>NC_090337.1:28966336-33966336 GCF_035084215.1 Heptranchias perlo | reverse complement strand
GTTGATCCCAACTCCTGTTGCAGCCTTATTTTCCTTTACAAGCACAAACATGCCTTTTTAAAATACCAAATCTTGGTTTTTGACCTTGAATCACCCTCTGTTAGGCCCAGTATTTCATCACCCTGAAATGGTTAGAAAAGAGTCGAAAGTCCTTTTCTTTAGGGCTTTTCTCCGAGTTTTGGGGGATCTGTGAATTTTGAGAATCTTACAGAGGGATCTGGAGGCGATCGGGAAGGGGTGGGGGGTTCCTCCATGATCGGGGAGAGGCCAGAACTTGAGAGGTCCAAGTACTCCTTGAGGAGCCTGACGGGAGCAATCCTGCTCTTCCTGGCCCGCAAGGAGTTCTGAAGGAAGTAATTTTTAAAAACTTACCTTGGTCTCATCTGGCCAGTCGACGCTTCACGCTGTGGTTCTATTGTCAGGCTGCAGACAGTACGGGACTCCGCCTAACTTTTAGTTAAGATTCCGTCGCGGCGCCAGTGACGTCATCGAGCTGTGACTTTTGAATGTAAAGTAGGCCCCCTCCTGCCTGTAGCGGGAGCCTCGGTTGACTTGAAAGTTGGCGAAGATAAGATACGCTCGGGCAGGAACGGAGGGACCTTAGGCCGGTAGGTCGACTCAACCTAATTTTAACCCTACCCATGCACCATTCTCGCTGGGCGAGGGGAGTTAAAATCAAGGCCTAAGCTTTAGCTTGCAGTGATCAAAACATTAAATGAGCTAATTGGTGGATGGGACTGATTGATATAAACCAAGCCAATTTGCAATTTTCTGGGTTGAATTACCTCACACTCCATACATGCTATAAGTCATAGAAGTTACAACATGGAAACAGGCCCTTCGGCCCAACATGTCCATGTCGCCCAGTTTATACCACTAAGCTAGTCCCAATTGCCTGCACTTGGCCCATATCCCTCGATACCCATCTTCCCCATGTAACTGTCCAAATGCTTTTTAAAAGACAAAATTGTACCCGCCTCTACTACTGCCTCTGGCAGCTCGTTCCAGACACTCACCACCCTTTGAGTGAAAAAATTGCCCCTCTGGACCCTTTTGTATCTCTCCCCTCTCACCTTAAATCTGTGCCCCCTCGTTATAGACTCCCCTACCTTTGGGAAAAGATTTTGACTATCTACCTTATCTATGCCCCTCATTATTTTATAGACTTCTATAAGATCACCCCTTAACCTCCTACTCTCCAGGGAATAAAGTCCCAGTCTGTCTAACCTCTCCCTGTAAGTCACAACTAAGATAGTGTTAAAAACTGTCCCACAAGCTCAGTCCATGTTAATGAGTACCTGAATGTATTCTGTGATTGAAGTGTTTCTTTGATTGCTAATGCTTTACAGCAGCAGAAAGGAAAATGAGGAGTCTCTGGAGAAAGTGAGAATATCCCTTCTGGAATATTTTACAGGTGAAGACTAATATTCAACATTGGCAGATTGATTGTATTCATGTTATTTCAGCAGGGTGAATTTCATCCAGGGACATTTTAGTTTCAAAAAATAAAGTCGGAAAAATATCTGAAGGCTGTGAAATGAATAAACTTGAAGGAAGAAAATAGCCAAATATTTGAGGGCTGAAATGTAACAAAAACATCACAATAGTAGTTAATGGAACTCATGATGGAAATCAACGTATGCCCTATTGTTAAATATCTAAACCGGCACAAGAATGGAATATACAGTGAAATCAAGATGACTTTGGGCAAACAACTTTAACATTTTTCATATTTGTGAATACAAGTGCAGCTACAATGTAATGATTTTTCTACAAATACAGTTTGGATAAATGATATTATGTGCGCTGCATGTACTCTCAGAAGATGATGTGATAAAAGACCACAAGAGTTTCCAAAATGCAGGCTTTGGGCCATGTGCTCCCTGAGCCCTGGCAATCCAGGTCTTGGTTGCTCAGGCTATTCAGTCCTATTTGTAATTATTTTTTATTTGATGGTTTGTCTTGTTTGAATTTTGTAGGCCTGACGGATTGGAAAAGGCCATGTTTAACATTGTTGCCTCATTGGTGGTTAAATCCTAAATCAAAACACCAGAGTCTGTTGGTATCTGCACTTTGAGATATATGCAAATTAATGGGAACATTAATTTAAACTTTGTGTGCAGCCCTCGTGGCCATTTGGTACACATTAGAAGTCCACAAGACAAAAAACCTTGGATGCCCCTGCCTTAGGTATCTAAGTCATGAAGAAAAGCTCCAGTGATCAAACTTATTTTTGCTGGAGAAAAGAAGACAGAAGAAAGTTGATACAAGTCTTGAAAAGAATGAAAGATAACAATAAGGTTTCAGTAAGCAAAATATTTAGTCTGGACAATGAGGACAGCATTAGAGGACACAAGTACAAAATGCACAAGTCTCAGGCAAGATTACAGACAAGAGAAAACTTTTCCTACAGAATAGTGGAGATGTGAAACAGAGGTCCAGAGAAGGCAGTTGACTCAGGATCAATTGGCATCTTTAAAAGGGAGCTGGATCAATTTTTGTTGAGAAGGGAGTTTGAAGGTTATAAAGAACAGCAGTGCTACATTTTGTTCAAGGGAAGTTAGGGAAGTAATTTTGAGTTCCGTAAAGTATGGGTGGAATAGAGTAAACATACATGGACTCTGTGTGTTAATGTGGATGAGCAAAAGGTGTTTTGCCTTTCATCAGACTTTATTGTGTTCTTAGATTTCCTAATTAAATTCTCTTTCAATAACTAAATTACTCCAACACATCTGACCTCTGTTTATCAGTTGCTTCTCCTTCTGACATTGGAAAACTCATGCAGAGGATAAACACCAACACAGACTGGTTGGGCTGAACAGCCTGTTCCCGTTATGTAATTTTTATGTAATTCTATGAAGGGCCAAAGCTCAGATGGTGGGACTGTGTTCAGGAAGTCTGACTGGAAGAGTGACAACAGGCAGATAACTGCAAGAACTGGCAAAGGGGAGAGCATAATGGGAATGTTGGCATTTATAATCATCCAGGTTATGATGACTGTATCAAATAATTACAGTGCAATAAAAATTCCACAGAACACTACTGAGTGCAGCTGCATTTTTTGAAGCAAATAGGTGAGGGGATGTACTCTATTTATTCCATTTAATGTTACTACCTTGTGAGGTCCATGGATTCCTTCTCAGCGTTCACACAGTTGGTTGCATCTGTTGTGTGTTAACGACAATAGTGCAGATAGAGGAGGGGAAGACACGTCCAATTCCACACTGAGAGACTGTACTGATACTAGAGGTGGTCCTTATCTGATAGTTCTGCTTCATGCTACTAAGACCTTCTGCCATCTTGCTGGATGGTGGAATTAACTCTTGTCACTTCAAATGATGTATACTGCTTCAAGATGCATCACCACAGACTCAGTGCCTATTCAAGCCTAATTTAAAGAAATAATTCATAATTCCCAACAAATATACATATCCTTGAGGGATATAAATTCCACAGGAAAAGTGATCCAACCGTGGCTAACTACAGAAGTTAAGGTTAGTATTAGATTAAAACAAGAGGCTTACAATGTTGCCAAAAAGTGTAGTAAGCCTGAAGATTGGGAGGGTTTTAGAAATCAGCAAAGGATAACCAAGAAATTGATAAAGCGGGAGAAAATTGAATATGAGAGTAAACTAGCAAGACATATTAAAACAGATTGTCAGAGCTTCTAGAAGTATATAAAAAGGAAGAGATTAGCGAAAGTAAATGTGAGTCCATTAGAGGCAGAGGCAGGGGAAATTATAACGGGGAATAAGGAAATGGCAGAGACGTTAAACAAATATTTTGTACCTGTCTTCACAGTAGAAGACACAAAAAACATACCGGAGATAATGGAGAATCAAGGTTCTAACGAGAAGAAGGAACTTAATGTAATTAAGATTAGTAAAGAAAAAGTTTTAGAAAAACTAATGGGACTAAAAGCTGACAAATCCCCTGAACCTGATGGCCTGCATCCTAGGGTTTTAAAAGAAGTGGCTGCAGAGATAATGGATGCATTGGTTTTGATCTTCCAGAATTCCCTAGAGTCTAGAATGGTCACCGTGGATTGGAAGGTAGCAAATGTAACCCTGCTATTCAAGAAAGGAAGGAGAGAGAAAATAGGGAACTACAGGCCAGTTAGCCTGACATCAGTAGTAGGGAAAATGCTAGAATCTATTATTAAGGATGTAGTAACAGGGCAATTAGAAAATCATAATATGATTAGGCAGAGTCAATATGATTTTATGTCTTGTTTGACAAATCTATTAGACTTTTTTGAGGGTGTAACTATCAGGGTAGATAAAGGGGAACCAGTGGATGTAGTATATTTGGATTTTCAAAAGGCATTCAATAAGGTGCCACATAAGAGGTTGTTACACAAGATTAGGCCTCCTGGGATTGGGGATATATTTGCATGGATTGAGGATTGGCTAACGGACAGAAAACAGAGAGTAGCAATAAACAGATCATTTTCGGGTTGGCTGGTTGTAACTAGTGAGGTGCCGCAGGTATCAGTGCTTTGGCCTCAGCTATTTACAATCTATATTAATGACTTAGGTGAAGGGACCGAGTGTGATGTATCCAAGTTTGCTGATGATACAAAGCTTGGTGGGAAAGTAAGCTCTGAGTAGGACACAAAGAGTCTGCAAAGGGATATAGACAGGTTAAGTGAGTGGGCAAAAAGGTGGCAGATGGAGTATAATGTGAGGAAATGTGAGGTTATTCACTTTGGTAGGAAGAATAAAAAGACGGAATATTTTTTAAATGGTGAGAAACTATTAAATGTTGGTGTTCAGAGGGATTTGGGTGGCCTTGTACATGAAACACAGAAAGTTAACATGCAGGTACATCAAGCAATTAGGAAGGCAAATGGTACACTGGCCTTTATTGCAAGAGGGTTGGAGTACAAAAGTAAGGAAGTCTTTCTGTAATTGTACAGGGCTTTGGTGAGACCACACCTGGAGTACTATGCACAGTTTTGGTCTCCTTATATAAGGAAGGATATACTTGCCTTAGAGGCGGTGCAACGAAGGTTCACTAGATTGATTCCTGGGATGAGAGGGTTGTCCTATGGGGAGAGATTGAGTAGAATGGGCCTATATTCTCTGGAGTTTAGAAGAATGAGAGGTGATCTCATTAAAACATGTAAGATTCTAAAAAGGTTTGACAGGGTAGATGCTGAGAGAATGTTTCCCCTGGCTGGAGAGTCTAGAACTAGTGGACATAGTCTCAGGATAAGAGGTTGGACATTTAGGACTGAGATGAGGAGGAATTTCTTCACTCAGCGGGTTGTGAATATTTGGAATTCTCTACCCCAGAGGGCTATGGATGCTCAGTTTTGAGTATATTCAAGACTGAGAATGATGGATTTTTGAACTCTAAGGGAACCAAAGGACAAGGGAATAGGGCGGGAGAGTGGAGTTGAGGTCGAAGATCAGCAATGATCTTAATGAATGGTGGAGCAGGCTCGAGGGGCCGTAAGGCCTACTCCTGCTCCTATTTCTTATAGTCTTTTGTTCTTATGTAATTGCACTTTGATTTGCAGAGCCTCCAGGTGGTCCACAATCTGGCTGACAACAATCTGGATAACTTTCTGAACGTCTCATGATCCCATGTACAGGTCTTGCTGTTAGCAGTCTGCAAGGTCAGCTGAACTAATACTCAAAGCAGATTGCAATGCAGCCTCTATGCCAACAATGCAAAGATTTCATTCTAGCTTTTATGTGAATAAAACTGTCTGAGAAGCCAATTGCAGAGGAAAATTCCAGTTAAATGTTTAAGTTATTAATGGAACTGTGCAAGTCTTACACCACAAGTACATCCAGCTACATCGAAACTGCAGCATAGAAACAGGGTATTCAGCCCAACTGGTCTATGCCGGCATTTATGCTCCACGCGAGCCTCCTCCCTCCCTAATTCATCTAACCCTATCAGCATACTCTTCTATTCCTTTCTCCCTCACATGTTTATCTAGCTTCCCATTAAATGCACCTATGTTATTTGCCTCAACTACTCTTTGGGGTAGTGTGTTCCACATTTTTACCACTCTTTTGGGTAAAGAAGTTTTTCCTAAATTCCCTATTGGATTTATTAGCAACTATTTTATATTGATGACCTCTAGTTTTGGACTCCCCCACAAGTGGAAACATTTTCTCCATGTCTACCCTATCAGACCCTTTCATTATGTTAAAGACCTCTATCAGGTCACCCTACAGCTTTCTCTTTTCCAGAGAAAAGAGCCCCAGCCTGTTCAGCCTTTCCTGATAAGTACATCCTCTCAGTTCTGGTATCATTCTTGTGAATCTGTTTTGCACCCTCTCCAATGCCTCCATATCCTTTCCATAATGTGGAGACCAGAACTGTGCACAATACTCTAAGTGTGGTCTAACCAAGGTTCTATACAAGTTTAACATAACATCTCTGCTTTTCAATTCTATCCCTCTAGAAATGAACCCCAGTGCTTGGTTTGCCATTTTTATGGCCTTATTGACCTATGTTGCTAATTTATGATTTGTATATCTGTACCCCGAGATCACTTTGCTCCTCTATCCCATTTAGACTCTATGGGCGCTAAATTGGGCCGTGTAGCGCCCATTGTTTCGGTGCTACACCGCCCCTCTAACATCCAAGGTGGCGTCTTGGATGCGCACGCACGTTTCCTGCGTGTCGTGCGCCAGACGCCATCTTGGTATAGGAGTTAGCGCATGCGCTAATCCCGCACGCTGGAAGCATGTAAAGTAGGGAGAAAATGGCTGCAATCAGTGTGCAACGCTGATTTAAAGTGATACACACAATTTTGGACCTTAACGCTCATCTCAACACACATTCTTATCCCCAACCATCTAAATGTTTCTTACAGTGCCTGAAGGACCCCTCACCAGCGCTATTTAAAGGCCATGCAGGTGTTGCAAGTTAGTTGCTGGATTATTGCTTCTGGCTGCTGGTGGAGTAGGAAGTGATTTTTGAAGCTCCCGATTATTGAGAGTTCCTACACCACTCTTGAGAGTGCTTTGGCAGGTATTGCCTTACGGGTCGGAAAGTTACAACCCTGGTGGAACAAATTCCTGTCAACCATGGGCGGTCTGCTAGGGCTCCCATTGGGCATTGAGCATGACTGGGAGCATGCAGAGAGGGCACGCCCAGCAGGTCAAGCTGCGAGGAGACGGAGGACAAGGAGGCGCAGGGCACTGAGCAGGAGGCCCTACCTGACGAGGGCCTTCAGGGTTCAATTCTCTTACCTCAACATGACTGAGGAGGATGCCTGAGGTTCACCAAGGAAGCCGTCACTGAGATCTGTCAACTGGTGCGGCCACAACTGCAGCCTCAGACCAGGACGAGGACAGCATTGCCTGTGGCTGTGAAGGTTATTGTGGCACTGAATTTCTACGGCTCAGGAGCATTTCAGGCCTCTGCTGGCGACATGTGCAACATCTCGCAGTATGCAGTGCACTGCTGCATAAGGGAGGTCACAGATGCACTGTAAGACATGAGGTACAGTTTCATTGGGCCCGATTTTAGCAGGCCTGCGGGTTCCCAGCGGGTGGTCCTCTGGGAGCGTGGAAAACGCGGACGGCTAATTGTGTGCGCCCCCCGCGCGATCGCGGGATAATTGATCACATTAAGCCCGGCTTCCGGGTTCTCCGCTCCCCAGCTGCGTGCCGGCGGGCTGCGCATGTGCACTACCGTTTTCGCGATGGAGGAGCTCCACTTAAAGGGGCAGTCCCCCAAAGCCCCTCCTGCTGCAATCAAGAGGCAACACATGATGGCACAACCCAGGGGCAAGGATGCGCCACGCTTCTCCGACCTCGCGCTGCAGCTGATGCTGGAGGGTGTGAGGAGGAGGAGGGACACGCTGTTCCCTGCGGACGGACGCAAGTGCCCTGGGCCGTCACCAGGAAGGCATGGGCAGAGGTGGCGGCGGAGGTCAGCAGCAGGGCCAACACCTCCAGGACATGGGAGCAGTGCCGCAAGCGGTTCAATGACCTCACTTGGTCCGGCAAGGTGAGTACACCAATGCACCCTCCCACAACCCGTCCCCACCATCACGCCAAACATATCACAACCCCTCCTGCAGAGCCACCACAGCGCTCCCGCAGCAATCCTCACAGCCACTCACTCACCATCCTCGCCGTGCCCGCAAGTACCCACCGTCCCTGTCCCCACCCGAACACTACCACACACCCCAATCCCCATGCAATGGGATGGGCATGTGGCACACGCATCCTCCCATCCATCTGCCCCACGCTCAACCCACCCACACCGATGCTTGATGCGTCTCACTATGCAATACGCACTCACTCACGCATCTGTGTTTTGCCTTGACAGGAGAAGGGATGCAAGAACAACAGAGAAAGGGCCCGCACCGGAGGGGGCCCGCCGCACGTGGTCGATCTGATGGATGCAGAGGTGGAGGCGCTCGACCTCGCCGGCATGCAACATTGCCTCTCTATTGCGGATGGCGAGTCTGTCGCTGCAGAAACGGCCGGTAAGGGAAAGCTGACACTCAACACTCATGATCGCGAGTGACCGTATCATCACCTGGCATCAGGCGCACCGTAACGTTTGTGCACATGCCCCATAGTGCCCTCTGTTCTCTTGCAGGGCCGTCTGCGAGCGATGCGATTGAGGAGGGCGATTCCTCAGAGGACATGCCGGTCTCTGAGGGTGCATCGTCACATATGAGCCAACCATCCACCAGTGCAGAGACACGCACCTCGGTGGGTCCCACTCGCCAACTAGTTGGGGTTGCACTTGGTGATTCACCGCGCACGTGTGAGCATGAGCAGACCCTGGTGGCAGGGGCAGCCGCGGAGGGTCCGCGTCGGTGGGAGCACTCATCTCCAGGCTCTGCTCAGCCGGACCCAGATGCTGAACCCAGGGGGCCACCAGTCAAAAGGAGAGTCGTCGAGGGGCACCAGCTAAATGCCGAGGTACTGGGAGAGGTGCCGCGCGCATTGTCCACAATTGCGCAGGCGATGGAGGAGTCCAACTCCTGCATGCGGGCATTGGTGGCGCAGGTACAGGAGGGTACCGGCGACACAGTGTCGCGGGTAGGTGCGGGAGCGTCTGCGGTGGAGGACAGGCTGGCCTCCCTCGAGCGTCACGCACAGCTCCACACCGAGTCCGTGCAGGCCCCAACAACGGCTGTACGGATTCAGGGTGAGCAACATTCCGCCGCCATAAACAGGCTGACGGATACACTAGGGGTGGCCTTGCAAGGCCTCACACATGCCATCCAAACTGCCGTCCAGCAGGGTGGAAGGGGTGATGTGGGCCGAGGCCACGAGAGGGATGATGGTGACCGGGGACATGGAAGCGGGGACGCTTCTCAAGGTGCCCCCACGTCCCACCCATTGCCCCCCTCTCAACCAGTACCCGCAATGGTGCCTCCTCTCTAGGTGGCCGAGTCTGCCCCTGCACAGGTGCAGGAGGAGCAGTCTGTGGAGGTGCGCTCACGGGCACCGAAACCCAGGGGCCGTCCGCCCAAAGCATCTACCCGGTCAGGGCAAGAACAGGAGCAACCTGCCACTACCTCTGCTGGAGCCACAGGGGTAGCACCACGTAGGGGTACCCGGAAAAGAAATCCAAAGGCGTTATAAGCACAAAGGGAATACACCAGGGTGTCTGTTAATTTGTACACTTTTTGTTTATAGTATTGCACCTTGTAGATATTAAACACTATCGTTCTCACCACTCCTGCCACCTCTCGTCCATTCTTCCGCGGCCTGTGCAATAGGTGCGTTCCGTGCAGCCCATCATGATGGCGAACACCTGCTGCCGCCCATTGGGCACACTGCTGTGGGTGCAGGAGTACTGGCAACACTCTTCAGTGGAGGGGGCTGGTATGGCCCCTCGCATGTGCAGGTGAGGAGATGCGAACGCCTCGTTGACATATGAGTGCCTCCCTGGCCCGGCGAGCATCCCGGTGAGTCGGGGTTCGGCGCATGGGTCGTACATCATCCTCTGGCGCGTCCCCCTCCTCCACCTCCACCTCCACCTCCACCTCCTCGTCCTCATCGCCGTCCTCAATGTGGGTGGCGGGTGTGGATTGGGCCTCCTCCAGCGGCACCCCTCTCTGTTGTGCCATGTTGTGCAGGGCACAGCAGACAACTATGATTCGTCCCACTCTGAATGGTGTGTATTGGAGCGCTCCCCCAGAACGATCAAGGCACCTGAAGCGCATCTTGAGCAGCCCTATGGTCTGCTCAATTGTAGACCTGGTAGCAGTGTGGCTGTCATTGTACCGACGCTCCGGCTCGGTGATGGGGTTCCTCAGAGGCGTCATTAGCCACATGTGTAGGAGATCTAGGAGTACAGATTCATAGCTCCTTGAAAGTGGAGTCACAGGTGGATAGGGTGGTGAAGAAGGCATTCGGCGTGCTTGGTTTCATTGGTCAGAACATTGAATGCAGGAGTTGGGATGTCTTGTTGAAGTTGTACAGGGCATTGGTGAGGCCACACTTGGAGTACTGTGTACAGTTCTGGTCACCCTATTATAGAAAGGATATTATTAAACTAGAAAGAGTGCAGAAAAGATTTACTAGGATGCTACCGGGACTTGATGGTTTGACTTACAGGGAGAGGTTAGACAGACTGGGACTTTTTTCCCTGGAGAGTAGGAGGTTAAGGGGTGATCTTATAGAAGTCTATAAAATAATGAGGAGCATAGATAAGGTCGATAGTCAAAATCTTTTCCCAAAGGTAGGGGAGTCTATAACGAGGGGGCATAGATTTAAGGTGAGAGGGGAGAGATACAAAAGGGTCCAGAGGGGCAATTTTTTCACTCAAAGGGTGGTGAGTGTCTGGAACGAGCTGCCAGAGGCAGTAGTAGAGGCGGGTACAATTTTGTCTTTTAAAAAGCATTTGGACAGTAACATGGGTAAGATGGGTATAGAGGGATATGGGCCAAGTGCAGGCAATTGGGACTAGCTTAGTGGTATAAACTGGGCGACATGGGCATGTTGGGCCGAAGGGCCTGTTTCCATGTTGTAACTTCTATGATTCTATGATTCTATACCCCTTGTCGCCGAGGAGCCAGCCGTTGCCGGCGTTGGGTGCGTGGAAGATGGGCGGGACGGTGGACTCCCTGAGGACGAAGGCACCGTGGCAGCTGCCGGGGTATCTGGCGCACACGTGTAGGAATCTCTGGCGGTGGTCACAGATGAGCTGGGCGTTCATGGAGTGATACCCCTTCCTGTTGATGAACAGCCCTGGCTCATGCGGAGGTGCCCGTATTGCGATGTGGGTGCAGTCGATTACACCCTGTACCCGTGGGAAGCCAGCCATGGCATGGAATCCAACCGCCCTCTCCATCTGGCTGCGCTCGTCCATGGCGAAGTTGATGTAGTGCGAGGCCCTGCGGAACAACCCATCGGTGACCTGCCTTATGCACTTGTGTGAAGACGACTGACAGACCCCGGTGATGTCCCCGGTGGCACCCTGGAAGGATCCGGATGCGAAGAAGTTGAGGGCAGTGGTGACTTTGACGGCGACAGGTAAGAAGATGCTGCTTGGTCCATCCGGGAGCAGCTCGTCGTTAAGGAGGCTGCAGATGTCGGCGACTACCTGGCGATTGACTCTGAGCCGACGTATGCACTGCTCCTCGGAGAGGTCCATGAAGCTGAGCCTCGGTCTGTAGACCCTGTGCGGAGGGTAGTGCCTCCTGCGACGCATCTCTCTCTGCGGTTGCCCTCCCTCCTGCTGTGCAGGTGGGTGTGCCACAGCACCGTGTTGGGGGGCTCTACGTCGCTGAGGCGGACGGCGTGGACTGCGAGGCTGCTGGGGCTGGTCATGCTGTTCGTCCTCCGAGGATGTCAACGCACCACCCATCTGGCAGGTGTTGGTCTGAGGGGTTGTGCAGAGTAGGTAGGTGGTTCCTTGCACTGGGGCTGCGGTTTCACGTCGGTCTGTCCTCTGGCTTGGCGGGGGGTGGTGGATGGCAGGGGTTGCCCTATGTGACGCGGTGGCCTCCTGCGTGGGTGCTGGCTGCAACACGTCCGGTTGGAGTGAGACTGTTTCCCCCAGTGTGTGAAACAGTCTCTGTTGAAGGTAAAATCCCACACTTCCTGTATGACAGCTGAATCAGCTCATTTAATGACCTCAACAAGCAAGGTAAATACACTCAAGTGGCATCCCGCTGGCTTTAATTGCCTGCGGGATTCCCACCAGTGGGGTCTGCGCACGCACCCCTGCACGTCAGCGTGGAACCCGGAAGTGGGCGGGATCGAGGAGCGATCCGGTGACGCACCTCGATATCGCGATTTTCGACGCCCCCCCGCCGGGAACGCACCCGGAACCCGCTGGTGAAATCGAGCCCATTGTCTCTGTCGAGAGGGAAGGTAATCAGAACGAGCAAGCAGAGGGGTTCGCCCACATTGCTGGCTTCCCCATGGTGCAGGGTGCCATGCACTGCACACATATTGCACTGCGTGCTCCGCACATCAACTCGGCTGTCTTCGTCAACCGAAAGGGCTTCCTCTCCCTCAACGTGCAGCTGGTGTGCGACCACACGCATCTTAGAGGTCGATGCCCGCTACCCTGGGAGCAGTCACGACGCCTTCGTCATGCGGCAGTCCAACGTGCCAGCTATCTTTCACCCGACTCGGCAAGTCAAAGGCTGGCTACTGGGGGGCAAGGGCTATCCCCTCACTGGTCAAGAATCCACGCACACGTGCACAGCAGGCCTATAATGAGAGCCATGCAGCCACACGCATCATTGTGGAGCACACCATAGGGCTCCTCAAACAACGCTTCAGCTGACTAGACCGGTCTAGAGGAGCCCTGCAGTACTTCTCTGAGTGGGTGGGCACATTAGTGGTGGTCTGCTGCATGCTGCACAACCTCGCCATCATGAGGGGCCAGCCTTTGCCACCAATGACTGCAGAAGATCCTGAGCCAGAGGTGGAGAAGGAGGCTGAGGAGGAAGAGGTGGAGGAGGAAGAGGCTGAGGAGGAGCAGGAGGAGGGGGTGGACCCGGAAGAGGAGGTGGAGGAAGACGCAAAATTGCAGCAGGAACCACACGCCTTGCCTGCAAGGGCTGTGTGTGCTGGCCTGATCTGTGCCCACTATCAATAATTGGAACTACATCCCCCAACTCACCAACAGCCCTACACTCCCCACCTTTCCCCTCCCACAAGACAATCAAATTGCCCTTCATCAGATTACACATTGGTGTACCTCTCAGCTCATTGCATGAATAAAAACCACCACGAAATGCCAAATCAAACCCTCATTTATGGATTAATAAATGAAAACATGGAAACATAACAGAACTATTCACCCTTGTGCATTCCCTTAATGCCTGTTATCCTTGTGCCTTTACCTATCCTAGTGCTCCTACGAGGTGCTTCCCCAGTGGCTGGAGCATGGGCGGTGGAAGGCTGCTGGCTTTCAACGGAGGAACGTCCAGATGGCCTTGGAGGACGACCTCAAGCAGCTCTGGGCCTGGAGGGCCCGGCTTCAGACTGCATCATCTCAGCATAGGCTGCAGCAGTTTGGCCTGGCTGGCCTACAGGCAACAACAGGGGCACTGGTGGAGTGGCAGGGGTGGGAGCAGGAATGCTGTCATCCTGAGAGAGGACAGCAGGTCCGACTGCCATGGCGCCACTGCCACTCTCTCGGGGCGGCGCCTCAGCACTCCTGGTGATCGGCTGGAGAACGGATCGCTGGAGTGCTGTGATGCCCTGGAAGCCCTGTTCCACATTGGTTCCCAAAGCCACGATAGCAGCAGTCTGAGCTGCCAATGCAGCAGTCTGAGCTGCAAATGCAGCAGTCAGACCTTGGATGGCAGATGTTTGTGCTGCAATGGATGCTGTGACAGCAGTCATCAGACGCTGCATCATGGTGGGTTCCACAGGTGCCCTGATGGAGGTGACCACCTGTTCCATGTTGGAAAGGATGGGCTCCAAGCTCTGCGCAAAGCCCTGTGCCAAGTTGGAGCTGGACTCCTCCATGCCGCCTCTTATTATGCACAGGCTTTCCAGTGCCCCAAGCATTTGTTGGTGTACGCCCATCATCCGTCTTCTGTAGTCTGGCCCATCGAAGTCCTCATCTGACTACTCTGCGGCAGAACTAGTGAGCGACCTCGCTCTCTGGCGAGCTGGCACCTGTGGTATCCGTTCCCTCCGCCCCGGCTCCTGCACACTTGTGCTCGGTGTCTCACCACGTGCAGATCCCTCCTCCAACCTAACCTCTAAAGGACGTGCAGTGTCAGTCTCTGAGCAGGTGGAAGCAAGTGTCAGATCGAGTGACGGTGTGGCTTTAGTATCCTCCCCCTCCTCCTCGGGTGCTGCCACGTGTTCTTGGGTATCTGCAATGACAAAGGGAAACAGAAGGGAAACAGGTTGAGTTGTGGAGTGGGGAGAAGTGCAAGTAAGAGGTGCGTGCTGGCAGCATGTGCAGTACATGAGTCAGAAAAGATTATGGGAGGAGGGAGATGTGGAAAAGGAGAAGGATCATTAGATATGCAGAGACCCCCTTGACTGGGACCTCCAGCGCAGCACGTTGTAATGGCTGCGGCGACGGCCCACCCAATAATCTGCAGCACCGTCTCCTTTAGGGGGGTGAGGACGTGTAGACGTGCCAGCCTCAGGTCCCTCCTACTGGCGGGTGTTATACACCACCTTCTCCTGCAAGACAGAGGACAGTGTGTTAGTGAGTGCCCTGCAAGGTGTGTGGGTGATGTGCCTGTCATGGTCGAACAGCTGCCAGTTTGTGTGACTTGAATGGTGGTTGTGTGGCCTGCAAGTGTGGTATTATGTGCGGGTGAGATGCAGCATTGCATATGGATGGCAGTGTTTGTTGGTGGGTGGGTGGGTGACGGGAGGTGTCATGCATGGAGTATTGGTGCAGTTGGTAGGATATGCCACCTGACACTTGCATTTACTCACCTTGACCACTCGTGTCAAATCATTAAATTTCTTGTGGCACTGCATCCACGTGCGTGGTGCAATGCTCCTCGCATTCATCTCCTGTGCCACGGCCTGCCAATGCCCACGCAGCTGTAGTCTAGACCGGCTCTGGCCACCCTGCGGGTACATGGCTGCCCTCCTCTGGTCCCGCCATCCACCAGGCTGCCAAGCATCATCGGAGAATCTTGGTGCCCGCTCTCTTGCTGGTGCAGCTACTCGTGTTGCCGTTCTCCCTTCACCTCCTTGGCTGTGTATCTGCCATTGGAAATGTGCCTGCACCTTTAAGTAGTGCAGGCAGCTGATGACGTGCGCTGTCCATGCCCCATTTCCAACTTCCTCATTCTCCGTGCAGCCTCTCAGCAGTGAGGGCTGTGCTTGCTGCACGGAGATTTCAGGGTAAGTAGCAGGCAGCACGAAGTTCACGTGCTGCCTGCGTAGGGTCCATTGGGCGCGGGGTGGTAGCACATCACCACCACCCAGAACGGACCCATATCCAATTTCTCCCCCCTATTGTCCAAGCAGTATGTGGCCTCCTTATTCTTCCTACTAAAATGCACCACCTCACACTTATCTATATTGAAATTCATTTGCCAATTACACGCATTCTGCAAGTTTATTAATGTCCTCTTGCATTTTGATGCATTCTTCCTTTGAATCAATATACCCCCCAATTTTGAAATTGTGCTTCTGATTCGCGAGTCCAAATAATTAATGTAAATTGTGAACAACAGTGGTCCCAGCACTGATCCCTGTGGAACACCACTTCCCACCTTTTGCCAGTCTGAATAGCTACCCTTACCCCCTACTCTCTGTTTTCTGTTTTGTAGCCAACTTGTTATCCATTCTGCTACTTGTCCCCTGACTCCACCTGATTTAACCTTAGTCATGTGTCTACAATGCGGTACCTTATCAAAGGCCGTTTGAAAATCCAAATATATTACATTTACTACATTACCCTTGTCTACCCTTTCTGTTACTTCTTCAAAGAATTCAATAAGTTTGGTCAAGCATGAACTTCCCTTCTGAAATCCGTGCTGACTATTCTTTATTATATTTTCATTCTCTTGATGTTTTTCTATTACATCTTTGAGTAAAGATTCCATCATCTTTCCTACCACCAATGTTAAGCTAACTGATCTATAGTTTCCTGGACTTGTTCTATCTCCCTTTTTAAATATAGAAGTAACATTAGCTGTCCGCCATTCCTCTAGCACTATTCCCTTTTCTAATTAATTTTTATATATATGTAATAATGCCTCTGCTATCTCTTCCCTAACATCTTTTAATATTCACAGATGCAAGCCATCTGGACCAGGTTCCTTATTTTCTCTAGTTTTGATTAGTTTATCAATTATCTCCCCTCTTTCTATCTTAAATGTTTCTATATTTTTTTGAACTCTTCTTCTAATGTCATACCCACCTTGTTAGTCTCCCTGGTAAATACTGAGGCAAAGTAATGATTCAATATTTCTGCCATTTTGCTGTCATTACCTGTGAGTTTATCTTGTGCACCCCTTAGTGACCCTATCCCTAATCTGGTTTTTCTTTTGTTATTTATGTGTCTGTATAATATTTTACTATTTCTTGTTGTATTCCCTGATAATTTAATTCCAGAGTTCCTCTTTGTTTTCCTAATTGTGTATTTGACATCTTTCCTAACCTCTTTGTATTCCCTTTTGTCATTCTCTTCTTTTGTCTATGTATGCCTTATTCTACAGTTTCAATTTTGCCATTATTTCTTTATTCATCTATGGTGTTTCATCATTGGCCAGTTTGTTCTTGCTTTTTAGAGGAATATATTTCTCCTGAATTCTATTGATCACTGTTTTAAATATTTCCCACTGCCGTTCTCTTTGTCTGTCAACATTTTTTTCCAGTTTACCTTCCCTAGTTTCATTTTCATCCCTTCAAAATTAGCTTTTTTCTAATCTATTTCTATGGTCTTTGTCTTACTTATGTCTTTCTCAATCATTGTATTAAACCTTATTATGTTATGATCACTATTGTCTTGATATTCTCCTATGCTTACTTCTTTTATCTGCTCTGGTTTATTTCCCATTACTAGATCAAGCAGTGATTCCTCTCTTGTTGGGCTCCTCACATACTGAGTAAGAAAGAAGTCTCCTCTCTTGCCATTCCTGCTCTATCTTCTGCATCTCCTCTCTTGCCACTCCCACTCCATCTTCTGGGTCTCCTCTCTCGCCACTCCTGCTCTATCTTCTGGGTCTCCTCTTTTGTCGCTTCCACTCTATGTTCTGGGTCTCCTCTCTCACCACTCCTGCTTTATGTTCTGGGTCTCCTCTCTCGCCTCTCCCGCTTTATGTATACTATACCTTGTATATTGTTCAAAGTTTGCTGCATAGAACTTCATAGGACTGCAATGCCTACTTCTGTGTTGCATTCAGTTACATTGAATCTACAGCACAGAAACAGTCCAATTCGGCCCAACTGGTTTATGCTGGTGTTTATGCTCCACACATGTTCTGCTGGTGTAATTGAATTCTTTCACTTTTATTGAGAATAGCAATAATACTATTGTGTGATGTGCTTGAGGACAACATAAGGTGCAATATAAATACAAGTTCTTCCTTTCTTTGTTAATAACTTCCTAAATGAAAGACCAGTTTAATAGAATGTTATTTGTTTTGTATTACGAAAAGGAAAAATTAATTAGTAACAACTTAAGCATCATTTATCAACATAGTGCTTAGTCATTCATCAAAAGTAAGACAAAGCTCCTAGCAAATGCGAGATTTCAGTATTAATGATTAGAAAGGAAAGTAATTTTATATGTTAATATAATCATAGAGGCAGAGGGCATGGCTGAGGTGCTAAATGAATATTTTGCATCTGCCTTTACCAAGGAAGAAGAAGCTGCCAAAGTCATAGTAAAAGATGAGGTAGTTGAAATACTGGATGGGCCAACAATTGATAAAGAGGAGATTCCAGAAAGGCTGGCTGTACTTAAAGTAAATAAGTCACCAGCTCCGGATGGGATACCTTCTAGGTTGCTGAGGGAAGTAAGGGTTGAAATTGCAGAGGTGCTAGCCATAATCTTCCAATCATCCTTAGATATGCAGGTGGTGCCAGAGGACTGAAGAATTGCAAATGTTACATCCTTGCTCAAAAAGGATGTAAGGATAAACCTGGCAACTAGAGGCCAGTCAGTTTAACCTCGGTGGTGGGGAAGCTTTTAGAGACGATAATCCGGGACAAAATTAATAGTCACTTGGACAAGTGTGGATTAATAAAGGAAAACTAGCATGGATTTGTTAAAGACAAATCGTGTTTAACTAACTTGGTTGAGTTTTTTGATGAGGCAACAGAGAGAGTTGATGAGGGCAATACAGTTAAAGTTATGTATATGGACTTTCAAAAGGCATTTGATAAAGAACATAAGAACATAAGAACATAAGAACATAAGAAATTGGAGCAGGAGTAGGCCAATCGGCCCCTCGAGCCTGCTCCGCCATTCAATAAGATCATGGCTGATCTGATCCCAACCACAAATCTAAAGAACACAAGAAGTAGGAGCAGGACCCGGCCACACAGCCCCTGGGCCCTCTGCGCCACCCACAGGGCATTGACCGATCCAAACTCAGCTTCATGTCCAATTTCCTGCCCGCTCCCCATAACCCCTAATTCCCTTTACTTCTAGAAAACTGTCTATTTCTGTTTTAAATTTATTTAATGATGTAGCTTCCACAGCTTCCTGGGGCAGCAAATTCCACAGACCTACCACCCTCTGAGTGAAGAAGTTTCTCCTCATCTCAGTTTTGAAAGAGCAGCCCCTTATTCTAAGATTATGCCCCCTAGTTCTAGTTTCACCCATCTTTGGGAACATCCTTACTGCATCCACCCGATCAAGCCCCTTCACAATCTTATATGTTTCAATAAGATCGCCTCTCATTCTTCTGAACTCCAATGAGTAGAGTCCCAATCTACTCAACCTCTCCTCATATGTCCGCCCCCTCATCCCCGGGATTAACCGAGTGAACCTTCTTTGTACTGCCTCGAGAGCAAGTATGTCTTTTCTTAAGTATGGAGACCAAAACTGTATGCAGTATTCCAGGTGCGGTCTCACCAATACCCTGTATAACTGCAGCAATTCCTCCCTGTTTTTATATTCTATCCCCCTAGCAATAAAAGCCAACATTCCGTTGGCTTTCTTGATCACCTGCTGCACCTGCATACCAACTTTTTGATTTTCTTGCACTAGGACCCCCAGATCCCTTTGTACTGCAGTACTTTCCAGTCTCTCGCCATTAAGAAAATAACTTGCTCTCTGATTTTTCCTGCCAAAGTGCATAACCTCACATTTTCCAATATTATATTGCATCTGCCAAATCTCCGCCCACTCACCCAGCCTGTCTATATCCCCTTGCAGGTTTTTTATGTCCTCCTCACTCTCTACTTTCCCTCCCATCTTTGTATCATCTGCAAATTTTGATATGTTACACTCGGTCCCCTCCTCCAAATCGTTAATATAGATTGTAAAGAGTTGGGGACCCAGCACCGACCCCTGTGGAACACCACTGGTTACTGGTTGCCAGTCCGAAAATGAACCATTTATCCCAACTCTCTGCTTCCTGTTCGATAACCAATCCTCCACCCATGCCAGAATATTACCCCCAATCCCGTGATTTTTTATCTTAAGTAATAATCTTTTATGTGGCACCTTGTCGAATGCCTTCTGGAAGTCTAAATACACTATGTCCACTGGTTCCCCTTCATCCACCCTGTACGTTATATCCTCAAAGAACTCAAGCAAATTTGTCAGACATGACTTCCCCTTCATAAAGCCATGCTGACTTTGTCCTATTAAATTATGCTTATCTAAATGTTCCGTTACTGTCTCCTTAATAATAGACTCCAAAATTTTACCCACCACAGATGTTAAGCTAACTGGCCTATAATTTCCAGCCTTCTGCCTACTACCCTTTTTAAATAACGGTGTTACATTAGCAGTTTTCCAATCTGCCGGGACCTCTCCCGAGTCCAGGGAATTTTGGAAAACTATCACCAAAGCATCCACAATCCCTACTGCCACTTCCCTCAAGACCCTAGGATGGAAGCCATCAGGTCCAGGGGATTTATCCGCTTTGAGTCCCATTATTTTACTGAGTACCATCTCCTGAGTGATTTTAATCGTATTTAGCTCCTCCCCCCGTAGAGTCCCCTGTTTGTCCAGTGTTGGGATATTCTTAGTGTCCTCTACTGTAAAGACTGAAACAAAATATTTGTTCAGCATTTTTGCCATCTCCATGTTTCCCACCATTAATTTCCCGGTCTCATCCTCTAAGGGACCTACGTTTGCCTTAGCCACCCTTTTTCTTTTTATATAACTATAGAAACTCTTGCTATCTGTTTTTATATTTTTTGCTAATTTCTTTTCATAATCTAACTTCCCTTTCTTAATCAATCCTTTAGTTACTTTTTGCTGTCTTTTGAAGAATTCCCAATCTTCTATCCTCCCACTAAGTTTGGCTACCTTATATGTCCTTGTTTTTAGTCGGATACTATCCTTGATTTCTTTACTTAGCCACGGATGGCTGTCATTTCTTTTACACCCTTTTTTCCTCAGTGGAATATATTTATTTTGAAAGTTGTAAAATAACTCCCTAAATGAACACCACTGCTCATGTACCGTCTTACCCTTTAATCTATTTTCCCAGTCCACTTTAATCAATTCCGCTCTCATACCATCATAGTCTCCTTTATTCAAGCTCAGTACGCTTGTTTGAGAATCAACCTTCTCACCCTCTAATTGGATATGGAATTCAACCATGTTGTGGTCGCTCGTTCCAAGGGGATCCTTAACTGGGACATTATTAATTAATCCTGACTCATTACACAGTGCCACATAAAATGCTTGTCAGCAAAATTGAAGCCCATGGAATAAAAGGGGCAGTGGCAGCATGGATACGAAATTGGCTAATTGACAGGAAATCTAGAGTAGTGGTGAACGGTTGTTTTTCGGAATGGAGGAAGATATACAATGGTGTTCCCCAGGGTTTGGTACTGGGACCACTGCTTTTCTTGATATATATTAATGACTTGGACTTGGGTGCACAGGGCATAATTTCAAAATTTGCAGATGACACAAAACTTGGAAGTGTAGTAAACCGTGAGGAAGATAGTAATAGACTTCAAGGGGACATAGACAGGCTGGTGGAATGGGCGGACATATGGCAGATGAAATATAACGCAGAGTGATACATTTTAGCAGGAAGAATGAGGAGAGACAATATAAACTAAATTGTACAATTCTAAAGGAGGTGCAGGAACGGAGAGGCCTGGGGGTATATGTGCACAAATCTTTGAAGGTGGCAGGACAGGTTGAGAAAGCAGTTAAAAAGGCTGCTACGGGATCCTGGACTTTATAAATAGAGGCATAGAGTTCAAAAGCAAGGAAGTTATGTTGAACCTTTATAAAATACAGGTTCAGCCACAACTGGAATATTGTGTCCAGTTCTGGGCACCACACTTTAGGATGTGGAGGCCTTAGAGAGGGTGCAGAAAAGATTTACTAGAATGGTTCCAGGGATGAGGTACTTCAGTTACGTGGATAGACTGGAAAAGCTGGGGTTATTCTCCTTACATCAGAGAAGGTTAACATAAGAACATAAGAAATAGGAGCAGGAGTAGGTCATACGGCCCTTCGAGCCTGCCCCTCTATTCAATAAGATCGTGGCTGATCTTTGACCTCAATTCCACTTTCCCACCTGATCCCCATATCCCTTGATTCCCTTAGAGTCCAAAAATCTATCCATCTCAGCCTTCAATATACTCAACAACTCAGCATCCACAGCCCTCTGGGGTAGACAATTCCAAAGATTCAAAACCGTCTGCGTGAAGAAATTCCTCCTCATCTCAGTCTTGAATGGTCGACCCCTTATCCTGCGATTATGCCCCAGAGTTCTAGACTACCTAGCCAGGAGAAACAATCTCTCAGCATCTACCCTGTCAAGCCCTCTAATAATCTTATATATTTCAATGAGATCACCTCTCATTTTTCTAAACTCCAGAGAGTATAGGCCCATTCTACTCAACTTCTCTTCATAGGACAACCCTCTCATCCCAGGAATTAATCTGGTGAACCTTCGTTGCACCACCTCTAAGGCAAGTATATCTTTCCTTAGATAAGGAGATCAAAACTGTACACACTACTCCAGGTGAGGTCCCACCAAAGCACTGTACAATTGTAATAAGACTACCTTACTCTTGCACTCCAACCCCCTTGCGATAAAGGGCAACACACCGTTTGCCTTCCTAATTGATTGCTGTACCTGCATGCTAACTTTTTGTGTTTCTTGTACAAGGACACCCAAATCCCTCTGAACACCAACATTTAATAGTTTCTCATTTAAAAAATATTCTGTTTTTCTATTCTTCCTACCAAAGTGAATAATGTCACATTTCCCGCATGTACTTAAGAGGAGATTTGATAGAAGTGTTCAAAATCATGAAGGGTTTAGATAAAATAAATAAAGAGAAACTGTTCCCATTGGAGGAAGGGTCGAAAATCAGAGAACACAGATTTAAGGTGATTGGCAAAAGAAGCAAAGGCGACATGAGTAAAAACTTTTTTACGCACCGAGAGGTTATGATCTGGAATGCGCTGCCTGAAAGGGTGGTGGAAGCAGATTCACTCGTGGCTTTGAAGAAGGAATTGGATAAACATTTGAAGGGGAAAAATTTGCAGGGCTACCAGGAAAGAGCAGGGAAATGGGACTAATTCGATTGCTCTTACAAAGAGCTGGTATGGGCTCTTTGTAAGAGCCGTCGTGGGGGATACTGGTGTAGAGTGCTGAGACGTCCATCACCACGATGGACGTCTCGGCACTCTACACCAGTATCCCCCACGATGATGGCATCGCTGCAACAGCCTCAGTACTCAACACCAACAACAGCCAATCTCCAGATGCCATCCTACAACTCATCCGCTTCATCCTGGATCACAATGTCTTCACCTTCGATAACCAGTTCTTTACCCAAACACACGGAACAGCCATGGGGACCAAATTTGCACCCCAATACGCCAACATTTTCATGCACAAGTTCGAGCACGACTTCTTCACTGCACAGGACCTCCAACCAACGCTATACACCAGATACAGCGACGACATTTTCTTCCTATGGATCCACGGCGAAGAATCACTGAAGAGACTACACGATAACATCAACAAGTTCCATCCCACCATCAAACTCACCATGGACTACTCCTCAGAATCAGTTTCTTTCTTGGACACACAAATCTCCATCAAAGACGGGCACCTCAGCACCTCACTCTACCGCAAGCCCACAGACAACCTCACGATGCTCCACTTTTCCAGCTTCCACCCTAACCACGTCAAAGAGGCCATCCCCTATGGACAGTCCTACGAATACACAGGATCTGCTCAGACGAGGAGGAACGCGATGGACACCTACAGACGCTGAAAGACACCCTCGTAAGAACGGGATATGACGCTCGACTCATCGATCGACAGTTCCGATGGGCCACAGCGAAAAATCGCATAGACCTCCTCAGAAGACAAACACGGGACACAACCAACAGAGTACCCTTCGTCGTCCAGTACTTCCCCGGAGTGGAGAAACTACGCCATGTTCTCCGCAGCCTTCAACATGTCATCGATGACGACGAACACCTCGCTAAGGCCATACCCACGCCTCCACTACTCACCTTCAAACAGCCACCCAACCTCAAACAGACCATCGTACGCAGCAAATTACCCAGCTTTCAGGAGAACAGCGTCCACGACACCACACAACCCTGCCACGGCAACCTCTGCAAGACATGCCAGATCATCGACACAGATACCACCATCACACGAGAGGACACCACCCACCAGGTATATGGTTCATACTCCTGTGACTCGGCCAACGTTGTCTATCTCATACATTGCAGGAAAGGATGCCCCGGAGCATGGTACATTGGCAAGACCATGCAGACACTGCGACAAAGGATGAACGGACACCGCGCAACAATCGCCAGACAGGAGGGTTCCCTCCCAGTCGGGGAACACTTTAGCAGTCAAGGACATTCAGCCACCGATCTTCGGGTAAGCGTTCTCCAAGGCGGCCTTCGAGACACACGACAACGCAAAATCGTCGAGCAGAAATTGATAGCCAAGTTCCGCACCCATGAGGACGGCCTCAACCGGGATCTTGGGTTCATGTCATGCTACACGTAACCCCACCAGCAGGAAAAAAAAGTTATCTGTTTTTAATACAATTGGAAATTCTCTCTCTCTCTCTTTCTGCCTTTCGGGTCTCTTTCTCTCTGTCTGTGTAATTTGACCCATTGTGTATTCCGTATACTGGGACCTACTGTTTTCCATGGCTAACCTGTCTGAACACCAACGACACCTTTGATTGGTGTGATGGTGTCCCAGCCTAATATAAGCTATGCGATTTGAGAACCTCTCATTCACTCACTCACCTGACGAAGGAGATAATCTCCGAAAGCTTGTGATTTTAAAATAAAATTGTTGGACTATAACCTGGTGTTGTAAGATTCCTTACATTTGTCCACCCCAGTCCATCACCGGCATCTCCACATCTTAAATAGAATATGCAGCAATTAAATGTGAAACACTATTTCAATCTGAGGATGATCTTCTGTGACTGCCACTGTCATGTGTGATTTATGCACCCAGTATAAAGTAATAGTTTGGGTAGTAAAGTGTTGTGGTATCATTACATCCACTTCATGTTGTCCTTTGTAGGTTTAACACAATGGTTATGATTAACAACAATTAATTCCACTGTATCTCCTAGTCTCCAACTTTAACTATGACAGGAGACTAGCGAAACCCTTATGTAAATGGCCATTTACAGCCATTTATATTGTTTGTGTTTCTGCCAGTCTCCCATTGAAGTTACAAACTGGAGACTAGGAGAACCCCTGTGGAATTTCAGACCCAACATTTCAAGCAAATTAATTTTTATTTATTTGTTTGTGGGCTGTGGGTAGCGCTGGCATGGTCACATTTATTGCCAACTTCTAGCTGCCCTGAAAAGGTGGTGGTGGGCCTTCTCCTGGAATTGCTGCGGTCCTTGTGTTGATGGTGCGCCCACAATTGTGTTAGGTAAGGAATTTCAGGATTCTGACCTAATGATGATGAAGGCATAATGGTATGCATCTAAGGCAGGATGGAGTGTGACTTGGAGTACTCGTCATAAGGGGGCAGACTACAGTGAAATAAACTTACTCTTTATTGTTTCAAAACAATCTAGCATAACAAAATGTGCTATATGTCTCAGTTGAAGTAGCTTTTTCTAGTGAGAGTATAAATGTTATAAACATTTGAACTTCTTTACTCTCTCACTTTGCTTAGGTCTTGTTGAACCATTCACCAGTTGGTGATGGTGGATACATATCGTGCTCCCAGGCTGTACTTTGGCTAGCCTCCAGTAGGTGCAAATCACTGTTCAACTGATGGCGTGGGCTGGACAATACTTCTCAGCTAAAATGGATTCACTGTTTGCACTGCTGTTTAATGCTAAAAAGTCAAGTAGAAGCTTTTTGACATTAAGTAAACTTGTAGTATGTCCATTGGAATCGCCCTAGCTCAATTGTATTGACTGACCTATGTTATTAGTTGAACATTGATTTGGACTTAATTCTGCTTCGTAGCAATTGCATTATAACTGTGAAAGTTTCAGGCACAGTGGGCTCGATTTTAAAAGGGCGGCAGGATGGCAGCGGGAGTGGGAGGGGGGGGTCAATGGGGGCGCGGCAAACCCGGATAATAAAAACTTACCTTTTCCCACGCGATTGCGACTCAATTGGCGGCCCTTAACATGGCTTCCAGGTTTGCCGTCCGAAAGCTGCGCAGTGGGTGGACTGCACACCCGCATGACAGGCTGTCAGCTAGAGCGCCTGTATTTAAAGGGCCATTCTCCAATGAATTTTGCTGGAACAAAGACCAAAAAGACACAATGGAGTAGCACAGAGGCAAGGCTGCTCCAAGATTTAATGATACCTCACTTCAGGTGCTACCAGCCGGGGTGAGGAGCAGGACGGAACTGTTATACCCGGCTGACAGGAGGAAGTGCCCTGCCTCTGCCACCAAGAAGGCCTGGTTCAAGGTGGCAGAGGAGGTCACCAGCAGCAGCAACATATCCCAACTTGGGCCCAGTGCAGGAAGTGTTTCAATGACCTAACTAGGTCAGCAAAAGTGAGTACACTTACTGATTCTCCTGTATTCCATGGTGCACATCACCACCCACCAGCCCCCCCAACTCATTCTGCACCGCCAAGACTGCTCCATCACATCATTCCTCACTCTCACTTAAGGTTCATCCCCAACTTACCTGACTTCCTGAGCACTTCCTCACCTCCCCATCAGTCACCCCACCACTACCACTCACCCCAATCCTGATCCAATGTGATGTCTCTGTCTTGTACTCACCCTCTGATGCACCTCTTTCATGGTCAGCCTCACCCAAAGCAATGCATTCATTAGTTGGCCACTTCACCATCACTCACTCACACGTCTGTACTTCCTCCCTTCTAGGAGAAGACAGCACAAAATGCACGTGAGAGGGCGAGGACTGGAGGGGGACCACAACAAATAGTGGTCCTCACAGAAGTGGAGGAGTAGGCCCTGCAGATCGGCCGCACCCTTGAGTGCCTATCTGTCAGGGATGCCGAGACTGGTACCCCACAAACGTCTGGTGACACACATATATCATGCACAACATGAACTCATCTTAACAATGATTGGCATGTTGAACATCTCACTATGCTCATCGCAACATGACACATCTGTGATGTTGCTTAATATTGCCTTGTGTTCTCTTACAGGCCCTTCGACCACCGCGGTGGTGGGAGAGGGCAATTCCTCAGAGGAGATCCCGGTCTCTGAGGGTGCACCGTCACATCTTAGCAAGCCATCCACCAGCCAGATACTCATACCTTGGTGGGTCCTAGTAGTCAGTTAGTTGGGTTGGCACCTGGTGAGTCACCACACACAAGTGAGCATGAGCTGTCACTGGTGGCAGGGGTAGCTGTGGAGAGTGCGCATGGGTGGGTGCACTCCTCTCCAGGCTCTGCTCAGCTGGATGTAAATGCTGAACCACGGGGCCATCTTTTAAAAGGACAATGATCAAGGTTCAGCAGCACATTTGGGAGGTACTGGAACAGGTGCCACGCACACTCTCCACAATAGTGCGGAGAATGGTGGCACAGGTACGGGAGGGAATTTCTGAGAATGTCACAGGGATGTGAGCAACTGTCTGAGATAGTGTCGCACATAACCGCTGAAATGTCTGAGATAGTGTCGCCGGTAACTGCAGAAAAGTCTGAGATAGTATCGCAGGTAAGTGGAGGAATGTCTGTGATGGAGAGAAGGTTAGCCTCCATTGAGCTTCAAACACGGCTCACAAATGAATCCATTCAGGCCTTGACAACGGCCGTGCGGACTCACGGTGAACAACATTATGCCGCCTTAAACAGGCTGACAGATACTTTAGAAGTGGCCTTCCAAGGCATCACACATGTCCTCCAAACTGTTGTCCAGCAGGGTGGCAGGAGTGATGTGGGCCTGGGCCAGGAGAGGGATGACGGTGAAAGGGGACATGGAAGTGGTGACGCCGTTCAAAGCGTTCCCACATCTCACCCGTTGCCCCACTCTCAACCAATACCCACAATGACGCCTCCTCTCCAGGTGGCTGAGTCTTTGGAGGGGCCCTCATAAGCTCCAAAACCCAGAGGGCGTAGGCCAAAAGCATCCAGGCAGTTAGGGCATGAACGTGAGCAACCTGCCACTACCTCTTCTGCAGCCACAGAGGATGCACCACATAGAAGCGGTAGGAAGAGAAAGGCTAAAGATTTGTGATCACAAAGGGTATGCACAAGGGTGTCTGACAGACTGTCATGTTTTTCATTTATATTTGTCTTTTGTTAAAGTCACATTAAATGTTATCAGTCTCACCACTACTGCCATGTCTTGCCCATTCTTGACTGGCTTTTGTGATAGCGCCCTTTCATGTAATTCACCATGAATGGCGACACTTGATGCCACCCAGTGGGTCATTTTTTAATGGGTGCATGTGTAGTTGCAGGACTGTTTTGTGCAGGGTGGGCGGGGGGCGGGGTGGGGGGGTTGGTGGTTGCTGGTGTTGGCGCCGGTCTTTCCAGGTGGAGTGAGGACTGGACTCTTCTCACTTTGTGATCTTACGAGAATCATTCACAAATGATTGACTCCCTGGCCTCATGAGCAGCCAGGTGAGCCGCTGCACTGCCTGTGGGTTCGTCTTCCTCCTCCTACTCCTCCTCCTCCTGCTCCTTCTCAATGTGGTTGGCAGATGTGGCTGGTGGATGAGGGGATGGGAACTCCTCAACCAGTACCCCTCTCTGTTGCACCATGTTGTGCAGGACATAACACACTACTATAATGCAACCCACTCTCGCTGGTGCGTATTGAAGCCCTCCCCCAGAAAAGTTGAGGCACCAAAATCACATCTTCAACGGCCCTATTGCATGTTCAATTATAGACCTAGTGGCGATGTGGCTGTCGTTGTATCGACACTGTTGCTCAATGATGGGGTTCCTCAGAGGTGTCATGAGCCACGTGTTCAGGGGGTATCCCTTGTCTCGAGGAGCCAGCCCTTAAGGGTGTTCGGTGTGTGGAAGAGAACAGGGATGTTGGATTCCCTCAGAATGAACGAATCATGGCAGCTGCCAGGGAATCTGGCGCACACGTGAAGGAATCTTTTGCGGTGGTCACAAACAAGCTGAGCATTGATGGAGTGATACCCCTTTCTGTTAATGAACAATCCTGGCTTGTGTGGAGGTGCTCGGATTGCTATATGCATGCAATCGATTGCACTCTGTACCCATGGGAAGCTAGCCACAGAGTGGAATTCCACTGCCCTCTCTGTCTGGCTGAGGTCGTCCATGGGGAAGTTGAAGTATTGCGAGAGCCTACAAAACTAACCGTCGGTGACCTGCCTTATGTACTTGTGTGCAGACGACTGAGAGACCCTGGCGATGTCACCGGTGGCACCCTGGAATGATCCAGAGGCGAAGAAGTTGAGGGCAGCGGTGACTTTAAGGCCCAGACTGGAGCAGCTCAGCATGAAGGAGGCTGCAGATGTCTGCGACCACCTGGCGACTCACTCTCAGCCTCCATATGCACTGCTCCTCAGTGAGGTCCAGGAAGCTGAGCCTCGGTCTGTAGACCCTCTGACGAGGGTAGTGCCACCTGCTACGTCGCTCCCTCTGTTGTTGCCCTCTGTGCTCTTGTGCAGGTGCCTGCGGCACAGCACTGTGTTGTGGAGCTCCAAGTGGCAGAAGTGCACACCGTGCCTGGCGAATATGGTGATGTTGCTCGTCCTCGGATGTAGTGGTGAATGCAGCCATCGTGCCCTCCCATCCTGATGGTGTCAGTTTGAGGGGGTCTGAAAAGTTGGTAAATATGTGTAAATAGAACAATTCTGAGTGTAAACCAAGAATTTTCAGTCGAAACACAAAGATCTCCCAGCCAAAAGTTTGTCTGAGAGAACTGAGTGCCCTGCTGCAATAACTCACCTTTTATCTTCATCTGTCAAACGGGCATTTAAATGTCCGGCTGAAACATAGCTCCTTCACCATGGAATGTTTCACACAGCACGGGAAACACACTGAGACAGATTGAAATCGCTTGCCTTCATACTTAATTGGAATTATGTACATTTCAAGTACTTTAAGTATTTGATTTAGTGTTTTAAATACCTTCCCGCTGACTTTAATTGCCGGCGGGACTTCCAGGTTCGGGAATGGCGCGCGCACCCAGATGACTCAGCGTGTTGGAGCCGGGATTCCTGCCCGCTCCAGAAGAAGATCCCGATTTTCTTTTCTCCCCCCGCCCCCAACGCGCTCAGACTTTGGTTTTAATACTGAGCCCAATGTGTTTTTCTGCTCCTGGCTCTTTCCAAATATCAAGGTGATAATGTTGGTATCTGTCAATGTGCTGTGTTCAACAATATTGATGAGGTCACTGAGGCACAGCTAAAGAAAGCTACAGAGACAAAACACAGCAACAGCAAGTAAAATTGGCAAAAATTGAAGCCAGTTTCCTATTACTTAATGGCACCCATATTGAGATTTATGTACCTAAAGTGAATACCTTCATATTCATGAATAAAAAAAGTTATTACTCAGTGAAATATGCAAGTGGCTTGTAAAGAAAGAAAGAACTTTCATTTGTAATGCGTAGAATATCATAATACATATGAATTTAAGACTTCCTGGATCTACATAAAAAAATCATTTATTCCACTTCAATGCTTAATCTAGAATCCTTGAGAGAAATTATGGATTAAATAGTTGACTTCCATGAGATCGTGGATATCATTCCCAGATAAAGTCATGGCTGATGATACTCCAGCACAACACAGATATATTAGCTTCTGATGAAAGGTCATCAACCTGAAACATTAACTCTGTTTCTCTCTCCACAGATGCTACCTAACCTGCTGAGTGTTTCCAGCATTTTCTGTTTTTATTGCAGATATATTAAGATTCATCAAATTACACTCTGCGATGAAGAGAATATTTGCGCCTAGAAATTGATTTGCATCTGCCTGCTGACCGAAACTTGGCGCAGGGTTTGATCTGTTATGTCGAGTCCTTCCCCCATTCCAGGAATCTTTGGTTGGTCTTGTAAGGGACAGAACCTCAGCCCACTCCTTACAAGGCTTTTGAGATCAAGGAGGCAGAGCCTCCCGATGGTGGGAGTTCCTGTTTCCCTGGTGCAGTAAAGACCCAGCATATTACTGGAGGCCGGTGCACCAAGTGAGCTGAGACATGTCAACCTCCAGATGGTTTCAACTGGTCTTCACTGGGAGTGGGGGCCCAGACCAGGAAAGCAGCCTGGAGCCCTGAAGGTAAATGTGTTGTATTAGTAATTGGATTGGCCCCTTTACACGGGGGGAGTTAAGCACCAGATCTTCTGGCTGAATGGGCCATTTGGGTGCTGGGGATGCACCTGCTGTGGCAGGGTCACCCGCTGGCCCCATGTAAATTAGATGCTCTCTCGATTGCCTCACAAACTCTGGCAGGGTGAGCACTGGAGGACACTGCCAGGATCATGGCCCTTAGATTTTTATGACTTTAATGTGCTTTTTGTTGTGTTGCTTCAGGGAGATTACCCTGCTCTTCTTTGAATTCTCAAGTCCTGTTTTAGGTGCCTAGATAAATCTGGTGAAGTTCTGCCCTACAGGTCAGCAAAAGTATCAAGAACCATTGTAGCTTTCTGCATGCTATATAATATCATAACAAAGAAAGGCTTGCTATTTCTGGAAGTTGAGGGTGATGATAAAGATGGGGGAACAGAAGGGCCTGCCTCCCCGCAGCATAGGGTGCTCAGCAAGGAAAGGGGGTGGGACAGGACAGCCAGCAGCCACAGAAAGGAGGACACAACTGATAACTTAGTGCTTTCAAGAAGTAAAGGTTGAATCACCAAAAAAAGTCACTTCACACTTGTCTGTTCTTTCCAACACCCTCACAAAATCCATCATTGTCAAAAACTTCTTGCAAGTTTCTTCACAAGTCAAAAACCTAAACTTCCCATGCTGTCTTCCAAACACCCAAAAATTGAAAGCATATGCAGAAATGAACTCAGAACTATATGTGCACAAACCGTGTTTACTTTAAAGAACAATAAAGTAAGAATGGTAAGTTCACTCTCCCAATTTTTACCACTCCCCCCGTCCTGTTCCCGCCAAGTTTTGGAGGGGGGGAGATTAAAATTCCCCCCAGAATCTTTCCTTTTTTAATTTCATAATGATGAAATATTTACAATAACATCTCTCTAATACACCTTCTTTCTTTCACTTGTCTTTAAGGGTTTGTTTCATTTTTTAATAGTTGCTTACTTTAGCTTTTATTTTCTGATCTTTTGCTCCAGTGGGCTGGTAATTTCAATAATTTTGCAGTACCTCACAGTTACACCAATGGCTGTTGTGAAGGAAGCTTATATTTTTTAGCAATATAAAATTACTTTTTATATATTTGATATAGTGGAAAGAGTTCACAAAGGCCAAACAATTCAATACTTGTTTTTCAGCTGAACCGATGCAATTTGTTTTAATGCGCTTGTTTTATTGTGCCTTGTATGTTGTACATTCAAAACAGATGAGTCTTTTGGGATTAATAATCCTTCCGTAAAGCAGCCATCTGTGGATGAACAGTACTTAATGTTATTTCTTATCTGGTAACAATGTTATCATGTTATTGTTCTAAACGTATATGCCACAACAGCATATTTCAATTGATCCTTCCTATTGACATTTAATTTGCAATCTTTGTATTTACTTTAAAAAAATATATTTTTACCGGAGTATCGCCATTTTTGAAATTTAGAACAATTTAATGAATTTTGTTACAGTAAACAAATATTAAAATGGCCATGGTCATCTCATAGATCATCCACTGGTTACCAGGAATGCAGTATGATGATCCTATCACTGCCTATCTTCCTTCGAGTATAACATGCCATAATAGTTATAGCATTTATGGTCTTTCATTACAAATCAGTATAGAGTTGGCCAACAGATTCCAATAGAATAAATTTGTGGGATATCATTCTATTCTCTAATGGACATATGCCCACAGTCCAAGCTAAATGGTACTTGTTGAGCAATCAATAAGAATTTCATTAAGAAATAGGAAAGTGACACTGGTGCAGTATATGGTACTGTTCTGAGAAGGTGTGATAACATGCATTGTACTCCTCTGGAATTAATGTGAAGTACTAACGAATCCCCATAGTTAGTCAGGGGAGATGAATTGCCCCGAAATTCCATGGGTCATTTATGCCGGTGTTGCGTCCCTGAGCCGGTACTTCCACCTGCCGATGTTCACTGGCACTGTTTCCAATGCTTTAAATTGCACAGTCAGCTCATTTCAATATGCATTGGCAGTTCAGTAGTGCAACTCCTGTGTAACATGGGTGTGCAGCCTTTAAAAAATCAAGAATGGCTGAAGATTATAGAAACAAGCAGGAAGAACAGTCTGTAAGTAGAAGAGTGTTTGACATAGTGAGTTGAATATCAGGTAGCTATAATGCATAGCTTATGCAAGATTTTGTGCCACTTTTAAAGCATGTCTTCAGGTGAATAATTTGGCTGAGGCACCCAAAGAGAGGAGCAGGGCATTGGAAGGAGGCAGAAGATGAGAGTACAAAATTTGAAAGATTTCCTTCACACACTCCAGAATGAATTGCAGCAAAGGAGAAAGAGGCTGCTGAGTGCCTTTGGAAGGGAACTACAAAAAATGTCTTGCATGCCACATTGAGGCAGATGGCAGTCTCACGGAATGTGATCTCTCCCACTCCTAGAACTGCAGACCAGTATCTGTAAAAGTTTGATGACCTCATGAGTTCTGGCAAGGTAACATACCGGCAATGGACCCTTTTCTTTTTTGGGAACCCTGGCATCAGCAGATAGTTCACCCTCTAAAATGAATAGCTGCACAAATCATCTTTCCCACTGCACTGTGGTGAAGAGGATTACTAACATCGGATCTTACACAACATGGTGGCATTTCCCCAATCAGCAATTATTTGTATGCAGAACCATAAAACCCTTCCTTCACTTTAACAGGGTAACAGTTGTCTGATGCTACCTGGGAGACATCCCACAAATGTTAGCCTTCACCTAATTTACTTGAGATCTTGTTACAGGACAAACCTGTGCACAATGCCTGTGAAAGGCAGGGAACCAGAGGGGGCATTTTGCATATCACAGAGCTGAGCCCTTATGAGAAGTAGGCAATGGAGCTGCTGGGGAAACACTCTGCTCTAGTTGTGGCAGATAGTGAGATCAGTAGGACAGTGCAGGTGGTAGGCTAATGGCTGCACACTTAGATAACTACCAAAGCAACCCTGTGAAACAGCAGGCAGCCACTAGCTTCCATGTCCTACTTGGTATCCTTAATCCCAAGAGGGTTAGGCTCATCCATTCTTAACTTATGCCCTCCTTTCCTGTAGATCCATCACAGCAATGGGAGGCAGAGACGATGAAGAGAAGGAAAATTATGATGAAGATGATTAGGAGGAGCAGGAGGGAAGAAAATTCTTCTTCATGGACTATGATGATGATGAGCATAATGATGTGGAATAAAAGGAGTTTGAGGACAGGGCCACACAGGAGTCTCAGGAGCAAAATCTTGCCCAAGCTCCTCTGCCACAACTCTCTTGATATCACTCTCTACGTCACTTGCTTTCTCACATTCACCTGCAGGAATTGGATAGTGTTAGTGAGGATGTGATTCATAGAACACAAAGGAGTTGGAGGAGTGCAAAATGGGTGAGGGTGTGCTACCTTCACAGTGGAAGCAGAAAAGAAGGCTCCTCTGGCTTCGGAGTTGTGAGACCTGGATTTCATGGGTACTGACTTGAAAAGAAGGATGCTCAAGGAACATTACACTTACATGTAGGCTCTGAGGTCAGTCACTGAGGATGTGTGGCAGCTATTTCACTGTTGTTTAAAACATTAAGTAAGATGGGGGACTCAACCAAAAAAAATGATTATGAATACGTATTCGTATATGATAAACTATCCCTCGTATACATAAAAGAAATTCAATTGTATTGCAATTAGAGAAAAATAAATAAGCTTATAGCACTGAATATTAAACTGTAAGTTTTGCCATGGCAGAATCCTTTTTAATTAAGTTAGAGCAGCCATGCTTAGTGTTATAATAAACTGATGAGAGTTTGCACCATTTCAAAGAATGAAATAACAAAACATGTTAAAGCAATTCCTATGATTCATTACATTACAGCCAAGTAATGACAGCAATCATTTTAACACAATACATTACCCAGATGCTGATTCTGTAAAGCAGGATGTGTTGACAATTTGTACTATGATTGTAATGAGTTTGAAAGTGCATTATGTTGGAATGCAAGTTAAAGAGGCATTCTTCCAACAATAAGATACCTAGAATTTTATACTATTGAATATAAGAATAAATTTTATAATTTAGTGCTCCCAACGCAGAGCTTCATGAGACAGGAGTGTATATTGGGAATTTGGGCCCAGAGGTCAGAGCGCCTGCATGATTTACTGTACATTTGTTTTAAAGAAAGAAGAAAAAACTTGCATTTATATAGTGTCTTTCTTGACCTCAGGCTGTCCCAAAGAGGTTTAAACCCAATGAAGTACTTTTGAAGTGTAGTCACTGTTTTTAATGGACGGAAAGTTGGGCATGATAACTTTTGCACCCCAATTCTTGATATGTGCTCCCATCATACTAAGGTCTGCACCGAAAGCGCCAAATTGTAAAATTTACCTCATGGTTCTTAGAATGGAGTGGCAGGGGGGCCCTTTAAGAACTTAACAATTGTATAGTAAGAATATGGGCAAGGCCACTGATTTTAAGTTTTCATGGAAAATGAATGGAATTATAAAATTCGATCTCCAAAATATGACTAAAAATCCGAGAATCTCATGTAATAGAAATGGAACTTGACTTTTGCAGTACATCAGTGGCCCTGATTATGGTACTTTAATGTACATTAATATCTGTGCTCTGCCAATCAAATATCTGCACAATTAATAAAATGCTTCAAAAGGTCCTGAATTTTCATAGGCTTTACATTATTAATGTTATAATAGCACGTAGTGATGTTTACCGTTGCTTTGAGAATGTCTTCTCGATACTTCCTCCTCTGCTTTAGGCAGCAAAGAGTTCTGAAAGTAGCAAATGCATTGAAAGTCATGAGATTTGTTGCAGGATATCATGACATGCCAAAACACTTGCCCTATATTTAGTATGATGCATGTGCCCCTGCCTTGTTTTTACACTGTAGAGGTGAGACCATTGTTTAAAAAAAATCCCTAGTGTCTTTGGAGTGGGGTGGGTGAAAATAATGTCTGTTGTTGTGGCAACCTCTGTGGGTTGTGGAGATGACTAACTTTCCAAGCCTCAGAGAGCCACCATATCAATGTTATATATAGTATATAGCACAGCCAAACTGCTCTTCAGGGGGCCTTCGTGTCCCAGTATTGAAAAATATTTTGCTTTTTATTTCTTTTGAGCTTTCCCAGCCGGTTTCTTTAATCAATCCATTTCCTGTGGAATTATTCAGCTGGTATTCAGAAGGAAATTATAGTGATTTGGTGCTTCACAAAATGTAACAGTCTTTAATATAACAGAACTCAGAAACACTGAATGTGGGGATTGGCATTTCAATTATTTTATAATTGAGCCTATTCAGCAGGAGGACTGGCAGTGTGGTCCGTTGCATATTCTACACAATGCACCTCTATATATGATCCCATGTATACTTTGAGCAAAAATGTTCCAGGACTGGTTATACAAAGGTCCATTTGAAGTTTAAATTTATATTTTATACAGGGAGGAGAAAGAAAAGAAAAATGCAGAACACAAATAATACCACACAACTCTACTTTTATCAATGGATTCACAATTTGCTTCTACGGTTTTCAGAGAAATAAAGAAATCACATTGGTGGTTAATCTCTGAACTCAGCAAGTATATCCATGGCCCCTATACACTTTACATTCAGTGAACAGTTCTGAAAGACTGTCCTAAATTTTACATGTATAAGCATTGAATTGCTAGTGCTGTGGTGCTCACCATCCTTAAAGCGACACCACCTGTTGTACTATCATCTTTATCATGCCACGTTTAGTCCATCATGTTTATAAACATATAGGAGGTGATAACCCTGAGAATCCCTACGTGGTCAGTTTTCGGTAAAATATTAAGATGCCTACGTGGCAAAGAAGCAGAATGCAAAATGGTTAGAAAGGGTTAATTAGTTAGTAACTGAGATTGATACAAGTGGCCTGGCCCTCCTGCTGGGCCATATGTTTGCGTAGTCAGCAGGGTTGCATGGTCTTAGCAATGTAGAGGCTTTGATGTGAGTCAAGGACTGGTCTGAATGTCTCCATGTTTATGGCAGATCAATATAGGTAACGAGCTTAGCCAAAGTTGAAAGACATTCCAGGTTGGGAGATAAGGAACAGAAGGAACAGGGAAGAACATTCTAAGTTGGAAAGTGAGGAAGTTATCCCCTTTGATGTCTAACAGCAGCATGATCAGCACATGGATGATTTATGATTGGTCGGAAATAATGTAACCTCGCATGGCAACCTATGCCCGGCTTATGATTGGTGTTGACCCTCGTTAAGTATGTTCCAACCCTATTGATTTGTATAAAAACGTGTGGATTTCTGTATGTTGTTGTTCTTGCTCTGCCAGCATAGAGGGACTCTATCAGGAGTCCAAATCAATGCTGCAGACTAAGAACCCTGCTATTAAAGATGTGTTGAACTTTAAAATGTATTCGACTTCAGTTATTACTGAACCAGACTGAGGGGAAAGAATCCGGATCATCAACCCCACCCACCAGGCAAAAACTGCCGACTCGCTATCACCCATTTTACACTTTCGCACAAAGTCAAGATCTACCTTAATGAGTTTATTATAAAACTTGTTATTTAATAGGGGAAATATAACTAAACAGAGTAGTTCCAAAAATTGACCAATTAAGTTTGAGGAAAAGTAATTAAAGAAAGCCATTAGTTTCCTCTGTCACAATGGGACTTGGACAGTAGTGGGACAACCATTTTGAGTTTGCAGAATAGTAAAAGCATATAGCTGATCGAGATTGCATTTTTATAAATTACTGCCATTCCTGTTGTTGTGGTCTTGGAACTGCAAATAGCGTCATTGTAGCAGCTTTATGCGCACATGGTACTGCTTTGTGGTTTTATTGAACATTTGCTTCTGCATTTTGCTTTCAATTTCTCAGTAAGTATTATATTCCTTTTAAAATTGTGGCATGTCTGCAATTTCCCAATATATACTGCTGACGGGCTCCTCTCCGCTCCTGGAGTGCACATTTATAAAATTGATCCTTAAGTGCTATATGGCTTTCCAACATACTGAATGCATTCTTTTGTAACTTGCTGTATCTTATGACCTTCAACAGCAACAACAACAACATGCAGGTGACATCTAAGAGCATAGGGAAAGAAATGGAGAGACTAAGATGAGGAACTGATGGCACAGTTAAATAGGAGGGTTTTGAGATGGTTTTTGAAATCAGGGAGGGAATTGGCAGCTGGAGGGGACTCTAGTTCCTGATCTATTAATCCTACAAAGTGCTTCCTAAGTAAGATAAGGTTGAGCAGTGGGTGGCTGGGATGACCTGAGGTGACTCTCATCCCATGGTAGCTGCTACTACAGAAGGACTAGCTTCTTGGCAGCTTGGCGTTTGCAGGAGCAAGAGGTCCTGGCCCATGTCTGAAGCTCCCTTTTGTGACTGCATTGATGGGGGCCTTAATGAATACTTAACTTTTTGCTGTGTCCTGTACAATGCCACTCTCAGATGAGATACGACATCTGCGCCCACTTCTTGTGGCCCACTGGTGCTGGCCACATGTTCAGAGATGCTACTGGTCAGTGCCATCACAAATCTAGTAGTCTAAGGTCTTGGAAGCCCCATGAAAGTGTTCTATTCAAAGTATTTATTGAAGCATTGGTAGCTGTTGCCAATGTCCTTAGAAACCTTTCCTGGCATTTCAATGCTGCAGCAATTTCCCGGGCAGTAACAATCTCCAGGGTGTTCTGCAAGTCACAAGACTTCTTGAAATGTGTTACAGATACGGGTAGTGGTTTTCTCTCATTTATCCATTATCTCAACCATTTGTGTGGAAACTGTCTCTACTGCTAACAAATGAGATTGATACCCCAAAATTATTTTTGAAGACTGAGCTCCTGAGATCTGGATCCCGAGGATCCTGAGCCGTGGGTTGTCGTTTCTCCCCCCTCTATGGAGGAACAGCGCACTCCCTCTCTTCCACTCCCAGTTGTTCACTCTTACTAGTGCACAGTGACTCACCTGATGACAACCATTTTGAATGTCTAAGTCATTCTTCGTGAGTAGGTATCTTTGTGCCGCTGCTTGTGCAAGTAAGATGTCAGGACGGAGTTGATGACATCGCGTCAGCAGCTGTTGATTTGAAAGTGCCCAATGATCATCAGAATGGCTGAGTTCTTTCTTCAAGGCACCCCCTACAATGTGAAAGAGAGAAGAGCTTGTTTAGCTGTGCACCTAGTGACATTTACCTTGTAGAAATAACAGGTGAGCAAGAGGGCATTGCAATACTTCAAGAAAACACAAGAAGCTTAAATTACATGTGATGACCCTTGCCCAGCCTTTACCAACCTTCTCTTGCCAACTCACCTCTAACCTAGTCCTTTCCTACTGGCTCTCCTGTCCATCTGCCTACTAAATCTAAACCTCCTCTTCCTGTGGACTCAGGGTTTTCAGTGACAATAGTCCTTTCCCACTTGTCCTTCTGTGGCACTGGTTGTATGCTTCATTTCCTTTGAAGTGAGAGAAGACAATGTTAGTGTCATGGACACTTACCCCATACGTGATAATGCATGCCATGATGTCGAGAGGTGAAGGTGCCTTGTTTCTTTTTAAATAAATGTCTTTGAAGACTAGCATAAGTCCTTGTGGCAGGCAAATTAAGTTGAGAGAGCGGTTTTGAGTAACAAAGGTGCTTGAGTGTTTGGTAGGTTGCCCTTCTCAGAGAGACAAAGGGTATGCGAAACAATCTAACTGGTAGATAATGTGTTCTGGCACCAGAGTTTTGACTTACCTTGGCAACTCTTACAAGGTCATTAACTTTTTTCTGCATTGTATGGCAGTTCTTGAGGTGACTGCCTCTGCCACCTTCCTCCAGGCAGGCTGCACTGCTCTCTTATGGGGCCTCCTGTCCTCAGTCCCCATCACACAGTTCCTTCTGGATTTCACTTTTGCCACCAGCACCTCCACCAACACCAACACACCAAAAAATCTGGGGGCCCTTCCAACTGCTGACATCTTCAAGTCTGATGCTCCTTCTGCCATCTTGCTGAAAAGTGATGTTGCTTTTTAACTGTCTGCAGCCTTTTAAAGGCCCTCTTTTTCCCTCTCTTTCAGCAGTAGTAAGCCAACAAAGGGTGGTTTTCTGGCTCTAAATGCCCCACATGGCTAATGAGGGGTCAGGGAAAAAATTGTGCGGGTTAGGGGCGGTTTCACTTTGGTGGATGTTAGGACCACCCTGCCATAAACCCGTTAGAGGGAGGAAAATCTAGGCTATTGTGTCTTACAACCTTCACACCCAAACCAGAATTTACAGAGAAAAGATAGATGGAAAAGCAAAGAAACTGTCAGCTAACAAAATCCTTTCACACAAGTATCTGGGTTCTCTTCACAATTTTATTAATAACACTTTTTATTATGTTCCTAATTTCCATTTTCCTCTTTTTCTTTATAAGTAGTTCATCTTTATTCAGCAATGTGTCTCTTGTGAATGGGCTACAGATTTATTCTTTTGGGTGTCTGAATGTTGCGACATCTTGATGGTATATTATTGCCGTCTGACTAAAGAGCTACTTATATTAAAGTGAAACTGACAGCCGACCCATTAAGGAAGATGTAAAGATGGTCTGGACCCTCACAGGTGAACTATGGTTTTATAATACCTATTATAGAACTCATTTCATCAAATTACAATTCTGTCTTTTATTCTTTTCTGATCTTCCGCTTGGTTAATATATACGTGTCTATATTTTGAAATCAGAAGGTTGAATAAGAATCAGAGAAACACAGTTGAGAGTCTCATCTGATATTTGTTAACTTCAGAGACATCACAAAATTACCTAAAGCAATGTTTATTATGAGTGAATGTGATAATTCAAAGGATGATTGATTGAATGTGTTCTTGCAACATGACTAAGTACCTGTGACAAACAACAATATGGGTTATTGTAGAAAAGGGAATTTGTTGAGAAAAAGTAATGATGTCAATTTTTTATTGTTGAAATTAGTACTAGAGAAGTAAATACTTAGCTAAATACAGCAATATCAACAACTTGTTACATTTCTATAGTGCTCATTATCTACAGAGAGACTTCTTTATAGGGCAATGGATAACAAGTGGACATGGAGTGAGGATGGAAGGTGCAAAAGCATGGTTGAAGAGGATGGACTAAAGGAAAAAAGAACTTGCATTTATATATATCACCTTTCACATCTTCAAGTTGTTCCAAAACACTTCACAGCTAATAAATTACATTTGAAGTGCAGTCAATGTTGTTATATACAAAAATGTGGCAGCCAGTTTGCACTCAGCAAAGTTGCACAAACAGCAAATGAAATGAATGACCAGTTAATCTGTTTTTGGTGATGTTTGTTGTAGAATAAATGTTGGCCAGGACATCAGGAGAACTCCCTGCTCCTCTTTGAATGGTGCTATTGGATCTTTTGTGTCCATATGAGCAGCAGGGCCTCAGTTTAACATCTTGTTCACAAGTTACAGCACTCACTCAGTACTTCACTGAAGTGTCAGTCTAGATCATGTACTCAAGTCCTGGAGTGGAGCTTAAACCCACAACCTTCTGACTCAGAGGGACGACTGCTACCACTGAGCCAAACTGACAGTTTTGAAGGCAAGGTAGGAGTTGGAATTGCTGAGGGAGGGAGATCCATAGTGTGGATAAAAGAACAACCATTGATGGTGGATTGGTTGGAGAAAGGAAGAAGGAGACTGGTGTTGGAGGTCTAGATGGTGCATGGCAGGACTGGGCTTGGGAAGATCATGGAGTTGGGGAAGGGCAAGGCCATGGAGAGATTCGAAGATGAGGTTGAGAATTTTAAAGTCAATTCTCTGGAACATGGAAAGCCAGCTGAGCTTGGCAGAGATAGGAATGATGGTGATGCAGGCCTTAGTGTGTGTTAGACCATGGGCAGTAACATTCTGGATAGCTGACCAATGATCACCCAAAACTGATGTTTACTTTCTTCAACTATCATATTAATTAGTGATATATACATTGGGGTCCTTGAGACACCATTTCCCCTGCACAATGATATATGAAATCAACTGATCAACTAATGAAATCTTTTCAGCTATAGAATACTGGTCTGTACAGTGGCCTCTATTTATAAGGATTTGTAAGGGAGTAGATCATATTTAAATCTACGTCAAAATTTTTAAAATTTACATAGGACAATATCTCAATTTTGCCAGTTAAAGTTTGGAGCATTTCTTGCAAAGCTGCATGTTTAATCATTTAAATATTGACACACAGAAAATCACGTGATTTTGTTACAATGCACCAAGCTCTCAATAATAACACATAATGTTGCCAGGTTGCACAGGACACATGTATTGTAATGTAGCACTGTACAATTTCAGCAAAAATGTATTTCCAAAGTGTCAAATTTAGCATTGACTTATTCGCATATTTACAATTACAGAATGTGTAATATATAAAGCAAAGTGCAAGCAATGCTGCAAAACATGCACCAACACAAAATAGTATATAGTGAATCCCAACCCCACAGTAAAATTGATTCATGAAACTTATTGATGCTGTAACTGATGCTAGAGGTTTTCTATCTTCTGTTATGATGTAACAATTTCATTCTAATACGTTATTTTCACATTCAACTTCACATTTAATTTGTAGGCTTTTAACATCTACCTAAATCTTTAAATTAACTCTAACCCATTTGTGGCAGCAAAAGTTTGGATTTACTTCACAGTTCATGGAACAAATACAATTTTTGATACACAAAAGATGTGTTATATTCCTTCTTATTAGCAGTGGTACATGATTGTTACGTGCCAGAATAATGGACGTGAAACAGCATTACCTCTATGGCTAACACATCAGCAAAGCCATTTTATTGTGGAAAGGAGAAACAAGGTGCACAAAGGATTGGGAGACACAGATAGCACTAGAATAAGAAAAAGTACGGTATTAGATAGGATCAGCCTAAGAGAGAATACAAGAAGGTCTAAGAGGTGAGGTGAGAGTGACTGCCCTTGACATCAAGGCAGCATTTGACCGAGTGTGGCACCAAGGAGCCCTAGTAAAATTGAAGTCAATGGGAATCAGGGGAAAAACTCTCCAGTGGCTGGAGTCATACCTAGCACACAGGAAGATGGTAGTGGTTGTTGGAGGCCAATCATCTCAGACCCAGGACATTGCTGCAGGAGTTCCTCAGGGCAGTGTCCTAGGCCCAACCATCTTCAGCTGCTGCATCAATGACCTTCCCTCCATCATAAGGTCAGAAATGGGGATGTTCGCTGATGACTGCACAGTGTTCAGTTCCATTCGCAACCCCTCAAATAATGAAGCAGTCCGAGCCCGCATGCAGCAAGACCTGGACAACATCCAGGCTTGGGCTCACAAGTGGCAAGTAACATTCGCGCCAGATAAGTGCCAGGCAATGACCATCTCCAACAAGAGAGAGTCTAACCACCTCCCCTTGACATTCAACGGCATTACCATCGCCGAATCCCCCACCATCAACATCCTGGGGGTCACCATTGACCAGAAACTTAACTGGACCAGCCATATAAATACTGTGGCTACGAGAGCAGGTCAGAGGCTGGGTATTCTGCGGCCAGTGACTCACCTCCTGACTCTCCAAAGCCTTTCCACCATCTACAAGGCGCAAGTCAGGAGTGTGATGGAATACTCCCCACTTGCCTGGATGAGTGCAGCTCCAACAACACTCAAGAAGCTCGACACCATCCAAGATAAAGCAGCCCGCTTGATTGGCACCCCATCCACCACCCTGAACATTCACTCCCTTCACCACCGGCGCACCGTGGCTGCAGTGTGCACTATCCACAGGATGCACTGCAGCAACTCGCCAAGGCTTCTCCGACAGCACCTCCCAAACCCGCGACCTCTACCACAAGAGCAGCAGGCACATGGGAACAACACCACCTGCACGTTCCCCTCCATGTCACACACCATCCCGACTTGGAAATATATCGCCGTTCCTTCATTGTCGCTGGGTCAAAATCCTGGAACTCCCTTCCTAACAGCACTGTGGGAGAACCGTCACCACACGGACTGCAGCGGTTCAAGAAGGCGGCTCACCACCACCTTCTCAAGGGCAATTAGGGATGGGCAATAAATGCTGGCCTTGCCAGCGACGCCCACATCCCGTGAACGAATAAAAAATAAAAAAAAAGTTTACAGTGCTTGTATGTAAATGCACAAAGCATAATAAACAAGGCTGATGAGCTGCAGGTGCAATTAGCCACACGGGGATATGATGTTGTGGCGATAACGGAGACCTGGCTCAAAAAAGAGCAGGATTGGGTACTAAATATTCCTGGATACAAGGTGTTCAGGAAAGATGGGGAAGGAAAGAAAATAGGGCGAGGGCAGTATTGATTAAGGAGAACATTGCAGTGCTGGAGAGAGAGGATGTCCTGGAGGGGTCAAGGACAGAATCTATTTGGTTAGGGTTAAGAAACAATAGAAGTGGGGGTAGTCTATAGGCCATCAACTAGTGGGAAGTATATAGAGGAGCAAATTTGCAGGGAAATTACAGAGATGTGCAAGAACCATAGAGTAGTGATAATGGGGGACTTCGACTATCCTAATATAGACTGGGATAGTAATAGTGTAAGGGACAAAGGAGGGAGGAATTTTTGAAGTGTGTTCAGGAGAACTTTCTTGACCAGTACATTTCCAGCCCAACGAGGAAGGAGGCATTGCTGGATCTGGCTGTGGGGAATGAGTGGGCCAAGTGCAGCAAATGTCAGTGGGGGAACATTTAGGGAACAGCGATCATAGTATCATAAGGTTTAGATTAGCTTTGGAAAAGGACAGGGACCACTCTAAAATAAAAATACTCAACTGGAGGAGGGCTAATTTCAATGGGATGAGAACGGATCTGACCCGGGTAAATTGGAATCAAAGATTGGCAGGTAAAACTGTAAATGAACAATGGGCAGCCTTTAAAGAGGAGATGGTTCGGGTACAGTCTAGATACATTCCCACAAGGAAGAAAGGTAGGGCAACTAAAACCAGTGCTCCCTGGATGACAAAAGAGGTAGAGAGTAAGATGAAGCAGAAAAAAGGGGCGTATGACAGATGTCAGGTTGATAATGCAAGTGAGAACCAGGCTGAACATAAAAAGTTCAGAGGGCAGGCGAGAAAGGAAATAAGAGGGACAAAGAGTATGAGAATAGACTGGCACCTAACATAAAAGGGAATCCAAAAGTCTTCTATAGGCATGTAAACAGTAAATGGGTAGTAAGAAGAGGGGTGGGACTGATTAGGGACCAAAAAGGAGATCTACGTATGGAAGCAGAGGGCATAATTGAGGTACTGAATGAGTACTTTGCATCTGTCTTTACCAAGGAACAAGATGCTGCCAAAATCACAGTAAGTGAAGAGGTATACTGGATGGGCTAAAAATTGATAAAGAGGAGGTACTAGAAAGGCTAGCTGTACTTAAAGTAGATAAGTTACCCGGTCCGGATGGGATGTATCCTAGGTTGCTGAGGGAAGCAAGGGTGGAAATTGCGGAGGTACTGGCCATAATCTTCCAATCATCCTTAGATATAAGGGTGGTGCCAGAGGACTGGAGAATTGCAAATGTTACACCGTTGTTCAAAAAAGGGTGTAAGGATAAACCCAGCAACTTCAGGCCAGTCAGTTTAACCTTGGTAGTGGGGAAACTTTTAGTAACGATAATCCGGGACAAAATTAACAGTCACTTGGATGAATGTGGATTGATTAGGAGAAGCCAGCATGGATTTGTTAAAGGCAAATCATGTTTAACCAAATTGATTGACTTTTTTGATGAGGTAACAGAGAGGGTCGATGAAGGAAATGCAGTTAATGTAGTGTATATGGACTTCCAAAAGGCGTTTGATAAAGTGCCGCATAATAGGCTTGTCATCAAAGTTGAAGCCCATGGAATAAAGGTGGCAGTGGAAGCATGGATACAAAATTGGCTAAGTAATTGAAAACAGAGAGTAGTGGTGAACGGTTGTTTTTCAGACTGGAGGGAGGTATAAGTGGTGTTCAAGAGGACATAGACAGGCTGGTGGAATGGGCGGACACGTGACAGATTAAATTCAATGCAGAAAATTGTGAAGTGATACATTTTGATAGGAAGAATGAGGAGAGACAATATAAACTAAATAGTACAATTCTAAAAGGGGTGCAGGAACAGAGAGATCTGGGGGTATATATGCACAAATTGTTGAAGGTGCCATGATAGGTTGAGAAAGCGGTTAAGAAAGCAAATGGGATCCTGGGCTTTATAAAAAGAGGCATAGAGTACAAAAGCAAGGAGGTTATAATGAACCTTTATAAAACACTGGTTCAGCCACAACTGGAGTATTGTGTCCAGTTCTGAGCACCACACTTTAGGAAGGATATGAAGGCCTTAGAGAGGGTGCAGAAGAGATTTATTAGAATGATTCCAGGGATGAGGGACTTCAGTTACATGCATAGACTGGAGAAGCTGGGGTTGTTGTCCTTAGAGCAGAGAAGGATGAGAGGAGATTTGATAGAGGTATTCAAAATCATGAAGGGTCTGGACAGAGTAGGTAGAGAGAAACTGTTCACATTGGCGGAGGGGTCAAGAACCATAGGACATAGATTTAAGGTGATTGGCAAAAGAACCAAAGGCAACATGAGGAAAAACTTTTTTACACAGCGAGTGGTTGTGATCTGGAATGCACTGCCTGAGGGGATGGTGGAGGCAGATTCAATCGTGGCTTTCAAAAAGGAAATTGGATAAGTACTTGAAGGGAAAAGATTTGCAGGGCTACGGGGAAAGGGCGGGACTAGCTGGATTGCTCTTGCAGAGAGCCAGCATGGACTCGATGGCCAAATGGCCTCCTTCTGTGTTGTAACCATTCTATGATTCTATGATTCTATGAAAGGGCTCCCTCAAAAACCTATTTGTAATTTTAGCAGTCTACAAGTGATGCTTTGCCTCAGGTAATTAATGAATAAAAATTTAAAAATCGAGATTTCCAGATCAGTTTCTCCAATTAGTAAGGGATTTAAGATGCCCTTATCTACAAGGTGTAAAACTGTATGTCATGTTGTTGAACAGAATACATTTTTTGTACTATGGCACATGTAACTAGATTTTTTGACTTTCCAATTTTGCTCATTTGGAGTAGAATAATAACCAACATTGCTTTATGATTTTTCTGTACTCTATGGATCTATTCACTACATTTGAAATCCTTGTCCTTATTTATAAATCCCTTCATGACCTTGCCCCATCCTACCTCTGTAGTCTCCCCCTGCCTAATATCCCCTCTTGAATGCGTTGTTCCTTTGACTCCGGCCTTTTGTGCATCCTGCATGCCCCTAGCCCTACCAATGGTGGCAGTCTTCAGCCACCTTGGTCCTTCTCTTGTATTCGCTCCCTAAACTTCAGTTCTCCACCTTTGAAAGCCTTTTTAAAGCCCATCCCTTCGGCTTCCTAATCTCTTCCTTCCCAGCTCAATGTCCATTTCCTTATACTTATTTGTGCAATATCTTGTTGACATTGGGTAGGTGTCATTCTTGGCTCAGTGGTAGCATTCACACCTTTGAGTCAGATGATTGTGAGTTCCAGCCCCACTCCAGAGACTTGAGCACACAATCTTGGCCGACACTGAAGTGCTGCGCTGTTGGAGGTGCTGTCTTTCGGATGAAATGTTAAACTAAGGCCCCATCTGCCCTCTCAGGTGGAAAAAAAAGATCCCATGGTACTATTCAAAGAAGAGCAGGGGAGTTGTCCCAGTGCCCTGGCAAACATTCATCCTTTAACCAACATCAGCAAAAACAGTTTAATTCGTCATTTATCTCATTGCTGTTTCTGGGACCTTGCTGTGTGCAAATTGGCTGCTGCGTTTTCTATATTACAACAGTGACTACACCTCAAAAGCAATTTATTGGCTGTGAAGCACTTTGGGACACCCTGAGGTCATGAAAGGCACTATATCAATGCAAGTCTTTCTTCTTCTAACATATTGGGATGTTTCTTTATGTTCAAGGCACAATATAAATGCATGTTGGTGTTATTGCAATAAAATATCAGATACAGTGCTTGAATTAGAAATTGTATGGCACTCACTTTGGTTTACACATGCTGTTAATGAGAATAGAGGTTGATTTTATGAATAATGCACCTTTTGACATAGAGAACACCAATTATGTTCCATATAGTAAAGAAGGACATTAGGGCCTAGATTCTACTTGGTTTCAGAAAAGCAGGGAAAATGCAGTCTTGCATTGAAATTTGAGGGTTGCTAACAAAAACTCCGTAATGCATGGATTAAAAGTTTACTACTTGTAAGAATGTTATTTTGTTGATAGGAATGAAAAACAGAGACAATTACATCATGCTTATAATAATAATCATTTAATAATTTTCTAGTAGCTAACAAGCTGCCCGACTAATATACATGTCTCAGTTCATTCATCCAGCTTGGAATGCATAAAATTTGCAAACAATGAATGCAAGTCAAGCAAGAACAAACTGTTTGACAGGCCTTGAAGTCTTGTCATCATTGTATTGCAGTGACATGAGCAATGTTTTGGTGTTGGGGGAGGGGGGTTTACAACAGTACAAATACTTGTGCGGCAGATAGTGACAGGTTGATTCCACGTAGTATGCATGGGGGGTAATTTTAACCCCCAAGAAGGCGTGGGTTGGGGGCAGGTGGGCAGTAAAAATAGTTTTTTGAGCGGGAACGCATCCTGGCTCTGACGCGCCCACTTCCAGGTGCGCGCGCACAACAGACACCCGGAAATCCCGTCGCCACTTAAAGCCGGCAGCCCGATATTTAAAGTGCCAATTCAGGTAGTTGAAACACTTTAGATACTTAACTTTTTATGGATTCTGCAACAGAAATGGATTTAACTTCTCCTGAACTTGTCTCTCGTGGCTTCAGAAACACGCCATAGAAAAGGAGGTGAGTTGCAGCCGAAGCTCATTTGGCCCTTTAAACCAATGATTGACACATCTCAATAAAAGGTGAGGTATTGCAGCCGGACACTCAGTTCTCTTAGATAAACGTTTGGCTGGGAGCTCTTGTATTTAGGCTGAGATTTCTTTGTTGAGGCTGAGAATTGTCAGACAAATTTACCTACATTTTGGAGCCCCTCAAACTGACAAGATCAGGATGGTGGGCGCAATGGATCTATTCCACGGAACATCTGAGGAGGAGACGCATCCCAATCTGCGGCAGGCATGTTGTGCAGTTCTGGGACCTGCAGGTGCACAAAACAGAGGTGTGTAATAAGGACCTGGAGAAGAACAGAGAGGGGATCAATGGAGGGCCGAGGTCGCAGGAGGCACTATTCACATAAGAGGGTCTAACAGGCAAAGGCTGAGCTTCCTGGACCTCTGTGAGGAGCAGCGCCTATGCAGGCTGAGATTGAGTCAGTAGGTAGTCGCAGACATCTCCACGCTCCTTCATGAAGAGCTGCTCCCAGCTGGACCTGGTGGCCACACATTGCCGGTCGCAGTTAAAGTCATCACTCCCCTCAATTTCTTCGCATTCAGATCATTCCAGGGATCCACCAGTGACATCTCCAGAATGTCTCAATCGTCTGCACATAAGTGTATATGACAGGTGATGGATGGCTTGTTTTCCAGGGTATCCGACTACGTCAACTTCCCCCGCATCCTGGCATCCAAGTTTGCTAACAATACAAAGCCAGGCGGGAAAGTACACTGCGAGGAGGACGCAAAGAGGCTGCAAAGGAATGTAGACAGGTTAAGTGAGTGGGCGAGAAGGTGGCGGATGGCGTATAATGTGGGGAAATGTTAAATTATCCACTTTGGTAGGAAGAATAAAAAAACAGAATATTTTTAAATGGTGAGAAACTATTAAATGTAGGATTTCAGTGGGATTTGGGTGTCCTTGTACATGAAACACAGAAAGTTAACATGCAGGTACAGCAAGCAATTAGGAGGCCAAATAGTATGTTAGCCTTTATTGCAAGGGGGTTGGCGTATAATATTAAGGAGGTCTTGCTGCAAATATATAGGGTTCCGGTGAGACCATACCCGGAGTACTGTGTACGGTTTTGGTCGCCTTACCTAAGGAAGGATATACTTGCCTTAGAGGGGGTTCAACGAAGATTCATTAGATTGATTCCTGGGTTGAAAGGGTTGTCCTATGAGGAGAGATTGAGTACAATGGGCCTACATTCTCTGGAGTTTAGAAGAATGAGAGGTGACCTCGTTGAAATGGATAAAATTCTTAGAGGGCTTGACAGGGTAAGTGCAGAGAGGCTATTTCCTCTGGTTGGAGTGTCCAGAACAAGGGGTCATAGTCTCAAGATAAGGGGTCAGCCATTTAGGACCGAGATGAGGAAAAATTTCTTTTCTCAGAGGGTTGTGACTCTTTGGAATTCTCTACCCCAGAGAGCTGTGGATACTCAGTCGTTGAGTATATTCAAGGCTGAGATCGATAGATTTTTGGACTCTAAGGGAATCAAGGGATATGGGGATCTGGCGGGAAAGTGAAGCCAACCAGAGAGTTGAAATCCACTGCCCTCTCAGCCTGGGTTAAACCCGGAAGTGGGCGCATTTGTCTGACAAATTTATTAGAGTTCTTTGAGGAAGTAACGGGCAGGGTGGACAAAGGGGAACCAATGGATGCAGTATATTTGGATTTCCAAAAGGCATTTGATAAGGTGCCACATAAAAGATTACTGCACAAGATAAGAGCTCATGGTGTTGGGGGTAATATATTGGCATGAATAGAGGATTGGCTAACTAACAGAAAACAAAGAGTCGGGATAAACGGGTCATTTTCAAAATGGCAATCTGTAACTAGTGGGGTGCCGCAGGGATCAGTGCTGGGGCCTCAACTATTTACAATCTATATCAATGACTTGGATAAAGCAACAGAGTGCCTTGTGGCCAAATTTGCTGATGATACAAAGATAGGTGGAAAAGCAAGTTGCAATGAGGACACGAAGTGTCTGCAAAGGGATATTGACAGGTTAAGCGAATGAGCAAAAATTTGGCAGATGGAATATAATGTGGGAAAATGTGAAGTCATCCACTTTGGGAGGAAAAATAAAAAAGCAAAATATTATTTGAATGGAGAAATACTACAAAATGCTGTGGTACAGAGGGATCTGGGTGTCCTTGTACATGAAACACAAAAAGTCAACATACAGGTGCAGCAGGTAATCCGGAAGGCAAACGGAATATTGGCCTTTATTTCTAGGTGAATGGAGTATAAAAGCAGGGAAGTCATGCTACAACTATACAGGGTGCTGGTGAGACCACACCTGGAGTACTGCGTACAGTTCTGGTGCCCTTATTTAAGGAAGGACATACTTGCATTGGAGGCAGTTCAGAGAAGGTTCACTAGGTTGATTCCAGGGAGGAATTTCTTCTCCCAGAGGATCGTGAATCTTTGGAATTCTTTACCCCAAAAAGCTGTGGAGGCTGAGTCATTGAATACATTCAAGGCTGAGTTAGACAAATTTTTGATCAGCAAGGGAGTCAAAGGATATGGGGAAAGGGCGAGAAAGTGGAGTTGAGGTAAAAATCGGATCAGCCATGATCTCATTAAATGGCGGAGCAGGCTCGGGGGACCGAATGGCCTACTTCTGCTCCTATCTCTTATGGTCTTGTGGTCTTATGGAGCCTGGATGCGGTCCCTCTCCAAAAATTAACTATTTTTACTGCCCACCCACCCCCAAACCAAGCGTTCTTGGGGATTAAAATTACCCCCCATGGAGACCATGTGGAATTTACTTGTCATTGTCTGTCGCACAAGTATTGCTTTGCTTTGGGTGAAGCTGACAATGAAGCAGAAGCATCGGAGGGTGACAAATTTATTTGAGTTCTTTGAGGAAGTAATGATCAGAGTGGATAAAGGGGAACTAATAGATACAGTATATTTGGATTTCCAAAAGGCATTCGATAAGGTGCCACATAAAAGGTTACTGCACAAGGTAAGAGCTCATGGTGTTGGGGGTAATATATTAGCATGGATAGAGGATTGACTAACTAACAGAAAACAGAGAGTCGGGATAAAGGGGTCATTTTCAGGATGGCAACCTGTAACTAGTGGGGTGCCGCAGGGATCAGTGCTGGGGCCTCAACTATTTACAATCCATATCAGTGACTTGGATGAAGGAAGTGAGTGTACTGTGGCCAATTTTGCTGATGATACAAAGTTAGGTGGAAAAGTAAGTTGTGAGGAGGACACAAAGTGTCTGTAAAGGGATATAGATAGATTAAGCGAGTGGGCAAAAATTTGGCAGATGGAGTATAATGTGGAAAGTCATCCACTTTGGTAGGAAGAGTAAAAAAGCAAAATATTATACAAATGGAAAAAGACTACAGAATGCTGTGGTACAGAGGAATTTGGGTGTCCTCGTACATGAAACACAAAAAGTTAGCTTACAGGTGCAGTAGGTAATTGGGAAGGCAAATGGAATATTGGCCTTTATTTCAAGGGGGATGGAGTATAAAAGCAGGGAAGTGTTGCTACATTTGAACAGGGTGCTGGTGAGACCACACCTAGAGTACTGCGTACAGTTTTGGTCCCCTTATTTAAGGAAGGATATATTTGCATTGGAGGCGGTTCAGAGAAGGTTCACTAGGTTGATTCCGGGTGGAAGGGTTTTCTTATGAGGAAAGATTGAACAGGTTGGGCCTATACTCATTGGGGTTTAGAAGAATGAGAGGAGATCTTATTGAAACATACAAGATTCTGAGGGGACTTGATAGGGTAGATTCTGAGAGGATGTTACCCCTCATGGGGGAATCTAAAACTAGGGGGCATAGTCTCAGAATAAGGGGTCGCCCATTTAAGACGGAGATGAGGAGAAATTTCTTCTCTCAGAGGATTGTGAACCTTTGGAATTCTTTACCCCAAAGAGTGGTGGAGGCTGAGTCATTGAATATATTCAAGGCTGAGTTAGACACATTTTTGATCAGCAAGGGAGTCAAAGGATATGGGGAACAGGCGGGAAAGTGGAGTTGAGGCTAGAATCAGATCAGCCATGGATCTCATTGAATGACGGAGCAGGCTTGAAGGGCGAAATGGCCTACTCCTGCTCCTATCACTTATGTTATTTGGCAGATGCATCACATTGTATCAGGATTGGGGTGAGTGGCAGCGGTGGGTGCACAAATGGGGAGGTGAGGAAGTGCATAGAAAGTGAAGCTTAGTTGATACTGAAACTTAAGTGGGTGTGAGGATTGATGTGATGGAGTGGGCTTGCCAATACAGAATGGGAGGGGGTGTTGAAATTTCACAGGATGTGGGTGAATCAGCAAATTAAATCACTTTTCCTGACCTGGTTATGTCATTAAACCATTTCCTGCACTGAACCCAAGATCTGGATACTGTGCTCCTGCTGCTCACTTCTTCTGCTACCTCCAGCCACGCCTTCTTGGTGACAGAACCGGGCTTCTTCCTCCCATCACTGGGATAAATTACCTCCCTCCTGGCTCTCACTGCAGCCAGTAGTATATTTAGGGAGGCATCAGTAAACCTGGGCTCTGCCTTTGCTCTCCTGGACTTCATTTCTTCTTTCTTCTTCAAAATCCATTCTTGGACTGGCCTTTTACATAGTGGACTTTAAATCACATCCTTTAGGTGCGCAGTGGGCCTGCTGCACAGCTTGGAGACGCGAAACCCAGAAGCAAAGATAATTGCCTGCATTCGAGTCGCAATTGCAGATTTAAACGCACACATATGACTTCCGGGTTCCCCACGCGCAAATCAACCCCCCTGCTAAGTTCCTGGCTCCGAGTTAAAATCATACCCATGAACCATGAGTCGGAAAACTCATGGTGAAAGGTCTAGAACAAGTTGTGTAACTAAAAACAGAGCACAGAGGTAATGCACAGCCCTAGTGTTTAAGGTAAGGAAGAACTGGAATTGGCTATCAAGGATCGTATGCAGCAGGAAAGCTAAAGCACAAACAATAAATGACCAGGGATGGCATGATACTTGCAGCAATGCTATTTACAAATTGGTGATTTGACTTGTTAGCTTGCCAAAATGGAAAAGTAACTTGCCACAGGCTAGCTGGTGAGTGGAATTATTTTAGGAATGAGTTGCAATTTATGGAAATAGTTGTTGATTTCTAAAAAATTACACATCCCAATATTTAAACAAGCTGTGTGAATAATCAGTGTAACAATTCATGTGTCAAGATGACCTGTGTTCTGTTAAACTGCTGATCTGTCCCCCTGTATTAATCCTTATGTTCAGCCATTTAATTAGGGTGACTACGTGACCTTACCTAGACTGGAATGCTGAAGATCTAGGTAATTTGCTTATTTTTGTTCCTTAGCGCACCAGTATAATAAAATGAATGAATGAAAAGAAACCCTAAAGTGATAGCACCATCTGGTTAAATTTCATCAAACTGGATTTTTAATTAATGAATGTCATCTTTGTATTCATGCTTTGTTAACACAGAAGCAAAAACAAAAGTGATCAAATGGGATATTTGCTGTTCATTTCTTTGGAAGTATTAAGATCCAATATTTTAAGCAGTGCTTCTTAATCTGTGGAATATGAATTGATGGCTTGTAAATGCTGTGTCAAACATAGCATCATGCTCTTGAAGTGATTCATTAGTTTCAAAATTAATTATGCACTGAAATATGGTTAAAAAATAAGTAATTGTTTTCATACAGTTAAACACATTTATCAAGTAGCAAGAAAATCTAACAAAAATAACATTTTCTAATCCCTGAATGATTCAATCTGTTGAATTTTATTCACAATTACAGGCTGGAGGACAGAGGGATCCAAACACTTGGACGGGTTGAGTGAGGGAGAGCGCAGTTGCAGTGTGGGGGGGGGGGTGGGGGTCTGGAAATTTGGGAAAGGCAGAAGTCCTGCTGAATTTAACAACAGGACTTCTATCATTTTTCAATTCTGTTTCCTGCCTGGCAGCCGGCCCCGGCAATCGGCAAAGATCGGGAGTTGGAGGGGTGGGGGGATCAGAACACGGCAATCGGGAGGGAGGGAGGCAAAGGTCGGAGGTTGAGGGGGGCTGGAGCATGGCAATCTGGAGGGAGGCAAAGATCGGGTTTGGAGGGGAGGGGAGCGGCCGACTGTGGCAGCCAGGAGAGGCTGCGATCGGTGGAAGGTTTGCTTGGGGGACCGGGTGAGCACTCCTGTTCCTCTTGGCTCACAAGGAGCACTATAAAAAGCATTTACCTGCTTGATCCGGCTCCATTTTGCTGCTGGGTTTCCTGAGCCCTGGGAAACCCGGATGGCCAGCGTTAAATTTAAATCAGGCTCCCAACCCGATATGTGTCGAGTAGGGGTTGCGTTTCGCGATTTTGCATTTTAAATCCCCCCCAACTCTCTCCTGCCCATCGTGGGGGAGGGGTCGAATATCGACCCCTTTTTCTCTGTGTAAAACATGGTGTTTTGGTAACATGTGATAACAATTTGATATATTCAAACATGCAAGTCATGCAAGTCAAGCAAGCTGGGCCACAAGTCAGCTCGATAAAAAAAGTTACTTTTGCAATTTCTCACATAGTTTTGTGAATTAAAAGTGCTTGAATCAGAGTTTTACTAAGTGCTACCACAGGCAATCCCAAAAGAAGCAATTGGATTCACAGCAGTTTATAAAAGTCAGATTGAATACTTGATATTTTCAAAAGCTTTCCAAACAATATCCTTGTGTGCTGCAGATTAATCTAGACCAGTGTTCCTAAATAACTTTTTGACAAGTACCACAATTCCAATCAGTTTCTTGCTGGAGGGCCACACGCTACACCACAAAATGATGGGACTCCAAACTGTGCCTGTGATTGATCGCACAGTGAGCTTTTGACTTCAATTGTAGCCGGCTACCAAAAACTCCCTGTATGGCCATTAGAGCTAATCATTTCATTCGGTCAATACGAGGACAGTCTGCTCTCCTACTACGTTTCAAGAAAAGGTACTGCTATTTCTGTCAAAGTAGCCCAGGGATCAGCATCCTTGGGGGCAGAAGTTCAGTCCTGCTTCATTTCCACTCACATCAGGGACGCAGGAAGTTCAGAGCCAAGGAGCCCAAAACTTTACTTTTTTTTGGTACAAAAGTGATGCAGTTCTGGCATAGGGGATTGGTATTTGGGGCGTAAGTCAGATATACCAAAGTTATACCCGTTCTAAAATAGACACTATGATCCCGGTAGAATTGGCTGCTGGCAGAAGTTGTGCCTGCCCACAAATTGTTGCTAATGACAGGATAATGAAAGCAAAAGTTGGTGTCCCACAAATTTAGCCATTTTCATCCAAACTGCACCGTATTTAATCCTGTAGTAAAGAAGGGTAAGATAGCTGTATGATTTGTCACAATCTTAAAAGGGTGGTGGGATGGCAGCGGGGAGGGGGGGCTAATAAAACTTATCTTTCCCCGTGCGATTGCACTTAATTGTTGGCCATTAATCTTGATTCCGGGTATGCCGTCCGAAAGCTGCGCAGTGGGCGGACTGCGCACCCGCATGATAGGCTGTCAGCTGGAGCATCTGAATTTAAAGGGCCATTGCTCCAATGGATTTTGCTGGAGCAAAGACCAAGAAGACCCAATGGAGCAGCACAGGGGCAAGGCTACTCCAAGATATTACGATGCCTCACTTCAGCTGCTACTGGCCGGGGTGAGGAGGAGGAGGGACCTATTTTACCCAGGAGACAGGCGGAAGCGCCCTGCCTCTGCCACCAAGAAGGCCTGGTTCGAGGTGGCAGAGGAGGTCACCAGCAGCAGCAACATATCCCGCACCTGGGTCCAGGGCAGGAAGCGTTTCAATGCCCTAACTAGGTCAGAAAAAGTGAGTACACTTACTGATTCTCCTGCATTCCATGGTGCACATCAACCCACCCACCCCCCCACCCAACTCATTCTGCACTGCCAAGACTATCACCTCACATCACTCCTCATACCCATTTAAGGCTCATCCTCAACTTACCTGCACTTCCTGAGCACTTCCTCACTTCTCCATTTGTGACTCCACCACTACCACTCACCCCAATCCTGATCCAATGTGATGTCTCTGTCTCATACTCACCCTCTGATGCACCTTTCTCATGGTCAGCCTCACCCAAAGCAATGCATTCATCGGTTGGCCACTTCACCATCACTCACTCACACGTCTGTTCTTTCTCCCCTTCTAGGAGAAGACAGCGCAAAATGCACGGGAGAGGGCGAGGACTGGAGGGGGGCCACAACAAATAGTGGTCCTCACAGAAGTGGAGGAGGAGGCCTTGCAGATCAGCCATACCCTCGAGTGCCAGTCCGTCAGGGACGCCGAGACTGGTACCCCACAAAAGTCTGGTGAAACAACTTTAACATTCATCACACACAACATGAATTGATGTTAACAATGTTTGGTATGTTGAACACGTCACAATGCTCACCGCAACATGACAGATATGTGATGATGCTTAATATTGCCTTCAGTTCTCTTATAGGCCCTTCAACGACCGCAGAGACGCAGAAGGCAATTACTCAGAGGACCTGCCGGCCTCTGAGGGCACACTGTCACATCTTAGCAAGTCGTCCACCAGCGCAGATACTCACACCTCAGTGGGTCCTAGTAGTCAGTTAGTTGGGTTGGCACTTGGTGAGTCACCACATACAAGTGAGCATGAGCAGACACTGGTGGCAGGGGCAGCTGTGGAGAATCCGCATCGATGGGCGCACTCCTCTCCAGGCTCTGCAAAACTGAACGCAGATGCTGAACCCCGGGGGCCATCGTGTAAAAGGAGAATGATCGAGGGACAGTAGCACATTTGTGATGTACTGGAACAGGTGCCATGAACACTCTCCACAATAGCACAGAGGATGGAGGAGTCCAACTCCTGCATTAGTGGAATGGTGGCACAGGTACGGGGGGGGAATATCTGAGATAGAATTACAGGGACATGATGGAATCTCTGAGATAGTGTCACAGGGACGTGAGCAACTGTCTGAGATAGTGTCGCACGTAACTGCTGAAATGTCTGAGATAGTGTCGCAGGTAAGTGCGGGAATAACAGTGATGGAGAGAAGGCTTTGAGATCAAGCACGGCTCACAAATGAGTCCATTCAGGCCTTGACAACGGCCATGCGGACTCAGGGCGAACAACATTCTGCCGCCTTAGACAGGGTAACAGATATTTTAGAAGTGGTCTTCCAAGGCATCACACATGTCCTCCAAACTGTTGTCCAGCAGGGTGGCAGGAGTGATGTGGCCCTGGCCCAGGGGAGGGATAATGTCAAAAGGGGACATGGAAGTAGGGATGCCACTCAAAGCGCTCCCACGTCTCACCCGTTGCCCCCCTCTCAATCAGTACCCGCAATGCTGCCTCCTCTCCAGGTGGCAGTCAGCCCCTGCACAGGTGCAGGTGCAGCAGTCTTTGGAGGGGCACTCACAGGCTCCAAAACCCAGATGGCGTAGGCCGAAAGCATCTAAGCAGTCCAGCCATAGACCTGAACAACCTGCCACTATTTCTGCTGCAGCCACAGGGGATGCACCACGTGGAACCGGTAAGAAGAGAAAGGCTAAGGAACCGTGATCATGAAGGGTGCGCACAAGGGTGTCTGACGGACTGTCATGTTTTTCATTTATATTTGGTTTCTGTTAAAATCACATTAAATGTTATCATTCTCACTACTGCCACATCTTGCCCATTCTTGACTGGCTTTTGTGATAGCACCCTTACAGTACTTCACCATGAACGGTGACATTTGATGCCACCCAGTGGGTCACTTTACAGTGGATGTATGTGTAGTTGCAGGACTGTTTTGTGCAAGTTGGGGGGGGTGGTGCTGGTGTTGGCGCTGGTCTTTCCAGGTGGTGTGAGGACTGGACTTTTCTCACTTTCTGATCTTACAAGAACCGTACATATATGAGTGATTCCCTGGCCTCACGAGCAGCCAGGTGAGCCGCTGCTCTGCCCATGGGTTCATCCTCCTCCTCCTACTCCTCCTCCTCCTGCTCCTCCTTAGTGTAGATAGCAGTTGTGTATCGTGGATGAGGGCATGGGGCCTCCTCAACCGGTACCCCTCTCTGTTGTGCCATGTTGTGCAGGACAAAACACACTACTATAATGCGACCCAGTCCTGCTAGTGCGTATTGAAGTGCTTCCCCAGAACAATCGAGGCACCAAAATTGCATCTTGAGCAGCCCTATCGCATGTTCAGTTATAGACCTGGTGGTAATGTGGCTGTTGTTGTATCGACGCTGTTGCTCGCCGATGGTTTTACTCAGGGGTGTTATGAGCCATGTGTGCAGGGGGTATTCCTTGTCCCCGAGGAGCCAGCCCTTAAGGTGTTCGGTGTGTGGAAGAGGCCCGGGATGTTGGATTCCCTCAGAATGATTGAATCGTGGCAGCTGCCAGGGAATCTGGTGCACACGTGAAAAATTTTTTTGTGGTGGTTACAAACAAGCTGAGCGTTGATGGTGTGATACCCCTTTCTGTTGATGAACAGTCTTGGCGCATGTGGAGGTGCTCGGATTGCTATGTGCGTGCAATCGATTACACCCTATACATGTGGGAAGCCAGCCACAGAGTGGAATCCTACTGCCCTCTCCATCTGGCTGAGGTCGCCCATGGGGAAGTTGACGTATTGCGAGGCCCTGCGAAACAAGCCATCGGTGACCTGCCTTATGCACTTGTGTGCAGATGACTGAGAGACCCTGGCAATGTCACCGGTGGCACCCTGGAATGATCCAGAGGTGAAGAAGTTGAGGGCAGTGGTCACTTTAACTGCGACGAGTAATAAGATGCCGCCAGGCCCAGCTGGGAGCAGCTCGACATGAAGGAGGCTGCAGATGTCTACGACCACCTGGCAACACACTTTAAGCATCCATATGCATTGCTCCTCAAAGAGATCCAGGAAGCTGAGCCTTGGTCTGTAGACCCTCTGACGAGGGTAGTGCCTCCTGCGATGTCGCTCTCTCTGTTGTTCCCCTATGTGTTCTTGTGCAGGTGCCTGTGGCGCAGCACTGTGTTGTGGAGCTGCAAGTGGCAGAAGTGCACGCCGTGTCTGGCGAGGACAGTGATGTTGTTCGTCCTCGGATGTACTGGTGAATGCAGCCATCACGTCCCCATCCTGATGGTGTCAGTTTGAGGGGGTCCGAAAAGTTGATAAATATGTGTAAACAAAACAATTCTGAGTGGCAACCAAGAATTTTCAGTCGAGAAACAAAGATCTCCCAGCCAAAAGTTTGTCTGAGAGAACTGAGTGCCCTGTTGCAGTAACTCACCTCTTATCCCCATCTGTCAAACAAGCATTTAAATGTCCAAACGGCTGCCGGCTGAAAGCCGACTGCTTTCCCATGGCGTGTTTCAGACAGCACGGGAAACACGCTGAGGCAGCATTGAAATCACTAATTACATTCACGCACATTTCAAGTACTTTAAGTACTTGAATTGTTGGTTTAAATATCGTCCTGCCGGCTTTAATTGCCAGTGGGACTTCTGGGTTTGGGAACGGCGTGTGCACCCAGATGATTCTGGATCGTGCGTGTTTTTCAGTGTGTTGGAGCTGGGATTTCTGCCCGCTCCAAAAAAACACAATTTTCTTTGCCCCCCTGCCCCCAATGCACCTGGACTTCCATTTTAAAATTGAGCCCATTAACTTGGATTGAAGTGATTAGAAAAATCTTTTCTCAGTTGTGTAACTAAAAAAGGATTCTTCAGTTGGCCTTTCAGAAGTTTCAGGCAGGAAAATCTTTCACTTCGCACTCTTTGTTATGAAGCCCTCATTATGGGATTCACGATAGGCCTTCCAAATATGTCCTTACGATGGAGGCAGAACAGGAGCGGAAGAAAGAGGAATTGACAAAGGCACACACGGTATAGGAGCAGATCTACTGGGAATAGCCTTCCACCAGAGACTACAGGCTACGTCATTATCTCCATGTTGTTTCAGAAGTAGTCTGCTTAAGGAGTTCGGTAAGGAGGCTGCTTTGAAGTGGCTGCCATTCTTGGTCCCTAGTTACTTGCTTTCTTCAGTGTGGCCATTGCCGCTTTAAGTAGCAGTAGGTTTTATGTCCTGCTGCTGCGCCAAGCCACTGCTTCTCCTCCAGGTATTTTGCATTATTTTACATAGAACTGAAGTGAGACTAATGGGTCTGTCGTTGCTTGTATCTATTTATCCCCATTTTGATTATTGGCACCATATTCGCCTATTTCCAATCTACTGGTACCTTCCAGTACCAAGTGACTGTCATTGCTTCACAAAATTCTTCTCAAGTTTATTTAAAGACTCTGGGATAAATATTATCTATCAATTGCCTTCCCTCCATCATAAGGTCAGAAGTGGAGCTGTTCACTGATGATTGCTTAGTGTATAGCTCCATTCGCAATTCCTCAGATAATGAAGCAGTCTATGCCCACACGTAGCAAGACTTGGACAACATCCAGGCTTGGGCTGATACATGGCAAGTAACATTCACGCCACACAAGTGCCAGGCAACAACCATCTCCAAAAAGAGAGAGCCTAACCACCTCCCCTTGACATTCAAAGGCATTACCATCGCTGAATACTGGGGTCACCTTTGGTCAGAAACTCAACTGGACCAGCCACATAATGCTGTGACCACAACAGCAGGTCAGAGGCTGGGTATTCTGCAACGAGGGGCTCACCACCTTCAAGGCATGAGTCATGAGCGGGATGGAATACTCCCACATGCGTGGATGGGTGCAGCTGCAACAACACTCAAAAAGCTCAACACCATCCAGGACAAAGCCGTCCACTTGATCTGAACCTCATCCACTAGCCTAAACATCCACCTCCTCTACCACTAGCACACCGTGGGTGAAGTGTGTATTACCGATAGGATGCACTGCAGCAACTCGCCAAGGCTTCTTCAGCAGCATTTTCCGAATCTGCGACCTCCACCACCTAGAAGGACAAATGCAACAGGTACATAGGAACACCATCACCTCCAAGTTGCCCTCCAAGTAACACACCATCCTGATGTTGACATAAATCACTGTTTCTTCATCATTGCTGGGTCAAAATCCTAGAACTCCCTTCCTAACAGCATTGTAGGAGCATCTTCACTACACGGACTGAAGCGGTTCAAGGAGAAGGCCCATATAACAAGAATGAATTAAAAAAAATATTTCTGGTGATTTGTTTGTTTCGAGTCCTGCAGGTGCCAGCTTTGGCTCTGTGGTAGCACTCTTGTCTCTGAATCAGAAGGTCATGTGTTGAAGCCCCACTCTAGAGACTTGAGCACATAATCTAGGTTGGTATTGCACTGCAGAACTGAGGGAGTGCTGCATTGTCGGAGGTGCTGTTTTGCAGATGAAATGTTAAATGAAACCTTGGCTGTTCTCTCAGGTGGATGTAAAAGATCCATGGTACTATTCAGAGAAGATCAGGGAGTTCTTCAGGACAATGTTTATCCCTCAACCAACACCTAAAACAGAAGATCCGCTAATTTATTTTGTTGCTGATGGTGGGACCTTACCATGTGCAAATTAGTTGCTGGACTTTCTATGTTGCGATTAGACTTCAAAAGTACTTCATTGGCTGTGAAGAGCTCTGGGACATTCTGTACTGGGTCTCCACCCCACTTTTCCCCATGAGAAATTATGATGGAGGTAAGCTCGGGTGCATCTTGTGTCCCTGTGCTGATATTAGAGGAAGATGTGTGGCTGGTTGCATGATGTCAGTTCTTCTGTCTTGCACCCCAGACAAAGCACGCCCGCATCATGCAGGCGAAAAGTGTAGAAAGATAACATCCTGCCATAAGTGGGGCTCACAAAAATGATTTCTTAACGGCAGCTGAAAAGTGCCGCATTTATTTTCAAAAGATCAACCATCTTCAGCAGGAACACCCCACCCCACTGGCAGAGTGGTAAGGTGCCACTCCAAGATTCCTGACCTAACAACCTGGATGCTCAGGAAGCGCCATAACTGGAGCAAGTACCACCCTACAGCAAGTAAATAACCCCAAAGCAAGTACCAAGGATGGAGTCAGGGCCAGAAGATATTGGCGGCCAGAGGACTTGCCTTACCACACTTCTAATGGCTGAGCAAGGCGCCAAGAATTTTGGGCCCATTGTCTCATGATCTTTTCTATAGTTGATTTTGTTGAAGCATTTTTTCAGTATTTGTTTGCACTTTGTGGTTATACATCAGGGTAATTTAAAGATACTACAGGGCTGAAATTCCTGGGGTGGGAGTGGACCCAATTCAAGCGGATTACCCATGGTGGGGGGGGGGGGACGGGAATTGGAATGGAAACTGGGTTTGACTGGTTCCTGCCCCAGGAAGGCAGCATCCAAAATTCTGGGAGAGTCCTTCCACCAATCTACTCTACGTCCTCAGCTGAGATTGGGGCAAGTCTATGGGTGTTCCTGGGCTACCCGAGGTATTCAACCCAGCATGCCTTTCTTAGGCCCAGAAGAGACCATGCCCGGTGAGCCCAGTCCTGTGTACCATTGTAGGTTTAGTAAAGGCCCCAATAACATTAAAAGACACAGGTCATTGATCCCAGAGAATTGTCTGTTTAAGAATATTTTATCTTTGGTCTGTTAAACACCTCAGGCTGCCCCCATCAAAGTGGAAGACTCACTTTAGTTCCTAATGACATAAATGCCGACGATCTGATTTTGGCGTGGACTGTTAGCTCTTTCTGCCCATGTCCAAGTTGTTTGTGCAGGAACCATGAAAGCTGCTAATCTGAGTGGGTTAAACTCACCCCTTTATGCTTTGGGGTTCACTTCTTTTGCAGATGTGTGACATTTCAGCAGTTGGCAGGTATGCAGTATTAGCATAAAAATTGCTATATATTTTGCAATTTTTATTTTTTCACTCTGTTTTCTTCATAAATTGATACCAATTACAAAATGAATAATATTCCAAAGGTCAGGTCAGCTTTATAAAGTAATTTCAAAAATACAATTTTCTTTTAATAAAAAGCTTTATTACAATTGGCTGGTGAGAGTCCATTGACAGTGCAAAGGACAGAAAAAAGTTTAAATCTGCACAGAGAACTGTAACTGAACTTAAGGACATAAAAAATAAAATTTTGGGGGGATTGAGTGCATCGGAGCACAGAGTGATCAGCTGAGAGTTTGGTGAGTGCGGGAGTTTAAGGGTTAATCTCTTTTAAAATCTAGTGTAAATTGCTATCAACTGTTTAAGTTCAATTTTAAAATTTAAATTTTTAAGTTTCTGTCAGGCTGAAGCAGAGACAAACAAGTAAGCTCTCCTACTGGAGAGCTGCTGTAGTTAGTTAATCGGTTAGCTGGATTAAACTGGTTCCTGAAACAGGAGCAGGCCTGACTCATCTGAGTCACAAACAGTAGAAATACAGGGGCCTGTGAGTGCAACCGGCCCTGAGTGCAACAGAGCACAGAGTGAACAGCTGAGAGTTTGGTGAGTGTGGGAGTGCAGTGAAGTGGGGGAAGGAGGTGCTGCTTTGCCTTGCTTTTCCTAACTTTTTCCGCAGAGCGGCAGTGGACCTGAGCAGCAGAAGACTGAGAGCGGGGAGAAAAGCAGCAGCAGACCTGCAACAAGAGAAAACTACTGTGCGACGTCACAGGTGAGGCAGGAGAGTCCGAGATCGGGAGGAGAGTCCAAGAGGTGAGCACAGTGTAAAAGGAGAGTCCGAGAGCGGGAGGAGAGTCTGAAAGGTGAACGCGGTGTAAATCTAAGGCAAGTCATGGCAGCACAGCTCTCATCCGTGATATGCTCCTCCTGTACTATGTGGGAAGTCATGGACATTACCAGTGTCTCTGGCGACCATGTGTGCAGGAAGTGTGTCCAGCTGCAGCGACTGGCTAACCGTATTTCGGAGCTGGAGCTGCGGCTGGATTCACTGTGGAGCATCCGCGATGCTGAGTCTATCGTGGACAGCACATTCAGTGAGGTGGTCACACCGCAGGTAAAGATTCCGCAGGCAGAAAGGAAATGGGTGACCGCCAGGCAGAGTAAAAGGACTAGGCAGGTAGAGCAGGAGTCCCCTGGGGCCATCTCCTTCTCAAACAGATATACCGCTTTGGATACTGTTGGGGGAGATGGCTTATCAGGGGAAAGCAGCAAGAGCCAAGTTTGGGGCACCACGGGTGGCTCTGCTGCACAGGAGGGGAGGAATAAGAGTGGCAGAGCTATAGCGATAGGGGATTCAATTTTAATGGGGACAGATAGGCGTTTCTGCGGCCGCAAACATGACTCCAGGATGGTATGTTGCCTCCCTGGTGCAAGGGTCAAGGATGTCACGGAGCGGCTGCAGGGCATTCTGGAGGGGGAGGGTGAACAGCCAGTAGTCATGGTCCATATCGGTACCAACAACAAAGGTAAAAAAAGGGATGAGGTCCTGCAAGGTGAATTTAGGGAGTTAGGAGATAAATTAAAAATCAGGACCTCAAAAGGTAGTGATCTCAGGATTACTACCAGTTCCACGTGCTAGTGAGTATAGGAACAGGAGAATAGACTAGATGAATGCGAGGTTGCAGGGATGGTGTAGAAGGGAGGGATTTAGATTCCTGAGACATTGGGACCGGTTCTGGGGCAGATGGGACCTGAACAAGTGGGACGGGTTACACCCGAGCAGGACCGGGACCGATGTCCTCGTGGGGGTGTTTGTTAGTACCGTTGGGGAAGGTTTAAACTATAATGGCAGGGGGATGGGAACCTGAGCAGGGAGACAGAGGAGGGGGAAACAAGGATAGAAAGAAAAGATAGAAAGGGAAGAAGCAATAGTGGAAGGCAGAGAAAACAAGGGCAAAATAATACTAAGATGACTAGCAATCTTAAAAAAACAAGTCTAAAGGCATTGTGTCTTAATGTGCGGAGCATTCGCAATAAGATAGATGAATTAACAGCGCAGATATAGTTGATATAGTTGCGATTACGGAGACATGGCTGCAGGGTGACCAAGGATGGGAACTGAACATCCAGGGGTATTCAATTTTTAGGAAGGACAGACAAAAAGGGAAAGGAGGTGGGGTAGCGTTGTTAGTAAAGGAGGAAATCAATGCAATAGTGAGGAAGGATATTGGCTCGGAAAATCACGATGTGGAATCTGTATGGGTGGAGCTAAGAAACACCAAGGGGCAGAACACGTTGGTGGGGGTTGTCTATAGGCCCCCCAAACAGTAGTGGAGATGTAGGGGAGGGTATTAAAAAGGAAATTAGAGACGCATGCAAGAAGGTACAACTATAATCATGGGTGACTTTAATTTACATATAGATTGGTCAAACCAAATTAGCAATAATACTGTGGGGGAAGAATTCCTGAAGTGTGTACATAATGGATTTCTAGACCAATATGTTGAGGAACCAACTAGAGAACAGGCGATCCTAGACTGGGTATTGTGCAATGAGAAAGGATTAATTAACAATCTTGTTGTGCGGGGTCCCTTAGGGAAGAGAATTCCTCATTAAGATGGAGAGTGAAGTAGTTGAATCCGAAACTAGGGTCCTGAATCTAAATAAAGGAAATTACGAAAATATGAGGTGTGAGTTGGCTAGGATAAATTGGGGAACTTTACTAAAAGGGATGACGGTGGATAGGCAATAGCTAATATTTAAAGAATGTGTGCAGGAATTACAACAATTATTCATTCCTGTCTGGCACAAAAATAAAACAAGAAAGGTGGCTCAACTGTGGCTTACAAAATAAATTAGTGATAGTATTAGATCCAAAGAGGAGACATATAAAATTGCCAGACAAAGCGGCAAGCCTGAGGATTGGGAGCAGTTCAGAATTCAGCAAAGGAGGACAAAGAGATTGATTAAGAGGGGAAAAATAGAGTATGAGAGAAAACTAGCAGGGAACATAAAAACTGACTGTAAAAGCTTCTATAAATATGTCAAGAGAAAAAGATTAGTGAAGATAAATGTAGGTCCCTTACAGTCAGAAATGGGGGAAATTATAATGGGGAACAAAGAAATGGCAGAACAATTAAACACATACTTTGGTTCTGTTTTCACAAAGGAGGACACAAATAACCTCCCGGAAATTTTAGGGAACCAAGGGTCTAGTGAGATGGAGGAACTGAAGGAAACCAATATTAGTAAAAAGAAGTGCTAGAGAAATTAATGGGGCTAAAGGCTGACAAATCCCCAGGGCCTGATAATCTACATCCCAGAGTACTAAAGGAAGTGGCCCTGGAAATAGAATCATAGAAGTTACAACATGGAAACAGGCCCTTTGGCCCAACATGTCCATGTCCATGACGCATTGGTGATCATCTTCCAAAATTCTATAGACTCTGGAACAATTCCTACAGATTGGAGGGTGGCAAATGTAACCCCACTATTTAAAAGAGGGAGAGAAAAAACAGGGAATTACAGACCAGTTAGCCTAATATCAGTATTGGGGAAAATGCTGGAGTCTATTATAAAGGATGTGATAACAGAACACTTGGAGGGCATTAACAGGATTGGACAGAGTCAGCATGGGTTTATGAAAGGGAAATCATACTTAACAAATCTACTGGAGTTTTTTGAGGATGTAACTAGAATAGATAGGGGAGAACCAGTGGATGGGTGTATTTGGATTTTCAGAAGGCTTTTAATAAGGTCCCACACAAGAGGTTAGTGTGTAAAATTAAAGCACATGAGATTGGGGGAATATACTGGCATGGATTGAGAATTGGTTGACAGACAGGAAACAGAGTGTAGGAATAAACGGGTCTTTTTCCAGGTGGCAGGCAGTGACTAGTGGGGTACCGCAAGGATAAGAGCTTGGGCCCCAGCTATTCACAATATATATCAATGATTTGGATGAGGGAACGGAATGTAACATATCCAAGTTTGCAGACGACACAAAGCTGGGGTGGAATGTGAGCTCTGAGGAGGATGCAAAGAGGCTCCAATATGATTTAGACAAGTTGGGTGAGTGGGCAAGAACATGGCAGATGCAGCATAACGTGGATAAATGTGAGGTTATCCACTTTGGTCGTAAAACAGAAAGGCAGATTATTATCTGAATGGTGATAGATTGGGAAAAGGGGAGGTGCAATGAGACCTGGGTGTCCTTGTATACCAGTCGCTGAAAGCGAGCATTCAGGTGCAGCAAGCAGTTAGGATGGCGAATGGTATGTTGGTGTTCATTGCAAGAGGATTTGAGTACAGAAGCAGGGATGTCTTACTGCAGTTATACAGGGCCTTGGTGAGACCACATCTGGAGTATTATGTGCAGTTTTTGTCTCCTTATCAGAGAAAGGATGTCCTTGGCATGGAGGGAGTGCAACGAAGGTTTACCAGACTGATTCCTGCGATGGCAGGACTGACATATGAGGAGAGATTGGGTCGACTCGGCCTATATTCACTAGAGTTCAGAAGAATGAGAAGTGATCTCATCGAAACATATAAAATTCTAACTGGACTAGACAGACTAGATGCAGGGAGGATGTTCCCGATGGCTGGGGAGTCCAGCACCAGGGGTCACAGTCTCAGGATACGAGGTATGCCATTTAGAACAGAGATGAGGAGAAATTTCTTCACTCAGAGGGTGGTGAACCTGTGGAATTCTCTACCACAGAAGGCAGTGGAGGCCAAGTCATTAGATAATACCCGAAAAGGAGAGCTGACGCTGGCCAGGCGTTCCGTTCTCTCTCTCTCTCGACGTCGTCTCTACGGCCCTGACGTACGTTCTTCCACTTCCGCGATGGTTGGTCTCTGGAGTCTTCGCTCTGGCTTCACGCCCCAGATCCTTCGTTCTTATTCCGAATCTTATCTCTTCAAGCTGTGCTGTCTCTCTCCCTTTGGTTTAGGCTTGCTAGCCTTAGCCTGTGTCTTCTCCTCATTGGCTCTGTCCCAAGGACTTAGGTAGCATTACCTCATTACTCCTTTTCAAAATCAGGACTTGTGTCTTATCCTTTGTCTTTCACAAACCTTAGCTAATTCAAACCGGTTCCAGCCAGCTCAGGCCAGCGACTGAACTCAGGTTACTTCAGTTCAAAAGTTGTTCTTGCCTGTGTGTCAGCAGCTGGGGAATCTCAGGTTACTTTCTGCAGCCCCTGGCCAACAGCCTCTTCTGCATCCAGTCCTCTTCTGACTTTGAGTTTAGCTGACGAGAAAGCCACAGCAGCTTCCCTGCTCAGGTCTCAGTTAAAGTAACGATTGGGGCCCAATGATGTTATCAGACTCCGACCTGTATGTTTAAAGAAGGACTCAGCCTACTTCAAGTGTGTGCCTTTGCTGCTTGCTTAGAAGAGCAGGTTAAAATGGAAGACAGCAGAATCTAAGCAGGTAAGTCATCCAGTCTATTTTAACTGCCTACCCTCCAGGTTTCCACTGGGTGGATAGGGTTAAAATTGACCCCATTTTTTCTTTCTTGGTACCTTCTGAATATCCTGAGTGAAATGGATCGCTGTGCACACACACCAGCTCCAGCTCTGAATTGCTTTCCTTTGCTGAGCAGCTTCTCAATCCAATTAGAATTGCAAAGCTGCTGCTAAAATCAAGTCACCAAACTCTTGAAAAGCAATATATTTGGCCTAAGTTGATCCTTCTTTAAAAGATAGTGAAATGCTTACGGACTTTGGCATTACAGAGAAAATCAAAGGATTTTTCTGAACCTCAAGTGTATAGATTTATGCTGTACTTAGTGAATTTCAATTCTCTGTGAATACACAGCGAGTACTTTAAAAATCAACCCTAGGTTTTTCAGAAACTATCGAGTGGCTAGATTTTCCCTTAACTGAGGTTCTTTTCTCTAAAGTAGAGAGTCTGATCACAGTTTAGTTATTCATTAACCCATTTGAGTATTGAGTGTGCAGGTTAGATATTTTACTGTGCCAATAGTGGATGACCCTGCCTCTATAGTTGCTAACTGACCATCTTTTGTGTGAACAATCAACTTTCCCAGTCCTGCATTTACCCTGTTTGTGTGGGGAATTTGGGCTATCTGAAGTAAAGTTGGGTGCTTATGAAATTGAAATGCTTGGGTCCAGGAGTGGACAGAGATCTGGCTCAAGGGGAAATTGCAGGCAAAGGCAGTGTCGGATCAGGAGTCACACATTCAGATGAAGAGCAGCCAAATGTTTGGGGTTTGTAGATGTTACAAGAAAAAAAAGTGGGAAAAAAAAGCTCTTCTACTTTGCAGGATCTATACAGGAGATGTTGACTGGAAAAGATGGAATGTTTCTTGCTGAGTCCAGATAAGCATTCGTGGTGGGAGATTTTGGGGTTTTTGCAGAACTGCGAAGTGAACAGAGTGGCTGCTCACATGAAACTCAAGAAAGACAACTGCTGAATGCTGTGATGCAGTTTTCTCTAATGTATTTAAATTAAATTAGTGCTGTATGATACACAATAAATGGGAGGATACTGAGAGGTGTAGAGGAATGGAGGGACCTTGGAGTGCATGTCCACAGATCCCTGAAGATAGCAGGACAGGTAGATATGGTGGTTAAGAAGGCATACGGGGTACTTTCCTTTATTAGCTGAGGCATAGAATATAAGGGCAGAGAGGTTATGCTAGAAATGTATAAAACACTAATTAGGCCACAGCTAGAGTACTGCATACAGTTCTGGTCACCACATTACAGGAAAGATGTGATTGCACTTGAAAGGGTACAGAGGAGATCTACAAGGATGTTGCCAGGACTGGAGAATTTCAGCTATGAGGAAAGATTGGATAGGCTGGGGTTGTTTTCTTTGGAACAGAGGAGGCTGAGGGGAGATTTATTTGAGGTGTATAAAATTATGAGGGGGCCTAGATTGAGTGGATAGGAAGGACCTATTTCCCTTAGCAGGGAGGTCAATAACCAGGGACGTAGATTTAATGTAATTGGTAGAAGGATTAGAGGGGAGCTGAGGAGAAATTTTTTCACCCAGAGGGTGGTGGGGTTCTGGAACTCACTGCCTGAAAGGGTGGTAGAGGCAGAAACCCTCATCTCATTTAAAAAGTACTTGGATATGCAGTTGAAGTGCCGTAACCTACAAGGCTACAGACCAAAAGCTGGAAAGTGGAATTAGTCTAGATAGCTCTTTTTCAGCTGGGACAGACCCGATGGGCTGAATGGCTTCTTTCTGTGCTGTAAATTTCTATGATTCTATGATCAGGTTGCACAAATACATTTCATCAATATGTGCATCACTGCCTGTGACATCTGAAGCCCCAGCTATGAGTTGAATTTTAATAGATATAGGGGTAGATTGTGACTTTGTGCGAGTGTAAAACTGGTGATAGCGAATCGGCAGCCCTGTTTGGCACTCCGCTGCTCGTCCACCGAATTTAAATGAGGCCGGGGCCTCAAAATTACCGGGGCCTCTTTGTCGCCAGAACAGTTGACTTGCCAAAAGTCAAAAATCGACCCCAATACTGTTTGCTTGTAGTATTTGTCAATCTCTCAATGTTGTGTTAAGGCTCTGAATTTAATTGACGTTCACATATTGTATGTGTGGTAATTTGTATTGTAACTATAAGAGCTCTATCAGATGTTCGTGTTCAAGGAAGGAATAATTGGGGTGAAATTGAACTTTGGCGGGATTGAAAAACGGGCGGTAGCGGATCAGTCGCTTATTAGGAACCCCATTGGAAAATCAGGCTGGGTATAACAGGCAGCCGATTAGCTACCGGTCATTTTGCGCCCCCACTAAAATTGTATTTCACCCCCCACCCATGAGTCTACTGAGTTACTTTGCCACTAAGCTGAAAATTAATATGACATCAGGAGTCATATTGTATTTTCATGTATCCAATTCTACAATCCCCTTTATATTTCTAGAGCTACAAAAAAATTTCCAAGTACAAATTTTAAATTAACAAGAAATAAAATAAAAGGTTGGCTTCTTCATATACTTGTATAGTCAACATTTTAATTGCCATGACTATGCAGGTCTGGATCACCTCTCCCTGGAGTACTCTGCTTTTTATGACCATTTTGAAAGCACCAAATGACTCAACAACATTGGGAAACTATTAAGATGAAGCAGTAATGGGTTGCCATCCAGCAATAGTTTTTATTATACTTTTTAATTTGAATTAAGGGAGAATACAGGCTAAATTAGTAAGCTTTCAGGAAGAGCTATTAAAAACTCAATTAACTGAGTTGCTGATAGTTAAAAACCCTATTTCTATGGCTAACATTTAGGCCTTTTATCAGCCATTCAGTCTAATTTAACTTTCATTTGCCAGTTGCAATCATGCAAGATCGTATGGTGCCATCTCCAGACCCGCACTATGTGGTTGACTCCTAATACCCCCCAAAGTGCCCTATCAAGCCACTCAGCTGTAAAAACAATCATGATGGAAGAAGATCGACCACTACCTTCTCAACAACTAGAGGTATGCAATAAATGTGGCTTTGCCAGCTTTGCCTACATCATAAGAACAAATAACAAAAAACTACAATCTCGTTATCTTTGAATGTTGCTGTTGTATGTTTTTTTAAACTGAGATTTATTTTATACTTTTGACACAGTTCTCATGATATTAGCTCTCTCAATAGCTCGGTGTGAAGGCACATGTGGTGTGATGCTGAGTCATATAGTTCAGGAAGATTTCAAGTTCCTTTACCTGACCTGTGTTGAATTACCTGACCTCAATTTGGGTGGTTAAAGTGCTTCAATAAGTCTAATTAGATTAAGTAAGTACAATTAAGTGACACACTTATCGCTGCCTGTAACTGACTAGTGTAGCTGTACAATTTGACAATAACCCCTTACTTTCTGCCCTGGATATACTTAGTACTTGTGAAGGTACTCTTCCACATTTATTAGGTAAAGATTACAACAGAAGAAGGGAGAGGATAAAGAGAATCTCCATCTAATGAGAGCAAAGAGAATCTCCTTCTAACTAAACAATGAGAATCGAAGAGAATCTGCTGAGAGGTGTGCCAGGCACCCATACACTTGAAGTTCAAAGAAAAACCCCATTTCATTCAACTGCCACTTTTGTCACGCAGATTGGTCAAAAGTGTTCATGTCTTTTTATGTCAGGCACTTCTAACAGCCATGAAGTGACCTGAAAGACCCCTGTTAATGAATCATCGATGTCTAGGCATGCCAAGTCCCACTTTTACTCCCTAAACTTCTCAATCTTCTCTTTTATAAAGGGTCCTACACAGGACCAGATAAGGCATGACATATTTATGTCCCATTAACGACCTATCCCAGAGCAAGTCCTTAATGCTGGCCTTCTTATCACTGGTACAGAATATTTTGTTATAAATATACATCTTCATGGTTTTAATTAGTTTTGATTTTGTAGCCATTTCATGGCATTCAAATTAACTACTGACACCATGGCCCCAATATTAGTGGGGAGACGGGTTGGCAGCGGGGGTGGGGGGGGGCGATCGGGCGCGTGGCAAACCCGCATGAACCAAACTTACCGTTTCCGACGTGATCACACGTTGATCGATAGTGGTTAATGTCCTCTCTGGGTTTTGTGCCTGGCAGCTAGCCTGAATGACAGGCTGGCTGCCATCAGGAGCTGCAACGCAAGGTGGGGGCGGGAAAAAGAGAGAGCCAGACGTCATCCGGCGCTGAAATGGAAGACCAGGGTGGGTGATGGAGGAGAGGGGAAGATTGGGAGGGTGAGATCGGGACATCGAAGCGGGAGACATCGAACATGGCAGGTTTCAAAGGTAGGTTCATTTAGTGTTTTCACTTCTTGCATGTTTTCTTATTTAATGTATTTAGTTTCGTTCTCCCTGATCCTGCCATTCACGCCAGGCGTGAATTAGAAGCGGTGGGAAAGCCATCCAGCTAAGTTAAAAATCTTACCAATCACTTCGGGGTCAATTTTAGCACCCGCGATCAGGTGCGTTCCTGGCAGGGAGGCTCCGAAAATCGGGGATTCCCGGGGCGGGGCGGGAGCCCGGCTCCAACCTGCCCACTTCCGGGTTTCCCACAGACGCGCTGACATGCGCGCGCAGCCCCCGCATGTGGGACTCCCGCCGGCAATTAAAGCCGGCGGGGTGCCAATTAAAGTACTTATTTAGGTATTTCAGGTCGTTTATAGACCTGATTAACGAGATATTTCAGGAGGGTTGGGATTTTACAAACAACTGGGACTGTTTCCTGTACTGGGGGAAACACCCCCAGTTCAAATGGACCTGTTGCAGCCATCAGCCTGTGGCAGCTGCAAAGGTCCATTTGACAGGTGGTGGGGGTGGGGGGAAAGACCCTCACTCATTGCAGGAGGTCACTTTGGACATAGTTTGGCCTCCACCACCCTCCTCCTAACAATAAAATGCACCAACTTGCACATTTACCCCGGTGTCCAGACACATTTACCTACATTGTGGACCCCCTCAGATGTACAGCTTCCGGATGGGGGCCGCCGTAGCTGCAGTCATGACCTCCTCGGACGGCGAACAGCATCACCAGCCTCGCCAGCCACGCCGTCCACCTCTGACACGTGGAGCTCCACAACACAGTGCTGTGACACATCCACCTGCACAGCAGGAGGGAGGGCAACCGCAGAGAGAGATGTGTCGCAGAAGGCACTACCCTCACCACAGGGTCCACAGACCGAGGCTCAGCTTCCTGGACCTCTCTGAGCAGCAGTGCACACGGAGGCTCAGAGTCACTCGACGTGTAGTCGTGGACATCTGCAGCCTCCTTCATGCCAAGCTGCTCCTGGCTGGCCCGAGCACCATCTTCTTACCTGTCGCTGTCAGTCACCACTGCCCTCAACAACTTCTCCTCTTCATAGTGATCCTCAGGAAAGGGCATTATTGCACAAACCAGACAAGATTCGCAAAGACGTGGCAGTAGTGGTGCCAATATAATATGTGATGTGAGTTGGTCAGAAATTAAATATAAGTAAAAACCATGACAAACCCTCAAACACCCTTGTGCATCCCCTTAATGCTCACGATACGTTTGCCTTACGCTTCCTACTGCACATATGTGATGCATGCCCTGTGGCTGCAGCACAGGTACTGGCAGGTTGAGTGAGGCTGACTGTGAGAGAGATGCACGAGAGGGTGAGTATGAGATAGAGCCATGAGATTGTATGAGGATTGGGTTGAGTGGTAGTGGTGGGATGAGTACTGGCGAGGTGAGTAAGTGCAGGTAAGATGAGGATGAGGTTTGAGTGGGTGTGAGGGGTGATGTGACAGAGTAGTGTTGGCAGTGCAGAAGGAGATGTGGGGTGGGGGCGGTGATGTGGCAGACGGAGTGTAGGGGAATGAGTAAGTGTACTCACTTAGGCTGATCTACTTAGGTCATTGCAGCGCTTCCTGCACTGTATGCAGGTGCGCGATATGTCGGTGGTGCAGGTGACCTCCTCTGCCACCTCGAGTCAGGCCTTCTTGGTGGCAGAGGCAGGCTGCTTCCTCCCGGCCGCCGGGGGAAGATCTCTGTCCTCCCCCTCCTCCTCACCCCATCCAATAAGAGCTGGAGTGAGGCATCATTAAACCTGGGAGCAGCCTTCCCCCTGGGCTGCTCCATGCTGTAATTTTTCCAATTTCTTTCAGCATCAGTCAGTGGAGGACTGCCCCTTTAAATAGAGCTCCTCCAGCTGACAGACCTTACTGCGCATGCGCAGCCCGCCCGACGCGCAGCTCAGCAGCGGGGAACCCGGAACAAGAGGCAAGTGGCTCCAATCAGCGTGCGGGGCAGACTGATTTCACCGAGCGCGTTACCCACACGCCCAATCGCCCCCCTCCGCCCCCGCCGCGAACCCGCCGCCCTGGTAATATCGGGCCCTTAATCTATCACAGGTAAAGTGCCGTAAGTACCTCAATGAGGTACATTTAGCTCTTTAACTATCATCCCACCGGCTTTAATTGCTGGCAGGACTTTCGTTTTCGGGTCGCTCGCGCGCACATAGTTGGGTCCCTGGGAAACTCGGAAGCCAACGGGCTGGAGCCGGCTTCCGAACCCGAATGGGATTTGCGCAATTTTCCGAACCCCCCGCCCCCAACACACCCGCATTTGCCTCCTAAAATCACTCCCCATATCTTTAAGCTGAAACCCCATTTTGATAACATATTTCATGAAATTAATATTTTACTTACATCTTCAGTAGATGTGTTCTAGAGATTTGATCTTACAATTCTTTCTTACTCTATAGTTATGTCTTGTGGTGATCAATAGTTCTGTTGATCAGTTCTTACAGGCTCTTTCCTGTAAACTGGTTCTTCAGCTTGATCCTGATCGTACAACTAATTAGAATATAAAACATTTAAAAACATGAATGTAAAACCAAAAAGGGCATCGAACCAGCCCAGTTTCCTCCATCAGAAGGCAATCTGTTCATTTAGATATCTTCTCCTATTTCTCTTACTCCAAATTCATTTCACTCCACTTTTATCCTGAATCAAGAATTGATCCACTTCCCTTCTCAATGCTTCACCTCAGCCATCATCCATTGCACTGGGTGTCATTCTGGGCCTGATTTTAGCAGGCTTGCGGGTTTCCGGCGGGTTGGGTTTCGGGAGCGTGGTCAACACGCTCGGAGAAATTAGTGGGTTGCCCGCGCGATCGTAGCAGGCAACACACTAATAGGAATCAATTACCTGCTCCTCCGGGGTCCGCGGCGCTGGCCTGCGCGTCGGGCGGGCTGCGCATGCGCAGTACGATCTGTCAGCTGGAGGCTCTCTAGTTAAAGGGGCAGTCCTCCACTGACAGATGCTGCAACCAATGGAACTAATTGCAGCATGGAGCAGCCCAGGGGGAAGGCTGCTCCCAGTTTAATGATGCCTCACCCCAGGTATCATCAGATGGGGTGAGGAGGAGGGGGAGGACACAGATCTTCCACCCGGCGGTCGGGAGGAAGCGGCCTGCCTCTGCCACCAAGAAGGCCTGGCTCGAGGTGGCAGAGGGGGTCACCTGCGCCACCAACATATGGCCCACCTGCATACAGTGCAGGAGGCGCTGCAATGACCGCAGTAGGTCAGCCACAGTGAGAACACAAAGTCTTTCCCCTACACTCCGTCTGCCACATCACTGCCCCCACCCCACATCTCCTTCGGCACCGCCAACACTACTCTGTCACATCACCCTTCATACCCACTCAAACCCCATCCTCATCTTACCTCCACCTACTCACCTCGCCAGTACTCATCCTGCCACTAACACGCAACCCAATCCTCATACAATCTCATTGCTCCATCCCATACTCACCCTCTCGTGCATCTCCCTCACGGCCAGCCTCACTCAACCTGCCACCACCTGTGCTGCAGCCACAGGGCATGCATCACATATGTGCAGTAGGCAGCGTAAGGCAAACCTGTCGTGAGCATGAAGGGGGTGCACAAGGGTGTCTGAGGGTTTGTCATGGGTGTTACCTATATTGAATTTCAGAGCAACAAACAGCACACATTATATTGACACCACCACTGCCACGTCTCCGCGAATCCTGTCCGCTGTGTCCAATAATGCCCGCTCCTGGGTATCACTATGAGGACCCACCACTGATGCCACCCATCGTGTGACTGCAGAGTAGGTGCAGGTGTATTTGCAGGGCTCGTCCGCGCAGACGACTGAGAGACATCGGCGGTGTAGCCGGCTGCACCCTGGAAGGATGCGGAGGAGAAGGTGTGGAGGGCAGTGGTGACTTTGACAGCGACAGGTAAGCAGTTGGTGCTGGGGCCAGCCAGGAGCAGCTCGGCATGAAAGAGGCTGCAGATCTCCACGACTACATGTCGAGCGAATCTGCGCCTCCCTGTGCACTGCTGCTCGGAGAGGTCCGGGGAGCTGCGCCTCGGTCTGTGGACCCTGTGGCGAGGGTAGTGCCCTCTGCGATGCATCTCTCCCTGCGGTAGCCCTCCCTCCTGCTGTGCAGGTGGGCGTGCAACAACACCGTGTTGGGGGGCTCCACGTCTCTGCGGCGGACGGCGTGGACTGCGAGGCTGCTGGGGCTGGTCATTTTGTTCGTCCTCCGAGGGTGTCCACTCACCACCCATCTGGCAGGTGTTGGTCTGAGGGGTTGTGCAGGGTAGGTGGGTGGTTCCTCGGACTGGGGCTGCGGTTTCGTGTCGGTCTGTCCTCTGGCTTGGCGGGGGGTGGTGGGGGGCAGGGGTTTCCCTATGTGACGCGGTGGCCTCCTGCGTGGGTGAGGGCTCTCCCCCGTGGAGTGCACCTTGGCACCTGCCACAGGCTGCTGGCTGCAACACGCCTGGTTGGAGAGAGACTGTTTCACCCAGTGTGTGAAACTCACTGCCTTGAACCTAAAATCCCACACTTCCTCTTTTGACAGCTGATTCAGCTCATTAACTGACCTCAACAAGCAAGGTAAGTACACTCAAGTGGAACCCCGCTGGCTTTAATTGCCTGCGGGATTCCCACCAGCGGGGCTTGCGCGCGCAGCCCTGCACGTCAGCGCGGTACCCGGAAGTGGCCGGGATTTCGTCGCGATCCGGTCACGTGACCGGATATCGGGATTTTCGGGGCCCCCCCGCTGGAAACCCGCCGGAAACCCGACGCCAAAATTGAGCCCTCTGTTTCACAAGCTGAAAGTTTGATGTAAATTAGACAATGGTGACATTTTCAGCATTTGGTCAATCAGAGTTCTGAAAATTAGTTCTGTGATTGGCTCCTCACAATTTTACTTGTTCTGCTGAATAATTTTGTAATTAGTCCTTTGAGCTAGTCTCTTTTGTTGATTAGGCCTCCAGGTAAGATTTACCCATTGCAATTTATTCTTTTGATTAATTCTATCAACTGGTTCTTTTGACTGACCTGTTTTATCAATTAATTCTGTGAATTATTTCTTTCATGGTCCGTTGATTAGTTCTATTGATTAGATCCATAGCTTGGCCATTTGGAATGGTATAATGTCACTTCCTTTGTGGTTCCCTGCATTTTAAGCAGATTGACTTGTATTTAATTTGGAGTTACTGGCATTTTCCATATACTTAAGTGATATCTGTTGCCTAATATTGTGATTTTTATTGCAGAATTTTTCTGTCTTGAAAACAATTGATATTTTTGGACTTTTTATTTATTTTAATGATGTGTATATGTTATTTGTAAGTCACAATATGTATCCATATAATAGATTTCTAATGACATACTGAGACAAAGTTACTCTTTTCCGCTGGCTCTTTCTCACAGGAAATTGACAGTCCTGCTAATCTGTTTTGAGATATTTTAAAAGTTGCTTACTTTTTGATTGAACAAATAAATGAGTTTGGCAAACAGAAATATAGGGGTCAATTTTTACTCCCAGGCGGGAGCACGACCTAGTGAGCGAATGGCCCCACCAAGAGTGCCGGCAGGGAGGCTCAGCCGATTTTAACGGTCGGGCCTCATTTGCATGCCATTTGCCAACTTCCCTACCAAAACAACTGGGAAGTTGACGGGAAGTGGCTGCCTGGCCATTAAAATCGGGTGGCCCGAAAGCCTCCACCCATGATTCGGGAGAACGATCCCCGGCATCAGATAAGTACATCGGAGGGCTCGGGGAGAGGAATCACGGTTGCAAGAGTGGGGAGAAAGCCCGAGGCAGGGGTGGCCTAATGTTTCCTTGTGGAGCCTGGAGGAGCACTCCTCCTGGAGCACAAGAAAACCTGCAAAAAATTTTAAAAATTACACCACTCTGGGCCTCTTCTGGTCCTCAATCCAGATCCCAACAGCTTTGGCCTGGTGGGGAAGCCACCACTGCTCCCCTGCTCAGGCCTCAGGTAAAAATAGCAGTCGGATCCCAATGACATTATTGGAGCCTAATCTGCATATTTAAAGAAGAACCCTGCTGGCTTCAGACCGGGTTCCTTGTCACCTGCAATTAAAAATGGCATTTGGACAGATTGGGACAGGAATGGAGTGGATAACTCTCCCGCAACATTTAAACTGCGCTACCCCCTACTCCGCCAAGGCAGAAGGAGTTCAAATTGACCCCATAAATTTATACCATTCATTTTGTCCTAGGAAAGGACTTAACATGTTTCATTTAAATGTTCCTTTTAAACAGCCCCATAAGAGATGCTCTTATTGCACAGCACAGCAGAGCACTCATACATTGTGCCACTTAGTGATAGGATGTGGATTTATTCCTGTAATTTTGCATTTGTAAAATTCTTGATCTCAATCAGGTTATCTGGAGAAGCACCAAGCATAGGCCATGTCTACACATCTATCCTTGGCCCCCTCCTATTTCTCATCTACATGCTGCCCCTCGGCGACATCATCTGAAAATACAATGTCAGGTTCCACATGTACGCTGACGACACCCAGCTCTACCTCACCACCACCTCTCTCGACCCCTCCATTGTCTCTGGTTTGCCACACTGCTTGTCTGTCATCCATGACTGGAAGAGCAGAAATTTCCTTTAAATGAGGCAAATCCGTAGAATTAGATGCTGATATGGGAGAATTTTAGGCACTTTCTGGATGTCTGAAAAAATGGGCAACACACATGTTCTGTGAATGGTGTTGAAATAGGCAACGGTAAAGTTGAAGCTCAACATGGTCAACCAATGCAAAGCGGCCATCAATAAAGCAAATAGAATGTTAAACTATTTGAAAAACACTAGGGGCATATTACCAACTTGCCCTCTCGGGCGTAAATCTGGCATTGCGGATTGGTTGCCCAATATAGAAACTGCCCAATTTTGATTTCCGTTGTTTTCAATGCTGTGTATCTGATATGCCATTCCTCTCAAGTTTATCCTGCGGAGGATCCTTGTAGTTAGGCCTATTCCTAAAGTTCATTTTCATGTATTACTTACGGTTTTTCAACAAAGATAATTAGTGTTAATATTAACCATTAACTGTCATTTCTGTTATGTAAAAATGTTATTCATTGACTGTAAGGCATTATTTGCTTTACGGCTATGTCCAGGTCTCTTTCTTCCAATGCTGAAAAATTTACCATTTCAAAATAAAAATCTTAAAAGTAAATTTTGTGCCCTGTGTGTAATAGGTGGAGTGCTCCTCCAGGCTCCACAAGGAAACCTATCCTAGAAATTACATTCTGCAATATTTACATATGAATGCCTAACCCATCTGAATGAAATTGCTTTGTCGATTATTTTAATGACAGTGATATGTATTCTCATATAATGAATTTGTGTCACTAAGTGATTTCATATGAATGCATTAAGTTTCAGAGCTTGAATAAGCATTTCTAGACTCCCATTTTTATGAACTTGTTTGTCCAATTTCTTTTTTTTAAAGGATGTGTTACTTCTTTTGCTTTTTCATGTAATGGAGGTGATTGATTCATTGTCATAGAGCTGAATTTAAGGATCTGAATGCTGGTAAAATGAATTTTGATGTTGATGATGTCATGCTCACTACCTATATTGGCCTATTAAACCTGAAAGATGAGCTTCTGCAAACGGTCCCTGTCTGACAATGTATCACTAGAGTCTGGAAATTACTATTGACAATATTATTGGATGAACATCTAATGTGTTCGCATGACATTCCTTTGTCTATTAACTCAGTGAAGATCTTATTGATTCATTTAAATAAACAGGCTAACATCTGCATTAAAATAGCAGGCAGAGGAATATCATATGAACATCTTAAAGTTTTGTCGGCTAATATTTACAATAGTAATCTCCAGGCTAAGATTTGCTATTTAGTAAATAACTCATATATTAGAAACCTACAGATAAAAAGTAAAAAATATAAAAATGATGCAAATACATACCATCTCTGTTATATCAAGAGAAAAGATCAATTAATCTTTTGTGCGTAGATCCTAACAAAGAGGCCACACCCAAACAATAGCCCATCTTTTTCTCCTAACATGAAAACTTACTTGTACCAGGAATGCTGAATAAAACTGGCATTTATTTCCACAGTTACGTTGCATTTTTAACATATTTAAAATAATGAGTGAAGATTAAATTGTGTGTAAAATAGTATTCTGATACCAATGAAAATAAGAGCAGCTGTTTATATGACCTCATAAGCAGCAGAAGTCAATGTTGATGCATCCATCTGCATTGGTGGGAGATGATTTATTTGACAAATAGAAGTGAGAGCTGGGAAGTGTAAGGGAAATTTGGGCCTGACACCAATTGGTAACGGTAATTGTTCTTTTATTTTGAGAACAAGTGAGGAATAATACATACAAGTATATAAGCGGTAATTTTATAGAGAATAAGGAATTATATTATCCGGTTGTCCTTTGCGTAGGGATATCAAGGTGTCGTTCCATCAGTGAAAGTGTCCAGTGACTCAATCGAGCAGGTGACACCAATGTATCTCCAGGTTTCATCAATAGGTAGAGTGCTGTGTGGAGAACTAAAGTTTGAAGGCCTGTGATGTAAGTGAAATGTTTTACTGCCCAAAAGATGGCCAGTAAATGTCTTTCTCACAGATCGTAGGTCTTCTCCACTCCCGTCAATATTTGTGATGCATAGGTAATAGGTAAAAGCTTACCTTGGATATCTTGACACAGGACTGCCACCAAACACTGGTTATTATAACATTTACAGGTTGGTTTCCTCAATCTCCACAATCAGGATTATTATAACATGCTGCCTCTTTACTCAAAGAATCCCAATTTACATCATCTGCTCCATTTCCTTCTCCTACTGCACAATTTGGTTTTCCTATGGTGATAGCTGATACAAGGGCTGCCTGTTGTCCTACTTTGTCCTGCAACTCATATATTTTGAGCTGACACTTGGTGTGATCTGCCACCCAGGCAGGTCTATTCACCATTTCTCTAAAAGCACCTCGCTCATATTCTAAATGTTTTCTCAAGACATCGTTTTCTCTCATTAATTCATCAATTCTATATTTCATTTGCTGCTCTCCGAATCCCTGTGCAGACATAGTAGCAGCTCCAGCTTGCAACTGAGTCATCATACATGTCAAATCTCGATTCCTACTTTCCATTTCTTCACATTTCTTTTTCTTCTTCATCTTTTTGACTCTCTTGTGTTACTTGTTTTAATTTTTCCTCATTTCTCCGAGCGCTGAAATGAGCTGCACATATCAACAACTGTCTACTTTTGTCCAACTTCAACTTCTTGTCATCTATGTGACCCTGAATCCACTGTACTGTTGATTCAAATGTTCCATCTCCACTTGTCAATACTGACACTAAGGGGGTGATTTTAATCCCCAAGAACGGGTGGGCTGGGGGCGGGTGGGAGTTGAAAATAGTTGTTTTTTGGCTCGCAACCGCAACCCGGCTTTATTTCCAGGTTTAATGTCGGCCCGGAAATGTACAGGCTTCCCACTGGGAATGCCAAGTCCAAAAACTTTGCGGTCGTGACTTTTTGCACATCATCAACTTGCTGAGGAGGTCAGGGCTGATAATAGTTAAAGTCAGTTTTTAACCCTTTACAGAAGCACGGTTGCAGGAATTGCAAAGAAAGAGTAATATACAAAAAGAAAGTTTAAAATGTGTGAATGTTTTACAGTAAAAATATGGATTGATACTAGCGCAATACATTGTATTTGTGATGTTTTTCAATGATTCTAATTTTATTTTGCTTTGAAATGTCCTACAGTTACAATGTGTTATGATAGATTACATATTGTACACATATTCTATTACTTAGATGGTATACGTTTCATATGGTGGAGCATGACAGTGCTTTAACCCAAATTATTTGGGGAAAGGAAGGGGACAAACAGGTTTATGTGACTGCATTTCAGTGGAATGCAATAGTGAAACCCGTAAATTAGGTTCACCTAAGGGACTTCCATCAGGTGTCCATTTTTTTCAGGTGTCCTTATTTTCAAAATGCTCACTGTATGTACAGTAAACTGGATGAGCCAGATATCCGGGGATTGGTTGTATCTCCTGCAGCACTCTTCTTTTTTTTGCCCTCACCTGGAATCATGCCCAATTCTGGAGCCCTGTGAGCTGGATGTGATTTCAATTCATTTTCTGTTCATTGGGTTTCCCAGTTGATTGCCATCTTGGGGTCCTTTTCCATTGAGGGAAGGATGTTGTTATCCTGGGATCTGCTACATTGGCAGCCTGCAGATGGCAAGGTGGCTGCTGAAGGGATGGAATGCGTGGGAGATCCCAGCCAAATTGGGGGATTAATATCCTGAAGACCCCTGTCCTGGACCCCCTCCCTCCATGTGCTGCAGTTGCTAATGTTTGAAGTGCTGGGGGGTGGGTAGGGGGCTGTTAGCAGCTCATGAGGACCTGACGTACTGATAGAGTGAGATGTGATGTTGCCCGGTGTGGTTCCCGGCTTATACGTTAAAGATAATTATGGGACTATTGGTATCAGAAATTCAAAAGATATCTGACACGCCTGCTGCCCTCATTTTTTTAATGTTTTCTGTCATTCTTAGTAGTCTATGTCTGACAGTTATTTCAACTATATTTCTGGAATTGATTTAATTATACTTGTGATATGACTGCCTACAGCTGAGCTTTTAGCATTTTAGACTTCAGTATTCTCAGGAGATTGACATAGGCCCAAGAAACAGAAAAACATTTAATCTCTACCTCTCCCTCCCTGCATATTCTACTCAGCAGCACACCAAAAACAAATTTTGGCCACATCAATTAAACAAAATTACTTGGTAATACATTTCTTTTAATTTCATTATGAATGGATGATGGCCAAGAATTTTATTTCCATCTGTGCTCTCTTCAGTCTCTAGGGATATCAGAAAACACTTAGCTCCCTTCAAAGAGGATGGTGACTAGTTGGTCATTAAGCAATTGAAAACTGTAAATTTTGAGCCCTTGCCAAGCAGAAAGCAGATGGTGCCCCATCACTGACCTCAAAGATGGCTCTAACCTCCTGCATAAATCAAGCTGAAAGGGAATGATGACAAGACAGCTGTGGTAACTGAAAGGATACTATGCAAGCTGTTTTTTTTTGGAGCACACATTCTCTGGAACGACAGAGAACTACAGACATCATATTGGAAGAGATTTACTCATGTAGATGAATTGAAACTATGTGCTATTGCTCAAAATTCTTTCTGCATGTGAATCAGAGACTACAGATTGTTATTTGCATTATACCTAAGGAGAAATTTATGCACAGTGATTTCCAATTCCTTTTGCTACATTGAGATATTGGGATATATAGAAAGAGAAAATGGGGATCATTTTTGTCTGCCTACCACTCCATTCACACTGAAAAACAGAGTGGTAGGCCGACTACAATTTAAAAAAAAGACATATTGCTGAGTACCCACCTGAGGCCTGCCTAACTCGATTTTCAGGTACACCTTGAAATGGGTGGCCACGCTCCCGCCCAAACCAGGCAGGAGCCTTATTAATATACTTAAATTTGTGTCCTATTTGTAGGACTCCGATGCAATTTTCAATTACCAAGTGGTACCGGATGCAAAGCACGAGATTGCCCAGTGGTCTCCCATTGAGTTGCCTATTTTCGTGGGGCAAGCACGCACTTGCCGCCCACCATATTGGATCCTTAGGCAACCATTTTAATCCTGTAAAACAGGCTCAGCACGATTAAGTTTCTAGGCCCATGTTTCTAAAAGGTTTGCTGAGGTACTTTTCCTTTCAAAATGTACACATAAATGGATGAGAAATTTATTTTTTATTATGTGCTTTCAAATCTCTCCACTGCAATTTCTTTTGAAAGTTATGTTGATCACTGAATTGTCTTGAAAATACACTCCAGAGAAATTACAATTGAAGCGATCTCATTTATTGCGTGCGGTGGAAGCAGCTTGACTAGTTTACAAAATTGATTTGCTATATGGAAGTTATAGTGGCATTTTTTGTTATTATTTCTTTAAACCTCCACATACTTCAAGTTATTATGTAATTTAGTTCAGCAGCAGTGAACTGTAATTTTACTTGGTAGGATGCATTGCACAGTCACAGCTCCTGGAGGCCTAATAGCAAGTAAACATGGTACCATCTATTTTACATTCATAGCAGAGATCTGGGATGGACATTTTTGTATAAATATGTATATTCCAGGATCTTAAGTGTGGTTTCTGGAGGTAGAATTTGCACAGAGCTTCTCCCAATCTCCCCCGTAATTTCAGCAGAAGATTGGCAGAAACCCCGGAGAAATAACATAAATGGCCAGTTTCTCCGGCGTTTCTGCTGATCTTCTACCAAAGTTATGGTGGGAGAACGGGAGAATTCCCACAGAAATTCTGTTCCCTGAAGTTTCCTCTGGCCCCACCGCAGTATAAAGCATCTTGCTCCTCGGGATAGCCTTGAAATAATGGTGGCCCTCCTCCTGTTTGGATTGTATGTGAAAGATGCCACAGGTGTGGGGAAGTGAGGAGAGTAATTGTGAGGACAGTTGCAGGTTCAGAGTGTCACAAAGAGTACGCAAGTAGCAGCAGAAGGAGGTACAGTGAAGTGTGCTGCTGTGATTGGAGGAGTAGGGGAGAATAGGCTTGTGAGTGCCGGGGCTATAGGTGGTGCAGGACTAAGCAGAGTCAACAAGTGTAGAAAATGTAAGGTTCAGCAAGACCAAGTGTGAGGTTTACAGATAGCCAGTAGGGATCAGGGAGTTCTTGCGGGTGTTGCTCACTTAGCAAAGGTGCATGATGCAGCTGTTCCAATTGCACCCCCTTCACACATATGAATAACAACAAAAAACAGATGGACTGCACTGCTCTTTTCCGGTCCTGTACGTTCCTTTGTTATTATTACACTGTTTTTTTTGCCACATTTGTTCTTGAGTATCTTTTATATATGTTAAAAATGCGGAGGTGCAAGATGGGCAGTAGTGGATTGGCCGCCCATTATACACCCCGCCCCATTTTCATTTCCATTGAAATCTAAGATTGCTTGACATCCAAAAAAAGAAAGAACTAGCATTTATATAACACCTTTGATGACCACAGTACATCCCAAAGCGCTTTGCAACCAATTAAGTACTTTTGAAATGTAGTCACTGTTGTAACATAGGCAATGTGTCAGCCAATTTGTGCACAGCAAGGTCCCACAAACAGCAATGAAATAAATGACCAGATAATCTATATTTTTAGTGATGTTGGTTGAGGGATAAATATTGGCCAGGACACCGGGAAGAACTCCCCTCCTCTGTTCCGAATAGTGCCATGGGATCTCTTACTTCCACCTGAGAGGGCAGACGGAGCCTCAGTTTAACGTTTCATCCACAAGACGGCACCTCCGACAGTGCAGCACTCCCTCAGTACTGAACTGAAGTGTCAGCCTAGATTATCTGCTCAAGTTTCTGGAATGGAACTTGAACCCACAATCTTCTGACTCAGAGAGAGTGGTATACTGAGCCAAGGCTGACACCATCTTATTTAAACCTACATAGTAGAATGCAATGACTTTTTTTAAAAAAATGTAACCATTGAAAATCCTGCTTGGAAAAGCAGTCAAAATGTTTAGGAATATTATTTTGATCAATGCCTCAGTATTAAGAAATACATAACCTGATATTTTTAAATTGCAGCATTTGCTTTTAGAACTATTGGATGATTATTATTAAATTGTAATGTCAGATTCAAATGGAAGTTGAGCATTTTATTACGGTCTTACTGATGGTTCTATTTAGAACAATATATTAGTCTTTTAAAATAATTATTGAATGAAACAATTAGTTTATGGTTATACCTGCTAAAAGGCCACCAACTTCCACAGCTACTTAGATTACATTTCCTCCCACCCCGCTTCCTGTAAGAACTCTATTCCATTCTTCCAGTTTCTCCATCTCCGTTGCATCTATTCTGATGATGCTACCTTCCACACCAGTGCTTCCGATACATCTTCCTTTTTCCTCAACCGAGGATTCCCCTCCGCTGTAGTTGACAGGGCTCTTGACCGTGTCTGTCCCATTTCCCGCACTTCTGTCCTCACCCCTTCCCTTCCCTTCCAGAACAACTTTAGGGACCCCTTGACCTCACCTTCCACCCCACCAGCCTCCAGATTCAAATGCTCCCATTTTTTCAGACAGCAGGTGCTGGTAATGGTTCTACTGTTGCCATGTACAGCTCCTCTAGACCCATCTTTTGTTTCTTTACTTGTCCCATTACCACCCTCCTTGCCTTGCACCATCATCCTTTTGTCATTTAAGCACTCCTGCCCTCCACCCCATCACAGACCTTCCCTTTTGTTCCTTCCTCTCCTCCACTTCCTCCACATCTCCCCCCACCACCGCCTTTGCCTGGCTCTGTACTCGCTAAAAACTGTTAAATCTTTAACTTCTTCCAGTTCTGACGAAAGGTCATTGGCCTGAAACGTTAACTCTGTTTCTTTCTTCACAGATGCTGCCTGACTTGCTGAGTATTTCCAGCATTCTCTGTTTTTATTTCAGATTTACAGCATCTGCAGTATTTTGCTTTTGAATTAGTTTATCGTTGCTGTTTCTGATTTTAAGTGAGAATATAAAAGAATATGCATTGTGAAGCAATCTGTGAGTCAAATAATGTTAAGATGTTTACAAAAGTGGCTGACCCATAGCTTCTCATCATATTTAATCAAGGTACCAAACAGGAAGTAAGTGAAGCAAATAATCAAACAAGAAACACTATGGCCATGAATAACCTTTATCTCACTGCTGGTACACATATTATTGTTCTGAAGGAAACTTAAGGGGAACAAAATGTTTTTTATTATTATGTTCAAACAAACTAAAATGAGAAATCAGATTATGTTAGCATGTTCTGTATATTAGTGTGCTGCCTTGATAATTAGGACTGTGCCAAATCATAAATTTGTCTAATTTATTGTCATAGATCTTTATATCATATTTTTTACATATATAAAGTCTTGGAGAAATACTTTGGCCGGGAATTTCCATGGGGGTCCTCCCAATCAGACACCGTAACTTTGGCATAAGATCGACAGAAACTTCATTACGCAGTTGATCTGCTGATCTTCTGCTGAAGTTATGGTGACCGATTGGGAAAACCCTAAGGAAGTTCCTGTTGACTGTATTTAGGCTGCTTTGATCTGTTTACTTCAAGCAGGAAACAGAAACCACATTTAACCCTGTCTGAAATGCAACCCTAGTTACCCTTTTAAAGATTAAGGCTCTTTACTGGAGAGCAAGCCTTCTGTGTAAATGGGGGGACGATTTTTGAGTGGAGCATAAATCGTTAGTCGGCAGGCGGGAAGTACCTGCACCCACCCGAAGAATTTAGTGTGGGGCCTATGCCATCTTCATAGCTTGACCGAATTTAAATTAATTCAATGAGGTGGCAGCACAAAAGGTGCTCCCTATAGACATCTTGCTGATTGGGAAGGTGGAAAATCTGGTAGGGCATCCATTAATTAAAGGACTGCAGCAGCACCTTAAAAGGGAGGCATGGAAAGGAGTGACCAGCAAGATTATACAACAGAAGGCAAAATTACTTCCAACAGGGCCCTAAAGTTCTGTAATGCAGCGATGGAGACCCTCTTCCCAATAGATAGGCGATAGGTGCCAAGACAAATCAGTCAACAGAAATGGAGAGAGGTGACCGAAAGTGTTAATGTCCCAGCATTGTCCCCAAGACTTGGCTGCAGTGCAGAAACAAATTTAATGACTTAACCAGGACTGTCAAGGTAAGACCTCTCTCCACATCTCTCATACTCTCTGCACACAGATTTATCCCATCTCTATCAATCCTTCCCTTCCCCACTTCCTGTGGCTTTCCTCAAGTAAGTAGAAAACACTTCACTGTACCTCATCCTCAAAACCAGTTACTACCCTCACATCTACTTCTCATGCTTGGCCTCACTTTCTGCTTCTTCCTGATAGTTTGTTTGGATTAGAACACAGTTGGCAAGACAATAGAGTGTGGAAGAATGATGACATTACTTAGATACAATGCTTCTAAGCTTATTTCTTGTAAGAACTTCTCATGTAAGATAAACTTTGCAGACATTGCATTATGTTTCAACCCTGATAAAATTGTGTGTTTTCTCAGTGTTTTCTTCTTTAAAGCTCAATTAAATTGATCTTATCGAAGTTTGATCTGCAGCATGGTCCCAAGCCATGTGCTACGCTGCCATGTGTGGCACCATTAATCAGCAACTTTTTTTAGTGTTGTTAAGTTTGACTTTCATTTTCCTTGGCTAATCTGTATGCAAGGTCGGTATTGAATGCTGAAATGATAATTATGTACTTATTTGATAAAGCAATAATGCCCTTCCAGAAAATCTTTAAAATAAGGAAGTCACTCAGTTGTAGAATAGCTTATTACCACTTAATTAAAACTGAAAACAAGACATGGTAAATAAAAAAAAATTATTACAAAATTATCTTGTGTAAATGTGCCTCAAGTTTCTGTTTATTCATTCACACACCCAAATTTTATGGTCTCATTGGATAAATCTGGTTGTAATTGCTTTTGAAATTTACATACCCAGTTATCAAATGAAGCTTCCACAGTATTGAATGCTGAAACGATAATTATGTACTTATTTGATAAAGCAATAATGCCCTTCCAGAAAATCTTTAAAATAAGAAAGCCACTCTAGCTTATTACCACTTAATTAAAACTGAAAACAAGACATGGTAAATAAATAAAATATTATGACAAAATTATTGTGCTACTCAGGAAATTATAGCCCAGAAATTAATATTTATGACTTTAAGATTAAACAGGTTACTGCTTCCATTAAAAAAATGGCAAAGAAGTGTCACCAAATCACAAGCTAAATATGGATGGTGAAAACCATTTAGCCGACCTCAGTTCACCATTCCAGAAAGACCCAACAGTCCTCTTATTGCGGTGTTCAATTGTTTCTTAAATAGTTCCAGGATTTTCACTACCACAACTCTATACAGAAGTCAATTCCATGTGTTTTGTGTACTCTCTGTGTGAAGAACATTCTGACATCAGCCTTAAATTTGCCTTTTTCTAGTTTGAATCTGTGTTCCTTTGTCCTGATCTCATAATTTTGATTGAAATAATTTTCCAAATTTACTTTTTCCATACTGCTTACTGTTTTGTATACCTTTATAAGGCCACTTCTCAATAGGCTCATTTTGAAGATGAAAATCAAAAATTTCTCCAGGTTTCTCACACTAGGGATCTTTCTAATGACTTCTCTCTGAACAGCCTTCAGTGCTTGAATGTCTCCTTTGTGTCTTGGTGACCAGAACTAGCCATAATTAAGAACATAAGAACATAAGAAATAGGAGCAGGAGTAGGCCAATCGGCCCCTCGAGCCTGCTCCGCCATTCAATAAGATCATGGCTGATCTGATCCTAACTTCAAATCTAAATTCATGTCCAATTTCCTGCCCGCTCCCCATAACCCCTAATTCCCTTTACTTCTAGGAAACTGTCTATTTCTGTTTTAAATTTATTTAATGATGTAGCTTCCACAGCTTCCTGGGGCAGCAAATTCCACAGACCTACTACCCTCTGAGTGAAGAAGTTTCTCCTCATCTCAGTTTTGAAAGAGCAGCCCCTTATTCTAAGATTATGCCCCCTAGTTCTAGTTTCACCCATCCTTGGGAACATCCTCACCGCATCCATCCGATGAAGCCCTTTCACAATCTTATATGTTTCAATAAGATCGCCTCTCATTCTTCTGAACTCCAATGAGTAGAGTCCCAATCTACTCAACCTCTCCTCATATGTCCACCCCCTCATCCCCGGGATTAACCGAGGGAACCTTCTTTGTACTGCCTCGAGAGCAAGTATGTCTTTTCTTAAGTATGGACACCAAAACTGTATGCAGTATTCCAGGTGCGGTCTCACCAATACCTTATATAACTGCAGCAATACCTCCCTGTTTTTATATTCTATCCCCCTAGCAATAAAAGCCAACATTCCATTGGCCTTCTTGATCACCTGCTGCACCTGCATACTAACTTTTTGATTTTCTTGCACTAGGACCCCCAGATCCCTTTGTACTGCAGTACTTTCCAGTTTCTCGCCATTAAGATAATAACTTGCTCTCTGATTTTTCCTGCCAAAGTGCATAACCTCACATTTTCCAATATTGTATTGTGTCTGCCAAATCTCCGCCCACTCACCCAGCCTGTCTATATCCCCTTGTAGGTTTTTTATGTCCTCCTCACTCTCCACTTTCCCTCCCATCTTTGTATCATCTGCAAACTTTGATATGTTACACTCGGTCCCCTCCTCCAAATCGTTAATATAGATTGTAAAGAGTTGGGGACCCAGCACCGACCCCTGCGGAACACCACTGGCTACTGGTTGCCAGTCCAAGAATGAACCATTTATCCCAACTCTCTGCTTCCTGTTAGATAACCAATCCTCCACCCATGCCAGAATATTACCCCCAATCCAGTGATTCTTTATCTTGAGCAATAATCTTTTATGTGGCACCTTGTCGAATGCCTTCTGGAAGTCTAAATACACTACATCCACTGGTTCCTCTTTATCCACCCTGTACGTTATGTCCTCAAAGAACTCAAGCAAATTTGTCAGACATGACTTCCCCTTCATAAAGCCATGCTGACTTTGTCCTATTAAATTATGTTTATCCAAATGTTCCGCTACTGTCTCCTTAATAATAGACTCCAAAATTTTACCCACCACAGATGTTAGGCTAACTGGTCTATAATTTCCAGCCTTCTGCCTACTACCCTTTTTAAATAAGGGTGTTACATTAGCAGTTTTCCAATCTGCCGGGACCTTTGCCGAGTCCAGAGAATTTTGGAAAATTATTACCAAAGCATCCACAATCCCTACTGCCACTTCCCTCAAGACCCTAGGATGTAAGCCATCAGGTCCAGGGGATTTATCCGCCTTGAGTCCCATTAATTTACTGAGTACCAATTCCTTAGTGATTTTAATCGTATTTAGCTCCTCCCCCTGTAAAGCCCCCTGTTTGTCCAGTGTTGGGATATTCTTAGTGTCCTCTACCGTAAAGACTGAAACAAAATATTTGTTCAGCATTTTTGCCATCTCCATGTTTCCCACCATTAATTTCCCGGTCTCATCCTCTAAGGGACCTACGTTTGCCTTAGCCACCCTTTTTCTTTTTATATAACTGTAGAAACTCTTGCTATCTGTTTTTATATTTTTTGCTCATTTATTTTCATAATCTATCTTCCCTTTCTTAATCAATCCTTTCATTACTTTTTGCTGTCTTTTGAAGACTTCCCAATCTTCTATCCTCCCACTAAGTTTGGCTACCTTATATGTCCCTGTTTTTAGTCGGATACTATCCTTAATTTCTTTACTTAGCCACAGATGGCTGTCATTTCTTTTACACCCTTTTTTCCACAGTGGAATATATATTTTTTGAAAGTTGTAAAATAACTCCTTAAAAGAACACCACTGCTCATGTACCGTCTTACCCTTTAATCTATTTTCCCAGTCCACTTTAATCAATTCCACTCTCATACCATCATAGTCTCCTTTATTCAAGCTCAGTACGCTTGTTTGAGAACCAACCTTCTCACCCTCTAATTGGATATGGAATGTAACCATGTTATGGTCACTCATTCCAAGGGGATCCTTAACTAGGAAATTATTAATTAATCCTGGCTCATTACACAGGACCAGGTCCAAGGTTGCTTGCCCCCTTGTAGGATCAGTTACATACTGCTCAAGAAATCTATCCCTAATACACTCAATAAACTCTTCCTCAAGGCTGCCCTGCCCAATTTGATTTGTCCAGTTAATATGATAGTTAAAATCCCCCATAATTATAGCTGTTCCCTTATTACATGCCCCGACTATTTCCTGATTAATGCTTCTTCCAGCAGAGTTGCAACTATTAGGAGGCCTATATACTACGCCCATGAGTGTTTTTTCCCTTATTATTCCTTATCTTTACCCAAACTGTTTCATTATCCTGATCCTTTGTCCCAATATCATTTCTCAATATTACAGTAATTCCTTCCTTTATTAACATAGCCACCCCACCTCCCCTTCCTTCCTGCCTGTCCTTCCTGATTGTTAAATACCCTGGCATATTTAATTCCCAGTCGTTGTCACCCTGCAGCCATGTTTCTGTAATAGCCACAAGATCATACCCATACGTATTTATTTGTGTCGTTAACTCGTCCATTTTGTTATGAATGCTACGTGCATTCAGATAAAGAACTTTCAAATATGTTTTGTGACAGTTCCTGCTTTTTCCTTTTTTAACACTTTTCCTTTTACTCCATACCTTCTGTCCCTTCTTGACACGCTTTCCTCTGTCTCCCTGCTCAGGTTCCCAACCCCCTGCCACAGCTTTGATGCTGGGTTAATCGCCTTACGCCTTCTAGTTTTTATTTTATCTGTCGTGCCTAAAGTACACTTTCTTTCCGCTGCTCTATGCTTTTCCCTTTCACTTGTTCTTGAACAACTGTTTGTACTATTTGTATTGTAGATTTCCCCTGGGTCTTCCCCTCTCTTGCTGCTCTCAACTTTATTCTCTTCTGACTCCCCGCTCAGGTTCCCAGTTCTCATGGTGTGGCCTGATCAGTGCATTATACCATTTGAGCATGACTTCCTCTGACTTGTATTCTACTGTTTTGGCCATATAGACCACCAATCTATCCGCTTTGATGATTGCTGCTTTGCAGTGGCTGACCACATGGACCATCAACTTTACTAGGATCCCTAAACCTCTTTCAACTTCAACTTTACCTATTTTAACACCGTTCATGGAGGATGAATTGCCCATTTTTCTTCCTATTTGTATCACTTTACACGTTCCATCTGACACCCATTTATGTACTTTGTCCAAGTTTGACCAATTAGTATTGAGTTTCTGAATCCAAGCCATTGATAGAATTTTGAAACAGTAGAACAATATAATTCCTAAGGTACTTCCCCTCATCATGACGCAACACGCTGAATTCTTCTCTTATTGGTGGATTAGCAGCAGAGAAGGATACCCAACTGCCCAAGTAACTCTGCTGCAAGCCCACTACAATTTCATCCTGGGTCCTCCATTGTTATGCAGGGCAGGTTTGAAGTGGTAATACCACTTCTGATAGGTTTACCACTGCTAGGATGGATGGAAATTCCATTCTTGTGCAGCCTTGAAAAGGCTACAGTTAGTTAAAGGGGAGCTGAAGCAACAGCAGCATCGGGGGTGTCAGTGACTGAAAGGGTTGCCAGGTTCTTGGATGTATCCATGGAGGTCCTTTTTTAAGAAGTAAGGGCCAGAAGAGCAAGCCTATTTGACAATGAAGACAGAAGGCCACGTAAGATGGTGGTGTAGGCTATATGGAGGAAGGTGGCAGAGGCAGTCACTGCTGCCTCCACCAGCCCAGAAACTGCAGTACAGTGCAGGAAGAGGTTCAATTATCTCACAAGGGTGGCCGAGGTCATTCTAGGCACTAATGCCAGTGCACATCTTCTACCACTCATGCAGCCTTCATTCACCTCATTAATGCAAAGGACAATCTCTGAAAACACTCAAGCACCATTTTAACTAACCATCACTCTGTCAATTCACATAACCTGGAGAAGGGCTTCTGCTAGTAAGCAAGGACACTTAATTTAAAGGGTTAATGCACCTCCATCTCTCATCACCATGGCATGCATGCACTCTTGTGGGGCAAGTGTCCATACTCGTATTCTTTTCTCTCCCTCCAAAAAAGAAGCTGGCCCATAACCATCAAATGAGAAACAATCAGGGAGGAGACCATCTCTGAAACCTTTGAGTCCACAGGAAGAAGGGCTTGTCGATATCATAGGCAGACAGTCAGGAGAGGCTATGGCAGTAGCGAGGTTGAAGGAGAGGTGGCAACAGAAAGTGGGTAAAGCTGGGAAATGCTCATCATATGTAGTCTCAGCTTCATGTGCTTTCTCAAAGTGTTGCAATGCCCTTAAATACAGCGACTATTTCTTCAAGGGAAAATGTTACTATGTGCACAGCTAAATAAGCCCTTCTGTGTTCATATCATAAGGACTGCCTTGCAGGAAGGGGCCAGCCATTCAGATGACTGCCTGGACACTTCCTGCCACTTCTAGTGTGAACTAGAGGATTTTGTTTTTTTGCAAGTGATGTGCTAGGATTATTATTTGCACACCTTCTAATGAAGAATGGTAAGTTTTTAAAGCATGTTTGCCAGATGCTCTGATTGGTGGGCTTCCTGTTCATTTAAAGGTGCCATTCCCTGTGAACGACTATGTGCTGATGTGCAATGGCTGGGATGGCAGCAGCTCCCCAAACAGCCTAGATACCCTTCAATCTGCCTTGGAGGAAGCTAGCATTAGGGCAGCACTATAGTGCCAAGTAATAGAGAAACAGGGAAAATAGTGTGGGTATGAAGAATGACGTTACAGGAATAGGAGAAGGATGCAGATTTGATTGTGAAGCTCCCCTTTTTATCCCAGATTGCATGGAGCAGTGTATGGTGAGGGAGAGAGAGAGAAGTGACTTATCCACCCTGATTTCTGCTACCTTTTTCAGCACCAATTCCTTTTCTGCTTATCTCCAATAATCATTTCATATCCTTTATTACATCTAAATTCTCACTTTCATTGTCATTTGTAAAAAACAAAGGGCCAGATTTTGCTGTAAAAATAACGGTGAGGCTAACAGCGCTGACCATTATTCATGTGCAGATCAGACAGCAATTTCCGGTGACCGCACACGCGCAGTTCAATGCAGAAATCCGGAAGTTGCTGTACCTCCTCCATAAGCTCTGCGAAAACGGCATCTCGCCGTCTGGCTCCCCATTCAAATGAATGAAACTGCGTGAAGTTCCTGCACTGACGTCGTAGTTACGGACTAATCTCATCAGAAAAAGTTAGGGTTTGTCCATTCTGATGTAAGTACCCTTTTACCAACGTGATAAGTCTTAATGACTGCAACAAGTGTGGAGTCTCATTCCTTCACCGAATAGTAGAGATAAGGAATAATAAGGGGCAAAAAACACTCATGGGTGTAGTATATAGGCCTCCTAATAGTTGCAACTCTGCTGGAAGAAGTAATAATCAGGAAATAGTCGGGGCATGTAAAAAGGGAACAGCTATAATTATGGGGGATTTTAACTATCATATTAACTGGACAAATCAAATTGGGCAGGGTAGCCTTGAGGAAGAGTTTATTGAGTGTATTAGGGATGGATTTCTTGAGCAGTATGTAACTGATCCTACAAGGGGGCAAGCAACCTTGGACCTGGTCCTGTGCAATGAGCCAGGATTAATTAATAATTTCCTAGTTAAGGATCCCCTTGGAATGAGTGACCATAACATGGTTACATTCCATATCCAATTAGAGGGTGAGAAGGTTGGTTCTCAAACAAGTGTACTGAGCTTGAATAAAGGAGACTATGATGGTATGAGAGTGGAATTGATTAAAGTGGACTGGGAAAATAGTTTAAAGGGTAAGACGGGACATGAACAGTGGTGTTCTTTTAAGGAGTTATTTTACAACTTTCAAAAAATATATATTCCACTGAGGAAAAAAGGGTGTAAAAGAAATGACAGCCATCCATGGCTAAGTAAAGAAATTAAGGATAGTATCCGACTAAAAACAAGGACATATAAGGTAGCCAAACTTAGTGGGAGGATAGAAGATTGGGAAGTCTTCAAAAGACAGCAAAAAGTAACAAAAGGATTGATTAAGAAAGGGAAGATAGATTATGAAAATAAATGAGCAAAAAATATAAAAACAGATAGCAAGAGTTTCTACAGTTATATAAAAAGAAAAAGGGTGGCTAAGGCAAACGTAGGTCCCTTAGAGGATGAGACCGGGAAATTAATGGTGGGAAACATGGAGATGGCAAAAATGCTGAACAAATATTTTGTTTCAGTCTTTACGGTAGAGGACACTAAGAATATCCCAACAGTGGACAAACAGGGGGCTCTCGGGGGGGGGAGGAGCTAAATACAATTAAAATCACTAAGGAATTGGTATTCAGTAAATTAATGGGACTCAAGGCGGATAAATCCCCTGGATCTGATGGCTTACATCCTAGGGTCTTGAGGGAAGTGGCAGTAGGGATTGTGGATGCTTTGGTAATAATTTTCCAAAATTCTCTGGACTCGGCAAAGGTCCCGGCAGATTGGAAAACTGCTAATGTAACACCCTTATTTAAAAAGGGTAGTAGGCAGAAGGCTGGAAATTATAGACCAGTTAGCCTAACATCTGTGGTGGGTAAAATTTTGGAGTCTATTATTGAGGAGACAGTAGCGGAACATTTGGATAAACATAATTTAATGGGACAAAGTCAGCATGGCTTTACGAAGGGGAAGTCATGTCTGACAAATTTGCTTGAGTTCTTTGAGGATATAACGTACAGGGTGGATAAAGGGGAACCAGTGGACGTAGTGTATTTGGACTTCCAGAAGGCATTCGACAAGGTGCCACATAAAAGATTATTGCTCAAGATAAAGAATCACTGGATTGGGGGTAATATTCTGGCATGGGTGGAGGATTGGTTATCTAACAGGCAGCAGAGAGTTGGGATAAATGGTACATTCTCGGACTGGCAACCAGTAGCCAGTGGTGTTCCGCAGGGGTCGGTGCTGGGTCCCCAATTCTTTACAATCTATATTAACAATTTGGAGGAGGGGACCGAGTGTAACATATCAAAGTTTGCAGATGGGAGGGAAAGTGGAGAGTGAGGAGGACATAAAAAACCTACAAGGGTAATAGACAGGCTGGGTGAGTGGGCGGAGATTTGGCAGATGCAATACAATATTGGAAAATGTGAGGTTATGCACTTTGGCAGGAAAAATCAGAGAGCAAGTTATTATCTTAATGGCGAGAAACTGGAAAGTACTGCAGTACAAAGGGATCTGGGGGTCCTAGTGTAAGAAAATCAAAAAGTTAGTTTGCAGGTGCAGCAGGTGATCAAGAAGGCCAACGGAATGTTGGCTTTTATTGCTAGGGGGATAGAATATAAAAACAGGGAGGTATTGCTGCAGTTATATAAGGTATTGGTGAGACCGCACCTGGAATACTGCATACAGTTTTGGTGTCCATACTTAAGAAAAGACATACTTGCTCTCAAGGCAGTACAAAGAAGGTTCACTCGGTTAATCCCGGGGATTTTTAAAAAAAAATTTTTTATTTGTTCACGGGATGTGGGCGTCGCTGGCGAGGCCAGCATTTATTGCCCATCCCTAATTGCCCTTGAGAAAGTGGTGGTGAGCTGCCTTCTTGAACCGCTGCAGTCTGTGTGGTGACGGTTCTCCCACAGTGCTGTTAGGAAGGGAGTTCCAGGATTTTGACCCAGCGACAATGAAGGAACGGCGATATATTTCCAAGTCGGGATGCTGCTCTTGTCCTTCTAGGTTGTAGAGGTCGCGGGTTTGGGAGGTGCTGTCGGAGAAGCCTTGGCGAGTTGCTGCAGTGCATCCTGTGGATGGTGCACACTGCAGCCACAGTGCACCGGTGGTGAAGGGAGTGAATGTTTAGGGTGGTGGATGGGGTGCCAATCAAGCGGGCTGCTTTATCTTGGATGGTGTCGAGCTTCTTGAGTGTTGTTGGAGCTGCACTCATCCAGGCAAGTGGAGAGTATTCCATTACACTCCTGAATTGTGCCTTGTAGATGGTGGAAAGGCTTTGGGGACTCAGGAGGTGAGTTACTCGCCGCAGAATACCCAGCCTCTGACCTGCCCTCGTAGCCACAGTATTTATATGGCTGGTCCAGTTCAGTTTCTAGTCAATGGTGACCCCCAGGATGTTGATGGTGGGGGATTCGGCGATGGTAATGCCGTTGAATGTCAAGGGGAGGTGGTTAGACTCTCTCTTGTTGGAGATGGTCATTGCCTGGCACTTATCTGGCGCGAATGTTACTTGCCACTTATGAGCCCAAGCCTGGATGTTGTCCAGGTCTTGCTGCATGCGGGCTCCGACTGCTTCATTATCTGAGGGGTTGCGAATGGAACTGAACACTGTGCAGTCATCAGCGAACATCCCCATTTCTGACCTTATGATGGAGGGAAGGTCATTGATGAAGCAGCTGAAGATGGTTGGGCCTAGGACACTGCCCTGAGGAACTCCTGCAGCAATGCCCTGGGGCTGAGATGATTGGCCTCCAACAACCACTACCATCTTCCTTTGTGCTAGGTATGACTCCAGCCACTGGAGAGTTTTCCCCCTGAGGGCTCCTTGGTGCCACACTCGGTCAAATGCTGCCTTGATGTCAAGGGCAGTCACTCTCACCTCACCTCTGGAATTCAGCTCTTTTGTCCATGTTTGGACCAAGGCTGTAATGAGGTCTGGAGCCGAGTGGTCCTGGTGGAACCCAAACTGAGCATCGGTGAGCAGGTTGTTGGTGAGTAAGTGCCGCTTGATAGCACTGTCGACGACACCTTCCATCACTTTGCTGATGATTGAGAGTAGACTGATGGGGCGGTAATTGGCCGGATTGGATTTGTCCTGCTTTTTGTGGACAGGACATACCTGGGCAATTTTCCACATTGTCGGGTGGATGCCAGTGTTGTAGCTGTACTGGAACAGCTTGGCTAGAGGCGCAGCTAGTTCTGGAGCACAAGTCTTCAGCACTACAGCTGGGATGTTGTCGGGCCCCATAGCCTTTGCTGTATCCAGTGCACTCAGCCGTTTCTTGATATCACGTGGAGTGAATCGAATTGGCCGAAGACTGGCTTCTGTGATGGTGGGGATATTGGGAGGAGGCCGAGATGGATCATCCACTTGGCACTTCTGGCTGAAGATGGTTGCAAACGCTTCAGCCTTGTCTTTTGCACTCACGTGCTGGACACCGCCATCATTGAGGATGGGGATGTTTGCAGAGGCTCCTCCTCCCGTTAGTTGTTTAATTGTCCACCACCATTCACGAATGGATGTGGCAGGACTGCAGAGCTTTGATCTGATCCGTTGGTTGTGGAATCGCTTAGCTCTGTCTATAGCATGTTGCTTCCGCTGTTTAGCATGCATGTAGTCCTGAGTTGTAGCTTCACCAGGTTGGCACCTCATTTTTAGGTACGCCTGGTGCTGCTCCTGGCATGCTCTTCTGCACTCCTCATTGAACCAGGGTTGATCCCCTGGCTTGTTGGTAATGGTAGAGATGAGGGGGTGGACATATGAGGAGAGGTTGAGTAGATTGGGACTCTACTCATTGGAGTTCAGAAGAATGAGAGGCGATCTTATTGAAACATATAAGATTGTGAAGGGGCTTGATCGGGTGGATGCGGTAAGGATGTTCCCAAGGATGGGTGAATCTAGAACTAGGGGGCATAATCTTAGAATAAGGGGCTGCTCTTTCAAAACTGAGATGAGGAGAAATTTCTTCACTCAGAGGGTAGTAGGTCTGTGGAATTTGCTGCCCCAGGAAGCTGTGGAAGCTACATCATTAAATAAATTTAAAACAGAAATAGACAGTAAAGGGAATTAGGGGTTACGGGGAGCGGGCAGGAAATTGGACATTAATTTAGATTTGAGGTTAGGATCAGATCAGCTATGATCTTATTGAATGGCGAAGCAGGCTCGAAGGGCCGATTGGCCTACTCCTGCTCCTATTTCTTTTGTTCTTATGTTCAGATTTAATTGTTGTTGGAAATTTAAAAAAAATTATTTTTACTTTTTCTTTCTGTCTCTTATCTCTGTCTCTTAATTCAATCTTTCTTACACTCTCTTTATTTATTTTTCTGTACCTCATTTGATATTGAATTCACTATTCTAATTTACACTTCCTAGTTCAGTCTCTGTGCAGGTTATTAACATGCTTCAATCTGATTGATTAAGGAGATACATAGCTACTTGCCCTGTTCACTCAGATTACAGATGCCCTGTACCCCGCTTTTTGGATCTCTAATTTATAGGACGTTGGCGTGCAAAACCCCATAGAAAGTCGATGAGTACGTACAAGTCTAACAAATGGCGGGCGCCATTCATTTGTCTTTCACAGCAAAATCCAGCCCCACTATGAAATATTTATTTAATATCTCTGCCGTACTTCATTCTCCAATTCTGACATTTGCTTTTCTCTGCAAATACTGAGGTAATGGGATAAATATTAATGGGGAGCCGGGAAGAGGGTGGGTTTGGGGGGAGGAATTCCTAATGGGAAACTCGGAAGTACGGGTTTCCCGGACGTCCTTACAATGTTGACGTAAGAATGTTTTTCCTTTTTTTTCTGTAGGTTTCCCGCCTGACAGCCAGCCAGATTGACAGGCTGGCCGTCAGTCGGGCGGGAGAGCAGCCAGGGAGCGGATGGCAGCAGATAAGTCTTAGATCGGGGGTGGGGTGGGCGAGGTCGGTCATCGGGGGTTTAGTCATTGGTGCAGTCGGTCATTGGGGGGTCGGTCATTGGTGGGGGTTTGGAGATGGTAGAGGGAGTCGGAGATCGTGGGGGGGGTCGGAGATCGTGGGGGGTTCGGAGATTGTGGGGGGGGTCGGAGATCATGGTGGGGGGGTCGTTCAAGAGGAGAGGGTCGGCCGATCGCGGCGTGGGATTGCAGCAGGAACCTTGTTGGGCTTGGAGGAAACACTTCTGCTCCTCCTGGCCCACAAGCAGTGCAACTAAGGCACTTACCTGCTGAGCTGGGCCTTCCCGCCTCCTCTTACGTAGCGTGAAGCAGAAAGCCCGGGAATCCCAGCCCCCATAAAATAAAAAACCTGGCAAAATGGAGGCCTGCAGCCTCCCTAAAAGATTTCACTGACCGATCCGCCTCCTGAGAGCGGGTTGGTCGCCCGCCCTCGACCCACCTCCATTAAAATCGGAAGTAGGCGGGTTGGGGTCGGGTTTTACTTTTTTACGATTTTTACCTTCCCACCCACCCCCAACCCACCTGTTCGTGGGGTTAAAATTTATGCCAATAAGTCTATTCCACAAAGCCTCTATTTTATGGGGAAATCAAATTTGCTTTGTTGATACCTTTTACTTTTTTAGGATTCTAGCACTAATTTAAAGGTTGCAACAGTGTGTGGAGGTAAAAGCATTTAGTACAGCTTATGTTAAGGGAATATAATTGCATTCAACCAGAGGCAGTATCTGGGCCTAAATGAGCATAAAGCTGCTAGAATTTAGTACAGTAAGAGATGCTCTGTCACATCTACAACTTTGTTCATTCTCTTGCTAATCAAGGTGCATTAATATCAGTGATATGAATCTCAAAGGAAATTTGTAAATTGTCTATTATACCTCACAAAAGACAGCATTTAAGTCATTAATGCAGAGATCTTTTGTACAGTGGAATCACAAAGAAAAAGCAATCAAGATTGAAACCACAGAGAGACAAATATAATTGAGGTAAAATGTGAGCGACCTATTTTCACATCTCCTGTTTTCCAAGTTAATCATTTCTTGCATGTATGTATGAAAATTAATCACTACAAGACAAAAGTGTTATTACAAAAAGACCAGTAGATAAATGCTCAAGATATGAGAAAGCTTTCAGTTCACCTCTGGGTGAGGTAAAGTTTCAAATATATTAATTATGTTTCAATGCCATTTGATAATATTAACTTGCAGATTCAGTTAGAAACAATAGGATTAATGTATAAATCTGAAGAATAAATGGAAACCAGGAATGCATAATAAAGCATAATTTTGTCATCCTGTTTTAATTTCTCTACAGCTGCTTTTATTTGGTTTCAACAAAGAAAAGAAAATGATGAGGATGAGAAAGGCAACAACCCATCAAAACCTCACCACAAGTGCGGCGGAATCTCCATTTACACATGTTACACTCCCAGTGAAGTTATGGTGATGCAGGGGGAACAGCTCTGAGGTAATTCCTAGCCGTGAACTAACTCTTAAACACCAATCTAGTTCTCTTCCTAGGTGCTACCTGAGTGGCAGGAGTGAGTGAGGTGGCTGGCTGCTGTATCTCAATATGAAATTCTTGAGACTGAGGTGGTTCTGGACTCATGGCAGCTAAGCCTTGAGGTGGACAGCTGCAGGCTGTACCTCTTATGCCTCATGGGCAGTCTGGCCCTTCCATCTGTCTGCACTTCCTTCTTCCAAGCTTAAACCCATGTTTTCTGATTATAGAGTTTGTGGCAATCTTGAACAGAATATCAGGGGTCAGTGCATCTATTCCCTTAAAAATCTTGAATAATATCTCCCCCAAGCCTCCTAGAGTCAATATACCCAGGTTCTTCAACGTCTCCTCATTGGTCAGATGCCTTAAGCTAGGTATCATTTTAGTTGTCCTTTTCTGTATTGTCTCCAATGACTAGATACAGAAATCAATGCCTCATGTTATGGCTATAAATCCTTGTATATTGGTCCATAAAAAGAGGACAATCTCAGATCTCAAACAAAATCTACAGCTCTTGTGTGTTAAATAAAGATTATTACTGTAACTGCTCATGGTAACTTAAAGTTAAACGTGCTGTATGGGAGGTAATATTATCATTCAAAGGACAATCTAGCAGTACGTTTCATGTGCTCTTGACTTTATTTTTTGTTTTATTCTTCTGATCAATTTAATGAATCTTATCACAATCATGGAAAGCCACATTTTTATGGGGAGATAGAAAGCAATGATTCTAGTGGACAATGTGAGGTTGTGACGGTGGATATCACTGTTGAAGAGTACTGTGTAGTTATTCAATATTTTGGACACATTTTGCAGCCGATTCTGCATCACTGCAAGCTATCTGCTGACTATTGATTAATTAAGATAAACTGGAGCTCAAACTTCAACTTTTCAAGTAGCGTTCATTGTCCGATATAAGTTTGTGAAAAAATAATGGCATGTTATCAGAGTTCCTTTCTACCATTCAGTTTTACAAATGATAGAATATTTTATGTCAGTTAAATAAATTGAATATCTCATTGATAGGCACTGCTTTAAATTCACAGATCAACCCATCACATTATTCAACCTTGCCATTTGTGCTCTCTCTTAACTTGGTCTCCAGGCAGATAAAATAAAAATTTTAACCCCAATGCTACCAGATTGAAAATTTCTTCAGTTGGGAGAAACATTAAATTGAACTAACGTTTCTTCACCCAAAGTCAAAGTGAGGGATGACAATATTGAGAGATCCAATAGTTTACTATATTTGCTACTATGATATCATGTATCAAACACATGCATATCAGCATGAACCAGATGGAGACAAAAAGCCCATCTATCTGCTCAAGAATCTATCTTAGCCCAAATAATAGGAAAGCAATTCCTAAACTATCCATATGACATTTTTCTTTCCCACACTAGTCATGCTTGTGGAATCTTGGCCTTTGACTCAAACATACTGGGAACTGGGTTGAGAGTACCCAAGTTAATTTCACTTAGGACATTCACTTAATGTAGCACAATAAACAAAGGACCTGCAAACCTATGTTAACTTTCACTCAAAGGGTGGTGAGTGTCTGGAACGAGCTGCCAGAGGCAGTAGTAGAGGCGGGTACAATTTTGTCTTTTAAAAAGCATTTGGACAGTTACATAGGTAAGATGGGTATAGAGGGATATGGGCCAAGTGCAGGAAATTGGGACTAGCTTAGTGGTATAAACTGGGCGACATGGACATGTTGGGCCGAAGGGCCTGTTTCCATGTTGTAACTTCTATGATTCTATGATTCTATGATAACTGCCAAAAATTAAGATAACCTGTAAAGACCTGCTCCAATTAGTTGGATCTCAGCTAAAAAATTTTGTTCAGGTGCAATATTGTACAAGTTCCTTGTAGTCACAATTAGGTCTTGTGAACTAAACATAAGGTTGTAATTGTTCTTTGTTCAATTATATTGACAGATCACAGAGCAGATGCATTGATCCTATCAGTTAGAGGACTTTCAGATCCATCCATGATGCAGAGGTGAAAGCATTACTGCTCCATATGTACTATGTAGTGACATATGGGTGTCTGCAGTGAGATACACAAAGTAGTAGAAATTGGTACTCATTGCGCCCACTTTTTGGGTGGAAAACAGGGGCAAAATGGACCAATTTTGGAGTGTAACATCCCGTGCCCAATCTGTGTCTGCAGTACCGACATCAACATATTGGTAAAGGCAGCTTTGCAGGTGTCCTGTGCGGCTGCCTAAAACACGCATTCGGCCTCTTTCATATGTAAATTTAAAGTTCCAATTTTTTAAAAATTATAAAGCATTGCAGTGGAGCCAGGAGGAGCAACAAAGCTCCCCTGACTCCACAGTCTTTGCAATCGCCCGCTCCCCCATTGCCATGCCAACCCCCCACCCAGGACTTACCTTAGGGCGCTGCATGTGGACCAATATTCAACAATGTAAAATGTGTGAGCTGCCTGTGGAGATGCAACAGGTTCCGGCAGCATGCATAAAAAATGCTAATGAGGCCCAAGGAACAATTTTTGGCTGGCCTTGGACCTTCTGGTTGAGCCATGTGCCGTCGGCATGCCATTGGCTATGGACCCAAAAACAACCCATAACCAATTTCCACTCCAAAGTTTCTGCTAGGATCTACCTATGACATTGTAGGAAACTGCCCTGTAAATTGCTTTAGATATGTTCTCAAAATGGAGTATCACCTTAAAGGTGCCCATTCAAAATGGAGTCAGTATTGGAACTGAATGCTGGGAAAGGAAAGCTAACTAAAACCATGAAGGCTTCTAAGCATGACTACAATTATTTATATCTGGTAACTATTTTGTATACTTAATATTTAAATTTAAGTTGTGATTTTGTAGTCAATAAATAGTTGTTAGTGCATGACTTCTTATCTGACAAGATGAGTTGATGATTTGGCAAGAAAGGGTTGAAGCATTCATTCAGTTCTTGTAGGTATTCTAATTGAGGCTGGTAAGGTGAACTCAAATTCAATCCGAAATGGGTGATGTAAGACAGTTCGACAAGCCAAACTCAGGCATCAGTCTCTCCCAGACCTAAGCTGAGTGGTAAACTGCAGGCAGCTCCTTAGTGAGGGGTTAAGGATTCATTAGGTTCTTTGTCATATGTTTGTCGGGATACCAAAACCCAGTGTCCTTAGAACATGCTGACTACACTTATATACCGCTCCATGCAGACTGGGGAATGAGTGTGTCTCAAAAGTGTGGCTTGTGTGATGGAAGGGGGAAACTTCACTGCATTTTGACTGCTCTATAACACTAGTGTGGAGGCACAATAAAATATTGAAGGTAGTAATTAAGAGGAGGAAAAGTGCAGAATTCACAGAGAGAATGATAAGTATGGAAGGTCAAGGCTGATATTGTTAGGCAATATCATTCAAGGTAGACTCTGGGGAATTTCTGGATGCCTTGTGGATGCCTGGCTTGGATTGTTCCTTAAGCACACTGGAGTCATGATTGAGCAACAGAGTGACTAAGAAAGCAGAAATGGGATTTAAGTGGATTTGGCATCAATTTAACACAGGAAGGTCATAAACCTAACCCATATTACATGACAGACTTGTTGCAGACCTAGCACTCTAAACCACCTTGACTTAATGGTAGCACTCAGCCCTGAGTCAGAAAGTCATGGGTTCAAACTCTACTCCAGAGACTTGAGCATATAATCTAGGCTGACACTTGGCTTTTCCCTGACCAGACAGTCGATGCCATTTGACAGAATGTCTCGTCGCCGGAACTGACAAATAGGCACCAGTATGTAGCCTGGATGTTGGTGAGAAAGGCCCTCCCAGTGCAGTCCTTCCTACACGCACGGAATCTCAGCGCCACTGCGCGCTGCCCTCAAGGCTTTGGTGGGGAGGAGACTGTCGTCCATCTCCTGATGGACTGCCCCTTTGTGCAGAGGGTGTGGAGAGAGATGCGCTGGTATCTGACCCAGTTCATCCCCAACAGTTCGGTAACACAGGTCGCTGTGCTCTATGGGCTGTTCCCCGGGACGTACACCGAGACAGATATCACCTGCGGGTGGAAGACCATCAACTCGGTGAAGGAGGCCCTTTGGTCCGCCCGAAACCTGCTGGTCTTCCAGCTGAAGGAACTGTCCATGACCAAGTGTTGCCGACTAGCACACTCCAAGGTCCAGGAATACGTGCTGCGGGATGTACTGGAGCGAGGTGCGGCCTACACAAAGGCCCTATGGGGAAAGGCCATTGTATAATGCCACCCCACCTTGCATTGTACAGAATGTATTAGAAAATATTTACTGAGTTTTTAAAATTGTTTCAACGCGATTATAGTATATACGATCTGTACTGTATTGCCTTGAACTGCTGTGCTGCATTTTGTGCCCTACATTTGAACTGTGTGTAAACTGTGTTTATCTTTACATTTTATGAAATAAAGTATATTTTGAAATTAAAGAAAACTTTATTGCAGTACTGAAGGAGCACTGCACTGTCGGATGTGTTGCCTTTTGGATAAGATGTTAAACCAAGGCCTTGTCTACCCACTCGTGGATGTAAAGGATCACATCGAAGTATTCAGAGAAGAACAGGGTAGTTCTTCTAGTGTCCAAGCCAACATTTATCTCTCAACCAACATAACTAAAAACAGATTATCTGGGCATTATCTTATTGATGTTTGTGGGTCCTTGACACACATAAATCAGTTGCCATGTTTGCCTACATCAGAATAGTGACTATACTTCAAAAGTAATTAATTGGCAGTGAAGCACTATAGGACATCCTGAGGATGTGAAAGACGCTTTATATAAGCAAGTTCTTTCTTTCTTAATCAGTTGAATATATGTTATGAGTGACGCCCAGCTGATTGTAGTGGGCTTACTTGGATATTGGAGTATCTGCTGCAGTGCCCAATTCACAACAATTTAGTCAAAAATATTGCTATAGCCCAGATTCAACATTTTGCGTCAAATGCAGGAGTCCTTTCTTTATGTCTGCATGTTGTCTCTGCAACATTACCTTGTGTGGATTTTAGATTTTCAATAAAATGTAAAATGTAAGTAGTTGCACTGTTGTTTTTTTTTACCCAGGATCAGGCAAACCACAGGCCTCTCTCCTCTCATAATTTATTATATCAAAAGACAAAAAAGAAAAAAGAGAACTCCGTACAGTATTTTCCTTTATGCAGATAGAAACATTAATGAATGCAAAAGTAAACCAAGTGAAATATATTGTCAGCAGGGAGCTGCAGATGGCCAGAGGCTTGCTTATGATGACAAATTGTTCTTCCCAGTTCCAAAGCCAGGCAGTTTTTGTTTATCATGGCCAATTACCTAAAAAAGGAAGTGAGCATGAAGTCCAGAGTGTTATGAACTGGTGCAGAAACCACAAATACCTGCTTGGAATCACAAATAGACAGTGCTCTCTGTGAGCAATGTATTGATCTTTTTGCTGTCTAAGCAAGCAGAGAAAATGTACTTGACAGACATTTCCTGAGTTAGACAACAAAGCATAAAAGGTTTTGAGTTTTCCAATTCAGAACCTAGGTTAATTCTCTACTTTAAACTTTTTGTTATTATTACTTGATCTTCTGTGGCTTTGCACATGTGGAGTCAAGGTTACTTTTCAGGATGTGTAGGGTTAGACGGCAGAAGATAATTTGACCAGGACATGGAAGTGAAGAGGAGGCCGATGGGATGAGGGGGGAGGAAAAATAGAAAAAGGAGGAAATGAGAGACAGGAAAGGGGGAAGATAGAGAGGAAGAGGGTGAGGAGGATGAGTGGGTTGGATGAGGGGGAGAGAAAGGATGGGAGTTGAGAGGGGGGAGGAGAAAGCAGGCATGGAGAGAGGAGGGAAGAGTGTGACAACAGGGGATGACATGAGGGGGAGAGAGGGGGAGCAGAGGGGGAGAGGAGAAGAAGCAAGAGGAGATAAAAGATTTCAGGAGGACATGATTTAATAGATTGGGCAGACAAGTGGCAGATGCAATTGTACTGTGGAAAAATGTGAGGTAATACATGTTGGGAGGAAAAACAAGAAATAGGAGCATAAGCTCACTGGAAAGATGCTAAAGGATGTGGGGGAACAGAAAGATTTAAGGGTGCAAATACATAATTTCTGGGAAGTGCAACTACAGGTAGATAAAGCCATAAAAAAAAAGGCCAATAGCTTTTTGGGTTTTATAAATAAGAGCACAGCATACAAGAAAAAAGAGCTAATGATAAATTGTCACAAAGTAATGGTTAGGCCACAGTTAGAGTACTATGTGCAGTTATAGAAAGCCAGAGAGAACATACAGCATAGGTTTGATGATGCCAGGAATGAGAAATTATAGTTATGAGGGGAGATTTGAGACACAGGACTATTTCTACAGCAGCAGAGAGAATAAGAGATTTAATTGTTCTTAAAATTATGAAGAGTTTTGATCAGGCGAATAAGGAAAGACTAATTCCTCTGGATCAGGAGTCAATGAGAAAAGGACATCAATTTAAAATTGTCATTAAGTGAATAAGGAGAGAGGCTAGGAGAAATTTATTTACACAGCAAATTATTGGTGCATGGAATAGAGTGAAACCTGTATAAATGGACAGTCCCAAAAATTGGACACCAACAAAAAACGGACACTTATTGAGAGACCCAAATAACTTACATGGTAAAATATACAAGAGGCATTGTGAAACCATGGACACTCGCAAATTCCAAACTGTGGACAGCCCTTTCACAACTTAAAACATTTGACACATCCTGTTGCAAAGCTGCTGTATCTGGAATTTTCACTAAGTTGGGATCACTGGAGCTTCCCCTTGCAGCTTGCTTCCTTTCTGCCCCAAAATTCTTGTGAGGTCAGTGTATGCCAGTCAGCGTGAGGCAGCAGCGGGTTTTGTGCAAGAAAATCAAAAAGTTGGTATGCAGGTGCAGCAGGTGATCAAGAAAGCCAACGGAATGTTGGCTTTTATTGCTAGGGGGATGGAATATAAAAACAGGGAGGTATTGCTGCAGTTATATAAGGTATTGGTGAGACCGCACCTGGAATACTGCATACAGTTTTGGTCTCCATACTTAAGAAAAGACATACTTGCTCTCGAGGCAGTACAAAGAAGGTTCACTCGGTTAATCCCGGGGATGAGGGGGCGGACATATAAGGAGAGGTTGAGTAGATTGGGACTCTACTCATTGGAGTTCAGAAGAATGAGAGGCGATCTTATTGAAACATATAAGATTGTGAAGGGGCTTGATCGGGTGGATGCAGTAAGGATGTTCCCAAAGATGGGTGAAACTAGAACTAGGGGGCATAATCTTAGAATAAGGGGCTGCTCTTTCAAAACTGAGATGAGGAGAAACTTCTTCACTCAGAGGGTGGTAGGTCTGTGGAATTTGCTGCCCCAGGAAGCTGTGGAAGCTACATCATTAGATAAATTTAAAACAGAAATAGACAGTTTTCTAGAAGTAAAGGGAATTAGGGGTTATGGGGAGCGGGCAGGAAATTGGACATGAAGCTGAGTTCGGATCGGTCAATGCCCTGTGGGTGGCGCAGAGGGCCCAGGGGCTGTGTGGCTGGGTCCTGCTCCTACTTCTTGTGTTCTTTAGATTTGTGGTTGGGATCAGATCAGCCATGATCTTATTGAATGGCGGAGCAGGCTCGAGGGGCCGATTGGCCTACTCCTGCTCCAATTTCTTATGTTCTTATGTTCTTAAATGGCTTTTGTGAAATGGGGAGCTCTTTACCCAGCATGCATAGTGGCAGAGAAACCACCCTATCTCTGGGATTGAATGCTTGCCCGGCTCGATTCCAGGGATAGAGTGGGTTCTCTGCTGCTATGGATGCTGGGTAAAGAACTCCTCATTGTACTGAAAATTTTTGCAGTACATACAATGACCATTTGGAAAATAAGGACACCTGCAAAGAAAAGGACAGCTGATGTCAGTCCTTACGGTGTCCCCATCATTTACAGGTTTCATTGTACTTTGTCAAATGGAATAATTGCAATAGAGACCATTGTCTCTTTTAAGGGAAAAGCAGATCAATATTTGACGTAGAGGATGATAAAGGGCCATGGACAGAGAGCAGGGCAGTGGGATTAATTTTAGATTGCTTTGGCAAAGAACAGTCACAGACACAATGGCATTAATAGACTCATTCTGTGCTGTAAACATCAGTGGATCTAATTGAAAATCAGTTTTCAAAACTTTTTAGATTCAAACAGAAATACCTAAAGGTCAAGATTACTTGCAATCATGAGTGCAGTTCCCAAGGGAGTGCTGTATATTCAGAGGTGCCATCTTTCAGATGAAATGTTAAGCTAAGGCCCCATGTGCCTGATCAGGTGGACATAAAAAATCTCATGCATTTTTGAAGAAGTGCAGGGTGATCTCTTGGTGTCCTGGCCAAAATCCTTCCCTCAAACAATGCCCCAAAACAAATGATCAAGTAAATTATCCCATTTGATTTTTGTAAGACCTTGTTATGCACAGATTAGCTGCTGTGTTCCTGTGGGTGCTGGAGTACTCCCTCCTTTCCCTGACCTCCTCCACCAGGACCTCTAAGGAGGGATCTGAAAATCTATGGGCAGTCCTCTGACTCATTGTGCCTAGAGAATACTGTCCACAATGTTCCAAAGAAATCTGAAAGCAGGAAATGCATTAAGAGGTACCCCATCAGTCTACTCTCAATCATCAGCAAAATGATGGAAGGTGTCGTTGACAATGCTATCAAGCAGCAATTACTCACCAATAACCTGCTCACCGATGCTCAGTTTGGGTTCCGTCAGGACCACTCGGCTCCAGACCTCATTACAGCCTTGGTCCAAACATCGACAAAAGAGCTGAATGCCAGAAGTGAGGTGAGAGTGACTGCCCTTGACATCAAGGGAGCCGAGTGTGGCATCAAGGAGCCCGAGTAAAATTGAAGTCAATGGGAATCAGGGGAAAACTCTCCAGTGGCTGGAGTTATACCTAGCACAAAGGAAGATGGTAGTGTTTGTTGAAAGCCAATCATCTCAGCCCCAGGACATTGCTGCAGGAGTTCCTCAGGGCAGTGTCCTAGGCCCAAACATCTTCAGCTGCTTCAGTGGCCTTGCGTCCATCATAAGGTTAGAAGCGGGGATGTTCGCTGATGATTGCACAGTGTTCAATTCCATTCACAACCCCTCAGATAATGAAGCAGCCCATGCCCACATGCAACAAGACTTGGACAACATTCAGGCTTGGGCTGATAAGTGGCAAGTAACATTCGTGCCAGACAAGTGTTCAGCAATGACCATCTCAAACAAGAGAAAGTCTAACCATCTCCCCTTGACATTCAACAGCATTACCATCACCGAATCCCCCACCATCAACATCCTGGGCATCACCATTGACCAGAAACTTAACTGGACCAGCCATATAAATACTGTGTCTACAAGAGCAGGTCAAAGGCTGGGTATTCTGCGGTGAGTGACTCACCTCCTGACTCCCCAAAGCCTTTCCACCATCTACAAGGCACAAGTCAGGAGTGTGATGGAATACTCTCCACTTGCCTGGATGAGTGCAGCTCCAACAACACTCAAGAAGCTCGATACAATCCAGGACAAAGCAGCCCACTTGATTGGTATCCCATCCACCACCTTAAACATTCACTCAATCCACCATGGCTGTAGTGTGCACCATCTACAAGGTGCACTGCTGCAACTTGCCAAGGCTTCTTCAACAGCACCTCCCAAACCCGCAACCTCTACCACCTAGAGGAACAAGGGCAGCAGGTGCATGGGAACACCACCACCTGCACGTTCCCCTCCAAGTCACACACCATCCTGACTTGGAAATATATCGCCGTTCCTTCATTGTCGCTGGTCAAAATCCTGGAACTCCCTACCTAACAGCACTGTGTGAGAACCTTCACCACATGGACTGCAGCGGTTCACCACCACCTTCTCAAGGGCAATTAGAGATGGACAATAAATGCTGGCCTTGCCAGCCACACCCACATCCTATGAATGAATAAAAAAAAATCCTGCTTAAAATAGGCCTCAGGCGGCCTACCAGAAATTGCACAGTGTAAATGGGCAGTCTGTCTGTTCCCAACCTGATCAGGTGGGCAGCCCGTCAATCTTGTTGAAATGAATTAGAATCGCACAGGCCTCATGCTGGTGGCATTAGGTTGGGGTGTGGGGAGCGGGAGTGATGGTTGTCACTTGTCCCACCATCCACCCGTCTGAGTTAAAATAATGGCTTTAGTGTTGTGTTTCTTTCTGTGTCCCACATTACCCTTTAATTCGAATTTTACTGCGATAAAAAAAACTGTAATGGTAATCAAATAATATATTCCTACAAGCCCGTTACGTTCGCATGCATTTTTCTGGTCACTGTGTACCATGACCAGAGTAGTTATTGGTGGTTATTCACATTGCAGAATTCTGGCCTGTAGCCCCTCCTTCTCCCATCTCCACTCCTACCTACTGCCCTAAGCTTTTCTAGATTTTTTTTGCAATAGGACATTTCAAACACTGGGCATTTTTGTTAACTGGATCTGTAAGCCCCTGCATTAGGTGGAAAATAGCTTGATCAGAAAACTTAGTTGCTGTATAACTCACTGCTATAAACTACTACATCTTGAGGTACGATTATATTGTAACTCACATTGCATTATAATTCTGGAGTCCAGTCGTCCCGACTCCGGCGATGAGCAGCTTGAGACCCCTCGACAGGGCAGACTCACATTGCTTGGTTTTGATACTACACGGAATATGACTCCAATGTGCTGTCAAACTGCAATTATAAAGTCCCAAGGGGATCCATTAGACTTGGGCTTTTTAAACTTACGCAGAATTAGAGAGTAGTAATGGTCCTGTCCATGCTCTCAATAGATTTAAGTTTTAACAACCAGGAGTGGAGCTTTTCGCATGCACATAAGCACACATCCACAGAACTCTGCTGGAACTGTTTGCAGCCAAATTGTTTAAATGTATAAAACTGTAATAACAATTTGATTCCAAATGCTTGGTTTTTCTATATTCAGCATCCTTGGCCATATTTTGACCTTGAAACTATTGATGTTCCAGGATCCGCTGATCACTTTCATTAGAGGTTAGCATGAGCAGATGTCCACAATTATTGTAATAAAAACAGAAAATCCTGGAAATACTCAGCAAGTCAGGGAGCATCCGTGGAGAAAGAAACAGAGTTAATGTTTCAGGTCGATGACCCTTCGTCAGAACTGGAAGAAGTTGAAGATTAAACAGTTTTTAAGCAAGTACAGAGCCAGGGAAAAGAGGTGAGAGAGGGGAGGGGAGAAAAGAACAAAAGGGAAGGTCTGTGATAGGGTGGAGGGCAAGAGTGATTAAATGACAAAAGGGATGATGGTGCAAGGCAAGGAGGGTGGGAATGGGACAAGTAAAGAAACAAAAGATGGGTCCATAAATGGCAATATCAGAACCATTACCAGCACTTGCTGTCTGAAAAATGGGAGCAGTGGTTATGATCTGAAGATATTGAAATCAATGTTGAGTCCAGAAACTTGTAAAGTGCCTAAACGAAAGATGAGGTGCTGTTCCTCAAGCTTCCATTGAGCATCTTTGGAACAGCGTAGGAGGCCGAGGGCAGAGTGAGAATGGGATGGAGAATTAAAAGGGAAAGTGACCAGCAGATCAGGGTCACGCTTGGGGACTGCGTGGAGGTGTTCAGCAAAGCGATCACCCATTCTGTGTTTGGTCTCTCCAATTTAGAGGAGACTGCATTGTGAGCAGCGAATACAGTATACTAAATTGAAAGAAGTACAAGTAAATCACTGTTTCACCAGTGTTTGGAGCCCTGGATGCTGGGAAGGGAGGAGGTGAAAGGGCAAGTGTTGAATCTCCTGTGCTCGCACGGGAAGGTGCCTGTGAGAAGGAAAGCAGGTGTTGAGGTGATGGAAGAGTGAACCAGGATGTCGTGGAGGGAATGGTCACTTCGGAATGCTGAAAGGGGAGGGGAGGGGAAGATATGTTTGGTGGTGGCATCGCACTGGAGCTGGTGGAAATGGCGGAGGATGATACATTGAATGTGGAGGCTGGTGGGGTGGAAGGTGAGGACAAGGGGGACCCCATCATGGTTTTGGGAGAGAGGTGAAGCGGTGAGGGCAGAAGAGCGGGAAATGGGATGAACATGGATAAGGGCCCTGTCAACTACAGTGGCGGGGAATCCTCAGTTGAGGAAAAAGGAAGACATATCGGAAGCACTGGTGTGGAAGGTGGCATTGTCAGAACAGATGTGATGGAGACTGAGAAACTGGGAGAAGGGAATAGAGTCCTTACAGGAAGCGGGGTGGGAGGAAGTGTAATCAAGGTAGCTGTGGAAGTCAGTGGGTTTATAATAGATATTGGTTGTAAGCCTATCCTGAGAAATGGAAATAGAGAAGTCGAGGAAGGGAAGGGAAGAGTCGGAGAGGGCTCTTTATTGTCTTCAGGGCTAAGATGCAACACCGTAATAGAGATGTTTGGCAGAAATTTGCTGGACTGTCATTTAAGAACATAAGAACATAAGAAATAGGAGCAGGAGTAGGCCATACAGCCCCTCGAACCTGCTCCACCATTCAATAAGATCATGGCTGATCTTCGACCTCAACTCCACTTTCCCACCCGATCCCCATGTCCCTTAGAATCCAAAAATCTATCGATCTCAGTTTTGAATATACTCAATGACTGAGCATCCACAGCCCTCTGGGGTAAAGAGTTCCAAAGATTAACAATCCCCTGAGTGAAGAAATTCCTCCTCATCTCATTCCTAAATGGCTGACCCCTTATCCTGAGACTATGCCCACTACTTCTAGACTCTCCAGCCAGGGGATACAGCCTCTCAGCATCTATTCTGTCAAGCCCTCTCAGAATCTTATACGTTTCAATAAAATCACCTCTCATTCTTCTAAACTCTAGAAAGCATAGGCTCATTCTACTTAATCTCTCCTAATAGGACAACCCTCTCATCCCAGAAATCAATCTAGTGAACCTTTGTTGCACCCCCTCTAAGGCAAGTATATCCTTCCTTAGGTAAGGAGACCAAAACTTTACACAATACTCCAGGTGTGGACTCACCAAAGCCCTGTACAATTGCAGCAAGACTTCCTTACTCTTGTACTCCAACCCCTTTGTAATAAAGGTCAACATACCATTTTCCTTCCTAATTGCTTGCTGTACCTGCATGTTAACTTTCTGTGTTTTGTGTACAAGGACACCCAAATCTCTCTGAACGCCAACATTTAATAGTTTCTTACCATTTAAAAAATCTTATTTTTCTATTCTTCCTACCAAAGTGAATAATCTCACATTATGCTCCATCTGCCACCTTCTTGCCCATTCATTTAACCTGTCTATATCCCTTTGCAGACTCTTTGTTTCCTCCTCACAGCTTACTTTCTCACCTAGCTTTGCTGGGCAAATACATGGCAGATGCAGTATAATGTGGATAAATGTGAAGTTATCCACTTCGGAAGGAAAAACAGAAAGGCAGAGTATTATTTAAATGGTGATAGATTGGGGAATGTTGATGTACAGAGGGACCTGGGTGTCCTTGTACACCAGTCACTGAAAGCAAATATGCAGGTGCAGCAAGCAGTTCGAAAGGCAAATGATATGTTGGCCTTCATTGCAAGACGATTTGAGTATAGGTGCAAGGATGTCTTACTGCAGTTATACAGGGCCTTGGTGAGACCACACCTGGAGTATTGTGTGCAGTTTTGGTCTCCTTACCTAAGAAAGGATATACTTGCCTATACTTGCCATAGAGGCAGTGTAGCGAAGATTCACCAGACTGATTCCTGAAATGGCAGGACTGTCGTATGAGGAGAGATTGGTCGACTTGGCCTCTATTCACTCGAGTTTAGAAGAATGAGAGGGGATCTCATTGAAACATATAAAATTCTGACAGGGCTAGACAGACTGGATGCAGGGAGGATGTTTCCCCTGGCTGGGGGGTCCAGAATGAGGGTTCATAGTCTCAGGATACGGGGTAGGACATTTAGGACTGAGATGAGGAGAAATTTCTTCACTCAGAGGGTGGTGAACCTGTGGAATTCTCTACCACAGAAGGCAGTGGAGGCCAAGTCACTGAATATATTTAAGATGGAGCTAGATAGATTTCTAGACACAAAAGGCATCAAGAGGTATGGGGAGAGAGCGGCAATATGGTATTGAGATAGAGGATCAGCCATGATCATATTGAATGGCAGAGCAGGCTCGAAGGGCCTACTCCTGCTCCTATTTTCTATGTTTCTATGTATCGTCAGCAAATTTGTATACATTGCACTCGGTTCCTTTCACACAATTTCCCTTTCATAAAACCATGTTGACTCTGCTTTATCACATTATGATTTTCTAAGTGCCTCATTACCACGTCCTTTATTTTGTTAGCTGATGACTGATCTTTTCTGATTCTGGGACAAGTACAGTACGCAGAAGATCTGAGTAATAAAAAGCCTTAAAGCACCACAGCTCAGTTTCTGATTTATCTTATCTTTTGTGGCTCAATCGGCTCAGATTATACTACTCAATATTAGGCTTCAACTCAGTCTACCATGATAGATGTAAACATGGGCTATACTTTTATGATATATGAAAAAGCAGTGTGTACATATGTCTCCACATTAACAAATGCAAAAAAAATTGTACGTATATTTGTATTCAAAATCACAGTGGGATCGTAATTTCAAGAATCCCACTCTGCCGGAGGAAGTCTGGTGGAGTAGAACCAGTCTGTCCTTAGATCCTGATGCAGACCCCATGTCAAATTGTGGGAATGAGGTCAATTAAATCCTCGGGGATTAAATGCGTGGGGTAAAACCCATGATAAGATAGAGTGTACATGGGCTGTGGAAGGAATCTGAGGTGTCTACCCCAATCCATCAAGAGATGTCAGAATAACACTAAACTACTCCGATAGTGGATCTAAGGCCCAGGAAGAGCCAAAAAGGAACAGGGCAAAAATGTTAATAATGCTCCTAAGGAAGCTAAAGGCCACTTTTGGAAAAATAGCTTCAGTGTAGTATCAAACCTAAGTTATAAAGTCCATTGGACTTGGGCTTTATACACTTACCTTTGCCTTTGTGACAGAACTCACACTAACTGGCAAGAGTTCCATTGAAGGCTTACAAAGGCATAATGAGTTCAGGAATTACACAAGGCATATTGGAGGGGGGGGGGGGGGGGGGGGGCAGAGCGGGGGAGGAGGGCAGACTACCCCCAACTTTTATTTTATTCATTCTCGGGATGTGGGCATCACTGACAAGGTTGGCATCTATTGCCCATCCACAGTTGCCCTGAGCTTGAACTTGCTTGGCCACTTCAGGGGGGAGTTAAGAGTAAGGCCAGGGGTTTTCCTTCCCTAAAGAAAATTAGTGAACCAATTGGTTTTTACAACCATGAAGCTGTCAGATTGCTGTAATTTAACTCCAACTTTGTATTTACAGATTTTTTAAATGCAACTCAAATTCCTCAAACTTCCAAAACTTCACATTCTCTGGATTATTAGCCCAGGCCTTTAGATTACTGGTCCAATAACATAACCACTACACTACCATACCCGTACTGGAAGTTAGGTGCTAAAGTTAAATGAGGCAGAAACCTGGAGGAATTGGGTTCTGTCCCAAATTGCAGCCCCCTTCCAGCAGGCAGTAAGCCAACTCTGCTCTCTCCACCCCCAGGAATTTCAGGTTCAGTACTTTTATATGAATGCATTGATTGGCTGTGTAGGCAACCATTTTTCCTATTTTATTTTCTTGAACAAAGCGTGTGCAAAGTATAAATAAGCATATAGATGCACTCTACCAAAATGAAAATTATTCCTTTGAGATATTGAGATGGACAAGGCAGAAGATGTGAAGGAGAAGATATTCTCCTATGTAGATGAATTGGGCTGATCTAGTCATTCTTGATACAGTGAGCATATAGTGAGAAGTGAATTTTTCATTGTCATATCAAGTATCTTCTGTATTGAGTGTCACCTTGCCAGTAGAATTCTGATATCGCTAAGTATCATTTTCAATCTTTAACAGTTTGCCATATCAAATTCTACTTCTTATATGATAGCAACATTGCATCATTGCTTCTGGTGGCAGATCACCAAATCAGTTTTCCTGAAACAGCAAAAAATGGTAAATAGATTTTAGGACAGAGCTGTGCTCCCGAGTGCCAGGAAAATAATGTTGAAGTATGTGCCTATGACAGTATTCAATTTTATTCAATAATTGAAAAGCGTTGTGTTCTGTTGTGTCTAGGTGGGCTATGATCCATGTGTAATCACAACCTATGTGCTTGCTAATTTCTCAGAATCCTGTCATGATGCTTTCCTTCTGTCATAAGCCACTTTGGGATCAAAGCGATCTTGCAAGGCTGCATGTTAGCTCAGTGTATCTGTCTTTGCATGAACTAATACATGCCAACATGAGCAGGCAAGTAATTTATCTCATTATTTTTTATTTTATTTTTTACGCAGTGTAATAATGGAAGCAAACTGAAATCTTGGCTGTCGACCACGATTTCATCCCAAATTCCTGTAGACATAAACGATAATGAAGTGTGCATTGCCAGAAGAATAGTTACAGAACTTGCTTTTGGCTGCTTCAAGATGACAGGGGGATTTTAACTGCCAGTGGATTTCTGGCAGGAAACTGCTTTCAGTTAGTTTCTCATCCAGCCACGGCAGTATGAGGCCATGACAATTTTAATCACCGGGCCTTATTAACACTCCGTCAGTCCACTTTCTGCTGGGGCTGGCCTCCGGAAAATCAGGTGGTCCTTGGCTGTCTGCCGGCACTCAGACAAGTGTGGAGAAGTCAGTTCCAGGGGGGGTCTCATGGTAGAGAATGGGGGCGGGCGGGGCATCTGGGACAGGAGAGACCTAAGCTTCCCTTGTGGGGACTGGGGGGCACTGCTGTTATTTCTGGCCCCACAAATATGTGTGGAGGCAGAAGATGTGGGTATGATTCTTAATGAATACTTTGCATCTGTCATCACAAAAGAGGGGGATGATGCAGAGATTGTAGTTAAGGAGGAGGAGTGTGAGATATCCTCTTCACACTAGCACAATAGAAGTCTCTTAAAAATAAATTGTATTCCATGTTGCTATGGCTGTTTGCTCTGGATGTTTTGCACCTTTGACCATAATAAGGTTTTTTTTAATGACTAGTACCTGGTGCAAGCCTGTTTGGGACTTGACACAGTTTCTTCTTTGGTAATGAATTATTTGAAGACAAAGCCTGAGAACCTGGATTAACTGGTTGATGTTGAGTAGCCCTGGTAAGCAGCATTAGACATGGATATCTAGTTCGTCAAGATGGCTGGCACATCGCAAGCATGGGTCCTTTCACCAAGCTGAAAGCAAATTTCTGTTGTAAAGCTGATGAGGAAACTCAGGATTGGCACAACACCCAGAGACTGCATATAAGACCACACATTCATATACCGAGCGGTCAATACCTACTATAATTAGGTTACAGCATAGTTGCCAACCATCTACCTTTTGCACAGATGTCAGCTTTTTCAGGTCCCATGGGTGTGGGAATTCCATTGTTTTTGGGAAAAAAGGGATAGAAAACAATCTGAAAGTACCTTGGACATCAGTTCTGGCATCGGAAAAGCAGAAACTACAATTGTAACTGACACCATTTGGGTCCATTGCTGGAACTTTTAACTTTTGCAGTTGTGTAAAACGGGCCTTATCGGATCGGCCATTGTACACCCCACCCGATAAAATCAGACAGGGTGTATAACAGGAGGCCAATCAGATATTGCCTGTTTTACACCCCTGCAGAAGTTGAAAGTTCCTGTGCCTATCTTTCTCTTCCTCAGCCTTTTTGCATTTGTAACTTACATTTGTAACTGACACTCTATCTTACATTACTATTACAGAGACTTGGGACTGCACACGAGAAGCATAAATGTTCTTAAAAGAACCTGCACCTGAACACATTGGCCCAGAATTTCCTGGAACTCTTTGGCATAACTATGGTGTAAGAGTGATGTAGCACTTTTTCTTTGCGAGGAAATTTGCACAGAACTTATTTACACTGAAATGTCGGTATGTGCAAATTTCCTCGATGGTTTGTGCCACTTCTGAGAGACATCCACCAAAACCCTTTGCCCCCCATTTACATAGCTCTCCCTCCATGGGAAAGACCAGCCGAGCGAATTTCCTGCATTTAGACCAGTAAGGCGCTGGTGTAGATTTATGGCCAAAATGTTAGGTGCAACATGGCCCAAATTCACCTGATATTGGTGTAACTGAGATTTCTGGAGTTTGATAGCGATTTTCTTCACGATAGTTTAAAACAAAATTCAAACTGGGCTTTGCGCTATACTTAACGAAAGTGCTGTCAGTCTCAATGCAGCTTGAATGACCTTCCCAATGGGCAGACCCTTGTTCTGCATAATAATGGCAGAGGAAGAAGAGCAGCAGAGGCAAGAGGCAAGAGGCTTTGAGAGAGAGGTGCCATGGCAGAAGACGGCAGTCCACACATTATTATTCCGATTGGTGGCACTGTATTTGTGCATGTTCTACAAAGTTTTTACATTCCGGCGTAGGCAAATTAAATTTGGGCGTAAGATCCCATTGGTAAGATCGGTGCAAAAACCAGCATGAATTTGGGCATCGTTTCTGTGGACGTGCGAGCCATGAAATTTTTGAGCTGTTGAAATATGGGAGCAAGCATTTCCAAAACAATTTGATATAAAATTACCAAATCATTGTCTCAGCTTTACATTTATGACAGTAATGTTGTACATAACATTTATTGTGTAACAAAAATAACTTTTAGCTGAGGGAAATAAATAAGGCATCAAGTAGAGGCAAATTTTGTTCTTGCTCCTGTTTTTATATAAAGTGGAGCATTTATTGATTAATATATTTTTGGGTCAATGGTCCGTATTCCCAAAAGTTAAACAGAAAATTTACCCCATATTGTCAATGGCATGAAATTAAATATCTTTAACATATTCTATTGCCCTATTCCAGCCACTAACTGACTGACAATGTATTGACTGCTTCTGTCACCATACACTGTACTCTATCTTATAATGTAGATTCTTTGCTGTAAATCAGTAAACATTTTTTTCCAGTTCTCTTTGCTTTTGTCCCCTCTTCTGCAGAACACAGTGCTTCATGCTATGTGGTTTCATAGTTTCTGACAACTCTTTGATACATTGCTGATCTGCTCAATTTTATTTGTGAGCCTAAACAGTTCTTGGCCTTCACCTCTGTCTCTTCTGCCACAGCCCATCTTGCAAACTTCAGCCTCTCTCCACTCTACCTACAAACTTAATCTAAAATGATCAAATACTATATTGTTCACTTGTATCCTGTATAGCTGTAATAGCTGAAAAATCAGCTAAAACAAAAAATTAAAATGTTAATTACATAGAATTACATAGAATTTACAGCACAGAAACAGGCCATTCGGCCCAACAGGTCTATGCCGGTGTTTATGCTCCATATGAGCCTCCTCCCACCTTACTTCATCTCACCTTGAAGCAACAGGAATGCAGCCATTGAGCTATTTTCCAAATCTACGTTTCAAACTGTACTGTTCCAGCAAGATTAGAGATGACAGGTAATCAAGCCCACAATTGAAAAAGCCTTAAGAAAATTTGAGGCAATTATGAGATTGCATCAAACCTCATTAAGGAACCAAGAGATGTCAGAATCGTTGCACTAATTACCAGTATGGACAGAGAAGCACTGAAAATACTTGATGGCTTTCAATTTGAGACAAATGAAGACAGAACTGATATAAAGGTTGCTCTTAGCAAGGTAGAACTGCTTTGTGTTGAAAAGACTATTGAAATCTATGAACCGTATAAATTCAACAATCAAGATTAAAGGTGGCTCAGGTAATCACTGCCACCTTGACTACCCCATGAACAGCAATTCAGTGCTGTAAACATTTAATGGCTTTACAAGGTTGGCCAAAGTAAGTGAAAGCTTGAGTGCTCACGCTGATGCTTAAATAATGCTGGTAGCATGACTCATCTCCACACTATCTATGACCACAAAGTGTGAAAGGAGAGATGAATGAAGCAGTTGTTAAGCACAAGATAACCTCACCACCCTTTCCCCTCAGAGCCATACATACCTCTCCTACATTCCACTGCCCCATTTCAAAGCCACAGTTATCCTCTTTGGGGAGGAGTTCCAGTAGAGTGGGACTTCAGCCTACTCCTCTGAATCCAATTATTTTGTTCACCATAATATTCCAAATGAGGTTGTATCAGATAATGGATCACTATTTATTTCGAGGGAATTTCAACAGTTTGCACAATATTATGAGTTCAGTCATGTCACCTGCTCACCAAGGTTTCCAGTCAAATAGCAAGGTAGAGAATGCTAGTACAATTTCAAGGTCACTTCTAGAAATAGTACGCAGGTCAGGCACAGACCATTATCTTTCTCTTCTTGACTTGTGTGAGATTGGATAGCTCAACAGCTCAAAGACTTTCTGGCAAATGACACACCTCTCTACCACAAGCTGACTTTGGAAACTGAAGTCCATCTTAGTTGAGGAGACATCATAGGCTGGATTCTCCTCCACAATCCCATCCAAATTCAGGCAAGATAGCGGTGGAGAATGGGATAAAATGTAAGCAGTGAGGCTTACCGCCACCTCACTGTCCTGACTGGGGCTTTCCTCCCCAGGACCATCACTGGCCTAATAGACGCCTCCTCTCCTTCCAATTTGGGCCTAACATTTACCTACCGAAGGTATCGGTTTTCAGTGGGAGCCTCAATGCAGTCTTCAAGGTGCTTCTTCTCCTTTTAAGGATGCTCTACATTGCAGAGAAGCCCTCTCTAATAGTGCCAAAAAGGATGGCATTGGACTATGCTGCCATCCCAGCCATTTGCTGCACACCTTCAGAGAGTCTCTGCAGGATCTTCATATGGGCCTGATACTCTGCAACCATTTCATGGCTGGACCTCTGAGATCACCATCTGAATCCTTAACAGCCAGGGTCTGACATCCACTGAGCCTCCACTCAGGTACAGCATGCTCTACCTCTAATAGGAACAGGACCAGCGAGATGACATCACACAAGCTGGAAGCGGACTCCTCCATATTTTCAGCCATGGTGCTGAAACTCCTTGGCAGGCCTTCGAATACCTTGTATAACTGCTTGTGTGAGGCAAGCAGTTTTGTTTTCATAGCTGGGCCGCTAAAGTCAACATTTCTGTCCTGCTCAGCAGAGCTTGAAGAGGATCTCGCTCTCCTGCGCTGTCCCTGCCACTACCACCTGTTCCTGCTCACATGCTGGGAAAGGCTATTTGACAGGGAGGGGTGGTTGGATGGGGGAGATCATGTAATAAAACCTCCAAGGATATGTCCAACCAGAGTTGGCAACCTTAGATCTCAGTCACCTCTCTCCAGGACTCGAGAACATCAATTTTTGGAATCCTCCTTCCTTGTTCTCATCTCTAGGACCAGGACCTCCAGAAAGGCTTCAGAAAACATGGGGGCTTGCTTCTGACTCATTTTGTTGGAAAAAATCTTCTTGCAGCAACCTCACAGAGCAATCTGCCAGAAGTGAAAGCAACTTCCCTTGTAAAGTTGCAATCCCCCTTTAAATAGGCCTCCGGAGGCTGGCCAGAAATTATGCACTGAAAATAGGTGGGCTTCCTGTTACCAACCTGATCGGGTGGGAAACCTGCCAGTCAAATTTAAATTTCAGGCCTGGAGTTAAAATACCACAGGCCTGAAATCTAGGCCAGCAAGTGCGTTTCACACTCGCCCCGCTCACAACTACCTGAAACCCACTTCTGGTTAAAATCAACCCCTATGATTGTGACTGAAAAAGCATCACAAGAGTTGCTAATACTTAAGCCATACTTCCTCTATTTGTGCCAGACACTCAAGAGCTGTTGCATCTTAACCTCCTTTAACGAAGTTTGCATAGAATAGCAGCAGCATGATTTCACATGCCACTTATTCGGCTTGTACACTCTCTCCAAGGAAGTGTCACGCTTCGAACTCTGTCGTTTGAATACTTCAATTCAAATTGGAATTAATCATCACTTGCTGAAGTACGCATTAGGTTATGGGAAATCTGCGACTTTCTTTTAGCACCTCAGTACAACTTCTATAAATCTTTCCACAGTCATTATCGCGGTCAATTTCATGGAACATCCTTTCCTTCTACCTTTTCCTCAACCGAGGATTCCCCTCCACTGTAGTTGACCGGGCCCTCGACCGTGTCCATCCCATTTCTCACATTTCTGCCCTCACCACTTCCCCTCCCTTCCAGAACCATGATGGAGACCCCTCATCCTCACCTTCTACCCCACCAGTCTCCACATTCAACAGGTCATCCTCCTCCATTTCCGTCACCTCCAGCGTGATCCCACCATCAAGCACATCTTTCCCTTCCCCCCCCCCCACCTTCAGCATTCTGAAGGGACCGCTCCCTCCCCGACACCCCTGGTCCACTCTTCCATCACCCCCAACACCCGCTCACCTTTCCACGGCACCTTCCCCTGCAAGCGCAGGAAATGCAACTCCTGCCCTTTCACCTCTTCCCTTCCCTCCGTCCAAGCCCCCAAACTCCTTCCAGGTGAAACAGCAATTTACATGTACTTCTTTCAATTTAGTATACCGTATTTGCTGCTCACAATGATTCTCCTCTACGTTGGGGCGACCAAATGCAGATTGAGTGATCGCTTTGCTGAACACCTCCATTCAATTAGCAAGCATGACCCTGAGCTTCCGGTCGCTTGCCATTTTAATTCTCTGTCCCACTCCCACACTAACCTCTCTGTCCTCGGCCTTCTACACTGTTCCAATGAAGCCCAATGGAAGCTCGAGGAATATCACTTCATCTTTTGATTAGGCACTTTACAACCTTCTGGACTCAACATTGATTTCAATAACTTCAGATCATAACCACTGCTCCCATTCTTTTGGACAGCAGGTGCTGGTAATGGTTCTGATGTTGCCATTTACAGCTCCTCTAGACTGATCTTTTGTTTCTTTACTTGTCCCATTACCACCCTCCTTGCCTTGCACCATCATCCCTTTTGTTATTTAATTACTCCTGCCCTCTACCCTATTACAGACCTTCCTTTTGCTCTTCCCCCCCACCCCCCGCCTTTTGCCTGGCTCTGTACTTGCTTAAATTTTTAACTTCTTCCAGTTCTGATGAAAGGCCATCGACTTGAAAAATTGGATAAGGGTCGTTTTTGGGCGCGGGTAGCGTGATGCATTATTACCCCACGCCCAATGACCCCTGCACAGGCAGGATCCGAGTTTCAGCCAGCCCGAGTACTAACCTGCAATCAGCGTTCCATTCCGGGCCTTGCATGTGGAATCAATGCAATTTGCACATTCCACCAGCAGGGGGAGCCCAGTCTCTTAAAGGGAGGATGTTTCTTAGAAATCTCTTAAAGGTAGCTGGTACCTGTTATTTGCTGAAAATAACAGTCTACTATCTACATGGAGTCTGAACGGAGATCAGACATCACACACATAAAACACAGATGCAGGTCCCATCTCTATGTTTACACACTGATGAGTTATGTTAAAACATTGAATAAAGGTTGCACACTATTAAATCCCACATCCTCCAATCTGCACGCCAGACCTCACCAATCTGCCGATCTGAGTTGGTACCAGGCCTGCTCATACACTAGAGACCTTGGTGCAAGAGGTGGACAGAAGGAGGGACATCCTATATCCGCAGAGGGTAGGGGGAGCAAGAGGCCCTCCAGACACATATCCAAAAGGCAGCGGGAGGCAGCGGGGGATGAAATCAATGCCAGGCGCACAACATCATGAACATGGATGCAGTGCAGGAAGAAGTTCAATGCTTTGACATGAGTGGTGAAGGTGAGTGAGGTCAACTGTCAAGTGGTGTCTCATACCAACTGCACCGCGCACTACACCCCCCATCACCCAAATACCAACAAACTCTTTCCATCAGTACTCAACTCTTCCAACCAGATGCTTCCTCTCACCCTTACACATTACCACTGTTGCAAGCCGCCCACCCACAACTCACAGGCCACACACACTGACAGCTATTGAACCATGACAGGCACATCACCCAGACACACTTCCTGCTTTCTTGCAGGAGAAGGTGGTGCATATCAGGAGGCAGCAAGTGGCAGTGGCATTTAGCCCCTCGAGCCTGTTCCACCATTCAGTGAGATCATGGTGGACCTGTGACATAAATCCATATACACGCCTTAGCCCCATATCCCTTAATACCCTTGGTTCACAGAAATCTATGAATCTCAGATTTAACATTCAAAAGTGAGCTAACATCAACTGCCGTCTGCAGAAGAGCGTTCCAAATGTTTCCCACCCTTTGCGTGTAGAAGCATTTCCTAACTTCACTCCTGCAAGTCCTGGCTCGAAATGTTAGGCTATGTCCCCACGTCCTAGTATTGAAGTCAAGGAGACCTCCAAAAACAGTTACAAATGTCTCGGCAGCCAGAAGCAATAATCCAGCCACTAACCTGTAAATCCTGCATAGTCACTTTAAATAGCGCTGGTGGGGGGGTCCTCCAGGCACTCCAAGACATGTTCAGATGGTCGGGATTAAGACTGTTTGTTGAGTTGAGCGTTAAACCCCAAAATGGTGTCTATCACTTTAAATCAGCGTTGCACACTGATTGAAGCCGTTTTCTCCCTACTTTACATGATTCCAGCGTTCGTTATCTGCACCTGCGCTAACCCCTATACCAAGATGGTGTCCACGCACAACCAAGACGCCATCTTGGATGTTAGAGAGACAGTGTAGCGCCAAAACAACGGCCGCAACATGGCCCAATTTAGCGCCCATGAACTCTGTTTCTTTCTCCACAGATGCTACCTATCTTGCTAAGTATTTCCAGCATTCTCTGTTTTTATTTCAGATTTCCAGCATCTGCATTATCATGTTTTTGATATCTTTCTTATAGTTGTCTCCAGCTGCACCCTGTTGTTTTGCTAGCTTATATAAAAATATGTTCGTCATTATCTTTGCTAAAACCTTACAAACAGTATCAGTTCAGACGTGACATGATGTAATTGGTCTCTCTTTTTTGTAAGATTTTGAGATAATGGCTACTTCGGTAGTTTGTGAAGACATTTTCATTCCAGGGATTCTGTACAAATCTTATGTGGAATTGCTGCCAGCTGTGTGGACATGTTTTTGTAACACTCAGGTGGTAACTTAAGTTTACCTACTGCTTTGTTCTTGGATGTTTTTAAAATTTCATTGTTATTTCTTGAGGGCATTCTTCGTCTCAATTGCTCTTTCTAATTTTCTGCTTTCTATTGCAGAAATAAATGGCAATTTTTCATTTCTGAGGAAGCTATTCAACATTGATCCTATCCATTCTGGCAAAAAGATTTTGTTAAAGTTAGGCTGAAGTTATGATTAAGTTTTGCCTTTTTCATATATTTTCTTCCCATTCCCTTGCTTTATGGTCGCCTCAGCAAAAACAGTGGAATTGTCCTGCTCCTAGCCTTCTGTCAACCCTTTTCTGTAACAAAAACAGAAAATGCTGGTAACACTCAGCAGGTCAGGCAACATCAGTGAAGAGAGAAACAGAGTTAATGTTTCAGTTCGATGACCTTTCATCAGAACTGGAAGAGGTTAGAGATTTAACAGTTTATAAGCAAGTACAGAGCTGGGGAAAAGAGAGGAGGGAGAAAATAACAAAGGGGAAGAACTGTGCTAGGGTAGAGGGCAAATGCAACACCTGCCCTTTCACCTCCTCCCTTCCCACCATCCAGGGCCTTAAACATTCCTTCCAGGTGAGACAGCGATTTACTTGTACTCCTTTCAATTTAGTATACTGTATTCATTGCACACGATGGGGTCTCCTCTACATTGGGGAGACCAAACGCAGTTTGCGTGATCGTTTTGCTGAACACCTCCGTTCAGTCCGCAAGCGTGACCCTGAACTTCCAGTCGCTTGGCATTTTAATTCTCCGGCCCACTCCCACTCTGACCTATCTGTCCTTGGTATCCTACACTGTTCCAATGAAGCTCAATGCAAGTTCGAGGAACAGCACCTCATCTTTTAATTAGGCACTTTACAACCTTCCAGCCTCAACATTGAATTCAACAACTTTATATCATAACCACTGCTCCCATTTTCTCGGACAGCAGGTGCTGGTAATGGTTCTGCTGCTTCTGTTTAGATCTTCTCTGGACCCATCTTCTGTTTCTTTATTTATCTCATTACCACCTTCTTTTGCCTTGCACCATCATTTCTTTTGTTATTTAATTACTCCTGCCCTCCATCCTATCACAGTCCTCCCCCTTTGTTATTTCCTCCCTCCCCCCTTTTACCCTAACTCTGTACTTGGTTATAAACTGTTAAACCTCTGAATCAAAAGCAAAATACCGCGGATGCTGGAAACCTGAAATAAAAACAGGAAATGCTGGAGAAGCTCAGCAAGTCAGGTAGCATCTGTGGAGAAAGAAACAGAGTTAACATTTCAGGTCGAAGACCAGTTCTGACATTAATTCTGTTTCTTTCTCCACAGATGCTGCCTGACTTGCTGAGCTTCTCCAGCATTTTCTGGTTTTGTGTTAAATCTCTGATCTCTTCCAATTCTGATGAAAGGTCATTGAGCTGAAATGTTAACTCTGTTTTTCTCTCCACACATGCTGCCTGACCTGCTGAGTGTTTCCAGCATTTTCTGTTTTTATTTCAGATTTCCAGCATCTGCGGTATTTTGCTTTTCTGTAACATGCTGCTAGAAGTGTGCAAGGGATACGCTCACTTTGATTTCCTTCTCTGAGAGGATACATCTCATCTCCATTTATTGCTCCCCTCGATGCTGAGGTCAAGAAGTAATTGTATGGAGAAATCATAAGAATGAACCAATGGCCCACCATTGTTTCTGACATGAAGTGGTGGAGTTCAAATTCATTACTCCACTCTTTTGCTTCAACTTTGATTCAGCTTCAGAATCACATTGCTGTTTCAATCTATTTTCTAATTTGGGTAAGAGAATATTAAATAATGTATTATCTGATAGATCTCTTATGTGTGTCTCATAGCATTAATTTTGACATTCTCAGAAGGGGGCCGGTGCAGTTTGAAGAATAAGTGACACACTGTTGTAATCCTATCTCTGGCTCAGACTCTCTTTGAGCATGAGCTTCCTTCTGGGAAGATAGGATCAGTGAATTTCCTGCAACAGTCTAAACCCAATGCAAGTTTGCCCATTGCAGTATTACATATGTGAACTTTATCACATCATAAAATCACAAGATAGATGCCGAAGGGAAGCCCATTTGACTCATCTTAGCTTATTCATCCAGAAAGACTCTACAGATCCCCATCATGGCATCCAACTGCTTCTTAAATGATTCCAGGGTTTTCACTTCCAGTGCTCCACCCAGAAGTCTGTTCCATGTATTGACCACTTTTTGTGTGAAGAACTACCTGACATAAGTTTGACATTTGCCTTTTACTGTTTTCACCCAGTAACCCCTTGTTGTACTCTTGAATGTCCATGATTTACCTTTTCTATGTCATTTGCTATCCTATATAGCTCTGCAAGATCACTTGCATGCTTCTCCTTTCACAGCTGAAAAAGCAAAGTTTTTCTGGGACTAACTATTGTTTATCAGTCCTCGGACATGTAGCCTCTCCTAACATCAGAACATAAGAAATAGGAGCGGAGTAGGCCATACGGCCCCTTGAGCCTGCTCTGCTATTCAATAAGATCATGGCTGATCTTCTACCTCAATTCCACTTTCCTGTCCTATCCCCATATCCCTTGATTGCCTTAGAGTCCAAATATCCATCGATCTCAGTCTTGAATGTACTCGATGACTGAGCATCCACAGATCTCTGGGGTAGAGAATTCCAAAGATTCACAACCCTCTGAATGGAGAATATTTTCCTCATCTCGATCCTAAATGGCCGACCCCTTATCTTGAACCCCTAGTTCTAGACTCTCCAGCCAGGGAAACTCTCTCAGCATCGACCCAGTCAAGCCCTCTAAGAATTTTATATGTTTCAATGAAATTACTTCCCATTCTCCTAAACTCCAGAGAATATAGGCCCATTCTACTCAATCTCTCCTCAAAGGACAAACCTCTCATCCCAGGAATCAATCTAGTGAACCTTCGTTGCACCCCCTCTAAGGCAAGTATACGCTTCCTTAGGTAAGGAGACCAAAACTGTACACAGTACTTCAGGTGTGATCTCACCAGAGCCTGTATCATTGCAGCAAGACTTCCTTACTCTTTTACTCCAACACCCTTGCAAAAAGACTAACATACCATTTCCCTTCCTAATTGTTGCTATACCTGCATGTTAGCTTTCTGTGATTCATGTACAAAGACAACCAAATTCTTCTGACTACCAACATTTCTTAGTCTCTCACCTTTTAAAAAATACACTCTGCTTTTCTATTCTTCCTACCAAAGTGGATAATTTCACATTTCCCCACATTATAATTCATCTGCCACCTACTCGCCCAATCACTTAACCTGTCTATATCCCTTTGCAGTATTTTTGCGTCCTCCTCACAGCTTACTTTCCCACCTAGCTTTGTATCATCAACAAACTTGGATACATTACACTAAGTCCCCTCATCTAAGTCATTGATATATATTGTAAACAGCTGAGGCCCAAGAACTGATCCTTGCGGCACCCCACTGGTTACAACCTGCCAACCCGAAAATGATCCATTTATTCCTACTCTCTGTTTTCTGTCCGTTAACCAATCCTCAATCCATGCCAATATATTACCCCCAATCACATGAGCCCTAACCTTATGTAACAACCTCTTGTGTAGCACCTTATCAAATGCCTTTTGAAAATCCAAATATACTCCATCCACTGGTACCCCCTTATCTACCCTGCTAGTTACAGCCTCAAAAAATTCCATAGGATTTGTCAAACACGATTTCCCTTTCGTAAAACCATGTTAACTCTGCCTAATCATATTGTGATTTTCTAAATGCCCTCTTATCACGTCCCTAATAATAGTTTCTAGCATTTTTCTACTACTGATGTCAGGCTAACTGGATTGTAGTTCCCTGTTTTCTCTCTCCCTCCTTTCTTGAATTTGTTACGGGGACTGTTCTGGAATCTTGTGAATTTTGGAAGATCAAAACCAATGTATCCACTTTCTCTGCATCTACCTCTTTTAAAACCCTAAGATGTAGGCCATCAGGTCCAGGGGATTGGTTGGGCTTTAGTCCAATTAATTTCTCCAGTACTTTATCTTTACTAGTTTTAATTACTTTAAGTTCCTCACTCTCATTAGACCCTTGGTTCCCCACTTTCTCCAGTATGTTTTTTGTGTCTTCTACTATGAAGACAGATACCAAAATATTTGTTTAACATCTCTGCCATTTCCTTAGTCCTCATTATAATTTCTCTTGTCTCTGCCTTTAAGGGACCCATGTTCACTTTCGCTAATCTCTTCCTTTTTACACACTTGTATAAGCTCTTACAATCTGTTTTTATGTTTCTTTTTAGTTTACTGTCATGTTCAATTTTCTCCCTCTTTTTCAATTTCTTGGGCACCCTTTACTGATTTCTAAAACCCTCCCAATCCTCAGGCTTACTATTCTTTTTGGCAACATTGTAAGCCTTTTTAAAAATCTAATACTATCCTTAACTTCTCTAGTTAGCCTTGGTTGGATCATTTTCCCATGGAATTTTTATTCCTCATGGGAATGTATGTTCGTTGAGAATTTTGAATTATTTCTTTAAATTTTTGTCATTGCTTATCTACCATCATATCTTTTAATCTAATTTCCCAATCTACCTTAGCCAACTCACGCCTCATACCTACGTAATAGGCTTTGTTTAAATTTATGACCCTAGTTTTGTACTTAACTTTATCACTCTTAAACTCAATATGAAATTCTATCATATTATGATCACTCTACCCAGAGGTTCCTTAACTACAAGATCACTTATTAACCTTGTATCATTACCCAATATTAGATCCAGACTAACCTGTTCCCTAGTTGGTTCCTTGACATATTGGGCTCGATATTAGCACCCACTATCGGGTGCGTTCCTGGCGGGGGGGCTTCGAAAATTGGGGAATCCCGGAGCGGGTCGGGAGCCCGGCTCCAACCCGCCCACTTCCGGGTTCCCCACAGACGCGCTGACGTGCGCGCGCAGCCCCCGCATGTGGGACTCCCGCAGGCAATTAAAGCCGGCGGGGTGTAACTTAAAAGTATTTATTTTGGTATTTCAGGTCGTTAACATACCTGATTAAGGAGATATTTTACATGGGGTGGGATTTTACGAACAACTGGGACTGTTTTCCATACTGGGGGAAACACTCCCAGTTGAAATGGACATGTTGCAGCCATCAGCCTGCGGCAGCTGCAAAGGTCCATTTGACAGGTGGGAGGGGGAGACCCTCACTCATTGCAGGAGGCCACTCTGTCACTTTGGACAAAGTTTGGCCTCCACCACCCTCCTCCTAACAATCAAATTCATCAACTTGCACACTTACCCCGGGGTCCAGACACATGTACCTACCTTGCGGACCCCCTCAGATGTATGTCTTCCGGATGGGGGCCGCCGTAGCTGCAGTCATGACCTCCTCGGAGGGCGAACGGCATCACCAGTGTAGGGGAATGAGTAAGTGTACACACTTTGGCTGACCTACTTAGGGCATTGCAGCGCCTCCTGCACTGTATGCAGGTGGGCGATATGTTGGTGGTACAGGTGACCTCCTCTGCCACCTTGAACCAGGACTTCTTGGTGGCAGAGGCAGGCCGCTTCCTCCCGCCCGCCGGGGGGAAGTTCTCTGTCCTCCCCCTCCTCCTCAACCCATCCAATGATACCTGGAGTGAGGCATCATTAAACCTGGGAGCAGCCTTCCCCCTGGGCTGCTCCATGCTGTAATTTTTCCTATTTCTTCCAGCATCAGTCAGTGGAGGACTGCCCCTTTAAATAGAGCTCCTCCAGCTGACAGGCCTTACTGCGCATGCTCAGTCCGCCCGACGCGCAGCTCAGCAGCGGGGAACCCGGAAGACCAGGTAAGTGGATCCAATTAGCCTGCGATTGCACGCGGGGCTGACTGATTTCACCGGGCGCGTTACCCACTCGCCCAATCGCCCCCCCCACCCCCGCCGCGAACCCGCGCCCTGGTAATATCGAGCCCATTGTCTCAAATGCATTCCATGAACTCGTCCTCCAAACTATTTTTGTCAATTTGGTTTGCCCAGTCTGTATGAAGATTAAAGTCCCCCATGATTATTGCATTGCCCTTGTTACATGCTCCTCTAATTTCTTGATTTATACTCTGTCCAACACTGTAACTACTGTTCGGGGCCTATAAACTACTCCCACCAGTGTTTTCTGCTGCTTGTTATTTCTTAGCTCCACCCATACTGATTCTACATCCTTTCTCACTACTACCTTTATCTCATCCTTTATTATCAGGACAACCAACCCCACTTTTCCATTTTGCCCGTCTTTTCTAAAAGTCGAGTACCCTGGAATATTTAGTTCCCAACCTTGTTCTCCCTGCAAACATGTCTCAGTAATGGCTATTAGATCAAACTCATTTATCTCTATTTGTGCCATTAGTTCATCTATCTTGTTTCGAAAGCTTCGTGCATTCAGATATAGCGCCTTTTAATTTTAACACTTTTCTATTTTTCTGTGATGTTACCTTAGTCACTTAAGCTCTGTTACTTTTGTTAACCTCTCTGTCTTTTCCTGACATGCTCAGCTTGTTTTTACCCAAATCACTGCTCTGCTCTACAGCCTTAACTTTTCTCTTCAGACTTATGGGGCTCGATATTGCCAGGGCTGCGGGTTCACGGCGGGGGGGCTATTGGGCGCGTGGGTAACGCGACCGGTGAAATCAGTCTGCCCCGCGCGCGATCGCAGCCTAATTGGATCCACTTACCTGCTCCTCCGGGTTCCCCGCTGCTGATCTGCGCATCGGGCGGACTGCGCATACGCAGTAAGCTCTGTCAGCTGGAGGAGCTCTATTTAAAGGGGCAGTCCTCCACTGACTGATGCTGCAACAAATAGGAAAAATAACAGCATGGAGCAGCCCAGGGGGAAGGCTGCTCCCAGTTTAATGATGCCTCACTCCAGGTATTATTAGATGGGGTGAGGAGGAGGGGGAGGACAGAGATCTTCCCCCCGGCGGGCGGGAGGAAGCGGCCTGCCTCTGCCACCAAGAAGGCCTGGCTCGAGGTGGCAGAGGAGGTCACCTGCACCACCAACATATCGCCCACCTGCATACAGTGCAGGAGGCGCTGCAATGCCCTAAGTAGGTCAGCCAAAATGAGTACACTTACTCATTCCCCTACACTCCGTCTGCCACATCACCGCCCCCACCCCACATCTCCTTCTGCACTGCCAACACTAATCTGTCACACCACCCCTCACACCCACTCAAACCTCATCCTCATCTTACCTGCACTTACTCACCTCCCCAGTACTCATCCCGCCACTACCACTCAACCCAATCCTCATACAATCTCATGGCTCTATCTCATACTCACCCTCTAATGCATCTCTTTCACGGTCAGCCTCACGCAACCTGCCACTACCTGTGCTGCAGCCACAGGGCATGCATCACATATGTGCAGTAGGCAGCGTAAGTCAAACGTGTTGTGAGCATGAAGGGGATGCACAAGGGTGTTTGAGGGTTTATCATGGTTTTTACGCATATTTAATTTCTGAGCAACTCACATCACATATTATATTGTCACCGCTACTGCCACGTCTTTGCGAATCTTGTCTGGTTTGTGCAATAATGCCCTTTCCTGAGGATCACAATGAAGACCCACACCTGATGCCACCCATTGTGTCACTGTAAAGTGGGTGTAGGTGTATTTGCAGGGCTCTTTTGTGCAGACGACTGAGAGACGTCAGCAATGTCCCCGGTGGCATCCTGGAAGGATGTGGAAGAAAAGTTGTTGAGGGCAGTGGTGACGTTGACAGCGACAGGTAAGAAGATGGTGCTCGGGCCAGCCGGGAGCAGCTTGGTATGAAGGAGGCTGCAGATGTCCATAACTACATGTCGAGTGACTCTGAGCCTCCGTGTGCACTGCTGCTCAGAGAGGTCCAGGAAGCTGAGCCTCGGTCTGTGGACCCTGTGGCGAGGGTAGTGCCCCCTGCGACGCATCTCTCTCTGCGGTAGCCCTCCCTCCTGCTGTGCAGGTGGATGTGTCACAGCACTCTGTTGTGGAGCTCCACGTGTCAGAGGTGGACGGCTTGGCCGGCGAGGCTGGTGATGCTGTTCGCCCTCGAGGAGGTCATGACTGCAGCTACGGCGGCCCCCATCCGCAAGATGTACATCTGAGGGGGTCCGCAAGGTAGGTACATGTGTCTGGACCCCGGGGTAAGTGTGCAAGTTGGTGAATTTTCTTGTCAGGAGGAGGGTGGTGGAGGCCAAACTTTGTCCCAAGTGACAGAGTGGCCTCCTGCAATGAGTGAGGGTCTCCCCCCCCCCTACCTGTCAAATGGACCTTTGCAGCTGCCACAGGCTGATAGCTGCAACACGTCCATTTGAACTGGGAGTGTTTCCCCCAGTATGGGAAACAGTCCGAGTTGTTTCTAAAATCCCACCCCTCCTCACATAATCCCTTAATCAGGTCTGTTAATGACCTGAAATAGCACAATAAATACTCTCAAGAGGCACCCCGCTGGCTTTAATTGCCTGCGGGAGTCCCACATGCGGGGGCTGCCCGCTCACGTCGGCGCGTCTGTGGGGAACCCGGAAGTGGGCGAGTTGGAGCCGGGCTCCCGACCCGCTCCGGGAATCCCGGATTTTTGGAGCCCCCCCGCCAGGAACGCACCTGATAGCGGGTGCTAAAATGAAGCCCATAAATTCACCCTTACCTGAATCCTCCCCCCCCCACCCCCACTAGTTTAAAGCCCTATCTACTGCTCTAATTATTCAATTCACCAGGACACCGGTTCCAGCCCAGTGGTGTAAGTGGAGTCCATCCCAATGGAACAGTTCCCTCTTTCCCTGCAACTGGCACCAGTGCCCCATGAATTGAAACCCCTGCTTCCCACACCACTCTTTCAGCCACGCATTTAACCATCTAATCTGTTTGTCCCTGTGCCAATTTGCATGTGGCTCAGGTAATAATCCAGAGATTATTACCTTTGAGGTTCTGCTTTTTAATTTGGGCTCGAGCTCCTCAAACTCCCTCAGCAGAACCTCATTCCTAGTTCTACCTATGTCGTTAGTTCCTACATGGACCACAACAACTGGATCCTCCCCCTCCTGCTTCAAGTTCTTCTCCAGCCGCGAGGAGATGTCCTTAACCCTGGCAGGCAGCACAGCCTTCGGGACTCCCGCTCGCGGCTGAAGATAACAGCAACTATCCTCCTGACTATACTATCCCCTAACACTATTAAATTCCTTTTCGCTCCTCCCGCTCAAATAGCCTCCTGTACCACGTTGCCATGGTCAATTTGCCCATCCTCCCTGCAGTCGTTGTTCTCATCTATACAAATGTAAGGAATCTTACAACACCAGGTTATAGTCCAACAGTTTTATTTGAAATCACAAGCTTTCGGAGGCTTCCTCCTTCGTCAGGTGAGCTTGTGATTTAAAATAAAACTGTTGGACTATAACCTGGTGTTGTAAGACTCCTTACATTTGTCCACCCCAGTCCATCACCGGCATCTCCACATCTCATCTATACAGGTTGCAAGTACCTTGTACCTGCTGGATAAGGGGGAAAAGATTGAGGCTCATCCATCACTGCCTCTGGGGTCCCTTTACTGGCCTGACTTGCAGTCACATCCTCCTCTCCCTGACCACTAACCAAATCTATACCACTACCTAACCTAAGGGGTGTGACTGCCTCCTGGATCAAAGTGTCCAGGTAACTCTCCCCCTCCTTGATGCATCCCAATGTCTGCACCTCGGACTCCAGCTCAACAACTCTGAGCCAAAGTTCCTTGAGTTGCAGACTTTTGCTGCAGATGTGGTTGCCTGGGATCATGCTGCTCTCCACAAACTCCCACATGCTGCACTTACAGCACACCACCTGCACTGCCACCTCTATCTAACCTTGTTTTATTTATTTACTTAATTAAAGTTTTTATGTAATTAATTCACTTTGTTTATTCTTAGTTGTTTCTATATTAATTTATCTAGTTTAAGTTAATAATTTAATGAAGCATTAGCAAGTTATAAGTTCCTAGTTTAAACCACTCCCCTAGCTTAGAGAGCAAAAAAATGTATTACTCACCAACCAGTCACCAACCTGTTGTCCCTGATGTCACTCTTTCAAACATCTGCCTGTGTTTGAGTTGGTCTCAGCTTCATATCCCCGCTCTGCTCTCGATCTCTGCTCCCGATCCTTTATATCCCTGCTCTGCTCTCGGTCTCTGCTCCCGCTCCTTCATGTCCCCGCTCTGTTCTCGGTCTTTGCTCCCACTCCTTCATGTCCCCGCTCTGCTCTCGGTCTCTGCTCCCACTCCTTCATGTCCCCGCTCTGCTCTCGGTCTCTGCTCCCGCTCCTTCATATGCCCGCTCTGCTCTCGATCTCTGCTCCCGCTCTTTTATATCCCCACTCTGCTCTCGGTCTCTGCTCCCGCTCCTTCATGTCCCTGCTCTGCTCTCGATCTCCGCTCCCGCTCCTTTATATCCCCGCTCTGCTCTCGGTCTCTGCTCCCGCTCCTTCATGTCTCTGCTCTGCTCTTGATCTCTGCTGCCGCTGCTTTATATCCCCGCTTGGCTCTCGATCTCCGCTCCCGCTCCTTTATATCCCCGCTCTGCTCTCGGTCTCTGCTCCCGCTCCTTCATGTCCCTGCTCTGCTCTCGATCTCCGCTCCCGCTCCTTTATATCCCCGCTCTGCTCTCGGTCTCTGCTCCCGCTCCTTCATGTCCCCGCTCTGCTCTTGATCTCTGCTGCCGCTGCTTTATATCCCCGCTTGGCTCTTGGGCCTCCACGCCCGCTCCTTTTATCCCCAATAACCACTAAAACCAATGAACTATATGTTGGAGGACTAACTAACGACTGACTTGTAATTCAGTCCTCTAACACTAGGGATCACCAATCTCATGGCTCTTCTTTTTTTTATTCGTTCATGGGATGTGGGCGTCGCTGGCACGGCCGGCATTTATTGCCCATCCCTAATTGCCCTTGAGAAGGTGGTGGTGAGCCGCCTTCTTGAACCGCTGCAGTCCGTGTGGTGAAGGTTCTCTGAAGAAGGAACGGCGATATATTTCCAAGTCGGGATGGTGTGTGACTTGGAGGAGAACGTGCAGGTGGTGTTGTTCCCATGTACCTGCTGCTCTTGTCCTTCTAGGTGGTAGAGGTCGGGGGTTTGGGAGGTGCTGTCGAAGAAGCCTTGGCGAGTTGCTGCAGTGCTTCCTGTGGATGGTACACACTGCAGCCACTGTGCACCGGTGGTGATGGGAGTGAATGTTTAGGGTGGTGGATGGGGTGCCAATCAAGCGGCTTTGTCCTGGATGGTGTCGAGCTTCTTGAGTGTTGTTGGAGCTGCACTCATCCAGGCAAGTGGAGAGTATTCCATCACACTTCTGACTTGTGCCTTGTAGATGTTGGAAAGGCTTTGGGGAGTCAGGAGGTGAATCACTCGTGCAGAATACCCAGCTCTGACTTGCTCTTGCAGCCACAGTATTTATTTAGCTGGTCCAGTTAAGTTTCTGGTCAATGGTGACCTCCAGGATGTTGATGGTGGGGGATTCGGTGATGGTAATGCCGTTGAATGTCAAGGGGAGGTGGTTAGACTCTCTCTTGTTGGAGATGGTCATTGCTTGGCACTTGTCTGGCATGAATGTTACTTGCCACTTATCAGCCCAAGCCTGGATGTTGTCCAGGTATTGCTGCATGCGGGCTCGGACTGCTTCATTATTTAAGGGGTTGCGAATGGAACTGAACACTGTGCAATCATCAGCGAACATCCCCATTTCTGACCTTATGATGGAGGGATGGTCATTGATGAAGCAGCTGAAGATGGTTGGGCCTAGGACACTGCCCTGAGGAACTCCTGCAGCAATGCCCTGGGGCTGAGATGATTGGCCTCCAACAGCCACTACCACTACTTTGAACTCTAGGGCTTGAATATATCTCTTTTGTCTCACTGACCACAGCTGGATGCAGTACACAAGGTGTGGCCTGATTAGAGCATTGTACAGTTTGATCATGACTTCTGATTGATAATCTATTGTTCTGGCTATATAGTTCAGCATTCAATTTGTGGTATTGATTGCAGTCCTGCAATGAGTGGAATCCGTTCGGTCCACTAAAACCCCAAGATCTCTTTGGTCTTCACTTTTAGCCATTCCAGTACAATTCATGGAGCACATATTTTGTCCATTTTTTCTTCCGATGTACAGTACTTTACACTTATCTGCTTTAAATTTCATCCACCATGCACTGCCCACTTACATATTTTGTCTAACTCATTTTCTTCTTCCAGAGATGGGTCTTCATATTTATGTGCTTCTCTGAGTTTGGTATTGACTATATATTTGACTAGTTTACAATGAGTTTTTGAAACCAAGTTGTTAATGTAAATTAGGAATACTAGGTGTCCCAAAATCAATCCCTGGGCAGAGTCGATGCCCCAGTGATGTGTAAGAACTTATTGCATTACAGGAAAAGGCGTCATTCATTCTACATCATGTAGACACCAGTTCAGAGATATCCGTCATGGGGGACTTACAGAGTAAGGGTTAGGGGGCATACTGATTGATGCACACAGCACAAGTGAGGAGAAGTAAGTGAGATGGCAGCAGTAAAACTAGAACCCACTAGCTGCAGGGCTAGGTCCAGATGTTTCTTTCCTGAAGACCCCACACATGCTAAAGTCCCAGGGTCTGCCTGCAGAAGGGAACTCCTCGATCAATCAACACATTTTTTTTTAGCTCTCTGAGAATGTTCATAGCACCCCTTGCGAGGACTGCCAGACAACATTGAGAAATATGGACTTGCTATCAGTGCATGGGTGAAAGATGGTTACAAACCTATTCAGCACCATGGAGCACGTGGCAACTTCACCATCATCTGCAGGGGAGCCACCAGGCACAGAGGTCCTAAGCTTAAAGGTAGTTTCCCTCAAGAAATCTGTGGCTGGGGCCTAAGGAGACCTTAGGCTCCAATTCAAAGAAGGTTTTCAGTTATGGATTTGACAGGTTGAGGGATTGAATTGAGTGAACCTTGGATTTGTTCCCACATAAATCGCTGGATGAGCTGAAGAACACAGCAGCTAGACCATGCCAAGAAGAAGCATGGATGAGGCAGCTGCTCTCAAAGTGATGCCACATTAGTCACATCTAACCAGACCCATCTAAGAACTGAAGAAGTGTATCAGGAGACACACCACTAAAAGAAACACTGGGATGTCAAATGTTTAAATGCACATGCACAATTCATTGTTGAGCGGAAATAAAATGGTAGCACATCATTTTAATGTAACCTACATTTTATTTGAGAAGGATTCTTCTTTTATTGCATTTTATAAAATATTACATTGCAAATTGTCACTGCATGTGAAACAAATCTCAATTCTTACAGCATTTGTTGTGGCAAAGCAATTGTAAAGAGCTTCTGTTTATTCACGAGGATGAAAGGTTAATGTAATTTCATACCCTTGATAATTCCACAGGGTTCCTATGATGATAACTAGGCTATTTGCTCGCACAAGATGATCTGAAACAAAACATGTTTTTACAGCAGTTGCGACAGAACTCAAATTGCTCCTGAATGATGAAATGTCAAATGGAAAAGCTGGCTAGCAGAGAGTCAAACAGTGGTTAGACAGGGATAACTGAATCCATGGGGGTTCACAGACTCACATCCAGAACCACATTTCAAGCATGAAAATACAAATTGGATGGCCCGTCTGCATCCTTTGCACAGGCAGTAAGTGTTATTTATTTAACAGTGCTGTTTGTCATGCTTATAATACTTGCCACGTGCTGTGTGTGGCTAGACTAATATAACCGATCATTTTAATTTGTGGGCATGTTTGGGCTCCAATTTGAACAAATCTAAGGAAGTTTATGTGATATATTTGTAGAGGTATAATAAATGATAAAACTTATTTTAAGATTTTGGCCTCAATTATTTTTTTTTGCAAGTGTCAAGTTGTGTAATGAAAAGCACAAGTGAACTTCTCTCATCCACATGACTTGTTTTCATGTGAGTAAGCAAAGTTGGATCTCAATGGTTTCCAATAATCCAAGATTACTAAGCTTGCAACTGTAATTTTGAAAATTACTAATATTCTAATTTTGACCTCAGTGAAATATTTCAGCAATACCTTTAATTTATTAGACATACATAAGAGAAGGTGAACCAAAGGTTCACTAGATTGATTCCTGGGATGAGAGGGTTGTCCGATCAGGAGAGATTGAGTAAATGGGCCTATATTCTCTGTTTAGAAGAATGAGAGATGATCTCATTGAAACGTATAAAATTCTTAGGGGGCTTGACAGGCTAAGAGGCTGTTTCCCCTGGCTGGAGAGTCTAGAACTAGGGGTCATAGTCACGAGATAAGGAGTCGGCCATTTAGGACTGAGATGAGAAAAAATGTCTTCACTCAGAGGGTTGTGAATCTTTAAAATTCTCTACCCCAGAGGGCTGTGGATGCTGAGTCATTGAGTATATTCAAAACTGAGATCGATAGATTTTTGGACACTAAGGGAATCAAGGGATATGGGGATAGGGTGGGAAAGTGGAGTTGAGGTCGAAGATCAGCCATGATCTTATTGAGTAGCAGAGCAGGCTCAAGGGACCGTATGGCATACTCCTGCTCCTATTTCTTATGAATGGCTTTGACGCTGAATATAGAAGGCTGCCTTGAATTACAAATTCATAAGTGACTTTTGGAATGCTGTACCATGCTAAAATTGTGATTATTCCATTTTCGTGAAATGGGAATGCAGCATAATTCAGACAAATGGACCCAGGCTGGATCAATAAAATCAAAATGAAAAATTGAGAACCTTGGGAATCTGAAATAAAAGCAAAACATTCTAGAAACAGCTCGTCAGTCAATATCTGAAAAGGAAAGATGGTTCATATCCAAAACAATGATGGGCCATAATTTGCTGTAGCAGGGCATCTAATGGCATCTGCCGTTAGTTAGACTTGCCCTTGCACATTTGGGCTTTTAAATTTTTGTGTGGCAAGTTGCTGAAAGTGCGAGCTGATAACGGGGCAGCGAGGGAAACAGGGCATTGGGGACCTGTGAGAACAGGGCAAGCAACTGTATATCTCCTTAACCAATCATATTGAAGGATTGTGAAATAAACAGCACAAGAAGGAAGTGTAAATTAGAGTGGGTGAATTCAATGTCAAATCAGGTACAGAAAGAGGAATAAAGAGTGGGAAAGAAAGGTTGGATTAAGAGAGAGAGAAAAAAGAGACAGAAAGGAAAAGTAAAACATTTTTTTTTACATTTTAAATTTGACATTTTTAAAAACTCCAACATCAATTAAAACCTGAAAGAATGAGACTCCACACTTGTAATAGTTAATTTTCAGTATCAGAGAAGTTGATTGGCAGTAATTAACAGTTATCCTTAATTAAAAGAGTACTTACTTGAAAGGACAAGACTTAACTTTTTGAGGTAAGTTTAGTTTGTATCTACAGCTCAAATACAGCAACTCCACGCCATTCAATACATTTCAATGGTGAGTCAGACAGCGAGATGCGTTTTTTGCAAAACTAACGGCGGAGCAGTGCATCTCGGACAGCAACGTTTGGATATTCGTGTCTAACCACGCATCTGCCCCTCGCCGGAAGCTGTTGTATCACTTACGCATAAATAATGGCCAGCGCCATTACCCTACCGTTATTTTGACAGCAAATTCTGGCCCAACATCTTTCTCTTTCAGATGCTAATCAATCTACTTCGTATTTCCAGCATTTTCTATTTTTATTCCTGGCTGGAATAGGTCAGACTCGGTGGGCTAGACGCTTAACTTTACTGCTTTTGCTCCTTTAGCACCTCATTTGATTATTGCCCTACATATGTTCTTTGTTTAAATTTTAAAATCACAAAGAACTGTAATTAATTTAAATAGAAAATGCTGATCACATTGTTTGTACTGTTTATTTCACTTTTATTGGTTTTTATTTAAAGAAAACATCTAGATAACCGATAGGATGGAGTTATTAAACCTGTCAGTGCTGAGAAAGCTAAATTAAATGCACAGTTTAAATGACAAGAACTCTGAAGACAATTATTAAATCTACTATGTTAATTCAGTTCTCTCAAAGTTTTGGCTGTAGTAACTTCTTGTAGCTAGTTCTGACAATGTGATCATTTAAATCTATAAGGTGTCAACACAAATAAACACAAGAATGATAAAATTAATTCCAATTTTGCAGACATAATTTCTTAAAATATTCATTACTGATGCTAGGACTCCTTCTTTAAAATTCTATCAGTAAAATTGTGAATGACCCTGAATTAGGCTAAAATTTACAAAGACAAGTCTGTACATAAAAGGTTAAACTTACAAAACAGTTCAGTATGAAGATTAATTTAAAATTTAACTTTAGCAAAGACGCTGTTACTTACAATTGAAACACAGAATTGTTTAAACTTTTACATTTTAATCCTCATTGAATATTAATAAATCAGAGTTTATTCAAAGTTTTATTCAAAGGTTGACATTTAAAATATTCAATCTTTTACACTATTTCTTTTTAACATGCATATATGCACACACTGATATATGCAAATTATATTGTTCATTTTCAGTAATTAATTGTAAAAAACATTATTGCTCATTAGTCATAAATTGAATATCCTTTCAAGTCCTACATCATACACGAAGCATTCGTAACAAGATAGATGAATTAATAGCACAAATAGAGATAAATGGGCTTGGTTTAATAGCCATTACTGAGACGTAGTTGCAGGGTGACCAAGGTTGGGAACTAAATATTCCAGGGTACTTGACATTTAGAAAAGACGGGCAAAATGGAAAAGGAGTGGGGGACATAGCCCTGATGATAAAGGATGAGATAAAGACAGTGGTGAGAACGGATCTTGGTTCAGAAAATCAGGATGTAGAATCAGTATGGGTGGATCTAAGAAATAACAAGAGGTAGAAAACACTGGTGGGAGTAGTTTATAGGCCCTTAACAGTAGTTATAGTGTTGCTCAGAGTATACATCAGGAAATTAGAGGAGCATGTAACAAGGGTAATGTAATTATTGTGGGGGACTTTAATCTTCATGTAGACCGAGCAAACCAAATTGGCAAAAGTAGTTTGGAGGATGAGTTCATGGAATGCATTCAAGACAGTTTTCTAGAATAATATGTCAAGGAACCAACTAGAGAACAGCTTATTTTAGATCTAGTATTGTGGAATGAGACGGGTTAATTAGTAATTTTATAGTGAAGTGATCATTGGGGTGGAGTGATTGTAATATGACAGAATTTTATATTCAGTTTGAGAGTGATGTGGTTAATTCTGAAACTAGGGTCTTAAATTTAAACAAAGCCAATTACATAAGTATGAGGAGTGAGTTGGCTAAGGTAGATTGGGAAATTAGATTAAAAGATATGACAGTAGATAAGCAATGGTGAACATTTAAAGAAATAATTCATAATTCTCAACGAATATAATTCCCTTGAGGAATAAAAACTCCACAGGAAAAGTGGTCCAACTATGGCTAATTAGAGAAGTTAAGGATAGTATTAGAATAAAAGAAGAGGCTTACAATGTTACCAAAAAGAGTAGTAAGCCTGAGGATTGGGAGGGTTTTAGAAATCAGCAAAGGATGACCAAGATATTGATAAAGAGGCAAAAAATAGAATATGAGAGTAAACTAGCAAGAAATATAAAAACAGATTGTAAGAGCTTCTACAAGTACATAAAAAGGAAAAGATTGGTGAAAGAAAACATGGGTCCTTAAGAGGCAGAGACAGGAGAAATTATACTGGGGAATAAAGAAATGGCAAAGACGTTAAACAAATATTTTGTATCTGTCTTCACAGTAGAAGACACAAAAAACATATCAGAAATAGTGGGGAACCAAGGCTCTTATGAGAGTGAGGAACTTAAAGTAATTAAAACTAGTAAAGATAAAGTACTGGAGAAATTAATGGGACTAAAGGCCAACACATCCCCTGGACCTGATGGCCTACATCCTAGGGTTTTTAAAGAGGTGGCTGCAGAGATAGTGGACGCACTGGTTTTGATCTTCCAGAATTTTCTAGATTATAGAACAGTCCCCGTGGATTGGAAGGTACTAAATAACCCTGCTATTCAAGAAAGGAGGGAGAGAGAAAACAGGGTACTATAGGCCAGTTAGCCTGACATCAATAGTAGGGAAAATGCTAGAATCTATTACTAGGGATGAGGTAACAGGGCACTTAGAAAATCATAATATGATTAGGCAGAGTCAACATGGTTTTATGAAAGGGAAATCATGTTTGACAAATCTATTAGAATTTTTTGAGGGTGTAACTAGCAGGGTAGATAAGAGGGAACCAGTGGATGGAGTATATTTGGATTTTCAAAAGGCATTCGATAAGGTGCCACACAAGAGGTTGTTACACAAGATTAGGGCTCATTGGATTGGGGCTAATATGGGGCCAATATGGATTGAGGATTGGTTAACAGACAGAAAAGAGAGTAGGAATAAACGGATCATTTTCGGGTTGGCAGGTTGTAACTAGGTTGGCAGGATGCTGCATGGATCAGTGATTGAGCCACAGCTATTTACTTTCTATATCAATGACTTAGATGAGGGGACTGAGTGTAATCTATCTGACGACTGATATCAGGCTAACTGGCCTGTAGTTCCCATTTTCTCCCTCCCTCCTTTCTTGAATAGCTATGAAAACTGTGAGGAGGATGGAAAAAGGCTGCAAAGGGATGTAGACAGGTTAAGTGAGTGGGAAAGAAGGTGGCAAATGGAGAATAATGTGGAGAAATGTAAAATTATCCACTTTGGTGGGAAGAATAGAAAAGCAGCATATTTTTTAAAAGGTGAGAGACTAGTAAATGTTGGTATTCGGAGGGATTTGAGTGTCCTTGTACACGAATCACAGACAGTTAACATGCAGGTACAGCAAGCAATTAAGAAAGCAAGTGGTATGGTAGCCTTTACAGCAAGGGGGTTGGAGTATAAGAGTAAGGAGATCTTGCTGCAATTATATAAGACTCTGGTGAGACCACACCTGGAGTACTGTGTACAGTTTTGGTCTCTTTACCTGAGGAAGGATATACTTGCCTTAGAGGGGGTGCAACGAAGGTTCAATAGATGGAATCCTGGTTTGAGAAGGTTGACCTATGAGGAGAGATTGAGTAAAATGGGCCTATATTCTCTGGGGTTTAGCAGCACGAGAGATGATCTCATTGAAATGTATAAAATTCTTAGAGGGCTTGACAGGGTAGATGCTGAGAGACTGTTTTCCCTGGCTGGAGAGTCTAGAACTAGGGGTCATAATCTCAGGGTAAGGGGTCGGCCATTTAGGACTCAGATGAGGAGGAATTTCTTCACTCAGAGGGTTATGAATCTTTGAAATTCTCTACCCCAGAGGGCTGTGGATGCTCAGTCGTTGAATATATTCAAAACTGAGATTGATAGATTTTTGGACACGAAGGGAATCAAAGAATATGGGAATAGGGCGGGAAGTGGAATTAAGGTCGAAGATGAGCCATGATCTTATTGAATGGCGGAGCAGGCTCGAGGGGCTGTATGGCCTACTCCTGCTCCTATTTCTTATGTTCTTTTCATGTGACATCTTCAGATTGCTAGGGTAATGGAAATATAGAGTAAGACAAAAAATTGAAAGAAATGCTCTACTTTGTACCATCGTGTATAATGTCAAAAGCTTACAGTGAATTTAAGACATTAGTAATGGGGAGATAAGAATTTATGTAATGGTATTGACTATGGACATCTTTTCTTTTAGTTATGTACTTCGAATCATAGAATCATAAAAAGGTTACAGAACGGAAGGAGGCCATTTGGCCCATTGGGTCCGTGTCAGCTCAATGCAGCTAGTCCCATACCCTCGCCCTATCCCCGTAGCCCTGCATTTTTTTTCCTTTCAAGTGCTCATCCAGTTCCCTTTTGAAGGCCATGATTGAAACAGCTTCCATCACCTCCTTGGGCAGTGCATTCCAGATCGTAACCATTCACTGTGTAAAAAAGTTTTACCTCATGTCACCTTTGGTTCTATTGCCAAATACCTTAAATCTATGTCCTCTGGTGCTTGACCCATCCGCCAATGGGAACAGTTTCTCTCTATCTACTCTGTCTAGACCCTTCATGATTTTGAATACCTCAATCAAAGCTCCTCACAACTGTCTCTATTCCAAGGAGAACAAACCCACCTTCTCCGGTCTACCCACGTAACTAAAATCTCTCATCCCTGGAATCATTTTAGTAAATCTCTTCTGCACCCTCTCTAAGACCTTCACACCTTTCCTAAAGTGCGGTGCGCAGAACTGGACACAATACTCCAGTTGTGGCCGAACCAGTGTTTTATAAAAGTTCATCATGACTTCCATACTGTTGTACTCTATGGGCTCGTTGTTACCAGGGCTGCGGGTTCGTGGCGGGGGGGCCATGCACCCGGCGAAATCAGTCTGCCACCTGCGCGATCGCAGCCCAATTGGATCCACTTACCTTGTCTTCCGGGTTCCCCACTGCTGATCTGCGCGTCGGGCGGGCTGCTGGAGGAGCTCTTTTTAAAGGGGCAGTCCTCCACTGACAGATGCTGCAACAAATAGAAAAAATTACAGCATGGAGCAGCCCAGGGGGAAGGCTGCTCCCAGTTTAATGATGCCTCACTCCAGGTATCAATACATGGGGTGAGGAGGAGGAGGAGGACAGAGATCTTCCCCCCGGCGGGCGGGAGGAAGCGGCCTGCCTCTTCCACCAGGAAGGCCTGGCTCGAGGTGGGAGAGGAGGTCACCTGCACCACCAACATATCGCCCACCTGCATACAATGCAGGAGGCGCTGCAATGACCTCAGTAGGTCACCCAAAGTGAGTACACTTACTCATTCCCCTACACTCCGTCTGCCACATCACCGCCCCCACCCCACACCTCCTTCTGCACTGCCAACACTACTCTGTCACATCACCCCTCATACCCACTCAAACCTCATCCTCATCTTACCTGCATTTACTCACCTCGCCAGTACTCATCCCGCCACTACCACTCAACCCAATCCTCATACAATCTCATGGATCTATCTCATACTCACCCTCTCGTGCATCTCTTTCACGGTCAGCCTCACTCAACCTGCCACTACCTGTGCTGCAGCCACAGGGCATGCAACAGATATGTGCAGTAGGCAGTGTAAGACAAACGTGTCGTGAGCATGAAGGGGATGCACAAGGGTGTTTGAGGGTTTGTCATGGTTGTTACTTATATTGAATTTCTGACCAACTCACATTACATATTATATTGGCACCACTACTGTCATGTCTTTGCGAATCTTGTCTGGTTTGTGCAATAATGCCCTTACCTGAGGATCACTATGAAGACCCACAACTGATGCCACCCATTGTGTCACTGTAAAGTGGGTGTAGGTGTATTTGCAGGGCTCTTTTGTGCAGACGGCTGAGAGACGTCGGCAATGTCCCCGGTGGCACCCTGGAAGGATGCGGAGGAGAAGTTGTTGAGGGCAGTGGTGACTTTGACAGCGACAGGTAAGAAGATGGTGCTCGGGCCAGCCGGGAGCAGCTCGGCATGAAGGAGGCTGCAGATGTCCACGACTACATGTCGAGTGACTCTGAGCCTCCGTGTGCACTGCTGCTCAGAGAGGTCCAGGAAGCTGAGCCTCGGTCTGTGGACCCTGTGGCGAGGGTAGTGCCCTCTGCGACGCATCTCTCTCTGCGGTAGCCCTCCCTCCTGCAGTACAGGTGGATGTGTCACAGCACTCTGTTGTGGAGCTCCACGTGTCAGAGGTGGACGGCGTGGATGGCGAGGCTGGTGAGGCTGGTGATGCTGCTCGCCCTCCGAGGACGTCATGACTGCAGCTACTGCGGCCCCCATCCGCAAGATGTACATCTGAGGGGGTCCGCAAGGTAGGTACATGTCTCTGGACACCGGGGTAAGTGTGCAAGTTGGTGACTTTGATTGTCAGGAGGAGGGTGGTGGAGGCCAAACTTTGTCCCAAGTGACAGAGTGGCCTCCTGCAATGAGTGAGGGTCTCCCCCGCCCCCCACCTGTCAAATGGACCTTTGCAGCTGCCACAGGCTGACAGCTGCAACAGGTCCATTTGAACTGGGAGTGTTTCCCCCAGTATGGGAAACAGTCCCAGTTTGCTATAAAATCCCACCCCTCCTCACATAATCCCTTAATCAGGTCAGTTAATGATCTGAACAAGCAAAACAAATAGCTTCAAGTGGAACCCCGCTGGCTTTAATTGCCTGCGGGATTCCCACCAGCGGGGGCTGCGCGCGCACGCCGACGCGTCAGCGGGGAACCCGGAAGTGGGCGGGTTGGAGTCGGGCTCCCGACCCACTCCGGGATTCTCCGATTTTCGGAGCCCCCCCGCCAGGAACGCACCCGATAGCGGGTGCTAAAATGATGCCCTATGCCTCTACTTATAAAACCCAGGATCCTGTAAGCTTTTTTAACCGCTTTCTGAACCTGCCCTGCCACCTTCAACAATTTGTGCACATATACCCCCAGATCTCTCTGTTCCTGTACCCCTTTTAGAGTTGTGCCCTCTAATTTATATTGCCTCTCCTCATTCTTCCTACTTCACATTTTTCTGCGTTAAATTTCATCTGCTACGTGTCCATCCATGCCACCAGTCTGTCTATATCCTCTTGAAGTCTATCACTATCCTCCTCACTGTTTACTACCCTTCCAAGTTTTGTGTCATCTGCAAATTTTGAAATTGTGCCCTGTACAACCAAATCCAGGTCATTAATATATATCAGGAAAAGCAGTGGGCCCAGCACTGACCCCTGGGGAACACCACTGTACACCTCTCTCCAGTCTGAAAAGCAACCTTCCACCATTACTCTCTGTTTCCTGTCCCTTCGCCAATTCTGTATCCATGTTGCTACTACCCACTTTATTCCATGCGCCGCAATCTTGTTGATAAGCCTGCCATGCAGCACTTTATCAAATGCCTTTTGAAAGTCCATATACACCACATTACCTGCATTGCCCTCATCTACCCTCTCTGTTACCTCATCAAAAAACTCTACCAGGTTAGTTAAACATTATTTGCCTTTAACAAATTCATGCTGGCTTTCCCATATCAATCCACATTCATCCAAGTAACTGTAAATTCTGTCCCGGATTATCGTTTCTAAAAAGGTTAAACTGACTGGCCTATAGTTGCTGGGTTTATCCTTACACCCTTTTTTGAACAAGGGTGTAACATTTGCAATTCTCCAGTCCTCTTGCACCACCCCCATTCCTAAGGATTTTTAGAAGATTATGGCCAGTACCTCTGCAATTTCCATCCTTACTTCCCTCAGCAATATAGGATGCATCCCATCCGGATTGGGTGACTTATCTACTTTAAGTACAGCTAGCCTTTCTAGTACCTCTTTTTTATCAATTTTTAGCCCATCCAGTATCTCAGCTATATCTTCCTTTATTGAGACTCTGGCAGCATCTTCTTCGTTGGTAAAGACAGATGCAAAGTACTCATTTAGTACCTCGACCAGCCCCTCTGCCTTCATGAGTAAATCTCCTTTATGGTCCCTAATCGGCCCCACCCCTCCTCTTACTACCCTCTTACTGTTTACATGCCTGTAGACGACTTTTGGATTCCATTTTATGTTGGCCGCCAGTCTATTCTCATACTTTCTCTTTGCCCCTCTTATTTCCTTTTTCACTTCCCCTTTGAGCTTTCTATAATCTGCCCGTTATCAACCTGACATCTGTCATACGCCCCTTTTTTTCGTTTCATCGTACTCTCTAGCTCTTTTGTCATCTAGGGAGCTTTGGCTTTAATCGCCCTACCTTTCTGCCTCGTGGGAATGTGCCTAGACTGTACTCGAACCATCTCATTTTTAAAGGCCGCCCACTGTTCAATTATAATTTTGCCTGCCAATCTTTGATTCCAATTTACCCAGGCCAGATCTGATCTCATCCCGTTGAAATTGGCCCCCCTCCAATTGAGTATTTTTACTTTAGAGTGGTCCGATTCCTTTTCTATAGCTATTCTAAATCTCATGATACTATGATCGCTGCTCCCTAAATGCTCCCCCACTGACATTTGCTCCACTTGGCCCACCTCATTCCCTAGAACCACATCCAGCAATGCCTCCTTCCTCATTGGGCCGGAAACGTACTGGGTAAGAACGTTATCCTGAATACATTTCAAAAATTCCTCCCCCTCTTTGCCCTTTATATTATTATTGTTATCCCAGTCTATATTAGGATAGTTGAAGTCCCAAGTTATCACTACTCTATAGCTTTTGCACCTCTCTATACTTTCTCTGCAAAGTTGCTCCTCTATATCCTTCCCACTAGTTGGTGGCCTATAGAATACACCTACTAGTGTAATGGCACCTCTTTTATTTCTTAACTCTAACCAAATAGATTCTGTCCATGACCCCTCCAGGACATCCTCTCGCTCCAGTACTGCAAAATTCTCCTTAATCAATACTGCCACCCCCTTTTCTTTCCTTCCCTATCTTTCCTGAACACCTTGTATCCAGGAATATTTAGTACCCTTTACTGCTACTGTGACCTTTTCATTAATTTCATAATTATAAATTTCTAGATATTGCAATCTGACCTTAGCCAGTAATATAAATTCAAGATACCTTTCAAATTATTCATATTTTGACCAAAGATGCTGGAGCACCAGATATGTCAATACCTATCAATTATTTTACTCCAGGTGTCTTGGGAAATAAAATGCAAGACACTTCAAGCAGAATTCTTTCAGGGAGTTGGAGCACGGCTGTGTACAACAGGATAAACGGGGAGCAGAACAGAACTTGTGCTGCACCTAATGGGGTGGATGGCCGACTTGCCGATATGACATGAAGAAAGCAATACTGGCTGAAGTACATTTTAGGGGCACAATGACACCTGGAAAGGAGGAAAAATCAAAATAAATAAATAGCATTAAAAAATTTAAAAGGTAAATAAGAATCTAAAATGTAAAAACTAAAAACTGCTGTGCTTATGTGGCAGGGGAAAAGCAACCATGGCTCACAAAAAGCAGCTTTATAACATATAAATGTAAGGAGTGGAGGGGGGGTTGGAAATTGTTCTACAGAACCACCTCCTGGTCAGAGCCTGCAACTGCATGCAGACGAAAAGCAGTTTTTTTCATATAAAGGAAAAAGTAACTTGCAATTTTATAGCGCCTTTCAGGGTCTCAAGACGTCCCAAAACACTTTGAAGTCAATTAAGTATTTTTGAAATGTAGTCACTGTTGTAATGTAGGAAAACAATGGGTGGGACATGACAGACAAGATATGGCATTGAAAGTCCTATCACAGCACCATCTACACGCATCTCAGGTAATGCCAAAATATGTAGAAGACTTTTATAATGGACTTATTCATAGAAGGCAGTTACAGAGAAGTTTTCAATGGACTATGTCCCCATGTACGATATTTTACATAGATATAGGTGATGATGATGGTTTGTCCATTGTTGTTGTTGATGATGTCATTGCCAATTAACACAAGTTGTGAGTTCTCATAAGTCTGATTTTCGTGTGGATTGTTTACCCACACAGAGGACATCGAATGTCAGATTGACCTAAGAGCTGATCTGTCCTTGACTGCACTTCTTCCAGTTCTGACGAAGGGTCATCGACTTGAAACGTTACTCTGTTTCTTTCTCCATAGATGCTGCCTGACTTGCTGAGTATTTCCAGCATTTTCTGTTTTTATTTCAGATTTCCAGTGTTCGCAGTATTTTGCTTTTGATTTAGTGTTTAATTCACGGCCGCTTCTCTTCCAGTAATGCCCACCTTGAAGAAGTTCTGCTCTTCTCTCCGACAGGATTTCTGTTTGTCTCTTTTACCTTGTTCACCTTCATTACTTTCTGCTTCCCTTCTCGTGTTTGATCAGCTTTCACAGCCATATCCCTTTCCTCAGCAACTGTCTCCGGGTCTGATTTATTCCACATGGTTTCCAACTTAAATTCCACCCATCGTGTTTCGGATCCACCTGTGGTTACAGATATCTCCATGATATTCAGCGTTCCTCGAACCACTGCTCTCACCGCTTCCTGAGATCCACGCTCGACGCCATACGCTGCCACATGCACACTCTCGACCTCTCTCTTCACCAGCACCGACTCACTCTATTTCAGAGTTGTCCTGATCCTCAGTTCCATTTAATCCTTCGTCTCATCTGGTGCTTTAACAAAAAAACTTTTTTTCTTCCTTTCAGGTGTCAAGGACTGCAAGTTTCAACAACCCTTAGATACCAACGCCCCTCCTGATCCTTCTACCCCTTCACTTTCCTCTGACTCCATCTCTCCCTCTGTCATGTTTTCACTATCCCCTCTGATCTTCCCCTCTCTGACCCCGAACGATCAATCCTCAGCAAAGGCCTTAGCTTCATCCCCTTACGCCCTCACCTCAATAAATTTCAAGCTCGACATGATGCTGAGCTCTTCTTCCGTCGCCTTCACCTCCGCGCCCACTTCTTTGGCCAGGAGTCTTCGCCCACATAGCGGACCCTTTCGTCCATCTTCAGAATTCTCATTCCACCTGGACCCATCCCTCCGGCCTCTTACCCTCTCTTGATCTTTTCATTGCAAACTGCTGGCGTGATATTGGCCGTCTCAATTTCTCTACTCCTCTCACTCACTCTAACCTATCTCCCTCTGAACTTGCAGCACTCCGTTCTCTCTTTAATGACATTGTCATTAAACCTGCTGACAAGGGTAGTGCTATTGTTGTGTGGCGAACAGACCTCTACCTTGCGGAGACTGAACGCCAACTCTCCGACACCTGCTCCTACCTCCCCCTGGACCATGACCCCACCCCAAATATCCAGCAATTGTTTCCCAGACCGTCACTGACCTCATCTCCTCTGGAGATCTTGCACCCACGGCCTCCAACCTTATAGTCCCCCAACTCTGCATAGCCCCCTTCTACCTCCTTCCCAAGATCCACAAACAGGAGTGCCCCGGTAGATCCATCGTTTCAGCCTGCTCTTGCTCCACGGAACTTATTTCTTCCTTTCCCAACCTTACTTTTTCTCCCCTTGTCCAGTCTCTTCCGACCTCCATCCGCAACTCTTCTGACGCTCTCCGCCACTTTAATAGTTTCCAGTTCCCCGGCCCTAACCGTCTCCTTTTCACCTTGGATGTTCAGTCCCTCTACACCTCCATCCCTCATCAGGACAGCCTGCGGCATCCTGCTTCTTCCTCAAACAGAGGCCCAACCAGTCCCCATCCACTACCACCCTCCTCCGCCTGGCCGAACTTGTTCTTAAGTTGAACAACTTCTCCTTAGACTCCACTCACTTCATCCAAATAAAAGGTGTCGCTATGGGAACCCATATGCCTCCCAGCTATTCCTGCCTTTTTGTGGGATACGTGGAACATTCCTTGTTCCAGTCCTACTCAGGGCCCCCCTCACCTTTTTCCAGTACATTGATGATTGTATCGGTGCCGTTTCCTGCTCTCGCTCCAAACTAGAAAATTTCATCAACTTTGCTTCCAATTTCCACCCTTTCCTTGCCTTCACATGGTCCATCTCCGACTCTTCCCTTCCTCGACTTCTCTATCTCCATTTCTGGGGATAGGCTGTCAACCAATATCTATTATAAGCCCACCAACTCCCACAGCTACCTTGATTACACTTCCTCCCACCCCGCTTCCTGTAAGGACTCTATTCCCTTCTCCCAGTTTCTCTGTCTCCATCACATCTGTTCTGTTCTGACTAGTGCTTCTGATATGTCATCCTTTTTCCTCAAACGAGGATTCCCCTCCACTGTAATTGACAGGGCCCATGACTGTGTCCATCCTATTTTCAACACTCCTGCCCTCATCCCTTCCCCTCCTTCCCAGAACCATGAAAGGGTTCCCCCTTGTCCTCACCTTCCACCCCACCAGCCTCCACATTCAACATATCATCCTCCGCCATTTGTGCCACCTCCAGCACGATCCCACCACCAAACACATCTCCCTCCCCTCCCATTTCAGCATTCCGAAAGCACCGCTCCCTCCGCGACACCCTGGTCCACTCTTCCATCACCCCCAACACCCACTCTCCCCCCCATGGAACCTTCCCATGCAAGCGCAGGAGATGCAATACCTGCCCTTTCACCTCCTCCTTTCCCACCATCCAGGGCCCAAAACACTCCTTCCAGGTGAAACAGCAGTTTACTTATACTTCTTTCAATTTAGTATACTGTATTCGTTGCTCACAATGCGGTCTCCTCTACATTGGGGAGACCAAACATAGATTGGTTGATCACTTTGCTGAACACCTCCACGCAGTCCCCAAGCATGACCCTGATCTGCTGGTCACTTGCCATTTTAATTCTCCGTCCCACTCTCTCTCTGCCCTCAGCCTCCTATATTGTTCCAATGAAGCTCAATGGAAGCTTGAGGAACAGCACCTCATCTTTTGTTTAGGCACTTTACAACTTTCTGGACTCAACATTGATTTCTATGCCATGTCTACCAATGACTGCCTTCCAGCACAGGTGGTGAGCTCGTCCACGAGCATTAAAGTCACCCATGGTAATGAGTTTTTTTCTTTCTAGGAACCCGGTGAGATAACATGCTGTAGATCTTCATTGTCATTGTTGATTCATAGATACTAATATTGGAGGCATGTCTTTTACGAGACAACGAAAGTCTCATAATCATCAGACTGATTCCTTTAGGACGGCTTTCAAGCTTAGATGTCATGTTGGATTTCACAGCAAAGCCAACCTTAGCTTCTCTACGTTTCGCTTAAGAGCACCCTATCCAGAAGTTGTTGCATCCTGCATCAACCTCTTTCAGCTGACCTTCTTTATCTAAACAATAACAATGTTTTCAGGTCTACTTGTTGACCCAGTGTCCTGGAGTGTTCTCACATTCCAAGCTGCATTGTGTAAGTGTTTGGTTCTGTTATTGTTTCGACCACTTATGTGGGATTCCCGTCAGCTGCGGTAAACTGACCAGGAGTTAATGAAGGAGCCATTGTTTCTTGCACCTTTACGGAGGTGAGCGATCCTAAATAGGACTACTCAGTCACTCAGGGGGCTGCCAAACTCCACTGCTGCTTCGGTCCCGATACCCTGAGCCGCCTGTGTACAAGTTCATAACTGCAGCTGCCATTGAATCCACAACCGCTGTTTCACCGCTAGCCCATTTGGGAAGTGGTATGGTGTTGTGGACATGGAAATGATACCAGCGCGAGAATTGGATTACAGTGAGGAAGATTTGAGCAGAGCCTGCCTCACTCTGTCGGCTTCCTTCATCTGGACCCAGTGGCGAGACATATGTGTGGCAGCTGGAGATGAAGTCAGCTGTAGCGGATGGCCTCCGATCTCAGCTATCCACATAGCTGTGCTAATGTGCACTTTCAGTCAGCAAAATTAGCATATCCACTGAGTCCACATGATCGCCACGGTAGACCTCGTGCACTAGAAAGGGAGATAGGTGTCTCCCCACCATTCAAGGACATCTACCCAAGAGCTACCCTCTACCTAGTTTAGCCGGGGAGTCAACGCAATTGCCCAGGATGTGACCGTCACTGTCCACAAGTGACGACTGAGAGCTATAGATTAGAGTTGTGTGCAGCATTGGAGACCAGAGATGGGAGTCCATCCACGGGGGTACAGCTGGCTCCTAATCAAAGTGGCTACTCCTAATGCTACACATGACATTACATAGATGTAGGTAATTATTTGTTGAAGTGTTGATTTTGGGGGGGTACGAAAGTGACAGTATTTAGAAACAAGTTTAGATGATGTTAAAGGGAGCTTTGTTGTAATGGTCAGGATTAGGAATAAGAAGTAATCACTCCTAGATAAGATGTGGAGATGCCGGTGATGGACTGGGGTTGACAATTGTAAACAATTTTACAACACCAAGTTATAGTCCAGCAATTTTATTTTAAATTCACAAGCTTTCGGAGGCTTCCTCCTTCACATCGTTCACCTGACGAAGGAGGAAGCCTCCGAAAGCTTGTGAATTTAAAATAAAATTGCTGGACTATAACTCCTAGATAAAGCATAGGTACTTTTCTTGTGGTCATTTTTTATTTTAAAAATATCATTTACATAGAGCTTCTACACTGATCCATGGGTTCAACAAGTGTAGACAAATGTGGGTGATGGTTGCAGTCCACCTTCTTAATGTTGCTGACCCTTCTTTCAGCGATGTATAAAGCAGGTGCATGAAAAGCTCTCTAAGGCTCCTATCTGTTCTACTGAAATGAATGATATGAATGATAACAAGGATCCATAGAGGAGCTCTCAGTGGAGCAAAATAACTTATCACTTAGGATTTATCTGAAATTAATACTTATCCCTACATAAGTTTCCCTTTCTATGGCATGAGCGGCTGATCATGTGACATTAACGTGACATTTTCATCAACGTGTGCTACAGCTTTGAGATATTTAAAACACTGATTTCAAAGAGAGAGGAGCAAATTGTCTGTAACTGTAACCAGCAATTTAGACTTGTATATTTTATACTAAAAGTATCTACTATGTGAACGCTATTTGGGTCTATGTGAATGAAAGTGAAGTCATCACAATTTATTTCCAATGTTTCCATTTCACATCAAGGTGTGATTATTCCTATGTTGGAGGGGGGATTGAGCTGAATGCAACCCGCTACGTTTTGTGCGCAATGTAGTTAGAAATATCAGCTACATGGAAAAAAATAATTAAAATATTATTCATATATCCAACGCAAAAAAAGTGAAATACATTGAAAGATGACCGTAAAAATCATAAACACATATCTGAAGCTGTTGATACAAAGTTTGGAACCGTGCAGTTTCCATTTTCGCTGCCCAGCTGATCTCGCAAGACTAATACTATGGTAATTAACATATTAAAAATGCCTTGGGACTTCGCAGCTTTTTTATGTGTTCGAACACTCAGGGGGTTGAAGGTTCTTTTAGAATAAAATTCACTCTCTTTTCATAGGGCTGCATCATGCAAAAAGAATCAATTCACGTCAAATCAGTACACATCAATCAGCACAGGATGTAATCACAAGGATTGGAAATGCTAAATTATGCCTTGTAGACGTCAGAAGCGATGCAAAGTTTATTGTATTTATAACGACATAAGCGTCTCTCTAGCCGTCTGCACCTACCCTGTCACAACGACTAATTGCTGTGGTGCTCCTTTTTACTGCTGACACTAGCCTGTGGGTGGGAGCTTGGATGCTCAGTGACAAGGGATGGATGGTGTACAGACCTAATTCCAGCTGCCTGTCTGAGGACCAGCTCTCAGGAACTGAAAAACCCTACCGACTGAAGTCCAAACTCAATTATAAAGAAAAATACAGTTTCTGCTTAATCGAGTGCAGTAAGTAGATTTCCATTATATCTAGGGCCACGAGTAATAAAATCTCACCATGGACCTATTACATTTGTAAATGGAGAAACATAACTTTGCTGCTCCGAAAAACTCTGAATTCTTCAGCCTGTCCAATTTTGTAGTTTTCTTGTCCATCGTCGGTCTTTACAGTATATTTAAGAGTAAAGCAGTTTTACCCTTTTAAGAGTAAAGCTTCTTTTCTGCAGTAAAACTGATATAAAAATAAATACCAATAATAATATGCAGTAAAGATTTTCAAGTTGCAAGATACCGCGCTGTTACTGTGAAATAAGAAAAGTTAACAGTTTAAAAGTGATGTAAGCTTATTTTCACTATGCCTGTGTTCATCTCCATTTACTCTTAAGGGGAAAAAGCAATGCAACTTTCATCGAGCGAAGAACAATTCCCCAAAAACTGTTCTCAAATGGAATCCCTGAAAAATCGGAGTCCATTTCTCCAAACAATCTACCAATACTTGTGCAACTCTAGCTATCAACAACAGAACCTCACCTGGAATTACACTGTCCCAGAGGACTTTTTTATGACCAAAGAAGAGCTACTGTTTAAATATTTGGGTCCGAGAAGATCCACCTTTTTCACGCCAGTCTGTATTATCTATCTCTGTATCTTTGTGGTAGGCGCGCTTGGGAATGCTTTAACATGCATCGTTATAGCGAAACACAAGGTTATGAGAACTCCTACCAATTATTATTTATTCAGCTTGGCAATTTCGGATCTGCTGGTCCTGATTTTGGGAATGCCGCTGGAACTTTATGAAATGTGGAGGAACTACCCGTTTCTCCTCGGTCAAGCAGGATGTCATTTTAAAACGTTTCTTTTTGAGACTGTTTGCTTTGCCTCTATATTAAACGTGACGGCCCTCAGTGTTGAGAGGTACATCGCGGTTGTGCATCCCCTTAAAGCAAAGTGTGTTGTTACCAGAACTCATGCCAAACGTGTTATAGTAGCGGTTTGGGTGGTTTCTGTTTGTTCGGCTATTCCCAACACTAGCCTGCACGGTATCTATTACCTGAATACCCCATTTGAAGAACACATTGAAGAGTCCGCTACCTGTATGTTACTAAAGCCAGTCTGGATGTATAATCTCATCATTCAGATCACCACGGTGCTTTTTTTCTTCGTCCCGATGATCACTATAAGTATGTTGTACTTACTGATCGGTTTGCAATTGAAAGGAGAGAAGACATTGTTGGAGTTCAAGCCTGGGGTGGGAAATGGCAAGTACCAGACTGTCCGAATGCAACAAGAAAAGGTCAGGAGACGCCAAGTCACCAAAATGCTGTGTAAGTTTGAAACAAAGGATCTCCACGCATCGTACAACTCGGTTCAGATCTCCTCCCCCTATCTGTTAATAAGAAAATAGACAATTCCTTTTCCTTTACTCGGTTTTCAATTGTAAAAATAAAGCATGATTGTAAATGTATGTCTGAATTATCTCACCTCTAACATTGTGGAGTGACTTCTATGAAAAATAGAGAAGCAACATTTTGTTGGGGCATTATGGTCCTAATTAATTAATTACCAAAATTAGTTACATCGGGCACATTTTTAAAAATCCTATGAAGCATTTTTTCAGTGCGAAAATAAAATGTTGTTGCTACATTATTAATAAAGATGACTCCAGATTATCACAGGTGGGGTAATACTGACCTGCATTTACAATATTAAGCTCTATCTTTAAAACTGGATATAAGGTTGTTGAGTAACATTCCAGGTAACAATGAAGGGACTTTTATATAGACAGTAAACAAAGAGTGAACAGAAGTATTGGTCCTCTTGAAATGGTACTGGGAAGCTGGAATTTGGGGACAAAGATTACAGTTATGGATACTGATGTGTCATTGGTATCTGTACAGCATCATGCTCAATTGTTAGATTCAAGTTATATTGTCAACTGCATCTCACATTGACTTTAGCAAAAAAGGAGTTCTGCATAAGTGTATTTCGATTTGTAGGTGCAGCTCCATTCCCTGGGTGGTTATTTTAATGTTAGAAGTGCACGGGTGAGAGTTTTCTGAAGTTTATACACTCCCCAAAAGGTCAATGGATTATCTTTAAATTGCAGCATCACACCAGGCTGGAATTATACTGCACCCAATGTGTGAAACTTGGACTTTCTGCTGCTGCATCACCACAAGTGCAGTTTAGAAAAATGAGAGGTGATCTTGATGAAACGTATAAAATTCTTAGAGGGCTTGACAGGGTAGATATTGAGAGGCTGTTTCCCCCGGCTGGAGAGTCGAGAACTAGGGGACATAGACTCAAGATAAAGGGTCAGCCATTTAGGACTGAGATGAGGAAAAATTTCTTTACTCAGAGGGTTGCGAATCTTTGGAATTCTCTACCCCAGTGGGCTGTGGATGCTCAGACATTGAATATATTCAAAACTGAGATCGATAGATTTTTGGACACTAAGGGAATCAAGGGATATGCAGATAGGGCGGGAAAGTGGAGATGAGGTAGAAGATCTGCCATAATCTGATTGAATGGCGGAGCAGGCTTGAGGGGCCGTATGGCCTGCTCCTACTTCTATTTCTTATGTTCTTACATAATTTAATTGGAAGTGGGGTGGAAACTCCATTTAAAACCGTAAACGGGGTTCCAGCCGCATTTCCAACAAAGTTATGGTGATGCAATGGCAGAAAGTCCAAGGAAAAGCAGCATGTATCAGAGGTGGGTTTACTAGTTAATTTTAGTGTACTCAGGAATTAGATTGCTGAAATGACTCCCAAATCATATAATCACTTTTGCATAGATGAGCAACGCAAAACCCTTTGTGTTGATGCAGGAGTATTAGTATAACTACATCCAGTTATTAAATAGTTGTTTCTTAGCAGCCTTTCCTGAAGAGGAGAGGAAAAGTTGCTTAAGTTAGATTTCAAAGTTTCAGAAACAGAAGAGGAGGATGAAACAGCATACAAATAACAAAAATATGGTTATTGAAAGGCTTAACTGTGAAGCTTTAACTGACATTTTTGTAAATTTGCTAAATTCAGGAGAGATTCCTAAGGATTGGAATATAACTCAACAGAACCCCATTAATTAAATAATGCATCAGAAAACATACCTGAAAAATATTGACGAGTAAGTTTAAGATTTGTTGCAAAATCATTTTGAAAATTTACTGGGTAAGTAGTTGACGAAGTATGACTCGTTAAAGAAGACCCGTTTACGGAAAAGAGATCATGGAGTTTTTCAAAGACATCACTAATATGATGGACATGGGAAATATAATTGATACTACTTGGATTTTCCAAAAGCTTTTGGCAAGGTTCCTTATGAAGGTATCAGCCTTGACTCCATTGGTAGCACTCTTGCCTGTGAGTGAGAAGATCAATGGTTCAAGTCCCACTTCAGAGACTTGAGCACACAATCTAGGTTTGCACTTCAGTGCAATACTGAAGGAGTGCTGTACTATGGGAGGTGTCGTATTTCGGGTGAGATGTTAAACCAATGTCTGCCCTCTCAGGTGGATGTAAAAAATCCCACGTCACTGTTCGAAGAAAAGTGGGGGAGTTATCCCAATGCCCTGGCCAATATTTATTCCTCAACCAATAGCACAAACCACCCCCCCCCCCCCCAGATTTTCTGGGCATTATCTCATTGCTGTTTGTGGGACCTTGCTGTACACAATTTGGCTGCCGTGTTTCCTATATTGCAACAGTGCCTACACTTCCAAAGTATGTCATTGGCTGTGAAGCAATTTGGGACGTCCTGAAGTCATGAAAGGCACTATAGAAATGCAAGTCTTTCTTATTGGTGATTAATATCTAAGGTAAAGATTCATAGAAAAAGCTTGTCACTTAGCTTAAAAATGGGAAGCAGAAACTAGCCACAAATGAGAACTTTTCAAGTTGAAAAGGGTTATGAGCAGAGTAGGTAAGGGTTCCTTGTCGTTTTTAATTTATATATGTAATATAAAACTAGTTGATCTCTTGTGACGTCGTACAGGGGGAGTCAAGACAAAGTCCAGTATTCAGGTCAAGCATCTTAGAAGGCAGTGGGATCACTGAAACTGGGTTGAGGAGGAGGATCAGGAAGGGGAGGAGGAAGAGGAAGTGGGAGAGAAAGGAGAGGAACGAGAGTAAGGTGGGGAGAGAAGGAGAGGGGGTGGGGAGAAGTGGATGGGGAGAAAGACAAGGGGAAAGAGGAGGGTGACAGAGCAGGAGGAGTGGGCGGAGGAGAGGAAGCAACAGAAAGCAATGATAGGGTGTGTAGCACTGGGCCAGGGCCCATTTCTCCATAGTGGGGGGAAGAGCGGAGCAGGGTGAGGGTGGACAAGGAGAGAAGGGGGTTGTGGATGGAGAGATGGGAAGCAGAAGAGAGCAGGGAGTGGGGGAGAGGGTACAGTGGTAGATGGGGAAGGATTGGGTGGCACTGGGCCAGGGCAAATTTTCCTCTCCGTAGGAAGAGAAGAACATTTTTCTTCTTAAGTGGGGGAGGGGAACATTACAGAGGGTAAAGTTTTGGCTTCAGGTGGGGGCTGGTGCTGAGTTGCTTCTGGGTGAGAGTCTGGAAGAGGCGTGAGTTGTTACTCAGTGAGTGGAGGGAGAAATTTGATTTTCATTGGGTGGGGGTGTGAGCTACTGCTCACAGGGGACAGGTATAGGCCTGAATTTGTTCTAAGCAGGATTGCAATTTGGGTTCCCTGACTCCCAGGGGGGTCCCAAAGTCATCAGATTTCTTTCTGTTATCAGACTTTCTAGCATGTTATCTCTCTTGCTGAATACATTTGTCTTCTACATTAATAGCATTGTTTTCCTTTGATGTGGAGATGCCGATGATGGACTGGGGTTGACAATTGTAAACAATTTTACAACACCAAGTTATAGTCCAGCAATTTTATTTTAAATTCACAAGCTTTCGGAGGCTACCTCCTTCCTCAGGTGAACGATTTGGACATTTCCAAATCGTTCACCTGAGGAAGGAGGTAGCCTCCGAAAGCTTGTGAATTTAAAATAAAATTGCTGGACTATAACTTGGTGTTGTAAAATTGTTTACAATTGTTTTCCTTTCAGCAGCTGATGGTGTCATTTGTAATTTAGCACATGGGATATCTTCAGAAATGCAAGAGATCCTTGGAAGTGTGTTAGTATTTACAGCTATTGTCCAGAGTGTATCATTATTCATTGGCAGTCCCTGCCAGTATTCACAGGGGATTCCGAGGGGTGTGTCATCATTTACAGGGGGCTCTGCAAACAGAAAGATAAAGATAGAAGAGTAAAAAAAGAAGAGAAAAATGGAAAGTAAAAAATGTAATGGAAGAAAGAGAAAAATGAAGATGAGGGAGAGAATCAAATAATGAGAGAAACAAATGAATGAGAAAAGAAATAGAAGTGAACGACAAATAGAAGTGAACGAGAAAAAAAAGAGCATTGAACGAGGGGAGATTGAGAGAAATAAAAGTGAAGGAAGAGAGAGAGAAACAGCAGTGAATAGGAGAAGAGAGAGGGAGAATTAGAAATGGAGGAGACATAGAGGAAAACAGGAGTGAAGGGGCGAAACAGAAGTTTTTTGAAGACTTACCAGAAACCATAGAGGTAATGAAAATTTTTGTACGTGAGACTTGGGCTAAAAGGCTTGAAACAGCAGGGCCCAGCACAAAAAAGTTTGAGAACCACTGATATGAGCTAATAACAATATGCACATGCTCAGACATCCATCTCCAGTGAAATAATCAGCGCTGCAGCTCAAGAAACGGGGAGGCAGAGAGACAGATACTGTTGGGAAAATGAAAGTGAGAGAGACCTTCTTGTTGAATAGGGAAGGGAGGAAGAGAAAGGGAAACCCCAGGAGTGTGTCAAATTGGGAACCCAATTGAGAGGGAGAACAAATCATCAGAGAAACCCTTTTATGGGGAGGGGAAGTCTGACTGGCTCTGCTGGGAATGGAAGGGATGATTGCTGATGGAGTTTAGTGGACCCATTTTATCAAACATTGTACCCACAGACTCACCATGAACAATGCCATTGGAGATTTACGTGTATACTTCATTTATATAAAAATAATTAAGTTCACAATTATTGTATTTTTAGGCCATGGTAATACTTTTAAGTCTATTCCAGCTTTGTGAGGTAAATTATCTGGTGAACTGACAGCTAACAAGCAAGTTGAAGTTGATAAAGTTTTAGATTTATTTGTGACACCAGCTCTTTGTAGAAAAATAATTTGCAGTTAATTAGACGTGATTTAATGCCCAAAGCATTTAGTATCACATAAAGTGCACTTTGATCCATATTTTAACAAGTCCCTTCACGTCTTCCTCCTATCCACTTCAAAGGGTTGTAAATAAGTTTCACGTAGATTAAAGAAAAGATATGGGATTAGAAGGATTCTTTGATTTTGCAATGCTTTGCTGACAGTACAAGACCTAACTTGTAGGCTGGGTGCTGTGGAAGAGCAGAGGGATTGAGAGCACAGGTTCACAGAATAGTAATCACACCTCAGGTTGGTAAGACTGTTAAAGAAGCTAACAGAATTCTAGGTTTTATCTTGAGGTATAGAATATAAAAACCAAGAGGTAATGATGAGCCCATTTATTACACTAATAAGACCTCAGTTAGAGTAGTGTGTGCAGTATTGGGCTTCACACTGTAGGAAGGTCATTGTGGCTTTAGAGAGGGTACAACACAGATTCACTAGGATGCTGCCTGGTATGAGAAAATAGAAATGGGAAGAAAGACTTGAAAAATTGGGTCGTTTTTCATTAGAACAAAGCAGACTAGGGGCCGATATAATAGAAATGTTTAAAATTATGAAAGGATGGGACAGGGTGGATAGAAGCAGATTGTTTCTAATATGTTGGGGGGCTCAAGAATGAAGTGTCATGGATATCAGATTAAAGGTAAGATTTAGAACAGATGGCAGGAAAAACATCTTAACACAAAGAGTGGTGAGGCTGTTAGTGGCTAATGGTTGAGGAAGAAACTATGTCAACATTTACGATTAGTTTGGATAGGTAGATGAAGGAAAAGGGGTTGAAGGGATATGAGAACTGGGGGGTAAATATGATTTGAACTAATTGCTTGCTTGGAGGGCAAACCTTGACACAAACTCGTTGGACTGAATGGCCTGTTTCTGTGTTGTAACCTCTATGTATCTGTGGTGGCAGTAACAAGACATCTAGCAATGCATGATTTGAGGGGGAGAAAATGAGGCCATGCTACAGGTCCATTAGTCCCAGTTAAGTAGTTAAATTATTAAAATCAAGTGCCATGCTGACTCTTACTTTGGCCAAGGCTCTGCCCACATTGTGCACTTTGGCATATAGAATGGGCACATTGGAATTTCTGGAATCTGGCCTGCTCAAGTAGGCAACAGGGTTGTTTCACGTATTTGAATTACATTTTGCTGTGCAGAGTGTACCATCTGGGTGACCAGAAGACAACATCTGGAACAGGGGCAGCTCTTCCTGTAAAATGAAGGTCACCCCATCATGAAGGTTCCCTGCTAACAGATCCTTCCAAGCCACACTAGTGGTCATCTGACATATCAGGCAATCTGTAGTGGATGTATGTAGTAAGTGAGTGGCAAACACTATGTTTGCAAAGATAATACTTTCATCACTTAATCCTATGGAAAGGAGGTATCAGCTCGACAGGAGCCAGAACTTTCACTAGTTGGTAGGGTTCCCTTGAGTAACAAGAAATCAAACAACACCCAGATGGGCATCATGGCTCTTCTTATCAACCTCATGGCCTGCGTAAACAGAAAGGGTTGGCACTCAATTAATTGTCATGTGATATCTGAGCATGATAACATCATTATGTCCATTGTCCAGGAAACAGCCATGATGCTGTCATTATACAGTAGTCCATGGTATCCACATTTTTGGAAGGAGAAATAATACTTGGGGGATGGTTTGTAGGAGACCAGGGTTAGCCTCTGCATCTATGGCAGCTAACCTCACTGGGAATCCCCTAAAAAGGAGAAAAGACCCTCGGGCTGGAAGCCTGAGCATTTGTTTTCTGTTCCTTGACTGCCATCTCCAACAGAAAAGAAAGTGTCCATCTTGGGCACAAGGAAAGAACTTTTGTAAAAGGGCAATGGTTGTGTAAAATGCTTAAAATGGTATCTCCCAGATGGCGTGGGAGTTCCCCACTTAGGTATATGCTATGCTTCATGGGCCTCACAAGAAACATGTGCAGAAGTGATGAGCATTCTCACCTTCGCCCTCCTCATGATGCCAGCAAACCTCATCTTCATTTGTAGCACTGAATCATAGAATCATAGAAACGTTACAGCACGGAAGGAGGCCATTTGGCCCATCGAGTCCGCGCCAGCTCTACGCAAGAGCAATTCAGCTAGTCCCACTCCCGCGTCCATTCCCCGTAGCCCTGCAAATTTTTTCCTTTCAAGTAATTATCCAGTTTCCTTTTGAAGGCAATGATTGAATCTGCCTCCACCACCCCCTCAGGCAGTGCATTCCAGATCCTAACCACTCATAGGAACATAGGAACAGGAGTAGGCCATTCAGCCCCTCGTGCCTGCTCCGCCATTTGATAAGATCATGGTTGATCTGTGATCTAACTCCATATACCTGCCTTTGGCCCATATCCCTTAATACCTTTGATTGGCAAAAAGCTATCTATCTCAGATTTAAATTTAGCAATTGAGCTAGTATCAATTGCCGTTTGTGGAAGAGAGTTCCAAACTTCTACCACCCTTTGTGTGTAGAAATCTTTTCTAATCTCACTCCTGAAAAGTCTGGCTCTAATTTTTAGACTGTGCCCCCTACTCCTAGAATCCCCAACCAGCGGAAATAGTTTCTCTCTATCCACCCTATCTGTTCCCCTTAATATCTTATAAACTTCGATCAGATCACCACTTAACCTTCGAAACTCCAGAGAATACAACCCCAATTTGTGTAATCTCTCCTCGTAACTTAACCCTTGAAGTCCGGGTATCATTCTAGTAAACCTACGCTGCACTCATTCCAAGGCCAATATGTCCTTCCGAAGGAGCGATGCCCAGAATTGTTCACAGCACTCCAGGTGCGGTCTAACCAGGGTTTTGTATAGCTGCAGCATAACTTCTGCCCCCTTGTACTGTAGTCCTCTAGATGTAAAGGCCAGCATTTCATTAGCCTTCTTGATTATTTTCTGCACCTGTTCATGACACTTCAATGATCTATGTACCTGAACCCCTAAGTCCCTTTGGACATCCACTGTTTTTAACTTTTTACCATTTAGAAAGTACCCTGTTCTATCCTTTTTTGATCCAAAGTGGATGACCTCACATTTGCCTACATTGAATTTCATTTGCCACAGTTTTGCCCATTCACCCAATCTATCAATATCCCTTTGTAATTTTATGTTTTCATCTACACTGCTTACAATGCCACCAATCTTTGTGTCATCGGCAAACTTAGATATGAGACTTTCTATGCCTTCATCTAAGTCGTTAATAAATATTGTGAATAATTGAGGCCCCAAGGCAGATCCCTGCGGGACTCCACTAGTCACATCCTGCCAATGTGAGTACCTACCCATTATCCCTACTCTCTGTCGCCTTTCGCTCAGCCAACTTCCTAACCAAGTCCATACTTTACCCTCGATTCCATGGGCTTCTATCTTAGCTAACAGTCTCTTATGTGGGACTTCATCAAATGCCTTCTGGAAGTCCATATAAATAACATCCATTGACATTCCCCTGCCCACTACTTTAGTCACCTCTTCAAAAAATTCAGTCAGGTTTGTCAGGCATGACCTACCTTTCACAAATCCATGCTGGCTCTCTCTGAATAACTGAAAATTCTTGCTGTGTAAACAAGTTTTTCATCATGTCGCCTTCGATTCTTTTGCCAATCACCTTAAATCTACGTCCTCTGGTTCTTGACCCGTCCACCAATGGGAACAGTTTCTCTCTATCTTCTCTCTCTAGACCCTTCAAGATTTTGAATACCTCTATCAAATCTCCTCGCAACTGTTTCTGTTCCAAGGAGAACAACCCCAGTGTCTCCAGTCTATCCATGTAACTAACGTCCCACATCCCTGGAATCATTCTAGTAAATCTCTTCTGCATCCTCTCTAAGGCCTTCACATCTTTCCTGAAGTCCGGTGCCCAGAACCGGACACAATACTCCAGTTGTGGCCAAACCAGTGTTTTATAAAGATTCATCATGACTTCCATACTTTTGTACTCTATGCCTCCATTTATAAAGCCCAGGATCCCGTATGCTTTGTAACCGCTTTCTCAACCTGCCCTGCCACCTTCAACGATTTGTGTACATATACCCCCAAATCTCTCTGTTCCTGTACCCTTTTAGTGTTGTGCCCTCTAGTTTATATTGCCACTCCTCGTTCTTCCTACCGAAATGTGTCACTTCGCATTTTTCTGCATTAAACTTCATCTGTCATGTGTCCGCCCATGCCACCAGCCTGTCTATATCCTCTTGAAGTCTATCACTATCCTTCTCACTGTTTACTACCCTTCCAAGTTTTGTGTCATCTGCAAATTTTGAAATTGTGCCTTTTACACCCAAGTCCAAGTCATCAATATATATCAAGAAAAGCAGTGGTCCCAGCACTGACCCCTGGGAAACACCACTGTACACCTCCCTCCAGTCCGAAAAACAATCGTTCACCACGACTCTCCGTTTCCTGTCCTTTAGCCAATTATGTATCCATGTTGCTACTGCCCCCTTTATTCCATGGGCCACAATCTTGATGATAAGCCTACTGTGCGTCACTTTATCAAACGCCCTTTCAAAGTCCATATACACCACATCAACTGCATTGCCCTCATCTACCCTCTCTGTTACCTCATCAAAAAACTGTATCAGGTTAGTTAAACATGATTTGCCTTTAACAAATCTGTGCTGGCTTTCCCTAATCAATCCACCCTCATCCAAGTGACTGTTAATTCTGTCCCGGATTATCGTTTCTAAAAGTTTCCTCACCACTGAGGTTAAACTGACTGGCCTATAGTTGCTGGGTTTATCCTTACACCCTTTTTTGAACAAGGGTGTAAATTTGCAATTCTCCAGTCCTCTGGCACTACCCCCCGTATCTATGGATGTTTGGAAGATTATAGCCAGTACCTCCACCATTTCCACCCTTATTTCCCTCAGCAACCTAGGATGCATCCCATCTGGACTGAGTGACTTATCCACTTTAAGTACAGCTAGCCTTTCTTGTACCTCTTTATCAATTTTTAGCCCATTCAGTATCTCAACTATATCTTCCTTTACTGAGACTCTGGCAGCATCTTCTTCCTTGGTAAAGACAGGTGCAAAGTATTCATTTAGTACCTCAGCCATCCCCTCTGCCTCCATGAGTAGATCTCCTTTATGGTCCCTAATTGGCCCCACCCCTCCTTTTACTACCTATTTACTATAAGACCATAAGAGATAGGAGCAGGAATAGGCCACTTGGCCCCTAGGGCCTGCTCCGCCATTTAATGAGATCATGGCTGATCTGATTTTTACCTCAACTCCACTTTCCCGCCTTTCCCCATATCCTTTGACTCCCTTGCTGATCAAAAATTTGTCTAACTCAGCCTTGAATGTATTCAATGACTCAGCCTCCACAGCTTTTTGGGGTAAAGAATTCCAAAGATTTACGACCCTCTGGGAGAAGAAATTCCTCCTCATTTCCATCTTAAATGGGCGATCCTTTATTCTGAGACTATGCCCCCTAGTTTTAGATTCCCCCATGAGGGGTAACATCCTCTCAGCATCTACCCTATCGAGTCCCCTCAGAATCTTGTATGTTTCAATAAGATCTCCTCTCATTCTTCTAAACTCCAATGAGTATAGACCCAACCTGTTCAATCTTTCCTCATAAAACAACCCTTCCATACCCGGAATCAACCTAGTGAACCTTCTCTGAACTCCCTCCAATGCAAGTACGTCCTTCCTTAAATAAGGGCACCAGAACTGTACGCAGTACTCTAGGTGTGGTCTCACCAGCACCCTGTGCAGTTGTAGCATGATTTCCCTGCTTTTATACTCCATCCCCCTAGAAATAAAGGCCAGCTGTTATTGTTTACATGCCTGTAGAAGACTTTTGGATTCGCTTTTATGTTGGCTGCCAGTCTCTCATACTCTCGCTTTGCCCCTCTTATTTCCTTTTTCACTTACCCTCTGAACTTTCTATATTCTGCCTGGTTCTCACTTGTGTTATCAACCTGACATCTGTTATTCGCCCTTTTTTTCCGTTTCATCCTACTCACTGTCTCTTTTGACATCCAGGGAGCTCTGGCTTTAGTTGTCCTACCTTTTTGCCTCATGGGAATGTGCCGAGACTGTACCCGAACCATCTCCTCCTTAAAGGCTGCCCACTGTTCAATTACAGTTTTGCCTGCCAATATTTGATTCCAATTTATCCAGGCCTGATCTGTTCTTATCCCATTGAAATTGGCCTTCCTCCAATTGAGTAGTTTTACTTTAGAGTGGTTTGTGTCCTTTTCCATACCTATTCTAATGATACTATGATCGCTGCTCCCTAAATGCTCCCCCACTGACATTTGCTCCACTTGGCCCACCTCATTCCCTAGAACCACGTCCAGCAATGCCTCCTTCCTCGTTGGGCCGGAAACGTACTGGTTAAGAAAGTTATCCTGAATACATTTCAAAAATTCCTCCCCCTCTTTACCCCTTATATTATTATTGTTATCCCAGTCTATATTAGGATAGTTGAAGTCCCCAGTTACCACTACTCCTGAGCTTTTGCACCTCTCTGTAATTTCCCTGCAAATTTGTTCCTCTATATCCTTCCCACTAGTTGGTGGCCTATAGAATACATCCAGTAGTGTAATGGCACCTCTTTTATTTCTTAACTCTAACCAAATAGATTCTGTCCTTGAACAATGGAACGTGGTGGCTGCATTGTATTCGTTAATGACCTTCCTTGATGCAACTGTACTTTTACTGGAGAGTGGTCTTCAGCCCCAAATAAAACACTTTAATTGGTCCATCTAGAATTATAGAATCTTACAGCACAGAAGGAGGCTATTCGTCCCATTGTGCCTGTGCTGGCTCTTTGAAAGAGCTATCCAGTTAGTCCCACTCCGTTGCTCTTTCCCCATAGCCCTGCACATTTTTCCTTTTCAAGTGTATATCCTGCTCCCTTTTGAAAGTTACCATTGAATCTGCTTCCACTGCCCTTTCAGGCAGTGCCTTCCAGATCACAATAACTCGCTGCGTAAAAAAATTCTCCTCATCTCCCATTTGGTTCTTTTGCTAATTATTTTAAATCTGTGTCCTCTGGTTACTGACTCACTCACCAGTGGAAACAGCTTCTCCTTATTTACTCGATCAAAACCCCTCATAATTTTGAACGTCGCCATTAAGTGTCCCCATAACCTTCTCTGTTCCAAGGAGAACAATCCCAACTTCTCCAGTCTCTCCACATAACTGAAGTCCCTCACCCCTGATATCATTCTGGTAAATTTCCACTGCGCCCTCTCCAAGGCATTGATATCTTTTCTAAAGTGTGGTGCCCAGAATTGGACACAATACTCCAGCTGAGGCCTAACCAGTGATTTATAAATGTTTAGTGTAACGCCCTTGCTTTTGTATTCTATGCCTCTATTTATGAAGCCAAGGATCCCATATGTTTTTTAATAGCTTTATCAACTTGTTCTGCCACCTGCAAAGATTTGTGTATGTGAATCCCCAGGTCTCTCTTCTTGCACCTCCTTTAAAATTGTACCATTTCGTTTATATTGCCTCTCCTCAATGTTCCACCCAACATGCATCACTTCACATTTCTCTGCATTAAATTTCATTTGCCATGTGTCTGGTCATTTCACCAGTCTGTCTATGTCCTCCTGACGCCTGCTACTATCCTACTCACCGTTTACTACATTTCCGTCAGCTGCAAACGTTAAATTTGTGTCCCCTTATCCCTTGTCCCGATCCTACACCTCCTCCAGTGGGATCTCCATCTCATCAGTATCAAAGGAAACAGAGTTGCCCATATCTCCACTGTGCCATTGTGAATATTTAGACCATTTTCTGCCATTGCCACAACATCCCCTTTAATGGTGAGCTGCAACCCATTAAGAGCTGTTGACTTGATAGATGTTACACCTTCCAGCCAAATGTATTACAGGCCAACCTCACTTGGAAAGCTTTTCACATGCCAACACCTATTCAAGTTAGGTGAAAGAATCCTGTTTCAAAATTTGGCATAGCCTGCCCTCTGAGCTGCCATAACGGGCCAGCTCACCCCATTTGTTGCAGTCTAATTAAATTAAGCCTATTATCTCTAAGTGATGTGTATCGTGCCAATCAGGTACATAGTAAGAAAGAGGATATCAAAAAGAAAATACTGCAGATGCTGGAAATCTGAAATAAAAATAGAAAATGCAGGAAATGCTCAGCAAGTCAGGCAGCATCTGTGAAGAAAGAAACAGAGTTAACGTTTCAGAACAATGACCCTTCATCAGGATATGCAGTTCACGCATTTTAGATTAAATGATACTTTCAAGTAATTGTTTACATATGCAATTTAGTTATGTTACCAGTGATTTACAATATAGAAGCTGATACCTGTGCCTTAAAATTAGACTCTTCAAGTGTAGAAAATGAATGCTTAAGACATTTAAATGGATTCCTTTGCCTACTATTTTAATGGAGGCACTCACCCATGTTTTAATGCTTCCTTTAAAATAGCGAAAATGGAATTTTTTACACACACATTAAGCTTTAATATACTAATATTCAAAGCTACGAGTCTTCATTCCACACAACAGCTGTGATACTCATTGTGACACTGGGCCTGAAAACCAGATATCCATGGAAAAAGCGGTGAAAGTGTTTGCTCTAGGAAACATGGGATCGGCATCTGCTTAATGCAAGCATTTACTGCAGACTGACTAATATTACTGTTAAATCAAAAGCAAAATACTGCGGATACTGGAAATCTGAAATAAAAGCAGAAAATGCTGGAAATACTCAGCAAGTCAAGCAGCAGCTGTGGAGAAAGAAACAGAGTTAACGTTTCAGGTCGATGACCCTTCGTCAGAACTGGAAGAAGTTGAAGATCAAACAGTTTTTAAGCAAGTACAGAGCCAGGGAAAGTGGGGGGGGGGAGAAAGGGGAGGGGAGGAAAGAACAAAAGGAAAGATCTGATAGGATGGAGAGCAGGAGTGATTAAATGACAAAAGGGATGATGTTGCAAGGCAAGGAGGATGGTAATGGGACAAGCAAAGAAACAAAAGATGGGTCTAAAGTAGCTGCAAATGGCCATATCAGAACCATTACCAACACTCGCTGTCTGAAAAAATGGGAGCAGTGGTTATGATCTGAACTTATTGAAATCAATGTTGAGTCCAGAAGGCTGTATCGAAAGTGCCTAATTGAGCTTCCGTTGAGCTTCGTTGGAACAGTGCAAGAGGCAGACCGAGGACAGAGAGGTCTGCGCGGGAGTGGGACGGGGAATTAAAATGGCAAGCGACCAGCAGATCAGGCTCACGCTTGCAGACTGAGCAGAGGTGTTCAGCAAAGTGATCACCCGATTTGTGTTTGGACTCCCCATTGTAGAGGATTAATATTACTGTTATCTCCTGCAGCCAGGAAGGAGCCAGAGGCAAAGAAAGTGATGTTGATTGCAACAGGCAGTGTTGTGCCAGAAGCTGGTTACAGATCTTGTTGCAGTAAGCAACACAACTCTCTGATAGCCTCGCTATAAAATCACTGCATTCTTATGCACTTCTCCTCAGAAAAGTGCAGACACATTGTCCTGGGCCTATACACTCGGTTGGAAGGGTATGGATTCCTATGACCATTCCTCCTTCTATGTGGTCTCCCTGCAGCTGCAGCTCTGTTTGTTTCTTCTTCCTGTTGGTGGTAATTCTCTTCCTCCTCTTCCTCTAGCCAGAGTGAAATTGCTAGAAGAATTTAGAAAAAAGTGCACTGCCAGAAGCCCCTAAACATCTCAGTGGTTGTTGGCTACTGAAATGATTTTAAAATGCTTGTACAAACTGCTATCAACTAACCCAGCAAAATGTCTCCCAAAGTTTTCATAGAATCATAGAATCATAGAATGGTTACAGCACAGAAGGTGGCCATTTGGCCCGTCGAGCCCGTGCCGGCTCTCTGCAAGAGCAATCCAGCTTGTCCCACTCCCCCACCCATTCCTGCAAATTTTTTCCCTTCAAGTACTTGTCCAATTCCCTTTTGAAAGTGACAATTGAATCTGCCTCTACCACCCCCTCAGGCAGTGCATTCCAGATCATAACTCCTCATGTCGCCTTTGGTTCTTTTGCCAATCACCTTAAATCTATGTCCTCTGGTTCTTGACCTTTCTGCCAGTGGGAACAGTTTCTCTCTATCTATTCTGTCAAGACCTATCATGATTTTGAATACCTCTATCAAATCTCCTCTCAACCTTCTCTGCTCTAAGGAAAACAACCTCAGTTTCTCCTATCTATCCACATAACTGAAGTCCTTCATCCCTGGAACCAGTCTGGTAAATCTTTTCTGCACCTTCTCTAAGGCCTTCACATCCTTCCTAAAGTGCAATGCCCAGAATTAGAGACAATACTCCAGTTGTGGCCGAACCAGTGTTTTATAAAGGTTCATCATAACTTCCTCGCTTTTGTACTCTATGCCTCTATTTATATGGCCTAGGATCCCATATGTCTTTTTAACCGTTCTCTCAACCTGTCCTGCCACCTTTAACGATTTGTGCACATATACCCCCAGGTCTCTCTGTTCCTGCACCCATTTTAGAATTGTACCCGTTAGTTTATAATTCCTCTCCTCATTCTTCCGACCAAAATGTATCACTTCACACTTCTCTGCGTTAAATTTCATATGCCACGTGTCCGCCCTTTCCACCAGCCTATCTATGTCCTCTTGAAGTCTATCACTATCCTCCTCACTGTTCATTACCCTTCCAAGTTTTGTGTCATCTGCAAATTTTGAAATTGTGCCCTGCACACCCAAGTCTAAGTCATTAATATATATCAAGAAAAGCAGTGGTCCTAGTACCGACCCCGGGGAACATTACAATGTACCTTTCTCCAGTCCGAAAAACAGCCATTCACCACAACTCTGTTTCCTGAAACACTTCAGCCAATTTTGTATCCATGCTGCCGCTGCCCCTATTATTCCATGGGCTTCAACTTTGATGACAAGCCTATTAGGCGGCACTTTATGAAACGCCTTTTGGAAGTCCATATACACATCAACCACATTGCCCTCATCAACCCTCTCTGTTACCTCCTCAAAAAACTCAATCAAGTTAGTTAAACATGATTTGCCTTTAACAAATCTGTGCTGGCTTTCTTTAATTAATCCATACTTATCCAAGTGACTGTTAATTTTGTCCCAGATTATTGTTTCTAAAAGTTTCCCCACCACGGAGGTTAAGCTGACTGGCCTATAATTGTTGGATTTATCCTTACACGCTTTTTTAAACAAGGATATCACATTTGCAATTCTCAGTCCTCTGGCACTACCCCCCCGTATCTAAGGATGATTGGAAGATTATGACCAGTACCTCTGCAATTTCCATCTTGCTTCCCTCAGCAACCTAGGATACATCCCATCCAGACCGGGTGACTTATCTACTATAAGTAGAGCCAGCCTTTCTAGTACCTCCTCTTTATCAATTTTTAGCCCATTCAGTACCTCAACTATCTCTTTTACTGTGACTTTGGCAGCATCTTGTTCCTTGGTAAAGACAGATGCAAAGTATTCAGCCATGCCCTCTGCCTCCATGCGTAGATCTCCTTTTTGGTCCCTAATCGGCCCCACCCCTCCTCTCATTATCCATTTATGATTTATATGCCTATAGAAGACTTTTGGATTCCCTTTTATATTAGCTGGCAATCTATTCTCATACTCTCTCTTTGTCCCTCTTATTTCCTTTTTCACTTCCCCTCTGAACTTTCTACATTCTGCCTGGTTTTCACTTGTATTACCAACCTGACGTCTGTCATACGCCCGCTTTTTCTGCTTCATCTTACTCTCTATCTCTTTCGTCATCCAGGGAGTTCTGGCTTTAGTTGTCCTACCTTTCCCCCTTGTAGGAATGTACCTAGACTGTACCCGAACATCTCCTCTTTGAAGGCCGCCCATTGCTCAATTACAGTTTGCCTACCAATCTATGATTCCAATTCACCCGGGGCAGATCCGTTCTCAAACTACTGAAATTAGCCAAGTGAATATTTTTACTCTAGATTGCTCCTTTTCCTTTTCCATAGCTAATCTAAACCTTATGCTGCTATGATCACTGTTCCCTAAATGTTCCCCCACTGTCCACTTGCTCTACTTGACCCACCTCATTCCCCAGAACCAGATCCAGCGATGCCTCCTTCCTCGTTGGGCCGGAAACATACTGGTTAAGAAAGCTCTCCTGAACCCACTTCAAAAATTCATCCCCCTTTTTGCCCTTTAAAGCATCTTAAATGAAAGCAGGTTAGTATCCCTTTAAATTGCGCTGGAAGTGGCCGCCTCTTGACCAGTACTGGCCATATTTTGTGGGCGGGTTAAGGAAGTACCAGTGGCAGCACTTGCTAACGTGAAAATTGTGCTGCGGTCTTCAATGTGCCAGTTGACCCCCCTCTTTGAATGTATCCTTTTGGCCCCACCTGTTCATAACGGGAGCGTGAGCCTCCTGAATCAAGGTCCACCCAGAACAGGCGGACCTCCAATGGAAGGACGTCATTTTATTTTCATGTTTTTCGACATGTATAAGCGGGGAGGTAGCAAGAAGTAAATCGGCCCCCATGTGTCTATACGGAGATGTTGGTGAAGAATCAGCTTGAAAGCATTGTTGCATGTATTCTTGATTGTACTGAGCTGATAGTTCCACTAAAAATTCCGTTCTACTTTGAGGGAGGGATTCTAAAGTGTAGTTGGATGTTACTTTTGATCAACGAAAACTTTTGTTTTTGGTTATCTTGAAACATTTAGTTGCAGCACTACAAAACTATTGCATTTTTAACTTTTTGCACTAATGATTGTATTTTGTTCTTTGCAGTTGTTCTGGTGATTGTGTTCGGAATCTGCTGGGCACCTTTTCACACAGATCGATTAATGTGGATTATGATAAGCAACTGGACGGGGGAATTGCACAGGTTGTATCAGTATATCCATATTGTCTCGGGTGTGTTTTTCTATTTTAGCTCTGCAGTCAATCCTATCCTCTATAACCTCATGTCCACCCGATTCAGAGAGATGTTTAAAGAAGTGATGTGTAGGCGAAAATCCCAAAGTTCCAAACCTAGATGGTATTCTGCAAGTGTAACCAGGATGACAACCCGCAGCACAGTGTTGGAATCCAGTCCATGTAATGGATTACCATTGTCTGATATTGAAGACTATGAGTTGTATCTAGAATGTGGAAATGCGGGTGAAAGTTAAACCTCTGTTACTTAATTATGTTACGTTATGGCTTCTGTAGTATCATGTTGTGGATTATGTAGGCATTGCAAATGGTTGATTTCATTCACACAGTGTACCATGAATTTAACTGTGATAAAGTTCAACGAGTTCTCACAAACAAATCCAATGAAATGTGCATTATATTTCGAACTTTTCCCTCCTCAGGACTTTCTTCTACCATTATTCTACACTCTTTAACTGGAAGGATAACAATTGCATGTATATAAAGCCTTTATACAACCCTGCAGGTCTTGCTGTAAGATGTTGCTCAGGCCTATGACAGCTTCCTGAGGCACTGCTCCTTGGAAAACTGGAGGTAGATGACTTTGACCCTATAGACCCTATGAAAGGTGACATTTTGCTTTGTGGTCTCCTCAGAGCCCAAAGTGCAGCACCCTGGGGTTCCCTGACCTATTACTGCTGCTGCTCTTCCTTCTCCAAACAGAGTAGAGTGGACGGGATAATTTCCATGTTGAGCACTGTATGGACCTTCCCTGAGCTTCTTGAAGGTTTGGAGCAGAAATATAGAAACTCCTGAAAACATCCAGCCAGGTGAATTTCAAACAGATTCCAATGATCTGAATACTTGCAGGTGACTGCCCCTTTATATGGCACTTCCAAATGCCATTTCATGCCTGTACTGCCCAGTAGCATTGCACACTATTAATGCCTTTTCCAGTGATAATGACAATGGGGTCCTATTGATGTCATTGGACCCCGATTTAAATACTTTAATGAGGCTTCCACCTGCTTTATCGCAGGTGATTTTCACAGCGCTACTGCCCCATGCCTGCCCGACGGAGGCAGTTACATTGATAGTTACTCTCTCTGCTTGCTTGGAGGTTTTGGGAGTGAAATTGATCTTTGCCAGTAGCGCGAAATACACTCGGTCAGCAGCCTGTTTTAATAAATAAATGTTAAAATCTTAAGTATGGAAGACAGGCAGAATTGTGAGAAGAGAAAAACACAAAAGTAAAGACAAGGCAAGCAAAATTAAAATTAAAAATACTCAGGATAATTTCGACTTTGTGCAGTAGTGTAAAACGAGTGATAGCGAGTCGGCAGCCTGTTTTATATCTGTCCTGATTTTGATTTCTATTGACTTCAATGGAAATAAAAATCTGGAGAGTTGTAAAACATGCTGCCGACTTGCTATATCCGTTTTACACTATTGCACTAAGTCAAAACCTACCCCATTTTGCTTAAATTTTTTAATAGTTTAGCAGTACAAGGTAATATGGTAATAAAGCTACTGCTGACATTTGAGCCACTTTATTACTAGAATATTATGATTTCTCTGCAGCTGACAGCAGTTTAAGGTTTAAATGAAAAGGAATGTGAATACTGTAAAGATAGAACTGACTTTACTATTGAAGTTTGGTTTCTCTTCAATAAATTGTTTATTAGTGAGTTATTAGTAATACTGTACTAATTGCAAATCTTTGTTAATTAGTTGTTGGTAATATGCTGTGCCAACAGAAATGTGATTAACTATGTCTATAGCAAGGATATTTTCATTTACCCCCTAAAAGAATTCTATTATGTTTACGGTATGGTAACAGTGATAATTTGTATCTGTATTTGTTGTTGTTACGTTTATGATATTGTACACTCTTCAAGAATAACATTCTATTGAAAATCAATGTTGTTATCTAGTTTCCTAAAAATTGTCCTTTTTGTTAGACTGTACACTCTGACAACTATTATATTGAGTTGTACTTTTCTCATAGTTATATGCAGACTGACAACACATGCAGAAAGCTGCTTGGCTTGTTTCATAATAAAATATTGGTATTGCTGTATGTTTTCTGTGAAGTGAACTTTCTGAAAACTTGTCTTGTTTCTAAAAGTACGAATGTGAATTGTCAATATGTTTCAGTGCCTTTAAGTAAAGTGAAGATTGTTTAAAATAATCACATCTGAAGAGTTTTTATTAAACAATGCTGCACAATAACCATTGTCTATAATTAGTAAATAAAGGCTTTACTAAATAAATGCTGAGAGTGTGGTGAGGAACAAGAAAAAAAGAAAGACTTGCATTTCTATAGCACTTTTTACGACTTCAGGATGTCCCAAATGCTTTACAGCCAATTAAGTACTTTTGAAGTGTAGTCACTGTTGTAATGTAGGGATATGCGGCAGCCAATTTGTGTACAGCAAGGTCCCACAAACAGCAATGAGATAATGACCAGATAATCTGATTTAATGATGTTGGTTGAGTGATAAATATTGGCCAGGACACCGGGCAGAACTCTCCTGCTCGTCAACAAAATAATGCCTTGGGATTTTTACGTTCACCTGAGAGGGCAGACGGTTTAACATCTTAACCAAAAGACAGCACCCCAGACAGTGCAGCACTCCCTCAGCACTGCACTGGGAGTGTCAGTCCAGATTTTGTGCTCAGGTCTTTTGAATGGAACTTGAACCGATGACTTTCTGACTTAAAGGCTAGCATGCTACCAACTGAGCCATGGCATTGACAATTTTGCTAGTGCACAGCAACGTTATTTTCCTCTTTTCACTTAGGGAATTAATGATGCTGAAAGGTAACTGTCTATGAATGAGTAGAAAGAAGAAGAAAGAAAGACTTGCACTTATATAGCACCTTTCACGACCGTAGGACGTCCCAAAGCACTTTACAGTCAATGTACTTTTGAAGTGTAGTCACTGTTGTAACGTAGGAAATGCAGCAGTCAATTCATGCACAGCCAGCTCCCACAAATAGCAATGAAAGAAATGACCAGATCATCTGTTTTAGGTGTTGGTTGAGGGATAAATGGTGGCCAGGATACTGGGAGAACTCCCATGCTCTTCTTCGAATAGTGGCGTGGGATCTTTTATGTCCACCTGCAGTATAACTCTTTCACAGAAGTACCATTGGAGCAGACCCATAATATGCATGGCCACAGGTATGAATCGCTGGTATTCAGCATTGTTAGGGCCATGGGGGCGGGGGAGGGGGGGTGCGCGTGGAGTTTGATCATTTTAATGGTCGGCTTCGCAATGCATTATTGAAACAGACAGAAGGAGCCAAATGGGCTGTCGACGCTGAAGCAAGGGCCTGCAGTGAAATTCCCTTCCCCAACCCCAGTCAGGTGGTATTCTAATTGTGTTGCTAATGGTGCAGGCACCTGTTCAAAATATCTAAAATAGCCTGCCAACAAGGCCAGGGACATTGGCAGTGGGTGGGCTAAGTTCCACTTTACACCAGATCTACCCTCCTCACAAATTTCAGGGCCACAATGTGTGATAATAGAGATGTACACTTATCAGAATTGCTGAGATACCACCTCTTATTGAAAAAACAATGCAATTATAATATTTTGAACGTCATTTAAATTATCTTTGCGAACACAATATTGTTTTATATGGAAGCACAACTTACTGTAAAAAGCACAGAACACTGAGCCAAAATGGTTGCCACAGCAACGGGATGAATCATGTTGTTATTCTGAGAGACACTTGAATTCAAACTTGAATCATCTCTACTGGAAATGGTATGTGTTATCCAAGTGGATTCTTAAGTAAAGGTAAAACTAACTTGTGGCTGTGGAAACACATGGGCCCCGATATTTACTCAGAACCGGGAAGAGAGCAGGGGGAGGGGAAGGCTTTTCGGATGGAAAACCAGAAAGGGTTTCCCACATTCGGCAGGACACCTTTTAAATTTTTTCAACAGGTTTCCCGCGCGACAGCCAGCCAGGTGGACATCGTGGGGGGGGCGGGGGGGGGGGGGGGTCGGTCAATTGCGGGGGTACGATCGCGGGATGTTTAAAAGATTTGTTTGGTGAGCCGTGGGGAGGCACTCCTGCACCTCCTGGCCCACAAGTAGTGCAATAAAGGCACTTACCTCATGGATCTGGCCCTTCTCGCCTCATTTTACCGGCTGCGATTCCCCTGGCCCGGGAATCTCAGACTCCATGCATTAAAAATAAAACTTGAGTTCAAATGGAGGCACGCAGCCTCCTTAAATGATTTTAGTGACCAACCCGTCTCCTGAGAGCGATTTGGTCGCCCGCCCCATGACTCGTCCCTGTTAAAACCAGAAGTGGGCGGGTTGGAGGCGAGTTGAAGTCAGGTTTGAGAACTTTAACATTTTTACAATCCCACTCGCCCCCCCCAACCCACCCCTCCTTGGGGGTTAAAACTCCCCCATGATTTGCAAGTAATGTATTGCTTTGAATAAATAAGGCAATAAAAAATAATTGAAGCATTCAGCAATGTACCTGCTATATCCATTTTCATGACCTATTTTGACAGTTATGAAGATAAGCATAGTCAGCATTTGTTTAAAGTCTTTTGAATAATGCATTCCTGCACAGCCATTGCAGATTCCTTACTCTTACCACTCTTGCTTATGATTTATCCTCCAAACCCATTTTTAAAACTGAAAGTTTTTCCACCTAAAGAAGTAAGAATTACATATCTATATCCATGTATCTTATTAAAAATCATGGCCTACAAATTGGATTGCACTGTGCCCATTTTATCAGCATAAAACGGGCACCAAAGGGTCCAATATGGCTGGTGGTGTGCGTGAGCTCATTCTGCACAGGAAGTGCGCCACCTGCCATATTGGTAAAGGCTCCTCCATAGGTATCCAGAGTGTGTGCCTGATACAGGCGTTACTCCTGCCCTAACCCTGCTGTTATCCCCAATCATTTCCCTGGGTTGTGTGAATTATATATGTGGTCTTCTAGCAGTATCACTGTTCTGCAGAGGGAAGCCGCCACTGCGAGTGAGGAAAATCCAGTGATACTGCAACGGAATAATTAAAATCAATGGAAAGGAAACTCTGGCAGGGTGTATAACTGGCGACCGATCTGCTACCGCCTGCTCTGTGCCCCCACCAAAGTTGAAAGCTGTGCCCCAAGAGACTGCTGTTGTAACAAAGTACAATGCATTTTGAGCTTTTTGGAACAAATGAATTTTAAGATACTGCAGTGGGAAAGTTAGAGTACAAAAAAGCAGTGTTGGAAAATTCTGGTTGACAGTGTCACAGACTACAACACTTTGTAAGATATTTGATGTTGTGTTTGTGATGCTGTGATTTTGTAAGCTAACCTGCAGTTTCCTGCCTGATGCGTCAAACACGCTAACCTTGTGCTTGCCTGATAACTGTTTCAAACTGCCCACACACCCCCTCCTAGACTTCTCTTCATTCATATTGCATTTGCCATTCTCTTAGTCTTGGTCTTCCAATCACCTAAAGTTGCTAAAATGGTGGAGCCTATTTTGGCATTATCAGAAATGGTGAAAAGACAGGGCCACTTTCAGTTGCACTAAGGATGCAAGCATAACCCCACTATAGCACTGTTGTTATAAGGTCTAGAAGAAGTGATAATAGGAATAAGGAGAAAGATAGAACCAGATAGGAGGCACATGGGAAAGAGAACCTGAAAAAGCGATCCATTTTGAGGGCTGGGTCTCATTAGTATTTGGCCGGTGGGAATGCTGGTGGTAAACGAGTGCCCTGGGGAAGTCTGCCAGCTCTGGGCCGCTGCAATATCGGGCGGCCCCACTGGCCTGCAGAGAAACTCTTAAATTACAGTAATAACGCCATCGTAAACATGATAAGATTTAAGGGTGGGGTGGGGGGTTCACAATGAAAAATAAATCCATATTGCAATGACTTTTAACTGTACAATATTCTTCAGATGATCATGTGAACATTTTGTCTGGACTGGTACAAGTTCAACAGAAATAAATTTCTCAGAAAGTGCAGGACGACATTGCCACCCGGTGGCTGAACACTGCCATTCGCTGGGTGTATTGTATTCAGTGGGGCAGAAATCGCTCATGAAATAATGGAGGAGCTTAATAGCACTCTCCGTTGTTAGCGGCAAAATGGAGGCGTAAGTTCCGGTGTTCACATATTCAAAATGCGGAAATCCAGAACTTGCTCCTAGTGGTTCGCCGGTGACATGACAGCTTTGAATTAAAGGGACATCGCCCTCTGCAATCAGAGAAATCATTGAAAAAGTGCAAACTTGCTTATCTGCCCAGCTGGAAAGTAATTAATTATGTCACAAAACAGGTATGCTTAAAAATACAGGTATAAAGTAAGTTTTAACAGCACGTTAAGTCTTAATGATTGCCAAACAACCAAAAATTAACTTTTAAAATGTGGGTCTCATTACTCCTTATTTTAAGTTTTTGGTCATTAAAAAAAAGTAATTAAAAAGTTAAAAAATGTTTTTTTACTTTTCCCTTCTGTCTCTTTTATTTCTTACCCTCTCTTTTCTCGCCGTCTATAACTGTTTTTACATTGATTTTAATGTTGTACTTTTCACTTCCTGGTTTAACAATTTTTTTTTTTCTTTTTTTTTTCTTTTTTTTTGATTGGATGTCTTTCAGAAAAAAACTCAATATCTTTCTGATCCTCCTTTCATTTTTTTTTAGAATCCTTTTTTTTTGTGTATTAGGCCCCCCTTTTATAAGAAGGGGGGGGTGTGGGGTGTGCTTAAATACTAAAAACCAAATAAACCAAAACCAAGTGTTCAAATTAAAATTTTATTATCCTCGTCCAGGATGCACTCCAGCCCCTGCGGTGCCCACCGGCCGCGGAAAGCCTCGAGCGTACCGGCAGACACCGCGTGCTCCATCTCCAGGGCCACCCGGGCGCGGAGCATTCCGCGGAAGAGAGGCAGACAGGCCGAGCGACCGCCCCCACGGACCACGATCATCCTAGACCTGTGGATGGCCACCTTGGACAGGCCCAGGAGCAGGCCCACGAGAACGTCCACCGACCTGCCCGCCCCCCTCCTCACCGGGCGGCCAAAGATCAGGAGCGTGGGACTGAAATGCAGCCAGAACTTGAGGAGCAGCCCCTTCAAATAATGGAACAGGGGCTGCAGTCTCGCACACCCAGTGTACAGATGGAACACGGACTCCTCCAGGCCGCAGAAATCACAAGCGGCCTGGGTGTCCGTGAAATGGCGTAACCGCCAGGTTGCACGCGACTGCTCCGTGCGCCACCCTCCACCCCAGATCCCCAAAGTAACACGGGAGGACCCCTGTATAGAGAGCCTCCCAATGGGGACCCCCGTCTCCGCCGGACGGCAGGCTGGCACGCCAGGGCGTGTCCGGCCGAGAGACGAGGGCGAGGAAGTGGATGGTGTGCAGGAGCAGCCCGTACAGGAAATCCCTCCGCGCGGTGTGAAACGGCACGGAGGGAATTTCCGAGAGACGACTCAAGTTGTGAGGCGCGGCCCCCCGAGGGAGGTTCCGTGGTTCGGCGCCGAGGAGGAACTCCGTCCGAACGGGGGTCAGGTCGGACGGGATGGCTCCGCACGCCTGAGCCGCCTCCACATCCCGAGTGGAGTCAGGGCCGAGCGCCGATTTCAACGCCCGGATGGCGATGGCCGCGTCCCCGGCACGCCACGAGGACATCCGTGCGGCCTGGTTTAACAATTCAAGCCTGCAGAGACAGTGAACGCAGCTGTCAAAAAATGCTGCAATCTGATTGGTCGAGGGGAGAGATCGATCCTCTCGCTTCTCCCAGGGTCCTAGCTTCCCCTGAATTGATGCTGGGCTCTTCTCCGCTTCCTATTAGTGGGTTAGTATAAATCTATGGAGCGGCGAGCAGTATTGGTTCGCCATTCCAAGTAATTTCTGCCCCGGTATTTAATTTATTCTGCTCAAGAAGCAAAACTGAGAATACAGCAAGAGTAATAACATCAGAATAGTATTGCTCAAGTATAACTGGTTTCAGGATATCATCGAACAAGGCTTTCATTTTCAGTTTGTATAGAATAAGCTTTCAACAAATAGTGATAATATAAAAATATTATCTACTAGTCAACCTCCAATGGCATTGCACATAGCAAGTCAACACTAACTGTAGCCTTCAGGCAAAGCGGGGTTCAAGGGAGGGAGATAATTGGACCACAACACACAGATGGAATTCAGTTCCCAATTTAAAATCATGCATTCTGTCCTTATTTTTATATAATTCTTTGATTTTATATTACTACCACTCAATCTCTTGTGGCATTGGACACGGTAAGTTGGTGAATATGGTTTGGCTTTGTGTTATTTTTTTCTATGTCACTCCTCTTCTGCTTCAGTCTCTCGGCCTTTTCTCTTCTGCATCCCTCCCCTCAACTCTTTTTTGTTTCTCTCTTTTATTCTTCTTTTCTTTGCTTCTAACTGAGATATATGTCATAATATAGGAAGGAACCATCAATGTCTGCAGGTCGCATGTGGGGTGGGGGTTGCAGGGGCAGTGTGGTCCTCAGTGGCTCTTTTCTCATCTCCCCCACTTACTTGTGCTTCCTTCCACCCCTCACTCCTGCTCCTCCTGGCCCCACAAGGAAATTTAAAAAAAAAATTAATGTAACTTTTCAAGCCTCTTCTGGCCCTGACCCACTTCCGTGCTGGGTTGGCCTGGCGGGAAACTCAATGCCACTTCCTGCTCAGGCATGCACATGTTTGAAAGAACCTTGCTGGCTTTGGGCAGGTCCTTGCCGCTTGCTTAGTAGAGCAGGTTAAAATAGCTGCAGGTCAGCTTCCGCTGGTTCCAGGTCAGGCCGATAGGGTTAAAATCGCCCTTATCTTGTTGCTCGAGTTTTAATATTTGACAAAACTTCCAGTTTGGAAATTTGCTCCAATTTATGAGAACAAAAATATATCAATGATCAAAGTGATGCCAGACAAGAAACATATTCCCCACTGTTACAGATGAGGGAGCCCAAAATTTCTGAAGGTGTGTCAGTAATAGATCTTATAAATCAGTGCTTCTTCACCAAGGACTTTCTCCAGAATGTCCAGACAGTTGTTTGTGCAGATGTGGAGTTTCAATGTTACAAATGCTTTTAAGGCGGCTCCTTGCGTTTTCATGGCACATAAAGCGAATAGAGAAAGACTACATCCAGTAGCTGGAGAGAAAATGATGGGAAGGGTCATCAATTTAAAATTGTCACAGTGAAGAGAGAGGTTAGGAGAAATGTCATTGTACATCGGATTGCTGGACCATTGAATGCTTTGTCACAGAAAGTGGATGAGGCAGAGACCAGCGCATCTTTTAAGGGAAAATTGGACCAATATTTGAAGCAGAGGACGATACATGGCTAGGGGGAGAGTGTGGGGTACTGGGATTAGTTTTTGATTGCTCTAGCAAAGAGCTGGCATAGCCACTACGGGCTGACTGGAGAATCACCAGGAGATCTAATGGACAAGGATAGAAATATAAATAGAAAATGCTAGAAACGCTCAGCAGGCCAGGCAACATCTGTGGAGAGACGAAGGTAGGGTTGACGTTTCAGACCTATGACCCTTTGTCGGAACCCAACATCAGCGGTATTTTGCATTTTGGACAAGGATAGATCCTTGGGGACTCCAGATGTGACAGCATGTTGAAGATGCACTGGCTGAGTTCAGACATGTAGGAGAGGAACCATGCGAGGGGACTCCCACTGAGCCAGACAACAGAGAAATTATATTGAAGGAGGATGGCATGGTCAACAGTGACAAATGCTATGGAAAGGTCAGGACAAGGGTTAAGTCACCACAGTCACAGTCACAGAGGATGCGGTTGTGACTTTAGCAAGGGCCATTTGGTGCAGTGACAAGGATGGAAGCTGGATTGATGGGATTCAAACAGGGAGTTTGGCAAGAAATGGGCACACATTCAAGGACCTTACAGAGAAAAGGGAGGTCAGATATAAGGCAGTAATTAGAGAAGGCAGATTGATTGACGTGGGTTTTTTGAGACAGTTTTGAAAGGAGATAGAGTGTCTTCGGAAAGGGAACCACTGATGAAGTCAGCTGGTATGGGGGCCGGGAAGTGGAGTTGAGTGGGGAGGAGATCAAGAGTCTTATGGAAGAGGTGAGCTTGGAGAGGGCAGGGGAGCAACTGGGGAGAAACTGCAAAATAAATGTTTATGGCTAGAAAGGGCGAGAGATGGGGGAGGTCAAGGACTTGGTATGCGAGGAAGGAAGAGAAGTGGCAGAGGCAGCTGCATGGACATTTTTGTAGAAACAAAAAAAATCCATGAGCCTCTTGCACATGGTATTTGAGGTGAGCGTGAAGGGGTGGTGGTGAGGGATTATAAAGGTGCAGTTAGTCATGGAAAAATGGTTAGGATTGTCCTTGCCCTCAAAGATGGTCCCTCAGTAGGTGATTTTCGCTGAGGCATGATAACAATTGACTTAATTGACCAAATCTGGCAGCTGATGACTAAGCCAGTTTTCTTGACTTGAACCCACAATCTTCTGAGTCACAAATGAGAGTGCAATCAACTGAGTTAAGCTGAGTTGGCAACTGAAATATTGATAGGTTCTGAAAGAAATATTGGATCTGCAAGAAGTGTCATTGATTGTTACAACATTTCTGGATCTTGTGATCATTTGTCACAGGCAGAGTTTGAAAGAAAGAGTTACCTTTAAGAGTTGAGTTTTAAGACAAATTGGAATTGCACAGGTTTAAAAGGAAAGGCCACAAGCTGCAGACATTTGGAGAATGTGTTAAAGCCAGACATTGATACTGTTACCCTGGATGATCAAGAACAAGAAGGGAGTTATTATCTCATCTCAAGGGTTCACAACAAACACTGACACTGTAATGGGATGGAATGTCCCTTCCTGTTGAGCTTTGAATGAAGCCGGTTTCAAAGGAAGGAGGTGCAGCAGCTGGTTTGATCAGCAGCTCTTCTTGCCAAGCCCTGGACAGGGGCAGGGATCAAGAACCAAGCCCCAACTTCCTGTGGGGAACAGGAAAGAGGTGAACAAAGATTCACATGTTAGCAGCAGGCCTTTAAAAGCAGAGAGTGTTGTAAAAGTTTTTGACAGGCTCAGAAGGTTAGAATGCTAGAAGAATAGTTGGAAGATCCCTCATATAAGTCAAGTAAGACCATCCACCGATGTGGGGAAGCATGGTGACTTCTTTATTTTGTATCATTATGTGAAGCTAAATTGTAGCTATTGAACTAAGTGAATCTGATCATAACTGTTGCTCTGTATGCTCATTTATGAAGAGATTGAAGAAATACAAATGTGAAAGACATGAACATCTGGTTCAGTCCACAGGAAAGTATTATTGCTACACACTTGGGTTACACTACTGTACAAGTAGGTATAAGGCAGTGTGAGTCAGCTGCCATGAAAAGTAGGATGCTCAAGCTGCACACTGGAGCAACTGACACCACTGAACCTGAGAAGGTATCTACGATAGGCCTGAATTTGTAACAACCATGCTTATTCATGACAAGGACAGCAGTTTAATTTTTTGAAAGAAATCCAGTGCTTTAATTAATTGTTGGTGTCACTTTTGATAAGATTTAAGCACCTTTACAACTATGATATTCAGGAAATTGTGTTTTCTAACTATATATAAATATTGCCAACCTGCTTTACCATGGAATAATAAACAATATATTATAACATTTCACATCCTGATTAACGATGCAATGACTACTTTTAAACCCTGTGGATTTTCATAGAATTAAAGCAGACATCTCCTTGAGGGACAACAGATACCAATTGGGAAATACTTTCTGTACAATGGACTTCTAATTTCTGTCATTAGTCTATAACCAAAATATATGTTTAGGCTTAGGCATGTAACAGAAGCCAAAGTTCAGATGCAGAGCTCTATTTTTCTACTTTCTAAATTCTTTATATTCACATAGGAATATGCAGAACCAGAAAAGTTCATTAAGCTGATTCCAAAGTCTGAAAGTATCATGCTATCTCTCATACCTCAAATGTTTCCCTCGCTTATATCCAACCAGCTGTCTCTTGAATCCACCCGCACTGCCTCCCAATTATTCCATTCCATATTTTCACCAACCTCTGCATAAAATAAAGGATATTCTTTTTTTTGCTTCTGTGCTCCTGGAGTGTGGGGCTTCAACCACTGAGAATACACGTTGGAAAATTATTTGAGCACTGTGTCCAAATAGGCAGCAGATCAGGGGGCTGTGTCCGCATGATTTCCCAAAAAGCACTCCCCAGCAGCTGAGGCACTGTGTCGGGAGCACAGAAGCAGAAAATTTACCCTTGAATTTAAAGGGGTACATTATCTAGGGTTTCTGACAATCTTCCGGCAAAGGTACGATGGGAGATTGGAGAGAACCCCCATGGAAATTGTACCCTAAATTGCCTGTTAACCTTTCCTCTTCTGAGCTTGAGTCAATTGGGTAGAAATTACATGAGTGTTGCTATGCAAACCAGGTGGAATTCTGATGGGGTGAGTTCAGAAAATGGGGTGGTACCCATACGGCCAGGGTCCTGTCCCTTTTCCACTGAGCAGCAAATTCCACCAAGGGAGGCCCTTCTGCCTGCGCCCTTTATGTCCTGGCAGCAGTTTTGGAGCGTCGTCAGGGGACTACCCAGAGCTACCCTGGGAATCCCACCAGATACACCGCTGCTTGGTCCAGCAACAACTATTCCTGCTGGGAGCAGGTGTAGGTTCCATTCTAGGCCTAAAGTGAGCCCCTCAGTGACAACAGTGAATGACAATTGATTTTGGATGGATCGACTAACATTGGAACAAGAACCTAATGTCACGGGAAGTCACTAATTTGAAAATGTGCCACCTTTACCTCCTCAGACCGACAGAAGCCTCTGACTTCTTCTCTCAGAACAGCAGGGTACCACTCTGAGATTATGATGGCCCCACGAGATAGGCACCCCTGTTATAGTGCTACAGCCACAGGTGCCCACTCTTATTACTTAAATTATCCGATCCCCAGGATTTGGCACCAGGTCACGGTGGGATGGAAGCAGCAGATGGAAGTTTTTCCCTGCCGCAGCTTTGGTGGCACAACAGCTGGAATTTCTAGTCTTGTGTCCTTTTATTGCAGAGTTTATTACGCTTAAGTCTGTCTATACCACTAAGGATTTTGACTCCTTCCATAAGCTCTCCCCTAAGTGCTCCCTTCTAAAGTCAGCACTCTCGCCTCTCAGTCAGAAGGTTGTGGGTTCAAGTCCAATTCCAGAGACTTGAGCACTAGGCTGATATGCCAGTGCAGTACTGAGGGAGTGTTGCACTGTCGGAGGTGCCGTCTTTCGGATGAGGCAGTAAACTAAGGTCCCATCTGCCCTCTCAGGTGGACGTAAAAGATCTCATGGCACTATTTTGAAGATGAGCAGGGGAGTTCTCCCCCGTGTTCAGGCCAATATTTATCTCTCAAGCACCATCACTAAAAAAACAGATTATCTGGTTATTATCACATTACGCATTGTGCGCAAATTGGCTGCCGCATTTCCTATATTACAACAGTGACTACATTTCGAAAGTACTTCATTGGCTGAAAAATGCTTTGGGATGTCCTGAGGTCATGAAAGGCGCTATAAAAATAAAAGTCTTTCTTTTCAAGCATAAACAACCCAGTTGCTGTAACCTCAGGTGCCTAGTTCAAGGTATCAGTTTGAGTTACTCTATTGCAAAGTCAAGATGTACTTGTGATGATTGATATGTGACACTTTCAGATGTGATGCCTTTGAAAGGCATGATGTAATGGATATAGATGATGCTATATACTGAAAAATCTTAATTGTTGCTGGATCGAAAGCAAAATACTGTGGATGCTGGAAATCTGAAATAAAAACAGAAAATGCTGGAAATACTCAGCAAATCAGGCAGCATCTGTGGAGAGAGAAACAGAGTTAACAATTTAGGTCGATGACCCTTCGTCAGAACTCTGAAGGATCATCGACCTGAAACATTAACTCTGTATCTTTCTCCACAGATGTGGCCTGACTTGCTGAGTATTTCCAGCATTTTCTGTTTTTATTTAATATTGTTGGATCCTTGCAACCCTGCCTTGTCATCTGTTTTATTTGCAGTTATATTAAATTAACAGTTTCAGTGGAAACCACAGCATCAAATATCCCAGGTCAGGTATAGCACATGATTGATCTGGACAAGACTTCCCGTGCACTGTCCAACAATCTGCTTAATCACAGCCCTCCCTAATGCACCAGTGTGACATTTCCATTTCCCATACCAGTCATTCTTGTTGACTCTCTGAATGTGACTGTCAATTTATTGCCAATTAGTGCTGAATTATAGTCAATTTTGTTCTGTGGACTCTCACCTACTGGGAACTGGGTTGAGACTGTCCAAATTCATTTAATTAATGATCCTTGCAGCCAACAGAAATGGTATTCTAAGAAACTCCAATCTAATCAAATGGAGCTTTGATCTTTATCAATCCTCATGCTGAGGGTGAGTACTTCATTGACTGTAAAGCGCTTTGGGACGTCCGGAATGATTTGATGATCTATCAGGCACATAAGCTATGACTTTGGAAAGCCTAGGCTGAACTGTACTCTCTGACATATAGTGAAAATCTGATACCATAACATTGTGGAGACAGAATGGAAGCCTGATAAAAGAAATCTGTTGTCCATATGTTGGCCCCGATAATTACAGGGAGGCGGGTGGGGAGCAGGGCCGACTTTTAGCAGCCGAGAAATCCGGAAATACAGGAAGGGGGGGAAGTCCTGCTGAATTTAGTGGCAGGACATCATTAGAATTTTTTTTATCAGTTTCCCGCCCGGCAGACGGCCAGATTGAGAGGCTGGTCGCTACCGGACGGGAAAACCTGCAGTAGAAAGCCGCAGCTGGGGACCAGAGAGGATGGAGGGAGGGAGGAAAGGATCGCGGCCGGAAGTGGTGGAGAGATCACGGTAGGTGGGAGAGATTGTGGGGGATGGAAAGGTTGCGTGGGCGGGGGAGAGACCATGGGGGGGTCTGGAGATTACGGGGGGGGGGTGTGGTTGGCCGATCGCGGAGAGGGTCGGCAGATTATCGCAGGTTAGCTCGAGGGACTGGGAGGAAGCACTCCAGCTCCTTCTCGCCCAGCAGTTCTCCGTTAAATCCAAATGGCTGCCAAAATCTGAGGCACGGAGCCTTGTTAACATATTATAATTACCGACCCACCTCTCGAGAGCAGGTTACTCGACCGGCCCCCAACCCGCCCCTGTTAAACCAGAATTAGGCATGTTCGCGGCGGGTTGGTGTCGAGCTTCCCATTTTTAAGAATTTAAACCCACTCCCAGAGAAACCTCCCCCCCCACCCCTGCTCCCTTCCCGAAAGAAGTGAAAATTCTGCCCCTGGTCTCTGCAGCAATGATGATTTGACTGCTACAATTAGTTAGGGAGTGTTAAAATCAGCCTGGTGTTATCCAGGGACCCTGTTTGAAAGCATGCACACATTTGGGAGGGGAAAATCAACTATTAACCTCTGCTGGAAGTATCTTTGTATGGATGTCACTTGAGGACAGGATTGGGCTTAACTGTGATGTTACTTGTGATCAAGTTAGCCTGCTGACACTTACTGTCCAGGGTCACACATCAAGAATGGCCACCTGAGTGAGGTACATGAAAACAGGTGGTTCCCAAGGAACTTTACACTAAGAAAGGATAAACACATTCATGAGAAGAGGAACTTAAGGGAGAAATTTGTGGGAAAAGGAGGTAATTAAAAAAAGGCTAATTAGTTAAAGTATCTGAAAAATTAATTAGAATTCATATTATCATTTTTGGACAGCTGCAAACTTAACAAAGCAGTTAGGGGTGTTAAGCAAGAAACTACAGAGAAGTGCTAGACGTTATAACATTTTTTCAGTAGATGGTATTATTGAACTGCATGTATCCCATAAAACATATGAGCTTAGAAATTGCTCATGGTGCACTATTTTGGGGTTAACTTTGGGTTACTGTAGGATTTTGGGAACAATCAATGGAAATGAAAATTGGAGGATTTCTATAACAGGCCGGCAATCCGACCAGCTGGTTAACTGCTGAAACGGTGAAGATGAAAATTATCCCATGCTCTTTTTCTGTTTTTGTAGGCCTGGAAGAATGGGGTGCCAACTCAGCTAGTATTGCCTAGCAAGTGTTGCCTATATATATATTAAACTTTGCAGAGAATGACAACAGAGGGAAAATCAACTCACGTTGGCAAATAGCACAACAGCTATATTACTGATGGGAAAAGTTATTAAATTAAAAAGACAATATTATAGCAAAATAATTTTGACTAACTGTGGTTGTAGAAAAGTTCAGAAAAAGAGAATTGGAAATTAAATCTTATTACTTTTTTGCTATTTTCATTGACTTAGAATTTCCTCGAAGTGACCTACACCACTATTGCACCTTTTAAAATGAAGTGCACCCACCGGTGGCCTACAGAGGGAGTTACACGTGGGGTTCCTGGGTCTGTTCATCTGCATTCCTAATGGTGCAGTCATTGGCGTAAAACTCGTGTATAATGGGCGTGAGCAGCTGAACTACCTGAAAACTTATGTGCAGTCTTTAAAAAGACAGTTCAGCCTGCACTCATCAGCAGCAGAGTGGGGACAAAATGGTAACAGTGTTCTTTTACTTCACTCTCTAATAACTTCATTGCATGTCTTATCAATATTTTTATTATACTTTTACAGAATAATGACAACTCAAGCAACATTTGTACTCAGAGGGCAGCAGGGCAGTACCCCCTCCAGGAGAAGCACACAAAACTTTACAGAGGCAGACATCCAACCCATCCTGGAGAGGACTGAAAGCAGGAGGACAGACTCCACCAAGCCTGTCAAGAATGTAACATGTGCCACCTGAAGACAGGTAACTTGCATGCACATAGGGGACACAGGAGGAAGAAGATGATGATTAGGAGGAGGAGCTGGGGGAGGGGGTAATTTTCACCTTCTTCACCTGGGCGGTAATCTGGTGGAGCAGATCAGCTGCCTGTTGTAGAACCTGCCCAATTTTCATCCCATTGACCTGTGTTATTTCTCCCTCATCACAAATGACAATGATGAGGAAGGGGAGTCATTTGGTGATGACTTATTCACTCTGGAATGATTACTGGCACAGTTATATCAGGGCAAAGAGAGCTGATGTGTCGTCATGTTATACAATGAGTCGTGGATTGAGGAAATGTCTCTTTATTTGCAAGTGAAGGAGAAGGAGGTCTGGCTGCGATGTCAAAGGTAGACTGAGTTACACAGAGGAGAAGATTTCCGAGATGATCTGTCCTCTGATGCCCCTTGCAGCAGTTAGTGAGGACTTCTCTGAGTGCACGTCATCCTGATGGTCTGCTCCATGTAGTCTGGATCCACCAGAGCAAGGGCTTCCTCATTAGTGAAAGTGCAGACCTTCCTGAGCTGTGTAGTTATAAGGGCACAATACATGATAACTATCCTGGACATCAAAACTGGAGCATACTGTGGATCCCCTCCTGAACTGTCCATGCAGCAAAATCGTGCTTTCAACATCCCAGTGGTCCTTTTATGACCAGCCTAATATTGTACTGCTGCTATGCTGCTGTTAGCCACAGGAGCAGAAGGTATCCTTTCCCCCCAGAAACATCTGTTGACCTTATTGTTTTCCTTGAAGAGGTCAGAGAGGACCAAATGATGAAGGATGAAGACATCACGGCAACTTCTTGCATATTGGACATTGACATCGACTCTGATTGCTGTCACTCGCTATGTGGACACTGAGGGAGTTGGATCTCTTCCTGTTGAGGTGGCTGAGTGGGTGTCTGTGGTGCCCTCAATGCAACGTGGATGCCATCGATTGCACCCTGGATCTTGGGGTAGTCAGCAAACCCATAAAACTGTATGGCCCTATCTCTCTGCTGCCTTTCTGTAATTCCAAAAGTTATGAATTGAGCTGCTCTCATGTGAAGGGCATCAACGACCTGACCAATGCTGCACCGTACTGCTCCCCAGCTGATGTTGCCCTAATGCTACTGCCCAATTTTCCAATAATTTTTTTGTGGCTTTGTTCAGCAACACAAATGACAGACCAGGGTAAACGTTCATTTTCAGCACCTGGATGGTAATCTGTTGGGGCAGATTGCCTGCCCATTGTAGAACCCGCCTGAAAATCAACGGAATGAAAACTGGGTGGGTTCTATAAAGCACTCTGCCAGATTACTGCCCAGGCGGTGAAGTCTAAAATCCACCCCAACATATCACAACTAATGTCACTTATATTCATAAGCCATTGAAAAGACTTCTACTTAGCTTTTCAATGGCAATGAGACCCTTTTCAATCAAGATGTTAGGATTTCTCCAATAGCCTGCACTTTGTTGCACAGCAGTATTCTTTATTGTATTATTCTTTATTGGGTGTTGAAATGCCTGAAAACCATTGATGATAAATGTAATTATTTAAAGTTAGTGTTTGCCACTGTCAGTGTAAAGCAGCTGCTTTTTTTAATGTCACTATTTACTGCTGGTGGTTATCCTATTCCAACAGGGTTACTTTTCTACTGCATCTTAAAATATAAATGGGTGCTAATTTTATTGGTTACATTCAAGGGGTCTGTTGGACAGCACTAATACATGAACTGTTGCTGTTTTTCCTATCTAGGCTTCTATAGTATACTCGGAAAAATGAGAGGCTTGGGAAATTATTTCATTTCAAAGTTTTTTTTGTGGTCAGAATACATCAAAAAAGAAAAGCAGAAATATAAAGGGCTCAATTTTAAAACGGAGCCGGGAAGGGGGGGGTCAAATTGAGGTTGGGAAACCCCATTAATACGGGATTCCCGGACGTCCTTACGATTTTGATGTAAGGACGTCTTTTTTTTGTCGGTTTACCATCCGACTGACCGGCTGATTGACAGGCTGGTCTCAGTCGGACGGAAGACCAGCCAGCGAGAGGACATCTTCAGGTAAGACATTGTTTGTATGGATGCGGGGGGGGCATGGGGGGCATGGGTGGGCACAGGGGCATGGGTGAGCAAGGGTTGGCATAGGTGGGCACAGGGTTGCGAGTCACGGGGGATGGGATCAGGGGTCAGTCATTGGGGGTTGTCAGGATCAGGGGTCATCGCGGGAGTCTGCGATCATTGAGGGGGAGGATCGGGGATCGGAGGACCGGAGTTAGGGGGGAGGATCAGGTTTGGGGATGGGATCGGGGTCGGAGGTCGTGGATTGGGGTTTGGGTTCGGGGGGGTCGGGGGCCTGCGATCGGGGGTTGGGGGGCTGTGATCAAGGGGTTGGGGGTCCGCAATCGTTGGGGTTCGGTGCAGGTAGGCTTGTTGGGCCTGGGGGAAGCACTCCTGCTCCTCCGGGCCCACAAGCTGTGCCTTTCTAGGCATCTACCTGTCAGTCTCGGGCCTTCTCGCCTCCTTTCACAAGGCTTAAAACAAAAGGCCTGGGAATCCCGGCTGCCCGGGGTTGAAATCGGGAATTGGATAAAAATGGAGGCCTAAAGCCTCCTTGAACGATTTTAAGGCCCAACCTGCCTCCTGGGAGCGGGTTGATCGCCCATCCCTCGTCCTGCCCCAGTGAAAACTGGAAATGGGCGGGTTGGAGGCAGGTCTGAAATGGTGGCAATTTTCAATGCCCTCCCTGCCCCCAAACCACCTGTTTTTTACTTTGAAAATTGAGTCCAAAATGTCTGTGTGCTGATAACTGCCAGCAAGGGCCAGAGTTATTTTAGGGTAAATGAAAAACCCAAACTGGAAAGCTTCTGCAGATGAACAGTAATTTAGATGGATTGTTCAAAGTCATTGTTAAAACTCCATATTACGATTTGATTTATGAATTTACTACACTCCACATACTTAATTACAACTCATTTAATGGAACATATTAGGACTGGTTATAAAAGATTTCATTTAAGCACATTACAAACGATAAAGATGTTGCCACATTATGAGAATTAAGTAACTTGTGGTTATTTCACTTCAGGTGTTATGTTGCACTCATCTGGTGGTAGTTTGTCATTTCTGATTTGTGTTACTTTGTTTATAAATCCCCAATCCAAGGCATTAGTGCAATAGAGCATATGAACTGAATACAATCTACCAGGCTGAGATGTTGTACCAGGCTATGAAAATGTGGGAAAAAGTGTTGAATAACGACCGAAGGATTGACAGACATAGTGCCTTTTCGCTGTAACCAGGGGTCAGATTTGCCCTGTATGCTTTCTATGTACAACACTTGGATAGAAAAATGTACCACTAATATTGATTACCATATTTCAATCTCGCATTTCTGTATTCAAACTGCTTTTTTGCATTTAATGGTTGGTTTACTTTTCATGCATTTTTCGCTCTGTATATGTGAATATAAACATGACTGGAAGCAGTATTTAGAGGGGCACTCACCTTCAACCACTCAGATCAATAAGATCTGTGTGCTATTGTGATTAATGGATCTCCAAGGTAGTTCTGAGCTTGAAGTTTGCTTCTTTCCAATTGTTTTCCCCTTACCCTGATTAAACACTCACCGCTTATCATGAGTGCTATTTTTACTTCATTCCTTTGGATGGAGGGACAGTTGGAGGAAGACGAGCAGCAGGTGGACCTGTCAGAACACTGCAGGTCAATGGAGTTGCTCGTAGAAGGCCTTACCCAGCCCACAGGGTCTATAGGCTAAGAGTCAGCTTCCTGCACATCTCTGAGGAGCACTGCATCAGGAGGCAATGCCTCACCAGGCAAGCTGTTGTTGAGAATCACAAGAAGGAGGGGCAGCAGAATGTTTTGCAGCTACAGCGGCCAGGGAGCAGTTGGTAGAGCAGTGCTTTTAGTGACCCGCTTAATTCCTTTACCTGAAAAGGTGTTTTTTAAAAAGTCCTGCAGCATTAATAGTCCTTGTTACCCCTTCACCACTCCCTTGAATCTGCATTAAAGAACATTGAAACCATTCATCTAACCTTTATATCAATGATATTCTGATAATGTAGACTAACGGGCTGCAATGAAAAGAAACTATAGACCAAAGTCCTCAATGTGACAAAGGTGATGATTTCAATACCGAACACAATATTGTTGTGAATTATTTTGCGATCAAGCTACAGTGTTTGTCTTAAGGAAGGTCCACTAACTCTGCCACCCCGACGACACTGTGGCTTAAATTAACTCGCCAGCACTTTTTGTTGCTGGAAACTTGCTGCGAGTTAAAATGCACCCTGTGAAGCTCTCTTTTCACTGCTCCACTAGGGGGCCTTTGGGAGCCACTTGGAGTGCTCAGGTCTTTAGCAACCAGCTGTGCTTTTCCAGCAGGCCTCAATGAAGTATGCTGAGTTTAGAAATGTAAGAAGTTTCAGAAGCTCAAGTGAAGATGCATGGAAGAAAAGGAAGCAGCAGCAGCAGCAGCTGTGGAGTTCAGAAAACGTACGTATGATGCCTGGGCAAGTTATATGCTAGATAAGGACTTGGTTGCTAAGCAGTTTTATTTGCTTATCTGTTTAATGAGCAAAGTTAGAACAAACTATAGAGAAGAGAGTTAAGAGCATGTATTCAATAATCAAACATGAAATGCTGTAAATACTTCGGAATACTGTTCATTAATAGAGAAGCAAGTTAAATAAGGCAAGTGTTTATTACCTAGGTCAGGGAAACATTACTGTTGGAAAAAAAAGGTAGCCCCTGATTGGTCTATAAAACAGCCAAATATGCACCACTTATTGGAAGCTGGATGATGCATTTAACATGAATTGTCCTGCTCTTTGACAGTAGAACACATTCCCTTCTATGAAATGTTGTTTCGGAAAGGGATATTCTTCATGGATGGGAGTGTGCTTCAAGCTGTCCTGAAGGCACAGAGGTAAAGGGGGTAATTTTAACATAACCCACCTGGCGGGAAACTGACAGGATCAGATCAGCCTCTTGTTTTACACCCAGCTCGATTTTACTTTTTATTGACTTAAATGGAAAGTGAAATCGGTCGTGGTGTAAAACAGACGGCTGATCCAATCCTGTCGGTTTCCTGCCAGCGGGTTAGTTTAAAATTACACTACCTCCAGACCCTCTGAGGTAGGATTTCCATGGGGGTTCTTCCGATCATTTACCGTAACTTCAGCAGAACGTCTACGGGAAACCCCGGAGAAACGGCGTAAGCGCCTCCTCTACCATCTCTCCACGGTTTCCGTGGATCATCCACCAAAGTTACAGTGAACGATTGGGAGAACTCTAGTGGAAAATAATGACATCTGTTTCTGAGCCATTCAGATCGTAAAGATCTCAGGTTCAATCCCCATTCTGTACTGGGTTAGCTGATTTCAACAGGAACAACAGTAGGGGTGCTGCACTTAGCTTCAGTGCTCCTGGGACAGGGAGAAGAAAATCAAAAAGGTTTTTTGCTCTCTTGGGCGAAGGGGTGACCAATGCCAGCATCCATGTTTCTGTACCACACCGAGAAAGTCAATGGCCTCAGCAGAAGAGAGGAGCAAAAGGAGTGTGTTTCAAAATGAACTTTGTGGGGCACATAAGGGAGTATATACTTCATACTGGAATTACTATACCCATATCGTTACCTTCATCTTTAAAGTTTAGTGATTTATTTAAATCCAGACTTTTATGTGTTTTTAGTTTTAAAGTGTATCGCAGGATCAAGTACGGTTGGGGATGATCTCATTGTTTTATAACTGTGTCCACTTTTAGGTTTTTAAATAAATTAAAACTAAGATATAAAAATAAACTCTGTTGTAGTTTGTGCTGCATCAGACGTAGCATTTGTTGCAGTCACGAAATGGTGATGTGGCAGTGAAGTTTTATGAGCAGCCTGCCTCCAGCTACATTGCAGCTACCCTTGGCAAAAAAATACAGTCTCCTTCCACATGCAAAACCACTTAATTGCTTTGTCTTATTTCATAATTGCTGACATATGCTATTTGGTCAGTGGGTGAGGCACACCCAAAGAATATACATACCCATCTTGTTATGTACAAGGCATATGCTAATTATTTAAAGTACTTTTGCATACCTTACTTCCAGGCCCACTTTCTGCATCTTAGGAAGTTACAACAGGATTAGAATTATGTGGTTCTGCTACCCTGAACATAGAGTCAGTACAACAGATTAGCACTGCCTCTGTTGGTATTTCTTGTGATATACTAAAAAATATTGCTGTCAGTGACAGAGTTAGGGGAGGAGGAAACCCATTGGCCACAGTGTCATCCTGTTCCTTCTCGAGTCCATTTTTGAAAGTCTGTCAGCATATCAGATATATCTGTTTTTATTTGTTCTCTGGATGTGGTAACGGTGGCAAGGCTGCATTTATTTCCCATCCCTAGTTATCCTGAGATGGTGGTGGTGGGCCTTTTCTTTGAGTTGCTGCACTGCTTGTGTTGTTGATGCGTCCGTGATGGTATTAAGTAGGGAATTGCAGGATTTTGATCCAGCAATGATGAAGGAACACTGGTATATGTCCAATTCAGACTGGTGTGTGACTTGGAGGGGAAGTTGGATGTAGTGGTACTCCCATGATATTACTTCAATTGTCCTTTTTGATGGTAGAGGTCCTGGGCTGGGAGGTGCTGTCAAAATAACCTTGGTGAATTGCTGCAATGCATCTTGTACATAGTAGATACTACGGCCAGAGTGCACCGATGGTGGAGGGGGAGGCTATTGAGTTCAGTGGTATGGATGCGGATCAAGCAGACTGCTTTGTCCTGGATTGTGTCCCGCCTCTCTACTATTGTTGCGGCAGCATCCATCCAGGCGAGTGGTGAGTATTCCATCACATTCTTGACTTAAACCTTTTAAATGGTAGAGAGGCATTGAGAGTCAGGGGGTGAGACACTTGTGTGCACCTATCCAATGCCCTACTGTTGTAGCTAAAGTGTCGATATGGCTGATCCAGTTAAGCTTCCGAACGATGGTGACCCCGAGGATGTTGATGCTGGAGGACTCAGTGATGGTGTTCCTGTTGAAGGTCCTGCTTTGGCTGGCATGGGCTGTTCCATATTGGAGGAGTTGCACATTTAGCTCAACACTAGAATCATTAACAAACAGCCTTACCCCATACCTTATGACAGAGGGAAGGTTATTTCTGAAGCAGGTGAAGGTGGCCAAGGATGTTGCCCAGCCAGAAATATCCTACATAAGAAATAGGAGCAGGAGTAGGCCAAATGGCCGCTCAAACCTGCTCCTCCATTCAATAAGATCATGGCTGATCTCCGACCTCAACTCCATTTTCCCGCGCGATCCCCATTTTCCTTGAATCCCTTAGAGTCTAAAAATTTATTGATCTCAGTCTTGAACATACTCAACGACTGAGCATTCACAGCTCTCTGGAGTAGAGAATTCCAAAGATTCACAACCCTCTGAGTGAAGAAATTCCTCCTCATCTCAGTCCTAAATGGCCGACCCTTTATCCTGAGACTATGCTCCCTAGTTCTAGACTCTCCAGCCAGGGGAAACAGCCTCTCAGCATCTACCCTGTTAAGCCCTCTGAAAATCTTATATGTTTCAATGAGATCACCTCTCATTCTTCTAAACTCAAGACTTATGGCCCATTCTACTCAATCTCTTCTCATTGGACAACCCTGTCATCCCAGGAATCAATCTAGTGAACCTTCGTTGCACTGCCTCTAAGGCAAGTATATCCTTCCTTAAATAAGGAGACCAAAACTGTACATAGTACTCCAGGTGTAGTTTCACCAAAGCCCTGTACAATTGCAGCAAAACTTCCTTACTCTTGTACTCCAACCCCCTTACAATAAAGGCCAACATACCATTTGCTTTCCTAATTGCTTACTGTACCTGCATGTTAACTTTCTGTGTTTCGTGTACAAGGACACCCAAATCCCTCTGAACACCAACATTTAATAAATTCTCACCATTTAAAAAATATCTTGGAGCTGTGATGATTGGCCTCTGAGAACCATGACCCATTTTCCTGTGTGTCATGTATGACTCCACTGGAGAGTTTTCTCACTGACATCACAGGTTTGTGATGAAATCAGGAGCCGAGTGGATCTGGCAGGACCTGAACGTAAGCAACCAGGTTATTGATGAGTAGGCGAGTAGGTGTCGCTGGATGACACTATTGGTTACTTCCCCCATCTTTCCTAATGTTTTGAACTTTGTCGTCAAGACCTTCTCGTTCTGCTCCCCCCCACTCTAGATTTACATTTTCTGAATCAGACCTTGGTTATCTGTAAAAATTGCAGAAGTTTGGGATGCAATATTACTTTATCCCAAAACATTCTACAGTCAGAATGCAGGAATCCAATATAAATTAAAGTCGGAAAGGGAATTGGAGATTCCATTTAAATGCCACATTTAGCAGTTAAAATTCTAAAGTTACACTGATAATTGCATTATAGGCAACAGAAATCTTAGGCTTATGGTAAAAAAATGAGTTTAAATAGCAGACAGCAGCATTAAGATAAATTACAACTATTTATTAGTTGTGATTAATTGAGTGGGGAAAAGTTACCAGGGGATTCCCCTGAAAATAAACTCATTGGACATTATACCTGGCCCCCAGTTGCTTTCTGTTCTGTTCATGTTACTTCTGGTTAGAAAAGTCCATTTTTTTCTTGACGTTATAACAACTAAAAATGAAGAGAAACTTTTAAATGTTACAATCTGGTTGAGCTTAAATAACTAGCAGTACCTGCTTCAACCTCAAGGGGGCACCATGTCAACACTTGGGTAACAAAGGTTCAAGTATGTTTGTATGGGAAGGTTATAACTAGAACTACAGTACATAAAGAGTAAAATATAACAATTCTGTGCTAAACTCCATCTTACTGCCTTATAAATATAACATTACATTGTGTAGAAGTAGCAAGTATAGCAGGATACTGAATTTTCATTGCTTAAGGGCTGCTTCTGTGTTAAGGTAATAGTCTGCAGGGATTAATAAAGGATAAAAATCTGTTTCAGCTGCTAAGAGTTCATTGAAGAGAAAATATTGTGACAGCTTCCGTAGATCAATAATCCACCCCAATCCCCCTGTTCTGCAGTTTGACCTCTTGCACACTGGGAAGCGTGTTTTGATGCAGGAAACTCGTTTTCAATGAGAAGTGGGCCAGCCAGTCTCCACATGTCTATCACAGGAGTTCACTAACAATTCAGACGGTCGAAATCCCACCCCTTTAGATGAACACGCCAATATTTTTCTGACTGGGTTGCCCTTAAAACAGAGGCACTCTCTCAGGAAATATTCGTAATCGTGATTGCAGCCGGCATGTACTGTGTCTGACATTAATTTGGCGACTTTTGCAACAGAAAAGATGAAAAATCTAGTGCATTTGATAGAATGAAGCAGGTTTTAGGTCACTATATCGTTTTTAGTCTTAGGACGGCAGAGTGATTAGGAACGGAAAACATTATTATTTCACATTAAATTAACCCAGGGAGGAAATGAGAAGTATTAACAATAGCTGGCTGACGACGGACTGATAATAAAAGTCAACCATATCGATGGAAGGAAATTCAGACTTATGTCAGTGGAAATAATAAAAGGGAAAAGGAAAAGCTTGAATTAATTTTTTTTAAAAAGCAGATTAGCACATCAGAATGTACATAGCGTATTAATATGGAACTGAACGCAATGGTTGTACAAAGCAGAACAATTCAATAACAATGTAATTTATTCAGCGTACATGAATGCACTGTTCGAAAATGTATTTACCTTAGAAATATTCACAACAATTTACACCAAATATGCTTGCGGCTCTATTAACTTTGCCCGCTAGGCAGAATCTGGATTGGAAGGCAGTTAAAATTCTCCAAGGGACTCACACGCCAATGTTCCACACCGATTCCACAGGCTCCGATTTTAACCTGCTTTGCTGACCAGGCGAAAGGGACACCCACCGGAAACCGATGGGGCCCTTCTCTAAATATGCAGATTGGACTCAGATGACGTCAATCGGGGTCCGATTACTATTTTAACTGTGGGCCTAAGCGGGGAGGTGGTTGTAGCTTTCCCACCAGAGAAGAGGAGTCGGGGCTAGAAGTGGCCCAAAATGCTATGTCCATTTAATTTTTTACGTAAGGAGTCGCACAACACCAGGTTATAGTCCAACAGCTTTATTTGAAATCACAAGCTTTTGGAGCTTTGCTCCTTCGTCAGGTGAAGTAAAGAGATGCATATAGGCACAGCATATATAGTCAGAGAACAATGCCTGGTGATTACAGATAATCTTTCTAACTGCCCTTTATCACACCTCGGCAGAGAGATAATCACAGCAATCAAAGGAGTGAATGGTGTTCAAACAGGTTAGTCAGGGAAACATTACATCCAAGAATACTGAGGTGGGGTCACAAGGGGTCAAATGTAGCAGATGCTGGGGTTTGTATTAAAAACAGATAACTTTTTTTTGCTGGAAATCGCAGCAGGTCCAGCCGCATCTGTGTATGGAGAACAAGCCAACCACGACTTGAGTCTGGATGACTCTACGTCAGGTGGGGTTACGTGTGGCGTGACATGAACCCAAGATCCCGGTTGAGGCCGTCCTCATGGGTGCGGAGTTCCCATTGTCCACCCCAGTCCATCACTGGCATCTCCACATCTTAATTTTTTATGACTTTCCCTGTGGGTCAGGAGGAACAGGAATGCTCCTCCATGCCCCACAGGGAAGGTTTCGACTTCCCCAGGTCTGGCCTTCCTCCTAATCGACTAACCTGAGTGCCGGGAACCGTTCCTTCGGTTCCAAGTGGCGACCTGCTGCCACCTGATTATGGGGGAAAAATTCGATAGGGGCCGTTTTTGGACACGGGTAGCATGATGTGCTATTACCCTGAGCCCAATGGCCCCTGCGCAGGCAATTCGCAAGGTTCGACCCACCGGAGCACTTACCTGCAATCAGCGTTCCTTTCCAGGCCTTGCACATGGAATCAATACAATTTGCACTTTCCACCACCAGAGGGAGCTCAATCTCTTAAAGGGAGGATGTTTCTTAGAAATCTCTTAAAGGTAGCTGGTATCGGTTATTTGATAAAAATAACAGTCTACTGTTTGCATTGAGTCTGAACGGAGATCAGACATTGCACACGTAAAACACAGATGCAGGTCCCATCCCTATGATTACACACTGATAAGTTATGTTAAAACATTGAATAAAGGTTGCGCACTACTAAATCCCTTTTCTTCCAATCTGAACTCCAGACCTTTCCAATCTGCCGATCTGAGTTGGTACCAGGCCTGCGAGATTGCGTGCACCAAGGTTTTCTGCTGATGCATTAGCGACCTTGGTACAAGAGGTGGACAGAAGGAGGTGTCCCCTATGTCCGCAGGGGGGATGGGGTGGGGGGGGGGTGCAAGAGGCCCTCCAGACATATATCCAAAAGGCAGTGGGAGGCAGCGGGGGATGAAGTCAATGCCAGGCGCACAGCATCATAAACATGGATGCAGTGCAGGAAGAAGTTCAATGCTTTGACATGAGTGGTCAAGTTGAGTGAAGTCAACTGTCAAGTGGTGTCTCCTACTAACTGCACCACGCACTACACCCCCCATCATCCACACACCAACAAACTCTTTCCACCAGTACTCAACTCTTCCAACCAGATGCTTCCTCTCACCCTTACACATTACCACTGTTTCAAGCTGCCCACCCAAAACTCACAGGCTACACAAACTGACAGCTATTCAACCACGACAGGCACATCACCCAGACACATGTCCCGCTTTCTTGCAGGAGAAGGTGGCACATATCAGGAGGCAGCAAGTGGCAGTGGCATTTAGCCCCTTGAGCCTGTTCCGCCATTCAATGAGATCATGGTGGACCTGTGACGTAACTCCATATGCCCGTCTTAACCCCATGTCCCTTAATACCCTTGGTTCACAGAAATCTATCAATCTCAGATTTAGCATTCACAAGTGAGCTAGCATCAACTGCCATCTACAGAAGAGCGTTCCAAACGTCTCCCATCCTTTGCGTGTAGAAGCATTTCCTAACTTCACTCCTGCATGTCCCGGCTCTAATTGTTAGGCTATGTCTCTGCGTCCTAGTATTGAAGTCTAGGAGACCTCCAAAAACAGTTACAAATGTCTTGGCAACCAGAATAATCCAGCCACTAACCTGTAAATCCTGCATGGTCCCTTTAAATACCGCTGGTGAATGTTTAGTGTGGTGGATGGGGTGCCAATCAAGCGGGCTGCTTTATCTTGGATGGTGTCGAGCTTCTTGAGTGTTGTTGGAGCTGCACTCATCCAGGCAAGTGGATTGTATTCCATCACACTCCTGACTTGTGCCTTGAAGACGGTGGAAAAGCTTTGGGGAGGCAGGAAGTGAGGCACTCAGCGCAGAATACCCAGCCGCTGACCTGCTCTCGTAGCCACAGTATTTATATGGCTGGTCCAGTTAAGTTTCTGGTCAATGGTGACCCCCAGGATGTTGATGGTGGGGGATTCGGCGATGGTAATGCCGTTGAATGTCAAGGGGAGGTGGTTAGACTCTCTCTTGTTGGAGATGGTCATTGACTGGCACTTATCTGGCGCGAATGTTACTTGCCACTTATCAGCCCAAGCCTGGATGTTGTCCAGGTCTTGCTGCATGCAGGCTCGGACTGCTTCATTATCTGAGGGGTTGCGAATGGAACTGAACACTGTGCAGTCATCAGCGAACATCCCCATTTCTGACCTTATGATGGAGGGAAGGTCATTGATGAAGCAGCTGAAGATGGTTGGGCCTAGGACACTGCCCTGAGGAACTCCTGCAGCAATGCCCTGGGGCTGAGATGATTGGCCTCCAACAACCACTACCATCTTCCTTTGTGCTAGGTATGACTCCAGCCACTGGAGAGTTTTCCCCCTGATTCCCATTGACTTCAATTTTACTAGGGCTCCTTGGTGCCACACTCGGTCAAATGCTGCCTTGATGTCAAGGGCAGTCACTCTCACCTCACCTCTGGAATTCAGCTCTTTTGTCCATGTTTGGACCAAGGCTGTAATGAGGTCTGGAGCCGAGTGGTCCTGGCGGAACCCAAACTGAGCATCGGTGAGCAGGTTATTGGTGAGTAAGTGCCGCTTGATAGCACTGTCGACGACACCTTCCATCACTTTGCTGATGATTGAGAGTAGACTGATGGGGCGGTAATTGGCCGGATTGGATTTGTCCTGCTTTTTGTGGACAGGACATACCTGGGCAATTTTCCACATTGTCGGGTGGATGCCAGTGTTGTAGCTGTACTGGAACAGCTTGGCTAGAGGCGCAGCTAGTTCTGGAGCACAAGTCTTCAGCACTACAGCTGGGATGTTGTCGGGGCCCATAGCCTTTGCTGTATCCAGTGCACTCAGCCGTTTCTTGATATCACGTGGAGTGAATCGAATTAGCCGAAGACTGGCTTCCGTGATGTTGGGGATATCGGGAGGAGGCTGAGATGGATTATCCACTCTGCACTTCTGGCTGAAGATGGTTGCAAACGCTTCAGCCTTGTCTTTTGCACTCACGTGCTGGACTCCGCCATCATTGAGAATGGGGATGTTTGCAGAGCCTCCTCCTCCCGTTAGTTGTTTAATTGTCCACCACCATTCACGACTGGATGTGGCAGGACTGCAGAGCTTTGATCTGATCCGTTGGTTGTGGAATCGCTTAGCTCTGTCTATAGCATGTTGCTTCCGCTGTTTAGCATGCATGTAGTCCTGAGTTGTAGCTTCACCAGGTTGGCACCTCATTTTTAGGTACGCCTGGTGCTGCTCCTGGCATGCTCTTCTACACTCCTCTTTGAACCAGGGTTGATCCCCTGGCTTGTTGGTAATGGTAGAGTGAGGAATATGCCGGGCCATGAGGTTACAGATTGTGCTGGAATACAATTCTGCTGCTGCTAATGGCCCACAGCGCCTCATGGATGCCCAGTTTTGAGCTGCTAGATCTGTTCTGAATCTATCCCATTTAGCACGGTGGTAGTGCCACACAACACTTTGGATGGGGTCCTCAGTGCGAAGACGGGATTTCATCTCCACGAGGACTGTGCGGTGGTCACTCCTACCAATACTGTCATGGACAGATGCATTTGCGACAGGTAGATTGGTGAGGACGAGGTCAAGTAAGTTTTTCCCTCGTGTTGGTTCGCTCACCACCTGCCGCAGGCCCAGTCTAGCAGCTATGTCCTTCAGGACTCGGCCAGCTCGGTCAGTAGTGGTGCTACCGAGCCACTCTTGGTGATGGACATTGAAGTCCCCCACCCAGAGTACATTTTGTGCCCTTGCTACCCTCAGTGCTTCTCAACATGGAGGAGGACTGATTCATCAGCTGAGGGAGGACGGTAGGTGGTAATCAGCAGGAGGTTTCCTTGCCCATGTTTGACCTGATGCCATGAGATTTCATGGGGTCCAGAGTCAATGTTGAGGACTCCCAGGGCCACTCCCTCCTGACTGTATATCACTGTACCACCACCTCTGGTGGGTCTGTCCTGCCGGTGGGACAGGACATACCCAGGGATGGTGATGGAAGAGTCTGGGACGTTGGCTGAAATATATGATTCTGTGAGTATGGCTATGTCAGGCTGTTGCTTGACTGGTCTGTGGGACAGCTCTCCCAATTTTGGCACAAGTCCCCAGATGTTAGTGAGGAGGACCTTGCAGGGTCGACTGGGCTTGGTGTTTTGCTGTTGTCGTGTCCAGTGCCTAGTGGTCCGATGCCGGGTGGTCCGTCCGGTTTTATTCTTATTATGACTTTTCGTAGCGAGATTTTACAACTGAGTGGCTTGCTGGGCCATTTCAGAGGGCAATTAAGAATCAACCACATTGCTGTGGGTCTGGAGTCACATGTCGGCCAGACCGGGTAAGGGCAGCAGGCTTCCTTCCCTAAAGGACATTAGTGAACCAGATGGGTTTTTACAACCGGATTGGTAGTTTCATGGCCACCATTACTGATACTAGTATTTTAATTCCAGATTTTTATTTAATTAATTTAATTTAATTAATTAATTGAATTTAAATTCGCCAGCTGCCGTGGCGGGATTTGAACTCATGACTCTGGATTTTAGTCCAGGCCTCTGGATTACTAGCCCAGTAACATAACCACTATGCTGCTGTACCACTGTGCTAACTCCTATACCATCTTGGATGTCGGAGAGGCCGTGTAGCACCGAAACAAAGGGCGCAACACGGCCCAATTTCGAGCCCATTGTGTTCCCACCAGCTTCTGGCTGGTTTTGGCTGGGAAACTGGCTGGGCCTATGTAGACGAGGCCCAGGAGTTAGCCGCCCGCCTCAGCCCCTGTCCGCCCGATTCCCGTCCCAAGTTAAAATCTGGGATTTGGACGACAGCTGATGAACTGTTAACTTGATTTAATAACGTCTCCATCATGTAAACAGTTAAGTACTGTTGTCCTTATTGGGGGTAGTGTAATTTCTGTTATGTCAAAATAAAAATGAAATAGATACTGTGGGTAATACGGATGGTGACGTTAGTTTATAGTCCTGGGATTTCCTTTCACTGCTGCATTAAAATCCTAGCCTCCCAGTGCAACTAAACTTCCCTTCTCAGCCCAGCTGCAATTTTATACCATGTGTCAAATGTGTTGGGTACTAGTGTTACCTAAATTAATAAAAAGAATGTTTAATATTGAAACTAACAGAAATTGACATTGACCGGTATCGAATATACATTTACAGACGATATTTTACCTGTGTTTAACATCAGATACATGTTAGTGGCACAGTGCTAGTAAAAATATGTCAAGCATAAAAGAGAAATTCAGCAATTATTCTACTAACAGAATCCTTAGAGGTTGACTGCAAAAAAAAAAATTTGTAAAGTAAATTTCTAACATAATAAAAACGAAAAAATTATAAAGTAAACGGGAAAGTGATTACCAAATAGTTGACTTTTGTTTGTTTGAAATGTTTATAAGAACAATTGCTGTCTGGGCCCCATCCCTCTCTGAAAAATCTTGTGCTTGAGTTCACGGGACATTCTAAAGCTCCAACTCTGTGAGCTGGATAAAGAAGCTTCATCAAGTAACAGATCATGGGGGAGATTTTCCTCTTCTATGGGTCTGGAAATCCTCAGTTCAAAGATGCAAAGGAGAGGGAAACGGGGTAGAAATTGTGCCACCTAGTCTCTGCCCTCTATTTTATCCTGGGATTTCCCCAAGGATGAGGTAAGTGGCTATGCCAATATGGGAGTCCAGGTGTGGCAATGAGGTAGGAGGGCTGGAAACATCCCTTTGCACCTTTTTCCCTACATTAGAATAGTAATTATACTTCAAAAGGATTTCATTGTCTGCAAAGTGCTTTCGGACATCCAAAAGATGTGAAAGGGGCTATTTAAATGCAAGTTCTTTTTTTCTTCCTTTTCATTAGGCAATGCTTATTTGGAGGGACAACAAAAATAACCACAAGAAATTGCATTTATATAGCACCTTTAACATGGTAAAACTTCCCAAGGAGCTTCACAGGAGCGATTATCAAACTAAATTTGACACCAAGCCACATAAGGAGATATTAGGACAGGTGACCAAAAGCTTGGTCAAAGAGGTAGGTTTTAAGGAACGTCTTAAAGGAGATGAGAGAGGTAGAGAGGCGGGGAGGTTTAGGGAGGGAATTCCAGAGCTTAGGGCCTAGGCAGCTAAAGGCACAGCCACCAATAGTGGAGAGATTAAAATCAGGGATGTGCAAGAGGCCAGAATTGGAGGAGCGCAGAGATCTCGGAGGGTTGTCGGGCTGGAGGTGGTTACAGAGATAGGGAAGGATGAGGTCATGGAGGGATTTGAAAACAAGGATGAGGGGTTTTTTTTTATTCGTTCACGGGATGTGGGCGTCGCTGGCGAGGCCAGCATTTATTGCCCATTCCTAATTGCCCTCGAGAAGGTGGTGGTGAGCCGCCTTCTTGAACCGCTGCAGTCCGTGTGGTGACGGTTCTCCCACAGTGCTGTTAGGAAGGGAGTTCCAGGATTTTGACCCAGCGACAATGAAGGAACGGCGATATATTTCCAAGTCGGGATGGTGTGTGACTTGGATGGGAACGTGCAGGTGGTGTTGTTCCCATGTGCCTGCTGCTCCTGTCCTTCTAGGTGGTAGAGGTCGTGGGTTTGGGAGGTGCTGTGGAAGAAGCCTTGGCGACTTGCTGCAGTGCATCCTGTGGATGGTACACACTGCAGCCACAGTGCGCCGGTGGTGAAGGGAGTGAATGTTTAGTGTGGTGGATGGGGTGCCAATCAAGCGGGCTGCTTTATCTTGGATGGTGTCGAGCTTCTTGAGTGTTGTTGGAGCTGCACTCATCCAGGCAAGTGGAGAGTATTCCATCACACTCCTGACTTGTGCCTTGTAGATGGTGGAAAGGCTTTGGGGAGTCAGGAGGTGAGTCACTCGCCGCAGAATACCCAGCCTCTGACCTGCTCTCGTAGCCACAGTATTTATATGGCTGGTCCAGTTAAGTTTCTGGTCAATGGTGACCCCCAGGATGTTGATGGTGGGGGATTCGGTGATGGTAATGCCGTTGAATGTCAGGGGGAGGTGGTTAGACTGTCTCTTGTTGGAGATGGTCATTGCCTGGCACTTATCTGGCGCGAATGTTACTTGCCACTCATGAGCCCAAGCCTGGATGTTGTCCAGGTCTTGCTGCATGCGGGCTCGGACTGCTTCATTATCTGAGGGGTTGCGAATGGAACTGAACACTGTGCAGTCATCAGCGAACATCCCCATTTCTGACCTTATGATGGAGGGAAGGTCATTGATGAAGCAGCTGAAGATGGTTGGGCCTAGGACACTACCCTGAGGAACTCCTGCAGCAATGCCCTGGGGCTGAGACGATTGGCCTCCAACAATCACTACCATCTTCCTTTGTGCTAGGTATGACTCCAGCCACTGGAGAGTTTTCCCCCTGATTCCCATTGACTTCAATTTTACTAGGGCTCCTTGGTGCCACACTCAGTCAAATGCTGCCTTGATGTCAAGGGCAGTCACTCTCACCTCACCTCTGGAATTCAGCTCTTTTGTCCATGTTTGGACCAAGGCTGTAATGAGGTCTGGAGCCGAGTGGTCCTGGTGGAACCCAAATTGAGCATCGGTGAGCAGGTTATTGGTGAGTAAGTGCCGCTTGATAGCACTGTCAATGACACCTTCCATCACTTTGCTGATGATTGAGAGTAGACTGATGGGGCGGTAATTGGCCGGATTGGATTTGTCCTGCTTTTTGTGGACAGGACATACCTGGGCAATTTTCCACATTGTCAGGTAGATGCCAGTGTTGTAGCTGTACTGGAACAGCTTGGCTAGAGGCGCAGCTAGTTCTGGAGCACAAGTCTTCAGCACTACAGCTGGGATGTTGTCGGGCCCCATAGCCTTTGCTGTATCCAGTGCACTCAGCCGTTTCTTGATATCACGTGGAGTGAATCGAATTGGCCGAAGACTGGCTTCTGTGATGGTGGGGATATCGGGAGGAGGCCGAGATGGATCATCCACTCGGCACTTCTGGCTGAAGATGGTTGCAAACGCTTCAGCCTTGTCTTTTGCACTCACGTGCTGGACACCGCCATCATTGAGGATGGGGATGTTTGCAGAGCCTCCTCCTCCCATTAGTTGTTTAATTGTCCACCACCATTCACGAATGGATGTGGCAGGACTGCAGAGCTTTGATCTGATCCGTTGGTTGTGGAATCGCTTAGCTCTGTCTATAGCATGTTGCTTCCGCTGTTTAGCATGCATGTAGTCCTGAGCTGTAGCTTCACCACGTTGGCACCTCATTTTTAGGTACGCCTGGTGCTGCTCCTGGCATGCTCTTCTACACTCCTCATTGAACCAGGGTTGATCCCCTGGCTTGTTGGTAATGGTAGAGGGAGGAATATGCCGGGCCATAAGGTTACAGATTGTGCTGGAATACAATTCTTAATTGCCCTCTGAAATGGCCTAGCAAGCCACTCAGTTAAAATCAAGGCATTGTTGGACCGGGAGCCAATGTAGGTCAGTGAGCACAGGGGTGATGGGTGAACGGGACTTGGTGCGTGTTTGGAAACGGGCAGCAGAGTTTTGGATGAGCTCAAGTTTATGGAGGGTGGAAGATGGGAGGCCGGCCAGGAGAGCATTGGAATTGTCGAGTCTCGAAGTAACAAAGATATGGAGGAAGATTTCAGCAGCAGATGAGCTGAGGGGCGGAGACCCATAAGAAGTGAATGTTAGACCCTGCACCCAGTCGTGTTCAGATTGGAGGATCTGAGTGGGGTGTGGTGCTTCCTGAGAGATCCCATCAGAAGGTAATTTCCTTCTTTTGTAGGTGTTCAAAGATGACCTTTGGGTTGGATTGTCTTCTGTCTGCTATATTTTGACAGCAGTCAGAAGGCCCTGCAAATGGTAGCCATTACTGCTGCTCCAAGCCTCTCATTTCACCGCCCCCCTCCCCATCCAGGGCACAGGCTCGTGCCAGTGGAGGGGGTGGGGGGAGGGGTGCAAGTGCTGTGCCGGGATAATAATGGCCTCCAGTTAGAAAAACAAGTATGTTCAGGTTAGGCGGAGTGCATTTCAGGTGTGCTCCACTTGTCTGACACCCAGGCAGGGAGTGTGGGGCAGAAACTCAGACCTATAATCCCCAGAATACGCCAAAACATTTTAAAAATCACTTACTTCACTGTCTCTGAGCACATCTCAGAAAATAGTTTCTGAATTCTTTCAGCAGTCATGTGCATGCCTTCGGTTAACCTCTGACTCGCCATAAGCAATGCTACAGGAGATCTGCTAGTTACTAAAGGAAAACATTGAGGGAGCAGATGATTGTTAAAATACAGAGAGACATGGATATAAGCAGGTTATTTTACTTTATTCAGAATTAGAGGGCACAAATACAAAATTGACCATCATCAATCAAGACAGAAGTTAGAAGAATTTTTTCCCCACTGATTAATGACTAGGTGCAGCAGACTTGCAGCTAAAAAGACTTGGGTAAATATTGCAAACTCAAGCAGTTCTTGCTACTTGTGGTAAAAAGATGCATATCTAAACTATAGTGCAACCCAACCTCTTCCGCTGCAAATATAGACACAGCGCCTTTGGGACATATGCCAATCTGGACAAGGATTGGCTGGTAGCTGAAAAAGCACCAAAATATATGGACTTCCTTCCTGCGAGCTGATGCCATTCAACTTTCCCAAATCACCAGCACCATCCATCTCTGACATCTTCTTTATCTCCCGAGCCTAGATGCACACGAGGAAACCTATTTCTTCCACTGCTTTTACATCCAGCCGATCGTGCTCTGGATTATTTCCATAACAAAGATGCTTTTTTTTAACGTGTGCAGGTCCTTAGCCTGATTCACAACTCCCTAACAGGAGGACCAGTTGGATGCGAAGGGAAGTTGCCACTCCACTCTCATCGGAAGCAAGTACCCTGCTGGGTGTCAACTCAGTATTGAGAGACCGCTTTCTCATCTTCATCCACCGGGGCCTGTTCCTAACATAGAAGCCGGGAGTTTCCTTGGGAGTGACAGAGAACCACCAGCATTCCAATACCTGCTCAAACATCACAACAAACTTCAAACCCTCTCTCTGACGTTCAGTGGCCATTGTCGTCGGGCCCCAATCTGCATATTTAAAGAGGACCCCGCCAGCTTGGGTGGAGTGTCCGGCTCCCCTACTCAAAAGAGCAGGTTAATATTCGGACCTGTCGGGAAAGCAGCGGGATAGGAGAAGGTAAGTCATTCCCCTCATTTCAACTGCCCCCCCAGCCTGGTTTCCGCCAGATGGGGCAAGTTAAAATGGGGGCCGATATATTAACTTGTGCTGGCAAACAAGGTGTCCATGAAATTCGTGGATGCACTTATACACTGCCCAATGGCTTGTTCAAGCAGTGTCCTCGGTGGCTCTTTGAAACGCCTGGGTGTCATAGAATTTGAGTGCTGTGGTAATCTTCCCTGGAACAGACGATGCAGTGGATGCTTGGGGATGTAATAGCTGCAAGATACAGAAAAGCAAATTTTCAAGTTTTCTGACAGTATTTTTGAATAGGTATAAGAGAGCCATTTTCATTGAACACAGTCAGACTGTAAAAAGAATGAGCAGAGCCCATAGTTTGAGGGTTGTTGGGTTATTATATTAAAACTGTAAACACAGTCATCAGAGTTGCATTGTTAAAGTAAGCAGAATGTTGCTCTTTCTTTATGACTCTCTCATCCCATTTCAGATAGATTGTAGTTTTTCCATTTAGATTCAGATTAATGATTCATGTAAATTTTTTATTGAGAAAGTCCATTTGGCTAAATGAATTTTAATCAGAAAATTACATATTATTCAGTCAGTCCTAAATTAGTTGCACGAGGGCTGCCTATGTAATTTCTTCCTTTCTGATTGCTTAGATAACTAGATATTAGATTAGCAATTTATCATATATACATTGCTAATTGGCTGATCCTGTCATATTTTTTAATTTATTTATATAGTATTTTTGATTGCACCAAATTGGGGGTATAGTTAATACTGAGGAGGACTGCGACAAGATACAGAAAGACATTAATAAACTTGCAGAATGGGCGTGTGATTAGCAAATGAATTTCAACATAGGTAAGCGTGAGGTGGTACATTTTAGTACGAAGAATAAGGAGGCCACATATTCCTTGGAAAATAAGAGTGTAAATGGGGTAAGAGGAGCAGAGGGATCTAGGGTACAGATACACAAATCGCTAAAAGTAGCGACGCAGGTTAATAAGGCTATAAAAAAGCAAACCAAGCACAGAGGTTCATTTCTAGAGGGATAGAATTGTAAAGCAGGGAAGTTATGTTAAACTTGTACAGAATCTCGGTTAGACCACACTTGGAGCATTTTGAACAGATCTGGTCTCCATATTATAAAAAGAATATAGAGGCACCAGAGAAGGTGCAAAAATGATTTACTAGGATGATACCAGAACTGAGAGGTTATACCTATCAGGAAGGATTGAACAGGCTGCGGCTCTTTTCTCTAGAAAAGAGAAGAGTGAGGGGTGACCTGATAGAGGTCTTTAAGATAATGAAAGGGCTTGATAGCGTAGTGGTAGAGAAAATGTTTCCACTTGTGGGGGAGACCAGAACTAGGGCCCATAAATATAAGATAGTCACTAATAAATCCAATAAGGAATTCAGGAGAAACTTCTTTACTCAGAGAGTGGTTAGAATGTGGAACTCGTTACCACAAGGAGTGGTTGAGGCGACTAGCATAGATACATTTATGGGGAAGCTAGATAAACACATGAGGGAGAAAGAAATAGATGGATATGTTGATGGGGTTAGATGAAGAAAGGTGGGAGGGGGCTCATGTGGAACATAAACACCGCATGGATCTGTTGGGCCAAATGGCCCCTTTCTATGCTGTGCATTCTATGTAATTCTATGTAAGAATGACTCCATCAGGTATGATCGAATCAATTGGTCTAGATTAGAATACATTTGCCTTTGATTAAGAGTGACACAAACACATTACAGGAAGTGTGTGATAACCCGTGCTATATGCAAGATGTTTAATATATTAATAGATATTCATCATCATCTCTAATACACAGAGGTTACCAGCCAAGTGGGACTGGAGTGCAAAGCAATAATCTCACCTGAAGATTCAAATGGCATTATAATCCACAAGAATGAAGTTAAAGTGGGTTGTTAGTCATTTGAACCCTGAGAATGAACTGTTGCCTGAAATGATATTACATTTATATTTTTGCTGCAATTGTTCTCCTAGAGTGATAATGAAAGATGACTTGTGACCTCACAAACTACCAGATTACAAAGAAATTCAACATCCTCCATATACTAACCTATAAGCATTCCCTATGGGCGTAGGACTATATTGCGCACATCAAATGGAAGCTCCAAGAACCAGCTGAACTTGGATTAGGTTTTGTGTGTATATATCAATAACTTTGTGCATATGATCTACAATGCAATAACATCTCATTGGAGAACACTCTGATAATATGATTCAATAAGCAGATGGTGCACCATGTGTTCAAGGCTGTACATGAAAAAGTAGCAATCAAACTCTGAGAAAACAAAATAATTCTCAGTATAAGCTACTTGTGAAGTGTAGCTCCTTTTTTTCAAAATTAATTGTTTAAATGTTCCTAATACTACATTTGTGGAAATGCAAACCACTGAAGTAACTTACTATCGTGTCCCTTAATGGGACTTATCAAATCAAGTACTTGTACATGTGTATATGTAATACCAGCAGCATCTGTGATGCAAATGTATTGCAGTAAACACAGAGCAGTGAGACACTTTGCTTTCTGCCTTCGTCAACAATGCCTTCATTAGTCCAGGCATTCTTTAAGAGCTCTTCCTCACTTATGAAATGGACTACATATTCCTCTGACACTCTTTCAGTACCCCCTACATTTTGGTAGAAATGTAAATTAGAAAAATAGTTATAAAAGAACAGAAACATTGTTCGCCCACATTAGGTTGCTACAGGCCATTTTTCAAACATTTTATGATTGAAAAAGAAGCCCTCCAGCATACTTATTTTATCCTGAAAGAGCTGGGTACTGAAAGTATAATTTTTGTAATTACCATATATAATGAGCTGGTCCTGTGCCAGTCTGTAGTGAAACCTTTAAATTTGTGAGGTTGATTATGCCATAACTCATTCCTTGCATTCAAACTCATGGGTTGGAATTTCTCTCCTATTCATTATGAGTGAAGGGAAAATCTTATCATGGTTTTTCTCTGGTTCTTCTAAAATGCAGCTCATAGTGTGGTACGGAGCCATACAGCTGAGGAAAGTAGCGAATCTGATCCTTATGCTCCAATTTTAAATCCCTGACAGGAGTCATGTGGCCGAGGCTGGCCTTCTGCAGCATGAGGTCTGGGAGATTTTAATTCCTGGGCCTCCTCTGCATAGTCCCCGACAGTCTCCCACCTGAACCCAGTGGGAACACTAGCTCACCAGCCAATGGGAGCAGGATTTTGTGCGGCAGGTAAGTGGTGGGGAGTGGGGGGGTTCAGGAGGGCACGGCGATCGGGGGAGGGGGATGGACGCCAGGGGCGGAGGAAGCCCCAGGTTGCCTCATGGGGTCCAGAGGAGCTCTCCTGCTCCTCCTGGCCAAAAGCAAACAAGAAAAAACAAAATTAACTCACCTTTCTGGGCCTCTTCTGGCCCCGGCTCCTCCGGCTGCCAGATTGGCCTAGCAAGAAAGCCACAGTGACTTCCACATTCAGGCCTCGGGTTAAAATTGCAGTCAGGGCCCGACGATGTAATCGGAGCCTGATCTGCATATTTAAAGACCCTGTATGCTGAGTTGACTGATCTCTGCCAGGGAAGTGGTAGAGGCATAAAAATTGGCCTCAGTGTCACAGCTAGGAAAAAGTAAAAAATAATTGATTAGTGTTCTTGCTCTTGATTACCATCCAATAATTCATGTTGGAATGTAAGATGTGGGAATGTCGCGTGAAGAAAGGGTTCTCAATGGTTAAACAATTTCAAAATGATCAAAATACAGGCTATACAATTAAAAAGGACGAATTTTAGGACCTCCACCTGGCATTAACAGGACAGAAACAGCCTAAAAATGGCACTGGATCAATTAACCCCATGCTTACGCTAACGTTCCAGCCTCTGGCATCCTGGATAGAGTCCTGAGATGAGTGGTTGCAGTGCTTGCCTGTTTGAAGCAGGAGGCCACTTGTAATGTGCAGATTGGGGTCCTATAACGTACATAGGGCCTTGATTGCAATTTTGAGGTAGCAATGGGCAGAGCATGCGCCAAACCCACTCTGTCCATTTGTACCAGGGAAATAATGGGGAACATTGGAGAAGAAACCATGCGGAGTTGTGGGAGAACCAGCTCAATAACAGCACAATTGAAGTCCAGTGGCTATTTATTCATATCATCAAAGGCAATTATCTCTCATTGCACCAGGTTTTTATAGTTCATTAGCCAGAGAAGCAATTTCAATTGTGTGATACATCCGGATGAAAGTATTTCAAATATAATACAATTCTGCACTTTGAGTATTATGACATTAAAGACTTGTTAGTTAACTTTCAGACGCATAAATCATGAAAGAAAACTTTGTTGATTCTGTTTTTCCAGTGCAAGCCTGTAATATGTACATATATATTATAATAATTCATAAATTAATACTTAGTGTAAGAGTATGGTTTAAAAACAATCATGGTCAAATATATCGACTCGCATAGTGCCAAAACACCTTAGCAAGAGGGCGGATGTTAAAGGGGGGCAAAGTTCAGTATCTCTGTGAGAAAGATAACTTACAGAAACCCAAGAGGTCATTGAAAGAATGCTGAGGCATTAAAATGATGAAAACAATCAAAGTCAGGAGACAGTCCGTACCAGATAGTTGCTAAGAAACAACATACCCTAAGACTTGATTACAGTGAAAGACTATGTAAACAGTAGACATGGCGGGAGCCATGCAAGACCGAATAAAAAGAAAGATAGACTTGCACTTATATAGCGCTTTTCATGACCTCCGGATGTCCCAAAGCGCTTTACAGACAATGAAGTATTTTTGAATTGTAGTCACTGTTGTAATGTAGGAAACGTGGCAGCCAATTTACGCACAGCAAGCTCCCACAAACAGCAATGTGACAATGGCCAGATAATCTGTTTTTTGTGATGTTGGTTGAGGGATAAACATTGGCTAGGACATCGGGAATAATTCCCCTGCTCTTCTTCGAAATAGTACCGTGGGATCTTTTACGTCCACCTGAGAGGGCAGACAGGGCCTCGGTTTAACGTCTCATCCGAAAGATGGCACCTCCAGCAATGCAGCACTCCCTCAGCACTGCGCTGGAGTGTCAGCCTTGATTTTGTGTTCAAGTCTCTTGAATAAGGGGGCTGTACTCAGATAAGAGGGTCTTGCACATTCCTAAGTGGAACAAACAGTTTATGCAGCAGAGCTAAGGGATGAGGTAGTCACGCTAACATGGTATGGCTCATCTCTGGTTGTTTTTACACAGTCAGCTTGGGATGGGATGATTTACAACCAGAAGATAAGGACAGAGGTGCTTATGTGCAGAATATTGCAGCCGAATAGTATAAAGATAGGGCATGCTCCCTCCCAAAATTTAGGGCTCTCGAGAGGACGGTCGGAAGTCCATTGCCCAGGAAACCCACAAAGGTCAGATCTGATCAATCTTGAATCCGGGGAAGTAAAACCAGGTTGTATTGATTGCTTGTCATTTAATGTAGTCTGAAGACAGCTGTATTATAACTGTAACTATAAATTAAAAAAATCTCCATACATTTATTTTACTATAAATCTACTGTACCTTCCGAATGTATTAATTTAGATAATTTTCACACTTTTTTAGGTATCCATAACAAACCCAACTAACAACTTAACTTTAAACGCCCAATTTGATAAAAGTGAAATCCTGAGGGCATTTAGCACTTAAGGGACCACATACATTTTGTTGTTAACTAAACTGCTGATAGACCAGTTCTGTTCAGCATACAGACTGGTATATGTTCAACTTAATTCAAAGAATGCTATTAAAAATCTTACGCCAAGAGCACTCCTGTTGACTTAACTGGTAAAGAACTGCCTGTTGTAGCACTAAGCCATACTGATCAAGATGGTCATAGGTTCAGCCTCTGGTTTGCGTTAAGTTAGCTGATCTTAGGAAGCAGCTGGAGCACTACAATTGACTTCATTGCCCCGGATCAGAAGAGGAGGGGAATCAGACAAGGTTCTTGCTCCTGTTCACTTTCAGGTTACCCATGTTGGAAAGTATGTGGGTCTGGATGTTAGATGGGGATGGGATTGGTCTTGGTTGTAATGCCTTATCTGGTAGAATAACCTATCAACATTCATTGTCTAGGTTCACACATGAAGAATAACCAACCACTTACGACATGTACCAGAGGGTGGTGTGCACCTCTGGAAAAATACCCCAGAAAGCAATCAACACTTTCAGGAGGCAAAGAGCAAAAGGGGAGGAAATTAGGAGGAAAAACCTTGCACTAGATGAATACAGTTTAAAACTTTACTACTTGAATTTCCGTCTATAGCCAATGAAAAATCCCTTGCTTGTGTGCTAGAAGCAGCAGATAGTTGTGTAGGAAATATAGTTTGACATGGAATCATAGAATGGTTACAGCACAGAAGGAGGCCATTTGGTCCGTCGAGCCCATGCCAGCACTCTGCAAAAGCAATCCAACTAGTTCCACTGCCCGCCCTTTCACCATAGCTCTGCAATTTTTTTTCCTTCAGTACTTATCAAATTCCCTTTTGAAAACCACGATTGAATCCACCTCCACCATCCTTTCAGGCATCGCATTCCAGATTATAACCACTGTCTGCGTAAAAAGGTTTTTCCTCATGTTGCCTTTGGTTCTTTTGCCAATTACCTTAAATTGGCATAATTTTGTCAGAACTCTTAAGCCAAATACAGTTGAACAATTGATAGCACAGAAATGCCATGATAATCTTGAAACTTTCTTTCTGATATGACATAAAATAAATTCCAATAAATGAACTTTACAGCTGATAGAATTGCACTTTAAAAATTGCATTTTAAAACTAGTTAAATCTGAGCACTTACCTACTAATCTGTTGAAGTATTTATACTGCATGTTATTTTGATGGTTTAATATTTAAAGTTATTTTCAGTTGGAGAGTTTACTGTATAAAGACTAACCAAGTTTGATCTGAAGCCACCACCTTTAAATGAGATTTGATATGACTCAGTGTGCACATTATTATATAAGCATAATAAAAAATACTAACTATTTTAATAAATTAATGTAAGTCCTTTTTACCATGATATTTTAAGTATTCCAGCTTCTCTGTTATGCTCAGTGAAATACGTTGCTCCTTAACTAGATGTCTCCCTATTTTTTTTAGGTGAGTTTATACTTATTGGCTCTGCAGTTTATTTTAGTGAAAACATTCCTTTTTCTTAATGAAGAATATATTTTGACTTTGCTATGCGCTATTAACTAAGTGAGAGACCGGGCAATTGCCAAATTCCTAGGATTCTGCCTCTGCTACTCTGTGAGGGTTTACTATTCCTTCATTTTGTTTCACTTCTTACTTCTGTGCATAAGGGGAGCAACTGCTCCTCTAGGACCAATATTGGGGGTGCAACACCTCACTCTGGATGATTGTGTTTGCCTGAGTCGCGATGGGCTTGTTGCTGGAAGCTATCAACCGAGAGCCTACTTGTCCTTTACAGCCAGTGAAATCAGCCAATTCAAACATCCCTTGCTCCAGGAAGTCATTCCACTAGTAAGCACAGTTCCCCAGAGTGCAGGAAATTGTGAAACTTTAACAACCGTGGATCACTGGGAATCAGGCAGTTAGTGAGAAGCAAGCAAATATCAGGACTTTAGCGAGGAGAGGCAGAGTATCAGGAATCAGATGGAGAGTGGTAAATACAATGTGCCTCAGCCCTGCTTTCAAGATAATTCATCCAAGGTGCCTCTTATGCCTCTGTCTTTGTCTGCATTGATAACAGTTGATTTAAGTAATGTTTTGCCATTTAGTAATTTTTACTGGACAATCATATAATTTCTGACAATCTCTTGTGGTCATTAGAATCTTTTCCTTTGAATGGAAAATATTAAAAGCTAAAATGTTTACATGGTTATATATGAAATGTTATTTAAATATGAATAATTCTTCTTGTAGTTTTATACTGAACAATGGCCATCTGTAATTAATGGTGCTATGATTAGGGATTATTAGCTATGTGATTTAGGAGGAATTTTTGTTTTAAGCTACAACATTTTCTGATATGAACATGGGTTTAAACTTTAAGGCAGCATTCACAAATATACAGCCTCATGCTGGTTGTTTTTAACATAGGAAAAGGCTGGAGCCACTTAGACAAAGAGGGGATTGGTATATTAATGTGGCTACCATTCAAACTGGTACCAATAACAGTAGGAAGCTTGTTAACTCATTTCAGATGCTTCCAATAGGCATTCATGTATGCAATGGTGGGTGAAACTTTTCTTGTATACACAACATGGGTTGTCTGGTAGATATCAATCTTGAGAGGATGTAGCTAGTTTAATTGGCAACTCTACTGTCCTGGGCAGTGAAGGAGAAAACAAAAAGAGCAAAGACCCAGATGTTGGAGGTGAAGTGGAAAAAAAATCCTGCTAAGGGAGGAAGGTAGGGCCTAGACCTGTGAAGGGAGACAGCCAGGTTCAGATGAAACCTTGGTCTGATTCAGTGATATGCAAGGTCTAAAAGATGATGTCGTATAGCCCATTAAATGAGACAGTGTAGCTTATTATTTCCTTTATGACACAAAGAAACTGAAATGAGTTAAAGTATGGTAAAATTTGTTAAAACTGTTATTGTGTTTGTTTACTTACCGACTGTAAAATAAAGCAACTTAATAATTTTGTATCCGTTTTTTTCTCACCAAAGTCACGCTGTACACGTGAGGGCATGTGCAAGAATCACAATATTCAGTTCATGAAACAAGAGAGTCTCATTGTTACACTACCAGAGTTACACTGCCACTTTAAAAAAAATTGTTCTCAGGATGTGGATGACGTTGGTAAGGACATATTTATTGCTCACCCCTAGTTGTTCTGAGAAGGTGGTCGTGGCCTTCTACTTGAACCACTGCAGTTCTTGTCATGATGGTCCTCCCACAATGGTGCTAAGTAAGGAATTATAGGATAATGACCCAGTAACGATAAAGGAATGACCTAGGTGGCGAAATTGGGCTGTGTAGCTCCCGTTTTGTAGTAGCTACACGGGCTTCTAAGCCCCAAAAATGGCATCCAAGATGCGGACACACACTTCCGACATAAAAGTGCACAGGACTCCATCTTGGTAAAGGTGGTTGTGCAGGCACACCTAACAAACGTCAGTAGCATGTAGAGTAGGGAGATTATGATTTAAATCAGTGTGCAACACTAATTTGAAGCAGCCGCTGGCATTTTGGAACTCCACGCTCCAGCCAATGCACTGTCTTAACGTCGCATAGCTCAACAGGACTTAAATGGCATGAACGACCCCCCCCCCCACCAGTGCTATTTAAAGGGATCATGCAGGAGTTACAGGTTAGTTGCTCGATTAGTTATTCTGGCTGCTGGTGCAATTGTATGTGTTTTTGGAAGTTTCTTATACTTGAAGAAAGTTGCAATGTTCTATGGAGAGTGGTCTGGCTGGTCTTGCAGTATTGTTAGTGGCATTTAAAATAGCGTAGTGTGCTGACCAAAGCTGCTTCCAGACATGGTTGGCCTGCTTGGGCTTACTCTGGGAATTGAACTTGACTTGCAGAGCGGCCACGCAGAGCAGGACAAGCTATTAGAAGGGGGAGAACGAGCAGGAGGAGGAGGAAGTGGAGGAAGAGGCAGGAAGGTAACAAGGTATACAGGCCCTGTCTGCTGGGGCAATGTGTGATCAGATTATTAATGAGTGACACCAGTAACCTCAACGACACCTCCCCATTCACCAACAGTCTCACACTCCTTACCTTTCCTCTCGCACATGACCATCAAATCGCCTTCCTGATGATTACACTTTGCTTCCTCCCTCTGCTCATTGCAGAAATGAAAACCAACACCATATACAAATTCATGACCTCATTTATAGATTTATACATGAAATGATTCAAACAAACTGATACTATTCACCCCTGTGCAATCTCTTAGTGCCTGTCATTCGTATGCCTTTATCTTTCCTAGTGCTCGTACGAATGGCTGGAGCATGGGTGGTGGAAGGCTGCTGACCTTTAATTGAGGAGAGTGCAGATGGCCTTGGAGGACGACCTCGATCAGTCCTGAGCCAGGAGGGCCCGGCTTCAGACTGCAGCATCTCGGCTTGGGCTGCAGCAGGAATGCTGCATTCCTGAGAGAGGACAGCAGGTTCGCCTTTCATGGCGCCACTGCTACTCTCCCAGGGTGGCGCTTCAGCAGTCCTGGTGATCTGCTGGAGGATAGATTGCTGGATTGCTGTGACACCCTGGAAGCCCCATTCCACAGTTGAACCCACAACCACAATAGCAGCAGTCTGAGCTTCCAAAGTAGCAGTCAAACCTTGGATGGCAATGTTTGTGCTGCAATGGAAACTGTTGGTCATCAGGGGCTACATCATGGTGGGTTCCACAGATGTGCTGATGGAGGTGGCCACCTGTTCCAGGTGGGAAAGGATGGGCTCCAAGCTCTGCGCAAAGCCCTGTGCCAAGTTGGAGCTGGACTCCTCCATGCCCCTTGACATTGCCCGCAGGCTTTCTGGCAGACTATCCAGTGCCCTCCGGCGAGCTGGCACCTGTGGTATCCATTCCCCCGCCCTGGCTCCTGCGCACTTGTGCCCGGTATCTCGCCATGTACAGATCTCTCCTCTATCCTAGTCTCTAAAGTACGCACAGTGTCAGTATCTGAGCTGGTGGTGGCGAGTGTAAGATCAAGTGACGGTGTGCCTTCATCATCACTGTCATCTTCCTCTGCCTCCTCTGACTGTGCTGATTCCAGTTCTTGGGTATCTGAAATGACAAAGGGACATGGGTTGAGTTGTGGTGCGGGGAGAGGAGAAAATAAGACGTGCGTGCTTACACCATCTACAGCATGTGAGTCAGAAAAGATTGTGGGATGAGCGAGAAGTGGGAAGCGAGAAGGTCAAGGTGAGATGGTTGGGCTTTCCCTTGTTCAAGGTGGTCATTATCTGGCATTTATGTGGTTGCCTGCCACTTGTCAGCCCAAGCCTAGATGTTTTCAAGGTCCTGCTGTAGGCTGGCATGGGCTGCTTCATTATCAGATACATATGGGGCAGCGTCTACATATTGAGAGAGAAAGTAAACTTCTGATTTTGAGGAATGTGGATCTCCTTATGGGAGACAATATCTAAGGCAGACACAAAATGTAACTTTTAACAAGTGAGTTAAAATTAGTATTGATGAAGGACTGGATAATACTGGTCTTTCTCTTCTGGGAACTGGGGTCAAGTCCAGTCAATATTGATGGGATAAAAACCCCTTCTAACAGTAGTTTCAACACAATTCCTAATCAATAAGTGCTCACACTAAAAAACCCTGCACAAGTTTGGCAGAAGTTGACACCAAACTTGGAAGTCTGACTCAGAGAGTCACAAGGATACCTGGTTTGGAGAAATGAAAAACATTTACACTGATAACATAAGGATGCTCTTCTAACATTGGAATTAAGGCATATTGCTGGGACAGAGAAAAATAAGCTTCAGACTCTGCCTGGGAGCTTTCCCTGACCTGGGGGCACTTGATTCTCACACTGGGTACCAAATATAGAAAGTGTGCCATTTCCCAGCAGAAATCATTTTCTGTACATTTATCAAAAGGAGAATCAAAGGATTTTTTAAGTGCACTATCCACCACTTACACTGCCCACTCTTATAGCATGATGTGGAGATGGACTGGGGTTGACAATTGTAAACAATTTTACAACACCAAGTTATAGTCCAGCAATTTTATTTTAAATTCACAAGCTTTCGGAGGCTTCCCCCTTCGTCAGGTGAACGATGTGAAAATGAAATCCTCGAAATGAAATCGCATTTATAATTCACAGAACAATGCTTGGTGAGTACAGACAGTTTTTTCAACTGCCCGTTGCCAAGGCAATCAGTGTGCAGACAGACAGGTGTTACCTGCCAGGTCTCACAGAATATACAAATCACCAAAAAAAAACAACAAACAAAAAAAAACAGAGATAGAGAGGTAGAAACATAGAAAAGACAGCAACTGACCCGTTATATTAAAAACAGATAACATTTGTTCGCTGGTGGGGTAACGTGTAGCGTGACATGAACCCAAGATCCCGGTTGAGGCCGTCCTCATGGGTGCGGAACTTGGCTATCAATTTCTGCTTGACGATTTTGCGTTGTCGTGTGTCTCGAAGGCCGCCTTGGAGTACGCTTACCCGAAGGTCGGTGGATGAATGTCCATGACTGCTGAAGTGTTCCTTCTGTGAGACCTGGCAGGTAACACCTGTCTGTCTGCACACTGATTGCCTTGGCAACGGGCAGTTGAAAAAACTGTCTGTACTCACCAAGCATTGTTCTGTGAATTATAAATGCGATTTCATTTCGAGGATTTCATTTTCACATCGTTCACCTGACGAAGGGGGAAGCCTCCGAAAGCTTGTGAATTTAAAATAAAATTGCTGGACTATAACTTGGTGTTGTAAAATTGTTTACTCTTATAGCAGGCAACTGTCTATACCGGGCAAGCTCCCACAAACCATTTTCCATCACCATAGAAGTCAATTACAAAGGGGCGTTTACAATGTATTGAGCTATTTTGGCCAATTCAATAAGCTTTTCGCACCTTGTTAAAGTGTGATTACCTTAATTACTTAATCCTCCCTACTTATCAAAAGCTCCACTGATTTCAGGCAAATTGCAGTGTTAATTAAATATCTTTCAGCTTGAACTGCTACCTGTTCACCTGTAACGTAGGAGCTGAGTGCCTCAGTACTGCGGTATTGCCAGACATTGCCACTGCTTATATCGGGAGCTTGGTGAAATAGTGGCTGAGCAATGGGATCTACTCGTTGTAGGGGCTCCAATTTTATGGCCCTGACTCTCCTCTTTAGGATGTTGACCACTGTTGATGTTGCTAGAAAATTGTGCCATGATACAATTTTAGGCCAGGTGTTAGAGCACGACTGTCACTGTCTTTATCCTGTACTTCTTGGATTCACTTGTCCACCGCTTATAGCGGACAAGTCGGGAGTAATTTTAACCCCCAGGACTGGTGGGTTAGGGGTGAGTGGGAAGGTAAAAATTGTAAAAATATAAAACCTGACCCCAACCCGGTTTTAACAGAGGCCTGTCGGGGGGGCCGGCGACCAATCTGCTCTCAGGATGCGGGTTGGTCAGTAAAATCTTTTAAGGAGGCTGCTGCCTCCATTTTAATAGGTTTTTTATTTTTAACTCCTGGAGGCCGGGATTCCCGGGCCTTCTGATACACGCCACGTAAGAGGAGGCGAGAAGGCCCAGATCAACAGGTAAGTGCCTTTAAAAGAAAAAAGGAGGACTTGCATTTATTTTCACAACCTTAGGACATCCCAAGCGCTTAACAGCCAATGAGATGCTTTTGAAGTATAGTCACTGTTGTAATGTAATGCACTGCTTGTGGGCCAGGAGGAGCGGGACTGTTTCCTCCAGGCCCACCAAGCTTACCTGCCGTGATCCCACGCACGTGATCGGCCAACACCCCCACCCCCCACCCCCAACCTATGTCCGATTTCTCCCCACAACCTTCGAACCCCCCCCCAAGATCTCCATTCCGCCCTACGATCTACAAACCCCCCCACGATATCTGACCCCCCCACGATCTCTGATACCCCCACAATCTCTGAACCCTCCCCACGATCTCTGATCCCCCCCCATGTTCGACCCCCATGACCTCCGACCCCCCACGATCTCCGACCCCCCCCCCACAATCTCTGATCCACCCCACGATCTCCGACCATTCCAATGACTGACCCCCCCACCCCACGATCTCCAACCAACCCCCGCCGATAACCGACCCTCCCTCCAATGACTGACCCTCCCCCCACCCGATAACCGAACCCCTCCTGATGTCTGGCCCCAACCCCCCCCCCCACCGTCAATATCCCACTTACCTGGCATCCGCTCACCGGCTCTCTTCACGGCTGCGAGTAAATATTTGGGCCATCGTGTTAGCGCCATTGTGCCTGCTATAAATGGTGGAGACTGTACTGAATACACAAGTTTATTTTTCATCATCAGCTGATGCCATTAAGTGCCCAGAGGTTTGCAATTCCTGTAGGAACTAGTTGGTTGTATAGGGCACGTTAATAATATTCGTGTTGTGTAGAGGTGGAATGGTTGATGAGTTCATACTGTTGGAGGCTCAATCTGTAGCTATAGATCCCAATGCTCACATCAGGGAGCTGTGTAAAATGAAAGTGGAATAGACAGGCGGAGAATGAGTGAGCACTAGAGAGAGACAAAAATGAAGAAATGAAGAGGCTTGTCAGAGGAGAAGAAGCTAGTGAAGAGATAGACAGCAGCTTAAAAAAAAGAGACAGACAAGTGGGAAGAGGTTGGGCCATGTCCATTAGCACTGCTAAGTAGTTTTAGAAGTGCCATGCAAGAGTCTTAATCACCACCTGTGCTGGTTAAATGTGTACTGACATTACCCCCAGGGATCACAGTACGTAATGGTACAACTATTTCTAAAGTCAATATTTAAGTGCTATTTATCTTGACATTTAAGGAAAACCAGTAGCACTATTAATAGTGTAGGAACATGTCAGTTCTACATATCTACACTAATAGACTAACAGTAATACCGTAAATTATAACACATGTTAGTACATATTTATCAAGGCCTTTTTTATAGTATTGTTGCATATTTAAGTGACTTGGGAATTCAATAAAAGATCAGAAATATTTTTGACCAAGCATACGAAAAATACGTTTTCCCCTCTTTTGAGAAAATCTTTATACTCCAGTATGCTGTTCATAACTGGACTGTTTATATTTCAAAGCTGTATGAATTAGTCAGCAATTCCATGTAACATAGATAGTCGAGGCTCTGTGTACATTTCAGCTCTGAATGATATATCACAGACTTAAATGTTTGATTCACTGTTTAAATTAGCTTTTTATAATAGTGTTCTTTTTGCTACCAGTAGTTAGTTTTGCACGCTGTTCATGCAATTCTATTTTCATTAGCTTATTTTAGATCAAAATAATATGGTGAGATTGAACTCCACTGCTAGTTTATTTGAGTTTCAAAGGTGATGGGTGTACACTGTGCAGTATTAAATATTGCTAGGCACTAACATGCTCCTAGCAACATCAAAATCATTTTTAAACATGACCTCACCATTTAGAATAAAATCTGAATGTTTTAATAAAGGATGCTGTCTCCTGCTACACTTCCTTTGAGTTCAGCTTCAGTTCCCCAACGGAAGGTACTTTCCTTTCCAGGATCTCAACCTATGGGTTTCCTGATAGGAGCCCAGCCCATTCAGTCCCCTGGCACAGCAGGGTATAACAAGGATATGCCTTGCCTCTTTGCAGGCTTAGGCGGACCTTTCCAATGACCTTCCTGCCTAGTCAGAGAGGCAGTTGCTACTGTGCTAGGGTCTTTGAATCCATCATACACAGGCCACCCTGGGGAGGGGACTCACTTTCATTTTCACATCCAACATGGCAGTTGAGTGATGAAGAAATGGTTAAGTGGGTGTAAAACAAAGAGCTCTGTCAAAGGTCAATGTGCACATTTCAGTGCAATTGTTATTGAGTCAACTGAAGAAAGAAGAACACTTAAATGGTTTGAGTGTCTGTATGAAATACTATTGTTTAACCTTGAGTTCCTAGCAGCTTTTGTATTTTTTTCCATTGAGCCAGGAAAATGTTTTAAATTTTTTACCTGTTTGTCTTTGATTTAAAGTGTACTGGAGCATTTGAAATGTCAGAGAATTCATGCCTGGCTTGTAGAAAATGATAAGTCAATGTAAACCTAGATTTGCCTCGCTGTATTCTCTTAGTCTAGTCCTCTCTGAGATTGAACAATTGAATATTTGACATTTAAAGATTTGTGTTTTTTTTCTGGATTTGAAGAACTTTTATTGAAATGATAGATTGCATTTAAAAATACCTTCCACAGCCAAACCTTTTTGTAAAATTTGAATTCTTAATAATATAGATACTTAAAAATGTTTAAATATTTCAAAAAATTATGACCCCGAAATGTGTTAAATGTTTTGCTTCCTTTCTCACAGTATTTATTTTCTCCCCTCCCCCCTTTTAAAATATGGGTAGTTGACTTGCACCAGATGGCTGTCAATGTCCCATATTAGGAGGTACTTGAGAACAGACTTGTCCTCTAATTTTGTTAACATCCTTCTTAGGAAGTGGGTCAATTTCGAGTCGGACATTTTTCAGGCGTCCTTGGGACCGCAGGACTTTGCTCCCCGAAATTGGGCCTGTAAAATAGGTGCAACGATGTCCAATTTCTACCTGTTATTTCCTTGAGCGATCCTATCATAATGTACTCTCTCGACTAGAACCTTTAAAATACTCTTATTTGTGCAAAATCATGTTTTTAATGGAGATTGCAAGCAGAAAAAGAGGTGTAATGGGTTTATGAATAAATACCTTCAAAGAGATGACAGAAACATCACAATAATTTTTGGATTGTAAAATTGGGAGTGAAAATACACTGGGGTAATTTTTTGTCCAGCTGAGTGGCTCGACCTCCTGTTATAGAACCTGAACAATTTTTTTATCATCGAAATTAATGGAATGAAAATCAAACGGGTTTTATGACTGGTGGGTGGTGAAGACAGAAAATTACCCCATTGTGATCAAAAACCTGTTACACATAACATTTATGACAAAAATAGAAGCTGTAAACAGCAATATTGGAGCTTGTTTGAGTCTCCTGTGCTCCATACCTTCTGAGACTGAGACTGCTGGAACTTAATTAATCTGTGGACTTCACATTAGTGAGAGAAGACCCATCTGTTTAAACAAACCTTCCATGTTCTCTGTTCTGTCATTAGCCAGATGAATGTAATCCTATAAAACAAGTTATACCACAGATGTCAGCTAACAGTTCTGATATTCCTACCAAGCCATATTCTGATGCAATCCTTTCCCTTATACACACATGTTGTTACTGAGCTGGAAATTCACTTTGGAAAACTGTTGGAAATATAATTGATAACTTGACAATCGTAAAGTAAGTGTAGATAACACACTGCAGGCACTTTGTTTTTCAGTATTTGCTGGTGCTCAGCGGTAACATATGTTGTTATAGAACTTTTATGTTTTGACCACATCTATGTTTGTTGTTCATATCATCTCTATAACCATGGTTTACCATTTCCATGTAGCCTGCTCCACCTGGCTGAATGGTTTTTGGCTCCCCCAGCAACCACATCATGATACCGTAATAAGTCCACAAGGAGCATGCTTGTGTCTGGAATAGTTACGAATAAATGATAGGGTTTTCTTCAAGGCAGAGCATTGCTTTTTTAATAGGTCCCACCAATTGATCTAGCTGATGAAATTATAGTTGTTGCTTTGAGTTCTAGAATCCACTGTGTTCTTTCTTTCAATGTGGGAAATTGGCCTGAAATTATCCTGGAATGAAATCATCTTATATTCTATAGCTGCTAATTTCTATTTAATGATGTAAATGTTTAAACATAGTGTTTTGTAGTTCAAAAATAATGCATTAAAAATAATAGTAAATTTAAGCCAGTTGACATGATTTACATTTGGAGCTGGCCATCTTCTGTAAAATTGTTACAACAGTTCCTGTGTCTAAAAAGTTAATGTGGAATGTAACTCTTTCCCATCATTTCACTGTTTAACCATTTATGTGTGAACAGCCCAAGTACTGTACGTCTTAACTTCTGAACTTTGAACAGATTTATTGGAAAATATAGCCTGGCACACACTGCGTTACAGTTTGTTCTAATGGATATAAAATTAAATATTTATTATGAATGTTGCCATGAGATCCAGCCGTCTGTTTGTTTCAACGTTTAAATGGAATATCCTCATTAAAATAGAGATACCAAAACTCAGTAATGCATAACAAAGGTACATTTTGAAACATTTTTACTTGGAACAAAAGCATTAGATGCTATTTGTTTTTACAGGCAAAACAGTTATTGACACAGTACCTTAGCTCAATACATCAATGTCAGATATATAAAGCACCAACTACATTAAATGGGTTTTCTGAATGAATAAAGTTAATTTTGTGTGAGATTAAACTTGCTAGATTTTAATCAAGTGACAGAGGCCTACTGAGTTTATTGAATCAATAACTAGGTTACAAGATCTAGTTGTTCATCACATGTGCAAAGTTTGCTTTCTTCAGAGCAAACTCTAACACTAAATGCATAGCCATTATATTATATTTAGTTTTACTAGGTGGAGGAAGTTATGTTTTAGCCTTTGGTGTTTTATGCCTTTGTTAGAAGTTATGTTTGTGTATGAACAATATGCTATCAGAGCCAGAGTTTTCCTTTGGGTAATATTTTATTGTACCAAATTGCAATTTATTTAGCCTCTTTCAAGGAAAGCCATCTTGATGCTTCCTGTTAGTTCAGCTGGTTGAAACAGTGAGTAGCTAAGACCAGGAAGGTCCAGGCTTAATACCTAGATTGTGCTAGTTTAGCTGATTGCAGCTTGGATGGTGGTATCAATTTGCCTCAGTGGGGCGGGAATATCAGCAAAGGTTGCCACTCTTGATCATTACCAAGTGACCTGCACCCACCTTAGAGAGGGTGCAGAAAAGATTTACTAGAATGGTTCCAGGGATGAGGGACTTCAGTTACGTGGATAGACTGGAAAAGCTGGGGTTGTTTTCCTTAGAGCAGAGAAGGTTAAGAGGAGATTTGATAGAAATGTTCAAAATCATGAAGGGTTTAGATAAAGTAAATAAAGAGAAACTGTTCCCGTTGGCGGAAGGGTTGAGAACCAGAGGATACAGATTTAAGGTGATTGGCAAAAGAACCAAAGGCGACATGAAGAAAAACTTTTTTATGTAGCAAGTAGTTATGATCTGGAATGCGCTGCCTGAATGGATGGTGGAAGCTGAACAATTGTGGCTTTCAAAAAGGAATTAGATAAATACTTGAAGGAAAATATTTGCAGGGCTATGGGGAAAGAGCAGGGAAATAGGACTAACTGGATTGCACTTACAAAGAGCTGGCAAAGGTTCAATGGGCCAAATGGCCTCCTTCTGTGCTGTAACCATTCTATAATTCTATGATTCTATGACCCTTCCTGGAAATTCATGTACATGAATGTCTGATGAGGACAGATCTTGGCTGTGATTCACCCCTGTGGTTGAATAGTTTGCTACCATTCCGTATCAAAGACCACACATAAGAAGGCCACTGGGATGCAGAGCTGGGGGACAACCATTAACTAAGGGAAGAAAATTGGTGAAAAAACACTGGGAAAAAAAGGTAGATGTGCTATTTCATTTAAAAACCCAAATGTGCTTGGTGTTCATTTCCCAAAACTTATTAACCCAGTTATCTTTCAAACTAATTCAGTAATAACATTTTTAAAAGAAATTTGATTGTACAGTTTTTAGTATTAGCTATCTGATCTCTGTGATGCAGCTTGTCATTGTTTCTCATGTTCCAAAGGGGATAATTTTGTTTGAATTACGTTAGGTTTTGCGTTTTGATTGATCAACTCTCTGTCTGGTAAAATCTCCACAGATGCTGACTGACCTGCTGAGTGTTTCCAACATTTTTGTTTTTATGTTTCATATTTCCAGCATCTGCAGTTTTTTTGTCTTTTGGTAAGATTGTTAGCCTTGTGAGAGTTCATACATTGCAAGTTCCAGATAACATAATATACATTGTGCTGATCAACCTGAAATCTATAAACAGAGGATGATAGGCTTTTTGTGTTTAATTCATAATATAAATAAATTTATCATCTTTTCAGGTCTTTACAATGTTAGCTGTTACTTTAAGAAGCAGTCATGACCTTTCTGTAAACTCAGGAATTCATGTTTGGATAGGGAGGGTGAAGAGGGTGAAAATAAGACTGTCAAGTGAGAAGTGTCTCTTACACTTCAGAGTAAACCTGTTCAACTAAAGAGCAGCAGTCTGGCTGAGCCTGCAGACATAGCATTTGTTAGTCAGTTGGCCATTTCTAACCATTTTGAATAGCTAAAATGTGATTCATGTTACATAATAAGGCTAAACTGGGACTACAGTGTCAAACTTAATTTTTAATAATGAAATTACTAAATTATTGTTTTTTACAGAATCTTGTCTCAAGACTATTAAAGAATTATTTCAAAGAATATGCCATTAAAGTTTCCCAATTTCCTCAGGCAGGGTTTCCATGGTGTTTATGTTGCTTTAGCTGTGGTAGTTGAGTGAGAGGACTCCATGTATCTTGTAGTCCCACTTCCGCCAGCCACCGGTAGTGCTCACTGAAATATAGACAGGTGTATTCTAATCATCTGGTAATAGTGGAGTAATGTCATCTGTCACATTTTCCATCATTACTGCCTTGGCAACACTGGATGCTACTTATGGCAGCATTTTAACAGTGTTGCTAAGGATGGTGAATTGGCAGGAAAGATTTACAGGGCAAGATGAGATGACAAATGGACGTAGACATAATGGGCTCGATTTTCGCGTCGGGTTTCCTGTGGGTTTCCAGCGGGGGGGCCCCGAAAATCCCGATATCCGGTCACGTGACCGGATCGCGCCGAAATCCCGGCCACTTCCGGGTACCGCGCTGACGTGCGGGGCTGCGCGCGCAAGCCCCGCTGGTGGGAATCCCGCAGGCAATTAAAGCCAGCGGGGTTCCACTTGAGTGTACTTACCTTGCTTGTTGAGGTCATTTAATGAGCTGAAGCAGCTGTCAAAAGAGGAAGTGTGGGATTTTAGGTTCAAGGCAGTGAGTTTCACACACTGGGGGAAACAGTCTCTCTCCAACCAGGCGTGTTGCAGCCAGCAGCCTGTGGCAGGTGCCAAGGTGCACTCCACGGGGGAGAGCCCTCACCCACGCAGGAGGCCACCGCGTCACATAGGGCAACCCCTGCCCTCCACCACCCCCCGCCAAGCCAGAGGACAGACCGACACGAAACCGCAGCCCCAGTCCGAGGAACCACCCACCTACCCTGCACAACCCCTCAGACCAACACCTGCCAGATGGGTGGTACGTGGACACCCTCGGAGGACGAACAACATGACCAGCCCCAGCAGCCTCGCAGTCCACGCCGTCTGCCGCAGAGACGTGGAGCCCCCCAACACGGTGTTGTTGCATGCCCACCTGCACAGCAGGAGGGAGGGCTACCGCAGGGAGAGACGCATCGCAGAGGGCACTACCCTCGCCACATGGTCCACAGACCGAGGCGCAGCTCCCCGGACCTCTCCGAGCAGCAGTGCACAGGGAGGCGCAGATTCGCTCGACATGTAGTCGTGGAGATCTGCAGGCTCTTTCATGCCGAGCTGCTCCTGGCTGGCCCCAGCACCAACTGCTTACCTGTCGCTGTCAAAGTCACCACTGCCCTCCACAACTTCTCCTCCGCATCCTTCCAGGGTGCAGCCGTCTACACCGCCGATGTCTCTCAGTCGTCTGCGCGGACGAGCCCTGCACATACACCTGCACCTACTCTGCAGTAACACGATGGGTGATACCCAGGAGCGGGCATTATTGGACACAACGGACAGGATTCGCGGAGACATGGCAGTGGTGGTGTCAATATAATGTGTGCTGTTTGTTGCTCTGAAATTCAATATAGGTAACACCCATGACAAACCCTCAGACACCCTTGTGCACCCCCTTCATGCTCACGACACGTTTGCCTTACGCTGCCTACTGCACATATGTGATGCATGCCCTGTGGCTGCAGCACAGGTGGTGGCAGGTTGAGTGAGGCTGGCCGTGAGGGAGATGCACGAGAGGGTGAGTATGGGATGGAGCAATGAGATTGTATGAGGATTGGGTTGCGTGTTAGTGGCAGGATGAGTACTGGCGAGGTGAGTAGGTGGAGGTAAGATGAGGATGGGGTTTGAGTGGGTATGAAGGGTGATGTGACAGAGTAGTGTTGGCGGTGCCGAAGGAGATGTGGGGTGGGGGCAATGTTGTGGCAGACGGAGTGTAGGGGAAAGACTTTGTGTTCTCACTGTGGCTGACCTACTGCAGTCATTGCAGCGCCTCCTGCACTGTATGCAGGTGGGCGATATGTTAGTGGCCCAGGTGACCCCCTCTGCCACCTCGAGCCAGGCCTTCTTGGTGGCAGAGGCAGGCCGCTTCCTCCCGCCCGCCGGGGGGAAGATCTGTGTCCTCCCCCTCCTCCTCACCCCATCTGATGATACCTGGGGTGAGGCATCATTAAACTGGGAGCAGCCTTCCCCCTGGGCTGCTCCATGCTGCAATTTGTTCCATTGGTTGCAGCATCTGTCAGTGGAGGACTGCCCCTTTAACTAGAGAGCCTCCAGCTGACAGATCGTACTGCGCATGCGCAGCCCGCCCGACGCGCAGACCAGCGCCGCGGACCCCGGAGGAGCAGGTAATTGATTCCTATTAGTGTGTTGCCTCCTACGATCGCGCGGGCAACCCACTAATTTCACCGAGCGTGTTGACCACGCTCCCGAAACCCAACCCGCCGGAATCCCGCAGGCCTGGCAAATTCGAGCCCAATGGGTTGGCAGACCTAACTTGGTAAGTTTTGATGTGGAGATGCCGGTGATGGACTGGGGTTGACAAATGTAAAGAGTCTTACAACACCAGGTTATAGTCCAACAATTTTTTTTGAAAATCACAAGCTTTCGGAGATTATCTCCTTCGTCAGGTGAGCCTGACGAAGGAGATAATCTCCGAAAGCTTGTGATTTTCAAATAAAATTGTTGGACTATAACCTGGTGTTGTAAGACTCTTTACATTGGTAAGTTTTGCCAATTCGTTGGAGCCTGGGGAATTTTTGACAATCTTCCAGTCTGCCTGTCCCTTTAACTTGCAGCAGGTATATGTTTCCTGCAGCAGTGGACGTTTCTCATGTTCGCTTGTGGTGAGGTCACAAATGTAGATGGGTATACTACTGGAAGCCCACAGCAAAAGTTTAAATATCACTGACCCTGGAAACTTCACCAGGATCAGTGGCAGCTCAACTGGCCATCTGGAAAACCCAACAAACCATGGTGTGGGTTGAGCTAGGAATGAAAACCCCAGTCACAATGATAGAAGTTTAAAATAATCGTATTTCCCCATTAATGATTTCTTGATCTGCTAAACTCCTCCCACACCTCTCAACACCCTTGTTCCCAGCATATCAATCACTGACTCCCACCCTATCTATCTCCTTGGACCAGTCCCTATCTTCATTCCCTCAAGTTAGAAGGATGCAAACTTGCACCTAATTGGCGCACTACTGATCTAATAATTCTCCACCAGATTTGACTCAACCACAGCAAGGACTAACATGAATCATCCTGGAGGGCAAGAACAATCCCAGACTCCTTTTTTTCACTTCTTGATCTTTCGATTCCCTCCGCACTCAACTCCTGATCACTCAAATGCCACCCCTCCCATTCTAGTTGACATAATCAATGGATCTCATTCCTCATCATATCTCCCTTTCAAAACTGCCATCATCAACCCCTCCTCAAAAGCCCACCCTTGACCCATCCACCCTATCTAACCATCTCTAACCTTTTCCCCTCTAAGGTCCTCAAATGTGCCATCGTCTCCTAGCTTCATGCCCATGTCTCTTAAATCTCCCTGTTGAAACCATCCAAATTGATATTTTTCCTTCCCATAGTGATATAACAGCCTTAGCTAAAGTCATGAATGATATCCTTTGTGACTGTGGCCATGGAGCATTATCTCTACTTGTCCTCTTTGACCTTACCATAGCCTTTGACGCATTTACCAGATCTTTTCTTTATTGCCCAGCTCCATGGGACTGCCCTTGTAGCATTCCATTCCCACCTATCCAAATACAGCCAGCATATCTCTGGTAGTGGCTTCACTTCCCTCCCTCGCACTATCACCTCAGGAGTTCCATGAAGATCTATTTTTAGTCTCCTCCTAGGATTACAGAATCATAAAATATTACACCACAAAAGGAGGCTATTTGTAAGGGCTCTCTGAAAGAGCAGTCCCCTTAGTTCTGTTCTGCTACCCTTTCTCTAACAACCATCTGAATAAAAAAATTGTCCTAACCTCTCCCTTTGTTCTTTTGGTGAAGATCATAAATTCATGTCATCCAGTTACTGACTCACCAGCTAGTAGAAATATTTTTTTCCTGATTTGATTACCAACACTGGATTTGTGTGCATACTGCCCCGCCCCCACCCTGGCCCCATTCCACTATTAGTGACAGAGTCTTCATCTAGCTCGGTGCATCTCTCTGGAACTCCTCCCTTAGACCTTTCCATCTCTCTATCTCTCCCTTCACCTTTTAAATCCTCTCTAAACTCATCCTTTGAACCAACTTTAGGTGCTCCTAATCTCTTCATTCATAGCTCAGTGTCCATTTCCTCATTTATTACTATTTCATGAAGCACCTTGTATTAAGGCACTATATAAATGGAAGTTTTTAATGCTCCACCAACCCCTATGGAACTTCAGGTTGTCTTAGGAAAGAGAAATACATGTAGCAGATTTTTTTTTAAATCACATATTGAATTTTTTTTTAAAACTGTGTTTCTAGTGCTGGGAGTTTCTGTACCAGATTTATCAATGACAAGCAGATCCAATGAAGACAGCAGTCCCTTCCTCTCAGGTGATATCTCATGATTTTTAAGATGGCTAAAGCTCTGGAAATTATTGATTCTCACTCTGTTCGCCACTGCAAATTAATTTGTTCTTTTTCTTTTAAGTTGTTTTTGTTGTTTTAAAGTAAAACTAAATATTAATATATAACTGACAAAAATAGGTCAACTACCAAATTACTTTTATTTTTCATTTGTCATTCAATAGTTACCTGGTCAGTCATATTTCATGGCTTCCCATTGCACATTCAATACTATTATACTTCAACAGTGAAATGTTTGTAGGAAAATGACAACTGACTTTTTAAACAGAAATATAGAGATTTGACTGAAGTAACATTAACGAATAAAGTTAGTGGACGGAGGGGAATTAGAGTTTGATGGCTATATTTGTTCATATCATTAGCCAATGGTGACCACTATTAAATAAGAAATTGTGAAAAGCAGCTAACATTTTAAATATTCCTCCCAACTGACTTTGTTTATAGAGGCTATACCAATTCATAGAAACCACAGATGTGATTTCCTTAGGCTGCATTACCACACTACATTTGTTTGTACAGATCAAAAGGCATTACTAATTATGGAAGAGAAAAGGCAGGACTGCAAAAGGAATTCCCCTTTTGGCAATTGAACTCTTTCAAAAATTTGAATTTGAGATCCTGTGTAAAATAACTAACATAAAATAAATAACTAATGAAAATTAACCTGCTGTAAATCACTGTTTTATTATCCTGGAAAACATATTTGTGAAGCATTTACCATTTCTCTGAAATGCTTGCCAGAGCTGTGTTCCTATGGAAGTACTCAATGTCCTTTCATATTTCCATACTAATGCTTTCAGATGTTAAAAGTTTAGAACTGCAGAGTTGCCTGCAGAATAGTATGAACTTTAAATTGCGCATAAACTAAACAGTGTGTCTGAGGCAGTGCTGGAAAATATTGTAAGAGTCGCCTTACAGATTGATGAGTAAAATGTTTTTGAACTCAATCAAAATATTTTTTCCCCTCGCTAAAAACAGTTATTTGAACTTTAAAAAGAGGAAACCTTTTGGTACCAACCAGGAGCTAGGTCAGTGGGATAGGGAAGAGCTGTAATAGGCTATAGAGGATCAGAAGCAACATGAAACCCTAAAGGGTTGGAGAGGGAGGGATAAATATACCAATTTTACTTCTTTTCTCCCAGCTAGTTGACAAATGGAATTTCTCATTCCAGATTGGAGGAATAGTACAACATAACACAGTATAACAGAGGAAACTGTCTGGGATAAAGACTCAAATAGCATAGGGTTACGTAAACGTCATAACCACAGGCAGTGCTATTGTGATTTTACATTGAATCACTTGCACTTAGTTTAGCTCTCGCTCATTTTCTCATATCATGACAAAAATTTCTGGAACTGCAGATTTGAAACCTCCCAGCATTCATATTACAATTAATTTTGATTTTCTCTGTTAATTGTAAAAGGGCAAAGGTTGAAGGACCACTGGCATACCTTTGCATAAAAATACAATAATAATAACTTGCATTTATAAAGTGTCATTGCAGAAAAGTATTGAGCCGCTTTACAGAAGGGGGAGAAAAAATAAAGCAGATAAGGGAATGAATGCCAAACTGTGGAGGCAAAGTTAGGAGAGGTGATTGAAAGCTTGGTCAGAAAGAGAAGTGGAAAAGTGAAACGGTTTAGGGAAGGCATTGCATAGAGTGGGGCCAAGGTGGCTGAAGGCTCTTTCACCAATTGTAGCAGGAATGGAGGGAAGGTTTGGTGAAAGGCCTAAATTTGAAAAACAAAAGATTTGGGAGAAGAGATAAGACTAGAAGAGGTTGCAAAGGTAGGGAAAAGAAAAGTATAAGAAAAGCCATTCACCCAGTGAAGCTCAGGCCCCTTGTACACTAGCTCTTCCATTGTAACGAACAAACCCATTTGGAATCCCACTAATATTTTGCCTCTAATGGCCTCCAGCAAATTGTTCTTAACATTTATTTGCTCTTTGAGTAAAGAAATGATTCCCAATGTGTTAGTTTGGCTCAGTTGGTAGCTTGCCTCTAGATTTTCAGCCCCACTCCAGGATTGAGCACATAAACTAGGCTGACACTTTAGTGCAGTACTGAGGGAGTGCTGCATTATCAGCAATGTTATCCTTCACTTGAAACCTAGGTCCTGTTTACCTATTTGAAGACGAGCATGGAGTTCTCTTGGTTACTGATCAACATTCTTTCCTCAGCCAACACCACCAAAATAACATAACTGCACATTTACCTTATTGCTGTTGTGGAACCTGGCTGTGTTCAAAATGACTACTGTGTTCATCAACATAATGTCAGTGAATGTACTTCAAAGTAATTTATTTTATGTGAAGCACTTTGGGACATCTTGGGAGACAGAAACTTGCACTATATAGCATTCTTCACATGCAGGAAGACATCTAGAATGTTGTGCCATAAGAAGGAAAAGGATATGATGGACACTGAGCATGAGGTGAATGGAGATACTAGGATGAGAAACTAAGATACAGTCAAAAGAAGGGTTTGAGGAGGTTTCTGAAGCTGGGAGTGAGATGGTGGTGGAAGGAACTGAGTAGAGCATTCCAGAGGGCAGAACCACAGAGCCTTAACATGTGGCTGCCAACAGCGGAGCAAAGGGAGTGAGGAGTAAAAATGCATGCAGGGACTTAGGGCGGAGTGAGGCGATGCCTTGGAGAGATTTGAAAACAAGGATGAAAATTGAAACTTGACATCCTGGGACATGGGAAGCAGTGGAGCTTGGAATGGATGGTGGAAGAAATTGGAGTGAGGACATGGCCTTTGACATTTTGGATGAGTTGAAACTTGTGGTGGGTTAATGTGTGGAGGCTAGCTAGAAGGACATTGGAGAAGTCAAGTCTTGAGGTGATGAAGGCATGGACTAGGGTTTTGGCAGAAGCATGGGAAAGATAGGATGGACATGGGCAAATTTGCAGAGGTAGAAGAAAATGGCATTGGTAACAGAGTGAATATGGGGGAGGAAGCTGAGCTTGGGGTCAAGCAAAATGCCACAGTTCAGCACTTCCTGATTCAGCTTGAGATGGTAGCCAGAGACATTGTTATATTTGAGGCCAGAGGCTGGGAAGTACTGATGAGAGTTGAAGAGAATGGCCTCAGTTTTTCTGACATTCGGCTGGAGGAAATTTTGGTCCATTCGAGTTTTGATATCAAACAGGCAATTTAAGAATCAAAGGAGGAGGCAGCAAGGTAAAGCTCAATGTCATCAGCATACATTTGAAAGTTGATCCTGTGCTTTCAGATACTGTTGCCAAGGGGTAGCAGATGGATAATAGAGAGGAGGGGGCCAAAGATTGGACCCTGTTGTACACCAGAGATGACTAAGTGAGCAAAAGAGGGGAAGCTATTGGCAGCAATATAGTACCTGCGTTGATTCAGGCAAGAGTGGAATCAGCGAAGGGCAGTGGATTGCTGAGGAGAGATATTGGAAGAATGTGGAGTGATCAAGGAGGATGAGGAGAAATAGAAATCATGGTCACCGTCACACAGAATGTTGTTTGTGTCTTTGCCCATTATGTGTTCCCTTTTGTGATCTCAGTACAATGGGTGGGTGGAAGCCAGATTGGAAATACTCAAAGCCCATTAGGGTAATTTTTGTCTGCCGACCGCCCTGTTTTTCATTTGTAACAGACACAATGCTGTAACTCACATCAGGATATATTGTCACTGTGTCATGGAGAGTTCATTGTATTACTTGTGTGTGAGGTGATCATGATGTGCAATTTTTCTGGGCTGAAATGATAACAATCTGTCTTTAAATTTAGGCTCTACCTACAACAGCTAAAAACAAAGAGGGCAATGTGCCCTCAGGCCAAAAGCCCACAAACCTCTTTGGTTTCTTCCTCCCTCTCTTCCTGCATGGTATCCCATGTGGGAGAGGATCGTAGGCATCACCATACTACTTACCCCTCCCTAGTCAGTGCAATATCAGGTATTATATTTTTGGTTGGACTGCTTTCAAGACACATTCACTCATCCCAACCATTGATGTTAGTGGATGTTAGTACCATTTACTGCTACAAGGACAATTGCAACATTTTAAATTTACTGTCTAATACTTTATTAAAAATATGTCTTCTGCCTCATATGTTATGATATCAAGAGGCACATCAATTGCGGTAGTAGTGATAGTGTTTGGATATGTCGGTCCTGAAAATCTGCAATAGGGCACATATAGAAAACATAGAAAAATTTATGGCACAGAAGGAGGCCTAATCCCACTTGGTCCGTAGCCCTGTAGGTTATGGCACTTCAAGTACACATCCAAGTACTTTTTAAACTTGTGTGTGAGGAGCCGAGCCGAGCGGAGGGAGCGTCCGATAAAAGGTGGGATTTCAGAGCACTGAGAACAGCTGAGAGGAGCCGAGCGGAGCGGAGGGAGCGTCCGATAAAAGGCGGGATTTCAGAGCACTGAGAACAGCTGAGAGGAGCCGAGCCGAGCGGAGGGAGCGTCCGATAAAAGGTGGGATTTCAGAGCACTGAGAACAGCTGAGAGGAGCCGAGCCGAGCGGAGGGAGCGTCCGATAAAAGGTGGGATTTCAGAGCACCGAGAACAGCTGAGACGAGCCGAGCGGAGGGAGCGTCCGATAAAAGGTGGGATTTCAGAGCACTGAGAACAGCTGAGAGGAGCCGAGCCGAGCGGAGGGAGCGTCCGATAAAAGGTGGGATTTCAGAGCACTGAGAACAGCTGAGAGGAGCCGAGCCGAGCGGAGGGAGCGTCCGATAAAAGGTGGGATTTCAGAGCACTGAGAACAGCTGAGAGGAGCCGAGCCGAGCGGAGGGAGCGTCCGATAAAAGGTGGGATTTCAGAGCGCTGAGAACAGCTGAGAGGAGCCGAGCTGAGCGGAGCTGCGACCGAGTTCGAAGTGACGTCAGGAATCAGATCGGGACGCGACACAGGGGAGGCACCTGATTGGTGAGTAGGTTCAGGTGAGTATTTCTACTTATCTACAGTAACTAAAGTAAAAAGAAAGGGAAGGTCTGCAGGTCTTATAGGAAGTAGCGTTTTTTTTTAGTAAATCAAGGTCCCTAGTGTAGTTAACATTCTCTAAATTAAGAACAATTTAAAGGAGTAAACTCCTTAAAGGGAGTGGTAAGTAGTTTTTCTTTCCTTTTTTTTCTCTTGACATTGTAGTTGTTGTTAAGCTAACTTAAGGGTTAAGTCATGGCAGGAGATCCCAGAGCCGTGTCATGTTCCTCTTGTGGGATGTGGGAATTCAGGGATCCTTCCTGGATCCCTGATTCCTTCACCTGCGGGAAGTGTGTCCAGCTGCAGCTACTGTTTGACCGCTTGACGGCTCTGGAGCTGCGGATGGACTCACTTTGGAGCATCCGCGACGCTGAGAAAGTCGTGGATAGCACGTTCAGTGAGTTGGTCACACCGCAGATAAAAATTACTGAGGGAGATAGTGAATGGGTGACCAACAGACAGAGGAAGAGTAGGAAGGCAGTGCAGGGGTCCCCTGCGGTCATCTCCCTCCAAAACAGGTATACCGTTTTGGATACTGTTGGGGGAGATGGCTCACCAGGGGAAGGTGGCAGTGGCCAGGTTCATGGCACCGTGGCTGGCTCTGCTGCACAGGAGGGCAGGAAAAAGAGTGGCAGAGCTATAGTGATAGGGGACTCGATTGTAAGGGGAATAGACAGGCGTTTCTGCGGACGCAACCGAGACTCCAGGATGGTATGTTGCCTCCCTGGTGCAAGGGTCAAGGATGTCTCGGAGCAGCTGCAGGACATTCTGGAGGGGGAGGGTGAACAGCCAGTTGTCGTGGTGCATATAGGCACCAACGATATAGGTAAAAAACAGGATGAGGTCCTACAAGCTGAATTTAGGGAGTTAGGAGTTAAACTAAAGAGTAGGACCTCAAAGGTAGTAATCTCAGGATTGCTACCGGTGCCACGGGCTAGTCAGAGTAGGAATGACAGGATAGCTAGGATGAATACGTGGCTTGAGAGATGGTGCAAGAGGGAGGGATTCAAATTCCTGGGCCATTGGAACCGGTTCTGGGGGAGGTGGGACCAGTACAAATTGGACGGTCTGCATCTGGGCAGGACTGGAACCAATGTCCTAGGGGGAGTGTTTGCTAGTGCTGTTGGGGAGGGTTTAAACTAATGTGGCAGGGGGATGGGAACCGATGCAGGAAGTCAGTGGGAAATAAAGTGGTGATAGAAACAAAAGGCAGTAAGGGAGAGTGTACAGAACATGACTGGACAGATGGTCTGAGAAAGCAGGGCAAAGACCACGGGAAGTCTAGATTAAACTGCATTTATTTCAATGCAAGAAGTCTGATGGGCAAGGCAGATGAACTCAGGGCATGGATGGGTACATGGGACTGGGATGTTATAGCTATTACTGAAACATGGCTAAGGGAGGGGCAGGACTGGCAGCTCAATGTTCCAGGGTACAGATGCTATAGGAAAGATAGAGCAGGAGGTAAGAGAGGAGGGGGAGTTGCGTTCTTGATTAGGGAGAACATCACGGCAGTAGTGAGAGGGGATATATCCGAGGGTTCGCCCACTGAGTCTATATGGGTAGAACTGAAAAATAAGAAGGGAGAGATCACTTTGATAGGATTGTACTACAGACCCCCAAATAGTCAATGGGAAATTGAGGAGCAAATATGTAAGGAGATTACAGACAGCTGCAAGAAAAATAGGGTGGTAATATTAGGGGACTTTAACTTTCCCAACATTGACTGGGACAGCCATAGCATTAGGGGCTTGGATGGAGAGAAATTTGTTGAGTGTATTCAGGAGGAATTTCTCATTCAGTATGTGGATGGCCCGACTAGAGAGGGGGCAAAACCTGACCTCCTCTTGGGAAATAAGGAAGGGCAGGTGACAGAAGTGTTAGTGAGGGATCACTTTGGGACCAGTGATCATAATTCCATTAGTTTTAAGATAGCTATGGAGAATGCTAAGTCTGGCCCAAAAGTTAAAATTCTAAATTGGGGAAAGGCCAATTTTGATGGTATTAGACAGGAACTTTCAGAAGTTGATTGGGAGAGTCTGTTGGCAGGCAAAGGGACGTCTGGTAAGTGGGAGGCTTTCAAAAGTGTGTTAACCAGGGTTCAGGGTAAGCACATTCCTTATAAAGTGAAGGGCAAGGCTGGTAGAAGTAGGGAACCTTGGATGACTCGGGAGATTGAGGCACTAGTCAAAAAGAAGAAGGAGGCATATGACATGCATAGGCAGCTGGGATCAAGTGGATCCCTTGAAGAGTATAGAGATTGCCGGAGTAGAGTTAAGAGAGAAATCAGGAGGGCAAAAAGGGGACATGAGATTGCTTTGGCAGATAAGGCAAAGGAGAATCCAAAGAGCTTCTACAAATACATAAAGGGCAAAAGAATAACTAGGGAGAGAGTACGGCCTCTTAAGGATCAACAAGGTCATCTATGTGCGGAACCACAAGAGATGGGTGCGATCCTGAATGAATATTTCACATCGGTATTTACGGTTGAGAAAGGCATGGATGTTAGGGAACTTGGGGAAATAAATAGTGATGTCTTGAGGAGTGTACATATTACAGAGAGGGAGGTGCTGGAAGTCTTAACGCGCATCAAGGTAGATAAATCTCCTGGACCTGATGAAATGTATCCCAGGACGTTATGGGAGGTTAGGGAGGAAATTGCGGGTCCCCTAGCAGAGATATTTGAATCGTCCACCGCTACAGATGAGGTGCCTGAAGATTGGAGGGTAGCAAATGTTGTGCCTTTGTTTAAGAAGGGCGGCAGGGAAAAGCCTGGGAACTACAGACCGGTGAGCCTGACATCTGTAGTGGGTAAGTTGTTAGAGGGTATTCTGAGGGACAGGATCTACAGGCATTTGGAGAGGCAGGGACTAATTAGGAACAGTCAGCATGGTTTTGTGAGAGGAAAATCATGTCTCACGAATTTGATTGAGTTTTTTGAAGGGGTAACCAAGAAGATAGATGAGGGCTGTGCAGTAGACGTGGTCTACATGGACTTCAGCAAAGCATTTGACAAGGTACCGCATGGTAGGTTGTTACATAAGGTTAAATCTCATGGGATCCAAGGTGAGGTAGCCAATTGGATACAAAATTGGCTTGACGACAGAAGACAGATGGTGGTTGTAGAGGGTTGTTTTTCAAACTGGATGCCTGTGTCCAGCGGTGTGCCTCAGGGATCGGTGCTGGGTCCGCTGTTATTTGTTATTTATATTAATGATTTGGATGAGAATTTAGGAGGCATGGTTAGTAAGTTTGCAGATGACACCAAGATTGGTGGCATTGTGGACAGTGAAGAAAGTTATCTAGGATTGCAACGGGATCTTGATAAATTGGGCCAGTGGGCCGATGAATGGCAGATGGAGTTTAATTTAGATAAATGTGAGGTGATGCATTTTGGTAGATCGAATCAGGCCAGGACCTACTCCGTTAATGGTAGGGCGTTGGGGAGAGTTATAGAGCAAAGAGATCTAGGAGTACAGGTTCATAGCTCCTTGAAAGTGGAGTCACAGGTGGATAGGGTGGTGAAGAAGGCATTTGGCATGCTTGGTTTCATTGGTCAGAACATTGAATGCAGGAGTTGGGATGTCTTGTTGAAGTTGTACAGGGCATTGGTGAGGCCACACTTGGAGTACTGTGTACAGTTCTGGTCACCCTATTATAGAAAGGATATTATTAAACTAGAAAGAGTGCAGAAAAGATTTACTAGGATGCTACCGGTACTTGATGGTTTGACTTCTAGGGAGAGGTTAGACAGACTGGGACTTTTTTCCCTGGAGAGTAGGAGGTTAAGGGGTGATCTTATAGAAGTCTATAAAATAATGAGGGGCATAGATAAGGTAGATAGTCAAAATCTTTTCCCAAAGGTAGGGGAGTCTATAACGAGGGGGCATAGATTTAAGGTGAGAGGGGAGAGATACAAAAGGGTCCAGAGGGGCAATTTTTTCACTCAAAGGGTGGTGAGTGTCTGGAACGAGCTGCCACAGGCAGTAGTAGAGGCGGGTACAATTTTGTCTTTTAAAAAGCATTTGGACAGTTACATGGGTAAGATGGGTATGGAGGGATATGGGCCAAGTGCAGGAAATTGGGACTAGCTTAGTGGTATAAACTGGGTGACATGGACATGTTGGGCCGAAGGGCCTGTTTCCATGTTGTAACTTCTATGATTCTATGATTCTATGAAACGTGATGAGGGTTTCTGCCTCTACCACTCTTTCAAGTAGTGAGTTCCAGACCCCCACCACCGTCTGGGTGAAAAAAATTTCCTCAGCTCCCCTCTAATCCTTCTATCAATTACTTTAAATCTTTGTCCCCTGGTTATTGACCTCTCTGCTAAGGGAAATAGGTCCTTCCTGTCCACTCTATTTATGCCCTCATAATTTTATACACCTCAATGAAATTACCCCTCAGCCGCCTCTGTTCCAAAGAAAACAACCCCAGCCTATCCAATCTTTCCTCATTGCTAAAATTCTCCAGTCCTGGCAACATCCTCGTAAATCTCCTCTGTACCCTCTCTATTGTAATCACATCTTTCCTGTAGTGTGGTGACCAGAACTGAACACTGCACTGAAGCTGTGGCGGAACTAGTGTTTTTTACAGTTCTGGCGTAGCCTCCCTGCTCATATATTCTATGCCTCGGCCAACAAAAGGAAAGTATCCCAAGTATACCATATGCCTTCTTAACCACCTTATCTACCTGTCCTGTTACCTTCAGGGATCTGTGGACATGCACTCCAAGGCCCCTCTCTACCTCTACACCTCTCAGCATTCTCCCATTTATTGCGTATTCCCTTGCCTTGTTTAAATATTGGCATAATGATCAAGCTGTTCAGGCTGGGAACCTCTGACGAAAATCCCAACAGACTTTGCAGGGTCAGGAGAAGGTTCCTTAATTTAGCTACCAATGGTAGGGACCTGAGATACGTATCTCAGCCACCTGCCTACTAAAGAAGCCAGAAAATCCTGCCAAGGACTGCCAGGCCCAGGGAATATCATGTCCCACCCCTGAAAGAACAATTTGATACCATAAAGTTCCCTTTGTAATGTAGGGATTCTTGATCCACTCCCAGCCTCACGCCCTCTTACGATGATGGTTATGCCATATTTGGGTCAGGTGGAAGCTCTACCCCAACAGGCCATTGAGAAAACTTCAGTCGAGGCCCGAGACCCATTATATCCAGGTCACGGCCCGGCTTCTGGCCATTTTGGCATATTTTCGGGCCTGTCATTTTTTTAAAAAGAACAGCTTGCACTCATAGTTTATTTACTGAGCTTCTTGTGTTTAGTTCATAAAAAATCTTTTGTAGTCAATTTTCTATTTCCAAACAAATACTTTTTCAGCCCAGACTGATAGTCATTATTCTAGGTCCATGTTAACATTTTATAGATTCCGAAGGCCAGTGGCAAATTGCAACCTAACATTATACATCATACAGACTTCACCAATATAATCGAGTGAGAGCTTGGGGTAAATTTTAACCCCAAAGAACGGGCGGGTTGGGGATGGGTGGGCAGCGAAAATCTCTGTTTTGGGAGCGGGACCGCAACCCAGCTCCAAAACGCCGACTTCCGGGTTTGACCCAGGCGCATCTGGGTGCACACTCGCTTCTGAAACCCGGAAATCCCGCTGGCACTTAAAGCCGGCGGGACGATATTTAAAGGGCTAATTGAGATACTTGAAGTACTTAAAGATGTTAAATTTTTGTGGTTTGAACTACACAAGCCATTTTAACTGCTTCTGAACGTGTCTCCCGTGACCCCTGAAAGACGCCATGGAAACGGAGGCGAGTTGCAGCTGGCAGCCATTTGGACCTTTAAACCAGTGATTGACACATGTGAAGAAAAGGTGAGTTTTTGCAGCAGGGCAATCAGTTCTCTCAGACAAACCTTTGGCTAGGAGTTCTTTGTGTTTAGTCTAAGATTTCTTGGTTGACACTCAGAATTCTCGTGTTCACACACACATCTACCTACATTTTGGACCCCCTCAAACTGATGACATCACGATGGGGACGCAATGGATTTATTCTACAGTACATCTGAGGAGGAGGCACACAACCATCTGTGGCGGGCAAGGTGAGCAGTTCTGGGAGTTGCAAGTCCACAAGACAGAGGTGCGCTACAAGGACCTGCAGAAGAACAGAGAGGGGAGCAACAGAGGGGCCAACATCGCAGGAGGCGCTATCTTCATGAGATGATCTACAGACAGAAGCTGAGCTTCCAGGAGCTCTCTGAGAAGCAGTGCCTACGAAGGCTCAGATTGTGTCAGCTAGTGGTCACAGTCATCTTCACTCTCCTTCATGCAGAGCTGCTCTTGGCTGGGCCTGGTGGCTGCACATTGCCCGTCGCAATTAAAATCACCACTGCCCTCAATTCCTTTGCCTCTGGATCCTTCCAGGGTGCCACCGGTGACATCACCAGGATCTCTCAGTCCTCTGCACATAAGTATATATGACAAGTCACGGATGGCTTGTTTGCCAGGGCATCCGACTACATCAACTTCCCCTGCGATGACATCAGCCAGACTGAAAGGGCAGCAGGTTTCCACCCACTGGCTGGCTTCCCACGGATGCAGGGCTCAATTAATTGCACACACATAGCAATCCGAGGACCTGTAGTTGAGCCAGGACTGTTCATAAACCAAAAGGGATATCACTCCATCAATGCGCAGCTAGTTTGCAACCACCGGAAGAGGTTTCTGCAGGTGTGTGCCAAATTTCCTGGCAGTTATCATGATTTCTTCATTTTGCACAGGTCCAACATCCCGGCCCTGTCCCACGCATAAGGCAGACTTAATGGCTGGCTCTTTGGAGACAAGGGATACCTCCTGCCGACGTGGATCATGACACCTGTGAGAAACCCCATCAAAAAGGCACAGCAGTGGTATAACGACAGTCACATCACCATCAGATCTGTCATTGAACAAGCCGTTGGAATGCTCAAGATGCACTTCAGGTGCCTGGATCGATCTGCGGGATCCCTTCAGTACTCATCGGCGAGAGTGTGTAGAATAATTGTTGTGTGTTGTGTCCTGCACAACATCGCTCAACAGAGAGGGTTACAGGTGGATGAGGTCCCATGCGCTCATGAAGCATCTGCATCTGCCATCAACATTGAAGAAGACGAAGAGGAGGAGGAGGATGAGGATGACGATGATGACAACGAGGACGACAATGGGCAACTCATCGACAGAGCAGCGGTGAACATGACTGCTCATGATGCCAGGGAGTCATTCATATCTGATAGATTCTCATAAGGAGATAGTGAACTACTCAGACCACCTGGAATGACCACCACCACCACCAACACCAGCATCAACCCCCCACCCCGCATGCCCAAAACAGTCCTTCAACTACTCATACACCAATTGAAAACGCACCCAATCAAGTCTTGCCATTTGTGATGAGGCACATGCAAGGATGCTTTCATGAAAGGGACTCAAGAATGGACAAGACATGTCAGTGGTGTGACAATTATGACATTTATTGTGAATGTAACAAAAAACAAAGAGAAATGAAAAACATGACATTTATTCAGAGAACCCTTATGCATGCCCTTGGTGATCACAAAACCTTTGCTTTCCTCTTCCTACTACTTCTACGGGGTGCATCCCTTGCGACTTCAGCAGAGGTAGCGGCAGGTTGCTCAGGTCCCTGCCCTGACTGCTGAGATGCTCTCGGCCTACGCCAGCCTACAACAGCACCCCGATCACTGAACCGAGGTGCTGGCCTCATCCTCTGCTCCTCCATATTTGCTGATTGCTCCTTTCTCCCTCAATGGCCCTTTAAATAATCCAGGTCTCAACACGTCATTTGGGTGCGCACTTCGCTCGCTGCGCAGCTTGGAGACACGAAACCTGGAAGTCACAATAAGGGCCTTCAATTGAGTTGCGATCGCTTGAGAAAACGGACAACAAATTTTTCTGGTTTCCCATGCGCGTATTTTCAGGAACTCATCATCTTTCTTTTGAAGGACTGCAGTGAACCCACATTTACCAAGTGCTTTGGCAATCTATTCCAGAGATCGATGACTCTGTGAAAAGAAATGCTTCCAAGCACCTAAATTTTTGTTTTTGTATTTTATACTCATATGCTCCCACCCCCACCCATGTTCTCCTATCGCTATCTAGCTCAGATCAGCTAACCAACTAGACAGTATCTATTCCCTTCATCATTTTAAATATGTCAATTACATGATCTCCACTGAAAAAAGCCCCAATTCTTTGAACTTCTCTTGATAGTTACGAACCTTAAGACTGGGCATTGCCCTCCTCTGAATGCTGTCCAGGGCCTCGATATCTCCCATCGTGTGAGGGAAGCAAAACAGGACACACTTATCTAAATGTAACTGCACCAAGGCCCTGTATAAATTTTGTACTCCTAGTTTTACGTTGTACTGTCCTAGCAATACACTGAAACACCCTATTTGCTTTCCCTATAGCCTTATGAATATGTTTGTGGACCACCAATATTTCATCACTATGACCTCCAGTTCCCTCTCCTGCTCTGTGACCAATAAGGAGTATCCTTGCATGGGGCATACTATTCACAGAAAGGGCTGTATATTAGCTTTTCTAATCTTGTGCTCTTTTTAAAAAATACGTATATAATACAGGGAAAGGGGACATTGTAGGGGTGTAGGGTAAGGCTGATTTTCACTTTTAATACAAGTTTTCCTGCTTAGGTACTGAGCATGTGATAAAAATAACTGCAAAAGATAGTTTTTTGCTCAGAGGGTTAAGGTTTCATTTGTTTATCAGTGTACAAAGAACCACCCACGGGCTGAGCAAATCCTGAAGATATGACCTGGATGGCCTGGTTATCCATCAGAGCAGCTCAGCACATTTTTCAATGCTGTCTTCTGTTTTTGTACAACAGATTATGGACTCAGGGTTACTGTGAATGTTACAAGCCCAATATGTCAATGTTGAGAGTGTCCTGGCTTGAAAGTGCAACTCCTGAGCATGTTGCATTTTCTTGAACTGAATACAAGCCTATTTGTCTAGTCTGAAGTGAAAAGAAGGCACAAACACTGATAAAGAGAAGTTGGACGTGTCCATGAATTGAGACACTCTAAAGTGTTTTGCTGTTTGATGTGTCTAAGGCTGACAAAACCCAGAGCACATACTAAAAGTATGCTGTTTAAAAGGATTTCAGTACAAAATCAACACTTTGTAACTGTTCCAAACGACTGTTGGAACTGTGCTAAATTGCTAACCATGCAGCCATTCTGTCTCCATATGTGAACTCTCAACTTTCCTAGTAAATGCATTCAAGGGGTCAGATGCTTACATGCAGTGAATTATCAAACCTGTCATAATGTTCTGGATTCTTTAATTCAACTGTAAGTTCGATGTGGAGTGTTTCTCTCTTCATATGCTGCAGATGTGTGTTGCATTGTAGAATCACACAGGCATTGAATTGAAAAACTTCCTATCAAATTATCCCTGTTCAGTATCAATATCATCTGAAACATTTTTATTGGTCAATTAAAATCTTTTGTTAAATAATAATGTGAAATTAATACACACGTGCGTTTGTGATCCTCTGTGTTTATGTACACCAGAACTCAGCTTAGATAAATGGAATGAATGTTTCTCCTCTATGACAGCTGATAGTAATCCTAAGTGTCACAGTCACACACTACTTTCCAAAACACAGAATTTTATATGATATAACTAACATTTGACACCTACTTTGGCAAGAACTCAGAGAGACCCTTGGGACAGACAGTGTGGGAATTGAAAATATCTCCCTGGTGTAGCAGGGGCTCCTGTGAGGTTGCTGTAAAAACATACTGACTATATTTGATCTAAAATTATTACTGTTTTTTATTTAACTAGATTAAATCTAGGTGATGAACAGAAAAAGTTGTGATTCTAGCCTATTTTAGATATAATGGCCCTAACATGCTGATTTTGGCATTGTTCTGTGTAAGATTGGGGAGGGGATCATTTTTTCTTGAGCAGCAAATTGGGGTGTATTCTATTTCCAGCAGTTTTCACCCAAAATCGATCCAAACATGACGTAGCCCTTCCCAAGATCTGCCCACAGAGTCTCCAGCCAGCGCATTTTAATATATAGTAAAGAAGGTCTGTGCGGCTGGAACCCTCTATTTTCTGGTTTTATGCTTGCAATTCACTAGAGGCAAGTAAAATGAGTGCTGTAAGGTGCAGCTGCTGCCAGGATCAGCTGAGACAGGTGGAAGTGAGAAGTTTCTGAGCCAAAAAAGTATGGAGAGTTTGAGTCGTGATTACTGCAGCTGGAGGACCTTAGTTGGCATTCTGCCCACACAGACTTGGACTTGCTTCTGACTGCTCCTGTGTAGGACCACTGGGAGATTTTGATATTCATCACCAGACTAATGAGGGCTTCTCAGGAGCAGGTAAGGCATTCGTTTGAATGGCATTATCATGAAGGAGGAGGAACAGCAGAGGATGGAGGAAAGGAGAGTCAGGCAGTATTTAAAGAGGATGTACCTACCCACCACCCCCCATCCCAGCAATCGAATATAAAGGGAACACGGGTCCTACATGCACCTTACTGAGGAGATGTGTATGAGGAAAATGTGCTTTTCAATTTGAAGCGATTCCTAGGCCCCTCTGTCAAGGGTGGTCATTTCTCCACTCTCCCAGCTCCTCATTCTCACTAGTGCTTAATGCTTTACCCTGGGACAGCCTTTCTGACTCAGCAAATACTTCTTCCTGAGTGGGTGTCTTTGGGCTGGTGATTACATAAGTAATATGCCATGATGGAGTTGGTGAGGAGCATTTCCAGCATCTAATTCCCCAGTGAAGTGCCTGGATGGTCATTGTTATGGCTAGCCTCTTCCGGCAAGGCACTCTCTGTGATGTGAAACACAGAAGAGCTTGTTTAGTTGCACACAGTGACATTCCCCCTTGAAGAACTAGTTGTAGGCCATATTTTCCTTTGGAGGGAGAAAAGATAATGTTTAGGGCATGTGAATCGCATCGACCATTTCATAGGAACATAGGAAATATAGGAACATAGGATCAGGAATAGGCCATTCAGCCCCTCAAGCCTGTTCTGCTATTCTATTAGATCATGGCTAATCTCTACCTCAACTCCATTCACCCATGTTTGCTCCATATCCTTTGATACCCCTACCCAACAAAAATCTATCAATTTCAGTGTTAAAAATTTTAATTGACCAGCTATTTGGGGAGAGTGTTCCAAATTTACGCTACCCTTTGTGTGAAAAAATGCTTCCTGATTTCATCTCCTAAATGGCCTAGCTCTAATTTGAAGGTTATGCCCCTTTGTTCTGGCTTCCCCCACCAGAGGAAATAGTTTCTCAATATCTACCCTATATAATTCCTTATTCATTTTAAAGACCTCGTTTAGATCTCCCTTCAACCTTCTAAACTCAAGGGAATACAAGCCAAGTTTATGCAACCTGTCCTCATAATTCAACCCTTTAAGCCCCGGTATCATTCTGGTGAATCTACGCTGTACCCCTTCCAAGGCCAATATATCCTTCCTGAGGTAAGGTGCCCAAAACTAAATGCTGTACTCCAGATGAGGTCTGACCAAGGCTTTGTACTATTGAAGCATAACTTCCTCCCCTTTGTATTGTAACCCTCTTGAGATAAAGGCCAACATTCCATTAGCCTTTTTGATTACATTTTGTATCTGTGCACTAGCTTTTAATAATTTGTGTACATGGACACCTAAATCCCTTTGCTCCTCCACAGTTCCCACTTTCTTATATAACGAGAGGTAAGCAGCCAACAGAGACCTTATGGGTTGAATTGACAAATAGGAAAGGATCTAAGACTATAGTGGGAATTGTGTATAGGACCCCTGGCAGCAGCTCCGAAGTGCTAGATTGTATAAATGCAGAGATTAGACAAGCATGTAAGAAAGGCATAGTGGTCTTAATGGGGGACTTTAACCTTCACATAGATTGGGAAAAGCAGACTAGCAACTGTCAGAAAGGTAGTGAATTGCTTGAATGTGTCCAGGATAGTTTTCTACAGCAGTATGTCCTAGAGGCAACAAGGGGGCAAGCCATACTAGATTCAGTAATGAGTAATGAACCAGATTTAGTTAACAGCTTAACTGTGCGTGAATATCTATCCAATAGCGATCAGAACATGATCGAGTTCAATGTAGTGTTTGAAAGGGAAAAAAGTGAATCAGCTGCTAAGATTCTAGACTTGGGTAAGGCCGACTTCAATGGGATGAGACAGACGATCCACAGTAAGCTGGGCAGATCTGTTACTGGGAAAACGACTGATGATCAGTGGGAAATATTTAAAGAAACATTTAACGTGATACAGAATCGGTTTATACCCCTGAGGGGCAAGAACTCCACTTGCCAAAAAAAACAGCCATGGACAACTAAAGAGGTAAGGGACAGTATAAAACATAAGGAAAGGGCATACAAAAAGGTAAAAAATGGCACAGATCCTGGCGAATGGGAAAGATACAAAGATCAACAAAGGGTCACAAATCAGATAGTAAGAGCTACAAAAAGAGAGTATGAAAAGAAACTTGCAAGGGATATCAAAACCAATATGAAGAACTTTTATAGTTACATTAGGAAAAAGAGGGTGGTCAGGAGCAGTGTTGGCCCCTTAAAAACTGAAAGTGGGGATATTGTCATTGACAATGGGGAAACGGCAGACATGTTGAACGATTACTTTGCATCAGTATTTACAGTAGAAAAAGAGGATATCATTCTGGAAATCCCAAGAAAACTAATATTGAATCGGGGACAGGGACTCGATAAAATTAACATAAGTAAAGCAACAGTAATGAAGAAAATAATAGCACTAAAGAGTGACAAATCCCCAGGACCAGATGGTTTCCATCCCAGGGTTTTAAAGGAAGTAGGTGAGCTCATTGCAGATGCCCTAACGATAATCTTTCAAAGTTCTCTAGATTCAGGAACTGTCCCTCTAGATTGGAAAATTGCACATGTCACTCCGCTTTTTAAGAAAGGAGAGAGAGGGAAACCATGGAATTATAGACCAGTTAGCCTAATATCTGTTGTGGGGAAATTGCTGGAGTCTATAATTAAGGATAGGGTGACTGAACACCTCGAGAATTTTCAGTTAATCAGAGAGAGCCAGCATGGATTTGTGAAAGGTAGGTCGTGCCTGACAAACCTGATTGAATTTTTTGAAGAGACGACTAAAGTAGTGGACAGGGGAATGTCAATGGATGTTATTTATATGGACTTCCAGAAGGCATTTGATAAGGTCCCACATAAGAGACTGTTAGCTAAGATAGAAGCCCATGGAATCGAGGGAAAAGTACGGACTTGGTTAGAAAGTTGGCTGAGCGAAAGGCGATAAAGAATAGGGATAATGGGTGGGTACTCGCATTGGCAGGATGTGACTAGTGGAGTCCCACAGGGATCTGTCTTGGGGCCTCAATTATTCACAATATTTATTAACGACTTAGATGAAGGCATAGAAAGTCTCATATCTAAGTTTGCCGATGACACAAAGATTGGTGGCATTATAAGCAGTGTAGATGAAAACATAAAATTACAAAGCGATATTGATAGATTAGGTGAATGGGCAAAACTGTGGCAAATGGAATTCAATGTAGACAAATGTGAGGTCATCCACTTTGGATCAAAAAAAGGATAGAACAGGGTACTTTTAAAATGGTAAAAAGTTAATAACAGTGGATGTCCATAGAGACCTAGGGGTACAGGTACATAGATCATTGAAGTGTCATGAACAGGTGCAGAAAATAATCAAGAAGGCTAATGGAATGCTGGCCTTTACATCTAGAGGACTAGAGTACAAGGGGGCAGAAGTTATGCTGCAGCCATACAAAACCCTGGTTAGACCGCATCTGGAGTACTGTGAGCAGTTCTGGGCACCACACCTTCGGAAGGACATAGTGACCTTGGAGGGAGTGCAGTGTAGGTTTACTAGAATGATACCCGGACTTCAAGGGTTAAGTTACGAGGAGAGATTACACAAATTGGGGTTGTATTCTCTAGAGTTTCGAAGGTTAAGGGGTGATCTGATCGAAGTTAATAAGATGTTAAGGGGAACAGATAGGGTGGATAGAGAGAAACTATTTCCGCTGGTTGGGGATTTTAGGAGTAGGGGGAACAGTCTAAAAATTAGAGCCAGACCTTTCAGGAGTGAGATTAGAAAACATTTCTACACACAAAGGGTGGTAGAAGTTTGGAACTCTCTTCCACAAACAGCAATTGATACTAGCTCAATTGCTAAATTTAAATCTGAGTTAGATAGCTTTTTGGCAACCAAAGGTATTAAGGGATATGGGCCAAAGGCGGGTATATGGAGTTAGATCACAGATCAGCCATGATCTTATCAAATGGCGGAGCAGGCACGAGGAGCTAAATGGCCTACTCCTGTTCCTATGTTCCTATGTTCCTTATCTTTAAGAAAATATTTCCATTTGTCTTTGTTGGATCCAAAGTGAATGACCTCATACTTCCCCATAGTTTTGCTCACTCACTTAATCTGTCTATGTCCCTTTGTAACTTCCTGTTCCCATCTGCACAACTCACTGTGGCCCCGAACTTAGTGTCATCTGCAAACTTAGATATACAACTCTCCATACCTTCATCCAAGTCATTGGCATATATGGTGAAAAGCTGAGGCAAGTTACTCTGGGAATTTTATGTTGAGTCAAATTAGAATTCTCAATCACAACATAGTGAACTTTTCCTTAGAAACTAATTAGAATAGCAAATTCAACTATGTAGAAACTCTCTCGTCACAGCATAATCACAGCTATGACTGAATGATAATGCTCAAAAAAGCAGAAAATAAAGGAAAGGTGAATGGAAGAGAGGGAGCAGACATGCTGACATCCTGAGAGAGGGCAACATATGACATTCCTATTGCTCCACTGCTACTCCCATGGGAGTGCAACATTCTTCCGACCACTCCTGCTTTTAGGCCTTGAATTGTAGGGCAGTTTCCTTCATTTCCAGTAATTTCAGGATACCTTGTTAAAGTTCAACAAGGATTTTCCTTGGAAAATCATCCTGATATCAGTATTATTTGGCATTTCAGACTTGGTTTCATCTACTCTTTCTTTTGTTGATAGTTGTTCCCAGAGACTGGGCCGAATCAACTAAGTCTCTTCCCAGCCACACAAGTAACCTTCACTGCTAACTTTGTCATAGATTTTCACCTCTCCAGGATTTCTGTCCGTGGCTTGCACATCAATATATGAGTTCTCCTCGCTGGAGAGGCCAAAAGATCCATGAAGTCCCCAATCATTCTTATTTGGCCAAGGACTGTTGAAGCCTCAATTGTGCTTTTCTATTTCACCAAAGGCTAAGCATCCTTTTTGATAGAATTTTATTTTTTTTCACCTGCAAAGGTTATATTCCGGATGAATCCAAGTACATATGAGGTTATATGGCATTTACAAATTTGTAAAGGCAGGTAAAATTAATTCCATTCAATCTACATTTGTTGTTGCAAAAAGTACTTCATCAAGCCTCAGTCCACTCAGATTGAATCATCGGTCACTAAAGGTGCCTCGCAGTTGATGTCAAGTAGTCTGCTTCTTGCACCTATCACAAAATCCATAGAAACCTGCCATTAAAAGAAAGTCATTCTTAATTTAATATAAATTAGAATATCCCAAAATTATAATTGTTTTGAGTCATCCTCCATTGCACTGAGGGTACCAGAGTCGTGCTTTTTCTTTCTGCTTTTGATGATGTATGTCTTTGAATTCCTTGAAAGAAATCTAAAGGACATAGGAAATCAGCTGATCAGAAAGAATTTAGGGTAACAATAAGGGAGTAGATTTTTGTCTTTGTGTCCTAGGCATTGAACATCGCCTGTGCAGAGTGTAAAAAGGAAAATCAGGTGGAGAGCATCGCACATTGTAAAAGAGCCAGCCTGATTTTCCTTCCATTTAAACTATTAATTAACAATGCTCAACGCCCAGGCAATGAAGGTGAAAATTTATCCCAGAGTTGATGTGATTTCAGTTGGTGAAGCTATTTATGCTCGGACAGAGTTACTGTGACATTACAGTTCTCCCTAATGGTGATCGATTCCTACAACGGTACAGTTGGGACTTAAAAAAACTGGCACATTAACTTTCGACCATAACCAATTCACCAAACTTTTGCTTTACACCGTGTTGACACAAATTTCAGTAAAGTTATGTTTGCATCTGCCATTTCATGTGATACTGATTTCTTCTATGCCTCAGCACAGATCTTAGCCTCCACCTCTCTGAAGGGGGGTGATTTTAGGAGGCAATTGCGGGTACGTTAGGGGCGGGAGCACTCCAAAAATTGTGGAAATCCTGTTCGGGTTCGGAAGCCGGCTTGAACCCACCGACCTCCGAGTTTCCCAGGGACCCACCTGTGTGTGCGCGGGTGACCTGAAAACGGAAGTCCTGCCGGCAATTAAAGCCGGCGGGATGACAGTTAAAGAGCCAAATGTACCTCATTGAGGTACTTAAGGCACTTTACCTGTGACAGATTAAGTACTTAGAAAGATTTTTAACTTACCTGGGCGGCTTGCCTACCGTTTCTCATTCATACCTGGTTTTACCAGGATCAGGAAAAAAGAAACTAAATAAATTAAATTAAAAACCGTGGAAGGAAGTGAAAACATTAAATGAACCTACCTTTGCATCCTGCTCCGATGTTCGATATCTCCCACTCCGATGTCCCCCTCTTCACTCCCCCGGTTTCCCCCCAAAGCCCCCCACTTCACCCCCCCCCCCCCGATCTTCCCCCGATCTTCCGCCTCTTCACCCCCCTGATCTTCCCCCAATCTTCCCCCGATGCCCCCCCGATCCTCCCCTCTCCCCCCCGATCTTCCTCTCCCGCCTCGATCTTCCCCTCTCCCGCTCCCCCAGTCTTCCAGTCCAGTGCTGGATCTTCCATTCCCCCCCACCCCCCGCCCCCGGTCTTCCGTTCCAGCACTGGATGACTTCTCGCTCTCTCTCTTTCTTGCCCCTCCCCCTCGGGTTGCAGTTCCTGACGGCAGCCAGCCTGTCAATCACCTTCACCACGCCCCCCCCCCGCCCCGCTGCCAACCCACTACCATTGCAAAATCGAGCCCAAGATGTCTAAGTGGTGAGAATTGATCATTTATGATAGCAACAAGAACTTGCGTTTAAATAGTGCTTTTAATGTAGAAGGTGTTTCACAGAGGCACGACAAAAACAAATACCAAGCACAAGCATGAGAGATAAGCAGCAGCGATCAAAAATTTGGTCAAAGAGGTCGATTTTAAGAAAGGTTTTAAAGGAGGAGAGGGAGGTTGGGAGGCAGAGGGATTTATGGAGGGAATTCTAGAGAATGGGACTCAGGCAGCTGAAGACATAGTCACCAACGATGAGGCGAAAGAAGGGTTGAACATACAAGAGGCCGAAGTCAGAGGAACAGAGAGTTTTTTTTAATTTGTTCATGGGATGTGGGCGTCGCTGGCAAGGCCATCATTTATTGCCCATCCCTAATTGTCCTTGAGAAGGTGGCGGTGAGCCACCTTCTTGAACTGTTGCAGTCCGCGTGGGGAAGGTTCTCCCACAGTGCTGTTAGGTAGGGAGTTCCAGGATTTTGACCCAGCGATGATGATGAAAGAACGGAGATATATTTCCAAGTCGGGATGGTGTTTGACTTGGAGGGGAACGTGCAGGTGGTGTTGTTCCCATGTGCCTGCTGCCCTTGTCCTTCTAGGTGGTAGAGGACGCAGGCTTGGGAGTTGCTGTCGAAGAAACCTTGGCGAGTTGCTGCAGTGCATCCTGTGGATGCTACACACTGCAGCCACGGTGCACCGGTGGTGAAGGGAGTGAATGTTTAGGGTGGTGGATGGGGTGCCAATCAAGCAGGCTGCTTTGTCCTGGATGATGTCGAGCTTCTTGAGTGTTGTTGCAGCTGCACTCATCCAGGCAAGTGGAGAATATTCCATCACACTCCTGACTTGTGCCATGTGGATGGTGGAAAGGCTTTGGGGAGTCAGAAGGTGAGTCCCTCGCCGCAGAATACCCAGCCTCTGACCTGCTCTTGTAGCCATAGTATTTATGTGGCTGGTCCAGTTAAGTTTCTGGTCAATGGTGACCCCCAGGATGTTGATGGTGGGGGATTCGGCGATGGTAATGCCGTTGAATGTCAAGGGGACGTGGTTAGACTCTCTCTTGTTGGAGATGGTCATTGCCTGGCACTTGCCTGGCGTGAATGTTACTTGCCACTTATCAGCCCAAGCCTGGATGTTGTCCATGTCTTGCTGCATGTGGGCTCGGACTGCTTCATTATCTGTGGGGCTGCGAATGGAACTGAACACTGTGTAATCATCAGTGAACATCCCCATTTCTGGACACTGCCCTGAGGAACTCCTGCAGCGATGTCCTGGGGCTGAAATGATTGGCCGCCAACAACCACTACCATCTTCCTTTGTGCTAGGTATGACTCCAGCCACTAGATAGTTTTCCCCCTGATTCCCATTGCCTTCAATTTTATGAGGGCTCCTTGGTGTCACACTCGGTCAAATGCTGCCTTGATATTAAGGGCAGTCACTCTCACCTCACCTCTGGAATTCAGCTCTTTTGTCCATGTTTGGACCAAGGCTGTAATGAGGTCTGGAGCCGAGTGGTCCTGGCGGAACCCAAACTGAGCATCGGTGAGCAGGTTATTGGTGAGTAAGTGCCGCTTGATAGCACTGTCAATGACACCTTCCATCACTTTGCTGATGATCGAGAGTAGACTGATGGGACTGTAATTGGCTGGATTGGATTTGTCCTGCTTTTTGTGGACAGGACATACCTGGGCAATTTTCCACATTGTCGGGTAGATGCCAGTGTTGTAGCTATACTGGAACAGTTTGGCTAGAGGCGCAGCTAGTTCTGGAGCACAAGTCTTCAGCACTACAGCTGGGATGTTGTTGGGGCCCATAGCGTTTGCTGTATCCTGTTTGTGGGGCTGGGGGAGGGGTTGTAGGGCTGGATGAGTTTACAGATATAGGGACATAGAGGGATTAAAAGACAAGGATTTTAAATCTGAGGCCTTTCGGGGCCCGGAAGCCAATGGGAGTAATGAGCAAGCAGCGCTTGGTACAAATAGGATAGGATACAAACAGCAGAGTTTTGGATCAGCTGGAGTTTATGAAGGATAGGAGTCCAGCAGGACACCATTGGAGTAATTGAGCCTAGAAGTAGCAAAGGCATGAAAGAGAGTTTCAGCGGTGGATACATTGATAAAGGAGTGGAGGTGGGTGATGCTATTGAGGCGGAAATAGGTAGGTAGGTCGGATAGTAGCAGACTTCAGGAGGACATGGAGAGACTTGTGAAATGGGCAGACACATGGCAGATGCAATTTAATGCAGATAAGTGTAAAGTGATGCACTTTGGGAGAAACAACATGGAGAGACAGTATTATCTGAATGATACCATTTTGAAGGGGGTGCAAGAACAGAGGGACCTGGAGGTGCATATTTACAAATCTTTGAAGGTGGCAGGGCAGGTTGATAAGGCAGTTCAGAAAGTACGGGATACTTGGCTTTGTAAATAAGGGCAGTGAACACAAAAACAAGGACGTCATGCTAAACCTTTACAAATCACTGGTTAGGCCTCAGCTGGAGTATTGTGTATAATTCTGGGCACCACGCTTTAGGAAGGATGTCAGGGCCATGGAGAGGGTACAGAGGAGATTTACCAGGTTAATACCAGGGATGTGGGACTTCAGTAATATGGAGAGATTGGAGAAGCTGGGATTGATCTCCTTAGAGCGGAAAAGGTTCAGGGGAAACTTTAAAAAGGTATTCAAAATTATGAAAGTTTTTAATAGAGCAAGTAGGGAGAAACTGTTTCCTCTGGCAAGTGGGTCGGTAACCAGAGGTCATAGATTTAAAATAATTCACAAACGAACTAAAGGGAAGTGAGGAGAATTGTTTTTCACACAGAGGGTTGTTAAGATCTGGAACACACTTCCTGAAAGGATGGTGGAATCAGATTCCATCGGAACTTTCAAAAGGCAATTGGACATGTACTTGAAGATGACTAATTTGCAGGGTCATGGGGAAAATGCTGGAGTGTGGGATTAAATTGGACAGCTCTTTCAAAGAGCCAGCACAGGCACGATGGGCCGAATAGCCTCCTTTTGTGCTGTAAGATTCTATAATTCTATAATTCTATGATTCTATGACTTTGTGATGGAGAGGATACGGGGTAGGAAATTCCAATTTCACACTCCCTATCAACTACATTTCTCATGCAGTATATTAGCTCTTCAAGTACTATGGGCTAAAAATTGGGCCATGTAGCGCCCATTTCTCAGGAGCTACGTGGCCCCCTAAGATCCCAAAATGGCGTCCGGAATGCGCGCTCACGCTTCTCGCGTGGCGTGTGCCGGACGCCATCTTGGTAAAGGCGTTTGCGCACGCGTAGATAACGAATGCCGGCATCATGTGAAGTAGGGACAATATGCATTAGATCAGTGTGCAACGCTGATTTAAAGGGATAGATACTATTTTGGCACACAACGCTGCAGCCAACAAACTTTCTTAACCATGAACAGCTGAACATGTCTTAGACGGCATGGAGGACGTCCCCCCAGCGCTATTTATAGGGATCTTGCAGGTTCGTGGCTGGATTACTGCTTCTGGCTGCTGGTACGTGTTTGTTGAAGCTTCCTATACTTGGAGAGAGTTGCTATAGTATATAAAGAGTGGTTTGGCAGGTCCTGCATTACTGTTGGTGTCATTTACAACAGTGTGCTGAACAAGATTCCTCGCAACCATGGGTGGTCTGCTTGGGCTCCCTCTGGGCACAGAACATGACTGGGAGCATGCAGAGAGACCACGCAGTGCAGGTCAAGCAGCAAGGAGAGGGAGGAGGAGGAGATGGAGGTGAGCAGGAGGCCATATCCCATGGGGGCCTTCAGGGAACAATACTCTTACCTCAACATGAACGAAGATATGAGCATCCAACGGCTGCAGTTCACCAAAGAGATTGTGACGGAAATATGTCAACTGCTGCAGCCACAACTGCAGCCTGAGAGCAGGGGAAGGACAGCATTACCTATGGCAGTCAAGGTAACCGTGGCGGTGAACTTTGATGAGCAATATCTCGCAGTTTGCAGTGCGATGCTGCATAAGGGGTGTCATGGAGGCACTGTATGAGCTGTGCAACAGGTTCATCACATTCCCTCTTGACAGAGAGAAGGAGAACAAGTGAGCACGAGGGTTTGCTCACATTGCAGGCTTCCCCATTGTGCAGGGTGCCATTGACAGCATGCATATTGCCTTACGTGCTCCACATCTCAACTCGGCCATCTTAAGGAACAGAAAGGGGTTCCACTCCCTCAATGTGCAGCTGGTCTGCGTCCACATGCAGCGCATCATGCAGGTCAATGCCCACTACCCTGGCATCAGTCATGATGCCTTCATTATGCGTCAATCCAACGTCCCAACTAACTTTGCACCGCCTCAGCAAGTCGAAGGCTGGCTACTGGGTGACAAGGGCTATCCCTCATCAGGTGGCTCATGACCCCGGTCAGGCATGCACGCACATGTGCAGAGCAGGCATACAACGAGAGCCATGCGGCCACATGGAACATCGTCGAGCACACCGCCTCCAAAAGCAGCGCTTCCGCTGCCTGGACCATTCTGGAGGAGCCTTGCAGCTCTCCGCTGAGTGGGTATCAAGATTCGTCGTGGTGTACTGCATGCTGCACAACCTCGCCCTTATGAGGGAACAGCCCTTGTCATCTGCCTAGACCCTGAGTCAGAGGCAGAGGAGGAGGAGATGGAGGAGGAAGTTGAGGAAGATGCAGGGAGGCAACAAGGTACACAGGCCCTGTCTGCTAGGATTCCGTGTTCTCACCTTATTCGTGAGCGATATCACTAACTTCAACGACACCTCCCAAGTCAACAACAGTCCTACATTCCCCACCTGTCTTCTCCCTCATGACCATCACATCACCTTCCATGTGGTTACACGTTGCCTCCTCCCGCAATGCTTCACATAAATAAAAACCACCACCAACTGCGCCTTCAAATCCAAATTTATACCGTAACACATTAACTGTAGTGTCAAACATTAGACTATTGACCCCTGTGCATTCCCTCAGTGCCTGTCATTCATGTGCCTTTGTCTTTCTTAGTGCTCCTACGTGGTGCATCCCCAGTGGCTGGAGTGTCAGTGGTGGAGGGCTGTTGACCTTCAATTGAGGAGCATGCAGAAGGTCTTGGAGGACGACCTCAAGCAGCTCTGGGCCGAGAGGCCCGGCTTCAGACTGCACCATCTCAGCCTGGGCTGCAGCAGACTGGCCTGGTTGGCTGACAGGCAACAGCAAGGGCACTAGCGAAGTGGCAGGTGTAGGAGCAGGAATGCTGTCGTCTAGAGAGAGGACAGCGGGTTCGACTGCCATGGTGCCATTGCCACTCAGTGGGTGGTGCCTCAGCACTCCTGGTGATCAACTGGAAAACGGATTGCTGGAGTGCTGTGATGCCCTGGAAACCCCGTTCCATGATGGGTGCCCAAAGCCATGATAGCAGCACTCTGTGCATCCAAAGCAGCAGTCTTAGCTCCATAGCATAAGTCTGAGTTGCCATAGCAGCTGTCAGAGCTTCAACTGAAGTATGCAGACCTTTGATGACATCAGTCTGTGCTGCAATGGAAGCCGTGATCATCAGACGCTGCATCATGGTGGGTTCCACAGTTGTGCAGGTGGAGGTGACCACCCGTTCCATGTGGGAAAGGAGGGGCTCCAAGCTCTGCGTAAAGCCCTGTGCCAAGTTTGAGGTGGACTCCTCCAAGCACAGGCTTTCTGGCAGGCTTTCCTGTGCACCAAGCATTTGGTGATGTACGCCCATCAGCCGTCTTCTGTAGTCTGGCCCATCGACGTCATCATCTGATGCCTCGGCAGCAGATCCATTGTGAGACCTTGTCCTCCAGTGAGCTGGCACGTGTGCTATCTGTTCCCCCGTCCTGGCTCCTACGCACTCGTACCCAGTATCTCACTATGTGCAGATCCCTAGCATCTACAGCGTGCACAGTGTCAGTATCTGAGCTGGTGGATACGAGTGTCAGATCGAGTGACGGTGCGGCTTCGTTATTGGTGTCTTCCTCTTCCTCATCCTCTTCCTCCTCCTCCTCCTCCTCCACCTCGGACAGTGCCGGCTCCAGTTCTTGGGCACCTGCAATGTCAAAGGGAGACAGATTGAGTTGTGGAGCGGGGATAGGAGTGAGTGAGACGTACGTGTTGACACCATCTGCAGCACTTGCGTCAGAAAAGATTGTGGGATGAGGGAGTTGTGAGGAGTGAGAAGGAGGAATAGATATGCAGAGACCCCCCTTCATTGGCTCCTCCAGTGGCCACAGCTGCAGCGACGGTCCGCCCAATGATGTGCAGCATTGCCTCCTCCAAGGGGGTGAGGACATGTAGGCACGCCAGTCCTCCTTCGGGTCTCTCCTGCTGCCGGCTGTTATGGGCCATCTTCTCCTGAAAGACAGAGGGCAGTGTGTCAGTGAGTGTCCTGCAAGGTGCCTGGGTGACGTGCCTGTCATGGTCGAATAGCTGCCAGTATTTGTGACCTGTGAGTAGCGGATGTGTGGATTGCAACTGTGGTACTATGTGAGGTGCAGCATCCGAAGTGCAGTGTTGTGTTCTGATGGGCAGCATTTGTTAGTGGGTGGGTGACGGGGGGGTGTCGTGCGTGGAGCAGTGCTGCATTTGGTAGAATGTGCCACTCGACACTTACACTCTCACCTTGACCACTCATGTCAAATCACTGAGCTTCATTCGGCACTGTATCCATGTGCGTGGTGCTATACTCCTGCCATTCACTTCCACGGCCACTTACTTCCACTGCCCCCGCAGTTGGTGTCTGCGGTACAGGATGGCTCTCCGTTCCTGCACTCTCTCCCTAAGGACTCCAGTGTGCTGTCGGAGAACCTCAGGGCACGCTTTCTTGCCGCTCCAGCCATTCTGCCTGTCATCCTGCACTGCTCCCATTGACAGTGCACCACCCCTTTAAGAGGTGCAGGCTACCTTTACCTGGTGCTGGCCACACCCCAAATCGGGCCTCCTGCTGGTGCGTTCAGCCACTCAACGGCACGGGTAGTGCTGGCTGCATGTGGGGATCATGGTAATGAGGATGCAGCATCAATCTCACGTGCTGCCTGCATCACTAACACCGGGCGCGGGTTAACTGCACACCACGACCCCTGTGCCCAGTATCGGGCCTTATCCAATTTAACCGACCCCCACCCTGTGTCTTTTTCTCAACCACTGAAAGTTTCAATATTTGTTATGTTGTAAATAGACCGAAGAAAGTATTTGATATTGCTAAGCATGCACTTGCAAGACAGACCAAATTTTTCTTGTAACAAAATATACATTTACAACCTTAAATACATGCAAGTATACAACTCACTGATCTTTGCAGGGTTCGGAGGAAATGGAAAAATGATTTAAAATTCATTGCTCCATTAAAAGAATATTCTGAACAAAATAAATTCCTGCTTTTATATTTTGAAACAGTGGAAAATTATCCGAAAAGATGTCTCATGGAAAATACTTGTCATTTTCTTTGTTGTAGCTTCTACAAAGATCCTGCTCATAAATTACAAAATTGTTAATCATGTTGACATGATGCTCAGTGGAAGTCATCTCTGACTCAATTGTTGCTGCTTAGAGTTAGCCAGTACTATCCGAGGCAGTTCCACACATACATCATGTTAAGATAAACATTACTTATTTATTCAGTCTAGTTCAATTCTCACACATTCTTTCTAGTTTCTGCCAAAGACAAAATGCCTTTTTCATCTGTCATATATTTATTTTCTAATCATAGCATTTTACAGCACAGACGGAGGCCATTCGACCCATCGTGCCTGTGCTGGCTCTTTGAAAGAACTGTTCAATTAGTCCCACTCCCCTGCTCTTTCCCCATAGCCCTGCAAACTTTTCCTCTTCAAGTACATATACAATTCCTTTTGAAAATTACCATTGAATCTGCTTCTACCATCCTTTTAGGCAGTGCATTTCAGATCATAACAATTTGCTGCATAAAAAAAAATTCTCCTTATCTCCCCTCTGGTTCTTTTTCCAGTTATCTTAAATCTCTGGTTACTGACCCACCTACCAGTGGAAAAAAATTCTCCTTATTCACTCTATCAAAATCCTTCAGAATTTTGAACACCTCTATTAAATCCCCTCTTAACCTTCCCTGCTCCTCTGGTCTCTCCACATAACTGAAGCCCCTCATCCCTGGTATCATTCTGGTAAATCTCCTCTGCATCCTCTCTAAGGCCTTGACATCTTTCCTATGGTGCAACATCTAAAAATAACAAAACTTACTCAAGTACTTTTACTAAAATATTTTTCCAATAATGCATTTAAGTACTTTAACTAATTAAGTGGCAATGGAATTTGTACAAGCCACCTGAAATATTTTGGGATACTGTTTATTATATGTATGAAAAGGGGAAAATAAATTAAGAAAAGCTTTTTTGAAAACAAAAACTAAAGGCCATTGTTAAATTCTTACTGCCTTTCATTTAATTTTACAATTTTTCTTGATTAGTTCCCTGGAGAATTTACTGATTACTGAAAGCTACCCTGTAGTGCTCAAAAATGAGACCCAGATACTCAGCTGTTGTCTTCAGACTTATCATAGCTTTTTATTATAATTACTACCACAGGTTTTCTTACTGAAGGTGCATTACTTATGAGCCATAACATGTATTAAGTTTAAAAGCAACCCTGAGGATATTGTAAGGCAAACCAGTTACCTGATACAAATATTATTGCACGGTAAAGTGTGCATGTGTGGACGCGCATGCATGCATGCATGTGTTTATGTGCAATGAAACAGTAACTTACAGTTGCCTGGAAAAAACTTAACCATTACAATGCTGCATTTCCTTTAACTCAATCAGAATTACAGATTTCTCCATATACTTTGCATGTTTTCTTTACCTATGAAATGCTACAATAGAAATTTTTCTTCAAGTATCTGCAACTTTAAGAGCAAAACTACCATTATAACATAATACTGTTTTGGGCAGAACCATTAGTCCAAATTTCCCATCGGGTTTCTCACTGTGATTCTAGAACTAATAGCCTTTTATCCTACCCAATCCCTCCCCCTACCCTTTACATATAATGACAGTCAGTCACGCCTGAGTTATTTTTTCACTGTTGATAACAATTACACCCACAAGTATAAAAATAAAGGCCTCGATTTTAACCTTCCCCCCAACCCCGACAGGTGGGAGAGGGTCGGGGGTGGGGGGGGGGTATAAAATATCAGGATCGACCAACCCGACCTCATTCCCTACCATTTAAATTTTACTGCCCCAAATCAGACCATTGATGAGGCTCCTGCAAAAGTTAACATTCAAAAGTCGTGGCCCGATGTTGTCATTGGCGTGTCGACTTATTTTTAACCTCACCACAGGGAGAGTCCCGCACTGTCTGTTGCCTGCCAGCAGAAATATGGTGGAAGGAGTCGACTGGCCAGAAGAGGCTCGGGTAAGCTTTACAATTTTGCTTGTTTTTAAGCCTCTTGTAGGCCAGAGGAGGAGGAGTACTCCCCACAGGCCTTAGAAACAAACTTTCGGCCTCCTCAGCCCCGATCTTGCTAACTCCCACACCCCCTCCCGATCATGGCCCCGATTTTGCTGGCTCATCCCCCACCCTCACCCAGTCCCGATCACAGCACCGATCTTGCTTATGGCCCGGAGCCTTCCCTTCCTCCTCCCTGCGGGCCCCCGGCTGAGGCCTCCTGCCGATAATTTCCGCTCTCGTCCAACAGCCAGACTCTCAATCTGGCTGGCTGTTGGGTGGGAGTCTGCACAAGATTATTTAAATGTGGTCCTGCCATTAAGATTGGCAAGGCCTCCATGCCCCCGGCTTTGCCAGGCTCTTTTTCCACCACCGGGCTCCCCTGCACTCTCCCCGCCTCACCGGCAATACTGGGGCCAAAGTGTCTGCTAAACTCAAACTTGTTACCCCAAATTGTACTTGTAATTCATGGCCAGAAATGCCCTCATGTGTTCCATTTATCTTGCATGCATGAAATTTTAGCATTTGAATATACAGTTAAAAAATCACATATGTAGCAGATTAGTGTTTAATTTTCTGCTTTGTATTTTCCTTTCCCCAACGTCCTGATCTGAAGATCTATGCGAAGTGCACAGAGTCCTTCTACTCACCTCTGGAACATGGCTGATAGCTCTAGTACCCACTGACTGACAATAACTTTGTGATTTGGAGTTATTGTATAAGGGAAAGCTAAGAAAAACCTTGAGAGCATCAATGAAACATGAATAGTAAATAGTAATGTTGTGTGGACTAAAGTTATTCACCTGGAAAAATGATGTTAATATCATTAGGGTCTGCGTAAAGAGTAAAGAAGCGATATTAGTTGGTATATTGGGGTTTCAGGGATCTGACATTTTGGCTTCTTCACTTCAGGAAACACATATTTTAAACCAAGGACAGAAATCCTGGGGAGCTAAGAGGCAAACAATCTAGGGCTAGATTTATTGTCTGTTCATGGTCAGTGGGTGGAAAATCTAGTCTTAAAGGTGAAAACCATGACAAAGTTAGCAATAACGATAGTTTAACCACCACATCAGTGGGAAATGTGAAGGTATTTCTCGGGAAAGAAAGTATCTGCTGAATAATCCTTACTTTCTCTGTTATACTGATAAGGTTGTTCTTGGGTCCTCCCAAGATGAGGTATCAGAATTTTGCAATGAGAAATGATTCTTCTTTCCAATCAAGCTATCTTTGAATACATGATTTTCAATGAGAAAATGCATAGGGCACAACTTTTTTTTTGCTTTTTGCCTCCTTAAGGGCCTGACAACTTGTTGGGGTGTGGTCCCATAGACAACAGGTGCCCTCTGGTATGTTGCCCAAGTGGCCATCAATTATGTGTGAACCTTGACAGTGAGTTTCAGCAGGCAATTTAACTGTGGAAGAGATCATAGCTGAATCCATTCCTGTTCTTTCCTGATGGCCATACATGCATACTTCTACTAGAGTCAATGGATAATGATTAAGAGCGGGAACCATGGCTGGTCACTTTAGCTGAGATCTGCTAACTTAGTGCAGACCATTGTTTGGATTTGGGATCTTCCTGGTCTGTGTGACTCAGCTATTCAATGGCTTAAACAGTTGAGGCATCAGGAAGTGCACATTCCTTATCGATAGATTCAAGGCGCTTACAAGGTGGGCAAAGGCCTTCAGTGGAAGAAATGGGGATGTGACCCGATTATGCCAGGTCTCTGCCTTGTTGGCAATTATGCCAGGATTTCATGCGGTGAGGTCTGCAGCTACTGTATCTGCCCTTTGCAACCTGATGTCATTAATGGAGGAAGGACTAGCGGGACAGCATCACCCACCAGAAATCCCATAAGTCCCCCCTTCCGTGTTCCTAGCATATGTGTATGCTTGCAAGAAACAGGCGGAGGTGGGGCTGTTCCAGGTTTCATGGCCTGGAAGACTCAAAAACTGCACGTTTGGCTTTAGTGAAATCGGACTGCCGATAACAGGGTCAATTTGAAGTTAGTTTTGAAGTTTCTAGCTGGACCTCCCAGCTTTGCACACAAGTGGCTGTCCAGCATTGCATTGTTTGACCTCCCCTTCAAATAACATATTTCCTACCTCTTTTGCTCTGGATTTAGTGCATGGATCACTGCAGCTGTGATGAATAACTAACTTTACCTTTTAATCATATGACATTTGTATATTTGTTTTGTAGATTTATAATGGTGGATACTATAAGGTAGAATATGAGAAATGCAAGAAATAGTGAATCTCAAATGTATCTTATTAGGTATGGAATAAAGCATCATGAGATATATTTTATTCCTTCTGTTCGGATCAAGGTGTCAACAACAAAGAAGTAACAATCTTTCTGGCGAAAAGTATCACTCCAGGGAAATTTTCCTGACAGTGCGATCTAAATTCAGTTTATAAACAATATATCATTGGATATTTTAATAGCTTGTTCTGTGACTGTCTGTGACAATTTGTACTGTTATCCTCAGGTGGATGCTGAAATGTCTGTGTGATTGACGCTACAAGACAATCAGGATGAGCACAATATTCTAATGTTCTTGCTGAAGTCCTTACAGAAATAACGGTCAGAGTCTTCTGCCTGATTAAAGAGGCAATCTTTGGTTGTGAAACAAATATTTCTAATGGACTAAAAAGATTTCTGACCAGGTACTATGGTCCAGGCACCTTGATTCAATTATCTCAGAAAATTGACTCCTTATAGTGCAATAGTGTCCCTATCTATGGTGCCAAGGGGCTTGCTCTAGCAAATGACAAATGACAAATAAATGCAAATGCAAAAACAGATGGCCGGATGGTGCACTTTGTTGTGAAATGTATGCTATGGAATGGTAGAAGGTAGGTCGGAATTCAAAATGTCCCCACTTGATCTTATCTGGGCCCGACTATTGAATGAGGGGGACAGGTGAGCCACTTCTGAATATTGGGGGAGATAAAAGCACAGTGAATCAATCCAGGCTGCTCTCACAAAGCTTTGAAAGGTTTTTCATAAAAGATGAATTGACAGAGGTTTGGAAGTAGGTTGTCTTCCTGCACGCTTTGTCAAGGAATGGTGTGTGGTGAGGGATAATTGGCAAACTAATTAAATCTGGCAGGAAATAAATACAGCATCCAGTTATTGGATTATTTTATTTAAGTTTACAATGATCATAATTTTCGGTGTAGTAGAAGTACCAGCACTGTTCCATAACATTTCCTACTGTATAACAGAATCCTTGAATAATTTAAGAACCAAGTTTATTTCCTTATGTCCTCCAGCCATTCTGCCTCTTCCATAGTCTATAGATAAAGCACAAGATGTGAAAATGTTTCATGTTTTGCTTTTTCTTGCATCAAAGTTGATAAAACTTATGGAGATGAAGAAAACTTAGTAAAATGTATTGAATATGTATCGTAATGAATGTTGTACTAACTGGATAACGCATAGAGAATGGGCATGATACATACATAATGTAATGTGATTACCTGATTTCAAATTAAAGCCTGTAGAATTTTTCATGGAGCATGTCAATGAATTTGAGAAATTATAATTGACACCTACTGTATGTTCCTATTGTGGCGATGAATAAGTAATATATAGAGGGGCGTTTGATTGCTGTCATCATTTCAAGAACGATTGCACATTTTGGCTCCAAGAAAGTATTTTTTTCATTTATATGTCTGATAAAACAAAAAAAAATGCTGAACTTAAAAAAAGAAGCCTTGAGCTCCATTCCATGGTAATTACATGATCAAGACCTAATGGTGCAAACAGAGATCAGCACCAATTGCAATCAAAAAGTTTGATTCAAGATTTCAATCTCTAGGACAAACATGGAAAAAAGCATCTTCGATGGATTGCATTTCAAAATGTAATTTTTGTTGAGCAACCAATTTTAATTTTAAATTTAAAGCCATTAAATTATTTTTAGCAATAACAGTAGAAACTCAAACAAATTGATGCAATTGTACACCAGGACCAGGACTATAAGGCTCCAAGGCTATTTACTATGAGCTAAGAAACTCATTATGACTTTAAATATATACTAATAGCAATATGGTCAGAAATGCATTTAATAGATTGAAGATAAGTCTCAGAAGTATGGAGAAGCAAGGAAAAGGCCTGACCAAAACCAATACTTTATAGAATAATAAACCACCAAAGGTTGAAAATACATCAGGAGTGTTTTCATTTTTGGGATTAAAACAGTTAATCTAAATAATTTCTTAAACTGAAACTGCCCTTTATTCAAATATTTAGTTTGTATTGCAATTGTTCAAAGTTTTAAAAAGAAACATTCATTGGGCCAGAACTTGCTGTCAAAATAATGGCAAGGCTAATGGTACTCGTTGTTATTTATGGGTAAATGGTACAGCAACTTCAGCGAGGAGCAGATGTGCGGTTAAATGTGAATATCCAAAACTTGCTGCCTGAGTTGAGCCGCTCCGCCATTAGCTTTGTGAAAACGGCATCTGGTCCTTAGCCGCCCCGTTTTTTTAAGAACTTGCTATATTTACCTATTAAACTCACCAGAGAAAATTAAATCCCATCATTACAAGCGTAAGTACCCTTTTAACGGTGTGCTAAGTGTTAATGACTGCCAATCAACCTTTCTAGGATTGAAAATTAACTATTACAAGTGTGGAGTCTCATTCCTTCAAGTTTTGAATTTTTCAGGGAGATTTTAAAAATGTCAAATTTTAAATTTGACTTTTTTTCTCCTTTCTGTCTCTTTCTCTCTCTTAATCCAATCTTTCTTTCCCTCTCTTTATTTCTCTTTCTGTACCTGATTTGACATTGAATTCACCCCTTTTAATTCACCCTCCTTCTCAGTCCTTCCTGTGTTTATTTCCCAAACCTAAAATCTCATTGGTTAAGGAGATAATTAGTTGCTTGCCCTGTTCACTCAGGTCTCAGATGCCTTGTTTCCCTCGCTGTGCCGTTATCAGCTCACACTTTCAGCAACATTGTGGGAAAAACTTTTTTGAGCTGAAGGGTGCAGGGACAAGTATAACTAAAGGCAGACACCGTTAGATGCCCTGCTACAGCAAAATCTGGCCTATTAGAAACAGACCTATTTGGGTGTTGTGGTAATAAATACATCTGTTCAGTGATAGGGCCCACTACAATGTAGACATGCCATTATTTTTGCTCATCACTGTAAAATAAACCAATGTATATTTTGCTAGCCATATGAGCAGTTAGTTGGCACAAAGCTGCTGATTAGTTAGTATTGATGAACTTGATACTTGCTCTGGTGCGTTGTTGTTAATAACAGTGCCTAAATTGTGATCAATCTGTGTATTATCTCCAGTATAAATGTGGCAAGTGAAAGGATTTGGGGAAAATTCTAATGAAATTATTTATTCCTCATGCATTTAACTCAGTGATGCCATTTACTAACACACTTGGCAGTACAATCTAGGTTGGAAATTTCCTACTATCCCTCCTATTCTGTGAATGTCCAACTGATTGCACTGTTCAAGTATATCAAGCTGGTCTGTATCAGTTTTCCTCTCACTGAAATGTAACACCCCACCTTCACATATTGCTCTATATATCTGTTTTGTTGAGAACTAACAAACTTGCCCAGATGAGACACATCAGAGATAGGCAGCACTGGGAGTCGAACTTATGACCTCATGTTGAGAATCAACCTCTCTTTTAGTTCTGCTGAACCACATTGCCCTACTGCATTTGTAACAATTGCAGGTGGGTCTCAGTGGACATTAGCTAAGTTTCAATCAAAGTCCACTGGTACTGTATTGAATAAGATGGGGCTTGGGAGATCAGAGTAGTGGGAAAAGTAAAAACAGAGAAAGCAAAGTGCATAAAATTAAAAAAAACAACAAAAAGCTAGCAATAGTATAAAGATGAAAGTGATTTAAAAAAGGGGGGAAAATAACAGAAAAGAAACAAGATAAGGGAGAATTAATAGAAACAAAAGAAGAATAAGAGAGGAAAAAAGACTGAAAAATTGCCAGAAGGGAAAAAAAATAAAATGAAGAAATCATGAGGAGAAATCTGCCTGTGGTTGTGACTATGTACTTTTTGGTTACTATTAAAATGAGATAGTATTTGCGTGGTATAAATCACAGGAAAAGAAGCAATTATTATTTATGGTTAAGTTATTGTTTGATCATTCTTTTTACATGCATCATCCAAAAATGACTGCCGTTATGGCTATTCAGTCATTCAGAACTAAATTGTTGCTGATTTAAGTATGTGAATTTGTTTACCATTTGGATAAACAGCAACTTGTTTTTCAACATATGAAAGCTTTCAGTAAAGTCCATGGTAATTACAAAGCAGGAAAAAGGATATAGATAATATAAAGTATGGTCTTCATTAGAATTGTTCTCTGGATGATGTTTTCTTTTCAAATCCTAACCCTTACTGAAGAGGAGCCAAGATACCAAAATCCTCAAAGACGTAAGAAACATGCAAGTAGATATAAGTGAGTAAAAAGGACCCAGAATGATTAGAAATTTTATAAATTACATATGTACAAACTCGGAAAATGATATTAGAAAATCCATTACCAGTTGAATATTCCATTGTGATCAGTCTCGAGTTCTTTGTGGTGGCCAGAACATGATCTGTAAGACATAAAACATAAAAAACAGCCCTGTCTGAGGTTTCCCGGAAGCTTAACCCAGAAGCTTTTTGATAAAGCTGACTTATATCTTCACAAATCACTCTAATTAATGTTGGTAGACAAGCAGTCTGACTGTGACCTGCAGCTATTGAGACCCTCTGCCAAGAAATGGGCTCTGTTCCAAATAGTCCATACTGGTGCATTGCATATATTGGTAATTAGCATTGCATGCACATTGATCTGCCAGACTACTCGTATTACAGAATCACTTTTAGTGCTTGCAATAGTCTTTGGAGTTTTAAAAGCATACGACTGTGATGAATTACAGAATAATGAAACCACACACATATTTATATGTTTTTATACATTTTGCATTACTATTTAAAAAAGTGGCATCTTTAGCAATAGCTTCTCACTAACACTAGTGCTACATTAAGGCTTCTTGGAATTAGTCAAAGCATTCTGGTAAAATTTAAAATTAAAATTATTTTTAAAAAAACCTTTTGTCTTTCTAACTGCTGCAAAAATAAATGCAATACAACTTATTTCAACTGTGTGGGGGATTTTTTTGTTTACTGCCTGTCTGTTATAGAATCCACCCGATTTTCATCCCATTGAAATTAATGGAATAAAAATCGGGCTGGTTCTATAAAGTGCGTGCGATCCGTTCCGACAGAGGCAGTAAAGACAAAAATCTACCCCACGATATTTTCAGAGGAATAAAAAAAGGAGTGTAGTTTGTATAGAAATCTAAAATGTGTCAAAATTTCAGAGCTTCTGCTTGTTTTGTTTCTCTGACCAAAGCTTTCTTCTTCATCATTCCTCAGATGGTGTCGCTCTTCTTTTTCATACACAGTACTTTGACAGCTATTTAAAATAACAGCTGTTAAATTAAATTGGAGTTTTGGATCATTAGTAAATTTACTGTTGTAGTGCATAACAGATATTGTATTCTTTTCATAGAAATACATAGAAGTTACAACACGAAAACAGGTTATTTGGCCCAACCAGTCCATGTCGGCATTTAGCCCGCACAGGTACAAATAGTTCTAATCACATTTACCCACCCTGTTCCCATCTCCCTTCAACCCCTCTTCCTTCATCCACCTGTCCAATCTAATCTTGAATGTTGACATAGTTTCTGTCTCAACCACTAACCCTGGAAGTGAATTCCACAGCCTCACAACTGTCTATGTGAAGAAGTTTCTCTGGCTCTCTATGCTAAATCTCTCACATTTAATCTTGAATCCATGGCCCCTCGTTCATGACCCCTCAACTACTGGAAACAGTCTGCTTCTATCTACCCTGTCCCATCCTTTCATAGTTTTAAAATCCTCTATTATATTACCCTGTAATCTGTGTTGTTCTAACAAAAAAAAGAACCTCATTTCCTGATACCAGGCAGCATCTGGTAGTGAATCTGCATTGTACCCTCTCTAAAGTCTCAATATCCTTCCTATATTGTGGAGCTCAATACTGCACGCAGTACTCCAACTATGGTCTTACTAAGGTTTTATATAGATTCACCATTACATCTTGACTATTCCGTTACTTCTTGAGATAAAATGTATAATTCTATTAGCCTTCTTTACAGTCTTATGTTAATAGATTCCAAGCTGTATCTGAGGATATGTACTATTTTGGAGTCCTCTTGGTGGTTCAGCCATTAATTCATATGGACCAGAAAGGAACCCAGGTTTGATTCCACATTTGTATTGAGTTATTTAATCCCAATGGAGATAGTAATGGGAGTGCTACAATTGATGAAGACAGGATTGGACTCTGCTTTGATGCCCCTCACAAACAACACACACTATTCAGTTTCAAAGCAGAAGAGTGGCCACTTGGATGAGGTACAGTTTAGTTGCAGATGCCCCTGGAACAGCATGAGACAATGGGGCTGATTTTCCTTCCATCTCCCCCTCCTCCCCTACCCCTGCCATGACTTCTCACCCCGGTGTAAATTAGAGCCTTTGAAACTTGCCCAGTTTGAAAGTACCCGAATCTAGATGAATTATTGGGTGTATTTAATTGCATGGGCTGGTCTTGACTCTTTCTTGACCTGTGAATGGGCAGGTGCCCCAGATCAGGGAAGGTAAGTTGTGTGCTGCTGTAGGCCTTAAAGACTTCACCAGTGCAAATTTCCACTGGATTGTGGATGACTGCTGTCAAAAACAATTCCTCCTTGCTGGCCCACAAAATGTTGAAACTTACCTTTCTGAGGATCTGAGGAGGCTGGCAACATCCTGTAATGTTCACTTTAATTTCAGAAAAATGTGCGGGAGGCATTATGACGTTATTCCTCTGTCATTTACATAAAATATAAAACCTCCCACCTGTTTCATGCAGGAGATTCTAACCCATGCCAGGGGGATGCCCCAGGAAATATATACAAAGGGGATGAAGATCTTGGCATAATGAGCCTCTGCTCTAATTTCCTCTGCCTAATGTCCCAGAATCAGATGCTCATGGGTGTTAAACAGAGGAATATCAGCCCCATTGTCTTCAGGAGAGGAGTAAAAGCAGCAAGTTGATGAGGTAGGGGAATATAGGATTTTAATTTACATTGCACACAGGCTAACACTTATTAGAGAATCACTTGTGGGAAAGTTCCTGGCTCAGCTTTTTAAACGGCTGGTTATTGTACAGTACCAAGAACTGGTACAATAGGACGGACAATTAGAAGGTGGACTAAGAATACAGTAATACGCTTTGTAACACCTTTTAAGTTAACATTTAAGGAATTAAAAGTTGTATTAAATGTCCTTTAGTTCAGAGGAATAGCTTGTCGGTACTTCTACAGTTATTTGTCACCATGATCTCCTTGGCTCTATGGCAACAATAAGTTAATTTGCATTGACAGAAAACCAGACTTAAACATTTGAGGAAAAAATGACAATTCGAGCAGAATCAATATGTACACAGTTATACCCCGCAATTTAGTAATGGTGATTAGAAATATATTTTGTTTGAAGATTCACAGATACCCTACTTGTTATTTTCATTGCTGTATATAAATAATGAGTTACCACAACATGTGTGTCTTTAATTTTCTTTATTAACTAAGAAATTCCCAAATCAATACCCTTTGATAGACTGGATCAATAATATGGAGATGAGACATAAAATATTATAATGCCATTTTTTTTAATGTGAAGCACAAATACAAAAGGGGAGGTATGTTGCATTGAGGTTTAATACTGTATTTAGTACAATAGAGAAATTTCCGTTTAGCTGTAGTGAAGATGATAATAACCAGTCATTTAGAAAACTTCGACCTGTAAATCACAAATATTTATTCTAGATTTTCAAAAAAGCATTGCTTTAAGGGCAAAGTACAAATAATGTCGTTTTAATGCCATTACTGGATGCCTATCTAATGGATTACAGATACCCTTTTGTACCACAGATTGGCAGATGGGTCTCTTGCTGTTGCTACATCCCACACAACTGGTGATTAGTCAAAAACTTGGTCTAGCCTTTGATTTTGACTTGGAACCTAGCAAAAATCATTCTTCAAATTAAAACCAAGTAACAAGGAGAATAAGGAAAAGTAGGTAGTTCACGTTGGTTGATCTGGAGGGAGTTTATATCATCCCTTAATGTTTGGAATTTAACTATTTAAATTACTTGTACAGCTTTCATCAGAATAATTAATCAATTATAATATTTCTGGCTTGCAGCTAATTTTTAAAACTACAGTGTATTAATATTACTTTTTTCATAGTGGTCTAGATTAAAATGTTACTTTGTAAATGAGAATTTTTTTTAAATATTCAACACTGGCAACTTCTGTTACATATTACTCCTTTAGTGGCACACTATCATGTACACATTTGGACTGTAAATTCACACTGATTATTTTCATTGAGCCTGAAAGTAAAAATCAGGAAATCTTTAAATTTAAGCTTCCATTTGAATTTTTTTTTAATCTAATGCTGTTATATAGAATGCTGCCAATTCTCAGCTCACCACCATCTTAGACAATGTTCACAAACAACATTCCAATGGTTGCAGCCAATCTGCTAACCTGTTATCAGAACTGTAATCATCTACACTCTCTTATTAGATGGTAATAGATCTCTAATACTTGTGTAGTTATCTCACTTATGCAAAACTCTGATATAAGCAATTTCTCCAATAGAATCCCACTGTATATTCAATCACTTCAATTTTAGCTTAAACTATTTTGCAAAACTCTGCACAATTCTGAATCCTTTGTTGTTAATTCCACCTCTTTTTCTTTCTTTGAAAAATTTGTTATGGCAGGCTTTTTTTCATTAGATTGCTAATCTCTAGCCAGCTGTCTCTTGCTCCTTGATGACTTACAGTTGGTTCTCTAATGAGGAGACTTGAGATGATGGCTGGCTGCCACATTAGGAGCTGCAGAGTACAGACTGAGAAAAGCAGTCGCTCAGTAAAGACATTTTGTTTCATTTATTGTAACCTGGAGTGCAAATCGGGATGTGCTAATGGATAGAGGGACTCTTAAGTGAAAAATTTCCACCTGCTGTTTTTAAATAAAATCAACAAAATAATATATTTTTGAAAACTGACCACTGAGCCCACTCGTGAAAGGTTTTAAATGAGGTGAAATTTATTAAATTGTAGAAACTCTGAAGATGTATAAAATGCACAAAACATTATTAATTGTGTAAACATCATTACTAATGCAAACAAGCAGTATCAGTTAATTTGGTTCAATAGTAGAACTAGATGCCCTTTACCTCCGAGACCTTTTGTTCAAACCCAGCATGTACTGATAAGATGAAGGTCTCAGCCATTTGTGGTTCTTAATGGTCCTACAGTAAGTGAAGTGCATTCAGGCAATTTCAGTAGACATGGTTCCACTGTGAAAACTGACCATAATTCAATGCTAATTAACTCTAATTGGGCAATCGCTCTCAGAGAGATCAAACGAACAGTTGATAGTGGCGTTAGAAATATGTGAACATTTGTATCAGTTTAGCACTGGCAGCAGGAAGATACTACTTAACTATCCTGCTACCTGATTCTTCCTTTTGCATGGTGGTGCAGCTGGTGATGGAGATAAGATGGTCTAATCCTGAGACGTTATTCCAATCACATTTTTTTTCAATTTTTCTCATCTTCTTTCCTAAAGATGTTGGGGATGAAATTGGTTGTCGCCAGTTGCACGAAATGGGCTCATAGAGAATTGGCAGCCCCGAAGTCAATGGAAAAGAAAATCAGGTGTGCTGTAACACAGGCTGTTGATTCACAATGAGTCCATTTTGCACTACTGGCATAGACCAATTTCACTCCCATTGAGTTTCAGTGGGGCTTGATTCCAAGAATGCCAGCAGCTCTCTATCATGTGGGATTATTCCTCATGTGGGAACCTCGACACTGATTGCCAACAAGTTATTTGACCATTGAGGGCTTCAGAGGCAAGGGTGATCCCCTTCTTCCCTGATGTCCATACGTGTGCATTTTCAGCAGGGGTCATTGGACACCAATCAGGATAAGCAGCCCTTGCTGATAATTGCCCTCCTTAGACCAGGCGTATCAGGCCCAACTTTAGCATCCAATACTGCTGAGCTCAGATCAGCTAACTCAGCACAGACCACAAATTGAACTTGGGACATTCTGGTCTGTATTGCCTAGTATTACAATGGATGGTGTCTTTACTCATTGGGCCGCTGCGGAACCCCTGTCATGTGTTCTGATAGCAATTGGAGTTGTATAACAAAAATGGAGCTAAAAATTATTTCTAAAACCATTTGAACAGCACACACCAATTAGCCAGACTTTCCAGCAACTGAGTAAAATGATATTGGCTGTTTACTAACATATTTTCTTTTAAAAATAATGTTAAGGGCGCTTTGTTTATGTCACCAGAGATTAGTGCTGAACTGGAAATCCACAACCTTTGAGTGTCACTATCTCCTTTTTCACTGTGCCAAAACACTGATCCTCATTGGGGGCCAGAGGAATAGCCCTGAGTTTTATGTTGGCTCTGATGGCCACTCTAGAGACCCAGGAAAGTTTGGGTCACAGGCACTGTCAGGGACACACAATTTTTTTTTAGGGCACCTGCTGCCAATAAATCACTATCAATATAAACGTGCTTTATCAGAGAAAAGTTGTTGGAGTCATTTTCTGAGTTCATGCTATTGGCAGGGAGCATTTCTTACCATTAGTACATAATGAAAAAAAACGTGAGTGGCATATGACCAGATTTCTGATATCTGCTGCTAGTGGACGAGGTTCCTGACCGAGAGCTCAAACTCAAAGAATTACTTCCAAAGATTAGATAAGAACAGAGCTTTCAGTTAATTACTCAGAGTGGAATACCTGCTGTTTCCCACTAAGTGGAAATATCTCAAAACAGGATCATGATGTGCTTCCATTCTTTTCATTTTATTTTTTGGCTATCTTCTGAAACCAGTGGTTTATAGCAGCAGTTTCATAAGGCTCGACTTTAAAAGGGCGGCAGGACAGCAGCTGGGGGGGCGGGGGGGAGTCAATGGGTGCGAAGCAAACCCGAAATAATAAAAACTCACCGTTCCTCACGTGATCGCGACTTAATTGGTGGCCCTTAACCTTGTTTCCGGGTTTGCCGTCCGAAAGCTGCGCAGTGGGCGGACTGCGCACTCGCATGACAGGCTGTCAGCTGGAGCGTCTGGATTTAAAGGGCCATTGCTCCAATGGATTTTGCTGGAGCAAAGAGACAGAAGACCCAATGGAGCAGCACAGGGGCAAGGCTGCTCCAAGATTCAGCGATGCCTCACTTCAGTGTTACTGGCTGGGTGAGGAGGAGGAGGGAACTATTTTATCTGGCCGACAGGAGGAAGTGCCCTGCCTCTGCCACCAAGAAGGCCTGGTTCAAGGTGGCAGAGGAGGTCACCAGCAGCAGCAACATATCCCGCACTTGGGTCTAGTGCAGGAAGTGTTTCAATGACGTAACTAGGTCAGCAAAAGTGAGTACACTTACTGATTCTCCTGTATTCCATGGTGCACATCACCACCACCCCCCCCAACTCATTCTGCACTGCCAAGACTACTCCATCTCATCACTCCTCATACCCACTTAAGGCTCATCCTCAATTTACCTTCACTTCCTGAGCACTTCCTCACCTCCCCATTAGTCACCCCACCACTACCACTCACCCCAATCCTGATCCAATGTGATGTCTCTGCCTCATACTCACCCTATGATGCATCTCTTTCACAGCCAGCCCCACCCAAAGCAATGCTTTCATTGGTTGGACACTTCACCATCACTCACTCACACGTCTATACTTTCTCCCCTTCTAGAAGAGAGCGCAAAATGCACATGAGAGGGCGATGACTGGAGGGGGCTGCAACAAATAGTGGTCCTCACAGGCGCGGAGGAGGAGGCCCTGCAGATCAGCTGCACCCTCGAGTGCCTGTCCATTGGGGATGCCGAGACTGGCACCCCTCAAACATCTAGTGACACAACTTTAACATTCATCACACACAACATGAATTGATCTTAACAATGTTGAACACCTCAGTATGCTCATCGCAACATGACACATCTGTGATGATGCTTAATATTGCCTTCTGTTCTCTTACAGGCCCTTCAATGACCGCAGTGACGGGAGACGGCGATTCTTCAGAGGAGGTCCTGGCAGTGACCTGTCTTATGCACTTGTGTGCAGACAACTGAGAGACTCCGGCGATGTCACTGGTGGCACCCTGGAATGATCCGGAGGTGAAGAAGTTGAGGGCAGTGGTCACTTCAACTGTGATGGGTAATGAGATGCCGCCAGGCCCAGCTGGGAACAGCTCGGCATGAAGGAGGCTGCAGATGTTTGCGACCACCTGGCGACTGACTCTGAGCCTCTGTATGCACTGCTCCTCAAAGAGGGCCAGGAAGATGATCCTCGGTTTGTAGACCCTCTGACGAGTGTAGTGCCTCCTGCGATGTTGCTCCCCCTGTTGTTCCCCTCTGTGCTCTTGTGCTGGTGCCTGTGGCGCAGCACTCTGTTGTGGAGCTCCAAGTGGCGGAAGTGCACGCCATGCCTGGCGAGGATGGTGATGTTGCTCGTCCTCAGATGTACTGGTGAATGCAGCCATTGCGCCCTCCATCCTGATGGTGTCAGTTTGAGGGGGTCCGAAAAGTTGGTAAGTATGTGTAAACAGAACAATTCTGAGTGGAAACCAAAAATTCTCAGTCTAAACACAAAAATCTCCCAGCCAAAAGTTTGTCTGAGAGAATTGAGTGCCCTGCTGCAATAACTCACCTTTTATCCCCATCTGTCAAACAGGCATTTAAATGTCCAAATGGCAGCTGGCTGAAACACAACTCGTTCCCCATGGTGTGTTTCACACAGCACGGGAAACACGCTGAGGGAAGTACTTGAATTGCTTGATTAAATATTGTCCCGCCGGCTTTAATTTCCGGCAGGACTTCTGGGTTCGGGAACGGTGGGCGTACCCAGATGACTCTGGGTTGTGCACGTTTTTAGACATGTTGGAGCCGGGATTTCTGCCGCTCCTGGAAATTGCGATTTTCTTTGGTCCCCGCCCGCCCCAACACAGCCACAGTTCCGGTTTAAAATCAAGCCCATAGTCTTTTGACATTATTAATTGCCATATTGTCCAGTGAATCACAATATTTATGTACCTGACAGTAACTGAAGTCCCCAAATGTTTTATAAAGCTTCAAGCGGCTGTCATTGGATACCAATCAGCAAAGAAAGCCTTTGCTGGTATTTTGCCAGATATGAAGACAAATGTATGATTATCCCAATTCTGAATATTAATTTAACTTTAATAATTTAATATCAATCAGTTGAAATTGTTATGCAAACAATGCTGCAACACTAGATAAATTGGAGTTTTGGAACTATGATCTGGTATTATTGTTATCCAAGGTTATTTAAAACTTTGAAAGAATGTTCACTGTATAGTACTGAGCCGTACAAAGCAGGAAAGTCTCAGATTTGGTGCCATGTTTGTGCAGAGTTAGCTAGTTTCCGTCTCCAACCCTGCTTCAGCCCATCTGCTGCTGAGACCCTCTCCATGCTATTGTTACCTCCAGACTTGACTATTCCAATGCTCTTCAGGCTGGCCAACAATCTTCCACCCTCCATAAACTTAAGCTCATTCAAAACTCTGCTGCCTGTAACCTAACCTGCACTGTCCCGCTCACCCATCACCCCTGTGCTCACTGACCTACATTGACTCCTGGTCCACCAGTGCCTCGATTTTTAAATTCTTGTTGCTTCCTATCTCTGTAACCCATCACTCATGTCCTTGCCAAACTCCACTGCCTTCCCATGTCCAAAAAGTCTTGTCATCACCTTCAAATTCCTGTTTCCTTAACCCCACTTACCTCTGGGATTTCTCTATTTGTGCACTCTCCAGCCCTCTGTCTATATGTGCACTCTCCAGCCCTTTGACACTGTCCTCCCTCTCTTTCTCTGTTCATCCAGCGATGACTTCTCCTGCAGCCACTTTGCCCCTACTCTCTGAACTCCTTCCCTCTACATCTCTGTCTTACCACTTTCTCTCTGCCCTCAAAAAGCTCAAAACTTTCCTCTTTCATCACGTTTCTGCCTCTTCTGATGCCTCCTGACCTATTCTTTTTTTTCCCCTCTGCTTGATCTTGATTTACTATCCACCTCCCTGCAAAGCACTCTGAGATGTCTCTGTACGTAATAAGCCCGTGTACGAAGTATACGTTATTATTTCTTCAGCTGCTCCCTGAATAGTGGCAAAGTAGGAGCAAAATGGCTGTTTAGTGGAAATAGCTAACTGTGGGAAGGTGGCAGTTGGGGATTTGAGAGCACAAGTTTGGGAGTGAATTTTTTCTTCCAAATACTGTGCATCTGTTGCGTTGTGAAATTACCCTAAATATAATTGGATGCAGTGAAATCCACATGCTGATCGGCCATCCTTTTAGAACCTAGGTTTGCAAGTTGTATCCCTAGGCTCGAGGGACCCACGAGAGGATCAGATTTCTGTGCATCCATCATCAGATTTTTTGTATTTGTTCACTTCATAGTGTGGTGGTTCTATGGCTGTATACTGAATTAAAAAACAGTTTTGCATTGATAACACTGTTTTCCTTTGTGTATTGATGTTACCCTTTGTAAAATCGCACAAAAGGTCCTCAGGAGTGTGTCAGTATTTTCAAGGAATCCGTCACACAGAAACTCTTTGCTGCTGAAAGTGCTTCAATAATGACATTGTGGGGAAATTAATATTTTTAATATTTACTGTCTGTATTATGTGCTGTAGTTATGTCGAGGTTTAGAAACAGAATCTACAAATCTTCCTGACTTCCAGACACAAATTTGTCAAGTTTGACTTATTTCCAGTGACAGTTGCTGTAATTTGTAAAAAATGTAACCTCATTCTGTGAATTTTCCTGTAAAAAAAAGAAAAATTACCCCAGTCCTATTCATTTCAGCGGGTTTGCAATATGTCATTGTTTCAGGAGTCTGACCCCTGGCAATACTGAGACAATTAGAAATTAATAGCAGCAATTGGGAACAAAAGATTCCTTTCACTGACAGGAGATGGAGGGAACGAAGGTGTTAATGGGTGATTTCAAGGGGGAAGAATTAATGTTTTTTTCCCAGGACCTACCTTATTGGAGAACTGCTGCAGGAAGTGGTTCTCAAATACTGGCTCCATGTCCCACAGCTGTTCAAACAAATACCCTGTTTATATTGCAGAGCAGTTTCTGCAGCAGCTGAATAGACCTTTGGTACTTTTACATTGTCATAAGGGATCTCAGGGGAGCCACAACCCAGTATAACCTTCATGTGCTGCTCTCCTCTGTTTACCTCACTTCCTGCCACTGCTCCAATCAAGGTACATTGCAGTCCGAAGATCTATGATTTCCGTAGTTAAAAGGCAGAGAATCAGGCTACGAGATTTCATTGGAAGTGGACACGCATAGATTCACGATACTCATAAAAGTCTGGGTCTTTGATGGCATTGGGTCTTTGGAGATAATATTGAATATCATTCGTCTGCCATCGACAGCACTCCTTCAATGTGAAACGGTATTTAATACTGCAGTTATACTCCATTTAACTTATAGAGTTGCATCCACTGGCAAATATACCATTGGAAGTAACCCTGTAGCATTAGCAACATGAAAGCAGTGTAACTGAAGACATTGAAACTTTCCTATGGAGGTAGTTTCCATCAGCAGCTAAGGTGCCATTGTGCCAAGTGCATTGGATCTACTGTTCTGATTCTGCCTATGGATGGACTGATATTTCACCCACACATACAGGCCAACAATACATTTGTAGCATTGATAGCCAGTTGAATGTTTCTCCCATAATTGGGGAAAATCTGTAGCCAAAATAAAAACAATCGCAAACAAGGCTTTGCTATAAGTGATCATGCACAAATCAGATGCCCTTCTGGTGTTGTGATCTGCTCTGCAGTATGTACAGGTCAAATTTGACACCAAGGGAATCAGCTCTGTTGTGGAATTGCTTCCATTTGAATTGTGGTTTTGTAATATCATGGGCACTACCATATATTAGAGTGCTGCCATTGAAGGCAGCAGACTCCTGATTCTGGTAATACCACAGCAATATACATGCGGTACCATGAGTGCCTTTGACACCATGGGGAGTTTTCTCAAGAGGTTGTTTCTTCCTGTATTGCCAGAGGCAAAGTGCACTGGCTGTGGCAAACAAACAACTGCTTGCCACCGTTTTGTCCTGGCCATGATCAGATTCTAAGGGTAAATTTTCAGGGATTCCACTCCCGGTGCAGAATCTCACTCAGTGGTAGCACTGATAGAGAAACAGGCGTAGAACTCCATGTTCCTTATTTGCAACGTTCCTGATTTTAAAGTCATTAATTTTAACAGGATAAATTAGTAAATAGAACAGAGTTACTGGGCTTTAAAGGCAAGATTGTCAGAACTCAGAGGCTACAGGTGCCCATGGGCTGCACTTTGGACACCCATGACCTGGACATTGTATCTTGGCAGACTATTCGATCATGGTGGAGTATCACAGTACAGCCCAATCTTGTCCTTAGCCAATGATATGCACACAGCAGGGCTCACTGGATTGTGATCAGAAGCAGGAAGCCTAGCTCATTTTCGCCTTCCTAGCCAGGGGTGAGGAAATTGTAGTGTTCCCATTATTGAGAACAAATAGCTGAGCACACACCAGGGTCAAATCTGAAACCTTCCTGGTCTGTATTTTTTTTAACTCGTTCATGGGATGTGGGCGTCGCTGGCGAGGCCGGCATTTATTGCCCATCCCTAATTGCCTTTGAGAAGGTGGTGGTGATCCACCTTCTTGAACCGCTGCAGTCCGTGTGGTGAAGGTTCTCCTACAGTGCTGTTAGGAAGGGAGTTCCAGGATTTTGACCCAGTGACGATGAAGGAACGGCGATATATTTCCAAGTCGGGATGGTGTGTGACTTGGAGGGGAAGGTGCAGGTGGTGTTGTTCCTATGTGCCTGCTGCCCTTGTCCTTCTAGGTGGTAGAGGTCGTGGGTTTGGGAGGTGCTGTGGAAGAAGTCTTGGCGAGTTGCTGCAGTGCATCCTGTGGATGGTACACACTGCAGCCACAGTGTGCCGGTGGTGAAGGGAGTGAATGTTTAGGGTGCTGGATGGGGTGCTAATCAAGTGGGCTGCTTTGTCCTGGATGGTGTCGAGCTTCTTGAGTGTTGTTGGAGCTGCACTCATCCAGGCAAGTGGAGAGTATTCCATCACACTCCTGACTTGCGCCTTGTAGATGGTGGAAAGGCTTTGGGGAGTCAGGAGGTGAGTCACTCGCTGCAGAATACTCAGCCTCTGACCTGCTCTTGTAGCCACAGTATTTATATGGCTGGTCCAGTTAAGTTTCTGGTCAATGGTGACCCCCAGGGATGTTGATGGTGGGGGATTCGGCGATGGTAATACCGTTGAAGGGGAGGTGGTACATTAGTACCAGACCAGGCAGTACTTTGGAGAGCTCCCTTTTTAAGTTTTGTGATTTGAACTTTACATTTCTCAGCTGGACCTTGAAATTTAATATATGTTGGCTAGGGATGACTCATTTTATCTGACCTTATTTTGAATGCTATGCATCATGTTTAAAGTTGTGTATGAATATGGAAAGGCGTGCCATATTGAAAATTACATAATTTCTCTCAAGGTGCATGCTTAGTGTAATATCTTACAGGATAAATGTTTAAAAGGATTTCAAACTGAAAAAATTATGGCCTAGAAATTGGATCGCGCCTGTATTGGGGCATGATCTCAGTGCAGCGCATGTTGCATGCGCCTAATGAGGCCGATGGCAGGACCACGGGAAATTGGTCCACTGGTCTCATTTGTTTATTACCAGCGAGCTGCAGGCGGGAGTTATATTAGACACTTAGGCGCCTGTTTCATGCCTGTAAAACGGCCACGGTGCCAATGTATTTCTAGGCCTATGTTTTTTATAAAAGGTCAATCAATACCATAATTAATATTTAACTGAGTGTGAGGAGAGTCTAAAATCTGCTGATAATGCTTTTGGAAGGCATCTGGATGGATAAATCACACATGTTAGATGGTGTTAAGTTTTTACATTGAAATAAATTCTTTTATTTAATTAATTTCTGATTTGGATCTATTTGGTGACTACAGTTGCTAAGTTATTACTTTTGGCATGCTATTTTTTTCATTGCCCAAAGCTATTTCTGCAATAGATTTTCTTTCCTGCAGAATATTTTGAAGTAATGTAGTTGAGGAAGCACTTGAGCTCTGTTCAAATTAATGGAAAGAAAGCAGAATGCAAAAAAAAAATATTCAAAAGGAACAACTTTCAAAACTTGGGAACTCCATAATTCAATGCCTCAAGGTAATATCTTCCTCAATAAGCTTTTTGTTGTAGTAAGGAATGTTAGAAGTGATTTCATTGCTTCGGGTTGTTCTGTTTTTTTTAGAGAAAATGTTCTGTGGCCTACTGCATATAACGGTTTCTAAACCTTTTCTGTGTTAATTTGTTTCAGGCAGGATATGCTTTGGCCATCCCTGCTGCTGTTAGGAATGATAACGGTGACAGAGCAATTGCTTTTCTTCTGAGGAATTAAAGTGACGAGGCCAAGGCCCATAGTGCAAAACACCAACTAAGTTAAAAAGAGTAAAAGAGAAGAGGAAGTAAAATAAGAAGTAATGATTAGGTGGCCACACGCTTAGGTTTTTAAAGCCTGAAGATTAACGGAGGAAGGAAAAACAGAGGGGGGTTAGGAGTTCCACAGTTTTGAGGTCTTGGGAAAGAATGAGTTAGATTAAGAGACTGCACAGTGAGCCTTGCTTTTAACACAATGTGGATGTAGGGAGAAGGAAGGAGAGCATATATAAATAGACATCAATATGAATAGCCAGACTCGTAGTTTAAGGTTTTTTCCCCTTAAAAATTAAAATAGACTTCTATACTTATCAATTGTAAACAATTTTACAACACCAAGTTATAGTCCAGCAATTTTATTTTAAATTCACAAGCTTTCGGAGGCTTCCCCCTTCGTCAGGTGAACGATGTGAAAAGCACGGGTTCAGTAAATCAAATGTATCATTCTTAGTTTTCTAGGTTGCTTTGCACACACTGACACAATTTAATGCTAATTCTAGCTAGGGTTGCCAAATTTTGTTGGATGTATTCCTGGAGGTTTCATCACATGACCTCCCACCTCAAACCACCCCACCCAGTCAAATAGCCTTTTTCCCCATCTCTACTCTTTCAATAATTAATAAACAAAAGAAAATGGGGAAAAAAACCACATTTGTTTTAATGTTTCTATGATTTTTCTCCTGGGTTGCTCGCAGCAGTGTCCAGGAGATTAATCTGTCATTCCTGAAGACTCCAGGACATTCCTAGAGGTTTGGCAACTCTAATGCTACCTGATTTTATAGAGGAATTTTTCAGTCCAAGTAATCAAGCAGCAGGACCTCAGAGCAATGAATGTATCACTTACCAAAATTGGGGCCCATTCAGGTTTCTCAAGATCAGGCCATTACAGTCCAAACTGGACCTGTCCGTGGAAGCTTGTTGACATCAGGAGGCAGGAAGTAACATACTTCTTTAATGGCTGCTATTTAAAGGGCTGATTATTTTTTGCTGACCATAGAAGAAGCAGTAGCCACAGCAATGAGCAGGTCAGCTCCATTTTCTGATGGAAATTTAAAGTTTACATGAAGTGTAGAAAATTCGGGTCTTTGGCTTCCCCGGCACCTGCATTTTACATATGGAGGTGCTAGTGGAGTAATTAATCGGAGTTGTCTATTGACATCACTGTGTCAGGCATTGAGTTGCACTGTGCCAGCCAATGAGTTGGAGGCGGGGTGGGACTTACAGCAGGACTTACAGCACACAGGTGTATTTTACAGCAAACAAAGCAAACAGCAAAGCAAACTAAGTCTATTTACAGAACTATTTAAAAAGAGTCTTTAGGAACTCCCGATAATAGCATAGTGATTTCTCCAGCAAAATGCAGTGAATGGAGGACAGTTACATAATACAAATTGATTATATCTCCAACAAAATGCAGTGAGTGGAGGATAGTTATATACAAATTATGTGTGTAAAATCAATCCCAGTCACTTACAGCAGTGCGGTCTCCAGATGTGATTGATGGAATTACCCAATCATCTCCATTCTAGCAGGGAATAATGTTGTCACTATATGCAGCCGTAATTAATGTCTCAAACATACAAAGAATCTGGAGGCAGATAATAAAAAGGTTAATAGTCTCAGGAAGTCCGCCAAGACTAATTGGTATTACACTATATCAGATTATTGGGCAAAGTATACAGGCCACTAATGGTTATATCTCACCCAGTTACACCCTGACTGAGGCTGCAGGCTAAGCCCTCAGATATCAGCTCTTTCCAAGCTTTACATGCATGCCTGTGCTGCAGTAAGGCTCTCTTTATTACTACTAATGAAAACTTAACTGTTGTCACTTGGGCATTTAGAAAGGTGCCCTCACAAAGCAAGCTTATCACACAACTAACCTGCATGATGCCTGTTCAATTACTCAGACACAAGTTGGGATGCAAAATGTCCACATGGTTGTCACGTGTCAGTGTGCTTTTCAAACTTCTAACATTTCAGCATAACTTTGCTGCTTGCAGAACAAAGCCAAACACAACATGAGAGAGAAAACCCGACTAGAGAAAGACCCTCTCATTTTAGACACAGGAGAACATAGAAGGAGTGGGCAAGGGTGAAGGAAGGTGGAGACCTTGCTGAAGGGCAGGGCAGGTCTGATACTGTTCTTGTATTCTTCTTGCCCTCACTCTCTTATTCACTGACTCACAAGCACACAAAAATTACCACAATGATAATTTTAACCTAAACCCCGAATGGGAAACTGATGGGATTGTGTCAGCCGCCCGTTTTACAATCCGCCCGATTTTACTCTCCGTTGAAGTCAGGCGGGTTATGTTAAAATTACCACACATGTCACCCACAACTATTTATTTAAGCATAGTTTCAGGAAGTGATATTTAGGCACCAATGTAACATATTCTTCTTTGGAACAGAATATATAGAAACAGAAGAGGAAACTGCAACACCAAGCCAACACCTCACAGCATTCACTTTCATCCACTCCGCCCATAGCAAGCACCAACACAGGTATAACCACCCCAGGGGATTTAAGAAAGAAAATATTTGCATTCATATAGCACCTTATCAGATCATCCCAAAGCACAGATGAACCTGCACTCAGGGTGATGTAACAACAGGCTCCTTTAATCACTTGCATGATCCTGTTTTGATTAGCTACTTGTTGATGGGCTAGAAGCACTTGTTGCTCACAAAGGCAATGAAGTTGTGTGCTGATGCCCGAATTGCCATACGGGTGCTGTCAGGGATGCCTTGCATTTTGGGATATCCTTTCATCTTATTCTTCTACTGGTTGTCCATGGAAAAAGTGTCAAGGTTGTTTGCTCTGTTGAACAATACATCAGTCACCTGCTTCATACATCTGTGAACTGCAGATTGATGTTCTCTGTCGTAGCTTCTAATGAACCTGAGACATAAAGGTTTATGGCTGTGGTGACGTTGACAGCCATTGACAAAAAACCATCCCTGTAGTAAAGGTTGGCTAGGGGTTAGTTTCCAGCTCTGTCATTGGTTTTTGAGTGAAGTGTCTCTGCAAAGATAGTTTTCAATTGCCAAGGTAGATGTACCTCTGCCTGTGGTAACAAGTTCATGCTAAAGACAGGTGCAGGGAGACTACCTCATATGCAATGTAGCCTGCTTAGCATCCATCCTTTCATCCTCTTCTTCATTCTCCAAATAGAACAAAAATAATGGAATCCCCAATGGAATGCCCACTTTCTAAATGATAATTGCAGCAACAAAAATCCCTGAGTCAAAACTCTTGATCAAAAGCACAAAATAGAAACTGGCAAAAATGAACAGTTTCAGTGAGATCTCTGAAGGCTTTCTTAAATCCCCACCAGAAGTTTGTGATTGATGCAGGATGGGTTGCGATCCTGCGACTGTGATCTCCAACCCATCTTTGACCCTCTAGCGCCACCAAGAATGGGCAGCTGAAAACGTTCCTTATGACTATTGTTATGGTTAATGTGGTGATGGGCAATATAACCCTTTATTATGACCAGGATACTGCATGGCAAAGCATCTAACAGGATTTTATTCCGGTGAAAGAAAATCATATCAATACAGTTTTAGTAAAAATAAAATAGTAACTAAGTCTACAGAGCAGGAATTTTACATCAAGTAAAGTACATGAGCTCCCAGAACATTTAAGTATAAGCTCACAATGGACATCTTCATGGTCAACAAAAGTCTAATAATTGTTTCCTTGCATATAAATATTGTTTGTATAACGATGCAAGCTAGGAGTAGCTGCAATAAAGGGAAAGAATCCCATCTACCTTTTAAAGCATGGTGGGATATAACATTAAATCAACATAAAAGAGATGAATTTCCATGGGGCTTCTCTGCTCCACTGCTGCACCTTCAGCAGAATTTTGGTGGATACTTTGTTTACAGGGCTTCTGTCAATCTTCCGTTGAAGTTACAGCAGCAGAGCGGGGGAGGCTCCAAGGAAATTCATCCCCAAAGTATGTCAGACTTGTTTTTAAAGTCCTTTTGCTGAATTGTCTTTAAATCTTACAAAAAAAATAGTATATGCACTAATATTTGTCAACATTGCATATGACATTATAATGGACCTGAAATTGCTTTCAAAATAACGGTGAGCCTAACAGCGCTCACCGTTATTAACGGTAAAATCGAAGAGCAAGTGCCGGCGACCGCACATGGGCAGTCAAATGCGGAAATCCGAAACTTGCTCTTCCTGGTTCACCGACAATCTGATAGCTTCGCCTTAAAGGGCCAGCTGCAAGCATTAGAATCAAAGGACCAGCTCTCCTGCCCAGCTGGAAAGTTACTAATATCGCCACAAAACAGGTGCGTGCAGTTTTTTAAGTCTAAACTAAGTTTTAACAGCATGGTAAGTCTTAATGACTGCCATATCTCTCTGGGACTAAAAATTTACTTTAAAAAATGTGGAGTCTCATTATTCCTGATTTTAATAGTTTTTGGACATCTGAAAAGAAAATTTCAGAATTAAAATTTTAAAAACAATTTTAAGAATTAAAATTTTTAAAAAAAAGTTTTTACCTTTTCCTTCTGTCTCTTTTATCTCAATCTTTTAATCGTATTCTCTATTTTGCTTTCTCAATGTCATTTTATAATACCTTGTCGAGCACATGCAGAATTTTAGTCTGCACTGGTTGTCCATGAACTGCACTTCCTGGTGCTCACAGCATGGCCTGCTTCAAGCTGATTGGTTGAGGGGGCCTTAGCGATCCTTTCACCAGAAAGGATGGTGATGTTATTTGAACTCGCAGTTCAAGGAAGAGCGCGGTAACTTAGTGGGTGACTTTAAATCTAATGAGTGGTGACCACTACTGGTTTGCCGTTTGGAGCAATTTATGGGCCAATGCGTCTGAATGGCAAACTTTTACAGTAATAAACTCACTCTCAGTATTTTTAATGTTCACAAGATGCTATGATGGCATTTGTTTAATAAGAATGAAAAATGTTTTATTTCTGCTTAATTCAAATAACGAAAATACAGAAAACGGGTGGAAACCCAGCAGATCATGCAATTTCCTCCCTCTCAACTCCATCTAAAAGGTGGCAACTCATCCATGTTCTGTCCTTTTCATCAGTAAAATGAACAGATAACCTGAAATTTTTTTTTGATGTTAAGGTAGGCAGGGCTTTTATTCTTTAATGTGTGTGAGTGACTTGATGTCAGATGACATCAAGTCACTCACACACATTAAAGAATAAAATTGAAGTGTGGGGTAGATTTTCATCTTTACCGCCTGAGCATTAATCATCATCTGGACAGAACGCAGAAAGGAAACCGGGTGGGAGGATTGCTCGCCCCTTACTGAACCCCACCGGATTTTTCTTCCATTCATTTCGATGGCACGGAAATCCAGCAGATTCATTAAGAGGTGTATGATTCTCCTGGTCAGCTGATTCTGTGCTCCATCCAGGTGATGATTAATGCCCAGGTGGTAAAGACAACAGTTTACCTCAGTAAGTTTTTGATTTATTTTTAGAACTGCTCCTGTTTCTGTGCTTCACTCGATAACAGATTCCTAGTGCCTTTTGACAGCAAGGTTTCCTACTGTTAAAAAGAGCACTATGAATTTTCAATTTGAGTGTATGATTTTAGTTTACAAAAGAAAATCATCAGCATGGAAGTGTTTTACATCTTAATAGCAAAAGTGCATGAAAAAGATGGAGAACAAATATAATAGTGAAAGAAGCAAAATGAAATAGAATCATGTTGTATTCAATGGGGAGTACCGAGACAAGAGTTATATGTAATAAGAATGCCTTTACCAGTAGCAGCCAGCCAAAGCAGTATATTAGCTGTAGCCTGGGTACATGATAGGGAAATAGACTGTTATATGAAATACTGATTAATTGTATGAATAACCTCACAGTTTATACTATATAGAGGATTGCTCTTACATATTAAATGTTAATTATATTCATTAAGTAGATAAAGTGATTGAGGATTACTCACACTTTGGGGGTGATTTTAAACCCCAAGAACGGGTGGGTTGGGGGTGGATGGGAGTTGAAAATAGTTATTTATTTGGGTCGCAACTGCAAAATTTTCGGACTTTGCATTCCCAGTGGGAAGCCTGTACTTTTACGCGACAACGTTAAACCAGGAAATAAAGCCGGGTTGCGGTCGCAACCCAAAAAACAACCATTTTCAACTCCCACCTGCCCCCAACCCACCCGTTCTTGGGGTTTAAAATCACCCTCTTCTGTTTGAAAGAAAGAAACAAAGCAATGATTCGTACCTTGAACCAATGCTGTTGTTATGATGCTGCCGTTATTTTGATACTGCTTTAGGCACTGTAAGCTGGTAGAACTGAGTTTCACGTAAGTTCCACACTACTGTCAGTTTCAAGCAAAGCACAGCATGGTACATACATACTTAGATACTAGTGTACACCATCCGAACTTAAGGCTGTTGAGCAGAAGAAAGACCTCGTCGTCATAGTATATGAATCTCTGAAGGTTCACGACTATTGCTATAGTAAAAGGAAATAGAATGCTAGTATATATTACCAGTATGATTAAATATAAAACAAAAAATACTATACTGTCCTTATATAAGACCTTGGTTAGGCTTCACCTTGCATACTGTGTCCAATTTTGGTCCCCTCACATCGTGGATGATATAGAGGCCCTAGAAAAGTTTCAGAGGAGGACCATTAGATTTATAGCTAGTTTAAAGGCTCTTTGTTTACGCAATAGAAAAGCATAGATTTCAAGGAGATTTGATTGAGGTCTCTCAAATAATGAAAGGATTAGATTTGGTCCATGTGGATAGGCTATTTGAGTTAGTATGTTGGGGAGAACCAGGGACATAAGTATAAGTTACGTAAGTATAGAATTAGGTTAAGTTGCAAGAGGCTTTTCTTTTCACAGAGAGTCGTCCTTCTTTGGACGACATTTCCAGCTTGTGCAGTGAGTCCAGATTTGATGCAAACCATCCTAAAGGGAGTTGGATGAGTTCCTAACAATGGCTGACATTACTGCGCATAAGAGGCAGGAGGGGTATTGGGGGATGCGTCTCCCAGATGTGGCATTTTAGCAAGAATCCCACTCCTGACTGGGATGGAGGGAAATCGGGGTAGGCTGCAGCAACTGAAATGGCCACAAACAAAGCAGGTCATTCAGAAGGGGGAAGAGAGAGGGAGACAGAGAGAGCTGGAGCTGTACTTGAATAGTGAACAGCGATGGCAGAAAGAGGAGCACTATCTGGAGATCTGCAATGACTAAGGCCCAAGATTCTCAGAAGCTGTCGTAAAGGTAATGTTGGCGGAATATGAACAGAAGACAAAGTTTCTTTGGCACTCAGAGAATGATGTCCCAGAAAAAAGGATGGGCAGTAAGTCTGGAGGGAGGACTCTACGAACTCACAAACAGCTATTCGGTGCCAGCAATGTTTTAATCACCTCACCAGGCTGGCCAAGGTAAATGAAGTTACGAGTGCTCATGCAGATGTTGAGATACTGCTGGAATCATAACTCACCTGCACACTACCCAGGACCATGTAGTAGAAAAGGAGAAATAAATGAGACCCTTCGTAGGCACAAGAGACCCCCACCATCTGCCTCAAAGGTACACCCCCTCACTTACCATTCCAGTGTCCCAATTCACATTTCCTGTAATGTTTGACTGTGAAATTAAGAGAATGCTGCATTACCTGCTTCTGATATCACGTTCACAAGGGAATATCTGCAGAAATCTGGGTAAAAACACATTATGAGTAAGTCTGTAGCACATCTAAATCATTAGGGGAGTGTCAACTCTCCCGGTTGGGTGGAATGGAGCGAGCAAGCAAGTAAAATGGAGTGGCTCCATTTCCCACTCCATTCCTGCTGATGGTTTTGGCAGCAGATGAGGCACCCTCCAGTCTCAGGTGGAAGCCTCATTCATAAATGCTAATTGGGGTCCTATGACATCAGTAGAACGCCAATGGCATTTTAACTGGGGCCTGAGTGGGGAAGTCATCTTAGCTTTCAGCAGGAGGGATCCAGGTGAGGGGAGCATCCTGAATCCCTGAAGATCAGGAATAATTATTTTTTTAAATCTAGATCACTCCCTTGCACAGGGGAAGTGGCTGGTTTTGGGAGGGAATGTCCAGCCGTCCGCTGGTCCCATGCAATTGGATGAACATTGGCAGGCACAATCATGGTGTGACTGCTAGGATCATGGCCCATGGATTTTCAGGGCCATAGACTTTTTCATTATTAAAAGTGTGACCAAAATTCTCTATTGCCGGGGCAGTGGATAGTTGGTTATGATTGAGGAAACTTGTGCAAGGGGGGACCATTGAGAGTTCTGTCAGAAATATGAGAGTAGTGGACAGGAGGAGATGAGGGGTGGTCAGGGAATCAACATTTCCATGCTGCAATCCTAAAATGGCAGAGGGAAGGGGGAAGATTAAAATGGAGGAAAAATAAGGAGGAAATTGAAAACCATTATGGCACCCACAGGCTTTTGCACATTTATTTTGGTGGATGTGATTGATTCCTTTGCTTGTGAATAAAGTGCGAGTGTCGTATGTGTGAGTATTTAAGTATTTTTTGATTTGCTCAGATTCCACAGTCACCAAAAAGCAACCAATCAGCACACATCACGGTCTATGAACACGCTGAACAATTTCCCTTGCCTTAAGGACATGTCAGGCAAACACCAGATGCAATACTTCTAATTATTTAGTTTGACAAACAAAATTTGTGAAGCTTCCCCTCGCCCAGATGTTAAAAAGCCATTAACGAAATCTTATTTCCATAGAACAAGAGAGCAATTCAGATTTCTGAAAATCATGCTATTGGACACTCCAGAAGTCAAATGGCTATTTCTCAATAAATAAATTACTGTAATGGAGAAAGTGCTATGTATTATTTTTTTGCACGCAATTAAAATCTGGCTGGTACACTTCATTCCTGGTTTACAGAGTGTGATCATACATTGTTATTTTGGAAGTTTCTGCGAAAGAAAACACTGCTGACCCATATATTTTCTATATGCAATGCAGCTGAACAAACAGCTGCCACAATACTGTAAATATTAGTTCTGTGTTTGTTTTGACTGCATTTTGCAGCAGGTTCCATACCAAGAGATTGGGGTTAGAGCTTTATCATTAAAGTAAGATGTTAAGTCACAGTTGAGAAGTAAAATACAAGACAATCATGTAACATTTCTTCAGCATATCTGAAACAAGATTAAATGTGCTGTCCATAATATTTATTTCTTTATTGGCGAAGAGGAGACTGAACTAACATGCTCAGTTATTATATATCCTACTGCTTCACAAATGATGCTTTAGGATTCTTGTGTTTGGAGAAATATATACAGAATCAATGGTGAATTATTGTCAAAACAGTACCCATTTAATCAAATCACAAGTGCTACACAGTGATATTAATGATGGATGACAACACCTCCATATGTAGCCATTTTCTGTAAATATCAGTTTGTTTTATTCACTGTCTGGAAGTGGTGTCTGCAACCACATGCCGCAGTCAGTGTAATTTATTGATCTTTGGCATTTGTGTTCTAAGTAAAACAGATGTCTTTTTGGTTGATACAATCAGATACTACTTACATTTCCCTCTCTAATTAACATTCGAACTGCCTCCAGTACAAACCCAGTGTAACTGCTTTGTGTGCATGCTGGGAAGTTCAAATCTTATTTTTGCCTCCAGTGCTGACTGACATTTACTTTTTAATTTAATTACGATGTACTGTTGAAACACAGGTTGTTGGTCTCTATATCTGTGGGCCTTTCTTGTAACCACTGGCTTAAACCACACTTTCTATTGAGACACTACTTTGTGCTTCCTCAAAGAGTTGTAGATAATGCCCCTTGAAATAAATATAAACATATAAAGGATGGTGCTTCAGGTGTCAATTTTGACATCCATTTCACAAACTAACCCAGCAAACTCATAGACCCCAAATTTCCTGGGTTTTTGATGCAGCATTATAAGTGTGGTGGAGTGGGATGTATGCCTGCTGAAATCCGAGAAGGCTGGCTCCATCAGAACTCCCAGGGTCAACTAACTTCCATAACACTGGTAGAACAAGGGCATGAATACCACTGGCAGCAGGCTAGATACGCAAAGGGGTTGAAAAATTTGGGAAGGGGGTGGAGCTAGGGCATGTTGTCATCATTTAAAGGGCTGCATGCAGTTAAAGGGCTGAGTAGACTCATGGAAGAGGGAATGAAATGGCTGGTGCAACAGAAGGGAAAAGGTGATCTTCTAACTTCTCAGAGGCTGTGGTGGAAGTGCCGCTAGTCCAAATTAGAAAAAGGAAAAATGCCATTGCAGCTGCAGCATGGAGCATTTGGAAGGAGGTGACTGGGCCTGAGTTGGACTTCCATAACCCCAAGGATCTTCTTGTAGTGTTGGAAAAGATTTAATAAACTCACAAGGTCAACAAAGGTACATGTGTTCTCAGGTGAATATTAGGGCAACTAACTGAATGCCAGAGAAGCAAATGGGTATTCCCTGGCACAATAGTCAAGCAGTGCCCTTTGGGGTATCACATGGCACCATGTTCCTTGTCCCAGACTGGCTAACTGTTGGTTCTCCATTTGCCATGATACCTCTGCAGCTATCTATTTTTTCACCTTCACCTTTGTTGCCTTTGTCCCCAGCAAAACCTTCAGGCTCTCCCATCTTGATAATTCCCCCTGGCAGGAAGCCCCTCTGCCTAAACCTGCTCTTCCTTTCCACCTTCCTCTTCTCCTTTAAGACCCTCCATAAAACCCACCTCTTTCACTAGGTTTTTGGTCACCCTTCCTAGGACCTCCTTCTTTGGCTCGTGCTTTGACGTGTTTTTCCACATTAAAGTTGCTATTTAAATACTTGTTGTTTCCATTCTCCTACTAATCACTACTACCTAGAATCCTGCTCCTACTGCCGGTGGAATGGCTGATGTGCAAGCCTCAGAAGTTGCTTTCCCTCCTGGCAGCAGCACAGGTGAACACTGCAGCAGCTCCCTGCAGAAGCCTGTATCTTTTCAAGACCAGGCTCCAAGAACCCTTCCTTTCGTCCACTCCCAGATCTTTATTTTCAGTAGTGCTTATTGCTTTACCCAATGACAGACCTTCCAACTCACCAGGTACACCTTTCCAACTGGGTGTATCTGGGCTGGTGCTTGTGCAGGTAAGACGCCATGATGAAGCTGGTGAAGTATCAGGTGTTGCGGATTTAGATGTGCCCAGGTGGTCAGTTGAGTGGCTGGCTTCTTCCTGCAAGGCACCCTTTATGTTATGAAACACAGAAGAGCATTTGCCCTTGAAGAAATGGTTGCTATGTGTACAATACTTTGTGAAAGCACATAAAGTTGAGACCACATATGCTGACCATTGCCTAGGTTTTAGAAACTTTCTGTTGCCACCTCACCTCCAACCTTAACATCTTCCACTCTTGTCTGTTTGTCTATGATGTCTAAGGCCTTCTGTTCCTGCAGACTCAAAGTCATGACACTCCTCACCCAGTTGCATTTCTCATGTGGGGGTTGTGGGTTGTGAGAGAAATGAATGTTAAAGGTATGTGAGCGGCATGGACACTTGCCCCATATGAATGCATGCATGCCATGATGATGAGAGGAACAGGTGTATTGTCCCTTTAAACAAAGTGTCCTAGAAGACTAGCAGAAGCCTTTGTGACAGGCGATGTGAGTTGACAGACTGATTGTTAGTTAAGAAGGCACTTGAGTGTTTTGGGAAGTTGCCCTTTTCATGAATGAGTTTTCCTGAGACACATGGGCTGAGTGAGAAAGAGAATGTTAGGTAAGGAGATGAGCGAAGGCAGTATGAATGGTAGAAGAGGTGTGTTGGTACCAGTGCCTAGACTTCCTTTAGTTACCCTTGATCACTGATCTTATTCCTGCACTGTGTGGCAGTTCTTGGGATGGTGAATGTAGCACTCATTGCCTCTGTCATCTCCCTCCATACAGCCCAAACCATCGTCGTATAGGATTTCCGGTCCTCAATATCCAACAGTCCTGTTTTTCTGGCCCTCACTTTTGCCAAAAGGACCTCTACAGAGACATGTCAGAATCTGGGGATTCATCCAGCTGCTGACACCTCCAAGGCTGCTACACTTTCAAACATTTTGACCAATACTGTCTGCTGCTTTCCCTTTAAATGAATTCTGTGACTTTGAATTTCCCTGCCTCCCAGTGGCAGTAAACCCATCAGAAGTGATATTATCACTGTGAATTCATCCTGCAGCTAAAATGAGGGCCCCTGGCTGAAATTGCAGCAGGTTACTAGTGGAGTGGGTCTTAGTTCTACTCTGATTCTATCCCACCAATGGGATGAGAATCCAACATTCCCTCTCCTTTTGGGTTAATCAGCTACCAATGCAATAGGGTAAGCACATACTTATCTGCTTCTAGATCACCAACAAAATGGAACGTGTTTAATCAAGAGCACTAACACCAAATTTATGGGTAAACTGCAGACACAAATGGGATCTCATTGAACCAAGCTTTAAATGTGGACGATCTACACAGCAATGCTATAGCACTGAACTGCTTTGTATGTTTTATTTTATAGTTAGAGATGATCTACTTTCTTGTCGTGTTTTCGAGCATGACCATTCTCTTAATTCTGACTCAACAGAATGTTCGACATCTTTCCTTTGTTCTGAAGGAATTGCGAGGGGGCATTCCAGGCCCAAAAGTTCTGGATATGTATGTCAGGTCAAAGTAACTTGCTGTGGTCCCTTAACCAATAAGGCAAATCACATATCAGGGCACTTTAACCAAATTTATGAGCTGAACTAAAAGCTTAGCTACTTTGTACCTTAATTGTTTTTTGCCTGCCTAGCTAATGAATTCTGGAAAGATTGGTATCATTGTCCATATGCTATATTGTATTTTTCAAGTCTTACCCTGTATGCTCCTTGTCATCTGAGGGTTGCAAGATAGAGAGGGGGATAAAAAAAAGGAGGGAGTGACAACATTGGTTAAAGAAACAATTATGGCTGTGAGGAGGGATGATATGTTGGAAGGATCATCAAATGAGGCCATATGGGTTGAGCTAAAGAACAAAAAAGGGGCAGTCACACTTCTGGGAGTGTACTAAAGACCCCCAAACAGTCAGAGGGAGATAGAAGAGCAAATATGTAGGCTAATTTCTGAGAAATGCAAAAACAATAGGGCAGTAATAGCAGGGGATTTCAACTTCCCTAATATTAACTAGGATAGAATCAGAGCAAAAGGTTTAGAGGACGCAGAATTCTTAAATTGCATTCAGGAGAACTTTTTTAGCCAGTATATAGTAAGCCCAACAAGAGGGAGGACAGTTCTGGAGTTAATTTTAGGGAATGAAGCTGAGCAGATGGAAGGAGTATCAGTGGGAGAGCATTTTGGTGGTAATGATCATAATTCATTTAGATTTAGCAAAGTTATGGAAAAGGGCAAAGATAGAACAGGAGTAAAAGTTCTAATTTGGGGAAAGGCCAATTTTACAAAGCTGAGAAGTGATTCAGCAAAAATGGACTGGAAACAGCTACTTGAAGATAAATCAGTGTCAGAGCAGTGGGAGGCATTCAAGGGGGAGATTCAAGGGGTTCAGAGTAAACATGTTCCCACAATGAAAAAGGGTGGGACTGCCAAATCTAGAGCCCCCTGGATGACAAGGAGCATACAGGGTAGGATAAGGCAAAAAAGGGAAGCTTATGTCAGACACCAAGGGCCCGATTTTACCAGGGGTGCGGGTTCTCGGCGGGTAGGCCAGCGGGCGCGTTTTGAATTAGTGGGTTGCCCGCGCTATCGTAGCAGGCAACATACTAATTGGATCCAATTACCTGCTCCTCCGGGTTCCCCGATGCTGATCTGCGCGTCGGGCGGGCTGCGCATGCGCAGTAAGATCTGTCAGCTGGAGGCGCTCTATTTAAAGGGGCAGTCCTCCACTGACAGATGCTGCCACAAACAGCAAAAATTACATCATGGAGCAGCCCAGGGGGAAGGCTGCTCCCAGTTTAATGATGCCTCACCCCAGGTATCATTAGATGGGGTGAGGAGGAGGGGGAGGACAGAGATCTTCCCCCCCGGCGGGCGGGAGGAAGCGGCCCACCTCTGCCACCAAGAAGGCCTGGCTCGAGGTGGCAGAGGGGGTCACCTGCGCCACCAACATATCGCCCACCTGCATACAGTGCAGGAGGCGCTCCAATGACCTCAGTAGGTCAGCCACAGTGAGAACACGTAGTCTTTCCCCTGCACTCCGCCTGCCACAACACTGCCCCCACCCCACATCTCCTTCGGCACTGCCAACACTACTCTGTCACATGACCCCTCATACCCACTCAAACCTCATCCTCAACTTACCTGCACCTACTCACCTCGCGAGTACTCACCCCGCCACTACCATGCAACCCAATCCTCATACAATCTCATGGCTCTATCCCATACTCACCCTCTCATGCATCTCTCTCACGGCCAGCCTCACTCAACCTGCCACCACCTGTGCTGCAGCCACAGGGCATGCATCACATATGTGCAGTAGGCAGCGTAAGGCAAACATGTCGTGAGCATGAAGGGGATGCACAAGGGTGTTTGAGGGATTGTCATGGTTCTTACTTCTATTGAATTAAAGAACAACTCACATCACACATTATATTGGCACCACTACTGCCATGTCTTCGCGAATCCTGTCCGGTTTGTGCAATAATGCCCGCTCCTGGGTATCCCTATGAGGACCCACCACTGATGCCACCCAGTGTGTCACTGCAGAGTGGGTGTAGGTGTATTTGCAGGGTTCTTCTGCGCAGACGACTGAGAGACATCGGGGATGTCCCCGGTTGCAGCCTGGAAGGCTGTGGAGCAGAAGTTTGGGAGGGCAGTGGTGACTTTGACAGCGACAAGTAGGAAGATGGTGCACGGGCCAGCCAGGAGCAGCTCTGGTGCACTGCTGCTCAGAGAGGTCCAGGAGGCTGAGCCTCGGTCTGTGGAACGTGTGGCGAGGGTAGTGCCCTCTGTGACGCATCTCTCTCTGTGGTAGCCCTCCCTCCTGCTGTACAGGTGGATGTGTCACAGCACTCTGTTGTGGAGCTCCACGTGTCAGAGGTGGACGGCGTGGATGGCGAGGCTGGTGAGGCTGGTGATGCCGTTCGCCCTCCGAGGAGGTCATGACTGCAGCTACGGCGGCCCCCATCTGCAAGATGTACATCTGAGGGGGTCCGCAAGGTAGGTACATGTCTCCGGACCCCGGGGTAAGTGTGCAGGTTGGTGACTTCGACCATCAGGAGGAAGGTGGTGGAGGCCAAACTTTGTCCCAAGTGACAGAGCGGCCTCCTGCAATGGCTGAGGGTCTCCCCCTCCCCCCCCCCCCCCCACCTGTCAAATGGACCTTTGCAGCTGCCACAGGCAGACGGCTGCAACACGTCCATTTCAACTGGGACTGTTTCCCCCAGTGTGTGAAACAGTCCCATGTTTATCCAAAATCACACACAGTCCCTTAATCAGGTCAGTTAATGACCTGAACAACCAAAGTAAATACACTCAAGTGGCATCCCGCTGGCTTTAATTGCCTGCGGGATTCCCACCAGCGGGGGCTGCGCACGCACCCCCGCACGTCAGCGCGGAACCCGGACGTGGGCGGGATCGAGGCGCGATCCGGTCCCGCTCCGGGATTTCGGGATTTTCGGGGCCCCCCCGCCGAGAACGCACCCGGTAGCGGGTGCTAAAATTGGGCCCCAAGAGCTCAATACTGCAGAAAGCCTAGAGGAGTATAGAAAGTGCAGGGGTGAAATTAAAAAAGAAATTAGGAAAGCAAAGAGAGGGCATGAAAAAATACTGGCAAGTAAAATTAAGGAAAACCAAAAATGTTTTGTAAATACATAAAGAGCAAGAGGATAACGAAGGAAAGAGTAGGGCCTATAAGAGACCAAAAAGGTAACCTATGTGTGGAGGTGGAAGATGTGGCTGTGGTTCTTAATGAATACTTTGCTTCTGTCTTCACAAACGATGCAGAGATTGTAGTTAAGGAGGAGGAGGAATGTAAAATATTGCATGAGATAAACATAGTGAGAGAGGAAGTATTAAGGGGTTTAACATCTTTGAAAGTAGATAAATCACCAGGCCCGGATGAAATGTATCCCAGGCTGTTAAGAGAAGCAAGGGAGGAAATAGCAGAGGCTCTGGCCATCATTTTCGAATCCTCCCTGGCTCTAGGCGTGGTGCCGGAGAATTGGAGGACTGCTAACGTTGTACCGTTGTTTAAAAAAGGAGAAAGAGATAGACCGAGTAATTATCGGCCAGTCAGTCTAACCTCGGTGGTGGGCAAATTATTGGAATTGATTCTGTGGGACAGCATAAATCGTCATTTAGAAAGGCATGGGTTAATCAAGGACAGTCAGCATGGATTTGTTAGGGGAAGGTCGTGTTAGACTAACTTGATTGAATTTTTAGAGCAGGTAACAAGAAGGGTCGATGAGGGTGATACATTTGATGTAGTGTACATGGATTTTAGCAAGGCTTTTGACAAGGTCCCACATGGCAAACTGGTCAAAAAAGTAAAAGCCTATGAGATCCAAGGGAAAGTGGCTAGTTGGATCCAAGTGGCAGGAAGCAAAGAGTAATGATTGATGGGTGTTTTTGCAACTGGAAGGCTGTTTCCAGTGGAGTTCCGCAAGGCTCATTACTAGGTCCCTTGCTTTTTGTGGTATATATTAATGATTTGGACTTGAATGTGGAGGGCTTGATCAAGAAGTTTGCAGATGATAGTGTGGTTGATAATGAGGAGGAAAGCTGTAGACTGCAGGAAGATATCAATGGACTGGACAGGTGGGCAGAAAAGTGGCAAATGGAATTCAATCCAGAGAAGTGTGAAGTAATGCATTTGGGGAGGGCAAACAAGGCAAGGGAATACACAATAAATGGAAGGATACTGAGAGGTGTAGAGGAACAGAGGGACCTTGGAGTGCATGTCCACAGATCCCTGAAGGTAGCAGGACAGGTAGACAAGATGGTTAAAAAGGCATATGGGATACCTTCCTTTATTAGCTGATGATGTGGAGATGCCGGTGATGGACTGGGGTTGACAATTGTAAACAATTTTACAACACCAAGTTATAGTCCAGCAATTTTATTTTAAATTCACAAGCTTTCGGAGATTTTCTCCTTCCTCAGGTAAATGTTTCAAGATCTCCTTGAAGCCTACGCATTTATGCGTAGGCTTCAAGGAGATCTTGAAACATTTACCTGAGGAAGGAGAAAATCTCCGAAAGCTTGTGAATTTAAAATAAAATTGCTGGACTATAACTTGGTGTTGTAAAATTGTTTACATTTATTAGCTGAGGCATAGAATATAAGATCATGGAGGTTATGTTAGAACTGTGTAAAACATTGGTTAGGCCACAGCTTGAGTACTGCCGACAGTTCTGGTCAGCACATTACAGGAAAGATGTGATTGCACTAGAGAGGGTACAGAGGAGATTTACGAGGATGTTGCTAGGGCTGCAGAATTTTAGCTATGAGAAAAGATTGGATAGGCTGGGGTTGTTTTCTTTGGAACAAAGGAGGCTGAGGGGAGATTTAATTGAGGTATATAAAAATTATGACGGGACTAGATAGAATGGATAGGGAGGACCTATTTCCCTTATCAGAAGGGTCAGTGACCAGGGGGCAAAGATTTAAAGTAATTGGTAGAAGGATTAGAGGGGAGCTGAAGAGAAGTTTTTTCACGCAGAGGGTGGTGGGGATCTGGACCTCACTGTCTGAAAGGGTGGTAGAGGCAGAAACTCTCAACTCATTTAAAAAGTACTTGGATGTGCACTTGAAGTGCCGTAACCTACAAGGCTACAGACCAAGTGCTGGAAAGTGGGATTAAGCTGGATAACTCTTTTTCGACCGGCACGGACTCAATGACCCGAATGGCCTCCTACTGAGTTGGAACTTTCTATGATTCTAAGTCCTTTTTGTAGGATTCAAGAAGTTTCAGTCCTTATGGGGTAGAAATTCATTTGCGCGGCCTGGCGGTGTGAACTGGGCGTTGGAATTGATGGGTAGGCCTGAGGCGCACCCGATATTGGGCTTTGAGCCTAATGTAAATGACAACGGCGAGTTGCAGACACTTACTTAAGGTAGCCCGCCAGCGTAGAGGCTTCGAATATCACGCTGCTGCTTTGCCAGCAGCGGCCCTCAGGTAAGTGCTTGAAGGGGAAGGCAATCATGAGGGGAGCAATTGGGAGAGAAGGGCCAATCGGGATGAGGAACGTTCAGGTGAGAAGGGCCAATCGGGAGGAGATGGAGGCGGCAATCAGGTGAGGTTAGAGGTCGTGATCGGGGCTGGGGGGGGTGGTCGAGGTTGTGATCTGGGGGGCAATTGGTGGCCGACAGCAGCCATGGTTTGAATGTGGAGCTGGGAGGAGCACTCCTGCACCTCCCGGCTCCACATTCAGATAAATAGATTTTAAATATGTACTTATTTGGTGGTAGCCTGCCACCACTCGTTAGTCCGTATGTAGATCTGGCTATCCTGACTGCAGCTGGCTCAATGCCGGCTGTGTTCAGGGCAACCCAATCTTGCAGAGGGGGCCTCAAACAAGCATTAGGCCCCTTATTTGCATATGCAAAGGAAATAACAGGTGCGGGATCTGGACATCTACTTTTTTGCCTGTACCAATATGACAGGCGCCACACCTCCAGCTCGTAATGAGCAAATGCTTCCTGACTGCCATATTGGAGGCTTTGGTGCCCATTTAGCACCTGAAAAATGGGCGTGGTGCCATTGAATTTCTAGGCCAATGTCTTCTTTGTCAGTATTTTTAGTCATTCTCCACAATTCATCCACCTTCCACAATCTTAAGTGCATGCTTGATTTTGATCAATTTCTCCCTTCTGGGCTGTAAAATTCTATGATTCTAAGAGTTACTTGTCTCATCCTGGTTGTGAGGCAGCAGCTGTTCCCCTTTTGCTTTTGCTGGATCATCTCCACCCAGCCTGCTTTGGTGTTGCTATGTGGGTCCCTCATCTCCCCCTTTTAATTATATCCTAAATTTTAAAAGGTATCCATAAGCAGATCTATTAGTCCTATAAATTCTGACACTGAGACTGCACTGAAACATTCAGCATTTAAATAGCTACAGAAATTCATTATTCATCTCCCAATGATTTGCGAACATGCTGCCAAATTAAAAAGCATCAAAATCACTATGGACATTCTTGGAGATAGGCAATGCACTGTTCAAATGTTGTTCTCAAGTGAGAAACCTCAGCTTCTGCTACATTACAGATTTTATAGTATTTTGATTAAAAAAGCGGAATCATCAGGATAAGTGCAGTTTGACAGTTTATATGCTCTTCCTTAAATTAACTGTTCATTTGAATAACATTGACTGGAAAAAACTTGTACTGTTATATCTGAATGTTGTTTGATCAATTATTTTAATGAGGTATAGTAGTTTAGGATCCATTACAATAAATAATAAATGCATTTTCTCAGGACTGGGTATTGTAGTATTGTTTCATAAATTTTTAAGTTTGCTGACTAAGGTTAAAAGTTTTATCAGTTTTGAATAATCAAGTGATTGTTCAACATTGTGGACATGGACAGTGTCACTTGCTGTAACAACGAGAAAAATATTTGATTGAATGTACTACTCTTCTCTTTAGTACAGAAATCATTTTTAATATCTCAAAATGAGGAATTTCAGAATGTCACAGATTATTTCAAATTACGAAAGTTGCTTTACTTAAAGGGGTTAAATTCTCATTTTTTTCATATTAATTTAAGACTCACTGCAGAAATCATGGGAAAGCTTGATTTTTAAATACATACTTTCTGAGAATGTTGTTGACAGGAACAAAAAGTAGTAATAAATCATGATGCACCTGTAATGATGATCCTTCCCTCCCTTTCCCCACCATTGACAGCTGTGTTTTCAGCTGCCAAGTCCCATGCTCTGGAATTCCCTCCCTAAACCCCTCAGCCTCTGCACCTCCGTCTGCTCCTTTAAGACTCTCCTTAAAACTCACCTCATTGACCAAACCTTTGGTCATCCCTCCTAATATTGCCTTCTCTGGCTCAGTGTCCTTTTTTCTTTATTACGCCTTTGTGAAGTTCCTTGGGATATTTTCCTATGTTAAAGGCATTATATAAGTGCAAGTAGTTGTTGTTTCTGTATAATGCTCTCAAGCAGCTAATGAACCACTTATGTGGTATAATGCAAGTCAGTTTTAAAGGGTGCAAATTTGGAGAAAAATGGCTCAATGATAATTGACAAATCCCAAATTACCTACAAGACCTTGCATGTATTCAGGCATGTAGTAGCTGGTGTTCTTCTTCAACAATGGTTTAAAGTAGAGCACAGAGGAAGATATTAATTTTTGCGACTGGTAAAACATTTCTTTCATGTATGAGTGTATCCACATTCTTTATTTAAAAAGCAGAATCTGTGCTGCATGTTGTGTCTTTGTGTGGCTGCGGCGGGATATGATGGAGGTATTCAAATTATTAAGAGTTAGGGATGTTGAGGATCAGTTAGGGATATTTGATTTAGTACAGGTTTGCAGAACAAAGGGGCATGAGCATAAGTTGAAAAGGGATAGTTTCAGGCAGGGCATAAGAAAGCATTATTTCACTGAGGATGGTCAGTATTTGGATTAGCTCACCAAGAGAGGTTGCAAGGGCAAGTAAGTTAGGTCTCTTCAAGGTCAAACTGGATAAGTATCTTGAAGAAAAACACTTGTTTGGTTACAACTGCTAGAACACTTAGCGAGAGTAATAGTAATATGGAGACTGATCTTACTCCCCACTGTGCATCCTGGCAATAGTCAAGATGGTGTACACCCAAAGTGCACTCAGCCTGACCTGACCTGACCTGACTTGACCCCCACTGTATTTGCAGGTTAACATAATCTCCAAAGGTCCAAAAGCCCTGTGCCTAATAACAGGGTCAGAAGTCCAACTGTTGCTGCAGGCCTCTCATTTCTATAGCAGCAGTAATGGATGACAGCTTCATGTCCAAAGACCATTTAGAGGTAAACATACCATGTTTCATGATGTGATATCTGCTGTTTAAGGAATGATGTCAGTCATTCAGTTGTATGTTTCACGCTCCACTAGGGACCTTGTAAGGAGCTAGCACAGTTATTTGATTAGTGTAACCCCCCACCTCCCTTCCCCTTCCCCTTGGACGATCTCCAGGAAATCTCTGAACAACGAAGCAACAGGTCTCTGCCCCTTTTTCCTCTGCTTTGCGCAACTAGAGAAAAATTGATCCCATGGACTTTTGCAACCTTGAGATTTTCTATATTTCTATGCTAGAGCTGTTATTTATAGATTTTAAAACAATATACATCATTTGTGTATTTTCCTGTAAATGAATCAAATAATTGGGCTAACTCCTCACACAGTCCCCAGTGGAGTGTGAAACACACCACTAAATGACTGACATCATTCCTTAGACAGTGATATCACAGCATGAAACATGCTTTGTTGACCTCTAAGTAGTCTCTGGACATGACCTCAGATGGTGGTAGGGCTGTCTGAAACAACAGGATTCAGATTAGTATTTATTATGAACGACTGTGCTAGATAATTCTGACACAGGAGCAACAGAGAGGTGAATGTGTTTTAGTATAAAAAGAAAACCTAGAACATCCTGTCCAAAAGATTATGTTTCACGATTACTTCACTGGAAAATGTAGAAAATAAACTGTACTTGGGCAGTACGTATGTATTTGATTATATCAAAGGACGTATAAGAATTATTTTTTTCTGCAGTTATTCCATTATATCTAGAGAAGTAGTTTAAGTACTATGGCGATCCTTATTCTTTCTGGGGTAGTCAGATGTATGGGGATGTTGCAGTGAAAGTTTAAAACAGCTGATGCTTAGCTGAATAATTTTAAACTGTTTAAATCACAAAAAAGCTGAAGAAGACAAAACAAATTCTTTACAGCTACAACTTTCATGATATATTTTGATACTGTCATATATTACAATGATCATTTCCCCTTTAATATACTAGAGAAATGCTTGTTTTTCAAATTTTTCCTCCTTCTCTACTTTTCTGAATGAGCTTACAATTACTGCATTGTGGTTCCACAGGCACCAGCAACTTTCCTTTACATGCCCAGGTTGCAATTTTTCATGTATTAGATCAGACAGTGAGTGTGAACAAGCTATTCAATCATATGGGGCATCACAGCTGAGGGAGAAACAGGTCTATCTTCACCTGACATTTGTACACATACATTTTCCAGCAGGTATCACTGGCAAGTGATCAGGAAATCTGGTTGATTTTGTTTTCTTTCCTCTCTTCCGAACTGAGGGGTATTAAGTCTAATTTGTGCACCTCCTACTGCTGCTCTATGATCAGCTAATTCAGGCTAGACCAGAAATCAAATACGGGTCCTTTTGGCTGTATATGACTTGTCATGGCTCAGTGGGTAGCATAGTGGTTATGTTACTGGGCTAGTAATCCAGAGGCCTGGACTAAAATCCAGAATCATGAGTTCAAATCCTGCCACGGCAGCTGGGGAATTTAAATTCAATCAATTAATTAATTAAAAATTCAATTAATTAAATAAAAATCTGGAATTAAAATACTAGAATCAGTAATGATGGCCATGAAACTACCGGATTGTCGTAAAAACCCATCTGGTTCACTAATGTCCTTTAGGGAAGGAAACCTGCCGTCCTTACCCGGTCTGGCCTACATGTGACTCCAGACCCACAGCAATGTGGTTGATTCTTAATTGCCCTCTGAAATGGCCGAGCAAGCCACTCAGTTGTAAAATCTCGCGACGAAAAGTCATAATAAGAATAAAACCGGACGGACCACCCGGCATCGGACCACGAGGCACTGGACACGACAACGGCAAAACACCAAGCCCAGTCGACCCTGCAAGGTCCTCCTTACTAACATCTGGGGACTTGTGCCAAAATTGGGAGAGCTGTCCCACAGACGAGTTAAGCAACAGCCTGACATAGCCATACTCACAGAATCATATCTTTCAACCAACGTCCCAGACTCTTCCATTACCATCCCTGGGTATGTCCTGTCCCACCAGCAGGACCGACCCACCAGAGGTGGCGGTACAGTGATATACAGTCAGGAGGGAGTGGCCCTGGGAGTCCTCAACATTGACTCTGGACCCCATGAGATCTCATGGCATCAGGTCAAACATGGGCAAGGAAACCTCCTGCTGATTACCACCTACCGTCCTCCCTCAGCTGATGAATCAGTCCTCCTCCATGTTGAGCACCACTTGGAGGAAGCATTGAGGGTAGCAAGGGCACAAAATGTACTCTGGGTGGGGGACTTCAATGTCCATCACCAAGAGTGGCTAGGTAGCACCACTGCTGGCCGAGTCCTGAAGGACATAGCTGCCAGACTGGGCCTGCGGCAGGTGGTGAGTGAACCAACACGAGGGAAAAACTTACTTGACCTCGTCCTCACCAATCTACCTGTCGCAAATGCATCTGTCCATGACAGTATTGGTAGGAGTGACCACCGCACAGTCCTCGTGGAGATGAAGTCCCGTCTTCGCACTGAGGACACCATCTAACGTGTTGTGTGGCACTACCACCGTGCTAAATGGGATAGATTCAGAATGGATCTAGCAGCTCAAAACTGGGCATCCATGAGGCGCTGTGGGCCATCAGCAGCAGCAGAATTGTATTCCAGCACAATCTGTAACCTCATGGCCCGGCATATTCCTCACTCTACCATTACCAACATGCCAAGGGATCAACCCTGGTTCAATGAGGAGTGTAGAAGAGCATGCCAGGAGCAGCACCAGGCGGTACCTAAAAATGAGGTGCCAACCTGGTGAAGCTACAACTCAGGACGACATGCATGCTAAACAGCGGAAGCAACATGCTATAGACAGAGCTAAGCGATTCCACAACCAACGAATCAGATCAAAGCTCTGCAGTCCTGCCACATCCAGTCGTGAATGGTGGTGGACAATTAAACAACTAACGGGAGGAGGAGGCTCTGCAAACATCCCCATTCTCAATGATGGCGGAGTCCAGCACGTGAGTGCAAAAGACAAGGCTGAAGCGTTTGCAACCATCTTCAGCCAGAAGTGCCGAGTGGATGATCCATCTCAGCCTCCTCCCGATATCCCCACCATCACGGAAGCCAGTCTTCGGCCAATTCGATTCACTCCACGTGATATCAAGAAACGGCTGAGTGCACTGGATACAGCAAAGGCTATGGGCCCCGACAACATCCCAGCTGTAGTGCTGAAGACTTGTGCTCCAGAACTAGCTGCGCCTCTAGCCAAGCTGTTCCAGTACAGCTACAACACTGGCATCCACCCGACAATGTGGAAAATTGCCCAGGTATGTCCTGTCCACAAAAAGCAGGACAAATCCAATCCGGCCAATTACCACCCCATCAGTCTACTATCAATCATCAGCAAAGTGATGGAAGGTGTTGTCAACAGTGCTATCAAGCGGCACTTACTCACCAATAACATGCTCAGTTTGGGTTCCGCCAGGACCACTCGGCTCCAGACCTCATTACAGCCTTGGTCCAAACATGGACAAAAGAGCTGAATTCCAGAGGTGAGGTGAGAGTGACTGCCCTTGACATCAAGGCAGCATTTGACCAAGGAGCCCTAGTAAAATTGAAGTCAATGGGAATCAGGGGGAAAACTCTCCAATGGCTGGAGTCATACCTAGCCCAAAGGAAGATGGTAGTGGTTGTTGGAGGCCAATCATCTCAGCCCCAGGGCATTGCTGCAGGAGTTCCTCAGGGCAGTGTCCTCGGCCCAACCATCTTCAGCTGCTTCATCAATGACCTTCCCTCCATCATAAGGTCAGAAATGGGGATGTTCGCTGATGACTGCACAGTGTTCAGTTCCACTCGCAACCCCTCAGATAATGAAGCAGTCCGAGCCTGCATGCAGCAAGACCTGGACAACATCCAGGCTTGGGCTCATAAGTGGCAAGTAACATTCATGCCAGATAAGTGCCAGGCAATGACCATCTCCAACAAGAGAGAGTCTAACCACCTCCCCTTGACATTCAACGGCATTACCATCGCCGAATCCCCCACCATCAACATCCTGGGGGTCACCATTGACCAGAAACTTAACTGGACCAGCCATATAAATACTGTGGCTACGAGAGCAGGTCAGAGGCTGGGTATTCTGCGGCGAGTGACTCACCTCCTGACTCCCCAAAGCCTTTCCACCATCTACAAGGCACAAGTCAGGAGTGTGATGGCATACTCTCCACTTGCCTGGATGAGTGCAGCTCCAACAACACTCAAGAAGCTCGACACCATCCAAGAAAAAGCAGCCCGCTTGATTGGCACCCCATCCACCACCCTAAACATTCACTCCCTTCACCACCGGCGCACTGTGGCTGCAGTGTGCACCATCCACAGGATGCACTGCAGCAACTCGCCAAGGCTTCTTCGACAGCACCTCCCAAACCCGCGACCTCTACCACCTAGAAGGACAAGAGCAGCAGGCGCATGGGAACAACACCCTCCAAGTCACACACCATCCCGACTTGGAAATATATCACCGTTCCTTCATTGTCGCTGGGTCAAAATCCTGGAACTCTCTTCCTAACAGCACTGTGGGAGAAACGTCACCATACGGACTGCACCGGTTCAAGAAGGCGGCTCACCGCCACCTTCTCGAGGGCAATTAGGGATGGGCAATAAATGCTGGCCTTGCCAGCGACGCCCACATCCCGTGAACGAATAAAAAAAAACTCTTGCCTCTGAGTTAGTAGGTCATGGGTTCAAGCCCCACTCTAGAGATTCGAGCACAAAGTCTTGGCTAACAATCCAGTGCTGCACTGTTGGAGGTGCCATCTTTTGGATGAGAAGTTTAATCGATGCCTATTCTGTCCTCTCAAGTGGATGTAAAAGATCCCATGATGCTATTTTGAAGAAGAGCAGGGGGTTTCCCCTGGTGTCCTTGCCAATATTTATCCTTCAACCAACATCACTAAAACATTATTTGGTCATTATCACATTGCTGTTGTGGGACTTCGCTGTGTGCAAATTGGTTGCTGTGTTTATCTACATTACAACAGTGACTACACTTCAAAAGTACTTAATTGGTTATAAAGCACTTTGGGCTGTGAAAAGTGTGTAGAAATTCAAATCTTTCTTTACCCCATTTACTCACTGAGCTTAACTGAATATTTTTTGCTCAATGTTATTATATTTGTTCCAGCATAAATTATTATTCTAATAGCTCTCAGTAAATAAACAGTTTCAACACAGAGATGTTAAGCAAGAGGAGTACTGGGTTTGTATTGAGCCACAAAGATTAGGAATGATCAGTCCGTGATCTGCTGAGTTTACTGATTTCAACCAAGGTGAAGGTGCGCTATTACAATTAGTCTCAACATCCCTGGGCTAAGGTGATTTTAAACCCCAAGAACGGCTGGGTTGGGGGTGGGTGGGAGTTGAAAATAGTTTTTTTTTAGGCCGTAACCGCAAAATTTTTGGACTTGGCATTCCCAGTGGGAAGCCTGTACTTTTACGCGCCAACGTTAATCCCAGAAATAAAGCCGGGTTGCTGTCGTGATCCAAAAAAATAACTATTTTCAACTCCCACCCGCCCCCAACCCACCCGTTCTTGGGGTTTAAAATCACCCCCCAAGTCTGGCTAGGGGTCCAATTCCTGATTGTTAGCCTGCTGGCCAGCAACCCCTGCTGGAAACAAACTCCAGCTTAAGAATAGGTTTGGGCTCAATTATTGTGGCCATCATGAAAGAATAGTCTGACAACTGTCAAGACTCACTTGAAGAATGGCTGCTTGGGTGAGGTATTGACTGACTACTGTTGCTCATAGAAAGCAGCATGAATTGACCTCTTCAAGAGGGGAAAGGGAAGGAGAGAAGATTGTAGGAGAAAAAAATTCTCTGTTAACTAATCTTGTTTGTGTAGTACAAAGTTTATTTTACTTTGAAACTACCCAATTGTATTGTATGTGCAATGCACCAACACTCCAGTGCAGTACTGAGAGAGTGCTGCACTGTCGGATGAGACGTTTAACCAAGGCCCATTCTGCCCTCTCAACTGGACGTAAAAGATCCCATGGCACTATTTTGAAGAAGAGCAGGGGGTTTCCCTTGGTGTCCTGGCCAATATTTATCTCTCAACCAACATCACTAAAACATTATCACTGTCCCTTTCTATTAGATGACATTACCACTTTTGTTGTAACACATGTATTGGCCACTTCGTTCTTTCACACGTATCAGCCATTTCTTTCTGTCACATGATAAAATAAATCAGTTATGATGGCAGAAGGTGGAATCAGTATGCAACCATACTGATGGAAGATAGGGGAAGGAAACTAAATAAAGAAATGTGTGAATTGTAGTAGAAGATATACAAACCCAAGTGGAACAATTCAATCGCCTGTATTGGAGTATACAACCGTCAAATTTAGCAGGGTTAGTGGAAGTTATATACTTTCATGGTAAAACAGAACATTGAATCAATTATTAAAACAAAAACTGGAATGCACAGTAGAGCTTTAAAATAATTAAGGGATTGTAATGTTTTCAGAAACCTGCAGCTTATAACCCAATTGGAATGAATTAGATCTACTGACACACACCCAACCAAGTGCTACTCTATTATTTCACACTATAGTGTATACTCTCCAGTTACTTTATTATTTCACTCTATATTATACACTCTTCAAATACACATGGGAAGTTACAAAATAATGATCCATTAATTAAACTCAAAAACTTGTAAATTTATATGTCACCTTCAAGGTAACAAAATGTCATCTATTAGTTCATAACTAAGTTTGAACATTGATTATAGAGTTATGTAGACCAACTGCACTTAAGTTTCTACAAACTGATCTTAAAATCCCTCTTGCAGCATTTGAATTCTGCCAAAGATTTTGAAACCGTGGAATTATCTAACAGAGCACTTACAAATTAATATTAATTGATGTTTTGGTGCAGTTTGTATGTAACAATTATAGCTTATAATTGACAAAGATGAAAATATCCCCTCCCCATTGATGAGAAAAATGAACAGTGAGCTGTTAAAGGTGTCACTGCACAAGGCAGGTGTAAAGTTTGTGCCCTTTACTTACACTCTGTAGGGAACTGACTTCAGACTTGCAGTTGGGATTTAATTGTACTCTGTCAAATAATAACTGGAGTCTCAGTTAACACAAATCAATAATTAAATTAATTAAAGGTTTTTGTGTTTTTTTTAAATATACAGTACAGCATGACCTGTTTCATGTTTACATTGGTTCAATAGTAGTCATCTGTCATTAAACAGAAAACTGCAGGAATACAGAAAGGAAGAATTTGATTTACATAGTGCTTTTCAAGACCTCAGGATGGCCGAAAGTGCTTCTCAGCCAATGAAGAACTTTTAAAGTGGGGTCACTATTGTAATGTAGGGAAACGCAGCAGCTAATTTGCGCACAGCAAGGTCCCACAAAAAGCAACGAGATAAGTCACCAATTAAACTCTTTTAGTGGTGTTGTTGAGGCATAAATGTGGGCCAGGACACCGGGAGAAGTCCAATACTCTTCTTCAAATAGTGTCAAGAGATCTTTTACATCCACCTGAGGGGGCAGACAGGACCTCAATTTAATGTCTCATCATAAGAATGGCACCTCTGACAGTGCAGCGCTCCCTCAGTACTGCACTGGAGTGTCAGACGAAATTATGCGATCAAGTCTTGGCATGGAGCTTAAATCCACCACCTTCTGACACAGAGGCAAGAGTGCTAACACTGAGCCAAGGCTGACAGTACAATTATAGACTTAAAAAGATATTGGAACAGTAACAGCGAACCTATTGTTGATTTTAGAGGCAAGATGAGGAGAATTTTTTTTAACGCAGAGTTGTTATGATCTGGAATGCATTGCCTGATAGGGTGGTGGGTGCAGATTCGATAATGGGGCAGAAATTGCTCAGAGCAAATTTATACTAACCCACGAACTTACCGCGGTCTTTACTGGGTGCAATTCCTTGAAAAGCAAGCGGGGAAAAGCCCAGTGTTAGTTCAAGCGAAGCAAGGGAGAAACAAGAGGATCACACTCTTCCCTCGTCCAACCAGATTGGAGCATCTTTGACACACTGCGGAACTGTTTCTGCAGGCTTTGAATGTGAAATCCAGGAAGTGATTAAAATCATTGGGCCAGAAATCGTGCCGAGTGGCATGGCAACGCTCACCACAGATCCTGCGAATTAAATTAACGGAAGTACTTACTGCGGGCTCTGTGGCGTCGAATTGCTTGATTTTTGAACTTTAAAAAAATTGTGCACTATCAAACCAGCCTCTGAGCAGAGTGAGTTACCGCTCATGGAACAGTCTGTGTGAATCGAAGACACGCCCACAAAATCTGTCAGGAAGAGAAGTCACGTCCACAGATTCAGGCTGCATTGCTAAAGCAGGCAAGCAGACGTCATTCATTTAAAGTTAGTATTCTGGATGTCATTGTAAGTAAAAATGTAATTTTTTAATATTTTCAAAAGCCAAAGAAACAATTGAATTAAATTAAAAAGAGACAGAAGGGAAAAATTAAAAAAAATACATTTTTTTAATTTTAAAATTTTTTTTAATGAAGAAAAACTATTAAAATAAGGAGTAACATGAGACTTCATATTTTTAAAATGTAACTTTTAGTTGTTTGGCAGTTATTAAGACTAATCGCGCTTTTAAAACTTAGTTTAGACTTGATATTTTCAAGCGTACCTGTTTGGTGGCGTAATTAGTTACTTTCCAGCTGGGCAGATGAGCAAGTTTGCGATTTTTCAATGATTTCTCTGATTGCAGCGTGTGATGGCCCTTTAATTTACAGCTGTCAAATCACCGGCGAACCAATAGGAGCAAGTTCATGATTTCCACGTTTTAGTGCGCACATGTGCAAACGCAGGAACTTGCTCCTTCAGTTCGCCATTAAAAACGGAGAGCGCTGTTGAGCTCCTGTGTTAGTTCAGGAGCAATTTCTGGCTCGTTGTAAACGCAGTGATAGACAGTAAAAAAAAGAGAGGGTAAGAAATAATTGAATTAAATAAATGAGACAGAAGGGAAAAGTAAAAAAAAAAAATAATTTTTAAATTTAAAAATAAAAAAAAATTAATGACCAAAAATTATTAAAATAAGGAATAATGAGTCTCCACATTTTTAAAAGTTAATTTTTAGTTGTTTGGCAGTCATTAAGACTTGCCGCACTGTTAAAACTTAGTTTAGACCTGGTATTTTTAAGCGTACCTCTTTTTTGGTGATATTACTTACTTTTCAGCTAGGTAGTTGAGCAAATTGGCCCTGGTTCAATGATTTCACTGATTGCAGCGGGCGATGTCCCTTTAATTTGAAGTGGTCATCTCACCGGTGAACCAGTAGGAGCAGCTTCTGGATTTCCGCATATCACTGCACTTGTGCAAACGCCAGAACTTGCTCCATGATTTCGCCACTAACAACGGTGAGCGCTGTTGAGCCCACTGTTATTTTCTGAGCAATTTCTACCCCAATAACTTTCAAAAGGGAATTGGATAAATACTTGAAGGGGAAAAATTTGTTGGGCTATGGGGAAAGAGCAAGGGAGTGGGACTAATTGGATAGCTCTTTCAAAAAGCGGGGACAGGCATGATGGGCCAAATGGCCTCCTTGTGTGCTATATCATTTTATGAATCTATTTTTCTAGTTTGAAAACCATTTCTTTACAGTTTTTATTGTTTTGTTGTTCTATTTTCTGCTCTCACTTAGGTTTTCATGAGCCTTTTTGCCATTTTTCTTATGCCCACAGCACCATTACTGACATCAAGGGCTATTCAATGTGAATGCCCTATATGAGGTGTTTGAAATAAGATGATTAATGAAGAAATGCCAGGTAGTTTGGGTTGATTGAACAGAGCTCTTCTCCCCTCACTTATATCTGTACCGACAGGCAAAGGTGAGCATACCTTGCTTTGGCAGATGATTAGTGCATGCAGAGGCTCCCATTCCAAAGAGAGCTCGATTGCACCATTAAGATTCGTGAATGCCTGACTAACTGTAATGTTGAATCTTTCCACCCAATCACAATATGAAATGCTTCTGTGGCATTGCATGAAAGAAGACCTGCATACCCTGACTGGTCACATTCAAAAAGATGCCTCCAACCATACCTGCAGGCTCTTAGCACACCTACCTGCCAATACTACAGACAATTGTTCTCACAGGATCCATGTACTCCAAATGCCAGTTGCAGACCCATGCCATCTGCTGCAAGGTCACCTGCAGCTACCATTCAACATAGGACTGGGACATCCAGTGATGGTTAAGGTCAGTTGCAGCCTCAAACTTGGCTCTATGTCCTTGCAGGCAAGCTGCAATGCTGACATATGCAAATGGTTCCATAGAGTGGCATAGAGTCCAGCCTCCTTGCAACCATCTCATGCAGCACCACTTAGACTTCAGCAATCATCAAACAGAGGGTTGATTGCTGGGCTTCTCCATAACTTGCCTGCAGACTCATGCCTGCACCTTGGGTTTCCTTTCCCATCATTTTGCCAGTCACTTCTTAGCCCCTCCCCCTTCAAGTTTGGCAAAGGTCTATTCTAATTGTCCCCATCCCATTAAATTTCACTTACATGCAATTTTTGATTGAAATCAATTGAATGAAAATCAGGCGAGCTCTATAAAGGGTGGGTGATCTGATCCACTGGATTACCGCCCAGTCAGTGAAGATGAAAATCTACCCCCGAGTGTGCTCCTTGCACTCGTCTAAATCTGCAGCTGGAACTATGTCTAATTACGACAATGAGTTGACCTGGGAAAATTGGGTGCAAATAGCAGTCATGTCTATGTAAAATATACTTGAGTGTAAATGGCAGCCATATCCAGAAATCTAGGCTATTGTGTTCTGCTGAATACCTTGAATTCTTTTGTGTTTCCTCAAGCATTATTATCAACATGTCATCTATTCCTTCAATGTTATACATCGCCTGCAGCCATGTGAATAAAAATCAGATTCTTAAACCATCAGGGAAATTTTCAAAGTACAAAAGATCAAGATCACAAGATAATTATGGACGAGGAAGACCCCATCCAATCAGAAGCACCCTACAGTATCCCCATTGCAGTATCGAAATGTTTCTTAAAAGCTTCCAGGGTTTTTGCCATTCCAAGTGTCAAAATACTCTCTCAATGAAGAATAATTTCCTGATATCAGTCCTAAAGTTGCCTTCTACTAGTTTGAATCTATCTGCCCTTGTCTTACTCCTACAAATTAATTTAAATTAATATTCTGGGTTTACCTTTTCCATTGTAAACAATTTTACAACACCAAGTTATAAGTTTAAAATTTTATTTTAAAATCCACAAGCTTTCGGAGGCTTCCTCCTTCCTCAGATGAATGTGAAAATGAAATCCTCGAACCTATCGCATTTATAAATCACAGAACAATGCCTGGTGATTACAGATAGTCTTTTCAACGGCCCGTTGCCAAGGCAACCAAAGTGTTCAGACAGATAGGTGTTTCCTACAGGGCCATCGAATATACAAATGGCCAGAACTAAAAAAACAGATGATGTGGAGATGCCAATTAAAAAAACAGAGCGAGAGAGGCAGAAACATAGAAACATCCGGAAGGAAAAGACAGCAATTGACCTGTTATATTAAAAACAGATAACATTTGTTCGCTGGTGGGGTAACGTGTAGCGTGACATGAACCCAAGATCCTGGTTGAGGCCGTCCTCATGGGTGCGGAACTTGGCTATCAATTTCTGCTCGATGATTTTGCGTTGTTGAGTGTCTCGAAGGCCGCCTTGGAGTACGCTTACCCGAAGGTCGGTGGCTGAATGTCCTTGATTGCTGAACTGTTCCCCGACTGGGAGGGAACCCTCCTGTCTGGCGATTGTTGCGCGGTGTCCGTTCATCCGTTGTCGCAGCGTCTGCATGGTCTCGCCAATGTACCATGCTCTGGGGCATCCTTTCCTGCAACGTATGAGGTAGACAACGTTGGCCGAGTCACAGGAGTATGAACCATGCACCTGGTGGGTGGTGTCCTCTCGTGTGATGGTGGTATCTGTGTCGATGATCTGGCATGTCTTGCAGAGGTTTCCGTGGCAGGGTTGTGTGGTGTCGTGGACGCTGTTCTCCTGAAAGCTGTGTAATTTGCTGCGAACGATGGTCTGTTTGAGGTTGGGTGGCTGTTTAAAGGCGAGTAGTGGAGGTGTGGGGATGGCCATAGCGAGGTGTTCGTCGTCATTGATGACATGTTGAAGGCTGTGGAGAACATGGCGTAGTTTCTCCGCTCCGGGGAAGTACTGGACGACGAAGGGTACTCTGTTGGTTGCGTCCCGTGTTAGTCTTCTGAGGAGGTCTATGCGATTTTTCGCTGTGGCCCGTCGGAACTGTCGATCAATGAGTCGAGCGTCATATCCCGTTCTTACTAGGGCGTCTTTCAGCGTCTGTAGGTGTCCATCGCGTTCCTCCTCGTCTGAGCAGACCCTGTGTATTCGCAGGGCCTGTCCATAGGGGATGGCCTCTTTGACGTGGTTAGGGTGGAAGCTGGAAAAGTGGAGCATCGTGAGGTTGTCCGTGGGCTTGCGGTAGAGTGAGGTGCTGAGGTGCCCGTCTTTGATGGAGATTCGTGTGTCCAAGAAAGAAACTGATTCTGAGGAGTAGTCCATGGTGAGCTTGACGGTGGGATGGAACTTGTTAATGTTATCATGTAGTCTCTTTAGTGATTCTTCGCCGTGGGTCCATAGAAAGAAAATGTCGTCGATGTATCTGGTGTATAGCGTTGGTTGGAGGTCCTGTGCAGTGAAGAAGTCGTGCTCGAACTTGTGCATGAAAATGTTGGCGTATTGGGGTGCGAATTTGGTCCCCATGGCTGTTCCGTGTGTTTGGGTAAAGAACTGGTTATCGAAGGTGAAGACATTGTGATCCAGGATGGAGCGGATGAGTTGTAGGATGTCGTCCAGTACTTCCCCGGAGCGGAGAAGCTACGCATGTCCGCAGCCTTCAACATGTCATCAATGACGACGAACACCTCGCTATGGCCATCCCCACACCTCCACTACTCGCCTTTAAACAGCCACCCAACCTCAAACAGACCATCGTTCGCAGCAAATTACCCAGCTTTCAGGAGAACAGCGTCCACGACACCACACAACCCTACCACGGAAACCTCTGCAAGACATGCCAGATCATCGACACAGATACCACCATCACACGAAAGGACACCACCCACCAGGTGCATGGTTCATACTCCTGTGACTCGGCCAACGTTGTCTACCTCATACGTTGCAGGAAAGGATGCCCCAGAGCATGGTACATTGGCGAGACCATGCAAACGCTGCGACAACGGATGAACGGACACCGCGCAACAATCGCCAGACAGGAGGGTTCCCTCCCAGTCGGAGAATACTTCAGCAGTCAAGGACATTCAGCCACCGACCTTCGGGTAAACGTACTCCAAGGCGGCCTTCGAGACATTCAACAACGCAAAATCATCGAGCAGAAATTGATAGCCAAGTTCCGCACCCATGAGGACGGCCTCAACCAGGATCTTGGGTTCATGTCACGCTACACGTTACCCCACCAGCGAACAAATGTTATCTGTTTTTAATATAACAGGTCAATTGCTGTCTTTTCCTTCCGGATGTTTCTATGTTTCTGCCTCTCTCGCTCTGTTTTTTTAATTGGCATCTCCACATCATGTGTTTATTTAGTTCTGGCCGTTTTTATATTCGGTGGCCCTGTAGGTAACACCTATCTGTCTGAACACTTTGGTTGCCTCGGCAACGGGCCGTTGAAAAGACTATCTGTAATCACCAGGCATTGTTCTGTGATTTATAAATGCGATAGGTTCGAGGATTTCATTTCCACATTCATCTGAGGAAGGAGGAAGCCTCCGAAAGCTTGTGGATTTTAAAATAAAATTGTTGGACTATAACTTGGTGTTGTAAAATTGTTTACAATTGTCAACCCCAGTCCATCACCGGCATCTCCACATCATACCTTTTCCATACCATTTACTATCTTATATACCTCCAGTAGATCACTTCTCAGAAACCTCCTTTCCAGGCTGAAAAACCCAAGAATCTCCAGTCGTTCCTCATATCTCAGACCCCTGACACCAGGGCTCAGCCTTGTGGCTCGGCTCAGCCTTGTGGCTCTTCTCTGCACTGCCTCCAGCTCTTGAATGTCTCCTTTGTGTCTTGGTGTCCAGAACTGGACACTGTGCTCAAGGTGCGGTCTGACCAGAGCTCTGTACATTTTATTCGTTACCACCTCTGACTTATATTCTATTGAATTGGCCATGTAGTTCTGCATTGGTTGGATATGTTTGGTGTTCAGCCTACTCAGACTCCGAGGTCCTCTTTAATTTAGTTTTAATTTATTTGTTAATCTATTTTGGGACAAGTTTGTTTAGCCTGAGTTTATTGGATTTCATTATGTAATAATTCTGCATTTTCGGTAATGTACCTTTAAGATATTCTACTTATCTTCTACTGAAGTGTTGTTGAACGAACTCTGACAATCTATTTGCTTTAGTTATTCCCTATTTCATTGAATTAAGCTTTTTAATGTTATATACCTGGCCTTGGATATTTCTGACTCCTGGATCATATTAAATTTTATCATACTGAGGTCAATGTTCCCTTGGAATGCCAGGACTTCCATTTTCTGTACATTGGCTGGATACTTTGCATGAGGAACATGTTGCCGGATAAAATTAAAATCAAAAAAGTTAAAATTATCCCCAAGGTTTCTGTCAGTTGCTTGATGCAACTCCGTACAGCCCAACTGATTTGGTACATGATGTTAGTGCCGACTTGGATGGATGTGATGGCATAAAAGTTTAATGACCTTTGCATCATCAGATGTACAGACCTTGCGTTTGACCCTGAGACCCACACTAGCAACAAATGAGGCTCTGTGCAGGGAGCAAAGCCTAGCAAAATTTACCCTATGTAACGTCAATGCTAGTTTTCGACATGCATTTATTATAGCCTCTGGCCTCCATATTGATGAACTGTGTAGGATGACAGGTAGCTTCAGTCTATTTAAGCTTCTAAATTAACCTGTTGGCAAAATTTTCATTGATTTTTCTCACTGGTTGAATTTCCTTTGGGAAGTCATCTCTTTCAAAAGAAGACAATACTACAATTTTCTTGATGTTAACCCTTCTATCCCATTCTGACACCTCCTTTCTAAGTTAGTTTGGACGTCAAGCCAAACAATTAGGCTAAGATCTGTGTAATCCTGCCTTATATTCTCATCAATTTCTAGGTCACCATTTCTGTTGATACTGCCTGTAGTCAGTTCTGAGCTATTTCATGTCAGTAATTAAGAACTTTATTTCATCCCAGACTGTTAGATGTGGCTCTAAACATAAACTCTGGATTACAGCTGAACTGCTGTATCTTATTAGGCTGAAAAATTCTTCTTCCAGAAAGCAAAAGAAAACAAACAACATCTCAGATTACAGTAAATGCAGAATGATTAGAAACAAAGTCACTAATCTCTTTAGATTCACCAAAATAAATTGGTACAACCAACCCATCAGTGAAAACAGATGTCCAAAAACATTTTGACCATTCTTATTTTCAGGAATTTTTCACTACAGAGTCAGTAATGACCAATTGCCAGATGAAGTTCCACTGGTCAATGATAACTTGTGTAATTCTCCTACATTTTCTGTTTCAGTAATATATTTTCCCCAAAACCTCTTCCTTTTCTCCAACTTTCCTGTGATACATTCTCAGTTTTGTTCCACAGGCATCAGCAACCCTACATATTTGTGTGAGAGTCTAGACAATTAAGGCCTGATTTCACAAATGCAAACAACCGTGAGGGAGCCGTTCCCACCAGCCACGTATATTAGGAAATTGCAGGCTCACTGCCCATGATTTTTTGGCCATTAAAATTGATGGATGATAGTCCTATGGTACACTATTACCTTCACATCATATATAAAGTTGCAAGTTTAAGATTATAAGTGACGCAGGTCTTATGGTGTGAATGCGAGTAAAGAGAGTTGGGAGATCACATTCCTGGGTCACCAGATATATGCACAATCATGGTCTTGGTATGGATCCCCCAAAAAACAGACAGCAATCAGGTCAGATCCGGTCCCTTTTCAAGGGGGCTGATAGGTCCATTGAAATTTTTAAGTTGGGTAGGACAACCAGGGAACTACCGAATAGCTGGCCAGTCCTGATCTGATGGATGATAAAATTGGTAGGCAGCATGCCACTGATTTCCTAATAAGCACAGCTGGTGGGTAAGATTCCCTGCTGGAATTACGCATTTGCAAAACTGACTCTTCAGTGTTAGTGGGCTATCCGACTATCTGGACCGGGGATATCATATCAAAGCCTGACTTTGTTCTCACCTTACATCCATATCTGCACTTTTCCAGCATAAAGCATTGGATAGCAATTGGGAGTGGGAATCCTAGCTGATTTTCTTTTCCTTCCAAGTCTAGCAGACCAAAGATAAAACTTGGCACCTTTCTGATCTGTATAGTTCATTACCACCTTATGCAGATCATTTATTGACTCAACCACCTGGGGACTGTGGGTCCAAAGGTTGTGAGACCATTGAACCCTGTGTAATTGCTGGGTGCACCTGCTAGGAACTTCTTTCACTTGCCTTGCTGATGTATTCAGGTTCCCTAATTTATATATTATTGGCAGATGTCAGCACCACTACAGGCGAAACTTGGGCACCCATCAGATCAGGACTGGCCAGCTACTCGGTAGTTCCCGGGCTGTCCTACCCAACTTAAAAATTTCAATGGGTCTATCAGCCCCCTTGAAAAGGGACCCGTTCTGACCTGATTTCTGGCTGTTTTTCAGGGGTTTCAGACCAAGGCCATGGTTCTGCATATAACTGAGGGCTCAGGAATGTGAACTCCCAGCTCTCTCGACTCGCATTCACACCATAAGAAGACTGCGTCACTTATAATCTTAAATGTGCAAATTTATACAGGATGAGAAGGGAATAGTGTACCACAGGACTAACAGTTACTCAGTTATTGTAGTCTAGCACATCGTGGGATGCATGGTCTGTCTGCCACACCCTCCTATCTGTACTGAAGGGTACAAAACACCACACTGTTAGATCATATCATTCAGGTTAAAACCACAGCATAATCCTCCATGAGCAATAGATAAGAGGTCCACTAGTGTGGTTTTAATTATATAGAGAGGAATAGACACATGCCGGTGAAGTTTAAAACTTTTATCCGGTTTTCTGATTTTTTTTTACCGCTCACAGATATTTTTGTTTTAAATTCCTTAGTTTTAACTGATTTATTCCAGTTAAAATATTATTTCAGCCCACACAAAATGTTTTAAAAACCATTTTAAAAAATCTTTATGTTGCTACTAAAATGAGGTATAATTTTTGATTTAAATTGAAATTGTGTGATCATGAAAACACGATGGTTCCAAGAGACATTCTTAGATGTTCATTCCAAGGGAGCTAAATACAGCTTTGTTTTTTCTTATGTTCCTGTAAAACATCCAAGCATTGTTCATAGCTGCTATATGTTCCTCGTCTGCCAAACCTCCTCAAATTAGTATAACAACTCCTCTGACCCATCTTTTGTTTTCTTGTTTGTCCCATTATTATCTCCTTTTGACTTGCACCATCGTCCCTTTTGTAATTTAATCATTCCTGCACTCCACCCTATCATACACCTTCCCTTTTGTTCTTTCCCTACCCCCCCCCCTTTCCCTGGTTCTGTATTTGCTTAAAAATTGTTTATCTCTAACATCTTCCAGTTCGAATGAAAGGTCATCTACCTAAATCGTTAACTCTGTTTCTCTCTCCACAGATGCTGCCTGACCTGCTGAGTGTTTCCAGGATTTTCTGTTTTTATTCCTTAAATATAACTTTTTTTCCCCAAATCATTTCTGTCGAAAAATAATTTAAAAATCCTGAAACATGTTATTTGCATCCAATTATAACACATTTATTCATACTTGGACAGGTATATCATACGCCCAACATTAATTCCAGCACAAAATTCTAGAATTTCTGGGGTTGAGCAGGGAACAGATGGAATAGTTCCTGAAGAAGTTCCTTACTTACTCTATTTGAGTTATACCTAGGAGCTGGCATAACTCGAGTGGAAAATCTAGGACAAAGTTTATGTGGAACTTAAACTAGCTGGATATTACCTGCTGACTCAATGGAAACCCATCTGTAATTGAAGCATTTCTAAGACTTCAGCAGAACAAAAAGAGCTGTATGAGACTCTAAAGGTTGATCAGAGTACCCTTTCTACTATAGTCCTGCTTTCCAGAATATATCATGTGCCTCCATGTGATCTCCTGGACTTCAGGACACAAATGAACATACACTCTATCAGATTGAGGGTCAGGCCATAAACCAATGGACACAGTTATTTAACATTATACAGTTAAATGAATAGCATTCAGTACAAAGAGTAAATTTAAGTAGTTACACACTTTACTGTTCTCCTTGAAATAAGAAAACAATAAAGATACTTATCCTGTACTAACCTCAGCATAAAATTAATTCTTGAAACACTCACTTCTTACATACTACCACAGAACCTTTGCCTAGCCTGGTATCTCTGCTAGCTTCAGACTGAGTGCTGAAGGAGCGAGAACTCAGCTACAGGAGTGACGTGTGACATCAAATCTGAGAGTAAAACCCAAAAACATAACAGTGCTCAAAACCACTTCATAGAGTAAAGTGTTCGCTCCAATTGGTCTGTACAATACCTTCCCCAGCTATTGCAATCAATAGCAGCTCCCAATAAAAAGTTGCAATGATCCTAATGCAAGTGCGTGTGCACAGTTAAAGTTTGATTTAATGACATTAACTGTGTATACAGCAGTATAGTCATTGTTTATACAAGGGTCTGGTTCTATGGGAACCCATCCCACAATATAAACGGGGCAGCTTCGACCCCAATATAAAGAGGGCACAAGGAGTCACAGTTGCTATTGCAGAACTGCTTTCTAAAGCAGCTTTGCAGTATAAATGAATCAGGATACATTTTGCAATATAACTAATTGCAAGCATTACTGTGATATTATGCACAACATTTCTTTGCCCTGGGGAAGACCCCGTTCCCCTGGTGCAGAAGTCAGAAAAAAAGATATGCAGCCCTTGTATACCATGTAGCCTAGGGCTGGCATAACCGATAACAGTATCGGCCACATGCGACCTGAAAACTACCTGCTGCAAAAATACTGCAACACTGACTCTGCGGGATGATGCTATGGAGGCAAACAGAGCCAATGCCCTTGCAAGTGCCTTGTTCAGCACTACCTTCACTTCAGCAGCCATCAAACTGGGAGGGCAAGTGCTGGGCTGCACCATCACTTCTCTGCAAACTCATGTTGCATTTTGCATTTCCTTTCCTTTCATTTTTCCCTATCATTTCTTTGCCTTCTCTTGATTCATAACAGTACATAAATATTTTGAATTACATAGAAATTATAACAAAGAAACAGGTTGTTCAGACCAACCAGTCCATGCTGCAATAGTACTTATACAATCTCCGATAATATGTGCCATTTTACCATTGTCTGCACAACTGAATATGTCCAGGAAGTAAAAATTGAAAATGCTGAAAATGCAGGTCAGGCAGAAACTGTGGAAGTAGTCATTTAGTATGCTAACTGCTGGAGTCTATAATTAAGGATAGAGTGACTGAACACCTCGAGAATTTTCAGTTAATCAGAGAGAGCCAGCATGGATTTGTGAAAGGTAGGTCGTGCCTGACAAACCTGATTTAATTTTTTGAAGAGGTGACTAGAGTAGTGGACAGGGGAATGTCAATGGATGTTATTTATATGGACTTCCAGAAGGCATTTGATAAGGTCCCACATAAGAGACTGTTAGCTAAGATAGAAGCCCATGGAATCGAGGAAAAAGTACGGACTTGGTTAGGAAGTTGGCTGAGCGAAAGGCGACAGAGAGTAGGGATAATGGGAAGGTACTCACATTGGCAGGATGTGACTAGTGGAGTCCCGCAGGGATCTGTCTTGGGACCTCAATTATTCACATTATTTATTAACGACTTAGATGAAGGCATAGAAAGTCTCATATCTAAGTTTGCCGATGACACAAAGATTGGTGGCATTGTAAGCAGTGTCGATGAAAACATAAAATTACAAAGGGATATTAATAGATTAGGTGAATGGGCAAAATTGTGGCAAATGGAATTCAATGTAGACAAATGTGAGGTCATCCACTTTGGATCAAAAAAGGATAGAACAGGGTACTTTCTAAATGGTAAAAAGTTAAAAACAGTGGATGTCCAAGGGACTTAGGGGTTCAGGTACATAGATCATTGAAGTGTCATGAACAGGTGCAGAAAATAATCAAGACGGCAAATGGAATGTTGGCCTTTATATCTAGAGAACTAGAGTACAAGGGGGCAGAAGTTATGCTGCAGCTATACAAAACCCTGGTTAGACTGCATCTGGAGTACTGTGAGCAGTTCTGGGCACCGCACCTTCGGAAGGACATATTGGCCTTGGAATGAGTGCAGTGTAGGTTTACTAGAATGATACCAGGACTTCAAGGGTTAAGTTACGAGGAGAGATTACACAAATTGGGGTTGTATTCTCTGGAGTTTCGAAGGTTAAGTGGTGATCTGATCGAAGTTTATAAGATATTAAGGGGAACAGATAGGGTGGATAGAGAGAAACTATTTCCGCTGGTTGGGGATTTTAGGAGTAGGGGGCACAGTCTAAAAATTAGAGCCAGACCTTTCAGGAGCGAGATTAGAAAACATTTCTACACACAAAGGGTTGTAGAAGTTTGGAACTCTCTTCCGCAAACAGCAATTGATACTAGCTCAATTGCTAAATTTAAATCTGAGATAGATAGTTTTTTGGCAACCAAAGGTATTAAGGAATATGGGCCAAAGGCAGGTATATGGAGTTAGATCACAGATCAGCCATGATCTTATCAAATGGTGGAGCAGGCATGAGGGGCTGAATGGCCTACTCCTGTTCCTATGTTTCCTATGTTCCTAACTACTTTTACTTATCCTCAGTTTTAATCCCATTGTATCCTAAGCAATGTCATTTCTACTCTGATAAGACCAGAAGAAATCTTTGCTGTTGCATTTGACCTCTACAGGTCTGCTCATTTTCAGTTCATTCTTTGCTTCTTTGACTGCCTTTTTACATTATTTTCAAGGTTCCTGTATTCTTCCCAATGGTTTCACTGATCTTTCTCCCTCAGGTTGAATGGAGTTTAATTCTCTTTATTTCACCTTATATTGTCTTGTTAATCAATTGAGGCCTCATTTGTTTTGTCTGTGCCTATTGTTTCTTGGTATGTACTTATCTTGCATGCTCAGGAGTATGTCTCATCTGAACACTACCTCCCCACTAGTCAATTCATTTCAGCTCTTCCCCCCATATCCTTTCTGTTAGCACTTTTAAAGTTTTATATCTGAGTATTGGTTTGTGGTATCTAGATCGTGTCAAATTGAATCATGTCATGGTTGCTAATGCTCAAGAGTGCCACTGCTTTCATTCCCGGGATGCTATCTAGATTACTCTCCATTACCAAGTGGAGATTTGAATTGCTTCTTGTGGCATCCTTCATGTTCTGGGCCAGAAAGCAGTATTACCCTGTACCTATGAAGTGAATAGAACATCTCACCAGTGATAGAAGTGCAATGTATTTATTCACTCATAAGAAAGATTGCCTTAATTCCCTCACACCTGCAGCACTTGTGACAAGCTGCCATAATTTGTTGCCACTTGGGAAATATCTTCAGTTTTTATGTCAAGCCATAAAATTATGCAATTCAAAACTTCTGACACATGGTGGCATCCACCAATAGGGATTATTTTGTGTGAATGGATCAGTGCAAAACAGCTGTTCTGTTTCCAGATGAAATATGGACTCTGGTAAACAGTGATAGGTTGAATTACCCTTGGGAACAGGTATATTACACTCTTTACCAGATGGCACTTATTTACATGCAATGCTATAATTTTTTAACTGCATTGAATACATATCACCCATTGACTTGTATCTCAACAGATTGAGAACCCAGATCTCTGAATGAGCTATAGTACTGCCTGGTTCAAGTTCAATCTACAGTTTTTCATATCAGAATTATGCTACTTGTAAACTGTTCCAGTGTAAGACTAGACATTAGTTTTAAAACTGGTTTCATTTAATCATATCAGTTTTTTTGTATTTAAAATGTAAATTTTGCTTTCTGTTACATCGAAACTACAGAACAGAAATAGGCCATTCGGTCCAACTGGCCTATGCCGACATTTATGCTCCACACAAGCCTCCTCCCTCCCTACTTCATCTAACCCTATCAGGATACCTTTTTATTCCTTTCTCCCTCATGTGCTTATCTAGCTTCCCTTAAACGCATCTATGCGATTTGCCTCAACTACTCCTTGTGGGATGATTTTATTTAAATCATCTTGTTCTACACTTTTGATCTGTGTGTAGAACTTAAGCTAAACTGTCTCAAGATTTGGATTTTTTAAATTTTAAATACATGAAAGAGTTTCTACATGGTGAATAATGAGAACACATTTGAACAGGATGGGTTTTCCCTAGCCAGGAATTGTTTTTCCATGAGATGAAGATGAGTGCAAAAGCAATTCCTCAGATATAGCCTTCTCAATGGGTAAAGGCAATGTTTGGAATGCTGCTGAGTCAGAGAAGTTGTGTGAGGAGGAAATGTGCTAGCGATAAGAAAATCCAGCCAATCCCACTCCTGATTGTTGTCCAGTGACCCCTGTTGAAAAAGTACAAGTTTGCATATCAGGCGAGGTGCTCTGCTTCCTTGCATGATGGAATAGCCTGTTGAAGCTTACTATCTGGGCCTACACGTGTAAAATGGTCACCCAGATCTGGTGGACTACAACCGAGCAAGAGTCAGTATCTTCAAAAGAAGAATAGAAAAACTGGGAGAAAGAAAAAATATTCTGCAAATACTTAAGGGCAGATTTTAATCTGGAGCTGGTTTCCGTGGCAGTTAATTTCCCACCTGCCAGAGGCAGCAGGAGGCCATGGCGATATCAACTCTGGGCCAAGTTTAAATGATGCCAGTCCATTCCCTCTGGAATGGGCAGGAAGAGAGCATAGAGTGGCTTCTGGCAGAGGAAAGTCAAACAGAAAGGAAGGGGTGGCAGGAGGATTGGTGTGTGTGGGGGGTGGGGGGAAGAGTCCCTGTCACAGGGAGGCTGTCAAATCAGAAAGAAAAAGGAATGAAAAGCAAGAACAAAAACAGAAAACAAGGCAGAGAAAGAACAGAAACAATAATAGGAAAGGTAAAGAGGTAGGGAAGATAGAAGAATAACAAAGAGAACTGAAAAAAGTAAGAAAAAAATACAAAGGGCTATGAATCAGGAAAATGAACAAACCCAGGAAAGGGAACTGATGACAAAATGAAAAAAGCTAAAAAGAAAAAGATTTTAAAAATAAAAATTGTAAAATTGGGAGAGAAAAGTGGAAGGACAAGTAACAATGAGAATGTATTACCGCAAAGTTAAAAACAATTAGTCAGAAATTGAACAAAAAGGAAAGAAAAGGTCAACAATAAAAGGAAAAGAGACAAACAAATCTTGAATTAAAAGCAAAGGCATCAACAAGCTATTTTAGATCTTGTATTATGTAATGAGATATGGTTAACCAGTAATCTCACAGTAAAAGAACCTCTGGGGACAAGCGATCATAATATGATAGAGTTTTCACATTGAGTTTGAAAGAAATGTACTTAAGTCAGAAACTAGAGTCTTAAACTTAAATAAAACCAATTACATAGGCATGAGGGGTGAGTTGTCAAAGGTAGATTGGGAAATTAAATTAAAGGGTTTGACAGTTGAAGAGCAATGGCAAACATTTAAAGAAATATTTCAATATTCTCAACAATTATACATTCCATTGAGAAATTAAAAACTCCATGGGAAAAGTGATCCACCCGTAGCTAACTAAAGAAGTTAAGGAGAATATTAGATTGAAAGAAGAGGCCTATAATGTTGCCAAGAAGAGTAATAAGCCTGAAGATTGGAAGAGTTTTAGAAACCAACAAAGGACGACCAAAAAATTGATAAAAAGGGAGAAAATAGAATATGAAAGTAAACTAGCAAGAAATATAAAAATGGATTGTAAGAGCTTCTACAAGTATGTAAAAAAGAAGAAAGTAGCAAAAGTAAACACTGAGGCCAAGAGAAATTATAATGGGGAATCAGGAAATGGCTGATGCGTTAAACAAATATTTTGTATCTGTCTTCACAGTAGAAGACACAAAAAGCAGACCAAAAATAGTGGGGAACCAAGGGGTAAATGAGAGTGAGGAACTTAATACAATTACTATCACTAGAGAAAAAGTACTGGACAAACTAATGGGACTAAAAACCAACAAATCCCCTGGACCTGATGGCCTACATCCGAGGGTTCTAAAAGAGTTGGCTGCAGAGATAGTTGATGCATTGGTTATGATCGTCCAAAATTCTCTGGATTCTGAAATGGTTCCAGTGGATTGGAAGGTGGCAAATGTTACCCCACTATTCAAGAAGGGAGGTAGAGAGAAAACAGGGTATTATAGATCAGCTAGCCTGACATCAGTCTTTGGGAAAATGCTGGAATCCATTATTAAGGAAGTGGTAACAGGGCACTTAGATAATCATAATATGGCTAAGCAGAGTCAACATGGTTTTATGAAAGGTAAATTGTATTTGACAAATTTGTTAGAATTTTTTGAGGATGTAAGTAGCAGGGTAGATAAAGGGGAACCAGTGGATGTAGTATATTTGGATTTTCAAAAGGCATTCGATAAGGTGCCACATAAAAGGTTGTTACGCAAGATAAGGGATCATGGGGTTAGCATGGTTAAAGGATTGGTTAATGGACAGAAAATAGAGAGTAGGAATAAACGGATCATTTTCAGGTTGGCAGGCTGTAACTAGTGGGGTGCCGCAAGGATCGGTGCTTGGGCCTCAGCTATTTACAATCTATATTAATGACTTCGGCGAAGGGACCGAGTGTAATGTATCCAAGTTTGCTGACGATAAAAAGCTAGGTGGGAAAATAAGCTGTGAGGAGGACACAATGGCCCCGATTTTCAAAGGAAATTGCGGGTACGTTGGGGGCGGGAGGGGCTGCGAAAATCGGGGAAATCCTGAGCGGGTGAGGAAGCCGGCTCTAACCTGCCGACATCCGGGTTCCCCACAGACATGTCTGCGTGCGTGCGTGCCTCACGAATGTGGAAGTCCCGCCGGCAATTAAAACCGGCGGGATGATAGTTAAAGAACCAAATGTACTTCATTGAGGTACGTTAGGTACTTTATGTCTGACATAGTAGATAGTTAAAATGATTTTAAACTTAACTGGGTGGCTTTCCCACGGCTTCCGATTCATGCCTGGTAAAACCAGGCAAGAAAGGCCGGATCAGGCAAAAATAAACGAAATAAATTAAATAAAAAACCATTGCAAAAGGTTAAAAAACAAAATAAACCTACCTTTCCACCCTACTCCGATGTCCGATGTCTCCCTCTCAGATGTCCCTCTCAGCCCCCGATGTCTCCCTCTCCCCCCACCGATGTTCCTCTCCGATCTCCCCCTCCCCATGATCTCCCCCTCTCTCCCCCAATCTTCCCCTCTCCCGCCTGATCTTCCGCTCTCCCCCCTCCTCCCCGATCTTCAGCGCCCTCCACTCTCTTCTAGCGCCGCATGACGTCTCTCTCTCTCTCTCTCTTTCTCCCCCTCCACCCTCAGTGTTGCAGCTCCTGTCAGCAGCCAGCCTGTCAATCAGGCTGGCTGCCGAGCGCAAAGCCCTGAAACAACTTTAATCACCATCAAATGCATTGCGATCGTGTCGGAAAAGGTAAGTTTTTTTTATTCGGGTTTGCCACACGAACCTTCACCCCTCTGCTGTCATCCTGCCATCATTTCAAAATTGAGCCCAAAGCATCTGCAAAGAGATATAGACAGGTTAAGTGAGTGGGCAAGAAGGTGTCAGATGGAGTATATTGTGGAGAAATGTGAGGTTATTCACTTTGATAGGAAGAATAGAAAAACAGAATATTTTTAAAATGGTGACAAACTATTAAATGTTGGTGTTCAGAGAGACTTGCGTGTCCTCATACAAGAAACACAAAAAGTTAGTATGTAGGTACAGCAAGCAATTAGGAAGGCAAATGGCATGTTGGCCTTTATTGCAAGGGGTTTGGAGTACAAGAGTAAGGATGTCTTGCTGTAATTGTACAGGACTTTGGTGAGACCTCACCTGGAGTACTGCGTACAGTTTTGGTCTTCTTATCTAAGGAAGGATATACTTGCCTTTTAGGCGGTGCAACGAAGGTTCACTAGATTAATTCCTGGGATGAGAGGGTTGTCCTATGAAGAGAGGTTGAGTAGAATAGGACTATACTCTCAGGAGTTTAGAAGAATGAGAGGTGATCTCATTGGAATATATAAGATTATGAGAGGGTTTGACAGGGTAGATGCTGAGAGATTGTTTCTCCTGGCTAGATAGTCTCGAACTATGGAGCATAATCGCAGGATAAAGGGTCGACCATTCAAGACTGAGATGAGGAGGAATTTCTTCATGCAGAGGGTTGTGAATCTTTGGAATTCTCTACCCCAGAGGGCTGTGGATGCTGAGTCATTGAATATATTCAAGGCCGAGATGGATAGATTTTTGGACTCTAGGGGAATCAAGGGATATGGGGATCAGGTGGGAAAGTGGAGTTGAGGTCAAAGATCAGCCATGATCTGATTGAATGGTGGAGCAGGCTCGTGGGGCCGTATGGCCTACTCCTGCTCCTATTTCTTATGTCCTTATGTTATTATGTAACAAAAACAAATGTGACAGTTTTCATCCAGCAGCCTAAGGTCAAAGATCATAAATTTGGTTTATTCACTGGCATTGGAACCATAAGAAGGAAAGACTTGCATTTATAAAGTGCCTTTCACAACCTCAGGACATCCTAAAGCGCTTTACAGCCAATGAAATACTTTAAGTGTAGTCACTGTTGTAATATAGGAAACGAGGCAGCCAATTTGCACACAGCAAGCTCCCACAAACAGCAATTTGATAATGACCAGATAATCTGTTCTAGTGATGCTAATCAAGGAATAAATGTTGGCCAGGACACCGGGGAGAACTCCTCTGGTCTTCTTCGATAAAGTGCCTTGGGATCTTTTACGTTCACCTGAGATAGCAGATGTGGCTTCGGTTTAACGTCTAATCCGAAAGTCGTCACCTCCGACAGTGCAGCACTCCCTCAGTACTGCACTGGGAGTGCCAGCCTAGATTTTGTGCTCAAGTCTCTGGAGTGGGATTTGAACCCACGACCTTTTAATTCAGAGGCCACATTAATTCCAAATTTAATAATTTTATTGTGCCATCAAAAATATGTAGGCAAACACCCCAAAGCTTGTCTTCATCACGTAAGAATTTACAGATCTTAATGTTTAGTGGTGCCAATAATAGAGCTCCACTTAGATAAGCTGCAATATCCACAAGAGAATGGGACTTTGCTTCAGGAAATTCCTCATGTCACTATTGAAAAATAGGGAATATAAAAATGATACATTATAGAAATACTAAAACTGGCTAGGCTTATTGCCTACTGTAATATTATCACAGATGAACAATGAATATATACTTCCAGTGTGGTCTTTTTTAGTGGTACAGTCTCATGCAATCAGATGTGATCAACATTTTGAAATGATGTTTACATTCACATTAACATTCCATCAGTTATGTTTGTTTGAAAGTTGCCTATAATAATGTTAAAAGCGCATGGATTTTTAATTCTGGCTTTAGAATATTTGTTGCTGAAATCTGTGTATTACTGTTGCCAAGACCGGGGTCATCCAGGCAAATGCCTGTTGGCTGATTTAGTGTGAATTGCTGGTGCATGAACTGTTTTCAGTTGATGGTCCCCAGTGTTTAACTCCTGAAGTAGTTGCAACTTTGCAATTTTCATTGTTTTAGGATTGGCTTTGCTAGTTTAGGAAATATATAAATGTAGAATTGTGCAGGCTTTACTGGCAGTTGCCATTTATGCAGTAGCAAGAGGTCTTTTTTGTATAAGCAAATAATTGAGTTTGTGGCATATGAGGAAAGGCCTTTTGCTGAGTTACCAGATTTTCAGCCTTCTTTAAGTGGATGCCTCATCTGCCTGCAAAATTTGAAATGGTGCGAAAGGGTCACGCGGGTTTGAGTGTCTGAGCGGGTAAGTAACCTGCTTGTTTTTAATTGCCCATCCGTCCAGTTTCTGGCAGGAGTAGGGTTATAATCAATCCCCTGTGTCTGACTGCAACAGGTTTCCAGGTACAGCTCAATTTTGGTTCATTGCAAAGATGACAATATAAGCCAGGAGTCAGGTTGGTGATTTGACTGCCAAATGCACTAAAAACATGTGATTTGAGATCACCTCTAGTAGATAATCTTACACCATTGTAAGAGCACCATCAACACAAGAACTGCAGCGTTTCAAGGAGAAGACACACCACCACCTTCTCAGGGCACCTAGGATTGGGCAATAAATGTTGCCATTCCTGCATTGCCCACATCCCAAGAATAAATTTTCCAAAGTTTGTATCAGATACATTATGACTGCAGCTCAGTGCAAAGCCATATTTTAAAAGTTCCTAGTTGATCCTTTGAACCTTGTGGACATTGTTGGAATTAATTTTTCAATCTTTTTAATATTAAGAGAAAGTGGACATTCCTGCCCATACTTTCCTAACATTAACAAGTAGGTGGTTGGAAAGTGAAGCTCTGCAATTGCAATGGGCCTGTTATTGATGGGTTTGGTGCAAGGCACAATCGGCAATATAACAGGTCTACCAGTTGAGTATTTCATTACAGATACCAATCTTAAACTGAAGACCTAAACATTTGAAGCATGTAGTTTTGGAAACAATTTCAGTTTTTTGACTAGTGTTTAAAACAGGGATTCAATACCTTTTGAAGATTGCAAATGCTGGGCAGAAAATGCATTTAACAGACTTGATTCTACAGATAAGTATGTGTAAGTTGTTACTGATACATCAATATTTGGCAAGGATTACAGCCCAGAATGACCTTTTGTGATTCACAGAAATATTTTCCATCATTCTAGCAAGTCAAATAAACAGTGCATATGTGACAAAGAAACAATAAAACGGAGAATGATGGCTGTTGCATAAGTAAAAGGGTTAGGGGTTATACTACTGTACTTAAATTCATAAAACAAGATAGATTGACTGCTCTGTCAACAGTGTGACTCCTTGAATCTGTAAGAGTCGTCTCAGATTTTGCTATCATTTTTACATAGACCATAACAATGTTTTAATATCCCAGACTGTTCCTACTGCCCGAGAGACTTTCTAATTTAGTTGCTTTTGAACACTGAATGAGTCACCATTTTTCAAATTCCAGGGAGCTGAAGGCAGTGGTGATCTGAATTCATAATGAAGGTACCAAGTCCATTTAAAATGTTCTGTTCGCCAGACCTGCCCAAAACTTCCCTTAAATATTAAAATGATTGAGTAGAGAAAATAGAATAATTATTCCTCAGTTTTTACTCTTGTGAGCCCACTTATGTATATCACAAAAACAATTTACAAAATTATCATATTGAAATATTGTATTGCTGGAGAATAGAATATCTTTGCTTTGCATTTGGTGATTAGATTGAGCAATGCTGGAGAGAGTATAACACGATTCATTGCTTCTAGGTTGTTCTAGAAGTGTTCTGAGCCCAGTTCTCTCAGCTGCACTAAGATGGCATTTCTATTTTCCACAGTTTTAGTCAGAGGCCTCTTCGACATATAACCCCCGACATTATCCTGGAGAAGTTCAGGCTGGGCAGGGTGCGGGAAAGGTAGAAGTCCCCCATGAGCCCCTGAGGGTGTGGCCTGGGCCATTTTAACTCCCAGGCCTCAATTAAATTTGTCTACACTGTCTCCCGCCCGAAGCTGGCGGGAATGATGTAAGAGCCGATGGGCAGGAACGGGAAATTGGGTGAGAGGTTGATCACCACCAGGAACCAAAGGAAACTGTTCCCGGCACAAGGTTAGTGCTGGGCACGGGGTCTCCAAAGAGTGGTGGAAGGGAGAAGAAAGGCTGGAGCTGGGGATGCCCAAGGATTCTATGCAGGGCTCAGAGGAGCACTCCTGCTCCTCCTGGCCCACAAGGAATCCATACAAAAAATTTTAAAATGTACTTACCTTGGCCTCTCCTGGCCACTCTGTTGCCTCCCGCCAGGTTTCTGGTGCCATGCGGGCCTCTCAATTTCTGCAGTTAAAATCGCATTGTTGCACTGATGGCATCATCAGGCCCCACCTGCCTGGGGCGGACTGCCCTCCATAATGAGTTTTCTGGTAAATAAAAATGGCGTAGAATGGGACTGCGCTGGGAATGTAACACAAACCCCCCGACCACCATTTTAACTACACACCCATCCCGTTCCTGCCAGGTGGGCTGAGTTAAAATCAGGGCTATAATGTGCATTTGGAACAATTCTCTGTAGTAAATGTACGTGCATTAAGATTTAGAAAAGCCTCCGAGAAGGTTTTTAACCTGTCACTCTCGCCAACCATTAGAGGGAAGAAACCATTCTTCACTTTTCCTTGGCTGCATTTGAGGCCAACTATCTAGAGATGGACGCAGTTGGATAATAAGAGAAAGTAATCTATCCCAAATATCTCTTCTTTTATACAGAGTATATAATGTACTTACCATGACCAAAGCCAATGGCTTCATTGAGTTGCAATGCATGAATGGATCAGAATAAGCAGACTACACAGGAAAGCAGACAGCGATGGTGTCTGTAACCAAAAACAATGGATGAATGGCATCAGAGGATGAAAATTATCAGTATCATGTTCTGACTTCAGAATGTAAAAATTATAAGGTTTGCAGTTTTCATTTTATTCACACAGAAGTAGGAACATTTAATGCACTTTGCGCAGTATACTTGTGAGCATTGTTCATTGTAATCTATGGTGTTATATCAAAAGAAATTATTTTGGGTAAAAAAATACTGTTTTAAGTTTACAGCAGCAGGTGAGTTTGGATAAATTAAGCATGAGATTCACACTGTAGAGGGTCCTGGTATTTAATGAAAAAAGAGCTGATAAAATAACCCATGTGGGAAAACAGTTAGCGGCATAACATTTGCAAAGTGAGAATTTGAGCTCCTTAACTGAGCACTGTGTAGACACTCTAACTGTATAGAATTAAATTAAAATTATCCTGAAAGTAACATTATTTCAATGAAAAGAATGAGGGAGGTTTAGTTTTCAAAAGTATATGTATAACTAAATTTAAGTTGAGTAAACTCTATATTGAACATGAACAGCTAATTATAAATTCAAACCTATCCAAGACAAGTATTAAATTCACAGGCTCATTTTCGCCCTAAATGCTGCCACTTTAATGTGTAAGTAATAGAGATAGAGTGAATATTTATGCTGTAAATGGGAAAGTATGGGAAAAGAAATGCTATTTCAGTTCCATATAGCAGTTTTCTACTACTACTGGTGATGTCTGAACACAACAACTTTATGGCGAAAGTGACAGAGGGAAAATAGTTCACATCAGTGGAATGTGATCATTCTCATTTCCTAAAAAAAAATTACCATCACATTTACTGCATAAAATCAAACACTTTAATAAGTCAGCTCCTTGAGCACCTACTGCTGCTCCCAATCCTATGTGTTCCTCACCTCCCTACAACTGTTCCTCGGAACAGCTTCCACATCTGCCCTGATCCCGTGGCTTTGCCTTTCATCCTCCCCTTGCTCCTTGGACTTTACTGCTGTTGATCCTTGAGTTTCATTCACAATGCTCCTCACTCATCTGCTCATATATTGGATCTGCTGGTGTGCACTGCTAACACCTGAGGCCACTACGCATCTCTGCTGGGTCTCTGAATCAACCTGTGCTGGCTCATTATGAACCCTTCAATCCTCCTCAACCCTCTGTTTTCCACTGGTCAATCTCCAGAAGTGTGCCCACTGATTCACTGCACTTTCAACAGCTTCTGGATTCATTCTATTTCCACAAGTGTCTCCAAACCTAGACATTGGTTCATCTATGCTCCAAGCTGACTCCACCATTTCTATAAGTCAACTTCATCTCACCACAGGGCCTCTGACTTTAACTTTCATTTGGTCTTCTTTCTATCCTTTGTTTATGATCAGGACGTGTCTCTCCTAATCTTGGAAATGCCTTTGTAACCTAAATTCCCTCTGTCTATTTGCGTGCATATTTTCGCTGCTGCTTCAGACCTGAGCCCATTACTTCCAACTCACTTTTTTTCCCTCAGTCCCTTTCAGGTCCTTTTTCTCCTCTTCTCTCTTGCTCCTGCCAGCCTGTCATGCCACCTTTTATTTCTTCCCTCATGGGTACGTTTCCTTCCCTAAACCCCACCCTTACCCATCACTACACCTCTGCCATCCTACTGTCGTGCTGTTGTCACAGGTTTGAATCAGTTAAATCCACAGCTACCCTCTGTGCCTCTCTTAACATTTTCAGGAGCACCCATCGAAGCACCCATTGCTGCTTCTTTATGCATATTAACCCCAACAGCCCCATCCTCCTCTCTCATCAACCTTCCCATTCAGCGTGCACTGGGGGCTAATCTCACCAAACTCCTTCCTGACCTGCTCACCCCACCATCGCTGCCTCCCTTGGACAATCAACAATCACCGCCCCCTCCATATTTCCTTCTGGAATATCCATTCACTCCCGAGCAAGGCCCTTGCTATCCACAATATTATTGTGGACAATTGTATTGACTTTCTGGCTTTGATCGAAGCTTGGCTGATGGGTGGTGACACTTTGCCCCTTACTGAAGCCTCCCTACCTAGTTACAGCTTTCACCATCAGCTTCTCTCAAACCACCGTGATAGTGATGTGGCCCTTATCATTAAATCACACCTTGGTCTTTCCCCTTATTCCTCTGGCACCTTCTCCTCCTTCTAGCACCTCACTTTGTTCTACCCCTCTCACCACTCCTTTAAAATCCTTGGCCTAGATTTTAACTTCCAGCGGTTTTCCGGTGGGAAACTGTGCTGGCAACTTAATTTCCTGTCCGCCTGTGGCAGAATAAGACTGGGCCGATTTTAACAGCCAGGCTCATTTAAATCCCGCTGATTATTCCAGGTGTAAAGTAGGCAGTATATCTGGCGCACAACTGGTTTAGCCATCCAACACCAGATCTGGCTGAACCACATCAAGCACTATCAGGCCTCGCTCTCCTCTGCCAAAATCACTTACTATTCCAGGATCATTGTAAACAATTTTACAACACCAAGTTATAGTCCAGCAATTTTATTTTAAATTCACAAGCTTTCGGAGATTTTCTCCTTCCTCAGGCAAATGTTTCAAGATCTCCTTGAAGCCTACGCATTTATACATATTGAACAATAAAACATGGTGTTTACAGACTGCCCCTGCAACTGCCCGTTGCCAAGGCAATCACCGTGTTCAGACAGAGAGGTGTTACCTGCAGAACCTCCGAATACACATTCAACAAAAAAACAAACAGGGAAAAAAAAACAGAGAAAAAAAAACACAGAGAGAGGCAGAAACATCCGGAAGGCAGAGAGAGCCAGCAAATGACCCATTATATTAAAAACAGATAACATTTGTTCGCTGGTGGGGTAACGTGTAGCGTGACATGAACCCAAGATCCCGGTTGAGGCCGTCCTCATGGGTGCGGAACTTGGCTATCAATTTCTGCTCGACAATTTTGCGTTGTCGTGTGTCTCGAAGGCCGCCTTGGAGTACGCTTACCCGAAGGTCGGTGGATGAATGTCCATGACTGCTGAAGTGTTCCCCGACTGGGAGGGAACCCTCCTGTTTGGCGATTGTTGCGCGGTGTCCGTTCATCCGTTGTCGCAGCGTCTGCATGGTCTCGCCAATGTACCATGCTCTGGGGCATCCTTTCCTGCAACGTATGAGGTAGACAACGTTGGCTGAGTCACAGGAGTATGAACCATGCACCTGGTGGGTGGTGTCATCTCGTGTGATGGTGGTATCTGTGTCGATGATCTGGCATGTCTTGCAGAGGTTACCGTGGCAGGGTTGTGTGGCGTCGTGGACGCTGTTCTCTTGAAAGCTAGGTAGTTTGCTGCGAACGATGGTCTGTTTGAGGTTGGGTGGCTGTTTAAAGGCGAGTAGTGGAGGTGTGGGGATGGCCATAGCGAGGTGTTTGTCCTCATTGATGACATGTTGAAGGCTGCGGAGAACATGGCGTAGTTTCTCCGCTCCGGGGAAGTACTGGACGACAAAGGGTACTCTGTTGGTTGCGTCCCGTGTTAGTCTCCTGAGGAGGTCTATGCGATTTTTTGCTGTGGCCCGTCGGAACTGTCGATCGATGAGTCGAGCGTCATATCCCGTTCTTACTAGGGCGTCTTTCAGCGTCTGTAGGTGTCCATCGCGTTCCTCCTCGTCTGAGCAGACCCTGTGTATTCGCAGGGCCTGTCCATAGGGGATGGCCTCTTTGACGTGGTTAGGGTGGAAGCTGGAAAAGTGGAGCATCGTGAGGTTGTCCGTGGGCTTGCGGTAGAGTGAGGTGCTGAGGTGCCCGTCTTTGATGGAGATTCGTGTGTCCAAGAAAGAAACTGATTCTGAGGAGTAGTCCATGGTGAGCTTGATGGTGGGATGGAACTTGTTGATGTTATCGTGTAGTCTCTTTAGTGATTCCTCACCGTGGGTCCATAGAAAGAAAATGTCGTCGATGTATCTGGTGTATAGTGTTGGTTGGAGGTCTTGTGCAGTGAAGAAGTCCTGCTCGAACTTGTGCATGAAAATGTTGGCGTATTGGGGTGCGAATTTGGTCCCCATGGCTGTTCCGTGTGTTTGGGTAAAGAACTGGTTATCGAAGGTGAAGACATTGTGATCCAGGATGAAGCGGATGAGTTGTAGGATGGCTTCCGGAGATTGGCTGTTGTTGGTGTTGAGTATTGATGCTGTCGCAGCGATGCCGTCATCGTGGGGGATACTGGTGTATAGTGCCGAGACGTCCATCGTGGTGAGAAGTGTTCCTGGTTCAACTGGTCCGTGGGTACTGAGTTTTTGTAGGAAGTCTGTAGTGTCACGACAGAAGCTGGGGGTTCCCTGTACGATGGGTTTCAGGATGCCCTCGATGTATCCAGAGAGGTTCTCACACAGGGTTCCGTTGCCTGATACGATGGGACGTCCGGGTGTGTTGGCTTTGTGTATCTTTGGGAGGCAGTAGAAGTCTCCCACGCGGGGATTACGTGGGATGAGAATGCGTAGGATGCTTTGAAGGTCTGGATCGAAGGTCTTGATCAGTTTGTTGAGCTGGTGGGTGTGTTCTTTGGTCGGATCTGCGGGTAACCGTCTGTAGTGTTCCTGGTTGTCCAGTTGTCGGTATGCTTCTTTGCAATAGTCTGTTCTGTTCTGTATGACTATGGCTCCTCCTTTGTCCGCTGGTTTGATGACGATGTTGCGGTTGGTCTTGAGAGCGTTGATGGCGTAATTCCAGGATCATCCTAGAGAGCAAAGATAAATCCTAGCTTTTTTTCTCTACTACACACCATCTCCTAAACCATCCTCCCCTGCTCCCTCCACCCTCACTCCAGCAACAAGTACGAACATCTCATGACTTCTTTGTCACTAAGATTGAGACTGTCCATTCTGCCACCTCTGCTGCTTCCCCCCTTCCCCTTGCCCACCAAGGCAGACCTTCCCCAGGCTCCCCCCTGCCCTAGCCCTGAACCTGCGTCTTTCTGAGTTTCTTTCCTATCTCCGCTCATGCCCTTTCAGACCATGCATATGTCCCTGACCATACATATGGTTGTGGGGCCCACCTAGGAGTCCGGGCCAAGATTATGGCCCGACCCCCTGACCCTAGAAACTCCAACAAGATCAGCAGCACGATCTTGTTGGAGTTGTAAGCACGACCCCAGCGTAATTGACAGGATTGCTGACCTACGGATTTTCGGGACACTTCTTTCTTTAGTTATTTTTTTAAGCCCGTGACAACCATAGTAAAAAATAAATATAGGATAAATCATCGGAAGCAGAGCCTAATTAAAAATTAAAGCACCAACATTGACTCTCATAATAATATTTTGGTGACATTGTTGTCTGTAGTATTATTTGATTTCTGTAAAATTAATTTAAAATACATGACAAGAACAGTCAGAGCATAAATGATGTCAGATCACATGACCTCTATCTCAAAGAGGACATGTTATGTGGTTCAGTATCTGTTGCTGATTTAACTTTCAGCCAATTGCAGCTCCCATTTGGTTTCTAATTTAGGTCACACTTTATGAGATTTTGACATTGAACCTTTCAAACATCAGCTTTTATGAGATTTGTAATCATAATTTTTTTATTATTATGTTGAGCAAAGCATTTACACACATTCTCATGTCACAGCTTAATACGGATACATGCTGCATTACAGATTGCACAATAATTCCAAGATCATTTATAGCTTATTTTCTCTTGTAGAGAAAAGAAAATTGCAGGGTAATTTAGACTTGATATATGTAAAAAAATCTAGTGGTTCTGTCAGTGGTTGGTACGGCTGGGGCAATGTGATATAGTTTCTTATTTTGGCATTTTGTGCATGTGTTATTTTTTTAAAAGATCTTTATAGCTACTATTGATTTGAACATTTCAGTTTTTTAAAGATAACAATTACTAGGGTATCCAAACTACAACACATGGCTATATAAGGTTAGAAAGCACTGGCGAATCAATTTCTATTTGTGCTTATATTTTTTATTCTGTTGTTTTTTTCTGTTTGAATTTTGCAGGACTGAAGATTTGGAAAGGTCAATTGTGGGAGAAAATTTTGAACACTTTATCGACAGCATCAACACACCGCTAGCTTGAAATATATGTATGTTTATGGGAACATTGATTTAAGATTGATATAAGTGACCCACAAGGCTATGTGGTATGCTCCAAAGTGGCACACAAAGGCAAAAAAGTTTGGACACTCCTGCTCCATTATAACACTGAGACCTACCTACTTTATCATTCCTCCAACCACAAATTCTACATTTAAGTCTTTAAATATAATGTGAACATTTAAGGCTGTTACACATATTGAACCTAAAAAAAATCATATTTCTGTTCTGGGCCCCCACTGTAATTTTTGAGCCAACCTTCAACCTGTCCACCAAACCCTTTATAAAAAAATATTTTCCTTCCCTGTTCTCCTAAAGATGGTGATTCATGTTAAAATATGGTTCCATGGCCTTCAAGTACTTCACACATGGACTGTTCTTCATGTGTGAGCCTATGGACAGTAAATACCTTCAGGCAATTCACAGTTAAATTTGCTCGTATACTCCCTCAACACCCATATGTACATTTTTCAGCATGAATGATCAGGAGTGGAAACCATGGCTCACTTGTCCCCTTGCCAGCCCAGGAACACTGAGGCCAACTATAGTGCTCCACCACTTCCCCAGCTAAGATCAGCACTAGGCAGGGATTAAGCCTGGGACCAATTTGATTCAATATCGCATTGGGCAATTATTTACCAAATGAGCCATTGGGGGACTGCATGTATTGCGGTTATAATATATGTTAATTAATACGTCACTCATTCGTAAACCAGACAAAGGAATTTATTTAGACTGGTATATGGACTTTGAGTCAATAACCCGATGGTGAGGAATGATATGGCAGCATATTGGAAAGGTCTATTGTGAGAGCAAATTTTGAGCACTTCATCGACAGCATGATGATATTGGTCTTAGTATAATATTTCAATACCAATATGCTGGTATAATTTAGAAGTGAATTGAGATTTTTCCATTTTGTCACTGGTATTCACATTAAGAAGTTTTTTTTATTTGATGGAATGAGTGTTGGCAGACTAGTCAACTATGGAAGCATTATAGCCAAACCTAATCTGGTCAGCCAATGTCAACACTTTGCAACAAGAGCCAATGGCTAGCAACCAGTATTGGGAACTCTATTTGATTTTTATCCCAGTTGGGAAACAGTTGTATTGACTCCCAATTCCACCCTGGCTGAGATCAACTAACTCAGCACAGAGCAGGGATCAAACCTTGAACCTTCATGGTCTGTGTGGTTCAATAACACATGAGGCAGTGCACAAATTCACGAACAACTGGAGAATCCCCGGGAATTCCTTCTAATTACTTCACAGTTCTGAGGTTTAGAACAAGTAGGCTTTTTGTTCTGGGAAAAACAAATGTGAGCACTTTAATTTTTTTAAACTCTCTGTTATGATTTATTACTATTGGTCCTGTAAATCTTATTCTGGATACTTTAATCAACAAAAGCACTGAAGTTGTCATAATGTACAGGCCTTTCTGATCTTCCTCTCCGTGCAGACTGAAGCTCACAGCATCAACAGACCAGGATAGATTCCAGAACTGAATATTAAAGGAAGTAAAATAAATCTCAGATTCGCACATGAAAGTAATGACATGAGGGGTCCTAAACACAGAGCAGAGCATTCTGTTTTTTTTTGTTTGTCTGGCTTTTGCTCCCTCTGCTTCAGTAGTAGGATCAAAGTCCATGGCAATGCTATTATTTTCAATTCATTGGAAAGCACAGCAGATGCAGACAATATTGCATATGAGCAGAGTCTAGTGTGCAACATCAGTTTTTTTTGTTGCTTAGTTCCCATTCAAGTGAGATTTTTAAAAATAGTGATATGGCTTTGGCAAGTTTAACAAAATGGATCCTGCACTGCATTATTCTATCCCATCACATTAACAGTTAAAGAGTTTACACTAGGTGCATGACTGAGAAGCAGAAAAAAAAGGCAATACTTGTTAGAGCACTAGAAACCAATAATGGAACAAAAAGAGTTAGAGAAGAAGCAAGGAGAAGCTGTGAGAAACATACGAATTGCTGTATTCAGCAGAGGAGGGAGGAAAGGGCAGGGAGATGCATGAAAAGTAGAAGTGAAGATGGAATGGGAAGAAGAGATGGGAGAACTGAGGAGAGAACGGGAAAAAAACAAGATCTAAACATGAAACAGTAACAATGAAATCAGTCCAAGTGGAGAAATAAGCATCATACCACATGTTTAATATAACATAAAATAAAACTCTTAACCAAAACATAATCACCGGGAAATAAATCATTATTTATTTCACAGTGTAAAGTAATAAAAATTCTGATGAGTAAAATCTGGGTAGATCTGTGAAAAGGATGTCATCGTTTTATGGGTTAAAGAATGCAGAGAATCTACTGTTGAGTTCCCAGGCTGATTTATGACTTGAAACCTGAACCTCGGCATTACTTGCACTATTGTGAGGCCAGTGTGACTGCTGAACCCTCCAGGAACTGCACAAAGCCGCTCTCATCCACTGTTTTCTTAAGTGTTGCTGCCAACTTCCCGATTTGATAGGAAAAAGGAGGATGAAAGTGACAGAATGTTTTTCTAAGAAAAATAGAGGGAAAAAGCCATTTTATCCAAACAAAATATTCCACTTTCAGTTTATGTACTCCGATGGTGATGATGTTGATTTCCATGTCAAGTTAAGTTTTACAGCATAATTAACCCTAAAATCACTGGAAAAGTTATGACTCATAATGGGGGTGGTGTCAACTGCTTGGTCACTAATATTTTTTTCCAATTCTTAGCTAAACGTCTTAAATAGATTTATAGAACAGAGACATAAAAATTCGATTGCACCTGAAAACGGGCACAGGGTGCAGAATGCGATCTGCACACATCTGTTCATGTGGTCGTAGGGACCATAGGAAATTGGTGCTGGGACCTCATTGTAATGAGACAGGCTTGCACGCAGCACTACCCCTACCCCTACCGCTTATTGGCTGTGTGCCTGTTTGGAGGGAGGAGGGCGGGAAATCGGACATCTCTGACGCTACTTAAAGGCAGCCGACACCTCTTAAAGGGAAGGTGAACTGTGGCTGCAAACAGCGGGAACTATTCAGAAAGGTACAAAATGGCCATAAGTGGTCCAAAGAGGGGGTTGGAGGCTCTGGTCCAGGCTGTCAGCAGGAGAAGGGAGATCATGTTTCCCCCGAGCGGGCAGAAAGCCCTCAAGGCAATAACAGAGAAGGCAGTGGGAAGAGGTGAATGCCAAGAGCTTAGTTCCCAAGTCATGGCTGCAAGCTGCAAAAAGTTCAATGACTAGCAGAGTTGTAAAGGTAAGAATCCTTCCTCTCATCTCAATTACTTTCTCTTCACACCTGCAGCCCCACCCTTACTTTAATATTATAATGAGCTTCCAGCATAGTTCTGGTGCGTGCCCGGCAGAGGAGCTCAATCCAATATGATGGATGGCTCACTTCTGTTGTGGGGTGGTTGGCCTGGCATATTGGACCCTGGCAAACTGTGACACTGAAGTCTGGATAGTCTATTAATGTTAACTGGCCCCTGAGAATGGATTGAAATCTTCAATTCCCTCACAGGTATTTGTGATTTTTATTTCTTTATATTTCTCTTCATTTGATGATTTGATTTTTTTTCCCCCTATTCAGCAGTTTCTCCCTGACATCATTCTCTAACTGAGAGGACAGGCATTTGACCTAATCCCAAGCACAAGAACAATGAAAATTGTTTCAACCTCTGATTTTGCTTTCCTCTCTCAGGAAAGTGCCTCCCCTCCTTTTGGCATCTTTCCAGATGGACCAAGTGAGATTGGAAGCACACTGTATAGGGAAGACCCTAAATTGCAGTGCTACATGGTATAACACATAGGCATACTAATGCACCACAGCAGCAGAATTGCTAGGTGTATATCACTTTTCTAATATCTATCCACAAGATGCTAAGAATGAGCATTATAAGTTTTGGGTCTGCCTTAGATATTCTCTTCGCTACAGACACCGGTATTGATCACTCCTCTAAGCATCTTACATTCAGGAGTCTGCCCATACTGTTCAACATCTGCTTATACAATAGCAAAACTTGGGGGTGTGGTGGACCCCTTTGTGATCTGAACTGGATATTGTGCCTTTCACATGTGCTATCATGTGTGTTTGTCCAATCTTTTCAAAGGCAGACTAAGAATTCAAAAATGAATTGCTAAGCTGCTTTATTTCAAAGACAGCAAATAAACATAGAGTAATAATCAAAACAAATTCCACCTACTTCATCCAATCTCACTTTTCTCCTCAAAGTGGAAATGTAATAAACCTGCAATGCCAACAGATTTCCTCATTTTTAATCAGTTTCATTCAAGTAAATAATAACAACAACAACTTGCATTTATATAACGCCTTTAACGTAGTAAAATGTCCCAAGGCGCTTCACAGGGGTGTTATCAAACAAAATTTGCTATCGAGCCACATAAGAAGATACTGGACAGGTCAAAGAGGTAGGTTTTAAGGAGCGTATTAAAGGAGGAGAGAGAGATAGAGAGGCAGAGAGTTTTATGGATGGAATTCCAGAGCTTAGGGCCGAGGCAGCTGAAAGCACGACCACCAATGGTGGAGTGATTAAAATTGGGGATGCGCAAGAGGCCAGAATTGGAGGAGCGCAGAGATCTCGGAGGGTTATAGGGCTGGAGGAGGTTACAGAGATAGGGAGGAGCCAGGCCATGGAGAGATTTGAAAACAAGGATGAGAATTTTAAAGTCGAGGTGGTGCCAGATTGGGAGCCAATGTAGGTCAGCAAGCACAGGGGTGATAGGTGAATGGGACTTGGTGCAAGTTAGGACAAGGGCAGCAGAGTTTTGGATGAGCTTAAGTTTGCAGAGGCTTTCTGAAAGTCCAGGTAGACAATGTCTGCTGGATTGCCATCATCCACTATCCTAGTGACCAGAGGACCCTGGTAGCTGGCCAGGAGAGCGTTGGAATAGTCGAGTCTAGGGGTATCAAAGGCATGGATGAGGGTTTCAGCAGCAGATGAGCTGAGGCAGCAGCGAAGATGGACGATATTACCGAGGTGGAAATAGGCGATCTTGGTGATGGAGCAGATATGGGAGATTTAGGGATGGATGAATATTCTGGATTACGCAATAAGCCATATTGTAAGTTTTTGTATTAATACCATTATGTTTGATGAGGAACTTATGGAGGCAAATTTGATTGAAACAGAATGCATTCTACACATTAAGGCATTTAACTTGCAAGAGAACAGGAATAAGTATCGCATGCAATTAAGGAAGACGAAAACAGCCATAAGATTAGCCAAGAGATCTCTGGAAAAGAAGATGGTGCGTAATTGTGGTAGTAATAGCAAAAGCTTTTTTAGCTATGTCCATTGTCAGAAGACCATAAAGGACCATATAGGGCCACTAAAGGATACTGTAGGGCAGATTCAAACTGATTCTCAGGTTATGGCAGAGCTGCTAAAAGACTATTTTGCATCAGTCTATACTGTAAATGATGCTTATGTTCCAAATGAAGGGTGCTTAGCATTATTAATATTAAAATAGATAGTAATGTCACCTTGGATCGATTAGAAAAGCTCAAAATTGATCAGGTTCCAGGTCCAGATGATATCCATCCAAGGGTGATTAAAGAGATGGGACAGGTGCTCTCTGAGCCCCTTGCCCGTATCTTTAATAGTTCAGCAGAATCAGGGATAGTTCTCTTCGACGTGAACCTAGCTCATGTAATTCCTATTTTCAAAAAAGGGGACAAATTAGAGCCAGGAAACTACAGGCCTATCGGCCTTATATCAATCATTGGGAAGATGCTAGAAGGGATCATAAGAGATGCCCTTTATGATCACTGTGAAAGGGAAGGGGCCATTAGAAATACACAACACGGCTTCTGAAAAAATAGGTCGTGCTCAACAAATTTGATAAAGAGTTTTTTGAGTAAGTCACTAGGATAGTGGATGATGGTAATCCAGCAGACATTGTCTACCTGGACTTTCAGAAAGCCTTTGATAAGGAACCTCACACTAGGTTATTTCACAAGATAGAATCTTGTGGTATCAGTAGAAATTTGACAAGCTGGATTAGGAACTGGTTCCAATCCCAGAGCCAAAAAGTTGTAGTTAACGGATGTGGTTCAGCTTGGAGACATGTTACTAGTGGTGTCCCTCAGGGATCGGTCCTAGACCTGCTAATCTTCATGGTCTTTATTAATGAGCTGGACAGCGATGTTGGGAGTATGGTAAGTAAGTTTGCAGATATCACCAAAATCTGTGCAAGGGATAAGATGGTAGACGAGTGCAATCAAATCCAAAAAGATTTAGATATGCTAGTGGAGTGGGCCACACATTGGCAAATGGCATTTAATTTAGATAAATGTAGTGTCATGCATGTTGGTAGGGTCAACACAGAATACACATATCATTTACAGGGAACAATACTGAAAGAGGTTGAGAGAGAAAAAGTTCTTGGTGTTATTGTGCACAGATCGCTAAAGGTTCATGACCAATGTAGAGAAACTGTAGCTAAAGCTAACAAGGTATTGGATTGTATTACTGGAACCATTCAGTATAAATCAAAGAACACCATTTTGAAACTATACAGCTCGTTGGTCAGACTGCATCTGGAGTACTGTGCCCAATTTTGGTCCCCCCATGTGGTGGGTGATATAGCAGCCTTGGAAACGATCCAGAGGAGAGCTACAAGAATGATTCCCAGCTTAAAGAACCTCAGCTCCTCAGATAGGCTCAAAGACCTTGATCTATTTATGTTACCTCCTTCCTCAGGTAATTGTCAGGAGCTCCTTGAAGCCTACGCATTTATACATCATAGAACAATACATGGTGTTTACAGACTGCCCCTGCAACTGCCCGTTGCCAAGGCAATCACCGTGTTCAGACAGAGAGGTGTCACCTGCAGAACCCCCGAATACACATTCAACAAAAAAACAAACAGGAAAAAAAAACAGAGAGAGAGAGAGGCAGAAACATCCGCAAGGCAGAGAAAGCCAGCAAATGACCCATTATATTAAAAACAGATAGCTTTTGTTCGCTGGTGGGGTAACGTGTAGCGTGACATGAACCCAAGATCCCGGTTGAGGCCGTCCTCATGGGTGCGGAACTTGGCTATCAATTTCTGCTCGACGATTTTGCGTTGTCGTGTGTCTCGAAGGCCGCCTTGGAGTACGCTTACCCGAAGATCGGTGGCCGAATGTCCCTGACTGCTGAAGTGTTCCCCGACTGGGAGGGAACCCTCCTGTCTGGCGATTGTTGCGCGGTGTCCGTTCATCCGTTGTCGCAGTGTCTGCATGGTCTCGCCAATGTACCATGCTCCGGGGCATCCTTTCCTGCAGCGTTGGACTATAACTTGGTGTTGTAAAATTGTTTACAATTGTCAACCCCAGTCCATCACCGGCATCTCCACATCATGGCTACCATCGACACCACAAACTGCCGGCTCACAGTGGAAAGGATATCCAAGAAGATCGCGCATATAGACACAGACATCAAGTTTTTACAGAGCTGCAAGAAAGCAGACAAGATCCCGAAAGGACTCCAGATCACGAACCCACTCAGGTCCACATACAACTCGGATTACGCTGAGAGACTCTGCCGTCGTACCTCTCGCACACTCCGCAACCATCTTGTACACCAACTCTAAGGCAGACGCCGCAACCTCGAAACTAAGATAGAGTCCATACTCTCAACCTGTACTCAGGACACAGCAGACCAGCTACGAGATACCGCCAAACAGAAGAGGCAACGAAACTACGCTGCCTACATGAAAACCAAGAGCAGGAAGCTTGAGAAACTCGGCATCACCACCAGCATCAACCAAGCTTCCCCTGGTACCACGGTTGCAACCACAGGGAAGTCTATCGTCAATTTGTCCGACCACACCCTTCAACCAGATGAAATCGAAGTTCTCAGCCGAGGGCTCAATTTCTGCCCCACCACCAAAATGGACCCCGTTAGTCTCGCGGCGGACACAGAGGAATTCATCAGGAGAATGAGGCTCCGGGAATTCTACCACAAACCCCAAGATTTCAGCAGCGAACCCAATGAGACAATCAACGATCCGGAACAGCAGACAGAGGGATCCGCGGTACAGCAACCGAAGAGGAAAGAGTCAAACTGGACTCCTCCGGAGGGTCGCTGCCCTCAGCTTGACATGTATGCTCAAGCTGTCAGGAAATGCGTCAATGCCAGATTCATCAGCCGCACTCACAAGACAGTCCAGAATGTCACCCGAGCACAACGCAACGCCATCAACGCTCTCAAAACCAACCGCAACATCGTCATCAAACCAGCGGACAAAGGAGGAGCCATCGTCATACAGAACAGAACGGACTATTGCAAAGAAGCATACCGACAACTGGACAACCAGGAACACTACAGACGGTTATCCGCAGATCCGACCAAAGAACACACCCACCAGCTTAACAAACTGATCAAGACCTTCGATCCAGACCTTCAAAACATCCTACGCACTCTCATCCCACGTACTCCCCGCGTGGGAGACTTCTACTGCCTCCCAAAGATACACAAAGCCAACACACCCGGACGTCCTATCGTATCAGGCAACGGAACCCTGTGTGAGAACCTCTCTGGATACGTCGAGGGCATCCTGAAACCCATCGTACAGGGAACCCCCAGCTTCTGTCGCGACACTACAGACTTCCTACAAAAACTCAGTACCCACGGACCAGTTGAACCGGGAACACTTCTCACCACGATGGACGTCTCGGCACTCTACACCAGTATCCCCCACGATGACGGCATCGCTGCGACAGCATCAATACTCAACACCAACAACAGCCAATCTCCAGACGCCATCCTACAACTCATCCGCTTCATCCTGGATCACAATGTCTTCACCTTCGATAACCAGTTCTTTACCCAAACACACGGAACAGCCATGGGGACTAAATTCACACCCCAATACGCCAACATTTTCATGCACAAGTTCGAGCAGGACTTCTTCACTGCACAGGACCTCCAACCAACGCTATACACCAGATACATCGACGACATTTTCTTTCTATGGACCCACGGCGAAGAATCACTAAAGAGACTACACGATAACATCAACAAGTTCCATCCCACCATCAAGCTCACCATGGACTACTCCTCAGAATCAGTTTCTTTCTTGGACACACGAATCTCCATCAAAGACGGGCACCTCAGCACCTCACTCTACCGCAAGCCCACGGACAACCTCACGATGCTCCACTTTTCCAGCTTCCACCCTAACCACGTCAAAGAGGCCATCCCCTATGGACAGGCCCTGCGAATACACAGGGTCTGCTCAGACGAGGAGGAACGGGATGGACACCTACAGACTCTGAAAGACGCCCTGGTAAGAACGGGATATGACGCTCGACTCATTGATCGACAGTTCCGACGGGCCACAGCGAAAAATCGCATAGACCTCCTCAGAAGACTAACACGGGACGCAACCAACAGAGTACCCTTCGTCGTCCAGTACTTCCCCGGAGCGGAGAAACTACGCCATGTTCTCCGCAGCCTTCAACATGTCATCAATGACGACGAACACCTCGCTATGGCCATCCCCACACCTCCACTACTCGCCTTTAAACAGCCACCCAACCTCAAACAGACTATCGTTCGCAGCAAATTACCCAGCTTTCAGGAGAACAGCGTCCACGACACCACACAACCCTGCCACGGTAACCTCTGCAAGACATGCCAGATCACCGACACAGATACCACCATCACACGAGAGGACACCACCCACCAGGTGCATGGTTCATACTCCTGTGACTCGGCCAACGTTGTCTACCTCATACGCTGCAGGAAAGGATGCCCCGGAGCATGGTACATTGGCGAGACCATGCAGACACTGCGACAACGGATGAACGGACACCGCACAACAATCGCCAAACAGGAGGGTTCCCTCCCAGTCGGGGAACACTTCAGCAGTCAGGGACATTCGGCCACCGATCTTCGGGTAAGCGTACTCCAAGGCAGCCTTCGAGACACACGACAATGCAAAATCGTCGAGCAGAAATTGATAGCCAAGTTCCGCACCCATGAGGACGGCCTCAACCGGGATCTTGGGTTCATGTCACGCTACACGTTACCCCACCAGCGAACAAAAGCTATCTGTTTTTAATATAATGGGTCATTTGCTGGCTTTCTCTGCCTTCCGGATGTTTCTGCCTCTCTCTCTCTCTTTTTTTTCCTGTTTGTTTTTTTGTTGAATGTGTATTCGGGGGTTCTGTAGGTGACACCTCTCTGTCTGAACACGGTGATTGCCTTGGCAACGGGCAGTTGCAGGGGCAGTCTGTAAACACCATGTATTGTTCTATGATGTATAAATGCGTAGGCTTCAAGGAGCTCCTGACAATTACCTGAGGAAGGAGGAAGCCTCCGAAAGCTTGTAGATTTCAAATAAAAATCGTTGGACTATAACTTGGTGTTGTAAAATTGTTTACAATTGTCAACCCCAGTCCATCACCGGCATCTCCACATCATATTTATGTTACAGCAACGTAGTGTGGTGGGCTGGTGTAGTGGGTGCTGACTTTCTGTATGTCTTCAAGAGGGAGCTGGACTGGTTCCTGACTGGGGCAGATATCACATCATATGGAAGGTAAGTGTCTTTATAGATAACACTTGAACTGGTTTTGGTCGCCTGAGGTGGTCGGAGAGAAATTTTACAGAGTATTTTTTCCCTTATTGGCCCTGTGTTTTTTCTGGGTTTTTTGCCTCTCCCAGGAGATTACATGGCTGTGTGAGTTGGTGTGAGGGGGGCGGGGGGGTGGAGGAAGCATGGGGGGAGATCGAGGGAGGGAAGAAGTGTTTAGCAATGATGGTATGGCCATCGTGGTGTGGGGCAGGCTTGATGAAACAGCTGGTCTTTTCCTGCCTGTCAATTTTGTATGTTTGTATTTTGTGCATAGACGTAGAGGGCTGCAAGGGAACACAAACTATATAGAATCCTCACGGCCGCAGGCATCATACACCCACATGGTCAAAACCATCACCTCAGGAGCAACAGCTGGATATAGCTGCAGCACAGTGCATGAAGCACCAGTGATTACCTAGGGAGATGGCTATTGAGTTGTGCGATCTTGTGCACCCCAGTCAGGGGACAATCCATCTTGAGTACATCTTTCTGTGTCTCTTACGGAGTCACAGCTTTGAATTCTAGTGCTTCAAGGTCCTTTCAAGCTGCCACAGGGGATTGGGCAGGAATAAGCCATTCAATGCAACAATGCATCCAAAATATCACTACAGCAGTAGAGATCCCGGCAACACGGCTTCCTTGATATTAACAATTTCCCAAGGGTGCAGGGCATCATCAATTTCACATGTGCCTATCTGTTTCTACATCACGTCAAGTTGTGCCATACATAAACAGAAAAGGATATTACTCAGTCAATGTGCAGATAGTGTGCGATGTCAACCTGAACATCCTCCATGTTAATGCCAGGCCTCTGGGGAGCTGCAAGGTATATATTCAGAGACAATTCAACATTCAAGACCTGCTTTAGCAAAATAGCAGGCTAGATGGATAGTTCCTGGAGGACTCCAGATATCCTCTTCAACCTTGGCTGATGATACCAGTTGCCATGACAACCAGTAGGCTTGAGGAGTGCTACAGTGAAGCACATACCAGAACCAGATGATCATTGAGCAGCGTTTGAGAACTATTGAACCATTAAAGTTTACAGCTCAGAAGGGAACCATTTGACCCATTATGTCTGCAGTCTTGAAGCAACAATTCCATTATCTAGGTCACTTGGGAGTGCTACATATAAACTTCAGACAAGGTGTCCAAAATTGTGATAGTATGTTCAATAATATCACAAATGAGAGAGGGATTCACATGCAGGCGATCAAAGAGCAGCAGCCTTCAGGAGATGAACTGGACTAAAAGGGACCTGAGATGGCTGATGTGGAATAATTGTTACTGCCAGGCAGCCAGCAGTAGCAACAGATCACATTCCTCAACTGAGTTCCACAAATATCACTGTCAAAATATTGTGAGGGCAATGAGGGCCATCCCTTCTGCTGATACTGCCTTGCAGTTTAAGTGAAAAGTATTGCTCTCATTGAAGCTGATGGATGTGTTTCCCAAAGATTGAAGGCAATATTCCTGTGGGATAGCCCTGATCTTTTAGTCTGCAGTTAAATGTAAGAGCCTAGCTATCCTGCTGCCTGTAAAGGTCAACCAGTGCCTTATTTGTGGCCCACAAAACTGTCATACAGATTCCCATACACGGTGACCACAGAGAAAATGCAAGCACTCATGTGTGTTAAAGAGAGGATACCACGTGTTTAAGGTACAGTTCTTTTAATATGAAGGATCATCTTGTGTGCTTACTCCCAGTGGCATGTACTCCTTACATTGTTCCTCTAGTCCTATCTCTGCTGCTGCTTCTATGTGCTTCTCAGAACTAGGGCATATCTGCAGACACTGCCATATTTGCTGCAGCCCTAGAAGTGCTGGATAAAGAAGGCCTGCTCCCTCTATGCACAACCAATCTAGAAAGTCACGCACTAGTTATAGCATTGGTCTCAGTCTTGCCATTCCTTACAAGGATTCATAGCTGTGCAAACTAAACACTATCTCAGAACTCTGCCGATGGTGACATCCTATGAGCAGGTACTGCAAACTATGGGACAGGGATTGCGATTCTGCTTGGACCTGCATCAACAAAAACCTTTGCAGCTACACAAACTCTTACATTCCTTTCCTGAGGCTCTCCACCAAAGAGTGCAAGCATTGACAGTTTGTGCACTCTGACACCGAATGCATCCAAAGCAGCTATGTGTGCGTGCATTAAGCTTACACACACTGTGGCTATGTACTTAGAGATTGCAATGTGCACGATATAAGCATAAATATGGGGTCATTCTTGTTTCATGGTTCTAGCCTGTTGAGCTATATTGGTATTCAATTTTTTGATGTACACAGTGAACAGAAACTATCCCAGATCAGAACCCTGTAGAACACTGCTACCCACTTTCAACCACTCTGAGAAACTGCCCTTAACTCCTACTCTCTGTTTCCTCCCTTCTAACCAGTTTTAATCCAATTTGCTATTATCCCCCAAATTCCATACCCCTTAATCTTCTCCAGCAGTCTCCTGTGTGGTACCATATCACAGGCTTTCTGAAAGTCCATGTACATCACATCCACTGCATTTCCCTCATCCACCAAATTCATCAACTCTTCAAAGAACTCTATCAAGTGATCTTTCTGTTCACTCCTGTGACTCCAAGCACAGCAAACAGTTTGGGAAAAAAAATCTTGCAGTGATGTTAAACGTTGCAGTGTTTCAGCACACATGGAAAATTGGACTTGTGCAAATCCATCATTATAACCAAAGTCTACTGTAAATCCACAGACTAAATATTCAATTAAATGCAGTATAAAAACACTGCAGACTGGCACGAGATAAAGAAAAACCACAAATGCTTAAACCTGAAATAGTATCAGAAAATACTGAAAATGCACAGCAGATTTGTCAGAATCTGAAAAGACGGGTTAATGTTTTGGGTGTTTACCCTACATTAGAACTGAAACTGGAAAAAGACCACCTTAGCTGATTTTATACAAAAGCTGCAAACTGCAAATGCTGGAAATCTGAAATAAAAACAGAAAATTCCTCTAACTTCTTTCAGTTCTGATGAAAGGTCATCGACCTGAAACATTGGGCAGCATTTTAGCACCCGCTATCGGGTGCGTTCCTGGCGGGGGGGTCCCCGAAAATCGGGAAATCCCGTAGCGGGACCGGAGCCCGCCTCGAACCCACGCACTTCCGGGTTTCCCACTGACGCTCCGGCGTGCGCGCGCAGCCCCCGCTGGTGGGAATCCCGCAGGCAATTAAAGCCAGCGGGATGCCACTTGAAAGTATTTATTTGGCTTGTTCAGGTCATTAACTGACCTGATTAAGGGATTATGTGAGGAGGGGTGGGATTTTAAAGCAAACTGGGACTGTTTCCCACACTGGGGGAAACACTCCTAGTTCAAATGGACCTGTTGCAGCTGTCAGCCTGTGTCAGCTGCAAAGGTCCATTTGACAGGTTGGGGGTGGGGTGGGAGACCCTCACTCATTGCAGGAGGCCACTCTGTCACTTGGGACAAAGTTTGGCCTCCACCACCCTCCTCCTGACAATCAAAGTCACCAACTTGCACACTTACCCCGGGGTCCAGAGATATGTACCTACCTTGCGGACCCCCCTCAGATGTACATCTTCCGGATGGGGGCCGCCGTAGCTGCAGTCATGATCTCCTCGGAGGGTGAACAGCTTCACCAGCCTCACCAGCCTCGCCATCCACGCTGTCCACCTCTGACACGCGGAGCTCCACAACAGAGTGCTGTGACACATCCACCTGTACAGCAGGAGGGAGGGCAACCGCAGAGAGAGATGCGTCACAGAGGGTACTACCCTCGCCACAGGGTCCACAGACAGAGGCTCAGCTTCCTGGACCTCTCTGAGCAGCAGTGCACACGGAGGCTCAGAGTCACTCGACATGTAGTCGTGGACATCTGCAGCCTCCTTCATGCCAAGCTGCTCCCGGCTGGCCCGAGCACCATCTTCTTACCTGTCGCTGTCAAAGTACCACTGCCCTCAACAACTTCTCCTCTGCATCCTTCCAGGGTGCCACCGGGGACATCGCCGACGTCTCTCAGCCATCTGCACAAAAGAGCCCTGCAAATACACCTACACCCACTTTGCAGTGACACAATGGGTGGCATCAGTTGTGGGTCTTCATAGTGATCCTCAGGAAAGGCATTATTGCACAAACCAGACAAGATTCGCAAAGACATGGCAGTAGTGGTGCCAATATAATATATGATGTGAGTTGCTCAGAAATTAAATATATGTAACAACCATGACAAACCCTCAAACACCCTTGTGCATCCCCTTCATGCTCACGACACGTTTGCCTTACGCTGCCTACTGCACATATGTGATGCATGCCCTGTGGCTGCAGCACAGATAGTGGCAGGTTGAGTGAGGCTGACCATGGAAGAGATGCACGAGAGGGTGAGTATGAGATAGAACCATGAGATTGTATGAGGATTGGGTTGAGTGGTAGTGGCGAGATGAGTACTGGCGAGGTGAGTAGGTGCAGGTAAGATGAGGATGAGGTTTGAGAGGGTATGAGGGGTGATGTGACAGAGTAGTGTTGGCAGTGCAGAAGGAAATGAGGGGTGGGGGCGGTGATGTGGCAGACGAAGTGTAGGGGAAAGAGTAAGCGTACTCACTTTGGCTGACCTACTTAGGTCATTGCAGCGCCTCCTGCACTGTATGCAGGTGGGCGATATGTTGGTGGCGCAGGTGACCCCCTCTGCCACCTCGAGCCAGGCCTTCTTGGTGGCAGAGGTGGGCCGCTTCCTCCCGCCCGCCGGGGGGAAGATCTCTGTCCTCCCCCTCCTCCTCACCCCGTGTATTGATACCTGGGGTGAGGCATCATTAAACTGGGAGCAGCCTTCCCCCTGGGCTGCTCCATGCTGTAATTTTTTCTATTTGTTGCATCATCTGTCAGTGGAGGACTGCCCCTTTAAATAGAGCTCCTCCTGCTGACAGATCTTACTGCGCATGCGCAGTCCGCCCGACGCGCAGATCAGCAGTGGGGAACCCGGAAGACCAGGTAAGTGGATCCAATTATGCTACGATCGCGCGGGGAGCTGACTGATATCGCCGGGCGCGTTACCCACGCGCCCGATAGCCCCCCCCGCCGAGAACCCGCAGTCCTGGTAACATCGGGCCCATTAACTCTGTTTCTCTCTCCACAGATGCTGCTTGACTTGTTGAGCATTTCCAGCATTTTCTGTTTTTATTACAGAAAATGCTGAAAACACTCAGCAGGTCAAGCAGCATCTGTGGAGTAAAAGGTCATTGACCTGAATTGTCTGTTTCTCTCTTCACAGATGCTGCCTGCCCTACTGAATGTTTCCAGCGTTAGCTGATTTTATACTCACACTATTTTAGTTTGCATTTTGGGAGCCTGGCACCTATGAACTGGCTCTGATGATTGCACTGATAAATCCAGCTACTTTACCTCAGCAGTAAATTGTAAACGCATGAAAAACGTATGCTGGGAATTTCCTCGGAGCTGCTCCTGATCTGCCACCATGACTTCACCATAAGTGTGGAGGAAATCAGGTTTATGTGCATAAATAAAGTTTCTGCCACACTTCTGACAAAGTTGCAGCAGCAGAGCAGGAGTAACTCTGAGGAAACTCCTGGCATTAGTCTCCAAGTCTGCCATCACAGTAAGGGATTTAGCAGTGTAAAAGCTGGGAGCTGGCTCACGTACAGTGGTCTACCAGAATTCAAACTAAAACAGCACCTCCATGAATGTGGCTTTATAGGACTAAACAAAATAAAGGAGGTAAGGGATGGAGAACAACTGGTAAAAGTCAAGCAAGACAGGCACAGCGTTTGCGGAGAGAAGTGATGTTAATATTTCAGGCCTAATCCTTCATAAGAACTGTTTTTGTTTCAGATTTCCAGCATTTGTAGCATTTTGGCCCAGTATTGGCTGCATTGTCAATATTGGCAATGAATGCCATAAGTTAGACCATTGTGCTCCCCAATCCTTCAGTGGCAAATTCACCCCACAAGTTGAAAACGACAGTGCGAGCATAATGAGGGATTGGGAGCGGCGCGGCCAATGGCCAGTGTTTATCTGCCTTTAGTACTTGCAAGTTACAGAACATAGAAGGATCGGATGTGTGATCACTGAATGAAACAAAAAGAAATTCCCCCAGCTGTAAATGAACCTTGCTGCTGTGCCTGAAATGCTTGACTCTAAAACCTTCCATTGTCATGGTCAACTGTAGAATGCAGGCAGAGTAAGAAATGGCTACAACCTAATCTTACCGGCTTTATGTCTGAGTGTGGGAAAACATATTAAAGTAAGTTACGGTTTGACTGATGCTGCTTCCGTGACATAAAGCAAGTGGATGCCCTGTTGCAGCTGTGGGAAGGCTCATCTCTCCATTACAGTGATGATGATCCCTGCAGTGTTTCTGCCCAAATGTTCAGCTCACTTGCATGACCCGGGTTTAGAGACAAGACTAGGTCGGCACTGTAGTCCAGGAAATAGCCAAAGAAGCGATCAGATCAGCAAAATTTTTAAAACTCACCCTGACCCTACCAAGAAGCAAATGGCTTCAATCATTATCCCCTAATGTAAATAAATCATTCCTTTCATTAATGTTTTATTGCCTTATAAATTATTGAAGTTGTACCTGTATAAAGCTTCCTAGCATTCTATCTGGTCAGTTGTAAAAGTCTTCAGGAATCCAAGGATGTGTGTGCCTGTAGTTATTTTTAACACAAAATTGAAAATTGCAAATTGAACTGCTGACTTCACACCGCTGCCTGGTCACCAATGCTGTTCTGGATCATTCTAAGTGGCAGTGGTGATCAATACAGTGTTAATCCAGCAAATTGGACGTCACTATTGATTTTATAGGGGGAGCGGAGCTATGAAACTAGAAGTTTCACTATTTTGGCGAAGTTCATGGCATAGTGGCTCAGAGGGCCCCAGGAAATTTTGGCATGGCGTAAGTTATGGCCTGAATCACTCACACCATAATTTCCCAGAAATAGGGTACTGATGTACGCCATAGATGCAGCATGACTATGGTGCAAATTTTCAGCAAATTCCGGCCCTTTCTTTTTTCTGCTAAAGATGACGCACTGGGAATGCTGAGTCTGGTCACAAAAAGGTAATTAATTGGTTCAAAGGCCTGCAAACTCCATTTTTTTAAAAGCTGGAATGGTGTGAAAAACTGATGACTACAGAGTGAAATGCAACTTTGGAGCTTTAGTGAGGGAAAATTGCTGAAGCAGAGGCAACAATGCATCAAGATTCTTATAGCACAAACTGCCCTTCATTCTCAGTACACCTTGGTTAGTATTCTGTTAATTATCTTCACCCTTAGTTTGTCATAATAATAGAGGCTACTATTAAATCTATTAATAATAAACATTATTTTCATTAAAAGCTGTGTCCACATAATTACATTTTTCCTATTCTTAGGAAAAGCCTATAGAAGCTTTTCCAGGGGACATGTGAAGGTCCCTGCCTAGTCCATTTTGAAAATATTTTACTTTTTGCAGCAGAAATCAATACCAGTAGTGCTCAGTTTGTGCACTTACATCACTGCCCTCTGCAATTTCCCCCCTGGATTCCTGTCAATCACAGAGCCAGAACCCTAGGGAAGAACAGAGAGCAGCGCCATAAGTTCACACAGTCCACATTACTGTTATTGATCTCTGCTATAAATCAGAGCAAATAGTGTGAGGAGCAATATTTTTCCCAGAAAGTTCATTTACCACTGGTTACCACTGTCTTGAATTTATTTGTGTCTGAATCCTTCCAGGCAGCAGCAGGTGACCCCATGTCACATTAGTCAGGCAGTTGCTTATCACTGCACCAAGAAGGTCATTGATGCTTTATGTGGGAGGGTTACACAATGTATATCTTTCCCAATGGAACCAGAACGAGGGATTGGGGCTTACTCGCTGTTTTTTTGATGATATTGTCATTTGGGTATCCATCATGAGCTTGGAAGTAACATCAGAAAAGCTCTAGAGATCTCTGAATGATCTGGAGGAATTGGCATGCCAATGGTAAAATGTGTTGAACCCTAGAAAATCGCAATGCATGCCACTTCCCAAGGCAGAAGATCCACCCCGACCCCCCCACCCCCTGCCGGACTGGAATTTAAAGGGCCACAGAAAATGGGGTGCAATCCTGGCATAACTATGTTCTGCCCCAAATTTCTGGTCCCCAGATGGAAATTGGGCATTCCTCCCTCTCAAACCCCAGGAATTTTGGGGCCTTGGTTTTAACTTCTCATGTTCAATGCAATGGGCAATCAACTAGTATTGTATATACTTTTTCCTGCACCATTTATATGTATATGATAAATTCTAGATGTAAAATAATGATGCATGTGGAAGAGTTCTGAATTCCCATGTGTGATTATCACATGTGATATGCTGTATTTCAGCACCAGTGCTATTATTAGCAACGCATTGTTCACATGCAGATGGAAAAAGAACAGTATCCAGCCAGAACCAGGGCTGATTGTGAAATCTGAGGTGACACAGCAAGTTTCTAACAATGAAGTAACAACTTTACACAATATGGACACAAGGGAACAGAATTTAGCAAAAACCAAAGGAAAGTTTGTTACCAAAACTGAGAAGGTGGAGCATAACAATAGAACTAATTTGTCTTATACGGAGATTGTCTTTTTTAAGAGTGTGATATTCGTAACTAAAATGTTTCTGACATCCCTTTGCCCACTACTTTAACAAAAGCATTAACCCATCCATTTTAAATGGGTTAACGCCTTTGGCAGAATGCAGGATGGAGAAATGTCAGAGGAATGTGCTAATGGATTTGTTACTATATTGTACAGCACAGTTTTAATCCCTACAATTCTTAATTAAACTAGTAACTAGTAATTAAATAAAAAAACAGAATATGTTGGATATACGCAGCAGGTCCATCAGCATCTGTAAAGCTGAAAGACAATTTCATCTTTTGGGGCAACACAAACATTTCATGTTTCCACTTGTTCCCAAAGCCTCTTTAGTGATGTATGTTAGCAAAGTAAAAACAGTTTTTTCTGTTTTTGTTCTAGGTTTCAAGCATTTGCAGTTTTTTTTGGCCTTTTTTATCAATAACAATGTGAATTGCATAAAAGGGTCAGGAAGTTATCTAATATTGAGGCATTAGAGAAGCATTAAGATGAGAGTTTTTTTTAGTTCCGAACGTTGAATGTATATCATAAAATGAACTCATAATCTAAATAATTCTGATGATTAAAACTGTCTGTAGTATAATATCAGATACAATTCATCCCACTGGAATGAAATTCACGTTGGTAAATTACATTTTCTGACATATACTGTACTAATATGCTTTGTAAATAAAGCCCTCCAACATTTTACAGTGATTTGCTTGATCCTGTTTCCTCCTGAAAGGCCCAATATTTTATTTTAAAAGTTGCTGTTCTCAAAATTATGCTTACTTTCCCAGGCGTACAGGTAGCAGCTATAGATGCTGACCTATTTTTTTTAAAAACCCTTATATTGTCACTTATATTACAATATTATCATCCATAATACAGATATCTGAAAAGGTTAGTTCTAACTTTTTCAGCCTTCCCACATATCTTCGGACCTGGAGCCTTCCAGTTCTTATTCTCTGACAGCAGTCAGAAGGCCCAAAGCTTAGTGGCCAGTCTTGCCTCTCAGACCTGCAGCTGTGGAGATATCCAGCCCCAAAACCCCCATTTCCCACCGGAAGACCCTACCAGGAGATAGGCCTGCAGGGTGGTGGTTGGGGAGGGCGGGGGGGGGGGGGTGGTGGTGGGGGGTTGGCGGGCGAGGGGGTGCAAATGGGCCATGCAAAAAAAAAAACAGATTTAGGTACTCTGCAGGGCACTTTGGTTGGGGGTGGTGAGAATATCAAGGCCGTGGAATTCATTGATATAAATATTTTCAACGCCTTTTCCAGATTTGAAGTTAAAAAATACTTACACCTTTCATTTCTTTTGGCAGTGCACTAGCTAATGCTTCACCTTTTGGATATTATGTTAACATAGTCAGTAACCTGTTTAAAATTAATGGGTTAATGACTGCAGTAAAATAAGGCACAAAGGAATTTCATGTGAAAGCATTAAGCAGTGCATTACAAGAGATTAAACCTATACCAAGCAAAATACAATCATAATTTACACTTTCCTTTGAGGTATCAGTAAACAGGAATGAGGTAGAAATTGGTATGCATTGCGCCCGTTTATTGGACATAAAATGGGCATACAGCATACCAGTTTAGCAGTGGGATGGCCTGCGCCAATCTGCACATGCGTCGGTTTCATTGCTAAATTCGTGCGGCCTATTTTTTAGGCATCCTGGGCAGATACCTAAAACAGGCATTGGGCCCCTTAAATATGTTGATGAGGGGCCTAACAACTGTTGAAGGACCCCTTTTCAATATTAGTTATTGATGAGCAGAGCAGGCATTGGGCCTGCCCAGTTCAGGATTCTTCACCGGCCCCCGTCTCCACCAGCTAAAGGTACCTATAAAACATTAATTTAAAACCCTTCCTGTGGAGCCCAGAGGAGCAGGAGTGCTCCCCCAGCCTTCACAGGTGTCCTGATTGCCACCCCCGCCCCCATCCACGACCCTGGAGCCCACTCCAACCCCTCTCCCAGGACCTAACTGTTGGAAGTGACATCTTTCAGCTGAAATGTTAAACCCAGGCCCCGTCTGCCCTCTCAGGTGGATGTAAAAGATCCCTTGGCACTATTTCAAAGAAGAGCAGGGGAGTTTTCCCCAGTGACCTGGCCAATAATTATCCCTTAACCAAAATCACGAAAACAGATTATCTAGTCATTGTCTCATTGCTGTGTGCAATTTTGGTTGCCACATTTCCCAACATTACAACAGTGACTGTACTTCAAATGTACTTCATTGGCACTTTGTGACATCCTGAGGACATGAAATACGCTATATAAATGCAAGCTATCTCTATCTTTAGCTGTGCAATTAAAGACAGCAAATGATTGTTTCAATATGCCAGCTTTTCTAACAAGAGGCCAAAAAGCAATTTGCATGTGTAAGTCAATAAAGCTTGTTAGTTAATTGTTCGACATATTCACCATTGGGAAGAAAAGTCCTTTATGCAAAATAACCTCCTGCTAATTAAATAAACATAGCTGTCTGTAATTTAGACACAGAATACCATTTGAATATTACAATCAAAGAACTGAACAATTCAGACTTTATCACATTTATCTTGTTATTTCTTCTTCCAACTCCTGGGGCCCGATTTTAGCATCGGGTTTCGTGTGTGTTCTTGGCGGGGGGGCCTCGATAATCCCGATCCCCAGGTGCGGGACCGGAACGCGCCGCGATCCCGGCCACTTCCGGGTTCCACGCTGACGTGCGGGGGTGCGTGCGCAGGCCCCGCTGGTGGGAATCCCGCAGGCAATTAAAGCCAGCGGGATGCCACTTGAGTGTATTTACTTTGCTTGTTGAGGTCATTAAATGACCTGATTCAGCTGTCTTATTAGGAAGTGTGGGATTTTACCTTCAACTCAGACTGTTTCACATACTGGGGGAAACAGTCTCACTCCAACCGGACGTGTTGCAGCCAGCAGCCTGTGGCAGCTGCCAAGGTGCACTCCACAGGGGGGGGAGACCCCTCACCCACGCAGGAGGCCACTCCATCACATAGGGCAACGCCTGCCCTCCACCACCCCCCTCCAAGCCAGAGGAAACCCCGACGTGGAACCGCAGCCCCAGTGCGAGGAAACACCTACCTACCGTGCACAACCCCTCAGACCAACACCTGCCAGATGGGGGCCGCTTCGACATCCTCGGAGGACGAACAGCATCACCAGCCCCAGCAGCCTCGCAGTCCACGCCGTCCGCCTCATCGACGTGGAGCCCCCCAACACGGTGCTGTGGCACACCCATCTGCACAGCAGGAGGGAGGGCAACCGCAGAGAGAGCTGCGTCGCAGGAGGCACTACCCTCCGCAGAGGGTCTACAGACCGAGGCTCAGCTTCATGGACCTCTCCGAGGAGCAGTGCATACGGAGGCTCAGAGTCAATCGCCAGGTAGTCGCCGACACCTGCAGCCTCCTTAACGACGAGCTGCTCCCTGATGGACCAAGCAGCATCTTCTTACCTGTCGCCGTCAAAGTCACCACTGCCCTCAACTTCTTCGCATCCGGTTCCTTCCAGGGTGCCACCGGGGACATCACCGGGGTCTGCCAGTCCTCTGCACACAAGTGCATAAGGCAGGTCACCGATGGTTTGTTCCACAGGGCCTCGCACTACATCAACTTCGCCATGGACGAGCGCAGCCAGATGGAGAGGGCGGTTGGATTCCATGCCATGGCTGGCTTCCCACGGGTGCAGGGTGTAATCGACTGCACCCACATCGCAATACGGGCACCTCTGCATGAGCCAGGGCTGTTCATCAACAGGAAGGGGTATCACTCCATGAACGCCCAGCTCATCTGTGACCACCGCCAGAGATTCCTACACGTGTGCGCCAGATACCCCGGCAGCTGCCACGGTGCCTTCGTCCTCAGGGAGTCCACCGTCCCACCCCTCTTCCACGCACCCAACACCGGCAACGGCTGGCTCCTCGGCGACAAGGGAGAGCCCCTGCACACGTGGCTTATGACACCTCTGAGGAACCCCATCACCGAGCCGCAGCGTCGATATAACGACAGCCACATCGCTACCAGGTCTACAATTGAGCAGGCTATAGGGCTGCTCAAGATGCGCTTCAGGTGCCTTGATCGTTCCGGGGGAGCACTCCAATACACGCCACTCAGAGTGGGATGAATTATAGTTGTCTGCTGTGCCCTGCACAACATGGCACAACAGAGAGGGATGCCACTGGAGGAGGCCCCATGCACACCCGCCACCCACATTGAGGACGACCATGAGGAGGAGGAGGAAGAGGAGGAGTACGAGCGAGAGGAGGAGGAACGACCCATGGCCCGAACACTGGCTCACCTGCGTGCTCGTCAGGCCAGAGAGGCACTCATATGCCAACGGTTCTCCTAACATCACACTGTGTGAGGCGTTCACATGCCATAACGTGCACAGACGAGGGTCCATACAGGCTCCCTCCACACAAGAGTGGTGCCTGTACACCTGCACCCACTGTATTATGCCCAATGGGTGGGACAGGGTGGTCGTCGTCATGATGAGGCGCACAGAAGGGACATATTGCACAAGCCGCAGAATTATGGACAAGAGGTGGCAGCATTGGTGAGAAAAAGTGAGTTTATTTCGTGTTGCCATTCAAAGACTGGAAATAAAAATATAACAAATAGACAAACACCCTGGTGCAATCCCTGTGTGCTCACGGAACTTTGGGTTTTCGTTTCCGGGTACCCCTACGTGGTGCTACCCCTGTGGCTCCAGCAGAGGTGGTGGCAGGTTGCTCCTGTTCGTGCCCTGACCTGGTAGATGCTTTGGGCCGACGCCCCCTGGGTTTCGGTGCCCGTGAGAGCACCTCCACAGCCTTCCAGGCTGCAACCGGGGACATCCCCGGTGTCTCTCAGTCGTCTGCGCAGATGAGCCCTGCAAATACACCTACACCCACTCTGCAGTGACACACTGGGTGGCATCAGTGGTGGGTCCTCATAGGGATACCCAGGAGCGGGCATTATTGCACAAACCGGACAGGATTCGCGGAGACATGGCAGTAGTGAAGCCAATATAATGTGTGATGTGAGTTGTTCTTTAATTCAATAGAAGTATGAACCATGACAAACCCTCAAACACCCTTGTGCATCCCCTTCATGCTCACGACACGTTTGCCTTACGCTGCCTACTGCACATATGTGTTGCATGCCCTGTGGCTGCAGCACAGGTGTGGCAGGTTGAGTGAGGCTGGCCGTGAGAGAGATGCATGAGAGGGTGAGTATGAGATAAAGCCATGAGATTGTATGAGGATTGGGTTGCGTGGTAGTGGAGGGGTGAGTACTCGCAGTGTTGGCAGTGCCGAAGGAGATGTGGGGTGGGGGCAGTGTTGTGGCAGGCAGAGTGTAGGGGAAAGACTACGTGTTCTCACTGTGGCTGACCTACTGAGGTCATTGCAGCGCCTCCTGCACTGTATGCAGGTGGGTGATAAGTTGGTGGCGCAGCTGACCTCCACTGCCACCTCGAGCCAGGCCTTCTTGGTGGCAGAGGCAGGCTGCTTCCTCCCGGCCGCCGGGGGGATGATCTCTGTCCTCCCCCCTCCTCCTCACCCCATCTAATGATACCTGGGGTGAGGCATCATTAAACTAGGAGCAGCCTTCCCCCTGGGCTGCTCCATGCTGTAATTTTTTCAGTTTGTGGCAGCATCTGTCAGTGGAGGACTGCCCCTTTAAATAGAGCCCCTCCAGCTGACAGATCTTACTGCGCATGCGCAGCCCGCCTGACGCGCTGATCAGCAGCGGGGAACCCGGAGGAGCAGGTAAGTGGATCCAATTAGTGTGTTGCCTGCTACGATCGCGCGGGAAACCCACTAATTTAAACGCGCCCGCTGGCCTACCCCCCGGGAACCCGCACCCCTGGTAAAATCGGGCCCCAGGTGTTCACTTTGGGGGCAGGAGAAATTTTAATTGGCTGAAAATTAGTTTTAGAGCTTGAATCAGTTGAAAGTCTAGACTTAGAGGATTGATCTGGTCCCATCATAGACAGTAAAGCACCAATTCTAACCCTGCCCACCTGACGGGAACGGACGGGTGGGTGGTTAAAATGTCGGTCGGGTACTTCCTACAGCTTTCCCAACAAATTCCCACCTGCCGCCATTTTATCTGCATTGTTTTCAGTTTCAGGGAAGGTGCCTAGGCAGGCAGGGGCCTCATTAATTTGTAAAAGTCGGGCTCCAATGAGGATGACGCAGTTTTAACTGTTGATCGTGCAAGTTGCGCATGGTGCCGGGCTCACCAATGAAACCTGGCTGCAAGTATAATTAGGGCCAGAAGAGGCCCAGGAAAGTATGTCATTTTAATTATTTCATGGTTTCCTTATGGTCCAGGAGGAGCAAGAGTGCTCCTCCAGGTCCCACAAGGAAACCTTGGGCCTCCACTGCCCCAGGTTTCCCTCCGCCTCCCACCAACGCAATCCCCTCTCGACACTCACCACTCACATAGTGCTGTGGACCTTTCCATCAGGTCTCCGACAGTGGTCTCCTGCTGCTCGAAATCCCGCTCCCGTCCTCCGGCCAGGGAGTGATTCCCACCAGGTTCGGGTGGGAGGTGGTCTTCCAGCATAGAAACAAAGCCCAGGGGTTAAAATCTCTCCGGGCCTCATGCTATGTGGTCAAGTGAGCTTTCTGCTCACCCTGGGCTCCACATGCCACGCTCATGCCCTGAGTTCAAATCTGGGCTTGAATCTGTCCATGACACTTAAAGGGTTAGTAATTACATGTACCTCCTTTATGATGTATTCAGCAACTCGGAATAAAGCATACATTTCTATAATAAAAATGTTATGTTGTCAGTTGTTGGTAAAAATGATATCCTCAGCTGTGGTCTTAAGTCCATGAGATAACACCTTATTTTTTTGGTTGCCTTCTCTTTATGATATCATCACTACTACATCCCCTCCATCAACAGTAAATGTGCCTAAGTGTTATTACTTTAAACAAATTAGAATATTCCAACACGATACCCATAGTACAAACTGAAATCATGTTGCCCATCTCATATCTGGTGGGTCCCTGGGCCCCAATATTAGTGGGGAGGCGGGATGGCAACGGAGATTGGGGGGGCGCGATTTGGCGCGTGGGTAACCCGCCCAATAAAATCTGTCGGTTTAACATTCGATCGCGGGTCAATTGGAGCCACTTAACATGGCTTCCGGGTTTGCCATCCGAAAGCTGAGCAGCGGGCAGACTGCGCACCCGCATCACAGGCTGTCAGCTGGAGGGGCTCTATTTAAAGGGGCAGTCCTCCATGGCTGCTCCTGGAGCAAACACCCACACAGCACAATGGAGCAGCACAGGGGAAAGGCTGCTCCTAGATTTAGTGATGCCTCACTCCAGATGCTGCTGGATGGGGTGAGGAGGGATGATCGAGGAGCAGCAGCACATTTGTGAGGTGCTGGAACAGGTACCATGCACACTCTCCACAATAGCGCAGAGGATGGAGGAGTCCAACTCCTGCATGAGTGGAATGGTGGCACAGGTACAGGAGGGAATCTCTAAGATATTGTTACAGGGACGTGAGGGTATTTCTGACAAACTGTCGCAGGTTGGTGCGGGAATGTCTACAATGGAGGGAAGGCTAGCTTCTATGGAGCTCCACGCATGGCTGACAAATGAGTCCATTCAGGCCCTAACAACAGCCATTCAGACTGAGGGTGAACAACATTCTGCCGCCTTAAACAAGCAGGCAGATACACTAGCACTGGCCTTACAAGGCTGCACACATGTCCTGCAAACTGTCGTCCAGCGTAGGAGTGGTGTGGGCCTGGACCAAGGGAGGGATGATGGCAAAAGGGGGCATGGAAGTGGGGACGTCACTCAAAGCACTCCCAAGTCTCATCCGTTGCCCCCCTCTCAATCAGTGCCCACAATGCTGCCTCCTCTCCAGGTGCTGAGTCTGCCCCTGCACAGGTGCAGGTGGAGCAGTCTTTAGAGGGGCCCTCCCAGGCACCAAAACCCAGAGGGCGTAGGCCCAAAGCATCTAATCGGTCAGGGCATGAACAAGAGCAACCTGCCACTACCTCTGCTGTAGCCACAGGGGATGCACCACGTAGTCGGAAGCGAAAGGCGAAGGTTTTGTAAGCACGAAGGGGATGCACAAGGATGTTTGATGGTTGGTCATGTTTTTTATTTATATTAGCTTCTTGTTAAACTCACATTAAATATTATTATTGTCTCCACTACTGCCACGTCTTGGCCATTTTTGACTGGCTTCTGTAATAAGGCCCTTTCATGAGTTTCACCATGAACGCTGACACTTGATGCCACCCAGTGGGTCACTCTACAGTGGGTGTATGTGTCGTTGCAGGACTGTTTAGTGCAGGGTAGGGGGTGGGGGGCTGGTGTGGGCGCTGCTCTATGCAGGTGGTGTGAAGACAGGACTCTTCACACTGTCCGATGTTTGGAGAACTGTTCATATATCAGTGACTCCCGGCCTCATGAGCAGCCAGGTGAGACATTGTTCTGCCCATGTGTTGCTCCTGCTGCTCCTCCTCCTCCTCCGCCTCCTCCTCCTCAATGTGGGTGGGCAGATGTGGATGGGGCCTCCTCAAGCTGCACCCCTCTCTGTTGTGCCACACGACTATAATGCGTCCCTCTCTGTCTGGTGCGTTTTGAAGCGCTCCCCCCGGAACGATCAAGGCAACTGAAGTGCATCTTGTGCAGCCCTATAGCCTGCTCAATTGTAGACCTGGTAGTGATGTGGCTGTCATTATATCGACGCTGTTGCTCGGTGATGGGGTTCCTCAGAGGTGTCATGAGCCATGTGTGCAGGGGGTATCCCTTGTCCCTGAGGAGCCAGCCCTTATGGGTGTTCAGTGCGTGGAAGAGGGGCAGGATGTTGGATTCCCGGAGGATGAAGGTATCGTGGCAGCTGCCAGGGTATCTGGCGCACACGTGAAACAATCTTTTGCGGTGGTCACAAACGAGCTGAGTGTTGATGGAGTGATAGCCCTTCCTGTTGATGAACAGTCCTGGCTCGTGTGGAGGTGCTCGTATTGCTATATGGGTGCAATCGATTACACCCTGCACCCGTAGGAAGCCAGCCACAGCGTGGAATCCCACTGCCCTCTCCATCTGGCTGAGGTCATCCATGGGGAAGTTGATGTAGTGTGAGGCCCTACGTTACAAGCCGTTGGTGACCTGCCTTATGCACTTGTGTGCAGACGACTGAGAGACCCCGGCGATGTCCCCGGTGACACCCTGGAATGATCCGGAGGCGAAGAAGTTGAGGGCAGTGGTGACTTTGACAGTGACAGGTAAGGAAATGCTGCTTGGCCCAGCTGGGAGCAGCTCGGCATGAAGGAGGCTGCAGATGTCTGTGACTACCTGGCGACTGACTCTGAGCCTCCGAATGCACTGCTCCTCAGAGAAGTCCAGGAAGCTGAGCCTCGGTCTGTAGACCTTGTTATGAGGCTAGTGCCTCCTGCAACATCGCTCTCTCTGTTGTTGCCCTCTGTGCTCTTGTGCAGGTGCTTGTGGTGCGGCACTGTGTTGTGGAGCTCCATGTAGCGGAGCTGGACGCCGTGCCTGGCGAGGCTGGTGATGTTACTCATCCTCAGGTGTAGTGGTGAATGCAGCCATGGCGCACCCCATCCTGACGGTGTGAGTTTGAGGGGGTCCGCAAAGTAGTTAAATATGTTTGCACAGCAGAGTTTTGGGTGGAAAGTAAGAATTTTGAGTGAAAATACAAAGGTCTTGCAGCCAAAACTTTGTCTGAAGTGACAGAGTGCCCTGCTGCAATAAATGACGTTTTCTCCCCACCTGTCAAATAAGCAATACTGACTGCTGGCTGAAACACGTCTGTTGCAACAGGAAGTGTTTCCCTCAGCACGGGAAACACGCTGAGGATGCTTCAAAATCACAACCCTTCCAAAATGTCGAGTCAATCAAGTAGTTCAAGTACCTCAACTATCTGACAAACTATGCTAATTATCGTCCCGACGGCTTTAATTGCCGGTGGGTCTTCCACATTCAGGAGGCACGCGCGCACCCGGACGTGTCACTGGGGAACCCTGAAGTCGGCGGGATGGAGCCGGGCTCCAAACCCGCTCGGCATTTCAGCGATTTTCGGAACCTCCCCGCCCCCAACGCACCCGCTCCTTCACCCAGAAATCGGTCCCCTGATTTGTGTCATTTTACATGTATTCAAAGTAAGGATTTGGCTTCCTTACTAAATAGACAATTGTAACATAATTATATAATGTCATTAATGGAGTATTATTGATGTACAGTATTAAAAACTCTCGTAGCTTGTGGGTATAACTGGCAAGGCTACATGTCATTAAACTATTGTACAGAAGAAACCACAGTAAATGGTTAACTATGGAATAAGTATAATGCCATAAATGGGTTATGGTGAAATGGCCCTGTAAATCTCTCTGCATAATTGGAATGACAATTAGTGGCATTTAGAGCATAGTGGATTGTGGAATAATTGTGCCATAACTTAAAAAGGCATATGTCTAATGGAGTGAGGTAACCTGATTTTCCCAAATTGGATCCTCCATCACTGATTGGTTTTTATTACAGTCAACAACAGATGAACTGATGTCAGTTTTCTTTTTATTATTGCAACATTTAAAAACAAAAATAAAAGCTCTTAACTCCTTCACTCTCCATTTTCCTCCTCCCTTTCACCCTTCCTATCCCTGAATCTTGCTGGGATATGATTCCACAAACACTGGCAGCTCTTGGGCATTAACTTACCAAAGTGGCCATTCTTCATGTGCGAGTCTAGACAGTGGGATTAATACATGAAAGTCAGTGAGTTATTGTGATTTGGTGCTGGATCCTTGGATTACCTAGCATGGAAGCCTGAGGCCTAATTTTGCGCCTGATGAGCCTACCGTGCACAAAGGGTCCAAGGATTGTAATAGTCTCAAAATCTAATTAAATGCTTCATCGGGCGTTTCATCCTGCAACTCACAAACAAAACTCCTGGAGCCAGAATGTATATATCTGTGTTAGTGTTTGTCACTGTAGGAGTGGGTGGTGTTGAGTGTTGTGAGGTACTAGAATGATGCTGCGTGTGGACTTCATTATCAGCCACAGTCAGCGTTGGTAGGCCATTTGAAAATGAAGGGCATTACGGCCAAGCTCAAAGCTCACCTGGTATCTTTTTCTGACATCCGGACAGATTACTTACTTTGGGAGATAATGTTTAGCTTTTCAGCCAACTCTTTTGAAACAGTCTGAGTGTTTTTTGGGTTTGATGAATTCATGGTTCTTTCAAGGATGGAAGCCCTTTTACACAATGCATACTGCCTCCTGCTCAATAAGTCTTGGCTGTCATGTTAAATGTGAAGCCCAAAAATTTCACCCCAAGCATAGGATTGGCAGAGGGATCAGAAGTTGCGACAGAACCCAATTCTGCCAGGCTGCCAGCCCATTGATGCTTAATGGGCAAATATTCCACTGGGAGGTGAGGATACTTCTTCTGCCTAGCACCCCCCTCCCCCATCCCCCTCCCCCATCCCCCCATATCCTGACTACATTTGGGGGGTTGTCTGGGGCATTCCTGGGCCACCCCAGGAATCCTGCCTGAAATGCTGATAATAAGCTCAATATTACCTATGTCTGGGCTACATGTGGACACTACCAAGTAGAGATCGAACCGTAATCAATCCCAGAGGAATTGATTACCATTCAATTCTGGACTTGTTAGTATGGAATTAGCGTGAAATTTACCTTTCATCTTTGGCCCGACCTTCCTGTGACTTCCTTCTCGAAGGGCAGGGTGCCGCTCCAAGATTCTAACTCCTCCCCGGACGGTTGTCACTATTGCACTGCTACAGGCCCAGATGCCTGCCCCGATATGTTAATAGCCTCATCCCTAGGATCTGAGATGGGGGTCACAGAAAGAACAAGGCTGCAGACAGAAGCTCCACCTCACCACACTTCCAGTAGCCCAACATAACTGATGGAATTTCTGCCCTGAATTGTGCACAATGTTATGATGGCAGTATTGATAGATAGCAAGTTATAGAGGGCAAGGGCCTCATTTGTAGCTAGATAATCTGCTTAAATCAATTTTTGACAAATTGTTTTTATGTGGTGGATTACCTATCATCTGTGGTTCAGAGGTAACAGTTACTGCTCAAATACCCCTAATGCCCAAAGACAGGGCTAGTCTGGCCTATTCTTTTATAATTAAGGGATAGTTAAATGTAGTAATGGTATTTCATTATTAACAAGATTTTGTAACAGTGAGACACAAGATTATATCGTATTTCACGTACTAACTTGCAAGTAAATGCAGAAGGTAAAAAATGGTAGACTATCACTATCCAAACTTTAAATAATTTAAAAAGCTCTGCTTTATAGTGCAGTGATTATCCAAAAGAACAATGAATAGTCTGGCCTACTGTTAGGGGGCTTCAAGTGATTTATGGCAGTGCGTATCTAAGAATTTCCTGCATTTGTAATATGCACTTTAAAAATGCTAGCAGTATCCCAGATGAATAAATTCAGAGACTTAGCACATTGTTAGCATCTGTTTTCAATAAAGTACAATTAACAGTGTCGTTTTTGTAATTTTCCACTCTGTGGCCTATAGGGAAGGGTCTTGCCATTACTGCCTAAAGTATTTTTTAAAAATTAACTCGATCTGTATATCCCAAAGGGATGACAATTCCTTGTTAATACAAAACTGTATAATGAGCCTCACTTAGTTGCTATTCTGTGTGCTATTTTTCATCCTTGCACAAAGATGAGAGACAGTGTTAGAATTTCATCACAATTTTTTTACAATATTCTGCATTCTTCAAGTTCACTTTTTGAACATGTATGCAAATGTTGAAGTGCAAAAGAGTATGCTTAGATTGTGAATTGCAAGTTCAGTTTCCCCATAAGCAGATGTGTTACAATTGTGTAGAATGGCAAAGGACTTGTGGTTCACATCTTATTCATGGATAGTCCCAAGACATACTTTTATTTTTCCTAGATATAAAAATAATGTACTATACCCAAAGTATAAAAAGATACAACCAAGTAAAGTCTTATATTATTATTATTATTATAAACAAAAGTCCCAAAGGAGTGTTTGACATTTTCAGACCAAGAGGGGAATTCCCCTCCACAATCCCACCGGAATCGTGGTGAAGAATGTAGGAAAATTTGGCCAGTGAGGCCTGCTACCGCTCCACTGCCCTGACTGGGATTTCCTTCCCCCTGCCCCCACTGGGACTGCTGCTGGCCACTCCTTCCCCACCGGCCACATGAAAATGGTGGTGGGAGGGGCGGGCCTGAGTCTGGTGGATTTCTCTCCTTTCTGTCCCTGTTACCACTGCTTCTTGGGGCTTTCATGTGGAAGGAGGTGGTAAAGACCCAGAGCTCTCCTAGTGGAAGGAGAGGGCCTTGTAACAGCCTCCTTTCCCTACAGGCACCCCCAAATACTTACCTGCTGAAGGTGTTGGTGTCCAGCAACGCCTTCAATGGAAGCTTTCCTTCTGATCTTTGGGTGCGCTATTGTTCCTTTAAGGTCTCTCAGCACCTTTTCTGATGCTGCAGCAGCTTCCCTGCTACAGCACTATCAGAGTTTCCTCGCTCGTGCTTGGGGGTTCCCTCTTGATGCAGGGAATCCCACCACTATCCCACTGTGCGTATGTAATGAGCCCCTATCCAGAAAAATGGGTGGGGGCTGGGGTAGATATAGAAAGGCAGCAGGATTTCCAACTCGCACGGTACACTGCCCCAAAGCAAATAAACCCCGCCCATCAAAAGCTCTTATTTTATCATTCGTAATTATGTCATCAGTAATGCAGAGCTAAAATTGTCCTTTGTATTGGCACGTAAAATATAAAAAGTAATATTTTCCACTGTATCTTCAGAATTTAAATATTGAAGTGAAGCCATAAAACAGCTTCTTTTGCATTGTATGTGGAGATGCCGGTGATGGACTGGGGTTGACAATTGTAAACAATTTTACAACACCAAGTTATAGTCCAGCAATTTTATTTTAAATTCACAAGCTTTCGGAGACTTCCTCCTTCCTCAGGTAAATGTTTACCTGAGGAAGGAGGAAGTCTCCGAAAGCTTGTGAATTTAAAATAAAATTGCTGGACTATAACTTGGTGTTGTAAAATTGTTTACAATTTGCATTGTATAAAAGAGAAACTATTGGTTTCATCACCAATGGGCAGGAAAGTCCACACTCGGTGTTGGTAAATGCAGAGCCATTCATGTCGGAACATAGAATACGCAAGACCAGAAAAGACCAGTACAGTCCTTCTGGCTTATCCTAAAGTTCAAAAAATTAGCATACTAAATTCTAACTTTTACCTCTCAATCCATTCTTTCAACAAAAAGAAAATCCAGCTCCCTCATGAATTTTCTGATACTATCCACCCCTATACTCTATTTGTTTCACTGCCCTCTATGTGAATTAGCTATATCCAAACTATAAGTTCACCTTTGCTCTTATAAGTTTGAGTCAGTCCACATTAAACAATATCTGCCACTTAGCCAGCACAGGCTCAATGGGACGAATGGCCTCCTTCTGTGCTGTAACTAATCTATGATTAGTAGTCTATTCAGATCCCTCAGTATTTGGTTGACTTGTTTCCTGTTATTTACAGTTCTACCACCTCATTTCACATCATCACCAAACTTAGACAGCTTTATTTCTGTCCCCACTACCAAATGATTTATATAAAATTTGTTTTTTAATGTCTTAGGTAACATTGGGAAGGAGAAAATTGTCCATTTTAGATGCTTGCACCAAAAACAATTGCTGACTGACAGCACAATGACTGTGTCACCCAAACTGCGACCTTGGGCACTATGGAAATACTTTTGCAATGATTACCAAACATATTAAAGAACCTCGGAGAAGCAACAGTTGGCCTGCCCACCTGCCTCCAAAGATGCAGAAGGTAATTTGTACAGTATGGGCCTGGGTGAGACATGTGATCTGCTTTGAGTTTTTCATGTTTTTAAAACATTTCGATGTTCATCAAGACTATGGATATCAGTGCTGGGGATTAAGACACTTTTCTATTTTTGGCATTTAAGGGTAGATTTATCAATCCCCGCTCCCAGCCCGCAGAGGCACGTATTGGGAATTTGGGTGTGGAGGTTAGTGGAGCCCGCAGGCTTTTCTTTCTGTTAAATTAAATATGTATCTGTTATTATGGGGGTGATTTTAAACCCCAAGAACGGGTGGGAGTTGAAAATAGTTGGTTTTTTTGGGTCGCAACCGCAAAATTTTCAGACTTTGCATTCCCAGTGGGAAGCCTGTACTTTTACACGCTGACGTTAAACCTGGAAATAAAGCCAAGTTGCAGTCGCGACTCAAAAAACAACTATTTTCAACTCCCACCCACCCCTAATCCACCCGTTCTTGGGGTTTAAAATCACCCCCTATGTCTGCACTGGTAAGTCTGCCCAACGTCAATAGAAAACTGCTCATGAATTCTTTGATATGCTCCAATAGTTTTTTTAGTTTGTTTTAAATGTAACATTTTGCACAAACACAATGTGTGCTGGAGACTGTTCATTCGAAATAAATCACTCTTGTGGCAGCCACCATCACTTATTTATGGCTGTGCCATATGAGGGTTGTGTGGTCAACACCAATCAAGGACTTACTTTACATAAACCACTGGCCCCAGATATACATGCTTTATTTACTCTGTGGCCGGAACATTTTCACTGTCTGTGAAATCTATAGTTTAATGGAATAAAAGTGAAATCACTAATAGAACTGAGTGAAAGTTCATTGGGGATGTTGCATCTGAGCCAACAGAAAATGTAGTATGGATGCCTGCAGGGCACAATTTGACAGATTCAGAAATCTTTCGATTGGATGCAGGAAATCTAAAAGGAGCAAGGCTGAGTGAAGCCAGCATTCTGCAAAATGGAATGGATATAGACAGGGCGAGATATATTTATTTTGACAATTACTAGTTATTTGAATAGTTAATTCTTTTGTAAATTATTTTATATTTACTTTCCCTTTTAGGTCCGCTATACCATCTGCCATTACACTGGCTGAAAGTGTGAGCAGCAAGTCTGTTCACTGGCCCTTGCCAATGAAGTTCTATTGCTGATTACTAGGAGGTATGCTAGAGTAAGTCATTTGCTCTCCAGTATTTCCCCAACCTCCTTGTAGGAAAATGCCTGGTCTGAACACCTCGCCTGTTGGTAGTTGGGAGGAGGGGTGGATCATTATATCCCATCATTCCATGGCATAGTGCATTGGAGCGCTGAAACACAGAACCAGCACTCCTCCCTCTCTACAATTTTTCATCTTGTAGTCTCGAGACAATAGCCCCGATATTTACAGGGAGGTGGGGATGGAGCAGGGTCACCTGTCAGCGGTTGGGAAACCCAGAAATACCAGGAAGGAGGAGGTCCAGCCGAATTTAACAGCAGGACCTCATTAGAATTGTTTTACTCCGTATCCTGCCGGGCAGCCAGCCAGACTGAGAAGCTACCCGCTGCCGGGTGTGAAAGCCTGCTGTAGAAGGCAGCAGCCAGAGGAGGGAGGGAGGGAGCGAGGGAAGGAGAGGCGGAGAGATCGCGGGGGAGGAGAGATCGAATCGCAGTGGGGGCAGGAGAGATTGGATCATGGTGGGGAGAGATCGGATCACGGGGAGGGGAGTCAGCCAATTACAGAGGATCTGGAGATCGCTAGGATTGGGGTGGGGGGGTTGGCTGATCATGGAGGGATCTGAAACTAGGGTCCTGAATCTAAATAAAGGAAATTACAAAAGTATGAGGTGTGAGTTAGCTGTGATAGATTGGGGAATTTTACTAAAAGGGATGACGGTGGATAGGCAATGGCTAATATTTAAAGAACGTGTGCAGGAATTACAACAATTATTCATTTCTGTCTGGCACAAAAATAAAACAGGAAAGGTGGCTCAACCGTGGCTTACAAAAGAAATTAAGGATAGTATTAGATCCAAAGAGGAGACTTATAAAATTGCCAGAAAAAGCGGCAAGCCTGAGGATTGGGAGCAGTTCAGAATTCAGCAAAGGAGGACAAAGAGATTGATTAAGAGGGGAAAAATAGAGTATGAGAGTAAACTAGCAGGGAACATAAAAACTGACTGTGAAAGCTTCTATAAATATGTCACGAGAAAAAGATTAGTGAAAACAAAATGAAGGTCCCTTATAGTCAGAAATGGGGGAAATTATAATGGCAGAAATGGCAGAACAATTAAACACATACTTTGGTTCTGTCTTCACAAAGGAGGACACAAATAACCTGCCAGAAATGTTAGGGAACCAAGGGTCTAGTGAAAGGGAGGAACTGAAGGAAACCAGTATTCGTAAAAAAATAGTGCTAGGGAAATTAATGGGGCTAAAGGCTGACAAATCCCCAGGGCCTGATAATCTACATCCCAGAGTACTAAAGGAAGTGGCCCTGGAAATAGTGGATGCATTGGTGATCATCTTCCAAAATTCTATAGACTCTGGAACAGTTCCTACAGATTGGAGGGTGGCAAATGTAACCCCACTATTTAAAAAAAGAGGGAGAGAAAAAACAGGGAATTACAGACCAGTTAGCCTAACATCAGTAGTGGGGAAAATGCTCGAGTCTATTATAAAGGATGTGATAACAGAACACTTGGAGGGCATTAACAGGATTGGACAAAGTCAGCATGGGTTTATGAAAGGGAAATTTTGCTTAACAAATCTATTGGAGTTTTTTGAGGATGAACCAGTGGATGTGGTGTATTTGGATTTTCAGAAGGCTTTTGATAAGGTCCCATGCAAGAGGTTAGGGTGCAAAATTAAAGCACATGGGATTGGGGGGAATATACTGGCATGGATTGAGAATTGGTTGACAGACAGGAAACAGAGAGTAGGAATAAACGGGTCTTTTTCTGGGTGGCAGGCAGTGACCAGTGGGGTACCACAGGGATCAGTGCTTGGGCCCCAGCTATTCACAATATATATCAATGATTTGGATGAGGGAACTAAATGTAACATTTCCAAGTTTGCAGATGACACAAAGCTGGGGTGGAATGTGAGCTGTGAGGAGGATGCAAAGAGGCTCCAATGCGATTTAGACAAGTTGGGTGAGTGGGCAAGAACATGGCAGGTGCAATATAACGTGGATAAATGTGAAGTTATTCACTTTGGTTGTAAAAACAGAAAGGCAGATTATTATCTGAATGGTGATAGATTGGGAAAAGGGGAGGTGCAACGAGACCTGGGTGTCCTTGTACACTAGTCGCTGAAAGGGAGCATTCAGGTGCAGCAAGCAGTTAGGAAGGCGAATGGTATGTTGGCCTTCATTGCAAGAGGATTTGAGTACAGGAGCAGGGATGTCTTACTGCAGTTATACAGGGCCTTGGTGAGACCACATCTGGAGTATTGTGTACAGTTTTGGTCTCCTTATCTGAGGAAAGATGTCCTTGCCATGGAGGGAGTGCAACAAAGGTTTACCAGACTGATTCCTGGGATGGCAGGACTGACGTATGAGGAGAGATTGGGTCGACTAGGCCTATATTCATTGGAGTTTAGAAGAATGAGAGGTGATCTCATTGAAACATATAAAATTCTAACAGGACTAGACGGACTAGATGCAGGGAGGATGTTCCCAATGGCTGGGGAGTCCAGAACCAGGGGTCACAGTCTCAGGATTTGGGTTTGCCATTTAGAACCAAGATGAGGAGAAATTTCTTCACTCAGAGGGTGGTGAACCTGTGGAATTCTCTACCACAGAAGGCAGTGGAGGCAAAGTCATTAGATGTATTCAAGAAGGAGATAGATATATTTCTTAATGCTAAAGGGATCAAGGGATATGGGGAAAAAGCGGAAACAGGGTACTGAGTTAGACAATCAGCCATGATCATTTTGAATGGCGGAGCAGGTCCAAAGGGCTGAATGGCCTACTCTTGCTCCTATTTTCTATGTTTCTATGTAAGATCACGGCAAGTTTGGAAAGGAAAGTATTTTTTTATATAGGTACAAATATAAGTGCTATCTCTAGCTCCTCAATTAGTTGTAACTATAAAAAGGAACTTCCTGGTGCAAGTGTTTTCTGGGAGTTTTGCTATAATAATACATTATCATCTAAAGTTTTACTTACAATAGACATCTAGTTGAGCAATAATAGATGACTGCCTGTATAGACAGAGTAATTATTACCATTTAACACTGCCTTTTTATTGCGAGGAGGTTTGGATAGAATGGATCATTCATATTTCGTCTTTGGTGCTGAATTCAGGCCACTGATTGCTCCTGCAGGATGCAGTAATGAGCTGAGTCTAATCATCGCTTCCAGTGTACATTTCTTGTGAGTTTTAGTGCTATTTTTCATGTGAGGAAAAGAAAGTATTTCCTTTGTAGATCTTGAACACTGAGGGATTCCCATTGATGGACAGAGGTTTTGAGTGTGAAAATGAAGGGCAGCCATGTGAGACCATCTCATGTCAGTTGGTGAGGGTTTTAGCATTAAATACAAATATTTGACAGCTGTGACCAAATTGTTTGTAATATAGCTTGTTTAAGTCTTTAGAAAACTTAATATACGTATTCTAGGTAGAACGAAAAGATGTTGCAGGTCACTTAACTAAAATAAAATCCATCTGAGATAAGAAACACAAAAACCTTCAGATTCTGGACATCTTATCTGATAGAAGATCTATTATTTGTGTCATGCTGTCACACAATAGTTTGCTTGTGGAACACTATCAACCCTGAAGTAACTTCAGTGGCATGGCATTGCGATCGAAATTCAAATTTGGGCTTTTATTTTATATGATTTTAAAATAGATAGGGTTAAAATGTAAACTGTTTCCATTCACTAAGGTTGAAAGTGGAAGACAGCAGATGGTCAATCTGTGGGAAAGAGGGAAATACTTTTGTTGACCGATCACCTGTGCTGAGAGGTAAAGTTACTTTAATAGTTAGAATATTCATGAATGTAGTTTGGCAGATAGAATTCCGTTTCCCAGTTATTGTCAGATGTCCACCCAGAAGCCTCTACTCACTTCGTTTTCATCCTGTCCACCAAAGTGTTAAAATGGTTAACATTTTCATTGTTTGATTATTGAGAAGAAATTGCTTGATTTTCAAGGAAATGTGCCCCATAATGGATAGACTTGTGTAAAACTTGTTAGTCACACACGATTCCATCTGTGACTCCATATTAAGCAAAGAGAAGTTTGACCAGTGTGGATTTCTTAATAACTGGCCTTGGAAACTTGGAAACATGGGAAGAGTTTCCACACGTGTGAAACACTTAGCTGGTCATTAAAAAAAATCTGTGGGGTAGAAATTGGACTTTGTTGCGCAAGTTTTTAAGATGGAAAATGGGGGCACAGAGGTCCAATTTAGGGGTCAACCTCCCCCACCCGAACAGCGATAGAAGTACACCCGACCTCATTTTGGTTCAGGCACTCTAGTGACATCCTTGTGTCAGCCTAAAACAGGCCATTGCAAATGCAAATGAAGAGCCTATTTAAGGACACCTTCCTTAAATTGGGCAGCCCCAAATTGAGCAGGCACTGGGGACGTGTGGCATGGGTCGGCAGCTCACCGGATTTATTAAAATGAGGCCTGAGGACCAATATCAATCAGGCCTCAGCCCTATCAATTTGGACACAGGGATCGTTCCCTGCAGCCAGTTTGTGCAGGTCTAGCGGTAATAATGAATTTCTATCCCTGTGACTCTACAACCACTAAAAACCAACCTGTTTGGCAGACCACACTGGTGGGGCACTTACCTGCCCTGTCTGTCATTAATATTCTACATTTCAACTTGTCCATAATCATGGCTTTTTTATATTCTTTCATGGGATGTGGGCGTCGCTGGCGAGGCCAGCATTTATAGCCCATCCCTACTTACCCTTGAGAAGGTGGTGGTGAGCTGCCTTCTTGAACTGCTGCAGTCCGTGTGGTGAAGGTTCTCCCACAGTGCTGTTAGGAAGGGAGTTCCAGGATTTTGACCCAGCGACGATGAAGGAACGGCGATATATTTCCAAGTCGGGATGGTGTGTGACTTGGAGGGGAACGTGCAGGTGGTGTTGTTCCCATGTACCAGCTGCTCTTGTCCTTCTAGGTGGTAGAGGTCGCGGGTTGGGGAGGTGCTGTCGAAGAAGCCTTGGCGAGTTGCTGCAGTGCATCCTGTGGATGGTACACACTGCAGCCACAGTGCGCCTGTGGTGAAGTGAGTGAATGTTCAGGGTGGTGGATGGGGTGCTAATCAAGCGGGCTGCTTTGTCCTGGATGGTGTTGAGTTTCTTGAGTATTGTTGGAGCTGAGAGTATTCCATCACACTCCTGATTTGTGCCTTGTCGATGGTGGAAAGGCTTTGGGGAGTCAGGAGGAGAGTCACTCGCCGCAGAATACCCAGCCTCTGACCTGCTCTTGTAGCCACAGTATTTATATGGCTGGTCCAGTTAAGTTTCTGGTCAATGGTGACCCCCAGGATATTGATGGTGGGGGATTCGGTGATGGTAATGCCATTGAATGTCAAGGGGAGGTGGTTAGACACTCTCTTGCTGGAGATAGTCATTGCCTGGCACTTGTCTGGCGCGAATGTTACTTGCCACTCATCAGCCCAAGCCTGAATGTTGTCCAGGTCTTGCTGCATGCGGGCACAGACTGCTTCATTATCTGAGGGGTTGCGAATGGAACTGAACACTGCAATCGTCAGCGAACATCCCCATTTCTGACCTTATGATGGAGGGAAGGTCATTGATGAAGCAGCTGAAGATGGTTGGGCCGAGGACACTGCCCTGAGGAACTCCTGCAGCAATGTGGTGCCAATATTGAAGAACAATGAGGATAGTTTTGTGTAACCCCGGAAACCGGCACAAAATGTGCATCACAACTGGATTGCACGCCTGAAGATGTTGGCTTGAGGCTCGCTGGAAACTGGGGCTCGGGCCTCATCTATATAAAACCGGTCTCAGTTACAAATGGTCATGCTTTAAACACTGATGTAACACCAAGTTTACTAAGTACAGTGGATAGTCTGAAATGTCTGATTTTCCATCACCGCTGAGGTAGCATCCATTGTTTATAGTTGTTTTACCAATAGAGAATCTTAGTAAAGCACTGCTCTATAGCACACACTCATAGAAATTACTGTAAGTACATTATTCAGGGTTAACTCCGAGTATCTAAATTTTTGGAGGAGAATTCTTTTGTGTCCATTAATTCTTTATATTTCTGTTTTTAGCAGCATGAGCAAATCTTGCACTCTCATGCAGGCACAGCGGGCTGTCCAATGAAGCAATGGAATGATTATACTAATTTAGCAGCACTTAAATGGGTTACGTAGGCATTAAAACTCTTGCCTTTGTACAGAATTAGATCAGCCCTGTGGTTAGGGCTACAATATTCCTGTGTAATGGAGACTATCAGAGCAAGAGCCTCTAGATTTCACAACCAAGTGTTGGAGGTCCTCATCCTGTATGGGACAGAAGGCCAACCTCCCCAAAAAAGACTGGTTCTGCAAGCCTGCAAGCGCCTGATTGCAGGACCCAACAGACCTCAAGTATCACTGTTCCCAAATGAACACTCAATGTACTCATTTTAAATTTCTCTGTGTGAATATTTACCCCACAGAGGAATTTAATGTGAGTACATTAAGCAATTGCATAGAAACATTGCTGGTTCGAAAATATACCCCTAAATGTCTTTGTATAATTTATGTTTTGCTTAAATCTCTAATATAGGTTTGATCTATTATATAGTGAAATTTATAATTTGTCTTGGTTTTGTGTGTCTGTGTTATTAATTAATTCTCTCTCTTGAAAGTGCAGTGGTGTTTAAATTGTGCCATAATTATGGCTATAACCTACATGAACAGTGCAGAGCTGAATATTTCAGCAGTCTTAGATGAACTCTCAAATGTGCTGTACAATAGAAGATGGAGTGTTTAATTCAAAGACTGGTATGGTGATAATTTATCATTGTTAAAATGATAAGTAGCATCCTATCTAGTTACCACATTAGATTTGACCATAATATCAATATTCTATGGGACTGTAAAGTTATATAATGTCATGGATTCTTACCATGCATAGTTTCCAGATGGAAATTGTCTCCTAAATTAAGCTAATGTTCCTAATTCTGTATTAATGTTCCACAATACCTTTTAAATAAATGGGCCTTGCTGGTCAGTGGGTAATGACACGGCACCTGTGATAACACTCTAGCACTCCAACGCTGAGGATGTGGGTCCCCAATTGCCTTCAATTACAAGTACTCCATCAACACCCAGGCATAGACAACAAGTTAAAATCTGGATCCCATTGGGGTTCTAACCTACTACTGCAGGAAAGACATCACTTTTAAGACCACCTGTCTAAACTACGGAATTAATTTGATTATAGAGTAAATACAGAGACCTTTAGAAAAGTTCCTGTTACCGTATTCCATTTTACTGACTTCAACAATACCAATAGTTTACTGCTAATACAGATTGTGTAACTATTATTATGTGGTCTTTGAAAAATGCAATTCCCCTTGTACCCCTAACTTTTATCACACTTTTATTTACATGTTTGTCCCCTCATTTGCCAACATTTTCTGTGTTTAATACTTCGATAAATATTGTGTAAAAATAACATTTATGTCTCATAGATCTGAAATCTATGAGATTACATTATTGCTTCACCTTGGGAATGGAATAACTAACAGTCTTAGTGTATGGTGCAAAAACAGTCAAAATGTTCAAAAGCAACAGAAATCAGAATGAGAGGGGATTGTGGAAGAGCCTTTACTTGTAAACCTGTATCGCAATGAACTAATTTACACAAACCCAATTCAAATTGTTGCATAATTAAATCAATGTACAACAAATTAAATCAATGTATAACAAGCCAGCGAGTCAACCAAAGGAACCTAACAGGTTCTGTTCCATTCTGTACATACTTTTAAAAATCAGCTAACATAAAGGTATTGTAAACTCAAGATAATCACTTCTATTATTTTGGACTTAGTTTACCTGCTGTGAACAGTTTAATATTAGTATTGGTTTTATCACTGATTGAGAATTTTGCAAAGTACAGAAAAAAGTAACATCTAGTTTCAGTTGCTATATAGTGTAGCACACACATCAGTGTCGAGAATCAATCTGAATATATTTTATGATATTAGTAGATCCCATATGTTTGTTGAAGTGAATTACTGTGCAGCTCACGAGTGAGTAGTTTCCACATAAAAATTGTTACAGTTTGTGAAACAGAAACAAATAAAAGGATTATTTTCATAAAGGACTTTTCAGTGCATCCTAGCAAATAATATTCTCACGATTAAACCAACTATCATGGAATTTAATTTCAAGAAGTTCAATGATTTGTGAAAACACACGCTGCTTCCACGTATGACATACCTCATCCTAGTTGTTATTGCAGTTTTAAGTAATTAGGTAACTTGCAGTCTGACCATCACGTTTGATATGTCACTGTATGTAAGCAGCTGTCTCCTTATGATGAAAAGCAGGCTGTGTGCTGACCGACCATGAAGTGAAGATGAAGCTGTTCATTCAGTTGTCATGAGCCTTGCTGCCATCAAGACATCGTTGTTCAAAAAAAGTTTTTTTTTATTGCTGCTCATTTCTTTGGCATTCTAAATGAAAGTCCGAGTATTTCTTCATGACTAAAGTGAACTGATTCAATTGAAATAGAGGCACTTTTGTTTGGGAAAAGAAGAAAAGACGGAAGAAGAGGCAAAAGGTTAAGTCGCACCATTTGCCCAGTAGAATGTATTGAGTTACTCCTAATTAATTAGGCATTTAAAACTACACTAGCTTTCAATGCTACACTGTCAGGTGGATGGATGAAGACATCAGTGAAGCATTATGTCTGTCTGATGTTTAAGTCATATATTTTAAGTTCAGTGGCAACTTTTCTTAAATTATTCTGCAGGAAGAATTGCACAAGCTTTTTTCTGTTCATCCTCTACCACTGGGCCTCTGTGTGGGTAGCATTTCCCTTTTAAGTACATTCACTTTTCATTTGTAATATGTGGGCAATCTTAGTTCCCTAGGTCATTTATCTAAGAGCAATAGTTAATGTGTGTAATAGTTACTACAAAAGTTACATTTTTAAATATATAAATTGTATTATTTATCAGAGATTTATTTTAATGAAACAGGTATGCTACAATGTGCTATTTAAGTTCTTACATTAGTTATATATATGATATATTTTTAAAATTTGCTTTATAAAATAAAATGAGTGCCCTTTTCTCTTATATTAGAGGCTATATACCACTGTCAACCTTATTGCAAGTGTACAAAAGGTATTATTTATTTCCCCCTAAATGTGCTTTAAAGTGATATCATCACTATAACTTGTTTATCACTCTTGTGATATTCTTTGTTTTTTGCTATATTTTCTTTGTTGTTCTCTTCATCTGTTATTCCTTTCTTTTACGATTCAATCAGATATTTTCACTTACTGTTAAAATGACCTCAATAATCATAACCATTAAATTGTGTTACTGTTATTCTTTTCCTCTTGAATCTCTGCTTTCAATGTCTTCTATCCTTTTTAATTACTGGCTTTCAATATATCCATATGTCTTTCTTTTCCTTTAATGCTGTAACTGTTGATTGAAGTTTCTCCCACCTCCCCTTCTTAATCTCTGACCTAAAAGTTTCATCTTGTCTTTTCACCTCTTTCTTGGCCTAATTTCTTCAGCGTCTTCCTACTTTTTTCTTTCCATCTTGATTTGTCCCCTAGTGTCTCTCTTTTCCATCTTCTATTATTTTAAAAAAATCACGCTTTCACACTAGCTGCTACTCATATTTTCTCCAGTCCATAAACTGATTTTACTATCCTGCTAAATATTCAGCTGATGGGAATTGTGCAAAAACAATCTTCAAGATCCAATCTGACAGTGTCAAGCAAGTAGGCTAGTGAGAATCATCGTAATGATTTTCCAGTCTGATGCTATTGTGCAAGATATTGCATTGGCAGGGATCATGCACCAACAGCTCGTAATTCATCTAATCTAACGGCTTTGTGCTGGATATTGGGGTGATATCAATTATGACCCAACAAACTCCAGGATCCTTCAGTCTGACTATTTTCATGAGAGACCTCGGGTGTCCCAGTGTATGAATCACACATCAGCAAACTCCGTTGAGCAAGGCGCAAGGCTGGTGGGACCGTGCACTGCAAACATTGTGGCTAGTTTATTAAAATAATGTAATGTAAAGGAATGGCAGAACTCCAGGGCAGGCTGTGTTCTGAGAATTTAATTTCAAGCATGACTCTGCTATATGGAATGTTATTTGCCAAATAATGTCCAATGAATTTTCAGAAGTCATTTGACAAAGATGCATATGTGGGACTTTTAAAAAAAGATTTATGTATGATAAATCAGCTAGCTATATTCAAAACTGGCTTAGCAATAGGAATAGGATGGTGAAGATCAATGAAAAAAACTCTGTCCGAAGTCAGTGACGAGTGGAGCTCTGCAGTATCTGTGTTGTATCCCTGCTGTTCAAACTGTTCATTAAAAAATTGCTAGATTCTCTAATGACTCAATGAGTTTATTCAGTGAACAGATAGTTGAGCCATCATTGGGAAGGTCCTGAGTTTGATTTGCAGTCTTTGCTGCATGAGCTGGGATGTGCTACAATTAACCTCAGTTGATTTGGAAGGGGGAAATAAGCCAGGCTTTTTGCTCCTAATTGCTATTAGTGACCCCTGCTGGAAGTGCTGATGTCTGGACATGTTTAGACAAAAATGCTTCAAGTCTCAGGGTGGGTCTTGGGTGAGCAAGGCTATCCTCAAAAATGTTTTGAAACTTTAAATTTTGAAAATTGGAAACAAAAGCAATAACTGCAGGAAATACACAGCAGATCTGTCAGCATCTGTTATCGAAAAGACAGGTATGATGTTTCAGATGTGAAACCTTCATCAGAACACTTCAGAAAGGCACGCAGCCCGAATATCATAATATGTCTTTTCCTTTTACAGATACTGACTGATCTGCTGTGTATTTCCAGCATTTTTAAATTTTTATTATGAAAAGACTTAGTGAGATGAATGACCTGCAAAATGCATAATAAAATGCTTAGATTATATAAAAGATCATCAGTGAGGTGATGGAGAGACATAAAAGGGACAAAAGAATATGCAAATTATTGGAAGAGTGAAAAGACATGGAGGAGGTTTACACAAACAAAAAGGTGAGAAAATGGGGGAAATGGGGAAAGAAAGAAAAAAAGAGTTACAAATGCAATAGATTTGAAATTGAAACAGAAACTGCAGGCAAAAGACAGTGGATCCATCACTCTTGAGAAGAGAAACACAGGTCAAGATCACGGGCTCAGATCCCCTGCTAATACTGTATTATGACAAATGGTAACTATCCCAAATGTCATCCTGTTTCCTGTCCCCCTGAACACTGACAAATTATTAACTTCCTCTCTGCAATTGGTGCATCCGTTGATTTTCTCACCTTTTCTTCCCTCCCCTTTTGCTCTCTATTTTTCCAACCTTACTAAAATCTCTGCTTATCTTTTAGTCTTCAGTTCTGATGAAGAGTTACACATCTGAAATGTAAAAACCTGTCTTTTCCACTTTCTGATGTTGACTGACCTGCTGTATATCCTCTGGAACCATGGTTCATGACACCTCTGTGGTATCCCAGGACACCAGCTGAACACAGGTGTAATAAGCGTATGCCACTTAACTAACCATCTAGTACACCATTTGAATCTTGAAAGCAGCGCTTAAATAGATAGATCGAGGGAGTGCTGCAATACTGCCTGTCTAAATTTTCAAGGATCATGATAATGTGCTGCATGCTTATCAATTTGTGCTACAAAGAGATATCATCTTGAAGACCGATGAGGTCCAAAGCTTTCATATGCAGTAAAGGGACCATGAAGAAGACCATTAGGATTTTGAACATAATGCCAGCTGTCAGAGCTGTTCATTAACTCTCATACAGGAGATCTTCTCTTAACTTGGAAATGCGCCTGCTGATTTAACAGTCCTCCTACATCTTCTCTGCTTCCACAAATATGCCTTCACCAACAGTGCCTAAATTCCAGGCAACTCATAAATCTCCCATTCCTGCTACCTGATCAAACATGTTTGTAAACTTTTACTCTGTATGCTCTGCGTACACAATAACTTCAGAGCAACCAGAATTTTAATAACCAAACATGTAATTTGTGTGAGTTGCTAGTGTTTTTTTCCTACTGTTCTTTCTCTTGGTGGCAGTATGTAATGTATGTGCTCTTAAGCCTAGTCTTGTGCTACCTGAGGGGTTGGAGTAGGTAAGGTGGCTGGCTACTGTGTACATACAAGAACCTCTTGGGCTTGAAGTGGTCCTCACCTTCCAACAACTGACATGGTCCAGATGCAGGGGCACCACTTCTGCAGTTGCATGGGCAGCTTCACCTTGTTCACTTTCTGCCACATATGCAGCTATCAGAGAGGGCTGGCAATGGGAGGTGTTGTCGTTCTGAGAGACAACACCTTCATCCATATTCATTCCAGCCATGTCTCTGCTGCTGGGTACTGCCTCACCATAGCCAATGATCAGCATGTCAGCAGAACTAATGCTACCATTGACATCAGTGAAAATCTGCCTTCTGGTTCTCTCTAGCTGATCCTCAAGCCTGTAAAGCTGGAAGCATTGTTTCATCCACGGTGGAAGTACAAGCCTCTATGACTGCAGACTGCGAACTTGTCAGAGAATTACTGACTGTCCTTAGGACCTTAGAGTTGCCACGTGCTCCATGGTGGATTGCAGTGTTGCAAAACTATTGTGCAAAGCTGTGTATATGCGGCTAGTGGACTCCTTCACATGACCTGCCATCTCCAGTGTGCTGCATGACAGAGTATGGAATGACTGCATCAGTGTATGATGCTCAGAAAGCATCCTTCTTTTGAATACTAGACCTGTGAGGTTTAGATCCCTAGACTCATCAGCCAAGAAGTGGTAGAAACTTGCTCTCCAGACAGCAGGTTCCTGCTCCTCCGTTGCCATCACCAGCTGCTTCTGCTCACTTGTGCTATGTGTCTCACACAGTGCACTCCCCTGTACTGTACTGTATAAATCTCTTAGAGTACATGTATCAGAGCTAACGCTTGGGATGGATAGAGTGAGTCAGATCCCAGTGCCATTTGGCCAAGTGTCTCTGGAGCCTGACTCAGATACTTCTGGCGCATCTAGAGAAAGAGAAGAGGGGGATCAATTACAATGTACCCTTATGAGATATTATTGCATACAGTGTGAGTTACATTGAGGCCATTCAAGGGCGTAAAGGGAGGAATTTCCCAAGGAAGTCCAGGTTCTCCCCCGACCCTCCCACCCCTTTACATGGGAGGGGGAGGTGGCAGGCCGAGGATCTGTCCACGGGCCCCCAACTAGAATTTAGATATCTGGTCCAACTAGGGCGGAATTCCAGCAGAGCTGGGATCTGCCCCACCCAAGGATAAATCTGATTTGAGCTGTCTCCAGCCCCAAGTGTTTGAAGGCCATGATTTCACCAGTGAGCTCCCAATCGTAAGCGTATTAAGCACTGGGAGCTCCCTGAGATTGTGCAAATAATGTTCAGCCTGGAAGTGCATGCAGGGTCAGGTGGGTACTTTTCTTGCACCACTCAACTTTGAGTGGATCCTGGATCTGATTGGAAAATCTAGGCCAATGCCTTTGATTTCTGATGACAGTCACACAAAAAGATTAACATATGTGACATGATTATCCCAGGTTTATTGAGAAACAATCTGCAGTCAATTGCCAGGAAATTCTGGGGTAGCTTTTTGTTTTTACCACTGGGCATTAAGCATTGCCTGGATGGAACGCAAGAAGAAAATCTGGCCGAGAGGATCGCACTTACATTAATTTCAATGGAAGGAAAAGCAAGAGAGTTCTGTTACTGCTGTGCCATCCTCCCCACCAGGTTTCCTTTTCTGCGCTCTGCCCCATTAAAGCTTAATGTTCAAGTGGTGAAGATGAAATTCTATTCATCTGTGTCCAGTATCAATCTTATGCTGAAGATATTGTTCCACGTTTGCTCACATTGACATAAAAAGCGATGTGGATCTTGTTATCAGCTTTGACTGTTAGTTTGAACTCAATTGCATTCTCAAAAAAATAAAAAGTTAGAAAATTAAGCAGATTTCGTAAGAAAGAAACTTTATTCCTTGCCTATATCTTAGCTTTCATAGAAACCCCTTCCAATTGAAATTAGGATGAACCTGCCTGATAGTGAATGGCCAGCATTTATACTTTTGGTTGCCAAGATTTCAATTCATGCACTGAATTGTATTAAATGTGTTAGATCTTGCACACTTACCTTTTTCTTGCATAAAAGAGGGCATTTGCACCAAACTAGTATAATCCCCTGATGCAATTTCCTGTTTCATAGCTGAGGCCAATTTGAAGGTCAGGAATTGAAAGTTTTTACTCCAAACTGAAGAAAATAAATAACTCTGTAGCATTTATACTTAAATAATTGGTCGTCTGCTTCAATTTTATAAACATATGTATATGCAATAACATTCCATTGACAAATATACATTCCATTGAGGAATAAAATCCCAAAGGAAAAGTAACCCATCTGTGGCTAACTAAAGAAGTTAAGGATAGTATTAGATTAAAAGAAGAGGCTTATAATATTGCCAAGAAGAGTAGTAAGCCTGAGGATTGGGAGAATTATAGAAATCAGCAGAGGATGACCAAAAAATTGATACAGAGGGAGAAAATAGATGATGAGAGTAAACTAGCAAGTAATATAAAAAGAGGATTGTAAGAGCTTCTAAAAGTATGTAAAAAGGAAGAGATTAGTGAAAGTAAACATGAGTCCCTCAGAAGCAGAGACAGGAGAAATTATAATGGGGAATAAGGAAATGGCAGAGATGTTACATGAATATTTTGTATCTGTCTTCACAGTAGAAGACACAAAAAGCATACCAGAAATAGTGGGGAACTAAGAGTCTAATGAAAGTGAGGAACTTAAAGTAGTTCATATTAGTAAAGAAAAAGTACTGGAGAAATTAATGGGACTAAAAGCCTACAAATCCCCTGGATCTGATGGCCTACATCCTAGGGTTCTAAAAGAGGTGGCTGCAGAGATAGTGGATGCTTTAGTTGTGATCTTCCAAAATTCCCTAGATTCTAGAATGGTCCCAGTGGATTGGAAGGTAGCAAATGTAACCCTGCTATTCAAGAAAGGAGAGAGAAAGAAAACAGGGAACTACAGGCCAGTTAGCCTGACATCAGTCTTCTGGAATCGGGGCACTTTGGAAATCATTATGGGCCAGAACTCATGCAGAGTGGCGAGGCAATGCTCACCACAGCTCCTGTGAATTAAATTAACAAAAGTACTCACTGCGGGCTCTGTCGCATTGACTTGCTTGATTTTGAACTTCTAAAAAATTGTGCACTATCAACTCAGGCTCTGAGCAGCGTGAGTTGGGGCGCATGTAACAGTCTGTGAGGAGAAGACAAGCCCGCAAAATCTGTCATGAAAAGAAGTCACGTCCACAGATTCAGGCTGCATTGCTCAAGCAGGCAAGCAGACTTCATTCATTTAGAGTTAATATTCTGGATGTCATTGTAAATAAAAATTTTAAATCTTTTTTATAAAAAGCCAAAGAAATAATTGAATTTAATTGAAGAGACAGAATGGAAAAATATTTTTAAAATGTAATTTTTTAATTTAAATTTTTTTAATGACCAAAAACTAATAAAATAAGGAGTAATATGAGACTCCATAGTTTCAAAATTTAATTTTTAGTTGTTTGGCAGTCATTAAGGCTAACTGCGCTTTTAAAACTTAGTTCAGACCTGGTATTTTTAAGCATACCTGTTTGGTGGCGTAATTAGTTACTTTCCAGCTGGGCAGATGAGCAAGTTTGCGATTTTGCAGCGTGTGATGGCCCTTTAATTCGAAGCTGTCAAATCACCGCCGAACCAATAGGAGCAAGTTCACGATTTCCGTGTTTTAGTGCGCATGTGCAAACGCGGGAACTTGCTCCTTCAATTCACCACTAAAAACTGAGAGCACTGTTGAGCTCCTGTGTTATTTCGGAAGCAAGTTCTGCTCCATTGTGATTAGGCAGGGTCAACATGGTTATATGAAAGATAAATCGTGTTTGACAAATCTACTGGAGTTTTTTTGAGGGTGTAATTAGCAAGGTAGATAAGGGGGATCCAGTGGATGTAGTATATTTGGATTTTCAAAAGGCATTCGATAAGGTGCCACACAAGAGGTTGTTACACAAGATAAGGGCTCATGGGATTGGGGGTAATATATTAGCATGGATTGAGAATTGGTTAATGGACAGAAAACAGAGAGTAGGAATAACTGTCATTTTCAGTTTGGCAGGCTGTAACTAGTGGGGTGCCACAACGATCAGTGCTTAGGCCTCAGCTAGTTACAATCTATATTAATGACTTAGATGAAGGGACCGAGTGTAATGTATTCAAGTTTGCTGATGATACAAAGCTAAGTGGGAAAGTAAGCTGTGAGGAGGACACAAAGAGTTTGCAAAGGGATATAGACAGGCTAAGTGATTGGGCAAGAAGCTGGCAGATGGAGTATAATGTGGGGAAATGTGAGGTTATTCACTTTGGAAGGAAGAATAGAAAAACAGAATATTTTTTAAATGGTGAGAAACTATTAAATGTTGGTATTCAGAGGGATTTGAGTGTCATTGTACACGAAACACAGAAAGTTAACATGCAGGTACAGCAAGCAATTAGGAAAGCAAATGGTATGTTGGCCTTTATTGCATGGGGGTTGGTGTACAAGAGGAAGGAAGTCTTGCTGTAATTGTACAGAGCTTTGGTGAGTCCACACCTGGAGCACTATGTACAGTTTTGGTCTCCTTACCGAAGGAAGGATATACTTGCCCTGGAGGCGGTGCAATGAAGGTTCACTAGATTAATTCCTGGGATGAGAGAGTTGTCCTATGAAGAAAGATTGAGTAGAATGGGCCTATATCTCTGGAGTTTAGAAGAATAAGAGGTGATCTCATTGAAACATATAAGATTCTGAGAGGGCATGACAGGGCAGATGCTGAGAGGCTGTTTACCCTGACAGGGGAGTCTAGAATTAGAAGGCTTAGTCTCAGGATAATGGGTTGAATATTTAGGACTGAGATGAGAAAGAATTTCTTCACTCAGAGGATTGTGAATCTTTGGAATTCTCTATCCCCGAGGGCTGTGGGTGCTTATTCGCGAATATGTTCAAGAATGAGATCGATCGATTTTTGGACTCTAAGGGAATCAAGGGAAATGAAGATCGGGCGGGAAAGTAGAGTTGAGGTCAAAGATCAGCCAAGACCTTATTGAATGGCGGAGCAGGCTCGAGGGGCTGTATGGCCTACTCCTGCTCCTATATCTTACGTTCTTGTGTTCTTAACAATATAAACAGGGCTTTCATTTCCTATAGGAAGAGCAGAAATACATTTTAAATTGCTATATCATTTGAAACCCTTGCTGAGACTATACAGTCCAAATTTCTATAATAAGGGAATAGAATGAGACACCCTTTTCTAAGCATACATCTCACATCTGGTATGTAATTTAATATGTGTACATTTGTACCTTTGTGATTTACCCTTCGCATTGAATAAGTATTAATGGTATAGAATTAGATTTTATGTCGGTAACAACAAATATTAAACCGTGTGACATTAATCATAATATCATTGTCATATTATAAGCAGTACAATGATTGGAAATGTTTACTTTTGTAGAGCCAGATTCAATCCAAGTATGGAAACTTATGTACAATTAACCAGCTTTGTCCACTCTATAAACTGCACTCATTTGTCCTCCACAATTATTGATTCACTTACATAAGAACATATCCCTTGATTCCCTTAGAGTCCAAATATCCATCGATCTCAGTCTTGAATATACCCGTGATGTGGAGATGCCGGTGATGGACTGGGGTGGACTCCTTACATTTGAATATACTCAATGGCTGAGCATCCACAGCCCTCTGGGATAGAGAATTCCAAAGATTCACAACCCTCTGAGTGATGAAATTTTTCCTCATCTCAGTTCTAAATGGCCGACACCTTATCTTGAGACTATGACCCCTAGTTCTAGACTCTCCAGCCAGGAGAAACCAGTGGATGTAGACCTATTCTACTCAATCTCTCCTCATAGGACAACCCTCTCATCCCAGGAAACAATCTAGTGAACGTTTGTTACACCCCCCTCTGAGGCAAGTATATCCTTCCTTAGGTAAGGAGACCAAAATTGCACACAGTACTCCAGGGGTGGTCTCACCAGAACCCTAAATAATTGCAGCAAGACTTCCTTACTCTTATACTCCAACCCCCTTGCAATAATGGCCAAGATACCATTTGCCTCCCTAATTGCTTGTTGTACCTGCATGTTAACTTTCTGTGATTTGTGTACAAGGACACCCAAATCCCTCTGACTACCAACATTTAATAGTCTTTCACTCTTTAAAAAATATTCTGCTTTTCTATTCTTCCTACCAAGTGGATAATTTCACATTTCCCCACATTATACTCCATCTGCCACCTTCTTGCTTAACCTGTCTATATCACTTTGCAGCCTCTATGCGTCCTCCTCACAACTTACTTTCCCACCTAGCTTTGTATCATCAGCAAATTTGGATACATTACACTCGGTCCCTTCATCTAAGTCATTTATATTGTTAACAGCAGAGGCCCAATCACTGATCCTTGCGGCACCCCACAAGTTACAACCTGCCAACCAGAAAATAGCCTGTTTATTCCTACTCTCTGTTTTCTGTCCATTAATCAATCCTCAATCCATATTAATATATTACCCCTAATTCCATGAGCCCTAATCTTGTGTAACAACCTCATGTGTGGCACCTTATCGAATGCCTTTTGAAAATCCAAATATACTACATCCACTGGTTCCCAATTATCTACCATGCACCCTCAAAACATTTTCTTAATCATATTATGATTTTCTAAGTGGCCCATTACCACCTCCCTAATAATAGATTCTAGCATTTTCCTTACTACTGATGTCAGGCTAACTGGCCTGTAGTTCCCTATTTTCTCTCTCCTTCCTTTCTTGAATAGCGGTGTTACATTTGCTACCTTCCAATCCACAGTGACCATTCTAGAATCTAGGGAATTCTGGAAGATCAAAAGCAATGCATCCACTATCTCTGCAGTCACTTCTTTCAAAACCCCAGGATGTAGGCTATCAGGTCCGGGGATTTGTTGGCTTTTAGTCCCATTAAGTTCCCCACTCTTATTAGACCCTTTGTTTCCCACTATTTCTGGTATGTTTTTTGTGTCTTCTATGTATCTTCTATGTGAAGACAGATACAAAATATTTGATTAATGTCTCTGCCATTTCCTTATTCCCCATTATAATTTCTCCTGTCTCTGCCTCATTTACTTTCACTAATCTCTTCCTTTTTTCATACTTGTAGTTTACTCTCATATTCAATTTTCTCCCTCTTTATCAATTTCTTGGTCATCCTTTGCTGAGTTCTAAAACACTCCCAATCCTCAGGCTGACTACTCTTTTTGGCAACATTGTAAGTCTCTTCTTTTAATCTAATACTATCCTTAACTTCTCTAGTTAGCCATAGTTGGATCACTTTTCCCATGGAGTTTTTATTCCTCAAGTGTGAAAAAGGATTAATTTCTTGCCAACAACTTATTTATGCAAGAAAATGCACAATCATGTTTATCGAAGAAACTAAGCAAATTGGTGTTAAATTGGGCATGCAACTTGGAAAGGTTCAGTAAATGTGGCAGTACTCATCAGTTGCTCTGTAATAGCATTTCCTGACACATAGGTGGGGCTAGGCACTGACTTGCTTTTGCCCGACTGCCATCTCTTACGAATATACTCACTGTTTTGTATTACAGGTTAATTTTCTGATTGAGCAGTTTATGTAACTGATGACCTATACTCTTTGTCCCTGGGATCCTGCTAATCACAAAGCTGGAACCCAGAGCAAAGAGCAAAGGTCAGTGCCATAAGTAAACAGGCTACGTATTATTAAAATTGATCTCAGCTGCAAAAACTTCTTCATAACGGATGGCACTAAGATGAAAATGTTTTAACAGCCAGGCTTGCTTAACTCCTATCTGTACATTGGAAAAATGCTATTGCAGGTCAACTGTGGGACACTGGCAATGGCAAATTGAAGAAATAATTAAAATATTTGTTTATCATTTTGACATTGTGGATTCTCTTCAGAGAACACAATCAAAATTACTGTAATGAAATAGATCATTTTTAAGGATTTTTGAAAACACTGCACAAATGTAGTGATTTATTGGGAAGGACGCAGTGAAGTGCGTTACAAGTGCCATTGATGGGAAGAAAGTGATGACAATGAGCTGAACTACTGGGCAAATAAATTGATCATTGGTCATGGATTTAAGAATGCTAGATTTTTCATGATTCATTACCCACACAGTTGTATGTCAATAATTATGCACTTCAGAGTTTCTTTCATGGGAGTGAAAAGATCCATAAGTAACAAGTGCCATAAGCACTAATGTTTTGTGATGCTCTTTGGAACAAGAGATTAACTTAAGTAACACATTGCCAATGGTGTGATGTCCTAATTTGCAATTAAACATTTTGGAGCCTAAATTTGATAGCGCCCGATAACGGGCGTGAAACGGTCAGTGTGTTGAACTCACGCGCCAGAAGAGAGAGGCCCGAGGGCCATCCTAAATTCATCCTCAGGCCTCATGAGAATAAATACGGCGAGCTGCGGGTGTCCATTAGGCAGCTCGCTGGTCTGAGCCCTTGAAATTTCCTCTAGCTCGAACACTGAGCCGGCCCGCTGGTAAGGCCAAGGGAGGGGGAGGCACACAGGAGGCGGGCGAGTATGGGCAGGTAGCGGCCCACAGTATTAATGTGGAGGCAGGAGGAACACTCCTGCTCCTCCTGGCTTTACATTCAGGTAAGTTGAAAAACTTGTCTTACTTACTGGTTTCTTCCACGGCCTCCAGCGGTACCTTTAAGGACCGATGTTTAGGTCGCTGCAGAGCCTGAAAAACTAGTCAGAGCTTGCACAGTGCAAGCTCCATCTAGTTTTAACACATTTCCAGAAAAAGTGCACAGAACCATGTGCCCATTTCCAGAAAATGTGCACCGTGACTGCCTCTGCCACTTCCCTCCATACAGCCTAAACCACCATTTAATGGAACTTCCTGCTCTCAGTACCCAACAGTGTTATTGTTCTGGTCCTGACTTCAGCCAGCAACATCTCCATGAATACATCATTATTTCCCTGTTCTCCATCCTGCTGGCAGTTGGTAGGTGCGTGTGCTAACTACTTTACCAAGATGGCACGCTGCACACCTCCCGTCAGAAGTGCGCACATGCATCTTGGATGCCATTTTGGGACCTTAGGTGGTCATGTGGCACCTGAAAAACGGGCACTGCATAGCCCAATTTAACCCCCGTTGTCTGCAGGATCAGAGACAGTCTCCTGGCAAGAAAGTTAAGATTCAAGAAGGAAACATCCTGATTAGGACTGGCAGACTGAAATCTGGCTGTTTAGATTCTGTCATATGATCTGTTCGTGGAACAATTCCTGACTGTGAGGATAGGGTCAATAGTGTCATGAGCACCGTGTGAGGAGAATAATAAATGAGTCTTATTTACAAGCAAATGCGCACTGACCATTACTTTTGCATCCTTGTCCACAATTTACTGATCGACCCTGAGTTCATGTGTAAATTTAAGTTCACAATTGAAGAGCCACAAACCTCCCTGAGTACTTGCTAATACATTTCTGATTTGCTGTCTTGCATCATACACCACTTGCACACTTATTGAATGTTACCACTTATGATTGCGAAATGAGTTACATTCGTGCAATCAGTGGCACTGGTGACTATTGGGAATGTAGCAAAAACATACGACACAGTTTCTGTCTGTTATTGCTATGGCACAATGGAAAGGATTTTAATGTACTGATCATAAAAATGACCATCTCTCTTTACTGGTATAGTAGGGATACCAGATACGCAAGTCACTCAGCACTGGGACATACCTGCAGTGTTGCCTGTCAGGGTATTTGAAGTGTCCTGGTGGAAAAACAGTGACCTTACCTCCAACAGATGAAGCATGCCATCTGGCTGTTGAACATTCCAAATCCTTTTTAATCTCCTAATATCAATCAATAATTACTTGTTTACTTATATCTCATTGAAGTCCAAGAAGGAATGTTATGCTGATATCCATGGCCTCTGGGCCGTTCTTTTATTTTACTTCTATGTGGACGATTTGGAAATCTAACAGGCATTCTGGGTGTATACTGGAATCATGCTACAAATGTGGATTCATTCGAACTGTGCCAGCATGTACTTTACCCAAAACCTGGTTTAAGTGCTCGAAACACTAAGTGGCCTTTTGTAGTTTTTAAACTTTAACATGCCTCTCATGAATGCAGTGGAGCAGGAATGATCACAAGGAGCAGAATTGATACCATGGAGCAGGAATGATCTAACAGAGCAGGAATGATCTCATGGAACAGGAATGATCCCATGGAGCAGGAACAATCCCATGGAGCAGAATGATCCCAAGAAGCAGGAATGCTCTCATGGAGTAGAATGATCTCATGGAGCAGAATGATCCCACGGAGCAGGAACGATCCCATGGAACAGAATGATCCCATGAAGCAGGAGTGATCCCACAGAACAGAATGATTTCAGGGAGGAGGAATGATCCTATGGAACAGGAGTGATCCCATGGAGCAGAATGATCCCATGGAACAGAATGATCCCAAGAAACAGAATGATCCCAAGAAACAGAATGATCCCATGGAGCATACACAAGAGTGAAACATTGTGTTCAGTATTGCACAATTTTACATTCTGAAAATTGATCATAACTTAACAGGTGCAGGCTGTGTATTAACATCATGCAGAAATACTGGCACACTGCCACATTTTAAAATGTAGGCCCTTTGCTTCTATGACTGATCATACAAATAGAATTATGACTGCCATTAATATAATGTGAATCCAAATACATAGGAGCAGCTGCTCGGCTGAATTTATGCGGTAGCTACAGTTGTTCCTCACCTGTCACTGCTCAGTGCTGGAGAAACAGACTGCAGCAGGGTTTAACATGAGGCAGCATTTGGAGGATGAGCACTCACTCTTCTAGAGAGTGACTATTGGCAAGCTATTTGACCCTGGGGGCAGCACATCTGCGCTCACCCTATGTGAGCATTTTCCAGCAAAGGTCTTGGACAGTGATGAACAAGAACCATGATTGATGTATTTCCCCTTCCTTAGCCTGGGGACACTGAGGTCAACTGTATAGACCTCAATGTTTCCCAGCTGACTCAGCACTGACTAGGAATTGTACCCAGGACCCTCGTGGATGGTATGGCTCATTACCCCATTATTTAGGTGATTAACTGAGACACTTGGGCGTGTGAGGGAAGGGAACAGCTTTTCAACCATTTATGCACAATAATTAAGGGTTATAAAGCATTGTGCAGTTAAAAAAGTGTGTTTTGCATTTTGGTGGTAGCTGAGAGTGGTGATATTGCCAACCATAAATTAATTTTGCACCTGGCTGCAACGTTAATCAAGGGCTATAACCAGGAATCTTGATTTTCAGTTTCGGAACAGGTGGGTCATCATGGTGGCTCCATCACGGAGACGGGAACAGATCGAATTAACATCACCTCCATTGCAACAATTACCTCCCTGGCCAACAAAGTCACAATTATGGTTTCAGGCTGGAGTTCTGTCCTCACTGCTTCCTTTGCTCTTCCTAGAACTGACTGAAAAAAATGGTCACTGTAGTCTATTCATTCTTCTCATGGCATGGGGGACATTTATTTTTGAGAGAGAGCATTTTTCCTGTCACAACCAAATAGAAAATATGTTACCCCCCTGTCCCCGCTACGAAAACTCACATACATTATGTTTTATATTTACTACAACAGCACAGTCTAATGACCCTAGAAGTTTGACATTTACACTGGCTGGATTCCAGAAGTTATAAATGATGAGAAGTTAAACTGAAGTACTCAGATTTATGTTTTGTTAATGTGAGAATGGGTCCATTATCTGTTGTAGGAATTTTGTGCAAATGTGAAATAATTCACTTAAAAAGAAATGTCACATTCAAATAAATACAAATACATGAGGGTAAATTTGTGCCTTAAATAAGATGTAGATTCAATAGATACTGTACTTGGCTGTACACATATATTGAGTAGACTGTAGTAATGTGACTAAAGGATTAAATCAGCTAATAGAGTTAGACTGCTTACTGTACGTTCACATGATATAAAGTTACAAAAATGAACTTTTCTTCATACTAACCCTTTAAAGTTGCAGTGCCTCATAGAGATCTTAATATTGTTAAAGTGACCCATGTGATATAGCTTATCTGCCTAAAATCTTTTTGAATCTTCTTGATATTTTAGATACAGTACATTAAAGGAGAATGACTTTCCACTGGGAAGTACTTGCAATGAAAAGCTTTCCTTCCTTGAATGCTTTCATATGATTTTTCATTATAAATATGCTGTTAGTTTTTTTTTGATGTGCATAATGTAACAGCCTTTGGAGCAGATCGTTGTTTATTTACATTGTGTGACAGGATGATAGGATTTTTACAGTAGTTATGACGTTAGACCTGCTTCATGTCAACATCAGCTGACAAGAGAATGCTTTATTAAAAATCATACAATCTATGCTACTAATATATCAAAACCTCTGTATATATTGCAAAGAAGAACACCAGTGGACATATGAGGAGAGGTTGAGTAGATTGGGACTCTACTCATTGGAGTTCAGAAGAATGAGAGGCGATCTTATTGAAACATATAAGATTGTGAAGGGGCTTGATCGGGTGGATGCGGTAAGGATGTTCCCAAGGATGGGTGAAACTAGAACTAGGGGGCATAATCTTAGAATAAGGGGATGCTCTTTCAAAACTGAGATGAGGAGAAACTTCTTCTCTCAGAGGGTAGTAGGTCTGTGGAATTTGCTGCCCCAGGAAGCTGTGGAAGCTACATCATTAAATAAATTTAAAACAGAAATAGACAGTTTCCTAGAAGTAAAGGGAATTAGGGGTTACGGGGAGCGGGCAGGAAATTGGACATGAAGCTGAGTTTGGATCGGTCAAGGCCCTGTGGGTGGTGGAGCAGGCCCAGGGACTGAGTGGCCAGGTCCTGCTCCTACTTGTGTTCTTTAGATTTGAGGTTAGGATCAGATCAGCCATGATCTTATTGAATGGCGAAGCAGGCTCGAGGGGCCGATTGGCCTACTCCTGCTCCTATTTTTTATGTTCTTATAGTGATATTATAAACTGCAACAGTGCCTTATCGAAATCCTGGAAATGTGTTGTCTTGCAAACATTCCCATGTTTTAAAATATTGTTTATAGTAAACATACATACAAATTTATTTTGCATCGATGAGCTTTCTGGTTTGAGATTGACCATTACAATTCATGTCTTCTATTAAGTCTTCTAACCATTGCTATTATGCAACTTTGCTATGAGGTTTCGTATCATGTGGTAAGATAAAGGGAATAATGATACTGGATCAATACGTTTCCTTTGGTAAAAGGAAGAAAAATAGAATGTGTGTAATCAAAAAGTGACCTCGGCCTAGAAATTCACTTGCGCTGGCCTGCCCGGGAGCGATCCCTACGCCCGAACAGGTAGGACCGAGGCGCACAAGAGATTGGGCCTCGAGCCTCATTTAAATGAGACCAACGAGCTGTGGACATCTGCTGGGCGTCCCCAGGCAGCTTGCCGGCTAAAAAGCTTTGAATTTCAGTCTGCTGCATTGACAGCTGCGCCTCTCAGGAAGGTTGTTAGAGGGGAAGGGAAAACCGTCGGGAAGTGGGCGACTGAGAAAGGGGGGGTGAACAGGAGGGGTGAGGGCAACCGGGAGGGGGTTGAATGGGCAGCCAGGACAGGAGGCGTCCGGGATGGGGAGCGATTGGGCTGGGAGGGCAATTGGGACATCAGGACAGGGGGTCGAGATGGCGATCGGGAGAAGGGGTTGAGGTGGTGACCAGGGGGGGTGGATGTGGTGAGAGGTGGTTGGCAGCTGCCCGCAGTTTTAATGTGGACCAGGGAGGAGCACCCCAACTCCACATTCAGGTAAGTATTTTTTTTTAAACTTATCTTTTTGGTGGCAGCCTCCTCTTAGATAACACAATAGAAAGCCATATATTCAAGTTTGCCAACGACACAAAGATTGGTGGCATAGTAAGTAGTGTGGACCGGAGCATAAAATTGTGAAGAGACATTGAACGATTAAGTAAGTGGGGCAAAACTGTGGCAGCTGGATTTCAACACAGGTAAGTGTGAGGTCATCCATTTTGGAACAAAAAAGGATAATCAGAGTACTTTATAAACGGTGAAAAGCTAGGAACAGTGGAGGTCCCAAAGAGATTTAGAGGTCCATGTACACAGACCACTAAAATGTAGTGGTCAGGTACAAAAAATAATCAAAAAGGCTAATGGAATGTTAGTCTTTATAATTAGAGGACTAGAATATAAAGGGGAGGATGTTTTGCTACAGCTGTACAAAGCCCTGGTTAGACCACAACTGGAGTACTGTGTACAGTTCTGGACACCTTAGAAAGGATATATTGACCTTGGAAGGAGTGCAGTGCAGATTCACCAGAATGTTATAAGGGCTCCATGGGTTAGATTATGTGGAGAAATTACATAAACTAGGCTTGTATTCCCTGGAATATAAAAGGTGAAGGGATGATTTTATTGAGGTTTTTCGGATTTTGAAAGGAATTGATAGGGTAGATAGGGAGAAACTTTTTCCGCTGGTGAGGGAGTCTAGTACATGGGAACATGACCTTAAAATCAGAGCTAGGCCATTCAGGAGAGAAGTTAGGAAATATATCTTCGCACAAAGGGTGGTAGAAATGTGGAACTTTCTCCCACAAAAAGCAGTAGATGTTAGCTCAATTAATAATTTTAAATCTGAGATCGTTAGATTTTTGCTAGCCGAGTGTATTGAGGAACATGGAGCCAAGGCGGTTGGATGGAGTTAGGATACAGATCAGCCATGGTCTCATTAAATGGCAGAACAGGCTCGAGGGGCTGAATGGCATATGCCTGCTGTTATGTTTCTATGTTCCTATATTCCCTTTAAGGGCCGCCGATAAGGCTCATTTTCCTGAATGCTGCCGGCCCGGTGCCGACAGTGTTCCAGGCAACCCAATTTTGCACAGGGGGCCTCAAATAGGTGTTAGACCCTTTATTTGCATATGAAAAGGGCCTAACGCCTGTCTCAGGCACAGGCACTGGATGCTTTTGTTTTGGCTATACCAATATGGCAGACAGCGCACTTCCCACTCGTAATTAGCGCGCGCTTGCTACCCGCCATATTGGAGGTTTAGGTGCCCGTATGGCGCTCGTAAAATGGGCATGGTGCCATCGAATTTCTAGGCCAAACTCTTTTTTACTGAGTTCTAATAGTCCTATACATAAAATATTATCTAACCAAAATATCTTTTCCTCAATTAACTACTCATCATAGTCATCACAAAAAAGTAACCCTTCACCTTGGACTACATGGCTCTCTCGCATTAAGTGTTCTGACATCCCTGTGTGGATGTTGACAACCATCAGCAATCATGCAGTTTAATTATTATATATTTCTGCTCACTGTTCAGGAATCTCTCACTGAGCTGCTGCTGTGCAGAGTAGCAGCAAGTTCACTCTATTCATAGAATACAAATAGTGAACAGCACGGCTAAAAGCACTGACTCAATGTTTTCAGTAAATGGTGAAACCAGCAAGTACACAGTTGTTGGTCAGAGTCAATGATGTCAGCTAAAGGGAAATGCTTGGATTTTTTCGAGGTTTCAACTTCAAGGACCGTAAAGTCTTGCTGCATGTAACCCCAGATTGGCAAATGAGACACTTGAGACCATCAACAAAGACAGATGGTTCCCCTTTAAGCTTCCAGAAATCAGCTGTAGACTCCCTCAGCTGCTGAGATTACCAGAGAAAGTGAAGGCATGCCCATCACTAAATGGCAAAGGCATTGGATGTAGACCATCACTAGGCCACCAGGAATCAATTATAAGGTCATAAGATATTATGGCTGAGGAAAGTGATTCAGCCTATCTTAATTTATCCACCTAGAAAGACCCTACAGTGCCTCCATTGCAGCATCTAATTGTTTCCTAGGTGAATCTAAGGTAATTGCCTCCCCTCCTCTATCTAGAAATCCATTTCAAGTGTTAATCACTCTCTGTGAATTTCCTGATATCCATCCTAAAATAACTTTTTGCTAGTTTGAACCTGTGACCCCTTATTCTACTCCCACAGTTTAATGTAAAATAGTATTCTAGATTAACCTTGCCCAAAAAAGTTTACTGTCTTATATGCCTCTATAACATCACTTCTCAGGAACTTCCTTTCCAGGATGAAAAACCTAAGTATCTTCAGTCTTTCCGCATAGCCCTGACACTGGAGATAAACCTCACAGCTCTTCTCTGCACAGCCTCCAGTGCTTGAATGTCTCTCTTGTTTCTCGGTGACCAGAACCGGACACAGTGCTCAAGGTATGGTCTGACCCGAGCACTGAGCATGTTTGATCACAACTTCCTCTGACTTGTTCTCTACTGTTTTGGCTTGTAATTCAATATTCTATTGGCTTTGTCCCTTGCCACTTATGTACACACGTAAATTTGAGCTCCAGGGTGTAAATATTTGTTGATTTAAAAGGTTTTAAAAATGAAGAAAAGTGACTAGACACATAATTGGATGCAGACCACAGCTAGAATGCCAGGAATCATGCTCCCCCACCACCTCCTGACACTGGTCTGCCAGAGATTTAAAAAATTATTCTGTTATAAAATAAAAAAAGATTGGATGCATATGTTGCCAATAAACTACTAAGGACCAGCCACAGACCACCAGAATTCAAACAGCCTTTCTGGCCCACCAGGTACAAATAATTAAAAAAATGTTCCTTACTTTTTTTTATTGTGGTTTCGGCTACAGATTTTCTAGTCAGTAGAATCTAGAAATTTCAGTTGGTGTACTAATTGAGGGTTTACTATAGGCTACCAAGACTTTTAGGGAGAATTCTCGCCTGGTTACATAAGATTTACTGTTTTCAATCTGTGGGATTAAATGTGAGCATTCTTGCCCATGCAGTTGGCGATGAAAAGGGAGAAGAAATAAATCCTCTAAAGCAGTTGAAAACTGCAATTAGGAGTCAGTTAAGTACCTGAAGTAATACTGGGAAGGCAAAAATGGCTGATCATTCATCAAATTGTTATAGATTTGGCTATGAGTTGCAACCCCTTTTACAAGGGCCCAGGGAAAGAAAGCTCACAATTTAAGAATTGATGGTCATCCTTCTCCCCTGCCAGTGTTACCTAGTGCACCAGATATGGAAGGAGACAGCTTAAAAGTAAGCAACATCAGTCAGCTATCACAGTCCAGAAATCTTTCATCTCTTGGGCCGACACAATTCCAGCAAGCTGTCAGTGAAATCCTGCAGTCAGCCAACTTATTTACTTCTTCCACCGGGGAATCACTTAGAAGGAGTGGCAGATTAAATGCCATACATCTGCAACAAACCCCAAGCACCAAGTCACAGCACCATGACAGCTCAAACTGCCAGTACTCAGACATCACATAATAGAGGAAGTAAGTGTCCTGCAGAAAGCTATTTTAATGTCAGAGAAGAAATGAAAGCTGATGTTCCTCTCCCAGCCAAACAACCACAGCGTACCAGAGGGATGCTGTATCTATTGAGGGTGAAGAGGAGTGAAATTTGCTGCCTGGGTGTCCCTGGCAGGGCTTTGCGCTAGTAATGAGGGGCCGGAAACAGGAACACAGTTGAAGGCTTGTAGCTGTGATCCTGGCATCAAGCCCTTCTGGATGTTGCTGAAGACCAGCAGTTAGAAGTGCCCAAAGCTCGAAGATACTAAAGTGGAAGAAATAAGAGAGATTACCTTCAGCCGGGCTGCATCTTCAAGACATTCAGAGGACCCCCGCAGACCCTCCAGTCTGTAGAAGCTCCTGGCACAAACCTCACAACCAGCCTTTTGGAGCAGCCCTACATTTGGACACCCATGGGTGGAAGCAGTGGAAATTAAAGTGGGAAGGTTAGGAATGGCCCTTTAATACAAACACCAAATTGGGATTCCCCTGGAGATCCTGGGGCAGTGTGGTAGGTGTGGAGACTTGACATAACAGATCTGAACCCTGTTTTCCTTTTCACTGCACCTGGGAACTGAGCATTCCCCAGGTTTAGCGAAATGGAAAATCTACTCTGTGGTCTCTGCTAAATACAAAACTGGTATATCTGAGGATGGTGTAAAAACTGAAGAGGTGCACTGAAATCCATAGGGGGAAAGGACGCCTTAATGTACAGAAATATCCTTCACAGGAAAAACCACAGCAAAAAGAGATATCAGAATATATAAAAATTGCCCTTTCATTTGTTTCACTAGAATCCCACAATGTGTCGAAGGAAAAACTTAGCCCCATGTAGCAAAGTCAAGATACGTTTGTGGACAATGTGCTATGTGGGTTCAGCCACATTAATAAGGCCATAAATAAAATTGTACCATGCCAAAGTGTTTTGCAATATTGTGAAGCTTGGTTGTCATAGTATACCATCGGTTCAGTTGATGTCAAGCAAATGCTTTTAAGATTCCGTCTCCTTCTTCTCCTGGAATGTCACTATCCGAGGTTCAGTGAGTCAACTGAAGACTGTCTTGAAGGTGATGCTGAGGCACCAACAGATATTGCTGTAGCTGTTATGGTATTTCATTCTGAGTGTTATGTTATGGAGGGTATCTCCACCAAGGATTCTTTACAAAGATCAACAGACAGTGATGTTTGAAATAAATAAATATATAAAATGTACATCATATTACTGCAACCTGATTGCTATATTATTTTCACTTTATTATTCTAATATTAATGTTTTCAATTATGTACCTACAATTCAGATTTTCAACATTGATATTACATTTGTTTATACAATAATGGTTTCGGTCTTTAAAATAATGTTACTGTAATTGGGTAGTTCTTGCGGAATACTTGTGTTTTAAGATTAAAATTTAATATGCCCAGAATTTCCTGAAAGGTTTTGGCATAAGAGTGGATTCGTTGCGAGGATTTATGCTGGATTTATGCCAAAACATTGCTACACACAAATTTCCTCGATCATTTGCGCCGGTTCTGAGTTACGTCCGCTGAAACCCCATATAGCTCATTAATATAGCTCCACTCCCCACGTAAAAAACTAGAAAACATGAGTTTTCTACATTTACCCCCGTTCTGAATGAGCACAAATTTACACCCAAAATTTTAGGCACAACAGGACCTGAAATCACTGTGTCTGGTGTTTAATAGTGAATATTAGTGATTTTTAAAAATTTCGACCCACTGAAATAGGTTATTGAAACCTGCACTCTATTTTCTACATCTTTGACTTCTTTTTTATGGCATCAAAATCTGTTACATCAAGAAGAGAAAAACTTCCACGATTGCATTTTCTTAAACATGCTGTGCTTAATCTGCGTAAATGATGGTTTGATGGTTTGAAACTTTAATTTTCATAATATCAATAAAATAAAGAGGGACTTAAAGAAGTCAGATGGCATATGTTCCACACTTTCTTCAGGCCCCGATTGTTTACACTGATTTCCACTTCTTTTACGCCGGATCATACGTTCTGGCGCTTGCTAATGATACTCTCAGGAAATTTTGGCTTAAATTGCCGTCGGCAGATTGGCGTAGAAACCGACGTAAATGTTGGCATAATTTCAGCCCAGGTGGGATCAAGGAAATTCAGGGTTAATGTCCTTATTATGGGTGGACATGTAATTTCAACATTCTTTTTAATATGAACAAAACAGTTGTTCTCTGAGTATCAGTGATAGGTTGTAGGCTTGATCCTCCTAACAACAAGGCCATTTAGTCTTGGGAGTGTGAAACTGTTTCTCACATTGTGATACTCATGAAATTTTCTAGTAATACTATACTATATGTGGGGGAGGGTTTGAAGCACCAAAGTGTGTATTACTATATAGGCTGGTTTCCTCTATAAAAGAGGCCTTTTTGCTTTAGGGAACTATACTGCTGCCTTTGTCCTTAATATTTTTTCAAACACAACCCCAACACAAGATGCAGTAATCTTCGAGTGAAAAATAAACTCCTGAGTTTCTTTTAATATCCATTGCATTGTAATGTTAAATCAGTGATATACTGCTATTATTTACAATAAATAATGGAGTGATCGCAGTAAATAAAAAGTTCACTAACTTGTGTGATCATTAATCTTTTAATCAAGTGCTGATGCACTGCAACCAACAAAGGAATAGAGCTGTATTAATTCAAGCAGGTAGACTTGATTTATATTGCTTTGTCCATATGTTTTAAGATTGCAGTTTTCTTCTATTGTTTTGCCCCTTTTTTGATGACTTTTAATTATTTTAAAAAACATTTTTTTAAATTCTTCTGAACACACAGTACTTCAAATGGAGTGAACATCCTTAAATAGAGACTATCTATTGATTCAAAAGTATGAGAACAGTGGATGGATATTCAGTTAAATGTTAGTTAAAACAATTTATATTTACTGCCCCAACAAATAGTAATCATCCACTTGACCTGTACAAATGAATGTTGATAGTTTCAAAAGCTGGAAAATGGAGGTGAGTAATGGAGCACAATGAAGACCACATTTTATCAAAACATGTATGTTAATAATTAGGAAACAGGACATCAACCTCAAACATGCTTTTTTTTTAGCATCAAATGGCAATGCCCTTAACAGAAGATCATTAAAAAGCCTAGAACTTCATTATGTAAAAAGATAACAATAGTTGTTGTTATACTTGGAAACAGCCTTGCACCAATACGGATATAGATCCAACACCAAATTAGTATGTAACAGCTGCATAGACTGGGCTACCAGATATCACAGGGCTGTCATGTGGATCCTTTCTTGGCAGATTGAACATTTTAATTCAGGAGCAGTAGGGTGTTCATGGTCCAGAGGGTAGCATTTTTCCAGTATAGATTGACTTTGATAATAACTATGAAACAAACAACATTTATTTATCAGTTAGTGAAATAGCCCCAAAGTTGCAGTATTTCCACACATTATAGGTTGTGTTTAATTTTTTCATAGTATGCAGATTGATTTTTAAAGATACACAGGGGCACACAGAAGCCTTTTGTTAAAAATTGAACAGGAGCTGGGAGAACTGGAAAGACTCATCCCAATCAGTGTGTGTAGATTTGAAATAACTGCACCGAAATCTCAAAGCTTGAACAGGAACAGATAAAGTGACATTATGCTACGCCCATTAAATATAATAGTCATTATATTTCCATGAGCTTAGGAAGCAAATCATGGCTTTAAAATTACTCAATTATGATTCAGACACATTTGAGCAATTACCTGTTTAATACTGTTATACCTTGAAAGTTTTATGTTTTAAATTACTCAGACATAGCAAAGAGCCCAATCCTGAAATCCATTTTCATTGTTATTGCACTTGATGTCAAACCCAGATACACTCTCTCTTTTCTGTCTATACAGCTTTGATTTTTCAGAGATTGCTTATTAATCGTATAGTTTCTTTGTTTTTTTTATAAGCTGTGATGTTACAGAACATGAATATTGATTGATGACTGTTCACAGTCTGCAGGAAACAAGCTTCAAAGGAAATGTAGTTCTCAAGGAGTTAATGGAGCACATGCATGCTGTAAATTTCTGAATGAGTAGTTTCCTGTGTTCTTCCTTGCCAGAAAGAGGTTGAAGAATGAAACTCTAATGAGGAGCTGTTAGCACACAACAGCTACAAATCCATTTTGAAAAGATCCTCACAGAGAGGGTCCATCATCACACCTCAGAGTTACACATGCAAATCACCACACCTGCTGCCACCAAATGTCACATACTCATGGATTTACAAAGAATTCTCACTGTTGGAGAGATAGGAAATGGAGCTAACAGAGATTTTACTAAATTTATATGTAATGTGTTGAGGGAAATCTGTTTGAAAAATTGTGTGAAATGAATCATTCTAACAAAGGTTGTCTGGACAGAGACAATCAAGATATATATTGGACTGAAATAAATATTTTGAGTAGATGTGTTTATTTTGAAGCCAGTCTGATTGCTTTATATAGTGGCAGAAGGTATTATAATACTGTTACTATGATTGAATTAAACAATCCGTATAGTTAGAAATTAAAGTGTAAAAATTGGTCCTGGCAGTTAATAGGAAACATTTTATTATTTTGTTAATTGTACTAATTTTGTGCTTCTTTGAATTGGGGATGCCTTTAATTTGATGCTGTTACTTATTGTTGTATTTGGCAATGTATCAAATATTGTGTGGAAAGAGTTTAAATTTACACACCATGTGGGACATAATTTACCTGAGTATTTCTGTACAGATACAATACTAAACAAGATCTTATATCTTCTTTATAAAAGGCTGAAAGTATAATTATTTTTAAGATTTATAGGAAAATTATTTCAGAGATTAAGGCTATCAATTTTAAGCAACCTACCACATGGATGTTTCCCACTCATAGGGCTCAATTTTAGGGGGAAATTGCAGGTGCGTTGGGGGCTCCGAAAATTGCGGAAATCCCGTTCGGGTTCGGAAGCCGGCTCCAACCCGCCGACTTCCAAGTTTCCCAGGGACTCACCTGTGTGTGCGCAAGCGGCCCAAAACCAGAAGTCCCGCTGGCAACTAAAGCCGGTGGGATGACAGTTAAAGAGCCAAATGTACCTATTGAGGTACTTAAGGCACTTTACCTGTGACAGATTAGGTGATTGTAATGATTTTTAATTTACCTGGGTGGCTTGCCCACTGCTTGTGATTCACGCCTGGTGAGGCGCGAAGGGCCGGATCAGGGAACAAGAAACTAAATAAATCAAATAAAAAATCATAGAAGGAAGTTAAAACACAAAATGAAACTACCTTTGCACCCTGCTCTGATGTCCGATGTCTCCCTCTCCGATGTCCCCCTCTTCACCCCCCCCTGCTGAATTCCCGATGTCCCCCTCGTCACCCCCCCCCCGCTGTCCTCCCAATGTCCCCCTCTTCACCCCCCCCCGATGTCCTCCCGATATCCCCCTCTTCACTCCCCTGATGTCCTCCCGATGGTGCCTCTTCACCCCCCCCCCCGATGTCCCCCTCTTCACCCCTCCATGGCCTCCTGATCTTCCCCTCTCACCCCCGATCTTCCACTCTCCCCCCCCTCCCCCGGTCTTCCATTCCAGTGCCGGATGACATCTCGTTCTCTCTCTTACTCTCTCCCTCCCCCCATCTCACGTTGCAGCTCCTGACGGCAGCCAGCGCCGGAAATGATAAGTTTTGTTTATACGGGTTTGCCATGTGCACCTTCACCCACCCCACTGCCAACCCGTCACCATTGCAAAATCAACCCCATAAAAACTAATGCAGTGTTGCTTTCCACTGTTTCTGACTGATATTGATACAAAGCTGCTTTCTCCTGGTGATAATTGTAACCTGGATTAGGGCGGCCAACTTTTGCCTGCCCCAAAACTGAATGGGGGTTGGGCACTCCGCTCACACCTAGAATTAAGATTTTAAAAATGATATAGTTGGACAGAAGGATTTGTAAAATAAGACAGCAAAAATATGAACAGTGCCTACAGCCCCCTCCCCCTTACTAATTACTTCCTTGGTGGTTTCTATTCTGTCCTTTTGTTTTTTTTAAGTTGGAAGTCAGTAAGGAAGCACTGATGAATACAATGGCATATGCCTGAGATGGCAGATGGTTGTGTGCTGATAGTAGTGTTCGTAGGTGGACAGCTATTACAGGTCAAATAAAATGTTAGTCAAAAGAGCCATTGGAGGAATGTTCCACTTCAGGGTCAGAAAAGACTGCAAATCAGCTTCTGGTTGAAAGAGAATGGAAAGAATCTGAAGCATAAGGTGCTGCCTACACATAAGTGTAAAACTTTCAGTCTGCATTCCATCCCTGTGTGGTGTGTGTGTGGGCGATCTGGTACAATTGATTCAATTTTCAAACCTTAGATCTTCCTCTTATTGTTTGGTGAAAACTGCGCCTTTCAACCTCATTCTTCTTTTAACTTCTACTAAAATAACACATACAGTTTATTTATACTGGTTGCACCAAACATCAAGCTTTACCATAATCAATATGTATGCTCAATACTCCACAGAATGGTCTGAAAAGCCAACAGTACTTTTTCACTCCATATTTTAACAAAAAACTGGACTGGAGTGAGACGGACTGTTGTATAGGTTTGTAATATGTGAACAATTATTTCTCTATATGTTGAGCAATTTTAAAGCCAAGTTGTTTTCTGCCTAGTTGATACCATGCAGAATTTAACTTTTTCTTGACAATTATACATCCAACTAATAATAGTGAAAAATGGAAGACCTTTGAAGTGGCCAACTTTGTGAAATTGAAGACCACTTTTGAAAAGTGTGTCAATTACTTGATGAATACAACAACAACAACTTGGATTTATACAGTGCCTTTAATGTAGCAAAAAGTCCCAAGGTGCTTCACAGGAGCTATTATTGAACAAAATTTGATACTGAGCCACATAAGGAGATATTAGGACAGGTGACCAAAAGCTTGGTCAAAGAGGTAGATTTTAAGGAGCTTCTTAAAGGAGAGAGAGGCAGAGTGGTGGGGAGGTTTAGGGAGGTACTTCCAATGCTTAGGGCCTAGGCAGCTGAAGGAAAGGCCCCCATTGGTGGAGTGACAAAAATTGTGGATGCGCACGAGGCCAGAATTGGAGGAGCGCAGAGATCGCGGAGGGTTGTAGGATTGGGGAGGTTACAGAGATATGGAGGGGGAAGGCCATGGAGGGATTTGATGAGAATTTTTAAATCGAGGCATTACCAGACTGGAAGCCAACGTAGGTCAGTGAACACAGTGGTGATGGGTGAACAGGACATGGTGCGAATTAGGATATGGGCAGCAGAGTTTTGGATGAGCTCAAGTTTACAGAGGTTGCAATGTGGGAGGCCGGCCAGGAAAGCATTGGAATAGTCTAGTCTAGAGGTAGCATAGGCATGGATGAAGGTTTCAGCAGTAGATGAGCTGAGGCAAGGGCGGAGGTAGGCGATGTTACGGATGTAGAATACAAGCCCGATGGCACCATGAATGATATTAAGCACACATGGTTAATTCAAATGAACCAGTAACATTAAAGTTGAGTGCAGTTGTCACTTTCACAGCGCTGTCTGGGCAGATGATCATGGTTGCAGGTCTTCATGCACAGCTCCCCTATTGCCACTTTGTGAAATACAGAGCTCCTGAATGAGGTCTTCATTTTATCTTTTTGTCTTGTAAGTTCATTGAAAGTGATGGTAACAGTTTGAAGTCAGCTTCCTTCTCAAATGCTGCCTCACTCCCCTTTCTTCCATCCTGTACTACTCCTCCTTCTCCTCCATTATAATTACAAACAAGGAAATGTCCATTGGGAATCTCATATCTGGTACTCAGAACCTCTGACTGTGGTGGGGTGACATTTTTCCATTGGTCTCACATGCCCTCATGCTATCAGAGCCAAGTGTAGTTCTATCTAGGTGAAAGCAAAAAAAAACACTTTAAAAATTCTTTTGTAACTCTGGCAATCTTTCTTGAAAGTTTCTTCAGGCTCCAAAGTAAAACACTTCTGCCAGTCTCAGCTGATACTGGCAACAGGTATGTCTCATTTACACTATTCCAACTTACTCCTGGTACAATGTGAGTGTAACTTCCAGGATTTCAGTGTGCCAATGTCAGATTCCCTCATTTATATATATTTAAAGTAGCTGCCTGCAGAATTAGCCGGTGGATCATGGGGAAATCCCACGTGCAATCGGAAATTATGTCGTTGCCATTACGGGGTGGCAACTCAACAGAAAGGGGTCCAGCTCCAGAATGCGTTGCTGAAAATGCTATTGTGCTAAAATAAAGCCCTAGAAATGCCTTGAAGAAGCAAATAATTTTGAGGCCATTATCTTCAGTTAATATCTTACTGATGTTAAAATTTGGAGGCATTTTGGTGAAGAAAGTTGTGTCATGGGGTTTTACATTGAAGTTTCTCACAATTCCACCAGTATCTCAGGGGTATGGACCAGGTTCATTTAGTGAGATAAGGGCATTAAGTGCTTTTGTAGGTTGACTTCTGTCAGAATACCGATGCAATGTATTTGCTTTAAGTATTTCATTTAATTTCAAATGTTTCACCTGTATAGAAGAAAGACAGAATATAAAAACAGCTGAAGCACTTTGAATGATAAAACATTTATTTTCTCTACCTGTACTTTCCTACTCCTTTTGTTTCTTTCCAGTGCATATGGAATTCTTTCGCAACATAACAGACACAATTTTTTAACATTGACGAATGAAACTGAGCATTATTCTGGATGATTTTTAACTTCCATTCTCAAGAAAGAAGGAGTGATATGAATTACCATCAGATCAGTATAGCTGTTCTCAGAACACAATTTTTTTCACATATAAATATAATTTCTGGAACATGCTCCACTCTGTGCTTCACAAAATATGGATTTTATGTTGCATGCTTGGCATTTTAAAAATCACAACCCCCTAGTTTAATTACTTTTCTCTCTCCTATAAATTGAGGTTTACAACCGGATCTATAAATGAGGCTGTGTACTGAGGCACTGGTACACTGTTACTGATCTGGACACTGAATTCAGCATAAAGTTCAAACTGTAATGGAAACCAGGAATAAAGTGCTGCACACAACCCCCATCAATTGGTAAGTATTTTGAGCAGGATTTGTTGTTCTCTCCTTGCATGAGATTGTGTTGCTTTGTTGGATATTTTGTGTTCTACTGAGAATATTTCAGATTTACAATTTTGATATAAAATCCATTGTCTTTTGTTCTGTAGTATTGGACAGCTCATGATACTATATCAGATCGGAGAGCTAAATGCATGGCTCAAAGAGTGGTTTGGGAGACAGGGATTTTGATTCATGGGGCACTGGCACCAGTACTGGGGAAAGAAGGAGCTGTTCTGTTGGGACGGGCTCCACCTAAACTGGGCTGGGACCAGTGTCCTGGTGAATCGAATAACTAGGGCTGTAGATAGGGTTTTAAATTAAAAAGGAGGGGGGAGGGGTCAGGTGGTCAGGTGAGGGGAAATTTAGAAATCAAAAGAGAAAAGTCAAGGCAACAGAGCAGTGTAGTGATTTGGGTAAAGATAAGCAGACTGTGGCAGGAAGGCACAGAGAGTTTAACAGTGATAGTGCATCAGCGAATAAGGTAAAAGCAGGGAAAAATGGTAAAAAGTTAAAATTAAAAGCTCTGTATCTGAATGCACGAAGCATTCGTAACAAGATAGACTAATTGGTGGCACAAATAGAGATAAATGGGTTTGATCTAATAGCCATTACAGAGACATGGTAGCAAGGTGACCAAGGTTGGGAACTAAATATTCCAGGGTACTTGACGTTTCGAAAAGACAGGCAGAATGGAAAAGGGGGTGGGGGGGTATCCCTGATAATAAAGGATGACATAAGAACAGTGGTGAGACAGGATCTTGGTTCGGCGGATAAGGAAGTAGAATCAGTATGGGTGAAAATAAGAAATAACAAGGGGCAGAAAACACTGGTGGAAGTAGTTTATAGGCCTCCTAACAGTAGCTATACCATTGGACATAGTATTAATCAAGAATAAGATAGAGGATTTGAGATAGAAGATCAGCCATGATCATATTGAATGGCAGAGCAGGCTCAAAGGGCCGAATGGCCTACTCCTGCTCCTATTTTCTATGTTTCTATAACAGGAGTTTGTAGAAAAGGTAATGCAATAATCGTGGGGGACTTTAATCTTCATATAGACTGGACAAATCAAATTGGCAAAGGCAGTCTGGAGGACGAGTTCATGGAATCTATTTGAAACAGTTTCCTAGAACAATACGTCATGGAACCAATCAGGGAACAAACTATCTTAGATCTTGTATTGTGCAATGAGACAGGGTTAATTAATAATCTCACAATAAAGGATCCTCTGGGGAAGAGTGATCATAATATGATAGAATTTCACATTGAGTTGAGAGTGACATACTTAAGACCGAAACCAGTGTCTTAAACCTATTACACAGGTTTGAGGGGCGAGTTGGCTAAGATATATTAGGAAATTAGGTTAAAAGGTATGACAATAGATAAGCAATGGCAAACATTTAAAGAAATATTTCAATATTCTCAACTAATATACATTCCATTGAGAAATAAAAACTCCACAGGAAAAGTGATTCATCTGTGGCTAACTAAAGAAGTTAAGGATAACATTAGATTAAAAGAAGAGGCCTACAATGTTGCGAAGAAGAGTAATAAGCCTGAGGATTTGGGAGAGTTTTAGAAACCAGCAACAGATGACCAAAAAATTGATAAAAAAGGAGAAAATAGAATCTGAAAGCAAACTAGCAGAAATATAAAAATGGATTGCCAGAGCTTCTACAAGTATGTGAAAAAGAAGAAAGTAGCAACAGTATATGTTGGGCCCTTAGAGGCTGAGGCAGGAGAAATTATAATGGGGAATAAGGAAATGACAGAGACATTAAACAAATATTTTGTATCTGTCTTCACAATAGAAGACACAAAAAGCATACCAGAAATAATAGGGAACTAAGGGGCTAATGTGAGGAACTTAAAGTAATTAATATCAGTAGAGAAAAAGTACTGGATAAACTAATGGGACTAACAGCCAACAAATCTCTTGGTCCAAATGGCCTACATCCTTTGGTTATGATCTTCCAAAATTCCCTAGGCTCTAGATTCTAGAACTGTCCCAGCGGATTGCAAGGTAGCAAGTGTAACCTCACAATTCAAGAAAGGAGGGAGAGAGAAAACATGGAACTATGCTGGAAAAATGCTGGAATCCATTATTAAGGAAGTGATAACAGGGTGCTTGGAAAATCATAGTATGATGAGGCAGAGTCAACATGGTTTGATGAAAGGGAAATTGTGTTTGATAAATTTATTAGAATTTTTGAGGATGTAACTAGCAGGGTAGATAAAGGGGAACCAGTGGATGTAGTATATTTGGATTTTCAAAAGGCATTCAATAAGGTGCCACATAAAAGGTTGTTATGCAAGATAAGGGCTCATGGGGTTTGGGGTAATATATTAGCATGGTTAAAGGATTGGTTAATGGACAAAAAACAGAGAGTAGGGATAAACGGGTCATTTTCAGGTTGGCAGGCTGTAACTAGTGGAGTGCCGCAAGGATCAGTGCTTGGGCCTCAACTATTTACAATCTATGTTAATAACTTAGATGAAGGGACCGAGTGTAATGTATCCAAGTTTGCTGACGATACAAAGCTAGGTGGGAAAGTAAGCTGTGAGGAGGACACAGTCTGCAAAGGGATATAGACAGGTTAAGTGAGTGGGCAAGAAGTTGGCAGATGGAGTATAATGTGGGGAAATGTGAGGTTATTCACTTTGGTAGCAAGAATAGGAAAACAGAATATTTTTTAAATGGTGAGAAACTATTAAATGTTGGTGTTCAGAGAGATTTGGGTGTCCTCCTACAAGAAACACAAAAAGTTAGCATACAAGTACAGCAAGCAATAAGGAAGGCAAATGGCATGTTGGCCTTTATTGCAAGGGGGCTGGAGTACAAGAGTAAGGAAGTTTTATTACAATTGTACAGGGCTTTGGTGAGAGCTCACCTGGAGTACTGTGTACAGTTTTGGTCTCCTTATCTAAGGAAGGATATACTTGCCTTAGTGGCGGTGCAACAAAAGTTCACTAGATTAATTCCTGGGATGAGAGGGTTGTCCTATGAGGAGAGATTGAGTAGAATGGGCCTATATTCTCTCGAGTTTGGAAGAATGAGAGGTGATCTCATTGAAACATACAAGATTCTGAAGAGGCTTGACAGGGTAGATGCTGAGAGGTTGTTTCCCATGGCTGGAGAGTCTAGAACTAGGGGGCATAGGCTCAGGATAAGGGGTCGGCCATTTAAGACTGAGATGAAGAGGAATTTCCTCACAAAGAGGGTTGTGAATCTTTGGAATTCTCTACCCCAGAGGGCTGTGGATGCTGAGTCGTTGAATATGTTCAAGGCTGAGATAGATCGATGTTTGGACTCTAGAGGAATCAAGGGATATGGGGATCGGGCATAGATCCCCATATCCCTTGATTCCTCTAGAGTCCAAACCTTGAGGTCGAAGATCAGCCATGATCTTATTGTATGGCGGAGCAGGCTTGAGTGGCCGTATGGCCTACTCCTGCTCCTATTTCTTATGTTCTTATACTGTGTCGTAAAGAAAGGTCTTCGACCTGAAACATTAGCTCTGTTTGTTTCTCCACAGATGCTGCCTCACTATCTGAGTTTTCCTGCATTTTCTGTTTTTGTTTTGGATTTCCAGCATCCGCAGTATTTTGCTTTTAACACTATACTGTGTCCCTTTCTGTACTGTATCCATATCTAGAAGTGTTCCTTTTGCATTATATTAGAATGAAAGAAATACTTCTCTCCCTATTTCTTTTAGTTATTCCCTCATATTACAGAAATATTAAAATAATCTATGTGTTGGTCTTCATGTTTAGTACCTTCAAACAGTTCTCCAGTCTCTGGACTCTGGTCAATGTCTCCTGGACTGTGAAATCATGTTTAAAACAATCCACTTCTCACAGTTAATAAAGATAAGGATTTGAAATGTTTTTTGAAGTGTTATATATCAGTATAGAGTAAATATTTCACTTTTCTCCCTGCTCAGTGAGTTATAGTTGTGCTTGACTATCAGGTAGGTTACCTACTGTATATCTACTGAAACTTGTGATCTCCCACTTGCTCCAGACAACATCCAGTGACAGAGTTCTGATTGAAGAGTTACACCCAAAATGTCTACTTCTTTTCAGATGTCAATTTTCCTCCTTTTCTGTTATTATATTTATTACAACTGTATACCTGAGTTGACTGAGGATATCCTGTGAGACAGGTTGTGACTCTCACTATCGTGTTTCCAACAACATGTGAAACTGTAATCACCTCTGAATACACAAATAGGTTTATTTCCTTCTTCAAAGGGTCATTTGTTCAATATCTTGAAGGTGTCATTCAATCACAATAATTTTGTTAAATAATGCTGGGATTGAGAGGTAATTTAGGAAAGTGTTTGAAGTACTTGGTCTTCCTTTGGCCAGCGTATTCTCATAAAGCATGTACAATACTTGTATACTTATATGTCACTATTTAAGATTACAGTATTACTTCAGATAACAACCTCGGCGTAGTGAACCCAAATCTGTGACGTTCTGTGCATGCATGCTTGGATACATGGCAGAGCTCCACTCCCCAGGTGGCTAATTTTTTCATAACATTGAAAATGACAGTACAACGGCAGCCCCCATGTTCAATTGAGGTGGAAGCAGGGAGAGAATTTGAAGTAATTGTGAATATGGAGTAGTTCTCTCATTTTGTACAATTCATTGCATGAATGTCCTAGGTACGGCAGTGGTTGTGGTACTGGACTAACAACCCAGAGGTTGTGAGTTTGTCTAGTTAGTTATGGGCTAGAATCAGGAAAAAAAAATGATCAACAAAGATTGTTGTAAAAAGAGGGAAGGCAAACTGCCACTCCTACCCAGTCTGGCCCACATTGACTCCAATCCCACAATATGGGGGTGAGCCTTAATGCTCTTTGAATTCCCTTAGCAATCACGTTGACACTAATTCATAAGAGAAATATCAGATGGGCTTATCGTTAATGACCGAGGCATCAAATCAGTATGAAACTCAGGTTATCCCTGCAAAGTCCTGAGACTTGGGCAAAATCAGACTCAGCTCTCATAGCCTTTTCCCTCCATATAGGTCCTTCCACCCTCCTACAGGCACACATGCCTCACATAGCTTATTAGGAATCTTTGAGACTTTGGATTCAAGGTATTACCTGGAGATCAGGTATGAGAACATGTTCTCACATATCCAGGATTTGGTGCATACTACAGTTGGGTTGTAGAGAGGCATGCAGCTGCTGCTAAAGCTCTACATCTCCAGCTGGTGGAAACACCTTTCAATAGGATATGGTGTGTGTTCATGCTATGGTCAGGAGGATGGTGGCATGCAATTCTGAATCACTGCAAATGAAAATCAAATTAACCCCAGGGTTTAGGTCTCATGCTGACACTCATTCAGACACACATGAATGAAAAGCAATGTAAACCAGTAGTAGGCTCATGACAACATCTCCCCTGGCTACCTGTTGCATTCCTTCATCTATTGGTAGTATCACTTAGCATATTACACCTGTAAGACATCCATTTCTCACTATCATTTTTGGCATCTGTCCCCAATTAAATGTGGAAATAGACACATCCATTTCAAGTATGCATGCAACCTCTGACATACATACAAAATGCATATGCATGTTAAAAGAAGTTGAGAATAATTGTAGCCACGGAGGTGTTCCATGACATAAACAGTATTCTTCCACTCAGTCAAGATGTGTGATTTGGGGTTCTGAGTCCAGAAAATTTGGTCTCAGCAGAAACAATGCATTTTATACTGGGGTTAAAGTATATTAATGAAGCATGTTACATCCACTCTCCTAAATAGATACTTACTGTTAGCTGTATTACTAAGGAGAGTTTAGCAAAGCCTATTGACCCTTTCTGTTAAGTTTTTTTTTACTTATTATCATAATGTTGTTTCCATGACTTTTCATTCTTCCCATGGAGAATAGTGTGAAGTGGTAGAAGGATTCATAGGCTGATTAACGGTTTGACAGGCTGCAACGTGAACACTCCTTCCATAATAAGATGATATCTTCTGGGTTCTGGTATGTTATTAGTTGTAGATTCTGTTACATGAGCTTTTCATTATATGCATCACATTTCAATTCAAATCAAATCGATACACGAATGCCAAAAGTGCAATGAGAAGATAAAGGAAGGCAGAATTTTTCATTTACAGACTTGCTGTTTACAGACAAGGTCTGTTCTTATGAAAGAAAAAAGTCTTACATTTATAAAGCACCTTATTGCATAACTCAGGAATGTTTCCAAGCACTTCAATTATCTTTAAGTGCAGTGACTATTGCTATGGAGAAAAATGCGGCAGCCATTTTGCATTCAGAAAGATCTGACAAAAAGTAATGACATGAATGACAAGTTGGTCTGTTTCTGTTGTTGGTTGAGGGAAGAATATTGGCCAAGAAATTGGGCGAACTCTGTTCTTTGTTGCATCATGCCAAGGGATATTTCTTCTCTTCTTTGGCAGTCCCTCTGGGTCGAGGATGACTTGCTTCCACTCAGGGAGGGTGGGTTCTGCGGTGGCTGAATAGACCAACCCTGGAGCCGCAGATTCCGCCTCAGGTGGGGCAGGTAGTGTTTAATAAGGCAGGTGGGTGAGACGCTCTGGATTCTGCACACTCTTTCCGCTGCTTACGCTTGGCCTCCACGTGCTCCACTCGCTGACGCTCAAGGTGATTGGCACCGTCGCGGATGCTTCTTCTCCAGTTTGGGCGTTCTAAGGCAAGCGATTCCCACGTGTCGGTGGGGATGTTGCATTTTTTTAGGGAGGCTTTGAGAGTGTCCTTAAAGTGTTTCCTCTGCCCTCTTAGTGATCGCTTGCCATTGCAGAGTTCGGAGTAGAGCACTTGTTTCGGGAATCTTGTGTTGGGCATGCGGACAATGTGGCCTGCCCATCACAGCTGGTTGAGCTAACATCCCCAAGGGATATTAAGGGATATTTAATATTCAACTAAACATACAAACAAGGCTTTGCTTATATGTCTTATCTGAAGGATGGTATCCCCTACAATGCCAGTATGCCATCAGTGCATCAGTCTAGATTATGTGCTGAAATCCTGGAGTGGGACTTGCACCTACAATTTTCTAACTCAGAGGTGAGAGTTTAATTATCACCATGATCTATGATCTATATCTGTTCCAAATCAGTGATGAATAACCCCCTCCCTTCCACAAGGCCACAATCTGCTGATATTTGGGGGCGGGGGAGGGCCTAGTACCTTCCTGAGCTGGCCAGCTTCTGACTGTGTTTCTGGGTCTTCGATCGGGGAACACTACAGATGTGCTGCATACCGCCAAAGTCCTGCTCCTTGAGGCCCCTCTCCTTTATCCCTTGAACTTTGTTGTGGTAGATGGCACATTTCCAAAGCAGGCACAGTCCCAGCATAACTGCCGAGATCGCGCCTCCGTGGATTATTGCAGTCCATGTGTTTTACCTGACATATGGGCCTAGAAATTTGGGCTGGGGGCACTTAGAACGATCCCTGTGCCGGAATAGTGGGCCTGAGGCACATTTGATATTAGGCCTTGGGCCTTATTACCATCGAGCTAGCGAGTTTCGGATACTAACAGGCAGCTTGGCGGCGAAGCGGAATGGAAAGTCCCTGATCTTCCCCTCTCCCCCCCCCCCCCCCGATCTTCCACTCCCCCCCCCCACCCCGATCTTCCGTTCCAGTGCCGGATGACTTCTCGCTCTATCTCTTTCTCTTCCCCCCCCCACCTCGTGTTGAAGCTCCTGACGGCAGCCAGCCTGTCAATCAGTAAGGTTTGTTTATTCGGGTTTGCCATGCGCGCCTTCACCCCGCCACCCCCCCAACCTCCCCAGCTGCCAACCCTCCACCATTTCAAAATTGAGCCCTATAACACCACTTTCTTCCCCCCCTCCAACCACCAACTTTCAGTCTACTATCTTAAAATTGCCCTTAGCAAGAGTGAATAATGAAACACATACAGCCACTTGAATCAAAATTGGAGAATGATCTTATACAGTTATTGAGTACTGTATAATTTAACAGCAGTGCCTGCTTGCAACAACACTGCTGACTCTGCATCAGTCTCAAAGCAAAAGCTCTTTGTGTGCATATTTATACTTGTTCAGAGATTTGTTCATCAGTGTCCAAATACTGATTAGATGTTTTAATTGTAGCAAAGTTATAACGTTCACTTCATCTTAAAAATGAGGTTTAAAATGTTCCAAGTTGATTATCTGCAAACTTTTTAATATTCACTTTACATCAGTTTCAGTTACATTATCACTAGTGCAAAGCTACTGTGGCATGAGACTACCTTTTGACTGCTTCTGTTAAACTGAATCCAGGCAGAAGCTGCTGAAGTTGCACAGCAGATTCTGCATTTATTCAGTGTGATTTTTTTTATTATTCATTCATGGGATGTGGGCATCGCTAGCAAGGCCAGCATTTATTGCCCATCTCTAATTGCCCTTAAGAAGGTGGTGGTGAGCCGCCTTCTTGAACCACTGCTGTCCATTTGCTGAAGGTACTCCCACAGTGTTGTTAGGTAACGGGTTCCAGGATTTTGACGTAGTGACGATGAAGGAACAGTGATATATTTCCAAGTCAGGATGGTGTGTGACTTGGAGGGGAATGTGCAAGTGATGGTGTTACCATGCGCTTGCTGCCCTTGTCCTTCTAGATGGCAGATGTTGCGGGTTTGGAAGGTGCTGTCGAAGAAGCCTTGGAGAGTTTCTGCAGTGCATTTTGTAGATGAAACACACTGCAGTGGCGGAGGGAGTGAATGTTTAAGGTGGTGGATGGGATGCCAATCAAGCGAGTTGCTTTGTCCTGGATGGTGTCGAGCATCTTGAGGGTTGTTGGAGCTGCACTCATCCAGGCAAATGGAGAGTATTCCATCATACTCCTGACTTGTGCCTTGTAGATGATGGAAAGGGTAAGGGAGGTCAGGAGGTGAGTCACTCGCCGCAGAATACCCAGCCTCTGACCTGCTCTTGTAGTCACAGTATTTATATGGCTGGTCCAGTTAAGTTTCTGGTCAATGGTGACCCCCAGGATGTTGATAGTGGGGGATTCGGTGATGGCCGTTGAATGTCAAGGGGAGGTTGTTAGACCCTATCTTGTTGGAGATGGTCATTGCCTGACACTTATCTGGCTTGAATGTTACTTGCCAGTTATCAGCCCAAGCTTGGACGTTGTCCAGATCTTGCTGCATACGGGCACAGATTGCTTCATTGTCTGAAGGTTTGTGAATGGAACTGAACACTGTGCAATCATCAGCAAACATCCCCACTTCTGACCTTGTGATGGAGGCAAGGTCATTGATGAAGCAGCTGAAGATGGTTGGGCCTAGGACACTGCCCTGAGTGATTTTCAAATTGAATCAATATATATCATTAGGAATAACTGGCCTGTTAGAGAATTCAACATGATCAAAATCTATTGTTTTGGCAGGTTTCATATACTCCAAAATGTCTACATACAGAGTTCCCAACAATGTAAAAGTGTGTTGGCTCCATATACGAATTTGTAGCCTATCACAGTCTATCTATCTCCTGTTTTATTCCCAGTTGTAATTCAAGTGGTTTCAGTGGGACTTGCCTTATATGTTGCTCTACTTGATGTTCAAAAAGCAGCCTAAAGTGGGAGGGGAAAAATGAAAAGTGTAATTGCCAACATTAAGGAGTATCTGGAGTGAGATTTGTTATCAAAAAAGTAAGATAGATTGGAAATTTACTTATACATATAGAGATGTGGTTAATTCTTACAATACATCAAAATAGGTCACAGCTTTAAACCATAATGAATGACCGTCACTCTGACTGAGTGAGATGTCACAGGTCTGAAATCTATGAGGCAGCATTGGTGAACCAGTCACAACTTTATTTTAAAGCTTCCTTATTGAGCAATGTCATGAACAACATACAGGTAACCTGAAATGTTAACTCTGTTGCTCTCTCCACAGATGCTGCCTGACCTGTTGGGTGTTTCCAGCATTTTCTGTTTTTATTTCAGATTTCCAGCATCTGCAGTATTTTGCTTTTGTTTTAACATATAGGGTAAGTTCAATTGAAACTACAGGTATTTGAATTCTACCTAGGGTAGAAGCAGGAAGCTCATCGGCAGGTTTGCTGGTAGTGGGTATGTTTGCCTTCCATGCTGCTAATGAAACTGCCCTGCAATATAAATGGGGTTTTCTCAACATAAGGGAGAGAACTGAATCATCAATGTACCAATGTGCCCAAATAGGGTATAATTATTAATTCTTAGTATGGCTTCTCCAGTGAGATGAAAGGTGATTTAAAGAAAGTAAAGAAATCTTAAGTTGTTCTTTAAAAATGTGGGTATAAAATCTATTTTTCAAAAAAAATGATATAAGCCAAGTAATATTGGGAATGGTGCGATTCCAAATTTAGGCCACACTTGAGAAAGATCTGAATACTTATGACTTCCTTACTCATCAATTAGCTATTTTCCTCCCTATTGAAATTCTGTGCCCTCTATTCTATAATTTGCTACAGGAGGTCCCTATATACTCTAGATGCTTTTAACCCATAACTACCTCTTACCATTAAAGGTCTGTTTAGGGAATTTATCATTTGATCCTCGGTGGAAACAGGATTGTGCAAGAATGCATATTTAAACCCTAAGGCTGTGTTTATACTGTAGCAATCGTCAGATCAGAATGCATATCTAGCACATGGGCAGAGCTCTACTCCTAACTGATAAATGTTAAATGTTTTGAAAGCATGGATAATATCATTGGCACTCTGAAAACATTGGACACACCCCTGAGTATGATTTTTTTTTCTGTGGGGTGTACTTTTTAAACCCAGTTTCAGACCACAGTGGAGTTATACGCCATGCAGTGTCAAGCCCAAAGGTGCGAGATGGCCTTCTCCAGGTGGACTCACACCGCACCAGTCGAGTCAGCTGACTTGCACTGAATTGTTATTTTTACAAGGCTGTGAAACAGGGACCACGTTGGAACGACGCTAAGGCGACAGAACTGCACCGTGTTCAGTCTCATTAATGAAATATAATCCTGTTGTTTTCGGTCTCTTGCAACAACATAACGCGTGGTTTGTATTACTTTGGGATGTTTTTAACTTAACAAACAAAGCTCTTCTGACATTGTGCGAAAAAATGCTGTAATATGTTTATTTATCAACCCATAGGTGGCGCAAGAAGCTTAACATTGAACTGGCGTTTCCTTTCCGTCCCCTTCTCATGAACTAGCTTCAGGACACAGACAAGAAATAAATAACGTTTGGCAACACGTTGCAATCTGCTCCGGATGTAACCTTCCCTTGTGTTTCAGGTTCCTTTATACTGTAGCTCCTGTGTACGATTACTGAGGATGACTCAACTATCACCTATTACCATCTAGGATTAGCATGTAGATTGCTGTACACACACAAGTGAGAGGATTTTGCGTTCATCGCACAATAGCTAACTAGCTGTGAATAAACTATGGTCTAGTACACATATTCTCCCCCGTAGTGTCATTAGAAATACACCTCAATACACCTTTTGCTGAAAGGTTCGCAGTTATTGTTGTACCAAATTTCTCACAACCATTTATTTTCTCCTAAATACTATACATATGTCGACTTCTATAATAAAGAATTACATTTGACCAACTCACATTTGTGCAACAATCTCAGTATTTTAGAAGCAATTTCACCTTGTCTCAACAATCTGGTTACAGAGATCCCAGGTGCTCAGTACAGTGATCATGAGTAACTAGAAACTGAAAGAAACCGTGTTGTTAGATTTCTGTGCTTGGTTTAGTACTTCTCCTTAATCACTGGAGAAATATTGACCTTCAGTTGTATCATTAAACTATTGACAGGGGCAGGAAAGAGAAGAATACAAACATAAAATTGGACTAATTTCTTATTTAATTCAGACGCCGAACAAACGTGACCTTTCAACTTTGGTTACCTTCTAGCTTTATTTTTTCAATGTTCAGTCTAAAATTGCTTGGTAGAAACCGTATAAAGTGCAAGTGTCTGAGCCGCGTATCAAGAAATTAACCAAGAATAGAGTTGCTTTGATGTCAAACCTTTAGCTGAAAACCGCATATTTTAAATTTCCCTGGAGCCATTTAATCGATAGTTGGTCACTGTAATCTTATTGCACATCATCAGATCAGAGAATTCGTGGCTACCGAATTATTCTGATCGAAAATTTAGCAACGATCGTGTGTATGAAGATGAACTTTATTTTCCCCAAACCTCCACAGAAGTGGTTGAAGTGAAAATCAGATTGGCAGTAAAGAAGTTTCCCAGAGCCAGCGTCGCCACAACTCGTTTAACTTAAAGTGGATTATACATTTAACGCCTTCATTTCATTTTTCCATTAGAGAGATTAAACAGTTTTAAGGGTTTAAAGGTTGCAGCTGAAAGCTTGTTTCCCTCAACTTCCGTGAGAAACGTTTCCCCAACCCGAAGAAAATTACCTGATTTAATTTACACGTCTCTGCAACATCTCAGCCCGCTCAATAACTTTCAGTTCATCTCTACCTGACATTGACTTTCAGCTCCAAATCGGCAAGATGACTGCTTCATAATAAATTAACTGTTTACTTGCTGGATATGGTTTAAAGAACACAGGCCTTTTACAGAAAGAATACATACAATGTCTTTACTGAATATAAGACTGTGAATACATCTATCACGCCTCACAGGTGTTATTCATACATACATTTACATACAAACAAATGTATCATTCATATGTATGGCGGAATGCTGAAGTTGCCCATTTTAGGTGTTTATATATTGTCTTTGATACAATTAGTTTTGTTATGCTTTATTTTCCTGCTATGTAAATGACACATGATGCATGAGTGTTACCGCTTGTAAACTCGGAGCGTTGGATGAATGCCGGGATTCGCTGTCGGGTTGCGACTTGTTCTTGAGTGACAGGCAGATGGGCTCGCAGAGAGAGCGTGAGGGAGAGAGAGGGGAGAAAGGGTAAACCAAAGGAGGAAGAAACTGCACTAGAGTCTGGAGTAATGACACTATCAGCGAATGTTCAATGTTATCTGTACTTTATAAAGACTGTAATACTACTGTTGTAAAGTAACATGGAACTGGGATGGGACGACACTGGCAAGGGAAAACTATGACATATCCATATTGTACACTCACAAGTTTCGGTATAACCGTCAGAATTGACATGCACACAGTATTTAAGTACTCAGCCTTATCTTTAAAGTCTGTATGCTCCGACATATTTTAATGGTAAAGTGTCAAATTATCAGTTGTTACATTTGCTGAACTATATGTACTCCTTAAGAAATGGTTTGAAATCCTGATACTGTGCAGGTGAACTGTTTGTTAGCTTACGTCAGGAGGAATACTGCTTTCAGGTGACTCATGTAGTTCCAGTTGATGAGTCGTTTCCAGGTTGTTGCTCACCTGTCTGATTCATTCCCAGAATCAGGGTAGAAACCGCAGTGACAGAGCCCTGAGATCATCGGAAGTAGCGAGATTTTTTTAAACAATTCATCTGTTACATGGAACTGCATCTTTAACTGGAAATGTATGTGAAAGTAACAACATGCTTTTAATTAAATACGTGCAAATGATAATATTGCACATTGCCAATATACGTACAAATAATACTGTAGTTTATATGCACATTTTCACTAATAATTATTAAATAATACCTCCCATTGATAATAATCGTAACATAATCTAAAATAATAATTCAGTACCGGGGTATTGGTTTAAAAAAATACTATGAATAATATACCTTATAGGGATGTATAAATTACAGTATTGATAATAATATGGCCATACTTTGTACGTGTGTGTGGATAATGTCATACTTTTTCCTAAGTGAAAATTAATGCTAGGGAGTATTAGTTTTCACCACGCTTCCTGTTATTTATATAATTTATTTTTGTGCTTTTCAGTCGTCCTTTGCTTCGATTTTTACCCCTCCTTGTAAGGGAATCATTTTTAGGTGAGGAAAAACACACTCGTGGGTTGCTTTGAGAATTTTTTGCTTTCGAGTCTTCTGCTGGATGAATATATGACTTTTTTTTAACAGCAAACATTATTTCCATTTTCTGTTTTAATTAATTAAAGTAGCAATTATTTCCATAAGAGTACAAGGTGACAATCTCAACAGTTAAAATTAAAGCCTAAAAATGCAGGCCTTACATGTATATAATCTCTAGAAATGCCATGATATAGGCAAGCTTCTAGCTACTCTCGGGATCATTCCTTCGGTGTGTCGATTCTAATGCAAAAGTACATGTAAGTAAACCGATGAACAAGAGAAGTAGGGAGCACTAGTCTGAACCTTCCTCCCATTCTCAAATGCGTGAAAAGAAACTAGCAAGAAAAAAATGCTTGTTGAGGACTATTAAGATTTTGTTAAAGGCCAATGATTCTAAAGTCATGCAGCATTACATTGGCCTGTGTGGGGAATTAAAACGAAAAGTGAGTTTATAACTCAAACTTAGAACGGTGTCAGCTTTGAACTGTAAGAATTCATAGTAACATTACAGCGATGCAATTTAAGTTAGATATTTTTTCTTTTGATACCTGTTCTGTAAAGATATATATTTCTATACAATGATACCTTAGAAAAACTAAAAGCAGCCACCAATATTTCGAAGTGTCTTCATTATTCAAGGTTATTACATTGAAATTAAACATTAGAAGCATGATTTATAAAAATCAACCTGGTTACATGAAATGACCTCCGTGATACATTAAAGTGGGAGAAAAGCAGTATTGACATGTAGTGTGGAACATGCGTAGCATGGAACGTTTAGGCGGATTAGGATAGGATGCGAAAAACATTTAAGCAAACTTGTTAGTATATAATAGGGATGGACATTTATCCACCATTTACATTTGTCCACCCCAGTCCATCACCGGCATCTCCACATTATAATAGGGATGGATGTGACTATGATTGTGATATCACTGCACTTAATAAACTGAAAACAAATTGAAAGTTGCTGTAAGTTGTTTATTCAGCCGACTGCACTTAAGTATGTGCCCATTAAGTATGTACTTTAAAACCCCAAATCTGCCTCTATTATTTCTATGAACTCCCATCTGTTAATTGCGCAATAAAATTGTATTTTTCGACTAAAGTACCGTTTTGCTGACAAGCTCTGACATTTGTTTTAAATTCTGATGTGTTAAGAATATTTTTGTACCTGCCAATCTTCAGCCAGACTCAGTATCATGCTCCAGGATTCACGTTCCAAACTGTCCCCATTGTTAACACAAAGTAATACGGGTCTGAGTCCCTTTTTTGCTCAGGCGAATTTATTGTTTGGATGTTCAGAAAGAAACGTCCTTGTAAATTCGGTGAATATTCACTGAATGCAGTAATGCGCGTAATGTGCTTAGTTTTCAACGATAGTATTCGTCTACGCGCAGCGGTTGCAGACAGTTTACGGGGAAATTGGTACAACAGGAAACCTATCGAGACTGTTCGAATTGTGACCAAATACCTGCAAAGCTCTTATGCCTTAGTGCAGCTCACACACTGCAACACCGGTTGAATTAGCCGAACTAGGAGAAGTCGATAAGGGGACCAAGACAAGTATAGTAGAATTCTTACTACAGGCGGGAACTTGTGGGTGAATTGACATGTTCTCCATTTTTGCAGAACCATTACGTACAAGTAAATCACAGTCCACAGCTGGACCCAGAATGTTTCATCGGTTATCCCACTGAAGTCAGTTTAACTCCTTCGGAAGTGCGAAAGAATCCTTATTATAGGTGTAATGTGATTTGCAGGTTTTCTATTGTTCCTGTTAATGAATGGGATTTTACCAAATGGTTCACAGGAATATCACACTGAACTACTGCTTCGATTGATGATCGTTAAATTTTACAAAAAAAGCTATTTTTCTTATAAGAGGAAACATGAGCTGTGCTCAGTCAAAATGGTGCTTCACACTGGAAATAAATTATTTTTTTTAATACTTGCAAAGCCAGTTGTAAACAATGTTCTGTATCTCTCAATAAAAGACGAAAAATATTATGGCTAGCGTCATGCATTGAACAGTTTAAAACGTTAATTTTCAGCTCTTGCGCTATTTTTCTGTTGTGGTGTTTTCATCTATTAAAGACTATAATTAAATTGAGCGTCAAAGACCGACAAGTCTGTTTTACACCTGAACAGATGTGCGTTCCTTGTTAAAACAGCACTTTTTGTATTTTACAGTAATCACAACCTTCAGACTTGAGGTCTGATTATTGTCAACGATATATACAGTATATATATATTTCAGAAAAATACTAGTTCTTTTTAAAAATCGCGGGCTATATAATTTTTATATGAATAAAAGGTACTTAAAAGGTATAACACTTTGGAGAAGCGGTGTAACAGTCTGGCGAAGCAACGTCTGGGTTTTGAAGATTCCACACTTGGTGAGATGCCAACATGACAAATAGACTGATGAGATCGATAAACAAATCACCTGTATCCCTGTGTAATGACCTATTTGTCAATACGCTTTATACACTGTGCTGTAGTCAATGAATCAGCAATATCTGTGTGACCTTCAGTGATTTCAATAATACATCAATAAATCCGGGTGAAGCCCTGCAGCTTTTTTTGTGAAAGAGCCGGTGTCCATTTGTCCGTTGTCGTTCAGTTTGCGGTGCTACTTAAGTGCTGGGAGTGCTGGCGGCCGGTAGAAGGCGCTCAGTCCACACCATCCAGGCTCGGGACCAGCCTCTCTGGCGCAGAGCCTGTGGGCGGACTGGCCTTGCTGATTGACAACCCGAGTGGCTTTCCCAGCAAGCCGCACTCATTCACTACTGATTCCTGACGAAGTGCCAGAGCGATCGAGAGAGCAGTGTGAGCTCAGCACTGGAATAAGACGAGGCTAGGAGAGGGGAAGTGGCCAGCGTTAACATTATGGATATCACGGTGCTTTTGTACTTCTTCTTCCCGCTAACGATGGCTGTTGAAGGTAGGGCAGCCTGTCTCTTTCAGAGGTCCCATTACTCTTAACATTTCATGAAACGCAACAATTTCCATTGGATTCATACAGGGTTCGGAGAAGGCAACAAGATCGCGGCAGCTACATGCAAGTCTCTGAGTCTACCTGATAGGAAAACACAGAGCGATTCAGATGTGTTTCCTTATGTTTTGCGAGTAATTCCGACTATTCAAACCAAGCCACCCTGTTATGGACGTATAGTTTATACAGAAACAGTTGCTACATAAACTTGTTACTTCGAGTTCATTCCTTCGTATTTGTTGGTTTCTGGTATCTTTACATGAGTAATGCAAGAAACGATGCATATAGTTAACGTTTAGATAGTTGTACAGTATGTATTTTATACTCGGAAGAAATGGTCAGGTTGAAATTTCAAGTATATTGAACAGTCTTTGGCAAGAGTGCTCCGTGGTGCAGCCGAGAATTACTGGAATTTACATTCTGGGGATTGCAGTTTGATTCTGCGTTTATGTTTTTTGTGGGGATGAGAAAATTATGTGAAGGAAGTTTGCGATCCACTCTCACGATCGCCCAAAGCTGCCTTTACCTGGCGGTTAAAGCTCACATCCTGGAGTTTTCTCTTCCATGTCGAGGCCACTAGTCAGTTTGCGGTAAAAGGGACCACCACTTTTACATGATCCGCTGAGCTGTCCCCTACACTGCACCATTGTTCAGTCGGTGCAAATTTAAACAAGATAAGATAGTGATAAACAGGGAAGCCCGGATCTTTGGAACGGTGATGTGGTTCGGAAGTGCAGGATTTGTTTTTTTTTAATTACCGAGTTTAGAAGCCAAGGTAAACAAAGTAACAAGCAACTTCTTGCGACGGAAGATAGAAAAAAAAGTTTGGTGACGTTTTATGTGGGGTTTAGCTCATGTATCAGCGTCCCCTATCCCATTCAGATTTACCGAGGATGGTTTAGAAATCCGAGTCATTTTGAATCAAAGTGTTCGGAGTTTGAGAGTATTTTAACTAATTGTGGAGTCGGCCACTTATGAATGCAAATTAAAGTTTGGTATCCGCAGAAATAAATATTCATTAACGGCAAGTCTCGTCTACGTTGGCCTTGTTTTGGAGAAACAAGGTTGACTGGAATTTGTATCGACTGGAAATAGATGGCTGCCAAATATATGTAGGAGCTGCTGTTACATCTTACAACCGAGGTACAAGGAAAACTCTTGGAACGTTATAGACAGTTATAGTCGTTGAAACTTACATTCAACATTAGGCGAGTTTACATTTTTGTCTGTGTGCGCCGAAAAAGTGGTCAGATTGCCTTTAACTATTTGTTGCCCTCAAATCAGTTTTGATTGTTGGCGTCCATGATGCTTTCGATAACCGTTCAATTGGTCTCAAGCTTTCAACTGGACAATATGTAGAAGTTATTCAGTCGGCCTCATAACATGGAACTTTACAAGGGCATTTACTCAATAATGGGATTTTACATAATAATGGGAAGTTACCGAGCAAAGTTAGCGGCCCGGGTTCTAGATCTCCATATAATGTAATGAATGTGAGCTCAGCGTAGATTGTAATTATCTTCTACACATCCAACACCTTAAACAGCTATATTTAGTAACTGACTGTGACAGCTAGAAATCGTGGGATATGATATAAATATCGTATTTTCATTTATGTCAACGAGCAGTATGCTAATTGTTGTAAATTCTCACTGTAGTAAACTGTTGTGTTCTATGTAAAATACAGTTGAACTGCCAGAGTAATCACAGCGCGCTGGGCCGTCGATTAACAGGGTACAATTAAAATTCTCCCCACGAACAGGATCACAGTAGTTAGAGCAATGTTTCCTGCGCTAAATTCGCTTCTGCCGCCTTCGAACATGTTCCGAATACAAGAGCCCAAAGAATTGCATTACCCAGAGCTGCGACCAGACACAGGCTATTTGTTCCGAAGCGACGGTAACAAGGCGAGGTTGTCTCATTTTGAGAGAATTGCTTTCCATCAAATCATAGTTAAGACTAAATATTCCCATTATAAGCCCTGCGCCAATTCAGCGTCATTTCTGTTATGTATTGCTCTGGCAAATCGATGGAGCGTTTATTTTCATTGTTTGATCTTCTCCAAAAACTTCATAAAACAACACCCGGCTTTCCTGGGCGGAATCGTATAATTATACATCTCCAATGCTACATTGCCAGGAGATTCACAGAAAGTATGTACAATTAGAGTGTTTAACCCCTGCATATAATTTACACATTTGTTCATATAAAACTGAGTCAACCATAAAATACATGCATTGCCAACTTTTGTATTTGGGACCTAACTTGTATAAATTATGTCCCAAATGCATATATGGGGAAATGTATTTTTAAAAGGTTGCCCAGTGAATTCTCCAAATCTAATATATGCCCACTTAACAAAACAGTAAGAATTCAAATTTCTAGGGTATTCTGACCTCATCATAACCATTAATTACAGAATTTGATATATATGTTATTAAAAGGAATGTATTATACAAATTTAAAGGTGTAAGCACGATATTTAATCATATGAGAACTTTTGATAGTTTATATTGCATCCAGTAATAAAACCAGAAAATATACCCATTAGGACTTTTCAGGGTTTGTTTTTGCAAAACTGAAAACTTCAATTTGCTTATTTTCACTGCAACTTACTGAAAGAAGCCAAATCATGTGAGGAATCAAGAGGCACTAAAATGGGATTAATCCATTTTTAAAACAAATATGACAGTAGTGCTTTTGCTTAAATTTGTATTAATTATGCTTTTATTTTGATTCTGGCATTATAAATTCCTGTGTAATGCACCATAATGAAATTGATAAACGTACAAAACATAAAGCATCAGTTTTACATTGGTACCATCCATTTACATTCCCTGTACAGATCACTGGACTTTGGGAATATAAATAATAACACTATTACTGAAATTCCACGTACTGATATCTTATATTTGCGAATCATTACAATGAGCAATAATGGCCGGGACACATCAGCAGACCTGAAGTGCTTAATGAACGTTTTGTTCACGGGAGCCGGACTGGCATATTGCAAGGCATGGGCCACTCGCTATCAAGAGACGGAGGTCCACGTGTTACACGTTCAGCTGCGGCCGCAGCCCGAGCTGTGCAGTCGGGACTGTGGTCAGTGCGAGGCGGGAGTACTGTGTTATGAGTCCCGGCATCCCGATGAACTGATGGCGCGTTCTGCAGCATTCCCTCATTCCAGGCAGAAATAGAAGGAGGTCGGACGGTGTGAATTTCAGTTTGCTCCTGGGATCCTTTTGTCTGAAGAGAATTTCGCACATTACTGTTGGCTTTTACTCCCCTTCCCTCCATATTTCCATCAGGGAAACAGATCTAAAGAATGCAGGATGGTAAAAACCTGTTCACGTGGCAGCCCGGTGTAGATTCTGATTTCAGGGTTGCGTGCTTGCATGTTGTGGTGTTTTCAGTACAAGGGCTGACGGATTCAGTTCCTTTCAGTGGACTTTTTAAAGGAAGCAAATCCCCCAGATACCATGACAGCACATTAAGTAAACAACTGCAAGAAGAATTGGTGTTTCACTGTTTTCCTTTTTGAGGAGTGGTTTTTGCCTCATTATAACCAACGAGTTGTGGTTCGGTTTACAACTCTTGGGAGTACAATGCAAGGCAAAGCTTCCAGTTATTTATAAACAGCTCATCTCTAATCCAGACTTTTGATAATATTTTTATTATAGGGCGCCACAAAGTAAATGGTTCCTCGCTTGCAACTCGATACATTTCGTGTAACTAAAAAAAAATCCTCGAACAACTCGATCTATTGAAAGTATCTTATTCTTTCGTCTATCTATCGCTGTGTGAGGTGTGTATAACGTCTGCATTGTAGATTGCCACAAAAGTAAATTGGAACAAACATTTGAGGAATGGTGATTAGACTGGTGGTGTGTGTGGACAGATAATGGAAATCCAGGCAGCTGGAAACGAAGAATTGCCACAGATTAAAAAAAGGAAATGGTGCACTTTTAGGTAAATGAACAGCTGCTTGTTTAAACTAACGACACCCACAAAATCGATTGCACCTCTATTTGTCTTCAATAATGTTCAGGCTGTGGCCAGGACAGTAGTCTGGAGATAACATTAATTAATTTATAACAACAGAAATAAATTAAGATGGAAGGATCATATACATCTTTGTTTCCATGATTTCCATCTGCCTTGGATGCCTAGTTTCCTCTGCTATTGAGCAAGGTTAACATCGAGTATTTGTTAACATGAGGCTGATGTTTTGGGAACCAGTTCTGAAGCATCTACAGGAGAGTCCTTGCACAGACGCTGTCCCTTTGCACTAGAATGATGAATTGCAGAATTAGTGCACTGAGAGCTTGCAGTTTTTAATCCTGAGGCATGGACTGTCATCAAGAGGGCAGGGAGAGGTCGTGAACTTTCTGATGGAAAAGCAGAGGTAGCATTGGCTCAACACGGAAAGAGCCTTATTGGGAAAAGGACATGCAAATTGGATTACATTTGAAATGTATGATGAGTCTTGGCAGTGCAGGACACTGCTGCAAAAGGTCACATTAATTTCCTCAACAATTTGTTTTAAAATCTTGAGGATCTCTTGCTTGTGTTTTGTTAATTATTTTTGATTTCTCATTTTTAATGCCATCTTCTCCTAACCAGTTTCTGCCATTCTGGTCCCTTGCTTTTAAATGGGTATTAATTCATGTCAATTTATTACATCATTACATGGGGTTTGTAGGCCATACATTCTTGATTAAAACAGCAATTTGGTTGAGTAAGGTACTAGACACAGAAATAGTGTATATTTTAGTACGTTTTTTAGGAGATGTAAATACTAACAATTGAAAGAACTGTAGTGAGTGGGTTGGATAGCAGACCGAGTGTCATACCTTAGATGAAAGGGGGAGCTGTATGTTAGGCAGCTGCAGGCTAACCTACAGTACAAACATTAACTAATTCCTTAGGTGGTTTTGAATAGTAACATGACATTTAAAAAAAAAGTGTTAGTATGTAAACTTTGACCCTCAAATGTAATCAAAATGCAAATATTGCCTTTAAAATACAGCATGAAGTGGTGAAACATGTTGGGTGTTCCCTTGATTCCATAATACCAGGGTTGGTGTTTTTTCCTCTAGCTGGTTCAAAGACTACCTTGTTCTAAACTGAATTGAATTCAGACTGCAGTGAATATTAAAGAAACATTTACACTACATGAATCAAAGACCAGAGATCATGACTTACAATCTGAATGGAAAGTAAGCTCCATGATAATGAAAGAAATTGTAATTTGAATCCTCATATGCCATCTTTGACTAGTTGTAGTCCAGCAATTTTATTTTAAATTCACAAGCTTTCGGAGACTTCCTCCTTCCTCAGACATTTGCCTGAGGAAGGAGGAAGTCTCCGAAAGCTTGTGAATTTAAAATAAAATTGCTGGACTATAACTTGGTGTTGTAAAATTGTTTACAATTGTCAACCCCAGTCCATCACCGGCATCTCCACATCATCTTTGACTAGCTGTGAGAAAGATACGTTGCAAGCTTGTTCCTGGTCCTGAGGCCGTATTTCTCAAGTACAATGTGTTGACAATAAGCCTGTCTTTTGTTGCTCGCTTTATACTACAAGTCAATAGATCTAAATTTTAAGAACTGTATTAGGCAAAAATAAATAATTTTCAGTACGATTGACTTTTTTCAAATAGCCTTTGTTCAAATTGATGTTGAATACAAATGGAGATGGGCTGTTATTTTTATGTGTATAGAGCACTAGGACATAGTGGGTCATAAATATATAAATGCCAGAATGGAATATGTAGTTTAAAACCTTACAGATAGATGAGAAAGAGTGTGAGAAAAACCTAATTTCCCAAGGCTGGCTGTGAAATCTATTTTTTTGAGTAGGCAAAGGATCACGTTTAAACATCAACTATACACATACACAACTAGCGCCTTGATAGCACTTCACACAGCCCACTCTGCAGGCAAGCCTGTGAAAAAAGTCAATGACTCCCTCTGTCAAGGGCCCTCCTAGACAACAATGAGCATGAGTGTGCTTCACTGAGGAAGGGGAGACACTCCACAGCACTAATGGAGCTTTTGATTCCTCCCTTTGCGGGGTAGAAATTAGTGATCGATGGTGTGTGCAGCTGGCCAGATGTTTTACAGTCAATGTCTGCTGCTTTTTGATAAACATTTTTAGACAGTGAGAGTTTAAGTTGATGCAAGAAGAATGAACACAAAACTGTGATAGCTTGACTTAAAATAGTAGGGATTCAGGAAGATAATTAATGAAAGAGAAGGGAAGACAAGGGACAAATACAATGGGGTCTGAAAAGAGGGAGTGCTGATCTGAAATACAGCATCTGACGGACGGTACAATGGGTACTAAAATAAACTAGTATCATGAACAGTTTTCAGTAATTACATGAAAAATCATGAAAAATTAAATAGAGAAAAGAAAATAATGGAAAGCAAGCTAAGAGGAAAAACAACAGAGGTGTCTGCTCATTGTAGTAAATAGTTTCAGTATAAACCAATTCAACAAACCAGTTTATGTTTAATTGCACAAAATATTTTTATGTGGTTATGTAAGTGAGAACAGAAGGTAAATTTGAAAAATTATAACACACACCAAATGTACTTTACAGTCAGGTATAAGTGGGTTCAATTTGTTGTGACCAGCAGCCAAGCACAGGACCCACTTTATTACAGTTTGATTCTGTGCACTGCATCCACTCTAGGTGTGGATCAAGGTTTTTGTTTGTTAGAATCCCATTATTATATCATGTATTCTTCCTTCTTTGTTTGTACCTGCCTCTACTCCAGGAAATCATACAGTGTTGCCGTGCTGGTAGTTTGTTGAGACCTGTAACTGGCAACACAGACAGACAGATCCAGTAAAATCTTGCTAACATTCACTGTCTTCCAACCTCAAACATCACTGAGATAAATACAAACAATTAAAGAATGAATGCTGTGAGTCTAAAACCCCCAGTGATTCGCAATAATTCCCAATTAGTATAAATTGCTGCCCTTGAAAATCATGTGATAAAATTACCAAACTGTTTAGCTTTGAATCAAAGAGTAATTTTTATTATACTTTATTTATTGCCCCTACAGTTAGTGCTGAGCACAAGTTTTTATTGTGAAACATCCCTTCCTTGTAATGAATTGCATGCCTTGAGTTTGTGTGTGTGTGTGTGTGTGTGTGTGTGTGTGCGTGCGCATATGTATACATATGTATGTGTGTGTATGTATATATGTGTGTGGTTATATATGTATATGTGTGTGTATGTGTATGTGAAGGGAATTTATTGAAGTTGGAGACAAATATGGCTCAGCTCATAAAACTACAGATGAGAAAATGGAGTTTGAAGTTTGGCTCTTTGTGTTGTCAGATGATGTGTGGACTAGCTGGGCACTAGAACAATGAGGCAACCTGTATGTATGTATGTGGGGCGGGATGTGGTATGCTGTGCTGGGACATCAAGTGTCACTCTGAGGCTGCTTCACTCTAAGCAATGCTCGAGGCCTCGATATACATGTATTGTAATCTTTCTCGTGCGTGTGTGTGTGTGTGTGTGTTTGGTATATTTGTATAAGAACTATACTGTGGGTAAATGTCTCTGGGAGAGAGTGGATGCTCAGTGGTGCCTGTTGAACAGTCCTGTTCATTGGGAGTTTTTCAAAATTCAAACCATTGGTTACAGAATCTGGTCTAGGATAGAAAGGAACAAATAATTCATACGCATTACTTGTACAAGTGAGTTCTGTAAGTCTTGGTAATTAACAGAATAAGTTTATATATTCAATGAATTATCATCTAGCATTCGGTTTATACCACAAGTTTGGTATCAAATATGAAACTAGAAGAAAATGTTACTGCTATTAAATATTTGATTTTAACCTGGGCTATGTAAATATGGGTGGCATCTCAATACTTACCACATCTTTATGCAAAACTATTTCAATGTCCAGAAAGTGTTATTCACCATCTTTAATGTGCCTTTAGCAGAAATTAAAATGATAAATTTATGGGCAACTGCAGTCCCAGTAACCACAGTTATTAAATAATTTAAAGCCACTGTTTTCAGAGTATCAACTGAGGGAGAAAACCAAGAATATTTTTTAAATAAAGTATTAAAAAAGTTTGTGCCGCTGTATATAATCTACTCAAGTGTAGACTTATTGCAGCAGACAAAATGGCAGCACAGCAACAGAGTTTTCATCGTGGCCTGTTCCAGACATCGCACCTGTTCAAAAAGTCTATTTTAACTATGGTAACCAGTGCTCCGTAATTCTTAAGTTCAGGACTCTGGCTTTTTAAGAATTCACAAAAAATAATAATTTAACTAGTCAAGGAATATTCCAGGATCATGGCATTATCCTTGTTTTCATCTGGAAGATACAAACCTATGTTTAATTTGAAAAAGAGCTATAACTATAATAATAATGCATGAGTTTATATAGGGCCTTATCTGTGGTTGGCTTTTAAGTCTTGTCCAAAATGTTAGCGTTTCCAAGGCACAGAATTATAACATTTTGTTCCTTAGCCAGGGCTTTCTTCCTCCCCACCTCCAAAAAACTAATGAGCATTGGGGATCCTGCTAGCTGATGCTACATGCTGAAAAATTATGCTTCTGCAATATTGAATATTCAAGCTTAATGTGGTATTACTGAGTGACTCATAATGACCAGAAAGCCACTGCATAAAGACTGCATGAGACATCTAATTTTTGTACATGCAAAGGAGTAGATTTTTCTTGATGGTAGGAGAGGGTCATAGTTCATGCATCTTGCAGTGCTGATATATATGCTGCAAGGAGAACAAAACATCTTCAAAACAAGCTGATTCTGAGGGGTCTGCCCCTCCTTGTGCCACCCACTGAGTCTACATCGATAAATATAAGGCCCTCTGTGCAGCCTTCCCATCCTAGCATAGACTCTATATCCAACTGTACTTCTGTTTTTGTTTTATCAAATCTTTAAGTTTTTTTCTAAAAAAAATGGGAAATGAGAAAATAAATCTAATCACAAAATTAATTTGTTTGTTTTCTCGTTACGTTCAGAAGAAAAATGATATTTGCTAACACGACCTTTGTGTGGAATTGAGAATGCACCATTGCAAAAGAACATTTCTTGGTGTATTATAAATATGATGGCAGAAGAAATCTTATTGAAACATTAGCGGCACTATTTATGTGCCTGATATTCATTTATTGTGAAGCGGCTGCTAGCCATTTTGAGGTGAATACTCATCATGTAGATCCACAAATTGCCAGACACTCGTTTGACCGGTTCATTACCACTTAATTTCAGGTTATGTCCCTATTGAGTATATAATGAAAACTAGGGTGTGGTAAATTCAGTTTAGCATTAATACAATAAACTCAGAATTCTCAGTGTATAAGGCAAAATATTTTCTGTATGCTGATGCCATTTATTATGCTCTACACTTTGGGATTCAAATTTTGTCAGTATTATGCTAATTATTAAAAAAAACACTCTATCTTCCTGTACTCCTCAAGGTAAGGAATGTTCATACAAGTAATAGAACATTTTCCTACTTTTTGTACCCATTGACAACACCGAGCACTTCCAGATCAGATGCACAGTAAATCTTCTTGTACATTGTCAAACATTGCTCCTTAACCCCAAACTTAGAAAAACAATTTCTGTTGCAACTACCATCTTGATGACCTCTCTAAGCAAGATTCGGTGCCAGTTAGAGTCAAATTGTGAACAGTTTTGTGCTATGGATGCAGTCCTCCTAAGACCTGGATTTAGATTGCACGAACTCATTTTATTTAGGATTTGGGGAGATGTCAAAGATTTATTCCACTAGGCAGGCTTGAATATAAGTGCAGCTCCCAAAGGTAAAATAATAATGTTCTAACCTATAAAATCAACCAGTCCAACACCGGGTATTTTAAGAAAGAAATACAAAGGGTAACCTTCCTTAGAGGCATGATCAGGATTCTAGAACTACAACAGATTTTAATTCTACTACCATCCTGACAAAACACATTTTAACCCATAATTGCATACAAACTATGTCTGATAATCAGAGAACCCAGACAGTCAGGATTGATTTTATATGTGCTCTCCCAATGCCGTAGTATAATATTATGTTGTTATGTTTTTACTGGATGATTTTCATAAATAAAATCACTGCTATATAATCAGCTTTACACTGACCGTATTTTTTTCATAAATCATTGAATATTTGAAGTTACACTTTTCATCCTGAAACGTTTGGCATTTAAAGTAAGACTTTGCAAATCCAATCAAAAAAAATACATGGTGTATCATTGGTTATGGAATTTGAAAAGAAAATGTCAACTAGCCTAATACTTTTAGATGAAAATGTTTAGTACTTTGGCTGCTAAAATGGTGGTGAAATGTAGAGCTGTTGTTAATGACAAGGATCTATGGTACATTTATTGTGGTGTGTTATGTATGGTACATTTATTGTGGTGTGTTATGTATGGTACATTTATTGTGGTGTGTTACGTATGGTACATTTATTGTGGAGTTGTGTTAAGGAATCTAGTCATTTGAGTTAATTGGAAAGAATTTGGGAAGTGTAGGAATATTGCGCTGTGAAAACTCTGCTGCAATATCATCTTGTTGCCCATTGGGAACACTGTGTTGCAACAGCTGCTATATCTACTTCAACGCAAGAATTTTGCAATGCCATTTTCACATTACTAACTATGGTTTAAATTTTTTTGTGCGCTTTGTGCATTCAGTGATACAATTTCACCAACACATCACTGATGATAGTGTGCTGGCTAAGTTGCCTTGCAAGACAGTTTACTAAATAGCAAACCCCCTTTAAGGAACAGATACCATCTGGGCTTTACAGAGAAGTTAAACATCAATGTGTTGAGAGGTTTTGTACTTTGCTGAGACTGTGAAACAATCCGTGAGGTAATACCAATTGTAATAGTTGTAGTATTCGCCTGTTAAACCACAACACTATAATTTTTTTATGGATGAGACAGAAGATAAGAACAGTCAATAAAGATAATAGAAGAAAATTACAAAACTCTTGTAAAATGTCTAGGTAACAGCAAACACAGCTGGCCTCTGGCCCCTGGGCTAAACAAAATTAAAATAGTCTAAGCAACTATTACGTAGATAAAACAAAAATACATTCAGCACTCATTGCAAATGTAAATCTTATTACTTTTAATGAAAGACTCAGCTATTTTTTTTACATACCATGGTGAATATTTATTAGTTGCTGCATAACTTGGCCACATAAAAGGAAGCCATGCAAAGTAAAAGGTAAGATGTGTGCATTAATAAAACAGTGCAAAGCGTGAGAAAAGGTTTCACAGAGTGTGACTTTTTTGCCTGGGGCTGCCTCTGTGATCAGGAACTGGTTAGTGATTGTGCATTTCAGAAAGCCAATGCCAAACTTAGACAGTAGTCCCTTTGTTACTCCACCCACACCATCACCCATACCTAACCAAATTAAGTCGACTCATCCCTTTATAACATTCTTTAACTTTCTGACTAAGTTCTAGGGTGTATATTCAAATGCTGCAGTCATTTTTATGATCTTGCGGAATAGGTATATATTAGTTTCACTGGTTTACCGTAAATGCACTTCAATCTGTTTATTTTAAATGCAAACACATTTTATCTTGTTGACAAGAATAAGAAGCACTTAGTTGAATGTTGTATTATAATAATTTTCTGTCAGCAGGAGCCAGAAAGAGGGCCTGGTACTTAGGTTTTTAACTACCTCCCAACTTTCCTGATATTATAGTATAGTTAGGTAAACGGTTTCAGAAAACGTTCGACTTTAGATGTTAATTAGTCCATGGTTAAATCACAGTTGTGTCATTTAGCAAGAATTCCCATTGTACCATTGGCAACCGTATTGTAATGTCTATGTGAAAAAAATCCAGACAGACCAGACCATTGTAATAAATCTACAGTAGATTTACTTCATTGCAATATGAATAAATTGGAGAGGAAGAAAGCCTTGGTTTGTAAGTTGCTCATTGTCTGTTTAATTATTCACACTTATGCAATGACGATAGGAGAACAGTTTGGCCCTATGTGCACTGACTGCAGTGCTTAAGATTTATGAATGAATGACTTATGGGGTGTGTGACTGTGACAGGATGTAGCCTAGGAAATAGGACCTCACTAGGAAAATGCAAAGATATTATTGAGGTTTTTGGTCAATCATGGATAGAAGAGACATCTAATTGTGCATTTTATGGGAGAAATATTGGCTTCTGCTCAACCAAATAAAGTTTTTATATATATAAATAATTTTGTTATATTTTAAAGTTACAGAAAGTTACAACATTACCCAAAGTTGCCCATCCCTTTGAATTCAGCTGTCTTCTATTGATAAAAACATTGTAAATATCAAGGCAAGCAATGGTGACTGGAATACTTTTTCTACTTTTAGCATCTGATGTCAGCATTAAGCACTCCTTGATTAGGTATAGCATAGAACAGATGCACAGCAAAGTTTCCTGAGTGCTTGTTGCAACACAAACAATGTATGTTAACACCAATCTCAGACGAGCACTCCCTTTTGTACCAGTGTAAATTTTTCACTTTCAATGCCAGCCATCCCTAGGGCTTCTCTGTGAGACAATGAATGAATTGTGAACTTGATTAAGATTGTCCAGATTTCTTTCATTTTGAACCTTCATTGCCGGCAGAAAGAGACTCATCGTATCGGTTAGAGCTGGATTCAGACCTGGCTCCCAGGGTTGAGTCCAGTGTTCTAATGTATTGGACCACCCAGTTTCTAAATGTACTGTAGTATTTAAAATTTATGGCACTGAAGACACTAATATTTTAAACCGAGTGAGACTAGTTTGAATAAATTAGTTCCAAAAAATTAAACTTCTGTGTGCAAACAGAGCTAATTTGTTTTGAATTCAGATATGCTCCCACATGCTGCAGCTCAACAAGGCCATATTCCAACATGGTGGCTTCATATGTACATGCAAACTATTGTTATGGTACGGGTTATGCACTATACAAGAAAGCATTAATGGTAAATAGCTGTTTACGATAGTGAAAAGCGTATCTTAGTGAAGGAAAAATGTTAATAAATTTTAGGAAATATTCAGCTTTTAGTCAATCTCACGGAAGTACCCAACAGAGATCTAGAAGTCTATTGGTACTTTTAACATGCTAAGACCTACTGCATGGCTTGACGATACTGTGATTTTCATTCTTCTCCGATGAATTACTGCCTGCTGAGATGTTGCTCAAGTTCTCCTGAACTCTGCAGCATTTTCTTTCATTTGAGTCAAGGCTCACTGCAGATTGGTAGGCGAGAGACAAGCAGGGCAGCCTGTAGCTCATTAGCTGGTGAAATTACCATTTTCACAGTTTTTTTTTCCCTTGGTATAATTGTTCCTTAAGAATAGTTTTGTATAACTGACTGCACTCTGCATGCAGCAACTGAAGCAAGGGGCTGCTGTGTGTAAAAAAAAAAATTCTGTCTTGTGCAATTAACTATCAACTTTCTTTAGGAGGTGGATGATGCCATCATTGTTAACCCCTGTCAGATGCTTTTGTTCCAGGCCAGTGCATGCCTGAGTCCATTCTCAGAAGTCAATGCGCAATTTTTTTCCCTGGCCCATAGTTCTCTTTTGCCTTCATAGAAGTTCATGCCTTATTGTGTTCTGTTACGATACAAGCAAAATGTTAGAGTAGCAGAGGCCACACAGAATGTTGCCTACATTCTCTCCATGCCCACCCTCGATATTTTTAAACTGAACAGTTTTACATTGCTTTTAGAATATTTTAAAATACCATGGAAACATGTTGAAGTGTGAATCTGAGAGCACGGTCGTCAGTTCATCTGAATTTGAAATTGGTACTGGTTTCAATTATTCTAACAAACCTATAGTTATGGAGAACACTTAAAGTGATTAAACTAACCAACTTAATGGTTTCAAATAAAAGAAAATCAACAGTCAAAAGTACTGACTGCGCAATCTACTGAAAATAAAGACCACAATGTATTTGCAGAGCTTGTAATCATGGATAAAAGTAAGTAAATCAGTAAATTTGTAATACTATGGATACGACATAATATGAGGTTTACTAAATGTGCTGGTTAACGGTACATATGATCTGAAACCTGCTGTTTGATGTATGGATTGGCCTGGCCCATGTTCAGTTTTTTTCAAGATAATTTACAAAGTGTGGTTTGTTCCAAACCAGTTGGAAAAAGTGCAGCTACAGATTATTCCTTCGCTGCTACTTAAATGGCAGTGCAACACAGCTGGCCCATAATGAATGTAGGAGGCAAAGATGACTGCCTTGCAAAAAGATCATGGCCACTCACTCACCTTATTTAAACTCTTGTTGTTTCAGTAAGTGTGCATTATTGCATTATGCTGCCATATCTGTTGATTGCCAGGTATTGAGGATTGAAGGGTGGAGGTGATGGCATAAGTATACGAGCCAGGAGTAACTAAAAGTGATCTCCACTGAAAACATTTAAATTACAATTTATTTTCTATTCAGTTTTTTTGCCAATTGCCTCCACGTGATAGAAAAGCCTAGATAGTGAATATCAGCAGGCTATTCCACTATGGGTAGCAGCCCAGCTGAACCCAACCCTGTCCTCAAGTACCATTAACATACACATTTACCAGCAGCATTATGTGGATAGTAATCAATGGGCGGAAAACCTGCCTATTTTTCTCCTCCATATTCCAGAGATGCAAAGACCATTTGAAGTATCTTACCTGCATTTCCAACTGAGATAGCTAACTTGGCATAGACTGGAGATCAAACTTGGTACCTTCCTGGCCTGTTTGGCTCAATACCACATCAAGCAGTGCAGTGAAGCATTGAGAAATAAGGGGAGTTGAAAGCAAATGGTTTGAATTTTTGGCTTAAAGGGCCTACACATAATGTTTAAAATCGGTAAACAATAGTTATTTGTTGCCCAAATTCTGCCTGAAATATCTTGGGCTCAGTTTTCCTGGGAAATTGTGGGTGTGTTGGGGATGCAGACATCCGGGTTCTGGGTGCAGACTTCTGGGTTCAGACTTCTGGGTGCGCGCGTGCCTCCCGAATGCGGAAGTCCCACCGGCAATTAAAGCCGGCGGGATGATACTTGACACAATTGTTTAGATAGTTTAAACAATTGAACTACTTAATTTTCTCCACATTGAGGGATGGGTGCGATTTTTAAGCATCCTCAGCGTGTTTCCTGTGCTGTGAGAAACACTCCATGTTGCAACAGACGTGTTTCAGCCAGCAGCCAGCGGGACATTCAAATGCTTCTTTGACAGATGGGGAGAAAAGGTCACTTATTGCAGCAGGATTCTTTCAGACAAAGTTTGTGCTTTCACTGAAAATTCTTACTTTCCACTCACAATTCTTCTGTTCACACATATTTAATTACTTTGCGGACTGCCTCAAACTCACACCTTCAGGATGGGGGGTACCATGCTGCATTCACCACTACATCCGAGGACGAGCGACATCACCAGCCTCGCCAGGCACGGCGTCCACCTCCACCACTTCGAGTTCCACAACAAAGTGCTGCGTCACAGGCACCTGCACAAGAGCACACAGGGCAGCAACTGAGAGGGGAGCTGCTTAAGGAGGTCCCATTCACATCTGCCACCCACATGGAGGAGGAGGAGGAGGAGGAGGAGGAACCCATGGGCAGAGCAGTGCCCACACCAAGCCGCCCAGTCCTCCCTGTGCAAAACAGTCCTGCAACTACACATACACCCACTGTAAAGTGACCCAATGGGTGGCATCAAGTGTCACCATTCATTGTGAATCTCATGAAAGGGTGCTATCACAAAAGCCAGTCAAGAATGGCCAAGACGCGGCAGTAGTGGTGACAATCATAAAATTTAATGTTACTTTAACAAAAACTATATGTAAATGAAAAACATGACAGTCTGTGAAACACCCTTGTGCATCCCCTTCGTGCTCACAAAACCTTCACCTTTCTCTTATGACTACTTCTACGTGGTGCATCCCCTGTGGCTGCAGCAGATGTAGTGGCAGGTTGCTCATGTTCATGCCCTGACTGCTTAGATACTTTGGGCCTACACCCTCTGGGTTTTGGAGCTCATGAGGGCTCCTCCAAAGACTGCTCCACCTGCACCTGTGCAGGGACAGACTCGGCCACCTGGAGAGGAGGCAGCATTGTGGGTACTGGTTGAGAGGGGGACAGTGGGTGAGACGTGGGAGTGCTTTGAGTGGTGTCCCCACTTCCATGTCCCCTTTTGCCATCACCCCTCCCCTGGTCCATGGCCATATCACTCTACCACTCTGCTGGACAACAGTTTGGAGGACATGTGTGATACCTTGTAAGGCCAGTGCTAGTGTATCTGTCTGCCTATTTGAGGTGGCGGAATGTTGTTCAGCCTGAGTCCGAACGGCCATTGTCAGAGCCTGAATGGACTCATTTGTGAGCCGCGCTTGAAGCTCAATGGAGGCTAGCCTTCTCTCCATCGCAGACATTCCCGCACTTACCTGTGACAGTATCTCAGAGATTTCCTCACGTCCCTGTAACACTATCTCAGAGATTCCCTCACGTCCCTGTGACAGTATCTCAGAGATTCCCTCCCATACCTGTGCCACCATTCCACTAATGCAGGAGTTGGATTCCTCCATCCTCTGCGCTATTGTGGAGAGTGTGCGTGGCACCTGTTCCAGTACCTTGCAAATATGCTGCTGCTCCTTGATCATTCTCCTTTTAACGGGTGGCCCCCAGGGTTCAGCATCTGCGTCCAGCTGAGCAGATCCTGGAGAAGAGTGCTCCCAATGATGCGGACTCTCTGCAGCTGCCCCTGCCACCAGTGTCTGCTCGTGCTCACACATGTGTGGTAACTCACCAGGTGCCAACCCAACTAACTGCGGACTAGGACCCACCGAGGTGTGAGTATCTGCGCTGGTGGATGGCACACTCATGTGACGGTGCACCCTCAGAGGCCAGCAAGTCCTCTGAGGAATTGCCCTCTGCTGTCATAGCGGTCGCTGAAGGCCCTGTAAGAGAACAGAAGGCAATATTAAGCACCATCACAGATATGTCATGTTGCGATGAGCATACTGAGGTGCTGAAGATGGCAAGGCATGTTAACATCAATTCATAGTGTGTGTGCTGAATGTTAAAGTTGTGTCACCAGACATTTGTTGGGTGCCAGTCTTGGTGTCCCTAACAGACAAGCACTCGAGGGTTTGGCTGAGCTCCAGTGCCTCCTGCTCTGCCTCTGACGATTTGTTGCAGCCCCCCTCCAGTCCTTGCCCTCTCCTGTGCATTCTGAGCTCTCTTCTATAAGTACAGACGTGTGAGTGAGTGATGGTGACGTGGCCAACCGATGAATACATTGGTTTGGGTGAGGCTGACCATGAAAGAGATCAAAGGGTGAGTATGAGTCAGAGCCAGGACATTGTATGAGGATTGGGTTGAGTGGTAGTGGTGGGGTGACTAATGGGGAGGTGAGGAAGTGCAGGTAAGTTGAGGATGAGCCTTAAGTAGGTGTGAGGAGTGATGTGATAGAGTAGTGTTGGCAGTGCAGAATGAGTTGGGGGAGGTGCGGTGATGTGGAAGATGGAATATAAGAGAATCAATAAGTGTACTCACTTTGGCTGACCTAGTTAGGTCTTTGAAGTGCTCCCTGTACTGGAGCCAGGTGCGCAAGATGTTGCTGCTGCTGGTGACCTCCTCTGCCACCTCGAGCCAGGCCTTCTTGGTGGCAGAGGCAGGGCACTTTCTTCCATCTGTGGGGTAAAACACTTCCCTCCTCCTCCTCCTCACCCCATCCAGTAGCACCTGAACTGAGGCATCATTGAATCTTGGAGCAGCCTTGCCCCTGTGCTGTGTGTGGGTGTTTGCTCCAGGAAAAGCCATTGGAGCAATGGCCCTTTAAATAGAGCTGCTGCAGCTGACAGCCTGTGATGCGGGTGTGCAGTACGCCCACTGCGCAGCTTTCGGACGGCAAACCCGGAAGCCACGTTAAGTGGCACCAATTGAATCGCGATTGCATGAGAAATGGACATTTTTTATTGGTCGGGTTATCCGCACGCCCATTCACCCCTTCGCTGCCATCCCGCCTCCTCTAATATCGGGGCCCTTGTGTTGGAATTATTGTTTTACTTCCAGTAATTAAAAAATACACCTCATACATATATATATATATATAAAAAACCATACGTACAATAATACTTTAAACATGTAATACACTTTTCCCTGCAAGATACTTTGACATAATTATAAATAGAAAAGAACAGTGCCAAAATCACTATTTTGGAATCAATTTTCCAAACAGCCAACTATCTCAACATGCATTTAGTGTGGTGTTACAGAAACCTATTTTTTAAATTAAAAATAATATTTATAGAATTGTTAAAAAGAGATCCTGATTTTGGAAAATGCAAAGAGGAAGCGGCTCAGTGAAACCTTTCGTTTAAAAAGTCTAATAAGACCAGAATTAAATCACATCACTCCTTTAAGGTGTCTCTATTTAGAGAAAGGTTCACATGGGCCAGCTGTGGCACATTGCCCCCTTAAAGCAACAATGTTCCAAAGATGTTACACAATATGGGTCTGAACATTTGCGCTGCAACATAACTCTGGCAGGAATGTGGCGGGATGGCTGAAAATTAGGTTGGGATCTGGCGTATGCCCTGAAGTTTCTATCTGGCCTCATGGGGACAGAGCCTCTCCCTGCCCTAAACGAGGCCACTGTTACAAGAAAGGATGGAGACTCCCAATGCCGAGAGTTCCCACATCTCCGGCTCTCAGAGGGACCCAGGGTGTGACCAGTGGCAGTATGGCATACCGGCCCACCAGATGGCAGTAGTGAGCCCCACCTTGAGATTCAGGCCAGATAGCCCAACGAAAAAGGGCAATTCTTAATGCACCCTCTTACATAGGGCACCTCAAAATCCTTTCTGGGGGGAACCTGGCACCCCCTAGAACTTGCAAGTTATATTGGAAATTGTGGCCCGTGGTGCAGGCCTTAGATGCGCCCTTGGTGGCTTGGGCACCTGCCATTCATATGTAAATCAAGGGATCTTGGTAGGATCAGTGGTGGAGGTTCAGGAGGACACATCCTAGCACTTACACCAGCATGCATGCCCTCGAACCATGAAAATTTGGGCCCAATATTTTTATCTGAAAGAAGTAGGAGCTACAGATGCAAACTTCATCCTATCCTCTTACTCTCAAAAAGATTCTTCCTGTCTCCATGCATTATGAAGGCTAGTTTTAAGACTGTTATTATGACAACAGGAGCAATAAACCTGAAATTAATATTGGCATTATTAGCCGACAAATGCATGGCATTTCTCTGTTAATTTAATGTAGGCACTCACCTGCAGGCATTAATCTAATTAATTTTAAATGGGTCAATGCCTCTGTTAAAATGGCAGACTGAGGAATGCCTTGTGGACACTTGATGTGTCGTCCATTAATATTGCCAACAGTCATTTCCAGGACGATACAGTTTAAAACATAATGGGATAAATTTGTCCCTGAATTCCCAAAATGCACCCCAGCAGGTAACAGTCTGTGCCAGGCATACTGAAGATGAAAATTTACCCCTGTGTATTCAAAGCAGCTCGTTGCCACAGCTGGCTGGATACAGAAAGACAGAAAGGTTGGATACAAGTTCAATTTCTAACATGGTGGATTTCCAGTCTCTCCAGACCATCTGGATAAGATGAGGCCCAAACCCCCCCCCCCAAGAAAGAAACAGAAAATTGAAAGACAAAATGAAACATTCTATAAGTAAAAAACAAACGCTGGAAATCTGAAACAAAAAAAAAGCTGGAAATATATAATAGAATGGTCAGCTTCTGTGAAGAAAACAGAGAGTCGACGCTTCTGGGTCATATCCATCATAGTTTTGATGAAGGGTAAGAACCCAAAATGTCAACTGTTCTTTCCACGGATGCTGATTAACTTGCTGTTCAAATGGAAATTGATACCTTTGTCTAGTTAAGCTATAAGTATGGTGCTCAGATAAAGAAGCACAATTTGTTTTTATTCATTATGCCTGGCAAATATCTTATTCAGTTTTATCCATTCAATTTCTGTTTTTTTGTACTTAACTTTAGGGATATAATCCCAGCTTTAAGTTTGTATCAGTGTCATAGTCATTACAATCTGATTGCATAGCCCAGTTATTTCATTAGGATCCTTAGAAAGTTACTTGCTAAATAGTATCTGGGATAATTCTGACATCCCTTGTGTTGTAGGAATTAATTAGCAAAGGTTACTCTCCTACCATGATATAAAAATGTACACAACTTAAGTTGCAAAGTAAATCCATTTAGATTTGGGAGACTTTTAAAGTGATCATGTTAATTCAGTCTATTAACGTATGGAAGAAGCTGCTGGGGTTTACACAAGGTCTGGACTATGTCTTCAATCTAATTCTGGTTGTCTTTATAAAGTGATGCTGAATAATACAATGAATACAATTTATCTACATGATAAACAGCTGAGCATGGCTTAAGGGCCTTCAAATTATAACCCCATTAGGTATGAGGTGTAAAATCTCACCCAAATCTACCCATAACGTATGAGTAAAAGTCTGCTTTAATTCTATCAGCAACTATTCTGCAGAGAATATTTGTCAAGTGCAGAATTCCTTCTTAAATTAAAGCACATAGTTGTTAGATATCTTTTACACAAGTCTTGTTATATTATTCCTCGCATTTTCAACCTTCTGACGCCTTTGGAGACACATGGTAAGTATAATCAAGAGTCAGTGATCATTTCATCACCTCTGATGAAGATAAATGACTTCCAGTACAGGAACTGAACCTTGTCACAAACCATTTGCACAAAATGGCACACTTGGGTTTTACATAAATCTGTGGGGAATAAGATGAAAACCACAGGACAGCTCCTTGCAGGACATGTGTAGCTTGCTTTTTTTTAACTCGTTCACAGATTTTGGTACATTCGCAAAAGCCCAGTTGTGCCATTGCAGCAACTTTGGAATGTCCACATCAAGTTTGACCTATAGTAGCTACTAAAGTGTTATGACTATAGTCTTACCATTTAAAAAAAAACTCCCTTACTCTACCTCTTGAATGGGCTACTGTGCACTTTATAACAAAATGTGGTCTGCACATGCCTTGGTGTGTTGTGCTAGGTATGCAGAGTAGCAAGATAAAGTCAGAGATGAATTTGAAAATTATGTATAGCAGATTCAGAGAAAAGATATGGCAGAGAATCTTTGGAGAACACAAGTAATCTGTTTAAACATGCCTGAATTGAAGTAAATTGAAAGATTACCAAAGAAGAAGGTAAAGGCAAAGAAGGTGAGGGAAAATCTAATCTAGATCTCAGGAAGAAGAGAGAGTAACAAGTGAGGAGAGGTGAGACAGTCAGAGGCATAGCCATAACATTTCAAAAATACTTTGTATAGACCGGATGAGTTGCATTGTAACGCAGCAATCAAAAGGGGAATGTAACTTTGTGGAGTACATTTTCAGCTTTCTAGTATCATGATGAGAAACCAGATCCATCTCTTACATACTGTTTATTCCTCCTCTTAACCATTGCCCACAATATCCATCCTCTTTAGCAAAGGGCACAGTCTGCAAGACCATCGCTTTAGTTTCTTTTTGCACGAGATACACTAAAATTCAAATATGTAGATGTTTTTAGTTAGTTCTGGCTAATAGAATGCTTGCAAATTTATTCCAAAGCTACACAGTTACTAGTTGTGGCCAAACTTGTTACTAAAAATTAACCAAAGATGTTATTAACTGAAATCAATGCTTCAGTATTTTTCACCCAGTATGGGAAATATTTAAGATAATTTGTTTTAGCGTATTATTTTTGCCAGAAATTATGATTCCCCCAATGGACACTTAAGTCTCCTTCCCACGCAGACAAATAGAGCACAAGAAAAACCTACCACCTTCAACCTGTATTCAGTTTTTAAAATAATTACTTTTGTTCTGATCCTCCAATATGCAGTGAAATGACTTTGTGATTGAAAGGCTGGACTGTAGCAGCATAGAAATAAAAAATGATCACTTTAAATTCAATTCAGCCAACTTTCCAGTTCAATTTTTCAAGAAGTAAATGGTTTTGAATTGTGATTTGTGCTGCAGCTACTTCTCTTGAGGTGAGGGTTATTGATTCAAACTAAACAACTTGTCAGGCAGGTAACTTTAAATTCCATAGATCAATTTGATATAAGTAACTAAAAGAAGATGGTGGCCAAATGATTCTGCACCTTTGATTATTTGTATTAATACCTAAAACTTGTGATTTGTAAAAGAGGGTATGGAATGGATCCGATCTGTAATACATTTTAAATCAGGAATCACACTGTAGCAATAACATAGGCCACTATCATGTGATAATCAACAGAGGCAAAAGGCATTGGTCATACATTTTATGACATTTCTACGCTTGAATATCTTAACATAAAGAATGTTTTTGTTTTATTTCAATAATACTGTGAATTGAAGCATGTTCTGAAGTGTTGCTTATTTCTCCAATTCTGCTTTCTAATATTTATCATTAGAAATTTTAAAGAAATTGAATTTTGTTGAAATTATTTGAAAGAAAGAGGTACAAACAGGTGACCTCTCAATCTCACACAGTTAATTGTTGCATATTTTAAGAGCACTGGTGATAATTATCTCGATTCATTCTCGTTCACTTTCACCAAAATTTAGACGAAGCTAAAGAGAGACTGAAATCAAGAGCAAATGTCAGGACATCAAAAAAGCCTGCAGGGGATTCCCTTTTTAGCAACATTATGCCTTATACTAAACACACATTATGCACACCCACAAAGACAGCCTAATGTTTACAGCTTTGAAAAATACAGATGCTCTACATGTTAAAGCTGACTTTAATGACATTATTTTTCCTGAAAATTCCATTTCTACTTTAAATTCACTGGAACAAACCAGAATCATTCAACTTCTGTCATCCATGCTTTGTATTATCTGTATTGTTTGAGCAAATGCTGAGCAAACAGGCAGCAGCAGCCTGATCTACTCAAATTTGCTTACACTAGCATGGCATCACATGTCACTTGATCCCACTGACCGAGAGCTCCTGTCAATTTACATCTCATTATGGCACTAATTGATTTGTTTAGGCAACAAATAAATTTGGCAAGAGCTTTTCATGAGTTACCATCCATAATTAATTAGACAGCGTATTTGTAAATATTTGAACTATTGTCATCCCTGTTTCTTGGTTTTCAGCTCTTGCTCAATGGACTATTGGTACAATTGATTACCTATAGTCGCAAATCCAAGAGCTGATCAGTAGTAGTGGACCTTTTGCTTTAAGACAAAATAAAGTTGGAAAAATGTTTAATTCTAGAATGAGCTGAGGTATGTCTCTTCTTCTGTGAGGCAGCAAATAATTTATTTTTATTTGCAACTTGAGTGTGTTGAGGTTCTTACCTCAGTTTACATTGGTGTAAATAATATCTTGCAGTGTACAGTGCCTTTTTTCTGATTGTTTCAATATATAAATTGTATTTTTCTGCAAATATTTGAATAACTCCATTTCTTCATTGGAGTATAAAGGCATATTGGTATACATATACATTTGGCTGTATATGCACAAGCAAACACACACTTTGGGAAAAATTAAATTGCAAAATATGCTTAACTATTTTACTTCAAATTGTGTATTTTACCACAATCCACAATTGATAAATACTGGGCAGATTTCTAAATTGTTCTGTGAAATCAATGCAGTAAACCTGTAGGACATTATATGATCATTGAATCATAGAGTGTTGCAGAACAGAAGTAGGTCATTTGAGCCATTAAGTCTGCCTTCATGTGTTTTTCCCATGAATCACCAAGTCTAATCCATTCCCCTACTCACTCCTCATACCCATTAGTATTCCTCTTTTAGCTTGGCTCAATTGGTAGTACTCCTGTCTCTGATTCAGAAGGTCATAGGTTCAAGCCGCCACGACAGACTTGAGCACATAATCTAGACCAATGTTTCCACGCAGTACTGAGGGTGTGCTGCATTGCTGGAGGTGCTGTCTTTTGGATGAGAGGTCAAACTGAAGTCCCATCTACCTGCTTAGGTGAATGCAAAACATCCTATGGTACAATTTGACGAAGAGGAGGGAATTTTGCTGGTGTCCTGTCAACACTCCTTCCTCAACCAACACCATCAAGAACAGATGATCTGGTCATTCATTTCTTTGTGAGACGCGTGTGCAAATTGGCCTACATTTGCCTACATAACATCCGTGTCCTTCAAAAAATAATCCATTGGTTGTGAAGTTCGTTGAGATATCCCGAGGATGTAAAAGGTGCTACATAAACACAAGCTCCTTCTTTCAAAAAATTCCCTTTTAAAAAAAATATGAACACTGCTTCAATGGTTTCCTATAACCCCAATTTGATACCATCAGCAAATTTTGATTTAGTTTCCTTAATTTCTATGTGGATATCATTTATACATATAGAGTAAATAACAGCAGCCCCAACACAGGCCCTTGTGGGACATCAGTCATCTTATCTTTCCAGTTCAAGAAACTTCACTTTACCTTTGCCTTTACCTTTTGCTCGTTAGTTACCACTACATCTATGTGCCCTCTGTATAGAACAAACCTGGCAGCTTATGCTTAAAAGTGTATTTTGGGAGATCTATTTATCCGCACAGATTTATGCTGGCCATAGCCCTCAATAATGGTCAAGCTGGTGAGCAGCTGTTCTTCCTCACATATGGCTACAGAAACCGTCCCCCATTTCACTGATTTGTAACAGTCTTTCTGTGCTGTAGGGCATGTTTAATGTGAATTACCCTGATCCATTTTAAAACCCCTCTGAGCTTTTGACCCTGTCCTCCCTCCCAAGCAATTTGTGCTTCTAGTTTCCTTAACCTTTGTCTTTTAAAGTGCTGGTTTATATGCTGAGACCCCCAGGTTGTATTCTGCATAAACCAAAAAATTCTGTGGATAAAACACACAACATTTGTTTCAAAAGAAGTAAATGTACCTTTTGCACATGTACTTCTCCATGAGTGAATGACATATTAGGGTTAAAAAGAGGAGACCAAACACATGTCATATTGGATGCAGCAGCTATATTTATGAGGAATGAGTACAAAGGGCAAGTAGTGACATTTTGCTATGCTGCATTCTTCTGACTCTGTATGAATATGTGAACTATTGTGGATACTGCTTTGTATTTTTAGAGCTATTGTTTCATTATTAGATCTTACATTGATTTTGCCTCCATTTTGGTCCACAGAGACTCTTATGGATTCAAGATGGGCGACTGCCGAGTTGGGATGGACTGCACAGCCAGAAACAGGGGTAAGGACAATTCACACAATATATTACCGGCTAACAAAATTTTGTAAGCTAATTTCATTTTGATTATTAAAATCAAACCTGAGATCAAATTAATATGATAATAAAAACAGTTTCTGCCAAATCCTTTCAGTATCATAGGCTTTGAGCTCATCTGACATTCCAGTGTCGTACTGAGGGATCTGTGCATTGGTGGAGCTGCTACCCTTTGGATGAGACATTAAACTGAGGCTCTGTCTACGAAAATTGTTGAAGTTTCTTTACATTGAATTACACAGGAATCACAGTACAGAAACAGGCCATTCAGCCCAACTGGTCTATACCTCCTACCCCTACTTCATCTCACCCTATCAGCATGTTTAGCACTGTATAAAGGAATGTGAAGCACCTGGTATCCTGGACAATCAATATCGCTAAAAATAGACTATCTGATCATTCATCTCATCACTGTTTGTGGGACGCTGCAGGTGCAGAATGGCTGCTGCATCTACCTACGTTACAATACTCACTGCACTTCAAATGTTACATTTAGTTGTGTGAAGCGGTTTGAAATATTTCAACAGGATGAAATGCTATATCAAAAGGAATGTTAGTTACTTTGAAAACTTTGCTCAATCGATTAAAGTGTCACATACAAACATACAAATTAAGAGCAGGAGTAGGCCATTCGGCCCCTCGAGCCTGTTCTCTCATTTGATAAGATCATGGCTGATCTGATTGCGACCTCAACCCTACTTTCCCATCTACCTACTATAACCTTTGACTCCCTTGTTAATCAGCAATCTATAACTCAGCCTTAAAAATATTCAATGACCCTGCCTCCACCGCTCTCTGGGGAAGGGAGTTCCACCGACTCATGACCCTCTGAGAGAAAAAAAAATTCTCATCTCTGTCTTAAATGGGATACTCCTTATTTTAAAACCGTGGCCCCTAGTTCTAGTCTCTCCCACAAAGGGAAACATCCTCTCAGCATCTACCCCATCAAGCCCCCTCAGGATCTTATATGTTTCAATAACATCACCTCTCATTCTTCTAATCACCAATGTATACAAGCCCAACTTGTCCAACCTTTCCTCATAAGACAACCCCCTCATCCCAGGAATCAGTCGAGTGAACCTTCTCTGAACTGCCTCCAAAGCAATTATGTCCTTTCTTAAATAAGGAGACCAAAACTGCACACATTATTCTAGATTTGGTCTCACCAATGCCCTGAACTTTTATATTATATACTTTTATATTCCATTCCCCTTGCAATAAATGACAACATTCCATTTGCCTTCCGAATCACTTGCTGTACCTGCATACTAACTTTTTGTGATTCATGTACTAGGATACCCAGATCCTTCTGTACCTCAGAGTTCTGCAATCTCTCTCCATTTAATTAATATACTGCTTTTCTATTCCTCCTGCCAAAGTGGACAAGTTCACATTTTCCCACATTATACTTCATCTGCCAAATTTTTGCCACTCACTTAACCTTTCTATATCCCTTTGCAGACTCCTTATGTCCTCTTCACAACTTACTTTCCTACCTACCTTTGTGTCATCAGCAAATTTAGCAACCATACATTCGGTCCCTTCATCCAAGTCATTGATATAGATTGTAAATAGTTGAGGCCCAAGGACTGATCCCTGTGCCACTCCACTCTTGCCAACTTGAAAATGACCCATTTATGCCTGTTTCCTGTTAGCTAACCAGTCCTTTATCCATGCTAATATGTTACCCCTACACCATGAGCTCTTATTTTGTGTAGTAGCCTTTGATGTGGCACCTTGTCAAATGCCTTCTGGAAATCCAAGTACACCACATCCACTGGATCCCCTTTATCCACGTTGTTTGTTACTTCCTCAAAGAACTCTAATAAATTAGTCAAACACGATTTCCCTTTCACAAAGCTGTGTTGACTCTGCCTGATTGCATTGAGATTTTTTAAGTGCCCTGCTATAACCTCTTTAATAATAGATTCTAGCATTTTCCCTATGACAGATGCTAAGCTAACTGGCCTGTAGTTTCCTGCTTTCTGTCACCCTCCTTTCTTGAATAGAGGAGTTACATTTGCTATTTTCCAATCTGATGGGATCCTTCCAGAATCTAGGGAATTTTGGAAAATTAATACCAATGCATCTACTATCTCTGCAGCCACTTCTTTTACGACCCTAGGATGAAGTCCGTCAGGACCTAGGGACTTGTCAGCTTTTAGTTCTGATACTTTTTTCAAAACCCTTTCCCTGGTGATTGTAAATGTTTTAAGTTACTCCCTCCCTTTCACCTCTTGTTTCACAATTATTTCTGGCATGTTATTTGTATCCTCTACAGTGAAGACGGATGCAAAATATCTGTTCAATTCATCCGCCATTTCCTTATCTCCATTATTACATTTGAGTCACTGGCATGGGAAGAGTTGCGAAGGGACCTTTTCATGGATCTGGGCCTAGCTGTATTGGGCAGGTTGGAGTGCACACCTGTAGTCGAACCTGCTCGATTTTCCCCCATTTAAATTAATGGAAGGAAAATCGAGCAAATTACTTCACAGGTCTGTGCTCCAAACCAACCGAATTTCTGATATTCACTCCGCCCGGGCAATGCAGTGCACCTGGGTGCAGATCCAGGAGAATGTCAGCTTTATCTGTAATCGGTGATGTATTTATTATGACAAATTTGTTTACATTTTTTTAGTCTTTCAATTACCCACCAGATTTTGCAAATGCTATTGTTTGCACAGTTTCAGAGGCACAATCCCAGTTCAAGATCCCTAACACTTTAATAACAGTGGACAATTCCAAACAGGCATGGAATCATAACAAGACATAAAGTAACTTGGAATTAACTATTCATTACCAAATGATGAATCAAATATGCCAACATGTGGCAGTAAAAATGGTAAAAAGCAAGGATATAGTAAATGATTGCAAGGATTCTTCGCAGATGCAGAAATTAATTGGATAAATATTAAATACAATCAAATCCTGACACATACATAACTACTTTGCCATGATAAAAATTCTGCCTGATTTAGTGTTGTATTTGAACTAAGGTTCCATGAAACTGTAAGTAAAACTAACCAGACGGCAGATCTTTTTGCCACAGAATATTTAATAATTCTTTCAAGTATTCAAAATAAATCAAAAATTTAACTAAAGTATGACAAGAACAAAAGTTATTTGATTTCTACAACATGCTGCAATGTTTAGATCAAACTTGAGAATGGATTGGCTCACTGAGAATGTATCATTGGTGCTTAACACACTCCTGTGTATAGTGCAATAAGCATAAAAATACAGAAAGAAAACGTTATGCTTCAATATTGATTTTTTTATTTATGTATTACAATTGAATCAGAACTCCTGTATTAGTTGAAGTAATTGGATAATTTGGAGTTCGAATCTAGGTCAGGCATTTTGTTTAGGAATACTCCACTACATTGCAATTGCATTCCTGGATCAGGACATCTCTCTAATCTGCGAATGGAATGTGATTGGGTACACTGGAATTTGAATTTTAGATCTGATGTGCATTTATTTTTTCTAATTTAGAAATATTCAAATGAAGGGGCATGACACATCTCACACCTGGTATTTAGTTTAAACAATCCATAGAATGATGTGTCACACCATTGCTAAGGAATATTCAACATCATATCATGTATTGCTTAGCCACGAGTGACTCTTGCTTCATATCATTTCAACAAGTATTAACCAAATGTTTGTGATTCGCAACCAATCTCATATATCTTATGCCCTATTTATGCCATGTGTTGGTGCGGGAGAATGTTTTGTGCTCGATCCAATCAGAGTGGATACCACATACCAGTACTGACTGCATGCCTGGGGGAACCTGCTTTCCTCTGCAGTGTACTTCCAATTTTCAACACACCCTGATCTACATTTGACAGTATGGGTGAAATTGGTCTTCGGCCCTAGACTAAACGGGCACTGGTGAATCGGCAGCTCATTTCACACCCCTCCAGATTTTCTTTTCCATTGAAATCATTGACATATCAAAACTCATGGGTGACAGATGCAAGGGATAAGAAAACTAGTAGAAACCACATACCCATAAATGTCTAACCCAAAAAATAAAATGTGACTTTTAACCTACAGAAGGTAAACTGTCTTCAATTGACAAAAGACAGCTCTGTTATTGATTAATGCCAATAGAATAAAATCTCAGAATTTGCAAGTGTGGTATCACTGGCCACAGATGATGTGCTGTCTTTGTCGTTTCATTTTTTTACAAATCATTCCTTAGCATCAATTTCCTTTGTTGGTGGTGATAAAGGGTAGAATATTTACCATGTACTTTAATAAAGAAAGGAACATTAGGATTAAACCTATTGCATTGCAAAAAAAATATGTTTTGCATGTTTACGGCCTCTGCTTTAGTTGTTAAATAGAATATGTTACAGAACATTTGATCTCTGCCAGTGACAATAAAGGGAGGAATATTTGAACAGGTGGTGAAGCTTCTGAATAGAAGAAAAAAATTGGGCATCTTTATATGCCTTTCATTATTTAATATGACAAAGATTGTGGACAAATTTCATCTCTGCGTGTAAAACTGAGTGCAATTGCACATGTGCGAAGTATGTATTTCCTCACTGTATTCATCCTTTTATATCTAACTTGCATTGTCAATATTAGGACTTTCTACATATCATAGAATCATAGAATCATAGAAGTTACAACATGGAAACAGGCCCTTTGGCCCAACATGTCCATGTCGCCCAGTTTATACCACTAAGCTAGTTCCAATTTCCTGCACTTGGCCCATATCCCTCTATACCCATCTTACCCATGTAACTGTCCATATCATGGCAAAAAATTCTCTTCACAAGCAAAGTCTGAGTTTGGCTTGATTTCAGTAAATATTTTTCGACTGTTTTAAAAGGACACTCTTCACATAAAGTCCCAGATGGACAGTGGATAAGATAAATGGACCAAATGGCCTTCCTCAATTATATTTATCTTTGTGTAATCTATGCTCATAAACTAGTAAGGAGACTCTTCAGTTTAAATATGTATACAAATATTCCAATGAATTGTCTTGAAATAGATTATGATTGCTAACATTTTGGAAGTTTTGGTATTAGGTAGTGTATATTGCAACTACATAAGTTACATCTTAAGATGCATTTGTGATAGTAGTGAAAGATATACATCAGAACATACGAAGTAGAACAAGAAGAAGCAGCTTAGAAATGATTTAACAGCATTCCACACCATGCCCTTCGCCCCCTTCCATTTCCCCATCCAAAGTTGACCATCATAATCAGTTTTACAATGTATCTCTACCCCGATACAGTTGCCTTTTTAGAAAGGCATAACTAACTGCACTATGTGAGCACACTTTATGCTGATTATTTAAGTTAAATTATTTCACAAATCAGAAAAAAATATAATTTAATTAGGTATTTTGAAGTGGTTCTGGTGATTTATAAACACTAATTTTGTTTGCAATTTGTGCCAAAGCGATGGCTACACATGATGGAAGCTGCAAGCAATGTTCAGTATGCCTACCATTAGTATTAGCGACACCTTTAAAAAGCATCTGCTCCTTCACCAAGTTTCAGTCCAGGCTCCTAAGAGAGGTCTGGATACTTTAAAAAAATAGCAGCCTTGGGCGATACATTGACATAACCAGACCTGATGGGACCTGTGACCTTTAACAGCTATTAATTACTTTGTAAATCTAGCAGCCTAGACATCTATAATCACATTTTAGAAAATAAATCTTCACGGTTGCTTTTAGTTTGCCTAAACCAGTAGACTCCAGTGTCAACCTGTGTTCTTGGAAGTCAATCAACAAAGATTGCACAAGTTTGCAGTGTGGATTTTCTTGTACACAATGACATTTTTGTCCATAAAATGTTTTGTTTATGTAAATGTTACAAAAACTGATTGGAAAGATAAATGAAATATTGTTGGATGTTTGATAATATTTTATTAAAACAGGATGGCACAAAAATATGTATCACAAATTGTGATCATATACAAATGAATGCTTTTAGAAGTGAATGATTAGAACAATACAATCACATTTTATTTTCAGCTTCTTGACAAGCTTTTACTCATAATTGTATAGTGATGTTGCAGGGATCACAGTAGCAATGAAATATTTTTCTTTATGTGATTGAGAACCCTAGTGTCTATGACATCATCAATCTAGTATAACACTAATAGACAACTTGAAGCCTTATTTCCAATAGAACCATTTTTATAGTTAACATATAGGTAATATTATAAACATATTATTTGTAAAATGTTAGTGATATTTTTTACTGTCACAACAAACATTCTTTGTTTCCTTTGTTCAGTGGGAAGAAGTAAGTGGATATGATGATGGAATGAACCCTATTCGCACGTACCAGGTCTGTAATGTGATGGAAACCAACCAGAATAATTGGCTTCGAACTACTTACATAGCACGCAAAGAAGTTCAGAGAGTATATGTGGAGATGAAATTCACTGTGCGGGACTGCAACAGTATACCAAATATCCCAGGTTCTTGTAAGGAAACTTTTAATTTATTTTACTATGAGTCTGACACAGACTCAGCAACAGCATCTGCTCCATTTTGGATGGAGAATCCTTATGTGAAAGTGGACACCATTGCACCAGATGAGAGTTTTTCCAAACTGGAGACTGGGCGAGTCAACACGAAGGTCAGAAGCTTTGGTCCATTGTCCAAGAGTGGATTCTACCTAGCGTTTCAGGATCTGGGATCATGCATGTCAATCATTTCTGTGCGTGTGTTCTACAAGAAATGCCCATCTGTGATTGCAAACTTTGCAGTTTTTCCAGAAACAGTTACTGGAGCAGAACCTACATCACTTGTCATTGCTCCTGGAACCTGTCTCAGTAATGCTGTTGAAGTATCTGTCCCCCTGAAGCTATATTGTAATGGGGATGGGGAGTGGATGGTACCTGTTGGATCTTGTACCTGCTCTGCTGGATATGAACCTGCTGAAAAAGAGACTGCTTGCCAAGGTAGGAAAATGTTCAGGTATTTTTAACTCTTTTCACCCAACTGTTTTAGAAGTTTCCTGCCTCTTGGGAACTTTAGGCACTTTAGTCTAGTTTTAGAACATTTTCCAGTATGTTCCTTCCCACTCTCAAAAAAAAAACTTATGGGAAAATCAGATAACCGAATAGGTGGAAAATAGATAAATTTCTGTAGATATAAATATGTTTTTTCCCCAGAGTTCACCAACTGGAGTAATGAGTGGCCTAGCTGTAAAGTTGTGTCAGGATTTCTTATGCTGTGTACATATCGGTTCTTGCAGCAGATAATCATGGATGATTCTACATGTCAGATCCAACTGAAACAGATCATACTGTTTGCAACAGTTATACTACCTGTTAATTTTGATCTCACTTGAAATGGTCTTTGTCAGAATTATGCAATGTGTACCAAAATTTCCCCATTAATTTTATTTTCTCTTTTTTCTGCTATCTGTATCTTAATTCTATATTATTACTTATCTATCTTCCTTAATTCCCTCTGCTGAACAATTGGTGAAGCACGGGGCTAAGTTATCAGTAAGCCTTTGTTAGAGTCCACAAGTATCGTGGGGAGCAAAAGACTATGTGGTTCATAGAACATGGTGGTTCCTGAACTGCTGGCACCATAGAAATGTTATGCCCAGGAATGCAGCTGGTGAAGAATGAATTATGTCGTGGGTAAAGTTAGATCGTTATTTTAAAATTTAGTTTGGTTTATTTCTGAGTGTGAGAGTCTCTGTAGAACCTTTTAGAAAGATTTGTAGAACCTTTTCTCAGGAGACGAAATGGGTCGGGTGGTCATTGACTTTGCAGAATGTTCATGGTCTAATAAAATGAATGGGCAGGAATGCCTTTTCCCATTCCGGGCTTTCTTATGTTTCTGTATCAAAACGAGCTACAGCTTTCCCACAAATGGTTTCAATAGAAACTAATAATAAGCTACTGATGAAGGAAAATCTGTCAGAAATTGGTTTAGACTGTATTGGGAAATAAATGAACTTGCTACAATGTCCTTTGGAAACTAGATTATGCTGGAATTGGAGACTGCTCTGGTTTGAAAAGGACATGTAAGCGATGAATGGGATCTGTAATGAGCATATACTTGATGTATACAAACTCTACAACCCAAGAAGTTTCTGCTAAGCTTTGCATTCAGAATGCTTCCCTCCACAAAAAAAAGAATATTACTAGGAAGTAAAGACATGTTATTGTTTTTAGTAGGGAAATTAATTTTTCCAACTAGTTTTAACAATATAAGAAATAGGGATCAAAAAAGGCCATCAAGCCCATTGCTTCTGCAGACCATGTAAAATTCGCACTGACCTGAACTTCACCTGTTCCAATCAGTCTCCTGAGGAAGGCAACTAAACGAAAGTAAACGTCCAAAAAGTTAAATCTGTATTAAATTTTCCCTGATACCCAAAGATAATTGAGTAAAACTCCAGAATGTTAAATCAGTCTTACTTCTTGAACCATCTGCAATGCATCATTGGTTTTTTAAAGTAAGATGCCCTAAATTGTGCACAATAATTCCAAATTTGGCCTTAACAATCAGTTACACTGGCTTAAATAATCAGTTTTAATTTATAATAGAGATCCTTAAGATGTATCCCATAATCTGATCAGCCATTTTTTTGGGCTTCACATTAACTTGACACTTTCAGTGAATTGTGGAAAATCGAACCCATCCATTCCATACCTATAATTCATATCCTAATGTGTGTTACTTTACATTTATATTTACATAAAAATACATCCATTATTCTTGATCCCATTGGCCATATTCTTTTGAATACATTCAAACTCCTTTACACTAGTTAACTGCTCATATAGTTTGGTGTCATCAGAAAATTTTATAAAGCTATTTTAGAATAAAAGTACCTAATGGAGCATTGGTGACTCAAAACACAAATGAACACTACAGGTGAATTTTGAAGATTAACCTCTGGAATTTTCTAGGAGCTGCTCCTGCTCCACCACCATAACTTCACGGAAAATGCACCAGAAACCCCTTCTGCATGTGTACGGGTGGTTTCTGCCGCACTTCCGGCGAAGTTACTGGGAGAAAGTTCTGAGCCTAAATGTTTTCCTGTTTTACACATTAATACTAATTTATTGATTTCTGAAGAGTATAAACTTTCACTGGTCAGCCAGTAAAGAACAGAAAATGTGCTCTCTTCATCAAGTGGAGATAACTAATTGTTTTCCACGTAAAACTTCTAGATTTGCAATACCTCAGTTACACTTCCAGGTTATTTAATTAGGGTGACCGAAAAAAACTACATCGATCTTTTTTATAAAACAAACCTTTATAAGATTATTTCTGGCACATCTCTACAATGCAAAATAATAAAGAAAAATTCTCCTAGAGTGATTATTTGAAGAATTGTTCTTACTTTGGTGATTTTAGTATGCACATCAAATCCGAACTACAAGGCAGATTGTTTTGCGTGCCCTGACATGATTTGCACAACCCACATCTGATTTTACAGATTATCTTTGCACAAGTGATTTGTTAAATGATGAAATAAGGAAACCGATCAGTAAATACAGGCAGTCAAATGTGTTTATTAAACTCCTTTTCATGTGGTCGACTATTTGCATAAATTGTGACACAGCATGTTGGTGCTGTAACGCACTGGGGTAGAGTTTTGTCTTCACCACCTCGGTGGGGCCCCACCAGATTACCACCTAGGTGGTGATGACGGAAATCTACCTCCAGTGCTTTTATAGAGCCCAACTGAATTTCATTCTATCGATTTCATGTTCTGTAAAGTCATCCGCACCCCCCCACCTCCCCAAATTACCGTCCAGGCGGTGAAGACAAAAATCTGCCCCACTGTGTTATACAGAAATGCATAAGACCAAAACTTTAGTTGTGTAGATCATAGGGTGGAGATTAGAATGCCATTGATAGAAGCTTTCTGGTGTTAAGCATGGTGCAGGGAGACCATTAGAAAGAGAGACAATTATACTGTACGTTCAAAAAACAACTACATTGTGATGTATGGAACATAATAGGGCAAATTCACAATTTTATCCTACAGAACTTTTGTGTTGCTTTGAAAAAAATCTATGAGAACTTTAGGGTGGGACAGTTCTAGCTAAGGAGAAATAACTAGAAATCCTTTTCATCAGGCCTTACTGTCATACCAGTTTTTTTTCTGTTTAGAATTATATGGTGCATTCAGATCTGATAATTTTACAACAGCCCTTTTTTTTGTTGTTTTATTCTTTTTGCCAGACAAAGGGCACCTTTGACTCTGGCATCCTCATTTAAATGCATAATATTTAGCTACGTTGCGAAATTCAGCACCTGTTCATGCAGGTGAGGCACCCATAAATAGATCACATGCTTTCTTGGCACGGAGTTTTTTCACTGCTGCATGATATAAATTAAATTGAAAAACAACAACATGCATTTATATAGCGCCTTTAACGTAGTAAAACGTCCCAAGAATGTAACAGTATTTCCTTCACATAAAATGGCTATTAAAGAAATGTTATTGTGAAGACCAAAAACAGGAGCTTTGTTTGATGATCATGGGGTCATGAGAAAAGTTCAACATCTTTAAAGTGAACTTAGGCTTTGATTATATAGAAAGTCTTTTAAAATGTGCACTTTCTCAACAGCATTATATTGATGCACCTTTAGATTTTCTAACCAACGTATATACAGCTAACAAATAATGGAAATTACTTGTTGTTGACGGTAATTCAATAGTTGAAAGTTCATTTCACGATTTGAAAAGTATGTTTTGGCCATAGCCAATAGATTTGTTCTTTCATCTGAGCATAAACTAGAGCTTTCATATAGCTTTATTAATATTCATTGATTTTTCTCATTCAATAGTGTGTACGACAAAAGGCCCGATGATGAATACAGTTGGAGGCAGTTACTCTATATGCATTATGCACTAAGCCTATGCTATAAATGATTTCCTGCATGTAAGGTTGTCCCAGTTACTGTCCTGCCAGTTTATTTAAAACATTAATTTTCTTTTTATGTAAATTTGACCTTTCTATCTTGAAGAAATTGCCAATGATAAATATAGCTGGGGTATAAACACACCTTATAGTTTGTTAGGTGGCCACTATAGGCCCTTATGGTATCAACATCTGGCCTCAGTCATACATCATCCTCTCCCAGTGGTAGAATACACTTAATTGCATCAGAAGAGATGTCCCATATGCCCATTGTAGCTGAATATTGATTTTACTGTCCTGTGGGTGCCTTGGACCTCCCACTACCCTGATTATACATAACAAGCATGCTCTTTAGGAAAGCAGATTTATACCCCAGGTCTTGATAGATAACTTTCTGCTTGAATTCTCATTGATAAAATATTGACAGAGCTGCAGCTTGACTGGACATTACATTGATCACCAACAGAGGCTGATGAATTTGTTTACCAACTGCAAAAGAAATTAATTACTGCTGTCTGACTCTGCAAACACTTAAGATGGGTGCATTAGAGGCAGAATGCTGCAGTCATATAATTACAGAATCCAGGCATTACGCTCAAATGTAACCCTGATACAGATGGAGCCAGTTGCTTTTTCAAAGCAGTAACATTGGATTATGTGGATGCCATGCAGATACGTATGTATATAGCAGGAGACGGGGGGATGAGGAGGGTGACAGGGAAGGAGGAGGAGTTAGTGGAGAGGGGGCAATTGCGGGGGGTTGGGTGGCACTGAGCCATGGCTTGTTTTCTACTCAGTGGGAGAGAGCACAATGGGTTATCTTTTACGGTGGGCAAGAGGGAGAATATAAGGATCATGTGTAGATGAGGAGAGGGGAAAGGGGAAGGGGAAAGAGGATGAGAACAGGGCATGGATATAACAGGGGATGGGGAAGGAGTGGGTGGCCCAAGGTCAGGGCTGACTTTCTTCTCAGTGAGGGAGGGTGCAGTGGACCAGTGTTCATTTTCTTCACAATGAGGGTAGAGGAGTTATACTGGACCAGGGCCTATTTCCATCTTTATGTGGGGAGGGGAACAGTACTGGTTGTCTTTTCAGTGGAGGACAGGTTTTTGATTTAATGTGTGGCGGGAGAAACAGGCACGAGTTCTTTCCCAGTGAAGGGAGAAGGGGAAGTTATTGGCCAAGGGAGATTTTCCTCTCTATTGGGGGGGGGAAAGAGAGGCCAGAGTTGGTTCTAGGCAAGGTAAGGAGAGGCCAGAGTTTGTTCTCGGAGGTGGGGAGGAGTAACAACCTGAATTGCTTCTCAGCGGGATGGGAGAATGAAGTTGGTTGTCAAGGGAGGAGGGGTTCGGAGCGAGTACATTGTTGCTTGTCAATTAGAGATGTGAATTCGCAGTAAGGGAAAACTCTCACTGTGTTGACTCTAGCGTGCATCATCATTTCGTAGCCTGTGGTCCCAGACAACAAAGCTCCATGCTGGAAGGGGAGGTTCGTAAATTGTTTTTTTGTGTGCGTAACCTGTTTTTACGATGGACTTCAAAGGCAGCAAGTAGTGTAGGTCTGATCCAATCTAAATTTGCACTTTGTTTTCAACTAAGTATTACCATGCAAGGCACTACTTGTACAGGTATTTCCTGGCAGTCCCCCTAGGGGACTGGGAATGCTTACACCAATATGGGGCAAGTACGGAAATCCTGTGCAACTGCTATGGAAATGACATCTCAGTGCCTCCCCACTCATTTTTCCTGAGTCCATACTGGTCGCATGCCCAATTAGAGATGCACCGACAGTAAGTGGACTTTAGGCTTTGCACCCAGCTCCATTCAGTTTGTAGGATCTGAGAAGCAACAGGTAAATGGCCTTGTTTTTCGGTTGCTGGACTGGGTGTTGGGGGCCTGAGGCCTTCTGTGCTATTTTTGGACTGGCTGCCGTTACAGCTGCTGCAGACTTCAGGCCTGCACCAGTGGTTGGCTTTCCTCCTCTGCTTCCAGGTGCATGACCCTTTCAGGAGGCAGACCTACGCTGGGGGAATGCACAATCTATTAAAATGCCCTGAATCCGGAAATACAGGCAGAAGGGGAAGGGAAATTATTTCTGACTTCTCTTGTAATCTGCATCTTTGCTGGAGAGGTGCAGTGAAATGATTCCAGCCTCATTCTAAATCAGTTCACTAACATGTATAAGTTCAACATTACATGTGGGCCGATCAAGTTGTAAAAATTGGGCAAACCTGATGGGTAAATTGTATGGAAATCTGTTTTGCCGGGTCTCTGCTCACTTTGTGTATTGCATACATTTGCGGGGGCAGGGAGCATCTGCCGGTAACTGGCCTCATAAAAATATTTACATTAGGGAGACTATCCTGTATGTAATCATAGAATCTTGCAAAGTTATGGCACAGAAGGAGGCCATTCGGCCCATCGTGTCCATGCCAGCCCAAAAAGAGCTATCCGGCTTAATCCCACTTTCCAGCACTTGGTCTGTAGCCGTGTGGGTTACGGCACTTCATGTGCACATCCAAGTACTTTTTAAATGAATTGAGGGTTTCTGCCTCTACCACTCTTCCAGGCAGTGAGTTCCAGACCCCCACCACCCTCTGGGTGAAAAAATTTCTCTTCAGCTCCCCTCTAATCCTTCAACAATTACTTTAAATCTATGCCCCCTTGGTCACTGACCCCTCTGCTAAGGGAAATAGGTCCTCCCTATCCACTCTACCTTGTCCCGTCATAATTTTATATAACTCAATTAAATCTCCCCTCAGCCTCCTTTGTTCCAAAGTAAACAACCCCAGCCTATCCAATCTTTTCTCATAGCTAAAATTCTCCAGCCCTGGTAACATCCTCGTAAGTCTCCTCTGTATCTTCTCTAGTGCAATCTTGTAATATGGTGACCAGAACTGTATGCAGTCCTCAAGCTGGGCCTAACCAATGGTTTATACAGTTCTAGCATAACCTCCCTGCTCTTATATTCTAAGCCTCGGCTAATAAAGGAAAGTATCCCGTATGCCTTTTTAACCACCTTATCCACCTGTCCTGCTACCTTCAGGGATCTGTGGACATGCACTCCAAGGTCCCTTTGTTTCTCTACACCTCTCAGTATCCTCCCATTTATTGTGTATTCCCTTGCCTTGTTTGCCCTCCCCAAATGCATTAACTCAAATTTCTCCGGATTGAATTCCATTTGCCACTTTTCTGCCCATCTGACCAGTCCATTGATATCTTCCTGCAGTCTACAGCTTTCCTCCTCACTATCAACCACCCATGAAAAATGAGCATCCAGAATTGGTGCTGAGCTGAATGTGGTAGCCAGTTTAAAGAAGCCCAGTAGGAAGTTTGTTTCTTGAATTGTAAGGTCATTTCTAAACCTTTTTGTTGGTTTCTTTTTGTTTCCTACTTTTGCCACTTAGGTATTCATCTTAGTTTGTGGCATTTGCTGTTGGAACAGCCTTTATTCCTTCTCCAGCTTCTACTGTTACATAGAATTACATAGAATGTACAGCACAGTCACAGGCCATTCGGCCCAAAAAGTCCATGCCAGTGTTTATGCTCCACATGAGCCTCCTCCCTCCCTGCTTCATCTAACCCTATCAGCATAACCTTCTATTTCTTTCTCCCTCATGTGTTTATCTAGCTTCCCCTTAAATGCATCTATGCTATTTGCCTCAACTACTCCTTGTGGTAGCAAGTTCCACATTCTAACCACTCTCTGGGTAAAGAAGTTTCTCCCGAATTTCCTATTGGATTTATTAGGGACTACTGTGCAACATTGGGTTTCTACTTGGGATTCCCCTGCATCTCCGATTTCTGGAAGAAGAGGAGAAGCAACGGAGTGTTGCCGGGAAGGTCAGGAAGCACCTCATGTATTGTATGCTCACCAATTAGTGTCCTTGCACCCACAAAGAATTAGTTCATGTAGAGCCTGCAGTTGCCAAGGAATGCTATTATACCAAGCCCAACGGCACAGAAATAATAAGTGATGGCCTGACTAACTTTATGTTCAGTATGAGGTACCGAGACCTCAAATCTGCCTCATCTCCCTACAGGCCCAGTGAATTATAGAGCTGTGGGGATGGAGACATGGAGTGGCAAAGAAGGCCACCGTTCTTGTAACTACCTCAGGCAGCACCGCCTCCATTTCAGCAGCCATCAAACTGGGAGTTGGGTGCTGGGCCGCTGTCACTTGCCTACAGACTAATGCCTGCATAAGCTCATCTGCTGTTGAAACCCTCATCCGTGCCTTTGTTACCTCTAGACTTGACTATCCCAATGCTCTCCTGACTGGCATCCCATCTTCCACCCTCCATAAACTTGAGCTCATCCAAAACTCTGCTGCTCCTATCCTAACTCGCAATAAGTCCTGTTCACCTATCATCCCTGTGCTCGCTGATCTATATTGGCATCCGGTCCAACAATGCCTCGATTTTAAAATTCTCATCCTTGTTTTCAAATCCCTCCATGGCCTCGCCCTTCCTTATCTCTATAACCTCCTACAACCCTCCGCGATCTCTGCGCTCCTCCAATTCTTGCGCAGCCCCAATTTTAATCGCTTCACCATTGGCAGCCGTGCCTTCAGCTGCCTAGGCCCTAAGCTCTGGAATTCCCTCCCTAAACCTCACCACCTTTCTCTCCTCCTTTATGACGGTCCTTAAAACCTACCTCTTTGACCAAGCTTTTGGTCACCTGTCCTAATATCCCCTCATGTAGCACAATGTCAAATTTTATTTGATAATCGCTCCTGTGAAGTGCTTTGGGATGTTTTACTATGTTAACGGCGTTGTATAAATGCAAGTTGTTGCTTTTTTCCTTTAACTTCATTTTTACCTGTCACTTCTTAGTCCTCTTCCCCTTCAGCCAAGGAAAAGGCTGCTAGTGGGTTGAGATGTTTATTGAAGCTTTCCTAAGGCTACAAGAATTTTTGTTTCACTATTCTGGCACTGCGTCATCATACCCTTTAATTGTTTGCATCCCTTTAAATTTCGACTACAAGCAATTTTCTGCATGAAATTTGTGGTTCAAGCAGAAACGTATTCATGAGATGCTGCAATGGTGAAAGAGATTTTAATTGCAAGTTGCATCTTGACTGTGAGTCCTGGTGAGGTGTGGATATGCATGAGATGCATTGAAGGTTCTGTAAGGTTCTGTGAAGGCTTGTCAAGGGCAAGCAATTAACGTTTAATACTTTTAAGACATATTGTGCCATGGAATCTTGGGTCGTCTACCTGGTATGGTATTGTTGGGTAGTCTTTCCTTGTCAATGTGCAATCTTCTCCCACATTTGTTCCTAGGTCCTGCAGCTACTGCCGTCAGCATTGAGCCAGGTTGTCACCCCCCCGCCATGCATGTTCTAAGAGTTCTCCAGCTGATCTGAATGTAAGCCCCAGATTTCCAAAGTTCATTTGGCTGTGATTCTCTTGAGGGTGCCCACTTTGCACGGCTCCCCAGGCACCAGCCTCCCTCGCACCAGCCCCCCTCGCACCAGCCCCCCTCGCACCAGCCCCCCTCGCACCAGCCCCCCTCGCACCAGCCCCCCTCGCACCAGCCCCCCTCGCACCAGCCCCCCTCGCACCAGCCACCCTCGCACCAGCCCCCCTCGCACCAGCCCCCCCATCACCAGCCCCTCAGGCACCAGCCCCCCTCGCACCGGCCCCCCTCGCACCGGCCCCCCTCGCACCGGCCCCCCTCGCACCGGCCCCCCTCGCACCGGCCCCCCTCGCACCGGCCCCCCCCTTGCACCGGCCCCCCCCTTGCACCGGCCCCCCCCTTGCACCGCCCCCCCCCCTGCACCGGCCCCCCCCTTGCACCGGCCCCCCCCTTGCACCGGCCCCCCCCTTGCACCGGCCCCCCCGTTGCACCGGCCCCCCCTTTGCACCGGCCCCCCCTTTGCACCGGCCCCCCCTTTGCACCGGCCCCCCCTTTGCACCGGCCCCCGCTTTGCACCAGCCCCCCTTGCACCAGCTGTACCATACGCCCTTGCACTGGCTCCCCACTTTGCATTGCCCCCCCCTTTGCACTGCCCCCCCCTTTGCACTGCCCCCCCCTTTGCACTGCCCCCCCCTTTGCACTGCCCCCCCCTTGCACTGCCCCCCCCTTGCACTGTCCCCCCTTTGCACTGCCCCCCCCTTTGCACTGCCCCCCCCTTTGCACTGCCCCCCCTTTGCACTGCCCCCCCCTTTGCACTGCCCCCCCCTTTGCACTGCCCCCCCCTTTGCACTGCCCCCCCCTTTGCACTGCCCCCCCCTTTGCACTGGCCCCCCCTTTGCACTGGCCCCCCCTTTGCACTGGCCCCCCCTTTGCACTGGCCCCCCCTTTGCACTGGCCCCCCCTTTGCACTGGCCCCCCCTTTGCACTGGCCCCCCCTTTGCACTGGCCCTCCCCTTTGCACTGGCCCTCCCCTTTGCACTGGCCCTCCCCTTTGCACTGGCCCCCCCTTTGCACTGGCCCCCCCCCCATTGCACTGGCCCCCCCCATTGCACTGGCCCCCCCCATTGCACTGGCCCCCCCTTTGCACTGGCCCCCCCTTTGCACTGGCCCCCCCTTTGCACTGGCCCCCCCTTTGCACCGCCCTCCCCCCTTTGCACCGGCCCCCATTTTGCACCGCCCCCCCCTTTGCACCAGCCCCCCCCCCCTTTGCACCGGCCCCCACTTTGCACTGGCCGCTTTCGCACCAGCCCCTCTTGCACAGGCCCCTCTTGCACAGGCCCTCCTTGCACCGTCCTTCCTTGCACCGTCCCTCCTTGCACCGTCGCACCGTCCCTCCGTGCACCGTCCCTCCGTGCACCGTCCCTCCGTGCACCGTCCCTCCGTGCACCGTCCCTCCGTGCACCGTCCCTCCGTGCACCGTCCCTCCGTGCACCGTCCCTCCTTGCACCGTCCCTCCTTGCACCGTCCCTCCTTGCACCGTCGCACCGTCCCTCCGTGCACCGTCCCTCCGTGCACCGTCCCTCCGTGCACCGTCCCTCCGTGCACCGTCCCTCCGTGCACCGTCCCTCCTTGCACCGTCCCTCCTTGCACCGTCGCACCGTCCCTCCTTGCACCGTCCCTCCGTGCACCGTCCTTCCGTGCACCGTCCCTCCTTGCACCGTCCCTCCTTGCACCGTCCCTCCTTGCACCAGCCCTCCGTACACCCGTCTCCTGCAGCAACATATCTACATTGCCAGACATCAAGCAGGACCATGAGTGCCACATAAGCAAAGCCGAAAGCAAGGTGAACCTATCACTTCTTTCTCTCCATACAGCCGTTGCAAAGATCACAGATGTTCTTGTCCCAATATGGCCACTTTCCTTTATGTAGCTACATTCCCTTTAAGTTGAAGCTGCGGCCTTTAAGCGATATGGGCTCCTAAGAGTTCCTCCTCTGCTCAACACTGAATCATACTCCCTGTGCAAGGCTTCAGTTGTTTAGGAGGTATGTTTAAATTATATGCATGAGCTGGACTTGTAATATCTAGTGAGCCCAGCGTCTAACAGCGCCAATGGCAACCGCCTCCGTGATGCGGTCCAGCAAGGCTCACACTGGGATCACATCATCAGCCCTAAATAATTTTTAACGCTGCAAATATCTACTCTGCTCTTTTAGGCATGGGAATTGACTTTCCAGGTGGCCTATTGGTTTTGTATGCTTGATGGCATTTAGTACCAACAAGGTAACACTCAGCTGAGTGTCCTCGGACTCTGGACAATACATTTATTCTATGACTACAGCACCCTGTGGTGAGGACATGGCGCAGATGGCTATTTCTCACACAAACTACTTCAGGCAGAAGAATCCTTTCCACATCAACAGTAACTTGTGACTAATTGCAGTCATCTGTTACCAGAGAATTCTCGCAGGTGTCAGCGTTGTAAGGGATAACAGAATAATTTGTTCCTGACAAATTAGAAGGCAAGCTAAAGCTAACAAATGATACAACAGTAACTCCAGCTAGGGACATGAATAGGAAAGTGTGAGGAATGAAAGAAATAAAGAAATTCTGGTCTATTAATTGCAGGAAGTTTTGGCAGGAACACTGAATAGTACCTCTTTCATTCAATTTTAATTGGAAAAAAATAGGAAACGATTTTATGCAGGTTCAGGCTAATGGATGTGTAGTACTTTAATATTTGAAATCAGACTCAATGTACTATGAGCATTATTACTACAAGAACTTACATTTATATAGCACTCCTCATGTAACAGAGCACCTCAGAATACAATAAATAAGAGAGACGGAGCTGGAAATGAAGGAGCGAGACCAAAGGCACAGTTGAAGGGTAGGTTTTTTGGAGCCTTTGAAAAGCAGAGAGGGAGGTAGCAAGGAGAAATGGTTTTGAAAGAGATGTCTAGAGGACAGTGTAGTGACTAAAAGATTAGCCTTCAATGATGGAGCAGAGAGAGCAGGGAATTGAGGGTGCAGGCTCAAACGTATGGCTGAAGAAGATTTCCTAAGTAGGGTGGGGGGAGGTCATGAAGAGAATTAAAACCTAGGACAAAGATCTTGGAATCAATTTGCTGGGGTTCAGGGAACCAGTGAATCATGAAGGCGAAGGGTATGGGTGACAAGCATGCATCAGCAGAGAAAGTTCTGGAGATGGAAGAAGTGGGTCTCAGCAATGGTGCTAAAAGCTCAGTTTATGTTTGAAGAGAATGCTGAGGCTACACATTACTGGGCTAAACCTGAGCCTGAAGCCAAAGGAGGTACTGGGTTTTAAACAAGAGACTTATAGGCATTGGCGGTGCAGGGTGGCTTCAGTTTTATTGATGTTGATTAACAGGAAATTTCAACTCATCAGATAATACAGCAGCAGCCCTGGAGTCGATGGTGGTGACAGTGAGGTAACTTGGTGGTGCACTGACAGTAAGTGGACCTTAGGCTTTACATCCAAACCTTCAAAGAGTTGTCTCAGTAAAATGGTTTGATCAAATACAGCAGATTTTATGGTGGATTTTACCCATACATGCTCCTGACCCAGAACTTCACCTGTTGGGAGCATGTGTCAGAAAGTTGGGTGTAAAGGTCAGCAGGCTTGCAAGATTTCCTGTCCATTCCGGCAGATGAATCTCTGTGCCAACAGCAGGCATTTAATATCTACCCTTTGATTCAGATTGAAACAAAATCTTTGCAAAATGAAAACACATTGACCACTAACTGCTAACACTTATTCTCTCTGCTACCTGTTATTGCTTGAGGGGAGGGGAATTTTGTTCTTAAGGTGAGGGATGATCACGATGTGAAATGTTGCCTTTTGCCCATTTGTGCACAGTATCCACATCAAGCATGCTTCCATCTCCATGTCTATGGTTATGCAATGTTGGCAGTTTTCATTGTTGATTATAGCTGACTTTTGTGTTTATTTATTCATCAGTAACTGCCAAGGAGAAGATCAGCTCTTGGAAGGTCACTTATCTAACATTGAGCTCGGTAGTGATGACTATAGTTTAGGCAGTAGCTATATTTGCATACTTCGGACAAATAGTTCCCTAGACCACCATAGGAGTGGATTCATTAGACACATAGTCAGCCACTAAACTATCACAGAAATCAAATGTAACAGATGGACACTGTAAAATTAAAATTGATTAAAAATACATACATAAAATCTGTCTCTTCCAGATGCCTGGAGACAAAGATGGTAGTTAACTAGCTTTTTTTGCTATTCTAATAACAAAGTGGTGTCAGCACTGTCACAGGATAGCCATTTTCATAAAGAATCAGTGATATTAAATCCAAATCTTTTGAATTAAGTTGGATTTTTTTACAATAAATTGGTGCAGGTTTAACAAATCCTTAATGTGAGCCTGCTATAGAAAAAGCAAATTTATGGGAATACCCTCACAGTGTGTAGTCATTCCATTCAACTTACTGATGGCTGAGTGAGTGTCCTTTTAAAATTGCATGACCCCACATTTTTTTTATTTTAGTGGCTGCAAAAATAATGAACAACTGAAAGTATCACCAGACATGCAATAACCATGATTTCCACTTGGGTGTAATCATGTTCCCAAGGGCAAACAGGTCCTTAGTGCTCAAGAGCAGCTGTAGAGTGGGGTCAACTAGTCTAGATTGGAATGAACATCTGCCTCTAGTGTAGTAGTAGACTGTTTTCATCTTAATCAAAATTACTGCCATCGGCTTTTGAGGTTGCTCTTTTATATTTAAGTGAAAGGAAGATATTGTACAGAGTACAGTGCTCAACTGGAAAATAGTGATTTTGCCTAAAGATGGTATTAATTCTGATTTCACATTATGCTGTGGTCATTCACGCACAAGGTAAAAATCTGGAACAAAAAGAATGACTTGTTATTTATATAGCGCCTCACTGCATCCCAAAATGCTTTACAGCTAATTAAGTACTCTTTCAAATGTAGTTACTGTTATAAAATAGGAAAAGCGGCAGCCAATCCCACAAATTGCAATGAAATAATGATCAGATAATTTGTTTTGTTGGTTGAGGAATTAATGTTGGCCAGGACGCTGGGAGAACTCCCCTTCTTTTATTCAAATAGTGTCATGGGGTATTTTGTAATGTACTTGAGGTGGCAGATGGGGCCTCGGTTTAATGTCTCATCTGAAAGACGGCACCTCCGACAGTGCAGCAATCCCTCAGTACTGCACTGACATGTCAGCCTAGTGTGACTCCAGTAGTAGCACCAGCTGAATTTAAATCTGTTCTGCATATATATATATTTAGAGCTGCTCAGGGGCTAACAGTCAGATTAGCATCCAAATACATGAGATGTCCTAGCATTTAGGTTTGTGGTTTGTGCTGCTACCAACGATATTCAAAATCTTGTGTTGTTGAGGTGCTTCGATGCTTCATCTGGCCAAATTAATACATTAATTTACCTTTTTTAACAAAGAAATACAACGGGGATGTTTTTAAACCCCAATAACAGGTGGGTTGGGAGTTGAAAATGGTTGTTTTTTCCGCGCCGACATTAAACCTGGAAATAAAGCTGGGTTGCGGTTGCGACCAAAAAACAACCATTTTCAACTCCCACCTGCCCCCAACCCACCCGTTCTTGGGTTTTAAAATCACCCCCAGTGATTCTGTTTGATCAAAATTAAATTCTTGCAGGTTCATCATAAGATGAGAGGTTTTTAATCCTGCTAAAGAAGTGGGTGACATAAATCTCTATTTCATCAGAAATACTGGTACAATATTGATCACAGATTGTCTTTCTCTTGCCCAGGAAGTGATTACTTATAACATTTTCCATGTAAGCAAATGTTTTAAACATTAGCTTTTAGGCTGTGTTCTTTCCAGAGAGAAAAAAAATTAAGAGCTACAATAGAAAAGGAAACAAAGTTTTGTCTGATGGTGTGCTCTTCCAATGTTCAGTGCCTTCTCATAGCTTTGACTAAAAGTGGCTGTAGTGGAATTTCTTGGTCATGAACCTTTTAAGTGCTTGGAGATGGAAGACTGCACAGAATAGTCTTGTCAGTAAAACGGGGCATTCAACAGAGTCACTGTAACAATTTGACAATTGAAATCTGAGAATTGAGGAAAATGCAAAGCGATGAAATATGAGAGGGATAAAACACTATTCTACATACTAGAAGTGACACTGAGTCAAAGGAAGTGACATCAATTGACAGGTTATGTTACACATGAATTTTGGAGGTGTCGAATGTCACATACAACTGGATCTGAAAATGAAACATCTGCAAATTATATGCCTCTGGACAGAAAGAGTTCAGTAAAGCTGTATATTCAATGGCATACCCCATAAATGAGTTATTCTTTTCTAACTGCAGTGTAGGAAAAAAAATCCGATTTGATAATTATCTTTATTAAGCAGACTGCAGTTGTTTTTATGATGAATAACTGAATTCAAGTTGTGGTCAACTAACAATAAAGTTAATTCCAAAGTCCTGGTTTACTACAACCCCTAACCATATACATTTCAATCTACTTGGGCTTTTGCCTTTAGAGATTAATCTCTTCAGGGTAGAAAGTTCATTGACCACACTAATTGTGAATGATTGTATTAATGATTCCTGTATCTGAAACCTATCTTTGCGATATAAATCCATTTTTATTATTTTTTTTATTCGTTCACGGGATGTGGGCGTCGCTGGCAAGGCCGGCATTTATTGCCCATCCCTAATTGCCCTCGAGAAGGTGGTGGTGAGCCGCCTTCTTGAACCGCTGCAGTCCGTGTGGTGACGGTTCTCCCACAGTGCTGTTAGGAAGGGAGTTCCAGGATTTTGACCCAGCGACAATGAAGGAACAGCGATATATTTCCAAGTCGGGATGGTGTGTGACTTAATAAAAACTTTAAAAGTGCCTAAATTAATTTATAAATGAATAGACATGTCATAGAGAATCTTGGAACTGTGAAGGGAAGGAAAGCTCTTAGGCTGAAGCAGAGGATCTTTAAGGTGACACTTGAGGGCAATCAAGAGTTGTTGCGAAGGTGGATAATAATGTAGTGCATCTTGAGGCTAGGCACATCGTTAGGGAGATGAAGTGGGATCAGTAGGCTGCCTTCATCACAAAGGTTTGCAATCATTTTTCCATTAGTGTCTGTTGTTGATCATGGTTGAAAAGATTCCTATTGAAAAGGGAGTGACTTAAGATTGTCGTTGGCACCCATCCTATTTGATGCCATTATCAATTATGTGTTGGATGGCTTTGTAAGAGATGACCTCAAAGTGTCCAATGCCTTTCAGAAATAATTGTGGCACTTTTGTAAATGAAGTGTTGTTGCCCATTTAGGAATCTAAAGGTTTTCCAAGATATGCTGAGTATAGATTGTCAATTTTTTCCTTGCTCTATTCTCCGTTGCAAAGATTTGTTATTGCTGACCCTATCTACCCTTCAAAACATGAGACAAAATTTTGTATGGTCTAGCAAAGTCTTCCAAGAAGTTTACAGTGTGCAGGAAACAAGATATCAAACCCAGAGAATTCATACAATCAGAGATTTAATAGATTAATCATGAATCTTTCCATTGGCTCAGAAAGTTTTGGGGTAGAATTTGGACCTCACTACACCCGCATTGAGAGCCAATTTCGGGGACCAAGGACACCTGAAAAATATCCGACCTAAATTTTGGTCGGACATTTTTCAGGCATCCCTGGTGGCTGCCTAAAACAGCCGTTATCCTCCTTACGTATGTAAATGAGGGCCTTAATGCCTGTTTTAGGACCACTTTGCCAAATTGGTCAGTGTGGAGTGGAATAGGCGCGAGGCCTGCTCTGCTGATGATTCACCAAAAGGTTAGTATAAAAAAAATTGTAAAGAACATTGCTGTGCAGCCAAGAGGAGCAAGAGTGCTCCTCTGACTCCACAGTATCCCAACCCCTCGTCCACTCCCCCCCCCCACCCCCACATTGTTGATCCTCCTCTCTGGGACTTACCTTGGGCTCGCTGCCAGCGAGGCAAGTCACCCAAAATTCATCATTTTAGATTGAATGAGCTGCCTGTGGAGGCATGACAGCTAGCCCAAATCATGTTAATAAGGCCCGAAGCCCAATTTCAGGCCAGACTTGGGCTTCCCGGTTTGGGCGCGCCACTGGTTATGTGTCCAAAAACAGGTTATAACCAATTATTACCCCTTTGTCATTAATCTTCTCAATGCTTGAGACTTCTGAAAATTAGGCCATTTCTCTGCCTATTGCTTAGAACACTATTAATTCCCCAACATCTTCAGTCAAAAAAGCCATCATGATTGCTCAATAATTTAAAGCTGAGCTGGAAGGTGTCACTTGCCCAACAGAACTGAAATTTCCAAAAAAGAAAAGAAAGAACTTACATTTATATAGCATCTTTCACATCCTCAGTACATCTGAAAGCATTTCATAGCCAATTAATTTCTTTTGAAGTGGAGTCACTGGAACAATTGGTTTACAAACATGGAAAAATCAATGGGATACCATCCTTTCTCTCTCCCCAAAGCATAATAATGAATGGGAGTCATACAGACTAGACTTCAGAGCACAAAATAGAAGATCCTGCCTTCTGAATTATATGCTCCTTCTTAAACATATTTAGATTCAATTCCAGGTCATAAGTCAACTTTCCCATCCTAAGAATTCATGCAATCAAACAATGTGATTAGATAATCTGTGAAAATTGAGGGGATCTCCAACATAAACTGATGATCTAAAAATGCTTACTACATCTGGATTCTCCTCTTTTTCAAGACATTATTGATGGAAATAGCAGATCATCTCATGCATATACTAATTACACATCTATCGGTGTAAAAACTGAGGAATAAATTTTCATCTTCAGAGCTCCTGGTACAGTTCTCCACACTCTGTGAGCACATATTGGGAGTTCCCTTGCATATTTCCCACAATTTTCCATCCAATAATGGTCAGGAAATTGTGTGGGGTACCCCCCCTGAATTCCCATTATATGCTCTTGACACATGAAACTCATGCCTGAAGTGCAATTACAAAAACTTACCTCAAGTCTGCTATTTACATAAACTCTACTGCCCAATTTTATACCCTCTATTCTCATTTTCCTTTGATTCTTCCTGTGACCCCATTCCAATTCATTTACAGTTTTAATTAAAGGCTTTAAATACTTAGGCCTCGGAAATCTACATGCCACTGTACTGCAGTTAGGCAGGGATTGTCCGCTCCGGTGCCCTCCAATGCTGAACCCACCAGAGTTACTGGGTCAATGGAAAGGCACCTACCTTGCGTTGGCAGGCATCTCTGGCACCCGGCTGCTCCATGCAGCTGGAAAATCTGGTATCTGCTTGCCGCTGGAGGTGGGAGATGCCCATGGCTCCCCAGAGCTAAGCCATCTCCCCTTTGGCCCCTGTGTAAGGTCATTGATCAACATTTTTTTTAATTGCCCATTTTTCAGGGGTCCACTTACTCTCATCTGAATGCTGGTATGTCTCATCTCACTGGGAATACCAGGATCCACTAATATGCAGGATCCCAAATGAACCTGGAAAATGGAATCTCCCAGCAGAGGGAATTCCTGTTCCCAGGCTCAATCCCTGCCAACAGCGGTTGCCTTGTAGGGGTGGGTGGACTTTACACACCTTACAAAGCAGGCCTGGAAATCTGGAAAACAACAGACCAGGCACAACTCGGTCCCTGTTATTTTTTGATGAGTTCTGCTGGTCTCATGCTGGAGTTATGGCGGGTGTCTGGTGGAACCCTGGAGGAATTTCGGGACCTTATAAATTATGCGAAATGCTCTACATTGCACAGTTACTAATATTAACATATTCTAGTAATATTGTTTTGCCATCTAATTGATTTTAAATACTAAATGTATGAGCATCTTTCTAATGGATTCTTACTTTAGCTTTAAGTAGCTGTACTTTTACTTAACAATTTACTGACTTCCTTAACAGAGGAAAAACATTGCAATTAGCTAGCCATTGTAATGGCTGGACTTTATGCATTACAGGAGTACCACTCATCTGTCTGTCACTAAGGTTAAAGATCTTCAAAGCCTGGGGCTCACTTACTGAATAATACAACAAGTTAAACGAAAGGTTTTGGTCAAAGAGTTCTTACTGAACAGAGCAGGCAGAACTGGTGAATCAATAGGATAAAGTGCTCCTTCATTCTGCACTCAAAAAAAATACTGCTTTAAAATAGCAGAAATACACTGTGCCCCTTTTCAAATAAAGCCTAATTAAAACTGGGATTCAATCCAAGAAAGGACCAGGGGGTAAAAAAAATTCTATGGAAAGTTACCGTGATCCATTTCTGTGTCTTCCCATTACATTTTTCTTTCTTTAGTCTCAGTGCATATTATTAATCCCAGAGGCCTTGGAATTTTTATATTTAACTCCATTTATGCCAGGCCTTAAATTAAACTGGCCATTATTAGGTTTAGAGCCCCTGCTTCTCAGAAATCAGTTTATGACTCAACGGGAGTAATTTTAACCTAACCCGCCCGGTGGGAAACTGACGGGATCTGATCGGCCACCCATTAACATCCCGCCTAATTTTCTCTTCCATTGAAATCAATAGAAAGTAAAATCGGGCAGGATGTAAAACTGGTGGCCAATCCACTCCTGTCAGTTTTCCGCTGGGCATGTTAGGTTAAAATTATCCTAAGTCTTAATTTTACCTCAGTACAATTATTAAAGGAATTACTACTTTAGTTAACAGTTTAAACTTCTTGTGGCGAGCTTGGCAATTAACTCAAAAGGGACATACTCGGTCAGTGTGAGTATAAAGTGGGGAATGGAGCCCCTAGGCAGCGAGAAATCACATACATGATGAAACTACACCAGCTCCATGTATTTGGTTCCACAGCATTGATAAAATGAAGCCATGTAAACTCGTGGTTTAATTCAAAGGTTTGACAATACATTACTGTTTTCAGTGTTTTATTTAAGGTTTGTTGATGAATTAATTTCCTGCTGATTCAAAAGAGCTGATAGCGTGTGCAGGCCCTCTGTTTTTTGTTAATCCAACATGTAGAAGGAGACCACAAATTCACTGTAACAAGATGCGCAGCCTGAGGCATTTTCTCCTCAACATGGCATATATATATTCATTAAACCATTTTATTACCTTTATTGTATGGAAATAACCAAGGGAACAGTTGAGATATTCTAATTATGCTACAGTATTCTAATGTTATGCTTTTGGGCATATTTCAAAGACATCTGCTATTCATTAAAGCATCTACATGTCCTTATTAAACTACAGGGCAGGACAGGTTAGGTCCAGGAACATCTATTTTTTTTAATGAAGTTGGCTAGCGATTAACTGTCCCATTGCATCCTTTCTTCAAAGACAAAAATGAAAAAATACTCAGGCAGCAAGTCACAAACAGCATCTAAATATTTTTGGACTTGAAAATACTGAGTTCATTATTTTAAATACAAAAAGTCTTCTACTGTGGTCTTTCAAGTGCTCATTTTTGAAAGAATGTAAGGAAAGGGTTTTGTGTACAGTTCAGTAAAGGACATTTTACAATGCCACTCAGACAGGCCGGAATGTGATCATATAAAAGGATGCGAATAAATCTTCACAGAAAAATTAAGTGTAACACGCTAACTGAAGTGCATGATGTAATAGCATAGACTTATTCTGCAATCTTAAAAAATCTTCTATAATACAAAGACACAAGACCATTGAATTGTATTCCTTTGCTACAAAAGCAATAAGTTGTTTGCGGGAAGTTAAAGTCACAAAGCTAGCACTGGAGTTGAAATGTCCCTTTTTTCCTTTTTCCACCATTTTCTCCTCTCCTCCCCTGAAGGTGCCAATCCTTGCTGGGTGTTATTCCATGGGCCATCCTTTATGTACTTGCCCAGACAACGAGAATCAGAAAGTTATTCAACCGTGGAGGGCATGAGAGCTAACCTCAATCTGGTTCTTAGCCAACATCCACAAGCTTGCACTTTGCCTCAGGAGTTACTGGATAGCAATCAGGAGTGGGAACTCTTGCTAAACAATGGAAATAAAGGTCAATTTTAGCACCACATGTGCTGTCCCCACTGAGTTCAGATAACAAGGCACAGACCTGGAATTATATGCAGGGACACTCTGGTACGTATGGCTTTATGCTACACTAGGCAGTACTTTTACCCATCAGGCCACCGGGGGAGCATCTGCAACAAAGCCTGCAGTGGCACAGGTCCCAAACCTAGTCAAAGTATCTCAACACAAAGAGCTACAGGCTTTACTCGTGCAGTTTAAACATTATTTGAGCCACCTCTGATAAAGTATGCAAATTCCCTTTAATCGTTTTCATTTCTTATCCACGTTGACCCAAAACTGCTTTCATGGAGGTCACATAATAACCTGGCATCATTGTACAGTCCGCAGTTTCAGCTGTCTTTCATCCATTGTTGCTCTGATAGAGTGCTTGCACTGTCTGCTGTGGCTTCTAGTGCCATTGACAATGTACATATTGGCAATCTATTTGTGAGTGTTCATTGCATGCATTGGCAACTTATCTGTGGCTATTCGTCGGACATACCTGAAGTATTTTATTATTATTGTCTCAATTCTCTGAACAAATGTTGTTTTGACATTGGTTTGCCTTCATTTGTCATTGTTACAATCTGCTTATATCCTCCACAAGCAGAATAATTTAACTCAGATGCTTCAATTTATCTTCTGCCTTTAAAGGTGGATTCTCTGAGTTGTGTGCACCCAGAGCAAGAACTCTATGCAGCAAGATATCCACCCAATACATTGGGAATGGCTGTTCCTGCCTGAATATCCAGGTTAGGGCCCTCCTCATTAATTATTCAACGTGAGCTCCCATTCACACAGGGGGTTGTCTCACGATGGCCACTTAAAGAAAATGGCCTTTGAGAGATGAAAAACTTTTCATTCACAAAGGAAATCTCTGCAATTCACGAAGTGCTGCAGGAACATAATCTCCAAATTTACGGATAGTGAAGTGAAGGTGCTGCTACATGAAATGAGTGCAAAGTGGGCCGCCCTTTTTAGCACGCCAGGCCACTGTCCCTAGATGACAGCAGTGTGGCATGCCTAGGAAAAGGTGACAACCAACGTCAGTGCTATCTCCAGTATCCACAGGCCCTTGGCAGTAGGCTTCTAAGGTAAAACTATCCAACAATACCATATATTAGAAAGTACAGAGGGGAAGTGAAAAAGGAAACAAGAGGGGCAAAGAAAGATGGCCTAAGTATACAGGTAACAATGTGTTACCCCTCAAATCTGTTACATCTTTACACAACTTTACAGCTCTTTTGTTGCTTACCTTGCATGCCCATTTTACAGCAGGCACCACCAGTTAAAGTATCTCAGCACAGGAACGTACCTCAATCCCAAGCAGAACCCACTGAAACCCAGCAGCCAGCCACTTTCCACTGAGGAGTCATCACTTAGGAGTAAAAATATATACTTTCACTAAGGGGAATCAATGGGTCAAACAATTGTAATATCATGGACATGTAGCACAAATAAATCACTCTTTTTTGGCCCTTGCCCAGAGAGTTTCTTCTTCTTCCTGCCTCTGATGCCCACTTTGGATAGATGGATTTAATGAAGCCAGTACATCTGTTCGAAAATCAGAAAATGTCATATGCATGCATAACGGGACTCCGTACATTCTGTACCCTGGATACACTGGTGGGGAATGCTCTCATGCATCATAATTTGTACCCTTTAACTAGTGCCCGAAAAGGGTGAACGGGATGATAAAGCTTTGATTTCAGTTACACTGTTACCACTGTTGAGTAGTGCACAGATTTTTCGGTTGTCCGGGTACAGTTGAAATTCTTCATTTGATGTCTCTTGAGTATCATCCAATCTCTGTAATTAACCATCTTAAGTAGACAAATGAATCTACTTTTTTTGCTGGTGATCCATTTTAAGCTTAATATCCATGTCTACTGTCTCTTTAGCAATGGATATTATCTCCGTTTTTCTGGCACTGATACAGAACCCACATCCCATGTAGATATGAAGAAACCATAGAAAAAGCAATTGAATATATTATAGGGAAATAGGGTTTTAAGAATTGAATTTTTCTTTTAGACTTCAGGTTTAAATCATTTGGAAAGTACTCAAAATCTGAATGTGAGTAAAAAGGGAAATTGAGAGTATGAGAAGGGTTAGCTAACCCTGACCCTCCTCATACTCTGGTAACCTGAGTGAGCAGAGCTGCTCACTTAGGTTACCAGATGAACGGTTCTCCTAGGTTCGCCAAGGCCACTGAAGCCTTCAGCTCTCCCTCAACAGTCAGGATATCAGATCTATAATTCCGTAAAACATTGGAGGATGAATGCCTTGGATCAGAGGACTGTTGTACTTATTCATTTAGCAATTACAGAACAGCTAGCAGCATACAAATCTGTCACCAAGCCTCCATGGCATCCTCTGCCCTGTCTCCCTCCTCACCCCATTCCCTCTTAAAATACTGCTTGTACTCGATGGGCATCCAGCAAGCATACAAACATAGAAACATAGAAAATAGGAGCAAGAGTAGGCCATTCGTCCCTTCGGGCCTGCTCCGGCATTGAAAATGATCATGGCTGATCGTCTAACTCAGTACCCTGTTCCTGCTTTTTCCCCATATCCCTTGATCCCTTTAACATTAAGAAATATATCTATCTCCTTCTTGAATACATCTAATGACTTGGCCTCCACTGCCTTCTGGGTAGAGAATTCCACAGGTTCACCACCCTCTGAGTGAAGAAATTTCTCCTCATCTTGGTTATAAATGGCATTCCCCGTATCCTGAGACTGTAACCCCTGGTTCTGGACTCCCCAGCCATTGGGAACATCCTCCCTGCATCTAGTCTGTCCAGTCCTGTTAGAATTTTACATGTTTCGATGAGATCACCTCTCATTCTTCTAAACTCTAGTGAATATAGGCCTAGTCGACCCAATCTCTCCTCATATGTCAGTCCTGCCATCCCAGGAATCATTCTAGTAAACCTTCGTTGCACTTCCTCCACGGCAAGGACATCCTTCCTCTGATGAGGAGACCAAAACTGCACACAATACTCCAGATGTGGTCTCACCAAGGCCCTGTATAACTGCAGCAAGACATCCCTGCTCCTGTACTCAAATCCTCTTGTAATGAAGGCCAACATACCATTCGCCTTTCTAACTGCTTGCTGCACCTGAATGCTAGCTTTCAGCGACTGGTGTGCAAGGACACCCAGGTCTCGTTGCACCTCCCCTTTTCCCAATCTATCACCATTCAGATAATAATCTGCCTTTCTGTTTTTACAACCAAAGTGGATAACCTCACATTTATCCACTTTATACTGCATCTGCCATGTTCTTGCCCACTCACCCAACTTGTCTAAAGCCTTTGACTAGCCAATGGTGTCCAAAATTCTGGTGTCTCTCCGATTGGGTAGTGGACTATATACTGGGAGCATCATAAGATTATGCTCTTGAGCTGACCTTGCATTTTGGAGTGAAGTCAGCTCACTCAGGGCAGGTGCAGCTGACAGCATTCCAGGCACTGCATAGCTGGGATCGCATAATTGGTCCCAATGTGACAGTGGGGAGGACTGGTAAAGTACATAAATCATACCATGCATGTGTTGCTTTCTTATGTGTTCCACTGCTGTATGTTCTTCTTTTGTCAGATACTTGTACATCATCCCTATCGTACCTCAATTGCTCCCTATGGTAAAGCATTCCATGCTCTCACAACTTTCTGTGTAAATACATTTTTCCTGTTCTCTCTTCTCACTCTCAGTGACAACTTTAAATGAATAACCCCGCCACTGACTGAAAACCGGGGGAAATAATGGGCATGATTTTTACTCGGAGCCGGGAATCTAGCGGGTGGGTAGATGTTCTCTTGAGGAACCCGCAAGTCAAGTGAGTGCATCGCAATCTGCAATCGCAACTCAATTGGAAGTCAACACTTTTGCTTCCAGGTTTCCCGCAGACTGACTGCCTGTTGGGAAGGAAAGGAGTTGCGAAACGGAGAGGAGGGAGGGAGGGAGAGGTCGTGAACCGTGGAGGACATTGGGGTGGGGAACCGTGGTTGTGGAGGACATTGGGGTGGGGGCCCAGGAGAAGAGCAGGGGCAGGGAGGTGATCAGATCGACAATCGGATGAAGAGTTGGAGGTGTGGGGGGGGTGTTATCTACCATGGAGGGGGGGAATTTACCATCACTGGGGGGATTGGCCGATTGCAGGGGTCCGATCGTGCCAGTTGAGCTTGTTGGGCCTGGATGAAGCATTCCTGCTCCTCCTGGCCCACAAGCAGTGCAATAAAGGCACTCACCTCATGGATCCAGCCCTTCTCACCCGCTTTCAACTGACGAGAATCAGAATCCACGGGAAACCCATGCTGGTGAGCTTAAATTCATTTCAGCTTCAGAATCAACAAAAAATTAAGTACCTCAACTATTTCAATGTGCTACATTGCCCCTTTAACAATCTGCCCGCCGTCATTAAGTGGGGATGGGTCTTCTGGGTTTCAGATGCATGCATGCATCCAAACGTGTCTGGGTTAAACCCAGAAGTTGGATCCAGGATGCGGTCCCACTTCAAAGAACTGCTATTTTTACCTCCCACCTGCCCCAACCCACCCGTTCTTTGGGGTTAAAATTACCCCCAATCTGTCCCTATTTACCCAATCAAAACCTTTCATGATTTTAAACACATCTGTCAAATCCCTCTTCGTCTTGTCTACTCCAGTGAAAGTAGCCCTGGTATCTCAAGTCTCCTCAAAACTATAGTTTCCCATCCCTGTGGGGAGATTTCTTCTGTGCTTTGTGCAATGAAATCATAAATACAGTTTTTATAAATTGATATACGATTTTGTTACACTTGGTGCACAGAGGTAATTCTATCCTTCCCCATGTCAGCTTATATTAATAAATACCCGCCACCCATGGAAGATACAATTCCTAAAACTTCACATGATCCAATCAATGTCTTGTAAGTGCCTCGAATGTGCTCTCTCTGAAAATTATCCTTCTCGGTTTGTTTTAAGCCACCCTGTAGAACTAATATTCTCTGCCATAGGGGATTACTGTTCCTCTAAAACATTCCCTGCGGGATCTCAGCACATATTACCAGTAACCTGTTTTATTCAACTCAAGAATTTTTAGAATGTGTTTACAATTGATCTTCACCCAGGTTTCAGTGGAGAAAGTGAACAAATGGTTTACTAGCAATCCCTTTTCCTGACATGGATTTTTTTTAAAGCCACGGAAATACTTACTGAAAAAATTGTATTTTTTCCTTAGCTATTGCGATCTCACCAGGCAGCACAATAATGGCAAAGTCTTTTTTGTTAGTCACATCACTAAAGATGTTAGTTAAATCACTTTGACACTAAATTCTTTTGCTGTCTCAGAGTGTTCTGGAAGCAGTTTGCTGCAAGGGATCGGTGTTGACATTGGTCAGATTAGAAAGGAATGAGTTTCCTGTCAGATACTGCTTGCCAAGAGGCCCTTTGTAGATATACTCTATTTTCACTGCTGTGATAATAGTTGGAGCGAGTCTCATATCATAGCAAAGCACTCATTAAGCTTTCACTATCTAAATAAAACATGGAGGATCACCACATATTATCACCAAATTTCCGAGACCCGACAAGAGCTGGGTGGCTGGCTCAGGCTAACCCACAATGCACTGAGGTCACTACACTCAATTTTGCAGGGTCAGATCATTCGAACAATTCTCAACAGAGCTTTGACCTTGAGCCAGCAGGTAGCCTAAGGGGGAATGCACAAAATCTGGCCAGCAGCTCAGATTTGAAGGGATGTGCACACTTTAAGGTAAATAGCTGAACATAGGGACAAATATTGTTTCAGCCTTTATAAAGTTTCAAAATTATTTTTAAGATACTGGTCAGCAAGAAAACCTAACATGGAGGCACAAAATGGAGGTGGAGAAATTGGACCCGATTTCTGGGTGAAAAATAGTTGAGGGGACCAGATTCTGGGTGCAATCTCCTGCGCCCAGTGCCTCCTGGAAGTGCACTGACTGCCAAATTGGCACCTGGCAACTGTTGACTGCCCAAGGCACCTGCCTAATATCCTAATCAGGGGCCTAATGCCACATTCGGCAAAAACTGGGCAGAGTATTCTGTTTTTCAGGGTCTTTAGTGGCCTAATCAATGGAATTTTAAAGGGACCCCGGCAAACTGCTGAAGAACAGGTAATTTTTTGTTTTGTTACTTACCTTCATGTGGAGCTAGGAGGAGCAGGATTTGTTAGGACTTACCTGCAGGTCAGCTTCACGCGGATCCAAACGCCCAGATTGACAAGTTGCATCAGGACACCCAGTTGGCTTATGCAGCTTGCCAGTGTTTTGTAGATGAGGCCTAAGGCACAAATTCCAGAAAACCACTGGCCTTCATCTTCAGGCACGTGTTGCAGATACGCCGCCCACTTCGCAGCAGTTTTCAGCACGAGACCAATTTCTTGTCTGGCGTCTTTAAGCAAGTGACAGTGATACGGCATCCGACCCTCTGTTTGATGATTCCCAAAATAGACATGCTGCTGCATGATTGCGAGCGGAGTTGTTCTGTTTGGGCACTCAAGGCTATCCTTCCCAGAAGACAGCACTGCAACTCACTTGTCAGGAGATGTTGGACAAGGTCCAGTCTGTATGGTGCAGCTGCTGCCTCCTTTCCACATGGAAAGTGGTGAAGATGTTGCCCCTTGAAAGCAAGGTCCCTGTCACTTGCCTGGTGGAACAGTGGTCAACAGTGAAGGGATTCGGTATATGTTACTGGAAGGAACCAGTGACGTAAAGATTTAATACATGCTCACGAGAAGAGTTATCCCTGTTGCAAAAGTTGTCTACACGTTGGCCTCCACGAGATGGCACAACTATATGGTAGTCCCCATGTGAAGCGGAGGCGGTGAGACAGGTCTCCTTTGGCAAGGCCAGAAATGACTGTCATGGTCAGTAAACACAGTTGTTGCATTTGTTGAACTTGTCTTCCTCATTTAGACCACGCAGTACTATCAGAACCAGAAAGAAATTACTATTCTCAACACTTTGTTTGCTATTAGATGAAATGCAGCAGCAAGCAACAATACTGTAGGAAAGTGTTAAAAATATGCAAAATATGACACACTGTAGCAGCAAAAACTAAACACAGGGAGAAAATATCAATGCTTATTTTTTTTAAAGTTTCCATTCATGTTTTGTTGCAGTAATCTAACTTTAGTAGGCCAGCGCAGAAGATTACTCGTGCCCATTTTATAAGGTGAGCTTGGTGCTAGGGGCTTAGTAGGCCAGAAACTTTCTTTAAATAATCACTAAATGTAGCGAGTGGTCTGAATTAATAATTATCACGGCCTGTAATGTAGCATGTGTTTGGCAGCAGTGCAGTCTCTGGAACATTCCCAGATTTCTTCACCACAAATGTAGCACACTTCACCACAAATGTGGCACGCTGTGCCCTGGGCACACGGGCACAATTTTACGATTTCCTCTCACCGCTAAAGTGGCTCTGTCATGATAGTGGGGCCTTGAAAAATTGGCCCTATTATCCAGGAACATTCAGGTTAGGTGGAAAATAATTCTGAGTTTGAATTACATTTTGATTTAAGGTGGGATTTCCTTTCAGTCATTTCAAATTACACATTAACCTCACTTGCCTGTGAGAAATTTATGGGAGTCAAAGTCAAGTGAGGAGCACAGTAGGATTTAGAACTAGGGGAGAGAACATCAGCAGTTGGGGCAGGGCTAAGGGAGGACCAGCTGGAGTCAGGTCGGGAGTAGGACTTTTAAGAGCCTTCCTGAACAATTTTACTTACATCAGTTTTGCAAGGTTCAATAAACCTTTACTTATGCAAAATTGTCATTTAACCTCTTGGGCCCACTCATTCAACTTGTGCCCTGAGACTAACCTTTCAAATTTTGAAATTTAAAACATAAGGGTAATTTTCTCAGGACATGCTGGCAGTAGGGAACCTTGCCTGTTGCTAGATCATATTGGAAAATTGTGGCAACGCTCCAGTGATTTTCCAATATGTGCCGGCAGGGGATAAGGTTCTTTTTCTACTAGCGTATCCTTGGAAAATGTTTACTTCATCCTGATTGTCAACAATTGCATTTTGTGCAGTGGAACATCCAGTTTCCGTTATTCATGGCGGGGTGGGGGGGGGGGGGCGCTGAGATGTACTCTCTCCATTATTTTAGGTGGCTTTAAACAATCACACTAACAACATGAAGGGTACAATGGTTCAAGATGAATTTTGTCTTATTTCATGGAGAAAGCAAAAGTGTCAAAATTGTAAAAACAGGCATAGTCGGCACATGTCCATCACATTCACAGTCGGCATTCACTGCTGAAGCAATAGCTCAGTGAAGGGAGAATTAAAATGCTGTCAAAATAATGGTGAGGCTAATGGCATTCACCATTATTTATGCGTAAATGGAACAGCAACTTCAGGCGAGGGGCAGATGCGCGGTCAAATGCGAATATTCGTAAGTTGCTGTCTGAATTTAGCCAATTCGCCGTTAGCTTTGTGAAAATGGCATTTTATTGCTGCCTCAACATTGAAATGCATTGAATTTTGTAAAGTTGCTGTATTGCGTGATAGATACGAACTAAACCCACCGCAGAGATTTAGAGCTAGTAATCAGTAACGTAAGTACGCTTTTAGCGATGTAGTAAGTGTTAATTACTGCCAATCAACCTCTCTGGCATCGAAAATTAACTATTACAAGTGTGAAGTCTCATTCCTTCAGGTTTTGAATTTTCTGGGAAGATTTTAAGAACGTCAAATTTTTAATTTTTTTTTCTTACTTTCCCTTTCTGTCTCTTTTTTTTCTCTCTTAATTCAATCTCTTTCCCTCTCTTTATTTCTCTTTCTGTGCCTGATTTGATGTTGAATTCAACCGCTTTAATTCACCCTCCTTCTCAGTATTTCTCAATCCTTAAATTGTGCTTATTTCTCAATCCTTAAATCTCACTAGTTAAGGAGATACACAGTTGCTTGCCCTGTTCGCCCAGGTCTCAGATGCCCTGTTTCCCTCACTGTGCCGTTATCAGCTCACACTTTCAGAAACTTTGTCGGATAAATTGTTTTGAGCTGAAGGATGTAGGGGCAAGTCTAACTAACGGCAGATGCCATTAGATGCCCCACTACAGCAAAATCTGTCCCATTAAATTACAACAGATGAGCATCATCAAAATATACTAGAAATCTGTAAAAACTGATATTGCTAGCTGTATATTTCAATATAAACCTGTGAAAAACCAAAGAAAAATGTTAGTGTATGATTCAGATTTGGGAAGTCTCTTCAGATTCTTTTGACCATTTTTAAGGAGTTCTGTGTTGGATTCAAGGAATCAAAGTGTTCTGCCCTTAGATGCCATCTACATGCTTTGAAAATATGGTAGAATAAGGTTAATTTTTAAATGTGCTCATGACACCTAGCAGCAGAACATCAATGCACAGCATCAAATTTATTATTCCATTATGTTGATACACTGCCCACTTTGGATAATCTGAGTCTTTTTTGTGTTGTTTGACTGGAATGTATGGTTAGATCTGCCGTTGCTGCAGCTTGAATATCAGACATTTTTAGGATTATCTCTGGTGGGATCACTTCCTTTCCAATTAAAATTTACTGATGTTCTTTCCAATGTGGTTTTGTCCCTGAAAGAAAAGCTCTTTTCTGAAGAGTGTATTCTTTGTTATAATTGACTTACTTTCAATGTTTAAAAATCCAATTGTATTTAATGATAAAAACATTTTTTTCCTAAATGCTGTTTGTTCTTGGATTTCAGCTTGTGGCCAAGGAACATTCAAATCCAAACAGGGGGAAGAAAACTGCTCCCTTTGCCCCTCTAACAGCAGGATCAACTCTGAAGCTGCCACCATCTGTCCCTGCAGAAACGGATTCTATCGAGCAGACAGTGACCAGCCTGAGATGGGATGCACAAGTTAGTCATTGGCCCCTATCTGTTTATATCATCATAGAAATATAGCACTTTCTTAGAACAGCATACCATTCATATCAAGCTCTGTTGATTTCATAGCAAAGATCTGTTCTCACCATAATTAATTATGATTCCAGTGCGCTGTTCTGATATCCAGATATGTGTCCTAATATCCCAGGCTGTTATAAAGCACTCATATTTCCATTTTTCTGCTGTTAGGACTCAAACTAAGGTCTTTAAAACTTTAGCACCACCATCAAAGCAAATTTACCCATTTCAAAATCTTTGCTAAGTCTAATGACCCTCTGAAATAGTTTTCTTTCTACTATGTCCTTAAATTTAACTTTTTACTTCAGTGGAGCTTATTAATTTTTCGGTACAATAGTTATGTCTGAATTCTTCTTTCATTTTTTAAAATAATAAATTAAATACTATTATAATAATGAAGTCAAACTAGAGCTAGACCATGGTGAAGCCACACACAAATTCTAACTCTCTGCATTGCTAAATTACACACAGCTGATATTCTGATCATTTCTGTTTCCTCTTTATAATGCATTATATTTTGCTTTTTACTTCATTGCAACCAGCTCTGTGCTTATTTCTCCTTTCAAATTAAAATTGACTTCCTAAACATGGATCAGCAGTGCACAATCAGACCATTGGAAATCCATAAAAACTTGGCTCAGTCCACCCAAAGTCGAAGGTTCAAATACTCAAGACCACGGTGATCAAAAGCAGCCTTCCTTTGCCACTATGTCACATTAATCGAAAAATCTTTAACAACAGATTCTCATACTATTCAACATTTTGCATGTAAACAGAAATATAGCCAAGTGGATAGGCCAATTGTAGCAATGGGTAACTTCAGATCCTTCTGAAAAAATGACATTGCATCCAAGTTCCAAATATTTTAAACACTAAGCAAGTCCAGTCTTCTCAGCATTGGTACAGTAATTGCAGAATCTAAACTGCCTAAGCTGGGATATAATCTTACTCACATAGAATATTTTACAGACCTAAATAACAGTTTGTGTTGAGAAGGACTTTAAAGCAGACAATGACTTACAAGAACAAAGACAGCAGTTTTGAAACCACTTCCAAGGCTTTTATAATCTTCTTTCTGTTTTCTCTGTGATCCCAAACCCATTAGTTTCTACTTTTTATGGCACTAGAGGGAACATGTCTGAGACAGATATATTTTTATAGTGCCATTAGGTTATTTGCAGTTTAATTATCTGGAATAGTAAAGGTACCTCTGACACATTAATGACCATGCTGCGAGTCTGTAAATCTTAAGCAACCGTGTCTGTGTGTAGTTACTGCACATTAATTGTAAACCTGAGCACTATTCAAAGTATGTACATATGTATTTTGTCCATGTTTGGTAGCCTTAGTGCAGATGTAAAATGTTTCAGCTGATAACTGAGGTTTTTTTACGCTATCTAAGCAAGCTGCTGGGTGCTTAGTTTCAAAAATTCCTGATCTTTGTTAAAACCTGTTCATATACTCCGAGGAAATTTCCCATGTAGTGTGTATTCTTTTCTTTTTTTTAAAGCTATTTGTTGAAGTAAATATCTCAGTACCAGTAAAGCGTGCTGTAGGCACCTTTGAGGTACAAGTACTGAAAGGAGACTTTTATTGGCTTGACTGAATATTCATGTGAAAATATTCTTTCAAAAAAGGAAACCTTATATATACTAAACGGTACTCTCAAATTTCCCCAAAAATCTCATATGAGTATGTAAAATTGGTTAAATCATCAAATTAAAACCTGGTATCTTTCATAACAATGATTGTCAAGATCGTACTGAGGTAATTGCTGTCACTCATTGAATCAATTTCTGTTATATTTTCAATGCTGTGTTTATTTCAAAACATGGTAATGGTAGTTATTATGTTAAATGATTTCTGGGAGAGTGGACATATCTTGCACAAACTCTGATCCTGGTCCTGATAGTTATTCAGAAATGCCTGTTGAAAGTGTATGTTTGGGTTTCAGATGAGGACAGGATCACATTTGTCAAATTATTAAACCCCAAGAACGGGTGGGTTGAGGATGGGTGGGAGTTGAAAATAGTTGTTTTTTTGGTCGCAACCGCAAAATTTTCGGACTTTGCATTCCCGGTGGGAAGCCTGTACTTTTACACGTCGACGTTAAACCCGGAAATAAAGCCGGGTTGCGTCCGCGACCCAAAAAACAACTATTTTCAACTCCCACCTGCCCCTAACCCACCTGTTTTTGGGGTTTAAAATTCCTCCCCACCAGTGTTCAGCATCAAATCATGAAAAATAACTGCTAAGGGAAGGGAAGGTACCAGAAGGCTGTTGCCCATGGAACCATATCCAGTCATAAACTGCTGCCTTCAGGAGATGAATGGGTAAAATTTCATCTTTACCAGCCCCAGTGCAAGGCTTAGCACACTGGGAAGGCATATTGGGAATTCAGGCATACACCCCAGGGATAAGGGGAGAAAATCAGAGGTAGGGAAGTTGAAAGCCCTATGATATGTACCTTAACTGGACCAGCCACAATAATACTGTGGCTATAAGAGCAGGTCAGAGGCTGGGTATTCTGTGGCGAGTGACTCACCTCCTGACTCCCCAAAGCCTTTCCACCATCTACAAGGCACAAGTCAGGAGTGTGATGGAATACTCTCCACTTGCCTGGATGAGTGCAGCTCCAACAACACTCAAGAAGCTCGACACCATCCAGGACAAAGCAGCCCGCTTGATTGGCACCCCATCCACCACCCTAAACATTCACCCCCTTCACCACCGGCGCAACATGGCTGCAGTGTGTACCATCCACAGGATGCATTGCAGCAACTCGCCAAGGCTTCTTCGGCAGCACCTCCCAAACCCCGACCTCTACCACCTAGAAGGACAAGGGCAGCAGGCACATGGTAACACCACCACCTGCATGTTCCCCTCCAAGTCACACACCATCCTGACTTCGAAATACATTGCCGTTCCTTCATCGTCGCTGGGTCAAAATCCTGGAATTCCCTACCTAACAGCACTGTGGGAGAACCTTCACCACACGGACTGCAGCGGTTCGAGAACGTGGCTCACCACCACCTTCTCAAGTGCAATTAGGGATGGGCAATAAATGCTGGCCTCGCCAGCGACGCCCACATCCCATGAATGAATAAAAGAAAAGATAAACTTCCACATGAAAGGCTATTAGTTGAACTGTGGGGATTCAGGGGAAACCTTCATAATGAATAAGAAACTGATTGAAAGGTAGGAAATAACAAGTACTCATTACAGGAGCTATGTTCCAGTCGAGGTAGTACTGAGGAGGCAGCCTCAGGACACAACGTTGGGACCACTGCTGGTTCTAATTTATATCAATGACCTAGATTCAGAAATCCAAAACAAAGTGGTAAAATTGGAAGATGATATCAAACTAGGAGGGACAGAGGAATCAGAAGAGGCAGTGTAGAAATTCTAGGAGCTGGATAACATATGTATGTGGGCAGATCAATGGCAGATAAAGTTTAGTGCAGACAAATGTAAGGTATTGCACATAGGAAGGAAAAATAGATGTCACACATAATCCGTAAATGGTATTGAAATTGCTAAAGATGAAGCTGAGAGAGAGCTAGGAGTTTTAGTCATTTTGATGCTAAACATGTCTATCCAGTGCAGAGCAACAATCAACAAAGCCAATAGGATGTTGAACTATATAGCCTAAACAGTAGGATATAAGTCAGAGGAAGTCATCATGAATTTAGATTTGAGGTTAGGATCAGATCAGCCATGATCTTATTGAATGGCGGAGCAGGCTCGAGGGGCCGATTGGCCTACTCCTGCTCCTATTTCTTATGTTCTTATCATCAAACTGTACAGTGCTCTGGCTACACCCCACCTTGAATACTGCATCTATTTCTGGCCACCCAGGGACAAAAGAGACATTCAGGTGGTGTGGCAGTGCAGATAAGAGCCACTAGGCTGATCCCTTGTGCCAGGGGTCACGATGAAAGACTGGAGAAACTTGGCCTTTTCAGCCTAGAAAGGAGGCATTGGAGAGGTGATCTTATAGTTATATAAAAAATAATTAAGGAAATGAAAAGGGTAAATCCAGAATATCTGAATTAAATTGTGAAAATATATCAATGGGACATGGGTTCAACTTGAAAAAGATACATTTTAGCACCAATATAAGGAAAGTCTATTTCAAATAGAGTGATAACATGTGTGGAATTGATTTCTGGAGTAATGGAGGCAGAATCCCTGGATTCATTTAAGAAACAAATTGCATATTACAATGAGGAGACTTTAGGATCTTTCTGGGTGGAAGCATTAATTTGGGCCGAATGGCCTTCCTCATCCCTAATTATCTTGTGATCTTGGGAAGGGATTTTTAAAAAAAGGAAAAACGTAACTTTGGATAGAATCTGCAATGTGTCTCTGAAGATCTTAGTGCTAGAAGAGCAAGTGACTTTGCTTTCTCTGGGTTTGTTATATTTATTCTGTATTGTGCACTTTAAGCGTTGGTTGTTCCTAGGTGCTTCGGAACAAAGATCAAATAAGTGAGGAATGAACTAAGATGTTAGAAAAACAAAGCAGGAAATCAATAGGTTTGGATTGAAGTTTCAGTTTCTTTCCTATAGGGTGAGTGTGTAGAAACCTTGCTTGGTAGTGACCTTAGGGCTGAATAAACTTGAAGACAATTTGTTTTATTTGTCCTCAGTTTCAGACTAGATGTTATCTTTCCTAGAAAGATTTTCTGCAAATAGTTTCCCCCAACACATGAGGTGGAAAAAAGCACTTTACAACATCTACCTAGTATTTAAAGGATTGTCACTATTTCTTTTATCAGCACAATGCAGGCAACAGACTGGCTGTTAAAAGTACATCTGAAGTTGCTTTCTGCCTTCTATAAAATTAGGGTCTAAGATGCTTCTGTGGCTGGCTTATCAGTAAAAGCAGAACCCAACCCCAGATGCCTTCTCTGTGTACAGGCTTTAATTGCATTTTATAACTTTTCCTTTTTAAAGGATAATTTGCCTTTCCAGTGACCTTCGCAGACTATTTTTAAACCTGACAAATTTGACATCTTTTTGATGTGCTTTGTATAATACCCCTGTTGTCTCATAATGCCGACAGCTTTAATTTTTTTTTTAAAAGTAGTTCCAAATCTCTTATTTGATAATAAAGATGGCAAGTAAATGTTGCAATCTACTTCATGCTAGCATATTTGAGTTTTGTTTAGATTAATTCATTGAAAAGATTGATATCCGTGCAATAGAATGTAAACAGATTTTTATGTATTTTAATTCAGTATTTGCAGGCCTATTATATATTTATTGGCTGTTAATATACAGTCTAACTTCCATTTCTCAATTTTAATTTTACTAAGGTGTGCCTTCAGCTGCACGTAATGTTATTTCAAATGTGAATGAAACCTCCCTGAGCTTGGAATGGAGTGAGCCACGGGATACAGGTGGCCGTGACGACCTGTTGTATAATATCATCTGCAAGAAGTGCAGCGTAGAAGGCAAAATCTGCTCCAGGTGTGATGACAATGTTGAGTTTGTCCCACGGCAGCTGGGCCTGACGGAAAGGCAGGTGTTTATCAGCAATCTTTTGGCTCACACCCGATACACATTCGAAATCCAGGCAGTAAATGGCGTCTCCAACAAGAATCCATACCCTCCCCAGTTTTCAGCAGTTAACATTACTACAAATCAAGCTGGTAAGTAGAGCAGTGTTTTAACATTTGAAATTGTAATATCCATATAAAATCTAAACATTCCTATAATTCAGTTCCCCAATAATTCAGTGGATCAGTCCACTTCGACACTCTCTAGTGTGGTTTGGAGAACTCTCAATGAGTGAGATCCCAGGTTTAAACCATGGTCTGCGCTGACTTAACTGTTCATAGACAGGCGGCAGTAGGTGTGCTACAGTTGGGAGGAGAAGCAGCCGGGATTCCTACTCTTGATCATTATCCAGCGATTGCTGTTTGACAGTGCATGTGTGTGGCTGTAGAAAGAGGATAGGCAGGGAGAGGACAGAGTTGGACTGTGTCCCAGCATGAGTGAGATGGGGATGGGAGAGATTGGGCTCAATTTTCAAGCTTTGGAGGTGGGGGGCCCCTGAAAATCAGGGAAATCCCGAGCAGGTGGGGAAGTCGGCTCCAAACCACCGACTTCCGGGTTCCCCACAGACTCGTTTGTGTGCATGCACGCCTCACGAATGCGGAAGTCCCACCGGCAATTAAAGCAAGAGGGATGATAGTTAACACAGTTATTTAGATAGTTTAAGTATTTGAAGTAGTTAATTTCATGGTGATTGAGGCAGGGGACTGATTTTCATTCAGTTTCAGCATGTTTCCTGTGCTGTGGGAAACACTCCATGTTTTAGGAGATGTGTTTCAACCAGCAGCCAGTTGGACATTGAAATGCTTGTTTGCCAGATGGGGATAAAAGGTGAGTTACTGGAGCAGGGTGCTCTTCTTTCAGACAAACTTTTGGTTGGGAGATCTTTGTGTTTACACTGAAAATTCTTAGTTTCCACTCAGAATTATTTACCAACTTTTCGGACCCCCTCAAACTGACACCATCACGATGGGGGGGGGTGCCACGGCTGCATTCACCACTACATCCGAGGACAAGCATTTCAATGTCCAACTGGCTGCTGGTTGAAACACATCTCCTAAAACATGGAGTGTTTCCCACAGCGCAGGAATCATGCTGAAACTGAATGCAAATCAGTCCCCTGCCTCAATCACCATGAAATTAACTACTTCAAATACTTAAACTATCTAAATAACTGTGTTAACTATCATCCCTCTGGCTTTAGTTGCCGGTGGGACTTCCGCATTCGTGAGGCGTGCATGCACACAAACGAGTCTGTGGGGAACCCGGAAGTCGGTGGTCTGGAGCCGACTTCCCCACCTGCTCGGGATTTCCCTGATTTTCGGAGCCCCCCCCCCACCTCCAAAGCTTGAAAATCGAGCCCAATCTCTCCCATCCCCATCTCACTCATGCTGGGACACAGTCCAACTCTGTCCTCTCCCTGCCTATCCTCTTTCTACAGCCACACACATGCACTGTCAAACAGCAATCACTGGATAATGATCAAGAGGAGGAATCCAGGCTGTTTCTCCTCCCAACTGTAGCACACCTACTGCTGCCTGTCTATGAACAGTTAAGTCAGCGCAGACCACGGTTTAAACCTGGGACCAGCCTTGCTGGGCACGGCGTGCACTTCTGCCATTTGGAACTCCATAACACAGTGCTGTGCCAGAGGAACCTGCTCAAGAGCACAGAGGGCAACAACAGAGAAAGCGACACCGCAAGAGGTACTACCCTTGTCAGAGGGTCTACAGACCGAGACTCAGCTTCCTGGGTCTCTCTGAGGAGCACCGCATACTGAGGCTGAGTGCGAGTCGCCAGGTGGTCGCAGACATCTGCAGCCTCCTTCATGCCGAGCTGCTCCCGGCTGGGCCGAGCAGCATCTCATTACCCGTCCCTGTCAAAGTCATCACTGCCCTCAACTTCCTCATCTCCGGATCATTCCAGGGTGCCACCAGGGACATCGCCGGGGTCTCCTAGTCGTCATAGGAACATAGGAACAGGAGTAGGCCATTCAGCCCCTCGTGCCTGCTCCGCCATTTGTTAAGATCATGGCTGATCTGTGATCTAGCTCCATATACCTGCCTTTGGCCCATATCCCTTAATACCTTTGGTTGCCACAAAGCTATCTATCTCACATTTAAATTTAGCAATTGAGCTAGTATCAGTTGCCGTTTGCGGAAGAGAGTTCCAAACTTCTACCACCATTTGTGTGTAGACTATTGCATAAGGCAGGTCACCGATGGCTTGTTCCACAGGGCCTCGCAATATATCAACTTCCCCATGGACGACCTCAGCCAGATAGAGAGGGCAGTGGGATTCTACTCTGTGGCTGGCTTCCCACGGGTGCAGGGTGCAATCGATTGCACCCATATAGCAATCCGTGCACCTCCACACGAGGCAGGACTAGTGTATCTGTCTGCTTGTTTAAGGTGGCAGAATGTTGTTCACCCTGAGTCCAAACGACTGTTGTCACGGCCTGATTGGACTCATTTGTGAGCCGTGCTTGAAGCACAATGGAGGCATGGCCCTTTAAATAGAGCCGCTCCAGCTGACAGCCTGTCACGTGGGTGCGCAGTCCACCCGCTGCGCAGCTTTTGGACGGCAAACCCAGAAGCCACGTGAGGGGGCACCAATTAACATGCACGTTACCCGCGCGCCCATTGACCCCCGCTGCCATCCCGCCACCCCTTGAAAATCGAGCCCATTGGGTGGGAAGGAGGGGAGATCTTTTATTCCATTAAAAATGTTGTTTGAAAAAGCTGGTAAAACAGTTACAGCTTAGGAAGGAGATTCTGGCAAAAAAAAATCATTATGGTGCTTGAGAGCGTAATAGATGACAAGGATTTTAAAGGAGAGGCCAGAGGGCTGGAAGTGGATGATGTACTCAAGCAAGGAAAAGGTGCGAGAGGAGTAGGGGACATGCCTAGAAAGGATTTGCCGACGATGGTCACGCTTGTCTCCACAACTGTTTGGTTGTGGGGATGTGTTAGAACATGTAGCTGGATGGGATGGCTTCAGTAAGGAAAAGGGAGTCACTATCCATGAATCAGATTTCTGTCAAGTCCACAATGAGATTGTGGCTGGGGAGTCCCTTGTTCACAAGGGAGTGATCGATAGTGGAGGGCAACACAAAGCGGGCTGGAGTTTGGGGACCCACCGGGGAGCCAGAAAGGGATTAAGTGGGGAACATTAGAGAGATGAGGAGGAGGTTAGAAAGATTAACAACGGGTGAATGAGCGGCGCGGGATGATTGTCAGGAAAGCGGGAAGAGGCAGTTGGGGTTACTGCTGTAGGAGAGACAGTAGTTCCATTGGTGGCCGAGGGGAATGGCTGCGATAGAACAGAGGGAAGTTAAACCTATAGCCTGGAGTGATAACAGAAGAGGTTGGCAAGGGAGTAGTGTGAGATAGGGTGGGGAACTGAGAGGGGCATGTTGCAGATGACACAAAGAAAAACAAACTGGTACAATACGATAATGTGTGACAGAGATGTAGACCCCAATTTTAGTTCCAGGAAGGTACCATGTAATAGATTTGGGGCATAGTCAACAAATGGTTGGGGCCAAACAACTTCCACAATAAACTTTGTTTTTAATATATTTGTCACAGTGAAACAAAAAGATAAGAGGCACTTATCAAGGCAGAGACAGCAGGGCCTCACTCTACCAAAGTAAACTGTGCCAAGAACAATTCAGTACACTGGAAATTCAGTAGCACCAAAATTCTATAATCATTCTCCCCAACCCTGACGCAATGATACACACCCACACTGACAATGGGATGAAAATCAGGCAGGTTCTCCAGTGGGCGGGCAATCCACTCCGCCAGCTCACCACCCAGGTGGGGGAGGTGAAAATTGCCCCTCGTATTTTCTTTCTCAATTAAAGAAAACACAATTGGAGCTAACTATCTCTTTCTTCAACACTACATTTTTACATTTAAAATAAGAGTTTTACTTATTCAGGTAATTTTTCTTGTTTTTGAAGCAAAATTGTCCTTGTCTAAAGTCAAAATGTGAAAGAGGTAATCTTTGTAGGTGCTACAGAGCTGAAGTTAAAACCGTATTTAAATGTGTTGGAAACCAAACTTGCACTACTCCCAGCCAGATCTTTAGGGCAAAGCAGCAGGAAGACTGGCCTGAATATTAAGAAGCTGCTAACCTGTCGATGTTTAAATTTTTATAAAATATCTTTTTTAGTTACAAAACAATAACAGGCGTGATAGTGGTTTTTCTGTCAGAATACTAGTCGATTTTCAAAATGTTAATGGCTTCCAGTATGGCTCAAGTCAGAGTCTAACACTGTGCCTGGCGATCTCTCATTAAACCTTTCTTGCCTCCTTCAATTTTTTGGTTAACATCAAGAACGCATGCATACAAATATGTGAGTGGATCCCTCCTAACTCTGCCTCGCTCCAATTTGGCCTGTCACTCCACCTCAAAAGCACTTTTGTATATTCCCTGAAGCTGGTGCAGGAAGTAACATTAAAATTCAATTCTTGCAGACGCCATGCCTATACTTATGCCTGTGCCAATATAAATCATTTGTTGCAACAGGACAGTTAGTCCTCTCAGTATCATTATAGGCTCTGTCCATGTTGTAAAAAGCAACAAACATTTTATTTTAAGATGTTAAAAAGGAAATGTAAATGAAGTATTGCAGTTTCTGGTTACAAAGAAAACATGCAAATTCAAAAAAATGTCGATTTGATGCAACAATAACAAATATCCACCATTTGCTATAAGTTTGTAATATCTACATATTCTTAATTTTGATATGCGTTTTACAGACACGCACACACATTCTATATATAAATCTGTTTAAAGATTATGTTCTTTTTGTTGAGTCCGTGACCACACAAAGGATATGTGTTGCAATGGCAACAATCCTGTAGATTCCTTAAACTCTGATTCTAATTATTGAAAGCTCTCGACCCTTGAGAAGAGAGGATTTATTTGAGGGTGGCCATCCTTGGGGTTAGGACTTGTCTGACTTTCACATTAAGCTCCCCTTTTGTATTGTAGCTTATCTTCCAGTGATTAGTGCCTGAATATTCATTCATTTGCCACTTTCTATATTATAAGTCTGACACAATGAAACGGTGTTAGGGGACCTGCTAAATCACAGCCTGAAGCAGCTGGTGGGATGCCATCAGGCTTTGTCAGGCAGGAATTCACACTGGCAGTCCAGGTGCTGGATGGCGTTGCTGTAATTAGGCCCTGAGAGACGACTGTGTTCTGGGTTAGGCCGTTAAGGGAATCTTACCTCCAGGCAGTATGTATGTAATTTGTCTATTGATTGGTGTTTAATGGATGGTATTAGCTTCTATTGTTGTGTGAATGGATTAGAGGAATTGGGCAGCAGGAGCTGTAAGTGGAGGAAATCTGAAGTCTTTTTTTCTATAGGTAAAACTTTTCAAATTGTTTGGGTTTAAACACTGTAGCAGGATGCTGGAACTTGCTCTGTGTACTCATAATGCCACTTGAAACCTTGTATAGAAAGAGAAAGGTATCCCCCTTAAAGCAGATTGTTGTGTAAAACCAATAAATTAGAAAGTAAGTAAACACATTTGTTGCACATGTGGCTGAAATGATAAAAAATTAAACTGTATTTTAAAATATTTTCTAATGAATCCATTGCAAATGAAGGAAAAGTTATTTTGTTTAATCTGCATTAATCTAAGAAGAGTTTAGAATGTAATTAATATAATAATTTGTACATATTATGGGTTATAAAACAAGAGAAACATTTTTTTCAGTTGTAGCATTAGTACGGGTGTTATAAATAGAATATGCCGTGAGTGCAATGAGATGAGATGAATAACTACACTCACGAGACGGAACATATCCTACTACAGACCTCATCATTCTTCATCACTCACTCATGAAAGTATGCAGCTGCTCGGGACATGCTTTTAAATGAGTATCTCTCCTTGTGATTGAACAAATGAAGCAGTTCTGTAGAATTGTGGCTTTAAACTAAGGGCAGATTCTGTGAGGTGTCAGCCTTGGCTTAGTGGTAGCACTTCCGCCTCTTTTTAATAGAGTTTTTTTAAGTTATGAAAGATTTTGACAGAGTGAATAGCAAAAGACTATTTCCCCTGGTTGGGGAGTCAGTGAGTGATCAATTTAAAATTATTACTGAGAGTGAGGAGAAATATTAGAAGATTTTTTTTTGTACAAAAAGTTGTTGGAGTTGCAAATGCTTTGTCATAAGAAGTAATTGAGGCAGTGACCATTGCATCTTTTAATGGAAAGCTGGCTACATATTTGAAGCAGAGGAAGATACAGTTCTACGAGGAGAGAGCAGGACAGTGGGACTAGTTTTGGATTGCCGTAGTAAAGAGCTGGTATAGTTATAATGGACCAAAAGGCCGCCTCCTGTACTGTAAATTTCTGTGGTTCTTTTTGTGGTGCTTGGTGGAGGGAACCCAAAAAAAATGTTGGCAACATTTAATGATTGTGTGTTCTTTACAGCTCCTTCTCCTGTGCTTATAGTGCATTTGCTGAGTGCCACTTCAAATAGCATGACTCTATCATGGCTTGCACCCGAAAAACCCAATGGCATAATTCTGGACTATGAGCTGAAGTATCGTGAAAAGGTACAGTAATACTGTGCTTAGTTTAAGAGCCTTGCTATAAAGATCAGGCGTGATGATACTTTGGTAACAGTAATCCCAGACCACTGAAGCATTGTCTTGCCAATTCCTTTCTATGTGCCTAGTACAACTGAGTACCAGAAAAAACAGTTTGTAGAATCTTTCAAATTGTACTGAAGGGAATTTATTTTTGTAACAGTATTTCAAAGAATATGAACAATTTTTTAAAGGTCACTTGTAGGCTATACCCAGATTACTTGGCACAGTCTTTTCAATAATTCAAATACATTTTTTTCACAAAAAATAAACTTCTTCATAAACTTACCTTTCTGAGTCATGTAGGCACCCATAGCTGCTGAACTGTGGATTGGACAATAACTTGTGACCCCGTGCTGACATTTTTCTTTCCTCAATATATTTACATTTATTTCAATCCAGGACCAAGATGAATCAACAGCATCGACCATTACAAGTCAGAAAAACACTATTCGTATTGATGGGTTAAAAGCAGCTGTTTTTTATGGAGTTCAGGTGCGAGCCAGGACTGTGGCTGGATATGGAAAGTACAGTCAGTCTATGGATTTCCAGACACTGATGGAAAGTATGTCCATTTTATTTAGAGCTTGGCTGACAATATTCAGCAAAAGTATTTAGAAATATAAAATGAAATTAGTTGCTGATACATTAGTAACATTATGTCAAATGTATTATCAGTATTGCAAAAATATGAGTAATCTAATTTTCTTTTAATTTTTAGGCATTTGTTATAACTTAATAGTGACATTTGTAAAATGATTTAAGGAAAACAATGAATAAATTCTTGAGAGGCCAGATACTGTGTAGAACCTTGGGAAGGAGATTGATTAGTAAAGACTAGGCTTAAATCTTCGTTGAAGTAGAGTATACATATGAAAATATTCACAAATTGTTGAAAGCTCTGCATTTCTTTGATTTTCTTTCTATTTGTGTAAAGCCACCTTTTATATTGGTTGGGCTCTTAATTAAAACCTATCTTTTTCCATTTAGGTGAGAGTGGGAAAAGCATCCAAGAACAACTGCCCTTGATTGTAGGTTCTGCCACTGCAGGCCTGGTTTTTATTGTAGCTGTGGTTGTGATTGCTTTTGTGTGCATTAGGTAACTAAATATTTTTCTTTATTTAAAAAGAGCCTTTGTAAAAATTGTCGTTGTCCATATTTAATGCTTTTAGTATCAAAATAAGGATTTTATTTAGAATGATTTTTTTTCTTATTTTGTATTAAGGAAACGCGGAGGTGGCTCAGAGTCAGAATACACAGAGAAACTCCAGCAATATAGCACTGGCCACAGTAAGTTCTTTCATGAAACTTTTCCATAAGAAACACATTAGGGTAGAAATTCATCTGGGCCTGTTTTCAGGCCTAGAATCGATGCTGAACAGGTAGCGTGTGACCCAACCGGGAGGCCCAAAACCGGCCCAAAATTGGGCCATGGGCTTCATTTCAATAAGTTTGACGAACTGCAGTACCTGTCATGCCTCCACAGGCATCTCGCACGTTTCAGCTTTTTGAATTTTGGGCTGCTTGCCTTGATGGCAATGGCTTCTGGTAAGCGCTGGGGACGGGGGTGGGGTGGGGGGGGGGGTGGCGATCACGATACTGTGGAGTCATCCTGGCTCCACAAGAATGATTTCATCAAAGTTTTTTTTCATAAAAACGGTAATAATTTACCTTTTGGTGGTGGTGGCAGGGGATTCTGAAGAATCCTAAGCAGAGTAGGCCCAGCTCCTGCTCCTCTCATCCCAAAGCACAATTTCTGTCAGGGAGCCTAAAACAGTCAGTAAGCCCCTCAATTGCATATATAAGGGCCCTAACACCTGTTTTAGATGGCTACGTGAAAAGTTCCCCGACACAATATTGGACCGGATGTCTTTCAGGCGCGGGACGTTGGTCCCTGAAATTGGCCCTCATTGCACCCATTTTAAGCCTGTACACCAGGCAATACGAGGTGCAATTTCTACTCCATTGAGATATTTTAGCTAACCATTGATCCAGAAAGTGTAATCAATGTTGTTCCATTAATGCTATTTATCACTTTTCTTTATGCACTAATAGTCACACCAGGAATGAAGGTGTATATTGATCCTTTCACCTATGAAGATCCAAATGAAGCTGTCAGAGAATTTGCCAAGGAAATTGATGTATCTTGTGTAAAAATTGAAGAAGTGATTGGAGCAGGTAGACTAAAAGGCATTGACAATCTCTTATACTAAAATATACCTAAATTTATTATGTTTTATGTAATGCTAAATTTGAAATTTAATTTGTGGTATTATTTTTGTGCAGGTGAATTTGGGGAAGTATGTAAAGGACGCCTTAAACTTCCAGGACGAAGGGAGATCTTTGTAGCAATAAAGACACTTAAGGCTGGATATACAGAAAGACAGCGAAGGGATTTCCTAAGTGAGGCCAGCATTATGGGACAATTTGATCATCCAAATATTATCCATTTGGAGGGAGTGGTCACTAAAAGCCGTCCTGTCATGATTGTTACTGAGTTTATGGAGAATGGTGCCTTGGACTCCTTCCTCAGGGTAAGTGGAAGATTATAGGGCCTGTTTAATGGTGTTTTCTATCAAGTGTTCTTTTGCACTAGTTGAAGTCAATGGAAAGGAAATTTGGGCGGGAAGTATAATAGGTGGCCGATCCACTAAACTTAGATTAAATATGACACTGCAATTTTTAATTTTAATTGAATTTCATGCATTTCCTAAGCTGAAGTGAAATGTTACAGAGACAAGAGTTAATATCCTCACTGAAGGCCTGTAAATAAATACAAGTGCACTTGGCACATTTCTTTGTGTGGTAAAGGGCATGTGTGTTATTCATAGTCACCTGATGGAAGGGATTTCATTTTTTTCATCAGGTTGCCTCAGGAATTTCAAAGAAACCTGAGCTCTTCTTCTGCTACCTTTATAGAAACAGAATACTTAATACATTTTGTTCATTGAATTTCTGACCTCGTTGGTTATTATTTTGCTTTCTTTGCAGATGAATGATGGACAGTTCACAGTGATCCAGCTGGTTGGGATGTTGAGAGGGATTGCAGCTGGGATGAAATATTTGTCAGAAATGAACTACGTGCACAGAGATCTGGCAGCCAGGAACATTCTGGTCAACAGCAACCTTGTGTGCAAAGTGTCTGATTTTGGTTTGTCGAGGTTCCTGGAGGATGATCCAACTGATCCAACCTACACAAGTTCACTGGTGAGGACAACAATGAGTTATGTTGTGTGCATGTCTTTGTTAAGTTGTGAAAATGCTGAGAAGTTTGATGAAATGAGATAATTAAAGTAAAAAAAAATTGTAATTTTATACTGGTTGCAAATTTTTCACAAATACAAATGATAAAACTATTCATTGTGTTGTAACTTTCAGTTCAAGCGTTGTTTTAATATAATGTTTGTCATTACTAAAAACACACAGTTTGAAAGCACTCCAGTTCACTGTTCTGTGCCATTGTTTCTCAGTGCTATATTTCTGTAGTACCTGAATGTATCTGTTGTTTTATGTGCTCTTGTTTAGGTGAATCTTGGTGATCGGGAGGGAGGGGGGCGATCGAGAGTCAGGGAAGCATTCGGGAGAAGTCCGAGGCGGTAGAGGGGTGGGGGAATGGCGATTGGGAGAGGGCCGAGTGGGGGACAGCAACGGTCCTTGGGACTGCTGTGGAGCTGGAAGGAACACTACCTTTTTGGCGGCGACCTCCAGCAGTCCCTTTAAGGATCACTGGTTAGGCCGCATGCAGACTTGTTGAATGCAGCAGGCCTGTTGGTGGGGGAGGGGGAACTGAGCCGGGGTGGGGGCAAGAAGGGGCTGGTAGCTGGCCCCTGTAGTGTTGTGGGGCCCACAGGAGCACTCCTATTCCTCCAGGTCCTCCAAAAATTCTCCTCAAATTTCCCAGGCTGTTTTTTGGAGCAGCTTTCAGCAGTCCCTTTAACGACCATTTGTTAGACCGCTCAACACCTGGTACAACTGTGCCTAGTGTGCACATGCTCCATACCCATGTACGTGAAAATGGTAATCGGGCGACCCTGATTTGCATATTCAAACAGCCTATATTGGATGGGAGATCTGAGCGGCCATTTAAAGGCATGCCTAGAAATTAAATCAGGTGGGCCTTGGACATCAAAGGGGTGTCCGAGGTACCCACACAAATTTTCCTCTGCCAGTCTTCCATTTTTCAGGCGAGAAACGGGTGAGAGGCAGTTGAAAATTGCCCCCATCCTTTTTGTAATTCATGAAAGTGAATCAGACTCATACCCTGAAATATTCTGATACAGAGTAATAAGATGTAAACCGACAGAGAGGCTGGTTATTTATAGCTTTTTGCCATAATGGTTTACTCCTGAACAAAAATGGCCTTTTGTTTCATGTTGAAGATAACTCGAGATTAATGTGTTAAAAATAAAGGGAGACTGAACAGAGCTTTCTCCTTTTACCAGGGTGGAAAAATCCCAATCAGATGGACAGCCCCTGAAGCAATAGCTTATCGCAAGTTCACCTCAGCCAGTGATGTATGGAGTTATGGAATTGTCATGTGGGAAGTGATGTCATATGGGGAGAGACCCTACTGGGACATGTCAAACCAAGATGTAAGTATTTGATCTGATAGACAGGTAAACATATTGCATGACAAATTCATTGGAAATATTAGCAATAAAATTTTATAACTCTACTCACTTCTAAAGAAATAAAGATTGAATTATTTTGAATACCTTTGGGGGTGTAGGATTCTGGCTGGTTTCGATAATTAGAGTACTGATTAGGTGTAGGTATATTTTTTTCCTTGGGCCAACACCAGCATTAAAATGCACTTTGATACCGAAACCCCAATACTTACTGCCAAGTTCACGTCAAAGTAAATCTGGTAGGACTCCAATTCGGAGTGAAGTTAACAGCAAATCTCTTACACTGGTCCAGAAACTTAGTCCTGTAGCCGCGAGTTTAATTATTGGTATTAACAGAGTTCAGATGAAATCCTGTGTGGCATCAATGTGCCATATCGATTTACAATAAGTGTTTCTAGGTAATTGGGGGGCCTACGTGGTTACTTGTTACGGGAATGTACTTGCTTCATATTTATACGATTGGATATAAAAGGTCAAAGATTTATCTATAATAGAGTAAATGTTAGAGATTTGAAGCCTGCAAATGGAGCACCTTGGAGCTGCTTCTTCTGAGGCTGGTGAGTAGAACTCTGCTTGAGACACACATACCTTCTATATTCCAGAATCCAATTATGGTTTCTACTCACAAGAGGGGGAAACCTAGTGAGCCTGAAAGCCACCTGATATCTCACTGATATCCATGGTTCTTAAGATGGTTCCTTGGTTTGTCATGCCATTCGTATTGGATAATTTGGAGCCCACAGAATAATCAGAAAGGGACAGGCTGCATTTTGCTCTCATGGGGAATGATGTGGGCAGGTTATGGCTTTATGTGAAATTGCAGAATGTCATATGGCTGAGAGAAAATCCATTTACATTGCTTTCATCAACTTTTGCAAGGCTTTTGATCTTGTGCCTGATGCAGCTTTCATAGAGAAGCTGGACTGTCGGAATAACTGCCAAATCTTAGCTTTTATCCAGGCTATGTATTTTGACTCCAAAATCTGTGTGTAGTTAGTTTGGAGATTCACCAAGTCTGTCTCTCTCAGAAGAGGCCAGTTTACCTTTCCTGAAGTTCCGTGCCCAAAACTGAATGCAGTTCTCCAGCTGGGATCTAACCAAGACTTTGCACAACTAAAGCATTACTTCCTCACTTTTGTATTTCAACCCTTTGAGATAAAGGACAACATTCCATTAGCCTTCTTGATTAGTTTTTATACTTGTGCACTAGCTTTTAGTGATTTGTGTACATGGACACCTAAATTCCATTGCTCCTTCACAGCTCCTAGTCTCTCACCATTAAGAAAATATTCCACTTTGTCTTTCTCGGATCCAAGGTGGATAACCTCACACTTTCCCACATTGAGCTCCATCTGCCATAGTTTTGCTCACTCACTTAGTCTGTCTGTGTCACTTTGCAACTTCCTGCTCCTGTCCTCACAACTCACTGTGCCTCCTAACTTAGTGTCATCTGCAAACTTAGATGTACAACTCTCTGTTCCTTCATCCATGTCATTAATAGATATGGTGAGAAACTGAGGCCCTAGTACAGATTCCTGGGGAACACCACTTCTCACATCCAGCCAATCAGAGAACTAATCCTTTATCTTACCCTCTGTCTCCTTCCTCCCAACCAGCTACTGACCCATTTCACAAGGTTACCTCCAATTCTGTGCGCTCTCATTTTTGTTAATACTGTCTTGTGCAGAACCTTGTCAGATGCTATGTGGAAGTCCATATAGATACTCCCCTATCTATATGCCAGTGACCTCCTCAAAAAATTCAACTAGATTAGTCAGATATGGCCTACCCATCACAAATCCATGCTGACTCTCTTTGATCAGCTCATACTTGTCCAAATGCACAGTCACTCTGTGATGATATATTCCAATAACTTTCCCACAATTGAAGCCAAACTGACAGGTCTGCAGTTCCCCGGTTTCTCCCTCCCTTCCTTCTTACATAATGGAGTGACCGTTGCAATTTTTCATTCTAAAGGCACAATTCCAGAATCTAGAGAGCTGTGGAAAATGACAGACTGCAAACACACTGATGTCATAATGCTTTGGATTCCCTTGCAGGTTATCAATGCTGTGGAACAGGACTACCGTTTGCCTCCTCCAATGGACTGTCCAACTGCTCTACATCAATTGATGTTGGACTGCTGGGTGAAAGAACGCAACAACAGACCCAAATTTTCCCAGATTGTAAACACACTGGATAAACTCATTAGAAATGCGGCTAGCCTGAAGATAGTCTCCATTGCGAATCCAGGGTATGTCTCATCACAAGGTGGAAATTCTGTTTCGAAGACTACATAGAAATATAGCTTTGGAGTTTGACTAATTTCCTACCTTTTAGATAATGTAACCTTTGTTTATTCATATTATAAGGAGGCCATAGAAAGGATCTTTATTTGATCAAAGAGCATTTATATCACAATCAAACATAAATACTGACATTTTAAGTGATCAACTTTAATATCTTGATCTTGGCGCCTGCTGCTCAAGCATGGAGTCTGTACAGGTCATGACCCTGGTTATCTAATGGTCTTTGGTATAAATGCCTGTCATGTAAGGTGACCTGTGGGACCAGAAAAAACAATATGGACTCTTCAGCAAATGGAGAGTCACTGAGGTTATTTCAAAATGGTTTGGCGCTTTTCTTTCTGTCTGTGAATTTAGATCCTTGCTGATGAGTGATAGACAGGAAACAATAATGAAGTGACCTTTTTGTTTTGAACTAAAGGTCACAAGGTCAGGTGACCCTTAATTGATAAGACAGATAAGAAACCTAGCCAAAGAATGAAAGAAGAATACAAACAAAGGTGTATTAGTTACATGAGTGGGTGCACAAAATTAAAAATGCACAATGGGAATAAACAATGAGACTCTGCAAAGTTTTAGGGTAGCATTAGACAAGTTAATAAAAAAGTATATAATTCTAAGGGGATTATTAGATGAAGTCTTCTTCTGGATATATTAACAGAAATGAAGCAGTCAACGAAAAAAAATCTCCAATTCTACCTGAATCACTTGTCAAAACTTAAATTAAACTTTCATGGCAGAATGATTAAGGAGTCCTGAGGAGTATGAGATAATTAATTTCACTGTCATGGAAGCACTGAGGTTTTTTTTAATCCCTTCACTGTGCATATATTAGAATGAATGAGGAGAGTCATGAAAGATATGAGAGTAACATTGATGACAGGACTGACATCAGGCCTACAGATAAAATTAATGAGCCAGGCTTCAGTACTGACTTCCTCAGATTTAATAGAAGAAACAAGGCTGGCTGACACTTTACTGCCGTAAAATGTGATCAAACGCACAAGTGACATGAAACATTAGTTCATTTGTTTCAGTGCTTGCAGCCTGCAACCAAAGAATGCGATTTTTGCTACCATATAGCCATGATCATCAATTCTTTTTATAAATACAATATTTTAAAGTAAATATATTAGTAAAGGTCATGCATGAGTCATTTTAGTTAAATATTAAAAAATTGAACTTGGAGCTTACTAGATGACCCAGTGGGTAAATGAACCATGGAATGTAATACTGCGCCATGTAGACAAAAAAGATCCTGGCCTAGAAATTGGTCCATGCAGCACCTGTTTTTCGGGTGCTATTCAGATGATAAAGCCCCAGTATGGCGGGCAGGAAGTATGAGTGGCCGCTCCCTCCCCATCGCCACCACTCCCGGCCCCTCGCCCCCCCATCGCTAGCCCTGATCTCCCCTCTGCTCCCGACACTGACCTCGCAATCCCCAACCCAGGCCACCCTCCTGATCCCCGACCCATGCCCATACCCCCAACTTCTGGGCCCTTACGACCAATCCCTGGTCTGTGCTAAGTTAGCTGATTTCAGTTGTAGTATTTGTGACATTATAGTTGGCCTCAGTGTCCCTGCAGTAGGGAGGAACAAAAAACAGCTAGAATCCCTAATGCTAGTCACTGTGCTTGCTAAAAAGTTTATGCGCTTCTGTACGCAGACGTTGGGTAAGAATTGGAGTGGATTTGGCTGTGATGCCCCCATCATTGAATTGTCTGCTGAAATTCACTGTTCATTCTTGAAGAATAGCCACCTCAGTGACGTACTGAGGGCTTGCCTGTGCCCTTGGAACTATAATCAACATTGTTAGGAAAGCAGACAAAAACTGGGAGATAGGGATGGAAAAGATGAATCTTAGATCCTGTTTCGTTCTTGTTTGCTAATTCAGGAATGAAAGATTGAAGACACCTGCATCCTCATTGTGCATAAGTAGAAAAGATGTCCCAAATCATATTCAAATTACCCCAATTTCGAGCTGTACACTGCTGGAGGTGGAAAGAAATGAAACATTTATCCTGAATGGCCTCTTCAGCTTTTGCATATGTGAGGAATGATATGTATAATATCTGTTAGGACACAGCAATATTTATCTCATTTTAAAAGTTTAAGGGGGAAAAATTGAAAAAGCAACATAAGAGGATTGGTGCCCTGAAAGGGACTGGAACCTTTTTTTTTCATTCCTTTACTCAGGGCCAAACTGACCTTGCCCATGATAAAATACTATTTGCCCCTGCATGGAGATGCAGAGAAACAGATCCTTAAATGCTTTTTTTTAAGTAACAGTACATCTGCTACAACGTTGACTCATTCCATGCCTCAATTCTGGCTCTAATGTTCAGCTGGTAATGATATGGTCCAAATTCCCAAATACCCAAAGGAGCTCATACGTTTTGTGCTTTTTATCACATATGTATCATCAATGTCATCATCAGTTAACAGACAAATTCCAATATTGGCTCATGTGACAGGATGGGTCATTAACCAGGGCTGTCTAATCAGGCCTGCTTGATCTGTTTCCTCAAAAATTCTCATCCTTTTCCTGTGCGGTCTGTTTTACATTATCTTTGAATCTTTTCTGTGGATGCCTTGGTAGGATCTTTTTGGCAATTGTCACTCATAAAACACTTTATGCGTCCAAAGCAAACTAACCGTTGTATAGTATTCAACTAAACTGTTCCTCAAATTCTTTCCTGATGTCCTCATTGCTAATTGTTCTCATTCTATTTAACTGTAATTCTTTTATAGAACTATCTTCTTCAGTTTTCAATACTTGTCATAGATAGCCTTTCAGCAATGTAGTGTAGCTTAACTATGTGCCTACAGGAATACATAATACAGCTGCATTTTTAACATTTTAATTATAACTAGTGAATTTATACATTTTAATACTTTTAGTGTGAAGAAGCCAACTAGTGTTTCAGTGTTTTGTCACGAAGGACACCCAATACAATGATTTTGTATTGATTATGTACAGAATCAGACACATAGTAAAGAATAAAACTAAATTCTCTTGAGGTAAAACTGCATAACTCGTGCTTTGACAGAGAATTACAAAGGACTTCTAGATAGTAGCAACCACTTTGTATTACATAACATTGTCACTCTAGCGTAGACTCAGCTCCAGAATAAACCGTGCCAGAGTACACACAAAGTCAGCCAACGCAGAAACTCTTCCCCTAGGTGCAGATTATAAGATAAACATGATGTTGGAAAATTCCACTTGCCAACTGGTCAGGACTGGGGTACTTTCAGTCTTGAACTGTAAGAAAAATAAAATACTCATTTTCTCCCTCCGTTGCTTTTGTCTTTACTTCATCACTTTCAATTCTTTGAGGTCTGTTTCAGTTTTTCACTTCTCCATCTCACTCGTCATTGATGCTGAAGAATTATTTTTTTCCATTTTTAGAATTAATTTTGTCCAGTTGAAGTTCAAGGCACAATTCATGGCATACGAGAGACATATATAAACAAGCCTTTTTAGTTAAGGGACAAGTAACTTGTAAATGTATTTTGAGCACTGCTTCAGCATGAGGACCCTGTAAACAAAAGCTTGAAGTAACAATAGCACATTTGCTTTATGGTTACATAGCAATGCAGATGGTAAACAGGAAACGTCAGTAGCATCTGATGTCACCCCTTTTGTCACATTACATCTTAAAGCAGTACAAACATGCTCAGTCAATTATCAATGATCAGAACTGAACTGCTATGAGAAGTAGTGTAAATGGGGCATCTGCGGACCTTATCATCCTCAGTACCTGAAGTGACTTGTTCCAGACTCACTCTGGATACTGATGTAAGCAGGGCTTAAGATGTGGACTGATTTTGTCTTATCTTCCCCACAGCCCTTCCCAGCCTCTTTTGGACCGTACTGTTCCTGACTACACCACATTCACCACAGTGGGAGACTGGCTAGATGCAATTAAAATGGGCCGGTACAAGGAGAATTTTATTAATGCTGGGTTCACCTCTTTCGACTTGGTTGCTCAGATGACAGCAGAGTAAGTATTAACCCTCATCACTTTCTCCAGCCTGTTCATGGAATTCGTTATGAACTGAGGCTGAGACAAAAACATGTACAAATGGAGCAGCCATTTCAATCATAATATGTCTTCTACCTAAAATGTAGACTCCGTCCCTAGAATACCATGTGGAAGCTACTGTCTTCATGCTTGAGCTTTAGTGTACCAAATAATTACATGTAATTTTCCATCATTGGCACCACAGAATTAACTTGCAGAGCAGGAATGTTACATACAATATTAATAAGTGGGAAGTTGGGATTGAGAGATATCAAAAAGGGATTGGCTTGATGGGCCTATTGACTTTTTCCCACTTCCAAAAAATTCTTACTTGCCGGTGTTCTTCAGACTTACGTTAATCAGTTGGATGGGAGGCATTTAAAGGCTTCATTGTGCAGTCCTAGCCATATTATGTTCAAATAGAGAAATTTTGGAAAATGGAAAGAAGTGGCAGAAACAACGTAGTTTAGTAAACCAAAGTCAGCAATTTCGTGTATGAAGGACATTTGTTAAACATTGCTCTTAAATTCCTCATAAATTTTGGAAAATGTACTTTATTCATGGCTTCTGAGGCAAAAAAAGAACATTTTGAGGACATCAGCATTGAATTATTAAACATTCTTTGGTTTCTTTAATGGATCACAGTCAAAATAACTTGCCAAAGAAAATGTAACAAATTTACATTCTATTGTAGGGATTTGCTGAGGATAGGAGTCACTTTGGCTGGGCACCAGAAGAAGATTCTCGGCAGCATTCAGGACATGAGGTTACAGATGAACCAGACACTTCCAGTCCAGGTCTGACAGCAAGAAACTCTGGAACTGATTAAGATTGAAGTCAAGTAGAATAATTGCGTGCAGTGCCTGGCTTCCAGTTTTTCCTGTGTGGAGCACCTAGAACTATTGTTTCGAGTCAACCCTCAGTTCAAGGATAATTGTAGCGTGAATTGAAAAATGTCTGAAAGGGCTCCAAAAAGGAATGCAGTCTGAAAATAGTTATTATGTCTTTTGGGCAATTGGTTTGTTTCCTGGAATTTTACTCCTATTGCACCAAACCTGTGACGATATCAAAGACTATCAAGAGTTGCCAAGGGGGCAAAATCTGCCCAGAAGCCAGTACATATTAAGTCTTCATATTGAAGATGTATTATTTAAATCGACATGTAAAGATACCACATGGAATATTGGATCACAGATTTGATATTCAGCTTTTGTGTTGCATTCCTTCAAAGCACCATCTATGAAAAAATAATAAAGAAGTTGAACAATTCTGTATATAGCGTGGCAACCTTGTAACTAGACTCTGAGCTGGTCCCTAATTCTCAACTTGCAATAAAGCCAGATTGGAATAGCTAAACATGAATGCCTTCAAGGTGTGCTCGCACCTTTTGGTCCAAAATGACCTTTCTTCACAACTTGTGTGGCACTTGAGCATTGAATACTGGCATCAAGATAATTATATCTTGAGAGGGAAATGAAAATACACATGCCCAGCTATCATGCATATAAGATTTCACTTGGAGTTCCCAGGTGTTCTTATAATTTATGGTTACTCTAAGTAAACAGATTACTGGATGTATTGGCTCCACATGTGCACTGGCAAGTGAAGGATTTGTTGTGCCAAGAATAGTACAAAACAGCTCTTACAGTGTTCAATCAAATAACACCTGGGCAAAGATGGATGACAAGAGCCTCAGAATTCCTGGTTCAACAATGACTTAATTCTGACTGATTCAAAACTGCTGTAATGTAGGGCAGAGCCTTTCTTCTGGACTTTAGTATTGGGATTCCCTTGGTATACCATATGAATTTATGAAATCGTCACCTATGGGAGAAGAGTTGGACAGAACTTTCTGAACTGTAGAAGCAGAGACTAAACTACCAAAATGATTTAGAACCTTTAACTGTGAGAGCTGTCAAGAAAAATGAGAGACTATACATGACTGAAGAAACTTCATGGCCATCTGTTTAATCAAGTGCTGTTAAATTTTGTTGTCATTGCCAAAAGACAGGAAATTTTATTTTTTCTAAAGAACAGATAAAACCTTTGTAAACAACTGAGTGCAGAGAGTCTGTAATTGTGAAACAAAATATGGAAAAGGCAATAAGCATTTTTAATTTAGTTTATATTACAGTACATTATTCTTAGTTCAGCTGCAAACCTCCTCTTACCCAATGTTCCAAGAAAACATGGCAGAGGAAACTGTACATTTGTACATACTATCAGATATTTTCCTTTGTTAATGTGTGGGCTTTAAACAATAAATACAGACCGTGTATATTTTGCCACTCTAAATGGCACATGCCTGTATTGTATATAGACAAGGCAAAAATGTGCAGAATGCAACAGTTACATTTGAATGTTCTGCAATCCTAAATCACAAAAGTAGACCCTTAACCCCAAGCTGTACTGTAAGATAACACTATGTTGTAAAAAATAATTTTGAGCTATTTGTTGTGATAGGTTATTCAGTAGTAGTTCACAGTGTCTGCGTGACATCTGTGACCAAGATAAAACATTTGGTTATTGTTGCTGTGAATTTGGTGCAAGCTTTAATAACCATGGCCCACCATATCCTCTTGTGTAATCTTTCCTCTTAGTACTTCTGTAATAGCCTTACAGTGGCTAATCTTTTGTAGAAAGACCTAATGGCTGTCTTCCAGTCACTTTGGAAAACATACCTGTATAGTATTTTGCAAACTTTTTAAAATATTGAGATGTATTTAATGGTGAAAAATGATGCATTCTTGCATTTGTAGAAATATTTTTTAAAAACTCTTTTGCAATTAAATTATTTAAGAAGTTTATGGTATTACTTCGTGCCTGCTTCTTTTGTTTTCTGCATCAAATTCAGTGCCATTGCCAGTGCTCAAAGTTGGCAATAGGTATTTTATGGTAGGGATTATTTACAACAATTTGTTGGAAACACCCTCAATTGAGAGTAGTGTTTGTTTTTAAAGAGTACTTTTTTGGCAATGCTACCAATTAAAAAAATATTAAAAACAAGCCATAGTGGCCTGAAACAGTAATGTAATGCTGTAAAATGACAAAAAATCTTTCCTAATGAAAAATAAAGTTTGCTATTAAAATTTAAATTTCAAATTCTTCTACTGGATACAAGTCAACTAGGAATCTACTTTTACTATTTTAATACTGACAGCTGATTAACTAATAAATGTGCTGAATGGAGAATATCTTTGAAATTGAGGACCTCTTTCACAATGTCCTAATGCCATGATAAGGAGCAGGAGGGCAGTAAAAACATATGTAAGACTGAATGCTAACAATGAACCCTCAGTCTCATTCATGAGTTATCTAACTTGCCCTCAATTTGGTAAGTACATACTCCAGAATACCTAAACCTCTGATCTTTTAAAGTAAAGTTTTACTCATTATTCTTCCACCCCCAAATGGCTGCTTACTTTCATAAAGCTTCCTCTCGTTTGCAGAATAGCTTAGCCCATTTTATATATTTATTACTACCACCTGTTCAATGATTGGTCAACATGAGGTGTTGCTGCAGTGGGTCAATAGGCAAAGATCAACCACCCCCAGAGAAATGGAAAGCTCCAATGTGATTAAGAGCCTGAGCAGCTCAAGCTAGTAACTGGTAAAACGAACCACAATTGAAGTTGATGGATTCAAGTATCCTTCACCCCTTGGACTCAAATGTGTGACCTGTATATTATGAAACTACTTTCTTACCAGTACCTTGTTGGGTCCTCTGTTTCTTATTTTGGAAAAATTATCTCATTTGTACAATGGGCTTCATGTCATCCTCTATTTATGATTTCCTTTCAATTGATGAAAGCAGTTTGGATTAAGCCTGCATATTTAGAGGCCATTATGCTGATGCCAAAAATTCTGACATTTTGATCGAATAGCTGGATTTAATTTCAATCTGTTTTGCTTTAAGTTTTTTTTCTTCCACCAAGAGGTCCGTTGCTGCATTCAGTGTGAAGTGTTTTTATTCCTCTGACCTATTTTTCAATGTGACAGTCTCTGGTACTAATTTAATGCTGCAGTTTTCAAATTCAGATCCAACAAAAATAACTAATTTTCCAAAGGGTGATTTTTACTAGTAAATGGCACAAAGGTTTGTTCAGTTCACACATAACCCTCTAATTCCAGCTAAGTCAGAGAGGCTGGTTTAAGATGGAATAGCTGGTTGTAGTTAATTTTTGGCTGAAGTTACCCAAAATAGTCAAATATTTAGGCAAGCCCTGGTCTTTGTCTTAATGTAAAAATGTATTTCATTTGTTTTTTTTCAATCTTGCTGACAGGAAACTGAATTTAATACTCTGGAATGTTCGATGTTGAATTCAGAGTTCTGACCCTGCAAACATATTGAGTGAGGCGAAGACGGTTAATATTCTTCTACTCAAGGAAATTTAGAGGCAGCTGTAGTCCATAAATTTTTACGGTTTAATACCATGGTACATATTTCATCTTCATTGCTCAGAGCACTTTTATGGAAGCTGGTTTCTTTTTTCACTTCAGTATTGATCTTTATTAAATCCTTGTTATGGAGTTGAATTTTAAATGGGTCATTAAATGGATAGTTAGCATTCAGCAATTTCACTTCAAGAAGGTATAAGACATAGAAGCCTTGGTGTGACATGGTAGAGCACTTTCCTTTTAGGGCTGGGAGACAGGGCCTCAGTTTAACATTACATCTGAAGGAAAGCACCTCCAACAAATGACTTAATTTCAGTAATACACTTCAGGAGTCAGCCTAGATTATGTGCTCAAGTCCTGTAATAAGTCTGATTCAGAGACAAGAGTGCTATCAGCTGAGCCAAATAAGAATTGCACAATTCTGGGGACCTACACAGGATATTGGGAATGAGCCAGTATATTGTCCAATGTTGCATCAGGAAAGTTACAGATGCCCCCTTTGAACATTGCACTGCCCTATTCCAATATACCCCAAATCATCAGTTCAATTTAATGACTATTGTGGCTTCTTCAGAATGTAGGAGGCAATGGACTGTGCATATGCTGTTATTTGAACACCAGCATAGAAAGGTATTCCACTCCATGAATGTGCAGATGCTCTGAAACCACACGTTAAAATCACACACACAGCTGCATACTTTCCTGACAACCTTCAAAGTCTACAACTAGATGTTTAAGCCTCAACTTTTTCAAGGAGAGTATCAATTGGAAACTGGCTTCAGGGACTGGACTTACCATCAGTAACCTTATAAATCGCCCTCAAACATAAGCAGAGAACAGGTGCAACAAAGCACATGTGACTGTTAGGTGTCTTATTGAGTAGACTTTGAGGTCTTGAAACAATGTTTTAGATGCTTAAATTTCTTAACGGGTGCTGGAGGACCATCGCAGAATATTTCAGAAAGTGTTGACAAACTAACAGTGGTGTGTTGCATGTTTCACAACTTTAAAATTAACAGAGGCCTGCTCTTGGACTTCTAAGAAGAACAACAGCAACACGTGGAGAGGAGGAAGGTAAGAATATACAGTAGCCAACTTCAGCAGAGATACTAGGGTGTGGGACCAGGTTTGTATGTCATGCTTTTAGTGATAACTATTTCAATTGGTATACGAATTTCCCCTTTCAATTGGGTACCTCCATATAATGCATTCAGCTGAACAATCTTTCCATCTATCTTCAGTGTTGCATGTCCTTCCCATTTGTAACCTTATCACTGTCTCTCTCCATGGCTGTTTGCATATGAATTGCTAAATATTAGTGTAGTCAAATGTTTCTACCAATATCATGGTGTACACAGATGTATATGGTGATGTTCCAGAGTAATGTGACCATGTGCATTGTGTGCTAGTTTGACATCCTCTACTTCATGCTCTGTCTCTGTGATGAAAGGAGGAGGTACTGGAGTTGGCAGCAATGTCTGCTGAGCAGCTTCTGTAGCATGCCAGCTCTACATGCTGATGCAGTTGGGGACTCCGCAGCTGTTGGTCCGTATTATTCTCAAAGGGCTTGACCTACTTTGGGGAATTGAGGAGCCATGAGCAGAACCTCTATGGAACATCTAGGCAACAGCGATCATAAAATAATACGGTTTAAAATAATGATTGAGAAAGACATAAGACAAATACTAAAGTAATTGATTGGAAAAAAGTTAATTTTGAGGGGATGAGAATGGAACTAGGGAAGATAAACTGGAAAAAAAAATGACACAGATAAAACAGCAGTGAGAAATATTTAAAATGGTGATCAGTAGAGTTCAGGAGAAATATATTCCTCTTTAAAAAAAAACAGAACAAACTAGCCAATAATGAAACACCATGGATGAATGAAGAGATAAAGGTAAAATGGAAACTAATGAAAAAGGCATACTCTAAGTACATAGACAATAAAGGAGAGGATGACAAAAGTGAATACAAAGAGGTTAGTAAGGATGTCAAACAAACAATTAGGAAAGCAAAGAGGAACTATGACATTAAATTATCAAGGAATATAAAAAGAAATAGTAAAGTATTCTACAGACACATAAATAACAAAAGAAAAATCAGGATAGGGATAGGGCCACTTAGGGATGCACAAGATAAACTCACAGATAATGACATCGAAATGGCAGAAATATTGAATAGTCACTTTGTCTCAGTATTTACCAGGGAGATGAACAAGGTGGGTATGACAGTAGAAGAAAAGATCAAAAAGATATAAAGTCATTTAAGATAAAAAGGGGAGAGATCATTGATAAACTAATCAAACTTAGAGAGGATAAAACCCCTGGTCCGGATGGATTGATTCCATGCATATTAAATGAAGTTAGGGAAGAGATAGCAGAGGCACTATTACATATTTGTAAAAATTCATTAGAAAAGGGATTAGTGCCAGAGGACTGGCAGACAGCTAATTTTATTCCTATATTTAAAAAGGGAGATAGAACAGGTCCACCTTCAACAACAAGTGTTAGGAGCTCATGGACTTCCTTGTCACTAAGATTGAGACCATCCGTTCAGCTGCCTCTGTCACTTCCCTCCCTTCCCCCAGCCCACCAAGCCAAACTTCCCCTAAGGTGCCCCCCTGCCTAGCCCTGAACTCATATCTTTCTCTAGTTTCTCCCCTCATGCCCTCTCTGAGCTCATCTTGTCCATGAGACCCACCTCCTGTTCCCTTGACCCTATTCCCATCACTGCTGACTAACCAACTTCCCTTCCTGGCCCCAGTGTTAGCTGATATTGTTGACGGTTCCCTCTCCTCAGGTACTGTCCCCCTCCCCTTCAAATCTGCCATCATCACCCTCCTCTGTCTTTGCAAAACTACAGCCCCATTTCCAACCTCCCTTTCCTTTCCAAAGTCCTTAAATGTATTGTCGTCTCCCAAATCCGTATCCATCTTTCTCTCAACTCCCTATTTGAATCTCTCCAATCAGATTTCCACCCCTGCCATAGTACTGAAACGGCCCTTATCAAAGTCACATAACATCCTATGTGACTGTGACCGTGGTAAACTATCACTCCTCATTCTTCTCGACCTGTCTGCCGCCTTTGACACAGTTGACCTCGCCACCCTCCTCCGTCGATCAGCTAGGTGGGACTACCCTCACCTGGTTCCATTCCTATCTATCCAGTTGTAGCCAGAGAATCACCAGCAATGGCTGCTCTTCCAGCTCTCGCACAATTACCTCCGGAGTCCCCAAGGATCTATCCTTGGCCCTCTCCTATTTCTCATCCACATGCTGCCCCTCGGCAACATCTTCTGAAAACACATCAGGTTCCATGTGTACACCGACGACATCCAGCCCTACCTCACCATCACCCCTCTTGACCCCTCCACTGTCTCTCATTTGTCAAACCGCTCGTCCGACATCCAGTGCTGGATGAGCAGAAATTTCCTCCCAGCTAAATATTGTTTTCAAATCCCTCCATGGCCTTGCCCCTCCCTATCTCTGATTTCCTTCAGCCCTAGAAGCTTCCGATATCTTTTTGCTCCTTCAATTCTTGCCTCTTGCGTAGCCCCAATTTTAATAGCTCCACCATTGGTGGCCGTGCCTTCAGCTGCCTAGGTCCTAAGCTCTGGAATTCCCTCCCAAAACCTCTCCACCTCTCTCCTCCTTTTAAGATGCTCCTTAAAACCTACCTCTTTGGCCAAGCCTTTGTTCACCTGTCCTAATATCTCCTTCTATGCATTGGTGTTAAATTTTGTTGGATAATGCTCCTGTGAAGTGTCTTGGAACATTTTACCACGTTAAAGGCACTATATTTATTGATTGATTAGGGAAAGCCAGCATGTATTTGTTAAAGGCAAATCATGTTTAACCAACCTGATAGTTTTTTGATGACGTAACAGAGAAGGTAGATGAGGGCAATGCAGTTGATGTGATGTATATGGACTTTCAAAAGGCGTTTGATAAAGTGCCGCACGGTAGGCTTGTCATCAAGATTGTGGCCCATGGAATAAAGGGGGCAGGAGCAACATGGACACAGAATTGGCTAAGGGACAGGAAACAGTAGTGGTGAACAGTTGTTTTTCAGACTGGAGGGAGGTGTACAGTGGTGTTCCCCAGGGGTCAATGCTGGGACCGGTGCTTTTCTTGATATATATTAATGACTTGGACTTACGTGTTCAGGGCACAATTTCAAAATTTGCTGATGACAAAAAACTTGGAAGGGTAGTAAACAGTGAGGAGGATAGTGATAGACTTCAAGGATATAGACAGGCTGGTGGCATGGGCGGACACGTGGCAGATGAAATTTAACGCAGAAAAATGCGAAGAGATACTTTTCGGTAGGAAGAACAAGGAGAGGCAATATAAAGTGGAAGGCACAACTGTAAAAGGGGTACAGGAACAGAGAGATCTGGGGGTATATGTGCACAAATTGCTAAAGGTGGCAGGGCAGGGTGAGAAAGTGGTTAAAAAAGCATACGGGATCCTGGGCTTTATGAATAGAGGCATAAGAGTTCAAAAGTATGGAAGTCATGGTGAACCTTTATAAAACACTGGTTCGGCCCAACTGGAGTATTGTGTCCAGTTCTGGGCACTGCACTTTAGGAAAGATGTGAAGGCCTTAGAGAGGGTGCAGAAGAGATTTACTAGAATGATTCCAGGGATGAGGGACTTTAGTTACGTGGATAGACTGGAGAAGCTAGGGTTGCTCTCCTTGGAACAGAGATGGTTGCGAGGAGATTTGATCGAGGTATTGAAAATCATGAAGGATCTAGACAGAGTAGATAGAGAGAAACTGTTCCCATTGGCGGAAGGGTCAAGGATCAGAGGGCATAGATTTAAGGTGATTGGCAAAAGAACCAAAGGTGACATGAGGAAAACTTTTTTATGCAGTGAGTGGTTAGGATCTGGAATGCACTGCCCGAGGGGATGGTGGAGGCAGATTCAATCATGGCCTTCAAAAGGGAACTGGATAAGTACTTGAAAGGGAAAAATTTGCAGGGCTACGGGGAAAGGGCAGGGGAGTGGGACTAGCTGAATTGCTCTTGCATAGAGCCAGCACGGACTCGATGGGCCGAATGGCCTCCTTCCTTGATGTAACCTTTCTATGATTCTATATAAATGTGAGTTGTTATTGTTGTTTTTGATGTAGAGTGAGCTGGGTGCATGTTTCATGCACACCACATATATACCACATTCCAGCGTGTCACAATCCAGTGACACAGTTCAAGAGCTATTAGTTTTACTTTTCAATTGTTTCACTGGCCTGGTATTCTATAAAGCAGTTCTTCCAGATTTGCAGCTTCTCTGGGACCTAGGTCAAATCGAATAAAGGTCTCATCTTGTTTGCACTGCAGGCTTTGTTCCAGTATAAATCTAGTAAGAGATATTGAAGCCACAGTTCAAAGTCTCTCAACAATTTATTCTCATCAGATCTTCCACAGACCAGGCTTTGTGGGCCATTAGTGGTGTTGCACCAGAATATTGATAGTGTAAACAGAATTTGGAGAGAAACTCAAGAACCACTGTCTTCCGGCGATGGAGATAGCAATGAGATAATCCAACTTTTGGCTTCTCTGCCACCACATTTTCAGAAACTTGCTCTGCTTAGTTTGTTCTTGGTGACTTGCTTGGTGGTTTATGTGGATTCTTAAGTCAGATGAGCAGAAAGTCTCAACAGAAAAACCAGCCTCCAAGCCAACTTTAAAATAAAATACTGACAGCTGAAAGGTACAATGTTATTTATTGTGAAGGTACCACACCATCTGAAGCATGTATAGGATGTTGTCAGTCTCAATAGTAGGCTGTGAAATTATTTTGAGTTTTGTTAATATTAAAATATATATAATCATCCCTTGATAAACTACAGTAATGTCTACTGGAGGTTTATGTGTGCCTATGGTTGTCTATAAATGGTTAGCTACACAATGCCACAGACATAGAAGGAAATTTCCTATGCAGAGAACTTAAAGCTGTCATTTAGTTTCTGCTCATAAATCTTGGGCAGGCTAACCAAAATATTCTTAAACATAATTCCACAAAACTATTGTTGCTGCAGTACACCCACTCAACATCCTTTCAGCCTTTTCTTACTCCAATTTATTTATTAGCTCTCATGGAAAACTGTTTGAATTTGGAAAGACAATTTCATGTTTACATTTTTAAGATTATTTTTATTAATCAATTGCACGCTGTTTATACAGCTTTTTGTTGCTAAATTTGGCTGCTTAATTCTCCAGGCACAGTGAATGATTCCACTCTCACTAGAATGGAGGCTATCCAGCATCTGGGCTTTACACTGTTTACATGGAGTCTAACTGACTCTTATCTGAGCTGCTCCCCTGTGATTGCATTGTAGCAGATTGTTATCTCAGCAAAATTTGGATTTTCTCCAAGCAATATTGATGGGCTCTTCAATGGATTGCAAAGAACCCAACTGAAATGAGTTTGGACAGTCCAACCTAGATTTTCTGATCAGCATTATTTTAATGCTGGCAGTAAGCCACAAAGGGTTACCGCTGGCATTAAAATAACACAACAGATCAGAAAACGTAGACTCCCAAATCCAGAACACTGGAAACAAGTCCATATCACGTGAAAAGGATCAAAATGGTTGGGCAGCCTCATTCCTAAGGGTAGATTCGCCTAGATTTTCTGATCTAGTTGAAATCTGAATGGCTAAAACTAGGTTTGAGATGGACTTAAATGGAAGTGTACTGCTTATGTCCAATTTTCCGAGGTTAGCTTATTAGCATAGCTCCAGGTACAGATTTGAATGGATGCATGGAGCAAATTAATAGTGTGAGATTTTATGGCAACATATGAGCAACTCTTGTTAAGTCTGAAAAGAGAGGGCACCCAGAAGCAACAGACAAAACTAAAGGGAATGGAAACTCAATAAGCAGGCATGATTCTGCAGCACCTAACCCTCTGCTTGATGACTGCTGAAATGGAGGTGGTGCTCCATGAGATGGTTACAAGAATAATGATCCTCTTGGCACCATTTCCATAGGTCAACATTGCAACATGCCTGCAAAGAGATGGAGGCTATTTGGAGGCCACAGGTGATCGTTAGCCTGCAAGTAACTGCGATTGTCATTGGCTGTGTCAGCCCTGTACTTAATTAGTTGCAGGTGTCCTAGCAGCAGAAGGCACAAATTTGCATCTGGCATTCCACTGACCCAGCCCTGAGAAGTTAGCTTCCCATGGTCATCACTAGGTAGGTGCAACAATGCCTGGAGATCTAGTTAGTGGCATCTTGGGGAATATAGTTTTGCTAGCTGTTGATCAGCCTGGCATATCTTTGTTCCTGCAGTACCAATGTAATTGGGGTGCTTCTGAGGAAGCATCCAGCATCACTGTTAGTTCGGCATTCATAAAAGAGCTGAATTCCAGAGGTGAGGTGAGAGTGATTGCCTTTGACATCAAAGCAGCATTTGACCGATTGTGGCACCAAGGAGCCCTAGTAAAACTGAAGTCAATGGGAATCAGGAGGAAAACTCTCCAGTGGCTGGAGTCATACCTAGCACAAAGGAAGATAGTAGTGGTTGCTGGAGGCCAATCATCTCAGCCCCAGGACACTGTTGCAGGAGTTCCTCGGGGCAGTGTCCTAGGCCCAATCATCTTCAGCAGCTTCAACAATGACCTTCCCTCCATCATAAGGTCAGAAATGGGAATGTTCGCTGATGATTGCACAGTGTTCAGTTCCATTCGCAACCCTTCAGATAATGAAGCAGTCCGTGCCCGTATGCAGCAAGACCTGGACAACATCCAGGCTTGGGCTGATAAGTGGCAAGTAACATTCGCACCAGACAAGTGCCAGGCAATGACCATCTCCAACAAGAGAGAGTCTAACCACCTCTCCTTGACATTCAACGGCATTACCATCGCCAAAATCCCCCACCATCAACATCCTGGGGGTCACCATTGACCAGAAACTTAAATGGACCAGCCACATAAATACCGTAGCTACAAGAGCAGGTCAGAGGCTGGGCATTCTGCGGTGAGTGACTCACCTCCTGACTCCCCAAAGCCTTTCCACCATCTACAAGGCATAAGTCAGGATTGTGATGGAATACTCTCCATTTGCCTGAATGAGTGCAGCTCCAACAACACTCAAGAAGCTCGACACCATCCAGGACAAAGCAGCCCGCTTGATTGGCACCCCATCCACCACCCTAAACATTCAATCCCTTCACCTGTGGCTGCAGTGTGTACCATCCACAGGATGCACTGCAGCAACTCGCCAAGGCTTCTTCGACAGCACCTCCCAAACCCGCGATCTATACCACCTAGAAGGACAAGGGCAGCAGGTACATGGGAATAACACCACCTGCACGTTCCCCTCCAAGTCACACACCGTCCCGACTTGGAAATATATCGCTGTTCCTTCATCGTTGCTGGGTCAAAATCCTGGAACTCCCTTCCTAACAGCACTGTGGGAGAACCTTCACCACACGGACTGCAGCAGTTCAAGAAGGCAGCTCACCACCACCTTCTCGAGGGCAATTCGGGATGGACAATAAATGTTGGCCTTGCCAGCGAAACCCACATCTTATGAACGAATTTTTAAAAAAACACATCACAGTGATGCCATCGATTCTGCTATCCCAGCTTCCTTTCAGAAGAGGAGTTGCCGCATTGACTAATTGTCTGCCAAAGTGAGGTATGTTCACCTCTCTCTGTAGATGCGAATGTGTGGATACCGGCGACATTCATTTATAAATTCCATGACATTTTTCAGTCTATCCACAAAAATTACAGCACAGTTTTCTGGAATTGCATTGTGAATTTTGACAAACTTAATATTAATTTCATCAAGATTTTCAATATTATTGATTTCCAATTAGTTGTGCCACTGATAAGGCATAAAATATACCCGAGCCCAATTGATATTCTGATGCAATACTACTAATTACAACTTCCATGCAGTCTGACTCCAGAGCTGAATCAAAAATAGATGACATGACTTAAAACAATGCAGCACTACCTGTTTAGGGAATCTGAAGTGGCCACAATGTTATTATATTTGTTATTAGAAATGGAGGTCATGGATCAATGATTCTTTACTATATGTTGACAATTACACCCTGGAATCTGACTCAGTAGAATATCCTGGCGTGGGTTCGATGTATGCTAAGTTACTTTGCAGCCTTCTATTTTTACTTCAATTCTATACATAAGAAATTGTAACAATACTGACACTATTGAGTTCTAGGTACACTGTTACCCAATTAAAATGTGCAAAATGTGTCACATGACCTAGACTAAGCCGAGCACTATTAAACTTGTAAAGCCAGTTTGATATCACATTCAACCTTAATCAAAGGAAATGAGCTTCAGGTAAGGTGTAGGAGATTATCTTTATGTAATTTTAAACTTAAAAAAGAATTCATCATTTGCATTGGTTAGCTAGTTAATTATTGTTTTGCAATTGTAATTGTTTCTTGTTGTAAAAGACTAAGGCCTGGATTATTCTTGATGAAGCTGGTACACATCTAATTTCATTAATCAAAAGCCGAGAGAGAGAGAGGTGGGGAATGCTAGGTGGGTGTGGGAGAATGAGCAATCAATATCTTTCAAGTAGCTGAATTCCCCCAAGTGCAAGGTACCATTGATGCCATCTAAATGGCCATAAAGATCCCATCTGAAAGCACCATCAATTTCATCACCAGGAAGGGATTTCATTCACTGATAGTGAGTGACGCAAGCCATCTCATTCTGCATGTCAGTACACAGTACAGGCAGAGCTGCCATGATTCTTTTATTCTCGGGCAATCCAGGATTATGCACTGCTTAGCCAGAGCAATGTGAAAGGATGGCTGATTGGAGACCGAGGGTACATGCTGCAGTCATGGCTGATGACACCACTCCTCCATCTGAGGACAGAAACTGAAAACAGGTTCAGTAAAGCATTGAGTGCTGTGTACATAATAGTTGAGCAGACCATTGGAATTCTCCCATTTCTGTTGCATGGATAGGTCAGAGGGAGCCCTACAGTACAGTTCATCAAGGGTTTCAGGAATTATAGTGGTTTGCTGCATCATCATAATTTGGCCATTACAAAGGGCTTTCCACCCACTGATGAGAAGGATGAAGCTGGAGATAACTAATCCCCTGAACAGTAAGTATATGCAGAGGCAAGAAAGGAGCTCGCATGGGCCACACCAGTGCCTGCAGCATTGAGTAGGACATTATTGCCAACTTCTTCGAGTAAAAAGGTGCACTCCAAGTGCATAACACAAAAAAAACCTTGATTATTTCCTGCCATGCACTGAGATGACCACTACCCAACTCTGTGATACCTCTAATATCCTCCAATATATATAATATATGGTGCTTCCTCAGTGTCAGGAGTTTGAGGTTTGTGACTGGGACTGTATTGATGGAACCGGCAAGGATCCGGATGGCCCTTGGCTCAGTGATGCCAATGTTCTTAGGACAAGGCCTGCTTCTGGTGTAATGCCACTTGCTAGATTTAGTCCAGAAGCTTCCTCCCGTGCTGCCATTGGAGGAGGCTGCATTGATGCAGCCACATTGTCACTAACAGAAGAAATAGCGACATCTGTGATTACTTCTTGCAGGACACTGGAGCTGGACATGAGCTTAATTAGACTAATAGTCTGCATTAGAGTGGGTCATACATTCCCAGTTAAGTCCTGAAAGCTCTGAGCTAGGGAAGCAAGCCATCCACTGGAGCAGCCATTCCTGCCATTTCAGAATAACTGAGGAATGGCAGCTCCTCCTGACTTAGTAATTTGGCAGAAATCTCCTGGCTTGCCACAGTTATGTCCTTCATGTTCATACTTCCTTTTTTAGGGGAATGAGAGATGCTACAGGTCCCTTTGTGGGCCTGGATTTTTATATAAGAGTTGATGAAGAGAAAAGGTTGGTCAGTTCACCCAGCTAGCATTATTCCCTTACAGCAACAGTGTATTTTCACACAGAAAGGTGGAGCAAATAAAACACTGCACCAAAATTCAAACAAAACAAGCAATAAAGTTTTTTGAAGAATAGACTATACAAAAATATAATTAACAATTAATTTCAAAATATTTTTATATTTTAGCAAATTATTACAAAATCTCTAAACAACTAAAAAATTGTGAAAGGTGCTTGTTCATGAAAGGCAACTTTAAGAAGAATCTAACATGTTTACTAAAATTAGTATAATGCTGGTGACTTCAGTTTGTCTGGAGTACCTCAGCAATAAACAATTCTTGCACTTTAATTAAATGTCTCTGCCTATATTCTCAGTACTCAATCAGTGCAGAGGTTGCTTTATTGTCTGGTACACAACTGACAAACTAAACTTATCATTGAAATAACATTTTAGGCAATAAAGTGAGTGAAATGAAGGACTAACAGTCACCAGGTGCCTTGTACTTTGATCACTGTATGATGCTTATAATATCATGGTAAGCTGTGATTCATCCCAGCATCCCATCTCCAGAGATCATCTCCATTTGATCATAGATTTAAATACATTATTGTTCAAATTTAATCGCAAACTACATAGCCAGTTTATTCACAATTTGCTGTGCTTTCTCCTGGGCTGGTCTCCAAGGGAGCGCTGGGATGCAGTCCAGTGCAGACATTTACAGGTAAACTCAGAGGAAATGGTTTATGAATACCATCTGTGTGGGGTTTTAGTGCGTGAAAACAAGGTTGTTCATTAAGATTTACAAAGTCTGCTTTTCCTTTACAAAGAACTGCATTAAAAAGGGATCTAAATGCCTGTTCTGGAAATAATCTAATTTTATGCCAAATTAAGAAAAATGGTCAGTTATTTTTTATATCCCAAGGTACAAGGTCAGTAAGAAGGAACATTTTAATAAATAGTTGTTTATATGATGCAAATAACTGTAATGAAAAACACTCCTTGACTCACGTTGTGGTTATACTGACACAGTAAAGTTAGTCTGGCTCTTAAAAAGCCAAATCAGTGCCAAATTGCTTTCATTCTGGCACAACTGCCATGTTTCACCTGCCGCTGCTTCTACATTTTAATTTTTTTTTAAATGTAGCCATGTAGACATACTGTTCACATGGGCAAAGAAATAGAAACATAATTTGTGGAGCTGTGCAATTGAGAGCATTAACTAAATCATTGATACACCTTGAGGGTTTGATACACTGAACCCAAATTATAGAACAGGGACTAATAACTGAGGTATTATCTTTGTAGTTATAGGATTGAAACACCTGGGAAGAATTTGAAGTATTATTTTAATTTAAATTCGGATAGTGGTGTGCCTCATCAATCTATGTTGAGACCTCTTTTTTTGTTTTTCATTTACGTAAATGATTTGGAGGTGGGTCAAAGAGAAATGATACCAAAGTTTGCTGATAGGAACATAAAAATAGGAGTAGGCCATTCAGCCCCTCGAGCCTGTTCCACCATTCAATTGGAGCGGCGTGTGTAAGTGGATGGAGAAGGAGATTATATTGATGTTTGTTATTGTGATTGGAGGAGAAAGATGGAAAGCAGGAGTGGCTAGGCTTGCTAGTGCTGGGGCTACAGTAGATTGGTGTATGGCTGCTCAGATTGTAAGAAAGTTGTGAATGGGGGTCTTACCTCAGCAGCTCTGGTCAGGTCATTGAATTCCTTCCTACATTGCTGCTAGGTCTGTGGCTTCAGACTCTTGGGGCTTCATTTTAGCACCCGCTATCGAGTGCGTTCCTGGAGTGGGTGGGGGCTTCGAAAATCGGGGAATCCCAGAGCGGGTCCGGAGCCCGGCTCCAACCCGCCCACTTCTGGGTTCCCCACAGACGCGCTGACGTGCGCGCGCAGCCCCCGCATGTGGGACTCCTGCAGGCAATTAAAGCCAGCGGGATGCCACTTAAGAGTATTTACTTAGCTATTTCAGGTCATTAACTGACCTGATCAAGGGAATATGTGAGGAGGGGTGGGATTTTATAGACAACTGGGACTGTTTCCCATACTGGGGGAAACACTCCTAGTTCAAATGGATGTGTTGCAGCTGTCAGCCTGTGGCAGCTGCAAAGGTACATTTGACAGGTGGGGGGGGGGCGGGGGGAGACCCTTACTCATTGCAGGAGGCCACTCTGTCACTTGGGACAAAGTTTGGCCTCCACCACCCTCCTCCTGACAAGAAAATTCACCAACTCGCACACTTACCCCAGGGTCCAGAAACATGTACCTACCTTGCGGACCACCTCAGATGTACATCTTCTGGATGGGGGTCGCCGTAGCTGCAGTCATGACCTTCTCGGAGGGCGAACAGTATCACCAGCCTCGCCGGCCACGCCGTCCACCTCTGACACGTGGAGCTCCACAACAGAGTGCTGTGACACGTCCACCTGCACAGCAGGAGGGAGGGCAACCGCAGAGAGAGATGCGTCGCAGGGGGCACTACCCTCGCCACAGGGTCCACAGACCGAAGCTCAGCTTCCTGGACCTCTCTGAGCAGCAGTGCATACACAGGCTCAGAGTCACTCGACATGTAGTTGTGGACATCTGCAGCCTCCTTCATGCCGAGCTGCTCCCGGTTGGCCCGAGAACCATCTTCTTACCTGTCGCTGTCAAAGTCACCACTGCCCTCAACAACTTCTCCTCCGCATCCTTCCAGGGTGCCACCGGGGACATCGCCGACGTCTCTGTCGTCTGCACAAAAGAGCCCTGCAAATACACCAACACCACTCTGCAGTGACACAATGGGTGGCATCAGTTGTGGGTCTTCATTGTGATCCTCAGGAAAGGGCATTATTGCACAAACCAGACAAGATTCGCAAAGACGTGGCAGTAGTGGTGCCAATCTAATATGTAATGTGAGTTGGTCAGAAATTCAATATAAGTAAAAACCATGACAAACCCTCAAACACCCTTGTGCATCCCCTTCATGCTCACGACACATTTGTCTTACACTGCCTATTGCACATATGTGATGCATGCCCTGTGGCTGCAGCACAGGTAGTGGCAGGTTGAGTGAGGCTGACTGTGAAAGAGATGCACGAAGGCGTGAGTATGAGATAGAGCCATGAGATTGTATGAGGATTGGGTTGAGTGGTAGTGGCTGGATGAGTACTGGGGAGGTGAGTAAGTGCAGGTAAGATGAGGATGAGCTTTGAGTGGGTATGAGGGGTGATATGACAGAGTAGTGTTGGCAGTGCAGAAGGAGATGTGGGGTGGGGGCAGTGATGTGGCAGGCGGAGTGTAGGGGAATGAGTAAGTGTACTCACTTTGGCTGACTTACTTAGGTCATTGCAGCGCCTCCTGCACTGTATGCAGGTGGGCGATATGTTGGTGGTGCAGGTGACCTCCTCTGCCATCTCGAGCCAGGCCTTCTTGGTGGCAGAGGCAGGCCGCTTCCTTCCGCCCGCCGGGGGGAAGATCTGTGTCCTCCCCCTCCTCCTCACCCCATCTAATGATACCTGGAGTGAGGCATCATTAAACTGGGAGCAGCCTTCCCCCTGGGCTGCTCCATGCTGTAGTTTTTCCTATTTATTGCAGCATCTGTCAGTGGAGGACTGCCCCTTTAAATAGAGCTCCTCCAGCTGACCGACCTTACTGCGCATGCTCAGTCCGCCCGAAAGGCAGGTCAGCAGCAGGGAACCCAGAAGACCAGGTAAGTGGATCCAATTAGGCTGCGATCGCGCGGGGGGCAGACTGATTTCACCGGGCGCGTTACCCACACGCTCAATAGCCCCCCCGCCGCGAACCTGCAGCCCTGGTAACATTGAGCCCTTGGCATTCACATGCATTGTTACCTCTGCCCATTGTTGAAGGGCTATCTGACAGGGCACTCTGCGCCTATCTGCGGTGAACAACACCTCCGTCATCCTGGTCACTCCCTCCACCAAGACCTCTAGGTTTGAAAAATGGGGTGGGGGGGGCCTCTAGCAGTAGACATTTTGCACGCAGAAGCAGCTCTGATACTCACCGTTAACCAAAGGCACCTCCCCTTTAAGAGGTGCAGGCTGCCTTTCAATCATGGGAGCCCCACCGATTTCCCCACCCCCAAGCGCACTTGGCACTTACAGCTCACCCTTATCATTATGGAAGTGAGGCACACACCTCAAAATGATAAATGTCAGCGGGTTTGGGCTGGCATAGTGGATGTCATGCCCACTTAATGCCCATTTTGGGCACTACTTGAAAATTGACCTCATGAAGTCATACATTTTGAGAAGAACAACAGTGAAAAGAAGTATGTCTTAAAATTATTAGCAAACTTAATAACAGAGATTTAGGGGTGCATATATATAGGCCTTCAAAAGAAATTCCTTCTCATTGTCTGGAAGATCTTAAATTCTTATTAAATTTACCATTTCACTATTATTGCAAATTTACTGGTTATTGAGTTTGAGATAATAAATCAGATTACTTTCATTGCTTTTACAATGCTTTTATGGATTCTATGCCATTTTTATGCAATATTTCAGTAAATTTTCTGCAAAAAAACATTTGCAGAGGACTAATGTCTGTGGATTATCGTGCAATTATGGAATCAGATTCTGGCAGATATACAATGTTTGCTGAAATGTTGTAGAGCTCTGATTTTAGATATTAATATAAACCCATAGATGCTATTCAAAAGCATTTGCTGATCTGTTTATTGCTATCTTGTAAAAAAAACACACTGCTTTGCCAGGTTTTTTTTCTGAGGCAATGTTCTTTTCATATGTACCAAGATTTTTTTTAATATCTTAGGTGACACAAAAACAAAGCACAGGTAAAGACAAATGGAACAAGAACAGATGTTTAGTGCAATTCCCCTGGTGGTTACAGCACATTGGGAGATGAAGAAAATATCCAATACAGAGGATTCTGGGGACAGATAATCACATGTTAATTTCATAAAGTTGTATTGATGAATTTTGCAAACTCAAGGTGAGACAGATCAGTTGTTGAGGAATGGAATACACTTCTATTGGGCACCCATTTTCAGGATCAAGAACTCCCAGGTCAGGCACAACGCAAATGCAGAATAAAGCTCCCTGTACCCTACCTCCTAAAAATTTACCTGATTTTCAGAAGAACAAACCATACTGTCCTGGGCTGGATTTTGGGGAGGACCTGATGTTCCATGCTCCAAATAGCTAAACTGGCTCTGCCTCTCACACACGTACAATACTTTAGTTATCCTAGGAATCAAACCAGTGAACCTTTATTGCACCCTGTCTAAGGCAAATATATGCTTTCTTAGGTAAGGAGACCAAAAATGTACACAGTACTCCAGGTGTGGTCTCACCAGAGCCCTGTATAATTGCTGCATGACCTCCTTTCTCTCCTACTCCAACTCCCTTGCAATAAAGGCTAACATACGATTTGCCTTCCTAATTGCTTGCTGTACCTGCATGTTAACTTTCTGTGATTCATGTACAAGGACACCCAAATCCCTCTGATTACCAACATTTTTTAGTCTCTCACCTTTTAAAAAATATTCTGCTTTTCTAATCTTCCTGAAAAGTGAATAATTTCACTTACGATAGGCAGTCAATGACCTTGTGTGAGTTTGGCCCACAGATGGCACCTAGAATAAGCAGGAGAATAGGTTTGAAAAAGGTACATGTAGGCACCCATAAGAAGGAGTAGGTTGATTATGTCCACTGTGAAATGCACTGCAATAAATAGAATGGACACTGACATGGCACTTTGTTATTGGTGGACGTTAGAGTCATATAGGAAAGAGTGCACTTATGTGGCGCTGATGTCATCACTCAGGTTATGATTATTGGCACGGTCATGTCAGAGCAAAGAGGCCCGATGTGTCGTCATGTGGTAGGATGTCTAGTGGATTGAGAGAATGAATTTTTATTTGAAAGTGGGAGAGAAGGAGGTAAGGCTGTAATGTCAATGGTAGACTTTCAATGGGAAAAAAAATCGCACGTTTCTATAATGGACAGCCGATTCGCAATGCCAGTTTTGCACCCAAGTGGCAAGTTCAAAATCTACCACCTGGTGCCTGTAGGCAGAATGGCAAAAACACCACTTCATAAAACTGTTTTGCAGCTGCAGAAATCTGTATTCAAAATCTCCAGACTCTTCTGTGTCAGGAATTCCTCACTTCCCTCTGTATCAGATGAACCTGGCAGCCACTGCACCTCATAAAACTCAGTCTGTTAGAGTGCATTAGAAGTGCAAATCCAGGAAACTCGTAGCTGCTATGACAAGAGCTCTCACTTTGACATATGCAAAATAAGCTAGTAATGGCTCTTAGCTAGTGGGATTGCAGGAAGGCTAAAAGTGTGTGGCGCAGAAATGGGGAAACGATGTCCAACTGAATTTCCTCCCTAAAAGAAATGTTCTATGCCGTTTATTCACTAATGTGCTGGAAACTTTTTGCAAGCAGCAGAATCTATTTTTAAATCCTCATAATTCAGTATTGTGGTGTAATGGAAGTTGCTTTATATCTTCATAGAACTGTAGGAATATTGTATTCAGTTACCTCTGGCCTGCAAGGTATTTTCCCACCTCTGCATCATTGTACCAGTGCCGTCATTGCCCCTTTTATAGTGTCTGTGCTTTCTGGATGCCGGCACTCAATGCAAACACAAATATTAGTAAACCATGCCTCCCACTTTCATCGACATGCAGCAGGGTGGGCTCAGGATGGGCAAAACCGGGTTATGGCAGTGTCAGCGGATGAAAATTAGAGTAGCCGCTTTTTGTGGCAGGGTATTGGTGGAGACTACCCCGCCACATTACCCTTGCTAGACTACCCCTATAGTACCTGAATATGGGCAGGTTTATTGGGGAAAATTTAGGTCATCGTCTTCCAGGTTAAAGGTCAAATGAATCCCAGGGCTTCTTCCTACTACTGACTTTGACATGAACTGAATTTAAGATCTCACCTGCTCTAGGTAAACTCTTGCATACATTGACCTTGAGCTTAACAGCTTCTTTGTTGTATTTCTTTATGCTAAATGTTAGAAAATTAAGCAAAACATCTACAAATATCTGAGCCATGATACAGATGACAGTTCAGATTCCATGGAATTCTATATAGCAGTTATGAGTCTAGTAAATTAAAAATGGTCTCAGTTTGGAATGCTGAATAGTTATTTTGGAAATTAATTGTAATCTCATGATGTCCTATGACCAGCCATTGTGAGTTAGTTGGAGTATTTCTATTTAATAGCTCTCATTTTAGATATAAAGGGAGGATTTCTGAATGTTGCAGCATCTGTTTATTCCAGAAACTAATGCTGGCTTCAATCCCATGGGATATTTAATGCCTTTTACCAAATGTTCTTATTAAAAGTCAAAGAAAATGCTAAGAGAAAGGGGCAGAAGTGGTAAAATATTATTTCTTAATAACTTCTTGGGAAGGATTATTGTTTGAGAGGTATTGAAAATGGTTTCTACACTATTGATACCAGAATCTTTTTAATAAGAATAAAATAAAGTTAAAATAATCATGATTTTTTAACTGGTGATCTATTACTTCTGTTATTTAAGCAGTTTTCATAATAGTTTTTGTCACACCTAAAGATGCAACCTGTAAGAGTTTTTATCATTACCCTCTCTATTTTTAAAAACTTTTTACCATTTTTATCCCTTCTTCAAATAAATCTGAAACTGGTATTTAACTTGTTTTTGATGTCTCTCATTGAGATGTATATTAAAATAGCATATTACATGAATTAAAATTTGTTTTTCTTCCAAGATGTGATTTATATGAATTGGGTATTGCAAACAGAATGGAGTCTCCCTTTAGTTAAAAGCATTGTATAAACTGTACTGTATAAAGCCTTTATTCAAAATTAATTGCACAAACCAGCACTTGGATTTACAGGAAGTCAATTAACTAATTGTTCTTTTCTAGAACTAATGATTTTACCCCACTTTGAAGAGCTTAATTTATCTGGTACATGGTCTGCGATTCAAAAAATTTTTTAAAAAAACTTTACAAATGTTTATCTTGCAACTATGTTGTCAGAGCACGTTGGCTGCTCCAAGGAATCCTGGGAACTAAGCTTAATCATTGGTCTCTTAAGGATAAATGTATGCAAGAGGAATAGGCTGTTTGCTTCATTGAGCCTACTCTACCATTTTAGTAGCTGTCTTTTTACTCCTAATTCCCTGCTTTTTCTCAATATTCTTTAATACCCTTGTGATAAATTGAAGTATTTTTGTCTGATAGATTATGATATTGGCTTTGTTCTGTCATGGTGCAGCTATAACAGTAGAATACAAATCAGGGGAAATCATGAACAAACTGAATAGTGTTCTGTTCAGACCAAACCTTGGGTACTGTGTCCAATGCTGATCACCAAGAATGATGATGGGCAATTAAGCAACTAATGGGAGCAGGAGTCCCCATGAACATTTCCATCCTCAATGATGGCAGAGCCCAGCATATGAGTGCAAAAGACAAGGCTGAAGTATTCACAACCATCTTCAGCCAGAAGTGCTGAGTGCTTGATCCTTCTCGGCCTCCTCCTGAGGTCCCCACCATCACAGATGCAAGTCTTCAGCCAATTCGATTCACTCCATGTGACATCAAGAAATGGCTGAGTGCACTAGATACAATATAGGCTACAGTCCCCAACAATATCCCGGCTGAAGTGCTGAGTTCCAGAGCGAGCACACCCTTAGCTGAGGTGCTCCAGTACAGCTACAACATTGGCATTTACCCGACAATATGGAAAACTGCCCGGGTATGCCCTGTCCACAAAAAGCAGGACAAATCCAATCCAGCCAATTACCGCCCAATAAGCCTAATCCCAATCATCAGCAAAATGTTGGAAGGAGTTGTCAACAGTGCTATTAAATGGCATTTACTCGTCAATAACCTGCTCATCGATGCTCAGTTTGGGTTCCGCCAGAAGCAGTCGGCCCCAGACCGCATTACAGCCATGGTCTAAACATGGACACAAGACCTCAATTTCAGAGATGGGGGGAGAGTGACTGCCCTTGACATCAAAGCAGCATTTGACCAAGTGTGGCACCAAAGAGCCCTAGTCAAACTGAAGTCAATGGGGTTTAGGAGGGAAACTCTCCAGTGGCTGAAGACATACCTGGCACAAAGGAAGATGGTTGTGGGTGGTGGAGGACAATCATCTCAGCCCCAGGACATCGCTGCAGGAGTTCTTCAGGGCAGCATCCTTGCCCCAACTATCTTCAGCTGCTTCATCAATGATCTTCAACACTTTGTGCCTGCACTGCATTTAGGCCCATCTTAGGGGTTACTTTCAAACAGATACGCTTTCCTGCTTTATTCTCATAACCTTTTTTCATTCTTCTTTAAGTATTTTATTGAATGCGGTAATTAATTTAGCTAAGCATTTCATATTTTGATAACTCTGCATGTAAAAGTGTCTTCTAATCTCTCTTTATATTTCTAGTACTCATCTTGAGATCATGGCTTTTTGTCTTCAATTTACCTACCAATGGAATAATCTGTTAAACTGCATTGTGAGACATAACCCAATCTTTAATTTTCTCTCTCCACCTCTAAATCTTTATTTCTGCTTTGTGCTTTCCCCAAAAGACCACACTAAGACCAGGAACTCACAATATGAGGATTCTGCACGAGAGGCCACATAGCCTAAGCACTTCCTGGGGCAGTGCTTTCGTGCACAAACGTACTGCATATCAGGCTGTCCCTAGTCTAAAATGATTACAAAATGTAATCAAGGCAGCATTCTCTCTGCTGAAATTGGTTGTCACTGCAATTATCCTTGGTTAAAATGAGTTAATAAGGACTTTGTGTAGATTAAGTAGTTTTGATGAATAGCTTATATAAACTGAACAAAAGCTGTTTTAATCAGAGTTATGCTTCAACTCAGTATAAAAACATTGTCCTGACAAATCCCGGTGTGAGTCATGCTGCTTGAAATTTTGCATAATGCTAACACTGGCATCATTAGGCAACCAGTATGTTATTTTACTTGGGGAAATAGAGCAACTGGATTGTACTTCCGGCTGAGTGCCACCCAATGCTAAACATACATTTGAATTTTGCTTTATTGAGGCTCTATTCAAAACAAACAGTGCTTGAAACATGCAGAAAAGCTCCACTTTCCAATGAAACTAACTGGGATAGAATCTTAAACTTTGCAACAAGAGCTGGATGCATTTTGCAGAATATCAACTTTTCAGACTGCAGAAGCCACTGCAACAAGCAGGGCAACCATATTGAAAGTCTTTTCTTGAAAGAACACCATAAAATCCACTGCAAAAGCTGAACCTTAACATAAACTTCGATGGACTGTGAACCTGAGGTACAAATCATCCTTCATGCTTTTTAGCTGGCTGGCATTGCAACCAATATAATGGATTTGAAATTAAATTATTTGGCTTATTAAAAGAGTAGGGTAGTACAGGGGAGGTACTCTCAATATTTAAAGACTTGAGTAAAAATCTATTATTTTGCAGAAGCTATCCTAATTTTTGATCTTAAACTCCCCATGGGGAGGTCCACTATTACCAGGATCTTTCATCAGGGAGCCACTTTGGTAACATTGGTTACAAGTGCATTAGAAAGTTGCTCTATAATGAAGCCTGAAAATTGGAATCCAGATCAGCCTGATTGTTTATCCAGAGTTCTCCAAACTAGAAAAGTTTGTAACAGAGTACATAGCAGTACTTAGCCAGTATTCTCTTTTAATTGTGATTGACTTCATGGCTGCTTTCAAATGCTGATTTTCTGATAGAGCTGCTTCCTGATGCACCTGGAAACAATGTCATTGGAGTCACTTGTTCATGCAAGTGAAACTGCAATACCAGTTTTTTATTTGTCAATCAGTATAGAAAATGAGGATATATCCTTCAAGAGAGAAGTATTTTTTAAACCAAATTTTGGGGTTTAATGCAAGTGGGGGAAATACTTTATACTGAAAGTACATTTTCCTTCAATGTTATCCTTTCTTAACATCTTGTAATTTTCTGAACAGTTGTTTACTTGGGGTGTGAGCATATCTGATTCTTTATCCATGCAATTATGGAAAGATATTTCTGTTATACATGTATAAAGTTGGTTCCTATTAATTCAAAGTCATTTTGCTTGGAAAAAAAATCTAGCAGTATAAATTAAGTAATTTTAATAAAACTTTAGTGAGGCATTTTAACTTTATCAACCTGTGAATTAAAGGGGGATGTGTGTCACTGAAGGCTGCATATGCTACAGCTGAGAGAGAGATGTACTTTAGCTTGTTGGTTGTGTTTGGAAGGAGGGGCTAGGTCAATAGAATAGTTAACTGGTCAGTCATTTAATTTGCTAGTTTTGGTCACAGGTTACACGATTTTGTGTAGCCTGAAAAGTGCTGGCAGTCACCAGGACAACTACAAGCACCCCCTGGAAGGCAGGCATAACTAATAAATAATGGATGGCCTCTCCAAACTAAAAGTGTGGGCCAATAAATTATTTAAATATCTTATGTAATTTTGATCAATGAAGCTGCCAACACCTGCCCACCAGTTGGGGAAAGCTTCCAGGGAACATCACATGGTTGTATTCCATGGCTACATATACCAAAGAACTAAGCATAGACAAGCAGTTGGAGAGATCCTTCCCAGTGATTTTATGCCTCCTGGACCCATGTAAAGTGAGGTAATAAGTTGTTATATTCTGCTGGTACAGTATTTGCAATTCATCTAAGTTTACAGTTTAGATGTAGAGTCAGCTAAATTATCTGGAGATCATTCAGGGTGACAGAAATTTTTATCAGCAACATTAAACCCAATGCTAGTTTTGTCCGACACTGGTATTTTTGAGAAATCTCATGAAAGAAAATAAAAACAACAGACCATGTGATCATTTGACTCATCACCTCATCAGTTTGCACTGAACATCAACAGATTAGGTCTAAAATGATCAGTGATCTTACAAATTTCACTCTTCACAATTTATAAAGTTATATTTTTGTTTGCTAACAGCCCTGGTTTAATGCTTCACAGCTCGCAGCCTTGTTGCTTACCTGGCAGTAAGTGTTTTATATACTGATCAACAATTTAGGAACATTCCTGTCCACAATGACCTAATCACAATTGGGGAAATTAACCAACGTGGCTGTTCACCTTACATTTGACAATGGAATAGGATTAAAGGAAATAGGTAATGATTATGTGAGGTTCTTAATAAAAGGAAATATTATCACAGGGTTAAAAAAAATCTCTCTCTCTCAAATTTTAAATCTGAAAGAACCATAAGATTAATAGATATGAGCTGTGAAAAATGTACTAGCGTGGAGGAATACTGATCAGTAGCACATCTAGTTTACACATTTGAAAATAAATCTGTGTAGGTATTTCCATTTTTGTTAATACTGTTATGAATCTCCCAAAAGGGTTCCTATAATCCATTGTGCGCTAGGGCTACGCTCTGCACTGAGCAGCCATACACTTTGATGTTTAAGACAATGTCTTTCATTTCTTTCAATGCTAAATATTTTACAAAACTGTCAACATAGAAAAGATACAGCACAGAAGGGGGCCATTCGGCCCATCGTGTCCGCGCCGGCTCGAAGAACAACCAGGTGCCCGTTCTAATCCCACTTTCCAGCACCCGGTCCATAGCCCTGCAGCTTACAGCACTTTAGGTGCAGGTCCAGGTACTTTGTAAAAGAGTTGAGGGTCCCTGCCTCTACCACCAATTTGGGCAGCGAATTCCATACACCCACCACCCTCTGGGTAAAAAGGTTTTTCCTCATGTCCCTTCTAATCCTTCCGCTAATCAGCATAAATCTATGTCCTCTAGTTCTTGAACTCTCCGTTAGGGGAAACAGGTACTTCCTGTGTACTCTATCTAGGCCCCTCATAATTTTGTACGCCTCAATCAAGTCTCCCCTCAGCCTCCTCTGCTCCGAGGAAAACAACCCCAGCCTATCCAATCTCTCCTCGTAGCTGCAATTTTCAAGCCTTGGCAACATTCTTGTAAACCTTCTCTGCACTCTCTCCACAGCAATTACGTCCTTCCTGTAATGTGGTGACCAGAACTGCGCACAATTCTCCAGCTGTGGCCTTACCAGCGTTTTATATAGTTCCATCATTACATCCCTGCTTTTGGTATTCTATGCCTCGGCTAATAACGGAGGGCATTCCGTATGCCTTCTTCACAACCTTATCTACCTGTACTGCCATCTTCAGGGACTTGTGCACATGCACTCCAAGGTCTCTCACTTCCTCTATCCCTCTCAATATATTCCCGTTTACTGCGTATTCCCTTTTACTGATGGCCCTCCCTAGGGAGTGAGTTTTATGATTTAATATTAACTTGTTTAAAAGAATTGGAGCTCTTTTTTAGGAGTGAGTGTGTCAAGATAGGTTTATTTATTAACCAAATTAAATTAGACTTTTTTAGTGATTTTTGTTATGTAATGATGTATAAAAATAGCAGTTCATCATAATTGCTTTGTGTGAACAATACTGCTGAACTTTTATTTAATGCTTAATGCATAAACACTGTCAAATGTGAGAAAACATAAAATCTTGGCACTGTAATTGCAATTTTGCAGTTCATTTTCTTGTAGATTTTGCTTATCATAAGCTTGTTTCTGCCTTCTTGCCTCCTCCTGAAGATGGTGGCTTATGGTAAGGTATGGCTTTGTGGATACCTGTAGCATTGTTGTACCTCAGCCAAATGATCATTCTTCACATGGGTCCCCATAGACAGTGATACTAACAAACTATTCAAACATTTGGAGAGGGTAATCGCAGAGAACCCGATCTTGTCAATAACTAGCATCTATATATGTGCATATCAAGCAGGGGCCATTGAATAGTGATCAGGAGCAGGAACTCTGATGTTCCAAACAATGCTCCTCTCCTCATTCCCATCCAGAGATGCTGAAGACAGCTGTAATGCCTTCAACGTCTTACTGACTGAGGACAAAATATTATCGCAAAAATATGGTAGATTGAATAAAAAGAGAAAGAAATACATTTACATCATAACCTTGAAATGCTTGAAAGCACTTATTACAATGACTTACATTTTGATACACAGTGACTTATTATGGTTGGCAAATAGTCACACAAAATGTAGAAAATTCCTCTCCCAAGGATTTTTTTTTTATTCGTTCACGGGATGTGGGCGTCGCTGGCAAGGCCGGCATTTATTGCCCATCCCTAATTGCCCTCGAGAAGGTGGTGGTGAGCCGCCTTCTTGAACCGCTGCAGTCCGTGTGGTGACGGTTCTCCCACAGTGCTGTTAGGAAGGGAGTTCCAGGATTTTGACCCAGCGACAATGAAGGAACGGCGATATATTTCCAAGTCGGGATGGTGTGTGACTTGGAGGGGAACGTGCAGGTGGTGTTGTTCCCATGCGCCTGCTGCCCTTGTCCTTCTAGGTGGTAGAGGTCGTGGGTTTGGGAGGTGCTGTCGAAGAAGCCTTGGTGAGTTGCTGCAGTGCATCCTGCGGATGGTGCACACTGCAGCCACAGTGCGCCGGTGGTGAAGGGAGTGAATGTTTAGGGTGGTGGATGGGGTGCCAATCAAGCGGGCTGCTTTATCTTGGATGGTGTCGAGCTGCTTGAGTGTTGTTGGAGCTGCACTCATCCAGGCAAGTGGAGAGTATTCCATCACACTCCTGATTTGTGCCTTGTAGATGGTGGAAAGGCTTTGGGGAGTCAGGAGGTGAGTCACTCGCCGCAGAATACCCAGCCTCTGACCTGCTCTTGTAGCCACAGTATTTATATGGCTGGTCCAGTTAAGTTTCTGGTCAATGGTGACCCCCAGGATGTTGATGGTGGGGGATTCGGCGATGGTAATGCCGTTGAATGTCAAGTGGAGGTGGTTAGACTTTCTCTTGTTGGAGATGGTCATTGCCTGGCACTTATCTGGCGCGAATGTTACTTGCCACTTATCAGCCCAAGCCTGGATGTTGTCCAGGTCTTGCTGCATGCGGGCTCGGACTGCTTCATTATCTGAGGGGTTGCGAATGGAACTGAACACTGTGCAGTCATCAGCGAACATCCCCATTTCTGACCTTATGATGGAGGGAAGGTCATTGATGAAGCAGCTGAAGATGGTTGGGCTTAGGACACTGCCCTGAGGAACTCCTGCAGCAATGCCCTGGGGCTGAGATGATTGGCCTCCAACAACCACTACCATCTTCCTTTGTGCTAGGTATGACTCCAGCCACTGGAGAGTTTTCCCCCTGATTCCCATTGACTTCAATTTTACTAGGGCTCCTTGGTGCCACACTCGGTCAAATGCTGCCTTGATGTCAATGGCAGTCACTCTCACCTCACCTCTGGAATTCAGCTCTTTTGTCCATGTTTGGACCAAGGCTGTAATGAGGTCTGGAGCCGAGTGGTCCTGGCGGAACGCAAACTGAGCATCGGTGAGCAGGTTATTGGTGAGTAAGTGCCGCTTGATAGCACTGTCGACGACACCTTCCATCACTTTGCTGATGATTGAGAGTAGACTGATGGGGCGGTAATTGGCCGGATTGGATTTGTCCTGCTTTTTGTGGACAGGACATACCTGGGCAATTTTCCACATTGTCGGGTGGATGCCAGTGTTGTAGCTGTACTGGAACAGCTTGGCTAGAGGCGCAGCTAGTTCTGGAGCACAAGTCTTCAGCACTACAGCTGGGATGTTGTCGGGGCCCATAGCCTTTGCTGTATCCAGTGCACTCAGCCGTTTCTTGATATCACGTGGAGTGAATCGAATTGGCCGAAGACTGGCTTCCGTGATGGTGGGGATATCGGGAGGAGGCTGAGATGGATTATCCACTCGGCACTTCTGGCTGAAGATGGTTGCAAACGCTTCAGCCTTGTCTTTTGCATGGAAGAAATTGAAAGGTTACAGTTGTTCCAGTGATCATAGGGTTATGCACAAATGTATATATGGACTGCAGTAGCACTGTACTGAAAGGCAATTGTTTATCTTTTGTCTGAAAAGTTTCTCCACTCTGCTTCAGTGGGATATATTAGTGCAATATATAAGGAAGATACAGTAAAAGTTAGATTTGTGGTCTGACAATGGGTGGGATCATAATCTGCATACACCTCATTAAGCACTTCACTGAGACCAACTATCTCACCTCCCATCAGAATATGCAGACCCAGGTGCCCCCAAGCCCATCAGTATCTCTACTGCTCTTTCATCTCAACACTCTTGTAATAGCTTCTTATTCATTAGTTTTCAACATCTCAATCACAACAATCTGCTATCTGATATTTTGCCTGTCTGTTGTATGGAGAAATTCAATTGTAGGCTGACCAATCGCTTGATGAACTAAGGTTGTTGGAGGACGCCTTCGGCTACAGAAAATCTCTGACTTGTCCATTGGCATCTATCATGTTTTAAAAGACTTTTTTGACTTTTTCTATGGAAAGGATTAGTTGCGTTGAAATGATTGTGTTAAAGGGTTAAAAGTCCATCTTGCAGCTAAGGCTAAAAAAGTTGTGTAATCAAGGCAGATAAGCCAAAACAATTGGAGCTACATTTCTTGCCATATGGGACAATAGGAGCAGTTGTTGTCTCATGTCAAAGCTTCCAGCAAACATCCACACCGATATTGTTGAGATGACCCTATTCGGCAGGGGTCAGTTGCCAGGGTAGCATGCTAGAATCTGCTCTTTTAGAGCAAGGTATTAGACTTGATTTGGCAGCTCTGCTGATCAAGCCCTGGATGGGGGCAGCGAACGGGAACCAAGCCCCACTTTCTTTGCTTAGAAGAATAAAATGCTTGGCCAGTCAGCTTCATAAAGAATTTGAGAGTCAGCCCTTGGTCTGGACTAGAAATTAAAGTATAGCTAGTCAGTTTTCACATCGAGAGACTGACAAGAAAGAAAATAAAAATTATGCGATCTTCCAGCCTCCCTCCATTCAAAATACTGTAGCATGACTTTGTTGTCATGAAAGTTTTACAGTAAAAGTTTCTTAAAATTCTGGAAATACTATCTTGCTCAGCCACTTGTGTTCTGCAAAATAAACCAGCTTCCTGATTTTACACTGACTTCATTTCATCAGACTGTTTATCAGTTCCACCTACTAGATGATTGGAGAAAGGCATGCATGAAGGATGTGGTATCTAGTTCTTATGACAAGGTAGATGCATTGTTACATTCCCTCGGTTACACTATTGTATAAGTAGATATGTGTAGCGCGAGTTAACTCCAGAACACAAGGGACGCAGGGTCTGCTTATGGCAGTGATCAGTGCCATTAAATGCAAGAGAATATCAATGGCATATCTGAAAATTGTAACAGTATCTTGGGACAGTTTTAATTATTTCTTTTGATCAATCAGATTGGACATATGCAGAAATCTGTCGCTATGTTTAAGAGTCTCCAGTACAAGCTACTGAGTAATTTGCACCCACCTGTAGTGATTCTGTTTGCCCAATATTACCCACTTACCTAAGTCTAGAAGGATTAGGTGCAAATTATAGGAACAGGAGTCGGCCATTTAGCCCCTCGAGCCTGTTCCACCGATCAATGAGATTTTGGCTGATCTGTGACCTAACTCCATCAATCCGCCTTAGTCCCATATCCCTTAATATCTTTGGTTAACAAAAATCTATCAATCTCAGATTTAAAATTAACAATTGAGTTGGCATCAACTGCCATTTGTGGAAGTGAGTTCCAAAATTGACAGAACTCTGGCTCAGGGACACCCCTAGTGTGCGGGGTGTTGTTGGAGTTTAACCAATTAAAATTGAGCAACTCACTGGTAAGTTTCCCATATTTTGCGCAGCAGGACCACCCTGCCCATTAGGGTCACCTAGATCTGAGTGCAATGAATGATGACAGTCCTCTGTGATTGGCCTATTCTTCTGGGTTCTATTAGTGAGCCAGACTGACTGGTTGGTTGATGAGTGTCTTGGAGCACCAAGGACCTGCCTGGCTGAGGTATTGGATTACCAAGTCTGTCATTTTAAAAAATTTTTTTTATTCGTTCACGAGATGTGGGCGTCGCTGGCGAGGCCAGCATTTATTGCCCATCCCTAATTGCCCTCGAGAAGGTGGTGGTGAGCCGCCTTCTTGAACCGCTGCAGTCCGTGTGGTGACGGTTCTCCCACAGTGCTGTTTGGAAGGGAGTTCCAGGATTTTGACCCAGCGACGATGAAGGAACGGCAATATATTTCCAAGTCGGGATGGTGTGTGACTTGGAGGGGAACGTGCAGGTGGTGTTGTTCCCATGTGCCTGCTGCTCTTGTCCTTCTAGGTGGTAGAGGTCGTGGGTTTGGGAGGTGCTGTCGAAGAAGCCTTGGCGAGTTGCTGCAGTGCATCCTGTGGATGGTACACACTGCAGCCACAGTGCGCCGGTGGTGAAGGGAGTGAATGTTTAGGGTGGTGGATGGGGTGCCAATCAAGCGGGCTGCTTTGTCCTGGATGGTGTCGAGCTTCTTGAGTGTTGTTGGAGCTGCACTCATCCAGGCAAGTGGAGCATATTCCATCACACTCCTGACTTGTGCCTTGTAGATGGTGGAAAGGCTTTGGGGAGTCAGGAGGAGAGTCACTCGCCACAGAATACCCAGCCTCTGACCTGCTCTCGTAGCCACAGTATTTATATGGCTGGTCCAGTTCAGTTTCTGGTCAATGGTGACCCCCAGGATGTTGATGGTGGGGGATTCGGCGATGGTAATGCCGTTGAATGTCAAGGGGAGGTGGTTAGACTTTCTCTTGTTGGAGATGGTCATTGCCTGGCACTTATCTGGCGCGAATGTTACTTGCCACTTATGAGCCCAAGCCTGGATGTTGTCCAGGTCTTGCTGCATGAGGGCTCGGACTGCTTCATTATCTGAGGGGTTGCGAATGGAACTGAACACTGTGCAGTCATCAGCGAACATCCCCATTTCTGACCTTATGATGGAGGGAAGGTCATTGATGAAGCAGCTGAAGATGGTTGGGCCAAGGACACTGCCCTGAGGAACTCCTGCAGCAATGCCCTGGGGCTGAGATGATTGGCCTCCAACAACCACTACCATCTTCCTTTGTGCTAGGTATGACTCCAGCCACTGGAGAGTTTTCCCCCTGATTCCCATGGACTTCAATTTTACTAGGGCTCCTTGGTGCCACACTCGGTCAAATGCTGCCTTGATGTCAAGGGCAGTCACTCTCACCTCACCTCTGGAATTCAGCTCTTTTGTCCATGTTTGGACCAAGGCTATAATGAGGTCTGGAGCCGAGTGGTCCTGGCGGAACGCAAACTGAGCATCGGTGAGCAGGTTATTGGTGAGTAAGTGCCGCTTGATAGCACTGTCGACGACACCTTCCATCACTTTGCTGATGATTGAGAGTAGACTGATGGGGCGGTAATTGGCCGGATTGGATTTGTCCTGCTTTTTGTGGACAGGACATACCTGGGCAATTTTCCACATTGTCGGGTAGATGCCAGTGTTGTAGCTGTACTGGAACAGCTTGGCTAGAGGCGCAGCTAGTTCTGGAGCACAAGTCTTCAGCACTATAGCTGGGATATTGTCGGGGGCCCATAGCCTTTGCTGTATCCAGTGCACTCAGCCGTTTCTTGATATCACGTGGAGTGAATCGAATTGGCCGAAGACTGGCTTCCGTGATGGTGGGGATATCGGGAGGAGGCTGAGATGGATCATCCACTTGGCACTTCTGGCTGAAGATGGTTGCAAACGCTTCAGCCTTGTCTTTTGTACTCACGTGCTGGACTCCGCCATCATTGAGAATGGGGATGTTTGCAGAGCCTCCTCCTCCCGTTAGTTGTTTAATTGTCCACCACCATTCACGACTGGATGTGGCAGGACTGCAGAGCTTTGATCTGATCCGTTGGTTGTGGAATCGCTTAGCTCTGTCTATAGCATGTTGCTTCCGTTGTTTAGCATGCATGTAGTCCTGAGTTGTAGCTTCACCAGGTTGGTACCTCATTTTTAGGTACGCCTGGTGCTGCTCCTGGCATGCTCTTCTACACTCCTCATTGAACCAGGGTTGATCCCCTGGCTTGTTGGTAATGGTAGAGTGAGGAATATGCCGGGCCATGAGGTTACAGATTGTGCTGGAATACAATTCTGCTGCTGCTGATGGCCCACAGCGCCTCATGGATGCCCAATTTTGAGCTGCTCTATCCGTTCTGAATCTATCCCATTTAGCACGGTGGTAGTGCCACACAACACGTTGGATGGTGTCCTCAGTGCGAAGACGGGACTTCATCTCCACGAGGACTGTGCGGTGGTCACTCCTACCAATACTGTCATGGACAGATGCATTTGCGACAGGTAGATTGGTGAGGACGAGGTCAAGTAAGTTTTTCCCTCGTGTTGGTTCGCTCACCACCTGCCGCAGGCCCAGTCTAGCAGCTATGTCCTTCAGGACTCGGCCAGCTCGGTCAGTAGTGGTGCTACCGAGCCACTCTTGGTGATGGACATTGAAGTCCCCCACCCAGAGTACATTTTGTGCCCTTGCTGCCCTCAGTGCTTCCTCCAAGTGGTGCTCAACATGGAGGAGGACTGATTCATCAGCTGAGGGAGGACAGTCGGTGGTAATCAGCAGGAGGTTTCCTTGCCCATGTCATAGAGGGATGGACCTGGTTTTCATTGCCAGGCATGTCATCTTGGAGCAGCTGTCATCTGGGTTTTCTTATCAGTTTTACAAATACTGCTTTCAGCATAGTGATAGAACCCAACCAGGGCTTTTTGCATTGTCAGCCATCTTGATGTTCTAGATATCTGAAGTCCAGTGATGCATACCAGGTTTTCTTATCAACTGTTTCAGCCATGTCCTTGTGAAAGGTTTTGACCAAGAGGTGTGCTGGTGTGAGATTGACTTCCCCTCCGTGGTACTCCACAACTGGATGGAATCTTTCCTCTCTGCAATGGCTTTTGACACAAATTTACATGCACCATTCAGGACCAAGTGGTGTTATCAGCTGAAGGAAGTCCTTCCAACCATTCAGGACCAAGTGGTGTTATCAGCTGAAGGAAGTCCTTCCATTGCACATTTAGGAGTTTTGAACCACCAAAGGAGAACTGTTTGTTTCATATGCCACAAGCTTAACCTTCATGGGGAATTTGATAGCATTGAAGAAAGATCAAAGCATTCAGTTCCAGAGGACTGTGTCCCTTTGGCATTAAAGAAGACCCATAAGTACCAATTGAATCAACAAGTGGAAAGATGTCATGAACAAAAACAGAAAATGCTGGAAATATTCAGTAAGTGAGGCAGCATCTGTGGAGAAAGAAACAGAGTTAACGTTTCAGGTCGATGACCCTTCGTCAGAACTGGAAGAAGTTGAAGATTAAACAGTTTTTAAGCAAGTACAGAGCCAGGGAAAGTGGGGGTGCAGGGGAGGGGGTGAGGAGAGGAAAGAACAAAAGGGAAGATCTCAGAGAGGAGGGTAGGAATGATTAAATGACAAAAGGGATGATGGTGCAAGGCAAGGAGGGTGGTAATGGGACAGGTAAAGAAACAAAAGATTGGTCTAGAAGAGCTGTAAATGGCAACAGCAGAACCATTACCAGCATCTGCTGTCCGAAAAATGGGAGCAGTGGTTATGATTTGAAGTTATTGAAATCGATGTTGAGTCCAGAAAGTTTTAAAGTGCCCAATCGAAAAATGAGGAGCTGTTCCTCGAACTTACGTTAAGCTTCACTGGAACAATGTCAGAGGTCAAGGACAGAGAGGTCAGAGTGGGAGTGGGAAGGGAATTAAAATGGCAAGTGACTGGCAGGTCAGGGTCATGCTTGTAAACTGAGTGGGTGATTGCTTTGTTGAACACCTCTAATCTACCTTTGGTCTCCCCATTGTAGAGGAGACTGCATTGTGAGCAGTGAATATGGTCTATTAGATTGAAAGAAGTACAAGTAAATCATTGTTTCACCTGGAAGGAGTGTTTGGGGTCCTGGACGGTGGGAAGGGAGGAGTGAAAGGGCAGATGTTGCATCTCCTGTGCTTGCACGGGAAGGTGCTGTGGGGAGGAAAGTGGGTGAAAGGGATGATTGAAGAGTGGACCAGGGTGTCATGGAGGGAGCGATCCCTTCAGAATGCTGGGAGGGGAAGATGTGTTTGGTGGTGGGATCGCGCTGAAGGTGACGGAAATGGCGGAGTGTGATACGTTGAATGTGGAGGCTGGTGGGGTGGAAGTTGAGAACAAGGGGGACCCTCATCATGGTACTGGGAGGGAGGGGAAGGGGTGAGGGCAGAAGTGAGAGAAATAGGACAGACACGGTTGAGGGCCCTGTCAACTACAATGGAGGGGAATCCTCGGTTGAGGAAAAAGGAAAACATATTGGAAGAACTGGTGGGGAAGGTGACATCATTAGAACAGATGAGACAGAGATGGAGAAATTGGGAGAAGGAAATAGAGTCTTTATAGGAAGTGGGGTGGGAGGAAGTGTAATCAAGGTAGCTTTGGGAGGCGGTGGGCTTAATAGATATTGGTTGACAGCCTATCCTCAGAAATGGAAACAGAGAAGTCAAAGGAGGGAAGAGTCGGAGATGGACCATGGGAAGGTGAGGGAAGGGTGGAAATTGGAAGCAAAGTTGATGACATTTTCCAGTTCAGGACTAGAGCGGGAAGTGACACTTCTTCTTCTTTGGCCGTCCCTCAGAGTCAAGGATGACTTGCTTCCACTCTGGGAGGATGGGTTCTGCGGTGGCTGAATAGTCCAATCCTGGAGCCGCAGACTCTGCCACAGGTGGGGCAGGTAGTGTTTAATAAGGCGGGTGGGTGAGTCGCTCTGGATTCTGCACACTCTTTCCGCTGCTTACACTCGGCCTCCACGTGCTCCACTCGCTGACGCTCGAGGTGATTGGCGCCTTCGCGGATGCTTCTTCTCCAGTTTGGATGTTCTAGGGCAAGCGATTCCTACGTGTCGGTGGGGATGTTGCATTTTTTTAGGGGGGCTTTAAGAGTGTCCTTATGGCATTTCCTCTGCCCTCCTGGTGATCACCTGCCATTGCGGAGCTCGGAGTAGTGCACTTGTTTAAGGAATCTTGTGTCGGGCATGTGGAAAATATGGCCTGCCCGTCGCAGCTGGTTGAGCGTGACCAGTGCCTCGATACTGGGGATGTTAGCCTGGGAGAGAATGCTCACATTTGTATGCCTATCCTGCCAGTGGATTTGAAGGATTTTGCAGGATACAGTCATCAATGTACCGGAAAAAGAGGTGAGGAAGGAGACCTGAGTGGGACTGGAACAAAGAATCCCACGAAAAGGCAGGCATAGCTAGGACCCATATGGTTTCCCAAAGCGACACCTTTTATTTGGAGGAAGTGAATGGAGTCAAATGTGACGTCGTTCAACGTACGAACAAGTTCAGCCAGGCGGAGGAGGGTGGTGGTGAATGGGGACTGGGTGGGTCTCCATTCAAGAAAAAAGCAGAGGGTCTATAGGCCATCCTGGTGGGGGATGGAGGTGTGGAGGGACTGGATGTCCATGGTGAAAAGGAGACGGTTAGGGCCAGGGAACTGGAAACTATTAAAGTGGCGGAGGCTGTTGGAAGATTCACGGATGTAGGCCGGAAGAGACTGGACAAGGGGAGAAAAAAGAAAGTTCCGTGGGGCAAGATCAGGCTGAAAGGATGGGTCTCCCAGGTCAGTTCTGTTTGTGTATCTTGGGAAGGAGGTAGAAGCGTGCTTTGGGGGGCTGAGCTTGGAAGGGGAGAAGATCTCCAGAGGGGAGATGGGGTCTGTGACGGTCTCAGAAAGATGCTCTCCAGATTATCCAACATACAAACTGTGACAACCTGAAAAACCACCCAAGAGCCTCTGATATCAACGAGATTCCTTGGTAGTTTCAGTCCTACTAAGGTTTCCCTATTTTGTGAATAGAAGCCACAATTCTGCTCTGGAACACCTAAGGTTATGTTTGCCTTCAAAAATTCATATTCACCAGCCTCAGAAGGGCATCTCCATGGTGAGCCAGTGCATCCTGGTACTGCTCACTAAGACCACTACCATCTTACGCCTCCCTCCCTCTCACCACCCTCCTGCCTGGAGCAGCTTTAAGAAATTCAGCATAACTACCATCCATACTTATTGCTCTACCATTAACTAGGTTATGTAGTGCAGAGTCCACATCCTCCATTCAAACTATTCATCAAGGCTATCGATTTGTGCAGCACATTCCAAGCAGATATATCCTTATTGCAGCCTATTGGGTCAGATGCCAACTTGCTCTCCAAACCCCAAAGATGCCCTCGTGGATGTTTGGAGGGCAGCAGACCAGAAGAACCATTTTGACCATAATTGACATAAGTGCTCACCCTTGTACATGACTACAAACCACTAATCCATCTTCCTAATGTTCTCCCTGGCTTCATGATGCAGTTCATCATGATCTACCTTTGCAGCAGCTCTGGGTTATTCTGAACAGGCTTCAAGTACGACTATAAATATCATATGATGATGCCTGATGGTTCTCTTTCCCGTTGCAGTTACTTTAACGGTATGCAGCTTAGTGGATGAGCAGGTGGCAGGCTTTTGACTTTGTTTGACTTCAACTGCTGAGGAAATCACTGGCCATATCATCTGCCGTTGAGTCTGCGCTATCGGCAGTAACACAGATCCAGTCCTAGCTTTGTGATTGCTAATATCCTTCTTGTGCTCACTGTTCACATTCTCAAAAATATTATGTTCTTTAAGAAAACAATTGAGCATTACAAAACTCATTGGATTCTCAGAGCATTATTTAGAATTGTCATTGTTTTTAGACCTGTATTTTCTATATGCAGCTGTATGTTCCTCTCCCACATTTTTTTCCCATTTAATCGCCTCTGAACAAGGTGTTTAAAAATAAAAATGGCACTAAATTCATTGTGAAGACAAAATCCTGTGCTCTATTATTTTCTGTCATCAGCAAGGGCTCCATTTAATTTAGAAATAAATTTAAAGGGAAATCAAAATACAAAATGTGGATACTGGTACCAAAATGGTTGGTGGAAAGCAGACTCTTTACATTCAAGCAATAATGAAGTGAATAATTAAAGGTGAACTGATGCCAGTCTTCAACGATTGGTGGAAAGTATGAATATTTGTTTGAAGTGTGACCTGTGTATACCTGGGTGAACTATTGCCGGCAGTTGGTTTCCAATGAGATCCTTTCATATCTTCATATTCCTTTTGAAAGATGAACCACTTTGTGTCCAAAGTAGCTGTGTAGCCAAGAATATTGGTTTAGTTATATACTAACTGGACATTTGAACCAATTGGTACAATGCTGATCTTTGTTTTAGTTCATCGACAAACATAGTAGTCAATATGCCATAGATTTATCAACAATAAAACACACATTCTATTGCAACCTATATTTGGCTAATGAAGTGCTGTCAAAAACATATCCTGTTATTTGTATATTATCCTATAATATTACTATTTTTGTGCACTAATGCATCTCCGACAGCAGATCATTAATTTGCTGCAATGTTTGCCTACATAACAATAGTGACTTCACTCAAAAAAAATAATTAATTGGCTCGAAGGGCTTTAGGATACCCTGAGAATGTGAAAGGTGCTATACAAATTCAACTTTGTTCTTCTTTACATTGAATTTCACTTAGTGCTTTGACAAAAACATGATAAGCCATCTGAAACCACATGGCAGACTATACTTTGTGGATCACTACACTGGTGAGGAGACACAATACTTGTATTTTAATTAACCAGCTGTCCTTAATACTGACTAAAGCACTGTCATCAATCCTCTACAGTAGCATAGGCGTGCCTGCTGTATGTTAAATGAAGGGCTATCACAGAGGCTCTTTATCAGAAGCATCTTTGTGAGGCAATGACCCAGCAAGCCATGGAAGAAAAAGATTATTGCATTACAAAGGGTATTACCTTTGGCAGAGTTTATTCTTGTATCAAAGTGCTGAGAAGTACATGATCTGTATCACTAACCTTCCAACAAAGTGGAATATAAACAGTATTATGAAGTGAATCAATCCATCTCCAGAGTTTTATTACATGTAGGATTAGTGAGCAGGTATATGAGTCCTGGTTTATCTGAGTTTCAGTTTTGGCTTTTGTCTCTAAGGTCCTATAGTTTGAAATTGAACTTCAACTTCAATAACCAAAGATGCATATTTGAAGAGGCACTATCTCTATGCATCAGTATCTTCACAGTAATGTTGCATTGGTATATCTTGATGTAAATTGCATTAGAATTTGGCAAGCATGATAAAAGATTTGCTAAGCAATTTTCAGCAACAATTGTATCATTTTAGCAGCAATCCACTTTTATACAGTGCTCCTCTTGTTGGAAAGATGTCTCCAAGCAAATTACAAAGAGAAAAAAAAATGGATGTGAAATGGGAGGGAAAGAACAGGGTAGATGTTTTGTAAACATTATGAAGGATTCGGGTATTGGACTGAAGGAGCAGTTGAAAAGAAAACAAGCTTTTGAAAGTGGGAAGGGAGGAGATAGGTTAATGTGATTTTGAAGATAGGTGTGAGAAAAGTTCAAGAGGGTAGGTCCATTTGGGTTTGGAAGAGCAGCTGTGGAAATAAGTGAAATGAAGAAAAGGATGCATGTGGCAGCCATGGAAAGGATGGCCTCGGTGGGGGCAGAGGAGGGGAATCAAAGTTGGGACACTAAGGTGGCAATCGACATCACTGCTCCATTTTCCTGCTGTTTCTGCCACAATTCCACCTGACTTCAGGCAGAATCACAGAAGAAAAACAAATTAATTTGCCCTTCATTGCGGTTTGATTAACATTGAAGTCGAGTGAGAATGTCTTTCAGTCATTTGAGCTATGTGGCATGCTTCACTACAATACTGACCAAGCCGGGTTATCTATGACTCATTGGGGTAGAAATTAGACCGAGACGCGGCGTTGTGTGACCAGTGCGTGCTTGAATCAAGAAGTCCGAGGATTGATAGAAATTGATGTGCCAAGTTCTTTTCCCCCCCCTCCAATATTGACTGCCTCCTCAGAGCTTTCTCCTCTGTCCTGATATCTGATACAGTTGCAAGGAAGTCTTGGATTTGTCACCAAAATTGAGACTTACCTCTCCGCTGCTTCAGCCTCCTCCAGCCCCTCTGTACTTTCCAAACAATCACAGGACAAACCCTACCCCAGCTCTGGCCTCTCAGCCCTCTATAGCTTCTCCTTTACCCCAGACCTCATCATACTCATTTCTTCAACGAAGAGCACCTCCTGCTCCCTTGTCACCTTTGCAACTCAACTCCTGACCATTCAATTACTCCTCCTGAATGCAATGCTTGTTTGACATCGACAACTCAATGCTTCCTGATATTCTCCGCACTTTGAAAATTGTCATAATTACCCCATTCCTTAAAATACTTATCCACGACCGTTCTATCCTCTCCAACTATCGTCATCTCGAACCCCCTTTCCCTCTCTTAAGATGTCGTCACCACCCAACTCCATGCCCACTTTTACCTCACTCCCACTGCTGCTGAAACTCTTGTCTTTGTCACCTCCAGACAGTACTTTTCTAATGCCCTCCTCACTAAGTTGCACCTTTATATAAACTCCAACTCATTCAATACCGTACCCTATCTTACAGGAAATGCTGCTCAATTACTGCTTTGATACTTGCCAATTCCTATTGGCTTCCTATCTTTCAGAATGCTGGCTTCAAAATCTTCATCCTAGTCTTCAAATCCTTTCACTGCTTTGCTCCTTCCTACCCTTTGCAAACTCCTTCAGCCCTATATCCCTCCCTGCACCTCCTGCTCTTCTAATGCTGATCTATGTGCTCCCCCTTCCTTTGCTCTACAATCAACAACAAAGTCTTCAACCATCTTACTGTTACATTCTGAAACATCCTCCTTAAGCTCTATCACATTTTGATATCTCTTTCCACTTTCAAAATCCTCCTTGTAACCTACCTCTTTGATAGTGTCTTTGGCCACCTCCCTGGTCTCTCTTCTATTCCTAGTCTGGTCTGACTCCCAACTATGAAGTGTTTTAGGAATTTTTGTTATATTAAAGGTGCTATATAAATAAAAATTTGCTGCTGGATTTGTTTTCATTTGTGCTTGGCTTGTACTTATAGGATGTATCTGATTTTGGGCTTTTCAGTGGAAATGGGAAGTACTGTAATGACCATTGCCTTTTTCTTTTGGGGTGGGGTGATGGGGGGACCGGGGGATGATCAATGTGGGCTAAATTGGAACTTTATTTCCAGTGCTGAGGTTAGTGAATCTCAATCTTTTGTGAAATGGACTCTTGATATTTTCATTTTAGTGATGTTTACCTTAATATCTTTGGTGTTGCCTTTCTCTCAGATAGAATAGGAACTATTGCTTTGGTATTGTTCTGCCCATCCATAATCAGTGAATCAATTTAGTGTTTAATTCAGAAATGACACATGCATCAGGCTGACCAGTTGAAAAATGTGACAGAATTCTCAACAAACAATGATGGGGTGAGATTCAGTGTTACTTGTGTCACTGGTAACGTCTTGCAGAAGGTACTAAAAATTGGTACACTCAAAGCATGCACACATGATTTATACCTTTTCTCTGAAATGAAACATTCCACACTTGTTAGTTTCTTGGAGCATTAATGACAGCCCTATACCCACTGCTGCCCTTCGGGGAGGTTTGATGATGGTGGAATAATGATTGATGTTAGTAAATGTACAAGAATTGCACTGAAATTAAAGCTTCTCAGTCTGGACAGACAGCACACAGTTCATCTGTCAACTGTGTAGGTGTGCACGATAAAATCTTTAACAGATCATGTAATACTATTACAGTACTCCAGGGAACAAAGAAGGGTTCCACCCCTTCTTTGACTATGCATTGCAACAAATCAATTTTTACCTCCACTCTCAGTATTTGTTCAGCCTAATGTGCTATAGTATAAGTTGTCATGAAGATTTGTGGCATTTTGGGTCTTGCTGTAACTGATTATTTATAGATGATTTTGATGTCTCGGGTTGTTATCTATGCAGACAATGCCCTAAGGCTAATGAAAAGAATACATCTTGTTTTTATTAAGACTTGCGAAGTAGCCCATTGATTTTAAAAAAACAAGATCATACTCTTCCTTTAACTAAAGGTTGACAAAGGATTAAATCTGTGGGGTTTTTCAAATGGCTGTTTTTAAATATCACTGGACGATGAAAACCATTGACAAATATGGATCTACTTTTTCATTTTTTGAAAGGAATAGTTAAGTTCTATTCCTGTAGCAATTTCTTCTATTGCATTGTTTAAAAGAGATTTAGCATCACCCCGTACACAAATTTATTTGACTCCATTTAGAAAACACGAGACCATTTTCCCCTGGGAATGCCTATTCCCCAGACACAAAGGGAAGGAAAAATGGGGACAAAAACCCATAATACCGGGTCTCGGTCCCTTTTACATTGCACGGGGATTCCCCTGAGATCCAGAGCAGGACTTGTGCCTGCAGTAGGTGGAGGCCCCCCTTGCTATGGTAATGAGATGGAGGTGTTCCCAAACCTTCCACCTCAATTTTCTATGTTTATAAGTCAGAAGTACTCGGGGACAGAGAACGCAGGCCAGAGACAGGTTCAAAGATTGGTGGTGTTTTCCCAATTGACAGGTTGTTTTTGGGGCTAGAGGCCTTCCGGCTGTTGTTCTCTAACAGCAGCAGGAGGCTCTGAGGCCCCTGTTGTCAGTGAAAAGCCATACCAGGGGCAGACTTGCGCTAGGACTGTGACTGAGACATGTGATGCAGTTCCATTTGGACAGGCTAAGCACGCTTAAGGTTCATTGTATGTGATCTGTTCCCTCAAGAGGAGGGAAACCAGAAGAATTGTCCCCCCCCCCCCACCCCCTGTTTTATTCAAGCATGCATGAGTACAAAGTAATGAAATTCAAATGTTTAAATTTTCACTCCTTTCTCTCCCCTTTTCTGTTATGGCAGTGACTCATGATAGACATGGTCCACAGGCAATGGCAGCCTGCGAATAAACAGCCCAACTAGACACTCTTCAAGTGCAAACCTAGACAGAAAGTCTTAGCAGGCAATTCCATTGCAGTCTAGTCGAATTTGTATTCATCCGATGTCCACGTAGGCACACTTCTAACAGAACAATACTGGACAGTAAAGTGAGAAGCCTGATTGACTTTCTCCCCTCCTCCTTACCTCCAAGCCACTGATGACAATTTTCACATCGCACCATTGCCGTATCTAAGGAAAGCAAATTCAACACAACCCATAGATTGAACTGTCATCTGCTGACCTAATTACTACATTGCGCTGTGCATTTACTCACTGACCCATTGGGAGGAGGGGGTGGGGATGGAAAGGCCTGAAATACATACCTTAAAAATATCCCACAATTTTTTTGACTCTTTTGTAAACAAGGCTAGCAGACTCGACACCAACTTTTAAAACCAAGGATAAAGTACTCTGCTGAGCCAGTAAAATAACATTGACTAAAGTGATAGATCTTTACCAGTAGCATTTGGATTGGAGTTATCTTTTTTAATAGTAATACTTGGCAAAGATAATCGGGCTTAAATTCTGCAGAGGTCCCTCGGTATCCCATTGTAACTCTGGTGAAACTCCTACGGAACTTTAGGGCCAATACAAATTAAAACTCTTGTCTGAAGAGAAATACAGGTTCTTAAAGGGTAAGGCCTGAATTTCCTTGACGTATTCTGTAAAATGGTGGCGCTGGAATTTTGCCCATTCACGTGATTCCACTGGCACCTGACCACATTTTCCTTGGGGTGGGGGGGGGCCTCATTTAATATGTTGGATGGGATTTCAGTGATTAGGTTTCTACCACTAGTAGGGAGGAAAATTGGGTCAGGTTGCAGCAGTTACAGTAATCTCCGCCTGAACTCCTCAGCTTCGCCATCTCCCTTCTTAAGACAATCCTTAAAACCCAACTGTTTAATCAAGCTTTTGGTCACCCCTCCTAATATATGCTTCTTTGGCTCGGCATCCATTCATGATTACGCCTCTGTGAAGCATGTTGGGAAATGTTTCCATGTTAAAGAACTGTGCGGGTAGCTTTCAACATTGGAGCTGAAAACTGGGGCTAAACACCCAGCCCGACACTCCTTTCAATTTACTTCACTGGAAATGAAAATCAAATGGGTGTACAATGCTTGGCTGATTCAATACTGCCTGTTTTCTTCTCCCACTTAAGTTGAAAGTTACCCATTATATAAATGCAAATCGTTGTTATTAATGATAACAAAAGGCTGCTGCCGCTAACATGGTCAGGTCCACAGAAGATCACTCTGAAGTGGGAGAGAAAGAAAGAGAAAGAGAGAGAGTGGAGCAACACTTGAACGTTGAAAATGCAATGGCAAAAGGAGGGGAGTTATTTGAGAGGTCTGCAATGACCAATACCCCAAGCTTCTTAGAAGCTGCAGTGGAGATAATGCTGGCAAGGATAAGGGCCAAAAGACAAGGGCTCTTTGGCACTCAGATGTTATACCCCAGCAAAAAGGTGTGCAGGTGGTCTGGAGGGAGATGGCACTGGCAGTCAGTGCCACCATTACAACCCCACAAGCCATTATTCAGTGCCAGAAACAATTTAATGACCTCATCAGGCTGGCTAAGGTAAGTGAAAGCACGAGTACTCATGCAGACACTGAGATACTGCTGGAATCATGACTCGCCTCCACTCTCCCCAGGACTACATAGTGTAAAAAAAAATGAACGAGATCCTTGGTAGGCATAAGAAATCCCCCTCATGAGTACATTGCCTCTCCTACACAGCGCCTCCCCTACACATACCCCTCATGAGTACATGGCCTATCCTACCATTCTACTGTTCCAAATCACATTCTCTGGAATGTTTGTCTGTGAAATTAAGAGACTGCTGCATTGCTTGCACCCGATAGCATGTTCACAAGAGACATCTGGGTGAAAAGACTCGGTGAATTAGTAGAATGTCTAAATCTTTGTGTTCTTTGCAAAGGAGAACCAACCAGAGGAAAAAAACTGCCACAGATGGAGGAATGGCTAGAATCAACCTCCTCATTTGGAATAAGGAGCAATATTCTGCAACTCCTGGGCAGACACACCGGGAGCCTGTGGGATATGGAGAAATTGGAGGAGAGCAGTCGGGTTCAGGTTGGTGATGGGATAGAACGTTTACACAACTGTGAGCTTTTTTCAGGGTTTAGTGAAGTGTGCAAAATGCTGATAGCATCAAACCTTGTTTATATAATACATTTTGAATTGAAAATCTGAATTGATTGGCTGTGCTTTCATTCACACTGAACCTCCATCTAAACACGATGTGGAGATGCCGGTGATGGACTGGGGTTGACAATTGTAAACAATTTTACAACACCAAGTTATAGTCCAGCAATTTTATTTTAAATTCACAAGCTTTCGGAGGCTTCCTCCTTCCTCAGTTGAATGTTGTGGAAAATGACAACAACATTCACCTGAGGAAGGAGGAAGCCTCCGAAAGCTTGTGAATTTAAAATAAAATTGCTGGACTATAACTCCATCTAAACCACAGAGAAGCATAGGTCTGTAATTGCAGTAAAATGGAAATGGACCATGTGTAAAGCAACTAAATATCATAGCATAGACTTGTGCTCCAGAACTGGCCGTGCCTCTAGCCAAGCTGTTCCAGTAGAGCAACAACACTGGCATGTACCCGACAATGTGGAAAATTGCCCAGGTATGTCCTGTCCACAAAAAGCAGGACAAACCCAATCCGGCCAATTACCGCCCCATCAGTCTACTTTCAGTCATCAGCAAAGTGATGGAAGGTGTCACTGACAGAGCTATCAAGTGGCACTTACTCACCAATAACCTGCTCACCGATGCTCAGTTTGGGTTCCGCCAGGACCACTCAGCTCCAGACCGCATTACAGCCTTGGTCCAAACATGGACAAAAGAGCTGAATTCCAGAGGTGAGGTGAGAGTGACTGCCCTTGACAATCATTTGACCAAGTAGTGGCACCAAGGAGCCCTCGTAAAATTGAAATCAATGGGAATCAGGGGGAAATCTTTCCAGTGGCTGGAGTCATACCTAGCGCAAAGGAAGATGGTATTGGTTGTTGGAGGCCAATCATCTCAGCCCCAGGACATTGCTGCAGGAGTTCCTCAGGGTGGTGTCCTTGGCCCAACCATCTTCAGCTGCTTCATCAATGACCTTCCCTCCATCATAAGGTCAGAAATGGAGATGTTCGCTAAGTGTTCAGTTCCATTTGCAACCCCTCAGATAATGAAGCAGTCCGTGCCTGCATGCAGCAAGACTTGGACAACATCCAGGTTTGGGCTGATAAGTGGCAAGTAACATTCGCGCCAGACAATGACCATCTCCATCAAGAGAGAGTCTAACCACCGCCCCTTTACATTCAACGGCATTACCATCGCCGAATCCCCCACCATCAACATCCTGGGGGTCACCATTGACCAGAAACTTAAATGGACCAGCCATATAAATACTGTGGCTACGAGAGCAGGTCAGAGGCTGGGTATTCTGTGGCGAGTGACTCGCTTTCTGACTCCCCAAAGCCTTTCCACCATCTACAAGGCACAAGTCAGGAGTGTGATGGAATATGCTCCACTTGCCTGGATGAGTGCAGCTCCAACAACACTCAAGAAGCTCGACACCATCCAGGACAAAGCAGCCCGCTTGATTGGCACCCCATCCACCACCCTAAACGTTCACTCCCTTCACCACAGGCGCACTGTAGCTGCAGTGTGTACCATCCACAGGATGCACTGCAGCAACTCATCAAGGCTTCTTCAACACCTCCCAAACCCACAACCTTTACCCCCTAGAAGGACAAGTGCAGCAGGTACATGGGAACAACACCACCTGCAAGTTCCCCTCCAAGTCTCACACCATCCCAACTTGGAAATATATCGCCGTTCCTTCATCGTCGCTGGGTCAAAGTCCTGGAACTCCCTACCTAACCTTCACCACACTGTTGGCCAGTGGCTGCAAAAACGACTGAGTTTATTCCGAATTGCTAACACTAGGCAAAAGTACTCAGAGAAACCTAGTGGGTGTGCTTTTAATTCCTAGTTTGGGTATAAAACTGTATAACCTGCTGTAAACTGCATGCCTATATCTAACCAGACCTATAAGCTATATGTACATGATCTAACAACGTTAATAAAGCGAATTGAGAATTAAGAGAGAATTGTCACTTCTCCTCTTTGTACTAAGCCAATAACCGTAACTGATGACCTCCGGTCAACAACACGGACTGCAGCGGTTCAAGAAGGCGGCTCACCACCATCTTCTCAAGGGCAATTAGGAATGGGCAATAAATGCTGGCCTTCCCAGTGACGCCCACATCCCATGAACGAATTTTTAAAAAAAAATTTACATGGTGATATCAGCAACTTGGCAGCAAACAAGTTAACTGGATATTTGTTTGAATAATCGATGAATCTCCAAAACCAAATGTAAATTTCTTAAAGATATTTATGTAGCAAGTGTCACTATGAACGTGAACGTACACTATTTGGAGTTAATTATTGACTTCAGCTATGTCAGTTCTAAATATCTAAGAACTGGTGCAAATCCCACCTGAAAGAATGGAGACTGTGTCAGCCAATTGCCCAGATTATGTGGCACCCTGTGTGAGTCCGTCAACATATTCTATGCAAGTCGTTTGTGTTGCAGCATGCTTGGTGCTCCTAACATGCCAGATTTGTGTTCAGCAATACAAGCATATTTCAGCAACAATATTTACCCAGTAGCAACGTGGGCATGCGAGTGCATGTGTCCAAGCTGAAAGAATGCCTGAGATGTTTTGTATTCTGGCTCAGTAAAGCTGCACCAAGTTAAGATTTAACTCTTGTTGGAACTCATCCCAAGTCCATCTACTAGAGGTGGGTAAATTATCTTCACACTTATCTTGGCAATCCTTTCAAATCCAGAAAATGCATTTCTCATCCATTCCCATGACTTATAGATGTGGGGAACTGCAGTTATTTTTTCCATTACCTCTAGCCAGGTATTCCTAACATTGGACCTGAGTACGGAGTGCTGTCAACTCTCTTGTTACATTTACTGCAACCAACCCTCCAGAGCAACATCCCCAAAAGGAACAAGTCTGCTCCTCTCCCTCTTCCCTTCCACATTGAAATGAGAGCATCAATTCGTTAAATTTCTTTCGTGTGCATTCCAATTTTAAATGCACACAGCAGCCCTTTAAGAACTTTGGACTTGCTGAATATTTTGTCAATGCACATAGCACATGCCAATCTGTGCAGGGCGCATATAATTATTATTAAAATGAGCTGGGTCACAAACAATCAGCTCTCTGCGCTACTTGCACGCATTGCGATAATGCATTCTGATCTGCCAGCACTGTGACCAGACCAAATAATCAGCCATATGGAGCAATGGACAATGCATCCTTAAAATGTCTGCAATGTGAAGGGGGCATTTCAAAGCTAAATAAAAGTGAAATAGTTGTTGCCTTGGAGTGAAAGGATATAAAGCTATGCTCCCTGATTTTTTTTTTATATGTAGTGTTATTGGTGTAAATCTCATTCAGGTAAAAAGATTGTGAGAGATTAAATAATAGTGAGTGAAGTGGAACAGTGAATGGAACCACAAGTGATCCTTATTGAAATGGAATTTTAGTCGAACCTATTTGAGGATTGCCTGTGAAGACGATGGAAGCAGACTGACAAGACCTGAATGCAGCCATCTCTACGAATGATAGTCTTGGCTTTGAGAAATCTGCAGGGTAAATTTTCCTCTCCTAGACTGGCTGTTTTGTGTCATGTGGTACTTGGGAAGACTATTCAGTAGGGTGAAAAGCAAATTGAAATCCAGAAGTACGTAAAATTAGGCCATTTGAGGTGAACATGTTCTGACCCTTTCATTTGGTATATTTTTATCCCTTTTATGTAAAATATTCCCTTTGAGAGGAAAGTATGAATTTTTCATATCCTGCAGTTGGTTATCAGTTGTAATGGGGAGTATTTGGTGAGTGACCACCAAATATGTCTGAAGCCATAACAAAAAGACTTGCCCCCTCAAAAAAAAAAAAGGCAGTCTGGTAGAATGCGGATTGCTTTTGCGGCTGCGGTGATTGTTATGATTTCTCACAATCACACCTGGTTGCGGTAGTGGTGGATCTGATTTTTGGAACCTTGCTCAAAAATAATAGTGGACTAACTGCACTTCATGATGAACAGAGCTTTGGATGTAGTTGAAACTGAATCATAAAGGAAAATCAAATTCTCTTCACTATTAAGAGGATCCCTGTTTCTTTCCCAAACTTTTCCAGTATTTGACTGTGACTGTGAAGAACTTTAGCTCCCCCAACGTCTCAGTAGGTTTATCCAATGAGTGGCTGAGTTATGCAGGCCTGGAAGGTCCCAGGTTCAATCTTTGTCTGTGCTGAATTAGCTGACCTCAAGCAAGGAGGCAGTAATAACTCTATAGGCTAGCTTAGTGCCTCTAGGTTTAGGGAGGGGCAAATTAACTCTGCTTCCTACTCTCGATCGTTATTCAATGTCTATGCCTAGAGGTATGTGCATGTGGACATCAGGTGAGAACAGGATTGTAGTCTGCTGTGAAGTTGTCCAACAACCAAATAGCCTGCCAATGCTCATTGTTGAAGCTCCCACTTGGGTGAGCTACCAAATGGAGCTGTACCCTAGTATGAAGTCAATGCCTGAAAGAAGAGAGAAAATTAGCATGGATGGAGGGGGATGGGGTACTAGGAGCTCCAAATTTTGAAGGAGAATTCTTTGAACACGCACCTACACCATAACATTTTGCAGGATAAAAGATCTCTTCCTGTATATTCCACCATTTTCTGTGTTTTTTGTTTGTGTACATGAGATAAAGTTTAATGGCTAAATATTCGAGATAAATAACGTAAGTGAACAACTTACTCGCTCTAACCCTTTTTTAATTAATAAAATCCTACTTCCATCACTCAAATTGCTCTTTTAACAAAGTTGCCCGTCCTTTATACTTCTCTGTGACCACTTCCACTATTAACACAGCGTTACAATTTGCCAGCCTGAAGTGGATCTTTCTGGGGCTGAGGGCTGCTCTTGGTTTAAATTATCAAACATCTGGGAAATGTGGAGGTAAAATTCAGCATCGGCAGGAGCGCGTTGTAGAAAGGAAAATCAGGTGGCGTGTGGTCAGCGGCCAATCCGCTACTGCCCGATTTGCGCTCCTGTAGAAGTTAAATGTTACTACTTGTGCATTACCATTACAGCAATGAGACTATTGGATGTGGTTCAATTGTTTTGTCAATTTACCAGTTTTAAGAACATAAGAACATAAGAAATAGGAGCAGGAGTAGGCCAATCGGCCCTTCGAGCCTGCTCCGCCATTCAATAAGATCATGGCTGATCTGATCCTAACCTCAAATCTAAATTCATGTCCAATTTCCTGCCCGCTCCCCGTAACCCCTAATTCCCTTTACTTCTAGGAAACTGTCTATTTCTGTTTTAAATTTATTCAATGATGTAGCTTCCACAGCTTCCTGGGGCAGCAAATTCCACAGACCTACTACCCTCTGAGTGAAGAAGTTTCTCCTCATCTCAGTTTTGAAAGAGCAGCCCCTTATTCTAAGGTTATGCCCCCTAGTTCTAGTTTCACCCATCCTTGGGAACATCCTCACCGCATCCACCCGATCAAGCCCCTTCACAATCTTATATGTTTCAAAAAGATCGCCTCTCATTCTTCTGAACTCCAATGAGTAGAGTCCCAATCTTCTCAACCTCTCCTCATATGTCCACCCCCTCATCCCCGGGATTAACCGAGTGAACCTTCTTTGTACTGCCTCGAGAGCAAGTATGTCTTTTTTTAAGTATGGACACCAAAACTGTATGCAGTATTCCAGGTGCGGTCTCACCAATACCTTATATAACTGCAGCAATACCTCCCTGTTTTTATATTCTATCCCCCTAGCAATAAACGCCAACATTCCGTTGGCCTTCTTGATCATCTGCTGCACCTGCATACTTCAAGTAAATTTAACACTCTTCCAGATACAAAGTGAATAGAGTTTTTCTCTACATCTCAATCCAACTCAAATTTAGATAATCAAACAAATTCAAGCATTGCATTGGCGTCACTGTTTTGATTTTCACTCGATGGCTTCGAAAGATTTAAAAAGATATCTGAATGTGGAGCCGGGAGGAGCAGGTTTGCTCCTACTGACCCCACATTCAAAGCACATGGGCCACTGCCACTGCTTCCCACCACCAGCACCCCCCTCCCCTCTTCCCTATTGCCACCGCTACCTTACTGATCTGATCCCCCCCCCCCCCCCCCCCTTTCCGGTCCCCATTAACCACCCTGATCGTCCATTCCTCTTTGCTGGCAAGATGCCTTGCGATGCCTATTAGATGTCTGCAGCTTGCTGATTTGATGATAATGAGGCCCAATATCAGATGAGCCTCAGGCCTCGCCATTCAGGTGCAGGGATTAACACCTGCATGCTCAAAGCTCGAATTTCGAGGCCAATAATTCTCTCGTGCTCAACGCCAAGAACCATTCCATAAATAAACCCTTGCTCCCCACGGATCAAAGTGTAACCTTACATAAAATTAATGGTCAGAAAATTGTGGAGTGCAAGTTAGACAAAAACTAAAGTTGAAAAGTATTTGTGTTTTTACCACATTATAATTAACCCATTTTCAAAGCTATGCTCCTGGGCTCTTGTTACTCGTTTTATAGTACTAATTAACTCTACGTTGTGATTTTCCGTGAAGCCTCATGGACCATTGACTGTTAAATCTCCAGCAGTAACCATGCTTTTCTGCTTAGAAAGCTACAACTCATTAGGCAACAAGTGTTTGCTTCATAGCAACAAAGTGCACATGCTCACTTGCTGTCTTGCTTGCTTGCTTGCTTGGTATCTTGCTTATCTTCAGTTCCACTTTATAACAGCCTGGTCTTTAGTTCCTTATTCAAAAGTAAATGGGGCATGAGCCAAGGTAGATAAACAAATTATTATCCCTAGAGTGATGGCATCTATTGTTGATTTTCTAAAGTATCAGGAGCTGTAACAGTGATTTATTTTGTGAGGAATGTTCTCATTTAGGCTTTGTGATACTAGTATTTTTATTCAGTGCCAGCTGGTTCAGATCATGATATTGTCGAATGGTTTGATGGTTCTAAAACTGAGAAGTGGTGAGAAATAGAAGGCAGGTAAGACAGGGAGAGAATTAAAAATAAGATCAGTCTTGGTAATAAAAATTGCCACCAGCCTAATCTCTCTGACATCGCTGATACCTTATTTTTGTAACTAAACTAGAGCTCCTGGAAATGAAGATTGCATCCCCAACTGAAACGTTAGCGAGTTTAGTAAATCCCAAACTCAAGCTGTCAAATCAAGAAAGAATAAGGAGTTGATCCATAAAATCTAGCATTTAAATGTTACCTGAAAGTAATTAATTTTCATTTTCTGCGTTGTCCTAGACATCCAGTATGGCACATTACATGTGAACAGAGTACATTTTTCAAATACCTTGGCTGTACATTCAGTGATTCCTGGTTTGGCATTGCTACTACAGTTGATTATTATATAAAGCATGTGTCACAATACTGATTAGACATTTGTATTTTCCTACCTATGTACAAAGTCATATCAGTATAGCTCAATGTGACAGTTAGCTTATTACCTGGAGAAGATGGAATTTATTTTCTGGGTGGTTTCTATTTCAAGAGAGTATCAGTTCTGTACACTACTTTTAATAACATTTCTGCCCTCTCAAAGGGAAAATGTAAGTTGGCAGTGCAAAATTTCACTCTTGCTCTATCACTGCTAAGCAGGAATACTGCCAGAATATAGAGTACTTGTGCTATTTGGTGTCATTCAAGGTTTATTGAATTCATTGCAATTGTGGTGGCATATTGCATTTAATGAAAATAGCAAAATACCATAAATATAAATTTTTCTCCAGCTGGACTCGATAGTGCCTTCGAGAAGGGACGAGTCCATAATGTGGTTCTGTCATTTTCATGAGCTATAGAAATAATAATGAAACCAAAAGCAATTGGGAATTACAAATGCTACTTAAGGTTTTTTTTAAAAGAAAACTTCTATCCTTTGAGACCTCCTTGGACCATGTGACCACAGTTCTCTGACCATGAGATATTTTCGCTGTGATAAATTGCTATATAAATTCAAGTAGTATTCATTATCTCATTATTCAAAGTTAGCTGCCAAGAGTTACTTGGATGAACACAAGGATGAGAATTTTAGAATCAAGGTGTTGGTGGACTGGGAGCCAATGTCAGCGTGTGAGCACAGGAGTAAATGGGATTTGGTGCAGGTGAGGATACGTATGGGCAACAGAGTTTTGGATCAGCTGAAGCATATGGAAGATGGGAGGCTGGCCAGGGGAGCATTGGAATAGTCAAGTCTGGAGGTAAGAAAAGCATGGATGAGAGTATCAGCAGCAGATGAGCTGAGGCAGGGGTGGAGATAGACAATGTTACCGAGGTGGAAGGAGGTTGGTCTTTGTGATGGAGAAGATAAGCGTTCGGAAATTCTCCCCTGGGTCAAATAGGATGCCGCGATTGTGAAAAGTCTGGTTCAGCCTGAGACAGTGGCCAGGGAGGGGGATAGAATCGGTGGCAAGGGAATGAGTTTGTGGCGGGGATGGTAGACAATGGCTTTGGTCTTCCTAATGTTTAATTGGAGGAAATTGCAGCTTATCGAGGGCTGGATGTCGGGACAAGCAGTCTGACGATGCAGTGGCTGGCTCGAGAGAGGTAGTGGTGAGGTAAAGATAAAGCATGACTTTGTGACACAAAAGATATTTATCTTTAGAAATTTTCATCCAATGCTAAAATTCACTTCACATTGCTGAGTAAAATCCATATATAGATAAATATAATTATAATTAGCACAGTGCACTGAAATGTTGTTTGTGGTAATCCTATTATAACATTTTAATTCTGTGTTTGTAGCATGGTTTCTGTTATCGAGGATTCCAACATATTTAGTGCATTAGTATGCAATATCTGAAGAGTATTTAACAATGTGCATTACTTACTATGTTGATACTAAAGAAGAAACTGATGAATAAAAATATTGCAGCAAGTCAGCGATTGTGTAACTGGAGGTCAGATTGTGAAGAAAACTGTCCCAACAGAAAACATTACTGCAGCATCTTGCTGATGTCATTGCACCAATATTCAAAAATGTACAAAACTTTATTTCTTAATTTCTGGGAGAGACCGCTTATTTAGATTAACATTTGTGGGATTGCTTATTGTCAATTAGAATCTCTCTATTCACCAACTACCTAATTAAATCATTGAAAACTAGTATCTGTTTCAGATAATTTCCATGAAATAAGTGAAAAGCAAAGTATTGTAAGCTGCTAGCATGTTACCAGATACGTTACAGGCAGCACAATCTCTGCCTTATTTTATCAGGACAGTTTCATTAGACTGAATGAATGTTTTATATGTTTAAAAGGTAGGAAAAAGTGCTAAAAACTATTATTGTCCTATTACAGTCTCTTATAACATCTATGAAATCATGAATAATGTTGAACACATGGTAATTTTTATTAAAGTACCAAAACTAAGACTGCTTGGTGTACCTGTTGCACTGGTGTACTGTCATCTCCAGCAGGCACACCTTTAGTAGACTTTAAGCATTACAATGAAAACTTTTTTTTCCCCCAAAGTGGCTGCCTTAACCAAAAGAAAATGACTGTTGTAGTCTAAGATCTATTATCAGTATGAACTCAACACCCATAAATGGTGTTTCTTAGTAGAAGGTAGTACTTTATTTAGACGTTCAGTATGCTTTAACAGCAACATTTCTAACAGGGAAGTCAGTGGACTGCTTAGACAAATGAAATCATTTTGAAGTAGAGATCTCCAGTAATTCTGTGGAAAGGTTCCATTTGGAGAATGCTAATTTTTTGTAGAAACTATGGCATTGTGAAAAACAACAATGACATCATTGTTTAATTGGTTTCTTCTGCACAGTTGGTTCATGTTAGTGCATACATTGGAGCATGAACAGGAAGTTTGGTGCATACCTTAGGGCTGTGTACTCATTGGGAGTGATCCTCGATGAATGACAAACTGCTGCTGAGGACAAGATTTATACAGCCTGATGCTGTGTAGTTGTCATAGGAACAGGTATCAGAATTGTCATAGGAACAGGTACCAGCATTGTAGCATAAATTGGAAGAATTTCCCAGTACCTGGAGCTGAGGGAGGATTGATCCAATTTAACAGTAACTTAAAGCAAATCATTTTTAATGATAAAAGAATGTGTGCTTTAGTTAGTAACTGGACTATAGATTTTTGGATTATCAAAACACTGTACAAGACAAAAGATTAAATCATTAAATTAATTGCACACTACTTGACATTATTGACTGAGAGTGTAAGCGATTGATAAAAGAGTCATTTTCACAAAAGTGAGTAAGGTGACAATGAATCTGTTGGTGTTTAAAGAGCTTTTCACATGCTGCAAATTTGGTGCATTTATCAATGAAGGCCTATGTGATTGAGTTAAGGAATCCAATTGAAGATTTCCAGATAACCAGATATTTCCAGGTAGAATTCGTTTTTTTAGGATGTAACTAACAGGGTAGATAAAGGGGAACTAGTGGATGTAGTATATTTGGATTTTCAAAAGGCATTTGATAAGGTGCCATCTAAAAGGTTGTTATGCAAGATAAGGGCTCATGGGATTGGGGGTAATATATTAGCTTGGATAGAGGATTGGTTAATGGACTGAAAACAGAGAGTAGAGATAAACAGGCCATTTTCAAGTTGGCAGGCTGTAACTAGTGGGGTACTGCAAGGATTGGTGCGTGGGCCTCAGCTATTTACAATCTATATTAATGACTTGGATGAAGGGACAGAGTGTATTGTATCCAAGTTTCCTGACCATACAAAGCTAGGTAGGAAAGTAAGCAGTGAGGAGGACACAGTCAATTTTCAGATGGCCAAGTGGGTGCGTTCATGGCAGGGGGGCTCCTAAAATTGGGGATTCCCGGAGAGGGTCCGGAGCCCGGCTCCAACCCGCCCACTTCCGGGCTCCCCAATGGCGCGAATCGGTGCGCGTGCAGCCCCCGCATGCGGGACTCCCACCGGCAATCAAAGCCGGATCCCACTTAAGATCATTATGTGGGTACTTGAGGTCGTTTACAGACCTCATTAGTTGGAGATTTCAGGAAGATTCGGATTTTGGACTAACCAGAGCGTGTTTCCCATGCTGGGGGAAACACTCCCTGTTTAAACAGACGTGTGGCAGCTGCAAAGGTCCATTTAACAGGTGCGGGGTAAACCCTCATTCATTGCAACAGGGCACTCTGTCACCTCAGACAAAGTTTTGACTGCCACACCGTTGTCTACACACTCTAAATTATTAAATCATACCCTAAATTCTGCTGTCCAAACACATTTACCGACTTTGTGGACCCCCTCACACTCTCACCATCAGGATGGGGGGGGGTGGTCCATTGCTGCATTCATCACTCCATTGGAGGACGAGCAACATCACCAGCCTCACCAGGCATGCTGTCCACCTCCGCCACATGGAGCTACACAACACAGTGCTGCGCAACAGACACCTGCACAAAGTAGTCGTGCAACTACACATACACCCGCTATAGAGTGACCCAATGGGTGGCATCAAGGGTGGTTATGGAGAACCTCATGAAAGGGCATTATTGCACAAGCCACTCAAGAATGGCCAAGACGTGGCAGTAGTGGTGACAATATAATATGTAATGTGAGTTGATCAGAAATCAAGTATAAGTAAAAACCATGACAAACCCTCAAACACCCTTGTGCATCCCCTTCATGCTCACGACACATTTGCCTTACGCTTCCTACTACACATACGTGATGCATGCCCTGTGGCTGCAGCACAGGTAGTGGCAGGTTGGGTGAGGCTGACCGTGAAAGGGATGCATGAGAGGGTGAGTATGAGATAGAGCCATGAGATTGTATGAGGATTGGGATGTGTACTGGCAAGGTGAATAAGTACAGGTAAGATGAGGATGAGCTTTGAGTGGTTGTGAGGAGTGATGTGACAGAGTGGTGTTGGTAGTGCAGAAGGAGATGTGGGGCGGGGGCGGAGATGTGGCAGATGGAGTGTAGGGGAATGAGTAAGTGTACTCACTTTGGCTGACCTACTTAGGTCATTGAAGCACCTCCTGCACTGTATACAGGTGTGTGATATGTTGGTGGTGCTGGTGACCTCCTCTGCCACCTCGCGCCAGGCCTTCGTGGTGGTAGAGGCAGGCCAGTTCCTCCCGTCCACTGGGGAGAAGATCTCTCCTCCCCCTCCTCCTCACCCCATCCAGTAGGACCTGGAGTGAGGCATCATTAAACCTGGGAGCAGCCTTCTTCCCTGGGCTGCTCTATGCTGTAATTTTGCCTATTTTCTGCAGCATCAGTCAGTGGAGGACCGCCTCTTTAAATAGGGCTCCTCCAGCTGACAGCCTATGATGCGGGTGCACAGTCCGCTCGCCGCGCAGCTTTCCAGTGCGAAAACCGGAAGCCAAGATAAATGGCTTCAATTTACTTACGATCGCATGCCAAAACCACCAATTTTACTGGGCGCGTGGGATAACCCCCCTCCCCCCATTACCAACCCGCCTCCCTCCTAATATCAGGCCCAAAGAGTCTGCAAAGGGATAGAGACAGATTAAGTGAGTGGGCAAGAAGGTGGCAGATGGAGTATATTGTGGGGAAATGTCAGGTTACTCACTTTGGTAGGAAGAAAAGAAAAACAGAATATTTAAATGGTGAGAAACTATTAAATGTCGTTGTCCAGAGAGACTTGGGTGTCCTGGTACAAGAAACACAAAGTTAGCCTGCAGATACAGCAGGCAACTGGGAAAGCAAATGACACGTTAGCCTTTATTGCAAAGGGGGTTGGAGTACAAGAGTAAAGAAGTCTTACTATTGTACACTGCTTTGGTGAGACCTCACCTGGAGTACTGTGTACAGTTTTGGTCTCCTTATCTAAGGAAGGATATACTTGCCTTCGAGGCAGTGCAATAGAGGTTCACTAGATTAATTCCTGGGATGAGAGGGTTGTCCTATGAGGAAAGATTGAGTAGTATGGGCCTATACTTTCTGGAGTTTAGAAGAATGAGAGGTGATCTAATTGAAACATGTAAGATTCTGAGGGATTTGACAGGGTAGATGCTGAGAGGTTGTTTCCCCAGCTGGTGAGTCTAGAACTAGAGAGCATAGTCACAGGATAAGGGGTCGATCATTTAAGACTGAGATGAGGAGGAATTTCTTCACTCAGAGGGTTGTGAATCTTTGGAATTCTCTATCCCAGATGGCTGTGAATGCTGAGTCGTTGAATACATTCACAGCTGAGATAGATAGATTTTTGTACTTCAAGGGATATGGGATCGGGCAGGAAAGTGGAGTTGAGGTTGAAGATCAGCCATGATCTGATTGAATGGCGGAGCAGGCTCGAGGGGTTGTATGGCCTACTCCTGCTCCTATTTCTTATGTTCTTATAATGTGTGACGTTACCTAGTGATAAAGCTGGCGTGTAAGAATACAGCTGAGCTTAGAGGGAAGACGGTACAACCCATAGCTATATGAAACAAACTATATCAGTATATAGGTATAAGCAAAATGCAAAATCATTGATGCAAAGGATTTAAAATAAGTGCAGTCAACTTTTCTAAGTCTGGTTCCCATATCTTAATGATGAGTTACAATTGGCAATTCATGAAGACTTAAGTTCCATACAACTTCTAGGGTAGAGTATGTTTCAGGGATCTGTTGGAACAAAAAAAAATCCCTATTCAATTCAGGAGACTTGTTCACATGACTGGAAGATTTTCATTATATTGCACTTGTCACAGACTTAAGACTTGAGAAATAAATTAAAATAATATCTGACAACAAACATCTACAAAGGATTGATCAATACTTTTTATTTGCCTATCTGCTCCGGCCATTTTCAGTAGCTTGTAGGCCAGATTCTACAACTGGGGCATGTTGGCTGCTGCTTAGATAGCAATCGAATAATCATAAATCAGGAAAGAAACACTTGAGAACATTAGAGGAAATTCTGACTTCCCTGAAAAGACAATATATCTGGGTAAGTTGTTCAGGATGTTATGATTTCCTACAGCAGAATGTAAAATATCTGGGCACATTTCTGCAGGGCTACAGAGGACTAGATTGTAGCAAACACTCAAACAGCAAAACCACTAAAAGTATTCAAATTCATCTTTTTGAACTATTTACATTAGAAAATCTCTCTGCAGCCATTGCATGAACTAATTAAGAGAAACATAGTGGAAATGGTCAACAGTGAAGTAGCATTCATTAGGCATAAATTCAGTTACTCCGTGGAATGAAAAATGATATGCAACTCTGTATGGCAGGGGTGTCCAAGCTTTTATCTTTGTAAGCTGCATATATGCATACCATAGAGTATTGGGGGCCATATATAAGGGCAGAGATCCTGTGCTCCTGGCGTGGATCTATTTCCACCGAGGTTTCATCTCGGGAAATCATGGTAATGCTCACCACAATTTTCCATCACGTGGATGAGAAATGAGAAGTATTTAAAGCACAGAAAGATATCTGGTTATGGAGAGAAAGTAGGGCAGTGGGATTAGGTTTGGATTGCTGTAGCAAAGAGCTAGCACAGACGTGATTGGCCAAATGGCTGCCTCCTGTGCTGTAAACGTCTACGGTTCTGAAATCGTAGTAAGTGCATTCAGAATTTTCCAACATGCGCTTCTGGCGTGGAGGAGCCACACCAGAATAGGACATTCAGAAACTTAGCTCTATAAACCATAAATTCATGTTCTGATTAATTTGTGTTTATCTCAATTTGCTTGGTGTTCTGCTTTAGGATTTATTCACCATCCAGGCCCACAAAATTTGGGATAATCCATCAAATAAGAAATGTAAGTGTAAATCATACTGAGTCGTTTGACAGTCAGATTTCCAAGGGTCTGGGCCACATGTGACCAAAGGGCTGCAGGTTGGACACCCTTGCTTTATTGGGCCAGGGATCACGTCAAATGACCAGAAGGGAATGCTCTGACAAAAGCAAAGAGAATGTTTGTCAAAATGAGAGAAGTACTTAATCTTTGGTATTAAGAAATTCCCAAATTACCTTTTATGATGGTTTATTCTCTTAACTCAGCCTTGGCTCAGTGGTAGCACTTTTGCCTAAGTCACAAGGTCATGGGTTCAAGCCCTGCTCCAGAGACTTGAGTGCATAGTCTAGGCTGGCACTGTCTGAGGTGCTGTCTTTTGGGCAGGGATACACTTTTTTTTATCTTTCCCACTGCATTGGAATAGCTTGGCTGGAGGGGGCTGCTCGTTCACTTGTGCAGGTCTTTAGTACTACAGCTAGGATGTTGTCAGGGCTCATACTCTTTGCTGTGTCACGTGCAATCAGCCATTTCCTAATGTCACATGGAATGAATCGGATTGACTGGACTCTGGCATTTATGATGGTTCGGCCCCCCTTGTGCATTGGGGGGTGGAGAGTGCTGCTGCAATGAGAAATTTAATGGGCAAAGTTTTCCCAGGCTGCTTGGAAGATCTATGCCCTATTCCGGGAGGGTTGGCAATCCTACTTCAGAGGGCTTTCAGAGAAAATCTCAGCCTCTACGACTGGTGTCGTATACTTTCCTGAAGGACGAATCAGTCCGAGTTTTATGATGGTGCCAGTTATCAATTTCAATTTATTGAATTCAATTTCACAACTTGCCATTGTGGAATTTGAACTCAAGACCTCTGGGTTTCTAGTCCAGTACCATAACCATTACATTACTGTACAGTGCATAGTCTTGCATTAGAGTTTTATAAAAGTGAGTAATACTTGGGGAATGAGTATAGAGCAGTGAGACAGAACTTAGATTTGTACCACTGAATTGCCATAAACATATAAGTTCAATATGCTTTGTACATGGTAAATGTTTGTCCAAAAATTGCAGAAAGAGGGGATGAAGAAATTATGAAATTAAAGACAATCTGTTTATTTAGAAAGGTAAAAATAAAAGCTTAATTTTGCACATAGTTGAAAAAATGTTCCTTTGCCCTGGTTCAAAGAAATGATTGTTTGACATTTAACTTCTCATGTTCTACTCACTATTTGATTTATGATTATGCTAATGTAAACTTGAATAGAACTGTAGGAAGAAATAAAAAATAACTTTTGTCCTACGCTTATTAATCATTTTACCTTATCAACACATTAAATGGAGCAGTGAGAAAAGGGTAACGTCATGGAAAATATTCTGGAATATGATCTGCCAGGATGGAGCAGACATCTCACTGGGACCATTTGTAAGGCTGGAAACTAAAAGTAATCATCACCTTCTACAGCAAGGATGTTTGTTGGACATAGGGGAGGTGTGGAATCCTTACAAAAATTGTGTACAATATCGCCCTACATTTTCCATCCACTGCTTTGAATGTGGAAATGTGATTTAATACCTTAAGAAGTAGAACTTTTGTTCTAAAGTGCATAAAGACATCTCCCATTCAGTTGTACCTTAACATGAAAAATAAAACGATGCAGCAAAGTAGTATTTAAATCCTATTTATGGTCAGTAACACAGGTTCATGTTCCTGTAATTTGATTCCTTGCAAAGTTTATTTTGTGAATGGTTTCCAAACAGTAATTTACACTTTTCGTGCATTTATTTGAATGCTTAATTACAATATTCAGCAATGTTTCCTGCTTCATGTCTTCATTTAAATACTTAAGGCCAGGGCTTAGTAGCAGAATCTCTTTTCTGAAATACGATACTTCTTCAATACTTTCAACTGCAAAATTTCAGCAAATTGCTTTACCAGACGGACATATTGAAATTTTGTTGGAAACTTCATTTTATGGATTCCCAAGATTGCGTAAATTGAGACCTGTCTCTTTGTGTGGTATGTCTCCTTTTTCTCCCTAATAGTCTAAATATACTGTTGAGTTTATCCTATGAAATAAAAACTTTAATCCATTACAATTTTTGAAAAAGTACTTGGATGTCAAATTATCACTAAATTTATATCAAAAATGGGTTATAATCTCTTTCTGCAAAAAACCTATTGCGTTTGAGTTCTAAATTTATTGAACCCATTTTGTTAAATAATGTGGGCCTTGTTATGTTCAATATTTATCTCTGTTGAAGTGCCTAGAGGTGTATGTTGCATGATGCACACAATGATCAGAAAACTTTGCATTATAAATTTGGGAATTATAATCAACTCAATCCAACAATGAAGAGCTACTATTTTACCAGTGTTGACAAGGGAAGAATTTGACCCATATGCATTTATATCTCCATGTTGATGAATTAATTTCTGGCTCACAATAAGAAGTTACATTTTAATAATGTCGATTTATACTAATCCCCAAGAGAATTGATTCATAAAACCTTGAATCTCATTGTTAGGGTGTGACAAATTCTACATGAACATGGTTACATAAATAGTTATTGTTATAAGATCATCCATTTAAAGGTCCACCAAAGCTATCATTAGCAAATACATGGATAGTGATTTTGAATTTTAAATTAAATTTAATTTGGCAGGAATAAATGCCCTGTACTGATGGTAAAATGCTCAGAACCATAGTAGAAAAATGCCCTGAGGTGGATATGTTGTAATGGATAGCACTGCCAGCATTTGTATGTCATACCTGTCTATCCACTGTAAGCAACTATATGCAGCTGACAGGTGAAGATATGTCAGTCTGGTCGTTGTCAGTCCAACCCACTTTGGAGTTTCATGTAAAAGTAATGAGGACTGAAATTTAGTGTGGCTATCACTTTAGCATTAGGGATGAGCAATAACTGCAAATGCACTGCTGTACTATACTGAGACAGGAATTTTACATGAGACCTCTTTATTAATTAAGCTGTACTATCATCACTTCATTAATGAGGCTTGTCTGTACAAGAACCATGTATTCTTTGTTTTCTCGTCTCTCTCTTTCTATAATGAACATATCTTTTGTTAATGTTTTAAAAAAGCTAATCTCCTCCATGGAATGTCAGCAGCATTCTGCCTTGCCAACACGGGGACAAAAATAGAAATGTAGCACTTTAACGCAAGCTGATTGGTTCATTTGATGCCCTTGTATTATATAGGTATGGGACATTCGCAAATAAAAGACAAGAAAATGAGCTCAATGGTGAAAGCCCACGTTCTGGGATTTGATTGGTTCATGGTAAACAGATGGTCATTGATTTGGTTCCTAATGGAATGAATCAATTGATGCCACACACATACCTAGCTCCCTGCACAGCAACGAGCTTAATCAGCTCCCTGGCTTCTGTCTAGTTCAGATCCCATTCCTGAGCTTTCCTTTCCTGGCATTAGTTCTTTTATCTCCCCTTTGCCCCCACCCCCCGGCCAGCTGCTTCCTTCATGCACTTGCTCTGAGCTCCATTTTGGCCTTTTTGGCCTTTTTGGCTTTTTCAGGTTCCTCTTCTGACTTGTGCCTGCAGTCCCCCCGCACACACCCACCCCCCAACTCAAAAGGTGTAAATTCAAATTTAAAAACAAGTTTCACACAGTACTCTAATCCTAATTCATAGGGGAACAGGAAGTGTGTATGGTGTGATGGGGCGTGGTTTTATGATCATTGAGAATGGGGGGGGTGGGGGGGCGCGCGCGCAAGAGTGCAAAAATAAAACTGCGAGCTATAGGACCAAGTAGGAAAAAAAAGTCAGAAGAGAAAGTAAATATAAATTACAAAAGGAGGGAAAGGAGGAAAATGACAGAAGAAAGGAAGGGGTAAGGGACTGGAGTGGCAAAGGAAGAAGAGTGGAAGAATGTTGAAGACAGATCAAAAAAGGAGGTGCAAGACAGTAATTCTGACATCTGCTGGATAGTACATCAGCGGCCAGCAAGTGGTTACAGCAACATAACTTGCTCATCAAATGCACTAAAGAAGCTGTGTGACCGGCAACTGCAGCCGGCCAGGGCTCAACAGCAGCCCTGTAGGCAAGTGAATGGAGATATGCCTACAAGGCCAAACCCAGCTGGGAGTGTTGGATGCAATCAAACAGGTGAAGGAGATGCCAAGTGTCCCCACCAAGTCCTGCATGTTTTTATTCTTGGTGGTTCAGATGTGGGTGTGTCCACTGCTAGCTGTCTGGGAGATTGACTGACAATAAATGACTAGCATTAAATGGGGTTAGTTGGAGGAATGGCTTGGTTCATGGCATGAGTGAAGCAACTTGGCATGGGATGGTGCTATATTAATTTACAAAATAAAGTCCTTCTTGTGGGATACATGGGTCCCGATATGAGCAGGGAAGCGGGTTGGCAGCGGGGGGGTGTGGGGGGAGATTGGGCACGAGGAAATCCCCCCTGCATGAACCAAACTTACCGTTTCCGACGCAGTCGCACGTTGATTGCTGATGATTAATGTCCTCTCCGGGTTTTGCACCCGGCAGCCAGCCTGATTGACAGGCTGTCTGCCATCAGGAGCTGCAATGCGAGGGGAAGGGGGTGGGAAAGAGAGAGAGCCAGGCGTCATCCGGCGCTGGACTGGGAAACCGGGGTGGGGGAGATCGGGGGGGGACATGGGAGGACACGGGATGGTGAAGAGGGAGACATCGGACATTGGAGCAGGTTTCAAAAGTAAGTGCATTTAGTGTTTTAACGTCATTGCATGTTTTTTAATTTAATTTATTTAGTTTCTTTCTCCCTGATCCGGCCCTTCACACCTGGTTTCACCAGGTGTGACTCAAACAGTGGGCAAGCCGCTCAGGTAAGTTAAAAATCTTTCTAATCACTTACTCTATCACAGTTAAAGTGCTTTAAGTACCTCAATGAGGTACATTTGGCTCTTTAACTGTCATCCCGCCGGCTTTAATTGCCGGCAGGTCTTCCGTTTTGTGAGTCCCTGGGAAACTCGGAAGCCGGCGGGGCTGGAGCCAACTTCCGAACCTGAATGGGATATGTGTGATTTTCGGAACCCCCTTGCCCCCAATGCACCATCATTTGACTCCTAAAATCACCCCCATGGTCTGAGTGTCACTTGTCCAATCAATTGAACCCCAGAACATTTTAAAAGCTTATCACTTGGCAATGGACATGTTATATGGATAACAGGTGAAATGGATATGATTTAGCCATACCTTTGCTTTTTATTTTCAAATTAAGAAATGGTCATGGAAGTTCATGAGAGATTTTTTTTAATTTGAAGCCCTCCCCCAGGAAAACTGATGCCTTTTCTACCTTGGGCTGATAAGTGGCAAGTAACATTTGCGCCAGACAAGTGTCAGGCAATGACCATCTCCAACAAGAGAGAGTCTGACCACCTCCCCTTGACATTCAACAGCATTACCATCGCCGAATCCCCCACCATCAACATCCTGGGGGTCACCATTGACCAGAAACTTAACTGGACCAGCCATATAAATACTGTGGCTACAAGAGCAGATAAGAAGCTGGGTATTCTGTGGCATGTGACTCGCCTCCTGACTCCTCAAAGCCTTTCCACCATCTACAAGGCACAAGTCAGGAGTGTAATGGAATACTCTCCACTTGCCTGGATGAGTGCAGCTCCAACAACACTCAAGAAGCTCGACACCATCCAGAACAAAGCAGTACGTTTGATTGGCACCCCATCCACCACCCTAAACATTCACTCCCTTCACTACCGGTGCACAGTGGCTGCAGTGTGTACCATCTACAGGCTGCACTGCAGCAACTCGCCAAGGCTTCTTCGACAGCACCTCCCAAACCCGTGACCTCTAGAAGGACAAAGGCAGCAGGCACATGGGAACAACGCCACCTGCACGTTCCCCTCCAAGTCACACACCATCCCGACTTGGAAATGTATCGGCGGTCCTTCATCGTCGCTGGGTCAAAATCCTGGAACTACCTACCTAACAGCACTGTGGGAGAACTTTCACCATATGGACTGCAGTGGTTCAAAAAGGCGGCTCACCACCACCTTTCCAAGGGCAATTAGGGATGGGCAATAAATGCTGACCTTGCCTGTGACAGCCACATCCCATCAACGAATAATAAAAAATTTGAGTGGAGCTATCACAGCAGGGCTTGACCTTGTCTTCACCTGGATTCCAGACACACCTGTACTTGCAGCAGGGACTGCTGAGACTATTTTACATAGTACATAGTAAACTCCATTACTGGCTGAGATTGGCTAACTCATCAGACCAGGGATAAAATTGATTCAATTTTTTGAGGAGGTAACAAGGAGGGTTGATGAGGGTAGTGTAGTTGATGTAGTCTACATGGATTTTAGCAAAGCTTTTGACAAGAACCCACATGGCAGACTGGTCAGAAAAGTAAAGGCCCATGGGATCCAAGGGAAAGTGGCAAGTTGGATCCAAAATTGGCTCAGTCGCAGGAAGCAAAGTGTATTGGTCGATAGGTGTTTTTGTCACTGGAAGGCTGTTTCCAGTGGGGTTCCACAGGGTTCAGTACTCGGTCCCTTGCTTTTTGTGGTTATATATAAATGATTTAGACCTAAATGTAAGAGACATGATTAAGAAGTTTGCAGATGATACAAAAATTGGCCTTGTTGATAATGAGGAGGCAAGCTATCGACTGCAGGAAGATATCAATGGACTGGTAAGGCGGGCAGAAAAGTGGCAAATGGAATTCAATCCAGAGAATTGTGAGGTAATGCATTTGGGGAGGGCAAACGAGGCCAGGGAATACACAATAAATGGAAGGATACTGGGAGGTGTAGAGGAACAGAGGGACCTTGGAGTACATGTCCATAGATTCCTGAAGGTAGCAGGACAGATAGATAAGGTGGTTTAAAAAGGCATACGGGATACTTTCCTTTTTTAGCCGAGGCATAGAATATAAGAGCAGGGAGGTTGTGCTGGAACTGCATAAAACATTAGTTAGGCCACAGCTTGAGTATTACAACAGTTCTGGTCACCATATTACAGAAAAGATGTGATTGCACCAGAGAGAGGGTACAGAGGAGATTTACGAGGATGTTGCCAGGACTGGAGAATTTTAGCTATGAGGAAAGATTGGATAGCCTGGAGTTGTTTTCATTGGAATAGAGGAGGCTGAGGGGTGATTAAATTGAAATGTATACAACTATGAGGGGCCTTGATAGAGTGGATTAGAAGGACCTATTTCCCTTAGCAGAGTCAGTGACCAGGGGGCATATATTTAAAGTAATTGGTAGAAGGATTAGAGGGGAGCTGAGGAGAAATTTTTTACTCAGAGGATAGTGGGGGTCTGGAACTCACTGCCTGAGAGGGCGATCGAGGCAGAAACCCTCAACTCATTTTAAAAAGTACTTGGATGTGCACTTGAAGTGGCATAACCTACAGGGCTACGGACCAAGTGCTGGAAATCGGGATTAAGATGGATAGCTCTTTTTTGGCTGGCACGGACACGATAGACCGAATAGTCGCCTTCTGTGCTGTAATTTTTAATGATTCTATGAAAACCTAAGACCTGTTTGGTTTGGTTATTGCTTTTTCACGGAGCCATTTAACGATCGAGGTCTGTACCTTACCTTAGGTTGTTTGCATTCATGTGTTCTACGTGCATGACTTAAAATGAATGCAATATATATATACTTAAAAAAGGTATTATCAGGGTGACTGCCTATTGAAATATGCATTCCACCTAAAAAAAAAAGAGAAAACATTTCAAAGCTCTCAAAAAGGAGCAAATCTGTCCATTTGCACATGATTCAGGCTTGTTTTGGCTCATGCACAGGACAGGAAGAATTCATCTCCAGGGGTTTGTAAGGTTGGGGTATGTGCTTACTTCTTGCTTCACTGTGATGGCCAGAAACTATGGTTCAAATAAATTAACTCTGTTTCATAAGGTGCTGATGTAAAAAATAAAAGCATGCTCTGGCCAAATCAATGATTGGAGAACAATGCACAGATTGGATAACTGCTGCACACACGCAAAGCCTAGCAACAATCAGAAAAATAATGGCTGGGAAGGTATTCTATCTGGACATTGTTCCCAGTAATTAATTTGGCGCAAACGTGTTTTTATTTTTGAAGGAGTGCTTTTTGAAAACATTTTAGAAAATGAAAGGAAATTGCACATTCATACCTGTAGTTCACTGCTCTTTAATATAACCTTGCAGTCAATATGTAAATCCAACCATTATTTCATCTATCAGTTTTCTTTCAATTCCCCAAATCGTTGAATTTTCAACTATTTTTCTCCAAATGTCCTTAGTCTACATACTATTTGCCAGTTGAGGGGTCAGGCAGCTGACATAAATCCAGACATCTGCTAATGCTGCCATTGAGCTGCCAGTTGGAAGGCATGTAAAATGGCTTCAAGTGACTCCTTTCTTATTGGCAGCCAGTTAGCCTCTCGTCCCAACTCCACTGAAAGCACATTGAAGATTGGGAGATTGGTATTTCGTCAACTGTGGGCTAAAATCGACCTCCTATTAATGAATCAGAACACCAACATACTGCATCATCTCTGACAACAGTATGCCATGAAAAATATTAGGGCATGGTCATGTACTAACAAATAATACAGAGCCTGGCAAATTATTTTAAAACTAAAATCAGAAGTGCTCTGTTATATATTGCATTAGTATCCTGCGATGTGCTGCATGTAGCCCCAGTAATTCTGCAAGCATGAACTTGCTGTAACTACAGAAAGATATTTTCATATTGTATTGTTTTTCCTGTGCTCCTGTTTATTGCTCCTCTGATGGCTCAGCAAATTCACCCAGTGAGTAGTTCAGCCATACTGGGAAGGTCATAAGTTCGATCCATGGTCTGTACTGAATTAGCAGACCTCAGCTGAGATTCAGGGTGTTACAATTGGTTTCAGCGCCCCAGGGTTGGGAAGGGAATAATGTCCTCTCCTGTGTGCAGTCCAGTGATATCAGTTGGAGGTGTGCTTATGTGGATGTCGGGTGAGAAAAGGATAATGCTTTCATGGCCCATATGGTCAAATAACTTGCTAGCACTTGCTGTCCGAGCTCTCACAAATAATAGTAACTTGGGTAAGGTACTGGAGGGCAACTGGTGCCCATGGAACTTTTCCCCCTGAAGAAATAAGTCTTCAGGAAAGAAAGTATAGAGAAAAAACGAGGCTGAAGGCTGGGAGGGGGAAAATTAACTGAATTTTTTTAACGTATCAATCACACCAAATTATGTTTATGAAATAAGCCTTGTTAAACTAACAACACTAATCTGTATGATAGATGATCAGAGCTTATTGTGACATTTACAGTGTAATCGGATTTGATTTAAGTGGTCATCTGAGTCTGACTTGTGTTATTTATATAGGACTGTTTAGTATGAAAAGTTATATCTATATATTTGTTCTACAAGACTAAGTACTATAGCTCCTTTTGAAAAAATGGACTTGAATTTAACATGAACAATATGTGGAGCCTCATTTGTAATTTAACCCTAAAGGAATCAGTCCAGATATAAACTAAATAGATTGTAATCTCCCAGGATTTATAGAAGGGCCTTCCCCAAATCTATTCATGTCCTTGGAGATATTTCCCTAACTTGTGTGTTGGCATGTAACAGCTACAATCCATTAGACATTTCCATCTAGTGTGGATGCTATCCTTATATAAGTGCCCTGCAATGCAGCTGGTCGGACAAATTTAATGGTGGAGGTAAAGTATTTGCTATAGATCCAAATCTTTTCAGTTCGGTATTTATACATAAGGTTCAGATGCACTGCAATTTTAAATTCATTGTTTCTTCATCTGCTTTGTAGCCAGGGGTTATAGAGAAATAGGCATGAATGTTCAAAATGCAGGCCTTTTTTATTTTTGCAACTGATCTGAATAGACTGCAGATGTTTTTAGCTTCGTATAGACATTAAAAATATCTCTTAACAAAAAGTACCCCCTCCTTTCCAATACCCACATTCCCCTGGGATGTGAAAATATTACATGCAATGTTTGAATATTAAATAGGTTCTTGAATTTGAGTGCACCTGAATTGAAGCCTCCATATGGAACAGGTCTAAGGCTAATCTTTTAGCAACTTCAGGGAAGGATTATTTGTCCTAATGTTGCCCTTTCATACACAGAGACTATATATGAATCATATGAATCAGTTTATGATGTGTAAGAGATGTGCCTATGTTTTCCCCTGAGAAACAATAATGTGAATGTCACTCAGCATCTCTGTCAGATCATTTTGATAGTGTTTTAAAAGTGTTTTGAAACCAAAACCTGAATAAATTTAAGAGATTATAGGTTATTTTAATAAAGCCCTCACAATATTTTGGGTTTGCTTCATTTATGTCAGGCAGCCAATTATTTCAGGATGCCACCAACAATGGCTACGACTTGGAGTGCAGTATTTAGGGGATGGCAATGTTTTCACTTTATCGAGTTGCTCCAGGGATAGATTGTTATTCATTCAAGGTGCTGCTTTTGATGTTCCCTTCAGGCCTCACTTGTGGGACAGATTCCTTACAGGCCACATTACATCAACTCCTACTCCCAAGACTTGAGCACAATATCTAGGCCAACACCCTGTGCAGTACTGAAGGAGGGTTGAATTGTTGGTGCCTGCCTGTTCAGATGGATGTACAAGATCATGTGGCACTATTTAAAGAAGAACAGGGTATCCTGGTAAATGTTCTTTCCTCAACTAACGATCACCAAATATAGATTAACTGGTCATTCATCTCCAATCTGTTTGTAGGACTATGATGTGTGCATTGTCCAAATGACTGATTGGATACAAAAATACATAGCAACTATTTTTGGGCCATAATTGTCACATTTGGCTTGAAGCTCTCAATTCTAAAAGTCTGATTTACATACATGAGGAAATTCCTAGGCAATGAGCTTCATTCCTGGTCTTGATTCTAACTGTGTGCCAGTTTTTGACAGGTGAGTTTGATTTCAGTTCAGAAATAACCCACTCTGGAAAAAATGAGGCCCGGGCTATTTTAACTCCTAAATTCATATAATTCCTGCTAGCTGACTTACCACCCGCCCACCTAGGTTTTTAAGCTGCCTATCTGACATTTAAGTTGTGGGTTGCAAGAATTTTCTCCAGTTGAACATTATGTAAACCAAGGCTATCCTATTTTGTTCCAATTGTGGAAGGAAGTCTGCAGCCCTAGATTTCCTTGTGTTGCCTGGAGGAGCACTCCTGCTCCTCTTGGCCTACAAGGAAACCTTCTAAAATCTTTTAGGCCCTCTTCTGATCCTGCTGCTTCTTCGCGGCCAGTGCTCCTGGTGAGGCCGGCACTGAGTGCCAAATGCAACTGAATGTTCAGACCCTGTCTTTTGAATTTCGATGAGATCCTCACCTGCCTGGTGCGAGGGCCTTGCTGGCAGGGCAAAACACGTATTTTAAAATGGCATGCGGCACGAAGCCAGCGAGGATCAGGTGACTAAGTTGCTGCAAGAATTTTAACGACCGGCATGGCCCGTTCTCGCCAGGCTGTTAGATTAGAAACAAGCCCCGATTTTAACCCATGACTAAGACTGCATACATTCATGTCCAAAATATTGCTTGATTCTAATCCTGCCTCACTCCTCTTATGATATATAATTTAATTCTATGAACAACAATGGTATTAAAAATGTTTGTGGTGTATTTGTTTATTTTCCTTATGACAAGAAAGATGTATGGAAATGGGTGAAATATGAGACATTACAAAAGTATGGCTCTGATGACTTTGTGTACAGCCAGCATTTACAATGCAGTACATTCTGGTTAACTCAACGTTGTGTGTAATGAGAACAAATTGGAGGAAATAATTCAACTAATTACGATTGTTAAGAACCCCAGCTCAGGGAAAGCACTTGTGATGCAGAAAACCAGTTAGAAATTTACTATAGTTATATTAGTAGCTCAGATTAGATTAATTTATTAATGTTCAACTGTCATTTAAATCTAAGCACCAACTTTAATATAAATTAATTTCAAAATTACTCGTGAAATATGAAAAAGACAATAGTATAAATAACATTGTTTCTTAGGAGTCATTGTTGTTTCTGAAACTTGTATTAGATGAATGTAAATATGTGAGTAAATCCTTGCAGAATATGTAATGGGAATTGCCTTCTAAAGAAAGATTAGGTAAAGCATTATTTTTGAGGGAACAGAGGCACTAGACTGAACAATAGTAGTGCTATTCAAAATGTTTTTCAAAGTGAATTTCGGACTTTCTGTTTAGATAAGACAGAGTAAGATACTATTTACAACGTGGAAAATGAGCTGGTCTTGGTTTGGAATCAGCTGTTTAGTTTGGAATCAGATGTTTTGTGCAGAAAGATTTTTTCCTAAATCCATTAAATCCTAAATCTGTCTGAACTGCTGAACAGTTGGGTTTGCTTTAAACCATTGCATTTTCTTAATTTATTTTTTGATCATGGAATTTCTCAGAAAATGGATATTTTTGTCATTTTACACTTACATTTTTTTGCTAATTATGCAAGCAAACCATTGTATATAATTTAAAAACCCTTACTTGCTCTCCAATAGTGAATTAACTGAGAATTATGCCATTTTTTCTAGGTTGTGGGACCATATGGGGGTGTAGTTAATGCTGAGGAAGACTGCGACAAAATATAAGATGATGTTAATAAACTTGCAGAATGGGCGTGTAAATGGCAAATTAATTTCAATATAGACAAGTGTGAGGTGGTCCTTTTTGGAGGAATAAGGAGACCACATTTTCCTCGGAAAATAAGAGTCTAAATGAGGTAGGAGAGCAAAGAGATTTAGGTGTACATATTCACAAATCATTAAAAGTAGCAATGCAAGTTAACAAGGCCATTAAAAAATGCAAATAATGGGGAGTCCAAAACTAGGAGCCATAAATATAATATAGTTACTAATAAATCCAATAAAGAATTCAGGAGAAACTTCTTTTCCCAGAGAATGGTTGGAATGTGGAACTTGCTACCACATGGAGTGGTTGAGGTGAATAGCATAGATGCCTTTAAGGGGAAGCTAGATAAGGACACAAGGGATAAGGAATAGAAGGATGTGCAGATAGGGTTAGATGAAGTAGGGTGGGAGGAAACTCTTGTGGAGCATAAACACTGGCATAGACCAGTTGGGCCGAATAGCCTGTTTCTGTGCTGTAAATTCTATGTAATATGCATTCTGACTGAATCCTACTATGATTGAGTTGAGGAAGGAAGCTAAATAGAATATTTTAATATCTTTTGATTTTTATATTTGAGAGTGGACTTGTCTTGCTTAGCAGAATTCCTAAATTTAAATTTCATTTTTTTTTGTTGGAAACAGTTCTATGTGTACATGTGTGGAACTTAATGATGTGTCCTGATAAACTTGCAATAATATACAGAATAATTTTTAATCACCTTGTGTGAACATTATTGCAACTCAATAACACTGAAGGTACTGACAGTTGCTGTCTGTGGTTCCAGAACAGACCTAAAACAAGAGACAAATACAACTCTACCATGTTATCAATAAATATACAGTATATATGAAATATATCTCAAATTCTAGGAAGCAATTACAAGGTGGTAATCTAATCTCTGGATTCAAATGATAATGAACTCCCTGAGCCTCACACTCAAACTCTATTTTTAATATATTATAATCAGTCATGCATCGGTGTCGTTTCTTTGTCTGAACCCTGGCATGTACTTGCTCTTAGGCATCCAGGTATCCATTATTTACTATTTTATCTCTCTATTGGCTTAGCTGGTGAAAAATTAAAGTGGCATGTTAGAGGATTTGATGTTATGACTCAAATTAAATATTAAAACATGTCATCAGTGTGACAGTTATATTTTTAATGCTGCATGCATTACGTCACCAAGAAAAATACCCTTGTCCTCCGAATAAGTAGAAAAAAAAAATCAAAGGACTGGAAACCTTATTGAGAATCATAGCGCTCTCAATAAAAAATAATGCAAAGAGACAGTCAAATTAAAAACTGAGCAACATTCACATCTGCAAAATATTTATTTCCTTTTTGTTATGACATTTGAATGACCCATAATTCTCCACTGAGAGCTAATGTGTTGGTATTTTTTGATGACAGTAGTTGGCAGTTCTCTTGTTCTTTGCCTCTTTTCGATGATACTGGTTGTTGAATTAGGTTATTGATCACATCCTTGCCAACAGATAACCAGAACTCAGCATTAATTTGCTGTGAATGTGAACTGCAAATCTCCCATATGTCAAGGGTGTGCAGTCACTCCATACAGACGCAAACAATTCATTTCAGTAAAATGAAATATTCGTTGATATTTGTGTGTTGGAATGCCATTCTGCAAAATAAATTCTGCAAAAGAATCAGTGCAACCTCTTAGCAAAGCCTTCTTCGAGGTTTGCTTATATCACTGTCCTATATTTTCTTGTACCAATGTTTAATAAAACATTAATTTAAGAAATGTTGCCCCGTGCAGAAATGTACAGTATTTCAAACCTCTAAGTTAAATTTTGAATTATGTAACCGGTTATGAACACTGCAAATTGCACCACGTATTCTACTCTTCCATGGTTTTGTTTTGTTCAATGTTAGTGTTCATGGTGGAAAAGAAGATAGAAAACCCCATGGTTTCTGTTCTCTGTGATATATTATACTAGCTGTTATATATAGTACATCAGCAGGGTAGAGAGCACACATCGAAAGTTTGGGCTCAATTCTAGGTACAGGAGGTGTCTGGGTGATGAACCATTTTAATAGATTAGATGAAGTAGTTCTGAGTTTGAGTGAATGTGAGTTAGTCTAATACAGAGTATAGGTACAGCAAGCATTACAGTTAATGCAAAGAAATTAGCTGAGTAATGGTACTAATTCCAACAAATATTAATGATTACACATTCCAAAGATTGCATGCAAATAGCACTTTTGCTATTAACCTTGTCTGATACTACATGACACAATATTTGAGCTGAGCCAAAACCATTCACAATTTGCCCCCTTAGTATTAAGTATTGCTACGATGATCCTACTATTGAAATTGCTCACAATAATATTTACTGGCAAATCACTGCTGAACTGATCTATCTGCCACTATTGCTGCTGCCAGTAACAAAGCAGCCTTGATGTTCTTGATCTTTTATCAGCAGGCATTTTTGCAAGTGAGACACTACAACTTTAAACATTAAAGTTGAAGACTGGATTCTTTGATGAGCAAACACAAAGGAAAATAATGCACTCTGATGAATTCTCTAGTTTGATTCATGTCAACTTTTATCAGTTAACAAAGGATGTTGTCAAAAAAGGGCACCTGGAATCTGCCTATCTCACCTTCATAGGATTATACTCAACAGTACTCTATGGATATTCTGTTGGCTTCTGAGGTCTGTTAGAAAATGAAAAGCAATTTGCCACTTATGGATTAATCAGACAGTAAAGTCAAACTGCTAGCCCATTGAGATTCAATACAAGTCCATTGGGAAATCAACAAGCTTTCTACACTGGAGTGCATACTCCTGTTTACCCAATGGAAAATGCTGAAGAAATACATTTCTCCATATGTTCCTGTAATTCAGAGAAGTGCAAATTTTATAATAGCCACAGCTGCGTGATGGACATCCAGCACATAAAAGCAAAACTGTGTGTCTTTGTTCGAAAATGAAATGTCTGTACTGCAATGCAGCATATCAGCTTAAAAGCCTGAGGATCATTTTATTGCTTAATGTAAATCACTTCATTTTGATTCTTAAAAAAAAAATCTATAGCACTGAATTCCAAAGTAGTGTATTGAAATTTTTAAGCAATGTCCCCAAAAAGTTAATTTTTTTCCCCTTCTTACGGCAGCAAAAGTTCATTAACTGTGTGTGTGTGTGTGTGTGTGTGTGTATTCTGAAGAGATTTATCTTCCTTCACTACTCATCACAACCGGGAACTGAGGAATTAATAGCAATGATTTGATAGCGATTCCCAGCACATAACTTCTGGAGCTCTTGTATTAATAAAACTGCAAATTCTCGAGCAAAAAAACGAGTAAGATTACTTTCACTCGCAGCATAGCTTATAGGCTGTTACAGTAATTATATTACAGATCTCATTTTACTGATGACTTTATCTTTGATTAAATGTGTATATTTTTGTAATATCATTTATTACCATTGTGCAATACCTATTTACTATTATCGGGACTCATTAATTTGTGAATATATTCCTTTTAATCAGTTCATGTGTATGAATTTATATTCCTTTCCTCATTCTCTCTTTTCCTCTCGGTGTCTTTTACTCTGACAATTTTCTTCAGCAACAAGCCATGGGCTCCATTACTTCATGACCTGGGGTACGGTAGTGCAGTGGTTAGTTACTGGACTAAATGCCGGCCTTGCCAGCGACGCCCACATCCCATGAACGAATAAAAAAAAAATAAAAAAATTCCATATGCTGCCTTATTCACCTTATCTACCTGTCTTGCTACCTTCAGGGATGTGTGGACATGCACTCAAAGGTCCCTCACTTGTTCTACACCTTTCAGTTATCCTCCCATTTATTGTGTACTCCCTTGCCTTGTTTGCCCTCCCCAAATGCATTACCTCTCACTTCTCCGGATTAAATTCCATTTGCCGCTTTTCTGCCCACCTGACCAGTCTATTGATATCTTCCTGCAGTCTACAACTTTCCTCCTCACTATCAGCCACACTGCCAATTTTTGTATCATCTGCAAACTTCTTAATCAAGCCCCCCACATTTAAGTTCAAATCAATAAAAGATACCACAAAAAGCAAGAGACCTAGTACTGAGCCCTGCGGAACCCCACTGGAAACAGCCTTCCAGTCACAAAAACATTTGTTGACTTTGCTTCCTGCCACTGAGCCAATTTTGGATCCAACTTTCCAGTCTCCCTTGGATCCCATGGCCTTGTACTTTTTTGACCAGTCTGCCATGTGGGACCTTGTCAAAAGCCTTGTTAAAATCCATGTAGACTACACCAATGCACCACCCTCATCGACCCTCCTTGTTACCTCCCCAAAAAATTTAATCAAGTTAGTCAGACACGACCTTCCCTTAACAAATCCACGCTGACTGTCCTTAATTACTCCGTGCCTTTCTGAGTGATGGTTTATCCTGTCCCTCAGACTTGATTCCAATAATTTGCCCACCTTCGCGGTTAGGTTGACTGGCCTGTAATTACTCGGCCTATCCCTCGCTCCCTTTTTAAACAATGGTACAACGTTAGCAGTCCTCCAATCCTCCGGCACCACGCCTGTATCCAGTGAGGATTGGAAAATGATGGTCAGAGCCTCCGTTATTTCCTCCTTTGCTTCTATTAACAGCCTGGGATACATTTCATCTGGCCCTTGTGATTTATTTACTTTCAAGGATGCTAATCCCTTTAATACTTCCTCTCTCACTATGTTTATCCCATCCAATATTTCACACTCCTCCTTAACTACAATGTCTGCATCATCCCTCTCTTTTGTGAAGACAGAGGCAAAATATTCATTAAGAACCATACCAACATCTTCCGCCTCCATACATAGGTTACCTTTTTGGTCTCTAATGGGTCCTATTCTTTCCTTAGTTATCCTCTTTGCTCTTAATAAATTTATAAAACATCTTTGGGTTTTCCTTGATTTTGCTTGCCAATATTTTTTCATGCCTTCTCTTTGCTTTCCTAATTTCCTTTTATAATTTCACCCCTGCACTTTTTATACTCCTCTAGGCTTTTTGTAGTATTTAGTCTTTGGACTAAGTACTGGCCAGGACACCAGGAGATCTTCCTTGCTCTTCAAATGTTACCATGAATTTATTACTTCTGCTTGAGAGGGCAGATGTTGCCTCAGTTTAACGTTTCATCTGAAGATAGCACCTTTGATGGTGCAGCACTCCCTCAGTACTGTGCTAAAGTTCCAGCCTACATTAAGTGCTCAATTCTCTGGAGTGGGGCTTGAACCCACAATCGAAGCAAGAGTGCTACCACTGAGCCAAGGCTGACACCCCAAAGCATGGAGAAATTAAAAATAAAGTTCTTTGTCTTGCAATGTACCTTGGACTCAATCAGAATAGAACTTCCACGACTACACTCAGGTAAACTTTGTATCATTATGGAGCAATACTTGTTCTTCTTATGGTACCTTTTAGTGAAATTTATGCTGAATTGTAGCCATTTTTATACTGTGGATCTGTACTCTTTAGGATTAAGAATACCCTAAACTCATTACAGAAAAGACACTTAAAGCTGGCAGAGAGGACACTTTCATCCCTTCAGTCTGAATGGGATTTGAAACCAAAACCTGGAGATGAAAGAGCAGTATGCTAATCCACTGTATCACTTACTCCCACCCAGTGGATATTTTATAGTCACCTCGAAGGAACCTGTGAGTAGTACCTAATTCACTTGTACAATTTACAATCGTGAATAACTCTTCAGCCCAAAGATAATTTTGTTATTTTCCTATGTGAATCCATATTCATATTGGAATCTACTAACAGCCAATCCATAGAGTGCTGTTGATGTTTTCCACATTTCTTATCCCAATCAGACTCTAATACTGCTTGCACTATTAGCACGTGCAGAGAAAAAAGTCTATTTTAATTTGGTTTACAGTCACAAACTTTTGCAAGTGCCACTGTCCTCTGGTTATTATATTGCTAGCTTTATGCATAAATTCACAATATTTAAATTTAACATGGTCATTAAAATGCTAGTGCTGAAACCAAATGATAGCAGCACCACATTTCCCCAGTGTCTATGAATAAGATATGGATAAGAGCAGGCAAAATAAAATTAAGCAAACTATTTCTGAGGAATTTTACATTTTTCATTATTCTGCAATTATTTTCCTTTCCTCCCTATCTTCATAGTGTCCACTGAATTCACAACATAAGGGTCTTGTAATACAGTATTCAATATAGAACATATCGATAGTTTTTCATATTAAAGCATTCTGAAGATATAGTTTCCACATAGCTGTCCTCTTAACTGGAGCTGACCTGCTGAGGATGTTACAGCAACTAACCCAATGCTCATAGCCTTCCTTCCAACTCCTCAGAAAAAACCTAGGCTCTATAATTCCTCAGGGGTTCTCCCAGTCTCCTGCCTAAGTTATGCAGGAAATTGGGAGAACCCCCATGGAATTTCAGGGCCGTGGTATTTAAGTGTTTGAGTATAATACATGATTGGAAAGACAGCCATGAGTATGAACATTTAAAAAAGAAAGAAAAGAATTTTAAAAGAAAAATAAATGAGAACATCTGGTTTGTGTTTTTATAAGGAGTTTGTATTGCACCATCATGAAGTATCCTTTTAAGGTCTATTAGTGTTTTATAGAAAGACAAATAACCCAAATCCTGTAACTTTTTAGTGTAATTTAGGGTAGAAATTCCAATCAGCAAACTTCATGTCCTAACGCTTAACGCATTTGTGCAACATTGCTCCGTGCATTATTTTTACACTGACATAACTCATTTATTTCTAATTGGTTTACTCCTATGTAAAAATTGTACATTCAGGAATATAATGGAGCAAGTTAAGCATTCATATGAGAAGTTTGCTGATTGGAACTTTTTCCCTTTTATCATTTTCCCCCTTTCACTTTTCTTTTCGAAAGGTCCTTACTCATATTAGGGTGTGATTCCATGAGCAAAAGTCTGATACTGTATGCAAGTGACCATTCATCAAATATGAGCCTGAACAGAGAGTGTTGACAGGCTATTTGCCGATAGAAAACATCATATCCAAGTCTGTTTTGTGTTCTCATCTGCCACTCGACACATTTTTCCAGCATGGATCACTGCAGAGTGATTAGAAGCATCTTTTACCCCTCCTTAGCCTGGAGACACTGAGGTCATGATATTGATGCCCCAGCTGAGATCAACTAACTTCGTATAAACTCAAGATTGAGCATAGGACCTTCTTAGTTTGTGAGGCTTTGTTACTCACTGGGTAAATCTGCTGAGCCATTGGGGGAGCAGAATAAGAAAGATATATCACTGAATGGAATAGTCCTTTTGTGTTGTAGAGCTCTTGTACTCATAAGAGTCTGGATTTAAACCATGGAAATTTATTTTTTTTATATTCATTCATGGGATGTGGGTGTCACTGGCGAGGCCGGCATTTATTGCCCATCGCTAATTGCCCTTGAGAAGGTGGTGGTGAGCCGTCTTCTTGAACCGCTGCAGTCCGTGTGGTGAAGGTTCTCCCACAATGCTGTTAGGAAGGGAGTTCCAGGATTTTGACCCAGTGACGATGAATGAACGGCGATATATTTCCAAGTCCGGATGGTGTGTGACTTGGAGGGGAATGTGCAGGTGGTGTTGTTCCCATGTACCTGCTGCTCTTGTCCTTCTAGGTGGTAGAGGTCGCGGGTTTGGGAGGTGCTGTCGAAGAAGCCTTGGCGAGTTGCTGCAGTGCATCCTGTGGATGGTACACACTGCAGGTGGTGGAGGGAGTGAATGTTGAGGGTGGTGGATGGGGTGCCAATCAAGCGGGCTGCTTTGTTCTTTGTCGAGCTTCTTGAGTGTTTTTGCAGCTGCACTCATCCAAGCAAGTGGAGAGTATTCCATCACACTCCTGACTTGTACCTTGTAGATGGTGGAAAGGCTTTGGGGAGTCAGGAGGTGAGTCACTCGCCACAGAATACCCAGCCTCTGACCTGCTCTTGTAGCCACAGTATTTATGTGGCTTGTCCAGTTTAGTTTCTGGTCAGTGGTGACCCCCAGAATGTTGATGAAGGATTCGGTGATGGTAATGCCGTTGAATGTCAAGGGGAGGTGGTTAGATTCTCTTGTTGGAGATGGTCATTGCCTGGCACTTGTCTGGCACGAATGTTACTTGCTACTTAGCAGCCGAAGCTTGGATGTTGTCCAGGTCTTGCTGCATGCGGGCTCGGACTGCTTCGTTATTTGAGGGGTTGCGAATGGGACTGAACACTGTGCAATCATCAGCGAACATCCCCATTTCTGACCTTATGATGGAGGGAAGGTCATTAATGAAGCAGCTGAAGATGGTTGGGCCGAGGACACTGCCCTGGGGAACTCCTGCAGCAATGCCCTGGGGCTGAGATGATTGACCTCCAACAACCATTACCATCTTCCTTTATGCTAGGTATGACTCCAGCCACTGGAGAGTTTTCCCCCTGATTCCCATTGACTTCAATTTTACTGGGGCTCCTTGGTGCCACACTCTGTCAAATGCTGCCTTGATGTCAAGAGCAGTCACTCTCACCTCACCTCTGGAATTCAGCGTTTTTGTCCATGTTTGGACCAAGGCTGTAATGAGGTCTGGAGCCGAGTGGTCCTGGCAGAACCCAAACTGAGCATCGGTGAGCAGGTTATTGGTGAGTAAGTGCCGCTTGATAACACTGTCGACGACAACTTCCATCACTTAGCTGATGATTGAGTAGACTGATGGGGCGGTAATTTGCCGGATTGGATTTGTCCTGCTTTTTGTGGACAGGACATACCTGGGCAATTTTCCACATTGTCGGGTAGATGCCAATGTTGTAGCTGTACTGGAACAGCTTGCCTAGAGGCGCAACTAGTTCTGGAGCACAAGTCTTCAGCACTACAGCTGGGATGTTGTCGGGGCCCATAGCCTTTGCTGTATCCAGTGCACTCAGCCGTTTCTTGATATCACGTGGAGTGAATCGAATTGGCTGAAGACTGGTTTCTGTGATGGTGCGGATATCAGGAAGAGGCCGAGATGGATCATCCACTCGGAACTTCTGGCTGAAGATGGTTGCAATCATTTCAGCCTTGTCTTTTGCACTCACGTGCTGAACTCCGCCATCATTGAGGATGGGGATGTTTGCAGAGCCTCCTCCTCCTGTTAGTTGTTTAATTGTCCACCACCATTCACGACTGGATGTGGCAGGACTGCAGAGCTTTGATCAGATCCATTGGTTGTGGAATCGCTTAGCTCTGTCTATCGCATGTTGCTTCCGCTGTTTAACATGCATGTAGTCCTGAGTTGTAGCTTCACCAGGTTGCCACCTCATTTTTTTGTACAACCTGGTGCTGCTCCTGGCATGCTCTTCTACACTCCTCATTGAACCAGGGTTGATCCCCTGGCTTGTTGGTAATGGTAGAGTGAGGAATATGCCAGGCCATGAGGTTACAGATTGTGCTGGAATACAGTTCTGCTGCTGCTGATGGCCCACAGCGCCTCATGCATGCCCAGTTTTGAGCTGCTAGATCTGTTCTGAATCTATCCCATTTAGCACGGTGGTAGTGCCACACAACACGTTGGATGGTGTCCTCGGTACGAAGACGGGACTTCGTCTCCACGAGGACTGTGCGGTGGTCACTCCTACCAATACTGTCATGGACAGATGCATTTGCGACAGGTAGGTTGGTGAGGACGAGGTCAAGTAAGCTTTCCCCTCGTGTTGGTTTGCTCACCACCTGCCGCAGACCCAGTCTGGCAGCTGTGTCCTTCAGGACTCGACCAGCTCGGTCAGTAGTGGTGCTACCGAGCCACTCTTGGTGATGGACATTGAAGTCCCCCACCCAGAGTACATTCTGTGCCCTTGCTACCTCCAAGTGGTGTTCAACATGGAGGAGGACTGATTAATCAGCTGAGGGAGGGCGGTAGGTGGTAATCAGCAGGAGGTTTCCTTGCTCATGTTTGACCTGATGCCATGAGATTTCATGGGGTCCAGAGTCAATGTTGAGGACTCCCAGGGCCACTCCCTCCTGACTGTATATCACTGTACTGCCACCTCTGGTCGGCCTGTCCTACCGGTGGGACAGGACATTCCCAGGTATGGTGATGGAAGAGTCTGGAACGTTGGCTGAAAGGTATGGCTATGTCAGGCTGTTGCTTGACTAGTCTGTGGGACAGCTCTCCCAATTTTGGCACAAGTCCCAGGATGTTAGTGAGGAGGACTTTGCAGAGTCGATTGGGCTTGGTTTGCCTTTGTCGTGTCCGGTGCCTAGTGGTCCGATGCCGGGTGGTCCATCCAGTTTCATTCTTATTATGACTTTTTTTAGTGAGATTTTACAACTGAGTGGCTTGCTAGGCCATTTCAGAGGGCAATTAAGAATCAACCACATTGCAGTGGGTCTGGAGTCACATGTCGGCCAGACCGGGTAAGGACGGCTGGTTTCCTTCCCTAAAGGACATTAGTGAACCAGATGGGTTTTTACGACAATCCAGTAGTTTTATGGCCACCACTACTGATAGTGGTATTTTAATTCCAGATTTTATTTAATTAATTGAATTTAATTAATTGAATTTTAAATTCCCCAGCTGCCGTGGTGGGATTTGAACTCATGACTCTGGATTATTAGTCCAGGCCTCTGGATTACTAGTCTAGTAACATAACCACTATGCTACTGTACCCTTGTTATAAAATGTGAAGGTTGAAAACCATAAAATATTGTGAATTCTAACCTTTTCCTTCCTGTCCATTTCCATGGCCTTCCATCTGCTGTGGATAAAACCCATTTGTATTAACACTAACAATAATTATTACACTGCAGATTGACAAAGACAGCACAACATCTGTGCCCAGCAGACTTAGTGGAAACACCGGTTAAGTAGCTTGCATTACGTTAAAAATTATGTGACTGATGTTTATACACAAATTATTTCAGATTACTTGTATTTATCCCCTCCCCCCCCCCCCCCCCCCCCCCCCCCCCCCCCCCCCCCCCCCCCCCCCCCCCCCCCCCCCCCCCCCCCCCCCCCCCCCCCCCCCCCCACCCCCCCCCCCCCCCCACCCCCCCCACCCCCCCCCCCCCCCCCCCCCCCCCCCCCCCCCCCCCCCCCCCCCCCCCCCCCCCCCCCCCCCCCCCACCCCCCCCCCCCCCCCCACCCCCCCCCCCCCCCCCTCCCCCCACACCCCCCCCCCCCCCCCCCCCCCACCCCCCCCCCCCCTCCCCCCCCCCCCCCCCCCCCCCCCCCCCCCCCCCCCCCCCCCCCCCCCCCCCCACCCCCCCACCCCCCACCCCACACCCCCCCCCCCCCCCCCCCCCCCCCCCCCCCCCCCACCCCCCCCCCCCCCCCCCCCCCCCCCCCCCCCCCCCCCCCCCCTCCAAATAAATACCAAATTATTCTGTGTTCAAAATAATTGACTGAAGTTTGCAATGATTTTGCATTCAGTGGGCCAGACTTTACACTACATGGCAACAAGTTAACAAAAATAAGATGAAAGGTTGATCGAAATTGTACACGAGATGTAGGGATAGAAATCTGTTTACTTCAATGGAACTGAATATCGGGCGGGCATATAACAGGCGGCCCATGTGATACCACCTGTTTTGCACTCCCGCCTGAGATGAATTTCTACCCCTTTGTGATTATATCACTGCAAGCATATCCATGAGAGAGCTTTACTTAGTATCGATAATTGTTTAGGGATGCGTGCAGGTTTTATAGCTTGCAGAGACCGTGCATTAGCTATTATGATATTTTAGGAAATCTATTGAAATATATGGGCTAATTAGAAGTTAGGTGATGCACTTCAACTCTGTAATACAGTGAGGAAAGATTACATTTCTTAATAGTTGCAGACATTGGCGATTCAGCATTTTTATGTAATTGCTTTTTTTAAAAAGCTAATAAAATGGTGAGATTTATAGCTAGCACATTGAAATACAAGTTTATAAAGGTTACGCTAAGGCTTTACAATGATAAGTCAGACCTCATTTGAACTACTGTGTTCAGTCCTGGGAGAAAAAAGATGTAGGTTCATTGGAGAGGGTGCCGAGAAAAGCTTCAAGATGATCCCAACTGTAAATGGGATGGATTAAGAGGAAAGATTGTTAAAAAATGCAATCTCTATGGTCTGGGGAAAAAAGTAAGAGGTACATGATAAGCTTCAATGGGCCAAATGGCTTTTTGCCATTTAAAAAAAAAATGCAGATGCTAGAAATCTGAAACAAAAACAGAAAAGTGCTGAAAACACTCAGCAGGTCAGGAAGCATCTGTGGATAAAGGAGAAAAAAAACCTTAATGTTTCAGGTATATCACCCTTTGTCATCCTAGTATTGTGCTCAACATTTTTCTGGTTATTTCAAGGTTACTAACCTTTTCCTTATGTGTATGTGCACTGAAGTAGTTATTTAGGAAATCAAAGATTTAAAATAATTGGCAAAAGAACTAGAGGGGAAATGAAGAGAAATGTTTTCACGCAGAGGCTTGTTATGATCTGGAACACAGTACCTGAAAGGGTGGTGGAAACAGGTTCCATAGGAACTTTCAAAAGGCAATTGGACATGTTCTTGAGGACTAATTTGCAGGGTTATGGGGAAAAAGCTCGGGTGTGGAACTAAATTGGACAGCTCTTTCAATAAGCAGGCACAGGCACTATGGGCCGAATGGCCGTCTTCTATGCTGTAAGGTTCCATGTTCTCACTCTTGTCACGGTGTGCTGAAGTCTGCCATGCATTTCCCAGTTTCCTTGGAACTGATTTTCTATCATTACCCATTAAAGTATTCTGGTTTTAAAAATAACAGATGTTTTTAAGAAATAAAGGCAGTAATGTTCTCATATGTAGAATTCAGTCACTCCCCTGCTTGGTTGTGTTTATTTTATTTTTTTTCTTATGTATACTTAGAAGTGGTTGCCATAGATGCTTTCAAATTCTAATCTATTGTATTTACCTTATTCCAGATTTTTACCCCCTAAAGCTAACTAGACTTCACAGGTGGTTATAAGTCACTGCTGGGATTTGTAAATTCTGGCTTTTGTAGAATTTCTTTTAAGGTGGTATTGGTTCTAAATTCTACTACTTGCTGTAAAAAGTCAAGGGTAACCGAGTTTAACTCCTCCCCCTGCCTCACCGCACCCCTCCGTTACTGTTGCTTTGGGTGGATTATGTTGGGTATCAGACATAACTACATCAGCAAACTATGGGTAGCTCATAACTTGCAGGTGGTGATTATATGATCAGCTTTGTGTAGAGGAAACTCCCAAGTGTTTGATTTCAATGGATTTCAAACAATTCATTATTGATTTTCAAAACTCCACAAGCTTCTGCCAGTCTTCGTTCACTGGGCACCATATACTTTGGGGATGATTTTTATCTAATAAGGCAGCAGATGACACATACCATGATCAGGTAAGTATAATAAAGCTCCAATTACGTTCAGAACCCCAAAATCAAAGTTTCCAGACAGTAGATTGTATTTTCATATAATGCTGCGTTTTTCCTTTACTATTTCAGGTTTTATAGTATGAATTGCTGGTTTGTGGTTTTGCCTTTTTGGTACTTTGCTAATCAGGCTTGCTTTTTTAATTATCATCTCTTACCAAAGGACCAAAGGACTTTATCTTTTGTTTTCTGTTTGTCCTTTTCCTGAATGCATATTTTGTTATAGCTAATCCCTTTATGTAAGTTATGAGTGCCAAATCATGAATAATGGGGTCTGAGTCAGATCTGATAGTAAGTAAGCCCACCCCCGGGGCTGATTTAATATTGGTTCCAATTTGAACAGATGCGAACCTGTCAGCAGTTTACTTGCTAAAATAACTTAATGTAGCCTGATCAAACTCGGGTCACATGAAATCTTTCAATGATTTCCAAACATAAGTAATGAATTAAAAAATAGAGAAAACAAAGTATGTTTCGTATTCTATATGACAGGCAAGTGAGTCTGAAACTCAACCCCTTACAACATAGTACACCGTGGTGATGTAATCCTGTGTGACATTTCTGTAAACAATGTCCGACTGGGCAAATACCCTGCTGAAAGTTTACTTATTTGGATGGCAGGTGAGGATGGGATCAATTTCTGCTCTGATGCCTCTCTCCCCTCCTCCGAATAGTTGAAGTGTTCACTGGCATTCAGTGTCCACCAGAAGAATGGCCATTTGGATGAGACATCAAAGGTTGCTGCTCCTCAAGAAAGTTCTAGCATGAGTTACTGCCTTCAGAAGAGTTAAGAGGAGAAAACTGGAAACAAAAAAGAAAAATGTGCAAAAAATTAAATTGAAATGTGCGCTTCACTATGGAAGACCAGAGTAATTGCTTAGAATCTAGTGAATCCAAGTTTGAGCATTCACAGTAAGTCCTATACTGAACCATGTTTATAAGCCTGGGATGGTTGACTTCCAAAAACATGAGAAATTTTCACTCCTGTTAATTGACAGCCGATGAAGCCTGAACTTGAGAAATCAACCTGTCCAGGTCACAAATGGTTGTAGAATTTGACTTTGGCATATGAACTGGTGGTGAGTTGTTTTAACCGTGGAAATCAAATGCATGTTTTGTTTTTATATGGTGATCGTGAATTTTGCAATGGTTTGTCATACTTATGGCTTGTAGAGATGCTGCTTAGAATAGTAGAGGAAACTGTACATCTTGGATAATGTTAAACACCAGCCTTGGGACCTAATGAATAAGCAGTGGAGGGCAGGCCAGCTCTACCCAAAGATACATAAATAGCATCCTGCACTGCAAGTAAATCCATATTTACATTTTGTAATTTCAAGAAGAGTTTGAATTAAGTGAATCAGGGTTTTAAAGTTAACAGAACATCTGTTTTGACCACAAACACCTGGAAGTACTTTCTATCAATTTTCCTTTTTGATTTTATTCCCTTGCTCCTCCTGAAGGTGTTGCCTTATCCTGGGAAAACGCTTTCAACCAAACTTCAACTTAGAATTAAGCTTCATTAGATATGACTATGAGTTTCATCCCTAATTTGCTGGCAAGAATGGAGAGGTAACAGACCAGAAATCATGGCACAGCCCCTATTGCCCCGTTCCCACTGACATCTGGCTCGCTGTGATTCTGGAGTGGGATAGGAAACAGGCAAGCAGCACTCCTGCTCGAAACTTGAATTTAGAGCTAGATAGTTAAGGGGTGATGGCAGGAAGCACCTCTTCACATAAAGGGTAGTGGAAAACAGGACCTCTCTTCCCCCAAAAACCTATTGAGGCTAGGTTAATTGAAAATTTCAAAGCTGAGATTGATCGATTTTTGTTAGGCAAGGGTATAAAGGGTTACGGAACCAAGGCGGGTAAATAGAGTTAAGATATGGATCAGTCACGATCTAATTGAACGGTGGAACAGGCTCGAGGGGCCTATGCTTTTCCCTATGTAACAGGCGGCAGCCATTTTACAATATGCAAATCGTGGTCCTACACCATATTTAAGACCTCGATGCAATTTTGATCGTTCAATAGGCAAAGCGTACAGTCCACCCAGTGGAACTGAGTGTTGAGCAGTCTGAACCAGCGGTCCCTGGAGGAAACTCTGCAGGCTGCTCAGAAAAATAATTTAAAAAAAGCTAATCCTGGCCCCACTGAAATCCTCCCCCCACCCCCCACTGCTGGTCCCTCTATGACCTCCCCTCCTGGAATTGTCTCCCATCCCCCACCCTTACTTTCAATGCTCCACATCTGGTTTGGCTATGTGGAGGAACTGCTATATTTCCCGTTTCCTCTCCCACCCCGATCGGCAAGCTGCCTGTCAGTGTTGGCATCTTGCTGATATTATTGAAAGGAGGCCTGACCCTAAAGATGGTTTGTGCTTCATGCTGACGTCATTGGCCGGGCCATGCTGTCACTTTGCCCACAACCGGCCCAATAAATGCTGACATTGAAAATAAGCCCCAATTTTTATTGTGTTTTTTAAAGATGTAAGGGTAAAATTTGCAAGGGGCCCTTACCACCATCAGAGCCTTGCAACTGAAAGCAAATGACTCACCTCCTGACTCCCCAAAGCCTTTCCACCATCTACAAGGCACAAGTCAGGAGTGTGATGGAATACTCTCCACTTGCCTGGATGAGTGCAGCTCCAACAATGCTCAAGAAGCTCAACACCATCCAGGATAAAGCAGCCCGCTTGATTGGCACCCCATCCACCAACCTAAACATTCACTCCCTTCACCACCTGCTGCAGTGTGTACCATCTACAAGATACACTGCAGCAACTTGCCAAAGCTTCTTCGACAGCACCTCCCAAACCCACTACCTCTACCACCTAGAAGGACAAGGGCAGCAGGTGCATGGGAACACCACCACCCGCATGTTCCCCTCCAAGTCTTACACCATCCTGACTTGGAAACATATCGCCTTTCCTTCATCGGTGCTGGGTCAAAATCCTGGAACTCCCTACCCAACAGCACTGTGGGAGTACCTTCACCACACGGACTGCAGCGGTTCAAGAAGGCGGCTCACCACCAGCTTCTCGAGGGCAATTAGGGATGGGCAATAAATGCTGGCCTTGCCAGCGACACGCACATCCATGAATGAATTTTAAAAAATGGAGCCAGCACGTATTCCGTAACCGTGTGCATGCTGCCTGAAATTTTCCATTATTTGCTGGCTCTGTGTGAGATCCCTGGTGGTGAGGGTGGGGCCTTGCATAATTTACATTGAAAGAAAATTGTTTGGAAAACATTTTGAAGATATATTTAATTCTTTCTGATATTTTGGATAACGTGAGATTATGTCTCGTTGCCTGGCGATGTCATGGACAGTAATTGTGTGACCCTCCTCAGATTATAGTGTTACCATTCCACCGAGCTTGCAGAGGTAGTAAGGGTTTCCTCAAATGCAATGACTGCTGCAGCAGTAAAAACCCTGTTAACCAAACCACTCCTTCTAAGTAGGTTTTGGACTAGCTGTTCAATCCACTTGTTGACTCTTTCCTCCTGAACTACTCAGTGTTCCATCTACATCCAGTATTTACATTGCTCCTGGGGGACTTCATAATGGAATTTCCTGAGCTCACCCATTCCCCCCACGATAGTTTTCCCTCTCAAAGCATGTTCCATTAACAGCAGGATTGACAGATACGTGCTGTAGATGGAAACCTCATGGCTAATGAATGGTGGAATAAAGCAGCAAACAGAAATTAACCAAAGGTTTCGATACTAAGAAGAGAGAAAACATTAAAGGAAAGGAGGGCAATTAATTTATTCCATAGCATTCAAAACAGCCAAATTGATAAAATGGTATAAGTTACTGAGTTAATTGTTTTCCTTAACTTGTAAAAATTAATACTTTAAGATCGAAAAAGAACTTATCGGGGAGAGACACTAGTCCTCATCATACCAGTTTTTGGACAAAAAATTTGCATTGGGGAACCAATTTCAGGTTGTGATTTCTCATGCTCAATCTCTCCTGGAAACCAGCAAATTCCAAGTATCAAGGATTCTCCACAAACATGGTATGGGCTGCTGCCAGCCCAGCCTTGCCCCCTACCTCCGATTCGCCTTCCAACCACAACCCCTCTTCCCCCTCCTCAAGGACTTGCCTGCAGACTGGCTCGCCATCAGAGCCAGCTGAATTTACCAATGCCCCGACCAGCGAACTCCATCGACGGGCTCGATTTTCGCACTCCCGAGCGGGTGCGCTCGTGGCGGGGGGCTGCGAAAAAAATCAGGGATTCCTGGAGCGGGTCCGGAACCTGGCTCCAACCCGCCCACTTCCCGGTTCCCCAGTGACGCGCTGACGTGCGCGCGCAACCCCCGCATGTGGGACTCCCGCCGGCAATGCTACTTGAAGTAATTAACCAGGTACTTCAGGTCGTTTACAGACCTGATTGACCTGATATTTTAGGAGGGGTGGGATTTTCAGATCAATTGGGACAGTTTCCCGTACTGGGGGAAACACTCCCAGTTGAAATGGACGTGTTGCAGCCATCAGCCTGTGGTAGCTGCAAAGGTCCATTTGACAGGTGGTGGGGGGGGAGACCCTCACTCATTGCAAGAGGCCACTCTGTCACTTTGGACAAAGTTTGGCCTCCACCACCCTCCTCCTAACAATAAAATTGACCAACTTGCACACTTACCCCGGTGTCCAGACACATTTACCTACATTGTGGACCCCCTCAGATGTACATCTTCCGGATGGGGGCCGCCGTAGCTGCAGTCATGACCTTCTCAGAGGGCGAACAACATCACCAGCCTCGCCGACCACGCCATCCACCTCTGACACGTGGAGCTCCACAACACAGTGCTGTGACACATCCACCTGCACAGCAGGAGAGAGGGAAACTGCAGAGAGAGATGCGTCGCAGAAGGCACTACCCTCGCCACAGGGTCTACAGATCGAGGCTCAGCTTCCTGGACCTCTCTGAGCAGCAGTGCATATGGAGGCTCAGAGTCACTCGACATGTAGTCGTGGACATCTGCAGCCTCCTTCATGCCGAGCTGCTCCTGGCTGGCCCGAGCACCATCATCTTACCTGTCGCTGTCAAAGTCACCACTGCCCTTAACAACTTCTCCTTCGCATCCTTCCAGGGTGCCACCGGGGAAATCGCCGACGTCTATCAGTCGTCTGCACAGAAGAGCCCTGCAAATACACCTACACCCACTCTGTAGTGACACAATGGGTGTCATCAGTTGTGGGTCTTCATTGTGATCCTCAGGAAAGGGCATTATTGCACAAACCAGACAAGATTCGCAAAGACGTGGCAGTAGTGGTGCTAATATAATATGTAATGTCAGTTGATCAGAAATCAAATATAAGTAAAAACCATGACAAACCCTCAAACACCCTTCTGCTTCCCCTTTATGCTTACGACATGTTTGCCTTACGCTTCCTACTGCACATATGTGATGCATGCCCTGTGGCTGCAGCACAGGTAGTGGCAGGTTGGGTGAGGCTGACCGTGAAAGAGATGCATTAGAGGGTGAGTATGAGATAGAGCCATGAGATTGTATGAGGATTGAGTTGAGTGGTAGTGGCGGGATGAGTACTGGCGAGGTGAGTAGGTGCAGGTAAGATGAGGATGAGCTTTGAGTGGGTGTGAGGGGTGGTGTGACAGATTAGTGTTGGCAGTGCAGAAGGAGATGTGGGGTGGGGGCGGTGATGTGGCAGATGGAGTGTAGGGGAATGAATAAGTGTACTCACTTCGGCTGACCTACTTAGGTCATTGCAGCGCCTCCTGCACTGTATGCAGGTGCTCGATATGTTGGTGGTGCAGGTGACCTCCTCTGCCACCTCGAGACAGGCCTTCGTGGTGGCAGAGGCAGGCCACTTCCTCCTGCCCACCAGGGGGATGATCTCTGTCCTCCCCCTCCTCCTCACCCCATCCAATAAGACCTGGAGTGAGGCATCATTAAACTGGGAGCAGCCTTCCCCCTGGGCTTCTCCATGCTGTAATTTTTCCTATTTCCTGCAGCATCAGTCAGTGGAGGATTGCCCCTTTAAATAGGGCTCCTCCAGCTGACAGCCAATGCTGCGCATGCGCAGTCCGCCCGCTGCGCAGCTTTCCAGCGGGAAACCCGGAAGCAAATCAAGCTGCAATCGCGTGCGGAGCACCCTGATTTCACTGGGCGCGTTACCTATGTGCCCAGTCGACCCCCCCCCCCCCACACCGCTGCCCTTCTAATATCGGGCTCGACATGTCTGACATCCATAGCTTGGCAGCCTTATGGCAATGAGGCCCAATCTTCTGCGAGCTTCAGGCACGTCTTCCAGGTGCAATGACAATTTTGCACTAGTTTTCGGCACTGAATGAATTTGTCCCCCATGGGTATCTAAATTATACATCATTTATATAGCAATAATTGTATCGCTGGAGGATCAAGCACCATCTTGGATACCTTGAATTTTTATGGATTCAGACTCCTCTGCAAAGTCTTTTGATGATGGACAGCACCGTGGCTACAAGAGCAGGTCAGAGGCTGTGTATTCTGCGGCGAGTGACTCACCTCCTGATTCCCCAAAGCTTTTCCACCATCAACAAGGCACAAGTCAGGAGTGTGATAGAATGCTCATCACTTGCCTGGACGAGTGCAGCTCCAACAATACTCAAGAGGCTCGGCACCATCTAGTACAAAGCAGCCCGCTTGATTGGCACCCCATCCACCACCTTTAAACATTCACTCCCTCCACCACTGGCGCACCATGGCTACAGTGTATACCATCTACAAGATTCACTGCTGCAACTTGCCAAGGCTTCTTCGACAGCACCTCTCAAACCCGCGACCTCTACCACCTAGAAGGACAAGGGCACTAGGCACATGGGAACAACATCACTTGCTTGTTCCCCTCCAAGTCATGCACCATCTTGACTTGGAAATATATCATCGTTCCTTCATTTTCGCTGGGTCAAAATCCTGGAACTCCCTACCTAACAGCACTGTGGGAGAACCTTCACCACACAGACTGCAGCGGTTCAAGAAGGCGGCTCATAACCACCTTCTCAAGGGCAATTAGGGATGGGCAATAAACGCCGGCCTTGCCAGCGACGCCCACATCCCATGAATGAAGGGAAAAAAAGTAGAAAGCCTTGTAACTAGGGGAGATGGTAAACATAATGTTAAACCCAAAGGTAAACTGGGCCCCTTTTCTAGATTCCAGGGAAGAAATGGTTCTAACTATAATGGTGTTTTTCTTAGTGGAGTTGAAATGCAAATCTTGCAGTAGATGTCTCCTTTTTGCTCCATTCTTGTTAGATCTTTGCTCTAAGCCTATTAAAATCTATCGAGATTCTGGTCTGATTCCCAGTATGTCATCCATTGCTAGGTGGAAGCCTTTCTCTCTCTACTTTATCTTATCAATTACGTAACGCACAGCTGACTTAAAATCTTTTTGCAGTTTCTGATCTGATCATGGGAGTAGTAAATGACCTTATTTACCTTGAAAATATATCTGAAAATACAGACATTAATCCTTGGCAACACTTGTCAAGCTCATTCATCTCTTTCCACTGGCTTAGATTTGAATGAGAGGGTCTCCTCATCTTGTTTACCATTAGTACTGTCTTCACCTCACACAATAGGGTGAATTTTCATTTTTACCCATTTTACACACTGCCAGAGTGACTTCAATGGAAATGCAAAATAGGCAGCTGATCCCTTCCCGCTTGGTTTTCTGCCTGGTAGCAAAAGTACAAATTCACCCCAGTGATATTGCTCACCTAGCCCATCGGTATTTTGCCCTGCATACCTTATGTCAGAAGTACAATGCAGGGGAGACATATAAAATTCTTATAATGAGGTGAGTTCATTTGCAAACGGATTTATGCACCAAAATGAAAAAGAAAAGAAACCCTAACATAGACAAAGGTTTACCATCTGCCTTCAACAATATGGAAAATAAACATTTTTTGTGAGATGCCTTTTTTTTAAAAAAGAGAAGTAGATCAGCCACTTTAATGTATTACCAATGCACATGATTTAGGATTTTAAATAATGCATGTTCTACAACCTAAATCACTAAATTATTTAGAAGCATTGGCAGCAGAAAGCTGCCTGATCGCTAAGTGGGTAAATACACTACTTGATGTGGTACTGAGATCAGACATATCCCAGTTTCAATCCCTGGTCCATTCTGTGTTAGCCAATCTCAGCTGGGGTGTACCACTACAACTGGCCTTAAACCTCGGAAAGACAGGAGAAAATCAAGCCGGGTCCCACTTCTGAGCTATCCAATAACTCCTGTTGCAAAGCATGCATGTGTGACCCTCAGTTGAGGACATGGTTAGGCTCAGTTAAATACCCCCCACAGTTAATTAGCCAGCTGGTGTTCATTTAATCTTACACAGGTAATTGAGAGCGACTGATGCCCGAGGAACTGCACCACAGCATGAACCATTTCAGGAGAAGAAAGGAGAGAAGAAAAATTATTGGCAACAGAAAAATGCATGTTTTATGATTATAATATCATGGCTTGAAAGAATAACATAGTTTGAGGACAAAAGCCATTTGCCAAAGCACATGAACCATCTTGCTGTTGAGTGTGACTAGAATTTTAAGACTTTTGAAAATATTGGCCCTGAAATTTTGTGGGGCCAATTACGCTAGTCTTGGACCTGAACTCAAACTTGCACCCACTGATCTTCCCCAGCGCTGACCTGGGTGTAATTTTCGGCGGGGGGAGGAGGGGGGAGGTGGATATCAGCTCATTTAAATATGCATTTTCCATTTGCGGTTCAATAGCATAAACCAGAGTAGTGCACTGAGGAGAAGGACTTGAAAATTTGGTTGCAGCCTTTAAAAAGCAAACATTGGCTGAAGATTGCAGCACCAGGCTGGGGGAGCAGAAGATAAGTATGAAAGTGCCTTGGCTCAGTAAGGTGACTGTCACATTGCAAGAAGGCCAAACAACCAGCAGAAAATATGGGGAGGGGGTGGGAAACAGCATCAATTTTGTGGCAGAAAACCTGCAGAAATGGCTATCGACTCAATTTGCAGAAATTCCTGTTGTACCAACTCTGCATCACTGAAACGCCAAAAACAGCAAGTATATTTGGGGTCATTGACTCGGAAACCTCCACCTCTGCTTCATTACTTGTAATTCCTCATTTACATATTGATACATTTACTGATTTATCAACACTGATATTTGTCAGTTGTCATTTCATGGAGTCTTGTTGAGTGATGTGGAGACACTTGCTAAGTTTTTTTTTAAAAAGGAGAAAACCAGTAAAAATTCAACAAGGTACAGAATTGTACCTAAACTCAAAATATCCTTCAGAACTTTGCATTACAGACTGCTTCCCTTAAATGATAAAATAACCCATCTTTTTAGTTGATGCACTGAACATTTGAAATGGAACACAATCATTCATAAATGTTTGATTAAACAGTCTTCAATCCATGATAGGTTTTATTTGGGAAGAGCTACATTGATCAAAATGCTTGTGTGCACAGAACTATCTTAATCTCCTTCGTAGTTTCCATCGTATCTTATTTCCTAATTTCATGATTTAACAGAATTTAAGTATTCCAGATGGGAGCGCATTTGACTTCATTCTCAGTCCACTGAGCTAACAGCTTAACCTTTGCCCTTACTGTTCTGAATTCTGACACACAAAGCTATGGGGTTTTCATGAAGAGGGGAAAAATTGGAAGCAAGTAGTTAACTGTGTTAGAGTTTCACATAAACACAATTGTATGTATAGTCTATGCTGTTCAGCCGGAAGTAATATAAAATCATTAATAAAACATTTGTCATTACTTGTAAGGATGGAAGTGGACCATTAAGGCTAAAATGTAACAACTTATTGAACTGTAAACTCATTGGTTTGATTTTGTAATCTGTTATCAATATGTTCACTCAGCATATATGTTTATTACTGTTTATCAGCATAGGCCTAGGACCAAAACATATAAAACCATGCTGTAACAGGTCCAGTACTGGTGCTGGTCAGCCACTAGTGAAAAGGTTAAATATCAGAACAAGACCCTTCAGTAGCCCAGAAAGCACAGTTTGCTTCCAAATTCCAATAGCAGGTGGTGCTACATTGAACATACAGAGCTGAGCTGTGTGTAGGTGTCTTGTCTGCCACAAAGGGGGATTAGCTGCTATGTGGACAGAAGTTATCTCAAAAGAAAAAATGCAACTCCAAAAACAAGAACACACTGCTAATCTATAAAAGAGTGACAGACGGGTGCATACGGGTCCCATGGAATCCCCATTTGTCACCAGCTCTGCATTAGAATGACTGAATCACTAATACAGGCCTTTGAGTGACTATTGTTTATCCTACAGTATGCATGAAAACTCCCTCAGAATTCAGACTGAGAAAACAATAAAAATACTTCTCTCTTATTTTAACATTCACTCTTGCAGCCCAATGATGTCAGGCCCAGTTGGCTACAAACTCTGGAGCTAATGCCGGACAGTTTTTAGAGGAACAATGACTCTTTATTTTTGGCACATTTGCTAATTAGAGCTCTGTAGCTTCTCCGGGTCTGTTACACATATCTTAATATTGTTATTATTAAAGATTCTATAATTTTGCAGTTTTCATTTCAAGGTTGTTTGGATAGTGTTGATTGCTCATCTTAATTTATTGCTTTACTAACCTCTGTCAAATTGACTGCAATAACTAATCCCACTCTTGCTGAGATTAGAATGATGATGCATGGAAGTCATTTCTGGAATAGAACAGAAGTTTCAACCGTGCATGTTAGAAAATTATTCTTGATGTCTATGACTGATTACTCTGGACAATTAGTTGATAGACATTCTGATGTACTGAGCTATGTTTAAACTAAATCAAAGCATGTTAATTTAAAGGGTTTTGGCTGTCTTTAGCATTTGAACAAAGAAATGCGCAGCTGTTTGCAGGATGATCATTTAGAATCACAGATTCTCCGGGTCCAAAATTCCTGGAGACCTGCTCCACCAGTGCAACTGTAGCAGAGCGGAGCCCCTGAATGCTGCAGCCCGGGCCTGAGACTCTGTCCCAAATTCTAGGGTGGGTTCATCTGCATGACCGGAGTAGGCTACCCTTGCCTGCAAGGGCACACGTGCAGCGCCTATCATGAACCACTGGCAGGATGTCAAAGTGGTGCCATGTTGCTCTGATAGCAGAGAGGAAAAAGTTCTTATACAGTTCCTCTGCACCCAGTGGAGGAAATGAGCCTCTTGGGGAAGGTAACCGATCCCAGAGGGGATTGATTACCTTTCACTAGTAAAGCTTGGCACCTTTTTACAGGCCTCAGTGGCAAATATGCCAGCTCTCAGCTGGTGGGAATTTTGCTGAAGCCTACGGAGGACATAAAGGGTGGAATTCCCACGGGAGCGTGGGAACTCCCTGCGAGACATCCCCTTGACATGGGGTGTCAGGCAGAAGATCCACCTTTGCCCCTCCCAGAAAATGGCAGAATTGAAAACCAAGTGTAAAATCCCAACACGCTCTGCCCCATTATTGCACTTAGTTACTCTTTCACTTTTACATGCATTCCAATCTTTAAAACAAGTAACTTCTCATGAATCATAAATGAAATAGGATTTTTTTTTTTACAAAAAGCATTTCTCACCAAGCCCCAAAGCCCACTGGTCTGTCAACCCAATCCGGGCACTTTTTGATGTTCAAATCCAATACCCACTGGTCTTCTGATCTGGCCTCAAGTTCTGCAGATATTTTTAAGGATAATGGGAGCTCTACTGTACACCATTCAGCCAGTCAGAATCCTGCACCTGTCATGATAATAATGATTTATAATGATTTTTTGGAATAGCACAAACATCCCAGGTAAATTAAATCATTTGTTGTATCAGGAGAACCATTAAACTGTTTTAAGAAAACTCCTTTTTTGGAAAAACATTTTTAAGTCTTTTTTTACTGAGAAACATATTGGGCTTTGAGACTTGAACTTGCCCACAGACTTTTCATGGGCTTTTGTACTTCAAGTTCCTCTCATGGGGCCCTCAATCCAGTGGGGCGCCCTCTCCCAGGCATCTGGGACCTGTGTGAACGGGGCAAGCTGCTGAACTTCCGGATTTCCCCGTTTAACAGCGCATGTTAGGCCCACCTTTATTTTTAGAGCAAAATCTGGCCCTTAACCAGTCACATTGAAGCATGTTAATAAGCAGCACCGGCACAGAACCAGGAAGTGTAAGTTAGAATAGTGAATTCAATGTTAAATCAGTTGCAGAAAGAGAAATAAAAAGAGGGTAAGAAATATTGATTTAAAAGAAAGATAAGAGACAGAAAGAAAACGTTAAAACATTTTTAAATGTCCAACAACAATTAAGATATGAAGGAATGTAGCTCCTCAGTTGTAAAATTACATTTTCAGTGCCAGAGAGGATGCTTGGCAGCCATTGAGACTTAACATGTTAATAAAATTTTGGTTACACTTAAAAAAAAATTTGGCTTACCTTTTTCTGGTGCGATTATTTAGTTTCCATCAGGGCAGAAGAGGAACTTTGCACTGTTGCAGTCATTTCAACATAGAGTCAGCTGGTGAGATCTCCTTCCCACAAAACTTCTGGAGGAACAGGGCATCTTGTAGAGAAACTTCCGGATTTCTCCGTTTAACTGCGCATGTTAGGCCCACCGTTATTTTTAGAGCAAAATCTGGCCCAATATTCCACCCCCAAGGGAAAATAAACATTAGCTTGTGGTGTACCCAGTGACTATAAACGAGATTTCCCTATCCAGATGGTTAGCTTCTTCAGTGCTGATAGATGTTTGACTCAGCAGCTGCCTGAGGTGCTTGGAAAGCCACAAAAATCAAGTTTGACTGGTCTTTCTACTGTGATGTAGTATAGAAAAATATGTTGCCTGCTGACACAAGCTCCCATAATACTGGCAAACATTACAAATTGAACCTAAGTGCCATAAAATAAAATTCAGCTGAACATCTGAAGAAATAACATTGAAAATGAACAAATTCCAAACTGGCATTTCTACTCTTCAAATCACAAAGCAAAGTCTTAGTGTAAAGACACTTCCAAATACCTACTGGCATACAAACAGAAGAGCTTTTTGAGTATTAGCCTCCTTTCAGTATTTCCATCAGTGGATTAGTATGAAATGAACATTGCATTACACAGGGAAATTTTATGGATTCAACTGGAACTTATGATGTCCTTTAGAACAGCAATATCCAAGACATGACCCAAGGGCTGAATCCAGCTGAAAGCTCACTTTTTATTTTGAGTTTCTTAGCAATACAAACTTTCAGCCTTCAAGATTTAAACTTCCCCAGTTCAGAAGATTAGAAAAGGTTCCATCTTGATTGGTGTGGAATTAAACCAATGAGCAGCCAATAAGTTGATCAGCCTTTACCAGTCCTCAAGGACCAAGGAGTTTTAAAGAACTGAGGCTGAAGTTTTGTACCGTGAAACATTGCAGAAGACACTTCCCGCCACCCCCCCTCCTCAATTAGCAGTAGACATATCTGGACAAGACACATAGGGAGTGGCAACAGAAAGGGATGGAAGAGGCAGCAATATAAGCAATGAGAACTGAGCAGGTAACAGTGGAACACACCAGGGCAGGAAGTGGAACCGAAAGATAAATGAGGTTCAGATTCTTTGTGTATGGGGGTTTGGATTTTAAAAGTATGGGGGTCGTTTATTTTTGCAAAAATGGAGGATTGTTTTTTTTAATGGAGGTTGCATTGTTATGTAATCAGATGTGGCCCACTCACTTTTTTTTTATTCGTTCATGGGATGTGGGCGTCGCTGGCGAGGCCAGCATTTATTGGCCATCCCTAATTGCCCTTGAGAAGGTAGTGGTGAGCTGCCTTCTTGAACTGCTGCAGTCTGTGTGGTGAAGGTTCTCCCACACTGCTGTTAGGAAGGGAGTTCCAGGATTTTGACCCAGCAACGATGAAGGAACGGCGATATATTTCCAAGTCGGGATGGTGTGTGACTTGGAGGGGAACGTGCAGGTGGTGTTGTTCCCATGTGCCTGCTGCCCTTGTCCTTCCAGGTGGTAGAGGTCGCGGGTTTGGGAGGTGCAGTCGAAGAAGCCTTGATGAGTTGCTGCAGTGCATCCTGTGGATGGTATACACTGCAGCCATAGTGCGCCAGTGGCGGATGGAGTGCCAATCAATCAGGCTGCTTTGTCCTGGATGGTGTCGAGCTTCTTGAGTGTTGTTGGAGCTGCACTCATCCAAGCCAGTGGAGAGTATTCCATCACACTCCTGACTTGTGCCTTGTAGATGGTGGAAAGGATTTGGGGAGCCAGAAGGTGAGTCACTCGCTGCAGAATACCCAGCCTCTGACCTGCTCTTGTAGACACAGTATTTATGTGGCTGGTCCAGTTAAGTTTCTGGTCAATGATGACCCCCAGGATGTTGATGGTGGGGGATTCTGCAATGGTAGTGCCATTGAATGTCAAGGGGAGGTGATTAGACTCTCTCTTGTTGGAGATGGTCATTGCCTGGCACTTGTCTGACGTGAATGTTACTTGCCAGTTATGAGCCCAAGCCTGGATGTTGTCCAGGTCTTGCTGAATGCGGGCACGGACTGCTTCATTATCTGAGGGGTTGCCTATGGAACTGAACACTGTGCAATCATCAGCGAACATTGCCATTTTTGACCTTATGATGGAGGGAAGGTCATTGATGAAGCAGCTGAAGATGGTTGGGCCGAGGACACTGCCCTGAGGAACCCCTGCAGCAATGCCCTGGGGCTGAGATGATTGGCCTCCAACAACCACTACCATCTTCCTTTGTGCTAGTATGACTCCAGCCACTGGAGAGTTTTCCCCCTGATTCCCATTGACTTCAATTTTATTAGGGCTCCTTGGTGCCACACTCGGTCAAATGCTGCCTTGATGTCAAGGGCAGTCACTCTCACCTCACCTCTGGAATTCAGCTCTTTTGTCCATATTTGGACCAAGGCTGTAATGAGGTCTGGAGCTGAGTGGTCCTGGTGGAACCTAAACTGAGCATCGGTGAGCAGGTTATTGGTGAGTAAGTGTCGCTTGATAGCACTGTCGACGACACCTTCCATCACTTTGCAGATGATTGAGAGAAGGTTGATGAGGTGGTAATTGGCCGGATTGGATATGTCCTGCTTTTTGTGGCTGGGACATACCTGGGCAATTTTCCACATTGTCGGATAGATGCCAGTGTTGTAGCTGTACTGGAACAGTTTGGCTAGAGGCACGGCTAGTTCTGGAGCACAAGACTTCGGCACTACAGCCGGGATGTTGTCAGGGCCCATAGCCTTTGCTGTATCCAGTGCACTCAACCGTTTCTTGATATCACGTGGAGTGAATCGAATTGGCTGAAGACTGGCTTCTGAGATGATGGGGATATCAGGAGGAGGCCGAGTTGGATCATCCATTCGGCACTTCTGGCTGAAGATGGTTGCAAATGCTTCAGCCTTGTCTTTTGAACTCACGTGCTGGAATCCACCATGATTGAGGATGGGGATGTTTACAGAACCTCCTCCTCCTGTTAGTTGTTTAATTGTCCACCATCATTCACGATTGGGTGTGCCAGGACTGCAGAGCTTTGATCTGATCCATTGGTTGTGGAATTGCTTCGCTCTGTCTATAGCTTGTTGCTTCTGCTGTTTAGCATGCATGTAGTCCTGAATTGTAGCTTCACCAGCTTAGCATCTCATTTTTAGGTACGCCTGGTGCTGCTCCTGGCATGCTCTTCTACATTCCTCATTGAACCAGGGTTGATCCCTTGGCTTGTTGGTAATGGTAGAGTGAGGAAAATGCCGGGCCATGAGGTTAAAGATTGTGCTGGAATACAATTCTGCTGCTGCTGATGGCCCACAGCGCCTCATGCATTCCCAGTTTTGAGCTGCTAGATCTGTTCTGAATCTATCCCAATTAGCACTTTGATGGTGCCACACAACACGTTGGATGGTGTCCTCAGTACGAAGACGGGACTTCGTCTCCACGAGGACTGTGCGGTGGTCACTCCTACCAATACTGTCATGGACAGATGCATCTGCGACAGGTAGATTGGTGAGGACGAGGTCAAGTAGGTTTTTCCCTCGTGTTGGTTCGCTCACCACCTGCCGCAGGCCCAGCCTGGCAGCTATATCATTCAGGACTCGGCCAGCTCGGTCAGTAGTGGTGCTACCGAGCCACTCTTGGTGATGGACATTGAAGTCCCCCACCCAGAGTACATTCTGTGACATTGCTACCCTCAGTGCTTCCTCCAAGTGGTGCTCAACATGGAGGAGGACTGATTCATCAGCTGAGGAAGGACGGTAGGTGATAATCAGCATGTGGTTTTTAACATTTGTTTTTATTCATCCATGGGTTGTGGGCGTCGCTGGCGAGGCCGGCATTTATTGCCCATCCCTAATTGCCCCTGAGAAGGCGGTGGTGAGCCGCCGCCTTGAACCGCTGCAGTCTGTGTGCTGAAGGTTCTCCCACAGTGCTGGTAGGAAGGGAGTTGCAGGATTTTGACCCAGCGACGATGAAGGAACGGCAAAATATTTCCAAGTCGGGATGGTGTGTGACTTGGAGGGGAACGTGCAGGTGGTGTTGTTCCCATGTGGCTGCTGCTCTTGTCCTTCCAGCTGGTCGAGGTCACGGGTTTAGGAGGTGCTGTTGAATAAGCCTTGGCAAGTTGCTGCAGTGCATCCTGTGGATGGTACACACTGCAGCCACAGTGCGCCGGTGGTGAAGGGAATGAATGTTTAGGGTGATGGATGGGGTGCCAATCAATCGGGGTGCTTTGTCCTGGATGGTGCCGAGCTTTTTGAGTGTTGTTGGAGCTGCACTCATCCAGGCAAGTGGAGAGTATTCCATCACACTCCTGACTTGTGCCTTGTAGATGGTGGAAAGGCTTTGGGGAGTCAGGAGGTGAGTCACTCGCCGCAGAATACCCAGCCTCTGACCTGCTCTTGTAGCCACAGTATTTATATGGCTGGTCCAGTTAAGTTTCTGGTCAATGGTGACCCCCAGGATGTTGGTGGGGGATTTCGCAATGGTAATGCCGTTGAATGTCAAGGGGAGGTGGTTCGATCCTCTCTTGTTGGAGATGGTCATTGCCTGGCACTTGTCTGGCACGAATGTTACTTGCCAGTTATGAGCCCAAGCCTGGATGTTGCCTCAGGTCTTGCTGCATGCGGGCTCGGACTGCTTCATTATTTGAGGGATTGCCTATGGAACTGAACACTGTGCAATCATCAGCGAACATCCCCATTTCTGACCTTATGATGGAGGGAAGGTCATTGATGAAGCAGCTGAAGATGGTTGGGCCTAGGACACTGCCCTGAGGAACTCCTGCAGCAATGCCCTGGGGTTGAGATGATTGGCCTCCAACAACCACTACCATCTTCCTTTGTGCTAGGTATGACTCCAGCCACTGGAGAGTTTTCCCCCTGATTCCCATTGACTTCAATTTTACTAGGGCTCCTTGGTGCCACACTCTGTCAAATGCTGCCTTGATGTCAAGGGCAGTCACTCTCACCTCACCTCTGGAATTCAGCTCTTTTGTCCATGTTTGGACCAAGGCTGTAATGAGGTCTGGAGCTGAGTGGTCCTGGTGGAACCCAAACTGAGCATCGGTGAGCAGGTTATTCGTGAGTAAGAGTCGCTTGATAGCACTGTCGATGACACCTTCCATCACTTTGCTGATGATTGAGAGTGGACTGATGGGCCGGTAATTGGCTAAATTGAATTTATCCTGCTTTTTGTGGACAGGACATGTTTGACCTGATGCCATGAGGTTTCATGGGGTCCGGTGTCAATGTTGAGGACTCCCTGGGTCACTCCCTCCTGACTGTATATCACTGTACCGCCACCTCTGGTCAGTCTTTCCTGCTGGTGGGACAGGACATACTCAGGGATGGTGATGAAGAGTCTGGGACTTTGGCTGAAAGGTATGATTCTTTGAGTTTGGCTATGACAGGCTGTTGCTTGACTAGTCTGTGGGACAGTTCTCCCAATTTTGGCACAAGTCCCCAGATGTTAGTGAGGAGGACTTTGCAGGTCCTCTGGGCTTGGTTTGCCTTTGTCATGTCCGGTGTCTTGTGGTCCGATGCCGGGTGGTCCATCTGGTTTTATTCTTATTATGATTTTGGTTCCAGCCCTCTGCTCTATAAGTGTGGACACCCTGTTTTAGACAAAAACCATGTATTACAAAGAGATCTTTCAATATAAGTAACCTTACACACACCATTTCAGTAAAATGTTTCTAATGAGTGTACACATAGCAGATTATAGGAATAAGAAAAGTGATGATGTGATGTGTAATTTACAGAAATAAAACTGCTTGGATTTGAAAACATTCGAAAAGCATTCTGAAGGTAAGGCTGACTGTGGATGAGTTTTAGATTGCAGTGTTAATTTGCATTGGCAAATTACAGTGTTTCCCAGCATTGTAGAAATTAAACATGTTTAATAAGAACTAGTGGATCTCCCATGGCATTGCTCAAATTAAAATTCAAACAGAAATAAATTCAGCATATAACTAATGTGCTCTACATTAAATTCCACAGTTACATAAAGTAATCTTTGTGTATCTCGGGGAGAAGGCACTTCCACTTTTCACTACAAAACCTAACATTTGGCCTTCCACGTGAGTAGTCTAAATTGCATTTCTATAGCGCTTTAATCATCTTTTTTAATATATATGGCTCGCTCGCTCTCTCACAATTGGCACTAGAGTCAACCAGGTGTAATTTAAAACAACTACAATGTCAAATCAGTAGAAGATCACACATATAAAAACTACATTTCTCTAATGTGTATTACATAAACTAAAGTGCACAAACCAGATTACAGCTTCCCATTTTAACCAATTGTTAAATATTAATATTTTTCCTTTCATATTTCCATTGTGATCAGAGATATAAAATAAAATATTTTGAGTAAAAATAATCGGAGTTATAGTTCCTTTCAAAAGCAACCCTTACCTACAATTAGGCAGGCTATCCCATGTATTTAGGGTGTGAATTTTTACATGAGGACCAAGAAATATAAAACTGAAAAGATTAAATCAATTTGTACGTTTCCTCCTTTATCAAATATCTCTGGCATAGTTCTCAGCGTTACTATAAGGCTCTGCTTAAATTAAACATGTTTAAATTTAGGACTTTCATTCAAAATGTCCCTTTATACTTGAATAACAGTACAGACATTGTTATTGTTTTTCCTGTTAGTTTCCTCACTCAAGCAAGTAAATAAAAGAAATGCTGCTGTTCTAATCATTTATAAATATGTTACAAAATACATAAGAAGAAACAATGCCAAAATTTGGAAGTACCATTTCACTTGTCACATTTGTAACCTGCTCCATTTGCTAAATAAACAGCTTTAATATACATTGACTTTGTGTGTAAGTTACCGCAGACAAAATTTCAAAGTTCATGCTTATTGTTGTTTTGATGATTTTGTACAAAAAAAGTTCAAATTACCTTTAATCTTCTAATACTGGCTTTCCTGGGGTGTTTTAATTGTCAGTCTTTGGCCATCAATGAACAGCAGGGAATGAGAGACCAATTTCTGGTATGTTCTGAGAATGGTTGGCTTTGCCATTAATCATTTAAAAAATATTCTGGAAGACGTAAAAGATGAGTGGAAGAGTGGACTTGCCCACTTGATACAGTTTACAGTGATGGTGCATGGCTAAATGTTCATTTAAACCAAGCGTTGCATGCTTGTAGCATGCTGCAGTTCTAAGAAATAATGAATTTCATCACTTACTAGCAATGCTTTTATTAAATACCTCGTATTTAATGGTATAGTGAGCCCTTGGAAATTTTTGGGAATCAGACCAAATGCTGTTTGGTATAGGCACACACCATATCCATCTAAATTGTGTATTATCTGCATTTAGATACAGCAAGAGAAAGCATTTTTACCCTATTACACTTTTCTAAACAGCTTTTGGCTGGAGGCAGAGACTTCAGTAAAAGGTTTACCAATGGATTTAAGGAAGCTTTTTGGTTGATTTAGGTGCCATCTGTTGGGATTGAATCTTCTGGCATCATCAGAGCCTCCTGACTGTAATAACTGACATACAGATAGATTTATTTATGATCAGTGTGGAACTGAATGTAATTGTTCAGCAATGGGATTAGGGTCTATAGGTTTCATTGAAGTAACAATGCAGCAAGATTTAATACGTGTTTTATAACTGTTCAGAACTGGTCTGACCAGTTTAGTTCAATGCAGCAATAAGATTTTCTTTTAAAAAAGGATTCTGTCAATATGGGTAAATATTGTGAGATGAGGCCCCTGGCATAAAGCCTTAATTGATGGGATTGTGAATTGGATGCAGAAGTCAGTGTGCCCAATTCACAGGACTTAGTCATCAGAAAATTAGGCAGGTTTGCGAAACAGGTGTGCTAACATCTGCTCCCGTCCTCTCCAACATGCCCTCCCGTCGAGTGGTGGAGCCTTGCAAAATTTACCTTGTAAAATAAACATCTTGGGGATGAAAATCCATATGGGTGCATCCCCATGTAAGTGCCAGGATGTGCCTGCCGAGAACTTCCACTGCAGACGCTGGTGGACTTTCCAGGGTCGGGGGAGGCTCCTTATTTTGCCTGCCATTGATGGGAGCCTTTGCCACTAGCGGCACATTTTGGGCACCTACCTGCTCCTGGAGATTGCAAACTGCAGCGGACTTTGCCAGGTCCAGAGCAGTGTCGGAACCACCCTCAAAAAGAAGGAAGTAGATCCCCCTTGGCCCCTTTTTGTAAGGCAGCTGCTTTAAAAACAATAATAAAAAATTAACTTAATTCTTCAAGAGTCCAAGTCATGGCTTGGTCCCTCAGATGGGGCCCAACTGTTATTCACCAGGAGTACCACTACTGATGAGCCACTTGTCCTCTGAGAGGCTAGGATCATGGCAGCTCCTAGCATTGAGACTCCCTGCCAAAGCCCTGCCCCCTCCAATGTTGTTGGCCTAATTTGGCAGGCAGATTCTCTGCCCCTTACAAGGCCCTAAGCATATCTGACCCTTTTGGTGCACTGCTACTGGAGATAAAGTGGAAGTGTGCCAGAAGGGTAGCAGATTTTTGGCCCCCATTATTCTAAAACTTGTTCAGGCAAAACACGAGTAGGTAATTGTAGATTGGAGTTAGAATTACAGCCAGTCAAATATTAAATGACTTCAAGGTGGTGACTGACTATCAAAAATAACTGGAAAACACAATATTCCTGTTTATAACATAATTAAATTACTAGAGTAAAAGTGGGCTCCTGATATCAGTGAGTTTATCCAGTCAGTAGCTAAACTAATCTCAGCTTTGTTAAAGTTGGCCTCTGATTAGGGAGAGGAAAATTGGCTCGGGTTTCTGTTCCTGATACCTATTCAACAACTATTTCCTGAAATGTGAGTGAACATTAAGTGAGCCTTTTCAGCAAAGCCCATTTCTATGAGTACAAGATTGGACTTTGGTGAAAAAGCTTGTGAAGGAATAATGACCATTTGAGCAAGGTACCAGAGGGCAAACAGCAACTGAGAACTAATGCCAGCAAGAAGTCAACACCTTCATGAGGGGAGGAAATTATCTGCTGTAGGAACACTGTACAAATCTATAATATCAAGATGATTATCTCACATAAAGTACAGCAACTAGCTGGAATTGAGTTTCAGATTGCAACATGCTTAAGGATTCAGATTTCCAAAAGCATAAAAACATCTGAACAGTCCATAATTGTCAAGAAATCCCCGGCTAGAGTATGTTACAGCCTTCAAAACACTCCCTCATCTTTGATAATTTTTTATAAATAGCCCCCAAAATTCTATTCAGTGAATTACACCGGATTTGCACTATTGAATCTAGAGTTGAGTGTGCTGATGCTCTGCTGAATCTGCCAAAATTTGCTGGGTCATCTCATTTAAATATCCATTGTCACTTTTTCTAGCATAAATCCTGTGTAAAATGGGAGTAATGTGCTGGGGGTGCCTGGATATTAGAGTGCAGCCCTTAAAAAGCCGAGTCAACCTGATAATTGCAACGGGAGGCTAGGGGAATAGCAGGAGTGTTTTGCTCACTGAGTTCACTGTCCGGTAACTTCATTGGCTCATTTGTTGTTTTGTCCCACTTTTCAAGAATATCTTCCACTGGAGGATCTGGCACAGACAATTGAAAAAGGGCCAAGGGCATTGCAAAGAGGAATAGAAGAAGAGCGGATTATTTCAGTGAGACCGACCCTCAAACCCTCCCTGAAGAGATTGAGCAAAGGAGAGAGAGACTTATAGATTTCCATGAGAGGAAACTTAAAAAAAAATGTGTCTTGTGCCATATGGCACTGGCACTGAGCACCGCTTCCTTACCCCTAGAACTGCAGACCAGTGTTACAAGAAGTTCAATGATCTGACCAGCGTTGGCCACTGTCCTTTTATTTCCTTGGGGAGTCTGGGCACCAAGTTCACCCTATAAACTTAAGAGCTCAACAATTAGCCCTTCAGACAGCAAACTGGTTAAGAGAGGGGGTACTAACTCGATATCTTACAGTATGTGTCATCATCTCTCCTTGCATCACTTGGTTGCATGCAGAATCTTAAAACCCAATCAAGGCAATCCCAATAGTTCTCTTGCCACATGGGAGACACCATCAGTTTCTAGCCTTCACCTAATTCACTCAGTCGTGTTGCAAGTGAAACTTATGCACAATGTCTATGAAAGACAAATCTATGGCCCAGTGGAATGGTGACAGCTGGAGATGGTCTACCTGTGGCCGCTGTTTCTCAGGACAGCGGTACATTCCAGGCATCCGGCCTATCCCCTAGGAGCACCATGCAAGTGACCTGTAGGTGGTGACACCAGGTTGCCCAGGAATAAGTTCCAAAGATGCAGCCTGCAGTGGCTCCCTGCCAGAAGCAAGCTTCCATGGGAGAAGGGCCACCTAAATCTCATGTCCCTTTTGAAGCCACCAACTACCTCTCATGATATTGGCCATCAGATTGCACCGAGGAGAAGCACCAGAATAGAAGAAAGAAAGGCACATTTAGATGCCACATGGGAGCGAAGTATTTGGAAAGAGTCAGTAAGCTTCTATTCACTTTGGAGTTTGTTGTATTAAAACAGAATGTGCATTTATGTTGTACTTTGTTATTCATGGAGATTGAAGTTATACAGGCAACAGTACATTTATTCAGTCAGGTGATGATTATTGGCATGGTCATGTAGGGACTGATGTGTTGAGATTTTCTAGGACTGGAACTGGATTGAAGAATTGGTCCTTTATTTGAAAGTGGTGGAGAAGGGGTTAAGGCAGTGGTGACAAAGGTAGATTGTGTTAAACAGAGGAAAAGACGTTGGTGATCTGATGCCCTTTGTAGCAGTAACTGAGCAGCCCTCTGAGTGATAGTCAAAGTGATGCTCTCCTCCATGCACTTTTACATTCCTCTGCTGCTATCCATGTGTAAGAAAAGCTTTAATCCAGCTTTCCATAGTATTATAAACCGTGCAGCTTTTAGTGGGTCGTTATCCATGGGAGCAAATGGGTATGTCATGTCACCCACAAGCCGTTCATTGACATGATTTTCTTACGTGAAGAGGTTCGGGAAGGCCGAATTGCGAAGGATAAATGCATCATGACAACCTCCAGTTGACATACAAGACCCTTTGCATGCTGTAACACACATTCTGTACACAATATTTACATTTAAGGAGTGGAAGACCTTTCTGTTGAGGAAACATCAGTTTGGTGAGCCGACTCAAGCCTCCCCAAAGCCTTTCCACTATCTACAAGGCACAAGTCAGGAGTGTGACGGAATACTGTCCACTTGCCTGGATGACTGCAGCTCCAACAACACTCAAGAAGCTCAACACCATCCAGGACAAAGCAGCCCGCTTGATTGGCACCCCCTTCACCACCCTAAACATTCACTTCCTTCACCACCGGCGCACTGTGGCTGCACTGTGTACCATCCACAGGATGCACTGCAGCAACTCGCCAAGGCTTCTTCGACAGCACCTCCCAAACCTGTGACCTCTACCACCTAGAAGGACAAGAGCAGCAGGCACATGGGAACAACACCACCTGCACGTTCCCCTCCAAGTCACACATCATCCTGACTTGGAAATGTATCGCCGTTCCTTCTTCGTCGCTGGGTCAAAATCCTGGAACTCCCTTCCTAACAGCACAGTGGGAGAACCTTCACCACACGGACTACAGCGGTTCAAGAAGGCAGCTCACCACCACCTTCTCAAGTGCAATTAGGGCTGGGCAATAAATGCTGGCCTTGCCAGCGACGCCCACATCCCATGAATGAATTAAAAGAAAACTCAATCCTAGATGTAGGCTGTTAGGTAAACCCCAGACAGTTTCTAGTGAGGGTGTTAAAGATTTGTCTGGTTCCTTGGCATATATTTGTCAGCGTTCTTCTAACAAGATCTGGGTAAGCTTTCAGTAATGCTGGGAAAATGAACAGCAAAGTCCATTTTTAATTACTGTTTGGTACTGAGCTATCCATAAAATCTCATTTTACTCTTTGAAAGCAATAAAGCATCATAATAAACTTCATGTTTAAGATATTGAACAAATTTATTAAATAATGTACGACTGAATAATCTGACATATAATAATTATATATTTACAGCTGAAAGTCTTTCTATGTAATTATCTTGACTCGACAATAATAAGTCACAATCTAATACTAAGTTACCCTCTTTTAAATAACTTGCAGATTTTCAGAGCTTATGTTTGTACATGAGGGTGCATCCCAGTGTAAGTGCTACGAGACAGCGACCAAGAACCTCCGCCGCCGACCCCATAGGAGTTTCCAGGGTCAGTTCTCTACTTTGCATTGCCATGGTGGGTGCTCATCTCTAGGAGTGTATCTAGGGCACCTGTCGTGATAGAAAGGCCAACAGAAGTTGTCGATTCTGATGGGATGTCGGGCCCCCCAATAAAGAAGTAATTTTGTAAGGGAGCTACACTAAAATGATTTAAAAAAAAAAAATTCTTCCAAGCTCCAAGCCCTGATCCCAGCCTGGACCTCCAGGTGGCCCTTCTTTCATCGGTCGTTGGTGAGGTACACCTCATCTCACCAGACGTACCTCCGCTGACCCTACATCCAATCCAGGGAAGTGGGAACTTCCAATATAGGGAATCCCTGGCCCCGGCCTCATTCTTTTTATGGTGCTGGCCTCTCATGGTAAGGCATGGGTGGTGGCTTCCCCATTACAATGCTAAATGGGAATTGCTATGCAAGGCCGGGACTTGGTATATTTGGTTTTGGCCTAAATTCCAGTCTATTCAGTGAACACACGCCAAAGTTACAGCGGAGGTACACTGGAACGGTCGTGGATGTTCAGGGCCATTGTTTCTTTCTAACAATATTTTTTGACTATGGCAGTGAGCTTGTCTACCATTTTTTTTCCTTTTAAAGTTTCCAATTTGTTGAATTATCTTCTGATAACTCACTCAATGAAGTGATCTAGCTACTGAAATACTCTTCCACCAGTTGCCATGGCTTGTTTATAGATTTCATACATGACAATCAGATGCAAAGTAGTTGGCTGTCATACATTTAACTGAACAAATTACACCATCTGTGTTTATTCAAATTTAGCTTAGTTCCTCCCTTCACACCTACAGTTTGAAAGCCACTTTGAACTGATGTTGCAACATATGTATCAAAATAAACTTGGTATAGGGATCTGAATTTTAGTTGTTTTTTTAAAACTACTTTTGTACAATGACTGGATTTAAAGAGGCAGCCATTGATTAAAACGAGACAAAATACTTAGAATAGGTTTAGAGACTCCTTCTAGATCTATGCAGACAGCACAATTTTCAATTACATCCATTTATCTATCTAACAGTTTGGCTCAGTAGTAGCACTTGTACTTCTGAGTTAGAAGGTCATGGGTTCAAGCTCTGTCCCAGGACATGAGCACACAATCTAGGCATTGTTGGAGGTGTTATCTGTCTGTTCAGATGAATGTAAAAATCCCACGCCACTATCCCTCAACCAACATCATAAAAAGATTAATTGGTCATTTATCTCATTGGTGTTTGTGGGACCTTGCTGTCAGTAAATTGGCTGCTGAATTTGTCTACATAGCAACAGTGATTATCTTTCATTGGCTGTGAAGTGCTTTGCAACATCCTGAGGATGTGAAAGGCACTATATAAATGCAAGTTCTTTTTTGTCTTTTCTATATTTAATATTAAAAACTTCTGCATATTTTATTTCCTGTCTCAAACTTCATGTCTCAGGCATCACGTACTATTGATGTGTGTCACATTTGCACCATTCACTCAAATGATGTATTCATAAAAGATTACTAAATCACAATTTATGAGCTTTGTATTCTACCAATCAGAATGGGAAAATTGGGTACTACTAAATATTTACACAATAACTAATCACTAGGCTGCACAGTCTACCAAGAAAAAAAAGTGAGTAGCAGCTCAGGCAATCCAATCACTCAAAACCTTTTTGATTTTTTTTTCAACTGCCTGGTGAGTGTGGATTAAAAATAAACAGCCCACAAATCTACAGGGAGTCGATCCTGGTATAAGTTCAATGATTGGCCCCCTGGCACCTCCGACAATGACCTGCTGGAAGGGGAGGTACATTACAAATAATGTTAGATTCAAACATTAAAAATTACTCATAGTAGCAACTTTTTGAAGTGAGGTTAGGGTAGAGCAGATTGATTTTCAAGCTAGGTGTATTTTGTTCCAGTGCCTACATTGTGAGTACACAGGTAATCCCTCTATATGATGGTCCCTTTGGAAGTCATACATAGTTTTAATATACTCTTATTCTCAGCACATAATAAAGCTATGCTATATTGGAGATTGTTGATCAGATACTGTTGTCATAAAAGTTTACTTGGATGTTTAATATTTGAATCAGCCAATTTAATTACTGTTTGAAAAATTCAATGGTTATTTAAAACTCACCATATGTGTGGAGAAATCATCATATGCGGTCACCATGCCTTAGTGGACATTTCTGGTCCAACCTGTTTTTAATGAAGGTATTATTTTCTTATATTTCCTAAAATGTTCTCGTACTCCCATACCAAATGAAGATAGTATTACTTCTTTAAGTATGTTCAGGCTGTAAGGTACCTAAACACCTATTCACTATTATACTGAATTACATCACTGATGACCTTCAACATAATGGGAGCTGGCAGAGACCAAAATAATAACTTTCCAGTTGTTCAGCTGACAGACTGTGAAAGCTGTCGCACAGTGTTTACCAGGCTGACAATATGCAGCCCAAGACTGAACACGCTAATTAATGTTTTACCTTGTAAGAATTTTCATACTATATAATTACAATGCATAAAACATAGTCACAAGTTCAAACCCAATAATCTTAAAATAAAAAGTGACTTTTTTTAAGGCACCCATTTGCATTAAAATTTGACTTTAAATTTTTATTAAGTAATAGATAATCTCTATACATTTAATGTCTTGCCTTAGATAGTCTGTCGGATGCAATGGTTCTAGTCACCCCTGTGGGTGGTTTGATTGCCTTTCATTTAAAGGTGTGCCTATGCGGCACAATATTGAACTATAAAGTAGGTTAAATAGTATACCCATGTGATCTGAACTGGATATTTCATACATGTGCTTCTTCAATCTCTTCCAACGTGAACCAAGAAAATTCTTGGTAAGACGAGGCTGAATACGAACAGGTAAGCTACTATATTTCACAGCAAGTGAACATATGTAGCAATAGTTATGATCAGACTCAATTCAATCAGTGCAAATGAGCACTTGTGCTTCCCCACATCAGTTAAGTTGTCCTACTTGACTTAAAATAACTTCTAACTAACCTCCAGCACGCTCTTTCTGAGCCTGATCAAAGCTTGCCCTTGCTGCTTTCTGTTTTCAAAACCTTACCTAGTCTATGTCCTTTGCTGGACCTAACTGACTGCCTGGGACCAATTTTTGTCTTCAATGCCTGGGCAGTAATCTGGCAGAGCACATTGCATGCATGTTATAAAACCCATCTGATTCTCAGTCCATATATTTCATTCATACATACGTAAAAATGTGGATGAGCACACTATTATGTGGGGAAAAAATTGATGTCTGCGTTGCATTTGACTTTTTGTCAAAGTTGCTAACATTATGCAGCAGTAAGTGGCAGGAAATCACTTCTTATTAAACTTGTACTGACTACATTACAACTGATAATTCTTCTATATTCTTATCATATACCAGTGACAGCGAGCGCACTGGTCATTGATGGCCACACTGAGAGCTGATGTTGACAAGAAAACTTAAATAAGCCTAATAAGTAAGGATTTCAAAGCTGTAATCTTACCTCAAGAATCCGAAGATAGTAAACTGCTTCCATTATTCCATGTTTATTCATTTTCTATTGTATTATTTTTCTCTTTTTAAAAAAACTCACTTTTTCATGTTTTACTTTCTCCCTTCCCACTTGCACTGCCAGACACCAGGGTGGGCTAGGCAGGAATCAGGCTTTTAGGCCTTTCCCAATCCTTTCTTGATCTGGCCTATGGGAAGTATGCTTGTGCAGTCCTGAGTTGACTCATCCTCGAATTTATTTTTACCTCTTTCTTATAGGAATGCTCCTGAACTCCAGCCAGTGCCTGTTTTTGACATGAATCCAAAGTTGGGAACTATCTGTGTGGGGAATTACGGGAGTGAACCTACAACTTATCGGTGCATGGAGTATTGCAACTCCATGTAATGTATTTTTATTCCTTCCAATTTGCTCCCATCTCCCGAAACACTGACCTCCCACTGCAGTACGATCCCAGGGTGCCAGCTGTGCTCTGGTACTTTATCCAAATGGCCATTCTTCAGAGGGTAGTGATTTATTTAACCTTGGAGGCCATCCCAACTGAGCTCGATCATGACTCACCTGTTGTTCACACATGAACATGTCCAGCAGTGTTCACTGAATAGTGATCAGGAGTAGAAACCTGATTGATTTTATAGTTCCCCCTTTCATAGTCCAGGGTCAACATCATTTAAGTAAAAATTATATTGCAGCACTATGGGGCACTGAAGCTATAAAGTGAAATTACCTGTCTTTTGAACCACATCCTGATCTATGGTTCTCCAGGCTTGCTCCATTCAAGGCCTTATATTGAGATGAGTTGCCACAAGAGATCTCTTCTTCATTTTCATACATTTTATTAGCTACTAAAAATTTCATTTTGAAGAGATAAGATCCTAAAATAAAACGTTGTAACCACAGATTGGGGTTAGGTCGTTTATATTTGGCTTAGCTGAAAGAAAGCAAGATCGATTTTGAACTAGATACAGCTAACTGAGGGGAAATTGTGTAATTCTGTTCTATTTTTGTGACGAGAATTAGTAGCTTGAATTGTGGTACAAAATATGTTCCCTTGGTTCTATTTTCCTTTCCTATGTTGGCATTTATAGGGCAATTTTAACTCTTCCCCAATGTCTAAAAAGGGAGCGGGGGAGCAGTTAAAATGGAGTGGCATCCATTTCCCGCTGATCTACGATTTTAATGCAGCTGGGGTTCCCGCCACACTCCGGTAGGAACCTCATTGATAAATTCAAATCAGGGTCACATAATGTACATGGAACCCCAATGGAATTATAACCCGCTGTGAGTGGGGCATTCGTCGTAGTCACCCCACCAGGTGAAGCTGTTGAGAAGCCATAAGGAAAGTCTGGGCCTCTGCTGTCCTTCACAACACACCTCCTCCCAGACTTACCTTGCCGCCGGCAGTCTTCTCCTCGTGATTTTCATCTCCTCATGATGTTCGTCCTCTCCTTCCGGGCAGCTGGCATTTCGGAAAAAGACGAGCATCTGACCGGTAGCTTCCAAATGAGGCCTGGCAGTTATAATCTGCTGGGTCCCCACCTCAACCTCCCACACAGGATTGCTATCCATTCCCGCCAGGAGTTAAAATCTGCCATTTAGGTTCAGCACTCTGTCCTCTTGGGACTGGGAGGAGGGGCAGAAATAGAATAAGCAATGCATTAACTGATGCAAAAAAACTGCTCTGCTATGCAGGTTTAAGCTCAATGGCACTATTTACATCACCTTGAATAGTGCCATTGAGTTTAAGCTAGCATAACAAAGTAAAGGCATTACGCTAATATATATTGGATTTAGTATAAGAAAAGGATGTTGAATTGAATGGAATTTTATTTTGAACTCAATGTCCATGTTCCTGCTATTTATCCTTTTGGTTTAATAGAAGGTTTTGGAATCAATAGTTGGGAGAATACATGGCTGCCATCTTCTTCATCTTTCCACAGCCAAATTGAAACCCCAAACCCTGTTTTTAGACGTACTACTTTAGCCACTGCTTAGAGATCAGCTTGGAAAAATGTAACATAAAAGAATTTCTCTTCATTCAGTACTTTAACTTAGTGGTGCAACATTTTATTGCAAAATCCTGTATCTTGAAAACAACACAGTTTTAATCTCCATCCAAATACAATTACAGCAGTGACACGATAGAACGAATTAGCAGATGAGAAGTTCTGGCTATAAAATGAAAATAATTGTTGGAAATCTAAAATAAAAACTGAAAATGCTGGGAAAACACAGCACACTCCTAAGAGTTTCCTGTAAAACACACATTAACCAATTTTGTTTTCAGATGCTAGTCGATCTGTGTATTTCCAGCAATTTCCAGTTTTATTTGAAAGGTTTGAGCCAATTGAAAGCCACTAGCAATTGATGGGAATCATTTTGAAAAGATATAAATATGACACCAATATGACACCATTGTAATGGTTAAAAATCTTTCCATCAAAACAGCATCAACATTTTGTGAAACTTTTGAGGCTGAGCTAAATGTCACATAGCTCATCTCCAAATTAAGTGCTTGACATCTTGTCAAAAACATCTCAAACCTCAATTTGAAGTGAAGTTTTTTATAATGTTTGTGGGAGCAGAGGTTAGGGTCTATGTAGCTAGTGAAAGTTGGAGCTGTAGATTTAACATGTTTCTTCAAAGGCATTGCTGACTACCATAGATTTCATTTTTTGCTCTCTTTTGAGTGGGAGAACAAGCGAAAGTAGAGTTATTGTCTTAGACTACTGTTATTGTGCTGTCTATTTTGTTCAAATTGCTAATATATTTACATATTTATTATATTTACTTTGGCAAATATTAGTAAATGGGTGCTGAATAAACACACTATTTGTCTCCAGTTTGATGTTCCAAATGGCCTTATTATAAATAATATGACTGTTAAGAAATCTACATTTTTTTTGTGGGTTTGCTAAAGTCAGAGGTGCCATGGTAAATCGCAGACTTCACTTTCCTGCCACTGTAATTCATGGTGATGTGGAAAGTGGAAACAGCAGCAGCCTGGAAAATTGTGGCCACCACCAGCCTAATGAGCTGAAACCTTTCCAAAATGATGGGAGGCCTTCAGTTAGTCAGGGTCGGGACTGTCACTTTCACTGTCCTGCTGGTAAAACTACTTTGCACCTTAAATGGGCAGTTCAATCAGCAAGAGGGCAAACTGCTGAAAGCACACAGCTATGTTTGGAAGCAGCTCAGTGCTGTGAACCAGGGAAACAAATACTTGATCACTGTCTTTCAAAATATAGTGTTCTGATATTTTTTAAATCTTGCTCTTTCAAATTCACTTGGTGATCATCTGGTCTGATTGAAGATGCCCTCACAAGATGCTCTAACATGTGATATAGTACCAAGCAATCATGCCTCTAGCAAGACATTGATAGCAAGGGAGAGTTATCTCAGCTGTGGATTTTTTGAGCTGAGGCGGAAACTTTTGAAAGCTGCAATGAGCCAGAAAAACAAAATTATGACTAAAACTATGATTGAACAGTAATAAAATACTGCTTCTGCACTTTATTGAAGAACTGAAGATTGTAGTCTCATCATTTTTTGGACCTGGTTATCCTCAACTTCTCAGTACAGTAGAGGCAGGCAGCCAATATTACTTATATAGCCCACATATGACCCCTGAATCCAAACCTTTGGCTTATTCTTGCTACTTAAATGCCAACTTTGCACAAAGTGCAGTATAACAATTTCCATTAAATTTCAAAAAATTACACAGACATTTTGGTATTATTCACTTTGAGTGCAGCGTTAACTGCCAAGATTGAATTAAACGCAAAAAATCTGCTATTATCAGATAAAGGACAAACTGGAGATATCAGAATACTTTGTAGTATACTGTGAAACTACACCTTTTACTTGCTATATCTTCCAGAGATTATTTCCTTTCTCAAAGTATTGATTAAGGGTTTCCCCATTAATTGTGCTGTTATTTCTGTATTATCTATTTTGTGCTATAACTAAAGGTGAAAATAAAATGAACACACAGTTCAAAAGAGGGTTTCACATTACTTTTAAAATGTTGAAAAAATGTAACTAATATGTACCTTTCACAGTGCCACTATAGCCAGTACTTCTTGCTGATGCTATCTTTTTATTCTTGCGTGTGTATCGACAGTTATTCAGTTACACGTGGCAGAGCATGTGACAGAGATTGTCACCTCACCAGAACCAATTCAGAAATAAACTGTCCAGTGCCAAATGCGTAACCCTCCAGAAGAGTTCAATAGTTCAGGCCACTTGACCTTTTCTGTCAAAAAGATGTTTTGGTTATATAAATACAAATTAATCATCGTCAAAGTAATATCCTTATGTGCCTCCTAATTGCCGCACCTCAAATTTAACACTAAAATTATTTCTTCCCAACATATCATTTCATATTTATAAGAACTGCTTTAATGGAACTTGAGAGGTATTGAACATCACACCAAAGATGTAGGCTAGATGACTAAAGTCATGCAGTTGGTAAGTAGTTTAGCCTACAGCAAAGAATGCTTAAATCTGAAGCGATCTTCAAGCATATGTTTTAAATAGGTCGAATGCATTACTTTTTTTTGATGAATCAACATCAGTCAGTGAACATGTAAGTGAAGCTATCTCCTGAAAACCCATTTCTTCAGGTTTTGCAGCTAACAAAAGAATTTTAATAATCTGCAATTTACTTAATGCAGAAAAAAAGTGCTGTATCACATCAAACTTTACTTTATTCTGCACTTCCTGAAAGACAGAAGCTTGTCCTGCAGACTTGGAGATAACATATATGCTGTTAGATACCTGTAAAATACTTTTCATATTTACTTCAAAGACCTAAATTTCTTGCTGGGGGTGGGAGGCAAAATCATAATGCGAATGTGCAAAAGTTGTTAATAATCAACTGAACAAGTTAATGCTCATGTTTCATTCACAATAGGCCAGAAATAGCTATTGCTTCATCTCCAAATAATTTGGTGCAAAATTAGCCACTGATTATTAATTACTCTATTCTAAACATATGTAACTGTTGAAATAAATTTTAAAAAATTCCATTAATTTTAGACGTTTTGATGACACTTTATTGGCGAATATCTCATGGTTTGTATACAAAAGTGCTTGCACACCCTTCGATTAATGCTTATGTTTCTGAGGTAACTTTCCAACAGCAGTACAGCTGCTCACAGCTCAGACAAAGAGGCCAGTGTTTCCATGTTAATTGGTACAACGCTTTGGCTGTGAGGTTGTTCACTTTTGCTTCATTAAATTACATCGCAGGTATGGTCCCTATTAATGAGTGATTATGGTTCAACGAGCTTTCACAAAAGTTTCTTCACGCTACAGTTTGTGTAATATGGTTTGGATTCAAACACAAAAGGGCCACAACATATCTTTCAGATTTAATTTGTTGCTGCTTCTTTTCATTTATCAAGGAGTGGCTGTGAATGTGGTGCCGTGCCTGAAAACATATTACAGAGAAGATTGTTTTTAGTCACGATGCTTGTACTTGTGAAATACAAGTGGGTGGTCTGCTGCAACAGGTTTTCATGCTCTTACTACCGACTTAAATTTACGATGCAGTGTAATAATTTGGAATTATGGCCTCAAGATGGATTGAATTGCAGACAATCATTCTACAAACACTGTCCATTACAAATAAGCAGCACATGGGAAGTTTTTATTGAAATAATATATTTTGTTAATCACTTAAAATAATTGAATACCATATCAAGCACATTAAGAACAAAATGCCTTTGTTTTTGCTCCCTTGTACGGGCCGTGTTTTTACTGCCACTCTCCTTTAATGTTTCGGGTCACCTGTCACCTGTTGTGTAACAAAAGTAGACTGAGGCTCAAAGAAAATGATACGATCTTGTACTGTGTTTCTGAAGAGGGCTGATAACACATGTAGTAGAAAGATGGAACGTGTGAAAAGCAGCCATAGTAAACAGGAACACTTTTGGCTCATTTTGTCGATGGTAAATAGACGATGCTCCTTCTTGCCATTGACAACTTATGTTAACTCATTGAGTGTGTCCTGGCCTGTCATTTTAAGAAAACAAATATCGGGTCACTTGCCTTGCTGGCAGTGGCCCGAAGGTAAGTCCAGGGGGTTGTGAAGGTATGGCAACGGGAGGTGGGGGGTTGACAATTGAGATACTGTGGAGTTGGGGAAGGAATCTTGGTCTTCCTGGCACCACAGCAACGTTAGTTAAAAATTTTTGTTTTTGAAAAGAAAAGTTATCTTTGGTGGCGGTGACTAACTGCTGGAGAAGGCCCGGCTCCAGCTCCATTCTGCAATGTTCAATTTAATCTAGGGGACCTAAAACAGACGTTAGCCCCCTCATATGCATATGTAAGGGGCTTAATGCCTGTTTTAGATGACTGCCTGGGACCTGAAAAATGGTTCGACCAGTTTCGGTTTGCATGTCTTTCAGCCGTCTTTTGGGTGCTGGATGTTAGTCACCGAAAATGTCCATAAAATGGACGCAATGAGGTTTGATTTCTAGGCCCAGGACAGGGAACTTGGCCCTTTTCCCCCTCCTCTCTCTACCCACACATTGGAACCAAATGAAGCACCAGTACGTTCACTCTGGCTGAGGTCAGCTGACTTAGCACAGATTGAATCTGGGAAGTTCATTATGCCTCAACTACTCTGCAACTTGTTTAAAGTCTCCCAGTCTCACTCCTGTAACCACACTCTTGAACTTTTCTACCCCACTCCCCCCGCTCAACTTTTTGCTTCATCAGCTTTTCATCCAATTTTCTTCCCTGCTCTTCTTCCCTTGCTGCTCGAGGTATTAGATGCCACTCTGTTTCCTGCTTTGCTTCTCTGAATAAGCTGACCTTCATATTCCTCCCAACGTTTCCAGGACCTTAATTCTGTGGCATTTCTTACATTTCCTCATTTGTTCCTTTTTCCTACAATCTTCAGGCTCTTAATATCCAAATTTTGTCTCTCCTCATCTCTACTTGCCAATTTACCTTGTCTTTTCTTTTTCTATTTAACTTTGATGTTTTGCGCTAGGGCCTTGACTTTTCACCCTGGTTTTTCAGTTTTAAAAAATAAGTCTCTTGTGCAAAGCATCAAAATTGGCAAACATTAATTTACTAAAAAAGATTTTGATGCAAGAATCAGGGTCACAATAATATATGTGTCAGAGTAATTCAATTCAAATGTATTCAGTGTTTATAAATCTCAATCATTTGAATACCTGTCATTTCAGCCTTTTCATACAGGTCTAAGAAAAGATGGTTTGCAAAGATCTGAAATGACTATGCTTTGAGAGGTACAATGAACAGCCCCACCCCCCAAGAAAGTCCCTATACAGACTATTAACCAACGAAAGCTGTAGTTGGCTTCCTATAACAGTCTGATTCCCATAATATTTATATTGTATTATTCTTGGATGTAAATGGTAGAGATTTGCATCATATGCGCAGCTGCAGTCTTATTACCTCACTTATGTAGAGTCTTGAATATATTACAGTACCACTGTGTTGGAAAATTGCAGAAATAATGAGCATGATTGATTGTTGAGGGAAATGGAAGTAATAACCAAAATACAGTAAATGGTAATTGTACTGAATTGATGGTAATAATCAAATGTGTCATGCTTCTTTTACAGTTGATTTATAATACTTTAACGAAGTTGAAGTTAAAATTGTGCTTCTGGGAGGTATAAATGCTGAGGGTAATTCAGATTTTTGACTGGGACCACCTGAACATTTGATGGCGTGGATTCCGAAAACAAAACCTGCCTGTGGAAAAATATGGAGTGGTCGGAGAGCATCCCTTGCCCAGTGACTGCTCTGGGATTCAATCCTCTCTATGGCCTGGAAATTTCTGTCAATGCAAGTACTTACACTAGTAGGAATTGTGCATATGACTGGAAAATTGCATTTTTTGAGCTCACTAGTTTTCTGCCTGCTGAGGTTGTGGTTGAAAGCCCTGCACTGCTCTTTGCTAGTGGTGTGCATTATTGCACAGAATATGTGATATCTTCATTAGCAATTCAGACCTGCTATTGAATACTGTCTAATAGGGGAACCTGCAATTTCCTTGTTTTCATGCACCATACATGCAGTGCATTGATCAAAGGGTCAAGGATGAAGTTGAAAGAGACCTAGGAGTATTAGTGGTCTCGTGCTCAATATGTTCAATTAATGCACAACAGCAAATAAAGCCAATGAAATGTTGAACTAGATAGCCAAAGCATAGAATACATGTCATAGATCAAACTGTACAGTGTTCTAGTCAGACCACACCTTGAGCACTGTGTCTAGTTCTTGTTACCGAGAAACAAGGGAAACATTCAAATGCTGAAAGCAGTTTAGAGAAGAGCCATGATGTTGATCCCTAGTGTCAGGGGCTGAGTTACGAAGAAAGATTGGAGCGACATGGATTTCGCAGCCTAGAAAGGAGGCATCTGAGAAGTGATCTTACGGAGGTCCATAAGATAGTAAACAGTATGGAAAAGTTTAATCTGGAATACCAGACAAGACTGGCTCTTGGACAGTAATGGATGCTGCTATACCTGAGAAAGAGACTCACCTTCTGTGGCTACGTCCATTCCAGCCCCACTTGGAACCTCCACATCACCATGCCCTCTGAACTGCATGGACCTGATGGTTTCAATGACGTTACAGAAGCCCATCCCCATTTCGCCTCTCATTTGGGAATCTCATCAGTAACCATCTCCAGCGATGTGATGATATTGGAATCAAAGGCCTGTCTTTGTGGCCTCTCCGGTTGGGGGACTGCATCTCAAATGGCCCTGGAATTGCCACTCTATCCAAGGATATCTGCAGGTTATGTAAGCTGATCCTCAACATCCCACTTGGGTAACTGCTGGACTCCTCCATGCTAGCCACCATTTGTTGGAAGCTTCTGGACAGCTGCACCAGTGACCCCATCATTCTTGGAAAGCACTTTTCTCTTAAAACTTGGGCCATGGAGATCTGGTTCACTGTCTTCAATAGCTGAGGAGGTAAGTGACCTCACCATCTCACCATGGCAATGGGCTACCTGTTTCTCTTCCTCCACTTGCTCCCGCCCCTGGCCTCCCATGTCCTGTGATTCACCACTTGTGCTGCATATCTGAAACTTCCAGGAGAGATGTCTCTGAGCTGGTGGGTGGGTAGGAGAAGTGCAGTGATGGGCTGCCAGGTATGCTGTTACTTCTCCTGGGCTGTTTTCAGTCAAGTCCCAGAAAGGGCCAGTTCTGGAAGCCTGAGGAAACCTGAGAGAGTGACAAAAAGGAATTTAGAATAGTCATACTAATGTGGCATATGCAAGCATTTTACATGTTTTCAGTGCTCCTGGAAAGATTGTGTGACATTCCTTCTGATTGCGATGTTTTGGAAATAGTGTTCAGATACTATCCCCTGACTGGGATTTGCCTTCTTGCTGCTCCATCTCTCACAAATTACAGGACTTGTATCCTTGGAATGAGCTAGCCCAATTCTCGAAGACGATGAGGGCCCTTGTGAAGACTCCCCCTCCTCCTGTTGCTTGCTTTCTTCTGGAAAAAAATGAAACATGGGTGATGGTTATAACATATCAAGAAATGACACTGAAGGAGCCCATATCAAAAGGGAGGTTATTGAGTCAGAAAAGTATTTCATGCAGATAAGGGGACATTCAAGTTTGGGAGCATTTAGCAGTGGGCACACTTGTGCTGTGAGAATGAGCGGTTGTAAAAATAGATTTAGAGGACTGAAGACAGGAGGCTTTCAGGACACATTCTAAAGAGGAGATTGTGAGGGACAGAATATATTAAGCTGCTCACAGCAATCCCTTTCTCCATGGCTAGCAGCATAGCTAGCCAGTGCCGTACCTTCCCCCTCCTGACGAGGTCAGTGAACTTCTTTCGGCACTGTATCCACGAGTATTGAATAGTAAAGCTGGATTTCAATTCCTCTGGTATTTTCTGCCACATATTGTGTCCAGCTGTTTTTGCTACTTTTTTTTTTGCCTGATGCAGGGTACAGCACTGTCCTCTGCCTCTCCACATCCTGCAGCAGCACCACTGCGCTCGTTGTGTCAAACCGCACGCCCTTTGTCTCCCTCTTCTTGTTGCTGGCATCCTATCCAGCTAGAGAAGCAGACAAACGGTATCAAGGGACTGAACTTGAAAAACAGCAAGAGAACATACATTCCAGGGCTGACTTCAGTCACGCATACATTTAAAGCATTTTAAACGAAACATTCAGCCAGCTACAAATTTTTAGACTTTAAAAAAAAACTGTTAAAAGCAGTCAAAACAGTCATTGCCTTCCTGCCAGAACATCAGGGCCACTCAATAACAAACTGTGCACTGCACTCTCCTACTCCTGCCGCCTCCTAGTTCCATTCCCTTTGTAATCAGCTTCATGCATCCAAACTGTCTGTCATCTGGGTGGCCTACTCCAATTATGCACCTCCATGAGTGCACAAAGTCTGCTCTCTCCATTCAAAAGAGCACCTGCAGGAAATCAGGTGATCCAGTTCTCTTCAGCGCACAGTGCACTTCCGGGGAGCTGCACACACATTGCTCCTGAGCCATATTTGAGTGATTGTCTTCTCTGTCGTTCTTTTCAAACCACTTTATTGATTAGGTGTGTGATTTTTCTTTAGTCTGAATTCAATTGATCTAGGGGATGAAGCAATTACTGAGATAGTGTAGTGTTGTATTAAGCAGAACTATACTTTCAATTCATTCTACCCCTCCCAACATGCGCATTTACCCTTGTTGTACTTTAACTAATACATTGTTTTCATCAGTAAAAGGGCAGAGCAGACCCATCAACTGCTTTAATTGCCATTGTAAATGCAGTAAACTAGGCATCCAACCAGGCAACAAAGTCAAAGCACTTTGGGGTAGGCTTTGGTGGTGGTGCAATGTAAATGAATTTGGCACCTTGCTCAGTCTGTTTTGCTTGGCCCAGTGTATGTTGCATTTGTTACATGTGCACAAAATGATGCAACATATGATTGCACAAAAAAAATTGATAGCCCTGGAAGTGTCTCATTGAGAGCCAGCAGTGCAAAAGTAGTAACTTCATTCAGTCCCCAACATGAGTTTGATTGTTAAGTCTGGATTAAGATACCAAGGGGTAGTTTTCCAATAGAATGAAAATCAACCAGGTTCTACAACAGGAGGGGATAGGGGGGAATTCTGCTCTGCCAGATTACTGCTCAGGTGGTGAAGAGAAAAGTCCACTCCCAGGACTCTCCATAAATCAGTTGCTCTCTTAAGTAAGTGGGTTTCTTTGAGTGCAAATACTGACCAGTAGATCCAAGTGCAGCTGTAATAGGTAATCTGTGTTTATCCTTCCGTGTAAGTGGAATACTCGATGAACAGCATTTTCAAAGCCCTTCACCTTGGAGTCAGGTAAAGCACTGACGAAAGTCTTAATAGTCCAAGTTGGGAGATTCAAATGTTGGAAAATTGAAGACTTGAGCCTTCAACTTCTGGACTGCAAGACAAATGGTTTTACCATTGTGCTAACAGGATGTCAGATTATAGCTGTGATTTATGCCTTTGTTTGAATATTGTGTGGCTATAAACTAAAGTATTCCTAAACAATGACCTACTTTGTAATCATCCTATGATGCTGAGCCACTGATAGGCAATTGCTGGGAATCTGCATGTGGGGTTTTTCTTAAGTCGTTGACGTGCTGTGTACATAGGATTTTTAATGGTTAAACAAAGTAATGGTGATTTGATAACTTTTTCATCTTTTTTTTTGTCAGTCATGCACAGTAAAACTTAGTAATGAAATTAGAATAATGGCCACAGAATCCTATATGTTATGAAATGAGTAAATCAATGAGTACAAATTTTATACCAAAAAAAAAGCAGGTTCCTTACCCAGGTCCACCTCATCCTTTTGAAAGACATCAAACAAAGTAATAAAATTTAATGGAGTTTAGCCTGACACAAATCTGCTTTTCTTCTACTCTGTTTATAAACAGCAGTAACTTTTATCGAGGTTTTATATGTTCAAGGAGGTAGTGATGCTATCAATCCAGAATTTTAGAACCTCTGCATTGTGTTTATGAGGAAGTTTTATTACAATAATGCATGAATTAAACTGAGGATGTGGTTAAGTCTATCTGGAGGTCAGTATTACAATGTGTCCAGGTGACAGAAAACACTGAGCAAGTGATAGAACATAAAGATAAAATATTTTAATATTAAGCCAGAAAGAATCCATTTTGTTACAGCATACATCTCATTGGAATTAAATGCTGAGCTGGATTATATTCTTCTCCCCAGGGGTAAAAGGCAGAGATTGACCAGGCCTCGTTGAATAAATAGTGCAGTAGATTTGGCTGTGTTAAGACGAAGCGGGAGAGATGGGTTTGAGTGTGTCCACAGTAAGAGGCTGGGATAATTTATTTATTTTGGTATATTTTTACATATAAATTGCAATAAGTATACACAAAAGTACAGTTTCATATACTTGATTTCCAATGAGGCCCTGTTGGTGAGATCAAATACAGGCCACTTCACTTAAGCAAGTCTGATAAGAGCAAGTTTGATTCTACTTAAGAGTCAGTGTGACACAAGTATGAATTTTTCCGGTTTATGTCTATGGCACTATGTTTCTGATAAGAGCAAGCAAACACTATACTTCTCCAGCTGCCTGTATCTCAGTGGTCTGAGGTCACCTTGTATACTTCTGTGCTGGAGTTTGTAGTATCACCCACACATTAATGATTCATAATCATACAAGACTTTGAATGTGTTAATAGTTCATTTATAAAAGGCAAGAAAAGCTTCTTCTGATCTTCAATCAGCGGCACATTGAATCTTGCCATGCCTCGAATTTTCCACAGCGCCTGTCAGCTAAAATCCATCTTACACTGAGGCCTGGGGTGCCTGTGCTGAGCATTTGAACTAGCCATTCACAAATATGCCATATTCTGTAGGCAGCTTTCTGAGTCAGGAGATTTCCCAGAAAGTGTTTGCTGATGTTGCAGCTCTCCTGTCTCTCACTCTCCTTTGCCTTTTGTCTACCTACTGTGCTTTCTGCTACCAATGACTAAAAGAATAAAAAAAATTTATAAACTCTTTGAATGTACATCTGCAGATATTGTTTCAATAATTCAAATTCCTTCAGCTCATTCCTCAGTGCATGGGCTCATTCTTACTCTGCATAAATATACACCTGAATGATGTGTCTCTCTTGAGAGGGGGCTGACTTCAGAATGGGAAAGTAGGACATGAGGAATCCATAGTCTGTTTATATTGTGTTGCCTCCAATTTCACTTGTTATGAAACTTTTCATCTCAAGATGAATTTGAAATACATAAAATTTGCAAACTCTTGGGTTTGCATCATCATTAAGAGCACAATATAAAGTCTGCTTCAATTAATTGCTTTTATAGACTACTGTACGGAGAAACAGATGACCACTATATAACAAGTGTGAATTAATTAACACCAGGAGAAACTAAGAATACATGGCTGGTCTCTGTAGCATAAGATTTTTATGATGTTTGTTTCACCAGTTGCATTAAAATTGAATGATCTGTTTCCTTTTTCATAGTCTGATTCTGGACAGATGATTTAAATATTTAAAGTTGCAGGAGCCCACAATTTAATCTGTATGATTGTGTCCTCCTGCTGCTAGCTTTTACCTTTGAACTTTGCCTCTAGTTCTGGCTCTGAAGTTGCTATAAGCAGACAAACCAAGTGTTTTTAAACAGGCTGCTATAACTTAAATAATGTCTAAATGGATTCTGTGAGGAGATCAGATTGTTACAGAAATGGTCTTACCTCGCTCCCAGCACAAGATGCAGAAGTTTCCGTTGAGCTTTAAAACTTGACAATTTTTTTTTACCTTGCTTTACAAGTGACTTATTACACAAAGAACTTCATTGGAAATAGTCCGAAAAGCAAATGACTGCTAGAGCCAGGGCCATGCCATAAATATATTGCCATAATGTGGGCAATTTCCATTGAGAGCCAGGTCTTTATTTGGAAAATTCCATTTAGTCTTCAGGAGAATGTTACTGCAAACAATAATAGCAGCAGCAGCAGATCATATCACATTGTACATGTTCAACAGTAAATAATAAAATGGCGTGGAAGAGGCAACCAATGAACAGCAAGCTTAGCCTGTTCCCTGAAGGATTGGATGCACACTGTTGTACATTGGTGTTAACTCTTTGCTGTCTCTGCATTAATCGACCCTGCAAAGTCATCTTCTCTAACCTCTGGGGACTGGTGCCAAAGTTGGGAGAGCTGTCCCATAAACTAGTCAAGCTAAAGCCTGACATAATCAAACTCACAGAATCATACCTATAAGCCAACATCCCAGAATCCTCCATCACCATCCCTGGGTATATCCTGTCCCACTGGCAAGACAGAACCCCCCAACCCCACCCCCAGGTGGTGGCACAGTAGTATACTGTCAGGGGGAGTGATACTGGGAATCCTCAACATTGACTCCAGACCCTATGAAGTCTAATGGCTTCAGGTCAAACATGGGTAAGGAAACTTCCTGATTACCTCTTATCACTCTCCCTCAGCTGATGAATCAGGACTCCTCTATGTTGAACACCACTTGGAGGAAGCACTGAGGATAGCAAGGGCACAGAAAGTACTCCGAGTGGGGGTCTTCAATGTCCATCACCAAGAGTGGCTCAGTACTACCACCACTACCCGAGCTGGCCAAGTCCTGAAGGACACAGCTGCCAGACTGGGCTTGCGGCAGGTGGTGAGAGAACTAACACGAAGGAATCACCAAGTTGACCTTGTCCTTTCCAATCTACCTATCGCAGATGCATCTGTCCATGACTGTATTGGTAGGAGTGACCACCGCACAGTCCTTGTGGAGACCAAGTCCTGTCTTTTCTCCGTTGTGCCGTGTGGCACCACCACCGTGCTAAATGGGATAGATTAAGAACGGATCTAGCAGCTCAAAACTGGGCTTCCATGAGGCACTGTGGGCCATCATCAGCAGCAGAATTGTATTCCACCACAATCTGTAACCTCATGGCCTTGAATATCCCTCACCCCTCCTACACCATAAAGCCAGTCGACCAACCCTGGTTCAATGAGGGGTGTAGAAGAGCATTTTGGGAGCAGCACTAGGCATACCTGAAAATTTTAACTGTACGGCCATTCCATTGCCGCCGGATAGGGTGGGTTAAATTAGCCCTGGTATTTCACTCCAGAACTAATCACAAAGAAAATGGTAGTCCATTCAATTTTAAATCCAACTGCTCCAAAAATTAACTTGCTTCAATTGGAGTTTGAGATGCATTCAAACTTCATTTTCTAGTATTTCATTGGAGTGAAACACTTTCAGACAGCCTGAGGTCATGAAAGAAGCTATTTCAATGCACAATCTTTTTTTCTTTACTACTGAACAAGCTCCTACATTATTAGACAACAAGAGATGTGGGGGAATGATATAGCTGCTACCTTATGGACTGGATCCTCCTGATGAGCTTGAAGACTGAACTAATTCCTTACTTCGTTCCCCCCTCCTCCGCCCTGATCCAGTGATGTGTTGCATTGTAAACTGGGGAGGCCTAAAGCATAAAGTGAAGCCAAGTGGAACAGCTTCTTTGGAATAAGAAAGACTACAGTGTTTCTTGTTAATGTTTTGCTGTATCTTGCCTACATTTAGTATTGTTTTCAGCAGACTCTGTTTGAGGATTGCAGTAATAGGCGCTTTGCACTGTAAAGAACTTGACCTAGAAACAGACAGTTGGTTCATGTGTTGCCATAATTCAAGGCGCTGTGGGCGAACACATGTTCTGCGGGGTCAAATTCTGGTCATGTACCCTGTCTGGATTCTAGCTCCAATAATGCCAAACATCAAGTCTCATTCCTTGTGGTTCATGGCTAAAGTGCTCAGGCTAACAATCTGTGATCCTCATAGTGACCCGAATATTTCTTAAGCTTGGCTGCCAGGCACTGAATACAATTTGTTTTTAAATATTTGAAAGTTCATCTTATGGGGAATTGGTTAAATTCAAGGATTTTGCATTCTGCTTTGTCCACAGCTCCTTTTTGTGAACGGAATATTTTAACCTTTTCTGAAGGAATTCAATGCATTGAGCCACATTTTCCTTTTTCAGAAAGTGGAAGAAATTGTTCTCATTGTAATACATGGCATTTTATCAAAGTCCTGAGGACATCTGGATTTACATTGTGTGAGATTTTGTTCACAATAATGAAAAAGTAGCAGCCCATCATAACTAACCTGTAATCATGATTCTTTTACATTTCTCAAGCAGCTAATGAGGCAATTAGCCACTATAAATATCTAGATTAATTAATACAGCAGTGCAATGCCCAATATTTGTATAAAATGGCTCAACAAAGATTGATTAAAAACACAATTTAGCATCTAAACTCTGGGCATACTGATAACTGCTGTAATGAGGAAAGTGAACAGATTTTTGGTGGGAGAGAACTTAACTCCTGACACGGTTCTGCTGGCAGGAGGGCTGGACCTCATTCCCATGCCACCGGTGAGCTGCACATCTAAGAACATAAGAACATAAGAAATAGGAGCAGGAGTAGGCCAATCGGCCCCTCGAGCCTGCTCCGCCATTCAATAAGATCATGGCTGATCTGATCCTAACCTCAAATCTAAATTCATGTCCAATTTCCTGCCCGCTCCCCGTAACCCCTATTTCCCTTTACTTCTAGGAAACTGTCTATTTCTGTTTTAAATTTATTTAATGATATAGCTTCCACAGCTTCCTGGGGCAGCAAATTCCACAGACCTACTACCCTCTGAGTGAAGAAGTTTCTCCTCATCTCAGTTTTGAAAGAGCAGCCCCTTATTCTAAGATTATGCCTCCTAGTTCTAGTTTCACCCATCCTTGGGAACATCCTTACCGCATCCACCCGATCAAGCCCCTTCACAATCTTATATGTTTCAATAAGATCGCCTCTCATTCTTCTGAACTCCAATGAGTAGAGTCCCAATCTACTCAACCTCTCCTCATATGTCTGCCCTCTCATCCCCGGGATTAACCGAGTGAACCTTCTTTGAACTGCCTCGAGAGCAAGTATGTCTTTTCTTAAGTATGGACACCAAAACTGTATGCAGTATTCCAGGTGCGGTCTCACCAATACTGCAGCAATTCCTCCCTGTTTTTATATTCTATCCCCCTAGCAATAAAAGCCAACATTCCGTTGGCCTTCTTGATCACCTGCTGCACCTGCATACTAACTTTTTGATTTTCTTGCACTAGGACCCCCAGATCCCTTTGTACTGCAGTACTTTCCAGTTTCTCACCATTAAGATAATAACTTGCTCTCTGATTTTTCCTGCCAAAGTGCATAACCTCACATTTTCCAATATTGTATTGCATCTGCCAAATCTCCGCCCACTCACCCAGCCTGTCTATATCCCCCTGTAGATTTTTTATGTCCTCCTCACTCTCCACTTTCCCTCCCATCTTTGTATCATCTGCAAACTTTGATATGTTACACTCGGTCCCCTCCTCCAAATCGTTAATATAGATTGTAAAGAGTTGGGGACCCAGCACCGACCCCTGCGGAACACCACTGGCTACTGGTTGCCAGTCCGAGAATGAACCATTTATCCCAACTCTCTGCTTCCTGTTAGATAACCAATCCTCCACCCATGCCAGAATATTACCCCCAATCCAGTGGTTCTTTATCTTGAGCAATAATCTTTTATGTGGAACCTTGTCGAATGCCTTCTGGAAGTCTAAATACACTACGTCCACTGGTTCCCCTTTATCCACCCTGTACCTTATGTCCTCAAAGAACTCAAGCAAATTTGTCAGACATGACTTCCCCTTCGTAAAGCCATGCTGACTTTGTCCTATTAAATTATGTTTATCCAAATGTTCTGCTACTGTCTCCTTAATAATAGACTCCAAAATTTTACCCACCACAGATGTTAGGCTAACTGGTCTATAATTTCCAGCCTTCTGCCTACTACCCTTTTTAAATAAGGGTGTTACAGTAGCAGTTTTCCAATCTGCCGGGACCTTTGCCGAGTCCAGAGAATTTTGGAAAATTATTACCAAAGCATCCACAATCCCTACTGCCACTTCCCTCAAGACCCTAGGATGTAAGCCATCAGGTCCAGGGGATTTATCCGCCTTGAGTCCCTCCTCCTGCTCCTCCTAGCCCCACAAAAATGCTTCTGTACTTACCTTTTTGGCCTCGTCTGCTTTACCGCCTAGTTTAACTGGGCGGAGTGTTTATGGAATGCCCAGCAGTGTCCTTCATGTTAATCATTGTGGGCTGATTGTCTTCGGAGGCAATGCCTGCAATGACTTCTGTGTGATGGCACCAAACTGTCACTGATGTGAGTGCTAACTGGCTGCTCCTGTGCTTCTTTGAGTGCCATTGTTGTACAGCATGCTCTCATTAGGCCCTCTGTCAAAGTGGAACATTGGGCAGTACATTCACTGTGGTTGTTCGCAAGCATTCCCCAAGCAACTTGGAGCTGACCATGACTGCATGTGCAAACTATCGATACCACCTTCTACTGCTGATTGTAAGGCAGCCAGCGATTGATATTATGATCCATGTATCATCATATCCTTCAATAGACAGCAGGTGAGTAAAAGTCTGAATCGTCAAACAATACAGGAGGTAAATGGAGCATTTGGGATTTTGCCAACTTGCCTTTTGATCAACCCCACCTCTTCCATTTCTTCATAATTAGAGCCCCATGTTTTACCATGTGCTTTGTCATTCATATCACCATATATTCATCATGAGGCATGTATATTTTTGCTCATGCCTACTTCAAGTGTCGGTGGTGATGGTTGGTGCTCTGTTAACTTCTGCTGCTGCTAACTGCTGCGGACATACTTGATTCTCTTTGCTCGGTGCAGAGAGCAGAGGGAACGTTATAAGTACTTCAAACAATACCCAAATGGCTTAGTGTACTTATCATTGCACATAAGTGCTGGATAGTTTATGTAATCATTATGTATGGTGCAAATATATGGCTATTATGGTATATCGTGCTTGTTCCATACACTTACTCTTCTACTCATTTTGCCCCTGCTATGCATAGTAACTCCCATGCCTGCTGAGACTAGGAGAGGTTTCCATTTTATGCCTACAAAAGGCCCTAAAGATGTAAGTGAAGAAGTATATTGATGTGGATGTTACAAAGATATGTGCGGATGTAATAACCTTAGATGAGAAAAATAAATTACAGGCAGACCTAGATGTAATAGGGGAAGGGGCCCGTATCTGGTAGATATCTTTTAATATAGATAAAAATAGGGATATGTACATGGGTAGGGACAACTCCATGCATGTCTACACCATGCAGTGTTGCATGCTTAAGGTTGCTGAGCAGGATAAGGACCTGGTATATGGTGTATGTATCTTTGAAGGTCCACAACCAATGCTGTGAGGCTATTGTAAAAGCAAATAGAATGTTAGGATTCGTCGCCAGAACAATTAAATGCAAATCGAGAAATACAATACTGTCTTTTAACAGGTTCATGGAATTTCTAGTGTCTGTTCTTTGTGTCAGTAAGAAGTAGCACTTTCAAATTCTATTCCATGTTGTGAAACTTCTTCCAGACCTCTTTCTGGATCCTCATAGTTTTGGATGCTGAGTTTATCTGGTCTATTACATTTGCAATGATATTTTTTTCCACTGAGGATGGTAATGGTCTACTCTGCAGTTCCAAAAAGTGAATTCCTTTCCTCTATCAAACCATCCACAATGACAAGTACATGAGGAAGAAAGGAATAGAATGATAGGGTAAGATGAAGTAAAGGGAGAGGAGGCTCGTGTGGAGCGTGAACACCGGCACAGACCCATTGGGCCGAATTACCTGATTCTGTGCTGTAAAATTCTATGTAATTCTATCATGTCCATGTCTTTTTTTTTATTCGGTCATGGGATGTGGGCATCACTGCAAGGCCAGCATTTATTGCCCATCCCTAATTGCCCTTGAGAAGGTGGTGATGAGCTGCCTTCTTGAACCGCTGCAGTCCATGCGGTGAAGGTTCTCCCACAGTGCTGTTAGGAAGGGAGTTCCAGGATTTTGACCCAGCGACGATGAAGGAACGGCGATATATTTCCAAGTCGGGATGGAGGGGAATGTGCAGATGGTGTTGTTCCCATGTCCCTGCTGCCCTTGTCCTTCGAGATGGTAGAGGTCGCGGGTTTGGGAGGTGCAGTCGAAGAAGCCTTGATGAGTTACTGCAGTGCATCCTGTGGATGGTGCACACTGCAGCCACGGTGTGCCGGTGGTGAAGGGAGTGAATGTTAAGGGTGGTGGATGGGGTACCAATCAAGCGGGCTGCTTTGTCCTGGATGGTGTCGAGCTTCTTGAGTGTTGTTGGAGCTGTACTCATCCAGGCAAGTGGAGAGTATTCCATCACACTCCTGACTTGTGCCTTGTAGATGGTGGAAAGGCTTTAGGGAGTCAGGACGTGAGTCACTCACCACAGAATACCCAACCTCTGACCTGCTCTTGTAGCCACAGTATTTATATGGCTGGTCCAGTTAAGTTTCTGGTCAATGGTGACCCCCAGATGTTGATGGCGGGGGATTCAGTGATAATAATGCCGTTGAATGTCAAGGGGAGGTGGTTAGACTCTCTCTTGTTGGAGATGGTCATTGCCTGGCACTTTGTCTGGCGCGAATGTTACTTGTCACTTATCAGCCCAAGCCTGGATGTTGTCCAGTTCTTGCTGCATACGGGCATGGACTGCTTCATTATCTGAGGGGTTGCAAATGGAACTGAACACTGTGCAATCATCAGCGAACATCCCCATTTCTGACCTTATGATGGAGGGAAGGTCATTGATGAAGCAGCTGAAGACAGTTGGGCCGAGGACACTGCCCTGAGGAACTCCTGCAGCAATGTCCTGGGGCTGAGATGATTGGCCTCCAACAACCACTACCATCTTCCTTTTGTGCTTGGTATGACTCCAGCCACTGGAGAGTTTTCTCCCTGATTCCCATTGCCTTCAATTTTACTCGGGCTCCTTGGTGTCACACTCAGTGAAATGCTGCCTTGATGTCAAGGGCGGTCACTCTCACCTCACCTCTGGAATTCAGCTCTTTTATCCATGTTTGGACCAAGGCTGTAATGAGGTCTGGAGCCTAGTGGTCCTGGCGGAACCCAAACTGAGCATCGGTGAGCAGGTTATTGGTGAGTAAGTGCCGCTTGATAGCACTGTCGACGACACCTTCCATCACTTTGCAGATGATTGAGAGTAGACTGATGGGGCGGTAATTGGCCGGATTGGATTTGTCCTGCTTTTCGTGGACAGGACATACTTGGGCAATTTTCCACATTGTTGGGTAGATGCCAGTGTCGTAGCTGTACTGGAACAATTTGGCTAGAGGCACAGCTAGTTCTGGAGCACAAGTCTCCAGCATTACAGCCGGGATGTTGTCGGGGCCCATAGCCTTTGCTGTATCCAGTGCACTCAGCCATTTCTTGTATCATGTGGAGTGAATCGAATTGGCTGAAGACCGGCTTCTGTGATGGTGGGGATATCGGGAGGAGGCCAAGATGGATCATCCACTCGGCACTTCTGGCTGAAGATGTTTGCAAACGCTTTAGCCTTGTCTTTTGCACTCACGTGCTGGACTCCGCCATCATTGAGGATGGGTATGTTTACAGAGCCTCCTGCTCCCGTTAGTTGTTTAATTGTCCATCACCATTCATGACAGGATGTGGCAGGACTGCAGAGCTTTAATCTGATCCGTTGGTTGTGGAATCGCTTAGCTCTGTCTATAGCATGTTGCTTCCACTGTTTAGCATGCATGTGTTGTAGCTTCACCAGGTTGGCACCTCATTTTTAGGTACACCTAGTGCAGCTCCTGGCATGCTCTTCTACACTTCTCATTGAACCAGGGTTGATCCCATGGCTTGTTGGTAATGGTAGAGTGAGGAATATGCCGGGCCATGAAGTTAAAGATTGTGCTGGAATACAATTCTGCTGCTGCTGATGGCTCACAGCACCTCATGGATGCCCAGTTTTGAGCTGCTAGATCTGTTCTGAATCTATCTCATTTAACACAGTGATAGTGCCACACAACACGTTGGATGGTGTCCTCAGTGCAAAGACGGGACTTTGTCTCCATGTGGACTGTGCGATGGTTACTCCTACCAATACTGTCATGGACAAATGCACAGGACGAGGTCAAGTAGATTTTTCCCTCGTGTTGGTTCGCTCACCACCTATTCTGGCAGCTATGTCCTTCAGGACTCGGCCAGCTCAGTCAGTAGTGGTGCTACCGAGCCACTTTTGTTGATGGACATTGAAGTCCCCCACCCAGAGTACATTCTGTGCCCTTGCTGCCCTCAGTGCTTCCTCTAAGTGGTGCTCAACATGGAGGACTAATTCATCATCTGCCAGTATATCATGTTTCCCATAGTTCACTGCTGGCTGAATGAACTTTTCATCATTTTAATGATTAAATGAACCATTAGCTGCTTGAAAAGTGTGAAAGGAGCATTATTATAAGTATGTTATGATTTACTAGTTTTTGTCATGCACCTTAACTAATTCATGTTTCGCTAAAACAACTGCAGAAAGATTGCTGCTCGCTGCTTTTTTAATTGATAACTGTTAAAATCTACAAAAATAGGATGAGGAGGAGAATTTCTCCCTAAATGTTACCATCTACAGGTAGGAGCTAAAGAAGCTTATCTTTTAATGGGAAAGATTGATATCGGTTATGCATGGTCTATGTACTTGCACTTTCACCTGTGACAAGAAGTGAGGTGGGAGATGCAAAGAACAATCACTGAGCCAGCGCCAACAGGTTGGAAAGCTCGGGCAAGCAGAACAGGTATGCACACCATGCATTACTAAGCTTGATCTCTGCAGCAAAAAGATAAATATCTTAAAACAGGTGATAATGTGTCAAACAATGCAATTTTTTTTATAGGAAGCGCTACTTTAGCTGCTTTATGTATGTATTATTTAATCATGGGATTCTGCTCCTCCAAAGTTACTGATTAAAGCTAAAATGTCTTTCTATAATGCTCTACTTGCTAATTTTTGGTCAATTTTATACAAAACTTAGACACATGTGGGATTATGGTAGCTTTCACTTTGAAGTCAATACATTTTTATCGCACATCAAAGCAGGTTCACTTCAGGCCAATGCTTGGTAAAGTCAATATGGGATGTTTTGATTTGTTTAAATGCATTAAAGATACAGCAATGTGAAAAGCATGTTAATGTATCTTCCTTATCTCTATAATACAGTGGATCTTGTCGTTGACCCAACTTAAATTTGATACAACACATTATGATCCTACACTTCCAATAAAGCCTAGTGCTGTGGAATGGTGTTTTCACATGTATGACAGACGCCGATTGCTCACCCTCAGGGAAGAGGATACAGATTTAGTGGGTCGGGATTTAATTGACCTGCAAATCAAAATCTATACCAATTTTGGCACCCATGTAAGTGATAAATACAGTTAAGAATGTACAAAGAGCCATTTATTTATTTACGCATATTACTAATGGATGAGCACTTGGGTTCCAATGATCATTGTATTGTTGGATTTAACATCATAATAAAGCTGAAGACTAAAAATAACACAGACATGCAAGATATCAGAAAAGGTCTAAAGAGGATTAAATGAGAGGCAGCATTAGAAAATAAAATAGAAGGAAAATGGATTTTTAATGCTTTATAGGATGTGAAATGAAAGTATATCCTTACGTAAAAAAGAAAAATAATGAGATCAACCCAACTGTGGTTGAAACAAGAAGTTAAAAATAACCTAAAAGGCTGTGATGAGAGAGAAAGAATCTAAAAGTAATGAGGAATGGGAATAGTGCAAAAAATCAATTGGGAATAGCTAAAATAAGTATTACAAGACGAAAGAGGGTTGATTGTGAATAGCAGCTAGAGGGATCATAGATTTTTTTCCCCCCTATGTGTAAATTAGAGTGCTAATAACTAGACAGGCTCTTTTAAGGCATATGCTTAATGACTATGCTTCGAAAATGCTTAGTTGGCTCTGAAGTGCTTTGGGAAGTCCTGAGGTCTTGAAAGGCGCTATATAAATGCAAGCCTTTATTAGAAATATTCGGGAGCATGAGAAAATGGCTAATTTATTCAATGAAATATTCAGATAAGTCTTCAAGACTGAATATTGTGGCTGTATTCCAGTCAAATTGGCTCAGGAAGCCAACAAATATAGAGGTCAGCAAAGCATATGTTATGATAACATCTAAATTTCTTGTGACCATCTGGAGCAGATACAATACATCCTGGAATCCTTAAGGCTATGAGTGAGGAAATAGGCAAGACTTTTGCTAATGGGGTTGAATTTCCACAGGTATTCTAATTGTCCACTGTAATGTTGGTGGAAGATCTGTGGAAACCCTGTAGAATGGCATAGATGTCATTTACGCCAGTTCGCTGGGGTTTTCACGTACGTTCCACTGAAATTATGGCAGATGGTCGGAGAACACCCACGGACATTCAACCCCAATCCGTGTAGGAGCTCCATGTTACTCTAGGTATTGTTGACTTCCATATTTCAGACTACTTGGGTAGATGAGGCTTAAATTCCTGTGTCCCAGACAAAGTGTTTTCACTTGTCCAGATATCTTGGGAAATTTATAGCATGGCCAGGGAATAAACTGAGAACCCACTTCATTCTATGTCAGCTATTGATTTTATTGGAGGCCCTCCTGGAAGGTAATTTTCACTTTCAATGTGGGTATAAAATTGGCAGTTGCGGATTTGCCAACTGTTAAACATTCCACCCGATTTCCCTTTCCATTGACTTCAGTGGTAAAGAAAGTTGAGCAGGGTGTACAACGGGTGGCCAATCCACAATTGCCAGCTTTCTGCCCACACTTAAAGTGAAAATTACCCTCCACCCTGGCTTTTGGAATAAGACCGAATAATACGACACCAGACTTTGATTTAGGTTTTAACTGTCTGACAAATGTATTAACTAGTAATGGAACAAATGAATAGTAGTAGTAATGCAACATATCTTTTTACAGTAATTAAGTTTAACTAGTCCCTTCTGTCGTTGTAAAAAAGATTTTTTATAAGATATTTTGGTAAATTTATTACATGGCTGTACTAAACTATGATATAAGTAATATTGTTACAGAGTGGTCTTTTTCCTTTTCTTACCATCTATGAAACTCTCTGGCCTGACTATCTCTCTCCAAAGGCTACCGATTCTCAAATTTGAAAGAGATAGACTGATAAATATTTTCAAAAATGATCAGAACCAAGGTAAATTTAAATAACTGTCTGTTCAATTCAAAATATAAGTGCTCATCAAATATACATTTGAACAAATCCCAGCAGATGTTTGTATCTGAATTGAAGGGTTTTGCCTCTCCCTTGCACCTGTCTTTGAAAAACTAATTGTTGCAAATTAGGCTGGGATATGACTTCTGAGTGAAACTGGTGTTTAACCCTGTATGTGCTGTAAACAAAACTAATACCGTGGTAAACAATCTTGGACAAAGTTCTTCAGTTTTGCCATGATCCATATTATAAATAGCTGTACCTGGAGATAAGAATAGCAATTGTAATATCCATATATAAAACATAAGTGGGATATAATTTAGCAAAATATACACCAGGCATTTTAACACTGGTTATTGGAAATACTCAAAAAGATTTTACTTCAAAGTTTGTCTAATCAGTGCAGAAAGCACAAGGGATAGTTGGCAATAGGTCATATCTCTCAAATCTAATTAAATTCTTTGAGTAACTAGAGGGATGGATGAGGGCCATCCAGTAGATGTAATTTTTGCTTAGATTTTCTCAGGAATTTAAAAGCCACATCTGAGGATTTTAAAGAAGATAATGCAGATGGATTCAATAATATTTCAGCTGGCTGTGTTGATATTTAGCTTGGTAAAAGAAACCAGAAGATGGTAAAATATGTACAAGACTTTTTCTGGAGTGTAGTGATTGATGGAATTTGGTCTGAGTTTCTTCTGGGTTTCTGCTGTTCACACTGTTCAGAAATTATATGGAGGATGGTGATACTTATTGTCTAAATCTTAAAAATGATCTCGGAGATACAGTGGCTTTGGCAGTTCCTCACTCATTAGATATTCCTAAAATGATACTAGAGCAAAAAGAACAAAAAAATTAAATGATTCAGAACAAATTGTACACTTGCTCGTTCAGTTAACTGTGTCTTCTAGTTGCTCCAATAGCTTTCTCCCACACATCAATTCATCCTCCCTGGCCCTCATGGACGTCCCTAGTGTCAGGTACATCTTCCACAGCATTTCACTCCCTAGCCTAGCCTGCCCAACTAAGCTCCAACTTGAGCAAAGCATGCAAGAAATTGCTTACACACTGAGACTTTATTGTTCCCTCTCTTAGCCTATTGTGCTTGTGCAAGTACATAACATGTGAACAGAATACTTCCATACTCACACCCATCTGAGTGGTCCGGAATTCACTGTACTGGTGACATTGACAACAAACACCATAAGTTCGACTGGTGTGCTCCCCGATCCTCCAAAATTTGCTGGAAAATTAATTAGAACACGTCGTAGAGAACATAGCAGCAGATTGGGAGTGGCGCCGTCAATGGCCAAAGTAAAAACCCATTGCGATGTGATACTACTTAGGCCCAGAAGTATTTAAAATAAATGTTTAAAGGTTTAACTGATGGGCAGAAACAAACACAAATACAGAGACGATTCACCATAATACTGTTTTTATATTTGATTGGTTAGTTCATTAGATGGAACAGTTACTCCCCCGACCCCCCCACTGCCCTTCTCATTGAGGTTGTACGAATACAGAAACCAGAGGCTTTCAGTATTCAGTTGTTGTTTGTAAGCAGTCTGTTATCCCTGTGCTATTTTTGGTAGGGTCAGTGTAGAAGGTCACAGGAGGGCATATCCCGCCAATTATGCCACAATGCTTAGACCACAGATATTGAACTCTGTGCTGCAAATAGATTCAAAATTTCCCTCTCCTGTTTTAATTGCATCTCTCTTTTCTCTACAGTCTCTCTTTTTCACTTCAGTCTGGCTCTCCTTCACTTCAGTCTCACTCCTCCTTGAATTCATTCTCTTCCTTCCTTTACTTTAATGTCTCACTCTCTCGTCCATTTGATGAAATTTATCGCAGAGAAGTGCAAAGTGATACATTTTGGCAGGAAATATGAGAAGAGGCAATATAAACTAAATTCTAAAGGGGGTGCAGGAACAGAGAGACCTGAGGGTGTATGTGCACAAATCTTTGAAGGTGGCAGGCCAGGTTGAGAAAGCGGTTAATAAAACATTCAGGATCCTGGGCTTTATAAATAGAGGCATAGAGGACAAAAGCAAGGAAGTTATGTTGAGCCTTTATAAAACACTGGTTCGGCCACAACTGGAATATTGTGTCCAATTCTGAGCATCGCACTTTAGGAAGGATGTGAAAGCCTTAGAGAGGGTACAGAAAAGATTTACTAGAATGGTTCCAGGAATGAGGGACTTCAGTTACGTGGATGGACTGGAGAAGTTGGGGTTGTTCTCCTAAGAGCAGAGAAGGTTAAGAGGAGATTTGATAGAAGTGTTCAAAATTATGATGGGTTTAGATAAAGTAAATAAAGAGAAACTGATCCCATTGGCGGAAGGGTCGAGAACCAGAGGACACAGATTGGTTGGCAAAAGAAGCAAAGGCAAAATGAGGAAAAACATTTTTACGCAGTGAGTAGTTATGATCTGGAATGCACTGCCTGAAAGGGTGGTGGAAGTAGATTCAATTGGGGTTTTCAAAAAGGGAATGGATAATTACTTGAAGGGAAAAAATTTGCAGGGCTATGGAGAAATAGCGGGGGAATGGGACTAACTGGATTGCTCTTACAAAGAGCCAGCATGGGCTCGATGGGCCGAATGACCACCTTCTGTGCTGTAACCATTCTATGATTCTACTTCATCTCTCCATCTTGACTTCAGAGTCGGTCTCTTTCTCTGACCATGTTCATTTCTGTCTCTCTCCCCTGCCTTCATTACTATCTGTCCTCTTATTTTTCTTTCTGTTTCTTACTATTCTGTTTTTACCTATCTCTCTACAGCACTGGGACTCAGACAAGTGGCACAGTCAGAGGCAACAGCAGGTGAGGAGTGGTAGAAGCAGCGGCATCAGTACCAATGCATTAACACAGGTTATAGGTGGCCACTGTATCTAATATATTGTAGGAGTGGGTACTAGCAATGCTGGGGAGCGGGGGTGGGAAGGAATCTGAGAGTCTCTTGGCTGGTGGTTGATTTTTGGGGCGGGGTACCAGCATCCTCATGCTCCCTGAATCAGTCGGCTGATTCCAGGTGAGTTATCCTCCTTCCACGCTCACGCCCAGTGTTGATCCACCAATATGTCAGATGAGATGAGGTGAGCATTAATGAAAAGTGCGCATCTTTGAAAAACCCACTGGTAGAAACAGCTGATCTGCCAGTGGCTTTGTGAGAATTTAAAACAAATAATCACAGCCAGCACTATTGGCTTTGACAGCAGGAGGTCACTGAATTGACATCCACCTTTTGCTGCTCTCCTCCTTCAGGTCCCAAGAACCGACCCAGAAAATAATCTATTCCCATGAGGAACCAAAAAAACAGAGCTCTCTGGATTGGAAAGGGCTTGATTAAGCCCACTGGCTGTGGGTTGGACACACCCCATAGTAAAGAATCTAACCAAGTCATCTTTGAGATCTGAAATGTTTTTGGTCCCTAAAATATTATGGGAGGTGCTTGGAACATATACAGTATTGCTGGATAGTAATTGCAGTGGTGACATTTGAGACCCCTAAATCATTGAGCATTAATATATTATAAACTGTGGTGATTTTACAATCCTAGCCCCTTTGGGACAATCCCAGATCAGGCGTACTTCTCAGGCGTTCACTCTCAACCTAAGGTCGAGGTAGCCAAATCCTAAAGACACTGACTGGGTCTGAAGGTCTGGTCTATCTCTTCCCCCAGAGAAAGGGATCACCCCAGAATATTACCGTCCTCCAGATAGCATTTTTAGCAAATTCCAGCCAGATTGTAATATCCTGGATATGGTGAGGGTCCGGGGGTTTCTCCTCAGTAATGTACCTCTTCACCAAAAGAGTGTACGGAGATGGGGTTCATGAGTTAGTGATACAGAAGACTATGCGAGACCATCTAAAAACTATACAGAGGTTTATTGATGAAACAATTTGCAATCTGCAGCTGGTGAGACCAGTCAATCGCAACATTAACAGTTTCTTAAAAAGGTAAAAGTTATAATTCTTAAAAGTATTTAGACAGGATATCCATCAATTATCACGGTAGCTTCTACCTTAAATCCCTGAGTAGTAGAAGACTATAGCGTCACCTTACTCTGATAGTCAAGAGATACATCAGCCCTTCTAAGTTAATCTAAAAAACTTGAGTTGAGCTCTCAGAATTTATACCATTTTTTCCGATTACTTCATCTTGACTGTGAGCATTCTTGTTGACAAGGCTCTTGTTGGTTAACTTGGTTTCAATTCTTACTTATTAATATTAATCAAAACTAGTTACATTTTAGCTGACCGCTGTTTATCTTCAGCCTATGTTCATTGTAAAAAGTTATTTCAAGTACTGGTTAAAGGTAGGTGCCCTTGAGTCAGCTGCTGTTTTCAGCTTTTTGCTTATTTGTGTCCCATTGTGTAGGGTTAGTAAGGAACACTCTAAGGTAGGCCCTCTTGACCAAATCTGCTGTCCTCATCATGTGCTTATTTGTGTCCCATTGTGTAGGGTTTATCAGTTACTTGACAAAGGTATGTTCCCTTGATGAAATTAATCATCCATGATTTAGCTGACTGATGTTCTCAGCATTTGCTTACTGCAAAGTATTTTCAAATGATTATTTAAAAATGTTAAAAGTTTGTTGTAAAAGGTCTTCAAATGATTCGTAAAAGTAAGTACCCCTTGTCCCCAAATTCCTTCATAAAACATCACATATGTCGGATCAGTGTGGTTATAAAACAATAACAACTTGCATTTATATAGCGCCTTTAACATAGCAAAATGTCCTAAGGAGCTTCACAGGAGCGTTATCAAACAAAATTTGCCACCCAGCCACATAAGGAGATATTAGGGTAGGTGACCAAAAGCTTGGTAAAAGGGGAAGGTTTTAAGGAGCATCTTAAAGGATGGGAGAGAGGGAGAGAGGGAGAGAGGCAGAGGGGTACAGAGAGGAAATTTCAGACCTTAGGGCCTAGGCAGTTGAAGGCCTGGCCACCAATGATGGAGCGATGAAAATAGGGGATGCACAAGAGGCCAGAATTGGATAATATTGAGTGTTATATGGATAACGCAGAGAAGTCTTTGTGACTTCATTAACTTAACTTTAGGGAATGGCTGAAGATGGCACATAAGCCTAAATCAGTCAGGTCTTAGTGCATGTTTTGAGAGATAGGATTAATTCAAGAAACAATTAAGTTGCAAATCACATTGTGTAAATAAATGTTCATCAATATGTTTGATGATTAGTTATCATTGGGTAATGAAACCTGTTTAACAGTCTCTGTTCTACTTCTCAATAGACATGAATATGCAATACAAAACTATCCCGTTTTGTGAGGTTAGCAGTCAGAGACCAATGATACAGCGATGACAAATGGATGTTTGCTTATCTTTTGAGTTTTGTTGGTGGGGAAGGAGGGCAGTTTTGCAGCTGTACAACACCATAGCTTACCTTGAAACACTCTCAGGAGATTCAACAAACAAATGTTTTATAAATGAAACACTAGAAAACATTTATGTTCCATAATATGCAAATTGTATAATTAAGTATCAAAAAGGGAGTATGAAAAGAAACTTGCAAGGGATATCAAAATCAACACATTTTTTACAATTATATTAGGAAAAAGTGGGTGGTCAAGAGCAATGTGGGCCCTTAAAAACCTGATGATGATATTGCAAATGAAAATAAGGAAATGGACATGTTAAATAAATACTTTGCAACAGTATTTACAGTAGAGGAAGAGGATAGCATGCTGGACATTCTAAGGAAACGAATTTTGAATCAGGGACGGGGACTCACCATAATTAACATAAGCAAGTTAACAGCAATGAAGAAAATAATGGCACGAAAGAGTGACAAATCCCCATGACCAGATGGTTCCCATCCCAGTGTTTTAAAGGAAGTAGGTGAGAATTTTGCAGGTACCCTAACTATAATCTTCCAAAGTTCTCTTGATTCAGGAACCATTCCTTTAGATTGGAAAATTGCACGTCACTCCATTATTTAAGAAAGGAGAGAGAGGAAAACCAGGGAATTATTGACCAGTTAGCTTAACATCTGTTATCAGGAAATTACTAGTCTATAATTAAGGATAGAGTGACTGAACACCTCAAATTTTCAGCTGATCAGAGAGAGCCAGCATGGATTTGTAAAGGGTAGGTCATCCCTGATGAACCTGATTGAATTTTTTGAAAAGGTGACTAAAGTAGTGGACAGGAGAATGTCTTTGGATGTTGTTCATATGGACTTCCAAAAGGCATTTGATAAAGTCCCTCGTAAGAGACTGTTAGCTAAAGTTGAAGCCCATGGAATTGAGGGCAAATTATTGACCTGGTTAGGAAATTGGCTGAGCGGCAGAAGACAGAGAGTAGGGATAATGGGCAGGTACTCAAATTGGCAGGGTGTGACTAGTGGTGTCCCACAGGGATCTGTGTTAGGGCCTCAACTATTTACTGTATTTATTAATGACTTAGATCTTGGGATAGAGAGCCACGTATCCAAGTTTGCCGATGACACAAAGATAGGTAGCATTGTAAGCAGTGTAGGTGGAAGCATGAAATTATGGAGTGATATTAATAGATCAAGTGAATGGGCAAAACTGTGGCAAATGAATTTCAATGTAGGCAAGTGTGAGATCATCCACTTTGAACCTAAAAAGGATAGATCAGTGTACTTTCTAAATGGTGAAAAGCTCGAAACACTGGCGGTCCATAGAGACTTAGGAGTCCATGTACAAAGATCATTAAAATGTCAGGGACAGGTACATAAAATAATCAAAAAGGCTAAAGGAATGTTGGCCTTTATATCTAGAGGACTAGAATACAAGGGGGTAGAAGTTATGTTACAGCGATACAAAGCCCTGGTTCGACCACACCTGGAGTAGTGTGTTCAGTTCTGGGCACCACACCTTAGGAAGGATATATTGACCTTGGAGGGAGTGCAACGTAGATTTACCAGAATGATACCTGGACTCCGAGGGTTAAATTACGAGGAGAGATTACACAAACTAGGGTTGTATTCCTGGAATTTAGAAGATTAAGGGGTGATTTGATCGCAGTTTTCAAGATATTAAGGGGAACTGATAGGGTAGATAGAGAGAAACTATTTCTGCTGGTTGGGGAGTCTAGGACCAGGGGAAATAGCCTAAAAATTAGAGCCAGGACTTTCAGGAGTGAAGTTAGGAAACACTTCTACACGCAAAGGGTGGTAGAAGTTTGGAACTTTCTTTTGCAAATGGCAGTTGATGCTCGCTCAATTGTTAATTTTAAATCGGAGATCGATAGCTTTTTGTTAACCAAAGGTATTAAGGGATAAGAGGCTAAGGCGAGTATGTGGAGTTAGGTCACAGATCAGCCATGATCTTGTTGAATGGCGGAACAGGCTTGAGGGGCTAAATGGCCTTCTCCTGTTCCAATGTTCCTAAATGTTTCCAATGGATTAATGTAAATTTGTTCCAAAATCAAAATGTGTGAAAGTAAATCTTGTTAACTCTAAATTAAAAGTTCACCCACTTGCTAAGTGCACTGACTGAGATTTAAATATGAATCATTTAATTTCTCTGAGTAAATTGGAAAATTTAAAGATCTCTAGATTTCATTGTCTCCTTGGTCTTCCTCATTATGATAAAATCGATAGTTTGAACAGTTCAATGTTAAGTGCACAGTATGAATCCAGTGATACGAACACAAAAATATAAATGTGATTATCCTGAAGTAAGAACCTATCTGAAGTGGAATATATAATAGCTGTAATTATATTTTTGTATATTTTTATTGCTTGTGTTTAAATTTATATTAACTTACAGTTGCAAAGGACCAGAGCCTATATGTTCATACAGAGCACAAGCATTTCTGGGCCACATGAGAATGTTATCTTGAATTGTGACGCATGTGAATCCACAGCTGAGCTGTTTCATGCAGACCAGTGTGAGATGATTTTCATGTACATAGCAAAAAAATGGAAGCGCACTATAAAGATTTACAATGCATTTCTGGAAAGATTTAATAGATTGGAAGATTGGATGATGCAATAGGTCAGAAGATTACTTCTGGAACCAGTGTTTGAACTCAGCTCAGGCATTAGTCCAATCTGCAAAATAGGATTGTCCGGGAATGAGGTTTGAAGAGCCATAAGTGCAATGTTGTGGTTCTGTGAATCACTAAGTGGTTGTCGTTGACTACAGAATGTCTGGAAGCTAAAGGGGCTAGGGGAAAAGAACCCGCTATTGAGCTGCATTTGTTGAGTTTGATTGTCATAATAGAGTATTTTCTTTCACTACTGATTCATAAACAGAATTACCTTTTCCTTCATCTCTCACCTGTTCACTCGCCTCATACATGTATTAATGGCTAAAGTCTGAAGATGTTGCTGTCTAATAATAATATTTGTTTGATTTAATGTTTGCTCTGTTACATGCTGAGCTTTTTTTATTCATTCATGGGATGTGGGCGTCGCTGGCAAGGCCAGCATTTATTGACCATCCCTAATTGCCCTTGAGAAGGTGGTGGTGAGCTGCCTTCTTGAACTGCTGCAGTCCGTGTGGTGAAGGTTCTCCCGCATTGCTGTTAGGTAGGGAGTTCCAGGATTTTGACCCAGCGACGATGAAGGAACTGCGTTTTCTTTCCAAGTCACGATGGTGTGTGACTTGGAGGGGAACATGCAGGTGGTGTACCTGTGGCCTTTGTCCTTCTAGGTGGTAGAGGTCACGGGTTTTGGAGGTGCTATTGAAGAAGCCTTGGCGAGTTGCTGCAGTGCATCCTGTAGATGGTACACACTGCAGCCGCGGTGCACCGGTGGTGAAGTGGGTGAACGTTTAGGGTGATGGATGGAGTGCCAATCAAGTGGGCTGCTTTGTCCTGGATGGTATCGAGCTTCTTGAGTGTTGTTGGAGCTGCACTCAACCAGGCAAGTGGAGAGTATTCCATCACACTCCTGACTTGTGCCTTGTAGATGGTGGAAAGGCTTTGGGGAATCAGGAGGTGAGTCACTCGTCACAGAATACCCAGCCTCTGACCTGCTCTTGTAGCCACTGTATTTATGTGGCTGGTCCAGTTAAGTTTCTGGTCAATGGTGACCCCCAGGATGTTGATGGGGGATTCGGCGATGGTAATGCCATTGAATGTCAAGGGGAGGTGATTAGACACTCTCTTGTTGGAGATGGTCATTGTCTGGCACTTGTCTGGCGTGAATGTTACTTGCCAGTTATCAGCCCAAGCCTGGATGTTGTCCAGGTCTTGCTGCATGCGGGCTCGGACTGCTTCATTATCTGAGGGGTTGCGAATGGAACTGAACACTGCAATCATCAGCGAACATCCCCATTTCTGATCTTATGATGGAGGGAAGGTCATTGATGAAGCAGCTGAAAATGTTGGGGCCCAGGACATTGCCCTGAGAAACTCCTGAAACAATATCCTGGGGCTGAGATGATTGGCCTCCAACAACCACTATCATCTTCCTTTGTGCTAGATATGACGCCAGCCACTGGAGAGTTTTCCCCCTGATTCCCCTTGACTTCAATTTTACTGGGGCTCCTTGGTGCCACACTTGGTCAAATGCTGCCTTGATGTCAAGGGCATTCAATCTCACCTCACCTCTGGAATTCAGCTCTTTTGTCCATATGTGATCCAAGGCTGTAATAAGGTCTGGAGCTGAGTGGTCCTGGCGGAACCCAAACTGAGTATTGGTGAGCAGGTTATTGGTGAATAAGCGCCGCTTGATCGCACTGTTGACGACACCTTCCATCACTTTGCTGATGATTGAGAGTAGACTGATGGGGCAGTAATTGGTCGGATTGGATTTGTCCTGCTTTTTGTGGACAGGACATACTTGGGCAATTTTCCACATTGTCGGGTAGATGCCAGTGTTGTAGCTGTACTGGAACAGCTTGGCTAGAGGCACGGCTAGTTCTGGAGCACAAGACTTCAGCACTACAGCCGGGATGTTGTCAGGGCCCATAACCTTTGCTGTATCCAGTGCACTCAGCCGTTTCTTGATATCACGTGGAGTGAATTGAATTGGCTGAAGACTGGCTTCTGTGTTGGTGGGGATATCAGGAGGAGGCTGTGATGGATCATCCACTTGGCACTTCTGGCTGAAGATGTTGCAAACAGTCTTGTCTTTTGCACCCACCTGCTGGACTCTGCCATCATTGAGGATGGGGATGTTCACGGAGCCTCCTGCTCCCGTTAGTTATTTAATTGTCCATCATCATTCATGACTGGATGTGGCAGGACTGCAGAGCTTTGATCTGATCCGTTGGTTGTGGAATCGCTTAGCTCTGTCGATAGCATGTTGCTTCCGCTGTTTAGCATGCATGTAGTCCTGAGTTGTAGCTTCACCAGGTTGGCACCTCATTTTTAGGTGCACCTGTTGCTGCTCCTGGCATGCTGTTCTACATTCCTCATTGAACCAGGGTTGATCCTCTGGCTTGTTGGTATTGGTAGAGTGAGGAATATGCCTGGGCCATGAGGTTACAGATTGTGCTGGAATGCAATTCTGCTGCTGCTGATGGCCCACAGCGCCTCATGGATGCCCAGTTTTAAGCTGCTGAATCTATCCCATTTAGTATGGTGGTAGTATCACACAACACTTTGGATGGTGTCCTCAGTGTGAAGATGGGACTTCGTCTCCACAAGTACTGTGCGGTGGTCACTCCTACCAACACTGTCATAAACAGATGCATTTGCGACAGGTAGATTGGTGAGGATGAGGTCAAGTAGGTTTTTCCCTTCTGTTGGTTTGCTCACCACCTGCCGCTCGGCCAGCTCGGTCAGTAGTGGTGCCACCGAGCCACTCTTGGTGATGGACATTGAAGTTCCCCACCCAGAGTACATTCTATGCCCTTGCTACCCTCAGTGCTTCCTCCAAGTGGTGCTCAACATGGAGGAGGACTGATTCATCAGCTGAGGGAGGGTGGTAGATGGTGATCAATAGGAGGTTTCCTTGCCCATGTTTGACCTGATGCCATGAGAATTCATGGGGTCTGGAGTCAATGTTGAGGACTCCCAGGGCCACTCCCTCCTGACTGTATACCATGGTACTGCCACATCTGATGGGCCTGTCCATTTGGTGGGACAGGACATACCTAGGGATGGTGATGGAAGAGTCAGGGACTTTGGCTGAAAGGTATGATTCTGTGAGTATGGATATGTCAGACTGTTGCTTGACTAGTCTGTGGGACAGCTCTCCCAATTTTGGCACAAGTCCCCAGAGGTTAGTGAGGAGGACTTTGCAGGGTCAGCTGGGCTTGGTTTGCCTTTGTCGTGTCCGGGGTGCCCGGGTGGTCCGTCCGGTTTTATTCTTATTGTGACTTTCTGTAGCGAGACTATACAACTGAGTGGCGATTAAGAATCAATCACATTGCTGTGGGTCTGGAGTCACATCATTTTAAAGTAGGTTAAATTGTGTGGTTTGTTGATTGTGATTCTGGCATGGTGTGTAGACTGCAGCACTGCTGATGTGCTTCTGTGTCTTAATAGATCTCAAACATCTCCAGCGCATTGTTTGAATTTGGTAATGAAAAGGAGTCATGATGAGAGTTCTTGGGACCTCGTTACACATGCATGAAATGAAATAAATCTAAATTCAGTGTGTTGCAGCAATCAGTAATGGAGCTAGCAAGAGAATATCATAACCTTCTGTACTAATCAAAGTGCACCTGCTGTAAGAAATTAACCTTGCTGGCACTGCAAAGTTGTTTATTCGCCTGAGCATGTGTCAGGCTCCAGGAGTCACTAATGAGCATATTCATTGGTACAGCCTCTTACTTTGATACACAGAAATATATCAAAGATTGGCCCAGCTGCATTTACAATGCAACCTTGTTAAACTTCCAAACCTGGGATTTGATTAGCTGAAAAACTGTCTTTTACAGCTTTTTATAAAAATGTTCCCACCTCCAAAATAGACAGCAGGAGTCAGAAAGAAAGACGTTAAGTGAAAGAATTTGAACAATTGCTACTCAATTTCTTATGATGTTGCTAGTTAAGAAAAATAAAAACAATATCATATTTTTTCCTGAACTGTCTTTCTTTCCTGCTGTCTAATTCATTTGGTCATTACTTGTCTTTCGGTTTGTCTTTCACTCTTTCTCTGGCTCTCACATGCTCTTCTCAACATGGTGTCTTTTTGTCTTCAGCTCTCCTTTATGTCTCACAACCTGTTTTCACAGCTTTCACACATGTTCTCTTCCCAGTGCACTAACTTTTAAACTCTTTCCATCGTAAAGTTCCAGAATATGCAGCAAGAAAGTAGCTAACATAAACCATATTGGTGGTGCCTATCAGGATAGGTGGGAAAAAACTATTGGGAGCTGATGGATCATATGGAATTGAAAGAGAAAGCGGGGGAACTAAGGAATCAGGCTGGAAAAGAACAGAGGGAGGAGGGTGGGGCCGGAAAAATTGGAAAATCTGGGTGACAAAATGAACAGAATGACAGTTTCATTTTCTGAATTAAAATAGAACTTTAATACTTATTTTAGTAAATTATAGTTAATATTGTTTTCAAAGTACACCTAATATTGCAATGATTTTTTTGTACTGTAATATTAGTGTTTACTTCAATGTCACCGTAGCAGCAAAGCTGTCTAATCCAGATAGGCAGTCATTAATCTAAGGGTTAAAAAGAATGATTTCCATTTCAACTTTATACAGCAAACTACAATTTTAAAAAACATCTTTTTCACTTCACATTGAGTCAGAAAGCTAAATACTTCAACATAGCTCCACCACTCACAGCTGCAACCTGCTTTATTTCGGACTGAAATGCTCCCATCAAAGTAATTCTTCCTCCATTGAACAGATTTTCAATCTGGTAAGCATTTCTTTCTGAAAAGAAGTGAAAGGCAGGTCACATGTCCTATTGAGAAGTACTAAAACACCCTCTGTGCTCATTAAAGGTAAATCAAAAATGAATGGTACAAACCAAAGCCCCAGTGGAGAACTGACAAGGAAGAGGTTGATAACTCTCTCGTGACTTCATCACTCATGAACTATCAGCTTTTCCACATTTGTGGATAAATTCTATATGCCACAGTACCCATTTTTCTGTATATACATAAATCAAACTGAGCAGGTTGTCAATCACAGACAGACTAAGAAAGATTCATTATCATGGTCTGTACTTTGAGGGCCTCCTGCTTTACAAAGCATGTGTGTTTTCCAGCTGAGAAATACTTTTGCTTGTGTTCATACATTCCATTGACATTAATAGACAGACTATTTGCAGATCGTGTGGTTTTTTTTAATATGACTGTAAACAATATTGCAAACAATTCACTGAGGGGAGTCTACAAATGAAATTCTCAAATGGATTTGAAACAGGTGCATTAATTAAAAGAAGGAGAACTTCCAATTCTTTCCGTGTCAGATTAAATGACACATTTATGGGACATCAATTGAGCAATGTGTGGTATTCAGGAATTATTGATTGTGTATTTGAGATGTGATTAAACTAAGATGAGATCTTTAATTCACTGAGTGCTGTGTTCAATATTACTTTCAATTAAATTTTTCAAAATAAATATGCCACCAAATAAATGAAGAGAAGAGTCTTTCTGGATGTTGTACTTATTGAGAAAAGGCATTAACCAGTATATAAACAGTGTAGCCACAGTGAATATCTCCAGGTGGTAAGATGGATACTCAGAGCTCCAAAAGCACTTTAGCCACAGTAGTCTTGTTTATGGTCAGCATTCACTTACAGATACGATTCAAAATCTACATTCATCTATCACTTCCTGGAGTACTTCAAAAATGTTAATGAATTTTAATCTTTGTTTTTGCAAGTAATGCTGTGATATGAGAAAAAGCTGTTCTTGTGAATTTGAATGGTAGCTACATCATGTAGATGAACAAACAGTCACCAAGGTCTAGAAATGACACTTATGCTGCTTTTATATTAAGTGCCATGCTGGTGTTACTGAATCCTAATGCGCAAGTTTTGCGCATTTATTGGCAACCCCAAAGTAAACTTGCTACGGCTGACGGCCATAATGATACATTTTGTCACCAGCGGCTCAGTTTTAACTCCGGGCCAGATTTTGACGGGTGAGTAGCAGCAGTAATTAAAAACTCACCCACTGCTCCAGAAGTGAAGCCCGGAGTATTTTAACTCCGGGGTCTCACTTAAATCCTCCTGGCCAACTTCCCACCCAGTCAGCAGGAAGTGGCGGAGACCACCAGCTAAGAACAGGGAAGTGGCAGGATCGGCTGCCATGGCCATCCCACCGTGGCAGGGGAGTCCTAAGATATCCTTGTGGGGGCAGAAGGAGCACACCTGCTCATCCTGGTCCCACAAGGAAAGTTTTTTTTTAAAAAAAGTTTTTAAAAGTTACCTTTTTGCGACTCTTCTGGCCCTGATCCTCTTCCCTGCTACGTTGGCCTGGTGGAAAGCTCATTGTGGTTTCCCATTCAGTCCACCGAGTTAAATTTGCAGTCGGGTTCCGATGACATCATCTGAACCTGACCTGCATATGTAAAAAAAGACCCCGCTAACTTTGGGCGGACATTCTTGCCATCTGCTCAGTTGCGCAGGTTAAAATCCCATATGTTCAGCTCCCGGTGGCCCCAGGTTGGGTAAGTAACTTGGGCGATTTTAACTGCTGGCAAATTTACTGTGAAGTTGCTAACAGCTGTGCGCAACCCACACATTAGCAGTCAGAGGTACTAAACTGTACCAAACGCAAAATAAAAGCCGCTTAGAAGGTGAAAAATGTGCTGCATCCATAACTAAGTGAAATTGCTCTTGTACTCACAAAGTTGTAGTTGCCTCCCATTTTGCTTATAGCATTTTCAATGCCCTTTCCGTTACAAGTAATTAGACTTTCAGCAGCCAATCTGAACACAGCTACAATAAGGCTGCACAATTACCTGTTGAAGCACTAACCAGCACTTACCATGTAATGGTAACCATTAGGTAACACAAGATACGGTCCTCACTCTAGGCGCTTGTATCTTCAGCATAGAAGCACATTTGTGATACTGTTGGGGCAAGCAGCCAGATGACAACACTGCAGCACAGATAGCAAGCATAGGAGGCTATTACTGATGCTTTGTCTGGGATCAGGCATCCTTGGATTGATGTGCAAAGAAAGTAGCTTTAACCTAATAAAATACACCAAGATAAGCCATTAGCATTGATGTAAGGGAACAAGGTCTACCACTTGTGGCATCTGTTGCCATGTTAGATGGTAGGGGGTCAAGTGTTATTTGTCAAAGGAATAGTAAATATGCAGCACAAGAAACTGTAAAGGAATCTTATTTGACACAGGTTGCAAATGTCATTTGTTACAAGTTTTGGGTTTCCCTTAGATATTCCCTCAGGTAAGGCAGTGCTGGTCATTCTGGTAAGTGGTCTGGTAAGTAACATACCACATTTAGGGGTGTGCCCGTACTGCCCAATGTTTAACTTTATAATGGTGAAATCCAGGGATGTAACAACATGAACCCCTTGTGAACTGAACTGAATATCACAGCTTTCACATGTGCTGTCACTGGCGCTTTTCCAATCTTTTCAAAGGCGGACTGAGAAACACTTGGTAAGATGAGGCCAGATACAAACGGTTTTATTTAGCAAGTTAACGTACAGAGGAACAGTCAAAGCAAATGTCACTTACTTTTCTCATTCTCATTTCTCTCCTTGAAAATATGGGAAAAATAATAAACAATATTTTCTGTCCTCTTTGTGGGCTGACGTACTTGCTTTTGGTGTTCCCTCTCTATTGGGCAACTTCTAACTGCAAAAACTGACCTCCTGCATTTTTAGCTTCCAGCTCCAGGCCGAGGGCTGTGTCTCACAGATTTCTGTTCAAAACCTGACTGCCTCTGTGTCCCTTTTCTTTGTTAATTGAAGTCAATGGAGAGCAATATTGGGTGGGGTGGGTTTCCCGCCTGACGAATTAGGTTAAAATTACCCCCCTCATGTCACACTGAAGCCAGTGGAAATAAAAAGCAGGAGAGATGTAAAACAGGCTGCCGATTCACTATCACCCATTTTACATTATCGCACAAAATCAAAACCTACTCCTGGTGAGTGTTAGCAAGCTAATTAGTAAGCATCACAGCTGACACAGTCCTATCCTCACACTCACCCAATGACCACACACATGTAATTTCCAGAAGGGATCACTGGATAGCAATCAGAGGTGACTTTTCCTTTCCTGGCCCAGGGCTGCTGGGACCTTTCATAGCTCACCTACTGGCACTTTGGCTGACATCAGCTAACTGAGCTTAGACTGGGAATTCTGGTCCAGGAGCTATATATTCTGCCTTTAAAGGGTCATTGCCTAAGCAATTTATCTGGTTTAACAAACAAAAGGAAAGTATAATGATTTGATCTGTGAGATGATGACTATTGTGCCTACTGTTAATTTTTATTTTTAAAAAGTAAATGAAAACTAAAACTATAAAGTGAAAACTGCATTGCCAAAATGCCTGGTTAATTCCAGCCACACCACATTCATTCTGACACTGACACTGGGGATAATGTCTTGTTTTGCTTTGGGGTTCAGCCCTGGTCAGATTCTATAATCCTAACTGAATTTGCAGTCCTTAGTATTTACATTTGACCTCTTCCCCAACCAGGAGCAGATTTTGACAATAATTAATTCAAGCTTGATGCATGTGCTGGTCAATACTGCAGACCTGGAGAAATGTTGAGATTGTTCACCTCAGCAAGAATCAAATCAATCTGCTCTGGAGCCATTTTTAATCAAACATCTTGAAGTAAGAGCTGCTACATAGGATGACATTCCCTCTAGCATTGTTGTCCTGCAGTATAACCTTTAATTAAAAAGGTCACTAAAGGAAATAAATTGCACTTGTGCTATTGCAGACTGTTCTGCAAAGCACATAACTTCCCATTCAAGCTGGTGGGACAACACATCCCTTTTAACTTTGTGCACTTTATGTATGGTGCTGTCACATTTAAATCTATAAAATGTGAATCTACAGCTGTAAATTAGACTTGAGCGAAGCACTGAAATAAAAAATGGAGCTTTAAATGCATATTGTGACTCAGAACAGGATTAAATTTGTCCAAGGATCAGGCTTTCTCCAATAGGTCCTAACCCTGAACTCAACATGACTGGGTGCACTATAAATCTTTTCAAATCTTGTTCATCAAACTCAGCCATCAGGAATGGCTAAAGTTTCAGGTTTGGCCAGAGGACTACTAATGGGTGACCTCTTGTTAAAATGATTCTATGGATCTTAGGAGGACATATCCTTTATGTCAACAAACTGAAATCTCCAGTTTTGTCATATTTACTAGCTGTACACATCAAGGTTCCCTTGGGACTCAACTCATTTAAAGAAATGCACAAAGAACTGTTTGTATAAAGATGGGGACAGTGTACATTTTTCACAATAGGGTTTTCCGTAAATTCAGCCACAAGCTGATTGATCTCCTTGACGTTGGAGCTACTGATGTTCCAGAGAGGCAAAGAGCTCTAAATAAAGGCAGCATGATGATCTTCATTAGAATTCTTCACTGCTCGGTTAACAAACTCTGCACTGCGTGTGGTTGCCTTGAATGTGGCTGGTATTCAAAGTTTATTTCGGGGTGATAAGGAAGCTTCAGATATGATAGGGAGCAGTGACAGCTCGGTGTTGAATGCTTCAATTAAGTACAAAAAAGAATGACCCCATTAAAAATGGAGACAGCAAGGCTACATTCTTAATTAATCAAACCCAGCCATCACTCAGGCTGCTATTGAATGAAAATAACCAAAATTTCATTCATCACATCATCATCGATGAGATATATATGTACATGTGTATATATACATGTGTTTATTTATTTATTTAAATTTACTTGAATAAGTATCATTTATAAATATGCCTCATTGAGATAACTGTACACAAACACATTCACCCACACAAGAGTTTTAAGCTTTGCTAGTAACTTCTTTCTTGCTCTTTTTAAAAAAAAATGAGGTTGCAAGACAACCCATGAAGTAGGTTTTATGATGCCCTTACTGGAAATTGCACATTTTAACATTTTCAGTTACCAATGGTAAATTGATAATTAGCTATGATCATGAGGAGTTACAGTCTACTGGGGTGTCTTGGAACCTTGCTTGATCGCTTTAGGAAGTCAGAGAAATTTCCCAGAATTTTTCCTGAACTGGCTGTAGGATTTATTTTGGCCATTTTTTTGGCCTTTCCTTGTAGATTGCATGGTCAGGGGTTGGGTCAGTTGTGTACAAGATTACATTGTTGTCTGGATGAGAAAAGCTGAATAACCTGTTAACAATCAGTGCTTAGGCTCACACATGAAGAATAACCATATGGGTGAAGTACAGGCAGACTTATTGCCTGCTATGAAACTGTACTTTAGTTTCCCACTAACTTCAAAGGAGGAGTAAATGGAGAAAATTAAAGAGAAACTGGAAGAGAAAGAAAATTGCTAGTTTGGAGCATTCCTGTTCATGTAGGTTACACTTTAAGGGTAAATCCTTAAAGTACGGGAGGAACGGGAGTTAAAATCAAATGGTTCTTTATCCGGTTTCCCCCCCCCCCCACTTCCATCTGGGAGTTAACATCCATACTTATGTTAAATTATCTAATAATAGATTTGATGTGTTTCTAATCATTCTTGCCATTTAATGTGTATTTTGTTTCCCTTTAATATACATTGAACTGCATCTGCCACCTATTTGCTTGTCTTGCTAGCCTGTCTATGTCCTTCTGCAGTCTTTCACAGCACTTGTCATAATTTGACAAAGCTCTCCAATTTGATGTCATCAGCAAATATAGATATTGTTCTTTTATTTCTTAATACAGAACTTTTTTCATATTTTTGTAGATCGAATGGTTCCAATATGGACCCCTTTGAAACACCATGTGACAGATTTTTAACTTGCCGCTCAGGCGTAAAACTGGCATTGCAGATCAGCTGTTATAGAAACTGCCCAATTTTAACTTCTATAAATGGCGGCCAATCTACAATGCCAGTGATACGCTCGGGAGGTAAGTTGGACATCTACTCCCACATCTTTCTGGTCCAAGAAACTTATTTTCACACCTACCTTTTTGATTTCTACCGATTAGCTACCTTTCTATCTGTGTAATAATATTACTTTTCATTCCATGGACCGTTATCTTAGTCATAACTCTTTTCTGTAGCTTATCAAATGCTCCGTATAAACCACATCCACTACATTCCCTTTATCTGTTCTCTGTTATTTCTTCGAAGACCCCTTGTGTTAGTCTGCTGTAATCGTGCTGTAATCAAAGATAATGGTGGACAAATGGTTGAAGGTCAACACTCTTTTTGGTGTTTATGTTCAAAATAACACTTTTTCATATTACTCGGTAGTCTTTATATGTAACTGAATTCCTGATGCTCTATTGGTAGAGTATATTCTAGCTTTCCCTGGCAGCGTCAGGAAATTCATCATCCTGGAAGGGGGAACTGCATCTAATCCCTGGCGATGTAAAGGAGAGTACACCTCTATTTATGCTTACATGCACTTCCATCTTCACTGACAGTACAGTAAGATATGTGCATGGCCAAATAAAGCACTAAGCTTTTAAATAGCCAATTTAAAAGACCTCTGAATCCCAAAGAAAGCGACATGCCCCATTTTTTTCAAAGGGGGTGAAGTATTGTGGTATCCTCTCTATTTTCACACTTCTGCACTTCTACCACCTACATGGAACTTTGAGAAACATATCTCTCCACTTACCAGAGATAACGTGGGGATTTGTAAATACCTTGCAGTTTCTTCACTGCCACTAACTCCAGTTATTTTGGGCATCTTATTGATGCAGAGTATTGGAGTAGACATTTTTGTTCCAACATATTTAAAGACTTGAACTATTCCTTCTGATCTTGGCATTCCAATAGATTGGTGGTGTTCTAAAACAAGTACCAGGCCTGCAGGATAAGTTGTCATGAAAATCTCTGACCCCACTCATTACCCATATCTGATAAACATAAGTCACAATAGTGTGAATGAAATGCAGTCACCCCACTTGACTCCACTTGGCTGCACTTCTGAGGCCTACTTTGAAATATTGCTCTTCAGAGAAGTAAAGCATGAATTGATGTGATGTGTGTGTGTGCGTGTGTGTTTTGTGGGTTGGTGGGGGGCGGCGTTGGTTGCTGATATCACCGGACTGGTATTTCTTATCACTTAGAAATAGACCCAATCACTTTCAAAACAGATTCCAAGTCAGCTCTATGGAATCATAACCCAGCCAGGAGTCTTCAGGACAGGAGGACAATTGACAGAAAATAAATCTTTACACATGTGACAATATCAACATTTGAATGTTATGGATTTCTAGGCTTTAGTTTCAGCTGATCAGGCTTTCCTGCTTCCTGATGGTGCCAACCATTGGTTTCAGAGAGTAGAACTTGCTGAGGAGACCACAAGTGCTCCCCTGATGGCTTAGCAAATTTATTCAGTGAGCAACTGAGCTATGCAGACTGGAAAGGTGGAAGGTTTGATCCCAATCAGTGTTGACTTTGCTGACCCCAGTTGGGGCAATGGTAAAGATGCTGCAGTTAGCATTTTGCTAATGGTGAAAGCAAAAGTCAACTTGGGTCCCTGCTCCTGATTGCTACCCAGCAAAACCCTGCTGGAATTGCACATGTGTGGCTGTCAGGTAAGGACAGCAGTGGGCTCAGCTGTGATTTCCCCTCCTCTCTGATATTAAATAGCCTGCCAACACATATTGTTAAGCCGCACACTTGAATCATGGCCACCTGGGTGACGACCTATATCCAGCAGGGAGGCAGCACCATCAGAAGAGAGGAGGGAAGTGTTTAGTGAGAAAGCAACATAAAGGAAACCAGAAGTTTAATTTTAGATTCCATTGCACCAAAGATATATTCCAAATACAGAGCTCAAAGCTGAAATCAAAATGATGAACATTATGAAAGAAACCACAACAAAACTCCACTAACACATGGAAATCACTAAAATTGAAAGAAGGTTTACTAATTGCTATTGCACAAACACCCAGACTTATTGGCAGTGGCATCGTTTCTTCGTTCAAGTTTCAAACAAGTTCACCTAAAGTTCAAACATCGCCACATGTTAATGGAGCTGGGGCCCACACACTGCACTGTTCCCCCAAACATCTGGGCACTGCTGCCAGTAAGTCTGGGGTTTAGTGCAATCTAAAAATACTTCAGAAAATCTTCTTACTAATTGATCCATTTGTGGGGTTTTTAAACATTTTTTTGCTAATTTACTCCCCTCCTCCCATCCTGAAAACTTTCACTGCTGTTGGTGTACTGATCTATGGATACCCTCTGATATCTTACCTAAGTGGCCATTCTTCATGTTCGAGTTTAGACATTGAGTGATGGCAAGCTATTTGACTGTGAGAGGCATCACAACCTAGCCCAACCCTATCTTCACCGAGCATCTACATCCATGAATTTTCTATTACAGGGATATCGTTCAAGATCCCTGAGTTCCCTTCTTCCAATCCAGGAACTCTAAGGACAGTTGTAATGCCCATACTGCCACCCCAATTGAGATCAACTATCTCCATACAGATCAAATTTGAGACCTCTTGGTATCTCCAGCTCAGCCCCATGCTGCCTTTACCAATTGAGCCAACAGGAAAACCACATTTAAAATGTTTTATTGATTATCCTCAACTTTTTGTCAAGTAAGTTTCCTTTTTTTCAAAAGGACATAAATTTTAAAGACGATTGTTTGTCTTTAAGAGTATACGAAGAAATAAATGTTTGTTACTTAATGGAGAATTTTGCATATTTTGGCATGACATCCAAAAATAGAATTCTTATGTTGTGGAGCTCTGCATACATCAGCCCAAATTTTACAATTTGCTTTATTTTAAAAATTACCCTTAATTTGATGTAAATTTGCATTGTCTACACATGGATGAGGTATAGAACATGTTGCTAAGATAGAGGCCTAGAGTAGAGAGATTGTTGATCATTTGTCTCCATGGTTTCTCAATATTTGTTATAACAAGTGTTCTGTAATTCTCTTTAGGCAGTAAATATCCACAGAGATAAATAAGGATAGGGAAGAACAAAGTTTTATTGCAGGCAACATTATCCAGACTAAACACCCAGCTGACCTGTTACCTGTTGAGTCTCAGATTTCAGTCTAAAAATCAAAGTCATGTGACCTGTAATTAAATGAAGGGTCATCTATACGAATTACAGAAAATCATTTCAAACTATTTGGAAGGGATTTTGTAATGATATATCACAGCATTGGCTGAGGTTTTGTCAGTCACCCTTTGAAATTCAAGATGTCTGCTGTTAATATTTTTTCAATTTTCAGTGGATTAAAAATATTCGTAAAATTAGTTATGTTCCAAATGGGTGGAAAAATCAGGTTTGCTTTTTCTTCACCATCTTTTATATGTTAAAATTCTTATGTAGGTTGCATGCTCCATTGAAAACTGCTATGTAAACATTTGCTGCAGGGATTCCAATGTAAAAGCTTCTCAGATGGAAACTGAGAGGAGTGAAAGGTGGGAGAAAGAACTGAAGGGAAACCAGTTGAGGGTAAGGATGAGGGGGGCCTGTGTACTCTCACCACCCACCTTTGGGGGAGCAAATGGGTGAAGTGAGAGTAGATGAAGGGTTAAGGGTGAAGTAAGTGACATTGGAGTGAGGACGAAAGGAGAATACAAAGTTCTACCAGGTAGTTGTAAGGGGAATAGGTAGAGGTATCAATAGGAGTGAGATGGTGGTTGGAAGGGGAAGGAAGTGGGAAGGCAAAGTGGTAGGAGACATGTCGGGAGCAAAGGGATGGAGGAAACATGAGTGATGGGGGAGGAAATTGGAAGGGAGCCACTGAAGGCTGAAAGCCACATTTTCCTTGCAAGTCCAAATGAAAAATACGGCCTTTAGTCCTTGGTGCTCCTTTCCTCACTACACCATAACATGCCACCCATCACCTCCCATCCAAAAGAAAAGAAATAAAACACAGGGAGAAGCAAAAAGTTAGGGAAGTGGAAGATAGGAGAAAAAGAGAGAAACAGAAGAGTTGGGACAGATAGAGAAACAGTGAGAGATAACAGAGAAAGGTGAGAGAGAGACCGTATTCTCTGACTTACTTTGTGTACATGCAACAGAAGATACATTAGTTGTTTTCAAAAACTGCAAGGGCAAAGGATACTGCAGAAGAACAACTGCTGAACACCATGAAAATGCTATAGATTGTCCATTGGTTTTGTGTAATCATTCAATGTGTATTAAAATACATATTTAAAAGACCTGACAATCATAGAAACATAGAAAATAGGAGCAAGAGTAGGCCATTCTGCCCTTCGGGCCTGCTCCACCATTCAAAATGATCATGGCTGATCATCTAACAAGGTACCCTGTTCCCGCTTTTTCCCCCTATCCCTTGATCCCTTTAGCATTAAGAAATATATCTATCTCCTTCTTGAATACATCTAATGACCCGGCCTCCACTGCCTTCTGTGGTAGAGAATTCCACAGGTTCACCACCCTCTGAGTGAAGAAATTTCTCCTCATCTCGGTTCTAAATGGCATACCCTGTATCCTGAGACTGTGACCCCTGGTTCTGGACTCCCCAGCCATTGGGAACATCCTCCCTGCATCTAGTCTGTCCAGTCCTGTTAGAATTTTATATGTTTTGATGAGAACACCTCTCATTCTTCTAAACTCTAGTGAATATAGGCCTAGTCGACCCAATCTCTCCTCATACGTCAGTCCTGCCATCCCAGGAATCAGTCTGGTAAACCTTTGTTGCACTCCCTCCATGACAAGGACATCCTTCCTCAGATAAGGAGAACAAAACTGCACACAATACTCCAGATTTGGTCTCACCAAGGCCCTATACAATTGCAGTAAGACATCCCTGTTCCTGTACTCAAGTCCTCTTGCAATGAACGCCAACATACCATTCGCCTTCCTAACTGCTTGCTGCACCTGAATGCTCGCTTTCAGTGACTAGTGTACAAGGACACCCAGGTCTCGTTGCACCTCCCTTTTTCCCAAACTATCACCATTCAGATAATAATCTGTCTTTCTGTTTTTACAACCAAAGTGGTAACCTCACATTTATCCACATTATACTGCATCTGCCATGTTCTTGCCCACTCACCCAACTTGTCTAAATCACATTGGAGCCTCTTTGCATCCTCCTCACAGCTCACATTCCACCCCAGCTGTGTGTCAACTGCAAACTTGGAAATGTTACATTCCGTTCCCTCATCCAAATCATTGATATATATTGTGAATAGCTGGGGCCCAAGCACTGATCCCTGCGGTACCCCACTAGTCACTGCCTGCCACATGGAAAAAGACCCGTTTATTCTTACTCTCTGTTCCCTGTCTGTCAACCAATTCTCAATCCATGCCAGTATTTTCCCCCCAATCCCATGTGCTTTAGTTTTGCACACTAACCTCTTGTGTGGGACCTTATCAAAAGCCTTCTGAAAATCCAAATACACCACATCCACTAGTTCTCCCCTATCTATTCTACTAGTTACTTCCTCAAAAAACTCCAGCTGATTTGTTAAGCATGATTTCCCTTTCATAAACCCATGCTGACTTTGTCCAATCCCGTTAATGCCTTCCAAGTGTTCTGTTATCACATCCTTTATAATAGACTCGAGCATTTTCCCCAATACTGATGTTAGGCTAACTGGTCTGTAATTCCCTGTTTTTTCTTTCCCTCCTTTTTTAAATAGTGGGGTTACATTTGCCACCCTCCAATCTGTATGAACTGTTCCAGAGTCTCTAGAATTTTGGAAGATGATCACCAATGCATCCACTATTTCCAGGGCCACTTCCTTTAGTACTCTGGGATGTAGAATATCAGGCCCTGGGGATTTATCAGCCTTTAGCCCCATTAATTTCCCTAGCACTTTTTTTTTACTAATACTGATTTCCTTCAGTTCCTCCCTCTCACTAGACCCTTGGTTCCCTAACATTTCCGGGAGGTTATTTGTGTCCTCCTTTGTGAAGACAGAACCAAAGTATGTGTTTAATTGATCTGCCATTTCTTTGTTCCCCATTATAATTTCCCCCGTTTCTGACTGTAAGGGACCTACATTTGTCTTCACTAATCTTTTTCTCTTGACATATTTATAGAAGCTTTTACAGTCAGTTTTTATGTTCACTGCTAGTTTACTCTCATACTCTATTTTTCCCCTCTTAATCAATCTCTTTATTTTCCTTTGCTGAATTCTAAATTGCTCCCAATCCTCAGGCTTGCCGCTTTTTCTGGCAATTTGGATCTAATACTATCCCTTAATTCTTTTGTACGCCGCGATTGAGCCACCTTTCCTGTTTTATTTTTGCGGCAGACAGGAATGAATAATTGTTGTAATTCCTGCACACATTCTTTAAATATTAGCCATTGCCTATCCACCGTCATCCCTTTTAGTAAAGTTCCCCAATCTATCCTAGCCAACTCACACCTCATACTTTCATAATTTCCTTTATTTAGATTCAGGACCATAGTTTTGGATTCAACTACTTCACTCTCCATCTTAATGAGGAATTCTATCATGCTGATAACACTATGAAACATGTAGATGGATAAATGTTGAGTTACTGCTCAAGTGTCCTTTGTGCACAAACAAGAAATGCAGTGTCCCACTGTGCACAATTGGCACTATTTTCTTGAAGATCCAAAGTTTTGATGAGTCTAAATAAATTCAATTCAAGTTAGATTTTAATAATACTTAGATTGAATGAGAGAGCAGAAAAAAAATCGACTCTGGAGAGTCAGCTCAGGAATTAAAGTAATACATAAAATTTAGCATTAACTTGAGCCTATTTAAATCACTAGTGTTGTTTGAACCACTAACCAATAATTCCCTAACTGGGATTTAATCTCTGGCTGACATGCTCAAAAAGACAAAATACTACAATGATGTCATTTATTGAATTTCCAATATTTTGGTTCCATTGAATTGTGGTCACTAATCCTCATCGCAGCTGTGATCTAAAGTTTTTAAAAAAAAATTGTTTTCATTTAGAATCTCAAAGGGTGACATCAGTTTGAAGTTGGAGTGTTACTTCCTTTCCACTTCACGGAATAATAGAGCAAATACAAATCCCATTGTTTTCTCTTTATCTGTGGGGTTTTGTGTACCGGAACCACTGATCACAGTGTGAAGCGCTCCACACTTTCTTAGGAAGACCTTGTCCTGTGAAATGTAGCACTTGTGGACAATCATTGCTGTGCACAACCAACTGTGAAATCTGCTTGTAATTGAGGAAGGAGCTCGAGGCGAGACAATTGTCCCTTGCTTTATTCTTCCCATGAAGCTTGGTTTGTTAAGCAACATCAATAGCAATAAAGGCAGGGTGTAAAATGGGTAGTCACAAGTTTTGCCTATAAACGTTTCAAGGACTTACAACGTTGCATCCTGACTGGGATAAAGGATGCTTCTGATCCTTTGAGATTAATATGTGCCAATGATTCGTGCAATGTCATGGCTTCTAAAATTTATATATTTCTGTAAATCTGCACTGAGAAACCTTACAAAATGACAGTTTGAAAATGCCTAAAATAACATGTGAAGATATGTAATACGTACCTGAAATGAATAACCTTGCAGCACACATGGCATTTTTTATAATGCAGTACTCAGCCAAGCATTTCATGTGGTTTAACTAATTGCTCATTATACTGAATATCTCATAAGATAACATTAATCTTTATGTTGTGTTCATATTACAGGACTCTTTCAGCTGCATGCGCAGTTACTTCAAGGTCTTGTTTGCAACTTTGTGGATTCGACTGGGACCTTTCCCAATGTTGGGTGAAGGTGATACTAGTAAGCAATACTAAATGCATTGTACTCCTTTGTATCAATATATAGAGAGATTAGTTTACTCTGGGTCAAACCCAGAATGGCAGATATATCCTATGTGTCAGCAACAGTACCTATTTATATTTTCCAGTACCAGCACCCAGTCGTCAGAGATATCAGTGAAACTCCAAAGAGAGTTTTGGTGTCTCTGATAGAAATAGGGGCATCAAACTTCAGGCAAGCTCTGAGTTTGCACTTTACATTCTTAATCCCTTTGTATCCCATGTGTGAACCAATTATGGTGCATTTCCAATAATGCCCTTATTATGCATGCTGCAATAAGGTGCTGGTGGATATGAGAAGGTCTACAGCACAAAATTGCTCATAATTTGTCACAGATTTGTTATTCTCATTCAGAGAGCCTTCAGGATGGCTGATATTGTGGGAAGTGGAAATGTCTTTTCTGAGGTTATGGGATGCATATTCTGGGGGACCTTGAATCTGCTTCCAACAATGCTATTCCTGGTCTGAGAGTGCTTGATGCCAATACTTGGTACTAGAATGTTTTCTTTCTTTGTACTAATGTGCACAGAATAAATCAAGTGCTCAAATATTCACCACGTTATTTTTAAATCAATGGTATAAATACAGTATGAAACTCTGGGTGTAGAGCCACCAATCCAGACAGGCTTTGACTGTGTCACCTCTACCAAGATCCACTCAACTTTGTGACCGACAGTGGGGTAGCATTTTGTGAACAACAACAACTTGTAGTTATATAGTGCCTTTAACGTAGTAGAACATCCTAGGGTGCTACACAGGAGCGTAATTAGACAAAAATTGACACTAAAACAAAGGAGGAGATATTAGGACAGATGATCGAAAGCTTAGGCAAAGAGGTAGGTATGAAGGAGTGTCTTAAAGGAGGAGAGAAATGGAGGGAATTCCAGAGCTTAGGGCTTGAATGGCTAAAGGCAAGGCCACCAATGGTGGGGCGAAGTAAATGGGGGATGCCCAAGAGGCCATAATTGGAGGAGTGCAGAGATCTCGGAGGGTTGCAGGGCTGGTGTAGGTTACAGGGATAGGGAGGGGCAAGGCCATGGAGGGATTTGAACACTAGGATGAGATTTTTAAATTGAAGATGTTGAAATCTACACAACAGCTCATAGCCAATGATGCCGCGTTGCATACAAATGCCATGCTTTTTTACTCAAGTAACTAACATAACTCTGACTCAAGTAGACAGACAATGACAGACAGAGGTAAGCAAGTTTATGTACGTCATTCAGTTTTACTGGGTGCGCACACAAAATTCTCCAGTTTCCTCTAAAACTCTGAGCACTACAAAGCATGTGCAACGATGTACAAAATCCATGGCACTGTGTGTTTATGCCAGCGCATATATGGTGGTGTGCCACACATCTGAATAAATTGAGTGCCCAGTCTATCCAGCACAACTGATGCCACCTTATTTAATGTGCCTTAGGAGTTGGGAGTCCTGCTAACAAGTTAGGTACACTTGCTTTAAAGAGTTAAAGTTGACTTGATATTAGTTTGCATGCCAGCAGCATTAAATCAAGTGGTAAGCCCTTGGTTTTCCTTCCTTGCAGAAATGGCAAGAAGATTTGTATCTAATATTTCTTTCTATCAGTTGTCTGCTGTTGCTTCAGATGTAAAGTTAATTCCAATATCAAGAAATGAGGGCTCTTGCTCCAAAATGCGATTGCATTAAATAACTAGGTAGTATTTACACTTGATCATTTTCTGTGAGTCAGCAGCGAATTTGCGACAATGACCGACTCTGCTGCAGTGCAAATGGGGTGTTCAATAACCTCGTACTATCTGGTCCCATTCCATTCCAGTCACATTTATTGAAGATTAATTTTAATGAGTTTGTAATAGCTGCCAAATGGGTTTCCAAATGATCCCGCTATATGCTTCATTTCAATCTTGCCACACAAAAATTCACAAATGCTGCTGTTCGATTACCCTGACCATTATACTGGGGCTTGCAATTTGTTCATAAATTGAAGAGGAAAAACATTTGTAATATTTTATATGTTACATTATGGCCTTGTGAAAACTCTCTCGTCAGTCATTAATTTTTTTCTTTTATTGCATTTAAGCAAATGAAATAGAATCACTCCACATGACTCTGCTTCCATTCACTCCCCGTCAGTGTTAGTTCCTTGTTTACATATTAGCAAAACCTAGACAAAGGAATAATCTGCCCTAGTGCACAGTATGCATGGTAGTATGATGCCACCACACAAGAGGTGTTTCATGCATATGAACAATGGATTTTTTTCAGTAATTTGCTTCCGTTTATATCATGCAGACACTGAAATTGCCTTGGTATGCTGACTCCAGATTTATAGCAGTACTTAAATGTTAAATGTTATGAGAATATTTGAATATAATATAGGCTTCTTCTAAGAGGATGGCTGCATGGGAAGGCCCAAATTTGTTCATGATAAACCTTTTACAAACACAGACAGATAAAACAGTCACCAGCAAGAAAAGCCTTTGTTATCCAACAACATTTAAACTAACCACCTACTGAAACTCAACTAATGCAATGCACATGTAAACTGGGAAGATAAGACTGAAGGCAGCAAGGACTGAAAATCTCTGTCATGTTTCGTCAAATGGTAATTTTCTTGGAGCTGCTGCCTCTCCGCCGCCATAACCTTGCCAAATGTGTGGTGGAAGCTCTCTTTAAACGGGATTGTTTCCGCCACTTTCCCAGTGAAGTTACGGAGGTGGAGTGGGAGCAGCTCCAAGGAAATTCCCAGTATTTATGTCATTCTGTCCTGGCCAACTCCCTTTAAAATTTAAAGTGGGTCCACTACTGTTGGGAGCAATAGATTTTCAAAACCTCTTGGCATATTTTCTTGTGTAATATTCAGTTACAAGTACTACTTAGTGTATATCTCCTGAGACTCTTTTCTGCTCTTCTCCTCTATTGAGGTATGTTTGTGAGACAGGGAAAATATGTAAAAAAGAGAGGAGACTTAAGAGGGAGATGAGAAGGAAAATGGTCTGAACTAATTTGGGATCAGCTGTTCTTTCTAATGTAGGTTAGTGAGCACCATAAGGTGGTCAGTAGCTAATTGGATTTTAGTGGATTTAAAACCTAATACTGGCAACGGAGGTCTTGCCCTTGTGTCCAATGCAATGAACTTAACAGGTGGTGTGTTTAGTATATACAAGATCATCACAATTCAATATCTTTTGGTGTGTGTTGAGATGAAATACATCAATAAACAATTTATGTGAACTACAGTACAATTTTTGTTATATGGTAGCAGTGTGACTGATCTGTTTCCTTATTGTTTTTATCTTTGCTTTTGGTGCGAAAGATGAATCTTATGGAAACAATGTCAAGTTAATTCATAAACACTAAAGTTATTTGGGGGAAATTGTGAGCTTTCAAAAAATTTTGTTGGAGATCCATAGATGTAAAAGTGTCATCGCTTGTGCTTGAAAGTCATGTCATTATTTTGACCTGAGGTCCAGCTCCAATACATATTCAGAAGTGAAAGCTTTCCCATGTAACAAGAGAGACTACATTTTTAGTACATTTCTGGTATCACTTGTTATCATGTTACCCCATTTACATTTTCCTCATTGCTCCATGGCACAAGTCAAATTACAAAGTTGGACTTCTTTACATATGGGAATGGGCATTTCATATTACAAAAATCCTACTTCCATTAGGAACAGTGGAGTCGATTTTCATCTTTACTACCTGGACAGTAATCTGGTGGGTCAGATCACCCTCCCTTTATCAAATGCACCTGATTTTCATTCCATTGAAATCAATCGAATAAAAATCAGAAGGGTTCTATGAAGGCTTGGTAAAATGAACCACTAGATTACTGCCCAGACAGTGAAAATGAAAATCTATAAATATTATATCAAAGTACAGTAAAACTCACAACAAAAACATCCAGACTGGGATTTTGCCATTTAAGTGCCAGACAATAATCATTTCCAACAAGAAAACACCCAACCATTCTTCCCCTGCCCACCACCCCTCCTCCCCCCGACCTTCAACGGCACCACCATCGCCTTGGTTGCCTACTATCGTCCTCCTGGGAGTCACCATTAACCAGAAGCTTTAATGGACCAGCCATATCCACATCTTGGTACAAGGACAGGGTGGAGGCTGGGCACTCTGCGACGAATGGCACACTTCCTTATCCATCAATTCCTTTGCACCATCCACAAGGCTTGAGTCAGCTATGTGATGGAGTACACATCAGTTGTCTGGATGGGTGCAGCCGCAACAACACATAAGAAGCTCAATACCATCTAGGACAGACCAATCCAACTAGTTGGCATCTCTGCCACTCAACTCAATATACATCCTCTACACCACCGATGCACTGTGGCTACAGTATTTAATATTTACAGGATGCATTGCGGCAACTTTCCAAGCTTACTTTTAGGGCACCTTCTAGCCCTGCAACCTCTACTACTGAGGACAAGAACACCTATGTGACGGTGTTTCCATGACATTGAAATTCCCCTCCATGTCTCACACCATCCAGGTTTGTAGATGTCTATGGGCAATGGTTTGCACAAGGTTTTCAGAGGATTTGATTTACTTTTAATTATAGTTGAGGCTTTCGTTTGTACCCTCTGTCTTTGTGTATTTCAACACTGTAGGGAGGACTAACTCTCAAATGGTCTTATCTTTATTGGTCATTTTATATTCTAATTGAGAACCATGTCTAGGTATTTTAGGGAATCAACTTATGTCAACTTCTTGATTTATCCTAAAAGGAACTAAGTTAGGCTGCTGCCTTGCCAAAGTCAAACCCTATTTTCCTCACATTCTCTGTTAATTTTATCCTGGTGTGATTAGGTTTAACGATCTCATTCTTGGGCTAGCTCCTTTAATGATAGGACTGGCTAGTGAGAATGACAAACTCTCACTGATTAATCCTGCAACAAAAATATCAACAACATGTAATTAACCTGTTAAAAAACAATATAATAATTTGTAAATGAAAACCAAAAGCATGTCTTAACACCTATGGTCACAGACAGTACTAATGAGGAAATAACTGGTTGTCGCTGATGATGCCATAAATATCCTATGTTGCCAAACAACCACAAAACCTCAAGGGAATTGGTTTTGAAGTAATGCCAGCTTTGCCAATGGCTTGACTTCAAAATTCTAACAAGAGATCAAACTATTTGAATGTGGAAATTTGATTCCACCAGTGTTTTCCTTGTAACCTTTATCCAAAGTTAATGGAATAAAGCTTGTAGTGTACAAAAGGGGTCATGTATAAGGTACAACCGTATAAATTGTTCAAGCCCTTTCAGTCTAATTCAAGAGCAGCTCCATTTGGATGTTGATCATTTTCAGTGGCTAGTGGGAATGTTACAGGAGTATTTTTGACATTATACCTAAACCGCTATAAAGCTGGTAATTTGAATTAATCACTCATTGCTGTAAATTTTTGTAAAAGTTATCGCAATTCCATTTTACATAGCGTTTTACTGGCATCTTGTTTAACTCATTCAGTACATGTCCAGTTTCAGATCTAATCGAGTTACCAATGAGCAAAACCAGTAGTGTGGTGATTTGATGTCCCTGTCCTAACATCCTCTGTTGCCTAGAAACGTGTCACAGATAATAAAGTCCAAATTTGTGGCAGGTTAGCATTTTAAAAAATGCCAATCCTATTGTTCATACACACAGGAAGCAAGCTTAACTAGGTACAACAACAAGGCTGGGGATGAGCAATGAAGTAACTTTAAAAGTCATCAATCCAAAATCAGATAATTTGAATGAATTTAGAAAATCTGAAAAACCAGAATGTCCTCAGTTTGCACTGATTGGAAACAAAATCTTATTGAAAATGAAAGCAGGTCGAAGAAAAACTAGATTAATGTTCCTAACATAGAATCAGGGAAATTTATGGCACAGAAAGAGGCCATTCGGCCATCGTATCTGTGCCAGTCGAAAAAGAGGTATCCAGCCGAATCATACTTTCCAGCTCTTGGTCCGTAGCCTTGTAGGTTACGGCACGTCAACTGCATATCCAAGTATTTTTTAAATGTGATGAGGTTTTCTATCTCTACCATTCTTTCAGGCAGTGAGTTGCAGATCCCCACCACCCTCTGGGTAAAAAAAATTCTCCTCAACTCCCCTCTAATCCTTCTACCAATTACTTTAAATCTATGTCCCCTGATTATTGACCTCTCTGCTAAGGCAAATAGATCCTTCCTATCCAATCTATCTAGCCCCCTCATAATTTTATACACCTCAATTAAATCTCCCCTCAGCCTCTTCTCTTCCAAAGAAAACAACTCCAGCCTATCCAATCTTTCCTTATAGCTAAAATTCTCCAGTCCTGGCAACATCCTCAAATCTCCTCTGTACCCTCTCGAGTGCAATCACATCTTTCCTGTAATGTGGTGACCAGAACTGTACGCAGCACTCTAGCTGTGGCCTAACTAGTGTTTTATACAGTTCTAACATATCCTCCCTGCTTTTATATTCTATTCCTCAGTTGATAAAGGAAAGTATTCTGTATACCTTCTTAATCATCTTATCTACCTGTCCTGCTACCTTCAGGGATCTGTGGACATGCACTCCAAGGTCCCTCTGTTCCTCTTCACTTCTCAGTATCCTGCCATTTATTGTGTATTCCCTTGCCTTGTTTGCCCTTTCCAAATGTATTACCTCACACTTCTCCAGATTGAATTCCATTTCCCACTTTTCTGCCTACCTGACCAGTCCATCGATATCTTCCTGCAGTCTACAGCTTTCTTCCTCACGATCAATCACATGGCCAACTCTTGCATCATCTGCAAACTTCTTAATCATGCCCCCTGCATTTAAGTTTAAATCATTGATATATACCACAAAAAGCAAGGGACCTGTGGAACCCCACTGGAAACAGCCTTCCAGTCATAAAAACACTTGGCGACCATTACTCTTGCTTCCTGCCACTGAGCCAATTCTGGATCCAACTTGTCACTTTCCTCTGGATCCCATGGGCTTTTACGTTTTTGACCAGTCTGCCATATGGGACCTTGTCAAAAGCCCTGCTAAAATCCATGTAGACTACATCAAACGCGTTACCCTCATCAACCCTCCTTGTTAACTCCTCAAAAAATTCAATCAAGTTAGTCAGACACGACCTTCCCTTAACAAATCCATGCTGAATGTCCTTGATTAATCCATGCCTTTCTAAATGACAATACTGTCCCTCAGAATTTTTTCCAATAATTTGCCCACCACCGAGGTTAGGCTGACTGGCCCAATTACTTGGTCTATCCAGTTGTCCCTTTTTAAACAGCGGTACAATGTTAGCAATCCTCCGCCGCCACACCTGTAGCCAGTGAGGATTGGAAAATGATGGTCAGAGCCTCCATAATTTCTTCCCTTGTTCTCATAATAGTCGGGGATACATTTCATCTGGGCCTGGCGATTTTATCTACTTTCAAAGATGCTAATCTCCTTAATATTTCCTCTCTCACTATGTTTATCCCTTCCAATATTTCACATTCCTCCTCCTTAACTACTTCTGCATCGTCCCCCTGTTCTGTGAAGACAGACGCAAAGTATTCATTAACAACCATACCCACGTATTCCGCCTCCACATACAGGTTACCTTTTTGGTCTCTAATAGACCCTATTCTTTCCTTAGTTATCCTCTTGCTCTTTATGGTATTTATAAAACATCTTTGGGTTTTCCTTGGTTTTACTTGACAATATTTTTTTCATGCTTTCTCTTTGCTTTCCAAATTTCCTTTTTAATTTCACCCCTGCACTTATTATACTCCTCTAGGCTTTCTAGGGATCAAGGGATATGGGGAAAAAGCGGGAACAGGGTACTGAGTTAGACGATCAGCCATGATCACTTTGAATGGCGGAACAGGCCCGAATGGCTGAATGGCCTACTTTTGCTTCTATTTTCTATGTTTCTATGTTTCTGCAATATTGAGCTCTCGGTATCCGACATAAGGTTCACTTTTTTGCCTAATCCTTCCCTGTATGCTCCTTGACATCCAGGGGGCTCTAGATTTGAGAGTCCCATCCTTTTTCTTTGTGGGAACATATTTGCTCTGAACCCTCACTATCTGCCCCTTGAATGCCTCCCACTGCTCTGACATTGATTTGCCTTCAAGTAGCTGTTTCCAGTCCACTAAATCACATCTCAGCTTAGTAAAATTGTCCCATCCCCAGTTGAAAACTTTTACTCCTGGTCTATCTTTGTCCTTTTCCATAACTATGCTAAATCTAACTGAATTATGATCGCTACCATCAAAATGCTCTTCCACTGATACTCCTTTCACCTGACCAGCTTCATTCCCTAAAACTAAGTCCAGAACTGCCCCCTCTCTTGTTGAGCTTGCTATGTACTGGTTAAAAAAGTTCTCCTTAATGCATTTTAAGAATTCTGCACCCTCTGTACCTTTTACACTGATTCTATCCCAGTTAATATTAGGGTAGTTGAAATCCCCTACTATTACTGCCCTATTGTTTTTGCACTTCTCAGAAATTTGTCTGCATATTTGCTCTTCTATCTCCCTCTGACTGTTTGGAGGTCTACAGTACACTCCCAGCAGTGTGATTGCCCCTTTTTTGTTCTTCAGTTCAACCTGTGTGGCCTCATTTGATGATCCTTCTAACATATCTTCCCTCCTCACAACTGTGATTGTTTCTTTAACCAATATTGCGACCTCTACCCCCATCTCATCTGAAAAACCTGTAACCAGGAATGTTGAGCTGCCATTCCTGCCCTTCTTTAAGCCATGTTTCAGTAATAGCTATGAAATGTTACTTCCACATGTCTGTCTGTGCCCTCAGCTCACCTGCCTTATTCACTAGACTCCTTGCATTGAAGTATATACCATTAAGCACTGTCAAACTCCTTTGTTGGCTATTTTCTAGCCTTTGTCTCTTCTGCCTTCCAAACCTGCTTACTAATTTTCTGCCTTCAATTTCCAGCTGTGCTTTTCTTCCTTCTGAATCTATGCTCAAGTTCCCATCCCCCTGCCAAGCTAGTTGAAACCCTCCACAACAGCACTAGCAAACCTCCCCACGATCATATTTGTCCCAGTTCTGTTGAGGTGCAACCCGTCCGGCTTGTACAGATCTCACCTCCCCCAGAACCGGTCTCAATGCCCCAGGAGTCTAAAGCCCTCCCTCCTGCACCATCTCTCTAGCCGCGCATGCATCTGTACTATCCTCCTATTTCTATACACACTAGCTCATGGCACCGGGAGTAATCGGAGATTACTATCTTTTGGGGTCCTGCTTATTAATATCCTTCCTCGCTCCCTAAAACCTTCCTGCAGGCCCTTATTCCTCTTTCTACCTATCGACCTGTCCTTCCTCCTTTCAGATGTTAATGGACCTGCTCTGCATTTCCGGTATTTTCTGTTTATATTTGACTTTCAGCACTTGTATTTTTTCCCTTTTTTATATTGATTAGATTTTTAAAAAAACCACAATGGGCCTGAAATTGCTCGGAGCAGCGAACCAACAGTGCTCGCCGTTCCATAGATTCATACTAACCCACTAACTTACCGTGTCTTTACTGGGTGCAATTCCTCTAATAGGAAGTGGAGAAGAGCCCAGCGTTCGTTCAAGCGAAGCAAGGACCCATGGGAGAAGTGAAAGGATCACTCTCCCCTCGACCAATCTGATTGCAACATTTTTGACACAATGCAAGCAAAGCTGTTTCTGCAGGCTTGGAACGTGAAATCCAGGAAGTGAAAGGTACAACATTAAAATCATTGTAAAAACAGTTATAGACAGCAAAAAAAGAAACAGTAAGGAATAATCAAATTAAATAAATGAGTCGGAAGGGAAAAGTAAAAATAACTTTTTTTAATTTTTAATTTTTTTTTTAATGACCAAAAACTATTAAAATAAGGAATAATGAGACACCACCTTATTAAAAGTTAATTTTTAGTTGTTTGGCAGTCATTAAAACTATTAAAACTTAGTTTAGAATTGGTATTTTTAAGCGTTCCTGTTTTGTAACGATATTACTTACTTTCCAGCTGGGTGGATGAGCAAGTTGGTGCTTTTTCAATGATTTCACTGATTGCAGCCGGCGATATACCTTTAATTTGAAACTGTCATATCACCGGCGAACCAGTAGGAGCAAGTTCCGGGATTCCACATTTGTGCATGTGCGAATGTCGGAACTTGCTCCTTGATTTTGCCACTAAAAACGGTGAGTGCTGTTGAGCCCACTGTTCTTTTCCAAGCGATTTCTGCCCCAATACTTTATACTGTTGTTTCTGAAACTTGCTGTTCCTCACCAGGAGCACCAGCTAAATCTGTAAAACTGATTCTATAGGGTTTGTATTTTAGTTGTTTGAGCCTCACTTTGCAGTCACTGTGTTCAGGGACTAGCCGGATGTGCACAGACTTTTCAGTTTCCTGGAGTGCTCCCAACTCCACCCTCAGTGCCACTCCTATTCCGAACTGCTGTTAATTGTTGATTAGTCACAAGACTAGGAGGTCGTGGAATGAAGCAATAGTGTCAGGTACAAGCAACAGCCAGAACCAACCCCATAAATATCAACCTAGAAAACTAGCAAAAACTGATCAATAGTTTTAAAAGAGCTGACATTTCAAAAATAGCCCTGAATATAGTCGAATGACGTGTAGTTACACTGACAATGTAGCAGGGCACAGGCTTGCTATAACTTAAGCTGTAGGTGCTGCCCAACATTCCATCATTTGTATAGGGGAACACTGTGGTCTGAGGCATTAAATTCTTGCAATATTTTTCCAAGATCAGGATTACTAATCTCACAAAACTGGGGTGAGAATTCTTGCTCTCAGAATAGCAGGAGGTAGGGGCAGGAGAGCAGCATTGAGAGGGGAGGAGCAGGGAAGTGCCTGCAGCAACTGTGGTGGGGGTGGGGGGAAAGGAAAATGAGTGCCACCATGAACAGTGGGAGGTTGGGGAGGTGTCAGTGTGAACTGAGAGTGAGAGATAAGTGAAAGCACTAGTATAACTGAGGGGGTTGGATGGTACCAGCATGAATTATGATGTGGGGAGGGTGGAGGCTGAAAGGTCCCAATGTGAGCTGAGGGGGCAGAAGTGTGGTAACATGAACTAAGGGGGGAAGGAGGAAGCTGATTGCCAGGATGAACAAGGAGGGGGAGGAGAGAGCTAGCATGAACTCAGGGATGAGAGGGTGAAGATGCCAACTTAAAGTGGGTATAAAGACCAGTGTTCGCCTGAATTGCAGTGGGGGGGGGTGGGGGGAGGGGGAGCGAGATGGAGAGAGAGAGAGAGAGAGAGAGAGAGGAGTGCCATCTTGAATCAATACAGAGTGTCAGCATGAACTGTAGAGAGAGAGGAAGATGAATGCTAACATAAAGTGGGGGTGGAAGAGTAAAGCCACAATGAACTGGGAGATTAGTGCCAGTATGAACTGAAGGGGAATGGAGTGTTGTCTTGGATTGAGGGAGATGGGGGTTGAGACTACTTTCAGCATGAACTTGGAGGACGAAGTGAACAATGCCAGTATGAACTGAGAGTTGAGGTAAAAGAAGAGGAGTGTTTCTGTGAACTTGGAGATGCAAGGAGAGAAGTGCCTGCATGTCACTGTGACAAAAATATAACACGTTTAAAATATTAATAATTGGGTTTAGTGACTGAAAGTTCACAATTTCTCTGCAAGAAATAAGGGAAAATCTCTGTTAATTTTGCCACAGTGTTCCCCAATACAAATGATGGAATGTTGGGCAGCACCTACAGCTTAAGTTATAGCAAGCCTGTGCCCTACTACATTGTCAGTGTAACTACATGTCATCCGACTACATTCAGAGCTGTTTTTGAAATGTCAGCTCTTTTAAAACTATTGATCAGTTTTTGCTAGTTTTCTAGGTTGATATTTATGGGGTTGGTTCTGGCTGTTGCTTGTACCTGACACTATTGCTTCATTTCACGACCTCCTAATCTTGCGATTAATCAACAATTGTACTTGCAGTGCAGAGTCAGGTTGGAGCTGCTGCCAGGACCAGCAGTAAGGAGCATATTCAGCAGACCGAGTGTGTCTATGAATGAAGGGGGTGTGGAAGAAGATTGAATTAGTTGATTAACCTCTGTGAACTGAGGAGGTTAGAAGAAAGCAGTACCACTGTGAAGGAGGGGCAATGATTGTTGAGGTGGCTTTTGGGGCATTGATGATTTAGTTGGTCTATGGATAAATCCAAATGTCAGCTATTTTCCCATATTTTTTGAATTAAACATTTATCAATTGTGAAACAAAATTGTTTAAATTAAACCAGATGGCATCATTTTAATGTAAACATGCAAAATGTCGCAGGGAGCATGCTCCAGACTCCTCTATGCACCAGCGGGTATAGGAATTGGCAGCATTTATGTACAATTATAAAGTTGCTGTCTGCAACCCTGGCTGAGTACATATGTACTGCTTACTCTCATATTACTCCTTCGCTGAATCTGTATTATATGGTGGATCAGTATTAGTACTATTAATCTCCCCAGTGTTCTTCTTTGTAGCAGGCAAATAAAAGACAGCTACATTGTGGAAAGATTATGTTATTTACATATTTCTGAGCATTCAAGGAAAACAATCATTGAGTGGAAAATAACATTTTTAAGTGGTAGCAGTATTTCCATCAATTATAGTTGCTGCCATCTGAATAGGGAAACGGTAGAAGGCAAAGTGTCCTTGGTGACTTGTACATTGCCTTCTGACTAGTCATCCAGATCAGACTGACTGCTCACCTTTAACTAAGATGAGGACTCTATATCACACATGTCCACTCTAAAATGAAGTCCACACTAGATTTACTGAACAATTTTGAAGTATAAAAGAGCAGAAGTTACATAGTTTACTCATCTTCGAGATTGCAAGTCATATTTGCACATGTACATTGTAAGCCAGCCTGTGGTCAAACACCATACATTTAATAAAGTAACAGATAAATGTAGGAAGTTTTATCCATTGGCACAATGATTTAAATCCTGCTGGTGTTCCCTTTCATGAATACTCTTGTATTTTGGCATTTAGTTATGACTGATGTTCCATGACTAGGTATAACACCGGGGGATTCAAAGCTCGTTGTGTATGTTGCATCTTGACTCAGGATTGATGTTGCTTTGAAGATACAGGCTTAGTTTATAATTGAAATGAAAGTTGTACACTGCCAAATATGGTAACTCACTTTATGTACTTTTATAATTAGAATGGTATTGAAGTGTGAAATGATACATAAATGATAATTAAAAAGGCTAATGGAATGTTCGCCTTCATCTCAAGGGGGCTGGAATACAAAGAGATGTTAGTTATGCTACAGTTCTATAAAGCTCTGATTTGACTGCATCTGGAGTACTGCATTCAGTTCTGGGCACCGCACCTCAGGAATGATATACTGGCCTTGGAGGCGGTGCAGTACATATTAACCAGAATGATACTGAGGCTAAAAGGGTTAAATAATGAGGACAGGTTGCATATACTAGACTTTATATATAGAAGATAAAGGGGAGATCTAATTGAGGTGTTTAAGGTGCTTAAAGGAGTTGATAGGGTGGATTGAGAAAAATTATTTGCTCTAGTGGGGAGCCCAGAGCAAGGGGGCATAACCTTAAAATTAGAGCTAGGCTGTTGAGGGATGATGTCAAGAAGCACTTCTTCACACAAAGGGTTGTGGAAATCTGAAACTTTCTCTCCCCAACTCCCCCACCCCCTCTCCCCCCCCCCAAAAAAAAGCTGTTGAGGCTAGGTCAATTGAAAATTTTAAAACACAGATTAATAGATTTTTATTAGGCAAGGCGACCAAGGGATATGGAACCAATGTGGGTAAATGGAGTTAAAATACAGATTAGCCATGAAAGGCGGAACAGGCTCGAGGGGCAGAATGGCCTATTCCTGTTCCTATGATACAGTGTGTGACATATCACCTATTTATGAGAATTATGTTTCTATGCTTCTAACTTTACATGTTAAATATGGTTTATTTATAAGGAAGAAGCGGTATTGATGGAAAGAAGCCCATCAGCTTGATACCATTTTATATTGCAGTACATGGCAATCCATTCAGATTAAAATTTATGCACAGTGCCTGTTATCTATTAAAATTTCAGCTTGTTTCTAACTGAGGATAAAAATTATTTTAGTTTGGACTTTCTGCTTACACAGGCGAAATCTTAATTAGAATCAATGAAAACGGCAGCTCAGTGAGCCAACTTCATTCTTGTACATACTGTATTCATTTAGACTAAAGCGGATGGTCACAAGTCACTATCTGAGATTTTTTTCACTGTCAGTATTGCAAATGGAATAATTCAGTATAGGTCTGTTATTTTGACTGGCTCACTCCACCTCGAACTTTTCATGGTAAGCTCCCTGCTGCCGCAAAGAGAAGATGGAACACCTGCCAGTATTGCTAATTTATACCTGGGGGAAATTCCATGAGCCTATATTTTGCTTTGCACTACTAGTTTTGAATTTTGTGCAATCAGTCAAATGTCATATTCATATCACATAAAGATGTGAACAAGATGGGATGCACATACAAGCATCTAGTTTACAAGCAAAAACATTTTAAACACAATTTGACAAGGACTAGAAAGTAACTCACCAATATAATATAATTTACACAGATTTAATCCGATTCTCAATGTGGATCCAACTTTAAGATTGGACTGTAGTTTAGATACTACCTGAGACCAGTACCTGCGAGTGCAATGCTTATTTGGCAGACCTAAGTTATACTGCCAAGTCCACCCCGCTCTGAGCTTAACACTAAAACAGTGCTGCTCATGAATACTTCAATGTTGTACAGGACTCATTTTTCAGGTGTATAATTTTTAATCTTGGATGAAAATGGGCAAGAGCATCTGCTTTCTCATAATATTAAAAGATTGGAAAATAAATTTAGAAAATCCCTATGATGTCCAATGCAGCTTTGCTGGAGTTATACTTCTACAAATTACAAGCAGTGTCAGACTACCTGCTAGAGGTAGTATAATTACTGACCTAACTCTCCGAGTCATACTGTCATATTCGCACACTCAAAACTACTTTGTATGGTATATATATTCAACACCCTAAAAATGCTTGTAGTATAAACAGTATGCACCAGAGTCACCACTAGTACAACCCCTCTCCCATGTGAGGGTAATAGAATTTGTGCAGGTATGACCTTGGGATCACTGCAAACAGTGGCCTGTTGTTCCATTGGAGTTGTTGTTTGATCTGAGGGCCTAGTCCATAGGGAACAGTGGATATCAGTGTGGTGATAAGTGTGATGTCACCACTCTGCTGTCTGTCCTGTTTGTCCAAGTAATTAGATTTTAAGGTCCAAAGTCTGCAGTTGTATAAATACTGCAGATCACAAATGATGTCTTAAGTGCTGTCTGGAATGACTAGTACTAGGGTCACTCTGGGTACTGCAGCAAATAGGCCCCTAAAGGGTGAAGTTTGTCTTGAACTGATATGAAATGGATGATTGTTAGGGGCAGGCATAACAATATGATGATTCTCCCCTGGAAAGGGCTCTTGCCGCCATCAATGATGGCATCACATGGGTCACATTTAATCAAATTAAAAAGTAATTTCCATTGACTCCACTTTGGATAAACAATGCAAGATAAGTATCTATGGGGCAGAAAGCTCCAGGAGCCAGATTTGCTAAATTGTCAATCTAACACTTTATCAGATTTCACATCAAACCAGTGTTGTTGATGTTGAACAGCCGATTGATCCAATTATAATCCCTCAATCTCTAATTCAGGAATGTAATAAATGAAAACAGAAAGGAGGAAGCTGATAAAGTTTGGATTTCACTCCATATCTTTTCAATCAGCAGATGCTCCTGGACTGTTATTGATCAGACGTTCAGCTTTCAAAGCTTTCCTTGTCTGACAAACCAGCCTCATAAAGACCTCAGTACACCATAGATTCTCTTGCTAACTCTCATCCATCACAAACTTGCCCCAAAAGTTTCCCTTTCTTTGAACATATGTTAAAATTGTAATATTTTTCCAAAGATCTGTTTATACTTTTGTAATAAAATCCAACCTATGTTCTTTGTCTTTTTAAAGAATTTTATTATTACAGCTTCATTAAATATATTGGGACAATAATATTTAGCAGAAAAATATTCAGACTGAAATAGTTTCATCACTCTAAATGGAGAGCAATGCTTGTGAAAAAAAGTTTAATGGCTACTAAAAATTTCAGGACGAGGAAGACAGTTAATTTACACATTGGTTACATAGATTTTGTCCGTTACATAGGACATCTATTTAGCACACTTAATTTAATCTGGCCATCCACATAGAGAGAGTAATTTAGAGACAGCCAGTCTGTTAAAGTGGCCATCCACTAAAACGGTGCCACTATATTTAATAGAGGCAACTTTAATGCTTTCTTGCACAGCCTGTTTTCCAGAAGGAGCTTCTACCACACCATAGTTACTCATTTGCCATGCTTATTATGGAGCATAGAGGTGGCTATTCCCTCATCTAAGTTACCAATTGAACATCAAAATGGACCTGTTGCTGGGCAAAATCCAACTGTGAGCTTGCAATGCTGCTACATTCTCGTCATGTACTCTGTGGTTGCCCTAAAGCAGCAAATGGCAGTCGAATTTGGACAACCTGGATTACAGTTGGAGTGGTATTGGGGCAGTCTTCATTTTTCATTCTTCAACTCATTGTCGAGGGGTGTCAGCTGCAAAGCGCTTAGTAATAAAGAACCTCGTGGCTGTCATAAAATTGATATTATCTGTCTCCAAAAAACAGATCTAGACTCCTTCTTTGCCAGTAGGCTTACAATAAGAGGATATGACATTGTTAGTTAAAATCTTCATGGAATATATGGAAGAGCTACTTATGTGAAATCTGATATTGCTGATCTGGAGGCCTTACCAACTATTCTGCCTCACTGAGACATTGTAAGATTTGGCCAATTTAAAGTTGTGGATGTTTATAAACCTCCTGATGAAGCCTAGAATGCCATTGGAACAGGAATAGGCCATTCAGCCTTTTGAGCCCGTTCTGCCATTCAATTCGATCATGACTGATCTGTACCTCAAATCAATTTACCGACCTTTGATCTTTATCCCATGATACCCTTACCTAATGAAAATCTATTGATCGCAGTCTAGAAAATTTCAATTGACTCAGCATCCACAGACTTTTGGGGAAGAGAGTTTCAGATTTCCACTACCCTTTGTGTGAAAAAGTGCTTCCTGATTTCACTCCTAAATGGCCTCAATTTAATTTTAAGATTGTGTCCCCTTGTTCTGGATTTCCCCATCAGAGGGAATAGTTTCTCTGTATCTATTCCATCAAATCCTGTTATTATTTTAAACACCTCAATTAGATCACCCCTCAACCTTCTAAACTTAACGGAATGCAAGCCAAGTTTATGCAACTTGTCCTCATAATTTAACTCTTTAAGCCCTGGCATCAATCTGGTGGACCTGCGCTGTACCCCCTCCAAGACCAGTATATTCTTCTTGAGGTGCGGTGCCCAAAATGAATGCAGTACTCCAGATGGGATCCGACCAAGGTTTTATACAAATGAAGCATTACTTCCTCCCCTTTGTATTCCAGCCCCCTTGAGATAAAAGAGAACATTCCATTTGCCTTTTGGATTACATTTTGCATCTGTGCACTAGCTTTTAGTGATTGTTTACATGAACACAAATTTGTGCAAATTCCTTTGTTCCTCCGCAGTTCCTAGTTTCTTATATTCCAATTGGTCTTTCTTGGATCCAAAGTGGATGCACTTTTCCTGATGGTACAGCTGAAAGATCTGAAACTTTAGATGGTAGTTGTACCTGCTAAATCTCAATCAAGTAGGATGTAAAAAAAAATGAATTACACAGTGGGACATTGCAAGAATGAAATAGTCAACGATGTTGCAGTGACTTAGATTATTTTTGTGGAGCCTGGAGGAGTACTCCTGTTCCTCCTGGCCTCACAAAATAATTTAAAACTTACCTTTCTAGAGCCTCCTGAGGTGTATTGCCAGTAAAAATGGTCAGGAAGTGCAAAATGGATGCTCCAACCAATTCTGTCCTAAAATAGGGTTCAATGCACCTTACAAGATTTGCATATTGAAAGAGGCCTACTGCCTTGACAGGCAGCCATTCGACTACCCTGTAAAAATTGGTGGCAGCCAAAGTGTTGACATTAATGAGGCAGCAGTGGTTAGATTGTGGAACTTGCTACCACATAGAGTAGTTGAGGTGAATAGCAAGATGCATTTAAGGGGAAACTAGATAAGTACATGAGGGAGAAAGGAATAGAAGGTTATGCTGATAGGGTTAGATGAAGTAGGGTGGGAGGAGGCACGTGTGGAGCATGAACACCGGCATAGACCAGTTGGGCCTGTTTCTGTGCTGTAATTTCCAAATAATTCTATCTAATGTAAGTCTACCAATCCCATTTTGAGGCCATTACTGCCCTCTTAGTACTAATTTCAGCAAGTTAAAATCAGCCCCACTGGAAAGGAAAATCAGGCGGGTTGTATAGCCGATCCACTACTGCCTGTTTTATGCCCCTGCAACAGGTGAACGTTCAGTCCATTGTTGACTATTTCATTCTTGCATTGTCTCACTATGTAATTCCTCATTTTAGCAAAGAGGTTGGCATGAAAACTCTTTCCAGCCTGATTAGCCTCACTTCTATCCCTGCCCCTTTCCCTGTCTGTCTTTTTCCTCCACTGTATTTACACTCTGTCTCCAGCCTTTCCTTTCTGCTATACATTTCTCTTATTTTTTTCGCTTCCTCTATATCTGTCCAATTTGAATATGCTATTCACTGATTGTACGCTTGCACTGCAGTGTACAGAATTGGGATTATGGAACCACTGAAGGTACACTGATCCTCTGGTACTCTGAAACACCATAAAAGTAATGCAATGACTCTTTTCTGTATTTCAACCTTGTCCAATGTAGCTGTAGGGTTGGTTTGTTACATTCATCTGTTCTTGCTGTTTTTTGATTAGAGTTAGATTCTACACATGATAATAATGGGTAGTCAGTTCCATGGCTCAAGAGAAATTTAAAGACCTCTAACCCTAAATATTTTATAACTGATTTTATACACATACAGCAGTTATATCTGTAATGTATTTGACACTAACATATCGCAGCTGGTTCCTGTATTTTGGTGTATGTTTGTATACCTATGTGTGTGTTGTGACTTGTTTATGCTCCCCATCCTAACTTATGTATGAAAATATCTTCTTAAATCATTTAGCAGCACAAATACATAATGTAATTCATTCCAGGTGAAGCACTGAGTGACATTTCTGAGAGATGTGATAAGGCACTACATAAATGCAGGTTTTTCCCTTTACCAGTTCACCAATGTTTTTGCTTTTAAATCCCAGCATTTCTGATATACACCATTCTTTATTTTTCATTCAAAATATGTCAAAAAAAATTTCCCTGAATATACACATTGCCCCTGCCCAGTACTGTGATTCACATTTCCAGCACAATGAAAAAGATCATTGATGATTAACAAGGTTTCAGCCATTACCCGTGTTCTGTGCACTCGTAACAATGGGGGTGATTTTAAACCCCAAGAACGGGAGGGTTGGGAGCGGGTGGGAGTTGAAAACAGTTGTTTTTTTGGGTCACAACCGCAACCTGGCTTTATTTCCGGGTTTAACGTTGGCACGTAAAAGTACAGGCATCCCACTGGGAATGCCAAGTCCAAAGATTTTGAGGTCACGACCCAAAAAAACAACTATTTTCAACTCCCACCTGCTCCGAACCCACCCATTCTTGGGGTTTAAAATCACCTCCAATGAGTAAGAACAAGTAGACTTTCATTCTTTGGTTCCAAACACTGTAGAAGGAGTAGCTGTGACAAGAATGAATTGAGTTAGAAAGTGTTCCAGTGTGTATTTATTAGTTTAGAATGGAATAGTGCACCTTCTGACACAGTGCAATAGTTTCAAGATAGAATGATTTGCATTTATATAGCGCCTTAACACGTCTTTCAGAAACATTTCAAAGTGCTTTGCATACAATGAATTACTCTGAAGTGCAGTGATTGATAGTATTTTTAGACAACCTTATGGCATCAGTATTACAAAATTATAGAATCATACAGAACAGAAGGAGGCCATTTGGCCCATCGTGCCGGTACCAACTCTCTGAAAGAATATATCCCACACCTAAGTGACATTATTTGATTAGAAATAATTTTATGCTAGGTTTCATTTAAATTGTTTAGGTTATAATGGTGCCGCTATCTCTCCTTGTACACCTCGGACTCTGCAGACCATGACCATACCATCCTGCTCCTTTGCCCCTCTTTTATTGTCCAGCTCCATGAGATGCCCTTGTTTGGTTCCATTCCTGTCTGTTCCAATGCAGTCACTGCAACTCCAGCTATGGCTTCCCTACTTGCCTTGGCACAGTCACCTCCGGAGTTCCCCAACGATCTATCCTTGGTCCCCTCCTATTCTTCTTTTACTTGCTGCTACTCAGTGATGTCATTCACAGACACTGAATCAACTTCCATACATATGCTGATGACACCCAGCTGTACTTTCCACCATTTGCCTTGACACTGCAACCACCTCTATGAGTGAAAATTTCCTCTAACTGAGCATCAGGAAGACCAAAGCCATCATTTTCAGCACCCAGCATAAATTCCACTCCCTTGCCACTGTATCCAACCCCCTCTCTGACCACTTGCTCAGCCTGAATCAGGTAATCCAAAACTCTGTCATCCTGTTCGATCTAGAGTTGAGTTGCAAACCACATATCCTATCCATCACCAAAATTGCTTACTTCCATCCTTGCAACATTGCCCGCCTCTGCCCCTATCACACCCTCTCTGATGCCAAACTCCTTATCCATTCTTTTTGTCCCCCCGGACTCAATTTCTGCAATCTCCTCCTTATTGGTCTCCCATCCTCAACTAGTATTCCTTGAAAACCTGGAAGGATGGTAAGAATTGTTTTTGATGATTATCTCCACTGCTTTATCTCAATGCTGCAGCTGGGAAATAGGATAATTTTAAATAGGGGTAATTTTAACTTTTGGCGATGGTGTAAAACAGACAGTAGTCAACGGAAAGGAAAATGGGCCAGAGTATATAATGGGCGGCTGAACCGATATTGCCCTTTTCACACCATCACTTAAAGTTAAAATTGCCCCCAGTGGCACTCTGATCAACCAAAAGCATTTTGGTAGTTCAGGATTGAACCAGCTAGTTTTCCCATCTCCCTCCTCTGATGCATCCTATTTTTCATCTGCTTGTCTCTAAGCAGCCTGGTTTAGAAACAGTAGAAACTCTCGCAGAGGGCAGACAAACCTGTTTAAATGCAACTGGAAAATTGGATTAGTACTAAACCCTCTGGTTGAAAGTCCAACACAGTATTGTTAGACTTAAGGGACTGTTTCTGTGCTGACACCTATTTTCAACAGCAATGACTGACTTTCCTCATCGAACTGTGCTTTGGTGGGTGGGGTTACTGCAGGTCAGAACAGCAAGTTACATGGTTAGAGGCCACATTAAAGATAGTGCTGACCTTCTTTACCAGTGTGTAAAGTATTTTGATTTGACATTTAAATAGTTTACTTTCTGTATGTGGCTTCTCCAAATCTATCTGAAGGAAAAGCAGAAAATGGATTGTAAATTTCCATTGATTCCATGACTTTTACTAAAACCATCTCCTGAGAGTGATTTTGTGGCATCCGCCCTCCTAGCAGAATACCTCAGCTGGAGTCTAATTGGATCCAGCTGAGGCCTAGCATACAGCTCAGTGATAGACTCTAGCTTTGGCACCGGCCCCTATGGCCTGTGGGCAGATGATTTATTTTTCTAACCTTAAAACATGGCCGAAAACAGTTTGAAGTAATTACATTTACACCGTGTTGTGGCTGCCCTCACACACATAGGAAATCCTAGAGAATGTGGACATTAAACGCCATGCTGCATGCAGGAAGTAAATGGGATTACCCTGTAAACGACATCATAAACAACTATTCCTTTATTTACCCACAATTCACAAATAAGCTTAAAGTCATAAACGTCAAACCATGAAAATCATTTCTATGGTTTTGTTATTTTAGAACAGTCCTCAAAGCCAAATTAGCTCAAATTGCCCTTTGTAGGTTCCAAGAAAACAAGCTTCATGCAACAGAACAGCTGCCAAAAAGATTTTCTGTACACTTTCTGGTTCTGAATGTTACAATTTTATCTCGGTACATAAAGTTCTCCTGTTTGTGTTGAACTTGTCTTTTTGAGACTTACTCCCACTCTGGAATGGAAAGGTTTAGCCGAGGAGTCCTGGTGTTCATGTGTGCTTTCTGAGAAGGCACATAGAGATGAGTTTTTTCTTTATAATTTATTTTACCGCATTTGCTTTAGTAAATTTTACATGTGGAAGAAAATTTTTATAGTTTGTTAAATTGTTTTCAGCCCTTGGAAGCCAGAGCCAAATACTTCAGGGAAAGTTTCTATGGCAACCAAACGCTGTCTAGTCAAGAGAGTAAGTGGCAGATTCCTTTTTGCACATTGAGATTGCCTTTAAATTTGAGAAATGGTAGTCCTGACTCTTCAGAGCAATTGGGTACAGCTATACAAAATGCTTCTAAAGGGATATCATTATTTGGTTGAACAATTTTTCAAGTAGGCTCAGTTCTAGCAACAGTCTGACCCCAAATACCACCAATGACCACTGGGGAAAGTCTAAGTTATAGTAGGTTAATTATGTGATATATTTACCTTCATGGCATGGTTTGGGGATAATTGTATTCAACTTACAAATTGCTTTTAAGATGTACCCCTTATGATTCTTATGAGGTCTGCTTGTTCATTAATGCATGCAATTATGATCTTACATGACACTTTACAAAAGGAGTCTGCTGCTAATGGCTTTCGCTAGAGCAGCAGAGCTTAGAAAGTAGAGCAGAGAAATGTAACTTTCTACCACTGGGCCACTGAAGCAGCAGAAAAATGTGATATCATTAAGATGAAGGTAGTTTTTTTTTACCTCACTAATTGTCTGCTCATCTTAAGGCATTGAAAGTGAAGTTGGTCTCTGCCAGTAGCGCGAAACGAGCTCAAAGTGGCATAGCAGCCCGTTTTACACCACACCCGATCGGTTAATGGATAAGAAAATTGGACGTGGTGTAAAACGGGCTGCTGATTCGCTATAAACCCATTCCGTGCTACTGGCAAAGACCAATTTCACCTCCATTGACTCCTTACTGAACTCTTTGTTGCCCAAGTGGCCATTATTCAATTGTGAACTTGTCAGTGAATTATAGCTGACTATTTTGTTGTGGGGGAGTTCACAGTTGAGTGCAATCCTATCTTCATCCAATGTCCACACATAACCATTTCCAACAGCAGTCACAAGAATAGAAATCAAGAACAGGTCTTCTGGTTGATTTTTGCCTTCCTAACCCATGGACCTTGACTTGAATTGCAACACTCTTCCAGCTACCCCAACTAAGATTAACCAACATTGCATTGGGGATCTAGCCAGTCTATACAGCTCACCTACTTATTGGGTAAACTTGGTGAGATTTTGGAGAATGGTGGCTGGTAAATTTTCAACAGATTTGTTAACATTTTTAAAATTTGCAATGGACAGAGTGACTTTTTTTACATGACTACTCAAAGATAAGGCTATTGTATAGTCTTATTCTGGCAAATTCCTTTATTGAACTCCTTGCACTGCTGGGTTTAGAATCTCCTCCCAGCAAATTCCTCTGATGAGATCATTGCTACTCACTGTTCAAGCAGAAAATTTAAAAAAAATAACACAAATTGTCTGTAAAAACATAAAAAGATACTTGCAACTGATTTTTAAAAGCTTTGCTGATGGTTAGATTTTTAAGAGCTAAGACATCTCTTTTAACTGCAATAACTTTTTGAAGATCACTTCAAAATTCAAGAATGAAGATTTGTGAGGGTTGCTTTTGCTCTACCTGCCCCCCTCCCACTGTGCACCAGAAAAGCGCAGCATTCCCAAGGTGTTTTGCATGTGTACACGCCTTGGGACGTTTTACTATGTTAAAGGCACAATATAAATAGAAGTTGTTGTTGTGAAGGCCACAGATTGCCTAAATTTTGAGCCTTGGGCCATTAATGTGGCCTGAGAAGACGACAGCTGCGCTCCTGATCACCCAACTCGGGATCTGGAGAGGACCAGGCAGAGGGCTCTGAGGCTTAAAATCATGCTTGGCGGGAGGAAAAAAGAGGAAATCACCTGCGTTCAATTGAAGTTTTTGGGTTGTTTGGGGTATCCTCAGAACAACCCAAAAATATCCTTAAATCAATGGAATGAAAATCAGGCAGCTTCTATAATGTACAAGCCATCTGCTCCAACAGATTACTGCCCATGCGATGAAGAGGAATATTTACCCCATTATGTTCAAGTACTTTAATTGCTTCCCATCAATGTCGATGAGCATTGTGCTCTTGATCATAGAATCATAGAAAGTTACGGCACAGAAGGAGGCCATTTGGCCCATCGTGTCCGTACTGGCTGACAAAAAGCACGTCATCGTAATCCCAATTTCCAGCACTTGGTCTGTAGCCCTGTAGGTTACAGCATTTCAAGTGCACATCCAAGTACTTTTTAAATGAGTTGAGGGTTTCTGTTGCTGACACCCTCTCAAGCAGTGAGTTCCAGACCCTCACCACCCTCTGGGTGAAAAAGTTTCTCCTCAGCTCCCCTCTAATCCTACCAACTACTTTAAATCCATACCCCCTGGTCACTGACCCCTCTGCAAAGGGAAATAGGTGCTCCCTATCCACTCTATCTAGGCCCCTCATAATTTTATACACCTCAATTTAATCTCCCCTCAGCCTCCTCTGTTCCAATAAAACAATCCCAGCCTATCCAATCTTTCCTCATAGCTAAAATTCTCCAGTCCTGGCAACATCCTCATAAATCTCTTCTGTACCCTCTCTAATGCAATCACATCTTTCCTGCAATGTGGTGACCAGAACTGTATGCAGTACTCTAGCTGTGGTCTAACTAGTGTTTTATACACTACCTCCCTGCTCTTATATTCTATGCTTTGGCTAATGAAGGAAAGTATCCCATATGCCTTTTTATCCATCTTATCTACCTGTCCTGCTACTTTCAGGGATCTGTGAACATACACTCCAAGGTCCCTCTGTTCCTTTACACCTCTCAGAATCCTCCCATTTATTGGGTACTCCCTTGCCTTGTTTGCCCTCCCCAAATGCAATATCTCACAATTCTTCGGATTGAATTCCATTTGGCACTTTTCTGCCCACCTGACCAGTCCATTGATATCTTCCTGCTTTCCTCCTCACTATCAACAATGTGTCCAATTTTTGTACCATCTGCAAAGTTCTTAATCATGCCCCTTACATTTAGGTCTAAATCATTTATATATACAACAAAAAGCAAGGGTCCTAGTACTGAACCCTGCGGAACTCCACTGGAAACAGCCTCCCATTCACAAAAACTCCCATCGACCATTACCCTTTGCTTCCTGCCACTGAGCCAATTTTGGATCCAACTTGCCACTTTCCCTTGCATCCCATTTTCTGACCAGTCTTCTATGTGGGACCTTTTCAAAAGCTTTGCTAAAATCCATGTAGACTACATCAAATGCATTACCCTCATCGATCTTCCTTGTTACCTCCTCAAAAAATTCAATCAAGTTAGTCAGACACGACCTTCCCTTAACACATCCATGCTGACTGTCCTTGATTAATCCGTGCCTTTCTAAAAAATCAATTAATACTGTCCCTCGGAATTGTTTCCAATAATTTGCCCACCACCGAGGTAAGACTTACTGGCCTGTAATCACTCTGTTTATCCTTTTCTCCCTTTTTAAACAGCGGTACAACATTAGCAGTCCTCCAATCCTCCAGCACCACGCCTGTAGCCATAAAAGATTTGAAAATGATAGTCAGAGCCTCCGCCATTTCCTCCCTTGCTTCTCTTAACAGCCTGGGATACATCTTATCTGGGCCTGGTGATTTATCGACTTTCAAAGATGCTAATCCACTTAATATTTCCTCCATCACTATGTTTATCCCATCCAATATTTCACACTCCTCCTCCTTAACTACAATCTTTACATTGTCCCCCTCTTTTGTGAAGACAGATGCAAAGTATTCATTAAGAACCGTACCTACATCTTCCGCCTCTACATATAGGTTACCTTTTTAGCCTCTAATAGGCTCTACTCTTTTCTTATTTATCCTCTTGCTCTTTATGTATTTATAAAACATCTTTGGGTTTTCCTTGATTTTATTTGTCAGTACTTTTTCATGCCCTCTCTATGTTTTCCTAATTTCCTTTTTAATTTCACCCCTGTACTTTTTATATTCCTTTAGGCTTTCTGCAGTATTGAGCTCTCGGTGTCTGACGTAAGCTTCCCTTTTTTGCCTTATTCTACCCTGTATGCTCCTTGACACCCAGGGGGTCTAGATTTGGGAGTTCCACCCTTTTTCTTTGTGGGAACATATTTGCTATGAAACCTCACTATCTCCTCCTTGAATGCCTCCCACTGTTCTGACACTGATTTACCTTCAAGTAGCTGTTTCCAGTCCATTTTTGCTAAATCACTTCTCAGCTTAGTAAAGTTTGCCTTTCCCCAATTAAGAACTTTTACTCCTGTTCTATCTTTGTCCTTTTTCATAACTATGCTAAATCTAACTGAATTATGATCACTACCACCAAAATGCTCTCCCACTGATACTCCTTCCATCTGCCCAACTTCATTCCCTAAAACTAAGTCTAGAACTGCCCCCTCTCTTGTTGGGCTTGCTACGTACTGGCTAAAAAAAGTTTTCCTGAAAGCATTTTAAGAATTCTGCACCCTTTATTCCTTTTACACTGATTCTATCCCAGTTAATATTTGCTCTTCTATCTCCCTCTGACTGCTTGGGGGTCTACGGTACACTCCCAGTAGTGTCATTGCCCCTTTTTTGTTCTTTAGCTCAACCCATATGGCCCCATTTGATGATCCTTCTAACATATCATCCTCCTCACAGCTGTAATTGTTTCCTTTACCAATATTGCCACCCCCTTCCTTTTTCATGCCCCTCTCTATCTCATCAGAAAACCCTGTTGAGCTGTCATTCCTGCCCCTCTTTAAGCCATGTTTCAACAATAGCTATGATATCATATTTCCACATGTCTATCTGTGCCCTCAGCTCATCTGCCTTAATCACTAGACTCTCTACATTGAAGTATATACCATTTAGCACTGTCAAACTCCTCTGTTGTCTATTTTCTAACCTTTGTTTCTCCTGCCATCCAAACTCGCTTACTAATTTCCTGCCTTCCATTTCCAGCTCTGCTTTGTTCCCTTCTGAATCTATGCTCAGTTTCCCATCCCCCTGCCAAGCTTGTTTAAACCCTCCTCAACAGCTCTTGCAAGGATATTGGTCCCGGCCCTGTTGAGATGCAACTCATCCTGCTTGTACAGGTCCCTTCTCCCCCAGAATCAGTCCCAATGCCCCAGGAATCTAAAGCCCTCCCTCCTGCACCATCTCTCCAGCCACACATTCATCTGCTCTATCCTCCTATTTCTATACTTACTAGCATGTGGCACTGAGAGTAATCTGGAGATTACTACTTTTGAAGTCCTGCTTATTAATCTGTTTCCAAGCTCCCTAATATCTGCCTGCAGGACCTCATCCCTATTTCTACCTATATCATTGGTACCGATATGGGCCACAACCTCTGGCTGTTCGCCCTCCCCCCTCAGAATGTTCTGCAGTCGCTCAGTGATACCCCCAGCCTCCACCTGGAGGTGTTTCTTCATTCACATCCTTACCTGCAAGGAATGTAATTGCTTGGTGTATACATCTATCATAACACTCATTATGGGCTACTTGCTGACAACTGGGTTTTACTGCATATCACGGTGACCAAAGACAATTCTTGTTGTAGCCCATAACACGAGAGAAAGAACTGTGATAAGTGACAGCCCCAAAATCTGCGACCTCTTAACCAGTATGAGGAAGAAGCTCTTCAAATCATGGGAAGAGAGATCAGGGTATGTTAGAGATGTGGAGGTAGGAAGGCTTGTGGCAACTGCAGGTTCATGATGAACTTCTGCTCCTCTTCCTTCTCAAACCACATCAACAAATCCTCAAGTCTCACCCACTATGAGTTATATGTGAACTCTGCTCAGCAGGAAACTGTTGTAACCTCTCTTCCTCCTCTAGCTGTGGCTGAGGAAGAATAATTGTAAACAATTTTACAACACCAAGTTATAGTCCAGCAATTTTATTTTAAATTCACAAGCTTTCGGAGGCTTCCTCCTTCGTCAGGTAAATGTTCAGGAGCTCCTTGAAGTCTACGCTCAAGGAGCTCCTGAACATTTACCTGACGAAGGAGGAAGCCTCCGAAAGCTTGTGAATTTAAAATAAAATTGCTGGACTATAACTTGGTGTTGTAAAATTGTTTACAATTGTCAACCCCAGTCCATCACCGGCATCTCCACATCATGAGGAAGAATATGCAGTGCCCGAATATGTACTGCCCAATACTTCTGGTCCTGCCAAAGCTTCAAACCACAATTCATCAATAACACTATTCCTCCCAGGCTGAATTATGGTGACATAACCAAACTGCCTTTATAACCTGTGTTTTTGCTTCTGTTAAATTAACCATACCTACTAATTATTTGCACACTCAATGTTTAAGTTTCAGCACTGCTGACTATGATTCTAAGATTAATAAATGATAGTTCATGATTTTATTGTCTGACTTCTTTGATAATTGGCAGGAAAGGATTAATTAATTCATTCAATAGCTTGTGCGAATCCTAATGGGAGGCTGGTAGTGTAAATGCAAATACACTCCAAACCGATTGATGTGAGACAGTTCAACGAGCCACATTTAGGCATCATTAACTCCTAGACAGACAGTTACTTGATGAGGAGTTAACTTGAAGGCTTAAGGATCCATCTGGTGCCCTTGATGAATGTTAGGGTATAGTTCCCGGTGTTCTTACAGCTGCCTCTTCCTGTCTCCAAAGGGCTGGGGTTGGATTGCAGGCATCACAAAGGGCTTGACTGATCTCATTGGGACCTCTAAGTCTGCTTTCCTGCAGAGCATTGACCATGCTGAGCTATTGCTCAGTACTACTGCTTAGCAGGTATGGCACAGATGATAGTGCTGTTCCTCAGAGTGGGCCCTCCCACCATCCCTCTCTCTGATGAGTGTATGTATGACAGAAAGAATACAGGGTAATGCTACCAATGTAGAAGCACAAGAGTTTGCTGCAGGTCCATCTCAGGATTTAGTTATCGTGAGACGAAGGCCACCTCAATCCAAGGAAGCTCTTATTGCAACATAGCAGCCAATTGTCTCATGCATTCCTGCTACTGAGCTAGTCTGTAGGAAAAATACAAGGCACATATTCATACACTGGAACAAAGGGGAAATCACATGGTTAGAAGTACCAGGCAGATAAACAATATGGTTTATTATAAAATTATGGTTGCACTAAAGTTGTTGTGTGTACATTGTTCTTGTAAAGAAAATTGTAAGTTGCTTCCATCAGATGGCACAAATGGGGCTTTGTATACCTTCCATTACACTTGCTTGACGGTTTGCCTTCATTGACACATCACCATAATCCACATAACATTCCATTATCTCTACAGGGGAAATTAACACCAGATTCCAACCAACATTACTTTAACGCAGGTGTTAACTTATTTCCTCTTATATGTACTTATCCACATAATCTTAACCAGACAGTTATCCAGTTTTTTTTCTTAAAACCATTAATTGCCACATCATTAATTGTTTTATCACAGGCAATCTCACCAGCAGGAAGGAGAAATTGAAAGCCGAGGGTTAAGTTGGAGCGTGGCTCTACAGTATAAATGAAATCGAACGCAAGAATACAGACAGAAGCTTTTTAAATTGATGCATTAAACATGTTGGCCCAGATTTTCCGCTTCTGTGGAAATGCGGGACATCTCCAATGTGGCAGGATGACCAACCGCTTCAAGGATTCACCCTTGACCCTGGCCGATCTTGCAGTCTTGGAATCATTAATATATATTTGGCTGGGCACCACAGCCTCCACCATGGAGTGGGAGGGAGGTAGACTTCAGAGTCCTATTGCTGTAAATTGGCACATCCTGAGTTCAATTAGAAGACACTTTCTGTTGCCGTGGAAGCTTTTCTGTCAGTAAAATGTTGTTTTTATTTCTAATTCTGGTACGCCGGCCTGTGGAACCAATTGCTCTGTGATTGCTTGTGCAGGTTTACTGAATTAGAATATTAAATACTCTCATCTGCTGCCATAGCGACATTGGATGCCAGGGACAAATGGGTCAAAATGATGGGAAACAGTTCAGAGAATATATTTAGCTCATGTGCTTATTATTGAAAGTTACTGGTGGGAGATCCAATGGGTAGGAAAAAGAGGGAAGGGAGTGTGTCCCCATCCAATTTGGTACACCGACCGACCCGTGTTCAGTCCAGAAATTGGCAGAGGGAGGGTGGAAGATCCTTGGCGTAGTATATTGTACAGAGGTCTCACTGTAACTCGGAGGACAGGAGGAACGTATTGTGTAATACACAATGCATTCTGCTGTTAAGTGACAGATGTGTGTAACCTGACCTGTCTTTTTAAAGAAACTGTCCCACTGTTATAAATAGACACATTCTGAAGTCAATGAGAAGGTACTTTCTGTCGCTGGACAAGTTTGTCTGAAACCAGCAGGATATGACTGGCTTAATTCCTCATGGAGGCCCACACATAAGGAAAGCACTCACAGGCAGCAAGGGAAGCAAAAACCTGAAGAGGACGTGGAGGACAAGCCACTGCTAGCTATAAGAGACATGCATGCCATTCTCATACAGAAGACTTTCTCTTGATTTCCACGTCTGGTCACTGTATTAATAGTCCAGTTTTTTTTCCTCTTCCTTGCACAAATATGCCATCATTTACAGATCCTTCTCCATGTGCAAAGAAGTGTGAGAGATAATGTAAGGAATTTGGTGCTAATTTCCCTATAGAGATAATGGAATGTTATGTGGAATATGGTGATGTGCCAATGAAGGCAACCTGTTGAACAAGTGTATGGTTAAGTTCTGTAATTTATCTTTTTGGTGGGATATGGAGAAAGATAGCAGTTTTTTCTCTGGAGAGTAATTGGTTTAGGATGGAAAGAACAAGCTTGATGTATGGGTGGCCTCTTCTTGTTCTATGCTTTCTTATGTTCATACTGTAGTTCAGTTTCACCAAAAGGAACAGGAAATGTTTGGCGTTAACAATGAAGAAAAATGAGGTTGCTTTTCAACGCACTTATTCCTGCCCAACTACTTCAGTTCAATTTACCTTCCAGTGGTTTAAATGGGACTTGGCATGTGGCTCCTTTTGGTAGTTCAAATAAGGACTTTTTAAAAAGAGGCGAAAACTGCAGAGGTCAACAAGATGTGCACACATATTGCTTGTACTAGCTACTGCAGCTTATTTTTCCACTTTTGGAATATAAATCCTTCTATTTTTTTCCTGTGCTTTCTGTGTTCTCGAGTCCATGAACCTCTTGCCACCACTGACTCTAGACTGTACACAAAAGGTTCAAGCAGCTGTCTCTCTTACCACGTTTCCCTCCATGTTGGATAAACTCCAGCCCTCTGTTCAGTGCCTTCCCTCAGTAACATGGCTGAGATTGGTAATTGAATGGAGTTTGAGCTTGTACATGGATCTTTCCACTCAGTGACACTGTACTCCAAAGTACTGCCTTACTGCACTGCTCTTTTCCTTATTTAAGCTACATAAGCAGCAGAATGGGAGTATTAGAGCTAGCAGCAGTAAGGTGTCAGCCATGGCTCAGTTGGTAGAATTCTTGCCTCTGAGGCAGAAGGTTGTGGGTTCAAGTCCCACCCCAGAGACTTGAGCACAAAATCTAGGCTGAGACTCTTGTGCAGTACTGAGGGAAGTGCCGTCTTTAGATATGTTGATAGAATGAGATGAATTAAGGTGGGAGGAGGCTTGAGTGGGGCATAAACACCGGCATAGACCTTTTGGAACAAATGGCCTGTTTCTGTGCAGTAAATACTATGTAATGCTCTTTATCATCATAGATTCATGAGGGGAGTCTGCTAGTGCAAGCTTTGATTTTATAGAATTCAGAATAAGCTATTTTGGTAATTTTGAATGGTCTAAATTAACTCCATCTGGAGCAGTAAAATGGAGCCAAATTACTCAATTTCATGTGACTCTAATTGCTATTATAAATGAGGCACTGGTATGATCCCAAATGAGTCCATATAATTTAATCAGAACCAGGATTCAGGACACTGTTGTTATGTGTGTGTGCGCATTTGTGAGGAAGATGATCGCAGAGAAATCTGCCATTTACAAAATAAATCTGAACTTAATTGTCTTGGTTAAGTCTCGATCTGAGCAAGCTGGTAACTAGCAAATTGAAATTGAGTTATTTTATAAAGGGTGGTAGTGGCTGAATCCTTACAAGCACCTCGGCCCATTTCCTCCTGACATCAGAAATTGTGTATGCCTCGCCTGGCATGACAACGTATTTCTGGTTTAGCATGAATGCATGAGAGGGGCTGTAAATGCTTGAGTCTTATGCGTGATGCGTGACACTTGACAAGCTTGGTTGTAGCTGAACAACTTAAACCTGGTTGTGACATGGTTGGATTAGCTTGAAAGACTGATCATGTTTGGTGAATTTAACTTTTTCATCAGTGTTGCCATTCCCTATTCCAATATTTGTACTAAATATATTTTTGTGTATAAAAACACAAGATAAAACCCTATTTTGTTTAACTGCTCACTTTAGATCTGTTTTCCTCTTGGTGCTTATGACTGCATTAACTTTCTAGTACCAGCAGTGTAAACCTACTGCTAATGTTTAGAAGGTGTGCCGGCCCATATTGATGGTGGTTAAGGTCCAAGTAATCTGATGTTTTTCTCCTTATAGAATCACAAAGACCTTTAGAGATAGATTTGGATTAAAGTTCAAGTTATCTTCAGAGAAAACGATTTTTTGTAATAATTCTTTACCATATTTGAAAAATAACATCAATTATTAGACCTTCCCTACATCGAGACTGCCAACCAGGCAACAGTGTAATAAAAATAAAGGTTCAGAATTTCTGCGCAATCCGGCCGAATCAGTGCAAAACATCACGGAATTTCGATTTACGCTTGGTGTAATTTGCGCCTCGTATAATTTGAACTTCCGCCATGTTTTGCACTGGCTAAAAAAAAAATCTTGCTGAAGCTGGCCCTGCCCACAAAGTTGGCCACGCCCCCCTGAACAAAATAAGAAGGATGGCAAGTTTCCGACAATTGGGCCTGCCTGCAGCTGTTTGAGGAGGGTTTTAAAATTAAGCTTTCAAAACCCTCCTCAAACGCACGGTTTAAAAGTTTTTAAATATTTAAAAAAATTAATTTACTAGGAAACTGACTAGTGTGCACCAATGAAAGTAGTAAATGCTTCATTATAGTTTTTTTGTGTCATTTTCAGTGATTTTAAATCAGGTTACTCACAGGCAGAGGACTGAACACCTTTATTAAAAATGCTTATTATTAATAATGTAATGAAATGATGTATTTGTACTTCAATGGAAACCAAATATACTAATACTGAAAATGGTGCCAATGATGAGCAAAATTAAAACTGGATTGTTATATCATCTGGCAGCTTATCCAAAAATGTTAACTTTTACATCTACCTGAGAGGGAAGATAGGCCTTGGTTTAATATCTCAATCAAAAAGCACTTCTGACAATGCAGCACTCCCTGAGTACTGCATTGCATTATCAGCCTAGATTATGCACAGAATTCCTAGAGGAGGGGCTTGAACCCATGGCTTTCTGACTCAGTGGTACGTTTGCTACCGTTAAGCTAATACAAGGCACAGTCAAACAATTGGAAGTATTTTTCGTCACTAAGATATTCTGAGCAATTGATAGCCTCTGAATAACTGCTGATCTGAAGTGATTGAGAAATCCAGCCCCTTATTGCTTTGTTTCAGACTCAAGCCACCTGGTCATAGATCAAAGGATAGGCTGAACCTGGGGTCTTGCTTTGATTGACAGCTGCTTCTGAGACCTTTTGAAAGGAGAGCAGGGCCATTGATTGGCTAGAGCCCTGTGTAATGCACTTTGGGGGTAAAGGCTTTCTCTTACAGAATCATATTAGCAGTCCACAGCCAATCTTCAGTCAGTAGTCAGTGGGTGAACCTCACAGCCAAGATCTACATGTTATTTGCTTTTAAAGTCTTTTTATCCTTTCTAGCCAGAGACTTAGGCTTGAGTGAGCTTTACAGTAAGTTGACCTATTTAAAGTTTATGTTTAGAAAGAAAATAAGTTGTGTCTGCTGTCCTTTATCGAGGAGTGTGAAAAAATATATATTTCACTTTGTTAAACTGTATTCTGTTCATTCAACTGTTCTGAGCTGATTGCGTTCTATTGACAAGATGCTTAGTGTAACCTACGTATCAATTCTTTACATACAATAGAAACTATAAGTTTAAAAAGTTCAACCTGGGGGGAAAAAAAGCAATTTTTGGCAAAGACCTACTATCTAAATTGGTTATAGAGCCATAGAAGCCAATAGGAAGCCATTTTGCCCATCATATCTGTGTCAGTTCTTTGTTACAGCAATCCAAAACTGACGCCACTGCCCTGCTCTCTTTCCAGAGCCCTGTATCTTTATTTGCTTCAAATATTTATCTAATTTCCCTTAAAATATTCAGTGATCTCTGCCTCAGCCATTCCCTGTGGCAAAGTATTTCATGCATCAACAACTCTCTGTATAATGAGATTTCTCCTAATTGCTCTTCTTTCTTGCTTAGTGAATTTTAAACTGATAACCCCCTGTCACTGACTCCTTAACCAAAGGATATAATCTTTCTCTGTTTGGTCTACCAAAACCCTTCATAATTTAAAAATCTCTTTTGAATTTCCTCAGCTCCTAGTCCTAATATCAATTCTCTCCTCGTAGCTATAGCTTCCCACTCTTGGCACCATCCTGGTGAATCTATTGAGCAGGCTGCCTTTGGTTCTAATATCTTTTCCACAATGCGACACTCAAAACTGCACACAATACTGGAACTGGCCAAACCAATCTTTTGTACAAATTTTTCATTTTTTTTTACTCTTGGGGCCCTATTTATTAAACTCAAAATGCTGCAGGTCTTTTTTATCTCTTTGTCTTCCTGCACTTGCACTTTCAGGGAATTGTGCACTCGAACCCTTCAGTCTTTCTGTTCATCCACACCCTTTAGCATTTTTCCATTGAGTGTATTACTCCCATTCTTTGTTTGTCCTCCCAAAATATATTATCTAGAAAGTTATCTACATTAACATGCATCTGACTTCCCATTCCGCTAACCTATCTATGTCTTTCTGAAGTCTTTTACATTCCTCCTCATTGTTTGCCAAACCTCCTACCTTTATAATTAGTACATTTCAATATTGTGCTTCCTATACCCAAGTCCAAAGAATCTATCTATACCGAGAACAAAAGTGAACCCAGCAGTCATGCTTCGGGTACACCACTGCTAACACTTCTCCAGTCCAAATGATACCCATTTGCCCTAACTCTTCAACAAAAGCAAAATACTGCGGATGCTGGAAATTTTGAAAAAAAACCCAGAAAATGCCGAAAACACTCAGCTGGTCAGGCAGCATCTGTGGCGAGAGAAACAGAGTTAACGTTTCAAGTCAATGACCTTTCATCAGAAGTTAACTCTTTGTTTTCTACCTGTCAACGAACTTTCTGTCCATGCTGCTGCATTTCCTCTTGTACCATATGCTTGAATTTTATTAACAAGTCTCTTGTGAGATACTTTACTGAATGCCTTCTGAAATTCCACGTACACACCTACTGCAATTCCTCTATCTATCCAATTAATTACTTCTTCAAAAAACACAAATTGCTTTTAACAAACCTATATCACTGTCCATGAATTTCTAAATGCTGACTAATTTAATTTGGATATGGTTATATTCAAATGTGTTCTTTAAATGCCATGCCATAACATAGTTACATTTCTATCAACATACCTTTTAAGAATTCATCTGTGCTAAAAATCTTTTCATTTAGAAAATAGCTGGACACAATGTATAGTGCACTTTTATGTGGAGATGCCGGTGATGGACTGGGGTGGACAAATGTAAGGAATCTTACAACACCAGGTTATAGTCCAACAGTTTTATTTGAAAATCACAAGCTTTCGGAGGCTTTCTCCTTCGTCAGGTGAAGTGACGAAGGAGAAAGCCTCCAAAAGCTTGTGATTTTCAAATAAAACTGTTGGACTATAACCTGGTGTTGTAAAAGTGCACTTTTAAACATCTGTACTGTTTAAAATTTTAATTTCATTTTTAAAAACTTTAATAAGTTTGTAGTCTATTAGCAGTTAAGTTGTGTGCTAAACTCTTTAAAGTAAATTTTCTCTTTCTGATTTGTCAAAGCTCTGTTCTCCTGGTGTGGTGCTGAGCTCTACAGACCAAGAAGGTCACGGGTTCAATGGGTGAGGGGGAATAAGCTATGATTTTTCTTCTACTAGATATGTTGCCAATAAGTATACACAACCTAAAGTTTTAATAAAGACATGCTTTTGTTTTCTGTGCATGCAAGTTTTTGAAGCGCATTTGACTAATTGAATTTTATAGAAGCATATTACCTATCTACTACCAAGTATTTGTACAACCACATCTGAGACAAACTTGTCACCACATCAAGAATCAGCATTAACGAATCACAAAAGTAGGCTGTCAAGTATCTGAAAGAGAACATGTCTTATCTGTACTTTCATCTGGACATAGGTCTCAGACAACACACTTGCCACGAATGTTTTGTTTGTCCAAGGAACTCAGTTACAGAAGTAGAAAAGCAAACATTTTGGATAAAATTACACTCTAAAGTTACGTCGTTTTTTGAATTCTAGACTGAAGTCTGAGTGTGGCAGGGCTCCAGAGAGAGATTTTTTAATAAGTCTGATTATAATACTTGCAGTGAAAGAGCCATAGAGATTTCTCTGAAACCTTCCAGTGTTATGTAAGGGTAGATAAGCTTTTGGCATCATGGGGTAGAAATTGTTATGCGTTGCACCTTTTTTTTGGGTGTAAAACGGGCACAAAGCATATCAATTTAGCAGTAGGATGGCCTGCGCCCAATCTGTGCAGGCATTGGTCCCACTGCTAAATTCATGGGGCCCTTTTTTTAAGGCGTCCTGGGCAAAGCCTAAAATGAGTATAAGGGCCCTTAAATATGTAAATGCCTCCTGCAGGACACCTTTCCGAAATTTGTTGATGAGCGGAGCAGGCGATCACCACCCTCTCCCCTGTAGCCCGTTCCAACTCCTCCTCCCTGGACTTACCTGCGGGCCACTGCCAGTCGAACTGTTTGTGGATGCGCGGTGAGCAGGTACGGCCCGAGGACCAATTTCCATCAATTCTCGGACCTCTTGGTTTGGGCGTGTGCAAGTTGGGCAGTGCCAAGACTGGGCCCGATAACGGCTCCAGAGGGCCCAGACCAAAGTTCTTTTTGAAGTTAGTGCACTTTTACTTCATCTTCAACAGACTACATTGCTGTACTGCTGTTGAAATTGATGATTGGAACTAAGCATAAAGTTTCCCATTTGAAGTTCTGTGAATGAATGAGAGTGAAATTATTTTAAATTTATTTAGATCATGGTTAGCTGATAATCTCATTTGTGCATCTGCGTGAATGTTGAGCAACACCTGAGGGGAGTGGGGGGATGAATTAATCTCTGTGCCAGTTCCAGTGACTGGAGAGGATTTAGTCATTTGTATAGGGAATTGCTGAGCAAAGCAATGGTAAACTGATTTTTTTCTTTGCATAGCTCAAGGGTTTTGCTGTGATGTCCCAAAAGAAATTTGAAGCACTGGTGAAATGTCTTTGTGGTACAGATAATATGGTCTTGCTAAGGGCCAATTAAACATGAAACTAAGTGGTTAGAGACTGGCATTATTAGCTGTATTTGCTGGTGTATAAGAGATGTGTAGGACTTATAAGGACATCCTTCTAGCATTGTGCATATGGCAGTGGGTCAGCTAACTTGGCCTCACTGAGGAACAATATATTTGGAGGTTCAGGCTTAGCAGACGGGATGTCACCGAGATCTGTGATCTATAATCAGTACAGCTTTACTTCTGGCAGTAAAGGTGACCACACCACTTAATTTCTACATGACTGGTACATCCCAGGAATCTGCAGAGAGATTTCCTGTATCGATCACTATGCGGTGCAATGCTGTGGAAGCAATGTTACAGAAGGCATCGATCAGCACATAAGATGCATCAATTTTTTCCAAAAGCAGAGGGAAGTAAAGAAGCGGAATTTTAAAAAAATTACTGTCTTCCCCATGGTGCAGATAATCATAGAATGTACCCATGTTTCCATTCAGATGTCCATCCATCCCGTAAAACGAGCACAATGAGGTGCAATTTCTACCCTTATGATGTATCACTGGATGTACGTAACTATAACCACCTCCTCTACCCCCAACATGTTCCAACACTCTCAAGAACATAGTTCCATACAGGGCCAGAAGAGACCATTTCTATCCATTGGGCTGGTTCCAATGGTTACAGACATCCTCCAGAGCTGTCAGAACAATGCCACTGCCATTGCTGCTACTTAATCAGTAGAGAGTTACTGTACAGGCAGCTATTCCTGTAGGACCTCTCTCAAGTTGAAAATACCAGAGGCCAGCTGCTTGGATGACTCCTGCGATTGATTCATGGCATCTGCCCATACGTTGGTCAGGGACTTAAGTGACTGGCTAACCTTTGCCATGTGCTACATCAGCACTATTTCAAATCAGGCCCAATGAGTCCGTGACCCCTTGCAACTGCAGCTGCACCCTAGGGCGACTTGTCCTTTTGGATGAAATTCTGACTCCCAATCACTCCTGCCCCTTCCTCATGAATACTGTGACTCCTGATTCCTGCAGTGTCTCAATATATATGTTAGACTCTGTGGGTGTATCTGGTGCTGGGATGATGTTGATGAAAGATTCAGTGTTAGTGGCTGCTCCTCTTCTGTGCCTATTGGGTACTGGCCTCCTTTTGCCCTGCGAAGAGAGCACATGGAATTCCAAACCAATACTTAAGAAACAAAATATGTATGCTACTGCACTGTACATATACTATGTACTGCCAGAGTGCATGGTCAGGCAAATTGAATATAACATACTCAATAGCAAATATAGCATGTTTATTTCTGTCGATGCCAACGGGTCAATGCAGCCCATCAAAACTGAAATTCTGATGCTATGCATTACCTTGGACCGCAAAAGTTCAGCAATTTGCACTTTATGGGCCCACAAACAGAGCAATACATTGGTGGTGTGCTCAGAATTAAATTGTACTCTGTTACAAATCTTTGCTACGTTTTACTGCTAGAAGCACGAAACATTCATGTTACCCTGTTTACTTATTTAAGTTCCCCAGCAAGGAATTACAGTCGACATCCATGAGCACTTACATCAATGTTGGCACAGAATTAGGTCACACATCAGTTCTACGATGACATTGGCATGCTTCATAAATGACAGTTTTATGCATATTTTGACAATCACTTTCTTGACAAACTGACACCTACTTCTATGCCCATCACTATTCACACTAGTGGAAGCTAAATAAGCTCAGGTGCATTTTTGCTAATCCTCACTGATTGCCAAATGTCAAAATATTCTTAATGTTTATTTCAGGCTTTTAAAAATACGCTTTATAAAATATTTTTATAACATTTAGCACATTAGTATAATAACCAAAACCTCTTTTCATGTTTTTCGGATCATATAGCTTCATGCAGACTTCTTTCTAAGTCCTTCATATTATGGAAAAGGTGATATATTTTCAGTTACCTGCTGCTATGCTCTTCACCTCGTCAACATCATGGTGACCACACAAACAAAGAATTGACTCTGACCATGACAGAATCCACCATGGCTTGCACTGGTGAAACGGCCTTCTGACTTGGATCTGAAGCTAGAATGTTGCTGATTTGCACACTTCACAGCTGCACCGGTAAACCTTTCACTTTCTAATCATTTTAATGGGCTGTTTAGCGATTAGAGCAATGTGAAATACTCATTGTTGCAGCTGTTTGCTGACTCATAGCTCCCTGGTCATAAATGGCACTGATTTTGTCATGTGAAAATTCTCCTGCTGTAAAACAGCACGCATTGGCCATCTCGATGGTCTGTCACTATTTCACCACAGAAAATGGTCAAATTCTCATGTTTCTACGGCCAAAGGTAATCTTCCCACCAACTGTCCATTTTTCTGAGAATTTTGATCTGAAATGACAATTAGATGAATGGAAAAAGCATAAAGACTTGGAACTAAGGGGCAAGAAATTCCTGGCTTCTGGCGATGTAAAGTCGCCTTTATCTGGGCAGAGGGAGGAGCATTTTAAGGCAGAAACTAAACCTGCTGGATATCCACTCCTGTTTTTGGCCTTTGCGAAATTGCAACACTTCTTGCATATGCCCCCCTCACCCCCTATGCCTACGTCAGAAATATCCCTGCAACTGTTAGCATTGATTTAACTCAGGATCTACTAGCAGATTCTTTAAGTCTGTTTTTGCTAGATACTACATACCCAACACTCCCTCTCCTTTCCATTTTAGGTGGGTGTAGAGTTGCTAATGTCACAAAAATATCAAGATGTTGACTCATTGCTCCCAATTTCCAGCTGAGTAATAGAGCAGGATTAGTCCCATTACATCAACTACTTTGTGTTAATTTCCTCACTAACTCCTTTTTGATGAGATTACTAAATGAGAACTTAAGGACTGGGTAAGGTTATCATTCTGATTCAGTGTGCTCAGTGCATTAATGTTTGGAATTCGAATGCCATCGAATCAATTTCTTTTTGTAACATGAGGACTTAAGAAAATATAGGGCATCAGTGCAAACATTGTATTCAATGGTCAATTTTTGGGGAAAAAACATATCCACCATTTGGATGTTGTCATTGTCTGCTTTGGAAGTATAGTATATAGCCAGAGCAGCACATTAGCTTCTTGGCAGCTGTGACTGGAGATAATGGAAGCAGAAAAGGAGGACAGGTGGTGGAGCAGAAATTATTGACAGGTGTTTTTCAAAGTGTTTTTTTTCAGTTTGCATAACTACTGAACTATAGACAGTATGGGAAGGTTTAGACAGATTTTGAAGTTGGTCAATGATACGGAATGATTTGATAAGACTTTGGAATCAGCTTAATGGATGTCTTTGATGAGAAGTGTACAGAAAATCCAGCTAATGACTTGTCGTTCCAGCTGCTAAAATGATTAAAGGTTGGTCCTCCATGGAGGGTTGAATTCAACAGGGCAGGGAAAATGGGAGGTGGGTGGAAGGCGTAGTTACCCGTTTGATTCCAGTAAAACGTTAAGAGTAAAGAAGAATCCACAAAGGCTAGGGTTTATGTGGTTCATGAGCATGTTTAGTTGGTGTGTCCAACATACTCAGCTACTACCTGAGAAATTCACCCTTCAACTCTGATTCTAAGAGTTCCTTAGAAGTATTGGAAAGGTAGCTTATGTTTCATAAATGTGGAATCAAGTTTAACTTTGACAGACTGAGCTTTAAATACCAATTGGCATTGTATTGCAGTGAAAGTGCTTCATTCTAAATTTAAAGTGACCAACTGCTTAGAACATGATTTTTAAAGACACAGTACGTTACTTGCTAGCTGCTGTGAAACTGAACTATAATCTGTAACTATCAGGCTTGTTTTAAATTCCACAACTCAACAGGACTGTAAGAAATGTGTTGTGGGCATCCATACAATGCACCCTGCATTCTAGAATAAACACAGTGCTGACATGGTGCTGACAGACTGCTGACAGTTTGCTAACAGCACTTCAGCTGACTTTTTACCACAGAGTAGATTTTAAATCTTTTGTCCCATCTGCTATTTCCACATCTTTCCTATATCCAGTACTGTTAAGTGTCAAGACACATGTAACCATTTAGTCATGATTTTCTATTTCCTGCAAATGCAGTTGATTCATGTTAAGCAAGTACCCTTTGTGCCATTACATTTTGTAAATGTATTAGACAGAGATTCTTAACAGAAATCCACAATCATTCAAGGCAAAAGTGCAAGTTGTATTTTTAGTGTTTATGAGTTATCACATATTTGTGGAGAAATCAATAATAAAACAAGTGCAGTTTTAAGAACTTCAGAAATTTGATATTAAATATCACAAATCCAATTGTATGCAGTCATGATAATATAAATTTTAAAAATAAATCAACCGACTAATTTATGCCTGCTTCACTGTATACATGCAACATGACTAAATATGGTACAGTACATATCAAATATTTTAATAGTCAAAGTTTATTCATGTTTACTTCAAAAATATGAAAACAAATTGGCAAATGTTGACATTAATTGTGATTTTTTTTAATGTGGAACAAAATACTTCCATTTTGTTTTTATTTGTTCATGGGATGTGGGCGTCGCTGGCAAGGGCAGAATTTATTGCCCATCCCTAATTGTCCTTGAGAAGGTGGTGGTGAGCCACCTTCTTGAAGTCCTTGTGGTGAAGGTTCTCCCAAAGTGCTGTTAGGTAGGGAGTTCCAGGATTTTGACCCAGCGACAATGAAGGAACGGCGATATATTTCCAAGTCAGGACGGTGTGTGACTTGGTGGGGAACATGCAGGTGGTGTTGTTCCCATGTACCTGCTGCCCTTGTCCTTCTAGGTGGTAGAGGTCGTGGGTTTGGGAGGTGCTGTCGAAGAAGCCTTGGCAAGTTGCCGCAGTGCATCCTGTGGATGGTACACACTGCAGCCACTGTGCTGGTGGTGGAGGGAGTGAATGTTTAGGGTGGTGGATGGGGTGTCAATCAAGCGGGCTGTTTTGTCCTGGATGGTGTTGAGCTTCTTGAGAGTGTTGTTGGAGCTGCAGTCATCCAGGCAAGTGGAGAGTATTCCATCACACTCCAGGCTTGTGCCTTGTAGATGGTGGAATGGCTTTGGGGAGCCAGGAGGTGAGTCACTCGCCGCAGAATACCCAGCCTCTGACCTGCTCTCGTGGCCACAGTATTTATATGGCTGCTCCAGTTATGTTTCTGGTCAATGGTGACCCCCAGGATGTTGATGGTGGGGGATTCGGCAATGGTAATGTCGTTGAATGTCAAGGGAAGGTGTTTAGATTCTCTCTTGTTGGAGATGGTCATTGCCAGGCACTTGTCCGGTGCGAATTTTACTTGCCACTTATGAGCCCAAGCCTGGATGTTGTCCAGGTCTTGCTGCATGCGGGCTCAGACTGCTTCATTATCTGAGGGGTTGCGAATGGAACAGTACACTGTGCAATCGTTAGCGAACATCCCCATTTCTGACCTTATGATGGAGGGATGGTCATTGATGAAGCAGCTGAAGATGTTTGGGCCTAGGACACTGCCCTGAGGAACTCCTGCAGCAATGTCCTGGGGCTGAGATGATTGGCCTCCAACAACAACTACCATCTTCCTTTGTGCTAGGTATGACTCCAGCCACTGGAGAGTTTTCCCCCTGATTCCCATTGACTTCAGTTTTACTAGGGCTCCTTGGTGCCACACTCGGTCAAATGCTGCCTTGATGTCAAGTGCAGTTACTCTCACCTCACCTCTGGAATTCAGCTCTTTTGTCCATATTTGGACCAAGGCTGTAATGAGCCAAGTGGTCCTGGTGGAACCCAAAATGAGCATCGGTGACCAGGTTATTGGTAAGTGTCGCTTGATAGCACTGTCGACGACACCTTCCATCACTTTGCTGATGATTGAGAGTAGAGTGATGGGGCGGTAATTGGCTGGATTGGATTTGTCCTGCTTTTTGTGGACAGGACATACCTGGTCAATTTTCCACATTGTCGGGTAGATGCCAGTTTTGTAGCTGTACTGGAACAGTTTGGCTAGAGACGCGGCTAGTTCTGGAGCACAAGTCTTCAGCACTACAGCCGGGATGCTGTCGGGGCCCGAAGCCTTTGTTATATCCAGTGCAGTCAGCCGTTTCTTGATATCACATCGAGTGAATTGAATTGGCTGAAGACTGGCTTCTGTGATGGTGGGGATATCGGGAGGAGGCCGAGATGGATCATCTATTTGGCACTTCTGGCTGAAGATGGTTGCAAATGCTTCAGCCTTGTCTTTTGCACTCATGTGCTGGACTCTGCCATCAATGAGGATGGGAATGTTTACAGAGCCTCCTCCTCCTGTTCGTTGTTTAACTGTGCACCACCATTCACGACTGGATGTGGCAGGACTTCAGAGCTGTGATCTGATCCGTTGGTTGTGGAATCGCTTTGCTCTGTCTATAGCAACTTGCTTCTGCTGTTTAGTGTGCATGTAGTCCTGTGTTGTAGCTTCACCAGGTTAGCACCTCATTTTTAGGTACGCCTGGTGCTGCTCCTGGCATGTTCTTCTATACTCCTCATTGAACCAGGGTTGATCCCCTGGCTTGTTGGTAATGGTAGAGTGAGGAATATGCCAGGCCATGAGGTTACAGATTGTGCTGGAATACAGTTCTGCTGCTGCTGATGGCCCACAGAGCCTCATGGCTGCCCAGTTTTGAGCTGCTAGATCTGTTCTGAATCTGTCCCATTTAGACGGGACATCATCTCCACAAGGACTATGTAATGGTCATTCCTACCAATACTGGCATGGACAGATGCATCTGTCACTGCTAGATTGGTGAGGACGAGGTCAAGTAGGTTTTTCCCTCGTGTTGGTTCGCTCACCACCTGCCCCAGGCCCACTCTGGCAGCTATGTCCTTCAGGACTCGGCCAGCTCGGCCAGTTGTGGTGCTACTGAGCCAATCTTGGTGATGGACATTGAAACCCCCCACCCAGAGTACATTCTGAGCCCTTGCTGGGCGATTTCAGAGGGCGATTAAGAATCAACCATGTTGCTGTGGGTCTGGAGTTACATATAGACCAGACCAGGTAAGGACGGCAGGTTTCCTTCCATAAAGGGCATTAGTGAACCAGATGGGTTTTTACGATAATCCGGTAGTTTCATGGCCACCATTACTGATACCAGATTTTTTTAAATTCCAGAATTTTATTTAATTAATTGAACTTAAATTCCCCAGCTGCTGTGGCAGCATTTGAACTCATGACTCTAGATTATTAGTCCAGGACCTCTGGATTACTAGTCCAGTAACATAACCACTATGCTACTGTACCTGTGGGTATCTGTAAAAGGAGCACAATCTAATTCATGGCTTGACACAAATTAGATCCCGACCACTGAAAACTTGTAGATAAAATGGGCCCAAATTTCCATTTGGGCCCGAGATGTTTCTCCAGCATAACTACCGGACGGGTGTTGGAAAATGGGTCAGAATCCAGTTCTGCCAAGATTCTGCCATGTGGAGAGGAGGATGGGGAATTCCAGGGGAGGAGTTGAACCTTTGGACCTGTCTGGGGAGTTTCTGAGCTCCTCTGGGAATTCTGCCCATTCCACCTAAATAAGGCTTCAATGGAACTCTCGCTAGCCCAGAGGTGATGCAAGTATCATTGCGGCCTATTGAATGGATTCAAATCCTCACCAACCAAACATTACCTTTTAAAATTGGTCTGCTGCCTCCACTGGGAGCCAACCACCAAGAAAACTCAGCTGGTTGTTGGACCCTTCCAGGCCTCCTCCTCAATTCTCAGACCTGCACTGTCCCGCTCTGATTTTCTGGAGTGTTATTAGGATGGCCGCCACTGATGCATGTTTTCAATTGCTATGGATCTCTCCATCCCTGGAAATGACCATCTGCAGGATTTGGGACAGCATCTGGGCCTGTTCACTTGGTTGAACTTAGGGCCCACTCCAGTACACTTCTGCCAGTGGAGTAGTCCTACAGGAATTTTAGGACCAGTATCCTTCTTTAAGATAACTACCATTCTCTATTAATTACTGTTGTCTATTATTTCACTTTAAATAAGTAGCATTCTACAAATGTATTTATGTAATTATATATAAAGCCAGGGATTTATCATCTTAGTGGTTATTTTGGCTCGAGACAAAGGACAACAGGCATTGCTCTGGTTTAAAAAAATAGGTCCTTCCACCATGTTGAGGTAGAGGACGAGGAAAATCTGAGATTTAGAACAACAGCCACTGGAAGACATGGCCTGGAGGCTGGTACGTGTACATGAGTTAATATATCCAGGATTTGATGCCTTCCATGATTGGATTCTTTAGAGGCAATCAGATGCTGCTGAAGCTCCACACTTCCAACTGATGAAGTCATTATTTAATGAGGTGTGGTGTGTGTCCACGCTGGGATCAGGAGGATGGTAACAATGCACTCAACACATTTCCTGGTGCTTTGTGCTGCTGCAATGAGCTTCTGATATCTGGTGAGGGCTCAAACGCATGCTTGCCAGTTATTTAAAAATGAACTAGTGAATATCTTTCACCAAGCAAGGACTCTTTGGAGCCAAGGTGGCTCCAAGATGACAAACTTTATGATGAAAGTTCAGAAGCCAGTCAACCCTTTGTGGCAGACTTGGTAATCTGAGTCAGACAGGTGCACAGTATTCCAGGACACTGTTGATGATTGACCAGCCAGTTTGCCTTATTAATGGAAGCTGGAGGGGTAGATCCATCATTGGGGGCTGGGCTTCTTCCCACTTGTCTCCAAATAACCCTGCAAATCAATGCCGCAATGGATACGATGGGACTGGCTGGATAAGCAGCGAAAAGCTCACCAGTACATTGTGTGGGTAGGCTGTGTTGGTTTGGCTGGTTAAACTCTAGCTGTATCCTGCATCTGAGCTCTCTGAATTTAGATAATTCATGACAAAGAGTGAGAACCTTCATTCAATATCAAGCAAACAGAAACTTTAGCTGCAGAAATCCTCAAATATAGTGTTGAGTTTCTGCACATGTCTGCTGGATACAGCAAAGGCTATGGGCCCCGACAACATCCCAGCTGTAGTGCTGAAGACTTGTGCTCCAGAACTAGCTGCCCCTCTAGCCAAGCTGTTCCAGTACAGCTACAATACTGGCATCTACCCGACAATGTGGAAAATTGCCCAGGTATGTCCTGTCCACAAAAAGCAGGACAAATCCAATCCGGCCAATTACCGCCCCATCAGTCTACTCTCAATCATCAGCAAAGTGATGGAAGGTGTCGTCAACAGTGCTATCAAGTGGCACTTACTCACCAATAACCTGCTCACCGATGCTCAGTTTGGGTTCCGCCAGGACCACTCGACTCCAGACCTCATTACAGCCTTGGTCCAAACATGGACAAAAGAGCTGAATTCCAGAGGTGAGGTGAGGGTAACTGCCCTTGACATCAAGGCAGCATTTGACCGAGTGTGGCACCAAGGAACCCTAGTAAAATTGAAGTCAACGGGAATCAGGGGGAAAACTCTCCAGTGGCTGGAGTCATACCTAGCACAAAGGAAGATGGTAGTGGTTGTTGGAGGCCAATCATCTCAGCCCCTGGGCATTGCTGCAGGAGTTCCTCATGGCAGTGTCCTAGGCCCAACCATCTTCAGCTGCTTCATCAATGACCTTCCCTCCATCATAAGGTCAGAAATGGGGATGTTCGCTGATGACTGCACAGTGTTCAGTTCCATTCGCAACCCCTCAGATAATGAAGCAGTCCGAGCCCGCATGCAGCAGGACCTGGAAAGCATCCAGGCTTGGGCTCATAAGTGGCAAGTAACATTCGTGCCAGATAAGTGCCAGGCAATGACCATCTCCAACAAGAGAGAGTCTAACCACCTCCCCTTGACATTCAACGGCATTACCATCGCCGAATCCCCCACCATCAACATCCTGGGGGTCACCATTGACCAGAAACTTAACTGGACCAGCCATATAAATACTGTGGCGACGAGAGCAGGTCAGAGGCTGGGTATTCTGCGGCGAGTGACTCACCTCCTGACTCCCCAAAACCTTTCCACCATCTACAAGGCACAAGTCAGGAGTGTGATGGAATACTCTCCACTTGCTTGGATGAGTACAGCTCCAACAACACTCAAGAAGCTCGACACCATCCAAGATAAGGCAGCTCGCTTGATTGGCACCCCGTCCACCACCCTAAACGTTCAGTCCCTTCACCACCGGCGCACAGTGGCTGCAGTGTGTACCATCCACAAGATGCACTGCAGCAACTCGCCAAGGCTTCTTCGACAGCACCTCCCAAACCCTCGACCTCTACCAGCTAGAAGGACAAGGGCAGCAGGCACATGGGAACAACATCACCTGCTCGTTCCCCTCCAAGTCACACACAATCCCAACTTGGAAATATATCGCCGTTCCTTCATCGTCACTGGGTCAAAATCCAGCAACTCCCTTCCTAACAGCACAGTGGGAGAACCGTCACCACACGGACTGCAGCAGTTCAAGAAGGCGGCTCACCACCACCTTCTCAAAGGCAATTAGGGATGGGCAATAAATGCCGGCCTCGCCAGCGACGCCCACATCCCATGAACGAATAATAAAAAAAAGACACCCAGATGACCAAACAAAATGATCTGCTTGGTCCTCTGGATACATATCCTCCTTAAGCCAGCACAGTGAGTCAATTCTTACCTCCACCCACAGCCACAAATTGTTATTGATTGGAGTTTCTAGTTGCAGGAGAACTTTTGTTCTTGGAAAAAATACATGCCTGCAGTATTCTGAACAGGTTGTATGTTTGAGCATCTTATACATACATTTAAAAGTAGCACCTAAAAAATAATTTCAGCAGTCAAGAGGTGGTCTTGGATCAAGAATACTTTATTCTGCTTCAAATGCTATTCTGCTTCACACCCTTTTGATCTTAAGGTGAACTGGAAATGCTGGTGCTGCCATACTGGTGTGATGTATGCAACTGCTTTTCTTGCTTGACATAGAGGGCACTTCATTTTCCCTGGATACCATCAGGCAGCATTGATGTGTGGTCCATCTTCAGTCACCTGCATCACATACAGATGGTTGAATGAATTTCCATGAAGGACAAAGTGCTGAGTATGCAGGTAATGAGGCACATCAGCTCCTTGCAGCACTATGCTTTTTGAAGACAGTTGTAAGTGATTATTAATTACTTAAAGTGTCTTATTGGTTGCTTCCAAAATTGTTTCGCTAATTTAACTCGATTAATTGCTTTTTTGATTAAGACCATGTGTTTTATTTTTAACATAAAATAGTATACATTTGTTCATAGCTGAATCCATCAGATCCTTTGATTTGAATTCAGGAAAAAAAAACTAAAAATCATGTGACTATCTATATACAGATGGCTTCTGCACTGCTCCTCACCTCCATCAAGGGTCATAAGCATCTCATTCACTAGTTCCCATGGATGACTTTCTAGCTTCCTAGTCCGAACTTATATAACTCATAATTATTAAAATAATAATTGAACTTGTTAGGGCACCAGTTTCACTCACAATGTAACGTACGGCCACACACACACACACTAATTTCAACCTGTACATTAGCACTCTGGATTCTTAAAATGAGATTTAATTGTTAAACAAAAGGAGATACCATACGAAAACAGGCAATCCACTGGTAAATGGGACTACAGCAGTTATTCAACTGGCTGCTCTTTTATTGAAATTACTGTAACCCTTTCTGCTAAAGTAAATCTTCTAATTTAATGCACAAATACAACACGCCATCAATTAGTAAGTTCCATTATTAATAATATAAATGATTACAGTTATTTGGAAGAATTTATGACATAAAGTTTGTTTATTACCAAATAATAATGAAATACATTTATTCTAAATTCACTCTCACCATAGTTACACCACTCCAGGAGACAAGATACTTTTTTGATATGTTCTGTTTGTTTTAAATAGAAGCCTGTAAACACTAATAGAGGTGATTACATTTTTTGATTATTTCTCACTTATGATTGTTTAATGATATCATTATTTTCACCTGGGAAGTTGTTTTTTGAAGTGTGTATGGAACTTTTCCGAAGTTGTCACACTACTACAAAAGGGCTTAAGGGGGAAGACAATTTACTACTGATGCTATAAAGCAAGTGGGACCAAATGGATGGATTGTCATGGTAACCCCTGTAAGATTTCCCCTAAACTGATTGGTTGAGATTGGGAACTCCCCATGTAAGAAATTGCAAGAGAGAACTTAAGATTTGATCCAGGAGGCAGCCATGCCCCTTAGACTCAATACTGTAGAATTGGCACGTGGTCAGGGACAGGAGGGTGTGACTGCGAGTGAGACAGGTACTGGGATCCAGGAGGTAGCATTGCAGGAGCCTCAGCCTTGGCACTTGTCTAATAGATACGAGGTTCTTGCAGCCCTTGTGGATGAGTGCAGGGACTGCAGGGCGGATGAGCAAACTGGCCACGGTACCGTGGTTCAGGGGCCATTCAAGTAGGGGGAGTAAAAAGGAACGTGGTTGTAGTAGGCGACAGCATAATTAGAGGGATAAACACTGTTCTCTGCAGCCAAGAGCGAGAGCCCCGAAGGCTATGTTGCCTACCCGGTGCCAGCGTTAAGGATATCTCCTCAGGGCTGGAGAGAAACTTGGAGTAGGAGGGGGAGGATCCAGTTGTCGTGGTCCACATAGGTACCAATGACATAGGTAGGACTAAGAAAGAGGTTCTGCTGAGGGAGTTTGAACAGCCAGGGACTAAATTAAAAGACAGAACCACAAAGGTGATAATCTCCGGATTACTACCTGAGCCACGAGCAAATTGACACAAGGTAAATCAGATCAGAGAGATGAATGTGTGGCTCAAAGATTGGTGTGGGAGAAGTGGGTTTTTGATTCATGGGGCACTGGCACCAGTACTGGGGAAAGAGGGAGCTCTTCCGTTGGGATCGGATTCACCTGAACCACGCTGGGACCAGTGTTCTGGCAAACTGAATAACTAGGGCGGCAGAGAAAGCTTTAAACTAAATAGAGGGGGGGGGGGAGGGCTCAGGTGGGGCGAAGTTTAAATTGATAAAGAGAAAAGACAAGGAAGTAGTACAGGAAAGTGATGGGGGTAATGATAAACAGAGTCTGTGTCAGGAAAGGACAGAGCGTACAAACATAAGAGTGCACTAGCAAATGGGGCCGGGGTAGGAAAGAATGGTAAAAAGACAAAATTAAAAGTTCTTTATCTGAATGCGCACAGCATTTGTAATAAGATAGATAAATTGATGGCACAAATAGAAACAAATGGGTATGATCTCGTGGCCATTACAGAGACGTGGTTGCAAGGTGACCAAGGTTGGGAGCTAAATATTCAGGGTTATTTAACATTTCGGAAGGATAGGACAAAAGGTAAAGGTGGTGGGGTAGCTCTGTTAATAAAGGATGAAATTGGTATAATGGTGAGAAATGATCTTGGCTCAGAAGATCAAGATGTCAAATCAATTTGGGTGGAGGTAAGAAATAGCAAGGGAAAGAAATCACTGGTGGGAGTAATATATAGGCCCCCGAACAGTAGCTACATTGTAGAGCAAAATATAAATCAGGAAATAAGGGGGGGCTTGTAAAAAAGGTAATGCAATAATCATGGGCGATTTTAACTTTCACATAGATTGGACAAATCAAATTGGCAAAAATAGCCCTGAGGAGGAGTTAATACAGTGTATTAGGGACTGTTTCTTAGACCAATATGCTGGGGAACCAACTAGGGAACAGGCCATTTTGGATCTGGTAATGGGTAACGAAATAGGATTAATTAATTATCTCAAAGTAAAGGATCCCTTGGGAAGCAGTGATCATAACATGATAGCATTTCACATCCAGTTTGAGACCGAGGATCTTGGGTCTGAAACTACTGTATTAAGCTTAAATAAGGGCAATTATAAAGGAATGAGGGCGGAAGTGGACTGGGTAAACAGATTAGATGGTATTATGGTGGATATGCAGTGGCAAACATTTAAAAAGATATTTTATGACTCGCAACAAAAATACATCCCTGTGAGGAGGAAAGACTCCACAAAAAGGGTGAACCAACCATGGCTAACTAAGGAAGTCGAGGATAGTTACAGGTTAAAAGAAAAAGCATACAACATGGCAAAGATTACTGGTAAGCCCGAAGATTGGGAAAACTTAACAACCAGCAAAGGATGACTAAAAGAATAATAAAGGGGGAGAAAATAAATTATGAGAGTAAACTAGCAAGAAATATAAAAACTGACAGTAAAAGCTTCTACAAGTATACAAAAAGGAAGAGAGTAGCTAAAGTAAACATTGGTCCCTTGGAGGATGAGACTGGGGAAATAATAATGGAAAACAAGGAAATGGCAGAGGAATTAAACAGATATTCTGTATCTATCTTCACAGTAGAAGACACGAATAACATACCAATAATAGTAGAAAATCAAGGGGCAAAGGGGATGGAGGACCTAAAAACAATCACTGTCACTAGAAAAAAAGTACTAGATAAACTAATAGGTCTAAAGGCTGACAAGTCCCCTGGACCTGATGGCTTGCATCTGAGGATCTTAAAGGAAGTGGCTACAGAGATAGTGGAGGCATTGATTGTAATCTTCCAGAATTCACTAGATTCTGGAAAGCCGCAAACGTAACACCCCTATTCAAGAAGGGAGTGAGACAGAAAGCAGGTAACTATAGACCAGTTAGCCTAACATCTGTCATTGGAAAAATGCTAGAATCCATTATTAAGGAAGTAGTAGCAGGACATTTGGAGACTCGTAATACAATCAAGGAGAGTCAACATGGTTTTATGAAGGGGAAATCATGTCTGACAAATTTCTTAGAGTTTTTGGAGGAAGTTACGGGCTGGGTGGATAAAGGGGAACCAATGGATGCAGTATATTTGGATTTCCAAAAGGTGCCACATTAAAGATTACTGCACAAGATAAGAGCTCATGGTGTTGGGGGTAATATACTGGCATGGATAGAGGATTGGCTAACTAACAGAAAACAAAGAGTCGGGATAAAAGGGTTATTTTCAAAATGGCAATCTGTAACTAGTGGGGTGCCGCAGGGATCAGTGCTGGGGCCTCAACTATTTACAATATATATCAATGACTTGGATGAAGGAACAGAGTGTCTTGTGGCCAAATTTGCTGATGATACAAAGATAGGTGGAAAAGCAAGTTGTGATGACACAAAGGGCCCGATTTTAGCACCCGCTATCGGGTGCGTTCTTGGTGGGGGGGCCTCGAAAATCGTGAAATGCAGGAGCCCGACCAGATCCCGACCACTTCCGGGTTCCCCGCTGACGCGCCGGCGTGCGCGCGCAGCCCCTGCTGGTGGGAATCCCGCAGGCAATTAAAGCCAGCGGGATGCCACTTGAGAGTATTTATTTAGCTATTTCAGGTAATTAACTGACCTGATTGAGCTGTTTTATTAGGAAGGGTGGGATTTTACCTTGAACTGAGACTGTTTCCCATACTGGGGGAAACACTCTCACTCCAAACGGACGTGTTGCAGCCAGCAGCCTGTGGCAGCTGGCAAGGTGCATTCCACAGGTGGGAGGGGGGGGGGGGGAGACCCCTCACCCACGCAGGAGGACACTCCGTAACATTGGGCAACGCCTGCCCTCCACCACCCTCCTCCAAGCAAGAAGATTCACTGACGTGGAACCGCAACCCCTGTGCGAGGACACTCTTACCTACCGTGCACAACCCCTCAGACCTACACCTGTCAGATGGGGGCCGCCTTGACATCCTCGGAGGACGAACAGCATCACCGGCCCTAGCAGCCTCGCAGTCCACGCCGTCCGCCTCAGAGACGTGGATCCCCACAACACGGTGCTGTGGCACATCCACCTGCACAGCAGGAGGGAGGGCAACCGCAGAGAGAGCTGCGTCGCAGGAGGCACTACCCTCGGCACAGGGTCTACAGACCGAGGCTCAGCTTCATGGACCTCTCTGAGCAGCAGTGCATACGGAGGCTCAGAGTCACTCGCCAGGTAGTCGCCGACATCTGCAGCCTCCTTAATGACGAGCTGCTCCCGGATGGACCAAGCAGCATCTTCTTACCCGCCGCCGTCAAAGTCACCACTGCCCTCAACTTCTTCGCCTCCGGATCCTTCCAGGGTGCCACCGGGGACATCACCGGGGTCTGTCAGTCGTCTGCACACAAGTGCATAAGGCAGGTCACCGATGGGTTGTTCCACAGGGCCTCGCACGACATCAACTTCGCCATGGATGAGCGCAGCCAGATGGAGAGGGCAGTTGGATTCCATGCTGTGGCTGGCTTCCCACGGGTGCAGGGTGTAATCGATTGCACCCACATAGCAATACGGGCACCTCCACATGAGCCAGGGCTGTTCATCAACAGGAAAGGGTATCACTCCATGAACGCCCAGCTCATTTGTGACCACCGCCAGAGATTCCTACACGTGTGCGCCAGATACCCTGGCAGCTGCCACGATGCCTTCGTCCTCAGGGAGTCCACCATCCCGCCCCTCTTCCACGCACCCAACACCGGCAACGGCTGGCTCCTCGGCGACAAGGGATATCCCCTTCACACGTGGCTTATGACACCTCTGAGGAACCCCATCACCGAGCCGCAGCGTCGATATAATGACAGCCACATTGCTACCAGGTCTACAATTGAGCAGGCTATAGGGCTGCTCAAGATGCGCTTCAGGTGCCTTGATCGTTCTGGGGGAGCACTCCAATACACGCCACTCAGAGTGGGACGAATTATAGTTGTCTGCTGTGCCCTGCACAACATGGCACTACAGAGAGGGGTGCCACTGGAGGAGGCCCCATGCACACCCGCCACCCACATTGAGGACGACGATGAGGAGGAGGAGGAGGAGTACGAGCGAGAGGAGGAGGAACGACCCATGGGCCGAACACCGGCTCACCTGTATGCTCGTCAGGCCAGGGAGGCACTCCTATGCCAACGGTTCTCCTAACATCACACTGTCTGAGGCGTTCACATCTCATCACGTGCACAGACGAGGGTCCATACAGGCTCCCTCCACAGAAGAGTGGTGCCTGTACTCCTGCACCCACTGTATTATGCCCAATGGGTGGAACCAGGTGTTCGTCGTCATGATGAGGCGCACGGAAGGGACCTATTGCACAAGCCGCTGAAGAATGGACAAGAGGTGGCAGCAGTGGTGAGAACAATTGTGTTTATTGTGTATGTGCATTCAAGGACTAAAAATAAAAACATAACAATTTGTCAGACACCCTGGTGCATTCCCTTTGTGTTCAAAAAACCTTTGCTTTACGTTTTCGGGAACCCCTACATAGTGCTACCCCTGTGGCTCCAGCAGAGGTAGTGGCAGGTTGCTCCTGTTCGTGCCCTGACCGGGTAGATGCTTTGGGCCGACGCCCCCTGGGTTTTGGTGCCCGTGAGGGCACCTCCACAGACTGCTCCTCCTGCACCTGTGCAGGGGCAGACTCGGCCACCTGGAGAGGAGGCACCATTGCGGGCACTGGTTGAGAGGGGGGCAACGGGTGAGACGTGGGGGCACCTTGAGTAGCGTCCCCACTTCCATGTCCCCGTTCACCATCTTCCCTCTCATGGCCTAGGCCCACATCACCCCTTCCACCCTGCTGGACGGCAGTTTGGATGACCTGTGTGAGACCTTGCAAGGCCACCTCCAATGTATCTGTCAACCTATTTATGGCGGCAGAATGTTGCTCACCCTGAATCCAAACAGCCGTTGTCAGGGCCTGCATGGACTCAATGTTGAGCTGTGCGTGACGCTCGAGGGAGGCTACCCTGTCCTCCACCGCAGACATTCCCGCACCTACCCGCGACACGATCTCAGAGATGCCTTCACGTCCCTGCGACACTATCTCGGCGATACCCTCCTGTACCTGTGCCACCATTCCCCTCATGCAGGAGTTGGACTCCTCCATCCTCTGCGCGATTGTGGAGAGTGCGCGTGGCACCTCTCCCAGAACCTCGGCAATGTGCTGGTGCCCCTCGACGACTCTCCTTTTGACTGGTGGCCTTCTGGGTTCAGCATCTGGGTCCGGCTGAGCAGAGCCTGGAGAAGAGTGCTCCCACCGACGTGGACCCTCCGCGGCTGACCCTGCCACCAGGGTCTGCTCATGCTCACATGTGCGCGGTGACTCACCATGTGCAACCCCAACTAATTGAGGGGGGGGAGCCACCGAGGTGTGTGTATCTGCGCTGGTGAATGCTTGGCTCATATGTGACGATGCACCCTCAGAGACCGGCATGTCCTCTGAGGAATCGCCCTCAACGGACACGGCGCTCGCAGACGGCCCTGCAAGAGAACAGAGGGCAATATCGGGCATGTGGACAAATGTTGCGGTGCGGCAGATGCCAGGTGATGCTAAGATCATTCGCGATCATAAGTGCTGAGTGTCAGCTTTTCCTTACCGGACGTTTCTGCAGACCCAGCCTCGCCATCCGCCACGGACAGGCAATGTAGTGTGTGGCTAATCTCAAATGCGTCCACCTCGGCGTCCATCAGAACCACCTGGTGTGGCGGGCCCCCTCCGGTGCGTGCCCTTTCCCAGGCGTTCTTGCATCTCTTCTCCTGTGAAGGCAAAACACCAATGCGTAATTGAGTGATGATTGCATTGTGAGACGCTTCAAGCATTGGTGTGGGTGGGTTGAGCGTGTGGCAGATGGATGGGAGGATGCGTGTGCCACATCCCCATCCCATTGTATGGGGATTGGGGTGTGTGGTAGTGGTTGAGTGGGGACAGGGACGTTGGGTACGTGCAGGCACGGTGAGGATGATAGTTGAGTGGCTGTGAGGATTGTTGCGGGAGCGCTGTGGTGTCAGTGCAGAAGGGGTTGTGAGGTGTTTGAGGTGATGTGGAAGACGGAGTGTGGGAGAGTGCATTAGTGTACTCACTTTCCCGGACCTGGTGAGGTAATTGAATCTCTTGCGACACTGGATCCAAGTTCTGGTGGTGTTGCCCCTGCTGGTGACCTCCGCCGCCACCTCCGCCCATGCCTTCCTGGTGGCGGAGCCAGGGCACCTCCTTCCGACACTGGGGAACAATGTCTCCCTCCTCCTCCTTACCCCGTCCAGCAGCAGCTGGAGTGCGTGGTCTGAGAATCATGGGGCAGCCTTACCCCTGGGTCGCTCCATGTTGCGCTACCTCTTGTTTGCAGCTGGAGGGGCATTGGTGGACTGCCCCTTTAAATAGAGCTCCACCATCGCTCAGACGTCACTGCGCATGCGCAGGCCGCCGGCGCGCAGCTGAGAAGCGGAGAACCCATAACGGCCGGGTAATTACCTCAATTATCCTGCGATCGCGCGCGGGACGCATTCAATTCACCGGCCGCGTTTTCCACGCGCCCGATGGACCACCCGCCGAGAACCCGCACCCCTGGTAAAATCAGGCCCAAAATGTCTGCAAAGGGATATTGACAGGTTAAGTGAATGGGCAAAAATTTGGCAGATGGAATATAATGTAGGAAAATGTGAAGTCATCCACTTTGGGAGGAAAAATAAAGAAGCAAAATATTATTTGAGTGGAGAAATACTACAAAATGCTGCAGTACAGAGGGATCTGGGTGTCCTTGTACATACAAACACAAAAAGTCAACATACAGGTGCAGCAAGTAATCTGGAAGGCAAACAAAATATTGGCCTTTATTTCTAGGGGGTTGGAGTATACAAGCAGGGAAGTCATGCTACAACTATACATGGTGCTGGTGAGACCACATCTGGAGTACTGCATACAGTTCTGGTACCCTTATTAAGGAAGGACATACTTGCATTGGAGGCAGTTCAGAGAAGGTTCACGAGGTTGATTCTGGGTATGGAAGGGTTGTCTTATGAGGAAAGATTGAACAGGTTGGGTCTATACTCATTGTAGTTTAGAAGAACGAGAGGAGATCTTATTGAAACATACAAGATTCTGAGGGGACTCGATAGGGTAGATGCTGAGAGGATGTTACCCCTCATGGGGGAATCTAAAATTAGGGGACATAGTCTCAGAATAAGAGGTTGCCCGTTTTAGACGGAAATTAGGAATTTCTTCTCCCAGAGGGTTGTGAATCTTTGGAATTCTTTACCCCAAAAAGCTGTGGAAGCTGAGTCATTGAATACATTCAAGGCTGAGTTAGACAAATTTTTGATCAGCAAGAGAGTCAAAGGATATGGGGAAAGGGCGGGAAAGTGGAGTTGAGATAAAAATCAGATCAGCCATGATCTCACTAAAAGGAGAAGCAGGCTCAAGGGGCCGAATGGCCTACTCCTGCTCCTATCTTTTATGGTCTCTTATGGTCTTAAGTATCAGCAGTTCCACTGAGGAGAGTATTTGTGCGTGGAAGCACTATTTTCAATTGATTCTTCTTAGACTGAATAGTTGTAGAGATCCTATGACTTCTGCAGAGTGGTTATTAGACCTGAAGAATTTGACATTTGGTCTTGAGATTACTTTAAGCCAGCACTTGCTGTTTGCAAACTTTATTGTAAATATAATGAAATCTGTGAATGGTGACCACTATGGCTGTCACAAAAAAAATCTTTATTCCTTGGTAGCTCTTCTACATTATTTTAAAGCAGAATATCAAGTGAAACAACTTTGTATGTGAATCGTTACTTGTTAATTTTCAAAATGATGCAATGAGAGACAAATTTTTACTTTCCCTTCATGGTCTTCTATTACTTTTTAAAATTCTTTCTTCTTGTATCATGTAAGTTTTTCTGACTATTAGAACTCTTTGATTCATATTACAGCTGTCATTTTGGAAGAAATTTACTGCTTCGTGTTGATCACATTAGATACGGTGATATCTGTGAACAGTTTCTTTACGATACTAAATTGGGAGGTGGGACCATAAACGTGTTTGTGGTCGTGTTTCACAGGTTTTCTTACAATGCAAATCAGTGGGGATTTAATTCTGAGAACTATTAGTTGACATTCCTGGGTGGTCCTTATTCATAGTGATTGTCATTGTAAGTTTATCGGGTTACAAGACTATACAAATACATTATATAAGAGTAGTTCAGAGGCCACAAAGTGTAGAGGGGCAATAGACAACAGACAGCATAGATTTAGAAGCAGACCAACAAGGTGCTGTAAGCACGGGGAGTGGAATGTCCTTGTGCTATTAAAATTAATTTATCCATTGCTCCACAGTCTTGAGTCTGATCAAAACAATCTACCACAATAGTCAATGCAGGTTTTACTGAAGTGTGATATTAACTTCAGTGAAACAAAGATGATGCACATTACTTTTTGTATCTCTCTTTCTTTCATTAAAATATCCTGGAGCTGGCACACAAATATATTCTGCATAATAATATATTTGTGAAACATCTCCTTACAAAAGTACTTCAGGACTCATGACATTTCAGATGAATATGAAGGACACACCCAATGGACAATTTTCCTGCATTGTGAGAAATGGTTTGTAATATGAATCCCTCTTGTACATACCAGGATGACACCAACCATATGCATACCTGACACTCCCTTTCAATTACCTGTACTAGATTACAACACAGCTGCAGGGCAGTTCTCAGGATGATGGTAACAATTCCATGAGAACACCCTTTTGTATAAGAATATTACCAGCTAACATATTCTTTCACACTTGTCATAGGAAGAATTTCTCTATTATCTTTTGATGGTTGCACTTGGGAGATTAGTGTACATAAGAGTAGGAGTAGAAAAATTTGTGACACAACTGCCGATAACATAATAAATTAGTGAAGTATGTTAAGTAGTACATGTGTGAAAAATTATCAACTACTTCTGAGAAATATTTGAAACTTTATGATGTCATTCTCTTCCGCATCCCCCTGCTATTGCAATTGTTGCATTCAAAGTTATTTCAGGTCCCTTTAACTTGTGCTGAGATAGCCAGTCTAATATAATGCTCACTCTCTCATTGCAAGAGTAAGGCTGAAATGGAGCAGCTGTGGCAATGGACAGAAAAGCAAGAGTGCTGAATGGATAAGATGGATGTGGTGAAGTTGAAGGTTGCTAAAGGGAGGGTTCGGGGTTTAAGCCAGAAACATGCTCGGAAGGGATACGAAAGCTAACAGGGGAATTCAAAGATAAAAGAGGGAGGATTGATTTTGGAGCTACAAAGGAGAAAGGATCTCTGAGATAAGGTGAGGGCAAAGATTTTGATGTTATGAAGTTGTCAGGAAGATCTCTGAGATATGAACAAACTGGGGGTATCTCCAATTAACTAAGTAGGTGAGGAATCTTGAAGAAATGGAGCACATGGAGGGTTTTGGAGTCACAAGGAGGGTGAAAAGGAAATCCTGACGATAATGAGCAGGTTCAGAGACTTTTAGAAACATAGGGGTAATAATGTGATGATCCCTGCACAGCATCGCCAGCACCAGCAATGTTCAGATATTCTGCACACCTATGCACAAACAAGATGACGTTGCCCCATAATATGATTTCATTTCACTCAAAAAATGTTCTGGTACTCCCAGAGTGCGGGGCATATGGGCCAGAATTTCAGGTGTCAACAGCCAGTGGAGCACTGGCAATTATTTTTTTCCATTGGGGGAGGGGAAGGACGACAAAGCACTTCAGCCTTTGCGGCCAAAGTGCACAAGAAGAGGCAAGCTGACTGATCTTAGGGAAAGGTAAGGGCCTCGCAGGCAAAATAATGTTTTCTTTCTTATTGGACTTCCCTTTGGCACCCATTATGAATAGATGGGGTATGGAGTAGATAGGGAGAAACTGTTCCTATTAGTGGAAGGGTCATGAACCAGAGGATATAGATTTAAGGTGATTAGCAAAAGAACCAAAGGTGACATGAGGAAAAACTTTTTTACACAGCAAGTGAAACCTCCTACTCTCCAGGGAAAAAAGTCTCAGCCTATCCAACCTCTCCCTATAAGTCAAACCATCAAGTCCCGGTAGCATCCTAGTAAATCTTTTCTGCACTCTTTCTAGTTTAATAATATCCTTTCTATAATAGGGTGACCAGAACTGTACACAATATTCCAAGTGTAGCCTTACTAATGTCTTGTACAACTTCAACAAGACATCCCAACTCCTGTATTCAATGTTCTGACCAATGAAACCAAGCATGCTGAATGCCTTCTTCACCACCCTATCCACCTGTGACTCCACTTTCAAGGAGCTATGAACCTGTACTCCTAGATCTCTTTGTTCTATAACTCTCCCCAACGCCCTACCATTTTGGTAGATCAAATCGGGCCAGGACCTACTCTGTTAATGGTAGGGTGTTGGGGAGAGTTATAGAACAAAGAGATCTAGGAGTACAGGTTCATAGCTCCTTGAAAGTGGAGTCACAGGTGGATAGGGTGGTGAAGAAGGCATTCAGCATGCTTGGTTTCATTGGTCAGAACATTGAATACAGGAGTTGGGATGTCTTGTTGAAGTTGTACAAGACATTAGTTAGGCCACACTTGGAATACTGTGTACAGTTCTGGTCACCCTATTATAGAAAGGATATTATTAAACTAGAAAGAGTGCAGAAAAGATTTACTAGGATGCTACCGGGACTTGATGGTTTGACTTATAGGGAGAGGTTAGACAGACTGGGACTTTTTTCCCTGGAGAGTAGGAGGTTTCGGGGTGATCTTATAGAAGTCTATAAAATAATGAGGGGCATAGATAAGGTCGATAGTCAAAATCTTTTCCCAAAGGTAGGGGAGTCTATAACGAGGGGGCATAGATTTAAGGTGAGAGGGGAGAGATACAAAAGGGTCCAGAGGGGGATTTTTTTCACTCAAAGGGTGGTGAGTGTCTGGAACGAGCTGCCAGAGGCAGTAGTAGAGGCGGGTACAATTTTGTCTTTTAAAAAGCATTTGGACAGTTACATGGGTAAGATGGGTATGGAGGGATATGGGCCAAGTGCAGGCAATTGGGACTAGCTTATTGGTATAAACTGGGCGACATGGACATGTTGGGCCGAAGGGCCTGTTTCCATGTTGTAAACTTCGATGATTCTAAGTGGTTAGGATCTGGAATGCACTGCCCGAGGATGTGGTTGAGATAGATTCAATCATGGCCTTCAAAAGGGAACTGAATAAATACTTGAAAGGAAAAAAAATTGCAGGGCTATGGGGATAGGGCTGGGACTAGCTGGATTGCTCTTTCATAGGGCTGGCATGGATTCGATGGACCGAATAGCCTCCTTCCGTGCTGTGTAACCTTTCTATGATTCTAGGTGCTCTGTGACTGGAACGGTGCTCAGGCGCTCAAGTTGCATTTTCGGGAGGTTCCCTAATTTGAATATTTCTGATGATCCTAATGCACCTTGTGCACAATTTGTGCATAGACTCCTTCAAGCTGGCCGGTTACATTGAACTGTCCTGGGCCCACTGGGCACATGGTAGACTCAGGCCTTCATGATCGATAATGTGCAACTCCTGCTATCAGCCCCATAGAGTCAGTGGAAAATCTAAGACATGCAGCAGGAGGGATGGAATATCTTGCAGGCATGCTATGGGTGAAAGGGTAAAATGGCTTGCCTCATTGAGCTCACATAATTTTCATTATTCTGAAAACTCGTTAGCTAGTTCCCAAGGGTAGTTGATTATCTTTCACACTTATGGTATATAAATAAGTCAAATATGTCAAAACAAAATGAATAATACCTGTAATATTGTGAAGATGATCTTGATTCCTACCCTCTGTGTCTGTAAAACAGAGTGGTGAGAGGGAGAAAAATGCTGAGCAGACAAAGAGAGCAGAAGATTATATGTTTGAAGTAACTAGGGTCAGCACTTTCTTTCAGTTTATGAGCGAGTTTGGACTCGCAATTGATTATTGAATAAAAATAAATAATGGGCAGCCGATCTGATATTGCCTGTTTTACATTATCGGCAAAAGTTAAAATGACCCTATAATAATATTATTTAATAACTGTGGTGGTTTTCTAGCTTCTTCCATGTAGAATTAAACATAAAGCCAACACAACTAAAAGAAATCAAATTGTCTCCAGCATTCCTCCAAACTCTCCCTCCCCACCTCCTTCAACAGATTCTAGGTCAAAAATGCCTAGAACCATCTCTTAAAATGTGCACAGCTTTTTCACATTGAGAAATCCCCCATCAGTAAGCATCCATTCATAGTTTCTGTGAGCAAGCTTATGCTGCAAGAAGTCTAGATATTGGCAGATCGGTAGAGAACACAGACAGCCATCCTTGTTGCCAGTCCACATCCCTCCTCATGAGTGCATTCCAATGCAGCATGTATATCTGTTCTGATGTTAGTGTTCCTTCTGAATACACCTTTCAACATTTATATGTCACGGTGGAAGCAATGTGCCCTATAAAAGTGTGCCTTACAGTTTTTCTGAATTAAAAGTGTGTAGAAAAGAGGAAAAACTCCATGCTTTGCATATTATTCCCCTGAGCAAACTGAAGCTCACAATTTTGGTATGGACCATTCAGAAATATACCCCAACAGTAAAATAATATTTGAAAAGGAGGATAAACTTACGTTGATAGTGCTCCTGATACCACAAAGCTTCTTCCTCATTTGTTCCTAGATTCACTGGACCTGAGGACTGCATTCACTTTGTCCACTATCGCCATCCCAACATTTTTGACCTCTGCTTTGACAAGAGAAAGGCCTTCTGTTCTTAAGAGTGCCATCCTCCTTTGTTGTTTTTCCTACAGCAGGTTCCCCGAGGAATCTCTGTAAATGGAGACGCTTTCCCAAATGGAAGTAGAACTTAAGCATAACAAGAACTCCCTTTCCCTTTAATGGCAAACAGCAGCTCTTTAAGAGCTGTTGCCAATCACACTGCCAGCCGGACACCTTACACCATTTTTTTAATGTGCACAGAACCCAGTAAAATGAGAAGATGCAATATTCAATGAAGCCAGTCATCCTTGCTACTGTCACAGACTCCCAAACCGTAGGTGGTCATCATCTTCATTTTGCTGCCTTCATAACTTTTGGGCTAGTGTGCATTCTAGATAAAATAAAGAAATAAATAAAGAAGAATAACAAGAGTCTAGGAATACATGGGAACGTGCGTGTTAACTAATATTTAAGATCAATTTGAATATAATGAAGTTTAGAAATCATTTAAACATATTTTAAAATGGTGATTATTAACGGTTAACATCAGTTGATCTTTAGACGCTCTGGGCAGGGGCTCCCATACGTAGCCTCTGGGGGCCCCCCAAAAACGTTACTGCTCGCTCTAGCAATAAGAAAGCTCAATCCATCGTAAGTGATTACTCTTGGTTACTATTACTCATGGTTATTATTATTTGTGGCTACTATATTGTTCCTTTAACTTCAATAAGGGGTCTTTGCAATTTTTTGAATTTAAAACACAGTCTTTAAACTTTGAAAAAAAGCTATGGAAAGAAATGTATTTGGTCTCAGCCAAAGAACTCAGACAGTTCTGACAATGCTGAGCTGTAAGCAGATTGATGTTTGGTAAGTGCATTATTTTTCTGAATCTGTCTTGGCTGCTTTTCATACCTTTCAAAAACTTGTCCAACTGGAATTTTTCACAAGCCCCTTTGCATTTGATTGGACAATTGGCATATATTTTAAAACTCCTTTAAAATAGTTTTAAAATATATGCCAAGTAGGCACTTCATTACATTTAGGCTTTGCTGCCATTTATAATTTAAAGTTCTGTTAATGAAAATGTTTTTGAATTTACAATTTGCTCTGTTAGTTCATAAAAATCTACATAAAAAACTTATTGTTATTTTATTAGTTTAAACATCATGTAAAATATTTTTGTAGAGCATTAAAAAAAGACACTTAAATTTATGGGAAATGTCTATTTTAATAGCTTTAACCTACATTAAAAGTAAACATTTACTGACCTCTTTAGATCTGGCGATCTTCATTGAGATGTATACATTCTATTACTCAATTTGACCTTCAAGATCTCTGTTTGTTGTCCATTGTCATGAGCACTTGGTCATAATGGCCTTAATTGATAGGAAAAAAAATCAATTTGATTAATGTTGTATTGTTCAACTGGAACATGTGCCAAATAACAGACAATAAGGCACATAAGTGAACTCTTATATTAGCTAAATTGAAAAGGAAACTCCAAAAGAATATTCTGTTTATTCCACCTTAATTGGAAATTAGTGGTAAATTCAGCAAACTATGTATTTTTCATATTTACAATCCAATCTATGCAGCTTGCTTTTGTGTATTAAATGAAGCAAGTCACTTATTCTTTCACAGTGTACTAAACTATTTCAAGCCATAAATAACAATATAATTAATACTCATTTGTCAGTGGTAGCCCCAATGATATGCATGAATAGAAAAGCAGTGGCAAAGAGCCAGTGCTGCTGGAGGGGATCTGCATCACCAAAAGAGGTGGTATCGGTTTGCACTTCTGACAGCAACAGACTTACTGTTAAGCATGGTGGCAGCCATATTATTTTTGCCACGATGGACCAAGTAGCTGAAGCAACGCATACATCCAGCACAGCCAAGTCAAGCAGTTTAGCTCCCATTGACTATAAACCTGCCCCAGCAGTCCCTGGAGAAGGTATTGTCTTTGGTAAAGTTGATATTTGCTACTTTAGAATTGTGCATGTGCAAACTTGTGCATGTATGGTTGTTAAATGTTTTATTTGGTACTATAGAAAACATTCCACAATATAAACAGTGCAGCTTTAACGATGATTTAGGCACCAGAGGTTGACAAATCAGAACCATTCTCTGAATCAATTCAGTTTTATAAATACGGCCATAAATGATTTACATGTTGACTCTTCCATTACAAGTACACAAGAAATAGTGCGTTGTGAATTCTTTATAAGCATTTTTGTGGCAAACCAGTTAATCAGTCACCAAGACTTAGCTTTATAAAGATGCAGTCAGTATTTACATTATCAGTCTTAACAGTCGACTACACATGTGATTTGTTGGTCATATAGAATTATACCCCAATTAGAACAGTTCACATTCCATTATAGTTTTTCGAGCTTTGCGTTTCTGTGCAACAGGCTGAAGCTGTTGAGGTTACAAAATTAAATTTTTTTAAGAGATTGGGAACACCATTGTTGTTAATTGTTAATGCAATTTGGGCTACAAAATGTCTGGAAAAAATATTGAATTTACTGAATGGAACACCTTTAAAGGATAATGCTGGACATATCTAAGAATAGCAAGCTAAGACTAAACAAGTGTAACCCTCAGTGGATTAACAAACAAATTAAAAATTAAATAAAGAAATAAAGAGGAAAAATATCCTCAGCAAACCCTGCAGGGAGAAAGGACAAGGGGCTCATTGGGATGAATATAGGATTATGCATTTAGAGGGCTCGGACAATATTCAGGCATCCTGGACTGCCGCCTGAAACAAGTGCTAGGCATCTTGCATTTGCTAATGAGTGGCCAAATGTTTGTTTAAGGACCCCTCTGTAAAATTTGTCAGCACTGAGCAGAGCATATGCTGGGCATGCTCAGGGTTTCCAGTGGTTGCTGCGGCCTAACCAACGACTACCAACAAAAAGGTAAGAGCAGGCGTGCGCCTACTGACTCCACAGCAGTCCTGCGGGCTGCTGCTGGCCCACGATTGCCTCACCCCCCCCCCCCCCCCCACCATGTCTCTTCTGCCCCTCCCACAACCTACCTGAGGACCACTGCTGGCAAGGCAGCCAGCCCAAATTGGTCTTTTGGCTCTTTCCATTTGAACAAAGAAGGTTAAGAGGTGCTCTAACAGAGATATTCAAAGTTATCAGAGGCTTTGATAAAGTAAGTAGGGAAAAATTATTTCTACTGTTAGAGAGTTGGTAAGTCGAGGGTATAAACATATAATCGCCAAGAGGACGAAAGGAGAGGTTGGAAGAATTTTTTTAGGATATGGAATGCATTACTAGAAACCGTGATGGAAGCAGAAACCATAATAAATTCTAAAAGAGAATAGGATAAATATTTGAAAAAGAAAAATGTAAAAGGGTATGGTAAAAGGACAGGGGAATGGGACTAAATGAAAAGCTCAGAGAGCTGGCACAGGAGAGATGGAACGAATGGTCTCCCACTGTGCTGTAAAATTCTATGATTCCAATCGAACCACTGGATGCCTGATTGGTGTATGCAGCTCACAGCAAATATGCTGATGAGGTCCAGAACCATGAGCAGTCACTGACCAGTTGTGCCCATGGGGCACCATGACAAATAGCATTTTGCCAAAGGGTGTGAATTTTTCACAGGAGGACCTGAAGCCCTCCTGGAAGAGGTGAAAGTCAGGCAGGACAGAGATTTGGATGTGTCAAGCTACAAGCCATCTAAGAATATCAGCCTTGCAACCTTTGAGGTTGCCCTGGCACTCACTGCCAACATATTATGCCATGCTGTTTTATTCTCCTCGCCTCCACGGCTGCTTTTCCTCCTCTATAAGGATGGCATCGAGCGGTATGCCCATGGGGGATGCTATTCCTTCTCCAGAGTTGTTTGAAGTATTGGGGAAGCGGGGGGGGGTTGTAAAATGTAAGGGTGGTGTGAGACTGTGGCACTGTGAGGGGGTGTGGTCAAGTGAAAGTCTCAGTGAGGAAAACTGAACAAAGCCAGAAATCACCAAGCGAAATTTGGAGACTCTTCAAAGCTGTCATACTCCTCATTTCCATCCAAACCAGGTAACTGGGGGAACAGCCAGGCTGCATTGCATGGGCCTAATTTTCTCAGAGTGGCGTAAAGACAGAAAATTCCTGCATACAGCACCACCAGGTAAGTGGCGCTGCTACACACATTTTGCGGAGCTTAGGCAGGTGGATCATTAAATCTGTCAGAAAGATCGAGGAAATTTGCATCTAGCGCATTATAGACGCATATGTGGCATCATGCACGAAACACGAGTTTCCTCAATTTTTCTAACCACATAAGTGCTGAAGAGAGTGAGGAACTTCAAGGCCTATCACAATCAGCCTCATTACCAACAAAGATAAGGTCTTAAAAAGGGATGAAAGGCTTGCATCCACTTGGACATAAGCGGTTTTGGATATTGTTGAAAAAAGAGGAAAGAAGGTTCCACAATAAAAAGATGTTGACTAAATATGAAGATATATTGGCACCTGCATCATCGATGATCAAACAGGATAAGTAGACTGAGGTTGCCTCCTTTCCTGATGCTGGATGAACAGAATTCTTCAGAAAAAGTGTTCCGTTGTTGAAGATAGAATAGTTCTCTTAAAGATGAAGATTTATGTACATGATTACCAAAGGGATTGGGTGGTAATGCATTCTGGAGTTTTCTGATTCAACCTATTAATCTGACAGGCACATTTTTAGAGAAATCTTTACTCTAATATGTGTTGTATGTATTGATGTACCTGGCTTTCAAACATGTTTGATTGCATATACATATTAAATCCCCAAAAATGTAAATCACACAAAATCCATTGAGAAATATATGGAACGCTCATTGTTTTGAGTATGATATAAAATCAATTAGTATTTTTCTAGTAGCACATTTTTCACTGAGATTGAAACGTCAGAAATAAAGGAGAATCAATGCAGGAAGTACTTTTAGTGAGCAGTTAAAAATCATGAAGGGTATTTTCAGACTGTGAATATATACTGTAGATGCTTTAGGCAGTTTTGCAGCATTGACATTGTTGACTTCAGTCCAAACTGATCTCACCACAATTCTGTTATGCAGCAGTGAAAATTTAAGCCATCCAATCAAATGTTTCTTCCCTTTATACATATTTCATGGCCTAGAAATTCTTTGGCGTTGTGCCTTTTTTACAGGTGTAAAACAGATGCCTAAGCATTTAAATGGCAGCACCGCGTGCTCGTACATTCTGTGCAGGAAATGTGCCACCCGCCATATTGGTAAAGGTTCCTGCATAGGTGTCCAGGTCCTATGCCTGAAACAGACATTAGGCCACCTATTTGCATTTGCAAAGAGACTAATGCCTGTTTGAGGCCCCTTTTATAAAATTCATTATCGAATGACCACAGTGTGCGCCATGCATGCTGCAGTCAGTATTCTCAGGTGCTTGGCAGTCAAACTAGTGGTCCTTAAAGCAGGAGTGCATTTGCGAGCCGCTGCCGGCCTCCACTCTCCCCACTCCCGATTGCCTTGCCTCCCCGCCCCGCCCAATCTCTGCTTACCACCTTGGCCGGAATCCAAGCCGACCAATCTTCGGGCTTCCTGGATCGGCGAGCTGCCTCTGGGGACATAATTAGCTGAAGATAGAATGGTTGCCTTAAGGTTAAAAGTATATGTATGGTTAAGTATGTTCTCATTAACTAACATTTCAGGCACCCAACCTTGTGTCATAAGGGCAGATGTTTATAGTAAAATTTTAATAAAGCAACAAGGCAGTGGCAGTAAGTTTTGTGGCTTTTGCTCCTTGTTACCACACTAACTCAGTATCAGTATTCCATAGCAACTATACAGACTTGAAGCAGGCAAGGAGATTTAAAATTCTTAAAGCACCAGTGACAATACAGTGGTTATTACTGTTACATTTCTGGGATTTTGACTTTTTTTTTTACTCTGGGTTTTTTGGAGGGGTTGAGCACCTCTGACCACTCCCACAGGTAAGTCCTCACTCCCTTTGTTCCAGCAAATGCTTTCACTTACCCAGATATCAAGAATCAAGGTAAGTTGTAATCTACTCAGGCATCAAGCAGAGAACCCCTTTCACTTTATTTTGGCTTACTGGTTTTATCGTGTTCCCTCACATGCCCTTCCTTGGCCTCGAAAGACAGCAGAATAGCACTTTGCTGGACTGTGCTTTAGGCTTTAACTGACAAACAAATTTATTAAACAGTAAACAGGAAGTTGCTTAAACTTGTCTTGTATTCCCTTGAGTATAAAAGATTCAGGGGTGATCTGATCGAGGTGTTTAAAATGTTCAAAGGATTCAAGGGTCGATACAGTGCAACTATTTCCTCTGGTGGGGGAATCTGGCACAAGTGGACATCATTTTAAAATTAGACCCAGGCCATTTAGGAGGGAAATTAAGAAGCACCTTTTCACACACAGGGGAGTAAAAATCTGGAATTCTCTTCCTCCAAAAGACTGTGCATGCTGGGACAACTGGAGCTATCAAGACTGAGATCAATTGATTTTTATTAGTTGCGGATATCAAGGGATATGGAATGGGTAAAAGGAGTTGAGGTACAGATTAGCCATAATCTAATTGAATGGCGGAGCAGGCTTGAGGGGCTGAATAGCCTAGTCCTGTTCCTATGAATAATAGCTATGAAGCACAGAGCTGAAGACTGTTGTGAATTTATTTTCTTCGGCTTAGAAGGACCTATTGGTAACTCAGGCTTAGCTCCTGTGGGCCGTTTAGCCTTACAAGGGCTGATTAGAGTGGCCATTGCTGAAATGGCCTTGCGAAGTGGAAATGACCCCATCACTGTCATTGGGAATGGGGTCAGCAGCCTTGCACTTTGGTGGATCGGGTTTCCACTCAACCGTACTTGCACTGGTGCAATGGGTATCCTGAAATTTCAGGTCCAGTATTTTTAGTCTACTGGTAAAAACTGTCTGATGTTGCATTAAATCCAAATCATAAAATAAGATTTGATACCGTTTGTTTTTCACTACTGCCCAAAGCTGATTTTGACTCTATTGTTTTTATTCAAACCGACAAAAATTCATCAATTCCATCAGGACTGTACTACTGAGCCACACAATCCAGAATGTTTTCCAGCTTGATCCCTGATCTGTGCCATCAAACGGTCTCAATGGCAGCAAGGATTCTACAATTTGTCTCAGTGCCCCTAGACTAGGGAAAAGTATATCAGTCAGCATTCCTATTCCTGATTGATATCCAGTGACCTGGCAAGAAAGTGGCCATGTGTAAGGTGATGCCATCTGTGGTTGAAAAGTCTTCCAACATGCACTGTCAATGTTCACACATAAATAACAGCTATTCGGGTGAGGTAACAGAGAACACTAATGGCACTACAAACCAGTATGAGTTAATGTCTTTAGGAGGGGAAGAGAGGGGAAAAAAAATTGGTTCTAAGGAGAAAAATTAATCAAAATGCAATTGTCTAATTGGATAAAAACATCATAGAGTGCATGGGAAATGGAATTGGTGCTGAACAAATAGCCCTGATTTTAACTCTGGGCAGGAATCAGGTGGGCAGGGGCTGAGGCAGATGGCAAACTCTCCTTAACTCGGCAGCGTGAGGCCTGGAAGATTTTAACTCCTAGGCCTTATTTCCATGCCCCCGGTGAGTTTCCTGCCCAAAACCGGTGGGAAGCGACAACTGGTCGGCGGGCAGGAGTGCAACATTGGGCAGCAGGAGGCTGTCGCCAGGGACCAAAGGAATAGTGCCCGACACTCAGGTAAGTCACAGGGAGGAGATTTCAGGAGAAGCATTGCTACTCCTCTTGGCCTCACAAGGAAATTTTTTTTTTAAAGTATAAATAAACTTATCTCTTTGGATCTCTTCTGGCCCGGCTTCTCTTCCTGATAGGGTGATTTGGCAGGAAAGCCAAAACCACTTCTTCGATTAGGCTTATGGTTAAAATAGCAGTCGGGCCCCGATGATGTCATTGGAGCCCAATCTGCATAATTAAAGAAGGACCCCGACAGTTTCCAGTGAGTATCCTTCTCGCCTGCTCAGAAGAACAAGTTAAAATCATAGCCTGCGGGTAGACAGTGGGACATCAGTGGGTGAGTCCCATGAGTGAATTTAAATGCTCCTAACTCACACCAAGTCCCGTTCACCCATCACCCCTGTGCTCACTGACCTACATTGGCTCCTGGTCCAGCAATACCTCAATTCTCATCATTAAAATTCTCATCCTTACTTTCAAATCCCTCCATGGCCTTGCCCCTCCCTACCTCTGTAACTTCCTTTAGCCCTAGAACTCTTTGAGATCTCTGCCCTCCTCCAATTCTGGCCTCTTGCGCAACTCTGATTTTAATCGCTCCACCATTGGCGGCCGTGCCGTCAGCTGCTTAGGCCCTAAGATCTAGAATTCCCTCCCTAAACCTTTCCGCCTCTACTTCTCGCTCCTCCTTGAAGAAGCTTCTTAAAACCTACGTCTTTGACCAAACTTTTGGTCACCTGTCCTAATATTTCCTTATGTGGCTCGGTGTCAAATTTTGTTTGATCATGCTCCTGTGAAGCACCTTGGGACATTTCACTATGTTAAAGGCGCTATATAAATGCAAGTTGTTGTTGCTTGCCCACCCAGTGGAAAATTGCCCCTAATGTTTTTTATAAAACATTCTAGAAATGTTTCAACTGTATTGGCATTAAGAGTTTATATTTTTCATAAGTGAACCAGCTGAAAGGGAGCAAATACAATTTTCTAGCATTATACTGTAAAATTTGGAGAGAATGGAAAAAGCCATGTCTTTTCTGGTAAGTTAAGTGAAATGACATGGCCTCTGCTGAATATTGTATCTGCTGACACTGCTAAGAAATAAATGTCACTTACATTTACACGTAGCATTTAAGCTTGCATTTCCACACAGATAGAAGACCTTTATCTTTTTTTAAAAATCTGCACAATGGAATGGTTATAATGCCGTAGATTGAAGAGTGATTAGTTTTTCTGCACAGAATGAATTGTGTTTTGTAGTACATTATCACACATAGACATGCAATAAGTCCTCCTCTCCATCTCCATTTGAATTGAGGAGATATGCTCTGACAAAACTTAATGGTATTCTTTTTTGTTATATTTACCATCTGCAGATTATCTGTGTGACGAGTGATTTGAGGGCTCAGGGGTCAGATGAGCTTGCAGTGCTTAAAGTACAACCATGAACCACTAGAATGATGTTATTAAGGAAACAGAAATTTAGAAGAAACGACGGTGGCTTGCAGATATTTCAGCTACATACCATCCCATAGAAATTTGATCGCGCTGTTTACATTTTTCAGTCGTAAAACGGGCACCTAATGGTCCAATATGGCGGACGATGCATGCGCATCCATTCCGCGCCAGAAGTGTGCCACCCGCCTTATTTGATCGGCTACCATGAAGGCGCCCAAGACGCCTGCCAGTACAAATCAGGAAGCTTAGTATAATATTTAAATAAGGGTGCTACGCTCATTTGTGAAATTGGTCTGCTCCATCACCTGTCTCACCATGTGATAAACTCGCTCAGCAACCCGTGACACTATCAGCCAGCAAGGAATCTGCAGGAGTGCTATTTAAAGGGCTGATCCCCTCCATACAGGTTGTTGCTGGTTTGTCCTGTTAGGCTGCTAGTTAACTTCTGGGCCTTTATTGGCAGCTATTTTCGACATTCCACAAGTGAATTCTGACTTCTGGGAACAATTTTGTGTTGGTGCTGGACAGCTCTTGCCTGCTTTGCAAAAGAGTTTATTCCAGTCTCTGGTGATCTGGTCGGTCTGCCTTTGGGGTTGGTGGACGAGAGGGAGCAGCAAAGAAGACAGGAGAAAGTAAGAGCAGCTGGGAGATTTTGGGGAGGTGGAGGGCACTGCGCAGGAGGCCATACCCACAACGGGTCTTCAGGAAGCACATCTCTCGTACCTCAACTTCACTGAGTTGCATTGCGTAAGGCGCCTGCACATCACCAAGGAAGCTGTCAGTTATGTCACCTGCTGCAGCCAAACTGGAGCCCCAAACCAGGGCTCATACAGCTCTTCCTGTGACTGTCAAGGTCACTGTGGCCCTTAACTTTTACACCACATGGTCATTTCAGGCTGTAGCAGGTAACATCAGTGATATATTGCAGTTTGCTGTGTATCAGGGAGGTGACAAAGGCTCTCTAGCCAGGAAGAATAAATACATTACATTTCCTAGGGACAGAGAGAAGCAGCACGAAAGAGCATTAGGCTTCGCCTGCCTTACAGGCTTTCCTGGGTTCAAAGTGCCATCGACTGCACGCACGTTGCCTTGTATGCTCCCCATCACCAGCCTGGCATCTTCCTCAACAGAAATAAATACCACTCCCTGAATGTGCAGCTTGTTTGTGATCACAGATAGCGCATCATGCAAGTCTGCGCCCAGTTTCCTGGCAGCAGTCATGATTCATTCATCCTGCGCCAGTCCTCTGTGCCACCTTTATTCCAACCAGCGTCAGGTCATAGGCTGTCTACTTAGCGACAAGGGATATTACCTCCAGACATGACATGACTCCTGTCAGGAACCTGGGCACAGATGCAGAGCTGGCCTACAGTGAGGGCCATGCCATCATCAGAAATCTCATTGAGCAGAGTGTCGGTGTGCTCAAGTAATGTTTTCACTGCCTGAACCATTCGGGAGGAGCTCTGCAGTGTACCCCTGCCCATGTTTCCAGATTTGTGGTCGTGTGCTACATGCAACATAACTTCATGATACTGAGGGGTCAGTCCTTACCGCCATCTGGGCAGCAAGAAGTGGAGGAGGTGGAGCAGCACAAAGAGGAGGAACAGCGGGAGCAGCATCGACCACCAGTGCCCCCAGCTGCCAGAGCCCTCAGAATGCAACTCATTCTGTGGTGCTTCACCTGAACCATCCCTTCCATCCCCACTACACCAACAGTCCTGCAATCCTTATCACCACCATGGGCATGTATACCGGCAGGATATCAGCAAGGGGGGTCAATGGGCGCACGGGAAACCCGAAAAAAAAAATCCCTACCTTTCCCCACGTGATCGCGATTTAATTGATGGCCCTTAACGTGGCTTCTGGGTTTGCGTCTGAAAGCTGCGCAGTGGGTGGACTGTGCACCCGCATGATGTGCTGTCAGCTGGGGAGTTTGATTTAAAGGGCCATTGGTGCAATGGCTTTTGCTGGAGAAAGGAGGAACTCTGAAGAAAATGGAGCAGGCGAAGAGCAAGCCTGCCCCAAAGGTCAGTGATGCCTCACTTGAGGTGTTGCTGGCCGGAGAGAGGAGGAGGAGGGAAATATTGTATCCGGCGGACAGGAGGAAGTGCCCTGCCTCTGCCACCAAGAAGGCCTAGCTCGAGGTGGCAGAGGAGGTCACCAGCAGGAGCAACATCTCCCGCACCTGGATCCAGTGCAGGAAGCGCTTCAATGACCTAACCAGGTCAGAAAAAGTGAGTACACTTACTGATTCTCCTGCATTCCATGGTGCACATCAACCCCGCCCCTCACCCCCTCTCTTTCTGCCCTGCAAAGCCTACTCCATCACATCACTCCTCACACCCACTTCGGGCTCATTGTCAACTTACCTTCACTTTCTGAGGACTTCCAAACCTCCCCATGTGACCCCATCACTACTACTCACCCCAATCCTAATTCAATGTGATGTATGTGTCTGATACTCACCCTCTGATGCATCTCTTTCATGGTCAGCCTCACCCAAAGCAATGCATTCATCGGTTGGCCACTTCAGCCTCACTCACACGTCTGTACTTTCTCCCCTTATAGGAGAAGAGAACTCAAAGCACAGGAGAGGGTGCAGACCGGAGGGGGGTCACAACAGATAGTGGTCCTCACAGAGGTGAAAGGGGAGGCCCTGCAGATCAGCCGCACGGTCGAGTGCCTGTCCCTCGGGGATGCCAAGACTGGCACTACACAAACATCTGGTGACACAACTTTAACATTGATTACGCACAACATGAAATGATGTTATTAATGATTGACATGTTGAACATCTCAGTAAGCTCATCGCAATATAGCATCCGTGATGATTCTTAATATCGCCTTCTGTTCTCTTTCAGGCCCTTCAACTACTGAAGTGATGGGAGAGGGTGATTCCACAGAGGAGCTCCCGGCCTCTGAGGACGCACCGTCACATCTTAATGAGCCATCCACCAGCACAGATACTCACACCTCGGTGGGTCCTTGTAGTCAGTTAGTTGCGTTGGATCTGGTAAGTCACCACACATAAATGAGCATGAGCAGACATTGGTTGCAGGGGCAGCTGTGGAGAGTCTGCGTCAGTGGGCGCACTCCTCTCCAGGCTCTGCTCAGCTGGACACAGATGCTGAACCCCGGGGGCCATCCTTTAAAAGGAGAATGATCGAGGGACATGAGCACATTTGTGAGGTACTGGAACAGATGCCACGCACACTCTCCACAATAGAGGTGAGGATGGAGGAGTCCACCTCCAGCATGAGTGGACTGGTGGCATTGGTGGTGGGAATGTCTGTGATGGAGACAATGGCAGCTTCCATAGAGCTTCAAGCAAGGCTCACAAATGAGTCCCTTCGGGCCCTGACAACAGCTGTGCGGACTCAGGGTGAACTACATTCTGCTGCCCTGAACAGGCTGACAGTGACATTAGAAGTGGCCTTACAAGGCATCACACATGTCCTCCAAGCTGTTGTCCAGCAGAGTGGTCGGAGTGATATGGACCTGGCCCAGGAGACGGATGATGGCAAAAGGAGAATTAGAAGTGGGGTCTCCACTCAAAGCGCTCCCAAGTCTCACCTGTCGCCCCCCCTCTCAACCAGTACCCGCAATGCTGCCTCCTCTCCAGGTGACTGAGTCTGCCCCTGCACAGGTGCAGGTGGAGCAATCTTTGGAGTGGCCCTCACGGGCTCCAAAACACAGAGGGCCTAGGCCTAGAGCATCTCAGCAGTCAGGGCATGAACATAAGCAACCTGGCACTACCTCTGCTGCAGCCACAGGGAATGTACCACATCGAAGTAATAGGAAGCGAAAGGCTAAGGTTTTGTGATCACCAAGGGTATGCACAGGGGTGTCTGACAGAGTGTTATGTTTTTCATTTATATTTGTTTTTTGTTCCATGCACATTAAATCTTATAATTCTCACCACCACTGCCACGTCTTGTCCATTCTTGAGTCCCTTTTGTGAAAGCGCCCTTTCATGTGCTTCACCATGAACGGCAAGCCTTGATGCCACCCAGTGGGTGCGTTTACAGTGGATGTATATGTAGTTGTGGGAATGTTTTGTGCAGGGGGCGGTGGGGGGGGGGGTGCTGGTGTTGGCAGTGCGAGGACTGGACTATCCTCACTTCCCAGGTGTCCTTATGAGAATTTATCACATATGAGTGATTCCCTGGCATTACAAGCAGCCGGGTGAGCCGTTGGGTTGCCCATCGTCCTCCTCCTGCTCCTTTTCCTCAATGTTGATGGCAGATATGGATGCTGCATGAGGGCATGGGGCCTCATCCACCAGTAACCCTCTCTGTTGCGTGATGTTGTGCAGGACACAACATACGACTATAATTCTACCCACTCTCGCTGGTGCGTATTGAAGAGCTCCCCCGGATCGATCTAGGCACCGAAATCACATGTTCAGTGACGGACCTGGTGGTGATGTGACTGTCGTCGTTTCGACGCTGTGCCTCATTGATGGGGTTTCTCACAGGTGTCATGAGCCACGTCTGCAGGGGATATCCCTTGCGTCCTAGGATCCAGCCCTTAAGTCTGTTTGGTGCGTGGAAGAGGGCCAGGATGTTGGATTCCCACAGAATCAGGGAATCGGGCACATACGTGAAGAAATCTTTTCTGGTGGTTGCAAACCAGCTGTGCATTGATGGAGTGATATCCCTTTCTGTTGATGAATAGTCCTGGCACCGTGGTGGTCCTCGAATTCCTACATGTGTACATTCAATTGCACCCTGTACCTGTGGGAAGTCAGCCAGAAAGTGGAAACCCACTGCCCTCTCAGTCTGGCTGAAGTCATCCGTGGGGAAGTTGACGTAGTGGGACGCCCTGCGAAACTAACCGTCGGTGACCTGTCGTGCACTTGTGGGCAGACGACTGAGACCCCCCGGCGATGTCACCGGTGGTGCCCTGGAAGGATCCAGAGGTGAAGAAATTGAGGGCAGTGGTGACTTTAACTGCCACAGGCAATGTGACGCCACCAGGCCCAGCCGAGAGCAGCTCGGCATGAAGGAACGCGCAGATGTCTGCGACCACCTGGTGACTCGCTCTCAGCCTTTGTCGGCACTGCTCCTCAGAGAGGTCCAGGAAGCTCAGCCTCGGTCTGTAGACCCTCTCACGAGAGTAGAGCCTCCTGCGACGTCAGACCCTCTGTTGTTCCCCTCTCTGCTCTTCTGCAGGTCCGTGTGGAGCACCTCTGTCTTGTGGAGCTGCAAGTGGTGTAACTGCACGCCGTGCCTGGCGAGGATGGTGATGTTCCTCCTCCTCGGATGTACTGGTGAATGCAGCCATTGCGCCTCCATCCTGATGTCAGTTTGAGGGGGTCCAAAAAGTAGGTAAATATGTGTGAACAGAGCAATTCTGAGTGTGAACTAAGAATTCTCAGTCTAAACACAATGAACTCCCAGCCAACAGTTTGTCTGAGAGAACTGAGTGCCCTGTTGCTCACCTTTTATCCCCATCTGTCCAACAGGGATTTAAATGGCCAAATGGTTGCCGGCTGCAACTCGCCTCGGTTTCCATGGCGTGTTTCACACAGCACGGGAAACACGTTGAGGCAGCATTGAAATCGTTTCCCTGCATCAATAAAAATAAAATTCACCATTTCAACGACTTTAACTACCTTAATTCCTGCTTTAAATATTGGCCTGCCGGCGATTTCCGGCTTCCTGAAGCGCGCGAACACCCAGATGTGCTGGGTGGTACGCGCTTTTCGATGAGTTGGAGCCGGGATTTCTTCCCGCTCCATAAATCCGTGATTTGGATTGCCCCGTGCACCCAACTCACCTGGACTTTGGGGTTAAAATCATGCCCCATGTGTCACAAATTTCTCTGAGAGGTGACCGAGAAAAGGAATTTAAACAGTTAGTGGCAACCATGATAGTACAATTGGTAAGTGTAGCATGATTGGTGTTTCTTATTAAAAGCATTAATAAGATAGTCTGCAACATTATAATTACACTTAAACACTTCTTGAATGCTGATGGAACTGTTAAACTATTGAGATCTGTAATGTGTGCTTTTGTTATTGGATCATCATTTCAAAAATTGATTTTGTTTAATGTTTTGCTTTGACAGCATACCTCTTGTAAGTACTTCCTACATAGAGCTCTATACAAGTGACAATCTTAACTCACTGTACAACAGTAAGATTATATTGGAGCAAAGGGGAGTGGATGTTCTCACTATCCAGGAAGTGTTTGTTGAAACCTAAGTACAGGTCAGTGTCAGTGAAGAATTTGATAACTAGTATTTACTACAGTCATTGAGTCTAGCTTACCTGTGTACTGTATCAGTAGCTGACAACTACCATTTATCTTTATGACTTAAAGGCTTATGCACGCATCTAGTTTTTCAATATTTCTTTTCCTGTTTTCTCGATGCAAAAAAACTTCTGTGTGGCCACGTCATTTCAAATCCAAGCCCAAATAGTCACCACTTCCACCGAGGTGCGATTGTATTATATTTACTACTAAAATTATTTTCCTGACACTACAGTGACTTAACATTTGCCTTAAATATTTGACTGAATCATCCTGATTTATATGAGTCAAAACAGCAAGGTTTTTGAATAGATGAAGCAGGAGACACTCTGTCTGTTAGTTAAAAGTGTCAGCCTCAAGGTTTAGGCCACATTCTCTGATCTTTATGGTACCAAGTACAATGGGGGGAGTTTTAACCCCCCAGGATAGGTGGGGGGGGGTGGGGTTAAAATTTTAAAAATCGGAAACCCGACCCCAACCCGGTTTTGACGGAGGCTGGTTGGGGGCGGACGACTAATTTGCTCTCGAGAGGCGGGTCACTAATTTAAATATTTTAATCAGGCTGCGTGTCTCAAATTTTACCAGAGTTTTACATTTAATGGCTGCGGGCCGGGTTTCCCAGGGCTTGGGAAACCCAGCAGCTGGAGGGAGGCGAGAACAGCCGGATCCAGCAGATAAATGTCTTTCCAGCACTGCTTGTGAGCCAGGAGGAGCAGGAGTGCTTCACCCCGGCCCCCAAGCAAAGCTGCCACGATCAGCCTCCCTCCCCACAATCTGCCGACCCCATTCCCACCCCATGATCCGCCAAAGCCCCTTTGCAATCCGATGCCCCCTCCGATCTATCTCCCTCCCTCCACGAACTGCTCCCCCACCACAACCCACGATCTTCCTCCCCTCCCCCCAACCCATGATCGATCTCTCCCTCCCTCCCTCCCTCCCTCCTCTTTGCTCCCTGGCTGCAGCCTACCACTGCAGGCCTTCCCGCCCACCAGCCAGCCTCTCAAGTGAAGAAAAAGAATTTAAATGAGGTCCTGCCATCCGTGTTACCTGCATTTCTGCTACGGCCCCGCCTCCCTGTAAATATTGGGACCAACGTGTCATGATCTTCATAGCTGAAAAATGATCATGGTTCAGAAAACTATAAATTACGTGGAAGTGCTGAGGATTGGTACTTGGTTATGGTGGTGGGAATGGAGATGTTCCAATTAGTTATGAAATGTATGATGGAAAGTATCACTCTTGCAAGCCTTCTGCATAATTGGTATTGCTAAACTTTGGCCCAACAATGCTGATAAAATCATCTACATGACAGCATAGTGGAAACACTATGCTACCATATGTTACTTCTATGAATTTGTGTCTGTGCAGCTATCTACTTGGGTTTAGTGGTGTCAGCTGCTACCTTAAACAATCTGGTCATTTGCTTCTTATGGAAGTTGACTCCCACTGCCCTGTAATACTAGTGCAGTGGTGGGACCCAGGAGTGTAACAATGAAACTCCATTACGATGAGGACCGGATCTCCGTGTCTTATGCACATGCACTCCTTCAATCTCTCGGAGAAGCCGACCATGTTAACACAAGGCAAGAAAAGTTGATAAATTGAGAGATCTAGGCAAACAAGATATCTGTGACTGACATGATCCAAATATTTGCTGCCATTGCTTAGAATGACCCTGTTGCATAAAAGTTCAAGATTGTCACAGCCATCTGTTATTGAAGCAGTTTGCTGTTCTGGCTGCAAAAACGTGCAATGTTCATTACTGTTTCTTTGAGGAAGCATAGTCTCTATATAGTTTTGTATGATATATCCAAGTATGGATATCTGGGCCTATACACACAGGTGGAGGCTCAATGATCACCAGAGGTGCCAACACACATGTCTGGAATGCCTCCGCTGATCCTGCTCCTCCTCCTCAAACTGTCAAATAGAGAAGTATGTGCAAAGGGATACCTATTGTTCCTCTCAAAAAAGCACATGGTGACCATTCTCTGGACAAATGAGCACATAAAACAAATGCAGTGCAGCTTTAAGAAGCTGTCAGTAAGGCTCCAATATGTACCAGTAACTTACTTCTCCCACATAACAATGTAGCACAGAAACAGTGAATGAAACATAAATTTGAAAAACAGCAATATACTTTTAATAGCAAGGATCCAACCAAAGGGAAGAGGTGTCCTCTGCAACACCCATTTTATATGTCTGGGTGTCTGAGGAATTGCTCAAGAGCTGAAAACCAGGTCTTAATGAGCCTGATATAGAGCAGGTGTGTAGCCTTTAAGCACCACGGGTGCTTCTGGCTCACATTATTATGCGCACTGCGCATCAGGTGCTAATGAGACGTCAGACCCCAGCTCCCCATTATGCATTGAACTGATGCCCAGTGCGCAGCAGTGCTAATGTTACCTAAGATCATATTAGCAACTCCGTTGTATCGGTAAGAAAAAATATATTGAGTCTTTTGAGAACTGCATTTGGATTTCGGTATCAAAATCATGATAGGATTACAATATGAAAGTGCTGTATATTCAAAAATGTTCCATCACTCTGTATGTTAGTCTAATGTAATTTGGAGTAGTTTCTAACTATAAAAGGCATTTAAATTTCCGATATACAGTGGCTATCTGTATGTTCAGTATGTTAAGAAAAGAAATGCTTTCTTCATAATATGCAGCGTAGATTTTTGAATTGCCATCTGGGCTAAAACTAGTATTGTGGATTGGCTGCCCATCATACAAAGTGCCCAATTTTCCTTACCTTTGGTTTCAATGGAAATGAAAATTGGGTGGTTTCTAACGCCAGTTTTACGCCCAGATGGCAAATTGAAAGTCTCCCTCATGGTCTCATTCTAACATACTTTCCATGTGCTGCTGTAAACGGAGTATTTTATTTAATATAGTGGTGGATATTTTTACAACATTTTATCGATATTTAATGGAAGAATGCATACATTCTGAAAGGAAATTTAGTACTGAGATGCTAACTCCCATTTAATGTGTGCATGAGAAAATCTCACTCTTTATAATACTTTAAATATCAAAGTCTGTGGGAAATATTGTCAGGAGAGCAAGAAGGAAAATTATAAGGTGCCGTATTCAACCCTTGTGCTGCAGCATTCTTGATAAAATGATCTAGGACATGGGAAGACTAGCCATGATAACGATAAACTAGAATCTCCCTTTTTTACATCAAATCTCAATGTTCTACAATTGTGAAAATTTGCATGTGTAAATAATATTTTCCCAGATGCTGTAACAGATAAGGGGAAATTCATGAATCAAGGCATTTACTCCTAAAAGCTTATTTCTTCCACTACGCTTCAGATTGGCAGCCGCCATATTGGATGAGGTGGCTTTTGGGAGCGGGGGCCTAATCATAAAAAAAAAGGTCCTGCTCCTGTTTTAGGACCTTTCTGTGATATTAAGGTGTGGTAGCATCAGACTCGTTCATTCTTTGGCCTGAATGTCTTACTTGAACCTGACAAAGGAGCAGTGTGTCAGGTGGCTTTGCTTCAGGGAGGCAGTGACTGAGCTATGTCACCTGCTGCAGCATCATTTGGAGCCCAGCACTAGGACATGCACAGTACTGCCTGTGTCTGTTGCAGTCTGAATTGACCCAAAGGCACAACATTTGAGAGCAACTGGGGAACTAAGCAATATAAGTCAGCTTGCTGTGCACAGTTCCATCAAGCAGGTCACAGATGCTAAGTGGCAACATTTCATCAACTTCCCCATGGGGGCTGCCAAACAGGATGTAAGAGCTGTGGGATTTGCTTGAATTGCTTGATTTTCCTCAAGTGCAGGGGATCATAGACTGTACCTGCACAGCCCTGCGTGCTCTTTATGAACAACTAGCAATGCACTACAGCAAGAAGTCCTGGAGTGGTGCCTGAATCCAGAACCTTCTAAGTCTAAGATAAGAGTGCTACCCCTGAGCCAAGCTAAATTCCGATTGTCTCTGCTCTTGAATTGAAATATTTAAGTAAATGGTCCTACTAGCCTTGGAGCATTCTCTCATTTCTGCTGGTGATAAGACCTTGCACTCACTCCGAGGGAGATGGGCACTAAAACGTGCTTGGACAGAAGTATGATAGACTAATGAATGGGTATATGGGAATTGAAGGTCCATTTTTCAAAACTGGAGGGCTCTAAAGTTTCCAACATTGGATACCTAACTGGTGGAGCTACAGGAGGTAGTCAAAGAGAGGGTGACATTTATGGTCAAAATTAGATATGAGTTTTTGGAAAGTTTTGTCTCCTACCTACTTGAAGCTCTAGTTCACTAAAGATTTCCTCTTCACTCAACAGCTGAGGATTAGTGACCCTGTCAGCTTTCAGTTAGTCTGCTCATTCTCTACCCTTCCCCCATGTCTCAGTGTTATTATGGTGGCTGAGTCCTCAATGGCTGATTTAACCTCTTTTTTTCTTTATTACCAAGAGAACAAAAAGATATATTTTGATGATCACAAATATTGCTTCTGATTTGTATATGGCTCTTGTTATGATTTTATTTAGCTGTTGAATTTGATTGTTGAGAGTTGCACTTCCCTGTCATTCTGTTCGAATTATTTCTTGTTCTTGCTAAGCATTGCAGATAAGGTTTTGTGCTACTGTTTGTTCAATAAACTGTTTCTTTTTTAAAAAAAACAATTCAGTAGACCTGTCAACATCAGCAACATGTTAGGGATGACATTTGTAATTAGTCCTATTGACACATATTGCACAATTCCTTTAAATGTGCAGATGTGTTTATGTTTAAGAGTGATTTATGTCAAAACATGTGATATTTTCAATCAAAATGAGTGACACTTGTCAGTCTGAATTAAAATCTGAATAAAATAATATGAAAACTTGTCAAAGTATTCCAAAAACAAGTTTGCTGCAGAAGGACCCTGAGGTTGAATTCAAGGGCTAGAAGCTGAGAACTCTACTATTATCTATTGTGTATTAAATTTTGTATGTGAGGCACGGGCTTTATTGAAAACCATAATGTGAGCCTTGTTCCTATGGCTAAAAACATAAAAGTACCTACAATATTAGGTATGCCCGTGGGTGCCATTGTGATAGGAGTTTTCAATCTTAAAAGTGTATCACACCATGCCTATCACAGATTTACCCATGCCTGGTGCTACACATAGTAAGTGCTATGAAATAGTGTGCGTATATAGTAAAGAAATGGTTTACTGTTTTACATTGTTTCATTGTTTATTTTTATTTATTAATAACTTCTTTTACGTGATATTTAAAATCCTTAAAAATATTTTTTGCAGCTTTTTTCCCTTCTAGGCTTCCTTCCTGCCTATAGCCATCCAGAATATATGGCAGATAACTTTTAATTGTAAATATTAAATCTGTTTCAGTTAATGCTTGTGCCTTCCTGCTCTCTCTCTCCCCACAGACCCTACACATCTGTTTTAAAACTTGAATTTTTTAAAACCTCAGCCTCCAATGGTGTATGGCCCCCAGCAACATTAGCATTCTCTCTCAAAAGCTCAGTTTTTCTGTGAGTGAAGTATTGCTTCAGTACTTTCAGAAGTTGACTGCTCATTAACATCAACAATAACAACTTGCATTTATATAGTGCCGTTAACATAGTAAAATGAACCAAGGCGCTTCACAGGAGCGTTATCAAACAAAATGTGACACTGAACCACATGAGGAGATATTAGGACAGGTGACCAAAAGCTTGGTCAAAGGTAGGTTTTAAGGAGCATCTTAAAGGAGAGAGAGGTGGAGAGGCAGAGAGGTTTAGGGAGGGAATTCCAGAGCTCAGGGACTAGGCAGTTTAAGGCACAGCTGCCAATGATGCAGCGATGAAAATCAGAGATGCACAAGAGGCCAGAATTGGAGGAGCACAGAGGTCTCTTACTATTTATCTGATCAACAGACCCAGGGACATGACTGACACTTGGGCATCCCAGACCCTGGCTGAATGAATGACCTAGTCCTGGGTCTTGTTGTGCTGATCGTTCTATGTTGTCTCCAGCCCAATCATGACTGCACGCCCCCGCTTGCTGCACCTGCACCCACCCACCCCCCACACCCAACACTGCCAAGAAGGGAATTTTCTGAGCCATACTCAGAAAATACAAAGTTCCATAAGCCAAGACAGGACGGGAATGGTAGCTCACAATTCCGCACACCCTGCCCGCCACCCCCCCCCCAACAATTTCAGAAGCAAAATTTAGGACCGCATCAGAGGAGGTTAGTTAACTACCCCACCTTCCCCCACTGAAAAGAAAGTTGAAGCTTGGCGCAGCCAAGGTCAGCTTACCACAACACTCTTCCACCCCTCACTGTGAGGAAACTATGGTGCTGAAGGAGGAAAGGGATCTTATTCCCCTCCGCACCCTCTCCTGACAAGAAAATGCAGAGGGAAGTGAAGGACATCTATTTCCCCCTCCTGCCCACTCGAATGACCACAGGTTTTCAGACCCAAGGGCTCCCTGTTAAAGAGAATGTCTGACTTATGATTCTGAAATAAATTTTAAGTAAAAAAAAAAAAATCCTCATTTCACAGTTGCAAAACACAATGCTGGGGAGGATATGGGGGCTTCAAGGATTTCTTTCCAGGGGATGGGACCGAGCACACCGTCTTCTCCCCCCTCCTCCCCCCACCCCCACCCCTAAGTGGTCATTGTTTGTATAGACAAACTCAACAGTTATGTAGTAGATGAGATAAATCATCTTTGGAAGGATATCTTTTGAATTCCCAGTAGAAGCGTTTTATAAAAGGTTTTTTTTATGATAGTTCTGTGTTATTGAGGCTGTCAGAATGAATTCCCATCATTTCAGATAACACTGAAAAGAGAGCCCCCTGTATAAATATATTTAATTCAAAATCTCATGTTCTCTGATTATAAGTCATTACTAACAAACATTCCTGATATAAATTTTGGCTCTTTTTTGATCAATAGTTTAAATGGCCCCATTATGACTCATCTAGCTGTATGTTCTTTTCCATTTCTTTAAAATGTTCACTACAGTGCAAAGTGTTAAGAAACATAAAAACATAATGGGTTTTGAAATGCTTGACAACAACTGCTTGGAATGCAACTTATAGACGATTTAAATGCTGAAACTTCTGTTTAGTAGACGGTAATAGTTAATGGGAGCTAGAATGCTTCTTAATCTCCCAAATAACCTTGAGCATTTTCTACCAGAGTAGAGCACACAATCAATTACCCACAAGCACAAAATTGACAAAACCAGCCTCAGCACCAAGTACATATAATGAAGTATCATGAGTCTGTATAATATACCTGTCAGTGTTGTGTGAGATATTTGATGGCATCAATTAGAAAGCTGGAGTAAGAAGGAAGGTGGGCAAAGACTGAGGTTCAGAAAGATCCAAGGAAAGCACAATATTCCATTCATTTTGCTGTCAGAAGGATTTGCCTGGATGGGTATAGGATAATTAATTGCCATGGCAACGGGTCAGTGGCAGGGATTTAAATCAGTTATTGGGGATTATGATTGATTTATGAAGCTAGGCCAAGACAAAGGTGACCCTGCTTGCTGAAAGGTAGCCAGTTCTTTGCTGAGAAAGATGAAAAAAGTTCTATTAACTTTTGAAGAAAGTCTGTCCGTTTCAAGGATATGTTTGAGCAATAATGCTTTCTGTGCCTGTTCAAGAGGAACTTGTCAAAAAGATAAAGAGCAGCCTTGCAAGCAAAGCTAGTACTTCAGTTACAGGAACATTTGTACCTCAAGGGTCCATAATCACATTTAAACATGGAATTGCTACAGGTTAGTATTTTCTTTAGATTTACTGAGAGAAAAAAGACTCCTTTGGTAGAACCTTGCCACAAATAAATGACAGCCATTAATAGTTTGCTTAAAAAAAGTGCTATGAACAATACAATTGATTTTTCTTGATCCTGGTTTAAAGTAGCATTTGCCTTTTGTTAGTTTGCTATCGACAAATTGCTCAGCCAGGTGAATTGCTAGGCTCACTAAGGTCAGTATGCGTAATAAACCTAGTGGAATACAATGCAACTTAAAACATGTCTACCAGATAAGCCCTCAACATTCACTAGCAATTAATATTTGGGTTACAATGATAGACCAATGGTTGGCATGGGCAACCAGACTGGTAAAGCAAACAAAGTATCAGAAAGACACTGTACATTATATCCAAAATCGTTCATCTATAATTTAAAGGCATCTTTAAATATTTTATTTCAGAAATGCCATCACTATTCTGCACAGCAGGAAAGAAATACACACTGTTAATTGTCCAACTTCTAAAGTATTCTGTCTTTTCTCTTTTTCAAATGCTTTCTGAACTGTGTTTTATATGCCTCACAAATAATATTTGACATTTCTATTGAATTAACAGTTTTTATAAACAATCTACACATTAATTTGTGTAACATAACATTTGTCAGGTGTAAGTTCAGTTTATGTATTGGCAGATTTTACTGTACATGGGTTGATGGGTGTTGTGAAACTAGTTTTCACCAGTATACAGCACTTATTTTTTGATGGCAAAATAGGTTTACCAATTAATAAGAATTAGAGTGATTTCACCAGCCCACAGTGCAAGTTGGTAGATTAGTACAGTAATCCATATTTTTTAACGAAACATATTAAGCCAAAGGATTCTCAAATAGAATTGATTTCCTATACCTAAATGTAACAAAGCAAGGTTGCTTCTTCAAGGCAAAAATGATGATGAATTGTTTATCTAAACCCATTTATCATGGAAGGGGCTAAAAAAGAATGGAGATCACTGGGTTGATTTTAACTCTGGGCACATTTGGGGCAGGTGGGGTGCAGAGCGGAAGGGAAACTCCCGCGGAGAGTTCAGCGCAAGACCCAAGCCATTTTAATTTGCAGGCCTCATTTCAATAAAGCAACACTGTCTTCCACCCAACACGGGCGAGAGTGATGTCAGGTCTGGCGGGCGGGAGCAGAAGTTGGGTTAAAATCGACCTCCACATTCCTGGGGAGAGAAATAAATCGTGCGGATTATCTATTGGATGTGTCACACATCAATGTTCTATGATGAACGAAAGACATGTTAAGTTATTACTATATGTAAATAAATATCATAAATTGTAAAATGTTATTGATTTTTGTAAAGTATATATTCATTAGCCAGTAACATCATTAGACAACATTCATTTCCCTCATTACCCACATATTTATATCGAATTGAAATTGAAAACATTAATAGGGCCACTGTTTTATGGTGACTCAACAGAGAAAATTTTATGAGGCTCTGCACTGGTGGCAGGGCCTTCCACATAGCAAGCACATGATGGTTGCCTGCTATGTGCTGATTGTATGTAAGCCCCTTGCAGTGGCAAAGTCTCGCAACATTTATCCAATGGGGTAAAGAGCTGGTGTTGAAATAGATGGGATTGTCGTAGATGGCCTAGTTGGTGACTGAGACCATGGCCATAGAGAGGCCATGGCAATGGTGAAGTTGAGTGGTGGCCATGAATGTGGGAGGGGAAATCTATATGAAGATAAATATTTAGAGAAGACAGGAGAATGCTAAATTTGGAGAAGAGAGGGCAAGGGAAGCTGAGATGAGTAGTTGTTCATTGCAGAATCTGAGGAATGAACGAAGAAGGATATCTTAGTGAAAAGTTGAGTGTGTGGCTTGTGAGAGTGGTAGATGATGAGGATTTTTAAATGAGAAGTGAGAGGGGTTATCGGAAAATCAGGGCTTATAGCTTTAAACATGCTTCTATTCCTGTTGTGAGCTAATAGATTTAACTGTACCATATGATTAAAATAATTCTCCCCTTCATATTTTAAAAGAATTCCTGTTATAAGATTAAAAATAGGAACTGTCTATTGTCACTAGGAAAATTGGGATATAATTCATGAGGACTAAGTTTAATGTAAACTATATTGATCTGTGAAATCTCTAACAGTAAAGAGGTTCCTTTCCTTTGTCCATTTACGCACATTAAGTGAATCTCTTTCAGTTTGCTCTGTCTTTGTTCAAAGAGTCCAGACTTAACCAACAATGATATGCATCATGTGTGTTGATAAATAGGATTATCAGTAGAGAGGTTCCTGTTTATAGACCTCCTTAACAGCCTCCCGCATTCTCAGAAGAAGCATGCATAGAATATTTTCACTTTGGAACTTTATATTGTGGGCAGAAATTCTGACTTTGTAGATCAGCATGAAAAGATGTTTGATTTTAGAGTGGAGCCTTCATCTTGTGGCCAATTTTCAGCTTAATAGATAACATTCAACATGACATAAAGGGAGTTAAATTGGATAAGTCCCGAAAACAGGCGCGTGAACGTGGTCCGTGATTAACCCACGCCCGTTCATTGCGCTGCAGGCAGGACGTTAAATTTGTGCTGCTTGCTGATTTCTATGATTGCTGTTCATTGGGTGCATGTATCAGCAGGGGACCGACATCGCGAGTGGCTAGTGCCACTTAAAGGCAGCTTGCACCTCTTAAAGGGGATGTGCACTGTGGCTGCTGGAATTGGTGAGAGGAAGTGGATTGCTTTGGAAGAAGTTTTGTGAAGATGTCTCAACCTGCGAGAGAGCGTGCACCAAGGTTTTCTGATAATGCACTGGAGGCCTTGGTGCAAGAGGTTGAGAGAAGGAGAGACATCCTGTATCAGCAGGGGGGCAGGAAGCCCATGAAACATATGCTCAGGAGGCAGTGGGAGGAATTAGCAGCAGAGGTCAATGGCAGGAGTATAACTCCCAAGAAGATGGATTCAGTGCAGGGCGAAGTTTAAAGATCTGACACGAGTTGTCAAGGTGAGTTCAATCTTCAAACGGCATATCCTACCAACTGCACCATTAGCCTCATCCACTGCTCAATTCACTACACCCCCAACAATCTCTATCAATCACTAATCAACTGTTCAATTCATATGGTTTACCTCACCCGCACACACCGATGACCAGCTCCTAAGAAGCAAAATGTACCATTCAATTAATACCTAGCGAATAGATTTCCGTGACTGTAAGTCATATTAAGTATCTTTGATCAACCATTTTAGACTTTAACAAAGTATGTGGAATGTATTTTAGATCTGAGTTACTGCAAATTTTAAGCATTCTTACAAACCTAATGGATCGCTCATGAACTCTTCTGTTATGGGGAGATTTTTTTCAGGAATCACCCCATGGCAGAAATGTTTAACTGCAATACATAGCTCTGTTAAATCTAAGTAAAGGGTTTCAACCATACTATATATGTAAGTGCTTGCTCCATGGAGAGATTCTCAAAAAATCTCCTCATAATGGAAGTGTTTAGCAGGGAAGGGAAGGAGACAGAGAAGAAAAGGACACAAATCTAAAAGATTAAAGTGCAGCATGCTGACTCCAGGTAAAATGCTGGCATTAGCAGATGAGTCATCTCCTCTTAGACATAGCTCCTGTATTACTAAATTGCCAGTGGCTTCAATAATTCAATTGACCCTATGCCAATGTGGAGATAAACATACGTGGGATGCAGTACCCCTTCAACTTGACCCCATTTCCATCATGGGACTTGGTATGAGGATAGACCTAGTAACATAAATCACATCCAGGTGGAGGTTTGAATCCTATTTAGATATTACATTTATTTTTGTTTCAGTTGATTTGTTCTAAATAGTAAATACTTATTACCCCCTAAATCATTACAGAGCTTACTTGTACTAAGATTCTGATGTGTTTTGATTAGCACAACTGTTATACACCCTATAATAATTACCTTTTCAAGTCTCTATTATCTAGTTTCATTAAAGCCCATTACCATCATTCCTGTTAGCAGAACTGTCTCTCTTCTGGCATCTTTTGAGGAAATAGTCCAGGACAGTCTGAGATTGTATGAATTCATTATCCCTTGATTAAGCACATACTTTTATATGTGTGAAAATCAGCACATCATTAATCCACATAAGAAGGAAAAATATCCCTGATTTATGAAGATGTGACCTGTTTTCCATCTGTTGAAATCTTCTGGCAGGAAGCTTCATCACACCTAATCACTGGGATGGGCTGATACTGTATGATGAAAAAACCTGAGAGATTGAGCCAAGAATTAAGCAAGTCATAAGGTGTTATGTAATCAAGAATTTCTGTTTTGAAACTTAGTTTGGACTATGAAAGATGTTGGCAGAAGTACAAGTTCAATTATTATTTTATTTAACTTTTAGCTTTTTTTAAAAGCTGTGTTAGGAGCCAGAGGGAGATAAAGGACTGCATAGGGCCATTACAGGATTAACTTGGTAGATTCAGGTGTACTCCCAAAATATTGCAGAGGTTTTAAATGGCTACTTTGCATCAGTCTTCATGTCAATAGACCATTCTCAGTTACCATTAAGGCAATGTACAGTTGACACAAAAGTTGTAAATGTCTAAGAGGATACAGATGTAATCGGGAAAGAATGAGAGCTCTCAAGTCAGACTGGGCTGTTGGTCCTAACGGAGTTAACCTGAGGGTGCTCAGGGAAATGGGAGATGTATTAAGTAAGCCCTTTATTAATTAAACAGCTTGCTAGAGTCAGGAATTACTCCCATGTACTAGAGCTAGGATAATGTTGTATCACTATTAAAAAAGGGCGACAAGTCAGAACTGGGAAATTATAAGATCATTAGTTTGACTTTGGTTACAGGCAAGTTGCTAAAAGAGATCATTAGAGATACTCTGTATGACCACCTGGTAAGAGAAGAGGTCATGAGAAACACTCAGCATGGCTTCAGGGAAAGAAGGTCATGTCTCACCAGTCTGGTTGAACTTTTTGAGAAGGTTACTAGGTTGGTGGATGGAGGCAGACCAGTCGACTTAGCATACCTGTATTTTCAAAAAGCTTTTGATGAAGTGCCACACAATAGGCTACTTTATAAGACAGAGTCCTGTGGGATTGGAGCGCAGATCTTGGGTTGGATAACAAATTGGTTGCAATCTCATAGGCAGATGGTTGTTATTAATGGTAGTGGTTCTGCGTCGAGCCCAGTTACTGGTGAGGTTTCGCTGAGATCAGTGTTAAGAATATAAGAATGTAAGAAATAGGAGCAGGAGTAGGCCATATGGCCCTTCAAGCCTGCTCCACCATTCAATAAGATCATGGCTGATCTTCTACCTCAAGTTTACTTTCCCACCCGATCCCCGTATACATTGATTCCCTTAGTGTCCAAAAATCTATCAATCTCAGTTTTGAATATACTCAATGACTCAGCATCCACAGCCCTCTGGGGTAGAGAATTCCAAAGATTCACAACTCTTTGAGTGAAGAAATTTTTCCTCATCTCGGTCCTAAATGGCCGACCCCTTATCTTTAGACTACGCCCCCTAGTTCTAGACTCTCCAGCCAGGGGAAACAGCTTCTCAGCATCTACCCTGTCAAGCCCTCTCAGAATCTTACATGTTTTAATGAGATCACCTCTCATTCTTCTAAACTCCAGAGAGTATAGGCCCATTCTACTCAATCTCTCCCCATAGGACAACCCTCTCCTCCCAGGAATCAATCTAGTGAACCTTTGTTGCGCCCCCTCTAAGGCAAGTATATCCTTCCTACGGTAAGGAGACCAAAGCTGTACACAGTACTCCAGGTGTGGTCTCACCAGAGCTCTATATAAGAACCATTGCTCTTTACTATCTATATTAATGATCTGGAATCATAGAATCACACAGCACAGGAGGCCATTCGGCCCATTGTGCCTGTGCCGGCTCTTTGAAAAAGCTATCCAATTAGTACCACTCCCCTGCTCTTTCCTCATAACCCTGCGAATTTTTCCTTTTCATGTATTTATCCAATTCCCTTTTGAAAGTTTCTATTAAATCTGCTTCCACCACCCTTTCAAGCAGTGCATTCCAGAAGGCATTGTAGGAAATGTCCACGTTTGCAGATGACACAAAGATTTTTGCTACTGTTAGAGCCTTAAAGTGCAGAAAAAAAGACTACAATCAAATTTAGATGTGACTGGGTAATGGGCATTGTCTGGCAGATGACATGTAACTTAGATAACTGTATGCATGTTGGTAGGGCTAATGCCAAGGATGTATTTACCTTTTCTAACTATCTAAGAAGGAAGTGACATGTTTGTTTATATTACGCTGGTGAAGATGACAGCAAATATGCAATTTTTAAAAGTTAGGATATTGCCAATACTTTCGAGACTTCTATTTTGTGGATGTCCTAAAATACCTTGATTTTGATTGAAAAAATTCAAACTTATGAAAGACACCTCTAGATGTAACCTAATGCACAGAAAAAAAATAACATTTGAAAGTCTTGCTTCCTTTTGGCCAGTGAGCATACTAGAAATTGCACATGTCCCAAAACACCAGAAATACTAGGAAGTGCAGCAGATTAACCAAAATACCGAACTTCAGCAGGCCTTGTTCATTTAAATTTTATTGCATTTTTATTGCAGGCTTGTTTGCACAGCAGGCAATCTTGTCAGCCTTTGCTACCAGCAGGAGCATTACCTTTTCTAAGGCTGCATTCAAGCTCCAAGTCTGTTGTACGACAAAAGCTTAACTTAAAGAAAGTGAAAGTAATTGCTTTATTAATTGAACTCTATATAGAAAAGGAGCTTTGGATAAATCTTGCTCAAATTGTCTTTTCGGTTTAATATGTCCTTTGTGCAACTTTGTGCACTTTTCACATTTGGACTGCTTTTTGAATGATTTCCCAAACCGCCTCTATTAATCTCATTTTACGGCAATTCTGTTCAGAATGTAACTCACTTTTCCAGTTTCAATTTGTCTTTCTCTGCCTTTCATATCTACCCGTACTACAGTCCCTGAGAAAACTGGTTAGCATGCCAACTCTTTACTAATATCCAACAGCAAATTTGTTTGGTAATTCAGTCAAGCCAAATGCCACACTGTCATTTGCTTCCCTTCTAGGCAAAATGCCACCTGCTGCTCAACCTCATGCCATTTAGGGAGCACTTTGTAGGAGCAGTAGAGAAGGATCTACACTAAGTAAGGTAGCTGGCGCAAAGGGTAAGCAGAAGTATAAAATGGGTGCCAGAATGACACGTTTAGCAGTGAAAAGGTCTGTTCCTGATTTGCACGTAAGCCTGAGCCGTTGCTAAATTTGGCAGAGCCTTTTTTTAAGGCGGCAGTGGCGCTGCCTGCATTGCTGCAAGCTCTGACTACTTTATCAGGCTCTACAGCGGTCCAAGAGGGAGTGCTGGAGTTTGCGGAAAAAGCCAGCCGGTAAGTTTTTTTTAAAACTTACTTTAATGTGGAGCATCGAGGAGCAGGAGTGCTCCGCCTGCCTTCACGTTAAAATTGCAACCACTGCCGACCCGTGCTTGCACCCACCCGATAACCTACTCCCCCCTCCCCGTCCCGCCAGACTCACCTAGTCTCGGCCGCTGCCCAAGCTGGCGGAAATAGGTCAGGTTCCGACTGGCGAGTTGCATCGGGGTGGCCAATGGTACCTGCAGCTTGCCGGAATTATGAAGATGAGGCACGAGGACTAATTTAGGACAGTCCTCGGACCTCTCCATTCTGGTTTGGCTTGGCTACGCACTGCATGAATTGCACCCGATTTCAGGCGGTAATGAATTGAGGTCCCAAAGAGCCTCCGACCTAACCTCTTTGCTGTAGTCATCTCTCCTCCTCGTAACATCAAAATAAAGGTATTCCAATTAACAAATCCGTGCTTGTAATGTAAAGCAGTACTTTGAGCAGAGATGAATAAAAGTAACAGCGAAAGTCCAGACTGAACCCCCAAAGTAATAAAAAGATCACTATGCAGGCAAAGAAACCTCAACCTTCAGTAGCAGCACACAAGATGGCCTCCTCAATGTGGCATCTGCTTCAGTGATACCTTGCAACAGATCTTTTATCATTTGCGGTGGGTTTGGCAAAATTGGAGGGGAATGGGGCAGAAAATTTAGATGCGTCCCCTTGACCCTATTAAATGTGGCAGGACAGGCTTGTGACAGGCCTTAAAGAGAACTAGCAGTTGTTTTAGGAGAATTCTGGTGCAGTTTTCTCCTGGCGGATTTGAGGTGGGAACCTTTAAGAATGGATGGGTAACTCAGAGGACTTGAATGGAAAAGAAAATCGGGCAGAATGTAGAACAGGCTGGCGATTTGCTAACACCCATTTGGTGCTACTGCCCAAGATGGTTTACACCACCTATGTATCTCAACCCTAATTTCAAAAGACTTCTGCTTCCTGCACCTGACATCCTTGTGGCGTTTCGAAGTGAGACTGCCAGCTGTATGCTAAATTTTGTGCTGTGGCTCATAGCCACAAGAATCTACCTTGAGACTGCATAAAATAATTTCACAGAGGATCTCTATAGTCAGAAGGGAGAAGAGACTCTCATCCCATCAGTCTGGCTGGATTCATCTCAAGCCGCCGATTGGAAAGGAAACAAACTGTGGCATTGAGTACCTCTTGGGAAGTGATCTTGAAATAAATGCAAAACGCTGTGGGGAAATGCAACTTCTAAAATGCCCAGAGGAGCTTATCTAACACTATCCTGGCTTTGTTCTCATCACCTTAGTCCAGTCTAGTTAAGGTGACATACAGCCATTAAAAATATGGCATCAGAGAACCTAAAAAGTTAAACACCTCACATTGTTTATTCTTTGCAATTTTGCTCTCAGGTGCAAAGTTTTGATGGGAAAATGTGTAAAGAACAGAAAATGTGTAATATACACTTTCTTTTAGAAAAGAGGTAAAATTTGCGAGTTGAGCTTTTATGTTGTTCTACACTTGGTATCAGTAGTCTGGCACGGTGCAAGATAACTACGAGTGGTAATGGTTCCCAGGTGCTTTTATGACAGCCTGCGTACAGACCCAATACATCATACCAGAAGCTTTTTGATTTCATTGACTACATAATATCTTACCGTTTGCTCTACCTGTCAATTTGATATAATGCAGGTTGTTGAAAACATAGAAAAGACAAAAACCATACCTTAACCTCTTCACTGCTGATCTTGAGAATATTTTTTTGTAATGCTATTACATTGTGAGATCTATGTCATATTTTAGCTGAGTCTATTAAATATAAATATAAATGTAAATAAAAGGCTTAGGAGAATCTGGAGTTAGACTTAATCAATTTCCATCTGGACCTTTACTGGTAGTTATTTCCTCCCTTATTCTAGTTGCTACTTCGGGGGATACTTTCCATTGAGTTCCATGTGCTAGGAAGAGAGCATTGTTGAGTGGAGAATCCAGGCCCAAGTAAAGACACATCACCATGATAGTCTGTTTTCCCAATGTATATAAAACACTGACTATTACTTACACCATGTGATGCAACTTTTATGAGAACATGATGTAATAATTGTCTATTTGTTGAGGACAGTGCAAAGCACTGTTTTGCATCACTAATTCTGTTATTAAATCTATTTCATACTCTAATTTTGCACCAAGACAGATGTCAACAGCATTTATGCAATGATCCCAGTATTGAGGCCCTGGAGAGCAGTCTCTTGGTTTTTCATCTTAGATATTAATAAACTGGTAGGCCTGTTAACATAATAATCAATGTTGAAACAATAGAAAAACCATGATTGCTTCATAAAATCCCTTGTACGCTCATTCAAAATGTACATTTTAGATTTCAATTATTTACTTTGTTTCTTCCTACTGCTGGTGTGAATATTCTTTTTTGCTAGTGATTAATATGTATGCTTTGTGATGCATGATGTCAACACCACAGGATTATACTTGCTGTGATTACAATACAAACATTAGCAAGTGATAAACCACAGTTAATTAACAGAAAATAATTCAATGTATGTTGTACCCAATTTACCTCAAATGATTGTCAAAAATGTATTAGTTCGTCAAGGTTTTGCTGACAAGAAGAATACATCCAATCTATAAATAGTACTAATTATGGATTTTGTTTATTCCACAGGTAAAAATGTAATTGATTTAAATGTTCATTTAAACAAGCTCAATTGTTTAAATGATGGAATATGTTATTAAATTCATGTATTTCTTGTCAATAGTTACTATTCATAAAGAAAGAACTTGCATTTATATAGCACCTTTCACAACCTCAGGACATAACAAAGCATTTTCCTGCCAATTAAGTACTTTTTTGAAACAGCAACGTGATAATGGCCAGATAATCTGTTTTTTGGTGATGTTGGTTGAGGGATAAATATTGGCCAGGACATTGGGGGAAAACTCCACTGCTCTTCTTCGAAATAATGCCGTGGGATCTTTTACATCCACCCGGGAGGGCAGACAGGGCCTCCATTCAATGTCTGATCCAAAAGAAGGCACCTCCAACAATGCAGCACTCCCTCAGTACTGCACTGAGCGTGTCGGCCTGGATTATGGGCTCAAGGCTCTGGAATGGGACTTGAACCCACGACCTTCTGATTCATGTTGAAGTTACAGCAATCCTTTTAAAACAGTAAACAACTGAAATTTACACCTGGATTAATGTACACTAACGTGAGGCAAATTACAAGAATTTCCATCTTACCCGGTCCCTGTGAATTTTTCCTAATCTAGTCAGCCTTGAGCTGGGTGGGATTTCTCTATGCAAATCTAAATGTAGACATCTTGGATACAGATGCATCTGTCCCTTTTGTAGAAATAATTGTGCACAGAGGTTTTTTTTATTCGTCCATGGAATGTGGGCGTCACTGGCAAGTCCAGCATTTAATGCCCATCCCTAATTGCCCTTGTGAAGGTGGTGGTGAGCCGCCTTCTTGAACCGCTGCAGTCCATGGGGTGAAGGTTCTCCCACAGTGCTGTTAGGAAGGAAGTTCCAGGATTTTGACCCAGCGACGATGAAGGAACGGCGATATGTTTCCAAATCGGGATGGTGTGTGACTTGGAGGGGAACGTGCAGGTGGTGTTGTTCCTATATGCCTGCTGCCCTTGTCCTTCTAGGTGGTAGAGGTCACGGGTTTGGGAGGTGCTGTCAAAGAAGCGAACTTGACGAGTTGCTGCAGTGCATCCTGTGGATGGTACACACTGCAGCCACGGTGCGCCGGTGGTGAAGGGAGTGAGTGTTTAGGGTGGTGGTGGGTGCTTATTACAGCTGAAGTTTGCACCAGGACAGGTGTTATCAGCTGGAAAGGAATAGCACTTTTTTAAAAAAAAAGTGCCTTTCTTCCACATTTTTTGATTTTAATTCAATTCCCACAGTAGAATGCATTGATATCCTCTAAGGAAAATAATGAACTGAAATTAATAGCTCACTTTGTTAGCTTTGCTCTGCAAAATATGCTCATGTTAGAACATGCCCTGACATTACTACTCAGGAAAGTAAATGCGGCCAGCATAAAAAGTGATTCCAGGGAGCCAATTTTCTTGTCCCTCTCTGGCCCAAAGCTGGACAAGAGCAGTACACCTGAAGTATGCTGCACTAGTCCAGGCCCAGCCGATTTTGTGTCCCGGGCCATTAACCTTGCTCAGAGATATCCCTGACACAGCCTCACCACCCCCCACCCCCTCCCATCCCGAGCAAGTCCTAGTACTTGAATATAGAAGAGGCCACAAGACTTGAAGAGCGCAGTGTCATAAGGTAGTTTTGGACTTATCTTTTCAGGTGTCTTCAGCTTGCTGCCGGGACCTCCTTAGTTCCCTCCAGTATGAGAGTGGCCCCGGTGTAAGTCTATTGCCAGCCTATTGGGCTGCTGCTATATTTGAATGACTTATGGACATTGCAACAGGAAATAGAGGTGGGAAGCTGGCAACACTTCCTCCTGCCTTATTTAAATGTGAATGATTGGGACTATATCTAGTGCAGGCACAAGTCCAGCTGCTCTACGCACCCCCCAGAGAAGCCCCAGAATTTCAGGACAATGTAAATGGGCCGGAAACCCATTACGCCAAGTCCCAGCTCTCTTTTCGCTGACTTTTGCATCTGGGAATTGGTGTTCCCCCAGGGCAAAGCTCAGAAAAATCAGCCCCCATATCTTATTGTTGTGACATACTCAGATATAGACTTGGGTGCGTGTCAGGGTGAAGAGGAGACAAGAACCACATGAAACAGCAGCTGCAGAAGTAACTTTATTAAAACCTGTCTAAACATATCATATAAATATGGCAAACCATAACACTAGATTTAACATAACATTGGGCCGGTGCCATTCGGTAGATTTGGACTTGCCCATGGACTTTCTATGAGATTTTACACAGCAAGTTCCTGTAAATTAGAGATCCAAAAAGTGTGGTGCCCTCTATGGGGCATCTGGGACCTGTGTATCTCCTTCACCGACCAGATTGAAGAATCGTTAATGAGCAGTGCCGAGACTGAACCAGGAAGTGTAAGTTAGAATAGTGAATTCAATGTCAAATCAGGTACAGAAAGCGAAATAAAGAGAGAGAAAGAAAGATTGGATTAAGAGAGAAAAAAGAGACAAAAAGAAAAAGTAAAACAAAAAATGTATTTACATTTAAAAAAAAATCTCCAACAATAATTAAAAGCTGAAGTAATGAGACTCCACACTTGTAAAAATTAATTTTCAGTGCCAGAGAGGTTGTTTAGTAGCAATTAAGACTTACCACACCATTAAAAGGATACTTAGACTGGAATGGACAAGCCCTAACATTGTGGCAAGTTTAGCCCGTATCCACGACATTAGCACAAGAATTTCATACGTTCAATGTATGGTGAGCCAAAAGGCAAGGTGTCGTTTTCGCACAACTTGCAGCGGGGCATCACAGAGCAGACAATAACTTCTGGATTTTTGGGTTTAACTGCACATGTGCACTCGCCGGAAGTTGCAGTCCGATATGCGCATAAGTAATGATGAGCGCTGTTATTCTCACCATTATTTTCACAGCAAAATCCAGCTCAGTATTTGTGATCCAAGTACATCCTCATTGGGAATTAACATCCAGAAGGGAGAGTTGTAGGGGGCACAGCAATACTGGTGAAGTAAAACAGGCCTAACAGATGGCACCAGATGTATTTATTTTGTTCCCATGCTCCCTTGATTGCTTTCAGTTAGGAGGCTTGCCATGTTGGTTGGACTTCTTTCCTCAGGAAGATACAAAAGAGAATATGCAGGATTTAAGGACATATTATTAGCAATAGAATTAAGCAATGATACAGATTTTGATAAGCAATGATTCATCATAGCATTTAGAGAAAGCAGTTTACATATTCATAAGCTCATGGTAAATCATATTTATCTTATGCTGTAATGAATTGCCATGATATACATTTTAATGTTACAGTCTGCAGAATGCTAACTTGGCAGTTACTTCAAAAACAGAATATGATTCTAAGTCTCCATCAGAGCTTGTGGAAGGTGTGAGAAGTAGAAAACAGAGAAGATATTAAGTTGGTGAAAAGGACCACATGATCGAAGTACCCTGGAGAGGGGCTCAGTTTGGAAATGTTGATGCATATAGCAGCAATCATAGATCTGATCCAACATTCAAAGAATTAATTGTGACTGGATGATTAGGACCTATAACACAAATTGAATATTCCGAGGGGATGGATCCGACAGAATGGACATATCCAAATAAACCTACAAGAAAGTGGAACTCAACACCTGTCAAAATCATAAGTCAAGACCAATAGGGAATCTGGTATGGCAACTAGATTCCTGACACAGTAGGAAAATTTGTATGTGTTGCCACATGAAAGAGGTTATCATGCTTTGGACAAGTAAGACAGGTTAAAGAAGCAAAGTGACAACAGGGCTTTCTTCACCATTGGGTACACAAAATTAAATGAAGATACTTAAAAACCTGATAGCTTGGGTATAGAGAGTGGCGACAAAGGAAAACAATGTGGTGAGTAGGAGGTTAACAATTAGCATAATATTCACAAATCTGGATAGGATAACATTTCCAAATCTGGATTTGAAGACTGCAACCTGCTATGATTGACAGAATCACTAAAGGAATTTGTGGTAAAAATATTCTATGAAATGTTTCCATATTTTTAGAGTAAGATATATAAGTGCTTCCATGATGACTGTTTGGTCAATGCACAGGTTGTGCAGTACTAACCCATGTGGTTCAGTAGGTTCTAGATTTGATTTTCAGGCTGTGTGAAAAGGCTTATAGAAACTTCCAAATCTGTTGATTTTGAGCAGAATATCATGAGATAAGTTACCTTTAGAGAGTGATCATGATCAGAAACAGACCTGAGTCAGCTGCTGATGTTGCCATTCTTGTAAGAAGAAATTGAAATAAGTGTCTTAAAGGATGGTCCTAAGAAGACAATATTTGTTCAACTTGGTTAGGACCAGCTGGATTTTGGCTAACAGGAGTAGTAGTTACTGGAAGTCTCCTTTGAGACAAAAACCTGAAGGCAAGCTTAGCAAGGGACAAACCCATGAACTTTGGCGTTGACTGAGAATACAAATGCTTAAATCATTTTGAAGTACCAAAGGAATATGAGACAATGGAATACTGGAAAGAATATTTATTGCAGAGTTCTGGCTGCCTTTAAAATGATAGTATCTGTTCTGTTCTAGAATGTAAATAGCTAGGTGAGACTTATGGACTGACCTATGCACTCACTTCGATTAATTTATGTAGGCTATCCTATTGGTGATGAACTGGAAGTATGTGAAAGGAATAGAAGAACCTTGAAAACTGTAAGAAACAATAGATGATTGATGCTTCTCCTATTCTGGTATCTATGTCCTTGAAAGGTAAAATTCTGAAGCCTTTCCTTCAAGGGATACATCGCCACAAAGAGGCAGAAGAAGGGAAAAGGGACTGAAATATTAAACTCCGATTGGACAGCCATCAAAGAAAGTCCTTTTTCACTCTCTTAGATGGGGTATGAGGGTTTATGGGCTAGACTTTTTTTTTGTACAAAAGAGATAATTTGACAGGCTTACGTAATATGTAATTTTAGGAACTGAGAAAAAACTGGGAAAAAGAAATAATAAAACCTATGTTAAAATAACTTGTAATGGAGTAATTTGATATAAACTTGAAACAAACTTTATGTTCTACACTTTGCCAGTGCACTTGAATAGCTCATGCCTCTAGGCAGCCTAACAAACTGTAGCCAATGGCTATCCTGCAGGAAGGCATCTGGTAGCTTTGTTGGAAGCTGAGACAGAAAGGCGAGGTGTATATGATTTAATGTGCTGAAATCAGAATTTCTGTATGGTTCAAAAGAACAATATCAGTCAGTACATGTTCCACTAACTTTCTTTTGGCTATGCATTGATTGAAGCTGTGTACAACTTTCTATTTAATATAGAAAATTTAAAGCCATCATAATGCGAGAAGCATTTTTCCATGCTGTTCATGCCTCTGGAAACTTGTACTTTAGTTGGAGGAAATGCTTTGTTTACAGGACAGCTGAAAATTCCAATATGTTATATTTCCCTCCACCCCCCCCCATTCCATCTTCACATCACCCCACCTCACCCAGCTGTTCAGAATTAAAATGCATCGTGTATGTCGTCAATCCATCTATGCTGATATTTTGAAATAAAAACAGCAGTTCCTAAGGCAGTTTTAAACCTGCTGTGAAGCAAATTAAATTGAATCAGGTTTATGTTAGCTGGCTTACTTCAAATCCCCACTTCCTTTCTACACCACTGTAAAACACAGAACATACATCAGGCTGCCATTTGAAATTGGCCAACACATATCCTTGTTTGGAAAAAAGATGGCAGCAAAATGTTAGCAAGATTAAAATTAAATCTTATCATCATGGGAATTGTGTTTCATTTAATCTAGGTATAACCTAATATATATAATCCTGTATTTTGTACCGCACACTGTTCTAGAGGCCAGCTGAAATTGCATCTGAACTAGTTTCAAAGTGCATTTGACTATAATCTGTTAAAGAGGTAACAAATAAATCACTGAATATATGACTGCTGTACTTTTAGTGTAAGCAAAGAAAATGCTACAGTTGAGAAGAAAATCGTAATATTAAGTTTTGTAATGGAGGCTGAGAGTCATTTCGCCAAATTAAAATAACATTCTTTATAATAGTGTCCAGAAAACAACAGGTGACCCAACTGTCCCAGGTTGCAATCCCTTCATCTTCATCTCTCTCTTCATCTACCTCTGTGTGTATTTCTATGTATTGCTATCTCCACACATGTATAGGGCCCGATGATAACGCAGAGGCGGGTTCTGAGCGGCGGGGGAGGGGGAGTGATAGCAGGCGCGAAACCAGGAAGAAGTTTCGGTGCTTTGGAATGTCTGATTTCAACGTGGATACCTAATTATCATTTTACTTCCGGGTTTTGCATTTCCAATGCACGTCAGTGGGTGTGATTCGCACCCGCATGACGTGATCTCAACTTGACTATTTAAAGGTCCAATTCCAAGATGGATTTTTGGAAGAGTTGTTAGCTTGTGTAAAGAGATGGCAAACTTTCAAGATGAACTCAGGACGTTCAAAGGCTGCGCCCTGCTTTAACTTGATGTGCTCCTTGGTGCAGTAAGGAGTTGGGAGGAGATAATCTTCCCCAGCAACAGGAAGAAGAAACCTGCTGCTGTCACCAAGGCGTGGTTGGAGGTGGCTGAGGAGGTCAGCAGCAAAAATATTGTGCCCCGTACCTGGATCCAGTGCAGGAAGTGCTTTAATGAACTAACCAGGTCAGGAAAGGTGAGTACAGTGGCAGATTCACCTACATCCTGTAGTGCACCCCCCCCCCCCACCCACTCTGTCTTGTCAAACATATTCCATCACGTCACACCTCACAGCCACTTAAGTTTGAACAGCACCCATCGTTCACTTTCACTTTCTATGCACTTCCTCACCTCCCCATTTATCCATCCACCATTGCTGCTCAGCCCAATCCTTATGCAATGTGATGCATCTGCCTGATAGTCACCCTCACCGAATACACTGCATCCATTGGGTGAACACAAGCCTTACAGTCACTCATAGGTCTGTTGTTCCCCCATTGCAGGAGAAGCAAGCACAAAATACAAGGGCGAGGGAGAGGACTGGAGGTGGCCTGCCACAGATAGTGCTGCTGACATCAGCAGAGGAAGAGGCCTTGGAGATCAATGGCATCTCTGCATCCCTGATCATCGGAGATGCAGAGACTGAGATCTCGCAGCTGTCTGGTGACAGAATTGAATATCTCTGACCCACATTTCATACAAGACTGAGTCATGTTGACTTGATTCCAGCAATGAGTGAAATATGATCATATTAATTATGTTAAATAGCAACATTTTTACATTGCTATTACTAATTCATATCCATCTCTTCTCTCCTCTAGGGTCTCCATGTGTAAAACAGCAGTCCATGGACTTTCCGGATGACGATTCCTCAGAGGACCTGATTCCTTCTGGGGGTGCACCGTCACAGGCACCAGCACAAATACGAGCACTTTGATGGGTCCAGTTAGACAATTAGTTGGGTTTTCACCTGGTGACTCACAGTTCACAAGTGAGCACAAGCAGAGAGTGGTGGCAGAGACAGCTGTGCAGAGTCCACGTCGGGGTGCTCATGCCTCTCCAAGCTCTGCTCAGCTGGACACAGATGCTGAACCACGGGGACCATTGATGAAAAGGATAATCATGGAGGGTGAGCAGCAAATCTGCGAGGTACTGGCAGTCCTGCCATGCACACTGTCCACAATAGCAGAGAGGATGGAGGAGTCCAGCTCAAACATTGTGGATTAATGTTACAGGACCATTGCGAGAATGTCTTCTTCGATGGATAGACTGGCCTCCTCCATGGAACATCAATCAAGGCAATCAAATGAGTCCATTCAGACCATGACCACGTCCATGCAGACTTTGGATGTCAACATATCTGCCGCCTTAAACAGGATGACAGATACCTTAGATGTGACCTTACAAGGCGTCACTGATCTGCACCAAGCTGCTTCCCCGCAGAGAGGTAAGAGTGATGTGCCACTGGCCCAGGAGAGTGATGATGGCAAAAGGAACCATGGAAGTGGGAATTCCACTCAAAGTGCTCCCATCCCACTCCCATTGACCACCCTCCAACCAGTACCCAGCTGCATCCTCTCCCGATGGCCCTGCACAGGTGCAGATGGAGTAGTCTTTGGCCGGGCCATCATGGGCTCCAACACCTAGAGGTCATCGGCCAAGAGTATCTCAGCAATCAGAGCAGGGATCTGAGCAGCCTGCTCAGCTTCTACTGAAGCCACAGAGATTGCACCACGTAGGAGCGGTAGGTGAAAGAAAAGGAAAACATTGTAGTTCACCAAGGGTATGAGCATGGATGTTTGTGAAAATGTTATGTTATTAAGTTTCCTTTTTTTTTATCAAATCACATAAAATTTAATAATCTGAATCACTTTCCTGTGTTGCCCATTTTTGCGTGCCGGGTGTGAACTCACCTTTTCAGTTGCTGTTGATGAATGTGAAGACGTGAATTGACGGGAACTGTTATGAATTGGATAGCCAGGTGGTGAAGGATAGAATACTAGAGCCTAGTCTTCAGCTACTTCCAAGCCTTTATTCACAGAGCTTCACATTACACCTGCACCACACCCTGGATCAGCTCTCTTATAAATGGATACAAGAGAGTTCCCAATTGATATGCACCCGCTGAATACAATTAACACTACTTGATATAAATCACATGGATATAATTAACAGGGACCAATTGCTACATGTGCAATCGATGATGCCCTGAACCTATGAGAAGCCAGCCAGAGGGGCAAATCCGAGTGCCCGCTCATTCTGGCTAGTATCATCACAGGAGACGTTTACGTACCTCCCAGTCCTGGCAAACAATCCATCCATCACATATCTTACGTATTTATGTGCAGCAGACTGGGAGACCCTCAATATGTCTCCGGTAGTGTCCTGGAAGGAACCAGAGGCAAAAAAGTTGAGGGCGGTGGTGACTTTTATAGCCACTGGTAATACTTAGCCACCAGGTCCAGCAGGGAGCAGCTCTTCCAGAAGGTTGCAGATGTTTGTGACCACCTGACATGACAATCTTAGCCTCTGGAAGCACTGCTCTTCCGAGAGGTCAAGGAAGATGAGCCTATGTCTGTACACCTTGTTATGTGGGTAGTGCCTCCTGCGAACTCAACCACTCTCTTTTGTCCATGTGCAGCTCCCTCCACAGCACAACTTTGCTGCTGCTGATGTTGATTGTCTTCCTTGTCCAAAGTACAATCTAAAGCAGCCATGGTGCCACCCATCCTGCTGTTCTGTGTGTGAAGGCCTCCAAACTGCACAAATAAGTCACTCACAACAAGTACTCTCACCAAACCGTTTCCCAGAGGGAACTGAGCAAGCAGCTGGGAGCACTGAGCCTTTATTAATGTCAGGACTCCTGATCTTTAACTAGCCCCAAGAAGTGCTGTTCAATCTTGCTTCCGTTTATTGGTGACCTCCTGAACCCCGGGAAACCCATGCAGGAGGCGTTAAGTTCAAATTATGGTACAAATCTCACCAATTCAGCCCAATTTAAATATTAAAATGACTAACCTGCCTCTTCAGAGGGGGTTACTTGCACACGCCCAAACCCGCCGCGGTGAAACAGGAAGTAGGAGCAACGGGTTTTGTTTGGATTTTAGATTTTTGTTAGTTTGACCCCACCCATCGTGGGGGGAGGGGTTCAATTCCCCCATACTGTCTGTCTCTTTCTCATTCTTGATTATTTTTCATAATTTTGGAAATTTGATGAGCTTGACAGACCATTTATCCCAATCTCCCGGTTGCTCTGTTTATCTAAGACTACACCCTATTTACTTCTCTGATATGCTTCATTTCCACTCCATTTGCTTCTCTGATATCCCCCATTGATATCAGCTTCAAATTCTTTTTTATCAGCTCTTCAGATCCCCTCTGTGCAAAGCTCCCTCCATGACTATGCTTACCTTTCCAATGATAATGCCACTGCTTCTCTGCCTCAGTTTTGAATTAAAATGGTGGAGGGGCTAACCCTACAATTCTCAGCACCAGTAAAACCTCCATCCCTTTCACTGGTTCTTAGAACCTGATGACCCTGAATTTGTATGGGATGTGATCCTGGTGCTCACATTAGGATTGTGTCCACCAGTGCCCTCCAGCACTGGAGTAGGTGGGGTCAGGGGGAGGCTACCCAATTTGTAAGGAATCGGCAGGCTTTCAATTCACCAGGGGCACATCTTGGGTGCCTATGTTGCCCTGCAGGCTTCAACCTCTGACTGGACTTTCCCATTCTGAGGGGTGCTTGGTTCCTCCAACTTCAGAAAAGCAACAGATCAGGGCCTCAGCAACGCCCAAGGCCTAGAAATTGGACTATGTTCTTGGAGAGGGACAATCTGTCTGTGGAAGTGCGACAGGTGCCAGCAGCTCGCTCAGATCATTTGGATGACACCTAAGGCCCAATTTTGGGCCAGCCTTCGGCCTCCCAATTTGGACGCACGTTGCAGTCACATTGCCGCCTTCATGCCCGAAACTGGGTGCTGATGAATTTCTACCTCCCGTGCAGGGGGACTGCTTTAAAAATTAAAAACACATTTTTAAGGGCATGGATCCCCACGGTAGGGACCACTTGTGCTTTTCAGGAGGCCGTTGTACCACATCTCATTTGGCATAAGGGTCTTCAGGCTTATGTCGGGTCCTTTTGAGGCTAAAGAAGTGGGAATTCCCAGCATAGGTGTCCCTGCCTTCGGCCCTGCCCCCTACACGTCAGCTGCCTTTTTAGGGGCAGGTGGAGGCTCTACCCTCAAACAAGGGCACTAGAATTTCCAATGTAAGGCCAGGACCCAGCTGTTTACCAACTTCAAAAAGCCCCCAAAAATAATTGGTAACATTCACAACATGAAACTAGCACAGTATTTTAGAAATCCAAGGCAAGTAGTTCACCTTTAAGAGCTCACAGTAGGTCTTGTTCCAGCTGCCCTTGCTTATGCTTCAGCTTTTTATAGTGCACAGAGTGACATTACACCAATGGCAAAGTATCACAATATTTGTAGAAGCCTGGACAAATCCCCGTAACATTCTAAGATATATTTTAATAAGGCTTTCACCATGGAGCAGCTCGGGGGTCTTGCAGACTTTGCACAGACCCATTGGAAAACCCTACAATGGCATAAATCTGGCACAGGGATCAAATGCTGGTTTTCTGCTCCATCTGCTTGTCCTAGCAGTGCAATTGGGTGTAATTGCAAGCCCATAGTGCACAGAAGTAAAAATAAAGTTCCCATTTACACGCATTATACTAATTTCTGATTATTTAATGGGTTAAATTTTCTCCTTTGATGGCACAGGTGCAATCTTTAGGACAATATCTGGCATTCTCGTGTCCAATTCACATCCAAGTGCTAACTTGTTATTTTCTCTTTGCTGTGTGTCAGTTTACAATTAGTTTCTGTTATTCAATCCAACCTTTCAGATGGAGTAGGAGACATTAGGCAGGATCTTGCTGGAGTGGGGCATCTTGCGGCGCACGCCATTAATTAGACTTTATGATGCACCATTCAGCTCAAAGTTTTTGCATTGAAACTTGCTGGAAGTGCAAGCTTATAACGGCATGGCGAGGGCAATGAGGCATCTGGGACCTTAGTGAACCGCAGGACCAACAGTCTCTCTCCTTAACCAATGAGATTTAAGGATCGAGAAAGAGCCAGATGAACAACGGAGAAGAGAGTGAATTAAAGGGGATGAATTAGAATCAAATCAGGCACAGAAAGAGAAATAAAGAAATATTGGATTAAGAGAGAGAGAAAAAAGAGGCAGAAAGGAAAAGTAAGAAAAAAAATTAACAATTCAAATTTGAAATTTTTAAAATCTCTTAAAAATAATTTACTACATGCAGGAATGAGACTGAACAATTTAAATTGTTCCCTTGCTGGGCCAGACAGGTTGATTGACATTGCATTAACAATTATCACGTTGTTAAAAGGGTACTTACACTCTTAATTACCAGCCCTAACTTTCTGTGGCGAGTTTAATGGGCGATTAATGGTGCAAATCCAGCAAGTTCTTAAAAATAACACAGAGGGTAAGGGCGAGATGCTGTTTTGTGCAAAGAAAATGGCATAAATCAACCAACAAATTCTGGAAATTCACAACTCATGGCGTATCTCTTAATCCCCTAAACCTGCTGGCCGATTTGCGCATTAATAATGGCGGGTGCCGTTATTTTTCTGGCAAGATTCGGCCCATAGTAGTAAGAATCAAACTAATCATTCACACACATCTATGAAATCTTACAGGTGATGTTATCTCTCTTCAAAATACAACTTATGTCCAATTGCATTTCACAAATATATTCCCATTTCGGTCCCTGTGATCCTGTCCTGGGTTACTGCCTATACCCTTAACATCCATCTTCCAGCTCAGATATCTAGCAGAGTGAATTAGATTGGGTTAAAACTTCAAAAATCAGGCACTACATGAGGGTAAATATCTCACTTTCTCTGAACGTGATAATCACTCAAGTATTAACTAGGGACAGTGTCATAACTTCTACATCACTACTTAGAGTTCAAATCTAATCAGATGAATTAACTAATTCTAATCCAGTTCTGTCATAGTTGTGGTAGGATATTTATGAGAGATCCTTGGGACAAAGGATGGCAATGTATTTCAGTGTATATCGATCAACATTGTTCATTTAATTTCTTAATATTTTAAAGTCTACCTTTTTTGCTGTAGCTCCATTCTCAGGTGGTTATTACTCACTTGCCAGCCACAATTATAATGGGAGGATTTGCAATGGGATTTCAAAATGTGCAAAGGACAGCTTGTGCTTCTATGTATACATTTTACATTCATTGGGATGGCCTTTCAAAATTCTAATACCCTTAATTATGTAAACTTTGGGTGTTAATAAATCAATCCAAAATTACCTATTTCAAACAACTTTAGGTTTTCAACGTGGTTTTGGTCTTACTCTTAGTACTCAATAGCTTTGACCTATGCCATGGTTATTAATATACCCAAAATTGCTGGAAATCTGACCTCCAAGATGTAGTCGATTGAGATCAGGTTTCACATTCTAAGCTGGTACCAGTGTTACAAAACCTATCTCAGTGGTTGCTTTGATGCTGGTGTTAATGTAGACATAATTTAACATAACTTGATGGCAGACATGAGGCTAAAGCTGTAGTACTACTTGTTTCATCCATAGCCTCCTATTGTTGCTGCTGAGATCTAAGTAAAGAAATAATAATATTTATGCATGTGGACATGCAGCATAAATGGACCGTTCTATTTAATTTATCTTCACAGGCTAGATTCAGAATATAGACCCTGGATATAAATTATGGATGAGCTTTAACGGACTGAATTGACCTTTTTACGTTCTTGATCTTTCTTATGTTTTCATGGTATTGAAAAGGAATTCTCAAAAGGTTCTCAAAAGAAATATAAAAGAATCATCTTTGCTTGTTTAAAAGAAATATTTATTTTTACACCATATAGTTTGTGAGATAATATACCAGAATCTCTCTGTAATGTTTTGGTTGCTACACAAATGCATATTGTAACCTAGAAAGAAGCGGTCAATGAAATGCAACACCTTATTGCCTATCTCTATTGACTGATTTAAAAGAAAATTGCCTTCCAGCTGACTCTCTTCATTACCTCAGTTTCATATGCTGGAGCTAAATCCATGCAATCCTCATGAGAGCCGAGACCCAAATCTGCACCATACCACACATACACAAAAATATAACCCTCGGAGAGTTTTGTCAGCTATCTAGATCGTTTATTGTTGGGCAGAATTTTTGATTCCTGTTTCTTTCCATGCATTTTCTGTGATTTTCCATCTATTAATGGCAACGGTTGGAACATTTTGGGCAGTGTGCTTGTGATTTTCCAATAAATACCCTGTGGCGTACAAGGCTCTGCCATTGTCACTGAGTCTCAAAGTGTGGTACTGAGCTACACAGACCAGGGACGAAAACAACAACAACTTGCATTTATATAGCACCTTTAATGTAGTAAAACATCCCAAGACACTTCACAAGAGCATTATCAAACAAAATTTGACACTGAGCCACATATGGAGATATTAGGACAGATGACCAAAGGCTTGGACAAAGAGGTACGTTTTAGGTGGAGAGAGGCGGAGAGGTTTAGGGAGGGAATTCTAGAGCATAGGGCCTAGGCAACTGAAGGCGTGGCTGCCGATGGTGGAATGACTAAAATAGGGATGTGCAAGAGGCCAGAATTGGAGGAGCGCAGAGATCTCGAAGGGCTGAAGGGATGGAGGAGATTACAGAGATGGGGTTGGGGGGTGCGAGGCCATGGAGGGATTTCAAAACCAGGATGTGATTTTTAAAATTGAGGCATTGCCAAACTGGGAGCCAATGTAGTTCAACGAGCACAAGGACAGAAGGTTTCAGGTTTAATCCTTGTCCAGCTATTCTAAGCTGAGATAATAGTGGGTTCACTACAATTGGCAGCAGCACTCATGGGCCAGAGAAAGGAACAAATCAGCTAGAATTTCTGCTCCTGATCATCATACAGTGACCCTCTGCTGTAAAGTGTGCACATGTGGATGTTGGGTGAGGACAGGATAGAGCTGGCATGAAGTGACCCTCATGTTTAAACAACTGCAGATACTGTTCAGGCTTGAGCAAGGTACTACAGATGCAGCTTAAGTCTATGGAACAATAACTACCTAAAGTTACTTTCTTCAGAAAAGAATGAGGAGAAAAAGGGAACATTGAGATAAAGAACAAGATTTAAGTTTTTAGGCCCCAGTCAGATAGGGATTAGTTTTCTGTGGCAGTTTATTCAAAAAGCTGCATTTGCAATTTGTAGTAAACTACCCAATGAATAGAAAAATGATGACAGCTTAATTACTTAATTACTTAAACACTGCAGTCCTCCATTTGTAATGATACCTGAATTGGCCTAGCCGTATTATAAAAAGGATATAGAGGCATTGGAGAAGGTGCAAAAAAGATTCACAAGGATGACAGCAGAACTGAGAGAATATACTTATCAGGAAAGGCTGAACAGGCTAGGGCTCTTTTCTCTAGAAAAGAGAAGGCTGAAGGGTGACCTGATAGAGGTCTTTAGGACAATGAAAGGATTTGTTAGGGTAGACTTCGAGAAAATGTTTCCACTTGTGGATGAGTCCAAAACTAGAAGTCATAAATATAAGATAGTAATGAATAAATCCAATAGGGAATTCAGGAGAAACTTCTTTACCCAAAGATTGGTAAGAATGTGGAACACGCTACCACAAGAAGTAGTTGAGGCAAATGCATTTAAAGGGAAGCTAGATAAGCACACGAGGGAGAAAGGAATAGAAGGGTTAGATGAAGAGAGGTAGGAGGAGGCTCGTGTGGAGCATAAACGCCGGCATAGACCAGTTGGGCTGAATGGCCTGTTTCTGCGTTGTAGACTCGATGTAACTCTGAAATCACAAATTGTAACCAAAATGTAAGACTTTTTAAACTTAATCTGCAAGTAAGTTGCAAATCTCCGACACAAAGAACAGAAAGACTTACTGAGGACATGGATGCTTGAAGGAGCAACAGAGAAAATATCCTGGAACATAAAAGTACAGGACAGCAGCATACATGATGTGTGTGTTCCACAGAATTAAAGGAAGGACTGGAAATTGATTCCATTTATTTTCTTTGACCTGTTCCCTGATGGGTTTCTTGGCAGTTATGGTGAAGGGGATTGCACAGTGAGAGAAGGTTTTATTAGGGATTCTCTATTAGTGAAGATGTAACTGTAAGCATGTTATATCTACAGCAATATTATTTTAGAGTTGCATAGTCAGAAATTACAGTGGTAAGAATGGTAAAAGCAAAAATTGGATAGCTGGGTCTGATAGAGGTTAAGAATTCAACAGCAGTTTTCAGTTGGCAGTTAACAGCTAAGAGAGAGCAATGTGCCAAGCATGGAGTTCCATATTTTTTGAAATGATATCTTAAACCATACTTGTAATTAATACTCTTTTTATTTGTTACAAAGCATTGTGAATGCTGGCAGACTTCATAAATCATTAAGATTTTTTTGGAAAAGGAACAAACTACTTAGGCAATGAAAATGTGAGGCTTGACATGTTTTCAGTGCTTGATGCAGTGACCATCTAGAAAGTTTGTCACCTCCATACCTGAGGCAGAAATTGAAATAAAAAGCTCTATTATGTGAGAAGGGAGAGCTGCACTTATCTTTTGTTACTCATACATTGTATCTACTAGTCTGTTCTTGTTTAGCTTAGAGGTGTTGATAAAAATATAAGCTGCAAAGATTCATCTTACTTAAGGAAAGACAAAGTTCTATTGTATATTTTTTCTAATAAGGAAGATGCTTATTAAGAATAGGGATAGAATGATACCAGATGGCATCTGCTACCTGACGAGCAGTAGATCTATAGTGTAATATTACAATGAAATGCTTTTCTGTCTCATCATTTCACTTTGAGTACAGATGCTGTACCTGATATCATTTGTATCCTCTCCCATGAAATTCCCTTAAGACTTGTCTGGTGTTGCTGAACATTCCTGAATTGTTCCCATATCACTAATTAGCTTTATTTATTTTGCTTGTTTGGTGACTCATTGTGCAACATTGAATCTGAAAGAAACTTCTCGTCACAAGTGTCAGACATCTAGGTTTTCTGTGCTTCTATCTTACACTTTCCTTCACTATTTCCTACATTGGCATTCGGAATCAGGTATTACATTGTCATGAATTGCTAGCTTACTATGTTATTTTTTTAAGATCTCCAACATGCCTTTAAAGCTTTGTTCTTTTCAAAAAGCAGTGTAAAAATATAGAGGCATTTCAAAAGGTTGGTAGAAGTGTACTGTGTAAATGTATTGCATTTGCTATTTGTTTATCCTTTGGTCTACAAAGCATTCTAGCAGGTCATCAAAAGTCAAGTCATTCTGCTATCCCCTTTTTGAAAGCACCATATTTGCCTGTCACCCCATCAACTTGATCACCATCACCTGATCCCTACAGGCCTATACTCTTCCCTGAATATGCTGGAGTTATGCCACTGGAACTGGTATAGTATAATGCAATTTTACTGTACATCTTGTATTGCTATAGCTTCTATGTGATAGCAATGCATGATGAACAGTATAGCTGTAGTCTCAGTTCACATTTTGTGTCAGATGTGAGGCACCTGACAAAACTGCAATTAAAGCAAAGCCATTTTTAATATAATATTTAAAGATTAAAGGACCCCATGCCTTTAAGTTTCCATTATTAGAAAATAGCTGACTACGCCCTCGTTTGGGTACCTTTGTACGTATGTATCGAAACAGTGGGGAACACCAGTGAGATAACTTTATATCTTCACACAAGTGTCCTCGTTTCCTGATGCATAATTGGTTTCAAGATCTCTGAGGTCTGCAGTACTACTCCAGACACCATTGTAAGCATAATGATAAATTATATACTTCAGAGTTGTAGCTTTTGATGACGAGGTTTGAATCTGTAGGTCACTGGGGAACCAGTCTACACTTAAGATCATATATTATGATGCAGCTGCAGTTACCAGGTGCTTTACAGAAATACATGAAAGGCATGGTTGTGGTTGATCCATAAAAGCACTGTCATTAAAGATTTTTTTTTACTATGTCTTTGTGCAGGACTTGACTGCCCCAGGCCCCTTATGACTGGGCAGATTCTTTCACGTTGCAAAGCATTAATTTTGCCTCCTCATTACGTATTTAGATGGCCTAAAACTCTTTGTGTAGCATTTAAATTACTTTTCCTGATTTTTGCATGTGTAACACTTTGATAGAATAAAAACAAGATCTCAGCAACAGTTGATTTGAACAGCAACAGAACTCAGTTGAAACATTAAACTCAACTGCCTTTGTGGTTTGTTTAAAGCAACTTTGAATAGGAACCCGTGATGCAAAAGTGAAGCTTTATTTCCCGCTTACAATTTTCCATTCTTAGTTGTTCAGTTAGTTCAATGTGTAAAATTAATGCCTACCTTTGGAGCAGCTGAATGCTCAAACAGAAGCCATGTTAGACTGCATACAAATGATGTCTCCTAAATTAATTTGTGAATACATTTTATAATGGCTACAAAAAAACGATTCTGTAATATTTGTATGTCAGCTAATAAAATCATTGACTGCAACTGCATCTTAATTCAATTATCTTGTGTTATACTGGGCCCTATTTTATCTTGGCTAGTACTCACTTTTTGAATTGGGAACATAAAGGTGGCATTATATTCATATTACCCTCAAGTTGAATTCGCAGATATTGGGTAATATGTGGTTCTGATGTATCAAAGCTGGTATATTCTGCAGACGGTTCTGAAAAAAATGGTCACAATTAAGAAAGTCAAGGGTTACTTCCAAACGTCCTTCCCCATGTTTAATATGTGTACAAGTTTTAATTTTAAAATAATAATGATAATTGAAGTCCAGGATTTTCATAATTTGGGGGTAAGAGCCCTTCATAGAAACATAGAATCATACAACACAGAAGGAGGCCATTTGGCCCATCGTACCTTTGCTGGTTCTTTGAAAGAGCTAGCCAATTAGTTCCACTCCCCTGCTCTTTCCCCATAGTCTTGTAAATTTTTCCTTTTCATGTATATATCCAATTCCTTTTTATTTGTTTTTTTTGGATATTCCACTTGTAGAAAATAAGAATTGTCCATTAAAGCGCACTGACTATTTAAATTGTTGCCATAAATAAAAGAGCATTGATACCCCCTGAAAAATAGTAAATTAGATGCTTGTGACATTGCATAGTATGAGGAATATTCTCACTCATTTGGGTTTAAAAATGTGACATATCTTACTCTTTACAATAAACACAGCTCCGTGGATGTAAATTGTTTTGTGATTTGTCTCACTCATTTTCATCATAGATGTCACTGCTAATATTAATAGTTGCTGATTGCTGAACAGTCATCAGATGTGGGCCCCATAGCCAATTTCCCCTCTCCAGCCTGAAGATGCTGAGACTGTATTAACCCTCCCTTCTGCTGCTGTGCCTGACATTGACTAATTAAGCACCGACTAAGGTTCTGATCTTTTGGGACAATCTGAGTCTGCAAGACTGAGCATCACACCATGCGTTTATTGTTGGAACCATTGGTGCAGATGTGAGAAACTCTGGCCTCACTGAATTTATTTAAATTACTCAATGTGGAATTGGATCCTTGCTTCGATATTGTGCAAATAGTTTTGCATATACATATCTGGATCATTGAAGCCATCTGCACAATGGGTGGCAGCAGTACATAAAGCAAGCATGATTATGATACACGGAATAGTACATAAATCAACCCTAACCCTATGATTTGTGTACTATTCCTTGATATCACTTTCTGTGATATTGAGACTATGCAGGACATTAAGTTTGCCCCATCAAGACCACTCTTTGCATTTCTGGTTTTCATATTACAGGAAGGACATCATGGCCCTGGAAAAGGTACAACAAAGAGCTACCCGTCTGATACCTGGTATCAGACATCTGAGCTACAAGAAGAGACAAATACACTAAAGAAGAGGATACTGAGTGGGGATTTTACGGAGGTATTCAAGATCCTAAAGGATATCAGCAAGATGAACGCTGAAAAACTGTTCACCGTGGTCCCAAGAATGAGAACAAGGTACATGGGGTAAAATTCAGAAGACAGGTGAATAGACAGAACAGATATAACTATTTCACAAAGGTGATGGTTAATGTTTAGCAGTTATTGCCCAGGGATGCAATCAATGTAGATTTAAGTGAGAGTTTGACAGGTATTTGGTGAGAAAATCCATTGAGGCATATACACTATGTATTGTGTTCAAACTTTGTGGCTAGTCAGATGGACTGAAATAATGGGCTCGATTTTAGGATCGTGTTTCCGGCGGGTTCCCAGCGGGGTGGCCCCGAAAATCCCGATATCCGGTCACGTGACCGGATCGCGACGAAATCCCGGCCACTTCCGGGTACCGCGCTGACGTGCGGGGCTGCGCGCGCAAGCCCCGCTGGTGGGAATCCCGCAGGCAATTAAAGCCAGCGGGGTTCCACTTGAGAGCACTTACCTTGCTCGTTGTGGTCAGTTAATGAGCTGAAGCAGCTGTCAAAAGAGGAAGTGTGGGATTTTCGGTTCAAGGCAGTGAGTTTCCCACACTGGAGGAAACAGTCTCCCTCCAACCAGGCGTGTTGCAGCCAGCAGCCTGTGGCAGGTGCCAAGGTGCGCTCCATGGGGGAGAGCCCTCACCCACGCAGGAGGCCACCGCGTCACATAGTGCAACCCCTGCCCTCCACCAGCCCCCGCCAAGCCAGAGGACAGACCGACACGAAACCGCAGCCCCAGTCCGAGGAACCACACACCTACCCTGCACAACCCCTCAGACCAACACCTGCCAGTTGGGTGGTGTGTGGAGACCCTCGGAGGACGAAGAGCATGACCAGCACCAGCAGCCTCGCAGTCCACGCCGTCCGCCGCAGAGACGTGGATCCCCCCAACACGGTGTTGTTGCACGCCCACCTGCACAGCAGGAGGGAGGGCTACCGCAGAGAGAGACGCGTCACAGAGGGCACTACCCTCGCCACAGGGTCCACAGACCGAGGCGCAGCTCCCCGGACCTCTCCGAGCAGCAGTGCACAGGGAGGCGCAGATTCGCTCGACATGTAGTCGTGGAGATCTGCAGCCTCTTTCATGCCGAGCTGCTCCTGGCTGGCCCCAGCACCAACTGCTTACCTGTCGCTGGCAAAGTCACCACTGCCCTCCACACCTTCTCCTCCGCATCCTTCCAGGGTGCAGCCGGCTACACCGCCGATGTCTCTCAGTCGTCTGCGCGGACGAGCCCTGCAAATACACCTGCACCTACTCTGCAGTAACACGATGGGTGGCATCAGTGGTGGGTCCTCATAGTGATACCCAGGAGCGGGCATTATTGGACACAACGGACAGGATTCGCGGAGACATGGCAGTGGTGGTGTCAATATAATGTATGCTGTTTGTTGCTCTGAAATTCAATATGGGTAACACCCATGACAAACCCTCAGACACCCTTGTGCACCCCCTTCATGCTGACGAGACGTTTGCCTTACCCTGCCTACTGCACATATGTGATGCATGCCCTTTGGCTGCAGCACAGGTGGTGGCAGGTTGAGTGAGGCTGGCCGTGAGGGAGATGCACGAGAGGGTGAGTATGGGATGGAGCAATGAGATTGTATGAGGATTGGGTTGCGTGTTAGTGGCAGGGTGAGTACTGGCGAGGTGAGTCGGTGGAGGTAAGATGAGGATGGGGTGTGAGTGGGTATGAAGGGTGATGTGACAGAATAGTGTTGGCGGTGCTGAAGGAGATGTGGGGTGGGGGCAGTGTTGTGGCAGACGGAGTGTAGGGGAAAGACTTCGTGTTCTCACTGCGGCTGACCTACTGCGGTCATTGCAGTGCCTCCTGCACTGTATGCAGGTGGGCGATATGTTGGTGGCGCAGGTGACCCCCTCTGCCACCTCGAGCCAGGCCTTCTTGGTGGCAGAGGCAGACCGCTTCCTCCCGCCCGCCGGGGGGAAGATCTGTGTCCTCCCCCTCCTCCTCACCCCATCTGATGATAGCTGGGGTGAGGCATCATTAAACTGGGAGCAGCCTTCCCCCTGGGCTGCTCCATGCTGCAATTTGTCCCATTGGTTGCAGCATCTGTCAGTGGAGGACTGCCCCTTTAACTAGAGAGCCTCCAGCTGACAGATCGTACTGCGCATGCGCAGCCCGACCGACGCGCAGGCCAGCGCCGTGGACCCCGGAGGAGCAGGTAATTGATTCCTATTAGTGTGTTGCCTGCTACGATCGCGTGGGCAACCCACTAATTTCGCCGAGCGTGTTGACCACGCTCCCGGAGGACCACCCGCTGGGAACCCGCAGGCCTGCTAAATTCGAGCCCAATATGTTTCTATATAAAATTGACTGTCAGGTAAATTAGGTTGTTCTGGTCATTAACCAGCAGAAACAAAGACACATACATACAAACATACATAAGAAGAAATGGACAGGAAAAGATCAGCTGGTCCATCAAGCCTGCCCCAAGCAGTCATGATGCAACATGATTCTCAATGCATCCCACTACTTACAGTCATGTAATCTCCTGGAATAATAATACATAAAATACATTAAATAGCATTAGTTTGCTGTTGTGATTATTTTTTAAATGACAAAATCATTTGCTGAATTCCAGCAGATTGATATCAGTCTGCTTTTAAAAAAGAAAGGTAATTATGCAGCCATTATAGGAAAGAATAGCTTTAAATGGTCAGAAGTTTAAAGAGACACTCTTCATGAAAAGTGTTGGGTAATCCTATTTTTAAATGTGTTCACAAACAGCACAATGGCACATATTGTATTGGAACACGCTCTTGTGATGTTGTCATGATCAAAATAATCCAAGATTCTTCTGGCTCTTCTCCTTTAGAAAACGAAGAATGTTGGCCAGATATATTTCCCATTAGTACCTTTTAATGGATTATAATTTTCATGAGGATGATTGAAGGGATTCACAAAATTTCACATGTTCCCCCCCCCCCCCGAAGATTTATTGGAGTTATTAAAGAAACCCTAGTGTGACTGTGTTTTAAAAAAATCCAGGGTCTCTCAAAATGGCTGCGGTCAGACACTTGGCCTAAAAGCCTGCAGCATTCTCTAACAACTTGGCAGGCTTCGTGTTTCAGACAGGTTTCCTTGAATAATGCAGTTGCATTCAAGCCCTGAGGCAAGCCATCAACATGGCCGGCCTACACATCAAAATTCGAGCAGGAGAAATCCCAGGACAAAAGATAAACCATCAAGGTACATTCGGAACAATGGAAAACAGTTATGGAACAGATCAGTACAGGAACCGGACATTTATGTAAATTGGCCAGAGATTGGGGTCCTTTGTCTTGCGTTTTCGTGCTTAAATCGAACAATGAAGCAAGCTGATGAGGTACGAAAAAAACCTGTTACCAGGAGGGTATAACTGGGGCTTGCCCAGTATCTCTCTCTCTTCGCCTCTTGGCCCGGTGTCCTGTCTGCTTGCTAGCAACTAAGAAGGAAGGCCACCCGGTAAACCTCGCAACCACATGTCGACGGCAGCAGCAGAGCACCGGGGCCAGGCCTTTTCATCTGTTTCACCGGTGAGCATTAATTTTCTGGCCGCCACAAGACAACCTAGCTAAGTATAAGGGTGGGGGTTAAAGGGGTATTGCTAAAATTGTGATTTTAGAATTTTCCCTCGATGTGTCCGTTTTCTTCCACCCCGTTAAGTGTAAGACTGTATTACATCCATAGCGATTTTCTTTTATCTTCTGTATAATACTGTTTACCTTGTAGTTTTAGTTTTCTTATTAATAAACATTGGTTTTCCTTGTACCAATCCACTGGTCTGTTGGTCTGTCTTTGTTACCGCCCGATAAGTCCTCAGCTCAGAATCAGGAAGGGGTAAGCGATTCGCAACCGCATAGCGGGCAGGGCAGCTCAGGAAAACATAACTGGCTGACCTATAATAAGCCCGAGAAACAGTAAAAAAACCCCTTACATGATGTCCCTTTTAATTGGCTTATTTGAAGGATTGGACAGTACACTACCTAGTTCCTGATGGACATTAATCCAAATTGACAATTACAGTAATCGTTTTCTAAAAAGGACAGGGTGTTCAGAAATTGTTGAAATTGTAAATATTCTGCGTGCTAACAGGGTGTCTTTCTAAATTGGGATGGATATATAGGATAATGTAAACGGAGCCCTATGTCATTGCTAATATGGAATTACATGATAATGCTGGTGAAGATAAAATGGATAACTAGATCATGCCCAGCAATTTTCTCTGTCTGTCTTTCTGTATATCTCCCTATTTTTCTCTTCCCCCTCCTTGGGTCAAAGAGGAACGAATAGGTCTTCAAAATTGTTTCTGGAAAATGTTTTAACTAATTTAAATTAAAAACTCCTTTGTTAAATGAAGAAAAGAGAAATCACATTCCTCAGGCCAATTAAAAATATATTTGTAACTCGGCTGATGTGCATAATATTCTGGGTAGTGGGTACAGTAAGAGGTTAATTGCCTACATACGGAAATAAGTTTTAAATGGCCTGTACAGCTGTTCAAATTTACCAACAGGTAGGACTGCTAAGCAGTTTTTAAAAAAAATCTTTGTGTGTAATTGTGTGTTTACAAACTGACTGCCAAGTAATTAATTATAATGTGGTTGTCATAAACATTTGCTTAAGCTTATTACCTGTAAACTGTTCCCAGGTTCACTTTGTCTTTTCTCCCAATCCCAACAGAGCAGCTGTCTGGAAAATGAATAATGAGCATGTGCTGCAGTGAGTCGAAGTGAAAGGTGCCATCTTTCACAGGGAAAACATATGCTTAAAGTAAAGAGGTAAAAACATCTTGCTTCAGTTTGCCTTTTGCATATTTGTGCTGTAGTGTAAGATGTGAATTTTACTGCAGCTTCAGTCTGTTTTCACAATTGTCATAAGCTTTGAAGTAGGGAGCTATGCTTATTAGTGCTTTACGGTCTGTACATGGTCATTCATCACTGGTCTTTTTGTGTTCATTACTGTGACAGTGCATGACATACAGTTTAAATGAGATCTATGGGTTTTTCTTTCCATCTTCTGTCTCTTTCTGATCATGGACTACACATCTTCCTATTTGTTTGCTCATTGTAGAAGACCTCTTTGAAGTGCAAGCCAAACTCTGCTTATATTGAATACTAAATTCCTTAAGTGTTATTTTTTAGTTCAATATTAAAATGATTCACTTACAGTAATTAACTGCATTAATTCAATCAAACCATTATTAAAGCAAACATTACAATCCAGGGTTGATGTATTGAAAAGTAACAGTGTCAGTAGTCATTATTTTTTCTAAATTCTAAGAACATTCTCATTTTCCAAGAAAAAGTATCATTGAGAGACAGTTTCCTCTGTGCATTTGGTGTAGTCGATTCATAAATGCACGCCTAAAGAACAGGTCTATAATTCCACGACACATAGCGCACAAGGAAACCTTTGACTAATGTTCTTCGAACATGACTTTATAAGTTAATGGTTCGGGAATTCTTTGGAGCTGTTACCGCTCCCCCCGTATTACTTTGCCGGAAGTATGGAGGAAACCCTGTTCTCACGTGTAACACCACACTACCAGTGAAGTAATGCTATCGGAGCAGGAGCAACAGCAAGGAATTTCCAGGCCAATGTGTGAGTTTAACGGAGACAAAGTGGGATATAAACAAATACTGTGTTTCTGCAATAAAGTTCTGAATGCTAGAGCCTTGCTGTTATGGGATGGCTTCCAACTTTAACAAGATGAGATGTGCACACATTGGATTATATTATTTTTAATTCACTGTTCGAGAAAGTGAAGTGGTATGATTATTACCGCAATGAGATTAGAGGAAATGACTCAGCCACCCACCCCCAACCCACCTGGTGATATTTACACTGTATGATACATTTGACGATGTCAGAGTAATGTCAGACAAAGAGTTCATTTAGGTACCAGTATTTTATAATGTAATGCATTTTAAATAACAAGGTATATTTAAAGATATTCTGAATTGTGCAATTTTTAGGCATATACCATTTTCCACATCTTGGTGAATTTCTGTGTTTTATATCTACATAAGCTGGGCATTTTGGTACAAACATGGATTTGAAATTCTTCCTAGTGTAGGTTTGTACTCTACACTGAAAATTCTTTTCGGTTAATTTTAAAAGAAGGGTTGGCAATGCTGATTAATATGGAAATGCCATTGAGGGTCTTGACAATGTCAGTTGACTGCATTTAAATATTTTAATGAGGCCCTGCCTGTTATCGGCAGGAGCACTGGTCACCTAAATCAAGGTCTGCCCAAAAATTGGAACAGATGATCCTCCAGTGGTATAAGTTGGTGCTTTGTTCTCTCAATTTTCACCTCACTGTTTTGTGAAAGGGAAATTGTGTTTAACAAATCTATTGGAGTTTTTTGAGGGTGTTACTAGCAGGGTAGATAAGGGAGAACTAGTGGATGTAGTTTATTTGGATTTTCAAAAGGCATTCGATAAGGTGCCACACAAGAGATTGTTACACAAGATTAGGGCTCGTGGGATTGGGGGTAATATATTAGCGTGGATTCAGGATTGGTTAACGGACAGAAAACAGAGAGTAGGAATAAATTGGTCATTTTCGGCTTGGCAGGTTGTAACTATGGGGTGTCGCAGGGATCGATGCTTGGGCCTCAGCTATTTACAATCTATATTAATGACTTAGATGAAGGGACTAGGTGCAATGTGTCCAAGTTTACTGATGATTCAAAGGTAGGTGGGAAAGTAAGCTGTGAGGAGGACGCAAAGGGATACAGACAGATTAAGTGAGTGGGCGAGAAGGTGGCAGATGGATTGCAATGTGGGGAAATGTGAAATTATCCACTTTGGTTGGAAGAATAGAAAAGCAGAATTTTTTTAAAAGATATGAGACTAAGGACCTGATATTAGCGGAAAGGCGGGATGGCAATGGTGGTGGGGGGGGCGATTGGGCGCGTGGCAAACCCGCATGAACCAAACTTATTGTTTCCAACGCGATCGCACATTGATTGATAGTGGTTAATGTCCTCTCCGGGTTTCGTGCCTGGCAGCTAGCCTGATTAACAGGTTGGCTGCCATCAGGAGTTGCAATGTGGGGGAGGGGCGGGAGAAAGAGAGAGATCTTCCGTTTACGGGTCGCCCGCGCGCACACAGATGGGTCCCTGGGAAACTCAGAAGTCGACGGTTTGGAGACCCCCCGCCCCCAACGCACCGACATTTGCCTCCTAAAATCACCCCCTAAGACATGTTGGTGTTCAAAGGGATTTGGTTGTCCTTCTACATGAATCACAAAAAGTTAACATGCAGGTACAGCAAGCAATTAGGAAAGCAAATGGTGTGTTAGCCTTTATTGTAAGGAGGTTAGTATTTAAGAGTAAGAAGGTCTTGCTGCAATTATATAGGGCTCTGGTGAGATCACACATGGAGCACTGCACACAGTTTTGGTCTCCATACCTAAGGAAGGATATACTTGCCTTTGAGGGAGTCCAAGAAAGGTTCACTAGATTGATTCCTGGGATGAGAGGGTTGTCCTATGAGGAGAGATTGAGTAGAATGGGCCTATATCCTCTGGAGTTTAGAAGAATGAGAGGTGATTTCACTGAAACATCTAAAATTCTTGGAGGGCTTGACAGGGTAAATGCTGAGAGGCAGTTTTTCCTGGTTGGAGAGTCTAGAACCAGAGGTCATAGTCTCAAGATAAGGGGTCGGCCATTTAGGACCAGGGTTGTGAATCTTAGGAATTCTCTACCGCAGAGGGCTGTAAGACTGAGATCAATGGATATTTGGAAAGATAGGTGGAAAAGCAAGTTGCGATGAGGACACAAAGGGCTCGATTTTAGGGTCGGGTTACCTGCGGGTTTCCAGCGGGGGGGGCCCCGAAAATCCCGATCTCCGGTCACGTGACCGGATCGCGACGAAATCCCGGCCACTTCCGGGTACCGCGCTGACGTGCGGGGCTGCGCGCGCAAGCCCCGCTGGTGGGAATCCCGCAGGCAATTAAAGCCAGCGGGGTTCCACTTGAGAGTACTTAACTTGCTCGTTGTGGTCAGTTAATGAGCTGAAGCAGCTGTCAAAAGAGGAAGTGTGGGATTTTAGGTTCAAGGCAGTGAGTTTCCCACACTGGGGGAAACAGTCTCCATCCAACCAGGCGTGTTGCAGCCAGCAGCCTGTGGCAGGTGCCAAGGTGCGCTCCACGGGGGAGAGCCCTCACCCACGCAGGAGGCCACCGCGTCACATAGGGCAACCCCTGCCCTCCACCACCCCCCGCCAAGCCAGAGGACAGACCGACACGAGACCGCAGCCCCAGTCCGAGGAACCACACACCTACCCTGCACAACCCCTCAGACCAACACCTGCCAGTTGGGTGGTGTGTGGACACCCTCGGAGGACGAAGAGCATGACCAGCACCAGCAGCCTCGCAGTCCACGCCGTCCGCCACAGAGACGTGGATCCCCCCAACACGGTGTTGTTGCACGCCCACCTGCACAGCAGGAGGGAGGGCTACCGCAGAGAGAGACGCGTCGCAGAGGGCACTACCCTCGCCACAGGGTCCACAGACCGAGGCGCAGCTCCCCGGACCTCTCCGAGCAGCAGTGCACAGGGAGGCGCAGATTCGCTCGACATGTAGTCGTGGAGATCTGCAGCCTCTTTCATGCCGAGCTGCTCCTGGCTGGCCCCAGCACCAACTGCTTACCTGTCGCTGGCAAAGTCACCACTGCCCTCCACACCTTCTCCTCCGCATCCTTCCAGGGTGCAGCCGGCTACACCGCTGATGTCCCTCAGTCGTCTGCGCGGACGAGCCCTGCAAATACACCTGCACCTACTCTGCAGTAACACGATGGGTGGCATCAGTGGTGGGTCCTCATAGTGATACCCAGGAGCGGGCATTATTGGACACAACGGACAGGATTCGCGGAGACATGGCAGTGGTGGTGTCAATATAATGTGTGCTGTTTGTTGCTCTGAAATTCAATATGGGTAACACCCATGACAAACCCTCAGACACCCTTGTGCACCCCCTTCATGCTGACGAGACGTTTGCCTTACGCTGCCTACTGCACATATGTGATGCATGCCCTGTGGCTGCAGCACAGGTGGTGGCAGGTTGAGTGAGGCTGGCCGTGAGGGAGATGCACGAGAGGGTGAGTATGGGATGGAGCAATGAGATTGTATGAGGAGTGGGTTGCGTGTTAGTGGCAGGGTGAGTACTGGCGAGGTGAGTAGGTGGAGGTAAGATGAGGACGGGGTGTGAGTGGGTATGAAGGGTGATGTGACAGAATAGTGTTGGCGGTGCCGAAGGAGATTTGGGGTGGGGGCAGTGTTGTGGCAGACGGAGTGTAGGGGGAAGACTTCGTGTTCTCACTGTGGCTGACCTACTGCGGTCATTGCAGCGCCTCCTGCACTATATGCAGGTGGGCCATATGTTGGTGGCGCAGGTGACCCCCTCTGCCACCTCGAGCCAGGCCTTCTTGGTGGCAGAGGCAGGCCGCTTCCTCCCGCCCGCTGGGGGGAAGATCTGTGTCCTCCCCCTCCTCCTCACCCCATCTGATGATACCTGGGGTGAGGCATCATTAAACTGGGAGCAGCCTTCCCCCTGGGCTGCTCCATGCTGCAATTTGTCCCATTGGTTGCAGCATCTGTCAGTGGAGGACTGCCCCTTTAACTAGAGAGCCTCCAGCTGACAGATCGTACTGCGCATGCGCAGCCCGACCGACGCGCAGGCCAGCGCCGTGGACCCCGGAGGAGCAGGTAATTGATTCCGATTAGTGTGTTGCCTGCTACGATCGCGTGGGCAACCCGCTAATTTCGCCGTCCGCGTTTTCGACGCTCCCGGAGGACCACCCGCTGGGAACCCGCAGGCCTGCTAAATTCGAGCCCAAAGTGTCTGCAAAGGTATATTGACAGGTTAAGCGAATGGGCAAAAATTTGGCAGATGGAATATAATGTGGGAAAATGTGAAGTCATCCACTTTGGGAGGAAAAATAAAAAATAAAAATATTATTTGCATGGAGAAATACTACAAAATGCTGCGGTACAGAGGGATCTGGGTGTACTCATACATGAAACACAAAAAGTCAACGTGCAGATGCAGCAGTTAATCCGGAAGGCAAATGGAATATTGGCCTTTATTTCAAGGGGAATGGAGTATAAAAGCAGGGAAGTCATGCTACAACTGTGCAGGGTGCTGGTGAGACCACACCTGGAGTACTGCGTACAGTTCTGGTGCCCTTATTTAAGGAAGGACATACTTGCATTGGAGGCAGTTCAGAGAAGGTTCACTAAGTTGATTCCGGGTATCGAAGGGTTGTCTTATGAGGAAAGATTGAACAGTTTGGGTCTATATTCATTGTAGTTTAGAAGAATGAGAGGAGATCTTATTGAAACATAGGATTCTTAGGGGACTCGAAAGGGCAGATGCTGAGAGGATGTTACCCCTCATGGAAGAATCTAAAACTAGGGGGCATAGTCTCAGAATAAGGGGTCGCCCCTTTAAGACGGAAATGAGGAGGAATTTCTTCTCCCAGAGGGTCGTGAATCTTTGGAATTCTTTACCCCAAAAAGCTGTGGAGGCTGAGTCATTGAATACATTCAAGGCTGAGTTACACAAATTTTTGATCAGCAAGGGAGTCAAAGGACATGGGGAAAGGGCGGGAAAGTGGAGTTGAGGTAAAAATCAGATCAGCCATGATCTCATTAAATGGCGGAGCAGGCTTGAAGGGCCGAATGGCCTACTCATGCTCCTATCTCTTATGGTCTTATGGACACTAAAGGAATCAAGGGATATGGGGATAGGATGGGAAAGTGGAGTTGAGGTTGAAGATCAGCCATGATCTTATTGAATGGCGGAGCAGGCTTGAGGGGCCTTGTGGCCTACTCCTGCTCCTATTTCTTATGTTCTCACTATCACTGCATTTACAGGCGTAAATACCACACGGACTGCAGCGGTCCAAGAAGGCAGCTCACCACCACCTTCTCAAGGGCAATTAGGGATGGGCAATAAATGCTGGCCTTGCCAAAGATGCCCACATCCCATGAACGAATAATAAAAAAAATAGGCCTTTCTGAATGTGTCTAGCAGTTTACTGTCAAATATTGACCAGTTTTGTATTGTGGATTTGTTTCTAGTAAAAATTGGGTTAAGATTGCCAAAACTAATTTTAAGTAGGACCTTGATTGCCAGCCCAAGGAGGGCCATACTGATATGGCTGGATTCACACTGAAATTCAGAGATAAAATGTCAATGTTCCAACTCTCACATCACCTTTCCTTCTTCATATGCTTTTAATTCATGCCAATCTCTTTCTATGGTAGGCAGAGATGGTGGCCTGAAACCAGAGCTCATAATTTCTATGCCAAATCACAAAACAATTTACAAGAGCAATAAACTGTGGCTGACATTGTCACAAGCTGAATTGTAGAGTATTCATTTAGAATTTTGAAAATGAGATTATGATGTTTTAGATTATACAGATAACAAACAACTACAGGCCTAAAAGGTCTACACATATTTTGTTGGGGGGAGGTAGGGGGTATTAACTTTTTGTGAGAATAGGTGAGTCAGAAGATGCAGAATAGCCATTTGATGCTTCTGGACGTGGAACAACAGATTTGATGACTTCTATATCTGATCAGATTTTTGGGGGGATTTTCTTCTGGACTGAGATAGAAATAAATGCAAAAAATGCTAGGAATACACAGCAGGTCAGTTATCATATAAAAGAGGAAGGCAGGTTAAAGTTTCAGATGAGACTATTCATTAGAATGGGATCAATCTTTGGACTGATTTGTTGATGGAGTGTTAACTTGGAGACTAACTACAAATGCAACAGTATGGTGACTTCAATCACTAATCTAGTTGGCCCTGAAATTTCACGAAGAGTTCTCCCAATTTCCAGCCATTACTTCATGGGAGACCAGTGGAATCCCAAGGGAAATGGCGTGAAAGACTGAAAATGGATACCACAGGTTCATCTTTTAGATTTATTACATTTGCCTCTCCGATTAATCATCTGACACTCATTCACCTGACCTGCGTGTGCTGCATGGAAGTCTCCAAGTTTAAAAGCTGTATTTATATACTGGTCATGCATCATTGTTCTGTAAGAGAATTATGCTTCTAAGGGTGCTTTTCGGGGCCTGACTGTAGAACCCTACATGTTATTTTTTCCCAGGCAGAACATGTTCCATTAGTCTTCTGCTGCAACACAGTTCTCAATCTGTTTAGCTCATTTTCATGAGCCTTAAGGTTTCTTGCTAGTCTCACATGGAGTACTTTTGAAAATCAAATTAAACAACATTTACTGCATCACCTTCATCCATTAATTTAGTTACCCTCCACAGAGTACGCTTGTAAGGCATGACAATTACTTAAAAAATCAATTTTTGATTGACCATTGCTTTTCTTGATATATATTAATGACTTGGACTTGGGTGTACAGGCACAATTTCCAAATTTGCAGATGACACAAAACTTGGAAATGTAGTAAACAGTGAGGAGGATACTGGTAGACTTCAAGAGGATATAGACAGGCTGGTGGAATGGGCGGACATGTGGCTGATGAAATTTAAGGCAGAAAAATGCGAAGTGATACATTTCAGTAGGAAGAACGAGGAGAGACAATATAAACTAAAGGCCACAATTCCATAAGGAGTACAGGAACAGAGAGATCTGGGGGTATATGTGCACATCGTTGAAAGAGGCAGGGCAGGTTGAGAAAGCAGTTAAAAAGCATATGGGATCCTGGGCTTTATAAATAGAGGTATAGAGTACAAAAGCAAGGACGTCATGATGAACCTTTATAAATTAGTTCGACCACAACTGGAGTATTGTGTCCAGTTCTGGGCACCGCACTTTAGGGAAGATTGAAGGCCTTAGAGAGGGTGCAGAAGAGATTTACTAGAATGATTCCAGGGATGAGGGACTTTAGTTACGTGGATAGACTGGAGAAGCTGGGGTTGTTCTCTTTGGAACAGAGAAGGTTGAGAGGAAATTTGATAGAGGTATTTTAAACCATGAAGGTCTAGACAGAGTAGATGGAGAGAAACTGTTCCCATTGGCAGAAGGGTCAAGAACCAGAGGACATAGATTTAAGGTGATAGGCAAAACAAACAAAGGTGACGTGAGGAAAAACTTTTTACGCAGCGCGTGGTTAGGATCTGGAATGCACTGCCGGCGATGGTGGTGGAGGCAGATTCAATCATGGCTTTCAAAAGGGAATTGGATAAGTACACAAAAGAAAAAAATTTGCATGGCTACGGGGATAGGGCGGGGGAGTGGGACTAGCTGGATTGCTCTTGCATAGAGCCGGCACGGACCCGATGGGCCAAATGGCCTCCTTCCTTGCTGTAACCCTTTTATGATTCTATGACTACGCCCAATGACTCTCCTTTTTTTAGAAAACAAAATTTACCCTCCTCCAATTGTCTGGTACTTCAGTAAATATGAAGCTCTAACTGCACCTGTGGTACTCATTAATTGGCAGTTGTAAATACATAAACCTGAAACCAAATTGTATTATGAAAAAGGATTTATGCCATCCATTTTCTATATTGCAGAGGTTTCATACTGTAGTTACATCGCCTTCGGGTTTTGTGAAGCAGCTTTGTCCTGGTCACGTTAGTCTTTTCTTTTAGTTGTATCACTTTCTCAGATTGGTCTTGTAGGTGCTTGCACAAGTGACCTATTTATGGTTTCAAATTCCCTTCCAGTAGATTTTGATCAGTTCCTCTGTGTTCCTCTAAGGCACAATTGTCATCAAGTTACAGCCTCGCTCCTCTTTCAAAAAGCACATTTGGAAGATAGTCTTGCAATAGAACTAGCACAATGAAAATGCATTTTGAGCTAACATGAAATCCCTGGAAACGCTTGGATGGAATCTTTTGGGGTTCAAATATATTCATGTTCTCCAAGTATTCTCCCTTCAAGGTATTTTGTTTCCACAACTACCCTGCTCCCCCCACCCCCCACTCCACCATTTTGACAAAAAGGATGCAGGAGTTTCCAGTTTGCGTTCTGAATCTCAAAAACATCTTATCAAAATGTAATAATTTGGCCTGTAAGACAGAAACAAGGCCTATAAATGTTACTTTCTCCTAGTTTATAATGTAATAAAGGCTGATTATGTTATATTTGTCAAAATTGCTAAAATTGCATTTTTCTGAAGCTCTGCTTCACCAAAATAAAAGCAAAATATACTGATGCTGAACATTTCTGATAGATGTCCTCATGAACTCATTCATTTCAATGTATGTCCTCATGAACTCATTCATTTCAAATGTAAAGAATCTTACAACACCAGGTTATAGTCCAACAATTTTATTTGAAAATCACAAGCTTTCGGAGGCTTTCAAGCCTCCGAAAGTTTGTGATTTTCAAATAAAATTGTTGGACTATAACCTGGTGTTGTAAGATTCTTTACATTTGTCAACCCCAGTCCATCACCGGCATCTCCACATCATTCATTTCAATTCAGCATTTTTCATTCTTGCATGGCAAAAGGCCAGGATTTTCCACCCTTCCTCCATTGCTTTTTCAGTAGAACTGCAATCTCGCTCTGCCAGGCCCTAGCCCATTTTAATGCTTCTCCGTTTCCCGTCAGCAGTTTCCGGTGATGTACAATACGCCCACCCGTATTTGGGTGGACGTGCATGATCGGACATATTATACGATATCCAAATGACACAAATATATCATCTAATGTACTTCCTGCCAATTGTGCCATAACAGTGTAATACACCAGAAATGCCCGTTCACCCCTGGAATCCAGGTGTTGCAATTGTAGCGCAGGGGAATATTAGCAATTCAAAGCCTAGAAAATCAGTGCAATCGCACACAGCTTAAGCAAGAATTTTTTTAGAAAACATTCAACGAGCAGTAAAAATACCACTGACCATACTACGCTATGGCAGGTGTGCAAGGCCTGCCACGGTCAATCACCAGGCCCCTTCTAGGAAGAACACCCAGTAGAGGCTGAAGAGCCTGCCAAAATTATTTTAGTAATCCCGTCGCCAAGAAATCAGCCAGGGTTAGGGACACATCTTCATGGAGAGAGAAGTCCTGCCATGCCAAAGATGTACTCCAATTCTTCAAAAGTGGAACATCTAGCCTAGGGTCACTTCTGGCCATCACGAGGCTGATAATTACTGGTAAACAAACACTTCTTCAGAGCTTTAAAGTTTATGAAGACAAATATTGGTTCACAGTAGGAAAATAAGCAGACTTTTTTTTTGTTCCCTACTCATGCCACCATTTATAAGTGCTTCTATTTGCTACTTTCCATCATATAATATGCCAAATGTTATGTATATCATATATGTCTGCCAAGTTGTAAATGTACATCTGCGTAACTCAATATTGTAAAAGCAACAAAAATAAATTGCCCAATTAAGCTGGTGACCTGGATTTATGCACACCCCTATTTATAACACCAAAGTAGACTTGCTGAAAGCTGTTGGACAATTGCACCTTTCCAGTTTAAATTCATAACTGGGTCATCTCTCAGTGCTTCTTCAAAGAAGAGTGGTGAGGGAGCTGTATCTTTTTTACATTAATTGGTAAAGGAAGCACATTGATTAATAGGTCCGTGCTCTGTCTGAAACAAGAAGTGCAGCCTGGTTGAATGTGGAACATGGTCACAGCCTGATACATTTTAATAGGAATAATGCTTCAGGCATATTACTACTGGCCTTCTGGGACCTGAGGGGAAGGCAAACTCATTTCATCCTCCCTTTAATCAGAAATTCTCTTAACAACTTGAGGAAAAAAAGAGCAAAGCCTTGTGGGATGTGGCCCATTTCTCACAACAAGGTCATGTTGCAGTGGCAGGTAATAAGCTCCAGTGTTGCTCTACACCTTAAGTTCTGATATTACATCCTATTAGCTGGCACAGGGCTAGAATTTAGAGAGCTGACATAATTTGATGTGTCTGATAGCTGCAAATTTTTATTTGGATTTTGTAACAGTGAAAACTGGCAAACCCTGACTGCTCTTTGTACAACTTCTCAGTAGAATCGCAGGTGTTTAATTAATGCAAAAATGTCATGAATGGAAGAGAAAAAAAGAGAAGGGTGGCCGGATGAAATGATTTCTTGGGAAATAAAAGCTTTGTAGACATCACCAAGGATAATTGCAATACATTTTCACTGGAAAATATTTCTGTTGGCGTATGCACAACTTGATGTATGCTAACATTCAGTACATCCCCTTGCTTTGTCGTAAAATCCTTTTCTTATCATGGTATGTTACAGCACAGAAGGAGGCCAGTCAGCCCATCATGCCTGTGCCAGCTCTTTGAAAGAGCTACCCAATTAGTCCCATTCCCCTGCTCTTGCCCCATAGCCCTGTAAATTTTTCCCTTCAAATATTTGGATGTGTATTTTATATTTGAACTCACTATCACTCTTAAGTCTATTATTACTTTGGTATAAAAATATGATTTTATTTTAGCTTTCTGTACCCCTCTCATGAAGACAGTGACTCATTCTGAAATACAATTCATTATTTCTAGCATTCCTCTGATATCTTGCCCAAGTAGACTTTATTTATATGTAACCTTAAAAAATGAGTGGCAAAAAATATTTGAGTGGGGACATCACATCCAAGCCTAATGCTCTCCTCACCTGGCATCCATCCTTGTACAAATTTACAGCAAGGGTCACTGGATAGTGATCAGGAGCAGGAATGTTGGCCAATATTATTTCTCCTCCTCCTTGGTGTACTGAAGTCAATTGTAGTGTTGAAATATAATCCCTGAAAATCTGTGGACCTTTGGTTTCAGAGTAAGTGCCAAGATTAGCCATCCAGGACCCTCTGTTGCCAACCCCGTTGGAGCAACTGAGGTTGGGGGAAGGTTCCCTGTTTTGTGAAAAACTTGAAAGTGCAACTATGGGTGTATTTCAAGGGTGCCAACTTCTCACAGCTTGTGGATTTTCTTTGGGGATCCTGGAGCGCCATGCAACCCCCGCATCCACCAACGGGGAGGCTGGCATGCCTTGTTTCTCCGGCCTGGGAATTTGCTCTCCTTGGACCTCACCCACTCTGACACGAGGAACCTTGTTTGGGGCCGATGGAGATTTTGCTTCAGATAAAGTGCCCTGGAAACTTACAACAGAGACTGCGACTTGGCATATCCAGATCACAGCCTATTTCACACACCCTCTGCCACACTTCCAGCTGATTTATACTGGGAGTGCGCTGGAAGACCTGCAGATCTTTGGGGCCATGATTTTTTGTGCAAAATTGATAGAGTTAGAGAAATGACTCTTGCTGAGCTCATAATGTTCACTGTACCAAACCATAAAAGCAGAAATCATTTGAGAATGTTTTGTGCTTTTAATTAGGGTCAAAAAATTAAGTGTCTGGCTGGTTCAGGAAAGCTTATAATGAAAATGGTTAGGAAGTGATTTAGTATATTGCAATTGGTGCCTTAGATCAGATTATGCTTTGATAAAGAATTTATCTGGAATCAATTGTGAGGCATCCCAATGGATCCAAACTTTTGAATTTGGCATATCTTTATTGGAGCAAAATAAAGATGTGTTTGTGCTGCATTGTCGAATCCTGCTTGGATATGGGCACTGAAGATGGCCTTGGACTCGACCTTAACCCTTGCTATCTGTCTCAGATCCTCCTAGGTAGTGTCTTTAGTGACGTCGTGTGAGAGTGACACTTATCCAAGATCCTTCTTTTCAGACCAGGGTCTTGAGATCCAACTTTTGCAGAGCTTCCACTTAACATAGAAACATAGAAAATAGGAGCAGGAGTAGGCCATTCGGCCCTTCGAGCCTGCTCCACCATTCAATATGATCATGGCTGATCCTCTATCTCAATACCATATTCCCGCTCTCTCCCCATACCCCTTGATGCCTTTTGTGTCTAGAAATCTATCTCGTTCCTTCTTAAATATATTCAGTGACTTGACCTCCACAGCCTTCTGTGGTAGAGAATTCCATAGGTTCACCACCCTCTGAGTGAAGAAACTTCTCCTCATCTCAGTCCTAAATGTCCAAACCCTATCTTGAGACAGTGTCCCCTTGTTCTGGACCCCTCAGCCAAGGGAAACATCCTCCCTGCTTCCAGTCTGTCTAGCCCTGTCAGAATTTTATATGTTTCAATGAGATCCCCTATCATTCTTCTAAACTGGAGTGAACTCACTGTTAGATCCCACTTTCACCTCTTGAATCCTCCGGCACCCTGATGTCCTGTAGTAGCAGACTTTGTTAGAACAGTTTGATACATAGGGTTATAACAGGGTCAGAAAAAGAAAGATCCTGTGTGTGTATGTGTGTGTATATATGTATGTATGACCTTAGGACATCCAAAAACATTTCACGGCCAATCAAGAACATTTGAATTGTAGCTACCGTTGTAATGTGAGAAAACTCACCCAGCTAATTTGTGCATAGCAAGGTCCCACAAACAGCAATGAGATAATTGATCAGGTAATATGTTTTAATGATCGTTGGGCAGGACAGCAGGAGAACTCAGTGCTCTTCTTCAAAAAGTGCCATTGGATCTTTTATATCTCTAAAAGAGGGCAGGCAGAGCCTCAATTTAACACCTCATGTTAAAGATGGCACCACCGACAGTGCAGCACTCTCTCAGTACTGCGCTGAAGTGTTAGTCTAGATAATGTGCACACGTCGTTGGAGTAGGGCTTGAACCCACAACCTTCTGACTCAGGCAAGAGTACTATCACTGAGCCAAGGCTGCCACCAAGCAAGGAAGGACAGGGATGGTGAGTTCGGGAAGCTTGCTTATGCACAGCCCACTGCAAGGAAAGATGTATTTGTAGGTAGCAGGTTAAATAAGATGGGAGATGGGATCTTTGTTTCACAGTATATTCCTAGAGCACAATGAGTTAATAAAGCAACATGATGGATATTGGATTAAACAATCACTATGACAGCTGCCAGATGGCAGGTTCTCATATACCCTCCCAGGTACTGTGGGTTTTGCTCCTTCCAGACAGGCGTCATTATATGAAAGCAGCCACTCGGTTAGTGTGGGTGTGAATAACCCAAACTTGAAATTCTTTTTCTTTAACTAATAATTAAATTAACTGTAGCATAAATTGGAACAGAGATGTAAATAAAAATCTTGGAGAAAATGTTGTGATTTTCATGTGAAACAAAATAAAATTTGTTGCCTTTTGAGAAGATTAGTTAACAGACAAATGGAATGAATATAAATGACTCCGCCAACATTCTAGGATGGTATGCTACTCTCTGAAATCACTCAAAAGCTAGTTTCAACATGATCTTGCAACAATTTTTTTGCAAATACACACTGAAATAGTTTGTACTTGTTTTGCACCAGAACTAGAAGGATGCATTGCTCTCGCTACTATTCCATAATATTGTCTTACTTATTGGATTACTAAACATCAGATTCAGCATGGAAGCCTTGATTCACAGACTCGTCCTGGTTTAAAATTACAGGATGACCAATAAAGGTCCCGTTCTTGTAGTTCTTTGCTTTGCCAGTACATTATCACAAACTAGGGCATTAATATTGTATATAAGAAAATGGAGCTCCATGTATCTTGTCTTGTATATCTGTAATTATGTAGGCATATCTACAGTTCATGAAATGTGATTGTAGGATGTTAGATTGAGAAGGATCAGCTGTACACGCCTAAAATATAGCTTTACATCAGATGTCCAACACTTTTATAAAGGCAGTTATTCTTCAAGAAGTTTTTGGATAGACTTAATTCCAGAATCAGCCTGATCTGAAAACTTTGGCCTAGAAATTCAATTGTGCCGCTCCCATTTTTCAGGTGTAAAATGGGCGCCTAAACATTCAATATGGCAGGCGGGGCATGCATGCTCATTACGCGCTATAGATGCGCCACTTGCCATGTTGGTGAAGACAGAAAAAGAGGCGCCCAGAACCAGCGCCTAAAACATGCTGGGCTGGTTGCGTTCAGAAAAATGTGGCCTGCAGCCTGCCTAAACAATTGTTCTTAAAAGGACCACTATAAGCTGCCTCATACCAGGTAATTCAAAAAAAATACTTACCTGAATGTGCCGAAGACCGTTGCCTTCCCCCCTCTCCCACTTGCCCTCCTCCCTTCCAATCATTCCCCCTGCACCCCCCTCCCCTAGGATCTATCTGAAAGCTACTGCTGGGAAGCAGCGACCTGAAATTGAAATCCTCTTTGCCAACAAGCTGCCTGGAGATGCCCAGCAGGTGTCTGCAGCTTGCTGGTCTTATGTACTTGTGGCCAGAGGCCCAATATCCGGCATACCTCAGGCCTACCCGTTCTGGCGCAGGGATACTCTGGAAAATTTTCTAGCAGTTTTCCCAAGATATCGTTGAGCTGAAAGCAGATAATTTTTAATGTAACCAACATATATGAATGACAGTATCAAGCTCATGATGCATACAGCATTATAAAAAGGCCAATATTGCTGAAGTGATGTCTCTATTTATAATTCACTCAGTGGGGTCTTTAGTGTTTGGTGCAGTGTGTGAGAAGAACTCTGGGAGTGAAATTGATCACAAATTGAGCAGGGTGTAAAATGAGCTGCCGATTAGCTATCGCCCATTTTGGACGATTGCAGAAGACCAGTTTCACCCCGGCTCTCTTTTACCTTTGTGGAGCTCTGATTTCAGTGCAGCCTGCATGGAGAGGACTCAGTGTTGTGTAACTGAGCTGACTAAGTAAAAACACTTTGAAGCAGTTTTCAAATGAAGTGTATGTTTTATCCATTCTCACTGAATATACATTGGAAGAAGCTTGTCAGATTTATCAGTACAGGAATTCCCTCAGGCAATCACTGATCTTCTTACTTACAGCGGAAAGCTTTAAGTGAACAGCGGCATGTACTTTGTAAATTTAACTGAGCAATTCACATACATCTTACCATTTTTACCTCCCACCCTCAACAGGCTCACCATACTCCTTTACTTATCTTTTCTGCTGGCTTAGTACCTAACATTCTTTAAAGTCCTAAACTCCACCTTACTTAACTCTCCCTCACTAAAATCTTATATTTTGAATCCCTATTGTAATCCTACTTGTTATTAATTCTTATGACTCGATAACCACTGATCATTTGGTTCAAAATTAAAGTTATTAGCAATCTAAAGGTTATTTTCTCTTCTGAAAGACCATGGCCGAAGTTTTTCATTTTTGCACTCACAAGTCAGCAATTTTGTACTTATTAAAATGAACGGCTGGAAAATTGCAGATTAGGAAGTGCAGAAATTGGGAAGCCCAGCACATTACTATTCTGTCTTGATTGGGAATCATGTTCCATTAGTGTTAGCATTCTTTCTTAAATGATATCAGGAAATATACCAGGAATCAAACCTGGAACATTCTGGTCTGTGTAGTGTAGTAATACACGGGCATTGCCTTTACCCATTGTGCAGCTTCCGCAACTGTTCATTACTCAATGTCTGTTGTTGTTTTCCCTGGTTACAATTTAAGGACAGGAATAGCTGACCTAGTGTTTAGTGTAGCCCTTCAGGTAACTATCAAACTGTCAATGTCTATAAACAATTGTTGAGTGTATGCTCACTGTCTCTACACATTACTGTTGTTTACTTTTATAGTGGGCAGGTTTAATGTATTATATAAGCGAATTCTGGTCTAAAAATCTGACATTGCATAGCTACATAGTATCATAGATAGTATCCGTGACTACATAGAGTTAGTATCCGTGACATTTCAAAAACAAGAGCAAATTGAAAGGCTAACAATAGAAAATTGTTTTTGATTTTAATATCTAAGATCTTTAATACCTGGACGGAATTATAATGCCATACAATAGCACATGTTCTTTACTTTCACTGCTTATAAACTTTGAGGACAATTTTTAACCCTATCCGCTGGGCAGGTGGGCAGTTAAAATGCTTTGGGTTACTTACCCGCTGGAAAGTCACCCGGAACCCACCAACTGCAATTCAGGCTTCTGGACGGGCCATTAAGCTGTCTTCCCAAAGCTGGCGAGGCCTTCTTTAAATATAAAGATTTGGGTTCAAAAATGTCAACAGGCCCCAACTGCAATTTTAACTCAGGCCTGAGCAGCGAAGTCGCCACTGTTTTCCTGCTCGACTGAAGAGAGTCAGGATCTGCTGGGAAGATGAAGAGGAACAAATAGGTGAGTTTTTTTTTACTTTTTGTGTGGCCAGGAGGAGCAAGAGTGTCTGAAAATTTCTACGGCAAAAGTGTTTTGTATTTGCTTCTCCCCCTGCCTGCCTGAAACCGGCCTGGGGTTAAATTCATCCACTTTTTCTTATCCAAATACACCATTGTTGAGGGCTGCAATAGTTATGCTGTTCACATGGGAGTTACAGATTGATCAAAACAAAGTTATAATTCTGACTTCTTATTGTGGATTATGTAATAATAGCTTACAAATTATTTTTATTTTAATTTCTCCATCTCCCCCCTCTCTCTCTCTGGCAGAACTAGCATTACTCACCCACAGGGGACAGTCAGACCCAAGCCTAAAACTAAGATTCAGATCTGGTCTTTCTCATGGGAGTCCAGAGCTATATCTCTTACAGCTACAGGGCAGATTTATGAGCCCAGAATTGTCAGGCTGGTAGCATCTGAAATACAAAGAGGAAATGGGGGAGAATGTTCAGCTTTATTGTATTCACCCTAAGCAGCAATGGTTATATCATCTGGTAATGTTGACATATATGCCAGTCAGGGTGCAGCGGGGGGAGGAAGTTCTTTTGTATTTTGTATAAGGTGGCAAGTACCATGTTCCATGTACCCCAAGTACCATGTTCCATATTCCATGTACCCCAAGGTATTTGAAGCTGGCCCCTGACTACGCAAAGGTGTTGAATTCCCATACATGTGTAGAGACATGTCCTTTGTTTTAGGATAGTTCAGTTTGTAACTAGAGAGTTGCTCACTTTCTTTGATGCTTTGAAAGATGTTTGGGAGTGAACTAGTTTGGTCGGTTATATATGGCAGTATGTTGTTCGCATCCAAAGATATTTTGTGTTCAGTCACTTTGGCCTGTATTCCATGGCTGCCTGGGTTTGTTCTAAATCGTGCTGTTCGAGGTTCTATAGTCAGGCCAAACAGGAAGAAGGTAGAGGGCATCTGTGTCTAGTCCCCTAGTGCAGTGAAAATGCAGAGGAGTAGAGATCATTGGAGCACACTGTGGATGTGGGCTGTGAATACAGGATTGTAATCCATCTCCTGAATGTGTTAGGGAAGTCTTGAGTGCAGTGAGGATGAATTTTCACTCGACCCGGTCAAATGCCTTTTTCGCATCCAGGTAGTTATCAGTGATGAGGATTGTTACAGACAGGAGGTTAACTCTGTTTCTTTCGTCACAGATGCTGCCTGACTTGTTGAGTATTTCTAGCATTTTATGTTTAGACTTCAGGAGGACATAGTCAGACTGGTGAAATGGGCAGACACGTGGCAGATGAAATTTAATGCAGAGAAGTGTGAAGTGATGCATTTTGGTAGGAAGAGTGTGGAGAGGCAATATAAACTAAATGGTACAATTTTAAAGGGGGTGCAGGAACAGAGAGACCTGAGGGTATACAGACACAAATCTTTGAAGATGGCAGGCAAGTTGTGAAGGCTGTTTTTTTTTTAAAAAATGCATACGGACTCCTTGGCTTTATAAATAGAGGCATAGAGTACAAAAGCAAGGAAGGTATGCTAAACATCTATAAATCACTGGTTAGACCTCAGCTGGAGTATTGTGTCCAATTCTGGGCACCACACTTTAGGAAGGATGTTTTCGAGAGCGTGCAGAGGAGATTCACTAGAATGATACCAGGGATGCGGGACTTCAGTTACGTGGAGAGACTAGAGAAGTTGGGGTTGTTCTCCTTAGGGGAGAACATAAGATTTAACATGAGATTTAATAGAGGTGTTCAAAATCATGAAGGATTTTGATAGAGTAAATAAGGACAAACTGTTTCCAGTGGCAGAAGGAACGGTATCTATGATTCTATGATAAGGTGAGTTGGTGCTATTGCAATGGTGCACCACATTGAGGATATCCCTCATGAGATGGCTCCATATAAAACCTGTTTGGTTGGCATGGACCAGCCCAGGGATGACTGTATCTAGTCTGGAGTCCAAGATTTTGGCTAGTACTGTATAGTCAACAATGACGACCGATATAGGCCTAAATCACAAGCACTGGTAGGTTCCTTAACTTTTATTAACATGATCGTGGTTACCTTGAGAATGTCTGGGAGGATCTCAGTCTACTACACATAGTGTATGAGTTTCGGTAGGAGGGGTAAGTTCTGGGAATAGGGCCTTGTGAAACTTGGGAGGCTTTATACGCTGCTTTCCCAGATTAGAGGCTTTTTACAGCTTTTAACTGCTTTATCATCCTTTTTACATATCAATGCTTGAGGCAGTACTTCTGTCTAGTTATTAGATGCTATCACTAAGCATAAAAAAAATTGAAAAGGCTAAGGAAAGGAAGGCTGTAACTTTAAGAAAGTGGGCTGATCCTGCAGGGGATATTCAAGCTAACATTTCTCTGACTTCCACAACTGGCACAAATTATACCCACAACTGGCACAAATTATCTTATGGCATGTGACCTCACATAGTAAACGATTTCTCCATATGCTTGTCATCATTCCCACTGGCACATCACTGCTTCCGCCATGTGGTGCCTGTGATCTTCTGTAATGTATTCACTTCCATATTGGATTATGCCAAGCTGAAGATTCAGAACAAATGTTTGACCCAGTTCTGTTCTTTTTGAAACAAAGCTGTTTGAGGCAGTTTGACAACATACAAAATTTCATTTTTAGGATTTTACCATTTAACAGTTTAATCAGTTAACCAATCAATACGTGTGCGGAAGGGGATATCAGGATCAATTCATTAAAATACTCAAAGGGACTTCTTCCAATCTATATCTATAATTTTAATGGATGGAAATCATGATGTGCACATCTAAGATTTCTCAAGGTATGCTCCCTGTTGGGAATACTGGATCACGGAATCACCCCATTATAATTTAATACGAAAAAATTCAGTAATTCAAAAATATCACAAATATATCCATAAACTCACTCATGCCATCTTTAATTTGTTCCAACTACTCATTTTTCCCCGCGTCCCCAATGTCCCAAAACACCAGCCAGGCCTCATGAACATCATTAACCTCATAAACACACTCTTCCAATACATCATGACCCAGCCTGCCTAGCTGAGGCCTGATGTTCTGAGCCAACTAATTGAACTACAATTCCCATGAGCTAATATGCAACCCAGCCTCCATCACAATGCAAGCACAAAGAGTGTACCAAGCAACCAGACTGCAACTCTCAGAAGCCATCGGGTGGTCCCAGTCTTGGACTTCCCTATCTTCTTTCTACTCACTCCACTGCAACTGCAGATCCCATATGTTACCGTTCCCTCACGCCCTCAACTCCAACCTTGCTGCCTTCTACCCTTTAGTCTGTCTCCTGATTTACAGGCCCTACTCAATTCACTTTTGCTTTTCATATTAGCCTCCCTCTCACTGCTTTCCCTCCAGACCTAAGGAGGATCTTCCAATCCCCGTTTGATACGGGGGTGGTGCCAGACGACTGGAGAATTGCAAATGTCACATCCTTGTTCAAAAAGAGTGTAAGGATAAACCCGGCAACTACAGGCCAGTCGGTTTAAACTTGGTGGTGGGGAAGATTTTAGTAATGATAATCATGGACAAAATTAATAGTCACTTGGACAAGTGTGGATTAATAAAGGAAAGCCAGCACGGATTTGTTAAAGACAAATTGTGTTTAAATAACTTGATTGTGTTTTTTGATGAGGTAACAGAGAGAGTTGATGAGGGTAATGCGGTTGATGTTGTATATATGGACTTTCAAAAGACGTTTGATAAGGTGCCACATAATAGGCTTGTCAGCAAAATTGAAGCCCATGGAATAAAAGGGGCAGTGGCAGCATGGATACAAAATTGGCTAAGTGACAGGAAACAGAGAGTAGTGGTGAACGGTTGTTTTTTGGACTGGAGGAAGGTATACAGTGGTGTTCCCTGGGGTCGGTACTAGGACCACTTTTTTTTGATAACTATTAATGACTTGGACTTGTGTGTACAGGGCACAATTTAAAAATTTGCAGATGACACAAAACTTGGAAGCGTAGTGAACAGTGAGGAAGATAGTAATAAACTTCAAGAGGACGTAGACGGGCTGGTAGAATGGGCAGACACATGGCAGATGAAATTTAATGCAGAGAAGTGCAAAGTGATACATTTTGGCAGGAAGAACGAGGAGGGGCGATATAAACTAAATGGTACAATTCTAAAGGGGGTGCAGGAACAGAGAGACCAGGGGGTACATGTGCACAAATCTTTGAAGGCGGCAGGACAGGTTGAGAAAGCAATTAAAAAAGCATACGGGATCCTGGGCTTTATAAATAGATGCATAGAGTACAAAAGCAAGGCAGTTATGATGAACCTTTATAAAACACTGGTTCGGCCACAACTGGAGTATTGGATCCAATTCTGGGCACCGCACTTTAGGAAAGATGTGAAGGTCTTAGAGAGGGTGCAGAAAAGATTTACTAGAATGGTTCCAGGGATGAGGGACTTCAGTTACGTGGATAGACCGGAGAAGCAGGGGTTGTTCTCCTTGGAGCAGAGAAAATTGAGAGGAGATTTGATAGAAGTGTTCAAAATCATGACTGGTTTAGATAAGTGAATAAAGAGAAACTGTTCCCATTGGCGGAAGGGTCGAGAATCAGAGGACACAGATCTAAGGTGATTAGCAAAAGAACCAAGGCGACGTGAGGAAAAACTTTTTTACGCAGTGAGTAGTTATGATCTGGAATGTGCTGCCTAAAAGGGTGGTGGAAGCAGATTCAATCGTGGCTTTCAAAAAGGAATTGGATAAATATTTGAAGAGAAAAAATTTGCAAGCCCATGGGGAAAGAGCGGGGGAGTGGGACTAACTAGATTGCTCTTACAAAGAGCTGGCACAAGCTCGATGGGCCAAATGGCCTCCTTCTGTGCTGTAACGATTCTATGATTCTAGATGTTTTCCTCTACTGTTCTCCTGACCTGAACTCTGGCATTTATTATTCCTGCCTCGGTGCATTTCAGCCCCCAGTCTAACTCCAGCATTGGGCTTTGTTGCTCTCTTTTTTAACAAGAATAGAATGGACATATAAAAGAATGCTTTTAATGAAAAAAATTATATTAATGACAATTAAAGGATAATTACATAATTAAATGCACAGGCTGTTAAAAAGAGATTATTTTGCAGAAATAAACATTTTTAAACAATGGAAGGAATCATAGGAGAAAAATGGCTTGAGAAAAGGTAAATTGAGATCAGGACACCTAATATTAGAGAAATATTTGATATATAGAACAAACAAACACAAATAACTAAGACGTACCTGACAAAAATTCTTAAAATTATGTTTAACATTTTTAACTGTGAGCAATACCATAGGAGGTGAACTAACATTTTAAAATGTATATATTTTCTGACTTTATCAAGATGAAGAACTTCATCACTGAGGAATCAACATGTATTTGCATTTTACACTCCCTGGAGTAGATTTTTAATTTACCTTCCTGGTGTAAAACTAGCTTTGTGGATCGGCCGTCCATTATAGAATCCACACAATCAATGGAAATGAAGATTGGCCAGTTTCTATTATGGGTGACCAATCCGCAATGCCAGTTTTATGCCCAGGCAACCGGTTGACAAAATACCCACCCTCCCCCGTGTCAGCATTTAGTACTCCCAGATCAGCCCCAGATTGAACTGAATGCAGAACAAAGTTCTCTCTCCATTAATTTCCAAAGAACACCCTGTTGCCTTTGCAACAATTCCATTCCTTAACATAAGCTGTGCATATTTATTGCAAATTGGTGCCAAAATTATCAACAGTTTTATGCTGATGACCGTTGCCCTCTAGAAGTTGGTGGCTCTTTTGAACCTTGGTCCAATTTATTTTTATTTGTGATGTTGCCATATTGTTTATTTGACACCAAATCTTGTTTGTGTTTCTCTGTATTTTAACCAGTCCTTTTTGTTCAATTGCTGTTTGCAATCATCGCTGTGTGTAGCTGCTAAATGATCCATGGTGGAGCTCACAGCACCATCCATGCAATTTTATAGGCCAATTAACAGGCACTAACTGGGTTCTGTCAGTGGTGTTTGTCAAATTTTTTTGTGGCATTAAAGGAAAATCACAGCTGGTTCATTTCCCAACAGCACCTGCTGCTAAGTGGCTGAAGGCTTCATTCATTACAAATCCAGGTGACAAGAGAAACATGGCCCCAAAGATTTATAGACATTGAATTAATATTTGGGCCAACTCAAGGTTCTTTAGATTTAGATTGAACAACTGGTGCAACACAGATTTTCCATTGCCTTTACCTCACATTCTTGTTTATCGCTAATTCTTTTAAGATCTCTGTTGCCAACACTGCAAACACCACTTATTTTCTGTATTATTGCTACCTTCCAGTTCCTTGTCGTAGTCATTGCAGGCAGCACTCACCTGTCTTGCCAAACATTTTTAGATCCCTGCTGAAAACCCTGCAGACAGCATTCACTGCTACTTTTCAGATCTCAGTTGGAATCCCTACGATTGTCAGACAGACATCAATGTCAATACCCCTGTTATACTACACTATTGGAAGTTAATATGCACTGACATCTGCTCTAATCTGGTCCCAAATGTGTAGCATAATGACCTCAGTGCCATCCTAACCACCTTGGTGCCAATGAAATGGCAAAGTGGTATTCTCATCATAGTCTAATGAGGTGCCAGCTGGCATCTCAATACCGGTTTAACGCTCCATAAAGAATGATGCAGCATATGACTGTTGTGAGTTAACTTAGGGTTTCTTTTCCTTTGTAAGCCTTGAATAACTGCTATAATATCATGTTTCTGACTTAGTTACAATCCCATGGGCACTGGTGTGTGCAGCCAGAATAACTAACTTCACCTTGGTAAATCTGCTTTTGCAGATTCAGTGCCAAGAACTGATACTGCACTGACAGCATGTTAGAGAAATACAAATATATGTACAGGATTAATGCTACATCATTTAGGAAAGTGGATCACTTCATTCACATTCCTTCAACACCACAAGAATAATTGAGGGCAAAACAGGTTGTTCAGTATTGTTGGATTCTCCAGTGCCCTGAGAGTCATCACTATATCCACTTGCCTTTATATGAACTTGCTGAATGAAGTCATTTTCTATACTAGGAAAGGCTTTAATTCAGTGAATATCCAGGCTGTAGGCAATACTCCTTTTCTTGATTTTATCATCCTTATATAAATTCATTGTGTGTGGACCTTTGACTAATGGCTGATTATCAAGTGTTCTCTTGTATTTCTGTTAAAAAATTGGTAACTGGTGAATTTATTTATAGAAGTGAGATTCAAGGGTAATTGGATAATTGGAAACCTGTTGGAGTATAATTCATCTGGGCCCATTTTCAGGCCCAAAATAGGTGCTACTCAGGCAGCGCACGCCCCAACTGAAATTGGGCCTTGGGCCTCATATCAATAATTTAGGTGAGCTGCCAGCACCTATCACGCCTTCACAGACAGTTCACCCATTGCAGCACTTGAATTTTGGGCCTCACTAGCAGCAGCCCTCGGGTAAGTGCTGGGGGGGGGGAGAATAGCTGGAAGGGGGCCGATCATGGATGGCAGTGGCCCTCAGGAGTGCTGTGAAGCCAGGATGGGCAGTCCTGCTCCTCCTGGCTCCACACACATTTTTAAAAAATTTAAACTTACCTTTATGGTAGCGGCAGCTTGTTAGACCGCATCCATGCCCAGAAAACCTGAGCAGAGCAGTCCCAATGCTTGCTCCGCTCAGTGCAGCCCAATTTCTCGAAGAAGACCTAAAACAGGTGTTAGGTTCCTCATTAGCATATGTAAGGGAATGGTACTTGAATTGGTGACAGACATCAGATTTGGCTTCATATTCAAGAATTCTGAATTTTGAATCTTTTTGAAGTCGATTTTCAAGCCTGAATTCTGAAGATATTCAACTTCTAATTAATTTGTCAATCTGTTCTGTAGATTGCAGAATGAATTTTACACTTGTCTGAACCATTTTAAATGTGGATAACCTATCTACAAACAATTGAAAAGGCCACACAAGGCAATAGCTTTTAGTACATTTCAGCAAATAGCCCTTCTGCTACTCCATTCACCTATCGGCAAGCAGAAGACTGAACGTGCGTTTGAATTTTTTTCTGCTTCCTCTGTGGAATTTTAAAATGGTTAATATTTTGAATTATTATGTATGTGCATCATGGCATTATCTCATTACCTAATAAAGTTCATTACAATATAAAAAAGACTGTGCTTCACTTTTAAGTATTCAACTGTGATGTTAAATTAGAGCAAGAACATAAATGAAATTCCCAAATGAGTAAGACACCGAGAGAACAGCCACTTCACTTCTATTAACACATCAAAATGCTGTAGGCTAAGCTGTTTAAATGCCTAATGGGCTACACTGATGAAGAACTATAAATGTAAGCTGAAAGGAGCTTCCAATAAAGTACTGGTTTTATAGCCTTTGTAACAGTGGGGACTTGCATGGCTTTGAAAAGTCTTTGCAGGACTTTAAATGAAAGCATTTAGTAACAAGGTGCGATTGTGTTTATTAAGGAAATACACTGATTTATGAATAGTATTTGAACAGCTTCTCTTCGGAGGATTTATTTATCTTTTGAAGCAACAAAATAAAACATGGGACTTCAAAGGGTTTATGTTTTTGAAGTTTTATTAAACTGTAAAATATTTTAACTAAAATCTAATACCAACTGCATGCCCTTGAAGGAAATCTATATATTTCTACATTTGCTTTTAGTTTAAGTTCCACGCCAGAGATTAAAGTATCTAACTTAGCCGGACACTTCAGTGCAGTGAAGTACTGCATTGTTGGAGGTACTGTCTTTCAGATAAAATGTTAAATTCAAGCCGTATAAACTTGTTCAAGTGGACATAAAAGGTTCCATGGCATGGATTCCTCAGCCCAACACTGCCCAAAACAGATTAACTGGTCATTTATCTCATTGCTGTCTGTGGAACTTTGCTGTGTGCAGATTAGTTGCTACATTCGTCGACATGACAACAATGACAACAATGACTACACTTCCAAAGCAACTCATTGGCTGTGTTGTGCTTTGGGATGTCCCGAGGATGTGAAAGGTGCTATATAAAGTTTTTACTTTCAGATTGTTTGGGCCTAAAATTTACAGAAACTTTGTAGCTCCTGTTGTAATATAAAACAATTGCGGTGTTTTTTTAAGGAAACAGTCTATTTTGCAGATTATAGCAACACAATATGGCATGTAGCTATCTGAGGTATCTTTGACAATCCCTAGTTGCAGCAAAGGACGAATTCTCCAAGGTAAAACGTTGACTTTTCAATGGAGGAGAGATCTTCAAATGTTCTACATAACAAAATATAAACGTTGCAAACTGAAACACATGTATTATACAGTGAAACATATGTATCAAGTGGCAAAAGAACCAGAGGCAAAATAAGAAATGTTGTTCCGCAGCAAGTTGTTATGATCTGGAATGCACTGCCTGAAAGGATGGTGGAAGCAGATTCAATAACAGCTTTCAAAAGGGAATTGGATAAATACTTAGAATTACATAGAATTTACAGCACAGAAACAGGCCAATCGGCCTAACTGGTCTATGCCGGTGTTTATGCACCACACAAGCCTCCTCCCACCCTGCTTCATCTCAACCTATCAGCATATCCTTCTATTCCTTGATCCCTCATGGACTTATCTAGCTTCTCCTTAAATGCACCTATGCTACTCGCCTCAACTACTCCATGTCGTAACGAGTTCCACATTCTAACCATTCTTTTGTTAAAGAAGTTTCTCCTGAATTCATTATTGGAATTATTAGTGACTATCTGATATTTATGACCCCTAGTTTTGGACTCCCCCTCAAGGGGAAACATCGGGGGTTAAATTGGATAACCCCTGAAAACGGGCATGGGGACTGCGGTTCACGATTAAGCCGTGTCCGTTCATTGCACTGCAGACAGCACATTAAATTTGTGCTGCCTTCTGGTTTAAACGATTGCTGCATGCAGCCAGCCTACCTGCACTGTTCATTGGCTGCACGTATCAGCAGGGGGGCCTATATCGCGAGTGGCTAACGTTACTTAAAGGCAGCCTGCACCTCTTAAAGGTGCACTGTGGCTGCAAGAAGTGGTGGAAGTCAGTTGTGAACTGAATTTGTGCAGCAAAAAAATGGCTGAATGTGCGAGAGAGCCTGCATCAAGGTTCTCTGATAATGCACTGGAGGCCTTTGTGCAAGAGGTGGCGAGAAGAAGGGGCATCCAGATTTAAAATTAACAATTGAGCTAGCATCAACTGCCTTTTGCAGAAGAGAGTTCCAAACTTCTACCACCCTTTGTGTGTAGAAGTGTTTCCTAACTTCACTCCTGAAAGTCCTGGCTCTAATTTTTTGGCTATGTCCCCTAGTCCTAGACTCCCCAACCAGCAGAAATATTTTCTCTCTATCTACCCTATCAGTTCCCCTTAATATCTTGAAAACTTCGATCAAATCACCCCTTAATCTTCTAAGTTCCAGGAAATACAACCCTAGTTTGTGTAACCTCTCCTCGTAATTTAATCCATGGACTCCAAGTATCAATCTAGTAAATCTACGCTGCACTCCCTCCAAGGCCAATATATCCTTCGTAAGGTGCGGTGCCCAGAACTGAACACAGTGCTCCAGTTGTGGTCAAACCAGGGTTTTCTATAGCTGTAGTATAATTTCTACGCCATTTATTCTGGTCCTCTAGATATAAAGGCCAACATTCCATTAGCCTTTTTGATTATTTTCTGTATTTGTCCATGATCAATGACAGGGATTGATGATGAGGTTTCGCTGCATACCTAATCTTCAATTCCCACTTCTCCCTTATCCCACAATCTTTTCTGACCCACAAGCTGCAGATGGAGTAAGCACACACTTCTTACTTTCTTCTCTCCCCTCCCCACAACCCAACCCTTGTCCCTTTGTCATATCACATGTCCAAGAACTGGAATCTTCCCAGTCAGAGGAGGCAGAGGAAGAAGACAGTGATGATGAAGAGACACAGTCATTCGATTTTACACCCGCAGCCACCAGCTCAGATACTGACACTGCGCGTACTTTAGAGGCTATGATAGAGAAGGGATGTGTATGTGGTTAGACACTGGGCAAAAGTATGCAGGAGCCAGGGGGGAAAGGATACCACAGGTGCCAGCTCACCAGAGGGCAAAGTTGCATACTAGTTCTGTTGCAGAGGATTCAGGTGAGAACTTCGATGGCCCAGGCTACAGAAGGTTGGTGCACTGGAAAGCTTGCCAGAAAGCCAGTGTACAATGTCAAGGAGCATGGAGAAGTCCAGGTCCAACTTGGCACAGAGCTTGGAGCCCATCCTTTCCAACATGGACTGGGTGGTCACCTCCATCAGCACACCTGTGGAACCCAGCAGTATGCAGTCCAGCAGTATGTTTTCCAACAGATCACCAGGATTGCCGAGGTGCCACCCTGGGAGAGTGGCAGTGGCTCCATGGAACATGAACCTGCTGTCCTCTCTCAGGATGACAACATTCCAGCTCCCACTCCACCAGTGCCCTTGCTGTTGCCTGTCAGCCAGGCAACCCACGCTGAGATGGTGCAGTCTGAAGCTGGGCCCTCTAGGCCCAGAGCTGCTTGAGGTCATCCTCCAAGGCCATCTGCAGTCTCCTCAATTGAAGTTTCAGCAGCCTTCCACCTTCCATGCTGCAGCCACTAGGGAAGCACCTCATAGGAGCACTAGGAAAGGTAAAGGCACATGAAAGACAGGCCCTAAAGGAATGCACAAGGGTGAATAGTCTCATTTTGTTTGCATAATTTCATGTGTTCATTTATTAATGTAGATTTGAATTTGTATTTGGTGGTGGTTTTTATTTCTGCGATGAGCTGAGGGAGGAACCAATGTGCAATCATAAGGAGGACGATTTGATGGTCATCTGAGGGAGGAAAGGTAAGGAGTGTGGGACTGTTGGTGAATGGGGAAGTGTAGATGAGGCTACTAGTATCGCTAGTCCTGGCAGACAGGGCCTGTCCATGTTGCAGTCTCCATTCCTCTTCCTCCGCTTCCTGTTACACTATCTCCTGCTCCTCCTACTTCCTCCTTTGCCTCCTCCTCCTCCTCTTGCTCATGCTCCTCAGGTTCTCTCCTGATAGATGGTAGCAAGGGCTGTTCCCTCATAATGGCCAGGTTGTGCAGCATGCAGCATACTACGACAAATTTTGATACCCGCTCAGCTGAGCACTGCAGGGCACCTCCAGAGCGGTCCAGGCAGCGGAAGCGTTGCTTGAAGATGCTTATGGTGTGTTCTATAATGTGCCTTGTGGCAGAATGGCTCTTGTTGTAGGCCTGCTGTGTACATGTGCATGCGTTCCTGACTGGAGTCATGTCATGAGGGGATAACCCTTGTCACCCAGGAACCAGCCTTTGACTTGCCGTGCTGGTTGAAATACAGGTAGAACAGAGGACTGCCACAGTATGAACGAATCATAACTGCTGCCAGGATAGTGGGCATTCACCTGCATGATGCACTGTCTGTGGTCGCACACCTGCTGCACATTGAGGGAGTGGAATCCCTTTTTGTTCATGAATATGTCCGAGTTCAGATGAGGAGTGTGCAAGACAATGTGCGTGCAGTCAATGGCATCCTGCACCATGGGGAAGCCTGCAATGCAAGTTAAACTTCATGCTCACTCCTCCTGTTTGTCTCTGGCAAGAGGGAATGAGATGATTGTGTTTCTCATTGTATACAGAGCTGCAGTGATGTCCCTTATACGGCAGTACGCTGCAAACTGTGAGATGTTGTTTATATCTCCAGTAGAAACATGAAAGGAGTCAGAGGCATAAAAATTAAGAGCCATTGTCACCTTGACAGCCACAGGTAATGCTGTCCTTGCCCTGCTTTGTGGCTGCAGCAGTTGACAAATTTCAGTCAAAGACGTCTCATGCATTGGTCAGCACTGAAGTTGAGGTAAGAGAATTGGTCCCTGAAGACCCTCCATGGATATGACCTCCTGATGAGTCTTGATCCAAATCGTTTATGTTAAAAGGGGAAAAATTTGCAGGGCTATGGGGAATGGGACTAATTGGATAGCTCTCTCAAAGAGCTGGCGCAGGCACAATGGGCTGACTGGCCCTCTTCTGTGCTGTATCGTTCAATGATTTACGATATATATTTCAGAAACTGTATAAAAAATATTACAAATATGCTAATTATTTGTTCTCAATATTTGGAGTAAAGATAGATGAGAATTACTAAGAAGTTAATTTTATTAGGTTTTTTGTGCACAGAATTGTAGGTGAAATTCCTGCTCACTATTTGAATTGTTTTAGGGCATTGTGACCTGTCTGCTCAGCAAATTCCCAATGCAGGTAAATTGAAGAGATGTTCAGAGTTCATTATACAATAGCTCCATCTGTTACAAGTCCAAACATGTCATCTCTTCTTCTCTTGCTTGACAGTAAGTTTCCCAGGATAGCATCCTGAAGCTACAATCAAACTGCAGTGCAGTTGGACATATTCCATTCAATGGTTTGTGATTAGCATATCAATAGCTTAGTGACAGTTCAGTCAATTTGAGACAGGAAAATGTACAGAGTAGGATTTGTGAGCAGGACATGGGTGAAGAAAATATTGGAATATACCATTCATGAGATGTCCTGCGTCCTTTTTATTCATTGCAATAAACTGGGCTCATTCAAAACTCTGCTAACCGTATCCTAACTTGCACCAAGTCCCATTCAACAATCACACCCTGTGCTCAATGACCTACTTTAGCTCCTGGTCCACCAATGCCTCGATTTTACAATTCTCATTCTCATGTTTGAGTCCCTCCATGGCCTCGCCTCTCCCTATCTCTGCAACCTGCTCCAGCCCTACAACCCTTCAAGAACTACCCTATCAACAATGGACAAGCTTGGCGTGGACAATTAGATAATTGTGGGAAATTGAGGAAATTTGGGCGCAATGCTGGGATGTGGCATCAGTAGGTCTTGTTCTAGCCTCCAATATTCTGGTGAACTCCGATTGAAGCTATAATTGGAGTATGCCAATATGGACACAGATTTTTGGGGTTGCAAAGTTTAGTTCAAATCGGTACTATTCTATTTTCCTGATTCAAATCAAGAGAGCTTGATGGTTCACTATTTATTTTTTAAAATCTGATATCCTTTACACAAACTAAACATGCTTTTTATCATATCAAATCAGGTTAGATACTGAAAAAATACAAAAAAGTGATTTCATTCAACTTCAGTTCTTTGGAATATAACTAAGATTTAGAAATCCTATTTTGCACTCCAACAGAGTTGGATTAGATTAGTTGGGTTTTCTTGTGTAACTGATTGAATCACATGCTGAACATTTAATCATATTTATGGTGTCATATTGATTTTGGGACTCATTAAAGAAATTGCTGAAGGAATGTGACTCATGCTCAGGGGGGAATCTCGTGACACTTTAAGATACATTAAAAAGAATTATTAATTAATTTGTGGAACAGTAAACCTAGTTCATGTAGGATGCAGAAATGAATTATCAGTTTAATTTCAAGTTGTTCACATCTTATGCATACTAGTGTCAAAGATGTGTTTTGCATTACAATCCCATGTTTAACAAATGAATAGCAGCACACTGTTAACACCTTTTTCTTGTGGAAGCTGTGGGACTAAAGTACTAAAGGTTTCGATCTGTGGGTTTACTGATAGACTCAGACTTCTTGCTGTTAAAAACAAGTTTGAAAAATCTTTCCTCCTTTTACCACTGTTCTATTGTGAAACATCATTGCAGGTAATAAACATATATAATTGATATTGCAAATATTAAAGTAAAGCTCCAAGATCTTTCAACTGCTGAAACATAATCACATTGATGGCCTTTTAATTCATATCCTTTTATTGAACATATAGTGCCGATCTTAAATTAAGGCAGGTTCTGGGAGGGGTCGGGTGGGTGGGGTGCACCCGATGCCCACTCTTTGTTGCTGCCATTAGGCCTGAACTGTTTTGAGGCCCAGGCCTCATTAACATGCCTCCGAAGAGCTGCGCCCACAAAGTAGGTGCCCTGATGTAGATTGCGGGTGTGGGAGGGCGGGAAATCAGCCGGCTGCTCCACGGAGCAGGCTGATGGTTGGAGTCTGGAGGAAGAGGGGAGGCGATCCAAAGGGGGAGGGGGTTCGGACAAGTAGCAGCAGGCTTTGAGTTTTATTTGTGCTCCTCCTGGCCCTATCAAAAGATCATTAAACATTTCCTGGACTCTATTCTGAGTGGTCTCCAGTAGTCCCTTTAAGAAGGATTGTTTGGAGTTCTGGACAGTGCTGTGTGAAGAGGTAAATGAACAAATAACTTTTGTAGTTGCACAAGTCTGTATCAGGGGAAGGGCAGCTGGAAGTAAGGGTGGAGGAAGAATGAACAAGGGTATTACAAAGAGATCTATCCTCCCAAAAGCGGAGAGGGAAGGGAGGAGTGGGGAAAATGTGCTTGGTGGTGGGATCATGTTATATGTAATGGAAATGGAAGATGATGATTTGGTGAATACAAAGGCTGGCTGGGTGGAAGGTGAAGACAAGGGGGACTCTGTCATTGTTGCGAGAGGAGGAAGCAGAGGTGAAGAGAAGGCTATACCATATTCCCTGCTCACAGTGTGGCCTTCTTTACATTAGGAGAACCAAATGCAGATTAAGCGATCATTTTGCTGAACACCTCCATCCTGTTCATAACTGTGACTCTGACTTGCCGTTTGAGCTCCCTTCCCACACTCAGCCTCACCTCTCCATTTTTGGCCTCCAACAATGTTTCAACCAGGCTTCAGGCAAGCTTCAGGAACATATGGCTGAGCTCCATGTCATGTTTGGGGTACATTTTCACTCTAGCAGTGTGTGAGACCCATCGAATTTAGTGGGCAGAATGCACTAGAGCAAAACGTTTAACCTGTTTTGGAGATCAAACTACTAGCATGGAATGATCTCAATACTCCCATGAAAATTATGTACATAGCTGGGAATGTGGGAGATGGATTGACATTTTGGATGTAGATCCTTCATCAAGAAATGAGCATTCTGTGTCTCTCCCTCTGTCCATTGCAAGCATCAGCGTATGAAGCACCAGGTAAATTACAGACCACGAATAATAATAGAGGAGCAGGAAGTTGCTGGTTGGAGGTCCAGTTCACATCATGCCTCAGCTGCTATCTGAGCATTAACATTTTGTGCAGTCATCTGAGAGTGTCCAATGCCCCCTGCAAGGTTTGGTTACGAACATGGAGGAGAACACTGCCCATATGGATGCAGTTGTGGATAACAGAACTGCAGTCCGCTATATATAGTAAGTTCAGCGAGAATTGTGACACAAATTCTAAGCTTGAAAAGAGTATTTCATGAATGCTCAAGCTGCTGCTACAGGGAACCTTGGGGGGAAAAAGAAATTGGATAAGGCCTATTATTGGGCACGGGTAGCCCGCGCCTGATGGCTCCTGCGCAGGCAGGACGAGACCTTTGGCTACCATCAGGCAACGTTGAAATGTAGGCCTTACACGATGATTGAAGTAAATGTGCACTTTGCACCAGCAGGGGGAGCCCCAATCTCTTAAAGGGAGGATGTCTCTTAAAATCTCTTAAAGGTAGCCAGTCCCTGTTATTTGCTAAAATAACAGACTGCTGCCTGTACGGAGTCTGAACGGAGATCAAACATCGCACACATAAAACACAGATGCAGGTCCCGTCCCTATATTTACAAATGGATGAGTTATGTTAAAACATTGAATAAACGTTGCGCACCACTAAATCCCACATCCTCCCATCTGCATGCCAGACCTCACAATCTGCCGATCTGAGTTTGTACCAGGCCTGCGAGAGTGCATGCACCAAGGTTCTCTGCTGATGCACTAGAGGCCTTTGTGCAAAAGGTGGACAGAAGAAGGGACATCCTATATCCGCAGGGGGGCAAGAAGCCCTCCAGACATATGCTCAAAAGGCAGTGGGAGGCAGCAGGGATGAAGTCATTGCCAGGCATATAGCACCACGAACATGGATGCAGTGCAGGAAGAAGTTCAATGCTTTGACATGAGTGGTCAAGATGAGTGAGGTCAACTGTCAAGTAGCATCTCCTACCAACTGCACCATTAGCCGTATCCACTGCTACACCCCTTACCAACCACATACCAACAAACTCTTTCCATCAGAACTCAACTCCTCCAATCAGAAGCTTCCTCTCGCCCTTATACGTTACCACTGCTGCAAGCCGCCCACCCACAACTCACAGGCCACACACACTTGCAGCTATTCAACCATGACAGGCACATCACCCAGACACACATCTCGCTTTCTTGCAGGAGAAGGTGGCATATAACAGGAGGCAGCAAGTGGCAGTGGCATTTAGCTCATTGAGCCTGTTCCACCATTCAATGAGAACATGGTTGATCTGTGACCTAACCCCATATCCCTTAATACCCTTGGTTCACAGAAATCTATCAATCTCAGATTTAAAATTCACAATTGAGCCGTTTGCAGAAGAGCGTTCCAAACTTCTCCCACCCTTTGCATGTAGAAGCATTGCCTAACTTCACTCCTGCACGTCTAGGCTCCAAATGTTAGGCTATGTCCCCGTGTCCTAGTTTTCAAGTATAGGAGACCTCCAAAAACAGTATCAAATACATTAACAGCCAGAAGCAATAATCTAGCAACTAACTTGTGAATCCTGCGTGGTTCCTTTAAATAGCACTGGTGGTCCTCCAGGCACTTTAAGACATGTTCTGATGGTCGTGGTTAAGAATGTGCATTGAGTTGAGAGTTAAGTCCCAAAATGGTGTCTGTCATTTTAAATGAGCATTGCACATGGATTGTATCCATTTTCTCCTCACTTTACATGCTGCTGGTGTTCGGTATTTGCACACCCGCTAATACTTATACCAAGATGGCATCTGGCACACGTCACGCTGGAACGTGAATGCGCAGCCAAGACGCCATCTTGGCACTTCGGAAGGCGAAAACAACGGGCGCTACAGGGCCTAATTTTTAGCCTACAGGCTTCAATCTACAATGGATTTTAGCAAGGCTTTTCCCACATGGCAGATTGGTCAAAAAAGTAAAAGCCCATGGGATCCAAGGGAAAATGGCACTTTGGATCCAAAATTGGCTCAGTGGCAGGAAGCAAAGGGTAATGGCCAACAGGTGTTTTTGTGACAGGAAGGCTGTTTCCAGTGGGGTTCCGCAAAGCTCAGTACTAGGTCCCTTGCTTTTTGTGGTATATATTAATGATTTGGACTTGAATGTAGGCGGCTTGATCAAGAAGTTTGCAGATAATACAAAAATTGGCCTTGTGGTTGATAGTGAGGAGGAAAGCTGTAGACTGCAGGAAGATATCAATGGACTGGTCAGGTGGGCAGAAAAGTGGCAAATGGAATTCAATCCAGAGAAGTGTGAGATAATGCATTTGGGGAGGGCAAACAAGGCAAGGGAATTCACAATAAATGGAAGGATACTGAGAGGTGTAGAGGAACAGAGGGACCTTAGAGTGTATGTCCACAGATTCCTGAAGGTAGAAGGACAGGTAGATAAGGTGGTTAAGAAGGCATACGGGATACTTTCCTTTATTAGCTGATGCATAGAATATAAGAGAAGGAAGGTTATGCTAGAACTGTATAAAACACTGCTTAGGTCACAGCTTGATACTGCGTAGGAGTTTTGGTCACCACATTACAGGAAAGATGTGACTGCACTAGAGAGGAGATTTACGAGAATGTTGCCAGGGCTGGAGAATTTTAGCCATGAGAAAAGATTGGATAGGCTGGTGTTGTTTTCTTTGCAACAAAGGAGGCTGAGGGGAGATTTAATTGAGGTGTATAAAATTATGAGGAGCCTAGATAGATTGGATAGGGAGGATCTATTTCCCGAGTAGAGGGGTCAGTGACTAGGGGGCATAGATTTAAAGTAATTGGTAGAAGGATTAGAGCGGAGCTGAGGAGAAATGTTTTCACCCCGCGGGTGATGGGAGTCTGGAACTCACTGCCTGAGAGGGTGGTAGAGGCAGAAACCCTCAACTCATTTAAAAAGTACTTGGATGAGCACTTGAAGTGCCGTAACCTACAGGGCTACGGACCATGAGATATGGTGTCACAAGAAGTAGAGCCATCTTTTATAGTTTATTGCAATAGATCTTGAGTTTGCTTTCTTCATTTCAACATACTCAATTAACTGACTCCTATTGTGGTGAAAAATTGTTCCTATAATCTAGATTTCACTATTTAAGAAGGTTCAAACTATTGCTATCCTCACTCCTGGCTGCAGTTAAAAAATAATCAGCTGGGTCAGCCTGCTAGTCAGCTGGTAGGAAGAACCAAAAAAAAATCCCGTTTCTTTCTGCTGAAACAGACAACATTTGAGGGTAACCAAGCAACAGAACATGTAATTGCTGTCATGGAGCCTATACATCCTTTTGTTCAGACAGTTGGTTCCAGTGAAGGTCTCGGCTGTTTGAAATCTGAACATCATACCAGCAAACTACACTCCCGATTAGTACAGAGTGATTTATAAAGGCGTTGAAAAGAACTCAGAGAGTCTTCTCGTCTGCAGTGAACTCCGAGTTGTTCAGAAGATTCAGGACTGCAGTTCACAATTGTTTTGTCTATATTACAAATTGTAGACAATCACAGCTTTAAGGCTTAGCAATAAACAATGCTTCTCTCCAACCAACACCACAGCTTAGCAACATGTAGTATTACTGGATGCTGTAAATTGTACTGTGCTAAGAACACCTGAGAAATCTGTGATATTCAGGCTGCTTTCTATTTGTGAAAGTCCAATATAAGTGAATAGATTTATCTACCATTTTGTACTAAGCAGTCCTCAGTGTGTAGTATAACTCTGATGCAAGGCTTCTTTTATGCAAAATACCCTTGTAAAAGAAAGGAGGTAGAGAAATTAACCTAACAAGCTGAAAACTTGAAATTTGGTTTTATATGTTTCCCTGAATGTATGACTAAAGATAGGACTTGGTTGCTGCAATTAATTTTGTTGTAAAGCTGGGACAAGGCCAAGTTTATCCTCACTGCAATTCAGTTATATGTTTGACACACTTTCCTGGATTTACCAAAGATGAAATAATTCCCCATTGTCTGATAAGAGATGAGCTCATTTGCTATGTGAGTAGCCTAATTAAGTTTTGTATTCACAAGTTTAGTTATTAAATAGTATTGACATCTAAGGGGGGAGGGAGCTTTTAACTAATGCCCAAAACAGATGCAAAATGAGAGGGTAATTGCATTGCTCATCTAATGACATCATCACTTTTCAGGTTTTTGCCTCATTTTAATTTGATAGGTGAGCTGTCATCATGAATCAGCTGGTAATTAGATAGCTCCCACATTTGGAGAAGGCGGGGAGGGGAAGGGATTTTGGGCTGGCCCAACATCAGGTCCTGGTAGACTACACCTCTTAAAGGGGAGGTGCAGTGGTCATTGTAGAGCTCACCTGAAGGCTGCTTGAGGACTAGAAGGCCAAAAATATTGACTGGGAGAGCGCCCAGCTTTTCCAGTAATGCCCTGGAGGCTTTAGTTGAGGTAGTAAGGAAGGGGAAGAATATATTATTTCCATCAGAATGGAGACGGGTGTCTCACCACACTGCCAAGGAAGCACGGTCCAAGGTGGTTGAGCGTGTTAATGCCTGCAGTTTAGCCCCTCGGACCTGGAAGCAGTGCAATAAGAAGTTCAATGATCTGGGCTGCTAAGGTAAGACTCCCATTCACAGTCTTGTTGTCATTGTAAACACAGCCCTGCACCACTTTACTGTAACAGCACCAATGAAAATCTTGAACTCTCCTCTCATCCAACCACTGCAACGCCCTTCAGTGGTTCTCCTCCTGCTGTCATTTCCAAACTCTGCCACAGCTCTCACTATTATTTCCCTCTCTTGCACACACCTGATGCTTCTTAATGTAGATGTAGTATATATGGTTTTTCTAAAGGCACTCGATAAGGTGCCACATAAAAGGTTGTTACACAAGGTAAGGGCTCATGGGTTTGGGGGTAATATATTAGCATGGATAGAGGATTGGCTAAAGGACAGAATAAGAATAAACGGGTCATTCTCAGGTTGGCAGGCTGTAACTAGTGGGGTGCCACAAGGATCGGTGCTTGGGCCTCAGTTATTTACAATCTATATTAATGACTTAGATGAAGGGACCGAGTGTAATATATCCAAGTTTGCTGACGATGCAAAGTTGGTGGGAAAGTAAGCTGTGAGGAGGACACAGAGTCTGCAAAGGGATACAGACAAATTAAGTATGTGGGCAAGAAGGTGGGAGATGGAATATAATGTGGGGAAATGTGAGGTTATTCACTTTGGTAGGAAGAATAGAAAAACAGAATATTTTTTAAATGGTGAGAAACTATTAAACATTGGTGTTCAGAGAGATTTGGGTGTCCTCGTACAAGAAACACAAAAAGTTAGTATGCGGATACAGCAGACAATTAGGAAAGCAAACGATATGTTGGCCTTTATTGCAAGGGGGTTGGAGTACAAGAGTAAGGAAGTCTTACTGCAGTTGTACAGGGCTTTGGTGATACCTCACCTGGAGTACTGTGCATAGTTTTGGTCTCCTTATTTAAGGAAGGATATACTTGCCTTAGAGATGGTGCAATGAGGGTTCACCAGATTAATTCCTGGGATGAGAGGTTGAGTAGAAAGGGCCTATACTCTCTGCAGTTTAGAAGAATGAGAGGTGATCTCATTGAAACATATAAGATTATGAGGGGGCTTGACAGGGTAGATGCTGAGAGATTGTTTCCCCTGGCTAGAAAGTCTAGAACTAGGGGGCATAGTTGCAGGATAAGGGGTCGGCCATTCAAGACTGAGATGAGGAGGAATTTCTTCATGCAGAGGGTTTTGAATCGTTGGAATTCTCTACGCCAGAGGGCTGTGGATGCTGAGTCATTGAATATATTCAAGGCTGAGATAGATAGATTTTTGGACTCTAGGGGAATCAAGGGATATGGGGATCGGGCAGGAAAGTGGAGTTGAGGTTGAAGATCAACCATGATCTGATTGAATGGAGGAGCAGGCTCGAGGGATTAAGGTGACCAAAACTATACACAGTACTCCAGGTGAGGTATCACCAAAGCCCTGTACAACTGGCCTACTCCTGCTCCTATTTCTTATGTTCATAGTAACAAACTATTCGACCCTCATGCACAGATCTTCAGAAGTCTTCAGCATATTACTCACTTACAGACTTCCATTCTTCTAGCAGGACAAACTAGTGCATAATGCCAGGGAGAGGACCCACACAGGAGGAGGGATTCCATCCTTTCATATGCTCTCATCTGCTGAACATGCTGCTATGGATATTGTGGGCAAAGGGAGTGCCAATGCTGTTACAGAAATCGAGGCAAAGGGAAGCATGCCAGAGAGTGCTTGGCTTTATAACCATCCATGCATATGACAACTATCCCCCCACCCTTGTGCTCGTTCCATCACTCACTTTTATGCTTGCATGCACCAGCTCAGAAATTGGCACCCTACGACGTTAAATAGTGCCTTAGACATGTCAGCACTGGGTGATGAACTGAGCACAAGGGTGCTAGGGCAGGAGAGGATGGTGCAGGACACAGCTTACAGGAGAGTGAGTTTGCATTCTAACCCTGCTGCAGAGGGCAGAGATGGTGACTTCCAGGGAACAGCTTTCAAAAGACAAGTATTAACTGCATTCCAAGAATTGTCAGGTGCAGTGTGCCTGTCAGGGGGTCTAGGCAACATGTTGGAGAGAGTGGAGGAGTATACTTCCAACTTGTGTACGGCACTCACACATGGCATCGAGTCACTGCAGTCTCCCACGTAGCGTATGGTGACCTCTATACAGATTCACTAACCAGGAGTCTTTGGCAGCAATGGTTGCATCTCTCAGGGGTGCCATGCAGACACTAGGCTCCACCACTTCCTGCAGCTTAACTAAGATTGAAGGAAAACATGACTAGGGGCTTCCAAGACATTAAAGCACTCCGACAGTCTGCTCTCCTGCAGATAAGTGGGAGTGCTGAGATGCCACCTCGTGGGTGGCAGCGTCACATTGGGAGAAGTGCATACAGTCCTCTCTCAGCAGGACAGCATGCCTGCTCCCCTCCCACCCCATCATCCAGTGCCAGTCCTGGTGCCACAAAACCAACTGGACCAGACTGCCCTAGCAGCAGTTAAGGTGCTGCAGTCTGCAGCCAGGCCTTCTTGGGCCCGAGCTCCTCAAGGTCGCCAGCCACTGCCATCTCAAGTCCCCTTATTAGAGGCCCAGCAGTCTTCTACATCCCAAGCTGAGCCCACTCAGGGAGCGCCTTACAGGAGCACTCGAGTAGGTGGAAGACCACTTAGACAGGCACTAAGCAGTTGCACTCGGGTGAACAGCAGTTAGTGGCAGGTGTAAAAATAACTTTCAATTCCATTTTTTTCAAAATTCTCATCATACAGAATATATTTGGTGAGTATTTTATGATCACACAAAGCACCATGCTTGTGATTGGATAGAGTGCAGTTCTAAGGATGGCAGAAGGACTAGGAGTGATATTGGTGCAGGAGAATGTAAGTTTTCAGGCAAAGCTCTTGGACGCTGCTGCCAGACCTAACTGCGCAGCGGGGTCGTTGTTTAAGGAAGCCTATGGTCTGTTCTATCAGGGCTTGAGAGAAGAAAATGCATTCATTGTACCTCAGCTCAGCATCTGTACTCAGATTCCTGAGAGGCGTCGTTTGCCAGGTCTGGAGAGGATAACCTTTGTCCACAAGCAGCCATTCTGTCACCTGATGCTCGGGGTCAAAGGGAGGGGGTATTGAGGTCTAGCACAGGATGAAGATATCATGGCAACTACCTGGAATCCTGGCACAGATCTGCATGATATGTTTCATGTCGTCGCACACCAGCTGGATGTTAAATGAATGAAATCCATTCTTATTCATGCAGGCTCCATGGTCTTCTACTGGAGCATGCATGGCTATGCCTGTGCAGTCAATGATGCCCTGCACCGGGAAGAACCTTGCAATCCAGAGCCTTATTCTTCCTGCTTCGTGGCAATAATGGGGAAGGATACAAAGTCATTGGCTTTGACAAAGAGCCCATCCGTCACATGGTGAATGCAGACCTGCACAACTGCTGCAGACTGAAATGACACTGAGGCATAAAAGTTCAGGGCCACCGTGACTTTGACAGACACAGACAAGGATGTACATGACCATGACCTGGGCTGGAGGTGACAGAGCTCTGTGACAGCCTCCCTGGTAAAGTGGAGCCTCCTCATTCACTATTCCTGAGTTAGCTGCAGGTAAGATCGCTTGTACCTCCTGCGATCTGCCCTCCTTCCTAGACTTTAGCCTGCACCTCCTCCACTTCTTCAGCAACAATAGCACTGCAAGCAAAAAACCCATTGAAACCAGTCAGAAGTTTGCCAGAAAACCTTATTCAAATCCCCTCTGCTGCCTCATTAAATGACTCCTGTCAGTTACAGCTGCGAAAGATTCCAGAAAAGTTCAAAAGCAGCACACACTAGCAGTCCAAATAAACTAGCCAGTGATTTACTTGAGAGCAGTTGATGATCTCTTTAAATATCACTAGAAATGGCAACCTCCAGGCTGTTCCCCCCATTGATTTGTGTGAATGATTTAGAATTGGCGAATAAGATGACATAGCTGTTGAAAAGGGCTTTCGGGTCCTAAAACCAGTGTAGGACCCTAATTAACAAGCTTAAATAGGTGCCTGCTGATTTCAGGTGGTCATGCTGGATGCCTAAAAATAGCCCCAATTAAAAATGGTGACGGGGGAATTCCGAGTGCGAAATGGGTATGCAAGATCGGGACCTGACTTTCAATGCCCTCGTGCTCATTTTTTGACAGTAAAACAGGGGTGCTTCCAAGTTGAACGTTTCCTCCCCTTTGTGTCTTGGACACTGACTAGATCTTGGCTGTGCCATGTTTAAAGTTAATGTACACATGTGTTTAAAAGGAAAAACTGAAAAGTAATTTGTGATTATAATCCATCTGAGAATGAGAATCTAAAGAATGATAAATTATTACAATTCAAATCAGTCACAACTTTAACATTGACCTTTAAAGAATTTTAATGTTCCAAAGATGTTTTTAGAAAATAAATAAACTGTGATTAAAAGCATGTAAAGTTTTTGGATCATTTATAATGCAAAAAAGGAGGGAAGAGGAGTGGACATTTGAAGGCTTCAGTCCTTGGCCAAAGAGTGGAACCCACCAGAATTCTATCACATTAGTTTTTTCAATGCACCTCTAGATTCTAATCATCTGTTTGGATTTTCTAGGAGAAAGCCAATGTCATTCTGTAAGAAATCTGAAGCACTGCTGATGATTTCAAATCCAAACTTCAGATCCAGAGCTCCACTTCTCAAAAAAAAAGTTGTTTCATCTCAAACTGCAGATTTAGATTGGGATTTTCATTTTAATGTTGTTGTCAATTTTCTAGGCAATTTCCATGTACTATCTGTCTCAACATTTCTTGTACTTAGCTGGAAGGAGTTAGTGTCCTGAGATAAAATTAGTCCAAATTGTGCAAATTCAGCTTGAGAACTGAATTAGCAACTGTTTCCAGGGGCTATTTGCCCAGCACATACTGACACAATGAATGCCAACTTCCCAAACAAGGAGGGAAGGACAAGAATGGCGTGCAGATAAGCCAGCCAAGCAAACTTACTGCATAGGAGCAGAAGACCGAATTAGACCAGTGGCTGCATCCCCAGTCGAAATCCACACAAGAGCAGCTTCCAGAGTCCTCTGTCAAGAATCCTGTGAAAATTGGTTATGCGCCATTATTGGCTGGGCTGGCACCAAGTCAGTCATCCATTTTGTTTAAAACAGAGAAAATTCTTGGATTTGAAAATTAGCTAGAAAAAGTCCTATTGATCACTTTAGGTTATACATTTTGTTCCTATTATGGTGAACTTAAACTACAAAAATGCTCGTTTGGAACTGGATTTGAGACAAATAAAGAAAAATTAATTACCATTAACTATCTCTGTAACTTAGAATCAGGAAGTAAAATTGCTCGGTTTTCAATAATTATTTACTATCTACCATATAGATATTCTTTTTCTCTGTTGAATTAAAGAACACAAGTGTCTTTCTTGTAACCCAGCCTTAAACCCTTTAAGCAAGCTCAGTGAGCCTTAAACCAGGCACTCTGTCCATAACATCGCTTAACAGATGAGAACACTTAAAAATTTGTCACCCAGGGTGTTAAAATCTGAAAAGAATTTTAATCCCTAGTTATTAATCCCCACACACTGCTATCTGAAGTTTAGCCACTCAGTCAAAGAACTCTGGGTAATCTAAAAGAAGGTTGAGGGTAAACAAATATCAGTACTGAGATACATTGTGAATATCTTTCTCTGAATTCTCAGTTGTATCTTGCATGGTTTTTCTTTGCACAAAAATGAATAAGTACATCCAGGAAAACACATTCACATTTGCAGATCTTTAAACCAGATCTTAATTGGTCTATGCATACCTATCAAAAATATGAATTAAATTGATGCTCTTGTCGCATGATACAAACATTCAAGAAATAGTATTTCACCTTTTTGCTCTATAGATCATGTCTTAATATTATTAAAATATGTAGAAAACTCTCTACCACAAATACACAACCTAATTCCATGTATTCCCAACAGAAAAATGATATGTGTTCTGAGGTAAATGGAATAAGCCAAGGACAAGCTAAGGCAAATATTCTGCATGTTTTGTTTTACCTTTTCAGTTGTTGCCAAAAACAAATACATAATAAAATCTGTAAAGTACCAACAAGCAACAATTGTCTCTTGTTTCTGAGGGTTGCAGCAGCAAGTTGGCACCTCAAGTGAGAAAAAGAAACAAAACAAGTTTCTTGTTTTATTCAAAGGGTAGTATGGCTGAAGAAATATTTATGCTGTTACATATGTCTCTAACCCTAGTCCACATACTTATAGCATACAGATAACATTTATAAATGACATGAAATGGAAAAAGTGCATTTTAAAAGCCCAAAGGCCACTGACTACTTAAAGAGTTAATTATTTTTTTTGGAGAAAGCTAGATAAATTAATCTTTATACAAAGGTCACGGTATTTTCACACATACCACGTTTCAGCTAAACCCTGGCTTGAGTCCTTTTTGCTTTAATGGTTGAATATTTACACATGACCAAACCTCTTTAGGCTTTGGCTAAGTGGGCTATGGGAGCTGAAAATAAAACAAACAGTGTTAGGATTTGCAATCAACAACCTTCAGACCATCTGCAAGCATAAAAACCTATGGATACATCCACAGTATGAAAATATATACATTATTTATTGCATATGTGGGGCTTTCGAGTGAACATTACATTTTCTGCATGGTTACACCCATCTGTGTCTACGCATAATGATTTTTCATGCTACATTAATTCAACATAGTGCTCAAAGCTGCAAAGGGCAGGACCCTCAGTTTTTAATTGTGTCAGAGGAATTTTTACATTCTGTCTTTCATTAATAGCTGGGAATTCTAACATGTCTTGTGTGAGCTGAAAACCAGGGCAGATAATACTGAGGGTCCTTTTAGCAATAATACGCACACAGAAGTTTACGATAACAGAAGTACATAATAGATACAGAATATTTATATGTTCATTCTTAAAATCAAAATTCTGTAATTAGTGCATTCTAAATTATCTGATGCACTATTTTACTCATGTAGTTTCCCCAACTTCATTTGATATAAAATACTTTTTGCGTGTAGACAAATTACAAAGAGAAATTCCTTTTCATGACTGAAGCTTTAACTTAGCTAATTTGAAGAGATCTACGGCTTATTTCCTTCTAACTATCGTCCTTAATTCTTTGGTAAATTTACTGCATTTTCCACAGAAATTGCACTATAATCATTTAAAACTTGAGCTTATAACACCTACAGAATAATGGTTACCTCTCAGTGTATTACAGGGTAGTAATATAATCAAGAGTTCGGGTGACATCACAAACTACAAGAGTGAAGGTTCAGATGTTCTATGTTTATCATTTCAACACCCCTCTTCCCCCCATTAGATCCTGTCTTAATTTCACTGTAACTACTGATGTTATACATGATATACAACTTAGAGAATTTTCTTTCAATTATTTACCTTACTGTTATGGTGCTATATTTCCATTGCCATTGCAATCTGTATATGATGTAGGGCTTAAAAGAATACTCAATTTGTTACTGAATGAACAATAGTGGTTTTTATCAACTAATTACTGAAAATGAACAATGTAATTTGCATATATCAGTGTGTGCATATATACATGTTACAAAGAAACAGTGTAAAAGATTGAACACTTTAAATGTCAACCTTTGAATAAATTGGACAACCCTCATTTATTAATATTCAATGAAGAATAAAATGTTAAAGTTTAAACAATACTGTGATTCAATTATAAGTAACAGCAACTTTGCTAAAGTTAAACTTTAAACTAATCTTCATTCAGAACTGCTTTGTAAGTTTAACCTTTTAGGCACAGACTTGTCTTTGTAAATTTTAGTCCAGTTCAGGGTCATATACCCCCAATTTTACTGATAGAATTTTAAAGATGGAGTCCTGGCATCAGTACTGAATATTTTAAGAAATCATGTCCATAGAATTGGGACTAATTTTATCATTCTTTTTGTGTTTATTTGGGTTGACACTTTATTTAAACAGCAAATGCTGATCACATTGTCAGGGGAACTAGCTGCAAGAAGTTACTACAACTAACAATTTGAGGGAACTTAATTAACATAGTAGATTTAATTATTGATCCAAGGTTCTTCAGAGCTCTTGTCATTTCAACTGTGCATTCAATTTAGCTTTCTCAGCGCTGTTAATATTAATCACAGTTATTTGTGATTGTTTTGTTTTTAAAAAGAACATATGTATGGCAATAATCAAATGAGGTGCTAAAGGAGCAGAAACAGTAAAGCTAAAATATGCAGCCCACTGAGCATGATCTATTCCAGCCAAGAATTAAAAACAGGAAATACTGGAAATGCACAGTAGATTGATCAGCGTCTGAAAAAGAAAGATGTTATTGTTTTGGGTATGAACCATTTTTCCTTTTCAGATATTGACTGATGTGTTGTGTATTTCTGGAATTTTGTGCTTTTATTTTAGATTCCCAGGGTTCCCACTTTTTCATTTTGATTTTACTGATCCAGCCTGGGTCCATTTGTCTGAATTATGCTGCAATCCCATTTCATGAAAATGGAATAATCACAGTTTTAGCAAGGTGCAGCATTCCAAAAGTTGCTCAGCAATTTGTAATTCAAGGCAACCTTCTATATTCAGCACAAAAGCCATTCATCTTCTCATATATATGTCTAAAAAATTAAAGTTGTTGATGAAATATGTCACTGAGGTCAAAATTAGAATATTAGTAATTTTCATGTTTAATAATCTTGGGCTATTGGAAACCATTAAAATCCAAATTTGCTTATTCAGATGAAAACAAGTTATGTGGATGAGAGGAGTTCACTTGTGCCTTTTATTACACAACATAACACTTGCAAAAATTATACATTGAGGCCTAAGTCTTAAGATAAGTTTTGTCACTTATTATACCTCCACAAATATATCACATATTTCACAAACTCAAAAACCTCCTAAGATTTGATTAAATTGGAGTCCAAATAAGCCCACATGTTAAAATGATAAGTTATATTGGCCTAGCTGCACTCAGCATGTGGCAAGTAATATGAGCATGACAAACAGCGCTGTTAAATAAACAACACTTACTGCCTGTGCAAAGGATGCAGACGGGCCATCCAATTTGTATCTTCATGCTTGAAAAACAGTCATAAATCTGTGGTTCTGGACATGAGTTTGTGAACCCCCATGGATTCAGTTATCCCTGTCTAACCACTGTTTGACTCTCTGCTAGCCAGTTCTTCCGTTTGACATTTCATCATTCAGGAGCAATTTGAGTTTGTCGCAACTGCTGTAAAAACATGTTTTGTTACAGATCATCTTGTGCGAGCATATAGCCTAGATATCATCATAGGAACCCTGTGGAATTATCAAGGGTATGAAATTACATTAACCTTTCATCCTCGTGAATAAACAGAAGCTCTTTACAATTGCTATGCCACATCAAATGCTGTAAGAATTGAGATTTGTTTGACCTGCAGTGACAATTTGCAATGTAATATTTTGTAAAATGCAATAATAAGGAATCCCCCCCACCCCCAATCTTCTTCCTTTCTTGGGCAGTGCCTCATGCTGGAATACAGTTCCAAGGGTGCTACCAGTACTTTGGATGTTCATCATGTAGAAAGTCATGAGTGTTGGAAGGTTTATCAACTGTTTGGGGGTGTTACAGCAGCAGTCTATTCTGTTTTCACCTGACTTTCCAGCAGGGATTACTGTATAGCAATGACAATCAGGAATCCTGAATAATTTTTCACACTCCCGACCTAAGGAACTTTGGTACCAAATGTAGTGCTCACTGCTGTTCCAGAGATCAGTTAACTCAATACAGCCTGGGAATGAACCAAGGCCTTCCTTAATCTATGTAAGTGAGTACCACACCACCTGGTCTTGTTTTACCCACTGTAGCAGCCTGTACAATGTTGAATTCAAATGATTCAATTAATAATGATTAAAGTCATTATCAAACCACCATCAGTGCCAATATTCGCTAACAATTGTAGATATCCTCAGAACATTTGCTTTAGAATTTTAATTGCATCTTAAAATACAGCTTTGCAGAAAGAATCTAGCCAGAGCTGCTGTGACGAACTGTGATTAATTTGTTTCAGACGAACTCTTACCATTTCCTTTGTGGAGAAAGCTGAGAGTGAGGCCCTTATTTGGGAATATGGAACTGTCCTTGATGGTGAACTTTAGAGTAAATTGTCAGAAAGTTAATAACTGTGGGTTGAATCACCTCAGTTTCAGCGATGTTACTGCCTTTTTGGCATTTCAAGTGGAATGGATATTTTGGAATTAAACATCATAATTACTGCAATCTCATTTTTCTCTAATCTCAGTGATAATATATTACGACACAAAACTGAAATTAATTCAGTTATTAGAAGGCTGATCTGATTAATGTAAGGCAACCTGCAATTTTATGTGACCTTTCTGTGTAGGAAACAAGTTGGCTTTTAGGTGTATTTACGGTACGGTTTAATTGTGGATGAATTATCTTTTCCAAATGCGATGGGCTATCAGCAAAGTGGATGAGGTAACAACTTTTTAAAATTCGTTCATGGGATGTGAGTGTCGCTGGCAAGGCCAGCATTTATTGCCCATCCCTAATTGTCCTTGAGAAGGTGGTGGTGAGCCGCCTTCTTGACCCGCTGCAGTCTGTGTGGTGAAGGTTCTCCCGCAGTGCTGTTAGGAAGGGAGTTCCAGGATTTTGATCCAGCGACGATGAAGGAACGGCGATATATTTCCAAGTCGGGATGGTGTCTGACTTGGAGGGGAACGTGCAGGTGGTGTTGTTCCCATATACCTGCTGCTCTTGTCCTTCTAGGTGGTGGAGATTGCGGGTTTAGGAGGTGCTGTCGAAGAAGCCGTGGCGAGTTGCTGCAGTGCATCCTGTGAATGGTACACACTGCAGCCACTGTGCGCCGGTGGTGAAGGGAGTGAATGTTTAGGGTGGAGGATGGGGTACCAATCAAGCGGGCTGCTTTGTCCTGGATGGTGTCGAGCTTCTTGAGTGTTGTTGCAGCTGCACTCATCCAGGCAAGTGGAGAGTATTCCATCACACTCCTGACTTGTGCCTTGTAGATGGTGGAAAGGCTTTGGGGAGTCAGGAGGTGAGTCACTCGCCGCATAATACCCAGCCTCTGACCTGCTCTTGTAGCCACAGTATTCATATGGCTGGTCCAGTTAAATTTCTGGTCAATGGTGACCCCCAGGATGTTGATGTTGGGGGATTCGGCGATGGTAATACTGTTGAATGTCAAGGGGAGGTGGTTAGACTCTCTCTTCTTGGAGATGGTCATTGCCTTGCACTTGTCTGGCACAAATGTTACTTGCCACTTATCAGCCCAAGCCTGGATGTTGTCCAGGTCTTGCTGCATGCGGGCTCGGACTGCTTCATTATCTGAGGGGTTGCGAATGGAACGGAACACTGTGCAATCATCAGCGAACATCCCCATTTCTGACCTTATGATGGAGGGAAGGTCATTGATGAAGCAGCTGAAGATGGTTGGGCCTAGGACACTGCCCTGAGGAACTCCTGCAGCAATGTCCTGGGGTTGAGATGATTGGCCTCCAACAACCACTACCATCTTCCTTTGTGCTAGTATGACTCCAGCCACTGGAGAGTTTCCCCCCTGATTCCCATTGACTTCAATTTTACTTGGGCTCCTTGGTGCCACAATCGGACAAATGCTGCCTTGATGTCAAGGGCAGTCACTCTCACCTCACCTCTGGAATTCAGCTCTTTTGTCCATGTTTGGACCAAGGCTGTAATGAGGTCTGGAGCCGAGTGGTCCTGGCGGAACCCAAACTGAGCATCGGTGAGCAGGTTATTGGTGAGTAAGTGCCGCTTGATAGCACTGTCTACGAAACCTTCCATCACTTTGCTGATGATTGAGAGTATACTGATGGGGCAGTAATTGGCCGGATTGGATTTGTCCTGCTTTTTGTGGACAAGACATACCTGGGCAATTTTCCACGTTGTTGGGTAGATGCCAGTGTTGTAGCTGTACTGCAACAGCTTGGCTCGAGGCGCAGCTAGTTCTGGAGCACAAGTCTTCAGCACTACAGCCGGGATGTTGTCGGGGACCATAGCCTTTGCAGTATCCAGTGCACTCAGCCGTTTCTTGATATCACGTGGAGTGAATCGAATTGGCTGAAGACTGGCTTCTGTGATGGTGGGGATATCGGGAGGAGGCTGAGATGGATCATCCACTCGGCACTTCTGGCTGAAGATGGCTGCAAACGCTTCAGCCTTGTCTTTTGCACTCACGTGCTGGACTCTGCCATCGTTGAGGACGGGGATGTTTACAGAGCCTCCTCCTCTCGTTAGTTGTAAAATTGCCCACCACCATTCACTACTGGATCAACGTTAACATATTCAATGCCAAAACATAAATAAATAATTGATCTTATTGCATTTACAACACAACTTGATCACTTTTACACTTTATGGACCTTCACTGGCAGTAAACCTAATCTTTAGAGTCAATTAAAAGCCAAGGAACAAGGAAATGGAAGACAGGTTAAGCAAAGTGTTTGACATTTTTTAAAATTAAGAAAAATAGTAAAAGAGATTTGCAAATGTATTAAATACAATTAATGTTACCTTTTGGTTATATGTTGTCATAAGATGTCATTAGACTCTTTGTCAGTAACAGGTACTTCTGACCGTGCTTAGGCCATACCTTGGTACACAATGGTTTTCTAGTTCTATTAGAATTTTGACTTTTTTTTCACCTTTTGTTATAAATGTAATTTTTCTATTCTTCAACTTTATGCATCAAACCACAAACACTACTCACAGACTTTGAGAGCACAAACACTATAGCCTAGAAATTGGATTGTGCCTAGAAATTAGAAAAGGCAAATTGGTCCACCGGCCTCATTAGGACAGTATCAGAGAGCTGTGGACGACATTCGCCGTCCCAGAGGCAGCTCACCGATCACAGGGTGGGGGGCAGGGGGGAAACGAAATTGGCCAGCTCATATTCCGGCTGAGGTCCTCAGGAGAGTTGGGGATGGGGATGCAATCAGGAGGGGGGCGAGCAATGGCTGCCAATGGCCCTCGAATTGAATGTAGAGCCACAAGGAGCACTCCTTCTCCTCCTGGCTCCACAATGGGTAAATAAAAAATGTAAAATTTACCTTTTAGGTGGAAGTCTCCAGTGGTCCCTTTAAGGATCGCTGGTTTGGCTGCTGAACGCTTGAAGAAACTGACCGCACGCTGTATGCTGTGAACATTCGCAATCCAATTCCACAGGCGTAGGCCTTCAATTTGCATATGCAGTGGGCCTAAAGTTAATTTCAGGCATGCACCCTGGATGCCTATGGAGGAGCTCTAACTGATATAGTGAGCTGTACACTTCCAGCGCAGAATGAGCACGTACTCATCGCCCACCATATTGGACACTAGGGCAGCCGTTTTACGCAGATGGCTGTGCTTTCCCATGGAGGCTGTTGGGGAAATATGTCAATTGTTGGTCTGAAGGCCTACAACCCACTTCCATCAGGAGAATAGCATTGTCTGAACCAGTCAAGGTCACCACTGTCCTGAATGTGTTTGTTACTGGATCCTTCCACACAGCATCTGGTGATCTTTGTTATATTAATCAAACAGCAGCTCAGCATTGCATCAATATAGTCACTGATATTTTATGCAGGAGGGCTATGCAATTCATATCCATTGTAATGGAACCAGAGAAGCAAAGAAACTGGCAGGATTCCCACAGGTGCAAGGAGTAATTGACTCATGTGGAACTCCAAGTCTCATATGAATAGCCCCTCAATTTTATGAACAGAAAAGGCTTTCATTCCATTAATGTTCAGCTACTACGTGATGTTGGTCATGTAATTCTACACATGAATGCCCAAAACCCAGGAGCTGTCAAGACACTTTCATCATGCAACAATCAGTCCTCATACTCAAAGCCATGTGTCAGGGTGGTTAATTGGTGATCAGGGCCATCTTCTGCAGTGAAGGGGGCAACAGATATAATGAGGCTCATATCAGTGCAAGCAGTATCAAAGAACAGTTATAGGTATTCTGTAGTTTCATTTTCTTCTGTGGAAAAATGCCAGTTTTACTCTGCCACTCTCCAGTCCTCATGCTCACTAGCATTCAGTGCTTCACCCGGTGAAAACCCTTCTGACTCACTAAATATATGCTTCTGATTGGGTGACTTTATGTTGGTGCTTGTACAGGTAAGATGCCAAGATGCAGTTGGTGATGAGGAGACCATGAGTTGCAGACCTGGAAGTGGCAGCAATTATGTTTCTGGAATTGCCCAAGTAGTTATCAGAGTGGCAGAGTGGTTGCACTCGTCCACCCAAAGGCACCCCTTATTATGTGAAACACAGAAAATCTTGTTCAGCTGTGCACACACTGACATTTGTCCTTACACAAAAGGGGCTGAATGTGAGGGCATTGCCATACCTTAAGAAAGCACATGAAGCTGACGAAACTTATGATGAGCCTTGCCCTATCAAATTTCTGCTGTGACCTCAGCTCCAACATCACCGTGTCCCACAGCCTCTCTTGTTTGTCTGCCTACTGTTTGCAGAGCTTCCCCTTCATGCAGACTCAGGGTTTTCAGTCTTGGTGCTTCTCCTCAATTTTGGTTCTCTTTTGTTAGTTGTATGTCATCTTTTCCTTCTTAGGGAGAAAGGACATTGTTGAATGTGAATGGTTGGAGACCTGCTTTTCCCCATGTACCCTTGATGAGAGGTGCAGCTACATAGTCCCTTTAAATGAACTGCTCTTGAAAATTAGCAGAACCTTTTGTGGCAGGCTGTGTGAGTTGACACGATCTTCTTCAAATAGTGCCATGTGATCTTTTTTGTCCACCTAAACAGGCAGACGAGATAATGTCTCGTCCGGAAGACAGAACATCTGATAATGCATCATTCCCTCTGTACTGTGCTGAAGTGTCAGCATAAATGATGTGCTCAGGTCCCTGGAGTGGGGCTTGAACCCATGACCTTCTATTTCAGAGGCAGGAGTCAAACTGACACTTAAGAGTTGAATTCTGCTAGACATTTGGGGAAGCTGTGACCTAGAGATAATTAATGCTGAAAACCACAACAAATGTAAAAGCAGCAGTGGTGCAAACTGAAGCATTATCCTGTACATCTACTTTCAACTGAGATCCAGCTATGACGCTTTGACATAGTTCTTTTGCATATGCTATAAATGTTTCATATTTAAGATTTTACCTCTGTCTTTCTTATATCCGACAATTGTTAATTCGCACGTGGCAAGCTCTAGCTAACCTTTGCAGGTCTGAAATAGCAGCTGGAGGATCGAGCACAAAATTAAATTAAGTGAACTACCCATTCCCAGACAAACAGCACTCAGAACCAAGGACAACAAGTCTCAACATTACTGGTAAATTACAACAGAATGCATATGATTTAATAGGTAGGTTTGTTTCAATAAATAAACAAAAAGCTTAGTTGGTATTTGTCAAATAACAAACTCTTTTAATATGCACTCATTTAATCTGTGCTGAATTGAACTATCCTAAACACCGATTTTAAATGCTGCAGTGTTAATATTTTTTAAAATAAAAATGTATATAGTATTTTTATAAGGTGGTTAAAATGTCCAAAGACACAAAATGAAAGCACATATGAAGCGCAAGAGGATTCTGCTAATATATTTCCATCTATCAAAATGCTTTTCACAACTCTACCCAATGTAAATTTTCTTCTCCCTTTTTTTCTCTTGCTGTAGAGAACATGGTTTTTAAAAAATATATCCCTCCATTCTTGGCTCTCCTCGATCCTTGCATACCTCTTCCCCATTTCTCCCATACTGCACACCATTAACTAACAGAGGGTAGCCAGCCTTTCTGCTAACTAGGCTTTGCCAATGCTGCTCTGTGACCATTAATGAAAAACACAAGGTAAACCTATATTAACTCACCATCTGATTATCTTCTTTCCTGATGAATCAAGTGGCATATCTCCGTGGATCACTTTCTAAAATGACTGGGTGAGATTACATTTTTGTACCTGGTGCTGTATGTCAGGAAACTGTGTGTAACATTTGAGCCACCTCTACAGATAATATGTATATACTCAAAGTCATGAAGCAAAGCTATAGTCTCTCAGACTTCTTTGTGCTCACTTGGTCAAAACAGCAAACTCATCTTTCTTAAGTTAGCTTTGCTGCATTTGATAATTCAGTTTTGCACCCTATTTAGCTTTTGTAATTCAATGCTATCATTTGATATTCAACTCTCACCAGAAGTTTTTATGATGAAATGTGTCTATGTGCTGCAAACCTCTTGCTAATACTATCAGATTCCATGTGCTTCACACTTATATTAGTGATGACAGAATCACTGCATGATGAATCTGCCCTTTCATCTAAGGGCTCCCTTTCAGTTTTCTCCACACTGCGTGCAGACCCTGTACAGTAATGAGATTATTTTAGAAGTGAAGAAGACGGCATTACTTACTGACAAAGAAATAGACATTGGCCTTCTTGTCAGTTCCTCTATGCTGTTATACACAGTTTTTAATACATTGTAGTAAGAAAAAACCCAAGTGTAAAAGCTGGAAGAAAACATCCTTGTTGGGACGCAGGGTGGCTTACAGCGAAACCTTTTCTTGTTTGGGACTATTCCAATGCTCTCCTGGCTGGCCACCCATCTTCCACCCTCCTTGGAGCTCATCCAAAATTTTGTTGCCCATATCCTAATTTGCACCAAGTCCTGTTCTCCCTTCACCCCTGTGCTTGCTGACCTACGTTGGCTTCCGGTCCAGGAACGCCTTGCTTTAAAAATTCTCATCCTTGTTTTCAAATCCCTCCATGGCCTTGTCCCTCCCTAATTCTGTAACCTCCTCTGGCCCTACAACCCTCCGAGATCTCTGCGCTCCTCCAATTCTTGCTTCTTGTGCATCCACGATTTTAATCGCTCCACCATTGGCGGCTGTGCCTTCAGCTGCCTAGGCCCTAAGCTCTCGAATTCCCTCCCTAAACCTCTCTGGCTTTCTACGTCTTTCTCCTCTTTTAAGATGCTCCTTAAAACCTACCTCTTTGACCAAGATTTTGGTCACCAGTCCTAATACCTCCTTATATGGCTCGGTGTCAAATTTTGTTTGATAACGCTTCTGTGAAGCGCCTTGGGATGTTTTATGACGTTAAAGGCAAGATATAAATGAAAGTTGTTATTGTTGTTGTTGGGAAGGAGCAGTGCTAGAACAGCCAGGTATCAATTTAGTCATTATAACATTATTTGGAAGTGAAACAATGATACACAATGTGTGTCAATATGTCATATGCCTTGTCAATTGAAAAAAATATTTTGTCAATCACTTTTTCTTGAAGACTGTGTATAGGAACAGGAGTAGGCCATTCAGCCCCTCGAGCTTGTTCCGCCATTCAATGAGATCATGGCTCATCTGTATTCTAAATCCATTTACCTGCCTTGGCTCCATTTCCCTTAATACCCTTGGCTAGCAAAAATCTATCGATCTCAGATTTAAAATTATTAATTGAGCCAGCATCTACTGCTTTTTGTGGGAGAGTTCCACACTTCTACCACCCTTTCTGTGAAGAAGTGTTTCCTAACTTCACTCCTGAATGGCCTGGCTCTGATTTTAAGTTTATGTCGCCATGTCCTAGATTCCCCCACCAGCGGAAAAAGTTTCTCTCTATTTACCCTATCAATTCCTTTCAAAATCCTAAAAACCTCAATCAAATCGTCCCTTAACCTTTTCTATTCCGGGGAATACAAGCCTATCTTATGTAATCTTGCTTCATAATTTAATCATTGGAGCCCTGATAACATTCTGGTGAATCTGTGCTATATTCCTTCCAAGGCCAATATATCCTTTCTAAGGTGCGGTGCCTAGAACTGTACACAGTACTCCAGATGTGGTCTAACCAGGGCTTTGTACAGCTGTAGCAAAACTTCCTCCCCTTTATATTCTAGCCCTCTAGATATAAAGGCTAACATTCCATTAGTCTTTTTGATTATTTTTTGTGCTTGACCACTGCATTTTAGTGATATATGTACATGGACCCCTACATCTCTTTGACCTCCACTGTTCCTAGCTGTTCACCATTTAAAAAATACTCGGATATATCCCTTTTTGGTCCAAAATGGATGACCTCACAGCTGCGTTGAAATCCAGCTGCCATAGTTTTGCCCACTCACTTAATCTAACAATGTCTATTTGTAATGTTATGCTCCTGTCTACACTACTTACTATGCCACCTATTTTTAAAATGAAGTCAGAGATTTTTACAAATTGATTTAATAAAACCTTTATGACAGCTGTCATACTTTGGGGGTTTCTTTACTGTTCTTACTCTTCCCTTTTTCAACCTACCCTTGTGGCTGAGCCCTATTGGTTGTAAAACGCTTTGGGATGACCTAAGGTCATGAAAGGCTATATAAATGCAAGTCTTTCTTTCTTAGCTCCCTATGTCCTACAGCAGAGGTTCCCAAACTTTTTTTGCTGATCCCCCTTTGGAGATTCAAGCCTCACATGTGCCTCCTCTTTTTAAGAAACAGTGGGGATGAAATTAGCCTTCACCAGTAGAAACAGGAGATAGCGAAGTGGCATGCCCGTTTTACATCATGCCGAATTTTTTTTCCCATTGAAGCCAATGGCCTGGCATGGTGTAAAACAGGCTGCCAATTCGCTGTGAGCCTGTTTCATGCAACTGACGAAGACCAATTTCACCCTCCCTCCTGTATTTTTGCATCTATATGCAGACAATAATTCAGCATTGCTAATACTTATAATTCCATTCATAATTTAATACATGAGGTTCACAGGGAGAGAGAGAGAATGAGCATGAGCAAAATTTATCCTTCCTTTTTAGACTGGGGAAGTTCACAAAATAAAACAAAATTCATAAATTGTTAATGAAATCAAAAGTGTTGGCAGCAATGATTATATTCCAAAAGTGTGCACTACAATAAGAAAGAAAAGTTGCATTTATACATTACCTTCCCCATCCTCAGGACATTCCAAAGCGCTTCACAGTTAATGAAGTATTGTTAGAAGTGCAGTCTCTGTTGTAATGCAGGCAAACATGACATCCAAGATCCCACAAAGAGCAATATGATAATCTGTTCCACACAGCAAGGTCCCACAAACATCAGAGATAAATGACCAGATATTGGCCTATAAGTTCCTGATTTGCCTTGCCTTCATTTTCACTCTTTTCAACCAAGGAGGTGTTCTGCACATTGGGCCTTAGCTTTTGGACCCTCACCTTAAATTCTCAATAGTTTAAAAAAAAACTAGTTATTCTCCCATGACATTACATATTGGAAGTCAAGATAAAATGTAGTCTTCAGGTGAAGTAAAGTTAGAGAGCAGGGGATAATTGGACCAGTGTGTGCAGAAGTAATTCAAACCCCATTTTAAAGTCATGCATCTGCCCTTATTTTTCCATGATATAAATTCCTATATCCTCATTTATAATGGAAACTGCCCATGTAAACTTGTCACACTTTAATTATGGCCCCTTGCCAGTGGTGGCACTGTAACCCTCCCACTGGGGGTATGTGATTACAGTTGTCAATGTGGACATATGACTTTATAATGGAAAAAATTGACAGGAAGTGCACACAGATTTAAGAATTTTAATCTATTACTAGTCAATCTGTCATGACATTGTACATAGTAAGTTTCTCTTACCTGGCTCTGATGTCTACATATTGCTGTTTATCTCTGTCTCTCCTCTTCTCTTCTGCTTGTCTGTCAACTCTTTCCTTGTCACTGTCATTTTTTGCTTCTCTCTCCTTTTCTTTTCTTCTTTCGTTTCAGGTGGGAGATGGTGGGTGGCATGGCATACTGTGGCAGGGAAAGGAGCCACCAAAAGAGCCTCAGTGGCTCCTTTCCTGGCAACTCTAATCACTCATGCTTCCCCCACCCCTCGTTCCCATCTTTTCTCTACCACTTCACCTTCTCACTACCCCTCTCTCTTCCTACCACGCCGTTACTCCCATCATTACTCCCGCCTCTTCCCTTTTAAACTGCCAATTCAACACCTGTAATTCCTCTCTCCCATGTTCCATTGTCAATCACCTCAATTGTAACCATCCTTTCACTCTCACTCACTCCCTCGAGGGCAGGCATGAGAAAACAGAAACATTCCAAGGTGCTTTACAGATACATAAAGGAAATGGATGCTGCGCCAGAAATGGGAGGGAGAAGGAAGAGTCCCCGAAAACTTGGTGAAAGGGATAGCTTTTGAGAAGGTTTTTAAAGATGGAGAGGTACAATGGTTTGGAGAGGGAGTTGGAGAGAGTAGGACCGAGGGAGCTGAAAGCTGTGCTGCCAATAGTGGGATTATGGGAGGGGGTGATATGCACATGACAAGCTGACTTAATTTAAGTTGAAATCCATCTTTGAGTCATTTGAAAATAATGCCACTGGGATAAAATTCATTCATGGTTCTTCCTCTTCTTCAAACAAAAAAGGCTGAGTAAACACTTTTCTACTTTTAAAGATAAGAACCTTGAGTAAATTCAGTTCAAGGGAGCTAAGCACATAAGCACAGATTCATTATATTCACTTCCATTGGTACTAAGTGTTCATTACTGAGACACAATTGGTAAAAATGAATGATGAAACCTTACTCAACCTGCCTCATTGGCAACAAGTGAATTCTGAAATATCCATCTAAACTTGTCACACACCATCATTAAGAGGGGAAAGGTTACTCTCCTGCCTGACACTACTTGTTTGTACTGTGATAATGATGATAATACTAACCTACCTCTAGTTCCCCCAGCTTTAATTCAATGATGGTGAATGGTTTGTCAGCCATTAATTGATAGAATGATTTCAAGCTTTGTCACAAGGGTGAATGGGTTGTCACTGGGGTCATATACTTCAAATTAGTCCCTCATTTAAACAGCTAGTTATGCTACAACTACAATAGACTATAGATTCCTAAATATTGCAATATCTGTGCAAAATAAAAGCTACATAAGATGTCTAGTATATATATGATCCAGTTTTATATATTTTTTGTATTGTAAAGCCCCTTTTACTAGCAATAACTCCTTCCTGCATAATAATGATTTTGGCTTTAAAAAGTCCTGAAAACCACATTTGTATGAATTTAAACTAACCATTTGTGTCATTCAGGACCAAGTCACTACATAATTTAAAACTGAGTGTTTATCTCCAATCAATGGCAAAATTGTGCCTGCACCTTGCCAAAGTAAAAAACTTTAGTCGATGCTTTTTAAATTAATTCTATTTTACTAATCTGTTATCTGAACTGCCCCCTGAAGTGGCCCAGCAAGCCATTCAGTTGTATCAAACTGCTACAAAGAAACATTGTGGGAGCAACTTTACCACTTGGACTGCAGCAGTTCAAGAAGAAGGCCTACCGTCGCCTTCTCAAGGGCAGCTCGATATGGGGAACAAATTCTGGCCTCGACAGTGATGCCCACATCCTGAGGATAAATAATAAAAAATCTGTGAACCTTCATGAAATGAGGACGAAGTGCATCTGTCCTGCTTAACATTCCAGAACTTCCTTCCAGTAAGTGTTGTACAAAATGTCTGGCAGCAGAAAGCAGACAGATTGAATGTTATCTACAACTCATAATGGACAACTCTGCAAATAAGGAAGAAGATGGCAGACCTCAGCAAAGCTTCGAGGGTGAGGCTATCCAATGGTTTCCTACATCAAGTTGCTGTCCAAAGTATGCCTGCCATAAACTGTTTCCTCCTGACCTGTTACTGCTGCCTCATTTAAAGCACTCAGAAAACCTTATAGCTCTTTGAACGTGTACCATACATGGTCATATTGAGCAGGGCATAAATTCAACCTGCAATTTACAACTGAAACTTTACCACAGTGTCATCTGAAGGGGCTCCACACACCAAATCATTCTTATTCAACCTAACTGCATGATGCATTTTCATTTACTCACACATGCCCTGAACTACAGGGTGGGCTTTTGGGTACATTACATGTGTTCCTGAAATTTGCAATGCCTCAAGACTACTCTGATTGTAATTGCACGTAATAGGAGAGAGCCCACAATTTAATATAATTTGTCCCTCCAAAAAGGCCATGAAAGTGCATGAAAACAGAAGAAATGAGAGAGAGTGATGCCAGAGGCTCTCCTGTCCCCAACTCAGGAATGAACCACTCTACTTGTGTTTTTTATTCTCCCTACTCACTCTCAGGCATACCCTGAAGCACAAAAACATCACACAATATATTACAACGTAAGCACTGTTTGAAGGGATTATTTTCTTTAACATTGTAATATATGTTGCTGTCCTGTTTTTGTATGCCTACAAGAGCCAGTCAGAACATCCAGTGGCTCAGAACAACCCAACACTTCACTGTACCTTTCAGCACTTCCACCAGCTGCTGCAAACATCAGCACAGCTACATCCACTTAGAGGGTTTAGACAGTGAGTATGAGAACATAGAACAAGGTGAGTCACAGTGCTACTGTAAGGAGAAGCAAAGATGGTGGCAGCAAAGGAGCAAGATCCTGATGGTCAGAGGGGCAGCTCACTTCCTTCCACAGATGTGGATCCTAGGGATTAGGATATGCTTATAAGAAAATGAATGCGATCTGTGCAGGAATATGTACACCAGTAAATAGAGTCTGTCCAAAATAACCTGCGAGTTGTGGCTAGGAGTGTGGAGAAGTCCACTAGCCATATCTGTGCAGTCGTGAAGGAAGGCCTCTCTGTATTGCAGTCCACTATGGAACAACTCCATGAGCATCTGCAGCAGAGACATGTTGGCGCATGTCCTAAGACAGTTGGAGTATCTCTCATGAATGCTCACACTTCAGCTGTAGAGGCCTTGAGCTGCAATCTACAAGAGGCTGACTTGTCTGCCTTTAACAACGGATTGAAAGAATCTTGAGGCAGGGATTCACAGACTTTATTGCTGCTCATAGGCTGTACTGAGGGAGGGCTCAGGAGCTGGGGCATGGTTGGAGAAAGTATGGATGAAGCTATTGCTTCTCAAGGCAACACTATATCTGGCTCATCCAATTTATCCTAATACAAGCTAGTATATGAGCCAGAAAGAGGACAGGACCAGCCAGCCACCATGTGGAAGCAGTTACAGGGTCATCTCAGGGACTCAAATTGGAAGGACATGACTAGTGATATCCCACAGGGATCTGTGTTGGGGCCTCAACTATTCACTGTGTTTATTAATGACTTAGATGACTGGATAGAAAACCACATATCCAAGTTTGCCGATGACACAAAGATAGGCAGCATTGTAAGCAGTGTAGATGGAAGCATAAAATTACAGAGACATATTAATAGATTACGTGAATGGACAAAACTGTGGCAAATGGATTTCATTGTAGGCAAGTGTGAGGTCATCCACTTTGGACCTAAAAAGGATAGATCAGAGTACTTTCTAAATGGTGAAAAGCTCAAAACAGTGGCGGTCCAAAGAGACTTAGGGGTTCATGTACATAGATCATTAAAATGTCATGGACAGGTACAGAAAATAATCAAAAAGGCTAAAGGAATGCTGGCCTTTATATCTAGAGGACTTGAATACAAGGGGGTAGAAGTTATGCTCCAGCAATATAAAGCCCTGGTTAGACCACACCTGGAGTGCTGTGTTCAGTTCTGGGCACTACACCTTAGGAAGGATATATTGGCCTTGGAGGGAGTGCAGCCAGGACTTTCAGGAGTGATGTTAGGAAACACTTCTACACGCAAAGGGTAGTAGAAGTTTGGAACTCTCTTCCACAAGTGGCAGTTGATGCTAGCTCAGTTGTTAACTTTAAATCTGAAATTGATAGATTTTTGTTAACCAAAGGTATTAAGGGATATGGGGCTAAGGCAGGCATATGGAGTTAGGTCACAGATCAGCCATGATCTCATTGAATGGTGGAACAGGCTTGAGGAGCTAAATGGCTTACTCCACTTCCTATGTTTCTAGACATAAAATGGGTGCCTAAGGGTACAGTGTGGCAGGTAACGTGCGCGCTCATTTTGTGTTGGAAGTGCACTGTCCGCGATATTGAATTGGGCTACTCAGTAGGCATCCAGGGCACGTGCCAGCAGCATTTAAAAGCGTCATTATAATATTTAAATAAGGGTCCTCTGCTTGTTGTAGGACCCTTTTTGTGAAATGGTCTGCCCAGCCCCTGACTTGCCACGTGATAAACTTGGCCAGCAAATCATGGCACCAACAGACAACAAGGACCCTGCAGGAGCGGTATTTAAAGTGCTCATCCGCTCCATACACGTTAGTTGCTGGTTTGTCCTCCTAGGCTTCTGGTTAATTTCTGGGCTGTTTTTTGGCTATTTTCTGCATTCCACAAGTTAATTCTGACTTCTGGGAACAACTTTGTGCTGGTGCTGGACTCCTCTTGTCTGCTTTTCAAACAGTTGTATTACATTCATGGGAGGACAGTGTTAGTGATGCTATATTGGGTTACTTTATTGTAGGCATGTATACAGGAAGGTATCTTAGCAACAAGAACAATTTGCATTTATATGGTGCCTTTCATGTAGCAAAACATCCCAAAGCACTTTACAGGAGTGTTATCAAACAAAATTTGACACCAAGCCACATAAGGAGATATTAGGATAGGTCAAAAAGGTTGGTTTTAAGGAACGTCTTAAAGGAGGAGAGAGAGAGTTAGAGAGGTGGAGAGATTTAGGGAGGGAATTCCATAGCTTAGGCCCTAGGCAGCTAAAAGCACGGCTGCCACTGATGGAGCGATTAAAATTGGGGATGCGCAAGGGGCCAGAATTGGAGGAGCGCAGAGATTTTGGAGGGTTGCAGAGTTGGAAGAGGTTACAGAGATAGGAAGGGATGAGACCATGGAAGGATTTGAAAACAAGGATGAGAATTTTAAAATCGAGGCATTGCCGGACCAGGAGCCAATGTAGGTCAGCGAGCACAGGTGTAATAGGTGAACGGGACTTGGTGCGAGTTAGGATATGGGCAGCAGAGCTTTGGTTGAGTACAAGTATACGGAGGGTGCAAGGTGGAAGGCTGGCCAGGAGACCATTGCAATAGTCAAGTCTAGAGGGAACAAAGGCATGGATGAGGGCTTCAGCAGCAGCTGAGCTGAGGCAGGAGTGGAGACGGGTGATGTTACAGAGGTGGAAGTAGGTGTTCTCGATGATGGAGCGTATATGTGGTCGGAAGCTCATCTTAGGGTCAAATAGGACGCCAAGGTTGTAAACGATTTGGTTCAGCCTCAGACAGGGGGGAGGGATGGAGTCGGTGGCTCGGGAACGGAATTTGTGGGGAGGATTGATAACAATGGCTTCGGTCTTCCCAATATTTAGTTGGAGGAAATTTCTGCTCATGCAGTGTGACAAATCAGAGGCAGTGGAGGGGTCAGGGGAGGTGGTGGTGAGGTAGAGCTGGTTGTCATCAGCCCACATGTGGAACCTGATGGGTTTTCGGATGATGTCACCAAGGGGCAGCTCAGACATATAGTTGAATGTATCTTAAATAAGCACTTGTTGCACTTTTCTTCCTGGCTACATTGGTATTGCTGTAATATTTTGCAATGGAATGACAGAAAAAGAAATAAGTGTACCTTTAAGGAATGCTTTTCCAACTAAATAGTCATGCTGGCCTTTAATGCTCATATAAATGCACACGCTACGCATTGAGAACAGCAGCAATACAGGGACATCATGAGCTGCCTTATTATATCATATAACCATAGAGGTTTACAGCAATAAAGGAGTCCATTTGTTACATTGTACTTGTGCCAGGTCTTTGTTCGAACAATCCAAAACTCAACCTATGGGGGTAAATTTTAACTGCGAGCCGGGAAGGGAGCGGGTGGGAAAGATTTTCGGGTGCGAAACCCCGAAGGTAAGTGGGCAGAGATCACGACCTTAATGAGGCCTATCAATTGCACTTCCGGGTTTCGCGCCTGCAGCCAGTCTGATTGACAGGCTGGCTGGCTGTTGGGCAGGAGGGCCTCCTGTAGCAGGCTGCAGCCAGGGATTGGAGGGAGGGAGGGAGGGATCATGGGCCAGGAAGGAGTTTGGGGGCCGAGGAAGAGATCGGGAAGGCCAGGAAGAAGATTGGGGTGCTGACGATGAGATCGGGGGGGCTGGGAAGAAGATCGGGGGGGCCGAAAAAGAGATCGGCGGGCTGAGGAAGAAGATCGGAGGTAGCTGGAGGTCGGGTGAAGAGTCGGAGGTAGTTGGGGGGTCCCCCATCCAAGGATGGGGGGGGTGTCGGCCGATCGTGGGGATCCCAACAGCCAGGTGAATTTGTTGGGCCTGGATGAAGCACTCCTGCTTCTCCGGGCCCACAAGCAGTGCAATAAAGGCACTTACCTCATGGATCCAGCCCTTCCTGCCTGCTTTCACCTGGCGTGAAAGGGAAGTGATGGGAAACCTGAACAGGTAAGGTAAAATTTGTTTTATTATTCCAATACACAAAATATTAAGTACCTCGTGTAGTTCAATGAGGTACATTGCCCTTTTAAGTATCAGCCCGCTGGCTTTAAGTGGGGGCGGGACTTCCTGGTGTCTGCTGTCCACACACAGACAAACCTGCCTGGGTTAAACTCGGAAGTGGGCGAGTTGGAGGTGGGATACCACTCCATTCTGAAAAAGGAGTATTTTTACTCCACACTCACCCCCAACCCACCCATTCTTGTGGGTTAAAATTTGCCCCATGGTCTCTCCCCTTAGCCCTGAGTTTTTCTCTGCTTAAAATATCTGACTTTTCTTCCCTTAAAAGATATAATGGTCTATGCTTATTCCATGCTCTAACAACTCTTTGCATAAAAGGATTTCTTCTCACTGACTTAGTGACAATTTTAAATTGATGACCCATCATCACTGACTTTCCAACTGGAGGACATAGTCTTTCCCTATTCAACCTATCAAAACCCTTCAGAACTTTGAAGACCTATTTCAAGTAAAATTGGCTTGCATGTGCGAGAGAGCACTCCCAATGGACAACTAAGTCAGGAATCTTGTATGCAACACAGAATGGGCAGGGAGCTAGAGATTCTTTAACTTGATTTTCTAGCTCCCACACACCAGTTCCTTCTGGTGTAAGTACTTCATTGGCAAGGATTTCGACCTGTATATTTCAATTCTAAGTTTTGAATGTTTGCCTGTAGACAATGGCTGGTCCACTTGTAATTTTGATAACTGGTAACTTCAGAAGTAAAGAAAATCACATCTGTGTTGATTAATACTTTATTAACTTGGTCTTATATCAACAATAATGCATCAGTGCCTTGTTTATTGTGAAGCTCCATTTGAGCCCTTTCCTTTGTATTTTGATTTAGGGGCGAGAGGATTTTATTTCCCCTTTTTTTTAAAACAGGTTTGTTTTTCCTACTAGTTTTCCCTCTTCTCTCCTCTATACAGTTTCACAATAGTCACCCTTCTCCACCGAGCCCTAGTAGCCACTGTTCATATGAGAGCCAAGATGGTGGGAATAATTTTCAACTTCGCGCATGTGTGGTAATCTGAAATTAATGGGATGAAAATTGGACAGGTTCTACAACGGGTGAGTGATCCACTCTGCCAAGTTGCCATTCTAGGCGGTGAAGGCAAAAATTATTCCCGCTGAGTGCTAGCGGGTTATTTAACAATATGATTATCACTGCCAAGCCCAAGGCTGCCCTCACACAAGTCCTCATGGGATGCGCTTCAAGCAAACGTCATTGGATAGTGAACTGGAGCAAAATAAGAACACAGCAAATTTTCCCTTTACTGACTGTTGTAACCAATTTGAGCATCCCTACTACTTCCCTGACTGAAGTCAGCTAACTCTTTACAGACCAGGGATCTTCCTGTTCTATAGGGCTCAGCTACTCACTGCTTTAATCAGCTAAGCCCCTGGGGGAGCCTAGAATGAATTTTCTGATAACTTGTCATGTGTGACTTTAAATATGGAGCAAAACTGCTGACTTTTTTTTGTTGTTTTTCAAGCATGGGATTTTGCAAACTGTTGGAATTTATAAACTGAACACTTTTGTACTATCTCCTCATGTATGACACCATATTTTTTCTTTATAGAAAAATTTGGATAGCCAAAATTGGTGATTCTTCATTGGAAGCTGATCTTTTTATGGTTTGTGCTCTCCATTCAGAACATTCCACAGCTGTGAAATATTTATCAAGTGAAAATAAGCTAGCAGTATAATCTGTCCTCTATAGGTATCTGCTATCCAGGGGTATTTAGTTCAAACATAGTTTCAAGCTTGTTCCGACAAAAGGGTTGAAATGATGAAAAAAATTAAACTTTTACATTGTTTGGGGACCTATAGGAGACTCAAAGTAGACATGAAAATGCCACACAAGTAAAATATGACCCAGACCACACTGCAACTTATTGAATTACCTCTCCCAGCTGTTCTATTTGATATGAATATGTTATCTTAGCTACAAGTACCGCGGCTTACCAATGCATGCACCATATAATATTAAATGAACGATTAAAATCGCAATGCAATACCTGTAACTAACAGAAACATTGTAAGAATAGCAGTGACAAATGAGTCTATAATCTTGCTCTGCTTTTCTTGATTTCATGCTATAACTAGCTATGATAATCACCAAGGAGTCATATAGAATAGACATATAATAGATTGTTATCTTTTACCCTTAACAGGCTATTTCTTACCAAATCAGACTGCTGGTTTATAATAGGAGAACACTGAAGTGTTTAAAACTGTTTTATTTTTCTTCCATAACTGTGAGATTGTGTCATGCAGAAGAATGGATGAAGTTACAATGTGTCACAAACCAAATATTTAAACACTACAACCAAGAAGAAGTATAAGGATAAATAAATCCCTGGGAGCGTGGAGACAGAGTATTCAAGTGAATCAGTAACTGCGAGAACGGATTCATTTTCAAAAGACTTTTTTGTTATATAAACACATTTAATGTGACATCTGGAAATAAGGAGCAATATTAAAACAATAAATTGTCTTTAAAATGTACTATTTGCCACTGAGAGAATGTCAGACGGGGCCCACATTTTCCTTCAGCACAGCAGTACAAATGGTCTGTCACTACTACATCATGCCAAGTGTTTGATTCCTTCCTTTTCCTTCGCTTTCTGCTCCAGTGCTAGAAAGCCAGCATTGTGGGAATGGAGGAGTCTTACTATGGTTTGATGAGTGATTTAGACCTCGAAATTCATAAAACTAGACAGATCGGTCTTTCGTCTAAGTGAAGACACATGTCATGAAACACCAATACGTTTAATTAAATTTACATTTTAATTGAAAATAAGCTCCAGGAAGTTGGTATTTTTTAGTGGACCTCACATTTGGTGAAAGTATGATGGCATCTGTACTGAGGGACATGATAATTTCTACAGCCTGGAATTAATCATTGCATGGGTTTGAGCAGTGTGGAAAATAACATGTTGTGGTACATGGCAACAAATTAGACCTTGCTCTCCAGTTTATGAACAGCAGAAAGGAGAAATTTAGCCAGCGATTTTTTTTTAAATAAGAAAAGTGATTGAAAGTTTATTCAATTGTTGTGTATGCTGGAGTCAGGTGGTAAGCTACGATCTAAGGATGGGATCTTTTCTTCTGTAGAACAATAGCTGTTTAAATACTAATATCGAGGGGGCATAGATTTAAGGTGAGAGGGGAGAGATACAAAAGGGTCCAGAGGGGCAATTTTTTCACTCAAAGGGTGGTGAATGTCTGGAACGAGCTGCCAGAGGCAGTAGTAGAGGCGGGTACAATTTTGTCTTTTAAAAAGCATTTGGACAGTTACATGGGTAAGATGAGTATAGAGGGATATGGGCCAAGTGCAGGCAATTGGGACTAGCTTAGTGGTATAAACTGGGCGACATGGACATGTTGGGCCGAAGGGCCTGTTTCTATGTTGTAACTTCTATGATTCTATGATTCTATGATCTGTCAAACAGCTTTATTATTTAAATGGATGACTAATACTTTATACAAATTAAATAAATATTTATTCATTTGTGTGCAAGTGTGATTGGTCAAACGTGTACCTGAACTAAGCAGACAATGTCCTTTCTTATTAACTCCCATTTTATGAAAGTTCTTATACAAACCTAACATTTCTTAGCAAATGTGTTAATTGTTCACCTGGTTTCAAACACAGAAAAAAGAAGTGTGTTTTGTTGTTGACTTTCTATCAACATTTTTCTTTTTATTGTGGAAACGAGGAGGAAGAACAGTTAAACAGGAAAGACAAATTGTTTTTATATTATCCCAGCCCTCAGTTCTTTCATTTCCTTTTCTCACCTCCACCACGATTGTAACCTTCAGCAATGTCTTTCTCACCTCCAGGCTCAATTTTTCTAATGACCTCCTAGGTGGCATCTTGACCCCAACCCAACGCAAACTGCCAATCATCCAGAACACCACCTCCTCCTCTTTCTCAGAGCTGAAGAGTGGGGCTCCACCTGGTCTGTCCAGACATTGGAAAAGCTGCTTCAACATTCTGATGGTGTGTTTTATGCAAAGTCAGGTGAGCCTCATTATATTTACTTTCTGTGTTGATATGGATATTCTGGACTGGTGTCAATACCCAGGGCAGCAAGGGGCATCCCTGGTCCCCCAGCTGTCCCGTCATTCTTCCTACTCCTGCAAAGAGTGTGGCACCAATAGCTGTTGTATGATGAAAGCATCGTAGCTTCTGCTGGGGTATCTTGCAGTCACCTACATTATTTGGATGTGATGGGCTGAGACCCATATCCTATTCTATTTATGCATGCCGGAGGGTTGTTGTTTGGTGCTTTGATATCAATATGGGTGCCATCAATGAGGCCCTGCACGTTTGGGAACCCAGACGTCAGATAGAAAGAAGTCCTGGACACTTTCCAATTGTCCCCCTTTTTCCATTGTGAAAGTGACAAATATGTTTCCCCTGGCAAATAATGCTGGACTGACCTGTTTAATGTATCCGTGTACAGGTAAATGTCACCAGTGGTGGCTTGAAATGAAGCAATAGCATAGAAGTTCAATGCAGTACTGACTTTAATCTCAACAAGTCTGTCCCTATCTTGGATGTCATCTACAGGTTAGACTGCAGTGTGCAGCCTGTTGAATCATAGATGGCAAAGATAGGCCACATCTGACATGCTTGAGTACTTGTGCCTGATGTCATTTCTGGGCCACCCGCTGATGATTGCCTAGCACCTGCCATATCAAGTCACCTGCCTCTTCTCCCTCCTCAGGAAATCTTCTCCCTTTAAATCCAGGACAGACATTACGTTCAGATAAAATTATGCACTATTTTAACACGTTTGTTGACATATTTACAGTTGTTAGATACTTTGGGGTAGAGTTTCGGGGAATTGTGCCCAAAATGCGCTCGATATTGCATTGGTTAGGTTACAGTTCAAGTTTCTGCTAAAATTCATTTGTATAATCACAAACGTAAAATCTTCCATGAACCAACGCAATCAGGCAGCGTAATAGAACATAGTCATTTTTTTTCTTTTCATTTAAAATTATTCTTTGAAGTACTTAAGAGTAGTAACCTGGTGCAGTTTTATTAATCTGCTGAATATGGATTTATTACCAAAAATAAACAATTTTAAAAAGGGTGTCCAGTCCTCCGACTGCGAGTAACCTGATTTAAAATCACTGAAAATGACTTTTAAAAAACTACGCTGAACCATTTAATAGTTTCAATATTTTTTGATATGTAAAAACTTTTAAAATGTGCCTACTAGTGCCTGCAAACCCTAGAAATTGAGCGTAATATGAAGAGCCTTCCCGAACCATGCAATCGGCGGAATCTCGCAATTTTGACCTGGGGGAGTGCCTAGTTTTGTGAGCAAGGCCTGATCCGGGCAAATTGAATCTTAAAGCAGCGTAAAAGATCGCAGAAAACATGAACATAAGTGGTTATGGGCATAACTCACTAACATTTCAATTTCCCCGATCTTTTGCACTGGTTTGGCTGATTTCTTTCGATTGTGCCGATATTACAAGCGTAAACGAACAGAAGCTCTACCCCTTTGTCTGTCTTACCTCTTGATCATCCTTGTATTGTTCAGTGTATCTCTCTTGTCTCACTCACATTATTTCCTTTATCCCATGTGCTCCCGTCCATTATTCGTAGCACATCACTGTTGTTACATTTCCCCTCACCTGTCACCCATCCTGTTTGCTATCGCTTCTGCTGCTCATTTCCATGATATGTGTCTTACCATTGGCACTCCCAAACCTTTCCATTTCATCCATTCTCTTCACCCGTTCACTTCTTGCTCTCCTCTTCTTGTGGTGTTCCCTTTCCCTTCTTTACCTCTACCTCCCCTAATTTTTTTTATTCCCTTCACCTTTGCTGATCACTTCCCCTCATCCTTTCCCTTTTTTTCCCATTCTCTCACTTTTGCCCCTCGTCTCCCCTCACTGTTTTCTTCATCCTCTTTCCTTTCCCTTTTCTCTGGATTGAGGCTTGAACCCACAACCTTTTGCCTCAGAGACGAATGTGCTACCACTGAGCCAAGGCTGAGTAAAAACCACTTACCAGATATTTTAGTACTTTAAAAAGTAAACAGTTGGTTTCAACTGAAAAAGAGAAACCAGCAAGCTTGGGAGGACAGGAGCAGGTGACGGTAGCACTTTTGAGGTCAAAGGCCTTTAAACCAGTGAAGGCTATCAGCTAGCCTGCAACAGCCAAAGTGCAAAGCAGGTGACACAGGTAGATGAGGCTAAGGCACACTGTATGGGGGAGAATGGAAGGCCACTGCTTCTGTCGAACCAGCTCCTTCCAGCGATGCTGATCCATTTGTAGATTGGCTCTTCTCCCATGTTTTTGCTGCCCAAATGTAATCTATTCTCCCTATTCATCCATGGAACCCCAGTCTTCAGTACCCTGAATGGAAATATGAGATTGGTATGTGGAAGAAGAGAGAAGTAGTGGTAGGAGAAGAAGTAAGGTAGGAAAACGCTTTGGGGAAGAACAGGGTCTGACAGAGGAGAACCACATAGTATGGCATTGGAGGTGGATGGGGAAGGAGGATCGGTTTGAATTATTGTGATGTAATAAAATGAGGGAGAGTAATAAATGTGCTCTATGACTTAGCTGGAAACTGTTTTTGAGGAAGCGGATGGCGAAGAAGCACTGGATAGAAAATGTGCTGTTAGCAGGGATACCTGAGGAAGTGGATAAAATAGAGAATTAAAGGGACAAATAAAAAGGAAAACAATAGTTTGCAGGCTTTTTAGAGAGGATGAGACCTGTGAAGAAAAATATCAATCGGCTGCTAAAGAGGCAGCAAAAGGGAATTGTTTTTAATTCAAATTCTGGGCCTCATGGACTTTTGAGCTTCATTAAAAGTGGGACAGAGACATGATTGTTCTTGATGCTATCTGACTAACCTGCTGTGGAAGCTGTTGTTGTGACAATTCCTCCTGTAACCTGGCTGCTGGTCTCATCAATCGTCTCAGTTAATTGTGGGCCAAAATTCCTCAATGGTTTTAGTTGTCAGAATTTATGTTTCCTGTTCCTTGGCCATAGGAATGCAGGAGAGTAGAAAGAGCCGGAGGAAAGAAGAATTGAATTGTTTTGCCATCATCTAACCTCAACGCTTTAATGAACTTAGCTAGTTTTTGGCTCATGGCTGGGACCAAGTTGAGAGGCCAGCAAATGACTGATGAGAGGGTATGCAAAATTTAGACACTGTTCCCGACTAATGGCCAGGAATGTGGTGGAAAGCCAGGCGGGCAGGAGGGGTGAGGCAGCATCAGCAGCTTGACCTCATGAGAGGCCCTAAGTTCACAGGCCTCAGACTGATGCATCTGTTGAGAAAAGCAGCTTGGTGACACAACTACGGACCTCAGAGGACCAAAGGTGGGACTCAGTTATGAGTGAAGAATAAGCTAATCAATCAGAGGTAAGTATAAGAAAACGGGTTAAAAAACACAGCATTTCAGCATGCCTAATAATTCTTGCCACCCATCATCCTCCCAAGCCCCACAGTGATTACCTCACTGAGATCTCTTCCCTTCACTCCTCACTTAGCCTCGAGACCCAGTGACTCCTTATTCTCGATGATTTCAATGTAAACTCCCTTAGCCTTATCTTCTCTGACTTACTTGTCCTCCTGTACTCACTCAATTTCATTTTTTGCATAAAGTTTCCCATCCACTGCCACAGGCATAATCGTACTGTGTGTGTAGCCTCAGCTTCCTTATCACCCATATCTTGCTGCCTTCCTACGACCCCACTACCTTTACTTCCCCATCCAGAAAAAACTCTTCTCCCAGCTGGGGCACAAATGATGGACTAGCTGATCTTTTCCTGCCCGTCAACTTCATATGTTCATATGTGGCTCCCTCATGAATTCACTCTCAAACATTCAATTTCCTTTTTTCCACCTATCATTGCTTCTGTGCCATTGTTGACCTGCTCAACTGTTCCCTTGCCTAACTGTAACACTCTCATCCCCACCAAGTCATTTACTCTCATCCTTTCCATTACTCTGATATAGGTCTCCTCCACCCTTGATCCTCTCTAGTTACCACTCTATCTCGAACTTTTTCTTCTTCAAGATCCTTGAATGTGTCATCACCTTGCAACTCTGTGTTTACCTCTCCCAAAAATTCCATCTTTGAAATCATAGCACCAAGACAACCCTGCTCAAAGACACAATTGACATGCTCTGGATTGCGCTCACGATGCATTATCTTTCTTGTTCTCCTCAACTTCTCAATTTTGTTTGAGATGGTTGCTCATGCTTTCTTCCTCCATCACCCCTCTGTAGCCCAGGCCTGTGGGACTGCCCTCACATGGTTTAACTCCTGCCTGTCCCAACACTCCTAACACATCTCCAGCAATGGCTTTTCTTTCCAAATCCCCCAGGGAACATTAACCTCCAGATTTCTCCAAGGATCTACCCTTGGTCCCGTCCTCTTCCTCATGTACACACTGCCCTTCAGTGACATCATCTGCAGCCATGGGATCAGCTGCAATTTGTATGCTGATGCAACTGAGCTCTATCTCTCTACCACTTCCCTTGACTACACAACCTATGTCTATGCTATAGGACTGCCTGTCTGACAAGTCGTGGATATCAAAATTTCCTCCAAATGAAGGCTGAAATCATCACATTTGGCCCCTGCTGTGAATTCCACTTCATTCTCCTCCCTGGCTACTCAACAAGTCTAAATCAGGTGTGTTTTGTTTGACCCAGAGTTAATTTCAAATCTCACATCCTATCCATCACCAAGACTGCTTACTTTCATATCCACCCCAAACCTCACTCTCACCATCACCAAAACACTTAATGCATGTTTTCAGTAGCTCTATTTTCAATTTCTCCAACATTCTCATTGCCAGCATCGCACCAACCACCCTCTATATATGCCAATTCATTCTGTTATTAGGAGCTATTAGGACAGGTGACCAAAAGCTTGGACAAAGAGGTAGGTTTTAAGGAACATTTGAAAGGAGGAGAGGTTTAGGGAGGGAATTTCAGTGCTTAGGGCCTAGGCAGCTGAAGGCATGGCCACCAATGGTGAAGTGATTAAAATTGGAGATGCGCAAGAGGCAAGAATTTGAGGAGTGCAGAGATTGCGGAGGGTTGTAGGGCTGGAGGAGGTTACAGAGATAGGGTGAGGCGAGGCCAATGATGAGAATTTTAAAATTGAGGTGTTCCTGGCCCATATCCACCTGAGAGGGCAGACGGGACCTCAGCTTAACGTCTCTTTCGAAAGACAGCACCTCTGACAGTGCAGCACTCCTTCAGTACTGCACTGGAGTGTTAGCTTAGATTTTGTGTTCAAGAAGAAAAGTCACCATGGGATGCATCCTAGGTTACTGAGGGAAGTAAGGGTGGAAATTGCAGAGCCTCTGGCCACAATCTTCCAATCCTCCTTAGATATGGGAGTGATGCCAGAGAACTGCAGGATTGCAAATATTACACTCCTGTCCAAAAAAAGAAAAAGGGATAAACACAGCAATTACAGACCAGTGGTGGGGAAACGTTTAGGGGCAATAATCTGGGACAAAATTAATTGACACTTGGAAAAGTATAAACTAATAAATGGAATCATCATGGATTTGTTAAAGGCAAATCATGATTGACTAACTTGACTGCGTTCTCTGATGAAGTAACGGACTGGGTTGATGAGGGAAGTGCGGTTGATGTTGTGTATATGGACTTTCAAAAGTCCATATACACATCAACCGCATTACTCTCATTATGTACCACATATTATACTTGTTAGCAATATTAAAGCCCATGGGATTAAAGGGACAGTCGCAGCGCAGATACAAAATTGGCCAAGGGACAGAAAGCAGAGAGTAGTGGTGAACGGTTGTCTTTTCGATTGGAGGGAAGTATACAGTAGTGTTCCCCAGGGGTCAGTATTAGGACCACTGCTCTTTTTAATATATATTAGTGACCTGGACTTGGGTATACAGGGCAGAATTTCAATGTTTGCAGATGTCACGAAACTCAGAAATGTAGTAAGCAATAAGGAGGATAGTAACAGACTTCAGGAGCACATGCGTAGACTGGTGAAATGGGCAGACACATAGCAGATGAAATTTAATGCAGAGAAGTGTGTCGTGATACATTTTGGTAGGAAGAATTGAGGAGAGGCAATATAAACTAAATGGTTCAATTTTAAAGGGGGTGCAAGAACAGAGAGACCTGGGGGTGAATGTACACAAATCTTTAAAGAAGGCAGAACAAGTTGAGACGGCCGTTAAAAAAGCATATGGGATCCTTGGCTTTATTAATAGAGGCATAGAGTACAAAAGCAAGGAAGTTATGCTGAACCTTTATAAATCACTGGTTAGGCCTCAGCTGGAGTATTGTGTTCAATTCTGGGCACTTTAGGAAGGATATCAAGGCCTTAGAGAGGATGCAGAAGAGATTTACTAGAATGGTACCAGGGATGAAGGACTTCAGATATGCAGAGAGACTGGAGAAGCTGGGTTTGTTCTCCTTAGATCAGAGAAGGTTAAGAGGAGATTTGATAGAGGTGTTCAAAATCATGAACGGTTTTGATAGAGTAAATAAGGAGAAACTGTTTCCAGTGGCAGAAGGGTCGATAATCAGAGGACACAGATTTAAGGTGGTTGGCAAAAGAACCAGAAGCGATATGAGGAAGAAAAGTTTTCTGCGGCAAGTTGTTGCGATCTAGAATGGACTGCCTGAAAGAGCGATGGAAGCATATTCAATAACAACTTTCAAATGGGAATTGGATAAATACTTGCAAGGAAACATTTTACAGGGCTATGGGGAAAGAGCAGGGGTGTGGGACTAATTGGATAGCTCTACCAAAGAGCTGGCACAGGCACGATGGGCTGAATGGCCTCCTTCTAGAATTTATGGAGCTGATTTTCCTGTTACATTACCTGGACACAGTGAATACAAGAAAATCAGTCAGGGAGCAATGTATGCCCAAAGGGGAGCCCATCTAATTTTTTATGTCCACTTAAAATTAATTTGGGTGCATTTCACCTATGCGGGGGGTGGGGGGGGGGGGGGTCAGGAAAATTGGTTGTCCAATGTGGTAGATGCCAGAGGACAGAAAAAAAGCTTTCCATGGAAGGATTAACATCAACTTCTATCTGATTGTATCCCAGCTTCTATTTGTATCACTATACAAAAGGGAATGCCACAAGGTATTTTATTACTAAGCTTTTCTCAATTTCAAATCATTGCTCCCTTTTCCCTAAGCCTTCTCACACTGGAGAAAGTGTAGAGGTTGGAAGTCTGCCAGTGACCCATTTTACTCATATCTCTACTAGAAAATAAAGCAGAAGAAGCATCACTCCCATTTACTGTTGTGGAGAACCTCGTCTATCCTTGCTGTCTGAATGTGTTAATGGTACTTGTGTACACCAGCTACAGTGTGAAGTAGTTGTGTGTATGTGTATTGAATTGACAAATGAATTTGTTAGTAATTCCATGAGCCTTAATGATTAAAAACCTGGCTGTTGAATTATCCATTCATCCAATGACTCCACCTGGTCAAGAATAATGGTTTATTGAGTAATACGGCAGCAATGCTGCTTTGTCTGAAGTTTACACTTCTGAACGTTGGCTGTTAATAAGAGACTTATTGGCTGTCAGAATTTGAAAAGTATGCTGTTAACTTGGCTTTGTGGTTCACTTTGAGCCAACCACAGATGAATAATGCATTAGAATCTTGCTTTCTCTTTGAATGTACTATAAACAGAGACACATCCACTTGGCCCGCACTTTTGCCATTTTGAGCAGCATGCTTCGCAAATATTTTGGACACTTATAAAACTACAATGATAGGAAAGAAGAAAGCCTGTAAGGCATTAAATGGCTAACCAATGGTTTCATCATGCTGTGTAGTGAAGCAGAACTTACCAACAGATTTAGTCTGCATTAGAAATATAAATTAGTAAGTATAGCATCCTTACAAAATAGTGCAGCCATTTCTGTGACTCTTATAAGTAACTTCACTAATATAACAGCTAAGGCACATTAAAGTTTAAAGTGCCACAAAATCTTGACATTAGCCTTGAAAATACTTTATGGCTGTCAAGGACTGAGTACACAATGCAATAATGTCCCTAAATATTTGCAGAATCTGAAAGCAGGCATTGTGAAAATTCACCAGTATGACTCCATTTGTTTGCAAGCAGCACATTTCCCTTTAATTAGCGTTCTTAGCACTTCTTAACATCCCTACTTAGAAATGCAGTGCTTCAAAAAGAACTTCACTTCAAATTTTCTGCTGCTTATTAAGGGCCTCAGTGAACCCAAAGAAATTAGAATTCAGTTTTCTATCCATATTCTATCTGAGAAAACAAAGAGAAGGCTCCATTTAAACTCAGATATCCCAAGTGCTGGGTGATTTGTGCTTATTTGAATAATGCTTTTGTGTTCAGCCTAATCCACAGTTTAAAGGATTCAGTCTAACAGAGAAGATCATTTGGAGGTAGCCGCACAGGTTCAGTGTACCAAGAATGGAGTGTTTCCTTCTCAAATAGAAGTGGTGGCTCAGGAACGCTGCTGCTCTTTTCTGCCCATTTTTCTAAAGACAACTCGTGACCCACTTTCAGTGCCAGCCATTGACCCTTTTATGAAGGGATTTAATGGCAGAGCTAGCAAATTGGAAAAATGAATGTCCTCACTCCCCCACTTCCCTTTCTCACTGTTTGCCCGCTCAAACAGGAATTCTTTGCCTCCGGACCCTCAAGCTGGTGTTTTTGTGCTACTTCACATAATTCTGAATTGTTTCTCTCCCTGTATTCCTGAAGCAGTGAGAAACTCACATTGTGCCTTTAAACTATTTTCAAAGAGCTTTGTAGAGATTGGATCAGAATTGTGGGTGCTTATATTCTTGGCTTTAATGCCTGCATAGTTGATCGGCTGACACATTGTGTGTGGATAGAAAAAAACAAGTGTCCCTGGCGTTTTTTAATTGATAAAACATTTTTGTATGTTGCAGTTCTGTAGCATAAAGTACACATATTTAGGTCTGGAATAAAAGAAAAATAAGTAATTACAGATAGGCTGAGAAGAAAATTCCACCCATCATGTTGATTCAGACTTTCTGTAGGGGTACATGAATACTCACTATTAATATAACTTTCAGCAATGAAATGTAAACATCTTAGGCTCAGAAAATGTGCTATTTTACATCAAGGGGAAATTGCTGTTTTTTCTGCATTCCCTTTTTCCTCTCGACTACACTTACTCAATGTTCTAAAGTATAGTCGTATTAAAAAGAACTAGGGGCACCTTATAACAGAATATGTATTTCAAGTGAATGGAGGTGGGTAAATATATTTTTATTCACAGTGCTATTTCAAATTCTTTCCCTGTACTCTCTTGGATTCAGTTGCAAGAACCATAGCATGTGTTAAATTACTTCAGCTTTTTTTAAAATTATACCGAACTGAAATAGCCTATTTATACTACATCCCTTTAGAGATCCCATTCAGTCTGAATAAGGATGCTGTGAACTGAATGTTTTCTCTCAGGGTTTATACTGACAGCTGCACACATTCAGTTTATGCACTGAGTGGTTTTAACTTACCAGCACAACATATGTGCTGAGCGGAGATTTCCTTTTCTTCAGAAAAGTGCAGAAGATTCACAACAACCATTTATACCACCAGCCTGATGTGAATCTCCTGTTTTGCATCCCAGGCCACCTCTGAGGTCAGCAGAGATGGGGGAACTATTTTAATCCAAAACACAATTGAAGTAAATAACCACACCGTTCTCCTTCAGCTCTTTGATGGAATTCAGCTGCAAATTCATATTCATTTTGAATGTGCAACTCTAATGGGGCTTTTGTGACAGTCTTCTATCCATTCATTGCTAATTTACAGTTACCGGATCCCTACTGAACTAGTATTGTATGTGTCTCTTACGGTCAGCTCAGCTCAAGTTAAAGATTCTCACAGCGCAGGACTATGAATGTCATATCTGCATTTTTTCCTTCTAAAAGTTTGTCAATCATCCACAGCAGGCACTTAATAAACAGGCAGTGACTGACATTTTTATGCTATTGATGTCTTGGTGCTTGGTCAAACAAGTAATTCAGTGAAGTAAATTTATAAAATTGTAAGATGGGCTTTCAAATGGTTAATATAAATTTTGCACATAATTCAGACTTGTACCCAGATTTACATGTTGTTTGCTGTGTGCATGTGCAGAGTGAGAGAAGGGAAAGGGAGAATTTCAGATTAGAGTCCTAATACTATTCAAACGGTTAAGATTACGACCATGCTCCTGAGCTATTAGAGATTTCTGACAGAAATAAGGAATTGCTTAATGAATGTAGATGCTTTTGTTTATGTTGGTGCATATTTTATATGTTGCATGGTCTGAAAGGCATTTACTTTTTGTAAGACAGCATAAAAAGGTAGAGCATTAACATCCAACTAACTTTATTGTTTTTGGTGTAGACCTGTAATGAATTCTGGAACTACTGAAGAACAAATTTGACCCATTAATATTCCTTTACTGTAGGATTTAGTACTAAGCCTTGGCTCTGTTTCAGATTACAAAAGACCTTTCCAGCTCAATTATGAAAAATACAATGTTGACATTTCTCAAGTTTTATTGTCAAGAGACACTAATTTTTTTTAATGTCTACTACTACCTGCTTCATCTTTTATTAGGTGAGTTTCTGTGACCTTTTAATTGGTACTTTGAAGTTAATATTGCCAGAAGATACCAAATATTGAGCACAAATAGTCATCCCCGATGAGTCTTCTCCAGTAAGATTTACAGCCCTGTAAGTTTCTTGTATTTAATACCCCTTTGTGCTGAGTATAATTTCTTATTAATAGAACAATAATAATATTGCTTACTAACATTAGAAATACCCACTAGAAACATTATGTGTGAAAAGGATTTAGCTTTGCTGTTATCTCTGTAATTTGTACTTTTTTCTCTTATTTTCAGATTTGCATGGCATCTGAGCCTTAGTAATAAGCTACTTCGTGCTGTTATCTTTAGCTTTGGAAAATGGAATGTCACTGATGATGTTTGTTTCCCAGCAAATTCCTCTTCTATTCACTTCTGTAATTATATCAGAAGCAGGAGGATTATAAGACTTTGTGAAATGGTCCATTCATTCCTTATATCCTGTTTGTTGCGTGCATGTGTAGGGGGAGGGAAGAGAAAAGGAGAATTTCAGATCAGAGGTTACATGACCTACTACGAATGCTATTGAAATGGTTAATATCACAACTATGCCGCGGAACTGCTACAGATTTCTGATGTCTCCAGCATCTTTTTCATGGCTGGGGCTTCAGAGTTCCGCATCTCTGTCCTGCTGAGCAGAGCTAGGAGAGAATGGGCCTATATTCTCGAGTTTAGAAGAATGAGAGATGATCTCATTGAAACGTATAAAATTCTTAGAGGGCTTGACAGGATAGATGTTGAGAGTCTAGAACTAGAGTCATAGTCTCAAGATAAGGGGTCGGCCATTTAGGACTTAGATGAGGAAAAATTTCTTCATTCAGAGGGTCGTAAATCTTTGGAATTCTCTACCCCAGAAGACTGTGGATGCTCAGTCGTTGAGTATATTCAAGACTGAAATCGATAGATTTTTGGACACTAAGGGAATCAAGGGATATGGGGATAGGGTGGGAAAGTGGAGTTGAAGTAGAAGATCGGCCATGATCTTATTGAATGGTGGAGCAGGCTCGAGGGGCCGTATGGCCTACTCCTGCTCCAATTTCTCGTGTTCTGCCATGTTGTCTCCTGGACTGACACTGCCATCACTATCTGCACCTGTTCACTTGTGCTGCGTGATTCACCAGGTGCAGACCCCTTTACATTGCTATCAGCTCCACGCGGAGTGCCAATCTTTGCGCCGGTGCCTGGGTGGGATATAGCACGTGACAGTGGTTCCTCAGGAGAGGTGTCTTCCTCCAAGGTGCCTTCTTCCGCAAGAGGCAGCGGTTGTTCTTGATGATGTGAAGGACCCAGAGGTAAGAAGAAGGGGAAAAGAGTTAGGATGGCAATTAGAGGCTGGATAGGAGCACATGAAAGACTTGACTATACTGGTTGAGGTCATGAAGTTAACTTAAGGTGCAGTTGCTTGTAGTAGATGAAGGGGCACAAATCTTATCCTCCTTATCTGAGGAAGGATATCCTTGCCATGGAGGGAGTGCAACGAAGGTTTACCAGACTAATTCCTGGGATGGCAGAACTGACGTATGAGGAGAGATAGGGTCGACTAGGCCTATATTCACTGGAGTTTAGAAGAATGAGAGGTGATCTCATCGAAACATATAAAATTCTAACAGGACTAGACGGACTAGATGCAGGGAGGATGTTCCCGATGGCTGGGGAGTCCAGAACCAGGGGTCACAGTCTCAGGATACGGGGTATGCCATTTAGAACTGTGATGAGGAGAAATTTCTTCACTCAGAGGGTGGTGAACCTGTGGAATTCTCTACCACAGAAGGCAGCAAGGCCAAATCATTAGATGTATCCAAGAAGGAGATAGATATATTTCTTAATGCTAAAGGGATATGGGGAAAAAGCGGGAACAGGGTACTGAGTTAGACGATCAGCCATGATCATTTTGAATGGCGGAGCAGGCCTGAAGGGCCGAATGGCCTACTCTTGCTCCTATTTTCTATGTTTCTATGTTTCTATGTTTAATGAGAAATAGTTACCCTGCTCAGCAGAGATGCAAACCTCACCATTTCCAATTCTGGAATGATTACATGCCCCACCAATCTCCAGTGCTTCTTCCTCTGCTTGGGTAAGGGTCACAACTGGCATGGTCCTCCATCGATCCTGTTGCTCTCCCTATTATTATGTGCTCTCTTCTTCTGCAGAAGAAGAAAAAGAGAGTTATGAGTGGCTAGTGAAGATTTGTGGTGCTTCTTGATGTAGTGCCTAAAGTGAAAGGGGAAAGAAGGAAGATGGTATGAGAGTGGAGACATCATGAGTGGTTTGGGTGTGAATTGAGAAGGAGAGATGAGAGGAGGTACAGATTGAGCAATTGAGAACAGGTGAGAAAAGGATGGCGTAAGTGACAGCAGTGAAAGGAGGAAGCAGGAGCTGAGTGTATGTTAGGAGTGAGGATGAGAGGTGGTTCAGTATGCCCTAGTTATTGGTGGTAAAGGAAGTGATGCAGGGGTGAAGATCGGTGTGAATGGTGGAGGAGGGAGTAGAAGGACTGTGAGCCTGGTGCACTGCAAGAGATGGGTAAAGGAGGAACTGTACTCACCTTTCCTGACTCAGTGAGGTCATCGAATCTTTTCTGGCACAGGGTCCAGGTCCTCTGGGTAATACTCCTTCTGCTCACTTCTTACGCCACTTCCAACCATTCTTCTTTGGTTAGAGTGTTGGGTTTCTACTTTCGACTTCTGGGGAATAGGACATCCATCCTGGCCCTCATGGCTCCACATTATGTGGTCAGACAAATGACCTGCAGCCGAAGCAATGGGCCAGCCAGCCCAACAATCTTCTGGAAATGAGACCCGGCGGTTAAAATGGGCCTGGTTTCGGCATTGCTCTCACTTTTGGGTGCACTGCCCACTTTGGGGCTCACGTGCACCATTCTCACCCTCCCATTAAAATCGGGGTCATTATGTCCCATTCTATAGTTTGTAGATTTGTGGTTTTATTCTTGTTATTCACCAACCTAGATGGTGACAAAGTGATAATAATGACCTTCTCTGGAGTTGCTGTTCCTACTGAGACTAATGGTATTGATTGGAATCTGTATCCATACCTTCATATGAACAATGAGGAGCAGACTTGTCACATCAATTTTAAGTCTCTGAGGGACTTATCTCTGGTTGGTAACTGAAACTAAAGTATCGGAATCATTTTTGGAGATCTGTAAGATACACAGGCGAATACATAAAGAGCAGGGTTCAAACTAACAAAGACAACATAGAACAAAAGTATTAGCAAAAGTACTAAACCTAAGAGATAAGGACACATGGATGATCATAGCAGTTCCATTCAGAGCGAGTCGCTCAGTTCTTCTTCTTCTCTTGCATATGTCAGTATTAGAGATATTCTCAGCAACTCAAAATGCAGCAAGTCAAAGTTGAAATCTTGAGTTTGAACCCCGCCATCCACTGAATTTGAACTTCAGTCTGAACCATGCTGACCTTTTGCCACTTGTGGCACAACTGCACTCCTGAAAAAAGTAAACCTTTTCTAAACCCAAAAGAGCACAGTCATGGGAATGGAGATGTATATAATTGTGCTTATGGTGATTTAAATATTAAAATAAAAACGAAGCCAAATTTAAACCATGCTGGAAGGTTTCGATTTTCCTCCATTGATCACCCTCTAAGCTGTACTATAACATATTGAAGGTCACTCCTTTTAAGTGCACACATCTGAGAAATATATAAACAATAGTAGAAAATCTGCAGCCTAGGTGAACACTGGCTTTTTTGTCCCAGTGGAGTGGTTTTTTTTCCAATTTCTGAAACAACCAGTCTTTCAAAGCCACCACATTCCTCTTGGGGGACAAAAATGTTATACCTGCTGTAAGCCAATTACATAGATTCTACTCCACAAAAACAGGCCATTCGGCTCAATTGATCTATACCGACATTTATAACTCCACACGAGCCTCCTCCCACTCTAATTACCGCTTACCACCCTGTTGCCATATCACTCCATTTCCTTCTCCCTCTCTTATGTATGCAATGGTTTTTAGAAAAAAATAATATAGTGGTAAATGAGTACTTCATAAAGACATCCAAAATGTAGAAGTGTATAGAGTTACATGAAGCAAATTTGTTTACATGACAAGTATACACATTAGTCATATTTTAAAAATACTATCTCTAGCTAAGTAACTGTGGTTGAGTTCTCAATCCTGTCTGTTGTGGTTTCTTTGTAAATATCTGCTTTGGTTAAAAATAGAATCATTAGTAATGCTTTCCCTCTCTAAATTAGTTAGACCATTTACATTACAGGGAAGGGAGAATGGTTTTGAAGTGTTGGATGAAACAGCAATTTTAGCAAATTTAGCTGTTTCAGAGGAAAACATCTACCCAGCAGTTTCCATTAAATCACCCGCCACAAGATAACTGAAAGACACACTGACAGAAAATAAATGTCAGATTTTAGACATCAAATTGCTTAGTGGCACCAATAATAACTGTTAATTATGACGACGAGTCTGAAATTGGACCACTGACACATGTAGAGACTCTTTATTAGTTGTTTGGTTGGAAAATGTGGTGGAGAATCTTCAGATCACTTGGGAAATAAAGTTGATACAGTGGGTGTAAACTCCTACATGGCAGAAGGCTGTAGTCATAGTTGACAATTGGTTCAGAGTTTAAAGTACATTGGATTTACTGACATTGTGCAGAAAGCAGTTTACGACTAAATAAACAGAGTGCGTTGACAGAAATAGGCCAAAAATCAAATTTCTGCCTAAAATCTCATTTTCTGTCTGATGGAAATTGGGTAAGAAGCATACCAAAACTTGAATAATAACTCCACAGGGTTTATGATGAAGAAATATTACTTGGTTAAAATAGAAAGCCTATTCAAGTACAAATATGATGCAAGTGTCTGATAATTCTAGATTATGTAATTTCAGCCGCAATATCTGTTTACTTGTAATTTGTTTTATTCTTGGATTCATCATACACATTTCAAATTTATATTGAGCACTTGCCTATCAATAAATTGCTTGTCACAAGTTTAATACCCAAGCTTAAGGATTCTTTTATATTAACCATTGACACTAGTGCTGCCGTACACATAGCTTCTTGTACTGCCTGGGAAGCACAGCTATTGCTTAGATTTTATTAAATTAAGTCCTGGAGCATGATGGAGTCTAAAGTGTTCTGTCTCCTTTGCTTAGTTTTAGTCCCAATTAAAATATTCTGATTTCTTTCATATATTTTCAATCTATCTCTTATTCTTTACTGTAATTTACATGATCAAAACACAACTTCTGAATGTTAATCTTGCCGATGACTCTGTTCAGGCTAGGCTGGACTTAAATACTGATCTTTAAATTTTGAGACCTGGTTGTGGATGAACAATGGGGACATTATGCGCTGTTTCTACTTTATACCAGTACAGTAGCACTGAGCCAATACCCATATAAAGTTGCCAGTGTAAACCATGTGTCTTATAGATTGAAACTGTTTGAAAGTGATATAAAAACATGTCCTGGCTACTTAGCTTGAAAATAATTTAATATCGGTAATGTTAAATATAAAAAAGATATATGCATGAAAATTGCATACTAGATGTGCAATGCAAATCAACATAATTGTGTTTATTTTGTTACCCTAATTTTGCTGATCAAGAACTAAATGAACATCCACTAACTAGATCATTGCTAATAAGTAAGTGTAAGTTGGGTATAGGCTTTCAATTTTGTGCCAAATGCCTGATAAACTTTCGTAAGATTGCATTGGTTTTCTCTGACAAGTTTGTACATCAGGGCATGTACACATCATGACATGATTTTTTTTAACAATCAATGACGGAATATACACGTACTGACCATAATCAGTACTAAGTGAGCCTCTGCAGGGAAAAGTCATGCATTGGAGGCAAGATAGATATAATGTGATGTGAGAAGGAGATTACAGAAGATGCTGAGACCTGTTAGCTAATGTAAATGGGCCATTAGTCTAAAATTTGGTGCGAGGTGTTGGCTAATAAGTCTCCCGGATGATTTTAACTGCCCTGGCAGGGAGCGTTAAAATCATCCCGACTATTTCTGGTTGGAATTTGAATTATGTGAACTCAAGAGAATCATAAATGTAATATAACAATAAAAATGCAAAGTTTGAGCCCACACTCTGAACAATAATTACTCCTGTGTAAATATCCATTGACGTAACACAGTTTGGACAATATGTGTATGTGAGTGGAAACAAGACAGAGAAAGGTATTTAGGCACTGTATGATGATGGGATCATTAGAAAGAACTACAACTGCAGCCTTTCTTTATATAAAAAGAGAAAATGCTTTGTTAAAGCAGCTTATATTGATCTTATGTTTCAATATGAGTTGCTATCTACTAGCCATGAGAAAATATTATCAAGTCCATACAAAGATCAAAAGCTGTTGCGGGAATGCAGTGGCTGTGATGAATTAGAGAGTAAATGACCATGATTTACAAAAACTAACAAACTACATACTGAAAAATGGTATAATATGCACATTGGCAACTAAAAGCATAAACCAGTGTGCTCATTACATTAAGCTGAGGTCAATGGGACAGAGCCTGCCTGAGGTCTACAACTGTGCCACATTATAACATCATGTCACCAGCTATTGATGAATTCTTTAAATGTAACCTTTAGCTTAGTTCAGAAGTGGAAATAAATGTTAAGGAACAATTCATGATATGTGCAAGCAAGTGGTCAGTGCAACATTAAGACTATTGAACCATACTGTAACTTTTGGAGATCTGCTACTTGTACACCTCTGCTGTCATTATTAATTCAGGAGGTCAACCATTGTGTAGTCTCTGTCTTCAAATATCGCTCAATTGCTTCAGGAGCAAATTGTTTCCCATCAAAGTAATGCTCACAATTGGAATAACTTTTACAAATGGATATTTTTGTCTTTCCCTGTTACTATTTGATGCAGAAAAATGTTACCTGTCTTGTGTTGATGGGGATCTGTTGACAAAGCAACTTGGTCTCATTATCTATGTATGTAATTAAAAGTGCTGCATCTAGTGCACATCTGTAGGGCTTCACACTTCAAAAAGTGTTTGTAGATCATCGGAAATAATTGGTTAAAATTAAAATTAATCGCTGAAAAAATAAACCACCATCTGCTGAACAGACCATGGGAACCCTAGCCTTAGGCACCATTATCCTCCCTGCCTGGTCTTACTTTCACTCCAAGCATAGAGCCGGCATGGACTTGATGAACCGAATGGCCTCCTTCCACGCTGTAACCTTTCTATGATTGTAAGCCTCACACCCCATCAATCCATTGCTACACATCCTATTTATCACCCACTTTCCCATTCAAATCTCCTGCTGTACTGATAGACCTCAGCATCCACAGCAACATGCTTGGACAAATGCACCATAACGACTATTCTTGGAAAGCGTACAACTCACAACTGTTCTGGATCGGCAGTAGAGCGAGGTCTTCTTTGTGGTGGAAACAAAGCTAGCATTTTAGGAACTACACTAGCACACAGTAAAAATACATAATGAATTAGGAAATTCAAGTAAGGTCCAAACCACTGAAATCTCTCTATGGGGCAGCTTTCCTGCAGGGAGACATGCCACATGTAATCACATAGGAAATATCTGTCCAAGTGCAGAGAACGTATAGTGAATAATGAAAATCTACACATCTTGCTCAAAACATGGAGCCATGGACAACCTGGATTAGACTCCATACACAATGCATCATGCATTGTCTGACTTGATTTTTAACTGCTTCAATTATCCTCAAAAATTTGTGAATCCTGTTGATGAGTAAGCTTTGCAACACATTTGGAATCATAGAAAATAAGATACCAACAAAATGGAGTAACTGCATCAAATTAATACAAAGTTCATGAAAAGAAACAAATTAGTTTTACAGTACCAAGACAAATGTTATAAAAATAACATCATTTATCAACATATACAACTAAACTGCCCTACTCCTGACTTTATGATGTCAGCGAGAAAGTTATTGATGAACATAGTGGGTCAAGAACATTTTCCTGAGGAACTCCTGCAGTCTGGGGCTGTTCTGACTGACCTTTGACAACCATAACCTTCTTCCTTTGAATCAGGTATGACTTCAGCCACTGGAGGGTTTTCCCTTTGATCCCCATTGATTTCAGTTTTGCTAGGGCTCCTTGGTGCCACACTCCTTTGAATGCTGCCTTGATGTTGAGGGCAGCACCTCTCACCTCTCCTCTGGCCTTCAGCTCATACATCCATGTCTGGATTAAGGCTATGATGAGGTTTGAAGCCAAGTGATTCTGGCAGAACCTGAAATGAGCATTGGCGAGCAGGTTATTAGTGAGTAGATATCACTTGATGGCACTATTGATGACTCCTTTCATCTCTTTACTGATGATTGGGAGGAGGCTGTTAGGGTAGTAATTGGCTGGCTTAAATTTCTCCTGTTTTATTGTGGATAGGATGTACCTGGGCAACCTTGTTTATTGTCAAGTAGATGTCTATGCCATAGCTGTATTGGAACAACTTGGCCAGGGGAGCAACTTGCTCTGGTGCACAGATCTTTAGCACTATACGGAGTTTGCATTCATTAAAAAAAAGCTTTCCCCTATTTTCCCACTACTGACATCTGTAGTCAGGTTTCCTCTTTTGCTCAGGAAGAGAGTTTGCATTCATTAAAAAAAAGCTTTCCCCTATTTTCCCACTACTGACATCTGTAGTCAGGTTTCCTCTTTTGCTCAGGAAGATGAGACTAGTTAGAACAATTGACAATACCATTCTGCAAATGGACAAGAATATATTTCTGTGATGTGAGCATTTCCTGCTAGTTTTTCCAAGCCCCGCTGATAGATCTTCTGCCACTATGAAGTAATGTTTTATCTTTTGGATCAGATAAGAACTGCGGAGGTTCACCCAATAGTGAAGTCTGAACATCTATTAAAAACAGAAGTCCAACATTTGAATTATTAGGCTGCCAAAATCACTTTTATAACTCTTCAAAAACATTGTTGCTGTAAGGAATATGAAGCAATTGTACTTGGGATACATTAAATCATCTACTTAGCAAATAAAATGTATTGTTCGCAAGAACATTTAGACAAAGACTGGGTTTGAACTGCTAAACGGCCATGTTGCTTATGTTGTCCAGATAATTAAGGAAAGGGCTGATTTTATGTGTGAATGGGCCTCAGTTAACAGGTGTGCTACTTTAATATGTCTAGTTCACAGACTCTTGTATGGAATATGTCACAACAGATTATCTGCACAAAGCTGAATGTTCAGTGCCAAGCCGACTGGGTATTAAACTTCAGATTCTCCCAGGTCACTGAATAATAACTCTTTGAAATGCCAGTCTTTGAATCCATCTGTGGCAGTGCCTACATTACTGCCTGAACTTCTTACTGCAGGCGAAAAATATCATGTAAATTGGCTGAGGCAAGTATCAACAGAGCTCTTTCATTAGCACTGAATTGTTCTCATTCACAGCCATAGACTAGGCCCAAATAGCAGCTATGCTTATGGAATACTGTTGATAAAAAGGGATCACATCCCTTTTTTGGCAGTAAACAGGATTGTTTGGTCAGCAGGGGTCAACTTTTGTTCAGCAATAATAATCACAAACATAGGATTAAACCCTTGCCTTGTGTTTCCAAGGGAGATCAATGTGATTGGTTGTTAAGAGAGTTCTCTGTTACACATAGACCAAGATTCACATCACAGGGTGGAGGAGGGGAAATCCATTCAAAATAGATGAAGCACTCAATAAATGTTATTTTTGTTTTTTAGAGAGCAAAACCATTGAGAAAAATCTACTGAAGGTTTAAATATGTTCTCCATCATTTCGCTGCTTCCTGTTCTGATGATTTATTTGATTGCTAACTATTAGTTTGTACAAGAAGATTGATCCATCCATTGTTCATGAGCAAACAAGCCTCGTTAAATAAGTGTCCGAGGTCACAAGCTTTTGTTTCAGGATACATTGTAGACTGTCGGTCACCCAAAAAATCTTGCGTAAAAGTTACTGGAGCAGTTTAATGTTGGTCAGTTTCAATAGTGGGAGAAATTAATACTTTTAACCAGTAATTCTGCAATTATGTCAAAATATAATTCTGCTTGAAATTATTTAGGAAAAAGTATTTTTCCTTTTTTTTGGAGTAATGGGAAATCTACTGTTTAAAAAATTGAATTGATGCCATTTCTGCTTGAAGACGGTACAACTGTCGTGTTTATATAATTGTTACAGTCATCTAATTTACAACCCTAAGCTGAAAACTCATTAAGGTGTTGCATTCTTTATGTAAGTTACGTATTAATTGAACCTTGTCTGATCCAGTAGGTAGCTATATTCTTGATGTGTACAGGTCAGAAAAGAATGAATGAGACAAAGAAAATGAAGAATTATGGGCAAAATTATCCTGTATTGAAGTGCTTTGGTACCTTTGATGATGAATAAGAACAAACTACAGATTTGCTTTGGATCCATAGAAATGGCTTCATTCATTTCTGTGTTGTAATTTACCATTGGCGGTAAATTTAGCCAACAAACCAGGGCGTGTTTTCAGTAATTGACATAAATAATATAACAAGTCAAACCTTAAGCACTGAATTGGGCATGCTGAGCTCCACACCTGCTTCTCTGGTCTCCGATTCAATCGAGCGAGACTCGAAGCTGGGAGCAGAGTATCACAGAATTTGCCCTTATATTTTGCCCTGCATTATGACGTGGTCAGCATATAAAATATTTTGCAGACAGACATGCAAAGCAATTCAGTGTATTTGTATCGTATATTTGAGTCCTCCTTGGGAAGAAATCACTACACTCTGCAAGTTGCTGCAAATGCCTGAGAGCCTACTTTGCAGTTATTTGCACAGATTAATTTATCTAGCACGAGATATTGGGATTCCGCCATCTTCATAGTATCACCCATCTCTGCCCCTACCTCAGACTATCTGTTCCTAAAACAGTCATCCATGGCCTTTCTCACCTCTAGACACAATTATTCCAATGGTCTTCTGGCCAGTTTACCATCTTCCACCCTTGATAAACTTCAGCTCATCCAAAGCTCTGCTGCCTGTATCCAGTCCCGATCGCCATTCACCTTGTTCTCGTTGACCTACTTTGGCTCCCGGTTTCCCAACACAAATTTTGAATTTTCATTGTGTATCAATCTCTCCATGACCTCGCCCCTCCCAACCTCTGTAACGTCCTCAGGTGGTATCACTCCTCCCTCCACCCAAAAAAAATACTCTCTGGAGGTAAAATTCATCTTGGGTGTTAGTGCAAAAGGGCCTGTTTTACACCCTGCCTAATTTTCTTTTCCATTGGAATGAAATAGCTGATGGTTCACTATTGCCCATTGCCTTGCCGCCCAAAACAAAATTCACTTCCTCTGTTCCGCTGTAAACCTCTCCACCTTCTTTTTTAAGATCCTCGTTAAAACCCGCCTCTTTTACCAAGGTTTAAGGTCGCCCCTTTGGCTTGGCGCCATTTTATTCCTTACATCTTTATGAAATGTCTTGGGATTTTTAATTTATTAAAGGCATCATATAAATGAAAGTTGTTGTTGTAAAATACAATGATCTCTTTGGGACTTGGTGACATTAAAGATGGCTTGTCGGCATTTGGGATATTCTCCAGACTGAAACTCAGTCAAGTTCATGAGAACCTTGCTGCTCTCAAAATTCTATAATGTTTGATTTGGAATTCTTGGGTTGGGATTAAAGCTCTCTGGTCAGTGTAATGCCTATGGCTGTGTCAAATGTCAGTTGCACAACATTTGAACCTGCAAAATAAACCAGTATACTCTCCACCTGGAGCACAGAAAGTTTTTGTGTCCAAAGGCAGATGTACGGCTAGCGTCAGTTCCTATTCTTTTGTGGAATTGGTTCTATTGGTGCCTTCACTGGTAATACACAAAGATCACAAATCTAACAGAATATTCAATGAGAAATATGTGTAAATTATAGAGTAGATATAATGGATAAAGCCAATAACATTTATCTCAAAACATTTTTATGATATAAATGCAATTGCACTAAATAGTGTGCACATTCCTTATTACAATGTAAATGTTAGAATCAACTTATGTCAAGTATATTTAAAGAATATATTAGAAACCAGGTCCTCTCATGTGAATACAAATTATAACGTTTACAGGCAACTTGCCCAAATTAATCTTGGCCACATTACATGTTGGAAGCTGGTTCAGACTTCTAACTTGACAACAGGGTAAGTTTTGTTTCTGTTATGATGAGCATAATAAGGGGGTTCATATGGTGGTAAAATCTCTTTCATGAGAATTTCTATAAACTTAACATCACATAATGTTCAGACATTTCTGAAATTGTAACTAAAACATGGCTGAGTGCAATCCTTTGCAGTTTATATAAACTGATAAATTGTGCCTAGGTGCTGCTTTCCCCAATTAAGTTCAAGGCACCACTCTAAGAATATGAGGAGTCCAGTAATCTCATATAAACATTATTGGGTGCCAAGCTGGGGAGGTGAATCTTCCTTTCAATAAAAGTGGAGTATCCATATAAACTTTTCATATTGTCCAATATCACAAAAGTCCCTTCCTGTTGGGAGCCCAATAGCTTCGGTCAGCTTTTATTACTACAGGTAGAGTCATCACCATCAAGAATGGCCTTTCAATATACGTGTATAACATGCGTCAGATGTCAAAGAGGGCACCAGTGGTTAGTTAAAACAAATGCAAACCCTGCTACTTAGTCAAAGCCAAGTGATTTGTTTTGGCTGGAACATCCTGCCTTCAGGAATTTCTTTTTTTTTCTATTTTTGCATGTGATGCACAAAGGGAATTTTAACCTGGGCGAATAACCCACTCTCCAGAGGCGGGTCCCTAATTTAAGTATTTTAGTGAGGCTGCGTGGCTCAAATTTGACCTCTCTTAAATTTAATGTGGTTCGGGAAACTTGGCTGAAGAGAGGCGAGAATGGCCTTTGCTGCGGGTAAGTGCCTTTCCAGCGCTGCTTGTGGGCCAGGAGGAACAGGAGTCTTCCCCCCCTCACCCCCGCTCACCAAGCAAACCTGTTTACCTCACCGCAACCGGACCCCTGCAATCGAGCGACCCCCCCCCACCGCCGGCAATCGGACCCCCCCTCCCGTGATCTAGCCATGGCCCCCCTAATGTGTCCACCCCCTCCCCCCATTGACTCTGGTGCCCTACCGTGATGTCTTTGGTTGCCCCCCCAAAGATGTCTCCACCCCCTCCCCCAATTGACTCTGGTCCCCCTCAATGATGTCTCCGCCACCCCCCAATATCTCTGCCCCCCCCCCCCCGACGATGTCTGTGGCACCCGCCGATGATGTCTCTTCTCCCCCCCCCCCCACCCCTCCCCGACAATATCTCTGCCCCCCCCCGACAATGTCTCTGGCCCTGCCCCCCCCCCACCCCTCCGATGTCTCCGGCCCCGCCAACAATGTCTCAGTACCCTCCGATGTCGCCGTTCCCCCACCCATGTCTCCGGCCCCCCCGGTCGATCCACAGCTGCCCCCGAATGTCAACCCTGACCCATGATCTCTTCCTCCTTCATCTCCACTCCCCGGCTGTGGCCTGGTGCCGCAGGCTTTCCCACCCGACAGCCAGCCAACCTCTCAATCTGTCTGGCTGCGGCTGGGATACAAAGACCAAACATTTAAATCAAGTCCTGCTGTATTTCCGGGTTTCCTGGCCACTGCACCTCCCCCGCGATCCCTGCCTGCGTCCCCGTAAATATTGTGGCCATAGTATCAGCAACTAAAACAAAAACTCCACTGACATAAGACATTTTTAAACTCACATAGTTGGGCTGTTGAGTGACAGCATTAAACCCTGCTTCAATTAGGACGAAACACTGTACATGGGTCTTCAGATCATTACCGTGCCGTAGCTTGTTTTTGCCAAATCTGTCTCTGTTTAACTCTCTCAATTTATGCTTTAAACTGTGTGCTTCAATGAAGCTTATTTATAAATAAGAAGAATGCATTTTGAGGCAATTACTAAAATGTAAAATTGGCACCAGTTAGAACGTACCATAGTCTACAGTAAATTCAAAGTAATAATGGTCACAAAGATAATACTATGAGAAGGGTTTCAGGGTAGCTGGCTCAAAATATCAAAGCTATTTAAGATAATTCAGTTATAGTGTTTGGCAACATGACAGATTTATACTTGTGGTGTGTGATAAAAGGTTGAATATAATACTTTAAAAGAAATGGAAATGTGTACAGAGCTGGGGTTGCTTGTCTGTGAAACAAAGGTAAAACATTAAAACCAGCATTGCTATTTTTGCAACAAGAAATAAATTGTAGTGATTTGAATATAGAAAACAAAGTGAGGAACTTAATAACTTTGGGGTCAACATCATTTCCAATATCAAGGTTCACAAGGTAATATCTTTTGCTTATACAAAGTATTGTGAAAGTTTGAATGCCCTATTCTTTCAGTAAGCAGGAAACATTGTCATCTGCAAATCAGAATTCACTGAGTTAATTATTAAAAACGTCTGTTTCCTTTTACCTTTTTAAAATGTCATTCTTTGAGATTCTTCACAGAGATTCTAAATAGTTTGTGTTTCTTTGCATTTGTTGTCCTTTCTCTTCAGTGCCCTTTGAGGACTCTGACCTGTTCTTTTTTTTAACTCTATGTGCATCAGGCTCTTTCTCTAATGGCCTCCTCTCTTTCTGTCAAAACCCATTGTCTCAAATAGTCACAAGACCTCTCAATTTTTTAAAAAGTCTTTTATATATATTTTATCTCTGACAATCTTACCTGTCTTGCAAAACTATCAACAATGAACCATTGTAAGTACTAACAAACACCTGTTTTATTTTTGCCTCATTTAAATCTCTGCTGGGGAGGGAAGGGTTAACCAATATTGCTTTCTCTTGACCTGAAGTTGCTATCTTTTCCATGTGGGGTGACAGTTGTTTTCAACTTGAGTTTTGATTGATTTAAAGATCTGATTATAACTCATGAAGTAACTTCCAGAGAAACAGGAGACTGAGTTAAATGGTCACTCTTAACGTCTTTCAAAACTTTGCTTGGGCAAAATTTTCTGACAACAGCAAAAAAAGCAAACCCAATTTTATTTAGCCAGCAGACATGTACACCAAAGAAAAAGCAGATACAGCAACTCTTGATTCATCTTCGTTTTCGTGAAACACTGACAAAAACAGACCCACTTCTTAAGTTAGTGGCACATTGCCATACATTATAGATCCAGCTGGTGCACTGCTTATTACACGAAATTCCAAAAACATATCCAAACCCTTTCAGATGAACTGTTGCCTTTGACATTGAAGCAGCTTTCGATTTTGCATGAATATTTCATCTCAAAACATGTGTACTACTTAATAAAATCAGCATTGTGTTTTTGTCCCAAAAGCACAAGAAAATAGAAACTGCAGGCCCTACTTTTTTTTACTGAATACTTGTTCGAACAGGGACAGGATTTTGCTACCAGATTAAGAGAGTTTCATTATGTAAAACTCCACTGCACACAGTTTACTCAGCTTTTATCTGCACTCACAGCTGAGAGTTCAAAATCGATCATGAGCAAATAAAGGAGCTGATATGTCCCTTTTTGCATAACATGTTGTGCCTTGTGCACATCACTAGTGCACACAGGAAAAATCACACACAATGTGCCCCAGGCCACATCTCAATACATGCATATGAACAGGGTGAAAACAGCATTGCTCTGCATAGATTATGAATGTGAAGGATCATTAAATTGAACATTTCATCCCAATTCTTTTCAAGAAGTAAAACATACTGCAGTCATTTAGTACCTTTGCTGCTGCCAGCAACTTCATTACATCATTGTTGTATTACAATAATAAGGAGAAGACTTGTATAAAGTTTCAATAAGAAAATTGATGGTTTTGAAGATGTTCGCAGTTGCTTTATACAATTTATCCTGAAATAGTCATTCTAGGAGTGCAATTGAGCACTTTGATTACATGAGAATGCGATGGACGGTACATCTTCCAATCAGAAATGCATATTATTTGGGTACAAAGTGGGCATCCTGATCAGAAGATTGACTGAAGATCCATTACACCATTTCTCCACCCATTTTTGCATCTGTTCTGGTGCAAGAAGTATTCACCAGTTAATAAAGGGGGTGAGGGACTTGTCTCTGCTCTTTCTGTTATTATGGTCGATCTTCTCCTTCAGGATCTTAATGAAAGTACACTTCCAGGTGAAAGGTAGGGATGGAAAAGTCATTCTGCTGCCTCGTGGGTGCTAATGGTAAAGTTTGAAAGTACTTGAAGACACTTCAAAGTCCTGCAGCAGTACCTGATTCCCACCATCAATGGTGCAGCTTCCAATCAGAACTGTTCTTATGTATGGAATCCAGCCTCCATCAATATTATAATTAGATTTACCCGGATGATCATCTGGGATCAGCGTTCGCCATTTTGTTGAATGTAAAATGCACATCACCCAACTTCTTGTTGGGCTTGTGGTTGATTGAAAAATTTAAACTATGGCTTCTCATTTTGAACATTTCTCACTAGTTTTTACTTATTACTAACATAGATATTTCATCAATGGGGATAGGTGAAGAGATCCGTCAGTAACATACAGATGTGCGCACATACAGTTAAGTTGAACAGTGTCAGCTATTGTGTGTGAGTCAGCACCCAAATCCACTCTAAGCAACAGTCAAAACATAGCCTGGAGGAGGCAAACATCCAACTTTTATAGATTGCTTAATTTACAAAATAATGAATAATGTATGTCCTTATGTATTGCGTTCAGTATAAAGCCTATCCTGTTATGCGTTCCTGCACAGTGAAGCATTTGTCGAAACTACACGGGGTAGATTTTGGTCTGGACCTATTTTTGGGCCCCACAATTTAGCAGTGAGAACTGCTAAATTGGTATCCTTTGCACTCATTTTGCGCTGTAAAAACAGGCACAAAGCGTGCCAATTTCTACCACTATGTTTCCGTTTTTAAGTACCCAAACCATATTTTGTGATGGTTTGAGCAATTTGTAACGTCAGCTCACCCACCCAAGTTGCTGTTACATTGCACTCTTTCTAAAACAGAACCATTCAACAAAAAGATCATTATTTGCAGATTTTGTTTTCAATCTTTTTATTAATGTTGTTGCTATAATTTATCCAAGGAACGAATTATAACGACAGATTTGTGCTGAGATGTGCCCTTTTATGAGCTGGTTGAGATTGCCCAGACTCATTGTTTACTACTTCTATATCAAATTTTGTTTCATATAAAATATCTATGTGAATGTTTGATAGTGTAATTATAAAAAGCTTTCAAGGATTCCATCTTTCTATTTGCTTTTACATGGAAGTTTAGATGACTTTTTGGTTAGATTTTCCAGTACTACTTGTTCATTCATGCAGACTTCATAAAACCTCCTCACACTATTAGTTGCTGAATATTTTCTCCTCTAGTAGAACACTTTTAGGTTGTAAATTCTGAACATTGCCTTTCACCTTCAATAAAACATTGAGACACTAATGCGGTAACAAATAAGCATGAAGTGTTTATGTATGACATTAGCCTTGCAATTTATGATTTCATGGAATCAGCAAGCCACTTGTCTTTTATTTTAATAACCTGTGATGACAGGAGACTGTAGTTTGATAAACATCCGTTATCACCAGCAATAATTTGCACTGACCTTGATGACTAGAACTAATCAGGGTTGCTTACTTATTCATTTGTGAAAATCTGACCTAGCAGACTAACTGCAAAAGCAGTGCTCGAGTATTAGCGATAGATGGCTCTTCTATCAGTTATTTGCAAAGGGTTCACTAAAAGACTTTCAGCATACTTTGTCTTTGTCATGTCTTGTCATCGTGATTTAAAGGCCCTGTTGGCTTCATGCATGTGAGAGTAAAAACAAACATGGAGATACAAAATATGAGTCTCTCACCAGTGCTGCATATTTGTCACAACAAAGAATATTTTGATGTAAAATCAAAGTATTTGTACAAACGTTTTTGCAAGTTTTGTAATAGTTCCAATCCATCTTTATTGTAGAATAATGTGACCCATTTGTCCATGTGACAGCACCAAATGGGCTTCTGCTTGAACTGTATTACCTGCAATAACATTATCAACATAATGTTTAAAGACATGCAACCAGGAATTTGTCTGAGCACTTACCAACATAAGTTGATCATTGTGTACTGGAAATCTCAGTATACTTGTAGAATCATGACTTCCAATAAAAATGAACTTTTCAGATGCTTTTAAATTGGCTCCTTGCAATTAATTGATTAATTGGTTTGAGAACCACTTGTGGCATGATAACAATGTGGGATTACAAATCTTTCTAGTTTATTTAATGAATGTATTTCTTTGCTCTATATGCTTTTTGAATTCTATTTCACAACAATTAGTATTAAGAGAGGAGGTAACTGAAGGAATAAGTAACATGGAATGTACCATAACCCAAGAAAGCAAGTCAAACTCTTTGCACAATGCAATAAAAATGTTTTTGCAAAAGGAATCCTTTTCCCTTTATGTGTTCCTTTAAAAAAAAAATCAGGATATGGAGCAACTTATTTTCTTGTTAGATAAATCTTTAGCCCAGGTGGCTATCATCTTAAGATGAAATTAAGCAGATACAGTCCTTTAGTGGGGAGGTGCACAGTCTAGTCATTAATCAACACTGGTTTCTATATAACTAGCCTGTTTACAGGCTGCTCAAACTTTTTGTCAGTTTCTTTAATTCTTTAATTCTGCTCTGCTCATTTAAAACATTCAGCAGATATAACATTGATAAGAAAAACAAGTCAATAGTTGCTTATGTCTGTTTCATCACGCTTTTGGAATATGAGCACCACATTAAGCTGTTTCTAATCAACCAGTACCGCACCAGTCTTCATTGACTTCCTCAATGATTGACAATGTTTCACAAATCTCCTCCCTAGTCTCTCTCCGCACTCTGGGATAAATTTCATCTAATGCTGGGGATTTATTTGTCTAGAATCCCATCTCATTTACATCAATGTCTTGAATTTCTCCTTGGAACTCTTTTTTGGCGGCTGGCATGTTGCTCATATCTTTCCTTGGGACTACTGTAAAGAAGTAATCATTTAGAACATTTATTATTTCATGCACATCCTCATTTCCTAGGCTGCTTGCATCTTTGAATGTTCTTACCTCTTTCCTAACAGCATTTCTGTTATTTTAGTACTGAAAGAACTTTTTACTGTTCAGGATTGTCTCCAGCCATGGTTTTTCTAGGGGGGTAATTTTAAGCCCCCAAGAACGGGTGGGCTGGGTGTGTGTAGGCAGTGAAAATAACACGAATTCAGAGCGGGACTGCATCCCAGCTCTGATGCACCCACTTCCGGATTTGACCCAGATGTGTTTGGTCGCGCACAGGCTTCTGACACCCAGAGGCCCCGCCAGCATTTAAAGCCAGCGGGTCGATATTTAAAGGGCAAATTAATGTTGTTAAACCAGTTAAGGTGATTAAATGTTTGTATATTGAGCCATTTTGAAACACGCCATGGAAACGGAGACAAGTTGCGGCCGACCCTCATTTGGACCTTTAAACCAATGTTTCACACGTGAATAAAAGGTGAATTTTTGCAGCGGGGCACTCAGTTCTCTCAGATAAACCTTCCTTTGGCTGGGAGTTCTTAGTGTTTAGACTGAGATTTCTTTGTTCACACTAAGGATTCTTGTGTTCAGACAAATGTTCCTACATTTTGGACCCCTCAAACTGACAACGTCATAATGGGGGACGCAATGGATCTATTCAACAGTACATCTGAGGAGAAGGCGCATCACCATCCTTGGCAGGCACGTGTGCAGGTCTGGGACTTGCAGGTGCACAAGACAGAGGTGCGCCACAAGGACCTGGAGAAGACCAGAGAGGGGACCAACGAGGCAGGAGGCATGACCCTCAAGAGAGGGTCTACAGGCAGAAGCTGAGCTTCCTGGACCTCTGAGGAACAGTGCCGAGGCAGGCTGAGATTGAGTCGCCAGGTGATTCCAGACATCTGCACGTTGCCAACTGGACCTGGTGGCCATGCATTGCCCTTAGCAATTAATGTCACCACTGCTCTCAATTTCTTCACCTCCAGATCCTTCTAGGGCACCACCAGTGACATCGCCAGTGTCTCTCAGTCGTCTGCACATAAGTGTATATGACAGGTGACAGACGTCTTGTTTGCCAGGGCATCTAACTACTTCAACTTCCCCCGTGATGTCATCAGCCAGACTGAGAGGGCAGTGGGTTTCAACTCACTGGCTGGCTTCCCACGAATGCAGGGCACAATTGATTGCACACACTTAGCAATCCAAGGACTTCCACAAGAGCCAGGACTGTTCATCAACCGAGAGGGATATCACTCCATCAATGCGCAGCTGGTTTGCAACCACCGGAGGAGGTTTCTGCAGGTGTGTGCCAGATTCCCTGGCAGCTGCCATGATTCCTTCATTTTGCGCGAGTCCAACATCCCAGCCCCCTTCCACACAGAATACAGACTTAAGGGCTGACTCCTTGGAGACTAGGGATACGCCTGCAGACATGGCTCATGACACCTGTGAGAAACCCCACCAATAAGGCACAGTAGCAGTACGACCAGAGCCACATGACCACCAGATGTGTTATTGAGCAAGTGATAGGAATGTTGAAGATATGCTTCAGGTGCCTGGATAGATCTGGGGGAGCCCTTCAGTACTCGCCAGCGAGGGTGTGCGGAATAATAGTCGTGTGTTGCGTCCAGTACAACATCATTCTGCAGAGAGGGTTACAGGTGGAGGATTCGAATGTGCTCATGAAACATCCTCATCAACCAGCAACATTGAAGAAGAGGATGAGGGATTCACTCATATCTAACAGGTTCTCATAATGAAGTCTGCAAAATGAAGATAGTGAATTACTCAGACCACCTGGAACAACCATCACCACCACCACCAATACCAGTGCCCACCCCTCCATTTGCCCAAAACAGTCCTTCAACTAAGCATATACCCATTGGACATGTGCCCAATGGGTGGCATCATGTCTTGGCATTCATGATGAAGCACATAAAAGGGTGCTTTCACAAAAGGGACTCAAGAATGGGCAAGACATGGCAGTGGTGTTGAGAATTATAACATCTAATGTACATTCAACAAAAAACAAACATAAATGAAAAACATGACATTCCGTCAGACACCCTTGTGCATACCCTTAATGATTACAAAACCTTAGCCGCCTTCTTCCTTGCGCTTCTACATGGTGCATTCCCTGTGGCTTCAGCAGAGTTAGTGGCAGGTTGCTCAGATTCATGCTCTGACTGCAGAGATGCTTTCGGCCTACGACCTCTGGGTTTTGGAGCCTGTGAGGGCCCTGCCAAAGACTGCTTCACCTGCACCTCTGCAGGAGCAGACTCAGCCATTAGGAGAGCAGGCAGAATTGTGGGTTCTGGTTGAGGTGGGGGGGCAATGAGTGAGATGTGGGATCGCTTTGAGTGGAGTCCCACTTCCATGTCCCCTTTCGCCATCATCCCTCTCCCGAGCCGGCGCAACATCATTCCCATCACTCTGCTGGACAGCAGGCTGATGAGGAGATGTGGCGCTTTCCAAGGTCATGGATGAAGTTTCTGTCTGCCTGTTTAGAGCGACAGACATGTTAGCAACCAGAGTCCTCATGGCTATTGTCATGGCTGCATGGACTCATTTGCCAGCCTTGCATGAAGCTCAATGAAGGCTGCCATTCTCTCCATCGCAGATATTCCTGCACTTACCTGCGCCACCAATCCACTAGCGATGGAGTTGGACTCTTCCATCCTATCCGCTATTGTGGAGAGTGTGCATGACATCTTTTCCATTACCTCGCAAAGGTGGCGCTGTACATCGATCATTCTCACTCTCAACCATGTCCCCCGGGATTTAGCATCTATGTCCAGCTGAGCAGAGCTTGGAGAGGAGTGCGCTCCCTGACACGGACTCTCCACAGCTGTCCCTGCCACCAGTGTCTGCTCATGCACACTTGTGAGTGTTGAATCATCAGGTGACAACCCAACTATCTGTCTAACAGGACCCACTGAAGTGCCAGTATCTGCGTATGTGATGCTGCGCCCTCAGAGGAATTGAGCTCCTCTGGGGAATTGCCTTCTTCCATTGGACCTGCCTCCTCTCCAATCCATGAAGGCCCTGGAAGAGAACATAAAGCAATATTAAAAAATCATTGCAGAAGTTAGTTTCCAATGAGCATACTGAGGTATGCAACAAGTCAATCATTGAAAGCATCAACTCATGATGTGTGTGAAGGATGTTAAAGTTCTGTCACCAGCTGTTTGCGGGTTGCCAGTCTCTCCATCTCCAACGGATAGGCATGCAACAGTGTGACTGATGCCCAATGCCTCCTCCTCCACATCTGTCAGGGGTACTATTTGTGGTGGGCCCCCTCCAGTCCTACTGTTCTCCTGTGCATTTTGCGCTCCCTTGTCCTATAAGGGGAGAAAGAACAGACGTGGGAGTGAGTGAAGGTGACGTGTTCACCCGATGGATGTATTACTTTGGCTGAGGCTGACAATGAAGCAGATGCATCAGAGGGTGAGTATCAGACAGGTTCATCACATTGCATCAGGATTGGGGTGAGTGGGAGTAGTGGGTTCACAAATGGGGAGGTGAGGAAGTGCACAGAAAGTGAAGGTAAGTTGATAATGAGAATTAAGTGGCTGTGAGGAGTGATGTAATGGATTACATTTAGCAAGACAGAGTGAGGGGGGTGGGGGTGGTATTGTACACCACAGGATGTAGGTGAATCAGTAACTGTAATCACTTTCCCTGACCTGGTTAGCTCATTAAAGCTCTTCCTGCATTGCACCCATGACCTTCCCGTTGTGCTCCTGCTACTAATCTCCTTTGCCACCTCCAGCCACGCCTTCTTGGTGGCATAAGCAGGGTGCTTCCTCCGGTCATCTGGATATAGTATTTCCCTCCTGCTTCTGACACCAGCCAGCAGCAACTCAAGGGAGGAGTCGCTGAAACGGAGTGCTGTCATCGCCCTTTGATGCTGCTTTATTCAATTTTCCTCCTTTCTCCTTCAAAATCCATGGTTGCAATGGCCCTTTAAATACTCCAGTTCACAGCACGTCATTCGGGTGTGCAGTACGCCCACTGCGCAGCTTGGAGATGCGAAACCAGAAAGTAACATTAAGGAGCTTGAACTCAGTTGCGATCGCTCGAGCCGACGCGCAGAAATGTTTTCTGGGTTTCCCACGCGACTCTCACCATCCCGCTGACATGTTAAAATTATGTCCTGGGTCTCTCTTTGCCTTTCCAATCACCCTTTTGGCCGTTTCTGCATTCCTATTGAACCCCTTACCCTTTCTCCTTGCAAGATTTGTAGAGATATTTTTCCCTCTTATTTAATTTTTGTTTGTTAATCCATTTAAGGTTACACTTATTTAGCCTGAGCTATTTGTCTTCCCAATTTATATTTGGTTGATTGAAGTCTCTCTTTAAAACAACATTCCTATTCTCATACACTCTTATCATCTCTTCATAGAGCAAACTGTCAACTTTCTTGTATTGACTAGGTAGGCTGTAGCATACCTTTAACTGCTGGGAAATGAATTGGAATTGCACTGGAGCTGGAGATAACTGAGTTTATGTTCAAATAAAAAACAAAGGAAGCATTCATTACCTGGTTGGCAGTTTTAGTTTCCTCTGTGTATGTACTGCTTGACCTTCTCCCACATGTTGAGGAACAATTTGGATAGCACCTCACACTGTTCTGAAGCATAGGAGACAAAAAGTTGTGCTATGTACACAGGCAAGAGCTTGTAACAAGTTGTACTTCAACAAAGTGCTGTGGTACTTGTACTGTACGATACATTCTGGAACCTGCAGTAACAGTAGAGTGCAGAGGTACATCTGTTTTCACATGCTGCTGGAAATTTCATCTTAATGTTGTAAAAAAATAGTTTAGAAGCACATTTTTTAATTTATCCATTCATGGGATGTAGACGTCGCTGGCAAGGCCAGCATTTATTGCCCATCATAGATGCCTGAATATTTTAGGGTGGTTTTCCTTTCCTCCCTCCAGCCCTGGGCACAAGTCAGATGCAGAAGACCCAAAACACACTCAAACTGATATGACCTGAACCCACCCATATTTGCAGGTTCAACGTACCCCATGCGCAGATCTTTGGCGGGATCTTGCGTGTAGAAAGAAAAGAATGAAATTAAACTACAAGGGGGCATACGGGGAAAAATTAATAAACAAAAGCACCCATGCAAAGTTAAAACGAGGGGAAAAACAAGAGAAGCAAGTTCTAAAAGGGAGCAGAGAAATATAAGTAAGATGGAAAGCATGAAGCGTGTTTGCTGTCGGATGTTTATGAAGGAGAAAGTCAGGTGGAATGGAAGATTTGAGAAATGCGAAAATTGTCTTATTGATAAATAAGCTAAAAGAAAGTGTTATGGGTTTAGAGGGAAAGGTACAGAAAGTTACAAAAGCAGACAAAAGGGAGATTTTTGGAGGATAAACGGATAGTATCAAATGTGATATGTGAATAATCTTGAGTCTGTGACATGGTCAGGCAAATGGTCTTGAGAGGGTTCAGAGCTAAGGACAATGGAACAAAACAGACTATGGCAACTACAGACTCATCAGTGAAACTTCTATTCCATGTGAAATAATGAAACTGATTATCAGGAATAAACTCAAGGAATATCTGTAAAATAACAACATAGTTAACAGCACTTAAGATGGATTCATGGATCATGTCTGACCAAACTCCTCAGCTTCTTCAAGGAATTGAACTTATGTGGACTATTGGAACCCCTGTGATGTGGTGTATCTAGACTTCCAAAAATTCCACGTGAAAGGCTATTAGTTAAATTCAAAGGATTAAGGTTTCAGGGTAAACCCCTAAAATGGATAAGTAGAAAAAGGGTGTAACGAGTGCCAATTTCAGGGACCAAAGTCTTGAGCCCCAAGGACGCCTCAAAGACATTTGAACCGATATTGGGTTGAGCCATTTATCAGGCATCCAGCTGTCTGCGTGCAATTGGTTATGAGCTTGAAAACAGACCGAAAGAAAATTCCACCCCAGAGAGTGCTCATTAGACGAGTTAGGTTAGGTTGCAGGGATATACAGAATGGGGTGCCTCAGGGTTTGGTGTTGGAATCACTACGGATTCTAATTTGCCTAAATGACCTGGATTCAGAAACTCAATTCAAAATGGTTGATTTTAGAGATGATAACAAGCAGTTCAGAAATTACAGAATGAGTTGGATAAAATATGTGAGTGAGCATAAAAATTATGAAATTTGATGCAGTCTTATATCAATGACTTAGATGAGGTGATCGAGTGTAATGTATCCAAGTTTGCTAACTTGTAAGCTGTGAGAAGGATGTAAAGAGGCTGCAAATGGATATAGACAGGTTAAGTGAGTGGGTGAGAAGGTGGCAGATGGAGTATAATGTGGGGAAATTTGAAATTATCCATTTTGGTAGGAAGAATAAAAAAGCAGAATATTTTTTAAAAGGTGAGAGACTAGTAAATGTTCGTATTCAGGGGGATTTGGGTGTCCTTGTACACGAATCCAAGAAAGCTAACATGGAGGTACAGCAAGCAATTAGGAAAGCAAATGGTATGTTGGCCTTTATTGCAAAGGGGTTGGAGTATAAGAATAAGGAAGTCTTGCTTCAATTATAGAGGGCTTTGGTGAGACGATACCTGGAGTACTGTATACAGTTTTGGTCTCCTTACCTTGCCTTAGAGGGGGTGCAACAAAAGTTCACTAGATTGATTCCTGGGATGAGAGGGTTGTCCTATGAGGAGAGATTGAGTAGAATGGACCTATATTCTCTGGAGTTTAGAAGAATGAGAAGTGATCTCATTGAAACGTATAAAATTCTTAGAGGGCTTGACAGGGTAGATGCTGAGAGGATGTTTCCCATGGCTGGAGAGTCTCGAACTAGGGGGCATCGTCTCAGGATAAGGAGTCGGCCATTTAGGACTGAGATGAGGAGAAATTTCTTCACTCGGAGGGTTGTGAATCTTTGAAATTCTCTACCCCAGAGGGCATGGATGCTCAGTCATTGAGTATATTCAAGACTGAGATTGATGGATATTTGGACACTGAGGGAATCAAAGGATATGGGGATAGGGCGGGAAAGTGGAGTTGAGGTCGAAGATCAGCCATGATCTTATTGAATGGCGGAGCAGGCTCGACGGGCCGTATGGCCTACTCCTGCTCCTATTTCTTATGTTCTTATGCCCTGATGTAAAGTAATACACAGAGGAAGAAAAAATAAGTGACACATGTCCTCCATGAATGGTATTGAAAATAAAATTGGATACTGAAATGAGGGGGACATCAGGGTCTTTCTGAGTTGATGAACTAAGATGGGCCAAATGGCCTTCCTGATCCATAATTATCTTCTAACCTTGTGAAATGTGGACAGAAATCTGGGGGGTAATTTGAACCCCAAAGAACAGGTGGGCTGAGGGTGGGTGGGTAGTTAAAATTGTAGATTTTAGCAGCGGGACCGCAATATGGTTCCAGTGCGGCCACTTCTGGGTTTAACGCAGCCGCGTTTGGATGCGTGCGTGCATCTGAAACCCTAATCTCCTGTCCCCACTTAAAGCCATGGACGGATTGTTAAAGGGCCAATTTACCTCATTGAAATAGTTGAGGTACTTAATTTTTTATTGATTCTGAGGCTGAAGTGAATTTAACCTCACTTGCATGAGTTTCCCGTGGCTTCTCAATCTCGTCATTGAAACGGAGACGAGATTAATGCAGAATTTGATTTGGCCCTTCAAACCTATGGTTGATACACCTCAATAAAAACTCAGGTATTGCAGCTGGTCTCTGAGTTCTGTCAGGCAAACATTTGCCTGAGAGTTCTTCTTGTGTTGAGACAGCTTTAGAAGACTTTGGAGCCTCTCAAAGTGAGGATAGGAGTGGGGTGGGGGTGAGGGGAGGTGGGTGGTGGGCACAAAGGATGTATTCCAGAGGACATCTGAGCAGGAGGAAAATGAACATGCACCTCAGCCACTTTGTGCTGTGTTGGGATCTGCAAGTGCACAAAACAGAGGTGTGCAACAAGGACCTGCAGAACAGCAGAGAGGGGAGCAACAAAGGGATTGAGGTTGCAGGAGGCACAACCCATGTGAGAAGGTTTTCAGGCAAAGGCTCAGCTCCCTGGACCTGTCTGAGGAGTAGTGCCTATGCATGCTCAGATTGAGTCAGCAGGTGGTCACAGACACTGCAGCCTCCTTTTAGGAAGAGTTACTCCCCGCTGGACCTGGTGGCAGTGAAAGTAACCATTGCCCTCAATTTCTTCTGGGTCCTTCCAGGGCGCCACCGGTGACATCTCCAGGGTGTATCAATCGTCTGCACTTAAGTGTATAAGGCAGCTGATGGGAGGGTTGTTTGCCAGGGCGTCTGACTATGTCAACTTCCCGCTCGATGACACCAGCCAGAATGAGCGGGCAGTGGGTTTCGCCTCTCTGGCTGGCTTCCCATAGGTGCAGGGCGCAATTGATTGCACACACTTGGCAATCCGAGGACCACCACAAGAGCCAGGAGTCTTCATAAACTGAAAGGGCTATCACTCCATCAATGCACAGCTGGTGTGCAACCACCAGAAGAAATTTCTGCAGGTGTGCGCCAGATTCTCTGGCAGCTGTCATGATTCATTCATTAGTAAAGTGGACTGGAAACAGCTACTTGAAGGAAAATCATAGTCAGAGCTGTGGGAGGCATTCAAGGGGGAGATTCAAGGGGTTCAAAGTAAACATGTTCCCACAAAGAAAAAGGGTGGGACTGCCAAATCTAGAGCCCCCTGGATGTCAAAGAGCATACAGGGTAAGATAAGGCAAAAAAGAAAAGCTTCTGTCAGATACCGAGAACTCAATATTACAGAAAGCCTAGAGGAGTATAGAAAGCGCAGGGGTGAAATTAAAAAGGAAATTAGGAAAGCAAAGAGACGGCATGAAAAAATATTGGCAAGTAAAATCAAGGAAAACACAGAAGACGTTTTATAGATACATTAAGAGCAAGAGGATAACTAAGGAAAGAGTAGGGCCTATTAGAGATCAAAAAGGTAACCTATGTGTGGAGGCGGAAGATGTTGCTATGGTTCTTAATGAATACTTTGTATCTGTCTTCACAAAAGAGAGGGATGATGCAGACATTGTAGTTAAGGAGGAGTGTGAAATATTGGATGGGATAAACATAGTGAGAGAGGAAGTATTAAGGGGATTAGCATCTTTGAAAGCAAATAAATCATCAGGCCCGGATGAAATGTATCCCAGGCTGTTAAAAGAAGCAAGGGAGGAAATAACGGAGGCTCTGACCATCATTTTCCAATCCTCCCTCGTTACAAGCATGGTGCCAGAGGATTGGAGGACTGCCAACGTAGTACTGTTGTTTCAAAAGGGAGAGAGAGAGATAGACCGAGTAATTACAGGCCAGTCAGTCTAACCGCGGAGGTGGGAAAATTATTGGAATCAATTCTGAGGGACAGGATAAACCGTCACTTAGATAGGCACGGAGTAATCGAGGACAGTCAGCGTGGATTTGTTAAGGAAGGTCGTGTCTGACTAACTTGATTGAATTTTTTGAGGAGGTAACAAGGGGGGGGTCAATAAGGGTAGTGCGTTTGATGTAGTCTACATGGACTTTAGCAAGGCTTTTGACAAGGTCCCACATGGCAGACTGGTCAAAAAAGTACAAGCCCATGGGATCCAAGGGAAAGTGGCAAGTCGGATCCAAAATTGGCTCAGTGGCAGAAAGCAAAGGGTAATGGTCGACAGGTGTTTTTGTGACTGGAAGGCTGTTTCCAGTGGGGTTCCACAGGGCTCAGTACTAGGTCCCTTGCTTTTTGTGGTATATATTAATGATTTGGACTTAAATGTAGGGGGCATGATTAAGAAGTTTGCAGATGATACAAAAATGGGCCTTGTGATTGATAGTGAGGAAGAAAGTTGTAGACTGCATGAAGATATTAATGGACCAGTCAGGTGGGCAGAAAAGTGGGAAATGGAATTCAACCTGGAGTAGTGTGAGGTAATGCATTTGGGGAGGGCAAACAAGGCAAGGGAATACACAATAAATAGTAGGATACTGAGAGGTGTAGAGGAAGTGAGGGACCTTGGGGTGCATGTCCACAGATCCCTGAAGGTAGTAGAACAGGTAGATAAGGTGGTTAAGAAGGCATACAGAATACTTTCCTTTATTAGCCGAGGCATAGAATATAAGAGCAGGGAGATTATGCTAGAACTGTGTAAAACCCTGGTTGGGCCACAGCTTGAGTACTGAGTACAGTTCTGGTCACCACATTACAGGAAGGATGTAATTGCACTGGAGAGGGTACAGAGGAGATTTACGAGAATGTTGCCAGGACTGGAGAATTTTAGCTTTGAGGAAAGATTGGATAGGCTTACGACCTCTGGGTTTTGGTGCCCGTTATGGCCCCGCCAAAGACTGCTCTACCTGCACCTGTGCAGGGGCAGACTCAGCCATCGGGAGAGGAGGCAGCATTTCGGGTACTGGTTGAAGGGGGAAGGCAATGAGTGAAATGTGGGAGCACTCTGTGGGGAGATCCCACACCATGGGGCCGATTTTCGGATGGCCAAGCGGGTGCGTTAGGGACTCTGAAAATGGCGGAATCCCGGAACGGGTTTGGAGCCCGGCTCCAACCTGCTCACTTCCGAGTTCCCCAGTGACGCATTCGGGTGCGCGCGCAGCTCCTGCATCTGGGACTCCCACCGGTAGTTAAAGCCGGCGGGATGATAATTTAGATACTTATTTAGATAGTTGAGGTACTTGACAGACCTCTTTGACTGGAGATTTTGGCAGGGGTGCAATTTTGAAGGATCCTCAGCGTGTTTCCTGTGCTGTGGGAAATACTCCCTGTTGGAGCAGACGTGTTTCAGCCAGCAACCAGTGGGAGATGCAAAGGATTTTTTGACAGTTGGGGGGTATACCACATTTATTGCAGCAGGGCACTCTGTCACTTCAGACAAAGTTTTGGCTGCAACACCTTTGTCTTTCCACTCAAAATTATTAATTTATACACTAGACTCTGCTGTGCAAACGCATTTACCTACTTTGCGGACCCCCTCAAACTCACACCGTCAGGATGGGGGATGCCATAGCTGCATTCATCACTTCATCCGAGGACGAGCAACATCATCAGCCTCACCAGGCAGGCCGTCCACCTCCGCCCCATGGAGCTCCACAACAGAGTGCTGCGCCACAGGCACCTGCACAAAATAGTCGTGCAACTACACATACACCCACTGTAGGGTGACCCAATGGGTGGCATCAAGTGTGGGTATTCATGGTGAACCTCATGAAAGGGACTTATTACACAAGCCAGTCAAGAATGGCCAAGATGTGGCAGTAGTGGTGACAATAATATTTAATGTGCCATTAACAAAAATCAAATATAAATAAAAAACACGACAAACCGTCAAACACCGTTGCGCATCCCCTTTGTGCTCACAAAACATTTGCCTTACGCTTCCTCTGTGGTTGCAGCAGAGGTAGTGGCAGGTTGCTCTTGGTCATGTCCTGACCGATTAGATGCTTTAGGCCTACGCCCTCTGGGCTTTGGTGCCCGTGTGGGCCCCTCCAAAGACTGCTCCACCTGCACCTGTGCAGGGACAGACTCGACCACCTGGAGAGGATGCAGCATTGCGGGACTAGTTGAGAGGGGGGCAATGGGTGAGACGTGGGAGCGCTTTGAGTGGCGTCCCCATTTCCATGTCCCCTTTCACCATCATCCCTCTCCTGGGCCAGGCCCACATCACTCCTACCACCCTGCTGGACGACAGTTTGGAGGACATGTGTGATACCTTGTAAGGCCAGAGCTAGTGTATCTGCCTGCCCACTTAAGGTGGCAGAAAGTTGCTCACCCTGAGTCCGAAGGGCCGTTGTCAGGGCCTCAGTGGACTCATTGGTGAGCCGTGCTTGAAGCTCGATGGAGGCGAGCCTTCCCTGCATCGCAGACATTCCCGCACTTACCCACAACACTATCTCAGAGATGCCCTCACGTCCCTGTGACAGTATCTCAGAGATTCCCTCCTGTACCTGTGCCATCATTCCACTGATGCAGGAGTTGGACTCCGTCATCCTCTGCGTGATTGTGGAGTGCGCGCGTGGCAACTGTTCCAGCACCTCGCAAATGTGCTGCTCCCCCTCGATCATTCTCCTTTTAAAGGATGGCCCCCAGGGTTCAGCATCTGTGTCCAGCTGAGCAGAGCCCGGAGAAAAGTGCTCTGACCGACACGGACTCTCCACAACTGCCCCTGCTCACGTGTGTGGTGACTCACCATGTGCGACCCCAACTAAGTGAGGACGGGGCCCCACCGAGATGTGAGTATCTGCGCTGGTGGATGGCTTGCTCAGATGTGATGGTGCCCCCTCAGAGGCCAGCAGGTGCTCTGAGGAATCGCTCTCCTCCGTCACGGCGGTCGCTGAAGGCCCTATAAGAGAACAGAAGGCAATATTAAGCATGATGATGGATGTTGAGGTGCTGAAGGTGGCAAGGCATCTTAACATCATTTGCTATTGTGAGTGCTAAATGTTAAAGTTCCATCACCAGCCGTTTGTCGGGTGGCAGTCTCGGCGTCCCCAATGGACAGGCACTCGAGGGTACGGCTCACTTCAAGAGCCTCCTGCTCCGCGTCCGTGAGGACAACCTGATGTTGCAGCGCACCTCTGGTCTTCGCCCTCTCCTGTGTATTCTCGGCTCTCTTCTATAAGGGGAGAAAGTAGAGAGGCGTGAGTGAAGGATGGTGACGTGGCCAACCGCTGAATGCATTGGTTTGGTTGAGGCTGACCGTGAAAGAGATGCATCAGAGGGTGAGTATGAGACAAAGCCATGACATTGTATGAGGATTGGGTTGAGTGGTAGTGGTGGGATGATTACTGGGGAGGTGAGTAAGTGCAGGTAAGTTGGGGATGAGCTTTAAGTGGGTATGAGGAGTGATGTGATAGAGTAGTGTTGGCATGTACAGAATGAGTTGTGGGGTGGGGGCGGTGATGTGGTAGACAGAATGTAGGAGAATGAGTAAGTGTACTCACTTTGGCTGACCTAATTAGGTCATTGAAGCGCTTCCTGCACTGGATCCATGTGCGGGAGACATTGCTGCTGCTGCTGACCTCCTCTGCCACCTTGGTGGCAGAGAGGCCACTTCCTCCCGTCCGCCGGGTGGAAAATATCCCTCTTTCCCCTCACCCCATCCAGTAAGACCTGGAGTGAGGCATCAGTAAATCTGGGAGCAGCCTTTCCCCTGGGCTGCTCCATTCTATAATTTTGATTCTTTGCTGCAGGAGCAGCATTGGAGATCTGTCCCTTTAAGTAGATCTCCTCCAGCTGACAGCCTGTGATGCGGGTGCGCAGTCCGTCCGCTGCACAGGTTTCCGACGGGAAACCTGGCCTGCGACCGAGTGGGGAATGGACGGATTTCACTGGGCGGGTTACCCACACACCCAGTCGCCCCCCCCACCCCCCCGGCTGCCATCCCGCCTCCCAGGTAATATCGAGGCCCATGTGCCCTTTTACCATCATCCCTCTTCTGGGCCAGCGTCACATCACTCCCAGAACTCTAATGGAGAGCAGCTTGGTGCAGATCAGTGATGCACTGTAAGGCCACGGACAAGGAATTTGTCATCCTATTTATGGCGGCACATGTGTTGGCATCCAAAGTCTGCACAGCCGTGGTGATGGCCTGCATGGATTCGTTTGAGGGCCATGTTTGAAGCTTAATGGAGGCGGCCACTTTCTTCATTGCAGACATTCTCGCACTTACCTGTAACAGTTATCCACTGGTGTTCAAGTAAGACTCCTCCATCCTCTCTGCTATTGTGGAGAGTGTATGTGGCACATTTTCAAATACATTTCAAAGATGCATCTCTACCTCAATCATTCTCCTTCTCAGCAATGGCCCCTGGGGTTCAGCACCTGTGACTAGCTGAGCAGAGCTTGGAGAGGAGTGCACCCCTCGACGTGGACTCTCCACAGTTGCCCCTGCCACCAGTTTCTGCTCGTGCTCACTTATGAGTGTTGAATCACCAGGTGACACCCCAAATGACTGAAGTGCCAGTATCTGCGCTGCTGCATGGTTGTATGTCCTGTGACAGTACAATCTCTGAAGGAATGAGGTCCTCTGAGGAATCAATGTCATCCAGCTCACCAAATTCTTCTTCTGTACGTGAAGGCCCTGGAAGACAATAGAAGGTGATATCAATTAGTCATGGCAATGTAACAATCTTGCCAATGACCATACTTAGGTTTTTCATAGTTCTCTCATTGATGAAATTTGGTCATCATGTGTGTGAAAGATGTTTAAGTTCTCTCACCAGGCATCTGTGGGTTCCCAATCTCTCCACCTCTGATGGATAGGGATGCAGCTGTCCGACTTATCTCCATTGCTTCTTCCTCTGCATCAGTTAGCTGCACAATTTTGAGGAGGTCCACTTCCAGTCCTTGTCCTCTCCCTTGCGTTTTGCGCTCTCCTCCTACAAGGGGTAAAAGAACAGACCTGTGAATGACTGAAGGTACCATGTTCACCTGATGAATGCAGTACATTGGGTGAGGCTGACTATCATACAGATGCATCAGAGGGTCACTTTCAGACAGCTGCATCACATTGCATCAGGATTGGGGTGAGTGGCATTGATGGGTGCATAAATGGGGAGGTGAGCAAGTGCATAGAAAGTGAAGGATGGCTGCTGGTGAAGCTTAAGTGGGTGTGAGAAATGATGTGATGGAGTAGGCTTGCCAAGACAGAGTGAGGTGGGGGGTGGGTGGTGGATGTTGTACTGCACAGAATGTGGGTGATTCAGCAAACGTACTCACTTTTCCTGACCTGGTTAGGACATTAAACCGCTTTCCGCACTGCAGCCAAGACCTGGGCATCATGCTCTTGCTGCTCTCACTTCTCCTGCCACCTCCAGCCATGCCTTTTTGGTGGCAGAACCAGGTTTCTTCCTCCTATCACTTGGGTGAATCACCTCCCTGCTCGTTCTCACTGCATCCATCAGTACTTTCAGTGAAGTATCAGTAAATCAGGGTGCTGCCTTTACCCTCCTGGAAGCCATTTGTGTTTTTTCTCCTCCAAAATCCGTTTTTGCTTTGTCCCTTTAAATAGTGGACTTCATATTGCATCATGCGCAGTACGCCCGCTGTGCAGCTCAGAGACAGGGAAGCCGGAAGTAAAATTAATTGCCTTCAATTGAGTTGCAATCGCAGATTCCGATGCACTCACTTTACTTCTGGGTTTCTCACACGATAATCTACCCACCTGCTGAGTTCCAGGCTCTAGGTAAAAATCATGCCCCTAATGTTTGCTGCAGGCCCAAGAGGCATTCCCAGGGTACCAAGAAAAGCAAAATTGCCCCATTAGATCTGTATGTCAATTCTTTATAATGAAAAAATTAGAACAGCAGTTATTGCAAAATCAAAAGTATTGCCTTGCATCTAATTATAAAGACCTTCATTAAACTTTTCAGACTTTTGATATGCAAATACTATCTTTCTAGTTGAAGGTAATTGCAGATCTAAGAAGTAATCCTAACTCAGTTCAGAATGTTAATTTGTAGATTTTTAAAGTATGCTGATGTTCCTTGAATGGGGAGGCTGAAATTTTTCAAATGTGGCCAATGAAGGTGATGGAGGAATCAGTAACTTGATTCCTTCATCTGTTGATTAAAGGAGAAACACTGAGACAGAATTTAAAAAGTGTTGCTTCAAAAATCAACCGTAAAACAAATGCAAATGCAACATAGCCTTTGAAAGTGATGTTGAAATGTTACATAACGATGGGCATATGATAGACGTTTTAGGGCTTTAAAATATTGTAACCCCCTTCTGAATATGTGATCATTATAAAGTGCCAATGGCAGAAACCTAGAGAAAGCCATTGCTGGTGGATTGTGAAGTGCAATCTTTTTGATCCAAAGGATTCAATCAACACTAAGCCTCACAATTGTAAACAAAATGTTATGCTTTATTTTAAACAAAAGCAGAATTAAATTAATAAATTAGAAATATTAAGAATTGCATCTTGATGATCTGTGCTGTATGTAATATATCTCCCATATTGTGTTTGTTATGTATCAGCCACCCTTAGTCAGGAACTCTCTATAAACTGGCATCCAAAGCTAACATATCTTTCCTGCCTTCAGCTGCCTAGGCCCAAAGCTCTGGAATTCCCTCCCTAAACCTCTATGGCTCTATCTCTCTCTCCTCCTTTAAGACGCTCCTTAAAACCTACCTTTTTGACCAAGCTTTTGGTCACTTGTCCTAATATCACTTTATGTGGGTAGGTGTCAAATTTTGTTTGCTAATGTTCCTGTGAAGCACCTTGGGTCATTTTACCATGTTAAAGTTTCTATATAAATGCAAGTTGTTGTATGACTATTTCTAATTAATATTACTTTTTGCAAGGATCAATTGAAAGCAGGTACATGTTCTAATAAGTTTACACATTTCAAACAGGTGGGCAGATCGTATTAAAGCTGTAACTAGTTGGCCCTGGGGTAATTCCATTGCAATCAGGCCACCAATATGTAGTTGAAAAACATTAGAGGCTTACATTTGGGCAAATCTAGACTATTGATCCCAGAACCTGAAGCATCCATTGGACATGCTTGAAGTGTTGATCAAGAAACCTGGAGAATCCATACATGCAGACTTCTTTTTTGAAGCTGTCAGTCAGCTTTTACCAATTTTCTAGGTTGTTATCTATGGGAAAGCAGCTTGGTGGAATCTGTGTTAGAGAGTGTTTTTCAGTAGAGCTGTAGATAAAGGTAAGATGTTTGCTTATTCCTTTCCTTATTGGAAGGGAAAATAAGCTACTAAGTGAAAAGTGAAAAGGTAGGTGTCTTGATATGTTGTGTTCGGTTTAGTGAAAGGGCCATTAATGTTCATTAATATTCAGATGACATTGTATGTAGCAACAGCACAGCATAGCAAGATTTAAAAAAAAAGTAAAGTAGAAGGAGGTAAAGTAAAAGGAAGCTTGAGGACGCTGAACAACGTAACATTTTAATCTTTGCACTCAAGATGGCAGCAAGCATTCCCAGTTGACATAGTGCTGGTCAGATGATATGTACAGCTTTCTTTTCATTATCTTGGCAATGTGTCTAAACTTCAGCCTCAGCATAGCACCCTGTACAGTTCTAGCATGATATTTTCTTTCTTCAAGTTGCAAATCCTTGCAGCCTGCCTGAACACCGAACTTGTTAAGCAAGTCTCTTGATTTCAGTAGGAGCCTCCTGATAAGAATATATTCTCCCTATATACTAACAAAATCTGCTGATATTGATTTACTAAGTCTACTGAAGTAACCTGTATATGGAAAAACTCCTGCAGTGACTTCAAACCTTTCTTTCAGGTTAAAATCCAGTAGCAACTCAAAATATTTTTCAATCATATTTTTCACGGAACTGCAGGAGAGCGGATAAAAGGCGGCTCGAGATCAGGGAGAGTGGACCTGCAGGAAAGCAGATAAAAGCTCTGGTGAATTTTAGCTATGAGGAAAGATTGGATAGGCTGGGGTTGTTCTCTTTGGAACAGAGGAGGCTGAGGGGTGATTTAATTGAGGTGTACAAAGTTATAAGGGTCCTAGATAGAGTGGATAGGGAGGACCTATTTCCCTTAGCAGAGAGGTCAATAGCCAGGAGGCATAGATTTAAAGTGATTGGTAGAAGGATTAGAGGGGAGCTGAGGAGAATTTTTTTCACCCAGAGGGTGGTAGGAGTCTGGAACTCACTGCCTGAAAGGGCGGTAGAGGCAGAAACCCTCATTGCATTTAAAGTGTACTTGGATGTTCACTTGAAGTGCTGTAACCTACAAGGCCACGGACCAAGAGCTGGAAAGTGGGATTAGGCCGGATAGCTCTTTCTCGGCAGGCACAGACGTGATGGGCCGAATGGCCTCCTTCTGTGCTATAAATGTCTATGATTCTATGCTACAACCTTCTATAATAACTATACAGCTGCAGAAACTTTTAAAATACTCTCAGATTCATAATATAGAAATCATTTGTGATCTTTTAAAAAGGCATCACACATTTTATTTCCAACATGTTGCTGGTAGATAATGGAACACTTTTACCACCCAATGTCAGCATCAAGCACTACCAAGTCAGGTGTAGTACAGCTTGATGCAAAGTCAAGTTGCCCCAAACAATGTACTCTCCATTCACTGCCATCATTCTTGTGGTCCTTCCCATAATCTCACAGCAGCCATCTTGTGACATTGCCATTTTGTGGGTAGTTTTGTACTGTGGGGTCATTCCCAATAGGAAATGGTTTGAAACTGCCCAAATGCACTAAATGTAGGACCTTTCCAAGCATCTCCAGAAACTGGAATCAAGCACTGTGCATAATTTGTTGCATTACCGACTCCCATTGCAGCCAGACAGGGTTAGCAGACATTCACTCTCTCATTGATTTGCAACTACATTTGTACACAATCTACATATTATGATTCTTATAAAATAAAACATATTTTAGTAATGCAGCTGAGTTTAATAACTAGAAGTAAACAGTTTGATTTCAGCGCAAATAAAATGCATGTGTCAGCTTATAGTCTGGGCTGTTTTTTTAATGTGGATTTGTTTAAATATGGAAAAATAACCAAATGGCTTTCTCAGGGAAGGAATTGATACAAAAATCTCTATACGTGGCTCCCTCAATAGTAAATTTGTTTAGTGAATGGCTGCACCATACAGATCTGAAAGTTCAATCAATAGTCTGTGCTAGGTCAGCTGATTTCAGTAGTTTGGTAGGGATGCTACAGTGGGTCCCTGTCCCCTCCCTAACCCAGTGGCACTATCAATCAGGGCTCATTCTCCTGAACACTATTCACCAACTCCTGCTGAAAGTGTGCACGTATGGACATTGGTTGTGGACAGGATGCTGCCTGGTCCCCACAGAATTGTACATTAGCAAAGAGTAAATACCATCAGGAAAGGGGAAAGGAAACAATTGGTGAGAGATAAAAAATATCCAGGTATGATATTTTTTAAATTGAGAAAAAATGTCCAGCTATAACATTGTTAAAATGTAACAATTGTGCTCGAAATAACAAAATTAGTGGTAATGGGCTAACAACTGGCACTGATTCATGAACTCAAATCATTAGTTAAATAACTAACTGTTCATTTCAATGTATAATTTTGTTATCTATTACAAGAGTACTATACAAGAACAATTGTATTTCTGGGTTAAGAAATGTTAAGCATGTCACCTTCGCAGCATCAGATTATGTAGAAGTCATCTATAGGTTTGTTCAATTATGGCAGCAAGACTTTTAACACTATCTAAAAGCAACTAGATGTCATAATGGGAAGACAATAACATTAGTAATCTGGAAGGATGAGATCAAATGAGTCGTCTTCATCCAAAATGAATTTGAGAATGAGGAACTTTGATTTAAAATAGAAACATTTACAAACAAGAGTGAATGTTCTTGTTTTAAACCAAAGTCCTCATTCACAAGAACAGTTCCTTCTTCATCTGAATTCATCTTGTGAATGGGGAACTTTCAAACTGTGGAACAGCAGTGCTATAAAAGCATATTTTCACAAGTTAGAATTGTGTTGTACAATGGGTGAAGCTGTGCCTGGAACTCACCAACACTGGTGAACTATTTGGGTTGATATTTCTCTTTGTTGCGCCCAACCAGCAATCAGTTAACAAGTGGGGTGAAGAGGAAGGGAGCAGAAACCCATTACATCAGGTCTCTGTCTCCACAAAAGATTTGAGCCTAGAAATTTCTGTCTGTGTAAATTGTTATGTTGGCGACAAATATCTCTTAGTGGCCAGCAATTGGGGGTGGAAGATATTGTAGCACACACACATCTCCCAGTTTCTGCCTGGTCTGAGGCAGGACAGCTGTTGAACAGGAAGCATTCTGCTTCAGTAGAACAATCAGTTCCCTCTGGTTAAATTAAATCAGCTCAGGCTGAGGCTCAGTAGAGATGCAGTTAAACAGCTCTGTTATCTCCTTCAAGAAGACCTGCAGTGCCATGCATAGAGTCACAGCATGTGCCAATGGTCATTGAGGTTACTGCAGCCATTAATTTATATGCCTTCAGCTCTTTCCACACTAGTCCAGAAAACATCAAAGACAATAACCAATTTACTGTTCATAGATGCAGATAAGAGGCAACTGAATCTTTATTCGGGAGGGCCAGCACCATCATTTTCTTTTCAACTGACCAACATTAGCAGCCTGACAGGACTACCCAATTGTAACAGGTTGCCGGCTTTCCTAAAGTACAGGGATGGTTGATGATATACATATGGCCATTCGGGTGCCAGTCCATAAGGCAATGGGCTTTATGAACAAAGAAGGGTTCTATTCCACCAATGTGCAGCTGGTTAGTGACTACCAACACTGTACTATTAAAGTCAAGGCCTACATTTGAGACAGAACCCCTAATACTTTCATTTAGTTTTTGCCAGGGTCGTTTGACATTGAATGAAGACTGAAAAGGGCAGTTACTGGGAAACTAAATTTACTCTTTTCAACTTAAATTAGTGACAGTTTTGTGGCAGCCCTGGACAGAACCTGGATGTAGATAGAACAACCACCAGCATCATTATTGAACATAGACTTGGCATTTTGAACCAATACTGCAGCTGTCTGGACAGACCAGGGGTGGGGGGGGGCACATTACGGTATGACCCCTAAGGTCTCCTGCATGCTCTATAATCTTGCTCTACTCAGAGACCTAACTGTGGAGGAGGAGGAGACCAATCTGGAAAAAATGCCAGAATAGCTGGAAGATTGTGACCATGAGAATTTATCTCATCAAACACAAGTACAGCCAGAAAGACTGGAGGAGAGACTCTCATTTTGTTTTGCACCAATTCTCCCAGTGCAATATGAATACACACTTAGCTATGTACCTGAGTTGCCCCATGAATGAACCCATGTTCAAAACAGTGCTGCTATTTTACACTGCACAATTACAAAGACATTCTAAACACAAAGTACAAGTCAGGTACAATCAATTTATTTTTCTTTTGTGTGATATGTAAGGACTTTTTTTGGTTCATTCTCAGGATGTGGGCGTCGCTGGCAAGGTCGGCATTTATTGCCCATCCGCTAGTAGGTGGTGGTGGTCTGTTGTCTTGAACCACTGCAGTCCGTGTGGTGAAGGTGCTCCCACAATGCTGTTAGGTATATTGCTTGCTAGGTCACTTCATAGGGCAGTAAGAGTCAACCATGTTGGTGTGGGATTGGAGTCACATATAGGCCAGTCCAGGTAGGACATCAAGTTTCCTTCCCTAAAGGAAACCAGTTGGGTTTTTATTTCCCAATTTTTTTTAAAAAGCAATTCAAATTTTCAAACTGCCAATGTGGATTTGAATTTACGTTTTCGACATTATTAGTCCAGGCCTCTAGATTATTAGTTCAGTAATATAACAAAAAAACAGCATAGAGAAGTATAGGACCACCTGAAGCCCAAATGGCTGTCATTGAAACGCTGCAACCATCCAGCATATTTATTCCTTCTACAAGGGAATCACTCAGAAAAAGTACAGCCTAAACGTGTTTTACCACAGTACTTCTCCTCTGTGTTGATGTTTTATGTTCAACATCTAAGCCCTATTCTATCATTTTTTCCAAGTGATTCACTTGTGAGCCTCCTGACATGCTCAATCTGATCAAGTCTCTTTTTTCCCCTCCCATTTTCTGTGCAAAACTATACAGTAAATGCTTAGCAGCTGTTTGGCTTTGGAGGGCATCAGAGCCAAGCCTGATCTCATCCTCAGCCACATCGACACACAGGCATTTTCCAGCAAAGCGCACTGGATTATGATTAGTAACAGGCATCCTAACTGGATTTTTTTTCTCCTTCCTAGCTCAGAGCATCAAGGCCAAATGTAACATGCAACTACTACACTTAGACCATTCGATTCAGCAAAGTCCTGACACTACATCTGGAACCTACTGGTCTCTATGGTTTAGTGCTGACATCTTTACCTATTAATGTGGAGATGCCGGTGATGGACTGGGGTTGACAATTGTAAACAATTTTACAACACCAAGTTATAGTCCAGCAATTTTATTTTAAATTCACAAGCTTTCGGAGGCTTCCTCCTTCCTCAGGTGAACAATGTGGAAATGAAATCCTCGAAATGAAATCGCATTTATAATTCACAGAACAATGCTTGGTGATTACAGACAGTTTTTTCAACTGCCCGTTGCCAAGGCAATCAGTGTGCAGACATGATGTGGAGATGCCGGTGATGGACTGGGGTTGACAATTGTAAACAATTTTACAACACCAAGTTATAGTCCAGCAATTCCTCAGGTAAACATTTACCTGAGGAAGGAGGAAGCCTCCGAAAGCTTGTGAATTTAAAATAAAATTGCTGGACTATAACTTGGTGTTGTAAAATTGTTTACAAGTGTGCAGACAGACAGGTGTTACCTGCAAGGTCTCAGAATATACAAATCACCAAAAAAAACAACAAACAAAAAAAAACAGAGATAGAGAGGTAGAAACATAGAAAAGACAGCAACTGACCCGTTATATTAAAAACAGATAACATTTGTTCGCTGGTGGGGTAACGTGTAGCGTGACATGAACCCAAGATCCCGGTTGAGGCCGTCCTCATGGGTGCGGAACTTGGCTATCAATTTCTGCTCGACGATTTTGCGTTGTCGTGTGTCTCGAAGGCCGCCTTGGAGTACGCTTACCCGAAGGTCGGTGGATGAATGTCCATGACTGCTGAAGTGTTCCCCGACTGGGAGGGAACCCTACTGTTTGGCGATTGTTGCGCGGTGTCCGTTCATCCGTTGTCGCAGCGTCTGCATGGTCTCGCCAATGTACCATGCTCTGGGGCATCCTTTCCTGCAACGTATGAGGTAGACAACGTTGGCCGAGTCACAGGAGTATGAACCATGCACCTGGTGGGTGGTGTCCTCTCGTGTGATGGTGGTATCTGTGTCGATGATCTGGCATGTCTTGCAGAGGTTACCGTGGCAGGGTTGTGTGGTGTCGTGGACGCTGTTCTCTTGAAATCTAGGTAATTTGCTGCGAACGATGGTCTGTTTGAGGTTGGTTGGCTGTTTAAAGGCGAGTAGTGGAGGTGTGGGGATGGCCATAGAGAGGTGTTCGTCGTCATTGATGACATGTTGAAGGCTGCGGAGAACATGGCGTAGTTTCTCCGCTCCGGGGAAGTACTGGACGACAAAGGGTACTCTGTTGGTTGCGTCCCGTGTTCGTCTCCTGAGGAGGTCTATGCGATTTTTTGCTGTGGCCCGTCGGAACTGTCGATCGATGAGTCGAGCGTCATATCCCGTTCTTACTAGGGCGTCTTTCAGCGTCTGTAGGTGTCCATCGCATTCCTCCTCGTCTGAGCAGACCCTGTGTATTCGCAGGGCCTGTTCATAGGGGATGGCCTCTTTGACGTGGTTAGGGTGGAAGCTGGAAAAGTGGAGCATCGTGAGGTTGTCTGTGGGCTTGCGGTAGAGTGAGGTGCTGAGGTGCCCGTCTTTGATGGAGATTCGTGTGTCCAAGAAAGAAACTGATTCTGAGGAGTAGTCCATGGTGAGCTTGATGGTGGGATGGAACTTGTTGATGTTATCGTGTAGTCTCTTTAGTGATTCCTTGTCGTGGGTCCATAGAAAGAAAATGACGTCGATGTATCTGGTGTATAGTGTTGGTTGGAGGTCTTGTGCAGTGAAGAAGTCGTGCTCGAACTTGTGCATGAAAATGTTGGCGTATTGGGGTGCGAATTTGGTCCCCATGGCTGTTCCGTGTGTTTGGGTAAAGAACTGGTTATCGAAGGTGAAGACATTGTCATCCAGGATGAAGCGGATGAGTTGTAGGATGGCGTCCGGAGATTGGCTGTTGTTGGTGTTGAGTATTGATGCTGTCGCAGCGATGCCGTCATTGTGGGGGATACTGGTGTATAGTGCCGAGACGTCCATCGTGGTGAGAAGTGTTCCTGGTTCAACTGGGCCGTGGGTACTGAGTTTTTGTAGGAAGTCTGCAGTGTCGCGACAGAAGCTGGGGGTTCCCTGTACGATGGGTTTCAGGATGCCCTCGATGTATCCAGAGAGGTTCTCACACAGGGTTCAGTTGCCTGATACGATGGCTGTGTGTATCTTTGGGAGGCAGTAGAAGTCTCCCACGCGGGGAGTACGTGGGATGAGAGTGCGTAGGATGCTTTGAAGGTCTGGATCGAAGGTCTTGATCAGTTTGTTGAGCTGGTGGGTGTGTTCTTTGTACTACAGACGGTTACCCGCAGATCCGACCAATACGCCAACATTTTCATGCACAAGTTCGAGCAGGACTTCTTCACTGCACAAGACCTCCAACCAACACTATACACCAGATACATCGACGACATTTTCTTTCTATGAACCCACGGCAAGGAATCACTAAAGAGACTACACGATAACATCAACACGTTCCATCCCACCATCAAGCTCACCATGGACTACTCCTCAGAATCAGTTTCTTTCTTGGACACACGAATCTCCATCAAAGACGGGCACCTCAGCACCTCACTCTACCGCAAGCCCACAGACAACCACACGATGCTCCACTTTTCCAGCTTCCACCCCAACCACGTCAAAGAGGCCATCCCCTATGGACAGGCCCTGCGAATACACAGGGTCTGCTCAGACGAGGAGGAATGCGATGGACACCTACAGACGCTGAAAGACGCCCTAGTAAGAACGGGATATGACGCTCGACTCATCGATCGACAGTTCCGACGGGCCACAGCAAAAAATCGCATAGACCTCCTCAGGAGACTAACACGGGACGCAACCAACAGAGTACCCTTTGTCGTCCAGTACTTCCCCGGAGCGGAGAAACTACGCCATGTTCTCCGCAGCCTTCAACATGTCATCAATGAGGACAAACACCTCGCTATGGCCATCCCCACACCTCCACTACTCGCCTTTAAACAGCCACCCAACCTCAAACAGACCATCGTTCGCAGCAAATTACCTAGCTTTCAAGAGAACAGCGTCCACGACACCACACAACTCTGCCATGGTAACCTCTGCAAGACATGCCAGATCATCGACACAGATACCACCATCACACGAGAGGACACCACCCACCAGGTGCATGGTTCATACTCCTGTGACTCGGCCAACGTTGTCTACCTCATACGTTGCAGGAAAGGATGCCCCAGAGCATGGTACATTGGCGAGACCATGCAGATGCTGCGACAACGGATGAACGGACACCGCGCAACAATCGCCAAACAGGAGGGTTCCCTCCCAGTCGGGGAACACTTCAGCAATCATGGACATTCATCCACCGACCTTCGGGTAAGCGTACTCCAAGGCGGCCTTCGAGACACACGACAACGCAAAATCGTCGAGCAGAAATTGATAGCCAAGTTCCGCACCCATGACGACGGCCTCAACCGGGATCTTGGGTTCATGTCACGCTACACGTTACCCCACCAGCGAACAAATGTTATCTGTTTTTAATATAACGGGTCAGTTGCTGTCTTTTCTATGTTTCTACCTCTCTATCTCTGTTTTTTTTTGTTTGTTGTTTTTTTTGGTGATTTGTATATTCTGAGACCTTGCAGGTAACACCTGTCTGTCTGCACACTGATTGCCTTGGCAACGGGCAGTTGAAAAAACTGTCTGTAATCACCAAGCATTGTTCTGTGAATTATAAATGCGATTTCATTTCGAGGATTTCATTTCCACATCGTTCACCTGAGGAAGGAGGAAGCCTCCGAAAGCTTGTGAATTTAAAATAAAATTGCTGGACTATAACTTGGTGTTGTAAAATTGTTTACAATTTACCTATTAAGTCATTGAGAGAGCCTTGAAAAGTCTCTCCATGAGCCGACACACCAACTGTCACTGAGGTTGGAGGTACAGTCATGTAATTATTATGGTACTGAAATAGTAATCCAGAGTCCTAGGTTCAAATCTCACCATGGCAAATTATGAAGTTGAATTTAATAAATTTGGTAATTTGTGGGCTCGCAACAGAAAAAAAGTGACCATGAAAGGTGTCATAAAATCCAATTGGTTCAATAATGTACTCCTCCAAGGAAGGGAATCTGCCACCTCTACCTAGTCCATTCCCACACCACATGGTTGACTTTTAATGCTCTGTGAAATTGCCCAGCAAGCCATTCAGTTTGTCAGGGTAACAAAGGAAGGGCAATAAATGTGGCTTGCCAGTGTTGCCCACATCCTGAGAGCAAATTTTAAAAAAATCAATTGAGGCTGTCAGAATCAATCATATCTGTTGCAGAGGAGGACTGAACCTTGTCAGAACCAATCAATCAGATATTACTTTCTCCCACTGTTGGTTGCACATGAACTTGAGGAAGAAGTGCTTTAAAATGAACTGATGGCTGCTGAGAATCTTGATTACAGGTATATTTATTTAGTGTTTGCCCCCAAAGAAGTTATAAATAACAACGAAGCTGCTAAAATGTAGCTTTTAAAAACTTCTGGGGTAGACTGTTTTCTTATGTATAGGTTTGTTTTCTTCAAAACTAGTTGTAGTCACATTTGAGTTAAGGAGATACATTTTTAAAAATTCATTCATGGGATGTGGGCATCACTGGCGAGGCCAGCATTTATTGCCCATCCCTAATTGCCCTTGAGAAGGTGGTGGTGAGCCGCCTTCTTGAACCGCTGCAGTCCGTGTGGTGAAGGTTCTCCCACAGTGCTGTTAGGAAGGGAGTTCTAGGATTATGACCCAGCGACGATGAAGGAACGGCGATATATTTCCAAGTCGGGATGGTGTGTGACTTGGAGGGGAACGTGCAGGTGGTGTTGTTCCCATGTACCTGCTGCTCTTGTCCTTCCAGGTGGTAGAGGACATTCATTGAGTTAATTTGAGATATCTGGGTAGATTTTTATTTCAGAACCTGGGCAGTAATCTGATGGAGTAGATTGCTCACCCTTTCTAGAATCCGCCTGATTTCATTTTATTGATTTCAATGGAATGAAAGTTGATTGAGTTCAATAAAGAGCATGTGATCTGCTCTGCCAGATTAAGACAAAAATCTACCCCATGGACTTGTGAAATTGGCAGGGTTGGAAATAAAATAGTGTGTGTGATTGCAGTGGTGATAAATTTTACTTAAATTAAAAAAATAAATTAGGATGACCATATTTAGGATTTTACTGCAGTTTAATATTGTAATTTGTGATATGGACCATTGGCCTGTTTGTATGTGAATGCAGTGCCAAGGCATGTTCTATAACTTTGAAAGCATTTCCAGTTTGTTTCACTTATGATAGAGGCTCTTCTGTTCATGTGTGTAACCAAGAGAAAGCCACATTTCCACACTATAGTGGTCAACATCCACAGGCAAATAGGAAGAGTGACATTAAAAAGCAATAAGATTGCCAACCTCAGCCAGGTCCATCTGAGAGAACAAAATTCAGCTTCCCTGTGCCTCTTCCTGCAAAACACATTTTTGTGTACTTTGTTTTAATAATATTTGTATCTATTACAAGAAAAAAATACCTTTTGACAGTTAAAAGAGCTAAATGGTTTAGTACATCTGTTTAAATAGCAGAAAGAGGAATGTCACATGAACATGCTAAATGTGCATCTGCTATTAATCGTCAGCAATAATTTCCAGCTTTGTGTTTAATGGTTTTAAAAACAGGAAATGTTTGAAATGCGCAGCATCTAAAAGATGGAAGCAGATTTAGGTGTGACTCCATTAGAACTTGGTTCTACGGTGTTGTTTCAATGACATTGACTCACCTTTAACCATCTTGCACTACTTAAAAATAAAAATTATATAATTAGAATAGTTAAATCAGCATACTCTCAAGGTAATCCTCTAGCCTGCCATGTGTTCTGGGACAGGGCCAGATATGTCATGTAGAATATAAGCGTCGATTTTAACCATCCCCCCTGGAACGGAGGAGGACAGGTGATTAAAGTGACGGTGGCAGTGGGTGTTGGAGAGCTAGTGGAATGATTCCAAACCCAAGTTTTCTTCCCCAATGCTAGAAGGAAGCTGGCATAATTTCTAAGGGAAATCAACTTCTTCAGTATTTCTTTTATACCATAGAACCCCTTCAAATAGACAAAGGCTTGGACTCTAGCCTGTGGGGCAGATTGCAGAGCAGCAGCCAGAAAAGACAAAAATCTTGTGTCTTTCATTTTTAAGTGCTGTTTTTTTCCAGTGGGAAAACTTATCGCTGATCTACATAGACGGGCTGAGTGCTCAGCCTGTCTATGGACAAGTAAAATGGTAGTCAGTGCTAGAGGCATTTTAATGTTTGCAACCTGTAGCATTGCTGTCTTGGAGACGGTGAATCTTGGTGCCTGAGGATGTAGCAGCACTGCCTTATTTACCTTATGATGTGGAGATGCCGTTGATGGACTGGGGTGGACAAATGTACAGTCGTACAACACCAGGTTATAGTCCAACAGCTTTATTTGAAATCACAAGCTTTCAGAGCTTAGCTCCTTCATCAGGTGAGTGAAGAAGGGTTTCCATAAAAGCATTGTATATATAGTCAGAGAATAATGTCTGGTGATTACAGATAATCTTTCCAACTGCCTGTTATCACCCCTCGCCAGAGAGATAATTACAGCAATCAAAGGAGTGGATGGTGTTCAGACAGGTTTAGTCTGGGATACATTACATTCAAGAATACTGAATACACAAGGGGTCAGACAACAGAGAGAGAGACAGAGAGAGAGAGAGAGACAGAGAGAGAGAGAGAGGCACCTGAAAGGCAGAGAGAGAGACAGAGAGAGAATGACCCATTGTATTAAAAACAGATAACTTTTTTTCGCTGGTGGGGTTACATGTAGCGTGACATGAACCCAAGATCCCGGTTGAGGCTGTCCTCATGGGTGCGGAACTTGGCTATCAATTTCTGCTCGACGATTTTGCGTTGTGTGTCTCGAAGGCTGCCTTGGAGAACGCTTACCTGAAGATCGGAGGCTGAATGTCCTTGACTGCTGAAGTGTTCCCTGACTGGGAGGGAGCCCTCCTGTCTGGCGATTGTTGTGCAGTGTCCGTTCATCCGTTGTCGCAGTGTCTGCATGGTCTCGCCGATGTACCATGAGCCATGTACCATGACACCACACAACCCTGCCACGGCAACCTCTGCAAGACATGCCAGATCATCGACACAGATACCACCATCACACGAGAAGACACCACCCACCAGGTACATGGCTCATACTCCTGTGACTCGGCCAACGTTGTCTACCTCATACGTTGCAGGAAAGGATGCCCCGGAGTATGGTACATCGGCTCCGAAAGCTTGTGATTTCAAATAAAGCTGTTGGACTATAACCTGGTGTTGTACGACTCTGTACATTTACTTTATAGTATTGCTATGGAAATCACCACTGTGCTGTAATACAATGGGTCAAACTGATTGCTTTAGCCAGCATGTTCAGCCTCTGTTCACCAAACTCCCAGGAATCTTTGTTCAATTACCTGTGCATACATGTATCTAACCAAGTCTTCATGAATATTAATTAGGATCTTGAGTTTAAAACTCCTGATGTAATCCACAGATTAAAGTTTACTATTGTGTTTAACAAATCAAGGGGTCAATTTTAACTTCTGCTGAAATCAATGGAACTGAAAATCAGGTAGGTATATAACAGGCAGCCGATCCACTACTGCTAGTCTTCAACCCAGCGATGAAAGTTAAAATCTACCCCCAAGAACCTGCACATAAATATTTAATAAACATCAGAGAAACAAGACATTAGACGCAAAATCGATCCTAACAAAATGCCATTTTTGAAAATGCAAGTTTTTATATGAAAGGATTTGCAGATTGGGACCTTCAAACTTTGAATGGTTCAGTTCTTTTCTCACATACCAGTACTGTCATACAGGGAACGTTCTGTGATAAAACTTTGCGTTCTATTTATGAAAGGCCTAACAACACAAGCACACAAAACCAGAACCAAAATCAACTTTGAATACTTGAAGGAAGATTTTTGTGGAATTAAAGGATGTAACGAGGGATATTTTTAAAAGGAATTTGTTTTTCTTTAAATGTAAGCATTACACAGCACTATAGCTTTAACATAATCCACCTGTATCTTTGACATTTTTCCCAAACTGCCTTAGAATAACTTGGTGAGGCCAAGATAAGTGTGCATTACATGTAACTATGTACGTAGCTACAGTGTAGTGGAGGTATAGAAACAGGATGGAGGGAAAGCAACCAACTATTTTTAAAAGCAAAATGAAAAAAAAACTTAACTGACACAAGCAAAGCTGTGGAATGATCTGGTAGGTTTTGGGCTTAAAAGATTTATATTTGTAGTCCTGCAATACCTCTGCGTTCCGGTTGAATGACTGCATGTAAAATGGGATAACCAGCCACTGACTTCATTAAAGAGCAGTCAAGAATAGTGATTCATTTTTAATCTCACACTATAATTCAGTGATGCTGGGAAGAATCCATGAGCTAGGAAAGGCGTATAAAATGGTAGTGAGTATTAAATAGTGAACGGAGAAATAGAAATACATTTAGTTGTCTGTTGTCGATATTATCCATTAATGCGATGGTACAAATGATGGGGTTCAGAGTTAACAAGGTATTAACAAAGTTTGCAGTGCCAAAATTTTCTTCTGTTCCAGCTGACTGACTAACAGCAGAAAGTGATTACTAATCTCACTCTCCCTTTAGGCTTTTGAGTGCCTAGTGAAGCTGTTTTATTTTCAGTGCTCTGCTCTAAGTAGAACTGATCTGGATGAGCTGAGGCTTTGAGCTGTAAACCCATTAATAGGTAGGAAAAATGGTAAAAAAAGCAACTGGAAAAACGCTCAAAGCATTGAAAAATACAGACAAAATTTTCTGTAAACATGAATTCTGTAGATTCTTTGAGACATAGCTTGTTTAAATTCTAAGCATAAGTTCAATTTAATTAATGAGAAAAAAAGTATTATGCAGATTTTTTGTAAGTTGCTGCCAAAAAACTTAATTTCATGAAAAATGTAGACATCATTTAATTGATTTGCAAGCTTTTAATTAATCAATTTTACATGTCTTAAAATTACCTTACCTTTGGTTTGCATTAAACAAATTAAAAAATTTGAACACTATCCCTTTTCTGCCAAGATTGGTGCACCCTTTAGTGATCAGTTTGTGATCAGCTGTGACCCTCAAAATGGCAGAAAATTGTACCCCACTGCTGCAATATGGTAAATTCAGTGAGAGGATTAGCTGTCAGTCATGTCTGACACCACTCTAACATGGATGAACTTAGAATGAAAAAAAGGAAACAGTTGACATTTCATTGTTTGGAAGTGTAGAGTAATTCTACAACATTAGTGAGTGATTGTAAGAGCGAGAACTTAATAAAATCTTGTCAATTTCAACAATTTTAATGTATTAAACAGTTCCAAATCCTCTTGGATTCCATATTTTGCAAGAAATTAATGTCTGGTGTTGAATAGAAGTCAACAATTAATAATAGTATTGATTATTCTGGTTTGGCATTTTAAACATGGTAGTTTGAGGAGTTAAATAAATTCAATATTTTGATTTTAATTTTTGCACTCCAAGGTTATTTTTAATTTTGAATAAAATTTCTTTCCAATCTTCTGACTTTCTTTCCAAGCAATGAAGACTTAGGCCTACCTGGTCTGTCTGGCAGAATAGTACGCTGGCAGTGTACCACACTGGCAGTGTACCCTTATGTGTTGATCTTCAAGAATATAATGCTATTCTATGTTTACCGAATAGCTTTAACTAATAATTTTCTTATTACTGTGTTCTTTAGAAGCAGTAATATCACTAGAATTTCTCAGGTATAAATAACTTATTATAATTTTTAATTTGTAGTTTTAAAAGCCACGAGTCCAAGTCCCCGGAGACAGAAGTCTACAGACAGATCTTTAAATGTTTCTTTCCCTAAAAGATCTGTTAATTAGGTCTTCCATAATTCAATCCTAATTTTCTAACCTGGATTTCTTTTGTTGTCAATATTATAGAAATCAAATTAGTTTCCCTCATAAATACCTGAAATGTTTTACTTTACAAATTACAGTGGCCCGTGAGCATTTCACAAGACTGTGTGGATACCACTCTGCTTTTGCAGGTGAATGACAAAACGTAAACGGCGTTAATAGGTAATATAGGGAAACCGACTTTCATACAATTACATGCTGACAGTTCTCAGCAAATTCATTGCTTAAATAGTTTCTGCGGCCGAGAAATCCGAGGGAACTGATGCGAAATTGACGTCCCGTGGAAATTGCGTGCTTGAAGATGTCAGCGAGAGGCATGTGCAAAATTAGAGCACGTGCCTCATTTTAATATGCGTGGCAAGCTGCCAGTGTAATGCTGGTTTCTGCTGGTGACTCCATGCAGAGGGTCAGTAGTGTCACTGGCTACTTGAATTAACAATTGAAGGTTTGATAAACCGGGAGCATCCAAGTTTTCTGTTTTTGTTCGGCTGCTTAAGTGCATATCATGGTACTTGTAGGCCATAAATAAAGTTTAAATTGATGTTCCTGTTAATTTGCATATAAATTGAGCTATGGGTACTAACAGGCTCGAATTGAGTATTTATCCACCAGTGAGGTAATAATATTAGAGATCTATCTTCTCTAAATCTCCAGATCCATGAAATTCAAACAGGACAAATCAGCGAGTGAGAAAGATAAGCACAAATAGAACTCAATTGGCTAGGCTTCTTTGGTCAGATCGCCAAGATTTGTGGCTATTCACAACTTGGGCACTGCTGTAGTAGACAATACCCTGACAGCATTGTGCATCTTGCAGATCTACACTGCTCCTGAATTCTCAGTTTTTTGCATAAGCATTGGTAACCCTTCAGCTAAAGTAATGGCAGATTTACTAGTGAACTGAATATATTTCAGTGAGTTTATTTTTTGTTCCAGCAGATAAAGCACAAGAAACTGCTCTTCAATTACCTGCACACAAGCTGCATTTGTGTGAGGAAGGAGCTGGAGAAGGCACACGGGCTGCTGTCCTTCACTTTCAATACACAATCTCATCTTGCCTCAGTTTAGCCCTGTACAAAATGTCAAGTGTGATAAAAGGTATTAAAAACTTGTCAACTCACCAGTTATATTTGAAGACAGACAATCACTGGAACATATTGTAGTAATGGCCTGTCAATGGCATCACTTACAGTGTAAATGCAACAGGGAAAATGCACCAAAGGAAACAAAAGTGATCTTGACCCTTAGTGAATATGTCATAATGATCGGCTTTGGAAAAAATCCATTAAACACTAATCCATGAGTAACAGCTAATTTTGGGCATGAACACCCTACTTCTGATTCGGTTCACACTCTATATGAAAATCTAGACTCCTGATGCCAAACTTAATGCTACCAGAATAGCTCTAACGTCCTCAGCACACCAACGCATCTGCTGGCAGCTAAATTCTTCATGCATTGCCTATGAACAGGGAGAAAATCTAGCTGCTGATTTAAACTAAAAGACCTTACATTCAGGCCTTTATATCTAATACTTAACTGTAAAAACCATCACATAGGCTCCAAGAAACAATTACAGATGCAGTTCGTCCCCAACTAATACTTGTCTAGTGAAATCTGGTAAGTGAAGTGGCTTAGGGGTCCAGGTTTTGAAAGTCCTAACTAAGAAACTAGCTCCCATCTCTGTAGTGTATTCATCCAGATATTAAAGGTAAATTAGGAGTTTTCTTTTGGAACAAAAATTATGTGGTAATTTAGGACTGTTCCTGGAAATAAATAATGTGTAAAGACAAATAACATTGTGGTGACAACAATAGTTCAAGAATATTAATGAGAAATTCATGAGTTATTTTAGGGGGGAATTATGGATGGGTTCATGAGATATGAATATGATTAACTCCTGTAGGCTATACAGATTTTAACAAAAGTGATCTTGACAACTCAGTGAATATGTCATAATGATCGGCTTTGGAAAAAGTCCATTAAACACTAATCCAGGTTTATGATGAGTAACAGCTAATTTTGGGCATAAAACACCCTACTTCTGATTGGGTTCACACTCTATATGAAAATCTAGACTCCTGATGCCAAACTTCATGCTACCAGAAAAGCTCTAACATCCTCAGCACACCAACGCATCTGCTGGCAGCTAGATTCTTCATACATTGCTTATGAACAGGGAGAAAATCTTGCTGCCGATTTAAACTAAAAGACCTTGTGTATGTTTTGAATGAAACAATAACCATATACACAGTGTATCCTGTATATCTACATCTGTACTGTGTATCTACAATTATACTGGTGATATAGCCTTGAGATTGCCTTATGTACCTCCATTCACCATCCATAATGATCCTACTTCAGTCCCTGCAGGGTGAAAGAAATGGGCGAGATAGTTTGAGCATGACAAGGCAGGTGCAAAAAGAGCTTTGCTTTTGCATTATGGGGGAAAACATTTACAAGATACATTTGACATGCTATCTGATACTGCAAACGATGCAGACTATAACAAGAAATCCTTAAATGACCATTTCCCTCCCAAGCAATGGAAATGAAAATCGGACGGTTTCTATAACAGGCGGCTGATCAGCAAAACCAGTTTTATGCCCTGGCAGCAAGTTGAAATCTACCGCCACGTGTATTCTCAAAGCTAGATCTGGAAGCTGGGTATCATCAGAAAGAACTTGAGAATATAACAATGTTTGCAGGAATGGGGCTACTGAGGTGCCCACCCGCCATTTTCAACTCCTGGCTTCCGGTTTCTCAGGTGCAAAATGGATGGACGTGCGTCGAATTTCTCTCCCATCCTCTTAAGGAAGGAAGGAATGTAATGTATTCATGTGTCTTATCACATCTCCTTTGTCTTTCACAAAACTTAGCTAATTCAAACCGGTTCCAGCCAGCTCAGGCCAGCGACTGAACTCAGGTTACTTCAGTTCAAAAGTTGCTCTTGTCTGTGTGTCAGCAGCTGATGTCTCAGGTTACTGCAGCCCCTGGCCAACATGGGGAACTAGGAGATTTCTGCGGGAACAAGAACCATGCGGCGATTGTAACAACGAAGGACTTTTTCTGCAAACAATGTAGCAGTCCTCAAGAAAGGATGAAAGTCAGACCCAACAGCTGAAGACCAGTGTCCCTCATGTCAAAGCTTGCAGAAACCATGATGAATGAGAAATTCTTCCACCTTCTTAATCACAATGTGCTATCCAGTCACAATTTTGGTCTCAAAGATAAGTAGTACAACTTGCTATACTCCCAGTCACATGGTTTAGGATAGAGCAGTTCACTTGATGCTCAGCGTGAAGTCAAGAAACAACCAGACCTAAATTGATTAGCTGGATTCATGCCAATTGGAAAGTGCCTAAGCACAACACCAGTAGTGAAGCTTCTCACACCACATCCCCTATCGATGGAATTCTTTCTCAGAGAACATCATCGGGTGGAACTCTGTTCCTTGGAGAAAGAAGAGTTAACTGTTCACTGAGCCAAATTGAGTATGACCATGAATTGAACAATGGGAAAGGTTTGCATTTGCCTCTTTCTTTCCACTCAACTTCAATAGGTGCTTGAGTTCTTATTAAAAAGCAATTTTCATGAGCTAATTGTCCTTGTTGCAGTTATCTCCAGCTGCACCCTGTTGCTATGCCACCTAAAGACAAAACCGTCACTTTTTTCCTCTCCATCCACTAATAAATTACCACTCAATTAACAGCTCATCATCATTGTTCTGTAATTATCTAATTTCCCACTCCACACCTGTCGTCCCACTTCAGTCTCAGCTCCTCCATTTGAAAGCCTTCGGTCTATTATTGCTTTTAAGATAGTATGAACGATGATATTGCACATTAAGGGCAATACTGTATTTAAATTAATAACTAATATCAATTACTGCATACATGGAGCTATATTATTGAAATAATTCACTGGTTGTATTGCTTGCACAACTTTTCAAAATCCAACCTTGTCGCTTGACCTACAGCCTTAATAAGGAGTCTTGTCACACAACACTGGCAGTGGGATGAGGACAACTTTCAAAACCTAACATGTTCTGTCGAAGTTTAAGCTGTGATGTTCTGTCATAGCAGGATAAAAATATGTATGTAAATATTTATTTTGTGAACACTCCAGTCAAAATTGTCAAAGTGAACTTGGAATGCAAAGAAAATATGAAGCACAAAGAGAGTTTTAAATTTGAACAGAGTCTTAGATGAACACTAAAGAAAATCACAGCTTCGTGGCAAACTAAGTAAAGGATGACCTAGATCATAAGTGCTTCCTTCACACCCAGCAAGTCATTATTTGAAATTATGAAGCAGATCTGCTGCTAGTAATGATGACATTACTCCTATACAAATGATTTGCTTTAGACATTGCTTGCTTTCTTCATGTGATAACTAGCACATTTGGTAACAGGTTTCTATTCACCCTGTGAACAATGAATCCTGTCTGCACTGAAAAGGGCTGAAACTTTGTTCCCACCATTCAATATACGTAATTCTTTTTTACTCTTACCAATTTTCTTTCATCCTCTCCTCATGACACTTTACTGGCACATGGTTCCACAGGCACCACTCATCTTCTGATACCTATCCAAATAGTTATCATTCATGTGGGATATTCTACTGTGTGGGCCATTGCAGCCAAGCCAAGTCCTGTTCTCATCTGATGTCTGTATGTGTGGACTTGAGCAACGATCAGAATGGGGACCCTGGCAATTTTTCTGCTCTCGAGCCAATAAGTACTGAGGCCAATTGTAGCACCTGCACCATTACCCAGCTTAGACCAGCTAATTTAGCACAACCTGCAACTTCCTTGGTCTGTGTGACTCAGATAAGTTAACTCACTGGACCATAAGGGGAACGAAAAGAGCAATTATTTTTTTAAAATACAATATGTTATCAAAAGGACAAAAGGAAAATGATTCAGCATAAAATGTTCTAACTGATAATGAAGTAGAAGAGCCCCCTTACTCTCCAGACCTAATTCTACGAAATTGTCAATGCAGTGTTTTGTGTTATAATAATATACTTGCATTTATAAAGCACCTTATCACATTGAAACATCTCAAAGGAACAGCAATAGGCATTCAACCCATTATATCTGCTCTAACATTTTGTTAGAAATTTCTTTTTAATCCTAGTTCCCAGCTCTTTCCCATATTCCATAATACTTTGACTTCTCAAGTGAATAACTATGTCCCTTCTAAACACTTCGCATCCAATGAATTAGTTGGGGTGGGGCTATGATAGAGCAGTCACTATTGTTATGCATTAGAGGAACCGAAGGGCTACAAAATGCTGCGGTACAGAGGGATCTGGGTGTCCTCGTACATGAAACACAAAAAGTCAACATACAGGTGCAGCAGGTAATCCGGAAGGCAAATGGAATATTGGCCTTTATTTCTAGGGGGATGGAGTGTAAAAGCTGGAAAGTCATGCTACAACTGTACAGGGTGCTGGTGAGACCACACCTGGAGTACTGCGTACAGTTCTGGTGCCCTTATTTAAGGAAGGACATACTTGCATTGGAGGTAGTTCAGGGAAGGTTCACTAGATTGATTGCGGGTATGGAAGGGTTGTCTTATGAGGAAAGATTGAACAGGTTGGGTCTATACCCATCGGAGTTTAGAAGAATGAGAGGAGATCTTATTGAAACATACAAGATTCTGAGGGGACTGGATAGGGTAGATGCTGAGAGGATGTTATCCCTCATGGGGGAAACTAAAACTAGGGGGCATAGTCTCAGAATAAGGGGTCGCCCGTTTAAGATGGAAATAAGGAGGAATTTCTTCTCCCAGAGGGTCATGAATCTTTGGAATTCTTTAGCCCAAAAAGCTGTGGAGGCTGAGTCATTGAATACATTCAAGGCTGAGTTAGACAAATTTTTGATCAGCAAGGGAGTCAAAGGATATGGGGAAAGGGCGGGAAAGTGGAGTTGAGGTAAAAATCAGATCAGCCATGATCTCATTAAATGGCGGAGCAGGCTCGAGGGGCCGAATGGCCTACTCCTGCTCCTATCTCTTGTGGTCTTATGGTCAGTCCTTCAGGCAGTGAGATGCTGCAGCTCAACTTGAGGGAGTGAGAAGATGGAACCTAGAGTTATGGAGAGCTAGAGACAGATGCTGGGAAGGAGTGTAGGACAGATGCATATAAGTGAGATTTAATACGATACACAGTTAACATAATTTATTTTGTATAGTTACTTAATGCACTATACTTGTATTTTAATACACCTTCTTTGTATTGCAATTTATTGTGAACTTGTATTTTAATTCATTGTGCTGTATTTTTACTTTTAATTCAATTTGTATTAAAATTATAATATGATTGTTTGTCATTTCATCCACACCGAGCAGGATTTCTGGGCATCACTTTCACTAAGAAGGGCTCCTCTACTTTCCTCGATTATCAGCTTTTCATTCACATCTTCAGGGTGTAGCTAACAGCAGGATATCCTCTCTGTTGAAAGAATCCATAAAAAGGGACATCTTTCCTCTTCCATCGCTGACACTGTGATGTCACTATATTTGAGGTGTGTATTCTTGATGACCTTTTCTACTATGTGTCCTTTAAAATGCAAATCCCACCCGAGGTGTTTGTTTTTCCCAGTGCTGTGATTTGAATCTGCTCTTCTGTCGTATCTGTAGCTAACATCTGTTAGGTCAATTTCAATTGAAATTTTACACAAACCCTTTTATATTGTTATATTGTATTTCCTTTCGGTTACCTCAGTGATAGTTCAGAAGTCTGTGCATTACTTAATTTTATTGTTTTCATGCAAAAAAAACATTTGCAGCCACCTTCAAAGTATGTATCTTTCCCGAAAATGGCTTCCCTGGTTTTAGGCACTGTCTAAAGTATGCTCCAGCTTCTTCAGTTACTGGATGGAGCAAATGGAGTTATAAACAAAAGCAATGACGCAGGTTAATAAGGCCATTAAAAAAAGAAAATAAAGCATTGGGATTCATTTCTAGAGGGATAGAATTGAAAAGCGGAGAGGTTATGTTATAGAATCTTAGTTAGATCTCACTTGGAGCATTGTGAAAAGTTCTGGTCTACATTTTATAAAAAGGAGAAGGTGCAAAAAAGATTTACTACGATGATGCCAGAACTGAGAGGTTATACCTATCAGGAAAGATTGAACAGACTGGAGCTCTTTTCTCCAGAAAAGAGAAGACTGAGGGGTGACCAGATAGAGGTCTTTAAGATTATGAAAGGGTTTGATTGGGTAAACATGGAGAAGATGTTTCCACTTGCAGGGGAGACCAGAACTAGGGGCCATAAATATAAGATAGTCACTAATAAATCCAATAGGAAATTCAGGAGAAACTTTTTTACCAGAGAATGGTTAGAATGTGGAACTCGCTACCACAAGGAGTAGTTGACGTGACTAGCATAGACCCCATTTAAGGGGAAGCTAGTTAAACATATGAGGGAGAAAGCATAAGAAGGATATGCTAATAGGGTTAGATGAAGTAGGGAGGGAGGAGGCTCGTGTGGAGCATAAACACCAGCATGGACCTGTTGGGCCAAATGATCTCTTACTGTACTGTACATTCAATGTACTTCCATGTAATTCAATGTAAACGGAAAAGTCTGACATGCTCTAAATGAAGCTGGGATTGTTCTCCTTAGAGCAGAGAAGGTTAAGGGGAGATTTAATAGATGCGTTCAAAATTATGTGGGGTCTTGATAGAGTAAATAAGGAAACACTGTTTCCACTGGTGGGAAGCCAAAGAATATTTTATTTTAAGTCCAACTGGAGCCACTTCAAAATTAAAGAAGGTAATCAATCTACTCATGGATTGATTGCTTTATTCTACTAAAGGTTTGGGGCCTTTAAAAGGTCGCAATTTGCATAAATTTCACTAAGGTCTTGGAAGGTGTACATGGAGGAATTCCTGATGAAGCCTGGGAACCCCTCCCCCTCCAACACTCCCTCTTGATGTGGGCAGAACACCCACCCACTGCCCTCAACCAACCATAAAGGTCCCATCTAAACAGGTTGGAATCCCAGTCGAGCCCAATTCTGGCCTGTATTCTGGGCCTCACCATGGCTGGAAATGGGACTTATGCCCTCTCCCAACCCAGGAATTTTGGGAGCATGTTGTTTTATTTCCTCCTCCACCACTCATGCAAAATATGTCATAAAAGCCTAAAGAAGTTTAAGGTTTTGTAAATTAAATCATTAAAGTTACTAGGAGTTATTCACAGAGTGTGCACAACTTCTTGTTTGTAAACTCCATTCTGTGTCCATTAGATTTAGCAGATAGTTTCATCCCTGAGCTGCATTTTGCGAGTAACATTCCATCTTGGTCCATGAACAGAGTGTATTCTGGGAGTAATTGTCTGCCATGTGGTTAGGTGGCTTAATTCAGGAAAGGCATGGATACACAATTGAAGCTTCAGGTCTGGGGGGAGCTCAAGCCCCAGGCCCAGCAAAAAGGGCAGGCTTTGGCACGGAGAAATTCTTGCATGCATTTTTTAAAAGAATAACTTTATGGGTAGAGCCTGCTAATTTTCTTCCAGAATAATTTACAGTGACTGAACAAGTCAACTTCAATTTTATTACATGGTGTTCTTGCATTTTTCTAATGCTTTAGGGTTGGAATTCTGCAATACTGTCCATTTTTCTGTGAGCATTTTAAATCAGTGGCCTTTTTAATTATTATTACAGGTTCCAATATGTATCACAAAGTCCTTGGAAAGTAAAATCGTGTAGAGTGTAAAATGGGTAGTGGATCTGATCCCATTAGTTTCCCGCTGGGAGGGTTAGGTTAAAACTCTCCCACCCCCACGTTTAAATTGATCTCAGGTTTTTGTACAAAAAATTATCAATTATCTCATACACTCTAACTTCATTGCATGTCACAGGGGAACAACATGTGTGTGCATGCGTATGTATACGTTACTCCACTGCTCCATTGCAGCATGCAGACAACAACAACAACGTGCATTTATATAGCGCCTTTAGTGTAGTAAAACATCCCAAGGCACTTCACAGGAGCGTTATCAAACAAAATTTGACACCGAGCCACATAAGGAGATATTAGGACGGGTGATCAAAAGCTTGGTTAAAGAGATAGGCTTTAAGGAGCATTTTAAAGGAGGGGAGAGTCAGAGAGGCGGAGAGGTTTAGGGAGGAAATTCCAGAGATTAGGGCCTAGGCAGCCGAAGGCACAGCTGCCAATGGTGAAGCGATTAAAATTGGGGATGCGCAAGAGGCCAGAATTGGAGGAGCGTAGAGATCTCGGAGAGTTGTAGGGCTGGAAGAGGTTACAGAGATAGGGAGGGGCGAGGCCATGGACGGATTTGGAAACGAGGATAAGAATTTTCAAATCGAGGTGTTGCCGGACCGGGAACCAATGTAGGTCAACAAGTATGGAGGTGATGGGTGAATGGGACTTGGTGTGAGTTAGGATATGGGCAGCAGAGTTTCGGATGAGCTCAAGTTTATGGAGGGTGAAAGATGGGAGGCTGGCCTGGAGAGCATTGGATAGTCAAGTCTAGAGAAAACAAAGGTATGGATGAGGGTTTCAGCAGAAGATGAGCTAGGTAGGGACGGAGACGGGCGATGTTACGGAGATGGAAGTGGGCAGTCTTGGTGATGGAGCGGATATATGGTCGAAAGCTCATCTCAGGGTCAAATAGGACTCTAAGGTTGCGAACGGTCTGGTTCAGCCTGAGACTGTGGCCAGGGAGAGGGATGGAGTCAGTTACTGGGGAACAGAGTTTGTGGCAGAGACCGAAGACAATGGCTTCGGTCTTCCCGATATTTAGTTGGAGGAAATTTCTGCTCATCCAGTACTGGATGTCGGACGAACAGCGTAATAAACCAGAGATGCTGAAGGGTCGAGAGAGGTGGTGGTGAGATAGAGCTGGGTGTCGTCAGTGTACATGTGGAACCTGACATTGTGTTTTCGGAAGATGTCGCCGAGTGGCAACATGTCGACGAGAAATAGGAGGGGACCAAGGATAGATCCTTGGGGGACTCCAGAGGTAAAGGTGCGGGAGCAGGAAGACAAGCCATTGCAGGTGATTTTCTGGCTATGACTGGATAGATAAGAATGGAACCAGGCGAGGGCAGTCCCACCCAGCTGGACGACGGAGGGGAGGCTTTGGAGGATGATGGTGTGGTCAACCGTGTCAAAGGGTGCAGACAGGTTAAGAAGGACGAGGAGGGATAGTTTACCTTGGTCACAGTCACGTACGATGTCATTTGTGACTTTGATAAGGGCCGTATCAGTGCTGTGGCGGGGGTGAAAACCTGATTGGACGGGTACAAATGTGGAGTTGCAGGAAAGATGGGCATGGATTTGGGAGGCGACAACACATTCAAGGCCGTGAGGAAAGGGAAGTTGGAGATGGGGCGGTAATTTGTACGGACAGAAGGGTTAAGGATGGTTTTTTTGAGGAGGGGTTGATGATGGCAGATTTGAAGGGGAGGAAAAACCTGATATTAATGCAGCATATATTATATTGTATAAAAGCACTTCAATTAAATTACATGATATAGCAGCACTTCAATTCAATTCATATGTTTCAGTTGCCACAACCAAAAGGAAAGTACTGAGTACACCACCTCCATATATAGTATAAGGAATGAGACTAGTTTTAGTTTGTGTTAAGTGTGTGACAAATCTCAAAGTTCAGGTGACATTGATAAACTGCTCAAGTTTCACTTTTAAAGTCAAAGCTTTTGATGTGCTACTTCTTTGTAACACATTATAACAATGTGCCGTATGTCTCATTTTGAGCACAATTTGACACATTGCAATGACTTACTGCTAGTCCTATCAAACAGCATGTGCTTTGATCTGGTATTAGATGTGATTGATATAAAAAGCTATGACTACCGTACAGTAGTTAATTAATACATATTTGAACAAGGGTATAAGACAATTACTGAAATAAAAGCAAAAAGATTCAGGAAGATGTTACTGACCAACACATATCTGGGATAAATTAACTTTGGACACATTTTCTGTATTTCTATTATTCTGATATCTCTACAATTATAATCTAAAACATTCAAACTATAACAATGAATAAAAAGGAAAAAGAAAAATAATGCTAAAATAAGAAATAACATAAGAAAGACATTCTGTAGTGTGAAAAACAGAATATTGTTAAGGGGGTCAAATATATAATTATTTTCATAAGTGGGTTGATATAAAATAATTTGCCCTTCTTGGATATAAATTTTGTATATCCAAGAGTGTCTGACTTGCCTAAATGCAAACTCAGTCATTTAAAAAAAAAGCTACACTAGGGCATTAAAATAACAAAACTGAAAAACTGTCCATTTTGTTCAGACTATACAGTACAAAGAATATGTCATGACATAAAATAAATATAAGTGAGCTTGACTAGATAACTCAAGAGCTGAAGATATGACTGGCTGTGATCAGTTTCATGCTCATTGCTGGTCATAGAGTATTCTATTTATAATATAATGAGTAAAATTACTTAATTGCCGATTTTAATATAAAGAATTCTTTGATACTGATGTGCGGTGCAAATTGATCACCCCTGTGAACACCTAATTCTTATTTCCACTGATGTTATCCATTACAGATATAACAAGTGCAGCTTTGTGCTTATGAAAGGGTTAAAGATGTATTAGGTTTTTACACATATTACATGGCAATTATTATTTGGTCTAGTGGTGTAGTCACAATAGCTCTGCTTCATATTTGCATAATATATAAAATTACACTGCTCGAGGCTTTCAGTTGTCCTGTTTTGAATGCTTCATCCTTCTTCCATTGTAACTTTCTTACAATCTCTGCACAGAGTATATGACAATAGTTACATGCAGCTCTGCAGATCAATCATTCAGTTTGGAAAGATCAAATCATTTCAATTTTTTTTTAAAGAGTATGAAGTGAAAAAGTAGTGAATGTTAATATTGAGTGTTATGTTTCTTAAAAGCTAGATTTAGGGAGAATGGGGGGGGGGTGGAGGTGTTAACCTTGCACTAATCTTTGTATATAAAAAGCAAGTACCTGCTTTAATAAAAGTGATTGATATCAGTAGACTACTTGAAGCTGCAAATTAGCAAGACTGCTAGCGGGATCACTGCAGGGGGAGGGGGGAGCTGGTGCATGGCTTCTACTTCAATAAAGACACAGGGCAATTTTCAGGACCTCGACTGGGTGGGAAAGGGGCATTAGCTCTCTGAAAATCACGTAACAGCATTTACCACTCCATTTTTGCTGCCGCCATTTTCGACCCATTCTGGAAATGGATGGCTGGAGCGCCCTTCTGTTTCAGACGTGTTTCTACTTTTAATATGTTTATCGGGATCCTATGCTGCTTGTAGGACTGCAATGCAATTTGCAGGTATAAGTGGGAAGAGAGTGAAGCACACTTGCTTCCCCTATTGGTATGAGGTGTTGAGCAGCCTAACCAGCGGGCCTTAAAGGGCCCACAGCAAGCTGCTCATAAAACATGACAACCTGGTTGTGGCCCCTCCCCCATGCAATTGCCTGCCCCCCATTTAACCCAATACTTCCGGCTCAGCTCCATGGAGGAGCTACCAGACTTCCCACGTACCCTGATTGGCAAGCTGCCTATGAGTGCTGACCACTGGTGAAACGGAAATGAGGCCTGGCCCTGAAAATTGCTCGGGCCTGTCGCCAATGATATCGGGCAGCGCGATTGCACCGCTTGCCACCCACCCAACATCCGCGCAGTGCAAAAATCATCTCCACCCTCTGTAAAGATATAAAATGGTTGTAAATGCCTCTCCTCCATGTATTTCAACGTTGACTAAAGGATCCTCAGTCTGTGCCTTGCCATTGTGTCACGCTACAATTATTCTTGTGTCATCATAAATCCATGTGGATGGCACACCTTCAGCACTTACACTGATTTATTCAAATCTTCAACAAGCTGAGACCTAAATACCGGTGGTCTCCAGTGCACATAGATAATCTTCTAACAATATTTTATCATGCTTGAAGTAATTTATGTGTTAATGACATAATAAAGTGGGTCTCCAAATGAAGTTCCCATGAAAGCAAAGCACAGGGACTAATTAGTTCCAGCAGTCTGATAAGGAAGGACACACATTTACTTACCTGCTCTGCTCTAGTGGAGGTAAGGGAGGGATAGCTTGGGTACTTAATTATCCTGCTCTTGATAAATTTAGTCCTGGGCTTATACAAATTCATTAGATTGAACATAACTGGCTGTGTTTATTTGTCCAGATTAGTCTGTATTTTAACTCATTATTTAAGATTGGTAAGAAGATAGAGGTGCTATTTATATTACAGGCCAAACATGTGGGGTCAGCTGTTCAGAATTGAAAAACATCATATTGGAATGGGTCTGGTAGCAGCACTATGGTGTTGGTACCTTAGCTATTCTGAGCTCAAATCCTAGTTTCAACAGCCACACTCTAGTAGTGAAGTACTGCCTCTACTTTGACTCCGAGAGACTTTCATCCTTCATCTCCTTATCTCCTGTCTCATTCAAACTACTTGCCATGCTTGACTAAACACATTCAATATAAATCAATCCAAATCAGAATAGTCTAAACAACTTAATTCAAATCTGAACTCAACTCCAGCCCAGGAAACAATTTTGCGGCCTTGGACTGATGTTATGGGAATACTAGTACAATAATATCAATAAACTTGCTGCATTTGTATCAGGCACAATTGTATATCGTCCCATTCATACCTACTTTAAGGCATAAGTAATCTGAACAAGTAAATCATACTCAGTTCATCTTAAAGGCCATAAGCAATATATAATAGGGAGAATGAGCTCGGGAAATCGTTATTATACAGTGCAGGAATTTTATAACATTTTCAGGAACACTGTGATCTCCTGTTGTTGTTAATATGGCTGTGGAGCATTCCAGGTATAGTCTCGACCCCTGGCAGGGCTTAACACTGACACATGGGGCAAGAAATTAAAGTACAGATGAAGGTCCCTCAAAACTGCAGTTGTGCATCATGTCTTGGAGAGCAGGAACCCAGAAAAACCCCAGAAAGGCCAGTGTAATGTAGAAGAGGCAGAGGCTAAGAAAATGGTCATTCCTCGGGGCAGGGGGCAAGAAAATCCACTCTGATACTTTAATTCAATATATGAGCTACAGCCCCACAAACCAAGATACTCACATCATAAATGATGTAGAAGTAGCTACATTATAAAATGGTGAAGTGCTCCTGCTACTGAGTCCCTTCAAACTTTTTCATTCAAGTCCAGGCCTAGTTTTGGCAAGAATTTCCAAATGCGTAAGTAATGTTGTCCGTTAGACCTTCAGACTGGAACTGGGAGGAAAAGACACTTTGGGGGTGATTTTAGGAGGCAAATGCAGGTGCGTTGGGGGCAGGGGTGGGGGGGGCTCCGAAAATCGCACAAATCCAGTTCGGGTTTGGAAGCCGGTTCCAACCCTCCAGCTTCCGAGTTTCCCAGGGACCCACCTGTGTGCATGCGGGCGACCCATAAACGGAAGTCCTGCCGACAATTAAAGCCGGCGGGATGACAGTTAAAGAGCCAAATGTACCTCATGGAGGTACTTAAGACACTTTACCTGTGACAGATGAAGGGATTAGAAAGATTTTTAAATTACCTGGGTGGCTTGCCCACCGCTTCTAATTCACACCCAGTGAAACCAGACGTGAAGGGCCGGATCAGGGAAAAGGAAATTAAATAAATTAAATAACAACCATAGAAGGAAGTGAAAACACTAAATACACCTCTCCCGCTCCGATGTCCCCCTCTTCACCTTCCCGATGTCCCCCTCTTCACCCCCCGATCTTCTCCTCTCCCCACCCCCCCGATCTTTCCCTCTCCCCCCCCGATCTTTCCCTCTCCCCCCCCGATCTTTCCCTCTCCCCCCCGATCTTTCCCCCTCCCCCCCCAATCTTTCTCTCTCACCCCCCCCGATCTTTCTCTCTCAACCCCCCCGATCTTTCCCTCTCCCCCCCCTGATCCTTCCCTCTCCGCTCCCCCTCCCCGATCTTTCCCTCTCCCCCCCCTGATCTTTCTCTCTCACCCCCCCCCCCGATCTTTCCCTCTCCCCCCCTGATCCTTCCCTCTCCGCCCCCCCCGATCTTTCCCTCTCCCCACCGATCTTTCTCTCTCACCCCCCGATCTTTCCCTTTCCCCTCCCTGATCTTTCCCTCTCCGCGTCCCCCCTCCCCGATCTTTCCCTCTCCCTCCCCGATCTTTCCCTCTCCGCCCCCCCACCCCACCTGGATCTTTCCCTCTCCCTCCCCGATCTTTCCCTCTCCCCCCCTGATCTTTCTCTCTCACCCCCCCCGATCTTTCCCTCTCCCCCCCTGATCCTTCCCTCTCCGCCCCCCCCAATCTTTCCCTCTCCCCACCGATCTTTCCCTCTCACCCCCCGATCTTTCCCTTTCCCCTCCCTGATCTTTCCCTCTCCGCGTCCCCCCTCCCCGATCTTTCCCTCTCCCTCCCCGATCTTTCCCTCTCCGCCCCCCCCACCCCACCTGGATCTTTCCCTCTCCCTCCCCAATCTTTCCCTCTCCCCCCCGATCTTCCAATCCAGCACTGGATTTTCCATTCTCCACCCACCCCCCCCCCCAGGTCTTCCGTTCCAGCGCCAGATAACATCTGGCTCTCTCTCTCACCACCCCCACCTCGCGTTGCAGCAATCAGGCTAGCTGCCGGGCGCAAAACCCAGAGAGGAGGTTAATCATCAGCAATCAACATGCGATCACGTCGGAAACGATAAGTTTAGTTCATGCGGGTTTGTCACGTGCCCAATAGCCCCCCATGCTGCCATCCCGCCTCCCCGTTAATATTGGGACCTTTATACTTGTGAGCACAAATGCCCGTTTCACTCTCCGACACTCAGGCTTCCTTCCCCTACTGGCTGAGTACGGTGACTCTGGGTGAGTACATGAATCCTTCCTCACCCCATCTCCAGACTCATTCAACCTTCTTGCTACGCTTGATTAAAACATGTCCAAAATAAATGGACCTGAATCAGGATAACATAAACATCTTAATTCAAATCTGCTCTGGACATGTGAGCACTTCCTCTGCAGTGCATGGTTGAAATCCAAGCAAGCAAATGTGAAAATGTCAGAAATGAATACCGCAATTCAGATGAATTTGCTGGCATGAACTTGTGCTCAGAATTGTTGAATCGAATTACATTTAGCCTTGTGTCATCTGTTTCATTCTTGTTTTTTCAGAGGCACTAGCCCCGATTTTAACTCTGGGCTAGTTTTCGGCAGGTTATCAGCGGTGTGAATTCGAAACTCATCTGCTGCTCGCAAAATGAAGCCCGGGCTATTTTGACTCCTACCAGCCATCTTCCCGTTGGGAACGGGTGGAAAATCATATGGTCCAGCGGCTGCCCGCCAACTCCGGGTAAATGGCGGGATCAGCTTCGGGGGCCATCTCGCGGGGGTTTCCTGTTCAGGAACCGGAGGGAGGGTCTGAGGCAGGAAAGGCCTTCGTTGTTTTGGGGCCTGGATGCTCCTGCTCTTCCTGGCCCTACAAGAAAAGTAATTTTTTTTTAAACCTGTTTGGGTCCCTTCCAGCCCAGGATCCCGTTGCCACTGTCAGGACCCGACATGCATATGTATAGAAGGACCCCATCGGCTTTGAATGAGTGTCCTAGACGCCTGCTCAATATAACAGCTTAAAATTTGGGACATGAGTTCTTGATGGGCTTTCTGACGGATAAACAACTTGGATGATTTTAACTGCCCACCTGCCTGGCTTCTGCCAGGTGGGTAGGGTTAAAATCGTCCACATTGTTTCATGTAGTCCTTGGCTTCTGACCTAGCAACATCTTTGCTTTTAGTAAAGATTGAGAAAGATTGTCATATGAAGCTCCAGCTACAGATTCACTTCAAAATAACAGTTACCGCAAATATCACCTGGTGTATTCAATCGGTCGTTCACTGTCTTTGTTGTAAATAAACCTCTGTGGTCACAGTATTTTTTGTCATCTGGTTCCCTTCTAGAAGCAAGAAAGTAGCCAATGTGAAGCTCATTAAAGGAGGACTGTCTTCTTCACTTGGTAGGGAGAAGAACCAGAAAAGCTAGATGTCATTTCCAATTGATGCAATTACATTTTTACAACACAGTGATGCATTTCAAGGTTACTCATCAGATTATATGTCGATAACCAGACACAAAAATATCACTGTCAGCATTTGTAAAATCTTCGTTTTATTTTTATTAGATCCTCAAAACGTGTTCTTAAATACTCCTTTTGATAATCAAGCCATTTCAAAGAATTAAAATTAACCTCAATATCTTTTTCTATGATTCTCTCCCCTTATCCTCGCATTTCTGAAGAAGCTGATTCAGGATGGAATACAGTTCCACAGGCAATGGTTGCCTTTCAATACTTCCCCCAGTTAGTCACTTTTGGTTTATGAACCTCAACAATAAATGCTACTGTGCTATTCAACCATGCCCAAACAGGAGCCAGAACCTTTGCTAATCCTTCCTAGCCCAGGGACACTCAGGTCAATTGTGATGCCTCCACTGCTGCTCAGCTTGAGATTGACTAAATCAGCACACATCAGTGATTGACCCTGATGTGAATGGATGAGCACAACACTATGTAGTGTATTTGTTTACCCACTGGGACAGCTACTGTTAATCTTTTAAAAATGTTTTTGTTTAAATGGTGAATGCCAATGACATAATCAGGATTATTGGCTGGGAGAAGTTGAAGTAGCTGAATTCTGCAGACACAATGGAGTAAATTTTAACCCCTGAGAACAGGTGGGTTGGGGGGGCGAGTGTGGAGTAAAAATATTCCGTGCTCGGAGCGGGACTGCATCCCGGTTCCAACACACCTGCTTCTGGGTTTAACCCAGGCAGCTTAGTGTGCGCGTGGAGAGCAGACACCAGGAAGTCCTGCCCCCACTTAAAGCCAGCGGGCCGATACTTAAAAGGGCAATGTTCATTGAGATACTTGAGGTACTTAATATTTTGTGGATTGGAATAATAAAATGATTTAACCGTACCTGTTCAGGTTTCCCATTGCTTCCGATTCACCTCAGGTGAAAGCAGGCGGGAAGGGCCAGATCCATGAGGTGAGTGCCTTTATTGCACTGCTTGTGGGCCCGGAAGAGCAGGAGTGCTTCATTCAGGCACAACAAGCTCACCTGGCCGATAGGACCCCTGCGATCGGCCGACCCTCCTCCCCCGCTCCTCTCCAGTGATGATGACCCCCACCTACCTCCAACTCTTCACATGACCTCCATCGACTTCTGATCTTCTTCTCAGCCCTCAAATCTTCTTCTCAGCCCCCAGATCTCTTCGTGAGCCTCACGATCTTCTTCTTAGCCCCCCAATCCTCTCAGCCCCCTCGATCTCTTCCTCGGCCTCTGATCTCTTCCTTAGCAGCCCCCCCACCCCCCACCTCAACCTTCTCCCCGGCCTATAATCCCTTCTTCCCTTCTTCTGATCCCTGGCTGCAGCAGGCCTTACTGGGTGCGAAACCTTGAAGTGCAATTGATGGGCCTCATTAAGGTCACAATCTGTGATCACGACCCGCCCACTTACCTTACGGGTTTTGCACCCGGAAATTATCCCTCCCAGGCTGGAAGTTAAAATTTACCCCAATGGCCCCGATTTTAATATCATCGCCTGACAGAAACTGAGCCGGTCTGGGGGCAGTTAAAATAAGGTCAGTCACTTACCATCCTCTGATCCCGTTGCCTTCCTGCCATGTCCCGCTATTGACCTGCTTTTTTGAGGAGAGCAGGACACCTGCGGGAAGGAAGCGGGGTCCTACTTAAAATATGCAGATCGAGTCCAATTATGTCATCAGGATTTGCATCTGCAATTTTAGTTGAAGGCCTGAGCAGGGGAGCAGTGATGGCTTCCCCATCAGGCAGACCTGTCAGAAGCCGGATCAGAGGCCAGAAGAGGCCCGGAAGATGAGTTTTAAAGTTCTATTTTAGTTTTCCTTGTGGGTTAGGAGGGGCAGGAGTGCTCCTTCGAGCCTCACAAGAAAGCCTTGGGGTTCTCTTGCGCCAGGCTACCCCCATCCCGATCGTGCCCAGAGCCTCTACCCCCCCTCCCCTACCACTGACTGCTAGGAACCGTTCCCATGGGTCCCCAGCTGTGGCCTCCTGCTGCCAGATACCCACCTGCCCACCTGCTGGTCAGGTAGTCAATCTGGCCGGGTATCGGGCAGGACTCTGGAAATATTTATTCAAGTGAGGCCCTGCCAGTAAGATCGTCAGGGCCTCCACATTACTGATCTTGCCAGGTTCGTCGCTCACTACCGGGCTCCCACGCACCCTTCCCACCACCACCCCACCTGTAAAAATCGGGCCAATTAATATGATACAATTGCTGAACCATTCTGAGCAATGGTAAATCTGCTGGGAAGAGCTCCCTTGCACCATCAGGAAAATTAATTCACCCCAGCCTGCTTTCCCTCTGCTAACCATACTCAGCATTCAAACAAGGACACTGAATAATCAGTAGGTTCAGAGGAAAGTTATTTTATTGTAAATGTATAACTTTTTGTACTTGGGGATGAAACTCACCTTTATGGGGTATATTGTTGCTTCTTGGTCTTTTGTGGTGAATACCACATACTTTTGATGACCATAATGACAGTTGGGTGACCAGCTACAAACCTTTCCTCAATGCTGATCTGAAGCCAGCCACTCAAAGATGTACAAGACTGCCCCTGGGATGACTCTCCCTCTGACTCTTCCTCCTTCCCTGTGGAAAACTGCAAGGCCTTCACTCAATTCAGCAATTCTCTGCTGTGGCACAGTTCATTTGGGGCCTGTGGAGGCGAGTGAACTATTTTCCAACATTTTATAGTATACTGCATTGGTGCCTAACTCAGCAGCCATAACACACAAAGTGATGCTAATGGTGAGGTTCTCATCGGCCAAGATTAGGATTTGCCAGTGATTGTGTTGCAACCCATTTTATTTCCTTTGTCGACTATTAAGAATTTTTAAAAATATAAATGAGTGTCTTTAAATTTTATATTCAATACCATTGATGGGCCAGTGGACATGATGTTTTATGTTTTTTTTAATAAAGTTTAACTTTTTCCATTCTCCAAAAAAATAGATCCTTTGCCATACAGGTTCCCTGAGAGAACAGGCTGGAGACCTGCAACCAGAACCCCATAAGGCTCTGGATGAAGCATTTAGGCCCTCCAATTTTCCCTCTTTTGGATTCCACTTGGTATGTCCCTGTGACAGCATGGCTGAGATTGATGACTCACTGTATGAAAAATCATGATCCAAACCTGCAGTTGCCATGTTGTAGGCATCAAATTAGAGTTCTTCCATATTATGCCACCCAAAGGGATGTCTTATGTTTACATCTTTAGTTTCTTAAATCTATTTTTAGCACTTGATTGATCTGTCTGGCATATAGCATTTAAGCTGGCTGCTTTTCTTTCTCATACAGTTTGATTTTTTTTACTGCAAACAGACCTTCACAAAATTGTTCTGAATATAATAATCCTTAGAATTGTCATAACTGTCAACTGTGGGGCAAAACATCTTCACAAGGAAGGATGATTGTGCTTTGAAGCATTGAACTTGATCATGGGTGTGATTTGTTTAAGAAAGTGGGGTTTTCTCAAAGAAATTGTTTGAGAGGTTGTCCTAATCTAATTGACACATTGCAGAAAGATTGTCCAAGTGCTAATATGACGCACTGATAGAAAAACTGAAGGAACTGAAATAGCTTGGACCTTCTGAGGGCCTGATGCAGTTCGTCATTTTGTTTGATCAAGAGATTGTAAACTTTCTGTACTACACTTGCTTGTAGTTAGACTTCTAAACATCAGGTTATTAAATACAGATCGATTGTGACCGGCAATGATAAATTAATTACTGGGTTCTGTATTTAAAGCAATACTCTGAAGTAAATCACAGATTTATTTCCTGCTATGCTGTTTAATCCTGTTTGTAATGAGATTTTCATTTCAGGTTGACCAGAATTGAGATTAATTGAAATACATCATTGATTTAGCATCATGTAAATTACTTTAGTACATCTAATGGAGGCAGATTATATAGAGATAAAAAAGTCAGTGATACAAGCAAAACAGGTATGAAAATGATAGCATTTTGCATTATTTTGCAACAATGAGGATGTCTTCGTACTTATTTTAAATGTGACCTATTAAAGCAGACTGGTAGCTCAGTTAATCAAGTTTCCAAATTGGGAAATATATTAAGGTAGAATGCTAGCTACTGCCAAACAATTGAGCAGGTCATCAGTGGTAACTATGGAGAAGTCCATAGGCCAGGACATCCTCTCCTCAAGGTAGAAGGAGGAACTAAAGCAGCAGAAGGCAGTATTAGGATGCTTGAGAAAGTGAGTAAATGTCAATAAAAATTTTTAATCAGTCCTCATTGTTGATCTATATTAGATTCAAAGTGACAATCATAATGCAATGAAGCAACAGTGATTCATTTTACACAATGCTTTGGCCCTGAAATTACACAGTGGGACACTAGTATGCGGACTCTTAACATGTTTGCTGGAACTTCCCCTCTCTCTTGGTGTGTCTGCTTGGACATACCAAGTGGAATCCAAAAGAGGGAAAATTGGAGGGCCTAAATGCTTCATCCAGAGCCTTATGGGGTTCTGGTTGCAGATCTCCAGCCTGTTCTCTCAGGGAACCTGTGTTGCAAAGGATCATTTTTTTTGGAGAATGGAAAAAGTTAAACTTTATTAAAAAAAACATAAAACATCCTGTCAACTGGCCCATCAATGGTATTGAATATAAAATTTAAAATTGGCAGAGATAACCTGTTTAAAATAAATGGTTAACAGCCACTAAAAAGCAGAGAGAGGGATTTCAGGGGAATGTGTTAAGCATTCACATGCTAGTATCCCACTGTGTAATTTCAGGTTCAAAGATGATTTTTCTACAGTATGTTACAGGGTAATTTACAAGCCTTTCAAATAATTGACATTGTTTTTTGTGCTCTATGGTATTGTCAGGAAATCAACATGTTAAAATGTATATCTGCACATTTTCATCGCCGATGTGATGGTGTGCCACAAAAAAAATATTGGGATCAGTATCCTGAAGAAAAGGGATGAACAGTCTCCAGTCCAATTTGGGCGTGTTTTGTTGCCTAGTAACTCGGGCAGTGGCTCAGTGTCATCAGATTCAAAATTGAAAATCATCTTTTTTTGAACTCTGCAGCAGGCTAGCTGACCAGCTGCATGGGCTGAGCAGTATTAATATTTAAAGTAACAGGGAGGAGGAGAATGTATGCGTTCTGAGAGTTGTCACAGATTTATGAAAAGTTTATAACCTCTGCTGAAGGAGCTCTTTTGGGTTTGAACACATGTTTCCTGCTTTCACTCACATGCTACAGTGATAGAGTCTTGGGACTAGACTTGCATTCAAATCTATGAGTGCTCACTCCAGTTGATGTTATAGTTCAAACTCTCAAAAGACACTTGAAGGACTGCAAAAAAAAACCAAAGACATGCAAGGGAAAAAAAGCACATTGACTCTTATCAGATTAGAATTAGTTTACCTGAACCAAGAAGAAAAGGTACACAGAGGAAATAGGATCAGGAATAGAGGATAATGCAGAATATGATACAATTATTATAAAATGCCCCATCTCAGTGGAATAATGCAGTCTGCCTTTCATGTCAATCTGAGCTATTGAGTTCAATAATCCTGTTCCGCAAATAATATGGAGCTAGACTGTGGCATTGCAAAGAGAGATTTTCCTGCCATTCCTTCCCACCTTCCCCATTCTGGACAGGACCCATATACTCCAAAATCTCAAGAAGGTTGGGATTTCTTGCCCCAGGCTATTTATATATCCCGGGGGACCCCTGACATAGGGCCATTACCTGGAAGAGCCTCACACTGGCAAAAGAGGTAGGAAAAGGCCTGCAGCTGCATGTTGGACCTCATGGACCTCAACCTGCTGGCTGCTGATAGAGATCGGCAGCCAGAAGGTCCCAATTAAACTTTAATGTCATGGGGGGTGGGGTTGCAAGTTTAAAAGTCACTCATCTTGGAGACTTTGGCCTGCCCTACAACCTCCATGGATCTTCTAGTCCAGGCAAGGGGTGGGTGGGGGTGGGTGTGGGGGTGTGGGTGGGGGTGTGGGTGGGGGGGTGGGGGTGGGGGTGTGGGTGGGTGGGTGTGGGTGGGGGTGGGGGGGTGGGGGGTTGTTGGGGGGTGGTGGAGGGCTGGGTGGGGGGGTGGGTGGGGGGTGGTGTTGTTACAGTCAGACCACAGTGCAATGTTTTCTGGGCACTCACCTGGTGTTCACACTTGCCTCTGATGGGCCTGTGCCTGTGCCTGCTGCAGTTGAAGGCCAAATTCCATCCCCACCACCCCAGGAAAATGCAGAACTCCCAGCACAATGCTGAGCCTCTGCCCCTTTTTCCTGATCTTGAAACCTGGGGAAATGGGCATTCCTCAAGAACAAGGGTCAGGGAAATTGGCCCTCCATTCTTCTCCATCAAATAATATAGATGTGGACTATTGCCCTGTGGAGTTGAGTCAAATCCCCCAATCATATGACGTCAATTGAACAGAAAGATTAGTAAGCTAGCAGAGAGGGTGTTGCTAGTAATTATGAATTGGGAACAGAACAGCAGCTTGGAGAATCAGAAATCTAACAATGAAAAGAGAAAGATCAGTTTTGGAAAATCACAAGATGATTATAGATGAGAAGACCTGTCAGCCCGTTTTAATTCATTTATCCAAAGGGATCCTAAAGTTCTTCCATTATAGCATTGAATTGTTTCAGAGATTCCAGGGATTTTGCCTTCACTTGTCTTCCTGGAAGTCATTTCCACAAGTTGAACACTTTTCTAGCATGAAGAAGAATTTCTTGACATCAGTCCTAAATGTACCTTTGTCATACTTCCACAATTTAAAGTAATATTCTGGATTAACCTTTTCCATTTGCATAGCTATCTTATATACCTCTGGAAGATCACCTTAGATCATCCTTTCCAGGCTGAAAAGCTCTAGGGATTAGCCTTATGGCTCTTCCCTGCACTACTTCTCAACAGTCAGAACTGGTCGGAGTACTCAAGGTACGGTTTGACCAGAGCACTACACAATTTGGCCACAACTTCCTCTGACTTGTAATTTATTGTTGTAGTCGTGTAGTTCAACATTCTGTTGGTTTCAAGAAGTTTTCTCCTCACTGTGACAAATAAACACAATGTTCAGGAATTTCTTTGTTCTATAGAGTAGAATTTGGTCATTGTGGCAGCAGAGGGTTTGGAAATTGGGGCATAATCTGTCTCTGCTGGGTTTCTTCCCCTTCACAGCTGCAACGTTAAAAAATTCTGATGGGAGGGGGAGTACTTTTTCAGCCTGACCCCCTCCATCCCACAATCATTTTACAGAGGTGTTCCCAGGTTCCCCTGGAATTCTTATGAAATATACCAGAATTGTGGCCAGCAGTATGTAGGCCTGCACAAAGCAGGCACATGTGGGACCTCCAAAACTAGAGGTCATAAATAGAAGATAGTCACTAATAAATCCAATAAGGAATTCAGGAGATACATCTTTACCCAGAGAGTAGTTGGAATGTGGAACTTGCTACCACATGGATTATTTGAGGCAAACAGCATAGATGCATTTAAAGGGAAGCTAGGTAAATTCATGAGGTAGAATGGAATAGAAGGATATGCTGATAGTGTTAGATGAATTAGGGTGGGAGGAGGCTCGTGTGGAGTATAAAGACCTGCATAGACCAGTTGGGCTAAATAGCCTGTTTCTGTGCTGTAATTTCCATGTAATCTATCACAACCCAATTATTCTATCCAACCATAGGTATGTCAACTCCCAACAACCACGGACCAACAGTCAGCAACCAAGGTGAATGATGCACCTCCTACTTGAACAGCCATACTGGGGCACATGTGAATTCCACAATGTCAGATTCAAATTACAATCAATCCCAGAGGGATCAATTACCAGTTGGGGGCTTTCCACAAGATAGCAGCGCTAGAGTTATTTAACTTCCTTGAATCTTGAGGTGGACCAACCTGTGACTTCCCCCCACCCCACTCTCGGGTCACAGGGTGCCAAGAAGCTGCTCTAAATGCCGAGTAGTTCCGTGGGGTAGGAAAAGGGCCCCATATTTGAACTGATCACACAGCAAGTTGTATTTGAATTGAATTGAATGGCTTGGCTCTTCTTTCAAGTAAGCTGCCCAGTGACTAACTGAGTAATTGTCAAAACAATATATTGAGTTAAACTAGAACACAATTTCTGTGAGTGAAGCAGCTTTTCAACTCCTTGTACACCATGATGTTATTGAAGAATCCAAGTCCAATATCAAGTGAAGTTTTGAACAAATCTGCTTAATTTTTGTCACAATCACTTTTCATAACATTGACAGTTTCCCCCCCACATTTACCTATTATCTTTTTTTTTAGGCAGGTGTTTACTCTTGGAGAGCACATAAACCATTAGTTCTTTCAGAATCACAATGCTTCAAATTTGAATTGAGCATAGGTACACTGTGTTCATATGGCCAGTTTTCTATCTGTTCCTCTGCCTCAAGGAATATCCCACCTGGCAATCTACCTCAGCCTTGGAGAATGTTTTACAAGTATGAGTGGCAGATTGGAATGTTAAGTATTCTTTGAATTTCAGTTCATAACCACAAGATTGCAAAATGAGCATCTTAACCCCTATATTAAGTTGAGTATGCAAGACTCAACTTTTTAAAGCCTATATTTTTCTGTAACATTATTCATCTCATTGCGATATGACAAAGTTGTGATTTTCCAAAGAGGATTGCTGAAGGTTTCATAAATTCTTTAGACTTGCAATGAACTAATCACTAGCCTAGCTCCTGATCTTGTCATTACTGAACTGCTGACTTCTGTCTTAAATTAGACTTAATTAATTATAACTACTTCTCACTTATTTGCCTGGTCTCCATCTCAGTGCTGAACTCCTGTTAATTTCCTTTCTTTCTCTTAGCTAAACCTCACTCAACCTCTCACAGATGAAGAAGCTTCTCTGTAGCACAAACTTATTTTATACCTACAAGAACCATACCTGATGACTCATTCAGGGAGTTACTCAGTTCACTTTACCACTCCCTCGATTCAAATAGCATAATCCAGTTAACCTAATTAACTTTGGCATTTTTTTGATTAATCAGATTAACTGCAATCAGCATATAGCCTTTGCACCAGCAGATTAATAACACGGCCACCACCAACTCCTGTTTGGGTCAAACTCGCTTTCTTGTCTTCTCTCAGCCAAAACTCATACCAATTAAATGAATGGGTTATCCTCAGCAACACGATTAGAAACTCCTGGGCCAAGCTTTCAGCATCTCACTCATTCAGCCTTTTGCAGCTCAAAGGTAAGATATGGATTTTCAATCAGCATCTGAAGTGGTTTTGTTTTTGAACTTTAGTAATCATACAGAACTGGGATCTCTTTAATATTCTAATATTGTATTCTAACATTATTGTAATAGCAGGAAGACAACTCTCATTGTGTGATGTCCATACACCTCACTCTTCATTGAATTTACATTTTTGGAATGTGATGCATTCGTCAGCAGGTTTTAAATTATTAAAGATTCTATTGGCCCTTATATTGCTCTTACTTGGCAGTGTATTTGTTTGCCCTTGCAGATTTTTTAGAAGGTAAAACAATCATTAACCATTTGTACATTAGCAAGCAATTCATAACAGAAATAAGTAGCATATGTCATTCTGATGTAGCTGATTCACAAAGTAATGTCCCCAAATTTGCAGCAAAGCCAACCTTTTTCCCACATGGCTTATAAATGCTGTAACTGAAGATAAATCTCAGTCACTAAAGCTCAGCAAGAGACACTTGTGACAAATTTAGAATTCAAAAATGCCTTTAGAGACATCTAATTTTTTTAAACAAGTGCCCTCATAATTTATGAATTATCATTTTAAAACAATTTTCATGTGGCCATTTTTTCCTCCTATCTAGCAATGAATTTTGTAGATGGAATGCAATGTAGTACAGTACATGTTTTTTTCGAACTTCAAAGGTAATGACAGGATATGGCAAAAATGAAACAGCTGCAGGATATAAAAGATACTGACTCTGCATTCTGAATACAAGTCAAACTCTTACTGTAATTCCACAATGTCTGCTTTCATCTGACTGAGTTAAAACCTGAAAAGGCTGAGTTATTTTCACCCCAACAGGCAGGGCATGACTACTCAGACTTTAGTAGCTGGGTATCAAAAGCTCTGAAAATATTTCACATTGGGTTTCTTTGTTGCTGAAGATGTAGGTGTTAATGGACCTAGAGGCCCAAAAAGCTGCTTTATTTCATGTTTCATCGCTGGTCTTTTTAAGAATGTTGAAGAAGCACCTTCCGAGAAGATATCAAGATGCAGTGCTAAAGTGTTCAATGAATAATTAACATTTTAGTAATCAGCATAGGTAGTGCATCAGATATTTCTTCATTAAAGTACATGGGGGTAAATCCTCTGCCATTTGCTAGGTTTACTGACAAAGCAGATGAGGGTATAAAGCAAGTTTTCCACTTTTTATATTTCTGTCTACTTTTTGTTGAAATAAACGAATGCTCAAAAATATACTTCATTACGACTGTAACATTCAAAATTTCAATCTTAAAAATGTGTGTCATGGCCCATCCCATCAATTACAGAACATTATTATTGAATGCCTAGGAGCAGGTCATCTGCTCTTCCTATTACCTTGTCATTTTAAACCAACCACACTTGGCTCTTATTCCTTAAATTACCTATTATAATTTAGTTTGAAAAGTTTATATTTTGTAGTCACCTGACTCGCCTATGTCCTAAATTTTGTAGTTAACATTGACAGTTTATATGAATCATAAATTATATATTGGGACTGTGCCATTGCTTGTAATTTGATGTGTGCATGAATGCTGATGAAGAGAAAAAGTACATTATTTTTATTGCAACTACCTTCATTAGTGTAAGACTTACTATTAGTGAATAGATGTAAGGAATCTTGCAACACCAGGTTATAGTCCAACAGTTTTATTTGAAAATCACAAGCTTTCGGAGGCTTTCTCCTTCGTCAGGTGAGTGTGTGATTCCTTGAAGGCTACTGCATATATAGTCAGAGAACAATGCCCGGTGATTACAGATAATCTTTCCAACTGCCCGTTGTCAAGGCAATCAGACAGAGAGACAGGACATACAGGACTACTGAATATACAAACGGTCCGAACCCAAAGACAGACAGAGAGAGAGAGAGAGAGAAACATCTGAAAGGAAGAGAAAGAGAGAGAATGACCAGTTGTATTAAAAACAGATAACACTTTTTTCGCTGGTGGGGTTACGTGTAGCGTGACATGAACCCAAGATCCCGGTTGAGGCCGTCCTCATGGGTGCGGAACTTGGCTATCAATTTCTGCTCGACGATTTTGCGTTGTCGTGTGTCTCGAAGGCCGCCTTGGAGAACGCTTACTCGAAGATCGGTGGCTGAATGTCCTTGACTGCTGAAGTGTTCCCCGACTGGGAGGGAACCCTCCTGTCTGGCGATTGTTGCGCGGTGTCCGTTCATCCATTGTCGCAGTGTCTGCATGGTTTCGCCAATGTACCATGCTCCGGGGCATCCTTTCCTGCAACGTATGAGGTAGACAACGTTGGCCGAGTCACAAGAGTATGAACCATGTACCTGGTGGGTGGTGTCCTCTTGTGTGATGGTGGTATCTGTGTCGATGATCTAGCATGTCTTGCAGAGGTTGCCGTGGCAGGGTTGTGAGGTGTCGTGGACGCTGTTCCTGAAAGCTGGGTAATTTGCTGTGAACGATGGTCTGTTTGAGGTTGGGTGGCTGTTTGAAGGCGAGTAGTGGAGGCCTGGGGATGGCCTTAGCGAGGTGTTCGTCGTCATCGATGACATGTTGAAGGCTGCGGAGAACATGGCGTAGTTTCTCCGCTCCGGGGAAGTACTGGATGCCGAAGGGTACTCTGTTGGTTGCGTCCCGTGTTTGTCTTCTGAGGAGGTCTATGCGATTTTTTTCGCTGTGGCCCGTCGGAACTGTTGATCGACGAGTCGAGCGTCATATCCCGTTCTTACGAGGGCGTCTTTCAGCGTCTGTAGGTGTCCATCGCGTTCCTCCTCGTCTGAGCAGGTCCTGTGTATTTGCAGGGCCCAACCATAGGGGATGGCCTCTTTGACGTGGTTAGGGTGGAAGCTGGAAAAGTGGAGCATCGTGAGGTTGTCCGTGGGCTTGCGGTAGAGTGAGGTGCTGAGGTGCCCGTCTTTGATGGAGATCCGTGTATCCAAGAAAGAAACCGATTCTGAGGAGTAGTCCATGGTGAGCTTGATGGTGGGGTGGAACTTGCTTGTTGATGTTATCATGTAGTCTCTTCAGTGATTCTTCACCGTGGGTCCAAAGGAAGGAAATGTCATCTATGTATCTGGTGTATAGCGTTGGTTGGAGGTCCTGTGCAGTGAAGAAGTCGTGCTCGAACTTGTGCGTGAAAATGTTGGCGTATTGGGGTGCGAATTTGGTCCCCATGGCTGTTCCGTGTGTTTGGGTAAAGAACTGGCATCTCCACATCATACATATTAGTGAATAGGACATTACAGGGTCTCATGAGAGATGCAGATTGTGAACAACTTGAGAGATGCAAAGGTCTAAAATAACAGAATGTAAAAAAATGGATGGTGATTCTTGACATTTGGCAAATCAACATGTGCTTTAGTCCTTCACAGTTTCATCGCACATGGCAAGGCTCCTGATTTTTACTGTGAGCTTTGTCATCTAAAATATTTGTATAAAAATAAATTTATCTTTTGAAGAGAAAGCAAAGTACTAGAAGTTTTCTTTGGCAGAGAAATTATTACTGCAATAAAGTTCATTGTTGTTTAGAAGGAAATATTCATGGAAAGCCATAGTAACGGTGGGAGAAATTCAACTTTGGCGGGGCATAAAACGGACGGTAGTGACAGAAGAAGCATAGATTGTATCACAGAGAGGTGAAGGAATCCAGGGAACCAGGAGTGGAAGACTAACTGGACCCAAAGGAAAAGTGAGGCCCAGACCAGGAGACCATTGAGTACCAAATATGAACCAAGGCAACCAACTGACTAGCGTACATCAGATTGGGAGTTAGCAAAGCAACAAATTTTAGCCAGAAGCCAATACAGTGACTTTCTAATTTCCTTCCATTTGTGTCTCCCCTCCCAATCTCTGGCCTCCTTTTTAGAGTCCCTTTTGTCCTTTTCTCCTGTGCTATACTTTTCCTTCCTGTGCTCCACCCTATATGCTGTCTCTTTCCCTGTTGCATGTTTTAAAAAAAAATTCTGATATTTTCTTCTTGCTTCTTTATAGTGATCATGTTGCCCTGCTGGGAGAATGGAGCAGAAATCAACCTGCCACATGATAGAGCTGCAGAAGGGGGACTGCAGGTTACCAGGGTAGTCAGAGCAGCAACTGTCAGGCATCAAGTGTTATTAATAAATAATAATTATAAATAAATAAAATAAATGTTGAGTCATCAGGGCGCTTGAAACAATGGGACAATGGGAGCTGCAGTTTGTTCTGTGGGAGTGTCACAAACCAGAGGTCTGGGCACAGGGCACCAAACAGCAAAAAAATATCAGCTATAGATGAAAAACAGAGTGGTCCAGTGAGGCCAGAGATAACAGAAACTGTTTAAAACAAAGTCTCCAGGATGCTAAGCTGGAAGTGGATGAAAAACAATTGTGGAGTTCCTCAGAACATGGCGAATGAAATCAATCATTCCAGTGCTTGTATACCCCTTATACGAGTTGCTGATACTGTACATTTTGAAACTTTTTTCATCTCTACTTTTGATTAATGTCCATTAGTTATTCAAAGCAAGCTGATTTCACGCATATTACTTTTTAACCACATATGGGTAATAAATCATGGTATAGCTTCTAAATATAAAATTAGAATAGTCAACAACATAATTGTTATTAATTATGTCATTATTGATTGTGGAATGTAAGAAGTTGTCTCAACCTGATTTCCCAAGGGAATTGTCAGAGTACTGAATGTGTTATTTTATATTTTGGATAGTGTCCACTGAGATAAAATAGTATTTGTTTACATTCTGAATAGTAGAAATGTTATGAAATGAATAATACAGGTGATAAGAAATTCCACCCAAATTACTGTTCATTACTTCTTGTGTACCTGCTGCCGCTCCTCCCCCCTCCCGACCCTCACCATTTTTGCTCTGTTTTCTCTCATTACCTTTCCATGTTCATGCTATCCTCTTATTTTGGGAGAGTGAGAGGGTTCAGACTGTAAATTCCAATGTTGACAAAGTGGTATACTTAAACGGGTGAGATGCGATCAAATTTGTAGGCTGTGATATTTAACAAGTTCCACAAACATCTTCTGGTCCAGAGTCTGCTCAGTGGAGCAGGGTGAGAAGTGCTCGTGCTGCTTCTTCCAGAAGCTGCACAGAGAGACCTCTGTGATTAGCAGCCTGAAGGAGGAAGACGGCTCAATGACGTCTTCACAGGCAACATACTGAGAATCTGCAAGTCCTTTTTAAGCCAGGCTGTATGACGCAAAGCCCACAGACAGCATGGCCTCCCAGTCCTCTATCACGGAGGTCTTAGAGGACAGCGAGTGGGAGAGCATGGATTGGCCGCTGACTTTGGACGAGCTGACAAAGGCCGTCCGGTCTTTTGAGAAGGGTGGAACTCCCGGAAGCGATGGCTCACCGGTTGAGTTGTACTCAGCTCTGTGGGACTGGATAGGCCCAGACCTACTGGAAGTGTACGGAGGTGTGCTTCTAGCAGACAGCATGTCAGAGTCCATGAGGAAAGGCATCTTCACCCTCATCTACAAGCAGAAGGGGGAGAGGGAAGAAATCAGAAATTGGCAACCCATTCCTTACTAAATGTTGACTACAAGATTCTGTCTAAGGTCATTGCCCATGGACTCAAGTCTACCCTGGAGCGGGTGATCCACCCTGATCAGACCTGTACTGTACCTGGCGGGAAGATCTGATAGCCTTGCGCTACTCAGGGATACGATTGCCTATGTGCAGGACAGTGGGGTGAACACCTGCCTCATCAGCCTGGACCAGGCGAAGACCTGCGACAGAATATCCCACACGTACGTGATGGATGTGCTCTCCAAAATGGGGTTTGGGGATGGAATCCATGATTAGATCCGACTGCTTTACGCGGACCTTCGTAGCGCAGTCCTAATTAACGGGTGGGAGTCGGAGAGCTTTCCAGTCAGATCCCGAGTCAGGCTGGGCTGTTCTCTCGCTGTGATCTTGTTCGTGTGTTGTATAAGCCATTTGCCGCATCCATCAGGAAGGATGCAGGTATCGGGGGTGATGATCTCAGGCAGCGGAGGCCCTCTGGTTAAGGCCATCACCGTCTTTTGTCCTGATCAGTGATTGGTCCATAGACTGATGGCCATCTGCAACCAGTTCGAACTGACCTCGGGAGCCAGAGTGAACCCAATAAGAGTGAGGTCATGTTCTTTGGCAGGTGGGAGAACCGATCCTTTGTCCCCTTCATCGTCAGGTCTGACTACCTGAAGGTGCTAGGGATCTGTTTCGGGGGGTCCCAGGCCTGCACCAAGAACTGGGAGGAGTGGGTCGCCAAGGCCAAGCAGAAGCTTGGTATGTTAGAGAGGGAGTGCTCTCTCCTCCCCCCCCCCCCCCCCCGCATCTCTCTATGGCCGGCTGAATCCTAGTGATAAGGTGTGAGGTACTTGTGGTGTTGCTCTACATGGCCCAGCTCTGACCCATTTCCCACCGCTCCGCCACCACAGTCACCCAAGCTATCTCTCACGTTGTCTGGAGGTCCCAGTTGGACCCTGTCCACAGGAACACCATGTACAAGGCCCCTGACAAATGGGGGAAGGGCGTCCCCAATGCCGCCCTGATCCTGATGGCCACCTTTGTGTGTGTCTGCCTCAGGGTGTGTGTAGAGCCCTGGTACACAAATACCAAGTATCACTACGTGCTGAGTTTCTACCTGTCCACCACACTGAGAAGCTTGGGTCTGGCCATGCTGGCTGAGAAGGAACAGGACATCCCATCCAGCTGGACCATCCCCCACCACCTGTGCCAGGTGGAGATCTTCCTGGAGGAACCCTTTCGACCACAAGGCCATCTGACAGTGGTCGGCACAGCACGTTCTGGGGGCTCTGCAGAGAAAGGAGAGGGTGGATCCGATTGGGTAGTTCCCCAACCAGATGGTCAAAGCCATTTGGCAGAATGTATCATTGCCAGAACTGACCGACAGGCACTAGGATGTGACTTGGATGGTGGTGAGTAGGGCCCTTCCAGTGCAGTCTTTCCTGCATGAACAGCATCTCGGCGCCACCGCAAGCTGCCCTTGAGGCTGCAGCTGGGGACGAGACCGTTGTCCATCTCCTGGTGGGCTGCGCCTTCGTGCAGAAGGTGTGGAAAGAGATGCTTTTGTATCTGTTCCAGTTCATCCCCAACAGTTTGGTAACATGACTCTGTGCTCTATGGGTTGTTCCCTGGGACGCGCACCAACATCAACTCGGTGAAGGAGGCCCTTCGGACTGCCCGAAACCTGCTGGTCTTCCCAGGAGCTGTCCACAACCGAGTGTTGTCGACTGGCACGCTCCAAGGTCCAGGAGTGCGTGCTGTGGGACGCAATGAAGCAAAATGAGGCCTATGCAAAGGTTCAATGGGGAAAGGCCACCAGGTAAGGCGATCCCACCTTTATATTGTACACCATGGGCATGATTTTAGAAGGGGAAAATGGGTGGGTTAGGGGCGGGGGGCATTCAAAATCGCAATCATTTTGGACCCGCCTCCAACCCGCCCACTTCTGGTTTTCACCGGGGTGGGCGACCAACCCGCTCCCAGGTGGCGGATTGGTGATTAAAACCTTTCAAGGAGGCTGCGGGTCTCCATTTTTCCCAGAGTTTCCAATTTCCACCTCCTGGGGGCCGGGATTCCCGGGCCTTCTCTTTTACGCCATGTGAAAGGAGGCGAGAAGGCCGAAACTGACAGGTAAGTGCCAATGTGGGCCCGGGGGAGCATGAATGCTTCCCCAAGGCCCAACAAGCTTACCTGCACCCCCCACTCCGACAACAATCGCTGACCACCCCCCCCCCCCCACCCAACAATGATTGTTGAACACCCCCCCCCCCCCCCGCCGACTCCGACAACAATCGCGGACCAACTTCCCGCCCCCACCCCGATCACCGAATCGCCACCCCCCCCCCACACAATGTTTGCGGACCCCCGATCCCAACACCCCTTTCCCATGACTGACTGACTGACTGACTGACTGACTGACTTCTCCCCCCACCCCTTGATCCCTGTGCCAACCCGTGACCCTGTGCCCTGTGTGCTCACCCATGCCACCCCCTCTTCCCTCCGCCCCCCCCCCCCGCCACCTCCCCCATCTATACAAACAAAGACTTACCTGAACACGTCCTCTCCCTGGCTGCTCTCCCGTCTGACTGAGGCCAGCCTGTCAATCAGGCCGGTCAGTCGGACGGCAAACTGACAAAAAAAAATTTGAGAAGGGTCCTTTTTGTCTGGATAGATTTATATCTTGAAAATCTCATCAACATAGTTTGAATTTAGAAAATAGGGGCACACGCATTCCCCACAACACCACATCTTATCTTTTCACGGGCTTAGCTTAGATTTCTGAATGTGAGCATGTGACGAACTGTGGGCTGCAAAAACAGTACGGAGGTTAGTTTACAGCTGAAAACCCTGACCCCATTGTGAGGAGATGTTGTTTGGAGGGAATGAGTTCAGGATAATATTGGCGATACTATACTACACACGTGGGAATGATTTTAGGGAAAGAGCAGTGCAATGCCATTCCCAAACATGTAAAATAATGGAGGTATATTATATCCTTCTCTGTGCTTGCAGATTTGAAAGATGCAAGACAATCTAACCCTTATCAGATTGAAGTTTTACTCTGCTTGCAATACTTTGGGCTCTGGTGCCAATAAACTGGAATAGTTCTGGTCCCATTTCAATTATGTCAGACATAGAATAAATGTTTCATGCCAGATTCTGTGTTCAAAAATTCCGAACTAGAGTTCAAACATTTGTTGCACGATAACTGAATGACCCAATGTGTGTCTCTTTGCATTGCATTCTGGGGCACAAAACCCATAACCCAAAGCAGCTTGAAGTTATAATGTGTCCAGACTGAAATCAGCACGTTTTGCTAATCTTGTTTTGTTCTGGTATTGGGTAGGTTGAGAACAAACCAGGTTATATTACATTTCCAGAACTGGATTTCAGATGTTTTCGAAATAGTTGTTATTTTAGAGGAATAATATAACTGGGATATTGGGGTAAATCTTCCAGGTACTAATAGAATATTATTTTAGCCATGTTTCGACTACATCAGGTTTCTTTCTGGCTGAATTAGCATTAGGAACATAGGAATAGGAGTAGGCCATTCAGCCCCTCGTGCCTGCTCCGCCATTTGATAAGATCATGGCTGATCTGTGATCTAACTCCATATACCTGCCTTTGGCCCATATCCCTTAATACCTTTGGTTGCCAAAAAGCTATCTATCTCAGATTTAAATTTAGCAATTGAGCTAGTATCAATTGCCGTTTGCGGAAGAGAGTTCCAAACTTCTACCACCCATTGAATGCTTTGTAGTATCTTTACTAGCAATTCACAAATTAATTGTGTGGCATGATATTGGCAGTACAAACAAGGAATCAGCACTGCCAGTATGATATAGAATTAGATTCAAGATGTTGTGCTAATGCTGATCAATATTTCTTCCAATATCCAGGATAGTTTGTTGAATTTGATTCATGGGGGGAAGCTTTAAAATGTTTTGTTGTCCAACAATTGATCCATTATTTTTCTCGGTCATGATCATTGCACCCTGAGGTTATTTATCAGGTGACCAGGGGTCAAGAGGGTAGAAAGGAAGGGTAGAAGGAAGCCTTCATTGTAAGAGATAAGATGACAAATAATGGAATCTGCTCAAGCCAACAGAAATGTGACAGGCTTGAGGCTGAAAAGAATCTCTATTGTTTTAAACTTCCCTTACTCAATCTTGTCATTGTTTACAAGCAAAATACATTTTATGTGTCTTTTTCCCATTACTCTGCTAAATCAAGGTGATTTGCACATATTCTGACATGAAGTACAAAGGTGATATGTGAAAGAGGAAACACAATTTTAAAACACAGCATTTTGTTTTGCTATTTCCAAGAAGGACTGTATTTATACAGCATGGCTTTGGAGAAATCTTACCTTTTTTAGGATTCAAGAAAGGTATTGTTTAATTGTATTAATATTGTGAAACTTTATGTAGCTCATCTCTGGTTTGTGTATAGTACAAAAGGGTTAAGTAAAATATTTGTTCATGCTGCACTTTGAAATGATAAAATCAGATGTTCTGTGCGGGGATCCTGCAGGTTACAAATGAACAACAACAGCAACTTGCATTTATATTGTGCCTTTTAATGTAGAAAAATGTCCCAAGGCATTTCACAGGGGCATAAAGAAAAAAATATAGATGTTGAACCAAATAATGATATATTAGCAAGGGTAATCAAAAGCTTGGTGAAAGATGTGCGTATTAAAGAGGGTCTTAAAGGAGGAGAGGAAAGCAAAAAGATGGCGGGGTTTAAGGAGGGAATTCCATTGCATGGGGCCTAGATGGCTAAAGGCATGACCACCAATGCTGGAGCAAAGGGAGGAGGGGAAACGAGAGGCCGAGGTCAGAGAAAAGAGCTACGGGAGACGTTTAGGGCTGAAGGAGGTTACAGAGCTAGGAAGAGATTAGGCCAAGTAGGGATGTAAACACACAAGGTTGAGAATTTTAAATTTGAGGTGCCGGGGTCTGGGAAACCAATCAGGAAGGGGTTGTTGGGCGAGTGGGACATAGTGCGGGATAGTATATGGGCAGCAGACTTGGATGGTTAAGCCAGTTTTGCACCAGGTACATTCAAGCTTGCACCCTTTGAAGAAGCAAGAGGAATGGAACAGGGTGAGATGTTCGCAGGATGAGAAGGTGCCAAAGGAGTAGAAGGATAAGCCAAGCTGTGACTTAATGATAAGGACCACACCGCCACTACAGTGGTTTGGGCAGGCTAGGTAGTGGATGATATGGCCATAATGGGGAAGCTTGGTATGGGGTAAGGTGTAGCCACTGTTAGCCATGTTTCAGTCAGATAGGATGTCAATATGATCATCTACAATAAACTCATGGATGCCAAAAGCTTTGTGAGTGAGTGGACATTTTGAAGGGAATTGCAGAGAGAGACGGTGTTTGATGATCCACCAACAGAGTCAAAGGGCTGGTGGTGGATGTGGTGAGCAGGACGGGAATGAGGTTGGTGAAGCTAGCCTCCAACGGATGCTGGGTGGGAAGGTCAGTGAAAGCTGAGTTAGGGCCATTGGGGTTATTGTTTTGGAGGCAGCGACAGGTGTTGTGATGAGTGTGCCAGAGAATGTTGTGGGAGGCACCGAGGGTAACTGTGGGCTTGTTCAAAGGGAGCCTGGTACAGCAGCAGGAGAGAGAGTAGGCAAAGGAGTAGTAATGGGTTGGGGTCGAGAACAGGGTGGCAAAGTGCCAAAGAGGAGATAAATGCAAGATGGCATAGCCGGGTGACAGGAAGGGGAGAGAAAAAAAAGGTCCTAAGAGCAGCCAAAAAAAAGGAAGATAGAAGCAACTGGCTTGTGGTTGGAGCGGAAGCCAAAGTATGGATGCAAAAGGACACAAAGGGAATTCTAGATTACACTGGCGAGCAGAGATTAAGTGAAGCATTTCATGGTCATAAATAGAAGACAAGGAGCAGGCAATATAAAACAGTGCAAAGTTGAAATATGGGGATTTGTGCTGTGGAATCAGTTTGGAATGTCCATAAACCAATGCCCAGCTTCAAAGTCAGTAGAGGAGAAAAGGTAGGGCCAGAGTATTAGTTGAAGCACTGGTGGAGATTGTCCAGTGGATTCAGGGGCAGGTCATTTTTAAAAAAAAATTACATTGTGTATATTGTTACCAAATCTAATGGAATAACTGTACCTGTAATATGTTAGTGTGTTCGTAATTTTTTTATGTGTGCCCTGACCTAATACACATAATAGGATTTGCTTGCCCTGTGGTGGTTTAATTCTGTGTGTTTTTCATCATGAACACATTAAATTTGTTTTATTTTTTTCCCCTGTGTAGGATTTGCTTATTACCACAAATGGAGAAGCACCATTTATAACTTGACGTGAGCTTCTTGGTAATTTTTCCCCTCTTGACCTAAGACAGAGGTGTACTTTGCTGTGTCATTGATTACAATTAATGACTCAGCAGTACAGATCTTTCCATTTGGTTGTAAGGCATAATTAGCAGAGGTAAAACCATTTCCATTTTTATTAATTGGTTTATTGTGACCAAAATTGAAGTGCTGCCCAACTAATGAGAAAATGATAATTTACCTTAATCTGCTTATCATTTAGTGTCTCCGTTTTAAAAGGCAGTTCATTAGGAGGTGTGAAATATCTGACACATGCAAAATAAAAGTGAACAAAACCTACAAAACTGCTTCAGAGGAAAGAGACTGCAGCCTCGAAATTCATGGGGAAGCTCATTGGCAAGTTTCTCAGTGCAGTTCGAAGTTTGTGCTGTATAGCCAACAGCTCTTTTCTGTCGGTTGGTTCCTCGAGGGTTTTCACCTCCGCCATCTGCATCAGCGTTAGGATGCGAGGTCGCCCTCCTTCCTAGCCACCTGTCCTTGCTCCTGTGCACTTGTGCTCGGTGAATTTCCCAGTGCTAGTCTCTGAGCTGGTGCGTGCTTGGGTAAGGTTGAGTGACGCTGGATCTTCAGGATGGATGTCCTCCTATTGCTCCGGTCTCACTGGAGTTTCAGGATCTGAAGGGGAAGAGAGGGACAAGGTTTAGCAGATAGTGGCAAGGTTAAGCAGAGACAGATGAGTGACTGCAGAAAGCAGCAGCCTTTTGTCATGAATAGTATGTGGGTGAGATTTCAGTGAGCAGGGGAAGAGGGTGAGATGGCTAAACACCCTGCTGGACTTCTCCTCCAGTCTCTCCAGAAGCAATGGTCCTGACACACCCACTGCCCGCAACGTTCATGACAGTCGCTTCCAGAGGGGACAGGGTATTTATGGATGCTGGGCCTCATGTGGCTGGTAGCTCCCTGTTCGAGCTGGTTAGCTTCTCCTGCAAGAACGTAGGGAGTGTGTTAGTGTTAACCTGGTGAGACTTTTCGAGCGTGTGTACGTCAGAGTAGAATAGTGTTGCTAGTGCGTGAAAAATGGCACAGTTATGAGCAAGTGAGGAAAGTGATAATGAAGAGAGTAGCAGGTACAGCGCGCTGCAGTAGCAGCAAAAGGAGATGGAGTGAAGTATGCTGCAGTGATTGGGGGAGAGAAGTGTTGAGTTTTGTGGCTACAGGTAGTGCAGGGAGAAGCAGAGAGTAGTGAGAGATATGAGTTAGGAATCTTGCCTTATTAACCCTTGTCATATCATTAAACTTTATTCTGCATTGCAGTCAGGTCCTTGGAGCAATGCTTCAGGCGCTGACCTGCTCTGACACTTCTGTCTGCCATTGCTGTGATCCAAGTCGGGATGCCTTCTTGCCGCTGGGTGGAAAGATGAAGTCCCTCCTGCTGCTGACCCAGTCCACCGGTACCTCCAAAGCTGCATCTGAAAAGTGGGGAACCCTTCTAGTATGTTTTCTGCCTACCACATCAGAGAACGGTGCTGATTGCAGCGGCATTCACTTCTCCTTTTAAGGGGTGCTAGCTGCCTTTAACTGACACCACCGACATCTGATTTCCTGCACTCCCTCATTCGGAAAGCTGCCATTGAAGAGTGCGCGTAGTGGACAATAACCCCATGTGACTCCGAGGGTTAGCAGTGGAGGGCACCCGATGGGTGTGATCCCAGCATAATATCCGGGAAAGCTGCTCATGTATGTTTTTGGGGCCATTGTGTGTGAGACATGGACAAATTTGCACAAAGCGGTGAATTACATACATCAGAGCTGTGTGTACATGCTGTAATCTTTGTTAAAAAAACTGGATGAAGCTGATTTTGAAATAATGATCTGGCAAAAGAATGGAACCATTACAAGTACAAATATCTCCTTGCAGATTCTTCACTGTACAATACCAAGCTGCTTTTTTTTTCAGTACCGGCTACCATTGACCCTGTAAATAGAAAAAGAGTTATTGACCTGTACAGAGAGAGTCACACCTGTGCATAGAACAATAAGCCCTGTTTGTCCTCTTCAAACCCATCTTAAAAAAAAAACAATTTAGCTTTTCCAACCTGTCAGAATCAATTGCGTGGACTGAAGCCAGGCTACCAACATGTAAACAAGAAAAGAAAGGCTGACAGGAGTGTTTGGAGTAATGCAGGTGTGAAGGTTTATAGGGGCCTGGGGCATAACTTTTGACCTCGAAGGCAATGAGGAATTGAAGTCCAAAGTCTTGTGACATGAGGGATTGATAGTAGAGATAACTAAAACAATAATGCACATAAAAATTTGAGAGTTAGAATTGTACAAATTTAAATGAAAATAGAAAGACCTGGTTGCACAAAATCATTGCGTGGCACAAAACCTTGTTTTCAGGGTTCAATGGGGTTCCATTGATGAGCTGTTCATACCGTGCTTTTGATGTGACTAGTAGTATGAGTAACAGAAACTTCAATATGTCCTGAACAAAAGAATCTAACTACATCTGCAATTGCAAAGATCACACAACAAGGTTACTCTGGGACTAAAGCCCTGAAATTACTCTGGGAGATTTTAGCTTCATGTGAAATTCCTCTTTATGCTATCGCAGCTGCACTGTTAACCCATTTATTTCAAGTGGAACTAATGGTACTGCTACAATGGAGGAGAGAGGACTTTAAGATGTACATGTTACACTGGTATATCATGGCATTATTTTAGGGCCTCAGGACTCAACGTTATTTGCATTCAAATGGCATTGGTAAATGGGATTTCCACACCCCAGGACCAATTTGGGATCAAACCTGATGGATCTATCCTGATCTGCATAGCTCAGTTTCACATTGGGTTAGTGTCTTCACCAATTGGTAGTTGAAAAGTTAGCATTCAATTTGAAACTGGGACTTATCCAAGAGTACCTTAAGGAAACTGAACTGTACTGTAATTTACTTTTTATTCCAAAGCAGTCTGGAAAATGTATCCATTTAATGAGAAACATTGGGGGTTATTAGAAATGTTCTAAAGAAATACTGTGGATAGATAGGCTAGATGGACTGAAGGGCCTAGGAAAGGATCACGCAGGACCTGTTCTTCAGGAGACAAATGGACACCAAAGGGTCCAATATGACATGCACTTTGCGCATGCTCAGACTGTTTCAGGTTTCTTTCGCCAAATTGGCGTCTTTAAAGGGACTACTGGAGGCTGCCACCTAAAAGGTATGTTTTTTTAAAAAAATTACTGACCTGAATATGGCGCCAAGGGGAACAGAAGTGTTCCTTCTAGCTTCACATTGAAAATGCGGGCCATGGTAAGACACTGCTTGCACCTCCCCCAACACCCGCCCCCCCCATCTCTTCCGTCCCCCAAACTTACCATAGGTCCAGTGCCAGCGTCCCTATAGGAGGACTTTTCTCCTCTTCGCAACCAGTGCACAATCTCTTGGGACGCCGCTAGCACCCCTAGCATGTTGGACGCATCCTGAAGACAGAAGGAACAATTTTGCGTGGCCGTCTTGCGTGTCAGTTACTGCGCAGCAATCATTGCCACTGCTGGGTTCACGCCTGAATTCGGGCACGAACCAATTTCTAGGCCAAGGTCTTCTCCTGCCTGAAACTGTTACTATGTTACTAAGAGGTTCTTTTTCTATGCATTCAGAGTATGCTCTATTAATTTCTAGCATTACAAGTGTAACGTTGGAAATATTTTTGATTTCATGCCAACCACATTGCTCAGCAGGTAAAATAGTAGAACAGCACAACTGAGGCTGTCACATTTAGTTTTAAATCTCATGATAAAATCTAACAACTGAAAATGTGATCCTGTCATGCGATTAGTTATTTGGCTGCCAGTCATTTAAAAATGTGTGAAGATATTTCATAATTTAATTTTTCATAAGCCATATAGAATTAGAATTTGACAATAAAAATGAATTCCAATGATATCAAAGAAATGTCACCATTTGACTAACAGATTTTGACATGTGTCAAAACTGTACTATTTGTAATGTGTGTAATTCTTCTGATTTTATTGAAACGTTTTCTGTGTGCTTCAATCAGTTTATGTAACAAAAGAATCTGCCTTTTCCAAAGAAAATAATTGAATGCTGTCAAATCTTTGCAGTGCTGATTATTTATAACTAGCGAATCATGACAATCCATGCATTTTCTTTCATTTAAGGGACAAATCCAAATGTACACTTTACAGCCATGCGCAAAATGAAAGAAGGAATTCAACTCTACTTTCATAGTAAGATTTTTTTTTGAAGTTTCTTTTGCTGATTTTCTTATCGTGACTTCTCATGAAGCTAAAGCATGCTTTTTCCCATTCACATCTTGGAGAATATCATATCCCTTCAGGATATCCATGTCTAATTACTGGCACATTCTCAGTGCACTGAGCACAGCCTTATAGCCTCTCTGGATCAATGATGACACAAAGAAGCTGCACATAACTTCAGCCCAGATAGCTTCTGCATACAGGTTATTGACCTTGAATTAAATACCTGTGCAATGAAATTATATGGTATTTACTAAGTAACCAAGATTCACGTATTTGCTTTCTCTCTGGATAATAGAAGGATTTCGTTCATTTACTGGGAAATTGTATTCATAAAAATTCAATAGAAGAAATGATGGTGGAATTATTATTTGTATATTAGGTAGCATAATAGAATGCAACTGTGGTGAGGATAGTTGTTTGATAACATGCCCTGGTGATTTCTGAGAGCACAGAAGCTTTGGAAATCTTGTGCGAAAGTGCCAAAAGAGAGAATTTGTATTTATCAATAAAGCATTTTATCACATCCTCAGGACATGCTAAAGCATTTTGATTACAATGAATTGTATTTAAGTATGGTCATTTTGTTTTGTAGGCAAACACAGCAGCCAATTTGCACATAGCCATTTCCCACAAACAGCAAATTAAATTAATGACCAGTTAATCTGTTCTTCCCTCAACCAACACTACCAAGAATGTTGGCCAGGACACCAGAAGAATTCCTTGCTTTTCTTCAAATAGTGTCATGGGATCTTTTATGCTCACCTGAACAGGCAGACAGAATCTTGGTTTAATGTCTCAATCCAAAAGATGGCATCTCTGACAATTTAATATTCCACCAGTATTTCACTGGATTGTCAGCCTAGGTTTTGGGCACAAGTCTTGGAAGGGGACTTGAAACCACAACCTTCTGACTCAGCGTTGAGGGTGTTACCAATTGAGCCAGAGCTTTCCTTTATCTCAATGCATGCTCCAACGCCATAATTCAGTTGGTAATGATTAATTCTCCCTTTCAACCAACATACAAACGATACAGTAATGTGGGAAGACAATTCCACAAGCAAGAGAAGTGATGATTAAAGCTTTGCCACCAGCGTTCTGTTGATGTTAAGTGCTTACATGCAAGCAGCGTTGGTGGTGCTGGTCCAGTCATGATCTTATCATAGGAAGGAGGCCATTCTGCCCATCGAGTCCATGCTGGCTCTGTGCAAGAGCAATCCAGCTAGTCCCACTCCCCTGTCCTATCCCCATAGCCCTGCATTTTTTTTTCTTTCAAGTACTTATCCAGTTCCCTTTTTGAAGGCCATGGTTGAATCTACCTCCACCACCCTCTCAGGCAGGGCATTCCAGATCCTAACCACTCGCTGTGTTTTTTTAAAAAAAGTTTTTCCTCATGTCACCTTTTTGGTTCTTTGGCCAATCACCTTAAATCCATGTCCTCTGGTTCTTGACCCTTCCGCCAATGAGAAAAGTTTCTCTCTATCTACTCTGTCTAGGCCCTTCATGATTTTTGAATACCTCTATATCAAATCTCCTCAACCTTCTCTGTTCCAAGGAAAACAACCCCAGCTTCTCCAGTGTACCCACGTAACTAAAGTCCCTCATCCCTGGAATCATTCTAGTAAATCTGTCTGCACCCTCTCTAAGGCCTTCACATCTTTCCTGAAGTGCGGTGCCCAGAACTGGACACAATACTCCAGCTGTGGCTGAACCAGTGTTTTATAAAGGTTCATCATGACTTCCTTGCTTTTGTACTCTATACCTCTATTTATAAAGCCCAGGATCCCGTATGCTTTTTTAACCGCTTTCTCAATCTGCCCTACCACCTTCAACGATTTGTGTACATATACCCTCAGATCTCTCTGCTCCTGTACCCCTTTTAGAATTGTGCCCTTCAGTTTATATTGTTTCTCCTCATTCTTCCTACTGAAATGTATCACCTTGCATTTTTCTGCATTAAATTTTATCTGCCACCCACAGACTATAGTAGACTTATACCCTGGCAACATTTGTGAAATGTTGTAAAGGATGGACTCCAGTATGGAATAGGCAAGCATTATCTGGTTCACTGATCTTTTCTTTGTAGCCTGCCAAGCAGTGCTTTAATATTATATTAATGAGCACATACATGATTTGTGGAACATTAATATTGGCAACTTTGAGAAGTATGATTAGGCTATATTCAGAATTCCCCCTCTTTCACCAGCTTTTCCCACCATCTGTTAATTGAGTTTGATGTCCTCAGTAATAGACTCCCTGCTACTTGTTATGATGCCAACTATGTTATTTATGAAGTTGAGGAACAGAATAGCTCAAGCAACCTCCTTTGTAGGTGGTTAGAAGATTTTTTGATTCTAGTGACACAGTATTTGCAGCCTTTGAGGGCCCCATATTTCTACAAAATCACAAGATGAGGGATATAATTCGGCCCATCTTCGCTCATCTCATCAGTATTGAAAAAAACTTAAAGTCCACCCCCTCCTCCCCGCCCCCATTAAGTCATATAATTGTATTTTGAATGAATCTAAGGTTTTTGCCTCCACAGCATTTCCCAGAAGACCACTCCAAATGTTGATTAAACTTTGCATAAGACAGCTCTCATGAATGTCATTTCACCAATTTTAGCCTCTTGGTTGCCTCCTTTCAAGGTTAAAGAGCCACTGGTCTCTCTCTAGTCTTTCCTCAGGATTCAATCATTTGATGTCAGTTGTCAGCCTCTTAGCTTGAGTTATTTCCTTTTGTTTTGATGACCAAAATGGAACACTATGCTCTAGGTGTGGTCTGATCAAAGAACTATACAGTTTTAGTATGAAACTACTTTTACTCAAATGATCTAGCAATATAATTTAGTATTCTGTTCATTGCTACTCCACAGTGATTTGACATGTTAAATGCCAAAACTACAATCACACCAAGATCTCTTTTCACTTCAACCTTAGCTATTTCTACACAATCTATAAGTATACTTGTGACACCCATTTTTTTCCTTCCAATGTGTAGTACTTTGCACTTGTCTGTATTGAATTTCATCTATCACTAATCTCTCATTTGCAGATTTTATCCAACTGCTTCTCTAGGTCTTTGAGTGCTTACTCCAAGTTAAATGTCCACCCTACTTTAGTATCATGTGCAAATTTGTAGGTTAGGAACAATAGGAGCCCCAGTGAAGTCAATAGAAATAAAAATGGGGAGAGGTGTAAAATGGACCGCCGACCCATTTTATACTATTGTACAAAATCAAGATCTACTCCGATGAATCCAAAAGACGCTTGAAGCAAATTAATATTCTGTGTAACTGCTTGATTTCTACAAAAGGGACAGACAATTAAACAATTGCTGTAGTGCTTTACAAATGAACCAGGGCTGTCTGCATAGAGATAAAAAGTAAACTTTTTTTTAAAGTATTAGTATTTTAGTTCTGAGAAAAGACAAATATTGGAGACATATTCCAAATGAGGTCTAATGACTTTCAAACTATAATTGAACTGTAGAATTTAAGAAGACATGTCATACATAGCAATTCAGTATGACTGCTCACTAGAGACAAAAACTTAGATCTCGGTCTAAAATAATACATCTTGGCATGATTTTTAGAAAAAAACAGTACTTTGAATTTTTAAAGGTTGCATGGGTCTGATTTTTCTCCATTATATATTTCATTTTTAAAAAAAACAATAATATGCAGGAAATCACAATGTAGATTAGATATGGAAAAAAAGACTGGAAGCTCTTTCAAATACTCAAAAGTTTAAAGTTGATTTTGATAGGCTTCTGGAGGTAAATGACCATAACCAAAGCAATGGAGACATTCAAGTCACAGTGGGCGCTAAATTGGGCCGTGTAGCGCCCGTTGTTTCGGCACTACACAGCCTCTTTGACATCCAAGACGGATCTTGGATGCGCACGCGTGTTTCCAGCGTCACGCTGTGTGCGCCAGACACCATTTTGGTATAGGAGTTAGCGCAGGCGCAGATAACGAACGCTGGAATCATGTAAAGTAGGGAGAAGATGGCTCCAATCAGTGTACAACGCTGATTTAAAATGATACACACTATTTTGTGACTTAATGTCAACTCAAAGCACAATCTTAATCCCGACCATCTGAACATCTTAGAGTGCCTGGAGGACCCCCCACAGGCGCTATTTAAAGGGACCATGCAGGATCTACAGGTTAGTGGCTGGATTATTGCTTCTGGCTGCCGAGACATTTGTAACTGTTTGTTTTTGGAGGTCTCCTACACTTGAATACTAGGACACGGGGACATAGCCTAACATTTAGAGCCAGGAAGTGCAGGAGTGAAGTTAGGAAATGCTTCTACCTGCAAAGGGTGGGAGAAGTTTGGAATGCTCTTCTGCAAACGGCAGTTAATGCTAGCTCAATTGAGAATTCTAAATCTGAGATTGATAGATTTCTGTGAACCAAGGGTATTAACGGTTATGGGGCTAAGGCAGGTATATGGAGTTAGGTCACAGGTCCACCATGACCTGATTGAATTTTGGAACAGGCTAGAGGGGCAAAATTCCACCCCCCACTTGCTGCCTCCTGATATGTACCAGCTTCTCCTGCAAGAAAGCGGTATGTATGTCTAGGTGATGTGCCTATCATGGTTGAATAGCTGCCAGTGTGTGTGGCCTGTGAGTTGTGGGTGGGTGGCTTGCAGCGGTGGTAATGTGTAAGGTTGAGTGGGTTGAGTACTGATGGAAAGAGTTTGTTGGTATGTGTGTAATGGGGTGTGTAGTGCATGGAGCAATGGATCTGGCTTGTGGTGTAGTTGGTAGGAATTGACAGTTGACCTCACTCATCTTGACCACTCGTGTCAAATCATTGAACTTCTTCCTGTTCTGCGTCCATGTTCATGATGCTGTGTGCCTGGCATTGACTTCATCCCCCCCTACTGCCTCCCACTACCTTTTGGGAGTATGTCTGGAGGGCCTGTTGCCTCCCCCACCCCTGTGGATATAGGATGTCCCTCCTTCTGTCCACCTCTTGCACCAAGACCTCTGGTGCATCAACAGAGAAGGTTGGTGCACGGAGTCTCAGATCGACAGATTGGTGAGGTCTGGCATGCAGATTGGAGGATGTGGGATTTAGTGGTGCGCAACCTTTATTAAATGTTTTAACATAACTCATCAGTATGTAAAAATAGGGATGGAACCTGTATCTGTGCTATACGTGTGCGAAGTCTGATCTCTGTTCAGACTCCGTGCAGACAGCAGCCTGTTATATTCAGCAAATAACAGGTACCAGCTACCTTTAAGAGATTTCTAACAGACAGCCTGCCTTTAACAGATTGGAGCTTCCCCCTGCTGGTGGAAAGTGCAAATTGCATGGAATCCTTTTTCAACGCTGATTCCCAACGCAGATTGCAGGCGAGTCCTCAGGCCTGACAAAAATCTCATCCTGCCTGCCGGGGTAATGGCAGATCGTGCTACTCCCGTCCAAAAACAGGCCCTATCCAATTTTTCTCCCAGTATGTTTTCTGTAGTGTGTTCTTTTACTGCTACACATGAAATATATGTACCAGCACATACTTGTTGGACTTAATCTGAATCTATAGGACTGCTGTGTTTATGATTAGTCTTGGGAAGTTAAACAAAATCAAAAGTTCTATTAGATATTAATTAGGATTACAGCCAATGTTCTATAGTTTATGCATAACGGGCTTTATTCCTCAAAAAGGAGTTTTACATTTTAGTGGCATTTCAGCTTTTCAGTGGAATGCTTTCCACCTGAATTTCATTCATGTTTGAAGTCATTAACTGTATCTAATTGGTAAATTGATATTTATTTTGTATGAATAATTTAAGTGATTCATTTTCTTTATGAATATAGCAATTTTATACTCAGCCTGTCATCAGCAGATTTCTGATGTACTGAGATACTGTCAATACATTGATTCACATAGTTATAACATTGTGATCCATAATCTGCATTTAATATTTCATTTGCACCATGTCTGAAACACTATAATATTTCTCAGTTGCTGTTACGATTCATGAAATGCAGCATTGTTAAAGGACCTATTTGACCTGGGGAAAAGCAATATGTTCAATATGACAGAGTAAGTGGTTCCAATAGGGATAAAAATCATTCACTGAGTGTAATGAAGTACAGTGCAATCTGACAAGAAAATTATTTGAGAAGAACATCGATTGTGTTTTACGGGGGTCCAGATACAAAGAACAACTAATTTCTTTACACATTTTATTTTAAAAAGGAGTTAAATTTAAAGCAAAAGCATGAAGGCGATCTTTAAATGATATTACTGTCTTTCAGCTTTGATGAGTTCCTTTTGGAGATTCTATGGCCTAGAAATTCATGGGCACTGTACCCATTTTACAGGCATAAAATGGGCACCTAAGCGTCCAATATGGCAGGCGACATGCACATTCACATTCCACACCAGATATGCACCATTCACCATATTGGTAAAGGATCCTGGACTGGTGTCCAGGCCCATGCCTGAAATAGGCGCTCGACCCTTTGCATATGCAAATAAGGGGCCTTATGCCTGTTTTAGGCCCCTTTTCCAAAATTCATTTGGGACTGATCGCAACATGCAGAGTCCATGCTTCGGTCAGTATTTTCAGGCACTTGGCAGCCTCCAGCAGACCTTAAAGGGACCACCAGTGGCTGCGTCTCAAAGTAAGTTTTAAAAAAAAATGTTTTACTTACCTGAATATCTCCATGTTAAATTCTCAGACCGCTGCCGGCCAACATTTGCCCCCCTTCCTAGTGGCTCGCCCCTCCCTCCCGGACGCTGCTTACCGCCTCGGCCAGTGTCTGAGCTGGCCGATCTTCATTCTTATGAATATTTTTTTCAACTGGATGTAATATTTACACCCATAGCCTCTGTTCCCTCACAGCTGAGATTAAATGGTCTGTCCAACAAAGTTAAAGATGCTGCTGGTAAGTGTGGCTGCAGCAATTTTTGCAGTAGTTCATTAAAACATAGTCAGAAAACAAAGTGAGAGCAGGTCAGGTAAGCAAGCTCAGCAGTGTTATATGCTGCAAGCCCCAATAGCTGCCACTACTGGGTACTTTGTGGCCTTCAGCCCAGGAAACTCATCCAACTTTTAAATAATGGGGTTCTAAGGATAACTAAATGCGAGTTCACCTAGATTTAACATTCACTTCAACCATCCATTGTGCTAACTTTTCTCTTCTTGCTTTCAGCAGCTAGTCTAATATCCTTTTTGGTTTTCCTTTTGCATGATTTTACTTTTGCTAGTTAGCTGACAGTTAAACCACTTGAGAAGTGTGGAACCAGCATAATCATAGGCCAATTGGGATTGGGCAGATTTCCAGCATTATTTTTATTCCGAAAGGGCAAGTAGTTCTCCCAATGGAAAACATGGGACATTTCACTTGGATGCATTTTAGGGATAATTATCCCCCAAAATAGGATTAGTAACAGTTTTTAAAAAAAAACTAAAAATGGAAAAAATACACTCATTATGCTTGACCATTTCTTTTTCTCAAGAGTCATATCTACGTCTATTATGAATTAAGAACATACTTAACTTGTTTTAACGTTCATAATTATCTCATTAATAGCTATTTTAAAAAGTTATCTACACTGCACATGTCAAATGTAATAATTTTCTAATGCCATATTGTGTGTGTGTGTGTGTGTGTGTGTGTGTGAAAAAGTATCGCCAGGCAGGAGATACAGAATACGGGGATCGGGTGGTCTAGTAGATAACAACAATGTGATTCCATCTGTGGGACTAGTATCCAGACTGATGGGAGGAATGTCTCCTTTCTCTGTATTGAAATAAATCTGGACAGACTGAACACAGTTTCCATTGAAAGTAAGCTTACTACATAAAGTCTCCCATTCACGAAGCCCACCATAGTTCACAAGATTACAAGATAATTTCACATTAATTCATCCATCCGCATAGATCCTAACATCCTCCCATTTTATCATCCAATTGTTTCTTAAATGATTCCAGGGCTTTTGCCACATTAAACTATCGAGAGGGCGGATTTTAACTCTGGTGGAAATTGGGGCTGCGGGGGCCAAAACGGGCTCCGAGCCATCTGGCCCTGGCATGTGAGGCCCGGGAGATTTTAACTCCCTGGTTTCATTTACATGCACCGACTGATGAAATGACATAATTGCGGCAGATGGGAGTCAAAATTGGTGGGAGCGTCAGACCGCTGCCAGGACCCGCAGAAATGTCCCACAGCAAGGTAAGAAAAGATTTGGGTGGGGGTAGGCGAGTCTGCGATCAGGGGAGAGAGAAGCCCGGGGCAGGGAAGGTCCAAGGTATCCTTATGGTGTCTGGAGGAACCTTTTCAATTTTTAAAAAAAAATCACTTACTTGGGCCTCCTCTGCCAGGTTCCTTATTGCCGCCCACTTTAGCTGGCAGGTTGGAGACTGTGAAGGCCTTGATCAGGCCCACAGTTAAAATGGCGTGTGTGTCCTGATATCATCGGGATGCAACACTGCCATTTAAATTAGGCCCCTGCTCCTGTGGGGCGGGCGACCTTCCCATACCTGAATCACCCCATATTGTGCTTTGGAGGCTTGATTTTAAAGGATTTGGAAAATAAACCACAAATGAAAACTTAAAATCGTTGGATAGAAATGTGCAACTGTCATGGGGAATAACTCACCATTCAAAATAAAAATAGTAAAATCCAAATGAAGAATGAGGGGAAATGGCCATGTATGAAAGAAATAAAAAAAGTTCGAGCATAACTTTGAGTTATTTGCTATCAGATGTTTTGTGGAATAAAATATTAGAAAAACGTTGAACTGTTTAATTTCTAGAGAGTTCCATTCATTCATTTATTCAGGCACTAGACTGTGATCCTACCAGCTGCTGGAATTCAAGCTGTTTAAAATTATAGTATTCCAGGCTGGTGTATCAAACAATTTGATCATCATCCAATGTAAAGAAAGTTCAAAGAATTAGAATTACTGAGCGTACACAAGAAAGTGATGGTGAATTACCACACCAGGTATCCTATTAATCCCTGCAAGATAAGCACAACAAACTAATCAGTCAACAATGGAATTGTTGTCCCCGCTTAAAGGAGTAAACTGCAGAGTTTTCAATCAGTTTATCTTTAATCTGTTAATCATGCTATTAAAATAAAGTTCATGTATATTAATCAAATACCCATATTTTCTGATATAAGCACCACCTTGTAACAAAAGATTGAGAGATACATACAAAGGCCAGAATTTTGTGCCTTGAAATAATGTGAAACATAAAGTGATGATTGATAAATTAAAAAAACACTCTATGGAATCTTTAACCTGCTGCCTGCTTATTGAGGTTGGCACAAGTTTGTATTAAAACAGAAAGGTTGGTTAGTCTCCGTTTTTACTTTTTGATGAAAATAAGAGGCAAGGATTGGGATTCAGAAATTAGAACAATCTATTATTTTCATGTCCAAGTGTGAAGATGAAGGAGTTTGCTCCTTTTGTATGTTAATGATGACAGAATATTCATGTTCCCTATTCTTTGTAACTGATGGGATTTCACCACTTCAGTGAATTTGTTTGTGTCCTGTGTGTTTCTGAATTCAAAATGAGTATGAGGCTGTTGTCATTACACACGAACAAAATGTCTTAATTATTACAGAGGAAATCATATAAGTCAGCATAGGCACTTTAAACAGTCAATTCTCCAATTACTTAGCCAATGCTAGGACCTCTCCAGCTTTAAGTAGTTACACAAAAAAAAATACAATTAGCTGTATAAGAACATAATGTATTGCCAGTTATAGAAATGAAAACTGAATTCAGATTTTAAAAAAGAGTGAAAACCTTGTTCAGGAGATGTTTTGTTTGATTTCACTTTTCATCAATCTGTGTTAAACTGAAATGCAACGTGTTGATGTTTAACATTAATATTACTTCCAAATGAATTTGGACTAGAAACAAATGGTGAATAGCCTGGGCAGACTTGATTGGGCTGGGAGTTTACTTCTAAGGTGGAAAGACAAACATTTTTTTTCACAGAACATCTTATTAGAGGAATTTTGACCTATTGGATATAATTCAGATAATAAAGGTTGCTCAAAGGAACATCGGAATTGTGTGCTATTGCTCTGAATTCAATAACTTTTGGAAAATGAAATCACCAAACTCAGCTAATGCACCTGAACTCTCAGTTGTCCATAACAGCAGAGTGCACAGGCACATTATGACTGTCAAACTTTCCTGTGCTGGTGTACATTACATGACAGGAAGAGAGGCTCATTTACAATATTCTAACACTCCATCAAGGTTATATGGACAAGAAGGAGGTTTTGGTGAGAAATAATCGGTTTTATAGCAACCCTGCACATATGATATATGATATACTATGTATTAGTGCTATACACTCCTATAAATATTTTGTTAACAATATTTGGTATCACAAAATCCTCAAAATAGTTTCCAAGCATAATTTTGGTGGCTCTACATTTTTGCTTTCTTTTTTAATTCCTTTAGTATTAACCTTACTGTACCAATATAAATTTTAATACTGCCATACTAGCCATCCTTATCTCTTGAATTGTATTGCCAATTTTGTGCTAATTACTGCAAAATTATGTAAAATTTTATACTGTGGACACATGTCCATGGAGTTAAATGGGTTGAGGCTTCTCAAATTTATTTTACTAGCACTCTAATAGCCAGTTATGAGTTTGGGCCAATTCAAGCTCAGTGCCTGGAAGTGAGTTTTCTGATGCCAGCAGACCTTTTCATGGTGTTGTCCATGCTAAGTCAGATGATGCATTGTTTTATGCCATTGAGAGTTACACAATGTAACACATTATTCTATCGCTACGGATCCGTGTTTAAGCTGCACTCTCCCTTTTAAGACTACTGTGTATTTAATATCAGTAAACACAGGGCAATCAGAGTTTAATTGCTGTTCGATGAGGCAGTTTCAAATTGGAAACTGTTTGTAAATTTCTCGCTACAAATCCAAAAAGAAAGAGAAATTACTACTTTCTTTCTCATTTTTACATACCTTTGACACTTTGTAGTGTGATAACTGGAGCATGACAGTGTCTCAGGATTTCTATACAGAGACATTCTTTACCTAGTGCCATTTATTTTTTACAATGAAATTGCTAAATTTCATGAAATATCTTTCAGCTTTTTGCAGAAAACACATTGGGCTCGAAATTGGGCCTTCTGGCGCCTGTTGTTTCAGCGCTAGGCTGCCTCCCGAACATCCAAGATGGCATCTTGGATGCGCACGCACGTTTCTAGCATGACATGCGCCGGACGCCATTTTGGTAAAGGGTTTAGTGCATGTGCAAATAACGAACGCCGGCAGCATGTAAAGTAGGGAGAATATGCGTTAGATCAGTGTGCAAAGTTGATTGAAAGTGATAGACACAATTTTGGGACTTAACGCTCCATTCAACGCAGAGTCTTAACCGCGACCATCTAAACGTGTCTTAGAGTGCCTGGAGGACCCCCCCACCAGTGCTATTTAAAGGGACATGTAGGATTTACAGGTTAGTTGCTGGATTATTGCTTCTGGCTGCTGATGTATTTGTAACTGTTTTTGGAGGTCTCCTGTACTTGAATACTAGGATGAGGGGACAGAGCCTAACATTTAGAGCCAGGACGTGCAGGAGTGAAGTTAGGAAACGCTTCTACAAGCAAAGAGTGGGAGAAGTTTGGAATGCCCTTCTGCAAATGGCAGTTGATGCTAGCTCAATTGTGAATTTTAAATCTCGGCTTGATAGATTTCTGTGAATTAAGGGATATGGGGCTAAGGCAGGCATATGGTTATGGGTCAACCATGATCTTATTGAATGGCGAAACAGCCACGAGGGGCTAAATGCCCTTGCTATTTGCTGCCTCCTGTTATGCACCACTTTCTCCTGCAAGAAAACGGGACATGTGTCTGGGTGATGTGCCCGTCATGGTTGAATAGCTGCCAGCGCATGTAGCCTGTAAGTTGTGGGTGTGCGGCTTGTAACAGTGGTAATGTGTAAGGGTGAGAGGAAGCAGCTGATAGAAAGAATTTGTTGGTATGTGGATGACGGGGGATGGATGTGGCTAGTGGTGCAGTTGGTAGGTGATGCCACTCGACAGTTGACTTCACTCACCTTGACCACTCGTGTCAAAGCATTGAACTTCTTCCTGCACTGCATCCATGCTCGTGCTGCTATGCGCCTGGCATTGACTGCATCCCCTACTGCCTCCCACTGTTGTTTGAGCATATGTCTGGAGGCCCTCTTGCTCCTCCTCCCCCACCGTGGATATAGGATGTCCCTCCTTCTGTCCACCTCTTGCACCAAGGCCTCTAGTGCATCAACAGAGAACCTTGGTGCACACACTCTCGCAGGTCTGGTGCCAACTCGGACCGGCAGATTGGTGAGATCTGGCATGCAGAATGGAAGATGTGGGAATTAGTGGTGTGCAACCTTTATTCAATGTTTTAACATAACTCAACAGTTTGTAAACATAGGGGCGGAACCTGCATCTGTGTTTCACGTGTGCAATGTCTGATCTCCGTGCAGACAGCAGGCTATTACTTTTAGCAAATAACAGGTACTGGCTACCTTTTTTTAAGAGATTTTGGCATTCTGTCAGAGAGACATCCTGCCTTTAAGAGATTGGAGCTCCCCCTGCTGGTGAAAAATGTGAATGTCTTTGAATCCCCGTGTCATCGCTGATTTGCAACGCCACTGTCAGGTAAGTACTGAGGCTGGACGAATGTCTCGCCCTGCCTGCGCAGGAAGCACCGGGCACGGGTTAGTACTATTTAACCCCCATTCATTCTAACACATGGTTATTTTACAATTGTGCATAATTTATGAATGAAGATCAGATTATCCGAATAGCTTCAAAATATTGGTGTTGGAATTTGGTTTAGGTTTGAGTTGTATGAAAATTTAGTATTGGCTCTGAATATCTGGAAAATTCTGCCCATTTTATTGCTATTTCTGTATTGACATTTCTATGATTCTATAATGTACACCAACCATATTGGCTGTTAGTACGTAACAAAGTAAAATGAGGATATGTGCCTAATTCACCGTGCATATATACCACCCTAGAAAACTAGCAAAAGCTGACCAGCAGCTTTAAAAAAGTTGAAACAGTAACTCAAGAATGGACCGAGATGTGAAAACAAGTAGTTACAAGAATTTTGTAATTTGGGCAATACGTATACTCAACATTCTTTCACTTATCACCATCACTAAAACAAATTATCTGGTCATTTATCTCATTACTGTTTGTGGGACCCTGCTGTGCACAAATTGGCTGTCATGTTGCCTACTATACAACAGTGACTACACTTCTAAAATACTCCATTGGCTGTGTAACACTTTGGAATGTCATGATGTGAAAGACAATATATCAATTCAAATTCTTTATTTACAAATACAATGGGATGATTTTGGCCTCTCTACTACCCTGTTTTTCAGCGAGAATGGGACCAGAAGAACAGAAGAAATAGGAGCAGGAGTAGGCCATACAGCCCCTTGAGCCTGATCCGCCATTCAATCAGATCATGGCTGATCTTCAACCTCAACTCCACTTTTCTGCCCGATCCCCACATTCCTTGATTCCCACAGAGTCCAAAAATCTATCCATCGCAGATCAAAATCGCAATGGAAGATGTCCCCCCCCCCCCCCCCCCCCCCCCGTCTTTGCGCCCGCTCCTATTTTGGTCTGGACCTTGAAATAGACAGCCAAGGCTACTACTAGAAACAGGCAGAAGTCTCATAACGATATGTAAGTTGAGGTCCTATGACATACATAGGACCCTAATGCAATTTTGCTGGATAAATGCGCACTGCCCAAGCCCTGCTCATTACAACATAATAGAATATGGCCGAGCCAGTGTCCCTTAAAGTGATCGCCAGAGGCTGCAGAGCAAATGTTCTGCATGATTTTTGGGGGGAGGGGGGCAGGATGAGCATAATTGCATAACCAAAAAATACTCCTGCCTGCTTACTCGCCTTTTGCTTATCGGCCTGGCCCTCTCCTTTAAGACCCAGTTCAGCTCTTGTTGGACCTGCTGGATTTTCTGCCTCCGCCCCCGATTGGCAAGCTGCCTATCAGTGCTAGAAATACATCAGAACCACCCCCATAGCGAACAGAAACCTTTTCATCAATGTAATTTGATCTGTAATCTGGATTTCTAATGCTGACATTTGGAATTCTGCTGTACAAAACATTTATGCTTTCCATTGTTGGTTTGACAGGCCTCCTATATAATATATTCATATTAAGGAAACAGTCTTGTTTAATTTGCATGCAATGACATTAGTTTTAATAGCTGACAATTTCATTTATTTTATTAAAATGCCCTGAAGAATTTTTTGTTTGTATGCCATAGTCAGTGGATGCATAGCAGTCATGTCTGCATTAGAATGATATCTGATGCATAAGGCTTCTGTTATATTTTTCAGAGCAAAAAGACATCAGATAAGAAATAGTTTCTCCCTAAAGCCACTTTTTCTTGTAATTTTACACCTAATAAATACTTAACCTGACTATCATCTATTCATGTACTATCTTTCTATCTGTAATCTAATAAAGTCTGATGTATTGCATGTCTTCTCTACACTGCAGAAAAGAGCAAGCTTTGCCGTGGGCCTGGCTGTGCACCACAAACAGGTGGTCCAGCAACTGAACTGGAGATTCAAAGGAAACTGTAGTACTTTAGCTTGCAGCTACCACCATGAAGATACTACAGGACATTATGATTTGTGACTAGATTAAATAGGCTAACTGAAACAAGTTGAGCTAGTGCCAGGAGATCACAGTGGGACTGTTGCTAAGCTGATGATGTAATAATTGTGATGTTTTGATTGTACTCTTGACTCTCAGGATTCCTCCCAGTTCGAGCACATTTTAATTCACATGCTTGTCCACCAATGACAGTGCTAAACAGTGACTGAAGGGGCATGTTGAATAGGCAGGGAGGAAGATTAATGTGAGCTGGGGCGGAGTTCGGACCATGCAACACATGCAATTGGACAGGGCACCGAGCCAGTCAGGGGCCCTGAGTGAATCCAGTGATAAGTTTAATAATCTTGACTTTGTTGATGTAGGGGTCCCAAACTGAACCTTGGCACGGAGACCCTGCAAGACAAATACTGCTGCTTAATGTGAGTCCTTTATTACTACGGTAGTTATAAACTATTTGACATAAATATATGAATGGCGACTAATTAGGTTTCTTGCAGTATTCTCATTATTTGTAAAATATATACACAAAACAGTGATCCTTAGCAGGTAAGAAGATTTCATTCTCCAATTAATTATTCCAATCAATCTTTTTTTACATAACAACTTAAGTTGGATTCCTGTCTCCCAACCATCACATTTTCAAAAAGTTCAGCAGGATCCTCAGTCACGCTGTTTGGACATGAATTCCTCCAGAACTACACTACACATGTACAATGGCCATTGTCTATGATCAAATTGCAGGTGCTTCCATAAGCATTCTGATATATTGGTGAAAACCTACACCATGTTTCTGACCAAATATAATGATTTATTAGACAGCCTTGCAAAGAGGGTCACCAGATTCAATCCCCACATGTGAAGTTAATCTCCATTATATAGCCTCTCAAAAGCACATACATGTGGCCAATCACATACATATTGGATTGAGGCCCATAACTAGCTTCTTGTTCATGAACATAGAAAAATGAAGAATGCGAAAAGACCATCAAGCCTGTCTCATTCCAGCATGGTGCAACCTAAATACTCCATTACTTCCCCCACCCACCCGTCAGCCACACAGTCTCCTGTAAGAAGGAAAAAAAGCTTCGGCCAATTTATGAAAAAACTCTGGGAAATTCCTTCCCAACCCCCAAAGACGATCAAATAAACTCCAGGAGACTGCAGTTACTGATATAAAAAGAAGTTAACTGGGACTTGTTATAACTCCCATTCGCAGAACCTCACCCAGTTCTCTTTGGAAGGCCTACAGTGAAGGCACCCTCCTCACACATTCTGGCAACCTACTCCAGAGGTCAACAACTCTCTGTGAAAAGAAGTGCTTCCTGGCACCTAACTTAACTGTTATCGCAAATTGAACTGATGCCCCCTATCCATCCCTGCCTGTCCAGCTCAAATAACCTGCCCACTTGAACTCAATTTAATCTCTTCATTATTTGAAGGATCTCAATTATATCTTCACAAAGTCTACACGTGTCCAGAGCAAAAAGTCCCAATTCTATATGCTTGTCCTAATAACTAAGGCCCTTTATAGTAGATATCAATCAAGTGCCCGCCTCTGAATCTTTGGGCCTTGGTATCGCCTGTCATGTAAGGGGACCAAAACTGGACACAGGCCTTGTACAAGGTATGAATTGTATCTCTAGTTTTATATATTTAATTATCCTTGCTATACACCTAAGAGCCTATTCACATTTGCAACAGCCTTGAAACACTGGTCACAGGCCTTCATAGTTTCATGGATTGAACCTCAAGGTCCTTTTCCCACTCAACAGCCTTGAGCACATAATCCTGCATGGTGTATACATATTTGGAATTATCCCTGTCCAAATGCATCATGCTGCACTTGTCTATATGGAAACACATTGGCTGCACACAGGCCTATTCCCCCAATGTATCTAATTCTGCCGTCTAAGTTTCTAACTTCTGCACATCAGGTCATCAGCAAGCTTGTGGACTTTTCCTCTTGATGCCTTCATCCAGATCATCATTATTGAAGATGATGCAAAGCAGTGAACCTAACACAGATCTTGCAGGACTCCACCAATGAACAGCCCCCTCACAGAGCTGTTACCATTTATAACTACCCTCTGTCTACATGTAGACAATCAGAAAGTAATTCATTTGATGTCCAATGTAAGATCTGCCTGCCAATCCTACAAGACACAACCTTACTTTGCAATCTTTTAGGCAACAATTTATCAAAGGCTTTTTGAAAATCAGGATATATATCTACTAACATCCACCAACTTTTTCCAGAAGCCATGCTGAGATTCCCTAATAACTTTTGCTCTTTCTAGATGAGCATAGAATGCATCTCTAACAACATGCCTAGAACTGAAGTTAAACTAATGGACCTACAGTTTTCTGGTTCTGGTTACCGCTCTTTTTAAAGACAGCGGCCTAGAAGTTACTTTACGCTGCGCCCTAAGCATCTAATATGGCAAGCAGTGTGCATATTCCGTGCCGGAAGTACGGCATTCGCTGTATTAGTAATGGATGAAATATAGACGTCCGGGGCCCACACTTGAAATGGGCGTTAGGCCCCCTATTTGCATATGCAAAGGGACTATTGCTTGTTTCGGGGCCCCTTCCTGAAATTGGGCTGCCCTGAACTCAGCCAGTGTCATGCAAGCTGTGTTCAGGATCACCATGTCTATGTGCGGTTTAACCAGCGGCCCTTAAAGGAACCGTTGCAGACCGCCACCAAAAAAGTAAGTTTTTAAAAAAACATCCTTACCTTAATGTGGAACCAGGAGGAGCAGGGGTGCTCCTCCAGGCTCCACAGTAGTCTCGAAGAGTGTTGCCAACCCCCGATCGGCCCCTTCCCGATCGCCTCCTGCCTTCCCGATTGCCCCCTCCCGATCACTGCCCTCCCGATCGACTCATCCCACCCTCTCGATCGGCCCCCTCCATTCCCAATCAGCCCATCTCCCTTGTTTCGCCATCAAGCTGCCAGGGACATGCAGCGGGCATCTGCAACTCACCGGTCTAATTTTAATGAGGCTCAAAGCCCAATATCGAATGAGCCTCAGGCCCACCTGTTCCGGTGCAAGGATCGCTCACTGCTTCCAGTTTGTGCCGGCAGGCCGGTGCTATCCAATTTCGCCCCCAGTCTCTCTCCAATCTATGGGAACAATCCCAGACCTCTGTGAGGTATTAAGTATATAAGTCATTGGTTTGCATAACCATTTCTTTCAGGAGACTAGGGTGAATACCATTAGGGTCAGCAACCTAAGCTTCTTCATCAACCTTAACTCTAGCAATGACTATTTCTGCAGCCAATTCTACACATTCAATTTTAACATCACCTCTATGTAATAGCACTGGTAACAGCATTATCTTCAGTAGTGAAAACTGATACAAATTAACTATTTAAAACTTCAGTCATATCTTAGGACTTCACCCAAATCTCTCAATGGCGCTCTACAGATTTTGATGGGGCTCTGACTCTTAACATTGCTGAAAAAGACTTTGGCCTCACTACCACACACCTATATCCTCTTCTCCATTGCTCTTTTGGCTAATCTGTTAACAAATATTGTTGCCCTCAACTCAAAGCCTTTCCCCGTTCTCTTGAGGGTTTAGCCAGTCACAAGTAATTAGTGATGGATTTAGACATAACTGTAGATTTACATTTAAATATGCTGTATAAACCAAGTGGATCGGCCAAATACCACAACCAATCTCATTTTGAACAAAAAACATTCAGTTGCACCATGAAACAAACTAATGCAAATACTCAATTTGACTTGAAGATGGTGCACACATTTCCCAATACATCTGGTGCACATCCACAGGGATTGTAAATCACACGTCTACAGTGCTGGAAGATAACGGGGCCAAACTATCTGCTATTGTCAGGGAAACTGGGACTTATTCCCACTGGCTCGCCAGCTGCATATCAATTATGAAATTTTGTGCTGTAAATCCAGTTAGAGTTTGAGCTTTAGTTATTCGGGATTTAGCCTACAGCAGCAGGTTACTGTCACTAATTTCAGAGATATGGGAATTGCAGAAAATCTCTCACTCGCTAAGCTTAACCATCTTCGATGCGTCAAAAAAATCTGGAGTGTGAGGATGAGTAAATCAGTCAGCTGTGAGTTTAAAGGGAAAACAGTCAATTTCAGTTCTGTGCAAAATAATTATATATTTAAAGATAAAATAAGCATAAATAATATATACATGTAGAGATTATAATATTTTGTGTATTGTGATGTAATATATAACGTACGGAGGATGTGACATATAATGATGCACTTTCTTATTAGCGCAGAGTTTCATGGCTCAGGAGCGCACATCAAGAATTCAGGTTTGCATTCAATTTTTGTCCCCCAAAATTTGCCATTCATTGGAGGAGTGGGACTTAGTGCGGGATAGGACATGGACAGTAGAGTTTTGAATGAGCTGTAGATTACAGATACTAGAGGCTGCGAGGCCAGCCAGTAGAGCTCTGGAATAGTCGAGTCTGATGGTGACAAAGGCATGGAATAAAGGTTTCAGCTGCAGAGGATTTGAGATAGGGACGCAGGCGGGTGATGTTATGGACGTGGAGGTAGACACTGACTGGTTTAGCCATCCATCACCAGATCTGGTTGGATCAAATCGAGCGCTACTGGGCCTCACTTTCAAAAATCACCCACTACTCCAGGATCATCCTGGAGACCAAAGCCTTGCAATAGCCCCAAGCATCGGAAGAGCAAAATCTGCCCCTGGTTTATAGGCGCTAATACAATCAATGGACCTCCCAGCTCCTTCTTTACCATCAGGTACTGCATTCCATAAAATTCTAATTGGGAATAAAAAAATGCTGATTGGATATACATTTTCTGCATGTGCATACAGCTCAATCACATCATTACAGGTCTCCATTTTTGTCTAAGCATTTTCATTGGACAACTTTGATGCTACGGACATGATTACCTTATTGATGTTTTGATGCCAGAGGTACTAAACCAATGAATCTGATGGCAGACGATTTGTAATCATGAAAAAGAGAATCTTTGCAGCTGCCAGAACAAGAAAGATTGGCTCCTTCTCCTTTATTGTTACAAGTGCTGGAGATGGAAAACCATGTGTTTGACATGTGGTGTAAAAAGGTTTAATAATTTCTTCAAAAACATTCAGTTTAATTACTCTTTGTCATTCACTGCTGCCTCTCTATTATCACCTTTCATTTGACTAAGATGTTATTATAAGCAAATCCTCACAGCATTCAATTATCTTCTGATTGAATTAATGAATGTGATATGCATTTTTCTCACAAGCAACTGTGGTTATTAGCAATTGTTTTGTCCAACCTGCTACACATAATAGGATTCCATTGTAATATAATATAAGAGCGAGACGTTGGTCTTCATTACACACAGATGTTTTACTGGGTGCAGTGCTCATCTCTATTTCCATTGCTGCGCATCAAAGGTGACCAAGGATAGATACTGTAACAGATACCCTGACAGGTTGGCAAGCACTTTCTGCCTTTCATCCTGCATTCTAGGATACAGTGTTCATTCACCTCAGAAGGGTAAAAAATTGAATGAGTTTGCAGGATTATGGGGAAAGAGGGGAGTGGGACTAATTGGATAGCTCTTTCAAAGTGCCGGCACAGGCACGATGGGCTGAATGGCCTCCTTCTGTGCTGTATCATTCTATGTCTGGATTTGAACCCAGGATCCTCTTCCCTGATTTCAGCATTCAGTTGACTAAACAACCCAATACTCAATATAATTTGAGGAATCCATTTATATCAAATTTTCAATGCTGTTTGATCTGATAAATGTTAACAAAAGCTGAAAACAAAAATTGTCTATTGCCTGCATCTGACGGCAGAGTGTGAATTATGAAATAAATCCATTGCATTAGAATGCAGACTGAGCTCCATTTTGACGTATGTCCTGATCTGCTTGCAGGCTCAAAATGTTGGCCGATGCGGCCACATAGCAAGGAGTGTCAGAGAATCAACATCATCCAGTGGCAGCTGTTGCATAGCAATGAGTGACCTAATTCAAAGATGGACTCCCATGTGATTACACTTCAGATTCTTTTATGTCCAGTATCAAATGCAAAATCACTTTTGAGAGGAACTGCCTCTGCAAACGGAACCTATTACTGTGTCCTGAATCGGAAGTTTGGCGTTCAGTAACACATAGGCTTTCTTGCTTGACAATGGAACCAAATCTGGATTCATTCTGTAGTAAATGTAAACAGCTTTAGATATGAGTTTGAGGGCACTAACCTTAAGGACTATGAATCATTCAAAACTGTTAACACTGATAAGATCCATGGCACTTTTAACTGCTCTTTCTCCTTTGGTTGGGATTATATATCTAAGATAATGCATCTTAGCACATGGGAAAGTGCTGGCATGCTCTTGCAAACTCACATTATCATTAATGACATTGCTTGCAAAGTAGTGTTTGGATTCACTTGAATCAGATCAATACCCTAACTTTAAGATTATAGATCAACTGGTTTAAAGCAAACCATTTTATGCAAACCATTTTCTGCAGTAGTTATGAGATGATACAGGAGAGTCACTTGATATTAGTTCACCGGAATGCTCCATGATAAAATCTATCCAAGTCTACCTAGGATACCCAAGGGAGAGAGATCTGAGCTAGAATGTCCTTTGAGAAATAGGGACACAGGAACAGATTTATACCAATCTTTTAACCTTTAACCTGCTGAATATACAAATACAGCATGTTTAGTCCGACAATTGCTCTAATTAAAATGTTCAATGTTAAATGATCTGTTGGACTGTTACGAGTTCAGAACTCAAAAGGACATTATCCTTTAGCTTATGACCTACTCATTCATTTCATGTCATTTTCAGAAAGTCAAACATCAACCAAACATTCAGTAGTTCTGGCATTACAGCCAAGCACATTAAGAAGCACAGAGCACCAGCAAATAGTACCAGCAAATGTAAACTACTTAGAGGAACAATAACACATTCAAGCAAGAAGCAATATGTTCTTATTTTGCTAATGTTTTATAGACCTACTTAAATCCTTGGAGAACAGTTGGTATGATATTGATACTGCTTCAATATTATTTGTGAAGTAATAGGCAAACAAGGACTTTTATTGAGGTGGAGAGTTCAACAACAACAACATGCATTTAATGTAGAAAAATGTCCCAAGGTACTTCACAGAAGTATAATAATAAAAAAAAGACCAAGACAAAGTAGAAGATATAAGGAGGGATGACTAAAAGCTTGCTCAAAGGGGTGGATTTTAAGGAAGGTCTTAAGGGAGGAGAGAGAGAGATGGAGAGGTAGGGTACGATTAATGGAGGGTGTTCAGTGCATTACATGGTACAACACAATTGTCATTATAAAATAGTATACTATCCAACTTATGACAAGCAATGCCATGGGATCCACTTTATTTATTAATATGGGGAGCAGATTGTGATGCACTACATATTTTTGAGATTTATTTATATTCATATTTATTCTTTCTTTTTAGTAACTTTAAATTTAATTTGTCCTCTGTCTTATAGAGTTTTAAAAAAAGCTATAATGAAACAAAACAGTGAAAGATGCAGTCAAGAAAAACCAAAAGAATTTGGGAGATATTGGGGTGCACTCAAACAAAGGAGAAGGAGAGAGAACAAGAAAGATTGAGAGCAAGACTAAAATGGAAAGAATGTGATGAAGAAGTACAATACAAATGTGTAAGAGAGCGAGAGAGAAGTCAGGTGAAAAGGCAGAAAGAGAAAGGTAACATGTATGTATGTGACACCACACTGCAGCCACACATACCAGCACTGTTACATTGTATGAATACAAATCGCAGAGCATCTATTCAGCAGTTGAAATTACCAAAAGAATTTGGGCAGCAAGAGGCGGCCTCCCAATGGTCTATCGGGGGGAATTTTTCTCATCATCCTACTAGAGATGCATTAGATTGATGGTGAAGACACATCATAATCAAAACAGAGGAAGTTTCATTGACGTTTTCCTTCAGATGCTGATTGTTAATCAGATCATTTCAGCATTGAGCCATAGCCATAATTAAGTTTGATGTGACTGTGGAAAAAAAAACTCTAAAAAAAAAAACCAGATTGGACATGACATACAGGTGCTGTGATATAGGGAGGGGTTGATCTAACATTGATCTGGGTGCTGATTTACTTTGCTGCTACACTGGTGTAAAACCATAACTTGAATATAACATAAGTGACTATGTAATAGGAAACAGAGAGTAGTGGTGAACGGTTGTTTTTCGGACTGGAGGAAGGTATACAGTGATGTTCCCCAGGGGTCGGTACTAGGACCACTGCTTTTCTTGATATGTATTAATGACTTGGATCTGGATGGACAGGGCACAATTTCAAAATTTGCAGATGACACAAAACTTGGAAGGGTAGTGAACAGTGAGGAGTATAGTGATAGACTTCAAGAGGACATAGGCAGGCTGGTGGAATGGGCGGACACATGGTGGATGAAATTCAACGCAGAAAAGTGTTACATTTGAGTGTGAAGTGATACATTTCTGTGGGACCAACGAGGAGAGGCAGTATAAACTAAAGGGTACAATTCTAAAAGGGGTGCAGGAGCAGAGAGATCCGGGGGTATATGTGCACAAATCGTTGAAGGTGGCAGGGCAGGTTGAGAAAGAGGTTAAGAAAGCATACAGGATCCTGGACTTTATAAATAGAGACATAGAGTACAAAAGCAAGGAGGTTAAGATGAACCTTTTTAAAATACTGGTTTGGCCATAACTGGAGTATTGAGTCCAGTTCTGGGCACCGCACTTTAGGAAGGATGTGAAGGCCTTAGAGACGGTGCAGAAGAGATTTACTGGAATGATTCCAGGCATGAGGGACTTCAGTTCCGTGGATAGACTGGAGAACCTGGGGTTGTTCTCCTTTAGAGCAGAGAAGGTTGCGAGGAGATCTGATAGAGGTATTCAAAATCATGAAGGGTCTGGACAGAGTAGATATAGAGAAACTGTTCTCCTTGGTGGAGGGGTCAAGAACCAGAGAACACAGATTTAAGGTGATTGGCAAAAGAACCAAAGGCAACATGAGGAAAAACTTTTTTACACAGCGAGTGGTTGTGATCTGGAATGCACTGACTGAGGGGGATGGTGGAGGCAGATTCAATCGTGGATTTCAAAAGGGAATTGGATAAGTACTTGAAGGGGGGAGAGAAATTTGCAAGGCTTCAGGGATAGGGCGGGTGAGTGGGATTAGCTGGATTGTTCTTGCAGAGAGCTGGCATAGACTGGATAGGCCAAATGGCCTCTTTCCGTGCTGTAACCATTCTATGAACCTTTGGCCTCAACAGCTAACGTTTCTACTTGAGATTGTTTATGTTGGAGACTTTGAAAATGGTTTTGGTTCTACTGCGGTGTAATTTTTCCAGCCAGTGCCCCATTATTTCTGTAATCCATTTACAGCTTGTTACTTTCACACTCTTCCTTGCCTGCAGCCACCTTTGACAGCATTGTTTTACACAATATCAAGCTTTCACACAGTGGCACAGGCAGGCAATAAACTGCTTGCACCACAGACAACAGCTTCTCATTACTGGACCATAGTGCTTGATCATCGATATCCACAGGCAAGTTCATCCTTAAATAGAAATACAGAAACAATTAAAGAGGGGGCACTGGCTGAGGTGTAATTTGAGTAGAGTAGTTGTCAATGAGACTTTCAAATTATCGACATGAAACTTCCTTCCTGTGTAAGAATTAAGTACCAAACAGCTTGTCTCCAATGGGAAGATGGTTCCTGCTTGCCAACTGAAAACTCAAAAACACAGGATTCTTAAAGAAAATGAAAAATCAGTAGTTTTTTCACTATTGTGATCAGTGCTGCAGTACAGCTGCTCTTTTATCAGAACAGCTTTCACCTTTATGATTGCAGTTTAACAACTAATCTCTTTTTTTCTAGAAACAGAATAATCCTTACTTTCAGTGGTTAACAATAAACCAAAGGTGTCAATAGAATCAACTGTGCTGCAGAATTAGACAAGGTTGACTTATTTAGCAAAGCCTGCAACTAGCCTGAACACTTGTCACTAAATCCGGATCAGAAGAATCCAATTTTTTTTAAAAAGCAATGGAATAGACAGAAATTGGATGTTATGCTAATTTTGAAGCTTGTAACATGTTTTATGCATATGCAGTTGATTATAGTCAATATATTTCAAGTCAGCTATGGTTCAGTTAGTCGCACTCTCGTCTTTGAGTCAGAAGGTTGTGTACTCCTGTACTGAGGGAGTGCTGCACTGTCTGAGGTGTCATCTTTTGGATGAGATATTAAACTGAGAGTCTGCACTCTCAGGTGAATGTGAAAGATCCCTTGGCACTATTTCAAAGAAGAGCAGGGGAATTCTCCCGGTGTCCTAGCCAATATTTAACCCTCAACCAACATCAATAAAGCAGATTATCTGGTCATTATCATATTGCTGTTTGTGGGACCTTGCTGTGTACAAATTGGCTGCCACATTTTCTACAACAGTACTTCCAAAGTACTTCATTGGCTGTAAAGCACCTTGGGACATCCTGAGATCATGAAAGGCACTATATAAAGTATTTTATTTCTTTCCCCCCCATGTCAGCTCTTTGCAGTGACAGATCTTATTTGATCTGGTCAACATGGAGTCAAAATTTTAAAGCAGTGTTTGTAGCCATAGTAAATATACTAATGCTCTGTGGCTACAGTATCTTAAGTACTTTTGATGCTTGGGTTGGTCCTGTTCTGTCTGTTAACTTTAAAGATGTATGAACCAGATATTGAGCAGGATAGAGACTTTTGAAGTACAATCATAGCATCTTTCAGTTATTAACATATTAATTAAGACTAGGTTCCTTGGAGTCAGGAATTTCTGTATTCAATCCAAAAACAATCCTGCTTGGTATTAATTATCTAAGAGTACTGTCACCCAGAACAGATATGATCAGGTTGTGAAGTCACTGAAGTAAATTTGAAGATAGTTGTGATGAGTTCAGTGCTGCAGGATGTTTAAAAGGACTAGATTCAGCATACTTCTCCATGGAGATACTGGGAATTTCATTTACTACATCAGCTACCAAATAAAGCAATACCTGCTATTGAATAATAATAATTACAATTTAATGACTTGGTGTGCATTTTGAATATTTTCTTTAGTTTGCTGCAGCCCAGTGTTGCACTCAACACAAATTGTCATTACTTTACAGGTTTTCAAACTGGGGTTCCTGGATTATAAGGGATCCATGAAGTCAAAAGATTGCTGCACATCTGTCATCAGATTTCATTCTTTCTGTCTGTATGTTTCTATATTTGTTAAATTAGTACACAGCATCAACAATAACATGCTAATAACAAAAAGTTTTCTCTGTAATGATAGCATTACTTCCCTTTGGGTCTCTGGCACTGTCTTTCAGAAGTTAGCACAAGGAGTTCCTGAGAGTGTGCCAATATTTGCAAGGGGTCCCAAGGAGTGTGTCTATATTTGTAGGGAGTCCTCTACAAAGGGAAGTTTGATAAGCACTGCTTTAGTCTGCTGATATCATTGTTTCCCCTGTAGTATCAGGGAGGAATGGCTACATTAAATATGGTAAGAGGCCATTCCAGTAACAGTAGATTTTCAAGAGTCAAATCCATATGACTTCTGTTCTGACAACTCACAGTATAAGTTTCATTGGTGTATCGGATGATTTTCGGATGTTGATGCGCCCATCAAGCAATTGTTTGTGCCTGTAGATGCTTCCATTCAATTGTAGGGTTGCCAACTCCTGGTTTGAGGTATTCCTGATGGTTTGATCACATGACATCTGACCATCTGTTGTCTGACCACATGACGTATTGATCACGTGACATCTACAAATGTTATTGCATTTACCTTATAAAGGTTGGGTCCCCTATAGGTGAGTATCTTTGCTCATGGTTTCACGCCAGCAGCTGTTGTGCAAGAAGTTCCAAGAACCAAGAGGCCACCTGCAAGCAGGTGAAGAAAGGAAACCGAGGGTGGAGGAGGGATTTGTAAAAGGGAAACCAGAGGTGGGAGGAACTTTGATTCCAATAGTAACTTACTGAAATCGCACCAATAACTAATAGATAGTAATAAATGTAATGTCCCGATATCTGACCTGTAACTAGTAGTAATCCTACAACTCGCTCTTCAACACAGCCATGTATGTGTATATCTCTACAAAACATCTGAAAGAATATAACTGATATTATTATGGAACATAGGAACAGGAGTCGGCCATTCAGCCTCTCGAGGCTGTTCCGCCATTCAATTAGATACCCATCTTGCTTCTGTATCCTTTAATACCCTTACCTAACAAAAATCTATCAATCTCACTTTTGAAATTTTCAATTGACCTAGCCTCAACAGCTATTTGGGGGAGAGAGATTGAGATTTCCACTATCCTTTGTATGAAGAAGTGCTTCCTGACATCACCCCTGAATGGCGTAGCTCTACTTTTTAAGGTTATGCCCCTTTGTTCTGGATTCCCCACCAGTGGAAATAGTTTCTCTCTATCTACCCTATCAAATCCTTTAATCAACACATCAATGCCTGATCATGTGAATATATATATATTTACCTTTTTTTTAAAGGATCAATTAAACGATAAAATAATAGTCACAATTAAGCAATATCATATTTATTTAATGAGAAAATGCACCCACATTCGTTCCGAAGTATTATTTCTCAACAGGCTCTGTATGTGAAATGGTCAAACCTCCTTAAAGGGTTAGGTGCATTCAAACACTTGAATATTGCCTTACAACTTTTATGGGTCTGTGCATGTTAATGTTGGCTATTTTTTTTTCAATTTTATTTGTTTAATTAAATTTAATTAGCATGGTGGAAAGATTTTTGATTCCCTTTACAAGTTTCCAATCAGAGCTGTGTTGTCAGGAGTAATGCACTAAGCAAACGTTAAGCTCCTTCCTCATAGGAAGGATAAATGGAAGAGCAGATCGGGCAGCTTGGCCTCACTTATAAAATTCAAAATAGCTGTCTAGAGAGGGGCATTGCCTAAAGCCTGAAAACAAAAGATTGGTACAGAGTGTGCGAGATTTTAAAAAGACTCTGTTAGTTTTAGTTAATAAGGCAGAGCTCCATTTGTAGTTTAAGATTACACTTGACAACTTTCATATTTGGAATTTTGGATTACATAGAAATAGCTGCAACATACAAGGAACAAAGCCAAACAAAAACAAGTAAACAGAATTTTTTTTTTAAAGGATAAAAAGAGGTCAACGTCACGTTACATACGACAGGATTCAATGTTACAACAATAGTAAATGGATGTAAACAGGGTTTCCGATGCATTTCCGACAAAATTACGGCCATACAGCAGCAAATAGTTTGAGGAAATTTAGTGCTATAAAGCTACAGTAGATTATTTTAAGTTTGGGAGCAGGCAGGGGGAAAACTGACAGTTGCGGATCGACCACCACCCATTTTTTTGCCCCGCCCGATTTTCCTTTTCACTGACTTCGATGGAAAGGAAAATTACCCTCGGAAAATGGAGACTTGGAGGTAAATTTATCAACACTGGTAAATGTTAATTTTTATTGAAATTATAGGCCCTGATTTTAACTCCGTGCCAGTTTTTGGCAATTGTGTTTTGGTGTCCGTTCAAAACTCACCCGCTGCAGCAAAAAACAAGCTTGGGGTATTTTAACTCCCGGGCCTCATTATAATCTCACTGGTGGGTTTCCTGCTTGATTCACTGACTCACTGGGAAATCCACTGGTGAAATTATAATGAGGCCTGGGAGTTAAAATGTCCTGGGCCTGCTTTTTGCTCCAGTAACTTCCAGAAAACTATTTTTCCAGTTTAAATATAGTATATAGAATCATAGAATCATAGAAGTTTACAACATGGAAACAGGCCCTTCGGCCCAACATGTCCATGTCGCCCAGTTTATACCACTAAGCTAGTCCCAATTGCCTGCACTTGGCCCATATGAATCAATAATATAGAATACTGAAAATAATTTTTATATTTGGAAAAGTAAAGGATGCTAGTGTAACAATTTTTCACATGATACCACAAAAAATACAAATGAACTTGAACTGATTCTGCATGAAAATCATTTTACACTTGATCTGCTAGTTCTGAGTAATCGCAAGTGTCCTTTTCTGTAGCAGCTTCACTTGTCATTCAATTATCAAGGTATAGATTGGAGAACTACAGAAAAATATAGCTCTTGCAAGCAACATTACAGTAGTCATAGTCCCCAAGCTTTTGTGTCAAAGAACAAAAACACTTCAGAACCTCCAAGGTGTCAGGAATTGTCAGGCCTGCAGTCCAACAATAGTTGAGAGAGTTGTATGAGCGCAGAAGAGAAGCATAGTGACAACAAATAAACTGTCAAGGACAGGCTTTTGTTTAGTCTGTTAAAGCACCTGTCTTGCACAGAATTGTCAAATGAACATGATATAATGGACTAGAAGGACAGAAGTGTGTGACCTCTTCAGAAGGCCTTGATGACCTTGGCAAAATAAGCAGATGCCTTAAGGGGTTGGTTGATTCTGATGCATGAATCATTAAAAAGTGGGAGGAATTGTTTTAGTTCAATTAAGGGTCATCTGTCTCTATGCCCCCTATTATTTAAATAGTTGGCATGTTTGTCAGAATTAACCCTTCAGAAAATCTGAATAGTTATTAGAAATTGCAAATTATTCTTCGTTATAAAAAAAGATTCACGAGGATGATATCAGTACTGAGATGATATACTTATCAGGAAAGGCTGGGGCTCTTTTCTCTAGAAAAGAGAAGGCTGAAGGGTGACCTGATAAAGGTCTATAAGCTAATGGAAGTGTTTGACAGGGTAGACATAGAGAAAATGTTTCCACTTATGGGGGTGTCCAAAACTAGAGGTCATAAATATAAGATAGTCACTAATAAATCCAATAAGGAATTCAGGAGAATCTTCTTTACCCAAAGAGTGGTAAGAATGTGAAACGTGCTACAATGAGGAGTAGTTGAGGAAAATAGCATAGATGCATTTAAGGGGAAACTCGATAAGCACACGAGGGAGAAAGGAATAGAAGGGTATGCTGATCGGGTTAGATGAAGTAGGGTGAGAGGAGGCTTGTGTAGAGCATAAATGCCGCATAGACCAGTTGGGCGGAATGAGTCCACAGCACAGAAACAGACCAATGTATCAACACTTACAACTATCATGCTTAGAGAAATGAGAGTATTTCAAAAAATGTGCTTCTATGTTGATATGAGTTTGCAATTTCTCTTGCTATAGTGTGAATTATTTTACTGAGAACTGGCTATGTAATCAGACTCTCTCTCAAAAGTACAGCCTACTAGTTTTATGTCACTGTAGACAAGCTGTGATTTATTGGTATAGTCGTCTGCATAGCCATCTAGCCTCCTCTAATGAATGATCTCACTTGAATAGGTGAACAAGAGGCTGAGGAGACCAATGGCAACAATTCATGAAGGAGATACCTGGGTGGGTTTTTAATTATCCAGTTTTAGAAGCAGATGTATTCAGCCAAAATTAAGCCACAATTTTTTTGCTCCAGTTGAATCTTTATTGATTTTGAAACACTTTTTTCCTGTCAGTGCTACACAACATTCCCACTTGAGTGGACGGGTAGACAAATAGCTTTTGTCAGTGTTTCTGTGCAATCAGACAGTATAACAGCCATTGTAGAGACCTGAGGTGACACTTTAGATCCGATTTTAATGAGGAACTGGAATTGGGTGTTGCAGGGTGGGGGGCGTGAAGAGGCAAGCAGTAACATCCCCTGACCTCAGTAGTGTGAGGCCTGGGTGATTTTGCTTCTCATCTGCATGCCCCGGTCAGCTGCTCATCCAAAATGGGTAGTGAGCAGCAGCTGGCTGATAGGTAGGAGAGGAATTTTGGGTGTCAGCAGGCTGCCAATTGGGACTGAAGGAACAGTCACCAGCAATCGGGGTTTCAGGAGGGTCCTGCACTCCTGCTCCTCTTGGCCCCACAAGGAAAGTAACCAAAATTTTTTTAAAAACTTACCTGGTTTGGGCTTCTTCTGGCCTCTGATCTTCTTCCCGCTGTTTTCATTTGGCAGGAAAGCCACAACAGCTTCCCTGCTCAGGCCATCAGTTAAAACTGCAGTTGGGGCCTGATGACATCATCGGATGCATTTAAAGGGAAGCTAGATAAGCACATGAGGGAGAAAGGAATACAAGGGAATGCTGATAGGGTTAGATGAAGTAGGGTGAGAGGAGGCCTTGGGTGGGCGTCCTTGCCGCCCGCTTGGAAGAGCGGGACGTCGGCAGGTGAGTCACTCAACTATTAACTGCCTGCGTGTCCGGATGCCAACAGGCGGGCAGCGTTAAAATCGCCCCTTTAGTGATATATTTCCCCCTCCCTCCCTGTGAGGAAGCACCTGAACCTCCATCACCCCTCCCTCTGATTGAATGGCTGAGATCAAGATCTCTGAAGGGAACAGTGTTTATAATCTCAAATATTTCTTGAGAAGCAAGATTGATCTGTTGGGACAACATTGGAGGCAGTACAAATGTCCTTGGCACCTTTTCGTCCAGTGTAAAAGAAATTGGTCAGGGTTCTTGCTCTATTAACCCCTCCCCTGCCAATAAAGTGCATGGCTGTGAACAACAAGTGAGAAGATTGAGCTTGGTTGTGATGGCCCAACAGTGAAAGAGCTGACCAACATTCACAGTCTAGACTCACACGTGAAGAATGACCCCTGAAGCAAAGATCCCGGAGAGTGATTGCTACCGCCTATCAAACTATCACCCAAGAGTCTTCTCAGGGAGGACAAACAAGATATTAGGAGTGAGGGGAATAGAAACAAGAATTAGAACAAAGTGCAGGATTTACTTCCTTTCTGAAAAATGAAGGCTCTTCCAATGGAAGCAAATACCCAAGAAAATCAATGCATCCATTTAATAATATTTTTAGAATTTGAGAAGTGTTTTACTTTGTGCTTGTTTTCCCAAAAATCTCTGTTTTGAGAGTTTAGCATGTGCTACTGATGATTAATACTCGATGGCTTCCTATAAGCCAAGACTCCTGACTGCCTTACCAGTCATTATTGAGTCCTGGTAAAAATGTCGTCGTTGAAGAATACATTCTAAATTCCTGAAGACTCAACATAAAAGGAGGGAATAATTAAAGAACATTCTGAGGGATAAAATCCACATTCCTAAGTGTCAACACACAGAATCAGAACAAAAAATAGCAGCTTCTCAAAACAAACTCAAAATTCTTAACTGTCAATAGAAAAGAAAAGCAGAGCAAAAATATTTACCTAAAATAAATATGAAAAGGGTTGGTTCACCCTGAACTTTGTAAGTAATCGAGCAGCTTTACCTTGAACTAACAACGCAGGTAAGACAATGGAATTTAACTGAACAGGTCTGAAAGGATCCACGTCAAATCTCCCATTTGTGTACTCTCGCTTTATTGAGGACTTCATAAAGTACATGTGAGTGCAGCTGTCTCATTCAAAATGATATTAACAACATAAGTATTGCATCCCTGCAACAACAACGACAGCTTGGATTTATATAGCGCCTTTTAATGTAGTAAAATGTCCCAAGGCGCTTCACAGGAGCGTTATCAAACAAAATTTGACTCTGAGCCACATAAGGAGATATTAGGTCAGGTGACCAAAAGCTTAGTCAAAGAGGTAGGTTATAACAAGCATCTTAAAGGAGGAGAGGGAGAGGTAAAGAGACGGTAGGAGAGAGAGGAACTGTAACATGTAATTGCTGTTCCGCCAATCAGAGAAGTAGTCTGTATTGTAAGTATGATCCTTGCATGAGGCAATCAAACTATATATTCGCAACAGACATCTTCTATTTGCAGTGCAGACCAACAGAAGGAACTATGGACAATCTTGTTAACATTGTTGCTGAAGCCTGTTTAGTTTAATCGGATTATGCAGCCTGGAATATTCCTTTACACCATTGACTGCTTGCTGCACCATTCCACTTTCATCCTGTGTGATTGCTGAATATAAAACTGTTCAATAATTTTTTATATATATGTTTCATAGCAATAATGTAGTCCCACAAATTTAAGGTTGCAAAGTCCTATAAGACTTTGTAATTAAATTTTTACTGTGAATTGGTTGGAGATCAAGCTGATGTAGTCTAGATGGTGCTGCTATCCTCTCTTTATCCCAAGTTCCAGATCTGATGTGATTGGCAGGAGTCCTGGGGTGAAAACAGAGGTCACTGGCCTCAGTAACCACACTGTGCACACTACAGCTTTAAAAAGGAAAGGTATCTCCGAGAACTAACATAAGCCTAGAAATCACTATTGCTGATATTAGCAGATAAATGCTTAATGCATTCATATGCAATTCTTGTACCCATTATTTTAATGAATACATTAACCATTTATACCTGCAGAGGAGTCATACCAGCACATTAAAGACTCATCTAGTAATAGGCTAAGAGGCCACAAATGTCATGATTGTTTTGGAAAATGGTGTAAATGAGTGGGAATTAAGGACTGATTTTATGGGTATAGCAGTGTAGTGGTTGTGTTACTGGACAAGTAATCGAGAGAACATGAGTTCAATCCTACTATGGCAGTTTAAATTCGGTTTAAAAAAAACCTGGAAATAAAAAGTTGGTGTCAGTCAAAGTGACCATGAAGCTGTCGCATAGTAATAAAACCTCAGCTAATGTCTTTTAGGGAAGGAAACCTGCCATCCTTACCCAGTCTGGCCTATGTGACTCCAGTCCACACCAATGTGGTTGACTCTTAACTGTCTTCTGAAGTGACGTAGCAAGCCACTCTGTTGTATGAAATCGCTACAACAGGGCACCTAGGGATGGTCAATAAATGCCAGCCTATCCATAAACTGGATAACCAAGTGGTGAAGGATAGAATACGAGAGCCTGGTCTTCAGTTGCTTCCAAGCCTTTATTCAGAGATCCTCCTTACACATACACAACACCCTAGATAAGCTCTCATATGAAAAGGATACAAGAGAGTCCCCAATTGACGCACACCACCTGAATATAATTAACACTAATTGATATAAATCACATGATACAATTAACCCTGGCTAGTGATGCCCACATCCTGAGAATGAATATTAAAAAAGCACACCCACAATTTTCTGCCCATTTGCGTGCCTGTGATTGTCCGGATAAGGAATGTCTAGGTTAAAAAAATCATATTTTAGGTATACTAATCAACTTTATTTGAGGGTAAAATTCTAAAATAGAAAATGAGATTTGTTCTTGCCCTACGAAACTTTAAAATAAAAAGGGAGGTTGAGGGGAGTGTTCAGGTAAGAGTAAATTTATAAATCTAAAGAGAAAAGCCAAGGCCATATCGCAATATAGCGGTTTGGGTAAAGATAAGCAGTGTGTGTCAGGAAGGGACAGAAAGTTCAATGGTAATTGTGCATCAGTGAATAAGGTCAAATCAGGGAAAAATAGTAAAAAGTTAAAATTAAAGGCACTTTATCTGAATGCACAAAGCATTCGGAACAAGATAGATGAATTAATGGCACAAATAAAGATAAATGGGTTTGATCTAGTAGTCATTACTGAGACATGGTTGCAAGGTGACCATGGGGCAGAAAACACTGGTGGGAGTAGTATATAGGCCCCCTAACAGTAGTCATACTGTACAAGAGGAGCTTGTAACAAAAGTAATACAATAATCGTGGGGGACTTTAATCTTCATATAGACTGGGCAAATCAAATTGGCAAAAGTAGTTTGGAGGACGAGTTCATGGAATGCATTCGAGACAGTTTCCTAAAACAATACATCGTGGAACCAACCAGGGAACAGGCTATTTTAGATCTTATCTTGTGTAATGAGACAGGGTTAATTAGTAATCTCATAGCAAGGGATCCTCTGGGAAAGAATGATCATAATATGATAGAATTTCACATTGAGTTCGAGAGTGACGTACTTAAGTCCAAAACTAGAGTCTTAAACTTAAACAAAGCCAATTACATAGGCGTGAGGGGAGAGTTGGATAAGGTTGATTTAGAAATTAGATTAAAGGATATGACCGTAGATAAGCAATGGTGCACATTTAAATAAATATTTCATAATTCTCAATGAATCTACATTCCGTTGAGGAATAAAAACTCCACAGGAAAAGTGATACATCCCTGGCCAACTTATCCGAAGTTAAGGATAGTATTAGATTAAAAGAAGAGGATTATAATGTTGCCAAGAAGAGTAGTAAGCCTGAGGATTGGGAAAGTTTTAGAAACCAGCTAAGGACATTCAAAAAATTGATAGAAAGAGAAAATAGAATACGAGAGTAAACTAGCAAGAAATATAGGAACAGATTGCAAGAGCTTCTACAAGTATGTAAAAAGGAAGAGAGTAGCGAAAGTAAATGTGGGTCCCTTTAGAGACTGAGACAGGATAAATTATAATGGGGAATAAGGAAATGGCAGAGACGTTAAACAAATATTTTGTATCTATCTTCACAGTAGAAGACACAAAAAACATACCAGAAATAGCGGGGAACCAAGGGTCTAATGAGAATGAGGAACTTAAAGTAATTAAGATTAGTAAAGAAAAATTAATGGGACTAAAAGCCAACAAATCCCCTGGATCTGATGGCCTACATCCTAGGGTTCTAAAAGAGGTGGTTGCAGAGATAGTAGATGCATTGGTTGTGATCTTCCAAAATTCCCTAGATTCTATAACTGTCCCAGTTGATTGGAAGGTAGCAAATGTAACACCGCTATTCAAGAATGGAGGGGGAGAGAAAACAGGGAACTACAGGCCAGTTAGCCTGACATCAGTATTCAGGAAAATGCTGGAATCTATTATTAAGGACATGGTAATGGGGCACTTAGAAAATCATAAAACCATGTTGACTCTGTCTAATCATATTATGAAAGGGAAATCATGTTTGGCAAATCAATTAGTTTTTTGAGGATGTAACTAGCAGGGTAGATAAAGGGTAACCAGCGGATGTAGTATATTTGGATTTTCAAAAGGCATTCGATAAGGTGCCACACAAGGTTGTTACACAAGATAAGGGCTCATGTGGTTGGAGGAAATATGATAGAGGATACATGGATAGAGGATTGGTTAACAGACCAGGAATAAACAGGTCATTTTTGCTTTGGCAGGCTAGTGGGTTACTGCAAGGATCAGTGCTTGGGCCTCAGCTATTTACAATCTATATTAATGACTTAGGTGAAGGAACTAAGTGTAATGTGTCCAGGTTTGCTGATGATACAAAGCTAGGTGGGAAAGTAAGCTGTGAGGAGGACACAAAGGGATATAGACAGGTTAAGTGAGTAGACAAGAAGGTGGGAGATGGAGTTATAATGCGGGGCTGTGTAAGGTTATTTACTTTGGTAGGAAGAATAGAAAAACAGAATATTTCTAAATGGTGAGAAACTACTACATTTTGGTGTTCAGAGGGATTTGGGTGTCCTTGTACATGAAACACAGAAAGTTAACATGCAGGTACAGCAATCGATTAGGAACACAAATGGTATGTTGGTCTTTATTGCAAGGGGGTGGACTACAAGAGTAAGGAAGTCTTACTACAATTGTACAGGGATTTACTGAGACCACACCTGGAGTACTGTGTACAGTTTTGGTCTCCTTACCTAAGGAAGGAAATATTTGCCTTAGAGGCGGTGCAACAAAGGTTCACTTGATTGATTCCTGGGATTGAGAGGGTTGTCCAATGAAGAGTGATTGAGTAGAATGGGCCTATACTCTCTGGAGTTAAGAAGAATGAGAGGTGATCTCATTAAAACATGTAAGATTCTGAGAGGACTTGAAAGGGTAGATGCTGTGAGGCTATTTCCCCTGGCTGGAGAGTCTAGAACTAGGGGGCATAGTCTTAGGATAAGGGGTCAGCCATTTAGGACAGAGATGAGGAGAATTTCTTCACTCAGAGGATTGTAAATCTTTGGAATTCTCTACCCCAGAGGGCTGTGGATGCTCAGTCGTTGAATATATTCAAGACTGAGATTGATAGATTTTTGGACTCCATGGGAATCAAGGGATATGGGGATTGGGCGGGAAAGTGGAGTTGAGGTCGAAGATCAGCCATGATCTGATTGAGTGGCGGAGCAGGCTCGAGGGGCCGTATGGCCTATTCCTGCTCCTATTTCTTATTTAAAACCTAATAAGAAGAACATAAGAGGTAACATTTTAATTTTACAGATATGCACTTAGTGACACCTAATAACGAGTAACTGCTACTGGAAGTTGTCTGTTTTAGAAAATAACCAATATTTTCCTTGTGTATTGGAAAATTAGATAGATTTTATACTGGAGCCTTTTAAATATTAATGCTCTTGAGAATAATATAAGGAAACGCTACATGCACCACACATTTTTTGCAGTTTAATTCCACAGTGCATGTAATTAGTGATATTCCAGTAATTTGAAAAATTTCCGCTTTTAAATCTGGTGCAGACTTTTCTTTTTGGAGGTTGCAATGCTGATGCTTTACTCCAAATTAGTCAAAACCATTACATTTGAAACATTCTTCAAGCATTGTTGAATATTTTGTTGGCATGCATGACCTAATTTTGTGGAAAACACTGGATTATTTTTGAAAATCAACAAATGGTCCAGTAGTTAAGTTGATTTGATTTTGTTTTTTACCCCCCTCTCCCCCCACCCTTTCCCATAGTCAAAATCAGCTTTTTATTTGCCAGAAACTATTGAGGGAATTTCAACTGGAAGCGGGATTTGGGCGGAGGGGCTGGTCGAGGCAAGTAGCGGACATACATGACTTCAGCAGCGTGAGGTCCGTCGCTTTTAATTGCCAGGACTCCTTATAATATGATTGGCGGGTGGTTCGTCTAATCGCATTAGGAGCAGGCCACCTGCAGAACGGAATTTCTGCAGACCATCTGAGACCTATTTAAAGTGTAAATGCACCATATAAAGGGAGGTTGCATTCACTTCTGCCAGATTGCTAATACAGCTGCTAAGAGCTGATTCTTCCAAATTATTTGCAAGGCTACCCCTGGTTCTCTGGCACCTCCCTGGAAGGCCTAGTTGAAAAGGTGAAGGGCAAGTAGGGAGGTTCTCTTTCCCAGAAATGGGAAGAAGATTCCCAAAACCTTCGTACAACAGGCCTGGAGAGAAATGGCTGAGCGTTTGAGTTCCAGAAGCATCATCCCAAGCACCTGGATTCAATGCAGAAAATGCTTCAAAGACCTGCGAAGAATAGCAAGGGTAATGCAGCCTCTCATTTCTTCTTCTCTCTGCACAACATCTGGAAATAATCCTTTCCTCTCCTCCCTCAACACTCTGAATAGTTTCTACCCCTGTATCACATCCTTCTCTACTAATCACAAGGGCATACGATACCACCTCTCATTCACATTCCAAACACACATTCACTCTTGTTTGCTGCCTTCATAACAGCAACTAACAGCATTCTGTACTCACATGGTAGCAATTGCAGAACCAGGAATTCCTATCATGATTCCTTCCTCACTTCACACTCCAGCCACTTGCTTTCCATTCATCGCCACACTGTCCTGCTTATATCTTGCTTCTCCCTCTCGGCATATGCACTATTTGCAGAAGCCCCACACATGTATACTTTTATTTTCAGTCGCCACACACTAACCCTTGTCCTTTCTTTCTACAGGAGAAAAGGACGCACAACCACAAGGGAGAGGTGTAAAACTGGGGGAGGACAATCCAGCATCATGGTGCTCACCAAGATAGAGCAGGAAGTACATTATATTAGTGGCCCTTCAAGAGCGATGAGCATTTGAGCTGGCAAGGCTGGTGACTTAGTTGAGAAGGGTGTCTGCCTATTCCTTGTATCCCTTCTATCCCTTCAAGTACCTAAAAAAAAAAAATGCACATTCAGCGACCTTGACAACTTTAAGCTGCATTGTGAAGCCTGACATTTACTACTATCCAGCCTGTCAGTGACTTGTCTTGTCCCTTTTCCCTTTCCTCTGTGTTCTTCTCAGCAGCAAGACCCTGATGAAGACAACTCAGGGGAGGGCCGCCCTCCTGAAGACGCAGAGACACACACTCTATCCCTCCCATGCACCAGCACAGAGCTCAGGGACTTGGGTGCATTAGGTATTGAGTTAGAGGGGACTGCACTTGGTGAAGCAGCCAGCGCTAGTGATCAGAAGCAGTTAGTGGTGGCTGAGACAGCCCCCAACTCTTCTAAGCAGGACAAAGATGCGGACTCAGGAGCCCAGCCTTGAAAAAAAATCCTTGCAGCACACACGAATGTCATGACAGCTATCTGAAAGCCTGGCACAGACTTGCATGATCCTGTTGCATGTTAATATTACACTGCTACATATTAATAGAATGAAATCCGTTCCTAAAGATGAAACATCCTGGCTAGTTTTCTGGTGCCTTGATGGTTACATGAATGTGGTCCATGACCTCCTGCACATGAGGGAAGCCAGCCACTACTGCAAATTCCAGACCTCTGTGCTGGTTGGCCTTAGCAAACAGGGTACTGATGACCTGCTTGAAGCACTGCAGATTGGAATGGGAGGATATAGGGTCAGAGGCTCAGCTCAGGTCAAATAGACCGCCAAATAAAAGAAGGGAAGAGAAGATAAATCAGGAAGTAGCGATTAGATGGCATCAAATTTGGGTTTTAAAAACCTGATTGAAAGATTGTAGGTGGAAGGAAAGACTGAGTGAGGTAAGGAGTTCCATAGTTTTGAGGTCCTAGGAAACTCTGACATGAAGTAGGAGAGAATGCAGTGTAAATCTTGATTTCAACTCCGTGAGCATAAAGGGAAGAGAAAGAAACCTGGTTTCCCAATTGGTGTAATTGTAACACCGCCATTAATTAATTCATTTTAAGTAGGTTAATGCAGATTTGGAAATCGAGTTCGGAATGCCCAGGACAGCATTTTTGAAGCTTAGAAAAAAATAGCAATTTTGATAAAATAAAAAGACAGGAAATGTTGTGATGGAGAAAGAGTGACTGGGAGCTAGAGGAGAGAGTGGGGTTACTTAGCAAACAAACCTTTTTCCTGTATCCTGTCCAGAAATGCGAGAAAGGTATCAGAAAAGCATGGCCAGGTATGGGCATAATGTTCTACACTTGGGTTTGTTGAAGGGAAAAAAAGGGGTTGTGATAAAAGAAGAACCCTGGCTTTTTGGGGGCAGTTTTAGTAGTGGAAAAAATGCAAGCCAAATTGTGCCTTGTTCACAGCCAGTAATACAAACAGACTAGCTCCACTCCATCTGTGTACTTAAAAAGGTGTATACTGAATTTGGATTCCAGCATGAAGACTCAATATTAACACAGCATAGACTGTAAACAGGCAGTTTACATTTTTTTTTGTAGGGGGCAAGAGGGGTTATAAAGCTTTGGTATTTCCAACATCAAAGCTTAAGGGACCTGTGTACTTCAGGAAGGAGCTGAGTAAATGGAGTGCACTAAACACAAAACTGGGGTACTCACAACGTAGGCTGTGGAAATTACAGTAAACTCTGAGCAAGATCAAGGCTGCAAAAAGCATGAATTGAGCTGGGGAAGTAAGAAGAGGATTGGGACAAGTGTTGTCAGGACAGGAATAAAAGCTTCAAAGTCTTTGATTTTTACCTCCTAACCAAATAGACTGAGTGAAGCTTTGAGACTGTATCCTGGGCTCCAGCTTCCTCATTTAAAACAAAACCTCAAATCCTAATTCATTTTACATCTTGTGCTAAGTCATATTGATATATGCACCAGCATGTTACGAACAACTTAAATAAGCATTTTCCTTTAACAACATTCTGTAGACATCTGCTTTATTCCTTCCTGTGTGTAGATTTATTCTCCTGCACTAACTCTTTCATGTGAAGGGATTCTGCTGGCTTTGCTAACATTCTAGCACAGACATGGGTTGAGACAAAGGCAACATTCCATGTAAGTGTACTCTGCAGGATGACTCAAGTTAAAAGGTTATAAATGGGATTGTGATCACTTCAGTCGGCCATTAGATAGCTTCTCATGCTTTAAAGTAAGTTTTCTTATTTTCATTAGAAACTCTTCTGAAGCCATCATTTTAAAACAGATAAATAAATCACAGGTAAAATAACAGCAGTTTCAGTGAAATGAACAGGCAATGAAATTTTATTACAAGTTTATGAAAGTGTATAAATTGAAGGTCATCTTTTGTCTGGGTGGGGGGGGAGTTGCAATTACTAACACGTCTCTATTTTTGTTGACTAGTAAAGTTTGCCTTAATCTTGACCTTTTTTTCCTTATTTGATTGAGCAGCAGTGGTGATAAATAAATTTTGCATCCTAATTTTTAAATGTTTGCAATTACATTGTTGTTCGGCAGATTTATACCCAGGAAAAGAGGCCAACACGGCATCTACCCAATTCTTATATTTATATTTTCATCTCTAACTAGCAGAGGCACCATGAATCTAGAAGACTGTTGTTCTGATCAAGGAGCCTGGGAGTCAAAGGGGTTTCAATTTGCTTCACTAAACATTGTCCCAGAAATGATGGTCCCCTGTTGGGACAAAGTAATTACATGATAAATTATTTGAGTCTTTTAATGAAAAATAGCGTATCTATAGATTTGGAAGGACTTGCCACTTGCCCCATCCTCTGCACATCTGATTCCTAAGTTAAAATTGGGGTTAAACTCCTCATCCTTAATAAATGACATCATTATAAAACTTGCAATATAACTGGAGGGTGAAGTTGTGTCAAATTTTGTCAAGACCACCTCAGGGTCTTGTACTTCACACTGCTGTAGGTGGTCAAATTTTAAACTTTTTAATGAAAGTAAAGAGTTGACTGCCCCATATTAATATTTAAAAGCATAACTGGATGCTGATAAGCATGTAAGAAAGAAAGAACTTAAATTTGTACAGCATGTTACCACAATTTCAGAACATCCTAAAGTGCTTTAAAATCAATTTTTACCTTTTTGACGTGCAGTCAATGTTGTTTTGTAGGCAAATGCAGCAGTCACTTTGCACACAACATGGTCCCACAAGCAGCACATTTGAATGACCAGATAATCTCTTTCTGGTGATATGACTGAGGGAGCAATGTTGGCCAGGACACCAGGATAACCCTCTGCTCTTCATCAATTAATGCAATAGGTTCTTTTATGTCCAACTGAGCAGGCAGAAAGGGCCTCAGTTTAATATATCATCCAAAAGATGGCACCTCCAACAATACATCACTTCCTCAATACTGCACTGAAGTGCCAGCCTAGATTATTTGCACAAATCTATAGGGACCATGAACCTATGACCTTCTGATTCAGAAGGCAACAAGGGAAGCAGCAATGTAACTTAGCACTGTCAGTTCTACGCCACATTAAACAGGCAATAACAGAATCAAAAGATTCAGTTGCTTAATTAATACAGTTAATACATTTCAATTCTGCATGCATCAGTACAACAGCACATTGAAATGCAAGCAACATTTTTAAAATTCTTGTGTTTCCACCACATGGACAATTCCCCATTGTGACTAAGGATTTGAGAGAAGTGCTAAGTGGAAGCAAGTGGAAATTAGGAGCTAAGTCATCCAAGGCTTCATCTCATGGTGGCTGGTTGAGGAACAGTATTTGCAGAGCTTTGGGATCAGAGTAGCAGCTTATGCTTTCAGTTTGGTGCAGGCCTAAAAGAGGAAGGAAATGGGAAAGTTCCAGTATTACAAATATTATATCAGCTTTTAAATAGATTATCTTGAAGATAAGTAATCAACGGAGAACTTCAATCACTTATAGTTCATTGGAAGTGGCAGGAAAACAACTGAAAATAAACAGTGCAACCCTAATTTTGATATTACTGAATAGAACACTAAGGAGAAAATACAATATGGTTGATTTTAACTGAGTGAGTTTCGGGCGTGCGGGGGCTAGAGCCTAAGTTTGAGACCCAAGGTATTTTCGCTCACGTATTTTTGGACAGCCAGAGGTCACCGGCCAGAACTAAGGGAAGACAAGCAACTAAGTCATGGGGTAGTATTCGGCATGGTCTCGCAGGAGGGAAGAGGGAAAATCCGGGGTAGGGGAGGCCGCGACTTTCCTTATGGGGCCTAAAGGAGTATTCCTGTTCTTCCTGGCCCCACAAAGGAAAGTTTTAGGCTTACTTTGGAAGGCCCCTTCTGCTGCAGACCAGCTGCTAATCTGCTTTAGCCTGGTGGGAAAGCTGTGACGGCTTCCCCCCCCCACCCCCAGGCCCCAGTTGAAATGCAATCGGGGGCCCATTTATGTAAAGGACCTAGATTTGCATATATCCCTGAAATCTTTGCTTGCTTTAGGCGGGCGCCTCTTCCTCCTGCAGGTTAAAATCTGAAATAGTGCGATAAAGAGTCGAGTTCCGAGTAGGCAAGGAACCTGCTTATTTTTAACTGCACACCCACCTAGTTTCTGCAGGGCAGGTAGGGTAAAAATCAACTCCAGTGATTCATTTTTAATAAATTAACTTGTTCCCCTCGACTGTCTTGAGCCAAAGCAGAAATTTAATGTATTCCTAACTGGAAATTTTGAATTTCTTTGTAAATGTGAATTTTCCCAATTTAGATCAACTTTAATCAAATTTAGTTCAAGTGGAGCATCCCCTTCACAAAAAGTCAAAGGTCACTTGCAAAATATGGTGCTGACTTGAGTAGGGTGAGCGTTGGTGGCTTGTGGCATGTTATCATGGTGTCAGCAACCAGAGGCTAGGCCTTTCCCTATAGTTAGAGAAAGTTGGCTGCTGTCATATATCTCTTGGCGCTAGTTCAAGAACAGCAGTGCAGAGGCCAGAGAGCAGGTCACTTGCCTATGATTGTGGCTTGCGAATGGTGTGTATCGCAGGCGACCAAGAGAGGGCAAAAAATAAATATATAAGATAAGATTTTCAAGGGTAGAGGTTCAAAAGTTTTTCTGTGCATGTGCACCACCATTTTGTGTATTTAATCACAAACTCTCTCTAATAATGCAACTTGTAAACAAATGATTACCATCTACAACTCGTGCTGTCATAACAATAAAGCTTTGATTTATTTCATTTTTATTAACAAAAGTAACAGCTGGATGTTAGGTCAAAAGTACCAATCCTGATGGAATTATATATACATTTCCTGGTGGATCAGTTGGGAGAAGTGGTATGTGTTCTTGTGGAAGAGATGCATCCATCAAATCCCTTAAAGTCTATTGGAGTCGGTGTAGAGTGGCTCATGGTAATATATGTCCACACAAACCACAAACTGCTACTCAAAATATCAATGTTTTTTTTACCCAAGCTCTTCAGTGCATGCCCAACCCTTTCTGAATGATTTCATCTGATCAAAAGTGAATGGGTATGGACTGCCACCACTTTTATCTGTACTCTGTATTTAATTATTGGATATCCCACCGGGTTTTGTGAATACCAAAACTTAGGATTTGAAACCAGATTCAAACCTGATGTTCGCAGAAAGCAAATAGTCAATACTGCTACAGTACATCACCAAATATCACAGTAATTTCTACGCACACCACCGGCATTTCAGTTACTGTGCCCTCTTGTTCTTTCTGCATACTAGGTTTAATTCTGCACTCAAAAGTGACAGCTACATTTATGACAGGACCACACGCTGGTCTAGCCAAACATCCTGAAGGTGCCATTATGTGCAGAAAAGAGCACTGGAGTCCTGCCCTCGGGGACTGAAGCATAATAAGACTAATTGCAGTTCACCTGAGATTGCCACTTTTTAGACACATTGATTACTCACTTTTTTTTGGTGTTTGCTTTCACCATTAAACTCTTATCCCTTGACCCTTATTTGATCCTGGAAATCTACTTCCACTTCAAACCTCTCTCCATCCTTTATTTCCAGAAGGACCCACTACAAAGAGTGCTGGGAACTGATAAGTATCAAGCTGAAACGGCCTAAGCAGACAGAAGCCTTCCTCATTACCATTGTATTCTTTCAAAGAAAGTTACTTTATTTCAAGATTCCAGGATGACCTATAGTGACCCTTCAACAATTATTTAGTAATTGGATTAAGAAGTAATTAGCCATTGGAAATGTTTGTTTTGTAGCTGTATGATATGGTCAGAATTTAAGGGAAAAATAGAAACCCAAAAAGAATATACTGATTTGGTTTTCTATGAAATCATAGAAAATGTCAGATAAAGAGGGAGAGATAAGGTACTAATTATAACTTCACAAACAAAATTTAATCAAGCTCAGTGATGGCAGATTTTCTTTTAGTGTCACGCAGCTATGAGAAGTAGAACTTACAACATTAATTGACAAATGTAATAGTTTTCTTAAAAAAACACTTTTTAAACATAAAACCTGTCATGAGTAACCTTCATCAAAATGATTCTTCCCGAAACAAAACCACTACCACTCTATCTTCTATGTTAAGATGTCAGCGTTATTGACAAATATCACGTAGAGCATTTACTCATGTTCACTGCTGACATATATGGGTCAATTTTAAGTGTTCCTCCCAGACAGGAAATGGGCAGCAGTGGATTGGTGGCCTATTTTACATCCCGCCTGATTTTCATTTCCGTTGAGTTCATTGGAGAAGAAACTCGGGCGAGATGTAAAATGGAAAGCTGAGCTGCTGCGACATGTTTCCTCAATGGTAGGAACAGTTAAAATCGACCAGACTCAGGGTCAAAATTCTGATGGACCTACTCCACTGCTGCATGTGTGGCTGAGCACAACCCATGGCTGCTCAAAGTGAAGGTCGATGACCCCATCCTAAATTGTCAGGACAGAGTCATTATCATGGTCGGAGTAGTTGCGTTGCCTGTAAATGTGTATCAGCAACACCTGTCCCAACTGAGACCTGGAATGTTGGAGAGGCTCCATTCCACTCTCACACATCAGATGCCCCCTGGGAAGGACCTCACAAAACAGAGTGACCCCAATTCTGTAGCTCCCAAAGGCACTATTGGGCCATCCCTGCAAGGCAATTGATCTTTTCCAGCATCAATTTGCCACTCCATCTGGCATCCTGTAGCCTTTGTTCAGCCCAAAACAGGAACTAGCACTAGAATTTCCTGGCTGCCTGTACTTAGGGTGGAATCTCAGTGACCTGTGTTCTACCCCATTTTTCACCCCTCAAGCATCAACACCTGAGATGCACAAGGACAGAATGTTGGGTCCTTCTTGTTTAATGCAAATACCAGTGTATTTTATATCAAATATTAAACCATTAGCACAGAGGCGTTGGCTGGATCTTTAAACTTTGGTGGGGACAAAAATGGGCAGTAGCAGATTGGCTGCCCGTTATATAGTCCATCTGATTTTGTTTTCATTGAAAATTGGACGGGCTGCATAACAGGCTGCTGAAGTTGATAGTTCCACCCATAATTATTTTGAGGATACTGCAGGGAAAATAGTGAGGTTCAAATGTCTAAATTTACATTCTGAAGTTCAGCCTGAGTCTGATTTAATACTATTATTGTGATAATTTCAAATTTCCTCTGCATTACTTCCTTACTAAGGTGGTGGGTAGGGAAATCTTTTTCAATGCTGCTCTCCAACTGACTGTTAGATGTGCATGTGAGTATCCTGTATCCTGGAATGACCAATATTGATTTCCTCACCTCGTTATGGAGGTATACCTCCCGTCACCTCAGTGTCTCTGCCTCTCAGTCCTGCCAAGTGGTACATAATGCTGTCAGAATTGCAAAGAAAATTCAACCTTAGTGAAGTGAGTTGTTTTGCTAACCATTGTTATGGGGTATTGTCATCCTGGTAAAGTGAACAACTGGGCTTGTAAATTGGGAAATGGGCAATGACATGATTGATGATGCAGTGACATTATTGTGTTAAGGACTACGTGAGCCACAAAAAGTTTTTATTCCACATAAAATTTCAAAAGTAATATAAAAACAATAAAATGCCTCACAGTAGGTCACTGTATTATGGGAGGTATAACTGCTCCCTTATAGTCAACATGGCAGCTCTGAAGTGGCTGCTCCAGGAAACTATCCTGCACGAAAACCTTCAAACCACAGCAAAGCTCCTATAAAATATCTGACATTGTTACAGCACAATGTTTTCACAGTTGTTGACACGCTTCTGAACTCCCTGCTGTGCACTCCAGTCATATGACTTAGCGTGTTTCAATGCTTATTGAGCAATATTGTCTGGTGCCAGCACTGACATCCAAGTTTCTCCATTTTAAACTTTCATTTTTTTTCCCCCCCCAGTGCAATACTGATCCAAAAGCCAAACAACCTCTGCTGCTTTTTCCCACGACCTGTTTGCATAAAAACTTGAACGGGTTAATGCCTTTTGTTAAAAATAGCAAACGAATTTCATACAAAATATTGATGAACTTGTTACTATTATCACAATTTCAACCCCTAATAAGCCTATCACCTTATTTTTTCATATGATTGATTGGATTGTCGTTCTGCTTTAATGCATGTTGATATTATAAATGTCGTTTGTTAACAGGAATTTTTGAAGCACTGTTATACCTCAAGAATGATAAACATATCAATATTGCATGAGTACTAGCAACCAAAAATTCAATAAAAGTGCTCAGTCATCTTTTTTCGGAGCTGTATAAAACGTTGTATTAAAAATGTATTAAGCTCACTGCAGTCTTTTATGTTCCTGAGCATTTTGTCAGATGATGACAGTTATTCAGTGAGTCAAATTCAACTTTATTCATGGACCTATAAAAATGACTCAATCAGTCAGATGTCATTTATAAAGACTTTTCAAAATTAACTTTTACAGATGGACTATTTTAAAAGCACACTAAGAGGATAGAATTCTTGACAGACTTGAATTGCCGCCTGATTGAACCATGTCAAAAAAAAATACTATTTGAATGTTGAGATGAACTCTTGAGTTTTTACAGACTTTTTATTAGATTGTTTTGTTCAGCATTCATTTATAGACTCATTTTTGCTGAATCTGAATTTTGCATTTCACTGAATATATGAATTGGGGAGAACAGAATTTTGATAATCATGAATGTTGCATTTTAAACTGAATCAGTAGTCAGTTGCTCAAGCTACATATGTTGTCAGTTGTAAGTAAACTTTGGTTCTGATAGGAAACCCCAAGCAATGCATCATATAGAAGGCGGTCGTGCGAATTACTGATCTGTAACCAAATGATAAACATTTTGATCAGTTATAGTTTTAAAATACATTAAGGAACCAAGTCTTCCTGCCATAATGTTTCTGCTGAAAAAATGAAATGACCAAGGTTACAAGTGTTTGCTGCCTCTATTTAGCTGACTGTGTCTGCTCCACATCTTCATCACATTCTGGAACATATAAAAACAAAATCTGCTCCGTGTCAGGGTGTATGTTTAATGTAGCTTTTGGCACAGCCTCCTTAGAAAACATTTAACTTTAGTTTAATCTTTAGACTTTAACTATTAGTCTGCCCTTTTAGTCAGTATCTGGCCTTGTACTGATTCCCCATGTACATTTTAGGCTCTTTTACTTTGTTTTGTACTTGGAATGGGCTCTACAATAACTCCTGCTGAGCTACTCCTCTTAGATCTACCATTTCTCTCTGCCCTCGGTCCTTTTTTGCTCCTGTCTATGTTACAATATTCTAAGATTTCAACATAACTTTCTCTCTCTCTCTGTTTGCTATTTTTGGTATTGTGCCTTCTGTTAGATTCTCTCTAACTTTGTGTCCTTCCCTGCTCTGTGTAATGAGTGCAAGTCTTTAAGTCAAGAGAGGAATGATTAGAAAACAATATGGTCTGTCTCTGCTTGCACTTACTAGGTTGTCTGCTCCCAGAGCTGCTTCTGCAGATGTTCAAGGTGAAACTCTAGTAACTGTCAGTTTTCAGTGACACACTGGAATTTGCTCAGACAAACTTGTCATGGTTCAGGATTTTTTTGGCCATTCCCCCATGGTAAAGATATAAGCAATTTAAAATGTGTTCTGAGAAAAAGCTGCCTAAAAGGCATTTTGGGACAGCCCCATGTTCGGTTGTGACTCCGTAGGCAGATGAATGATAATTAAAATGCGAGTTGGGAAGCACTTTCTTTCAGAGACCAAACAATAGGCTATTCATTCGCAATATCTGGTCATTTTAGGAAGACATCTAGCACCTTGGTGTTGACAAATCCTTTTGATCTATAGTTTAGGAGAGACACCAAGAAGTCAAGCAAGGAAAAGGCTGTGAAGGGGAGCCCTGGGTTCAAGGACAGGGTATACAGAGTGATTGTTCTTTTACATTGAGTAAGACAATCCACCAAAGTGATTTAGTGTACGCATATTCTTTATTTTTGTAATAGTACGCGAACATAAATTATACCAATTTGTACCAAGTTTCTTTCATCATACTCCATGTTCTGTATGTTTTGCTTACTGTAGAATAGGGCAGTCTATGAATCGAACCAAGCATCATCTTACCCAGTATTAACTCATTCTGTCTTTTGGAAAGATTGAAAGAGCACATATGCGTAAGACACAGAGATCCGGCCCATAAAACAAGAGAGTTTCATTGTTACACTCCCATGTCCTGCTACCGCACTAGTCGATATAGGGCAGTAAGAGTCAACTTCCATAAGAAGCGGGTGATAAGACTGCTTAAGTAAGTGGTTGACATTACTAAACTGATATTTGTGGCAGATCCAAATTCATAACAATGCTCAAATGATGTTCTAACATGAACAATAAGCAAAATACCGCAGATGCTGGAAATCTGAAACAAAAACAGAAAACCCTGGAAACACTCTCCAGATCAGGCAGCAACTGTGGAGAGAACATACAAGATGTTTTGAGTATGGACCCTTCCTCAGAACATATTCTAACATATTAGTTATAAGACTCTAATTTCAGTAAAGGTGCTGGAACTAAAGAATAAATTCTAAACTTCTTAGAAAACCAGAGTAAAAGGTTACCTAAAGATCATTCATGTACATGGTTGCTATCTTCTGCTTTTATTCAATTGATACAGATCCGGGATGCATTCTTTTTCAAATTATAGAAATTCTACATGTTACACTTCATACGAAATTGCTGGATTATATGGCATATCCTTTCTGATTTTAAATATAGGTAGAAAGTGTATTGCAGTGGCTTTTGAACTAGATACAGTTTAAAAATTGAAATTTGCTTAGTCTCAGGAGAACATCAGCTGAGGGTCAGGTTCAAGCTGTCTGAGGGAAACCAGGCCAGATTATTGCATCTTATAACCTGCACTCACCTGACGAAGGAGGAAAGCTCCGAAAGCTTGTGATTTAAAATAAAACTGTTGGACTATAACCTGGTGTTGTGCAAGTCCTTACATTTATAATTAATCAGAAAAGGGAAGACTGTCTTTTTATCCAGGGACAGGTAATATATTCGGGTAGAATTTTCAATTGGTTATACCGGAAATATAGGTATAAAATGGGCATAACCAATTGGAAAATTAGATGGATCGATGTGACACAGATTTCTGTCCATTTATTGCCCCATCCAATCTTGCAGTCAAGTTTTGTTACTGCCATTGGAAGTATCTGACAGTTTGCAGTGTGTTAAATTAAAATTATGACGTAAATTAGACATCTACACAATTTCTTGGCATTTATGTCAGTAAAGTATCCACCCATATAAAATTGGTGTCAAGGGCTGCTAGGCACCGTGCCATTTGTGGAAGTGGATTTTCTGATTAGTTACAGCATTTTGAAACTGTTTCTCAAGAACATTTTGAATTTTTTTGTTTTTCCTCCTTTTTTAATCTGCCTTTATTTGATATGCCACAATATTGGAACAGTGGGTTTTCCAATGGGAATTCTACTTTTCATATGTCTTTTGGAGGAAGAAGAAGAGCAAGATGGTAGTGGTTGTTGGAGGCCAATCATCTCAGCCCCAGGACATTGCTGCAAGAGTTCCTCAGGGCAGTGTCCTAGGCCCGACTGTCTTCAGCTGCTTCATCAATGATCTTCCCTCCATCATAAGGTCAGAAATGGGAATGTTCGCTGATGATTGCACAGTGTTCAGTTCCATTCGCAACCCCTCAGATAATGAAGCAGTCCATGCCCGCATGCAGCAAGACCTGGACAACATCCAGGCTTGGGCTGATAAGTGGCAAGTAACATTCGCGCTAGACAAGTGCCAAGCAATAACCATCTACAATAAGAGAGAATCTAACCACCTTCCCTTGACATTCAATGGCATTACCATCGCCGAATCCCCCACCATCAACATCCTGGGGGTCACCATTGACCAGAAACTTAACTGGACCAGCCATATAAATACTGTGGCTACAAGAGCAGATCTTGGGTATTCTGCGGCGAGTGACTCACCTCCTGACTCCCCAAAGCCTTTCCACCATCTACAAGGCACAAGTCAGGAGTGTGATGGAATATTCTCCACTTGCTTGGATGAGTGCAGCTCCAACAACACTCAAGAAGCTCAACACCATCCAGGATAAAGCAGCCCGCTTGATTGGCACCCCATCCACCACCCTAAACATTCACTCCCTTCACCACCGTGGCTGTAGTGTGTACCATCCACAGGATGCACTGCAGCAACTCGCCAAGGCTTCTTCGACAGCACTTCCCAAACCTGCGACCTCTACCACCTAGAAGGACAAGAGCAGGAAGCACATGGGAACAACACCACCTGCACGTTCCCCTCCAAGTCACACACCATCCTAACTTGGAAATATATCGCTGTTGCTTCATCGACGCTGGGTCAAAATCCTGGAACTCCCTACCTAACAGCACTGTGGGAGAATCTTCACCACACGGACTACAGCGGATCAAGAAGGCGGCTCACCACTACCTTCTCAAGGGCAATTAGGGATGGGCAATAAATGCTGGCCTAGCCAGCGGTGCCCACATCCCATGAACGAATTTTTAAAAAAGACAGGGATATCGGGTAGGCTGAGTTGTACCAGAGTCAGACTGCATCCACTGACTGTATCTTCCACCATGCATCCACCTGGAAATGACTGTGCGGAACTGGCTTTCCAGGCTCTAAGTCAGAGAGCTATGCCATCTGCTGCAAGGACAATTGCAGCAAACATGCACCATAAGGCTGGCGCTACTAGTGCAGTAAGCATCAGCTGCACTGTCAAGTTTTCTCAATTTGCCTACTTTCAGGCATGGTGCAATGTGATACTTTGGGAAGGATTACATAGAATGACATAGAATGTACAGCACAGAAACGGGCCATTTGGCCCAACAGGTCCATGCCAGTACTTTTGCTCCACACGAGCCTCTTCCCTCCCCACGTGTTTATCAGCATATCCTTCTATTCCTTTCTCCCTCACGTGTTTATCAAGCTTCCCCTTAAATGCATCTATGCTCCTTGTGGTAGCGAGTTCCACATTCTAACCACTCCCTGGGTAAAGAAGTTTCTCCTGAATTCCCTATTGGATTTATTAGTGACTATCTTATATTTATGGCCCCTAGTTCTGGTCTCTCTTGCAAGTGGAAACATCTTCATGTTTACCCTATCAAACCCTTTCACAATCTTAAAGACCTTTATCTGGTCACCCCTCTGTCTTTTTTCTAGCAAAAAGAGCCCGAGCCTGCTCATTCTTCTGTGGTAGGTATAACCTCTCAGTTCTGGTATCATCCTAGCAAATCTCTTTTGCATCTTTTCCAGTGCCTCTATCATTTTTATAATATGGAGATCAGAGCTGTTCACAGTACTCCAATATACTGGGTGTGACACACAGAGCCGCCTTCCTTACTATCATTCAGCACCACTTACACATCATTGGCCATTAACCAGGGGATTGAGATGTTGGACCACTTTATCACTTGGGCACAGGCTTAGTTTCCTGTTTCCATGTTTATCATGTCAGCCATTGTCTTTTGTCAGCCATTTTTGTTACTCAAAGATCCTTTCCTAAGGCTGAAATATACATTAGACACACTAGCAGCCTTTGTAAAAAACAACCAACATCTTCCCCCATCTGTTGCTACTTACCTTTATGACACATTCCTTTTTAAATTTACCCATCAGCCCTTACAGGTACTATTAGAAGTAATTTCCCGCTCACCCCACTGCCCAGTATTTTCCCAATGCCATGCCTGATATAAGCTGGGAGCTCACCCAGACAATTTAAATGAAGCTAACTTTGAAAATCAGGTGGTACACTAAAGCTGGCCTCAATTTACCATCAAGTGCCACATCTCATTAACATGGAATGCAGCCATTTCCTACCGCTGGGTCTTTTTTGATTGATGGTTCAGGCTGGGAACAAATATGGTAGCTTTTAATTCATATCCATTTGGTGATTCATGCATCCAGCTCCATGTCACCCCAGTAAGCCAGGTCACCATAATGCTGAGAGCTCATACATGACCTAAAGCTTCAAATAAAGAGCTCTTGACCTGAACTAATCTTGAGGTGATTTATTATGTCGATTCAGAAAATAGTTTAGTATGCCAGTGAAAATTAAGTAATGTATTCCTGTCTAATCTTGCTTTTAAATTAATAGTTTTAACCTGAGCCACATGGTTAGCATAGTATTTTTCCATCTTTTAGATAGTTCAGGAGCAATTAGTGGCATCCCACACTATTCCCTGTGTGGACACCCAGCATTATAATGGTTTATTGTTCACCCTGCAGCAAGCTATCTTTTTCCATATAAGGGTGAATTTTGGTTTGTAGGAAATGTGGGCTTGCCTATGGAAGCTGACTTTTGCATCGAGCATGAGTATTGAGAAGAAACTTGGTTGTGTTTTATTAGTTCTCATTCCTCTACTTCACCACGAAACATTGGATTGTTTTAAAATTGTTCAAGGTTAATATTTTTAGATCTATGCACATGACGGGAAATGTTTCCAGTTGTATTGGTTTGCTTAGGCATAGTGAATATTGGAAAATCAGGCGGGTTGGAGTGTAAACCTGTAAATAGGAGGTGGAATAGCGTTCTGGATTAAACTGGCAGTGGAGGTTCATAAAATTACCTCTATTTTCAGCTTATGACATTGTACACTAGGTCCTTGTGAAATAGCTTCCCCTTAAATGCATCTATGCTCCTTGTGGTAGCGAGTTCCACATTCTAACCACTCCCTGGGTAAAGAAGCTTCTCCTGAATTCCCTATTGGATTTATTAGTGACTATCTTATATTTATTGCCCCTAGTTCTGGTCTCCCTTACAAGTGGAAACATCTTCATGTTTACCCTATCAAACCCTTTCACAATCTTAAAGACCTTTATCTAGTACATCTGTCGCTACCTCCCCCAACCCAAAGAGTGTCTAATACCAGGGCCCATAATTGTTTTAGTATGAGATGAAGCTAATCGAAATGAATCCATAAATTTGAATATTGACACAGCTGATGATGGTTCAAGACAATGGATCACAATATCCTTAAGAAATCAATCTACAATGGCATTAAGAAGAAGAGCCCAAAATCACAGAGAACCATCAGCACAAATAAACTTCTAATATTAGGAGAAATAATACTACCCAGGCTCACTGCCCTGTAGAAAAAACTTTCACCTTCACCTTCTACCCTGGTTGGCATGTGCTAACCCGAACAGATGGAATAGTCCTCCCATTATCCCTCCTGGGGAAAGCAACAAGATAAAAAATTAATGTATTTTCCTGCCTTCTCTATCGGTCTCAGATGCTGCTCGTCAGGAGCCAAGCTCAGCATTTCTGGGAATTCGGCACAAAAATATTTGGGTTCCTATGGGCAGGCAACAAACAATAAATAAATCTCCAGCTCACCAAACATGGAGCGCTCAGCCTCACCAATTTCAGTACCACCAGTTGCCCCATCACCAGGCAATTATGGCTTCAAATTATAAATTGGGGCTTATGTCCATATAACCCATGGGTGGACATTGTGAACAGAGCTTCAAAACAACACCCTATTACAGTCTGCCCTTCATAAACCCAGGAAAGTCTGATAGAGTCCTGTAAACTTTCCATAGAAGCAACAATGCGTTTATGCTGGAATAAACGTCATGCCTCTCTGAAAACCCCACAAGGGCAAATGGATCTCTCTGTTCTCGCAAATGGAGAATTCCCAAACACATTTATCACTGGACCTGGCACAAGAAAGGCAACAAGAGGCTTGCGAAACCCCTTAACAGGGGCCAGGTTATCTCTCTTTAACATCTGGCAGACCGATTTCATCATCACAACAAATAATGTTACCTCTAAACTAAACAGTTCCTCCAGGTCCCAGCCTTACTGCCAGAGCTCTGATGTGAACCTGCCCTCCTGGAACTGTATCACCATGCTCCAAACACATCTCTACCCTTTGCTGCATATTTGTTTCCGGGTGAAAAGAAAATGCAGCAAGCCTGCGAGGTGCCTGGGAACAAGTCTTAGGTTGGCACATAGCAGAGGAAAAATGGAGATGGGTCCGGAAGTAAACCTTCACTATTATTACCTGCAGTGGATTGTGAGGGTCAACTTAAGATAACACATCAAGTGTACCATATTCCACAAATGCTTCATAGGTCCACTCCTCTCTGAGGGATGACTGCGGGAGGATTTGCACATTGCTGCACACATTTGGTTGTTTCCTGCATTTACCTGTTCTGGACAGCAATCCAGGAGGCCATAGAGAGCATCATGGAACTCGGAACTCGCAAATGCTGCAGATCTAAGGATGTGCCTATTGGGTCCACTGACTGGAGAATGAGCCCTGCTGTAACATATAAGCTGGTGCAGCTGTTCATGCTACATGCAAGAAAATGCATTGCTTGTGGCAAAGAGCAACCCTCTCAACAACATGGATGACAAAATAATTGTACATATGTCAGTTGGAATGTGTGATGTACAGACTCCACCTAAACTCTGAAAGCACACAGCAATCTTCAGACTTTTCCTGGAATCCTACACAATCCAGATGTCCACATCCACACACCCATACTATTTGCCAAGAAGATGAGTGGGCCAACTTGGAACACAGCCACAAGCTATCAAGATTTTCTTCCAATTGGTTGGGCCACTAAAGCCCTCACAGAGAAACGACCTAACACTGGGAGACCCCTCTCCTCTACAGGTATACCCTAGAAATCTCCCTGATTCAGCCAGACCTGAGTGACACGGCCAAATTAACTTAACTCCTCAAAGTGTGTGGTTCCTAGCACGCACTTAACAGGACTAACAATCTCAAGGTGTTGATATATTTTCCTGCAAATACTGCGACTTCACAAAATTTATGGGAGTATTGTTTTCTCAGAATGATAAATTTAAAAAACACAATAATCAATTAACTAAATGGGTCTTCATTTCCATGCATCCTCCTTCTGGCAACTCAATATATAATCATTTGAGTTGGCTTCAAAGTGCTTCATACAAGGCTAGTGAGCAAAATGTAGACTTCTCCAGAAAGTCAACGGGAAGACCTCTTCACTGTTCGAACATAGACACTGGCTTTAAAAAAAAAATGTTGCCTGTGTCTTTGCTCTTTAACCATGTAGCACCCAACCCACAGACCAGATTAATAACAAACAAAACTGGTCATGGTTGGCTTCTAGATTTCTATGATCAGCCACTGTGGACCTAATGTTCAACCACAAGGGGTGGGATCAATGCATGTTAATCATTATTCTGTTAGGCCAGTCATCGGGCTTTCAATTCTCATTTTAAATCTTAATTTTTTTTTCAAATAAAATGAGATCAAAAAATTCCATCTGTAGCCAGAAGAGAAGAAAATGCATATAAATTAAGTTGCACTGCTGTCTGAACTTTTATTAAAGCATATCTTGCAGTATAAATCCACTTTGCTATGGATATGAAGCTTAATACTTTCATTTCTGATTCAACGATTCTACTAATGTACTATTCAGTCAGCATCCACTGTTAAAAAAATACCTTGAGACAAATCTCTTCTAATCTTTAACATGGCTTAGATAGTGAAAGGAAATAATAAAATCAGTACCTTGAAGTCAGCTTGCTGCTCGACTGGGAGCATTTAATGCTCACCTTACAGGTAACACATGAATAGCTTTCAAACAGTTTGTCTTTCAGTTTTATTGTTTTATCAATAATTCACTTCTCAGCCTTTCTTCGTGTCAAAAGTAATGTAGACAGGGGAATAAAACCAGTACAATAGAGCTGCATAGAGAAAAACAAATGCGAAATTCACAGAACGTTATAATCTATAATCGACACAGTTGAGGATTGGGATTCCTGCTACTCATAGAGTCATAGAGTCATACAGCACGGATAGAGGCTCTTCGGCCCATCGTGTCCGCGCCGGCCATCAGCCCTGTCTACTCTAATCCCATATTCCAGCATTTGGTCCGTAGCCTTGTATGCTATGGCATTTCAAGTGCTCATCCAAATGCTTCTTGAATGTTGTGAGGGTTCCTGCCTCCACAACCCTTTCAGGCAGTGAGTTCCAGACTCCAACCACCCTCTGGGTGAAAAAGTTCTTTCTCAAATCCCCTCTAAACCTCCCGCCTTTTACCTTGAATCTATGTCCCCTTGTTATAGAACCCTCAACGAAGGGAAAAAGCTCCTTAGTATCCATCCTATCTGTGCCCCTCATAATTTTGTACACCTCAATCATGTCCCCCCTCAGCCTCCTCTGCTCCAAGGAAAACAAACCCAATCTTCCCAGTCTCTCTTCATAGCTGAAGCGCTCCAGCCCTGGTAACATCCTGGTGAATCTCCTCTGCACCCTCTCCAAAGCGATCACATCCTTCCTGTAGTGTGGCGACCAGAACTGCACACAGTACTCCAGCTGTGGCCTAACCAGTGTTTTATACAGCTCCATCATAACCTCCTTGCTCTTATATTCTATGCCTCGGCTAATAAAGGCAAGTATCCCATATGCCTTCTTTACCACCTTATCTACCTGTTCCGCCGCCTTCAGGGATCTGTGAACTTGCACACCAAGATCCCTCTGACCCTCTGTCTTGCCTAGGGTCCTCCCATTCATTGTGTATTCCCTTGCCTTGTTAGTCCCTCCAAAGTGCATCACCTCGCACTTTTCCGGGTTAAATTCCATTTGCCACTGTTCCGTCCATCTGACCAACCCATCTATATCGTCCTGCAGACTGAGGCTATCCTCCTCACTATTTACCACCCTACCAATCTTTGTATCATCAGCGAACTTACTGATCATACCTTTTACATTCATATCCAAGTCATTAATGTAGACCACAAACAGCAAGGGACCCAGCACCGATCCCTGTGGTACCCCACTGGCCACAGGCTTCCAGTCACAAAAACAACCTTCGACCATCACCCTCTGCCTTCTGCCACTAAGCCAGTTTTGTATCCAAAGTGCCAAGGCAACCTGGATTCCATGGGCTCGTACCTTCTTGACCAGTCTTCTGTGGGGGACTTTATTGAAGGCCTTACTGAAATCCATGTATACCACATCCACTGCGTTACCCTCATCCACACACCTAGTCACCCCCTCAAAAAATTCAATCAAATTAGTCAGACATGATCTTCCCTTGACAAAGCCATGTTGACTATCCCTGATTAATCCTTGCTTCTCCAAGTGGAGACTAATTTTGTCCTTCAGAATTTTTTCCAATAATTTTCCTACCACTGATGTTAGGCTCACTGGCCTGTAGTTCCCCGGTTTTTCCCTACTCCCCTTCTTGAATAATGGTATTACATTAGCGGTTCTCCAGTCCTCTGGCACATCCCCTGTGGCCAGAGAGGTTCTGAATATATGTGTCAGAGCCCCCGCAATCTCCTCCTTTGCCTCACACAGTAGCCTGGGATACATTTCGTCCGGGCCTGGGGATTTATCCATTTTTAGGCCTGCTAAAACCGCCAATACCTCCTCCCGCTCGATGTTAATATGTTCGAGTATATCACAGTCCCCCTGCCGTATTTCTATGTCTACATCGTCCTTCTCCATAGTGAAAACAGATGCAAAAAATTCATTTAGAACCCCTCCTACATCTGCCGGCTCCACACACACATTGCCATTTTTGTCCCTAATGGGCCCTATTTTTTCCCTAGTCATCCTCTTACCCTTAATATACTTATAAAACATCTTAGGATTTTCCTTTATTTTGCTCGCCAGTGTTATTTCATGGCCCCTCCTTGATCTCCTAATTTCTTTTTTAAGTATCCCCCTGCACTTTTTGTACTCCTCTAGGGCTTCCTCCGTCTTTAGCCTTTTGTATCTGCCAAAAGCCCTCCTTTTTTTCCTAATCCATTCTCGTATATCCCCTGATATCCCCTGACATCCAAACTGTTTCTTGTTTGTTGAATTATCATGATTATAGAAATAATATAATTCTAATATCAAGAGAACCCAAACATAACAGTTGATGTAATAAACTGTGATATTGATTAATGTTTTAAATGAGCATGATCATTTTGTATCAATAATACTCAGTTCCATTCTAACCACTTGTCATGCCAGAGAACTATTAGCATTGATTAGTTTTGTTGATTCTCAATGGAAGCTTTGTTTTCCATGGAAGTATCTGTCCATAAAGCAATAATGAACTAAAGCTGCAAAAGATTCACCAGACAAATCTAAGGGAGCACGGCAATGGCATAAATGAAGTCTGCAGCAGTATTGGGGCAGCAAATTAAAATATATTTTTTTGGTAGTATGTATCCAATCTGTATGTCAAAATTGGTAGGAAATCAATTGATCATAACTGATGGAAAATAAACATCAGTTTGTTTCTTATATGTAAGAGGGGCAACAGCTCAACAGGATGGGCACATTGTTAGTTGTGGGACCCTTCGGTGCGCAAATTGGCTGCCATGTTTACCTACATAACAACAGTGACTATCCCCTCATAAGTACTTCAGTAGTTGTGAAACACTTTACACTTTGCAGCGTCCTGAGGATGTGAAAGGTGCCATTTAAATGCAAGATATATTTATATATAAAATGTATTTGTGTACAACAAATGGAAAACAGCTGGTTCCAACTAACATTTGCACTGAACTGTGGAGTTCTTCCTAACATCTGCATGTACTTAAGCAAAGAGTTATTGAACCTTCTGAGAACTTAAAAACCTTTTTTTTTTCTGTGAAAACAAATGTTTTCTATCATGTTTCTTCTACAGTAATATTCTACAAAGATATTGTTCAGCACTGGGAGGCACAATGAGAACATATGTTTTTGCTTACATTCTGAGCAATACGGAAAATTCTAATCTTGTACGATCTTCATATATAATACAAAAACGCTACTGCACCCCTCCAAGGGTTAAGCTGCAGAAAACACGAGGTTTGATTTTGCTCCCTTTTCCACTCCTCTCTCCAATTTTTCTTTTGTGAAATCAGCAAAGGTACTGGCACCTCACTCAAGTGACCATTCTTCATATGTGAACCTAGACAAGTAGTGCAAGTTATTTGACAGTGGTGGCATCACAGTAGAGCCCAATCCTATTCTAACTGACTGCCACATATACAGGAGCATGAAACTTGGCTGATTTTTTTCCCCCTCGCTATCCTAGGCCAATATCAATGTTCCATTGACCTTTTTTTCAAACTTACATAACTTAGCAATGACTAGGAAAATTGTTGGAAATACCATATTAATGAAGGAAAAATTGGATTTTCTTCATTTGGAGGCTATGTGCAATAAAAGCTTTATTAATAATAATAGCTTTCTTCATAGCAATTTCAATAGCAAATGTACAGAGAATGAGGTGTGACACCTGCGCAGACAGAATAACAGATCCAAGAGTGAATTTTCCTGGAAACAGACACAGTGAAGAGGAAAAAGATGCAGAGACTTTTTATGGAAGGTCTCTGCATCCATAGTTTTGCCCAAGAATTTCCTGGGCTTTGCTCAAGATATATCACTGGGCTTGCGCCTGTAGTTGATGCAGGCTCAGTATTACTATGTTAATGAAGAATGAGGGAGAGATCTAACCTCTCATCTCACTTGGCTGCCTAATCATCTGTTGAGCACCCCAGTGTAGGTGCCCTTAAAGAAACCTGGTGCAAGGGCTTCCACTGGGTTTGCAATGCACTGGGGGACAGGCCTAAGATGTAAAAGAGGACAAAGTTGCCAAGAACTTTCCTCCCCCTCCTAGATAATCACTGGGCCTCGGGACCTTCTGACTGCTGCTCTCAGAATTGGAGATAATTCAAAGTTCAGTGATGCATGACTTCAGCTGTTCATTCCATTTCAATTCAGTGGGAAGGGTTGTTTGGAATTGAAAATAAGCTCCTATTTGGGTCAACTGCTTCTAATACTTTGGTGCTGCTTGAGAAAAATGGTTACCAAAATACCCTGGCAATTTTCTTAAGGCTTCTTCTGCTCCGCTGCCAATCTTTTGGCAGAAGTTTGGCAGAATCCCCATTTACGCATGAAAACTGGATTTCTGTCAAACTTCTACTGAAGATACAGCAGTGGAGTGGGAGACGCACCGACGACATTTCCAGCAGTGAAGTTTTCTGGGCGAACATGTAAATATTCATTTATATTGAGCTTTGTGTTCTTTGCACTGTGTAGCTACAGTACTGGTGACACTAAACTGATTTTAAACACCAGGCTAATACCTATTATTAAGTGCTAGAAAGCACAACTTTGTACCACCAAAGAAATAGCCCTGACTACATTTGTGCGTGATGGGGAAGAAACAATCTCCCGGCATGGGAAGTTTAAAGAGTTAGTTTCTCCCTGGCCTGAAACCAAAATAAGCTGAGGTAAAAGTTTATTGAGAACCCTGGATCTATAAATGTGGGCTTTTATTTGTTGTGAATGCCAGAATAATAGCACAGTTATGCCAATTGCAATGTGATGGCATCATTCATGGGCTTGAGTCTGGTATGCTACCACAGATTGTCAAAAATGCATTGACCAGCATTTTTGGTGTGGCATGATGATGTAAAAGGTGCTATATAGATGTAAGTCCTTCTTTTCCATTAACACAGTTCATACTCCAATCCACAGTGGCACAGAGCAAGAATTTTGTATCATCACCAAAGGAAGGGGAAAGTATACTTTGTACAGCTGTAAATAACTCCCATCAATGCCGCAAATTAGGCACCAAAAACCTATTCATACTTCGTGTAGGATATCCCCTGCTGACTGATCACAAGTACAAAATGTAAAAATTATTACATGCTCTCTGCTGTCTTTATTATACAGTGCAGCTGGAGGTCTATTTACTCAGGTGAGTAAGGGTTAAAGTTTCTCTCCTCCACAGTGGTCATTTTCCATGGTTATTTATTCAGCAGTGGTCATCCACTGATATTTGTGTGGTAGGAATATTACTAGAATGATCATTATTGTTACAATAATATTTACTCTTGAAGCTTTGTTTCCAACATTTTTTAGCCCAAGTCATAAATATCAAAGCTTTCCGTCAGTGCCAGTAAGCTCTTTGAAACAGTGCTGCAACAAAGTACACTTCCCAAACACGATGGGGGTGAAATTGGACATGGGCAGGGACGCAAAACAAGCAGAATCATCTTTGCTGCTCATTATAGGACACAGCTGATGTTCAGTGCTGTTGAAGTCAATGGGACTCAATATTTGGGTGGGGCGTATAACGGGTGACTGATACCATACTGCTTGTTTTGTGTCCCAGCCAATGTCCAATTTCACCCCCTATAGATGCTGCAAAGTGCATTGAAAACTACCACTGTTTGTGATCTATTTAAGGCAGATTATAAGCCACATACATCACCGTATTATTATTTCTTCAAAACTGTGACAACTCAAACAAGCTAAGTGAGGGTACAGCAGATTATTTCAAATTAACATGTTCAACAAATTATTAGGCTTAACTTCTCTAACAAGGACAACCACAGCAAAAGGGAAATTGATTACAATCATAGATCTTTCTTTTTATTAATCCCTATCATTTCGAAAGAGGTCATTTTTCTGAGAAAGCTGAAATAGATCAGTATAAACACCGCAATAATTTTATTCTGATTATTTTGAAATTTGCTACACCTCACTTGACATGAAACAGAAACTGGATCTTTACAGCTGTGAATGCTCTGACAAAGTCCCTCTCAGTTCTCTTCTATTAAATAATTACAATGACAATTGTAATTCCAGTGGTGAGGTGAGAGTGACTGCCCTTGACATCAAGGCAGCATTTGACCAAGTGTGGCACCAAGGAGCCCTAGTAAAATTGAAGTCAATGGGAATCAGGGGGAAAACTCTCTCCAGTGGCTGGAGTCATACCTAGCACAAAAGAAGATGGTAGTGGTTGTTGGAGGCCAAGCATCTCAGCCCCAGGACATTGCTGCAGGAGTTCCTCGGGGCAGTGTCCTAGCTCCAATCATCTTCAGCTGCTTCATCAATGACCTTCCCTCCATCATAAGGTCAGAAATGGGGATGTTCGCTGATGATTGCACAGTGTTCAGTTCCATTCGCAACCCCTCAGATAATGAAGCAGTCCATGCCTGCATGTAACAAGACCTGGACAACATCCAGGCTTAGGCTCATAAGTGGCAAGTAATATTCACGCCAGACAAGTGCCAGGCAATGACCATCTCCAACAAGAGAGAGTCTAACCACCTCCCCTTGACATTCAATGGCATTACCATCGCTGAATCCCCCACCATCAACATCCTGGGGGTCACCATTGACCAGAAACTTAACTGGAACAGCCAAATAAATACTGTGGCTATAAGAGCAGGTCAGAGGTTGGGTATTCTGTGGCGAGTGACTCACCTCCTGACTCCCCAAAGCCTTTCCACCATCTACAAGGCACAAGTCAGGAATGTGATGGAATACTCTCCATTTGCCTGGATGAGTGCAGCTCCAACAACACTCAAGAAGCTCGACACCATCCAGGACAAAGCAGCCCGCTTGATTGGCACCCCATCCACCACCCTAAACATTCACTCCCTTCACCACCAGCGCACTGTGGCTGCAGTGTGTACCATCCACAGGATGCACTGCAGCAACTCGCCAAGGCTTCTTCGACAGCACCTTCCAAACCCGCGACCTCTATCAACTGGAAGGACAAGAGCAGCAGGTACATGGGAACAACACCACCTGCACGTTCCCCTCCAAGTCACACACAATCCCGACTTAGAAATATATTGCCGTTCCTTCATCGTCGCTGGGTCAAAATCCTGGAACTCCCTTCCTAACAGCACTGTGGGAGAACCTTCACCACATGGACTGCAGCGGTTCAAGAAGGCGGCTCACCACCACCTTCTCCAGAGCAATTAGGGATGGGCAATAAATGCCGGCCTCGCCAGCGACGCCCACATCCCATAAATGAATTTAAAAAAAGAAACTAGAATAAAGAAGTGTCACTATTTAACACAGGACGAGAACTGTGTTTTCGCCACATAAGGATTGGATCTAAGATCTTCCTAATTTGTACTGCTCCACTACTCACTGGATCACCTTTCAGGGCTACTGGAGGACTCCTTTCCCTATACATTTCTAGTGCTGATAGTTCTACAGTAGAATGATGGAAGTTATGCAGCCTCAGAGGTTTTCCATATCTATATAACTCTGAATAATCTATGGCATTTTGATCTTGCTGTGCTTACGATTTTCATGTAGAAATCTGACCTCTTTCATCAAAGAAATACTGTGAATGGATCATGAAAACTGGACAAGATCAGTTGATGTTCAAATAGTTTTTCCCATTACATAGCTGATTTTCTATATAGTATCCTATTACAGTTGAAATAGCAGACTTCAAATCTCACCAGACTCCAATATTTCACTTTCTGCCTCCATTTCTTTCTGTCTTCTGTCTTCCTAAATTCTTGGTTTATCTTTCCAGACCAGCTTGCTGTCTATCCTTTGCTCTCTGTGTTTTGTCTGTCATATTCAGTAAGTAAAGCTCACTACAAACAATTACACAGCTCTGCCACTTCTCAATTATAGACAAAGATGAATTGAATGAAGGAAACTCCTAACAAGTTAGTGCCTTTCAAAGATCTCCTGCTATTTACCAGTCTTTCAACAATGTATCTATGCTAGCTGTCAGGCTAAGGTGAAATATTGCAGGTTGTGTGCTTAAAAGGCAGGGGCCTAGAAAAGGAGCATCATCAGAACTGACGAGCAAGAGTTGTCCTCTTTCGTCATCAGGGCGCAACTAGCATATTGGTGATGCCAGTCGTGCCACAAGAATCAGTGCACCGGTCATGCGGAAGATTAAGATTGATTGGCTGGATCGCTGGCACCAGAGCAATGGTGAGGGGAGGAGGGGTCATGTGGTAGCCGGCAGGGGTATGCAGTTTAACTCCAAAATTCTGGTAAGTAAAACATTTATAACTTACCTTTCGGATGGCAGCCTCCAGCAGTCCCTTTAAGGACCTCTGGTTTGGCTGCTCTGTACCTGAGAAAGCTGACCACAGCATGTGCGGCACCTCCGATTTTCGGGCCCCCTAACTAATATGGCGTGCAGTGTATACCCGGTGTGGAATGAGCACATGCCATATTGGACCCTTTAAGGCCCGAATTTTGCCTTAAAAATTGGGGCTGCACATTCCAATTTCTAGGCCAAAGCCTCACTATCAGGATGGAGGTGTTAAGGGTGACCAACAGGGAGCTGAATTAGCTTTAGCAGAGGATACTGTCATATTCCCATGATTCCTGTGAGAATTACGGGGTGAGGAGCTCCCTCAAATTGCTAAACTCAGTAAACCTTCCAAGCCAGTAACCCTGATGACATTATTGCATTCGCTGTACTAAAATAAACACAATAAATGAAAATAATCAAAGAATTCTTTTAAACTAGTTTTACGAGTTTCTGATGATGAAACGTCCTCTTTAAAGTTTGGATCAGTCATAGTGGGTTAGATTTTTCTCTACACCACCATGGTGGGGGCGGGCGTAATCTGGCGGAACAGATTCCATGAGAAGATCAGGTGGGTTTTATAAAGATTGGGCGATCTTCTCTGCCGGATCAATCCCCTCCCCCCACTCAACCCTAGTGAAGGTGGAAATCTCTTCCCAGTGTGCCTGAATTGCATTTAGCGAAACAGTAAATCTTCTCAATGTGTTTCCAGTTTAATTTACTGTTTCTTCCGCAGAGTTGGAGTCTTTGGCCCCGATATTTCCGGGGGGGGCACCTGTTTGTGGCCAGAAAATCCAGATGTCGCCAACGCGGAGGTCCTGCTGAATTTAACATTAGGGCCTCATTATGATGTTTTTTTACTCCGTTTCCCGCCCAGCAGCCAGCCAGATTGAGAGGCTGGCCGGCTGCCGGGTGGGAAAGTCGGCGGTACAAGGCCATAGCTGGGGGATCCTTGGGGACGGTCCTTGGCAATCGGAAAAGATCGGGGCATGGTGGGGGCGGGGGGTCTCGAAGCGCGGCATGGAGGGAAAGACCTCGTCATAGTGGGGGGGTCTCGTATGGAGGGAAAGGTCGGGGCATAGTAGCGTGGGTCTCAGAGCGGGGCATAGAGGGAATGATCGAGGCATAGTGGTGGAGGTAGGCAGATCGGAGGGTAAGTGTCAGAAGATCGCGGTGGGGGGTCGGCTGAACGCAGTGGGGTCAGCCGATCACGGGGATCGGTAGATCACGGCAGAAGATTTGCTTGGGGAACCGGGGGGAAGCACTCCTTCTCCTCCTGGCCCACAAGCAGTGCTGGAAAAGCACTTACCTGCTGGAGCCGGCTGTTCCCACCTCCCTTTTAATTGGCAAGTTTCCTGAGCCCTGGGAAATCCGACCTGCAGTCGTTAACTTGAAATGGCTCCCAAAACCTGAGGAGCAGAACCTCATTTAAATATTATAATCACGGACTCGCCTCTCCAGAGCAGGTTACTCGGACTCCCCCAAACTCGCCATGGTTAAACCGGAAATAGTTGCATTTACGGTGTGTTGGGAACGGGTTTCACAATTTACTGATTTTAACCCCCCCACAACTTGATCCTCTTCTGCCTATCAAAGGACGGTTAAAATTACTCCCTTTTATTTCCACGAGTAAGTATGCACTGTATGTCTCTCCTCAGCTGGCATGCAGTTTCCTTTCCTGGAACACACTAGCTATCAAAGCAAACACACTGGAAAATGAGACCTGCCAATTCACTAATTGTGGTTCATTTTATGAGCTCAGCGGGCTGAGGAGGGAAAACAACTCGCCTACTTTTCAAATGACAGCAGCATGTTTCCCCATCTCTGCTGCACTTTAATTACGGTGAGTGTAAAGGAAACTCAGCTCAGGTAGTCTCATGCTGTTTTGGTGTCAGTATAGTCAAGCAAAAAAATTGAGACTGAATTCAGCTAGTACTGAATCACCAGTTCTACCTTTCACAATTCCTTTTGGCACCTGCTACATTCCACCTGCCAAGCAACAAACTTTGTAAATTCTTTGTCCATGTGAATGTGCAGAAGTTTCTGCCGCAGAGTAGTCCTGTAAAGAGCATGTAGTATAGATAAGGTAGCGACAATCAAGCATAACTGCTCTTGCACAGATTCTAATCACAGAACCTATTACAGTACCAGAGCTCAGTATAGCACTGGGATTACAGTTACAAAAACAACAACTTGCATTTATATAGCATCTTTAACTCAGAAAAATGTCAAAGCGTAATCAGACAATATCGCCACTGAGCCAAAGAAAGATATTAGCAGAGATGACTGCAAGCTTGATCAGAGGTGGGTTTTAAGGAGGGTCTTAGAAGAGAGAGAGAGAGAGGTGGAGAAGTTTTGGGAGCAAACTCCAGAGCATGCAGTCTAAAATAAAGGCTGGACCCCTGAAGTCTGCTTCATCATCCTGCTCAACAGAGCTCGTAGGTAATCTCGCCCTCTGGCAAGCCGTTTCCTGGATTGTCGCTGCTATCCATTTCTGTTCACTTGTGCATTCTCCTCTGCTTAACCCACCTGGGATGTTAGTTTCTATGCTGGTGCTTCAGTGTGACGGTATCTCCTCAGGAAGATTTTCCTCCACCAACGTCTTCTTCAGGGTCTTGCTGCTGAGAAGGATCAAAAGGAAAGAGAAAAGCTACAACAGTTAACATGGCATGGACAGACTGAAACAGTAGCAGAGGTCAGGCTTGGTAATGCAGCTTGGAGTTTTTTTTTTGAGGTTTATGAAGTACTGGAAGTAATAGGCAGATACAGGAACATAGAATCATAGAAGGTTACAGCACGGAAGGAGGCCATTCGGCCCATTGAGTCCACGCCAGCTCCATGCATGAGCAATCCAGCTAGTCCCACTGCCCCGCCCTATCCCCGTAGCCCTGCACGTTTTTTCATTTAAAGTACTTATCCAATTCCCTTTTGAAGGCCATGATTGAATCTGCCTCCACCATTCCCTCAGGCAATGCATTCCAGATCCTAACCACTAGCTGTGTGTAAAAAAAATGTTTTTCCTCATATCACCTTTGGTTCTCTTGCCAATCACCTTAAATCTATGTCCTCTGGTTCTTGACCCTTCCGCCAGTGGGAACAGTTTCTCTCTATCTACTCTGTCTAGACCCTTCATGATTTTAAATACCTCTATCAAAGCTCCTCGCAACCACCTCTGTTCCAAAGAGAACAATCCCAGCTTCTCCAATCGATCCACATCCCTGGAATCATTTTGTAAATCTCCTCTGCACCTTCTCTAAGTCCTTCCCATCCTTCATAAAGTGTGGTGCCCAGAACTGGACACACAATTCCAGTTGTGGCCGAACCAGTGTTTTTATAAAGATTCATCATGACCTCCTTACTTTTGTACTCTATGCCTCTATTTATAAAGCCCAGGATCCCGTATGCTTTTTTAACCGCTTTCTCAACCTGCCCTGTCACCTTCAACGATTTATGCACATATATCCCCAGATCTCTCTGTTCTTCCATCCCTTTTAAAATTGTGCCCTCTTGTTTATATTGCCTTTCCTCATTTTTCCTACTGAAAGGTATCACTTCACATTTTTCTGCGTTAAACTTCATCTACCATGTGTCCACCCATGCCACCAGCCTGTTTATATCCTCTTGAAGTCTATCTCTATCCTCCTCACTGTTCACTACCCTTCCAAGTTTTGTCATCTGCAAATTTTGAAATTGTGCCCTGTACTCCCAAGTCCAAGTCATTAATATATATCAAGAAAAGCAGTGGCCCCAGCACTGAACCTTGGGGAACACGACTGTACCCATCCCTCTCGTCCGAAAAACAACCGTTCACCAATACTCTGTTTCCTGTCTTTTAGCCAATTCTGTATCCATGTAGCTATTGTCCCCTTTATTCCATGGGCTGCAATCTTAATAGCAAGTCTACCATGTGGCACTTTATCAAACACTTTTTGAAAATCCATATCCACCACATCAACTGCATTGCCCTCATCTACCCTCTCTGTTATCTCATCAAAAAACTTTACCAAGTTGGTTAAACACGATTTGCCTTTAACAAATCCATGCTGGCTTTCCCGAATCAATCCACACTTGTCCAAGTGACTGTTAATTCTGTCGCGGATTAACGTTTCCAAAAGTTTCCCCACCACCAAGGTTAAACTGACTGGCCTATAGTTGCTGGGTTTATCTTTACGAGCAAGGGTGTAACATTTGCAATTCTCCAGTAATCTGGCACCACTCCCGTATCTAAGGATGTCTGGAAGATTATGGTCAGTACCTCCGCAATTTCCCCCCTTACTTCCCTCAGCATCCTAGGGTACATCCCATTCGGACTAGGTGACTTATCTATTTAGGCACAGCTGGCCTTTCTAGTACCTCTTCTTTCTCAATCTTTAGCCCATCCAGTATCTTAACTATATCTTCCTTTGCCGTGACTCTGGCAGCATCTTCTTCCTTGGTTAAGACAGATGCAAAGTACTCATTTGGTACCTCAGCCATGCCCACTGCCTCCATGAGCAGATCCCCTTTATGGTTCCTACTCGGCCCCACCCCTCCTCTTACTACCCTTCTACTGTTAACATGTCTGTAGAAGACTTTTGGATTCCCTTTTATGTTGGTCGCTAGTCTATTCTCATACTCTCTTTTTTCCCCTCTTATTTCCTTTTTCACTTCCCCTCTAAACTTTCTATATTCTGCCTGATTCTCACTTGTGTTATCAACCTGACACCTGTCATATGCCACTTTTTTCCACATCATCTTATTCTCTATCTCCTTTGTCATCCAGGGAGCAATGGCTTTCGTTGCCCTACTTTTCTTCCTCGTTGGAATGTACCTTGCCCAAATCATCTTCTCTTTAAAGGCAGCCCACTGTTCAATTACGGTTTTGCCTGACAATCTATGATTCCAATTTACCCGAGCCAGATCTGTTCTCATCCCACTGAAATTGGCCCTCCTCCAATTGAGTATTTTTATTTTAGAGTGGTCCGTGTCCTTTTCCATAGCTATTCTAAACCTTATGATACTATTGTTGACCGGAGGTCACTGGTTACGGTTATTGGCTTAGTACAAAGAGGAGAAGAGTCAATTCTCTCTTCACTCAATTCGCTTTATTCACATCGTTAGATCATATACATATAGCTTATACATCTGGTTAGATATAGACATGCAGTTTGCACCAGGTTATACAGTTTTATACCCAAACTAGGATCTAAACGCACACCCACTAGGTTTCTCTGACACTCCCTGAGTGGTCACAGAATATAAAGGATAATACCCAAAAAGGAGAGCTGATGCTGGCCAGGCGTTCTGTTCTCTCTCTCTTTCGACGTCGTCTCTACGTCCCTGACGTAGGTTCTTCCACTTCCGCGATGGTTAGTCTCCGGAGTCTTCGCTCTGGCTCCACGCCACAGATTCTTCATTCTTATTCCGAAACTTATCTCTTCAAGCTGTGCTGTCTCTATCTCCCATTGGTTTAGGCTTGCTCGCCTAGTCTGTGTCTTCTCCTCATTGGCTCTGTCCCAAGGACTTAGGTAGCATTACCTCATTACTCCTTTTCTAAATAAGGACTTGTGTCTTATCACATCTCCTTATCTTTCACAAAACTTAGCTAATTCAAACCGGTTCCAGCCAGCTCAGGCCAGCGACTGAACTCAGGTTACTTCAGTTCAAAAGTTTTTTTTGCTTGTGTGTCAGCAGTTTAGAATAAATTCAATAGTTTCTGCAGCCCCTGGGCAACACTATGATCGCTGCTCTCTAAATGCACCCCCACTGACACTTGCTCCACTTGGCCCGTCTCATTCCCTAGAACCAAGTCTAGCAATGCGTCCTTCCTTGTTGAACCAGGAACATACTGGTTGAGAAAGTTATCCTGAACACATTTCAAAAATTCCTCCCTTTCTTTGCCCCTTATATTATTGTTAACCCAGTCTATATCAGGATAGTTGAAATCCCCCGTTATCACTATGGCTTTTGGACCTCTCTAATTTCACTGCAAATTTGCTCCTCTATATTCTTCCCACTAGTTGGTGGCCTTTGTAATATACCCAGTAGTGTAATGGCACCTCTATTGTTCCTTAACTCTAACCAAATAGATTCTGTCCTTGACCCCTCCAGGACATCCTCTCTCTCCAACATTGCAATATTCTCCTTAATCAATACTGCCACACCCCTCTCCTATCTTTTCTTCCCTATCTTTCCTGAACACCTTGTATCCAGGAATATTTAGTACCCAATCCTGCCCTTTTTTGAGCCAGGTCTCTGTTATCGCCACATCGTACTCCCATGTGAATATTTGCGTCTGCAGCTCACCAATCTCGTTTACCACGCTTTGTGCGTTCACACACACGTACCGCAAACCCATCTTATACTTTCTTGTAATCTCTTGGTCTGACCCCACCTAATATCTTACTTTTTTTTACTCTAAGGCTATCTTCTCCTGATCCTTTGTGCCCCTTGTTTCCTCTTTCCCATGCTACATCCTGGTGCCCATCCCCCTGCCAAATTAGTTTAAACCCTCCCCCAAGTACTAGCGAACCTCCCCGTGAGGACGTTGGTCCAAGCTCCATTGAGGTGCAATCCGCCCAGCCTGTACAGGTCCCACCTCCCCCAGAACTGGTCCCAATGCCCCAGGACTCTGAAGCCCTTCCCCCTGCACCATCTCCAGCCACGCATTTATCTGCTCTATCCTCCTATTTCTATACTCGCTAGCACGTGGCACCAGGAGTAATCTGGAAATTACTACCTTTGAGGTTTTGATTGTTAATCTCGTTCCTAACTCCTTCAACTGTGCCTGCTGGACCTCATCCCTCTTCCTACCTATGTCGTTGGTACTGATATGGACCTCGACCTCTGGCTATTCACCCTCCCCCTCCAGAATGTTCTGAAGCCGCTCAGTGATATCCTTGACCCTGGCACCAGGGAGGCAACATACCATCCTGCGGCTACTGAAACGCCTGTCTGCACCCTTAACTATGAAATCCCCTATCACTATTGCTCTCATGACCTTTCTCCTTCCCCCTGTCCCCGCCTGTACAGCTGAGCCACCCATGGTGCTATGGTCTTGGCTCTACATAAGAACAGGATGGCAGTAAACAAGAGGTGAATGTGTGTTCAGAAGGAGAATGATAGATTGTATAGTGTGCCCTCGTGTTTGGTGGTAAAAGATGTAATATGGGAGAGGGAAGTATTTAAAGTGTTGCGGGAGGAGAGGAAATGATTGTTGTCAGGTGTTATGCAGAGAGATAAAGAAATGAAGGGCTGTACTACCCTTGCTGCCTTCTCCCTCACTCGATCTGCCTCTCCACCTCCTTCTCCTTTAACACCTTTAAAACATACCAATTTGGTCAAGCTTTTTATCAACCTTCATTTTTTGTCTGTTTACACCTCTGTGGCATGCCTTGGGACATTTTACTACATTAAAGGTGCTTCTTCTCCTTGAAAGACACCAATAGAAAAATACATTTGAAAAGTGAGTAGTACTCCTGACTCCTCTCCAACACCTCTAGAAAGAGTGCCAATAGAAATCATTCAAATAAAGCCAAAATGTTTTTTTTGAAGAATGCACAAATCTTAAAATATCTTAAATAAGAAATCTACCAATGCAAACATTTATTAAAAGCTCTGATTTATTTCACTTTACAAATAATATTCTTTATTGATTGTTCAAACTCATCATCAACCCAAAGGTAACTCCAGAAAGCATTGCATGGGGATACATCAAAATTGAAATTTATTTCCTTTCCTGTCTCATTGCATAGGCTGGACGTTGTACACATTAAAAGTTACTTTGTGTCCTTGAGGAGAGCTATCTTCTTGTCTCATGATAATGGTCTGGAAATGCTTTCATTAGTTTTAAAGGTTTTCAACCAGTCAGGCATTTAAGTGACATTGCTGAAATTCTAAGGCCTCTAAAGGTAGAACTTCTGCTGATCTGTGATTTACTCTTGTGTAAAATTGGATGCAGTTGTAATGTCAGATTAGCTAGAGCTTTGTGAATAAGAGAACCATGGGATATATTTTCCTGTGGACACTAAGATGAGGGAAAAAGTGATGTGAATGTAAAATGGAGAAGTCCATTTTACACATGCTCCGACTTTTTCGTTAACATTAGCAACAGGAGAAAAATGCATGCACATGTACAATTTCCAAGATATCAATTTTCATAATGGACCCCCAGGGTCACTTTTTCTCTCAGAGTGCTGTACTGAACATATCACTGGTCATGTTGGCAGTCAATCTGGTTACGCCTAAGGACTATATTCTTGTCTGTATTACAATGTTCAAAAGTTCACCAAGCTGATTTTTTTGATTTCATGCAGTCATCATTTTTTATTGTTCCCAGTACAGTGGGTGGTAATTGTTCTTTGATTTAATTTTTTATTTAAAAGATGTAGCCAAATATACTTCACCTTGAACAGCTGGAATCCTCAACTGCAGCGGATAGGACTCGAGACCTTAATCTGAGCCTCAGAGAGTTGACATTTTCAGCTGTGCGGGGAACACGGCCAGCTTCTACTTTTCTTATCCAAGCAGTTGTAGGTCTCACAGGTAAAAGCCGAAAATGGGGTGTGGGGCCAATATTAGTTTGAGTTGCATGTAAGTGATTGAACGGTCGATCGCAGCTGCGACTTTCAAGATTTCCTGTGTAAATGCATACGTATCTAAGCACTGTTAGTCATAAAGAAATATTTTACCCTTTACTACAAAGTGCTCTGTTGTATCCAAATTTTATTAAGAGAACAAAGTGGATTAGACTAGCTATGAATACCACAGGCAGCATTGCCCCATTATAGTAAGTCAGTGCTGATGAACACACAAATTATTTCCAGCAGTCACAATTAAGAAAGTAGACGAGTAACTGATAGATTTTTCACAAAGTTTGGTTAATAGATTAAGTGGTAGAGATGACATTGGTTCATTTACAATTCCCAACATTCCCTTTTGGAAAAGAAGTGCAATATCTTTTAAAGCTGCATGACTTATGAAGCTTAGTTGAAATTTGGTCATGAATTTTAATTGCTTCAGCAGAAGAATCTCTATATATGGGCTTGAACAGAGTTATTTCTGAGTAGCATTAACTTTAATTTCTCTTTCCATTGCCATCTTTACCATTTGCTCAGTCAACATGTGGGAGCAGCTTGCCTCTATGTAATTTAGAAGATTAACTTCAGAAGATAATTCATAGTATTACAGAAATCTAAGCAAAAATGGAGGCCATTTCAGCCCATTCTAATTTAATACGTTAAATCAGAAATAAGTATTTCTGTTGATTGGTGAGTCAGTAACTAGAGAGGATAAATTTAAAGACATCATCCAAAAAATGAAGAGAGAGTTGGGAAAAATGTCTTTTATGTAGAAGGTTGTAAGAATATGGACTGCTCTACCAGAAACAGTGGTGAAAGCAGAGTCCACTACAGCTTTTAATTATTTGAAAAAGAAAAATTGCAACGGGTAGGGGGAATGGGACTAATCGTATACCTATTTCACATAAGTGCAATGGGTCAAATGGCCTCCTTTTGTGCTGTAAAATTCTAATTTACATAATCACAACTAATAATCATAGAAGCTGAAACCTGCACTGGCCCAGAACTAGATTCGAAAGATAAGATGGATGGATTCTGATGAATCATAGATCTAGAGTGAGCAAATGGCAACTCTGTCATACAAAGAAGTTGAAAGAGGACTGAGAGGTGGTAACAAGTTTAGAGAGAAATATCAAATTAGTTTTTAGATGTGTGCAATACAAACCAAATAAGAAAACTTTATTTTTTTAAATGCATAAACCAATTGTTTATTGAATATACTCACAGTATAAATATGAAATGTTAATAAAAGGCAAGTATGATTATGTGTTATGAATATTAATAAACATGCAGCCTCTGATCTAACAATGAAGTAAGAACTACTTAACTGACTGCCTCTATCCAGATGTTAAACTGGCAGTGTTTACATAAGGTAGCTGAATATGATTTCACTTATAGGGGTAAACATTACAAATTTTTGCTGCTGCCATATTCACCCTACAGTGTGCATTCATAGTTAGCATTCAATGGCCTATGGTTAGTTCATAGACTAATTTAACGTGAAGCATTTCCATGTGCTCAATTAAGTAACACAAGTAAAGAAATGAACATTGAAAATTTCCTAGTCTAAGCTATATTTCTGCACCATTTGTACATGTATCCATTCTCCCTTTATAAGGCCTCCTGTGCCACAAACTATTCACAATGGAAAGGGTGAGCAGCTGCCTCTCTCAGTGCTGCTCTTCAGCTTGCTTTCTGGAAGTGTCCAAGGGTTAACTCGCCCACAGATCTTTATTTATTTTCTCCTTCCTCTGTGCGGTCTCCACTTGGCACATCCTCCTCACAGCACAGCCAAAATCAAAAGTTACCAGGTGGGAAATTGCAGAGCTAAACCAATCAATCCGTGTTGGAGACCTGAGGGAGCAAAATTCCTCCTGCTGATAATTGCAGCTAAAAACTCAACTTAAGTACAAGATGTTTTGTAATAATGCTAACTCTTACAAGAAAATCATCATCAGGGAGAATTTTATCCCCCTCCCATCCCATCCCCTCCCACCACAAAGTTCCTCAGAATGTGCTTGTTTTTCCCCTCCATGGGCCTCAAATGAAACTTGCAAGATGACAATATGTAATTCTTGTTTAAAGTTGCTAGAAAGCCAACACTGGGGGAGCACAAAATAGCACTCATAACACATTCCCTAATGTCAAAACAGCCATTGTCTTATTATTGGAAACATAAATTTGATAGAGTCCAGTTTCTTCATTTTAACTTTTCTTGTAAAATTGTAGCTCTACATGATTCTTCCAAGCTAAGATCAGATTCCATATGTGATCCATTTTGTAGAAATTTTAGTGGTCATCAGAACACTGCTGCAAATAGCTTTCATAAATGGGACTGACCTCCATTCTGCTCCACTGGGTCCTGGCTGCGTGTTTGGAAAGAAATAACAAAAAGAGTAAATATCATTGCCACTTACCAACAAAACACACTTCCTAGGACCTTCATCTTTACTGCCAAGGAAGAGACATATTGAAAGCAGATTGTACTAGAAATGCAATTTTGGGCTAAGCATATTCCCATATTCCAAATTTACATCTGAACAAATGTGTGAGACAATATGGCATTAGTAATCAAAATTAATTCTAATCTGCTGTTTCTTTCACCAGTGCTTGCTTAAAATAGTCTCATTTAAAGACCTAAACCAAAAATCTGAGCTTTGAATGAGGGCTCAGAGCACAGAGAATGGAACTGAAAAAAATGGCAACTGGGTGTGCATTTCTGAAGCTGTGGTAAGATCTATTAATATCAGATGACTGAAAGCCATGGAATAGGTTACATAATATGGGGCCCTTTTTTTAAAGCTTATTACTGTCTACAGAAAGGAAAAAATGTCAGCTTTCAGCAATGTTATCTCACACTTTTTATAACTTTTGCAAGCTTTACTTTGTCTAGAAACACCAAAGATTTCTGCAAGATAGTCTCTATAAAGTGTGCAGACGCTGATCTGTGTGCAATTACATGTTTTGTAAGTGGGCACAAAGATGCTATTATCATAGTTATGTACATTTTTTACACACATCAAGGTGCAAATAGATAACGTTAATCATATATGAACGAGGTGTTGACATTTCTAGTGCTGGCGTCGTATTTGGAAAGGGTAGCATGTTTCCACAGCATCGAGTGATATTGTGCAGAAGATATGATGCCATGAAAAAGTGAAATACCTCCTAAGAACTATGTTGTAGGTCACCATTTGTTATAGCACAAGCAGGATATCTCCTCTTCTTCCGTTTTAGCCTGTGCTATCTTATGATGTTGTGGAATAATAGATGGTTACATTTCCTCTGTCGCAGCATATATATTTATAATTCATTCACACTTAGTACTTAGTTCTTAGTTCGTTTAGGTTTTATTAGTACACAATGGCCTGGGTTTTTCTCATGATGTGTAACAGCAGGTTATCATTCATGGCAAATCCATCAACAACTGCTGGAGTATTTAGTACTACTGGAGAACTAACACATTAAAAGATTCAACCACAGCCATTTTTTTGCAGCTAACACTAAAAAGAAGGGGGTAGAAAGTTAACTCAAGTGGCAAGTGATGTCTGGGTTCTGAGGTAAATATTCTTATTACCTTATCTCCCTGACAATAACTTCATATGGATGGTATTCTGAGGATCTGCCAATGATGAATCCCATACAAAAAAAAATGAAAAACAACTTGGCACTGATTGCAATTTTGTCAGCCAACCCCAAATTACCCTATTTCATCCTTTCATTTGTAAGCTATTACCAACAGTGTTAATGACAACCGAAAACCTGCATTACCTAGATAGCCATTATCAGCAGTTGAAAAATAATCCAAAAATTCTACATGCACTTTTCTCTAATAAAAACATCTCACCCACAATTTGTGCACAGAGTTGGTGGGCAAAATAGCACAAGGAGAGCAAAGTGGCAAGTTACACATTCCTGAGTCCCAAATGTGAGCTCATGCAATGATCTTGCACATGAGAAATCTAAAGGAAAAATGTTTACAAAGCAACATCTATAGCTGCACGAATTGCAAAACAAATTTGTGCATGCAAAAATGGCAGGTATATATTTCATGAGTAAAACCAAAGCTTTTATTTTGCATGAACCTTCATGGAAATCCTGCAGATGGTTCAAATAAGCTCTTTTTTGTTGAAAGTTGTTTGAGTCAATTTTTCTCCTCCTCCTCCCTTGACGGTGTTAACTCTATGACGGGTACAATTCACAGTTCTGGTCCTTGTGGCCATTATTTGTGTGTGAGCATTGACAGTATCTGTTGGTAACGCTATTTGACTTGTGGAACATTGCAGCCAAGCCTGCGCTGGTCATCACATGGATGTCCTCATACACACACTTCAGCGGGGATTGCTGGATTCATGATGAGGAGCGTGAACCATAGCCGACTTTGCTCTCCATAACCCAAGCGGCTTTTAAGTGCTCATGTTCCCACAGTGAGTGAGATCATTTAACTCAGTTCAGAATTTGTATCAAACCTAGGGCCTTCCTAGTCTTTATGGCTCAACTACTCACTAGAAAAAAAAACAATAAGTCATGGGAGAAGCCAAGAAAAAAAGTGTTTTTTTTATATGACAAAAGATTCTGTGTATTGTTATTACCAAATTTGAAACAATCAATAGACAAACTGATATTATCATTTTAAAGTGGTTTTAAATATCCGGTTTTATCTTATCAAAATGACCTTTTCAACATTCCACTACAAAGGAATTAAATTACAATGAGTTGGTCCAGGACAAATCCCACTATATAACTTCATCATTATTACATCAAAGCCAGCTCAAATAGCTTCTGACTGACAAGGATATTTGGTAGTAATTCACAGGGAAATAATTTCTTCAATCCATGTTAACAATTTCTTTTCGGCACAAATGGAAGCTTGTTGGAATTTTTATTTGAACTGGAAGTAAAAAGAAAAGAAAATCAAATCAGACAGTAACTCGGAGATCAAATTAACCCTGAAATCGTGATAGCTGTCTCTAAGATTTTGCCAACAGAAGGAAGGTATGTAAAAGTAAAAGGTTTTCAGTGGTATTTCTAGCTTTAACTTTTGAAAAACAGGAGATGAGCTATACAATTCAACTTGTCACAATCTGTTCTTTGTACTGATAGAGCAAGCTGCCCCTTTCTGCTGCAATGAACTTGTAGCTCATGTTACAAGCATAAATCCAAACGGTAGAGGTGTAATTGCACTATTGGCCAAAAAACAATACTTAAAAGTGAATAAAGATGATTTATAATAGTTCCTATTCCTGTTAGTTGAACAAGGAATAGCACTGATAGTCCAAGTCATGAAGAAGTATACTATGCATTCAGTTCACTGGACACAATACCAGTTACTTTAGTATCAACACCAGTGTGGTAATTTAGAAAGGTTACTCTCTTCACTGCCATTTCAGTCATATACACCCTTGCTTGATATCTGGTACAGACTGCAATACTGCCCATCAGTTGCCAAACTGCAGCTCTATGTGGAAAGCTCTGTTAAAGCAATTCTACAATTCACAACAACCTATATGTTTAACATTAGACTTTAGGAGTCCCCAACCTCTGATCTATTACACTGCCATTTAGTATTGTACGTATCCTGACTCTGTTCCAACAAGCTTGCCTGCTATTAGCATGGGTCTCTTCAGCTTGCCTTCCTGCAGTAGTAATGCTATGGCCTCTGCTACTGTGATGGGGACACAATATCATCTGTTGGTACAGTATCTGTTCTGGCGCATGCTTTGCATTTGCAATAGTTTGTTGTACTGTGTGGTGTACTCATTGAACTCCATTTGGTCTAGGTTCACTGTGGACAGAAGGAAAGCATACATTAGGAGTGTGCAAATTGCCTCCATAGTTACATCAGCAATGAAGATAACTAATGTTTATTGACAGTTTCCGTGCTGAAATAATGTATAACACTAGCTTTGGTGCAGATTTATTTTTCTATTACTGGGTACCAAGATCATTATTGGACACTATCATCCAAATACAACACAGGCATTGGGAATGTGAGCCATTAGTGGAGCCTCTCAAATCAACATCCGACACTCCTACGATGATTCAAAGATGAAGAGTTCTGCCACTCTCTTCTCAGTCCCAGAGAACTCGATCAGTATCTTTAGTTGCTTTCCAGAGTTTGATAGTAATCTTCTCCTTGGTGTTGTTAAATCTGCTCATCTGTTGCCAAAGAGATGAGCAATAACTTAATAAGCCAGGGCTCTTCAGCCTCCAAAGGAGACAACACCGAGAGTACTGCATAGGATATATAGGAACATAGGAACAGGAATATGCCATTCAGCCCCTCGAGCCTGTTCCACCATTCAATTAGATCATGGCTAATTTGTATCTTAACTTCACCTTCCCGCCTTGATTCCGTATCCCTTAATAGCCTTGCCTAACAAAAATCTATCAATCATAGTTTTGAAATCATCAGTTGACCTAGCCTCAACAGCTTTTTTGGGGGAGTGAGTTCTAGATTTCCACTACCCCTTGTGTGAAGAAGTGACAACACCCCTAAATGGCCGAGCTCTCATTTTAAGGCAATGCCCCCTTGTTCTGGACTCCCCACGGAGGAAATAGTTTTTCTCTATCTACCCTATCAAATTCTTTAATTATCTTAAACAGCTCAATTAGATCACCCCTTAATCTTCTACTCTCAAGGAAATACAAGCCGAGTCTATGCAACCTGTCCTCATAATTTAAACCTTTTAGCACCGGTATCATTCTGGTGAATCTGCATTTCACCCACTCCAAGGCCAATATATCTTTTCTGTGATGCGGTGCCCAGAACTGAATGCAGTGTTCTAAATGGGGTCTAACCAGAGCTTTATATAACTGTAACATAACTTCCACCCCTTTGTATTCCAGCCCCCTTGAGATAAGGGCCAACATTCCATTAGCCTTTTAAATTATATTTTGTACCTGACCACTAGCTTTTAGTGATTTCTGTGCTTGGACCCCTAAATCTCTCTGCTCCTTCTTCACAGGTCCTAGCTTCTCATGATTTAGAAAATACTCTGATCTTTCTTAGGTCCAAAGTGGGTGACACACTACCCCACGTTGAACTCCATCTGCCATAGTTTTCCCCACTTACTTAATCTATCAATGTCCCGTTGCAACTTTTTGTTCCCATCTACATTATTTATTGTGCCATGTAACACTATTTACTGCCCCACCTTTAGGGGACCCCATAGAAGTGTATAACAGATCAGAGACCTCAGAAGTATATGATACTTATCAGGATAGAGGATAGAGAAAATATACCTAAAACTATATTTTAAGATATATCAGGGCAATAGGATGAGACAGCACAGGTTTAGAATTGTGAAAAGGAAAGCTATGACAGGATGTCACAGATATATCAGGAAATATTTCCTTACAAACAGGGATCAGCAGCTAGAACTGGTTGCCACGAAGAGTGGTTCATATAAGAACACTTTATTAATTTAGGAAGGAGCTAGATGCTGCAATGGGAACACAGTAGGGTAGGTATTCGAGAAGGATGAAACCAAATAGACTCTAGGATTGTCTTCATCTGAATCTATCTTGGGAAACCTGAGCTTCCTTTTTTAAAGATAGAATTACATTTTCTGATTAGACTTACAAACAGTATTTATACATTGGAGCTTGGGACCTAGGTTCTGGGTTGTTCAGTCACTCAACCGTGATTATTGCTGCTGTCAGATCACGGGATATGCTATCTTACTGCAGGCAACAAATTGAAATACAGAGGATCAGAGTTAGCAGGTCAGTGATAACTGTTCACAGCTGTTGCCAAAAAACTGTCTGAGCTGACCCCTACATCCAACATGTCTGAAAATAGAACCCATCATTCTCAAAGGCATTTTATATATATCTTAATTTTACCAAATTAATTTTGTTCCCATGGTACTCAATTGATTTTGCATTGATAATGTTATAAATTGAATCATAACCATATGCCTTAAATAAAAGGACAACATGTAATGTTTACATTCAAATTTAGAACTATTGAACACTTTGGGGTAGGTTTTCCATCCAGTGCGATCATTCCCACTGGTGGCTTTGGCTGTGTGGGGGTGGGAAAGGGATGCATTTCATTGGTTGCCTACTCCACTTGTGCATCATACAATTTCCTGGGGGTCTTTTACATAGCCTCTCACAAGACAGTGCACAATAGCACTCTTACACTAATGGTGCATCAGCTTCATTAACACAAGCAATCACATTCAAATGCAGTCTGCTACAGTTCCCTGTTCTCAATGTCTGAATCATATAATTATATGTAATTTTATGCAATTCTAACCCAGAAACAAGCTGTTTGGTCCAGTTTACATTGGTGTTTATCCTCTACACGAGCAGCTGTGCTAATTTTTGGTGCCCACTCTGTCCCCATATCCCTATATTTTTCTTTCCTTCAACCACCTATCAAACTTATTCTTAAAATTGGTATGGTCTCTGCTTCGATCACTAGCTCTGGTTGTGTATTCCACAGCCTCACAACCCTCTATGTAAAAAGGTTTGTCCTGCTCTGTCCTAAAATCTCTTACTTTTAATCTTATATTTATGTCCCCTGGTTATAGACCACTGGAAACAATCTAGGAGTGAAAATATGGGTGTTGGGTTCCTGAAAATTGGGTTACGGCTTTGCCCACCACTGCTCTGTGCCAGAAGTACGCCTGATACCATTTTCAGACGGGCCTGTTTTAAATCATCCATTGTGCTCACCTGAAACTGGTGAGCGCCTAATAATGGGCCATATTTTGCTGCAGCAGGGCATCTCATGGCATCTGCCGTTAGTTAGATAGATATTTAGGTTTTTAAGTTTTTTGCGTGGCAAGTTGCTGAAGTGCGAGCTGATAATGTTGCAGTGAGGGAAACAGGGCATTGGGGATCTGAGTGAATAGGGTAACCAACTGGGTATCTCCTTAACTAATGAGATTTAAGAATTGGGAAATAAACATAGGAAGGACTGAGAAGGAGGGTGAATTAAAGGGGGGAATTCAATGTCAAATCAGGTACAGAAAGAAAAATGAGAGAACATAAGAAATAGGAGCAGGAGTAGGCCATCCGGCCCCTTGAGCCTGCTCTGCCATTTAACAAGATCATGGCTGATCTTCTACCTCAATGCCATTTTCCTGCACCATCCCCATATCCCTTGATGCCTTTTAATATCTAGAAATCTATCGATCTCTATTTTGAATGTACTCAATGACTGAGCCTCCACAGCCCTCTGGGGTAGAGAATTCCAAAGATTCATCACCCTCTGAGTGAAGAAATTTCTCCTCATCTCAGCCCTAAATGGCTTACCCCTTATTCTGAGACTTTGACCCCTGGTTCTAGAGTCCCCAGCCAGGGGAAACATCCTCCCTGCACCTACCCTGTTGAGCCCTGTAAGAATTTTGTATGTTTCAATGAGATTACCTCTCATTCTTCTAAACTCTAGAGAATACAGGCCTAGTCTACTTAATCTCTCCCCATATGACAATCCCGCCATCCCGGGAATCAGTCTGGTGAACCTTCATTGCATTCCGTCTATGGCAAGTATATCCTTTCTTAGGTAAGGAGGCCAAAATTGTACACAATACTCCAGGTGCAGACTCACCAAGGCCCTATACAGTTGCAATTAGACATCTTTACTCCTGTACTCAAATCCTCTTGTAATAAAGGCTAACATACCATTTGCCTTCCTAATTGCTGGCTGCACCTAACATGTTAGCTTTCAGTGATTCATGTACAAGGACGCCCAGGTCCCTTTGAACATCAACCTTTCCCAATTTTTCACCATTGAAAAAATACCCTGCATTTCTGTTTCTCCCACCAAAGTGGATAACTTCACATTTTCCACATTATATTTCATCTGCCATGTTCTTGCCCACTCACTTAGCTGATCTATATCCCCTTGAAGCCTCTTTGCATCCTCCTCACAACTCACATTCCCACCTAGTTTTGTGTCATCAGCAAACTTGGAAATATTACATTCGGTCCCCTCATCCAAATCATTGATATAGATTGTGAATTGCTGGGGCCCAAGCACTGATCCCTGCGGTACCCCACTGGTCACAGTCTGCCAACCTGAAAAAGACCCATTTATTCCTACTCTGTTTTCTGTCTGTTTACCAATTCTCAATCCATGCCAGTATATTATCCCCAATTCCATGTGCTCAAACTTTGTTCACCAACCTCCTGTGTGGGACCTTATCAAAAGCCTTCTGAAAATCCAAATGCACCACTTCTACTGATTCCCCCTTATCTATTCTACTAGTTACATCCTCAAAGAACTCCAATAGGTTTGTCAAACATGATTTCCCTTTCATAAATCCATGTTGACTCTGCCAAATCCTTTATTATTTTCTAAGTGTCCTGTTATCACATCCTTTATAATAGATTCTAGCATTTTCCCTACCACTGATGTCAGGCTAACAGGTCTGTAGTTCCCTGTTTTCTTTCTCCCTCATTTCTGAAATAGTGGGGTTACATTTGCTACTCTCCAATCTGCAGGAACCATTCCAGAATCTATAGAATTTTGGAAGATGACAACCAATGCATCCACTATCTCTATAGCCACCTCCTTTCAAAATCCTGGGATTTATCGACTTTCAGTCCCATTAATTTCTCTAGTACTTTTTTTTACTAATACTAATTTCTTTCAGTTCCTCATTCTCTCCAGATCCTTGGTTCTCTAATATTTCTGGGAGTTTTTTGTGTCTTCTTCCGTGAAGACAGACACAAAGAGGGAGATTTTAGGAGGCAATTGCAGGTGTGTTGAGGGCGTGGGGGGGGGGGGGGGCTCCGGAAATTGCGGAAATCCCATTCGGGTTCGGAAGCCGGCTCGAACCCGTCGACTTCTGAGTTTCCCAGGGACCCAACTGTGTGCATGTGGGCGACCTGAAAACGGAAGTCTCACCGGCAATTAAAGCTGGCGGGATAACAGTTAAAGAGCCAAACGTACCTCATTGAGGTACTTAAGGCACTTTACCTGTGAGAGAGTAAGTCATTAGAACAATTTTTAACTTACCTGGGCGGCTTGCCCACCGCCTCCTGAATCACGCCTGGTGAAACCAAGCGTGAAGGGCCAGATCAGGGAAAAAGAAACTAAATAAATTAAATAGAAAAACGATAAACGGAAGTGAAAACACAAAATGAACCTACCTTTGCACCCTGTTCTGATGTCCGATGTCTCCCTTTCCGATCTCCCCCTCTTCACCAACCCCCCGATGTTCCTCTCTTCACCCTCGCTGATATCCTCCTGATCTTCCACTCTCTTTCCCCCCCCCCCCCCCCCCAGTCCAGCGCCGGATGACGTCTCGCTCTCTCTTTCTCACCGCCCCCCCCCGCCCCCTCGCTTTGCAGCTCTTGACGGCAGCTAGCCTGTCAATCAGGCTAGCTGCCTGACTCAAATCCCGGAGAGGATGTTAATTATCATCAATCAACATGCGATCACGTCGGAAACGGTAAGTTTTGTTTATGTTGGTTTGCCACACGCACCTTCACCCCACCCACCCCCACTGCTAGCCTGCCACCATTGCAAAATTGACCTCAAAGTATTTGTTTAATTTCTCTGCCATTTCCTTATTTCGGGTTATAAACTTTCCCGTATCTGTCTGTAAGGGACCCACATTTGCCCTCGCCACTCTTTTCCTTTTTACATACCTATAGAAACTTTTACAGCCTGTTTTTATGTTTCTCGCTAGTTTACTTTCATATTCTATTTTCCCTTTCTTTATCAATTTCTTGGTCCTCCTTTGCTGAATTCTAAAATGCTCCCAATCCTCAGGCTTACTGCTTTTTCTGGCAACTTTATATATGCCTCTTCCTTTGATTTAATACTAGCTTTAATTTCTCCCAAACCCACGACCTCTATCACTTAGAAGGACAAGGGCAGCAGACACAATGGGAACAACACCACCTGCATGTTCCCCTCCAAGTCACACACCATCCCAACGTGGAAATATATCGCCATTCCTTCATCGTCGCTTGGTCAAAATCCTGGAACTCCCTTCCTAACAGCACTGTGGGAGAACCTTCACCACATGGACTGCAGCGGTTCAAGAAGGCGGCTTATCACCACCTTCTCAAGGTCAATTAGGGATGGGCAATAAATGCTGGCCTTGCCAGTGATGCCCACATCCCATGAATGAATAAGAAAAAAATTCCCTTGTTAGCCACGGTTGAACTACTTTTCCTGTTGGGTTTTTGTGCCTTAAAGGAATATATATTTGTTGCAACTTATGTATTAATTTTTGAAATGCAAGCCATTGCCTGTCTACCGTCATACCTTTTAATCTAGTTCCCCAATCAACCACAACCAACTTGCGCTTCATGCCTTTGTAGTTTCCTCTGTTTAGATTTAAAACCCTAGTTTTGGATTGAACTACTTCACTTTCAAACTTAATGAAGAATTCTATCATATTATAGTCACTCTTCCCCAAGGACTCCTTTACAACAAGATTATTAATTGACCCTTTCTCATTGCACAAATCTAGATCTAAAAAGCCTGTTCCCTAGTTGGTTCCTCAACATACTGATCTAGAAAATCATCTCGTATACATTCCAGGAATTCGTCCTCCACAGCATTAGTGCTAATTTGGTTTGCCCAATCTATATGTAGATTAAAGTCCCCCGTGATTACTGTATTACCCTTGTTACATACACTTCTAATTTCCTGCTTTATACCGTGCCCTACATTACCACTACTGTTTGGTGGCCTATAAACAACTCCCACCAATGTTTTCTGCCCCTTGCTGTTTCTTGGCTCCACCCAAACTAATTCGACATCTTGATCATCTGACCCAAGATCCTTTCTCACTATTGTACTGATCTCATCCTTTATTAACAGCGCTATCCTACCTCCTTTTCCTTTTTACCTGTCCTTCCTAGATGTTGCATATCTTCTAATATTCAGTTCCCAGCCTTGGTCACCCTGCAGCCACGGGTCACTGTATTGGCAATTAGATCATAACCATTTACTTCTATTTGTGCTGTCAACTCATCTACCTTGTTGCGAATGCTGCATGCATTCAGATAAAGTGCCTTTAATTTTGCCTTTTTAACATTTTTTCCTATTTTGACCTTATTTGCTGCTGGCCTTTGTTTCCACTGCCTTCCAATTTCACTTACTACTTTTCTGCCTTCCACTTCCAGCTTTGTTACTCTCCCTTCTGAATTTCCTCTCAGGTTCCCCTCCCCCTGCCAAGTTAGTATAAAACCTCCCCAACAGCGCTTGCAAACCTCCCTGTAAGGATATTAGTCCCGGTCCTTGTACAGGTCCCACCTCCCCCAGAACCGGTCCCAATGCCCCAGGCGTCTAAAGCCCTCCCTCCTGCGCCATCTCTCCATCCACGCAATCATCTGCTCTATCCTCCTATTTCTATACTCACTACCGCGTGGCACTGGGAGTAATCCAGAGATTCCGACCCTTGAGGTCCTGCTTGTTAATCTCTTTCCTAACTCCTTAAACTCTGCCTGCAGGACCTCATCCCTCTTTCTACCTATGTCATTGGTACCGATATGGACCACGGCCTCTGGCTGTTCAGCCTCCCCCTCCAGAATGTTCTGCAGCTGCTCAGTGACATCCATGTCCCTGGCACCAAGGAGGCAACATACCATCATGGAATCATGTCTGTGGCCGCAGAACGCCTGTCTGCTCCCCTATCTATGGAATCTCCGATCACTATTGCTCTCCTGACCTTTCTCCTCGCCCCCTGTTCAGCTGGGCACCCATGGTGCCAAGATCTTGGCTCTGGCTGCACTCCGCAGAGGAACCCTCTCCCTCACCGGTATTCTGGTTGGAGAGTGAGGTGCCCTCAGGGGACTCCTGCACTACCTGCCTGGTCCTCCTTGTCCGTCTGGTGGTTACCCAGTCCTTCTCTGCCTGCGCTCTCAAGCTGTGAGGTGACCACCTCCTGAAACGTGCTATCCACGTAGCTCTCAGCCTCGCGGATGCACTGCAGTGACACCAGCTGTTGCTCAAGCTCCAAAATCAGGAGCTCGAGCTCCTCCAGCTGGCGACACTTCCTGCACCTGTGGTTGTCCAGGATACAGGAAGCGTCCTGGAGTTCCCACATGGCACAAGATGTTCATTCCACGGGACTGAGCTGCCCTGCCATGCCTCGATTTCTCTATTTATTATTATTAAATAAACTTAATAGAAATAAAATTTAAGACTTAAAAAATCACTCACCAGCTACTCGCCAATCAGCGCCTTACCTGGTGCTGGCATCGCTTTTTTTTTCTCACTCCCTCACGCTCTGAATCCAGATCCGCCTCTCCTCTGCTCCACCGCCTCTGCTGATCTCCACACTCCGAATCCCACCTTTTTTATGGGCCGCTCCCTCTCCTGTTCCATCGCCTCTGCTGATCTCCGCACTCCAAATCCCGCCTTTTTATGGGCCGCTCCCTCTCCTCTGCTCCGCCACCTCAGCAGGAAAGAAAGATTGGATTAAGAGAGAGAGAAAAAGGAGACAGAAATTTTATATTTTTAAAATCTCTAACAACAATTAAAACCAGAAGGAATGAGACTCCACACTTGTAATAGTGAATTTTCAGTACCGGAGAGGTTGATTGGCAGTAATTAACACTTAGCAAGTTGTTAAAAGGGTACTTGGACTTGAATGGACAAGGCTTAACTTTCTGTGATGAGTTTAGTTACTATTTACCGTGCAAATACAGCAACTTCATGCCGTTCATTGCATTTCAATGGTGAAGCAGGCAGCAAGATGTCGTTTTCACAAAGTAAACGGTGGAGCGGTGCAACTCGGACAGTGACTTTTGGATTTTTGAGTTTAACCGTTTGCGCATAAATAGTGGCGAGTGCCATTAGACTCACCGTTATTTTGACAGCAAAATATGGGCCAATATATGTAAATTAGAGTCTTATGACGTTATAGTACCCTAATGCGATTTTAAGCCTTTTCAGCACTTGATTTGCCAAACCTACAACCTGCCCATAAATCATGGGCGGGAACAGTTGGGTGGACTGCCCTTGCAGCATTATTTAATGGGATCTTCAGCTGCTCTCAGATAACTCGCTGGATCATTGATTTTCACTGCTAGTGGCGTTATTGGCTATTTTTGACACTGGTAGCTGCAGGAGCAGAGTTAGACCTTTGTGAAAAGTTACTTTTCGGAGCTTTGAATGGATGTTTGACCAGGGGCTTCTGGTCAAACGTTTTAGTGGCAGCATGGATGTGGTGGTTGGACTGCCAATGTGGCTGGAAGCATATGAGGAATATGAGCAGCACCCGAAGAGTCCACAGGCCTTCGGCTGCAGGCAGAAGGAGGGGAGCACATAGGAGGCCTTACCGCACTAGAATGTACAGGGCAATAACTGCGTGCTCTAACACAAAACCCCAGAGCATACATGAACAGGAAGGGCTTCCACTTGTTGAATGCTCAGCTGGTGTGTGACAACACGCAATACATCGTGAGTGACTACACTTCAAAAGTACTTCATTGGCTGTAAAGCGCTTTGGGACGTCCTGAGGTCACGAAAGCATCTTTATAGATGCAAGGCTTTCTTTCTTTTATTCATCTACCTACCAAAATTAAGGCGATCACATGGCGCATGTGACATATATCAGTAAGCTGGAGTACAGCGTTTAACCCGAATCTCACTACGCTTAGCTAGATATTGGACAGGTAAAGGCACACGCTGGTTCATAGGTCCGCCTATGGAAGTGATTTATGATACTGAACTTGAGGAAAATATCTAACATAAAAACCCAAAAAGGTAACAGTAGTGTATGTCATGGTTATGTGCGTGCCTGTATGTGAGTTTGTGTTGGGAAAGGAAATGTTTAGGATTTTTCCAAATGGATGGCTTGGATGCTCCAACAAGTTTAAAAACTGCAGGTTGTTTGAGTTCAGCAGTTCTGGGTTCTGATATTTTTTACGTTTGCATCATGATTCAATTCTAATCAACACTGAGATTAAAACTGGGTGAGAGTTCAAAGTATTTGCCTACTGACAGGCTTTGTTAATAGTCAAAGATATTTCCTGAAAAAGGTAATTTGTCTATTATAGACTTTATCATCAAGTTTACATTTAATATTTGTACTTGATAGCGTGCAAGATTCTTTTATGGTCCATATTTTATTTAACTGCAAATAAATATTTTAGTTACTTTAGCCTGTAAAAGCTTTGGTCTTTATGCAATATCTGATATAGTGGCAATGATATAATGGCAATAACAGAGACCTGGATCAAAGAAAGGGAGAATTGGGAACTTAATATTCCTGGCTACAACGTATTCAGGAAAGATACGGAAGGAAAGAAAGGAGGGTGGTGGGGGGTTGGGGGCGGTGGGGTGGCAGTATTGATCAAAAAAACTATTATAGCACTGGAAAGGAATGGTGTAGTTGAAGGGTCAAAGACAGAATCTATTTAGTTAGAATTAAGGAACTCTAAGGGAGCTATCATGCTGAGTGTATACTAGATGCCATCTAATAGTGGGAAGGAGATGGAGGAGCAAATTTGCAGGCAAATTACAGAAAGATGCAAGAACTATAGAGTAGTGATAATGGGGGACTTAAATTATCCTAATACAGACTGGGATAGTAACAGCATAAAGGACAAAGAGGTGGAGGAATTCCTGAAATGTGTACAAGAGAACTTTCTTGATCAGTGTGTTTCTAGCCCAATGAGGAAGGAAGCAGTTCTGGGGAATGAAATGGGACAAGTAGTGGAGCATTTATGGGAACAGTGATCATAATATCATCAGGTTTAGAATAGTTATGGAAAAAGAACAATCAAGCATAAAAATAATTAACTGGAGGAGGGCTAATTTCAGTGAGTTGAAAAGAGATCTGGCCCAGGTGGATTGGAATCCAAAATTGGGAGGCAAAACAGTAATCGAACAATGGGAGGTCTTCAAAGAGGAGATGGTTCGGGTACAGAGTAGACACATTCCCATGAGGGGGAAAGGAAGGGCAACCAAAGCTAGAGCTCCCTGGATGGCTAAAGATATAGAGATTAAAATGAAACAGAAAAAGGAGGCTTATGACAAATGTAAGGTTCATAATACAGTAGAGAACCAAGCTGAATACAGAAAGTACAGAGGAGATCTAAAAAGGGGAATAAGCGGGGCAAAGAGAGAGTATGAGAGTAGACTAGCAGCTAACATAAAAGGGAACCCAAAAGTCTTTTATAAACATATAAACAGCAAAAGGGTAGCCAGAGGAGGGGTGGGGCCGATCAGGGACCATAAAGGAAATCTTCTTGTGGAGGCGAAGGGCATGGCTAAGGTATTAAATGAGTTCTGTGCATCAGTCTTCACTGGAGAAGAGGATACTGCCATTGTAGCAGTAAAGAAGGAGGTAGTAGTGATATTGGATTGGATAAAAATAGATAAAGAGGAGGTACTTAAAAGTTTGGCAGTACTCAAAGTAGAAAAATCGCCCAGTCCGGATGGGATGCATCCTAGGTTACTGAGGGAAGTAAGGGTTAAAATTCCGGAGGCTCTGGCCACAATCTTCCAATTCTCCTTAGATATGGGGATGGTGCAAGAGGACTGGATGATTGTAAATGTTACAACCCTGTTCAAAAAAGGGGAGAGTGATAAACTCAGCGATTGCAGGCCAGTCAGCCTAACGTCGGTGATGGGGAAACTTTTAGAGACAATAATCCGGGTCAAAATTAATTGGCACTTGGAAAAGTATGGGCTAATAAATGAAAGTCAACATAGATTTGTTAAAGGAAAATCGTGTTTGACTAACTTGATTGAGTTCTTTGATAAGGGTAATGCAGTTGATGTTGTGTATATGCACTTTGAAAAGGCGCTTGATGAAGTACCAAATAATAGACTTGTTAGCAAAATTAAAGCTCATGGGATTAAAGGGAGAGTGGCACATTGGACACAAAATTGGTTAAGGGACAGAAAGCAAAGAACAGTGGGGAACGGTTGTTTTTCAGTTCAGAGGGAAGTTTACAGTGATGTTCCCCAGAGGTCGGTATTAGGACTACTGCTCTTTTTGATACATATTAATGACCTGGACTTGGGTATACAGGGCATAATTTCAAAGTTTACAGATGGCACGAAACTCAGAAATGTAGTAAACAATGAGGAAGATAGTGACAGACTGGTGATATGGGCAGACACATGGCAGATGAAATTTAACGCAGAGAAGTGTGAAGTGATACATTTCGGTAGGAAGACTGAAGAGAGGCAATATAAGATAAATGGTTCAATATTAAAAGGGGTACAGGAACAGAGAAACCTGGCAATGTATGCACACAAACCTTTGAAGGTGGCAGGACAAGTTGAGTACACTGTTAAAAAAGCATATGGGAACCTGGGCTTAATAAATAGAGGCATAGAGTACAAATACAAGTTATGCTAAACACTTATAAATCACTGGTTAGGCATCAGTTGGAGTACTGTATTCGATTCTGGGCACTAAACTTTAGGACAGATGTCAAGGCCTTAGAAAGGATGCAGAAGAGATTTACTAGAATGGTACTGGGCATCAGGGACGTCAGTTATGTGGAGAGAGTGAAGAAGCTGGGGTTGTTCTCCTAGGAGCAGAGAAGGTTGAGATGAGATTTGAAAGTGGTATACAAAATCATGAATGGTTTTGATAGGGTAACCAAGGAGAAACTGTTTCCAGTAGCAGGAGGGTCGGTAACCAGAGGATACAGATTTAAGGTGATTGGCAAAAGAACCAGAAGCGACATGAGGAAAACATTTTTTACGCAGCGAGTTATTGCGATCTAGAATGCACTGCCTAAAAGGGTGGTGGAAGCAGATTCAATAGTAACTTTCAAAAGGTCATTGGATAAATACGTGAAGGGAAAAAATTTGCAGTGCTATGGGGAAAGAGCAGGGGAGTGAGATTAATTGGATAGCTCTACCAAAGAGCAGGCACAAGCACGATGGGCCGAATGACCTCCTTCTGTACTGTATCATTCAATGACCTGCTTTTTCAAAAAGAAAACACAGTGGACCAACAATTTTAAAAGACCAAAAAAAAGGCTTTTTAATTACTTGTTTTTTATTTTCACCATTAAACAAGAGGGTGGGAGCAGTGGGGGTCATTATGCTTAATTGCAACATGACTGTATGGGACAGAGTCAAGAGACCAGCTGGTACGTTCGCATGTACAACAACAACAACTTGCATATATATAGCTCCTTTAACATAATAAAACATCCCAAGGCACTTCATAGGAGCTTTATCAAACAAAATTTGACACCGAGCCTCATAAGGAGATATTGGGACAAGTGACCAAAAGCTTGGAAAAAGAGGTAGGTTTTAAGGAGTGTCTTAAAAGAGGAGAGAGAGGTGGAGAAGCAGAGAGGTTTCGGGAGGGAATCCCAGAACTTACGGCCTAGGCAGCTGAAGGCATGGCTGCCAATGGTGGGGCAATTAAAATCAGGGATGCGCAAGAGGCCAGAATTGGATGAGCGCAGAGAACTTGGAAGGTTGTAGGGCTGAAGGAGGTTACAGAGATTGGGAGGGGCAAGGCCATGGAGGGATTTGAAAACAAGGATGAGAATTTTAAAATCGAGTCGTTCCTGGATCGGGAGCCAAACATCCCCATTCTCAATGATGGCGGAGTGAGTGAGTGCAAAAGACAAGGCTGAAGCGTTTGCAACCATCTTCAGCCAGAGGTGCCGAGTGGATGATCCATCTCGGCCTCCTCCCGATATCGCCACAGAAGCCAGTCTTCAGCCAATTCGATTCACTCCACGTGAGATCAAGAAACGGCTGAGTGCAATGGATACAGCAAAGGCTATGGGCCTTGACAACATCCCGGCTGTAGTGCTGAAGACTTGTGCTCCAGAACTAGCTGCGCCTCCAGCCAAGCTGTTCCAGCACAGCTACAACACTGGCATCTACCCGACAATGTGGAAAATTGCCCAGATATGTCCCGTCCACAAAAAGCAGGACTATTCCAATCCAGCCAATTATCGCCCCATCAGCCTACTCTCAATCATCAGCAAAGTGATGGAAGGTGTCGTCGACAGTGCTATCAAGCGGCACTTACTCACGAATAACCTGCTCACCGATGTTCAGTTTGGGTTCCGCCAGGACCACTTGGCTCCAGACCTCATTACAGCCTTGGTCCAAACATGGACAAAAGAGCTGAATTCCAGAGGTGAGGTGAAAGCGACTGCCCTTGACATCAAGGCAGCATTTGACCGAGTGTGGCACCAAGGAGCCCTAGTAAAATTGAAGTCAATGGGAATCAGGGGGAAAACTCTCCTGTGGCTGGAGTCATACCTAGCACAAAGGAAGATGATAGTGGTTGTTGGAGGCCAATCATCTCAGCCCCAGGACATTGCTGCAGGAGTTCCTCAGGGCAATGTCCTAGGCCCAACTATCTTCAGCTGCTTCATCAATGACCTTCCCTCCATCATAAGGTCAGAAATGGGGATGTTCGCTGATGATTGCACAGTGTTCAGTTCCATTCACAACCCATCAAATAATGAAGCAGTCCGAGCCCGCATGCAGCAAGACCTGGACAACATCCAGGCTTGGGCTCCTAAGTGGCAAGTAACGTTCACACCAGACAAGTTGCAGGCAATGCCCATCTCCAACAAGAGAGAGTCTAACCACCTCCCTTGACATTCAACTGCATTACCATCGCCGAATCCCCCACCATCAACATCCTGGGGGTCACCATTGACCAGAAACTGAACTGGACCAGCCATATGAATACTGTGGCTACAAGAGCAGGTCAGAGGCTGGGTATTCTACGGCGAGTGACTCACCTCCTGACTCCCCAAAGCCTTTCCACCATCTACAAGGCACAAGTCAGGAGTGTGATGGAATACTCTCCACCTGCCTGGATGAGTGCAGCTCCAACAACACTCAAGAAGCTCGACACCATCCAGGACAAAGCAGCCCGTTTGATTGGCAATCTAGCCACCACCCTAAACATTCACTCCCTTCACCACCGGCGCACAGTGGCTGCAGTGTGTACCATCCACAGGATGCACTGCAGCAACTCGCCACGGCTTCTTCGACAGCACCTCCCAAACCCGCGACCTCTACCATCTAGAAGGACAAGAGCAGCAGGTACATGGGAACACCACCACCTGCACGTTCCCCTCCAAGTCACACGGCATCCCTACTTGGAGATATATCGCCGTTCCTTCATCGTCGCTGGGTCAAAATCCTGGAACTCCCTTCCTAACAGCACTGTGGGAGAACCTTCACCACACGGACTGCAGCGGTTCAAGAAGGTGGCTCACCACCACCTTCTCAAGGACAATTAGGGCTGGGCAATAAATGCTAGCCTCGCCAGCGACGCCCACATCCCATGAATGAATAAAAAAAGAGGCCAGAATTGGAGGAGTGCAGAGATCTTATAGGGTTTTAGGGCTGGAGGAGGTTACAGAGATTAGGAGGGGCGAGGCCATGGAGGGATTTGAAAACAAGGATGAGAATTTTAAAATCGAGTCATTCCTGGATCGGGTGCCAATGTAGGTCAATGGGCACAGGGGTAATGGGAGAACGGGACTTGGTGCGTGTTAGGATATGATCAGAGTTTTGGATGAGTTCAAGTTTATGGAGGGTGGAAGATGGGAGGCCAGCCAGGAGAGCATTGGAATAGTCAAGTCCAGAGGTAATAAACACATGGATGAGGGTTTCAGCAGCAGATGAGCTGAGGCAGGGGCAGGTGATGTTACAGAAGTGGAAGTAGGCGGTCTTGGTGATAGAGCAGGTGTATGGTCGGAAGATCATCTCAGGGTCAAATAGGACACCAAGATTGTGAATCGACTGGTTCAGCCTCAGACAGTGGCCAGGGAGAGGGATCGAGTTGGTAGCTAGGGAACGGAGTTTGTGATGGGGACCAAAGACAATGGCTTCGATCTTCCCAATATTTAGTTGGAAGAAGTTTATGCTCATCCGATATTGGATGTCGGACAAGCAGTGTAACAAATGAGAGACAGCGGAGGGTTTGAGAAAGGCAGTGGTGAGGTAGAGCTGGGTGTCGTTAGCCTACATGTGGAACCTGACGTATTTTCAGGTGATGTCGCCAAGGGGCAGTGTGTAGATGAGAAATAGGAGGGAGCCAAGGATAGATCCTTACAGGACTCCAGAAGTATTGGTGCAGGAGCTTGAAGAGAAGCCATTACAGGTGACTCTCTGGCTATGACTGGATGGATAAGAATGGAACCAGACGAGTGCAGTCCCACTCAGCTGGACGATGGAGGGGATAAATTGGAGGAGGATAGTGTGGTCAACCATGTCAAAGTCTGCAGACAGATGGAGAAGGATGAGGAAGGATAATTTACCACAGTCACATAGGATGTGTAAGGATTTTGGACATTGGGTCAAACCCCATTTTACTCTTTTGAACTACTGGACGATTCAACATAAAGGGTTAACCTGTCCCTTCAAGGATTTGGACATTCACTTGGATAGTTCATTTACAGTACATTTGAAAGCAAGGGATAACTTGCCCTGGATGTTACAGTATAAATGCACAATTGCAAAACAGCAAATTACAGACTGTTTAAATTGGACAGTTGGACATCTGTTTAGCACTGCACGAGCAATACAGTACAGAAACTGTAAGCAGGCTGCGATTTTTAATAATGACTTATAAGGAGAAGCTTCCAGAAGGTTTGCAATGTCAACAACTGCAAAGGACAAAGAATTGATAGGACACCTGGCTTTGCGTAGAGGGGAGGATATAACTGCTTCATATGATCCATGAGTGGTTCAACCATCTTAATGCTATGGACAAATTGGGCCTTCTTGTAACTTGGTTCACACCTATTTGCTCAGAAGCATATAAAGATAAGACATCGTAGCAGTCAAAACAACAGACATCGGAGATGCTGGAAGAAGCTTCAAGAGTTAACGACTGCAGCATGAGACTTTGTTTCTAAACTTTGATAAAAAGACTTTGATTCTGAGCTTTGACCAAACCACTTTGTCTCTGAACTTTGAGGCAACAACAAACCTTGATGAGAAGAACTTCGACACATCACCTGTTACCACCGTAATCAACTCACTACTTTTGGGCCTAAACCACTGCTTGGACCTAGACGACTGCTTTGATGCATAAGGTTGTATCCGTTACTTGCTCGCTTTGCTTTGTGCCTGCTTATGTGCAATTTTAAATCAGTAAGTAAGGAACATTGCGAACCCCCACTTGTGTTGTCAGGCAGAGTAATCATTGTATTGATTGAGTTGCGTCATGTTTGCTATCTGCTCTTTTTAAATGACTAAATAATCACTTTAATTCACAAAACTACCCCCTCAAGTGGCTTTGTTTGCCTGAACTATCGTCCAGATCCATGAATCTCTGGGAAAGACCCTAAATTCCCTTCAGATGTAATTTGTGACTTTGATAGGGCCTTCTCAGTACTGTGGCAAAGCTGATTGGAGGGATTCAAATATGGAGTTGCGGGAAAATTGGGCAAGGATTTGGGAGGCAACAACACGTTCAAGGACTTTGGAGACGAAAGGAAGGTTGGCGAAGGGGTGGTAGTTTGCAAGGACAGAGGGGTCAAGGGTGGGTTTTTTGAGGAGGGAGGTGATGACAGCAAATTTGAAGGGGAGGGGGACAGTACCTGAGGAGCAGGAATCGTTAACGATATCAGCTAACATGGGGGCTAGGAAAGGAAGTTGAGTGGTCAGTAGTTTAGTGGGAATAGGGTCGAGGGAGCAGGAAGTGGGTCTTATGGTCAAGATGAGCTCAGAGAGGACATGAGAGGAGATAGAAGATAAACTAGAGAAAGATGTGAGTTCAGGGCTAGGGTGGGAGGAACCTTAGGGGAAGTTTGGCTTGGTGGACTAGGGGAAGGGAAGGAAACGGCAGAGGCAGCTGTATGGATGGTCTCAATCTTAGTGACAAAGAAGTCCATGAGCTCCTCACACTTGTTGTTGGAGGTGAGGGTGGAGGAGGCAGGGGAGAGGGGTTTAAGAAAATGGTTTGTATAGAAGAGAAGCTGAGGGTTATCTTTACATTCCAGGATGATCCAGATCTAGTGATGAATGGCTAAACCATTTGTCTGCCATAAATTTTCAAGTCTGCGTCCCTTAGACTTAAGGGAGCGGAGATGAGGGCCATACCAGATACCTTTTGAGGTCAAGTGTCACTTAAAGTCGCTTTTTAATCTCTGGCAAATAAGAATTGATCTCAAGAGGACTCTATCCATGTGCATAAATGAGCAGAAGAAATATTGAAAGATTATATTCAATAGACTGTAGCAGTGCATTTTGTGAGGAAAACTGATGCCTTAAAATTGGTTAGACTGGGCTGATGTTCCAAAGTTGATTTTTACTTTAATTTTTTAATTTAACGGTAACTAGAAAACAGCAGATGTGGCGTTAGTGTTTGTTTACTCCGTGTTGACGGCAAATTGCATTTTCCCATATGTGTTTAACACAGTGGTAATTACTTACAGGCAGTGAATTAAAAATGTCAATCAAGTCTATTATTAGGGGTGGATCCAATTAACTTTAAGTTAGGTTCATTATCAATTGTGCTGTAAGTCGTGCTTGGATCAGGCTTTAATACCACAAATATCCTTAAGTGAAGTTGTTCGAATTTAAAATTTAGGTTTATTTTACATAATGTTTTGACGCACGATCAGTGTTCATATCTTTTCAATGTAATGTTACATCATGAAACAATTAATGAGTTTTGGAAGCATCCCTTGTTTTGCAATATGGCTAACAATTGATTTATGTTCCTTTCCTATAATGTTTTCAGTGGACCCAAGGGACTGCCGGCATTTGCAACATTTATGCATGAAAATTAAATAATTTTTTTGATTTGGCATAATGGAAACCACCCTCTGCATTAATATATTAATGAAAATAGGACCCAGAGGTTCCACAGGATAAAAAGGTATTTGAAAATTATAGTAGTTTTCAGACTACAATCTTCAAGGAGGAAGATGTATTATGGTACAGAGTTAAACGGTACAGGAAATCAGTTTGAGGAACTGGTATGGAGGAAGAAGTATGGGATACAGAAGAAATTAAAATTAGTTAATTAGTTAAACAATCATAGTAGAGGTAAATAAGTATCTTCTGTTTTTTTCCACATGTAAACAAAGCATGTTAGTTGAATTAATTACACATCATCATCAAACTGATTAAGTTACCAGGTTGATCTAAAAAATTCAGCATTTCTTTTCAAACGTTTATGTTAAGATAGTATTATTTATCTCATTATAACATGTGAAAAAGCAACAACAATGGAAAATAAACAATGGAGATCAGTGTCAATTATGTTGAATATAACTGCACATAAATTTTAAATTATGTACATTTGTTCTATTTCAGAATATCTCTTGGTAAGGTTACAAACTTTGGGAAGACCTATTAAAACAAGAAAGAAAGAACTTGCATTTATATAGCACCCTTCACATTCTTTGGATGTCCCAAAGTGCTTCACAGCCATTGAAGTACTTTTAAAATATAGTCACTGTTATAATGTAGGGCAACATGGCAGCCAACATTTTCAGAAATAAACCTCAATAATTTTAGCAAAGCTCATGCCTAATTTATTTAAACCCTAGAGTCTGTGAAATTTAGCCCCACTGTCAAGTGAACATGAGGCAAAGATGGCTCTTTCTGCATTCTTAGGTCACACTGACATTATCATAGTCACTAGAAAATATCCTGACTTTAAACTTCCACTGACAAAGGATAGAAGTGTGACAGGCCAGAAAAATACACCTTACCCGAGGAACATCTCCAGGGCCACTGTTTTGTAATGACTGAATAAATCAAATTCTGCTTAAATCATTTGAGATTCGAGAACTTTTATCAGCATTTTGGGCATTGCATTGCATGATTTCATCCACTTATAATTAGGTCTGCTGGTTGATGGTGACTGACATAAGTCAAATTCTCTTTTTATTACTTGGCATAGATACAAAGTAAATTCCAGTTACTCTATCGAATAATGTGCCTCAGTTCAAACCTCAAAAGACCTGCCCAATTGCATCAGGTGTGACATTTTGCTGTTTCTATTCTGTGGCCCCTCTAAGTGAGAGTGACAGTTTAATGGCAATTTGTGCCAAATTAGGGGCAGTTTTGAACTGTGGGCCCATGCCTATTAGGAACTAGATTGAGACTAACCAAACTTACTTCTTTTGGATCCTTACAGTCACTGAACCAAGGAGACTTCCATCCATCCCATCATTCTGGGCTAATCTTAAACTCAGGCTGCTGTCTAACCTATTGATGCTGACGCTGGGTACCAGAAATAGAATGTGTTCCATTCCTCAGTATCCCTCAACTTGATGAGGACAAAATTCATTAAAAAGTTATAAAATTAGATGTTATATATGAAATCGTTCAAATTTACTTGAGGAAATGAGACACTGGACCTGTGGGAATGGCATGACATTGTTACATTATGATTTGTGGCTTTTTCTATGATTTTTCCAATGTTTTGGGAATCATATTCCACGGTTCTATTCAATTTTCTAGAAAAGCGCAAAGCACTGGCCTTGAAAAATACTTTTGCACTCAAACTGTTGCTATCGTGATAAGAAAATGTCCTGATATAAGTTGACTTTGTGACCTAACAAACTTGAAAAGAAAAGAAATTGAATTCTAAATATACTAAGAAATCGTCTGACAAAAAACAAGTGAGAAAACACTTAAGTAAAACACATTAAGTAAAGCATTATGGCATCAAAATATTTTAGTTCAATTGTCTATTTGTAAATACATTTATTACTTTTTTCATATTTAGGAGTTAGGTGTATGGTCTCTTTTCATTGCAGCCAGTTAGTCTGCATTGTCAGAATGTCACTGATAGAGATTGACTGAATAGTTCGACTGCTCTTTAATGCAGAATGGAAGGGGTGTTGAAGGGGTTAACAAGGATTGATAATGCAGAAGGGCTACTTGTCGCTTTTCAGGTGAGTGGATTGAGCAGGTTAACAGAAGTGCTGAGAGATTAACTGCTCCTTACCTCTCTGGTTGCCATGTTGTACTGCTCCTCCTTCTGGTTCTCCCTCACCTTCCCCAATTCTTCCTTGTCGGTGATGCCTCTTTCTGTTGATGTGCCTCCTCCAACACCAATCCTTGTTGCGTAGCCATGTTGTGCAGAATGCAGAACACTACTATGATGTGACCCATTTTGTTTGGGACATATTGCAGGAATCTTAGTTTCAAGATGCCAATGGGGTGTTCAATGATGCTCCTGGTGGTCCCATGGCTATTATTGTAGTTGCGCTGTTCATGTGTGGTGGAATTGTGGAGAGATATTACTAGCCAGGTGTGGAGGGGGTACCCCTTGTCCCCTAGCAGCCAATCCTGGATGGGTGGAACAGTGTGTGTATGGATGAGTGTCTCAGGATGAAAGCAGTGTGGCAGCTGCCAGCGAAACTGGCACAGACATTCATGATCCTTCAGTGATGACCACTGGACATTCATGGAATGAGCCTAAGTCTCACTTCTGCTTTGGCTTATTCCACAGTCCAAACAGCAGCGCTGAAGTGAGTTGCTCACTATAAAACATGAAGGAGCTTATTGTTTGGGTACAATTCACTTTAAAGTTTGTGTTATATTCTCACAAGAATGTATGTGTTCTTGGAGTGTTCTTCAAACTAAATTTACATCCAATTACACTTTTTAAAATCCTGCAAAGCAACATAATCATTACAAAAAAAGTGAAAATGTCAGAATAAAAATAATCTTTTCTGGAGCCTTTCATCAAAAAGGCTCACTTGAGTTGCAAACGTTGCATAACTTGCAAATCCATTGCTCACTATTTATACCCACTGATCCTACTGCACTTCCACTTGTGGATGAGTCCAGAACAAGGGGGAATAAATAAAAGATAGTCACTAACAGATCAAATAAAGAATGTAGGAGGAATTTCTTTACACAGAATGTGGAACTCGCGACCACATAGTGATTGAAGTAGATAGAATTGATGCTTTAAAGGGAAGGCTTGATGCATACATGAGGAAGAAGGGAATAGAGGGATAGGAGAGCAGGATGGGAATAGCTTATTAGAGTGGGAAGAGGCTCGTGTGGAGTATAAACACTGGCATGGACCAGTTTGGACCAATGTCCTGTTTCTGTGCTGTAAAGAAAGAACTTGCATTTATAGAGCACCTGTCATGACCTCAGGACTTCCCAAAGCGCTTTATAGCCAATGAAGTACTTTTGATGTGTAGTCGCTGTTGTAAAGTAGGAAACATGGCAGCCAATTTATGCACAGCAAGCTCCCACATACAGCAATGTGATAATGACCAGATAATCTGTTTTCAGTGATTTCATTTGAGAGATAAATATTGGCCAGGACACTGGAGAAAACTCACTTACCCTTCTTCGAAATAGTGCCATGGGATCTTTTACGTCCTTCTGATAGGGCAGGCGGGATCCTGGTTTAACGTCTCATCCAAAAGACGACACCTCCAACAGTGCAGCACTCCCTCAGTACTGCACTGAAGTGTAGCTTCTATGTAATTCTATGTACTGCAAGGTAGTTACAGTTGGAAGGAAATATGTGAGACCAGAAGTGCTTGTTAGCATCTTTAACATATGCTCCCTCATAATCTACAAAGCAGAAAATAGTGTCTTTGTTCTGAGATCCTAGTGGTTCTGGTACCTTTAAGAATGTTGATAGTTAAGTAAAGGAAGGAAATAACTGCCCACATTTCATGAAATCTAATCCATGAAGTAATTTGTGTATGGCTGCCCACTGGAGCAATGCTATATTATACACTGTATAATTACCACTGTGGACTTTTGTCAGCAGTGTGTTGACTGGAGGATTAAGTGAAAGAAAATAAAGGAAGTACCATATTTTCTTAGCAAGGATCAACCGATACTTGATATCTAATATGCTAGATGGCACTATTAGATCGTATGCTTTGAATTCCAGTATTTAATATTTACAGAGTAGAGCAATGTATGTTTTAAATTTGCAGTTGCTAACATTGAACACAAGTTAAAGAAGGCTCTAGGCCCTAAACACTGAAGATCTCCAATGGCACGTGTGGGAGTTTATATTTTTCAACATTTTTTCAAGGTTTCATTTGTTATTCACTTTCCTGGCCACGTACACTTAAAACGTTAAATTATAAAAGCCACTACTCCCATCAACCTCCATTTTTAAGACCTACATCATTCGGAAGTCCTTCCCAAGCTCTTCCTTGTATTATTTATACAATCGGAAAATTTAGAGTAAGAGTTGACCTGTTCGCAACCTTTGTGCTTCTGTTTGACCCTGAACTGAGTTTCCGACCCCATATCCTCTCCATCACCAAAACTGCCTACTTCCACCTCCGTAATATCACCCGTCTCCACCCTTGCCTCAACCCATCTGCTGCTGAAACCCTCATCCATGCTTTTCTTACCTCCAGACTTAAGTATTCCAAATCTCTCCTGGGCTCCATAAACTTAAGCTCATCTTAAACTCTGCTGCCTGTATCTTAACTCGCACCAAGTCCCGTTCACCCATCACCCCTGTACTCTCTGACTTGCATTGTCTCCCTGTCCACCAACAATTCGATTTTAAAATTCCTATCCTTGTGTTCAAATCTCTCCATGGCCTCCCCCCTCTCTATCTCTGTAACCTCCTCCAGCCCTACAACCTTCTGAGAACTCTGCAATCCTTCAATTCTGGCCTCTTGTGCATCCCCACTTCCATCACCCCACCATTGGTGGCCGTGTCTTCAGCCATCTAGGCCCTAAGCTCTGGAATTCCCTCCCTAAACCATTTCACCTCTCTATCCTCCTTTAAGACAGTTAAAACCTACATTTTTGACCAAGTGTTTGGTCACTTGTCCTAATGTCTTCTTCTTTGGCTTGGTGTCAATTCTTGTCAGGTTACGCTTCTGTGAAGTGTCTTGGGACGTTTTATTATGTTAAAAGCACTAAATAAATCTAAGTTGTTGTGGTGTGAGTAAAATACAGAAAGCTTCTTTGTAAAGAAAGAGTACAACTGAGCACTAGAAACAAATGAAAAGGATTCTTCAAGCATTGAGATGCATCTTTGTGTGAATTTACATCTAAATGCCCATTGGCACAGGCTTTTATCCCTAAAACAAAAGACTACATGATTCTCATATGTGGAATAAATATTTTCATTTTAACTAGAGTATTTTTGATTTGACAAGAAGCCTATCAAAATATTTTAGAGTAAATTCACCAATCCCAGTCTTCCTGCAGAGTGTCATGCTTGAGAGGAGCACAATACGGAGATAAGACCAGAACACTCTAGTGCTGTTTCTCCAATCCACGCTCCATTTGCGTGCTGGGCTTGGGATTGGTGAATGTGCAAACAATTTCTGCTACAATCAGGGGAGCCTTCTTGTGTGTCAGTCTTATAATGTCCAAATTACTTGTGCTTACTTTCTGCTCTGTGTCTGATATGAGTTGAGTGTTTTTTTATTGGTGTGCTGTACTTTCTGAATATTTGGTGAGATATGTAAAGCAAACCACAGCCACATAATTAAGTATGGTTATATTATCCAGTACCTTGTTCAGGTGACCATTATTCTTGTGTGAGCTTAGATATGGTAGTGAAGGTCAAATGCTTTCCGCCATATGGGGACGGAGCATCGCAGCCAAGCCCAGTGTTGTCCTCGCCCAATGTCCACGTATGAGTGCTTTCCAGCAGGAGTCACTGACTAGCAATTAGGAGCAGAATCCCTCCATAGCCCTGGCCTGCTGAGGCTAATTGTAGTCTTTACCCTAGCTGAGATCAGCAGACTTAGCAGTGACCAGAGATAAAAGCTGGAACCTTCTTCATCTGTACGGCTCAGTTTCACGCTAACAGTGCCTTTACTAGCTGAGCCATCAGGAGAGCTGTGTTTTGTGAATCTTATAGGGGCCTATAATGTGATGGTGGGCACTGGCTCCCCATACTGTACTCTCAGGTGTGGAGGCCTTGTGGGCTCATCACAGCCCAATGCAACAAGCTAGTGTGAAGAACCCTGAGAGCCAGCATAAGACTCATTAGGGTTATCAAAAAATATTGAAATTCAGGGCTCTCCCTTGATGTAACTGGAGCCCCTGAGCAGCTCCCCAGTGGCACGGCATCCCTTGAAACAGGCACCGAACGGAAACTCTATTAAAAGATTTTTGTTTAAAAATCTCTGCCTGGTCTTTCTGTCCTCTTCAACAACAAAACTTGCATTTGTATAGCACCTTTAATGTAGTAAAATGTCCCAAGGTGCATCTTCTCCCATCCCCTTTCTTACTATCTCCTTCCTTCCCCACTGCCACCTGACCTATGCGAAAAATTATGTTAAAAGTCAGATATTCACTTCTCTTCCAGCCCAGTAAGTGACTGTTGGTATTTAGGAATCACCCATCCTCATTCAAGTGTCATACACACGGTTTACACTGAAGTGAATTTGTGATATTCATAATTTTGGATTGAATTTTATAGTATATTCCTTTCTGAATTCCACAATACAATCTCAAGTCATCAGGAAAGCACATTTCACTAGGGGTTTAATTCCAGTAAGAGATCAGAGGCACCCGATACAATATAAAATGGCAAACTCAGAAGCTCGGATCTGCCATATCCACCGGCAGGCAGTCATCGCTCAATCTTTTTAATGTATTTTTAAAATGTTTCTATTCAATTTGCCCCAATAGACTATAGATTGCTATAGAACTGCTAAATAACATCTAACACAGAACCGATTTGTAACTATAACTGTATATTTTCATATCTGCTTCTTAACTTGTAATTGGGTGCTTACAACAGAAAGCAACTGCAAGAGCCTTGGGCATTGAAAGGCAAAGTACATTTATCACCATAGAAAACACACATGCTCTTTGTAAGACAGCTAGTGCGCTAGATGTGGAAGATACCCCACCGTGGCTGTATGATAGATAAACCAAACTGGGATCAAAACCTCAATGTTGTATAATCAAAGTATTAGATTGTTTTGCTAGATATTAAAGGTGCATGGAGATTGCATCTACAGTTCAGGTTTCCAACAGGTCATGCCCCATTTCCACATGCCTGGCTGAAACTTCAATTCTTTCCAGACAACAGTTTTACATAGGTGTATAAGCACACTTCCTCTCCCAGCAGTTACATTTTAAATTGTCAGACAGTCCAGCGGCATTGACCGCATTGCCTAAAGATTTAAATAATTGCAGGTAGGTTAAAAGTGTTCAGGAGGGACACGTTGAGCACTTTTAACACCTGGTTTAACACCACACTAGAGTTGCACTGCATCGCTGCTTTAATACAATGTGTGACCTGTACTAACACCAACAGTTCCCAGTGCAGGGATCTAGTGAGAATAGCTATAACCCGAAGGTAAACCTGCCAGGATTTGCCAAAGCTGGAGACTGGGAAGACATGATTTTATTGGGTATTCCTTGTGGCCAACCTTCGTGAATCCAATAGGTTTACCTTTGGGTTGCAGCCGGCTGTGTGAGACCAATGCACTGGGAACCAGTAGTTCTAAAGGTGTCTCACATAATATAAAAGCAGTGTCAAACTGAAGGAATGCAAGACTAACCCCTCTACGAAATCCCATTCCCTTTCTCTCTGGAGTCAGATCAAACACTTACTCTGGATTTACACTACAACTTTAAGCAGAAACTGCGCTGCATTTGTGCTAAAAGTTGTAATGTAAACGCTTTATCATGTCTCAATATTTTGACTATTTAATATTGGAGGAATTTTGGGTAATTTACATGAAGATATTGGGGGTAAATTTGACTTTGGGTGATAGTGTAAAATCGATGATATCGGATCAGCCTCCCGTTATACATCTCTCCCCATTTTAATTGAAATGAAGTGGAATCCTCGATTTGTATATTACAAGCCTGATAAAGGTGGGCATTCTAGTAGCCCCTTTCCACCATAGGTCAGAAATGGCAGCAGGCAGATTGGGAGCGCGAATGGGGTGGTAAATTCAGTGCTGCAATTTTTGGAGCAGTACCACCCCATTCCCGCCTGGTAGAAAATGAACCTCACACAATCTATCGAGGAGCGTTTAGAAAGATTCATGTAATGGAACAGTCGGGAATTGTCTGCGCTGAAAATCCCATACCAAGTCCAGCAGATTAAATATTGTTATAAATTTAGGAGTGTTGAATATTTGTAGTCTGGATAAATTTAAATAAATTTTCACAAATCAGAATTGGGTCAATTTAGACTTTGCTAGAATTGAAAATGATTTTGGATCTTGTTCCTGATGTTTTCTGATACTTTTGTACAACAAGAAGAATGATTTTAATTATGCTCTTTGAAAGAGGGTTATTAACAGCCTGTGTATACTTGTGTGTTACCAGACTCCTGTTGGAACACAATATGTCATGGTGATGAAACTCTTCAACAGTATTAGTCACCATAAGGTGACACAATCGAAACACGCTTCGGAGTGGAAGTTTTCCAGTTACCTGGCAACTAGGCACTAACCGTTTAGCTAAATTTGCATGCTTGTTTTGAAGAGTTCCAAGTCCACATCCTATGACCTAGAAATTGATTCATGCCAGCCTGCCCAGCACGAACTAGGTGCAGGGATCAATCCCTGGGCTGGAACAAGTAAGCCTGAGGCATACCTGATATTGGGCCTCGGGCCTCATTTATGGGAGACTGCGAGCTGCAGAAGGCCTGCTGGGCTTTCCCAGGCAGCTTGCTGGTGAAGAGGATTTCAATCTCAGAAAGGTCCTGGGGGGAATTGCGGCTTATCCAAGGTTTAATGTTGGGACAAGTAGTCCGAAAAGACAGATGTAGTAGAATGGTTGATCAAGGTGGTGGGGTGGTAAAGCCAGGTGTCATTAGTGTATGTGATTTTTGCGAATAATGTTGCCAAGGGGCTGCATGTAGATGAGGAAAAGGAGGGGCTCAAGGATAAATCCTTGGGGGACTTTAGAGGCAATGGTGTGTGGGCAAGAAGGTTAGCCATTGCTAGAGATATCTTAACTATGAATGGATAGCTAAGAGTGGAACCAAGTGAGGGCAGTCCCACCGAGCTAGACAATGGAAGCGAGGCATTGGAGGAGGGTAATTGATTGAGAAGGACAAGAAGACATAATGCATCACAGCAACAGTTACGGAGAAATTCATTTATGACTTTGGTTAAAGTTGGTTCAGTGCTGTGGCAAGGGCAGAAAATTGATTGGAGAAATTCAAACACGGAATGGTGGGAAAGATGGGCATGGATGTTAGCAATGGCAATACGTTCAAGGACTTTGGATAAGAAAGGAATGTTGTAGATGGGACAATGGGGACGAGGGTAGGAATTTTGAGGAGCGGGATGATGACAGCAGTTTTGAAAGTAAGATGTGGAGATGCCGGTGATGGACTGGGGTTGACAATTGTAAACAATTTTACAACACCAAGTTATAGTCCAGCAATTTTATTTTAAATTCACAAGCTTTCGGAGGCTTCCTCCTTCCTCAGGTAAATGTTTACCTGAGGAAGGAGGAAGCCTCCGAAAGCTTGTGAATTTAAAATAAAATTGCTGGACTATAACTTGGTGTTGTAAAATTGTTTACAATTGAAAGTAAGAGGGACAGTACCTAAGGAGACGGAACCATTCACAACATCAGCTTGCATGGGCAGTAGGAAAGGAAGTCGAGTGACCAGCAATTTAATGGAAATGGGATCAAGGGGGCAGGAGGAAGGTCTTACAAACAAGATGAGCTCAGAGAGGGTGTGAGGGGAGATGGGAGAGAAACTAGAGAGAGATGCAGGTTCAGCTCTAGGGGTGCCTGGGGGATGGTTTGACTTGGAGGGGAAGAGGAAAGGGAAGATGCAACAAAAGCAGCTGAACGGATGGTCTCATACATGTTCTCATTGGCAAATATGTCCATGAGCTCCTTGCACTTGTTGGAGGTGAAAGTGGAGGGGACAGGGGAGAGGAATTTAAGGAGACGGTTGATAGTGGAGAAAGGAAACTGGGGGGTTATCTTTGCTCTCCAGGAAGATCCTGGAGTAATGGATGATTTTGGCAAAGGAGGTGACAGGGATGTAGCCAAATCTGCCAATTGTTCCTCCTTTCAAAAGTGATCTATTCTGATGTATTTCATTCATAAAAATAAACTCAGCTCTATATGTTGCCATCTATGTCACTCCTACTGATTATAAATCCCATTCCTATTATTCCGTTAGCAGTAGTATCCAGTGAGAAATTAGGCAACCACCTGTCAGTAACACATCACGACAGCTTGGTTTAGAGGAGCTATTCTGGTTGACACAGATTATTAATGCCAAACTGGTAAAGGTAGATCATGGCCTGATTGGATTATGTTTACTGACGGGTACAAGATTATCTCCTGGGATTGAAGAGAAGTCATTTTAGTAGTCCCTAAATGCAAAACATTGCCTGCTTGTTATTGTCTATTAACTCATATCCTCCCTAAACATAACATTAATAATGGCCCAGAATTTGCTGGAGTGGGGCATCTCACGGTGAGCGCCATGTGTTGGATTTTTTTTCCGAACCCTTCAGCTCCAATTAATTTTGCGACGCAAATTGCTGGAAATACGAGCTGATAACGGAGCATCCGGGACCTTGGTGAATGACGGGTTCAACAGGTGCCGGCAGCTCGCCCAGAATATTTAGAATAAGGCCCAAGGCCCAATTTCATGCCTGGGCCTCTTGGTTGTGCCTGTGCAGTGCTCCGTATAGGTCCGAAAACAGGTCCAGACTAGTTTCCACCCCTTTGTCTTTGTATGCAGGTAATACCAGATTTCCTTTGGTCTGATTTGCTTACATTTATAAATTGCTTCTGTTCTATCAAAGATGGTAAAATAGTTATTCTGTGACCGGCTCTAAATTTCCTCCTTTTATAGATCTCATTCCTTTGTATGGTTTCAGGAATAATTGCTATATGTGTGGGGTAGAAATTCCACAGTACTGACAAGAAGATTGTTCATTACGGAATTTCTAAATCCATTTATTGTTGTACAATGAATTATCAGATAATAATTGAAAGTTCAAGATGACCTATAGGCAGTTGGTGGTCACTTTACTGCAGATTCAGATGTCTGACTGATCCTCTATTATTCCATTTTGCCAGTCAAGATACATTAATTGCATGAACTTTAAACATCTTTCTCCAAAACAAATTAGGAAGTTATTTGATCTCTTTTTCAAGTTCATAATTTTTGGATTAGGTCATTTCACAAACTAATGCAATGCTCTACCAGTGAACTGTCTGAAGAGACACAATCCAGATCTTCAGTTGAAAATAAAAACATTTGCTTTTTGCAGTGATGGGACCATCTTATGAATTACTGCAAAAATAAGACCAGCCGAGCAGTGCTTCAAAATGCCATAATGTGGGTTTGAACATCACAGTGGGGATCTGCTTAGTGTTCCTTTCCGTAGTTCTTCATCTTGGTGCGGGAAGAGCATTTCTGACTTCATCCAACAGCAGCTTTTACATTCTATCAGCCTTAACTTTAAATGGACATATCGGCATAAAAACTGCTATCATAGGGGCAGAATTTCAGTGGGGGTTCTCCCGATCGTCAGCCATAACTTTGACAGAAGATCTGCCCCGAAGAAGTTTCTGCATTTCTCTGTGGTTTCCACTGATCTTTTGCTGAAGTTCCAGTGGATGATCGGGAGAACCCCCACGAGAATTCTGCCCTATAATCTCTTATCTGACCATATCAGTATTCTTCAGTTTCCATTCACGTTGTTCTATCAAGTTTTGAAAAGCTCAAAGTCTCAAAGATAAAAGAAGAAACTTGAAAGAGTTAATAATGTTCGTACTTCATTTTGTTTTCATTTCATTCAAAACTGTTTCAGTACCACGATGGCTCAATGGCTAACTGCTCACAGACCAGCAATTTCCCTGGTTTGATTCCTGGTCTATGCTGAGGTTTCTGATTTCAGCTGGGGGGCACGATTGCTAATTGGCTTTAGTATTCCCAAACCAGGGAGGGGAAAAGTCAAGCAGGATTCCAGCTATTGATCACTTTCCAATAACTCCATTTAACATGTGCACGTTTGTGGATGTTGGATAATGACCTCAACTATGATGCATTCCATGGTAAATTAATCTGTCAACACTTGCTATCTGGGCAAACATAGATTACACAGTTATCTGGAGTTTATAGCACTGAAACAGGCCATTCGGCCCAACTGATCTATGCCGGCGTTTGTGTTCCACATGAGCATCCTCCGTCCCCTTTTCATCTAACAGATGAATGATGGCTAGTAAGCTGAGGTACCAAGGACTGTCAGTGTCTGTGTAACCATGATCCTGTTTGAATTACACCATTAGAAAAAGAGGGAAAATAATTGGAGGAAAGAAACAAATGCAGCACTAAGAACATCCTTCATATATGTCAAGCTCTGATTTGTCTTTTCTGACATTCCGGTGTAATACTAAAAGACCACTATATGGCCACAAGTACAGTCCTTTCAATAAGATGCTCAATTGAGACCAGTCTGCCTGTTCAATCAGTTCAGATCCCCTGGCATTATTCATTAATGTCCTGGCTAACATTCCTTCCTCAATCAACAGTGTCCAGAACAGATTACCTGCCATTCATTTCATAGCTGTTTGTGGAGAAATAGCTGTAATGCCAGCCTACAAAACACAATGTGAGGTTATTCACTTTGACAGGAAGAATAGAAAAACAGAATATTTTTTAAATGGTGAGAAATTATTAAACGTTGGTGTTCAGAAGTATTTGGGTGTCCTTGTACACAAAACACAAAAAGTTAATATGCAGGTACAGCAAGCAATTAGGAAAGCAAATGATATGTTTGCCTTTATTGCAAGGGGGTTGGAGTACAAGAATAAAGAAGTCTTGCTGCAACTGTACAGGGCTTTGGTGTGACCATACCTGGAGTACTATATACAGTTTTGGTCTCCTTACCTAAGGAAGGAAATACTTGCCTTAGAGGCGATACAACAAAGGTTCACTAGATTGATTCCTGGGATGAGAGGGTTGTCCTATGAGGAGAGATTGTGTAGAATGGGCCTATTCTCTGGAGTTTAGAAGAATGAGAGGTGATCTCATTGAAACATATAAGATTCTGAGAGGGCTTGACAGGGTAGTTGCTGAGAGGTTGTTTCCCCTGGCTGGCGAGTCTAGAACTAGAGGGCATAGTCTCAGGATAGGGGTCAGCCATTTAGGACTGAGATAAGGAGAAATTTCTTCACTCAAAGGGTTGTGAATCTTTGAAATTCTCTACCCCACAGGGCTGTGGATGCTCAGTCGTTGAATATATTCAAGACTGAGATCGATAGATTTTTGGACTCTAAGGAAATCAATGGATATGGGGATCGGGTGGGAAAGTGGAGCTGAGGTCAAAGATCAGCCATGATCTTATTGAATGGTGGAATAGGCTCGAGGGTCCATATGGCCTACTCCGGCTCCTATTTCTTATGTTCTCACAATAAAGCGCTATATTAGGCTGTTAACTGGTGGTTTTTCACTGTCCGCTTTTCATTAAGAGTGGAATATCACACCCATTTTCTCTATAACATGCAATTTCGTTAAAACATTGCTAATACCCCAAAAGCTGTTATATAATATGCCAAAATAGAACCACATAAACCACAGTCTGTTCATGAAACTAATTATTCATAGCCTTTCAAAGACAGCATTACATCTACTGTAATTAGAATGTAGTGGTTGCCTCAGGTATGACTTAGGTGTTAAGTAAAACCATGGGTAATTGCTTGCTGTACCTGCATGTTAACTTTCTGTGGACTTGGCAAGCTTATGATATATGCTGTAATTCATTTCAGACCATGGCATTATAGGACAACAAATAAAGGACTAATCAGAAGAAAACACTGCGTGACTTCAGTAAATAGAATTGATGAATATGCAGTGCTCAGTGTGAAGATCACATTACCCACATTATTGATTCTGAAAAATTACAGACCAGAAACAAACCAGGACAATTTAATTATATGCTCTGCACATACTGAATCATAAAACAAAGCCTATTGTTTGAAAAATTCAGAATGTTTTTGTTTCATAAACATTGCAAAAAATGATAAACGTGCTAACTACCGATGTGGAAGTATAATCACTGCCAATTGTTTTTATGGTCCAAGTGATTAAAAAAGATATATGGAAGTACTGTTTTCTGACTCCAGCAATTAGGTGAACAATGAAGCAGCAGAGTGTGTCTGCAATTTCCTTTACTTTCTTTGAACAAGCTCATTGATCATTTGTTTGTGTGAAGACTATTCCGAAGGTTTATTATTGGTGGTTAATTCTTGCTTTTTGTACTATTTTTACTGTTCCCATACAAGCCTATTAGTAATCTGCACATGTACACCTATTTCTCTCTCTCTCTCTCTCTCTCTCAACCAATGATCAAATATCAATTCCTCTCCTATAATCTTATGCCATCAAAAGAATCCCTATTGCAATCTCTCTGTGCTCTGCTCTGGCTATTCTCCCTTATTTTTCACTATCTCGTTCTCCTTTCCCAGCTCCTGCTCTCAAATCTAGTCTTGTTCCTTATTTTTCCATGCTCTTTCCTGACCAGTTTATAAGAGGTCACCCAGTTGCTGAGATCTGTGCTCCCTGAGGGCAATTTTCAACTGCCGGCCATCCATTTCTCACTTGAGAAACAAGCAGCTGACAGTTGAAGCTCGGGATTGCACCTCCAATGCCCCATTCACAACCAATTGCCTGATGCAATTTTCAGGCAGGCCTGCAAATGGGCCAGTTATGGCATCTGACTGCAATGATCAGGTACAAATGAGCAGAGTGTTGTCAAAGAAATTTTAATTTTGATTCTTGTGGGGCCAGGAGGAGCAGAGTGCTCCTCTTGAGCTCACAAAAAACCTCCAGCCCACCGCTGTCCTATATGAGCTCCCACCGACCCACCTCCCCACCTTCCTTCCAGGATCCCTTGCTCCCCCCAGGTTGACCTGCTGACCGGCTCAGTGTCGGGGCCAGCTGATTTCCCACCCTCCCACAATCAACAAGTTGCAGTGTGGCATTTAAATGAGGTCCGAACCCCAAAATGGTTCAGGCCTCCCAACGTTGGCTTTGGGTGGGCAGCTGGTGTGGCTGCTCCATTAACTTTGCACCCATTTCAAGCAGATAAAATCGCCCCCTCTAGGTCCCTTCTCCAGGACTGTATCACCTTATTAATAGACTCATGTTTCTGCAGATCACTTACTACCTCTAGAACAGAACAGCGCTACTAAAATAATTTGATTTAAAATGAATTTATTTTAGCTTTTCTGCTATGCGTGGTGATGGCTCCTGGTGGGCATGATCCCAATGTCATTGCTGGAATTTTCAGGGATTGCAGATTTAAAAGAAAATGGATTATTTTAAAATTCTGAACCATTTCTAGTGACCATTTAAATGCAGACTCACTAAATGCATAATTCGTGCACATATTGGCTGAGAGAATGCATGCAGCTGGTGATGTTGTCCATGGCACTGCTCCATGTATAATCTCCCTATAAATTAACGCTTCTCTTGATGTTTGATGAGAAACTGGATTTGACTCAAATGTAAACAACCTGAACACTGCTCATCTCCTGTCCCAAGAGATTGTCTCACATATGTGATGTATTGTAGGTACTGTTCAATGTTTACTCAGCGTGTGTGTGTTTAGGGGATGGTTCAAATTTTTGGTCAGCTTGATGAAAAATATGAGGAATGAGACATTCTAGGTTTTTTTCCTTTCACTTGCACTCAGGCATTCCCAGATGAGGTACAACTCAGAGGGTCGTTGGAGTGTGGAGTTAACACTGCACTGCTTCAGTAATGTGCCCTAATTCTTTCCTCCGAACAGCACCTATCACCCTCTTAGTATTATACGTTCATTTTCCAACAAGCCATCCTTTGTTTTCACTGAGGGCGAGTCTCCAATGAATATTGCATTAGAAGAAGTTTTATACTATGAATTCTGAAAACTAGGCTAAAACTAACCACAACTGTTTCACCAAAACAATGGTGTGACCTGGACTGCCTATTCTGTAATTGAAATGAAAAAACATTGTACGAACAATAGGTATGAATTCAGGTTGTATCCACACAATTGCAGATTCCAAATGGAAGCAATGTATTAGTGATGTGATCTGAACAGATTTGCAAATTCAGAAAAATCTAAAGTTTGTCTCAATTTGGATGATTTAAAGTGATAACGTAATTCATGTACAATTGGTTAACACTTGACATTCTGTGCACATTTTAAGCATGTTGTAACAAGTCTGTACTTCACGTTACATATATTTTTGCCATCTAGTCCTTCTCCTTCCCCTGAGCTCCACCAGGTCTCCTTCTCCCAACTTCAGAGTACTCTGTAATTACTCCCCTATCTTCCCCTGGCACTTACCAGAATCATCTCCCACCACCTGATCCCTCACTCACCCTTTCATTCCTCACACCTCTACTACCTCCTCTCAATCCATTGCTTGCAAACATTGCTCCCTTTCCTCAAGCTTTGGTGTAATCACCCACCTTCTTGACCTCTCTGTCCTCTTCAGCTACTGGCCCATCTTCAACCTCCCCATTCTCTCTGAGTTCCTTGAACATATTGTTGCCATCCAACTGCATGTGTACCTCTCCCACCATTCCCTGTTCAAATCTCTTCAGTCTGAAGCAGTCCCACTCACAGGAGTGAAAGTGCTTTTGTTAAGGTCATCATCAACATCTGTAGTGATTTCAATCTCTCCATAGCTTGTGATACAGCCAACCACTCCACTCTTCTCCATTGCCTTTGCCTTGTGAGCCTTCTGCTTGGCATTACCATCTTACGGGTTCCACACCTACCTGTCCTAATGCCACCAACGCATTTCTCGCATTAGCTTCTTCTGCTCAGTCAATCACTTATCTCCACCTCTAAAACATAACCTGCATCCATCCCTGCCTCACTCCCACTGCTGCTGAAGCTCTCGTCAATGCTTTTGTCACATCCCAACTGACTTTTCCAATGCTCCCTCGCCGGCCTCCTGTGTTCCACCCAATGCAAACTTTAACTAATCCAGAACTCTGCACTCACTTTGTCCTTTACAAAGTCCCAGTCATCCATCACCTCAATTCACGCCAACTTCCACTGGCACCCCGTCTTCCAACACATTGATTTCAAAATCCTTGTCTTCATTTACAAATGTCTCTATGGCATCACTCCACCTTATTGCTGCAACCTCCTCTGACCTTCTGTCCCAGTGCACATCTCTGCTCTGCTGAACCCAGACTACTGTGCATCGCCTCTCCTGCTCCATCAACAGCAGCAGAATCTTTAGTTCTCCAGGCCCTGTGCTCTTTTACCAACCCACCCACTTTGCTCCATCTCTCCATCTATCTTAAAAATCCTTTTGAAACCTACCTCTTGGACCACAGCTTTGGTCACTGCTCCTAACCTTCTGCCTACTCCTGCTTGATGTCTGATCTGCTTCATTCTGAAAAGCTTAGTACGCTTTTCTACATTTAAGGATCTCTATAAGTGTAAGTTGACGCTACTGGCCTAGTTAGGTATACATCAGAACAGATCTGTTTGTGCAGCAGTACCGTGCATCTATGTGCCCTTTCTCTTCATTATTTAGAGCAGGATGCCCAGCTGGGATATTCATTACAATGTAGTTCTGCATTTACAAAGTGTTCATTTCCATGGTGGTTTGCAAGATGTCCTTCAGTGATCTTGATTTCCCTAGTGGTCTAGAGAAATGCTCTTTAGTGACCTGACCATATGATTTTTAAGTTGTCTAAATTCAAAGTGTAAATCAAGCAGAAAGTCCTTCCTAGTTAGTACTATGGGCAGTGGAACTGGGTGCAGGTGAGCAACAGCTGGAACATCTGCTAGTAGTTAAAGTTGTAGTGAAATGCTTTTCAGGTTCATTGAAAGGTCTGAGGAAGATCTTTAAGAGATCTGATTGAGTTCAGCTGGATGAATATTAGGTTCGGAACTTATGGATATTGGGGGTTCTAAGTATAAGAGATGATTGACTGTTGTATATGATGGTACCTGAGCTGCTGGGTCCATGAAAATAATATGTCAAGAAGGGAATTAGTTAAGGATGAATGATATTGGTTCATATATGCCAACCTAGAAAACTGGTAAAAGCTGAGCAACAGCTTCAAAAAAGTTGACAGCTCAAAAACTATTCTAAATATAGCCCAATGACATAAGAAAACAAGAAACTAGACTGATAATGCAATGCTGTATGGACTTGTCTTAACCTAAGCTACAGGCATAACCAACGTTCTGTCACTTTTATTGCAGTACACAAAAGCTCAGTTAGCAGCAGTGCTGGTTTAGACCTTCCTGAAACCCACTTCTTTGATGAAGCATTTGGTCAGCCCTCCTAATATTTCCTCTTTGGCTCGGCTTGTATTTTTGTCTTATTACACCCCTATGAAGCGACGTAGTATGTTTTCCTATGTTAAAGGTACTAGATAAACACAAGTTGTTATTGTTATGAGTTTTATCCTTGGGTGCTCGATGTATAAAAAAACTTTGACCAATTGTTCTGGGCACCATTTCCCATAGACTAATGCATGCTCCAGCAATCATGGTTCAGCAAGCAATGTTAAACTTTGTGTTTAGTTCAGGCACAAAAGATACAACATCAGCAAAGTCTGACCTTCAGCTTCTCTCTCACCTGAAAGTGGTACACTAGTACACTACTCATTATTCATGGCACTTTTGTAGATGCTCAACTAGGCAGTGTAGTTCAAACAGGATGGGCTTGATTGTTTTTGGCTTCAGTAACAGACAGTGAGTTATTCATCCTGCTAATATAAATGAAGATTTAGTCATCAAATATAGGATTTGTTTCAGCATTTACCAATATAAAGACAGACAAGTTTTTTTTAATGAAGCACATTATTTTGAAATCTCTGACAAGCAATTATATATTCCAGTCTAATTTTAAAAAAAGCAGAATTGGTTCTTCAATCTACTTGTTTTTTTTTACTGAGAAACTTAGGTGAAGGCCCAGGCTCATAGTGTACCACCGAGGTTGGAAGGAATGGGACAAAAAACATAGGCTGGGAAATTGCTCGGTGCTCCTCCTGTTTTTTATGCGCGTAAGTGGGGGTTTCGCTGCTCATCAAGTGAAGTAACGCCAGTGGAGTGGGAGTAGCTCAAAGAAATTTCCCAGCCAAGGTAAATCAAAAGTAGTGATTAAATGATACCAAGTTTGGGTTTTAACAACTTGAAGATTGTAGGAGAAAGGGAAGGTTGAGAGACGTAAATAATTCCACAGTTTTGACGTTCTGCAAAGCACGAGTTAGATGGGAGACTGCAATTAATCTTAATTTCAACACATTGGGGTGGATTTTCATCTTCACTACCTGGACCGGAATTGAACGGAACAGAACGTACGGCCTTTATAGAAGCCGGCTGATTTTCATTCCATTGACTTCCTTAAAAAAAAATGAAATAGGAGCATTAAAAAGGGTTTAGTGTACTTTTTAAATAAGATTTACTACAGGGTTATAAAAATGTCCATGGAATTGGTGTGGTATCGGTGAGGCTGAGTTGCACTTAATGATCAACTCTTTGCCAAGTTCAAATGTTATTTTTCTGTTGTTGTTGGAATTACTAGTCATTCCCTGCTGATCCAGACTTTGGTCCACCCATTAACTGCCACCTGCAGCTGTCAGTCTCACAATCTATCAATACCACAGGTCCTTTTGAAGTCATAAATAACCCAAGCAGTACAATTAAAAGTCATTGCTGCAGCCAGCTGTATGGAGCCATCTTTTGCTGACTCCAATCATACTTTTCCTCTGTAAAAATAAAGATTTCCTGGTTTTTGACCCATGTTGTATGTTAAGCTGTTTATTAGCAGCAAAAAAATAGAGATATGTTTCCTCTCTCACAGTCAGTGTAAATCCTTTGAGAGAACTATCTTTGGTGATATGAGGGGAAAGTAAAGCAGACCGTGTCTAGCGTCATTCCCCTCAAGAAAAGAAAAAGCTGCAGTTTTACTGTAATCATGGGAGTGATAGAATTTAATTTCCCTTCATTGGTATGAGGTAACAATTTGGTAGCACAACTGAAAGCTTATGATTTAAGACAATAATTATAAACGTCAGAATTCCCATCTTGAAAAAATTCTTGGTGCTTTGTTAACAATTACAGTTTTAATGTGCAAATTCTGTAATTTTGGTAATTCTTTCCTTTCTAAAGAGATTCATTTTGAAGGTGTGTATTGGCTTAATGTAGCAACTGTTAAATGTATGCAGGGTGGCAGCAGATGAAAATATAATTTAGGCCTAAATAAGCCTTTGCAAGAAAAAAAAATCCAAAATATTAAATTTATCTTTTAGGCCTTGAATTTAAAGTATTTACTGATAGCAGGTAGCTTTTAATTTTCTAAAAAATGACAGCTTTTTAAAATTTAAAGTGTTAGGTTAGCGTACTTTCAAACGGCAAGTTTTCCGCCTTTCAAGTTCAGGTCCAAGAACAAATATGACTGTGAGTCTATGTATCTCTCGCTATAGTGTGTTGATGTGGAAAAGGACAGTTAATAGTGTAACACATAGCCACCGCTACATTTTCTTATGAATTTGGAAATGGAGAATTTAACAAAGAGGAACACAAGGTATAAAGGAGCCCATCCCTTTCCACATCATACGCTAATAATTAATAACTGTGCTGTTCAATGTCAGTAGATTTTTAAACTTTTTTGTCATTTCATAGTCTAGTTTGATATTTTTTGGGAAGCATGGCCAGTGGGACAAGAGCAGACTGGGTGATTGGGGGCCAGAGAATCGGGTGCAGTTCCAGATAGCCAGTTTTACGTCACGTTTGCACTGAGTTGGCAGTCTTCCAGGCAGGCAAAAATGTCCTCTCACCCAATATGATGTGTAGAAATATTGGCAGATTGAAGACCACAGCCATTGACACCCAACTATCCATCCTGCGTCCCATCTTGTATGAGCCAATGTACATGCACCTAGATTTTGTTGGAAACTTGCTTCCTGAGCATCACTCTACAGATTTAAGTGCGACAAAAGTTATATAATTCAATGCTATACTGAATATCACACTAACCCGGTCCACCACTTCTTCTCCTGCACTTCAGACTGCTTCTCTGTGAGGAAAGTGCTTAACTCTCTCAAACCTTCCTTTTCCAGGATTGCTCCAACAGCACCTTGAGTTCTATATCAGAAAAAGGGGCAGTTATGCTGGTGTGGACCTGATTTTTCATGAAAAAATAGGGGAATTCTAGCATGGAGGACCGGAATATGAGGTATGTCAGATATGCCAGGTTTACACCCCTTCTAAAATACATTCTAAATTCCAGTAGAAATGGCTGCTGGCAGAAGATGCACCACCAACAAAGTGGCACATGTATGTAGTTGTCAGGATAATTAAGGCCAAAGCTGCTTTCCCAGAAATTCTGCCATTTTTACCAGGATTGCACCTTACGTGAGTTTGTATAAAAGGGTAAATTTCGCAGTCTTGTATTATGGAGCCCTTACCATAGAGCTCACTATGGGCATGCCACTCTATGCCCTTATGATGGAGGTAGAATAGGAGCAGGAGAGAGTAAATGAGGAAGGCACAAAGGCTAAGGCTACATTAAACAAGAAGATGAGCAGCTAAGAGGTTATCTTCCACCAGAGTATACAGGCTAAGGGATATATCAGAAGAGGTCTCCTTAGGGAAGCAATAGTTCAGTGAAGAGGCAGAGAAGGAATGCTGACTCCTTTGCAAACTGACCTACAAACATTCCTCTCAAACAATAAAACCAAACAAACAGCAGAGATACTTTGGAACATACTTTGGAACATAGAACTTCATATCATAGTGGTTTATTATGTGTGTGTATATATATATACATTTACAGGGAGCACTTTTTTTTTACTGCCACGCCTACCCTTAGTGTTTCTATCTGTGCTTCTTAAAATTATCCTAGTGTTTGGCTGCACTATTGTAACATGAGCCTCTTGGAACCAAGGTGGCCCTTGCAGCAGGGTGTGTCGGCACTCCCTGTGTGTGGGTAGCCTGGTCCTGTATTCTGACATCTACGTGACCAAGCATCTGAAATGCATGGCTGAAGCATCTGAAAGGCTTGGCTGGAAAGATTATATGAGCTGTCACCAGGAGAAAGGACGACGTCATGAAGGCAGATTCTTGGCACTTGTGCTGGCTCCTGGATCTGAGTACCCACTGATTTATGAGAAGGAAGACATGATTGTATCAGTTAGATCCTGCAAACCCTGAGAGAAAGTGCCCAGGATCATTTGGAAGCCGCTTGCCTTTGTTCCCGACAAAAAATTCCCAAAGGCCAAAAAGCCAGTGGTCAAAGCATCCACGTGTGATGCACTGACTGGTCCGGAGGCATCTCGGTTGTGAAGTTGTGGAATTGGGGGGTGGGGGGGGAGGAGAAGAGATACAGACATTCCAGATGCCACCACTGCAATGTGCCAAATCCTTCTTGGATATTGGCACTGAAGATGGCAAAGGACTCTTCCGTGACCCCTGCACACTGTCTCAAGTCCACTGAGATGATCCTCAGAGCCTCCATGTGAGTGTAATGCCCTTCCAGGTTCTTTCTTTTCAGAGCAGGACCTCAAAATCTGAGTCTACATGCTCTAGAGCCAGGGGCTCACTACTGAGGTGCTTCTGTTCCCCAATGCCAGTACACGCATCTCTGAATTTTCCAGCACTCTTGGGTGCTGTGTCTCACCCTCATCAGAACAGTCTGCTGTTGGAGGACAAGTACCCATGACATAAGATCGCTGGACATTATGGACTGGCTTCTCTTTTGAGAAGAGCAAAGAAGACAGCAGTATAGCAGTGAAAGCTGGACAGAGTCATTACTTAGAATAGTTTGATACATAAGATTATAAAGGGGCAGAAATCAAGAAAGAACAAGTGTGGTGAGTTAGAGAGGCATGCTCAAGTGTGGCACACTGTGAGCGATGGTACATTTGTAGGTATCAGGTGACACAGGATATGAGAAGTAATCAGAGGTTCAGAGTACAGTCATAGAGCACAGTGAGTGTCACAAAAGAAGTGCCACACAGATAAAGAGATTGCAAGGAGGGATCAGGTGGAAGAAGGTAGCTTACCTCAGCTACTCTGGTGAGGTTATTAAACTTCTTCCTGCATGGCAATGGTGTCCTGGGGGTCAAGAAGATGGCATTCACTATCATGTGATCTCCCTTCACAAAGTGTGGATGACATGTTTCATGGCTTTCCTTACTGACTCCAAATCTAACAGACTATCCCTCCTGTTCTGTATCCCTGTTAGAAGGACACGCAGTTCAAGCTCCCTGAAGTTTGTTGGTCATTTCTTCGATCTGGCTGCCATCCTTCTCTGCCAGGTTGCCTGCTTCTTCCAGTGCTACCAATTACTCTAAGTAGCAGCAGATTTTATATCTTGCTACTGCATCTCCACCTCTCCCAGTTCCATCTTCCATCTCCTGCCCCCTTTGCCAAGAGTTTTCCAACCCCTCCGCCATATCTGAGGAGTTGCAGCCCGCATAACCTCTCCATATATTAACTATCTGACCCTGTAATTTAGGACAGGGTTAGCACCCGGACAGAAGTGGGTTGACATTCCACCTTGCCTCAATTCCAGTGGTGCAATGCTACCATCTGAATTTGTGGCCCCTTCTTCGTTCCACCAAGCAGATTTAATGTTTGAAATTGGACTCCGCCAATATGTATAGAAAAGGACCCTTCAGACCACCAACTCATTTAGTTTTCTGGGTTTACATTTTGGACCTTTGTTCCACATGAACTATTTTATCTTCATCTCACTTCAGACTCGGGCCCATGTTCTTCCAGTTCCTGCTGAATCAGGATCTTAATCCATTTCCTTTTTAAATGATTCCACAGATCCTGCATTCTTTGCATCTGGTGGTAGTTTATATTCTATAAATTTATCATTCTGAGTCTGAAGACAGTGCACACTAAACCCTGTTTAGCTTGCGGTTTACTAAACTTATAATCATCCCACTGATTTTTCTGCCTTGATTCCACTCAAAGAAACTCTCTGCATTCAATTAATATTTTTAAAGACTTGAATCATATTCCCCATCTTTTTTCCCGATGAAAATAAATTGATGTCCTTGTAGCTCAATTATCTAAGAAATAAAGTCATCATTTCCAATCACCTAGAAATGATAAAAAGCAAAATAATGTAGATGCTAGAAATCTGAAATCTGAAATCTGAAATAAAAATAGAAAATGTTGGAAACACTCAGCAAGTCAGGCAGAACCTTGGTCAGACCTCATTCTGGAGTACTGCGTTCAGTTTTGGACATCGAACTACAGGAAAGATATATTGGAAGAGGCACAATGCAGATTCTCCAGAATGATGCCAGGGCTTAAAAAGTTCAATTACAGGTTGCATAAACTTGGCTTGTATTCCCTTGAGTTTGGAAGGTTGGGGGGTGATTTAATTGAGGTGTTTAAAAATAATTAAAGGTTTCAATAGGGTAGATGCAGATAAACTCTTTTTTCTGGTGGGGGAATCCAGAACAAGCAGGCATAATGTTGGTAGTGGGAAAGATAATGGAATCTTTACTCAAAGGTGTAATAGAAAAACATCTAGGAAACAAAAATAGAATTAAGAATAGTCAACATGGATTTCAGAAGGGAAAGATATGCTTGACCAACATTATTGAATTCTTTGAAGAAGTAACAGAAAGAGTAGACAAAGGTAATGTAGTAGATGTAATATACTTGGATTTTCTCAAGGCCTTCGATAAGGTACCACATTGTAGACTCATGATTAAGGTCAGAGCATGGATAGCAAGCAAGCGACAAAACAGAAAACAGAGAGTAGGGGGTAAGGGTAGCTACTCAGACTGGCAAAAGGTGGGAAGTGGTGTTCCAAAGGGATCGGTGCTGGGACCACTGTTGCCCACAATTTACATTAACGATTTGGACTCGGGAATCAGAAGTACAATTTCAAAATTTGCGGATGATGACAAATTAGGGAGTATAGTTAATACAAAGGAAGAAAGCATCAAAATGCAAGAAGACATTAATAAACTTGCAGAATGGCCATGTAATTGGCAAATTAATTTCAATATAGATAAGTGTGAGGTGGTGCATTTTTGGTAGGAAGAATTAGGAGGCCACATGCTGCTTGGAAATTGAATCTCAATGGGATAGAGGAGCAAAGGGATCTCGGGGTACAGATACACAAACCACTAAAAGTATCAACACAGGTTAATAAGGCCAAAAAAAAGGCAAACTAAGCACTGGGATTCATTTCTAGAGGATAGAATTGAAAAGCAGGGAAGTTATGTTAAACTTGTATAGAACCTTGGTTAAACCACACCTCGAGTACTGTGAACAGTTCTGGTCTCCATTTTATAAAAAGGATATAGAGGCATTGGAGAAGGTGCAAAAAAGATTCACAAGGATTATACCAGAACTGAGGGGATATACTTATCAGGAAAGGCTGAATAGGCTATGGCTCTTTTCTCTAGAAAAGAGAAGGCTAAGGGGTGACCTGATGGTGGTCTTTAACATAATGAAAGGCTTTGATATGGTAGATGTAGAGAAAATGTTTCCACTTGTGGGGAAGTCCAAAATTAGAGGTCATAAATAGAAGATAGTCACTAATAAATCCAATAGGGAATTCAGGAGAAACTTCTTTACCCAAAGAGTGGTAAGAATATGGAACGTGCTACCACAAGGAGTAGTTGAGGCAAATAACACAGATGCATTCAAAGGGAAGCTAGATAAACACATGACGGAGAAAGAAATAGAAGGGTATGCTGATAAGGTTAGATGAAATAGGGAAGGAGGAGGCTCGTGTGGAGCATAAATGCCGGCATAGACCAATTGGGCCGAATGGCCTGTTTCTGTGCTGTATACGCGATGTAACTCAATAATCTTAAAATTAGAGCTGGGCCTTTTAGGAGTGAAATCAGGAAACACTTTTTCATATAAGGAATAGTGGAAATCTGGAACTCACTCTCCAAAAGGCTGTGGACGCTAGCCCAAGTGAAGTTTTCAAGACTGAGATCGATAGATTTTTGTTAGGTAAGGATATCGTGGGATTATGGATTAAAGGTGGGTACAGATCAGCCATGATCTAATTGAATGGTGGAACAAGCTTGAGGAGCTGAATGGCCTACTCCTGTTCCTATGTTCCTCTATTCTTCCTGTTCCACAACTTCTTCCTGCTCTTGCAGCTCAAACACTTGCTCCCTTTCCAAGGGGAAGTTGTGCAGTATGCAGCACACAATGACAAATGATAAAAGGAGGAGCAAGAGAGGAGACTGAGAGTGGAGCGCTGGATCGGCGATAAAAGGAGGAGTGAAAGAGGAGACCGAGAGTGGAGCACGGGGTCAGTGATAAAAGGAGGAGCAAGAGAGGAGACTGAGACTGGAGCACGAGTGGGGAGAGAGGTGAAAAAACACCAAAAAAGAGCAGGATTGGGTACTAAATATTCCTGGATACAAGGTGTTCAGGAAAGATAGGGAAGGAAAGAAAGGGTGGGGGGGCACGGTGGCAGTATTGATTAAGGAGACTATTGCAGTGCTGGAGAGAGAGGATGTCCTGGAGGGGTCAAGGGCAGAATCTATTTGGTTAGAATTAAGAAACACTAGAGGCGCCATTAACTACTGGGTGTATTCTATAGGCCACCAGCTAGTGGGAAGAATATAGAGGAACAAGTCTCAGGATACAGGGTATGCCATTTAGAACCGAGATGAGGAGACATTTCTTCACTCAGAGGGTGGTGAACCTGTGGAATTCTCTACCACAGAAGGCAGTGGAGGCCAAGTCATTAGATGTATTCAAGAAGGAGATAGATATATTTCTTAATGCTGAAGGGATCAAGGGATATGGGGAAAAAGCGGGAACAGGGTACTGAGTTAGACGATCACCCTCTACCAGCGCCCATTGCAGCCCTCTTCTGCCTTCCTTGCTGCTGCTGCTGTCGCTACCCCTGCCCGTCATGTCACAGCCCCAAAGGCAGATCAAACAGAATATCCATGTCCCAATGATGTTAGGAAGGCATTTCTTTGAAGGAGTGAAGGACCTCTGAAAAATCACTCTCCGAGTTCAGTTCAGCAAAACAGAAGCCAATAAAATAGTCAATCAACAAAACAATCTCTAGTAGCCTATAAAGTTCCAATGGAGACTTGCCTTAATGGAGGTGAGTATCCCTTTTAAATAGTGCTTCTGCAGCATTCTCCCTGACTGTTGAGACAATGACTTCCTGGTCAAGATCAAAACCCAACGAATCAGGCACTCCCACGCACAAATTTAGGAAATGGGTCCTTGTTCAGGCGCAGGGCCCTCATTTTAAATATTAAAACAATGTTGCGCTCCGTGGCTGCTAAACAAATCTCAGGATGAATTTAGCAGTGAGCCAGACGCACATGTAAATTAGGTGTGGGTTGTCGCACTGTTAAATTCGACACTGTCGTGCCCATTCCATGCCTGAAAAGTGATTGCAAAAATAATCAGTTTAGACCCCTTCTGTATCCCAATGGGAAGAATTATTCATTGATCTGGATGTAAATTTGAGTTAATTTAATTTTTGCCACTTGATGCACATTGAGCAGAATTTTGCTTTTGGCTCAAAAAGCTCAGTTCTTTCCTGCTGAAAAGTCGGTTACCGAAAATATCTGAACTATTACATGGATTGACGTGTTCCGAGACATCACACATATCATGCATTTCAGCTGCACACATGGCATCATGGGCTAATTCTTCCACTACTGCTGGTAATGCCATTAATAAGGCAAATAATTAACAGCTGCCAGTACATCCCAGATGTGGATTAAACCATTTACTGCATGAGAATTTAATTCCCTGTGCAACTCATATTAACGGGGGGGAAGAACAGCCATCAGCAGGGAGACTGCAGGTACATTTAATGTGACTTAACAGCCCTAATAATTGTGATAAAAGCAGTTGTGGCCAGTGAAACATCTGTGGAAAACAAAGGAACAGAAAAGATTATGGCTGCAACTCGCACCAGGAAAGTGCATTTTACTGGCTATGCTGCATCTGTACTTGCAGATTAAGTGTTGGAGGAATAGTCAAATGTTTGGAAGACTAAAGGAAGCTGCAAAGGGATTTTGATAAGATGGCGGAATGAGCTTAAAAGTGGCATATAGAATTCAAAGGGAGGTGATGCATTTTGGTTAAAAAAAAGTAATTATTCTCTGAATGGAAATAGGCCTGGTGCTGTGGAAAATCTGAGGGATTTGAGAGTAAAGGTTCAGAGGACATTAAAGGCAACATTCCAGGTTGATAAGGCTGTTAAAAGAGTTAATGGAATTTTAGATTTTACCACAAGAAGTACAGAATATAAAAGTCAAGAGGTAATGATGAGCCTATAAAAAGGCCTCAGTGGAGTACTGGGCTCCACCGTATAGGAAGTATAGTGAGGCTTTAGAGAGGATACAGTGCAGATTCACTAGGATGCTGCTTGGTATGAGGAAATAGAAATACGAAGAAAGACTCGAAAAATTGGATCTTTTTCATTACAACAACCACAGATTATGGGGTGCTATGAGAGAAGTGTTTAAAATTATGAAAGGATGGATCGGGGGAAATATAAGACGACAGTTTCTGGGAGTTGAGGGGTCAGGAACGAGGGGTCATAGACACAAGATTAAAAATAAGAGATTTCGAATGGCGGGCAGGAGAAACTTCTTCACAGAGAGTTGTGAGACTTTGGAATTCACTTCCAGGGTTAGTGGTTGAGGCAGAAACTATGTCAAGATTGAAGATTAGATTGGAAAGGTAGATAAAGGGGTATGGGAACAGTGTGGGTAAATGTGATTTGAACTATTTGCTCTCGTGGAGGGTATATGTCGATGCAGACTGATTGGACCAATTCATGTTTCCAGGATGTAACTTCAGTGTGTTTCTGTAAATGATCTGCTGAAATAATCTTGAGTCAGGGTGCACAATCCTGTCAACAGAAGGAGAATTCAATCCATTGGGTCAGTAAATTCACTGTATGGGCAAATCAACATCATTAGTCTGCAGTAGAACTGCGTTAAACATCAGAAATCATATTTTAGGTTCAGAACTTCCGGAGATCAATGCTACGGCATAGCTATCAATATATTGTTTAAAACAACAAATTAAAATAGGGTTTAACGGATAACTTCCATATTTGAAACTTTACTACACCCTTAGAGGTCAGGTTACATTCATAAACTTCTCATGTTTAATTCTTCTGATTTAATACCTTGTTAGCATTTATTTCAATATTTTCCTTAATGCTGCATCCAAATCTGTATTTCATTGTCACACAAAATGACGAATTTTCGATGTGTTGTTAAGGTGTTTTTTTTATTCGTTCATGGGATGTGGGTACCGCTGGCGAGGCCGGCATTTATTGCCCCATCCCTAATTGCCCTTGAGAAGGTGGTGGTGAGCCGCCTTCTTGAACCACTGCAGTCCGTGTGGTGACGGTTCTCCCACAGTGCTGTTAGGAAGGGAGTTCCAGGATTTTGACCCAGCGACGATGAAGGAATGGCGATATATTTCCAAGTCGGGATGGTGTGTGACTTGGAGGGGAACGTGCTGGTGGTGTTGTTCCCATGTGCCTGCTGCTCTTGTCCTTCTAGCTGGTAGAGTTTGCGGGTTTGGAAGGTGCTGTCGAGGAAGCCATGGCGAGTTGCTGCAGTGCATCCTGTGGATGGTACACACTGCAGCCACTGTGCGCCGGTGGTGAAGGGAGTGAATGTTTAGGGTGGTGGATGGGGTGCCAATCAAGCGGGCTGCTTTATCTTGGATGGTGTCGAGCTTCTTGAGTGTTGTTGGAGCTGCACTCATCCAAGCAAGTGGAGAGTATTCCATCACACTCCTGACTTGTGTCTTGTAGATGGTGGAAAGGCTTTGGGGAGTCAGGAGGTGAGTCACTCGCCGCAGAATACCCAGCCTCTGACCTGCTCTCATAACAACAGTATTTATATGGCTGGTCCAGTTAAGTTTCTGGTCAATGGCGACCCCCAGGATGTTGATGGTGGGGGATTCGGCGATGGTAATGCTGTTGAATGTCAAGGGGAGGTGGTTAGACTCTCTCTTGTTGGAGATGGTCATTGTCTGGCGCGAATGTTAGTTGCCACTTATGAGCCCAAGCCTGGATGTTGTCCAGGTCTTGCTGCATGCGGGCTCGGACTGCTTCATTATTTGAGAGGTTGCGAATGGAACTGAACACTGTGCAATCATCAGCGAACATCCCCATTTCTGACCTTATGATGGAGGGATGGTCATTGATGAAGCAGCTGAAGATGGTTGGGCTGAGGACACTGCCCTGAGGAACTCCTGCAGCAATGTCCTGGGGCTGAGATGATTGGCCTCCAACAACCACTACCATCTTCCTTTGTGCTAGGTATGACTCCAGCCACTGGAGAGTTTTCCCCCTGATTCCCATTGACTTCAATTTTATTAGGGCTCCTTGGTGCCACACTCGGTCAAATGCTGCCTTGATGTCAAGGGCAGTCACTCTCACCTCACCTCTGGAATTCAGCTCTTTTGTCCATGTTTGGACCAAGGCTGTAATGAGGTCTGGAGCCGAGTGGTCCTGGCGGAACCCAAACTGAGCATCGGTGAGCAGGTTATTGGTGAGTAAGTGCCGCTTGATAGCACTGTCGACGACACCTTCCATCACTTTGCTGATGATTGAGAGTAGACTGATGGGGCGGTAATTAGTCGGATTGGATTTGTCCTGCTTTTTGTGGACAGGACATACCTGGGCAATTTTCCACATTGTCGGATAGATGCCAATGTTGTAGCTGTACTTGAACAGCTTGGCGAAAGGTTTCCAATGTAATAGAAGAGTGAATCATGACTTTGTTTGGAGAAGATCCTAACTTTAAATCCAGTCCATACCAGATTCTTTGCATGGCATGTGCAAACATTTTGCAACAATTAAGGGAAACGTTTTTTGGATGTCGTTTAGAGAAGACAAAAGGAATTGGAAAGAAACTCAAAATCTTTGCTGTGCCAAGTGTCTCGGACACTTCAGATATGCTGTATGCAAATATGCTCGCAAATACATGGGACTATTACTTTTCATCACAGCCAACAAGTACCAATATGACAGCAACGCCTAAGTATAACAGAGACACCAGTTACCATTTTACCCAGGATTATAATGCAGTCTGTAGCTCTGTCCTAAACATCCAATTTTTCAGTACAAACTAACTGGTTTTAAAGCGCTTTGGGATGTCCTGCCCAAGATATTTTTTTAAAAACTAAGAACACTATAATCTCACCTTGGGCTTGTAGACTATAATATTTGCCAAAGTTCCTCCAGAATTCTCTACAGATGGCATGGTTTAAACAAAAGTTCATTAAAGAATATCACCTTTCTTAATTCCCAGACCACATTGATCTGTAGTAAGAATACTCCTCTTTAAGTATATTAGGAACTGAACGACACTCGTTATGTATGCTGTGTCAAACTTTCCTGTGAGGTTGAATTCCATTTTTGACAAGTCTGAGGAAAAACAAAAGTGCTTGTTGTTTCATTAATAGCTGTATTTTCATTTCAATTAGTGAAAATGCTCAAGTCAGGAAATGTTCCACACAGTCACAAGAATAAAATGTTGGAAAGAAAGAATATGTTTGCTTTATACTTACATTGTTGTTTTAAACTCCCCTAACATACATTTACTCCAAATGAGTGGGTCAGGACGTATTAGTATAAAGTTACTGTAATATACATTAATATGACACAAAACACCGATACTTGAATTTGCCATATCTATTTCACTGAACCTGTTAGAGGATGTGCTTGATAATTTCTTTTTAAATACCTTGTTCCTCAATCTTGGCTTTTTTTGTTCTAATATTTATTTTCAAGTTATTTAAAAAAAACTTGGACAGGACATCCCAAAGCGCTTTACAACCAATGAAGTACTTTGGCAGTGTAGTCACTGTTTGTAATGTAGGAAAATGTTTTATTCCATTTATCTATTCTGAAAGTGATGAAATGAATGTTGAAGAATGGACTCCTGGAGCTTGGAACATACCAGAAGGTAAGTGGTAAGGAGCAGCTTCTCCAAGAGAAAATGTTGATGATAAGATTGTTGAACAGATACTTCATGGTATTTGAAACTTTTACTATTATTTGAAAATAATTTATTGTCAGCTGGATTTACTTACCTACTGCCTTCTCCTCTACCTGTGCTTGAGCCTCGTTATACTTCATATGTGATTTCCATTTCAGTTAAATGTTCGTTCCTCAAGGACATTGTTGGTTTCTCCCTTTTCATTTTCCAATAGGTGACTGACAAATAAAGTAGTTTTTTTTTGCTATTCGAAAAATTCTGACCTTTTCTTTGTTGTCAGTGGTTGAAATGCATACATGCAGGGGGACAGCTGTACTGTGGTATTAGGTCAGCAACTTTAACTTCAGTGATTAACAAGCTGATCTGGTACTAATCTATAGGGAGGCGTCTGTGGACTGAGTTGTGGGCAGAACAGAAGAACTGTACATATTTTATCCATGATTAACAGGAGTTCATTCAAAGCTAAGCATATTTAAAGAGGGAGTTTCACCACCAAAAGTCTTTACAATTTATAAATACTAGTTGATATCCCATGGCATTGCACATGGGGAGTTTAAACCAAGTGCAGTCTTCAGGTCAGGCAACACTAGCGGGCATTGTTCAAGGGGATTCAGTTTTTCGTCGATGATTCTTGGGAATCCTTTGAACCATATTAACATTACTGTGGAACTTTTAAATTGTTAGCATTTTCAAAGGACTAAAAGCTCATGGGCTACTTTTATTCATGAGATGTCTGGCAAAAAGAGGAGTTGGAGAATTCAAATTGAAGTAGAGTTAACGACTGGACAGAGCGTGGAACTGCAGAGAAATTCAAACCAGGCTTTTCAGTCGGGAACTGGATAGAGCCACAGGCTCTTCTGACTGAAAAATGTGAAGAAGGGATGAATGCTTTAAATGGGAAACCCCATTACAGCACCACCTGCAGGCATCACAGGCTAACAGTGCATGGACACAATTTACGTGGAAATCTCCATAAGGGATTGTTGACAAGTGAAAGGTCATACCAATTTTAATAATATAGACTTACCACTAGCATTATCCTCAATTTTGTTTTGCTCGATACACTTCAAAACATTTTTTTAAAACTCCTTAACAGTGAGCGTTTGTGCAATAATCGAAGGATACTGTCTTGAGAAAGTTGTTTCAATCAGCCATTAAGGAATTATCATTAATAGAAAAATAATTATAAACCTAAAATGATTCAAGATCATTTACACCTGTTAATTCAGCTTTCTCACATTGCTGTTTTTAAGCATTTCTTATGGTTGTCATTTGATGCCACAAGGAACATTTTGGAAGCGATGGGACTGCAAGAGCATATCTTTTCAAAAGCAACTTTATTCTCCTACTATGCATCCTCCCACCCCCAGATCTCGTAAAATTTATAAGATCCCTGCAGGTATGCAACATAGTTTTTGAAGTGTCCCAGACACAAGAGCTCCACAGAGTAAGTTTGCAGAAAAGAAGCATTCCAGAAATGACATTGCAGACTCACAAGTGATTAAAAGATCAGGCTGATTGTTCAGTGCTGAGATTTTTTTTAACATAAGATTAACTGGCAAGTGAAGGTCTAAAGTACATTTTGTACTTGCTTATGGGTTTTCACTGGAATCTTTACTACTGCACATAACATCTCATCTATGGAGCATACACAGTGGAAACCTTAACAATCGCTGCCTGTTTAAGGTCATTTTATTCTATACTGGCATTTCAAAAGGTTTCTATCCAGTTTCAGTAACTGAAAGATCATCTGTCTGTGGCCACTATTACATATGGTGAATTCCATAATGGCATGTACATCAATGTATTCTGTACTTCTCTCCACATCATTAGTAAGTGATATTCAATTTAGTCATGTTTTAATGACCTCAGTGGTTGATCTTTAATACTCCTGTAAATTTGTCTACTTAGTGGATAGCTTCAGACATGGTGAATAATGCTAGAGGGTTATGAGTTGTGGTCAGACATCATGTCATCAGGTGTAGACATGACTATAAGCAGTGGTGCAGCTTCCAAAAGTGAAGGGGTGAGAACTAAGTGGTACAAATCCTGAGTCATCCTAGTGAGATGTATGTCTAGTTTAAAAACAAGGTCTTAAGGTCAGTGGAATGTACTGCTCTCAAGGGCCGAATGTGTTTTTCACAAAACTAATTCTCCATATGTTTTCATATTACATATGCAACTGAAGCACGAATGATATTTTATGTCCAGTAGTGACTTCAAGTAATCTTTCATAACCCATTTGTATGTTCATCAAACACAGGAGTACTCACTAACTTTTGGTTGAGGTCTAAAATTCCAAGTGGTGAATTACTCAAGATCTGCTTTCACAAACCCACCTTAAGGTGCCAGGATAATTGGGGCTGGCAGTGACAGCGAGATCAGGCCTGACAGAGGGATCAAAATCAGGTTCAGGAGTCATGGTAGGTTATGGATCAACTGGGGTTGTTACCTTTTGTCAAAAATCATGCAATGAACAGGATTAGGAATGACATCATATATAATTTGCAGATTTTTTAAAGTTGAACACTCCATTACACACTTAACTGGCCCAAACTTCAGGAATTTTCCTTATCTATATTTTTTATGCAGTTTAGGAAGTAATTTGTAATTTTTTCCTCAACAATCTCACCTCCAAAAAAATCCTTTCCATCCTTTCCCTACCCAGGAGAGCAATTTAGAATTGATAATTTTTATAAAAGACCTGGCGAGTCTCTCCAAAGAATACCATGGGGGCTAAATTGGGCCGCGCAGCACCCATTTTGTAGGTGCTACACGGCCTCCTAAACTCCGAAAATGGCGTCCGGAATGCGTGTGCACACTCACATTGGTAAAGGTGTTCACACGCCATATTGGTAAAGGTGTTCACACGCGCGCGGATAACGAAAGCCGGCATTGTGTAAAATAGTGAGAATATGCGGTAGATCAGTGTGCAACACTGATTTAAAGGGACAAATACGATTTTGGAACTAAATGCTCCAGCCAATGCACTGTCTTAATCTCGCATAGCTGAACAGGTCGTAAACAGCATGGAGGACCCCCCAGCAGCGCTATTTACACAGGTCATGCAGATGTTGCAGATTAATTGCTGGATTAGTTATTCTGGCTGCTGGTACAATTGCACGTGTTTGTGGAAGCTTCCTATACTTGGAGAAAGTTTCAATATTATATAGAGAGTGGTTTGGCTGGTCGTGCATTGCACTTGGTGGCGTTTAAAACAGTGTGCTGAAAAAGGTTGTTGCCAACCATGGGTGGCCTGCTAGGGCTCCCGCTGGGCATTGATAACGACTGGGAGCATGCAGAGACTCCACACAGGTCAAGCTGCTAGAAGAGAGAGGAGGACGAGGAGGTGTAGGGCACTGAGCAGGAGGCCATGTCCAATGTGGGTCTTCAGGGACTAATTCTCAACATGAGATTTGACAGCGATTTGGCAAGTGCTGCAGCCACAACTGCAGCCTCAGTACAGGGCAAGGACAGCTCAAGGGTTTGCTCGCATTGCAGGCTTCCCCAAGGTGCAGGGCGCCATTGACTGCACCCATATTGCCATGTGAGCTCTACATCTCAACTTGGCCACATTCATGAACAGAAAACGGTTCCACTCCCTCAATGTACAGCTGGTGTGCGACCACACGCAGCGCATCATGCAGGCCAATGCCCGCTACCCTGACAGCAGTCATGATGCCTTCATTATGCGGCAGTCCAACATGTCACCTATCTTTCAACCAGCTCAGCAAGTCAAAGGCTAGCAACTGGGTGACAAGGGATGATTCTGGCCAGGAGCTCATGCACAGGTGCAGAGCAGGCCTACAACGTGAGCCATGCGGCCACACAGAACATTGTCGAGCACTCTGTAGGCCTCGTAAAGCAATGCTTCTGCTGCCTGGACCGTTCTAGTGGAGCCCTGCAGTACTCCGCTGAGCGGGTGTCAAGATTTGTCATTGTCGGTTGCATGCTGCACAAACTCGCCATTATGAGAGGACAGCCTTGCCATCGCCTATCCAGAAAGATCCTGAGTCAGAGGCAGAGGAGGAAGAGGGGGAGGAGGAGATGGAGGAGGAAGTGGAGGAAGGCGCAAGAAGACAACAAGGTGCACAGGCCTGTCTGCCAGGGCTCTGTGTGCTCACCTTATTAATGAGCGATATCACTAACTTCAACGACACCTCCCAATTCACCAACAGTCCTACACTCCTCACCTTTCGTCTCTTTCATGACCATCAAATCGTGCTCCTTATGATTACACATTGCTTCCTCCCTCAGCTCATCGCATAAATAAAAACCACCACCAACAACAAATTTATAAATTAACACATGAAATGATAAAAACAACATTACACTATTCACCCTTGTGCATTCCCTTAGTGCCTGTTTTCTTTCCTAGTGCCCTACGAGGTGCATCCCCAGTGGCTGGAGCATGGGTGGTGGAAGGCTGCTGACCTTCAACTGAGGAGCGTGCAGATGGCCGTGAAGGACGAGCTCGAGCAGTTCTGGGCCAGGAGGGCCTAGCTTCAGACTGCACTATCTCAGCCTGGGCTGCAGCAGTGTGGCCTGGCTGGCTGACAGGCAACTGCAAGGGGGTACTGGCGGAGTGGCAAGGTTGGAAGCAGGAATACTGTCATCCTGAGCGAGGACAGTAGGTTCGCCCACCATGGCATCAATGCCACTCTCCCGGGGCAGTGCCTCAGCAATCCTGGTGATCTGCTGGAGAACAGATTGCTGGACTGCAGTGACACCCTAGATGCCCCGTTCCACAGTGGAACTTGAGCCACGATAGCAGCAGTCAGAGCTTCCAAAACAGCAGTCTGAGCTTGGGTGGCGGATGTCTGTGTTACCATGGAAGCTGTGACATCGGTCATCAGACGCTGCATCATGGTGGGTTCCACAGGTTTGCTGAAGGAGGTGACCACCCGTTCCATGTGGGAAGGGATGGGCTCCAAGCTCTGCACAAAGCCCTGTGCCAAGTTCGAGGTGGACTCCTCCATGCCCAGTGACATCTTGCGCAGGTCTTCTGGCAGGCTTTCCAGTGCCCCAAGCATTTGGCTGTGTACGCCCATCGGAGTCAATATCTGACTTCTTTGCAGCAGAACTAGTATGCGACCTCGCCCTCCGGCGAGTTGGCACCTGCAGTATCTGCTCCCCCGGCCTTGGCTCCTGCGCGCTTGTGCCCGGTGTCTCACCATGTGCCGATCCCTCTATCCTAGCCTCTAAAGTACGCGCAGTGTCAGTATCTGAGCTGGTGGCTGCGAGTATAAGAACAAGTGATGGTGTGGCTTCATTATAACTGACATCTTCCTCCTCTTCCTTGGATGGTGCTGGCTCCAGTTCTTGGGTATCTGAAATGATAAAGGGACACGGGTTGAGTTGTGGTGCAGGGAGAGGAGAAAGTAAGACGTGTGTGCGTACACCATCTGCAGCACATGAGTCAGAAAAAATTGTGGGATGAGGGAGAAGCGGGAAGTGAGAAGGAGTATTAGGTATGCTGAGACCCTCATCATCGATACCTCCAGCACCACCAGTGGCCGTGACCACAGCGGCGGCCTGCCCAATTATCGCCAGCACTGTCTCCTCCATGGGAGTTAGGATGCATAGGCGTGCCTGTCCTCCCCCAGATCTTTCCTGCTGCCAGCTGTTATGTACCACCTTCTCCTGCAAGACAGAGGTAAGTGTGTCAGTGAGCGTCCTGCAAGTTGTTTGGGTGGTATGGCTGTCATGGTTGAGTAGCTGCCAGTGTGTGACCTGTGAGTTGTAGGTGTGTGGCTTACAAGAGTGGTAATGTGTGAGGGTGAGATGCAGCATCTGATTCGCAGGGTTGCGTATAGAGGGAAAGCATTTATTGGAGGGTGGGTGAAGGGGGGTGTCATGCGTGGAGCAGCAGATGAGGCTAGTCGTGCAGTTGGTAGGATATGCTATTTGACAGCTGAATACACTCACCTTGACCACTCATGTCAAATCATTGAACTTCTTCCTGCACTGCATTCAGTGATGCTCCTGGCATTTACTTCTAACGTCACTTCCTCCCACTGCCTCTGCCCTCGCTACAGATACAGGATGGCCCTCCGTGCATCCACCTCATGCGCCAAGGCCTCTAGCGTGTCGTCTGAGAACCTTGGTGCACGCTCTCTCGCAGGCCCAGCCATTATTACATATCTTCCAGCACGGATTTAATTGCCAGTGCGCTTCCCGCAGCCAGAGTGCACCTTCCCTTTAAGAGGTGCTGACTCTCTTCAAGTAGTACTGGCCATACCCTATATTGGGCCCTCTGATGGTGCGTGCAGCCACTCAGCAGTGCAGGTAGCGCTGGCTGCACGCAGAAAGCATGGAGATCACCAGGCAGCACGAATCTCACGTGCTGCCTGCATCTCAACCAATGGTTGCGGGATAATCGCACTCCGCGATCCCAGTGCCTGTTTTCGGGGGTTAACCCCCACAACTCAAAAAAAAAATCCTTCTTCTTTCTCTCTTTCTTGATTAATATTGTTGTGTGCTGTTTGGCTCGAGCTGGGGAAATTCAACTATAATGCACAGTGATTGGAAACAAAAAACAAAAAAATTCAATTTAGTCTAGCATACCACCATTGAATTTAATTTGAGTAACTGTGTGAATTCTATCAGTTTGTTCCTAGTGTAGTATCTATGATGGCACAGATGAACATGCCATTGCATACGCAGAGCACCTTTTTTTAGGACACTGAGATTGGGACTGGTGGTGGGGTGAGTTCAGGAGTGGCGACAGTTTCTGAACTTTTGGTAGGAATGGGACTGCGGGAATCAGAGAATGTTTACAGCTCAGAAGGAGGCCATTCGGCCTGTCGAGCCTGTTCCCCTGCAAGAGCAATCCAGCTAGTCCCACTCGCCCGCCCATTCCCCATAGGGCTGCAAATTTTTTCCCTTCAAGTCGTTGTCCAATTCACTTTTGAAAGCGACAATCGAGTCTGCCTCTACCACCCCCCGCTCCCCGCCACCAGGCGGTGCATTCCGGATCACAACCACTCGCTGTGTAAAACATTTTTCCTCCCGTTGCCCTTGGTTCTGTTGCCAATCACCTTAAATCTATGTCCTCTGGTTCTTGACCCTTCCGCCAATGGGAACTGTTTCTCTCTATCTACTTTGTCTAGACCCTTCATGATTTTGAAATCAAATCTCCTCTCAACCGTCTCTGCTCTAAGGAGGACAACCGAACTTCTCCAGTCTATCCACATAACTGAAGTCCTTCATCCCTGGAACCATTCTAGTAAATCTTTTCTGCACCATCTCTAAGGCCTTCACATCTTTCCTAAAGTGCAATGCCCAGAATGGGTCATAATACTCCAGTTGTGGCCGAACCAGTGTTTTATTAAGGTTCATCATAACTTCCTTGCTTTTGTACTCAATGCCTCTATTTATAAAGCCCAGGATCCCGTATTCCTTTTTAACCACTTTCTAAACCTGCCCTACTACCTTCAACGATTTGTGTACATAGACCCCCAAGTCTCTGTTCCTGTATCCCCTTTAGAATTGTACCATTTAGTTTATAATTCCTCTCCTCATTCTTCTGACCAAAATGTATCACTTCGCACTTCTCTGCATTAAATTTCATCAGCCATGTGTCTGCCCATTCCACCAGCCTGCCTATGTCCTCTTGAAATCTATCACTCTCCTCCTCACTGTTTACTACACTTCCAAGTTTTGTGTCATCTGCAAATTTTGAAATTCTGCCCTGTACACCCAAGTCCAAGTCATTAATATATATCAAGAAAGGCGGTGGTCCTAATACTGGCACCTGGCGAACACCACTGTATATCTTCCTCCAGTCCGCAAAACAACCGTACACCACTACTCTCTGTTTCCTGTCACTTAGCCGATTTCGTATCCATGCTGCCACTGCCCCTTTTACTCAATGGGCTTCAACTTTAATGACAAGCCTATTACGCGGCCTTTTGGAAGTCCACATACACCACATTAACTGCATTGTCCTTGTAGGGGGTGGTGGTATGTGTCAGCTTCACCTCTGACTTCTGAGTGGTCCGAATCGCTCCCACTCCCTGGGTTCTTGACCTTGGACTTATTTGGGGGTTGTGACAAAGTGCAGCAGACAACTGGTTTTGGTACAAGAAAAGAAACTGGGTTTATTGAAGTCACAAATGAACTTATAACATTAGGATAACACTGAGATCATACAGACATACAAAGTACACTTAGTTAAGAATGGGGAACACACAGCATAACGAGGGAAAATCACCCTACTAATCCCCTTACCCTTGTCCCACCCCCAAAACCTAACTAAATTGAACTAGAAGAGGTCAGGGATCATGCTCACCAAACCAGGGTTCCTTGACAGTTCGAAATCCAGCCAGGTAAGCCGGTTGCGGTTTTGGGGTACGCTCTTTGTGTCCTCTGGGCCCTGCCATCCCCACGTGGTCCTGGTCTGTGGAATCTGCGAAGGTTCTTCAGTTGGATAGTCTGTTGGTGCGGTAAGGCGCAGTTGTGGGTGGGCGATCTTCGTGGAGGGCTGCGGTTGCCTTGTTGCTGCTCCAAAACTGCTGTTTAAAACCTGTTCCAAAACAAACCCCCCTGCTTCATAACTGGTGGCCCAGTTATACTGTTTTTTTCAAATTTCTTATCTGAATCCAAAACAAGGTTAGTTCTTTGTCTGATTACGGTGGGCTTCTTCAGGTGATTGTTGGCTTCCTGTCCCCGTAACTAGACTTGAACTGAAAGCTATTGTATTGATGGGTTTGCATAATTGCATAGATTGCTACCTTCCCTGGTTTAGTAGTTAGTAGCGATAATTTATGCAAGGTTTTGATGGGCTTTAGTTTTGTGTAAGCTGAAGTCTTTCTCTGGGTTGATTGTTTTAAAGGGAAGAATGCGTATTCTATCTTCTCTCTTTGTCTGGTTTTCAGGAACAATCCACACTGCACCCAACAAGCCCGGGCATGTCATAAAAGTCCAAAAGTTATATCCTTGTTGATGATATGAAAAAAATGTGGGAATTTTGAGAACCCTTCACCCTCATCAACCCTCTCTGTTACCTCATCAAAAAACTCAATCAAGTTAGTTAAACACGATTTGCCTTTAACAAATCCATGCTGGCTTTCTTAATTAATCCACACTTGTCCAAATGACTGTTAATTTTGTCCCGGATTATTATTTCTAAAAGTTTCCCCGCCATCGAGGTAAAGCTGACTGGCCAATAGTTGCTGCGTTTATCCTTACACCATTTTTTTAAACAATGGTGTCACATTTGAAATTCTCCAGTCCTCTGGCACCACCCCCGTATCTAAGGATGATTGGAAGATTATGGCTGGTATCTCCTCAACTTCCAATCTTACTTCCCTCAGCAACCTAGGATGCATCCCATCAGGACCGGGTGACTTATCTACTTTAAGTACAGCCAACCTTTCTAATACCTCCTCCTTATCAATTTTCAGCCCATCCAGTATCTCAACTACCTCCTCTTTTACTGTGACTTTGGCAGCACCTTCTTCCTTGGTAAACACTGATGCAAACTATTCATTTAGTACCTCAGCCAGGCCCTCTGCCTCCATCCGTAGATCTCTGTTTTGATCTCTAATTGGCCCCACCCCTCCCCTTCGACCCTTTTACTATTTATATGCCTATAAAAGACTTTTAGATTCTCTTTTATATTAGCTGCCAGTCTATTCTCATGCTCTCTCTTTGCCCCTCTTATTTCCTTTTTCACTTCCCCTCTGAACTTTCTATATTCTGCCTGGTTCTCACTTGTATTATCAACCTGACATCTGTCATACACCCACTTTTTCTGCTTCATTTTACTCTCTATCTCTTTTGTCATCCAGGAAGCTCTGGCTTTAGTTGCCCTACCTTTCCCCCTTGTGGGAATGTACCTAGACTGTACCCGAACATCTCCTCTTTACAGGCCACCCATTGCTCCATTATAGTTTTACCTGCCAATCTTTGATTCCAGTTTACCTGGGCCAGTTCCATTCTCAACCCACTGAAATTGGCCCCCCCTCCAATTGAGTATTTTTACTCCAGATCGCTCCTTGTCTTTTTCCATAGCTACTCTAAACCTTATGATACTATGATCGCTGTTCCCTAAATGTTCCCCCACTGACACTTACTCCACTTGACCCACCTCATTCCCCAGAGCCAGATCCAGCAATGCCTCCTTCCTCATTGGGCTGGAAATGTACTGGTCAAGAAAGTTCTCCTGAATACACTTCAAAAATTCCTCCCCCTTTTTTGCCCTTTGCACTATTACTATCCCAGTCTATATTAGGATAGTCGAAGTCCCCCATTATCACTACTCTATGGCTCTTGCACCTCTCTGTAATTTCCCTGCAAATTTGTTCATCTATATCCTTCCGACCAGTTGGTGGCCTATAGAATACACCCAGTAGTGTAATGGCTCCCCTATTGTTTCTTACCTCTAACCAAATAGATTCTGTCCTTGACATCTCCAGGACATCCTCTCTCTCAAGCTTTGCAATATTTTCTTTAATCAATTTTGCCACCCCGCCCCCTATCTTTCCTGAACACCGTGGGCTCGATTTTGAAAGGGCGGTGAAATGGCAGTGGCGGGGGGGGGCGGTCAATGGGCGTGCGGGTAACCCGACTAATAAAATTTTACTGATTCCCGTGCAATTGTGAGTTAATTGGTGGCCTTTAACGTAGCTTTCGGATTTGCCGTCCGAAAACTGTGCGGTGGGCGGACTGCGCACCCGCATGACAGGCTGTCAGCTGGAGCGGCTCGATTTAAAGGGCCATTTGCTCCAAAGGCTTTTGCTGCAGCAAAGCCCAAAAACTCACAATGGAGCAGCACAGGGGCAAGGCTGCTCCAAGGTTCAATGATGTCTCAATGCAGCAGCTACTGGCATGGGTGAGGAGGAGGAGGGAAGTGTTTTACTCCGCGGATGGAAGGAAGTGCCCTGCCTCTACTACCAAGAAGGCCTGGCTTGAGGTGGCAGAGGAGGTCACCAGCAGCAGCAACATATCCCGCACCTGGATCCAGTGCAGGAAGCGTTTCAATGACCTAACTAGGTCAGCAAAAGTGAGTACACTTACTGATTCTCCTGCATTCCACATCACCGTGTCCCCCCTCCCCCCCCCAACTCATTCTGCACTGCCAAAACTACTTCATCACATCACTCCTCACACCCACTTAAGGCTCATCCTCAACTTATCTGTACTTCCTGAGCACTTCCTCACCTCCCCATTTGTCACCCCACCACTACCACTCACCCCAATCCTCATCCAATGTGATAGCTCTGTCTCATGCTCACCCTTTAATGCATCTCTTTCACAGCCAGCCTCACCCAAAGCAATGCATTCATTGGTTGGACACTTCACTATCACTCACTCACACATCTGTACTTCCTCCCCTTCTCGGAGAAGAGAGCGCAAAATACATACGAGAGGGTGAGGATTGGAGGGGGGCCACAACAAATAGTGGTCCTCACTGACGCAGAGCAGAATGCCCTGCAGATCAGCCGCAACCTCGAGTGCCTGTCCGTCGGAGGCCCGAGACTGGGACCCCACAAAGGTCTGGTAACACAACTAACATCACACACAACATGAATTGATGTTAACAATGATTGGCATGTTGAACACCTCAGTATGCTCATTGCAACATGACACATGGGTGATGATGCTTAATATTGCCTTCTGTTCTGTTACAGGCCCTTCAATGACCGCAATGACGGCAGAGGGCGATGCCTCAGAGGAGCGCCCGGCATCTGAGGGTGCACCATCACATCTTAGTGAGTCATCCACCAAAGCAGATACTCATACCTTGGTGAGTCCTAGTAGTCAGTCAGCTGGGTTGGCACCTGGTGAGTCACCACACACAAGCAGACACTGGTGGCAAGGGCAGCTGCGGAGAGTCCGCGTCGGTGGGCACACTCCTCTCCAGGCTCTGCTCAGCTGGACGCCATCCTTTAAAACATCTGCGAGGTACTGGAACAGGTGCAATGCGCACTTTCCACAGTAGTGCAGAGGATAGAGGAGTCCAACTCCTGCATTAGTGGAATGGCGATACAGGTAAGTGCGGGAATATCTGCGATGGAGAGAAGGCTAGCCTCCATTGAGCTTCAAGCACGGCTCACAAATGAGTCCATTCAGGCCCTGACTATGGTCGTTCAGACTCAGGGTGACCAACATTCTGCCGCCTTAAACAGTCAGACAGATACACTATCACTGGCCTTACAAGGCATCACACATGTCCTCCAAACTGTTGTCCAGCAGAGTGGTAGGAATGATTTGGCCCTGGCCCAGGGGAGGGATGATGGTGAAAGGGGACATGGAAGTGGGGACGCCACTCAAAGCGCTCCCACATCTTACCTGTTGCCCCCCTCTCAACCAGTACCCACAATGCTGCCACCTCTCCAGGTGGCCGAGCCTGCCACTGCATAGGTGCAGGGGGAGCAGTCTTTGGAGGGGCCCTCACGGGCTCCAAATCCCAGAGGACGTAAGCCGAAAGCATCTAAGCAGTCGGCATGAACATGCGCAACCTGCCACTACATCTGCTGCAGTCACAGGGGATGCACCACGTGGGAGTAGTAGGAATAGAAAGACGAAGGTTTTATGATCATGAAGGGTATGCACAAGGGTGTCTGACGGACAGTCATGTTTTTCATTTATATTTGTTTTTTGTTATATTCACATTAAATGTTATTATTTTCACCACTACTGCCACGTCTTGCCCATTCTTGACCGGCTTTTGTGATAGGGCCCTTTCATGAGCTTCACCATGAATGGTGACAGTTGATGCCACTCATTGGGTCACTTTACAGTGGGTTTATGTATAGTTGCAGGACTGTTTTGTGTAGGGAGGTGGGGGCTAGTTTTGGCGCTGCTCTTTCCAGGTAGTCTGAGGACTGGACTCTTCACAATTTCTGATGTTAGGAGAATCGTTCACGTATCTGTGACTCCGTGGCCTCACGAGCAGCCAGGTGAGCTGCTGCTCTGGCCATAGGTTCGTCCTCCTCCTCTTCCACCTCCTCCTCCTCCTCCTCCTCCTCCTCCTCCATGTGGATGGCAGATATGGATGGGGCCTCCTCAAGCGGCACGCCTCTCTGTTGTGCCATGTTATGCAGGACACAACACACTACTATAATGTGTCCCATTCTGTCTGGTGTGTATTGGAGCGCTCCCCCAGAATGATCAAGGCACCTAAATTGCACCTTGAGCAGCCCTATAGCATGCTCAATTGTAGACCTGGTAGCGATGTGGCTGTCATTGTATCGACGCTGTTGCTCGGTGATGGGGTTCCTTAGAGGTGTCATGAGCCACTTGTGCAGGGGCTATCCCTTGTCCCTGAGGGTGCTTGGTGCGTGGAAGAGGGACGGGATATTGGATTCCCTCAGAATGAAGGAATCATGACAGGAAGGAATCTTTTGCAGTGGTCACAAACAAGCTGAGCTTTGATGGAGTGATACCCCTTTTTGTTGAAGAACAGTCCTGGCTCGTGTGCAGGTGCGCTGATTGCCATATGGGTGCAATCGATTGCACCCTGCACCTGTGGGAAGCCAGCCACAGAGTGAAATCCCACTGTCCTCTCCGTCTGGCTCAGGTCGTCCATGGGGAAGTTGACGTATTGCGAGGCTCTGCGGAACAAGCTGTCGGTGACCTGCCTTATGCACTTGTGTGTAGATGACAGAGAGACTCCGGCGATGTCCCCGGTGGCACCCTGGAATGATCCAGAAGTGAAGAAGTTGAGGGCAGTGGTGACTTTGACAGCGATGGCCAATAAGATGCCACTCGGCCCAGCCGGGAGCAGCTTGACATGCAGGAGCCTGCAGATGTCTGCGGCCACCTGGCGACTCACTCTGAGCTTCCGCATGCACTGCTCCTCCGAGAGGTCCAAGAAGCTGAGCCTTGGCCTGTAGACCCTCTGGTGAGGGTAGTGCCTCCTACAATGTCGCTCTCTCTGTTGTTGCCCTCTGTGCTTTTGTGCAGGTGCCTGTGGTGCAGCACAGTGTTGTGGAGCTCCAAATGGCAGACGTGCACGCCGTGCCTGGCAAGGCTGGTGATGTTGCTCGTCCTCGGATGTAGTGGTGAATGCAGGCATGGCGCCCCCCCATCCTGATGGTGTCAGTTTGAGGGGGTCCGAAAAGTTGGTAAATATATGTAAGCAGAACAATTCTGAGTGGAACGAAGAATTTTCAGTGAAAACACAAAGATCTCCGAGCCAAACGTTTGTCTGCTGCAATAACTCACCTTTTATCCCCATGTGTCAAACAAGCATTTCAATGTCAAACTGGCTGCTGGCTGAAACACGTCTCCTAAAACATGGAGTGTTTCCCACAGCACAGTAAACACGCTGAGTCTGAATGAAAATCGGTCCCCTGCCTCAATCACCATGAAATTACCTACTTCAAACACTTAAAGTATCGAACTAACTGTGTTAACTATCATCCCGCCGGCTTAATTGCTGGTGGGACTTCCGCATTTGTGAGCCGCACGCGCACACAGACACGTCTGTGAGGAATCTGAAAGTCGGCGGGTTGGAGTCGGCTTCCTCACCCGCTCAGGATTTCCCCGATATTCGCTGCCCCCCTGCCCCCAATGCACCCGCAATTTGATTTGAAAATTGAGCCTCTTGTGTCCAGGATTATTTAGTACCGAATTCTGCCCTTTTTTGAGCCAGGTCTCCGTTATCGCCATTACATCATATTCCCATGTGGCTATTTGTGCCTGCAGCTCACTAATCTTATTTACTATGCTTCGTGCATTTACACACATGCACTGTGAACTATCTTAGAACTCCTTGTATTCTCTCTTAATCTGATCCCACCTAGTACTGTACTATTTCTTACTCTAGTGCTGTCTCTCCCAATCCTTTCTACACCGCGTTTCCTCTTTCCAAGGGCGTTGGGGAGAGTTATAGAACAAAGAGATCTAGGAGTACAGGTTCATAGCTCCTTGAAAGTGGAGTCACAGGTGGATAGGGTGGTGAAGAAGGCATTCAGCATGCTTGGTTTCATTGGTCAGAACATTGAATACAGGAGTTGGGATGTCTTGTTGAAGTTGTACAAGACATTAGTAAGGCCACACTTGGAATACTGTGTACAGTTTTGGTCACCCTACTATAGAAAGGATATTATTAAACTAGAAAGAGTGCAGAAAAGATTTACTAGGATGCTACCGGGACTTGATGGTTTGACTTATAGGGAGAGGTTAGATAGACTGGGACTTTTTTCCCTGGAGAGTAGGAGGTTAAGGGGTGATCTTATAGAAGTCTATAAAATAATGAGGGGCATAGATAAGGTAGATAGTCAAAATCTTTTCCCAAAGGTAGGGGAGTCTATAACGAGGGGGCATAGATTTAAGGTGAGAGGGGAGAGATACAAAAGGGTCCAGAGGGGCAATTTTTTCACTCAAAGGGTGGTGAGTGTCTGGAACGAGCTGCCAGAGGCAGTAGTAGAGGCGGGTACAATTTTGTCTTTTAAAAAGCATTTGGACAGTTACATGGGTAAGATGGGTATAGAGGGATATGGGCCAAGTGCAGGCAATTGGGACTAGCTTAGTGGTATAAACTGGGCGACATGGACATGTTGGGCCGAAGGGCCTGTTTCCATGTTGTAAACTTCTATGACTCTATGACTCTACATCCTGGTGCCCATCCCCCTGCCAAATTAGTTTAAACCCTCCCCCGCAGCACTAGTGAACCTCCCCACGAGGACATTGATCCCGGCTCTGTTGAGCTGCAATCCATCCAGCCTGCTTCCCCCAGAACTGGTCCCAATCCCCCAGGAATCCAAAGCCCTCCCTCCTGCATTATCCAGCCACGCATTCATCTGCTCTATCCTCCTATTTCTATATTCACCAGTTGTAAACAATTTTACAACACCAAGTTATAGTCCAAAATTGGACTATAACTTGGTGTTGTAAAATTGTTTACAATTGTTAACCCCAGTCCATCACCGGCATCTCCATATATTCACCAGCGCATGGCACCAGGAGTAATCTGGAGATTACTTCCTTTTGAGGTCCTGCTTATTAATTTCTTTCCTAGCTCCCTAAAATCTGCCTGCAGGACCTCATCCCTCTTCCTACCTATGTCATTGGTACCAATATGGACTACGACCTCTGGCTGTTCACTCTCCCCCTTCAGAATGTTCTTCAGCTGCTCAGTGACATCCTTGATCCTGGCATCAGGGAGGCAACGTACCATCCTGGAATCACGTCTGCAGCCACAGAAATGCCTGTCTGTTCTCCTAACTATTGAATCCCCATCACTATTGTTTTCCTGATCTTCCTCCTCCCCCCCCCCCCCCTGCCGTACAGCTTGGCAGCAGAAAAGGCAGAACTCTGATAGGAGCCACAACAGGGGATTATGAGATTGGTATTTGGTTCATAGACTGCACAATGAACATCCCTGCTCTGACAATACTTCCTTGCAGAATTTAATTAATTGGAAAAGAACCTAGAATTCCTACTTTGAATGCATTCTACCCAGTGAATGGGCGTCTGCAATGAGGCATTGACTGTTACTCTTTACTATCATTCAGAATGTTAAATGCTCACTTTCTCTAATGGAACAATGTTAGCTTTTTTCCATACCTGCTGAATCCTGGGCCTGTTAGAACTAAGCCTGTAGAGCTAGGTGGAAAATAATGATCAATCTGTTCTTTTATTTCTTCTTTGGATGTGGGCGATGCTGGCAATGCAGCATTTATTACCCATCCTTAGTTGCCCTGAGACTGGTAAGAGTCAGCCACGTAGGGTAGGACTGGAGTCATGCCCTCCTGAGTAGGGGAGGCAGGTTCCCTTCCCTGAAGGACATTAATGAGCTAGTTTGTTTTTATGACAATCTGGCATCTTTCCTGGTCAATTTTTCTGGTGCCAGCCCACAAATTTCCAGATTTAATGATTCAATTTCACAACTTGCAATGGTGTGATTTGAATTTATGACCTCTGATAATTGAAGCTTCCACTCAGGACATGGAGTTTTCACTTAGCCTAATATCAGTTTAAACATGGATCTCCTAATAGAGTCCTGCCTCCCAGAGACTGTACCACTTCATCTGCCACTTTATCATGAACTTTTGTAGTAAGTTATTAAATAAATCCAGCAGTCGTAGGGTTACCTGAAGTATTGCATAAGCCATCGGCAGTTTGGAAGAGCTGTCATGTGTAACATGATGCTCTTTCAATCAGTACGTTCTCTAGACTGTAGGGTGAAATCTTCTCTATTCCACTGCCTTAAATTGTAGCGACAGAGCTCATTAAATCCTGAGTTACCTGATAGTTGACAGTTGCTTGGACAGCATCAAAGAAAAGTTGTATAAATGTGCACTGTACTACTCAAGTAGATATTATCTGAGCAGACAGGTACGGATTTATAGGCATATCTGCCAATACTTTCTCTGTTTGCCTCCAATGTCAATAACTAGTCGTGAAAGGACTTGCACATACATTAGTTTCTGCTAGAGTGCACTAAATATTGAATATCCTGCAAATAATAGAGATAGCAATATCGCATAAGAAAGTATTTTTTGTACTGGAAAGCACTGCCTAACTGGAAAGTGAACTAATCATCTTCAGTAGATAATTTTATTGCTGTTTTGTCTTGGATACGCACACGGAGATTAAAGGTGAAGTGAAACAATTTTAATTTAAGAGGTACATCAGTCTAGTGTTAATAGCTGATGTAAATCTTCTGCTGATTTTAGCTGGAAATTAAGAAGCAGTGCTGGGTAAGGAATTTAATAATTCCAACTACAATCAGTTTGACTCTTAGTATGCAAGGTGGTTCCTCCCGACCCGAACTGAATGTGATCTGCTCGCAGTCGAAAATATGAACAATAGAGATGTATGAAGGATACCACAAGGTACGGCAGCAGAAGCTGAGAACAAGCACCAGGTCTTTACACAACAGGAAATATTTCTTCACTCACACATTGGAGGAACCTCCAAATCCAAGTTAGAAAGAAATAAAGAAAGAATTTGCATTTATATAAAACCTTTCATAACCTCAGGACATCCCAAAGCACTTAACATCCAATGAAGCACTTTGAAGTGTAGTCACTGATGCAGTGTAGGGAAATGTGGCAGCCAAATTGCACACAGCAAGATCTCACAAAGAGCAATAAGATAATTAACCAGATAATCTGTTTTTAGTGGTATTGGTTGGGTGATAAATGTTGGCCAGAACACTAGAAGAACTCTCTGTTCTTCTTTGAATAATGCCATGGAATTTTTTTATGTCTACCTGAGAGGACGAACAGGGCCTCAGTTTAATGTCTGATCCGAAAGATGACACCTCTGACAGTGCAGCACTCCCTCAGTACTGAAATGTCAGTCTAGGTTATGTGCTCAAATCTGTGGAGTGGTGCTGGAACCCCAGCGCGCTTACCTCTGAATCATAAGCTATCATTGAACCAGGGCTGATGCAAACGCTGGAACTTTCAACTTTGGCGAGGGTGTAAGATGGGTGAAATGGGATCAGCCGTCCATTATACGCTCGCCCGATTTTCCTTTCCATTGAAGTCAATGGAAATCGGATGGCATGTATAATGGGTGGTCAATCTGATATCACCCATTTTACACCTCTGCCAAAGTTGAAAGTTCCACCCAAAGAGAACAACGATGTACCCAAACAATGTATTGTCACAAATATTTGGATTTCTGGACTTGTTTCATGTTTATCTTTGGCTTCCAGCTCTATTGCATATCTAGTCTTGAATAATTACAGAATTTGGATTTAATTTGCATATCATTGCACTGAACATTGGATGCCAATGCAGGGTGATACAGCTTTGATTCCTTAAGCCTCATTCCTCACAAGATCCTATTCTCAGTCATATTGCTGTCAAAAGGTGCTGAGCAAAAATCAGGACCTATAAATTGGACTCCGCCCCCCCCCCCCTCCCCGAATCAGGGTGCAATCCCAGTGCTGCATATGCCTAATGGTTGGTGGCAGGACCACAGGAAATTGTTCATCTGACCTCATTTCATAATATCATATCATAGTAGGTACAGCGCAGGAGGAGGTCATTCGGCCCATCATGCCTCTGCTGGCTCTTTGAAAGAGCTATCCATTTAGTCCCATTTGCCTGCTCTTTCCCCATAGCACTGTAATTTTTTTCCCTTCAAGTATTTATCCAATTCCCTTTTGAAAGTTACTATTGAATCTGCTTCCACCGTCCTTTCAGGCAGTGCATTCCAGATCATTACAACTCGCTGCATAAAAAAATGTTTCCTCATGTCGCCTCTGGCTCTTTTGCCGATCACCTTAAATCTGTGTCCTCTGGTGATCTGCCACTGGAAACAATTTCTCCTTTATTTACTCCATCAAAACCGTTCATGATTTTGAACACCTCCGTCAAATCTCTCCTTAACCTTCTCTGTTCTTAGGAGAACAAGCCCAGCTTCTCCAGTCTCTCCGCATAACTGAAGTCCCTCATCCTGGTACCATTCTAGTAAATCTCTTCTGCATCCTTCCTAAAGCGTGGTGCCCATAATTAAACACAATTCTCCAGCTGAAGCCTAACCAGTGTTTAATAAAGGTTTAGCATAACTTCCTTACTTTTGTACTTTATGCCTCTATTAATAAAGCCCAGGATCCTATATGCTTTTTTAACAACCTTCTCAACTTGTCCTGCCACCTTCAAAGATTTGTGTATGTATACCCCCAGGTCTCTCTGCTCCTGCACCCCCTTCAAATTTGTACCATTTAGTTTATATTGCCTCTCCTCATTCTTCCTACCATAGAAACATAGAAAATAGGAGGAGTAGGTCATTCGGCCCTTCGAGCCTACTCCGCTGTTCAATATGATCATTGCTGATCCTTTATCTCAATACCATATTCTTGCGCTCTCCCCATACCCCTTGATGCCTTTTGTGTCTAGAAATCTATCTATCTCCTTCTTAAATATATTCAGTGACTTGGCCTCCACAGCCTTCTGTGGTAGAGAATTCCACAGGTTCACCACCCTCTGAATGAAGAAATTTCTCTTCATCTCAGTCCTAAATGTCTTACCCCATATCCTGAGACTGTGACCCTTCGTTCTGGACCGCTCAGCCAGGGGAAACATCCTCCCTGCATCCAGTCTGTCTAGCCCTGTCAGAATTTTATATGTTTCAATGAGATCCCCACTCATTCTTCTAAACTCGAGTGAATACAAGCCGAGTCGACCCGATCTCTCCTCATACGACAGTTCTGCCATCCCAGGGATCAGTCTGGATTCTTCGCTGCACTCCCTCTATGGCAAGTATATCCTTTCTTAGGTAAGGAGACCAAAACTACACACAATACTCCAGGTGTAGTCTCACCAAGGCCCTGTATAACTGCAGTAAGACATCCTTGCTCCTGTATTCAAATCCTCTTGCAATGAAGGCCAACATACCCAGGTCCCTTTGTACATCAACATTTCCCAATCTATCATCATTTAAATAATACTCTGTCTTTCTGTTTTTCCTTCCGAAGTGGATAACTTCACATTTATCCACATTATACTGCACCTGCCATGTATTTGTCCACTCGCTCAACTTGTCCAAATCGCCTTGAAGCCTCTTTGCATCCTCCTCACAACTCACAATCCCACCTAGTTTTGTGTCATCAGCAAACTTGGAAATATTACACTTGGTTCCCTCATCCAAATCGTTGACATATATTGTGAACAGTTGGGCCCAAGCACTGATCCCTGCGGTACCCCACTACCAAAATGCATCACTTCATACTTCTGCATTAAATTTCATCTGCCATGTGTCTGCCCATTTCACCAGTCTGTCTATGTCCTCCTGAAGTCTGTTAACTATCCTTCACGTTATTTACTACATTTCCAAGTATTGTGTCATTGGCAACCTTTGAAATTATACCCCCTATACCCAAGTCCAGGTCATTAAAAACAAATTTTGGTGTATATTATCAGCGAGCTGTAGGCGCCAGTCACGACCCCAGAGATAGCTCACTGTTCCCAGGAGCTACGAAGATCGACCCCTTCGGACACCGGCTGAGGTCATAAGCGGAGTCCAGGAGATGTTGGGGGGGCAGCAATCGGGAGGGGGGTGAGCAGTGGCTGGCAGCTGCCTGCAAATTTACTGTGGAGCCAGAAGGAGCACTTGTGTTCCTCCTGGCTCCACAATAAGGTAAGTAAAATAATTCAAACTTACCTATCTGGAGGAAGCCTCCAGCAGTTACAAAGAGAGAAAGTACTGAGGGAACAATACAAATTAACATGTCCTCAAATAAACAGAAATTCAAGGGTAAGAATTCCTCCGGTTGCTATGTGCAATGACATTGCAAATGCATTTGTGAAGTTTTCTTCTACTTGTAATTTCTGGTGAATTCACCAGAAATACTAAATAGGGGATGGCACCAGTTCGATCAGTTGCAGGTACAAAGAATCTGTTTGAAATTCTCTGTGCATGTAGTCACCAGGGAATGTAAGAGAACTGCCTGATTAAGTCACTGGTGTATAGCAACATTGCTCTCTTGGCATCCATAAATGTCTGGTTATAAACTCACCAGGCTCGATGGGGGGAACTCTGTTTTTCTCCTGAGTTTGTAACTCCTAAATATATGGCGTAATTGCTGACCAGCCACAGCTGTCATAATGCACCTGTTCTGCCATGAAAATCTTGTACAACCTTTTCAAGTACATCTTAACCCTTTCCTAACTAAAGTTAACCTGATAATATAAAAGTTATGCCAAAGGTTTACAATGCACTGGTCAGACCGCATTTAGAATACCATGTTCAGTTTTGGGTGCTACAACACAAAAATATGTTCTTGCTTTGGAAAAGATAAAGAAAAGAGAAAAAAGACTTATCCCAAGTATTAAGGGGATCCGCTATAAGGAAAGATTGCTGAAGCTCATGCTTTATAGCCTAAAACTAAGGTGGTTTGGTGGCACTTCACTGCAATATTATGTCAGGTATGTCCTGTCCACAAAAAGCAGGACAAATCCAATCCGGCCAATTACCGCCCCATCAGTCTACTCTCAATCATCAGCAAAGTGATGGAAGGTGTCGTCGACAGTGCTATCAAGCGGCACTTACTCACCAATAACCTGCTCACCGATGCTCAGTTTGGGTTCCGCCAGGACCACTCGGCTCCAGACCTCATTACAGCCTTGGTCCAAACATGGACAAAAGAGCTGAATTCCAGAGGTTTGGTGAGAGTGACTGCCCTTGACATCAAGGCAACATTTGACCGTGGCACCAAGGAGCCCTAGTAAAATTGAAGTCAATGGGAATCAGGGGGAAAACTCTCCAGTGGCTGGAGTCATACCTAGCACAAAGGAAGATGGTAGTGGTTGTTGGAGGCCAATCATCTCAGCCCCAGGGCATTGCTGCAGGAGTTCCTCAGGGCAGTGTCCTAGGCCCAACCTCTTCAGCTGCTTCATCAATGACCTTCCCTCCATCATAAGGTCATAAATGGGGGTGTTCGCTGATGATTGCACAGTGTTCAGTTCCATCCGCAACACCTCAGATAATTAATCAGTCCGTGCCCGTATGCAGCAAGACCTGGACAAAATCCAGGCTTGGGCTGATAAGTGGCAAGTAACATTCACACCAGACAAGTGCCAGGCAATGACCATCTCCAAGTACATCTTAACTTGATAATATAAAAGTTATGCCAAAGGTTTACAATGCACTGGTCAGACCGCATTTAGAATACCATGTTCAGTTTTGGGTGCTACAACACAAAAATATGTTCTTGCTTTGGAAAAGATATAGAAAAGAGAAAAAAGACTTATCCCAAATATTAAGGGGATCCGCTATAAGGAAAGATTGCTGAAGCTCATGCTTTATAGCCTAAAACTAAGGTGGTTTGGTGGCACTTCACTGAAATATTATGTCAGGTTTGTCCTGTCCACAAAAAGCTGGACAAATCCAATCCAGCCTAGAGTCGAACCACCTCCCCTTGACATTCAACGACATTACCATTGCCGAATTCCCGACCATCAACATCCTGGGGGTCACCATTGACCAGAAACTTAACTGGACCAGCCACATAAATACTGTGACTACAAGAGCAGGTCAGAGGCTGGGTATTCTGCAGCCAGTAACTCACCTCCTGACTCCCCAAAGCCTTTCCACCATCTACAAGGCACAAGTCAGGAGTGTGATGGAATACTCTCCACTTGCCTGGATGAGTGCAGCTCCAACAACACTCAAGAAGCTCAACACCATCCAGGACAAAGCAGCCCACTTGATTGGCACCCCATCCACCACCCTAAACATTCACTCCCTTCACCACCGGCACACAGTGGCTGCAGTGTGTACCATCCACAGGATGCACTGCAGCAACTCGCCAAGGCTTCTTCGACAGCACCTCCCAAACCCGTGACCTCTATCACCTAGAAGGACAAGGGCAGCAGGTGCATGGGAACAACACCACCTGCACGTTCCCCTCCAAGTCACACACCATCCCGACTTGGAAATATATCGCCACTTGGTCAGATTTATTTAAAGGTTGAAAAACACATAGAGGATGTAAGACAAAGCAACATACTAAAACAGTACAATATTTTAAAAGATTAAAAATAGAATGAACCCATAAGGGTTAATATATCCTTGACAAAAAGTGTTTCTTACAGAATCTGATAAGTACTTTAAACTGAAACTCTTTCATTTGACTCTTGGTAGACCCATAAGATATGATGTTGTTTGTGAACAATACAGACTCCAGTTTGTCCACGGAGTTTAGAGCCAAACATTACTGAACCGTTCTTACTCAGTCCAAAGGCCTTTGAATGCAATGCTGTCAATCATTCATGATCAAAGGGCAGAATACTTAGGGGCATTTGCATAGAATGATAATGTGCAATTTGTCACCCATCATCTGAGTCTCATGGAGCTGTTAAGGTCTTGACAATGCACAATTCAATTTGGACCTAGAACATAACCCCTGTATCCTAATTTCCAAATCAATCAATTTAGCCTTGTTCCCATTGACAACCCATTTCCCGTTGTCTTTTTTGAAAGCTACTGAAGGCCAGCATCCATTTTAGCTCTAGCTATTTTAGAAGACTATATGAAATAAAGACAGCAGTTTCCCTATTGCCAAATCAGTGCCATGACGGCAAAACAAATATACTAGAGGGGTGAGCTTCGATGGCCCCTTTTCTTATCCCTGACTTTTCTCATTCTAAGTCACGTTATTTGGTGAAAAGCTTGTGTAAATTTGGCATGGCGGGTTTTGCCAGAGTTAAACTTCCCCACTGTTGATCCCAGAAACAATTCTGGGGTCAGCTTTATTGGTATAATTTTGGTGGGCTCCACGTAGGAATCCCTCCTGTGCAGGAAAGCCTGTCTGCTTTGGGGGCGGGGGGGGGAAGTGGTGGAGCCAGGTATCTCCAGGACAGCTAAAGAGGACGACCAAATTAAAAATAAATTTAGACATAAACAAATTGAAGTGGGCCTGATACTTAAATACATTGATGGAAATCTCCATAATGGACAGAGGTAAGAAGACATGTTTATAAGAATTCCTTTCTTGGATATTTAACAGTACAAAGGGAAAACATATAATTAGGTAATAACTATAGAGCATTCCAACTTTCTGACACACTGAATGAAACATATTAGAACATAAAATGCCACTTTAACTTGCAATATCAACTGTGAACAAATGTTAACCATTAGACCATTGAGCCTTTCTATGTATTTATTAAACTTGTTTGTACAGGATAACCTGGCTAAGCTCAAAACCTTGCTTACAGTAGTCAGTCCCCTTGCCTGAGGGCAGTTTATAGTGCTGCACAATACAAAAGGCAAGTACATTATAATTCAAAATGATACAGCCAGTGTAAAGTCTAATTACTTCATTTACTGCCACTGCCATATCATAATGATCTAATTTTATAAAAGTTTGAAAGCTAGGTGTTGAAATCTGCTTATCAGCAGAAATAAAATGTACACCTATACATAATTGAAGCTTTGCCATAACTTTAAGAACATACAGATTACTTCTTTGTGTGTGAACCTTCTTCCCTCCATATCAGTTGGTATAACAGGGTACAGCCTGAAGCCACTGTAATTGCGGCAAATGTCTATTGCATGAATAGTCAAAAAAATGTTTCAATTCTGCACTTTGGACTTATGTTTTTGAACCATCAGTCTGCAGAGTAGCAACCATTTGAGGACTATTATTTTTGTAGTAACCCATTGTAGTTCTGAAAAAGAGCTGGATAGGATCTGTCCTGCTGCACTTTTCATTTTTTTAACTTTAAACCCCACTTCCATTCTGTGGTCCCTACTCCAATGGGTGGGCAATCCACTCAGTCAGGTTAATGCCCAGGCGGCAATGTTGAAAATGACCCCCTGTTAATCTCACCCAGTAAGGGCAGCAGTGTATGCAAGTGAGCTAACCTAGAATTGAACCCCTCCCTTCTTGTTGAGTGTTTGGCACAGTTGCTAATTTGGAGATGTATTTTGTGTGTGTTGCTGTTTCCTCCCTTGCTTTCATTCCTTCCTGTTTAGAAGGCTTTGCACAATGCCAGACAGTGCATTTACCCACTGAACCCCTAAGTGAACTGGGTGAATTGATGTTTAATAGAAATAAAATACTGATGAAATAACAACAGTAATTTGCATTTTATATGGCACCCTTCAAGTATGCATCATTAACCCTATTGTTGCTAGAATGCTCAAACACAGGGATACACCCCATTGTGCCAGGTTACCTACATCAAGTTATGATCTTACAGCTTCAACTTTATCTTTTTTATTAACCATTACACCTGTGCTCAAAAACAATTGGAGCTTCTCTGACTTAAATGTCCTATGCATTTTGGCCAAGTCCAAACTAGGGAACACCATAACAAATCCATTTGCATTCGTACAGATATGTGTGAAAACTGACTGCACAATCTTATGAGGAACTGCAGCACCTGACCCTATTAGGGCTTATTTATAAAGTTCAAGGCTTGTTTATTAAAAGTCTTAATAAAATGGATGCTGAAAGTTTAAAAGAAAATCTTTACTGATGTAAGGTTTGACATCAGCAGAACTAAAACGCTGCATGTGCAGGAGATGAAGTGTTGAATTGATTTTTTTTAAAAGATCAAAATTCTCTCAATTGTTTGTCACAGAGCAACCCAAAGGATTTCATTACATGGTATCTCATTAGTACGTCAAAAGCTATTATTTCCAAATTAAAGAACAATAGTGCTAATGACACTACGGTTTCTGCCAGACCTCACAGGAACTGCTCTGGTACAGTCCCATGTTTTCTTTGTCTGGATTTATTGAGTGAATACAATCAATGTGCATTAGGAGCATATTCTTTTTGCTTTAATGTGTTTCACCTATTTCCTTTTCTTTTTTTAAGAAAAAAAGTATTTATGATGAAAATTCCACAACAAAAGTAGATATTTGAAAGAGCCCCTGAAACATTCTATTATCTTAGCTATAAGCCCCACCCTGTGTATTGAAAATAGGAGTAAATACAAGTGCTAAGACCACTGATAGTCCTTTTCACACCCTTATCCATCAGCATAACCTAGATGGTTCACTTTATTAATTGTTCTGAAAAAAATGTATAGAAATTTTAATGAGTTGAAAATAAGCAGGAAACATCTGCTCTGCGTCTCTTTGATCTGCAATGCCGCAAGCTACTTTTGCAGAAATGGGAATGAAAATGGGATTTGGGCAGTGCTTGGCTTTGCAGCAAAAGGTAAGCTATTAAATCTATGAAATGGAGCAATGATATTTTTTTCATCTTTCATTATCAAATTTAGTCACTTGCTTCTCCTTCGACTTTCAAATTGCATTCGGCAACATTCAATTCAACATTCAAATTGGCAAATGAGCTTGAAGGACTTTATCATTCGTGAATATTCTTCGTCTTTGCTTTTGATGCAGAAACCTCAAGCACAATCAATCAAGTTAGGCACCAGGCAATTTTGCCTAAGTCTTATAAGCCTAGAAATTGCTGAACACAATGCTGGTCATGCTGTTGGCAAATTTGCACTAGTGACCAGTAACATTGGAATTGCAGATTTGCTCATGTTTCAATGCTGGTTTCCTTCTGGTTTGAAATTGGTGTAGAAATGTCAAGGATGGCAGGCACTACTGTGCTTGACGTATTCATTAGACAGTTGTGGTAGTTACTAATACACAAGTGCACCAAATTACACTCTTCACACATCGCTTTGCTCTTGCACTCCTAAATTTAATCTGAATTAGCATTACAGATGAGCCAAATTCTTGCTTGTTAGGATTCTGAAGCCATGATGTGGAGATGCCGGTGATGGACTGGGGTTGACAAATGTAAGGAATCTCACAACACCAGGTTATAGTCCAACTGTTTTATTTGAAAATCACAAGCTTTCGGAGGCTTTCTCCTTCGTCAGGTGAGCGAGTGAGGTGAGTGACTCGCTCACCTGACGAAGGAGAAAGCCTCCGAAAGCTTGTGATTTTCAAATTAAACAGTTGGACTATAACCTGGTGTTGTAAGATTCCTTACAAGATTCTGAAGGGAAGTGCTTTCTTTTAAAACTGAGTTTCTACTGACAGAAAGCTCATTAAAATAAGTTTTTAGTGGATGAGCAGAGTGATTTTGGGGTCCAAGTTCAGAAATCACTAAAAGTTAGTGGACAGGTACAAAAAATAATTAAAAGGCTAATGGAATGTTGGTCTTTATCTCAAGTGGGCTGGAATACAAAGTGGTAGAAGTTATGTTACAGCTGTACAGAGCTCTGGTTTGACCCCATCTGGAGTACTGCATTCAGTTATGGGCACCGCATCTCAGGAAGGATATATTGGCCTTGGAGGGGGTGCAACACAGATTCACCAGAATGATACCGGGGCTAAAAGTGTTAAATTATGAGGACAGATTGCATTGACTGGACTTCTATTCCCTTGAATATAAAAGTTAAGGGGTGATCTAATTGAGGTGTTTAAGATAATTAAAGGATTTGATAGGGTAGATGGAGAGAAACTATTTCCTCTGGTAGGAGAGTCCAGGGGGTATACCCTTAAAATTAGAGCTGGCTGTTCAGAGGTGATGTCAGATGCACTTCTTCACAAAAAGGGTAGTGGGAATCTGGAACTCTCTCTCCAAAAAGCTGTTGAGGCTAGGTCAATTGAAAATTTCAAAACTGAGATTGATAGATTTTTGTTAGGCAAGGGTATTAAGGATTACGGAACCAAGGCAGGTAGGTGGAGTTAAGATACAGATCAGCCACAATCTAATCGAGGGGCTGAATGGCCTACTCCTGTTCCTATGTACTGCTCGCCTGGAAATTATTTAGAAGAGGAACATATATCAAAATGCTGCCTCAAAGGAGCACCTTGAAGCAGTCCTTGCAATGCAGTATATTTTGTATTTGATGTTATTAAAGTTGAATGTATGCCTCTTTATCAGTGACTGAATAAGAAGACAAGGTTTTACAATTTAGGGTCTTTTCTACTTATTTTACTCTAAATTACTCTCAGATCATAGATCACTTTCAAGGGTGAGATCCAACTCCCCATCAAGGAAACCTTACCCCCAGGAAAGGAGGAGGGGAGGAAGCAGAAAAAGAAAGAAGGAAAAAAATAAAAGAAGATCCTGTAACATGTTCCACTTGAATGTTGGTAATTAGAAGTTACTTTTAAAAATTGTTCCATCATTTATTTTGCTTTAAACAGGTCTCCTTTCACAGGAGCCTTGCATTTGAACGGTTATCTCCCATTGAAAGTAATGGAAACACAAGTCTGCATGCAAACGTCATTTTGACTGGGGCAAAGTGCCTGTTTCCTGTCCTTGTTAGTTAATTGCTTGTGATTAGATCCACAGCCTGTGGCACTTGTCATGCCCACACAGTTGACAAAGAACTTGAAAGATAAACAGAAATTACAAACTTTAGATTATAATGACTCTGTAATTAAATGAAATTAGAAACTGTGTTTTATTATTACATTGGGGATGTATTGGGACACTTGGGCTGCTTTTACATTAACACCGGTGGGGTGCTTTGCTGGTTTGCAATGTGCGTGTCTTGTTCACCTGACAGCAATCCATTATATTTGTAGGTTTCATGCTAAATACTTTTCTCAGGTTCAGCATCACTGACTACTCCCATAAGTAGACCTCATATCCCATATGTACCAGAGTGTTTGTTTACCTGCCCAATATCTAGGAAAGTGCAAGCAAGATGAGCGACTGAACAGAAAACCCTTGCGATCGTGCAGCAGCTTACTGAAATGTATCAAGTGCCACGTGACTCTCCTCAACTTCAGCAGGCTGATTTAAGAAACACTCTATCAGACCAAGACTCCAGTTATGAATCAATAGATAACTTTATTTTAGTTGGAACAGGTTAAATTAACAGCATTCAGTAGAAAAGAGTGGGAGTAATTTTAATCGAATCCACCTGGCGGAAATTGATGGGATCTGATTGGTCGCCCATTTAACACCCCGCCAGATTTTACTTTCTCCAGTATATTTACAAATTTTGTTATTCTCAATATATCAAAAATCAACAAAGACTCTTCTCATGATTAATTAGGGTTTAAACTAATTTGGCAGGTGGGTGTGCACCAGGATGAAACATTGCAGAGGAAAAACAAGGTGCACAGAAGACTGGGAGAGGCAAATAGAACTAGAGTAAAGAATAATTCAGAAATAGGAGGGATCAGACAGGGGGCAAATGCGAGGCAGTCTAACATGAGTTTGGAGTGCATGTGCGTAAATGCACTACGATATTGTGGCAATAACAGAGACCTGGCTCAAAGAAGGGAAGGATTGGGTACTTAATATTCCTGGCTACAAGTTATTCAGGAAAGAAAGGAGGAGGATGGCAGTATCGAACAAATAAACTATTATAGCACCGGAAAGGGATGATGTAGTTGAGGAGTCAAAGTCAGAATCTATTTGGTAAGAATTAAGGAACAATAGAGGAGCTATTACGCTACTGGGTGTATACTATAGGCCACCAAATAGTGAGAAGGAGATAGAGGAGCAAATTTGTCGGAAGATTATTGAAAAATGCAAGAACTATAAAGTGATGATAATGGGGGACTTCAATTATCCCAATATGGACTGGGGCAGTAATAGTGTAAAGGGCAAAAAGGGGGAGGAATTCCTGAAATGTGTACAAGAGAACTTTCTTGAACAGTGTGTTTCCAGCCCAACGAAGAAGGAAGCAGTGCTGGATCTAGTTCTGGGGAATGAAGTGGGGTAAGTGGAGCATGTTTCAGTGCGGGAGCATTTGGGGCACAGTGATCATAATATCATTAGGTTTAGAGTAGTTATGGAAAAGGACAAGGGAAAATCAAATGTGAAAATAATTAACTGGAGGAGGGCTAATTTCAGTGAGTTAAAAAGGGATCTTGCCCACGTGAATCAAAAAATGACAGGCAAAACAGTAATTGATCAATGGGAGGAGATGGTTCAGATACATAGCAGACACATCCCTAAGAGGGAGAAAGGAGGGGCATCCAAAGCTAGAGTTATGACAATTGTGTGGTTCATAATACAGTAGAGAAGCAAGCTGAATATGGAAAGCACAGAGGAGATCTAAAAAAGGAAATAAGAGGGGCAAAGGGAGTATGAGAATAGATTAGTGGTTAACATAAAAGGGAACCTAAAAGTCTTTTATAAACATATAAATTGTAAAAGGATTGTCAAAGGAAGGGTGGGACCGATTAGGGACAAAAAAGGAAATCTTGTGGAGGCAGAGGGCATGGTTGAGGTACTAAATGAATATTTCGCATCGGTCTTCACCAGAGAAGAGGGTGCTACCATTGTAGCAGTAACAGAGGAGGAAGAAGTGACATTGGATAGGATAAAAATAGATAAAGAGAAGGTGCTTAAAAGGTTGGCAGTACTCAAAGTAGAAAAGTCATCCAGTCCAGATGGGATCCTAGGTTATTGAAGGAAGTAAGGGTGGAAATTGCAGTGGCTCTGGCCACGATCTTCTAATCCTCCTTAGATATGGGGGTAGTGCCAGAGGACTGGAGGATTACAAATGTTACACCCCTGTTCAAAAATGGGAGAGTGATAAACTCGACAATTGCAGACCAGTCAGCCTAACATCGATGGTGGGGAAACATTTAGAGACAATAATCCGGGTTAAAATTAATTGGCACTTGAAAAAGTATGGGCTAATAAATGAAAGTCAGCATGGATTTGTTAAAGGAAAATCATGTTTGACTAACTTGATTGAGTTCTTTGATGAAGTGACAGAGAGGGTTGATGAGGGTAGCATGGTTGATGTGTATATGGACTTTCAAAAGCATTCAATAAAGTACCACATAATAGACATGTTAGCAAAATTAAAGCCCATGGGATTAAAGGGACTGTAACAGCATGGGTACAAAATTGGCTAAGGAACAGAAAGCATAAAGTATTGGTGAACAGTTGTTTATCAGACATTTTTTATTCATTCATGGGATGTGGTCATCGCTGGCAAGGCTAGCATTTATTGCCCATCCTGAATTGCCTTTGAGAAGGTGGTGGTGAACCACCTTCTTGAACCACTGCAGTCCGTGTGATGAAGGTTCTCCGACAGCGCTCTTAGGTAGGGAGTTCCAGGATTTTGACCCAGCGAGGATGAAAGAAAATTTCCAAGTCAGGATTGTGTGTGACTTGGAGGGGAACGTGTAGGTGTTCCCTTGTGCCTGCTGCCCTTGTCCTTCTAGGTGATAGATGTCGCGGGAATGGGAGATGCTGTCAAAGAAGCCTTGGTGAGTTGCTGCAGTGCAACTTGTAGATGGTACACACTGCAGCCACTGGTGGAGGGAGTGAATGTTTAGGGTGGTGGATGGGGTGCCAATCAAGTGGGCAGCTTTGTCCTAGATGGTGTCAAGCTTCTTGAGTTTTGGAGCTGCACTCATCCAGGCAAGTGGAGAGTATTCCATCACAATCCTGACTTGTGCCTTGAAGATGGTGGAAAGGCTTTGGGGAGTCAGGAGGTGAGACACTCGCTGCAGAATACCCAGCCTCTGACCTGCTCTTGTAGCCACAGTATTTATGTGGCTGGTCCAATTAAGTTTCTGGTCAATGGTGACCCTCAGGATGTTAATGGTGGGGGATTCGGCGATGGTAATGTCGTTGAATGTCAAGGGGATGTGGTTAGACTCTCTCTTGTTGAAGATGGTTGTTGCCTGGCACTTGTCTGGTTTGAATGTTACTTGCCACTTATCAGCCCAAGCCTGGATGTTGTTCAGGCCTTGCTGCATGCGGGCACGGACTGCTTCATTATCTGAGGGGTTGCGAATGAAACTGAACACTGTGCAATCATCAGCAAACATCCCCACTGTTGACCTTATGATAGAGGGAAGGTCATTGATGAAGCAGCTGAAGATGGTTAGACCTAGGACACTGCCCTGAGGAACTCCTGCAGCAATGTCCTGGGGCTGAGATGATTGGTCTCCAACAACCACTACCATCTTCCTTTGTGCTAGACTGGAGGAAATTATACAGTGGTGTTCCCCAGGGGTCAGTATTAGGACCACTGCCTTTTTTGATATATATTAATGACCTGAACTTGGATATAGAGGATATAATTTCAAAGTTTGCAGATGACACAAAACTGGGAAATGTAGTAAATAATGTGGAGCATAGTGACAGACTGGTGAAATGGGGAGGCACATGGCAGATGAAATTTAACGCAGAGAAGTGTGAAGTGATACATTTTGGTAGGAAGAATGAGGAAAGGCAATATAAATTAAATTGTACAATTTTAAAGGGAGTGCAGGAACAGAGAGACCTGTGGGTGTATGTACATAAATCTTTGAAGGTGGCAGGACGAGTTGAGAAGGCTGTTAAAAAAGCAAATGGGATCCTGGGCTTTATTAATAGAGGCATAGAGTACAAAAGCAAGGAAATTTTGGTAAACCTTTATAAAACGCTGGTTAGGCCGCAGCTGGAGTATTGTGTTCAATTCTGGGCACCGCATTTTAGGAAGGATGTCAAGGCCTTAGAGAGGGTGCAGGAGAGATTTACTAGAATGGTACCAGGGATGAGAGACTTCAATTATGTGGAGAGACTGGAGAAGTTGGGGTTGTTCTCCTTAGAACAGAGAAGATTAATGGGAGATTTGATGGAGATGTTCAAAAATCGTGAACGGTTTTGATAGAGTAAATAAGGAGAAACTGTTTCCAGTGGCAAAAGGGTTGGCAACCAGTGGACACAAATTTAAGGTGATCGGCAAAAGAGCCAGAATCGATATGAGGAAACATTTCTTTACGCAGTGAGTTGTAATGATCTGGAATCTACTGCCTGAAAGGGTGGTGGAAGCAAATTGAACGGTACCTTTCAAAAGGTAATTGGATAAATACTTGAAGGGAAAAAAATTACAGGATTATAGGGAAAGAGCAGGGGAATGGGATTAATTGGATACTTCTTTCAAAGAGCCAGCACAGGCATAATGGGCCGAATGGCTTCCTCCTGTGTTGTACCTACTATGATACTATGATGTGCTATCTCTCAACACAAAATTGAATCTTGAAAATGGTTGCTCACTTCTTATGCGGCAGGCATTACCACATAATTGGAGTTTGCCTCAGACTAACTGGCTGAACTCAGGCAGCCCCACATATATCCACAATTCGAGGCTAAGAGCACAGAGCTATGAATCAAAAGGGAGTACAATAAATCAGGCCAATACACAGACACAGCTTCAAGTCAAAACATCTACCCAAGGATGGCTTGATTTATTGATCTGTGCCAGATAACTTGAATTACCTGTGATGGCTGTTGATTAATACACTGTCTAGCAGCTATCCAAGATATTATTCTACAAATTGAAACCAATAACTCTATACTCAATAAAAACTAACATATTAAGTTCCTTTTGATAGGAATCAAATCTCGGATGCATATTAATTGACCTCAGTCTGTGTATTCCTTTACCTTGTAGAAATAGCCAACAGAAACCAATATTAATCCTCTGTGTACTGTGGCTAACAATTAAGAAACAAATAAATACAATGGCACACACAAAACTGCTTCCTTTTTGTCATAACCTAAAGGGGATAATTTTGTCTTTGTGCGATAGTGTAAAATGGGTGATAATGAATCAGCAGCAAATTTTACATCTTTCCCGATTTTTATTTCCACTGAAGTCAAATCGGGAGAGATGTAAAATGGGCTGCCAATTCGCTATCACCCATTTTACACTATCACACTGTCAGATTTATCTCCAAAAAGCCTTGGATTCTTTTCGAGCTCCGTTATTCATGAAGCTTCCCTTTAACCAATTATAGATAGTTAAGGGAATCCCCAGCCAATTCCATTCAAAGAAAATGGAAAAATGAACTGGGCTTCACTTAAATTCATTACAGTAATTAAATGATCTCTTTTCAGCGAGACCATTTTATGCCAATCTAAAAGATTTGCTGCAAAATTGCAATTGGCACTAAAATCCTCTGGCACCTGGCTGCACCTATGGCTCTCTGGCCCCTTATGTCTCTCTGGACTTGACTCAATCAACTTCCCAAGTTGCAATCTCAGACTAAATCTGGAGGTGTGAATCTTTGTATACTGCTTGGTGCTGACTTGAATTTCTATCCCGTATCTGTTCTATTATCAAGGTGCCTTCTTCCACCTTGCAATATTGCTCGCCTCCATCCCTTGTTCTCCCCCACTGCCATAGAATCACGAATCTGCATTTTTATCACCTCAGGGCCTGATTTCATAAATCCTCCCCTATCCTGTCTTTGCCTTGCAGAAATTACAACTTACCCAGACTGCCAGAACCCAATGTCTCACTTGTTTAAAGTCGCACACTCCCATTACCACTGTCCTCTGTACGCTTCACTGGCTCCCTGCTGCAACAAATTGATTTTGAGATCCTTGTCCTCACATTCAATTTCCTCGATGGCTTCAGGCACCATAGTTTAGCGATCTGTCAGCCATACTTTCCCTTGTGTATATTCCCTTCCTCCAATACCAGTCTAGTCCTCATCCCTATTCCCTCCGCTCCAACATGAGCAGTCATTCTTTCAGTCTTTATATCCCTACTCTCTAGAACTCCCTTCACCTTTCCAACTCCCTCCTTCCTTCAGAAACCTTCTTTTTGACTGTGCTTTCACTTTTTTTTCTACTTTCTTTTTTCCCTCTTCCCCTTCCGGCTTTGCGCCTACCCTTTTTCCTCTGTTCTGTAAAGAATCTAAATGCATCGGTCAGTCCATGAGGAGTGTTAGAAAATGAAAGCTTCTGCTACTGCTGTTGTTGTAATTCTGTTTTAAAGAATATATCGGCTAGAAAATACTATTGGTGATATTAGCAGACAATCACTTAACATATTCATGACATTCCTGTGTTTGTTATCATACATATAGAGCTGCATTGGCTCTACCAACATAATTACGGGATAACTGCAGCGGAAACCCCATTGTCCCGTGTAAACAGAGTATCTATCGCATTTCTGGCATAGTTATGGTGACGTAGCAGGAGCAGCTCTGAGGAAATTTCCAGTCAGAGAGAAAGAGAGAGATAGTGAGTCTAACTATAGCAAGGAAGATGTGGCATGTTGATCATAACAGTTGCAATGTGGTTGCTTTCATTTTACTGATCTGAATTCACTTTTGAATACCAAAATCAAATCAATGGAAATAAAGCAAGTTAATTCCAATTAATTTGATCCAAAGTATCTCCATCTCCTAAGCAAAGGGGCTTTTGTCATTGCCCTTTGGAACCTTAAACCACCACCACCCCGTAAACCAGGTTCCAATCCAACCCAGTGACAAAAGAAGTCAAGATAAATGAGAATTGCTGGTCCCAAGCTAATCCTTCTTCTCATCATCAAAAATACATTAAATGTGGCATTTTATTTGATAGTTTTCAGTTCTACAAGCTTGGAATAGAAAAAGTGTCAAATCTCAAAATGCATGAGTGGTTGACAAAGATGTGAGAGGCAGATTTTTGAGATGAGAGTTGAGCAAGGAATCACAATGCCTATACCCAGTGCCCATCAAATTGAAGAGTACCTTTATAGCAAGGAAAGTTTAAAAGATTCATTTCCCCTAAGTTGGTCGTTCCTTATCTTTATAAGCAGGAAAAGTAATTTGAAAAATCCTCATGAGTTCACTCTGACAAATTTGTCTATTTAATTCTACAAACTGAGATGTAGCACAGGACAAGTATGAAAAAAAGTGATTTAAAAAAAACTGTTCAGCATTATAATTCAACAATTTATGTAACAGAGGATTATGTGTGGTAGAGTTTCATTCAGATTCTAAAAGTAAAATATGTAAATTTTTTCACAGGCTTTCTTGTCCTTTCATGACTGATCGAATGTTGAGCTTTCGTAATTCCTATAGGAAATCAGTGCGCACTGTTTATTTCAGTTTCATTATTGAAACCATTTAAGCTCTGATCATTGACGTTTTTCTTAAGCTTGTAGCATATGTTTCATTATACAGTGAATGTGATGAAGTGATGCTGAAATATTTTCAGTGACCCGTCAGTTATCCCTTTTCTATTTGAAATGTATATACAGTTCAGAATACAATAGCTTCACAATGTCACTAAATTGCCTTTCTCAATTATGTCGTGTTCACATGCATTTTATTTACAGTTGCCCACCGTCCTGAAACTTCAATACTCGCACAGTGATAGGAAAATAATAGCACATGCAAAAGAATGATGCTGTTCATTGCTTTGTGACTGACTGTTTCCACCCTGGTAGGACCTAGGAAAAGTATGAGGCTACGTTTAAGAGCTCACTTATAGCACACTGACACCTTGGGAAGCACGGTGGTAAGAAGCAGTGCACACAGAAGCTCCTTTAAGATATCACTGTAACAACAGTTTCAGTTGTAGGTTGCAGCTTGCACTTGTGTCTTGCTGCAGTATGGCCATGCATGCTAAGCATTCAAGGGTCTGTAAGATTGTTTGAAAGCTTTGGATGGGGCAGCAGTATAAAAGTAACAGGATATGAGGAAGCACTTTTTTGGCATGTATACTTGTAGCAGTTATTATATAGGAAGCTGTTATGTATCCTTATCTCGGCAGCTTCCCTCAAGTCTGCCATCTTCTTACACATTTACATCCCCGTCCTGTGGGCATTGTTGACAGCATTCGCCCTGTTAGCTATCTGCTCCCAGGTTAGTTGCACTAGCCTGTTCTGTGGACTGTGCTCTTCAGTGCCAAAGACGAGAACACTTGCATCTCACTGTTTACGCCCAAATTACATGTATTCAGGAATTTCTAAGCTTGCATAAATGAAGACATATCTCAAGGGAGAACATTTTATTTAATATATTAGCATAAGATGTTGTCATTTTAATAATCCACTCCATTTGGAAGGTTAACATTTTTCATAAATCAGGCTGTAACCTTGCAATACAGACCAAATTCCAGTCCATTATTTGACATGAAATTTAAACAATACAGTTATAATCCGTAATAGACATCAGGAAGTGATTTCATGGCTGTAATACAATCCAGGGCTCAGATGACACTGTTAAACCATTTGCGTTATCCTCCTGTGGTTTAGGTTGTCATACAACATCCTCCCCATTTTCGTTATTGCTTTGTAATCACTCCCAGGTGCCTTTATTCTTTTACGTTCATACCTGTAATCGAACTGGCTTAATATCAGAGATTATATTTTAAAATAAAGAGATCAGGTTTCAATAGAAGAAATCCACACTGCTATAATTGAGAATAGACAGAATAAGACAAGCCGGCTATTTGTTCGAGGTAGACACAATTATTAAGTGGTGGTGCTTGATGTGCTACACCGGGGCCAGATTAACTCTCTGTTCTATGCTGGGAACTGTTATTGTTCCAAGTTTTATCAGCTGCTGACAGGTCTGGTGATTCTTGGATGATGCCTTGTTTCAGGGAAGGCTTTTGTATTCACTGGCGCCTTTTACACCACTATCTGTGTTGACAGCTCTTCCAGCGCTGAAACCTAGGTTGTGTCAGTTACTGGGATTGAGCAGTGTCAGAAGATGATAGATAGATAGGCAGATAGATAGATAGATAGATATAGATTGATCAAAATTCAGCAATCTTTTGTGGTTAAAATGGTGTAGTTCCAGTTTGGGGACTAGAATATGGAACATATGTTAGATACACCAGAGTTAGATCTGTTCTAAAATACATTCATATTTCCAGTGGAACTGGGTGCTGGCAGAAGATGGGCCCACCCCAAAGTAGTGCATGTGTGCAAATGATAAGATAATGAGGGAAAAAGCTACTGTCCCAGAAATTCCACCATTTATGCCAGAATTGCACCTGACTTAAGCCTGTACGAAAGAGGGGTAAGTTACCTGCATGACCCGTCAAACCAGGAAGTGGTTGAGTTCACAAGCTTTGACTGCCACAAAATTTGTGTGAAACATTAGCTTTGACTGGAGTGATTAGAACATTCTTTACTCAGCTGTGCTGCTAAGAAAGAATTCTGCAATCTGCCTTTCAGCAGTTTCAGTCAGAGAAACTTTTGTTTCCCAGTCTCCTGTCATGAAGCCCTTGGATGGTGGGGACTTGGCTAGTGGTGCTGTGAAGCTCAGGAGGAAGGCGATTGAGTCTTTTCTTGTTGGAGATGGTCATTGTCAGGCACTTACGTGTGCAAATAGTCACTTCCTTCTGCTGCTACTGGCACACTCTGCATCTTCTACTGCCCTTACAATTACCTCCCTCACTTACCCACAGCTCTGCCATCTTTTACACAACATCCACACTGTTCTACCCTGACATGCACATCCTCAAAAACATCTCACTAGGCTTCCATTAACACACTCTTGCAGGAGAAGCTGGCACATAATACCTGCGAGCAGATGCACACATAAGACGGGAGAGCACACGTTCATGTCCTGTCCCCACTGGAGGAGGAGGTGCTCGACATTATGGGCAGGGGGCGTGCCAGAACCATGGCAAGGCTGGAGGACAAGTTTCTCCAAATCTTACCCTCTTTTTTCCCCTCTCACAGCAATCTTACTCTACACACTCGGCTTGACAAAGTGCAGCTGCTTTGAGCAGCCATTAATTTTTCTCTGCTTAGCCTTGCTACTAACTGCTAAGCCTTGTCCCTCTCTTCCGATAATAAATAGAAAGCAGAGTGTAGTGGTGAACGGTTGTTTTTCAGACTAGAGGGAAGTATACAGTAGTGTTCCCCAGGGGTCAGTACTGGACCACTGCTCTTTTTGATATATATTAATGACCTGGACTTGGGTATACAGCGTATAATTTCAAAGCTTCCAGATGACATGAAACTCGGAAATGTACTAAACAATGAGGTAGATAGTAGCAGACTTCAGGAGGACATAGACAGACTGATGAAATGGGCAGACACATGGCAGATGAAATTTAACATAGAGAAGTGTGAAGTGTTGCATTTTGGTAGGAAGAATGAGGAGAGGCGATATAAACTAAATGGTACAATTTTAAAGGAGGTGCAAGAACAGAGAGACCTGGGGGTGCACATACACAAATCTTTGAAGGTGGCAGGACATTGAGAAGGTGGTTAAAAAAGCATATGGGATCATGGGCTTTATTAATAAAGTACAAAAGTAAGGAAGTTACACTAAAGCTTTAGTTTAGCATGAGGCCTAAACATTAGTTAGGCCTCAGTTGGAGTATTGTTTTCAATTCTGGGCACCACACTTTAGAAAGGATGTCAAGACCTTAGAGAGGGTGCAGAAGAGATTTATTAGAATGGTACCAGGGATGAGGGACTTCAGTTATGTGGAGAGACTGGAGAAGCTGGGATTGTTTTCCTTAGAACAGAGAAGGTTAAGGGGAGATTTGATAGAGGTGTTCAAGATCATGAACAGTTTTGATAGAGTAAATAAGGAAAAACTGTTTCCAGTGGCAGAAGGGTCAGTAACCAGAGGACACAGTTTTAAGGTGATTGACGAAAGAGCCAGAGGCGACATGACAAAACATTTTTTTTTTTACATAGCGAGTTGTAATGATCTGGAATCTACTGCCTGAAAGGGTGGTGGAAATAGATTGAATAGTAACTTTCAAAAGGAAATTAGATAAATACTTAAAACGAAAAAAATTACAGGATTAAAGGGAAAGAGCAGGGGAATGGGACTAATTGGACACTTCTTCCAAAGTGCTGGCACAGGCATGATGGGCTGAATGGCCTCTTCCTGTGCTGTACCTACTATGAAATCACTCCTGAACTCTGTTCTCATTCAGAGCAGTGGAAGTGCTGAGGCTCAACCCCATGAGAGTGGCAGTGTTGCCATGGGAGAGGCACAAGCAGTCATCTCTCAGGGTGACAGCACACCTGCTCCCCCACCTGCCTCTGAACCAGTGCCCTTGTTGGTTCCAGACAGACAGCTGGGCCAGCCTGCCCTGGCTGTCACCAAGATGCTGTAGTCTGCAGCCGGGCCTTCTACAGCTAGAGCTACTTGAGGTCGCCAACCACTTCCTCAGTGGAAGTTCAGCATCCTTCCACCTTACAAGCAGTAGCCACAGGGGGGACCACCTTGTAGGAGCACTAGGATAGGAAAGGCCTGCTGGATGATCATACTGAGTGCTAATGTGACACAGATCTAGTTCTTTGGATCTGAGTCAGATTTTCTGATCTCCCAGGTCAGATCTGCTCCTGCCCTCCCAGTCTTAGCAACTGGAAAATATATGAGAACAATACCAACAGGAAACAGTTTCTGGAAATGGTTAACTGCTAATGGGTTTCAGCAGCAGAGCTAAGGAATCAGTGTTTGGATGAATCTGGGTTCACATTTAGACTCTCTGAAATTTGGACTATGGCGGGGGTAAGGGGGGCTATGGGAGAGGAATTTTTATCCCTTATCCACCAATGTTTTGGTGGAACTGAGCAGGATGTTGGTAAGGGATGCAATCTGCTGCATCCCTGCCCAGTTTTATGTGGTTTTGATCTTTCTCCAAAAATGATAATGTAAAATTCACTCATCCATATATGGGTGAACATATTGTAGTATTGTTCAGATTATGGAAATATGTCATCTGATGTGTTGTCCATCTCTTGTGCCATAGTAATGCTGGTTGCCAGGGACATCCATTCAACCCTGGCATCCAGCATTGATATGGACAAGCGGAGGTGGGTGTTTAAAATTTAAAGAGGTAAAAGGCAAATAATTGATCACTGGATGATTGATTTTTAAAAAGTTAACTTTTTCGCACAAACTTCATCCAACAGTAGAGAGGCCATTGGGCATGCTATGAGTCGCAGGCCTCTGATGTCCGCCACTGCCAATCTGCAACCCTTTCCAGACAGATGCCGCAGCAGAGGTCAAGAAGCCTGCCAACATGATGCAAATGACTCCCAAGGCTGTAGTCCTGCTACACTGAATATGTACCCAAATTCAACAATAGTAGAAAATCTAGCCCTCAGAATCTGAATCTTGTTTATTCAAAACAAAATGTACCAGTAAATGAACAAGTTGCAGCCTCCTGAGACTCGGAGAACTAGGATATCACAGACAGTCAGCCAATACACTGCCAGGAAAACCAAATGCACAGATGCAAAAGCATTAGATCACTAGGGATCTGAGACACCACAGATTGATGAACACCACACTGCCAGGGAAATTAGACTAATAGATATATACAGTAGACACTAGACTGCCAGGGAAGTTGGATATTATGGACAGATACCAATAGACTAGCATGGAAATCCAACGGACAGATGCATTGCATTTAGGTCACCAGGGAACTAGAATATCACAAATCAACAGCTAGAAGATGCCAGGGAAATTCAGTATTGTGGACAGATAGCAAATAGACCACCTGGGAAATCAAGACATCTAGGCATCAGAATGTTTGAATATTTTGATTTTAGATTTAGATGTTTAATCAATAAACTACTGGGGAATCCTGGCCTTATTTTCCAAATGCCAGTAAATTTTATACCAACATAGCGCCAAGTAGAATATAGTACTCTTGGTGATAGAGCCTGAGTTGATGGTGTTAATGTCATGTCATTTTTTTAAAAATTGAGTTCAGACTTAGTGGTAAATACATACTACCAATGGAAGTACAGTCACTCATATGGACCCAGGTTCCAATTCTTGAGAAAGGGAGGGTTGTGATTTTGGTTAGGCATGTCACCGTTTATATTCATGCCATCTTCATCTTCAAAGACAATAGCTTTGTGACAACTCAGGTATTTGATGCAGTGAACTCATCTGTGGATGCAGGATAGTTTACATTATTAGCATTTGAAAGAAGGCTGAAGTTTCAGTCCATCCCCAATAAGAGAGCCAACACTTGGGTTACTTATTTGGAACACAATATTAGCTGAGGATCAGAAAGATGTTATTATTTATTGTTTGTACATATTACAGAACATTTTATACATATCACTATAATTTTATTGATATAATAATGTATACATACAAAGGATAGGACGTGTCTTTATATTACTTACCAAATTCAGCAACAGACTTTGATAAGGAATTGCTGTCATCTGTGCCCGTTATATTGAACAACTGTGCAATTATCTTCTTTGGTTGTGTGTAATATTTAATTGGAGGTCTTTGGTTTTCCTATACAGTATTTGTTTCCATTGTGCTGCAGTTTTAAATCAGTAGTTCTATTTAGATCAACTTTTCTTTTACAAGAGACCTCTGCAGTTCTGTATGCTCTTAAACATTAACTTTGTTTTTCACAGTCATGGCCCACGCTTTTCAACAGCCCTCTGTGGTAGGTAACATTGTTTCCATGCTAAAAATTGCACTGCTTTCTTTTTGAACTGTCACTGAAATGTGGTCTGTGTCTTATCTGGCTTACCATTTTCCAACCTTTACTATTATCAGCATAGTAAGTCTTATCATTTGTACAAGTCAAGTGGCTCATTAAAGTGGTAAATTTGAAAACAAAAATGAATTAATCTCAGACTGGTTGGCTTAACTAACTGCCGGAAATAAATTAAAAGTGGAACCATAAATAGAGCCAATCACATTTACAAATGGTTAGTGACAATACTGCTGCAAATCCGAATAAACTGTGTCTAACTGTCTGAAAATAGAGCCCTGATGTCAGCCACATAACTGCTAGAATGCCAAAGAAACCAGAAGGGATTCTGACACTCACTAACTGTCAGGATCCCAGTGCAAAATCGACAAAAAAAGAGCAAGTTGTCTCACTGTACATGTGGTACTGTTGTTATCTTACAGGAAAAGGCATAATAAATCTAAAGAACTCAAACTGGTCCATAATTTAAATATTGTAAATTAAACTGAATCAATCTAATTCCGATTGCTTTGGATTCCCAATTCAGTTCTGAGCTCATGCCTAATTACAGTTGGAGCCAATTAATAGGTGCATTTGTTGGGCCACTAATTGATTTATGAATTTCAATCCATACCTCTGGGTCTTTGCTGAATGGGCATAATCTGATAATTGAGGCAGTTGCATTTTCACTGAGCTGCCCCAATTAATAGATTTCAGTGGTATTGAACAGAGCATGGCATTATTTAGGAAATGATTAAGAAGATGATTGTGTTTTATCCTCTTTGTTGCATTTAGATGTTTTGTGCTATTTTTTGCTTGCTGTACTACAGTTGTTAAAAACAGGGCTTCTGCTTAAGCCCAGAACTTAAGGGAATAATGTGACTACCCTTGCTCTATTCTCTCTTAAAAAGAGATGGCTGAGAAGGAATATGATAGAAGTTTTTAAAATTCTGAAAGGTTTGGACAAATTGGATCCAATTAAACTTTTTTGCCGTGTACAGAATTTAAGCATGGGGGGGTCATATTTACAAAGGACAACAAAAGAAATAGGAATTGCAGGTGGGTGGATGGTATGTTGAACAAATTATCAGTTCAGGTGAAACAATTAAGCTTAATGGGTTTCAAGAAGGAACTAGACAGGTTCTTGTCAACAAATACGATTCAGGGTTAATAGAAATGCACCATGGGAATACTGTGACTAGGAGGGCTATTTGGACCGAAGGTCTTCTCATGCCTGAAATTGTTACCATGTTATTATGTATGCACCACCTAATAAAATTAGTTAATGTGTATTATGATGCTTACATTTACTATTAGTGAATTAAAGGCAATTGTAGCCTGTCAGAGTATTTTGTTAACGGGTTATTTAGTATCTCAGTCTCTAGAGGCTTTGGATGCATCAGCCACATTTGGGTCACAGCACCAATTCATAAGAATACACCTCTTAGTTCTTTATTTATTATTGCATGCAGTAAATATTTTCACTGCTCAAACCATACAATTCATTCAAATGAAAATAAAAATTCCTAAATGACATGTGGATGGTGCCGTGTAATCTAAAACTTGGAGCAGCGGTCAGAATAAAATGTAACTTTTTCAAGAACAAGTTAAAACTTCCAGATAACACAAAAAGAACAAATATATTTACCCAACACAGAAACAAAAAAAAACTTTTAAAAAATATAAATTAACTGCTACAGAAAAAGTAATTTCTAATGGAAATTGCAAGGTTTAGGGATCTGCCAGTTTAGGCTTTTTCTACATTATGATCAGTCAAAACTACCAGGGGGATCTTTTTCAACTTGGATTTACAGTGTGGTCTACATTATTACAAGGGTACAATTGTGTGTATGTCACTGAGGCTTCAGTAACCCAGTTTAGTGTTTAAAAGTTTTCATGTGCAATTACAATATTTTTGTCAAGATAATTTAAGTTGCATACAAATTTACTTCAAGATAATAGGATGCAGAGAGGATCATCATTTGCCAAATATAGCTCAGTGTGAATGATACATGGCTGTTAAGTAATGTGACGTGCTCTTAAAAACTCAGTTCATATAACTGTTGGGTATGATTGGGCTGTCCACAGAACTGATCAGAATATATGGCACACATATGAGGGACACATACTGGGTTGGGAATTTCTGTCACTCTGTGTCTCAGTTTACGAGGTTCTTCTGCACAGTGCGTTCATGAAGCTGCAGTCTGGACGATTTGGATTAGAAACCAACACTGGAAAAGAATGATCAAGAATTTTTTTTACAGCTTCCAATCTGCTGGTTGACAGAGCTGTGGGATTTGAGGTAAACCTGACTTTACAAAGAACTGTGACCTTCTGATGGCTGTAAGTTATTAAGTGCTTCTGCTCATGATCATTTTGATTTTTATAAACTAAAAATTGCATAAATATTTTTCTTGTGGAAATGTTACTATTTGATCTGAGAAACTTTATGGACTTCAATATCCGGCTGTCGCCTGAACAGCGTAAGTGATTTATTTGGTGTAACAGAAGTTTTGCAAAACTTACAAAGTTGTAAAATTTGTTTTGCTGGCTTTTCAAATATGTTTTATTAGCTGTCTTAATAAGAGGTATAATTTGAAATAAGATAGCATCATTTAGATTTCCAAGTAGTCTGTCTCATTTGGTGTTTTATGCTAAAGATTATTAAAAAAAAGTATGTTTATTATATCAAGTCTAGAAGCTGTTTGAATCAGCTGTAAGAGACTTGTATTAGATGTGCATGCAGTAATCAGGAGTGTATTTTCTGTTGAATTTCCATAACAAGTAAGATTTAAGCGTTAATATCAGGAACTGAATTTTGGAGGGAAAAAAATGATTAAAGACCGTATCAGAAAATTCACACAAAGATTCAGCCTTCATTTTATTTTTGTTCTCCTGGGGCTGCGACGATTGGCTGACGACAACTACAACAACCTTCCTTTCTGTCAGGCGTGACCCCAGCCACTGGAGGGTTTTCCTATTGACCTCAGTGCCCTCAGTTTTGTTACGGCTCCTCAGTGCCATACTCTGTCCAAAGCTGCTTTAATGTTGAGGGCAGCCACTGTCAGTTCTTGTGCGCTTTCAGCTCTTGTGTCCATGTCTGGATCAAGATTGTGATGAAGTCTGGACCCCAAACTGAATGTCGGAGAGCAGGTTGTTGGTAAATAGGTGTTGCTTGATAGCACTATTGATGATTCCTTCCATCACCGCTAATGATTGTGAAGAGGCCGACAGGGTGGTAAGTGGTTGGGTTAGATTTATCCTGGTTTTTGTCGATAGATCTTGGGCAATCTTCCATATTGTTCGATAGGCGCCAGTGTCATAGATGTACTGGAGCAGCTTGGCTAGTGGCATGGCTACCTACGGTGCACAGGTGCTCAACACTGCAGCCAGGATGTTTTCAGAGCCCATAACCTTAGCTGTGTCCAGTGATCCAGCTACTTCTTAACGTCATATGGAGAGAATTGAATTGGCTGGACGCTGGCATCGATGATTGTTGTGATCTCGGGTGGAGGACAAGTGGGATTGTGAACTTGGCAGTTTGAATGAAGACACTTGCAAATACTTCAGCCTTGCCCTTTGCACTCACATGCTGGGTCCCCTGTAGTTCAGGATACAGATGATCATGGAGCCTCCTCCTCTTTCTGTTGGTTGCCAGTTGCCCACCACCATTTGCAACTGTACAAGGTAGGGCTACAGTGCTTCGCTCTGATCTATTGGTTATGGGCCCACTTAGCTCTGTCCATAGACTGCTGCTTTTGATATTTACATGCAGGTAGCCCTATGTTGTAGCTTCACTAGGTTGGTTCCTCATTCTAAGGCTATCCCTGACATGGCCTTCTACACTTCGCATTGAATCAGGATTGGTCTCTCGGATTGAGAAGTGAAGGAAGGATGTGCCGGGCTATCAGGTTACAGATCGTAGTGATATACAATTCTGCTGCTACTGTTGGCCCACAGTGCATCATGGATGCCCAGTTTTGGGCTGTTAGATCTGTCCTTAGTCTGTCTTACTTAGCATGGTGGTACTGCCATAATACACGACAGAGAATATCCTCACTGGCGATAAGACTTTACACTTCAATTGCAATGTTGTTGCAAAGTGAAACTGTTTTGCACTGATGTGACAGTTGTTATATGAATGCATGGTTACTGTGATAGAGCATCAATAATTTCATATTACATGGTTAATATTGTATACCAGACAATATCACTGATGATATTCTGAAGAATACGTGACTTAAAATGTGCCTTTTTACATTAGAAGCATTTAAAACACATTTACTTATGTTTTGTAACAGAGTACAGCTGCTAACTTTTGACTCTGCTGATAAAATACAAACTCATTACATACCGGGTAACCTTTGACTGACCATAATATGATTGACTGGCTTTATCTTCCAGCACTTGCCCCGCCCAAACCGCTGCGGTGGTGGTGTGGCCCTTATCACCAAATCACACTTTGGCCTGTCCCCCTACTCCCCTGGCACCTTCTCCTCCTTTGAGCATCTCACCTCGTTCCACCCCTCTCACTTCTCCTTTAAAAGCCTCGTTCTCTACTGCCCACGCCAAGTTTCTTACCAAGATATCTTCACTGCTTTGCTCCTTCAGCCTCTGCACCAAGCAACTTCTCATCCTTGGTGATTTCAATCGCCATCTCAACTCATCATGCTCTCTCTCCTCTGAGTTCACTGCCCTTCTATCGTCCCTTAATCTCTCTCTCCATATAAACTCCCCTACCCATATTCACGACCACCCCTCAACCTCTCTACTCCCATGGTGTCAATCACGGATGTGGCCATCTCTGATCACTTCCTTGTTTCCCTCTTTACCCACATACCCCTTCCCCCTCCCAATTCCACTTCCTTCTGTGTTTGTCCTTGGAAAAAACTCTTCCCCCAAGTCACTTACGACGGCACTTTCAAATTCCCACTATCTATCCTTTGGCCCTCCATTCACCACGATATTTCTGCAGCTACCGATCTGCTCAATCACACCCTCAGCCCCACCTTTGATGCCCTTGTCCCCATTAAAACCATTACTCTTTCTCACCCGGGTCATTCCCCCTAATACGGCCATCATCTCCGCTCCCTTAAGTCCAAGGGACACAGACTTGAACATTTATGGCAGACAACTGGTTCAGCCATTCATCGCCAGATGTGGCTAGACCACATAAAGCACTATTGGGTCCTGCTCAAACTCCTCTGCCAAAACTGCTCACTATTTGAGGATCATCCTGGAATGCAAAGATAACCCCGGCTTCTCTGCTGCAGTACAAACCGTCTTCTTAAACCCCACTTCCCTGCCTCCTCCACCCTCACCTCCAACAAGTGCGAGGAGCTCATGGGTTACTTTGTAAGATTGAGACCATCCGTTCAGCTGCCTCTGCTGCTTCCCTCCATTCCCCTCGCCCACCAAGCCAAACTTCCCCTACAGTTATACCCTGCCTTAGCCCTGAACTTGCATCTGTCTCCTATCTCCCCTCATGCCCTCTCCGAGCTCATTTTGACCATGAGACTCGCCTCCTGCTCCCTCGGCCCTATTCCCACCCATTTTGCATCAATTTTCTGTTGGCCACCCAACTTCCCTTCCTGGCCCCATGTTAACTGATATTGTAAATGATTCCCTCTCCTCAGGTACTATCCCTCTATCCTTCAATTCTGCCGTCATCGCCCCCCTCCTAAAAAAAAACACCCTTTACCCCTCTGTCCTTGCAAACTACCACCCCATCTCCAACCACCCTTTCATCTCCAAAGTCCTTGAACGTGTAGTCACCTCCCAAATCTGTGCCCATCTTTTGCGCAACTCCATGTTTGAATCCCTCCAATCAGGTTTCCATCCCTGCCACAGTACTGAAAAGACCCTTATCAAAGTCACAAATGACATCCTATGTGACTGTGACCGTGGTAAACTATCCCTCCTCATCCTTCTCAACCTGTCTGCAGCCTTTGACATGGTTGACCACACCATGTTCCTCCAATGCCTCTCCTTTGCCATCCAGCTGGGTGGGAGTGCGCACGTCTGATTCCATTCTTATCTATTCAGTCGCAGCCAGAGAATCACTTGCAATGGCTTGTCTTCCCGTTCCTGCACCATTAACTCTGGAGTCCCCCAATGATCTATCCTTGGCCCCCTCCTATTTCTCATCTACATACTTCCCCTCAGCGACATCATCTGAAAACACGACGTCAGGTTCCACATGTATGCTGATGAAACCCAGCTCTACCTCACCACAACCTCCATTGACCACTCCACTGTCTCTCATTTGTCACACTGCTTGTCTGACATCCAGTACTGGATAAGCAAAAATTTCCTCCAACAAAATGTTGGGAAGACTGAAGCCATTGTTTTCAGTCCTCGCTGCAAACTCCATTCCTAGCCATCGACTCCACCCCTCTCCCTGGCCACTGTCTGAAGCCTATTTGACCCTAAGATGAGCTTCCAACCACATATCCTCTCCATCACCAAGACTGCCTACTGCCATCTTTGTAACATTGCCCATCTCCGCCCCTGCCTCAGCACATCTGCTGCTGAAACCATCATCCATGCCTTTCTTACCTCTAGACTTGACTATTCCAATGCTCTCCTGGCCAGCCTCCCATCTTCCACCTTCCATAAACATGAGCTCATCCAAAACTCTGCTGCCCAAATCCTAACTTGCACCAAGTCCCATTCACCCATCACCCCTGTGCTTGCTGACCTACATTGGCTCCTGGTCCGGGAATGCCTGGATTTTAAAATTCTCATCCTTGTGTTTAAATCCCTCCATGGCCTCGCCCCTCCCAATCTTCGTAACTTCCTCCAGCCCTACAACCCTTTGCGATCTCTGCACTCCTCCAATTCTTGCCTCTTGCGCATCCCTGATTTTAATCGCTGTACCATTGCCAGCCGTATGTTCAACTGCCTAGGCCCTAAGCTCTGGAATTCCCTCCCTAAACCTCTCCACCTCTCTCCCCTCCTTTAAGACACTCCTTAAAACCTAGTTCTTTAACCAAGGTTTTTGGCACCTGTTGTAATATCACCTTATATGGCTTGGTGTCAAATTTTGTTTGATAATCGCTCCTGTGAAGTGCCTTGGGATGTTTTACTACATTAAAGGTGCTATATAAATTCAAGTTATTGTTGTTATTGTTGCTGTAATGAATTGTGTTCAAATAGAAAGATGTGTTTTGGATTTTGCTTTGAGCTGGTTCCTAGGGAGAAGTACAGACTACGCATTAATGGCATAAAGGTCAAAGCACAGTCTCCAATGTTTTCTGTCTCTGATGATTTTATTATTTTATGTTGGATAATGGATACCTGGGAGTCATTAGAAGCCAGCGGTATAATGGAAGGTTCAGATGACATCATAAACTGCATGTGCAAAGCACAAGTGGTTTTGTGCTGTCATTGGAACCACGATTAGATTACTGCCTTGAATCTAATCCTTGATATTATTGCTTACATATGTGTGCACGTTTTTAAAAAATTCTTATTTTGTTCAGTTTTATATTTTTCTCAATTTTTCTCCTGCGGATATCGACTCCTTCTGAAGCACAGTTTCTTGAGTGCTGACAGCCTCCCATTACCTTTCCATTGGTCATTCTTTGTCCATGAGTGTGGATAGTGAGTATCAGCAAGCTCATTTGATAATTGCACACATGCATGTTCCAACAAGAAGACGCTGGATAGATATTAATGTCACAAATCCTGGCTAACTTTCTTTTCTCTAGGTATAGGACTCTGAGGCCAATTATAGTATTCCACCAATACACTGGCTACATTCAGCTAATTCAGCACAGACTAGGGATTAAACCAGAGACCTCCTTGGTATGTATGGCTCAGTATCATATCATGCAGTGCATTGGTTAGCTTTTATAGTAGGACTAGCAGCTAATGCTGTGGATTCACTCCATCCACACACTTCACCTATTTCACACATAATGGTCACACAAGGGGTTGAATGACTAGTCTTTTTATCACTGGTTTATCAAATTAAATCACATTGATCCTCAATCATCATATATTCTGGTCTTTACTGAACCTAATCCTTCATTTTCCATGTCTGATATAATTGGCATCTAGTTGGAAATGAGCCATAAGGAATTATAGCAGTCACAATTTCTTTGATGGTGTGGCTGCTTCACACAGGCATAGGTCAGGTATACAGGATTCTTAAGTTTACTAAAGTATCCTCAGTCCTATTCTATTTAAAAATCCCTTAAGATTCTAGCAATTGTTGGATGTAATTAAATTGCCTCGCTACCACAAGGAGTAGCTGAGGCGACTAGCATAGATGCATTTAAGTGGAAGCTAGATAAACACATGAGGGAGAAAGGAATAGATGGATATACTGATAGGGTTAGATGATGTAGGGAGGGAGGAGGCTCGTGTGGAGCATAAACACCATCATGGACCTGTTGGGCCGAATGGCCTGTTTCTGTGCTGTACATTCTATGTAATTCTATGTAAGCTCACCACTACTCTCTGCTTTCTGTCCCTTATCCAGTTTTGTATCCATGCTGCCATTGTCCCTTTAATCCCATGGGTTTTAATTTTGCTAACAAGTCTATTATGTGGTACTTTATTAAATGCCTTTTGAAAGTCCATATACACAACATCAAACGCATTACCGTCAATAACCCTCTCCATTACTTCATCAAGGAACTCAATCAAGTTAGTCAAACATGATTTTCATTTAACAAATCGGTGCTGACTTTCATTTGTTAGCCCATTCTGTCTCTTTTATCTCTCTCTTTTAATCCAATCTTAATTCTCTCTCTTTATTTCACTTTCTGTACCTGATTTGACATTGAATTAACTATTCGAACTTACACTTCCTAGTTCTTACTCTGTTCATGAATGATTCTTCAATCTGATTGGTTAAGGAGATGCACAGCTGCTTACCCTGTTCACACAGGACCCAGATGCCCTGTAGAGGGTGCCACACTTTTTGGATCTCTAACTTACAGTAGCTTGCCGTGCAAAATCTCATAGACTCGTACTTGCCCATAGAATTTCTAACGAATGTGCTGCTCACAGCAAAGTCTGGCCCATACTAGTCGATCCCCCTGGGCACTGCACGTGAAGGGGGTGATTTTAACCCCCAAGAACAGGTAGGTTGGGTGCGGGTGGGAGTTGAAAATAGTTGCTTTTTTGGGTCGCAACCGTGAAATCTTCGGACTTTGTATTCCAGAAGTGAAGCCGGGTTGCAGTCGCGACCCAAAAAGACAACTATTTTCAACTCCCACCCGCCCCCAACCCACCAGTTCCTGGGGGTTAAAATCACCCCCGAGGAGTCAAGACCAGGTTTAGTCTTCATGTGAAGTGTGGATATAGGGTGGGGGATAATTGAATGAGGGGTCACAGGCATTATTCAGTCCCCATTTTAAAATCTTACACTCTCTCCATATTTTTACGTAATATTTGATTTAATATCTATAATCTAAAATTATATCAAAAATATTACATCTACAGTTACTTCCTGTCAACTGTTTCCATTATAAGTTGCAATGTTCACATTTACAAAGGAAGTAGCCTGTGTAACCTTGCTATGCTGCAAATATATTCCCCTGCCAGTAATAAAAGTTGACATGTGTGCAGATGTAAGATTTTTAATCTATTATAGATATATTATAAAATCTAATGGTTGTGTAGGAGTAATACTGGATAATAATTTTACCAATTTTATATTAGCAATCTAAAGATAAACATTGAGATATTTTGTTTGGTAACTAGTTTAATTATGGATTAAGATATTGGCTGAATTGTAACTGGTTATTGATGACTCTGATCGGTCTTTGGCTATGTGCAATATATTTTCTTCCTTGCACTTGCGTAGTTTTCAATGACAGACATTAAAGTGGATTTTTCACAATGAAAAATGAGCTAATAATGTGTTCGGGAATATGTATTATGAATGCTAGTGTATGGTGGAATTAATCTGAGCTCGAGGTAATACTGAGTCTGAAATCATTAACTGCATTGTTCACCTTCTTCTCATTTATTATTGTTGATATAAATTACAATTGAAAATCTTTTCTTTAGGAGATGTGAAAATTAAGGGGTAAATTTAAACCCCAAGAACAGTTGGGTTGGGGATGGGTGGGAAGGTAAAAATTGTTGAAAAGTAAAATCCAACTCCGACCCAACTCCAACCCTCCCACTTCCAGTTTCAATGGAGGCGGGTCGAGGGGCGTGCAACCAAGCCGCTCTCGGGAGGCAGGTTGGTCAGTAAAATCTTTTAAAGGAGTCTGCGGGCCTCCATTTTAACAGCATTTTTATTTTTAACTTCTGGGGGCTGGGATTCCTGGGCCTTCTGCTTCGTACCATGTAAGAGGAGGCAAGAAGGCCTGGATCATCAGGTAAGTACCTTTATTGCACTACTTGTGGGCCAGGAAGAGCAGGAGTATTTCCTTCAGGCCGAGCAAGCCTACCTGCCATGAACCCCCACACGCGATCGGCCGCCACCACCTCCCCCCACCCCCCACGATCTCCGAACCACGTCACGATCTCCAATCCCCCTCACGATCGCCGATCTCCCCCAACGATCTCCGACCCCATCAATATCTGACCCCCCCCACAACATCCAACCCCACCCATGACTGTGCCCCTGATGACCGCCCCCCCCGCCCCCGATGACCGCCACCCCGATGACTTCCCCCGATGAGTGCCAAGCCCGATGTCCGACCCTGATGACCGCCGACCCCCATGTCCGACCCCCCCCCTCACCCCGATCTAAGACTTACCTGCTGGCATCTGCTCCCTGGCTGGTCTCCCCTCTGACTGACAGCCAACCTATCAATCTGGCTGGCTGTTGGGCGGGAAATCTACCGAAAAAAATTGAAAGATGTCCTTATGTCAAAATCCTAAGGATATCCAGGAAATCCAAACTTCCAGATTCCCCATCTGGATATTCCTTCCCCCAGCAATCTTCTCAGCTCGACTTTAAAATTTATCCCTAAGTGTTTGAATGAAATGCAATGTATAGATCAATAATTCAGACTCGTAAGCTGGTGTAGAGTAATATACTTAGATATTATTATAGGAAAAAGAAATCAAAATCTCAACACCAGCGCATAGATTTTTGATGCCTAACATTTACTATTTCATTTAAATGTGCTTCTGGCACATCAGAACTTTGACATTGCAGAGGAAATTTAAAAGGTATATTCCTGCCAAGTCATGGGTCAGCAAAAAAAAAAATCCACTGTAAAGTGATGGTGGGCCATTTTGAGCCCCAACTGAGTGAAATGAAGGGTCTGTAGTAAAATAAAATTCTCCACAGTAAATGGCATCATTGCCATTTGTGTGTTGACCTCAAAGTGGCAGTATCAGTGGCATGAACTCAGACCAGCGCACTCTCTAAGGATGCATTTACACTGCAGCTACTGGTTTGAGGCCAATAGCTGCAGTTCGGGTTTCAGCCAGGAAGTGCTGTGTTTACATTGTTTGGCTCCTGTCTGGCTGGAACTCTAATCATACTGCTCAGGAGACAGCAATGCACATGCTTAGGTACACACATGGACAGACCTCTCTCCCAACAGTTGATAAATGTAAATATTTGGAGACTGGGGAGGAGAGAATACCTACTCTCTAAATATTTAAATTAAGGTCAGGTAGGTTTAGAAGGTGCCTGGGGGTCTAAACCTTGGAGCATTTTGTAAATCGGGTTTGACAGAATTTACACTCCATTCAGTGTCAAACCCATGCGATGTGAGACTCCCTCTCCAGGGAGTCTCTCTCCACTTTGCTCTAAGTCAGCTTGTACCCTGACTCTGGATTCACACTGCAAATTTAATTTTGATGTGAATCATTTTGCACCAGTGCTAATCTTGCAGTATAATTGCACCTAATAGAAAGGAAAATTGGGTGGAGTGTAAAACAGGCTGCCAAATCGCTGCCAAAGTTGAAAGTTCCACCCATAGAGTCAGATCTCGTATGTGCAACTTTTAGGTGCAATCAATGTGTGGGAAACTGGAGTCCACTGGAAAATGTATTATATATTGGAAAACCATTGCAAAAAGATCTCGTAGTGCTACAGGGCTTTCCATGGGATACTATAGCCCTAATTCTCACACCTGCACTATTTGAGAGCATAACTTACTGTGGAGCACGGAATTATTCTTATTGCATATCACAGTCCTACCCACTTATGTCGAACTCATTTATGTTGACATTCCCCTTATATTGACAAAAAAGTGAACTCCCAGTACCTTCTCTGCACACTCATACCAAATACTTACTGTGTATGTCAATGTCAACATAAATTCTGTTACACCTAATTCGACAAAATTTTTAAGTCCCTAACAGTATTAAAGTCCTTCTTTTATTACCACTTATGTCGACAGGCCCTTATCTTCATGTGTGACACATGAGTGAGTTTGACACATGTTTATTAGACCTATAAATTATCCGTGTTCGGAGTTTCAATCATAATTTACTTAAGGTGAGTACAAAGATTGGAATTAAACGTAAACTTGACTTGAGAATGCTCAAGGATAAATATCATGCAATCAAAGCAATTGAGAGTGAAAAGTCCAGAAAGGAAGCCTGCAAAACCTTCTCCATGAAGCACAACCCCCGATATGGCTGGTGGAAATCTGTCGAACGCATAAAGGCTGAGCACGAAGCTGAAACATACACGGTGCAGTTAAAGAAAAGAAAATCCTCCAAATATAAGGATGTTGTGCTCTAGCCACTTGGATTAACGAACAATTTGCCCAAAATCCCACCATCACAATTGATCGCAACATGTTCATAGAGTCATGCAGCGAAGGAGGCCATTCGGCCCATCGTGTCTGTGCCGGCTCTTTGAAAGACCAAAGCTTTTGCCGATCAGCTAGATGTGGAAAATTTCACCACCAGCAATGGGTGGTTTAGTCACTTTAAGGCTCGGCATGGTCTTGTGTACAAGAAAATTTGTGGTAAGGGTAAATCTACCACTCGACGAGTGGAAGACTCAGCTCCGCAAAATTCTGTGGGACTACAGTTAAGGCCATATTTATAACATCGATAAGACAGCCTTGTTTTTTAAATGCACCCCGGACAAAACCTACTGCATCAAGGGACAACTGTGTACTGGGATAAACAACATAAAGGCCGTGTTTCAATTCTCGTCACCGCCAACATGACTGGAACAGATAAGCTACAGCTTCTCGTATTAGGAAAGTAAAAAAAACTGTGATGCTTTAAAAACGTAAAATATCTACCAGCCGATTAGGTCCCCAACATGTCGCCATAAGTGGGTAGGATTGTAATAGTGAATTTCCTATGGTGCAGATCATGGTAACTTAGAGGTTGCATTCATGTAAAAAACATAAGCATTTAAGAACCAGTGATATTACACATTAATAGTTTAACTAGTGATAGCTTAACTCCACATAATATAACTATAACCTGCTAGTGATGGTTTACTTTTCAAAATACAATACTGAAAAAACAAACAAACACTATGATTGTTCATAACCTACTACCTTCACTATTTAATTTCCTCTTCACTCATTCAAAATTGGTAATCCGTTCTCACTATGTCTCCAGCAGCAGTAGGCCTTCTATTATTGTACTGCCTCTCTGTTAGGGACAATACAAGCAGGCCTTTCAGTTTTACAGCAGCTTTGTGCAAAGAAAATTAGCTCTTAATTCTGTCAATTTCTTTCAGTTACAGTTTTTCAAAAAAAAAGGTTTTAAATTGAGTGCAACTTTAAACAAATTTTGTTTAATCACAGCCACAAAGATGCAGTTGGCAGTGTAACAGGGATAAGGTAATGAATCAAAATTATCCCATTCACTTTGAGAGCTTTGCTGAAAGGAACTTGAAAGATTGCACTGCTTCAATCACCAGCATGACAAAATAGGCTAGATTCTTCAGCACACATATTCTGTTTTACTATAGTCCCTTGATTACATTTATTGTAGTGCTGCTTTGTCTGAAAGACTAGAAAAGGAGCAAGAGTCTTTTTTATTAGAGCTATGGTAGTCCTTTTAATTATTTACAATGACCAGAGCGATTGAACAAAACTGTCCATCACAGAACTTTTCTAACTAAAATGTTTTGAAATGTTTTTGATGCCTTCAGCTTTCTAGATAACAGTAACTGCGCAAGAACTGATTGTTGTAGAATTTGATTTTATTTCTATTGTTTTGTGTCTAATGTTTTGTGACATGAAGCTTTGGCCAGCTCTGTAGGAAGGAAAATTAAAGCTATTAGCATTTCTTTCTTCACGATGCTTTGATTTGAAGATAATGTGCAGGCAGAGATGAAATGTCATCTACCAAATTTCCAAGTGCATTAGATGCTGACCTACACTCTGCACCCTGATCTAATAAGTTAATCACTGGCCCTGATATTTACGGGGATGCGCAGGGGAGGTGGGGGGGAGGTTTAGCGGCCGGTAAACCTGGAAGTATGGGTTTCCCAGAGGTCTTGCCGAGTTTAACGGCAGGACCTGTAACATTTTTGGGCTCCGTTTCCAAACCGCAGATTGAGAGGTTGGTTGGCTGTCGGGCAGGTAGGTCTGCAGGAGCAGGCCACAGCTGAGAAGTGGAGAGGAGGGAGGGAGAGATCATGGGTGGGACATCGGTGGGGGGGGGGGGGGGTGTGGACCCAGAGAGATTGTGGGTCATACATTAGGGGGGCCCCAGAGGGATCGGTCGGGGGTCGGAGATTATGCGGGGTTGGAGGGTGTCCGATCGCGGCAGGGTGGGGGTGGGGGGATCGATCGTGGAGAGATTAACAGGTTTGCTTGGTGGGCCGAGGGGAAGCACTCCTACTCCTCCTGGTCCACAAGCAGTGCTGGAAAAACACTTAGGTGTTCGATCCAGCCATTCTCACCTCCCTTCAGATGTCCGGCAAGCGTTAAACCTGAAACACAGATAAAATCTTAGGCACGCTGTCTCATTAAAAGATTTAAATGAGGAACCCGCCTCCGGAGAGCAGGTTAGTCGCCCGCCCCCTGACCCACCTCTGATCAAACCGGAAGTGGGCCTGTTGGAGGCGGATTAGGGTCGGGTTTCCCATTTTAATATTTTTAACCTCCCACCCACCTCCCCACCCCATTCCCCATTGCGAGGGGTTAAAATTACCCCCACAGTGTTACTAGAAGGTACTAAAGTCTGATCCAACTAATGTTAGTTGTTGTTAACCAGCTATGAACCAATTGAGCCTAATAGGGACAAGGTATAATTTAGCACATTAACAAGGCATGAATACACCACACACAAAGGAAAAATAAGGAAAAGCATTCCGTGCCACAAAATAAAGTGGCACAAATCCTGAGTGTGTGATGAAAATATTCCTTACAAGTAAAATAAAAATGATGTCCCACTGTTATCCAGTAAATTTCGCTAAGTTTAAAACAATGAAAGGATGACACTGGTTTTCCTATTTCCTCTAATCCTGTGAGGCAGCTTTATTATTCTATAGAAATGTTTGGCCACAGATACTGAAAACTCACTTAAGAATTTAGTTGAGAGAACTGGAGTTATTATAGCTTTCAATGTTAAGTAGTTTTATGTTTGGTCATGCTCAACAAGACTACAGAAATATTGTAAATTATACATTTTACTCCAAAATGCATGCCCTCTAAATGTCAGTATTCAAATCAATGTAGTTTCAGTATCCACATATTGGTAAATTGATATAATTAAAAGGATAATTCAGTCACATCATAACATTTTTAATTTCATTCCATGGAGTTTAAAGGCCAAAAATGTAACTGAGAGAATAACTATTTGATTTGCTTTCTAAGTTTACTTAGCATAATTTACAATGTGATGGCAGAGTGATTTATTTGGTATGTAGACAATAGGTTTGGAAAATTTGTCAGCAGACATCAACACAGCTGAAATTGTAGTTGATAAACTAGTTAATAGGTTAAGTTGACACAAAATGGATGTTCCTATACATCAGGAGTCATCTAATGATGGATCACATTCATCTATACAGAGTATTGTGATTGGCTACTGTGTATTTGATTTCAGACAACAACACTTGTTATTGTTATAAATATTGTCTTCACTGAAATCCTTAAGATCTAAAGGAACTGCACCTGGGTAATCAGTCTGATTTTTATGGGTATTACACAAGACCAGGAACAACTAAAATGCATGAAGGAGATACTTGCCTTAGCTTCTTGTTCTTTGGCAAACCTTGGCTGCTGTAATGGAAGATAAGACATTGAATGGTAATATCAGATGACCATGGCAAAAGATACAAACCAATAAGCAGAACTCAGAGACTTGAATGATAAAGCAGGAAAGCAAAATGGAAATGTTTTTAATATATATAGAACAACAGCTCCAGGGACTGTGTATAGTACTAGTCTTGGTGTTTCGTGTAGTTTATGAACTCATTAAAAACCCTCAATTAATTCTGTTATTGCTTTGTAGCATGCTCTCTCATAGTTGTTGTACTATTTTCATTATACTTGAGTTTAACACAAGGATTGGGGATGGGTATCAGAATTGAAAATAGCCATTACAAAAGCCCTGTCCAGAATCTTAGGTTATATTAGTTTACAACTGAGATTCCCCTCTCTTCCCCACTCATTCTCCAAATTCTCCTTATGGTGTAATACTAAATTTATCACATGTCTATAATATTACCACAGCATCATATTCCCATTCTTTAATCAAAGGCATCTTTGGCTTTGTCACTTCCCGAGTGTCTTTCTACAACATATATCGCCTTTAACGTAGAAAAACATCCCAGGGTGCTTTCACTATGCTACACTCAGCTTTATGCCTTTTTTTTAAATTCCATTTATTCCTCCCAACTAGCCTGTTGCTTCAACCACTGTTTATCTACCAGGACTCTCTTTAAAATCCCCAGTATTCAGTCCCAGGACATCTCTTCATCAGCTCCAACCATAATTCTTCTTGTTAGTCATTTTCATCCATGAAGGTTCGTTCCTCTGTCAGACAGTTGCTTCAATCTCTCAGGCTGTCAATCATCTCCCCAGCCATCACTCCTTTCCAAGGTTCCTCACCTAGCATGTTAATCACCTAGCATGCCACATTGATTAGCTGGACTGCTGCTTTCTTCTCTACGACGTTGCTCACCTAAATACTTTGTTCCCTAATCAGAGATGCTATTTTAAATATCTTTACTGGAGGGCAACTACCCAGTAATTAATCAAAAGAAAAAAAGCCAAAGTTAATCTTCCAGCAAAACTCCATTTTAAAATGCTGCTTACTAGCAAGAAATTAATTTCAACTACACACATGCAGTATTCTGGTTATAAAAGTTTGATTTGGATTTTTATTCTCATGGTCGGGTGAATGCTGGCCTGTATCAGTTGCTCAACAAGGCAGTGAACAAAATCACTCATATCAGTTTCATGTTGTGCAGCTTTATTTAAAAAAAACCCTATCAAATATTTTCTAAAACCATATCATGGCCTGTTTTCAAAAGAGACCTCGTTATTTTCTTTCAAAAAAATCACTAACATTAATGCTTAGAAACTAAATATACATGAAAGTAACCAAATGTAATGACCTCTATTGGATCATTGCTGTATCTTAATAAGGATCCACAAGTTTGCATCTGTAGCTCCAATCGCAGGTTCTTGTACTGCTATCACTGTCAGCAGTGGGATTAGCACTGATGATTATAAAATGATGTTTATCACTGCACTTTATCAACCTTTTCATTCGTACAATTATCACAAGAAAAATGCCTAGGAACTCTGCATTTTTTCGGTATGATATCATGGTGACACCAGAATGGCTAAAGTCAGCAAAGATATTTACTGACAATTATGTTTTATCATGTTGAAGAGACATCTGCCTGGTATAAAACCTTGAAGCCATTCATGAATTTAAGTGAATTAATAAAACTTTTATTTTTCTGTCTTTCTGAAGAAAAGAGTCTGAATCTGTAGTGGTCATGTTCAAAATTGTAGAGAACAGATGGTGCTAATCACTCAATGTGATAACATCTCTGATGTGCTTATTAATATATAAAAAGCCAGAAGATGACCCAAGGGCAATGATGCAGATCATAATCTAGAGAGAAGAATGTGAAGGGAACCATACCGTCGCCTGTAGCGTTTGCTTATAGAGAATAGAACTCTTTGTCACTGGCAGAAGGACTCAGACAGTTTGCCTAACAGTTCATGCCCTACAGATCATCACCAATAATTGCCAGAAATTAGTGAAATCAGAAAGACCTCTTTCCATTCTGTCTAATGGTGGTAAAGCAGTGAAGAAAGGCCATCTGTGATTGCCTTGTCTGTCATGCACGGCCCTTAATCAGAATATTATGAAATTGTTAAGAGGTACGAGACAACCTGAATGAACACACTTAGCTACTTCACTGCCGTATTTTATTATAGCTCATAACTTTCTGATGAAATAATTTCCTGATCAAAAATAATCTGCCATCAGCTTTGATGAGACTGGTTGCTGGTACTGGCAGGCTCTTGGCAGTAAATGTGGAGATTAATTAATCTGAAATTCCTGATGGTTAAAAGAACTCTCTCACATCAAAGATCATTATTAGTGAGGGAGGACTGATAGTTTAGGTAGGAGAATTGTTCCAATATTTTCCAAAGCAGAAGAATCAACACAGCTGCAAACTCTTAAAAGAAAAAAGGAGATTTCTGAACATTCTTGAATGTGTTATTTTTATTTCAACTTGCCAACTGTTGTTCTTCCAAATGAAAATAATAGAAAAATAATAAATATAGCTGTGATTGAAGCCAATATAAACACAATACAGATTTAAAGCATAATGTTCACAAAAATTGAACTTGAATAATAACTTCTTAGATTCATAAAATTATTATTTTTTAAGGTGCAACATCAAAACCAAAAGAACATTGTGGGTGTGGTTCCATTCCACAAGATCATCAGACCACTTTGTGAGTGAAGTATAAAACTCTATGCCCTACAAATTCGAGCGTGCCCACAAATGGGCGCACAGGGGGCACAGGAATCAATCCCCGTGCCTGAATAGATAGGCCTGAGGCACACATAATATTGGGCCTCATTATCATCTAATGGGCATCCCCAAGGCAGATCGCCGGAGGATAGGGCTGCAATGGCCCACCAGTAAGTCATTAAAGGGGATCGGGAGAGGGAGGCGACCGGTTGAGGGAAATCAGTGGGGATCGGGAAATGAGGTAGCGGTGGCCGGGATCGGGAGGGAGAGTGGCGGCGGTGATTGGGGAGGGTGGCGGCAGTGATCAGCCAGTTCGATGACCTGATTTGGGGGGGGGGATGGGGAAGAGTTGGCCGGCAGTAGTCTGCATGGTTTTAATGTTGGGCATGGCGAAGCACACCTGTTCCTTCCGGCTCCATATTCAGGTAAGTATATTTTAAAACCTTCCCTTTATGGTGGCGGCCTGCAGTGGTCCCTTTAAGGACCACCTGTTAGGCTACTTGTGAACCACATTTTCCTGAACACAGCCGGCGCTGGCTGCCTCAAGGCAACCCACTATTGCTGAGGGGGCCTCAACAGGTGTTAGGCTCCTTTTTTGCATATGCAATGGGCCTAAAGCCTGTTTCAGGCACGGGCCCTGGACACCTATACCAATATGGTATGTGCTTCCTGTCTGCCATATTGGAGGCTTGGGAGGCTGTGTAGTGCCTGAAACACGGGCACAGCATGATAGAATTTCTAGGTCTTTGTATCTGCTATCTTGCCTTTTATTGAATAATGAATCTCCATTTTGTCTCAAATATCGAGCAAAACAGAGCCTATTACCATAATGGTGGTGGTGTACATTCCAGCCTGAAATACTAGTATTGGGAGTCTTGACTAGAAGTAAACAAAAGTAATAATTATATAGCCATATTGGGATTATTAACAGATCCTTAAATGTAGGTCAAATTTAGAACATGTTAGATTTAGCTGTGGCTGTCACATTTTTGAAACTCTGCCATTTTTGTATTCCCTAATAAGTTGTCCATGATAGACTGATGTAGGGTGGGAGGTGGTGGAGTTGAAATTGTTGATTATGGTTCAATACTTCCACCATCAGTTTTTGAAGTATCTGTGGATCGTCACTTGGAAGGTGCCTGTGAGATAGTGCAGGGAACTCTACTGACATTACGGGGTTTTAATTTCAAAGGGTCTGGGCTCCTCATTGGATGCTCCCTAGCATAATAATTCCCTTACTGATAATTCCCATCTTAGGAAAAGCTCCTTACCTGTCCATTAACAAATAACTTCCAGTGGCATTATTTCAGAGACATCAATTGACATAATCTCATGAAATAAATAAAATTAGGTGAAATTTTGAGAGAAAACTGGAAAAAATGTGCTTCAGCCCAGCCTAATCAAATGATCAGGGAGGCATTACCTTTTGGCTTGTTGCTGTGCTAACTAAAAATTTTCCATCAGTATGCTATAGTTTTATTTTTAAAATGATCATTCAAACAGAACCCAGTATAAAAATTCCTGTTGAACTATAGTATATAGTTAATACACAACCTTCATTTGTGCTTACTTGGTTGCACTAAAATATCAAAAATCAAATTAAATATTCTACTTATTTCAAACTGCTCAATACCATATATATTTAAAATTCACTTTGAGTATTACCCATTTTTCATAAATATTATGCCACATCTTTAAGTCAATGTTGAAAACTGATTTCTGTAGAATTACAGATTACAATGACTTTAAACTTGTATCTATGACAAGCACTCTAACCTCACCATAGATTCTTTAATTTATATACATTTTAATCTAAGAATGTGAGCATGTATTACTGATTTCACTTTTGTTCTTTTCCACTCCCTACCTAACACATGCAGTACCAAAATTATATTTGTCCAAAAGCAGTAAAGTATGCTTGATGACATCTACCAAGATGATTAAATGAATAATTACTTTCATCCAGCAACAATGGCTTAACTCCAACTTTCTGTCTCTCAAATTCAAATGTTATTTCATTCATAGTGTTAGGCAGAGTGATAGTCACACCTGCACAGTATATCCCTGTTAATGACTCTGCACCTGTGGATTCTCATCGGGGGTTTATTTGGTGTCAATGCAACGACATGGAAATGAACTTCAAATTAAACAAACAGAGGAACTAAGGGACACTTCACGAGTCTATTTGTGAAGAAAAACTGAGGTTGTAGTAATTACAAACATATCAGCTGTGACTAATAAGTCACTTTAGTGAATTAACAAAAGACCTTGATACCTTATTACAAACCATCTCTAATACATTCTCTTATTTTATACAAAATGTTATACATAGAGTCTGGATAAAATTTTTGGTAAGCTAACAGTTTTGTCTTGGTGTTTCTGTTTGGGAATGAACAGAGTAGGTTTATAGCTGTTAAAAAAAACCCTGTCTTGGAGAGAAAGCACGTTTCAGTTTGTCCTGCTTTTAGTTCTTCAGGCATTCAGCAGCCAAACCAGCGATCTTTAAAGGAATTACTAGAGGCTGCTACCCAAAGGGTAAGTTTAATGTTTTTTTTTACTTATTATGGAGCCAGAAGCAGGAGTATGATAGCTTCTTCTAGTAGTAAGAGAAGGGGTGGGGCTGATTAGGGACCAAAAAGGAGACCAATGTATGGAGACAGAGGGCATAGTTGAGGTACTAAATGAGTAAGAAGATGCTGCCAAAGTTAGAATAAAAGAGGGGGTAGTGGAGATACTGGATGGGCTAAAAATTGATAGAGAAGGTACTAGAAAGGCTGGCTGTACTTAAAGTAAATAAGTCACCCGGTCCAATGGGATGCATCCGAGGTTGCTGAGGGAAGTAAGGGTGGAAATTACAGAGGTGCTGGCCATAATCTTCTAATCCTCCTTAGATACGGGAGTGGTGCCAGAGGTCTGGAGAATTGCAAATGTTACACCCTTGTTCAAAAAAGGTGTAAGGATAAACCCGGCAACTAGAGGCCAGTCAGTTGAACTTCTGTAGTGGGGGAGCTTTTAGAATTGATAATCTGGGACAACATTAATAGTCACTTGGACAAGTGTGGATTAATAAAGGAAAGCCAGCATGGATTTGTTAAAGGCAAATTGTGTTTAACTAACTTGATTGAGTTTTCTGACAAGGTAACAGAGAGGGTTGATGAGGGCAATGCAGTTGATGTGTATATGGACTTTCAAAAGGTGTTTGATAAAGTGTCACATAATAGGCTTGTCAGCAAAATTGAAGCCCATGGAATAAAAGGGACAGTGGCAGCATGGATATGAAATTGGCCAAGTGACAGAAAACAGAGAATAGTGGTGAACAGTAGTTTTTCTGACTGGAGGTAGGTATACATTGGTGTTCCCTGGAATCTGTACTAGGACTGCTGCTTTTTTTGATATATATTAATGGGACTTGGGTGTACAGAGCACAATTTCAAAATTTGCAGATGACACAAAACTTGGAAGTGTAGTAAACAGTGAGGAGGATAGTAATAGACAGGAGGACGTAGGCAGGTGGAATGGATTGACGCAGGGCAGATTAAATTTAACGCAGAGAAATGCGAAATGAAGTTTGGCAGGAAGAATGAGGAGAGGCAATATAAACTAATGGTACAATTCTAAAGGGGGTGCAGGAACAGAGAGACCTTAGGGTATAAATCTTTGCGCACAAATCTTTGAAGGTGGAAGGACAGGTTGAGAAAGCAGTTAAAAAAGCATACGGGATCTTGGGCTTTATAAATAGGGGCATAAAGTACAATAGCAAGGAAGTTATGTTGAAACTTTATAAAACACAGGTTTGGCCACAGCTGGAGTATTGTGTCCAATTCTGGATGTGAAGGCCTTCGAGAGGGTGCAGAAAAGATTTACTAGAATGGTTCCAGGGATGAGGGACGTCAGTTATGTAGATAGACTGGAGAAGCTGAGGTTGTTCCTAGAGCAGAGACGGTTAAAAGGAGATTTGATAGAAGTGTTCAAAATCATGAAGGATATAGATAAAGAAAATAGAGGAACTGTTCCCATTGGCGGAAGGGTCGAGAACCAGAGGACACAGATTTAAGGTGATTGGCAAAAGAACCAAAAGCGACATGAAGAAAAACTATTTTATGCAGGGAGTAGTTATGATCTGGAATGCGTTGCCTGAAAGGGTGGTGGAAGCAGATTCAATCAAGGCTTTCAAAAAGGAATTGGATAAATACTTGAAGGGAAACAATTTCCAGGGCTACAGGGAAAGAGCGGGGGAATGGGACTAACTGGATTGCTTTTACAAAGAGCCAGCACGGGCTCGATGGGCCGAATGGCCTCCTTCTGTACTATAACCGTTCTATGATTCCCAACTCCACATTAAAAGCTGCTAGCTAATGTCCCCTCCCAATTTCCTACTGCCCTGGACTCTTTTGAGGCCCTTGGCCTGCGTCTGAGCCAACCAATCTTGCTGCCCCTCTGCAGCCGGCAAGTGGTTCTGGTGCCACGAATGGCGTTCGTAGCTTGCCTCAACTATTCTATTGAGGCTGGTGGACTAATGTCCAGTCCAGCGTGTCTAAATATGTTAACAATTGATCTCTGTTTGGCAAAAAATATAAGCTGGTTCATGTAGTTTTGATATGTCAGAGTGGTCCTTTTAAAGTTGAGTCTGGCATTGAGCCTAACTCCTAAATCACTTGCTGATGCAGTTTGAAATCATTTTTTTTTCTTGTTTCCTTTTTTTATCGAGGTGGGGGGGGGGGGGGGAAAGGAACAAAATAAAATGGAGAAAAAGACTACAGCAAGTATTCTTCCAGTATTTCATTGCTAACAATCAGACAGTCAAGATAATTGAAGGATACCAGTATCATATTTTGGCAATACAGAGATTCTGCAAGAATCAAAGCAAAATACTGCGGATGCCGGAAATTTGAATTAAAAAGTTGTGAAGATTCTACAAGAATAAGTTGGAAACAGTAACATTAGTTTTTAAAAAGGTGCAACCTTTTAAATTATACTAGTTATTCCCAAGTAGTAAAGGTCCCAATGGAATAAAATTTGCTTCATGTTTAATAATGTTATCTAACAGTTGGCCCTGAATTCTCTCTGTCTGTGTCTCCCCCAGACTTTGACCCAAACATGTTTATTTGTAAGTTACATAGAATGTACAGCAGAGAAACAGGCCATTTGGCCCAGCTGGTCCATGCTGGTGTTTATGATCCGCATGAGCCTCCTCCCACCCCTCTTCATCTAACCCTATCAGTGTAACTGTCTATTCCTTTCTCCCTCATGTACTTATCCCACTTCCCCTTAGAAGCACCATATCCGTGACCAATGCTGAGTAATCATTAAATACAAAAAGTGCTTCCTCTTCTAGGTTCTAATAACTAGTCTACAAAGCAGACTAAACGTTCCTTTTATCTTTAGTTTAGATAAAGAGAACAACAGATTGGTTTGCCAAAAGGACTAAAAGTGATGACTTTGGGTGTAGTTATCTCAAATACTTCTCTAAGATAAAATCTAGGACATCATACCAATACTTTTCTGAAGCTTGGAGTAAGACCAGATGATCTGTGACAACACTATTTTCATGTTGGCAATGTGAGAATAAATTACAAATAGCCCAATTTCCCCACTCTCACCCCAATCAAGCTGGAGTTCAACAAAGTAATGTTGATGGATATATAATTTGTCAATGCTGCCACTATGCGCTTCAATGCAGCACAAAGAATTTGAAGCTGTTCTGTTCAATAGAACACCATTTCAAAGTTGCTGATTAAAATCTTGAAATAGTCCTCTTCTGTCTTGAGACATGGGATGATCCAATCTCTCATATCTTCGTGTTTAATGCAGGCCTAGCTATATTCACTTTGTATAGCATTCATCGAAGCAATGTTCCACTCAGTTGTTTATCTTAAAAAAAATTAATTCCTCTCAATCAACACATTTTGTTTTGTTATACACGTTCTTTTTAAGTTATTTGACTACAAGAGAAGAATTATTTCTCTTCCATTTCTCTGTTTAAAATCATGGCAGGAGCAAGTCATCTATTAATCATCCTGAATTTTATAGCCCAGATTGATGGATTTGAGACCCAGCAGCTTTGATGTCCACAAAAGGTTCTATAATATCAATTTCCATCTACCTTTCTCCAAAAGCAAACCTATCTGTCATTCTGAATTTAAGCATGTGCTCCCCTAGTCATCAAGCATGCTTTCTGTAGCATGCAATAGGCTATGAGAAATTTATTGCTTGTTTTTACCCCAGTACAATTTCTTCAAGGCCCTGAAATTACACCATGCAATATTAGTGGACAAGCACTTACCAGTTTACTGTATTCATCTGAAATGCTTTCTTCTGTTTTAGTGGAGGCATTATCTGGATTAAAATAAACGAGTGCAGCTTTGTTACAGTTGCCTCTGGCTGCACAAGTTGTCTTGCCACTTCAATGTCCACTTAAACTATACAGTGCTGAATCTAAAATTCAGTGCAAACCAGGTGATAGATTTTATAGGAGCAGGAGTATGCCATACGGCCCCTCGAGCCTGCTCTGTCATTCAATAAGATCATGGCTTGACAGGGTATAGGCTGAGAGGCTATTACCCCTGGCTGGAGAGTCTAGAACTAGGGAGCATTTTCCACTTTCCCGCCCAATCCCTATATCCCTTGATTCCCTCAGAGTCCAAAAATCTATCGATCTCAGTCTTGAATATATTCAATGACTCAGCATCCACAGCCCTCTGAGGTAGAGAATTCCAAAGTTTCACAACCCTCTGAGTGAAGAAATTTCTCCTCATCTCAGTCCTAAATGGCTGACCCCTCATCCTGAGACTATGCTCCCTAGTTCTAGACTCTCCAGCCAGGGGAAATAGCCTCTCGGCATATACCCTGTCAAGCCCTCTCAGAATCTATGTTTAAATGAGATCACTTTTCATTCTTCTAAACTCCAGAGAGTATAGGCCCATTCTACTCAATCTCTCCTCATAGAACAACCCTATCATCCCAGGAATCTATCTAGTGAAACTTCATTGCACCGCTTCTAAGGCAAGTATATCCTTCCATAGGTAAGGAGACCACAACTGTACACAGTACTGCAGGTGTGGTCTCACCAAAGCCCTGTGCAATTGCAGCAAGACTTCCTTACTCTTGTACTCCAAGTCCCTTGCAATAAAGGCCAAAATACCATTTGCCTTCCTAATTGCTTGCTGTATTTGCATGTTAACTTTCTGTGTTGTGTGTACAAGGATACCCAAATCCCTCTGAACACCAACATTTAATAGTTTCTCATCAATTAAAAAATATTCTGTTTTTCTATTCTTCCTACCAAAGTGAATAATCTCACATTTCCCCATATTATACTCCATCTGCCACCTTCTTGTCCATTCACTTAAACTGTCTATATCCCTTTGCAGACTCTTTTGGGCTAGATTTTAAAATGGAACTGCGGGTGCGTTGAGGGCGGGGGAGGCCAAGAAAATCGTGATTTCCAGAAGTGGGCAGAAATCCTGGCTCCAACACGCCTAAGAACATGCACGACCCAGAGTCATCTGGGTGTGCGCGCCATTCCCGAACCCGGAAGTCCCGCCGGCAATTAAAACCAGCGGGACGATATTTAAACAAGTTGAGGTGAGGGATTGCCCCTGTGCTGCTCCATTGGATCTTCTTGCACTTTGCTCCAGCAAAATCCAATGGAGCAATGGCCCTTTAAATCTAGACCTTCCAGCTGACAGCCTGTCATGTGGCTGCGCAGTCCGTTCACTGCGCAGCTTTCGGACGGCAAACCTGGAAACAAGGTTAAGGGGCACCAATTAAGTCATGATCGCGTGGGGAATGGTAAGTTTTTATTATATGGGTTTGCAGCATTCCCATTGATAACATTCCCCCCCCCCCCCCACCCCCCATGCTGCCATCCTGCGGCCCTTTTAAAATCAAGTCCTTTGTGTCCTCCTCACAGCTTACTTTCCCACCTAACTTTGTATTGTTGGCAAACTTGGATATATTGCACTCTGTCCCTTCATCTAAGTCATTAATGTAGCCGAGGCCTAAGCACTTATCCTTGTGGTATCCCACTAGTTACAGTCTGTCAACCTGAAAATGACCCGTTTATTCCTACTCTGTTTTCTGTCTGTGAACCAATCCTCCATCAATGCTATTATATTACCCCCAACCCAATGAGCCATTATCTTGTGTCACAACCTTTTGTGTGGCACTTTATCGAATGCCTTTTGAAAATCCAAAAATACTACATCTACTGGTTTCCTTTAGTTACATCCTCAAAAAACTCTAATAGATTTGTCAAACACAATTTCACTTTCATAAAATCATGTTGGCTCTGCCTAATCATATTATGATTTTCTAAGTGCCCTGGTACCACGTCCTTAACAATAGATTCCAGCATTTCCTGATGTCAGGCTAACTGGCCTATAGTTCCCTGTTTTCTCTCTTCCCTCCTTTCTTGAATAGCGGTGTTCCATTTGCTACCTTCCAATCCACTGGGACTGTTCTAGAATCCAGGGAATTTTGGAAGAGCACAACCAATACATTCACTATCTCTGCAGCCACCTCTTTTACAACCCTAGGATGTAGGCCATCAGGCCCAGGGGATTTGTCAGTTTTTAGTCCCATTAATTTCTCCAGTACTTTTTTTCTTTACTAATCTTAATTACTTTGCGTTCCTCACTCTCATTAGATCCTTCTTTTCCCCACTATTTCTGCTATGTTTTTTGTGTCTTCTACTGTGAAATCAGATACAAAATATTTGTTTCATGTCTCTGCCATTTCCTTATTCCCCATTATAATTTCTCCTGTCTCAGTCTCTAAGGGACCCACGTTTACTTTCACTATTCTCCTTCCTTTTTACATACTTGTAGAAGCTCTTACAATCTGTTTTTATATTTCTTGCACGTTTACTCTCATTCTATTTTCAACCTTTTTATCAATTTTTTGGTCATCCTTTGCTGGTTTCTAAAACTCCCAATTTTCAGACTTACTACTCTTGACAACATTATATGCCTCTTTTAATCTAATATTATCCTTAACTTCTTTAGTTAGCCACAGATGGATCACTTTTCCCGTGGAGTTTTTATTCCTCAATGGAATATATATTCATTGAGAATTATGAAATATTTCTTTAAATATACGCCATTGTTTATCTACAGTCATATCTTTTAATCTAATTTCCCAATCAACCTTGGCCATCTCAACCCTCATTACTATGTAATTAGCTTTGTTTAAGTTTAAGATACTAGCTTCGGACTTAAGTACGTCACTCAAACTCAATGTGAAATTCTACCATATTGTATTACTCCTCCCCAGAGGATCTCTTACTATGAGATTACTAATTAACCCTGTCTCCTTACACAAGACAAGATCTAAAATAGCCTGTTCCTCATTTGGGTCCATGATGTATTGTTCTAGGAAACTGTCTCGAATGCATTCCATGAACTCGTCCTCCAAACTACTTTTTGCCGATTTTGATTTGCCCAGTCTATATGAAGGTTAAAGTACCCCCCCCCCCGCCCCCCCACCCCGGATTATTGCATTACCTTTGTTACAAGCTCCTCTAATTTCTTGATTAATATTCTGTCCAAAAGTATAACTACTGTTAGGTGGCCTGTAAACTACTCTCACCAGTGTTTTCTGCCCCTGGTAATTCGATTCGCCAGGACACTGATCCCAGCCTGGTTTAAGTGGAGCCTGTCCCAATGGAACAGTTCCCTCTTTTCCCTGTACTGGTGCCAGTGCTCCATGAATTTCATGATCTAAAACTGACTCTCATTGCATAGGCCAGCAAATGGTGAGAAATGTGTGGGACCAACTTTTGTCTGTCCTAGAAAACTCAAGCCCACTTGCTATAATGTAATGTTGAATAAATATGAACACCAAATACCGGAGATAGGCCTGGTTTATGTCGCTGCCGCAGAATACTGCATTTGTTTTTGCTACATGATGAATAGTTCTTCGCAATTTTTATTTTGATGTCTGAATTGCACTTTTTTTGTGTATTGTGCATTATGGTCATTTGGCTGGTTATTTCTTGTTTTGATGTTTTCAAAAGGATATTGTTTGTCAACAGGGCTTGAGGGGTAATCAAAGAAGTTCATGGGTTACCTCATTCAAACTTGTATTACAGTTTACTTAAAAAGTATAACACTATTCAAAAATATTGTTTATTGACTACTGTGCCAAGCTTTCTGGAAGCACAAATATAACATCAAAATAAATTAACAAAATACACTCCAAATACAGAAAGCTAATCTAAAGCATTCAAATTTATTATCTTTAATCAATATAAAGTTGTCATTGCATCTCTGCTGTTTTAGTTCTATTCTTTGTAAGCTAATAATTAAGGCAGTTGTAAACACCACTCTAATTGGAAAGATAACAGTATTTCAGTTCCATATGTGTAAATATATTAGTAATAGCATTTATTTGTTATTTACCACATAACTTGTAATCAGAAGATCTTTTATAATTGCTAATATAATAAAATGAGAAAAATTGAACCGTTGTAACCTGTTGGAGCAGGGCATATGTAGTAACAACATACCATGACTCAAAGGTGGCACAAGCAATTGTGCCTATGATTTCTGCACATCAAGTTGCTAATCCCATCCAGGCCATCAACAAAGACTCATATGTGGTCAAACTTATATATCTCTACCAGACTGCAGAATTAGTTTGGTAACTATGAACACTCTTGTTGTTACACTAGGACCGTGACACATACTAGTGGGTTCATTCCTTCCAAAAACAAAACTTTAATTAAGAATGTTAGTCTGTCTAAACATAACCCAACTTATCCTATCTCTCACCAAGTTTTCCTCCTCTTTAAGTTGAGTTGCTCTTGGTGAGGACACCATCACCCGGAAGATTTAACACTTCACTCAAATTGCTTTCACCAACTTTTTGGTTTGATGATCTAAGTGTGCATTCACATCCCTTGGCTGGAATCAGACCAGCTTCATCCCCAGGAAGTAGCTCAGAAGAGAAATTATGTCACTTATGGTTTAACCAGTCAGTCTAAACCTTTTAAATTAGACATGAAACATCCTTCAGTCCTTACAGATGCTGGCCTAAACAAAGCACATAAATCAACTTTGAGATCATTGTAGCAGCTGGTTTCATTAATCATACTTGCATCTCAACCCTCTGCAGTTTGAATGTACTATCTGAAGCTGTGAAGTCAATGTAAGCTTGTGCTTTTCTGCAACTGTCTTGCTTAGCGTGCGACAACCAAGTTTGATTTGACAAAAGGCAGGTGTGTGTATACATTTATCGTAATAGTATTTCTTTTATATGAAGACAAATGCAAAAACAATTGTTGGCAAGTCTATTAATCTATCTTTTTCACATACTGACCATGCTGTAAATTTCCAGTATTTCCTATGTTTGTTGCTTCTGAGTAACCTCTTCTTACTATACTCACAGATTCAATTAAATATTGCTATTAGGTTTATGTATGTGCATCCAAATACAATTTTAGAACTGGTTTTCAGTTTCCATCATGTATAGAAGCTGATCTGCTCCAGATAAATTTAAATGTTCTGAAAGTTGAATAAATTGAACAAAATATTAATAGAACATGAATCTTTCTTATAATCTTTGCCATATTTAAAGGTTTCTGATCACATGAAACATAATTTTATATTTAACAACATTTGTTTTGCTTTATTTTATCTAAGTTTTAAACCCTCAGACCTAAGTTGGCAATTTTTCTGAATATGTAAAAAATTATATTAGTTGACCTCCCATGGCATTGGACATGGCGTGCGTGTGGGGGGCATAATGAGGCCTCCCACCTGACTGAAATGGGACGGTAGTACTCTGAAAATCATAGGGAAGAACTTACCACCTCATTCCCACCATTGCCATTTTCCCAGAGCACTCATCATAGGTGGTCTGGGCAGTCGCCTGAAACAAGTGCACACTGAATGTAGGTACTTAAATTAGGGTTCCATTACGTCAGTAGGACCACGGTGCTATTTTAGGACTCAACTGGACAAAGAGTGTGCAGAGCACGCCCTGCCCAATATCAGCTGGTTGTCCAGCCAAGGAGGAGCCCAAAGGTAAACACTTATTTATTTTTGTGGAGCCAAGAGGAGCAGGAATGCAACCTATCTTTTTCCGGGCTCTAAGACTGGCCGGACCATCCAAAGTTGCCCTGTCCTGGGAGCCAGCAGGCGGCCCTGTAGAGCTCGTTTTTCGCCCACAGCTCACCGCCCCTATTAATGAGGCCCAGGCCTCAAAATATATCGGGCCTCCCATTGGCACTATCAGGCAGCCAGCCACCTAAAAAGTGTATAGAGAGAAAATTTACCTTGGAGTCAAGATTAAGTAAAGTCTTCAGGTGAACGGGATTAGAGGCTTGGGGATAATTGGATCTGGACATGTAGATATAATTCATTCCCTGTTTTAATGCCATCCATTTTGTTCTTATTTTTATATTAGAGATTTCTGTGTCCACTTTTATAATGGAAGCTGCCTATGTAAACTCTTCATGCTGTAATTACACTCTCCTACCAGTGGTGGTGCTGTAGCACCTCCACTGGGGAGAAGGTGTAATTACAGCATGACATAGGCAGTTTATATTATAAATATGGACATGAGTTTATAATGGATAAAGTTGTCAGATAGTGTGCACAGATAGAAGACTTTTCATATATTACATTCTCAGTGTCAACACTTAGCTGCAGTACCTGTTACACCTGTAGGTGATGCTGTGATTTACAATATTAAAAATCATGTTGCATAACATTCGTTGACTGTTCCCCTCAAGCTCCATTCCAAAGCCAGAAATCTGCCGTTATTACAGACTCTCTACGCCAAAGGTAGATGTTTCCTGAAATGCAGCAATGTAATAAAAATGTATGTGTTTATAATTCAAATTTATTCCTTTTTTAATAGTAGTAAACTAAAATTTAGATTGCAAAATATCAAGTAGCAGGAACATTTGAAATGTCCATATTAAAAGGCTCCCCACGCTAAAATCCCCCACCGCCTGTTAATTGGTCTCTTCTCTAACCACAATGGAAATTTGCTCATTCAACCCCCTTTCACTGATTTGGGAGAACTGGCCAAAACCCCACATGAGCATCTTCGAAATGCACTGGCCATTCTCCTCTTCCACTGCCCCTCCCCTGGATCTGCTGCTGGTACTTGTTCCCACTTACATCCAGCATGTTCCATTCGATAGCTTAATCCACTCACTCCTCATGGAGTACATTCAGGTAAAACTTGTTAACTCTTGTACTCTTCAGAGACTTACCCTTTACCCGCAAAGATTGAATTTGGGAACTGGAAAAGATAAAGGAAGATCCCCTTGCTGGCATTAAAAACAAAGCTTTGGACCCCACTGAAACCCAGCTACCATGCTGAGAACAAAGTTGGGGCTCTGGAGGATGGAAGACCAGTGTAGCACAACCCTTCCCCTTCCCCACTTCCCCTGAGAATTATGTCTAGGACTGTTGGAAGAAAGGGCACTCCAGCCTAAATCCTCCCCCTTGCTGAGAAAGAAATCTGGTAGTGGTGTTTGACAAACAGTAAAAGGCCTGTGGAACTCTTCAGGAAGACATATACAGGTGGAAAATGCAACTTAATGTGGATAACTGTGAGGTAATGTATCTTGGGATGAAAACAAGGAATGGAAGTACATACTTAGTAGAAAGATGCTGAAGGGTATGGATAAACAAAGAGACCCATGGGTTGAAAAACATAATTTCCTGCAAGTGCAGGTAGATGAAAGATGTCAAGAACATTTTGGGTTTTATAAACAGGACCATATACGACAGAAATAAAGGAGTGATGATAAATTTGTACATTGTTTAAGCTACAGCTAGAGTAATGTGTGCAATTTTGGCTGCTGCATTACAGAAAGACCATTAAAGCCATAGAAAGCATCCAGTATAGATCACCAGGAAGATGGGAAACTAATTATGAGAAGAGATTTTTATAGAGTTTTTTAAAATTATGAAGAGTTTTAATAGAGTGAATAGGGAAAACATTGTTTACTCTCATCGGGAAGTCAGTAATGAGGAATGATCAGTTTAAAATTACCACTGAGAATGAGGAGAGCGATTAGGAGAAAATTCTTTATGTAGAGGGTTGTTGGAACATGGAATACTTTGCCACAGGGAGTGGTTGATGCAGAGAATACTACATCTTTTAAGGGAAAATTGGATAAATATTTGAAGCAGAGGAAGATATAGGTCTATGGGAAGAAAGGGGAGGCTGTGATGAGTGTTGGATTTCTCTAGCAAAGAGCCAGCACAGACCTGATCAGCTGTACGGCCTCCTTCTGTGGTGTAAACATCTATGGTTCTATCTCGAGGTTTCCCCATACTTGTAAGAACTTTTTCACTCGTGCTAGTAACTGGAGGGAACATGTATATTCCATCCATTAAGTCCTTTATCTGTCATAAAATGTAATAAGTATATGATCATTTAATAAAATACTGCAATAGAAATTATAATATTAATCAGCAATAATGCACGACTGTACAGAAATTGTGCCATCCTCTTAGAACTGGCATAACGACTGCTAGTGTAAATAGCACATCACCAACTTTTAAAGGCCAATGTTGTCTGAATATTTTGCTTGCAAGCCAGAAATACGTGTTGATAAGCCCTCTCAAGGATTTTGCTGCTTCTAGTGTAGCCGCCTTACTAGTAACATAAATAGGATGGTAAAAGAACAGATCAAATCTACTCTCATCTCCATTTAGCTGTTCTATAACTGACACTAAATGCTTGCCAGCAAAATATTCTTAAGCAGGAGCCAAGTGACATTTTTATTTGTTTGTGTAGGAATTAATTGTTGATTTAATTATTGCTTTTGCTCATTTAAATGCTCTACAATTCCATCGCTTCCAGTCATTTGTCATCTTTATGTAAACCCAAACAGTTCTTAATATTTTCTTTGTTTTGGTTCTCATGAATATTAATAAAGATAAGTAATAAATACTTTCATATAATTGAATGAAATTTTAGTGAAAGTTATCTCAAATTAATGACGAAAGTGAAAGTTCATTACTACTTGTTTGAAATTGACTATAGTCTACTGTATTAATCTAATTTTTCATCATTTCACACATGTAAATCATCCATCAATTCTTCAGGGAGCAATTTTTTTCTCTCACATTAACCGTATTGTAAATAGCCTTATGGAATTCAATGAATTGAATTGCTGAATGAATGGATTTATAATATTTCGGTGTTACCAACTCCAGTGGAACACAACTGTGGGCAGAATCAATATGAAAACAAATGATTTATTTTGACTGCAGTGCAATTAGAAACTGTGTAATCATCTGTTACTGAATATCAAAGCAACATTTAGCCCCCTAAAAGAAAAGTTTACAGCTACTATAGTCCTGATTTTAATTTGTGGCAAGAATAGGGTGGGCAGGGAATGGGTCATGTAGCAAACCCGCAAAACAGTGTAACCCCAGGTGATTTTAACTCTCAGGCCTCATTTTAATATAATTGATGGGCCCCCACATATGTTGGGGGTATCACTTGACCCCCTAAAGCTATCCTATCACATTCCTGAAAGGATTAAATTACCTGCAGCTGAGTGCCCCTCTAAATACTGCTCCCAATTGCTCTGAGACCAATCCCAATAGGTTTTACTGACCAGTTTGGTGTTGGGCGGGACTTCCGTGGTTTTGAGTTAAAATAGTTTACCGTCGTAGAACCCCAATTTGAATGCATTTAGGAAGCTCCCCAGCTGTGTCTGATAGGCGCCATGGCTAACTAAAAATACTACAGTAACTAAAAAAAACTATGTTAACGAAAAAAACTACGCAGTTAAAATGGCGGCTCGTTAGAACAGAGTGGTAAGTACTCGACAGCAATTTTAATTACCCGCCCCATTTCTGCTGGGCGGGGTTAAAATCACCTCCCAATGCTGTCCAAGAGGACCTCAGTACTTACACAACATCTGATTATTTGAAACATGATCATTAGCAAAGCCATTCAAAATGATTAGATCATTTATAACAACAATAAATGTGAATTAAGACACTATTTTCAATCGCTTATAACTTAGATTATAGTAAGAGCATGGGGCTTCTTGTTTAGCAGATGGCACAAATCAATTTTACAGATTGAAGAAAATTAATCTTGCTAAATAGCAAAATTTCAGCTTTCTTTTAGATGACATTTAATTCTCCAATAATGGTTGCAGTTGTGTGCTGATTGAGAGTTCAAGACTGTGACACAAATGGCTATTTCTCATTATAATTGTTTCTTATGGATTGCAATTTAAACCATAAATAAATTGTAAACATTAATCTTTAAAAGTCATTATGAGAACCTGACCTTTACAGTGACAAGAGCTTTATATGCATATGGGAAACTCTTCACTAATAATACCTTGTTATGAAGCAGCAGAACATCTGACTGCAGGCCACACGTTGATGTTCCCCTGCGCTTTTTTGCTGCACAGCTGCATACGATCCTGATTATATGCAGATTAATCCAGGGTGGTGGTGAGGCAAGATACAGTAAAAAGGTTGAAATATTGATGGATATTTAAACTGTTACACTGTGAAACATTATTTATAAAAAACTAACTGTAATCAAATAGTATGGTAATAAGTGAGATCGACTGCAGAAAGAATTGAGCTGCACTGACACATCAACCAAATTTTGAAATTATAATGCCTTCACCAAATTGCATAAACATAATGGGCCAGATTTTGCTGGAACGGGGCATCTCATGGTATGCTCTGTTTGTTAGACCAATTCATGAATGTTTCGGTTTTTAAATTTTTTGCCCACAAATTTGCTGGAAGTGTGAGCTGATAATGGCACAGCGAGGGCAGGGGGCATCTGGAACTTTGGTGAACAACGAGACCAACAGTGCATCTCCTTAATCAATGAGATTTAAGGTTTGAGAAATAAAACAAAGGAAGGACTGAGAAGGAGAATGAATTATGGTGGGTGAATTCAATGTCAAATCAGGCATAAAGAGAGAGAAAAAAGATTGACATTTTTAAAATGTAAAACAATTTACAACCTGAAAAAAATGAGACTCCACACTTATAATTGTTTACTTTCTAGGCAAGGGAGGTTGATTGGCAGTCATTAACAATGATCACGTAGTTAAAAGGGTACTTATGCTGTTAATTACTAGACTTAACTTTCTGTGGTGAGTTTAATGGGCAATTAATGTGCAAATGTAGCAACTTCATGAAAATCACAGGGAGGTTAAGCGCGAGATGCTGCTTTCGCGAAGCTAGCAGCGGAATGGTGCAAATTGGTCAGTAACTTGTAGCAATTTGCAATTCATGGGGTACCTCTTCCTCGCTTCAATTTGCTGGCCGATTTGCGCGTTAATAACGGCATGCGTCGTTTAGACGTGTTATTTTTTCAGCAAAATCTGGCGCATTATGACAAACTATTTGTCATATTGCTATACATCTTGTAAATATCATGCATGGCATGATAAGAAATCCTTTCTCAGTTAAAAGTTTTTTCAGTTTTCTTTGAGCATCTCACCTTATTCCACCCCTCTCGCCTCTCCTTTAAAATCCTAGTTCTCTAACGCCCACCCGAGTACCACGCCAAGTTTCTTACCGAGATATCTTCACTGCTTTCCTCCCTCAACCTCTGCACCGAGTGACTTGTCACCCTCGGTGATTTCAATCGCCATCTCAACTCATCATGCCCTCTCTCCTCTGAGCTCACTGCCCTCCTATTCTCCCCTAATCTTTCCCTCCATATAAACTCCCCTACCCATATTCACAGCCACCCCCTCAACCTTGCCATCTCATGTGGCCTCTCTACTCCCATCATGTCAATCACCGATAAGGCCATCTATGATCATTCCTCGTATCCCTCTCCACCCACATCCCCCTTCCCCCTCCAAACCCCACTTCCTTCCGTGTCCACCCCTGGAAAAAAACTCTCACCCGAGTCACTTACAATGGCACTTTCAAATTTCCAATTTGAACGCAGACTCGAAAGTTTATGGTGGACAACTGGTTTAGCCATTCATCGCCAGATGTGGCTGGACCACAAAAAGCACTATCGGGTCCTGCTCTCCTCTGCCAAAAATGCTCACTATTCCAGGATCATCCTGGAATGCAAAGATAACCCCAGGTTTCTCTTCACTACAAACCATCTTCTTAAACCCCTCTCCCCTGCCCCCTCCACCCTCACCTCCAACGAAAAGTGCGAGGAGCTCATGGACTTCTTTGTCACTAAGATTGAGACCATCTGTTCAGCTGCCTCTGCCGCTTCCCTCCCTTCCCCTAGCCCACCAAGCTAAACTTCCCATAAGGTTCCCCCTTGCCCTAGAACTGAACTCGCATCTTTCTCTAATTTCTCTCGTATTTCCCCTCATGCCCTCTCCAAGCTCATCTTGACCATGAGACCCACCTCCTGCTCCATCGACCCTACTCCCACTAAACTGCTGACCAACCAACTTCCCTTTCTGGCCTCCATGTTAGCTGATATTGTTAACGGTTCCCTCTCCCGAGGTACTGTTACCCTCCCCTTCAAATCTGCCGTCATCACCTCCCTCCTCAAAAAACTCAACCTTGACCCCTCTCCTTGCAAACTACCGCCCCATCTCCAAACTCCCTTCCCTCTCCAGTCCTTGAATGTGTTGTTGCCTCCCAAATCAGTTCCCATCTTTCTCATAACTCCATGCTTGAAACCCTCCAATTAAGTTTCTGCCCCTGCCACAGTACTGAAACTCACAATCAAAATCACAAATGACATCCCATATGACTGTGACCATAGTAAACTATCCCTCCTCATCCTTCTCGATCTCTCTGCAGCCTTTGACATGGTTGACCACACCATCTTCCTCCAATGCCTCTCCTCCGTCGTCCAGCTGGGTGGGACTGTGCTCGCCTGGTTCCATTCTTATCTGTCCAGTTGTAGCCACAGAATCATCTGCAAAGGCACCTCTTCCCGCTCCCACACTGTTACCTCTGGAGTCTCCCAAGGGTTTATTCTTGGCCCCCTCCTATTTCTCATCTACATGCTGCCCCTTGGCAACATTATCCAAAAACACGTCAGATTCCACATGTACACTGACGACACCCAGCTCTACCTCTCCACCACCTCCATCGACCCGCCACTGTCTTTCATTTGTCACACTGCTTGTCTGATATGAGCAAAAATTTCCTCCAACTAAATATCGGGAGGACCGATGCCATTGTCTTTGGTCCCTGCTGCAAACTCCATTCCCAAGCCACCGACTCCAACCCTCTCCTTGGCCACTGTCTGAGGCTGAACCAGACCGTATGCAACCTTGGTGTCCTATTTGACCCTGAGATGAGCTTCCAACCACATATCCGCTCCATCACCAAGATTACCTACTTCCACCTCCGTAATATCGTCCGTCTCCATCTTTGCCTCAGCTCAGCTACTGCTGAAACCCTCATCCGTGCCTATGTTACATCTAGACTGGACTATTCCAATAGTCTCCTGGCTGGCCTCCCATCTTCCACCCTCCGTAAACTTGAGCTCATCCAAAACTCTGCTGCCCATATCCTAACTCGCACCAAGTCCTGTTCTTCCATCACCCCTTTGGCTCCCGGTTCGGGAATGTCTCGATTTTTAAAATTCTCATCCTTGTTTTCAAATCCCTCCGTGGCCTCGCCCCTCCCTATCTCTGTAACCTCCTCCAGCCCTACAACTCTCAGATCTCTGCACTCCTCCAATTCTTGCCTCATGTGCATCCCTGATTTTAATCGTTCCACCATTGGCGACCGTGCCTCGGCTCTAAGCTTTAGAATTCCTTCCCTAAACCTCTCAGCCTCTCTACGTCTCTCTCCTCCTTTAAGCCGCTTCTTAAAAGCCACCTCTTTGACCAAGGTTTTGGTCACCTGTCCTAATATCTCCTTAGGGAGTTCGGTATCAAATTTTGTTTGATAACGCTCCTGTGAAGCACCTTGGGGCATTTTACTACGTTAAAGACACTATATAAATGCAAGTTGCTTTGTTGTAAAACTCAAGATCCAGCAACAAGCTCATTTCCCCTCAGTGTGTAAGTGGAACTGGTTATGGGCTACTTCCTGTGTCTGGGAATAGCAACTTCTCAGTTCTGGTAAAGCTCATTTTGTGTTTGTCAGTAGGCTTGCTTAGAGCTCTCTGCATAATAAAAGTGTGAGCGCTAATTCCAGTCTCATGTTACTTCTGTAATCATTTTATTCTTAGTTAAGGTGTTGCTGTAAGGTTTAAAATAAATTCAGTTTGATTGAACAAGCTGCCGTGCATTTTCCCATGTAAGTGAATCCTTCTGATCTCCACCTATACGTTATATAAGTGAACATTCTACAATCTGGATTCTGTGTGGGTCACACGCAAACACTCATTGGGCATAATGATATTGACATGAGTAGCACTCTAAGTTCCATTATGATATATCTCCTTACAGTCCCATGACTCCACACAGCACACTTCAAAGCACATAAATAGACATCTCGATGCAATTTGCATACTTTGCGTGTTGAATTGTATTATAAACCATTGGAAATGTTAATAAATGGATTGTTGTTGTTTGTGAACTACTGCAAGATCTCTCAATTACTTCATGCTAGTATGACCTGTTACCTTGTCCTGTAAACAAGATAATTATGTCACCATGCATGTGACAAGAATGGAGATTGCTTTAATAATCTTTACAATTTTTTTAATGAATTATCCACGTAGGATTTAAATGATACCTGAGCTATTTGTACGAATTCAGCTAATAAGCTCACATTGCTACTTGCTTTTTATACGCTTTTGCATATTTAAGATGTACAGAATGAAATTCTGTAATAAGTAAAAGTGCTGTAGTTCTTAATTTCTTGTTGGCATTTTTTCAGTTATACACAGCAGCTTCTTCTCTGTCCCAACAATGTGCCCCAGCCCCAGTCTCAGAAGAGCACCCCCTTGTACACAAGTATTTTCCATTTCCCACACTCGCCATCCTCTGGCTTCGTTGAGTGAGATTGCTAATTAGTGCTAAATTAGGGACAATTTAGTGCTGTAAGCCGATGCCCACTAGGAAATGGATTGAGACTGCTCGAATTCATTTCACATAAGACCCTAATAGACAGCAGACAGAGGAGACTTTCATCCAATCAGTTAGGGCTGGATTTGAATCCAGGTTGCAGAAGTGAAAGCATTATTGTGCCACTCAGTTATCCACTTATTGGTTATGTGTCACTTTAATACGAAATAAATTCACCTGTAACTGCGACTTTCAGAAATTATTAGCTCATCTGAAAACTTCTGTGTCTCCAATAGTGGGAGAAATAATGCCTGGCAGTCCCACCCTCTGCAGTGCCATCCTCCAACTGATCTGATTGATTTTGATCAACCTCCAATCCCAGTGAAAACTGATTTTCCTGTGAAAAGATCACACGCTTATTGAAATGCTAATGTCAGCTTAAAATGCTGATAGTTGATGTGTATCAATGATCTCATTGCAACCTAACGGTAGATTAATTTCCCATTACCCTCAGAGGAGTGTATGTGCTTATTATTGTCACTGCTTGTTATAATGTACATTACATTTTGGTTTTATATTTAAAAACATGAACATTTGTGCATTAAGAAAATAATCAAAACTTGCATGAATTGTAATTACTGACCATTGAGCTCCCTCCATTTGCCTATATAAAGAATTGATTATTTTGGTTATCTTTGTTCAAACCATTAATGGCAATAACCTCATTGAAGGAACTGGTTTAAAAGAGTTATGAGTCTGACAAAGTAAAGGAGTTGAATTAATACATAAGAGTTGAAATGACAAAGATTAAAACATTGTGGACTATTGACTACAAAACCAGTGATGTTACCTCAACACAATTACATGGCCAGCCTTTGAACCCATTTTCATCATAAAATGGACGACCCTAAACAATGGGATATTGAACCCTATAAATCTTTTTATTTAAGCTTCCAATGTTGAGATTCTACCTTTGATTTGTGTGTGAAACATTTCTGAACAAAAAAGGTATAATTGGACCAGAAATTATAAAGGAGATCATTTTAAATATCGAGTCTTTAACAATTCACACATTGGATTATTTTTTAACCCATGCTCTTCAAAGATTCATTTTTTTCACTTGTAAAACCACTGAATCTGTCCTGGTGGCTCAGTGGGTTAATGCATTGTTTTGTCGTACTGAGCCACATAGACTAAGACGTTACCTGTTTTGATCCCTTCCTTGGCCTGTGCTGAGTTATCTGGTTTCAGATGCGGCAGCTGTGGGCATCCTACAATTGACTTTAATGTTCCTAGGCTCGAGAAAGAAAGGAGAGTCATCCAGGGGTCCTGATTGATATTCAGTGACCCCTGCTAGAAAGTGTACAGGGGCCCAGAATTGAACTTGGCTGTCATCCTGTCTGTGGTTGAATAGCCTACCGTTACACTTTCGTGAAAAGTGGCTGCATGGGCAAAGCACTAAGGTCTGTCTACACCCATGGAACTGCAACCCACTATGAGTCAGAGCTTTCAGGAGAGGAAAAGGGAAAAAAATTGGAGGTGTAACTGTCAACTCCAAAATGACATATCTGGCTTCTGAGTATTGTACAACGAGCATCAGTGCAGATATTACTGACTTCATCACAACTATTTTCTGGCCTCCATGTTGAGGTACAAATTTTATATACAGTTTTGCCGGAAGTATTTAGGCATTTAAAAGTGCAAATTCTGAAAGTTTATGAAGGCAGGAGGCTTGATGTGTTGAATGGCCTTTTCTTGTAACATGCTTTTTTATGTACTTAATATCATCGGAGGGTTCCATGGTGAATTAGGGACTGCATTCAGTTTTTTAAATAGTCTAAATCAGCTCTCAGCTGCTGTGAATTAACCTAGCTAAAATTGTTCCCTACAGAACATTAGACTCCAAATGTTCACAGGAGGATAAGTTATTTTAAAAATGATTGAAGTGGGGTTCAGGGCTAGTTTGAGTTGCACTTTATTCAATTCTAAAGATGGAAAACTGGGAACAGGTGTCAGTTACCACCGATCTATACTCCCCTTCCAATTAACACACAGTACCTAAATCCATGATTGCACAGCCTTCTCCATTGCCACATAAACTACTCATACAGCTGTTGAAAATGGTGCTGTTATGATACAACAACAACTTACTTTATATCACATCTTTTTTGTTTGCAAAATATCCAATTGGCTGTAATTTTCTCCTCCAAATTATGAAATAGTCAGCTTAGACTAATGATTGTTGGCTGAAAGAAATCACTTCCCTTCTCCCTGTCATTTTGATATGTCCCTGATATGTTATCATGATCTTCTGAAAACAGGCCTGATTCTGAAAGGATAAGACTTCACTAAAAGGTTATTAATTTGATGTTATTGAAATTCTCCACTAGATGAAATATGTAACATCATTTATAGGAAGTAAGATGTTTACAGTTAGAGGATTTAACAACTGCAGTTAACATGGAAGATCAGAAGAATCCATGAAGAAACTTCAGTCTGAAGAAACTGTAGATTTAAATGAGAAATTAACTTTGAAGAGCACAACAATCTTTAAGCAAGATATATTGATATCCTTAATAGTACAACCAGACTGCAACAAAAAGATTATAGAGTCTGTTAAAGGTTCTCCTCAACTGTTAGTTCAAATAAAATGAAATGTTTGAACTTCACCACACATGGATTCAGCACACTCATTTTAAAATGAATACAGTCAGTAATTATCACCCATCGTTGGCTGAAAGCTAAAATTTGATCAGTTCCAAAATACAGATGAAAGCACTGAATTCCTTACAACCCCACAAAGATGTATAGACAGACCAATTAGATCGGTATAATTTGGGGATTGCACTATGTACAACATGAATATTCAAATGGAGTATGGAGAGAAACATCATTTTAATAAAGTCCATTATTACGTACTTCTCATTTGAACAAAGTTTGCCTGAGGTTAACTCTAAAGTTCAATTCAGGACCAAGGCTGACATACGTATTCGCTTTAAATTTGTGTTAGAGAATATTTGATATAGCTAAACAAAAATTGCAGATCTTCATTCTATTTAATAATATTGCATCACTGCCAGTATCTTGTGTTCAATTGTTTTGTATATTCTACAGGCCAATATATTATGTGCAGTTTTGGGACTGTAACATGCCAACCCTGGAAATGAGAATGGTGGGAAACAAGCTGTTCTGCAAGTGTTTTGCTTCATGCAGTAGGTTTCTGCACAAAAATGAATGCAATGATTGGTCATTTGGATATATAGTCAAGCATTTTGACTTGTTTTGTCTTGCAATTTTCCTTCCCTTGATGTGGTGAAGCAGTGCCTCCCTCCCCTGATAATTCTGCCTTTTAGTGCCATATACACAATGAGAGCGATGCTACAAAGAGTTCATGTAATCTTTCTCTGTTAATAAGAGAGCTATATGATATGAGCATTCTAATGGATAGAATAATAGACTATCGAGGGCAATTGTAAAATAAGTGATCCAACATTAAGTAAAATTATTTGTAGCTCAGTTTCAACAGAAAACAAAGTCTGCAGTGTGTTAGTGTGTGGTAGTCACTGCATATCTGTTTATTATTTAGAGAATCCTCTAGGAAAAGACCAACTTGGAACTGACTTTATAAATTTATTTCACAGTAACTAAAAATTAACAACAAAGCTTTTTATAATTGGTTGGTTTATCTTGTCTAATTTGGTTAAAGCTGTATCTCACAGCCATTAAGTCTGCTCTGTGTCACATTTCCATTCCACTTCCCATTGTATATATCATATTTTCCACTTAACTTTTCCATCCCTGTGATTCAAGACCCCCTGGATAAAAGGCCACATGGAATTGCATTAAGGGTGGTCCTTACACTGTACTGGATATAGTTTTCAGATTCTGTTTCATTTTTTTCCAAAATGGGTTCAAATGGTTAATTTTCCCAAGTAGACAATATAAATTTCTGGGAATGCTGATGTATAACTATCTGATGCAAACACCAAAATCTTTTCAGATTACAAGATTCATTCAACATTTTGCTGTATTTATGGTTTGAGCAAAATGGTCAGCAGGTTGTACTGACTGACCTTGTCTCTGCCGTGCCAGGCTCAATTTGATTTTTATGTTTATACCAATATTCCCACTGATACAGAATGCAATTAACATTCAAAATTGAAATATTGTATTGAGTGGCATGATAAGGAACTTTGTGCTACTCAACAAGTGTTGATAAGATAAATTAAATGTATTTTTGACATGCTTTTATATCACAAGGTTTATAACAGTGCTGACTGCAATGGATTTTCACACCACGGGATATATAGTCATCTTATCTTCAATTATGAAACGACAAGGAAAAACCCTTTTATGATAGCTCTGAGTACATTGGGAACAGCAATGTAATTACACTTCACTTTTTTTTCATGAATGTGGAGAAAGGCCTGTCACGTTACTTCTGAAAAGGCCGTATTGGTGATGCTCGGCCAAGTCCACTCCACCACAAAAAATATTTCACTTAACCACGTTTGCATGGATTACTCTGTCTCCACACTTCTATGTAATGTTGCAATGTGAAAATCTTGGACGACCACTGATTGGGAAATTTAAAATCAAGAGACGTTTCAGTGCATGACTAAATAGAATTAGATCACTTGTTTCCCTCATAGTTTTCAGCTGTTTTTTTTAAACTCATCACACTATTGAACAGCTCATGAAATTTGTTTTTTTCTTACAATTCAGTATTCATGCATTCTTACTGGGAATACTCCTGGCTTGTTGGTTATGCTTAAGTAGATCCTAACACAAACTGCAAAGCTCTTTCCCTGACATCACCTAAAATGTAGACTGTCAATCAGCTTGTGAAGCTAAAGGCACCATCATAAATTTAAAATAAACCAGCTGATGAGTCAAAGGGTCGTAGCTGTCAAAAAACACATTTTTGTAGTAAAATTTGACTTCTGATTCTTTATATTTCTGCTTAATAGAAACTTCAACTCTTTGTTTTAGATGTTAGTGAAGACCTATAATAGACTCCAGGTAAAGGACCTTATGTTAAAAACATATGAACACTATACATAACACTGGTTTTCATATACTTTTATTATTTTATGGAATTATATGTCAAGCTTCCTTTGTTTTTCTTGCATAATAGTCATTATGCTTCAAAAATAATTCATTCCATAAAGCACTTTGAGGTAGTTCAACGGGGTATCGTTTAAACTCATAAGATCTTGAGGAATAATTTAGGTGAAGCACTCCACAATGAGCTGGTCTCAGTAAGCTCTGACAGCTAGGGGCACTGGTGGGCACTGCCTGTACTCCTCCTTTTCCTGCTCCTGCTCCTCCTGCATTATTGCTGCCCAGGTGGTGGTAAAGGCTGGTCCCTCATGATGGCGACGTTCTTGTACTGGAGCACGACGGTTGTTTGCTGGATCACGTTTCTGGGGGCAGCATAACTCTCGCTGCCACCTGCTGTGCAGCTTTGCGCCGGTTCCTGGCAGGAGTCATGAACCATGTCCAGAGGGGACCTCCCTTGTTGCCCAGTAGCCAGCCTGTAACTTACTGGCCTGGCTGGAATAAAGGTGGCACAGAGGACTGGAACATAATGAAAGAGTTATTACGACTGCCAGGATAACAGGCACAGACCTGCATGATGCGCTGCCTGTGGTTGCAAACCAGCTGGACGTTGAGGGAATGGAATCCCTTATGATTGATAAAGATGCCAGGCTGGTGGTAGGGTGCATGCAAGACAATGTGTATGCAGTCTATGGCACCTTACACCCTACATGTGGGCAAAGCCTAGTACTCTCTCATCCTGCTTTGCTCTGTCCATAGGACAGGGATGTGGGTTGTTCCTTCTGGTGTAGAGAGCCTTGGTGACCTCACTGATACAGTGGTGTACTGCGAACTGTGATATGCCGCAGATGTCACCTGCTGCAGTCTGAAAGGAAACCGTGGCATAAAATTTGAGGGCCACGGTGATCTTGATAACCCCAGGCAGTGCTGTCAATGTCTGTTGTGAGACTTGAGTTGTGGCTGAAGCTGGTAACATAGCTTGGTGACAGCCTTCTTGGTGAAGCGAGGGCACCTGAGACATTGCTCCTCGATAAAGTTCAAGTAGAAGTGTTCTCTGAATATCTGCTGTGGATATGGCCTCCTGCACAGTGCCCTCCTCCCTCATGGCAGCTGCTTCTGCTCTCTGCCTTGCTGCTCCTCTTCATCCTCCAGCCCCGAAGGCAGTCTTATGAGGCCACCCATGACTGCAGCTAAACTATTTGAGGCAGTCCAACACCAGCAAAATCTTGCTCTGTTTAGTCAAAGTGAATTTTCCAGATTGATAAAACATACTAAGAAATGCCCAGAAGCTAACCAGCAGCCTGAAATGACAAAATAGCAACTAACCTGTACGTACTGCATGATCCCTTTTAAATAGAACTGGTGAGGGGTCCTTCTTGCTGGTTAGCGCATGTGTTGCTGGACGAGTTCAGCATGTAGCGAGTCATGTGCTGGGGCACACCAAATCAAAAATGGATCCTGTAAGAAGCACAGGAGCCTAATTTACTTAACCTATTCAGCCCCTTAAATAATCCAGACATGCTCTTCTGATGCCCATGCAGTTGCCTATACCGATATGGTGGGTGGCGCACTTCCAGCTCTTAATGAGCGGGCGCTTCCTGCCTGCCATATTGGAAACTTAGTAGGCTGTTTAACCCCTGAAAAACGGGCACTGTGCGGCCGAATAGCTAGGCCTTAATTTCCAGAAAGTGTGAGTGCAGGTAGATAAAGTCTTAAAAAAGGCTTACAGTATTTTGAGATTTATAAAATAGGGGCATAGAGTACGAGAATAAAGAAATAATAAATTTGTAGAAAACATTGGTTCGGCTACAGTTTTGAGCACTGCATTATAGAACGAACATCTAAACCAGGATGATGCCAGGAATAAAATATTATAATTATAAGGAGAGACTGGAGGTACTGAGACTATTTCCATTTGAACCAAAAAGGTTAAGAAGAGATTTATTAGAGGTTTTAAAATTTTTGAAGGGTTTTGATACCTAGTGATATGGGAAAGATTATTTCCCCTGGTTGGGGAGTCATTGATGAGGGATCATCAATTTAAAATTGTTACTAAGAATGAGGAGACAGTTTAGAAGAAATGTCTTTACACAGAGCATGTTGTTGGAGAACGGAATGCTTTGCCACAGAGAATGTTGGAGGCAGAGGCCATTGAATCCTTTAAATGAAAACTGGATAAATATTTCAAGCAGAGATGCAGAGCTATGAGGAGAGAGCAGGGCAGTGGAGTAAATTCTGGATTATTCTAGCAAAGAACTGGCACAAATATGATGGGCCGAATGCCTTCCTTTGTGATGTAAGCTTCTGTGGTTCTAAAATTATCGTCTTCCATTTCTTTTAAAACAAATAGTACACCAGTCATGCAAAGTGAAATGTAATCTCTTATTCTTGGAAACTGCAACCAGTTTAAAGGTCAGAACAGTAAATGCTGGAAATACACAGCAGGTCAGTCACCATCTGTTTTTTTTTAAAAAAGTTATGATTCCCTTTGTGTCCATGCGTGTATGAATTTTGGCTGCTGCTCTGAACCCGAGCCCAATAATTGTGTATCTCTTTATTTTTGGCTCTTCACTTTTACTTTCTGTCCTCTCTTCCCCTTCCTCCTACTTAGCTGTACCACCTTTTTATCTCTCCCTTCTCAGGTATTTTGTCCTGACATGAACCAATCACTACTTCTCAACTTCACTTCTTTCCTTCCTCCACTGCAGGCTTAAATCATGCTTGAACCTGCCCTGGCTACTCTCTGTGCTTCTCTTGACATTCTCCAATGGGCCCATCATGTTAAGCATCACTACTTCCTTAACAGTCGTATCCCCAACTGGCCCATCCTTCTCTCTCTCTCTCTCTCTCTCTCAAACCTTTCTACCCAGCACATCCATGGAGGACCAACATCACCAGCCTCCTTCCTGTTCTGTTTATTCCACACACCACTACCCCCCAGACTCTGCTAATGGATCAAGAATCACTGCCTCTCTCCATTTCCCTCCAAAATGTTTCCTCACTCACAAACAAGGCCTTGTCACCCATGAATTTATTGGGGATGATTATATTGAAACTCAGCCCCATACCAAAGCATCCCTGCTTGGCTATACTTTCTAGCAACTGCCCTGCCCAAACAGCTGTGCTGGCAGTGTGGCCTTTATCACCAAGTCACATCTTTGCCTTTCCCCCTATTCCTCTGGCACCTTCTCCTCCTTTGGGCACTTTGTCTTGTTCCGCCCCGCTTGCCCCCTCTTAAAATTCTCATTGTCTACTGCCTCCCAAAACCCACCCCAAGTTTCTCCCTAAGATATCCTTCTTAAATAAAAACAGAAAATGCTGGAAATAGTCCAAGACAGGCAGCTTCTGTGGAGAAAAACAAAGTTAACGTTTCAGGTGGATGACCTTTTGTTCAAACTGGAAGAAGTTGAAGAAACTCCTTCCAGTTCTGACGAAGGGTCATTGACCTGAAACATTAATTCTGTTTCTTTCTCCACAGATGCCGCCTGATGCGCTGATCTCTTCCAGCATTTTCTGTTTTTATTTCAGATTTCCAGCAGCTGCAGTATTTTGCTTTATCCTTTCTTCTCGAGCACTAGTTCTCAAAGTGCATTTCACATCTAATGAAAGTACTATGAAACGTAGTAACTGGTACAGAAAAGTGGAAGCCATTTTGCACCCAGCAAGATTCCACAAACAGCAATGAGATGCAGCATCGGTTCATCTGATTTTAGTGGTGTTGGTTTAATGAAGACTGTTTACCAGAACGCCAGGATATTTCCCTGTTCATTGTCAAATAGTGCCATGGGATCTTTAACATCTACCTGAACTACAGGCACTGGCAGATGGGGCCTTGGTTTAAGGTCTCATCCGAAAGACAGCACCTCCAACAATATAGCACTCCATCAATACTAAGCTGAAACATCAGCCTAAATTGTGTGCTGAAGTCCTGGAATGTGATTAAACCTAGCCCTCTGACTAAGAGCTTAGAGCGTTACCAGCTGAGTAAACTGACACATAGTGGGCTGGCACTGTTTATCTTAGCTGAGACATAGAGGAGATGCTGTGCACAGATAGGGACCTCTTCTGAATGGCAGGAGGGTAAACTGGAGAGTAAGTCAACACTAGGAGCCATGGCTTACATCTCTGAGGCAATACTGCACAGCACCTGGCAATATAGTGGGGAGAGAAAAATAACTTAAATGGCGAGGGGAAATCAAATTAGTTAAATTTGCCTTTCACGCCAAAATCAGAGTGCAGTGTGATTTTAATCTGTTGTATTTGTCCCAAAATTTGAAAAAAAAATATGCCTGGATTATTGTTAGACTGTCATTAAATTCTATTTGTACATCACCATTCAATCTGTGGAGGGAAGTAATTAGAGGACAGTTACATTTTATTGAACATGTTGGCTTCAATAAATTCCATTTGTGACAGTATGATGCACTTTGTGCTGTCTATGGAGAGGTCATTTAACAGCACTGTAATGCATTGGTTTCTGACAGGCAAAATTGCCATTTTGACCTGCAGTATATCATACGGAACAGCACCTCCTGCCATAATGAAATAAAGGCCGTCTTTCAATCAGGTCTGTTTTACATTGACAGTTGCTTGCAGACCTTTGGGGTACAGTTTTGGCTGAGGTGAGTCTATCTATCCTGACTTTAATTAGTGGCTCATCATGGGAATAAAGCTTAGTAAAATGCAAATGGTATTTACCACTACAAATTTTCATCGTAGTGACTGATTAGTCATGGGAATCTGACCAAACATCATTAACCCTTTCTGGCCTGTAGTGGGACATCTTGCTCTTGTTGCTGCCATGGAGTTTGCCTTTTATCTTTGCAGTAATACATAATTATCTCGTGTCTTAAACTGGCAAAGGCTAGACAACAGAATGAAATCTGCGGGATACCTTAAACCTCTGCTTTTTAAAACTAATCAGATTCTTGCATTTCATACAACTGGGTGTAATAATTTCATGTTTAGTGGCTTGTTTTATTCTGTACTTTGGGATGGAGAAATCTGTCATCTTGGTAACTCCTACGAAATCCTACCCATTGATCAAAATTGAAAGATTTCTCTCTTTTTCCACCCCCCACCCACCTTTTTTAGATCTATGAGTGAGCCTTGATGAGCCTTGAAATCCTGGATTTTAAGATACCATCTGGTGCCCAGGATATTGTAAGATCTTTTGAATCTTTTGCGGCTCTGCTGGAATTCATTTTGCACAGGAGTGAGTTATGCATTTTCCTGTATGGACACTGTAACATTACAAAAGATAGAGTTCTGAAGAGTGTTTGATACATGACAGCATCTGGCTTTGTTTCAAACTGCCAACATAACTGGCCTTCGAGGATTTAGTACTAGATCCATTCTCCAGCACTATCAACCCTCACACTCATGAGCACAAAGAAGAAAAATAAGTCCAAGAAGCAAAAGGTTGAGTTTACAGTTACCTGATTTCTCCTCTCTGACAACCCAACTTAGATTCTGCACTGGTTTTAGGATAAATATATTTCTCTATTCTTTTGATGCCTTTGCATTTAATGTTGTTAAATTATTTAACAGTAAGAACCACAGGTGACACACACAGCAGATCTTTAACATATTATTCCATTTACGTGTGACCTCAGTGAGGGGAACAATCATCCACAGTTTCCATGCCTTACTGCTGTTGTAAACATGTCTGGATGTTGGATGAGGATAGAATCGAGCTTGACTGTGATGCTTCCATCAGTTGAATGACCTGCTAACACTCGACATCGAGGCTCACAGATGGATAACGACCACAGGGTACCAGAAGCTGACCATTATTAGTGGGGCTGAACCCCAGTTAGGAATCAAGTCCTCGAGAACAGGAGAGGAAGGGAGAAAAGTAGTGGAGAGTATGGGCAAAAATAAAGAGATATTGTTATATTCTTCTGGAAAAACAGAATAATATATTATAGTTCTATACATGGCTATTTAGGGGTAAATATAACGAGGGCCTTCAAAAATGCTCATCTCGCAATTCTGTGGTTGTAATAAGTGCAAATATTTTTACTGGCTGCCATATGCAGAATCCCTAAGTAGCTTTCAACATTCAAGCTGGTCTCTTAGTGGAACAACTGTGTTTGGGTAAAATGATCCCCAGAAATAGACACCTGCTGTCGACTGAGCTTAAACGTCCCTCCTTTCCCCAATATAGCATCAGCAATTGGATGTCTAAAACAATCTGTACATCTTTCTACTTCATTAGTTATGGTTAAAGAAATCATAACATAGTTTCACAGGAGGAGGCCATTCAGCCCATCGTGCCTGTACCAGCGCTTTGAAAGAGCTATCCAATTAGTTCCGTTCTCTTGCTCTTTCCCAAGAGCCCTGTAAATTTTTTCCCTTCAAGTATTTATCCAATTTCATTTTGAATGTCACTATTGAATCTGCTTCCAGCACCCTTTCAGGCAATGCATTCCAGCTCGCTGCGTAAAAAAAAATGTTTCCTTATGTCGCCTTTGGCTCTTTTGCCGATCACCTTAAATCTGTGTCCTCTGGTTACCAACCCTTTTTGCCGCTGGAAACAGTTTCTCCTTATTTGCTCTGTCAAAACCATTCATGATTTTGAACACCTCTATCAAATCTCCCCTTAACCTTCTCTGTTCTATGGAGGACAACTCCAGTCTCTGCACATAACTCATCCCTGGCACCATTCTAGTAAATCTCTTCTGCATCCTCTCTAGGGCCTTGACACCCTTCCTAAAGTATGGTGCCCAGAATGGAACACACTACTCCAGCTGAGGCCTAACCAGTGTTTAATAAAGGTTTAGCATAACTTCCTTCCTTTTGTACTCTATGCCTCTATTAATAAAGCCCAGGATCCCATAGACTTTTTTAACAGCCTTCTCAACATGTCCTGCCACCTTCAAAGATTTGTGCATGTGCATTCCCAGGTCTCTCTGTTCCTGCACCCCCTTTAAAATTGTACCATTTAGTTTATATTGCCTCTCCTCATTCTTCCCACCAAAATGCATAATTTCACACTTCCCTGCGTTAAATTTCATCTGCCATGTGTCTGCCCATTTCACTATTCTCTCTATGTCCTCCTGAAGTCTGTTACTACCCTCCTCATTGTTTACTACATTTCCGAGTTTCATGTCATTTGCAAACTTTGAAATGATACCCTCCATACCCAAGTCCAGGTCATTAATATATATCAAAAAGTGCAGTGGTCCTCATACTGACCTGTGGGGAACACCACTGTATACTTCCCTCCAGTCTGAAAAGAAAGTGAATGAATAAATGCAATGGTTAGCAAACTTCTCTGATTTTCTTGTGTCCTTTAAGGTGCATTAGAGGAATCCCTTTTTAACATTTTTTAATCTCCAGTTTCTATAAAATTAAAATGAGCGTAAATGTATATTTCTCCAATCTATTACTTGAAACATTGGCACACCCCTTCACCTCTATTTCCTGAATTTTAGTGAACCATTATCACATTGGATTCTGTAAACCAGCCTAATTCAATATATGAAAGTACTATTGATTGACTGTCCAACCACAGAAGAGGCATCTGACAATGCCCATTTTGATTACAACAGTAAAGAAGTGGCAAGAATTTTTGTAAACATGGCAGGCAAAACATTGAAAATTCTGCAGCTTTATTTCACATCAACATATTCTGGCAAACTCGTATATTAATAAAGCCAATATCCTAATTCAGTTCATTGGATGGACTGGCTCTTCTGTTCCAATGAAAATAATAATGCTTATAATGACAACTGGAACACTTGAAAAGAGAATATTAATATTCTCATAATAGTACATCATGGTTAACTATTAGGTTACGACTAAATGACCAAAAATCAAAGATATTGAGACTGGCAGGCAAGTAAGTGGGAATCTCGCAAAGGTATATAAGATCGTAAACAATATTGAAAAATTAAATCCGGAAAACTAGTTCACATTAAATGGTGACAGTAGGATAAGGGAGATGTAGGTTCAGAAGGCAAATTTAGGACCATTGTCGGAAAGTTCTTCAACCAAAAAGTCATCAACGTGTGGAATAGACTTCTGGATGGTATTGTGACAGAAAAATCTTTGCACCCAACTGCTTTTCAAAGAATACAGTGATGCGGGGGGAGGGGAGGGGTCAAGGGGCACTGCAAGTTCTTTCTCAATGGGAGAATTAGGATAGGCCCAATGACTTGCCTTATTGGTGTCATCTCCTGTGGAAAAATAAGTTTCTGCTATCAACGAATAGGCAGTATTCAAATATGCAAGGACTAAAATTGCAAAAGTATTGAAAAATATGTATTTCATGTAAAGCTGGCAAGTATATTTCAGAAATTCTTAAAGATTTCTTTATCAAGCCAGTAAACAACCCCAATAGACAAATAAAAAGATGGCATTTCCCAATGAACATAAAAGATCAAATGATACAAGCCTGGTTAATTTGAAAGTTTTTCGTTACTTCTCCAGAACTTCAATTTTTTCCTAATTTTAAAAATCAATTATTCCTGCAATGCTTTTCTTTCTGATAAAGTGCATTGATTTGGGGTTTTCTATAATACCACCTTATAATATTTCCTTTTAGTTACCTTAGTGCTGCTTTCTCGGCCTGCCTCAAATTTCATTCTTGATAGGTAGCTCAATCAGTGGCTCCAGTTATAGTGTAATTGTTGATATCCAATATAAAGGGAACCAGTGTTAATACATTGCATTTACTTGAATATTTTATCAAAGTTTTGATTTAATCTTTCTACATATCTGTAACATTTTCTTGTTCCTGTAAGTCAATTAGTTTTCCTGAAGTAAGATGTTTGTCCCTGTCGATTTCCATACCACTTTTTTTTGTGCAGACATTATTTCTATGAGACACCACATGTAAAAATGTTTATTGCAAACCGAAAGCTTTTAAGCAGATTTAAGATGTCAAACTTACGTTTTGTAAATCAGTGTTTGATAGATTTAGCAAGTCACATTATTTACCACCATCATGAATTTTGAAACCTGTATGGCCTTGAAATAAACTTATGGAAAGAAAGAACTTGCATTTATATAGTGCCTTTCACTATCTCAGGATGTCCCAAAGCACTTTACAGCCAATGAATTACTTTTGAAGTGTAGCCACTGTTGTAATTTAGGAAACATGGCTGTCAATTTGCACACAGCAAGGTCCCACAAACAGCAATGTGATAATAACCAGATAATCTGTGTTTAGTAATGGTAGTCGAAGGTTAAATGTTGTCCAGGACACCGGCGAGAACTCCCCTGCTCTTCTTGGCAATAGTGCCATGGAATCCTTTAGGTCCACCTGAGAGGGCGGATGGGGCATCGGTTTAATGACTCATCCGAAAGACGGCACCTCAAACAGTGCAGCACTCCCTCGGCACTACACTGGAGTGTTAGCCTAGATTTTATGCTCAAGTCTCTGGAGTGGGACTTGAACCCACAACCTTCTGACTCAGAAGAGAGAGTGCTACCATTGAGCCATAGCTGATATGCAGTATTAATTTAAATATTTATTGTGTTTGTAGTTTGTCTGTGATTTTAGTTGAAGCATTAACTAGTTAAGATGAATGGGTTAATATGATTCTTAAGATAGCAAACAAAGGGATTTCATGTGAAAGTATTAACTATATGTATGCTAATATCAGAGTATAATTTCAAGGTCTCTATGCTGAGACCAACAGATTTCCTGTTGCTGCTCCATTTTCCGTTTGATTTTACAATGGTTTGACCTGGTGCATAAGGTTATCAAGCATATGGATGGAATATGTTAACCAGGAGGAAGGCAGTGGAATTACTTAAATGTACCTCATTTTCTATTTAAAAATAAAATCATAGTAATTATAGAAATGTCTGTATTCAAATAGATGACAGTTTCTGACAGTGGAAAGTGTTATTTATTGCTAGCAGTAATAATATGCTTATTTTAAATATTTATTAAATCTGTGTTTAAATGTTAAGATTTACTATATCGTGACTTTCAACGCCCAGATTTAGTAAATCCTAGTTTTACAATGGCATGCTACCTGCCATGACTGGTAGCTATGTTATAAGAGAATATGCACAGTTAATTGAAGAACAGAGGAGTTGGTTCCAATGATAAAGGTTTGGGTTTCTGGCTAAAGAAGCTTGTGCAATAATAACCTGTTTACTTCAACAATCTGAAGGTAGATCTGCCTTAATCCATCATTTAACAGAGACTGTAAATGTTGTTACTTCTGAGCTCTTGATCCATGTCTAAGGTAATTTTCATGCTGGAACTATTTCAAAGGCATTGTAAATTTCTGGCCAATTTATTATTCTAATTGAGATCGGGTTAAAGGAGATGTAGTTGAAGGTGGAAGACTACCCATTGCATGGAACAGGAGATATTTAACTGGGCTGCTCATTGTTCCTATCTTCTTTGATGTGGAGATATAATGCCTTTTATTGTTAGTATCATATATAGTTGCAGATCTCGACAGGTCTGGAAAGTGCTGCGCTTTTTATTCCTTCAAAGGTTTCATATTCTGAATCTGTAACTTTCTGGATGGAAGCTAGCTGCTACCTTGAGTATGGTAATAGAGCTACATCTGGAATTAACATTTGTCATTTCAGTATAGAAACATTTAGGTGTATTGTAAGAAATAGTCCAGTCAACGTTATAACGTGTGCACATACAAAAGGAAAACCACAGAATGGTAGATATGTCCCACTGGGCATTTACAACGTAAATGGTAAGATTAACTCCATTCCGTGTCAAAATGCTGAAGCTGGTTAAAGCCCTAGGGCTCATTTGAAATAAACTATAAAATAGAGAGAATTTCTATAGAGTTTTTATCAATGCTATAAATTGTACTTCCCGAAGTAATTCTGTTGAAACATTATTCTCTATGCTGTGCTCTTTTTGTCAAAATTGAGTGGAAAATGTCCAGTAGCACCATCCTAAAGTAACAACCATGTGTATGCTAATGAAAAGACTCATGCAACCTTAACATTGATTAAATCTGAACATAGGATTTCATAAATGTGAATGTTACATTCAAAATTCAACTGCTATGAATGCAAAATGTCAGGATTTGTCAAATCTAAACACTAATATCAAATGGTTCTAAATTCATAAGGAGTCAATCAAGAACTTATGAATACATATCTTCCATATATATGGGAGCTTGCATAGTCCAGCTGTAATTAAATATATTAATCTGAAATTCTTCTGGAGGGCATATGGGTGATGAATCGGGGGCTTGGCAGAACTTTTGCTTGCCCCATAGATGCACCCCTGACCCTGTCCCAATACCCAGGATAAGGGGCATCAGCATATTTTGGATGGGCACCTGCACCATTTTTGGCACGACTGAGCACCAGAGTCGGTCGGTGGGATATTGCTGTGGTACCTTGTTGAAGTATAAGAGGGCCAGCTATGCTGTTGAAATTTTAAACTCATTGCTTTCCCAATGTCAATCAATTGCTCTGTGATTATTTTCTGTTGGGAAGCCAACCTTTGTAAATTTCAACCTTTGCTGCTTCTTCCACAAGGATCAGGTCCTGGCAAGCAAGTATGGCTCCTTCATTCATGTGTACATCGCAGAGGGGGCAATAGAACTGGAACTGGCAGGAATTCTGATGGTTAGCATCATCCTACCAGTCCTGCCTCTTTCAGTGTTATCCACATGGCAAGGGGTGGTGCAAGATGTCCCTGACCCCACATCCAATGGAACTTTGAAATGAATAATAAAAAAGGTGGAGACCTAGCACAACCCGATGCTTCCCCTGCTCAGATTGCATTCATTGCCAATAGGGAGGAATTGCATGGCAATGGACTCACTGTCTGCCTAAATATATCTCTGTCCGTCTTTATATATATCTCTGTCTGTTTTTATCTAATAAGGAGATATATATATCCTTCTGGAGATTTGGTGAAGGAAATCCTAATAAGGTCTGAGTTTAGAATATTTCTGTTAGTTCCACCTTGATAAATTAGTCTCTATCCTGATGATAAGAGTCTTAAAACCAAGTATTAGTCATCTCGCATAATTCGACTGGGAAATGGATATATTTAGAACACACAAAATCCAGCAGGCTCGCCTTTATAATAACGATCTTCTGTTGGTGCAAAGTGGCTTCAGCTTTCCAATGATGCAAAAACAAGTTTGATGGGAATGTAATTTGGCGATCTAAGTCTTGAGCGCATTAAAGCCTGAACTGAATTCAGATATTCAGGAATTGTGAGTTTGTTCAGATGTGGAGCAAAATTTGGAGGATCATTCTGCACCATAATTTCAAGAACGTTGTAAGTAAATCCCATTACATGAAAGATATGTCACAAAAAGTCAAGTATTTTTATCGTAAGGTATTACTTTTATCCACTCCTCTTTGCATTAAGTTTGCTTAAATATTTGCGTGAATATTTATAAGTGCATATGTTTATCACGGCAATATCAAATGATATCTGCATGTTCAGAAAGCCAGCAATGCAATAGATTTGTTGGAGTGGAAGAGCAGTATAACTCGGGTCTATTAAACCATTTGATAGACTAATCACATATTGGTCTCAGACTGGTAAGTGTAATATAGCTACATCCATTATCATGTCAGTTTAATTGTGGGTGTAGATTATACATAATGGTCAAATTTTACAACTGTAAAAATAGGGAGTTATTATAGTAGTAACCATACGCTGCAAATTTTGGAAATTTATTTTCAAAAAAGAAAAGCATTTATTTAATGCCTCTCTTCCTCAGGATGTTCCAAATGCTTCACAACAATAGAATTCTGTTGAAGTGTTATCACTGCTGTTATGCAAGCAACACAGAAACCATTTTGCGCACAGCAAGTCCGACAAACAGCAATGAGCTAAATGATCGGATAATTTGTTTGGTGATGTGGGTTAAGGGATAAATGTTGGTCAGTGCACTTGGAGAACACCGATGCTCTTCTTTGAATAGTACTGTGGGATCTTTTACATCCACCTGAACAGACTGGGTCGTGGTTTAATGTCTCATTCGAAAGGGGTGGTGTGGGGTAGATTGGAATGACTGTGGATGTTCCTTGGGACCACAAGTGAAAATTCTTTAAAGTAATCTCAGAGTAAAGTGGAAAAGGTTTTGTGAAAATTCAACCCTACAGACATGAACCAAATACTGTTTGGACCCATAGGTTAAATGATTCACTGTCTGTCTGCATTTGACTCACTGAGGTCCCATAACTCAGGTACTTGGACTGCCTGTTTCTGCCGCAAAGTCATGGGACTGTCTCTGAATAGGATTGTTTTTGTTCGATGAAAATGTTTAAACATTGATGCATTGAAAGTTTTCAAAACTCAAGAGTGTTAGGGTATAATTCACAAGTTAATAATCTTGATAGTTGATTAGCATGGTCTACTTTAATACAGTTGTTTTTGTTGGTTTTGATTTCAGTGTCCTCTGGGGGTTGGAATTCTGTACTTCTTTTATGGGGTACTGACTCAACATGTGCTCAACCTGCCTGCAGGCTTCTATCAGGCTAAATCAAGCTGACACTGATTTCCTGTGTTTCTCTATCACCATAAACAATGATTAAGTCCATATGACAAAGTGATATGCAATCACCTTCCTGAGAAATCAGCTAAAATTTTAACTATTATAATAGAAAACAAAATGCTCAGAAAACCACAAGTCTTCCAACAGGTCTGAAGCCTTAGTATTCCATTCCTAACACATCCATCTACTGTCTCCTCTGTGGGGATACATGGCCTACTCAAGAGTGAAAATGCTCACCCAGTGTAAACATTCATTTGGTCATAATCATTTGTTCACATTATTTCCAGGATAAGTCTAATTGAACGTTGATGGATTACGATTAAAATAAATTACAAATCCGTTTGCGGAGTAAAGATCCGTCTTCTATTAATAACTAACGAATGCCTTTGCAAGCTTAGTTGTGCTGAAAGTAAGATTTTTGAAGAAACTTTTGCTTTGCATTGTTAGTAGTAGAAGTGATGAATGATTCTGTGCAAATTAAAGATTCTAGGGGAGTGGCACTCCTGGAACCTTTCCTAGGCTTCCATTTTGCAAGTGGCCAGGTTGTGAGAACTGAAACTGCATCTTTTTTGCCTATGTGCATTCTGGCCCTTTTAATTTCAGTGCAAGTCTGTGTAAAACAGGTGATAGCAAATCAGCAGCACATTTTACACCCAACTAGATTTTCTCTTCCACTGACGGCGTGTAAAATCCGCTCCCGATTCACTATCGCCTGTTTTGAGATACCCCCAGTAACTCTTTGTCTGATCCAGGCAAAGAATATTTGATGAAAGGGTGATTTCATTCCCCCAACAGTTTAAAATTATCAATCAATCTCTCTATACAAAAAATAGATAGAGAGATTTCTAATTTACATATTTAAATAGCCCACTGACTGAAACAGGCAGGCATTTTGGCTGCCCAGTGGTAGACTCCTTTAAAGGTGGCAGTAGTTGGAGCGCAGTGTAAACGGGGCAGTATACCATTAAGTTGCTACCACCCCGTCTATGCCAAGCGATCCAAGTTAAAATCTAACCCTTGGTATTAAAATACCTTCCTTGGTATCTTAATGGGGGCATTAATTGTTGAATCAAAATGATCCCAATCGTGCTAATTAACCACCAAGATTATTAACTTGTGAATTTTATCTTAACACTCCTTGAGCTTTCAAAACTTTTTCAATGCATCAATGTTTAAACATTTTCATCAAACAAAAACAATCCCATTCAGAGACAATCCCACTGACTATGTGGCAGCAACAGGCCATTCAAGTACCTGAGTTATTGAGCTTCAGTGAATTAAATGCAGACTGACAGTGAATCATTTAATCTGTGCTTCCACAACAAGCCCATCAAAACTGTATGTGGTTCATATCTGTAGGGTTGAATTTTGACAAAAAACCTTTTACTTTAAAGAATTTCCAGTTATGGTCCCAAGGAACATCCACAGTCATTCCAAACTTCAGTAATTTCAAGATTCAAGTTCTTTGCGTGGGCAGTCTGGTGGTGTTAGTTTTCATATTAAGTTACTCCATCTGTTCTTTTTGATTTTTGAAACATTATAAGATATCTTAATTTACCTAAAACGGTTTGTAATAAAGACAAATCAGAAAGAATGGGAAGGTCTTTTAATAGTGGATTTAATGCAGAGGATATAACCTGGAACATTTATAATTAGAGAAAGGAAGAACCTGCATTTATATAACACCGTTCATAACCTCAGGATGCCCCAAAGCATTTTACAGCCAATGAAGTGCAGTCACTGTAGTAATGTAAGGCAGCCAATTTGCGCACAGCAAGGTTTCACAAACAGCAATGAGATAAATGACCAGATAATTTGTTTTTTTTTTAGTGATGCTGATTGAGGGATAAATGTTAGCCATGACCCTGGGAGAACTTTCCAGCTTTTCTTCGGATTGTGCCATGGAATCCGTTATGTTTACCTAAGAGACTGATGGGGCTTTGGATCAACATCCGGATTTAATGACTCATCCAAAAGACATTGGGGATAATTTTAACCCCCAAGGACGGGTGGGTTGGTAATCAATGTTGACCATTTCCCCTGTGAAGTATCTTGGAACATTTTCCATGATAAAGGTGATATGTAAATAACAGCTGTTATCATCAGGTGGATGTTAATGTGTCCACTGCAATCCTTCACAATGTACTGGCCAACATTTATCCCTCAACCAGCATCACCAAAATAGATTAACTGATCATTCACTTCATTGCTGTTTGTGGAACCTTGCTGTGTACAAATTAGCTGTCACATTTACCTACAAAACATATGACTACACTTTGAAAAGTAATTCATTGAAAGTGAAGTACTTTAGAATGTTCTGCATTCATGATAAGATGTTTTTTTTTCTTTCCACAAATACATTTTAACTAATGAGGGTCCAAATGGAAAGGATAGAAATTGTTTGATAACTAAGGCAGTGAGTTCCATACACTGAGCAGAAGAGAAAAGATTGATTACAATAATTGAGCACTTTGGGAAATGGGGACTTAATCATGGTGGTAGATCGGTTTGATGAGAATGAACAGATGAGCTGAAAAAGCGAGCTTATTATTGAAGTAATCAAGTGCAAGGTTGTGAAAGCATTTGAAAATTCAAGGTTCATGATGAAACTTGCACTTAAAACTGAGCTGCTGTTCCAGCAAGTTCTTGTGAGCAAATGGCTGACACACCATTTGGGAATAATTGTGTCTCTGGTTATGAGCTTTGACATAAGGTTATCTGTCAGAACAGTACATTTCTCTTTGAGCCAAACTACATGTTTTGTTGCTAGATGAACCCAAGGGACCTGTCCGTTGAATAATGAGACAGGTTTTAATCAGGATAATATTAATTTAAATATATCTGATTACTGTAAGAATGACTGATTCAGCAGTGTTCTGCATATCATCATGTAAAATTATTACTGCAGTCTGACACTCCTATAAATAATTTGTCTTGAGGTCTAACTTGTTCTATATTATTTCATACTCCCTTGAGATAATGGTCAGTGTGAGCTCGTTAGAAGTTAGATGGATGCAGAGAATCATTCATTAGGCATATAATTAGTCAAAGGCTTGTCATGCAATGCACAGGCAAAAACATCCTCTGGGGCATCTTTCGTTTTGAACTTGCTTAAAGGTGATTACATTTTTAAATGTAATGTCCACCACCATTTGAAGAAACATGCTCAGAGGAAAATCACTGCAAGTTGAGATAAAGTGGATTATCTTAGCACAAACAAAGGAGATGGTTGTGATTTGAAGAATATGCAAATATAAGCTGGCTGGATCCTGGAATGGTTTCCTTTATACAATTGTAAGCAGCAGAAGAAACAACTCTTGTTATATCACTTCACAGAAGTTATTCCAAATGTTGGCAGTCACTTTGCATAGAAATATTTTTATATTCAGTTAATATTAAGGTACCTCAATGTAGCTGAACCTTGCCATATCTAGTACTTGAGATAAGCAACAAGGAAATCATTTTAGAATTTTATTCCCCTCCCACTGCCAGAGATCATATTTACAATACTTATGAGTATGAATGATAAACTGTGTAGTAGCTATTCATGTTTATTTGTTTTCCATTTTTATTATGTGCTATAAGGACTGGAATGTGTTTTTGGAAGAAACCTGCAATATATTGTGCTATTTCTTAATAAATTCTGTGTCCTAAGAACTAATGGCATAGTTCTGTGTGTGAAGTATTCAGTTCCATACTATGTATCCCCCAGACCCTTTCATTCCTCCTCTTGTTTTTCTATGATATGCTTTAAATTACAAAAAGATGTTGGAATATTCTGCTTAAAGTTTTTTGCACTTCCTGATCTACAACTGGGATCTAAGAATAGTACATGCTACCATGAGAGGCCCTGCTCTGTTACTGCTCCAGCTCCTTCAGGCTCAGAGGCTCTATCTTGTAATTATCATGAGGTGTTTTGCCATTTGTGATTTTTACAATTTTGCATATAATGGCATATTAAGACAATGCATGTTCCAATTACATTATTGTGATCCCCTAAAAGGTGAGCATAACAATTGCTCCATCCTATTGTCATGGTAGAATAGGTGTATTATCAAAGAATTTATGTATGTATTTTGAAATATTTAGTAATTTACTATTCTCATCAATGTAAAGATGTCAGTGGTGGGAAGTGGTGTATTTTACCACTCTTTTCACCCAAAAGCAGCTTGAAGCATTCCATGGTAAGGTGCAGAAATGGTTTAGGCATAGGATGCAGCTCCCTCTCCTATGTCCCAATAATGTGCCTTAACTGCAAATCTAATGTGCTGGTACATACCTAATGTATCATTGAGCAATGTCACCCATCTTTGGCCCTGTACACGTGGTTGGTGAGCTTTTTTTGAGTATTGATTTCGCATTATAGCTCATATCTTTATAAAGTGGATGGAAAGTTGTAAATCATCTCAGTGAAGTTAGATACACCTTTACTTTCTTTGTAGAACAGCTATAGTTTTAGTGTGTGCCCAAATTCCCCATGAGTCTTTCTGTTGATTTTAAAAGCTTATCTTATTGAGATGCAGATCTCCTTTATAAACTTCCAATCATTTAAGAATGGGGCATGATTCTATTTTGGATTTAAAAGTTTAAATAATTTGGTTTTATTCTCTCAAAATGTTTAGGAATCAAGTCTAAAGAAAACCTTGAAGTAATTATTTTTGTAGATTAAGATTGCATTGGATCTGGTAGTTAGCAACAACTTGAGGCAAATGTCATCACACAGGGCTCCTATGCATTATACAAAATCCTGACAGAGTTGAATGTTTCTCTTCCAATCACAATTACTATGCTTTGAGTTGTAAATCCAAGCCCCTAAATGAGACTGGTTATTTTCCTTACATCACGTGGTAATCTTATGGTATTTCTTTCAGATTCAAAGCCTCATGGGAAAGTCGGCAAGCATGTTGTAAAGTGTTACCAACAGGGTGAGATGTGAACTCCTAACACTGGAATAAAAAGGTAGTGCAGGCTGCTTTCTACTGATCCAGCTTCATGCACATCATTAACAAGTGAATCAACTGTTAGTTCCAGATGCTACTAAGACATGGGTGTGATCACCTTTGCACTTCACTCTTTCATTTTGCAGTGAATGTATTGATCAAATGATTACACACGGGCTTCTCGAAACCGTATCAGCTGCAAATTACTTCACAAAGCAGCCTGTGCATTTAAGGCGCTTTTATATTGATAATGTGCTTTAAGCAGCAGGACTGTTGTACTCCCACCACTGACAGAATCTGACAATATAAAGCAAGTGAATTGCATTACTCCCTTATCCAGTACCTGACAGTTGCTCAGTCCCATCCTCTCCCCACACCACCCCACCCCACCCCACCCCACCCAGCAAAAACTGGGCAGAGGGAGGCAATTAAAATGAAGGGGGGACTTACTGTACATATTGGCTTCCTGCCTGATCTGGCTGACTTTAATTTTAAATTGCAGGCAGCAAGGACACCTGACCAGACCAGCAGGGTCCTTCTTTAAATATGCAGATCATGTTCCAATGATGTCATTCAGCCCCGGCTGCAATATTAACCTGAGGCCTGAGTGGGGCAATGATGGTGGCTTCTCTGTTGGACCAAACCTATCGGGAAGTGGATCTGGGGCCAGAAGAGGCTAAAAAAGATTTTTTTTTAAGTTTCCTTGTAGTCCAGGAAGAGTAGGAGTGTTCCTCTGAGCCCCATAATGAAACCTTAGGACTCTCCTGCTCCTGGATACCCCCTCCCTCTCCTGATTCATGTTGGACCCCCTCCTGAAGACTTACCTTAGTGCTAGGGACTGTTCTCTCTGGCCCCTGGCGGCAACCACCTGCCACCCGATTTTAATGGCCTGGCAGCTGCTTTCCGCCGACTTCCAGATGGCTTTGGTTAGGTAGACATGTTAATGAGGCCCGGCTGTTAAAATCTCCCTGGATAGGCCGGCCGCTCACTTGGCCGCATTCCCGCCCGGGATTTAGCTTCTCTGCTTAACTGCCACTTCCTTGGTTGTCCAGCATCAATAGATGTAGTAACTAAACAAGATATCAAATAAACTTAATTGAAAGTTCATCTACTAACTGACTAGATGGACAGTTTTCTTTTATTTACCTTGTTCTTTCATTTCCCCTCAATCTTTCCATTAACTTGTAAATTGTTTGCTGTTAGTAATCTAAAAGTGACCAGCAAATTTATCAACTGACTCAAAAAATATGATCAATCTTGCCTGTCTTTTGACAGTAATTGAAAAAATGTCAATCTAAACTGTACTACTCAATTAGCTGAAATATACCAGGTAGACAGAATGGTATTTTATAGCAATCATACACCTTGGTGCATTTGTATGCTTGAAACCAAAGAGGTCTAAATATGTTTCAAAACCTTATATTCAGCTTCAGTGTCAAGTTTGTCACAAATTACATAAAATTACAAAAGATGATAAACATTTTTGTAAAAAGTAGTGTTTTAAAATTTTTTATCCGATGATATCAGTCATAACTAATTTATTGCAACAACTATAATTACTGTATCATTATTAGCGATCCAATTCATGCAAGTCCTTTAGGGCCTCATCTTGTATGTATTAATTGTGGGATTTTTCCATAGTAGATCCATCAAGACTACATTAATAATACATATGAGATTACATAATTTATACCAGAATAACAAAAATGGGAGAAAGCTGGTTTAGAAATTGCAATGATGAATTATTCCCATAAATGCTTAAGACATACAGTGACCACACTGATATAATCAGAAGAACTCACTCTTAATTAATGTGAACAGATGAATTGGAGAAGAAAGAAATCTTGTACCTGGATCGAATAGATTTGAGTAACACACTGCCTAAACTATAGTTTGAAAAACTTTGATCAGTTTTCTCTGTTTTTAAATAAGCTAATTTAATTAATTTACTTAGAGTGTGAATATTACTTTCTGATATTGCTTCAGTGATAAATTTGCTAAATTCCAGTGTATGGAGGCCTATGTTTGTTACCACCTATATGCCATCGTAAGTCACACTCTGTTAGTTTACTAACTTGGATTTGCTATGGTCCAGGTATCTTTTTAAAGTAACAGTTGTAAAGTTCTACTCTGTTCTTGAAACAGTGCTCAAGGTTCAGTTACAGTTCTACTTTGTAATATCACATCCAGAAAATGGAATGAAATTGGTATTTAAAGAGATACTTGATTCTGACAGTGTTGTCTGGTTATCATGCAATCCTATAATTACCTCAGCAACAACTCCTGTAAAGCAAGTCCCTGCAATTTGTATCTCTTTCTCTGCCCTCTCCTCCACTCCTGAAGATGCTGACTCTTGCTGTGCTTTGATTCTATCGCATTTGCAGCAAAGAGGTGTGCAGCTTAATTGTAGAGCCCCAACTGCTGCCTTGGTTGAGATCAGGTAGCACAGACCAGGAATCGAATCTGATACTTGCAAGTCTCTGTGGCTTAGTGCTTTTACCTAGTAGGCCATTGGGGAACAGACTCAAAAATAACTTTTAAACAAAAATGGCTGCACTGTTTTATTGAAAGGGAGCATAAATACTCCCTGTATTGATAGAATGCTGTGAAAGCTGATAAATTCATTCTCCAGTTCTCTGTTTGGATCACTTAATATGAAAAAGTCCTTCAAGGTCAAGCAAGATTAAAGAACTGTAATTATGAACTGATTTCTTTGTTATCTTGTGTTTTTCCATACTGCTTTTACATGGTGATATGAAGGTCATTTTCGTTCCATTATGAGTGATAAACAAAAATAGGCCCACAATAACTGCCCACAGATAGCTGGTACTGGGCAGACATGAGAACAGCAAGATTATGAATGGTTTGCAAATCTCTGTTTTAACGGCAGGCACAAGAAAATCTCATTACAATCAATTTTTGATGTTTGATGATACCGTTGATTAAGCTTCTAGTTAAGGCTATACCTGTATAAATCATTAAACATGAAACAACTTCCAAGACTTTCATTAATAAATTCAGTGTTAATTAGAAATATCAGCAGTTGACACAAAAAAACTCATTACATTTGTGACCAAAAGCAATTTGCAATTTTTTAAAGTATGATCTTATCAGGTCCTGACTGACATCTAACTTCATTGGATCCTTTTACTATCCTTATGGAAATCTCTGAAATGTTGAGACATTCCAAGCTGCAATACTAACCCTAAGCCCAATACAACAACAATGTAAACTTTAACAGCACCTTTTACATTAAAAAAATTGTCCTGGAACACTGCTGTCTGGTTATATTTTTCACCTCAGTAATCAGCGGTGGCAAGATCAAAAGGTAAATTGTAAGGAGGCGAAGTGGCAAGGTTGATGGGTTTAGAGAGACTATTCCAGAGTGTGGGGTCGAAACAGCTGAAGGCCCTGCCACCAAATGTGATTTATACTAAAATAATTATTTATATTAAAGAAATTGTTGCGCGGATCCAACATTTGCCTGCACGCAACAGTCCTTGGACTTCCAAAGTAATTAATTATGTGAAGTTTTTTGAAATGCTTTGATGTGATGAGGCCCTATATAAATGCAAGTGTTATAATAGCAAGTTCTCAGGGCCATAAATCAAAAGAAACATACACAGTAGTAATGCAATTCCACAGGTCTCATTAATAAAAATGATATCCCACTCAGGAGAAAATAATAGTGATTACTAATGTGAACTATGGGCAAATGTCTTGCCTTTTGTGTGTTAACACAAAACATTTGTACCAGCATGACATTTGATTCTTGTCACTGGTGTAGTAAGTTTGTACTTATAATTGTGACCAAAGTCTTTTTGCCACTTGCCTGTTCTAATACTAGGGAATTAATGCTGCTGGTAGTGACAGGAGAAAAAGGAGGAAAATTGGAGAATGAGTCAGCCCAGGTATGAAGTTCTTTTTTTCAACCCAAACTTCCCTTTAGTTCAAGTAACAAAATGTGGATCAAAATGGAACAAAAAAAATTGCTTATTTGTTACATTCTAATGAATACATTAGATAGCATTTAGAGCAAAAACAAATCTCTTCTCTCCTCCCCTCAAAGTATAAACACCTATTTTATATTGTGTTTGTGTTAACGAGGGCAATTTTTACCCAAATGTGCTGTTCAACCTTTTAGATTCACAAATTTGATGCCTTTGCCCATGACCTTGGTGTTTAACCAGAGCTATGTACTAGCTCATGTTCAACACTACTTCGCAACTTTGAAATAAGTGGGAGTTGTTCATCTTTCAAAATATGAGGTAGCATTGTTCATCATATGTTACCTAAGTGTATCAAATGCCTAGTTTTTTAAATAACAAGTTTAGTGTTGTAATTGCAAGCAAATTGAGATTAGAATTGCTTATTATATATAATTTTAAAACTTTTTTTGTTGAAAACCAGTTTTAGCAGTACTGATCATAGTTATTCAAGTTAATCTGATTTCTAGTAGCATGTCTGACTGATGATTAAAGGGTTAATTCATCACAAAGTGCTTACATACTTGTTAGACACTGAGTTTAAGAATTACAGACATTACTTGTGTGGAAATTCGATCTTTGCTTTGGCCGTCTTTGATTTACAGTATATGCTAGATAAAAGGTAACAATTCACTCACATCTGGTAATGTGTGGCTAGTATGTGTGTCAGTGTCAATTCCTGTACATGAACAGGGTGCTTTTAACTGAGTAGGTTAAGCCACCATAGCACAGACACTGATATTTGAGAGCAGGACAAGCTGTGCTGGTGATGGAGGAGCCAGCATTCATTTGTCAAACATCCCAGATGAGCGTAGCAGCAATATAAGTGACATATGCCTCCTATATAAATGACATGTAGCTCCTGTATGATATATATTTCACATTTATTGGCATTACTTTTTATATGGTTACCATAACATTACAATTAGTTAGATGGCATAATTTAATGATGAGGCTGCTGCGGCGTTCTCATGGATTTTACAAGTTCATTGTAAGGTTAAACCAAGAGCAATGAACACACGAGCCAAACAAACTAGAAAATTTGCCTTGTGTGTCCGTTAAACTATTTTTTTTTGATGTATATGATTTAAAAACTTTCCAACATTCTGAAAGTTTATGTTCACACAATGCAATGCTAGCCATAAGATACTTTAGTTTGGAATGGTATCTCCTTAAGTGCCCTAATACAATCGATGTTTTTACTGGCAAGAAACAAGTATGTTTTTAAGGTGCATTGTCCTCATGAAAAAGTGCTTGGTAGACTATTTTTGTTCAGGAATGAAAAAGAGCTGGAGGAGCCACAGTCCTATTGTTACAATGAAGTCATGCACAGAAGATGTGGTGATGAGTTTCAATGCAATTTACATGATCAAGTAGTGCGTTTGCAAACAAATGAGAAAAGGTTTACCAAGCAAGTGTTCAGGATGCTGATGGTTGAAATCATGGTTTCTCTGTGCTGTAAGCATTATTAAAAACAAATTTGCAAGTTTGAAATAAGATTGCAAACTGAAGCACTTTACCTCACTACACTGTTTTACACACATTCCCTTATAAATAACAAACCAGGGTAAGAAATTTGGATGTTTTGCTTCAATATATTCTGTTTTCAAGATTAGTTTGCAACTTTCAATTCCCTATTTTTCCTCCAGTGTTTCCTTATTAGCTTCCCCTTGCACCTCTTTCGTGTTGCTGTAGCTCCATTAGCAAAGGCCCTTCTGCACCTCACCCAAAAGGCTATTTATCATATGTGAGCCTGGACAATGAATGTCAGCAAGCTATTTCTTACCTCTCCCATCCACATGGTCACTTCGAGCAGGGATCACTGACAAGCCTGGGTTTTATCTCTCCCTGACCCCGAGTGCTGGGAATCAGTACTGCAGTACTACTGTTCTAGTTGAGACTGGATAACTCAATATAGATTAAACATCAAATCTAAGACTTTCTTGCTTTGTATGGTTCAGTGCCACACCATGCATTGTGTTTAACCATTGTCTACTGGCTAGCTCCTTCCATTTCATTTTAATAGGGATTGATTTGTGATATAGCATCTATAATTGTCTTTGGGTTCCAGTGTTATGCATTTAAGAGAGAGTTAGTGTACTTTACCAGCAGAGGATGGGAAACATGACATTTAATTATGTTTTTAAACTTGTACTGCCAATTGTATGATGTAATTTTCTGATATCATCTGGTGACAAAAGGCATATCTCTCCTTAGCAGTGGTCATAAGATAAGCAATGCTTTTATTACACTAGGATTTTCATGCTGAATTTATATGGTGGGTAAGTAAATGCCTCTTGGCATTCCAGTGTCCCTAGGTAAAGAAAATTGGGAGGAAAAAGTAAAGAAGGAGAAAAGCTTTGTGTTTTTTTTGTGATGTTATCTCATTTAAGATGTTCTTATATCTGCATAAGTCAATTGTTTCTCTTCAGCCTTTCTCCTGAAAGAATACACATGTTAATGCAGCTGTGTGTGATGCATTTGTCAACTATAAAGTGAAGTCATGCAGTAAAATGAAACTGATCTGTTGAGCAACACCTCGCCGTGAGTCTACAGACACTTTTGTTATAATAGTGATAAGGTACATTTGTCAGCAGTGTCTGGCAATAAATAGCATCTTAGCCCATGACGTTTGTGCCAAATCAGCCATTTTTGAGCCATGCACTCCTGATCAGCTAAAGTTAAAAATTAATTTAATTTAAATTTGGCTGGCAAGATTTTTTGATCCAGATATGTGGATTATTGACCTTTAGAGCATCCTTTAAGAAACTCCAAATTGATTAGATCCCATCTAGTTCACACCAGAGAATCCATTACACATGTCAATAAACTATTATACTTTAACTACAGATGCTGTCTGACCTGCTGAGTGTTTCCAGCATTTTCTGTTTTTATTTCATAGTTTAACTGTGCTGGCTTCACTGATATGTGAGAAGTTGTCATCCCCGTAAGCTCAAAGATTTTGAAAAGCACAAGCTTAAAATCTATTGACTGGCAAGACGGTGGCCATCTGTCCATGTGACTAGGAACTGAAGGGATTTGTGGTAAAACTGTAGGTAGGGGGTTTATATAACAATGCTCTGCACAGCACAGTGTGAGCTTCTAGAAAGAGATTGGTGAACCATGAAATGACATAATTACTGTCTTTAGGTTTTCTCAGTTGGTCTCTCCACCTCAAAAGATCAAGCATGTTCTTGAAGACTTGTTTTTCCATAACCTAACACAATGACTGCAATTATCAATATTTCAGATTACTCCTTTGGATGCATATTCATTTCATGTTAAAGTTGCAGTATCCTCTTTCTTTGTCTTAAAGTAAGTCTGTCCTGGGTCAAAAATTCAGTAAAAGATTGTTTCACTTCTTTTGCTACAGCATTAAAACACAATTGGCTCACGCCCGTGATTTACAATCTGGCAAATGCTGTATCTACCATTAGAGAGTTGTCAATGGGAAGCCTTCTTACATAGATAGAGGGAGGGAAAGTTATCTGCAGAGTTACCAAGGAATGCTCTTGAGTGCTTCATAATGTCCTGAATAAGATTATCATTAGCAAATGGCAGCAGCATGTCACCATGGTCCCCCAACACAAAGTGAGGGAATTGTGTGTGACGTAAGACTTAAGAGTGAAGAAAAAACAAAATGCTTTAAAACAGAATGAACAAAACAACTGTATTTCCTTATAAAATTGTTTTTGTTCCAATTGTTATTAATTTCAATGCAGGCTTATAAAGCGAGACCCCAATGTTAAACTACTAGATGAGAATTATCTCTGTTTAACCAGATAATAAATATTGTGCCGAGTGGAAAATAAAAAGTAGAGAGCCACTCTGCAATCTTGATCAGTAGTTTTGGTGTCTCATATTATACCTGCAAGACATCATAGTTTAAAAAAAAATCTTCATTCATTAGAACATCATAAAATTTCAATGTTTGGGGGGTGATTTTAAACTCCAAGAATGGGTGGGTTGGGGGAAGGTGGGAGTTGAAAATAGTTGTTTTTTGAGTCGCGACTGCAACTTGGCTTTATTTCCGGGTTTAACGTCAGCGTGTAAAAGTACAGGCTTCCCACTGAGAATGCAAAGTCCGAAAATTTTGCGGTTGCTACCCAAAAAACCCCACTATTTTCAACTCTGACCCGCCCCCAACCCACCCATTCTTGGGGTTTAAAATCACCCCCTTAAAGTTCCTTAAAGGATAATCTATAGGACAATGATACTTGGCTCCTTTCACAACAGTACTTTGGTAAAAAGTTGAGCTGTTGTTGCTGCCTCCAAAAGTATTGGGTAAAATACATGAATATTCACCTTCTTTCTTACTTGCAAGCTGCCAAAATCCGAGCTTTTATCAGCAACATAGTGTGGTTTGTTTCCCCAGGTGGAAGATGGAAAGGTCTTTTGATACGATTTTAGGTTCTTTTACTGGGAGTGCAAGGAATAAATCCACCTAAATAACCATATTATAAGAACTATATTAAAAAAAAAGTGCTGAGACAGAATTAATCTGCCAAGGTAAAATTAAAGCTCCGATTTTAACCAAAGCCGCCTGGCGAGAAAGGAATGGGTTCAGGTCGGATGCCCAATTTATACACCGCCCGATATTACACTCCATTGATGGATGGGTTAGGTTAAAATTGGGGCTAAAGATACCAATCAATCAGTTCTATTTATTCCAATTTCCATTTTAGTTGTTGGAAATATGCCACTTCACGTCTACGAATGACTCACCCCCTGCACCCAATCTGCACAGACAGAAAGTGACATTGAGATAGTATGCATGCTGGAAACCTAAGTTCTTCCCAATGATTCTAAAAGTTCTTGATAAATGTTTTTTTTAAATAGAAAGTAACTTTTTAAAATTTGTTCATGGGATGTGAGCGTCGCTGGCAAGGCCAGCATTTATTGCCCATCCTTAATTGCCCTTGAGAAGGTGGTGGTGAGCTGCCGCCTTGAACAGCTGCAGTCCGTATGGTGAAAATTCTCCCACAGTGCTGTCAGATAGGGAGTCCCAGGATTTTGACCCAGCGACGATGCAGGAACGGCGATATGTTTCCAAGTCGGGATGGTGTGTGACTTGGAGGGGAACGTGCCTGCTGCCCTTGTCCTTCTAGGTGGTAGAGGGCGCAGGTTTGGGAGGTGCTGTTGAAGAAGCCTTGGCGAGTTGCTGCAGTGCATCCTCTAGATGGTACACGCTGCAGTCACCGTGCGCCAGTGGTGGATGGGGTGCCAATCAAGTGGGCTGCTTGATCGTTCAAAAATTACATTTATAACTATCTGTTTGGGAGTACAATTGGAGAAATATAAGGGCAGATTTAGGCTGAGATCTAAATACTCTAATGGGATATTATGGTTTTATTGCTGTTTTCGACGGAGCACAGTGGGCTCGGGTTGAATAGTGACAGTCTAGTTTTGGATAAATATTATAGAAAGGTGCTTGATTATGTTTTGGGATCAAGAAGTTTTTGTGCAGAAATCTTTCTTTGGCGGTTAAATCAATGGGATGGAGTTTATGATGATAAGGGTTTTACAGGCTCCATAGAAAGAGTAATAAAAACAGAAAATGCTGGAAAAGCTCAGCAAGTGAGGCAGCATCTGTGGAGAAAGAAACAGAGTTAACATTTCGGGTCGAAGACCTTTTGTCAGAACTGGACGTGCTGAAACGTTAACTCTGTTTCTTTCTCCACAGATGCTGCCTGACTTGCTGAGCTTTTCCAGCATTTTCTGTTTTAATTTCAGATTTCCAGCATCTGCAGTATTTTGCTTTTGATGGAAAGAATGTGCTTGGTGGGTTAAATGACTTTTTTTCCATGCTTTATGTTCTGTATTAGTGCCATCTTCATCTGGAATTGAGCTCTGTAGCTCTTGTATTTGTACATGCTTTTGACTAAATGTCAACACAGGCAGCACGTGTTTAAAAATGTCTATATACCTCTGAAGCAAATTGAAATATTATTTTAATGTGACTAAACAGGAACTCCAGATGATTAGGAAAACAATTGGAACCAACTCTTTTTATAAATGGAATATGAACGTCCATATGAAATGTCTTTTTTACTGTTTTCTTTTTACTTTTAAAATATGGCTAAAGTTCTTTCTTTTGCAGTTTTATTTAATTTTGTTGATTGGTTGAAAATAATTATATCAACAGAATAAATACTGGTCATTAATTTCAAATCTATTCTTTTCCATGTAGGAAGCTTTTCTTTACATGTATTAATATGAAAAGACATTGCTATCCAACTAAATAAAAATCTGACGGCAGTACTGCAGAGTATTATACTTCAAGAAACGTTGCTTGTGATTCATGGCTTACAAACAATCAAAAAAAAAACTTAAAAGGACTTAAAGGATCACAATATAACATCTGGAGAGCTAGGTCAAGTTTTTGAAGCTTCATTAAAAATGAACCTTTTGGGGTATCTTAAATACTCATGTCACAAAGTAATATGTAGAGATTCAAGCTAGGGACATAAAATGTTCTCTGTCACACTGACACACATACTGTATTGATAATAGACATGGCAGAGTTGTAGAAAATTATCCTTTCCCTTTGCTTGGAGAGCAACAACTATAGGGCACTTTTAAAGTAGAAAAACAAATGCTTCATTGAGGCATAATCGAAAATAGATGCTAAGCTAAAAAAGAAGATATTAGGAGGGATGACAAAAGCTTGATGAAAGAGGTGCATTTTAAGGAGGGACTTAAAGGAGGAGAGGGAGGTGGTATGATTTATGGAGGGAATTCCACATCCTGGCTGAAGGCAAGGCTGCCAGCAGTGGGGCAAAGGGGGAGGGGGATGCACAAGAGGCCAAAGTTAGAGGAATGGAGTGTTTGACAGGGGATTATAAATGATGACAATATCGTGGACCAAATGAGAATGGAGCTTTTCTGAAGTCAGAGAACACCATCAATCTGAAATGCTTGAAATATATACACTCAAGATATAGCATTATAAATTCATGGCAATAAGTTTGTCCAGAACAATCAGTGTTGAATTTAAACGTTATTTAAAAAAAAACTCCAATATATTTGTAAGAATAAACATTTCTAGTCCTTCAATCAATCCAAATCACCTGTTTATCATTTTGACTTTTAATACTTTTTTTGGTTTATATACAAAGGTACTTATCTCCCTATTGAATATGCCTTATCACGTCTTCCTCCTGAATACTATAAAATAGACTGGTGAGTACTTGGCCCTAGTCATTGCGATCTTCAGTGAGGTTTTTCCTCAGTGTGGGTTCATATTGTATATTTGAGCACTGTGTACAGTTGCCATCTGCAGAGGCTCCCATAGAACCACATTAGTTGGCCTAGGCTGCCTCAGATAACTGAATGCAGGACCCAAATACAGAAGCTCTGTGTTCTACCAAAGGAAATTTTAAAGGACAGCATGAAGGAGAACACCAGGCATACATAATGAAACATTACAATGTATGTACCAGAAATGATGATGTTTGGAAACTTTGATCGATTCTAATTCATGAGTGTCCCAGATATCTGTAATTCTAGGTCAAAATATAACTTCACATGGCCCACACTCCAATGGCGATTACAAAATAATGAACATTCCCATGAGACATTTTAATTTTTGAAGATTATTCAGAAAACCTTTTCTGTAAAGCAAATGGTATTTTTTGTGATAATAAATACAGAAGTTTCATTTATTTCCTTACAATTTTTAATTCAATCAAAAAAGTGGTCAAAGCATTCCCAGTGGTATAGTGATTGCCAGTTCTATTCCCTGATATGGTATATAGATAGTGAACAATTGTTGTTAAATTATATATTTTGCAAATCCTTGCTGTGTATTCGGTTTATATAATCGCAAAGGGGAAAAAAAATATTTTCATTGTAACTTTTGTTAACTGTTTGATTTTGATTGAAGTTATTCAAAAAAGGAAAGCACTTTCATTCTTACTGTATATTTATCTAGTGGCTTAATCTGATACATTCAATGTATGCCTAGCTTTCTAGGGTCAACTTGTGTCTCAGTGATGATAAACCACTTTTGTGGCTGTGATAAATGAGCAGAACCTCAGTGGTGTGAGTACTCGCACTGTTTATTGGCAGCTTGCCAATTGGTGGGAGAAAATCGGGCATCATCGACGCCTAACCCTGCATTTCTTAATGAGGAGGTGCACTTTGCCTTTATTTAGCTGAATCAGTGCTGTACAGTGCAAATGGCCGGTGGAGCAAGTACAGTAAGGGCTACCCGATTCTCAGTCACTGGTCTGCAGATTCTGCTTGAGAAAGTAAGCAGGAGGAAGGAGGTGGTGTTCCCAATGGGCAGCAGAAGGCAAGGTGGCTGAACAGGGCGACGCGAGAAGCATTGGACCCGGGACTTGGCTGCAATACTGCAAGTAGCTTAAGGGCTGAAAAGGGAAGACTCCTCACTCACATCTCTCTTGCTCTCTGCTTAGTCTTGCACCGCCTGTAGCCCCATCACTCATAACCCTTCCCTCCCTCACTTCCCATCACTCTCCTCCAATTACATCAGTACATTTCACACCACCTCCTTCTGCTGCAATTGGTGCACTCTGCACCTTCTACTGTCCCCACAATTACTTCCTCACTTCCCCACACCTGTGCCATCTTTCACACACCATCAACATCCTCACAACCTTTCACCAGGTCACACTCCCTTTCTTTCATGCATGCAAGCTGGCACACAATACCAGGGAGCTGGCACAGACAGGAGGAGGACCACCATCCATCCAGGTCCTGTCTCCATTAGAAGAGGCAGTGTGACTGGTGAGGCTGGAGGATCTGCTTCGCAGGGTGTTTGGCCATCTTACCCCCTTTTTCTCTTATTGAAATCTCAGGATAAAAGCATCATGACTACTGCCATAGAACCAGGCACAGACCTGGATGATGCACTGCTTGTGGTCGTACACCAGCTGTACATTCAAAACGTGGAAGCCCTTCCTGTTAATGAAGAGGCCGGGTTCTTCATATGGAGCACGTAAGGCTATGTGGGTACAGTCGATGATACCCTACAATTCTGACACAGCCTGGAGTTTGCTCTTCTTGCTTGGCTCCCTCTATTAGGAATGTGATGAATTTGTTCCATTTAGCAAAGAGGGCATCTCTGACCTGCCTGATGCTGCAAATTGACTAATCTTGCTGATGTTCCATGTTGCAGCCCGGTATGACACTGAAGCATAGAAATTCAGGGACCATTCACCTTTATAGCCACAGGCAGTGATGTGCATGCCGTGGTGCTGGGCTACAGCTGGTGCTGCAACAGGTGATATAGCTCATGCACAGCCTCCCTGGTGAAGTGAAACCCCTGGACACACTGCTCTTCAATCAATTTGAGATAGAATGTTTGATTCTGGAACATCTGCAGAGTGTAAAGCCTCCTGCATCCTCCCCTCTTCTCCCAGTAACTGCCAGTCTCTGCTTTCTTACTTGTTGCTCTTCCTCCTCCTCCTCATCCTCCAGCCCCAATGGAAAACTGAGCAGTGCATCCATAATTTAACAGATTATATGCTGAAGCCCCTACACAGAGATGGTGCTGCACCTCCAAAGAGTAATTCTTTAAAAGTTATCCAAACAGCTATAGCAGTCAACACAACCAAGAATAGGTTTCCAAGCCTATTCACAGCCGAAAATGGCTAACCAGAGATTTACCTGAATGCAGCTGAAGAACCCTTTTGATAATGCAGCTGCAGCCTGCTTCCCGCTTGTTGGTGCCAAGAATTACTGGACAGGCTTAAGAACTAGTGATTCCGGTGATCCCACAATTCAATTTGGGCAAAAGGTCCTTAGAGAGATACGGAGCCTTTTATTTCAATGAGGGCCCACGCTGTTTTCAGATGACTACCCTTGACAACTAAATGTTGCTCAATCCAATATGGCGGCCAGCCAGGGAAATCGAGTGTGGCTCCCTAATGTCCATTTTATGGCAAAATAACAGAGCTAAATCAGGTTGAATTTCTTCCCCAGAGTGTCCAAAAGCATCTGCATATTTGCATGAATTTAATATTTTAAGAGAGATGAGCTAATTTCTTTTGAATTTCACTATGAATACAGGCAAACAACATAATAATGGAAAATCAGCATAGGATAGATAGGGCCTCTCTGAAGATATGAATAATTCCAGTCAGTTTAGCGTACAGCTTACCGCAGCTGCCAAAATAAAGACTTTAACAAAAACTACGGCTAATTGAAATTAATTTTAAAACACAATTTATCTTAAAAGAATATAAGTTCCATAGTTTGAGGTACAGTGAAGCATTGAGCACCATAGGCAAGTTTTGGAACGAACACTAAATCAAAGGCAAAACACTGCAAATGCTTGAAATCTGAAATGAAAACAGAAAATACTGGAGAAGCTCAGCAAGTCAGGCAGCGTCTGTGGAGAAAGAAACAGAGTTTACCTTTCAGGTCGAAGACCTTTCGTCAGAACAGAAATTGGAATGAACACTGTTGGGCCTCAGTGGTACCATCGTGTTTACTTGTCAGCTACAACATCTATTGGTTTGGGTGCAGTTTCAGATCAAAGATTAATGCAACAAGGCCACTTTTCATGTCATGGGCTTTCCATTAGCTTTAAGATCCTTCATTTTAAAAAAAATGCTCCAACTTCCAAACGGATAATTAAGACTGGCAAGGAGTAGAATAAAATTAAATGCTTTAACTTTTTAAAAAGTTAGGGGAAAGAGGCTGGAAAAGAGGTGGACTAGTGACAAAACTTTTTTTTTAGAAAAAGTGAAAATAAAAGGGACAGGGAAGAAAAGAGAATAAGAGGTAAATAGGATAACCGGACAAAAGCAGGAGAAGTGTTTTAGTCTTAGTAGTTTTGAATTAATACGATGGCATTAAAGCTATTCCCAGTAGTTTAATCGCATTATTTTTGTAACATTGGGGGTGATTTTTAACAAACGTCAATTAGCAGGGTGGTCGCGCTGCCCACTCAAAGCCAATGTTGGGAGACATTTTGAGGTTTTGGCCTCATCAGCATGATTCAGGTGAGGTGCCTAGTGCTCAGTGAATGTCAGCAGGCAGCTCGCCACACCAACCACCAGGAAATCCAAGTTAAGGCAGAAGTTAGTAGTAAAAGGGAGGCGGGGCACGAATGGTCAGCAATGGGCCACAGTATTTTTGTGGGGCCAAGAGGAGCATTGTGAGGCCAACAGGCCTTTTAAGGACTTGGTTGAGCCGCTTACCTTCTGGTACAAATGGGTGAAGTGGGCACTGTATGTTTTTGCTCATTTGTACCTAAAAATTGCAAATGGGATCCTACAACCTCTTTATTTCCTCACTCTTTCTCTCTCACTCTTCCTTCTCTCTTTTTCTTTTCCATCTGCCACCCTCTCTTCCCTCCTCTCTTTTCTCCTCTTTCTTTTTGTTTGCCATTCCTCCTCTCTGTCCTCTTTTCCTTTCTCTTTCTTTCTCACATTCTTTCCCCTTCTTTCTTCTCTTGCTGACTTTTTCTTTCTCCCCATTTTTCTTTCTCGTTTCATGCCCCTTTCTCCTTCTCTTGCCACCCCTAGATCTCTCCTCTCTCTTCCACGTCCCTTACCTCCTCTCAGTCTCTCCCTCTCCACACTCTTCACCTCTCCTCCCCTCCCCCCACCTCCCAGTGTGGGGGGAGGTGTAGTGGCTAGGAAACCCGGGACTATGGGTTTCCTTCAGGTCCTGCCGAATTTATCACAGGACCTGATTAAAATTTTTGGACTCTGTTTCCCGGCTACAGCCAGTCAGATTGAAAGGCTTGAGGCGTGTCAGGTGGTTAGGCCTGTGGCACCAGGCCGCAGCCGGGGAGCAGAGAGAAGGGAGGGAGAGATTGCAGGCGGGTGGTGCTGGGGGACGTTAGGGGGTGAGGGTCTGCAGAGGTAGGTCGGGGGCTGGACAAGTAGGTCGGAGAGTGGATGTTGGGGAGGGGGTCCGGTGATATCGGTCGGGGTGGGGGGTCATTGTTTGGGGGGACCCGGAGAGATTGGTTCGGGGGGACATCGGGGGGTGGTTCAGTGAGATCGGTCAGGGGATGGAGAGGTGGGGCGGGGGTCTGATCGATCGCTGAGGGCATCTGATCATGGGGAGGGGTTTTGATTGCAGGTGGTTAACAGGTTAGCTTGGTAGATTGGGGGAAAGCACTCCTGCTCCTCCTGGCCCATGAGCAGTGCTGGAAAGGCACGTGGCTGTTGGATCCAGCCATTCTCACCTCCCTAAATTTGAAACAGAGAAAATTTGAGGCACGCAGCCTCGTTAAAATATTTAAATTCGGGAGCCACCTCCGGAGAGCAGGTTAGTCGCCCGCCTCCGTTAAAATTGGAACTGAGCTCGGTGGGGGGGGGGTTTAGGGTTGGGTTTCCCATTTTTGAAATTTTAACTCCCCCCGCACCCCCCCCCCCCCCACACCTAAACCCATCCTGGGGGGTTAAAATTACCCCACTGTCTCATTTCTGATGCATGTAAACTCCATCTGTGTGCGTGCGTGTGTCCTATGTATGCTGTATATGAAATAAATACTTAAGAATAGGAGAATAAAGGGCTGATGTTAACCCTCCGCCCGGTGGGAATGATGCAAACAAGAGGGTTTACACGGCAGAGGGTGGGTTTGCACCATGTTCCCAACATGTTCCAGCCCCCCATTATTTTTACCTGCCTGAATTCAGGCATAGACATCAGAGCTGCAGGAGCTGAATATAAATGGCAGTCTTGCATCCCGCTGACGTTATTGGGATGAGCGCACAATTTTAGCTGTGGGCCCAACTAAAGACTGTACATGCACCAACCCATTAGTGTGTGCTGGTGGCAGCAAGAATCCTGGCCACAGGAGGCCTTGGTAAGTGATTTATAAAAGAAAAATGCAGGTTCCCTGTGGGCTACGAGAAGCAGAAGTGCTCCTCCTGACCCCACAAGGATACCTTGGACCTCCACTGCCCTAGGCTTACCCCTTCACCCGATTTACTGATCTTCCCCCCCCACCCCAACCAATGTCCTTAGTTACCTTGCTGAGGACTGTTTCCATGGGACCCCAGTGGCGGCCTGATCACCCACCAATTTTGAATCTCTGCTGTCCGCTTCAGATAGGAGTCACAGTCGGGGAATGTAAATGAGGCCCAGGAGTTAAAATCTCTGGGAGTCGCATGGTTTGCCATCGACTTCGGGCCCCCGGTTTCGGGTTTGAGTTAAAATCAGGCCTTGAGGGTTCTTTGCAGATTTCTTTTTATTTTTAGACTAAAGTATTGAGTTTTCACTTTTTTTCTGTGTGTAAGCTAACAAATGGGAATTTTGTTTTCAATGTCCCTTGATACTCTTTATAATTTTCCTAAATTAGTTATGCTTAATGTTTATTTGTCCAAACTTTGGTGAAAGTTGATCCAAATTCAGCATTAATTACACTTGAAATAAAAAACTATTCCAGCAGAATTGAACATAAGAGACCAACTGAGTGTAAAATCTATGTTTTAAGTATGGTGAAATTGGATGTGCCTTTCGAACAGAAATTCTAGTGGAGTGGTTAATCTGCCTCGTGCTTGTGGGATAACTTTATGCTCATGTCATACAAATTTAATGAACATTGATGGGACATTGTTGTCCAGGGCGAGGAGACGAAGGATTATATAATGACCCTCCACTGTTACAAATAATAAAAATGGTATTCAAAATAAAAAGTGATTTCTTAGTCTACTGTAATTTTTTTAATAACATTACTATTGGATTTCAACAATGTGAAAGTTTCACCAATTTATGGGCTCAATTTTCCTGGCTTCTCTCTGTCCTGGCACCAGAGAGGAGCTCTTGTTAAGGCCCAGGTGCACTGCCATTTCCTATCCCAAACCATTAGCTTGGCACTAGGGGCAACCACCCACGCCCCCCACCCCCTCCCCAACACTTGCGGGCCTTTCCCCTTGACCGGGTCTAGTGCTGGAAAAGAGGTCTGCTGCTGTGTGTAGAGTCTCTGAGATTGGAGCCTTTTAGCTGCTGATGGAGATCACTCAGGTTGGAAGGGGGTTCGGGAAGCCCTCGCGATCAGAGGAAGGAGGCGAAGCCTAGGGCAGGGGTAGCCTAAACCTTCTTTGTGGGGCCCAGAGGAACACTCCTGCTCCTCCTGATTCCACGAGGAAAATGAAAAATAAAAAGAAGATATACTTACCTTTTTGGGCCTCTTCTGGCCTCGGCTCTTCTTCCCGCTAGGTTGGCCAGTTGGGAATGCCGCAATGGCTTCCCTATGCAGGTCTCTGGTTGAAATTGTAGTCAGGTCCCAATAACATCATCAGAGCCTGATCTGAATATTTAAAGAACCACCCCATTGGCTTCCGGCAAGTGTCCCTGTCGCTGGCTGAGAAGAGCAGGTTAGGTTCGGAACCTGTGCGAGCACAGCAGAATCGGTGCAGGTAAGTCTCACAGGCCAGTTTAACTGGCCGCTCACTCGGTTTCTGCCGGGTGGGCAGGGTTGAAATCGGCCCTTTTTGATTTCGTCAGGGCTCTGAATGGGCCTGGACCCATTCAGACCTTGGTCTGAGTCCTGATTATTAATGCACAGCTCATGCTTAGTAATGTAATGCCAATACCACAAGTGTTTCTAAACTTCAGTGTCATTTTGCCATTAAGGATTTTTTTTTATCAATGCAATGGTGCTGCTACAAAGATGTGAGAGCGAGGTATAGTGATAGTACAGCACATTGCAATACCACACACAGTGCTACAGAATGGTGCAATAGAGTTTGGATTCCCCATTCTGCTTAGTTCGAGATCTCAGCCCCCTGGTTATGTGTAGATGCAGAGCAGATAGCACTAATTTCCTGACATCTACAAAACTCCAAGAGTGGCATGATGTGAACAATCAGAAATCATATTGCCATTCAATATATGCTGCATAAGCCTGAAATACTTTGGAAATAAGGGGTTCACACAAACCATTTGCTCTTATGTTTATCAATTTGGGGTTTATTTCTATCCATGTGTTCCTAATTTATGCCATCAAACTGTGACTGCTCCGCTCACCTGACAGCAGCACAATAGACTCTAATGAGTGAGTTTCAATGAACTTCCAAGTAGAGAATGAACTTTCTTAAGTGCACAGAGGAAGAAAGTCAGCAGACTGATAGATCTGTTGTTATTACCCACAAGACTGAATCACACAAATAGATTGAACTTAAGTAGACAAACACAAAATATGATTGACTCGGTGTTGTACTACAGATGGCAAAGGAAAATATGATAAAGCAATAATAATCAACAGGAGACCAGGAAAAGGAACAAAGGGAAACAGAATTGAATCAAAGAGAAAAGCAATAAGTAAGATAGACATGAAGCTGCTTTTATACTGCTCTTTGGCCATCAGCTCCTGTAACATGGGTCACAGATAGCAGGCAGCCACATCAAAGTAAACTTGCCATATTTTTAAGATCAGAATTCAGGAAGGCCCATTTTTATTTAAATTAGGTCATCCTGGGGCCACTAAATGTGCAGTTGTGGCAACAGTGGCATGCTTTAGTGATGATGTTGTTGCAATGTCATGACATTATTAACACTGACCAGACTGCATGCATGGAATGGTGGGCCTCCACCGTACAGCTGGTCGACAGAAAGATTGATGCGTATTAAAAAAAAAAGTAAGTGTAAGAGAATGGTGCAGTTAGCACACTCTCCCATGATCAAGGCTGCAATATAAAAGCAGCTGATAAGGAGTGATCTCCCCCCACCCCTGCCCCTGGTATACACATAAGTGAAAAGACCAAGAAAAATAAGGAAATTGTTTAATTAAGTAATCTTTCTTGGTGTGTTTGTACAGAAGTATCCAGGGGAAAAGTTTGGGATGCAAGAAAAGTCTTACATTTAGTAACAATTGTTGATTAGAGCAGATGCAGTTTCTTTGTTTCCTACATTACAGTGACTACACTTCAAAAGTACTTCACCGCTGTAAAGTGCTTTGGGATGTTATGTAGTCATGAAAGGCACTATATAAATGCAAGTCTTTGATTCTTTTTGTTGACCGATCCAAATCAAACAACAACACCAGCAACAACCTTCATTGAAATAGTACCTTTAATGTACAAAAACATCCCACAATGCTTCACAAGGGCATAAGGAAAAAAGGACATTGAGCCAAAGAGGGGGCTCTTACAAAGTGTGACTAAAAGCTTCGTCAAAGATGTTGGTTTTAAGGAGGGTCTTAATGGAGGAAAGGGACTTGGGGGGGATTTAGGGATGGAATTCTAGAGCATAGGCCCTAGGACCTGAAAGCTCAGCTGTCAATGGTAGGGTGAAAGGAAGTGGGGGATGCACAAGAGGTTGGAGTCAGAGGAATGGAGAGTTTGGGGATTTGAAGTTGCACAGATAGGGAGGAGTAAAACCTTGGAGGGATTTAAACATGAGGATGAGAATTTTAAATATGAGGTGCTGGGGGACTGGGAGTCAATGTATGTCAGCAAGGATGGGTGAAATGGATGAGCGAGACTTCGTACAGGATAGGATGCGGGCAGCAGAATTTTGGATGAGCTGAAATTTACAGAGCGCAGAGGATGGAGGCAAGTTAGCAGAGCATTGAATTAATGGCATCTGGAGGTGCCAAAGACATTAAATTGGTTTCAGTGGCAGATGGATAGGGATTGAAGTAGGTCGACATTGTGACTGAGAAGATATAGGGACAGAAGCTCAACTTAAGTAGAAAAGGATGTTGAGATTGTGAACATTTTGCTTTAGCTTTAGATAGTGGCCAAGGAAGGAGATGGAATTGGTGACAAAGGTATAGGTTTTGTGCCCAGGCCCAAAGACAATGGCTTTACTCTTCCTAGTATTTAGCTGGAGTAAGTTAAGGCTCATGCAAGGCTGGTTGTTGGACAAGCAGTCTGATAGCACAGAGGCAGTGGCAAGGTCAAGAGAGGTGATGGAAATATAGAGCTGGGTGTCATCAGTGTATCTGTGGAAATTAACCCCGTGTCTACGGATGATGTTGCTAAAGGGCAATATTGGGATGAACAAGAGGAGGGGGCTCCCGACCCCTCCACCCTCCCCTCTAACAAGTGTGAGAAGAGGGCCAAGAATGAATTCCTGGGAGGCCTGAACGTGACTGTTTGGGGTAGAAAGAGAAGCTATTGCTAAATTGGATACAAAAAAGCATATGGTATCCTGGGCTTTATAAATAGAGGCATTGATTACAAAAGCAAGAAAGTTATGTTGAACCTTTATAAAACATTGGTTCGGTCACCACTGGAGTATTGTGTCCAATTCTGGGCACTGCATTTTAGGAAGGATGTGAAGGCCTTGGAGAGGGTGCAGAAAAGATTTACTAGAATAGCTCCAGGGATGAGGGACTTCAGTTACGTGGATAGACTGGAGAAGCTGGGATTGTTCTCCTTGGAGCAGAGAAGGTTAAGGGGAGATTTGATAGAAGTGTTTAAAATCATGACTGGTTTAGATAAAGTAAAGAAAGAAAAACTGTTCCTATTGGCGTAAGGGACAAGGTCTAGAGGACACAGGTTTAAGGTGATTGGCAAAAGAACCAAAGGCGACGTGAGGAAAATCTTTTTTACGCAGCAAGTAGTTATGATCTGGAATGCGCTGTCTGAAAGGGTGGTGGATGCAGATTCAATCGTGGCTTTCAAAAAGGAATTGGATAAATATTTGAAGAAAAAAGATTTGCAGGGCTATGGGGAAAGAGTGAGGGAATGGGACTAACTGGATTGCTCTTGCAAAGAGCTGGCACAGGCTCGATGGGCCGAATGGGCTCCTTCTGTGTTGTAACGATTCTGTGATTCTATGATTTTGGCTATGATTAGATAGGTTAGAGGGGAAACAAACTAGGACAGTCCCACAAAACTGAACAACAGAGGAGAAACATTGGAGGATGATAACATGATTAACCATGTCTAAAACATTGAGAAGGACAAGGATGGATAATGCAGCTCTGTAACAATCACAGAGAGAATTCTGTTTGTGACTTGGGTTAAGGCTTTTCAGTACAGTTGCAAGGGGTCAGAACCTGATTGGAGGGATTCAGATAGGGAGTTGTGAAAGAGCTGGGCATGAATGTGGGGAGGTGACAACACATTTAAAGACCTTGGCGAGGAAAGAGAATTTGGAAATGGAGCATTAGTTAGTGAGGACAGAGTGTTTGAGGGTTGTTTTTTGAGAGGGGGGATGATGCTAGTTTTGAAAGGGTTAGGGACAATGCCTGAGAAGAGGGAGTCATTTACAATGTTCTCTAGCATTGGGGCCAGGAAAGGAAGTTGTGTGGTTAGGACTAAGTTCGAATGGGGTTGAGGGAGCAGGCTGAGATAAGCTTGGCGAGCGATTGAAGGGAGATGGGAGAGAAACTACACACAGAAAGTGGGGGTTCAGCACTAGACTATGAGGGGACTGGTGGGAGGTTTGACTTGGTGGGCAAGGGGAAGGGATGAAGCAGTAGACAATGGTCTTTAGCTTGGTGACTATGAAATAGGAACAACACCACCTGCACATTCCCCTCCAAGTCACACACCATCCCGACTTGGAAATATATCGCCATTCCTTCATCGTCGCTGGGTCAAAATCCTGGAACTCCCTTCCTAACAGCACTGTGGGAGAACCTTCACCACAATCGTCAGCAAAGTGATGGAAGGTGTCGTCAACAGTGCTATCAAGTGGCACTTACTCACCAATAACCTGCTCACCGATGCTCAGTTTGGGTTCCGCCAGGACCACTCTGCTCCAGACCTCATTACAGCCTTGGTCCAAACATGGACAAAAGAGCTGAATTTCAGAGGTGAGGTGAGAGTGACTGCCCTTGACATCAAGGCAGCATTTGACCGAGTGTGGCACCAAGGAGTCCTAGTAAAATTGAAGTCAATGGGAATCAGGGGGAAAACTCTCCCGTGGCTGGAGTCATACCTAGCACAAAGGAAGATGGTAGTGGTTGTTGGAGGCCAATCATCTCAGCCCCAGAGCATTGCTGCAGGAGTTCCTCAGGGTAGTGTCCTAGGCCCAACCATCTTCAGCTGCTTCATCAATGACCTTCCCTCCATCATAAGGTCTGAAATGGGGATGTTCGCTGATGATTGCACAGTGTTCAGTTCCATTCGCAACCCCTCAAATAATGAAGCAGTCCGAGCCCGCATGCAGCAAGACCTGGATGACATCCAGGCTTGGGCTCATAAGTGGCAAGTAACATTCGCGTCAGACAAGTGCCAGGCAATGACCATCTCCAACAAGAGAGAGTCTAACCACCTCCACTTGACATTCAACAGCATTACCATCGCCGAATCCCCCACCATCAACATCCTGGGGGTCACCATTGACTAGAAACTTAACTGGACCAGCCATATCAATACTGTGGCTGCAAGAGCAGGTCAGAGGCTGGGTATTCTGTGACTCCCCAAAGCCTTTCCACCATCTACAAGGCACAAGTCAGGAGTGTGATGGAATACTCTCCACTTGCCTGGATGAGTGCAACGCCAACAACACTCAAGAAGCTCGACACCATCCAGAACAAAGCAGCCCGCTTCATTGGCACCCCATCCACCACCCTAAACATTCACTTCCTTCACCACCGGCGCACAGTGGCTGCAGTGTGTACCATTCACAGGATGCACTGAAGCAACTCGCCAAGGCTTCTTCGACAGCACCTCCCAAACCCGTGACCTCTACCACCTAGAAGGACAAGAGCAGCAGGTACATGGGAACAACACCACCTGCACGTTCCCCTCCAAGCCACACATCATCCCGACTTGGAAATATATCGCCGTTCCTTCATCGTCGCTGGGTCGAAATCCTGGAACTCCCTTTCTAACAGCACTGTGGGAGAACCGTCACCACACGGACTGCAATGGTTCAAGAAGGCGGCTCACCACCACCTTCTCAAGGGCAATTAGGGATGGGCAATAAATGCCGGCCTCGGCAGCAACGACCACATCCCATGAACGAATAATTAAAAAAAACACGGACTGCAGCGGTTCAAGAAGGCGGCTCACCACCTCCTTCTCAAGGGCAATTAGGGATGGGCAATAAATGCTGGCCTTGCCAGCGACGCCCACATCCCATGAACGAATTTTTAAAAAATCCATGATCTTCTCGCACTTGAAAGGGAGTGTAGGGGGCAGGGGAAAGGGGTTTATGGAGGTGGTTAGTAATAGAAAAAAGGAGCTTGGGGTTTTATTTGCTCTCCAAGATGATCCTAGAGTAGTGGCCAGTTTTGGTAGCAGAGAGTGAGGCCTGAAAGAACTTGCTGTGATCAAGGTAGATGTGACAATGGATGACTAATAAAATATGCTAAAGGTTGTGTCGCTTGAACTTGAGGAAGCAAAGATGGGGCAGTACTGCCAAAAAGATCGGGATGGAAGATGGTGAAGGTTTAGCTGGGGGCAAGGATGTGAGTGGTGGAGGAATGGAAATTCTGTTCAGGCAGTGAGGCAGCAGTAGGCATCACTGCCCGAATTTTCCTTCATTCTCTGCTGCGATCCTGCCCGATATTTGGGCCGGATTATGGAAGATAATACCTGCCTATAAGACAGCACATTCACTAATAGTACATTAACGGGTAAATTTCCCACCAGGAGCACATATTGGGAAATTGTGAATTCAAAAAGATGAGTCCAATTAGCTGCATTCTTAAAAGGATTTCTTTTCTATTTAGAAGAAAGACAGTTCAATTATCTGTCTAGAGATGGCCAGTCATTAGTGGTGTCACCACCTGTAATCAGAACCTAGTCAGGTCTAGCTTTGTATCATGTTTTTGAAATTATAATGAATACAAGTTTGCAACCGTGGGAGAAGATAGAACTCATTCTCTGTGATTGCTGTAACCATGAAATAAATGCCATGCTGAATATCCAATTGGTTTTGTTTTAGGCCTTAAACAAGTATATGTCTCACTGGACAACCAATTTAAGCATCTGATGGATAAAATTGATATGATTGCATGCAAGTGGGAAAGGAGAGTTTGGTGGGTAACCTGTGCAATCTCTGACATGAAAGATCACAGTAGCAGGGGGATTGTTAGTCCTGTGGCATGCTGTTCAATTGTTGTCACTCATTAAGTTGCAAGTTTAAGATTGTGGGAGACATGAATCTGTTTATGCTGTGAATATGCATGGAGAGTTGAGAGAGCTCAAATTATACCTTCTCTCTTGGCTGAACTCACCTCAACACATCTGCTCAATGCGGCTCCCTAAAGTAAATGTTTCTAGGACACCACAGCAAATAATTCAATAACAAAGCCAGCAAAAAGATCTCAGAACAGGGAAGAGCTCTGTGTAAATTCCAAGCAATTATGTTATTTGTCCACAAGGTTATCTTCTTCTATAGCTGATCTACCACAAGCTTTTGGTACATCCTAGTTTGAGCATAAATTCAGCTTTAAATTTCTAGTATTACAGCTGGGTTTATGAATTCCTCTGGAATCAAATCAGCTGTGTTCTCCCTCATTTACCAAAAGAGAGGGTCTGAGTACATTGCTGCAGTATAATAGAAGAAGGCCAATACAGTATGAATAGACCTAGTCAACCTAATGAATAACGTGAGTGCAAACCCTACCCCATGGGCTGGTATCTCAGCGCTGATAACAAAGTTCATGGTTGTGCAGTCGTGGGAAGCAGATCACATGGTGCTGTGTACTGCAGCTTCAACTGAACCTTGGACTGCCAGGTTGCACGTTCACACTGAGGATTCAGTGTTGCTCTAAGTTAAGGCAGTTCAAAGTGCATCAAGTGTAAAGCTCCAGGTGTGAGTAAAGTGGTGCTGTTTAAATGGCACTTTATAACAGTATAACTCCATCAGATAATAGTAAAAACAATGTTTCCTTTTGTGCAAATGAAAAGTGTTAGCTGATGCACATTTATCTAAAGTTTACATTGTTTTTCCCATTACACAGATTTCTTTAGCATTTGCCTTACAGATCTTATAGTTGAGATAAACTGTACTGGGGTGTAATTTATTAAATAAATATCTGCTGATGTTAATGTCTGGTAGTCCTTTAATTCTTTTGGGGACCTGATAGTATTTGTGTTCCACATTCCCCGTCAATTAAAGGATTAGAAAGTTTTAGTTTCTTCAGATGTTGGATGTTTTTCATATTGCCATCTTTTGTGTGTTTTTGTGTAATATTTACAAAGGCAATAAACTAGAGGGTAATTCTGAGCTCCTCCTCCATGTGCCAGAAATAATGATTACACAAATAACTTGGTGCTTAAATCAGAATGTGTAGATAGTCAGTCCCAAATATCCCCTTAGGGTACAAACTCAGCCTGAATTTTCTATTTTAGGCTGTAATGAGCACCCTTCAGTTCTCCGTCAGTGTTCTGATGACCTTTTTCATTTTTATATGCAAGAAATAAGAGCGTTGAAGAAAAAATGAAAGTACATGAGAGGGGGAAAGATGGAAAGAGAAGCATAGAGGATAGGCAATTTAATGTAGGCAACTTCTTTCCTCTTTTTGGCATCAATGAATTGGTGACAGAATCTGCACCTCATGGTGACCCACAGTCCTCGGCTGCTGTTGGATTAACAGACCTGAGTCAGCGCTGAATGTATTGTCTGGGGAAATGGTCCAGTGGTTAACCCAGCAGGGTCAAATACACCCACCCACAGTGAAAATTCCTTTGTGAAAAGAGCCATTGCCTGGACAGCAGAGACTTGTAGGATTTCAGGAAATTAAAGCCATTAGTTAAAAAGATATTCTTTTAAGAACTAGAAAGATCAGGAACTTGGCATAAGTCAAGAAGCAGTGGGAAACCTTAGCTGGCATTGTATATAGTGTGCACAAAAAACATTACTACCAGGCCACTCGCAAAAAAAGTAAAATTATATTTAGTTAAAAAAAACTTGTAGTGATATGATTTATATAGCAGTACAAAATGATGCTCCATATCCCATTAGTATCAGTTCAACAGTCACATTAATAGACAGTAATTAACATTAAACTAGCAACACAGTTGTCAACTAATAATTTGACTACAAGCTTCACATAATTATGACCATTTATTACATGAATATTATTCTTGTATGCACAGATTTATCTTTGATAAATTGTATAGCTGAGAACTCGTGTTTAAAATTAATCTACAAACAAAAATCAGTAAATTGCTTAGTATGCCAAGTGATAGCATTTTTCAAAGTGTGTGCATTATTAGATGGTTCTTTATTCTTTAATAGTTCCCAGGTGATTGCAGTCACATTTAATATTTCACATCTCTTTTATGTCTGCACTGGTTATCATAGCTCTGTTCTACCAAAACATTCTTTTATAAGCACCGGAAACTGTCCAGTATTTCATTTAAAATAAAACACAAGATGGATGCCCTGATTGCTAAAGACAAAAATGCATTAATGGGCAATGAAAATACTTTCAATACCCAATGCCAGTATCAGCTCTATTGTTTCGGAACTTTTGAAGGCTTGGGAGGAGGGAGAAAGAAAATGTATATGAAAAGCTCCCAAATCCAGTGTAAACAAGTTGACTGCTAGGAAGAGAGATGTTCTCGCCACTCTATTTTACAGAAAGCAAAGGAATGAATCACTTGGAAAAGGTAAATTCTGAAAGTAATGCCTCAGTACTTTATGAAAGATTCTTTTAACTCTATTCCTGCACTAATTTTTGTGGCACCCGAAGTGGGATGGGGAGAGGAACTTTTCATTATCAACACTTTGCCTTCCTAGTTTTTCTAAACAGGTAAGCCTAAATATGCATTCAATACTGCATTGATTTTACTTTTCTTACTTCTGCAGCCTGAAGTTTACATTATGATGCTTCCTCGCTGTAATTTTGAAATGCATTATGTGTTGTGTTTGACTGTGTTCTTTGCCTCAAGATATTGACTGGCGTTTTGATACCCAATGAACAATTTGTTTTTAAAAGTTTTATTTAAGTAAGTCCAGCTGAAGGGGAGCAGAGAGAGTTAATTGAACACTATTGCAAACTCAGAATCATGCTTTCGACACATGTTCCAGAAACATCAACTGAAAATACACAAAACTCCAAACAATACAAAATAAAATGCAGCACAGATCAACTAATCCATTGTTGATAAAGATTTACAGATGATAGTTGTTTTTAGGATAACTGCCACACTTTTTATCATAATGGCTATAGTAATTCATCTGCTTGGCTTGCTGAACAATGAGATAGGCTCAATGCCACTCATGCCTGATAGTGTCACTGTTGCTATCACATGAATTTGAGTCACTGGGGGAAGTTGTGTCACAACCCTGTTTTGCTTTTATCAATTGATTTTAGTTTTTGCATTTGATCTCAATAATATTGAAAAGACATAATGGCCCAGAATTTGCTGTCAGAATAACAGTGAGGCTGACCTCATTCACCATTATTTATGCGCAAACTGCATAGCAACTCCAGACGAGGGCAGATGCGCAGTTAAATGCAAAAATCCAGAAGTTGCTGTACAAGATGTGCTGCTCCGCCATTAGCTTCGCGAAAACGGCATCTCGCTGTCTGACTCACCAGTCAAATGCATTGAATGGCACGAAGTTCCTGTACTTGCATGGTAGATACGAACTAAACTCGCCACAGAAAGTTAGGGCTTGTCCATTTCAGTCTAAGTACTCTTTTTAACTGCATGATAAATGTTAATCACTGCCAAACAACCTCTCTGGCACTGAAAATTAACTATTAGAAGTGTGGAGTCTCATTCCTTCAGGTTTTAATTGTTGGAGATTTTTTTAAAACTTAAAATTAAAATTTTTCTTTTACTTTTACTTTTTCTTTCTGTCTCTTTTTTCTCTGTCTCTTAATTCAGTATTTATTTCCCTCTCTCTTTATTTCTCTTACTGTACCTGATTTGACATTGAATTCACTATTCTAACTGACACTTCCTTGTTCAGACTCACAGCCGTTCATTTAACAATCCTTCACTCTGGTTAAGGAGATACACAGTTGCTTGCCCTGTTCGCTCAGATCTCAGATGCCCTGTAGGGGGCATCACGCTGTTTCCATCTCTCAGATCCAGTAACTTGCAGTGCCAAATCTCGTGGAAATTAAATGAGCATGGGGAAGTCTAACTAACGGCAGGCGCTGTTCTTAGACCAGCTATAGCAAATTCTGGGCCAATAACTTGAGTGAAGGGACAATGCTAAATAATTTTGTTTCCTATGACCTACTTTGAATTATTCTATAGTAGCCCACCAGTCTATTGATAATGCTATTAACTTAGCTAATGACCAATATAACTATTAGACGTATTCCAGTTGGAGGGATTTATAAGAGTTAACCATATGTTGGGCTAAAATGCAAATCGAGAGACATAGTACTTTTACTTGATCTGAGATGTATCAGTGTGTGAAATGACTTTAAAAACTTCACCAGTGAGATATGCGGCACTTTCTAATTATGAAATAGTACAAGATAAAACGTCAAAAATAATATTTCTCTGTGCATTTTGGAAGGTCTTGCATTGGCCTATAGATGTGTGCCCCCTGCTGGCTGAATTGGCATTGGAAGCGTGAGAATGACCAACAGGTGAGTGACTATGTATTATGCATGTGGGGAGTAAAACGGGAAAGAAAACAGTTAAGGTTAAAGCTGCCAAATTTACCCCCCCCCCCCACCCACCGCCCCGCCCCACCCCCACTTGTTAAAGAACTGAGATATGGTTCAAGTTCTTCATAAATACAGTGTTCATATACTGAAAAGTGCAGCTATAAAATGGTGATCACGCTCTGGTATAAGTAGTCCAGCACTCCTTAAAGGAATTTGACCTTTTTCAGCAATGTAACTCATTGATTTATATTTAGCTAGTATTAGAGTATTATAAGTGAAATAATGAGTTAACAGTTTGTTGGCAGGGTTTGCAAAACATTTCCAATGGGGAAAAGTCAGCAACTGCAAAGTAATCTCAGTCTTTCTGCCTGCTTGTCTCTTCAGACAACATGTGTAAACACATATTTCTGCTTGGTGAGTTGTACTGATGGACATCACTGCACTCGCTCTTCCAATTTATAGCAGAACTTAAAATACCTAATAGAAAATTCATAGCATAAGCTGGAACATGCTTCAGTATGGTTCAATTCTGCTTTTAAAATATTTAATCTAAGCGTTGAGAGGGTACAAAAAAATTGATATTTTAGACTGAATTTAAATTCTGTTCATATTAAATCAGTTACTACACATAAACATAATCCCCATTACACTGATTTTTAAGAAATTATTGTGATTGTCACACCCTATATTATACTGTACAGCACTGCATTATTTCACAAGACTTCCGGTATCGCAGCGGTACTGCACAGAACACAATCTATTTATTAACTCACAGTGGAGGCGCACATTAAATGAGCATCAGATACCTCTGATTCTTTGGTTAATGTAGGTTCTGTCTCAGAGCAACTGAAAGACAGAATGATACAGCCTCTGTGTTTCACTCGATTTGTTTCTCTGTTTTTTCACTCGAGCCTGTTTGGTGTGAACACTATGACCCGAGCAGGGCATGGCGTGTTGGATATAGAGAAACCTTTGTTAAAGTACATAATGATGGAATTAAATGCTTTGTTGATCTCTATACCAGATGCTGATGGATTTTGTGTGGATTTTCTTCGTGAAATTTTTGTCTGTCAAATCTCTCAGGAAATATATTTGCATATTGCAAATCACAATTTGATCATTGTTTTGTTTTTGCCTTTCTGAGAACTATCTCATAGATTCTATGGATTGAAATAGATCTTTATGTTCTGAAGTCATTGATTGAGTTAACACAGAGAAGCATTTGTACACATGTATGCATCTGCAGGAATGCATTTTCCATGCAAAAAGTAGCTCAATTGTAGTTTTTATGTGAACCTATTTTCAGACATTTCTGTTCATTTTAGTTGTTTTCTTGTTTGTTTCACTTTATATCCATGCAATAAATTACCTTTGAAAATAAGAGCAATTTGTAATTTTAAGGAATAAATGCCTGGCATCAGTAGTGCAATGATTTCATGGATACACTCTGTTCAAATTTGGATCATGAGTAGTGGCTGCCTGTACTGTATGTGTTTTCCTGTTGGCTCATTTCTATGTGCTTTTATAATAGAGCTCATGTGTACCTAGCACATACTTTCACACATACTTTAATGAGTCAGTTCCATAATGGTTTGTTGTCATTTGAAAACTTTAATTTCATATTACAGTCTTTTTGTCTTTAGCTAATGATGATAAAATAGCTTCTGTGACAATTGTTGAACATTGCAAAGGTTTCATGAAGAGTTCTTGTTCTCCCTACCCCCAGGCCATACCATTAATATTTGCCCTAATTGGCAATAAAACCTGAACCAAAGTTATACCATTTCAGGTCTATTTAGGAAGACCCCAAATTTGTACACGTATACGGAAGAACAATAGCATTTCCTCTGCCCTGTCACTGCTGTCTGAAACATACAGGGAATATTTTGTCTGACTGTACAAGTGTGATGGGCTACTGACTGAAGTCAAAGTAATGGGGGTAATTTTAACTTTAGGCAATAGTGTAAAATGGGCGATACCGAATTTGCTGCCCATTATACTCTCCGTCCGATTTTTTTCCTTCCATTGATTTCAAAGGAAAATAAAATCGGGCGTGGTATGTAACGGCTGGCTATTACGATATCATCCATTTTACACTCTAACCCAAAGTTAAAATTACCCCCAATGAGTGTAAGCATTACTCAGTTTTTAATAACATCCAATAAATTGTAATGGAGTTTAGACTCCCTATATCGGTAGTTTAGTGGTTGTAGTGGAGGATGGAAACAGGGTGCATCCAACTGGTATCGCACTATTCAACCAAAATGCAGTTGTATTTGATCTCGAGCCATGTGGTTCTGCCTTATCAGTGTAGAGGTGAGGTATGTGTCCGTAGTTCCTAAACATTACCGCGGAGGGCTAGAGTTGGGGGGTGAGGGGGGGAAGAGAGGGGATGGGTGTGTCTTTGTTGCCTGGAAGTCTGGGCAGATCTGCATGTCCGTTTGCAAGATTGGAATCAGATCCTTGGATTACAGTTCATGAATATCTCAATACGAAGGGTTCTGCAACAAAAGCAGAAACTCAGATAAGGTAGACCCTGCTCTCTAATCCTAGTAAATTAATGAAAACAAAGTAAGGGCTTCTAGCCTTACATAGTAAAAGGAATGAAATCAAACAGTACTTGAGTAGGACAACTTAGTGCTATTTCTCCAGTGAATTACAGCCTGTTGAGTCTGATTTCATTATGCTACTGTTCAATAGACACTTAATTTTATTCAGCTGATCAGAAATTATTAGAAATCAAATTTGCACCACAATTTTACAACATGATATTCAGTTATTTCCTCATATCGATCCTTTTTTGAAATTACTTGAAACTTAAAGGTTAACAATGTGTCAAGATTTCACACGCTTGTTAAGTACGGGCTGTCTATCTCATAGTTGCTATTTTATTTATTGTGTTATCATTTTGAAATGTGCCTACCTTCATTTGAAAGCCTAGTTCTACGCAAATGTTTCTAGATTGGCTCCAATATTTTACGCTCCATTGTTGGACATTCACTATTGCATGTAGCTCGTAATGAAACAGAAAATTCTTAACTCTCAAGGAAAGCACTGTGGTGCATTTATTTTCCTGATTAATGGATTTCTAAGGCATGTCACGTTATTTTTAAAAATCATACCAATGTTCATTATTGTCATAACATGTACATCCAATAATAGTCAACTGACCTTATTTCATTCTCTTTTTACATCCTTTTGTACATCTGTACCTGTGTGGGATTCATCAGTTTCTCCTCAACTGGTGAACTGTTTTGACAAAATGTGGTAAATGACCATAAGGTAGAAAATGAGATTTCTTGAGGTCTGACACCATCATGAAAGGGAGACATAATTGTGCCTGTTGTGGTGTCTCAGAAAGAACACTTCCACTTCTGCAGAATTACAAAATAGACTGATTATAAGATACAAGAAAATGGAAACAACAGTTTTAAATTATATAATACATACCCCACCTTTTCTTCTTCAAATCAAAAATGTATTACCCAGAATATATTTTGTTCCATACATTGATATATAAGATAATTTTTTCATTGTCATACCTTGTATAATATTGTGTAGTGTTGTAACATATCAAAAGATTTCCTATGACACAATGGTTATCACACAGTATATGACATAATATAAAATCTGAATGGAAAGATATAAAACAAGTATATTTGATAACTGCTAAAAGCATAACTCTTTTCCAAGAAATCTATAAATCTCTTTTATAAGATTCCTTTCATAGCCTAAAAGCCATGATTCAAGGTATATTTTCTGATACCCTTTCGAAACCATTATAAGCACGACTTTATGTATTGAGTCTTCCTTTATAACATACTTTATCTATGGCTTCCAAAGCTAGTGCTATAAAGGAATCTTATCATTTGTGTACCTTAGCCTATTCAATCCCATATGCTGTAACAGAATCTAAATTTGAAACAAATATACAAGCATATTTTATAAAAGGTTGGTAGTGTGCAAAAATTAGTGAAATTTAGCACTAATAATATATTATTCACTGAACAAAATTAAAGACTTTTATGCTTGAATCAGGATTAGACAAAAAGTACTTGGGAAGATATTTTCATTATTTAATGGAGTACATGGAATTGTAAAGGGGAATTTAATGGTTTGTGTTTTTAGGACAATATATATACATTTCAGTTATTTACTTTGGTGATGTTCTGACTGATGTGACCTCACTCATAAATTAGCCTGTTACTCAGCAGCTGTCACTCCAGAAGAAGTGACAATACTGGGAAATAATTTGTGGCCATATAAAATGCAGAATATTGCTGCAAGGTCAGGTTGTTAGCTATTACAGGCCATCTTATACAATAGTGTAAGCAACTGTTAAGAATTCCTATGGTTCAAATGATAATTTCAAACTTAATGCTGGATTAAGGAACAAAGAGTTGATTGGAACACATGGTGCATTGGATGGTTTAATTAGGTCTTTATCCCCTTCTGGAACTCAAAACACTTTGGAGGATTCATTATAACCATTGGTAGAGGAGAGAAATGTGATATGTGACCTAATAGTAACAATTTAAGGACCTGCTAGATATGGTGATTGCCATTCTAGGAATGTTGACTTTTACCATAATACCCAGTTTCATATCCAATCCAAATACTCTATTATGATAATCTATCTACTAATGCATATTATGGTAGCGTGACAATAGTTATTAAGCTGTGAGGATAAGCATAAAGTTGTGATTTTACAAATCTATGTTGAAGGAAGATTCTAATGGAATGGAACTTATACAGTCATCAAAATAAGACTAAAAGAATCCTTAAATGTAGGAATGAGCAGCAACAACACATAAAGAAAATTCATGGCTATCCAGTATCCACACATGAGCTAACAATGATTTTTGTTCTATAATAGTGATAAATATCTAAAAAATGTAAGAAGAAAATGTATTATATAATTATTTTTCCACTGCCTTTCTGGTGAAGAGCTAAAATAAACATCTAATGTTTGTTTTGATTTCTGAATGAACCCTTTCACTTCACAGTTCCTTTCTATGTTGCACCATACAAACATGTTTTTCATCACCTGATCTGTAAAATAGATGAAAAACATTAGCTTCAATAGTCTTTTTACAAGTTTCAAAGGCCCCTTTACATGTATATCCTATTCTGAGCTGCAGTACTTTAATAATTGTAAGTTATTAATGACAAAATTATCAAAGGGAAGTAGTGTACACAATTGCTACTAGACAGCTAAAACATGTTATTAAATTCCAAGTGAAAAACCTGATTAGTTATGTGTTTTAGCATGTGGATATTGTTACTGTCACAGCGAATATTTGCTTTGCTCTCTACAATGTGCTGAGAAGTTAAATGATTTTATTGTCTAGCTATCCCAGGAAGGCAGAGGAACTGAATGTGCTTTTCAAACAAAATTTGGATGTGATGTTCCTGCCAGCATTAGGTGGGACCTGGAAAGCTGCTGCCGACCACTGGAGTTTAAAATTGAGCAGCAGCAGGGAAGAATTTTTACTTTATTCCCATGTGACTGAAGTTGGGGGAAAGGAGTGGGCAGATTGTCAGGGGGTTAAAGTTGTTGGTAGTAACAGCTTACCTTTTTATAATGATACATGAGGAAGAGAAGATTAGGCCAGTGGAAGCTGGACTTGTCCTTACTATTGGGAACCATTTGATTTTCCTAGGTATCTGGAGTAATCTTCATATCCTGAAGTCCTATCTTCAGTGGGTCAGGAATTCAAACATAAGGATAAATTTATGAGTGTGCACTTCCAAAATGAATCCTTGTCCATCAGGAATGCAAATTAGGAAATCACAGGTGCACTCCCATTGATTTTCTACCCATTAATATTGACCCAAAATTTGCTGTCAAAATAATGGTGAAGCTAATGGCACTCACCATTATTTATGTGCAAAAGCTACAGTAACTTCAGGCTTGGAAATCCAAAAGTCACTGTCCGAGATGCGCCACTCCACCGTTAGCTTCGCGAAACTGGCATCTCCCTGTCTGCCTCACCATTGAAATGCATTGAATGGCATGAAGTTCCTGTAATTGCACGGTAGAAACGAACTAAACTCAGCACAGAAAGTTAAGTCTTGGTCCATTCCAGTCTAAGTGCCCTTTAAACGGCATGATAAGTGTTAATTACTGCCAGACAACCTCTCTGGCACTGGAAATTTACTACAACTGTGGAGTCTCATTCCTTCAGGTTTTAATTGTTGTTGGAGATTTAACTGTTGCTTCAATTTTTTTTTGAAATTTTTACTTTTCCTTTTTTTCTCTTTCTTAATCCAATCTTTCATTCCCTCTCTTTAGTTCTCTTTCTGTACCTGACTTTAAATTGAATTCATCCTATTCTAACTTACACTTCCTTCTCAGTCCTTGCACTGTTAATTCTGCAATCCTTCACTCTGGTGAAGGAGATACACAGTTGCTTGCCCTTTTTTAAAATTCGTTCATGGGATGTGGGCGTCGCTGGCAAGGCCAGCATTTATTGCCATCCCTAATTGCCCTTGAGCTGCTTTCTTGAACCACTCGGTGTGGTGAAGGTTCTCCCATGACGCTGTTAGGAAGGGAGTTCCAGGATTTTGACCCATGGACGATGAAGGAACGGCGATATATTTCCAAGTCGGGATGGTGTGTGACTTGGAGGGGAACGTGCAGGTGGTGTTGTTCCCATGTGCCTACTGCCCTTGTCCTTCTAGGTGGTAGATGTCATGGGTTTGGGGGGTGCTGTCGAAGAAGCCTTGGCGAGTTGCTGCAGTGCATCCTGTAGATGGTACACACTGCAGCAGGTGGTGAAGGGAGTGAATGTTTAGGGTGGTGGATGGGGTGCCAATCAAATGGGCTGCTTTGTCCTGGATGGTGTCGAGCTTCTTGAGTGTTGTTGGAGCTGCACTCATCCAGGCAAATGGAGAGTATTCCATCATACTCCTGACTTGTGCCTTGTAGATGGTGGAAAGGCTTTGGGGAGTCAGGAGGTGAGTCACTCGCCACAGAATACCCAGCCTTTGACCTGCTCTTGGTAGCCACAGTATTTATGTGGCTGGTCAAGTTAAGTTTCTGGTCAATGGTGTCCCCCAGGATATTGTTGGTGAGTGATTCGGTGATGGTAATGCCGTTGAATGTCAAGAAGAGCTGGTTAGACTCTGTCTTGTTGGAAATGGTCATTGCCTGGCGCTTGTCTGGCGCGAATGTTACTTGCCACTTATGAGCCCAAGCCTGGATGTTGTCCAGGGCTTGCTGCATGCGGGCACAGACTCCTTCATTATCTGAGGGGTTGCAAATGGAACTGAACACAGTGCAATCAACAGCGAACATCCCCATTTCTGACCTTATGTTGGAGGGAAGGTTATTGTTGGTGCAGCTGAAGATGGTTGGGCCTAGGACACTGCCCTGAGGAACTCCTGCAGCAATATCCTGGGGCTGAGATGATTGGCCTCCAACAACCGCTACCATCTTCCTTTGTGCTAGGTATGACTCCAGCCACTGGAGAGTTTTTCCCCTGATTTCCATTGACTTCAGTTTTACTAGGTAAAATGTTCACTCGGATCCCAGATGCACGGTTTCTCTCGACGTTACCATCTCACATTTTCAGCAACTTGCGAGTAAAATATCATCAAGATTAAACAGGCAAGGACAAGTCTAACTAATGGTGTACAATGTTCGTTGCACAGCTACAGCAAATTTTGGGCCAATAATGGCTGGAAAATGATATGGAGCAAGTGTGCAATTTCCCCAATATGCACTGCCAGCAGGTGAAGCTTCACATCAGGAACACAGCCATAAAATGTATCCTATAGAGTGCCATAAGTGAAACAAAATTAGCGATAGAGAAACAGGAAATGCTGGAAATCACCATCAGAAACCAGAAAAGGTAATTTGATGTTTTTAGTGTAGATCCTTCAGTTCCAGTTAATATGAACCTATATTTTCTCTTTCAGATCTGCTGTGTACTTCCAACATTTTTGTTTTCATTGCAGGTATCCAGTACTTGCAGTTTTCCTTTTTTATTTTAGTGACGAAGTAATACTATGGGTGAACTTTCCAAACAACCATATCAAATGGTCCCAGTTTCGTGTGTTGGAAACTTAAGTATCAAAATGCTTTTATTTTTCGATAGAAGGTGAACATACGATTCTTGGGCAGTAGCAAGTTTTTCACTAGCTGTAAAGTCATACCTTCTATCTGGAGAAAAATATTGTGCCTTGAGACAAAAGTCGACAGGAATTAGAATGGCAGCTGCTAATTTTCATTTTGAAACCTATCCCTAGTTGTTTGATTTAAAATGCTATGAAGTTGTACTTTTAGGAATTAAACCACACTAGTAAGGCACTAGGAGGCTATTTTTTGTTTAGAAGCTTAACAATTTTAAATTATATTTTCTTTTAGGAACATAGGAACAGGAGTAGGCCATTCAAACCCTCAAGCTAGTTCTGCCATTCAATTAGATCATGGTTGATCTGTATCTTAACTCCATTTACCCGCCTTGGTTTCATATCCCTTAATACCCTTAACTAACAAAAATCAATCAATCTCAGTTTTGAAATTTTCTATTGACCTAGCCTCAACAGCTTTTTGGGGGAAGAGAGTCCCAGATTTCTACGACACTTTGTGTGAAGAAGTGCTTCCTGACATCACCCCTGAATGGCCTAGCTCTAATTTTAAGATCATTCCTCCTTGTTCCCCCATCAGAAGAAATAGTTTCTCTCTACCTACCCTATCAACTCCTTTAATCATCTTAAAAACCTCAATTAGGTCACCTCTTAATCTTTTATACTCAAGGGGATACACCTCTTAATCTTTTATACTCAAGCCTAGTCTATGCAACCCATCCTCATAATTTATCCATTTTAGCTCCGGTATCATTCTGATCAATCTGTGCTGTACCCCCTCCAAGGACAATATATCTTTCCTGAGGTGCGGTGCCCAGAACTGAATGCAATATTCCAGATGCAGTCTAACCAAAGTTTTATACAACTGTAGCATAACTTCTACCCCTTTATATTCCAGCCCCCTTGAGATAAAGGATAACATTCTTTTAGCCTTTTAAATTATTTTTTGTACCTGTCCACTAGCTTTTAGTGATTTCTGGACACGGACCTCATAATCTCTCAGCTCCTCCACAGTTCCTGGCTTCTTACCATTTAGAAAATACTCTAATCTATTTTTCTTAGGTCCAAAGTGGATGACCTCACACTTCCTCACATTGAACTCCACCTGTCACGGTTTTGCCCACTCATTTAGTCTATCAATGTCCCTTTGCAACTTTCTGCTCCCATCTACACTCCTTACTGAGCCACCTAACTTAGTGTCTTCAGCAAACTTGGATATATGGCTCTCTATTCCTTCATCTAAGTCATTAATAAATATAGTGAAAAGCTGAGGCCCCAGTGCAAATCCCTGGGGACACCACTAGTCAGACTCTGCCAATTGGAATAAATATCCATTATCCCTACTCTCTGTCTCCTACCTCCTAACCAATTCCCTACCCATGTCAATAGTTTGCCTCCAATTCCATGTGCTTTCATTTTTGCTAACAATCTCTTTTGTCGTGTAATTGCCCATAGCAGACCTTTGAAACAGTAAAAATAAAAATCATGAAGCTGGTTTAAATAAAAGCAGTTTTAATTCCACATTTTACTTTGTTTCATGTAATGTATTTGCAATGTGCAACATATAATTTGAAATATTATAAAATTCTATGAAGTATGAACATTAAATTTGATCAGTTCCTCATTGATTTCTTGATTAACCAACCTTTTAATTGACTACTGTCACACTCAAATAAAGATTATAAAGATTGAATATTCAAGTAATCACTGCACTTGGGGAGCTTTTTATTAGACAGGATTATGTTTGCAGCAGGCATCTCAACACCTCTTGAAAGATAATTGACAGAATTTTATGTAAAATGAACAAACTAAGGATTAAGGCAAACTGTGGCCAAGAGCTGGGGACAGAAAAAGACAGTGAATAGAAATTTGAGACTGACAGACTAAAGGAAACCTTGGTCTGAGATTTCAATAGACAAGACCAGGGGACTGTGATTGACTGCAGTGGGCACTGACAGAGTGTCAAAATCTAGATCAGTCACATTAAAACCCAGCCAACTATTGTAGAGTTCAAGTTTGTTTTCCTGTTAACTGGGCTGTGCATTATTTGTGTAACTAAACTCATTATTGGGCTCTCCTGACTCTTGTAAATAGCGAGCATTATTTTGTTCAGTTTATGCAAAATAGAAATATCTTTCACCAAAAATAATTATCTCCACATCATTCCCTTTGGGGTAAGAGGTGAACTTTAATTATTTTCTATCCCTGTTAATGTGATTTTAATTATATGTACCTTCAACATGATTGTATTAATGATTATAACTTTTGTCTTTCTATTAGTACTTGATTTGCACTCTGGCTCAAAGACAACGGGGTAGATATTGACTTTGTGCAATAGGGTATAACGGGTGATAGCGAGTGGTCAGTCTGTTTTACATCTCTCCTGATTTTTATTTTCACTGTAGCCAAAGTCAAAGATCTACCTGAAAGTGATCCTGGACATTCTGATTTTTTAAAAAGTGCACAATGTTTGATTCAAATTCATTGGTAATAAGGGGCTGATTATAATTATATTAGGATCAAAATAGTGGGAGGAGAACAACAAAATGGGCTAATTGTCAACATCAGTGCATCCTAATTCAACAAAGCAATGTATTCCTTCCCAGCTTGATCTCAGGAATGCAAGAATTGATTAACTGCAGTTCATAAGCAGGTAAATTGTGTAACCTAGGCAACTCCCATTATAATTAAGTAGAGTACTAGCATCTAAGTGTTTTGTATAGTAAGCTCTTCTGCTGTTGCTTCAGAAATTAATATGATAGTTAATTTTGGAAATAAGACTGGTCTTTGCTTAGAGTTATCAGAAAAATCTCCAGCTTGTGAATAAACTGGCTGAGTTGGAATTTCAGACGGAAATACAAATTAGTCATATTTTTGAAAAAGTATGTACTACACTTACAGAGAATGTAAAAAATTCAGTTTAAAGCGTATAGTAATTTCACCTTATTATCAGTGCTGCTAATTGTGCTGCAAATCAATGTAACTAATTCACAGTAATAAGTGGTTATAAGGGGGCAGAGTGTGTTAAAATAGTATCTTAGGGACCTGGGTTTAAATTTAGTTTGAACTCATTGAATGTAAGTCTCCTCCCTCCAAAAGCTGTTGCAGTCCAAAACAAAATGAGTTGGGACAGTCTCAAAAATAATTCCTCATGGGAGAAAGTTTGCAGCCCATAAATTAACTATCACTCAGAGAGGCCAACGTCGAAGGTTGGGCTAAGTCTAGGGAACTTTATGCTGTATTTGGCCCATTCCCTACTCCATTCCCCACTACTGACGACCCTTTTGATAAATGTATTGATATTGGTGGAACTTTGTATCCACAGACAAGTCCCTTGATGATCCTGTTGATCTGGAGAGTGTTTTGTATGATCAACAGCTGCATGGAGTTAATTAAAATTGCTGAGCATGTTTTAAAATTCTGAGATCTTTTCGAGTTTATTATTGGCTGAACTTAATAACAAACAAAATATATGGTATCAAGTTTGGAAGTAACTCACTCTGAGCCGACTAGAATGTTTTAAAAGGATATGTGCGAAGAAAGTGAAAGGACATTTGATGTCAGAAAATCTGCTTCCGAAAGCTCCATGTGCTTTTTGGCGAAATACTCTAAACTGATCAAATAAATGTACGGTTTTTGTTCCACTGTATCCTATTCTGTGTGATTGTCTTCACTAATAATTAATTTAAAGTGGAAGAAGTAAAATCTTAAGCATCAACAGTGCAACCACAGTACAATTCTGAAAATCTGTTATTTAAAATGTACTATTCCTAGCAAAACTAGAGACGACAGATATTCTGGTCAGCAATTAGAACAGCTTAAAGAGAATTTTGGGACAATTATGCAATTGCATATGTAATTATGTCTAATTAAACAAGAAGATATCAGAACTGCTCAACTAATTATCAACGGGGGCAGAAGGGCATTGAAAATATTTGATGGACTTTGATTTGAAACCGATGAAGTATAGATTGATACAGGTGTTGCACTTAGCAAGGTGGAACAATTTTGTGTTAGAGAGACCAATGAAATCTATGAATGTTATGTATTCAATAGTCAGGATCAAGATCCTTATGGAACAGTGGAGTTGTATGTAGAAAATCTCTGCATCTTAGCTAGAAAACTAATAGAATCATAGAGTCTTACAGCACAGAAGGAGGCCATTCAGTTTTAAATCCCATATCTTCTCTATTCCAAAGATCACCTGCCTCTGCCCCTGCCTCAGCCGATCTTCTGCTGAAATTCTTATCTGTGTCTTTGTCAGCTCCATATCTGACTATCCCAATGCACTCATTGTTGCCCTCCCATCTTCCATGCTCTGTAACGAACAAGGTGAGTTGAGATGGAAGTTGAAATCAGAGAATGAGGAGTTTCTTGGTGTAAGGCTGATGGAGAGGAGGAGGGAGGAGATCTCAGGAAGAAACTCAAAAGCAGGCTTGAGAAGTGGTAGTGAATGAGGATTTTAAAGGAGAGGCAAGAGGGGTGGAACAAGTTGAAGAGTTCAAAGGAAGTGAAGGTGCTAATGGAGTAGGGGTAAGTCCAAGGTGTGATTTGGTGATAACGGCTACACCACCACTGTGACAATTTTGGTGGAGCAGGTGGTGGAAAGTATAGTCAGGCAGGGAGGCTTCAATAAAGGGCAAGGTGACGCCACCCATGAGCCAAATTTCAGTCCAAAGCTATGATACCAATGCAATGCGAATGAATGGACATCCTGGAGGGAAATGTGAAGAAGGTGGTGATTATTGATCATCTGGTAGAGTCTGAGGGGGTAGTGATGGGCTGTGTGATTAGGATGGGAGAGAGGTTGGCAACATTAAACTCCAGCAGGGTCCACTGGAAGGGAAGATTGTCATTCGAGGAGAATGGTGCAGTTGGGGTTTGCTGCTCATATGGAGGCTGCACTAAGTGCATCTGGGCCCTTTGGAGAATGCTAAGAGAAGCACTGAAGGGAGCTGTGGGCATATTCAAGGAGTGCACTGCTCCTCCGGAGTCCACAAAAACAACCTGGGACACTGCCCCATGGGTTTTCCCCCTCCCAAGAACCAAGAACAAACTCGCCCCCCCCCCACGAACCTACCTTCTTCCAGGCCGGAGGCCAGCTGAGTCGCCCAATATAGTGGCAGCTCAGAGCCAGCAGGCTGCCCTAGGATGCTTGGTTTCTGCCCGCAGTCTGCGGCCCTATGTTAATGAAGCCCGGTCTTCAAAATGGACCGGGGCCTTCCGCTGGCACTAGTGGATGATCACAAACTACTTGAAGTCAAATTTCATGTCTCCAAGAAAGGGAAGGGAATGGTTCTTGCTGACATATCTACCTCATAACCAGGTTTGCTACTGAGGAAGTCATGTCAATTGACAACCATCCAGAAACTGTAAAAGAGATCAAAACCATTAGTATGCTGTCATACTTACTTTTGACAATGGAATGACCAAGATAAAAAGATTAAAGATTACTGGAGTAGATGAAGATTTAAAATTGTTGAGAATTTCAATAAATAAAGGATAGCCTCACACAAGAGAAGTGCCACCCAGATCTCAATGGTAGAGATGAACTCAGCATACAGAATTGACTGATACTCAAGGGAGATAAAATAGTTGTACTACTCTGATGAGAGAAGCGATGAAGCGTAGAGTTCACACCAGCCACAGCAGAATCTAAGGTTTTCTTAGGAGAACTAGAGAAATGATTTATTGGGCTCTAATGTACAAGGACGTGAAGACATGAATATGAAGGTGTGATGTATGCATGCAGTTTTAAGTAAAACTGCAATAGGAGTTGCTTATCAGTCATAAAATATCGAAAAGACTTGAGATATGTTTGAAGTAGTTGGTAGAAATGATTTCATGTTGTGATTGATTTCTTGGAAACAAACAGATTGCCTGATTTAAAAAAAGGAACAAAGTCTTGGCTAAGATAAAAGCTCACTTTGCACACCATGGTTATATCAGACAATGGACCACCATATAACTCAAGGGAATTCCAATAGTTTGGGCAACAATATGAGCTCAATCATGTTACCAGCTTACTAAAGTAGCCACCATTAAATGGCAAGATAGAGAATGCTGTTAAAATTGCCAAGGACCTCTTGGAAAGAGCCTATAGCTCCAGCACAGATCCTTACCTCACTGTTCTTGACTGGTAAAACATGCAAAATAAAGCACTGGACAACTCACCAGCTCAAAAACTATTGGGCAGATAGATTGATACACTCCTTCCTACAGCAAGTCAGCTTCTGAAACAAAGGCTGGTAAGTGAAGTGAAAAAGAAAATGTGCTTCAGGAAAGCCAAATCAGCCCCGTTCTACAATAAGCTCATTAAGCTCTTTGGTAGCTTAAGAGAAAGAGAAGCTGTCAGAATTCAGCCAACAGGAAAAGTGCATTGAATACCAGCACATGTCCAATAGCAAGAGGGTGTCAAAGATCCTACAGTGTATGAACTGAAAATGGGAAAATGTGAGAGTCTGGTTACTGACTCCATAACACAAATGGAACTACCCAGCCAGTCAGAGAGGAGATAGTAGAGGCTCTGATCACAGTTTTTCAATCCTCCTTAGATATGCAAATGTGCCTGGGTCTGGAGGGTAGCCAATATAATACCTCTGTTCAAGATGGGAGAGAAGGATAAACCAGGTAACTATAGACCAATTAGTCTAAGGTCAGTTGTGGGGAAATTCTTAGAATCCATAATTCAAGATTAAATTAATGAGCATTTAGAAATGCATTGGCTAATGAAGCACAACCAACATAGATTTCCTAAAGGCAAGTCATGTTTGACAAATTAAATAGTGGACTATTTCCAATGGAGCAGAGAAGGCTAAGAATAGGTTTATTAGAGATTTTGTTTAAATTGTGAAGGTTTTAATAGGTTGAGGAGTCAGTGATGAGGGATCATTGATTTAATATAGTCAACAAGAGAGTGAGGAGAGAATTTAGGTGGTGCTGTCTTTCAGATGAGATGTTAAACTGAGGCCTTGCCTGCCCTCTCAGGTGGACGTAAAAGAGCTCAGAGGAGTTATCCCCGGTGTCCCAGCCAATATTTAGGCCTGAAACAGATTATCTGGTCATTATCACATTGTTGTTTGTGGGACCTTGCTGTGCGCAAATTGGCTGCTGCATTTCCTACATTGCAACAGTGACTACACTTCGCAAGTCCTTCATTGGCTGTAAAGCACTTTGATGTCGTGAAAGGTGCTATAGAAATGCAAGCTCTTTCTTTCTATTCCCACATCCAAAGCATCACACGCTGTGTACTGAAAGTGCTGCAATAATACAGTAATGAACTGACCTTGCATCCTAGTACAAGGTCAGCTGTCTGCATTACAGTCACATGCAACAGCCAGGAGCCATAATCTCAGCACCTCTGCCCAGAGCCACATTTTTGGCTTCATATTTTTTATTCCAAAAAACAAACATGCAAAATACATATTGGATATGTGACTCACTATATTTATCATATATAATTGAATATATTTCAGAAATCATTATTAAGAATGTTGGGAGACTTCCATCCCTGTCCCTGCCTCTGTCTCATAAATGATCCAGGTTTCATATATAGCTCATATGATTTCATAGAATATTTTGTGTTCATTAAAATAAAAGGGGGCTAAACACTGAATATTAAAATAAAGATTTGTGTCTTATTCCTTTTAACAAGCCAGAAAAATAAAGTTCTACTATTTTATATATAAATAAATAGATTGGCCCAGAATTTTCTGGAACGGCATGATCTGTGACTTATGCATTAAATTACGTCGCTTTGTGCCCTGATCTTCCCGTTGTGAACTTACTTCAAAATTTCCTGGAAAAGTATTTGAATAGGCCGCAGCGAGCATTAAGGTGAATCAGAGATCTCCGAAGCAGCGCAGTCAATGGCTTACCCCATCTCCATCAATTAATCAGAACAATATTAACTTGACCTGAATCATAGAATTTTGAATTCTGAATTTCAAATCTTTTCACTATACTGAACTTGATCACTTGCAGAAAATTGTTTGAGTTATGGACACACTCAGCTGCTCTATTCAGTCTTCAGGAACATTCTAAGTTACAGGTTTATTTTTTGACCATTTTTTAGAAGATGATATTAGTAATTTAAGCCACCTAAAAAGTCTCATTAAACAAATGGGGATCGAAATTGAACCTTGTTTTGCCCGTTATGCGCGAAATGGGGCAAATTTCGGTGGCTTTGTGGCACACCCCAAAGATACCAGAAATACGTCCAACATTGGCTCTGGTGATATTCAGGCATCCCAGGCAACTGCCTTAAATGGGTATTAAACCCCTTACATATGTTAATAAGGGACCTAACGTCTATTTAAAAAACCCTGTCTGAAATTGGTCAGAATCCGAGCGGAAAAATGCACTGGACATGCTCTACTCAGTTTTTCCGTCTCCTTCTGCGGCCTAACCAACGGTCCTTAAAGGGACTGCTGGAGGTCACCAACTTAAAGATAGTTTTTTTTTCTTTTTAACTTGCCTTAGTGCGGAGCCAGGTGTGCTCCCTCTGGCTCCACAGCACTACTATGGGCTGCTGTCAGCCTGTGCTCACCCCCCTGTCCCGTTTATCAATAGCATGTGAGGGCACTTCAGTGCCACATACCGCGCACGCAATCTACATTAACTCGCAATGATGAAGAAGTGTTTTGATGGGTTTTAGCACAGAATTAAAAATATCCAGAAAGAGTAGAGATTTTATTTTACTTTAATTAATTATTTTAAACTTATAAATTTAAATACATTCGCCTGCACCATTATTCTTCAGTCGAAATGGCTGCGGCGAGAAGACTGGCATAAATCCAGGAAATTTGTGATTACCATTAACTTCTCTGTGGGGTGGAGCTATGATCAATTTTGCACAATTTTGTCAAGGGTATTGGGGGAGCCATGCAAAAGCCTCAGGAAATTATGGCCCTAGATAAATAATAGCGTAATTCAGTTATGACATAATTTCCTGGGACTTTATGGTGTAAAACAAACCCAATGTCATAGATGCAGCATTCCAATGGCGCAAGTCTGCAGGAAATTCTGGGGCAATGATTCTTCTGAACTCTCAGGTTGCACACATACTGCAAAACAACACAGTGCAAAAGCTGTTCCTGCTGTTTATGATCATTTAGGATTTGCAGTTAGATCAGTTATTAATTATAGTTACATATGAAATATCATTTCTGTTCTAAATGGATGTTTTTGCTGTAGTTGCTCAAGAAGGAGAACATGTAGATCAGTCTTCAGGCACATATGGTGAACAACAGATTCCAGGTGTAAATTGGTGTAACACCTGGTATCAGACTTTTTTTACCATATGCTTTAATACACACAAGGGTACTGGACTGAGACATTCTATACAAAATGAGAACAATCAAAATCTTTATTAATAATTTAAATAGGATTCCACAAAGCCCAATACAATGAGAATCAGCATAATCTATTATGTGAAACATAGTCATGTTGCAGTGGAGGTTAATTTTATTATAAAATTATGAATGGGCACTATAGTGGAATCTTTAGATTGTATTTAGATGTGGTTCCTGATTCACACACAATTATGCTTATTGACAAATTATATCAAACTCACAATATTTTTTTGTTATTTTCAACGCACTGTACAGGGAGCAAGTTTATTTTATATGGAGAATGAAAATGTGATATTTGGCCTTTATGATCTGTAAGCTTTAGAAGTGACAAAAATATTAAACAGAATAAAAGTTCCTGGAATGTCATCCCTGTCAATTCTGAAGGAAAGCTCTTTGGGCACTAATTTTATGTCCCAAACTCTTCTATTTGTCTCAAGCATGTTAAGCTGTCTGAGATCTGCTATTGGCATTGAGTAAGGGCAGACATAGGGGGCCAGCAATGCAAGCAGTATGACACATAACTGTTCCCATGGTGAATCGACTTGCTGCAGGGACTCTTTCCTGACAGCAGCACAGACCTATGCCTCTTCTCATACCCCTCATTTGTTTTCACATTGTCAGCCATCAGGACACATGGGTTGGTTGTGTTTATTTATTTAGTCAGTTTTCTGTGTACTGCCGGTAATTAGCTTCTCTGTTAAAAACAACTAAGCATGCAGATGATTTAACAGCATGTGGCCAATTATGGCTGTCTTTATCCTCCTATGCGCTAAGTAAATTGAAAATGTATTCATCAAGTAGAAGTCTTTGCATAACTGCCTTTGACTCACTTTGTGGTTATTGTAATGCTGCAGTTTAATGAATGTATCCCATTTACTTAATTGTTTTAGAGGGAAAAGAAAAGTGTTTCTGATACTTAAAAAAATGAATCCAGTCATAATTTCATGGAGCCCTGTAGTGGTATACAAGCTCACTGCTAGAATAATGCAAATTATGAAAATTTATTTTCGTCCAGATGCTTTGTGCAGTGACATTGCAAGGTGCAGAAAGAACGGATTATTGCATCATCAGGTGAAGCTCGTGCTGTAAATGCCATTTATACCCACAGTGCATCTTTTATGTTTTCAGTTTGATAGATTTGCTACAGATTTCAATCCATTTGCACAAAGCCTTTTATCTTCAATTTACTGAAAGATTGAGGATGGTTTTAATCGAAGTAGACAGCGACAGGTGCCTTTAGTTGCTTTAAATCTATTGGCATTTATAACACCATGCTAAATGATTCGCCAGCATCATCATTAATTAAATAGTGGCCAATTAATCTACTAATTGCATGCAGTTCACACCATGAACCATTTTGTAACACTTGTATTTTCAGTATGTTTCTACAAAATTAAGTTGTAATGTTTTAACATTATTTGCCACCAGACAAATTTGTGAGACTTTCAAATTTGCCACATTAGAAGTTACAGCAAATGAACAGTTTATCTTAATTACATAACATCCCCCAGAAAAATAATTCCCAAAGATTTAATAGGGTAGAAAGTGGTATGCAATATGCCCATTTGTCAGGTATAAAATGGGCACAATGCTGACTAATTCAGCAGCTTGAAGTAATTACATGACGGATAGGTTCAGGTTTTAAAAACAAAGTCAGCAAAATGGAAACCCAACTGACGTCAGCTTTCTGTTTCTCAATATGTCACAATTTTAGCTAGATAACCATGTGTCCCACAATTATACTTTAATGTTTCTTTAATTAATTTACTAATATAGAAGCTATCCTCTGACTAACAGTGTGTAACAAATTTTATGCAACAAATATATCCAACTAACTGCACACAAGCGACAAAACTCTCGTAATTTTGACTAGTGAGTCACAAGCCCTGTACATTTATCACATGACATAATAATAATAGAGTGGTCAGCACAGATTTCAAAAGGAAAAGTCCTGCTTGACCAACCTTATTGAGTTCTTTGAAGAAGTAACAGAAAGAGTAGACAAGGGTAATGTAGTACATGTAATATATTTGGATTTTCAAATGGCCTTCGATAAAGTCAATGTAGACTCGTGACTAATTTCAGAGCATATGAAGTCAGCACAAGTAGTAGAATAGATAGCAAGCTGGCTACAAAACAGAAAACAGATAGTAAGGGTTAAGGGTAGCTCCTCAGACTAACAAAAGGTGGGAAGTGGAGTTCCAAGGGGATCGGTGCTGGGACCACTGTTGTTCAAAATTTACATTAACGATTTGGACTCTGGAATCAGAAGTACAATTTCAAAATTTGTGGATGACACCAAATTGGGGGGTGTGGTTAATACAAAGAAAGAATGTGACAAAATACAAGATGACTATAATAAACTTGCAGAATGGGCGTGTAATTGGCAAATTAATTTCAATATAGATAAGTGTGAGGTGGTGCATTTTGGTAGGAAGAATAAGGAAGCCACATACTGCTTGGATAATAGGAATCTAAAAGGGCTAGAGAAGCAAAAGCATCCAGGGGAACAGATACACATCACTAAAAATAGCAACGTAGGTTAATAAGGCCATAAAAAAGGCAAACCAAACACTGGGGTTCATTTCTAGAGGGATAGAATTGAAAAGCAGAAAAATTATGTTAAACTTGCATAGAACCTTGGTTACACCACACTTGGTGTATTGTGCACAGTTCTGGTCTTCATATTATAAAAGGGAAATAGAGGCATTGGAGAAAGTGCAAAAAGATTCACAAGGAGGATACCAGAACTGAGAGGATATACTTATCAGGAAAGGCTGAACAAGCTGTGGTTCTTTTCTCTAGAAAAGAGAGGCTGAGGGGTGAGCTGATAGAGATCTTTAACATAATGAAAGGTTTTGATATGGTAAATGTAGAGAAAATGTTTCCACGTGTGGGGGAATCCAAACTAGAGGTCATAAATATAAGATAGTCACTAATAAATCCAAATAGGGAATTCAGAAGAAACTTCTTTACCCAAAGAGTGGTAACAATGAGGAACGTGCTACCACAAGGAGTAACTGAGGCAAAATAGCATAGATTCATTTAATGGGAAGCTAGATAAGCACATGAGGGAGAAAGGAATAGAAGGGTATGCTGATAAGGTTAGATGAAGAGGGGTAGGAGGAGGCTTGTGTGGAGCATAAACGCCGGCACAGACCAGTTGGGCTGAACGGCCTGTTTCTGTGCTGTAGACGTGATGTAACTTGATGACTGAGGTATGGGTTACTGCACTTATACAATGAAGATGTGGAGGGGACAACTAGTGCTCCAGCTGTGATTGTCAAATTCAACATAGACCATAATTTGCTTCATAGGCACTAATTTGCATGAAGCATTGGTGAGATACACTTCACCTGCACATTACAAAAGTTATCGGTAGCAGTACACAGATTCTTATTAGCACTTTAAAATTTCTGAGCTCAGCGGATCTGTGGTGACTGATGAGTTGTATCTCTGGCCAATTTAACTGAAATTACGAACAAGCAGATGCCAGCCGGCAAGTTCCAAGCTCCGAGTGAATCAAAACCAATCATCTCATAGAGGATGTGCTGCTCCTCTAATATTTAACATGAGAGGTGCAGTTATTCTCCTTGTTCCCCCTAAGTCAGAGCCTATGGATTGAACCTGTGAGTCTGCTGGTCTGTGTAGCAAGGTACCATGAGAGGCAGTGTATTTTCAACCCATAAAACCATTGGGGAGCTAAAAGTAGCAACTAACAATATGAAGAGTTTTAGACTGATAAAAATCATTCTGTGTCAGGAAAAGAGCACTTAGTGTCATGAGCTATGTGCTGTACAGGCCACCTAATGACTGGAATTGCAAAAGGTTACCTTTCAACTGTGAACAATAACTCTAGACCAGAGACAGAAATGTCTATTGTTTACTCTTAACTGGAAATGTTTGCAATTTATTGTCAACTGTCGACAAATTCTCTTCCTATGAAATACTGCAGGTCTGGTTTTTAAAAAAAATAAATTCAGCTCCTGTAGGACTTTTGTATTAGTTTCCCTACAGTGAGCATACAACTGAATATCATACTTTACAGAAATATTGATAGTTTTATTAATTTCCCACTTGAAAATTTCAGGAATTTCTCTATGTTTCAGTGTTTTAGCTAACAAACAAAATTATATCAATACTGCTATTTGTATTTTTTCCACAATAGGTGAAATAGTTATCAGGATTTATACAGCATGTGGGAGTACAGAGTGGGTGATGCACTATTGCACATATATCTGATATATTTGTATCGTTTCATTGCATGAACAGTCCGTTGTAGAGATGAAGTACTACTGTGGAACTGTGGGATACAAAACTTATTCCACTTGCCTGGTTTTGGAGATAGGTATATGTGAAGGTTGATGTGTTAGATGGTGCATGAATCTCGCTGGACTATCAAATCTGGCTGCATCTCTCCACTCAAACACTAAATAAAATATTCACTGTTACATCTTCTCTTGGCTGAATGAGAAAAATAGCGTAAAAGGATGCATTGAAAGCATGGATAAAAACAGCAAACGAGAGATAGAAAACAATTGTTTTCATTCTCACGAAGTCTCACCATCACGGACCACTTTAAAAAAAAAAGCCACTAATAAATATGATTACATCCTTTCTGTTTCTGAATTTCCATTGATTTTTTTGAATGTTCATGTTTAAAGGATGAATCCTGATTGCATTATCAAGGGCACCATCTTGAATGAGTTAATGAGCTTGATTGATGAACCAGTAATGGGGACTAATGGTGAGCTTGCTTCCTTTATTTATTTATATATATATATATATATAATATACACACACACATCCAATACAAACGGACCAAATTAATTGGGATTTTCTGCATTTTGATTTCTCGTTGATTATGTACCAGTTTGGTGGTCTTGCACGTGTAAAGAACATGAATGAAACATTTCTGTAGAAAATAAGGAGACAAAATGCAATAAAATGTATAGAATGTTGCTTTTGAAGGCTTAGCTCCTTTGATGTGCTTTATTCTAATTAAAAGATATTCAGCAATTATAGAATTCCTCCCATTAGTGAGGAAGACCATGATATCCTTGGGGAGGGAAGACTATCTGATAATAGATGTTCTAATGTATATTTATTTTCTTGGGTTGTTTAGCACATGTGCCTGTATGCAGACAGCATGGGGAAAGGGGGCCTGATGTGGTTTAGTGATGGAGTCTGGGTATTTTGCCCTGCTACTGTCAGTGGCTGATTAATCTTGGCCTGGGGTAAAGGTGGGGGGCAGTCTAGGGAGTGCCTGAATCAGATTCCAGGAGTTGTAGAAGTGAGTACAATTGACAGTTTGTTACTCCAATGGTAGTGTTGGACAGCCATTAAACCTATACCTTCTACTAGAAAATGTCATCTTCAGAAAAGATAACTGCAGAGAGATTGAGAGACAATTGTGTCCACAGCGACACAGAATTCTCCATTGTCACCTTAGTAGTAGGTCTCCTACTCCATCCAGTACTGTGAAGCAGCAGCTCCATTGTCCTAATCTCCTCCAAGGTATGTAAGTGTATTTTTACTATCACTTTTTTCTCTCTGAAATAAATTACAATAGCATATTAGTGGTGGTTTTTTAGTTTCTTTAGGTCAGAGAAAAATGTCATGTCAGTTTGAGAATATGACAGATGACTGGTTAGCTCAATGGTTTGGATACTGTCCATTCACCTACAAATTTCCCTTCTCTACGCTCTCTGTAAGGGTGCTCTGTGAAATGAATTTGGGACAGTTCCAAATGAATACTGGCCCACAGCACAAAACTCTTAACTGGCACTAAATTGACTCTCACTCAGAGACTGCAAAAATGGCTGATGTGGGAAGTAAGAGATGTGGGAGTAGATTTCCAACTTGCACCGCCCAGGTACCATCCATCACGAAAAGATTTGGGTGCCAACTAGACACAAACCCATGATCTATCAATTGACATAGCACATTACAACATCAATATACTAAACTATCACCTGTATTGCCTTTATTTTTCAATAATTTATCCAATAATATGTGCGCACAAATACACTTTCAAAGCCAGGTGTCTCACTTTATTATAAACTTAGTTAACTTGTTTGTAACTGACAAATATAAGTTAGTGTGAGTAGTTGTGTAGAAGTAAAGATTTAAAGGTTCCTGGCAAAGTTTCAGATTGTAGTGAGTGAATTTGAATTGAAAATGCCTGGCTCTATTTTAGCTTTGCAATGGGAATCAAGCTTTTATAAAGTTGAGTGCTTATGTTTTTCTCTCCCAGGCAATGGTGAAGTGTCTCTTTAGCATGACGACTGTGAATGTGACCTTGATATGACCTAACTGTAAAATGTATTGTCAAATTGATATAGTGATAAAAATGGATGAACAAATCCCAACCAAACTGAACACAAATGGGCACCCAAAAATGGGTTCCTGTAGGGAACTTGTACCATCTAATCTCAAATTTCAGAAACTTTTAGAAACTGAGAGAAGTTTTGTGTTATATTTTAGCTCAGCTTGGTTTGATTAGCTTGTGTCTGACTTGCTACCAAGCTCCCCCATTCATGTCCCGATGTTATTAATAATGATAAGAAGTGCTGGAAAATATTTAGATTATACATTTGGATATGGAGCATCCAAAATTATAATCCAAATATAAACTCAAAGGGAAAAAAAATGGTTGGTATGTCTGAGCAATGCACCCTTCAGTAAAATGCATACCTTTCGACTGCAAGACCACCAGCGATCAGAAACATGGGAGGTAATTTTAACCCCCAAGAACAGATGGGGTGGGTGGGAGGTTAAAATAATAATTTTTTGGAACAGGATCTTATCTCGGCTCCAACTCGCCCACTTCTGGGTTTAACCCAGGCAAGTTTGTAAGTGTGTGGACGGCAGACACCAGGAAGTCCTGCCCCCACTTAAAGCCGGCGGACTGATACTTAAAGGGGCAATGTACCTCTTTGAAATATTTGAGGTACTTAATATATTGTGTATTATAAAAGTAAAACGAATTTAACCGTACCTGTTCTGGTCTCCCATCACTTCCGATTCACATCAGGTGAAAGCAGGCGGTAAGGACCAGATCCATGAGGTGAGTGCCTTTATTGTACCGCTTGTGAGTCCGGAGGAGCAAGAGTGTTTCATCCAGGCCCAACAAGCTCACTTGGCTGACAGGACCCTCGCGATCGTTCGACCCCACCCCACCCCCTGTTGATGGTCCCCCCCCCCACTCTGATTGTTGACCCCCACCACCGCTGCTGGAGACCCCCTCCCCAATCCCTGATGCTGGCTGAGCCCCCTCCCCCACCGATCCCCGATGCCAGCTGACCCCACTGATCTCCAATGCTTGCTGATCCCCCACCCCCCCACCACCAATGTTGTCGCTGGCTGACGCCCCTCCCCACCACCGATGTCGTCCACGTACCCCCACCCTCTGATTTTTTGCAATGCTGATGATCTCTCGCTCTCTCTCCCGCCCCCTCTCTGATTTGCAGCTCCTTTCAATGCCGACAGGCAGCCAACCTGTCATTCCAGCTGCCTGGGGCGCGGGAAACCCAGAAGCACAAATACTCACCTTCAATTGAGTTGCGATGGCAGGTTGCGACGCACTCAATTTGCTTCCGGGTTCTCCATGCGAATATCTGCGGACACGCACAAGGTACCCAGCTCCAATTGAAAATCATTCTTGTGCTCTTTCTCCTTGATGAGAACTCTGAGGTTTAATGGATACCCCAACATCAAAGAACTGAAGAAAACTAGTACTAGCATAAATAAAACAAAAATATCTGGAAACTACTGTTGCCAATGAAAAATTAAATCTTTGAAAAAGTGAGAAATGTTTTAATTTTTTTGAGTATCTCCAGCCAGTGTTGAATTTTGCTCAGGTACAGGTCCATGACTACCTTACCCAATACCCAATGAAACAACTCAACAAATGTTGGCAGGCTGTTCAATTTTGGTGGTGGGGAGGAAGCACTGTAGCCAAGCATAATCCTGCCCTCAACCGAACATCTAAAAAGGTGCACTTTTCAGCAAGATGCACTAGATCTTGGAGCAGGAACCCTAGCTGATTATCTCTTCTGCAGCCTAGAAGCACGGAGAGCAATTATTACACTCCTAATGCTATTTTGGCTAAGATAACTAATGCGGCACAAATCAAGAATCTTTTGGACTGAGTTGCTCAGCTGCATGCTGACTTTTGAAGGACTAGGCCATTTGAGTCACAACTGAATTAGAAGTGAGCCAAATATATGAAATAAAAAAGTTAGCATATACATTTCTAGTGTAGCTTTTGAATAGTATTGGCGGCCAGGACGTTGCGTGTAAAATAAGCTTAAAAGCAAATGTTTCCGTGGATTAGCCAGAAGCAGATTGTAAAACAAAAAGAAAGCAGTGTGATGTTGGTAAGTGAAAGCTAGCATCACAGCAAAGAAAGTAAACAAAGGAGAAATTATGAGAGGGAGATGAAAACAGAACAGATGGATGCTATAGCTCCATTACTCAGACAAAACAGAATGAAAAGAAAGGGAGAGCTTGAGACTGCCCTGCAATGGCTGTTTACAGTACTGTGGTACACTTCACCTATTTATGTTGCATTCTTTAAAGTTATTTTGGATTGTGAGACTGCATTTTATACAGGGTAGAGCTGAGCATGGACTTTTCTCCATTTTGCAGCAGCAACATTCACAGAAGTAGGCAGAGATCCTACAGATGGTGGTGCAAGAGGTTACATACCAGAATCACATCAGACATTCTTTGATCAATATATCATCACAACCTAATTCACCACACTTCATGGTGAATAAGGAATGGACACAATGTGAGACTCAGGTTCTTATTAATGAATTATAAACAACCCAAACATAATGGAGCAGATACTGAAAAGCAGCCAGTAATGGAGCTGTGTATTTAAATTCCTACATGTAAATACTAAAACATTCATTTATACATCCATTAATTGGTTAGATCAACCACAATATAGCTCAACTCTTTCACTGTTACACTGATGTAGCTGCATAAAGCAATTAATATAAGGGAGCAAGTTGCAGAAAGGAAACTCTCAAGGAAATAATTACTGGCTGGTCCCTAGATGCAGCTTTTCCCAATTACAGAAACTGTATTAATATTACATTTTGACAGAGAATAATTGTAATAGTCAATTTAATTGTTAACAAATTTTATTGTAAACAAGTAGTGTGATGAAGTTAGACATTTTTCAGAGGAAATTTTGCAAAAATGATATTTATAAAATAAACTAAAACAAAAGATGTTGCATTCATGTTTTGAGAAGCACTTTTTCAGATCAACTAGAGATAGGCAATAAATTTGGCTTTGCCAGTGTTTCCCACATCCCAAGAAAAAATAAAAAACGGCAATTTTAAAACTGTTTAAAAATGTTTTCCAAGAGCTACATATAATGTAACTTAGACTCACTGAAGTGTTATAACTAGTGTTTTGATATTGCCAGAACCATAATGAAAAATATTACTTTGAATGACATAGGATGTACAGCACAGAGACAGGCCATTTGGCCCAACAGACGGTCCATGCCGGTGTTTATGCTCTATGCCAGCTTTCTCCCACTGTGTTTGCTTCATTTCACCCTATCAACATCCCCTTCTATTCCTTTCTCCCTCGTGTACTTATCTAGCTTTCCCTTAAATGCATCTATGCTGTTCACCTCAACCATTCCATGTGGTAGTGAGTTCCATGTTCTCACCACTCTGAGTAAAGAAGTTTCTCCTGAATTCCTTATTTCATTTATTAGTGACTATCTTATATTTATGGTTCCTAGTTTTGGAAAATAATAGCAGTCAAGTGTGTGTGTGTGTGTGTGTGTGTGTGTCTAAGATGCATAATGAGTTAGCAGTTACATATATTAACAAAATCTCCTTAATGCGCTCGGAAGTTAGAGTAATAAACAACTTGCATTTATATAGCGCCTTTAACGTAGTAAAACGTCCCAAGACGCTTCACAGGAGCGTCATCAAACAAAATTTGACACTGAGCCACATAAGGAGATATTAGGACAGGTGACCAAAAGCTTGGTCAAAGAAGTAGGTTTTAAAGAGCATCTTAAAGGAGGAGAGGGAGGTAGAGAGGCGAAGGAGCGGTAAAGTATAGCCATGCAAATTTAAAGGGAGTATGTAAATGAACAAGCAGTGACAAGTTAACGGGTTAAGCCTTTAATTAAAAAGTGTGTATCTATGGTAAAGCTGTCACAGATGGATTTCTAGGCTTAGCAAAGTTAAATTGCAAAAATCAATTTTCACGGCACAATGTTGGAATGATTCCAATGTGACCACTGGGAGTCTGACACCAAAATAATAAAGCAAAAGGTATAAAAAGAAAAACAATAAACACCACGGCCTGGAAAATTTAAGGATGTACGAATCTGTTATTTATGCCAGGAATGCATCTGCGACTGGCCCTGCTGAAGTTCCTGGGGTCAGGAAAGGGCCTGCTGGAGCAGGCCTTTGACAGTCTGAGGGTGGGACCTGAGCTGCCCACCCCCACTGCAGATCTTGGAATTGCAAACGATGGCTGGCCAGCCTGAAGGGGGAGGGGACGGTTCTTCACCCAGTAGAACAATATGGGTGTCTGGCTGGCTCCATTATAAAGACTTTATGACATCCTTATCGTTGGGGGTCTAGGCCCTGAGAGTAACCTGGACTCCCAGATAGGTCCCACTTCTGCCAGGATTAAGCATGTATACCTGGTGAAACCAGGGTCTACACTAGTCGTAAGCCAGTACTCAACTGAGAGCTTGGATGCAGAAACTCCCTGCTAGGGAATCCTTTTCTCTGGCCCCGTCACTTTATACAAATGACCTTGTAGGGTCAGGCGGAGGCTCGGTCATCCCAGAAATGCACACTTAAGGCTGGGATTTTGTATTTATGTTAATAGTTATAGTGTTTACATTAAGACGCAGAAATTTCAATTTTTACTTGTTTAAAGTTCAAAAGACTTCTTCAGTGTAGTGCTGAGTCAAGTATTTCTCATACCCAAATAAACACCAATTCCTCTCTTTCCAAACTCATCCTGTTTGGCTCCCATGCAATACTCCATATTCTATTCCCTGAATCTAATTTCCTTCCTGGCCAAATCCAATGGTGTGCTGTTGCATACTGTTTGAACCAAAGCTGAGCTTCAGGTCCCACATCTCATCGATCACCAAAACTGCTTATTTCCACCTCTGCAAAATTATGTGCCTTGGATCTTAGCTCACCATCACCACTACTGAAACCATTGGATGGGAAAATAATGACGCATTAAGGCACAAGCCATTATTAGTTCGGAAAAAATCCAGCAATTTGTGGCAAAAAATTAATGTGATCTGAACGGTGAGGTAAAAAGTCCAATTAACGTCGTTGATCATGAGATGCACCACTGCAGCAATTTCTAGTCCATTAACCACACTTTTATTACCTTTAGACCCAATTTCTCCAATGGTCTCCTTGCCAGCTTCCAGAGTTTTAGCCTACATAAAACATAATCATCCAAAACACTGCTGCCCACATTCTATCGCATACTAAATCCTGCTCACCCATCATCCCATCTTTGCCAACTTCCATTGCCTCTTCATTCTCCAATGCATTGAATTCCAATTTTTCATCCTATTTGTAGATCCCTCAAGGCCTCACTCACCCTATTTCAGCAAGCTTCTCCAGTCTTCTATTTCAGCCCATGCCCTTTGGTCCTTCCGCTCTCGCCTCTGCTGTATCTGTCTCTGTCACCCCCACCCCAGCTCCACCATCAGTGGTACACTTTTCAGCCATCTCAGCCTTAGTCTCTGGAATGCCCTTACTAAATCTCTTTGCTTTGCTGCTTCCATTTTGCTCCTCCCCAGTCCCAAAAGCCTCCTCAAAACTTTTTTTTATCTATGCTTTTGGTTCACCTGTCCTACCTCGTCCACTCCTGCAGGGTGTCTGTTTCTCCTTTGTGAAGCTCTTTGGAACATTTTATGTGTTAAAGGTTCTATAGAAATGCAAGTTGTTGTTCTTGTTTCCCTATTAAAAAGTTTATTCTTCATGTCAGTGGCCTGAGAGTTGGGAAAAATTAGAGTAATTCTACCATGAGCATCTGGGAGATTATTCTGTTTGTGGTCACCCTCACCAAGTGGGGCTGAATCATTTTGTGAACCTGCCTGTTCCCATCAGTGTTTCAGTTTTTAAGCAAAGAGAAAGTGCTTTAGTACCATATTGCTAGCATACGTGAATAATGAAGCCAACCTAATACACAGACAAACAACTAATTGATTGGCAAACATTACAAACTCACTTACAGGAAATTCAGCTCAGCACCAATTTAAGCAATTTCTTCCACCTCTTTTGCTTTACTTTGACATTTAGATACTTTTTATTCATTATTATTAAATTTATATCCATAACTTTTAAAAAAAATCACCACCAGCTGGAATGAATTTCAGTTCAACTGTTTTAATTTAAAGTGCTTCTCCTTTGAAATAAGAAATTCTGGAGCCATAGCGTTCCTTCCTGCCTCCTAGATCAAACATGCCAGCTCATAGTGCAACTATATAATATTGCACTTGCTCAAAGTGCTAAGAATTTTAGAATACAAAATTAGTGTCATGGCATGAAATATTCATTGTTAAGTGTCAAAGAAACCTGAATACTATTAGCGAATATAATATCAGACCCACAATGTCATAATTGTGACCTAACTGACTATCTGACTATTAGTCAAATCATAGACAACTGTTTTGTAGCTAACCATGTGTCAAGAATGACAGCAATTGTTTCACCTCATTTTCAAGTTATTAACAGGTTGTGAAACTGTCAGTTCGAGAAATAGCTGCGCTGTCAGCACATTGGTGGTGCAAGTCCTGTTGTAGAACTCCATTTCATTTGGCTTGAGTAGGCATTGTCTTTCTTCTCTGTAGTAAATTGAAACTGCTCTTTCCTTTGTGCTAAAATGGCATTTTCAACATCCAGTGAATTGCTTCCAGATTCCAAAACTACAGAGAAGCACATTTACTTCAGATTGATTTGTGAATTGCATTTTTTGAATCTACTTCCTATCACCAGTGAATTATTCGTCTCATTGCATTTTATTAAGGACACATTGTGCCCTGTGTAGGCTTGAATCCCAGTTGGGGCAGCATGTGTCACAGACTGATGCCGAATGTGCAGTCGCAGCAGGATCCAGTTAATTCAGTCTCCAGAGTAAATGAGCTTTTATTTAAGAGTTGCTGTTAACCAACACCTCACAAATCTACAATAATGCTCCTGATTGTAACACTGTCCAATCTGCATCACTAAAGACGTTTGATAACAATTAGCCCTCATCAAGTTATTTATTTAGGTTATGTGCTATAAAAATACAAATGTGCTGTTAATTTTTAAAAACTCAATTTTCATATATAACTGTACTTAATTTATATTAAAATGTTTTAATAAGAAATTATATTTTTTGACTTGCAATAAATCTATCTTCTTTGCAACCAATTATAAAGGCAGAAAAGCTGAGGGTGCAGGTCACTGATCTCTTTTTTAATCCAGTCAAAGTTGAACCAGAATGCTGCTCTTATCAAACCCAAGCAGTAAGGATGTAAATCGTATTTATAATGGAATTAGATTTGCAGCACACATCTTAATGTCTCTATTGCGCAATGTCTTCAGCATGCACTGACAAAAGAAAGGAAAGAAGCAATATCTGAACATTAGCTCTAGGTGATGTCACTGTTAATAATTAAAAGTTTAAACCAGAATGAAAAGGCATTGAACATGATGCTCTAAGCCAGCATGTAATATCTGTTATTTTCTCTTTTCCTAGTACAGGACCGGCATGTTGAAGCTATAAAGCCATTCTATTAAATGTGCTATGTTGTTTCGCCAAAACTAGTATGACAACTAAAATTATTTAAATAAACAAAACTATATGAATCGTTCATGTTCTGAATTATTTATTATTTTCATCAATCCAACGGCTCCAGAGAACCATGCTGCCAGAACAGCCAATTTTTTTTTTAAAATCTGTGGGCCCATTCTTCAGACATCGGTAGTGATCTGAGATGAAGTTGCCCTTTATGTTGGGGGGTGACGGCCTTCACCTTGCTGAGGACTGGTGGTTTTCAAACTCTGCTTTCCACAGCAATGATCAGTTGCTATATAATCTGGCATGAGTGATTGGCTTGCTCACAATGCAGTCGTGGCTGGCAATCAGGCAATGCCCTGATACCACATATAATCAGGTAACACATTTACAGTTGTTGCCAGCTTATTCCAGGTAACAGTCTGAAGTCTCCAGCAGTCACAATACCCCAGACTGCGGGTTTCAGGATCCAGTTATTCAGAGGCAGCAAAAGGATGATAAAGGAATGCCTGCAATTTTCCATCTGCATACTTTATTGCCTGAATACATACAGGAAGATCAAAGGGTCACCCTAATTTGGGGTTGCCAACCCTCCCGGATTGCCCGGGAGTCTCCTCGAATGGAGCATGAACCTCCCAAGCACTGTTGCTAGCAGCCCAGGAGAACTTCACCCTTTAAATTTCTCACCCTCAGCAGTGGCCCCACTGCTTTGCAACGTCACTGGCTGCTGCTGCAGAGAAGCAGCAGCAACAGCAAAGTGGTGAGTGGAAGCAGTGCTGAGAAAGGAGAAGCCAGCGAAGGGGTGGATGTAACCTGGGGACCTTACTGTGGGTAAGAAATGAAAGATTGTTTTCATTGGTGGGAGAATGGAGAACAAGGGGGCGGAAACTGAGGATTCTCACTGGAAGAGCCAAGGGGGAAGGGAGAAAGAAGGTTTTTGAACTCAGTGCTATTAGATCATGGGATGCTTCACCACAAGCGGCTATTGAGGCAGAGACATCATTTAAAAGGAATGGGATAAGTATTTGAAAAGGAGGAATATAGAAGGATCTGGAGGGAATGGGATTACAGGAGAGTCACATCGGCACAGGCACCGGGGGCAGAAAGACCTCCTCCTGTGTTGTAATTTCTATCATTTTATGAGAATTTTTCATCATTGAGTTCAAGCTCAGGGAGCAGGTTAGAAATGTTGGTGCTGAGCTGAGTTTAGGACGATATGCGCTGTGATAAGAGCATCATTACGTTAACCTTTTTGATTACTTTTTTTTACCTGTGCACTAGCTTTTAGTGATTTGTGCACCTGGGTACCAAAATCCCTTTGTTTCTTCACATTTTGTAGTCTTGGAACCAAAGTGGAACTCCATCTGCCACAGTTTTTCCCACTCACAAATGTGTCCCTTTGTAACTTCCTGCTTCCATCCACATAATTTACTGTGTCTCCCAACCAAGTGACATCTGCACACTTGGATATACATCTCTCTATCCCTTCATTCAAGTCATTGATATAGATGGTGAAAAGCTGAGGCACCAGTACAGATCCCTGGAGAACACCACTTCTCTCATTCTGCCAATCAGAATATGTTCCCTTTATCACTACTCTCCGTTTCCTGGATCCCAATCAATTTCCAACCCACGTCACGAGAATACTTTCAATTCCATGCATTTTTATTATTGCTAATAATCTCTTATGCGGAACTTTGTCAAATGCCTTCTGGAATCCATGTAGACAATATCCATAAGACACTCCCTGTCAGCAATGCTAGTGATCTCCTCAATAAATTCAGTTAGATTAGTCAGACATGACCTACGTTTCACAAATCCATGCTGACTCTTTTTGATCAGCTCATACTTGTCCAAGTGTTGAGTCACTTTATCCCTGATGAAACGTTTGCTGTTAGCTTTGGTATCCCTTGCAAAGTTTTATTTTCCTGTTCCCTTTTTGCGCATCTTATTAATGTCATTGTATCGCGTTATTGGTTTTTATAGCTCTCCCAGTCGGCTGGATTTCCACATTTCCTTGCATTTGTGTAAGCCTTTTCTTTTAGCTTGATACCATCTCTTACGTCATTTGTTGACTATGGTTGCTTAGCTGCACAAGTTAAAGCTTTTGCCTTTTAGGGATATATACGTTTTTTTTTATTGTGCCAAACACGTCTTTGAATACTTCCCACTTTTTGTCTGCAGGTTTACCCTTTAATAGTTTCAGCCCAGTTTATGGTGGTCAATTTATTTCTCATACCTTCAAAGTTTGCCTGACTTAAATTTAACACCGAGGTTTGTCACTCTTCCTCCCTGTCTCAAACCTAATATCAAATTAAATTAGATTATGGTCACTATTCGCAAGATGTTCCCTTACCGTCAGACTGTTAACTAATTCTGGTTTGTTACTTGGCACCAAATATAATATGGTCTGTTCCTTTGTCAGTTATAAAACATATTGGGCCAGATTTTGATGTGAGCGGCGAACGAACGGCACCAGCCATTCGCGAGACTTGTACTTGCCGATAGACTTTCCATTGGGTGTTGCATGACATGTTGCTGTCAGTGGAAGTGGCGCCCTCTACTGGGCATCTGGGACCTGTGTGAACAGGGCAAGCAATTGTGTGTCTCCTTAACTAATCAGATTGAAGAATCGTTAATAAGCAGCGGAGAGTCTGAACCAGGAAGTGTAAGTTAAAATAGTGAATTCAAAGTCAAATCAGGTACAGAAAGTGAAAGAAAGAGAGGGAAAGAAAGATTGGATTAAGAGAGAGAGATAAAAGAGACAGAAAGAAAAAGTTAAAAAAAATTATTTCAACTTTAAAAGAAATTTCCAACAACAATTAAAAGCTGAAGTAATGAGACTCCACATTTGTAAAAGTTAATTTTCAGAGCCAGAGAGGTTGTTTGGCGGTAATTAAGACTTACCACCCTGTTAAACGGTGCTTAGACTGGAATGGACAAGCCCTAACTTTTTTTGGCGAGTTTAGTCCGTATTTACGTGTCAGTACAGGAACCTCACGCTGTTCAATACATTTGAACGGGGAACCAGATGGCAAGATGCTGTTTCCGCACAGCTTACAGAGGAGCGGAGCATCTCAGACAGCAACCTCCAGATTTTCACGTTTAACTGCGCATGTGCATTCGCCAGAAGTTACGGTTCAATTTGTGCATAAATAACGGTGAGTGCTGTTAGCCTCACCGTGATTTACACAGCAAAATCTGGTCCAATGGTCCAGAAAACTGTCCTGAATACATTGTAGAAGTTTATTGCCTTTGCTACTTGGGCTGTTTTTTTTATTCGTTCATGGGATGTGGGCGTCGCTGTCGAGGCCAGGATTTATTGCCCATCTCTAATTGCCCTTGAGAAGGTGGTGGTGAGCCGCCTTCTTGAACCACTGCACCCCATGTGGTGAAGGTTCTCCCAAGGTCCTGTTAGGTAGGGAGTTCCAGGATTTTGACCCAGCGACGATAAAGGAATGGTGATATATTTCCAAGTAGGGATGGTGTGTGACTTGGAGGGGAACGTGCAGGTGGTGTTGTTCCCATGTGCCTGCTGCTCTTGTCCTTCTAGGTGGTAGAGGTCGCAGGTTTGGGAGGTGCTGTCGAAGAAGACTTGGCGAGTTGCTGCAGTGCGTCCTGTGGATGATACACACTGCAGCCACAGTGCGCCAGTGGTGAAGGGAGTGAATGTTTAGGGTGGTGGTTGGGGTGCCAATCAAGTGTCCTGGATGGTGTCGAGCTTCTTGAGTGTTGTTGGAGCTGCACTCATCCAGGCAAATGGAGAGTATTCCATCACACTCCTGACTTGTGCCTTGTAGATGGTGGAAAGGCTCTGGGGAGCCAGGAAGTGAGTCACTCACTGCATAATACCCAGCCTCTGACCTGCTCTTGTAGCCACAGTATTTATATGGCTGGTCCAGTTAAGTTTCTGGTCAGTGGTGACCCCCAGGATGTTGATGGGGGTTTCGGTGATGGTAATGCCGTTGAATGATAAGGGGAGGTGGTTAGACCCTCTCTTGTTGGAGATGGTCATTGCCTGGCACTTGTCTGGCGCAAATGTTACTTGCCACTTATGAGCCCAAGCCTGGATGTTGTCCAGGTCTTGCTGCATGCGGGCTCAGACTGCTTCATTATCTGAGGGGTTGTGAATCATTCTTTTTCCTCCATTCTATATGTAAATTAAAATCTTCCATTATAACCACATTGTTTCTGCTACATGCTTCCCTGATCTCCATATTTATACATTCCTCCACTACATCACTACTATCAGGAGGTCTGTGGACAACTCCCAACAGAGTCTTGCATCCTTTGCTGTTACATAATTCCTTAGTTCTGCCCATCGTCTTTCCACTGCCTGATCACCCTTACTGAAATCCTTTCTTTCCACTGCTGTCTTTTATCAATATTGCTACTCCTCCTCCTTTCCCAATTTCCCTGTATTTTCTAAAGATCCCATTGCCTGGAATATTTACCTGACAGTTATGCCCAGCTTGTAGCCAGCTCTCAGTAAAGGCTACTACATCATACGCTTTAAGCTAAATTTGTGCTTCTAACTCATTTGTTTTTTCCCTTATGTTATGTGCATTTGTGTACAGAACACTTATTTGGGTAACTTTTTGACTTATCACACTTATTATTGATGCTCTGTTCGTTGCTATACCCTCTCTTGCCTAGAAAAACTGTCCAACATAATCATGGACTACTGAACATTGCATAACTTTGCAATACAACAACAACTTGCATTTATATCATCCTCCTTGTGTGAAAAGGCATCTCAGAGCACTTTACAATAAGAAGCTAAAGGATATGGTGGACAAAGCATGGGGAAAGGACAGAGAAGTGGAAACTAAAGGCAGGGTTAAAGACAGGAGCTTTGATGAGTGTTTTGAAAACAGGGTGGCAGGGAGGGAACAAGATACAGAATTCAAGAGGGCAGGAGCACACAGACTGAACGAACAGCAATAAATGGTGGAGTGAAAGAAGCAAGGGGTTAGAAGAAGTGTTAGAGAAGCAGAAGTGTACGCAGGGATGCAAGGCAGGAGAAGATCATTAAGTAGGGTGTGGAAATACTGTGAAGAGATTTCATAAAGAGAAGCTAGAACTTGTCATGTTATAGCACAGGGAGTCAGTAGAGCTTGGAGAGGATGATGAGAGGCCAATAATGAGAATATGGAACCTACTGTAGGCAAGGAAGCAGGCTGTGATGCTTTATGTGACTTGAAATTTGTGAAGGGTTTATGTGGATGTGGGCCAATAGCAGGTGATGAAGGCATCGACTTGGGTTTTTGTGGTAGATGGAGCAGAGGTAGAAAATGTTGTGATGGTGAAAGAACACAGTTTTAGTAATGGAGCAGATGTGGGGGAATGCCAAGGTTCCACACTTCCTGACTCAGCTGGAGATGACAATCGGGGGGTGTTGACACAATTAACGCCAAAGACAGGGAGGTGCTGACAGAAGCAGTTGAGGGTGGTCTGTGTCTTTCTAACATTCAGCTTGAGGAAATGTTGATTCATCCAGGTCTAGACAACTGGAGAGTGTGGCAACAACTTTGGATCAATGAAGGAGGAAGCAAGGTAAAACTGGGTGCCATCAGCATACATGTGAAAACAGATCCCTTGCTTCTGAATAATGTTGCCAAGAGATAACATTTAGATAATGAAAAGGCAGGTAAGAAATGGATTGTTCGGGTACATCCGAGGTGTTCATGTAAGCAACAGAGGAAGAGAAACCATTGACAGCAATGTAGTGTTTCCTTTGAATCAGGTAAGAGCAGATACAGGAAAGAAAAGTGCCTTAGGGTAAGACTGAAGTCTTTGGTGAAAGATGGGATGACTAAAGTGACATAGGTCAGTGAGGATGAGGAGAGACAGGGAGCCATATTCAAAGTTGAACAGGGTTTTGTTCGTGACTTTAAACAAAGTGGTCTCTTTACACTGGGCAGAGGAAAGCCAGAACAGAGGGATTCAAACAAGGAGCATATTTGGAAGAAATTATCTATGCCAGGACTTTGGAGAAGAAAGGAACGCTGGAGAGAGTGGAGGGATTTAGGGTGGGTTTCTTGAGTTGGCGAGTGATGATTATGATTTTTAAGGAGGTGGAGACAGTTCTCGAGGAAAATGACAGGTTGCTGATATTGGCATGCATGGGGGAGATGAAGTGAAGTTGGATGGTCAGGAGTTGCAATGGGAAGGGATTGCGGGAACAGATGGAGGCTTCATAGATGGGATGAGTGAAGGGTTTGTTCACCACAATAAAATACTCCCCATTAATGTTTAATAGCACCCTTTTCAGAGCTGCTTCCTTACCAGAGTTTCTAACCCACACCACCCCCCCACAAAAAAAATCACATCGCTAGCCAGGTTCCTTGCTCCTGTTGTTCATGCACAGGGAGAATATAAAAATAGCGAGGCCAGTCCTGCCCACTGCCAGCCCATGCCTGCCTGTGCCATAAACATGCACAACCTCCAATTTTACTGCCATCACAAAAAGAAGGTCTTATGTCTTCATGTGACACCTTAGAAACCCCAATATATTGTGATTTTATAATGGAATTCTGGTGACTGCCTTCTGAAAAGAAATATTTTGTGTTTTTAGTGAGAAGACATACATACCTGTCTAGAGATAAGCTACATTGTCGGGGAGGGGAGGACAGCCAGCTGGTTTCTTAGCATTATTGATTGGCTATTTCCAAGTTGATTACATCAGCAATTCTTTCATGGTTTTTGAAATGTTAATGCATGCAAGCTTGTAGTTTCATAACAAAGCCACGGGTGTCAAAAAATCAAATACCGAAAATCTGCAGATAATACTCCATCTGCTTGAAAGGTATGATTTAAATACCTAATGTGGAAGGACCTGCTTTGATCCATGGGGGTAAATTTTAGCCCCGAAGAACGGGTGGATTGGGGAGTGAAAATTCTCCGATTTCGGAGCAGGATCCCAATGCGCCGACTTCTGGGTTTGACCCAGACGCATCTGGTTGCATGCGCACACGCGCACACTTCTGAAACCTGGAAGTTCCGCCGGTACTTAAAGGACGACGATGACGACACATACACCCATTGTAAACGCGCCCAATGGGTGGCATCAAGTTTTGTTGTTCATGATGATGCACATGCAAGGGAGCTTTCATGAAAGGGACTCAAGAATGGACAACACGTGGCAGTGGTGGTGACAAGTATGATATTTACTGTAAATGTAATAAATAAAACAGAGAAATGAGAAACATGTCATTTAGTCACATACCCTTAGTGATCACAAACCTTTGCCTTCCTCTTCCTACTCCTTCTGGCTTTCCTTGTGGCTTCACAGAGTGTGGTAGATTGCTCAGGTCTCTGCCCTGACTGCTGAGATGCTCTTGGCCTATGACCTCTGGGTCTTGGAGCCTGTGAGGGCCCCGACAAAGGCTGTTCCACCTGCACCTGTGCAGGGACAGACTTGGCCATCAGGAGAGGAGGCAGCATTCCGGGTACTGGTTGGGTGGGGGGGGGGGGCGTTGAGTGGGGCGGCAACGGGTGAGATGTGGGAACGCTTTGTGTGGAGTCCCCGCTCCCATGTCCCTTTTTGCCATCATCCATCTCTAGGGCCACATCACTCCTACCACTCTGCTGGACAACAGCTTGGAGGACAAATGTGATACTTTGTAAGGCCATTGCTAAAGTATCTGTCTGCCTGTTTAAGGCAGCAGAATATTGGTTAACCTGAGTCCATACGGCTGATATCCGGGCCTGGATGGACTAATTTGTGTACTGTGCTTGAAGCCCAATGGAGGCTGCAGTTCTCTCCATCGCAGACAGTCCCGCACTCACCTGTGCCACCATTCCACTAATGCTGGAGGTGGATTCCTCCATCCTCTCCACTATTGTGGAGAGTGTGCATGGCACATCTTCTAGTACATCACAAAGGTGCATCTCTATCTCGATCATTCTCCTTCTCAAGGATCGCCCCGGGGTTCAGCATCTGCGTCCAGCTGAGCAGAGCTTGGAGAGGAGTGCACCCACTGACGCAGACTCTTCACAGCTGCCCCTGCCACCAGTGTCTGCTCCTGCTCACTTGTGAGTGGTGAATCACCAGGTGACCTCCTCTGCCTCTGTCAGGGCCACTATTTGTGATGGCCCCCTCTGGTCTGACTCCTCTCCCTTGCATTTTGCACTCTCTTCTCCTACAAGTGAAGGAAGTACAGACGTTTGAGTAAGGGTGTCGGGGTCACCCGATGGATGCATTGCTTTGGGTCAGGCTGATGATGAAACAGATGCATCAGAGAGTGAGGATCGGACAGATTCAACACATTGCATCAGATTTGGAGTGAGTGGGAGTGCTGGTGCACAATAGGGGAGGTGAGGAAGTGCACAGAAAGTGAGGGTAACTTGACACTGAGCCTTAAGTGGGTGTGAGGAGTGATGTGATGGAATAGGCTTCACAGGGCAGAGTGCGAGGGGGGGGTAATGTGCAACACTTAATGTAGGTGAATCAGTAACTGTATTCACTTGTCCTGACCTGGTTAGGCCATTGAAGCGCTTCCGGCATTGCAACCACGTTCTTGACACGGTGCTCCTGCTGGACACCATCTCTGCCACCTCGAGCCACACCTTCTTGGTGGCAGTGGCAGGGCACTTCCTCTTGTCAGCCGGGTACAATATTTTCCTCCTGCTTCTCACACCGGTTAACAGCAACTTCAGCGAAGAGTCACTGAACCCAGATGTTGGCCTTGTCCTCTGCTGCTTCATATTTTCATATTTCTCCTTTCTCCCTCAAAACCCATGCTTGTAATGGCCCTTTAAATAATCCATGTCCCAGCATGTCATTCAGGTGCGCAGCTTGGAGATGCGAAACCTGGAAGTCACATAAAGGGCCTTCAATTGAGTCACGATCGCTCGAGAAAACGCATGAAAATTTTTCTGGGTTTCCCATGCGTGTATTGACCACTCTGCTGAGATCCCACCGATATGTTACAATTCACTCCATGATGTTCAAAAGCTTCCTTGGTATAGTATAAATGCTGCTCACATTCACTATTCTGTGGTGCCCTACATCAATCATGTTTTTCGACAATGCAGTATTTAGAGGGAATCTGTAACAATGTACCATTGTAACATTCAGCCAAGACTCAGTTCAGAGATTCTGAAAAGGGCTCTATGATTTTGGACACTATTATTTTCAATTCATTTTAAAGTAGTGTGTAAGTCAAACATTGTATTGCTGATTATTGGCTGTATTCCTTTTTGTTTCTGTGTAATTATAAATCTTGTAAATAAGTTCAACTATCAGTTTTAGCCTGAATGATATGGCCTGACAGCATAGAGTTTTCCATTTTCAGAGGAGAGAGTAGTGCATGCTGGACAGCCTATGCATCCTCTAGTGTGAAATATTATAGGAGAAGTGTAATTGTCAGTCCTGTGACATACCATTCCCATTCATAGCATGCATCAGGGTATAAGTTTCAGATCAAAGAAGGTGCAAGTCTCCCATGGAAAACTATACTTTGCTGTGAACATGAATAAAGAGAGTTGGGAGAAAGCTCAAATTGTAATATTCAGTGCTGTATAATGTGGAGATGCCGGTGATGGACTGGGGTTGACAATTGTAAACAATTTTACAACACCAAGTTATAGTCCAACAAATTTATTTTAAATTTGTTGGAGGAAGCCTCCGAAAGCTTGTGGAATTTAAAATAAATTTGTTGGACTATAACTTGGAGTTGTAAAATTGTTTACAATAATGGGGAGATGGCAGAGGGCATAATAGTTGGTCATTGATTAAAGCATTGCCTGAAACCTGTGTTACATTCGGCCAGTTTAACATGCTTGCAAGAGATGGACAGGTAAACTCTACGCAAGAAATACAGTAAGATCACAACACTTATCTAATTTCCTGATATGACTGCATTGCTGTTGTATCATCATGAAGTCCATTTTTTGTCAAGTACAATGCAGCCATTTCTTGTATTTGCATCCAGATTATATACTATAATGGTTAAATCTGCATGAGCAAAACCCTGATGATACACAACTCAAAGCATATATATAAGATCATTGTGGCACATTTGGAAGATGATAGGTGAAAAGGAAATAAATAGAAAGGTGAATAAAAAGGCATTGATATTTGTACTGATTTCAATATGATTTATGAAAGGTCAGAAATTTGGCTACCATTCTTGAAAGGAACAGACAGGTGGTATCTATTCTCTGGAATAACCCCACAGCTAGCAAAGTATCTGCTATTGTGTGTGTATGTAATATATATATATATGTGATAATGTTACATGATTGCTCTTTGTACTGGTCTCCAGACACTAGTTACATTCTTTACCAGGACCCACGTTAACACGAAAGATGGCCTTTATCACAGCCTTAAATTCCAGTCTTGAACTTGAGATGTCAGTCTGTAATTAATAACATATTGTAATGTAAGGCACCATAGGTACATAAAGCAGTTCTTTATTCTCAGCCTTTTATAAACCTATATAATTAATAGCTAAAACAAAAGTGCAGGTTTGAATTTCTGCAATTATGTTATCCTGAATTATCAATAAAATAAAATTTAATTTCCTGACCCAAATGGTAAAGGGGTTGACAAAGATAAATCACTTTCCCAAAAAACCCATTGAAACAATGCTGGATTTTGATGTCTTCTTTTTGTTTTTGTTTTGGTTACCTACCAAACATCATCTATCCTCCCAAATAATGTAATAGTTCCATGATTTCTTGGTGGTCCAGGGTCTTCTGCCTTGAATTCGTGGCTACCAAAATGTCAGCACTTCTGAAGCCAAATCTGGAAGTAGCACAAATTCTTATCCTTAGTCAGGGAACAAAGTGTTTCTTTCTTTGATCAACCTTACTAAGCAAACACCACTACACATAGTCCACTGAACCTGAGTGACAGAGGTGGTGAGAGAGTTTTGAACTGATGAATCGAGTTCCTTATTATGACTGGAAAAGATTTGCATTCATATAGCATCTTATCATGTCTATGAGAAATGTCTCAGATACTTTACGTGCAATGAAGTATTTTGAAGTGCAGTGATTGCTGTTATGTAGGCAAATAGAATAGCCATTTTTTTCCCCACAGCAAGATCCCAAGCAGCAATGAGATGAATGAACACTTTGATTGTATTAGCAGAAGCTTGCAAAAAATCTACTCAGTCATTGTTAATTTGCTTTTGAAAAACATAATCCTACTTTTCACTCTATTTGATTAACCTCATACAAATGAATTATTTTTCATAAAATACTCACCTCCTGTAATTCAATAATGAATTGGTTGTAACACTAGAAAATATTTATCCCTTTAAAGCAGCAAAACATGCTTTCTTGTTTTTTCTTTTAGTTTTTTAATTAAATTGTACATGTTACAGACAATTAACACTAAAAGAAAATAAACTCCTGTGAAGACCATGGCAGTTCAGGTACCAATTGGGAGCTCAAATTAGCTTGCTTCATACAACATAGTCATTCAGTGTTGTCCCATGCTCTGAAGGTGAGTTATAGAGTATAAATTCTGTAAATTGCACTTCATGGAATCAATAAAAGAACTCCTCATTACTTAGTGTGATTTATTACAAATAAAATAAATGAGAAATGGCTGCCATGATGTTTGAAACAGATCTGTTTTGTTCTTACTTCTAAAAGGCATGGCTGACATCCTCCTATGTGCACAGACAAGGTGACTCCTTCCTCTTCTGATACAGTCTCATAAGTGTGCAGAAGAGAGAGTTTCTGCTGGTGTCACCGAGATAATACAATCTCACCTTGTCCAAAGGTTGATACATTATAGAACAGGATTTCCTATCATTAAGAAAAATGAATCCTTAGGGATAATAAAACACATGTGACAGGCATTTAGACAAAATACATTCAGGTTAGGGCATAACCATAAAATACTCTGCTCACTATACCTTCATCTGTGTCACATCTCCAACAGGTCTATATGTCAATATGGTTTGAAAGGCATTGAGGTGCCATTTTATTTTGGGTTAATTTGACAAACTTCCTTCCTCTAGATTCTTTATCACTGATGAGCAATGAAGGATGATCCTAAAATCTTTCCCAGCTTAATCTAAAGCTTCAAATATAATTAGGATTAGAGGATAGAAATAGAATTGAAAAACCAAGTAGTGTTTATTCATGTTTCATTCTATAAAGTGCTAGAAGACCCTTTAGTTGAAACACAGACACTAATGACAGCAGCCATTGCATGCCAACCAATTTGTATTTCAACAAAACTTTAAATAATAGTAGGTCATGATTTTTAAGTTCAGTAAGAGTTATAAATACATAGTCTTCAAAGTGCTGTAGAACTTCGCGTAACCACGCTGTCAAAGATGGCATCCTTGCAATTACAAAAATATGTGCTTCTCAGGTAATCTCCCTCTTCCACGAGCTTTATTTTCTTTGGGCCTGATTTTTACTTGGAGCCGGGAGCTCAGTGGATGGGTAGATTTTCTCATGGGAAACCTGGAAATCAAGTGAGTGCCTCGGAATGTGTGATCGCAACTCAATTGAAGGCAGTTATTTTGCTTCACGGTTTCCCGTGCGACACCCAGCCTTATTGACAGACTGTCTGCCAGTCAGGAGAGAAAGCAGACGGGGAGCGGATGCCAGTTAAGTCTGAGATTGGGGGTGGGGTGGGGGGGGCGGCAGTGTCTTGGCCATCGGAGGTTGGTCTTGGCCATTGGGCAGGGTGGGGTGGGGGTTTTCTCGAGGTGAATGTTGGTTTAAATCCTAACTAGCAATTTCTGAGATGGGGGGGAATGAGAGTTTGTGATCCCACACCAGAATTTCTGCTCAATGGTAAGGAGGAGAAGATTTGTTGTCCTATCCTGGAATTTCTGTTGTGTGTTTGTGGTCATATGCTGTGGGGATGTATTTGGGCTTAAGGTCATTTTTTGGTGGGGGGGGGGGGTATTTAGTCATTGGCTTGGTTCCCAATTTTTGCTCAGTGGGTGGAGTTTGATTTGTTTTTCTTTGCTCAGTTAAGTTGGGACCATGTTTATTATTCAACTGGGGGATGTAGAAAGTGATGCAATGGTGGTGTGGCGGGGGAGAGATTTCTTTTCATTGGCTGCAGTTTTTGCTAGTTGATCTCCCATGGCATTGCACATGGGGAGTCAAAACCAGTGAAACTTTCGGGTCAATCAAGGGAGATAATTAAACCAAAACAGGGAGTGGAAGGGTGAGAGAAAGGGAAAGGGTAAGAACAGTGAAGGCAGACCGAATGATGGAGAGAGGAAGGGTAGGGAAGGGAGAAGCACCGAGGGGGAGGAATGTGGAGAGGGTGAGGACAGGGGAGGGATGGGGTGAGAGAAAGATGAGGGGAGAGGAGGATGGTAAGGGAGAGGAGAGAGGGAGAATGAAAGAGGATGGGAGGAATAGAGAGGAAGTAGAAGGAGGGGAGAGGGAGAGAAGAAGGTGAGGTGGAGGAGGAGAGAAGCAGATGAGGGAGAAGGAGGGACCAGTGGGGGAAGGGGCAAAAAGGCAGGAGCTTGAGATTTATCCGATTTCTGGATGGGATGTCTTGGTGCTTCCAAAGAACTCAGCAACAAGTCCAATTGGTAGTTTCCTCCTCAGGTTGGAAGTTTGCTGAGCTATTTACAGGACATGTACACACGCCGCCAGCCACAAGTGTAATTCAAGTAGATTTGTTAATAAACTTTTTCAATCATTTTCAGTTGGCTTCTGTGTTTCATGTTATTTGGGATTAATTCTTTGGGGTTGCCTATTGCTCCTGAGGATTTTATCGTTGATGCTGTTTCCGCCATCCTGGATTTCCACGGACCTTTACTCTTTGCAGGCTGTATTTCTAAGGTACTCTACACTTCCTTATGTTTACAAACAACTTTAGGTTTTTTATTACTGGCCATATATTCGTGGGGATGAGTCAGCAGACAACATATATTAAACAAGGAAAGACCTACAGCCAATGTACTGAAGTTGAGCAGGGAGTCAATGAGAGCCAGCAGCATCTCACACCCACTGAAGTACAGGCTGGTCTGCATTGAGACTGTACGTTGAGGAGGGCATGAAGAGCTGGCTCCAGATTCAGGCCAGGAATAAGGAACATATACCAGGGTGAGCAGGAGAGAAGCAATTTGATGATCAGTGCAATATAAGTAACATTCATATTTTGAACTTTCTAACAGCACCAGCACTAGTATTAACATTAAAAGCATAATCAATGTCCCTGGTAGTAATTTTCTGCTGCATATGGGAAATGTGGTGGATTCAATCAAAGGGCCTCTCATCTGAGGGAAGACTCAGCTGAGGAAAAAGAAGGACCTTTAGGAAATTTGGTGTGGAAAGTAGATTTACTGGAGCAGATATGACAGAGAAGGAGAAAATTAGAGAAAGGGATGAAGTATTTACTGGAAGTGGGATGGGAAGAAACACAATCCAAATAGTTGTGGGAGTCTGAGCTTGTGATAAAAATCTATGGAAAGCCTCTTGCCAAAGATGGAGAAAGAGAAAGCCAGAAAAAGAAGGGAAGAGATGGACCACACAAAGGTAAAGAATGGATGAGAATTGGAAACATATTTGGAGTGCTATAATTTATATTTGCAAAAGAGCCAAGTTCTTATAAAATTTTATGATTCTTTCAAGTAACTTGACTGCAGAATATTCCAATAGTCCAAATTTTGTCATCATTCTTAAAAATATAAGCTTGTGCACATACTCAAGATTGATTTCGGATGTTAACAAGTGACTATTTTCTGAATCTTTAATTTAATTGAGTGATGGCTGGAAGAGTGAATAGAGACCCAACACAAAGAGCTCTCAGCCAAACAGTCATGTTTCTTGAAAGAATCATAAAATTTTACAAGAACTTGGCTCTTTTGCTAATATAAATTATAGCACTTCAAATATGTTTCCAATTCTCATCCATTCTTTACCTTTGTGTGGTCCATCTCTTCCCTTGCCTGAGAGAACTGAGACCAGTTGCACTACTTGAGCTGTTCTTAATATGTGTCACTCAGGTTTAAAGGGCCAAATCAATTTTGGCTGCATCTCGCCTCCGTTTCAATGGTGCAGGTGAAATAAAATTTGTTTCAGCTTCAGAATCAACAAAAAATTATCTATCTCAAGTATTTTAAGTAGGTAAATTGCCTCTTTAACAATCCGCCCAGCGGCATTAACTGGGGACACGACTTCTGGGTTTTGGCTGCGTGTGCACATCCAAACGCACCCACATTGGAGCCGATTTGCGGTTCTGCTTCAAAAAGCTATAATTTTAACATCCCACCCGCCCATTCTTTGGGGTTAAAATTACTCCATTGTGTCTGCATATTGTGAAATCAGTGGCCATAACAATCCAATTCACCACTTATTGGCAGTTTTAATGCCGCAATCAGCTAAAGCTACTTTACTTGAACTTACTGGTCCAAATGTGACAAGCTCCCCAACCTCTCAGCAGCTCAAGAAATGACAGAACAAAAGCATCAGGAGTGGTGGTTGGGGTGGTCGCAGACAATCACTTCCAGGAACACAGTTAAATAATTGTTCATTTATTGACTATATATAGTCTTCCTGTTCATTTTAAATGTGGATCCCTGCCACAAAAGAAATCCTAATGCATTAAAGAAGTTAACTGCAGTGACCCAATCTGAAGCTACTCCCATAAACAGCAGTTTTTTTCCATTAACTATAAACAGCAGTAACACTGATTTCAACCCAAACCATTTATTTTAATTTAAGAAAGCTTTTATCCTTGGGCTATGTTTGCGTTAGGATTGCTTAACCTAGTGATTTCACTGCTATCAGTATGCAAACTTACATAACTTTACAAGTTTGCAAAAGCATCTTGAAATATACACAAAGTTCACATTCAGCTCCTCTGCCAGTTCCACCATTTTGGCATAACTCCAGCCTGGGGAGTGACAGCTGGAGTTGAACGTTCTGCGCAAAATTGTTGGAGAGAGGGGAGGAGAAGAAAGTGTGCTGTAGCTTTAACTGTAATGGCATTGTCTATTCATTGAAAAAGCTGGTCTCCACAAACTATCTGCAAAATCTATACAGGGAAAACAAACATAATCCCTGTGGCTAAGTACATCAAATCTACAAAATGATCTGTTAATTTGATAAAATACTAGCTGGTTCAAATATCTTTTGATGGGGTTTGATATCTTTAAATGTGTGTTCAATTAAGAAATAATCTTAAAATAGAATTTAACTCGAGAAAGAAATATACAATCCTTTCTGTGTTCTCTTTGTTTGACTGGCACTGCGGAGACGGTCAAAGTTTCACAAAATCAAAGCCAGGTGAGATTCCTGCTGGAATGAATGGGAGTTCCTGAAAGATAAAATGAGAAACTCTGAAAATGTTTAGCCAAGGGTCAGCTATGCATGTATTAAAAACAAATTGAGAGGAAATAAAAGCCTTTCGGAGTATTTGTGGTTACCAAATCATCTGCAGAATAAATATTTTGCATTTAACCCTTTTAAATGCCAAATATTCTTGGATTATTTCAAAACACAATGGTAAAAACATGATCAGCTGGGTCGGATTCTAAGTTTTGGCTGGAATCCGAACTTCTGTTTATCAGCTCTTTTATCTTCATTTGGATGCTGATTCCCTCATTGGTCGACTGGTTTTTAATGAAGGTCCAGATTTTTTTCTTTAACAAATGTAACAAACCTGAAGCTTCATCTGCTGGCTATAGATAAAAGTCAACAGCCTTCTCTGAAATTTGAGTTACTGTAGCCAGTTCCTTAGCATCAATTCTCATCTGGCTGGAACTTTGGAGTTCAGCCATAAAACACAAATCTATCCTTTAATACTTTACAATGCACATTGGGAGGGCGGGGGAGGGAGGGAGGGAGGGGGAATTTCCGACTTAGTCCAAAACGGGTGTGAAGTCAGTAGAGCAGCCACACTGCCCACCTGAAGCCGGTGTCGGGAGGCCTGAACTATTTTCAGGTTCGGACTTCATTTGAATGTAGCTTGTGAACTGTGGGTGTCAGGCGAACGCCCCACTGCAGCTTGCGAGTTGTGCGAGGGCAGCAATTCGGCCAGGTCTGGAAGGGAGGTAAACAATCTTGGAGAGGGGCAGGCACAGGCTGGCAACAGACTGCAGTAATTTTGTGGGGCCAGGAGAAGCACTTCTGCTCCTCCTGGACCCACAAAAATTTCTCCAAAAAATTTCCAGGTGTTTTGTGGAGCGGCCACCAGTGGTCCTTTTAAGAACTGCTGGTTAGGCCACTCACCACCTGGTACAAATGGGCAGAGCGTCCGTGGTGGTCACTCCACCCAATCACACCTGAATCATGCAGACGTGCTGATTGCCCATTTAGAGGCCTATCTGAAAAAGGCATCAGGCGGGCCTAAGGCATTAATGGGATGGCTGAGTTGCCCCCTCACCACCCCAGCCTCCAATTTTCGACTGTTTCAGGCGAGAAACAGGCAGCCGTCAGCTGAAGATTACTCCCACCGTATTCATGAAAAGTGGCCAACTATTTTTGTTTTTGGAAGGATAAGAAAACCAGAAGAAATGTGCATCATTTCATTATAATAATGCCATAGGTAAGGCAAGTGGCATGTTTCAACTCTATTTATGTTGGAAGCAAATGGAAGAAATATTTTCCAAACACTTTTCTTATGAAGACGGTGTCTCAGTGAATCAAAATTGCTCCAGCATGAAATACAAATGGTATAAATCGTGATCTTGCCAAGTATCCGTTATTTTACTCTGATGATGTGGCTGAGGAAAGCGTATGAGAAACAAGTAAAATAGATAACACCGGTAAGTTAGATTAATGAGCTTTACATATTTTTTGTAAAGAATAAACAGGCATAATCGGTAAAATTTAACAGTAAAACTTTAAAAGCAATATATTTGTAACAGTCTTAGAACATCCTCCTAAATTGGGAATAACAAAAGAAATTAGCCGTCATTGAACTTTTACTCAGCAGCAAGTATAATCTTGAGGACTGGGTCTAACTTTATCATCATTGTTTTGGTCCATCCTCAGATCTTTGTCAGCACTTGAAAGAGTTCTTCCATGATGTGACTGCTTCTTCCATAGAGACAAAAGGTGGGGGGGGGAGTTTTAACCCCCAAGAATGAGTTGGTTGGGGGCAGGTGGGGACTTAAAATAATACAATTTTGCAGGTGACCGCAACCTGGCTCCAGCGGGCCCTTTTCCGGGTTTAATGGAGGCACGTTTGGCTGTGTGCGGGTCGATAATTAGTACAGGTTGGTGGGTACTTATCGCTGCAATTAACCTCATTGTCATATGTTAATTAGGTGATTTTAAAAAGAATTTAATGCCTCCAGCACAGGTTTCCCGGGCTGCGGGAATCACAGCAGGTAAAGGGAGGTGAGAAGGGCCGGATCCATGAGGTAAGTGCCTTTATTGCACTGCTTGTGGGCCAGGAGGAGCAGGAGTGCCTCCCCGTGGCTCACTAAGCTTATCTTTTAAAGACCCCGCGATCGGTCGACACCCCCCCGCCCAACGATGTCTGATGCGCCCCAACCTCCCCTCTACGATGTCCAATGCACCCCAACACCCCCCTTACTGCCCCCATCGCCCGCGATCGGCCCCCCCATACAAACCCCGATGACTCCGATCTCGCCCCAGCTGCTTTCCCATCTGGCTGGCAGCCAGCCTGTCAATCTGGTTGGCTGTTCGGCACCAAACCTGTTGAAAAAATTTTAAAGACGTCCTAGCGTCAAAATCGTCATGACTTGCGGGAAACCCTTACTTCCAGGTTTTCCGTCTAAAGATCCCCCCTCCCCGGCTCTCTTCCCAGTTCTGAGTTAATATCCAGGCCAAGAGAACTGAGAGTAGCGTCAGATGGGAAAGTGTGAGGGAGACCTACCAGATCTCAGGAGTCTAATTGCAGGTGGAGGCTTGAATACCTCAGTTGATGAAGGCAAGTGTAAAGTGAATTGAATAGACCAGAAAATCAGAAGCAGAAATAATCTTATAAGAAAGGCAAACTCAGCTGACATTAATGTAAAAAGAGAATCTTGCAGAAAATAGAAGCATAAAATGGAAATTTAAACAGAAGCAATCAGATAAGACAATAAAACAGATGGCAGAGAAAGGTATTTGGTTCTAGAAGAAGAAAAGAACTTACATTTATATAGCGCCTTTCATGATCTCAGGACATCCTAAAGTGCTTCACAGCCAATGAGGTATGTTTAAAGTGTAGTCACTGTTGTAATGTCGGTAAATGCAGCAGCCAATTTGCCCACAACAAGGTCCCACAAACAGCAGAGAGCTAAATGAACAGGGAGGCTGTTTTAATAATGTTGGATTAGGGATAAATATTAGCCAGGATACCTGGACAACTCCTCTGCTCTTCTTTAAATACTGCCATGGAATCTTTTTCATTCACCTGAGAAGGCAGACAGGACCTCAATTTAATGTCGGCCCCTCCAACAGTGCAGCTCCCCCTCAGCGCTGCACTGAAGTGTCAGTATGGATTATGCGTTCAAGTCTTTGGAGTGCAGCTTGAACCCATGACCTTCTGACTCAGAGATGAGAGTGGTACCACTGAGCCAAGGCTGGGGAAAGAAAGGAGAATGTGCATTTATGTAGCACCTTTTCTATCCTCAGGATGTCCCAATGTATTTCACAGCCAATGAATTACTTTTGAAGTGCATGTCACTGTTGTGTGGAGAAATACAGCAGCCAATTTGCACACAAGATCCCAAAAACAACAACAAAATAAATGCTCAGTTAATCTGTTTTTGGTGGTGTTGATTGAGGGAGGAATGTTAGCCATGATACTGGGAGAACTCCCTGCTATTCTTCCATAAGTGCCGTGGGATCTCTTGCATCCACATGAACAGACAGATAAGACCCATGCTTAATATCTCGGGATAGATTTTTAACTCTGAGTGGGTTTTGGGTGGGTGGGGGTGGGTCGAGTGCAAACTGTACTCACTGGCCCAGATTTCAAGCCCAGATTAGTTTAACTCCCAGATCTCATTAACATTTGATTGGCGAATTTCCCATCCGATCGCATCCGGAATGGGAAGTTCACCCACTTTCATGGAGCAATTTCTAGTGGGTCTGCAGAGGGCTTTTTAAAGTGAGAATGTATTGACATCTGCAAGATTGCTTCAAGGAGAACTTTTATCGACAGTGAGTGGGATCAAACCCTCAGCTTCTACATTGCTAGTGTTTTAATATAGAAGTTGTCATTAATATAGAAGTTGTCTGAACGGTTTCAGTTTTCTTTAATGCAGGATTAAGGGACTGGTGAAGGGGATAACAAGAACTGTTAATGCAGAGGGGCTACGTGTATGTGTAACTTTTCAGGGGAGGGAATGAGCAGAAGACCAGCAGGCACACTGTTCTATCAACTGATATCAAGCCTCTCTGGCTGCTATATGTTGTGCTAGCCCTCATCCTTCTGCTTCTCCCTCCCCTTCATTCAGTGATTCCTCATCAAATGATGACTCTTTCTGTTTCTTTGCCTCCCCCAACAGTTTTTTCTGTATTGCCACTTTGTGCAACATGGAGCACATTACAATGATGTGACAGACTTTGTGTGGAGCATAATGTGGGGAGTCCCCAGGCCTATCCAGGCATATGGCCCTTTGCTTCAATTGTGCAATAGTGTACTCAATGAAGTTCCTGGTGGGCCCATGGCTGTGATTGTACCTGAGCTATGATCTTAAAGTGGTGCTTGAACTCATTGAGTCAGTCAGTGCCTGAAGCCAAATCCGCGAGGTTTTACTCAGTGGGTTGGATGCTATGTGGGACGTCCTTCCCTCCCAGTTAAAATCGCACCAGAGTCCTAATGACATAATAGGACTCCGATGTGCATGCATTCATGAGGCACCTGGCCGCATCTGGCAGGCACCTCGGGCATCTGAATAAAGTTAGGAATCAAAATGGTGGCCAGTTCGATTACTGCGGGAATGGGACAGTAAGTCAAAATGATCAATTTTTCCCATTCCGCCAGGCAGAATGGGTTAAAATCAATTAGAATCATAGAATCATAGAAGTTTACAACATGGAAACAGGCCCTTCGGCCCAACATGTCCATGTCGCCCAGTTTATACCAATAAGCTAGTCCCAATTGCCTGCACTTGGCCCATATCCCTCTATACCCATCTTACCCATGTAACTGTCCAAATGCTTTTTAGAAGACAAAATTGTACCCGCCTCTACTACTGCCTCTGGCAGCTCGTTCCAGACACTCACCACTCTTTGAGTGAAAAAATTCCCCCTCTGGACCCTTTTGTATCTCTCCCCTCTCACCTTAAATCTATGCCCCCTCGTTATAGACTCCTCTACCTTTGGGAAAAGATTTTGACTATCTACCTTATCTATGCCCCTCATTATTTTATAGACTTCTATAAGATCACCCCTAAACCTCCTACTCTCCAGGGAAAAAAGTCTCAGTCTATCCAACCTCTCCCTATAAGTCAAACCATCAAGTCCCGGTAGCATCCTAGTAAATCTTTTCTGCACTCTTTCTAGTTTAATAATATCCTTTCTATAATAGGGTGACCAGAACTGTACACAGTATTCCAAGTGTGGCCTTACTAATGTCTTGTACAACTTCAACAAGACATCCCAACTCCTGTATTCAATGTTCTGACCAATGAAACCAAGCATGCTCAATGCCTTCTTCACCACCCTATCCACCTGTGACTCCACTTTCAAGGAGCTATGAACCTGTACTCCTAGATCTCTTTGTTCTATAACTCTCCCCAACGCCCTACCATTAATTCCCTCATCCAAAAGATGGCTCAGCACTGCACTAAAGTGTCAGCCTAGATTATATAACCAAAGTTCTGGAGTCAGGCTTGAACATACAACCTTCTGACTCAGAGGCAAGAGTGGAACCACTGAGGCAAGTTCACATATGAAGAATGGACATGGGCAAAGTAATGGCTGAACCCCTCGGAACTGTGGGTACCCCGTGGGCCTGTACTCCTTCACGACTCACTACCTCAGAAGGGAGAGGGAGATAAATAGAAAAAAAAACTGATGTCCTAAGAACCCCTTTGAACAAAGAAAAGATAAATATGAGTACAGGCAAAAGAAAAAGCTATCAAAAGAGAACTAAAATTAAAGCAAAGTAAATTTGCAGAGAACATCTGAATCTATTAAATAAATAAGGAAATTAACCAGGACACAGAATATGAAACTAGAGAGTACGTGGAATGGGAAGGAAAAGAAAAGTGAAATAAAGAGAAGTTATGGTAATCAGGGAAAGTGATTCCACCTGAGGAATATTGCATGATAACTAAGGAAGATTGAAAAATAACTAACTTTAATTTGAAGCTTTGGAGTAAAACTATAAACACAGAGTATGGTTCAGATAACTGTATTTGTACAGTAATATAAGGATAGAAGAAGGAAAAAAGCAAGTACTACTAAAATGTTCCATAATGCTTGGACTGCCAGCAAGTTCTGAGTAATTCCAGGCTCCCTAAACCAGGCATTTGTTTTCAAAATTTTCAGCTTACGCACTGCAATGCTGAAGCAAACACTAATATTACGATGATAAAACTACTCAAACATCATAAACTTGTCGATCTCATGTGTTATTGCACATGTGTTAGACCAAATGCTGTCTCCAGGACAAGCAGGGTTACAGCGAGATAATTATACCAAGGGAAGGTAAGGTTGGAGGAAGGTTGGAAGAAAGGATAGGAAAATAAAGGAAGAGGGGGAAGGGGCAGGGGAAAAGGAAGGGAGTGGAGGAGAAGGAAGGGAAGAGATAGGAGGGAATCGAGAATCTCCAGTAGAACCAGGGAAAGGTATGGCAAACTGATGAATTGATAACTGATAGAATGGTGGGGTTGTGGGCGGGTGGAGAGGGGGGGGGAGAGAATACAGGCCCAGTCTAACTCCTTTTAATGACTTAAGCAATCTTGATTTAATGTGGTTAAACTTTTGAAGTACAGATACTTGCACCTGCACGCATGGATTTATTCCAAGACCATATGATGTTTAAAATAGGATGCTTAAATCCAGCTGCACAAGCAGCTGCTGTAAAATACTATTAAAGGGAATAGATATCTGTAAACAAACATACAAACAGGATGGGATGTAGATATTCCAGGAAATACATGATGATGTAAAGGTGTGTGGAAGATTTGAAATTTTTATTCCACTGCAACAGGAATTATGAGCTTTGTGTAAGAAAGAATGTTAATTTCCATGTTAATTCCTCTTCTTAGAGATTTATCAAAGAAGGCTATTGGAGCCCAAAGTTGTTTACATCCACAGAATAATATTAAGAGCAAACTGAATGATTCACATGGACCTCTTAAAGGTCATATTCCCCGTGATTCTTGTCCCCAGTACTCTTTACACTTTTTACCTTGAGCTAACATGCTATTGTAAAAGCAAATTAAACAACTAATTGATGGAGTACATCCTTACACCAATGACTATATTGATTTGCAGGAACTTCACAAAAACAAAAATAACGTATTGAAACAAAGGCATGGGGCTTAATGGTGGCTGCGTGTCTGCAACTCACCAAAGGCGCTGCCATAGATCGGTTTCAAAATTCTCATCCTTGTTTTCAAATCCCTCCATGGAATTGCCCCTCCCTATCTCAGTAACATCTCCAGCCCTACCACCCTCCAAGATCTCTGTGCTCCACCAATTCTGGCCTCTTGCGCATCCCCGATTTTGTTCGCTCCACCATTGGCAGCCATGCCTTCAGCTGCCTAGGCCCTAAACTCTGGAATTCCCTCCCTAAACCCCTCTGCCTCTCTACTACTCTCTCCTTCTTAAAGATGTTGCTTAAAACCTTTGACCTAGCTTTTGGTCACCTGTCCTAATATCTCATGTGGCTCGGTGTCAAATTTTGTTTGATAACGCTCCTGTTAAGGGCCTTGGGATGTTTTACTACGTTAAAGGCGCTATATAAATGCAAGTTGTTGTTGAAGGTATGGAGAGCTGGGATTTACTCAAAGAATGATCCAAGGTATGAGAACTGAAATAATCTAGGCTAAGAAGGATAGAACTGACCCTAAATTGTAACATAGGTATTGTAGTGTTGCCCAGAAGAAACTGTAGCAGTTTCATATGTTTGTAAATCATTTCCCTTGCATAAACAAGTCTTCTGTTAAATGCCGTAACAGCTGACAACTTGAAAGTTGTCTCAAGGTCTTGTGTATGTTCTTTTGACGTCTTTGAAAGTTCAAAATCATAAGCGTTGCTATGCTTTATAAAATGAAACAAACTAAAATTTTCTCTAATGGTTTACAGTAAAATCAATCTTTAGAACTAATAGCATTTATATTCAGAAACTTTTTCCTTATATGGAAGAGCTGTTTGGTTCGTTCCACTTTTACTGTGATTATATTCATGATGCAAATTCAGATTTTTTGGCAATTTGAAGCACAAGTGGTGGATGCTTTTTTCTCCAATTGTATTTGAGAGTTAGAAAAACTCACTCTTCCCCATTCAGAGGCAACAGAGCAGGAGATTTACACTGGGCTGTTATAAATGGCTGTTACACCTTTCCTGAAGATTTAACCTGTAAATCCATAATCAGCACATACATCAGGGAGGGAGTGGGTATCTCTGGGCAATGTTTAATATAAACATTGGGTGATCGTGTTCAGTTTTGGGTCATCTTGACCCAAGCTGACTCTGGTCTCAAGGAAACAGAGCTTGCCTGTAGGATTCCTGAACTGATTGTTGTGTTGATTCATGCAATAAACCACTTTGCATGTAAGATGTCTGCTTCCTAGATAACCTGAAAGCAGAGACCTCTTCGCCTGGTTGGTGTACAAATGTCATGAATTCTTTTTGTTCAGTTAACCATGGAATTGCTTTTTAACTTAATGCAAGACACTGCTCGTTTTAGTTCCCTTTTGTGATACTTATAATCGTCTCCTGCCATCTTTATATACAGTGGGACTGGCAAAGGCATTCCATGTTTTCAGACCATTGCTAATGTTTTCTGAAATCCGAAACTTGTTCCTTGGAAACTTCATAATTTATAAATAAACATGTATGGGAGGTTCCTGTAGAAATGTCTTCATTTAAAAAAAGGATCTGAAGAAATCAGCAAAAGTTATTATAAAACACAAGTTACTACTGGTGCTGACATTGATTCAATAGCTAATCCTTGCTCCCTCCAGAACATTTGTTTTCATTATTATATGTAGAAAATGAAAACTAATTATACTGTGCTTCCATTCTGGTCAGTGAAACTGAACCCTAACTAGATTAAATGTGGCATGATGGCTGGACTGGTTCCCAGGCAGCATTTGCACGATATGATAACCTCATTGGCTATGACTGAAAGTATCTCACCTCATTTTAAACCTTGAAGTTTTTACTGGTGGGCAATGATACTGTTATACTGTGGGACTGTTTTAACTGAATTCCACTACATGGAGCTAGTTTGCACCTAAACTCATGGTTATAGCTTACGACAAGAGTGTCCAAGCGCTCTGTCTTTTCAAATTGCTTAGGTGCATACCATGGAGCCTCTCAGCCACATTTATGCCAGTTTTTAACTCAAGGCCAGTTTTTGGCAGGCAAGTAGCAGTGTGAGATTGAAACTCACCAGCTGCTCAAGAAATGGGGCCCAGAATATTTTAACTTCCAAGCCTCATTTAAATCCCGCTGACCGACTTCCCGATCGTTCCGGCCAGGAGTTCGTCGGATTCCCACCGAGACCAGGTAGGTGGCGGGATCGGCTGCCGGGGCCATCCCGCGGGAATCTTACGATCGGGAAGGTGGGGCGAGTCCGTGGCGGGAGAGGCCTAAGGTTCCCTTGAGCCCGCAGGAGCCCACTTCTCTGACACCTGCCTGTTCCATGTGCCCACAAACTTGGGGGGAGGGTTGCGCAGATCCAGACCCCCTTGACGCAGGTCACTTTCCCCTCAACCACCTTAGCAAGGGCGTTGATCCCTCAGATTGCAAAACAAAATAATGCTTTTTTCAGTGGTTCAGTCTGCTTGCAGGGCCCACATCCAACCTCGTGGAGGCCGAGATGCCTCAGCTCATTCAGTGCATCCACTCCACTGATACGCTGGGTTCCAATCCAGTTTATGGACTGGGACCTCCTAATGTAGGGAACCTGCCCCTCGCTCTCCCTCCTGTCTGTCATTTGCCTTGTAAAGGATGGATGGAGGTTCTGCCCTTTACAAAGCAACTAGAAAACTCCTGGAAATGGTGGAGACCTGAGGCAACCCCTGAGGAATTTCGGGGTAATTATTATTGTACCCTCATTTAAAAACAAATACCATATACAACTGGAATGGTGTCCTCAGTGGGATAGAATTCCTTTGTTTTGCTTTTCTTTGAGGACTTTGTTTTGCATTGATCACTAAGCCAGATATTTACAGTTTCATGCCTGAATAGCAGCAGTGAAAAGTTTATATATCAAAATAACGAGCTTCTTGTCTGAAGGGTGAACTAGCGGCCAAGGTGGTGTTACTAGTGACTACTTTCTGCAAATTTTAAGTCCCTTACACATGCACACACTAGCCACTGCCTGTCCTGAAATGCAATTCCTTACTGTAAATCTGTACTCATAGCAACGTGCCAAAGAATTCCACTCCAGATGCAGTTCACAATACACTGAAACTGAAGGACTTCAACTCTTTATTTGACCTGGACATGGAATGTATCCCAGTGAAATTCACCATGGATACTAAATGAAAATTACTTCACACTGCTCAGGCAGCCCAATAAATAAAGGTAAAAGTGGAACAGTAAAGGTGTCAGAACTTGTAGCCTGACACCATCTGACAACCTGGAAAAAACATGAAAATATTCTAAAATCTGAGGAATGAATGTACCAATTTTTAAACTACAGCATAAAAATATTATTGTGCTCCCAAAATTCAACATACTATTCTTATAAGAAACTAAACAGAAAAGTGAGAATACAACCCAGTTTTTGTGAATTTATTTACTAGATACTAAAAGAAATAGCTCAGCCTTTTAAAAAGCTCTCTCTCTATATATATATATATATATATATATATATATTATACATACACACACATACATATATAAATGGGAGGAGTCAAGATCAAGTGCAATCTTCAGGTGAAAGGGGGTTAGAGGACTGAGGATAATTGGACCTGGGTGCACAGACGTAATTCAACCCCCATTTAAAGATCATACGTTTTGTATTTTAAAGCCATAGTTTCTCTCCTTATTTTTATTTTTTTTATAAATTCCTAAGTCCACAACTTGTCATACTGTAATTATGCCCTCCTGTTGGTGGTGGTGCTGTAATATCTGCACTGGCAGGAAGATGTAATTACAGTGTGAAAAGTTTCCATTATAGATGTGAACATAGGAATTTATAATGGAGAAGGTTGAGTTAAGGTTTTTAATGTATTGTTGGTCGATCACTCATGGCATAGCACGTGGGTTGTTAAGACCAAGTGCAATCTTCAGGTGAAGTGGGGTTAGAGGGTGGGTACTAATTGGACCAAGGCTCACAAATACAATTCAGTCCCCACTATCTTAAAGTCATGTAATCTGTACGTATTTTTGCATTTCCGTTATGAATTCCTATGTCCGTGTTTAAAATGGAAACTGCATTTATAAACTTGTCATGCTGTAATTATACCCTCCCACCAGTGGTGGTGCTACCAGTAGTGACACTGCTGGTTGGAGAAGGAGGGAGACGAGGAAGAGGGAAGGGGAGGACGTGGAGGAAGAGAGTGGAGAAAAGATTGGGGAGGAGGGGAGCCGGAGGAGGATGATAGGAACAGAGGAGACGGGTTGAGCAGGGAGTTCAAAGGGGAAGAGATGGAGTATGGGGTCATTTTAATATTCCCCTTTCTCCCCTCCTCCCCTACTTTATAGCCCCTCCCCTTCCTTTCTTCCCCCTCACCTTCTCTTCCTTTCCCCATCCCCTCTCATCCCTCGTCTCCTCCCCCACCACTTACCGCTTCTTTTGTTCCTCCCCTCGCTCCGTCCCATCTCCTTGTCTCCCCCCTTCCACTCTTCCTTCTCCCTCTCCTGTCCTTCCCACTTTCGGCCTCTCATTCCCCCCTCCTCCCTCTGCTCGCTTTCCTGTCCTCTTCCCCATCTTCTTTTCCCCTTTCACGTCCACCTCCTTCTCCAGGCCATGTGCTAGGATAATTTGTTGGAAGAAGGGGTGTTTAGTGAGTGGTGGACATAATACTCAGTGGGGAGAAGTGGGGTAGACTGCTCAGTGAGAAGAAAGCTAGTGCTGGACTTGCTACTCAGTAAAGGGAGGGGCAGACTGCTCACGGGATCGGCACCTGCCATTTGGTCATGGGGGTCTTGCAGGAGATGGGGGAACGGGGACTGACTGCTCATTGGACGGTGATGGTGAGGGGGGGGGTGGCTCTATGGGATTATCATCCGTAGTAAGTTTCAAAGCTTTAGGATTTACTATAAGGGTTGAAATAACAATCATTTTTAATCCAGCAGTTTGAAGTTTGCAATTCTACTGGGAAGCTTTCTTCTTTCCTGGTGGGGTTGGGTAGCCAGAGTCACGGGTGGGAAGGCAATCCTAATGGCTGAGCGACCTACAGCAAGGGACTGGTCACAGATGGGGCACAGGCGAATGGCCAGATAGGGACAGCATTGGCTAACTAACGACAGTGAACAAACTGGTCAGGGTCTGAAACTGAAGGTGCCTTCAAGCTGCTGAGAATAGGTGAACCAGTTGGAGGCAGAGAATGGCAGGGCCAATAACGGAGGAGCAGCCAATGGCTGAAAAAGGACAGCCTGGCAGGCAGAGACAGTATTTTCAGCTGAGAAAGGGGCTGACTGGGCTGGCAGGAACCACACCAGCGGCTGAGAAGAGGCCGACTGGTTGGATGCAAAACAATGGCGAGGCCGACAACAGGAGAGCGGCCAGGGGCTGCGATATAGGACAGAGAGGGCAGATGGGGTCACAAACAGAAGCCGAGCACATGAATTTAAGAGTATTCAGAGCTCCCCCCTTGCAGTTGCTGTGCTACTTGGCAATCGCGGTATTGACATGAAAGACCCCGGTTTTGGTAGAAGAAAGCCTGCAGGGACGAAATTAAATATTAACTTACAGGAGGTTAAAACAAAAAAAGGTAAAATCTTACATTTGAAAGTTCAAAACTAAGGTACAAAGAAAGTTATCTGAGGAGAAAAATCACTGAAGTAAAAAACAAAATGGTAACAGAGCTGGAAGAGAAAGTCCTGAAAGTGTCACCGCAATGTGATTACAAAATAATCCTGACAAGTTTATACAGGCGATTTCCATTATAAATGTGGACACAACGATTAATAATTGAAAAAGTTAACACAGAAGTGTGACAGAAAATGTGACAATGGGAAATTAAATGGCACAACCAGGAAGTGTGTGCAAAAATACAATCTTTACTTATTATATTATAATCTGTGATTAAATTGAGGCAACAAACACCCCAGAATTTATTTAACATTGTCAACAAAAAGTGTTTTTGCTGCCATCCAAATTATTGCACTCAAGATGGTATATGACATGCCAATGATTTTTAGTCTATTCCCTTACCTACCATTAACACAGCGTCTAATAGAAATCTTATCTTACAGTGTGCATATTATCGCATCGCATGCCTCTACTGTTGAACTGTGTGATTTAAATTCCATTACCTCAAAATAGTAAGAAGCCTTTTAGGATTGTTTTATGTTTAATGGTTTGATTTCTGGATCTTATCACCTGAAAAATGTGGAGTCATGTTTCACCCAACTGCGTGCACTGAATAATAAGATTTCCACTCTTTATAGGAAGTGCAGTCAGTGATGGCAAAAATGCTGCCATGTACGGACAGTTTTAAATTGAGAAACCAAGGTATGGGTCCAAGGTCCATAGTGCACAACATCACTAAAGAAAGTAAAAGACGAGGTAAAATGGGAAATAGTACTTAATAATGTCAAGCTTGAAATTTAATAGCCTGAAGAGTGTAGGAGGAAAGAAAGATTGAGGAAGTTAGTCGTTCCATAGTTTTGGTGTATTGGGAAAGAATAAGTTAGAGTTGGAGACCGTGCAATGAGTCTTGATTTTAACACAGTGGGATGTAGGGGGAGGAACATAACCAAAACAATTTGCATTCATATAGTGCCTTTAACATAGAAAAACAGCCTAAGACATTTCACAGAGGCTTAATCTTTTCTTTCTTTTGTTAAGGAAGATAACCAAAAAGCTTGGTCAAAGAGATGGGTTTTAAGGATGGTCTTAAAGAATGAGAGGGAGGGAATTTCAGAGTGTGGATCCTACCTGGCTGAAAGCATAACCACCAGTGGTGGGGAGAAGGGAAGAAGGGTGCACAAGAGGCTAGAATCAGAGGAATAGAGAGTTTAGGGGTGGAGGGGTGGCTTTAGGCCTGGAGGAAGTTGCAGAGATAGGGAGGGGTAAGACCATGGAGGATTTAAACATAAGGGTGAGCATTTTACATCTGAGACATTGGGGGACTGGAAGCCAATGCAGGCCATCAAGGGCAGGGCTGATAGGTGAGCAGGACTTGATGCAAAATAGGATACACGTAGCAGATTTTTGGATGAGCTTTAGATTACGGAAGATGGAGAACAGTGAAGTCTGGAGATGACAAAAACATGAATGAAGGTTTTAGTGGAAGATGGCCTGAATTAGGGTTGGAGGCGGACAATGTTACAAAGGTGGAAGTAGATAATCTTTTTGATGAAGAGACTATGAGGCTAAAAACTCAGCTTGGGGTTAAACAGGACTCTAACGAACAGTCTGGTTGAGCCTGAAACAATGCCAGGGAGGGAGATGAAGTCAGTGGTGAATGTGGAGTGTTTGTGCCAGGGACTAAAGACAATGGCTTTGACATTCCCAGTGTTTAGCTGCAGAAACTTCTGACTCATTCAAGACGAGAGATCATCTACTCTGGATCCAAGAAAGACAAATCAGAATATTTTCTTAATTGTGAGAGACTAGAAGCTGTGGAGGACCAAAGGGATTGAGGTGTCCATGTACACAAATCACTAAAGCTAGTGCACAGGTACAAAAAGTAATCAAAGAGGCTATTGGAATGTTGGCCTTTATCTCAAGTTGGTGGTACACAAAACTGAGAAAGTGATGGTTCAGTTGTACAGAGCCTTGGTTAGACTGAATCTGGAATACTGCATTCAGTTTTGGTCACTAAACCTCAGGAAGGATATATTGGCCTTGGAGGAGGTACAGCACAGATTCATCAGAATGATAATGGGGTTTAAAGAGTTAAATTATGAGGACAGGTTGCATATATTTGGTTTCTCCTCAAATGGTCAGCCCCTCACTTGCTGTGAGTGGAGTGGAGTGGTGTTGGTGGGAGGACTGCAGCAATATAAAAGCATCATGGCAGCTTCCTATATGCACAGACCTGCATGGTGCGCTGCTGGTGAACTCAACAGTTGCACATTAATGGAATAGAAGTCCTTGTGATTCATGAAGGCAGTGTGAAAGAGCCTGCAGGACAACATGGGTGCAATCAATAATGCCCTGGACTTGAGGGAATCTTGCAATGCCTGCAAACCTTAGAGTCCTATCCTGCTGCTTCCGGTTGTCCATGGGGAAAGTAATGGAAGTGTTTAGTCCAGCAAACATGGCATCAGTTACCTGCTTAATTCAAGCATGCACTGCTGACTGACTGATGTTACTGATATCCCTTATGGCAGCCTGGACAAGATGAGAGGCAAATCATTTGAGGGTTGCAGCAACCTTGACACTGTTGCAGTTGGTTGCAGCTCTTGTTGCAGGAGGCAACGCAACTCTGTCCCAGCCTCTCTAGAGAAGCAAAGCCCCTTTATGCACTGCTCCTCAGATAACCTCAGGTATCTTGTCCTGGATCTATAAACTGTATAGGGAGAGAAGATTCCTGCGAGCACACCTCCTTCCATTTGCTCTTCTTTCAGCTACAGCTTCATTTGCTCCTTCCTCCTGCTGCTGCTGCTCCTCATTCTCACAGAGTAGAGTTACCAGAAGGACCCTCTGCAGGAAAAGGTACATTGTGAATAGTAGAGCTATGGAACAAGTTACTGGCTCATGCAGTAAGTGCTGATTCGCTGTAAATCTTCAAAGGAGAGCTGGACCGGCTCCTGACGGAGATCCTGTCATACAAAAGGTAAGTGCCAAGTAATATAGGGCATAGTCAATGTGGTTTCCTGAACTAGTTTTGATGGGGGGAGAGGAAATTTCAAGATTTTTTTTCCCTCCTAATTAGCCTTGGATTTTTATTTGTTTTTTCTTGCCTCTCCCAGGAGATTTCATGGTTTCTGGTGGGGAAGGAGTGTCTCAATCAATGCATAAGGCATCACAACTGAATGGGACAGGCTGGATGGGCCAACTAATCATTTCCTTTTGGACATTTTCATATGTTTGTATGTAAACCACTTAAGAGTTCAAAATGTTCTACAACCACGACAAGCACTTTGAGACCTTTTAGGTAGCAACAAACCATTATGTAATACAAGCAAACTGTCTCCCAAACCTTTCAACAGTTTTACCCGAGAGCAGCTGAAGATGTCTTTAAATATTATTGGAATTGGCTGCCACCCAACTTGTACAAGAATCATAGAATCATAGAACGGTAACAGCACAGAAGGAGGCCATTCAGCCCATCAGGTCCATGCCGGCTCTTTGTAACAGCAATCCAATTAGTCCCATTCCCCCGCTCTTTCCCTGTAGCCAGCAAATTTTTTCCCTTCAAGTATTTATCCAATTCCTTTTTGAAAGCCACGATTGAATCTATTTCCATCACCCTTTCAGGCAGCACATTCCAGATCATAGCCACTCGCTGCGTAAAAAAGTTTTTCTTCATGTTGCCTATGGTTTTTTTTGCCAATCACATTAGATCTGTGTCCTCCGGTTCTCGACCCTTCCGCCAATGGGAACAGTTTCTCTTTATTTACTTTATCTAAACCCATCATGATTTTGAACACTTCTATCAAATCTCCTCTTAACCTTCTCTGCTCTTAGGAGAACAACCCCAACTTCTCCAGTCTATCCACGTAACTGAAGACCCTCATCCCTGGAACCATTCCAGTAAATGTTTTCTACACCCTCTCTAAGGCCTTCACATCTTTCCTAAAGTGCAGTGCCAGAATTGGACATAATACACCTGCTGTGGGCGAATCAATGTTTTATAAAGTTTCAACATAACTTCCTTGCTTTTGTACTTTATGCCTCTATTTATAAAGCCTAGGATCCCATATACATTTTTAACTGCTTTCTCAACTTGTCCTGCCACCTTCAAAGATTTGTGCACATATACCCCCAGATCTCTCAGTTCCTGCACCCCCTTTAGAATTGTACCATTTAGTTTATATTGCCTCTCCTGCCAAAATGTATCACTTCACATTTCTCTGCGTTAAATTTCATCTGCCTTGTGTCCGCCCATTCCACCAGCCTGTCTGTGTCCTCTTGAAGTCTGTTACTCTCCCCCTCACTGTTTACTACACTTCCAAGTTTTGTGTCATCTGCAAATTTTGAAACTGTGCTCTTAGAACCAAGTCCAAGTCATTAATATATATCAAAAAAAGCAGAGGTTCTACTACCGACTCTGGGGAACACCACTGTATACCTTTCTCCAGTCTGAAAAACAACCATTCACCACTACTCTCTGTTTCCTGTCACTTAGTCAATTTCATATCCATGCTGCCACTGCCCCTTTTATTCCATGGGCTTCAATTTTGCTGACATTCTAATATGCAGCATTTTATCAAACGCCTTTTGAAAGTCCATATACACATCAACTGCATTGCCCTCATCAATCCTCTGTGTTACCTTATCAAAAAACTCAATCAAGTTAGTTGAACAGGATTTGCCTTTTACAAATCCGTTCTGGCTTTCCTTTATTAATCCACACTTGTCCAAATGACTATTAATGTTGACCCGGATTATCGTTTCTAAAAGCTTCCCCTCCATCGAGGTTAAACTGACTGGCCTGTAGTTGCCAGGTTTATCCTTACACCCTATTTTGAACAAGAAAGTTCTCCTGAATGCAATTCAAAAATTCCTCCATCTCTTTGCCCTTTACACTATCACTATCCCAGTCTACATTAGAATAGTTGAAGTCCCCCATTATCACTACTGTATAGTTCTTGCACCTCTCTGTAATTTCCCTGCAAATTTGCTCCTCTATATCCCACTAGTTGGTGGCCTATAGAATGCACCCAGTAGTGTAATGGCGCCTCTATTGTTTCTTAACTCTAACCAAATAGATTCTGTCTTTGACCCTTCCAGGACATCCTCTCTCTCCAGCACTGCAATATTCTCCTTAATCAATACTGCCACCCCCCCCCACCTTTATTTTCCTGCCCTATCTTTCCTGAACACATTGTATCCAGGGATATTTAATACCCAATCCTGCCCTTTTTTGAGCCAGGTCTCCGTTACTGCCACTACATCATATTCCCTGTGACTTTGTGCCTGCAGCTCACCAACCTTATTTACCTCACTTCTTGCGTTTACACACATGCATTCTAAACCTATCTTAGACCTTCTCGTATTCTTTCTTAGTCTGATCCCACCTAATACTGTACTATTTCTTACTCTAGTGCTATCTGTCTCTCCCAATCCTTCGCGTGCCTTGTTTCTTCTTTCTAATGCTACATCCTGGTGCCCATCCCCCACCAAATTAGTTTAAATCCTCCCCCACAGCACGAGTGAACCTCCCCGCGAGGACATTGGTCCCAGCTCTGTTGAGGTGCAACCCGTCCGTCTTGAACAGGTCCCTCCTGCCCCAGAACTGGTCCCAATGCCCCAAGAATCTGAAGCCCTCCCTCTTGCACTATGTGTCTAGTCACGAAATAACCTGCCTCATCTTCCTATTCCTGTACTCTAACGTGTGGCACTGGGAGTAATCCAGAGATTACTACCTTTTGAGGTCCTGTCTTTAACTTCCTCCCTAGCTCCTGAAACTCTGACCGCAGGACCTCATCCCTTTTCTTTCCTATGTCATTGGTACCCACGTGGACCACGACTTCTGGCTGTTCCCTCCCCCCCACTGCAGAATGTTCTGCGCCCTCTCCGTGATGTCCTTTACCCTGGCACCAGAGAGACAACACACCATGCGGGACTCACGTCAGTGGTCACAGAAATGCCTGTCTGTCCCCCTGACTTTCGAATCCCCATTAACTACTGCATTTCTACACTTCACTGTGCCCCCCTGTGCAGTCTTTTGCCCCATGGTGCCATGCTCAGGACTGCACTCCTTCGAGGTGTCATCACCCTCATTGACATTCAATGCTGAATACCGTGTTTGAGAGTGCTGCACACTCAGAAGATTCCTGCATTGCCTGACTCTTCCAACCCTTTTGGATGGCCACCCACCTCCTGAACTCTCTGTGGCTGTGGGGTGACCACCTCCTGGAACAGATGATTCAGGAGACCTTCAGCCTCCCTTATGCTCTGCAGTGACTCCAGCCGTCCTTCAAGCTCAGAAACCCTCAGCTTGAGCTCGAGAAACTGGAGGCATTTCCTGCACATGTGGCCCTCCAGGACACATGAAGCATCCTGAAGTTCCCACATGGCGCAGGAATTGCAGACAATGAGTCTCAGTTGCATATCCATTATGTTTAGAAACATTTTTTTTCTAAACTTCCTTTAGATACTCAATTATTGTTAATTTACTTACTGTTTACTTACCCCGATTAACCGACCCTTTTATTCCGGGTCTCAGAGCTCCTCCTCTCTGCTCACTGTGACATTAGTGTGGGGTCACTCGCTCTGTTCTTAGTGAATGGGGCTCTTGCCACCGCTCCTCTTGTTCTCCCTGATCCACTCTCACCATGGTTTGTGGGCAGGATGAGGAACTGGTGGGAGCGGTGGCAAGAGCCCCATTCACTAAGAACAGAGCGAGTGACCCCACACTAATGTCACAGTGAGCAGAGAGGAGGAGCTCTGAGACCTGGAATAACTGGAGATGGGGGTTGTGACTACATTATCTGACCCCCGATTTGCATTTAGTCACGAGATCCCTGTCTGTTTTCAGCGGGATCTCTGGCTACTTAAATCAAGGTCCATCTGAAAATCGGAATGGGCTGGTAACATGTGCTAAGTTGGCGCGTCTGTTTCCTGTGTGATTTCGGTCCTGTTATTGCCATGTTTTTAGGTGCAAACTGTGTGGTTGGAGTACAAAAATTGCCCTCGGTATGTCTGATTCTGAATCATTATCTTCCCTTGGAGAATGTCAGCAGTAGTTCAAGGTAGTGAACATTAACAAGTTAGGAAAGAGTGTGATAAAAGATCAAGGACACCAACAAAGAGCATTGAGAAATGTCTTATAACCATTCAAAAACAATGAATACAACAACTAAATAACACAAATCTGCATGTATCATACAAATACCAGGCCGTAGCATGTACACAGTTTCAGTTTACTAAACCAATACTAAGGGATGCATTTCATAGCCCTTTTCAGACAAATCAGAAAACACTTACTGTATCAGCTTACTCTGTGCATTGAAAAAGCACAAGTTTGTGTGAAATTCCCTTGTCTGTCATTTTAACAGAGGTGTAAACCCATTTAAAATAAACAGATTAACACTTCTGTTAAAATTTCAGAAAGAAGAATTTCCTGCAAACACTTTAGCCTCAATATTAATCCCCCATGACTGGTGGTTGAAGATGTAAATACGGGAAACATGTCCCCAACATGCTGCGCACACACCCGCGGAGAGGTGGGACACTAAAATAACATATTTAAACCACAATGCAATTGAGAGCTTGATTTAAAATTCACTGCTGCTGTGCCCGTTTCCCAGGGGCCAGGAAACTTGGCAGAGAGAGGGAAGCGGGAGCTGCCGGCTCCACAAGATAAGTGCTTTCTTCAGCACTCGTGGGCCAGGAGGAGCGGAGTGCTCCCTCCAGCCCCTCAAGGAAGCCTTAATCCTTTAAGCCGCCCCCCTGCCGATCATGACCTCTCTCTCCCCCCTGCCGATCATGACCTCTCTCTCCCCCCTGCCGATCACGGCCTCTCTCTCCCACCTGCCGATCGCGGCCTCTCTCTCCCACCTGCCGATCACGGCCTCTCTCTCCCCTCTGCTGATCGCGGCCTCTCTCTCCCCCCTCCTGATCACTGACCTCCCTCCCCCCACCTCCAGCCCCGATCATCCATCCTCCCCCCTCCTGATTGCCAGGGACCATCCCCAAGGGTTCCCGGCTGCGGCCTCCTGCCGCTCATGTTCCCTCTCAGCCACCAGCCAGGCTGTCCATTTGGCTGGCTGCCGTGCAGGAAGCGGAACAAAAAAATTATAATGAGGCCCTGCTGTTATTTGGCAGGACCTCCTCGTCCCCGGTCTTGCTGGGTTCATCAGCAGTTTTTGGCCTCCCCACCTCCCCGTTAATATAGGGGTCCTTAAGTGTTCATAGCCAGGTTTTTTTTTATTCGTTCACGGGATGTGGGCATCGCTGGCAAGGCCAGCATTTATTGCCCATCCCTAATTGCCCTCGAGAAGGTGGTGGTGAGCCGCCTTCTTCAACCGCTGCAGTCCGTGTGGTGATGGTTCTCCCACAGTGCTGTTAGGAAGGGAGTTCCAGGATTTTGACCCAGCGACAATGAAGGAACGGCGATATATTTCCAAGTCGGGATGGTGTGTGACTTGGAGGGGAACGTGCAGGTGGTGTTGTTCCCATGTGCCTGCTGCTCTTGTCCTTCTAGGTGGTAGAGGTCGCGGGTTTGGGAGGTGCTGTTGAAGAAGCCTTGGCGAGTTGCTGCAGTGCATCCTGTGAATGGTACACACTGCAGCCACAGTGCGCCGGTGGTGAAGGGAGTGAATGTTTAGGGTGGTGGATGGGGTGCCAATCAAGCGGGCTGCTTTATCTTGGATGGTGTCGAGCTTCTTGAGTGTTGTTGGAGCTGCACTCATCCAAGCAAGTGGAGAGTATTCCATCACACTCCTGACTTGTGCCTTGTAGATGGTGGAAAGGCTTTGGGGAGTCAGGAGGTGAGTCACTCGCCGCAGAATATCCAGCCTCTGACCTGCTCTCGTAGCCACAGTATTTATATGGCTGGTCCAGTTAAGTTTCTGGTCAATGGCGACCCCCAGGATGTTGATGGTGGGGGATTCGGTGATGATAATGCCGTTGAATGTCAGGGGGAGGTGGTTAGACTCTCTCTTGTTGGAGATGGTCATTGCTTGGCACTTATCTGGCGCGAATGTTACTTGCCACTTATGAGCCCAAGCCTGGATGTTGTCCAGGTCTTGCTGCATGCGGGCTTGGACTGCTTCATTATTTGAGGGGTTGCGAATGGAACTGAACACTGTGCAGTCATCAACGAACATCCCCATTTCTGACCTTATGATGGAGGGAAGGTCATTGATGAAGCAGCTGAAGATGGTTGGGCCTAGGACACTGCCCTGAGGAACTCCTGCAGCAATGTCCTGGGGCTGAGATGATTGGCCTCCAACAACCACTACCATCATCCTTTGTGCTAGGTATGACTCCAGCCACTGGAGAGTTTTCCCCCTGATTCCCATTGACTTCAATTTTACTGGGGCGCATGATTTCAACCGATTTATTATTCTAAAATCTTTTACAATATTAGCCCTGTTGGCCTCCCAGACATCTGAGAGACAATTGTGTAAGGCTGTGTTCCCAGCAGAGATTCTCATCCAACAGAGTTGGATGTCAGAGTTTTTACAGTGCTCCTCCTGGCTCCACAAAAATACTGTTGCATCAGGACGCCTGTTTGGCAGTTGCTTGTCTGCTAAATTCAAATGAGGCTGGGGCCTTAAAGCTGCGGGAGCCTCTTCGCCACAGAATGGGTGGCCAACCAGCCCGCTTGGCCAGTCAGCACCCTTGGCCTGTCAGAGCGCTCGGCCTGTCAGCTCGCTCAGCCGGTCAGTACCCTAGGCCGGTCAGAGCGCTCGGCTGGTCAGCACTCCTGGCTGGTGTGCGCCCTCAGCCAGTCAGCACACTCCTCCGGTCAGCACACTCCTCCGGTCAGCACACTCCTCCGGTCAGCACACTCCTCCGGTGAGTGCCCTCGGCTGGTCAGCACACTCCTCCGGTCAGCACACTCCTCCGGTCAGCACACTCCTCCGGTGAGTGCCCTCGGCTGGTCAGCACACTCCTCCGGTCAGCACACTCCTCCGGTCAGCACACTCCACCAGTCAGCACACTCCTCCGGTCAGCACACTCCTCCAGTCAGCACACTCCTCCGGTCAGCACACTCCTCCGGTCAGCACACTCCTCCGGTGAGTGCCCTCGGCTGGTCAGCACACTCCTCCAGTCAGCACACTCCACCAGTCAGCACACTCCTCCGGTCAGCACACTCCTCCGGTGAGTGCCCTCGGCTGGTCAGCACACTCCTCCAGTCAGCACACTCCTCCGGTCAGCACACTCCTCCGGTGAGTGCCCTCGGCTGGTCAGCACACTCCTCCGGTCAGCACACTCCACCAGTCAGCACACTCCTCCGGTCAGCACACTCCTCCGGTGAGTGCCCTCGGCTGGTCAGCACACTCCTCCGGTCAGCACACTCCACCAGTCAGCACACTCCTCCGGTGAGTGCCCTCGGCTGGTCAGCACATTCCTCCGGTCAGCACCCCCAGCCAGTCAGCACACTCCACCGGTGAGTGCCCTCGGCCGGTCAGCACAGTCCACCAGTCAGCACACTCCACCGGAAAGCACCCCCGGCTGGTCAGCACCCCCGGCTGGTTAGCACCCCCAGCTGGTGTGCGCCCTCAGCCAGTCAGCACACTTCACCGGTCGGCGCATTCGGCCGGTCAGCACACTCCACCAATCAACGCCCTCGGCCGGTCAGCACACTCCACCGGTCAGCGCCCTCGGCCGGTCAGCGCCCTCGGCCGGTCAGCACACTCCACCGGTCAGTGCCCTCGGCCGGTCAGCGCACTCCACCGGTCAGCGCCCTCGGCCGGTCAGCGCACTCCACCGGTCAGCGCCCTCGGCCGGTCAGCGCAATGCACCGGTCAGTGCCCTCGGCCGGTCAGCGCACGCCACCGGTCAGCGCCCTCGGCCGGTCAGCGCACTCCACCGGTCAGCGCCCTCGGCCGGTCAGCGCACTCCACCGGTCAGCGCCCTCGGCCGGTCAGAGCACTGCACCGGTAAGTGCCCTCGGCCGGTCAGCGCCCTCGGCCGGTCAGCGCACTCCACCGGTCAGCGCCCTCGGCCGGTCAGCACACTCCACCGGTCAGCGCCCTCGGCCGGTCAGCGCCCTCGGCCGGTCAGCACACTCCACCAGTCAGTGCCCTCGGCCGGTCAGCGCACTCCACCGGTCAGCGCCCTCGGCCGGTCAGCGCACTCCACCGGTCAGCGCCCTCGGCCGGTCAGCGCACTGCACCGGTCAGTGCCCTCGGCCGGTCAGCGCACTCCACCGGTCAGCGCCCTCGGCCGGTCAGCGCCCTCGGCCGGTCAGCGCACTCCACCGGTCAGCGCCCTCGGCCGGTCAGCGCAATGCACCGGTCAGTGCCCTCGGCCGGTCAGCGCACGCCACCGGTCAGCGCCCTCGGCCGGTCAGCGCACTCCACCGGTCAGCGCCCTCGGCCGGTCAGCGCACTCCACCGGTCAGCGCCCTCGGCCGGTCAGAGCACTGCACCGGTAAGTGCCCTCGGCCGGTCAGCGCCCTCGGCCGGTCAGCGCACTCCACCGGTCAGCGCCCTCGGCCGGTCAGCACACTCCACCGGTCAGCGCCCTCGGCCGGTCAGCGCCCTCGGCCGGTCAGCACACTCCACCAGTCAGTGCCCTCGGCCGGTCAGCGCACTCCACCGGTCAGCGCCCTCGGCCGGTCAGCGCACTGCACCGGTCAGTGCCCTCGGCCGGTCAGCGCACTCCACCGGTCAGCGCCCTCGGCCGGTCAGCGCACTCCACCGGTCAGCGCCCTCGGCCGGTCAGCGCACTCCACCGGTCAGCGCCCTCGGCCGGTCAGAGCACTGCACCGGTCAGTGCCCTCGGCCGGTCAGCGCACTCCACCGGTCAGCGCCCTCGGCCGGTCAGCGCACTCCACCGGTCAGCGCCCTCGGCCGGTCAGCGCACTCCACCGGTCAGCGCACTCCACCCGTCAGCGCCCTCGGCCGGTCAGCGCACTCCACCGGTCAGCGCCCTTGGCCGGTCAGCGCACTGCACCGGTCAGCGCCCTCGGCCGGTCAGCGCACTGCACCGGTCAGTGCCCTCGGCCGGTCAGCACACTCCACCGGTCAGTGCCCTCGGCCGGTCAGCGCACTCCACCGGTCAGCGCCCTCGGCCGGTCAGCGCACTCCACCGGTCAGCGCCCTCGGCCGGTCAGCACACTCCACCGGTCAGTTCCCTCGGCCGGTCAGCACACTCCACCGATCAGTTCCCTCGGCAAGTCAGCATACTCCAACGATCAGTTCCCTCGGCCGGTCAGCACATTCCGCCGGTCAGCACATTCCACCGGTCAGTTCCCTCGGCCAGTCAGCCCACTCCACCGATTAGTTCCCTCGGCCAGTCAGCACACTCCACCGGTCAGCACACTCCACCGGTCAGCACACTCCACCGGTCAGCACACTCCACCGGTCAGCTCCCTCGGCCGGTCAGCACACTCCACCAGTCAGCACCCTCGGGCAGTCAGCACATTCCGCCGGTCAGCCCACTCCACCGATCAGTTCCCTCGGCCGGTCAGCCCACTCCACCGATCAGAGCCCTCGGCCGGTCAGCTCCCTCGGCCGGTCAGCTCCCTCGGCCGGTCAGCACACTCCACCGGTCAGCACACTCCACCGGTCAGCTCCCTCGGCCGGTCAGCACACTCCACCAGTCAGCACACTCCACCGGTCAGCACCCTCGGGCAGTCAGCACATTCCGCCGGTCAGCCCACTCCACCGATCAGTTCCCTCGGCCGGTCAGCACATTCCGCCGGTCAGCACATTCCGCCGGTCAGCACACTCCACCGGTCAGTACATTCCACCGGTCAGTACATTCCACCGGTCAGTTCCCTCGGCCGGTCAGCACACTCCACCGATCAGCGCCCTCGGCCGGTCAGCACATTCCGCCGGTCAGCACATTCCACCGGTCAGCACACTCCACCGGTCAGCACATTCCGCCGGTCAGCACACTCCACCGGTCAGTACATTCCGCCGGTCAGCACACTCCACCGGTCAGTTCCCTCGGCCGGTCAGCACATTCCGCCGGTCAGCACACTCCACCGATCAGCGCCCTCGGCCGGTCAGCACATTCCGCCGGTCAGCACACTCCACCGGTCAGCGCCCTCGGCCGGTCAGCACATTCCACCGGTCAGTTCCCTCGGCCAGTCAGCACACTCCACCGGTCAGCGCCCTCGGCTGGTCAGCACATTCCGCCGGTCAGCACACTCCACCGGTCAGCACACTCCACCGGTCAGCGCCCTCGGCCGGTCAGCACACTCCACCGGTCAGCGCCCTCGGCCGGTCAGCACACTCCACCGGTCAGCTCCCTCGGCCGGTCAGCGCCCTCGGCCGGTCAGCACACTCCACCGGTCAGCGCCCTCGGCCGGTCAGCACACTCCACCGGTCAGCGCCCTCGGCCGGTCAGCACACTCCACCGGTCAGCGCCCTCGGCCGGTCAGCACACTCCACCGGTCAGCTCCCTCGGCCGGTCAGCACACTCCACCGGTCAGCGCCCTCAGCCGGTCAGCACATTCCACCGGTCAGCTCCCTCGACCGGTCAGCACACTCCACCGGTCAGCGCCCTCGGCCAGTCAGCACACTCCACCGGTCAGCGCCCTCGGCCGGTCAGCACACTCCACCGGTCAGCGCCCTCGGCCGGTCAAAATCGACCCCATGAAATGAAAACTCTGTCAGTTGAGTTCTATGTGGTAACTTCCCCGTGATTGGTTCGAGACTGTGGTGCAAATAACATACCTTCTAATTAAGAGAGCTCTGCGATATGCAAACTCGTGCCATAGATCAATGCATTTCAATGAATAAGGTAGACGTTTAGCAAAACTCAACAATGCTGCCTCAAAAACACTCCAGATTTTGTAAATTGTGTTCCTGTATCTTACATTAAGATGTAAGTGTTTTGTCTGGTTATCAGTCTATTGTTAGCCAATTGCCAGAATTCTAACAGGTGTTTACACAGTTGCTTCACTTAACATTTCTGCTTAATACCTAGACACAACTTGTGGCTCCAACAGAATGTTAATGTCTAATTAAAATGTCCCAGTGGTATTACTTCATGGCTTTTGAATTAACCAAAATTACCTTGATAGAATGCCTTGAGGGAAATAGGCCTCAGGTGAGGCAGCATCTGTGGAGAAAGAAACAGAGTTAACGTTTCAGGTCGAAGAATCTTTTGAAATGTTAACTCTGTTTCTCTCTCCACAGATGCTGCCTCACTTGCTGAGCTTTTCCAGCATTTTCTGTTTTTATTTCCGATTTCTAGCATCTGTGGTATTTTGCTTTTTGGTTTATCTGGTCATTTATCTCATTGCTGTTTGTGGAACCTTGATGTCAATAAATTAGCTGCCTTACATGACTGCAGTGACTACACTTCAAATGTACTTCATTGGCTATAAAATGCTTTGCAATGTTCTGAGGTCGTGAAAGGCACTATAGAGATGCAAGATCTTTCTCTTGTCTTATTTTCTGTCTATTAGGACCATCGATTATTATAGTAGTGAACAATATTAAGAATATTAGTGATAAAATGATGTATAGTACCTACCTTGTGAATATTCCGTGAATACACTAAAACAATTTACACCATGCTGACTGGTTAAAATAGTGCACACCCAGCCTTAGCAGACTTAGAGTTAACAAAGCTCCTTTTCCCACTGTCATCTATTGTGAGCACATAGCCCTTATAACGTGTAATTATGGAAAGGTTAGCTTAGTATCTTGATGCCTTTTGTTCCCACAGAGATCCAATATCTATGAAAAGTGCAGGGCTCAAAATAGGCCCACACGTAAGTTGTCATTTATACCAATATCTTTTGAAAATTGAGGTTGTAAATTACTATCAATATTTTACCAGAACAGTTTTTCTCAATAACCAAAAGTCAATAAAATTCATTTTTAAATGACTGCATTGAATGTTTGGTTTTGTGAAGAACTAAATTCTCAGGCAGTGATTGATTCAAACTTGTTTTATTGCAAAGTCTATATAGGTCAACACCAAAGGATTCCAGCAGCTTTACAAGGTAATTGCTATTTGACAAGTTCCCTGACCAGTTGCAGGTCACCGAAGAGAAACTAATAGTAACTTAAATGAACCTGGGCTCAATATATCATGTTACCTTTATTGAGGATTCTCTTTTATCTTTTATTGAGTAATCAGGATAACACAGTCCAAGCTTTTTGTAGCATGCCATCTGTTCCTTAAAGAATATATCAAGAAGACTTTCTAATACAATTTAAGGAATATTGGTTCTGGAGGTGGTGTTGTTCAGTCTGAAAAATTCAACAGGATTTCAATTCTGGATTTTTTTTGTCTCCTATACCTGATAAGCATAGCTCATACATTAAGTTTAAGGAACTACAAAAATTTATTAATTTTCAACATTACCAGCACAACCTTTTTTTCCCAATGCTTTGCTCTGGCCACCATCACTGTTATAGACTGAAATGGAAAGAGTGAGAGATAATACTAAGCATTTTGGGGAAATCTGAAACTGAAGTGATATTCTAGCTTGTAGAATCAAAGATCTTCCTTAGATTTCTTTTAATGAGGCCTGAAAGGTTTCACTAGTGTGTGTGTGTATGTGAGTGTATGAGTGTGTCACTATGTTTGAAATCATTCCAGATAATTGATGAAAGAGGAAATCTTGACAATTTTTAACACTGATGTCATATCACAGTATCATAATAGGTACAGCACAGGAGGAGGCCATTCAGCTCCTCATGGCTGTGCCAGCACTTTGAGAGAGCTATCCAATTAGTTCCACTCACCTCTTTCCCCATAGTCCTGTAAATTTTTTCCTTTCGAGTCTTTATCCAATTCCCTTTTGAAAGTCCACCACCCTTTCAGGCAAATCTGAAGCCCAAGTATGTTGGGATTTGATCATTTTTCCGTGGAAAAGATTTGGCAAGAGTAATGTTTAAGTATTGTTTTTTAAAATCGAATCAATTCACGTAGGTTTTAGAAAGTCATATACTGAAGGCATTGAAGATATATGTTAAAGCCAGACAAGTTGGTTAATGGAAAAGTATGTTTCAAGATGATACATTGAGCGTCATTGAATGACATCAGAAACTTGTAACAACTAGGAACATAATGCTTATTGAAAGGTTAGTATTAAGGTGCTGTGGTAGAATTGCTTTTCTGTTATCAGTTTATTAAAAGGTTTTTGTTATATGTTTCTGCACATTCGTCTACAGAGTGAGACTATATATAGTGTCAAGCAAGAGACAGAAACAGAATAAAAATACAAAGTGTACAGTTTTGTAATGCTGATATTGAACCTACGAATAAATAATGATTATGAATCCAGATAAATCTCCCTCCCACACACTTGGGGCTCGATTTTGGAATGATGTAGCGGGTGCATTGGGGACGGAGGGGGCTCCGAAAATCAGGGAAATCCTGATCGGGTTTGGAACCCGGCTCCATCCCGCAGACTTCCGGGTTCCCCACTGATGCGACCGGGTGCATGCACTCCTCACAAATGCAGAAGTCCCACTGGCAATTAAAGCTGGCGGGATGATAGTTAAGAGAGTTATTTAGATACTTGAAGTACTTAATTTTGTGTACATTGAGGCAGGGGTCTGATTTTCAAACGTCCTCAGCGTGTTTCCCATGCTGTGGGAAACACTCCATATTCTACCAGATGTGTTTCAGCCGACAGCCAGTTGGACATTCAAATGCTTGTTTGACAGATGGGGATAAAAGGTGAGTTATTGCAGCAGGGCACTCAGTTCTTTCAGACAAACATTTGGCTGGGAGATCTTAGTGTTTTCTCTGAAAATTCTTGCTTTCCACTCACAACTCTTCTGTTCACACATATTTACCAACTTTTCGGACCCCCTCAAACTGGCACCATCAGGATTGGGGGGGGGGGGGCCATGGCTATATTCACCACTACATCCGAGGGCGAGTAACATCACCAGCCTCACCACCCCTTCCTGCACAAAACAGTCCACTGTAAAGTGACCCAATGGGTGGCATCAAGTGTCGCTGTTCATGGTGAACCTCTTGAAAGGGCCCCGTCACAAAAGCCAGTCAAGAATGGGCAAGACATGGCAGTAGTGGTGAGAATGATAACATTTAATATGACTAACAAAAACCAAATATAAATGAAAAACATGACCATCTGTCGGACACCTTGTGCATACCCTTTGTGCTCACAAAACCTTAGCCTTTCTCTTTCTACTACTTCTAGATGGTGCATCCCCTGTGGCTGCAGCAGAGGTATTAGCAGGTTGCTCATGTTCATGCCCAGATTGCTTAGATGCTTTCGGCCTACTCTGGATTTTGGAGCCCGTGAGAGCCCCTCCAAAGACTGCTCCACCTGCACCTGTGCAAGGGCAGACTCGGCCACCTGTGGCTGAGTCTGCCCTTGCACAAGTGCAGGTGGCAGCATTGTGGGTACTGGTTGAGAGGGGGGCAAGGGGTGAGACATGGCAGCGCTTTGAGTGGCGTCCCCAATTCCATGTCCCCTTTCGTCATCATCCCTCTCCTGGACCAGGCCCACATCACTCCTATCACCCTGCTGGACAACAGTTTGGAGAACATGTTTGAGGCCTTGGAAGCCCAGTTGTAAAGTATCTGCCTGCCTGTTTAAGGTGGCAGAATGTTGATCACCCTGAGTCCGAATGACCATTGTTAGGCCCTGAATGGACTCATTTGTGAGCTGTGCTTGAAACTGAACGGAGGCTAGCCTTCTCTCCATCGCAGACCTTCCCGCACTTACCTGCGACACTAACTCAAACACTTGCTCACGTCGTGACAGTATCTCATACCTGTGCCACCATTCCACTCATGCAGGAGTTGGACTCCTCCATCCTCTGCGCTGTTGTGGAGTGTGCGCTTGGCACCTGTACCAGTATCTCGCAAATGTACTGCTGTCCTCCATCATTCTCCTTTTAAAGGATGGCCCCCAGGGTTCAACATCTGCGTCCAGCTGAGCAGAACCTGGAGAGGAGTGCTCCCACTGACGCAGACTCTCCACAGCTGCCCCTGCCACCAGTGTCTGCTCATGCTCACTTGTGTGTGGTGACTCATCAGGTGCCAACCAAACTAACTGACTACTAGGACCCACCGAGGTGTGAGTATCTGCGCTGGTGGATGGCTCACTATGATGTGACAGTGTGCCCTCAGAGGCCGGCAGGTCCTCTGAGGAATCGCCCTCTGCCATCACTGTGGTCGTTGAAAGCCCTGTATGAGAATGGAAGGCAATATTAAGAATCATCACAGATTTATCATGTTGCGATGAACATACTGAGGTGTTGAACAAGGCAAGCATTGTTAACTTTAATTCATATTGTGTGTTAATATTAAAGTTGTCTCACCAGACTTTTGTGGGGTGCCAGTCTCGCCGTCCTCGATGGACAGGCACTTGAGGGTGCAGCTGATCTCCAGCACCTCCTCCTCTGCCTCTGTGAGGACCACTACTTGTTGTGGCCCCCCTCCAGTCCTCGCCCTCTCGCCTGCATTTTGCGCTGTCTTCTCCTAGAAGGGGAGAAAGAACAGATGTGTGAGTGAGTGATGGTGAAGTGGCCAACCGATGAATGCATTGCTTTGGTTGAGGCAGACCGTGAAAGAGATGCATCAGAGGGTGAGTATAAGAGAGAGCCATCACATTGGATCAGGATTGGGGTGAGTGGTCGTGGTGGGGTGACAAATGGGGAGGTGAGGAAGTGCAGGTATATTGAGGATGAGCCTTAAGTGGGTGTTAGGAGTGATCTGATAGAGCAGTTTTGGTAATGCAGAATGAGTTGGGGGGTGCGCAGTGATGTGGAACACGGAATGTAGGAGAATCAACAAGTGTACTCACTTTTGCTGACCTAGTTAGGTCATTGAAGCACTTCCTGCACTGGATCCAGGTGCGTGAGATGTTCCTGCTGCTGGTGACCTCATCTGCCACCTCGAGCCAGGCCTTGTTGGTGGCAGAGAAAGGGCACTTCCTCCCCTATGCAGGGTAAAAGACTTCCCTCCTCCTCCTTAGCCCGTCCAGTAGCTGCTGCAGTGAGGCATCGCTGAACCTTGGAGCAGCCTTGCCCCTGTGCTGCTCCATTATGATTTCCAGGTCTTTGCTCCAGCAAAAGCCATTGGAGGACTGCCCCTTCAAATAGAGCTCCTCCAGCTGACAGCCTGTGATGCGGGTGCGCAGTCCGCCCACTGCGCAACTTTCGGACGGCAAACCCAGAAGCCACGTTAAGTAGCATCAATTCACTTGCGATTGCGTGGGGAACAGACATATTTTATTAGTCGGGTTACCCACGCGCCCATTCTCCCCCCCCCCGCCCCCCCCAGCTGCCATCCCGCCCCCATTTTATTACTTCTCTGTGAAGTGCTTTGGGACATTTACCTCCAACAGAAACACTGTATGAATGCAAATTATCATTGATAATGGGCTGGAAATTACGCTGAGCGATGAATGCACTTTGCCTGGCGCTTGTAAGGAACGAATTAACTTTTTGCGGTCTTCTAGACGTCAACTTGCTTTAATTGAGACCTGGGCTTCACTGAGCTGTGAGAGGAGGAAAGGATCTCTTTGTCCCCTCCAATCAGCTTGAAACAAGTCACTCTTTGAGAGCCATTCATAAACCGTGCAAAGAAACAGGAAGTGTCAGATAAGATTAGTAAATGCAATATAAAATCAGATAGAGAAAGTGAAATAAAGAGTGGGTAAGATTAAAAGACTGCAACAAAAGAGACAGAAAGAAAAAGTAAAAAAAAAAATTTACATTTTTTAATTAAAATTTTTCTTTTAAATGTCCAAAAATGATTAAAATCGAGAGTAATGAGACTCCACATTTTTAAAAGTTAATTTTCAGTGCCAGAGAGGTTGTTTGGCAGTCATTAATACTTAACAAGCTGTTAAAAGTTAGTTTAGACCTGATATAACTCAGCGTATCCTTTTTCTGGCGAGATCAGTTAGTTTCCAGCTGGGCAGGAGAGCAAGTTCAAGCTGGTCCATTGATTCCAGCCTGCGATATCTTTTTAACACAAAGCTGTCAGTTCAGCAATGAATCAGGAAGGGCAAGTTTTGTATTTCCGCGTTTGACTGTGCACGTATGGTCACCAGAACTTGCTCTTCGATTTGCCCGTGTAAGCACTGTCAGGTTCATTGTTATTTTACGAGCAATTTCCAGACCAATGTAATTTTTTTTGATGGATTCAAGAGAAAACAGCTCCAAAAGGCTAGACTAATTAAAATTGGACATTTAAAAAAAACTACACATTTAAATTGTTCAAAATGGCCAGAAATTATTCTGAATCAAATTCAATACAAGTCAGTATGTAATTAAAGGATTTATGATGTAGACAATACTAGCTGCTTATATTTTCAGACTAACAGTAAATTGTGCCTTGCACGGCATTATCTAGTAATCACTGTTTCCAGGTCATGTACAGGACACGCTAAATATGTTTTTGTTGGCATTGTGGATTGGGTCCCCTTAGGGATCCATTGTGTGCCACCCTCCCACATATACACAATGTCCATGTAAAACCAAAAATGAAAATGAGAACTGACTATTTCACACATTTGTGCTTCCCTTGTTCCATGTGTTGTGATATTTTCTTCACTGAGCATGCAAAATGCAAGGAGATCTGACAGTCAACCAATTCAGCATGTCAGCATGCTTGTACTATGATGCTTTTGATGTAAGCATGTTGTGGCATCAAACCAGCCAGGTTATAAAGCCAATGGAGCAGGTTTTAGTACTGGTTGCAGCTCAGGAGAATCCATGACAAAGTGGGTGTCTGCTGTATTTGGTCCTGGGGAAGCTAAGTTTATATTGGTCATTGCTGTCAGATGCACAAAATGCATGTTTGGAGTTCAGAGCACTGGAGTAGTGTAAAAACACCAACACAAAATTAAAGTAACAATGAACCTGACAGTGCTTACACGGGCAAATCGAAGAGCAAGTTCTGGTGACCATACGTGCACAGTCAAACGCGGAAATTTTGGATACAAAATTGGATTGACGACAGAAGACAGAGGGTGGTTGTAGAGGGTTGTTTTTCAGACTGGAGGCCTGTGACCAGCAGTGTGCCTCAGGGATCGGTGCTGGGTCCGCTGTTATTTGTTATTTATATTGATGATTTGGATGAGAATTTAGGAGGCATGGTTAGTAAGTTTGCAGATGACACCAAGATTGGTGGCATTGTGGACAGTGAAGAAGGTTATCGAGGATTGCAACGGGATCTTGATAAACTGGACCAGTGGGCCGATGAATGGCAGATGGAGTTTAATTTAGATAAATGTGAGGTGATGCATTTTGATAGATCGAATCGAGCCAGGACCTACTCCGTTAATGGTAGGGCATTGGGGAGAGTTATAGAACAAAGAGATCTAGGAGTACAGGTTCATAGCTCCTTGAAAGTGGAGTCACAGGTGGATAGGGTGGCGAAGAAGGCATTCAGCATGCTTGGTTTCATTGGTCAGAACACTGAATACAGGAGTTGGGATGTCTTGTTGAAGTTGTACAAGACATTAGTACAGCCACACTTGGAATACTGTGTACAGTTCTGGTCACCCTATTATAGAAAGGATATTATTAAACTAGAAAGAGTGCAGAAAAGATTTACTAGGATGCTACCGGGACTTGATGGTTTGACTTCTAGGGAGAGGTTGGATAGACTGAGACTTTTTTCCCTGGAGAGTAGGAGGTTTAGGGGTGATCTTATAGAAGTCTATAAAATAATGAGGGGCATAGATAAGGTAGATAGTCAAAATCTTTTCCCAAAGGTAGGGGAGTCTATAACGAGGGGGCATAGATTTAAGGTGAGAGGGGAGAGATACAAAAGGGTCCAGAGGGGCAATTTTTTCACTCAAAGGGTGGTGAGTGTCTGGAACGAGCTGCCAGAGGCAGTAGTAGAGGCGGGTACAATTTTGTCTTTTAAAAAGCATTTGGACAGTTACATGGGTAAGATGGGTATAGAGGGATATGGGCCAAGTGCAGGCAACTGGAACTAGCGTAGTGGTATAAACTGGGCGACATGGACATGTTGGGCCGAAGGGCCTGTTTCCATGTTGTAAACTTCTATGATTCTATGATTCTATTATTATTCCAACAACAGGGACCAGGTAGTGCGTTGTCCTTTAACCTCTGGGACGTGGGTTGAATTCCAGCTCAGACTGATGGGATGAAAGCCCCTTCACTTTGCTAGCAGAATGGTCATAAGAGAAAAAAGCTTGGGCAGTCACGACTATTGGGCATGGCACAATACTGGAGTGGGCAGAAAGCCTGATTTCCACACCGGAGGGTGCCATTAAGGGCAGAACTTGGTTACACTGGGATTCCAATGTATTCAGATTGGCTTTTTAAATTCTGGGCGGGGGGGTAGTGAGGGCTGTGGGCAGATCTTCAATCTGCCCTCCCCCACGTCAAGAGGGAAGTTCCTTAGCTTCCCCGGGAAACTCCACTTTTTATTCCCCTGAAAGGCTAAGAGCTGGTGTCAGTCCCTTTTGCGACCATTTAAAGTTCCAAACCTTCGGTGGACCGAAGGTGGAATTAGAGTCACAGACTGAAAAAAAGTGACTTTTTTCTTTAGTCCTGCTGGGCCTCGGGTTACTTCAGGTGGAGCAGCTGTGGGCAGCTCCTCCCGAACAAGAGCGGATAGGGACAGGATACGATGGGCATCACTGATGCACTCTTTCAATGCTGGCAGCCTGCCCAACCCATGCAAATGATCCCTACCATAGGAATTGGGATAGGATCACCAGCCTAGGACTAGGATGGGCACTTGTGCTGGGAAAGCAGACCCCAGGAGTTTCAGGGCCAAACAATACAAAGATAAACCTCAAGGAATTAATGCATTTCTAATTGTTAGAAGATATACTCCCCTGACTTCTACTCCATGCATACTTAAGCGACTTAAAAAACACAGAAAATTATATGGATTTTGTGATGGAACAAAACCAAAGTTTGTCCTTGGTACAAATGATAGGAAACAACAATTTTTCTGGCACAGAAATTAAATTTATTTCTAAACCTTAGCACAGAAGCACATTTGAATAACATCAAGGCCTCATTCAGGTGATTGTAAAAGGTCCCAGGGTACTATTTGAAGACGGGCAGGGAAGTTTCTCCCTGTGCTCTGACCAACATTAATCCCTCAATTAATATCTAAAAAGATGATCTGGTCATTTATTTCCTTGCTGTTTGTGGGAGTTTGCTGTGCATAAATTGGCTACCATGTATCCTACATTACAACAGTGACTACGCTTCAAGAGTACTTCACTGGTTTTGTAAAGTGCTTTGGGATGTCCTGAGGTTGTGAAAGGCGTTATATAAATTTAAGTCTTTCTTTCTTGAATCTGCCATAGCTAAAAGTGCCAGCTTTGTGCTCATTTGTTTTTAATTCACTGAAAAGTGATGATATAGTTAGACAGATTAAATTTCTGATGACATCAACTTGGTCACTGCAGTTCCCATTACTAAAAATAATTTAACTAAAGGACTCATCTCCCTAACCATTTTAAATAAAACACATTCCACAAAGATAATGGGCCAGAAATCGCATCGGGCGGTGAGGCAATGGTCGTCGCCGCTCTTGCAAATTAAATTAACAAAATTACTTATTGCAAGCTTGAATTTTAACTTAAAAAAAATTGTGCGCTATCAACCCAGCCTCTGAGCAGCGTGAGTTGCCGCACAGCTGGAAAAGTTTGTAAGAAAAAGCATGCCCACAAAATCCGTCAGGAAGAGAAGTCACGTCCACAGATTCAGCCTGCATTGCTCAAGCAGGCAAACAGACCTCATTCATTGAAAGTTAGTATTCTGGATGTAATTGTAAATATTTTTTTAAATAAAAATCCAAAGAAATAATTGAATTAAATAAAAGAGACACAAGCGAAAAGTAAAAAAAAAATTTAATTTAAAAAAACATTTTTTTAATGACCAAAACTGTTAAAATAAGGACTAATATGAGACTCCATGTTTTTAAAAGTTAATTTTTAGTTAACAGAGCTGTATTTTTAAATGTAAATTTTTACACGATGTAATTAGTTACTTTTCAGTTGGGCAGATAAGCAAGTTGGCGCTTTTTCAATGATTTCTCTGATTGCAGTGTGCGATGTCCCTTTAATTTGAAGCTGTCATATCACTGGCGAACCACTAGGAGAAAGTTCCGGATTTCCACGTTTCACTGTGCATGTGTGGACACCGGAACTTGTTCCTTCAATTCGCCACTAACAACGGAGAACGCCGTTGAGCTCCTCCATTATTTCGGGAGCGATTTGTGCCCCAATATCAAATCTGGGAGAATATCTCTCTAATTTATTAGTGGTGGCTGCAGCCACTCCTCCCCAACATTTTACTTGTTGGCAATGCCATCTTTTGGATGAGATGTTAAATCCAGGCCTTCCTGTTTTGGTGCATGTTAAAGATCCCATAGTGATATTTGATGGTAAGCAAAGAGCTCTCCCAGTGCCTTGGCCAACATTTCTGCCTCAACCAACATCACCAAAAAAAACCTGATTCCCTGCTCATTTATCTCATTATCTCATACCTACCTAACAATAGTATCTGCAATTCAAAATAACTCATTGTATGTGAAGTGCTTTATTATGTCCTGAGAGACATAAGACTTTCTTTCTTTTCTTCTTTCTTTCTTTATTTCTTTATGGCTTCTGTGTCTGACTGTATCAGAATGTAAATTAGATACTGAAACTGTAACAGAATTGGTATAACAAAATAACCAATTCCCATTATAACATTTTAGCACCTGCTTCAAAGAAATGCGGCTATTATACTCTTATTACACTGTGCAAGTCAGTACGAAGTGAATTCCATTTTACTGCTTAAGTGTTAAAACACTGGTCTGGTTAATCAGTAAATCTGCTTGGGAGATAAATGTGTTTAAAAGAGGTTACTCCATGTTAAAACTTAAGAAGCATTGTTTTTAGTCACTTATCCATGGCATAATGACTTAGTAGCTGCCTCTTATCCCAAACACAATTATTCAAAATGAATACATAGTCATTCATGGGTCTAACATTCACCCAGTTGGTCTCCCTGTCTACCCACAGTTCTTTCCATCCATAAAGGGATTCTCATATTTCATGAGATTTCTTGCCCATATATAGCTATGCCAAGATTTTCTGATATTTCCTGAATCTGTGGAGTTTTTGTTGCCAAATGGCCACTGTTAACCATATTCATTTAAAATGATGACCCTGTCAAAAACATAACAATGACATGTTTGGCTCAGTATAAAACAAAGTATGGGAAGGAGGGAGTATCAGTGACTTACTGTGGTTTGGATCCTCCAATGCTGCCAACAAGAGTGGATCACCTGCCCTGCCAACCCAGAAACATCACATTTGAGGAACAAAAGTAGGATGGCTGTAGCAATTAGACTGTCCTGTAAGGTCGCAGTAAATGTGTGGTGGGCTTCATGGAAGAAATAAATCTGATTTTTCCCAAACTGATGAATAGTTTTGTGCTGATGAAATAAACAAGTCTGATTATATAGCCAAGAGCATATGATGAATTATTTTATTGAAATAGTTGGGAAATACAGAACTGTCTGATTGAATTTAAAATCCCCTACTCTATTATCAGGAGAAAGATATAAAGGAGGAAATTTACCCCCAGGTTCCATAACTGTCAATGTTTCAAGCAGGGATCATGCGGGATCCCAGGAGTCGATTGATAGCCAAGAATGCATTGTGCATTATCTTTTCTGCACATCTGCTCAAACATGGCACATGTGTAGAAGGGAAAACTTGGAAAGTGCTGTGGGGCAGATTATAAAGTGCCCAAAGCCACGAGTTTCAGGAGCACTGAGTGAGTATCATAAACAGAGCTGGCAGCTCACTCAGAAAGAAACTACGTCAACAATGAACATGGGCACTGCATTTTTAGATTTTATTTATAAAGGAACATAGAATGACACAGCACAGAAGAAGGCCATTCAGCCAATCATGCCTGTGCCAGCCCTTTTAAAGACATTTCCTAAACATTACTGACTCCTAGGGGGGAGTTTTAACCTCCAAGGACAGGTGGGTTGGGGGTGGGTGGGAATTTTAAAATTGTAAAATTCACAAACTCGATGCCAACCTGGCTCCAACGGGCCCAATTCCGTTTTTAACGGAGACGTGTTTGGCTTTGTGTGAGTAACCTGCTCACCGAAGGCAGATCGATCATTATCACATGCTAATGAGACGCATTTGAAGAGAGTTCAACAGGGATTTGAATTAATGCCTCCAGGAAACTCGCCAGTGAAACTGAGGCGAGATTGAGCGGCACTTCATGGGGCGGGTTTAAAGTTCTGATTGCCTGATACGAATAAAGGCTCAGTGCTTACAGCTGCTTTCTCAGTTCCCTCTGGCAAACATTTTGCAGAGAGTTCTTGTGATCATAGACGTGTTTCGGAAGTTTGGAGGCTTTCAAGCGGACTACATCAGGATGGGGGGGCGCCATTGGATGTTTTCGATAGGACATTAGACGAGGAAGACAATCACTATCCACGGCAGCAACGTCGTGTTGTGGTGGGATCTGCAGGTGCATGAGAGAGAAGTGCACAACACAGATCTGGAGAAAGAACAGTGTGGAGAACAGCAGAGGGGAGAGCAACAGAGTGCCAAGGTCGCAGGAAGCACTACCCACGCAAGAGGGTCTACAGACAGAGGCTCAGCTTCTTTGACCTATCTGAGGACCAGTGCTTCCGCAGGCTCAGATTGACCCAGCAGGTAGCCGCAGACATCTGCAGCCTCGTTCAAGAAGAGCTGCTCCCTGCTGGACCTGGTGGCCACACGTTGCCTGTTGCTGTCAAAGTCACCACTGCCCTCAATTTCTTTGCTTTTGGCTCTTTCCAGTGCGCTTCCAGAGACATCTCAAGGGTCTCTCAGTCGGTTGCACTTAAATATATAGGGCGGGTAATGGATGGGTTGTTTGCCAGGGCCTCGATTTATGTAAGCTTCCCCCACGACGACAATAGCCAGAATGAGCAGGCAATAGGTTTTGCCTCGCTGTCTGGCTTCCCATAGTCACAGGGTGCTAATGAATGCACACACATGGCAATCTGAGGACCACCACATGCACCAGAAGTTTTTTTCAACCACAAGGATGTCACTCCATCAATGCACAACTGGTGTGCAACCACAAAAAGAGGTTCATGCAGGTGTGCACCAGATTCTCTGGGAGCTGTCATGATGCTTTTATGATAGTCAAACATTACAAAGCTCTACCCACCAGGAAACAGACTTAAGGGCTGGCTCATTGGAGACAAGGGATACCTTGGCTTACGACACTTGGCTTACGACACCTGTGAGAAACCCCACCAATGAGGCACAAGAGCGCTATAACCAGAGCCACATGACCACAAGGTGTGTCATCGAGCAAGCCATCGGAATGTTGAAGATGCACTTCAGGTGCCTGGATAGGTCTGGAGGCGCCCTTCAGTACTCGCCAGCGAGGGTCTCCAGAATCATAGTAGTGTGCTGAGTCCTGCACAACATTGCGCAGCAGAGAGGATTAGATGTGGAGGATGACGAAGGCGCTCTGTAATCATCTTCTGATAATGAGAACATTGAGGAGGAAGAGGAGGACCAGGATGACGAACAATATGAAGGTGGGGCACCCATCGCCAGACCAGCCCACCCAGATGTGAGGGATGTCCTAGTAGCTCGAAGGTTCAGCTAGTGACTGACACTTGAAAAAATGAAATCTCCAGCCCATTCTCACCACCACCATCACCAGCACTCCCCCCGCCCCTCCACTTTGCACAAAACAGTCCTTCAACCAAGTTTACACCCATTGCACATCCCCATCATGTATTGACATTGACCATGAAGCAACTGAAAGGGTGAGTTGGCATTCGGGACACAATAATGGGCAAGATGGGGAAGTGGTGCAAATCATTACATTTTATGTGCTGTTATAAAAAAAGGAATCTTAACAACATAAAAATTTTTTAAACACCCATGTGTGTACCCATGGTGAATTACAATAGCTTTCTCTTACATTTCCTACCGCTTCTATATAGTGCATCCCAAGTGGCTTCAGCAGAGGTAGAGGCAGGCTGCTCAGATTCATGCCCTGACTGCTGAGATGCTCTTGGCCTACAACCTCTGGGTTTTGGAGCCCCGGACGGCCCAGTCAAAGACTGCTCCACCTGCACCTGTGCAAGGGCAGTCTCGGCCATTGGAAGACGAGGCAGCATGTCGGGTACTGGCTGAGCGGGGCCAATGGATGAGAAGTGTGATTGCTGTGAGTGGAGTTCCCACTTGCATGTCCCCTTTTGTCACCATCCCTCTCCTGGGCCAGTACCACATCACTCCTACCACTCTGCTGGGGAGCAGCTTGGTGCTGATCAGTGAAGGCCATGGATAAGGTATCTGTCGTCCTGTTTGAGGCGGCAGATATCTCCTGCATGGCTATGGTCATAGCCTGCAGAGAAAATTTGAGAATCGTGCTCGAAGCTCCACGGAGGCGGCCACTCTCTTCATGGCAGACATCCTCGCAATTACCTACAACACCAATCCACTAGTGTTGGAGCTGGACTCCTCCATCCTCTCCGCTATTGTGGAGTGCATGCATGGCACGTCTGCCAGTGCCTCGCAAATTTGCTGCTGTACCTCTATCATTCTCCTTCTCAATGATGGTCCCCCGGATTCAGCATCTGTGTCCAGCTGAGCAGAGCTTAGAGAGATGTGCGCCCCCCAACGCTGACTCTCCACAGCTGTCCCTGCCACCAGTGTCTGTGCTCACTTGTGAAGTGTGACTCACCAGGTGAAAACCCAACTAACTGTTTAACTGGACCCACCAAAGTGGAAGTATTTGTGCTGGTGCTGGTAGTGCCTCCTGCGTTGGTGCACCCTCAGAACGAATGAGGTTCTCTGAGGAATCATCGTCAAGCATGCCCACAGACTGTTGCTCTATGCTTGAAGGCCCTGGAAGACAAAGGAAACAGATATGAATTAGTCCTGTCAAAATAACAATCCTGACAATCACCATATTCAGGCTTCTCAAAGTTCAGTCATTGATGAAATAAAGTCAACATGTGTGTGAAAGATGTTTCAAATTCTGTCACCAGGCACCTGCGAGTTCCCATTCTCTCCATCTCCAATTGACAGGGACGCAGGTGTGTCACTTATCACCATGGCGTCCTCCTCTGCATCTGTGAGCTGCACTATTTGTAAAGGGCCACCTACAGTCCTCTCCCTCTCCCTGGCATTTTGCGCTCTCTTCTCCTACAAGGGGTGAAAGGACAGACCTGTGAGTGACTGAAGGTCATGTATTCACCCGATGGATGCAGTGCATTCAGTGAGGGTGACTATCAGACAGATGCATCTCATTGCATAAGGATTGGGGTGAGTGGCAGTGGTGGATGGATAAATGGGGAGGTGAAGAAGTGCATAGAAAGTGAACAATGGTGCTCTTGAAACATAAGTGGGTGTGAGGAGTGATGTGATGGAGAATGCTTGGCAAGACAGTGAGAGGGGGTGTATTGTACATTACAGGATGTAGGTGAATCAGCAACTGTACTGATTTTTCCTGACCTAGGTAGGTCATTAAACTGCTTCCTGCACTAAATCCATGACTGGGACACAATAGTTCTGCTGCAGACCTCCTCAGCCACCTCCAACAACACCTTCTTGGTGAGAGCAGCAGGATTCTTCCTCCCATTGCTGGGGAAATCATTTCCCTCCTGCTCCTGACTGCACCCAGCAGTAAGTCAAGGGAAGCTTCATTAAATCTGGGTGCTAGCTTTGCTTATCCTGAATCCATCATCACTAACCACCATTTCGTTCCAAAACTTCGTAGCTCCTCCAAATTCCATTTTTGCATTGGCCCTTTAAATTTAGATCGCGTCATAATGTTGCAGGCTGGAGACACGAAACCCGGAAAGAAAAATTTAATTAGGCAGTTAAGATGAAATCGGACATTCCGACTCGCTAAATTTTCTTTCGGGTTTCACGCATGCTCCCCATTGTTCACAGATACTTAACCACCTCCAAATACAATCTTACTCCCACCACAGTTTGTAAGACAGTCTCTCTGCCTCTAACCCTTCTAATTCACACTGGCCCCTTGCTGCCACCCTCCTTTCCACCTATTTTTGCTGGTATTTTTAATCAGCAGTAAACCACTGCATTAAACAGGTGACAAATGCTCTGTTCAGGTGGGTCACAGATTTTGTTTCCTTCCTCAATGACCGACCAGAGCAGAGACAGCAAACAATAGCATTTTATCAAGTGGCAGGAATTCCTCAAGTACAGAATGTCATTGATACCATCCATGAGCCGTTAAAGGTCTCGACTGAAGACACCCAAATTTCATCAATTAGAAGGATTTTCTCTTTTTGAATTCACAGCTTCTGATTGATGGCAACCACATCAAACAGCATGTGAAAGCGTGCTACCCTGGAAGCTGCCATGCTTCTTTTGTTCTCTGACAATCAAAGATATCTACATCGTTCAGCCAGATCAATGTGTCAGGAGGATTGCTTGAAGATCAGGGTACCTACGTCAACCATGGCTGTAGACATTACTGTGTTATCCAAGGTCAAGAGTGACAACAGATTCAATGAAACATTGAATGCTACCCTCATCATTATTGAACAGACTATCAATATTCAGTAGTCCTTCTTCCATTGCCTGGATAGTTGAGGGGGAGTTGTACAGTACAACCCAGCAAGGCTATCAAGAATTACATAGAATTTAAAGCATAGAAAAAGGCCATTCGGCCTAATTGGTCTGTGTCGGTGTTTATGCTCCACAGGAGTGTCCTCACACTCTACTTCATCTAACCTTCTATTCCTTTCTCCCTCATGTACTTATCTAGCTTCCCCTTAAATGCATCTATGCTATTCACCTCAACTACTCCATGTGGTAGCAAGTTCCACATTCTAACCACTCTCTGGGTAAAGAAGTTTCTCCTGAATTCCTTATTGGATTTATTCATGTCTATCTTATATTTATGACCTCTAGTTTTGGATTACCCCACAAGTGGAAACATTTTCTTTATGTCTAACCTATCAAACCCCTTCATAATTTTAAAGACCTCTATCAGGTCACCCCTCAGCCTTCTCTTTTCTAGAGAAAAAATTATAGTGGCATGCTTTGTGTTTCATAATTGTGCTGTTAGAAAGAGATTGGATCTTCCATTCCCAGAAAATGAAGAGGAAGAACTGGAGGCCATCTATTCCCTGATCACGATGAGATCATCCAGGAGAGAGAGGAGGTGGCACAGGAGCAGACGCCCTCCATAAAAATAATTCACAAACACAACAGTCTGCTGAATATGTCCACATTTATTTATTGTCTCTTCATTATGTCCTATTAAGATTTCCTAACACTATACTTATGCCTTGTGCTTAAAACTCTTCTCACACGTGATATGGCAACATAGGAACAGTAGCAGGCCATTCAACCCCTCGAGCCTGTTTCACTATTCATTGTGACTCCATTTACCTGCCTTTGTGTCATGTCCCTTAATACCCTTACCTAACAAAAATCTATCCATTGCAATCTTGAAAATTTCAATTGACCCAGCATTCATAGCCTTTTGGAGAAGCAGATTTCCACTACACTTGGTGTGAAAAAGTGCTTCCTGATTTCACTTCTGAGGGACCTAGCTCTAATTTTAAGATGATGTGCTCTTGTACTGGATTCCCCCACCACAGGAAATTGTTTCTCTGGATCTACTCTATCGAATCCCTTTATCGTTTTAAACACCTTGGTTAGATCATGCCATATACTTTTACACTCAAGGGAATACAAGCCATGTTTATGCAACCTGTCATCATAATTTAACCCTTTAAGCCCTGGTAGCCTTCTGGTGAATCTGCATTATACCACTTCCAATGCCAACATATCTTTCCTAAGATTACGTGCCCAAAATTGAACACAGTACTACAGATGAGGTCTGACTAAGGCTCTGAAAAACTGAAGCATTATTTCTTCACTTCTGAATTCCGACCCCCTTGAGATGAAGGGCCAACATTCTACTAGCCTTTTTGATTACTTATATACCTTAATTATTTATGTGCACCAGCTTTTAGTGATTTATGTACATGAACACCTAAATCCCTTTGCTCCTGCACAGCTCCTAGTATGTAACCATTAAGAAAATATTCTGATTTGTCTTGCTCAGATCCAAAGTGGATAACCTCACACTTCCTCACATTGAATTCCATCTGCCATAGTTTCACCCACTCACTTTGTCTGTGTCACTTTGCAACTTTCTGCTCCCATTCACACAATTTACTGTGCCTCTTAAGTTAGTGTTATCAGCAAACTTGGATATACAACTCTGAATTCCTTCATCCAATACAGATTCCTGGGGAAAAGAACTTGTCACATCCCATCAATGAGAGAACAAACCCTTTATCCCTACTCTCTGTCACCTACCTCCCAACTAATTACCGACCCATGTCACAAGGATACCTGCAATTCCGTGCACTCTTATTTTTGTTAATAACCTATTGTGTGGAACTTTATCAAACGCTATTCTCCTCTCACCTTGCTCTTGCTCGCTCTGCTTCCTTAAGACTTACAATGCCTTCTGGCTCTTAATTGCGGCAGGTAAACTGGATCTCCCCCCTTCCAGTGGCAGGGAACCTTTCAGTAGCGGAATTCCCACGTTTATCCCACTCTGCATGCAAAATATATAACCTCCAGGAAAATGCAGTCAAGTGGTGGCGGGATCAGATGGGCAAGTGAAAATCACACCCTGCTATGTTTCCAATGGACCAAGGAAAATCCAGACGCAGTTCTAGGTTGGAAGCTGAGAAATTTCTGGTCTGTATGATTCCTCGCTGGATAGAATCACTGAGTTACTGGGGAAGCATTTATCATGCAATTCAACAACTTTCAGATTTCATATAGACATTTGGAATTGTGAATGTTCCAGGATGGAGTCTCCCAACTGACACCATCTCCGGAAAATGATGTTGTGGATTGTGACTGAGAAAGGGTTAACTAATCCCGTGTGATGTTCAGTCATTGGGAAGACACACTTGAGTTATCTTTGAAATCTTGCCAATCTATAGGTAGACAGTAAAATGAGTTCAGTAAACTGACTGAGAGATGATTTTTTTTGCATGCTGTTTACCTATTATTGTTTGCACCCTCCAGCAAGCAAATAAGATCCCAGTGACATTGACCCTTTCATTTCAACACTCCAGTGATAAGTTGTTTTAAAATGGAGAAGCTGGAGAATAATAGGTGCCGTTCTTTAGTTCAGTGTTAGTCTCTAACTTTTTGTTGAAGGCCACAATCCCAAACAACATCTTGCTAAAGTCTCACTGTGCTATGGGATGATTCTCTATACAGTGAGCTAATGATTTTAATCATTGCACTGTGTGCAGTGGCCACATGGAACCCAGATGCTTCTACATTGAGAAAAAATTCTACAAGACCAATAGTTCTATTAATTGCTCTATTTTAATTGGAGCTGTTGCACTTTCTGTACGGAAGGTACAATAACTCTGCCTTTTAATAGTATTGCCTTTCTTCCTCTAACTTAAGAGTAAGACATGGTGAGAGAACAGCAATGAATTCCAGCATGGTCAACATCTAGCCAGGCAGAGTATGAATGGAGGTGCATGCTGACTGTGCACTGATGGCAAGCTCCAGGCAAGGCAGGCAGCCTGAAATTGAAACTCTTACAATAGGCAAGCTGCCTCTGGAGGTACGACAAGTGCTGGCAGCTCACTCAAATTATTGCAATAAGGCCCAAGGCTCACCAGAAATTTCTGTAAGTTTCATTAAATTAAATCATTTACTTGGCTTTTTATAAGATATGTTAAATTTTTATTTAAACTAACATACAGAAGCTTACTTTAAATGAATAATTTCTACTTGCCTGCTTGTGGACGTGACTTCTCTTCTTGACAGATTCTGTGGGCGCGGCTTCCATTCCCACAGCCTCTATTGATACGAAGGAACCTGCGCTGAAATCACAGCGCTGAACTTAAAAAAATTGGAAAGGGAGCAAGTCGATGTCTGAGACCACGAGGTAAGTCTTTTTGTAGTCTTTGTCCGCAAGATGTGCGGACAGCCTTGCTACTCCGGTCAGAGCACGTTCCGGCCCAATATAAGTGTAACATGCAGCTGTCCCCAATTATTTATGTCATGTGAGTCTTTCACCAAAAACAAAATCTAAGTATTTATAAAACTGTTCAAACATTGAAATCATCCATTTTACTATATTCCGTGTGAATTGTAAAAGATGATGCAATCCCTCTAAAGTCTGCTATTATGTGCCCAATGCATTGAATAATGTATGTGTACCATTCAGGCTTTTTAAAAAAAATGCCCTTGATCCATGTTATTAGGAGAAATGAGCACTTTGTTGCTATTCCCTCTCTCATATGTTAGAAATTTATATTAGAGAACTTACAAATCACATTGACAATTCCTACTCAGTTGGAGACTCGGGGGTGAAATTCTGGAGTGTCCATTATGCTGCGCACAAATGGTGAGGTCCGAGGAGCCCCGAATATTGGGCCTCAGGCCAAATTACATTAAAGATGGCATTGCCCTAGGAGGCCGCAAAGGTAAGTGGTGCAATATAAGTGGTTGGGTCTTCGGAGTTGGGTGGCTCAGAGGGGCAGCAATCAGAGGCCAGGGAGGGAGGCACAGGGACCGGGGAGGAGGGAGGCATCAGGGGTCGGGGAGGGAGGCATCGGGGACCGGAGGGGAGGGACATTGGAGATCGGGACCAGTAGCCTGCAGGTCGGAGGTCGGGATGGTGATATTTACCTTATTTTTATACTGGCGATGTTTAGGGTTGGTTTGCCCTAAGGCAGCGCTGGCAATGTTGCAACGGGGATCTGAAGCAGGCGTTAGGCCTTTTATTTGCATTTGCCAAGGGCCTAACGCCTGCTTCAGGTGTGGGCAAAGGACGCCTCTTGCTTGTCCTTATCTAATATGGCTGGCAGCACACTTCCAGTCGTAAGAGCGCGCGCTCTTCCTACCTGCCATTTTGGGGACTTAGGAGGCCGAATGGCGCCTGAAAAATGGGCGCTACGTGGCCCAATTTAATCCCCTTGGTACATAGTTATTTTTCCTGCCAGTTATCACATGAGGAATAGCAGCACCATATTAAGACTACACTACCTTTGGGATGGTGTTATTGGGGTTTTGAAAAAGTAGAATGACACTGGCAATCCTTGCTTCACCACTTTAATGAACAGCTACGTACCATCAACATTATTTAGGAGTGATGCAAAGAGAATGAAATTCCAATCGTATTGCTTTTAGATTTTTTCAATTTTTTTTGTCCCCTTTTTTTGTGGCCACTCATCTCCCATTTAGCTGGGTGGGCAAACTGCACTGATTCAGAATTCTGGATGGCTCTTCTGTGCTTTGCTGCCTTGCAGTTTTAAAATGAAATATTCATAGTTATTATTTGAGCACAAACATCTTTAGCTAGGACAGAAGGGCATTATGTGTGCTTTAGGGTATAGTCAGAGTACTATAATAATGTATACTCAGTCACAGCCCATTCAGCCATTAGTGCTGTCACCAATTGTTATAGCAGTAATGGTTGAATGTGGTGTGACTGACTGGCATTACTGTACAAATGTGTAAGCTGCATAGCATTTTACTCAAAAATGAAGGTCAGAAAAATGTGGACATTTGTACCTTACTGAAGTATGCACAATACATCTCCATACAACATTGCCAAATGTTAGCAAGCAATTGTGGCAGAGCTTGAGGTTTAACCCCTTCAGGGCTGCTGGAAATACTAATACATTTCTTTTGAAATGTAATCCTTAAAGGATCTGAAGGAGTGCTCCCTTTGCCTTTGAAAACTGATGCATATTGCTGTTCAGGTGTCTCAGTCTAATATCTACACATATTTGCTGCTATCTACACAAATATAATAATTAACAACCAGTTATTTTTCTGCTCCATTACCACCATCTGACCTGTTGAAAATGTCGGCCATATGCCATGTTTTATCCAGCATTTGCCAGAATCCACAGAACTGCTGGAATTAAGAAGAGAAAAGACTGGCAGCAGATGAAAAGCAAATGTACAATTGTTCAAACAAAATATTTGTAACAACATTGATTTACTCTATATGTGGTTCATGGATATATAATGTCTCAGGTTGTATGCAACAGCAAACAGCTAAGAAGCACTGCCACATTTATCATTCAACTAGCACATACCAAGATGAAGTACAGTGGAGATTATTTTGGATCAGTTCCTTCCACATACAAAACATAACCTGCCTGGTGTTCTGATTGCAACGTACTGTTTTTGTAATAGGAAATGTGGAATCTATTAAAACAACCTGTACTTACTGTCTGAAAATACAGCATAGTGTAATTTAGAACAGCCTCCTCTTAAAAAAAAAACGCTATCTGCATTATAAAATATTGAGCAGTGAAAAACGTGTTCGGGTTACGAGAAATATGTAAAAAGAAATAATACCCATTTCGTATGGTTAAAGGATTAAAGGACAAAGGTAAATATTATTTATATTAGACAGTATTGCCATGCTGTTTGTAGTTTTTGTAGGACTTTTCCTTTTGCTTTCTGGATGAAAGGAATGGACACTTAAATAACCAACATGTAACTGTGCAAGAAATATTATTTTGCCTTGTACAAGTTGCAGATGATTAGGACTTAGTTTTAAAATGTAAAAGCATTTTGTGTGCTGTTTATCTGGAAGTAAGGATACGCATGCAATGTGCAGATATCTCCAGCAGGCAAGGGTTCATCCTTTGATTGTGCTATTATAAAAAGACAATTTCTATTGGGGTCTAGGACTGAGAACCTCGCTCAATACAGACAGGAACTCATTTATTTTACAAAAACCCGAATAAAAAATGTTGCCTCATCTGTGGTGTGCACAGTTTAGATATAGATCCCCAAAGTCTACACTGTAGCTAATACCACTGGTTAACAAGGGTAAAAGAAAGGAAGAACTATATAGTGCCTTTCACATCCTCAGGACAAACCAAGCACTTGACGACCAATAAAATACTTTTGAAATAAAGTCAATGTTTTAATGTAGGGAAATGCAACAGCCAACTTCATCACATCAAGGTCCTACAAACAGCTGTGCAATAAATGACCAGATAATCTGTTTTTGGTGGTGTTGGTTGAGGGATAAATATTGTCCAGGACTCTGCTCTTCTTTGAATAGTGCCATAGGATCTTTTATGTCCACATGAGAGGGTGGATAGGGCCTTGGTTTAACGGCTCATCTAAAAGACAGCAGGGGAGATTTTCGGTTCATGTCATAAATGGATGCAACATTAGTGGTGAGTCCATGACGGCCGCACAAGGCCAGAGTTGGAGGCCTGAACCATTTGCAGGGTCGGGCCTAATGTAATTTTTCTGGTGAGCTGTGGGTGCCAAACTGTTCCCTCCACAAGCTGCACCACTACAGGTCGCCGGTTTGGGACGTCCGAAAAATGTGCACGAAGCCGGCCAGCTGATTGGGTCTGTTGGAGGGAAAGCAAATCTGTGGGGGGAGAATGGGGCGGTAGCAGGCTGGAAGACCTTTGAATGCTCCTCCTAGCTCCACAAAAATTTTAAAACAGAAAGAAAAAGCTTACCTTGTTGCAGCAGCCTCCAGCGATCCCTTTAAGGGCAACTGGTTAGGCCTCTCAATGCCTGGTAGAAGTGGGACTAGCATGCACTTTGCATGCTCTGCCCAATTCTCTATGAACATTGCAACTGGTGCAGGACCCCGATTTGCCTATTCAAACAACCGTCCGTCTGTTTTGAATGGGAATGCTCAGCACCCGTTTAAAGGCCTGCCTATCTGAAAATTGAATCAAGTGGGCAAATGGGTATTTTTTTAAATTCGTTCATTGGATGTGGGCGTCGCTGGCGAGGCCGATATTTATTGCCCATCCCTAATTGCCCTTGGTGAGCCACCTTCTTAAACCGCTGCAGTCCGTGTGGTGAAGGTTCTCCCACAGTGCTGTTAGGTAGGGAGTTCCAGGATTTTGACCCAGCGACAATGAAGGAACGGCGATATATTTCCAAGTCGGGATGGTGTGTGACTTGGAGGGGAACGTGCAGGTGGTGTTGTTCTCATGTGCCTGCTAACCTTGTCCTTCTAGTAGGTCGTAGAGGTTGCGGGTTTGGGAGTTGCTGTCGAAGAAGCCTTTGCGAGTTGCTGCAGTGCATCTTGTGGATGGTACACACTGCAGCCACAGTGTGCCAGTGGTGGAGGGAGTGAATGTTTAGGGTGGTGGATAGGGTGCCAATCATGCAGAATGCTTCGTCCTGGATGGTGTTGAGCTTCTTGAGTGTTTTTGGAGCTGCACTCATCCAGGCAAGTGGAGAGTATTCCATCACACTCCTGACTTGTGCCTTGTCGATGGTGGAAAGGCTTTGGGGAGTCAGGAGGTGAGCCACTCGCCTCAGAATACCTAGCCTCTGACCTGCTCTTGTAGCCACAGTATTTATGTGGCTGGTCCAGTTAAGTTTCTGGTCAATGGTGACCGCAAGGATGTTGACATTGGGGGACTCGGCGATGGTAATGCCATTGAATGTCAAAGGGAGGTGGTTAGACTCTCTCTTGTTGGAGATGGCCATTGCCTGGCACTTGTCAGGCGCGGATGTTACTTGCCACTTATCAGCCCAAGCCTGGACGTTGTCCAGGTCTTGCTGCATGTGGGCATGGACTGTTTCATTATCTGAGGGGTTGCAAATGGAACTGAACACTGTGCAATCATCAGCGAACATCCCCATTTCTGACCTTATGATGGAGGGAAGGTCATTGATGAAGCAGCTGAAGATGAGGAACTCCTGCAGCAATGTTCTGGGGCTGAGATGATTGGCCTTCAACAACCAGTACCATCTTCCTTTGTGCTAGGTATGAATCCAGCCACTGGAGAGTTTTCCCCCTGATTCCCATTGACTTCAATTTTACTAAGGCTCCTTGGTGCCACACTCGGTCAAATACTGCCTTGATGTCAAGGGCAGTTACTCTCACCTCACCTCTGGAATTCAGCTCTTTTGTCCATGTTTGGACAATGTTGTAATGAGGTCTGGAGCCGAGTGGTCCTGGCGGAACCCAAACTGAGCATCGGTGAGCAGGTTATTGGTGAGTAAGTGTTGCTTGATAGCACTGTCGACGCCACCTTCCATCACTTTGCTGATGATTGAGAGTAGACTGATAGGGCAGTAATTGGTGGAATTGGACTTGTCCTGCTTTTTGTGGACAGGACATACCTGGGCAATTTTCCACATTATCGGGTAGATGCTTTCATCTGATCCGTTGGTTGTGGAATCGCTTAGCTCTGTCTATCGAATGTTGCTTTCGCTGTTTAGCATGCATGTAGTCCTGTGTTGTAGCTTCACCAGGTTGGCACCTCATTTTTAGGTATGCCTGGTGCTGCTCTGGCATGCTCTTCTACACTCCTCATTGAACCAGGGTTGTTCCCCTGGCTTGTTGGTAATGGTAGAGTGAGGAATATGCTGGACCATGAGGTTACAGATTGTGCTGGAATACAAATCTGCTGCTGCTGATGGCCCACAGCGCCTCATGGGTGCCCAGTTTTGAGCTGCCAGATCTGTTCTGAATCTATCCCATTTAGCACGGTGGTAGTGCCACACAACACGTTGGATGGTGTCCTCAGTGTGAAGACTGGACTTCGTCTCCACAAGGACTTCATCTCCACAAGGGTGTACAAGTTCCCCACCAGAGTCGCCCATTTATCAGGCAAGAAACGGGTGGCTGGAAGTTTAAAATACCCCCGACACCTCCGACAATGCAGCACTCTCTCAGTATTGTACTGAAGTGTCAGCCTGGATGCTCAAGCCTCTGGATTGGAGCTTTAACCCACGACCGGGTATGGTGGCTGCAGGGGATAAACTGGCCTCTTTACATATTCTACTTCTAAAGCTTACATTGTCTAGGTGTACAGATGGGCAGAAAACCTGAAAATTGATTGGAGCTTCTATGTGCAAATAAAGGGGGAAGAGGAGAAAAAAATTTAAATCCACACAGACATAATGTCGACGTACACATGAGCCAACCCACGTACAGCTGAACATTTGATTCTCCCCTTGCCCCTCACCCCCATCACAGACAAGTCACATCTATTTATATGCAAAATAAACTTGTACCAAAAAAAAGTGCAGAAATATATATGTTCCTTTCCCAACCTACAGATCTGCATTGTATTGCAAGGATATTCCCATCTTTCCTTTGTACACCAGTATATGCTAAATCATCGAAAGACTTTCTTTATAAAAAGCACCCACACTAATACAATGCTTTTGTTTTCACAACATGATGTGATTAGTAAGCATATGAACCATTTTAATTAAGGGGCTCAGGGAATGGAGGACCAATCTGATTAACATGGGTTGTTAGCAACCAAACAAATTGCCGTAGGCCTGAGTAATGATGGGGAGGATTTCCAACTGAGTTTAACAATCATTTGTGAGCTGTTGGTCAAAGGAGATGCCATGGGTCTGCTGAAAACCAGCAAGCTTGTGCAACATGTGGAGGAAACAGTTTTGCTTTAATTAATCATTGCGCTACAGTGCAGCTGTAGGGTCATGACTCCCCACGAGTTAGTAGACCTAAACTGCCAGAATTGTGTTGAGACAGCTTGTAATTTTATTCAACAATTTTTACGCTAAATGACCTAGTCACTACTTAGTTTGCATCATTGAAAGAGTGTAATGATTACAGATGTATAGATTGACAGGATTACTATTTTATAGCAGCATTGCTCATGGGGAGTCGAAGAATATGCTGGTGGGCTGCACATTTTGGGGAATTTTAACTGGGAGTGGGTTTCAGGCGGGAGGATGGGGCAAGCGTCACACCCACCAGATGTCATCAGTTTGAGGCCTGGGCTATTTTAACTCCCAGGTCTCATTTGCATCCTGCCGGCCAGCTACCCACCTGAATCATGCAGAAAGAGGCAGCTGGCCGTCTTCAGGTAGGACAAAATGGCGGGGCCTGGAAGCCTCCCACTGGCACCAAGGTAAGTCGCAGTGTGAGGTGGGGGTGGCACAGGGAGGGTGCTCCCCTGGACCCAGTAAGGAAAGTTTGTGACTTACCTTAGAGGGCCTCCTCCTCTTCCCCACCACAGGTTACTCAGGGGAGCATCCGCAGTGAGCACCCTACTCGGTCGGCTGTTAAAAGGTCATCGAGGTCCTAATGACATCATTACACCCTGATTTGCATGTATTAATGAGGCTCCCGCCTCAGTCAGGTGTTCAGGTGTGTGACAGCAAGCAGGAATCAAGTGTGAACGGGGCGGTAAGTTTTTTCAGAGTTATTTTAACTGCGTGCCTGTCATGTTCCTGCGTGGGTGGGTAGGTTTAAACTCCCCCCACTATGACTGAGGATTTGGAAAGAAGTTTGTGAGATGTTCAGAGACAGTGAAATCAGCAGTTTTGTTTCTGTAAAATAAATAAATAAGTGGAGCCATTAAATTATGGGATGAGCTAATTTAAATAGTTAGAAGTATGCAGGCTGTCCAGATAATTTTGAGGGGGATGGAAAATGTAGAGCAGTTGGGGAGGGAGGAGGGTGGAGTAGGGATAAAGTGGGGGGGGGGATGTTGAGAGGTCAGTGGGGAAGTGGGGAGAGTTGGATATGGGGAAGGGTGGGGGGTTGTAAAATACATGGGGGAGTGGCAGTGTCCTGGTACAGCAGCGGATATAAAACTTGCTGTTGTTTAAAAGGCCAATGGCAGTACAGGAGGAAGCAGGCAATCTGGGTGATAAGGATGGCAGCCAAATTACAGAAATGGGAGATAAGCTTCCGGGAACTGGACCACAGCCAAATTACAGAAATGGGAGATAAGCTTCCGGGAACTGGACCAGTATCCTCCCTCTGTGGAGATACGAAGAAAGAGGGATGGTCTATTTGGGATTGGGGGCCGGAGACTTGCCAAGAATGTGGTATGGCGTTTGTGGAGGGAGGTAGCTGTGGATTTGAATGCCACCTCCTTGCAGATCTCACATGACGTTGCTCACTGTGAATCAGAGATTACACTATCGCAAAGGGGATTGCTGGATTGTGGAACTGAGATATGCACATCTTATGTTGGAAGTCGTATTTTGATCTGTGGATATTTTTCAGCTGCGAGAAAAATCATTTTTGAATGATATTTGGTTCCAGTTTTTGTTTTTTTATTGGTGTATTTTCAGATTTTTGTGCTGCCAAAATCATTTTGGTGTTTTTTTGAGCACACTGATTAGTTCAGTTTCTCCTTTGCTTTACTGATAGATTTCCATCATTGCTTCCGACTGCAGAGTTACAATCAGTTGCTGTTTTATGAATAGGAAAGTTAAGCCAATCAAGTGAAAGTTTGACACAGAAATTATCATAATGCAGGCATGACATAAAAGTGTGACACGGGAAGTGTAATGCCTGAAGTATAATGGACCAAACACAGCACATATGCAACACTTTAAATGTATTACTAGCAGATTTAAAGTCAATGAACTGCAAGAAATGTGCATATGAACGAGTGCAATAACTGAAATCTGGTGCCTGAAGTGTGACAGATAGGAACTGTACACTGTACACTGACATACATTTTTCATATATTACTAGCAGACCTTCTGTGACATTTTTCCTCACTTTAAATCAGATGACAGGCTATTTTATAAGGACAAAAGTGTTATATTATGCAATGTGAAATGCATTATTCTGTTGGTACAATGAAACTATGGGATGGATTTTCAACATGCTGCCCAGGTGTAAAACTGGTGTTATAGATTGGCCGCCAACAAACCCGGCCCCCCCCACCCAACCTGATTTTCAATTCAATTGATTTGAATCACAATGAAATCGTGTGGTTTCTATCACAGGCAGCCAATCGGCAATGCCAGTTTTATGCCTGGATGGCAAATTGAAAATCTGTTCCCATGTCCCTTTAAGGCCACATTTTCTAATTGTTTGTTGAAAAAAGTCTCGGGTCATTCGAAATTTGATTGTTATTTGGTGAAGGAACTTAGCAAATCAGAATGTACTTGTCTGTTGCAAGCTCCAGCTGAGAAGCACATGCCATTGTTTTGCCTCTGTAACTAAGTGTGCCAATTACACGTGCTGACTCGCTGCCCGGCATTTTTTGCTTTGGCAAAATCCTGGCATATCTTTTTCATATCGTGAGTTCCACCCAACATAAGGCTACACCCTTGACCTCAGCCTATTTCTGGGACTGAGTTCTTTTCATAATCAAAACAAGGTCCCAGGCCTCTTCCAGGAAGTCTGCCCGTAAAGGTCTGGAGAATGGCTGCAGCAGACCTTGGATGTCTGCCACAGTGTGGTGTGGCCAGTGGCCTTGGGGCTGAGCACAAAGTGTATATACACATATAATATATAAAAATAAAAGCATATATATATATATATATATATTTCTACACACACACATTTTTAAGTGCCGCAGTGTATGCAATCAATCACGGTGCAATATGTCCTGTTAAAATTTAAATACCCCACCACCGTCATAGCAACAGTAAATGCCAGGTAGCCCTGGCATTCCTTATGCCCAGGATTGCTATGGTACAAGTGACATAAAACAGGTTGGATATATGTTTACTGATATATAGTCGAGTGTTTTGTATACAGCCTCCAGCTGAAAATCCTAGAAGTAGCAGAATAGAGCAGGACACAGCTCCTAGAGACATTGTTCAGCCTGATATATGTCTATAATATAAAAAACAGAGGGGTCGAAATTTGTCTTCGGTTGTAGCAGAAAACAGGTGCTAGCAAATCGGCAGAACATTTTACACTTCACCCAATTTTCTTTTCAATTGCAGATTAAGATTGTTAAGATATCCATTTTACGCAAAAGTATCACTTATATTAAATTCCATTTTATATTAAGTTCTGGATGAATGGGTTGCAGGGAGACAAGCAACTGTTGCTGAAGCTTCACATCTCCAACTGATGCAAGCATCATTTTTTAAAAGGTTTGTCATTCAAATTTAAAGCATAGAATGTAATGGTCGGAGGAGGCTGATGTGGAGCATAAACACCAGCATAGACCTGTTGGACCGAATGGCCTGTTTCTGAGCCGTACATTCTATGTGATTCTTTGTAAAGATAATACAAAGATAATAAATAGAAAAGCTTCTCTTTTCTGCTATATAAAAATGACTAAGATGCCAGCCCCTCACCTGAAGTTACTCTACTGTTAAACAATCTTTCAGTTGTGGTCTTGCATCTGGCAACTGACATGACATCTACTGGTTTGCCCAATAATACAAAAATTCCAAACTAATAGCCCTTAATATTTAAGGGATTATTTAGTTTACAGACTATGGTTGTTTCTTTTGGCTACCAAGAAATTGATTAAATTTTTATAATACATCCGAGTGGAGCCAAATACTGGATGATTAAATATCCAAACTTAGAACATCTGTATTTTGTCATATTTTCCACATTATGTCTTATGGCAAATCTTTTGAATCTTAACATCCTCCAAAGATGACATCATCTTTTGCCTGCAATGACTTTGCTTGAAATGTAGTTTTTATGATTAACTCCAAACAAAATATGAAGGGGGTGAAGTTGTACCTCCTTGTGCCCATTTTATGGGTAAAAAACAAGTGCAAAGAGGTCCAATCCACAGGGCCACCCTCCCATGCTTGAACAGCGTCAGAAACACCTCTAATGTCATATTGGTTCGGGTGCTGTAGAGGTGTCCCAGGCAGCCACCTAAAGCAGGTGTTAGCCCCTTGAATATGCTAATAAGAGGCCTAACTCGTGTTTAAGGACCCAATGGAGAAATGGGTTAAACCCTGATCACAGCAGGCATCGAACATGAGGCTGCCACTAGAAAGATAAATTAATCAAAAAAATACAGTAGGATTGTTCCTTCTGGCTCCACATTAAAACTGTGCTCCACTATCGACCACCCTAAACCCCACCCCTCAATTGCCTCCCCTCCTCCGATCCATCTTTGGTCCTTATTCCAGCTAACCGACCTTACTACCCTCCCCCCTCACGCCCGGCGAGCCGCCTTAGGGGCTATGACTGGCCCCCTCAGCTCACCGATACTATACTAATGAGGCTGGCAGACCAATTTGCAGTGGTTCTGCCTCTGGCCTTATTAGGTGTGGGCTGTGGGCAGTGCGCACTGCACCAAGATTGTGTCCCGATTTGGATGCAATCCAATTTCTAGACCGAAACGTCACTTCCTCAAAAAAACTGTAGAGAGTACAGAAATGTTTCAAGCTTCATCCTCATCATTTGATTCCATCCCATTTCATTTACCGTTGTAGATTTACATTTTTGTGAACTCCAAAGCCAAATCTGGTCCCCTTCCCAGACCAGTAAGGATACAGTTGCATCTTCCGCTCTAATAGAACATCAAGAATTGGGGTGCATATGTCTACACTCACAAATGCAGATTCAGACACATAAAATGTATCCTCTTTCAACTTGGCAGTACAGTCCAACATGCACTTATCAGATTGCCAAGGAATGAAGCTGATATCACCTCCATTAATCTATAGGGAAGAGCCTCACCTCGATTTTGTGCCTTGTTTATCCTGTGTCATGGATGAGATGTGGAACTTGCTGTATGAGAAATCGTGAGCTGAAACACACTTTCTACCATTCTGCAGCTCTACGTACAGGGGCATGAGTGCACTGTGCCTCGTTCATTCAGTGTTTCCCTTCATTTTCCTCTCAGTATCTCCTTTCTGGTTTTCCTTCTCCTACTGTGCAGCATCCTACCTTCTTAATCAGGATCCCCTCCAAAAACTGATTAGAAAGTTCAAAGATGTTAGTAACGTGGAATGTCACTGTCGTGGGTAGATTAAGAATACGCTATATTTAGTTACTTATGAAAGATTTACTTGTCTGAAGGTAGAAAAACTTAATATAAAGATTCTGAGTGGGACAACTGTAAAATCATTTATAGGTGCAATGTTTCCCATTTTAAAATGTGCTATGGTGATGAATAATTGTATGTAGACTAAGGAAATATGAATGTTATATACATTACCAAATAACACTGTATGCAAATATGACATTTTCAGAAGATAACACTTTGTTCAGATTATTTTTTATTCATTCATGGGATGTGGGCATCGCTGGCAAGGCCAGCATTTATTGCCCATCCCGAATTGCCGTTGAGAAGGTGGTGGTGAGCCGCTTCCTTGAACCGCTGCAGTCCGTGTGCCCTTGTCCTTCTAGGTGGTAGAGGTCGCGGGTTTGGGAGGTGCTGTCGAAGAAGCCTTGGCGAGTTGCTGCAGTGCATCCTGTGGATGGTACACACTGCAGCCACAGTGCACCGGTGGTGAAGGGAGTGAATGTTTAGGGTGGTGGATGGGGTGCCAATCAAGCGGGTTGCTTTGTCCTGGATGGTGTCGAACTTCTTGAGTGTTGTTGGAGCTGCACTCATCCAGGCAAGTGGAGAGTATTCCATCACACACCTGACTTGTGCCTTGTAGATGGTGGAAAAAGGCTTTGGGGAGTCAGGAGGTGAGACAGTCACCGCAGAATACCCAGCCTCTGACCTGCTCTTGTAGCCATAGTATTTATGTGGCTGGTCCAGTTAAGTTTCTGGTCAATGGTGACTCCCAGGATGTTGATGGTAGGGGATTCGGCAATGGTAATGCCGTTGAATGTCAAGGGATGGAGATGGTCATTGCCTGGCACTTGTCTGGCGCGAATGTTACTTGCCACTTATCAGCCCAAACCTGGATGTTGTCCAGGTCTTGCTGCATGCGGGCACAGACTGCTTCATTACCTGAGGGGTTGCGAATGGAACTGAACACTGTGCAATCATCAGCGAACATCCCCATTTCTGACCTTATGATGGAGGGAAGGTAATGGATGAAGCAGCTGAAGATGGTTGGGCCTAGGACACTGCCCTGAGGAACTCCTTCAGGGATGTCCTGGGGCTGAGATGATTGGCCTCCAACAACCACTACCATCTTCCTTTGTGCTAGGTATGAATCCAGCCACTGGAGAGTTTTCCCCCTGATTCCCATTGACTTCAATTTTACTAGGGTTCCTTGGTGCCACATTCGGTCAAATGCTACCTTGATGTCAAGGGCAGTCACTTTCACCTCACCTCTGGAATTCAGCTCTTTTGTCCATGTTTGGACCAAGGCTGTAATGAGGTCTGGAGCCGAGTGGTCCTGGCAGAACCCAAACTGAGCATCGGTGAGCAGGTTATTTAGTATACCACACGGTGATCCTGCTCATGTCACTCATAAAGAATCTGGGTACAACGACTAGGATTTTTCGCTTTGGTGCTCCAGACACAACTGGAAGTGCATTTTGGGAAATTCCACAACACCAGCTCATGATTGTATGGATATTAATTTTAATGGTCAGAAAATCATGTATTGGGGGTGTGGAATTTCAACATATGTGCTGCTATCGTGTACTAACAACATGTAAGTGGAAAATCCAGGCTTACGTTTTTTGCAGGAATGAGGACTGAGGCAAGAACTTTGATACCTTGTTGCAAAGCAGTAAGTGAAATGCCATAGTTCCAAGAAGGATTGTGAAAAAAGATTTTTCAGACTGGCAAAAGGTGGGAAGTGGTGTTCCACAGGGATCGGTGCTGGGACTACTGTTGTTCAGAATTTACATCAACGATTTGGACTCGGGAATTGGAAGTACAATTTCAAAATGTGTGGACGACACGAAATTGGGGGGTGTAGTTAATGCAAAGGAAGAATGCGCCAAAATGCAAGAAGGCATTAATAAACTTGCAGAATGGGCATGTAATTGGCAAATGAATTTCAATATATAAGTGAGAGGTGGTGCATTTTGGTAGGAAGAATAAGGAGGCCACATACTGCTTGGATGATAAGAGTCAAAATGGGGTAGTGGAACAAAGGGATCTTGGGGTAAAGATACACAAATCACTAAAAGTAGCGATGCAGATTTAGAAGGCCATAAAAATGGCAAACCAAGCACTATGGTTCATGTCTAGAGGGATAGAATTGAAAAGCAGAGAATTTTATGCTTCCATTTACATTGCTGCCTATCTTTTTGTCATTGGCAAACTTGGATATGTGGCTCTCTATCCCGTCATCCAAGTCGTTAATAAATACAGTGAATAGTTGAGGCCCCAACACAGGTCCCTTTGGGACACCACGAGTCACATCCTATCAATTTGAGTAACTGTCCATAATCCCTACTCTCTGTCTTCTGCCGCTCAGCCAATTTCCTAACCAGGTCAATAATTTATCCTCAATTCCATGAGCTTCAACTTTAGCTAACAGTCTCTTATGAGGGACTTTATCGAATGCCTTCTAAAAGTTCATATTAACAACATCCATAGACATTCCCCTGTCCATTACTTCAGTCACCTCTTCAAAAAATTCAATCAGGTTCATCAGGCATAACCTACCCTTTACAAATCATAGATCATAGACTCTTACAGCGCAGAAGGAGGCCATTCGGCCCAGCTTGCCTGTGCCTGCTCTTTGAAAGAGCTATCCAATTAGTCCCACTTCCCTGTTCTTTCCCCATAGTCCTGCAATTTTTTCTCTTTTACGTATTTATCCAATTTGCTTTTGAATGTTGCCATTGAATCTGCATCCACCACCCTTTCAGGCAGTGCATTCCAGATCTTAACAACTCGCTGAGTAAAAAAAATGCTCCTCATCTCTGCTTTGGTTCTTTTGCCAATTATCTTAAATCTGTGTCCTCTGGCTACCAATCCACTGGCCAGTGGAAACAATTTCTCCTTATCTACTCTATCAAAACCCTTCATCATTTTGAACACCTCTATTAAATCTCCCCTTAACCTTCTCCGCACTAAGGAGAACAATCACAGCTTCCCTAGTCTTTCCACCCTCACTGAGTTCAAGTTCAAGTTGGCACTATTGTCTCCTCACCCTCAGTGCATGTTGGCACCCTACTCTTCCAACAGCTCACAATGGCACTGTCTTCACCCATCCCAGTGCTGCTTGTGGGTGAGATTTCCTGAAGTTGGGAGAAGTTCCCCCCATAGATATTCCATCCCTTGGAGCAGTAACAGGAGAGGAGTCAGGAGGGAGGGACTGGGAGTACCTGTGAGGAGGTGGGGAGGGCTGGGGGAAGTGAGGTAAGTGGCAGTGTGGACTGAAGGAGGAAGGAACAGAGTGGTCACATGAATTGGTCGAGTCAAGAGATGAGCGCCATCCTGAATTGAGGGGAGAGATAAAGAAGAGTATCGGTGTGAAATCGGGCGGTTGTGGGCAAAAGGAGCCCCCTATGAATTGGGGAGATTTTGGAGGTGAGGAGAATGTCTGTGTACTGTGCAGGGGAGGGAGCATTGGATGGGGTAGACTGTCTCTGATCAGCTGAAAATTTTCAAGGTGTTCAGTCACTCTATCCTTAATTATAGACTTTAGTAATTTCCCAACAACAGATGTTAGGTTAACTGGTCTATAATTCCCTACTTTCTCTCTCTCACCTTTCTTAAATAGCAGGGTGACATGTGCAATTTTGCAATCTAAAGGATCGATTCCTGAAGCGAGAGAACTTTAGAAGATTATAGTAAACAATTTTACAACACCAAGTTATAGTCCAACAAATTTATTTTAAATTCCACAAGCTTTCGGAGGCTTCCTCCTTCCTCAGGTGAACGGTGTGGAAGGAGGAAGGAGGAAGGAGGAAGCCTCCGAAAGCTTGTGGAATTTAAAATAAATTTGTTGGACTATAACTTGGTGTTGTAAAATTGTTTACAATTGTCAACCCCAGTCCATCACCGGCATCTCCACATCATAGAAGATTATAGTTAGGGCTTCTGCAATGTTCTCACCTACTTCCTTTAAAACCCTGGGATTCAAGCTATCTGGTCCTGGGGATTTGTCACACTTTAGCGTCATTATTTTCTTCATTACTGTTCATTTGCTTATGTTAATTATGGTAAGTCCCAGTCCCTGATTCCTTGGGGTGTCTGGCATGCTATCCTCTTCCTCTATTGTAAATACTGATGCAAAGTAATTATTTAACATTTCCACCATTTCCTTATTTTCATTTACAATATCACCGTTATCAGTTTTTAAGTGGCCCACATTGCTCTTGACCACCGTCTTCAGAAGAAACTTCTTTACCCAAAGAGTGTTAAGAATGGGGAACGTGCTACCACAAGGAGTAGTTGAGGCAAATAGCATAGATGCATTTAAGGGGAAGCTAGATAAGCACACGAAGGAGAAAGGAATAGAAGGATATGCTGATATGGTTAGATGAAGTAGGGAGGAGGCTCATGTGGAGCATAAATGCCAGCGTAGACCAGTTGGGCGGAATGGCCTGTTTCTGTGCTGTAGACTCAATGTAACTCGATATAAGTCGATGTAAAAATATATAATCACAATAGATATACAACATTATATAATTGTTAGATTAGAGTATGCTATACTTGCTGGGAAGCAAGAAATGAATCAAGGAAAAGAGGAATATTAGAAAAGAATTTTTCTTACCTTGTGTTTTGACATGCCACGAGTCCCAATTTATGTAGGTTGGGGAGCATGTGGAAATATCAATCACTTCAAACAATGATCTCGCTAGAAATCTCTAATGCAGCTCTCCAGACTGTTCAAGCTCAGAAACTCCTCACTTCTGCCTGTCTCAGCTGATGCTCAGCTACTGTGGCTTATAATTCTTACCCTAAGTTACCCTGAGTACACTGCGAGTGTAAGAGCAGGAAATTCGGAGCTGCAGCACTATTATAATATATGTAAATCAGGGCACTTGGGACTTGATAGTAGGTCACAGGAAAGGCCAAACAATGCAAGGGAACTCTGGAATGTTTTTTTTATGGCAGAAAATCGGCAAAATGGTTTCTGCCTGATATTCCTGCCACAAAATTTACTTTCCCCAATTATGCACCAGAAATATGCCATAAACTGCAAGGAAATTCACCCCGAATGTTTTGATTAAAAACTAGACCAATAGACTTGTCTTTTAATTGCTGAATAGGTACGCATTAGATTTAATTCCAATGGGAGTAACTTTGCATGAATAATTCCAGAAATTAATTTCAAAGTTACTGATCAGTAAAGAACTCATTAATTTTGAGGGTTGTTTGGTACTAAAGTATATCTACAAGCAATGCCGTTTGAAGCTGTGGCTTTTTAAGTACTTCCAACATATCCATGCAGGAAGGATAGCTGTGTGATAATATGACTTCATCAGATCAGAGACCTGCCTTGTTTTGAATCATAAAAGACTGTATCATTTTTAACATTTCTTTCTGGGAATTTGAAGATTGGTAGTATTGCAATGAGTTTAAAATGTCTTCCTTATGTTCTGAAGGCTATCTGTTTCTCTGTACTGGCAAAATACAGGTCTCAACTAATATATTAATGTTGCTTCAAAGGGGATAGGCTGACCTTGATGAGATGGATTGATTAACAAGTATCACAGATGACCGCAAGAACTGGGGCGCTGGTCAACAACTGAGGGGGGAGACTGTTACCCATTGTATAAGGGATACTATTCTGTAAACATTAAATCAAGAAAACCTGTCGGGCAATGTCTGTTCCCTTGCATGCTGCTTTCATTGGCAGGGTTGCATAATTAGGAAGGTTATCTCTGTGCTAACATCCTTTGTTGCAGCTTGGACTTCAAAGTAAAGGGGGTGAATAACTGCTGTGCTGTATCAGACCTGCTTTAGGGTTGAACCTGGTTTTACCAGGCAGGGTTAAGTGCAGCACTATCTGCATATCCGATTTCAAGTATTAACTTCACATCACAGACCTGATTTAAACTAAGAATGTTACTTCCAAGATCTATTAGGACTTCCAGATCTTTATCATTTTGAAACAGAATGAGTTAAGTAAATTTGTGCAATCTAGCAAGAACTCTTGTGTTTGCTGTTGCTTCTGTTTAATTTAATAAACCTGATTTGTAGTTGTAGCCTGAAATGAACGGTCTCTTAGAGTGTTACTTATTCATCAGTCAGAGTGATCAGGAATTACTTATGCCATTTCGAGCGTATATCTTAATGGCAAAAATGGTTTGCTCTTTGTGTCATCGCCTGCTAACGCCATTAAATATTCATAACGTCACTTTTATTTCACAGAGAGACAGGGCTTGCCTAGATAACTATATCCTCTCCTAATAAGAATATCCTTTTAGTTCTGGTATCATCCTTGTGAATCTTTTTGCATCTTCTCCAATGCCTTTATATCCTTTTTATAATAAGGAGACCAGAATTGTGCACAGTACTCCAAGTGTGGTCTAACCAAGGTTCTGTACAAGTTTAACATAACTTTTATATTGAACTTGAATCATATCAATGGCATTACCATTGTTGGCTTCTTTACATATAAATGCTGTCTTAGGAGTTGGGCTGTATTCAGATTGCAGAGGAAAGAAAACTAAGCAGAATTGTAGTTTGGTATTGCGCAGCTCACATAATGGAGTTTGAGGGCTGAAGTTTCCTTTTACACCCCAATAGGGTTGGGGTGGGACTTCTTTGTGCTACACTGACCATGCCATGATCCTGCCCTGGTATCCTGGGTCAGGTGTCAGTATGTATTCATAGTGGGCTCGTGGCAGGATCCAAGCCAGCAAGCAGAAGCCCGCCCTTGGCCATGAGGAAAATCCAGGCAGTGTTGCAGCAGCAGAATAACATAAGAACATAAGAAATAGGAGCAGGAGTAGGCCAATTGGCCCCTCGAGCGTGCTCCGCCATTCAATAAGATCATGGCTGATCTGATCCTAACTTCAAATCTAAATTCATGTCCAATTTCCTGCCCGCTCCCCGTAACCCCTAATTCCCTTTACTTCTAGGAAACTGTCTATTTCTGTTTTAAATAATTTAATGATGTAGCTTCCACAGCTTCCTGGGGCAGCAAATTCCACAGATCTACTACCCTCTGAGTGAAGAAGTTCCTCCTCATCTCAGTTTTGAAAGAGCAGCCCCTTATTCTAAGATTATGCCCCCTAGTTCTAGTTTCACCCATCCTTGGGAACATCCTTACCGCATCCACCCGATCAAGCCCCTTCACAATCTTATATGTTTCAATAAGATCGCCTCTCATTCTTCTGAACTCCAATGAGTAGAGTCCCAATCTTCTCAACCTCTCCTCATATGTCCACCCCCTCATCCCCAGGATTAACCGGGGCCACTTAAAGGGACAGAAGAGCCCTGAAGACCGCAGCAAAATTTCTACTGTAGGCCAAGGCCTTCCACAGGTGAGGGATCCGGCCACATTGGAGGGAGAGGAGACAGCTCGGACTCTCAGGAAACATTAAAGAGGTCACAGTGCTTACTTCAGCAAGGGTATACTTTAATCTTGCCATGATAATGCAATGAAAAATGTATTATTGACCAAAATTTACAACTTGAAGATATATTTTCCTCTGGGAGTAAGTGTAATGAAAAAGTAGACGTGTAGATAGCTGAACAAGACCAGTGGTAACTATAAATTGTCCAAAATATTCATTTTGTAGCACAGCTCTGTCTTGCTCAAATTGTAATGAAGACAGTTAATGAAAAAAAAGACAAAAAAATGGTGTTACGATGCTTGTTAAGGAATGGGATTTCTTGCTATGGGTCATTGTGATTAAATTGACTTGTGCAGGGGCGTAGAAACCAATTTTGAGTTCTTAGCTCCCACTCAAAAGGTGGTTAGTTGTTACTCATAAAAAGGAAGCTCAAGTATTTCTTTCAAAAATAAATCTATGGTGGATTTAGAGGAGGTGGAAGTGATGCAACCGTATCTCACTATTGACTCAGTTTCCACTGGCAGCTCCAGCCTAACCTGAACTGCCTACTACAGGCAGCCTCAACCTCATCCAGCCCTCACAGGGAATCCTAATCCTATACATCTGATGGCATCATCCCCATTCAAATGAATGAATTTAGAGCTGACAATTCATATGGAGAGCATGGACATGTGAGTAATGAAGTTATAAGATATGAATCAAATAAATAAGTTATTCATACATTAAATTAATGAAATTACAGCTGACAAGCCATCAACTTTGTGGTGAATCTTAAAAGAAACTCTTCGCATGTGGGCAATTTGCATGATTTGACACCGAGCCAAATAAACCAGGGAGGTCCTAGGTTAGGTCTTTAGTCTGTGGTGAGTTTTCCATTGCGTCTAGGAACACTACATCTCACATTTATGATTTATAGAACAATAAAGACAGCCATTTTAATCATTATCCAGTGACCCTTGTAAAACTAAAAACAGTTTAATCTTTAAACAGTTTTTAAAGTACAGTCACAGTGTATGGCTCATATGAATAGTGTAGGATAAGGCCATTGTAGGAACTCATCTAAGAGTATTCCTTTAAATTTTTGCCCAGTCAGCCATCACAACGACAGCAATCATAAAGAAGTGCAGTTTTTAACCTGTGTTCTCATCTTTTCCAATTGAGTGTTCACTCTGATCTATAAAGCATAGACAATGACATGGCTGTAGACAAAGGTGGATAGTAAGCAGAAATGGAAAACAAGATCAGCAAACTTGCCATAGGAGGGACATAGGAGCATAGGCACAGGAGTTGGCCATTCAGCCCATTGAGCCGGCTCCGCCATTTGATAAGATCATGGCTGATCTGTGATCCAACTCCATATACCTGCCTTTGGCCCACATCCATTAATACCTTTGGTTGGCAAAAAGCTATCTATCTCAGATTGAAAATTAGCAATTGAGCAAGCATCAATTGCCGTTTGCGGAAGAGAGTTCCAAACTTCTACCACCCTTTGTGTGTAGAAGTGCTTTCTAATCTCAATCCTGAAAGGTCTGACTCTAATTTTTAGACTGTGCCCCCTAGACCTAGAATCCCCAACCAGCGGAAATAATTTCTCTCTATCCACCCTATCTGTTCCCCTTAATATCTTATAAACTTTGATTAGATCACCCTTAACCTTCGAAACTCTAGAGAATACAACCCTAATTTGTGTAATCTCTCCTCGAACTTAACCCTTGAAGTCCGGGTATCATTCTAGTAAACCTACTCCGCACTCCGTCCAATATGTCCTTCCGTTTTAGTGCCTCAAAAATGAAGGACATTTAAATTGTGAACTTAATTTAAATAGTACCAATTTTAAGAAAAACTGTGGGACAATATTTTAATTCTAAAAATAATTCAAGATAACACAATAAAAAGGTAAATAAAAATGAAATTCATAACTCAAATCAAATAATTCATCTCATCCTGATGCATGGAGTTAGGGTGGGTTCTCTGACACTTTACAACACTCTGCCATGTTTTTACACAATAGATAGAAAACCTGCAGTCACTCAAGAGAAACTAAGATATGAATATGGAAACCACATTGAAAAAGTTCACACTGCAAAACATGTGGCATTCACTCCACTGCGAACATGCTGTAATTTCCAACGCTATGACTGAAGTTTTGAAGCACATTTTGGAACAGAGCTTGGTCATAAACACCAGCAACACTGCCCCTTTAATAAAAAGTTACATGGGTACTCCAGTCAGTGAAATAATTTATAAAACAATCCCCACAGTATGAGTTTCCATTTAGAAAGTTCAGTATTAAATCTTACAATCTAGTATCAAGTTGCAAATGTGATGTATTTAAATTGGAGAGTTAAATTTCTCTTGTAGATCTTGTGTACTGTCGTTACTGACCTCCATTGTTCTGGACCAGTTCCTGGCAATTGCAGAGCCAAGAATTAGGGATAAAGAGGGGAGTTCAGCATGACTTGTATATAAAGTACATGCTTGCTGATTCGATGTCTGCCATAAAGTATTCAAAAAATTTTGATAGTGGATAATGTTCGCAATACAATATTTTGTAATGCATAAATATTAATCTTGAGGTTTCAAACAGAAAAAAAGACTGGTGTAGACTTGCAAATTTTTATAAACAAGTTTTACAAATCTGCAGCTAATGTCAGAGAAAACTCTTCAGTGGCAATAGGTTTCTTTTATTGAGAAGTCAAAGTGCACCATGGTGCAGGACACCATCAAGGTTGAAAAGAGTAGACTAAGTAAATTAAGAAGTAATGTTTAGATGATGCAAGTTATATCTTAGGAACATAGGAACAGGAGTAGGCCATTTAGCCCCTCGAGCATGTTCCGCCATTCAGTGAGATCATGGCTGATCTGTAACCTAACTCCATTTATCTGCCTTAGCCTCATATCCCTTAATACCTTTGGTTAACAAAAATCTATCAATCTCAGGTTTAAAATTAACAATTGAGCTAGCATCAGCTGCCGTTTGCAGAAGAGAGTTCCACTTCTACCACCTTTTGCATTTAGAAGTGTTTCCTAATTTCATAGCCTAATTTTTAGGCTATGTCCCCTAGTCCTCGACCCCCAACCAGCGGAAATAGTTTCTCTCTATCTACCCTATCAGTTCCCCCTAATATCTTGAAAACTTCAATCAAATCACCCCTTAATCTTCTAAATTCCAGGGAATACAATCCTAGTTTGTGGAATCTTGCTTCGTAATTTAACCCTTGGAGTCCAGGTATCATTCTAGTAAATCTACGCTGCACTCCCTCCAAGGCCATCATGGGAATAGGCATCACTGAGGCCGTGGCCACTGGCGGTGCTGGAGGGATCGATGATGTGGGTCTTTGCATATCTAATCCTCCTTCTCTCTTCCCACTTCTCCCTCATCCCACAATCTTTTCTGACTCACAAACTGCAGATGGTGTAAGCACGCACTTCTTACTTTCTCCATTCCCCTCACCACAACCCAACCCTTGTCCCTTTTTAATTTCAGATACCCAAGAACTGGAACCTTCTCCATCAGAGGAAGAAGACAGTGATGATGAAGAGATACCGTCACTCGATCTTACTCTCGCAGCCACCAGCTCAGAGACTGACACTGTGCGTACTTTAGAGGCTAGGATAAAGGAGGGATCTGCATGCGGTGAGACACGGGGCACAAATGCGCAGGAGCCAGGGAGGGGGGAAAGGATACTGCAGGTGCCAGCTCAACAGAGGGCGAGGTCACATACTAGTTCTGCTGCAGAGGATTCAGGTGAGGACTTCGATGGATCAGGCTTCAGAAGAAGGCTGATGGGCGTACACAACCAAATGCTTGGTGCACTGGAAAGCCTACCAGGAAGCCTGTGCACAATGTCAAGGAGCATGGAGGAGTCCAGCTCCAACTTGGCACAGGGCTTTGTGCACAGCTTAGAGCCCATCCTTTCCCACATGGAACTGGTGGTCACCTCCATCAGCACACCTGTGGAACCCATCATGATGCAGCATCTGTTGACCAATGTCAAGGCTTCCATTAAAGGTCTGACTGCTGCATTGGAATCTCAGACTGCTGCCATCATGGCTCTGAGTGTTACTGTTGAAAGGAGCTTCCAGGGCATTACAGCGGTCCAGCAATCTATTCTCCAACAGATCACCAGGACTGCTGAGGCACTGCCCTGGGAGAGTGGCAGTGGCTTCATGGAAGAGGAACTTGCTGTCCTCTCTCAGGATGACAGCATTGCTGCTCCCATCCCTGCCACTCCACCAGTGCTCTTGCTGTTGCCTGTCAGCCAGCCAGCCCAGACTGCTGCAGCCTAGCTGAGATGGTGCAGTGTGAAGCCGGACCCTCTCGGCCCAAAGTTGCTCGAGATCATCCTCCAAGGCCATATGTAGTCTCTTCAACTGAAGGTGAGCAGCCTTCCACCTCCCACGCTCCAGCCAATGAGGAAGCACTAGGAAAGGTAAAGACACACGAAAGACAGTCACTAAGGGAATGTAAGGAATCTTACAACACCAGGTTATAGTCCAACAGTTGGACTATAACCTGGTGTTGTAAGATTCCTTACATTTGTCCACCCCAGTCCATCACCGGCATCTCCACATCATGACTAAGGGAATGCACAAGGGTAAATAGTTTCATTTTGTTTGCATTATTTAGTGAGTGAATTTATAAATGTGGATTTGAATTTTCATTTGGTGGTGGTTTTTGTTTCTGCACTGAGCTGAGGGAGAAACTAATGTGTAATCATAAAGAGGACACTGTGATGATTAGTGAGAGAGGAAAGGTAAGGAGTGGGGATTGTTGGTGAATGGGGAGGTGAAGTTGAGGTTACTGATATTGCTCATTACTAATCTAATCACATAGAGCCCTGCAGAAAGGGCCTGTCTACATTGTAGCCTCACTTCCTCTTCCTTTTCCTCCACTTCCTCTCACACTTTCTCCTTCTCCTCCTCCTCGTGCTCCTGCTCCTCAGGTTCTCACCTAATAGGTGGTGGCAAGGCCTGTTCCCTCATAATGGCCAGGTTGTGCAGCATGCAGCATACTACCACAAATCAGCGGAAACGTTGCTTAAGGATGCCTATGGTGTGCTCTATAATGCTTCTTTTGGCAGCATGGCTCTCATTGTAGGCCTGCTGTGCATGTGTGCGTGTGTTCCTGACTGGAGTCATGAGCCATGTCATGAGGGGATAACCCTTGTCGCCCAGTAGCCAGCCTTTGACTTGCCGTGCTGGTTGAAGTACAGGTGGAACAGAGGAATGCCGCAGAATGAACAAAGTAAAACTGCTGCCAGGATAGCGGGCATTCACCTGCATGATGCACTGTCTGTGGTCACACACCAGTTGTACATTGAGGGAGTGGAATCCCTTTCTGTTGATGAATATGTCCAAGTTCAGATGAGGAACACGCAAGGCAATGTGCGTGCAGTCAATGGCACCTGCACCATGGGGAAGCCTGCAATCCGAGCAAAACCTCATGCTCTCTCCTCCTGCTTGTCTCTGGCAGGAGGGAATGAGAGGAATGTGTTTCTCATTGTATAGAGAGCCTCAGCGACCTCCTTTATACAGCAGTGCACTGCAAACTACGAGATGTTGCTTATATCTCCAGCAGCAGCCTGAAAGGAGGCAGAGGCATAAACATTAAGAACCATTGTCACCTTGACAGCCACAGGTAATGCTGTCCTTGCTCTGCTTTGAGGCTGCAGTTGTGGCTGCAGCAGTTGACAAATTTCAGTCACGACCTCTTCAGTGAACTGAAGATATCTGATGCACTGGTCGTCACTGAAGTTGAGGTACGAGAATTGCTCCCTGAAGACCTTCCTTGGATATGGCCTCCTGCTGAGTGCCCTGATCCTCCTCCTCCCTCTTCTAGCAGCTTGTCCTGCTCTGCATGGCCCCTCTTCATTCTCCCGGAGAATTCCCAGAGGAAGCCCTACCAGGCCACCCATGTCTGGAAGCAACTTTTTTCAGCACTATATTTTAAATGCCACTAAAAGTGCTGCAAGACCAGCCACACCACTTTGTCTGGAGTAGTCAAACTTTAAACAAATATCGGAAACCTCCAAAAATGCTTACAATTGCACCAGCAACCAGAAGAAATAATCCAGCAACTAACCTGTAAGTACTTCATGATCCCTTTTAATAGCACTGGTGGGAGTTCCTTCATGCCATTTAATATCGTGTTCAGTTGTGCAAGGTTAACACAAGGGGTTGGCTGGAGTGTGGAATTGCAAAATGGCAGCGGTGCCTTCAAATCAGCGTTGTACACTGATTCGCGTCATTTTCTCCCGACTCTGCATGCTACCAGCAGTCGTTAGGCACGCACGCACAATCCCCTTTACCAAAATGGGTTAGGGTTAGGGTTAAAAAACAAGCGCTAAACGCTCCAATTTACAGTGTTTTGATTTAGTTTTTATCCAAAAAAATGTTTTAGTTGTTTAGTTTAGTTGTTTGTGTAGTAAAGCCACTCCTGATGTTTCAGCAGCTTTATTAATGTAACGTTAATGTTGTTTCTGCATCACTATATGTGAGCTGAACCTGAAACCTGGAGTGAAGATTTTCTCTCTCTGTTCATTTACATGCATTTAAGATTTTGCTCCACCTGGTAAACAGAGGAAGCCTTTTCCCTTGTCACTCCTATGAGACAGGAGTCATCCTGAACCTTCTGGCAGTCCAACAATTACTGGTACAGAAAGAATTTGCTTTTATATAGCTTGTTTCATGATCTCCGGATGTCCCAAAGTACTTCACAGCTAATGAATTACTTTCTTGAAGTTTAGTCACTTTAGTAATGTAGGGAAATGGGACAGCCAATCTGCTCACAGCAAGGTCCCACAAACAGCAATAGAGATAATTGACCAGATAACCTGTTTTGGTGGTGTAGGTAGAAGGATAAATATTGGCCAGGGCATACTGAATCCTGATGAATTATGATGGTTTGTCAAAAGTTGGCATCCTGAAAACAGGAATTCTGTAAATGACAGAAGTGGAATTAATTTGCAAATTAGTGTCATCATCTTTTACGCAAAACTGATTGTGCACATAATCCACACTTATGTAGGCGGAGATCTTCAGAGACATCTACATCCCCTTTTCCTTTAAAGTCTTGAATTTTCCCAAATATATGCAATGCTGGGTGTAAAGGTAGGAGTGGAGGATCAAGGACCTATGGATATAACAAAATATACCTCGGTACTTTGTATTAAAATATTTTCCAAAATGTATTTGCAAATGGTGTATCTACACAGCCACTCCCTCCACCATGGCGTACCATGGCTGCAGTGTGTACTATCCACAGGATGGACTGCAGCAACTCGCCGAGGCTTCTTCGGCAACACCTCCAAAAACCCGCGAGCTCCACCACCTAGAAGGACATAAGCAACGAGTGCATGGGAACACCATCACCTCTAAGCTCCTCTCCAAGTCATACACCATCCTGAGTTGGACATATATCGTCGATCCTTCATCATCACTGGGTCAAAATCCTGCAACTCCCCTCCTAAAAGCATTGTGGGAGAACCTAGACCACACAGATTGAAGTGGTTCATGAAGAAGATCCACCTCCACTTTCTCAAGATAACTCGTGATGGGCAATAAATGCTGGCCTTGCCAGCGATGTTAACATCCCAAGAATAAATTTTAAAAAACATCAAACAGCCATCCTTGAATCTCATAAAGCGGTTGGCTTGCATATTTGCTTCATTACAAGAATAGTTTACGGTAATAATGCAATTATATTTAATTCAGAAACTGGGTTCGATTTTAACCCCCCTGCCTGATGGAAACGGTGCGGCCAGGGGATTAAGATGGCAAGGGGGGGTAGTGCCGCCTTCCCAATGCATTCCTGTTCTCTGGCTTCTTAACTCGCCTCAGAACAGGCACAGGCAGGTGGAGGTCTGCGTTATATTAAAAAGTCATGGCCCGATAATATCATCGGCAACGCAATGCCATTTTAACTAAAATATTCGGGAAGCCCACACGAGGCCAAATCTAACAGCAGGAGCTGGCGGGAGTCAGTGGAATGGCCGGAAGAGGCCAAGCTAAGCATATAAATGTAACTTTTCGGAGGAATCCTGATGGGTCAGGAGGAGCAGGCGTACTTAGGGTCTGCTTCTAATTTTTGCTCTCATCCATCAATCCTGCTGATTTTGAGTAGGAGACAGTGCTGCAGTATTCAAATGGCCTGGGCCTCACTCTGAACTCTCTGCGGGGGTCTCCCTCCTGCCCCGCACCCCTTTTGTCTTGAGTTAAAATTTTGTATCCCCGAACTTTCCAACAGGAGATTCTGGGTAATCATAGACCCTGTGCTTAGTGTTTATAAACTGAAGTGATTAATAAACACTTAGTTGTGTGGATGAAACCTGGTAGCACAGCTCCTGCATATGTTCTAGACTGTCACTGCAACTGATGACAATTAAGGCCTCATTAAAAATTGACAAGGTAACCTATAACCCTCTTAATGTTTTGGTCTGTTTGTTTTTAACCATGTGATGGATCCTATTATTTTTTACTGTGATGTTAAAGCATTTAATTGGTGGCTATTAGTTGGGATATATCTGGACATCCAATTTAAAATGAAGTTTTTACCAAAGATCCAAGTGTGATTTTAAAATAATTTTCCACCTTATTACCCTAATAGCAAATCAAGAACACATGGAACTCTAAAGACCAACCTAGCAGAGAATGACAAGAATTCAAGAGATTTCGGTCCAGTCGATGCAATGTCGGAGTGCTGTTTTGTACAGACTGGTGATTGGAGGGATTATGTGAGGCACCTCCCCAAGTGAAGGAAACCACTTAAAAAAGCAGATGCTCTATCCAAACTAAAATCAAGGAATTCAAGTGGCAATCATCAAATCCAAGTTAACAAGGCAGCCAATCCTGCATGGTGTCCAACAGCTGTGGAAGGGAATGTAGATAATAGATAATTAACAAACGATGCATGATTCAAGCCATGCGAAACCAAGGTTGGAAGTCAAGTGCTGGAGATTAGCAATTTAATTTACGTGAAAATTAAAAAAAAATGCATTGACTATATAGGGCTCAATGTGGATAATCCATATTAGAGGATTGCTGATTATTTTGAAACTTTTTCCTCTTATAATTTGGATGATAGTTTGATTCTCAGACAAAATGCCAAGTTTACTCCCCTACTGTACTGAACTAAACAGGAGTTAGCAGCTGAAAGTTGAGGTTTTACAGATGTAACTGCTTCCTGTACACAGAGGAGGTCTGTCTGAACTGAATGTTTGCCCACAGGCAAAACACAAAAATCAATGGTAAGCAAATGAAAGGGTCTTCGTACCTTGTACTGCATAAACAAATTGCCTTTTGCACATTGTTCATATTCACTGGCACATCAGATAGGAACACCAAGCTCAATGTGCCCATGAGTGCATGTAAATAGAATGAATATTGGGGAAAGGCCAATTTTACTAAGCTGAGAAGTGATTGAGCAAAAGTGGACTGGAAACAGCTACTTGAAGGTGAATCAGTGTCAGAACAGTGGGAGGCATTCAAGGGCTTCAGAGTAAATATGTTCCCACAAAGAAAAAGCGTGGGACTGCCAAATCTAGAGCCCCCTGAATGACAAGGAGCACACAGGGTAAGATAAGACAAAAAAGGGAAGCTTATGTCAGACACCAAGAGCTCAATACTGCAGAAAGCCTGGAGGAGTATAGAAAGTGCAGGGGTGAAATTAAAAAGGAAATTAGGAAAACAAAGAGAGGGCATGAAAAATACTAGCAAGTAAAATTAAGGAAAACCCAAAAATGTTTTATAAATACATGGGGCGACATGGACATGTTGGGCCGAAGGGCCTGTTTCCATGTTGTAAACTTCTATGATTCTATAAAGAGCAAGAGGATTACTAAGGAAAGAGTAGGGCCTATTAGAGACCAAAAAGGTAACCTGTGTGTGGAGGAGGAAGATGTGGGTATGTTTCTTAATGAATATTTTGCATCTGTCTTCACAAAAGAGGGGAATGATGCAGAGATTGTAGTTAAGGAGGAGGAATGTGAAATATTGCATGAGATAAACATAGTGAGAGAGGAAGTATTAAGGGGTTTAACATCTTTGAAAGTAGATAAATCACCAGGCCCGGATGAAATGTATCCCAGGCTGTTAAGAGAAGCAAGGGAGGAAATAGCGGAGGCTCTGGCCATCATTTTCCAATCCTCCCTGGCTACAGGCGTGGTGCCGGAGGATTGGAGGACTGCTAACGTTGTACCGTCGTTTAAAAAAGGAGAAAGAGATAGACCAAGTAATTATAAGCCAGTCAATCTAACCTCGATGGTGGGCAAATTATTGGAATTGATTCTGAGGGACAGCATAAATCGTCATTTAGAAAACATAGTTTAATCAAGGACAGTCAGCATGGATTTGTTAGGGGAAGGTGGTGCCTGACTAACTTGATTTTTTTGAGGAGGTAACAAGGAGGGTCGATGAGAGTAACATGTTTGATGTAGTCTACATGGATTTTAGCAAGGCTTTTGACATGGTCCCACACGGCAGACTGGTCAAAAAAGTAAAAGCCCATGGGATCCAAGGGAAAGTGTCTAGTTGGATCCAAAATTGGCTCAGTGGCAGGGAGCAAAGGGTAATGGTTGACGGGTGTTTTTGCGATTGGAAGGCTGTTTCCAGTGGGGTTCCGCAAGGCTCAATACTATGTCCCTTGCTTTTTGTAGTATATATTAATGATTTGGACTTGAATGTGGGGGACTTGATCAAGAAGTTTGCAGATGATACAAAAATTAGCCGTGTGGTTGATAGTGAGGAAGAAAGCTGTCGACTGCAGGAAGATATTAATGGACTGATCAGGTGAGCAGAAAAGTGGCAAATGGAATTCAATCCGTGAGGTAATGGATTTGGGGAGGGCAAACAAGGCAAGGGAGTACACAATAAATGGGAGGATCCTGAGAGGTGTAGAGGAATGAAGGGACCTTGGAGTGCATGTTCACGGATCCCTGAAGGTAGCAGGACAGGTAGATAAGGTGGTTAAGAAGGCAAACGGGATACTTTCCTTTATTAGCTGAGGCATAGAATATAAGAGCAGGGAGGTTATGCTAGAACTGTATAAAACATTGGTTAGGCCACAGCTTGAGTACTGCATACAGTTCCGGTCACCACATTACAGGAAAGATGTGATTACACTAGAGAGGGTACAGGGGAGATTTACAAGGATGTTGCCAGGGCTGGAGAATTTTAGCGATGAGAAAAGATTGGATAGGCTGGAGCTGTTTTCTCTGGAACAAAGGAGGCTGAGGGGAGATTTAATTGAGACATATAAAATTATGAGGGGGCTAGATAGAGTGGACAGGGAGGGCCTATTTCCCTTAGCAGAGGGTTCAGTGACTAGGTAGAAGGATTAGAGGGAGCTGAGGAGAATTTTTTTAACCCAGAGGGTGGTGGGGGTCTGGAACTCACTGAAAGTGTGGTAGAGGCAGAAACCCTCAACACATTTAAAAAGTACTTGGATGAGGACTTGAAGTGTCATAACCTATCAGGCTATGGACCAAGTACTGAAAAGTGGGATTAAGCTGGATAGCTCTTTTTTGGCCGGCATGGACACGATGGGCCGATTGGCCTCCTTCTATGCCATAACTTTTTATGATTCTGTGATATTTTGAATACACACATGCACAGAAACATGTGTCTGATTACTGCAAGGTAAATGTAGTCAAGAGAAATATATCCCACTTCTATGAAGCCAAATGATAGATATGAGAAATGTACTTTTTACCTAATACTACACTTTCAAGTTCATTAAGGCTATTTAACCTTCAACTATTTTTGATTTACACTTACTGTTTTTCTCTGATCAGTATCATTGCTTTGATCTAAACTGGTTTTAATCCATGGCAACTCAGTTTGCTCCACAAGAGCCCTCTTAGTGAGATGATTAGATTGGATCCACTTATCAGTCGGGGCTGTACCATGAAATTAGCATTGCAGATTTCAAATGCCTTTCCTGTTAATCAAACGCATGGATGTTGAAATTTAACTTTGGCGGGTGTGCAGAATGGGTGGTAGTGGATTGGTCACCTGTTATACATCCCGCCCGATTTTTCTTTCCTCTGACATTAATGGAAAAGAAATCAGACAGGGAGTATGAGGACAGCCGGTCCGCTTTGGCCTGTTTTCTGCCTCACCGATGTTGAATTTCACTTACATGATGTTTTAGGCATTTTCATTCATCAGATAAAAACTCGACCGTAAATTTAACAATCCTGTGGGGAGCCAAGCTTGACGGCAGTGTTGGTCAGAGAATCGGCAGCTTTGTCTCCACACTCTCTTGGAGTGTAGCTTCTCTTTAGGAATGCATGGGCATTCAACTTCTACTTATTTAATTCTTAGGTTAGTGAATTAAATTTGTTGATACTATACCCCAGATTTTAGCCATGCCCGCCTCGCAAGAATGGGATGGTCTGGGGTTCACACCGCGTTCCTGCCTGACACCATTTTAACCAGAGACATTGCGAATGCAGGTGGGCGGCCTGGCCCAGTGATGTCATTGGTACCACGACTTCATTTTAACTCGGGGAAACGGCGAGCTTGCATGGCGCCAAACTCACCAGCAAAACCTGGCAGGAGGCAGCAGAATAGCCAGAAGAGGCCAAGGTTAAGTAATTTTTTAAACTTTTGTTGAGGATTCCTTCTGGGCCAGGAGTAGCATAAGTACTTCCCTATGCCCCACAAAGAGTCCTTGGTCTTCCTCAGCCCTGGCCTTCCCTTTCCCTCCCACCACTGGCAGCTCCTTTCAGACCGCCCTCCAGCAGTAACCCTTGAGTCCATGGCAGCATCAGGGTTCCCGGTCGAATTCTTATTCTGACCTGCCAGCCCTGGCGTCACTCCCACTGGAAACAGGCTGGAAACAGTTCTGCCAAATTCAAATGAGGTCCGGAAGTTAAAATGGCCCAGTGTACATCTCACCGCCAGGGTTTCTCTCCTGACCCATTAAGCTGTCTGCCCCAATCTGTTTAACATAGTGCCTTGAGAGATGATGATGCATTTCTTTAACATAATATGTATAAATTGCAGAAATACAGTTATAACACAGAAGTATCACAAACTGGAGAACAGTGCCTGCTTAGGAGTAATGACAAGGCAGTAATCCTCTAAAGGGTTAAAATTATATAATGTGCCACAAGAGTGAAGCTTCAGTAATTCACACATGTCATCTGAATCCCAAAATTAGTTAACAGCCTTTACTTGGGGAGGGAAGGAGGTTATTTATTTGACTTTTCTTCTGTTTTCCTTTCATGGATCCACTCCATGCCTGGTCCCTTCTCCATCAAGAGTAAGTCTGAAGTCCTCCTCTTGGCTTTCACCAACACAACTTTACAGCCAGCTACAAGGAAGTACACCAAAGCATACTTGGCTGTCAAACACCCCTTCCCTTCTTATGGAGAATCATATAGCTTCTGATCAGCCCTTTCCACAATGGCATGATTGAGAACAGGCGATCAGCATGCAACAAATTGTGGGTGAAGCCCATGTTGTATCACTCCATGAGCCATCCATTGGAATGCCAATGCACTATTCCACCATACTACTGTGAGAGGTTATAATATGATATTTTTAATATTTTCAGTGAATTTCATTGGTTTTACTAAGGTTTTGACCTCTTTTGACAGGAGCTGTCAGTACACTATATCATTTATGTGTAACAACATCTACACTAAAAATTCAACTTCAATCAAGGAACAGTTCGCAGCCAATTACCACAAAATGACGTGGTCAGTCAATGTTAGAGGCCTTAAGCATTTTTGACTGTTTCATTTGAGGTGTCCTAGTGGCCTTGCTAAGACTTTCAATGGAACAGTCACTCCAATATGCTAACAGGTGATTATGGGGTTACAATTCTGTGGGGGTTCTCCTGCTCATCCACCATAATTTTGGTGGAAGAACCATGGAAACCCTGGAAAATGGCATATTTTTAGAATTCTCTTCATTTTTTTCAAGGTATGAAAAAGATGTGCAGTGATGGACTAAGTCCACCTAGGCAATTCACCAAACAATTTTTTTTCCAATACTACTAAATACCAGGGAATAATTCAACTTCCATGGGTGGACATTCCATTCACAGTACCGGAGCAGAAAAGAAAAGTTGTCATGATGCAGGTTACTGTTATTCACAGAAAATATTCACTTTAACATATAAATGTTAACATTGAACAGTTCATCTGAATATGCAGTACTAAGTACACTGCAGCACAACCAGATGGTCATAGTGATAGTATGTCAAATAACACTTTATGGCCAAGAATTTAAATTCAGGGATATAGCATGTAGAGAGTAATAGCCACTCAAAGCACAGTGCATTGAAGGATATTTTACCTCTTATTTTATATGGAAAACAAAATAGTGTATGAAAGGATTGCTATCTCATTTGGGCAAAAATCTTTCCTTAATTCCTATGAGTAGTTATTTGTATTTCAAAATCCCCTCTAACCCAATAACAGAGTGTAAACCTCCAATATTACCAAAACAAGTTTTGAATAATGTCACTTTATAAAATTGATACATTTACTTTGGGCCAGAAATTGCTCACATTAGTGTGGCAACATCCACAGCAGCTCCTACGAATAAAAGGTACAAATTTCCTTACCGTGCGTGAATTTGAAGATTTTTAAAAAATCACGACATCAGAGCAGCCTCTGAACAGCGTGGGCTGATGCGCGTGGGAAATGTCTGTGAGAATGGACGACCCACCCACAAGCAGGCAAGTAGAAATCATTAATTTAAAGTGAACTTCTCGACATTAGTGTAAATAAAACTTTAAGATATCTTATTATAAAAAGCCAAGCAAATGATTCAATTTAATGAAACTTACAAAAGTTAAAAGTTTAAAAAAAAGTTTTAAATTTGTAATTTAAAAAAAAATTAATGATCAAAAAATATTAAAATTAGAGTAATTTGACATTCCACATTTTTTAAGATTTAATTTTTTGTTGTTTCACTGTCATTAACAGTCACAGCGCTTTTAAAAAGTAATGTAGGGCTAATATTTTCCAGCGTACCTTTTGGTGGCGTAAGTATCTTCGTTCCAGCTGGGCAGATGGGTAAGTTTACAAATGTTTACTGATTTCTATGGTTTTAGCATATCATGTCCCTTTAATTCGGAACTGTCAAACCGCCGGCAAACCAATGGCAGCAAGTTCGCGATTTCTGGGTTTTAGTGCGCATGTGCGCATTCGTGAATTTACTCCACCAATTCACCGGAGGTCGGAGAGGATGCCACTATGGAACGGCATCCCGAGGTGAGTAATTTCTGGGCCTTTGTGTTGTATATTATGTTGTAAAGACAGTTTATTAATATTGCTGATAATATTAGATCAGGCCCAGGTTTCTTTTATTTCATAAGGATATATTTTTCTTGCCACCACACTGACAGTAGTCAGTTCTCAGAACATTGTACTTCAATTGCATCCAAAGAATTGAATCCAATATTGAATGTGAATGTTAATGCAAGTTTGAATTGCCAAGTACATTGTTCATAAAAAATACCTAATATTTGTTCTTTCAATATAATCTTTCTGTTTCTTCAGTTGGGTATATTATAGTCCAATCCAATTCAATTTACTGACTGCAAATCATCTTCCAACCACTATTACTAAGCTTTTTTTAAAATTAAATTCCTTTAAAATTATTTTCAAAAAATTATGTTTTCTATTCTTGCTATTTTACATCAGTTAGGAGATAATTAGTTTAAAAATGGAAAAGATGAGAATATACACAGGCAATTCAAAGTAAATTAGGAAATCCCTACAGATAAAAAATAGTCTGACTCCATGTGGTACAGTCTCAGATTTTATGTTGAATGTAGGTTAAATCGTAGTTGTACTGTATGAGCTTTTAAGTTGAAATATGTTGGTTCTGATCTTAATGGTATGATACCCTGCAGTACAATGTCACGGTTGTATTCTCTGCATTTTCAGTCCTAAGCCCCTCATAGATGAACTAGTAATCTCATGCTGAATTAAATAAGCACTGTAGAGTTTTTGGCAAACCATTTTTTGATTTGGCAGGTATAAGAGCCATGCATTCCTTTTGGCACAATTATGCTGCTCAGATGACACAATGATATAATTTGTATCATTGTGTTGCCTGTTTGTAAACAAAACAATAAGGGAAAGTGAAAAAAGCTTTTCATTATGATGATATTCTAGTAACAAAAATTAAATATTTTAATCTAAGATTTAGTTTAGTCTTGGCTTCCTTAATTATGACATGGTACATGAGAGATTTAAAAAAACAACCTCACTCACAGAAATCATGTCCCAGCTTAAGTTAATATAATTGTTTACAACAATTAAGTCAGTTTTGATTGTTTTCAGATATGTTTTTATTGTCAAATTCAAAAATATCTGCCAGTTATTAAATACGCTCGATCTTCATCACTTTTTGAAGGTATTTATCAGTCTGTCTTTTTCAAATCAGTGAGTCTGTTGTGGCATTTGAAGAGTGATAGATCACATCGCCCATCAACAAAAAGGCTCATGGGATATATAGTCTGGTGGCACAAGGCAGGTTTTTTTTGTAAGCCCCTGCTCAGGGGTAATGTATCTTTTCTTTACTACACTTGCTTCAATTTTAATATTTTTAACTATATAAATAAAAATGCCTGTTTATTGGTGGCTCATTAGCGCATTGATGTTACTGGGATTTTGGTTATCCATCTATCTAAAAATAGCACCACAGGGAATAAACTACTTGTACATGGACTATAAGGCTGTCTTCAACAAGTCAGCTATTATGGCTAATGGCTCTCCATTATGGAGATATATTAGCTGCTCTATTAAAAACAGAAAGTATTCCAACTTCAACTTTAATATGGAGGCATTTGAAGATTGTTCCATTGTCCTCATCCAAGTGTGTTATCAGAATTCAGCTCTATGTAGCAGAATAAATCGGTGCTATCATGACTTTTAAAATGACAAAGCCCAGTAATTATTATTCCTGTATGTGTAACTAAGGAAACCTAACTGTTAGCTATCTTCAATTGTAACATGTACAATTAATATATTCAAGCTTCAGATGAGAAGAGTATTAAAGGTTACGAACATACAAAATTGACGGGCAGGAAAGACCAACTGGTCCATCAACCCTGCCCCTAAGTTACGGAACCAAGGCGGGTAGATGGAGTTAAGCTACAGGTCAGCCATGATCTAATTGAATGATGGAATAGGCTCGAGGGGCTGAGAGGCCTACTCCTGTTCCTATGTTCCTAAGTTAGTTTCAGAAACTTGCAGTCTTAATGTTCTTACTGACATTTTCTCTTCTCGCCTGGATTTGCAGCAATCACCGTGCTAGCTTTCAGGGGCATAGAGCAGATCACAAGCTGCAAGAGACCATAAGGGCCTGAAATTGATCTTTATAGTGAATATTTCCTAATGGATGGAATTAGGAATCACGATTTTCAGCAGGTGAGTTTCTTTACCTGCTATCTATATGTTAGAAGTAACATTTCTTCCAGTGGTGTGATTGCCAGGAATCTAGACCAGAATATCAAAGGTCATTGGTGAAACATCACATGGGAGACTGTTAATAAACAAGAAACTAAAATGGATAAAGAACAAAATAATGGAAATGGGCCTTTAAGACAGATATACATCCTACATCCTGAATGTATAAACAACTGCAGCTTCTTCGACTGATAACAGAAACTCACTTGAATCCACATTTGTGCCTGAATTCTGCATTTCCAGGGCTAGACACTAAAAATGCTGGAGGTCATTTTTTTCACTGAGTACTAGCCCAAAAGTAAGGCAATGCCAAAAACAAGTTAAACAACCTAGAAAAGGGATACAACGTATTGTTATTTTTTTCCCCCCTGTTTTCAAGGAGAGAAGTAAGATTAAGTATTTGCTTTGACGATTATTCTGAATGTTCATTTTCTGTCTGTAAAATAAAGCAGCTTAACAATTTGTATATGGCCTCGTCTTACCAAATGTTTCTTGGTCTAGAAAGGCTCGGTTTTCAGTTCAGATTACAAGGGGTTCCTATTGCTACACCCCTGGGGAACACTATCAAATTGTTAGGTATTGGACAGTATAGGCACCCCTAAATGTAAGATGCTCAGACTACTAATGGAAGTGACCAGCATACCTGTACCTGATGAATATCTAAGGCAGAACTTAAACTCATAACAGACACCCTTTACTTAAAATTGTGTTTCCTAGTCCTGGAATCCTGTGCTTGACAGAAGAACGTTCCTGGGTCCAAATGTTCCACACATGAACATTTTAAAGACCTCTAGCAAAACCCCACTGAGTTTGAGGGAGTTAAGAACCAGGATAGATAATCTTCTGTCATAATTCAGCCTTTTTATTTCAAGAATCAGCCTTGTTGTTCTCCTCTGCACTCCCTCCAATGATTCTACATCTTTTCTGTAACATGGACTCTAAAACAGAACGCAGTACTGAAAATCCAGCCCCATTAAGGTCAGGTATAGCTTTGATATCACTTCCTTTGATTTGTAAGTCACACCCATAGCTATGCATCCCAACAATTTATTTGCTTTCTTGACCATCTGTGAACATTGAACCGATGGTTTTAATGATACATCTACCTGAACCCCCAGACTTTTATTCCTAATTTATTACCTCCAGTATGTTGCCATGTAATATGTAATCTACGTGCTTGCTTCTTCTACCCAATCTCATAATTTATTAGTTTTGAATTCCATCTGCCAGCTCTCTGTCCATTGACCTAGCCTGTTCAGATACCTTTTGTATTATTCACATTGGCCACTTTTCCCAACTTGATATCATCTTCAAACCTAGAAACCTTGGACAGTATTTCATTCTCTAAGATATTCATAATAACTATAAGGAATCTTACAACACCAGGTTATAGTCCAACAATTTTATTTTAAAATCACAAGCTTTCGGAGATTATCCCCTTCGTCAGGTGAATGAGTGGAAGGTTCTCAAATCGCATATCTTATATTAGGCTGGGACAGCATCACACCAATCAAAAGGTGTCGTTGTTGTTCAAACAGGCCAGTCACGGAGAACAGCACGTCCCAGTACACTGGATATACATTGTGTCAATTACACAGACAGAAAGAAAGAGACCACGATAACATCAACAAGTTCCATCCCACCATCAAACTCACCATGGACTACTCCTCAGAATCGGTTTCTTTTTTGGACACACGAATCTCCATCAAAGACAGGCACCTCAGCACCTCACTCTATCGCAAGCCCACGGACAACCTCACGATGCTCCACTTTTCCAGCTTCCACCCCAACCACGTCAAAGAGGCCATCCCCTATGGACAGGCCCTACGAATACACAGGGTCTGCTCAGACGAGGAGGAACGCGATGGACACCTACAGACGCTGAAAGACGCCCTCGTAAGAACGGGATATGACGCTCGACTCGTCGATCGACAGTTCCGACGGGCCACAGCAAAGAATCGCACAGACCTCCTCAGAAGACAAACACGGGACACAACCAACAGAGTACCCTTCGTCGTCCAGTACTTCCCCGGAGCAGAGAAACTACACCATGTTCTCCGCAGCCTTCAACATGTCATCGATGACGACGAACACCTCGCTAAGGCCATCCCCACGCCTCCACTACTCGCCTTCAAACAGCCATCCAACCTCAAACAGACCATCATTCGCAGCAAATTACCCAGCTTTCAGGAGAACAGCGTCCACAACACCACACAACCCTGCCACGGCAACCTCTGCAAGACATGCCAGATCATCGACACGGATACCACCATCACACGAGAGGACACCACCCACCAGGTACATGGTTCATACTCCTGTGACTCGGCCAACGTTGTCTACCTCATACATTGCAGGAAAGGATGCCCCGGAGCATGGTACATTGGCGAGACCATGCAGACACTGCGACAACAGATGAACGGACACCGCGCAACAATCGCCAGACAGGAGGGTTCCCTCCCAGTCGGGGAACACTTTAGCAGTCAAGGACATTCAGCCACCGATCTTCGGGTCAGCGTTCTCCAAGGCGGCCTTCGAGACACACGACAACGCAAAATCGTCGAGCAGAAGTTGATAGCCAAGTTCCGCACCCATGAGGACGGCCTCAACCGGGATCTTAGGTTCATGTCACGCTACACGTAACCCCACCAGCAAAAAGGGAAAAAAAAGTTATGTGTTTTAATATTCTCTCTCTCTCTCTCTCTCTCTGCCATTTGGGTCTCTTTCTTTCTGTCTGTGTAATTGACACAGTGTATATCCAGTGTACTGGGACGTGCTGTTCTCCGTGACTGGCCTGTTTGAACAACAACGACACCTTTTGATTGGTGTGATGCTGTCCCAGCCTAATATAAGATATGCGATTTGAGAACCTTCCACTCATTCACCTGACGAAGGGGATAATCTCCGAAAGCTTGTGATTTTAAAATAAAATTGTTGGACTATAACCTGGTGTTGTAAGATTCCTTACATTTGTCCACCCCAGTCCATCACCGGCATCTCCACATCATAATAACTATAACAATGGTCCCAACACTGAGCCCATGGAACTCCACTGCAGATCGATTTTTACTCTGACACCTCTCCACAACCACTTGTCATCTATTTTCCAGCCATATATCAGTTCAATCCAATCATTTATCATCTATCCCATGGACTCACATCTTGAGAATCATTTTTTAAATTATTATGTGGGAAAGTGTCAAATGGCTTCATAAAACCCAGGTTGATACCATCCAATGTCTCATCATTTTCCACCAGATCTGTAACCTCCTCAGTCCAGTAAACTGATCAGACACTTGCTGGCCTTTCTGAACTCATGCCGGCTCTTTCTAATTATGCCCTGCCCTTCCAGATGCTCTGTTACGCTATAGCTCGTTAAAGTCTTGACACTTTTCCCACAATCGAGATTAGGTGGTAAGGTTGCAGTAGGCCTCATTGCCCACATTTTCTGTCATTGTCTATTGTGATACTGCTCAATTTTGGAGAATTTCTCCCCTAATTTCTTTACACAGTGCTTGAAATGTACAATATACAGAATAAATGTAACTTCTGTAAGCTAAAAAAAGGAATTTGATTGCAACCTCCACACATTCAATGATCACAATTGAATATATTCTCCTGGGTGGGTGGACAACTCTATATGACCAGCCTATTATTATGTAATCAATATGAACACCATAATACTGTGTTTCTTACAAGATTTTGCATACCACAGTAATAGAGTTCAAAATAAAAGTCTTTAATACACTAAGATATGAGTCATTACTAGTTCAATTCAGTGCTGTACCTCAGCAAGATTTGTCACTAAGAGCACAATAAAATTCATAATATATGCTCCGTAAAACTTATACGTATTATGAAATTTTGTTTAAATGCTTAGCACTGGAGAACACAAACTAAATAAGCACAGAAAAGCTTTTGAAGCCATAAATAGGAACATAGGAACATAGGAACAGGAGTAGGCCATTCATCCCCTCATGCCTGCTCTGCCATTTGATAAGATCATGGCTGATCTGTGATCTAACTCCATATACCTGCCTTTGGCCCATATTCCTTAATACCTTTGGTTGCCAAAAAGCTATCTATCTCAGATTTAAATTTAGCAATTGAGCTAGTATCAATTGCCGTTTGCGGAAGAGAGTTCCAAACTTCTACAACCCTAAAGCATCTAAAAGATTTGGCATGAGTAACTGGAACAAAAGTAGGATTGCATTGAAATAGAACAACATAGAAACAAGCCACTTGGCCCAACCAATCTGTGTTGGTTTTTATCCTCCACATAAGCAGTAGTCCTAATCCCATGTGTCCACCCTTTATATCTTATATCCCTTTATTCCCCTTTCCTTCATCTATTTATCTAACCTATTATTAAATGTTGACATGGCCTCTGCTTCAATCACTAACTCCAGTGGTGCATTCCATAGTCTGATGACTCTCTGTGTAAAATGTTTCACGTGCTCTCTGTCCTAAATCTCTTACATTTAATCTTGAATCTATGTTGCCTTGTTCTAAACCCCTCAATCACTTAGAACAGTCTGTTTCTATCTACTCTGTCTTATCCCTTCATAATTTTAAACATCTCTATCAAATCGCCTCTTCATATCGTCTATTCAAACAAACACAGGCCTAGTTTATCAAGTCTTTCTTTGTATTTGTATTCCCTCATACCAGACAGCATCCTAGTAAGTCTGCACTGCACCCTCTGTATGGCCTCTGCATCCCTCCCATACTTTTCACCCTGCTAATGTTATAACGCTCTTAGCTATAGGGGTAGATCTTAGTAGACCCGACCGGCGGAGTTACTGGCGGGCCACCCGATAGTGGGTGGGTCCGTTTTGAGGGCCGGACCTCATAACCATTCCACCATTGGCCTGCAGCTGCCAAATGGGTGTCCCATTGCAGCTGACCGGCTCTGGGACAACGCAATAAAGAGTGGCCTGGAACCAACCCAGCCGGCAGCAAAGTAATTGCGTAAGGAGGGATGTCCACATTGTGAAGGGGGAGCCTTTTATTCTTGTGAAATCCAGAGGAGAAAAAAAATAACTTTACCATTTTTGGCCTGCTTCCACTGTACTGCAGGTGGTAAAACAGGGCAGAGTGTTCACGGCGCCCGCACCGCCCAGTTGTCTCCCAAAATGGCAATCTGAGTCCTATGTACATCGTAAGACCCTGATTTGCATATTCAAACGACCATCTGTGAAACAAGCCAGCACTCTGGCTACCCAGTGGTGGGCCACTTTCAGGATGATGTCGACTGGATTGAGAACAGCAACAGGGCATCAAGTTTTTCCCCGCAATTTTCAGATTGCTACCACCCAGTTTCCGCCGAACAGAGCCAATGAAAATCTGCCCCTATATTGCATCCAGAGCAGGATGCAGTATATTCTTACACTATACTGCTTAAATAAACAATAGTTACATATTTTACTGCTTTATTGATGTGGTCAGTACTTTGCAGCTCAATTTTGTTAATAACGTAGCTCACTTGGAACCATATTTTATGAGGAAAAGCTAAATTGCCAGTGCTGTCAGCCTTTTTACAGCCTTATGATCATTTTATACTGTTTGTTTAGGTCAGATTCTGGGAGACCAATGTCTGAGTCTTTTACGTCATTAAATCCAGCTCCCTTATCCCTGTGGCAGAAATGTAGACCAATTTTCATGGGTCTATGATTCTGCTACCAGGATTAGAGAGCTGGATTTAATAAGTTAAACTCTGGGATCCAGCTCACAGATACTGGTCTTCTGGATTCTGACCTAAAGAAGCACCAGTATAAAAGGAGCTTTATGCAGCCTTTGACTGAGTAATCTGTGGTTCAAGTCACATATTGACCTAGGCTGGGAGTGTTAGGGAAATAGATACGGAATGTATCTCTGAGAGATCGAATAGCTGCAGTGACCTTGGGGATACTCTCCATTTGAGTGTGACTCTTATCAGCGAGGGTCTTAATAAAATTGTGATTAATTGGTTATTATTAAATATGTATGTGTGATTTATGATGGAAATTTGTCTTATGGAACTGGGTTAAGACTGCCCAGACTCATTTAGTTTCGGACCTTAAACAAGCAAGCCAAATATTTTAAAAAAATTATTCTATCCTGATTCGTATTAAGAGACGAGTGAAATATTAGCTGTCAATTTAAACACTCTTAACTCTTGAACAGTGACTCAGAAGAATTTGCATTATAATAACGGATTCACCTATGAAAGCCTGTGTTAGTTTGATATTCAGTTGGTGCCTTTACTTTTTAATGAATTGACATGTCTGTAGGAAATAGCTGAAATACCTTTGTGACTGGAAGAAACATTCAGCTGCTGTTTCTGAGTGCTAACAGTCTGAGAGAAGTAATGCTGTATCTCTTCGTTGAGCAGTTAAAGCTCTTTCAGTTTACTTACCATTTAACAAAACATGCTGCACCATGGGCTGGTAACACAGATCCACACTTACAATTCCCCATACCCTGAGTTCCTAGTATCAACTGGGCTGTCCTGAGTGAGTCACACAGCAATAACATAGCACTTCTTCAGATGGAAGGTCAGACAATAAGTCAACCAGTAATGCTTTCATGTACCTCTCAAAGGGCAATTCAAGAGTGACACTGTCAGGTTTCTTTGTAACTGCAGCCTTATGCCTGACCTCTTTGTCAGGGAATAGTATGGAAATGGACACATTACCTAGGATTCTATTTTTATTACTGTTCTAAAAACATAATGTAAAGAGTAAAAGGATAGTCAAAGGAAGGTTGGGGCTAATTAGGGACCAACAAGCAATTCATCTTGTGGAGGCAGAGGGCATGGCTGAGGTACTAAATGAGTAATTTGCATCTGTCGTCACTAAAGAAGAGGATGCTGCCAATGTCACAGTAAAGGAGGAGGGGGAAGAGAAATTGGACAGGATAAAAATAGATAAGAGACATAGAGTACAAAAGCAAGGAAGTCATGATGAACCTTTATAAAACATTGGTTCGGCCACAACTGCAGTATTGTGTCCAGTTCTGGGCACTGCACTTTAGGAAAGATGTGAAGGCCTTAGAGAGGGTGCAGAAGAGATTTATTGAATGATTCCAGGGATGAAGGACTTTAGATACGTGGATAGACTGGAGAAGCTCAGGTTGTTCTCCTTGGAACAGAGAAGGTTGTGAGAAGATTTGATAGAGGTGTTCAAAATCATGAAGGGTCTAGACAGAGTAGATAGAGAGAAACTGTTCCCATTGGCGGAAAGGTCATGAACCAGAGGACATAGATTTAAGGTGATTGGCAAAAGAACCAAGAGTGACACGAGGAAATTTTTTTTTACACAGCAAGTAGTTAGGATCTGGAATGCATTGTCTGAGAGGGTGGTGGAGGCAAATTCAATTATGGCTTTCAAAAGGGAACTGGATAAGTACTTGAAAGGAAAACATTTGCAGGGCTACGGGGATAGGGCGGGGGTGTGGGACTAACTGGATTGCTCTTGCATAGAGCCGGCACAGACTCAATGGGCCGAATGGCCTCCTTCCATGTTGTAACCTTTCTATGATTCTATAACCAGGAGAAAAATAAAACCTTAAGTGAAGGTAACAAAATTGAATAATTATACAAAGATTATATTTTTATTTTTGCTTTCCAAAATGCATATGGCACATGACACAATGGCCTTTGATACTTCAGTATTCAATAGATATTAAAATATGGTTGCCATGCTCTGGTGTACTGTGTAATCTGCCATGCAATAGTATGCGATAGATTCATGTGTATGTTTCTCCAAATCATGATTTCTGATTTTGGTTCTGTCATCCTGAAGATGCACTGAGCAGAGGCAAAAGAAGAAAATTGGTTGGCAAAACACATTGAATTGCTTTCCCATCATTCCTTTCCAACTGGATTGAGTGGCATTAGTATTCTGGGTGGGCAAGGAAAGGAAACATTTTATAAAGGAGAAAAAGCCTTTGTATCCAAGGATTATACAAAGCCTTTATTTTTCAGTGAAGTTTCTAAGGTGCATGTGAATTCCTGAACTTCATGTAAATGTTACATTTAGCTGACTGGCAGAAAAAAATTAGAAAGTTTGCTACAACAAAAAAAAGAATTAATAAAATAATGCCTGGGTTTGAAAACTCTTTTTCAATTGAGTAAGTTAACTTTTTGAATGCTTCAGTTTTGTAAATGGAGGTTAGTTGAGGCTTCTAGCTGGACTGAGTTTTCTAGTAATTCTACTTATAAAGAAAGCGTATTGGAGTAAAAATATAAAATGCAGACAGGAAATATATTTTTATAATAGTATTCATCTAGGATAGCGGTTAGTATTTGGGAGATTAGAGTACTGCATTAGCTGGTAATAATGTTCTTGATGCTCAATATGGCACAAGAGGCAACAAGGCTCAGGTAGAAACTTGTATAAAACAGCATAAGAATAAAAACTAGTGAAAATCCAGGTGCAAAACAGAACATTTGGAACAATTTCCTGAGCTGCATAATAATAATACTTGCCTCACTCAAACACTGATCCATTTTTTAAAAAAATGCATCAGGTCTAGTCACTATAATTTGGTGGTACAGCTTTTGGAAAATTGTTCTATTTGTAATGAGAATACATGTGATCTTTGAGTCACGTAAATGTAATGTTGTTTACTTCAATTTTCCACTGATATTAGGTAATGTTATTTAGCATCAAAAACTGTCTTGTATATAACCTTTTCTTTGGCTTGATTAATATTATAACTTAAATTCATTACTCAAAATTGCTTTTTTTCTCCTGTTTTGCAAAATGCCCTGTAAAATAATGCAATAACTGCAAAACAGGGAGCAGAGAAGAAATAAACACTATGACCATTAAAGCAATGACATTTGATTTTCTTTCCATTTCCTAATGTGGTTCGTGTGGAAGGTTCATGCATTTGATGAGTAACAGAAATTTTTTTCACAAATAGTAATGAAAAGTTTAAAATTCAGTTAACATCTTGTGAAAGCTTTTTTATTGCAACCAAAACTCACCACAAAAATCATTTTTAACCCTGTTGATAAGAAATAACTTGTACTGCAAAGAAAATGGAGATATCAAATTACACTTAGCTGCAGACGTGGGGAGTGAAAAACAATTAGAAAATGATATGCCAGTAAATCTGTTCCTTCCCAAAAGTGGTTTAAGCTGACATTACATGTTTGGCCATTTTTATGGCTTGAGAAGAAAGCAATAAAAATGGGCAAGGCACTGATCAAATCTCACTACATTTTTCAATGTTTTGAAAAAAAGTCTTGTATATATATATATATATGAATTTTAAAAATTTTTAAATGTTGGTTGATATATATAAATAAAAATAGGAAGTATTTAAGCAGCCCTTGCTCATTCATTTTAGTGGAAAATAAACTGTTTGAAAGTCCACCAGCATCTTGAATATTCTTTTCAAGAATTCAATACCTGAAAGATCAAATAAATTAATTGTAAGCCTGTGCTGGGTATCTGTAAAATGTTAATGTATTTCATGCATTTTCTGTTTTTATTTCATTCGTTTTATTACTTGCTACATTAAATAGGTTGCTCTTTTTCCGATTGAACTGAATGAGAGGTGCATTACACTGATGGAATGTTAATGTCCATAACAGTTCAAGTTTTTTCAAATACTATTTTCTCACTCAAAAGGCCTGGCAAGTTTCTTTAAACAGACTGTGCTCTTTATGATCTGCAAGGTGTGTCTTAAGTCTTGGGTCTAACAATTAATCCGGCTTGTGGCAACTCACTATTTTAAGTAGGATTCCCAGTCGGTATTCAGCCTCAGGGCTAATGTAAAAATATCACAAGTTAATCCAACAGTCCAGCAAATAAAACTTCCAGTAGATCTTTGTGGTAGATGTAAAGCTACAGGGTAGAAATTGGTCCTCATTGTGCCTGTTTTCCAGGCAGATAACAGGCAAAAAAGACCAGTTTCATGGGGCTATGTCCTGTGCCATATTGGCCTCAGACAATTCTTAGGCATTCTGGACAGCCACCATAAGCAGGCGTTAGGACCCTTTAAAATTTGAATAAAGGGCCTAACGCCTGTTTAGATACCCTTGAAGAAATTTGTCAGTGTGAGCGGAGCAGTTGTTGGGCCTGTTCCACTGAGGTTTTCCGGAGTTTGCTGCACCTGAGGTAGGATAGTTAGATTTTTGGACTCTAGGGCAATTCAAGGGATATGGGGATCGGGCGAGAAAGTGGAGTTGAGGTTGAAGATCAGCCATGATCTTATTGAATGGTGGATCAGGCTCAAGGGGCCGTATGACCTACTTCTGCTCTTATTTCTTATGTTCTTATGGACTAGTCCTCCTGAATCTACAATGCTGTGGGTGAGGAAGGTGGCCCAAATTGAAATGGGTCACATGAACGAACTGCCTCTGGAGTATAGCACCCAGAAAATAGCACTTAACATAATGAACTTTTACCTAAATGTAGCCTTGTTTTTCTCTTTCAAAAATAAACCAGTTATATGTCCAATACATCGTGACATTTCAAGCAATGGATGCTTCACTGACAGAAACTATTCAGGAGTGTCTATGTGTACATCTTAGGTGCATCCCAAAATCATTTATTAAATGTCATGCATCCACATCTAAACTTAAAAATTTACTGAAATCTTTGAGAGTGTACTCACAGAAACGGTAAGAAATGTAATCATTTATTTTCATTTGGCGACGTTTTCCAGTTGGCTAAATTATGGATATCATAAAAATTAAGGTGATTCTTTTGGAATTGTTGAGCAGCCATGATTGAATTACGAGGGACTTTCTTCTAAGTAGAAGAAAAGCTCTATTGTACAGTAACCTAAAGAAAAAGTATTATACATCTGAAAAAATCAGGGCATCCTTCCTAATGAAACCTCTTCTCTTCCTGCCAGGTGTCCCTGATCTATTGTTATTCACGATATAAAAAAAATACTACCCCGTCCTGTCATGTGACATGGTGCTGCACAGGAAAACTTGGGACTATTGGAAAATACTAATTGCTGGCAAAACTCAAATGGAAAGCTCCAAAAATGTGTCTTTTTTTTCAAAAGTTTATTCATGCTCGAACAGACTTTCAAACTTCATTTAATAGTGTAAACCATTCAAACTTTAGTCTCTCACTTTATGACATCATCCAGAAGAATCAAAAGTGCCATGCCTGGAGTGAGATTCAGGACATATGTTCAGAACGGTTTAAATGTATTGCTTAACACTATTCACACACCACAGCTTGTACTAACTGACCTCTGTTGATCTGACTGGGCTAATGTTATGTACAAAATATTGAATGGATCAATATATTACACACTGTGGCCGAGTAATACCCTAACTGCTGAGATTTGTGCAGTTCTGAGGGAGTGCTGCACTGTCAGAGGTGCCATCTTTCAGAAGAGATGTTAAACTGAGGGACAGCCTGCCCTCTCAGGTAGACATAAAAGATTCCATGGCACTATTCGAAGAAGAGCAAGAGTTCGCTCAGTGTCCTGGCCAATATTTATTCCTCAGCCAACATTGCTAAAAAACAGAATATCTGGTCATTACTTCATTGCTGTTTGTGGGACCTCACTGTGCACAAATTGGCTGCTTTATTTCCTATATTACAACAGTGACTGCACTTCAAAAGTACTTCATTGGCCTGCAAAGCGCTTTTAGACATCCTGAGGTTGTGAAATGCACTATATAAATACAAGTTCTTTCTTCCTTTCTATTTATTCTCTGTGCAGCAAGAGTACAAAAGTTTAGAGATAATCTTACCCTGGGAAACCATTTCCAGATGTTTTAAGTTTAAGGTTTGGTTTGATAGAATTGATCTTAGTAATTAGTTCAGATATCACTGCACTTCCATATATTTGATGGGGGAAATGTTGGTTTAACCATGTTAGCATGATTGTTTGGGTGTATAACCTATTTATTTTACCATACAGTAGATGCTGGTACAAATCAGTTTGAAGTTACAATATCTTTTCTAATGCAAAGCTATTATAAAAGGACTAACAATTTTAGGTTTTGAACACCTAAAATGCATCATTGCTAATTGGGTCCCTACACGTGCTTCTATTTAACAGTATTGGAATAATTGAATAAAAGGACTTTTGACTTGAGTCTTTAGCTGCACACAAGCTCCACTAATTTTATACAGCTGATTTGTTCTGCACAGCTGCTCGAGATCTTCTGGATTTTAAATACCAATGAGAATTAATAAATATGTAAATGAGTTTTTATTTATGCTATTTAGAAATTTAACAATTATGGATCACCTATAAACTTAGCACATTTGTACTTAACCTAACATTTATACTGTGGAATTTTGAAATATAAATTTTTCATCTTGCTTCAGATATAACCTGTTATTTAGTCACATTACTGTGCTGGTGACTACTTCATCAATGCACTGATCTGTTAACATTAAATTATAGCCTGGATACAAGGAATCAAAAGCATTTATGATTGGGGGAATGTACAAATCCTCTTTAAATATCACAGCACTAGGGTAGTGCAATGATACAGAGAATTGATGCTCAAATGTGTATTGCTTCAGTATGGTAACATATGGGGCTCAATTTTAAAATGAAAGTCTGGGGGCGGGTGGGGGCAAAGAAAATTGGAGAAATCTGGAGTGGGCAGGTTTCCTGGCTCCAACCCACTGAGGAACGTGCACAACCCAGAGTCAGCTGGGTGCACGCGCTGTTCCCGAACCCGGAAGTCGGCGGGACAATATTTAAATAAACAAATATGCCTTGTTGAGGTACTTAAGGTAGTTTATTTTTGGCATATTGAATAGTTTAAAAGATTTTAACCCTACTTGGGTGACTGTCCCACGGCTTCCGATTCATGCCTGGTGAAACCAGGGCCGGATCAGTCAAAAAAACCTAAATAAATTGAATAAAATTACGTTTCCTATTGTAAAAAAATAAATAAACATACCTTTCAAATGATGTCACCTGCACTCCCCCCCCCACCCCCGCTCCGATGTCCGATGCCTTCTGCAGGCCCTTCCAATGTCTTCTGCAGACCTCTCTCCCCCTTCCGATGTCCGATGAGAGATTGAGTAGACTAGGTCTGTATTCTCTGGAGTTTAGAAGAATGAGAGGTGATCTCATTGAAACATACAAAATTCTTACAGGGTTTGACAGGGTTGATGCAAGGAGGATGCCTGGGGAATCTCGAACCAGGGGTCACGGTCTCAGAATAAAAGATAGGCCATTTAGGAGAAATTTCATTAATCAGAGGGTGGTTACTCTTTGGAATTCTCTACCCCAGAGGGCTGTGGAGGATCAGTCATTGAGTACATTCAAAACAAAGATCGATAGATTTCTAGATATTAAAGGCATCAAGGGATATGGGGATGGTGCAGGAAAATGGCGTTGAGGTAGAAGATCAGCCATGATCTTGTTGAATGGCAGAGCAGGCTCAAGGGGCCAGATGGCCTACTCCTGCTCCTATTTCTTATGTTTTTATGTCTTCTCCCCACCACCCCCCCAACCTTCTCTCTCGCAACGTCTGATGAGGTCTCTCTCTTTCTCCCCCCTCCCCACCCCCCTCAGATGTGTAGCTCCTGTTGACAGCCAGCCTGTCTGCCGAGCATGAAACCCAGAAGAGGATTTAATTGGCCTCATTAGGGTTGCAATCGCGCAACCCGCCTACTTCCCTTACGGGTTTGACGCCCGCAAATCACCTGCCACCCTTTTAAAATTGAGCCCATGGTTTGCATTTGTGATTCTTCTTGTGATGAGTTGTTGATCTCTGCTTTCCATTAACAAGAGGCAGTGAACAGAAGCCAAATGCTTCCTTAGATACACACAGAAGGCTGGAAAACAGGAAAGTGAAAAACGCCATGGGACAAAATAATGTACAACATTTTATATATATTTCATTTCTTAAGATATAAATGATGCTGCTTTCAAAATGTGAGAAAATATTTAGTTCTTGAGACCTGTATCGAAAATCTGAAAGTAGTAATGTTAATGCCAATAAACAGTGGTGAATAGATTTCTTACAAATGGACTGTTTATTAAAGAAACATTGAATGGCAACATTTTTATTATTTATAACAATGTGTTTTTCAACAATACTGTATATTGCAGCAAGAAAAACATTTAACCAAAATGACATTCAGCATGTAACATGGCAATGGTGTGGATGTGATCTGGTTCAATCCAGTCTCCTGTCAGGACTCCTGGGGAAAATGACTGAAAATGGCCGCTTATGCCATTGGGTTTCCGCTGGTCTCCTATTGGAATTGCAGGATATCAGGGGAACCCTCCTGGAATTTCAAGGCAAATAAGTTTACTACATGAACTTGCATTTATGCAGCACTTCTCACATACACTGTGCAAAATAAACCTTGGAGGCTTAGCAGGAGGGGATCAACTGAAGATGGTTACATTGAGAGGCTTGGGGCTCGATGTTAGCAGGGCTGCGGGATCGCGGCGGGGGGGTGCTATTGGGCGCATGGGTAACGCGCCTGGTGAAATTAGTCTGCCCCCCACGCGATCGCAGCCTAATTGGATCCACTTACCTGGTCTTCCGGGTTCCCCACTGCTGATCTGCGTGTCGGGCGGACTGAGCATGCGCAGTAAGCTCTGTCAGCTGGAGGAGCTCTATTTAAAGGGGCAGTCCTCCACTGACTGATGCTGCAACAAATAGAAAAAATTACAGCATGGAGCAGCCCAGGGGGAAGGCTGCTCCCAGTTTAATGATGCCTCACCCCAGGTATCATTAGATGGGGTGAGGAGGAGGGGCAGAACAGAGATCTTTCTCCCGGCGGGCGGGAGGAAGCGGCTTTCCTCTGCCACCAGGAAGGCCTGGCTCGAGGTGGCAGACGAGGTCACCTGCACCACCAACATATCGCCCACCTGCATACAGTGCAGGAGGCGCTCCAATGACCTCAGTAGGTCAGCCAAAGTGAGTACACTTACTCATTCCCCTACACTCCATCTGCCACATCACCGCCCCCACCCCACATCTCCTTCTGCACTGCCAACACTACTCTGTCACATCACCCCTCATACCCACTCAAAGCTCATCCTCATCTTACCTGCACTTACTCACCTCGCCAGTACCACTCAACCCAATCCTCATACAATCTCATGGCTCTATCTCATACTCACCCTCTCATGCATCTCTTTCACAGTCAGCCTCACTCAACCTGCCACTACCTGTGCTGCAGCCACAGGGCATGCATCACATATGTGCAGTAGCCAGCGTAAGGCAAACGTGTCGTGAGCATGAAGGGGATGCACAAGGGTGTTTGAGGGTTTGTCATGGTTGTTACTTATATTGAATTTCTGACCAACTCACATTACATATTATATTGGCACCACTACTGCCACGTCTTTGCGAATCTTGTCTGGTTTGTGCAATAATGCCCTTTCCTGAGGATCACAATGAAGACCCACAACTGATGCCACCCATTGTGTCACTGCAGAGTGGGTGTAGGTGTATTTGCAGGGCTCTTTTGTGCAGACGGCTGAGAGACGTCGGCAATGTCCCCGGTGGCACCCTGGAAGAATGCGGAGGAGAAGTTGTTGAGGGCAGTGGTGACTTTGACAGCGACAGGGAAGAAGATGGTGCTCGGGCCAGCCAGGAGCAGCTTGGCATGAAGGAGGCTGCAGATGTCCACGACTACATGTCGAGTGACTCTGAGCCTCCGTGTGCACTGCTGCTCAGAGAGGTCCAGGAAGCTGAGCTTCGGTCTGTGGACCCTGTGGCGAGGGTAGTGCCCTCTGCGACGCATCTCTCTCTGCGGTAGCCCTCCCTCCTGCTGTACAGGTGGATGTGTCACAGCACTCTGTTGTGGAGCTCCGCGTGTCAGAGGTGGACGGCGTGGCCGGCAAGGCTGGTGATGCTGTTCGCCCTCCGAGGAGGTCATGACTGCAGCTACGGCGGCCCCCATCCGGAAGATGTACATCTGAGGGGGTCCGCAAGGTAGGTACATGTCTCTGGATCCCGGGGTAAGTGTGCAAGTTGGTGAATTTTCTTGTCAGGAGGAGGGTGGTGGAGGCCAAACTTTGTCCCAAGTGACAGAGTGGCCTCCTGCAATGAGTGAGGGTCTCCCCCCCCCCCCCCCCACCCCCCACACCTGTCAAATGGACCTTTGCAGCTGCCACAGGCTGATGGCTGCAACACGTCCATTTCAACTGAGAGTGTTTCCCCCAGTATGGGAAACAGTCCCAGTTGTCAATAAAATCCCACCCCTCCGCACATAATCCCTTAATCAGGTCAGTTAATGACCTGAAATACCAAGATAAATATTGTCAAGTGGCATCCCGCTGGCTTTAATTGACTGCGGGATTCCCACCAGCGGGGGCTGCGCGCGCACGCCGGCGCGTCTATGGGGAACCCGGAAGTGGGCGGGTTGGAGCCGGGCTCCGGACCCGCTCCGGGATTCCCCGATTTTCGGAGCCCCCCCGGCCAGGAACGCACCCGATAGCGGGTGCTAAAATGAAGCCCTAAAGGTGTGATTGAAGGGAAGATTTTGAGGAAGTTTTGGAAGCAGGGAGAGAGAGAGCTACACCAGGTATTTCAGATGATGGGAGCAGAATGAATGGTTCCCAATAGTGGAGTGGGGACAAAGAGAGTCCAGTGTTGGAGAAGAGGAGGATGCATGTAGGGATGTTAGGTTGAAGGAAATCACTAAGATCCTGAGGTAAATTAGAGACTAATTTCTGTTGCTGGCGAAGTTTCTTCGGTAGATTGGTTTGTAAACTCCTGGCATCTACCCAAAGTCAAAAGAACCCAGCAGGAAATCACTGGCTTTCTTTTTTTTAAGGTGCAACTTATTCATTAGTAGGTTTCCAATTTGTTCAGCTGTAATTTGCTGCTGTTTAATGAATATGATATTTGAGTTAATACGATGTAAGTATATCATCGACTTTGCACGTGTGATCGTCTCAAGTGTGAACACATGCTCGGTACAAAACTTTTATTTTATAGATAGGCAATTGCAGGCCTTATAGGTCACAATGTTTTCATCTGGGCAAAATAGATAAATGTGAATGGATCCAAAATTGCCCAAAAGGACAATTTTATGAGGATAAGCAGTATGAATTTTAAAAAAGTTAGCTCTGGTAAAGTTCATTTTAAAGTTTTCTTATGCCACTTGTTGATTGGGTTTTCTGTTATATATTGCCTGCTGGCAAATAAACTAGCTTTGTGATAGTGTAATGGAGGTCAAATGATATACTTAGCATTTAATAAAATATGTTCCGGATGCCTCAATAGAGTAACTTCAATCATTTCTTTTGTCATGGGTTTACTTCAACTGTTGACAGTACTTGTTAATTCTGAATTTAAAAATGTATTGATCAACTTTCTAAAAATACTACCTTATAGTCTATTCTGCTAAAATTGTCCTATTCAAAAGGACTGCCTTCGGTATAGTACTAAGTTGTGAGAACTGCAACAGACAGATATGGGGGAAGTGAGTGAAGCCTATTCAGGATTTTTCATCCACAGCCTGTCTTCCTAATCCATTTGAATTAGGCAGTTAGCTAATCAGCAAAAGACTCTTCAGGCAAAAAGAGATCAATGAATGGTGCTGAAAGGAAAGGAATTCACAGAAACCGATTTATAGTCATCAACCATTCTCCAGCAAATATAACCCCCACAAATAGCTACCAATTAAGGGCAATTTTCCTGTAAGTTTCCCAATGTGCCATTGTACAGGTGACTATAGAGATAATAACAGTCTCTGAGCCCTAAATCTGCACAATTGTGATTAGAAATAACAAAGTTTAGCAAGCAACATGTTTGTGTGCCTCCCAGCAGAAAGCTGGAAACCTGTATGAAAAGTCAAAAAGGAGATGAAAAACAACAGGAAATTGTGCAAGTTAAAGAACCAAAAGGAAAACAGTCATTTGAAAGCCATTAAAAATAAAATGAACACGCATGTGCAATTACCTAAAAGATAGCAGAGAACAGTAATGGGAAGGAAGTGAGTGAACATTCTATACATTGAGATGATCTTTTGAGTGGGAAGTCTAAATCAAATAACTAACACTAACACAAATATCTTTCCAAAAGAAGTGTAGGCATTGAGTTGATTTAACTGGATTATTAATTTGGCGAACCTGGCTTGACTGCACCATTTGAAGAAAAAAAACACCAGGATATATCTGGTTTTCTCTGTTTAGGTGCAATAGCCAGGTGCCGGGTTGAAATAATGTCTGCAAAATTTGGTTACATTGCAGCAGACCAGAGCCGATTTTAGCTATTGGTGGAGAATGGGCGGATGGTAGGTGGAATACGTCTGCTGCCTGTTCTCACCGGTGGGATGCCCAAGCCATTTCGAGGCCTGAGCCTCATTCCCATTCCGCCAGCAAGCTGTGGATGCCAAGTGAGCGTCCTGCTGCAGTTTGACAGTTCTGAGAGGGCAGGAAATCGGCCAGCTCCTATGCTGCGCTGGCCAGCAGTCAAAGCCTGGAAGATGGAGGTGCCATGACCCATCAGTGTCAAAAATCAATGGAAATAATGGGGTAATTTCAACTTACCACTGGAGTGTAAAACTGGCATCGTGGGTTGGGCACCCATAATAGAAACCGCTCAATTTTCCTTTCCATTGAATTCAGTTGAAAATTACTCCCTCCCCATATGTCACTATTTACCCTGTTATTGCCTTTCATAATCTTAAACATCTTTCTCCAGTCAACCCTTAATCTTCTGAGCTGTGTAAAAAGCCCTGACTTCCTTCAGGTTTCTCTTTATAATTGTAACCCCGCATTTCCTAGATGGGGAGAAAAGATTGGAGGGTAGGTCAACCAGTCCACGTTTGGACACTTCTGGGTTGTCAGTTACTTGTCCTCTTGGTTAAAAATTATATGTGCCAAGAGCAGAGGGGGCAGTTTAAGGACACAATAGAAAGTAACTTAAGAAAATTACATAAAATGAAATGGGAAAAATAGGAGGAACAGCAGAACTGACAGCAGTGATTTTTCTAGTTCACGTATCATAGTAAGTACAGCGCAGGAGGAGGCCATTCAGCCCATCGTGCCTCTGCCGGCTCTTTGAAAGAGCTATCCAATCAGCCCCAGAGCCCTGTATTTTTTTTCCCTTCAAGTATTTATCCAATTCCCTTTTGAAAGTTACTATTGAATCTTCTTCCACCATCCTTTCAGGCAATGCATTCCAGATCATTACAACTCACTGTGTAAAAAAAATGTTTCCTCATATCACCTTTGGCTCTTTTGCCAATCACCTTAAATCTGTGTCCTCTGATGATTTGAACACCTCTATCAAATCTCCCCTTAACCTTCTCTGTTCTAAGGAGAACAACCCCAGTTTCTCCAGTCTCTCCACATAACTGAAGTCCCTTATCCTGGTAGCTGTCCAGTAAATCTCTTCTACACCCTCTCCAAGGCCTTGACATCCTTCCTAAAGTGTGGTGCCCAGAATTGAACATAATACTTCAGCTGAGGGCTAACCAATGTTTTATAAAGGTTTAGCATACTTCCTTGCTTTTGTACTCTCTGCCTCTATTAATAAAGCCCAGGATCCCGTATGCTTTTTTAACAGCCTTCTCAACTTGTCCTGCCACCATCAAAGATTTGTGTACATACACCCCCAGGTTTCTCTCTTCCTGCACTCCCTTTAAAATAGCACCATTTAGTGTACATTGCCTTGCTTCAATCTTGCTACCAAAATTTATCACTTCACACTTCTCTGTGTTAAATTTCATCTGCCATGTGTCTACCCATTTCACCAGTCTATCTATGTCCTCCTGAAATCTGTTACTATTCTCCACATTGTTTACTACATTTCCGAGTTTCATGTCATCTGCAAACTTCCAGGTCATTAATATATATCAAAAAGATATGTACAGGAATAAAAATGTTTTAAAAATAAAAGATTCAACAGCAGTAATTTTTTTTTAATGGAAAGCATATTAATTTCACTACAGCATTTTTAAAAAATGAAACTGAAACGTGCAGCCATAAGTTTTTTTTTAAAGAAACAACTTGACAGATTCCCAATGGCTCAGTAACTTTACTGTAAATAGCTGAGCCATGTAGGTCAGGGAAGAGTCCGGTTTGATCCCCGGTTTGTGTGAGTTAGCTGATTTCAGCTGGGATTGCGGTGGGGCCTTGACAATTGGCCTCAGTATCCCAGGGTTAGGGAGGGGACGATTGACCAATGATGTTGCTCTTGGTGAATCTCTGACACCCTCTACATCAAGTATGTGTGTGGATGTCAGCTGGGGAGTGGATTGGGCTTGGCTGTGAATAACCTGCTGACACTCATTGGCATGCATGAACAATGGCCACTTGTGTGAGATACCAGAGGGCACCTGTGGAATCATACCCAGCAAGCATTTACACATTCTAAATCTCCATCATTAAAGAGGATTTCAGGCTCTTCATATGAAGGGTAGCAATCAATATGTCTGCCATGCCCTTAAGCCTTATCAGCTGTTCACCAAAAAACAAAAAAAATTCCAATTGAGTTTGTAAGGAGTTAAATCGCTTCCCTTTAGCAGTTAGCGGTGAGGGGATTGTTAAAACCTTAAGTAAGAACTCCGTTCATAACATAAGTGCCTAAAGAATTTAGCATCAACATCTACATCTTTTTATGTTTTTTTAATTTATTTATGTCCTTATTCTCTATTAAAATCTAACATGTTTTGGAAAAGAGCACATATGATCTTACAATTCTGTTTTACTCTTCAAAATGTGTAGTGATGGATATTTTTTTATATATATATATATATATATATATTTATCATCTTATATACCTATGATATGAAGTACCGTACAGATCATTAATAAATTAGTGCTGCACTTTATCTTCAGTATACTTTGAATTTGTAGCAGGGGCACATTAATTGCCATTTTTTGTGGTTAGTTAGCTTGAGTAATGTTTAATTATTAATTAGTTAATACTTTTCCCATTAATTTTATATAGTGGAAGATTTTCATAATTTTTAGATTATGAATTTAAAAAGTCATTTCCAACAAAAAAGCGCTTACTTTTAGATATCAAGGAAGATTGTAAAATACTCTTTTTATATTGTCCCCTCACCACATCTTTTAAAAATATGACTTTCTTCCTGTTCCTTACATTCCACTGTGCCATGCATAATTCACTATTAAGAAGATGGAATATCAGCTGGTTCCTGTCCCTCATCCAACAGAATTCAATAACTGGCATCTAGCATATGTTGTAAAGTGGGTTGAATGTCCCGCAGCCACCCCTATCTGGGGTGCAGGTGGAGGAGGAAAGGTATCTCCTCTCTATTCAGTACAATTACGATGTGGAGATGCCGGTGATGGACTGGGGTTGACAATTGTAAACAATTTTACAACACCAAGTTATAGTCCAGCAATTTTATTTTAAATTCACAAGCTTTCGGAGATTTTCTCCTTCCTCAGGCAAATGTTTCAAGGAAGGAGAAAATCTCCGAAAGCTTGTGAATTTAAAATAAAATTGCTGGACTATAACTTGGTGTTGTAAAATTGTTTACAACAGTACAATTACGGAAGGCTTGGCTGATTCTGGAATTCACTACTAGAAAATCATGTGGCCAGAACTTATGTCATACTATTCTGTGGTGCAAAGAATTAATGTACTTCTAAGCTGCATCTTTGCTATTGCCACAAGGTGAATATAATTAATATGTATTCATTATCTCAGTTTATTTGAATACACATTTTTCTGAAATGTAAAAGTTAAATATTTCCTAAAGAGATTAATTTCATATAAGCCAATTGATTTTTGGAATGATTTTTCTCATAAGCCAATTCTGTTTGGAAACAAATAGAGCTGCAATTTAAATTTATCATTTACTTTTGGTTTTGATATCACAACCAAGAATTATATAGAGTACCATTTTTAATGGGTCATAGGCAGTGAGGTGGACATACAACCTTACACTTATTAACACTCATGTACAGTATTGCATTAAATTGAGCTATTGGGGTATAATTTGAGGTGGACACCTAAAACAGGCGTTAGGTTGCTTCAATATGTTAATGAGAGGCCTTACAGCTGTTGAAGGACTCATTTACAAAATTAGTTATTGATGAGCGGGTCAGGATTCTTCAGTGGCCCCTGCAGCTGCCAACAAAAGGTGTTTTTTTACAAAACACCTTTCTGTAGAAGGAGCAGGAGTACTCCCCCCGCCCCTACCCCCCGACTCCACAGTCCTGGTTATCAATCCCACCCCCCATTCCCCGCTCCAACCACCACCACCCCTACCAGACCTTACCCGAAAGCTGTTGCCGGCGAGGTAGGTGACCCAAAATCCATTTTTCTTGTGGGACGAGCTGCCTGTAGAGGCGCAACAGGTTCCGGCAGCTCACCCAGATATGTACATGAGACCCAAGGAACAATTTCGGGCCGGCTTCAGGCTTCTCTGTTTGGACAAAAATAGGCCCAGACCAATTTCCACCCCAATACCTCCTCAAAGGTAGGGATTCCAAGTGTTTCTTCTCTCAATTGAATGGCCACCCTTTATCTACATTCCTGGAGTACTCATGAGCCTCAGTCTTTCACTTTTGTAAAGAGACTGCCAAAATCAAGTGCTACTGCTTTTGGAGTAACTTTAATGTATATTTTGGATATGGTACAAATATAAGTGCTGTCCTTAAGAGATTGATAATTGATTGATTGATTCTGAAGAGTGCTATGTTTCCAGACATTGTTGGTACATAAAAAATAAAGGTTGAAATTCTGCTTTAGATAGGCATTGCCTTTTCAGTCCTTCCGTGCCTAATAGGCCCCAAGATTAGCAGTCGCGTTGGGAATATTTGTTTGAGAATGTACTAATTTGCAACAAATATAAATTAGCATGCCAACTCAAGTAGGCAGTTTAAATATGTTATGAGATGGTTTAAGCTATGAAGGGTTTTTGAATTGTACATTTATTTTCTCAACACACAACTTAATTTTTAATATTTTCAGTCATATTCTAGAAAGCTGCCATTTTGCTGTCAGTTTGTAATGACTCAGTTAGCAGTCTAGGCATGCAGAATGCATGAGGTTTTCCTGATGATGTATAGGTTTAATTACAGTCACAATTCTACTCAGTCTATTTTTCAGTCTGCATTAGTGCACAACAAATGCTTCCAGCTTACTTATGCATGAGGTTACTGTGGGGTCTCAGTAATTCTTGTATTATTGATCTTTTCAAAACACTGGTACCACAACTTTCTGTTAGTTAATGTTTGGAATCAACACTTTTTATCTACCCTTGTGCAAATAGTTAATACATTTTGATGTAGATATATATTTATTTTTTCCTTCTCACTGATAATGGTGACTCATGCTAGGGCTGTGGTATCCTGGAGTACTTGCCAAAATGGCAAATCTTCATGTGGAAGCCCAGGCAGTAACTATTCAGTGGTCCCCTTTCTTTCTTCCTTTCTTTCAAAATGGCCATCAGCCACTCCATCTTCAAAAAAACCCACCCTCCACACTTCTTATCCTTGCAAACTACCAACCCATCTCCCACCTCCCTTTCCTCACCAAAGCAATTGAACGTGTTCTGACCTCCCAAATTTATGCCCATCTTTCCCGCAACTCCCTATTTGAGACTCTTCAACCAGGTTTCCGCACCTGCCACAGCACCAAGACCTAACCAAAGTCACAAATACCATCCTCTGTGACTGTATTGCACTTTCTCTCCTTGTCCTCCTCTACCTCTTTGCAGCCTTTGACACCATCACCACACCATCCTCCTCTTTTCTTTTTTCCATTGACCAGCTCAGTGGGACTGCCCTTGATTTGTTTCATTCTTACCCATCTAAAGGTAGCCAGAGCATTGTCACCAATGACTTCACATCCCACCCCCATACTGTTGCCTCTGGAGTCCACCAAGGATCTGTCCTTGGCCCCCTTTGCTTCCTCATCTACACACTGCCCCTCAGTGACATCACCTGCAGTCATGGTGTGGACAAGCACATGTACACTAATGATACCCAGCTCTACCTCTCCCCAGGCTGAACAGCCTGGGGGTCTTTTCTCTAGAAAAGAGAAGGCTGAGAGTTGACCTGATAGAGGTCTTTAAGATAATGAAAAGGTTTGACAGGGTAGACGTAGAGAAAATGTTTCCACTTGTGGGGGAGTCCAAAACTAGAGGTCATAAATATACGATAGTCACTAATAAATCCAATAAGGAATTCAGGAGATTACCCAAAGAGTGGTAAGAATATGGAATGTGCTACCACAAGTTGAGGCAAATAGCATAGATGCATTTAAGGGAAAGTTAGATAAGCACATGAGGGAGAAAGGAATAGAAGGGTATGCTGATAGGGTTACATCAAGTAGGAAGAGTGGAGCCTCGTGTGGAGCATAAACTGCTTGTCTGATATTAATTCTTAGATAAGCCACAATTTCCTCCAGTTAAACATTGGGACGACTGATATAATCATCATCGGCACCCGTCACAAATTTTGTATCCTTGCCTTTGATTCCATTCGCCTCCCCAGCCATTGTCACAGGCTGAACCAGACTGTTCACAGTCTCAGTGTCCTATTCGACACTTAGCTGCACTTCTAACCCAATATCCTCTCCAACACAAAGACTTTCTCCTTCCACCTCCGTAACAATACTGCCTCCACCTCTATCTCAGTTTATCTAACACTGAAACCCAACTCCAGACTTGCCTATTTCAATGCTCTCCTGGCTGGCCTCCCATCCTTCATCTTCCATTAATTTCGGCTCATCCAAAGCTCTACTGCCCATATCTAATCCTTGTCAAATCCTGCTCGTCCATCACCGCTGGCCTACATTGACTCCCAGTCTCCCAAGCCACAAATTTAAAATTTGCATCGTCATGGCCTTGCTCCTCCCTATCCGTGTAACCTCCTCTGGCCCTGCAGCTCTCCCCAACCTCTACCCTGTTCTGATTCTGTCCTATTGTGCATCCTCCTCTCCCTACACCCGTCCATTGACAGCCACGCCTTCAGCTGCCTAAACCCCAAGCCCTGGAATTCCTTTAGTGACATATTAGGAGGAGAGAGAGGGGGGGGAAGATGAACCCTTATATTTTTGAAAGGGAAAGTTTCTCTTAAACAACATTTTAAATATTTAGTCAGAAATCTGTTGGCTATTCTACAATTTCTTTCACCACCAGATAAAGCCTCCATTCTGTAAAGTTTTTGCTTTGCATAGAAAGACATTATGGTGGCTGAGCTCTGCTCTTGCAGTGTGATGTAAATATCTTGCCACAGAATTCTGACTACTGAAGGAACAGATGTTTATTATTTTTCATATGAGCCAAGCTTCTGTGGAAAGTTATATAGGCCAGCTACAGAGCATAAGCAGGTCATGTCATCTTGTCCATAGTACAGTGTTGGGAGAATAGGCAGTGGCATCTCCCTGGGGATGCAGAAAACAGGATTACAAGCTAGATTTCTCTATAACACAGATGTTTGTGGTTCCAAATACTTGGAAGGGATTTTTTTTTGTGCGTGAACTATTGAAATTTTCTGTATTTTAATTGCTATGTATTTCCTCATTTTAAAATACCACAATGATACACCGTCATTGTATAAGATAATCACCCATGGATTCCCAATGGAAAATTGTGCACATGATGCTGTTTTATAGGTGACACAGAAATATTACTGCAGTCCTTTAGGATTAAGTATGGGTTGCTCTGCCTAGTACAGCAGCTTGCATATTTGATTTAAGACTGGTTTGATACCTTTAAGAATAAATACACAGCCATGATTTACTTTACTACTTTTCACATCATTCACCTGACGAAGGAGGAAGCCTCCGAAAGCTTGTGAATTTAAAATAAAATTGCTGGACTATAACTTGGTGTTGTAAAATTGTTTACAATTACTTTACTACGGTTCCTTATATCCTCACAAAAGAAATACTTTCCACAACTAGAATATATATCCACAAGAAACAAATAGACTTTGGATTAAGAATAGCTTTCAGAAAGTGTATCTGATGTCTGTGCTGAAACAAACACTGAAAACAGTGGCTATGGCCTTTTTTAAATGTATGGCAAAAAAGGTCATCCATTTTGATGTATAATTTAGGGTACAGGCACGTAGACTAGAACAAACAGAGCTGGCACTTAGATTGTGTGAAGTACCTGACAAGTGGTAGACAAGAGCATTGAGTTTTGATGTGTAAAGTCCCCAAAGATCTAATCAGCTGCTGCAAATATGCCACTGTTTTGTGATTGAAGGTTACAGAAGCCAGCTGGCACCCCGCACTTCACCGTGGGGTGGTACAGAATCAGTCGTGCAGTGCCTTGACAGCTGTGAATCATTTTACCACATTAAGCATCTAATTGTTGTAAAAATACCTTTTGGCACCTTGGATTATGAAAAAACCCTAAAGCATGAGGCACATTGCAACTTATACATGTTTAATAACATTCCTGGCATATTTTTAAAAGAATTTAATAAAAGCAAAAGCTGTCTTTTGGCCACTGGGTAGATGGCAACATGTTTGGGCTTTGTATCAAGATTGAAGTGATTGACATTGACAACCATCTCATTATGGAAGACTGCAAAGTGCCTGCCTTGGATAAGCAACAACTGTCATCATCACCACAATCATAACAGCAGCAAACAACAATAACAAACTTATGTCTGTGTTATACAACAATCTTCACACTAAATTTGCACTCACAAAATAAATTTAGAATAAAATCTGTGGTATAAACGAGCTAAATTGAAATCTAATTCAGCTGTCTCACCTACACTGAGACCACAATGTAGACGGGTCAAGGCTGGATCTGCACTGTGTAGTTGCCATACAACCACTGGAGCTGACACAATGCCCCAGAATCCTGCCCTAGTTACTTATCGGTATTAGCCAGACCTCTTTAGGCCAGTAGACTCACACAGGTAAGTAAACATAACATGTGCATTACCAATCAAGTACCAGATGCTCCAAGCACCATTATGCATGTGAAGGCATCCATGGCATACACATGACATGATGGCATTCCAAGTTTCAGAAGAAACGGGAGCACCACAGTTAGCAACAAGTTTGACTTACTTGGCGTAAATTAGACAGGATTGTTTTCTGCACATTCATGCAGCATACCTTCCATCTTTTAGTTTAGGTGAAATTTTACAATATGATTTCCTATTGCTGTACCTTTTAACCAGTTGTTGGTAGATTATAACACCTTATATGGTGGGATAATGCAGTAGTTCTATTTTATATAACACACTAGTTTAAGTGTAATCTCTTATTAAAAAGTTTTAAAATAACCTCAGCTCACTCTTTGTTCTCCCTTGCTTTTCTCACTTGTTCCAGGTGAAGAATACCCAATAGCTGAAACATCATTTATAATCTCTCAAGTTTACAGCATACAGCATAGAACAAACATTTATTTACCTTCCCTCCCCAAATGACACAGCATCATGTTTTGAAATTTCCTTTAGCTAAACATTGGTAAGACCAAAATCATCGTCTTCAGCCATATGCTCACAACTCCATACCCTCACCACCACCTCCATCTGCCTCCACGACTATTTTCTCAGGCTGAACCAGACTTTTCGCAACCTTGGTGTCTCAGTCGACTCCAAGTTGAGCTCCTGACCCCACATCCTCTCCATCCGAAAGACTGATTACTTCCACCTCCATTATACTGCCCACCTCCACCCCGACCTCAGCCCATCTTCTGCTAAAATCCTCATCCATTTGCCATCTACAAACTTAACTATTCCAATGCTTTCCTAGCTGGCCTCTCATCCTCTACCCTCCATAAACTTCAACTAATCCAATGCTTTGCTTCCTGTATCCTAACCTGCACCAACTCCAGCTCATCCTCATTAACCTACAATTGGCTTCCAGTCCCCCAATGCCTCAAATTTTAAATTATTATCCTTGTGTTTAAACCCCTCTATAGTCTTGCCCTTCCTAATCTCTGTAACCTTCGCCAGCCCTACAACCCACCCACTCCCGTGCTCTTCGCTACATCACCTTCTCCCTTTGCCCCACCATTGTGCCTCCAGCTGCCTAGGTGTTCTGTTCTGGAATTCCATTCTTAAATCCCTCCACCTCCCTTAAAACCCTGTTTAAAACCTACCCCTATAACCAAGGTTTTGATCACCCCTCCTAATTTCTCGCTGTTTGGCTTGGCACCCATTTTGCCTTGCATCTCTGTGAAGCACCTCGAGACTTTTTTTTACATTAAAGGTGCCATATAAATGCAAGTTTTTATTGTTGTATTGCACATTGTATACAAAGGGACTGTTTGAGTCGTAACGAAGGCAAAAGATGTAGCTGGTTGAAGAAAACAAACATTTGGAACTCCCTAAATGGGTAAATGTATAACCTGGTATGGTTCTGAGCCTTAACAGTTCAGGAGAATGCCAGATTCAATCCCTGATCTATGCTGAGTTAGCTGATCTCAGATGGGATAGCACTGGCAACATTGTGAATAGCATTTGTATGCTCAGGCCAGGGAGGTGTAAAACTAATACAGGTTCCTGCTTTTTATTGCTCTCCAGTAAAAGTGAATGGATATGTGCAGATGTTGGGTGAGCTACAGTTCTTCTCCTCCTCCCCCTCTGTAGGTCTGCTGACATCTATTGCCTGGGTTCATACATGAAGGTTGGTCAGTTGGGTAAGATAATGAAGAGTTGCCGGAGTGGAGCCATACTTCATAATGGTCTGTGCCTTCAGGAGAGGAGGGACAGGAAGAGAAAGCTGGACAACATTTTTTTTTAATTGCAATTTATACACCAAATATTTCAGTCATAATAACTTCCAACTAAACTGATACATTTATTTAATAAATACAGTGGGTGTTACAAAAAGTCTTGCAACTAGCATGCATCCATCACAGTCCACATATCACACACCACACTTCACACATCAGGTGCCATAGTTTGTTAGAGATGTAAAAAATCTTGGAAAGAAAGCCAATAATAGACCTAAAGATTACTTTCTGCTTGCCCTCAGCAGTTCACAAGTAGCTATTAACTACCTGGATTTACCTACTTATTGCAGAGGTCTTAAAAGCCCATGCTAGGGTAGGAGCTAAACTGCACAATCTTATTCCAGACACAAGACTACCCATGAACAATACCATGATATATCCATTAATATAGTGAAAACACCTTGTAAACATTTGCTATTGCTCTATATTTCACTTCTACTCTAAGTCTATCGCTATATGCAGACAGATGAGCAGCATTGGGTGAGGATGGTCTATGCGCTTCCTCACAGCTGGCAACATTACCATTGCACAATGAGTTGGCAGGAGAGCCAATTCAGATGCAGGAAGATGGGCTCATTTTTGTGTAATGCTCCTTCTAGTGGTTGTCTAAGAACTCCAAAAATTACTCAAGGTAAGTCCAGCTCCAGGATTGTGCATCTGCCAGTAAGCTATTAATTCTTGCCCCTTGAGCTAACAGGATGTTAAACAATTTATTCTATGTATATATCTTATAAATGTCCTTCAGGACTCAGCTAACAGTCTTATACCTGTGAATACGTTCATTCAGACTGTTCAGAATGATGAACTGCATGTCTTCCAACAATGTAGATATTATGTTGAGTTTTTATGCCTGTGAAGATCCGTGGTCAAATTTTTAGCATTGTTATTGTTGAAGTGTCAAATAGGGCCTCAGGAAATATTATCCTTTATTTCGCTAAGCAATTATATGTTTGAAGTCCAAATAACCTGGTATTAACACATGCGTGCAGTTTTATCTTTTCTTTTTGTCTATTAAGATGTGACAAGAAAGGTGTACAATTGTTCTCTAAGCTTTTTCCTAATAACACATTATCTAACATTCATTACGCACGATCTCTGATGTAGTACACATTGTTTATGACTCCCTACAGAAAACCCTTTAACTAGAACACACCCCTCATTATAAAGACTTGCACGAGGGAGTATTATAGGTGTACTGCACTGGGTACTAGGATCAAGTGTGCTACAAGATATCAGCAATGAAAGGCTCCCATTCATTATTCTAACATTTCACCTCTCACAGATGACATTTCCATTCTCTAGGCCTAACTCTAAGACTATCATTGTTGAGAATGACAAAATGGACCCTCTTGTGAAGTATACTTATCAAATCAAGGGGAGTGCTATGATTCGGATCTACTGACGACTGGAATTTGAGACTGTCACAATTCATATTTCTTATTCCTGTGCACCATCATTAGAGAAGCCCTTACCAAAAATAAATAGGTAGGCATAAGAAATAAATATTTATTAACATGTTGAAAAAGAATGTGAAGGAATGAATTTAATATGCATTCGATATACTGTATATTGGAATACATAAAAATGTTCCATAAAATATTTATTTTTGAAAATAAATTAACTGTTAAGGTGCTACAGGTGCAAAACAGTTATGCTAGGCACTGGACCATGAATGCTCACTGCCACAATGTGAGAGATGCAATTAATTCCTCAATCCTGTTCAGTTCCTAATCTGGGCAGGGGAGCACAAAGGACAATCTATGAGGATGGAGGGAAAGGATGGAAAACTGGACGGGGTGGGCAGTACTCTAAACTCCTCCTGCATTTGCAAGGTGCCTTTGCATAGGTCTGAGAATACGTGAACCCCCTCAGCAGCTGACGTGCTGGTGGACTGTAGAACGGGTATAAGTTACTTGCCTTGTAAAACTATTGAAAAACTGTGGATAAATTATCCAGTAATAATGTCAAAATTTGTGCATCATTGCCAAGCTATCTTTTGCCTGCATTAATAAATGTATAGAATATTATATGAAAAAGCATTTATCTTTATGCATCACATATCACATACTGATCTGGTATACATATAAGAAAAGGGAAAAAATAAGTAAGTGGCAGGGATATATTACAGGCCATCAACAGAGGTGGATGCACTGCTGTGGGAGGCTATAAAGAAGGTTAGGCCTTCATTGTAATCATGGAAGATTTTATTCTCCATACATAGAAAGGGACTTACAGTGGAGACAATCTGTATGTGTGAAGGAATTTATGGAGTCATTTCAATTCAGAAAACAATATTTTATTTGACCCAACTAATGAAGGAATAATAAGCAAAGTGGAAGTAAGGAAACATTTGGCGATCATAAAATTATTAATTTTATAGCTGAAACAAGGACAGAATAGATAATAAACATTATTTGGAAGGGCGGACTTTGAGGGGCCAGAATAAAATGGGAAGAACTATTTAATGGGAAGGATGTGGAAGAAAATGTAAGGGGGTTAAATTGGTTAACCCCCAAAAACGGGCACTGGGATCGTGGTGTGCGATTAACCCACGCCCAGTTGTTGAGATGCAGGCAACATGTAATATTCGTGCTGCCTGCTGTTTTACATGATTGCTGTGTGCAGCCAGCACTACCTGCACTGTTGAGTGGCTGCTCACCAACAGGGAGCCTAGATATCATGAGTGGCTGGCACCACTTAAAGGCAGCCTGTACCTCTTAAAGGGGAGGTGCACTGTGGCTGCAGGAAATGGTGGAAGTCAATGGTGAAGTGAATCTGTGCTGCAATATAGTGAAGCATGGTGATGATGGGGACTCTGGAATTTTTAATAAGCAACATCTTGGTTTGCGGGAAACAAAGTTTGCGGGACTCATATTTTCAAAATATAAGATATGGGTCTGAATGGAGTCTGAACGGAGATCAGAAATCGCACAAGTAAAATACAAATGCAAGTCCTGTCCTTATGTTTGTAAATTGTTGAGTTCTTTCAAAACATTGAATAAAGGTTGCTCACAACTACATCCCACATCCTCCAATCTGCACACCAGACCACGACAATCTACCGTTCTGAGTTTGTACCGGGCCAACGGGAAAGCGTGCACCAAGGTTCTCTGATAATGCACTAGAGGCCTTGATGCAAGAGGTGGACAGAAGGAGGGACATCCTATATCTGCAGGGGCGCAAGAGGCCCTCCAGACTGAGGCAGTAGGGGACGAGGTCAATGCCAGGAGTATAGCACCAGGAACATGGATGCATTGTAGGAAGAAGTGTAATGATTTGTCACGAGTGGTTGAGGTGCTTGAGCTCAGCTGTCAAGTGGCATATCCTACCAACTGCATCACTAGTTGCATCCACTGCTCCACATTACACCCCCCATCACCCATCTACCAACAAACTCTTTCAATCAGTCGTCAACTCTTCCAATCAGATGCTTCATCTCACTCTCACACATTACCACACAACTCACTGGTCATGCACACTGACAGCTATTCAACCATGACAGCCACATCACCCAAATATCTTGCAGGACACTCACCGACACACTTCTCACTTTCTTGAAGGAGAAGGTGGCGCATAACAGGAGGCAGCAAGTAGCAGTGGCTCCATGGAATATGAACCTGCTGTCCTCTCTCAGGATGACAGCATTCCTGTCCCATCCCTGCCACTCTGCCAGTGCCCTTGTTGTTGCTTGTCAGCTAGCCAGCCCATTCCCCGTAGAGTATTGAAACTTTATTATGGGAACATAGGAACAAGAGTAGGCCATTTAGCCCCTCGAGCCTGTTCCGCCATTCAATGAGATCATGGCTGAGCTGTGACCTAACTCCATATAGCCTCCTTAGCCCCATATTGCTTACTAGCTTTGGTGAACAAAAATCTATCAATCTCAGATTTAATATTAACAATTGAGCGAGCGTCAACTGCCATTTGCGGAAGAGTTCCAAACTTCTACTTTGCATGTAGAAGCGTTTCCTAACTTCACTCCTGAAAGTCCTGGCTCTAATTTTTAGGCTATGTCCGCTCGTCCTAGTATTCAAATATAAGAGACCTCCAAAAACAGTTACAAATGCATCATCAGCCAGAAGCAATAATCCAGCAACGAACCTGTAACCACTGCATGGTCCCTTTAAATAGCGCTGGTGGGGGATCCTCCATGTTGTTTAAGACCTGTTCAGCTGTTCATGGTTAAGACTGTGCGTTGGCTAGAGCATGGAGTTCCAAAAGCACATCTGTCCCTTTAAATCAGCGTTGCACACTGATGAACCGCATAATCTCCCTACTTTACATGCTGCCGGCATTCGTTAAGTGCGCGTGTGCAAATGCGTTTACCAATATGGCGTCCTGCGCATGTCATAAGAACATAAGAACATAAGAAATTGGAGCAGGAGTAGGCCAATCGGCCCCTCGAGCCTGCTCCGCCATTCAATAAGATCATGGCTGATCTGATCCCAACCACAAATCTAAAGAACACAAGAAGTCGGAGCAGGACCCGGCCACATAGCCCCTGGGCCCTCTCCGCCACCCACAGGGCATTGACCAATCCGAACTCAGCTTCATGTCCAATTTCCTGCCCGCTCCCCATAACCCCTAATTCCCTTTACTTCTAGGAAACTGTCTATTTCTGTTTTAAATTTATCTAATGATGTAGCTTCCACAGCTTCCTGGGGCAGCAAATTCCACAGACCGACCACCCTCTGAGTGAAGAAGTTTCTCCTCATCTCAGTTTTGAAAGAGCAGCCCCTTATTCTAAGATTATGCCCCCTAGTTCTAGTTTCACCCATCTTTGGGAACATCCTTACTGCATCCACCCGATCAAGACCCTTCACAATCTTATATGTTTCAATAAGATTGCCTCTCATTCTTCTGAACTCCAATGAGTAGAGTCCCAATCTACTCAACCTCTCCTCATATGTCCGCCCCCTCATCCCCGGGATTAACCGAGTGAACCTTCTTTGTACTGCCTCGAGAGCAAGTATGTCTTTTCTTAAGTATGGAGACCAAAACTGTATGCAGTATTCCAGGTGCGGTCTCACCAATACCTTATATAACTGCAGCAATACCTCCTTGTTTTTATATTCTATCCCCCTAGCAATAAAAGCCAACATTCCGTTGGCTTTCTTGATCACCTGCTGCACCTGCATACCAACTTTTTGATTTTCTTGCACTAGGACCCCCAGATCCCTTTGTACTGCAGTACTTTCCAGTCTCTCGCCATTAAGAAAATAACTTGCTCTCTGATTTTTCCTGCCAAAGTGCATAACCTCACATTTTCCAATATTATATTGCATCTGCCAAATCTCCGCCCACTCACCCAGCCTGTCTATATCCCCTTGCAGGTTTTTTATGTCCTCCTCACTCTCTACTTTCCCTCCCATCTTTGTATCATCTGCAAATTTTGATATGTTGCACTCGATCCCCTCCTCCAAATCGTTAATATAGATTGTAAAGAGTTGGGGACCCAGCACCGACCCCTGTGGAACACCACTGGTTACTGGTTGCCAGTCCGAAAATGAACCATTTATCCCAACTCTCTGCTTCCTGTTCGATAACCAATCCTCCACCCATGCCAGAATATTACCCCCAATCCTGTGATTTTTTATCTTAAGTAATAATCTTTTATGTGGCACCTTGTCGAATGCCTTCTGGAAGTCTAAATACACTACGTCCACTGGTTCCCCTTTATCCACCCTATACGTTATATCCTCGAAGAACTCAAGCAAATTTGTCAGACATGACTTCCCCTTCATAAAGCCATGCTGACTTTGTCCTATTAAATTATGCTTATCTAAATGTTCCGTTACTGTCTCCTTAATAATAGACTCCAAAATTTTACCCACCACAGATGTTAAGCTAACTGGCCTATAATTTCCAGCCTTCTGCCTACTACCCTTTTTAAATAATGGTGTTACATTAGCAGTTTTCCAATCTGCCGGGACCTCTCCTGAGTCCAGGGAATTTTGGAAAACTATCACCAAAGCATCCACAATCCCTACTGCCACTTCCCTCAAGACCCTAGGATGGAAGCCATCAGGTCCAGGGGATTTATCCGCCTTGAGTCCCATTATTTTACTGAGTACCATCTCCTGAGTGATTTTAATCGTATTTAGCTCCTCCCCCCCGAGAGTCCCCTGTTTGTCCAGTGTTGGGATATTCTTAGTGCCCTCTACTGTAAAGACTGAAACAAAATATTTGTTCAGCATTTTTGCCATCTCCATGTTTCCCACCATTAATTTCCCGGTCTCATCCTCTAAGGGACCTATGTTTGCCTTAGCCACCCTTTTTCTTTTTATATAACTATAGAAACTCTTGCTATCTATTTTTATATTTTTTGCTAATTTCTTTTCATAATCTAACTTCCCTTTCTTAATCAATCCTTTAGTTACTTTTTGCTGTCTTTTGAAGAATTCCCAATCTTCTATCCTCCCACTAAGTTTGGCTACCTTATATGTCCTTGTTTTTAGTCGGATACTATCCTTGATTTCTTTACTTAGCCACGGATGGCTGTCATTTCTTTTACACCCTTTTTTCCTCAGTGGAATATATTTATTTTGAAAGTTGTAAAATAACTCCCTAAATGAACACCACTGCTCATGTACCGTCTTACCCTTTAATCTATTTTCCCAGTCCACTTTAATCAATTCCGCTCTCATACCATCATAGTCTCCTTTATTCAAGCTCAGTACGCTTGTTTGAGAATCAACCTTCTCACCCTCTAATTGGATATGGAATTCAACCATGTTGTGGTCGCTCGTTCCAAGGGGATCCTTAACTAGGACATTATTAATTAATCCTGACTCATTACACAGGACCAGGTCCAAGGTTGCCTGCCCCCTTGTAGGATCAGTTACATACTGCTCAAGAAATCCATCCCTGATGCACTCAATGAACTCGTCCTCAAGGCTGCTCTGCCCAATTTGATTTGTCCAGTTAATATGATAATTAAAATCCCCCATAATTATGGCTGTTCCCTTATTACATGCCCCGACTATCTCCTGATTAATACTTCTTCCAGCAGAGTTGCAACTATTAGGAGGCCTATATACTACGCCCACTAATGTTTTTTTTCCCTTATTATTCCTTATCTCCACCCAAACTGTTTCATTATCTTGATGCTTTGTCCCAATATCATTTCTCTGTATTACAGTGATTCCTTCCTTTATTAACATAGCCACCCCACCTCCCCTTCCTTCCTGCCTGTCCTTCCTGATTGTTAAATACCCTGGCATATTTAATTCCCAGTCGTTATCACCCTGCAGCCATGTTTCTGTAATGGCCACAAGATCATACCCATACGTAGTTATTTGTGCCGTTAACTCGTCCATTTTATTACGAATGCTACGTGCATTCAGATAAAGAACTTTCAAATCTGTCTTGTGACGCTTAGTTCCTGCTTTTTCCTTTTTTAACACTTTACCTATTACTCCATACCTTCTGTCCCTTCCTGTTACGCTTTCCTCTCTCTCCCTGCTCAGGTTCCCAACCCCCTGCCACTTTAGTTTAAACCCTCCCCAACAGCACTAGCAAACACTCCTCCTAGGACAGCGGTCCCGGCCCTGCCTAGGTACTGGTCCCACCTCCCCCAGAACCGTTTCCAGTGTCCCAGGAATTTGAATCCCTCCCCCTTGCACCATTCCTCTAGCCACGTATTCATTTGAAATATCCTCCTATTTCTACTCTGACTAGCACGTGGCACTGGCAGCAATCCTGAGATTACTACCTTTGAGGTCCTATTTTTTAATTTACCTCCTAACTCCCTATATTCTGCTTTTAGGACCTCATCCCCTTTTTTACCTATATCGTTGGTGCCTATGTGCACCACGACAGCTGGCTGTTCGCCCTCCCCCTCCAAAATGTTCTGTAGCCGCTCCGAGACATCCTTGATCCTTGCACCAGGGAGGCAACACACCATCCTGGAGTCTCGGTTGCGGCCGCAGAAACGCCTGTCTATTCCCCTTACAATTGAGTCCCCTATCACTATAGCTCTGCCACTCTTTTTCCTCCCAGCCTGTGCAGCAGAGCTACCCGTGGTGCCAGGAAGTTGGCTGCTGCTGCCTTCCCCTGATAAGTCATCCCCCCCAACAGCATCCAAAGTGGCATATCTGTTTGAGAGGGGGATGGCCACAGGGGACCCCTGCACTACCTGCCTGCATCTCTTACTCTTCCTGGTGGTCACCCATTCACTTCCTGCCTGTATACCCTTTACCTGCGGTGTGACCAACTCGCTAAACGTGCTATCCACGAGTTTCTCTGCATCGCGAATGCTCCACAGTGAGTCCACCCGCAGCTCCAGCTCCGAGATACGATCGGTCAGTAGCTGCAGGTGGACACACTTCCCGCACACATGGTCGGCAGGGACACTGGTAGTGTCCATGACTTCCCACATCTTGCAGGAGGAGCATATCACGGGTGCGAGGTCTGCTGCCATGACTTGCCTTAGCTTAGTTACCCCTTTTAAATTACGTTGAAATTAGAAAATGTTAACTATACTCGGGACCTAGGTTCACTAAAAAAAACCACTATCTGCTATAAAACCTGCAGATCTTCCCTTTCTTATTACTTTACTTACAGTAAAATGGTAGAAATACTCACCTGAACCTACTCACCAATCAGCTGCCTCCCCTGTGCCACGTCACTTTCTGACTGGTGACGTCACCCTGAACTCTGCCGCTGGTCTCAGAGTCTCGCTCTCAGAGTAAGCTCTGGTCTCGCTCTCTCCGCGCTGTTTATATCCCCGCTCTGGTCTCGCTCTCTCCCGCCGCTCACCGACTGAACTCTCGCTCTCTCCGCGCTGTTTATATCCCCGCTCTGGTCTTGCTCTCTCCCGCCGCTCACCGACTGAACTCTCGCTCTCTCCGCGCTGTTTATATCCCCGCTCTGGTCTCGCTCTCTCCCGCCGCTCACCGACTGGACTCTCGCTCTCTCCGCGCTGTTTATATCCCCGCTCTGGTCTCGCTCTCTCCCGCCGCTCACCGACTGGACTCTCGCTCTCTCCGCGCTGTTTATATCTCCGCTCTGGTCTCGCTCTCTCCCGCCGCTCACCGACTGAACTCTCGCTCTCTCCGCGCTGTTTTTATCCCCGCTCTGGTCTCGCTCTTTACCGGAAGTGTGCGTGCGCATCTCAAACGCCATTTTTGGTGCCTAGGAGTCCATGTAGCGCCTACACAACGGGCGCTATACGGCCCAATATAGCCCCCTTAGTGTTTTATGGTGATATTTTTTTCACATTGTAGAGCGAGGTCATTCCAGAAACAAGTCAAGGACCAAATAGTGAGTAAAACCGACACAGATAAAGAGGAAGTCACGGAAGATATTAGGGAGAAGGGGCTTATAAAATTCTGGAATTTACAAGGAAGGAATAGGATGAGAGAAACCATACATTCAATTAGAGGAAGGCCAACAACTGAAAAGCAATGCAAAGAGGGAACAAGAGAGGAATATAAGTGAAAAGATTAAAGACAATAACAAAGTATGTCATCAGCAAGATAGGGAGGCAGTTGGACTATTTAGCAGTGGCAATGCGGAGGTGATAGCTGAAGACAGAGGAGTGGCAGAATTACTAAATTATTATTTGCAGAATTACTAAATTATTATTTTGTCTATTTTGTGATTGTTTTGTGCAATTAAAAGAAGGGAAGAGATTTCTGATTTTAGAGAGAAAAAGAGAAAGCAGACTGGAAATCCGTAGTATGAGAAGGAAAGCTATAATAGAAAGGCTCTGAGTTCTAACAATTTGCATTCAAGGTGGGTGCTGGTGGAGTTGGCTGAAGAGATTGTAAATCCCCTCGCCAATATCTTTCAAAGTTCATGGATGAACAGAATGCAATTAGAAAGAGCCAGGATGAGTTCAGAAGGGGCAGCAAGTGTCTGGCCAATTTACTGGACTCTTTTGAGGAGGCCGCAGATCTGGAGGATGAGAGTGAAGCAGTGTGTGTTGTCTGTCTGTATTTGAGGAAAGCACTTGACGTTTTCCAACAGGGAGTGTTGTTTAACAGTATTCTATAAATGAGTTACTGGAATCGATCCTGGTGCATTCAGGATAATCATGCAGCTTAACCAACATTCCTTAAAGGACCACTGGAGGCTGCCGCCAAAATGGTAAGTTTTTAAAATAATACTTACCTGTATGTGGAGTCACGAGGAGCAGGAGTGCACCTCCTGGTTCCACAGCAGTCCCAAAGACCATTGTCAGCCCCTCCTGATCGCCTCAATCCCTCTCAATCATCTACAATCTCTCCCGAGCGCCTTTCCCCTTCCTCCCAGGACCTATCTGTGGGTTGCTGCCAGGGAGGAAGCCGGCTCAACTTCATCACTGTTTAACCAGCAGCTCTTCTCTGGTTGCCCAATTGGCACCTCACTGGCAATATGCAGATGGGGCCCAATGCCCAATTTTGGGTGACCATCTTGCTGCTGTTGAACAGATGTGCCTGTATGCTGGTGAGTGAGTTTGAAGGGGGAGGACGGACATGGAGATGGCCTATGGACATGGGAGACAGCATTCACTATCAGCCCCCTGCTATCATACTTGTTGCACATATTGGCACACAAGTGAGGTTCCCCTCAGGCCCAAATATGGCTATCCTAATTTGCTGCACCTTTTCTGGCAGAACATTAAAACTGTCATCATGGAAGGGGGCAGTTCTGCTCATGTGCCTTAGCCAACCTTCCATGGATACTCTTTAATGCAGCCAAAGCAACCAGCTATGTTGAAATGGAGCAGTAGCCCTTTAAGACTGACTGTCCTCATGTTTTCTCCATGCTTCTATCCATTGCATTCCCTCAGTGTATTCAAATTATTATAATAAACTGACCATGCTGCATCCAATGAGGACAGTTCCCCTATCCACTTGCACAAAGGGTCATAGGACTACAGCGAACCCTGCTCCATTTTTGCCAGTATCACTGAGTCAGCCTTTAGGTGTCTGGATTCTTCATCTAAAATAGAACTAACAAAATAAAAGCTAAATTATTTTGAGAGATATTTATTTTCTTTCCTACACACTGAGTGATGGCACAGAAAAGAGAAAGTTATTACCCGTAGTTACTGAATGACAGACCTTCAACAAGGATTCACAGTCCATCCATACATTTCATGTCAGGTTTGAAAAGTTGCAGTTAGAGTTAACGCAGTTGAGGGTTACAAGACAAAGTGAAGGACAGTCCAAGAACAATACTTCCCGCTATCTTCAAACACCAGTTTAATGCAGGCACTTGTGCCTCTGTGAGCCTTATGCCTCCTGCAAATATATGTTTTTCAAATGTGATACAAATGACTGCTACAGCTTTGAGGATGTGGAATTTCTTTGGTTAGGAATACCCAATAAGTTTGAAAGTCCTTAGAAGCCTATATTTTTCCTCTTAATATATATGTCAAAAATCAATCAGAATGCAGCTTGAAAAACATTGCAAAGTATAGCCATCAATTATATTGCAATGTGTATTATTGTACAGTAAATTAAATATAACCATGAACTGAAAGAAGGAAATTTTTGTGTATTTTCATTTTACCTTCATGACAATTTTACCTTTAGATTAATGAATCTCATCACGCAATGATTATTATTTTAAGGCCGAGATCATTAGCAGTCGCTGACGTGGTATTTGCTAAGGTAACTAATGGCAGCAATTAATACAGTCCGCCATTAAAAGCAGAATAAAAGGGAATTGATAGGACTTATACTGCTGACTGTAAGTAATAGGTGAGTATAGAGGCAAATTGGATTTTAAAATAAATTAAATGGCCATCGGAGCAGTTACCTCTGAACTAGCTTTGAATTTTTTCAACTTTCCCCTTTACAAAGTGCCTTTGTGTAGATTTTTACTAGGGGTGGAAAAATGAATTCTAAACTATCTGGTGACGGTGGGAGAAATGGAAGGGATTATAATGCCGTCGTTGACACCTCAATATGTAGCAGAAATGTAGCTTAGTGCCTGGAGCAAGATCATAATCTCCAGTGTTATTTACACCTGAATTAGCTTGTGGCACAGAAAAATGAGAACATGCTTGGAATCATTTGTAATCACTATTTTGTTCTGTAAGCAGGTGTTAACGTTTTTACATTGGAGATCAAATGTAACCGTACTATTGTGCTCAGCAGGCTTGGAAGCACTAAGGTTCCTGTTTTAACAGCAGAATTAAGTTTATAATAGCCAACCTTGCCTTCTCATTTATCATCAATTAATTGAATGACTTTATTCAGTATTCCCTTAATATATAGTCACCATGCTTGATTTTCCTAAACCAAAGTTAATTAAATATCAAGAAACTAAAGGGCTGAAATTGCGATCCTGATGAAATGGAGCCAGGAATGGTAAGCTCTTTGCGCAAAGCTAGCCAACACCTCACTGAGCTGAGACTCTGCAATTGTCTGGGGTCAGCTCATTTCAGTAGTTAGTATAAGCTCCCAGTACAGTTGTGGCTTTGTGATGGAAGCTAGCCTAATGAGGAATACAGAAAATATGGCTAGCAGCTCAAAAGGGATGTGGCCATTTAAAGGTAAGAGGCCACATATGGGGGTAAATATTGTTTCAGCCTTTATGAAGGCTCAAAATGGATTTAAAATTTTCATCAGCCTTTGCTGAGGCTGTGGGAAAGTAGGGAGGCGGCTGATTGAAAAACTGCCCGGCAAAAATGAAGTAAAAGGAAACCCAGTGTGCAGTCATGAAATGGGGTCTGTGGACAAGTGACACATCAACCACTCTCCTGTTTGATGGCTAGTGAAGTGGACATACTGCTATATGAAGTGGGGGTGTGAGAAGAACTGTTCTATTTGGCACTTCAAGGCACCCTCCCCAGCAGACAATAGTGCACTAAGCCTGTGAGAAGTTGGCAGTTAGGCTCAATGCCCTCTACAGTACCTCTTCAGGAACAGAAGCAGGAAAAAGTGGGACACTTTAAGGAATGCAGCAAGTTAAAATTATCAATCAGTTGCATTTACCAGGTCAGAGACCCAAGATTATACCATGAAGTGTTGATTTGTCAACTTGTTCCACATTTACCACTTGCCCATGACAAACCCCACCTTACAGCTCTTTCATTGCATCTCAGGGCTCACATTCAAAATGCAAATTACAGTTGATAGCTTTATCATACTTGCATCTTCCAAGGGCTTCATACATCATGTCATCGTAACACAATCTAGATGTATGATGTATGATCACATACCGACACATGGGTTGACCTGTAGATTGGACACATGTTTACTTCTGTATGTGCTCCCACAATTTGCATCTTGAGACTACTTTATTGTTTGCCTGAAAATTGCAGAAAATTTAAGGGAGCTGGTTCCAACAGGAAAACGGCACTTTAATCACTGGCTTTCGATTCCCTTGGAGGAGTCCACCCTGGATGTCCTGGTATATCAAAGCACTGAAGGAATAAGGAAAGTTGAAGCAGTAGGCCTACACTAAGCTCACATCTAGTTTGTTTCTCTTCACTCTGTCCACACAGGCATACCACACATACAATACCTTGCAACACAAACTCTGCTTAAAGGTGTTTCAGGAACCCAGCATTTTAACACATGCCCCATCCTGCCATGTAGGACTGAAAGAGCAGCCTATCAGTACTATTAGGATTCTGCAACTCTCTCACTGAAGTTTTCAAGAACCACACACATCCCAAAAGATGCAGTTAGTGATCTTAAAGATGTAGCACCAGTTGAAGTGGATTGCTTAGGTGCAAGTAGTGGTGGCAGAGAAGGCGCAGGAATCTGCTGGCCAGATGACCGTATGTGTACCATTTGTAATGTCTTGAAGTCTTGATAACCCTGTCACCCAGGGAAAAAAATGAGTGCCCCACAAAGCCATGCTCCCTTTTAACAGAGAAAGTACTGAAAGTGTTGCCCCTTGTCACGTGCATAAAGTATCTGTGGACAGCTAACTAACCGATTCATTTGCTATGTGTTGCAGAGGTGGCTTGGAAAGATCCAATGGCATAAAACTAATGCACTAGTGATCTTCACACCCATGGGAGAGCTGCCCCTCTCATAAAAATTATTTTCAGGCCAGCCTCCAGGAGCTTTGTGGGAGCCTCCTTTGTGAAACAAAAGCCCCGAAGGTGGGCAACCTCCAACGTGCCCAGACAGGACTGTCTAGGTCAGTAACTGGTCGAGGACAGGCATGTACATAACATGTGAGTTAACCTGTACCGCTCTCTTTCATTCATCGATCACCTTGTTCCACTCCACCTCTGCAATCTGCTCCAGCCCTACACCACAGTCTGTCCATTACAAGTTCTCAGACTCTGGTGTCCTGTCAACTCTGGTGTTCTGTCCTGGCATTCCTCACTTGGTGGCAGAGCTTTCAACTCTTTAGTCCAACCCTCTGGAACTCCCTTTCTAAAATCTTTGCTTTCTATTTATTTCTCTGCCTTTAAAAGCCTCCTCAAAACCTGCCTTTTCAACCATGCTTTCAATCAATTTTCTTAATTCTCCTGCTCTAGTATATGAAGCACCTTTGGGATGTTTTATTACATTAAAGATGCGATATATATATACAAGTTGAGGTAGTTGTTTCTGTAACAGCTAAGAGGATATTTCTCTTGTAAGACTTCCTGAACACACACCCCAATAGAAAAGAAAATCGGGCAGAGTGTTAAACAGGCTGCCGATTCACTATTGCCTAATTTGCGCTACCGTCCTTTATCTCAGGCTGGAGTAATATGCAAGTAATATCACTCCACAAATTGGTTCATCTGTTCTTAAACACATATTCTCCTCCCATTCCCCCCTCAACTCTGGTTTCTGTCGGGATTTTAATCACTTGAGTGCTACATCTAACTTAAAGGTAACATTTTAAGATAAATTATATCAAGATCTTTCCATGGAAAAATGGTCAGAAATTCTGAACTGTGACAAGATGCATAAAACTCAAGCCTGCCTGTGTCAGTTTCCATTGGGTGGGTAGGGTTGAAATTTCCCCGCAGTTTCCTGGCTTTACACCCCTTCTGCACTCTGAGTAACTTAGACTGAGATTTATGCACCTGGGAAATGCTTTTTATGCATTTTTTTTGCCATTCTACCTACAGGCACCTGGAATTGCTGTTGACTGCTTCTCACTGAGAGCAAGGTCTACATTGTGGATCTTGGTCATCATCATGGAGATCATCATGATGACCATCACTCAGAAGAGTCCATAGTGACTGCTGCAAGGTGCATCAGAGCACATCTCATCACTGAAGTCTCCTCTTCTGTGCAAAACAGGTTACTTTTTATACTGCCACCTTACCTCTTTCACCCCCACCTCTCAATAAAGGTACAATCCACTACCCATTCTGCAACATGACGACACATCAGCTCTCTTCATCTCTACATGTGTGCTAATAATCACCTGAGTGAATAAATCAACGCCAAGTAAGTTCACTCTTTCTTGTATGACTCTAACCTTCATCAGTAAGAAAGCACGGTGTCAATGCACATTCTTTTTTACTACAGTGAATTCCAAAGTGCACATAATCAACCTATTCTTTCTTAACACCGTGCTTCCCCTGGGTGCCTACACATGCCTTTTTTTTAAACCTATTCTTGTGCTGCTTCTAGCTCCCACCTGAGGTCCAGGGTCATTGAAGGTGGTTAGCCCCTCATGCTTTATAAAAGGCTCATGGGACTGAGGTGGTCATTGTCTCAGGTGAGTTTGCTCCTGGCAGGGAGCCATTGCTGTCTGCATCTCTGGAGCTTGTTTCTGGGCAGCCTGCTGTCATTACCCATGTTCCGCTGGCATGGTGCTTTGCTGGGGGTAGGGTTATGCAAATGAGCTTACCCTGGAAATCCTCATAAACCACCTCTCCAGGCTACCAGTGGGCACAAATCTTTTTCCTTTGGCGGAATAGGGATACAACTCACCACTTGGAAATTCGGGACCAAAAGCAATAAGCCAGACCTCATTGCTTTGATTTCCCCTTTGTCATTTTATGAATATTATTTTCTATTCATTGAAGTAATTTTGTGATTTTACACTGGTGGTGTTGCTTTGGAATCCACCATGCTACCTTTGAAGTCAACCTTTTTTTCTTGTTGAGTAGTTCTATTCTTTCACGTGCATTTCATTTCAATGTGTTTCTAATTATAGGTCTGCTTCCCTGCCTTTGTACAGCTCTACTGTTTTGAACCAATTTCAAACTTAAGTCTGTTTTCGTTTAAATTTCATCAAAAACGATCTTTAAGACAAAGCTAACTAGTTATGGATGAGGTGCAGGTTAGGCCAAAAAAAATGGATTTTACACGGAATAGCAGAAATTTGTGTTTAAATATTGAAACGCACAGCAGAAATTTGTATTTAAGTATTGAAGTGTATTGTGCACTGAAAGTATTAATGAATATTGAATGACAATTGTCATTAGCTTCAACTTGTAGTCAAAATCTTAGATTTGTTGAATCAAGTTACCTAGTATAAGGGAATTGCTTTCCTAAGATTGATCGCTTAGCAACTTTATCTGTTAGCAGTTTCAGAGAATGAAGAAACACTATCATATTTGTCATTTTGTATACCTATGGTATAGTACAAATTAATTACATATTGAATCATTCATAGGAGATCAAGATAAATCTGAAAATCAAAACAAGTGTTTTATTTCATCCTTCATAAAGATTGCAGGATCATTTGTAATCCCATAAACAGAATGGCAAGGGAACCAATAGAATATGTGCAGAAGGTAACTATTTTATTAGTAGAAGCAGCTGTACTCAGAAGCTGAAGACATAAGAACAGATAAGGTGATAGGACCTAGTGATATATAATGATATATATCGAGGGACTCTAACATATTTGGCTACAAGTGGAAAAAAACATTTTTGCAGAAATTTTCATTTGTAGATTGAAAATTGGCAAGAAATACAAAGACTGGGAAATGCTTCATGCATTCCTAATCTTTAAGAATAAAGGCATAGCGCTTGGAATTCTAAGCTGGTTAGTGTAACATTTAGGCTCATCTTTGGAAACAAACATTGGAAGCTAACAAGTATTTCTGAATGGGATCTGAGGGGATATTTTAAGATCATCTGCACCAATCATGTACGTACACAACAAATCTGGGGGGAAATCCTAGGAGTTGGCCTTGTACCTACACTGGAATTGGGCTGTCTACTATGTGTGTGATGTGGAGATGCTGGTGATGGACTGGGGTGGACAAATGTAAGGAATCTTACAACACCAGGTTATAGTCCAACAGTTTTATTTGAAAATCACAAGCTTTCGGAGCTTACCCCCTTCGTCAGGTGAGTGAGTGAAGGGTTTTAAAATCGCATATCTTATATTAGGCTGGGAGACAATCACAGCAATCAAAGGTGTCGTTGGTGTTCAGACAGGTTAGCCACGGAAAACGTTGCATCCCAATATACTGAATATACAATGGGTCAGATTACACAGAGAGAGAGAGAGAGAGAGAAAGAGACCCGAAAGGCAGAGAGAGAGAGAGAGAGAGAGAATGTCCAGTTGTATTAAAAACAGATAACTTTTTTTCCCGCTGGTGAGGTTACGTGTAGCATGACATGAACCCAAGATCCCGGTTGAGGCCGTCCTCATGGGTGCGGAACTTGGCTATTAATTTCTGCTCGACGATTTTGCGTTGTCGTGTGTCTCGAAGGCCGCCTTGGAGAACGCTTACCCGAAGATCGGTGGCTGAATGTCCTTGACTGCTGAAGTGTTCCCCGACTGGGAGGGAACCCTCCTGTCTGGCGATTGTTGCGCGGTGTCCGTTCATCCGTTGTCGCAGTGTCTGCATGGTCTCGCCAATGTACCATGCTCCAGGGTATACTTTCCTGCAACATATGAAGTAGACAACGTTGGCCGAGTCACAGGAGTATGAACCATGTACCTGGTGGGTGGTGTCCTCTCGTGTGATGGTGGTATCTGTGTCGATGATCTGGCATGTCTTGCAGAGGTTGCCGTGGCAGGGTTGTGTGGTGTCGTGGACGCTGTTCTCCTGAAAGCTGGGTAATTTGCTGCGAACAATGGTCTGTTTGAGGTTGAGTGGCTGTTTGAAGGTGAGTAGTGGAGGCGTGGTGATGGCCTTAGCGAGGTGTTCGTCGTCATCGATGACATGTTGAAGGCTGCGGAGAACATGGCGTAGTTTCTCCGCTCCGGGGAAGTACTGGACAACAAAGGGTACTCTGTTGGTTGCGTCCCGTGTTTGTCTTCTGAGGAGGTCTATGCGATTCTTTGCTGTGGCCCGTTGGAACTGTCGATCGACGAGTCGAGCGTCATATCCCGTTCTTACGAGGGCGTCTTTCAGCGTCTGTAGGTGTCCATCGCGTTCCTCCTCGTCTGAGCAGATCCTGTGTATTCGCAGGGCCTGTCCATAGGGGATGGTATCTTTGACGTGGTTAGGGCGGAAGCTGGAAAAGTGGAACATCGTGAGGTTGTCCGTGGGCTTGCGGTATAGTGAGGTGCCCGTCTTTGATGGAGATTCGTGTGTCCAAGAAAGAAACCGATTCTGAGGAGAAGTCCATGGTGAGTTTGATGGTGGGATGGAACTTGTTGATGTTATCGTGTAGTCTCTTCAGTGATTCTTCGCCGTGGGTCCATCGGAAGAAAATGTCGTCGATGTATCTGGTGTATAGCGTTGGTTGGAGGTCCTGTGCAGTGAAGAAGTCCTGCTCGAACTTGTGCATGAAAATACGAAACATTTTCATGCACAAGTTCGAGCATGACTTCTTCACTGCACAGGACCTCCAACCAACGCTGTACACCAGATACATCGACGACATTTTCTTCCTATGGACCCACGGCGAAGAATCACTGAAGAGACTACACGATAACATCAACAAGTTCCATCCCACCATCAAACTCACCATGGACTTCTCCTCAGAATCGGTTTCTTTCTTGGACACACGAATCTCCATCAAAGACGGGCACCTCAGCACCTCACTCTACTGCAAGCCCACGGACAACCTCACGATGCTCCACTTTTCCAGCTTCCACCCTAACCACGTCAAAGAGGCCATCCCCTATGGACAGGCCCTGCGAATACACAGGATCTGCTCAGACGAGGAGGAACGCGATGGACACCTTCAGACGCTGAAAGACGCCCTCGTAAGAACGGGATATGACGCTCGACTCGTCGATCGACAGTTCCGACGGGCCACAGTGAAGAATCGCACAGACCTCCTCAGAAGACAAACACGGGACGCAACCAACAGAGTACCCTTCATCGTCCAGTATTTCCCCGGAGATGAGAAACTACGCCATGTTCTCCGCAGCCTTCAACATGTCATCGATGACGACGAACACCTCGCTAAGGCCATCCCCACGCCTCCACTACTCGCCTTCAAACAGCCATCCAACCTCAAACAGACCATCGTTCGCAGCAAATTACCCAGCTTTCAGGAGAACAGCGTCCACGACACCACACAACCCTGCCACGGCAACCTCTGCAAGACATGCCAGATCATCAACACAGATGCCACCATCACACGAGAGGACACCACCCACCAGGTACATGGTTCATACTCCTGTGACTCGGCCAATGTTGTCTACCTCATACGTTGCCGGAAAGGATGCCCCGGAGCATGGTACATTGGCGAGACCATGCAGACACTGCGACAACGGATGAACGGACACCGCGCAACAATCACCAGACAGGAGGGTTCCCTCCCAGTCGGGGAACACTTCAGCAGTCAAGGACATTCAGCCACCGATCTTCGGGTAAGCGTTCTCCAAGGCGGCCTTCGAGACACACGACAATGCAAAATCGTCGAGCAGAAATTGATAGCCATGTTCCGCACCCATGAGGACGGCCTCAACCGGGATCTTGGGTTCATGTCATGCTACACGTAACCCCACCAGCGGGAAAAAAAGTTATCTGTTTTTAATACAACTGGACATTCTCTCTCTCTCTCTCTCTCTCTCTGCCTTTCGGGTCTCTTTCTCTCTCTGTCTGTGTAATCTGACCCATTGTATATTCAGTATACTGGGATGTAACGTTTTCCGTGGCTAACCTGTCTGAACACCAACGACACCTTTGATTGCTGTGATTGTCTCCCAGCCTAATATAAGATATGCGATTTTAAAACCCTTCACTCACTCACCTGACGAAGGAAGTAAGCTCCGAAAGCTTGTGATTTTCAAATAAAACTGTTGGTCTATAACCTGGTGTTGTAAGATTCCTTACTATGTGTGTGGCCAGGCTGTGCCTCAGTACTCAAGATCATTAATTCCTCAAAAGTTATTGAAGTACAGTGTCCTGTGATTTCTCAAATTTGCCCTGGAAATCCATAGGCAGTGCTCCAGGCCTTAAAACATGGTTTTGACTTGTTCTTGCTTAAAATTGTTAAATGCTGGTTCAAGATTCGTTTTCATATAATTGCATTTTGTACTTTTTGGATCACTTTTGGGGATTTTATTGGGTGCATTTGTATGTCTTTTTTGTTCTTGATTGTTTTTTTGGTTTGCATGTTCTTTTTTTCAAATTGTAACATTTTATGAAGTTTAAAACCCTGCCACTCATCTTTGCTGCAACAGTGTTTTCCACAGTTCTTCAGGTGAAAATGAGAACAATCTTCACATAACTCACAATTACAATTAGTGTTTACATTTAAAGGGTGATTTTCTGGGTCCGCACTCCCAGTGGGGAGACCTGTCCACATGTATTGGGAAATCTTGGACACACTGCCCTCAATTTTCTATCCATCAAAATTAATGCATTCAGCCAGTGAACAAGGCTCCCACTGGTAGTGCAAACCAGGAAAATTAGCTTTCTGGTTTTAATCTATTTTTTTCTTACTTACCTTACGCATTATATAAATACAGTACATGATAAGGAGCCGTGGGATTTGATTTCCATGCCATTCTTGGCTCCTGCTGGCACTCATAAGTGGGAAAGTTACAGTTGAGCAATTGGGTTAGTTTACTCTTGGGATATAAATCATATCCCATAGTAGCTCATCATATTTTCTATTTATTCCATTTTTGGAGCATCTATAAATATTTGCTTATTTCTGGTTCTCAAAAAGCAAAATTTATAGCTAAAATCTATACAATTAGTACAGATAAATGAGACTATCATGGTACAGTCACTAACATATCCTGTTCATGAATACCACAGAGAATATAGTATGAATATGTTATTTCCCATCAGTCTTCAACCAAAGTCAGAGCTGAAAACTTGACACGGTGAAATATCATACAATAGCTTTTTACGATAGGGTTCTACGCTTGTTGGTTTTTGGAGGCACTTATCTGTGATGCCTGATTTAAAATGCAGGTTGGTGTCAGTCGTTGTCATCATTCTTGTGCTGGTTAGCACAGTTTTACATTTAATCATTGGGAAAAGGCAGCTGCCTGAGACACACAGGCTTTATGCAAGTGTCCTTCTAAAGGCAACAAATTTAAAAGCAACGAAAGGTATGAGACTTGAAATTAATTGAAAAAGCAGGTTACATTACCTAATAATGTTAGATGACTGAAGCTATTCAATTCTGTGTCTAATGGGCAAAAACCAAGGTGTTTGTCTAGATTCCAAAGCCAGTCGAACTGCTGCCATTGTTAAAGTGGCAAAAAGGGATAAGTTAGTGCGATGAACTGGGGAGAACACTCTTTCTAATTTAAGGATATGATTGATTTAAAGCCCAGTAACTGACAGTGACAGTCAACTTTCAGTGAACATTATTAAAAGGGCATGTGTAAAATGAGCCTGATGCATGAAGCTGATAGCACAGAATCAGGCTGAACTCTGCCAATCAAATTCTGGTTGAATGCAATTTGCAGCAGTGTTTGCTGCATAGCAGTTGGCTTTGTTGAGATCCATTTTAATGCTGTATTATTATGGTAGTATAAGCAGTGCTGTGGATGCCAACACTTCTAACACAGGAGCAAAAATACTATTAGCACCATTGCAATATCAATAGCCTCCTGTATAAATCTATTCTGTAGGGGATAAACATTACAGAACAAGAAGTTTCAACTACTGTGGGTAAATAAGTGAAATAAGCATTTGACGTCACAAACACAGTAGGAAGGTTTATGCCAACTTGGCTGTCTAGCATACTTAATATATATTCAAAGATACTTCATATTAATGCAGTTGTCAGGGATTCGGTTCTACCAGTTGCACATATCAAGACTTGTGCAGCAGTGAAAGATGGCACGGTCATACAGTTTCTTTCCTGAATTATGGAAAACAGTGAAAAAGAACGTATCTTACTAATGTCACCTAATGGTTCTTCATTACTGGTTTTGTAGGAAGAGAAGGAAGCAAATATGTTTAACTACATTGGGATTCAGTGTATCCAGGTCCTGGCCTACTTGACTAGCCTTATGACTTGCAGCGAGAAAGGCCTGCCGATTTTTAGGGTCAACATCTCTCCTTTCGTTCAAAAAATTAAAGTGTTCAACAGTAACAAAGTTCCAAAACTGACTTGGGAATTACAGTGTAAATTTTGTGATGGTGTGTACTGGTTGTGTATGTGTGCAACCAGTATGTTGGGAGGGAGGAGAGGCCAGCAAATCCCAGCAGTAGCTCTTGCACCTACTCAACAGCAGGATTACTAAAACTGGGATTTTGCAAAGGTGCTGCTGCCACTTAAGATGCCCAATGGCAGCATATTGCAGGCTCATTGCAGGCTCAAACAATATGGCAAATGAGAATGGGGTTTCTTACCCCTCATTTTGTGTAATTTGCCAAAAGAAATTACATCATAATTTCAGGCAAGTTAGATGTTGGGTCCAAAAGCCCATAACCTGCCTTTTCACTTTACAGATGTTGACTGACCTGCTGTGTATTATCAGCATTTTCTGATTTTATTTCAGAGACCTTACAGTTTATTTCAGCTACTGATTATATCCCATGCTTTCACATGACCCTCCTTGTCTATGAAAGGTGGCAGAGATATACTAGACCTCAACTTAGGCTTTAACTGCCAAACAAAATTATTACAACTGTAAAAGAATAAATGAATAATAGTAGTAATACAACATATATTTTGCAATAGTTAAGATTGTCTCGTTCCTTGTGTACTAAAAATAATAAATAGTTCCAGACTGCTGTGACAAACTATGACACAAGTAATATTCTTATGTAGCTGTTCTTTCCTTTTTCTCATGCCAATCCTATCGCCAGTTGTTTCAAAGTATTGAACCAGCCTTAATTTTCCAAAATGGGGATTTTCTGGCACTTGTGACAGCCTGCAAAATGTTTCAAATCAGGGCACTTCAGGTTTTTCAATTCAATTCTGTGCAGCCAAGTTCAAACTGATGATTTCCAAAGGTATTCTTCATTTATATTTTCTTTTTATTTAATTTTTACTTTTGTTGTCAATTTTCTTCCCTTCTCTTTCCACTAAAGGTATTGACTCTTTGCTGGGGGGGTAGAGGGAACTGGTCACTCTCTATTACCTTGTTCAAGTGGCTATTATTCATGTTTGAGCCTTGACAGTGAGTGTTGACAAGCTATCCTCCCATGGAGGGCATCACCGCCAAACCGATTCCTGTCCTCCACTGACAGGCACAGACACACTTTCAGCAGGGATGACTGAATAGCGATCAGAAGGAGGAATAGAATCACAGAATGTTGCTGCACAGAAATTCAGCCCATCAATCATTATTGTTCTCGAGCCATCTAGTCTAATTCCAATTTGTTGCTTACTCCCCATACCCTTTAATATTCTTTTTTAAGTAATTGGCTGATTTTCTCATCATTAACATAGGACTGTGAAGACCAATTCGAAGGGGCTTGATGCTAGCTTATACTGTCTCAGATAATTTGACACAGACTGGGAATCAGGGACATTACTGATCTGTATGGCTCAGCTTTTCATTGATAAACTCACTGAGCCATCAGAGTGGAAAAAGCATTCTGTAATTGGCAAGTGTCTCAATCTTCTACATGAAGAGTGTTCTCAATGTTCCATTTGTTCCATCATACTTTCAATTTTTAGCAATGCAAATCAGTAATCTACCTTTCAGACAATTGTTTTACTTGTCAGGAATTCAGCATGAAATATTAATGAAGAATCTCTTGTCACACTATTTCCAATTTGGTTAATTGTACTACTGATTGGTGCAAAAAGCAAAGGCCTGCAATTTATTCTGGAGAAGTTGAACGTGTAAGCTATCTGTAGATGTGATACATATTTGTGAAATGGATTTTACTTGATAGAAGTTGACAGTTTACATTTAATAGAAGTTTATGTCATTGGAAATATAATGAAAAATATTGACACAACATATTATTTCTCAAACAATTTTCAACACTGGGAACTAAAACCACCTCATAAATGACCACATTTGATAATTGTGCAAAGAAAGACTGAAAAATACTGGTGAATTTCATATTATGAAAACAAATTTGTTACTGTTTTAACCCTCTTAACTGTATCAAATTGTTCACTGTATCCTGTTTCAGGCATTTTTGTGATTTGCATATTGTGTACCAAATTATATTTTATTGCAATAAAAACCCAAAAGTGGAGGCTGCAATGAATTGTGAGCAGCCTATAAATCCTAAAATAAGTACTGAAAAATATTGTCAGAAATGAAAAGAGGCACAAGCCTACCAATGAAGTAATAGAAGCTTATGGTGATTAGCCATGCAGTACATACTTAATTTTCAGCAAATGTCACACAGAAGTTCCAGATGAGCTGGTACTGACAAGCATGACTGCATGCATTATGATCACAATCTATTCATAAAGTTCACTGAAAACCCTACTCTTCTACAAAAAAGCACAGTATCTCAATGGCAGGTTATCCATGTACACTCAGAAGGAAAAAAAGCACAGGTGGCATTGTTAGCTGTATGTATGTGTTCTGTACTTGTGCCATGATCCTTATAACAAAAGGCTAGATCCCTAGAAAGATAAGAAAATGCTGAAGATCGGTGTAAAGTCTACAATCAGTGGCCTTTGTTTACACTAGCGACCTGCCTGATATATGAATCACTCAACCTTTTCTTTGTTTTCAGGATTAGGGTGGAATTATTTTATTAAGAGAGACAAGTAGTTATAGTTTTTGGATCAGGAGTTATTTCTAGAAGATTTGACAGATAAAATCATAATATTATCTGTGTAATCCACTTAAGGATGTTAAAGCAAGAATGTATTTGTGTGTCATATTGAGGAGAGGAATCTAGCTCAGTGGTCCAATGATACTTGTTTTTAAGTATGAAAACACTACCGTTATATCTATATTTGTAAAGCAGCCTGTTTCTGTCGCTGGTCAGGCTAACAGCGGAAATAATCCAGAGCATGATCTGCTGGATGTAAAAGCAGCAGAAGAAATAGGTTGCTTCATGTGCTACTTGCTAGGCAGGGAAGAGAAAAAGAAGGCGGCTGTTATGTAATACAATAACTCCACTTCTAATCTCTCTTTACGTACAGGGATCAATTTTTGCCTTTAGCATTCCCAATGGAGATCTACACTGCAGCCGTGGATATCAAGAATTCAGACATGTACACGTATTCCCGATTATACATTCCTGACATGCAAAGCTTTGCATGAGGAGGGTTAACGATGAAAATTTACCTCATTGGATACAAGGGGTAAGAGTCCCTCTGGTTACTACATGTAACAGCATCATAAATGCCTTTCTCAAGCTTTCCTCTTTGGTATTTTTGTTAGCGTATGCTTATGATTGAATTTGAAATGCCAAAGGCTAATTTTCAGAAAGGACTTCATGATGTTGCATGTAACAACCAAAGGAATTCTTACCCATACTTACCATTGGCTATCACTGAAATAAACACTGGGGCTTCTCTATAAGATGTGTTTTATAAAAGACCTGTTATATAAATTCATTTGAGGAAAAGTTCCCAATGGGTGAGTATATTAAATGTATTAAACTTGCACCTAAAGATAACCCATTTAAAAATGTTTTCTGTTGTATCAAAGGCAACAGCTTATAGTAGGATCTTAGAAAAAATGTCTCTTCTCTTTGAAAGTGTTTTTCCAACCTAAGACCAAGGGCACCATAGGTGCTCCCTCATTCTTTGATTTTCGCTGCTAAAAATAACTTGATTAACATCAGGACCTATGTCAAAAAATCTGTGTCCTGCCTCAACTCTAAGGCATGGTGAATTAATGGATCAAATTATTACAACACAAGGCTCCTTATATGAGACTGCTGGAGTGAGAAGCAAATGTATCTATCCACAGAGAAAATGCTTTATTACTCGACACATAATCGAATCATACCAAATACATTACCTCCTGGGTTTTCCTTTAATGACTTTCCTAGACCAGGACATAAGCAAGCTCTAACTTTTCCTATGAACTGCAGACTGGTAATGCAGTCCATTGAGATGGTGGCAGGTGTTATAAAATCGGATAACCAGGTGGTGAAGGATAGAATACTAGAGCCTGGTCTTCAGTTGCTTCCAAGCCTTTATTCGCAGAAATCCTCTGAACACATCGTACTCCCCTAGATAAGCTCCCTCCTATAAATGGATGCAAGACAGTCCCCAATTGATACCCACCACCTGAATACAATTAACATGAATTGATATAAATCACATGGATACAATTAACAGCAGGTGTTTCTTTCCCCACCTCCAAGCCAGTCAATGTAGATTGAGTCATTATGGAAATAGCCCAGCCTCGTGTATTCACTGAGACTGGAAATGTAGTCCCAGCCCAATGCATTAATGAGCTGGGAGCTTGCTGAGGTTGAGGAGGTCCTGCAGCAAAGGGTGGTCCTTTCTGGAGGAAAGTGCCACCCTACAATAAAGAGTACTACCAGAATAGCTAAATGGAAATGATGAAGCACTGCAATGCAGTCTTACCTGAGCCCCTGGGAGCAGATAGGCAGATGTTTTATGTTTAAGCATGGTTGCAAAAATGTAAACTTGGTGTGCCATCACAAAGGGAGAATACAGTGAACTTTGCCAAATGTTCATCTGGCTAAATGCACAGGCATGCTCATGGCACTTTGTACTGTAAGTAGCTCAAAGTGTTGATTGCATCACACATTAAATGTGGCAAGTAACAAGCACCTGGTACTATGCTAGCACCAGATTCCTTAATGCTGCATGTTCATATACTCACATAAGGTGGTTAGTGCCCTGACCAAATAAATACCAATCATCAGTATTTCACACCAACACGAAGAAGTCTGGGCCTCAGTCAGTATTTGCCATCAAAAATCAGTGAAAACTGTCCCTCAAGAGTGCTCCTCCGTGCCCCACAGGGAAACCTTAGGTCTCCCCTGTCCCATGCTTTCCTTCCTGTCCCCTGCCTGTTGGCCCCCCTCTTGAAGACTTACCTTAGTGCCAGGGACCGTTCCCTCTGGTCGACAATGACGGCCTCATGCCACCCGATTTTAATGGCAGGGCAGTCGTTTCCAATTGACTTCCTGGCTGTTTTGGTCGGGAAGCTGGCCAGCGGCATGCTACTGAGGCCTGGCCTCCCCACTGCCACTCCTATATTTAGGTTAAATTCACTGACCCTGTGCTCCTCCTGGGGAGTCATGCTTAGAGAGAGTGCAATATGAAGAATCAGCGCTACAGTGTTGTAGCCCGAGCTCTGGCCCACATTCCCTTTGAGTGCAGTCTCCTGCTAGGAGTGTGTGATTGTTGAATTTATTCTTTGCATTTGTAAAAATACTTGTTGCTTTCTGCCTAATTGTAGAATACTGTGACCAGTAATTATCGTGCCAATGAAGCACTGTATTGGATTAAGGAACTTCCATAGAAGTAAATGGGTTTCCTCTCCCATGTTTCTTTACCTTTCCAAACACATCACCTGTGATTATGAACAGAAAGTAAGCAACAATGTAAATTAATGAAAGAATGACTGTATATATTTAGATTAAAATCTAAGTTATCATTCTTTGTAAAGTTATATTGGCAAGCTTGTACTGGTTCATTAAATAATTTGAAGGGAGTGCTTGAAGGGTTCAGTGGGTATATGCATCATCTAGTGTGGCAATTAGCCATACACACTGAGAATATCCCAGATTTCATCCCTGGCCTGTGCTGAGTTAACTCATTTCAACCAAATCGAGCAGTAAAGGGAGCGCAATTGATCTCCGCATCTCACTCCTAATCAGTAGAGGTTGCTAGGTATAGATGAAGACAAGACTGTTGAGCTACTATGTCCCCTGTGGCATCATATCATATAATGAGTCAGCATTTTTAGAAGAAGGCAAATGTAATTCAGTGGAAGCAGTACTGAAGACTGAATAATTTACAAACGAATGCCAGGTATCAATATCATTGGCAAAATCTCATGGAAATGAATGAATTGGTATTGAGTGATAGAAGAAAAATCAATATATATCAGAATCTCACTGTTGTATAAGTTAACTCATCCAAGAAGGTTATCTCATACAATCAAGTACTACCAATTAAGGTAGAGATCCTTTGCGTTTCTATTTTTATAATTAATTGTCTTTTTATGTTTGTTAGATCCTTGAACTGGTTGCAGAACAGATTTTAATATTTAACATTTTTGTTTTGGGAGAACTCTTGACATCTATCATTGCCAAGATTTATTATTTTATGAAAATACAAAATGTTTTTATTCTGAAGTGGGAACAAATCTACCATTTGATCTCTTCTATATGCTGGCGGCAACTGGATTGTGCTCAACTTGGTGTATATGAGCCATGCATCCCCCACGCTGGGAATTGTATCTAGTCTATGATTAGAGAGATGATGGGGGTGAAGTTAGCCAATGGCAGTAGCAGAACACGGGATGAAAGTGAATCGGCAATCCGTTTTACACCACGCCCAAAATTCTTTTCCATTGAAGTCATTATAAATGAGGGCATAGGAAGTTATAATGGGAAAATGTTGACCCAAACAATGTGACTAAAATGTGGCAGGAAGTCAATGTGTGCAGACAGGAAGTGTATGCAGATGTAAAATTTTTGATGAACTAAAAAAATTGATATTCTCGAGGATATGAGTTTTCACAAGTTTTTAATCCATGTGAGGACATTTGGATTTCTGAGGTAAGTTGGCCATGTAGGGTAGCACCCATCATTTTTTCATTGGCTTAGCTGGGTTTTTGAAGTTGGTGTCGGTCACCATTTTGAACCAGAAATACAGTGGTTATTTGTTTATTATTCCATCTCTAAGGTTTCTGGTGACAATATCAAAAAACAACCTGGTACCAATCCTGGGGCAGGAATGTCAAGGTTGAAGAAGAATCTCCGAGCTAGATGAAGCTGATCACTTACAGCTAGATCAATGAAGGGAATTATAGATACATAAAGAAATGAAGCATATAAGCAGAAGGTATGAATTACCTAATTAAACACTTATTAAAGCTTATAGTTTTTCTTCTCATTGAAGTGTCCAATTTTCCATCTATTAATTTTAATCTTCGTATAGACTGGGCAAATCAAATTGGCAAAAATGGTTTAGAGGACGAGTTCATGGAATGAATTCGAGATGGTTTCCTAGAGCAATATGTCATGGAACCAACCAGGGAACAGGCTATTTTAGATCTTGTATTGTGTATGAGACAGGGTTAATTAGTGATCTTACAGTAAAGGATCCTCTGGGGAAGAGTGATCATAATATGATAGAATTTCACATTGAGTTTGAGGGTGACATACTTAAGTCCAAAACTAGAGTCTTAAAGTTAAATAAAGCCAATTACATAGGTATGAGGGGTGAGTTGGCTAAGGCAGATTGGGAAATTAAATTAAAGGGTATGACAGGTAAAAAGTAATGGCAAACATTTAAAGAAATATTTCAGTATTATCAACAAATATACATTCCATTGAGAAATAAAAACTCCATGGGAAAAGTGATCCACCCATGGCTAACTAAAGAAGTTAAGAATAGTATTAGATTAAAAGAAGAGGCCTATAATGTTGCCAAGAAGAGTAATAAGCCTGAGGATTGGGAGAGTTTTAGAAACCAACAGAGGACAACTAAAAAATTGATTAAAAGGGAGAAAATAGAATATGAAAGTAAACTAGCAAGAAATATAAAAACGGATTGCAAGTATGTAAAAAGGAAGAGATTAGCAAAAGAAAATGTTGGTCCCTTAGAGGCTGAGACAGGAGAAATTATAATGGGGAATTAGGAAATGGCAGATGCGTTAAACAAATACTTTGTATCTGTCTTCACAGTAGAAGACACAAAAAGCATTCCAGAAATATTGGGGAACCAAGGGGCTAATGAGAGTGGGGGACTTAAAGTAATTATTATCAGTAGAGAAAAAATATTTGAGAAACTAATGGGACTAAAAGCCAATAAAACCCCTGGACCTGATGGCCCACATCCGTGGGTTCTAAAAGAGATAGTGGATGCATTCGTTATGATCTTCCAAAATTCCCCAGATTCTAGAACAGTCCAAGTGGATTGGAAGGTGGCAAATGTAACCCCACTATTCAAGAAAGGAGGGAGAGAGAAAACAGGGAACTACAGGCCAGTTAGCCTGGCATCAGTCGTCGGGAAAATGCTGGAATCCATTATTAAGGAAGTGGTAACAGGGCACTTAGAACATCATAATATGATTAGACAGAGTCAACATAGTTTTATGAAAGAGAAATCATGTTTGACAAATTTATTAGAGTTTTTTGAGGATGTAACCAGCAAGGTAGATAAAGGGGAACCAGTGGATGTAGTATATTTGGATTTTCAAAAGGCATTCGATAAGGTGCCACATAATAGGTTGTTACCCTCAACCTCATGAGCTCTTATTTTGTGTAACATATTAGCATGGATAGAGGACTGGTTAATGGACAGAAAACAGAGAGTAGGGATAAATAGGTCATTTTCAGGTTGGCAGGCTATAACTAGTGGGGTATCACAAGGATTGGTGCTTGGGCCTCAGTTATTTACAATCTATATTAATGCCTTGGATGAAGGGACCAAATGTAATGTATCCAAGTTTGCTGACAATGCAAAGCTAGGTGGGAAAGTAAGCTGTCAGGAGGACACCAAAGGCTCGATATTAGCAGGGCGGCGGGTTCTCAGCGGGGGGGTCGACTGGGCGCATGGGTAACACGCCCGGTGAAATCAATGTGCTCCGCACGCAATTACAGGCTAATTGGAGCCACTTACCTGCGCTTCTGGGTTTCCCGCTGGTAAGCTGCGCGGCACGTGGACTAAGCATGCGCAGTATGGTCTGTCAGCTGGAGGAGCCCTATTTAAAGGGGCAGTCCACCAATGCTCCTCCTGCAGCAAACAACCAATGCTGAACCATGGAGCAGGCCAGAGGGAAGGCTGCCCCAAGATTTTCAGACTCCTCACTCCAGCTGCTGCTGGATGGGGTGAGAAGGAGGAGGGAAATCTTTTTCCTGTCTGATGGGAGGAAGTGCCCTCCCTCCACACGAAGAAGGCCTGGCTGGAGGTGGCCGAGGAGGTCACCAGCTGCGGCAATGTGCCACAAACCTGGGTCCAGTGCAGGAAGAGATTTAATGACCTAACCAGGTCAGGTAAAGTGAGTATACTTACGCATTCTCCCACACTCCGTTTCCACATCACCTCCACCACCACACAACCCCTTCTGCACTGCCACCACAATGCTCTCGCATCACTCCTCCCATCCACTCAACTGTAATCCTCACCGTGCCTGCACGTACTCACCGCCCCTGTCCCCATTCGAACACTACCACGCAACCCAATCCTCATACAATATCATGGCTATGTTGCACACACACCCTCCCATGCATCTCCCTCACGATCAACCCCACCCACACCAATGCATGCAGCGGCTCACCATGCAACCATCACTCAATCACGCCTCTGTGTTTTGCCTTGATAGGAGAAGATATGCCAGAATGCCCGGGAGAGGGCACGGACCGGAGGGGGCCCGCCACACCAGGTGGTCCTAACAGACGTGGAGCAGCAGGCATTGGACATCAGCTGCACGCTGGAGTGCCTGTCCGTGGCGGATGCCGAGGCTGGGATTGCACAAGTGGCCGGTGACAGAAAACTAACATTCAGCACTCATGATAGCGAATGATCTTAGCATCACTTGGCATCTGCAGCACCTCAACATCTGTCCACATGACTAATATTGCTTTCTGTTCTCTTGCAGGGCCATCTGCGAGCGCCGTGACCGTGGAGGGCGATTCCTCAGAGGACCTGTCCGTCTCTGAGGGTCCATTGTCACATCTGAGCCATGCATCCACCATCACAGATACACACACCTCAGTGGGTCCCCGTCCTCAGTTAGTTGGGCTTGCACATGGTGAGTCACCGTGCACATGTAAGCACGAGCAGACCCTGGTGGCAGGAGCAACCGTGGAGAGTCCGCGTCAGTGGGAGCACTCTTCTCCAGGCTCTGCTCAGCTGGACCCAGATGCTGAACTCTGGGGGCCAGCCATGAAAAGAAGAGTCATCGAGGGGCAGGTACCACGCACACTCTCTACAATCGCGCAGACGATGGAGGAGTCCAAATCCTGCATGAAGGGAATGGTGGCACAGGTACAGGAGGGTATCTCCGAGATAGTGTCACAGGGATTTGAAAGCATCTCTGAAATAGTGTCGCGGGTAGGTGCAGGAATGTCTGCGATGGAGGAAAGGCTAGCCTCCCTCGAGCGTCAAGCACGGCTCAACAATGAGTTCATTCAGGCCCTGACAACAGCCTTTGGATTCAGGGTGAGCAACGTTCTGCCGCCTTGAACAGGCTAACAGATACTTTACAGGTGGCCTTCCAAGGCCTCACACAAGTCCTCCAAACTGCTGTCCAGCAGGGTGGAAGGAGTGATGTGGGCCTGGGCCACGAGAGGGATGATGGTGAAAGGGGACATGGAAGTGGGGACGCCACTCAAAGCGCTCCCACTTCTCACCCGTTGCTCCCCTCTCAACTAGTACCCGCAATGCTGCCCCCTCTCCAGGTGGCCGAGTCTGCCCCTGCACAGATGCAGGTGGAGCAGTCTTTGGAAGGGTCCTCACGAGCACCCAAACCCAGAGGGCGTCGGCCCAAAGCATCTCATCGGTCAGGGCATGGAAAAGAGCAACCTGCCACAGGGGTAGCACCACGTAGGGGTTGCTGGAAAAGCAAGGCGAAGGTTTTGTGAGCACAAAGGGAATGCACAAGGGTGTTTGACGATTTGTCATGTTTTTTATTTATATTTGTTTAATTCACATGCACAATAAATCTTATTATTATCACCACTACTGCCACGTCTTGCCCATTCTTGACTGGCTTGTGGAATAGGTCCCTTTCATGGGGTTCACCATGAACACGCACACTTGATGCCACCCATTGTGTCACTGCAGGGTGGGTGTCGGTGTATTTGCAGGGCTCTTTTGTGCAGACAACTGAGAGACGTCGGCGATGTCCCCCGTGGCACCCTGGAAGGATGCGGAGGAGAAGTTGTTGAGGGCAGTGGTGACTTTGACAGCGACAGGTAAGAAGATGGTGCTCGGGCCAGCCGGGAGCAGCTCGGCATGAAGGAGGCTGCAGATGTCCACGACTACATGATGAGTGACTCTGAGCCTCCATGCCCTCCCTCCTGCTGTGCAGGTGGATGTGTCACAGCACTGTGTTGTGGAGCTCCACGTGTCAGAGGTGGACGGCGTGGCCGGCGAGGCTGGTAATGCTGTTCGTCCTCCGTGGAGATCATGACTGCAGCTATGGCGGCCCCCATCCGGAAGTTTGAGGGGGTCTGCAAGGTAGGTAAATGTGTTTGGACATTGCACGGGGTAAGTGTGCAAGTTTATGCATTTGATTGTTAGGAGGAGGGTGGTAGAGGCCAAACTTTGTCCAAAGTGACAGAGTGGCCTCCTGCAATGAGTGAGGGTCTCCCCCCGACCTGTCAAATGGACCTTTGCAGCTGCCACAGGCTGATGGCTACAACACGTCCATTTGAACTGGGAATGTTTCCCCCAGTACGGGAAACAGTCTCAGTTCATTTCAAAATCCCATCCCTCCTAAAATATCAGGTCAATCAGGTCTGTAAACAACCTGAAGTACCTGTTTCAGTACTTTAAGTGGCACCCCGCCGGCTTTAATTGCCGGCGGGATTCCCACATGCGGGGGCTGCGCGCGCATGTCAGCGCGTCACTGGGGAACCCGGAAGTGGGTGAGTTGGAGCCGGGCTCCAGATCTGCCCCGAGAATCCTGGATTTTCGCAGTCCCTCCGCCACGAATATACCCGATTGCGGGTGCGAAAATCGAGCACAAAGAGTCTGCAAAGGGATATAGACAGGTTAAGTGATTGGGAAGAAATTGGCAGATGGAGTATAATGTGAGGAAATGTGAGGTTATTCACTTTGGTAGGAAGAATAGAAAATCAGAATATTTTTTAAATGGTGAGAAACTATTAAATGTTGGTGTCCAGAGAGACTTGGGTGCCTTGGTACAAGATACACCAAAAGTTAGTATGTAGGTACAGCAAGCAATTAGGAAGGCAAATTACATGTTGGCCTTTATTGCAAGGGGGTTGGAGTACAAGAGTAAGGAAGTCTTACTACAATTGTACAGGGCTTTGGTGAGACCTCACATGGAGTACTGCGTACAGTTTTGGTCTCCTTATCTAAGGAAGGATATACTTACCTTAGAGGCGGTGCAGCGAAGGTTCACTAGATTAATTCCTGGGATGAGAGAGTTGTCCTATGAGGAGAGGTTGAGTAGAATGGACCGATACTCTCTGGAGTTTAGAAGAATGAGAGGCGATCTCATTGAAACGTACAAGATTCTGAGGGGGCTTGACAGGGTAGATGCTGAGAGGTTATTTCCCCTGGCTGGAGAGTCTAGAACCAGAGGGCATAGTCGCGTGATAAGGGGTTGGCCATTTAAGATTGAGATGAGGAGGAATTTCTTCACTCAGAGGGTTGTGAATCTTTGGAATTCTCTACCTCAGAGGGCTGTGGATGCTGAGTCATTGAATATATTCAAGGCTGAGAGCGATAGATTTTTGGACTCTAGGGGAATCAAGGGATATGGGGATTGGGCATAAAAGTGGAGTTGAGGTTGAAGATCAGCTATGATCTTACTGAATGATGGAGCAGGCTTGAGGGGCGTATGGCCTACTCCTGCTCCTATTTTTTATGTTCTTATGTTCTTATTAATTTAAAAGGTGTCCCCAATGGGAAAAGTAGCTCTATAGTTCCATGGATAGCAACACCCTTTTAAGCCTAGGGAGTAATTGCTGGTCAACCCTGCTATCTTCTTACATCCATACTAGATGTCAGGACACCAGCTAATTTTTTCTTCCATAGTCCATGAGACTGAGATCACTTGTAGTGGCCCACCACTGCCCTGGCTGAGATTGGCCAACTTAGCACAGAACTAGAACTTAGCTTGGGACCTCCCTAGTCTATATAGCTCAACGGGATTCCATACTGTTGATATGTTCAACAGGCTAGCAGAGAGCTCTTTATTAGACATTTTTAAAGCATCCTTTCCCCTTCAGGTTCAGGAACCAGTCAGTCTCTGGACCTTTATACGTGTTATTTCTTTTTTTTTGTAAAGTTTGCAACCAATTCAATTTCACCTTCTGTTTTAAAACCTCATTAAGTAAAGAATTAATCTGAGTTTAGAATAGTGTCATAGTTGTGTTTTTGCGAGCATGTACAATACTGTTATGAAGTTAGTTTCAGGAATGAACTTTCAGAATCAGTTAGCAATATTATTTTGGTTATCTTCCGACATAGCAAAACTGTTGATATAGTGAACATTTAATTATGTTCCCTTTCCATCAGATCATGACAAGTGTTGTGTGACAAATTGAGGCTAGGCTTAATTGGAAATCATGCAAAAACTTTGAGATAGTTTGATAATATAATACTTCAGGAAAGTTTAGTTCGCATCAACTTCAAATATTGATCAGTAGTTATTAATTATAATTTTTAGATGAACTGGTGCAAAAGTAATTGCATTTTCAATAACAGCTTTATTCAGTTGACAAAAATGCAATTGTAGGACTGAAACATTGAATGGTTTCTCCTACACTAGTCATGCACTAAATCAATTTAATTATACCATTAGGGAATATCAGTAACACAGTATTTTAAATCTCTATGAAATTTATGTTGAACAAACTAATTTATTTGACACTCATTCAACTTCTATTGATGTGGTGCTATAGACTGATCTTTTCATGTGGAAAAGGAGAACCATTATCTGGATGAAACATTCAGTGGAACATTCTTTAAGGATTTTATCTTTGACACTCATAAGTGAATTGCTTTACTTGGCATTTATCATAACTTCATAGATCTGTTTTTTCCCCATAATTTTGGTCTTGCTACAACAATTATCCATTGTAGCATACATTGCCCCCCCAGTTTTTCAAGGAAAAAGTGATTAACAGTAAATGACTGCATCAACCATTGGTCCAGTCAGTACACAAGTATTTGTCAAGGTAAACCCTGGCATAGATTTGCTCAGATAACTAAGAGAGGCTGCATAGAACTATAATATGATAATGAAAGATGTTCAATGTCCCAGAAGTAAAGTGGACAGACTAGGATAGCTGAAAGGGAAGGGTGAAATCATGTATTTTGATCAAGGTAACCATTAACTGCTTCTTAACATGACATGTGAAGCAGAGTACTAGGACAGATGTAATATTGCATTTTGTTCACCAGAAATGATGAGTAATCTTGTAGTGGGTGAACTCTTGGCTTCTATTGATCATAATATATTGGAGATTGTAACAAAAAGTAAGAAAGGCTAAGGCCAAGCATACCATACCGGTGTGAAAGAACTTAAAAGAGCAAACTTTAGGACTGAGAGAAGAATTCTAGGAACAAATGGAAATAGAATTGGCAAACAACAGAATAAAATTAACATTTTTAAGGATTAATTTAAGAGATGTGGAAAAGAAGGATATTCCTATGAGAAAGATACTAAAACCAAGACAATAGTAGCTAAATAAGGAGGACAAAAACATTATTTCAAAAGATACAAGGAATCAAAGAGTATTTAGCAATGGTGTTATGCTACCACTTATACGTCAATGGAAGGAATCTTACAACACCAGGTTATAGTCCAACAGTTTTATTTGAAAATCACAAGCTTTTGGAGCTTACCTCCTTCGTCAGGTGAGTGACTCACCTGACGAAGGAGGTAAGCTCCGAAAGCTTGTGATTTTCAAATAAAACTGTTGGACTATAATCTGGTGTTGTAAGATTCCTTACATTTGTCCACCCAAGTCCATCACCGGCATCTCCACATCACGTCAATGGAAAGCAGCTTCAGATATGCATCAATACAAAGTAGCAGTATAGTTTGGAGCCATGACGATGATCTGACTCCTGATAGTACTAAAGCCAATGGTACGATTGTTTCACCAACGACAATATCACTCTAGTTCTGAGAAATGCTCAGTTAAAAAGTTTACAAGTGATCCATTGGATCCTGGGAACTTTTTAAAACTTAAATTTGATTCATTTTAATATGAACAGAGAAGCCATGCTCTTTCTTGACATTTGTTTAACTGGCTCAGAGCAGGGCACTGCTTCTTTGTCCCAACACAGAGTGTGACACACAACCAGTACTGTAACTCAGCTTTGCTAACTGCACATCAACACAGTAGTATAACACCACCCCAACATTAAGAGTCAATCATTAGCGGATATCTAAAATGAGTATCAGGAAAGATAAGAGGATAATAGAAAAGTGAAAAAGATTTAAAGAAATGATTTAATTATACAAGAAATGGACAAAGTATTATTTATGTTGGATGTATATTATGGAAATTTGCTCAACTATCTGGTCTGGAAGAAATTTTAAAGAGCATTTGTTTTCTTGGAAGTTATACCTGGGATTTTTTGCCTACCTCAGAAGGTTGAATAATTATGGCCGAAACTAGGATAGGGCTAGTTGTACATGGTCTGTTGAACTGTGCAGCCTTGATAACCTTTTTTCATTCCAGCTTCTCAATGTTTTAAAATACTGAGACACAGGCAAATTTGTTAACTGATCCACATACTGTGCTTATAATTGACAGAAGGAATATGGTTCATGCAATGCAAATTTATGCTGAAAACTGTATTTCAGTTAGATTGATATCGCCACCAAATTGTTCCAGTGAATTGGTTTTGTGACAACCATTGGTGACAGTATTAACATTATATTTGGCATCCCTCACGTAAATCACCATAGGCACTGGTAACCTAATTTTATCCCTATTGGTGGGCAAGAAATAATGCTACCAACTGCTATTTTTTATAATTGCCTAATGCCACTTTTAATTTGATGGATAATTGGTACTGCCAAATGCACATTTAATTTTCTCCTTTTAGATAGCAGCACTACAATTAGTGGCGTCACTGGTTTTCTCCCTGCCTCAGTAGCTGGTTCTGCTGTTCTGGGCCTCTCCAACTCTGTGTAGAGGAATAGAATACAGTTCCCAATGGAAGAGATTCCTGCCTTACTATTTCTCAGTATACTCCAACAGTAGATAGCAGGTCTAGTAAAAAAAAAGCAAAAGCAAAATACTGCAGAAGCTGGAAATCTGAAATAAAAACAGAAAATGCTGGAGAAGCTCATCAAGTGAGGCAGCATCTGTGGAGAAAGAAACAGAGTTAACATTTCAGGTCAAAGACCTTTCGTCAGAACTAGAAGATGTTAAAAAAGTTAAAGTTTTTGAGCAAGTACAGAGCCAAAGGGGAGAGGGAGGGGAAGGGAGGAAAGAACAAAAGGGAATGTCTCTGATAGGGTGGAGGGCACGAGTGATTAAATGACAAAAGGGATGATGGTGCAAGGCAAGGAAGATGGTAATGGGACAGATTAAGAAACAAAAGATTGATCAGTAGCAACTTTAAATGGCAGCAGCAGAACCATTACCAGCACTCACTAACCAAAAAAAAACCTCCCTTGGATCCCAGGTAACCAAAAGGTTCACTATACACTAGAATCAGATAGCTAATATGGCTGATGTAACGTTTGGCAGACATATGCATACTTACATACAAATACTGCCATCATGTGCAGGGAACAGATGCAGAGCCAGCTTAAGTTACCTGCAGTTTCTGCAGTCATGTGGGACCTCAGCTTGACATACAGCCTGGCAGAGCTTAAAGAGGAGGAATTAAGGTAGATTTCACTATTTGTGCAATTGCTGGGAGTGCCGGATATGTTACTTACGTCACTCTATGGGTTATGTCAAAACGATAAAGAGAGAATCCATTACTGGCCACCACTTCTACGCCACAAGAGTTGTGCTGTTGTAGTGCTTATGTTTAGATTAACCCAATGTCTTTAATTTTCGTCCATTGTGTGGATACCAGGAACTTTTCCATTTCCCAATATAAAACTGCCATGATTGTCTTGAATTATTATAGTGTCTATTGTTTGTGTGAAAAGGTACAGCAGAATAAGCAGGCCAAAATAGATTTTCATAGTGCTACAGTTTTGAAGAAAGTTTCTAATCTAATATAATCCTTACTAATTAGCTGATAGTAGATAGTAGAAAAGGTAATAGACCAACACATTGTCGTAAACCAAACACAGGTAGATCCAAATATCAAATCCTGATATGAATTGTGTGTTATGAAATAACTGACCAACATACCTTTTGTTTTAGAAAAAATGTTGTTTCTGATCTGACGATTTTAACTTCCTTGCACTCTATCTTTTCAAAATATATTTCATCAAAAAGATTTGGCTTTACCTCCTTTCACTGTCGCCCTGCTTCCCCATTGTTCTTTATTTTGAAGGGATGTAATAGACTATATCGTGATGTTATTTCTACCCATCAGAGGCGATCATGAGTATCTGAATGAAAATGTGCACGTGAGAGAGTGAATATAGGAAAGTAGTGTGTGTGTGAGAGAGAGTGAAGATTGTGGGGTTTGTGTGAGGACGATTGAGTGTGTGTGAATACAGTTGATTATATTTTTCTGTAAACACATCTGAAAATGCACTGGATCACATGAACTTGCATGGAAATTTCTGCGTTTTCTAGAGATTTGCATAGTCTGAACCCCTGCAAATAACAGCCAATTTCTTCAGTTGGGGAAAACAGCAGCACAGAGTAGCTCTTGTAGATGGACCCACCAGGACATGTCCTATTCCTTGAATAGTAACAAGGGATCTTTAACATTCATCTAACCCACTAGAACAGGTAGATGGGGCCTTGGTGTAATGTTCCATCTGAGGTATCAACTTATATTATGTTGATATTTCCTGGAGTGGGGATTGAACCCACAACATTCTGATTTAGATGTAAGAGTGCTGCCAACTGAGCCAAGCTAACACTTCTGCTGATAATTTGTGAAATAGCCAAATACCAGGTTGGTTGGGTAGAAGAAACAAAAGAGGATTAATGAGTTTCTTCTTGTTTCCTTAAGAAACACAAGCTTGACATGTGTATTAAGGTCAATGTCAGTTTTTACGGGTATCAGAATACAACTGAAGTCACTCTTGTAACCCAAGCTGAATGTTTTAGCTTTGCTGCCTAAAAAAGTCACTGTTTGTTTTACTATAATGTTTAGATATAAATCTGTGAATCCACAAGGTTATGATCAGTGGCCAATACCCTTGGAAGTGTGATTCAAAGACAATAATTTTTTAAGCACCCTAAATATAGCTTATCTAAAACATCTGCCAACTGTTAAGTGAGTGAATTTGAAAAACTGTCTCTCCCTATGTCACTGTAATGGAGTCAACCAAGAAATTCTTGTCAGAACTACAAATAAATAACTCAACAAGCAGATATATATCCCCCAAGTGATTTGAACTACACAGCCGAAAGCTTAGTTCCTTCAAGAAAGATCATTGAGATTTTTAAGCCATTCCAACCAACGTTAAAGTATGGAAAACAATAAAAAGAGTTCACATCGTCCTTGTGCTAGTTGCAGAATCTGGAAACAGAATTCTGGGATGTTCCATTAATCATCCTCCTGTGTCATTTCCACAAGGATGTCATCCCTGTTGTTGCAAATTTTGCAGCCATCCAAGAAAATAGAAAAACTAACAGCAGATGATTGAATGAAAAACTTATCCTAGTGAAGTGCTGTCTATTTGAGGGATTGAAGTACAACAAAGAATTTTTATAATATTTCTGACATTTTTATAACTTTGCATGCATTTAAAATAAAAGCTTTAAAAACATCCTTACAATGGGCTTAATAATTCCCTCAAAGGATTGGTCCGATGTAGAGCATTAAAGTGAAGGTGTACTTGAATTTCATCCATTCATTACATTCAACATTCTTTCATTGCCTCACTAGACTTCATCAAGTCACAAATATCACCTTCGTGGATGGTACTTTCTTAATTTGACACCAGTCTGCACACCGATGTTATTTTTACGATCTTACATGTTTTGAACACTAATATCAAAGCATTCAAGGAGAATTTTACCACAACAATAAATTACTGTGGTTTTGAAAATGTTTCAAGTTCTATCCTGTAATATTCAACATTACAGGGTAGAAATCCATCTTGGGCGGTCGGGCAAAATGGGCCGTGTCGAATTGGCAATCCGTTATACTCCCCACACGATATTCAGTTCCATTGACTTTAATAGAACTGACTATCAAGCGGGCCGTGTAACAGATGGCCAATGCGATACCGTCCATTGATGTTGCAGCTGAAGACGGATTTCTTCTACTAGAAGTTTACCAAGAGATAGGACAGAAAATAATAGACATTTTGAAACCTATTTATTATACATATGATAACATTATGTAAAAAGTGAAAAGGCAATGTTTTACATTACAAAATATTATTGGACTGGGTTTTTTAACATGCATAATAATACAAATGATGATCTGTTTCACCAGTACAGGTGCTTTGTTCTTATCACTTGGTGAACAAGAAGATTTCATGCTCCGTGTTAAGGTAATGTGGTGCCTCTGTTTTCCTTTATTAAGCGGTGTAGTATCTGGAGCTTCTGAGAAACAAGTGCGAGGGCAGCTACTTTTGTAGACCTGTCCCCTCTTGAATTGAAGCAAGCAGAGGTCCCTGCACGTGGACTGAAACACTGCTCTGCTCAGCAACCCCTAACTGCTGGTGAAATATCTAGCGATCGAACAGTCAAGCTTTATCTGAAATAAGCGGATTTTAAAGCATACAGCAAGCCATCTAAGTACTCCATGAAATGTATGTTTTAAATATAAACCAGCAACAGTTCTACTGGATCTGATATCTAGAGGATTAGAATACAAGGGGGTAGAAGTTAGAACATAAGAATATAAGAAATAGGAGCAGGAGTAGTTCATATGGCCCCTGGAGCCTATTCCACCATTCAATGAGATCATTGTAAACAATTTTACAACACCAAGTTTGGTGTTGTAAAATTGTTTACAATTGTCAACCCCAGTCCATCACCGGCATCTCCACACAATGAGATCATGGCTGATCTTCAACTTCAACTCCACTTTCCCACCCGATCCCTATGTCCCTTGATTCCCTTAGAGTCGAAAAATCTATCTCTTTCAGTCTTGAATATACTCAATGACTCAGCATCCACAGCCCTCTGGGGTAGAGAATTCCAAAGATTCACAACCCTCTGAGTGAAGAAATTTCTCCTCATCTCAGTCCTAAATGGCTGACCTCTTATCCTGAGACTATGACCTCTAATTCTAGACTCTCCAGCCAGGGGAAATAACCTCTCAGCATCTACCCTGTCAAAACCTCTCAGAATCTTATATGTTTCAATGAGATTACCTGTCATTTTTCTAAACTATAGGCCCATTCTACACAATCTCTCCTCATAGGACAACCCTCTCATCCCAGGAATCAATCCAGTGAACCTTCGTTGCACCGCCTCTAAGGCAAGTATATCCGTCATTAGGTAAGGAGACCAAAACTGTACACAATACTCCAGGTGAGGTCTCACCAAAGCCCGGTACAATTGTAGTAAGACTTCCTTACTCTTGTACTCCAACCCCCTTAAAATAAAGGCCCACATAGCATTTGCCTTCCTAATTGCTTGCTGTATCTGCATGTTGACTTTCTGTGTTTCGTGTACAAGGGCACCCAAATCCCTCTGAACACCAACATTTAATAGTTTCTCACCATTTAAAAAATATTCTGTTTTTCTATTCTTCCTACCAAAGTGAATAACCTCACATTTCCCCAAATTATGCTCCATCTGCCACCTTCTTGCCCAGTCACTTAAACTGTCTATATCCCTTTGCAGACTCTTTGCATCCTCTGCACAGCTTACTTTCCCACCTAGCTTTGTATTGGATATATTATAGAATCATAGAATCATAGAAGTTTACAACATGGAAACAGGCCCTTCGGCCCAACATGTCCATGTCGCCCAGTTTATACCACTAAGCTAGTCCCAATTGCCTGCACTTGGCCCATATCCCTCTATACCCATCTTACCCATGTAACTGTCCAAATGCTTTTTAAAAGACAAAATTGCACCCGCCTCTACTACTGCCTCTGGCAGCTCGTTCCAGACACTCACCACCCTTTGAGTGAAAAAATTGCCCCTCTGGACCCTTTTGTATCTCTCCCCTCTCACCTTAAATCTATGCCCCCTCGTTATAGACTCCCCTACCTTTGGGAAAAGATTTTGACTATCTACCTTATCTATGCCCCTCATTATTTTATAGACTTCTATAAGATCACCCCTAAACCTCCTACTCTCCAGGGAAAAAAGTCTCAGTCTATCCAACCTCTCCCTATAAGTCAAACCATCAAGTCCCGGTAGCATCCTAATAAATCTTTTCTGCACTCTTTCTAGTTTAATAATATCTTTTCTATAATAGGGTGACCAGAACTGAACACAGTATTAGAAGTGTGGGCGTACTAATGTCTTGTACAACTTCAACAAGACATCCCAACTCCTGTATTCAATGTTCTGACCAATGAAACCAAGCATGCCGAATGCCTTCTTCACCACCCTATCCACCTGTGACTCCACTTTCAAGGAGCTATGAACCTGTACTCCTAGATCTCTTTGTTCTATAACTCTCCCCAACGTCCTACCATTAACGGAGTAGGTCCTGGCCCGATTCGATCTACCAAAATGCATCACCTCACATTTATCTAAATTAAACTCCATCTACCATTCATCGGCCCACTGGCCCAATTTATCAAGATCCCGTTGCAATCCTAGATAACCTTCTTCACTGTCTACAATGCCACCAATCTTGGTGTCATCTGCAAACTTACTAACCATGCCTCCTAAATTCTCATCCAAATCATTAATATAAATAACAAATAACGGCGGACCCAGCACCGATCCCTGAGGCACACCGCTGGTCACAGGCCTCCAGTTTGAAAAACAACCCTCTACAACCACCCTCTGTCTTCTGTCGTCAATCCAATTTTGTATCCAATTGGCTACCTCACCTTGGATCCCGTGAGATTTAACCTTATGTAACAACCTACCATGCGGTACCTTATCAAAGGCTTTGCTAAAGTCTATGTAGACCACGTCTACTGCACAGCCCTCATCTATCTTCTTGGTTACCCCTTCAAAAAACTCGTGAGACATGATTTTACACTCACAATACCATGCTGACTGTTCCTAATCAGTCCCTGCCTCTCCAAATGCCTATAGATCCTGTCTCTCAGAATACCCTCTAACAACTTACCCACTACAGATGTCAGGCTCACCGGTCTGTAGTTCCCAGGCTTTTCCCTGCCGCCCTTCTTAAACAAAGGCACAACATTTGCTACCCTCCAATCTTCAGGCACCTTACCTGTAGCTGTCGATGATATTACACTCAGTCCCTTCATCTAAGTCATTAATATAGAAGTTACGCTACACCTATACAAAACCCTGGTTAGACCACACCTGGAGTACTGTGTTCAATTCTGGGCACCGCACCTTAGGAAGGATATATTGGCCTTGGAGGGAGTGCAGCGTAGATTTACTAGAATGATACCTGGACTCCTAGGATTAAATTGCCAGGACAGATTACACAAACTAGGGTTGTATTCCCTGCAATTTCGAAGATTAAGGGGTGATTTAATCGACGGTTTCAAGATATTAAGGGGAACTGATAGGGTAGATAGAGAGAAATTATTTCCACTGGTTGGGGAATCTAGGACTAGGGGACATAGTTTAAAAATTAGTGCCAGGACTTTCAGGAGTGAAGTTAGGAAATACTTCTATACGCAAAGGGTGGTAGAAACCTGTAACTCTCGTCCGCAAACGGCAGTTGATGCTAGTTCAATTGTTAATTTTAAATCTGAGATTGATAGCTTTTTGTTAACCAAAGGTATTAAGGGATATGGGGCTAAAGCAGGCATATGGAGTTAGGTCACAGATCAGCCATGATCTCATTGAGTGGTGGAATAGGCTCGAGGGGCTAAATGGCCTACTCCTGTTCCTACGTTCTTATGATGTGTATCTGCATAGATGTGACATCATCTCTTTCACCGGACTTACCATCCATGCCAAATTGATTTTTATAAGTAATAGGAAGCATTATACTGCATACTCGGTGTCAGTGTATGCAACAAATCATGCTGTACTAATGCCACTCCCCAGCTGTGGAAAATAGAGTCACAGAAGGGACTGTGCATGTTATTTTTATGTGCATGCATTAAATTTTTATTTTCTCTGGTATGAAATATTAATAGCAGGGAGTGAAAAATATCACTAATGGAAGTATAATGACTAAATTAAAGCAATATAAGTGATAATGTCAATTACAAAACATCATCTGAAATCCTGCTGGCATTATTTTCACATTTTAGGTATTTTTAGTACTTGCATTTGCTCAGTTAAACTCTCACTACTGGGAGCTGATTGAAGTGCAGCAGGAGCTTAACTATGAAATCCAGCAGCTAAACATGCCCACTGTGATGTCATCTGTGAAAAGAAACATGCCACCTTTCCCAGCACCAAGTATATGTAACAGGGCAAGACTGGCAACTAAATATTCCCAGTTATAAGATTTTCAGGAGAGACAGAGAAGGGGAAAAGGGGACAAGGCAAAGCCTTATTAATTAAGGATATTAAGAGATTTCTTAAAATAAAAGGTTGTCAGATGGATTATGTCTGGATTGAATTAAGAAACAATAAGATATCTTTTACAATATTGGAGTTACATTATACAGTACTAAACAATGGGAAAGAAATCGAGGAAAAGATTTGTAGATAATTTACAAAAGTTTGCATTAGTAACAGAGTTGTAATATTGGGGGACTTTTACTCATAAAGTAAAATGGCATTAGGCAAGCGTTTATGGCAAAATAGGAAAGGGATCTTGGGATGCATCCAGGACTGCTTCCTTAATATGTTGCACGCGTAACAAGAAAGCATGCAGTGCTAGTTTTGATTCTGGGTAACAAAATAGGCCTGATAAGCAACCGGAGATTGGGGTGGGGGGGAATGGAAGAAGAAGTAGAGTTGTAGTGATATTGGTTGAGGGATAAATGTTAGCTAGGGCACTGGGAGAATTCCCTACTCTTTTTTGAAAAGTGCCAGGGGATCTTTTACACCCACTTGAGAGGGCCTTGGTTTAATGTTTCATCCAACCGTGCAGCACTCCCTCAGTACTGCACTGAAGTGTCAGCCTAGATTTTATGCTCAAGTCTCTGGAGTGGAGCTTGAACCCATGACCTTCTGATCACTGAGCCACAGCTGGCATCGTTGGACTGGGAACTTTCATCTGGATGAACGGGGACCAAGTCAAGATTAACTGGTTGACAAAAGGACCGATGAAATAATGGACCAGCAGTGGAGATATTTAAATATCAGATGGGTAAGAAACAACCTAAATACACTCTGAGTTAAAGAGAGGCAGGTATCAAATGCTGGTGTTCAGTAGAGAGATTTTAAAAAGAGGTATACTATAAAGATGGAGAATGATACAAAAGAAAATACTGAAAAATATACAAAGTATAGAAGGAAGTAAAAGATATTAGAAAGATGGCTAAGAGAGAGTATTTATGAAGATTGCCAGTCAACATAAAAGGAAATAGCATGTAAGAAGTAAAAGAATAGACAAAAATGGGTGGGACCATTAGGAATTTTTTTTTTTATTCGTTCATGGGATGTGGGCGTCGTTGGCGAGGCAGGCATTTATTGCCCATCCCTGATTGCCCTTGAGAAGGTGGTGGTGAGCCGCCTTCTTGAACCGCTGCAGTCCGTGTGGTGAAGGTTCTCCCACAGTGCTGTTAGGAGGGGAGTTCCAAAATTTTAACCCAGCGCGATGAAGGAACGGCGATATATTTCCAAGTCTGGATGCTGTGACTTGGAGGGGAACGTGCAGGTGGTGTTGTTCCCATGTACCTGTTGCTCTTGTCCTTCTAGGTGGTAGAGGTTGCAGGTTTGGGAGGTGCTGTCGAAGAAGCCTCGGTGAGTTGCTGCAGTGCATCCTGTGGATGGTACATACTGCAGCCACTGTGTGCAAGTAGTGAAGGGAGAGAATGTTTAGGGTGGTGGATGGGATGCCAATCAAGCGGGCTGCTTTATCCTGGATGGTGTCGAGCTTCTTGAGTGTTGTTGGAGGTGCACTTATCCAGGTAAGTGGAGAGTATTCCATCACCCTCCTGACTTTTGCCTTGTAGATAGTGGAAAGGCTTTGGGGAGTCAGGAGGTGAGTCACTCGTCGCAGAATACCCAGCCTCTGACCTGCTCTTGTAGCCACAGTATTTATATGGTTGGTCCAGTTAAGTTTCTGGTCAATGATGACCCCCAGGATGTTGATGGTGGGGGATTCGGCGATGGTAATGCCGTTGAATGTCAATGGGAGGTGGTTAGACTCTCTCTTGTTGGAGATGGTCATTGCCTGGCACTTGTCTGGCGCGAATGTTACTTGCCACTTATCAGCCCAAGCCTGGATGTTGTCCAGGTCTTGCTGCATGCGGGCTCGGACTGCTTCATTATCTGAAGGGTTGCAAATGGAACTGAACACTGTGCAATCATTAGTGAACATCCCCATTTCTGACGTTATGATGGAGGAAAGGTCATTGATGAAGCAGCTGAAGATGGTTGGGCCTAGGACACTGCCTTGAGGAACTCCTGCAGCAATGTCCTGGGGCTGAGATGATTGGCCACCAACAACCACTACCATCTTCCTTTGTGCTAGGTATAACTCCAGCCACTGGAGAGTTTTCCCCCTGATTCCCATTGACTTCAATTTTACTAGGGCTTCTTGGTGCCACACTCGGTCAAATGGTGACTTGATGTCAAGGGCAGTCACTCTCACCTCACCTCCTGAATTCAGCTCTTTTGTCCATGTTTGGACCAAGGCTGTAATGAGGTCTGGAGCCAAGTGGTCCTGGCAGAACCCAAACTGAGCATCGATGAGCAGATTATTGGTGAGTAAGTGCTGCTTGATAGCACTGTCGACGACACCTTCCATCACTTTGCTGTTGATTGAGAGTAGACTGATGGGGCAGTAATTGGCCGGATTGGATTTGTCCTGCTTTTTGTGGACAAGACATACCTGGGCAATTTTCCATATGGTCGGGTAGATGCCAGTGTTGTAGCTGTACTGGAACAGCTTGGCTAGAGGCGCAGCTTGTTCCAGAGCACAAGTCTTCAGCACTACAGCCGGGATGTTGTCGGGGCCCATAGCCTTTGCTGTATCCAGTGCACTCAGCCGTTTCTTGATATCACGTGGAGTGAATCGAATTGGCTGAAGACTGGCTTCTGTAATGGTGAGGATGTTAGGAGGCGGCCGAGATGGATCATCCACTCGGCACTTCTGGCTGAAGATGGTTGGGAGCATCTTGTTTGTGATAGTGAGGGAATGGAGGAGATATTTAATATGTATTATACTTGAGTTTTTACAGAAGATGATTAAAGTGGGACTGTAGAAGTACCTGAGGAGGTTGCGGAATAGGCATTTCTGGAGATGAATGGTCAAAACAAAATGGCATTAAAAAAGGTGATAGGCATAAAAGTAGAAAGTCATCAATCCGAGATGGCATGCATTCCAGAGCACTGAGGGAGCTTGGGGAGGAGGTAACAAAGTTCTTCAGAAATGGGAAGAGTGCCAAAGGTTTAGAGAGTGGCAAATGGGAACAGGATAAGCCAGGAAATTATTAGTCGGTTAATCTTACATCAATTGTGGGTATATTTCTGATGCTCACAATACGAGATGAAATTAGTGAACACTTAGAAAGGCATGACTAATCAGGGGCAGGTAGCATGAAATTGTAAAGGAGGCATTCATGCTTGAATAAATAAAGGGAGCAGGATAGATATTGCAAACAAAGGCCTTCAGAAGGCATTTGATAAGGTGCCACATAAGAGGCTTTTTGTGAAAATTAAGGTACTTGGTATTGAAAAAAAAGATACAGTGAAACCAAAAAGCAGGGGTAAAACTAAACTTAATTTAATTAATTTAATGAATTAAATGAGGTAAATAATTTGATTAACACTAAATTAATTAATTAAATAAATAAAATAATGGGGAGAACAGGAGATGTGTTGCTGCTGCAATATGTGGGAGCTTGTGGACATTTTTGTCCAGGGCAACTCCATCTGCAGTTAGGGTACGGTAGCATAGTGGTTATGTTACTGGACCAGTAATCCAGAGGCCTGGACTAAAATCCAGAGTCATGAGTTCAAATCCCGCCACGGCAGCTGGCGAATTTAAATTCAATTAATTAATTAAATTCAATTAATTAAATAAAAAAATCTGGAATTAAAATACTAGTATCAGTAATGATGGCCATGAAACTACCGGATTGTCGTAAAAACCCATCTGGTTCACTAATGTCCTTTAGGGAAGGAAGCCTGCCGCCCTTACCCGGTCTGGCCTATATGTGACTCCAGACCCACAGCAATGTGGTTGATTCTTAATTGCCCTCTGAAATGGCCCAGCAAGCCACTCAGTTGTAAAATCTCGCTACGAAAAGTCATAATAAGAATAAAACCGGACGGACCACCCGGCATCGGACCACGAGGCACCGGACATGACAACGGCAAAACACCAAGCCCAGTCGACCCTGCAAGGTCCTCCTTACTAACATCTGGGGACTTGTGCCAAAATTGGGAGAGCTGTCCCACAGACTAGTCAAGCAACAGCCTGACATAGCCATACTCACAGAATCATATCTTTCAGCCAACGTCCCAGACTCTTCCATCACCATCCCTGGGTATGTCCTGTCCCACCGGCAGGACAGACCCACCAGAGGTGGCGGTACAGTGATATACAGCCAGGAGGGAGTGGCCCTGGGAGTCCTCAACATTGGCTCTGGACCTCATGGCATCAGGTCAAACATGGGCAAGGAAACCTCCTGCTGATTACCACCTACCGTCCTCCCTCAGCTGATGAATCAGTCCTCCTCCATGTTGAACACCACTTGGAGGAAGCACTGAGGGTAGCAAGGGCACAAAATGTACTCTGGGTGGGGGACTTCAATGTCCATCACCAAGAGTGGCTCGGTAGCACCACTACTGACCGAGCTGGCCGAGTCCTGAAGGACATAGCTGCTAGACTGGGCCTGCGGCAGGTGGTGAGCGAACCAACACGAGGGAAAAACTTACTTGACCTCGTCCTCACCAATCTACCTGTCGCAAATGCATCTGTCCATGACAGTATTGGTAGGAGTGACCACCGCACAGTCCTCGTGGAGATGAAATCCCGTCTTCGCACTGAGGACACCATCCAACGTGTTGTGTGGCACTACCACCGTGCTAAATGGGATAGATCTAGCAGCTCAAAACTGGGCATCCATGAGGCGCTGTGGGCCATCAGCAGCAGCAGAATTGTATTCCAGCACAATCTGTAACCTCATGGCCCGGCATATTCCTCACTCTACCATTACCAACAAGCCAGGGGATCAACCCTGGTTCAATGAGGAGTGTAGAAGAGTATGCTAGGGCGTACCTAAAAATGAGGTGCCAACCTGGTGAAGCTACAACTCAGGACTACATGCATGCTAAACAGCGGAAGCAACATGCTATAGACAGAGCTAAGCGATTCCACAACCAACGGATCAGATCAAAGCTCTGCAGTCCTGCCACATCCAGTCGTGAATGGTGGTGGACAATTAAACAACTGACGGGAGGAGGAGGCTCTGCAAACATCCCCATTCTCAATGATGGCGGAGTCCAGCACGTGAATGCAAAAGACAAGGCTGAAGCGTTTGCAACCATCTTCAGCCAGAAGTGCCGAGTGGATAATCCATCTCAGCCTCCTCCCGATATCCCCACCATCACGGAAGCCAGTCTTCGGCCAATTCGATTCACTCCACGTGATATCAAGAAACGTCTGAGTGCACTGGATACAGCAAAGGCTATGGGCCCTGACAACATCCCAGCTGTAGTGCTGAAGACTTGTGCTCCAGAACTAGCTGCGCCTCCAGCCAAGCTGTTCCAGTACAGCTACAACACTGGCATCCACCCGACAATGTGGAAAATTGCCCAGGTATGTCCTGTCCACAAAAAGCAGGACAAATCCAATCCGGCCAATTACCGCCCCATCAGTCTACTCTCAATCATCAGCAAAGTGATGGAAGGTGTCATCGACAGTGCTATCAAGCGGCACTTACTCACCAATAACCTGCTCACCGATGCTCAGTTTGGGTTCCGCCAGGACCACTCGGCTCCAGACCTCATTACAGCCTTGGTCCAAACATGGACAAAAGAGCTGAATTCCAGAGGTGAGGTGAGAGTGACTGCCCTTGACATCAAGGCAGCATTTGACCGAGTGTGGCACCAAGGAGCCCTAGTAAAATTGAAGTCAATGGGAATCAGGGGGAAAACTCTCCAGTGGCTGGAGTCATACCTAGCACAAAGGAAGATGGTAGTGGTTGTTGGAGGCCAATCATCTCAGCCCCAGGGCATTGTTGCAGGAGTTCCTCAGGGCAGTGTCCTTGGCCCAACCATCTTCAGCTGCTTCATCAATGACCTTCCCTCCATCATAAGGTCAGAAATGGGGATGTTCGCTGATGACTGCACAGTGTTCAGTTCCATTCGCAACCCCTCAGATAATGAAGCAGTCCGAGCCTGCATGCAGCAAGACCTGGACAACATCCAGGCTTGGGCTCATAAGTGGCAAGTAACATTCGCGCCAGATAAGTGCCAGGCAATGACCATCTCCAACAAGAGAGAGTCTAAACACCTCCCCTTGACATTCAACGGCATTACCATCGCCGAATCCCCCACCATCAACATCCTGGGGGTCACCATTGACCAGAAACTTAACTGGACCAGCCATATAAATACTGTGGCTACAAGAGCAGGTCAGAGGCTGGGTATTCTGCGGCGAGTGACTCACCTCCTGACTCCCCAAAGCCTTTCCACCATCTACAAGGCACAAGTCAGGAGTGTGATGGAATACTCTCCACTTGCCTGGATGAGTGCAGCTCCAACAACACTCAAGAAGCTCGACACCATCCAAGATAAAGCAGCCCGCTTGATTGGCACCCCATCCACCACACTAAACATTCACTCCCTTCACCACCGGCGCACTGTGGCTGCAGTGTGCACCATCCACAGGATGCACTGAAGCAACTCGCCAAGGCTTCTTCGACAGCACCTCCCAAACCCGCGACCTCTACCACCTAGAAGGACAAGGGCAGCAGGCGCATGGGAACGACACCACCTGCACGTTCCCCTCCAAGTCACACACCATCCCGACTTGGAAATATATCGCCGTTCCTTCATTGTCGCTGGGTCAAAATCCTGGAACTCCCTTCCTAACAGCACTGTGGGAGAACCGTCACCACACGGACTGCAGCGGTTCAAGAAGGCGGCTCACCACCACCTTCTCGAGGGCAATTAGGGATGGGCAATAAATGCCGGCATTGCCAGCGACGCCCACATCCCGTGAACGAATTAAAAAAAAAAAAGTGTCTGCAGCTCGAAGAACTTTGGCTCCGAGTTGAGGAGCTGGAATCCGAGCTGCGGACATTGCGAGACATCAGGGAAGGAGAAAGCTACCTGGACCTTTTGCTGCAGGAGGCAGCCACACACCTTAGACTAAATACTTTAGAATTGACATGTGGTCAGGGACAGGAGGGTGTGATTGCGAGTGAGGCAGGTACATGGATCAAGGAGGTAGTATTGCAGGAGCCTCAGTCCCTGCGCTTAGCCAATAGATTTGAGGTTCTTGCAACCCTTAAGGACAAGTGTGGGGACTGTGAGGAGGATGAGAAAACTGACCATGGCACTGTGGTACAGGAAGCCATTCAAATGGGGGGAGTAAAAAGGAAGTAGTAGGCGACAGTATAGTTAGGGGGATAGACACTGTTCTCTGCAGCCAGGAGCATGAGTCCCGAAGGCTATGTTGATACCTGGTGTCAGGGTTAAGGACATCTCCTCCGGGCTGGAGAAGAACTTGGAGTGGGAGGGGAAGGATCCGGTTGTCATGGTCCACGTAGGTACCAACGACATAGGTAGGACTAAGAAAAAGGTTCTGCTGAGAGAGTTGGAGCAGTTAGGGAATAAATTAAAAAGCAGAACCACAAAGGTAATAATCTCTGGATTATTACCTGAGCCACGAGCAAATTGGCATAGGGTAAATAAGAATAGAGGGATGAATGCGTGGCTCAAAGATTGGTGTGGGAGAAGTCGGTTTTGATTCGTAGGGCACTGGCACCACTACTGGGGAAAGAGAGAGCTGTTCCATTAGGACGGACTACTCCTGAACCATGCTGGGACCAGTGTTCTTGCAAAGCGAATAACTGGGGCGGTAGATAGGGCTTTAAACTAAATAAGGGGGGGGGGGGGGTGGGGGAGGGTCCCAGTGGAGAGAAATTTAGAATGCTAAAGAGAAAAGACAAAGAAGCAGTGCAGAAAAGTGATTGGGGTAAGAATAACCAGATTGTTTCAGGAAGGGACAGAATGTACAAACAAAAGAGTGCACTAAGAAATAGGGTCTGGGTAAGAAAAAATGATAATAAGATAAATAGGGCCACAGTACAAAAAAATGTTAAGGTGTCTAAAAATGTTAAAAAGACAAATCTAAAGGCATTGTATCTGAATGCACGAAGCATTCATAATAAGTAGATGAATTAACAGCGCAAATAGATGTAAACGGATATGATATAATTGCGATTACGGAGACATGGCTGCAGGGTGATCAAGGCTGGGAGCTGAATATCCAAGGGTATTCGATATTTAGGAAGGACAGGCAAAAAGGAAAAAGAGGTGGGGTGGTGTTGTTAGTAAGGGATGAAATCAGAGCAATAGTGAGAAAGGGTATTGGCTCAGAAAATCAAGATGTAGAATCAGTCTGGATGGAGTTAAGAAGCGCCAAGGGGCAGAAAACACTGGTGGGAGTTGTCTATTGGCCTCCAAACAGTAGTGGTAATGTAGGAGATGGCATCAAACAGGAAATTAGAGATGCATGTAACAAGGGTACTACAGTAACCATGAGTGACTTTAATCTACATATAGACTAGCCAAACCAAATTAGCAATAATACTGTGGAGGATGAATTCCTGGAGTGTGTACGAGATGGTTTTTTACACCAGTACGTTGAGGAGCCAACCAGGGAACAGACTGTCCTAGATTGGGTATTGTGCAATGAGAAGGGGTTAATTAACAATCTTGTTGTGCGGATCCTTTAGGGAAGAGTGACCATAACATGATAGAATTCTTCATTAAGATGGAAAGTGAAGTAGTCCAATCCGGAACTAGGGAATCTAAACAAAGGAAACTACGAAGGTATGAGGAGTGAGTTGGTTATGATAGATTGGGAAGCTTCATGATGGTGGATGGGCAATGGCTAACATTTAAGGAACGAATGCATGAATTGCAACAATTATACATTCCTTTCTGGCACAAAAACACAAAAGGAAAAGCGGCCCAACCATGGCTAACAAAAGAAATTAAGGATAGTATTAGATCCAAAGAGAAAAGTTGCCAGAAAAAGTAGCTAGCCTGAGGATTGGGAGCAGTTTAGAATTCAGCAAAAGAGGACCAAGAGATTGATTAAGAGGTGAAAAATAGAGTATGAGAGTAAACTTGCAAGGAACATTAAAGTGAACTGTAAACTATGTAAAAAGAAAAAGATTAGTGAAGTCAAATGTAGGTCCCTTACAGTCAGAAACAGGAGAATTTATAATGGGGAACAAGGAAATGGCAGAGCAATTAAACAAATACTTTGGTTCTGTCTTCACGGAAGAGGACACAAATAACTTCCCAGAAATGCTAGGGAACCAAGTGAGAAGGAGGAATTAAAGGAAATTAGTATTGGTAAAAAAAAAAGTGCTGGAGAAATTAATGGGACTGAAAGCCGATAAATCCCTAGGACCTGATAATCTGCATCCCAGAGTACTAAAAGAGGTAGCCATGGAAATAGCGGATGCATTAGTTGTCATCTTCCAAAATTCTATAGATTATGGAACAGTTCCTGCAGATTGGAGGGTGGCAAATATAACCCCACTATTTAAAAAAGGAGGGAGAGAGAAAACAGTGATCTACAGACCGGTTAGCCTAACATTAGTAGTAGGGAAAATGCTACAGTCTATTATAAAGGATATGATAACAGGTCACTGAGAAAATATCAACGGGATTAGACTAAGTCAACATGGATTTATGAAAGGGAAATCATGTTTGACAAACCTATTGGAGTTTTTTGAGGATGTAATTGATAGACTAGATAAGGGAAAACCAGTGGATGTGGTTTATTTGGATTTTCAGAAGGCCTTTGATAAAGTCCCACATAAGAGGTTAGTGTGCAAAATTAAAGCACATGGGATCAGAGGTAATATATTGGCATGGATTGAAAACTGGTGAGCAGACAGGAGACAGAGAGTAGGAATAAATGGGGTCTTTTTCGGGGTGACAGGCAGTGACTAGTGGGGTACCGTAGGGATCAGTGTTTGGGCCCCATCTATTCACAATATATATAATGATTTGGATGAGGAAACCAAATGTAATATTTCCAAGTTTGCTGATGACACAAAACTAGGTGGGATCGTGAGTTGTGAGGAGGATGCAAAGAGGCTTCAAGGCGATTTAGACAAGTTGAGTGAGTGGGGAAATACATGGCAGATGCAGTATAATGTGGATAAATGTGAAGTTATTCACTTCGGAAGGAAAAACAGAAAGACAGAGTATTATTTAAATGGTGATAGATTGGAAAATGTTGATGTACAAAGGGACCTGAGTGTCCTTGTACACCAGTCACTGAAAGCAAACGTGCAGGTGCAGCAAGCAGTTAGGAAGGCAAATGGTATGTTGGCCTTCATTGCAAAAGGATTTGAGTACAGGAGCAAGGATGTCTTACTGCAGTTATACATGGCCTTGGTGAGACCACACCTGGAGTATTGTGTACAGTTTTGGTCTTCTTACCTAAGAAAGGATATACTTGCCATAGAGGGAGTGCAGCAAAGGTTCACCAGACTGATTCCTGGGATGGCAGAACTGTCATATGAGGAGAGATTGGGTTGACTCGGCCTGTATTCGCTCGAGTTTAGAAGAATGAGAGGGGATCTCATTGAAACATATAAAATTCTGACAGGGCTAGACAGATTGGATGCAGGGAGGATGTTTCCCCTGGCTGGGGATCCAGAATAAGGGGTCACAGTCTCAGGATATGGGGTAGGACATTTAGGACTGAGATGAGGAGAAATTTCTTCACTCAGAGGGTGGTGAACCTGTGGAATTCTCTGCCACAGAAGGCTGTTGAGGCCAAGTCACTGAATATATTTAAGAAGGAGATAGATAGATTTCTAGACACAAAAGGCATCAAGGGGTATGGGGAGAGAGCGGGAATATGGTATTGAGATGGAGGATCAGCCATGATCATATTGAATGGCGGAGCAGGCTCGAAGAGCCGAATGGCCTACTCCTGCTCCTATTTTCTATGTTTCTATGTAAATGAAAGTTCTTTTCAAATTGGTGGGATGAGAGTAATAATATGCCCCTGGAACACCACTACTTAGAAGGTGCTGGGACCTATTATTTTCCATTTATATAAAATTATAGAACTGTGCCATCTGGTTTGGGAAAACTTGCTATCAACATCGAACATAGATACAGTAATGCCAGTCGCCATCAAGGGCACACTGCTCTCAATTTCGATGCCTTTGGTTCCCTCCAGGCTAGCACTGGGGAAATCTGCAGTCTCAGCCAATTTTCTGTACTTAGTTACATCAAGGAAGTGACTGTCATAAGGATCAACGCCTTCATCTCCTTCCCCGCTAACCAGGAACAGCTGCATGCCATGGCTCCCAACTGAATCAAACTGTTGGTTTTCCTAAAATGCAAAGGTGATTGATGACACCCTTTGGGCCCCTATCCGTAATAATGGCCTATATAAACAGAACGGGGTTCCACTTCATCAGTGTGCAGCTGCTCTGTGACCATCAGAACCATGTCATGCAGGTAAATGACCACTTCATAGGCAGCTTCCATGATTTTTTTCATTTTGTGTCAATCATCTGTGCCAGGGTCATTTAAAGGTGAAGAAAGACTGGAAGGGTGGTGCTGGGAGACCAAAGCTATCCTATTCAGGCATGGCAGCAGCCATGGAAAAAACCTAAGCACCAATATAGTGAGGCTGATGCAACCACCAGCATCATTACTGAGCACACCATTATCATTTTGAAGCCGTCTTCAGATCAGAAGGTACTTTAGAGTGCAGCCTAGGATCATTGTTGCTACATGTTCTCTAACTTTTCCTACAAAGAAACCTAACAATGGAAAAAGAGGAGTGAGAAATGAAAGGGGAGGAGGAAGCAGCTAATTCAGAAACAATGCCACAAAAGGATGAAGACAGTGATCATAAGGACCAAGCTCCTGATATACTAATGTGCGTGAGCTACCCCATTGAGGAACCTCCAGCCCATTTGGATAAAATAAGGTGGCCCTAAACTAGATTGTATACCTTTCAATGCTCATCCTTTGCTGTACTCCTACATTATTCTGACAAGGAAATTCTCAGTACAATGTACATACCAAGTGCATCCAATTTATTTTATAGTCTGTCTGAAGCATGAATGATGGCAGTATGTTTTACCACAATGTTTTTGATTAGTGTTGTGTACATTGTCTAAAACCTAGCCTACTTCTTCTAAGTGACTGCTCTGTGGAAGGAGTAGGTGTTTTAGAAGGATGCAGGGTTTCAATGACATCCAGTTGGTATGCTGGTGTTTCTATTTGTTTCTTCTGATGGCCCTGCATCTTATACAGCCATGACTGTTGCTGTTGTGAGTCTCTAGTCCGGCCCACTTTCTGGTGCAAAACTGTCACATGCACAGGAATGTCCAATGGACTGGATACGGTATCGCCTTGAAAGACAGCAGTCTGATCTCTGCTTAGTTCAGGGAGAATAAGAGCAGAACTGTGGCTAGCTCTGTGGTTTAATGAATTCCTGTCTCAATGTTCTCTCAGTTGGATCACCCAGCACATGGAAGCTAGACAAGAGTGGCTTTTTAAAATCTAAGCCAAAAGCCTGTACTGCACCAGTGTCATGTTGTGGAATTTTTTGCCTGTTTTTCGAGAGAAAGGATTTGGGAAAAAATTTATATTTAAATGCTGAGTTTTAAAAGCAAGGTCTATTCCCACAAGACAACTCTACTGCCCATATCCTAACTCGCACCAAGTCCCATTCACCCATCACCCTTGTGCTCACTGAATTACATTGGCTTCCAGTTTAAAAACGCCTAGATTTTAAAATTCTCATCTTTGTTTTCAAATCCCTCCATTTCCACGCCCCTCCCTATCTCTGTAACCTCTTCCAGCCCTACAATCCTCTAAGATCTCTGCACTTCTCCAATTCTGGCTTCTTGCATATCCCCGATTTTAATCGCTCCATCATTGGCGGCTGTACCTTCAGTTGCTTAGGCCCTAAAATCTAGAATTCCCTTCTTATACCTCTCTACCTCTCTCCTCCTTTAAGACACTCCTTAAAACTTACCTCCTGTGATGTTTGGGATGTTATACTACATTAAAGGCATTATATAAATGCAAGTTGTTTTTGTAAAGAAAACACCATGATGAAACATGGTTAAAATACAAATGTGCGAGGCATTGAATTATTTCCCCAAAGACCAGTAATAGGTTTTTAAACAGAAAGTGTCCCGGGCAGGCTTTTGCTTAGTCTCAGAAGGTTGGGATATAGCAGTGTAGTTACAATTTATTTTGTTTAGCCAAGCAAGATGGCCCACTGATTGGGGCGGGGTGGGGGTGGGGGGTGGTAGGAGAGGAGCAGATTGTAGCATATTCATTAGTTTGTATTATTATGAAAAGGCAAGCTGTATTGATTGAATTGAGTCTAAATAACTATTACTCTGTATGTTCACTTGCTGTCTGAGAAACAAAATAGCTTAATGTTTTGATCTGGCTGCGTCTCAGAAAAGTGTAAATAGTCCGCCTACTGAAATATCGGGAAAACACACATAAGAACACATTAAAAAGACACGGTATCCAATTTATATGTCAAGGGGGGGGATGCGTTGTTCGATCCCCGGGTTATGCTATCATATAGGTAAATGTTGGGCAGTGTAAGGCAACTCTAAAATGTAAGGGATGTGAGATCCATTTATAGATGTGACTGATGCCCTTGGTTCAGAGGAGTTTTTTACGGCAGTCTCGACTTAGCAGCAAGTAGTCGTAAGTGATTCATTCATGAGAGCACTTCACTGTGTTTTGGATCTGCACCGATTGGGATTTCATTGCAGATGTCACAAGATTTGCTATGCAGCTTTGGCTAATGGATCCCTTCATACTCCTCACCAGGATATTTTGGATGCATGTAGATGAACCTGCTCAGACAACAGTTTTCTTTTATAAGCAGGCCTTGTGAGCTATGATTCCTTATCCAGTAGGTCAAGGAAAGGAGAAAAATACATTGTAGAACAAATGGCACCCTTCACAAATGTCCTTCAAAAGCCATCACTACTTGCTGCTCTTCAACTATGCACTGTGACCCACCTGGTGCTCAGGTTCACTATCAACATCTTCCAGTGTACCAGTGCTGATGCTTTGCAAGCGTGAAATTGCTGTGAGATGCTGACTTGCTCAGGAACACGAGCTGTGGTGTCAATCAGGGGGAAAACTCTCCAGTAGCTGGAGTCATACCTAGCACAAAGGAAGATGGTAGTGGTTGTTGGAGGCCAATCATCTCAGCCCCAGGGCATTGCTGCAGGAGTTCCTCAGGGCAGTGTCCTAGGCCCAACCATCTTCAGCTGCTTCATCAATGAACCTCCCTCCATCATAAGGTCAGAAATGGGGATGTTCACTGATGATTGCACAGTGTTCAGTTCCATTCGCAACCCCTCAGATAATGAAGCAGTCCGAGCCCGCATGCAGCAAGACCTGGACAACATCCAGGCTTGGGCTGATAAGTGGCAAGTAACATTCGCGCCAGACAAGTGCCAGGCAATGACCATCTCCAACAAGAGAGGGTCTAACCACCTCCCCTTGACATTCAACGGCATTACCATCGCCGAATCTCCCACCATCAACATCCTGGGGGTCACCATTGACCAGAAACTTAACTGGACCAGCCATATAAATACTGTGGCTGCAAGAGCAGGTCAGAGGCTGGGTATTCTGCAACGAGTGACTCACCTCCTGACTCCCCAAAGCCTTTCCACCATCTACAAGGCACAAGTCAGGAGTGTGATGGAATACTCTCCACTTGCCTGGATGAGTGCACCTCCAACAACACTCAAGAAGCTCGACACCATCCAGGGCCAAGCAGCCCGCTTGATTGGCACCCCATCCACTACCCTAAACATTCACTCCCTTCACCACCGGCGCACTGTGGCTGCAGTGTGCACCATCCACAGGATGCACTGAAGCAACTCGCCAAGGCTTCTTCGACAGCACCTCCCAAACCCGCGACCTCTACCATCTAGAAGGACAAGAGCAGCAGGCACATGGGAACAACACCACCTGCACGTTCCCCTCCAAGTCACACACCATCCCGACTTGGAAATATATCGCCGTTCCTTCATCGTCGCTGGGTCAAAATCCTGGAACTCCCTTCCCAACAGCACTGTGGGAGAACCTTCACCACACGGACTGCAGCGGTTCAAGAAGGCGTCTCACCACCACCTTCTCAAGGGCAACTAGGGATTGGCAATAAATGCCAGCCTCGCCAGCGACGCCCACATCCCATGAACGAATAAAAAAAAATGACCTACGAAAACAAAAGAGAAATATGTATCAATGTATTGCATCAAATAAACACCTTTAAGCAGTCCTTTTATTGCAATATTTGTTTGTTACTGAAATTGAGTGAACTGTGTTAGTGACTGACTAGGACACCGAGACATAATAAGAACACAGCACTACTAATCTTAAGCTTGGGGCAGGCCTCCGATTTCACCATCCCTCATTGCCTGAATGCTGTCACAAATATGGTGTCCAGAGTATCCTCCTCAAAAGAGTCAAGGGCTTGTACTCCCTCAAACCTCCACCAGTTCCTGTCAACTCCCTTCTATTATGTACTATCTTACAAACATAAAAGTGTTTTATGTAGCACAGACAGCCAATACTGGCTAGTATGGCTCTTAAAATTATTTAAACTTGTTCTGAAAACATTTGTGCATGCCTACTTGTGGCAAACAGTAGATATTCCAAACAGTATCTTGGGCTTATCTTAGCTGCTTCCTTAAGGTTAATCACTTTACTCCCATCTCTCTAAGCCGACAGGTTCTTGACACAGCATTCACCCTCTCTGCAATCTGTTCCCAAGCCTGATGCACTAGGCGTTTCTGGGACGGTACCCATCTGTCTGTAAAGTATTTCTCTCCTTGCCCTGACTTCTTGGATAAGCACTTCTTATGCCTGGTCATCAAATTTACTTCTACATGGTTTTGGATGTTTGCATTGTATAGCAATTTTGCTGAGCAAATACTTGCTCAGCATTCCTCTATACTATTGCAGGTGTTTAAATGACTCTTCCATGCAGTTAATAACTGCAGCCACTGCATTGGTTAGTCTACTTTCCAAGGTTATAACACAGTTTACTCCTGCTACAAATTATTAATTCAATTTAATAAAAGTATAACCTTTCAAACTGACTGATTGAAGGTAAGACCATGTCGGTGGCATGGTAATAAAGTTCGAATTGCTTGTTTTATTTACTCAAAACAGCAGATTGTGTCTTCGATCAAAATATTAAATTGTGTTTCCTTTATTTAATTAACGGCATAATCCTTTGAGAAAAAAGAACCAGCTCATTTCATTGATTTATTTGTTTGTTATAGACTTGCAAAAAGTGAATATTCACCACAGTTTTTGTAACATTTATTTCCGACTGTTAATTGTATATATCTATACATCAAGGAGTTAATGGAGTGCTGGTTTAAACACACAAATTAAAACTAGGGTTAAAAACAGAAGAGATTGAAACAGTATGACAGTTCATTCAATAACTGGTGTTTGATCAGAACTCGTGCCTCAAATTCACTTCCTTATGGAGGAATAAATTCATTCAGAGGGGTAGAAATTGCTGTTCATTTGCGCCAAGGGTCACATATACCAGGGTATAAAGCAAATACCTGGCATAAAAGTTTGAGGCAACTGGGGCAAAATAGGTGCATGAATGGACATATTTTTTGGTGTAACTTCATGATTACACCTCCACAGGAAATTCCACCCCAGAAGGTTTGCAAGAAGATGAAACTGATTGTAGAAACCAGAAGTTTGTTCTTAATAAATTCAATGAAGTTGCAGAGATCCTTGAACTCAATCTAAAGTGTTCATGTGATGGATAATTAATACATTACAGACCATCTTATTCTATATATACACCTTTATAAATATTGTATCATTTAACTTGCCAATTATTGTGTTTCATATAGTTAATTCTAAATATATTAGTTGCTTCAGTCTGTAAACCTCTGATCTGTGTGGTAATAGCTGCTATTTTGAAAAGAGTATAGTAGCAAATGCAAGCCTTTGTGAAGTCCCGTAAGTCCATGTTGGGCAATTGTTAACCCCTCAGGTATGTAAGAAAGAAAGAACATGCAGTAATATAGCGCCTTTCACATCCTAGAGATGACCCAAAGGACTTCAGAACAAATGAAATGTCTTTTAAGTGAAGTTACTTTTGTAATGTAGGCAAATGCAGCAGCCAAAGATCCCACAAACAGCAGTGGGATAAATGACCAGATAATCCATTTTAGTGGCATTGGTTGAGGTATAAATATTGGCTAGGACACCGGGAGAATTCCCCTGCTCTACTCTGAATTGTGGTATGGGATCTTCTGCATCCACCTGCAAAGACAGATGGGGCCTTGGTTTAACATCTCATTCAAAAGACAGCACCTATAACAGTGCAGCACTCCCTCAGTACTGCATTTAACATGTCAGTCCAGATTATGTGCTCAAATCTCTGGAGTGGGATTGAACCCATGACCTTCTAATTCAGAAGAAAGAGTGCTATCACTGAGCCAAGAGCTGACACCAAGGCTATACCTCTATGAAAGCAGAGTAAAGGAATGGTACAGTTTCCAAGATTATAGGGAAATAAGTAAACTTACAGAAACCATTGTTAGACCATTGAGAGTGAAAATTATATTAAAAACTCCAAATTCCTACAGTCACCATGAGAATTCTAACCATTCATGGATGGGATTTTCTATATTTATTAATTAGGTGTTTGAATAATCATTCTATCTCTTTTTACACTTTTTACCTTGCTAAATAAATTAAATGATTACATGTGGGTTAAAGTTTCAGTACAATTGATTTGTTCATCTTGTCAGCTTTTCACATAGCTACAATAACTGCAATTTGGGCTAAAGGCAATGTTAATGCTTGGGAACAATAGATTTATTGACATTATTGAGAATTGTGACATTGGCAGATATGGGCGCTTGTATTTAAACTAAAAAAAATATTTCATGATGTCTTAAAAAGCTAGACCTTGAAGAAAAAAAATTTGGCGATGGTAGAATTCTTTAGCACCACTGATTTTTTTTTTACAATCTTTCTGCTGAATGAAAATCTGTTACCCTGTTAAACTACTTATGACCACCCACCTTATAATTTTACTGCTTGTGGTCAAGGCTTAGCTAATACTTATTTTTACCAGCTCAAACAACTCCTACTTTCCTTTATTGTCAAATACTAATAAGATTAAGTAAGCAAAAGCTACTGAGATCATAACAATGGATGTATTTTTCCCACTGGTCCTTCAAACAGACCTGATTTAAAAGTGCATAAAAGGAATAATGAACCATTTTTACATCTTGTCCATATTAAGTAGAGCCCGATTGCCAAACTATGTTCCGAGGAATCTGGAGTCTGAAAAACCATGGAACTATAAAAACACAGTTAATCATGGCCAGTTGCACAAAGGATATGCTGGTGATTTATATGTCTGCATTTGAGATAAGTTGCGTATAGTTATAAGCATAATTGAAATCTCCTTTGTGAAAAGACAATCACTGGTGGCAAAATTATAACAATATTTTGGCTTCAACATAGCTAGAAAGGCAATGTGAGTTAATGCACTCCTTCTGTCCAGCTCTATCTGTCTGTGAACAAAATACCAACCAGCTGAAACTTTAACAATGGAGTTCTAATTTTTATCAAAATATACACAACACAACACTTCTCATTTTAATGGCATATCTGAACTAGTAATGGTTCAATTATATCATGTACTTGACATCACATTACCAGTTGCAAAGACACAGTTGGTTGAGTGCGTGAAGAAGCATCTTTTTGGGCCATTAACCTTGAGACACTGATAAAAGGCACAAATTATGTTAGAAAGTGGAACCATTGCCAAATAGTTACCATTGCCATATCAAACCGCTCGATGTCAAGCTAATTGCATAGACTGCAGGCTTTTGAAGGCAATTTTCATTTTTTTCTACAACTTAATGATATAAATCCAGCTGCTGGCCAAAGAAAATGTTTCATCAGATTACAGATGTCCAATCATTACCATGATGTGTAAGTTTGGCAGTATGCAGATGCCGTGAGAAGAAAAAGTATTGGGAAACCTGGACTAAGAAATTAGGGCATTTTAATTCAATATTGAGACAACAGGAAAAGAACATGAAGTTTCACTTCAGGGGATACTTAACAATCAATATATCTTCAGGCCCCATGGAAAGTTAGCTAACTAACCATATTGGGATGTTTCTTATATGAGGAGTGTCCAGTAAAATAAGCTAGGTTTCTTTTTTCCATCTGGTGTAACCATTGCAGAATATTCAAACTGTGAGCTGTCTTACTTCAAGCATGATATATTGCAGCATAAACCTGGCAACATAGAATTCTCACTTCACAGCAAGCAGTTGAAGATTTTAGCAGTAGGTCTACTGGGTATTTGACTGCAGATGATTAATTATGTCTGACATGACAGTCCAAACTGCTGAATGCAATGAATGGTTAATTGATTGACTATTAATTGACTTAAGCTCATGTTGGCCAAATTTTTTAATGGGTAGTAATTGAATATTAATCAGAAAAGCCGACTCCCAATCCCAGTTTTTGCACTAAGTACATCTCTTAGCTGCCACTAATTATTGCAGGAATTTAACTATTGATTTTCTGCTGCAATATGGTCTTACTGGTTCAGAATTGGGCGTAGTCAACTCAACCATGGCAGAATTCTTCAGGACTAAACTATTGCAAAAGGGTCAACGGCATTATAAATATTGTCCTAGGCTTTCGATTGGGAGGCATCTCTGGCAGGACAGGACTTCTGCCCAACTTGACCCTATGCTACTCCCTGACACCTTCCAGGGAATTATGCCAGGCTGGTGTCAGAGACTTGCTGCTTGGTTATGGGGGGAGGGAGGGTTGCCAATGAGCTGCCTGAAGTCATTTTCTTTTAATTCCAAAACTTTTCTTCCTGCTGATAGAGTGTAGCTATGCACAGGCCCTAAGAGTGTTTGCACAAGTCACTCCACGATTAGGATCCTGAGACCCCTCTGCCGACCTTTGACTGCTGGACACTGCAGCCTAAGTGGTGACCTCTGTGTCCAGTTACTGCACCTCATAAATCTCAGTCTGTTACACAGAGTGCATTAGGAGTGTAAAACCAGGAAATTCAGAGCTGAAATGGGTTTCGTTTTGACATATGCAAGTGAGGTCACTCAGTTCAAAAAGTGCAAGGAAACTCGAGGAAAGTGTTTTAATGGCAGAAATGGCTTCTACCCAATTGTCCTGCCAGAAAAAAATATCCTGCATCACTAATGCGCCAAAAATGTTGAGGAAATGCACAGCAATATTGTCATTTTAGACTTTTTATTGTTTTCTGAAGCAGAGCATTGCACTTTTAAGATGTAGCGTCCATCCTCCTTTATGACCAAGAACAAATAAACCCAGTTCCCTATAGGGAGAGTCTCAGTCCCATTGGGACTCTCTGAACAGGCTGTCAGAATTGGCAAGATATTTTTCCAGATTAAGGAATGGAAAACCCAAGACTGAGTCAATCCATTCTGCTCTCATATACTTCCCAGGAGATCATTCAGAAAAAACATTTACAGAGACATGGGAACAGGTCACTTTCTCAGTTGGGTGATGGTCCAAGACGAGGATGGACCAAAGAATGGGTGAGAAAAATTAATTCCAGAACTGTATAGAAAAAGAAAGACTGATGAAAGCCACACTTATTGAGTGAACCTATATAGGATGCCTATAGAAAAGTAAGCAAATATTCTGCCATTATTAATAAGAAACCATCACATTCATGAAGGCGATTTATTACAAAAATATTCACAAAGGTCTATAAAATGGTTATATGTATTTGCTACCACATGTGTATATATGTCAAACCTGATCAGATAATCTGTCAGTGCAAGTGACTTTTTTAGTATTTTGGCAAATTTTTGTATTAATTAGATATCTCTTATCTGATTAAAAATGATATATTAAGAATGGTGAATGGTTGCAACATTCGAGTGGTGTTGAGGGTAACGTTAGCCACATAATGTTACATAATCATCAATCAGCTGAACTCAAGCCCTTTATGTCAATTTTAATTACAGTACTTAACATTCGTCACAGTGCATTTCCCAGACAACAGTGGACATCTTGGTAAAGGTAAGTAAAGGTCCTTAGGTGCCTACAGTAATCAGTGTGTTCATGTTTCTGCTGCTCCTGTTTTTCTAATGAGCATGGGTTTTGTTTTTGGGGCCTGCTCGGCTCACCAGTCCCTTCTGTTTAATGGCAGTATTGCTGCAGCTGCTGTGCCCCTCTTTCTGTTGTGTGTGTTAAACGGCTGTCCAATCCACTGACTGATTCTGCTTGCCATTGCTGGCTGATTAGCTGTCCTCACTCAATCGTTCTCCAGCACACTGCCTCACTGGTCTTGTAGTACTGCAGCCCTGTTGCTCATTGTTGCTATTTTCAATAGCCTCTTTAGTTACCAGAAGGAAAAATAGATTGTGTAAAGTGCTGCTTCTCCCCATCTTGACGGCTTTGTGTTTAAATCATTTTCCCAAGGGAATACCCCATCTTTAATTAATTTTATTGACTGCAACCAGATGTTTATTTAATTAATTCTACTAATATGTAATGGTCCTTTATTTAGTTAATTTTGTCCACTCATTCCCCAATTATTAAATTCATTCATACCCACCATTGTCAACTTTCTTTTATTTATTTGGTGCAATTTCTCTCTATTTCCTGTCAGGCTATTTTAAATTCATGAATCACTTATCTTCATTTACTTCATATTTCTTAGTTCCATTTCTTATTTTTCACTACCTACCCTCTCCCCCTCCCTCACTCCTCTTTCCTCTCCCTGACATCTCCACTTGTCCTCTTCCCCCTCTCTACCACTCTGCCTGACCTATTCCCATAACTTGACTTTTACCCCTCATACTTTTCCCCATTTTCTTTTCCCCTTTTCCCTTTCCCAAACCTTACCCCATTATCCTCCCCCTATGCACTCCTCCAAGTCCTCCCCTACCCACCCTCCCTCCCTGATACCCCTCCCCCCCTGATACCCCTCCCCATTTCATCCAACTTACACTTCCTTTCTTCCCCCCCCCCCCCAACTTAAAATATTGTGTCACTGGTTCCGATAAGTGCAGCTGCTTACTTTAGCCTCCAACTCTGTTCTTTCAGCTTCAAGCAACCTTCAATTTATCCACTCCGGAGACCTCTAGCTCACCTCCTCCTCTGGCCTCTCACTATACTCTCACCCTATCCTGCCCTTGATCTTTGGTGTCTTACCTCAGTTCTGGTCCAATTATTTTCCACCTTCTAATCCTCCTTGACTTGAAGACTGCATTTAGTCTTGACTTCCTATGTGCAACATGACGAGAGATTGACTCATGTACATATAGAGCACCTAATGTTATTATCAAGCTCTGAGGTCAGGTATAGCTCAGTACTGCCCCAACAATGTACCTTAACAAAGTCTCAAACATAGAAAAGCAGCTCTGCAGCTTCAGAATTAATTTATCTATTTCCCATGCCAGTCATTTTTCTGACTTCTCTAAGTGAGGTTACCCACATATGGGGAATTATGGATCTGAACTCATTAGTAATTAGTTTGAGATTGTCCCAATTCTTCCACTAAAGATCAGGGGGAAAGAGCAGGGTTGCATTTAATTTAATCTGGATTGCTTTCAAACTAAGGGCAGAGAAGTAATAAAATAGAAAGTACTGGAAGTACACCGTAGATCTGGCTAACTGAGAGGTCTCTGTCCACTGTGTTCAGTATTATCCACTGTGCCAACATGTCTCAACTTTTTTACATGCTTTATATAATTTGCCAGTTTTAAATAGGACTGAAAAAGAGGAAGCAGCCACAAAGGGAACAAACATGAGACATGAGTTATGAGTTAGAGGGACAAAATACAGACTGGGCCATGAGCCAGAAGTCATTTAGGGAATAAAGGGGATGCAGCAAAAAGCACTAACATGTGGTGCAACTAAGATCAACTGTTACCTTTCAGTTAGCAGTTGGGCATGATACATTGAAACAAAATATAGAGAAGTATTCCTCTATGTGCAAAATAATGGAAACCATGTTCACCTACTGCAATGTGCAGAGATGAAAAGTCACTCAAAAGCCAGATTCCTGCCATTAAAGTGCAAATAGCCAACTGTTTGAGGTAACATTCGAATGTGATTGTACAATAAATTTTAAATTGTTTTCCAAAATAAAACTTGATCTATCTAATGTGACATTAGTTTCAGATTACAGTGTTTATAATTACGGAAAACTAAATTCATTTTGAATCGATAAAATACCCCATTTCATGCTGTGTTTTAAGTTGCAGTCATTTTCTGACCATAACTCTGAGCCTTGTATGTCTAATTGGTTTGGGTGAAGCATTCATGGATAATAAATTAAGAATTTACACACAATAGATAGACAGTCATCTTTTAATCTGCTTACCCTTGACACTGCAAATAATGAAATCTAACAGATCACAGAGTTTCACACATTTTTCATTTGTCTTCCTGTTTGTATGGAGACAAAATCCTCATCAATGAATCTTTCACGTGAACCAATTAAGGGTCTAGTAAGTGGCACAAAGATGCACAAGAAAAATGAGTGTGTCAGCAGTATCTGACAGGCACAGTGAAAGACCGTGACAGGTAAGACACTGCATCAAAATCACACTACCTCTGAGCAAAGTGAAACATGAGAACGTTATCATAAAGAAGCTGATAACAAATGACAGAAAAAGTAGGATAGAAGATAAACTGCCAAAAATAGCTATATCCTGACCATAATTAATCAAGCAGTTATGGAAGATTACTACTGGTTCTTATTTTAGCTGTGAAGTTTAACATGTAATAACAGTGATTTTTATTCATGTTTAATAATCTATGTGATTTGAAAACAAACATTCTATTCAATTAGTATTAACTCAGTACCAAAACCATTGATTTCTAGCAAACTGTAAATAATTTCTTTTAATATTGCAAAAGTGTAAGTCTCCTCAGATTTAATTGATTTTATAGCTCTAATTATACTCTACAAAAAATGTCTTTATTGATTAGCTGCAGTACTATGGAATTTTGAAGTATGAATTGCACTGCTATATAAATAGTTGCCAAGGTAATATCTTTCAATAATTTATGATGGAAAAATTTATATTTCAATTTGTGATTATGTCTTTGTTTGATGAGAAACCCTTCACACATTTTATTAATTATAACAAAATGAAATTAAGAACTTCTTTTGCTGGATAAAGGGTAATTTTTACATATTAGTAATTTTAACAGCAACTTACTGCTAATAGGAAATTGAAATTCTTGGTATAAAATCTCATTTAGATGCTGTTGATGCTTGCTCATTTCTGCCAACATAGATTTACAATGATGGTACGGTTTTTCAGCAAGCGAGTTGAAAAAAGCAATTAAAGCTACTGTTGAGTGGATGGATGCTTCAGTTCCCATAGTTGCATGGTGTGTGCACGTGACAATGTATGTCACACACAAAATAGCCCTGAACAGGATTTATAAGGCAATAATCCCAAGATGAATACAGTATAGCAACATGGCATTTTGGAGGAGGATCATGACAAACAAGAGGTTTGGGGTATTCAAGTGGTGGATTATCAGTAGAGAACCATATCTGGAGAAGAGAATAAACAGGTCCAGAGTGGCCTGCATTGGCCGAACTGAGGAGTAGTGTATGAAGAGTTTTAAGTTCTCCAGGAAGGCATTTCCAGAGGTTTGTGAAATGGCTGTGAAGATGACAATACACTTGATTTTTTTTTAATTACTTGGTCATTTCAATCACTGGGTTAGAGACGGATGAATTTCTCAGATGAAGCACTATTTCCACTTGCGTTGAAGAGGTGACTGATGCACTTTTCCCAAAGGGTTGCTTATCCATCTTCAACCATATGCAAATAAACAGATGAGAAAACGACAACAGTTCCATAGGGTCTTGGATGTGATTGACTACTTGTGGGGCTAAAGTTGCTCACAGTCGGTCTCATAATATATATCAACTGCACATGCATCTTTTTTCTCATTTTTAAGATGATCTTCAATGCTCTAAAAATGTGATGGGGTAGAATTTCTGTGGATATTCTTCCATTTATGCCATTTCTCTGGGCTTTCTACTGATCATAGAAGGGAAATAGAAGAGCAAATATGTAGGCAAATTTCTGAGAAATGCAAAAACTGTAAGAGTAGGAGATTTCAACAATCCGAATATTAACAGGGATAGAATCAGTATAAAAGGTATAAAGGGCGCAGAATTCTTAAAAGGAGAACTTTTTAGCCAGCACGTAACAAGCCCAACAAGAGAGGGGACAGTTCTGGACTTAGTTTTAGTGATTGAAGCTGGGCAGGTGGAAGGGGGATCAGTGGGAGAGCATTTTTGTGGTAGTGATCATAATTCAGTTAGATTTAGTGTAGTTATGGAAAAGGACAAAGATAGTCCAGAGCAAAAGTTCTCAATTGGGAGAAGGCCAATTTTACTAAGCTGAGATGTGATTTAGCAAAAATGGACTGGAAACAACTACTTGAAGGCAAATCAATGTCAGAGCAGTGGGAGGCATTCAAGGGGGAGATAGTGAGGGTTCAGAGCAAATATGTTCTCACAAAGAAAAAGGGTGGGGCTCTCAAATCTAGAGCCCCCAGATGACAAGGAGCATACAGGGTAGGATAAAGCAAAAAAGGGAAGCTTATGTCAGAAACCGAGAGCTCAATACTACAGAAAGCCTAAAGGAGTATAGAAAGTGAAGGGGTGAAATTAAAAAGAAAATTAGAAAAGCAAAGAGAGGGCATGAAAAAATATTGGCAAGTAAAATCAAGGAAAACCCAAAGATGTTTTATAAATACATAAAGAGCAAGAGGATAACTAAGGAAAGAGTGGGGCCTATTAGAGGCCAAAAAGGTAATCTATGTGTGGAGGTAGAAGAGGTGGGTATGGTTCTTAATGAATACTTTGCATTTGTCTTCACAATAGAGGGGAATGATGCAGACATTGTAATTAAGGAGGAGGAGTGTGAAATATTGGATGGGATAAACATAGTGAGAGAGGAAATATTAAAGGGTTCAGCATCTTTGAAAGTAGATAAATCGCCAGACCTGGATGAAGTGTATCCCAGGCAAGAGAGGAAAGAACGGAGACTCTGACCATCATTTTCCAATCCTCTCTGGCTACAGGCATAGTGCCAGAGGACAGGAGGACTGCTAACGTTGTACTGTTGTTTAAAAAGGGAGAAAGGGATAGACCGAGTAATTACAGGCCAGTCAGCCTAACCTCAGTAGTGGGCAAATTATTTGAAAAAATTCTGAGGGACAGTATTAATCATTATTTAGAAAGGCACGGATTAATCAAGGACAGTCAGCATGGATTTGTTGAGGGAAGATCATGTCTGACTAACTTGATTGAATTTTTTGAGGAGGTAACAAGGAGGTTCGATGAGGGTAGCATGTTTGATGTAGTCTACATGGATTTTAGCAAGGCTTTTGACAAGGTCCCACATGGCAGACTGGTCAGAAAAGTACAAGCTCATGGGGTCCAAGGGAAAGTGGCAAGTTGGATCCAAAATTGGCTCAGTGGCAGGAAGCAAAGGGTAATGGTTGACGGGTGTTTTTGTGACAGGAAGGCTTCCAATGGGGTTCCACAGGGCTCAGTGCTAGGTCCCTTGCTTTTTGTGGTATATATCAATGATTTAGACTTAAATGTAGAGGGCATGATTAAGAAGTTTGCAGATGATACAAAAATTGGCCGTGTGGTTGATAGTGAGGAAGAAAGCTGTAGACTGCAGTAAGATATCAATGGACAGATCAGGTGGGCAGGAAAGTGGCAAATGGAATTCAATCTGGAGAAGTGTAAGGTAATGCATTTGGGGAGGGCAAACAAGGCAAGGGAATACACGATACATGGTAGGATACTGAGAAGTGTAGAGGAACCTTCTACACTTCCTTGTAGAAGTGGGACCTTGGAATGCATGTCCACAGATCCCTGAAGGTAGCAGGACAGGTGGATAAGGTGGTTAAGAAGGCTTACGGAATACTTTCCTTTATTAACCGAGGCATAGAATATAAGAGCAGGGAGGTTGTGCTAGAACTGTATAAAACACTAGTTAGGCCACAGCTAGTGTACTGCGTACAGTTCTGGTCAGCACATTACAGGAAAGATGCGATTGCACTAGAGAGGGTACAGAGGAGATCTACAAGGATGTTGCCAGGACTGGAGAATTTTAGCGATGAGGAAAGATTGGATAGGCTGGGGTTGTTTTCTTTGGAACACAGGAGGCTGAGGGGAGATTTAATTGAGTGTATAAAATTATGAGGGGTCTAGATAAAGTGGATGGGAAGGATCTATTTCCCTTAGCAGAGAGGTCAATAACCAGGGGCATAGATTTAAAGTAATTGGTAGAAGGATTAGAGGGGAGTTGAGGAGAAATTTTTTCACCCAGAGGGTGGTGGGGGTCTGGAACTCACTGCCTGAAAGGACGGTAGAGGCAGATATCCTCATCGCATTTAAAAAGTACTTGGATGTGCACTTGAAGTGCTATAACCTGCAAGGCTATGAACCAAGAGCTAGAAAGTGGGATTAGGCTGGATGGCTCTTTATCGGCCGGCATGGACACGATGGGCCAAATGGCATCATCCTTCTGTGCTGTAAATTTCTATGATTCTATCATCTGCCAAAGTTACGGCGGGAGATTCTACAAATCACTCCTTCATCCTAATCTTCAACTTTTGCTGTGGCATTTCAGCTGCAATGACATTTTGGGCTATTGACTAAAAATGTGGCTCTTGATCCACTGTATGATTTGCAGACTCCAACAAAGCATATGTACAACCAGGTACATGAGACATTGTTCAACATCTTCAAGCAGCGATTTTAGTAACCTGTTTCTGCAGAATGAGCAAGATGAACTGTGGACAATATTCTTGGTATGCTGCATAAGCCTGGCCATTCAGAAAGCTCTCCACCTCAAAACAAAATAGGAATGCATCCATGTCATGGAGAATGAAGGTCATCAACAGCCTGCACCTGTAGAATGTATGAAGGAACTGGCATGAGAGGTTAGGAATGATCTGACTATTACTCATTGCAGGTAAGGGAATCTCCTGTAAGAAGGCAAGAAACTTCATACAGTCTCTGCCTGGTACAAGGCTAGACATACTGAATCATCAAACAAACCATGCACTAATGCAAGAATTTGCACATGGATACATGATGATAAAATATCTGTTGTAGGTCTGAGGGGATTTTCTTGTCACACCAGCATCCATTCCAATTTCCTCTTGCAGGAACCATTTGTTATCCCTCAAATGCTTAAAAAAATAACATTATAGGCATAGATTTTTCTCTTCCCTGTACCTGAGGAATCAGCATGGCAAATAGGATGGAGACCTATTATGTTAAGTCTCCGCCCCACCTGCATCGTCATTAGATTTCCTGGAGCATTCCCGGCATAAATCAATTTGTATGCATTTTTTAGTAGGTATAGGCCCAGCGTTACTATGATAACGGGACAGGAGGGGCTTTTCCAGTCTCCGCCTCATTTTCTGAGGGTTATATTTTTTTGGGTGCCCCAGTGGAGAGGTGTCTGTAAAAAGCTGGTGCAAGAGTGTGGCCGCTGGCCATGGGGGCCAGGAACCAGGTCGAAAACACTGTATGCAAGTACTGAATAATGTTTTTATTTGACAACTTAGCCCCTAAGGTGATTTAAAGTACTTGGGGCCTTCAGGCTTCTACTCTCTCAGAGGCTTGCAGCTTTATGCAAATTTCCTTTCTGATTTTTAGATGCATGGCCCAGGCAGTGTTGAGCTTGTGCCTGGAGTTCCCCCACGCCACGCACATGGCTATGGGGAGGAAATGCAATGGCAGCTATTTGGTGTAGCCCACCTCAGGCACCCATAAAGGAAAATCTGGCCTGTAACCTCCTCTGTGCCTGATTCTTTGCTTTGGGACAATTTGTCTTACAAAATTTTAAAATAATTCATTTTATTTGGACTTAAAATTAGAACAATTATTTTAATAACCATTTATCAAAAAAAAACTGTATCTGCTAATTCACTAATTATTGATTTCAGAAATTTATTGAATTACTGTCGAAAAATACAAATAATGCTTCTAAAGGATTTGCAGATGTTAATTGTCATAGAGCATTATCGTCCCGAAAGGGTAACGCATTTTCCTGATGCAACCTAAATAAAAAAAAGACTTGAATTTATGTAGCGCCTTTCATGACCTCAGGAAGTCCGAAAGTACTTTACAACCAATGAAGTACTTTTGAAGTGTAGTCACTGTTGTAGTGTAGGAAAATATGTAAAACAAATTACTATTATTGAATTAAATGGAATATAACAACTACTCAACAGTTTATGATCATGTAGAGCAATGCAACAATACATCCTTACTGTACCATCAGCTCTTGCCTTCTTTCCTGATTTAAGTGAGTCCACTCTTCTCTAAACTGAACATCAATTGTGTTGTCTATTTTTTCTGTATTAATTGGACATAATCTACATAACCATCAATATGTTGTCATTCTTAGTCCTAATACAGCCGACTTTCTCCAGGACAATATCCATGGGACTATTCAAAAAGCATGTCATAGTAATAGCCATTTTATGTAGAGTATCGTATGAATTCATGATTAATAAAGGACTCAGGAAAAATGAATTTTCTATACTGGAGTCTGTGCGGATTAAAGAACGTACTAATGAGAGACTATAGTTTTATCAAACTTATTTTTAGAAAGTTCTGTTGTACTATATAATTCAATCAATCAATGCAGCATCATTTTGGATAATTTATTAATCCATTTCATGGCTTCCTGCAAAGACTACCATACACATAAATTACATGCACAGCTATGACCTGTAGAGATGTACACCACTACCTTATTAACATACAACTATTGGATATGAAACCTAAAATAGCTTTGACTTCCCTCTACCTTATGTTTCTTTGAACAAGGGCACACAGACATTGATCTAGAAATGGTGCTCCTCTAGGCACATGATGTTCGTTCTAGTATTTGAGCAGTAATGTGGCTGTCAAAGCATCTCCCGTGAGAGTGAGTTGTATTGGCTTTAGTACGCACAAGAATAATGGAAAACTGTGATTTGATTCTGCTTATCGCATCCAGCACCCAAAACCTACATAATAGGAGTCACTGTAAAAAAAATGACAATTAAACTTTGACTTCAACACTTTAGGCAATGTGGCAGGCCTCCAAAATAACACAATGCAAGCCATACATAATAGATGAAGTAGAACTGGCAATTCAGTGGATCTTTCCATCTTGGCAATCTTGCAAACTAGTGCTGCTTTTGGATGGGCCAATTAAAATGGGACAGTTGAGAAATATGAAATCTGTTTCTGACGTTATTATTTGCAGGTACAGTGGTCAAAGTTGCACACAATAGGCTTGATTCTGTGATCAGGCCAAAATGTGGCTACTTTCCTGGCACTCACGGGAACACCCAAGCCATTTGTGTGGTTGGTCAACCCTGACAGATTATGTGGGGTCGGCTAATTTGAATAATTTGCATGTTTTCTTTCAATGTACACAGGAAGTACAGAGTCACTTGAGGGATGGAGACATTTTAAATACAGCTCTTGAAGGGTTGCTGCACTTAAAGAGATACTGCACAAGTTTGGATAGAGTCCAAAGTAACAATGAAACTCCCTGATGTTCTGGAATGGATTCTGAAGGCAGACCGAGTTAACACTAGTGAGGTGGCGTTCAATTGAATTTGTAAGCTGCTTTATTCCACAGTAGACAAAATATACAGAACACTGAGTATGATGAGAGACTCTTGGTACAATCACTACTACTTCTGTTTGTGTGCTATTGTAAAAAAAAACACACATACTTGTGAACCACAAAAGGTCCAAAATAGATCCACAGCCAGAGAATTTTCTATTACCATTTTGTGCTTCTATTACTTTCTGTTCTTTAAAAAAGGGAAAAAAATACTACATATATATATGAACTACCAATCAAAATAACTTTCATTGATAAAAATTTCTGCAATCTAATGTATTCATCACATCATGTCAGAATATGTTGGCAAATGCACATGAAAGTTTTTTACATCATCAGACTGTCATGTTGTATCAGGTCTGGATCAGCACCTCGAATATGATGTCCCCAAAATTCCTCGTCATCTGCTCCACCAACATAAGTGCAGGCGAACAGAACCCACACTCACCCTAGCTGGGATGAGCAGAATGTCAGAGTGGTGCCATCCCATTCTAACAATGGAAGGGAATTTCAGTGAGGCCCCCAAGAAAGTTCTCTTCTTCACCTCTTCTAAAAAGAATTGATTCCTCTGGAATTGATGACCTTTCCCAGGTAAAGATTATGGGCCTTTTCACAGCTCTCAGCTAGCATGAGTCCCACTGAGACCTACGCAGGGTGTAAAGGGCAGAATTTCCAGCATAGCCCAGGAGCTCCTCGACACATCTATTGCCCCCTTGCCCACCACAGAAAATGGCACAGAATTCTAATGTAACTGGGTTCCATTCCAAATTCCTGGCTCTTTTGGGTGGAAATCAGGCTTTCAGCCCTCTCCAGCCCCAGGAATATTGGGGCCATTACAGCTTTGACATAGGCATGTGTAGGAGTTTGATGTATTGCTGAGATTATACAGAGTGCCTGAAGGCACCGATGTCAACTATTACAACAACTTTGATTTTGCTTTGAAGTGTGAACAGATGAGAGATGTTCATTGCTGCAGGCAGATGCAGGTAATTTCAAAGGTGAATTATTTCACGTCCTTCTGTGTCCATTTAGTTGTTCATTTACACATGTTATGTATATAAATGATATTTGCACTGCTGCTGATATTACCCATGCTCTCCAGAATAATGAACCAAGTTACAGTGACAAAAGATTCTGAACACAAGCTCAGATTTGTGATTAAATAGTAACGTCAGTCATTTTCTCATTTTTTTTCCCCCAGAAAAATAAATAACTAATCTCACTGACTTTTTGAAGGGAGTGTGACAGATCTAGAGTTTTGGGTATGCCTCCAGGTACCTAATACAGGAATTCCAAGTACTATCTACAGGCTGATTAAAGGAAATTTGGGAATAATTGGGAGACTGTAGCTGTAAGGGCATTGCACAGAAACAGAGAGAAACTGTCCGGAAATATGAAAAAGTAGATGGTGGAATGATGGAAGAAACTGGCAACAGATTAATCATCCGTATTCTGAACATTCTTACCCCTCTAAAACAGATGTTAGAAACACTTGCAAAAAGTTGAAAAAATCTTCAATTGAACTCATTAAGCCCCTGTTAAAGATCATGACTGGGCAATTAGTGCAGGGTCTACAGTTACAAGAAGCACATTGGAAGGTGAATATTTTACACATGTTCAGACCTCATGTCAATGAGGATTATGAACGCAAAGAATTTTAAGTAGTATAGAAGCATTAGTATAGTGACCATTGTTAGGGATATCAAAGATGAAGAGGTGGAGGAGGAGGAGATGGAGATCTAGGAGTGTAAGAGGGGATGGGAAGGTTACCAGTCACAATAGGTACTACCTCAGGCAGTGGGCCTACCACAATGTAATCAGTTACCTAGATACAGTGGAGGTGCAGTCCCTGAGGGGACTGAAGTTAGTTTTTTTGCTGCTTTGAATTATCATCTCTCACTGGGCAAAAAATTGGATAAGGCCTATTATTGAGCCCGGGTAACGCAATCCGCTATTAACCCAATGGACCCTGTGCAGGCAGGACTGCTCCATGCACTACAACCTCCATCACCCACATACCAACAAACTCTATCCATCAGTGCTCAACTATGCCAATCAGATGCTTCCTCTCACCCTTACTCATTACCACTGTTGCAAGCTGCCCACCTACAACTTACAGACCACACACACTGGCAACTATTCAACCATAACAGGCACATCACCCAGACACACATCCCGCTTTCTCGCAGAAGGTGGTGCATAACAGGAGGCGTCAAGCGGCAGTGGCATTTAGCCCCTAGAATCATAGAAAGGTTACAGCATGGAAGTAGGCCATTTGGCCCATCGAGTCCGTGTCGGCTCTATGCAAGAGCAATCCAGCTAGTGATAGGGCTAGAAATTGGGCTGTAACCATAAGATCATGGTTGATCTGTGACCTGTTCCATATACCCGCCTTAGCCCCATATCCCTTAATGCACTTGGTTCACAGAATCTATCAAACTCAGATTTAAAATTCACAATTGAGCTAGCATCAACTGCCATTTGTAGAAGAGCGTTCTAAACTGCTCCCACCCTTCGCGTGTAGAAGCGTTTCCAAACTTCAGTCTTGCATGTCCTGGCTCTAAATGTTAGGCTATGTCCCCTCGTCCTAGTATTCAAGTATAGGAGACCTCTAAAAACAGCTACAAATGCATCAGCAGCCATAAGCAATAATCCAGCCACTAACCTGTAAATCTTGCAAGGTCCCTTTAAATAGCACTGGTGGGGGGTCCTCCAGGCACTCTAAGACATGTTCAGATGGTCGTGGTTGAGTTGGGCGTTAAGTCCCAAAATGGTGTCTATCGTTTTAATTCAGCATTGCACACTGATTGTAACCACTTTCTCCTTACTTTACAAGCTGCCGGCATTTGGTATTTGCGCATGCGCTAACACCTATACCAAGATGGTGCCTGGCGCATGTCATGCTGGAAACATGCATGCGCAGCCAAGATGCCATTTTGGCTCTTCAGGAGGCTGCGGAGTGCCAAAACAACGGGCGCTACACGGCCCAATTTCTAGCCTACTGTTCCACTTAGGAATTCAGCTCAGTATGGATGTTTCATTTGTGGATATTGAAAATTAAAAAAATAGGCTTTATACTACTTCCTCACCATTTTGGCACATTAGTAGTGTAGAAAGAAAGCTGGAAATTTTTTCTGGCAGGAAAATCCAGAACAAGCTATTTCTGCCATGAAAACGCTTCTCCTGAGCTCTTTGGCTTTTTGGCCATTCCCACAATCTGCCCACAAAATCCCAACTGACCTCATTAACATATCTTATAATGAGGACCAGTGGTGCTGCAGCTCCAAGTTTCCAGGTCTCACACTCCTAATGCACTCTGGGTAACTTAGGCAGCAGCTGCCAGGATCAACTGATATTGGTGGAAATGAGCAGTTTTTGAGACAGAATTACATTGAATGACATTGAATTTTACAGCACAGAAACAGGCCATTTGGCCCAACAGGTCTATGCTGGTGTTTATATGCCACACAAACCTCCTCCCACCTTACTTCATTTAACCCTATCAACATATCCTTCTATTCCTTTCTCCCTCGTGTACTTATCTAGCTTCCCCTTAAATGGATCTATGCTGATCGCCTTGACCACTCCATGTGGTAGCAAGTTCCACATTCTCACCACTCTCTGAGTAAAGAAGTTTCTCCTGAATTCCTTATTGGATTTATTAGTGACTAGCTTATATTTATGGCCCCTAATTTTGGACTCCCCCATAAGTGGAAACATCCTCTCTAAGTCTAGCCTATCGAACCCCTTCATAATTTTAAAGGTCACCTCTCAGTCTTCTCTTTTCTAAAGAAAAGAGCCACAGCTTGTTCAGTCTTTCTTAATAGTTGTACCCTCTAAATTCTGGTATCATCCTTGTAAATCTTTTTTTTCCACAATCTCCAGTGTTTCTATATCCTTTTTGTAATTTGGAGGCCAGAACTGTGCACAGTTGTCTAAGTTTGGTCTAACCAAGGTTCTATATAAGTTTAACATTAATTTTTTGCTTTGGAATTCTATTCCTCTGGAAATGAACCCCAGTGCTTTTTATGGCCTTGATAACCCGCATTGCTACTTTTAATGATTTGTGAATCTGTACCCCATGATCCCTTTACACTTCGACCCAATTTTCTTATTTTCTAAGGGGTAGGTGGCCTCCTTATTGCTCCGACCAAAATGCACCACCTCACACTTATCTATATTGAAATTCCTTTGCCATTTATACGCCCATTCTGCAAGTTTCTCCAGAAGAGTCTGCAGAGTTTGAACAGTGACTTCTGCAGCTGGGAAATAGTTTTTGAAGTGATTGTTTTGCCATTCTACCTACACGGACCTGGAATTACTTCTCACTGTTTCACACTGGATATGGATTGTAGCATATGGCCCCATTTGGACAGGGTGCAATGAATCAATTATAAAAGTAAATTGGTGAGTATTCTTTGATTTATCCAATACAAATAAATGCAGTTTTCAATTATGATGTTGAATCATGAGGTGTCTGTCCATTCCTTCTGTCTTTTGAATTTGCTCATGAATGCTTGTCTTCCATCTTCCTAACTTCCACTTTTGATGTTGAAAGCATTTCAAATACATATTAAACTTTGGCTGTATGCTTGGTCTGGCCCTCAGTTAATTACATTTTTGTGGATTCCCGTGTGAAGTAATGATTCACCCTCAGCCCAGAGCCTCAGACTCTCAACCTTGGTGTTGAAACAAAGCTGTGTATATCTAATGACTCTCAAAACACCAAAGGTTATCTTTTCCTGTGCAATCATTTCACTCAAAGCCTGATGCATCTGTACTTTTCAATGCTTAACTTGCAAATACTCATTAATGATCTCCTGAAACAAATCGCAAAAGGATTTGTCTTTGTTCTGGGGATGGGAGATTTAAAAATACTAAAATCCAATTGCACTTTCTTTACGCCTGCCCTACTTGAATGTTAGAAAGAATGGACGAATGTCAGTAAAAAGGCAAGGGAGCTGATTGGGGACAGGAATTATTTTAATTATGTAGTGTGACTCCTCAACAACTGAACATAATGGTGGGGGAAGAGATTAATGTAGGTGGGAGGGCCATACTGCAGACCCTAAACCAATTTTCCAAAAAAAATTCACAAGGTGTTTTTTGACAAACCAACCAGTGTAGGGAAGTCATTGATTGTGTAGCAACATTACAAACACATTGGGCTCAATTGTAAAAATGAAAAATGGGTGGGTTGGGGGCGGGAGGGCATTGAAAATTTCCACCATTTCAGACCCGCCCCCAACCCGCCTCTAACCCGCCCATTTCCGGTTTCCACCGGGGTGGGAAGAGGGGCGGGTGACCAACCCACTCCCAGGAGGTGGATCGGACCTTAAAAACCTTCAAGGAAGCTTCAGGCCTCCGTTTTTCTGGACTTCCCGATTTCAACCCCGGGCAGCCAGGATTCCTGGGCCTTCTGTTTTATGCCTCGTGAAAGGAGGCAAGAAGGCCCGAGACTAACAGATAGGTGCCTAGAAAAACAAAGTTTGTGGGCCCGGAGGAGCAAGAATGCTTCCCCCAAGCCCAACAAGCCTACCTGCACCGACCCCTCAACGATCGTGGTCACCTGACCCCCGATTGCCGACCCCTCCCCGATTAAGGACCCCCGATCCCCAACCCCGATCCTCCCCCCTCAATCCGATCCTCCAACCCCCGACCCTGATCCTCCCACCCCTGACCCCCGATCTCCCCCCTCAACAATTGCGGACCCCTGCGATGACCCCCGATTCCAACAACACCCTTCCGTGCCTGACCTCCGATCCCTCCCCCCATGACTCATGTTCCCCATGCCAACCTATGCCCACCCATGCCCCTGTAGCTCCCCGCCCCCCCCCATCCATACAATCAAAGACTTACCAGCAGACTTACCTGAACACGTTCTCTTTGGCTGGTCTCCCGTCCGAATGAGACCAGCCTGTCACTCAGGCGCATCAGTCCGATGGGAAACTGACAAAAAAGAATAAAAGACATCCTTAACGTCAAAGTCGTAAGGACGTCCAGGAAACTTGTACTAATGGGATTCCCGTCCTCAATTTGAACTCCCCGCCCCCTTCCCGGCTCGGTTTTAAAATCGAGCCCATTCTGTTTGCATGTAATTACAATGCTGCTGCGCATGATGGCCACATCAATTCTTCCCTGAAAACACAAAAGCATTTCTGCCGGTGGTGAATTTTAAGACAAATGGGCCAATTTCAACTCCCTGCACCCAGTGTAAATGGGGTGATAGTGGCCAACAAATGGCGCTGAGTCACTTAACGCCCCATTTACATTGACGGTCTGGGCACCACCATCTTGAGTAAGGTGCTCACTCCGTCCATTTGTACCAGGTGCTGAGCAGCCTAACCAGCAGTCTTTAAAGGGATTACTGGAGACCGCTCATAAATTGGGCGAGGAAATGTTACATCTTTTTCGGTGGGTCCAGGAGGAGCAGGAATATTCCTCTTTGGCCCACAAAAAAACCTCTAGGCTGCTACTGGCCTGTCTTAGGCCCCACCTGAGATTGCATTTCTCCGCATCCCCCGCCACAAACTCCCAGGCTCCAACTGTTGGTTGGAGTAGCGTGGGAGCCAGTTGATTTCCCACCCAGTGAGCTGCAACGGAGTCTCCGTTTGGCACCTAGTAGCTCGCCAGCAGAATGTAAATGAGGCCTGGGCTTCAAAACGACTTGGACCTTACACCGACCAGAATAAGCTGGCATGCTCCACCCACCATCCACCATCTACCCCATTCCCTGCCAGAGTTAAAATTGGCCTTAATGGGCTGGAAATTGCTTTAAAAAGCACAGTGAGCTCAACAGCACTCAACGTTGTCAGTGGCCAAATGAAAGAGCAAGTTCCGGCATCCGCACATGCGCAGTGAAACGCGGAAATCTGGAACTTGCTCTTCCTGGTGCGCTGGCGATCTGTCAGCTTCACCTTAAAGCAATATCGCTGGCTGCAAACAGAATCAACGGACCAGCACCAATTTGGTCTTCTGCCCAGCTGAATGCATAAATATACCAGGTCTAAACAATGTTTAAGTCTTAATGACTGCCAAACAAAATCAACTTTTAAAAATGTGGAGTCTCATTACTCCTTACTTTAATAGTTTTTGGTCATTAAAAACATTTTTTTTAAATTAAAAGAACATTTTCTTTTACTTTTTCCTTCTATCTCTTTTATTTAATTTAATTATTTCTTACCCTCTCTTTTTTTTCGCTGTCTATAACTTTTTATAAATGATTTTATTGTTGTAACTTTCACTTCCTGTTTTTTTACGCTGCAGTTTGTGCTTCAAGGTTTTGATTCTTTGCGGCTTTTCAGGGATGCTGCAATCTGATGGGTCGAAGGGAGAGATCGATCCTCTCGCTTTGTCCATGGGTCTCAGCCTCGCTGGAGTTAACACTGGGCTCTTCTCAGCTTCCTATTAGAGGAAGTGCCTGCAGTAAAGACCGCGATAAGTTAGTCAGTTAGTATAAATCTATGAAGCGGCAAGCACCATTCATTCGCCGCTTGGTGCAATTTACGGGCCATTTTTGGTCTCTGCACAGGCAACAGAGAGTTGAAAATAGTGTAAACAGCAGACACCTGGTTTAAATTGAAATTCCCTGCACTGACTTCATTGTGTTTGCAAAATGAGTGACAGAATTAGAAAATGTACACTTCTGGACACAAAATCAAAATGTTCACTACTAATGGTTGAACCGTATAGGTTTACAGCACAGAAGAGGACCATTTGGCCATTTGTGTCTATGCCAGCTCTTAGCTAGAGCAATTCAAAGTTAATTCCAATGTTTTGTGCTGTCCCATACCTCTGCATCTTTATCTACTTCAAATATTGATCCATTTTTGCCTTCAAAGATGCAATCACTTTTCTCTCAACCACCCACTGTGGGAAAGCATTCCATGATACATGATTTCTCTGTGAAGAAATCTTAACCTTTCTCCTCACTCCCTTGGTGATGAGTTTAAATTGATGACCCCTTGTCATTGCTTCCCCAACCAGAGGAAATAATCTTCCCCTTTTCACTCTATCAAAAATCTTCATACTTTTAAAAACCTCAATTAAATCTCCTCTTAGCCTTTTCTGCTTCAGTGGAAATCGTGCCAATATCTCAACTCTCTCCTCATAACTAGTTTCCCATCCCTGGCATGATCCTGGTGAATCTTTGCTGTGTGCTCTCTGTGGCTTTAATATTCTTTCTATAATGAGGCACCCAGAACTGCACTCTGTACTCTAAATTTATTGATTTTGCTGAGTGCTGCTCTGCATTGGTTGGACATTTTGAATTGAGCCTATTAGGATTCCTGGGTCTTCTAACCTCATCCTTATCTATTTCAACACTATTCATGGAGTACGTGTGCAGCTCATCTTTTTTTTTCTATGTGCCATACTTTATACTTCATCTGCCATTGTTTGGCCCGCACACATTTTGTTGAACTCATTCTGTAATTTCTGGGCTGCCTCCTGATTACACCACATCTCCAAATTTGGTTTCATCTGTAAATTTGACCAATTTACATTGAGTTTCTGAATCCAAGTCAAACAAAATAAACAGTAGTGGTCCCAATACTGAGTCTTGGGGCACCCCACTCACCCCACCCCCACCCTGACATTACCCCTTTAACCAGTAACTGGTCTTTACTACCCGTCAGTCAATTTCTCATCCATCCCAAGTTTTGCCCTGAATCCCCACAGCTTTGAGAATAATTAATAATCTTTCATGTGGAACTTTTAGTAAATGCTTTTTGGAAACCTAAGAGCACAATGTCTTACAGTTTACCATTGTTGATTTGGGTTGTCACGTCCTCAAAGAAATCAAAGATTAGTCAGGCAGGATCTTCCCTGACTAAAGCCCTGACTGCTGTTTGCTAAATTGTTGTTCTGCAGATAATCCTCAATTTTATTCCTGTTAAGCAATTTCATTATTTAACACGGAATTGAAGTAAAACTAATGGGTCTGCTTTGTCAATGTTTTTGAATATGGGTATCACGTCAGTGTCCACTGATTCTCTGATAATAATTGTGAGTGTCTCACAAAACTCACTAGTCTCTCTCAACACTCTGGGAAAAATGCCATCTATCCCTGAGGATTTTTTTAAAATCCCTTTCAGCTCCATCTCATTTATATCGAAGTGCTGAATTTTGCTTTGGTACTCTTTTTTTGGGGGAGGGTATGATCTTCATGTCTTTCCTTGTGAATACGAGAGGAAGTAATCATTCAGAGTATTGATTATCTTGTGTTCATCCTCTGTTTCAAGGCAATTTCATCATCCCCACCTCTTCTCTGACAGCCTTCTCACTAGTACAGTACTGAAGATTTTTTTACAGTTATATTTTGCCTCTGAGGTTGTGCTTTTTTCTAGGTTTCTCTGCCTCTGTGCTCACCCTTTTAGCTTGTTTTTTTGTGATCTTATATTCATCCCAATGTGCTCCTTCTTTCACCCTGCAAAGTTTTCAGAGATCATTTTTCCTCATTATTTCACTTTTAATTTGTTTATCAATCCATTTAGAGTCACGTCTGTTTAGCCTGAGCTTGCTGATCTCAAGGTACATAAAAATACGTGGCTATACTATGTTATAAATACCAAAAGTCCATTAAATTCACTTCTATTTCAGTGGGCGCTGAGTCCACTTTCAATTTGATTGTAAATTTAAAAACTTTCAAAATTAGGAATATATAGACAGAGCACTTTCCCTGAAGTATATATTGTTTTCAAGTTGCTTTGTAGCAGGTTTACCTAATTGCCTAACACCAGTTGCGTTCTAGGTTCTGTTGCAGGTGAAAACTCTCCATTTAACACAGGAGGTAAAATCAAAAATCATTTTGTGTAGAGGCCAATTGTATGTGTCCTCGGTCAAATTGAGCCCAAAATGTCTAATCCTTTATTTTTGTTCAGCAAGGTTTCCCCCCATCATTTGAAAGATTACTATTTTCATGAAAGATTAAAAAAGAAAGTATTTCTGTGGAATGTCATAAAGATGTATACTATAAAACGTAAAGTAAATACACTGCATTTCTTATCTTGGTGCAATGAGCTTCTTGAATTGCATTGGAAAGCAGGACAAGCAGTTAAGTGGACTTTAACTTCACTAAATGGAGGTAAATTCAGTGGGGGGGAATTTTAACCTAATTCCCCACCCCCTCGGCGGTAAACTGACAGGATCAGGTTGGCCGCTTGATTTTACTATCCGTTGATTTCATTGGAGAGTAAAATCGCACGGGGGTGGAAAACTTTCAGCCGACCCATTCCGGTCAGTTTCTCGCCATGCAGGTTAGATTAAAACTACCCCCAGTGTTTTTCTAACAATCTTATTCCACTTTGGCTTCACACCAGTTATAATGTAACTGCAACCCAAGCAAAGCTAATTTTGGAACTTTAAACTTTGACTTTAAAAGCAGTTTAGCAAGCCGCTTGAATTCTCTAATATTTCAAAAGCAATGACACAATAGTAACCTCTTTTATAACATTGTAAACTTTTAAAAAATATTGGAAATGGAGGCCAATTGGCAGAGTTCTATAAGTATGTTTCCACCCACCTCTGATTTTTTTGATTCGGGAGCAGTATGATTGGGCAGTATAATTATGCACTATCTCTTCTCACTGGTCTAAAATGGTCTAAATCCAGCATCATATCTGTACCAATAATCAGGCATATCATGAACACATGAAAGTAGAAATATTTATGATGTTTTAATGCCCCGTCAGATCTTCCTCGTCAAGAGCTGAGGAAGAGGTATTAGCGTGTCAAAACATTGTCTGACATGTAATGTTATATAAAATCTGTGTCAGCTAACTAATCTGTTTTAAATGAGGGTCTCTGTGAGGGTAACCGCTTAGAAAGACTGAATATAATTAAACAGCCTATGTGCCGATGATTGTTTAAAAATATTTTCTACAATCACTGGATGGTGTACCTTTGAAGAATGTAACTATTATCACATCACACAGCTAGACAACGAATACGAGAACTGTATGGAACCAACACGATATGTAATGTTCAAATACACCACAAGGGAAACCACAGGTCCTTTCAGATTCTCAAAATTATTTTTAACGAAGATGAACTTGCATGAAGGCTGTTGCTGTGGTTACAGCAATTATATGGATGCTTAAACACAAATACATATTACAAAACAAATTTATTCAGACACGCCTGTGCTGCTAAATCCAAGCATAAGAACACCTGGTCTCCTTATTCTTGTTTAAAATGTTATGTTTATACTCCATTATGAACTATTATGCATGACTCATGATATCTATTTGTTGATGCTACACGGCAACCAGGAAGGGAAATTAAATATCTCTCGAGTCCACCTTCAATTCAAACCAATCAATACCCATAATTTTCAGAACTGTGAAGAGCCACGCATTGATGCTTGCACACAAATATCATATTGTTGGGATATTAATACATTAAAAATCAACTAAATTTAATACAGTACAAACAGATTGCTTTCATTAAATACATTACCAGATCTTTTATAGCAAAACATTTGTGCAACATTAATTCGTGTTTGCAGTGCAACCATGATGGATTTCCAAATGAAGGCAAAAGGAGTCAAACAGAAGCAGTCAACATTTGTGGGCTGACCACCTTCAAGAGGACGTCTTCTTTAATCTGATTGGCCTGTAGTAGCTATTTGGTTCAACTTCAATCGCCAAGAAATAATGAAAATGTACTTACATTTTAACATTGTGATTCAGCACTTTGGTGCCCACAACTTACAGCTTCAGAGTGGTAGGATGCAGGTGTTGGTCTCTGTTTCCCCACAGGGCTTCTTCCTGATCTCAGTCATGTTGTCAGGGGTAGGTGGTGAGTGAGAGGCAGGTGCTTCACTGCAAGGAAGAAAAGAAAACCAGAAGGCAAGTTCCCACTGGCCTATTTTGTGCATCCCCTAGTGTCTCGTCTCGGAGTGGCATTAGAAAAGGCTGAGTAGCACCTGACCTCATCGATCAAAAAACTTCTGAAAAAGGAACAAATACAAGTCAAAAGTTGAACGATATTCTTTTTTGAACTGTACAAGGTATTGCAACCTCAGAAACGTTGCTGGGAGACTGTGCTTGTCTGTAAGTGACTATGGACAGTAATCTTACCATTTGCGTAAGTATTCATTTCTGATGCTAAAGAAGAAAATACCACACATATCAAGGGGCAATACATTTGCTTATGTAGTAAAGATAGTATCTAATATTTTTTTTTAAATTAGAGGGGATAGTTTTCACTTTCAACATGGGCAGTAAACTGTCGGTTGCAGATCAGCCGCCCATTATACGCCCCACTTGATTTTCCTTCCATTGACTTCATTTGAAATTAAAATTGGGTGCTTTCTAATGGATGGCTGATCCGTACTGCCAGTTTTACACCCAGGCGGCAAGTTGAAAATTTTTCCCTCTATTTCTATGCTTTACTTCTCTGTTGAATCAGATCAATGTAGCTGAGAGGCTGTCTCACACCTCTTGGACTCGCACTTTCATTTCATTGTAGCATACTCCTTCAGAACATTGCTTGGTGGATCATACCTTTCCATTTCTCATGGTCCTCGGCTCTCTCCATGATGCAGAAGATTCCTATATTCTAGAACCTGAGGTCAGCTGTAACGGTTGAGAGCCAGGTGCTTCTTGGCCTTCTGGGGGGGGTTTCTAGGTCTTCGGAGGACAAGCTCTGAGTGCTCTGGAGGTTTTTGGATGACTGTTCAAACCTGGCCAACTGCCCAAACAGAGCATGAAGTATAGCTGCAGTACGGCGTCAAACTGGGTTTAAAAAGTGATCTGTTGAACTTCTTGAACACTTTATAAACTTAAGTAAAGTTTTTTGTTGATGCTTTGAGACTGAAGATTCCAAACCTCTGCTTTCATGACATTCAAAAGTTACTACACAGGAGCGTAGCACCGCAGATGTATATAAGTACACATTCCTGGACCTGTGCATTGGCAGTGAAAGTGTGATTCCAGCCAGTACACCAGGTGCTGCTGGATGCAAAGCGATTTTATAATTGGCCTCAGATCAGCCGCACAGCATAACCACAGGCAAAATGTCAGAAAACATTGTGAGATTATTACAGTCTATGTAAAACCAAATGGGTATAAACAACATTTGCTAAAATGTGTGTAATATAGCAATAGCTACATTAGCAGAATTAAAAGATAGCTCATTGATGAGACAAGGCAGCATGAAATATGTATAATTCACAAACACTGTGGTGTATGAGCTATACAGGTTTCATCTGAGTGAGAGAATGCCTAGAACTTCCATTACTTGTGGGCTAAAATGCTTGTTCTCATTGGGCACATTCACAATGTGCCAATGTATAATGCAATATCCATCTTGTCAACATTTATTTGTTGTGTATGTGCCCATGGACACAGTGCTCCCAGTTTTCACCACTGTGCTTTGCCCACATGCACTGATGATCAATGCAGAGAATATAAAGTGCAAAGGAATACTTGCTGGCACCTACTTTTACCCACAAATTATTTGTTCTCTGCTGGCTTTGGGCAACTATATATAAATAAGACTTGGATTCACCGAGTTTTTATCTGTTCATGGTGTGTTTTTCTGGTTGTACACTCCTATCCCTTGTTTGAACAGTAGGGTAAGAGGGTCTATACGCTTCACCATAACAATTTAAACCGTGGAAAGAACAGTGAGTTGATGATTAAAAGGGCTGTGCATTAATTTCTTCCATTTGTATCATCAAGACTGACTGATAAGCATCTTTCTCCACACATCCATCTTACTTTCATTGTGTTTGCTGGTCCCTAATGGCCAAATTGAAAAAGCAATATTTTGCATGTAGCTACAAGCCAGACCTTTTGTTTGTCTTTGCATCAAAACACAAGCACAGACACGGAATTTTAACCCACACACTATTCCTTATTGTTAAGTCTTCTTTCAAACATGAGAAGTATTGTTCTGTATTTTATTTTTTTTACTTCCGTTTATATAGCACCTTATCACATCTTTCAGAAACATCTCAAAAGCATTTTGCATTCAGTGAATTGCTTTGAAGTGCAGTCACTGTTGTTAATCAGGTGAACTGAAGTTATCCTATTCATGTTAATTATTGTGCCCATAAACTGTAAAACAAACAAAGGAAACATCAGCAGGAATATGATCTTTCAGAAAATAAGTTCATGTTCAATTATTTGACATATCCTCTGGCCATCAGTTGTAAGAAAGTTAACAGTTCCTGAATATAAATTGTGTCAACCCCAGATGACAGTGAGGCTAGCATTTCACTGCTCTGTTCCATCGTGCAATGGGTGACTATGAACTGTTTCGACTGTGTGCAGACCAGTCTAACCTAGCCTCTGAACTACATGTCGTGCCAGTATTTGTGCTGGTGCCTGCAAGGGTAAAGTTGAATGACTTCATCCACAGTGCTGCCCTCTTCTTCCTCTGCTCTCCCAGGGCCCTGTACAGCTTCTGGATCTGAAATGGAAGAGAGAGGCAGTTAATGTCAAGGATGAGCAGAGACAGATGAGTGGCTGCTGCTTGATCATGCAGCATATGTAGAGTGATATTGGAATGGGATAGGAAAAAGAGGGTAAAAAGCACAAAAACCCAACGGAACTTGTAACCACGGCCTGACTCGCCCCCTGCCCACAATGTCCAGGACCACATCCTCAAGTGGGGACAGGACATGCATGTAGACTCTCCCTCCTCCTGTGCACGCCTGCTTCCTTGTATTATGTGCCAGCTTGTCCTGCAAGAAAGAAGGAAGTGTGTTAATGGTAGCCTTACACCACTATGTTAGTGGTCATGGTCAAATAGTGTGGATGTAGTACGAAAGGTGGAAGAGCTGTGGGGAAGTGAGGGAAGAAATAATGAGGAAACTAGTAGATATGGAGTGTATGAGTAGTGGCAGAAGGAGGTGCAGTGAAGGGTGGTGTAGTGATTCCAGGAGAGTGAAGGGAAATGGGGGAAGGAAGGCTTGTGAAGAGTGGGGCTATAGGTGGTGCAGAACTGAGGAGAGAGTAATGTGAGATCTGAGTTGGGAGTCCTACGTTAGCAACCCTGCTAAGGTCATTAAACTTCTTGTAGCATTGCAGCCATGTCCTGGGTGCAATGCTCCTGGAATTGACTTCCTCTGCTGCCTCTTGCCACTGCTGCATGGCCACTTGTCTGGAGCCTCTTTGGCCCCCCGGCAGGAACAGCACCTCACTCGTTCAGTGGTCCGACTCCCCCAGGACCCTCAATGCAGCATCTGAGAACCTGTGGACCTTCACAGCAGCTGTTTCAGGCATGCCTATAGTATCCACAGAAGATTCCAGTGTTCAGCAGCCAAAGTGCACCTCACCTAAGAAATGCAAGCTGCTTTTAAATAGCATATCATTTTCAGGTCCCCGATTAGGCGAGCTGCCAATGAACAGCACAAGTATTGCTTGCAGCCGCCTGTTCAATGTTAATGAGGCACAGGGACCAATTTCTCTACTTAATGGACTCCACGTGTTCAGGTGCGAACACGGGTGCGGACCAATTTCCAGCCCTCTGTGCTTCATATTTCTGGTGTTGAAATGGCTCAATGTTCAATTTATTGTTAATTTTATACAATTGTTTGTTGTACAGGTGAAAACAGATATTATCCATCTCGGATAAAGGCACATTTACATATATGCACGCATGTGCATAACAAACAAACACCACACACAGCCATTTAACTATAAAATTAAGACTGATTTTTTTAAGTCAGGCAATGTGTTTTGCCAAGCAGCTATTACTTGCTGTGAAGCTGCAGCTGAAAGGCATGCTACACAGATGTTCCCAATTCTCTTGGATTTTCAGTCTCACAGTTTTGGAGCCGTTTTCACAATCTTGCTGTTTCTGTGCTCGGAAGTGCAACCTTGTGCATTGACCTTCTATTAACTGTATTAAATTAAAGTATTTCACTATAAAATGTAGTCATTTTATTGCAGAAATCATCCCTACTAAATAAACAATGATTGTATCACTTGTTATTACAATTGTTTTGTATGGTGTAGAGGAAGGCAAGCAGAGGGGAGGGAATTACATTCAGGCTTCAGGCCACTGCAGTATAATATAACTGGATTTTTAAAACTCAGCGACATTGACTACTGTTTGTGGAAAACTTACAGAAAGGAGATTAGAAGATGTATCATTTGTTTATGAGGCAGACAGAGGATGTACTAGCAGGAGAAGCAGCAGTAAAGGCCCAGAGTTCCTCCAATGGAGGGACCGGGCCTTGTAGCAACTTCATCTCCTTCCAGTCTACCTCACAGACTTATGTAGCCACAACTGAGGCTTTCAGTGGGAGCCTTCCTTTCAATCTTCTGGGTGCCTCTACCCCTCTAAGGACTGCCTCTACAGGTATTGCAGCAGTTTCCCCTCTATAGCATCGCCAAAATTCACTGCCATTGCACTGGCAGGCTCCCTCATGATGGTGGGAATCCCTCCATGCATATTTAATGAGTCCTGACAGGGCTGTGGCGGAAATGGAACTCCTCCAGGAAGAGGAGAATTCCCCCCTCAAGCCCTCTACTTCATCATCACAATTAATTTCCACGGACTTTCTCCCAATCGTCCACTGTATTTTGATGGAATAGCCATGGAAACCCTGGGGAAACATGTAAGTCCCGCGGACCCCATTCTCTGAGGTTTCCACGGATCTTCCATCGAAGTTACAGCAGACAATTGGGAGAATTCTACCCCATGTCTTTAATTATTAATTCTGCTACTTTGCTTTCCCAAATTTGTGAAACATCATTTAAGGACACAAACCACAAGATATACAGCCATTAAAAACTAATAGTCCAATCACTAAAACTAGACTCAATGAATAAATTTAATCTGCAATAAATAGAACTAACTCTCATGGGTTGAATAGTAATGACTTCTCAGGATATTCTCCCATTTATCAATACTAATTAAAAACCCAATCTCCAGACCATTTATCTGGGACAACAGGGGATTTATGAGATTTTTTCAATGACAACATTACTGCAAATGCTTTAGAAGAATCATCCATATTTGTAAAAAGATCTAAAACATCATCCACTTAAGATTCAACAATATCTTCATCAAAATCCAACAACATATTTTCCCAGCTAATAGGTTGGAAGAAGTCATCTGTCATACCTGCAGTTACACAAGAGCAGATCAATCAAGGACATAGATTGAGCAGATTGAGGTATCACATCTGCAGTTCTTCATCTGTAACCTTTTACCAGTGATCCAGCCTTTAAAGCATGCTTAACGTAAGTGAAAATGGTTAGTTCCTTTTATCTGTGCTGGCAAAGCCCACTAACATAGGCAGTGGCCCCTGTCGCTGCAAGATTACAGCCAACTGGGAGTGCCAGTAGTTGTGGAGGTAAAAGTAGGAGTGGCTGGCAGGACGGAGACTTGGGGCGGGCAGAAAGATTTGAAGGTGCCAAAAAAAGGGCAGGAGCAAAAGGGTTCTGCATCAGGACATAAACAAAATTGTAAATCACCAAATATTTGGTCACATTATGGCTGATTTTCCTCTCTACCATGCCTGAAGTGGGTCTAAATTTTGGGTACAATGCAGAAGAAAAATGGGCGGAGAGCTGTTATGCTGGATCTCTGCCCAGATTGCGTTGTGCCCAAACTTCCTCTCCCCTTTTGTGCATGCTGCGCTCCGATGCACCAAAAGGGGATGCTGCAATTCAAATTCAAATTGACGTCAAATGATAACACCCAGGCCAGCTTTCTTCCACTTCTGCCAATCACAAGTCAGGAGCATGCTGTCCACCCCATAAAAAGCTAGCATTCCTCGTTCTTAAGTTGTATTGCAACGGCTGACTGATTTAAAGGGGCAGGCACTCTGGGTAAGTTAGCAGCAGCAGTGACCTGTGTCACCTGATCAAGGTGAAGGTGAGAAGACTGTGAACTTTGAGCAGTTTGCAAACTTTGCTTACCGATTTCTACTGTTTGAAAATGTGTTTGCAAAGCTTTATTTTGCTTTTTTCCTACTGTGACCTGCACTTGATTTTCACTGCCTGCCACTGAGTCAGGCCACCTGAAGGTTTGTCTCCTGGACAATCCACTCTTTGCCATTATTACAGAGGAGGAGAAAGAGCAGCACAGGTTGGAAGGAAGGAGAATCAGGCAGCACGACACAAGACTGCAACCCAGTTTCTATGAAGACCTCTCTGAGGAGCTCTGCATCAGAAGAATTCACTTCTCAAAAATTGCATTTGGCCGTCTCTGTGACCTGCTGCATGAAGAGCTCAGGCCACACTCATTTGCCAGAACCGCACTCTCTGTGGCAAGGAAGGTATTCACTGACCTCAAATTTTACTGTTCAGGTTCCTTTCAAGCAGCCACAAAGGATCTCTGCAACATCATCCAGGGAGCAGTAAAATACATCAAGTTACTGACATCCGGTACAGCAGAGCAGGCCACTTCATTAGCTTTCGCATCATAGCCTGGCAGCCAAGAGAAAAGGCTACACAGTTCCATGGGGTTGCATGGAATCTGCCTAACCAATGTGTGAAGGTGAACTCTGAAGAGAGTGGTGTGCAGCCTGAGGATATTGAGCATTACAAGCTTGTCAATGGGCATTATTGGCTATGCTTGTGCTGATGAAAGGAGTGCTGAACAAGGAGGTAGTGAGAAGTGAACCATGAAGGGCATGGACAATAATGTGAAGGAGAAGAGATTGTGATGGAGGACATGATTAGTGGGTCAGAGATCATGCTGCTGTTAGTTTTTGGAGAGCCTGTTAGGCCGTACATAGACCTGGTTTTCCTGAGTGGAGTTGACACAAGGTGGTATTGGACTGGTGCCTATAGATTGCTACTGATATAGATAACCAAGCTTATTGTGGAAACTTCCTTTACTGTCATATCTGGGAAAAACATTCAGTGAGTGCCAAAACATTTTAAATGTCAGCTTGACCTAATGGTAGCACTCTTGTTTCTGACATAGAAGATCATAGGATCAATCTCCACTCCAGAACTTGAGCATATAATCCAAGCCGACACTCTATTAACTGTATTAGTACTGAGGGAATGCTGCATTGTTGAATGTGCCATCTTTTGGATGTGAAATTAAATCGAGGCCCTGTCCACCCTGTTCAGATGGGCATAAAATATCCCGTGGCATTATTCAGAGAGCAGGGGAGTTCTCCCAGTGTGTTGGCCAACATTTATCCCTTAAAATTGAATAATTGTTAATTTACTTCATTTATTGCTTGTGAGAGCATTGTGTGTGTAAGTTGCAGCTGTATTTGTCTAAATAAAAGTGACTATGTTTCAAAAATAATTTATTAGCTGTGAAGCATTTGAAGATGTGAAAGTACAAATGCTTTCTTCTATATACACTTACCCATCACAAGACTGCTATGGGTCAGACAACAACAACAACAACAACAACAACAACAACAACTCCCCCCTCACATTTATTTCGTGCCTTTGACGTAGTAAAACGTTGCAAGGCACTTCACAGGAGCATTAGCAAACAAAATTTGACACCGAGCCACATAAGGAGATATTAGGACAGGTGACCAAAAGCTTGATGAAGAGGTAGGTTTTAAGGACCATCTTAAAGGAGGAGAGAGATGTAGAGAGGCGGAGAGGTTTAGGGAGGGAATTCCAGAGCTTAGGGCCTAAGTAACTGAAGGCACGGTCGCCAATGATGGAGTGATTAAAATCGGGGATGCACAAGAGGCAAGAATTGGAGGAGCGCAGAGATCTCGGAGGGTTGTAGGGCTGGAGGTGGTTACAGAGAGAGGGAGGGCCGAGGCCATGGAGGGATTTGTAAATAAGGATGAGAATTTTAAAATCAAGGCATTCCCGGACCAGAAGCTAATGTAGGTCAGCAAGCACAGGGGTGATGGGAGACCGAGACTTGGTGCGAGTTAGGATACGGGCAGCAGAGTTTTGGATGAGATCAAGTTTATGGATGGTGGAAGATGGAAGGCCAACCAGGAGACCACTGGAATAATCCAGTCTGGAGATAGCAAAGGCATGGATGAGGGTTTCAGCAACAGATGAGCTGAGACAGGGACTGAGGCGGGCAATGTTACAGAGGTGAAAGTAAGCAGTCTTGGTGATGGAACAGATATGTGGTCGGAAGCTCATCTCAGGATCAAATAGGGCGCCAAGGTTGTGAACAGTTTGATTCAGCCTCAAACAGTGGCCAAGGAGAGGGATGGAGTCAGTGACTAGGGAATGGATTTTGCGGCAGGGACCAAAGACAATGGTTTCGGTCTTCCCAATAGTTAGTTGGAGGGAACTTTTGCTCATCCAGTACTGGATGTCAGATAAGCAATGTGAAAATGAGAGACATAGACAAATGTGTGCTTCCCCAGCAAACCACAGGGGTCAAATATTTCAATAACAACAAATATATATTTCTTTATTTAAATTTTAAAAATAAAACAAATGAAACTGACCTTTACTGTTGTGTCTCCAACTGTTTAGCTTGCTTGTCAGCAGCTGTATTGGTGAGACATGGAAAATAGCATCACACATCACAAAGAGATATTTTGTCCCTATACTTTAACCTGTGGAGAGAACGTTTTTTGTTTTCCATTTGTGCACGTAGTTGGCTATTCTTTTAGAGGAGCCGGGTTCTTTAAAGTTAATATTCTGAATGTTGGATATAGGGCAATAACCTTGACAATTTCGGACCACTCATGGTTCAGTTTTCTGTATATCTTTACAAGCAGGTGCATCTTTAAACTAATCCTTCTCTGGAAAAAGTTACAAGCAAAATACCTTTCTTCTATTTTGCATGTTTACTTGGCATCAGATATAAACCGACTAATGCAATTTTTCAGCTACCTTATTAGGCTGCTTCTGCCAAAATAAATAAGGAACTTAGTCCCATTTTATCCCCATTGATAATTTGGTCACACCTACTAGATTTGGTCACATTCTTCTTTCTAACCTGGTGCACTGCACAACCACAGTGAACACAAAAACTAAAGTAGTTGCCTTGCAATTGGAAGCAATAACTTCTTTGTTGTCAGGTGATTGAAGAAGAAGTACAAACTGTCTGAGAGGACCGGGTTGAGTAAAGGGCTTTGTTTTATAGGGACATTTTATTTTGTTGTTTGAGAACTGAGTCAACGCTTAATAAAAATAAAACATAAACCATTGTGTGAGAGAGATGTTAACTTGTTTGGCATTCGCAATGTAAAAGACTTCAAAAGAATTATAAATTGCACTCGAAACATCCACTTCTCATGTTTTTCATTTTGTTATTGTTTCTCCTTTTTTGATTCAGCTGATATGCTTAGAGTTCGCCCTTTCCTTTTTAACTCAGCATCTTAAGGCCTAGAGAAAAAAGGAAAATCAATTTAATTTTTGTTAACTTCAAAGGGTTACAGATAATGCTGGCTACGTGTGCCAGCGCCAGGAAAAGGTTTAATTTGCGTAAGATACATGGCTTTAAAAGCTTGCAGCAATTGTTTCAATACACTGTACCGTACCAGTGAAAAAAGCCTTTTATCTTATTAGTTAGATAGTGTTAAATATACAGCACATTTGATTTGTTCCTAAATAAGTGAATGGCAAAATGGAAAATGTCCAGAGTTAATGGAAATCTGTTTTTTAATTAGTTACCTACTTCTGAGTAAAATAATGTCTCCTTCAAAAAGAAACATCAGCGACTTACTCACTCTTCTCCATGCCAAATTCTACTAGCTTGCTGTACTGTAGTGAATTAGCTTCAAAATCCTTGATCCCATCTTCAAAACCTTCCATGACTTTGTTCTACCCTCACCTGAATGACCTTCCTCAGCCATACATCCCTCCCTTCACCATTTGCTCCTGTGAGTCCAGATCACTGCTCCTGATCCCAACTTTCCACCATTGGAGACTGTTCAATTAGTCAGTGCACTTTTGGCCTCTAGAATTATACCTCAAAACCACTTCACTTCTTAGTTTCATTCCCTTCTTCAAATACCTCCTAATAATCCAAGCACAGCATTATACCTCAAATTTGTTCTCACCGTGCCACAGCCCCACATTTCCTCCTTTTTCTCTGCTAGGTGTCCACCTAACTGCCTAATTAAACACTCTTTTATGGTTCTGTTGCATGAGGAATGATATATAAATGTAACTTATTGATGGTGTGCTGTCTCCTTGCCATTTCAACTCTCTTCATCCCACCATATGCACCACTTTACTATTTCCTCCCATTTGTTAGGCTTCACTGAGCAATAAAGCAAGTCTTAGAAATGTAGCCAAGCCAGTTGTATTATCTCATAGGTTCTGAAAGGGCGTTTTCCCTAACTGGTAGAAAATCAGAACTCAAAGCTAAAAGGACAAGTATGTCAAATACTCTGATAATTAACTTAACAACTTTAGGAATACATGGTTTAAAATATAACCTGGGTAAAACCTATTGGAAAGATTTTAACAAACAGTTGTTTTTATAAAACTTAAACCATTGCTGCTTCTAAATAAATCCAATGAAAATGGAGATGTGTGGATGAAGGGGGTTATAAAAGGTAAATGCATTTATTTTGCAAGCTCATTTCTCTGAGCTGCGCCATATATCAGAATTGGTTTGAAAAAATACTTTATTTTTAGCATAGATGCATAAAAAATTCTCATACATTTGTAGAGTGAAAACATCTAAGTTTGATGGCTGAAAAGAAATAACATATAACTGGTATTAAAGCGTAGAATGTTTTATTTTCTTATTTGTTATGATTATCTGAATAGTATGAATCAATGTGGAGAATTACGGGAAGTGAACTTCTGTACATTATCAGTGATATCTGAAAGAGAAAGCTAACCTTGTCATGATTAATTGGTACAAAAATACCTCTGTGGCCCTGTGAGGATTTAGTGATGTTGCAGCAGCCCTGTACCTTGATTAGCGTGGTAATTTAATCATCCCATAATACTCCAATTTCACATCTTGTAAGTCAAAGGCCACAAGATTTCACCGTCAAATCAAGCTATTGGATGGCACAAAATGCATTCCAGACAAGGTCAAAGGCAAACAGCTTTTCAAAGCAATTTTAGGAGTATGAAGCTAGTTTAAATGTAATCTGTCCCTTGTGAATAATGGTCAAAAAGACCCAACATAGAATAAATGAAAGTTGCCCTCTTTTGATTTTCCCTTTACAGATATTATGTACTGTCGTTACCTGGATATGTCCTCAACCAACTACTTGACAATATTTTGCTTGACTTCCATAGAGATTCTTAAGAATAATTAATTTAATTGATAAGAAACCTCTCATAGGATCCAACTGCAAGGCTTGGCCTTATAAATGCATTATGAGCTATTTGGAATTCCATAACTTAGTTATTACCTGTAGCAAATTAGAACACATATGGAAGCCAAAAATACACATGCATACTCAACCCACAATAACAACTTGAGTTCCATAAACCATGTTTATGTAAAACTATTATTTGCTGAAGGCACAACATTTCATTATCAGAAGAACATAAGGATATCAGAATGAGAATAGACCATTCAGCCCATCCAGTTGTTCTGTATCTAGCTTCTATTACAGATCATATTTGATCATTTTATTCTTATTTCCTGCTCAAACCTATAGCCCTCTACAGCATGCGGCAGCAATAAGGAAAGCTGACTAGATCTTGGGATGTATAGCCAGAGGGAGAGAGCACATATCCCAGGAAGTGGTAACAGTGAGTTTGTACAAGGCACTGGTACAGCCACACCAATTTTGGTCGTCAGGTTATCCGAGCACTGGAAACAGTGCGGGAAAGGTCGGCCAAACTCATGCATAACTTATGACATCTGAGTTATGAATAGAGGTTAAACAGCCTTGGATTGTTTACTCTGGAGAAGAGAAGGCTCAGGCAGATGTTTTTCAAGTATTCAAGACTCTTAAGAGAATAGATAAATAACCCCCACAAAATGTTTGAAATTGAACAACTTCTAGAAGCAGGGTCGCAGGCTCAAGCTTAGAAGAGGGAAGGTATACAGGCAGTTTAGATTGAAGTGCTTTAGACAGAGGGTGGTGAATATATGGAACAGATTGTCCAGGGAGGCAGATAGTGTAGAAAAATCTAAGGAAAAACTGGATAGATATTTGAGAGAGTAGGTGATTGAGAAATATTAGTTTCTAGGGGATTCAGATGGACTTCAGATTCTTTTTCAATCCTGTACTCACCTATGTTCCAGTGTTTACTGAATCTGGAATTGATCCAATTGCTGTCAGTACGTGTTTCTGTTCTCCCCATTCTTCCCTCATGACACGGTATTGCAGCCAGTAGACCTGATTAATAGTTACGATTAAACACAACAAACACAATAGAAGTTTTATTTCCTTACCAGTAAATCATTCAGAAAATTGGAATAGTCAAAAAGTCCACTACCAGATTCTGTAATATACTAAAAATCCTTTAGGAGGTAGTACGATTTTTATTTTGTTTTATTTAATTCCATGAAAAAATGTAGCTGCCATAATGGCTCAATTAGCACAGTGTGAAACTTAACTTTACTGATTAGGAAGGTCCCATGTTTGACATCAGTTTGTTAGGGGTAAGCCTGCTACAATTCCTCTCAAGACTCCAAGACCAGAGAGGGGAACAATCACAGGATTCACACTTCTGATCATTATCCAACAATCCCTTCTGGAAATATGCACCTAGGGATCCAGCCTGTTTCAGGTCATAAGAATCAGTGCATTATGTATTTTATAATAATTTGTAGCCATGTATTGTAACAATTTAAAAGTGGCTTCTGACTTTTGCATTGCACACATGTAAAAGTATTGGGAAGCAACCTAATTTATAACAGTGGGCACCAAGCGAGGACAGGATTGGGGATGACTTTGATGCCCCTTTAATTGAATAACTTACCAGCACTCAAACCTAAATTTTCACCACTGACCTCCAGTTGTAGGCCAATAAATCAATTGGCAGGAAGTGGAAAATGAGGGGAATTTCTATCCTGCCAGAACTCTGCCACAAAGTAGTTTCCAGAGGGTGGGGATCAACGTCCAGTAGGAAGAGCCCATCTCAAACACTTAAATATTTCATTTAACGATTTCCCGATGTTTGAGTACGCAGGATGTTGTTTCTAAAGGATGCTCATGTGAAGCAGGTGTTCATTGTTACTCGGGAACCAACGTTGGTGGTAGCTGATTTAAAAGGCAGAGGTAAATAGACTCACCAGGGGACTCACCAGCCGACATCCCACCGCTTTCCTGCTGTGTTCTATTTTAACCTGCTTTTCTGAGAAGGTGGCAAGGACACCCGCTGGAAACTGGAGGGGTCCTTCTTTAGCTGTGCAGATCATCATGCTTTCAGTGGACCGCATGAAAGAAGCCATGCTAAAGTGATCGACAGACAGCATACTATGACACAGATCAGCTATGATCTCATTGAATTAGAGGCTCGAAGGGCTAAATGGCCTACTCCTGTTACTATTTTCCTATGTTCCTATGATTGGCTGCACCCACCTAGATTTCACCAACCAAATCTCCAAGCCCTAGCACAACTACCTGTCTTCAGAAGGCAGGTAAGCAGGGAACCAAATGCAGAGATGTACTGTTTGCTCCAAGGACTCCTGCAGTTACCATGTAACATAGGGCGTGCAGTAATAGCAAAGATAATTTTGTGGCCTGAAACTTGGCCCATGTCCTTGCAGGATAGTGCTGTGGAGTAACACAGTTAGATACCCTCCTCACAAGCACCTCATGAAGCACCAATAACCATTGAGCAGGTGGTTCGGTGCTGTGGGTGCTTCAGCACTTATCTGCAGACTCATACCTGCACCATGTATTTCCTTTCTGTTTATGTTTGCTGGTCATTTTAGGTATCCTCCCCTTCCGTCTTTCCAAGGACTTTCACAATTATTAGATGTGTATTCTGACACTCACTGGATGCCCGGCAGGGGGGTCCCTGGCTCAGGCCCTCCCCTCAGGTTGTGAACACGGGGAGATTAAAACAAGAGATGGAGACTTTCAACTTATTGCCCAGGAGTAAAACCGTTGTTGCGGATTGGCTGTCCATTACAGAAACACTGGTTTGATGCGTAGGCATCTACCCCAGTCGGTCACAGTAAGCTGTGAGGGTAAGCTTTAACCAGGCTCAGAAGGAACTTGCAGGTCAGTTAGAAGTTATCAGGGGTGAAATTGATTTCGTTAATTGTGAAAATGGCGATAACGAATCAACGGCCCGTTTTACGCCCCACCCAATTTTCTTTTCCATTAATAGAAAAGCGCACATGGCGTAAGGTATAAGCACCCTCAGCCTCACCAGATCAGAAGTGCAGCTTGTAACTTTAAATACATTTTCTACACAGCTACATGCTGCTAAATATGCCCCAGTATGATACAACAACACATGTATAACATACTTTCTCTGCTGCTTTTCTCTGAAAGCTTGGAGCTGGCCCCCTGAATAGGGATTGTAGAGAATGTGGGTGAACAGCAGAACTTTGGACTCTATCCCATGGCTGAAACAGAAGAGAAGACAAGGAATTTGAAATTATCCCCCAATTTCTCTCATTACCTGGAAATACCTTTCTCTCTGTCCAGATCAACAATCAAACTTTTCTAGGCCGTCTATCAGTGAGCGCCTCCCACCTTCATTTCCAAAGTCTGTCATCATGACATCACAGTAGAAAGGTTGGAGCAGTGAGTGAGGAGAGAGTTTTCAAGGAGTGTGAAGGACCTTGAGAACTTCCTATATTTTCCAAATTCCATTGTTTCTTGTGAAATTCTTCTCCCTAGTCTTTCACACCATTTACCTAAAATATCATTAGGTGCAGTTATTGCATCTCAGGTTAATTTTCTGGTATTCTTTTTCTCAATGACCACAGTTTACAAACCTAACCAATTGAAATATCAGAATCTTTGCAATTCCAAAATTCACCTTCAAGGTCAATTATTTCACTAGTGTATGTCACAGGTGAGATAACAGTCTTGCCTCTCAAATTATTCTATGAATTTTGTCACCTCTCAGGTCATGGGAAGTTGGAATCTGAGGGTGGGAAAGTTTGTTACTTTGTCCATTGAGTCCTATGAATGTTTATTTCCCAAATGTCCACATGCATTTAAAATATTTTTTTTTACAAGTTTTATCATTTTAACATCTTTTGACAAATGGGTTTTTAAATTTGAGCGTAACTAGTTGACCTCCAATGGCTTTGCACATGGTTAGTTAAGCAAAGTCAGAGGGCAGGGAATAGAATCATAGAATTATAGAATGTTTACAGCACAGCAGGAGGACATTTGGCCCATCAAGTCCGTGCCGGATCTCTGCAAGAGCAATCGAGCTAGTCCCATACCCCCGCCCTTTGCCTGTAGCCCTGCAAGTTTTTTCTTTCAAGTAGTTATCCAGTTCCCTTTTTAAAGCCATGATTGACTCTGTCTCCACCGTTCTTTCAGGCAGTGCATTCCAGATCATAACCACTCACTACGTAAAAAAGATTTTCCTCATGTCGCCTTTGGTTCTTTTGCCAATCACCTTAAATCTGGTTCTCGACTCTTCCGCCAATGGGAACAGTTTCTCTCTATCTACTCTGTCTCGACCCCTCATGATTTTGAACACCTCTATCAAATCTCCTCTCAACCTTCTCTGCTCTAAGGAGAACAACCCCAGCTTCTCCAGTCTATCCACGTAACTGATCCCTCATCCCTGGAACCATTCTAGTAAATCTTTTCTGCATCCTCTCTAAGGCCTTCACATCCTTTCTAAAGTCTGGTGCCCAGAATAGGACACAATAATCCAGTTGTGGCCGAACCAGTGTTTTATAAAGGTTCATCATAACCTCCTTGCCTTTTTACTCTATGCCTCTATTTATAAAGCCCAGGATCTCATATGCTTTTTTAAACACTTTCTCAACCTGTCCTGCCACCTTCAAAGACATGTGCTCATACACCTCCAGATCTCTCTGTTCCTGTACCCCCTTTAGAATTGTACTCTAGTTTATATTGCCTCTCCTCATCCTTCCTACCAAAAGTATCACTTTGCACTTCTTTGCATTAAATTTCACCAGCCTGTCTATGTCCTTTTGAAGTCTATCACTATTCTCCTCACTGGTGACTACACTTACAAATTTTGTGGCATCTACAAATTTTGAAATTGTACTCTGTACACACAAGTCCAACTAGTGGGAAAGAAACAGATGAACAAATTTGCAGGGAAATTACAGAGAGGTGCAAGAACCATCAAGTAGTGATAATGGGGGACTTCAACTATCCTAATATAGACTGAGATAGTAGTAATGTAAAGGGCAGAGAGGGGGAAGAATTTCTGGTGAATAAATGGATCAAGGTAGAGAGGTCGGAGGATGGGAGGAGGAGATTACGAGTAAGGGGAAGGGGAGGGGAGGAGGTTTGTGGGGGGAGGGGACTGGAGAGGAGAGGGCAGAGGGGAGGAGTAGTGTAGGGAAGATGAGAGGGAGCAGAAGGGAGGTGTAGAGAGGGATTGGGGTGGGGGGGTGCGTTGGGCAGTAGGGAAAGTGCCACAAAGTGCATGAGTGAAAAGTACCTTGCTGGGGGGAGCAGACTCCATAACAGCTTTTAAAAGGAAGTGGATAAATATTTTAAAAAGAAAATATTGATTGTGTGTGGAGAAAGGACAGGGGAATGGACTTTCAGAAAGTCAGTACAACTCGAAAGGTTGAATGACCTTCTGTGCTGTAAAATTCTATGATTCATGCAACTATCTAATTCCCTTTTAAAAGAATTTATAAACTCTGATTCAACAATGGATTTTGGCAGAGAATTTGATTGCTTTCATAGCTGACAAGTAGGCAGAATGGTCTGTAATACCAATTGGAATTACTAGGGTGGAAAGACACAGACTGCAAACTTATCTGAATCACTGAAAGAAATGAATTACATTTATCCTTATTGCTAAGGTAATTTTCTTTGTTAAACCATTGCAGTAATTTTTACCATGACTATTCTAGTACTTGTTGAGTTACCAGTAAGTTGTCAATATAATATTTAATGTTTATTAATATATATGTTTCTATCTGGTTATTTTATCACCACTGTTTCCAATTGCAATTGAAATTTTAGAAGCAAATAACATTAGAAATGGCTATTAGTGAACATACAAGAAATACCAGTCCTTGCATGAATTGTGAAATGACCATATAGTGCAAATTTGCCATATCATTCCAATTTATTGCTGGCTTATGGATTACTGCCTCGAAGGCAGTACAACACATAGAAAAACAAAATTAGACCAGGAAATTGCAGTGAGGGCTGCAAGTCAGCTGAATATTGATTCTTACACCTACAGCCCATGAAAATAGAGTTGTTTTTATTTCAGGCTAGGGGCTTTGGAGAATCTGTATAATCAGAATTTTCCATAGCTAAATGACATCTGATTTGCTGTTTCCTCCATTGATAAAAGGTTTGACAAGTGAATGGTTACATAATCAGAATGTAACTGTTGCAGACTATTAGAATTAATTATTCATAAGCAATACTTGTCTAATGGTCCATTTTAATATCTTTTCATCTTACTTACCTTTGTGTCACATTTCAGATTAAGTGTAACCTGTTAGCACAGCATTAAAAAAAGAAAATTGCAATTGTGAATGAGATACCTTATTTAAATCCTACCATCCTCTCAAAAACAGTCATCTCCTATTTGTGTCTGGCATTATAATGAAATTAGAATTTGCAAATTAATAATCAGATATGGGTTTAGTAAAGTGTTAAAGAAATGTGTTCACTGCTAATATTCTACTTTGAAATATTCAAGTTTTGAGGTCTGCATAGCATTTTTGCACAATTGTTTTCAAAAAGTATTTTATATTGATACTTTTTTCTGAGAAAACTGATTGTTTTTTCAAATTTCTTCCCTTTCCTCTGAGGACACTAATTCACGTGGGAATATAATTCCACAAGCCCTCGCAGCCTTCCAGTATTTTGCACAAGTGACTATTTTTCATGCGTGAACCTAATAGTTAGTGTTGCTACACTATTCAACTGTTGGAATGTTTTGTATCCAAGCCTGATCCTATTGCTCACTATTGTTCACTCTTCTTCACTCTTCCACCACCCTTGCATTCAGCTGCCTTCCCCCTCGCACCTTCCTGTGCACCACAGCAAAAGCAATGCCACTGTTCGCAGTCCCAGACAGCCACTCCACGTGAGACAGCAATTTACGTGCACTTCCTCCAAACTGGCATTCTGCATTTGCTGCTTATGATGCGGTCTTCTCTATATTGGGGAGACTAAATACAGATTAGGGGACTGCTTTGCCAAACAGCACCATTCTGTTCATAAATTAGTTCCTGACCTGTCTGTGGCTCACTTGAACATCCTCTCTCATTCCCATTCTGACCACTCCATCTTTGATCTCCTACATTGTTCCAACAGCCTCTATGCAAACTTCAGGACAGTATCTCATCCCTCTATTGGGCACTCTGCAGCCCTCTGCTCCGAAAACTCAACTTAACAACTACAAACCTTAACTATACCCTCCACTTTATGTACAGGAAAGAGGGTTGATGATATGAGGTAGGCCCATCAGTATCTCAGAGAAGGGGAAGTGGGTTGACAATTTGTGGACCCTTTTTCAGAACACAGTGCTGTAGGTGGGGGCCTGCACCTGTGGTATTGCTCTGTGGTTTTCTCTTTTTGGGACTGATGGGCCCACTTGATTTACCAGCATTCTCTGTTTCCATTTCAGACTCTCTGCATTTGATGTTTTTTTCTCCAATTTCCCCTATTGTCTCATCATTTTGTTTGAATGGGTATCTACCATATCTGTTCTCCCCCATAACTAATTGCACATTATTTTGTTCTTTTATTGTCTTTCCATTGCCTCATTGATGATCTTTTATATCACCTAACAGTTTTATATTAAAGAATTTGCAGGTCTTTCAATGCCTTAACACCCTCTCCATGATTGTAGTATCCGTTATTTCACCATTGATTCCCTTTTTTTCCCTCTATTTTTCTTCCTTACTAAGGTGCTTGTTTTTATTTTATTTCTGATGAAAGGTTACATAATTGAAACATTAATCTTTTTTTTTCTCTTCACAGATACTGTGTTTCTCCAGTATTTTCTATTTTCATTTCTGTGTTTTTTTCTTTTTATTAATAGGAATGCACGTTATTTTTCTTGCTGTCCAGCACTTACCAGCAGAAGTCATTGGATTGCAATTGAAAGTAACTGATTTTTTTCCCCATCCTTAGCCCAAGGACTATGAGGCCAATTTCAGTGCCCAATCTTCTGTCTGAGCTCAGCTAACTCAGCACAGACTGAGAATTGAACCGGGACCTTCTGTTTTGTTTGGCTTAATACAAAAATACTATTAATGAATACATTTTTTTGGTTTTGCACATTTTTCTAACCCTTTTTAAAAAATGTATTTGCAGATAAACATCCCTAATTTTCTTTCATTGTTCTCCTCGGTCCAAAGATCAGAGGATAGTACATAACCTATGTACAGGCCTCAGTCAATACCAATTTAACCTGACCAATAATTACGATATTAGCAGCGTAGGTAGGACTCTGCCTTTGATTTTTTTTTATCCCTCTTCTTTTGCAGAAGTGCCTCTCTTCCACTCAGGGTGATGTGGTGGTGATTGGGAGTGGGAGATTGAAACTGCCTCACCATCTCGTGGCACAGTATGTTGGTGCTTCATATGTTTTGCAGTGTCTATAATACCTATTATTCAGATTTTATTATACTTTGGCAACTTTGCTGATTTCTGACCAACATTTCCTTAACTTCTGATTAATTAACATTTATAACAGACTTAAGATACACCTCCATGACCACTGAAATAAAGCAGCATCTGAGCTAACAATGTGAAACAATGCAAATAAATGTTCATAAGCTATTATATTAAAAATAAAATCTAACAAGAGCTACTATCTATATTAATAAAGCCACAATATATACTTTGGCTTCTGATCTTGATGAGAGATGTCAGACATGACCAGAATACAAAAATGTCTATGTAAAAAGGCAAAGAAGAGTTAAAAAAAACATTATTTCAATATTTATAATATATTTGCATAAAAGATGAATTGCTTCTTCCTTAGAAACTAGAATAAAGCAGAAACCCAATTCATCACATAATTGAAATGCATTGAATTACAATAATGAAGTTGTGATTTTACAATAGGTTGTAATTGGGGACAGCAGTTTGATTGAAAATTTCGACCTTCAGTCTTGTCCTTCAGTTGAGCTACCTGCCTTCAATTACAACCTTGTCCCTTCCCATTCATCTAGTAACACTTAATTAGGCATTTGCATGAATTCATTTTTGCTGATATTATAGGAAAAAAACAAGTATATATTTTGCAGTGTTTATGGCATCAATATTATATTGTGGTTATGTATTTAATAGTTCTGAAGATTTTTAACTGTTTTATACTTTGAAATATGACTCTTGTTTGGTCCTTCAAACACATTACATTCAGCTGTGAGTACCACAAACCTTTTTAGCTTTCAAATTATGTCCACTTTTATTTCATATAAGATCTGTAAAATTATTTTATGAAATATTTTCATGTTTAAGATTCTAAACTACTGTTAAAAAAATACGCACAACAAAAAGACATGTATTAATTCATAGTATTCTTGGAATAAAGCCAAACATTGTAATTGCATTGTATTCTTTCCTTAGTTGCTGAAATGTTTTTGCAGTCCTTGGAGGGTTAATGGAAAATTTTGCACTAAACCTATACAATGTAATGGTATTGTGTTGCTCCAACCTTTCCCTTGTGTAGCACTGATGCTAATCGAGGCTAGCGTAGCTGACTTCTGCCAGAGTACAAAATTTCAATTTTCCCTGCTGGTGATGTGCAGGGATTCTGAATTTAAATACTTTCACGGTGCACCTTCGAAACTATTTTTAAGATTAGCATGTATAGAATTAACATAAAAGCCAGGGAGAGCGAGCATTTTTAACGACAATTTTTAAAAATGTTCTATTTTTCCAACTAAGAGTGTGCATCATTTTGGGGACTGTCGAATTGTCACAGGCAACAGCCTGATTTTTCTTATAATGCATCATTATTCTTCGGCTTTGCAGAAGATATAAGTCCATCTTTTTTTCCCCAAGTTCTTTCACTATGTTTTGTGGGCCAACAGGAGAATCAGAAACTGTGTTGCTAGATTTAATGACCTGCCCCGTTATTATTGGCACACTTCTTTCCTCAAGTACCCATTGGGAGGAACATGAAAACTGCAAATTGGGTACAGTGCTTTTTTTCTGTTGGTGTCCCAGGGAAAATCTGTGCCATGATCCAATTCCAATGTTAAGCGCTCAAAGTATACGACCAGCTGTTAAATTAGGTAAAAATGACAAGAGCTCACTGATACAATGCGCTCACTGTAACTCACCAATGCTACAGGCAAAAAGTGGGTCATTGGCATTAGTGGAGCTCACTATCAATGTTTGTATTAATATGGGAATTAAATTCCTAACTTGACTTTATTTCAGTCCAAAAAGTTTACATGGGCATTTACTTTTGTCTAAAATTACCAATAGCAGGAATTTCACCCTCCCCAGTATTTCTTCTGTCTTTGAATGCTTTCTTGCTGAACCTTGAGCATCCTTTTAATGAAGCCCTGAATATTTCTGCTGTCAACCATCAAGCATCATGTGATGCAAATGAATTGTTCCTCTGTGAGTAAAATATTAATCTTTCATTATGATTATGGCAATATCAATGACAGATTTTTAGTCCAAAATTAACTATTTTATGTCGTGTGCCCAACAATCTTATTTTCTCTGAAATAACAATAATATGCATTTATATAGTGCTTTTAGTGTAGAACAATAGTTTCATGGGGCTCGATTTTAGGGTCGGGTTTCCTGTGGGTTTCCAGCGGGGGGGCCCCGAAAATCCCGATATGCGGTCACGTGACCGGATCGCGCCGCGATCCCGACCACTTCCGGGTTCCCCGATGACGTGCGGGGCTGCGTGCGTGGCCCCCGCTGGTGGGAATCCCGCAGGCAATTAAAGCCAGCGGGGTTCCACTTGAGAGTACTTACCTTGCTTGTTGAGGTCAGTTAATGAGCTGAATCAGCTGTCAAAAGAGGAAGTGTGGGATTTCACCTGCATGGCAGAGTGTTTCCCACACTGGGGGAAACAGTCTCTCTCCAACCAGGCGTGTTGCAGCCAGCAGCCTGTGGCAGGTGCCAAGGTGCACCCCACGGGGGAGAGCCCTCACCCACGCAGGAGGCCACTGCGTCACATAGGGCAACCCCTGCCCCCCACCACCCCCCGCCAAGCCAGAGGACAGACCGACACAAAACTGCAGCTCCAGTCCGAGGAACCACCCACCTACCCTGCACAACCCCTCAGACCAACACCTGCCAGATGGGTGGTGCGTGGACACCCTCGGAGGACGAACAGCATGACCAGCCCCAGCAGCCTCGCAGTCCACGCCGTCCGCCGCAGAGACGTGGAGCCCCCCAACACGGTGTTGTTGCACGCCCACCTGCACCGCAGGAGGGAGGGCTACCGCAGAGAGAGACGCATCGCAGAGGGCACTACCCTCGCCACAGGGTCCACAGACCGAGGCGCAGCTCCCCGGACCTCTCCGAGCAGCAGTGCACACGGAGGCGCAGATTTGCTCGACATGTAGTCGTGGAGATCTGCAGGCTCTTTCATGCCGAGCTGCTCCTGGCTGGCCCCAGCACCAACTGCTTACCTGTTGCTGTCAAAGTCACCACTGCCCTCCACAACTTCTCCTCCGCATCCTTCCAGGTTGCAGCCGGCTACACCTCGGATGTCTCTCAGTCGTCTGCGCGGAAGAGCCCTGCAAATACACCTGCACCTACTCTGCAGTGACACGATGGGTGGCATCAGTGGTGGGTCCTCATAGTGATACCCAGGAGCGGGCATTATTGGACACAACAGACAGGATTCGCGGAGACATGGCAGTGGTGGTGCCAATATAATGTGTGCTGTTTGTTGCTCTGAAATTCAATATAGGTAACACCCATGGCAAACCCTCCGACACCCTTGTGCACCCCCTTCATGCTCACGAAACATTTGCCTTACGCTGCCTACTGCACATATGTGATGCATGCCCTGTGGCTGCAGCACAGGTGGTGGCAGGTTGAGTGAGGCTGGCCGTGAGGGAGATGCACGAGAGGGTGAGTATGGGATAGAGCCATGAGATTGTATGAGGATCGGGTCGCGTGTTAGTGGCAGGATGAGTACTGGCGAGGTGAGTAGGTGGAGGTAAGATGAGGATGGGGTTTGAGTGGGTATGAGGGGTGATGTGACAGAGTAGTGTTGGCGGTGCCGAAGGAGATGTGGGGTTGGGGAAGTGTTGTGGCAGATGGAGTGTAGGGGAAAGACTTCGTGTTCTCACTGTGGCTGACCTACTGAGGTCATTGCAGCGCCTCCTGCACTGTATGCAGGTGGGCGATATGTTGGTTGCGCAGGTGACCCCCTCTGCCACCTCGAGCCAGGCCTTCTTGGTGGCAGAGGCTGGCCGCTTCCTCCCGCCCGCCGGGTGGAAGATCTCTGTCCTCCCCCTCCTCCTCACCCCATCTGATGATACCTGGGGTGAGGCATCATTAAACTGGGAGCAGCCTTCCCCCTGGCCTGCTCCATGCTGTAATTTGTTCCATTGGTTGCAGCATCTGTCAGTGGAGGACTGCCCCTTTAAATAGAGCGCCTCCAGCTGACAGATCGGACTGCGCATGCGCAGCCCGCCCGAAGCGCAGACCAGCAGCGCGGACCCCGAAGGAGCAGGTAATTGATTCCTATTAGTGTGTTGCCTGCTACGATCGCGCGGGCAACCCACTAATTTCACCGAGCGTGTTGACCACGCTCCCGAAACCCAACCCGCCGGAAACCCGCAGGCCTTGTAAAATCGAGCCCATGGTATTTCATAGTGGCATAAGGAAAGTGGAGGTCGAGCCATAGAAAGAGAGATTATGGGGGGGTCATCAAAAGCTTGGTAAAAGATAATGGATGTGAAGGAGGATTTTAAAAGAGGAGAGGGAGGTGGCAAGGCAGAGGGGTTTAGGGAAGGAGAGTGGGACCCAGATGGCTGAAGGCACAGTCATTAATGGTGTGATGAAAGAGGGGGTGATGCACAAAAAGTTTGAGTCAAATGAACAGAGAGTTCAGGGGATGGGTTCGTACAGCTGGAGGAGGATACAGAGATAGGGATTTAAAAACAAGGTTGAAAATTTTAAATTTGAGGTGTTGAGATCTGGACACCAATATAGGACAAATGCCTTTATCACATATTGATTCAAGGACAGGTGTGTTGGGTGAATATGATTTAACGTGTGATAGGATACGGGCAGCAGAGTTTTGGATGAAATGAAGTTTACCGAGAGTGGTAGATGGGAGGTCAGCCAGGGAAACATTAGAGGTAGGTAACAAGAAGGGCAGCCCCGTGGAACTAGACAGTGGATGAGAGGAGTTGGAGGAGGATTGCGTGATTGAATGTGTCAAAGGCTGCAGAGAGGTCAAGGAGGACGAAGAGGAATAACATACCATGGTCACAGTCAGAGTGAATATCATTCATGACTTTGGTTAAAGTTGTTTCAATGCAGAAGTCTAATTGGAGAATTCAAGCAGGGAGTTGTCTGAGAGATAGGTATGGATATGGGAGGTGACAACACATTCATGGACTTTGGAGCAGAAAGGAAAGCTGGAGTTGGGATGGTGTTAGTGAGGACAATGGGGTCGAGGGTGGATTTTTTGGGGAGGGAGGTGTTGACTGCAGTTTTGAAACGTAGGGCAACATTGTTTCAGGAGAGGAAACCATTAACAACATAAGCTACAATTGGGGCCAGGAAGGGAAGCTTGATCAGGAGTTTCATGAGAATGGGGTTGAGGGAGCAGGAGTCAGATCTTATCGATGAGATGAGCTTGGAGAGGTCGGGGAGGGAGATGGGAAAGAAACTACAGAGAAATTGACCCAGCAACAATGATGCAAAAATGATACATATCCAAGTCAGGATGGTGTGTGACTTGAAAGGGAATTTGGAGTTGATGGCCTTCCCATGATCTTGCTGTCAAAGTAATCTTGGTGAGCGGCTGCAGTGTATCCTGTAGATTATACATACTGCAGTCACGTTGCGTCAATGGTGGCGAGTGTGGATATTGAGTCCAGTGGCGAAGGCACAGGATCAAGTAAACTGCTCTGTCCTAGATGAATTTGAGTTCCTTGAATGTTGCTGCAGATGAGTGGTGAGTATTCCATCACAGTCTGATTTGAGACTTGTAGATGGTGGATAGACTTTGAGGAGTCAGGAGGATAGCTAATCCTGTGCTCTGCTCATGTAGCTACAGTATTAATATGGCTGGTCCAGATAAGCTTCTGGTCAATGGTGATCCCCCATGATATTGATGATGGGGGACTCAATGATGCTGGTGCCACTGAAGGTCAATGGCTGGGCTTTTTATCATTCATTACCTGGCATTTATATGGTGCAAATGCTACCAGCCACTTGTCAGCCCAGGCCTGCATATTAACCAGGACCTGTTGACATGAGTTGCTTCATTATTGGAGGAGTTGTGAATAGAACTGAACACTGTGGAATTGTCAGCAAACAGCCCCACTCCTGATCTTGTGATGAAGAGAAGGTCATTCATGAAGATAGTTTGGCCAAGAAAGCTTCCCCGAGGAACTCCTGTAGCAACGTCCTGGGATTGAGATTGCTGGTGTCCAACAAACACAACCATCTTCCTTTGTGTCAGATATGACTCCAGCCACTGTAGGGATTTCCCTTTGACCCCCATTGACCTCAGTTTTGCTAGAGCTCTTTGGTGCCATACTTGGCTGAATGCTGCCTTGATGTCAAGGGTAATTACTCTCACCTCTCACCATGTGTGTGTTTCAGGCTATTACATATGTATTTCATTAGATAGTATAAGTGAGCCCACTTATAAAATGCATGGTCCACAGACTAAAATAATTAAAATCCCAAACAGTGCCTCATTGTTCTCTCTATAGTCAGCCTATCTACCCCCTTCTGACTGTTACAGGAAAGGTCAAAATCATCTTAGCCATCTTGTCACAAGCTGTGGTCTGAGACAAAAAAAATCTGCAAAATTATGTGGGGAGACGGTGGCTCAGATATTAATATTGCCCTAATATTTTTATCTTATCTCCCCTCTAATTAAGAAAGAAATATTAGGGCAATATTAATACCTGGAAAGTTGATAACTCAGGGTCAAAAATATGTTTCAGTTCTAAATCCATCACAAAGAAGATTTGTGATGAAAATAAAAGTTCCAAATGCGTTTGCAATGCTGTATCTCTTGAAAATCATGCCTGCAGTTGTTGCTTCTGAGATTTGTGTTTGATATTGTTAAATTCTTTGCTGAATCACATCTGCTCCATGTGTGGTTAGTTCAAGGAATACCACACTGATAAGACACTAAAGAGAAAAGTGAATTGGTTATTAACTGTACTTGGGTCCATCCTATTTTAAAAGCATGTCAGCATAATCCAATGGAAAGGTTAGTTATTTGTTTTGGGGTCGTTTTTTGATGTTATCTCACCTGCTGTAATTATTGTGGAGGTAACATGCATGACAGATGATTTCTGTTAAGGGTATTGCTAACATTGGAATCCACAGAGGTTCAGATTCAATATATTCCAAAAATTATTTCAAAGAGCAACAAAATTCTTTAAAGAAGACAAAATCAATCCGTTTGTCACTTAGTGTCAGTAGCTGCACTATCAATTCACAGTTGGTTGTTTATGCAGCCTGGCTGCCACTGGGACTGTCAGATCCAGGAGACAACCCTGCACGTGTGTGCTTATAGACATATGTAGAGCTCCATGTTTTCTCAATACCCACCATCTTTCCCATAAGCAAATCAGTCTCTAATGAACTGAAACCTGTGTCTTTATTCTCCACCGTGTATGGGTTAGTATAGCCTAGGTCTAACAATTAACCCTGAATCATTGTAAATCACTTACTGGAGAATTCATGGGATGTGTAGTGTCATTTTTCAGGTTTTGACCAGTTCTTCATAGAAAGGATTTTATTTTTAAAAATGAGATACCTTAAATGTAGCGTTTGAAAAGCATAGGGGGTGAATTTAATTTCGTTCCTGCCACATTTGCGTTTATAAACGAGGCAGTAGCACAAGGAAAATTACGTGATTGGAGGAAGTGCTGACTTGCCGTTGCATTGCTGTCCATCCCAAATTAATTCTGGTGGCTCAAGCTCCCATTGGAAACAGACAGGAGACTCATGGATATATGCAATTTAGGGTCAGATGAGGCATGTGGCAACTGTGGTTTTGTGATGAACCTCAGCTCCTCTTCCTTCTCATCCTCCAGTACATAGCACTGTCAGAAAACCATATCATGAAACCATCAACAACAACAACAACAATTTGCATTCATACAGCACCTTTGATGTAGAAAATGTCCCATGGCACTTCGTAGCATTGTAATCAGACAAAAATTGACGTCAAGCCAAAGAAGGAAATATTAGGAGGAGTGGTTAAGAGCTTGGTCATGACACTTCTTCTGCTGTAAGTTACATGTGAACTTTTCTCACCAAGAAACCATGATAACCTCTTTTTCTTTATTCCTCCTGAGGAAGAATACACGGTCCCAGTATATCAGGCCTTGCCAGCACACACACCATCACTCACTCTGTCCCTCCCAAGCATCAGCTTAGAGACGTCCACCCCGGAGGAGTTAGAGAGTGAGACAGGGAAGTCTACTGGGTTATATACAGAACATGAGTATAGTGAGCATATTTTGGGCCGAAACCCGGTTCCCCTAAATTTCCACCCATTTTTTTTATATGTAGCAAACTTGTAACTGGAATGGAGAAGAAACAGATGCTTCCTGCATCACCTCTCCCCCGACAGACAGCTGAAGAGGAGGCGGGACTGGTGAGATGACATCATCCACTAAAAATCTCACCAGGTCTGCTTTCTTTGTTCCCAATGCCAAATACATCTGCGTGATGCATGATGCCAGCACTGCATACTGGTGAAAGTGGGGCCCACAATGCAGCAATCGATTGCTGTTCGGAATACAGCAACTACAAGAAGTATTGTTTATCAGAGAAGAATTTTCTCTTTGGCCAGAAAGTTCCATCCCCCCACCCACAAAAAGAGCTAATGACCCTGTCCCCAGAATTTGGAACAGGTCGCATTGGTACAGACTGGTGGGTGTAAGTTCTGCCCCATCACATTTTTGTCATCAGGAATTTTGGGGCTTATATTTTTATACAACTATCACTAACATGAATTCACAAAGAGTGGTCCTCAGGGTGACCACATGAAAACAAAGGACTATATTTTAGGTAGCCCAACAGGAATATTAAATAACAACTAAAAATATATTTAAGGTAAAAATTCATATTGAATAAGTTGATGAGAACTACTTGCATACACTCAGCCCCATATATTGGTCATCTGCATACTAATTCTGCCACAGAACAGTAGAAATCTTAATCCTGCAACATTGCCAAGACTCAGCAGACTGATGGCATTATTAATTTAGATTTACCCTAATTGTCTAACATCATATAAAATAAGGAAAAACATTTCTGTGTTCAACAGACTACGCTCCCGGGATTAAATTTGAAATGTTTAGAGGGCTCTCAGTAGTTGTAAATAAATTCTGCATAGATTTATAAAATGTCTAGGAAGCTCGGTGAACCCCTGAGCACTTTGTAAAGCTATTCTAACTTTGCAGTGGAATAGCATGGTGAGACTATTTCTTTCATCAGGTCTCATGCCACTCCCTGCAAGAGTCAGGTCAGATCCGACTCGATAGTTGTACAGTGTTGTTGCAAAGTGGAAACCGATGAAGTTGCATCTAAATATACTGCTAATTTCACTACTTACTCATCCCTAGACCTTTAATCATCTTTCTCATGTCTTGACTAGATCCCAAAGTAAAGAAAAACTTTTAGAACTTGAGATTCCAGTAGGAGAAATGGCACAGAACACTGATAATTATTATTTTTTTATTTCTAAATGTGAGATCAAAAATACAGTTTAAATATAGGTATCAGGTTTTATATATAGTACAAAAAAGGCTTATGCATGTTAGCAAACATATAAAGCCTCAGCCAGGAATCTGATTGTTTTCACATTTCATGGATAACATGTTATGTTCTGCCACAGATTGAAGGAAACCTTTTTAAGTTGTACTTGCGTTGGGAGATGACGATTACTAAAACTAATAAACCAGAACATATTTTGTAGATTTCTAGGAAGTCAGTTAATTTATATGTATAGCTGTATTGATATTGGCCTGTAGAGCATGTGGATATTTTTTCTTTTGATACGCCATGGTACGGAACAAAAATGGTCAATCATTTACAAGATTTTCTCTGGAGATGGAAGAATATGGAAAAAATTGATTCCTATTCAAAGAAATAAATTGGTAAAATCACTGTTTATTTCTTGCCTTCCATTCTCTTTTATTTTCATCCTTTCATTCCTCCTTTTATGCTTATATTATTGTGGTTCTTAATGTTTTTCATGTCAATTTGTGCATTAGAAAGTCAAAAATCAAGTAGAATTTGTGCTATGGTTCAAACACTTGTAGCCTGTTTATGCTATCAACTCCATATGGTTGCATTCAGCTCAGGTCAGGATGACCCACACTGAATGCAATCCATCAATGATAATACTGGGGCTGCTACCAAGTCTGTTAGTTTGTCAGGAGGTAATAAATTAATTGCCCAGTACATGCATTGACCACTTTCATAGATTAAATCCAGACAGACTGTTTGTACCAGCCTAGAGATGCAATGATGGGAAGGGGTAATGTAATGTGGAATTGGAGTAAATCACTTTCGACTGCTTGGAGCACATCAGCTGCAAATTTGCAACAAACGAGAATTTTCAGCTATTGTATAAAGGATTTCTAATGAATCCAATTAGACTGCACTTGCTGTAGGTTTCTATGGGTATCTTATTTGGAAAGGTCTGGTCAAATGTTGCAGGTTAAATTGAAAAAAACACATTCCTCTTGTAACCCAGATTATAACTCTGAACCTTAGGGACAAGATGGGGGCTAAATTGGGCTGTTTAGCTCCCATTTTGTAGGCGCTAGGAGGACTTCTAAGCCTCCAAAACAGCATCCAAGATGCGCTCACACACTTCCAATGTGAAATGCGCAGGATGCTGGTAAAGGTGATTGCGCACTTAACGAACGCTGCAGCATGTAAAGTAGAGAGATTATGACGTAAATCAGTGTGCAACGCTGATTTGAAGCAGCCAGTGGCATTTTGGAACTCCATGCTTTAGCCAATGCCCTGTCTTAACCTCACACAGATGAACAGGGCTTAAATGGCATGAAAGACCCCCACCAACACTATTTAAAAGGATTATGCAGGAGTTACAGGTTAGTTGCTGGATTCATTATTCTGGCCTGGCTGGCAGGCAACAGCAAGGGCACTGGCAGAGTGGCAGGACTGGGAGCAGGAATGCTGTCATCCTGAGAGAGGACAGCAGGTTTGTCTTCCAAGGCGCTACTGCCAATCTCCCAGGACGGTGCCTCAACACTCCTGGTGCTCTGCTGGAGAACAGATTGCTGGACTTCTGTGATGCCCTGGAAGTCCCGTTCCACAGTGCAATCCAGATAGCAGCAGTCTGAACTCCAAATGCAGTAGTCAGACCTTGGATGGCAGATGTTTGTTCTGCAATGGAAGCTGTGACATCGGTCATCAGATGCTGCATCATGGTGGGTTCCACAGATGTGTGATGGAGGTGACCACCCGGATGTGCTCCAAGGTCTGCTCAAAGTCCTGTGCCAAGTTGGAGCTGGACTCCTCCATGCCCCTTGACATTGTGCGCAGGCTTTCTGGCAGGCTTTCCAGTGCCCCAAGCACTTGGCTGTGTACGCCTATCAGCCTTCTCTGTAGCCTGGTCCAACAAAGTCATCATCTGACTCCTCTGCAGCTGAACTAGTGTGTTATCTCGCCCTCCGGTGAGCTGCGGTGTCCATTCCCCCGCCTTGGCTCCTGTGCACTTGCGCCTGGTATCTCATCATGTGCCGATCCCTTCTCTATCCTAGCCTCGAAAGTACGCGCAGTGTCAATATCTGAGCTGATGGCTGCAAGTATAAGATCGAGTGACGGTGTGTCTGCATCATCACTGTCATCTTCCTCTGCCTCCTCTGACTGTGCCGGTTCCAGTTCTTGGGTATCTGAAATGACAAAGGGACCCGGGTTGAGTTGTGGTGGGGGGAGAGGAGAAAGTAAGACGTGCGTGCTTACACCATCTGCAGCATGTGAGTCAGAATAGATTGTGGGCTGAGGGAGAAGTGAGAAGTGAGAAAGAGGATTCGGTATGCAGAGACTCTCATCATTGAAACCTCCAGCGCCTCCAGTGGCCACGGCCTCAGCGACAGTCGTCCATTGATGAACAGCATGGTGTCCTCCATGGGGGTGAGGACATGTAGGTGTGCCTGTCCTCCTCCTGGTCTTTTCTGCTGCCTATTGTTGTGCGCCAACTTCTCCTGCAAGAAAGAGGGAAGTGTGTCAGTGAGTGTCTTGCAAGATGTTTGGGTGATGTAGCTGTCATGGTTGAATAGCTGCCAGTGTGTGTGACCTGTGAGTTGTGGGTGTGCGGCTTGCAAGAGTGGTAATTAGTGAGGGTGAGATACAGCATCTGATTCGCAGGGTTGCGTACCAATTGAAAGAGTTTGTTGGTAGGTGGATGACAGGGAGGTGTAGTGTGTGGAGCAGTGGATAAGACTAGTGGTGCAGTTGGTAGGATATGCCATGTGACAGCTGAACTCACTCACCTTGACCACTCGTGTCAAATCATTGAACTTCTTCCTGCACTGCATCCATGTGCATGGTGCGATGCTCTTGGCATTTACCTCATCTGCACAGCCTCCAGTTGTCTCTTCAGCATATATCTGGAGGGCTTCCTGCTCCCCTGCGGATATAGGATGGCCCTCCATCTGTCCACCTCTTTCACCGAGGCCTCTAGTTCACCGTCCAAGAACTTTGGTGCACACTCTCTCTCAGGTGCAGCCATTCTCCAATATCTTCCAGCACTTCCCAAAGGACTTCCTGCAGCCACAGTGCATCTCCCCTTTAAGAGGTGCAGGCTGCCTTTAAGTAGAGCTCGCCATTCCCGATATTGGGGTACCCTGCTGGTGTGTGCAGCCAATCAACAGCACAGGTAGCACTGGCTGCACGCAACAATCATTGAAATCATCAGGCAGCACGAATATTACGTACTGCCTGCATCGCAATGACCGGGGCACTGCGATCCCATCACCCATTTTCGAGAGTTATCCAATATAATCCCTGATGTGTTTGTGTGTGTTTTATCTTTCAAATGATAATACAGAAAATATTCTGCAAATACTACAACAGTGAATGTATAAATCACAAACCCTTTTGAGACTTCCAGTGATAATCCTCTTTTACATTTTCTCAATCCGGTTCCCAGCGGACATGAGTCTCCAACATGATCAAAACAAAACAAAGGAGCTCTGCATTAATTAGCACTTTTAGAATGAATCCCACTCCAGCGTGATAGTAAAATGATAATGCCATATTATGGGAGTGCTGGCTACTTTCTACTTTTAGGATTAAAATACACTGTTGGAAAGACTATTGAGGAGCTCCGAGCTCTGCCTGATCCATGGCATGAACAGGAGCTGACATAAACAGAAGTTCTCAAATGATCGTGTTTTCCTTATATGGAACCAACATACAGGAATTCTGAGGCACCAATTCTGATAGACCACTGGTTAATTTAATGAAAAAACAACTTTGCAATGTTCGGTTGTGTGGAGTATACAATAAACAACCAAGTAAGGTACTGAACTTGGACATTTCAGTATTTGTCAGTGATGATACAGTCAAAGCTATCTTCTTAATGGTATTTATCTTAGCCAAAGACATTCAATGGATTTGAATAAAAAAGTGTCCACTTGAAAGGCAACCAATTTCAGAAGCAGGATTTTCCTCATCTCCCATAAGGTATTATATTCAAAAAGAGCAACAAGTCAGAACTGAGGAATCTTACGCCCATTAGCTTGACTTTGTTATAGGCAAGTTCCTAGAAGAAATTATTAGAGACACTGGGCTCGATTTTACCAGCGGGTTCCGGGTGCGTTCCCGGCGGGGGGGCGTCGAAAATCGCGATATCCAGGTGCGTCACCGGATCGCGCCTCGATCCCGCCCACTTCCGGGTTCCGCGCTGACGTGCGGGGTTGCGTGCGCAGCCCCCGCTGGTGGGAATCCCACAGGCAATTAAAGCCAGCGGGATGCCACTTGAGTGTATTTACCTTGCTTGTTGAGGTCATTAAATGACCTGATTCAGCTGTCATACAGGAAGTGTGGGATTTTACCTTCAACCGAGACTGTTTCACACACTGGGGGAAACAGTCTCACCCCAACCGGACGTGTTGCAGCCAGCAGCCTGTGGCAGCTGCCAAGGTGCACTCCACAGGGGGGGGAGACCCCTCACCCATGCAGGAGGACACTCCGTAACATGGGGCAACCCCTGCCCTCCACCACCCCCCTCCAAGCCAGAGGAAACACCGACGTGAAACCGCAGCCCCAGTGCGAGGAAACACCTACCTACCCTGCACAACCCCTCAGACCAACACCTGCCAGATGGGTGGTGCATTGACATCCTCGGAGGACGAACAGCATGACCAGCCCCAGCAGCCTCGCAGTCCACGCCGTCCGCCTCAGCGACGTGGAGCCCCCCAACACGGTGCTGTGGCACACCCACCTGCACAGCAGGAGGGAGAGCAACCGTAGAGAGAGATGCGTTCAGGAGGCACTACCCTCCGCACAGGGTCTACAGACCGAGGCTCAGCTTCATGGACCTCTCCGAGGAGCAGTGCATACGGCGGCTCAGAGTCAATCGCCAGGCAGTCGCCGACATCTGCAGCCTCCTTAACGACGAGCTGCTCCCAGATGGACCAAGCAGCATCTTCTTACCTGTCGCCGTCAAAGTCACCACTGCCCTCAACTTCTTCGCATCCGGATCCTTCCAGGGTGCCACCGGGGACATCACCGGGGTCTGTCAGTCGTCTGCACACAAGTGCATAAGGCAGGTCACCGATAGGTTGTTCCGCAGGGCCTCGCACTACATCAACTTCGTCATGGACGAGTGCTGCCAGATGGAGAGGGCGGTTGGGTTCCATGCCATGGCTGGCTTCCCACGGGTGCAGGGTGTAATCGACTGCACCCACATCGCAATATGGGCACCTCCGCATGAGCCAGGGCTGTTCATCAACAGGGAGGGGTATCACTCCATGAACGCGCAGCTCATCTGTGACCACCGCCAGAGATTCCTACACGTGTGTGCCAGATACCCCGGCAGCTGCCACGATGCCTTCGTCCTCAGGGAGTCCACCGTCCCGCCCCTCTTCCACGCACCCAACACCGGCAACGGCTGGCTCCTCGGCGACAAGGGGTATCCCCTACACACGTGGCTCATGACACCTCTGAGGAACCCCATCACCGAGCCGGAGCGTCGGTACAATGACAGCCACATTGCTACCAGGTCTACAATTGAGCAGACCATAGGGCTGCTCAAGATGCGCTTCAGGTGCCTTGATTGTTCTGGGGGAGCGCTCAAATACACACCATTCAGAGTGGGACGAATCATAGTTGTCTGCTGTGCCCTGCACAACATGGCCCAACAGAGAGGGGTGCCGCTGGAGGAGGCCCCATCCACACCCGCCACCCACATTGAGGACGGCGATGAGGACGAGGAGGTGGAGGTGGAGGAGGAGGTGGAGGAGGAGGAGGGGGAGGAGGAGGACGCGCCAGAGGATGATGTACGACCCATGCGCCGAACACCGGCTCACCGGGATGCTCGCCGGGCCAGGGAGGCACTCATATGTCAACGGTTCTCCTAGAGTCAGACAGTGCGAGGCGTTCGCATCTCCTCACCTGCACATGCGAGGGGCCATACCAGCCCCCTCCACTGAAGAGTGTTGCCAGTACTCCTGCACCCACAGCAGTGTGCCCAATGGGCGGCAGCAGGTGTTCGCCGTCATGATGGGCCGCTCGGAACGCACCTATTGCACAGGCCGCGGAAGAATGGACGAGAGGTGGCAGGAGTGGTGAGAACGATAGTGTTTAATATGTACAATGTGAAATACTATAAACAAAAAGTGTACAAATTAACAGACACCCTGGTGCATTCCCTTTGTGCTTATAACGCCTTTGGCTTTCGTTTCCGGGTACCCCTACGTGGAACTACCCCTGTGGCTCCAGCAGAGGTAGTGGCAGGTTGCTCCTGTTCTTGCCCTGACCGGGTAGATGCTTTGGGCCGACGGCCCCTGGGTTTCGGTGCCCGTGAGGGCACCTCCACAGACTGCTCCTCCTGCACCTGTGCAGGGGCAGACTCGGCCACCTGGAGAGGAGGCACCATTGCGGGCACTGGTTGAGAGGGGGGCAACGGGTGGGACGTGGGGGCACCTTGAGAAGCGTCCCCGCTTCCATGTCCCCGTTCACCATCATCCCTCTCGTGGCCTCGGTCCACATCACCCCTTCCACCCTGCTGGACGACAGTTTGGATGGCATGTGTGAGGCCTTGCAAGGCCACCCCTAGTGTATCCGTCAGCCTGTTTATGGCGGCGGAATGTTGCTCACCCTGAATCCGTACAGCCGTTGTCAGGGCTTGCACGGACTCGATGTGGAGCTGTGCGTGACACTCGAGGGAGGCCAGCCTCTCCTCCACCGCAGACGCTCCCGCACCTACCCGCGACACTGTGTCGCCGGTACCCTCCTGTACCTGCGCCACCAATGCCCGCATGCAGGAGTTGGACTCCTCCATCGCCTGCGCAATTGTGGACAATGTGCGCGGCACCTCTCCCAGTACCTCGGCAATTAGCTGGTGCCCCTCGACGACTCTCCTTTTGACTGGTGGCCCCCTGGGTTCAGCATCTGGGTCCGGCTGAGCAGAGCGTGGAGATGAGTGCTCCCACCGACGTGGACCCTCCGCGGCTGCCCCTGCCACCAGGGTCTGCTCATGCTCACACGTGCGCGGTGAATCACCAAGTGCAACCCCAACTAGTTGGCGAGGGGGACCCACCGAGGTGCGTGTCTCTGCGCTGGTGGATGGTTGGCTCATATGTGACGATGCACCCTCAGAGACCGGCATGTCCTCTGAGGAATCGCCCTCCTCGCACACAGCGCTCGCAGACGGCCCTGCAAGGGAGCAGAGGGCACTATGAGGCATGTGCACAAACGTTACGGTGAGCCTGATGGCAGGTGATGATACGGTCACTTGCGATCATGATTGTTGAGTGTCAGCTTTCCCTTACCGGCCGTTTCTGCAGCGACAGACTCGCCATCCGCAACAGAGAGGCAATGTTGCGTGCCGGCGAGGTCGAGCGCCTCCACCTCCGCATCCGTCAGATCGACCACGTGTGGCGGGCCACCTCCGGTGCGGGCCCTTTCTCGGTTGTTCTTGCATCTCTTCTCCTGTCAAGGCAAAACACAGATGCGTGAGTGAGTGCATATTGCATAGTGAGACGCATCAAGCATCGGTGTGGGTGGGTTGAGCGTGGGGCAGATGGATGGGAGGATGCGTGTGCCACCTGCCCATCCCATTGCATGGGGATTGGGGTGTGTGTGGTAGTGTTCGGGTGGGGACAGGGATGGTGGGTACTTGCGGGCACGGCGAGGATGGTGAGTGAGTGGCTGTGAGGATTGCTGCGGGAGCGCTGTGGTGGATCTGCAGGAGGGGTTGTGATATGTTTGGCGTGATGGTGGGGACGGGTTGTGGGAGGGTGCGTTGGTGTACTCACCTTGCCGGACCTAGTGAGGTCATTGAACCGCTTGCGGCACTGCTCCCATGTCCTGGGGGTGTTGGCCCTGCTGCTGACCTCCGCCGCCACCTCTGCCCATGCCTTCCTGGTGACGGAGCCAGGGCACTTGCGTCCGTCCGCCGGGAACAGCGTTTCCCTCCTCCTCCTCACACCCTCCAGCAGCAGCTGCAGCGCGAGGTCGGAGAAGCGTGGCACAGCCTTGCCCCTGAGTTGCGCCATCCTGTGTTGCCTCTTGCTTGCAGCAGGAGGGGCTTTGGGGGACTGCCCCTTTAAGTGGAGCTCCTCCATCGCGAAAACGGTAGTGCGCATGCGCAGCCCGCCGGCACGCAGCTGGGGAGCGGAGAACCCGGAACCACGGCTTAATGTGATCAATTATCCCGCGATCGCGCGGGGGGCGCACTCAATTAGCCGTCCGCGTTTTCCACGCTCCCGAAGGACCACCCGCTGGGAACCCGCAGGCCTGCTAAAATCGGGCCCAATATGTATGAGCACCTCGACAGAGAAGGGGTCCTCAGAGACTCTCAATATGGTTGATTTTTTTTGAAGTTACTAGGTTGGTGGATGTAGATGGCCCGGTTGACATTGAATACCTGGATTTTTGAAAAGCTTTTGACAAGGTGCCACACAATAGGCACTGGCAGGCAAATCTTGGGTTGGATGGGGAATTGCATGTATTATCTTCAGCAGACCGTTTGCAACCTTGACGTCCTATTTGACCCTGAGATGAGCTTCCGACTACATATCTGCTTCATCACCAAGACCGCCTATTTCCACCTCCATAACATTGCCCGTCTCCGCCTCTGCCTCAGCTCATCTGCTGCTGAAACCCTCATCCATGCCTTTGCTATCTCGAGACTTGACTATTCCAATACCCTCCTGGCCAGTCTCCCATCTTTTTTTTTATTCGTTCATGGGATGTGGGCGTCGCTGGCGAGGCCGGCAATTATTGCCCATCCCTAATTGCCCTTGAGAAGGTGGTGGTGAGCCACCTTCTTGAACCGCTGCAGTCTGTGTGGTGAAGGTTCTCCCACAGTGCTGTTAGGAAGGGAGTTCCAGGATTTTGACCCAGCAACGATGAAAGAATGGCGATATATTTCCAAGTCGGGTTGGTGTGTGACTTGGAGGGGAACGTGCAGGTGGTGTTGTTCCCATGTACCTGTTGCTCTTGTCCTTCTAAGTGGTAGAGGTCGCGGGTTTGGGAGGTGCTGTCAAAGATGCCTTGGCGAGTTGCTGCAGTGCATCCTGTGGATGGTACACACTGAAGCCACAGTGCGCCGGTGGTGAAGGAAGTGAATGTTTAGGGTGGTGGATGGGGTGCCAATCAAGCGGGCTGCTTTGTCCTGGATGGTGTCGAGCTTCTTGAGTGTTGTTGGAGCTGCACTCATCCAGGCAAGTGGAGAGTATTCCATCACACTCCTGACTTGTGCCTTGTAGATGGTGGAAAGTCTTTGGGGAGTCAGGAGGTGAATCACTCGCCGCAGAATACCCAGCCTCTGACCTGCTCTTGTAAGCCACAGTATTTATATGGCTGGTCCAGTTAAGTTTCTGGTCAATGATGACCCCCAGGATGTTGATGGTGGGGGATTCGGCGATGGTAATGCCGTTGAATGTCAAGGGGAGGTGGTTAGACTCTCTCTTGTTGGAGATGGTCATTGCCTGGCACTTGTCTGGTGCGAATGTTACTTGCCACTTATGAGCCCAAGCCTGGATGTTATCCAGGTCTTGCTGCATGCGGGCTCGGACTGCTTCATTATCTGAGGGGTTGCAAATGCACTCCCCATAAGCTTGAGCTCATTCAAAACACTGCTTCCCGTATCCTAACTCGCACCAAGTCCCGTTCTCCCATCACCCCTGTGCTCGCTGACCTACACTGGCTATCAGTCTGGGAATGCCGTGATTTTAAAATTCTCATCCTTGTTTTCAAATCCCTCCATGGCCTTGCCCCTCCCTATCTCTGGAACCTCCTCCAGCCCTACAACCCTCCAAGATCTCTGCGCTCCTCCAATTTTTGCCTCTTACGTTTCACCGATTTTAATCATTCCACCATTGGCAGCCGCTCCTTCAGCTGCCCAGGCCCTAGGCTCTGAAATTCCCTCCCTAGACCTCTCCGCCTCTCTACCTTTATCTCCTCCTTTAAGACGTGCCTTAAAACCTACCTCTTTGACCAAGCTTTTGCTCACCTGTCCTAATAACTCCTTATGTGCCTCGTGTTAAATTTTGTTTGATGATGCTCCTGTGAAGTGACTTGGGATGTTTTACTACATTAAAGGCACGATATAAATGTGAGTTGTTGTTGTTGTTGTTGTTGTTAGTTAGTTAGTTAGTTAGTTAGTTGTTATTAATGGTAGTAGTTCTGCATGGAGACTGGTTACTAGTGGAGTCCCACAGGGATCAGTGTTAAAACCTTTGCTCTTTATAATCTTTATTAATGAGCTGTATGAAGGCATTTATGGAACTGTTCACAAGCTTGATCATCCAAAGATTTGTGCAAATGTCAGGACCTTACATGAGAAAAAATAACTAAAATCAGATCTAGATGTGAGAGGAGAATGGGCCCGCATCTGGCAGGTCAGTTAATTTTCATAAGTGTAGTGTTATGCACATGGGTAAGGCTAATGCCAAGCATGTGTTTACCATGAAGAGTTCTGAACTAAAGATTGTTCAGTGGAAAAAAGACCTAGCTGTTATACTACATAAATTTTTAAAGGTTCATGACTAGTGCCATGAGGCTGTACTAAAAGCAAATAGAATGATAAGATTATACAATCCAAAACATAATGCACTATACTGTCCTCGTATAGAACATTGATTAAGCCTCACCATGAATACTGCATCCAGTTTTGGTCCCCTCAAACGGTGCCTTATATAGAGGCCCTAGAAAAAGTTCTAAGGAGGGCCACTAGATTGATACTTAGTTTAAAGGCCCTTCGTTACCAAGACAGGCTTACAGAGTTGGGTCATTTTCTCTAGAAAAGTGTAGGCTTTGGGGAGACTTGATTAAGGTCTTTAAAATAATGAAAGGATTAGACTCTTGTCTTGCAGATAAACTATTTGATTTAGATAGGTTAAGGAGAACTCGGGGACATGCATATAAATAAGCACAGAAAGAGGTTACCTGAATTGGCCTAAGAAAGAAAGAATTTGCATTTATATAGCGCTTTTCATGACCTCAGGACATCCCAAAGCACTTCCCAGCTGATGAAGTACTTTTGAAGTATGGTCATGGGAAACATGGCCGCCAATTTGACCACAGCTGTGTTCCACAAACAGCAATGAGATAAATGACCAGGTGATCTGTTTCAGTGATATTGGCAGGGCACCAGGAGAACTACCCTGATCTTCTTCGAATAGTGACGTGCGATCTTTTATATCCACCTGAGAGGACAGACAGAGCCTCGGTTTAACATCTCATCCAAAGGACGGCACCTTCAACAGTGCAGCACTCCCTCAGTACTGCACTGGAGTGGCAGCCTAGATTACGATCTTAAGTCGTGGAGTGGGGCTTGAACCCATGACCTTCTGACCCAGAGGTGAGAGTGCTACAATTGAGCCAAGACTGACACCTTAGAGCCTAGGGTTTTTCTCTGCTTTTTGTCTCTTCCACAATATTACATGGCTGCTGTTGGATGAAATGCAATGAAATGCTGCTTAGATACACCATTATGGTATGGGACACGCTCGATGGACTATCTGGTCTTTTCCTGTCCATCATTTTCATACGTTCATATGGTGGTTGCAAATATGAGTCTAATTTCCACCTCATACTCTTGTTCAGTGACTAGAGCAATAGTAGCATGAAGATCTGACTCCTCACACTATCCCAGATGGAACAAAATATGGGATTAATGAAAGATAATGTTTGAATGACCAAGTTAACCCCTTTATATCTTTAAGGATGCATTATCATGTTAGAAATACAGCTGAGTTCTTTGATGAAAAGAAATCTCATTCTATCTATCTCGCTGGCATAGAATGCACAGCTGAAAAATAAACAGCATATTTTATTTCTCATGTGCAAACTTTATGTGAAATAAGGTTTGGCAGACAGGTTTCACAGGTTTGTTTCCTTTTATAAAGGATCAAACCTTTTTTCTCATATATAAATGTTCATCCAGTTGTTACTGCTACAGAAAAGACAAAAAGATAATGCTATCTTTGTTGCATTGAAATTTATATTTGCTAAAGGATGTTTCACATAGCCAGCTGATATGAAAAGTGAAATACGTATGAAAAGAGTTTTCAAGATATATTTTGGTTTACAGTCCCAGTGTAACTCTTTTGTAAAACAGTAATTGTATTCCACCAGATTGTTTTTGTAACGAGTCCTGTAATTAAACCATTTCTTTTTGAAGGATACAGTTTTCTTTCAATAAATAATTATTGTAAGTTATATATATCAAATGGCCTTTAGTCCAAAAGTTAGAATGCTTCCTACTACTGAAAGGCTCTGATTCGCAGGTAAGTCTATCACTCAAACTTCAGTGCCTCAGTCAGATAGGTTTCTGGCAGCCCTTGGTCAAACTCCTAAGTAAATGCCATGTGGATTCAATCTCGAGAAGGGAAAAACTGATGCCATGCAACACATTTACTGAATTTACTAGCTGATCTTCCATGGTGTTGCTCAAGGTGCGCTGGAGATTTCATATGAAGAAGGGTACGCCAAGTTATATTACCAAGAAAACTGACATCAGCATTGCGGACAGCTCTGGGACCTGGGAGCATTGAGAAAGGTGCCCAGGCTCTGGCAGTGCTGGAATGGGAGAGGGTGCGGGGGATGGGGGTGTGGGGTGCAGGATTCCAGGAACTTTAGAAAGGGAATTTCTAGGAACACTGGTCAGGTCCTGGGATCTGGAGGCATTGTGGAAAGAGGTCTTAGGGTCTGGAATCATTAGCACAGTTCTGGGATCAGGGAGCACTAGGAATGGTGTCAAGGGGTTTGTGAACATTGAGAGGTAGTCCCAGAATCTGGGAGTAGGGGGGGAGACAGAGGAGGAGGTCCTGGATCAAGTAGGACTAAGCAGGGGCTTTTGGAGTATGGTGATGCCAGAGTCAGGCAGTATTGGAGGTTAATAGGGTTTGGCTATATTGGGAGGAGCAGGATCTCATAGCCTTGTGGGGATGTGGGCCCAATTTGCTGTTGGTTCCAATCCAACCATCAGGTCCCAAACCCACACTGTGTTCTTGCCAAGAGCAACCTCCCAACATCCATCTGCCACCCCTTTTGCTCCCTCAGGTATCTTCCCACCACTTTCCCGATCAACAACCAGTTCCTATCTTTATGTTGCTACCTTACATTTTCTGCTTCTTAAATCTAATGGATGAAAAATCGTGAGCTGGGGTGCACAATTTCCCCAAAATGCACTCCCAGCGTGCATCAGGAATGGAGAACGGACAAATTTAGTGCACTCTTAGTGAATTTGCTGAGGTATCGGGACGATTTTAGACTTCCACCCGAAATGGGCAGCACTGCCTGCCAGAATCCAGCGTCGTGAGTTCTGAAGCATTTTCCAGTTCAGGCCTCATGACGCCAGAGAGCTGCAGGTGTCAAGTGGGTGCACTGCTGCAGCTCGCCGATTATGAGAAGGTGGGAAATTAGCCAGCTCCCATACTGTGCTAGCTGGCAGATTGGGGGGGGGAGGGGGAGGAAGCAATCCGTGAGGAGATAGAGCAGGGGCAGGCAGCTGTACTCCTGCCCCTCCTGGCCCCAGATAAACAAAAGAAAATAAAGTTTGTGGCCTTTTCTTGAGCGGTCACCAGCTATCCCTTTAAATATCACTGGTTAGGCCACTCAATGCCTGGTACAAATGGGAAGAGTATGCAAGGCACACAGTCCCTGCATTTCTACCTGAAAACTGTTAACAGAGACCTACAGCTGCCATAGGACCTCGATTTGCCTAGTTAAGTAGCCTCCCACCTGAAACATGTACACATGCTGCTCACCCATTCGTCATAAAATTGCATCAGGTGGGCCTTGGGCGTTCATGTGGCAACCTAGGTGCCACTCCCCCAGCCCATTGTCAACTCCTGGTTGCCCGTTTATCAGGTAAGAAAATTTGTCCCCATACAGTCTTTACTAAACAGAAATTCCATGAACAAACAAAAATTTAGAAATGAACCACCAATTTTGTGCCTTCAATATTCTGTACTCTGCATAAAAAAATTGTTAGCATTCTACAAAAATGGTGCAGTGGTTATTTAATTTGCAGATATTTATTTTTACAGTTTGGCTTTCATGTATTTTTTTCCCCTCCAATACATGTAAAATAATGTTTGGTATACCTTCAGCTCAAGATACAAAGCCAGTGTAACTACTTGCTCGGGGGGATTCTTGAATTGTCAGCTCTTGGTGGAGGGGTGTCAGCTTTTATGAAGCTGTTGGTAGTGTTCTAAGTTGGCGTGCATGTTAACTACATCATTGGATTCCTTAAGTTGGCATAGCATAAAACACATTCTGAACCATTTGCTCCTTTATACATGCAAATGCACACACACCACCATAAATTAACTAAGAAATGCTGAAGATAGCAGATATAAGGTTGAAGATTTGATATGAAGTACATTGATTGAGATAGGTATCTTATGAATGCTTGCGTACCAAGGACTGTACATGACACGTTTTCCTAGATGAATTTTGGAGCATGAGGAAAATACAGATATGTGGGACTAAAAAGACCATTAAGGAGAAGCACAGTTGAAATTGATAACAGCTATTTCATTTATTTAGCGTCCTTTTGTTCTGTTTAGTATTCAATCAAAAAGCACCACTTAAAAGCCTTAATAGCAGAGACAGTTATAGAATCTGGGCACTTTGTGGAATACAAATTTAAGCAACATACAGATAATAGAATAGGCTGATAAAAATGTCTATCTCTCTCTCTCTAAATATATATAACATTTAAAATTCCATTTCAGTGGAACACTCCAGAGAAATTTAAAGTTAAGTAAAGATTCAGCCTGTCTATAGGTTCACTAATGTTTTAAGTATTGGAGTTTCAGAACGCAGCAGTCCTTTAGAGAAAGTAATGAGCTAAATTATGTATGAATTTCTTTTGATTTGTCTCGCTTTGTTAATTTGGTGTTTTGAAATGAGTTGATTCTTATTATGAACTGCTCTGTTATTTTGAAATTCCATGGCTGCAAATGATTAGGCAAAGCTAAAATTCTCGCACTGAGTTTAAGTAAAACTGTTTTAAAACTCTGGAACTTAGAATAAAGTAAAGGAAAATGATTTTATATTAGCTGTTGAGTGTTACTTGATTTGGAGATCTGTAATGAAATTTGGGACCTTCTCATATTTGCATTTGTGAAGGGTTTCATCTGGCAGATCGCTGTTCTAAATCAGTGGAAAATGAGGACACGTGCAATTCATTCTATGTCATACGTGAGACTATTCAGAACATCAAAATCTCTTGTTATGTAATGGATTAATTATAGTAATCTACTTTCATTAAATATTAATGACTCAAATGTCAACCCCAAGCGCTTTTATGTGTCTTCTCATCCCTCAAATTCTATATATTAATTTAAAGGCATTTTAAACATTCACTTTTTGATACAGGTCTCTAACATGTGGAATAAAGATTTCATTCCTCACCCAAACCTCAAGCAGGGGTGTGGTGGAACAGAGTTTAGGAAGTCACAACCTCATCCTCAGATTTCTTACCTCAATCACATAAAGACAATTTCCCATTGTCACTGACTCCATTCATCCCTACCCTACCATATTGAATCTGTTGGTGTGCATTACTAACTGAGGCTACTACACACCTCCGCTAGAACCTTGAATCAACCTATAGTTGACTCTCCTAACCTCCTCAGTTCTCCATTTATCATGGGACAACCTCCAGCAGTGCCCCCATTCATACTCAGCCCCTCAAATAGCAGCTGAATTCACTTGCCCTCCACACCTGTCTCTGAACCTGGACATTAGTTCATTGGTGCTCCAAGCTGACTCCACCCTATCTCCAAGTGAACTCTATCCCACCAAGGGACCTTTGACTTTAACTTTGGACTATCTCTTATTGTGTCTTTCTCTTTTCTCTACAACTATTGGGCCCTTCTCTCCTGTCTCCTCCCTGTCCTATTACCCAGTTATGCTTCCTTTCATTTCTCCTCTATTGGGTACTTTTTTTTTTATTCGTTCACGGGATGTGGGCGTCGCTGGCGAGGCCAGCATTTATTGCCCATCCCTAATTGCCCTTGAGAAGGTGGTGGTGAGCCGCCTTCTTGAACCGCTGCAGTCCGTGTGGTGACGGTTCTCCCACAGTGTTGTTAGGAAGGGAGTTCCAGGATTTTGACCCAGTGACAATGAAGGAACGGCGATATATTTCCAAGTCGGGATGGCGTGTGACTTGGAGGGGAACGTGCAGGTGGTGTTGTTCCCATGTGCCTGCTGCTCTTGTCCTTCTAGGTGGTAGAGGTTGCAGGTTTGGGAGGTGCTGTCGAAGAAGCCTTGGTGAGTTGCTGCAGTGCATCCTGTGGATGGTACACACTGCAGCCACGGTGCGCCAGTGGTGAAGGGAGTGAATTTCAGGGTGGTGGATGGGGTGCCAATCAAGCGGGCTGCTTTATCTTGGATGGTGTCGAGCTTCTTGAGTGTTGTTGGAGCTGCACTCATCCAGGCAAGTGGGGAGTATTCCATCACACTCCTGACTTGTGCCTTGTAGATGGTGGAAAGGCTTTGGGGAGTCAGGAGGTGAGTCACTCGCCGCAGAATACCCAGCCTCTGACCTGCTCTCGTAGCCACAGTTTCTGGTCAATGGTGACCCCCAGGATGTTGATGGTGGGGGATTTGGCGATGGTAATGCCGTTGAATGTCAGGGGGAGGTGGTTAGACTCTCTCATGTTGGAGATGGTCATTGCCTGGCACTTATCTGGCGCGAATGTTACCTGCCACTTGTGAGCCCAAGCCTGGATGTTGTCCAGGTCTTGCTGCATGCGGGCTCGGACTGCTTCATTATTTGAGGGGTTGCGAATGGAACTGAACACTGTGCAGTCATCAGCGAACATCCCCATTTCTGACCTTATGATGGAGGGAAGGTCATTGATGAAGCAGCTGAAGATGGTTGGGCCTAGGACACTGCCCTGAGGAACTCCTGCAGCAATGTCCTGGGGCTGAGATGATTGGCCTCCAACAACCACTACCATCTTCCTTTGTGCTAGGTATGACTCCAGCCACTGGAGAGTTTTTCCCCTGATTCCCATTGACTTCAATTTTACTAGGGCTCCTTGGTGCCACACTCGGTCAAATGCTGCCTTGATGTCAAGGGCAGTCACTCTCACCTCACCTCTGGAATTCAGCTCTTTTGTCCATGTTTGGACCAAGGCTGTAATGAGGTCTGGAGCCGAGTGGTCCTGGCGGAACCCAAACTGAGCATCGGTGAGCAGGTTATTGGTGAGTAAGTGCCGCTTGATAGCACTGTCGATGACACCTTCCATCACTTTGCTGATGATTGAGAGTAGACTGATGGGGCGGTAGTTGGCCGGATTGGATTTGTCCTGCTTTTTGTGGACAGGACATACCTGGGCAATTTTCCACATTGCTGGCCCCCAAATCCCTATCTCAACCCTTCATAATTCCTTTACCTTCTTACTCTCCTGTTGCCATCCCAGGCACGACTCACTCTTGGATAAGCCCACAGCTTTCCTCTGTGCCTCTCTCAGCATTCTCTGACAGGTCCATCGAGGCACTTGTTGCTGCCTCCTTATCAGCAGCAATCCCAACTGCCCCATTCCCCTCTTTCACTGACCTTCCAACCCAGTGTGCCTGCTGGGGCTTATCTTGCTGACCTCCTGCCAGTCCTGTTCGCCCCCCACCACTGACCACTTGGACTCAGCCAGAGGATCAACAATGACCACCCCTCTCTGCATCTCCCTCCTATTCATCAAAATTTCCTAATAATGGGATTTGCAAGAATCAGCATTAGAATTAAACAACCTCACTGAGGTTTAATGGAAATTGAGCTTTTGAACTTTTAACTGTGGTAAAATACTTTTAATGCAAATAGGTACTTTTAATTAAATGTTCTGGAAGATGCAATAAAAAAATCACAGCATAGAAAGATTGTACAAAGGGAATTAAGGCATAAATAATGAATATAAAAAAAACAGTATAGGCAAAAGATTGGGCCGAATGCAACCAATAGATTAAATTGTCTTTGATTGTTGTTTAATATATATAAAAAGAATCACATGGTACACATAATGTTCCAGATTGTGAGAGTATGTCATTTAATGCCAGTGATACCTTTCTCTAATTCTATCTTTAGTTAGGCCAGAGAATGGAATGGAAAATGCAATGGGAGTTTTCATTGTTACCATGATTTATCTTTGTTATCTGAGATGATAATGCTGTACTAAGGTAAAACAAAGAAAACATCACGTATATTTGCATAGCGCTTTCCACATTCACGGGACACCCCAATCTGGTTCGCAGCCAATGAAGTATTTTTTGAAGTGGAGTCACTGTTGTGGTATATGCAAACATGGCAGTCGATTTGCACACAGCAAGGTACCACAAATAGCAGTGAGCTAAATGACCCGAAAATCTGTTTTGGTGATGTTGGTTGAGGGATAAATGTTGGTCAGAACACCAGGAGAACTTCCCTGCTCTTCAAATAATGCCATGCAATCTTTTAAGTCCACCTGAGAGGGCAGATGGGGCTTTGGTTTAGTATCTCATCTGAAAGACAGTGGGAGTAATTTTCACCTTCAGAGCCCGGCCAGTAATTAGCTGGAGCAGATCGCCTGCTCACTGGCTGATTTTCATCTCTTTGATTTCACTGAAAATTAGATGATATTTGAGATGATATTACTACTGAATAATACCCTTATCTTATTTTCTGTCATATATGGAAAGCTGACTGCATGAATTAGCTATTGTACATTTTCTTACCAGTGCAGTCTTTGATGTCAGACAGATATTGCTATGAAAATAACTTGAATTGTACTAAGCTGTGCAAAAAAAAACAATATCATAGATGACCAGAGCATGATCACACATATTCTTTTAACTTTAGAGCATCATAAGGGTGTGGCTTTTGGTTTGGGAATAATCCTTCTAATATATGACTGTCTGGGGACATTAGCAGCATGTTTTATATTGTTACTTTGTTCTTACAATGTTACGTTTATAGTGTACAATATATAAGATTCAGCATAGATGGAAGAGTGTGATAGAAAGTGAGTCATGTGGGGTGGCTTGGCTTGCAGTTGACCCTGGGTGAGTACAAGATAAGCCTAGTGAAAGAAGGGGAACAGGGAATGACAACAAGGTAGAGAGTGACACCTAGGTTTATTATAATTAAGGCTTAGACCCTTCATTGGTACAGGAAATAAATTTGCTGTAAAACATTGAATAAATATTGCTGCTGCTTCAAAAGTACAAACCATCTGGTAGCTATTACTTGAACTTCATCTTAAAATACTTATAAAGCAGCTCTTCAGACATCACCTCCTTTTAGTGAACCACATGCTCCAGTAGCATTCTTTAAGTGGAATACCTGTGCTGCTTTTTTCAGGGTTATTACATTTGTACAGACCACTGAAAGCAAAGTTATTCTTAAGAAAAAAATGTATTTCCATTTCCATCAAGATAAAAGTGCTGCCTCAGATAAAGATCTTCTAAATGTTGCAATGCCCAAGCAGACAGGCCTTGAAGAAAATCATCAGCATCAATCCTTAAGCTATTATGCAACTTTGGCAGCATGGAAACAAAGTTTTGATTCATTCGACATATATATGGATGTAGAATTCCTTATCAGAGGGACCTGGAGAATATTTCAAGTGTTTAGACGCAAAATAGCTTTAATCATTGTAACATTATCTTTCTCAGAATGATGGTATCATTATTTTTGTCATCTATTCATGTTCAGGGCAGGACTCCAATCTAGATAAAAGAATGGAAAAACAAAGTGAAGTTCATTGAACTTCCAATACCTTTTCCCAACACTCCTAATTTTCAGGGTGCTTTGAAGGTCAGATCTGAACAGATTTGGAATTACTGTTTTAGTGTATCATTGTACCAGTCATTTTGCTGTTTCTTTTTGGCTAAAGTTACAGAATTTTAATATGTGCCAAGTAATCTTTACTTTCCCCTAGTAATAAATATGACACATTAAGCTTACAGTGTTTCTTTTTCTTGGCCCGTTACTAATATAGAAATTCATAAATTTCCACTTGAGTCTGCAATTATGTTATTCTGATCATACAGTCTATGTTACAATTATTGCAGTGGCATGTTGAACAGTTAACCATGTTGCTTTCTGAACAGATAACAAAATAGAATGTAATATTCTGATAATAACTGTCCAAGCATCTACATTTAGATCTAAAGATTAAAATCATAGTAGCTTAATCCTGCCTTAGATTTTACTTTAAAAGCATATCCTTTTTTTTACATTTGTGATGTCACACATACAATTTTAGCTAAAACTCTAAGAGTGGACAACCTCAGTGTTTTGATATTTTACAGAACTAACCTGAATTGAGTGAAACCCATAATGGAAAGGAAGCTTTAAAGTCTAATTTGTACTAATACTTACTTGTATGTTTTAAGTATAAGTTGAATGATTAGTAACCAGTGTAAAGTTTTATTGAGTCTTCTAACGTACATCACAAAAAGTGTACATTATTTTTTCACAGAAAAAAAATCATTGCTTTATTATTTGCTTATAGAAATGAACAGGAGATCCTAAACAGAGCATGCTGTAGTATCTGACAACAAATCCTTTCTCATTCATTCCTTTCTCCAGATCATTATCACTACCCCCGATTAATTAATTGAGTGAAATCTATAACATTAGCAAAGCATTTTACAAGTTTCTAATAAATGTATTAATCTTAGGAGAGGTACAAAGGCAGAAATTTATGTTAACATCTTGATGCATGTTGTAGTTGAAAACAACTGCAGAAAGTACTGCCTTATTTCTATTGTACTCTAATGTTCCTCACTAGCATCTGCTCTACTATAGCACATGCCCTTTGTATCAGAAAAATAAATATTTGATATTTATACATAGCAAGTGTTTCAAGCAAAATATAGTTGGCCAGTAAAAGCACTGTTAAGTACATGGTGTGTAATCTTTCTTAGAACTTGTATTAACATACAGAAACGAATCTAGAGAGAAATGTAAATTCAATTTTGCTTTTATGTAAAAACAAAACACCTTTTGATGAATGCACTGACTTTGTCTTGAGTTTACTCTGTGGGATGTCTATTGCATGAGAAGTTTATTCTTATCAGGTTTCCAGAAGGTAAATAATGTTGCTACCTGTATAACTAGCTGAGATTTGTTATATCACAGGGCTACATTGAACCTTTACTTATCGCTTTCATCAATCATTATGAAGAATGCTTTATGCTTGTAGACAATATAAAATATAAGGGTTCAAGTATAGGTTACTGAAGAAAGTCCAGCATATCTGGATTCAAATAGTAAAGATGCTGCAGAGACATTAAGATCATATGGCCCTAATTTTAACTCTGGGTCAGTTTTGGGCGGTTGAGTTTTCATTTCAGTTTAAAACTCACCCACTTCAACCACAAACAGATCCAGGGTATTTTCATTTTCAGGCCTCATTATAATCTCATCGGTAGGATTCCCACAGAATTTGCGGCCGCGACTGGAAATCCATCCTGTTCTGGAGAGTAATTTCCGGCGGGTCAGCCAGAGGCCACAAGAGAATGAACTTCTTAAAGGGACCTTTTATCATTTTTAAGGCACTGGGAGAAGAATCTTCTACGAAATGAGTCACAGTCAAGCCCCCTGGTTCTCAGAGCATCCCTGGAGGTGCTTATGGAAGAAGTGAGGGCGAGGAGGGAACCTGTTCCTTAGCAGTGCCAGGAGGGTTGCCAAACCCTCTGTCCACCAGGCATGGAGAGAAATTTCAGAGGTCGTCAACCCACAGGATCTGGATGCAGTGCAGGAATTGCTTCAAAGACAGCAAAATAAAGAAAGTGAATGCATACATGCAGAGAGCAAGTTTGTTATTCTGAGTGGCACCAATTTTTTCTTTTATTTCCTCTAAAAGACATAGGCCAACCTCTCCAGCTAATTGTCTAAATGATTGCTTTTTGTGAAATAACCCAAACTGGCTTAATTCCCTAAATTGGTTTCAGAAGTCTAAATGGTGATCATCCGTTGTGCATATAGAACTATGTCTATGTTATGTTTCCAGACGACAATTATTCATCAATGGAAACTCATAGTAAAAAAAATGACATTATTTCCTCAAGTTATCTGGTAAAAGATGTAAAAACAAATAGCTGTTATTTTCATCTCTTTTGGTACAAGTTCAATGATGAACAACTTCCTGGAACATTTACCTGAGGAAGGAGGAAGTCTCCGAAAGCTTGTGAATTTAAAATAAAATTGCTGGACTATAACTTGGTGTTGTAAAATTGTTTACAATTGTCAACCCCAGTCCATCACCGGCATCTCCACATCACAACTTCTATCCAAGCATTACCACCAGGAATTTCCTCAGGGGTTCTCCTGATCGGCCGCTGTAACTTCGGCGGAAACCCTGGATACGCCTTTTAAAAGGGTTTCTGCCGATCTTCCACCAAAATTATGGCAGCCACGTCTTTACTTCATTAGGGCAGGGTGTATACCATAGAACAACTCTAGATTACACTGCAAATACCAGTCTGAAAGCAGTGGAATACATTGCTCAGGCGGCAGACCGGAGTTATACAGCTGACTGGACTATGCACTGAGCTGAGCAAGAAGGGAGCTCTGTGCATCCTGTTTAGGTGCATGGGCAGAGTTCCACTCCTTGGTGACGAGCGATACTTTGCATTTAAATTGTGCATATATATTTTTAATATACGATCTGAGTGGTTGAGACAGTAAAATCTCTTCATGTGTATCTGTGTCAAGAAAGAATACAAAAACAAGAACAGCAGAGAAAGAAGAGAAATCTTCAAGTCGTTACCACCCTTGGAGATGAGGTCTGTATAAAAAGTGTTGAATTTAAACATGGTATATAAGCAGGAGCTCTTTGGCACTCAAATCCCAAATTATACTGCTGCTTTCATGTCAGTGCACATCTGAAACTGCTTTGCATGGTTGCAAAAGTGGCAGTGTACAGTGTAAAGGAAATTTAAATGTTTTGCATTCTAGCCCTAACTTAGACTCCGAGAAGAAGGGTGAATAGTTTTACTGGAAAATAACCATAGCCTGGATTTTTTTATTACATTTATATCACCCAAGTGTAATTTCGTGCTACATTACAATTTTTTTTGATGTGGATGGGGATTTTCGTGGTCATCATAAGAAGAGCAGGAGAGCTGAGCTAGGCGAGATTGGAGGCGGATAAAGGAGGGCCCAAGAGCAGGAGAGCTGAGCTAAGGGAGATCGGAGGCAGATAAAGGAGGGCCCGAGAGAGGGAGAGCTGAGCTAAGGGAGATCGGAGGCGGATAAGGGAGGGCCCGTGAGTGGGAGAGCTGAGCTAAGGGAGATCGGAGGCGGGTAAAGGAGGGCCCGAGATCGGAGGCGGATAAAGGAGAGCCCGAGAGAGGGAGAGCTGAGCTAAGCGAGATCGGAGGCGGATAAAGGAGGGCCCGAGAGTGGGAGAGCTGAGCTAAGGGAGATCAGAGGCGGATAAAGGAGGGCCCGAGAGAGGGAGAGCTGAGCTAAGGGAGATCAGAGGCGGATAAAGGAGGGCCCGAGAGAGGGAGAGCTGAGCTAAGGGAGATCGGAGGCGGATAAGGGAGGGCCCGAGAGAGGGAGAGCTGAGCTAAGGGAGATCGGAGGCGGGTAAAGGAGGGCCCGAGATCGGAGGCGGATAAAGGAGAGCCCGAGAGAGGGAGAGCTGAGCTAAGCGAGATCGGAGGCGGATAAAGGAGGGCCCGAGAGAGGGAGAGCTGAGCTAAGCGAGATCGGAGGCGGATAAAGGAGGGCCCGAGAGAGGGAGAGCTGAGCTAAGGGAGATCGGAGGCGGGTAAAGGAGGGCCCGAGATCGTAGCCGGATAAAGGAGAGCCCGAGAGAGGGAGAGCTGAGCTGAGCGAGATCGGAGGCGGATAAAGAAGGGCCCGAGAGCGGGAGAGCTGAGCTGAGTGAGGTCGGTGGCGGATAAAGGAGGGCCCGAGAGCGGGAGAGCTGAGCTGAGTGAGGTCGGTGGCGGATAAAGGAGGGCCCGAGAGCGGGAGAGCTGAGCTGAGTGAGGTCGGTGGCGGATAAAGGAGGGCCCGAGAGCGGGAGAGCTGAGCTAAGGGAGATCGGAGGCGGATAAAGGAGGGCCCGAGAGCGGGAGAGCTGAGCTGAGTGAGGTCGGTGGCGGATAAAGAAGGGCCCGAGAGCGGGAGAGCTGAGCTGAGTGAGGTCGGTGGCGGATAAAGAAGGGCCCGAGAGCGGGAGAGCTGAGCTGAGTGAGGTCGGTGGCGGATAAAGGAGGGCCCGAGAGCGGGAGAGCTGAGCTAAGGGAGATCGGAGGCGGATAAAGGAGGGCCCGAGAGCGGGAGAGCTGAGCTGAGTGAGGTCGGTGGCGGATAAAGGAGGGCCCGAGAGCGGGAGAGCTGAGCTAAGAGAGATCGGAGGCGGATAAAGGAGGGCCCGAGAGCGGGAGAGCTGAGCTGAGTGAGGTCGGTGGCGGATAAAGGAGGGCCCGAGAGCGGGAGAGCTGAGCTAAGGGAGATCGGAGGCGGATAAGGGAGGGCCCGAGAGAGGGAGAGCTGAGCTAAGGGAGATCGGAGGCGGATAAGGGAGGGCCCGTGAGTGGGAGAGCTGAGCTAAGGGAGATCGGAGGCGGGTAAAGGAGGGCCCGAGATCGGAGGCGGATAAAGGAGAGCCCGAGAGAGGGAGAGCTGAGCTAAGCGAGATCGGAGGCGGATAAAGGAGGGCCCGAGAGAGGGAGAGCTGAGCTAAGGGAGATCGGAGGCAGATAAAGGAGGGCCCGAGAGAGGGAGAGCTGAGCTGAGCGAGATCGGAGGCGGATAAAGGAGGGCCCGAGAGAGGCAGAGCTGAGCTAAGGGAGATCAGAGGCGGATAAAGGAGGGCCCGAGAGAGGGAGAGCTGAGCTAAGCGAGATCGGAGGCGGATAAAGGAGGGCCCGAGAGAGGGAGAGCTGAGCTAAGGGAGATCGTAGCCGGATAAAGGAGAGCCCGAGAGAGGGAGAGCTGAGCTGAGTGAGATCGGAGGCGGATAAAGAAGGGCCCGAGAGCGGGAGAGCTGAGCTGAGTGAGGTCGGTGGCGGATAAAGGAGGGCCCGAGAGAGGGAGAGCTGAGCTAAGGGAGATCGGAGGCGGATAAAGGAGGCCCCGAGAGTGGGAGAGCTGAGCTAAGGGAGATCGGAGGCGGATAAAGGAGGCCCCGAGAGTGGGAGAGCTGAGCTAAGGGAGATCGGAGGCGGATAAAGGAGGGCCCGAGAGCAGGAGAGCTGAGCTGAGTGAGATCGGAGGCGGATAAAGGAGGGCCCGAGAGTGGGAGAGCTGAGCTAAGGGAGATCGGAGGCGGATAAAGGAGGCCCCGAGAGCGGGAGAGCTGAGCTAAGGGAGATCGGTGGGTGATAAAGAAGGGCCCGAGAGAGGGAGAGCTGAGCTGGGCGAGGTCGGAGGAGGATAAAGGAGGGCCCGAGAGAGGGAGAGCTGAGCTGAGCAAGATCGAAGGCAGATAAAGGAGGGCCCGAGAGTGGGAGAGCTGAGCTGAGCGAGATCGGAGGGGGATAAAGGAGGGCCCGAGAGCAGGAGAGCTGAGCTGAGTGAGATCGGAGGCGGATAAAGGAGGCCCCGAGAGCGGGAGAGCTGAGCTAAGGGAGATCGGTGGGTGATAAAGGAGGGCCCGAGAGCGGGAGAGCTGAGCTAAGGGAGATCGGTGGGTGATAAAGAAGGGCCCGAGAGCGGGAGAGCTGAGCTGAGTGAGGTCGGTGGCGGATAAAGGAGGCCCCGAGAGCGGGAGAGCTGAGCTAAGGGAGATCGGTGGCGGATAAAGGAGGCCCCGAGAGCGGGAGAGCTGAGCTGAGCGAGATCGGAGGGGGATAAAGGAGGCCCCGAGAGCGGGAGAGCTGAGCTAAGGGAGATCGGAGGTGGATAAAGGAGGCCCCGAGAGCGGGAGAGCTGAGCTGAGCGAGATCGGAGGGGGATAAAGGAGGCCCCGAGAGCGGGAGAGCTGAGCTAAGGGAGATCGGAGGTGGATAAAGGAGGGCCCGAGAGCGGGAGAGCTGAGCTAAGGGAGATCGGTGGCGGATAAAGGAGGGCCCGAGAGCGGGAGAGCTGAGCTAAGGGAGATCGGTGGCGGATAAAGGAGGCCCCGAGAGCGGGAGAGCTGAGCTAAGGGAGATCGGTGGGTGATAAAGGAGGGCCCGAGAGCGGGAGAGCTGAGCTGAGTGAGGTCGGTGGGTGATAAAGGAGGGCCCGAGAGCGGGAGAGCTGAGCTGAGTGAGATCGGAGGGGGATAAAGGAGGCCCCGAGAGCGGGAGAGCTGAGCTAAGGGAGATCGGTGGCGGATAAAGGAGGCCCCGAGAGCGGGAGAGCTGAGCTGAGCGAGATCGGAGGGGGATAAAGGAGGCCCCGAGAGCGGGAGAGCTGAGCTAAGGGAGATCGGAGGTGGATAAAGGAGGGCCCGAGAGCGGGAGAGCTGAGCTAAGGGAGATCGGTGGCGGATAAAGGAGGCCCCGAGAGCGGGAGAGCTGAGCTGAGCGAGATCGGAGGGGGATAAAGGAGGCCCCGAGAGCGGGAGAGCTGAGCTGAGCGAGATCGAAGGCGGATAAACTGAGACCAGCGGCGGAGTTCCAGAGGTGACGTCACCAGTGAAAAAGTGACGCAGGAGAGGCAGCTGATTGGTAAGTAGGTTCAGGTGAGTATTTCTGCTATTCTACAGTGGAGTAACTAAAGTAAAAAGAAAAGTAAGGTCTGGAGGTGTTATAGCGAGTAGTGTTTTTTAGTGAATCAAGGTCCCTAGTGTAGTTAACGTTCTCTAAATTAAGAGTAATTTAAAGGAGTAAACTCCTTAAGGGAGTAACTAACGAGCTTAATCTAAGGCAAGTCATGGCAGCAGAGCTCGCACCCGTGATATGCTCCTCTTGCACTATGTAGGAAGTCATGGACACTACTGGTGTCCCTGGCGACCATGTGTGAAGGAACTGTGTCCACCTGCAGCTGCTGGCTAACTGCATTTCAGAGCTGGAGCTGCGGGTGGATTCATTGTGGAGCATCCGCGATGCTGAGACTATCGTGGATAGCACGTTCAGTGAGGTGGTCACACCGCAGGTAAAGATTACGCAGGCAGAAAGGAAATGGGTGACTGCCGGGCAGAGTAAAAGGACTAGGCAGGTAGAGCAGGAGTCCCCTGGGGCCATCTCCCTCTCAAACAGATATTCCACTTTGGATATTGTTGGGGGAGATGGCTTATCAGGGGAATGCAGCAAGATCCAAGACCGTGGCACTACGAGTGAATTAGCTGCACAGGAGGGGAGGAAAAAGAATGGGAGGAAAAAGAATGGGAGAGCAATAGTGATAGGGGATTCAATCGTAAGGGGAACAGATAGACGTTTCTGCGGCCGCAGACGTGACTCCAGGATGGTATGTTGCCTCCCTGGTGCTAGGGTCAAGGATGTCACAGAGCGGCTGCAGGACATTCTGAAGGGGAAGGGTGAACAGCCAGAGGTCGTGGTCCATATTGGTACCAACGACATCAGTAAAAAAAGGGATGAGGTCCTGCAAGCAGAATATAGGGAGTTAGGAAATAAATTAAAAAGCAGGACCTCTAAGGTAATAATCTCAGGATTACTCCCAGTGCTAAGTGCTAGCGAGAGCAGAAATAGGAGAATAGACCAGATGAATGCATGGCTTGAGAGATGGTGTAAGAGGGAGGGGTTTAAATTCCTGAGGCATTGGGACCGATTCTGGGAAAGGCGGGATCTGTACAAGCTGGACGGGTTGCACCCAAGCAGAACCGGGACCAATATCCTCACGGGGGCATTTGCTAGTTCTGTTAGGGAGGGTTTAAATGAGTATGGCAGGGGGATGGGAACCAAAGGGCAGGTACAGATAGGACAAATTCAGACTAGGAAATGGGAAATAGAAAAGCAGTTAGTGACATAGTTAGCGACTCAGAAAGGCAAAAGAAGCAAAAGTTAAATAGTGTTTAGCATGGGAATTTGATGGGGTTAAAGGGTATGTACTTCAATGCAAGGAGTATTACAAACAAAGCAGATGAGCTAAGGGCACAGATAGACACATGGCAGCATGATATCATTGCTATAATGGAAACCTGGCTTAAAGAGGGGGATAATTGGCAGCTCAGTATCCCTGGATATAGAGTTTTCAGGCAGGATAGAGTGGGTAATAAAAAAGGAGGAGGGGTAGCATTATTGGTTAAAGAATCAATTACAGTTGTGAGAAGGGATGATCTGCTAAATAGATCATCAATCAAGGCCATATGGGTTGAGCTAAGAAATAAAAAAGGGGCAGTCACACTGCTAGGAGTGAACTTTGGACCCCTGAATAATGAAAGGGAGATAGAAGAACAAATATGTAGGCAAATATCTGAGTGCAAAAATAAGAGGGCAATAATAGTAGGGGACTTCAACTACCCTAACATCAACTGGGATTCAAACAGTGTGAGAGGCACAGAGGGCGCAAAATTCTTGATCGGTGTCCAGGAGAATTTTTTTAGCTAGTACGTGACAAACCCAACAAGAGGGGATGCAATTCTAGATTTAGTCCTGGGAAATGAAGATGGGCAAGTGGATGAAGTGACAGTGGGTGACCATATTGGGGATTGTGACCACAATTTAGTTAGTTTTAGCATTATTATGGAAAAGGACAGAGTTAAATCAGGAGTAAACGTTTTAAATTGGGGGAAAGCAAATTTTACAGAACTAAGAGGTGATTTGGCAGAAGTGGACTGGACACAATTACTTGAGGAGAAATCAGTGGCATGCCAGTAGGAAGCACTAAATAGTGAAATTCTACGGGTACAATGCAGACACATCCCCTCAAAGAAAAAGGGTGGCACTGCCAAATCAAGAGCCCCCTGGTTGTCTAGAAGTATACGGGATACGGGGCAAGATAAAGCAGAAAAATAAAGCTTATGACTGTCACAGAAAACTAAATACTGCAGAAAGCCTAGAGGAGTATAGATAGTGCAGGGATGATATAAAAAAGGAAATAAGGAAAGCAAAGAGAGGGCATGAAAAAATATTCGCTAGTAAGATTAAAGAAAACCCAAAAATGTTTTATCAGTACATTAAGAACAAGAGGATAGCTAAGGAAAAAGGTGGGACCTATCAGGGATGATAAGGGTAACTTGTGTGTAGAAGCGAAGGATATGGGTAGGGTTTTAAATGAATATTTTGTCTCCGTATTCACAAAGGAAAGGGATGATCTGGACGTAGTAGTTAAAGAGGAGAGGTGTGAAATATTAGATAAGGTAAACATAATGAGAGAGGAAGTACTAGAGGGACTGGAATCCTTGAAAGTTGATAAGTCACCAGGGCTGGATGGATTGTTTCCTAGGCTATTGGAGGAAGCCAGGGAGGAAATAATAAATGCTCTGAGGATCATTTTCCAATCCTCACTAGATACAGGGGAGGTACCGGAGGACTGGAAGACTGCAAATATAGTACCATTGTTTAAAAAGGGTACGAGGGAAAGGCCGAATAATTATAGGCCAGTCAGTCTTACCTCGGTGATGGGCGAACTATTAGAATCAATACTGAGAGATAGGATAAACTGTCACTTGGAAAGGCATGGTTTAATCAGGGATAGTCAGCATGGATTTGTTCAGGGAAGGTCATGCCTTACAAATCTGATTAAATTCTTTGAGGAAATGACAAGGAGGATTGATGAGGATAGTGCAGTGGATATTGTCTACATGGATTTTAGTAAGGCATTTGACAAGGTCCTACATGGCAGACTGGTCAGAAAGGTAAAAGCCCATGGGATACAGGGAAATGTGGCGAATTGAATCCAAAATTGGCTCAGTAACAGGAAACAAAGGGTAAAAGTCGATGGATGTCTTTGCGAATGGAAATCCGTTTGCAGTGGTGTGCCACAGAGCTCAGTGTTGGGTCCCTTGCTGTTTGTGGTATATATTAATGATTTGGACTTGAATGTAGGGGGCATGATTGGCCGTGTAGTTGATGGTAAAGAGTATAGCTGTAGACTCCAAGCAGATATCAATGGGTTGGTGGAGTGGGTGGGAAAATGGCAGATGGAGTTCAACCCGGAGAAGTGCGAGGTAATGCACTTAGGGAGGGCAAACAGTAAAAGGGAATACACAGTAAATGGGAATATATTGAGAGGGGTAGAGGAAGTGAGAGACCTTGGAGTGCATGTGCACAGGTTCCTGAAGGTGGCAGTACAGGTAGATAAGGTTGTGAAGAAGGCATACGGAATGCTCTCCGTTATTAGCCGAGGTATAGAATACAAAAGCAGGGATGTAATGATAGAACTGTATAAAACGCTGGTAAGGCCACAGCTGGAGTATTGTGCGCAGTTCTGGTCACCACATTATAGGAAGGACATAATTGCTCTGGAGAGAGTGCAGAGATTTACAAGAATGTTGCCTGGGCTTGAAAATTGCAGCTACGAGGAGAGATTGGATAGGCTGGGGTTGTTTTCCTTGGAGCAGAGGAGGCTGAGGGGTGACTTGATTGAGGTGTACAGAATTATGAGGGGCCCAGATAGACTAAACAGGAAGTACCTGTTTCCCCTAGTGGAGAGTTCAAGAACTAGAGGACATAGATTTAAGCTGATTGGCGGAAGGATTAGAAGGGACACACAGAGGGTGGTGGGTGTATGGAATTCGCTGCCCGAATTGGTGGTAGAGGCAGGGACCCTCAACTCTTTAAAAAAGTACCTGGACCTGCACCTAAAGTGCTGTAAGCTGCAGTGCTACGGACCGGGTGCTGGAAGGTGGGATTAGAATGGGCACCTGGTTGTTCTTCGAGCCGGCGCGGACACAATGGACCGAATGGCCCCCTTCTGTGCTGTATCTTTTCTATGGTTCTATGCTTCTAAGACAATATCAAGATGCCAATTGTGAGGGGAATGGGATACATTTTCTTTTTGAGCACCATTTTTCTACATCAAGACACTAACAGATTAGGCATGGTTCAGATGCTTGTAAAGCTCTCTATACTCTGCAACCACATGCCTGAACTTGCCCTCAAGAAGGACACTTGCAGCATTTTTGCCATATTTCTTTTTCCCACACCAACCATTCTTGTATCTTCTTTGCCAACTTAATGTTAATTATACATGTCAACTATTAGCATTACACACTGACAGTTTTCTAGCCCTATTAGCATATCAGTGCTCGCTGAATGAAGTCAGCTCTTTTTTGCAACCTGAGGCACATTTTTAAAGTTGCCTCAATTTTTTTCTTGCATGAATTCGCAAATCTTTGGAGTTCTGTGCGTGTGCAAACAGCAAAAATTTACATGCACGCAGACTTTTCATTTATACCCAAATTAGTGAAGATGTGCACATGTGCAAAAGCCAAACATTTATGCATATGTGCAGAGAATGGGAAAGATGAGAGTTCCATGCTAGCTCAGCCTTGCACTTGGTGGCAGTCAAGGGATTAACATTCACCTGACCTTTCTTTGAATTAATGAGCCATGCACTGCAAGACTAGGGAGCTGCTGTTATTGTGGGGTAAATCATTCTTACATTAACATTAGCAGCACTGTGCTGTGTTATAATCGCTATGTATTACCTTCTAATGGTACAATAATCAAGAGTCAATTGTAATTTGTAACAACTACTTTATCTGTAACCTTTCCAGAATGAACTATTTTTGGCTTCAAAGGCTGAATTACAGTACAGCCCAAAATGCTGGAAAATACACCAAGAAAAGTGTTAAAAATGAAAATTTCCTGGGGGTGGACATACCATCAGTCCTCTAGGAAATTAACTTTCTGTCTGCTCCAGTCCCCCTTCACATATTTTTAGATCTACCACTGCTGAAAATACATTATGGTGCACTTCAGCTTTTCCCTGCAATACAAGTGATGGGATATTGGGTATTCCTGTAGCTTAAGTTACAAAAAGCTCATGGCCCACTGCACTCTCTGCATAACCACTTGTTTTCACAACGTAGACACAGCCTTTAAGTTTCATTTTAATGGAAGGAGGGTCCAAATTGCAAAACTTAATTACAAAATACTGGTGAAAAATCCTGAAATTCCAAGTAATAAAATAGAGCTTAACTTATTGTCTCACCATAAAGCAGTGGCCTGATCCCAGGCCTATATTCAAGACCCTTTTTGACTTGATGTTTGAATTGTCAGCTTTTTGGAGCTGTAACTCAGCTTTTGTGAGCTTTCTTGGTTGGCATGAATGGCTAATTAAGTGTTACATTGTTGGCACTGGTATGCTCTGACCTTGTAGCCATTAAGAACTAGGTTAAAACTGTTCAAATACATTTTACAAAAAGACACTTGCAGCTTTTAACAGTAAAAACCGAAACAGCTGCCTCGGCACTCAGACTGCTAGCCAGTCCAGATGTGCCCTCAAACTGTCCCCTTAAAAACATTCTTTGTCCAAGTATTCTGGAGCCAGAGCTTCGAGAAGCATCTGATTTGTTGAAAGAAACCAAAAAGTACAATATTGCAGAATCATGCGGGAATAAATTGCCTAAAGTTAACAAAGCAATTACATATGTTTTATCAAATATTATTCGGTATTATATTGTGCTTAAAGATCATTTACAGGCTACATGACACTGGACATGTGCAAATGGTTTATAAAAGGTGTGTATTTAAATGAGCCTTGTTAAGGTAATTTGCAGAGTGCATATGGTAAATGACAAAGAAGGTGGTCATGGGTTAAAGCTGTTTGCAGATGTATGATACAGAATTTAAACAAATAACTCACAAAGAGAAACCAAGTACTGAAAATTTAGTTGTATGACTGGCTAATGGAAAGTTCATTTGAAACAGTTTTCATAACTATCACAAACTATTTTAATGTGTCCTTTGGGTACAATTCAAATGTTGGAAACCGCATTTTGTATTTCCAGAAACATGGACATTAGTTTTCCCAACAGAACTGATGTCCAAAGCAGACTGTAATGGGTGCCTATAATATGAAGCTGCAGTAAAGGACACAAATTTTTAATTCATTCAACAACCTCAAACAAAATAAAACAATTTTCTCACAGCATTGAAAAGAATGGATGATGTACAACACAAGATCATTACGTTGATTTCCACTTGTTTACGTCATAATTGTACATTATCACAAGATAATTACATGAGGAAGACCATTCTGCCCATATTAGTCCATCCATCCAGAAGCACCATATAGTCCCCCAAATGCAGTATCTATTTGTATCTTACCTGATTCCAGGGTCTTCGCTGCCACCATTGTACCCAGTAGTTCATTCAAAGTGTTGATCACTCTCTGCGTAAAGAATAACTTCCTAATATCAGTCCCAAAGCTCTCTTTTACTGGTTTGAACCTGTGTGCCCTTGTTCTATGTCTACAATTTAACTTAAAATAATATTCCAGGTTTATATTTTCCATACCATTTACCATCTTATACCTCTCAGACACCTCCTTTCCAGACTGAAAATCCCGAGTCTCTCCAGTATTTCCTCATAACTCAAATGCCCAATCAGCCCCGTGGATCTTCTTTGTACTGCCTCCAGGTCTTGATTGTTTCCCTTGTGTCTCAGTGACCAGAACTGGACACAGTATTCAAGGTACAATCTGACTAGAGCACTGTACAGTTTGACCATAACTTCCTCTAACTTATATTCTACTGTTTTGGCAATGAAGTTCAACATTTTATTGCCATTTTTCATTGCTGCTCTGCATTGGTTGGACATGTTTAGCATCTAGTATGCTAAGAGTACTAAGTCTGTTTCCACTTCATCCTTAGCTATTTTAACACCATTCATGGAGTGCACGTGTTGCCCATTTTTTCTTTCTATGTGCAGTACTTTGCATTGGCCTGCATTAAACTTCATCTGTCATTGATCTACCTGCATACTTATTTTGTCCAACTCACTCTGTGAATTTCTAAGCTGCTTCCTCCAATTTCACTGTGCCTCCCCCCAGTTTGGTATCATCAGCAAATCTGACCACTTTGCATTGAGTTTATTAGGTCATAGACTCAACCTGGTCTCCAGTTAGACTGGAATTCCATATGCCGTTCTCCATGGAAAGTATAGTTCAGCCTCTTAGCTCTTTTATTATGTTTAATTAATCTGTTATTTTGTTCAAACATTAGGAACAGTAACCTGATGCTACATGTGTTAACTTCTCTGTTTAGGCTGTTGATGCAGCCAGTACATCCCACCAACCTGAGGGAATGCTGCTGGCTGCAAACTCCTTAGGGTGTCTAGAAGCAGGAACAGCTCAACTTGGCTTAAAATACTCATAAATACAAAGAATATTTTATGACGTGAATAACATAAATTACCTACATTGACAGCACTTAATGTTTAGTGCTAAAATATAGTCTCAAAGATTGCATGAGTAATTGTCAATGTGTTAGGCCTAAATCTTCATACTGAAAAGAATTTTTGCACACTAATGGTAGTTTTCAAATCCAAGGGAAATAGATAAGACTGTACCAAGTTATACATTTGCAAATCATGGCTTGCCATTATTAGATGAATTAGCTTCTGTAAATGTGTATCACTGCATATTGAAGTTAACAATAGGAAAAACACAAAACATGTTTCTGTCAATGATAGTTTATTTAACAATAACAGAAAAACTGTATTTTGTTCATTACAAAAAACTACACTAATCCACAAAACTTAATTTATTTCTAGTTCTCCATTTTGTAGCCTTCCAAGATGAGGGGACAGTGACCACAGGAATCACTTTAACCTCCTCGAACAGTAGTCTATGGCCAGTCAATAAGTATTGCTGTAATATGACACCTTTCAATTTTCTCAACTAGACAACTTCCCTCTGCACAGTACTGTGCCTCATAAAATAGCCATACTCAATTGCCTATCGAATATCAGCTAGGTCCAGGTATCAAGCTCAGTTTATTGTGCAATTGTTAAAGAAGCAATTTTTAAATCTATCTAAAATATAATAAAATCATACATCTAATGCCCAGTTTCTATCCATCACACTTTCTACGTCACACTCAAATTCAAAAAAAGAATAAAAATTAAAGTAGTTATTTCAATTAAACTGGGAAGAATTAAACTGAGAAACAGAAAATACTGGAGTCGGAGTATCTGTAGGATCTTAACTGACATTACTAATCACACTTTAAAAAGAGACAAAGGGGGTCATTTTAACCTAACATGCATGCAGGAAACTGACAGGATCAGATCGGCTGCCCATTTTACACCCGCCCGATTTGTGATGGGGGAGGTGGGGGCGCTGGGGGGGACAACAGCACATATTGAACACAAATACCCCTGCTGGAAGTCAACCCAGTATTCAGAACCAGTGCTCTGATCTCCACTCACTCAGGGTGTCAAAAGTGGGGTCCAAACCTAACCCTTCTGATCAACTGTTGTATCTAACAACAAATTGATAACAAATCCTTTCCCAATCACTCATTTGTCCCAATCGTTACCTCCACCCTGGACTTACTGAAAGAGGGATCATTGAGTGAAATGTACAACATTAGCAAAACATTTCACAAGTTTCTGATAAACTTATTGATCTTAGGAGAGGTACAAAGGCCGAAGTTTATGTTAATTTTTTGATGCAAGTTGTATTTGAAAAAAATATATATAAAGTATTGCTTTTTTTCTATTGTACTCTAATGTTCCTCACTTGCATCTGTTCTGCTGTAGCACATTCCCTTTGGATTAGAAAAACAAATATTTGATATTTGTACGTAGCAAGTTTTTCAAGCAAAAGATAGCTGGCCAGTAAAAGTATTGTTACGTACATGGCATATAATCTTCCTTAGAACTTTTATTGACATGCAGAAACAAATCTTAAGAGAAATGTAAAGTACATTTTGTTATTATGTAAAAGAAAATCACTTTTGATGAATGCACTGACTTTGTCTTGGGTGTACTGACTGCAGGACGTCTGTTGCATGGGAAGTTTATTCTTATCAGCTTTCCAGAAGGTAAATAATGTTGCTACCTGTATAACTAGCTGAGATTTGTTATATCACAGGACTACATGCAACCTTTGCTTATCTCATTCATCAATCATTGTAAAGAATGCTTTATGCTTGTAGATAAATAAAGGGTTCAAGCATAGATTACTGAAGAAGGTACAGCATATATTTTTCAAATCGCTTATAGATTCAAGAGTAAATATGCTACACAGTCACGAAGATCACATAGAACTATGTTTTTTGATGGCTTTATTAGGAACTGACAAAGTGAGCGTAATTTTAACCTAACTGACTCTCGGGATCAAAGCATTGAACAACTTCTTGCACTGCATCCATGTCCGTGGTGCTATGTGCCTGGCATTGACTGCATCCCTCTGCTGCCTTCCACTGCCATTTGAGCATATGTCAGGAGGGCGTCTTGCCCACCCCGCTGCGGATATAGCATGTCCCTCCTTCTGTCCAACTCTCGCACCAAGATCTCTAGTGCAACAGCAGAGAACCTTGGTGCACGCACTCTCACAGGCTTGGTACAAACTCAGATCAGCAGATTGGTGAGGTCTGGCATGCAGGTTGGAGAATGTGGGATTTAGTAGTGCACAACCTATATTCAATGTTTTAACATAACTCATCAGTTTGTAAACATAGGCTCAGGATATGCTTCAGTGTTTTATGTGTGCGATGTCTGATCTCCATTCAGACTCCGTGCAGACAGCAGACTGTTATTTTTAGCAAATAACAGGTACTGGCTACCTTTAAGAGATTTTGGCAGGCTGTCAGAAAGACAGCCAGCCTTTAACAGATTCAGGCACCCCCTGCTGGTGAAAAGTGTGAATGTCATTCAATCCTCATGGCAACGCTGGTTTGGAACGCTGCTTTCCGGTAAATGCTGAGGCCGGACGAATGTCTTGTCCTGCATGCGACAAAAGCATCGGGCACGGGTTAGTTGCAATCGCAATATCCGCGCCCGGTTTTGGGCCTTATGCAATTTAACCCCCTCTATCTCCAATGGATAGGCATGCAACGGTGTGACTTATCTCCATGGCCTCCTCCTCTGCATCTGTCAGCTGGACTATCTCTGGCGGTCCACCTCCAGTCCTCATCCTCTCCCTTGCATTTTGCGCTCTCTTATACAAAGGGGAGAAAAAACAGACCTGTAAATGACTGAAGGTGACGTATTCACCGATGGATGCATTGCTTTGGGTGAGGTTGACAGTGAAACAGAAGGATCAGAGCGTGACAAACAGACAGATGCATCACATTGCATCAGGATTGGGGTGAGTAGCAGTGGTGGGTGCACAAACGGGGAGGTGAGGATGTGCATAGAAAATGAATGTTAGTTGATGCTGAAACTTAAGTGGGTGTGACGAGTGATGTGATGGAGTAGGCTTGCCAAGACAGAGTGAGAGGGGGATTTTGCATTTCGCAGGATGTGGGTGAATCAGCAAATGTACTCACTTTTCCTCACCTGGTTAGGTCATTAAACCACTTCCTGCACCGAACCCAAGACCTGTGCGCTGTGCTCCTGCTGCTCACCTCCTCTGCCACCTCCAGCCATACCTTCTTGGTGACAGAACCGGGCTTCTTCCTCCCATCGCTGGGATGAATTATCTCCATCCTGCCAGATGGTGTCCGGCGCAAGTGCATGCGCATCCCAAGACGCCATCTTGGATCTCTGGGAAGCTGCGTAGCGCCAAAACAACAGGCGGTAGACGGCCCAATTTAGTGCCCGGAGAGACTGGGAACCCGCAGATGGCTGGTGACAAGACTTTAACACATTTTACACACATGATGAATTGATTTTATCAATGATTGAATTGTTCCAGACCTTAGTATGGTCAATTGTCAATTTTCTGATGAATAATTAATATCGGCTTCTGTTGTCTTCAGGGCCTTCACGCCTTCAAGAGGAAGGAGCTGTGATGGAAGAAAGCGATTCCTCAGAGGATCTCACAGGACGTACAGCCATGCACCAGCGCAGATACTGGCACTTCGATGGGTTATGTTAGACAGTTAGTTGGGTTTTCACCTGGTGATTCACCACTCACAAGTGTGCACGAGCAGACACGAGTGGCAGGAGCAGCTGTGGAGAGTCTGCGTCGGGGGGCGCAATCCCCGAAGAGCTCCGCTCAGCTGGACACAGATGCTGAACCCTGGGAGCCATCGCTGAGAGTGAGAATGATCGCGATGCAGCAGCAACTTTGCAAGGTGCTGGAAAATGTGCCATACACACTCTCCATAATAGCAGAGAGAATGGAGGAGTCCAACTCCATCGCTAGTAAATTGGTGGCGGAGGTAAGTGTGGGAATGTCTGCCATGGAGAGAATGGAAGTCTCCATTGAGCTTCAAGCACGGCTCTCAAATAAGTCCATTCAGACCATGACAACGGCCTTGTGGATTCTGGATGCCAACATGTCTGCCGCCTTAAACAAGCAGACCAATAATTTAGTCGTGACCTTACTATCAGTATTGGTAGGAGTGACCACCACACAGTCCTTGTGGAGATGAAGTACCATCTTCACATTGAGGACACCATCCAACGTGTTGTGTGGCACTACCACCGTGCTAAATGGGATAGATTAAGAACAGATCTAGCAGCTCAAAACTGGGCATCCATGACGCACTGTGGGCCATCAGCAGCAACAGAATTGTATTACAGCACAATCTGTAACCTCATGGCCCGGCATATTCCTCACTCTACCATTACCAACAAGCCAGGGGATCAACCCTGGTTCAATGAGGAGTGCAGAAGAGCATGCCAGGAGCAGCACCAGGCATATCTAAAAATGAGGTGCCAACCTGGTGAAGCTACAACACAGGACTACATGCATGCTAAACAGCGGAGCAACGTGCTATAGACAGAGCTAAATGATTCCATAATCAACGAATCCGATCAAAGCTCTGCAGCCCTGCCACATCCAGACGTGAATGGTGGTGGACAATTAAACAACTAACGGGAGGAGGAGGCTCTGTAAACTTCCCCAACCTCAATGATGGCAGAATCCAGCACGTGAGTGCAAAAGACAAGGCTGAAGTATTTGCAACCATCTTCAGCCAGAAGTGCCGAGTGGATGATCCATCTCGGCCTCCTCCCGATATCCCCACCATCACAGAAGCCAGTCTTCGGCCAATTCGATTCACTCCACGTGATATCAAGATATGGCTGAGTGCACTGGATACAGCAAAGGCTATGGGCCCCGACAACTTCCCGGCTGTAGTGCTGAAGACTTGTGCTCCAGAACTAGCTGCGCCTCTAACCAAGCTGTTCCAGTACAGCTGCAACACTGGCATCTTCCCGACAATGTGGAAAATTGCCCAGGTATGTCCTGTCCACAAAAAGTAGGACGAATCCAATCCGGCCAATTACTGCCCCATCAGTCTACTCTCAATCAACAGCAAAGTGATGGATGGTGTCGTCGACAGTGCTATCAAATGGCACTCACTCACCAATAACCTGCTCACCAATGTTTGGGTTCCGCCAGGACCACTCAGCTCCAGACCTCATTACAGCCTTTGTCCAAACATGGACAATAGAGCTGAATTCCAGAGGTGAGGTGAGAGTGACTGCCCTTGACATCAAGGCAGCATTTGACCGAGTGTGGCACCAAGGAACCCTTGTAAAATTGAAATCAATGGGAATCAGGGGGAAAACTCTCCAGTGGCTAGAGTCATACCTAGCACAAAGGAAGATGGTAGTGGTTGTTATAGGCATCTCAGCCCCAGGATATTGCTGCAGGAGTTCCTCAGGGCAGAGTCCTAGGCTGCTTCATCAATGACCTTCCCTCCATCATAAGGTCAGAAATAGGGATGTTCGCTGATGATTGCACAGTGTTCAGTTCTATTCGCAACCCCTCAGATAATGAAGCAGCCCTTGCCCGCATGCAGCAAGACCTGGACAACATTCAGGCTTGGGCTGATAAGTGACAAGGAACATTCGTGCCAGACAAGTGCCAGGCAATGACATTGTTGGTGGTGGTGGTTGTTCCAGGCGGCCTGAGTATTTCAAAGACTTCAATTTACACATCTTATTGTGAGAACATGTTAGAGATGAGGGAATCCCTGGCATCACGGGCAACAAGGGTGCGCCGTTGCTCTGGCGATGGATTCCCCATCTTCATTTTCCTCCTCCTCCTCATCGTCTACTTCAATGTTGCCGCCAGATGAGGATGCTTCATTAGCATATTCGACCTCTTCCACTTGTAAGCCTCTACTGCACATGACGTTTCTCACAGGTGTCATCAGCCATGTCTGCAGGGGGTATCCCTTGTCTCCAAAGAATTAGCCCCTAAGTCTGTCTTCTGTGTGGAAGAGATCCGGGATGTTGGACTCATGTAAAATGAATGAATCATGACAGCTGCCAGGGAATCTGGCACACACCTGCAGAAAACTCCTCCGGTGGTCGCAAACCAGATGTGCATTGATGGAGTGATATCCTTTTCTGTTGATGAACGGTCCCGGCTCATGTGGAGTCCCTCGGATTGCTACATGTGTGCAACCAACTGTACCCTGCTCCCGTGGGAAGCCTGCCAGAGAGTTGAAACCCACTGCCTTCTCAGTCTAGCTGATGTCGTCGTGAGGGAAGTTGACATAGTCAGATGCCTTGGTAAACAAGCCATCCGTCATATACACTTATGTGGAAACGATTGAGACACCCTGGAGATGTCACCGGTGGCTCCCTGGAAGGATCCGGACGCGACGAAAGTGAGGGCAGTGGTGACTTTAACTGCAACAGGCAATGCATGGCCACTAGGGCCAGCTCTTCATGAAGGAGCGAGCAGATGTCTGCAAATACCTGTCAACTCAATCCCAGCCTGCGTAGGCGCTGTTCCTCACAGAGTTCCAGGAAGCTTAGCCTCTGCCTGTAGACCCTCTCACGGGCAGTGCCTCCTGCGACCTCGGCCCCTCCGTTGGTCCCCTCTCTGCTCTTCTCCAGGGCCTTGTTGCGCACCTCTGTCTTGTGCACCTGCAGATCCCAGAACTGCACGACATGCCTGCCGCAGATGGTGATGTGCCTCTTCCTCATATGTACTGTGGAATAAATCCATTGTGCACCCCCATCCTGATGTTGTCAGTTTGAGGTGCTCCAAAATGTTGGTAAATTTGTGTGAACACAAGTATTCTCAGTCTCAACAAAGAAATCTATCTAAACACAAAGAACTCCTAGCCAAACATTTGTCTGAGAGAACTGAGTGTCTAACTGCAATACTGCACCTTTTATTGAGATGTGCCAATCACCGGTTTAAAGGGCCAAATAAGCTTCGGCTGTAACTCTCCTTTGTTTCTATGGCGTGTTTCAGAAGTCACGGGAGACATGTTCAGGAGAAGAAAAATTTGTTTCTGTGGCAGGATCCACAAAAAGTTAAGTAACTAAAGTGTTTTAACTACCTTTTAAATATCGGCCCACCAGCTTTAAGTTGGGATGGGACTTATGGGTTTCTGTTGTGCGCGCGCATCCAAAAAACAGGCCTGGGTTAAGCCCAAAAGTGGGCGCATTGTAGCTGGGATGTGGTCCCAATCCAAAACCTAACTATTTTTACTGCCCATCCGCCCTCTAACCCACCCGTTCTTGAGGGTTAAAAGTACCCTCGAAGAATGCATTAGGGCATGCAGAAAATATGCATATGGTGTTTTCTCCACTCGACTTTCATTTACTTAAAAATTATTGGCATTTCAATCATTTTATAAGAGCCATTTAAGGGCATTTAAATGGTCAGGTTAATCTTTGATTCTTCAAGATAACAATTGCATAGCCTGATGTGAAGGAACAGGTGGAACTGTAATCCTACATCTATGCCACTGACGTCTTACAAGGAGACGTGCTTTCTCAACTCAGTAGTATGGACCACAAGGACAGTTGAGAAATGTGGAAATATCTGTTCATAAGGAGAATGTATAAGGTCTGCTAACTACTCTAAATAAATGTAAACCTAGATATAAGCCATGCAAAGCCCCGCAGTGTCATATTGGCTAAATAATAACAAAGATATTGAGAAATACATTGGACCTGGTCAGGAGCTGCAAGGAGTAATAGGGAGACAAGGGTTGAAGCTCTATTGACCGACAGGCAGATGAGGATTAGGTCAGCACATTTACAAGAGCATGTGAACAGGAGATCAATGTAACTGATCATTCAAGTCCTAATTTAACTTAATTGCAAAATGATTTTTAAAAACTCTCAGTAGAGGATGTAAATGAACATGAATCTGGTATAATTTCATATCTAGAGCAAATATTTTTTCCCAATTGCTTTTTTTGATCTTTGTTATTCCTAATAAGATTTTGGAAAGTGACTATTTGAAGCGACAAAATGGTAACTATTTACCCACTCAAGGTTTCTGATTTAATTTATCTCTTCACTGCATATACCTCATGTCAATTAAATATATAAGAGCATTAACGGAAGATTAAAAAATGTTCAGCTGGACGATTTAGTTTCCATGTTTGCAATGCTAATGAGGCATCCTGAATGTCCTTTTTGTTATTGCTGAGCTGAAGAATGAAATTCTTCCACTGCCCACTGTATAAAATACTTATGTTGTGTTTGGATTATAGAACTTATTCAAGTTGCTGTGCATATTGCAGCAGCAAACAACTGGATGTTCACAAGCTTGTGCATGTGCAGTTGACTGAAAAGCATGATTCAATGTGGAATATCCATATAGGTCACTGATCAGGAAAACACCACCACCGACCTGTACAGGCAGAATGAGCATGTGTGCTCTATGTGGAGAAAAGAGTAGCAGTCAGCACTGCTGGAGACAATGTTTGCATTACTGTTCCAATACTGTTAGAGGTAATGGCCCGGAATTCTCTGCAACGGTGATATTGGCGAGGAACGCTATAAGTTATATCATTGTGCTCCCCGATCCTCCAGTGGCGAATTCACGTCACAATTTGCTGGTAAAATAATTAGAATACACCGCAGCAAGTATAGCGGGGGATCGGGAACAACATGGCCAATGTCTGATCCGCATCCAAGGTACTGGGACCCCACACAGAACAGAACAACAGGTTATTTAACAGGGACGAGTAGGAGCAATGGCTCCAATCTGATCACATGGGGATGGGTTGCAGTATGTACGGACAGAATGTCCAGGTCGGGTTTAATGTGATTGATGAGTTTGTACTGAAACAATATAAATATATAAATCGGCGTTAAGAAGTGACGCATATGCGTAGGATTGTCTCCCAAACTGTGTGTGATCCCTAGCCATATTTAATTACTGGTTGTAATCCATGCTTAGCACACAAGCTCAATAAACAGTAATATAAAAATATCAGTCGGGGGAAAATCAGTACATGCTCGGCTGTCAAAACACTTATTTTGTTACTTAATTGAGGTTTAAGATTTCAGTGAAGTTCCTGGAATAAGTCAGTAAAATCATTACCCTCAGGCAACCTGCTGAGCGATTGAATACTTCACTGATTCTGAGCCCTCCAGTGCCATTCTGTACTGGTCTTAAGTGGCTGTGGCGATCACAAAACATTAATTCAACAAACTCAATCTCATCATTGATTTTATTGGGGTGGGGGAGGGCAGAACAATGATAATTAGCTGTTCAACTTTGTCGGTGAGGGTCTCTGTGGAGCAGTGCAAAAGTCTCGTCAAATTATGGCACGGTGTTCATTATGATATAAGTCACTCGCGCAATAATATCCTGGAATTTCTGCACCATAACAATGACGTATGCCATTGATATGCCATTACTGTGGCGCAAATTTTCAGCAAATTCAGGCCCAATGTTCAGTGCTCCTCCAGGTCCCAAAAGGCCTTCTTTGGCCCGGGCTTTCCTCCTCCTTCTCTGTTTACGTTGCCATTCCAACCCTCCTCTCAACCACTTACCCAAGTGCTGGGAACCATTCCTTCAGGTCCTTGGTGGCAGCCTCCTTCCGCTCAAAATCCCACTCCCACCCACCAGCTAGCTAGTGCTTCCCACCGGTTTTGGTTGGGAGATGAAGTCCAGGCCTCATGCTGCGGAGGACCGGATGGTTTGCCATCCGCCTCGGCCCCCAACTCCTGCTGGGAGTTAAAATCAGCCTTTAAGTGCGTGTGTCGGGGGAGGGGTAGGCATACATTTAATCTCCTGTGATCTTGTAGTGGGTCAGTATCTATGTTTCCCAACGATGTCAGTGGATTAATTGATCTCGAGCTCTTTGCATAAGACATTGCCAGTATGGAAGGAGAGCATCAATCTCTGGTGGTTTAATGCTGCCTGTCTACCTTCTGCTGTAGAACACCTGCAATTTATTGTCACTATTGCCACGTCATTAATCTTCAAATTCAGAACAGGACTAGAGTAGTTATTTGAAATATTTTGCTGCACCCTTTTTGCCCAAAATTAAAATAATTTTTACCTTGGAGTAGGTTCAATGTTTCTGCATGACAAGCGTTAGTCACCTAAGCTTATCCCGCAGTGAGTAATAGACTTACTTGAATTAGTATTGCATCCCTATGTCTAATAGTTATTTTCTGTCAAACACCAAAGAGAAGTTGAAGCTCAGTAAAGTACTGAAAGATAGAATTTTAGTAATTACATTGGATTATTTCAGAATGTATTTGTGAGTAATTGATGCAGACACCCTAAAAGCAAAAAGTTCAAATGTAATAAATAATGAGTGCTGCTTGCATTAATGTGGTTAGCTGAAGTTGGTGATAGAAGAAAACAGCTAAAAGTAATCACAAGCTTGAGGTGTGTGATGGAATTCATGTGCAAAATATCTCAACTCATGTGAGCATTTCTACAGATTGAACTTTCACCTCATTATTTTCTTTAAACTTGTTCCCTTTGTTCAATTCCACCTACTGCTCGCTGTATCCTGTTAAAATGATTAATTAAATCAACAATGTGTTTGCAAAGGCTTAAACACATTAAAAATATTGATAACAACTTCCTGAATGTTTCTAGGCAAATAGGGGTAGATTTTTAACTTGCCGCCTGGGTGTAAAACTGAAAATGCAGATTAGCTGCCTGTTTCAGAAAGCTCCCAATTTTTTTATATCAATGGATATGAAAATTGGGCATAATGGATATAATGGGTGTCTGATCTGCAGTGCCAGTTTTACATGTGAGTGACCAGTTGAAAATCTAATCCATGGATCTCCATCTTTCTCCAGAGGCAGTTTTGCACATAATGTTTTGCTGTATTTGTATCACAGTTCTGCTTCCAAAGGAGTTCTTTCTATCAGTGCACTGCTATAATATAAAGGAGGCACGAGTGCCTTCAGTTGCAAGGAGGCCTACATCAAAATGTAGTATCTTCCCGTACAGCCAGAGTCAAAGCCTGCCAACAAACGGGTACCACCAAAGGCATAAGGCATTGCATGCTGCCATTTTGTTCTGTACACAGTTGGGCTGAGCTCCTTGTCTGCCTGCAGAGGCCTGCAATGCACCCTTTGTATGATTGGTCTGTGTGCGCTTTTGCCGATGTTGGGAAACACGTTCAGGCAGAAAGTTAAAATGACGTTTGAACAATTATGCATATTCAGTGTTGCTGCCAAGCTCAGAAATATGCCCCCAAAATTCAAACAGAATGAATATTTTTTCCAGTCTTTGCCTCTACAAGAAGCTATTTAACCAATCGATCTGGGATTGGTTGCTTTGATCTAGTAAAGGTTTGGGACCTTTCAGATGCCCTCAAAGTATCTCATGCCAGCTCTCAGCCTGTCCTCCCCAGCCCCAGGAATTTTGGGACCTAGGTATTGGGTGAGGGTGCACACAGTAAAGCACAGAACACTGGCAATAAGGGCTGAGCAGTGCAGGGCAGAGGCCCATTATGCTTCCTAGCTTTCCGGAGTTGTCTTAGGATACAGACCTTGGTGAACCACATTTCCAATGGAAACAATCACATATTTTGTTAAGCAATCACTTGCCAACATATGGTGTTATGGATTGATTGAACTAAGCAGTCCAACAGGCTTGAACTCACTTGGTGAAAACCTACAGACAACTGTGTGAGGGAGGGTTTCAAAGAACTCATAGTTGCCTATGATTTAATGCAGGAAGTGATAAGGAGGCGTGGTGATGGCATGCTGCTCACTATTAATCTTCTTGTCTTCCATGACTTGCTGCTGTTGCTATTCATTTGAGTCCATGGTGAGGCCTTTGACATTATAACATTGTGCAAAATGTAGCATATTGTAATAATTTTGCAGATTTCTGGACATATTGTAAGGTCCCTTTGGCTAGTCCATGCATTGGAAGAATCATTTTCACCCGCCCAGTATATATTCAATTAAGACCCAAGCTTTGCCCATGTACTTCACTGTATCTGTTCTCTGCTGGAGTACAGTCGTTGTGCACAGGTGGCATCAGCCATGAAGCTTTTGCTCCAAAAGCCAGACATGCAACCTTTTGATAAAATTAGCATATAAAGAAAGAAAGAATTTGTATTAACATAGCCCCTTTCATGACCTCAGGATGGCCAAAAGTGCTTTACAGCCAACGAAGTACTTTTTTGAACTGTAGTCACTGTTGTAATGTAGGAAATGTGGTAGCCAATTTGCATAGAGTAAGGTTCCACAAACAGCAAGGAGATAAGGACCACATAATCTGTTTTAGTGATGTTGGTTGAGGGATAAATATTGGCCAGGACACTGGGGAGAACTCCCCTGCTCTTCTTTGAAATAATGCCATGGGTCCACCTGGGAAGGCAGATGGGGCTTCGGTTTAATGTTTCATCCAGAAGATGGCACATCCGACAGTGCAGCACTCCCTCAGTACTGCATTGAAGTGTCAGCCTTGATTATGTGCTCAAGTCTCTGGAATGGGACCTGAACCCACAACCAAAGGATAATATCCCTGGATTGTACTTTAAATGCAAGAATTAACCTATATTTGAACAAGTTTTGACATAATGGAGCAAAATATTGTAGACAGTTGTTATACTTATGTAAAATCATATATTTGTTCAAATGGTGGGAGCATTTTACTACATATTCTATATTTTACTGTAATGGCTGAGAATAGGTCAATATTGGGCCTGTGTTTAAAGGCTGCATTATAGATTTATATTAATACTGGATAAGTAGAAGCCTGCACCAGTTAATTACTATATAATTATAAATCTACTCGCAGTTTAAAAAAATTCAGCTTCTCTAGCACTGTTAGGCAAAACCAGGTCAAGATTGTTCATCTGAAAAGATAAAAGGTTCGATTTTCAAATGGCGGTGGGATGGCAGCAGAAGGGTCAATGGGCACGCGGCAAACCCGGATACTACAGTGCAGGAAGCGTTTCAATGATCTAACTAGGTCAGCAAAAGTGAGTACACTGACTGATTCTCCTGCATTCTGTGTTCCACATCACCGCACCCCCCTCCCACACCAACTCATTCTGCATTACCAAGACAGCACTCCTCACACCCATTTAATGCTCATCCTCAACTTACCTGCACTTCCTGAGCACTTCCTCACCTCCCCATCAGTCACCCCACCACTACCACTCACCCCAATCCTGATCCAATGTGATGTCTCTGTCTCATACTCACCCTTTAATGCACCTCTTTCACGGTCAGCCTCAACCAAAGCAATGCATTCATCGGCTGACTACTTCACCATCACTCACTCAAACGTGTGTACTTTCTCCTCTTCAAGGAGAAGAGAGCGTAAAATGCACGCGAGAGGGCGAGGACTGGAGGGGGACCTCCACAAATAGTGGTCCTCACAGATGCAGAAGAAGAGGCCCTGCAGAACAGCCACACCCTCGAGTGCCTGTCCATAGGGGACACTGAGACTGGAACCCCACAAACGTCTGGTGACACAACTTTGACATTTATCACACACAACATGAATTGATGTCAACAGTGCTTGGCATGTTGAACACGTCACATCCGTGATGATGCTTAATATTGCCTTCTGTTCTCTTACAGGCCCTTCAACGACCGCAGTGACGGCAGAGAGCGATTCCTCAGAGGACCTGCCGGCACAGATACTCATACCTCGGTGGGTCCTAGTAGTCAGTTAGTTGGGTTGGTACTTGGTGAGTCACCACACACAAGTGAGCACGAGCAGACACTGGAGGAAGGGGCAGCTGTGGCGAGTCCACATCAGTGAGCGCACTCCTCTCCAGGCTCTGCTCAGATGGACACAGATGCTGAACCCCGGGGGCCGTCCATTAAAGGAGAATGATCGAGGGACATGAGCACATTTGTGATGTACTGGAACAGGTGCCACACACACTCTCCACAATAGCACAGAGGATGGAGGAGTCCAACTCCTGCATTAATGGAATGGTGGCACAGGTACGTGAGGGCATCTCTGAGATAGTGTTGCAGGTAAGTGCGTGAATATCTGTGATGGAGAGAAGGCTAGCTTTCAACACGACTCACAAATAAGTCCATTCAGGCCCTGACAATGGCCGTTCGGACTCAGGGTGATCAACATTCTGCCGCCTTAGACAGGCAGACAGATACACTAGCGTTGGCCTTACAAGGCATCACACATGTCCTCTAAACTGTTGTCCAGCAGAGTGGTAGGAATGATGTGGCCCTGGCCCAGGAGAGGGATGATGGCGAAAGGGGACATGGAAGTGGGTATACCACTCAAAGCACTCCCAAGTCTCACTCGTTGCCCCCCTCTCAACCAGTATCAGTAATGCTGCCTCCTCCCCAGGTGGTCGAGTCTGCCGTTGCATTGGTGCAGGTGGAGCAGTCTTTGGAGGGGCCCTCATGGGCTCCAAAACCCAGAGGGTGTAGGCCCAAAGCATCTAAGCAGTCAGGGCATGAACATGAGCAACCTGCCACTACCTCTGCTGCAGCCACAGAGGATGCACCATGTAGAAGTAATAGGAAGAGAAAGGCTAAAGTTTTGTGATCACGAAGGGTATGCACAAGGATGTCTGACAGACTGTCATGTTTTTCATTTGTGGTGGTCACAAACGATCTGAGTGTTGATGGAGTGATACCCCTTTCTGTTGATGAACAGTCCTGGCTTGTGTGGAGTTGCTCGTATTGCTATATGGGTGCAATCGATTGCACCCTGTATCCGTGGGAATCCAGCCACAGAGTGGAATCGCACTGCCCTCTCCGTCTGGCTGAGGTCATCCATGGGGAAACTGATGTATTGCGAGGCCCTGCAAAACAAGCTGTCGGTGACCTGCCTTATGCACTAGTGTGCAGACAACTGAGAGGCCCCAGCGATGTCGCCGGTGGCACCCTGGAATGATCTGGAGGCAAAGAAGTTGAGGGCAGTAGTAACTTTAACAGCGACGGGTAATGAGATGCCTCTCAGCCCAGCCTGGAGCAGCTCAGCATGAAAGAGGCTGCAGATGTCTGCAACCATCTGGTGACTCACTCTGAGCCTTCGTATGCACTGCTCCTCAGAGAGATTTAAGAAGCTGAGCCTCAGTTTGTAGACCCTCTGATGAGGGTAGTGTCTCCTGCGATGTCACTCCCTCTGTTGCTGCCCTCTCTGCTCTTGTGCAGGACGGTGATGTTGTTCGTCCTCGGTTGTACTGGTGAATGCAGCCATCGCGCCCCCTATCCTAATGTGTCAGCCTGAGGGGGTCCGGAAAGTTGGTAAATATGTGTTAGCAGAACAATTCTGAGTGTAAACCAAGAATTTTCAGTCTAAACACAAAGAACTCCCAGCCAAATGTTTGTCTGAGAGAACTGAGTGCTCTGCTGCATTAGCCTACCTTTTATCCCCATCTGTCAAACAGGCATTTAAATGTCCAAATGGCTGCCGGCTGAAACACGTCTCCCACAACATGGAGTGTTTCACACAGCATGGGAAACACACTGAGGCTGAATGAAAATCGGTCCCCTGCCTCAAGCACCATGAAATTAACAACTTCAACAAGTTCAACGACGTTAATAAGTGCTTTAAACATCAGCCCGTCGGCTTTAATTGCCGACGGAACTTCCACATTCCAATAGCGCGCACGCACACAGATGTGTCTGTGTGAGACGCGGAAGTCGGCGGGTTGGAGCCGGCTTCCTTACCCGCTCGGGATTTTCCTGATTTTCCAAGCCCTCCCCGCCCCCAATGCACCCCATTTTGATTTGAAAATCGAGCCCAAAATGTTTTATCTATGCTATAAATGACTATGATTGACAAAGCTGGTATCCTGGTTTGTAATTTACTTTGAATGCTCTCTGCAAACTATATAATTTTCTAAAATTCTTGTACCATTTCACCCTGCAGGGACAAGCTACCTATGGCTGTTGATAAAGACCGGTTGTGCTAATGCACAATCCTTTCCAAAGTCATTTGGTGCCTGTTTACTGTAACCTTTCTGGCAGTTAGTGAAGTTAAGTAGGATTTCTTTTGCTATAAATACTTTTATTCCAAATTCAGTAGTCAGGCCTATTTTAACTACTGATGACTCAGCTGGAGTTCAATTTGGCCAAAGTATAAAAGAGATTTAATTCAAACAAAGCAGCTGCTTTTTAGAGGGATTTAGATAAGCTCTTTCGTATTCATTGCTTTCATGTGTGATTTTGACTTCCACTTTTAACCTTGCTACTATCTTCCGTAGGTACAGATTACAAATAACTTTTTTTTTAACCTGTTGTACTTTTAAAGTAGGTGTGTACAGTTATATGATGAGTGGACAACTAATGTTATTCTAAATTAAAAACAGATCAGTAAAGGCAACTGTACGAAAGACCTTGAAATGTGAAACAGAAGGGAACAAGCAATTAGGGAATGAAGAATGATAACAACTGTAGAACTCAGGCATCTCTGAAATCTGAAAGTATACTTCAGTTCTCAAATAAATGTTTGATAAAAGGGTGTGGCAATTCCCCTGTGGTGTTTCACGATCCCTAATTAAGCAGATAAACAAATAGAAAGCCCTGACTTTCAAACCTAGCTTGGAGCACCTCCTGCTGCTACTGTGAAGGTGCTGTTGGCCTTTATATGTAAAGACGCTGCCAAGGTACACTTCAAAGTCACAGACAACTAGATTTGCTGCTTTCATTCAATTTATGCCAATTACCAGCAAATTTTACACACTCCGGGGTAGGTTTTGCACCCCCTCTCCACCCCGAGTAGTGTTCGGACAGCTAGCTGGTGGAGTGTGGCTGTCATCTGCCCAATAGTTCCAATGGGAGGTGCCGGTCAGTTTTGAGGGCTGGGCCTCATTAGCAAAGGGCCGATTGGCCGCGGACTATAAAATGAATGCCTGCTGGATCCAGATCGGATGAAGGTAGGTCGGGGAGAGGCTTCCATTCTCCCAGCCCCACAAAAATAAATGAAAAATGATCTCCTGGGCTTGTCTTTGGCTGGACCGCCAGCTGATAGTGGGGCATGCGCAGCTCTTAATCCACCCAGTACTGTCCTAAAATGGCAATCGCTGTTCCAGCGATTGCCATTTTAGGACAGTACTGGGTGGAACAAGAGCTGCACAAGATCTGCCCAGTATCAGTTGGTGGTCCAGCCAAAGACAAGCCCAGTAGGTCATTTTAAATTTATTTTTGTGGGGACCCAATTTGCATATTTAAAGGGCCTACCGCCTGACTCAAGCTGGCGTTCTGGCTGCCCAGCGGTAGGCCCCGGAGAAAGACAGGGACGGCCACACCGTCGGTGGGAACAGGCCAGTAAATCATTCCCCACCATTTTTGGGGCACTACCTCCCCACTTCTGCTGGGCGGGAGGCCTCAAAGTCACCCCTATTACCTTTGTCCAAAGGCAATAATAACAGCATTGCAAAATATAGTTCTCCTACTTTACTATAAGGTATACACTGCTGTTACTGAGAGAACTGCTAGACAGAAACACAGAAATTATACTTCAGAATCTCTCGCTTCAAGATTTACAGCCATTAAAGGCAAAGGAAACAGCTGGGTAATTTTCATAATTAATGATACTTTATCAGATCATTGAAACCTGATATATAGACAGTCACAATCAATAGGACCCAAACACTTAGCAAAAGACCTATGGTCAGCATGCTGAAGTTTCAGCAGTCTCTCCAAACATTAGTCAAGGGAGGTTAATTTACTTTCTGATTACAAATGGAGTCCGCAAAACACTACTCATGACTGTCAAAGCAAAGAGTGCAGTAAAGAAATTACAATGTAATAGAAGCTCGTTTAACAAAAACTGTACTATAAATCTGTATTAGATGTTACTTTGAACTTGAAAAATGATTCGATAATTTATTTTATAATCAGCAATTTTGAAACATTTTGATCATTGCATTTGGCAGACAATATCAAATATCCTATGATTTTAATAATATAACTTATATGAAGATTATAATGTTTAAACAGGTTGAAGTTTAAGCTCTTGCTGAAATAATTATCACACTTCTAAGGCAATACATTGAGATGGCATTACTGCATTCAGATCCTAACTTATAATACAACTTAATTGTATACCATTAAATTATTTCTTAAGTAACCCTCAAAATAAATTTGAAATAAATTGGATAATAAAAGGCCAAGCAACTTTGTTGTCTGCACTTAAAAGTTTCATTACATATATGGGAGTCATATTTCATGAGTTTTATTGACCAGAATCAATAATGTCTGAATGCAATGGGGGCAATTTTTGTGTCACAACTGCCCCATTTGTGCTTAAAAGCATGCGACGAGACGTTGTACCGATTTACTGTCGCATTGCTGTCCGTCCCAATTTTAGGACGGATCTTCATTCTGGTGGCTGAAGCTCTGAACAGAAGCAGGCCCACCAACTTCCCAGCTCCTGGTCGGCGAGTTGCCTACTGAGAAGCGCATTTTGTGCTGGCAGTTTGCCGACTGCATTATAATTAGGACCCAAGACCAAAATGGATTGAGTCTCACGCTGACTCTTCCAGGCAGTCACTGATTATGCCCCATCCACCACCCGGCCAAATAACGCTCAACACAAATATTGCCCAAAGGATATCTTTTATTTAAATGTTTAATTTTTATTAGTAATTGTAGGCAGTGGTTGCCATCATAAATTCCAGCAGAGAGTTCCATGCGTATCAATATGATATATTAATCACAAGGCATGATGGGTTTTTAATAGTTGGAGGGTGATAAATCAAATTAATTATCAATAAAATTCCTGATGCTACTTAAAAATTAGACTGCACGATAATTAATTGTTTACAACTAAGTGCATCTTCTGAATGTGGGACAACTATAACAGTTGCATTGGAGAAATCGCTTTGCCTAAATCTTGCTGACATTTCTTAAATTTTAAATTCTTGTTCATTTAATATACAGCAGAAATAATTCTGGTCTTCAATCAATTGTGAGCCAAAAATGCTAAAATATGTACCATCCTTATTACATGCCATATTCAACCAGTCATGGACTGTTGCAACTACTAACGGAAGGGTTTTTATTACATAGCGTTGTATTTTAGAAACTGGAGGAATTTAAATATCAGATTCTTTTTCCACTGCCGTTGGGTCCAATGTGCTCTTATAGTCAAGCAGAACATAAAAGAATAAGGCTATAATCTTTCCCAGTTCTTGGTTTTAAGGTAAAAGATTTAGACCGGTACAGCATCTGGTACAGTTCTACAGAAAGCTCAACATTAGCAACATAGCAGATAGTGCTCACTGGTATGATGTCTCTGTGCCTTGGCGATCCAGTGGAATCCAGCGCTCCCAGACATGAACTAATATCTCTGATGTGTTTTATCACTTTTCATTAGCAAAGTCGGACTTCTCCTATACTGAATAGAAAAAAACAGATTAAATTAGTTTTCTTTAAATTATATTTGTAAGTTTTTTAAAAAATAAAGAGAGGCATCATCTCTGTTGGAAAGTATCTGGCAATTGAACATTGGACATTGATGTAGCAAATGAGTTCTGAGAGGAATTGGTTGAATATATTAAGCAGGACCTGCACCATTCTCTTCCCCCTTTCCCTTTATTCATAGGCACACAGAGATCTGTTAAAAAGTAAATATGCCTATCATGTGTCAAACAGGACAAGGATCTTTGATTTTTTTTAAAAATTGTTTTGATACATGCCAAATCAGATGTTCAACAGTGTCATATCACTCTACTACTTCAAATGTATTCCATATCGTGTTGTCAGGAAAAAAAATCCTTTTTAGTACAATTCTAATACTGACGTTTACCAAATTGCGATATCTCCTCCCATTAACCTATGCATCACCTTTCATTAACACGTGAATTAATAGGTGGGTATTATGATCAAGGGCAAACAAAGGTTTGCATTAGCACATAGGCAATATACTTTGCTTATGGTCCCTGGTGCAATAGGGAAAAAAATAATCTCTCCACTAATTTATCGTCAAGCCTTAGCCAACAAGCTTTACTAACAAATAACAATTGTAGTGTTTTCTCCTTCTACCCCTCTATAATTATTTGACTATGTGGCTCTGTACTAAATTTGCTGTGATAAAACTCATAAATTACCTCACCTTCATAACCCTTGGAATATAGCATTTCTCTTCTGCATAGCAAAAGAGCATTAAATACTGAAAGATCTTTCAAGCTTTCAAAATGCACGTATTTTATTATTCAGCAGTGAAAATGCTTTCTTTATATTTGTAAGGTTGAATATTATATAGCAGAATGACAGCAATATACAGATTCATAGACGATTTCCTTTTGGCAGTATTCACTGAATTTTTATCTTTCCACAACGTTGCAGCTGTAATCCCCTGAGCTTCAAAATGGAGATTAGAAGTGGTAGCAAAAAGTGAGGAATGTTGTGAAACCTTTCTGTCTTCTATTATTGATGTTTTCTGAATGAACTGAAAAGATTGAAACTCGTAGGATTACATGGAAGAGATTGTAATATCAAACATATTATCATTGTTTAATTGCTAGGGCAGAAGATCTTAAAAAAAAACTATAGGCAAGTTACAGTGAAATAAAACCGTTAAGGATTTTACCAATTCAATACTGTGGTGTTGCAGATTACCAACATGAATTTTAATTATCTCGTGAAATTTGCAATGTTTCATGTTCAAAGTTTTTGATGCCAGATAGTAAGAAGAAAAAGATGATTTTCAGAACTTGAGAACTGCTTAAGTGACTAGAGGGATTTATTGGATTAATTTGCCAATCTGTTTTTATCAGTCAGCTTGTGTACTTCTTTGGTAGATTACTGACTTTGTACCAGTGAGCAGTTCTTTATTTACAGGATTAAATCAAGATTCGACTATAGCAGAACCTTTCTCAGAGATAACATCATTTAACATGATTCTTACATTTAAATCTTGGACCTTGGAATTAATGGGTCTCTGTATAAGGTAGGCAGCTTATCACATACAAGATTCATGCAGGCCACACAGTGTGCAATGTTTTTAATTGGACAATAAAAGTATTTAGACATCTACTATAGGAAAAAAACTCACATGTTCAAGCTATTTATCGCGCAAGTACCTTGTGATGATGTCTCAGTTTATTATTAATTTTCATTGGAAAATGCCAGATATATATGTATTTATTCATTCTGTTATTATCTGAAACATGCTTGTTAGAGAAACAAATGGAATAAATTTAGGCCACTAATTAGCTTGCACACATTACAATATGTGCATTAGGGCATGTCGACACAGTACAATTTTGATGATTGGTTAAACCCTTTGGATTTGTATTATAGCACATTCTTTTAAAATCAAACTGTTGAAACTTTCCTTAAATAATGTTAAAGCTTTTGACCTTCTCTTCCTTCATTTATGATATTTCTACTGTTTGATGACTGTTCATTTATATTATAAATGAAGGAGGGTGAATGCCTTCATAATTCACAATTTTAAAAACTCAATATTCTGAGGTGCTACATTATTTTGGATGTAAAAGAAAATGTGATGGCACTGGTAGAGGTTAACAATATCCTTACAATATGAAAAGTACTGGCCAGGTGGTTCAAGATGACAGCTAGTAATTCAGTCTCAGTGTTCAGATGACACATAATATATTTGAGCTTCACCCTCCAAGACTTCTTATCATCTGAATCATTAACTACTGCCTTGTGCTTAATTCTCACATATCCGGTATCCACTCTATAGTATTTCAAGGGTAAATGTGACCCATTGGCCTAGAAATTCATTTGCACTCCACCTGTTTTACAAGCGTAAAATGGGTGCCCAAGCATCCAATATGGCGGCAAAGTAAGTGAGCACATTCCACGACTGAAGTGCTCTGCTCCCCATATTGGTAAAGGCTCCTGTATAGGCGTCCAATGCCCACGCCTGAAACAGGCATTTAGGCCTTTGCATATGTGAACAGGGGACCTCATTCCTGTTTGAGGCCCCCATTCCAAAATTCGTTAGTGACTGACCACACCATGTGCTGTGCATGCTGCGGTCAGCATACTCAGACGCTTGGCAGCCAACCCAGCAGTCCTTAAAGGGGCCACTGGAGGCTGCTTCCCAAAAGGTAAGTTTTAATTTATTTATTTACCTTATTGTGGAGCAGGAGTGCACCGCCTGACTCCACATTAAGTTCGCGGGCCGCTTCAGGTTGCCACTCGCCCCCTCCCGATTGCCTATTATAATCTGTGCGATCATTGGACATTTTTCATCAATTAAAGAAAAGGGGAAACAAATATTGCCTGTACATTATGCAGCATATGTTGATAGTCACTGATGAACTATAGGTATGTAAAGAATCCTAAATTTGTCATTGTTTTGTACCCTTGCAGTCTAGGCTGCTTCTACACAAACTGGCCAAACCAATACAAATGTCGGATTCCAAGCAGGTCTATAACATACTCTGATCATCAGTTATTCTACATATATAAGTGCAGACATGTTAGAGAGAATATTTGTAAATGTGTAGCCAAATATATAGTTGGAAAATTAACAATCGATCTAAGTTCTTTTGTTTCCAGCTTCAGCAACCTAAAAAGTAAACATACATCACTGCATGTGCTACTTCAAATCCTTGGCTTTCTTGCTGCATTTTGGTCCTCTGCAGCTATTCTGTACTCACTGACAATCGTATACGTGACTGAAATATGTGGGGATTTTTGAACAGCATTACTAGAAATTGAGAAAGGACATCCATCTCAATGAATTCAAGCTGGAAAGGAATTCAGTAGAGGTAGGTGAAAGACAAAATTGTACTTCATGTATCAAAACAGACTCTTCTGAAGCCATTGTGAGGTGATACTCCTGAGGCAACATATTTTATTGATGAACAACATATGATTGTAATAATAAATATTATAGCCAAATGGTTAAGTGTTCATTTTCTTTTAAAATTTTTTAAAAGAGATCATTTCAAATGCATACAGCCATAATAATATTACTTATATCATGCATGGCCAAAATCCAGAGATAAAGAAGGAAAATTTCTGCAAATGGATTAGCTACTGTAGCACATATTTAATCATAGATTTATTTCTGCAATTCAAGTACAAAATAACTTTTTGGTGCCTCATCCAGCTCACTAGAGACTGAGAAAACAGCTGCACTATTGACAAATGTTTACCATTCCACTTGTCTCATGCTGTGAATATTGCTCTGGAACAAGCTGACAGGTTTTCAGGTTGAAGTTCTGCTGCTAAATGCAATGGCATTTATCTTAGAATGCATTTACTGGAATCACTTTAAATTACTCAGGAATAGGCTCTTGCTTTTGTCTCTCTAAAACCAATATCGAGTTTTTGGCAATGCCATAACTGATTATTTAGTGACAGACAGGTACAATTTGTACCCCATAAATACCAATGTGCACCAGTAGAGTTACTGTGTATCTTGATACTGGATTTATATCATCAGCAAAAGGGGTCACAACTCTAATTTAACACCACCTTGGCACTAATTCAAAGGTCTCTGTCTCCTCTTGTTCCATGTGTAACTAATGCACCTTTTACACTGTTGGTAGTAATCACTTGTTACTTCCCCTTTTTACTATAGTACATTGAAAGCATAATGCAAGTGTCAGTAAGAACAGAATGGAGCATGCCTAGTATTGTGGTGCTAGAGAAAGCTAATGTTTACAGACTGTGAAAGTTGTAATGCGATAGATTGAGTTATTAGTACAGCATTCATACCATTTGGCACTTGTGATATAATTCTATTGAAAATTATTGACTTTTGTTTGAACTATTTTGTTCTTCCATTTGATATCAATATAACAGTAACAAAAATATTATTGACCTATAATAACATATTTTTAAAATTCTAAATCACTTAATGAGGATTAACATGTACGTTGGATCAAAATTTCAATTAACTCTTTGGGTTAAATTGCAAATTTTAGTATTTTCACCATGTTTGAAACAACCTCTTCAGATCTTTAAGGGTGGTTTCTAAATTCTTGTAACATGTTAAAATAAAAAAATATTGATTATAATATACAAATACATATTTGTCCCTCCTTTTTAGGTTCCCCTTTATATGGATTATTTGCTTACAGACAGGACAGGCAGCTAATTTGTTTGCAAGCCCTTGCTACTGCTTTTGCTAGGGTAGTTACTTTGGCACAGTGGGTAAATTGCACTGTAATATTCTTTCTCTAGGAATATAAGAACATAAAAAATAGGAGCAGGAGTAGGCCATATGGCCCTTCAAGCCTGCTCCATCATTCAATAAGATCATGGCTGATCTTTGAGCTCAACTCCACTTTCCCGCCCTATCCCCAATATCACTTGATTCTCCTAGTGTCCAAATATTCATCGATCTCAGTCTTGAATATACTCAACGACTGAGCATCCACAGCCCTCTGGGGTAGAGAATTCCAAAGATTCACAACCCACTAAGTGAAGAAATTTTTCCTCATCTCGGTCCTAAACAGCCCACCCCTTATCCTGAAACAATGGCCCCTAGTTCTAGACTCTCCAGCTAGGGGAAACAACCTCTCAGCATCTACCCTGTCAAGCCCTTTAAAAATGTTATATGTTTCAATGAGATCACCTTTCATTCTTCTAAACTCCAGAGAATATAGGCCCATTCTACTCAATCTCTCCTCATAGGACAACCCTCTCATCCCAGGAATCAATCTAATGAACCTTCATTGCACCCCCTCTAAGGCAAGTATATCTTTCCTTAGGTAAGGAGATCAAAACTGTACATAATACTCCAGGTGTGGTCTCACCAGAAACGTATATAATTACAACAAGACCTCCTTACTCTTGTACTCCAACCCCCTTGCAATAAAGGCTAACATAACATTTGCCTTCCTAATTGCTTGGTGTACTTGCATGTTAACTTTCTGATAGAGGACATTTAAGAACCAGTTGGTTTTTACAACAACCCAACAGCTTCATGGCCACTTTTATTGATACCAGCTTTTTATTTCCAAATTTTTTTTAAGTGAATTAAAATTCTCAAACTACTATGGTGGGATTTGAACTAATTTCTCTAGATTATTAGTCCAGTATCATATCCACTACACTACCATGCTCATATAACAAATTGAACAGGAGTAGGCCATTCAGCCCCTCGAGCATGTTCCGCCATTCAATGAGATCATGGTTGATCTGTATCCTAACTCCATCCCTTGGCTCCATATCTCTTTATACCTTTGGCTAGCAAAAATCTATTAAATTCAGATGTAAAATTATTAATTGAGCTAGCATCTATTGCTTTTTGTGAGAGAGTGTTCCACACTTCTACCACCCTTTGCGTGAAGAAGTGTTTCCTGACTACTCTCCTGAATGGTCTGGCTCTGATTTTAGGGTTATGTCCACTTGTCTTCGATTCCCCCACCAGCGGAAAAAGTTTCTCTCTATCTACCCTATCAATTCCTTTCAAAATCCTAAAAACCTCAATCAACCCCCTCCCCCCCACCCCAATCTTCTTTATTCCAGGGAATACAAGCCTGATTTATGTAATCTCTCTTCATAATCTAACCCTTGGACCCCTGGTAACATTCTGGTGAATCTAAGCTGCACTCCTTCCAATGCCAATATATCCTTTCTAAGGTGCAGTTCCCAGGACTGTACACAGTACTCCAGATGTAGTCAGGGCTTTGTTTAGCTGTAACAAAACTTCCTTCCCTTTATATTCTAGCCCGCTGGTTATAAAGGCTAACATTCCATTAGCCTTTTTGAATATTTTTTGTACCTGACTACTAAATTTTAGTGATCTGTGTACCTCTGAGGTAAGCACTTTTGGTCACACAGATTGGGAAATCACTTTGTGGCATACTGCAGGGTAAAGCCCTTGACCTAGAAATTTGTTGGCGTAAAACAGATACCTAGCCAATATGGTGGGCGGAGCACATGCACCAATACCACACCGCAAGAGTGCCACCTGCCATATTAGATCTGGCTCCTCTGCAGGTATCCAGGGCGAGTGCTGGAACTATTCAGGAAGCTAATTATAATATTTAAATGAAGGCCTATGCAGGTTGTAGGACCCCACATGAACAGGGGTGTTCAGAGCCCACTCCACCCACTGCTTGCCCACTTTCAGGCGCATTTGAATTTCTAGGCCTTTGTGCCCTGATGCACTTTGCCACTGTCGCTATCATTGGGTACTAGTTTTAAATGATGCGCATTGGTACAGAAAGCCAAATGCTGAGAAGTATCCTTCCCTGGTCTTGATTTGAACTGTTTTCACTTAATTTCCCAGAAAGATCATTTTTGGATCAATATTCAGTAAACACAAGTAGCTGGAGCTAACATTTCTTTCTGCTTCATTTCAGGTTTTATTATTTCGTCAATATTAAAATTGCAGTATCCTGATCTCTGAGGCACTTAAAACCTACACTAAAACTGAATTTAAAAATAAAAAAACACAACCATTCCTTCCGCACTGCAGACATATGCGCTGTCGATATTTTTGCAGATTCAGTATCAATGTAAAGCACAGATAAATCAAATTCATTTAGCTATGAAAACAATATGGGATGGCAAAATTAATGACTTGACAATATAAATGAAGGATCTAAATATCAGCTAATCAGTCAATAATTGTTGGTCACTACTGATTAATCCTATCATTGCACAAGGTCTGCTGTCATTAGACATATATAATAAATCGTTACTTCACCTCTCCATTTCTGCTCTGTGGTAATCAAGTCCAGCAAAGCATGTGAAAAGCATAACTAAGGCACCTTGGGAAAAACACTTTGCTGCTGGCAATGGAATAGTAAATATTTGCATACAATGGCCTTGATTTTAATCCCCTTCCCTGATGGGTGGAGAGGGTTGGGGAGCGAGGGTTAAAATATCGGAATAGGGCAACCCAACCCCATCCTGCGGCATTCCCGGTGCTATAATATCTATGCTGCCGATTCAGGCCCTGGACGAGGCTCCCGCTAAAAGCAGGCAGGGGCCTACTTAAGATTCAGAAGTCGTGGCCTGATGATGTCGTCGGCACTGTGACGTATTTTTAATCTCACCACAGGAGGAGTCCTGTGCTGTCTGTTGCAGAAACATGACGGGAGGAGCCGACTGACCAGAAGAGGGCTAGATAAATTTTACAACCTTGCCTTTTTTAAGCTTCTTGTGGCCCAGAAGGAGCTGGAGTACTCCTCCCAGGCCTCATAAGGAAGCCTTCAGCCTCCGCTATCCCGGCCTTCAGCCGATCACACCCAGACATTCCCCTTCCCGATCCCGATTGTGCCCGGAGCCTTCCTTCTTCCCTCTCTAACTGCCGATTGTGCCCGGAGCCTTCCTTCGTCCCCCTCTGATTACCGGGGACCGTTCCCATGGGTCCCCGGCTGTGACCTCCTGCCGCTAAATTCCTACACCCACCCGCCAGCCAGGCTGTCAGCCTGGACCAGTGTTGGGCGGGTGTCTTCACATATTTATTTAAATGAGGCCCTGTTATTAAGACCAGCAGGGCGTCCACGTCCGTGGTCTTGCCAGGTCCTTCGCCTGCTACCGGGCTCCCTCGCACCGTTCCCACCCCCCCGTTAATGTCGGGGCCTATGATACCTGGTAGAATGTTTAGCAATGATGTTCGTCTAACAACGGAATACTGTTATCAAGATGAGGCAAACATGAATGCCAAATGAAACCAAAGGAAAACATGATATAAGTAAAATACACACAGTGTGAGATTGTGGGCCTGATTTGTTTATTCAGTGCTTAAAGATTGTGCTAAAGCAGAGGTTATTTTCTGTGAATGTGACAAACAAAAATACCAGACCAATTAGGGGAGGATGACACTATAATAAGTCCTGTGGAGCCAATAAATAGCTATGCTGACATTCTAAATTTTGCATCACAAAGAGTGGCTATGACCACCTTTAGCAAATTAAGTTAGTTTCAAACTAGATGAAAGAAAAATTACATTTATATAAACTAACATACTTTTTTTCTGATCAATTGAATAGTGCAGTGAGTTAGTACAGGGGACACAATCTGTGGCCTCCAAGTCCTTTTCATCAGGCCCTCAAAGCCCAGACAGCTCAATCCCTTTTGCAGTTATATTTTTTATTTGCTGGTTTGTCCTTTTTTAAAATGCTGTGGTCCTGGCATCATCCCTCCCTATCTCTGTAACCTCCTCCAATCCTAGAATTATGCTCCTGAGCTCTCTGGCCTCTTGTGCATCTGCCAATTCCTTCACCCCACCATTGGCATCCAGGCCTTCAGGTGTCTGGTCGCCATGCTCTGGAATTCCATTCTAACCTCCTCTGCCTCTCCACTTCTCTCTCCTCCTTTAAGACCCTCCTAAAAGCCCACCTATTTGACCCAATGTTTGGACCCCCTCCTAATAGCTCCTTCTTTGGCTTGGCATCCTTTTTTTTTTCATTATGCTTCTGTAATGTGCCTTGGGACATTTTTCTATGTTAATAGCATTACATAAATACAAGATGTTGCTGTTGTTAACTCATTTAACAAGGCCATTATTGATGAAAGCAAGCAAATGTTTATAAGTGATTATTTTTGAAATTAATAAAGAATATTGATTTAAATTCCAATTCAAATAAATCTACAAATTGAGATAGATATCTGAAATCAGTAAAGAGGGCAGAACAGATTAAGTTAAAGCTGTGGCAGCAAGAAGGCATGAGCGCAATAGAGTAGTTAAAGTCAAATAAGTGTTAGTGAAACTAGTGAGCAAAATATACATTCACTGCAGAATTTGTATTCTTAAAAATGATTTTAAAACAAGTTTGGATTGTGTACTAGTACCACATATTTTTACATTGAATCCTTGTATCATTCGGGGAGGCTTGCCCTGGTAGCAGATGAGGTCCACATGATCATTAACAGTCTTACATGTATACAATGACTGCGAATACCCAACAACTCACTTATCGGGTGGTTTCGCAAAGCTTCAGTGTGGAACCTCACTAGATGCAGGTGCAAATCAGAGATTGGGCTATAACACTATATCTATGATTCTCCGACCTGCACTTGCTGCTTATGAGGTTTCACACTGACAGCGCAGCCTCGCAAAATTATTTCTAATAATCAGATACAGGAGTAAAATACATAGAGTGGTGTGATCCCAAAATGGTTTGAAACAAGTATGTGCACAGCTGGAACAGCCTCCAGTAAATGCATGTGTGAGCCAAGACCAACAGGGAATCCTGCACATGACTGCAACTTCCTGGCCGTCTATTATTTTGTATATTATACTATACATTCACCTCATTAATCCAATCCCATTTGTCACAAACAAAAATTTTGTGGTATTGAGGTGCTTGAATTAGCAAGGCATAACCCAGATGTTTTCAATACCATGCCACATTTCTTATAACCTTCCACACTCAGTGGAGGTTGATTTTTACAATCCAGATTGTTAAGAGTGGTGATATTGACTGGATTATTAAGATTAAATTACAGTAAAAATAAGTATATGTTCACTGTTGCTGTTACCTGAGGCTGTGGATATTAACATTCTGACAATTATTGAGCATCCACTCGGGTAGGTGGACTAACAACTGATAAAAACACATCAGAAGTGTAAACAGAGAGCATTCACCCTTAATTGCTGCATCAGGCTAGATTAATAATGCAAGTGTCGAGACCAGTGATGATCACAGGGAGTAGCTACTTTATGATTGCAGATTTAAGCAAAGTTATCCTTACATGCAGTTAACAGAGATCTGACTTTCAGAAGATAAAGGATGGAGCACCATAAAGATGCTATATAATTTAATATGTCTAAAGAATTGTAAAATTTATTGGGAGTTACTGTCTCAGATTGCAGTATTTATTTTCCTGGGCTATATTCCAAAATACACCTATAAAAATGAGCTATTCCCTGTTTTCATTTCTGTAATTTAATCATTGTGATTTCTTTTTAACCTCTTTTTTACTGAGTACTCCAGCTGCAAATAAGTTTGAAAGCTTGAGCACTAGTGAGTTATATTTCCAAAAAACTACTGCTCTTGAGTTGTTTGTTTGGTTTACAAGAGATTACTTTTAAGAACTACACTGTTTTAATAGTTTCGTTTTAAGACTTTTTATTACTTTTAACAGGTTTACTTGAGAGAAAGTCTAAGTTTTGTAGCTGATATAGTAGTCCATCTGTGTTTCAGTGATGTCGTCCCTGCTATGCAGCTCAGTGATTAGTACAAGTTGAAATGCGAGCCCTTGGAAGCACACCCAGAATAGATACTGCAGCTTTCAATCTTCAGGGTTTCACTTCCACCTCAGCAAGAACCAACAAGAAACTATACATTTAATGGGGTGGGGTTGACCTGAGTTGGAGCCCACTTGTAGAACCTAGAGAAGCTTGTAGCATTGAGCTGATTACTTGCAGTGGATAACAAACATGTGCTTTCTATGTTCTTAATTATAGTTTTGAATCTATTTTCTGTTACTATCTGTAATTTTATTTTACTTTACAGTCACGATTCTGACACTGAGTAAAACCATATTTTGCATTAATACAGATTCCATTTCAATCAAAAACTGTTGTTATTATTATCTATAGATTGTTTTGCCCCCTTGATCCCAGTTGTGACTTAAACACAAAGGGCCGGATTTTGTTCTGAGGGGCGAACGAACTGCGCCAGTTGTTTGGTAGACTTGCACTTGCTCATATACTTTTCATTGGTTTTTGCACTGCAAGTTCCTTTCATGGGGCCCTCAATCTAACACGACGCCCTCTCCCGGGCATCTGGGACCTATGTGAATGGGGAAAGCAACTGTCTATCCCCTTAACCAATCAGATTGAAGCATGTTAATAAGCAGCGCAGTTGCAGAACCAGGATGTATAAGTTAGAATAGTGAGTTCAATGTCAAATCAGGTACAGAAAGTAAAATAAAGAGAGCGTAAGAAATATTGAATTAAAAGATCGAGATAAAAGAGACAAAGAAAAAGTAAAAAAAATGTAAAAAAAATGTCCAACAATTAAAATCTGAAGGAATGAGATGTCACACTTGTAAAAGTAAATTTTCAGTGCCAGAGAGGTTGTTTGGCAGTAATTAAGATTTACCACACTGTTAAAAGTTTGCTTGCACTTAAAAAACTTGATGTACCTTTTTTTGGCAAGATTACTTTATTTCCATCAGGGCAGGAGTGGAACTTCACGCTGTTGCATTCACTTTAACAGTGAGTCATCCGGCAAGATGCAATTCTCACAAAGCTTACAGAGGAGAAGTCCATCTGGTAAAGGAACTTCTTGATTTCCATGTTTAACTGCACACGTGCAGTTGCCGAAAGTTGCTGTACCAGATGCACAGAGATAACAGTGAGCCCTATTAGCCTCACCATTATTTTCAGAGCAAAATGCAGCCCTTTTTTTGTAGATCATAACAGCACTGTTTTTTTTCTACAAGTGAATAAAGTTGAATGGCTACTTGAGTCACCAACTGTGCATAAGTGTACACTGATCCAGACCCAATTCATGGACAGTGGTGAGCAAAAAAAAAGGATGGAGCAAGAGACGGCAGTAAGCAAGCAAATATGATACATATCACACAGCTGTCAACTATTTTAATGGGAATGTGATCTCCTCTGTTACATCTTCAAAGGTCTCTGATAAATTTGTTGAGCAGATATTCACCCCTACAGAGACAGAGCAGTAACCAACACAGCTTATTGACTCACACATGGCAGATTGCTAAAATTTAAAAAGCTAGTTCTGAGAAATGTAACTGGGCTCCTTTCATCATGGTGTAGAATGTTTTCTACATTGGATGCCTTTTCTCAGAACAAGTCAAAACTATTTTAATTGATACCTTGGGAAAGTACGGCCCTGAGATTTCATTCCTCTTCATTTAACATTTTTATAAGTTCAGCCAGGGTGATCAACTTTCTCAAAGTTCTGTTCTCAATACTGTAGGGGATAACATTTACATGGGGGGTCTCCTAGTTTCTCCCCGTAACTTTGACGGAAGATCAGTGGACACCCAGAAGAAACGGCTGAAGTTATGTCAGGAGATCGGGAAACTCCAGGCATAGAAGTTATTCTTAAATTGATCGTTTATGGTTCACAAAGGGATGAACCCATTGTAGGGTGCATTTACACTACAGCTACTGGAGTTCAGGTTCCAGCCAGGTGGTACTGTGTTTACATTGCCTGACTCCTGCCTGGCTAGAATTCTAATCAATCAGCCCAGGAGACAGCTCTGCACATCTGTGGCACAGAAATCTGTCCCAGTAATTAAAAATTTAAATGTTTAAAAACAGTGGAAAGGAAAGGCACCATTCTCTAAATATATAAATTATCTCTGGTTTAAAAAGTGTCCAGGGGTTCAACGAACCCCAATGAGCATTTTGTAAATCTGGGTTGACACTGCACTGGATTTCCACCCTGCAGTATGAAGTCTAAGTAGGGTGTGACTACCCCCTCCAGGAGTCACGTCAGAACCTGATTCTGGAAATACATTGCACATTTAGCAACAGTGCAAAACAGAATCACTTCACACCAATGCTACACTTGCAATGTAAATGCTCCCAAAGACAGGATGTGCTTTCCTCAGCCATTTTTAGGTATCATTAACAGTAACTGGTATAAGCTTGAAGAAACAGAACTTAAAACATTGAAAATTGTAACCAAGCATTTAAAGACTTTGAAATAACAAACCTAGTTAATACAGATATGCAGTGGATCTGTACACCAGTGAACGGTTGTGTTTGTACTGAATGGGAGTGTGTATTTTTAAAATTATAACTTTGTGGAACACTGTAAAAATGTTATTAAGTTTTCTTCCATGCCTGAGTTCTAGAAATTGTAATATGTGATTGTAAATCTATCAGCAAACTTTTAAATGTATTGAAAGGAAACAAATTGCTTTTGAGTGAGTCAGCAGGCATTTCCTTAACATTGTATTTTATGACCAGGTGGAAAGGATGTGCCGACTGTTATAATTGATCATAGTTTTGTTCAAATTAAATATCTTTCTGCGTTTATCATCAATGGATCAATGGTTAACAGCTGCAGCCTAAATACAAGCATATTTTAACTTAAAACAACAACAGCTTGCATTTATATCGCCGCTTTAACATGGAATAATGTCCTAAACCACTTCACAGAGGTGTATTCAGACAAAGGTGGACACCAAGACAGAAAGATACATTAGAAGGGGTGACCAAAAGCTTGGTCAAAGAGGAGGGTGTTAAGAAGGGTCTCAAAGGAGGAGAGAGGAGGAGAGGCACAGGCTTTAAAAGGGAGTTCTAAAGCATGGGGCTTAGACAGCTGGATACAACTGCCAATGGTGGGGCAAAGGGAGAGGGCCTGCACAAAAGGAGCAACAGAGAGTTAGGAAGATTGTAGGGCTGGAGGAGGTTACAACGTTAAGGAGGGGTGAGACATGATGGGATTTAAACATGAGGATGAGAACTGTAAATTGGAAATGTTGGGGACGGGAGCCAATGTAAGTCAGATAGGACAGGAGTGATGGATGAGTGAGACTTGGTGTGATATGTGTACGGGTAGCAGTTTTAGATGAGCTACAGTTTACACAGGCTGAGAAATAGCCAGGAGAGCACTGGAATAGTCAAGTCTGGAGGTGACAAAGGCATGGATCAGAGTTTCAGCAGCAGATGGGCTGAGGCAGGGGAAAACAGATAATTTTAGAATTTCTTAAGAGTTAATTTTCACTTTGAGCGCGGGCAGAAAACTGACAGTTGCGGATCTGCTACTGTTATACATCCTGTTCGATGGACTTCAATGGAAAGGAAATCAGGTGGGGTGTATAATGGGCGGCCAATCTGCAACCACCAGCTTGACACCTGTGTCCAAAGAGTAAATGGCTCCCATTTTCTTTACTGATTGGCAGTCTGGTTGTCTACTCCTCATATTTGCAGGTTCTGAAGAGAAAATTATTCAGCCGAGAGATGAATGGAGAGAGAAAAGGAGAAAAATGCAATCAATCATACAGGCATATAGAAAGAATCTAGGAAAGAATCAGTACGGGGAGTGGGGGGGGAGGGGACACGTAACACTGTGCTGATTCAGAATTGTAGCAGTTCTTGTCAGTTCTCCTTATCGAGGGAAACTAAAGAACATTTTAACAATGCTAAGGGCCACAGATAAGAACTACTGTGAGATGAGATGAGAGGAAATGAATGGAGACCGCAGTAGATCACACAAGCTGGGGGTGAGAAATGTAAGAAGACAACAAATGAAATAGCACTGCTGCTAGCAGGACAAGCCAAAAACAAGCATTATAAACAAGGAGAGCAAGATAGAGGCATTGAAAATCCATATTTCTTGTGATGAGTTAGGAGCACAATGGCAGTACAACACAATTTGAATTCTCGATGGGAACTGTTGCTACTATACATTACGTGACCCTGTTTTCTGAGAGGTACATTTATTAAAGAGTGCAAATCCCTCCTGAAAGTGCTACATTTATACATTTTCTTCATGAAATTGTGCCTGCCACTTTTTTTGCACACACACACAATGGCACAAATTACACTGGAGCATGCAATTGTGTCACTTGGCATGATGGCATCATGATGAAAATGATGTGAGGCTCTTTTCTTTCCTCAAGTAGAAAAAATTTACTCTTTAGTATAATTTTTCTCTTGAGGACAGTGTTTTTTTAAAACTGCAGTACTTTATTTTCAGTCAGCTAACAATGTAGCTTTTTTATATGCCATGTTTACCTTTTAGCTTCACAAAATACTGGAGTTTGCTGTGTTCAGGCTCAGTTCAGTAATATATTCCGTGTGTGTGTGTGTGTGTGTGTGTGTGTGTGTGTGTGTTTATATATGTGTATATGCGCACATGTACATATGGGGAAAGAACCTCATTTAAAAAATGTAATTCTTCCTTGCTACCCCCTTCTCACCCTGAATATTTAAAGCTTAATAAACCAGACAAAATTGACTCATCGCTGCTTTCAAAATCTCCTAATCAACAATTAGGAGTAGCAAAGGATAGTACAGATCTAACATTCTAACATCCTCTGTTTGGCAAAGTTGGCATCAGAATGTGCTCTGGCGCTTACTAATACATCCGGTACAAATTGGCCCAAAATGAAGACAGACAAGCCTGGCTCCGGCCCAGTATACCATAGATGAGTTTCATGTAACACCAGCTTTCAAGAAAATAATGAAAGGAATGAAGAATGTTGAGGAAACATCCGCAGTAACAGAGAAAGAGCTGACGCCACCAAGGAAGTGATGACTAACAGATCTAGGTGAAACATCTGAAATACTTCCAATTTTGTGGTTCTTGTACTAACAAGCCTAGAATATTCCAAGTTGTTATGGTTATAAAGTATTTTAGTTAAGAACAGAGTTACTGCTTATCATCTTTAACTTGTCAGACTTTTCTTTTTAATTTCTTCTTTCCATTAAATCCATGTTAATGAAAAACGGCAATGGTCAGTTTACCTGCAGTAGTACAATGTAATGAAGTGAAGCACTGTGAAGCTGACATTCTTAAATAACAGATATTACAAATCATTCCACAGCTTTAAAAGATCTGTTCCATTATTGTTGTTGAACAAGGTTGTAGCAGGTATAATATGACAAACCATTACATACCATTTTTATTTTATCCATTTATTATGGAGACCTTCCTCAGTCATGAAGTAAAATCTCTACAGTGACTTTCCATATTGTACTGTTTCCACAGGAAGATAAGAAAGCATGGAAAGAGAAAAGGCCATTTCAACCTATCAAGCCGATTCCTTCCACAGTCCAGGTATAATGTGCAAAACAACACACACTAAAACACGATGAAACATCCCAAAGTGCTTCAAAAAGGCAGAAAATAAATGGAGACTGAGAAAGGACAAAGAAGAAATACTTTCCATCATGGATTCTTAACAAACATATGGATCTCCTGAGCAAAGAATTATTCATCCTAGACCCGTTGCTCTCCTTGGTTCGACATTTCCATATTCTCAGCAGCACTATTATTCCATACAGCAGTTGATTATCTGTACTTATCCTTATAGTCTTCAATCCTGTTCCTAAATAGATGCTGGAGTTCTCTGCTCTGTGCTCTTCAGTACACAGTTGTCTTGTCCATTAAAATGTATGTTGGGAGGGGGTAGGGGGACGACAACCACGGGCTGGTAAATGCACAAATGGAAACCCGCCAGCCATTAACTGATTTACGTAGGAAATGGGCAACTAGCAAAATAATGGGATTGATCATTAGGCACAAAGTTGGAGATTTCCATATGAAGATAATCTAGCAAATGGCAGCTAGCACATATTCAGAAGGAGGAAATCCAACCTGATAAACCTTTTTGACTTCTCTGAGGAAAAGACACCCCAATGAACATCGGAATGTATTATGATGTAGTGTACCGGGACTTCCAGAAATCCTTTGATGAAGTCCCACATGAAAGCATCCTACACAAACTTAAGGCAGTGATCATTCTAGGTAAAACTTGGAGGTAAATAAGAAATTGGCTGAAGGATAGGAAGCAGCAGATACTAGTTCAGGGAGTGATGTCGGTGTGAAGATGTACTAAGTGGAGTGCTGTAGAGACTAATGCATGGGCAGTAATCTAGCGGAGCAGATCACCCAGCTATTATAGAGCCCATCCGATTTTCATTCAATCAATCCACTCCACCTGATTACCGCTCATAAAGCGAAGAAAGAAATTTACCCAACAATTTCCTGAAAATGCAAGTGCGGGTAGATAAAGCCATAAAAAGGCCAGTCGCATTTTGGGTTTTATAATAGGGTATAGCGTACAAGAATAAAGAAATAATGGTAAATTTGAACAAAGCAATGGTTAGAGTACAGTGTACAGTTTGGGGCACCCATTATAGAAAGGATATTAAAACCGTAGAGTGTACAGCATAGATTTACCAGGATAATGCAAGAGATGGAAAACTAGTTGCAAGAGACTTGAAATACTTTTAGCAACATCATCCAAAGAAATGATGTCAGGTTCCACATGTACGCCGATGACACCCAGGTCTACCTCACCACTACCTCTATCGACCCTTCCACTGTATTGTCAGACTGCCTGTCTACCATCCAGTCCTGGTTGAATCACAATTTCCTCCAATTAAACATTGGGAAGGCCAAAACCATTGTCTTCGGCCCCCGCCACAAACTCCGTTCCTTTGCCATCACTTTCATCCCCTTCCTTGGCCACTGTCTCAGGCTGAACTGGATTGTTCGCAACCTCGGCACGCTATTTGACCCCGAGCTGAGGTTCTGACCCCAAATCTTCTCCATCACAAAGACCGTCTACTTCCCCATCCGTAATATTGCCCATCACCGCCTCTGCCTCAACCCATCTGCTGCTGAAACTCTCATCCATGCTTTTGTTTCCTCCAAACTTAACTATTTCAATTCCCTCCTGGCCATCAATTTGAGCTCATCCAAAATTCTGCTGCCCATATCTTAACCCACACCAAGTTCTGCTCATCCATCACCCCTGTGCTTGCTGATCTATATAGGCTCCCGGTCCACCAATAACTCAAACTTAAAATTCTCACCCTTGTGTGCAAATGGCTTTGCCCCTCCCGATCTCTGTAACCTTCTCCAGCCCTAGAGTCCTCCAAGAATTCTGCATTACTCCAACTCTGGCCTCTTACGCATCCCCCATTCTCTCCTTCCCACCATTGGTGACCATGCCTTAAGCCGTATAAGCACTAACCTCTAGAATTCCCTCCCTAAACCTCACCGACTTTCACTTTAAGACCCTCCTTAAAATCTACCTCTTTGACCAAGCTTTTGATCACCCCTCCTAATATCTCCTTCTTTGGCTCATTTTCAATTTTTGTCTGATTACACTCCTGTGAAACGACTTATCTTTCTGTTCAGCACTCTGCAGCCCATTGGCTTGAATATTGACTTTAGTAATTTCAAAACTTGATTATATTTTCCATTTTCCAGCAATTTAGTTTTAATTCTATTTTTTGTTCACAGATATCCCTTTTTTTTAAAGCAATTTTCTATTTTCTTGCCTTTTTCCTTTGGGCAGGTCTCTCACTGCTTGTTCCATTCGATCGTTCATTGTTTCTTTAATTCCTATCTATTGTCTGTCTGCGAGAATTCCTTATATCACCTGACAATCCTTCTGCTTTTTGTTTCAAGTAGGTTGCAAGCCATTTGTTAATTAACTTCGCCTTTGTGACTTCAGTATCTTTGTTTGCTGGTGTTTCTTTCCTTCCCTTTTCAGAAGGCATTCGACAAGGTGCCACATAAAAGATTATTGCTCAAGATAAAGAATCACTGGATTGGGGGTAATATTCTGGCATGGGTGGAGGATTGGTTATCTAACAGGAGGCAGAGAGTTGGGATAAGTGGTACATTCTCGGACTGGCAACCAGTGGCCAGTGGTGTTCCGCAGGGGTCGGTGCTGGGTCCCCAACTCTTTACAATCTATATTAACGATTTGGAGGAGGGGACCAAGTGTAATATATCAAAGTTTGCAGATGATACAAAGATGGGAGGGAAAGTAGAGAGTGAGGAGGACATAAAAAATCTACAAGGGGATATAGACAGGCTGGGTGAGTGGGCGGAGATTTGGCAGATGCAATACAATGTTGGAAAATGTGAGGTTATGCACTTTGGCAGGAAAAATCGGAGAGCAAGTTATTATCTCAATGGCGAGAAACTGGAAAGTACTGCAGTACAAAGGGATCTGGGGGTCCTAGTGCAAGAAAATCAAAAGGTTAGTATGCAGGTGCAGCAGGTGATCAAGAAGGCCAACGGAATGTTGGCTTTTATTGCTAGGGGGATAGAATATAAAAACAGGGAGGTATTGCTGCAGTTATATAGGGTATTGGTGAGACCGCACCTGGAATACTGCATACAGTTTTGGTGTCCATACTTAAGAAAAGACATACTTGCTCTCGAGGCAGTACAAAGAAGGTTCACTCGGTTAATCCCGGGGATGAGGGGGCGGACATATGAGGAGAGGTTGAGTAGATTGGGACTCTACTCATTGGAGTTCAGAAGAATGAGAGGCGATCTTATTGAAACATATAAGATTGTGAAGGGGCTTGATCGGGTGGATGCGGTAAGGATGTTCCCAAGGATGGGTGAAACTAGAACGAGGGGGCATAATCTTAGAATAAGGGGCTGCTCTTTCAAAACTGAGATGAGGAGAAACTTCTTCACTCAGAGGGTGGTAGGTCTGTGGAATTTGCTGCCCCAGGAAGCTGTGGAAGCTACATCATTAAATAAATTTAAAACAGAAATAGACAGTTTCCTAGAAGTAAAGGGAATTAGGGGTTACGGGGAGCGGGCAGGAAATTGGACATGATTTTAGATTTGAGGTTAGGACCAGATCAGCCATGATCTTATTGAATGGCGGAGCAGGCTCGAGGGGCCGATTGGCCTACTCCTGCTCCTACTTCTTATGTTCTTATGTTCTTATGTTCTTATGTTCTTCTCCTATTTTTCTGATTCTATTAAAATCCTTGTTGATTTTGAGTTTTCAGTTCTGAAAATAGACATTGTCCAAAATCTGTCTGTTCTCTCCACAGCTGTTGACTGATCTGCTATGTGTTTTCAGCATTACAGTACCTGCTTTTGTTTCAGATTTCTAGCATTTGTTTTTTTATTTCCTCCTTGAATATTGTGTCCAATTCTGGAGTGGTACAGAGAAGGGCCACAAGGCTGATCTCTAGTGTCAGAGGAATAAGTTATGAGGAAAGATTGAAAAAAACCTTTTAGCTTTGAAAGGAGAAAAATGAGAGGGGACGTCATAGAAATATATAAGATGTTACATGTATTTTATGAGTGTATGATAAGGTGACATAGGTATAAACTAGTAAATTGCAAGTTCAGAAAAACAGGAAGCACCACTTTTTAAAAACACAAAAAGTGATTAATACCTGGAGTGATCTTCATGGTAGGGTTATTGCAAGCAAAAATCCTCAAATTATTCAGAAAGCAGTTAGATGCTGTGATGGAGTGACCACAGGTTTTTATGGAAGGATGAGGAAGATGGTCCAATATTTATCTTCTTGAGCCTATTTCATGTGCAATTAAACTTAAGTCTCCTTCAAAATGTTTAAATTTACAATTATGTGCTCTAGTTTCATGGTAACGGTCCAAGTTAAATAACCTGGCTCCATCTATATTACCAATGACTTTTGTATTTTAGAAACTTGAATCATGTTTCCTCTCATTTTTGGCTAATGAAAACAAGTTCAATTCTGTGAGACTTATTTTTATAATCTAGAACTCTTAACAGGAGTATATTTAAAAGTAATCTAAAAGATATAAAATATATTAATCTCCTTTATTTATGAGGTCTGACTTCATCGTGAATGGTCATTTTCCCCAATGATGTCATGGTGATTCAATTAAAAAGGAAGTGTGGAAAAATACCTGTTTCTGACAGCTTGCTGAGTGTTCAATACATGACAGAGTGCAGGTACAATTGTCCCTGGCAGGCTAGTGATGAACAACTAATCATTGGTGACTTAGTGATACATTGATACTCCATCTCCCCTGGTTGTTTACTGGAGTGAGGGGCAGCCAGTCCCTCATAATCCTATGGCACTTTTCTCTGGTTAATCAAATGGTGAATCTGTGGTATGCCGGCTGCCGGGCGGGAAAGCTAGCAGGAGAAGGCTGCAGCTAGAGACTGTTGGGGATGATCCCCGGCAATCGCGGAAAGATCAGGGCTTGGAGGGGGGATGGGTTGAAGCACAGCAATCGGGAGTGGGGGGGAAGGAGGGACAGATCGGGGGTCGGAAAGGAATGTCGGCCGATCGCGGCACGAGGAGAGGCCGCGATCAGCAGAAGATTTGCTTGAGGGGCTGGGGATCACTCCTGCTCCTCCTGGCAATGCTATAAAAAGCACTTACCTGCTTGATCTGGAAGCTCCCGTCTTCATTTTGCTGTCTGGTTTCTCGAGCCTGGGGAAACCCAGCCGGCCAGCAATAAATTTAAATCAGGCTCCCAATTGCGCGACACAGGCACGCCACGCATCCCAATGCTGTAAAAACGGCAACAGGTGTGTACACGACGGGTTGGGGTCGTTTTTCTCGATTTTAAATGTTTAACCCCCTCCCCACAACCCTCTCCTGCCCATCGTGGGAGGTCCGGGTGTGGGGCGGAGGTGAATATTGACTCCATTGATTCTGTTCTGCATTATTGGCCAGGAAAACCAATAGAAGGAATTTATTAAACTGTAGTATGTGTTTCTAACATTTTTGGAGCTTTTAGAAAATGACTGTTTATGAGGAACAAATACAATACATTCAGAGTCTGTAAAGCACGGTGCAGCCAAAATACAATAATAAATAGTCGTGTTGTGCTGAACAAGAATTTTTTTTAATTGTACTCACTAATTTCATGGTTTTTCCTCTAACAGTTGATAGCTCCCAGAATGCTGCTGTTGGAATTATAACCCGTAATAAAATTAAGAAAAATAGATTCAGCTGGATCTTGGTGTCCAATAGGGCTTTTGTGGTTTATTGTTTGATTGGTCACAAGTTAATTGCCCATACCATAAATTATCTGAGGACTTATTGGAAAATATCTTGATAAACACAGACTGCAAGTGTAATAATTAGTGGTTACTCTTCATTCACTGCAGAAAATCTGAAGGTGCATTCGAAGGTCGCTATTTTCCCTTAATGTTGATTTTTCATCTGTTAATAGTTTCAAATACGAACCAAATGCAACAGAGCAACAGCCTCTAGATGCATCTTTTGATTGCAGTACTTAGAAAAAAATTTCAGTTTATCTTGAGATATATTGTAAGCGAGAGTGACCAAGTATTTGGGTTTGTATCTTTCTTGGGATATACAATAAGAGGCCAAGAACTCTCATGATGCATGCAAGGAAAGGTTTACCTTTATCCTGCCACAGATGTTATGTTAATCTGGAAAAAAAAGGCTTGTGTTTACATGGATCTACAATTGCTCTTTATCTGTGACGTGAACATTTTATTTAATTTCCAACAGGCTCGTGTGAGGATGCAATGACATTACCATCACCATGATTACAATAAACAGATGATTGCACAAGTCACTAATTAATTATTTTCATTGTTTTGCTATCAATTTCCTGCTGATGAATCAAATTTGCAGTTACAAACTTACTAGTTGTCACCCTGTTTCCTATAATAGCTGCTAGTGTCATCGCACACTTCTGTGATGGCTGATGCAATCATCTTGCTCGCCTATGGTGGACACTGCTCTAACCCTGTTCTTCCACTGTGTTCGCTGCTACCATTCCTTCTTCAGCTGATTTTACCTGTTTGAGTTTATCCGGCTTGGACAGGTGTGTCCTTGGTGTTGTTTTGGTTGATTTAAGACTTATCACAATACAGTGGCACTGAGGGCAGCCCTTTCTAAACCTGCAGAATTCAAACAGGTGAAATCAACTGAAGAGGAAATAGACACTGAAATTTGCATTTTACATTTGCAAATGAAGATGTTTCCACTTGTGGGGGAGTCCAAAACTAGGGATCATCAATATAAGATAGTCACTAATAAATCCAATAAGGAATTCAGGAGAAACCTCTTTACTCAGAGAATGGTTAGAATGTGGAATTTGCTACCACATGGAGTAGTTGAGGTGAATAGCATAGACACATTTATGGGGAAGCTAGATAAGCACACAAAGGAGAAAGGAATAGAAGGATATGCTGATAGAGTTAGATGAGGAGGGATGGGAGGAAGCTCCTGTGGAGCATAAGCACAGACACAGACCAGTTAGGCTGAATGCCCTGTTTCTGTGCTATAAATTCTATATAATTCCATGTAAATGTGCAAAAATATGAAATTGTGATGGAATATCCGCTTCTGAGATCTCACCAGAGACGATGAACTATTTCTTGATTGATTTGTATAAAATTTAATATTTTCCTTACCAGTTGCAGGTGGATAATTAAATTTTACAAAAATGATTTGTATCCCTGACAGAATAAACTTACTTAAATAAATAAATCTCTGCATGAAATATGAGGATAAGCTTTTTACTTTTACTATCCATCTGTTTAGGGTGTGGCTTTTATAGTGAAGGCCAAGAAATATATCAAACTTTAGTTTACTATTTCCTTTTTTGCAGCTTTCCTTCTTTGTTTGATACTGCTCCGGGGAAGCGCCTTGGGATGTTTTACTACGTTAAAGGCGCTATATAAATGCACGTTATTGTTTACCAAATAGCTGCAACAGTACCTAATGTAATTGAGCAGAACTATTTGGTAAAACATTTTAAGTTTAGCACTTTGACTTCCAGAACTTACTACCTGCTTACTTGATTAATCATTATTTTAAAGTTCTCAGTATAAACATTAACAAAAGAAAACACCTGCTCTGTGTACAGTACTGTTCTGTTACATGTTTATTGTTAATTAAATTTCTCTCTTGGTTTATAACCTGAGCCTCGGTCCGATAGATTACATATTCATCCACCTACCAAATATGAGAAGGTCACATGGCAGCACATGATATATTCCAGAGTTATATTGAAAGGATTCTCTGTTCAATCTCTGGATCTCACTATTTGATCAATATCTATATAAATATAAAGACACGCACTGGTTCTATAGGATGCAAGGTTATTTACTGGAGTGGTCTCTGACACCGAACCCAAGTAGTAAAATATATGGCATAAAACTCAAAAATGATGTATTGTACAAAAAATAAATTACAGCTATATTTCCTGTCCTAAAAATAGTTTCCTGGAAGTTCTTATTCTCAGTAGTTACAAACAAGTCCTGACACACACTGTGAGTGGCTATGCTTGCTCTCATGATAAAAATTCTAGTTGTTGTACGTACAGGTGCATGCTGGGAGTTGTTGCCTGCTAGTCTATGTATCTTTAACTCAGGCTTAGACTATTCACATAGGTATAAGCCTCCAATGGAAAACATTTGACAAGCATTCAAACACAAAAAATGCTAGTTTATCAGTAAGTTTGAATAATTTACTTATAAATATAGTTGTTGGTATTTTTATTATGTTCCAAACCTTATTGCCAGTAGTAAGTGCTCGAGAATAGTTGAAAGCAAAGATAGAGGCCAAATGGATTTTCAAAAATATTTGAAGTGATTTTATTTGTTTCCCTTTTCTTTTATTGGTTGATTTTGCTGACTGCCCAAGCTTGATTCATTGCTTTCAGACATCCTTAGATTGCTTCATTGGAAGTTAATCTACCCACATTGCTTGTATTTGATTCATACATTTCCTACCTCATGTGATTTGTTGCTATTTTATGAATAGGAAATTTGAGACAATCAGATGTTAGTGTGACACTTTGCAGCAGGACACATTGAAGGAATAGAAGATGTAAAGTAATGACATCTACATTGCAATAAGCGTTTCTACATGTTCATTAATAAGCAAAAATGGTGTATCCTGTCTTTATGAAAGCTGCATTATGCTATTAGTGAAAATAGATTAATGAATTATGCTAAATTGGCCTACTTTACATGCATGGACTAGTTTCATTACATAATTACTTTCCTAGAATTCAAAAACCATAAATAAAAGTACCCTAGTATCACCAGGTCCTATGCATAGTGGGCAATCTCAGCATTTAACTTAAGAATGTTTACACTACAATGTGGTACAGGCTTAAAGCAAACAATAAAATCCACAGTAGCCCTGCGATACAACAATGTAGGAATATAAGAATGCAGAAACATGAGTAACCCATTTATACTAATTATTCATGTCCTGTTTCGGGATTTTACCTCGCCATTTTTTGACTTATAATATATGGGCAGGTCACTAATCCTAGAGAATTAGAAGCGAGCAACTATCTGGATTTCTATCATATGGAGATCTTCAATGTAATAGCAATTGTCAGCAACAGTTTTCATATGGTAAACATGTGCTGAAAGAAGTCACATTTTTAACCATGTGGAGATCATTACTGGCTTAACAGCCATACAAAGCAGGAAGACTGAATTCACTTATATTGTGTGATTATTACAGATAGTTTCAGTGGACACATACAGTTCAATACTGCTGTGAACTTTCCTCACTCCTTACTAACTTGCAAAAGGACTAGCCCATGTGCCCTTCCTCCTACCTACACCGGCACTATATTAACACTATAGCCTGAATTTTGTGAGTCGAGTAAAAATGGGGCTGTGCTAGCATATGGCATAAATTCATCTGCACTGTTAACATGGGGGTGATTCATACCAACTTTTGATTGAAATTCCTCCCCCCTACTTTTGAATAGGCTGTTGTCACAGGAAAAGTTTGGCTGGGGAATGCAATATCTGTAAAGGAAGCAGCTCTTAAAAGACTGTAGCTCACCATAAAAGGGGGAGTTGTGGTCGTGAAAGAAAAAAGTGGACTAACCGTACGCCATGGCACAGCTGAGACATCTCAGCTACATTGTCCATTTGATTTTGTAGAGTTAGAGGTCCTGCTGCAGGAGATACGCCAAAGGAGGATGGCCCTATTTGGGGTTGAAGACCATCACCCAGTAACAGCACAGATTCAGCTGAATGGATAGAGGTTACCAACTGGGTCAATGTCGCCATGCAGGTCCCTCATGCCTAGGGGCAAACAAGGAAGAAATGTGTTGATATCAGCACCATGGTGAAGGTTAAGTGTGCTCCTCATTTTTGCTCACGTTTCTTGAGGTAAATTTTAACAGAAAGCCGGGAAGGGACGGGGGGAAGGGGGAGATTTCCAGCTGTGAAACCCGGAAAGTAAGTGGCGCGGCCTTAATGAGGCCCATCAATGTCATTTCCAGGTTTCACGCTTGGCAGTCAGCCAAGTGTGAAACCTGGAAATGACTGGCTGTCAGCAGGGAAAGGAGCTGCACATCAGAGAGGGGGGGTGGGACGGAGAGAGATGATCGGGGGTGGGGGGGGGGGGGGGGGAGGAAAGAGGGGAGGGGGATGTGGAAGACATCAGGGGTCTAGCCAGCATCGTGGATTGGGGTAGGGGGGCAACAAGCATCGGGGATTGAGGGAGTGGTGGATGTCAACCAATTGCGGGGGTCCTGTCAGCTAGGTGAGCTTGTTGGGCCTGGATGAAGCACTCCTGCTCCTCCAGCACACGAGCAGTGCAATAAAGGCAGTCAACTCATGGATCTGGCCCTTCCCGCCTGCTTTCACCTGACGTGATTCGGAGGCGATGGGAAATCTGAACAGGTAAAGTTAAATTTGTTTTAATTGTGCAATACACAAAATATTAAGTACCTCAAGTATCTCAATGAGGTACATTGCCCTTTTAAGTATCGGCCTGCCGACTTTAAGTTGGGGCAGGACTTCTTTGTGGTCTGCTCTCCACAGGCATACAAATCTACCTTGGTTAAACCAGAAGTAGGCATGTTGGGACCAGGATGCGGTCCCGCTCCAAAACTTCAACTTCACTGCCCACCCAACCCCAACCCACTGTTCTTGCGGGTTAAAATTTACCCCCTTATGTGGGTCATCAAGTGTAGGGGACAGACCTAAGCTGGGAACTGCAGTACCCTCTGGGAGGTACAAATTGAAACACTGTGCACAAACATTGCCCTTTTGTGCATAGTTTTTTTACTGCGCCAAATCTGAATGGAACACTTTTCTTGAAGGTGGCAGCCGGGATTCTGAGGTGTGTGGGCTGTGATGCTCCTTGGCTATTTGGGGCTTCTCACTGGGGACAGCAGGCATGGATGCAGAGGATAGCCTTGCTCTCTGAAGAATCACCCCCCCCCCCCACCCCCACCCAGTCTAGTTCTTTCAACGCAGGCATGGTGGGCTGCAGAACTGACATGCACTATGGTGCTTCTGTGCACAGATACTTCCTGGAAATTATTTGAGTACAACTTTTTCTATTCACGAGAGCCATTATGGCTGTGACTATGGAGGAATCTGCATCCAGTCTCTGCAGTGTCATCTCGCATGGCATCACCACTCTGCATTATACCCTGGATAGTGGTCACCTCAGAGATGCCAAGCCCTCACAGCAGGATTCCATGCTAGCAAACTTTCCAGCTTTGGTAGAAACTCAAACGGCTCTGTGCTCCACAATGGAGAGAACGGTGGATCGAACGGGTTAGGGCTTTGAAGGGATCAGTCATCTTCTGCAATCTGCTGTCCCACAGATCAGTGGAAGTGATGAGGCCCAGTCCCATGGCAGTGACAGTAGCAGTGGCAGTGGAGTGGTGGGACCAGTATGTGCTGGTCTCTCTAAGGGAAAGGGAGGATGTGGTGTCCTCAGATATGATTCTAATCCTCCACCACCCTGTTCACGCTGGGCGGGCTGGGTTAAAATCAGACTCTGTAGTCCCCTTTAAAGTTTCTCAACGTCAAGGAGGCTAGTTACAGTCATGTAAAGTCAGTTCACTGTGATCTTTTCCAATAGAACCAGCTGAGTCTATTTCAGAGGAGTGAAAACTCTGGACTAGTGATGAATGTCAAAGGGATTTCCTCACAATGTATCCAGTTATCATCATTCAGATCATGGAATTGGGCTGTTTGGAGATAATCACAGGCCAGTTCTTTTTATTTCTTAGTCAAATTCCACAAACATTAGTGATTAGGGGTAGAGACCCTACATCGCTCCAGAGCACCCTACTCTTCTGAAAGGGGAACCCTGTTACTGGAATTAACAAAACAAGTAATTTATTAAATTCATGTGTGTGTGCAGAGGCATAACCACTAATTAGCTGCCATTTATCCAGGGGTATTTACAATTCTTTGTAGATACCCCACCCTTTTACTCTAAAAGTACTCGACCCAACATATGTTTTGCTAATGTTATGGCGTTCTGGTTTCTTGGTTACTGTAACATATGTGTGCTCCTACTGATCTGAGGCCTTTGGAATATCTCATGTATGGTCTTTTACCAGAAGTAAAACAAGTTCCACTTGCTCAACCTGTTTAGTAATTAAATATTTATGTAGTTTCAAAACCTGCTCTGGGGGAACTATATAATTAGCCACATGCAGCTTTCCTTTCAGCTGAAAACGTCATTGTTTTTTATAGCAATAAGGAGTGGTAACAGACCAGCTTAGGAATGTCTCAGTCAAATCCTTCTGGGAATGTAGCAAAATTACCTATTTCTCTTGTCACATGCTGAGTCTGTTTATTCTGACTGTCTACCTGGTAAAATTCACTACAGCTTTCAGGAAATGGTCACTGTTCACCGCAAGGGTTTTATCAACGCAGTCACACCCATTTGCTTCAGTCCCATTGTGATCTTACAGTTGCTTCATTATATCTTGATTTCCTGTGCTAGCGGTGCCAATTAATTATACCATTCAAAATAGTCAAACACTATATTATAAGTTGTTGTACCCCTTGAAAGAGTAAGACAGTATCAGCAGTAAGTACTGTCAAAGGTAACTACTTATCCATGGATTTTTTTTCCTGTTTTCAGGACTGCTTAAAAGATTCCTGTTTATTTCCTATTTTAACAGACAAACTGTAAAGTAACTGCTTTGGAGTAACATAAGTCAAGAGGCTCCCCTCGGAGCACATCACCTTTTAACACTGGTGTCAATGACTTGGTCTGTTTCCACGCTGATTAGGACCTATCATTTTTTGGCGCTCAGTCTCAGCTAAGTTTTTGCTAAAACGTACAAAGCAGACACGGTCCCAGGGGACACTTTTGGCTCATGTCATCCCCCAAGCACCCTCTAAATTGTCCAATTAACAGAGCTTTGAGTTGTACCATAACTAAATAACTAACCAATTATAGCTCTGTTTTAACTCCATTTTCTTTTTCTTAATATTGCCTTCCTCTCTGCTTTATTTAAAAAAAAAACATTTTTACTGTGAATCATAGTGTCTTGCAGTTAACTGCACTTGAACTATTGTAATCTCAGGTTCTATAAATGTGACAGTGTGGAGCACAAAACATTTAGAAGCAATATTGGAAGAATTGTGCATTCAAATCTATAACAAGTCCTACTGTTGAAAAGTCAATATTTGCTGAAGTGCCTGAGTGCGCAGAGTAAGTTTAGATTGGGATGAAAGAAGGGAAGGTTGAAGTTAAAGGTTAAAGATCAGAAATCTGAATTTTCACCACTTACATTCAGTTACCTATGGCTGGGAGGCACTTCTTCATTCATTACAGCTTTACTTCTGTGAGTTCTTTTGTAAATCAGAGAAATTGGTGGGTAAAGGTTTTATGATGGACATGTCTTTTGAACCACAAAAATTATGGGCTATTTTCTTTTTTACTTCATTCCTTTTATCCTAACCCTGCAGGAATTAAAGCTATTTTCCCAGAGTACATCTTAAGAACCAATGATGAACTCTTCCATATGATGTATAAAATAATATACATTTAAAAAGACAGCTTTGATGACTGAAAATATAGGAGGTAATTTGACATTTTTCTGCCCTTTATTTTAGGGGAATTTCTCTCTATTTTCCCACCCATTTTTCTCTCTGGGCCATGCTCCAAACAGTTGAATTGACAGGTGTGTCTCAGCAATGCTGCTCTGAATTGGTAAAAGGAAGTAAGTGAGAGGGGCTGGTTAGAACTTGCTCTTTATTTTCCCCTTCTTCTTTGCCTCTGTTCAGCACCTTCCTGATATCAAACTTCTGGATCTCAGTCATAAGCATGGAATCAAACCTAGCCTCACCCCCAAGGCCACCAGCATGAGAGCGCCAGTGAATTGCTCCACTATGCTGCCTCAGGTAAATCCATATTTTAGATTTACATTTGCATTTGATTTACTTTGTCGGTAATTTCAGCTTCAGTGTAGATGTTAAGGGGATCTTTGACTAAACTGGATTATATATGCTTTCCTGATACTTTACTGGATAAAAGTATTGCCCAGTGCAGTTTAAGTTAAACAGACCAAGAAAATCCTAGGTTTGATCTCAGCTGGACAACAGTTGAACACTATAATTGATCTCAGCGCCCTCGCATAGGGAAGGAAACAAAAATAAGAATCAGACTGATCTCCTGATTGCTATCTGTTGACCTTGTTGGAAAGGTACATGTGTGACTGTCGAGTGAGGACAGGATGGCATTCACTCTATGGTTTAATAGCCATTTAACACTTATTGCCTAGACTTCAACATGACGATTGCCCCTTGGCAAGGTGCTGGAGAATTGCACATTTTAGTTTTAAAGCGCTGCTTTGGTGAAACCATGATAAACTCAGGATATATATGACGACGTAGAAATACATAGAAGTTACAACCAGTCCATGCCAGCATTTAAGCAAATAGTTCTAAGCGCCTTTCCCATATCCATTCAACCACTTTTCTTCATCCACCTATCCAATCTAATCTTGAATGTTGACACAATTTCTGCCTCAACCACTAATCCTAGAAGTGAATTACACAGCCTCACAACTCTCTGGGTAAAGAAATTTCTCCTATCCTTTGTCCTAAATCTCTTACATTTAATCTTGTATCTATGGCCTAGAACAGATCATTGAATTATATAGAATAACATAACTCATTAATTCTAGCCATAGAACAGTGGAATCGCATATGGAGAACTTGTACATATACCTAAATTTTATTGATCATTTTCTCCATTCCCAGATTTTATTGATCATTTTCTCCATTCCCAGAAATGAACAACAAACTAATTACAGCACAGTAAAGTGTGCCTGCACACTGTCAATGTAGATTGTTATTAACTGCAGCAAAAAAAAGTTTATCTCCGTTCCTCGAAACTGGACAAATCGAAGTGTGAAAATTTTAATCACAAGCCTTAATCTGCGATGTCCACGTAATGAAAACAAACATGGTTAAAAAAAACAGCAAACCACATTCATTCACCTGTATAGTGGGTGATGGCACAGCCGAGGTATAGAATACAAAAGCAGGGATGTAATGATGGAACTGTATAAAACGCTGGTAAGGCCACAGCTGGAGCATTGTGCACAGTTCTGGTCACCACTTCATAGGAAAGACATAATTGCTCTGGAGAGAGTGCAGAGAAGATTTACAAAAATGTTGCCAGGGCTTGAAAAGTGCAGCTACGAGGAGAGATTGAATAGGTTGGGGTTGTTTTCCTTGGAGCAGAGAAGGCTGAGGGGAGACTTGATTGAGGTGTCCAAAATTATGAGTGGCCTAGATAGAGTAGACAGGAAGTACCTGTTTCCCCTCGCGGAGAGTTCAAGAACTAGAGGACATAGATTTAAGCTGATTGGCGGAAGGATTAGAGGGGACAAGAGGAAAAACTTTTTTACCCAGAGGGTGGTGGGTGTATGGAATTCGCTGCCCGAATTGGTGGTGGAGGCAGGGACCCTCAACTTTTTAAAAAAGTACCTGGACCTGCACCTAAAGTGCTGTAAGCTGCAGGGCTACGGACCGGGTGCTGAAAGGTAGGATTAGAATGGGCACCTGGTTGTTCTTCAAGCCGGCGCAGACACGATGGGCCGAATGGCCCCCTTCTGTGCTGTATCTTTTCTATGGTTCTATGGCAGGGCAACTTAATATAATCAGTCTTTCTCTTTCTCTGTGCCTGATCCAATTTTATTCTAGTTTTCTTTTTTCTCATTTTTTCTCTTATCTTTCTGTCTTTTTCATCCTTTTCCCTTAATTTTTTTATTTCTCAGCTGTACCTGGTTATAAGATTTGGAAGGATTTCCCCCTCCTTTCTCTCATTGGAGAGTAAAGAAAGCAGAAGAACGTTATACAGGCAGGGCTATCCCAGCACCCGTAGTGATAGTGACTACCCACCCCAGCGCATAGCAGGAAATTGTGGGGACTCACAGTTTTTTGACAATCACTGGCGATTGACAAGGTTCTTCCTCACTGCACCCGTTTGGAAAATTGCCACCGAAAAGTTTTCTTCAATCTGCCTTCCAAATGCAATTAAGTTTCACAGAAATAAATAACAAATGTAGACTACTGATTAAACGTAGCTTTTTGGAGAAATAACTGTAATTTGGCTCAGATGCCTGGTTAAATCCTAACACATCTCAACCTACAAAAATTACTGTTATTGTTGTTAGCATCTGAATCTCCTGCTCCCCGATACCAATACTGTACCAAGAAAACAGACCAAACTGTATTCAAAAACCCTTATATTCTTCAATACTGGATTCACTTTGCAGTCTACATGTTATATATCATTCTTATTATATTTTTGTCTATACCATTTTACAGCATCTATATAGTGCAATATGCAACCGGTAGACCTTCGTTACACAATTGGCTGCACTTCATATGACAGGCAGAAAAAGACCAGCTTGTCCATCAAGCCTGCCCGACACACCAGGATGGCCGGACCATCATGGCTAAACACTTCTTCCCATCCGCTCCCACCCCCACCTCCCACCCATCCCCACAGCCATTAAATCTCCTGGGAGAGGCAAAAAAGAGAAAAAACCCAGGGCCAATAAGGGAAAAACACACTCTGGAAAACTCCTCTCCGACCCCCTCGCAGTACAATAGACATTGAGCTCAGTGACAGTGGAACTCTGTCCATTCATGGAAACATGGAGGAACTTTGTTCTGGAGCAGCTCATTTCTAACGCAATGAGTGAGCTGGTGGGAGCGGCACTGCTCTCATAACATTAGAGAGAGTCAAAAGTAAGTTTATAAAGTTTCCAGGAAGTCAACGGACTGTCTGGCACTTTGCACCAATTTGTAATTATATTGCGGCCAGTGCCAAGCTGAAATGGCCCAAGACTACCTAGCAGGGATGGTCACTTTAATGTGCTTGGGAGTTAGAACATCAATCTGACTTCCGAGTTATACTGCTATTTTCACATCAATGCACACCGGAAACTGCATCGCATCAGCAAAAAAGTAATTGTGTAACTGCAGCCAAACACATTTTTGTAAGTTTTTCCAGAGGGTAACATTGATTAATGGAGTTTTAACAGATTGTGATCCTCTAGGGGGATCAAACACTGTAGATCAATTAATACCATTTCCAAAAGCAAGATAAGTCTTTTTGAGCTTTAAAGTGGTATTTGTTTAACAGCTCTAAAATAAAAAGTTTCTGTAGATCGTCTCCCTGACTCCTAAAGGTAAAGCGAGCAAAATTACAAAATACCTATCTAATCTTATTTTTGCCATCCTAAGCCAGTTGCCTTTTTTGGCAAGACATTTATCATGGTCCCAACTAGAACCATCTTGTTTCACATAGCATTTAATGATCCCTTTCTGTATTTATTCTTATACCTCTTAATCTTTTATCCCATTTTTTTTTAAATCAACACAGTATTAATTGATTCAGCTAAGAGTCTGTTCCACAAATCCACAACTCTGCAGGGAGAAAACTCAAATCTCCCTCAGTGTCGGTTCACTTAATACTCATCTTCTAGCACTGTGCTCACAGTCCAAGGTAAACAATGTGACTACACATACGTTATCCATTCTTCTTAAGAATTCTTTAACAGTTGGATCATGTCTCCTTTCAATCTTGTTTTCTCTAATGAAAAAGAATTCCATCCTCAAATAGCATTAAAACCCGGTGGTCCACATTGGTTCTGTGCCAGGCCACTGGACTGAATTATTCATGGTATGGGATTTTTGGCACCCTGTAATGCATGGCTACTCTTGGCAAATACAGATTGACATTGGATTGGTACTGGCCAAGGAAATGCCCTGTCCTGCTGGCTGAAAGAGGAAAACATGGAAGCAGAAAAGTAGCAGAGATGAAAATATAAAGAAGAATTTACAGAAGCAATGATTGTCTGCAGAGGGTGCTTGTACGGGATTTCGATTTGCAAAGAAATCATAAAGAATGCTTATCATATAGGTTGTGATATATTACAGATTAAAGTAACAGATTACTATATGTTGTTAAAGAAGAACGTTTATACAAAGAATTCCCCAGTAAGTTGACCTTAGTAGTTATTTTTCACAGAATATTTTAAACAGGAAATTCTCACCACGACCACAGAATATTCTCATTAATTCCAGATTTTAAACAGTTGCCCTGTTGTCTGGGGCACATTTCAAACAATGTGAAATTAATCTACTCCAGAGGTGTAATGGTTTCAAGGATGTTGCAATCAAGTACATGTCCACTCTGTTTTATTATTTGGAGAACAATTGAAACAACAAAATGTGGCCAGATATTACAGTTGCATTTCAATTTCCAAGAGTGTAATTGGTGCCCTCTTTATCATTCATTCAGCCAAACAAATTGCATCTAGTGTGGGAGCCACATACTAGCTATCCATTACCGTTGCCTCACAGCTGTGGAGTAATGAAATATGTATCCAATGATTTGCTAAAAAATAGAAATGCTTTGGTTGATAAGAAATACCAGGCAAACAGAGCAGGAAATCTTTTCTCTATGCTTAGTCCCAATGTGAAAAGGTTGACCCAGAAAATGTGCAGAACAGTGGATCGCAACCACTGGTGACCTCCAATGCTGGTCCTGCTAAGATTGGCAGTCAGTGGGAAAACTTCAAACCTCGATTATCGGACCACAATCTTAACCTGGACCCTGAAGTGTGATGTTTACCGCTTTGATACAGCCTTTGCCAAGGTTGGAGGGATGGGGAACAGAAGTGACAGAACAGTACAATACCCAGCCCTTGTTTGTTAGTTGGAAAAGAGGATGTGAATTTGCATGGGGTGTTTGCGTGAACTTCAAGGTGTCTATCGAAGAGAACAGCAATGTATCATTCCTGGCACGGGGAGAGCCTGTATCTAAGGTGATCAGGCTCAACACAGGGGCATACGAAGATGGCACAATTTAAGAAGCCTAGCAAGTTAAGATTACCCAACAATATCACATATTAGATAGAGGGCTCAAGATGGACTGCCAAAGAGTGTGGCCTGTTAACCTCGTCCATGTTTTTTGGCTGCCTACGTCAAGCCTTCACACAAATCCATAGCTTTTTCATTGCATTTCACACATGTCCACAGGGTAAAAATTTCAAAAATGGGAAACCCGACCCCCAACCCACCTCCAACCCACCCACTTCCGATTTTAACGGAGGCATGTTTGGGTGCGGCCGAGTAACCCGCTTCCGAGAAGCATGTCAGTCATTATAAAATGTTAATGAGGGTACTTTCATGAGATTTTAGCAGTAATTTGAAATTAGGTTTCCTGGCACTCAGGAAACTCAGCAGTAAAACGGGGGCAAGACTAAGCGGCACTTCATGGGGCTGGTTAAAGGTCAGGTGTGCCGATATAAATAAAGGCTGAGTGCTCACAGCTGCTTTCTCAGAACCTTCTGGTAAACGATTTGCTGAGAGTCCTTGTGGTGACAGACATATTGAAAAACTTTGGAGCTTTTTAAACAGAGAACATCAGGAAGGGTGGCACCACGGCTGCTTTAGATTAGACTTCGAACGAGGAAGACAATCACCATCCACAGCAGCAAGGTCGTGCTTTGGTGAGAGCAACAGAGAGGAGAGCAACAGAGGCTGAGTTCACAGGAGGCACTACTCACCAAACAGGGTTTACAGACAGAGGCTGAACTTCGTTGACCTCTCTGAAGAGTAGTGATTCGAGAGGCTCAGATTAACACGTCACGTGGTCGCAGACATCTGCAGCCTCCTTCAAGAACAGCTCCTTCCAGGGAGCCACCAGAGACATAGAGGGTCTCCCAGTTGGCTGCACATAAATCCATAAGGCAGATGACAGATGGGTTGTTTGCCAGGGCATCGACTTATTTCAACTTCCCCTGCAACAACAATAGCCAGAATGAGCAGGCACTCGGATTTGCATCTCTGGCTAGCTTCCCACAGGTACAGGATTCCATCGATTGCACACACATGGTAATTCAAGGACCACCAGATCAACCAGGAGTATTCATCAACCAGTGGCTGGAGTCATACCTAGCACAAAGGAAGATGGTAGTGGTCATTGGAGGCCAATCATCTCAGCCCCAGGACATTGCTGCAGGAGTTCCTCAGGGCAGTGTCCTAGGCCCAACCATCTTCAGCTGTTTCATCAATGACCTTCCCTCCATCATAAGGTCAGAAATGGGGATGTTCGCTGATGATTGCAGTGTTCCGTTCCATTCGGAACCCCTCAGATAATAAAGCAGTCCATGCCCGCATGCAGCAAGACCTGGACAACATCCAGGATTGGGCTGATAAGTGGCAAGTAACATTCATGCCAGACAAGTGCCAGGCAATGAACATCTCCAAAAAGAGAGTGTCTAACCACCTCCCCTTGACATTCAATGGCATTACTATCACCGAATCCCCCTCCATCAACATCCTGGGGGTCACCATTGACCAGAAACTTAACTGGATCAGCCACATAAATACTGTGGCTACACAAGCAGGCCAGAGACTGGGTATTCTGCGGTGAGTGACTCACCTCCTGACTCCCCAAAGCCTTTCCACCATCTACAAGGCACAAGTCAGGAGTGTGATGGAATACTCTCCACTTGCCTGGATGAGTGCAGCTCCAACAACACTCAAGAAGCTCGACACCATCCAGGACAAAGCAGCCCACTTGATTGGCACCCCATCCACCACCCTAAACATTCACTCCCTTCACTACCGGAGCACCGTGGCTGCAGTGTGCACCATCCACAGGATGCACTGCAGCAACTCACCAAGGCTTCTTCGACAGCACCTCCCAAACCCGCGACCTATACCACCTAGAAGGACAAGGGCAGCAGGCACATGGGAACAACACCACCTGCACGTTCCCCTCCAAGTCACACACCATCCTGACTTGGAAATATATCGCTGTTCCTTCATTGTCGCTGCGTCAAGATCCTGGAACTCCCTACCTAACAGCACTGTGGGAGAACCTTCACCACACGGACTGCAGCGGTTCAAGAAAGTGACTCACCAGCAACTTCTCAAGGGCAATTAGGGATGGGCAATAAATGCCGGCCTTGCCACATGAACGAATAAAAAAAAACGCAAGGGCTTTCATTTCATCAGTGCGCAGCAACCACAAGAAAAGGTCTATGCAGGTCTGCGACAAATTCCCTGGGAGCTGCCATGAAGCTTTCATTCTACAGCAGTCCAACATTTCCGACCTCTTCGTACCTGGAAGCAGACTAAAGGGCTGGCTACTAGGAGACTAAGGAGACCACCTTCAAACCTGGCTGATGACATCTGTGAGGAACCCCACCAATGAAGCCCAAGAGCGGTACAATGAGAGACATATCACCACCCGATATGTCACCGAGCAAGCCATTGACATGCTCAAGATGCACTTCAGGTGCTTGGACAGGCCTGGAGGCACCCTTCAGTACTCGCCAGCGAGGGTCTCAGGAATTATCGTGGTGTGCTGTGTTCTGTCCAAGATTGCACAGCAGCGAGAATTAGAGGTGGAGGATGGCGAAGGTGCTCATCACTCATCATCTCATGACGATTCCAACAAAGAAGAGGAGGAAGAGAATGATGAGGAAGATGAAGATAGGGCGCCGTACACCAGACCAGCCATTCACATTGCTGCTCGAGGGTTCATTTAGTCACTCAGACTGGACCAAATTAACTATCATATCCCCTGGCCCCAAGCCCCCACTAACCCAACCATCCACCAATTGTACTTGCCCCAATTGATCCCGTCAACTCATGTCTTCACATTCATCACAAAGCAACTCAAAAGGCAAGTTGCCACTCGGCACGCAAGAATGGGCAACATGGGGAAGTGGTACAAATTAATAAGTTTTATCGGAGGTAATACCAAAAGGAAACTTAATAATGTAACATTTTCACAAACACCCATGTGTGAATTAAAATTTATTTTTCTAAGTTTGCCTATTGCTCCTATGTGGTGCAACCCCCGTGGCTTCAGCAAAAGCTGAGCAGGTTGCTCAGATCCCTGCTTTGATTGTTGAGATACTCTTGGCCTACGACCTCCGAGTGTTGGAGCCCGTTAGGGCCCCGCCAAAGACTGCTCCATCTGCACCTGTGCAGGGTCAGACTCGGCCTTTGGGAGATGAGGCAGCACGTTGATTATTAACAGAGCGAGGGGCAATGGGTAAGACCCGGGAACGCTTCGAGTAGAATTCCCACTTCCATGTCCCCTACCATCAACATCCCTCCCGTGGGCCAGCAGCACATCACTCCTGCCTCTCTGCTGGGGAACAGCTTGATGCAGATCAGGGATGCCTTGTAAGGCCTTGAAGCTCCATGGAGGCGGCCACTCTCTCCATGGCAGACATTCTCGCAATGACCTGCGACATCAATCCACAAATGTTCAAGCTGGACTCCTCCATCCTCTGCTATTGTGAACATTGTGCGTGACACGTCAGCCAGCACTTTGCAATTTTGCTGCTGTCCCTCTATAATTCTGCTTTTCATCAATGGCTCCTGGGTTTCAGCATCTGCGTCCAGCTGAGCAGAGCTTGGAGAGGAGTGTGTCCCCCGACGCAGACTCTCCACAGCTGTCCCTGCCACCACTCTGTGCTCACTTGTGAACTGTGACGCACCAGGTGAAAACCCAACTAGCTGTCTAACAGGACCGAAGTGTGAATATTTGCGCTGGTGCCTGGTAGTCTGTCCTGTGATGGGTGCGCTCTCAGAAGGAATCAGATTCTCTGAGGAATCGTCCTCAGGAAGGTAGACAGACTGCTGCTCTACGCGTGAAGGTCTTGGGAGAGAGAAGTGGATATGAATTAGTATTGGCAATGTACTCAGCATAAACTCATCGACAGGCCAACATGACTGAGGCTTGTTTGAGATATGGGACAGGGATATTTAATTCTGTCACCAGACAGTTACAAAATCCCAGTCTCTCCACCTCCGATGGTCAGCGACGCAGAGATGCCACTGATCTCCATTGCCTGTTGCTCTGCTTTTGTCAGCTGCATAACCTCCAGTCTTCTCCCTCTCCCTTCTGTTCTGTTCTCTCTTCTCCTGGAACAGGGGAAACAACAGACCTATGAGTGACTGCAAGGCATGTGTTCACCCGATGGATGCATTTGGTGAGGGTGACTATCAGGCAAATGCATCACATTGCATAAGGATTGAGGTGAGTGGCTGTGGTAGATGGATAAATGGGGAGGTGAGGAAGTGCCTAGAAAGTGAACGATGGGTGTTCTTGAAACTTAAGTGGGTGTGAGGAGTGATGTGATGAAGTAGGCTTGACAAGATAGAGTGGGGGGTGGGGGGGGATTGTACACCACAGGATGTAGGTGAATCTACAACTGTACTCACCTTTCCTGACCTGATTAGGTCATTAAAGCACTTCCTATGCTGGATTCAGGTACGGGGCACAGTGCTCTTGCTGCTAACCTCCTCAGCCACCTCTAACCATGCTTTTCGGTGACAGCAGCAGGTTTCTTCCTCCCATTGCTGGGAAAGATTATCTCCTTCCTGCTCCTCACTGCACCCAGTAGTACATCAAGCAAGGCATCGTTAAACCAGGAAACAGCCCTTTACCATCCAGAGTCCATCTTCAAACTTTGTTGTCTCTTTGCACAAACTCCTAACTCCTCCAAGTTCCATCTTTAAAAATAGTTGAGTTAAGATTGCATCATGCGGGTTCGCATCACACCCGCTGTCGTGCATTGACGACGCTAAACCTGGAAGTGAAATTATACTTAGGCAGCCATGTTGAAATAGGACATTCCAATGCCCCAAAACCTCTTCTGGGTTTGGCGCCAACTATCACCTCCCCCCCCCCACCCAGAACCCCCCTCTGCGTTATTATCAGGTCCCCACACTCAACATGTCTGCAGATTTTGACACAGTTGACCACAACATCCTCCTCCAACACCTCTCCTCCGTCGTTCAGCTGGGTGGATCTGCGCTTGGCTGGTTCCATTCTTATCTAGCCAGTCGTAGCCAGAGAATCATCTGCAATAGCTTATCTTCCCGCTCCCACATCGTTACTTCTGGAGTCCCCCAAGTATCTATACTTGGCCGCCTCCTATTTCCCATCTACTTGCTGCCCCTTGGTGACATCATCCGAAAACACAACGTCAGGTTCCACATGTACGCTGACACCCAACTCTACCTCACCACCACCTCCCTTGACCCTTCCACTTCTCTGATTTGTCACAGTGCTTGTCCAACTTCCAGTACTGGATGAGCAAAAATTTCCTCCAACTAAATATTGGGAAGACCGAAGCCATTGTCTTCAGTCCTCACCACAAACTCCGTTCTCTAGTCGCCGACTCCATCCCTCTCCCCGGCCACTGTATAAAATGGACATATTTCCAAATTAATTTGCTGTTCTTCAGAAAGTCTTAAAGGTATATGTTCTCTGGTTTTGCAAGTGTCAGTGAAGATGAACATATACCTTTAAGACTTTCTGAAGAACAGCAAATTAATTTGGAAATGTGTCCATTTTATACAGGCACACAGTAATGATGTTCTGCTTTAGGTGCAGCCATTTGGAAATGTAGGGGAGGAAGAGAAAGGAAGCCCTGCCTTAATTCAAACATCTTCACGAACATGGCATCCTATTTGACCCTGAGATGAGCTTCCGACCACATATCCGCTCCATCACCAAGACCACCTACTTCCACCTCCATAACATCGCCCCTCCATATCTCTGTAACTTCCTTCAGTCCTATAGCTTTCTAAGATCTCTGCGCTTCTCCAATTCTCACCTCTTGCGCATCCCCAATTTTAATCACTTCACCATTGGCTGCCGGGCATTCAGCTGCCTAGGCCCTAAGCTCTGGAATTCCCTCCCTAAATCTCTCCGCTTCTCTACCTCACTCTCCTTCTTTAAGACGCTCCTTAAAACCTACCTCTTTGACCAAGCTGTGGGTCACCTTTCCTAATATGTGGCTCGGTGTCAAATTTTGTTTGATAATCGTTCCTGTGAAGTGCCTTGGTATGTTTTACTATGTTAAAGGTGCTATATGAATGCAAGTTGTTGTTGTGATGGTGGGTCTATGTGATCACCTTGGATAAACTGAAAAACGGTGAAAAAAAAATTCATCTTCACTGACACTTGCAAAACCAGAGAACATATACCTTTAAGACTTTCTGAAGAACAGCAAATTAATTTGGAAATGTGCCCATTTTATACAGGCACACAGTAATGATGTTCTGCTTTAGGTGCAGCCATTTGGAAATGTAGGGGAGGAAGAGAAAGGAAGCCCTGCCTTAATTCAAACATCTTTGTAGCCTTTAATGAGGCTTACTCCTGAAATTCATCCTGATGTCAGTTTCAAATTCACCTTTCACTCATTTGAACCTGTGTCCCCTTGTCCCACTATAATGGCTTAGCTTTCTATACCATTTAATATCTTATATGCTTCTATAAAGTCACCTCAGTCACTTTCTTTCATAGCTCAATCCTCTAACAACAAAGTTCAGCTTTCTAGCTCTACAGTGCATTGCCTCCAGGGTTGGAATGTTTCCCTTGTGCCATTGGGCAGAGAGATTTGCTCTGCGCACTAGCTGTAGCACAGTTAAACCCATTCTTTATGAATATTTTATGATTTCTGTACACCAAGCTCACAGAGGAAATCTTCCCTTGGGTGACCAAAAGCAGGCACAGTTGATAAAGCCAATAAGTTACTTCTCTGTAAAATTATGATTGAAATAATATCTCAAGAGTTACTAGTGCTTAGATCCAGCTCTCATTTGTACTAGAAACACAAAAACTGCTCCAACATTTTGTACTGATCCAAAACTTCATTGTATAATAATATGGGGAAACTTTACATATTACATTTTCCTCTGCTTTGCATCTCAAGTACATCTATTATCAGGGTGGAAAGCAATAAAAACATGAGCAAGTCTCTGTCCTATTAGTACTTCACATGCCTTTCTTGTTGTGGTTCTGGTGGGGGCTGCTTCGTAGTACCACAACAAGGCATAAGGATGTAAATTTAATTTAAATGGAGGTCAAGTGATGTTATAGTGACCTGAACTTGCTTTCCTCCATTTCTGCTGGTCACAGGTCAGTTGCAGGCTGCTTGTACTTAAAGTAAGTGTTCAGTGTGCAAAATAAACTTAAGAAACAGATAAAAAGTTGTGAAGCAGTGCATGAAATGATTTTTGGCCACTTTGCTGATCTCAATAGTAAAATTATCTGTTGTAGTAGGCTTGTACTGGGTGGGGTGGAGGGGGGGGTGGTGGAGGTTAAGCTGCTAAAGAAAGCCGGGGAGTTTGGAACTCACAATCACTCTTTGTAGAATGGGGATGGCATTTGATACTTCACTACACCCCAGTTGGTGGGAAAATATGAAAGAAGCTAATTTAGATGACAGGAAATGGAATTATCATTGGAGGCGGCCATTATTCTGTTGTGTGTACATAACAGCCCTGCAAGACTTTCCTGGACCTCTCGGTTCCTGGGTGAACAGAGGACACCTGCTGCTGTCAAGGTTCATGACCCTGCTGCAGCAACCTTGCACAATAGTGGTGCCCACATATAAAATGGCACATGCCTCTGCCGAGCCATCATTGAGAAGACGATTGGCATGCTGAAATAGTACTTCCAGTGCCTGGACAGATCAGGCAGCATCCTGCAATACAACCCAAGGAATGTTTGTGGGATCATCACGGCTTTCTGCATTCTGCACGAATTGACAGAACCATGCACCTGGAGAAGCTGCAGCAAGAGGCTTCAGAAGATGAGCTGGAAAATGTGGCTGAAGAGCCAAAAGTCGAACATTAGTGTGGTCTAAAACATTGTAAATACTCAACTCCCCAAAAACCTTCCCACTTTACACTACAGTCTGCTCATCTTAATTCAAAACTACATAAATCAAATGATCTTATATTATAACACAAAAGTCCTATGATCCTATATTATATCTGTTGCTTGATTCAAATGAATGGATAATTCCAATATTTTGAATTATGAGCAGTAGACTGCATTTCCGTCCTACGGCTATATCTAAAAGCACACACATTTCAAAATGTTATTGTGATCGCTAATACGGTTTGACATTATTCAGCGGTAGTGCTTCACCTCCATGCAGTACCTGGTGTAAATAATAATGAACTGAAATGATTGCCCAACATTATTTACTGTACAAACTGCCACAAAAGGTGACGAAAATAAATACGGCTGTTCTGATTTATTTATTGATTGTGATATTTATAGTTTACTTTTTTTTTTAAATAAAGTTTTATCCATACAAATGGTCACTAGCTATTGCTGAATTTTGCGGTTAATGTTTGAGAATTCGAAGAACCTTGGCTCTAAACCGCAGCCCACATAACCTGACACCACCTGTCCTGTCACCGATGCTGCATAATCTGATGGGAAACATCGTAAGCAACAAAATCCTTATAGCCCAGCAATGAAATACAAGTCCTGAGAATAGAATCAGCCATTCTCCACTCTCCTACCTCATGTTCCTTCAATACATTTTGTCCAAAGCCTTGGCTTTAATTGTGTTGTTCTTCCTTTTCTTTTGACACAAGCAAATGTTCCATGCCACAAACGATGACAGCCCCTGGCATATATGAGACCACAAAAGCCATGCTTGTTTGATAAATGAAATCCAGTCTTTTGCTGGACCAGTATGAATGTTGATCTGCTATCTGGTCCAGTGCAGATGTCTGCTTTTTAAATTATACATCATTAATCCAGGAAACAGGTAGTTATCTTTTTGGTGCAAGTATTTCTCTTTTCTAATTAATCTTTAATTGCCTTACAGCTTGTAGTACTTCCTCAAACAGTACAAAAGTGCAGAAAATGTGTTTTTAATTGACAATTATCATGCCATGGTGTGTTTGTGGCAAGAGAATCATGTCAGCAGTATTAGATCATTCAAATAAGATTCAAGGAAACCACATGCCAGTATTAAAATAAATAGAAGTCGAGCACATTTCCTTGTGGCACATATGTCCTTTAGAATATGGTAATTGCTAAACTTTGTGTTTCTTCATACTTGATACTTCTGGATCATTAAGGACACTGTAATGCAAACGTATGGCTCAGTAGGATCAGTCCCACTGGCATGGAATGTACAGGTATGAGCTGGAAAATCAAGCAGAGCATCCCTTTCTCCCGATCACAACTCAATTAGCACAGTGCACAATCTCCTGTCTGGCTTAAAGGCTTTTTTGTGTGAACGTATTCATTTCTTCAGCACCTTTTTATTGTTGTTCTTTGACAGAGCCCTTGACTCTGTTTTTTATTTTTTTTTAGTATCACAAGGAGAGAATGTTAGAGGGAAACAAAAATAGCCAAATGTTGTCTGAAAAATCACGAGTAAGTTGACTGTAAGCAAATAATTTGTAAGACTTCGGCAGAATAGGAATAACTGAAAAAAATATTGGCCATGGAAAGGGGCTCTTACATTACAAACCTTCACTGGAGCTCAAGGAACTAGGAAACTCCATGTTTGAATTTCTCCAATCAGGATTCCGTCCCCGCCCCACTACTGAAACAGCTCGAACCAAAATCACAAATGACATCCTCTGTGACTATCACATTATCCCTCCTTGTACTCCTCAACCTTTCTGCACCTTTTGGCACATTGACCACATCATCCTCCATTGCCCAGCTTAGTGGGATTGCCCTCGCTTGGGTTCATTCTTCCCCATCGAATTGTAGCCAGAACATCGCCAGCACAGGCTTCTCTTCCTATCCCCATGCCATTACCTCCAAAGTTCCCAAAGATTTGGGCCCCTCCTCTTCCTCATCTACATGCTGCCCCTTGGCAATCACATCCATAGTCATGGGATCAGTTTCCTCGTGTATTCTGACAACACCGCCCTCTCCACCACCTCTCTCGACTCCTGTCCTTACTGACACACATTGTCTCCCAACGCCTCCAATGTAAATTCTCATTGCCATGTTTAAATCCCATCGTGACCTTGCCCCTCTCTTTCTCTGTAATCTCTTCTGGCCCTACAACCCTCTCAAACTCTCTGTTCCTCTGATGCTGCCCTTTCGTGCAACCCCCTGGCTGTACCTTCAACCGTATAGGCTCCACGCTTTGGAATTTCTTCCCTGAAGACCTCAGTCTTTCCTGCTTTAAGACCCTCCTTAAAACCCACCACTTTGACCAAGCTTTTTGTCACCACTCCTAATATTTCCTTCTTTATCTCAGTATCTATTTTGTCTGATTATGCCTCTATGAAGCGCCCTGAGACATTTTTCTAGGTTTTATATAAATGCAAGTTGTTGTTGTTACATCTAAGTGCAAGCTACAAAGTTCCATGGCAAAGGGTAATTATGGTGATCAGTTTTAAAGCAATGAAATAAAGTAATTCACGGTTGAAATGGTTAAATAAAAATAGGCACGCAAGGGAGATCAGCCATATAAACAATGTGGCTACTAGAGCACTGCAGAGGTTAAATATTCTGAGACAAATGGCTCACCTCCTAACCCTTCAAAGCCTCTCTACCATCTACAAGACTTATGTCAGGAATACTCATGACTCACTTGGGTGGGTACAGCCACAATAACACTCAAGAAGCTCAACACCACACAGGACAGAGCAGTTGACTTGCATGGTGCCCCTGCCTCTGAACTCCATATCCACCCTCTCCACCATCAGTGCATTGTGGCTACAGTATATATGACCTACAGTGTGCACTGCAGCAACTCACCAAGGTTACTTTTACAGCACCGCCCTCCCCTATGATCTCTACTACCAAGAAGAATAACAGCAGCAATGTGTAGGAAAACCATTAATTTCAAGGTCCCCTCCAAGTCACAAACCATCCTGACTTAGACATACATCATCATTCCTACATCGATGCTGGACCAGAATCCTGGAATTGCCTTCTTAACACCATTGTGGAAGCATTATCACAACGAGGACTGCATTGATTCAAGAAAAAGGCCCATCACCACTTTCTCAGGGCAACTAGGGGTGGAAAATAAATGCGGCCTTACCCATGTCACCCACATCCCAAAAACAAAAAAAAAGCACCACAGTCAGACAGCCCACTGCTACTATTATGCCACTAACAATATTTGCAGACCTTGATTAACATACTTGGCAGTGACCGAGGAAACCTGCCTCCGAAGGCTGCAGGTTAGCGCTGAGCTAGTTGCAGTGCTGTGTCATCTGCTGCAAGAAGAATTGTAATCTATCTCCACTCAAGGGACAAAAAGTAAAATACTGAAAATGCTGGAAATCAAACAGAAAATGCTAGAGGCACTCAGCAGGCCAGGCAGTATTTGTGGAGAGAACCGACAAGTCAACGTTTCGGGTTTGTCGACGTTTCGTCAACACTGGAAGATAATTACCATAAGGACACCACTACCAATGGCAGTCCAGGTCACCATTACTCTCAAGTATTCTGCCTTTGCCTCCTTCCATGTTGGCACAGGGATCATCTGTAGTATCAGCTAATACATTGCCCACACATGTATCAAACATGTTTTAATGTGTTACTGCAGATATTTCTCTTGTGCACCAAAGGTCATACTTGTAAATGAGTTCTCGTTCCCTGAGCCACAATGCAATTTCATACGCACAATATCTGGTAATGTAGCACCGCCTAGGGTTTAAACAGAAACCCTTGTTACAATAAAAGCTTATAGGATATGACTTGACCCCACCTTCATGTTCTTCTAGTATTTAGATAGTGGAACAATAAACATTCTATCAGATTGTAACTTTGTAGTTAATAGCCTATCAGGTTTATTAAAAGTAAAGGTTAAACAGTAGTATAAAGTCAATACGCATTTCCATGGAGCTGTAAAAATAACAATAGATGCAGTGAGGTGAGAGTGACTGCCCTTGACATCAAGGCAGCATTTGACCGAGTGTGGCACCAAGGAGCCCAAATAAAATTGAAGTCAATGGGAATCAGGGGAAAACTCTCCAGTGGCTGGAGTCATACCTAGCACAAAGGAAGATGGTAGTGGTTGTTGGAGGCCAATCAGCTCAGCCCCAGGGCATTGCTGCAGGAGTTCCTCAGGGCAGTGACCAAGGCCCAACCATCTTCAGCTGTTTCATCAATGACATTCCCTCCATCATAAAGGTCAGAAATGGGGATGTTCGCTGATGATTGCACAGTGTTCAGTTCCATTCGCAACCACTCAGATAATGAAGCAGTCCATGCCCGTATGCAGCAAGACCTGGACAACATCCAAGCTTACGCTGATAAGTGACAAGTAACATTCGCACCAAACAAGTGCCAGGCAATGACAATCTCCAACAAGTGAGAGTCTAACCACCTCCCATTCAGATTCACTCACAGAATCATACCTTTGAGCCAATGTCCCAGACTCTTCAATCACCATCCCAGGGTATGTCCTGTCCCACCGGCAGGACAGACCGACCAGAGGTGCCAGTACAGTGATATACAGTCAGGAGGGAGTGGCCCTGGGAGTCCTCAACATGGGGTCCGGACCCCATGAAATCTCATGGCATCAGGTCAAACATGGACAAGGTAACCTCCTGCTGATTACCACCTACCGTCCTCCCTCAGCTGATGAATCAGTCCTCCTCCATGTTGAGCACTTGGAGGAAGCACTGAGGGGAGCAAGGGCACAGAATGTACTCCGGGTGGGGGACTTCAATGTCCACCACTAAGACTAACTCAGTAGTACCACTACTGACCGAGCGGGCAGAGTCCTGAAGGACATAGCTGCCAGACTAGGCCTGCGGCAGGTGATGAGCGAAGCAACACAAGGGGAAAACCTACTTGACCTCGTGCTCACCAATCTACCTGTCGCAGATGCATCTGTCCATGACAGTATTGGTAGGAGTGACCACCGCACAGTCCTCGTGGAGATGAAGTCCCGTCTTCGCACTGAGGAAACCATCCAACGTGTTGTGTGGCACTATCACCGTGCTAAATGGGATAGATTCAGAACAGATCTAGCAGCTCAAAACTGGGCATCCATGAGGTGCTGTGGGCCATTAGCAGCAGCATTGTATTCCAGCACAATCTGTAACCTCACGGCCCGGCATATTCCTCACTCTACCATTACCAACAAGCCAGGGGATCAACCCTGGTTCAATGAGGAGTGTAGAAGAGCATGCCAGGAGCAGCACCAGATGTACCTAAAAATGAGGTGCCAACCTGGTGAAGCTCGAACTCAGGACTACATGCATGCTGAAGAGCAGAAGCAACATGCTATAGACAGAGCTAAGCGATTCCACAAACAATAGATCAGATCAAAGCTCTGCAGTCCTGCCACATCCAGTCGTGAATGGTGGTGGACAAATAAACAACTAACAGGAGGAGGAGGCTCTGTAAACATCTCCGTCCTCAATGATGGCAGAGTCCTGCACTTGAGCGCAAAAGACAAGGCTGAAGCGTTTGCAACCATCTTCAGCCAGAAGTGCCGAGTGGATGATCCATCTAGGCCTCCTCCCGATATCCCCACCATCACAGAAGCCAGTCTTCAGCCAATTCGATTCACTCCACGTGATATCAGGAAACGGCTGAGTGCACTGGATACAGCAAAGGATATGGGCCCTGACAACATCCCGGCTGAAGTGCTGAAGACTTGTGCTCTGGAACTAGCCGCGCCTCTAGCCAAGCTGTTCCAGTATAGCTACAACACTGGCATCTACCCGACAATGTGGAAAATTGCCCGGGTATTCCCTGTCCATAAATAGCATGACAAATCCAATCCGGCCAATTACCACCCCATCAGTCTACTCTCAATCATCAGCAAAGTGATGGAAGGTGTCATCGACAGTGCTATCAATCAGCACTTACTCACCAATAGCCTACTCACTGATGCTCAGTTTGGGTTCCGCCAGGACCACTTGGCTCCAGACCTCACTACAGCCTTGGTCCAAACATGGACAAAAGAGCTGAATTCCAGAGGTGAGGTGAGAGTGACTACCCTTGACATCAAGGCAGCATTTGACAGAGTGTGGCACCAAGGAGCCCGAGTAAAATTGAAGTCAATGCGAAAACTCTCCAGTGGCTGGAGTCATACCTAGCACAAAGGAAGATGGTAGTGGTTGTTGGAGGCCAATCATCTCAGCCCCAGGGCATTGCTGCAGGAGTTTCTCAGCGCAGTGTCCTAGGCCCAACCATCTTCAGCTGCTTCATCAATGACCTTCCCTCCATCATAAGGTCAGAAATGGGGGTGTTCGCTGATGATTGCACAGTGTTCAGTTCCATTCGCAACCCCTCAGATAATGAAGCAGTCTGTGCCTGCATGCAGCAAGACCTGGACAACATCCAGGCTTGGGCTCATAAGTGGCAAGTAACATTCATGCCAGACAAGTGCCAGACAATGACCATCTCCAACAAGAGAAAGTTTAACCACCTCCCCTTGACATTCAACGGTATTACCATCGCCAAATCCCCCACCATCAACATCCTGGGGGGTCACCATTGACCAGAAACTTAACTGAACCAGCTACATAAATATTGTAGCTACAAGAGCAGGTCAGAGGCTGGGTATTCTGCAGCGAGTGACTCACCTCCAGACTCCCCAAAGCCTTTCCACCATCGACAAAGCACAAGTCAGGAGTGTGATGGAATACTCTCCACTTGCTTGGATGAGTGCAGCTCCAACAACACTCAAGAAGCTCGACACCATCCAGGACAAAGCAGCCCACTTGATTGGCACCCCATCCACTACCCTAAACATTCACTCCCTTCACCACCAGCGCACATTGGCTGCAGTGTGTACCATCCACAGGATGCACTGCAACAACTCGCCAAGGCTTCTTTGACAGCACCTCTTAACCCCGCAACCTCTACCACCTAAAAGGACAAGGGCAGCAGGCACATGGGAACACCACCACCTGCACGTTCCCCTCCAAGTCACACACCATCCCGACTTGGAAATTTATCGCCATTCCTTCATCGTCGCTGGGTCAAAAACCTGCAACTCCCTACCTAACAGCACTGTCGGAGAACCTTCACGGACTACAGCGGTTCAAGAAGGTGGCTCACTACCACCTTCTCAAAGGCAATTAGGGATGGGCAATAAATGCTGGCCTTGCCAGCGACATCCACATCCCACGAATGAATAATAAAAAAAAAATTGCTAATTCTGTTAACAATACTAAACCTGGACCCATGTCCATAACATAAAGCCTATATTTGAGGTAACATCTAACTGCTGCAAAGTATTTAGGTATTTGTTTCTATGACAGAGATCTCAAAAAAACAGCCAAACACATTTCTTTGTCTGGACAAGGAGCTGTCAATTAACCCCTAACTCTAGAGATATCTTGTGGGACCTCCCCTGCTGGCAAGATCTCATTACCTGAGATCAAGGCAGCCCTTCATGAATACCAATAAAACAATTAAAATATATAATGGAACCTGGCTGGGTTTTGTGGAGTACAAAGCTGACTCTGTTAGTCCAGCTATTAGCAATGATGATATGCATCTGAAGCATTCAGATTTGTGACACCTTGCTACACACCTGAAGTGATTGAATGAACAACCAGAATAGAAGTTTACAACATGGAAACAGGCCCTTCGGCCAAACATGTCCATGTCGCCCAGTTTATACCACTAAGCTAGTCCCAGTTGCCTGCACTTGGCCCAATAGAATCATAGAAGTTTACAACAAACCAGAATAGTTGAGGTAAAATAAAAAGGTAAAATTGAAAATGCTGGAAATCTAAAATAAAAACAGAAAATGCTCAAAATGCACAGCTAGTCTGCTAGAATCTGTGAAGAGAAAAGTCAGACTATGACATTGTGTGTATCATTCATCAGATTTGAAAACTGAAAGATCAAAAGACATTTTAGTAAGCATGGAAAATTGGAGAGAAAAAAGGGGGAGGACGGAGGGAGAAAAACAACAGATATATCAATCCCAGAGGAAGAGTGGGATAAATGACATGAAAATTGCAATATAGAAAACAAATGACATAAAAGACCACCAGTGAGATGATGCAGAGATATAAAAAGGACAAAATAGGTTAATAGTATTTTAAATTCATTCTCAGGATGTGGGCATCATTGGCAAGGCCGGCATTTATTGCCCACCCCTAGTTGCCCTCGAGAAGGTGGTGATGGGCCATCTCCTTGAACTGTTGCAGTCCGTATGGTGAAGGTGCTCCCACAATACTGTTTGGTAGGGATTTCCAGGATTTTGACCCAGAGACAATGAAGGAATGGCGATATATGTCCAATTTAGGATGTTGTGTGACTTGGAGGGAACTTGGAGGTGATGGTGCTCCCACGCCCCTGCTGCCCTTGTCCTTCTAGGTGGTGGAGGTCACGGGGTTGGGAGGTGCTGCTGAAGAAGCTTTGGTGAGTTGCTACAGTGCATCCTGTAGACAGTACACACTGCAGCCACGGTATGCCAATGGTGGAAACAATGGATATTTAAGCCACCGATCAAGTGGACTACTTTGTCCTGGATACAGTCGAGCTCCTTGAGTGTTGGTGGAGTTGCACCCATCCAGTCAAGTGGACAGTATTCCATCAGATTCTGATTTGTGCCTTGAAGGTGGTAGAGAGGCTATGGGGAGTCAGGAGGTGAGCCATTCGCCGCACAATACCCATCCTCTGACCTGTTCTAGTAGCCATGGCATTTGTGTGGCTGGTCCAGTTCTGCTTCTGGTCAATGGTGACCCCCAGGATGTTGACAGTGGGGGACTCGGTAATGGTAATGTCATTGAATGTCAAGGGGAGGTGGTTAAACTTTCTCTTGTCGGAGATGGTCATTACCTGACACTTGTGTGGCGTAAAAGTTACTTGCCACTTATCAGCCCAAGCCTGGATGTTGTCCACGTTTTGCTGCAAGTGGCAGGATGAAAAGACACAGGAGAGGTCCATTCAGATGAAAGCAATGAGAAAATAAGGAAAAACAAAGAAAAAAGAATAAAAAACAAGCTGCAAAAGCAACAGATTTGAAATTAAAACAGAAAATGCAAGCGGAGCATGATAAGAGAAGAGGAAAAGCAATGAGATAAGAAAAATGAATAGGTCTACACCATGGGCTCGGCCCCCTACCAGCGCTATACTCTGATAAAGGGTCTCCAACCCAAATGTCAACCCAGCTCCCCTTCCCACATCACAAGCACCCACAGCTATAGGGAAAATGGAGGGTATAACCAAGGTATGAAGTTACTAAAGTCAAACCAGAAAGCTGTAATGTGCACAGCACAAAGATGAGATACTGCTCTTAAAGTTTGTATTGAGCTTCATTGGAACAGTGCAGGAGATCAAAGACAGAAATGTCATAGTGGATATGTTAGGAGGAGTTAAAGTGGCAATCCATAGGAAGGTCAGGGTCATACTTGCAGACGTAATAGAAATGTTCAGCAAAGCAATCACCTAGTTTGTATTTGGTCTCCTCAATATGAGGAGACTGCACAATTAACAATGAATATAGTATACTAGGTTGGAGGAAGTACAAATAAATTGCTGTCTGATGTGGAAGGAATGCTTGGGGTCCTCGACAGTGGTGTTGAAGGAAGTGTGGGAAGGGTAAAATGATTGAGAGGGAGAGTGGGTTAGCATTCAAGAGTTGTTTGAGCTTTCAGTTCTTAGTATCTGAAAGAAAGAAAAATAGTTTGATGTTAAAGCTTGAATGAGATGAAGGATGATGTGGAAATGAGAATACAATTAGGGTATCGATTGAGAGAAATGCTGTTGAAGAGGTGGAAATTGTACACGGGACGTGCGAGGTACTGTCTTATTCTAGGCCACTCACAGAGCTGGCAGAATTCTCTTCCAAACCTACAGTAATGGAAAAAAAACAAATGCTTGCATGTTGCCTCCAACAGATGCTTTCAAACACAGTTTGCGGGGCAATTTTAACCTAATCCGCCTATAGGGAAACGAATGGTATCAGGAGCAATGTTGGTTTTACACTCCATCTGATTTTCCTCTTCATTATGGAGAGTAATTTTGGGTGAGGTGTAAAACTAGAGTTCTACCTGATCCTGTAGATTTCCCGCCCAGGTTAAAATTGCTCCCCCCCCCACCGGCATTTCAAGATATTGGGTTGATTTTGACTTCTGAGACCAAACGACTGGTGTTAATGGGGCGGTAAGGCTATTGACCCTATTGTGAGGCCATTCCCATCCCATTAACACCAGGCAAAGCAAATGAAAACTGAAACCATTGTGTGTGGTGCTTTTTGTAGTTGTGTGTGTGAGTGAGAATGAGGAGAAAACCTAAGAGCAGGTTGGTACTAGCTCTAACAGAATATTATTTGGGGGATACCAGTGGTTTATCATTCCCCTACTCCTTCGATGATCTTGTATGCTGTGTTACAATAATATTATGTGTGAAGTCCTTTAGAGATATGACAAGACTTTCAGTTGTAAATTGCAGCTCGAATGAATGCCCTGCTAGAGTATGGTATGCAAGGTAAGCGACAAAAGAATTGTAAGGCTGCATGGGAGCTTGGAATAGACTGGTTGTAAATGTGAAACAGGTTTACAGGCAACACTTTGTGGAATGCATTCTTGGGTCATCCACCTCTTAATTCCAACTGTTAGATGGTCTTATATTTGCAGCTTCCTTAAGGTGTGATGTCTACTTCCTCATCTGTTTGCAGGTCCTGTGGCTGCTGTGAACAATATGATTCTAACTACTATCTCCTACCAGGCATGCTGAGTTGTTGTCCTCTGAGGAGAAAGCCTTAGAGTGGCAAACAGGGCACCTCCTCGCACCCACTTCATGCAACAGCACCTCCACTTTACCAACCACCAGACCGGGGTGGGGGGGGGGTGCGGGGGTTCTGGTCACCTGCCCACAGACTTGGGGCTAGATTTTGATTATCGGGTAGCCAACCAGTAGAGCAGACTGGCTGCGTCATAGTGCCAACGGGTGACCTGGTTCATTCTGAGGACTGGGCCTCATAACCATACCCACAGTGGGCTACAGGCTGAAAACAGGTACCCCGGGGCAGCCTGTTGATTCAGAGCTGATGCAACTGAGGATCCCTTTAACTGCCACTCCATTTGGCCACCTCCTGACTTGCATCGCCCGTGGTTGGTGGGTGGGAGCAGGAGCTGGTGGTGGTCAGGTGGGCGGAGATGAAAATGGCACGGGCTCTAAATACCATCACTTGACCCCATATTTGCTTTATGGGCACCAGGATGCAGTTCCATCCCAAAATCAGAACAGCCATTAACGCAACGGTAAGTCAACGTAACTAGCAGCTGCTTTATTTGGTTTCACTACCGCACCATTTTTGAGCGCAAATGGGCCGGTAGTGAGATGAAAATCGTCCCCTCACTGTCTAAATTTGCCCATGAAGAATGGTTATGGGAATGAGGTTCTGAAAAGCTGCCATTATCTGTTGAACCAGACCCTAGACCGCCATCTTCAGGAGAGAAGTGGTAAAGGAAAAAAATTAAAGAGAAAATTGAAGGGAAAAATCATACTGCTCAGTTTTTTAAATATTTGGACTATTTTGTTATTTTTATTACAATAGGGGAAGATTTCCTCTATAGGGAATGTATCACCCATCCGTAAACGCATTTAAGAAGGGATTTACAATTTTGCTGCACATAGCACATATAGGAAATCTTCATCTTATGTGTGTAAATTACCAATGAATATAATCCAGTAATCAACGTGAATATTAATTCAACGAACTGTACAGGTCATAAAATATTACAGTTCTGAAAATAAACAATCATACTATTTAAAACAAAAGCAGAAAATGCTGGAAATACACCACAGATCAGTCAGCATCTGTGAAGGGAAAGGACAGTTTATTTCAAGACTGGACCCACCATATTCACCCAAAATGTTTTGATGTCATATTTCCAGTATTTGCATTTTTTTCCTTTTCAATCATTGTTTTTATGTTGCATCCATTAAATAGAAGATATTATCTGGTTTTGAAAAGGAAAGTTTTAGTTCAAAGGAAATTCAAGAGTTCACTTTGTACAGCTGGCTGTTCACAATATACTCCAGCCCAGTTTCTGTTTTGCTTAATGATATCAGCTGAAGGAGCAGTAATGTTGTCCATAGATCTGAAATCATATTCGATAATAGTACTTTGTACTTGCCTGTTGTTACTGACTCTAAGTCACCTTAGAGTAGTAGGTTTCACAACAGTTACTGTACCTGTTCCTTTAGGTAATCAGAGTAGGGAATCACAGTCTGAGAGTCCAGATATGCTCAGTCTTGGAAAGAGCATAACATCAATGGCGATAGCAACTGTTGAAAGGTCCAACTGAATGGTTCTGGCTTCTCAAACAATGTTATTGTGCTAATGGAAAGAAATAAGTCCCATTCTATTTATTACCATCTATGTTTCACCCAGCAAGCCAAATATTCAGCTCTGAACAAGCCACATCACATGACTGCACGGGAGTACTGCATGATGAAAGCATGGGGGAAAACAAGAGCAGTAAATGCTGTGCTGATTACCCGTTTAAAAAACAGCTGGCTGAGCATCTGGTTTTGAAAAAGATTGAAGGGTACAGGGATAAATATAGACTTAGATGATCAAACAGACTACAAAAACACTGTGGTTGCAGTCCTGTAAAACTGTAGAATATTTTCTGAGCAATGCAACTGGCCAGTGTGGAATAGAATAAAATGTATTCCTAGATTGATATTCTAGACCTTGTGATAGATCATTAATGGTTAAGGCCAAACTCTTGAGAATTTTCTTCTTAATCATTTTAACCCTCTGAGCACCATGGATGTTTTTACTTATCCAACAGCTGTTGGGCTCTGGTGGCTACTAATGAGAATACACATTATGATAAGTTATGCACAGTTTTGTGCCATGGATCACATCCACCGGGGAATGTGCTGAAAATGCCTTAGCTCATTTCAGCCAGCAAAGAAAAAATGTTCATCTCATCCATCCAGGCGGGATTAAAACCTAAGTCCCAGTGTCCTAATCTATTACTCCACAAAGTATTTTTTAAAGTTGTTTTTCGTTTCCCTTAAGAGATGATTTTTTTGGGGAGATAATCCATGACTGTGCAAATTGGAAGGAGTCACCTTGATTGGTTGAGTGACATGTTCCTTGCCTTTTTTTTAAAATAGGCCACTGATGAATTGAAGAAAATTCTTTCACATTTTTTTTCGAATCGAACAGAAGTAGTAGTAAAGTCTTTGAGTCCCCTATCATATGACATTTTTATAACATTGCCTGGGTGTTCAGATAGCGTCACTGTGAAAATGTCATATCACAATTGAACTCGACACCCTAGCCTCTATTTCTTTTGTTTCTAATGGAACTTAGATGAATCCTATGACATTTATGCCCTCTCTGATATTTATACATTTTCTTTCTTTATCCACACAGTGTGCCTCCTTTACACAGTATTGTTCTTGTCTTGGACTGCCTGTAGAAATTCTGCTAGGTTTAGATTTGCCACTTCATTGCAGACATCCACTTAAATCAGTTGAATGGTACATTAACTGATCATAGTGAGTTATATATAACAAGACATTTCTGATCTTTACTGAACAAAAAGAAATGCTTAAAATGACAAATACATTGTGATTAGTCATGGAGATTTGTTTTATATTATCATGTAATATAACAAATGCTATTTAAGTGTAGACCTTAGAAATATGCAATGCATTTATCACAGTGAGACAACAGCTCATCATCGTAAGAAATAAAACTTTAGCACAATCAGTTCCTTCTTTATTTGTATAAATAATTAAAATACTGCAATTACTGTAAAATTGTATTTATATTTTCAGGAATATTTTATGGTCTCTAAATATAGATGAACAACTTATATACTGGTAGAGTTTCGAGGACTCTTATCAAAATAGCAACAGTGATAGCTTAGTGTCTTATACATCATGTGATTTATACACTACATTTTATGGTATGTTTGGATCATTTTCTGCTAAAACTGCAGAATAATAATAATTATAAGTAGCTACTTTGCCAGAGACAGTTACTTTCATTAATTCCTTTGCAGTTGTAAAATGGACATCAAAACTGGCTAATTAAGAATGACGAGGTATGATTCCTTTGAACATTTTTAATGTAATTATATAATAGAAAGCAGATGTCAATGGAGGAAAATGTTAACTCTAGATTAGCAGTTCTGTCGATTTTATGGCTAACTGCCCACTTTGCATGAGAATTCAAGCCTTGTATAAAGAAACAACTGCATATGGGTGGTGAGTATAGGGATGCATGAACATGTTGTTCAGTTTGGGAGCCTACTGATAACATTCACCAAGATCACAAGCATATCCAAACATGATCGTTTTAGTCCCTTTTAAAGATCAGAAACCATTTCAAAAAGTCAAACATAATATAATGTTTCAGATGGTTTGATCACCATAAATTGTTCTCAATTATCTTTTTCAGTTCCTGAAAATTATGGTCACCAAAATTTGGAATAGTTTCTGAAACTAACATTATACACCTGCCCTCAGCAAATTAAAAATGTCAACCAAAAAACTTACATCAGTATGAGATTTTGTTTCCTTGTGAGGTCAGCGGGTTGAAACTTTTTTTTAAAAAAGATTTGTAATTATAGAAGCTCTTGCGATGAAAACAGCATATGAGAATACTCCTGGTAATATCGTAAAATAAATACATTTACTGCTGCTTTGATGATGTCACATAATATTTACATTTTTCTGGAGCCTCAATTACAGCCTTTTATGAAAGTATGAAAAAGTTGGCTTCACAATTTGCATCCAGCAAAATACAGTACTGAAATTTTTATAAAAATAGAAAATGAAAACACATAGAGCTAGATCTTGACTCTGTGCGATAGTGTAAAACAGGTGATACGAGTCAGCAGCCCATTTTACTTCTCTCCCAAAATAAAAATCGGGAAAGATGTAAAACAGGCTGCCGGCTCGCTATCACCCGTTTTAATCGATTGCACAAAGTCAACATCTACCCCATAGAAACCTCATTTTGCTCAACTAATAGGAGGCACAAAACAATTTTTTCAATAATTATTAAAGAAGCAATATAGCCTTCAAATTACTGTCAGTGATGTAATATGGACACTTAAATAAGCAGGTTAGCATCTCCATTAAAATAGCAGAGTGAGGAATTTGATATGAGCTCCTTAAGCATTCATATGGTAACATTGCCAACAGTAATTTCCAGACTTATATATCATAAACAAGCTGGGTATGCCAGTCAACTAATGAGTTTTTGGTTTATGATTGTGTGTTTCTCTCTCTCTGTACATGTGTGTGTCTTTATTTCTCTCTATCCCATCTCATGTTTTCCCTCTTGCTATCTCTCTATTTGCAAGATTCCAGCTGAACCATTTTAGGGCTTTTACAGATTTCAGCTCTTCAGTTCCATCCTGACTGACATAGTATCACCTAAGAATTCTAACCAATGACACTGATTGCTTGATAAAATACATTCTAAAGCAAAATCAATAAATAAGCTACTGTCTCATGTGTTTTTGTTCTGCAGATTGCCCCTCCTCATCCCTACATTATGGATATGAGCTGTAACTGCTCCCTCCTGACATGTACTCCTCAGTTGTCAGCACAAAAATGCAGGTTACAATAATACTGAATTGTCATATCATCCCAGCCTCAAAAATATTACTGTGCTCACAGCTTCCATCTCACACACGTACTCACTAAAGCAACTAGAATATGTAAATACTAGGCTTTGCACACAGAAAGTCATATGATATAAACTAATGCAATTTTTACATTGAGCCTATTTACTCAAATCTATGGCACTCATTGGTTACCAGGCCCAACACCATCTAGTAGTGTATTTTTTGTGGACTATCAATCCATATTATTTATCCTCTCTATGGCTTGAATTCTTCTCCTGTTTACAGTGGGGCAGTCTCAACACCCGCCAACATGGAACTGTCGCTAACCCACTGCAATTTCCTCCCGGAAACCTCATTACTCATATTTCCAGTCCATTTAACTGCCCTTCTTGGCTTACTGCCACTAGGAGGGAGGAGAATATGGTTCTTGTGCAGCCTTTAAATTTCTGCAACCAATTAAAGGGCAGCATCGCTTTTCAGCAGGACGACAGAAGGAGCAACAGCCTTGGGGGTCTCAGTAGCTGGATTTTTCGAAGAGTCAGTGGAAGTGCTGCTTGTAGAAATGAAGGCCAGTGGGGACCATTTGATGGGTCCTGAGGGCAGGCTGCCCCTGAGGAGAGCTGCTTGGAGTGCGGTGGCTGAGGCAGTCAGTGTAATCTTCAGCATGAAAAGGTTCAATAATCTCATAATGGTGACCAAGGTAAGTCAAGGCTCTGGTGCCAATATACATCCTCTACCACTCACATAGCTCCACTCTCCCCTTTGTCTTTCCAAACACTCAAGAATCTTCTTTACTCAAAACCAATCTCTCAACACACTGTGCCTACCACAAGCACCACCACGGGTCTTCAAGGACACTCCTTTTGAAAAGACAAGGTACCTTCACCACTTATCATCATGGCCTGCATGGCCTCAGATGGGGCACACCTCCATTCACAAGCCTGTAGCATTGTCTTCATTCCTTTCAAAGGAAAAAGGGCGCATGACCAGCACCACAGAAGGACAATGGGGAAGGACCACTGTCAATTAAAATCCTGTGTCTGCAAGAAGAGGAGGTATAATAGGCAGACAGACAGGAGAGCCTGTATGAGAGGGCAAAGTTGGAGGTGAGCTGGAAAGGGAAGGTTGGTAAAGGCTGATCAAGGCTCATCATATGTAGTTCCAGTTTCTTGTGCTTTCTTAAAATACTGCAATACTCTTATACTCACCTGCTGTTTCTTCAAGGGCAAATGTTACTGGGTGCAGAGCTAAACAAGCTCTTCTATGTCTCAGGAGGAGGCCAGCCATTCCAATGACTGCCTAAGCACTTCCAGATCAACAGCTGCTGCCCTAACTCTGTTCTGGAATTTTAACTGTGCAAGCACCAACACACAGACATCCGCTCACAAGGAATTAGTTAAACATTTAGAAGGGTAGTCACCGTTTGAGTTAATGAGCACTAGTGAGAATGAGGACCTGGGAGTGGAAGAGAGGGAAAATGTCATTCCTTTGTTAGCGTGAAATTTGGACTGTTGAATTAAAGGCAACGATGAAGTGACTAATGGGTACATGGCAGTGGTATTTACCCTAAAACCAATGCTTGACTACTAACAAAATGGACACTATTAAACAAAATGGACACTATTAAATAAAATGGATTCTGTGACTGTGGGAAAGACAGTTAAAAGTGTTGAGTTTGTACATTCCAGAACTGGCTTACAGTCTGGGAATACAAAAGACATTTCGCAACGAACTGATAAAACTATAGAACCAGACGGCGTGAAACAAAGGCATACTGTCTTAAGGCGATAATAGTTGTTCGGACTCAATTGGTTAATGCGTAAGCAGTCCGTTGTTGCTATGCGGACTTAATTGGTTAATGTGTAAACAGTCCGTTGTTGCTGTGCGGGCTTAATTGGTTAATGTGTGTAATCAAGATTAATGATGTAAAAGCTACTGAAAATCTGTATTTCAAAGGTATAAAAAAGCATGACAACCATTTTTAAGTTGAGAAGTTAGCTGCGATACTGCGGAGTGTCCAGTCTTCTCCCAAAGCTTTGTCCAATAAAACTGCATGTTGAATCTTTAAGTCTGACTCCGAGTGGTAACTTTTTTCCCACAACACCTTCATTGGGTGTGGAGAAACATCTAAGACCTCAGTGGGACTATTCGTCCTGTGATGTCATCGACCAGTAGCACTTCTACACCTGTGCCCAGTGGGCTGCAAGGAGTGGGCGCAAATGTCATTGTTTCTCTAGAGAGTGAGCCTGCTTACATAAGCCTCCCTGCAATATCTTCACATGAGGGAGCTTCAATCAAGGGCCTGGCACTCTTTGCTACTGCAAGCACCAGGCTGCCAGAAGTTGGTCTCTCTAGGCTTCCAACTATTCTGAGATGAGAGTCAGCTCATGTCTGTAAGGCTCCAGGGGAAACATCCCATCCCACACACTTCTCAACCTTTTGTCACTCAGAAAGCACTTCATAGGAGTAGTATTTTCAGAACTAGAATAAGTAAGGGCACAAAGGGAAGTCACAGTGTTAAGAAATAGTTGTGGATAGGGAGAATGGATTTCTCTGGCACTAGTGAATATTATTGTTCAAAGTAAACACAGGTTGATCACTTTTGAGTCTGCTTTCAACTTTTGAGTTGGGTGATAGTTGGGACAATGTAGACTTCTGTCTTATAAAGTATCCCTGGCAGAAGTCTTGGTAAGTGAGAGACGTTGTGAGGGTGTGGGTCTAATAAGAACCAGCCACCAAGCATGATTTTCTACTCCTTGTGCACAACAAAAAGCCATAGCTAAATGAAGATTTAATAACTCTCTTTAATAACTCAGTTCTTCCATGTCCAATATGGAAAATAATCCATGTAGTAAAGAATACAGTGAGTAATTGCACCACCTGCAATGGTGGGAATTCTGGATTTAAAGAGATATGTGCAATACTGTGCTGAGGCACTTGAAAACAGGCAAGTCAAAAAGTAGATAAGTCAAAAAACAATTTCAGGAAAGTCTGTCCTTGTTTTGCTTCTATTGCCCTTTTGCAAAAAGAAGCTTTAAAAATCAGACTGATTATTTACCAGATCATCCGTTCTAAGTATCTTTCTCTCTTTCAAGTATTATATTTTTCTGCCTTTGTTTTCCATTTTAGTATTATCCTGTTAACAAGAAATGGCCCACCCACACATGGGGGTCATCTTAAGTTTTATCGTTGGACGAAAAACGAGTGATAGCGAATCAGCAGCCCGTTTTACACCTTGCCCGATTTTCTTTCCATGTAAAATGGGCAGCTGATTTCCTGTCAAGCATTTTACATCTGGCATTTTATACCTTTAATAGGTAGAGCAATACCTTTAATTTCATTAAATTAGTACACATAGGAATTTCACCTACGCACATTAACCAGTGTGCTAAAAGTGGCAGTCTACATAATTTCAACACCTGAGACTGGTGCATTGGGAATCAATGAACAACCACACGTGTCATAAACAATGACTTAACCAGTTTAACACTTAATTAGATTTTAACCAAACTAACTCCTTTTCCTAAGATAGTCGATTGCTTTTCATAAATAGGCTGAGAATTATAGACTATAAGCTAATTTATTTTGGAGCTATTGCATTTTATTCATATTTGATTACCGATGTCCTCTTATTAGATGTTGAGTACTTTTTAAGAAGGACTGTAACGGGAACTATATTGTAACAAATAGGAAAAAAACTTTACCTCTATAAATATATTATCATTAGCTGACTAAAAAGGCAGGAATCACAATGGGCAGAATTTTGCTATAAAAATAACAGTAAGGCTAACAGTGTTCACCGTTATTTAAGTGCAAATCGGAAAGCAACTTCCGGTGACCACAAACGCGGAAATCTGAAAGTTGCTCTCTGAGATGTGATGCTCCTCCAAAAGCTGTGCGAAAATGGCATCTCACTTTCTGGCTCCCTGTTCAAATTATTGAACGATGTGAAGTTCCTGTACTTATGTCGCAGATACAGGCTAAACTTGCTAACAAAAGTCAAATCAAGTCATTTCAAGTCTAAGTACCATTTTAATGGTGTGGTAAGTCTTAATTACTCCCAAACAACCTCTCTGGCACTGAAAATTAACTTTTACAAATGTGGAGTTTCATTCCTTCAGATTTTAATTATTGTTGGGCTTTTTTTTTAAAATGTTTCTTTCTGTCACTTTTATCTCTGTCTCTTAATTCAATCTTTCTTACGCTCTCTTTATTTTGCTTTCTGTACCTAATTTGACATTGAATTCACTATACTAATTTACACTTCCTGGTTATGACTCTGTGCTGTTATTAACAATGCTTCAATCTGATTGGTTAAGGAGTTACACAGCTGCTTGCCCTGTTCACACAGGTCCCAGATGCCCTGTAGAGGGTGCCATACTTTTTGGTTCTCTAATTTACAGGAACTTGCCGTGCAAAATCTCATAGAAAGTCTATGGGCAAGTCCAAGTCTAACCAATGGCTGGTGCTGTTCATTCTCTGCTCATGGCAAAATCCAGCCCCTTCGCAATGATGAGGAGATTAGGAGCTAGAGTAAGTTACGTTGCCAAAAAGTGTTCTTTGCCCATGTGGGAGCCCCGGCTACCTATAACATTGCTCTCTCTATTTTGCAGGTTCCATGGAGAAGGTAATAAACTGCGAGAGCCACCTGAATAGAGCATTAGTGACCTTTATACACTCAGGTGCTGCCACCTCATGTGGAAGGAGCGAGTGGCAAAAGAAATCAAGACAGTGGTGACTTTCATTGTTCAGACACTGCTGTTGCCTTGGTGAAAATGGACAGTTACGTCTTCAGCCAGCAGCTGGCATAACTCCCCAAAGTCTCTGGGCTGAAGTGCAGCCGTCTGAGCATTGAGAAATATCTAAGTGATATCGTCAACATTTGTAAACCATGTGGAGTGGGTATTGACGTGCAGGAAACAAATGTCTCCTGTGATGCCTCGTTCTAAGAGACTCCAATTTTAGCCTCTTCCATATCTTTATTCTTCTCCTCTTCATAGCACAGGAATAGAGGGATTCCCATTGTAAAATCCACTTCCCTAGTCCTGAAATTCAATTGCTCAAGAACTCACCAAACCTGTCAGAAGAAGACTTCAGAAAGGTTCCAACCAAATATTGCTGTGTAGGCAAAGTTCCTGCAAGCTTAAGTCAGAAAATCTAAAGTGACTACCACCACCAGCTTCACCAACAACATTTATATAGCGCCATTATGTAGAAAAACATCCCAAGGCACTTCACAGAGGCATAATCGAACAAAAATGCACGCCAAGCCAGAGAAGGAGATATTAGGAGATCAAAAGTTTGGTCAAAGAAGTGGGTTTTAAGGAGGGTCCTAAAAGAGGAGAGGGAGGTGGAGAGGTTTAGGGTGGAAATTCCAAAATGTGGGACCTAGATGGTTGAAGGAATGACCACCAATAGTGAGACAAAGGGGTGGATGAACAAGAGGCCAGAGTTAGAGGAACAGAGAGTTCGGGGGAGGAGGTTGTGGGGCTGGAGATGGTTACAGAGATAGGGAGGGGTGAGGCCATGAAGGGATTTAAACATAAGCATGAGAATTTTAAATTTGAGTCATTGGTGGACCAGTGCCTATATAGATCAGTTGTATCTGCCTCTGGGATACCACTAAACTGCTCATACACCACTTAAGTAGTGGCAGTTCTCTGGGTAGTCGGGTTACGGAGGGAAATTGAGGGAAATAGTGTGGGAACATTAACCATGCACACCTGGCCTCACTTACAAGCAGTGGGGTGGGTTCTGGGTAGGGGTCATTATCTACCAGCAATCTTTGTTGGTGGAAATTTTGGCGGCCATTTTGTGGGGCGGAATTGTGGTGGTAAGCTGCACCAGCCCATTCTATTTCATTTTAGGCCCTTTAAGGCCATTTTGTGCTGTTACCTCAAACTGCCCAAACTGATTCCACGTTTTCCTCCTAAATATTATAGTAATAAAGCTACTAATGTCATTAGTAGCTTTGGTATTCTAATATTAACCCTATACAACTATTATATATACTTTTATTATATATAATATACTATTATATATATTAAATACTTAAAAATTGCCTAATTTTCTTTTCTTCTGTATATGCTGATTCTTAACAGCCACCCTCCAATACCTCACCCAATTGGAGTGCTCCTCCGAGTCCCACAAGGAAAGCTTAGGCCTCCCCTACAGTGGACTTGTCCCATCTTTCCCAATTTCAAGACTCACACGAGAGGGCCCTAGCAGCCTATTCCACCACAATATTTCCTGTCTTTCATTTTTTCTCCATTTCCTTCTCTTCATTTTTCATTTGTTTAACTTTACATTTCTTTATCTAATCTATTTATTCTATGCCATTAGTGGTAAAAATATATATATATATTAAACACTGCGTAACTGTTTTCTTTGACCTTCTAGGACCCACTATTCATTTTCAAGGTGAGACTCAAGGCCAAAAATAATTGAGATTTCATTGGCTATGTCTTGGGTTGAAGGCCTGCCACCCAAAAGGAATAACAGATCGGCACTACAACATACGTTAAGACTGTTAGATCAATTTGACCTGGATTCAGCTCAAGCTTCTGAGAAGAAAGTAGCGTTCTGACATCTAACCTGCTGCAATAGATAGTCACCTTGATGAGTCCTGCTTTTATTGAAACTTTTTATTATTGCAGTGTTTGCAACCAATGCAAAGGAATGCATGTTTTATTCCTCGATGGTTACAAAGAGGAAGAAAATGGAAAGTAAAAAGATGGAGTAGATATTTAATAATAAGCAACACAAGTACAGTAAGATTGAAACCTACTCCCAAGTGACAAACTATGTTTTGTCTAAATTACCATGGAATTGAGGCTGATTGCAATTAGTGATCATCTTCAATTCTAAGCTTTATCCTAGCAAGTATATTGATGAGGTCCCAGTGATCTTAGATCTCAGTTAAGAGCCAATCCCTGATCCTTATCCCTGACAGTATTTAAGGAACGTGAACCAGATGTGAAGGAACCGTCTTTAGCTTAACGTTAGGATTTGATGGTTTGACTTATAGGGAGAGGTTGGATAAACTGAGACTTTTTTCCCTGGAGAGTAGGAGGTTTAGGGGTGATCTTATAGAAGTCTATAAAATAATGAGGGGCATAGATAAGGTAGATAGTCAAAATCTTTTCCCAAAGGTAGGGGAGTCTATAACGAGGGGGCATAGATTTAAGGTGAGAGGGGAGAGATACAAAAGGGTCCAGAGGGGCAATTTTTTCACTCAAAGGGTGGTGAGTGTCTGGAACGAGCTGCCAGAGGCAGTAGTAGAGGCGGGTACAATTTTGTCTTTTAAAAAGCATTTGGACAGTTACATGGGTAAGATGGGTATAGAGGGATATGGGCCAAGTGCAGGCAATTGGGACTAGCTTAGTGGTATAAACTGGGCGACATGGACATGTTGGGCCGAAGGGCCTGTTTCCATGTTGTAAACTTCTATGATTCTATTCTATGAATTCTGCGATTTCTTTTGCTGATTGAATGATGTTCCACAAAGCTAGTTGTCTGCTCAATGCTGCCCAACATTGCTCATCAGTGGTGGTGAATCCCTGGTTATGTCAAAAGATTCCCCCACCACCATCAGCTTCACCAGCATGTATACTTGGACTTGTTGCTGAAAACTGTTAGTGTAATAGTGGAAATTGTAACCAGTCAATTATAATCTCACTAGGGCACTAGGATTAGATTTTGAGGGACATTTAACAATGAAATCAGTTATGCAACCGAACAATGTCTGTCAAACAAAGATGCAAAGGATTTTCGTTGATGAAGCTTTATTTGCTTAAATTCAGTCAATACCCCTGCATATTTTTTTTTAATAGTAATGGTGCAAAACAATTTGCAGACTTATAATTTAAAGCACTCAGAAATTTCAGTCTGTTTACATTCATCATTGGAAGTATGTGCAATTAAAATTTAGGCATGGCTTTCCTGTTTATTTACAACACTTTACAATAATTACATAATTAATTATGTTAATCTTCACCTCTTAAACACAGCTGTTACTATAGTGCGTGTAAAGAAATTTTACTTTCTATGTCAAATTACTCAATGTTTGACAAGTCTAAATAAACTGTACATTATATTAAACATTGCCTGTTAACACAAATATTTCCACATTTGCTTTCTTTTGCCATAACTGTTTTTACCAACGTAGTTCAGAACTTTGTATTGCTCACTTATCTAATTTTCAAATTGCAGCATGATTTGGAATCTTCTAGAACCAGACTTGTTCAACAAAAGGCGATGAAGCAGATTTCATAGCCTGATAACAGACCTACAACAACTTGTGTATGTATATATATATATAACATTTAACATAACAAACCATCCTAAGGTGCTTCACAGTGGGTGTCAGACTTGAGCAGGAGTTGGGGGAAGGGTTTGGGAAGGTAACCAAATGTGCTGTCAAAATGGTAGATTTTAAGTAGATCTTAAGAGATGTAACAAGTAGTGCTCCTCCGGAGCCCACAAAAATAATCTGAACCACTGTCGCCCTGGGATCCCCAACCTCCGTGCTCGCGACCACCCCTCCGGCAATTTACCTTGCTGGCGGCTGCCCCAATCTTGAGGCCTCAATCAGGCAAGCTTCATTGGCACGTCTGTTCGGTGTTCTGCAGGTTACCATGTGGGCCTCTTCACTGCTGGAACGGGCAGCCGGCCAGTGCGATCTGCTGGTTGGTCACCCAAAAGTCAAAATCGACCCCATTGTGTGTTGAGTCTATTAAGACTCCTGGGTCTCTCTCAACTTCATCATTAGTTATTTCAACACCATTCATGAAATCTGTGCCGTACTTTTCCCTAGTCCATATCAAATTTCATCTGCTATTGTTCTGTCTGCTCTCATGTTTGTCAGATAATTTTTAAATTTCTGAGCTGCCTGCTCCAATTCCTCCTAGTTTAGTATCGTTTGCCAATTTGATCGCTTTACATTGGGTTTCTGAGTCCATGTCATTGATGTGAATGAGAAACAGCTTTGGTCCCACAGCAATTCCTGGACCACACCATTTAGTACTCCACCCACACCCGACATACCTCTTCTTAAAAGTACCCATTGTTTACTACCCTTCATGAAAATTTCTTATTCAAATAAATGATTTACCCTGAATCCCCACAGCTTTAAGCTTATCTAATTGCCTTTTGTGTGGAACTTTGTCAAATGCCTTTTGGAAATCTAGCTACATGTCCTACGGCTTACCACCATCCACCTGAGATATCACTTCCTCAAAGAAGTCAAGGAGGTTGGTCAGGCAGGATCTTCCTCTTCCAAATCACTAGTTTATTATTGTATAGATAATCATCAAGTTCACTACTGTTAATCAATTCCATTATTTTACTTGGGAATGAAGTAAAACTAATGGTCTAAGATAACTAAAGGCACTGCCACTGATGGTAGAGCAGAGAATACACAGTGATCAGAGTTGGAAGAGCAGAGGGTTGGTCAGGGATCTAGGACTGGAGGAGAATGAAAAGATAAGCGGGTACGAGGCTGTGGAGGGATTTGAAGACAAGGTTGATATTTTGAAATCGATGCATTAAGGGATAGGGAATCAATGGAGGTCGGCAACAATTCGGTTGATTCGAGTGCCAGATAGGATGAAAGCAAGGAAATTCTGGATAATGAAATTTATGCAAAGTACAGCTCAGAAGGCTAGCAAATAGGATGTTGGAAAGCTCTGCAGTCCTGCCACATCCAGTCGTGAATGGTGGTGGACAATTAAACAACTAACGGGAGGAGGAGGCTTCATGAACATCCCCATCCTCAATGATGGCAGAGTCCAGCACGTGAGTGCAAAAGACAACGCTGAAGCATTTGCAACCATCTTCAGTCAGAAGTGCCGAGTGGATGATCCATCTCAGCCTCCTCCCAATATCCCCACCATCACAGAAGCCAGTCTTCAGCCAATTCGATTCACTCCAGGTGATATCAAGAAACGGCTGGATACAGCAAAGGCTATGGGCCTCGACAACATCCCAGCTGTATGCTGAAGACTTGTGCTCCAGAACTAGCCGCGCCTCTAGCCAAACTGTTCCAGTGCAGCTACAACACTGGCATCTACCCGACAATGTGGAAAATTGCCCAGGTATGTCCTGTCCACAGAAAGCAGGACAAATCCAATCCAGCTAATGACCGCCCCATCAGTCTACTCTCAATCATCAGCAAAGTGATGGAAGGTGTCGTCGACAGTGCTATCAAGCAACGCTTACTCACCAATAACCTGCTCGCTGATGCTCAATTTGGGTTTCGCCAGGACCACTCGACTCCAGGCCTCAACACAGCCTCGGTCCAAACATGGACAAAAGAGCTGAACTCTAGAGGTGAGAGTGACTGCCCTTGACACCGAGACAGAATTTGACTAAGTGTGGCACTAAGGAGTCCTAGTAAAATTGAAGTCAATGGGAACCAGGAAGAAAACTCTCCAGTGGCTGGAGTCATACCTAGCATAAAGGAAGATGGCAGTGGTTGTTGGAGGCCTAACATCACAGCCCCAGGACATTGCTGCAGGAGTTCCTCAGGCCCAACCATCTTCAGCTGCTTCATCAACGACGTTCCCTCCATCATAAGAAATGGGGATGTTCACTGATGATTGAACAGTGTTCAGTTCCATTCGCAACACCTCAGATAATGAAGTTGTCCGTGGCCGCATGCAGCAAGACTTGGACAACATCCAGGCTTGGGCTGATAAGTGGCAAGTAACATTCACGCCAGGCAAGTGCCAGACAATGACCATCTCCAACAAGAGAGAGTCAACGGCATTACCATCGCCGAATCCCCCACCATCAACATCCTGGGGGTCACCATTGACCAGAAAGTTAACTGGACCAGCCACATAAATACTGTGACTACAAGAGCAGGTCAGAAGCTGGGTATTCTGCAGCGAGTGACTCACCTCCTGACTCCCCAAAGCCATCTACAAGGCACAAGTCAGGAGTGTGATGGAATTCTCTTCACTTGCCTGGATGAGTGCAGCTCCAACAACACTCAAGAAGCTCAACACCATCCAGGACAAAGCAGCCCATTTGATTGGCACCCCATCCACCACTCTAAACATTCACTCCCTTCACCACCAGTGCACCGTGGCTGCAGTGTGCACCATCCACAGGATGCATTGCAGCAACTCGGAAGGCTTCTTCAACAGCAGTTCCCAAACCCGTGACCTCTACCGCCTAGAAGGACAAGAGCAGCAGGCACATGGGAACAACACCACCTGCACGATCCCCTCCAAGTCACACACCATCCGGACTTGAAAATATATCGCCGTTCCGTCATCGTCGCTGGGTCAAAATCCTGGAACTCCCTATGTAACAGCACTGTGGGAGAACCTTCACCACACGGACTGCAGCGGTTCAAGAAGGCAGCTCACCACCACCTACTCAAGGGCAATTAGGGATGGACAATAAATGCTGGCCTTGCCAACGACGCCCATATTCCATGAATGAATAAAAAAAAGGTTGATTCTATGGATCAGGGTTTCAGTAGCAGTGGGGGTGAGATTCAGTTGGGAATGGGTAATGTTTTAGAGGTTGAAGTGATGGACTGGAGGTGGAATTTGAAATTTAGTTTAGGGTCAATAGGACATTTAGGCTCTATGTGGTTAGGTTGAGCATTCAGGAAGGGGGATAGGGTCAGAAATTGGGGAGTAGAGGTTGTGAGTGGGAAGGCTGAATAGAATGGCTTCAGTCTTGCCAGTGTTCAGCTGCAAAAAATCCTGCTTCATCCACAACTTGCAGGGGGACAGGCAGCCTGACAGCACAGCAACAGCTGTGGAATCAAGGATGCCGGTGGAGAGGTCAAGCTGGCATCCATATGAAAGCTGGCCTACTCTGTATAATTTTCTTTCAAGACCTGCACAAAGGGTCTGCTATAGTGAGAGAAAGGGTATCTTCGAAAAAAGGATGGTTTATGCTCTCTGATTCCATTGAGAAATCTATAAAACAGCAGTTACAGCAAACAATTTGGAAAGTGTTACAGCGTGTGGCATTTGGTGTCATTTCAAATTCATGCATTGAGATCACTTGCAGTCCCCATGATATTCCAGTCTTCACCTTATTTCAGCTGCTATCTTGCTGTCACTGTGCCCTTTAAATGAAACATTCAGACTTGTATTATTTCAACAACATACATCAGGTTTATTTGTATTTGAAAAACAACCCAACTCCATGCACACCCCAACTGGAATTTCTTACCATTTGCAAGGGAGGATACAAGTAATTCATCAAGACCATAAACACATCCTGCTCCCATGTGTATTCCTGGAACTTTTTCGTTGGATGTAATTCTTGCCAATTTCAACAAATAGTTGAACGTGCTTCTGTACCTGGCTACTTTAACTGTAAATTTTAGAGCCCATTTAAAGCAAATTACTGCCGTATTTATTTTAATTATTGTCATATGGGTTTTCTGATGTTTTCAATAAAATGAGCATGAATTACAATTAGTTACAGCAACCTTGTCCTTTTCCAAAAATTCCAGACTTTTGCAGACAGGAAGCTGCACTCTGAGCCAGGTAAATTAGCATTTTCAGACACATATCCCTGTTGCTGGATAAATTACATTGAAGTCCTTGAGAACTTAAAAAAAATCTTCATCCAAGTCCTCTCTCATCACATTCAGACAGAACCAGAAAACAGACTGCTATTACAGTTGAATTTAGTTAATCATACACCTGAAATTTTTTTTTTAAATTCGTTCATGGGATGTGGGCGTCGCTGGTGAGGCCGGCATTTATTGCCCATCCCTAATTGCCCTTGAGAAGGTGGTGGTGAGCCTGAAGTTTGCTTATCCATATTAAAATTTTTCTTTTTCCAATATACCAGATTATTTCCTGTTGAAAACCAATTAACAACATTTCTTTCTCCAAATATCATAGTAAAATACCATACATGAGAATTGTCCTAGAAAGACCCGGATGGGGCAATTTTAACTTCCAGTGAGTTTCCAGCAGGAAACCATTGGTTTCAGTCAGTTTCCTGGAATGGGAACAAAGTGGCTGCTGGGCCTGGCACTCAGGGGAGGGGGTTCTGGATGGTCTTGTGGTGGGGATGGGGAAGAAGTCTGAGGCGGGGAGGCTTACACTTTCCTTGTGAAGCCCGCAGGAGCATTTACCTGGAGGACTTCTTCAGCTTCTCGATCCGCTTCATGCTGGCTTTCACCTGGAAGGAAAGTCACCAGCGCTTCACCGTTCAGGCCGGAGTTAAAATCATTGTCAGGGCCCGATGATGTCATCGGATCCTAATTAGCATATGTGAATTAGGACCCCACTGGCTTTGGGTGGGCAGCGTGGTTGCCTGTTCAGAGGCATCCAGTGAAATCGGAAACAGTAGCACACAGGCAGCTAACCCGTGGCATTTCAACTGCCCACCGGTGCGGTTTCTGCCGGGTGGGTAGGGTTAAAATCCTCCCAATAGGTTGGGATAGACAGTACAGTTGCAAGTAATGCAAACTTACAAACAACAGGACGTAACGGCTTCAATTTTAACCCCCCAATCCTCACGACGGGTGGGAGAGGGTCGGGGGGGGGGGGGTGCTAAAAAAAATGGGGAATGAGCAACCCGATGCCAATCCGACTCCATTCCTGCCCATTTAAAGTTTAAAGAAAAACAAATCAGGCCATTGCCGAGACTCCCGCAAAGCAAAATATTCAAAAGGCACGGCCCGATGACATCTTCGACACCGCGACTTAAATTCAACAGCGAGTGAGGGGGAGGCCCGAGCTGTGGGATTCCTGGCAGCAGATCTGAGATGGGAGGTGCTGACTGGCCAAGGTAAGTGCAGGAGTGCTCCCCCCAAACCTCACAAGGAAGCTGTCAGCCTCCCCCCAGCCCCAATCATGGCTCGGTGGTCTCTCTTCCCCCCCCCCACCCAGCCTTGATCACGACCCCATTGTTCTCTCTCTCTCCCCTCCCACTTGTTTGCGCTCCCGCCCACTGGCCAGACTGTCAATCTGGCTGGCTATCGGGTGGGAATCTGCAGTAGATTGTTTAAATGAGGCCCTGCCATTAAGATCGGCAGGTCCTCCATGTTCCCGGCATTGCCAGGTTTTCCCCACGCCACCGCACTCCCCTGCGCCCTCCCTGCCTCCCCGTTAATATCAGGGCCAATGTGCAATAAACAGCAAAACTGAGCATTGTCTTTTACAATGAAGCCCACTTATACACATCTTTACTGTTTGCAAATCCCTCCTAATGTGCAGGTTTTCTGTCACTTCACAATGGTGCATAGTTATCACTCTTGTATGCAAGTCTGATTGGATGTAATCTTTTGGCTAAAATAATCAGTTATATTCCACATTGTCTGGCCTGGTGCCACCCAAGGGTTCAGGGCAGCCCAATTTTGCATAAGGGGCCTCAAAGAGGTGCTCGGCCCCCTATTTCCGTATGCAACGAGATTAACGCCTGTTTCAGGGATAGGCCCTGGACACCTCTTTTTCTAACTTTATAAATGTAGCAGGTGCGTAATGAGTGCATGTGCCCTGCCAGCCATATTAGATGCTTGGGTGCCTGTATTACAACTGGAAAACGGGCACAGCACCATGGAATTTCAAAGCCTTTCACTTTTAAAAGGTTACTTGTGGATATGTTGAGTTTATGAATATTGTTACCATTGATTTATTACAGAAGAGTACCTGTTGCATCTTTAAATTCAACAGTTTTGGTTTGTGCTGCGATATTCAGGTATGTTTTGGTGACTTGTGACTGGTGGGTGCTGCGTTGATGCTTTGAGAGCACATGAGATAGCTACCTACCACTACTACTTAGTAATCTGTGGAGATTAGGAGCATTCTTATATATTTTTTTCTTTTACTGTAGAGGCTAAAACAGTTTACAGATTTAGATGCACAAAACCAAGTAAATCACAAGTCATGAATTCAGAATATTCAATTCACAACCCTGGAAAGTGTCCAAGTATTTGATCAATTAGAAGAGAATCTTCCAAATAATGCTCCATGAAGGGCAGAAAATTGCAAAAACTGACTTTTACCTTTCCTCAATTAGACCTAGTGGTTTTATAATTACTATGCAAGCATTGTAGTGGCACTGTGGCATTGATCTGGTGTTGTTTAACACTGGAGATAATGATTAATTTGAAAGCAGAATGACATTGTGTTGAATGTAAGATTTGCCAGGGAGCAACTTGCAATGTTTTTATGCTGAACGTCTTTGACAGGCTACAATTGTGCTGCATGTTGCACATTAGTACTGCACCAATGCTAAATAGGCAAGTTTCTGAGAAACTAATTGTTTGGTGTTAGTAATGAGATCACCTGATGATAGGCATACTTAATGTACACAAGTGTTTATATTTGTTTCTCCTTGGGACGGCAAATCAGCTGCTACATTACAAGCTCACAGTGAAGTAGATGATCTGCTTACCCAAGGGATGTTTCATTATCTGCTCCCATTCATTGAGTGCAGCTGTGGCAGAGCCAAGAACATCTTATTGTACATTATGTAGAACAGTGGCTCTCAACATGTGGGTTGTGACCCCCAAAGGGGCCACCGTGTTGCCATTCCCTCCTCCCCTGATATACTCCTCACTGTAGACAGGAATTCCTGATCTGGTAAAAAGCTTTCACAACATCAGGAATTCCTGCCTGCAACACAGGGCAAAAAGTCCGTCCCAAGTGCAATGCAACAGCATCAGGTTTGAGCTTGAAACAGCAGCAGAAGTGAGAAGTGAATGAGGAAGTGGAGAATGCCTTAATGAATGAGGAAAGCAGAGAAATGGGTGTCTTGTGGGGGAAAGAGTGCCTCTGTAAAGGGGGGAAAGGAAGAAATACTTCTACAAAAGGAAAGAAGAACGGGGGTAATTTTGACTTTGGGCGATAGTGTCAAACGGCTGATATCAGATCAGTCACCTATTGTACTGTCGATTTTCATTATAATTGACTCGGCTGAAGCCACTGGGGAAGCACCTGTTTGGGGTGGTAAAATGAGAAAATCTTCTTTTAAGTAAAGCACTATGGATTCAGAACTTAGATGTCAAAAGATTTTGGTTCAATCTTCTGTTTGTAAATAAATTCATCACCTTTTTCACGTTTGGGAGTTAGGTGTATGGTCTCTTTTCATTGCAGCCAGTTAGTCTGCATTGTCAGAATGTCACTGATATAGAGATTGACTGAATAGTTTGATTGTTTTTTAATGCAAATGAAGGGAATGGTGGAAGGGGGTAACAAGGACTGTTAATGCAGAGGGACTTCTTGTCACTTTTCAGGTGAGGTCAATGAAAGCAAATCAATTACTCACTGGCCTCTCTGGCAGCCAGGCAGTGTGCTGCTCCTTCTTCTTTCGGTTCTCCCTCACCTTCACCCAATTCTACTTTGTCGGTGATACCTCTACCTCTGTTGTTGGAGCCTCATTGTTGTTGAGGCTCCAACAACAATCCTCATTGCATAGCTATGTTGTGCAGAATGTAGCATACTATTATCATTACAATATCGCTCATCTCATTCTCAATCACATCAGGATTCATCCTCCTCTCCGATATCCTTCCCTAGAGAGCTCGTCCTTGTTTCTGAGAAAATACTTGTGTCATAACTTAACTTGCCTTCGGACATCACTATTAAGCTATTTTGGTTTTATTTTACCATGCACTCTCCTTTTAATCCAAGGAACATGTATTGCTTCCTTTTCCATATGTATGGGGTTCTGAAAACTCTCCATTCATCACCTGTACTGCAGTTATCACCATCTAGTATCCTCCCCAATCCAGTCTTAAAGTCTTGTCTTATTCTCGCAAGTTCAGATCTCCTGAAATATGGCACTAACGTTAAATCATCCACAGCAGTTATCACCTTAAACCTTATAATTTATGATCTGTTGCCAAGATGTTCTCCCACACGGAGTCTGATATCATTGCAAGATCACTGTTAAATAATTCCCCTAGTATTCTCTCTAAGATGCTGAACCAGAGTAAAAGATGTGAAGACCCAAAAAATAATTCTGGTTATATTTCATTACAGCTCAGGCTATTCTAGTGCAAAATTCTGTTGAAAATACTTTGTTATGTTTGTTATCCTTGAGACAGAATTATTATGTATAATTAATTAGATTAATTATACTAATTCTAACTAATGAGCTATAATAAGCTTTCACAGAGTTCAGTTAGAGCATGTTAAAGCTGATTTACAGCGTAATAATGGGCCATATTTCCATTTTAGACTTCCAGTTGTATAGACCCTTTATTGCTTGTGAAGATGTCACTATGAAAAAAATGTCACACTTCTGTAATCATTATTTGCTTTTATTCTGAAATGTACTATGTTGTTGCTGGTTACATTTCAATAGAATGTCATGTTTCTTAGAGAATTTTTAAACCAATGTGCTTTGACACTGCACATGGCATTATAGAGTTAATGTAGAAAAATATATTTTATAAATTTTGCACTAAGCAAAATGTATCACAAATGTTTGATATTTTTACAAAGCTATTTGGTTCCTTAAATTTAAAGAGCTGGGGACATTTAATAAGGTATCATGCAACATACATTTCCAGGTTCGGAAGCAGGAATACACAATGGTGATGGCATGATACCCTTATATTGTCAATTGTATCTGCTATTACAAGAATAAGAATTGCAAAACTGGACATCAAATATTGGTGGTCCAAGAGTGTCTGCTACAAACTGCCAGGTCAGAATTTGAGAATTTTCAAAAGGGAGTGGGGAGGAGTGGTTCTGTAGCATTCTTAAAAACTTCCCAGTATGCCAAAAGGAAACCTCTTTCATGAAAAAATGTTTGGAAAACTTTATTCACTTATTTTCAAGTACATGACATAATCATTTAAATTGTATCAAAACAATTCATTACATTACCGACAGATAGCATCTTCATGTTGAACACTGACACATGGCTCTCACAAATATTCCTCCAGGTTTGCCAAACATTTTTTCATGAAGACTCTGTTTCTTTAAGGAAAATGGTTCTGAAGCCTTTTTAAACACACACATCAACAGGGATGAGCCCTTCCATAATAAGTAGAGTTGTAAAAAACCACACCTGGCCTTTAAGCAGTTTTATTGTGCTGACAGCACAAAAAACTGTCAACATGGTGCAGAGACTATAATCAAAGTAGTAGTTAATAGTTGGATGAAGCTAGACATATCAAAGCAGGAAGTTAAGATAGCTATTTGCACTCATTTATATTTAGAGTGCATCAACCAATTAAAATCCAAAAGATAAATAAACAAGATAATTGAGTTGGGGAACATTTCCATGGACTACCAGAAAATCACTTAACCATAAGAGAACCTAGCATATGCCAGCTTTTCAGTCCAACATGAAATCAAACACTTACCTTAATACCAGTCTAATGTGGAATGCTCACAAAGTCATCACTGGGGTGCCTAAGCTATGTATATATGCACAGACAATGAGTCTTCACAAGAAAACACTGATGGCCAAAACAGGCACAGAAACAAATATTTAAAAAATCTGACTCTTGTAATCTTCCCCTCTTGACTAACCACACATGCTACCGATGGCAATATATTATGTATTAGCACATGTGCAAATACATAATTTGCTACTTTTCTTTCCTAGAGGTATATAAATACACAAAGTGAAGACAATTTACAACAGATAACTCAAAATACTTTTACTTATTTTCTCATGATTGGTTCTAGAGTGATATTAATGAAGGCCTGCTAGCATGTCTTCTGTACATCTCTCAACTGGGGTTAGTGTATGATACTCAGTTCAAAAGTTAAGCAGTTCCTGCCCGTGTTCATTAATGTAAGTAAAAGTTCTCTGTATCTTTTGCAGAATGATTTCACTGCACTATCAAACATAGCAAGATTTGTCACCTAATTGATGTGTTGATTGTGTGCCTCTTATGAGATCACACCACAAATCATTCTACGGTTCATCTCTCTCTCGCTCTTTCTTGCCCAACAGTAGCTCAATTCTTGTGACTTTTGGGGGTAAATTTTAACCCCCAAGAACTGGCGGGTGGGAGGTAAAATAAATACTTTTTGGAGCGGGGCCACATCCAGGCTCCAACTCATCCGCTTCTGGATTTAACCCAGGCAGGTTTGTCTACATGTGGACAGCAGACACCAGGAAATGCCACCCCCACTTAAAGCCAGTGGGCCGATACTTAAAAGGGCAATGTACCACATTGAAATACTTGAGGTACTTAATATTTTGTGTATTGGAACATTAAAATGAAATTAACCTTACCTGTTCGGGTTTCCCATTGCTCTGAATCACGTCAGGTGAAAGCAGACGGGAAGGGCCGGATCCATGAGGTGAGTGCCTTTATTGCACTGCTTGTGGGGCCCGGAGGAGCAGGAGTGCTTCATCCAGGCCCAAGAGGCTCACCTGGCTGACAGGAACCCTGTGATCGGCTGCCTCCCCCTCTCCCCTCCCCCCCCCCCCCCGCCATGGTGGACACTACCCCATGGTGGACCCCCACCTACCTCCAACTCTTCACCCGACCGCCCCAGCGGCCCCCGATCCTCTTCCTGGCCTGCCCCCGATCTTCCCAGCCCCCTGACCTCCTCCCTGCTCCCCCCACCCTGATCTTTTCCCAGCCCATGATCCCTCCCCCTGATCCCTGGCTGCAGCCTGCTACCGCAGGCCTTCCTGCCCAACAGTCAGCCAGCCTATTAATCAGGCTGGCTGTCAGGCACGAAACCCAGAAGTAACATTTATTGGCCTGGCCTCATTAAGGTCGCAATCACACGACCCGCCAACTTACCTTCCAGGTTTCACACCCGAAAATCTTCCCCCACCCCCCTCCACCCCGGCTCCCTTCCTGGCTGGAAGTGAAAATTCTGCCTCTTGTGTCCAATTTTGGGCACTACACTTTAGGAATGATCTCAAGGCCTTGGAGAGGGAGCAAAAGAGATTTACTAGAATGGTACCAGGGATGAGGGACTTCAGTTATGCGGAGAGACGGGAAAAGCTGAGATTGTTCTCCTTAGAATAGAGAAGGTTAAGAGAGATTTAATAGAAGCATTCAAAATCATGAAGGGTTTTGATAGAGTAAATAAGGAGAAACTGTTTCCAGTGGCAGAAGGGTCAGTAACCAGAGGACACAGATTTAAGGTAATTGGCAAAAGAGCCAGAGGTGAGATCAGGAGAAATATTTTTACTCAGCGTGTTGTTATGATCTGGAATGCACTGCCTGAAAGGGTAGTGGAAGTAGATTCAATAGTAACTTTCAAAAGGGAATTAGATAAATACCTGAAGGGAAGAAGGTTGCAGGGCTATGGGGAGAAAGTAGAGGAGTGGGTCAAAGTGGATAGCTCTTTCAAAGAGCCGGCACAGGCACGATGAGCTGAATGGCCTCCTTCTGTGCTGTAAGATTCTATGATTCTTCAGGTGTATAGTCCTCTCAGTCTCCTCAAAAGAAACATTAAATGAAAATTGCTTTGAAAAACCATGAGGTGAAAGCGAAAAGAAACACATGGAGCAATAATGCAATGTTCATTGCTCATTTTGCTGCTGTGCACTGTGGGGCATTGGGGCCTGATCAGCACTTGGTGCACCATAATGTGGAGCCCAAGCACCTGTCATATACTTGTCATGCTCGAGGCTACTTATGGCCCAAAATTATTTCAATTAGGTGTTGGCCCCATAATGGATATGGAGCATGTGAACAATACTCCAGATACTCAAGGGCCAATTTTAACTTGGGCTGGAATCGAGGTGCGCGGGCCGAAGGAGGCGGCAAATCAACCGGTACCTGGAGTGTGAGGCCCAGGAGATTTATACTCCCAGGTCTCATTTGAATCTCCCGACACTGACTCCCGTCGGTGGGCAGGTGTCAAAATTGGTGTGGGGTCAGACCGCTGTTGGGGACCCACAGAAACGGTCCGCGGCAAGCTAAGTATGGATTGGGGGGGGGGGGGGCAACAAGTAAATAATCATTGGCTAATAACATTAGTTTAATAAAATAATATTTCATTAATTTTATTCACAGAGGAAAATACATTCTTGAACAGGTTTATCTCTGCTCATGAATTACCATCAGACTAGACAAGAATATTATCCTCTTAAAATTGTTTATAAGCTCATGAAAGTACTTTTTCTATGAAAATCCTACTTTAACAATCACCTAACAAGGCCATTTTTCTTTCTGATTTTTTAAATTTACATATCAGCACTTTACAAATACGAGGAAATCACTTTTGGAAAATTTATGAACCAGATTTCCCAGCTTTTTTTTCCTTATTCTTTCTTCACCCTCCATCTTTTTCAAAATCATTTACAAGCGTAAGGAAAATATGCTCCAATCGTGTTTAAACAACTTCTACATTTGCTTGTTTAATATCAGTCTGAAAGTAATGAAATATACAAGTCTTGATTGAAATCACTTCTGCTTAAGTTTGAAAATTTGGCACTAAAATCATGAGCCACAGCTTCAGACCATAAAATCTGTAGTACAGGAAAGAAGGAATGGCATTAAAAGTACAAAGAACAGAGACACAGACCTCCCTAGGGTGGTTATATACCTAGCAACTAGCCACCAGTTATTTCTCCTTCCTGAAACCTCCTGCCCTAAATGTGTGAGAGTAAATGAGTAATAGCTGGAGTCGAGCCAGAGTAATTGGCACAACCATCCATATCCATGATTATATTCTGGGTATCACATACCATCTGTACATTTATTGAGTAAAGGTCTCTTTGGTTATTGTAGAAAAAGCCATTAATAGCAGGCTCACAGATATATGTGGGCATAGGCGATAACATGCTAGATATAAGTGAGATCAGGGATAGCAAACAAAAGTCTCGTCTTGTTCTCAGAAGCTTGTAATATGTGTCTTGAAAAATAACTTGAGAAATAGCTTTAGGCATCGTTGACTGGCTGCTCCCCAAGGTGCTTTAGCTGGGGTCTGGAAAATGCTGATAGAATAAAAGGTGAGTGCAGTGTTCACCTTCACAGCATGATTTGTGGTTGCGTGACAATAAAAAAAATCTTAGCTCCTCCCACAGGTTTTCTCCAAAAGATGTAAATGTCCCCAAAAAACTCTGTGAAATTTTGGTTTTATGTTTGAATAAATATTTATAAAATATTAAATATTAAACCATTTGGGGGTCTGAAGACATACACATTATGTACAATGCAAAGTGAGTGACATGCATAATACACGAAAACCTTTCCCTAGCAGACTTTGTTTACTGAGAACTTAAACAGCATAGCTCTGAGTAAGTTCTTTTTGGTGTGAAGTAATGTTTGAAGTTTGTTGCAAGGGTTTTTTTATTGAATATTTAAAACAGTCCATTAAACCCTCACTGACCTGTTTTGGTTATATGTGTTCTTGGTTCCTAGAGAACTGCAATGCTTTTGTTATTTCGTAGAAAGGAGTCCAGTCACTCTAATCTAAATATACAGGTATATATTATTGCCTTCCCCAAGGCATTCTGTTGAACTCCAGGTTATTTTCCTGTCAGTTTTGATGGTACAAAGTGGTTGGCAAAGTTTTTCAATGTTCGATGAACCGGCTTTAATGCACCAGTGGGAAACTTGCACACCCCTGTCGTTTAGCTATTTAGATGCAATTAAAATCTTTCCTGATTTAATTTCAATTTCCATTTAATGTGCTAGCAAATGAAGCATAAACCAGTTAGTCCTCCAGTTAATAGATTTTTCTGTTTCAAAAGAATTAACAAAATTTCAAGGTCAGTTAACATGAATAATTAGTCAAAGTCCTAGCGTTTTAAACATTGCTTTAAACATTTGATAATAGCCAGACTTACTGCACCGGCTGTCTTTTTCCAAAGATGGCATTGTGAACTCAAGATTTGCAGTTGATACTTTGCAGGCATCTAAATTCCGAAAGCTGCCCTGTTCTAAATCAAACCTTTTAAAGACTTCTGACTGTGACAGGTGTTAGTTTTAATTAAAAACCTTTGCTTTCCAGTGTTGGGTTTCACAGTTGCTTTAAAGAAGTTTTGAATTTTTCAGAGCCCATTAAGCAACCCAGTAATGCTAAGAAAAAAAAACCGCTAAATTATGTAACTTGCATTTTATGTCTATAATATCCTGCATAATATTACTTTAGACATTAATGATGCCTGATATCTGGACAATTTCCTTTAACAATGTATCTGTCTATTTTAGAATTAACTGCAGTGAAATAACACTGAAACTATTGTGTATTCAAAAAATGCTAAAATAGGTGCTACTTTGGTTTCCACGATCATTTAAAATTCATAATTTAATCTTTACTTCATTCATAAATTTGGACTATTTATGAACATTTAAAATCAAACATTATACACGTTATTTATTGTTCAAAGAATGCTTCCGAAATAGTAAACTCCAAATGAAGCATAAACCAGTTAGTCCTCCATTTAATAGATTTTTCTGTTTCAAAAGAATTAACAAAATTTCAAGTTCAGTTAGCATGAATAATTAGTCAAAACCCTATCATTTTAAACATTGCTTTTAAGAATTGATCATAGCCAGACTTGCTACACTAACTGTCTTTGTAGTAGATCTTACAGTTTTAGCTAAGAATGCAACAGAAACATTGTATTCTGTTTGTAATCAGCCAGAAGTGAAGGATGGACAGAGCTATGAACTTGTCCACAGCCATCATCAACATCACTGCAATTAAGTACCAGGAAATATACTTCTGCAAGGTGACTCACCTCTGGAATGTTTCTTCCTCTGAGATGAAGCCCTTTGCCACTGTGTAGTGGGCTGCTTCACTATACAATCACAAAGTAATATATAATAATCCAAAAAGGAAAGCATTAGTACAGTTGGGTCAGTAGTGAAATTAATTTGGAAATCTTAAACCAGATATAAGTACATAGAATCTTGCAGCACAGAAGGAGGCCATTCGGCTCATCGTGTCTGTGCCAGCTCTTTGAAAGAGCTATCCAATTAGTCCCACTCCCCTGCTCTTTCCCCATAGCTCTGCAAATTGTTCCTTTTCAAGTATATATCCAATTCCCTTTTGAAAGTTATTACTGAATCTTCTTCCACCACCCTTTCAGGTAGTTAATTCCAGATCATTTGCTTAAAACAAATTCTCTTCATCTCCCCCTGGTTCTTTTGAAAATTATCTTAAATCCGTGTCCACTGCTTATCGACCCTCCTGTCAGTGGAAACAGTTTCTCCCTATCTACTCTATCAAAACCCTTCATAATTTTGAATACTTCTATTAAATCTCCCCTTAACCTTCTCTGCTGTAAGGAGAACAATCCCAGCTTCTCCAGTCCCTCCACATAACTGAAGTCATTCATCCCTGGTACCATTCTAGTAAATCTCGTCTGCAGCCTCTCTAAGGCCTTGACATCCACCCTAAAGTGAGGTGCCCAGAATTGGATACAATACTCCAAATGAGGCCTAACCAGTGATTTATAAAGGTTTAGTATAATTTCCTTGCTTTTGTACCCAATGGGGTAAATTTTAACCCCACGAACGGGTGGGTTGGGGGCGGGTGGGAAAGTAAAAATTGTTAAAAGATAAAGTAAAACCTGACTCCAACTCTCCTCCAACCCACCCATTTCCGCTTTTAATGGAGGCTGGTCGAGGGATGGATGACCAACCCCCTCTCAGGAGGCGTGTCGGTCAGTAAACTCTTTTAAACAGCCTGCAGGCCTCCATTTTAATAGAATTTTTATTTTTAACTCTTGGGGAGGCCGGGATTCCCGGGCCTTCTGCTTCACGTCACGTAAGAGGAGGCAAGAAGGCCTGGAACAACAGGTGAGTGCCTTTATTGCATTGCTTGTGAGCCAGGAGGAGCAGGAGTGTTTCCTCCAGGCCCAACAAGCCTACCTGCCATGATCCTGCCCGATCGTCCGACCCTCACCTCCCCACCCCCCCCCTCCAACCCCCCAACCCCCATGTCCGACCCCCCCACCCACCCCATGTCCGACCCCATACCCCCCCCATGTCCGACCATTGTGGGTGGGAATTCTTGCAATAGCGGGAATTTCAGCCCACAATATGCAGCAGTACCAATTACTTACATCGGGAACAAAAGAAGGCAGGAGCTTGAGAGCAGCACTTGGGAAAGGAAAGAGAGGAGAAACAAGGATGAGCACTTTTGGAGGGGAGCAGGGTAAAGTGGAGAGATGCCAGTAACAAGACTTTAGGGGCAAATGAGAGCGCAGAGAAACCAGCAGCAGCCCTTTTGGATAGGAAGAGGCGAGAAGTTGAGAGCAGCATTTTTGGGGGAGGGTGGGGAATGTGCGCTGGAGGGGAGAAAGCATCATTATTAACTGGTGGAAGGGAAGGAAGGAGAATGCCAGCATTAACTAGAGAATGCTGCCAGAACCAGAGATGGAAGAAGAATGTCAACTTGAGCTGCGGAGGGAAAAGAAGTTTGCCAGGCTAAACTGGGGGAGCAGGAAGAAAGTGCCAGCCTGAACTGGGGGTTAAAACATGCTACCAAGGACTGGAGGAAGGGGAGATGAGTGACAGGCTGAACTGAGGAGAGAGAAACAAAAGAGTGCCAGCTTGAACTGAAGAAGACAAGATACTATATAGATGTATGTTGATGTTGTGTTGTCGATGACCCATTTTCTTCTGCTTTCCTGGACCCTAGTTTTTGTTCACAGAAAGTTAAAACCTTAGATTTGATGCTTTGGCTGAAAAAGAACGTGGAAGTAGATGCCCAATTATACCCTGCTTCCTCCCAAAAGACTTGTTCTGAAGATAAAAGTACCCTTACCCTATATCCAATCAAACTTTGCCGGAACAACTATACTAATTATTTTCATTTCCTCCAATGTTGTTTTTATGTCAAGAGTTCAATTGTCATGACAATGGTAGTTGTATTACCTCTAATAATAACAGAACAATTTGGTCTGAGACAGCAACCAGGCCTAAGGTAAGTAGAAGTCACTAAATTTTGTCTCAAGATAATATAAGGATACTGCTGTAGTCTGCCAGCCCCTTCTTCCCCACCATGTCCCCTTTTTGTATTTAGTCTGGCATTGTGTGGAATGGTACTTTGAGCACAGGAGATTGTATGAAAGAGCAATGATTAATCTGGAATGAGAGTTAACTCCTGCTTTCCCAAAGTTTTGACATTTAACCTGTGGATATACAAAGATCTCTTCCATTATAAAGAAGGAATCTGCAATTAGCTGGATAAAGGATACCTCGAACTCTCCACACACCTTAACATTTTGAAATATTACAATTCCTAAAATGTTAACATTTATATTCTATCCAGGCAATTATATAATTAATCATACCAATAGAGCTGAGCCAAATTACAGCCTCTGTCTAGGCGCTCAGCTGATGGTGGCCTATAGTTTATCTAATTTATAATAATTACCATTTCTTCTTTCTTAATCTAAATGCTGATTTATTGGAAATCCTGAAATATAAATTTTATCAAACCTTTTCTCTTATTTATATGTGTTGAGGTTCCATTAAATATAATTTTTAAGTTTTGTAAACACTGAGATAATATTTATAAAACGGATGGAAAATATGTCAATCTTAAAATGTGCTTCTGAAGTTTTGAAGAATTCACTTTCGATATTAATAAGTCTAAAGAAGAATTATTTTAGGACATTTCCACTTTTCTAAACTTTCCATAAACCTCACTGGTGTTTTCTGACTGTCATAATTTGCATAGAACTATTAGCAAATTAAATCATGGCACTGTTGTAGCATGCAGCCACATTAGCAAATTACCCACTCCATGGCCAGAATTATTATATAGCGATGTTTCTTTAACATCACTAATAGTTCAGTACATATTTCAACAAAAAAACATCGATCTATAATGATATCTGGTAATTAGCTTATTTCTGAGTAACAATTCCATCCTCCACAAAATATAAAAAAACTTTTCTTTTCAATATCCTTTCAGATACTGTTTGAGAAACATTACAATGAAAGACAACACACACCATATTGAATTACTGACTTTCTACAATTACATGTTTCTGATGTCATTGCTATCTACCTGTGAATACAATTAAAGACAGGCATTAGAATTCGTTTTGTTTTCATGCTCTTTGGCAAATGGCAACTTACACTTTGCATGCCACAAAGACCTTTTTGAGATTACAAGTAAAGCTTAAGAGAGTTCTCTATAATTACTTCAAAAGGAAGACACCTGATAAAAGAATGTTCTTACAAAGTGCTGTTGACAGAAATGGTCACAAAATTCTTTGGTTTAAACCTATAATTACAAGTCTTCATATTCACAACATCAAAGGATATAAATTTAAAAGACTGGGGCATAGTTTCATCATACTGAAATACAAGGGTCAGCTGAGCAGTTACGCCTTGATATACTGTACCTGTGAAATGTAAGCTACGGTGGTGGGGATAGCCAAGTTTTAACAATCTGCCGCAGGCATACCCATGTGTCTCATCATGCATTCAGTTTGATAAGATCGACTCTGGGATACTTGGTGGTGTTATAGAAAAGTAACATAATCTACTGACAAAGGATACCTATTCTATGAATTTATCACTTATAGAAGACCCAAAGATCAGTTGTTAAAAACTGACAACTCCATTTCAATGCTCTAAGCTTTGCAATGAATACATGCAATGAGTCATTTTTGTTTGTAATGATGCCAAAGGCATTCAGTTTGCAAAAGTAGCAGTTTGTGCCCGTGATTAATTCTGAACTCTGACATAGCTGACACTGGTTAAGGCAGTTATGCCAGATGTTAATGATTTTTATTGAGACAGTTTTTATGGCTACTTTCAAAATCTCAATAAAAATATTCAGAATCCTGATGGCTCAGTGAGTTTGTTTAGTGAGTAGCTGGGCCATACGGACAGGGAAAGTTCCAGGAGTGATTTCTTGTCTGTGCTGCATGAGTTCATCTCAGTTGGGATAGTGGCAGGGGTGCTACAATCTCATTCCTGTTTTCTGTTCGTAAACCCCTGCTGGAAATATGCATGTGTGGACACTGAGTGAGGATAGAAACAAACTTGACTGTGAAGCGCCCCATATGATCACGGCTTACACATTAATAACGGCCACGTACCAAAGGGAAAATACCATCCAAGGAAGCATATCCTGGCAACCAGAAAGTGGCTTCAGAAAATATTTAAAATCTCAAAATTATTTACATGTATAAATGTTGTTTTTCTCAGAAATAATATACATTTTCTAAACATGGAATTCTGTGATTTCACTGCAAAAAACATTCCCAAAACAGGGAGGCAGTTATTTTAAGTTGGGATTGTCCTCCCAGCAGCAGTGTTAGGGTGGGGCATGAATTCAACCTACCCCTCTGATACCCACGGAACCCCAATCAGTTTTCTGCATTGGGGTTCACCACCCATGCATGGTGGGTTCCTGGCAGCATTCCTGCCACTAAGAAGGAGCCTGCCTACAAAATCTCAGTAGTGCTGCAGCAGGTCCACTGCTGTGATCTTTATTTTCTCTGAGAATCAAGTTCATTTCCATGGTCTAGAAATTACACTGTCCAAATATTAGAATAAGAATGTTTAACAAACTTGTATGAATTTCAAAGTAACTGGAGAGAAAAGCAAACAATTAACCTGTTAAAATTAATGGGGTAATGCCTCTGTTAAAGTAGTGGAGAAAGGAATTTCATTCGAACATAGTAAAAATACATATGGTAATGTTCGTATAGCATAATTTTAAGCCTGAACAGTCTTTATAGCTTAGATCCCTAAGTCCCCAAATCATTGTTGACTCTATAAGTACGAGTGAATGAATGAGTGAATAAATGAGTTCATTGGGCATCACCTGATTTCATAGAATCATAGAATGGTTGCAGCAGAGAAGGGGGCCATTTGGCCCATCGAGACCATGTCGGCTCTTTGTAAAAGAATCCAGTTAGTCCCATTCTCCCGCTCTTTCCCTGTAGCCCTGCAATTTTTTTCCCTTCAAGTATTTATCTAATTTCTTTTTGAAAGCCACAATTAAATGTACTTCCATCACCCTTTCAGGCAGTGCATTCCCGATCATAACGACTCGCTGTGTAAAAAAGTTTTTCCTCATGTCGCCTTTGCTTCTTTTGCCAATCACCTTAAATCTATGCCCTCTGGTTCTCGACCCTTCCGCCAATGGGAACAGTTTCTCTTTATTTACTTTATCTAAACCCTTCATGATTTTGAGTACTTCTATCAAATCTCCTCTCAATCTTCTCTGCTTCAAGAAGAACAATCCCAGCTTCTCCAGTCCATCCATGTAACTGAAGTTCCTCATCCCTGGAACCATTCCAGTAAATCTTTTCTGCACCCTCTCTAAAAGCTTCACGTCGTTCCTAAAATGCAGTGCCCAGAATTGGACACAATACTCCAATTGTGACCAAATCAGTGTTTTATAAAAGTTCAACATAACTTCCTCGCTTTTGTACTCTATGCCTCTATTTATAAAGCCCAGTATCCCGTAAGCTTTTTTAACCGCTTTCTCAACCTGTCCTGCCACCTTCAAAGATTTGTGCATATATACCCCCAGTATAGTTGGGCTACAAACATTTTTCATGGGCTAACAAAATTTTATGTTTCTACTCCAGCTGTATGATAAATAGAAATTCCAATTAATATAGTAATCATCAAGTCCACGCATAACGCAAGAATGTATTCTTGTGGATTTTCTGCTAAGTAAGGATGTGTGATTCTAAGGTGCGTAAAAAATAGCAACATATTTTAATCAAGAACATAAAATGTTCGAGGAGAGGCAATATAAACTAGAGAGCACAATTCTAAAAGGGGTATAGGATCAGAGCGATCTGGGAGTATATGTACACAAATCGTTGAAGGTGGCAGGGCAAGTTGAGAAAGCGGTTAAAAAAGCATATGGGATCCTGGGTTTTATAAATAGAGGCATAGAGTACAAAAGTAAGGAAGTCATGATGAACCTTTATAAAACACTGGTTCGGCCTCAACTGGAGTATTGTGTCCAGTACTGGGCACCGCACTTTAGGAAAGATGTGACTGCCTTAGAGAGGGTGCAGAAGAGATGTATTAGAATGATACCAGAGATGAGGGACTTCAGTTACGTGCATGGACTGGAGAAGCTGGGGTTGTTCTCCTTGGAACAGAGAAGGTTGCGAGGAGATTTGATATTCAAAATCATGAAGGGTCTAGACAGAGTAGATAGAGAGAAACTGTTCCCATTGGCGGAAGGGTCAAGAACCAGAGGGCATAGATTTAAGGTGATTGGCAAAAGAACCAAAGGTGACATGAGGGAAAAACTTTTTTACACAGCGAGTGGTTAGGATTTGGAATGCACTGCTCGAGGGGGTGGTGGAGGCACATTCAATCATTGCCTTCAAAAGGGAACTGGATAAGTACTTGAAAGGAAAACATTTGCAGGGCTATGGGGATAGGGCGGGGGAGTGGGACTAGCTGGATTGCTCTTGCATAGAGTCAGCATGGACTCGATTGGCCAAATGGCCTCCTTTCATGCTGTAACCTTTCTATGATTCTATAATGCTGGAAACACTCAGCAGGTCAATCAGCATCTGTGAAGAGAACAGATAAGTTAATGTTTCAGGTATAGACCTTTCATCATATCATATTAGCAATGGCACAGCATGTTCTACCATGCACAGCATTTACTATTTTGGTACATCTTAGGAAAGATGCAGGGAGAAGAGAATCTCTATTAATAAAATGCCAAATTCGGTATTTGATGTTTTATGTGAAGATGCTAAACTCTAAATGTGTCATCAATATAAACTACTGTCAAATTAAAAGTTGAAGCAATATACCCAGTAATAAAGCTAACAAATCATGTGATCTGCTTGAAAACATAACGTTGATTCATTCTGTTGCACACCTGTAACTCAATATATGCTGTGACAGGCTTTCATTGGTGCAGATGCTTTATGAAAATCAACTCACATCAGTTTGAACAGAGATTAAATAGATAAAGGTTAAACAGGATTGCATATTAGATCTGTCAGCTTTTCTCATCACTGAATTATAAGATGAAAACCTGAAATGAAGATTAGCTCTTTTACTTTTAGATGGTCCCAGCATTCTAACCCAGAGTTTTGAGATTGTACTGCACGTTTGAAAAAACATGAAACATTTAGCACTACAATCACACTCCTGGAACACTCGTTTGGTCTCAGCTTGGAAGATAGTGCAGAAAATTGATTGTTGTATGAGGCTTGTCAATTACAATCATCAGTGCCAACTGCTCACAGAACAAACCAGTTCCTTCTTGTCATCATCACAGTTAATGTGCAATAATCATGTTGGTTAGCCACATCATACCAATTACGTTATTTGTAGTCCCCTAGTTGCACAGTGGATTACTGCACTGACATGCTGTGACATCAACTGGTAGTACTCTAATTCATGGTTGACGCTCCCTTCGCGGTGAGCTCCATTTACAAATGCACAAATTTGGGCAAAAGTGTTTCCTTAAGGAAAGTAAAATTAAAGGTACTCACATAAGGGCATTGATGGTAATGTGCCTGGCAGCATTGTGTTGGCTATTCTTTTAGATTAGAGGTCAAGAGTGTTCTATTGGGGACTGTATGCAGTGAAGAAAATAGTTGAAAATTAGACAAAGAAGAAATAACATTTTAAAAAGTACAAATTTATTCCTTTATTACTCATGTTCTATTAATAAATAGCAGTTGTATGCTTTGACTTACCACATGAACCACCAACATCCCATCTATTTCGATAAAAATTATACTGTCAAAGGTGGATTCTAGAAGTACAGACAAGAATCTAGCTGAAATGTATTTATTTTTATTGCAACATTTAAGGGTTGCAATCTCTCTCTAAATTCCTATTTCTGACACTGTTACAATAGTCATCTTCAAAACATTCATTTTTGCCTATTTTCCCTCTTATCACCTGTCTCCTTGCCTTATTTAGTATATTCACTCCTGCTGGAGTATCGTTCCATGGGCATCACACACCTTCAGATACCCCAGTGGTCATTCTTCAAGTATCAATCTAAATATTTAGTGTTGTCAGGCTATTTGATAATAAAGGCACCTCAGCTGAGCCTGCTGTTGACCTCAACTGACAATGACACACAGGCACTATCCAGGAGGGGTCACTGGATAGTTAACAAAGTAAGACGCCAGGCAAATATTGCCCTAGCCTGGAAATGCTAAGACCAATTGTTACACACTGCTATCAACCTAACTGAACCATCGGGGAGCTCACAGCCCAAATGTTAAATCAGACATACTGGGCAGGCATTTCCTCCACTATCTGACCCAAAATCAGGCAGGATAGTGGTGTAAAATTGGTTAATTAGGCATACCGCTCTGTTCCTGCCCCAAGTTCAATTCCCTCCCGTCGCCGAGGCCTAAAAGAAAGTTGTTCTCCTTTTTGAAGCTCTTCATCCCCTTTAAATCTCTGGTCACCTTTTCAGCAGCCCCACTGCAGAGCTGACAGAATTCTCCTCTTTGGCAGTGGAGGCTACTCCTTGATGGCGAGGATCCTGCCAGGAGCCTACTCTGTACGCCAGATGAGCCCTAACCCAGAAAAATGGCTCGAGATTTTGGCAGGGTCACAATGGCAGGTTATAGGCCCACCCCACTGCGACTCCACCAAGAAGAGGAGAATTAAAGTTGGATGATTCTGGATTATCACTGATATTTCCCAGTGGCATTTGTGACAACTGTAGCAACCATGGATTTTCCTGTTATTTACCTAATATACAGAGTTAGACTATCACAATCCAGCTACAATACTGCAAGCCAATTGCATATATTTTCTTAGTAATACCATTTATGGAACAATTGTTATAACATTCAATATATGGCCTATATTTGGCATGAATATTTCACACATGCCATTTAAATGTCTCAGCCTTGTGGTTTTGGCATTTAAATAATCTGGAAATTATTATATACATAAACAAAACTAAATAGCTGATGTACATATGAGTTAGCCTGCATAATAACTTTTCATTATTTAAATTTCATTATTTAAATTTCATATGTGGTTTCCAACTGGCTTCTGTTATATAAGGTATTGATATAAACTAGGACAAGTTATGCATCTTCCTAGGAGCCTGCTGTGATGCTGTCTTTGAACCTTGCTTGGTGAGTTGTAAGGTTTGGCAGCAATTTCCCTTGAGCATTGAATTTTATTTTCAACATGCTCATGTTTTCTAATCATAATCGCTTCATAAAATTGCACCTTCTAAAAATGTTATATGTGCAAAACCTTTGATTTACAAGACAGGTCTCATTTGGGTCACTAAGCACTAGATGAGAAAACAATGTAGTTGCAGCAGACCACACACACTTATACTTGAATAAAAACTCGCTGCATTGCTGCTGCAGTTGTCTAAAATCGATGAACGGTAACAGAATTCCACAATCAGGTAGAGAACCAGCTACGGTTGCTGCTATGGTTCTTATACGCAAGACATGAATGTATAGTAGGGTAAGCAAAGACAGCTAAAGTTCTGCTTCCTTTCAAGGCAGCAGTAATTTGTGGTTTTCTTTTATTTCATGGTCCAGTTATGTTGCAGGAAGTTTAGCATTTGTTTTTGCTTAAGCCAGACATCTACACAAATGCTATTTGCTCAACACATTATAGTGTAAAAGGTATGTGAAATTTCAAACCATTTTGCTCATCAGTAATATACAGGTGACAGGAGCTTAAGACAGTGAAGTATGTTAACAGTATTGATATAGAGGCTTATATGGGCATGACCTTATAATTTTCCCATCTGTTAGCCACTTGTGAAAAACATGATTGATGGATACCCTACATCACACTCTAGGACTGATTTTTTTTTAACAGTTTCAACAGTGAATCAAAAACTTATTTCAGAGTCTTGAAGGTAGTTCAGCCATTCCTTAACCCATAATAAAAACTGGAAATAAGCTTCTATACCCCTGCTTACAAACAATATAGTCACTGTATTCCTGCTACTGAGTACATTGACCAGCGATTCTAAAATCCCTCTGGGGATTGTATGACTGTTAATTTCTAGAAAATTTTAATCAGGCTGATTCTAACGTCTGGTTGCAGATAGTATGGTGACTTTTTGACTGTGCCATTGATTAGATTCCCCAAAGAATAAACATACTCCTGGTTCAAATCAGACTAACCTGACACTTTACAGAAGATTAACACTAAAATTCCTAGAAGCTATTAACAACTAAAACTAGAAACCGTGCCTCACTCCAAATGTAAGATATCACAAAATGACTATGATGGTGTCGGCAGTGACAATAACACATGCACAAGATGTAAAAATCTTTATGTAAGGGCTAAACAACACAATGATCAAATCCAGACTGATTAGTCAGTATAAATCCTTTTGAAACATGCCCAATGTTACTGATGATGCTTTAGAAAGAAGAAAGAGCTACAAATAACTCAGAAAACACAAAGAACAAACAAACTTGGAACTTCAAAAGGAAAACAGCCCAGAAAGATCAATGTAATTAGCCATAAGATCGACTCATTAAATATAATCATTTTCCAGCTCATATTGATTTCTGGAACTTTGTGTAACCCAGATCACTAAGGGTCACAAACATTAGTATAAACATAAGTATTCCTTTACTGTGGAGCCCCATTATAAAAAGTTGGCTGAACTCAATGACAAAATGCTTATAGCCAGACTTGTGCACAAGTGGTCTAACTATTCATTTTAAATAGATCAGGACAAGAAAAAGAATTGGACACACTAGGGACTAGCAGACATCAAAGATGTCTAAAAAGAATGTTTCTCTGTATTTATTTTTGTTTCCAAGCTGCAATGGGGGAGAATCATAAAACTGATAAATTAGAAATGGGTAGTTTACTAAAATATAACACTCCAGCACATAATGTTGGGATTATATTACAACAATTTAGAGGTTATGTTGGTGTTAAACAACATAAGTTATTTGGGTCAGACCTGACCCTCAGTAGACGTTTTAATTATTCAGAGAAGCTGGTCTGTCAGTCGTTCCCAGATACCAGACAGAGCATTTCTTTCACTTTGGGCTGCATTCATTTATCATTCACTGGAGCTTCAGATAGACCAGAGAGGAGGTGAAAAATCCAACCAGATGCAGCACAAGATAAGTTCTGCTTGCATACAAAGGGAGGGTGTATAAGGATATTGCACAGTCCAGCAGCATCTTGTACCACACTTACCCCTGGTGATTAGAATATATAGAATGTTTTGATATACTGAGAAGGATACATCCTGGCCTATGAAGCCAAAGTATACGTCACTGGGACTTTTTTTCAATATCTTGTTGCACCCCATGCAGCTACTTGATGACACTTATCCTTTGTGACATGCTATAAGTATCTGGCATAGGACAGATTTAATCTACTTCACAGAACATTACATTGGAAAATATAAGGTAAATACCAAAGAAGAAAACTCATGTTTAGTATTATGAAATTGTAATTGTTCCGCAGGCTTAGTGACACGGTAACATAACAGCATATAAATTTCAATTTAAAAAAGGGTGTACCAAAATGCAGAAGTACACAGAAGCAATCTCTTATTAATGGGAAATATGTCACATATATACAATGTATCAATATGCCTTCCCTTAGACTGAATAAGTTATTGAACTCTCGCAATCAGCCCATTATAAATTCTGGCTATATGTCTTAACCAAACCGCCTTGTTCACCTTACTATTCAGCTTCTGGAGCAACAGATAAAAGGACCAATTTTATGAACGTGTGCTCCTAGCAGGAGACTCGCCCAATAAGACTGTATATCAGGAAATCTCAGATCTGCTTATCCCCAATATACAGAAAATAATTGGAAGCACGCCCGTTATTTTCTAACGTGTTCTCCTGGTGGTCAAGTCTCACAGTCGTAAAATTGTCCCATTGAAAAAGCTGAACTTCATGTCTTTATATCTTAAGCCCCATGTTAGGCTTGGCTGGACTCAATTGGTAACACTCTTTGCTCTTCCAAAGATCTCATAGTCCTATTGAAAAAAGAGTAGGGAGTTCTTCACATACCCTGACCAACATTCCTTTCACTACCACAGAAAACATAACTGATCATTTGCCTCATTGCTGTTGGGGGGATATTGCTCTGTACAAATAGTCACTGTCATTTCCAGTAATTCATTTGTATATGAATTACTTTGTCATGTTTGAGAGAGGTAATATGATAAGGCACAATATCGATGGAAGTCTTTCTAAAATGAGGTTAGAATTAATTGTGTCATAATGTTTACCAATTTTCATACAAAAAAGTAAATTATTAGGAATTCTGTCATTTGTGAGGTAATTCTGTTGCAGTGGCAGACACTACATGCACTACTGTTAGATCCTTATTATTATTGTTATGTAATGGAGAGGATTCAGCTTATAGCTATAGATCTGATTTTGAATTATGTGACAGAATAGGAAATGAATCCAATAAATATTTTATCGCTAATTAATCAGTCCCTCAGTATGATCAAAGAATGATTAATCACAAGCACTGGATTTTTCTGACTTGCAGCATATTAAGTTGCCTTTTAATTAAATCATCATCTCCGCTCTTTTCTGGTATTTCATCAATAATGCGTTCGAATTACATTTATTTATAACAATGATTTCCCTCATTGATGAGCCTATACCATTCATAGCTAGCTTTAATTGCGGTTGTTGACACTTTCAGTACATCAGCCACTAAAGTTCGTGGTATGGTAGTGTAATGGTTATATTGCTAGATTTAGTTATCCCAGAGGTCTGGACTAATAATCCGCCAGAATGAGTTCAAATCCCACCTTAGCAGTTTGAGAATTTGAATTCAGTTTTTAAAAAACCTGGATATTAAAAAATTGGTATCAGTAAAAGTGACCATGAAGCTGTCAGATTGTCATAAAATCCCAACTTGTTCACCGATGTCCTTTAGAGAAGGAAACCTATCATCCTCACCTGGTCTGGCCTATATGTGACTCCAATCCCATACCAACGTGGTTGACTCTTAACTGCCCTCTGAAGAGGCCTAGCAAGCCACACAGTTGTATCAAATTGCTACACTGCAGCGGTTCAAGAAGTCCCACCATCACCTTCTCAGGGCAACTAGGGATGGGTAATAAATGCCAGACTAGCCAGTGACGCCCACATCCTGAGAATGAATATTAAAAAAAAGGAGAACAACAGGTTTTAAATGCAATAAAAAAAACTTTTTTCAGATAAAACTTAAGGTAAACCATTTTCCAATAGAATCACTACAAATAAATCAGTCACTTTAAGCAGCATGTGGAGTTTGTGATGCCAATTTCAAAAGAGCTATGAGTGATACTGTCCAGCTGGCATGACAAAAAAAATTGCAGAATCATAACATTTGTTGTAAAACAGACAGATATTTACAATGGAAAAAGGATTAGAAGATGAAAAACCATTAGAAGATGAATCATAATTTAATGAATGGGAATCCATTTAAATTGACTGGAACTTAAGGAAAAAGTGACATTAAATGGGAAGATTAAAAAGAAACATTAATATAGCTATGAAGACAAAGTCTTGTAGTTCAGGAATTTTAGCTAGTATAAAGCCAGCTATATTATAAACTCCGGCCCTGTAGCATGGTATGGAAATCTTTTTAAAAGAAAAAGATAAAAGATAATTTGAGAGAATGTAGTTCAAAGCTGTGGGTATCTGTGAGTTCTCATTATGATGTTTTTGACAGGTACATAGAGAGAAGAGACAAAATGAGAACGTCAGCATTAAAAAGTCAACCACAGCTTCTGAATAACTTATGTAAACTAGTGATCTTGGAGAGATACCCCCTTTTTAAGTGTGTAGGTCTACCAGACGTCAGCAGTCCTTTGTGTCAAACCATATCCTCCTAATGAATAACAGAGTCTTGACCTGAAGATTATGATTTAATAATTCTAGAATGGTCGGTTGCTGTTTGGCATTGGTTGGGACTGGTTATAGACTTAAATGCGGGGATTAATATTTGAATTGTTTAATCAACACAGGTTTACTTAATCTCTTTATCCTAATAGATTGTAATACTGATGTAATTGCTTAGAATGTGTGGGCCCAAAATTCTGGTCTTGGTCAAGGTGCAACTGGGATGGATTTCCAGTCAAGAAATTGGAAAATGGAGTGAAACCAGGCTACATCTGGATTCCAAGCTTTTTTTTAACTCCAGCCATTTTACGGTTGACGGGGACATGGACAAATCTTTTTCAAGGAGACATGTCAGGGGAATTCCCAAGCTACTTCCCAGGTGTCAGCCGTAGCTCTGTCGTAGTGCTCTCACCTCTGAGTGAGAAGGTTGTGGGTTTAAACCCCACTCTAAAACTTGAGTATATAATCTAAGCTGACACTTTAGTGCAGTACTGAGGGAGTTCTGCACTTTCAGAGATATCATCTTTCATATGAGATATTAAATGACATTTATATTCACCTCTCAGTTGGATGTAAAATATCCCAAGACACTATTTGAAGACGAGCAGGCCAATATTTATCCCTCAACTAACATCACTCAAACAGATTATTTGGTCATTATGTCATTGCTGTTTGTGGGACCTTGCTTTTATCAAATTGGCTGTTGCATTTCCCTATATTTTAACAGAGACTTCATTGGCTATAAAACAATTTGGCACATCCTGAGATTGTGAAAAGAGCTATATAAATGCGTGTACTTTCTTTCTTTCAATGGAATTCTGCCCTTTACAAACTTAAGTTGTATCAGGAGTCAGGTAATTGATTCCAGAGGGGAGTGATTACTTTGCTATAACAGAGTTATGATTTCTGCTGAAGCCAAAGATCCTTTGGAGACATTTCTCTTTGGCTTTGAATGGGCAACTTGGTGCCCTAATTAAGTGGCTGTGTGCTGCTCCCTCTTTCCTGCCAGTGGTTGGAGTAGGCACTGCTGATATGCCCTTATAGGTATGATGCACCGACTCCAGTCACCACACCCCTGGGGCATAATTTTAGACTGGAGCTGAGAAGGGGGTGGGAGGGTCAAATTGTAGATGGGAAACCTGGAAGTATGGGTTTCCCGGGTGTCCTTACGATTTTAATGTAAGGGTGTCTTTTTTTTTGATGGTTTCCCCAACAGGCCGGCCTGATTGACAGGCTGGTCTCAGGCGGATGGGAGAAGAGCAAGGAAGAGGTAAGTGTTCAGGTAAGTTCTAGATAGGATTAGGGGAGGCAAGGGGGGCATCGGCGGGCATCAGGGGGTATGGGGGTAGTAGCAGGCATTAGGGTCACCAGGGGAGAGTTAGTCATCGGGGGCCAGTCATCGGGGGGTGGGGGGGGTCAGTCATTGGTGGGGCGATCGAGGGTCATCGGGAGGGGGATCGGAGGTCATCGGGGGGGGGGCATGGAGGGACATCGGGAGGGGGACTGGGTGTCAGTCACCCGGGAGGGGGTGGAGGGGGTCAGTCACCGAGGGGGTGGGTCGGGATCGGGGGTCATCGCAGGGGTCACAAACGTTGGGGACGTTGTGATCGTTGGGGGGGGATTGGTGATTTTTTTTTTATTATTCGTTCATGGAATGTGGGCATCGCTGGTGAGGCCAGCATTTATTGCCCATCCTTAACTGCCCTTGAGAAGGTGGTGGTGAGCCACCTTCTTGAACCACTGCAGTCTGTGTGGTGAAGGTTCTCCCACAGTGCTGTTAGATAGGGAGTTCCAGGATTTTGACCCAGCGACGATGAAGGAACGGCGATATATTTCCAAGTTGGGATGGTGTGTGACTTGGAGGAAAACTTGCAGGTGGTGTTGTTCCCATGTGCCTGCTGCCCTTGTCCTTCTAGGTGGTAGAGGTCGCGGGTTTGGGAGGTGCTGTCGAAGAAGCCTTGGCAAGTTGCTGCAGTGCATCCTGTGGATGGTACACACTGCAGCCACTGTGCGCCGGTGGTGAAGGGAGTGAATGTTTAGGGTGGTGGATGGGGTGCCAATCAAGCAGGCTGCTTTGTCCTGGATGGTGTCAAGCTTCTTGAGTGTTGTTGGAGCTGCACTCATCCAGGCAAGTGGAGAGTATTCCATCACACTCCTGACTTGTGCCTTGTAAATGGTAGAAAGGCTTTGGGAAGTCAGGAGGTGAGTCACTCGCCACAGAATACCCAGCCTCTGATCTGCTCTTGTAGCCACAGTATTAATATGGCTGGTCCAGTTAAGTTTCTGGTCAATGGTGACCGCCAGGATGTTGATTCGGTGATGGTAATTCTGTTGAATGTCATGGGGAGATGGTTAGGAACTCTCCCTTGTTGGAGATGGTCATTGCCTGGCACTTATCTGGCACGAATGTTACTTGCCACTTATGAGCCCAAGCCTGGATGTTGTCCAGGTCTTGCTGCATACGGGCATGGACTGCTTCATTATCTGAGGGGTTGCGAATGGAACTGAACACTGTGCAATCATCAGCAAACATCCCCATTTCTGACCTTATGATGTAGGGAAGGTCGTTGATGAAGCAGCTGAAGATGGTTGGGCCTAGGACACTGCCCTGAGGAACTCCTGCAGCAATGTCCTGGGGCTGAGATGATTGGCCTCCAATGACCACTACCATCTTCCTTTGTGCTAGGTATGACTCCAGCCACTGGAGAGTTTTCCCCCTGATTCCCATTGACTTCAATTTTACTAGGGCTCCTTGGTGCCACACTCGGTCAAATGCTGCCTTGATGTCAAGGGCAGTCAGTCTCACCTCACCTCTGGAATTCAGCTCTTTTGTCCATGTTTGGACCAAAGCTGTAATGAGTTCTGGAGCTGAGTGGTCCTGGCGGAACCCAAACTGAGTATCGGTGAGCAGGTTGTTGGTGAGTATGTACCACTTGATAGCACTGTCGACGACACCTTCCATCACTTTGCTGATGATTGAGAGTAGACTGATGGGGTGGTAATTGGCCGGATTGGATTTGTCCTGCTTTTTGTGGACAGGACATACCTGGGCAATTTTCCACATTGTTGGATAGATGCCAGTGTTGTAGCTGTACTGGAACAGCTTGGCTAGAGGTGCAGCTAGTTCTGTAGCACAAGTCTTCAGCACTGCAGCTGGGATGTTGTCGGGGCCCATAGCCTTTGCTGTATCCAGTACACTCAGCCATTTCTTGATATCATGTGGAGTGAATCGAATTGGCTGAAGACTGGCTTCTGTGATGGTGGGGATATCGGGAGGAGGCCGAGATGGATTATCCACTCGGCACTTCTGGCTGAAGATGGTTGCAAACGCTTCAGCCTTGTCTTTTGCACTCATGTGCTGGACTTCACCATCATTGAGGATGGGGATGTTTACAGAGCCTCCTCCTCCTGTTAGTTGTTTAATTGTCCACCACCATTCACGACTGGATGTGACAGGACTGCAGAGCTTTGATCTGATCCATTGATTGTGGAATCGCTTAGCTCTGTCTATTGCATGTTGCTTCCGCTGTTTAGCATGTGTGTAGTCCTGAGTTGTAGCTTCACCAGGTTGGCACCTCATTTTTAGGAACGCCTGGTGCTGCTCCTGGCATGCTCTTCTACATTCCTCATTGAACCAGGGTTGATCCCCTGGCTTGTTGGTAATAGTAGAGTGAGGAATATGCTGGGCCACGAGGTTACACATTGTGCTGGAATACAATTCTGCTGCTGCTGATGGCTCACAGCACCTCATGGATGCCCAGTTTTGAGCTGCTGGACCTGTTCTGAATCTATCCCATTTAGTACGGTGGTAGTGCCACACAACACGTTGGATGGTGTCCTCAGTGCGAAGAAGGGACTTCGTCTCCATGAGGACTGTGCGGTGGTCACTCCTACCAATACTGTCATGGACAGATCCATTTCCGACAGGTAGATTGGTGAGGACAATGTCAAGTACGTTTTTCCCTCGTGTTGGTTCGCTCACCACTTGCCGCTGACCCAGTCTGGCAGCTATGTCCTTCAGGACTCAGCCAACTCGGTCAGTAGTGGTGCTACCCAGCCGCTCTTAGTGATGGACATTGAAGTCCCCCACCCAGAGTACATTCTGTGCCCTTGCTACCCTCAGTGCTTCCTTCAAGTGGTGTTCAACATGGAGGAGGACTGATTCATCAGCTGAGGGAGAGCGGTAGGTGGTGATCAGCAGGAGGTTTCCTTGCCCATGTTTGACCTGATGCCATGAGATTTCATGGGGTCCAGAGTCAATCTTGAGGACTCCCAGAGCCACTCCCTCCTAACTGTATATCACTGTACCGATGGGACAGGACATACCCAGGGATGGTGATGGTGATGGAGATTATTGTGGGGGGCGCTGCAGGTAGGCTTGCTGTGCCTGTGGAAGCACTCCTGCTCTTCCGGGCCCACAGGCTGTGCTATAAAGGCACTTACCTTCAGTTTCGGGCCTTCTCACATTTTCTCTCGTGGCGTGAAGGAGAAGGCCTGGGAATCCTGGCCCCCAGAGATTAAAATCACAAAACATGAAAAAATGGAAGCCCACAGCCTCCTTGAAAGGTTTTAGTGACCAACCCACTTCCTGAGAGCGGGTTGGTTGCCCGCTCCTCATCCCAACCCCATGAAAACCAGAAATGGACAGGTTTGGAGGTGGTTATGAAATTGTTGCAATTTTTAATGCACCCCCACCCCCAACCCACCCGTTTATCCAGGCTGAAATCATGCCCTTGGTATTTGGGATGAGGTCGGTGTCTATGGCTGTTCGCGGTTGGGAATCTTTTTTCACCACGCTTTTTGGCAGGGACCCTAGAATTTCACCCCTTAGTCTTACTGTGAGCATATCACAGTAGAAATAATTAATTTGTAATTTCGATATTTAAGATTATCGACTAATAAGCTACAGTGACATTGTGATGCAACAAACTGCATATATACTGAAGAGGTTGTTATATTATCCATTCTAAAAACTTGTATATAATATAAATTGTATATCAAATTTCCTATAAAGAAACTGCAAAAACAATATGGTTAAATGCATTTGTTGATCATGTGACCTTTTCATTAGCGCTTTGAAATCACAAACTGTTATGATTTTCAACTGAAATTATTTCAGGTTGTCACTTATCTGGATTAGCAGCTGATAAGTAACTCAGCTAAAATGGTAAGATCCAACAATTTTAACATTTAGAAAAACACTTCAATGTATACTGTATATAAATAACAGATGCAAGAGAGGAAGCTAACATTGTAATTCAATTAAATGGTTCAGCTAATACTCATCGATTGATTTATGGTGTCATTGGAACCTCTCAATTGAATCACAGTCTTGTAACCACCTCCTTAGCCCCTATATGTATGCCCATGTCAGGGTTAAGTAGAATCAGCAGGTGACCATTTAATTCTTCCACTTGAAACCGAAGCACACATGACTTTTTATTTTCTGTTGCATTTGCTTGGTGACGGAATTTTGACATTTTTAAAACACTACTGGGGTTAAATTGGGCCGTGTAGCACCCATTTTATTATGTGCTATGCGGCCAACTAAGACTCAAAAATGGGGTCCAAGATGCGTGTGCACACTTCCGAGGGGAAGTGCGCAGGACGCCATCTTGGTAAATGGGTTTGCGCGCGTGCATAACGACCACCGGCAGCATGCAGAGCAGTGAGATCATGATGTGCGATACTGATTTGAAGCCACCCCTGCCATTTTGCAACTCCACACTCCAGCCAATGCCCTGTATTAACCTCGCACAACTGAAAACGGCATTAAACAACATGAAGGACACCTCACCAGTGCTATTTAAAGGGATCATGAAGTACTTACAGGTTAGTTGCTGGATTATTTCCTCTGGTTGCTGGTGCATTTGTACATGTTTTTGGAGGTTACCTACACTTGAATAAAGTTTAAATACTCAACAGGGAGTGTTCTGGTTGGTCTTGCAGTAGTTTTTGTGTCACTTAAAATGTTGTAATGAAAAAAGTTGCTTCCATACATGGATGGCCTGGTAGAGCTTCATCTGGGAATTAAACATGACTGGGAGAATGAACAAAGGGCATAGAGAGCAGGACAAGCTGCTAGAAGAGGGGGGAGGAGCAGGGCACTCAGCAGGAGGCCAAATCCACGGAGGGTCTTCAGGGAGCAATTCTCTTACCTCAACTTCAGCACCGACCAGTGCATGAGACGTCTTTGGATCACTAAAGAGGTTGTGACTGAAATCTGTCAACTGCTGCAACCTGAAAGCAGGGCAAGGACAGCATTGCCTGTGGTTGTCAACATGACCATAGTCATAGAGTCATAGAGTTATACAGCACAGATAGAGGCCCTTCGGCCCATCGTGTCCGCGCCGGCCATCAGCCCTGTCTACTCTAATCCCATATTCCAGCATTTGGTCCGTAGCCTTGTATGCTATGGCATTTCAAGTGCTCATCCAAATGCTTCTTGAATGTTGTGAGGGTTCCTGCCTCCACAACCCTTTCAGGCAGTGAGTTCCAGACTCCAACCACCCTCTGGGTGAAAAAGTTCTTTCTCAAATCCCCTCTAAACCTCCCGCCTTTTACCTTGAATCTATGTCCCCTTGTTATAGTACCCTCAACGAAGGGAAAAAGCTCCTCAGTATCCATCCTATCTGTGCCCCTCATAATTTTGTACACCTCAATCATGTCCCCCCTCAGCCTCCTCTGCTCCAAGGAAAACAAACCCAATCTTCCCAGTCTCTCTTCATAGCTGAAGCGCTCCAGCCCTGGTAACATCCTGGTGAATCTCCTCTGCACCCTCTCCAAAGCGATCACATCCTTCCTGTAGTGTGGCGACCAGAACTGCACACAGTACTCCAGCTGTGGCCTAAATTTTTATGCCTCTTGCTCCTTTCAGGCTGCTACTGGAGATATAAGCAACATCTCGCAGTTTGCAGTGTACTGCAGTATAAGGGAGGTCACTGAGGCTCTTTATACAATGAGAAACACATTCATCTCATTCCCTTTTGCCAGAGGCAAGCAGGAGGAGCAGGCTTTGAAACCATCTTCAGCCAGAAGTGCCGAGTGGATGATCCATCTCAGCCTCCTCCCCACCATCAGAGAAGCCAGTCTTCAGCCAATTCAATTCACTCCACGTGATATCAAAAAATGGCTGAGTGCACTGGATACAACAAAGGCGAGAGGCCCCGACAACATCCCGGCTGCAGTGCTGAAGACGTGCTCCAGAACTAGCTGCACCTCTAGCCAAACTGTTCCAGTACAGCTACAACACTGGCATCTACCCGACAATGTGGAAAATTGCCCAGGTATGCCCTGTCCTCAAAAAGCAGGACCAGTCAATCCGGCCAATTACCGCCCCATCAGCCTACTCTCAATCACCAGCAAAGTGATGGAAGGTGTCATCGACAGTGCTATCAAGCGGCACTTACTCACCAATAACCTGCTCACCGATGCACAGTTTGGGTTCCACCAGGACCATTCGGCTCCAGACTTCATTACAGCCTTGGTCCAAACATGGACAAAAGAGCTGAATTCCAGAGGTGAGGTGAGACTGACTGCCCTTGACATCAAGACAGGATATTACCGAATGTGACACCAAGGAGCCCTAGTAAAATTGAAGTCAATGGGAATCAGGGGGAAAACTCTCCAGTGGCTGGAATCATACCTAGCACAAAGGAAGATGGTAGTGGTTGTTGGAGTCCAATCATCTCAGCCCCAGGGCATTGCTGCAGGATTTCCTCAGGGCAGTTTCCTTGGCCCAACCATCTTCAGCTGCATCATCAATGACCTTCCCTCCATCATAAGGTCAGAAATGGGGATGTTCGCTGACGATTGCACAGTGTTCAGTTCTAACATTCAAGAAGCTCGACACCATCCAGGACAAAGCAGCCCACTTGATTGGAATCCCGTCTATCACGTTAAACATTCATTCCCTTCACCACCGGCGTGCTGTGGCTGCAATGTGTATCATCTACAGGATGCATTGCAGCAACTCGCTAAGGCTTCTCCGACAGCACCTTCCAAACCCGCGACCTCTACCACCTAGAAGGACAAGGGCAGCAGGCACATGGGAACAACACCACCTGCACATTCCCCTCCAAGTCACACACCATCCGGACTTGGAAATATATCGCCGTTCCTTCATCGTTGCTGGGTCAAAATCCTGGAACTCCCTTCCTAACAGCACTGTGGGAGAACCTTCCCCACACAGACTGCAGCGGTTAAAGAAGATGGCTCACCTCCACCTTCTCAAGGCAATTAGGGATGGGCAATAAATGCTGGCTTTGCCAGCGACACCCACATCCCATGAACTAATAATAAAAAAAATGGCTCATGCCTCTGGTCAGGAACACATGCATACGTGCACAGCAGGCCTACAGTGAGAGTCATGTTGCCAAAAGGAACATTGTAGAGCACACCATAGGCATCCTCAAGCAACGCTTACGCTGGCTAGACCGCTCTGGAGGAGCCTTGCAGTACTCAGCTGTGAGGGTATCGAGATTTGTGGTAGTATGTTGCATGCTGCACAACCTGGCCATTATGAGGGAACACCCCATGCGCCACCTATCAGATGAGAACTTGATGAGCAGGAGCACCAGGAGGAGGAGGATGTGCAAAAGGAAGTGGAAGAAGAAGAAGAGGAGGAGGAGGAAGGGAGGCTACAACGTAGACAGGCCCTTTCTGCCAGGGTTCAATGGGATCAGATTATTCATGAGCGATACCAGTAACCTCAATGACACCTCCCCCTTCACCAACTGTCCCACACTCCTTACCTTTCCTCTGGCACTGACCATCACATTGTCCTCTTTCTGACAATGCATATTGGTTTCTCCCTCAGTTCACCGCAGAAATAAAAATCATCACCAAATGCAAATTCAAATCCATATTTATCAATTCACTCGTTAAATTACCCATGTGCATTCTCTTAGTGCCTGTCTTCCATGTGCCTTTACCTTTCCTTGTGCTCCTACGGGGTGCTTCCCCAGTGGCTGCAGCATGGGAGGTGGAAGGCTGCTGACCATCAATTGAGGATATTGCAGATGGCCTTGGAGGACGAGCTCAAACAGCTCTGGGCCGGAAGGGCCCGGCTTCAGACTGCATCATCTCATCATGGGCTGCAGCAGTCTGGACTGGCTAGCTGACAGACAACAGCAAGGCCACTGGCGGAATGGCAGGGGTGGAAGCAGGAATGCTGCCATCCTGAGAGAGGACAACAGATTTGTCTTCCATGAAGCCACTGCCACTCTCCCCGGGTGACGTTTCAGCAATCTTGGAGACCTGTTGGAGAACAGATTGCTGGACCGCTGTGATGTCCTGGAAGCCCTTTTCAACAGTGGTACCCTGAGCCACGATGCAGCAGTCTGAGCATTGATGGAAGCTCTTTGTGCTGCAATGGAAGCTGTGACATCGGTCATCATGGTTGGTTCCACAGGTGTGCTGATGGAGGTAACCACCCATTCCATGTTGGAAAGGATGGACTCCAAGCTCTGTGCAAAGTCCTGTGCCAAGTTGGAGCTGGACTCTTCCATGCTCTATGACATTGTGCGCAGGCTTCCTGGCAGACTTTCCAGTGTACCAAGCATTTGGTTGTGTACGCCCATCAGCCTTCTTCTGTAGTCTGACCCATCGAAGACCTCATCTGAATCCTCGGCAGCAGAACTAGTGTGCAACCTCACCCTCCGGCGAGCTGGCATCTGTGATATCCTTTCCCTCCGCACTGGCTCCTGCGCACTTGTGCCCGGTGTCTCACCATGAGCAGATCCCTCCTCTATTCTAGCCTCTAAAGTAGAGGCAGTGTCAGTCTCTGAGCTGATGGCTGCGAGTGTAAGATCGAGTGATGGTGTCTCTTCATCATCACTGTCATTTTCCTCTTCCTCCTCTGACTGGGAAGGTTCCAGTTGTTGGCTTGTGGTGAGGGAAGAGGAGAAAAGAAAGTAAGAAGTGCATGCTTGCACCTTCTGCAACTTGTGAGTCAGAAAAGATTGTGGGAGGAGATAGAAGTGGGAAGAGAGAAGTAGGATTAGGTATGCAGAGACGCCTCATCATCGATCCCTCCATCACCGCCAATGGTCACGGCCTCAGCGATGCCCCCTCCCATGGTGGCCAACACTGCCTATTCCATGGCGGTTAAAACGTATAGGCACGCTTGTCCTCCTCCAATTTTTTGCTGCTGCCTCCTGTTATGCACCACCTTCTCCTGCAAGAAAGATGGAAGTGTGTCAGTGAGTGTCCTGCAAGATGTTTGGGTGATGTGGCTGTCAGTGTGTGTGAGCTGTGAGTTGTGAGTGAGAGCCTTGCAATATTCTAAGTGTGTGAGGGTGAGGTAAACCATGTGAATTGAACGGTTGAGTACTGATTCATAGAGATTGTTGGTAGGTGGGTGATGGAGGTGCAGTGAATTGAGTGATGAGGTTAGTGGCACAGTCGGTAGGATATGCCATTTGAAGATTGAACACACCCTCCTTGACAGCTCATGTCAGATCATTAAACTTCTTCCTGCACTGCATCCATGTTCTTGGAGCTATATTCCCAGCATTGACCTCCACCATTACTTCCTCCCACTGCCTCCTGAGCATTTGTCTCAATGGCCTCCTGCCTCCCTGCAGTTACAGGATGTCTCTCTTTCTCTCTAGCTCTTGCACCAAGGCCTCCAGTGCATTATCAGAAAACCTTGGTGCACGCTCTCTCACAGGTTGAGCTATCTTGACAAAATTCTTCAAAATCAATTCACTTCCTGATACCAATTCCTGACAAAATTCTTCAAAATCAATTCACGTCCAGCAGCCACAATGCACCTCCCCTTTAAGAAGTGCAGGCTACCTTTAAGTAGCGCTAGCCACTCGCGATATCGGGGCCCCTCCTGATACGTGTAGCCAATGAACAGTGCTGGTAGCGTTGGCTGCAAGCAGCAATCATGGAAATCAGCAGGGAGCACAAATTTAATGTCCTGCCTGCAGCGCAATGAACAGGTGCAGGTTAATCGCGGACCGCGATCCCCTCGCCCGTTTTTAGGGCTTATCCAATTTAACCTGTACCACTACATGTAACCAAAAAGAATATATACACTTTTCCTATAGATTTAATTATAGTCCAATATGATAACAATATTTGGCAATGTAATTCATTGATAGAAAAATCTCTGAGTATAACAATCAGAACCTGATATCCTGGAATGTTTAACCAAATTTGAACGTACATTGCGACAGTAGTGATAGCTTTTCCTCGTTTGTTGGATTGCACTTTGAAGCTTCTGATGTTGCCTGTAAACCAGTACAAGTACACAACAATTCAAAGCTGATAGCCATTTAAAAAAAAATTATTGATGTTACAGCAAAAATATTCACTGTCTTTCCACTGAATTCAAATGTAACAAAATCAAAACCTGTAATTCTAATATGTTTCATTTGTTGTAGTTGTTTTAGTCGTCATTAGACACTTAGTAAAGCTAGCCCAACGAGCATTTGTAATGATGACAGGCAAATACTATTGCAGCACAAATGTTAAATCAGCATGTTCAATTTAAGATCAGCAGTGGCTTGGTCACACGCAAACGTAAGTCATGGCACCTTTTGAAAAAAAAAGTCTTCAAAATGGCTTTAACTGTAATTTTACACCACATCTGTAAGCTACATTATGAAATACCACTGAGAGGAATTGCAACGTGTAGCAACATCTCTGGTCGGTATTTGCAATGTAATGGTGACTAGAGGAAATCTTCATAAACATATTTCCAATTTTGCTAAAGATAGAGATAAAGATCAGAGCATAAGCCTACTTGTTACAATTTGGGTTCTTTTCTAACTCTATTCACGTTTGCAACAGAATGCAATCTCCATAACCTGACTCATATCTCCTATAATCAACTTGCACCCATGAGTGGAGTAGCATGCCATAGGATTAGCAATTACTCTTTTAAGAATAGGAAGCATATGTACGCCACAGGTGGGATAGAACTTGCTAATTCAATAAATGTGTTAATTTGTGGGTTAGCACCAGGAAAAATAATCATGAAAGATGCTGGATTGTTGTAAAAACTCAGCTGGCTCACCAATGTCCTTCAGGGAAGGGAATCTTCCATCCCTACCTGGTCTGGCCTATATATGTCATTCCAGTCCCATGCTACATGAATATCTCTTAATGCCCTCAGGGCAACAAATACTACCTTGCCAACATTGCTCATATCCCAAGAACAAACAAAAAACTGCACATGGTTAGGATTATGAAGGGAAAATTTAGGACAGATGTTAGGAAGGTGGTCAAGAGCCAACATGGGTTGCCAGCGAGAGGGACTGAGGCCAGGGCATTGGATTCATTTAAGAAACATTCAGGTGCTGTAATGAGAAGAAGTTAGGGTTCTTATTATGCAAGGATGAAATCAAATAGACTGAAGGACCTTCTTCATCCCAACCTGTCTTTGGAATTTTGTGCATGTATAGGTGTAGACATTAATATTATTCAAAAATTGAATTTGGAATAGAAATTTAATATTGCCACTGGACTTTTTCCCTTAGATATGGCCTAATTTTTCAATTAGATTTTTTAACAGAGTCAGCAGGTCTAAGAAAACTCCAGTGTCTCCCTGGACTACCCACTTAGGAATTTTTTTAGCTCATACACAGTGATGCCAAAACAAATATTAATATAACAGTGATAATGCTACTCAAATGTCAGAACTAGCTTTTTACAGTAATATTGATCCCAGACAACTATGATCAATAAATCAACAAACAAATGCATTGTTTAAAACTGTAAACACTTTACTTCTTGCCTTGTTTTCTCCTTTTGCTTATTCAGCCACCTCTTCATCACCTCTCTTGACCCCTCCACTGTTTCTGTGCTGTCAGACTGCTTATCTGACACTTAGAGGAATTTTAACCCCTAAGAATGATGGGTTGGGGGCAGGTTGGAGGTAAAAATTTTAAATTTCTCAAATCCGAACTCAACCCAACTCCAATCCGCCCACTTCTGGTTTTAACGGAGGCGAGTCGGTGGGGGAGACCATCCCGCTCTCAGGAGGTAGGTCGGTCAGTAAAATCTTTTAAGAAGGCTGTGAGCCTCCATTTTACCTAAATTTTTATTTTTAACCAATGGAGGCCGGGTTTCCCAAGCCGCAGGAATCTCAGCAGGTAAAAGGTGAGAAGGGCCAGATCGATGAGGTAAGTGCATTAACATCATTGCTTTTGGGCAGGAGGAGCAGGAGTGCTTCCCCCTCCACCCCGGCCCTCCCAAGCTAACCTCTTTACACATCCTGCGATCGTACCCCGCGATCTACGACTGCTCACCACTCCCAACAATGTCTGACTTACTCCCCCCCCCCCACCACCACCAAAATGTCCGACTTCCCCTGCAACGACGTCCGACTTCCCTCCCCCACTATGTCCGACTTACCCCACCCCCCCCCTTCCAGACCCCGAAGACCCTGATCTTTCCCCGACCCCCCCATCCAAACCCCAAAGACCCTGATCTCTCCCCAACCCCACACCCCCTGCTCCAAACCCCGAAGACTCCAATCGCTCCCCAGTTGCTTTCCCACCCTACAGGCAGCCAGCCTGAAAATCTGGCTGGCTGTCGGGTACAAAGACTATTGAAAAAATTTGAACGACGTCCTACCGTCAAATCGTCAAGACACGCGGGAAACCCTTACTTCCAGCTTTCTCGTCCGAAAATTCTCCCCCCCCCCCCCCACTTCCCGATTCTGAGTAAATATCAGGGTCCTAGTCTTGAATGAATCAATACTTCCTCCAGCTCAACACTGGAAAGACGGTAACCATCATCTTCAGCTCCTGCAACAGACTCCAGTCTCATACCACTGCTTTCGTCCTCTTACCTAGCCATCATCTCAAGCCAAATCAGACAGTTCACAACCTAGAAAGTCATGGTAAAAATTGACCTGCAGTTTTTAATTATAGTTTCACTGAATGAACACAGAAATACAAAAGAAGGTGCTTCATATTGAGTTTCATTTGTCTAATTCACTCTGGCCGCAGTGAATTGGTACATATAAATGAAAGTCTGGATGTAACAGAAGTCAGCTATCATATGTAGTTTGAAAAATGTGGTAGGAGTCAGATAAATGGATGTGTGACAATGAGAAAAGGAAAGGGAGTGAAATGAAAAATTATAGATAGTTACAAATAAAAACAAGCTCATTGTTTGTCTTGGGTCCACTGAATCATTAACTTTGAAGTTCAAGTTTCCAGTCCTGAACAAATAGCAGAAACATGAATCAACTGTGCCAGTTAAGGAATAAACACAATTTTATTTTAATATTTCAATTTATTTCTGATTTCTGATCAGCTAGTAGTCAGTGATGCTGAACCGAGAGGAGAAAGGTGTGCAAAGAAAAAATTAATTGAACTATTGGTTTCTCTGAACTTCTGGAGGCCTGTCACCAACCTGGTGTACAGCCAGAGAAAGTACTATTGGTATGTACAAACAATATTTCATTTTCTTGGCAAATCTACTGTTGGAAAGTTAGGAAAAAATGTGATTTGAACATCCAGTATATACAGGCCTAACTCTTTTAAAAGAAAAATTTATTTAAACTCATTTGAGTCTATTTTTCTCAAATTACAATTAAAAAAAAATCATGAATAATTTTTCTAACACCATTGCTGGTTTAATACTATTAAGCCATGGCCTAAGGCAGTTGGAGAAAACCAACTAATTTTAAAGTTCATTTGTCTACCTTAAAACAGTCACACATTGTTAAGTGTAGATGGGTTCTCTTGACTGGAATGTACTTGACTTAAAATGATAATATAATTAAAATAAACTGACAAGGTCAATTTTCCTAGCTGATTCAGAGGGTTTTCTTCAGTGCTTCTATTTTCAAGTTAGAAATTCAGCCATTATTTTGGTTTTGCAGACAGAACAGACTCCACATAGAAGATTCAACTTAATATTTTCTATGACCCTCAATTTTATTAATTACCTAAAATGCTACAGCATGGAACATCTGCCTCTTGTATACTAAGGATTTTAAATGACAGCCAATATTAGTCATTGAATTTTACATGTGTATGTTCCACCTTTGAGATGAGATAATGTATTCAGTTCTAAAATATAAGCCCTTTTTACCTGATTCATAATAGACTTGTCCAATAAGAGCAGGACTGCTGTGTTTTTCTTTCTCTCTAAGAATCTGATTTGCTTGGAGATTAGACCTTTTCCTAGTGTGTTCTGTCAACTTAAGCAATTTCAAGCCCTACTTAGCATAAGATTTTCACATGGATACAAGCGATATAGCAATGTTTGTACACAGAAGAAGACGCTTAAAAAACAAAGGTTAGTGGAAGCTGAAGCAAATAGTTACTGAGATCATAGTTTAACATGTAGTCAGTTTTTGTTTATGTGCAGCTGAGCAATGCTGCTGATACCAGGAAAAATTTTCAGAAGCATGTAGTGATGAGAATGTGGAACTTGCTACCACATGGAGTGGTTGAGGCGAATAGCAGAGATGCATTTAAGGAGAAGCTAGATAAGTACATGAGGGAGAAAGGAATAGAAGGATATGTTGATAGGGTGAGATGAAGTAAATAGAGTGGGAGGAGACTTACATGGATTATAAATACCAGCATAGACCTGTTGGGTCGAATGGCCTGTTTCTGTGCTGTAAAATTCTATGTAATGGGAATAGTGTGTAAGATGCAAAAAGTGAACAGAATTGAAACAAATATTGAATTCCAGAAAAAACCATCAGTAACCCATATCCAAATCACAGATTAACTGAGTGCCATTTATGTAATGTTGAAGCAGAATTGTGACTTTAAAAAATATATTTCTATTTTTGCCAAAATTGGAAATTGTATAGAGAAAAGAAATGAAACCCTAAAGTTAGTGGACAGAGTAAATCTCCTCCCGGTTATAATTTTAAAACCTCATAAAAATGTAAAAGCAAATCTGCAAAGATTTTATTGAATTTATTAACCGTCATGGAAAATGGCAGTGTGCTGTATAGCCCATAACTTGTTCACCATTACTATTCATTAAAGTTCCAAAGGAGATTTATTACAGATTTTAATTTAATGCATGGCTTACAGGATAATAATTTTTCCAAAAGCATGCTAGTTTTCTTGTATGTGATCACATTGAAAGAATGATTAATGCATACATACATGGCCCATCCAAATAAACAAAGCTGACAAGCTTTGATAAAGTGCTGCACTAGACTTTAATCTAACCATCCTAATCTGTTTGTAATGCTGCCAACAATCAATATATCTATGCTAAGGCTGCTAAGACTCTTGTTGGTTTCAATCTGCATATCTGTCCAAAACTAGTCTGATCTTCATTCCTTTACTGTGTGAAAGTCCTCGATTTTCTGTTGGTTATTTTGGCAAATGGAGCCAAAGCTTTCAAGTGTCAATGGCTCATCATTCAATCAGTTTACTTCAGGAGCATATTATTGCTGAGATACTGCCAGCTGTAGGAAGTAGCCATGATCTATATTCCTCGTTGACATTTACTTTGATGGAAACAGCAAATAAGGAGACCAATTTTTCTTGAAAAGAAATTATATATTTTATGCAGGTCATTTCAAATAGATGTTGTTAAAGGATGTTTTAACATTTTAATACTAACACAATTTAAATTCCACAACAATTTTTCCTAGTTTTGCATTTATGGCCATTAGAAACAAGTACGTAGTTAATCAACCTGTGGCCAAAAATTATAGGGTATGTTTTCTATTTTTGGTGAACTCCCTATTTTTCAGGATCTTTTATGCTAATATTCTTCCATGTTAAATAATGCCAGAAATCTGGTCAACCTTGACTTACCTCTGATAATACTGGTTTCATACTTCTCAGATTATTTAACAACTACTTAACCAGTTTACATTACACCTGGTAACATTTAGTCAGCTGCAAAATATGCAACTGCAGAATTACTAGCTTGGAATTTTTGATTGGATTCACCCAACTTATTCCAGTAAATCAGCTAGATCTGATCAGTACAGCTGCAGGACACATGATACATGGAGTGGTCCTCTCTTGACTTACACATCTGTTCATATCTTGTCCCTTTTTCGGTAAAGATGCCATCATCTATGGATTCTTCTCTGCACAACTTACCAGGCTCCCATTCATGCCACGTGATAGAAACAACTTCCAAACCTTTGTACACACCATTTTAGTGCAACCATGATTTCTATTAGAAACCATATTGGGTGGGTGCCTAGTATTTCTCCCTGGTGCCAGTGTATGAATATGTGCTCTTAACCATGGCCTTAACTATCTCAGTGGCAAGACTGTGTGAAATGGCTAAGTGCTGTTTAATAATATAAAGCTTTTGGAACATAAGTGTATATGACAGGTGACAGGTGGCTTATTTGCCAGAGCATCCGATTACATCAACTTCCTCCTTGATGACATCAGCCAGACTGAGAGGGCAGTGGGTTTCAACTCTCTGGATGGCTTCCCACGGGTACAGGACGCAATTGATTGCACACACATAGCAATTCGAGGACCTCCACATGAGCCAGGACTGTTCATAAACTGAAAGGCATATCACTCCATCAATGCGCAGCTGGTGTGGAACCACCGGACGAGATTTCTGCAGGTGTGTGCCAGGTTCCATGGCAGCTGTCATGATTCATTCATTTTGCGCGAGACTAACATCTAGGACCTCTTCCACATGGAAGACAGACTTAAGGGCTGGCTCCTTGCAGACAAGAGATACCCTCTGCAGACGTGGCTCATGACACCTGTGAGAAACCCCACCAACGAGGCACAGCAGTGGTACAACCAAAACCACATGACCACCAGGTGCATCATTGAGCAAGCAATGGGAATGCTGAAGATGTGCTTCAGGTGCTTGGATAGATCTGGGGGAGCCTTTTAATACTCACCAGCGAGGTTATGCAGAATAATCGTTGTGTGCAGTGTCCTGCACAACAGAGCGCTGCAGAGAGGGTTACAGGTGGAGAAGGTCGAATGTATTAATGTAGCATCCTCATCTGGTGGCAACACCGAAGAAGAGGATGAGGATGAGGAGGAGGATGAAGGTGGGATCTCTAACAGATTCTCATAATGAGATGAGCAAATTGAAGACTTTGAAATACTCAGGCCGTCTGGAACAACCACCACTATCACTAACCACCATCCCCCCACCCCCCCCACCCCCCCCGTTTGCACGAAACAGTCCTTCAACCACGCATTTATGTCCATTGCACACGCGGCCAATGAGTGGCATAATGTCTTGGCATTCATGATGAAGCACAAGAAAGGGCAAATTCACAAAAGGGACTCAATAATGGCCAAGACATGGCAGTCATGGTGATAATTATTACATTTAATGTGCCATAGCAAAAAAATATAAATTAATAACATGACAGCATGTAAATCACCCTTGTGCATACCCTTGGTGAATTACAATTGCTTAGCCTTTCTCTTTCTACCCCTTCTACGTGATGCATCCCCTGTGGCTTCCACAGAGGTACTGGCAGCTGTTCAGATCCCTGCCCTGACTGCTGAGATGGTTTCGGCTTATGACCTCTGAGTTTTGGAACCCATGAGAGCCCCGACAAAGACTGCTCACCTCCACCTGTACAGGGGCAGCCTTAGCCATCGGGAGAGGAGGCAGCATTGTGGGTACTGGTTGAGGAGGGGGCAATGAGTGAGATGTGGGAGTGCTTTGCGTGGAGCCCCCACTTCCAGGTCCCCTTTTGCCATCATCTCTCTCCCGGGCCAGCGCAACATCACACTCCCCACTCTGCTGGCCAGCAGGCTGGTGAGCAGATGTGCCGCATACTAAGGCCACGGCTAAAGTATCTGTCTGCGTGTTTGAGGCAGCAGGCATGTTGGCAGCCAGAGTCCGCATGGCCATTGTCATGGCCTGCATGGACTCATTTGAGAACCGTGCTTGAAGCTCAATAGAGCCTACAGTTCTCTCCATCGCAGACATTCCCACACTTATCTGTGCCACCAATCCACTAACTATGGTGTTGGCTCCTCCATCCTCGCCGCTATTGTGGTGGGTGTACGTGGCAGGTTTCCCAGCACCTCGCAAAGGTGTAGCTGTACCTCTATCACTCCCATTCTCAATGATGGCCTCCAGGGTTCATTATGTGTGTCCAGCTGAGCAAAGCCTGGAGAGGAGTGTGCCCCGCGACGCGGACTTTCCACAGCTGCCCCTGCAAGCAGTGTCTGCTTGTGCTCTCTTGTGAGTGGTGAATCACCAGGTGAAAACCCAACTAACTGTCTAACATGACCTATCGAAGTGCCAGTATCTGTGCTGGTGCATGGCTGTATGTCCTGTGACGGTGCACCCTCAGAAGGATTGAGATCCTACGAGGAATCGCATACTTCCATCGCAGCTGCTTCCTCTTGAAGGCATGAAGGCCCTGAAGACAACAGAAGCTAATATTAATTATTTATCGGAAAACTGACAATCTTTCCACCGACCATACTGAAGTCTGGAACAATTCAATCATTGATAAAATCAATTCATCATGTGTGTGAAAGATGTTAAAGTTCTGTCACCAGCCATCTGCGGGTTCCCAGTCTCTCCATTTCCGACGGAGAGGCATGCAACGGTGCGAATGATCTCCATGGCCTCCTCCTCTGCCTCTGTCAGCTGAACTATTTGGGTTGGTCCACCTCCAGTCCTCGTCCTCTCTCTTGCATTTTGCGCTCTTTTCTCCTACAAGAGGAGAAAGAACAGACCTGTGAGTGATTGAAGGTGACGTATTCACCCAATGGATGCATTGCTTTGGGGTGAGGCTGACAATGAAACAGAAGGATCAGAGGGTGACTATCAGATAGATGCATCACATTGCATCAGGATTGGGGTGAGTGACAGTGGTGGGTGCACAAACGGGGAGGTGAGGAAGTGCGTAGAAAGTGACAGTTAGTTGATGCTGAAACTTAAGTGGGTGTGGGGAGTGATGTGATGGAGTAGGCTTGCTAAGACAGAGTGAGAGGGGGATGTTGCATTTCACAGGATGTGAGCGAATCAGCAAATGTACTCACTTTTCCTGACCTGATTAGGCCATTAAACCACTTTCTGCACTGTAGCGAAGACCTGGGCACCGTGCTCCTGCTGCTCACCTCTTTAGCCACGCCTTCTTGATGATAGATCCGGGCTTCTTCCTCCCATCACTGGGATAAATTACCTCCCTCCCCCTTCTCACAGCACCCAGTAGTACTTCCAGTGAAGCATCAATAAATCTAGGCACTGCCTTTGCTCTCCCAGAGTCCATTTCTTCTTTCTCCTTCAAATTCCATTCTCAGACTAGCCCTTTAAATCGTGGGCTTTAAATCGCATCATTCAGGCGCACAGTAGGCCCGCTGCACAGCTTGGAGACACAAAACCCAGAAGCAAAGATAATTGCCTGCAATCGAGATACGATCACAGATTTAAACGCGCTCACTTTGCTTCCGGGTTCCCCACGTGCAAATCCACTCACTTGCTGACTTCCCGCCGCCATGCTAAAATGATGGCCAATGTCTCCCTCCTTTTGTCCCTGTTGCTACTTCTGCTAACTTATCCACTATGCCAACTAATGTGCTCCCCTCTGTCTCATTCTCTAACTCTTCCAGGGTGGGTATCTCTGAGGTGGTGTTTGGGAGGGTTTGAGTGAGTGACTGAATTGGTGTGAAATTGTGGAAGGGCTGGATGTATTGGGAACTGTAGATTCTCCTTCAAACACATCTAGAGGAGGGAGAGAGGATATAATGATTTCCTGATGAACACAGTTTATGTAATTTATGTAGGAGTAACATGAGGGTTTCATGACATGGTTTGCTGACAGTTAATGCAGTGCACAATAGGATAAGAGGAAGAGAAGTGGAAGGTCATCACGAACCTACAACTGGCATATGCTCTCCTATTTCCTCATCTCCAACACCCTCTATAGTCACCCTCCCAGGATTCTTCCTATATAGGGGGTGAGAGGTTGCAAGATTGGGGGCCGTCATCTGTCACAGCTGTCTCTTTTGTATAATGGGCTATCTTCTCTTTGAAAAAGAATACAAAAGGTGAGAAATACCTTTGGTTACCATGACATGCAATAAAATCCAAATATCAACATGCAGTCTGTAGTGGACATGATGATAGGTGAAAGCACCAAACAATTGCATGCAAATCTTTTTGTTGGATGAATGCATTAAGAATGTGAATGAAGGAACACTTCCAGGTAAAGACAGGGTGGGTGATTTTAGGAGGCACTTGCGGGTGCATTGGGGGCGGGGGGTTCCGAAAATCGCGGAAATCCCATTCAGGTTCGGAAGCCGGCTCCAACCCACTGACTTCCGAGTTTCCCAGGGACCCACCTGTGTGCACGCGGGCGACCTGAAAACTGAAGTCCCGCTGGCAATTAAAGCTGGCGGGATAACAGTTAAAGAGCCAAATGTACCTCATTGAGGTACTTAAGACACTTTACCTGTGACAGATTAAATACTTAGAAAGATTTTTTTTAACTTACCCAGGTGACTTGCCCATCGCTTCTGATTCACGCCTGGTGGCCAGATCAGGCAAAAAGAAACTAAATAAATTAAATAAAAAACCATGGAAGGAAGTGAAAACACCAAATGAACCTAACTTTGAAACCTGCTCCGATGTCCGATGTCTCCCGCTCCGATGTCCCCCTCTTTAGCCCCCCGATGTCACCCTCTTCACACCCCACCGATATCCTCCCGATCTTCCCCCGATGTCCTCCGATCTTCCAGTCCAACGCTCGATCTTCCATTCTATGTCCCCCCCCCCACCCCGGTCTTCCGTTCCAGCACCGGATGACGTCTGGCTCTCTCTCTTTCTCTCCACCCCCCACCCCTGCCCTCGTGTTGCAGCTCCTGACGGCAGCCAGCCTGTCAATCAGGCTAGATGTAAAATTGGGCCCAGTGTGTCTTATATATATATATATATATATAAAATCTCCAGAACAAAAGTGGACCCATTTCTATCCCCTGGGGTACACCAGTTCCAATATGCTACTAAGTTGTTGTATCATATGTCTGAATTTTTATAATAACCTCTTATGAGACACTTTATCAAATGCCTTCTGAAAATCTATATTTACTACAGGACCCATTTGCCTGTAGAGTTATGCCAACTGGCATAATCTGGGTGGAAAAGGGAGAAACATCCGATGGAGAGCCATTCCCTTCCCGAAACTCTTGCACCAAACCTTCACCACACGGATTGCAGCAGTTCAAGAAGGCGGCTCACCACCACCTTCTCAAGGGCAATTAGGGATGGGCACTAAATGCTGGCCTTGCCAGTGATGCCCACATTCCATGACTAATAAAAAAAAAATGCCAGAATTGACTTCAGGCATCTACTACAAACATGGAAAGATATCTTATAATAATTCTCTACATAAAGAAATTATTTCTTTTAATCTCTCACCTCACACTTCTTATGACAATTTTAAATTGATGGTCCCTCACTACTGACTCTGCAATTTGAGTTGTGTGTTCCAGGCATCCATTACTGCTGTGGATGGCAGCATGGGTTCTAAATTTTAACGGGCTGCTTTGACTAAGGCAATCAAATGCACCAAGATGCAACAACGAATTCTCTGTTCCCGCCCCGACATGAGTTGAGTGCCTCAGCAATGCTTTAAATGACCTCAGTGTCCACCCCTATTATTTTAATTACCCCAACCCAGAGAAATGAGCAAAGGTCAGGCACACAGGGAAGAGATGACAAAGATCCAGCACCACTGCAGCAAAGAGGGTGATCTAAGCCTACGTCTATTGTATTCCCTTTATCTATCCAATCACTCACTTATTCAAAAAAACTCTATTTAAATTTGTTAGACATGACTTGCCTTTAACAAATCCTTGCTGCCTCTTCTTGATTATGCCATGCATGTCCAAATGCTCATTGATTAGATCTCGAATTATAGATTCTAAGAGCTTGTCCACAACTGACGTTGGATGAATTGATCTATAATTACTCAGTTTGTCCTTCTCTTCCTTCTTGAACGGAAGAAAGAACAAACTATCCAATAAAGGCCATGTAGCCTTTGTAAATAGAGAGAGAGGTGTGAAATGAGAAAACTAAATCTACATGAACTTTCATGTCCTGTGTTGAAATAGAGTCAATGAATTGATCTGAAATGTACCATGGCACTTTACAGGGGGACAGGAATACACTGAGTAGGAAGCAGGAGACAGGTTAGGACAGTTGACCGATGAAGCAGTCATAGAGGTCAATTAATGGAAAGACAATCAGGCAAGCTCTATTACTGATGTGCAATTGTCCTTGCCTAGTTTCGCTTTCTGAGCTCCCCCTAGGTTAACCTTCATGCCCGGGAGGAACAGACAAAAATTCACCCCAACGTTTTTGAAGTGATCTTTCGCATACCAAACCATAATGGGCTGGATTTTGCTGTAACAATAACAGTGAGGCTAACAGCACTCACTGTTATTCATGTGCAAATCGGACAGTAACTTCCTGCGACTGCACATGCGCTGTTAAACGAGGAAATCTGAAGTTGCTGTCCGAGATGTGATGTTCCTCCAAAAGCTGTGCGAAAACGGCATCTCATTGGCTGACTCACTGTTCCAATATGCTGAACAGCGTGAAGGTCCTGTACTGACATTATAGATATGGACTAAACTCACCAAAAAATGTAGGGCTTGTCTATTTTGGTGTAAGTACCATTTTAATGGCATGCTAAGTCTTAATTACTGCCAAACAACCTCCCTAGCACTGAAAATTAACTTTTACAAGCATGGAGTCTCATTCCTTCAGGTATCAATTATTGTTAGATATTTTTTAAAAATAAATTAAAATAAATGTTTCTTACCTTTTCTTCTGTTGCCTTTAACTCTGTCTCTTAATCCAATATTTAATTCTCTCTCTTCATTTCACTTTCTGTACCTGATTTGACATTGAATTCACTATTCTAACTTACACTTCCTGGTTCAGTCTCGGCACTGCTCATTAACGATTCTTCAATCTGATTGGTTAAGGAGATACACAGCTGCTTGCCCTGTTCACACAGGTCCCAGATGCCCCTTAGAGGGCACCACACTTTTTGGATCTCTAATTTACAGGAACTTGTAAAATCTCAGAGAAAGTCCATGGGCAAGTGCAAATCTAATGAACAGTTAGTGCCGTTCATTCACCACTCAAAATCCGGCCTAATGTGTATTATCTGCAACTTGAGGAAGCAGCTAGCAGTATCTGACATTTAAAGTGACTGCCAGACTTCTGTGCAAACATATTGAAATATATAAGGGCCAATTTTCCTCAGCTTTGCACCCAGGTAACATTTATTCCACAGCTGTAGAGCGAAGCCATTGCTGCAGATACTGTGGCTACAATTAGATATGTAAGAGTGAAACCAGGAGGGTAGTGCCACTGAGCTGGACAGTGGAGGAAAGGCTTTGGAGAAGGTGGTGTGGTCAACCATGTCAAAGGCTGCAGAGAGGACGATGTGGGATAATGCACCATGGTCACTTGGACTCTGGTTAGGGCAGTCAGCAGTTTAGTGACAATGGGCCAAGGGAGCAGGAGGATCATCTCATGGACAAGATGAGTCATACAGGGAGCAAGAGGAGATGGGAGAGAAACTGTAGAGAGGTGCAGGTTCAAGGTCAGGTAGGGGAGATCCTGGGGGAGGTTTGGCTTGGTGGGAAAGGGGAAGGGGGGAAGCAGCAGAGTCAGCTGAAAGGATGGTCTCAATCTTAGTGACAAGGAACTCCATGAGCTCCCTGCATTTTGTTGCTGGTGATAAGGGTGGAAGGGATAGGGGAGAAGAGTTTATGGAGATGTTTGGTACTGGAGAAAAGAAGTCGGGGGTTATTTTGCTCTCCAGGATGATCCTGTAGTAGTTGGTAGTTTCAGCAGAGGACAATAAGGCCCGATAGAACTTAATGTGGTCCAGCCAGTTCCAGTGATGGATGATTAAATTAGTTATGCACCAGATACGCTTAAGTCTGCACCCTTTGGACTGGGGAGAGTAACGATGAGGGCCATACCAGCAGGAATGACCTGGATGGGAAGACCGTGGACGTTTTGCTGGGGATAAGAGCATCAAAGGTGGAGGTGAGGGAGTGATTGAGCAAATCTACAGCTGCAGAAGTTTTGTGGTGAATGAAAGAGCAAAGGCTAGGCAGTTGGGAGTTTGAAAATGCAGTTGTAAATGACTTGGGAGAGAGTTTTTTCCCAGGGCAGACACAGAATGATTAGGATGTGGGTGGCGAGGGATACAAGGAAGTGGTGAGATACAGCCTTTTTGGTGATCAAGACCATGGGCGTAGACAGGCCGGAGGAAATGGCAAGATAGAGTGGCTGGCCATGAGTATGGGTAGGAGAGTTTATTTGTAGGCAGAGCTTTGAGAAGGACAGTAGGACAGTGAATTACAAGGAGAGATGGCAAAAGCAGCTGAGAGATTGAAGTCACTGAGGATGAGGAGTCGCTTAATGCAGAGGCTGAGGGAGGGAAGGTATTTCAGTGAGAAACTCAGGGTGGGGCTTGGAGGGTGCAATAGACAACAAAGATTTTCAAGGAGAGGTGAAAGGGGTTGAACAAACTATGGTGCTCTGAGGAGAAAGTGCCAGAGGGGAAGGGGGAGAGACTTGGTAATAAGGGATACACCACTGCTGAAGCAGTTTAGGAAGGGCAAGTGATGGAAAGTATAGCCAGGCGGGAAGGCATAAGTAAGGGGCAAAGTGTCACCACCCACCCGTATACTGTGTTTCAGTCAAAGCTTGGATGTCAATGTCCGCAATAAGGTTGTGGATGGCAAGTGCCTTGTTCACAGTTGAACGAATATTCTGGAGGGAAATGAGGTGGGAACGTGATTGATCCGCTGGCAGAGTCCAAGAGAGCAGTGGTGGGTGTGATGAGTGGGACGGGAAGGAGTTTGGTGAGGTCAGCCCCCAGCAAGCAGGAAGGTCTACATGAGAGGAGGATGGTTTCTGCTTATAAGGAAGCAACAATGGGAGCTCCAATGGGACCTTCAGCGAATGCCAAGAGAGGCACAGAGGGTAGCCGTGGTCTTATTGAAGGGGGATTCAAGCCTGGAATGCTGGTAGGAAAGTAGAAAGACAGAGGAGTAATGATGGATTGGATTGGAGATTGGGGAGTTAAAGTACCCAAGAAAGGAGCAATAAAAGTTGGTTATCTGGATGATAGGAAGAGGATGAGAGAGGAGAGAAGGGTCTGAGGGGCCAGGAGAAAAACAGAAAGGGAGGGAGAAGTAATGGGCTCAGGTCCAGACTAGCATCCAAAATGCACGTATTAACAGAACAGACAAAATTTGAATAGAAAGAAGACTTGCATTTACATAATGCCTTTCATGACCTCAGGATGTCCCAAAGCGCTTCACAGCCAATTAAGTACTTTTTAATTATTGTTGCTTTGTAATGTAGGGAAACACAACAGCCAATCTGCATAATGCAATGCTCCCACTAACAGAAAATAACATAAATGACCTAATGATCTGTTTTAGAGGTGTTAGTTGAGGGATAATTGTTGGCCAGGACACCTGAAGAATTCCCCTATTCTCCTTTGTATAGTGCCAGGGGATCTTTTATATCCACCGGACAAGGCCTCAGTTTAACATGTCATTTGAAAGACAGCACCTCTGACAGTGCAACACTCTGTCATCATGTTCTTAAGTCTCTGAAATGGGGCTTAAACCCACAAACTTCTGATACAGAGGTGAGAGTACAACCACTGAGCCAAAGCTGACAACTAAGGGGCGATTTTAACTCTATCCGTCCTGTTTTCTCAGCTCTTTCCTGGTTGTTCGGCTTGTGGAGATTGCACTTAAGCAGCTCATTATTTTTTCCCAGCAGCAAACATTCTCTCCTGCTGAAAATCTATGCCCTTCTAAGCAGTATCTCTTTCGATGATGAAGAATTATATTGTGTCTACAAAATACATCTCTTGTTTTCTGATCCTTATCTTGTACGTTTCTAATCAGCGTACATGTATTCCCGGATGAATTATGTGTTATAGAGTTCCAAGGGGCACATTTCCTGCTTGTTAAGGTGCTAAACTCTGACTACTATGGCAGAGCTCTTATTGGATGGCTTAAATTCCTGAAAGGTGGGTATCGTACTCCTGCTGACAGGAAACTGCTACATTCCTGTATGTTCGCAAGTCTTGTGGCCCGGGCATGAACAATTCCTTTATTAAAGGCCATTAACAGACAACACCTGGAAATTAGGCCCTAGCTTTCTAGAAATATAAAAAACAGTTTAATGATGAAGAGCTAAGCAGTATTGAAAATGTTTTGTGTGTACCAAGTTTTATTTTGATTTTAAAGTTACATTTAATCCTCTGTTACTCTGAATGAAATAATTTCACTCATAAATATCCATTATGCAGTGCACTCCTACTGAGCTGACTATTAAGTAACTGGGACTATTTATCAAGAAATGTGAGTTCAATGCCATTAATGTATTTAAACCTCTAAAGCCTCAATTTTTAAAAAGTACATTAACTCGAATTGTATTTTGTACATTTTTATTTCCACCATGCATGTTGTGTGTGCTGGCAATCTACTTTTCGAATATTGATTTAAAAACAGAAAATACTGGATATGCACAGCAGGTCTGTCAGCATTTGAAAGGAGAAAAGACAGATTAACAATTTTTGATTGAGACCCTTATCAGAAATGATAAACAAAAGCAGGACAACCTCTTTATAGCTCTGACCAAAACAGAGGAGATGGGAGAATAACCAATAGAAGACAGGGATACAGAAATGCTAATGACTATTACAAACAGACAACGTGGTTTAATAAAACAAAAGCAAAATACTGTGGATGCTGGAAATCTGAAATAAACAAAGAAAACGGTGGAAATTTGTTTTAATAATCTGTGAACATATTTTTAAAGGAAGCTAGAAATGGGTACAAGCCGCTGAATGGAATGTGAAGTGGACAAACTAGTAAGAAATGGAGGAGATAGGTAAGATCTATAGTACCTGGTCAATGTTCAGAGCAGAGGACTGCACTGTGCCCAGGAGGTAGATGGTCTTGAAGTTTGCATTAAGTTTGGTCAGAGCCCTGTGGAACCCTAAAGACTGAACGGTCAGAGTGAGAATAGGAAGGGGAGTTGAAGTGGTGAGCCACAGGGAGGTCAGAGTCATACTTACAGGCAGAATGGAGATGTTCAGCAAAGTGGGTGCCCAATCTGATTGAGGTAACTTTTGTTTTTCATCCAGCACTTTCATTTCTTTCCAGCTTTAAAGAAAATCTGTTGACAAACTATTAAAACTGTCTCCTTGTAGTTAGTTGTTTCCATTTCTGTATTCTTGTCCTTTAATTGTTGCTCTCCCCATGACCTTTGTTTTGATCAACTGGATAAAGGGGTAGTCATCACATCCCTCATTACCTCGAATGAAAGGTCTCAACCCACAATGTTAACCTGTCTTTTTTTTGTTCAGATGCTGATGGACCAGCAGATTCTTGCTTAGACATTGCTGCCTACAATGTCCTGGGGGGCAGGGGTTCTCCCAATAGGGCACTGTAACTTCGGTGGGAGATCAGTGGAAACCCTTTTTACACATCTATCCGTAAATTTGGTTCTGCTTTGATCTGTTCGGAATGGACACATTTGCATAGAAAAAGACCTCAATTGTGTGTTTTTGGAAAATGTGGCGATTCTTCAAGAAAGAACTAGGTAGGTTCTTCCTGTAGCAGAAATAAAGCAGATGCATGTGAAATAAAATTTGAAAAATACCTATTTAACCTGATATCAACTAAGTCACAGTCGATTATCGTGATCCCAGAAGATTGGAATTTTCATCTGCCAGTTTTATTTTGCAGGGCCAATCCTGTCACTCACTTCCATTTAATTTCCTTTTCCTGTAAAATTTTGACAGTCCTCAAGGTTACAGTTTATCATGCCCCCCGTACCACGATGAATTTACTGCATGAATTACACATTTGTACCAAATGAATCATTATGTCATTTATTTGAGCTTTGAAGTTGTTTCGAAGTCTCAGTTGATCTCAAATGACTTAATTGGATCTTATTGGATGCTTTTATGATTCACCCTATTCAGGTTTGAGGGATGTTGGAGGCCATTTCAGCTAACAGCAGTTTCAGATTTTGTGTCTCAAAAAACCCAGGGGCCACAATACAGTGGCTGCTGCCATCTACGCTCTCTATCCCTTTGCTTCTCTTTCATAGCTCAAATGCATGCCATGTAAAACTGTACTGTTCACTGAGTGAAACCCATGAAATCTCCAGTTTCTCTGCCGACCACTAGCATTTCTTTGACATGTCTTGGCTGTTTTTTTGGGACTGTCTCCTTCATTAATCACATATGGAGCAACTAGTAAGCTACAAATGAGACTACTAAATCTCCCAATTTTTTCATCCATGTGGCACACATCCCTGTTCTACCCTTTGCAGAAAAAAGATGTCTTCCCATATGCCCTCTAACTAAGCATTGCCCTTTTTTACTCTCCTCCTTTAAAAATTTATTGCAGTTACCTATATATCTTTTGACTTTTCTGCTTCTCTCTGATTCTTCGACTCCCCTTTAATAATGGGTCTCACAGCATCAGGAAGTATCTGCCCCCCACAGCCGTAACTCCCCACTCAGCAACAGGAGTTACGCTACAGGCCTGCCCTCGTACATTTAAATTAGCTGACCCAAGGAATTCTTATGGGGTCAGTGCCATAATGATTCAGCACATGTAAACGTTGCTCCACCAGTAATTCAGGGCTTGGAGTTTTTGGAGCCAATTTCACGTCCCTTTTTATTTTGGACGAAAATTCGGAACTAATGCAAAAAAGAAAAAACATAGCCCTTTCAGTTTATTTCCTAATTTTCAAATCAACTTTAATGCCCGTTTCTGTCATCATTGCCATTAAATACCCCACTAATTTTTAATTTACATTACACTCCAATGGGATTAAATCTAGAATAAGTTTACTGAAGATAACAGGGGAGCACTTTGTGCCACAAATAGTATAGAGTTATAGCCAGTAACACTAGGACGGTATTATTTGTCTTTAACATTTTTCAAAAGCAGGCCAGAAGTAGCTTAAAAATGTAAAAAATATGTATTCCATCAAGAGCTAACAGGTGATCAAAGGCCTCTACAATATGCAGCACTACATGTTCCTTTCAGATAGGACAGATTTATTCCCCGAATCATGCATCCAGCCCTTATGGCAACACCTATAGACTGTAACCAACACTGCGTATATATGCTAATATATTCATCTTTTGAAGTTGCAGAAAGTTGTCAAATATGTTACCCCCTATACACTATTTCTACTTCTTCATTCATAGAATTTTTTAGGGTGTGGCTATGACGACACAAGCTTTGATCTTCAAAGGTTACCAGTTCAATTGCAACCATAATGTAAAAATAAAACAGTATTTACGTGACAATTAATCATAATTGTCTCATCTCCAAGGGCATTGGTTAGGCAAACATTTGCAGTTAAACAACCAGTTTTTAGACAATGTTTCCACATTTTCTAATTATTATTTTATTTAAAGGAACAAAGAAGTTTAAATGGATTGAAATTGAAAGTCAATTGGTGAATAAGGCCTACGAATACCAGTCACAATTAAATTGCAAAATACACAATCAGCTGATGTTGTCCATCAACTATATCTGCCCATGCAGTGTAAAGCTAGTACATCTGTGTGTATTTTAAGAGTATTTGTTCTTTGCGTATGTCACATGATGAATCATTAAGAGTGTAAATTGCTACGAGTGCAGTGAGATACATTAAATGAGACTTAATTGCAGCTCACTTTCTGGCAGAAATCGGGCAGGTGATTTACCAGCCGACACCCCGCACTGATCGTGCTGTCTGCTGAGCAGGCCGCAAGGAACCGACAGGGTCAATAGAACCATAGAATCTTACAGCACAGAAAGAGGCCATTCGGCCCATCGTGCCTCTGCCAGCTCTTTGAAAGAGCTATCCCATTAGTCCTACTCCCCTGCTCTTTCCCCCATAGCCTTTCAAACTAGTCCTTCCTTAAATATGTAGATCGTGGTCCGATGACATCATTGAGCTCCGACTGCAATTTTAACTGTGGCCACTGTGGCTTTCTCACCAGGTGAAGAGAGTGGGAAGAGGATTTATTTTTACTTGACATGCATGGCCAGGAGGACCAGGAGTGATCCTCTGAGTCTTACGAGGTAAGTTGAGGCCTCCCCTGCCCCAGTTCCCCCCTTTCCCAAACACAAGACCCTCTCGTAACTCCATCCCCACAACTTACCTGAGTGCCACCGACCGACGGCCTCCTGTCGCCTGAAATTAAACTGCCACCCGCTGACCAGCTGTGTTTCGGGCAGGCAGCTGACCCAGGGCACGTGGACGAGGCCCAGCAGTTAAAATTGTCTGGGTCGCACATTGCCGAGATCAAGCAGGTTTGGCATTAGTCTCAACCCACGCCTGCCCGATTCTATCTCCAGATTAAAATCAAGGCTTTTATCTCCTGTGATGAATACTGCTCTTTGCAGTAAAAAACAGCATTTAACAGGCAGTAGCATGCATAAATTAGTGAAGGGTCAAAACTTCAAAACTCTTAACTCTTACCAAGATGTAATAATGTAAGTGTTTACGTGGGGATAAGGTGTGACTTGGGTGATGTACAAATTTGTGCAGATCCTAATATTCAAGCTTGGTGTTAATTGTATATGTTCATCGTGTCAATGATATTCAAAGCATGTTTCTGCTCCTCATGGAATCATAAGATATTAGGGTAAATTCTACAAGATTTTGCTGAATGTGTGGAGCCTTGTTGGCCAGGAGCATAGGTTGCAAAATAGGCTCTTGCACCCAATTCACAAAAGGCTGCATTTTGCAGTAAAGGGAAAAGCTAACTAATGTCGAAAGCAAGCCTCATTAAGAGGGCTATCGCTGCATCTTGCATCTTTCTTGCCACTTCCTCACTGGCAGTGGTACTTGCCCATGTGAAACAGGTACTGCAATCTGCGGGTGACTTGGCCTGTAACAGTAGGCTTCTTAAAAATGTGTACCACTTTTAATTTTAGTTGGCAAATCAGTCCTATGATGATACTTACCTATCTGCACTTATATTGCTACGTCAATTTTTATGTGCTATTTAGGTCTGATTAGTTACATTTGCAAAACTTAATTTCCAAATCGATTTCTTACACCCGTCTTGCTTCCAGCTGCTATTTCAAGGTCAAAGCTGTGCTGAGCGCTCATGCTAATTATTCAAATGAGCTGAACCCACAAAATTGAGTGCAGTCATCACCAAGCAGTGTGGATTAGTATAGGCCAGGCAGACTGCCAGTCCCAGTACAAGTCTTCCAAGATTTACAAAATTTGGACTAAACTGTTATTGCAACAATAAAATCTTTAAATTGCCCAAGTGCTAATTATGTTTGTTCTTGTTACAGAAAGACAAGATCCACAAGGTCAACTTGTTCCCTTTAATCTGCAGCCTGGATCAGAGCACACTGTGTCATCCATAGCACTTGGAAGACACCAGCCAAAAAAAACATTTGTACTGATAAAGGAGATGCATTGGATATTTGATACATGAATTTTCAGATTATATTTGATTAGGTGCCGCATAAAAAATTGAAGTACATTGTATTAAAGGGAATCTGGCACCATGCATAGAAAATTGGTAAAGGACAGAATACAGAGAGTAGCAGCTAGAATCATAGAAATTTACGGCACAGAAGGAGGCCATTCAGCCCATTGGGTCTGTGCTGGCCGAAAACGAGCCATCCAGCCTAATCCCACTTTCTACCTCTTGGTCAGTAGCCTCGTAGATTATGGTACTTCAAGTGCACATCCAAGTACTTTTTAAATGTGATGAGGGTTTCTGCCTCTACCACCCTTTCAGGCAGTGAGTTCCAGATCCCCACCTTCCTCTGGGTGAAAAAATTTCTCCTCAACACCCCTCTAATTCTTCTACCAATTACTTTAAATCTGGCCTCTGGTTTTTGACCTCTCTGCTAAGGGAAATAGGTCCTTCCTATCCAACAGATATAGGCCCCTCATAATTTATACACCTCAATTAAATCTCCCCTCAGCCTTCTCTGTTCCCAGCCTATCCAATCTTTCCTCATAGATAAAATTCTCCAGCCCTGTCAACATCCTTGTAAATCTCCTCCATAACCTCTATCGTGCAATCACATCTTTCCTGTAATGTGGTGACCAGAACTGTTCGCAGTACTCTAGCTGTGGCTTAACTACTAACTAGTGTTTTATACAGTTCTAGCATAACATCCCTGCTCTTAGAATCATAGAAAGGTTACAGCACGGAAGCAGGCCATTTGGCCCATCGAGTCTGCACCTGCTCTATATAAGAGCAATCCAGCTAGTCCCACTCCCCCGCCCTATCCCCGTAGCCCTGCAATTTTTTTCCTTTCAAGTACTTATCCAGTTCCCTTTTGAAGGCCATGATTGAATCTACCTCCACCACCCCCTCGGGCAGTGCATTCCAGATCCTAACCACTCACTGTGTAAAAAAGTTTTTCCTCATGTTGCCTTTGGTTCTTTTGCCAATCAGCTTAAATCTGTGTCCTCTAGTTCTTGACCCTTTTGCCAATGGGAACAGTTTCTCTCTATCTACGCTGTCTAGGTCCTTCATGATTTTGAATACCTCTATCAAATCTCTTTGTAAACTTCTCTGTTCCAAGGACAACAACCCCAGCTTCTCCATTCCATGCACATAACTAAAGTCCCTCATCCCTGAAATCATTCTAGTACCCGTCTGCTCGTCTGCACCCTCTCTAAGGCCTTCATATATTTCCTGAAGTGCAGTGCCCAGAACTGGACACAATACTCCAGTTGTGGCCGAACCAGTGTTTTATAAAGGTTCAGCATGACTTTCATACTTTTGTACTCTGTGCCTCTATTTATAAATTGTAAACAATTTTACAACACCAAGTTATAGTCCAGCAATTTTATTTTAAATTCACAAGCTTTCGGAGACTTCCTCCTTCCTCAGGTAAATGTTCAGGAGCTCCTTGAAGCCTACGCATTTATAAAGCCCAGGATCCTGCATGCTTTTTTAACCACTTTCTCAACCTGCCCTGCCACCTTCAATGATTTATGCACATATACCCTAGATCTCTCTGTTCCTGTACCCCTTTTAGAGTTGTGCCCTCTTGTTAATATTGCCTCTCCTCGTTCTTCTTGCCGAAATGTATCACCTCGCGTTTTTCTGTGTTAAATTTCATCCACCACATGTCCGCTCATGCCACCAGTCTGTCTATATCCTCTTGAAGTCTATCACTATCCTCCTCACTGTTTACTACCCTTCCAAGTTTTGTGTCATCTGCAAATTTTAAAATTGTGCCCTGTACACCCAAGTCCAAGTCATTAATATATATCAAGAAAAGCAGTGGTCCCAGCACTAGGAAACACCACTGTACACCTCCCTCCAGTCCGAAAAACAACCCTTCACCACTACTCTCTGTTTCCTGTGTCTTAGCCAGTTCTGTATCCATGTTGCTATTGCCCCCTTTATTCCATGGGCCGCAATCTTGATGATAAGCCTATCATACGACACTTTATCAAACGCCTTTTGAAAGTCCATATACACCACATCAATTGCATTGCCCTCATCTACCCTCTCTGTTACCTCATCAAAAAACTCTATCAGGTTAGTTAAACACGATTTGCCTTCAACAAATCCATGCTGGCTTTCCCTAATCAATCCACCCTCATCCAAGTGACTATTAATTCTGTCCCGGATTATCGTTCCTAAAAGTTTCCCCACCATTGAGGTTAAACTGACTGGCCTATAATTGCTGGGTTTATCCTTACACCCTTTTTTGAACAAGGGTGTACCATTTGCAATTCTCCAGTCCTCTGGCACCACCCCCGTATCTAATATTCTATGCCTCAGCTAATAAAGGAAAGTATCCCATTTGCCTTCTTAACCACCTTATCTACCTGACCTTCAGGGATCTGTGGACATGCACTCCAAGGTTCCTCTGTTCCTCTATGCTTCTCAGTATCCTACCATTTATTGTGTATTCCCTTGCCTTGTTTGCCCTCCTCAAATGCATTACCTCACTTCTCAGGATTGAATTCCATTTGCCACTTTTCAGTCCATTGATATCCTCCTGCAGTCTACAGCTTTCTTCCTCACTATCAACACGGCCAATTTTTGTATCATCTGCAAACTTCTTAATCATGCCCCCTACATTTAAGTCTAAATCATTGATATATACCACAAAAAGCAATATACCTAGTACTGAGTCCTACAGAACCCCACTGGAAACAGTTTCCAGTCACAAAAACACCCGTCACCCATTACATTTTGCTTCCTGCCACTGAGCCAATTCTGGATCCTACCTAACGTTTTCCCTTGGATTCCATGGGCTTTTACTTTTCTGACCAGTCTGCCATGTGGGACCTCGTCAAAAGCCTTGCTAAAATCCATGTAGACTACATAAAACGCGTTACCCCGTCTACCTTCCTAGCTACCTCCTCAAAAAAGTCAATCAGGTTAGTCAGACGCTACCTCCCCTTAACAAATCAATGCTAATTGTCCTTGATTACTCCGCGTCTTTCTAAATGACGATTAATACTGTCCCTCAGAATTTTTTCCAGTAATTTGCCCACCACTGAGGTTAGGCTGATTGGCCTCTAATTATTCTGTCTATCCCTTTCTCCCTTTTTAAGAAACAGTACAACCTTAGCAGTCCTCCAGTCCTCCGGCACCACACCTGTAGCCGGAGAGGATTTGAAAATGATGGTCAGAGCCTCCGTTATTTCCTCCCTTGCTTCATAGATGGTTGATAGATGTTTTTTTGCCTGGAGAGGTTTAAACAGTGGTGTTCCCCAAGGATCAATGTTGGGATCAATACTTTTCTCAATATATATATACATAAATGATCTAGACTAGTATATAGGGGTCACAATATGAATATTTTCTGGCAGCAAAAAAAAGGGAGTGTGACTAACTATGAAGACTACTCTAAACAACTTTAGGACATAGACGGTTTAGTAGATTGACTTGTTAGATGCTAGATGAAATTTAATGCGGAGAATCATGAAGTGATACATTTTAGGAGGAAGAATAAGGAGAGGGAATATACACTAAATGGTAAAACTTTAAAAGGAATAGAGAAGCAGAGAGACTTAGGGGTTCAGATACACATATAGGTCTTAAAAATGGGAAGACAAATTGACAAGATATTCAAAAAACAAGGTTTATAAATAGGGTTATAGAGTACAAAAACAAAAAGGTAATGCTATACCTATGGAGATCATTGGTTAGGCCAACATTAGAATACTGGTGCAGGTTTTCGTCTTTTACGCTTGTTACATTAAATAATTGCCTGTGCAAAGCAAATGGAGGAAGACCGGTTGTAACTGAACCCATCCAATTTTCCTCTATATGCTCCACTCAAATGCAACAAAAGAAAACCTGCCCTTTTGTGTTCAGTTTTGTTTTCATGCCCAATTTAGGAAGGATGTCAAAGCCATAGAGATGATGCAGAAGAGATTCACTAAGATGAAACCAGGGGTGAGAGGCTTTAATCATGGGAAGAGAAGAGAGAAATTGGGGCTCTTTTTGTTAGAACAGAAAAGGTTAAGAGGAGATCAAAGAGGTGTTCAAAATTATGAAGCACTTTGATAAAGTAAATAGAGAAAAAATATTTCCACTAGTCAGCTAATTGGTAACTCCTCCTCTTCCATCTCCTCTTCACTCTTCTTCTTCCTCCCCATTATTCCTAGTCCTGATTCCTCCTCCTTCAGCATTTCCAGCAACAGACTTGACACTGAATCGATACTGCTTAAAGTCTCATGTTGCCAATATCCTTAAGCAACATCAGGCACCACTGATCATGCAAACACTGCCTAGTCTCTCAGCTATTTTAACTCCTAGTTGAAAGGGAGTAATTAACACAATGTGAGAAACCGGTAGCTTTGCTGTAAATTTGCATGTGTACCTTTAGTTGCTGCTTAACAAGCAATTAACATGCACAAACAGGATTAACGCTAGATCTGTGTGTTATTTTGTATTGCACTATTGTGCTCACAGGAGCAATTTTTGGAATGTGCACTAAAGTTAATGCATAGTGCTTTAACATAAACTGAGGAATGTAGTCCTCTATAACATGCATTTAGTGAATTCACTACCATTAACTTTCAGATTAAATTAGACATTGGAAGGTCAAGATAAAGATGTAGAAATAATATCTTACTACATAATAGTCCCAAGGTAATTTTGTTGAGGTTTGTGATGGATGGTAAATTAAATGTTTTCATTTGCTTCCAAACTCATCTGTTTGAACACAGTGCACCCATTGTTGGTGTATCCTTATTCTCATCCAAAACTTGTAATAAACTGAATAGCCAGGTGGTGAAGGATAGAATACTAGAGCCTGGTCTTCAGTTGCTTCCAAGCCTTTACTCACAGAGATCCACATTACCCACACCACACCTTAGATAAGCTCTCACATATATGGATACAAGAGAGTCCCCACCAAGAGACACGCACCACCTGAATACAATTAACACTAATTGATATAAATCCACTGAGGAAAAAAGGGTGTAAAAGAAATGACAGCCATCCGTGGCTAAGTAAAGAAATTATGGATAGTATCCGACTAAAAACAAGGACATATAAGGTAGCCAAGCTTAGTGGGAGGATAGAAGATTGTGAAGTCTTCAAAAGACAGCAAAAAGTAACAAAAGGATTGATTAAGAAAGGGAAGATAGATTATGAAAATAAACTAGCAAAAAATATAAAAACAGATAGCAAGAGTTTCTACAGTTATATAAAAAGAAGAAAGGTGGCTAAGGCAAACGTAGGCCCCTTAGAGGATGAGACCGGGAAATTAATGGTGGGAAACATGGAGATGGCAAAAATGCTGAACAAATATTTTGTTTCAGTCTTTACGGTAGAGGACACTAAGAATATCCCAACACTGGACAAACAGGGGGCTCTTGTGGGGGAGGAGCTAAATACGATTAAAATCACTAAGGAATTGGTACTCAGTAAATTAATGGGACTCAAGGCAGATAAATCCCCTGGACCTGATGTCTTACATCCTAGGGTCTTGAGGGAAGTGGCAGTAGGGATTGTGGATGCTTTGGTAATAATTTTCCAAAATTCTCTGGACTCAGCAAAGGTCCCGGCAGATTGGAAAACTGCTAATGTAACACCCTTATTTAAAAAGGGTAGTAGGCAGAAGGCTGGAAATTATAGACCAGTTAGCCTAACATCTGTGGTGGGTAAAATTTTGGAGTCTATTATTAAGGAGACAGTTGCAGAACATTTGGATAAACATAATTTAATAGGACAAAGTCAGCATGGCTTTATGAAGGGGAAGTCATGTCTGACAAATTTGCTTGAGTTCTTTGAGGACATAACGTACAGGGTGGATAAAGGGGAACCAGTGGACGTAGTGTATTTAGACTTCCAGAAGGCATTCGACAAGGTGCCACATAAAAGATTATTGCTCAAGATAAAGAATCACTGGATTGGGGGTAATATTCTGGCATGGGTGGAGGATTGGTTATCTAACAGGAAGCAGAGAGTTGGGATAAATGGTTCATTCTCGGACTGGCAACCAGTAGCCAGTGGTGTTCCGCAGGGGTCGGTGCTGGGTCCCCAACTCTTTACAATCTATATTAACGATTTGGAGGAGGGGACCGAGTGTAACATATCAAAGTTTGCAGATGATACAAAGATGGGAGGGAAAGTGGAGAGTGAGGAGGACATAAAAAACCTACAGGGGGATATAGAAAGGCTGGGTGAGTGGGCGGAGATTTGGCAGATGCAATACAATATTGGAAAATGTGAGTTTATGCATGTTGGCAGGAAAAATCAGAGAGCAAGTTATTATCTTAATGGCAAGAAACTGGAAAGTACTGCTGTACAAAGGGATCTGGGGGTCCTAGTGCAAGAAAATCAAAAGGTTAGTATGCAGGTGCAGCAGGTGATCAAGAAGGCCAACGGAATGTTGGCTTTTATTGCTAGGGGGATAGAATATAAAAACAGGGAGGTATTGTTGCAGTTATATAAGGTATTGGTGAGACCGCACCTGGAATACTGCATACAGTTTTGGTGTCCATACTTAAGAAAAGACATACTTGCTCTCGAGGCAGTACAAAGAAGGTTCACTTGGTTAATCCCGGGGATGAGGGGGCGGACATATGAGGAGAGGTTGAGTAGATTGGGACTCTACTCATTGGAGTTCAGAAGAATGAGAGGCGATCTTTTTGAAACATATAAGATTGTGAAGGGGCTTGATCGGGTGGATGCGGTAAGGATGTTCCCAAGGATGGGTGAAACTAGAACGAGGGGGCATAATCTTAGAATAAGGGGCTGCTCTTTCAAAACTGAGATGAGGAGAAACTTCTTCACTCAGAGGGTAGTAGGTCTGTGGAATTTGCTGCCCCAGGAAGCTGTGGAAGCTACATCATTAAATAAATTTAAAACAGAAATAGACAGTTTCCTAGAAGTAAAGGGAATTAGGGGTTACGGGGAGCGGGCAGGAAATTGGACATGAATTTAGATTTGAGGTTAGGATCAGATCAGCCATGATCTTATTGAATGGCGGAGCAGACTCGAGGGGCCGATTGGCCTACTCCTGCTCCTATTTCTTATGTTCTTATGTTCTTATATGGATACAATTAACAAGCTAAGTAAAATGAAAAGCTATACAGAATCCTTTTTGATTCTACATAATTCCAATTTATAAAAAACATTTTCCATGAATGCCAATTCATCTGAACAGATCATTTCTTTTACAAACCCATAAATAATATGTTTGAAAAGAAAAAACAAATGGCTGAATTTTTGCTGTAATCCTGCCATCATCAACTGAATTTGTATAAAACACCTTGAGCTACATGGTAAAACCAAGACAAAAACATACACAAACACCATGCACAACAAGAATATGTAGGTTCGATTGTTGATAGCTTTACAATCTATTTAACATTGTCCTACAAAAGGCACATTGTCTCATTAATATCTTTGGAATAGCGTGCACTAATATACAACTCATATGTAACCTTTAGCAGCATATGTAAAAATACCAAAGAACTTGCATGTGTTTAGGCTATTCTTAATTTGTAACAGCTTAATTTCATTCTATGTATATAAAATGCTTATTAAGGTCAATACATATCTATGGAAAAATGGGAACTATCTATGGAAAAAGAATCTGTGGAATGCTTTAACAAAATGGGCTTATATGTTTTCCTACATTTTCATAAATTAAAAAAAAGACCCCTGAACCACATCTGTTCTATTGAACATCACAAGAGACATAAGCTGGCAGTTTTATTAAACATTAAGTTGACTTATGTTTACTTTAGTTGCTTTACACTAAACCCTTAGAATTAAATGACAAAATGTAATTTGGCCCATCAAATCTGTTCTTTCCACAGGCTATGTACAATTTACAATACCTTAGACTCCACCTCACTTGCTTAATCTCCATTTATTGAGAAGCCTAGGTTCAACAGATGGGGAGGGAAGATAAGATAAAGATTATTGGAGAAGATGCAAAAAAGATTCACAAGGATGATACAGAACTGAGAGAATATATTTATCAAGAAAGATTGAACAGGCTGGGGCTTTTTCTCTAGAAAAGAGAAGGCTGAGGGGTGACCTAATAGAGATCTTTAAAATTCTGAAGGGGTTTGATCGGGTAGACGAAGAGAAAATGTTTCCGCTTGTGGGACAATCCAAATCTAGGAGTCATAAATATAAAGTAATCACTATTAAATCCAATAAGGAATTCAGGAGAAACTTCTTTATCCAAAGAGTGGTTAGAATGTGGAACTTGCTATCACATGGAGTAGTTGAGGCGAATAGCATAGATGCATTTAAGGAGAAAGGAAGAGAACATCATGCTGACAGGGTTAGTTGAAGTAGGGTGCGAGGAGGCTCATGTGGAGCATAAATACCGGCATAGACCAGTTGGGCCGAATGGCTTGTTTCTGTGTTGTAAATTCTATTTAATTCTATGGATACAGGGTCAATAACATTCCCTTTGGCATCTGAAGCACTGTGGCATTTAGAGGGCTGGGGTCCTATATTATCAGGCATGGAGGACCCATTAAGTGCAAAAAAATGCATACACAAAACACCCAGGATGCTAGGAGAAGATACTATGCAAAATAGGCGGGGTGGTTCCTAATAATATGGCTGGAGTGCTTCTTTTCAATGGTACTTCAGGGGAGGCCAACTTCAAAACATTAAATTTTTAGTGCGGGACAGCCCTCTCCTAGTTAAACAGCCTTTACTTTGTAGCTACCTTTCAGAAGGTCTCCAACAGCCAATTCTTCAAATCGAGTGTTAGTGTCCCAACACATTTAAAAATAATGGTAACATTTCAGGGGCTGCCAGCAACTGTTCACTGGCTGTTGATGCCACATGACTCACATGTTGCTCAGCACATTATATGAGGTCAGTTCATTTGGGCACAAGTATACACAATCAAGAACAGCCCCCAAAAATGCTACTTTCAGAAATATTTCAACCTCAGTCTTCCTTCTTCCTGTAATCTATGACCTTATTAAATCCACGCTTGGAGTCATCTAACCACTATTTTGTAGGGATACAACATGGTCATTCAAAGGGCTAGTCAAAACTGTTTTCAGCAATTTGATTGTTTGCTTTTGTGGTAGTTACTGATTGTTCATTAGTTGTGTTTTAGATAGTGAGAATTAAATTAAACAGTTTTTGTAATAAAAACTTCTTGGAAGCATTTATAACACACTGGCCAACTTTATGGGTACATTTAGTACTTTTTCAGAATTATCTGACTTTTATATAATCATGATGACATATATTAATGTTAGGGTAGTGTACTGGGGTATGGGTACACTACTTGGCCAATTTAATTGTTGTTTTGTTTGTCAATTGCTCATGGCTATATTTTAGTAATAGAGAGAGTGAGAATATAACTTTACAGATATCACGTTTTTTTCAAATGAGTGGGACATTTGAGTCTTTAAGATGTTTCATGGACACGTCAAAAATTTTCCTAAGTTCTACACGTAGATTTTGCCCTACAGGTCTTGTGTGCCAGTTGAAAGATTTATGTAAAATATGGTTGCGGAGTCAAGAATGAGGGCCATAGATACAAGGTTAATTGTGAACACACTTGGAACAAAGGGCAGGAGAAACTTCTTCACACAAAGAGGTTATGGAATTCACTGCCAGGGTTAGTGGTTGAGGCATTCAAGATTAGATTAGATAGGTGAAGAAGGTAAAGGGGATAAATGGATATGGGAACAGGATGGGTAAATGTGAATGGAACTATTTGCTCTCATGGAGGGTAAACGCCAACATGGACTGGTTGGGCCGGCTGGCCTGCTTCCGCGTTGTAACTTCTATGTATTTCCATTTAGATAAAGAAGTTTACCAGTATTTTTAATGGCAGGAATCGGTTCACACTAATAGCCATTTATTTTTCACAAGGCAGGTTTTAAAGACTTACTGGCAGTACTGAGTATATTTTTGTACAGCATCAAGTATTTTCCCTTGCTGACTGTACGTGGGAGGTATGAATATTTAAATAATTGTTAACTGGTATTCTGCCAGTTTCATACTGGAAATATAGATACCACAACCCACTATCTAACAGCAAGCTGTTTAAAAATATTACAGTAACTTTTTTCTCTACACTACTTAAAAGCCACTTAAACAAAAGCTGGAGGCTGAGGATAGAATCCCAAACCTGTTAGAAAGCAGATAGTTCAGTTTTTATCCCCCTGGTGACTTCCATAACAGCCTGCAGCCCTACCATGGCCATTTTTCACATGTCAGACGAGACAGTGAAGCAGTGACAAGCAGCAAATTATTTTAGTGTGGAAAAATTTACAGCCAAGCTTGACCTAGTCTCATCTGACAGCTAAACGCACATTTTCTAGGAGGGGTCATTGAAGAGAAATCTGGATCAAGAACCTTCAATGATCTTTCCCGTCCTTAGCCCAAGGGGTAAATTCTAACCCCCCAACAGGCAGAAACCGGCCGAGGGGGATAGTTAAAATAGAGTGGGAGGCTTACCCACTGGCCTCCTGCCCCAATCCTGCTGACTGCAATTTTAAATTGCAGGAGCCAAGTACACCCACCCAAAGCTGGCATATGCCATAGTCGGGACCCAATTCCAATATTAACCTTAGGTTTGCATGGCAACCCTTTTGGCCAGGCCAAATCTGCAGGAGTTGGGGCCAGAAAAGGCCCAGCATGGTAGCAATTAATTTTTTTTTCAGTTTTCTTGTGGATCAGGAGCAGGGGAGCTCCTCTGGGTCCCACAAGGAATCCTTAGGCCTCCCCTATCTCGGGATTCCCTTCCCCTCCCCGGACCACAATTGTCTTCAGACCCAAATATCGAAACTAGTGGTAGGATCCCAACTAGTCCCCTGCTGACTCAGCACAGAGAGCCGATTGAATCGAGACCAAGAGGGCCATTTTAATAAAAAATAATTTCTGCAATTTTATTATTTTGTTCTAAAATGGAAAAATCTGAAGAGAGGCAGTAATTCACCTGCCCTGGACTCAGGTACCTTATTCCATCCCTTTTGCTGGTAAATTATTACTAGTTTTAACTAGTGGTTGCTATTATAAGCACATAGAACACAGAAAAGAAATGGGAAAAACATTGACTGTTCAGTGGAAAATCAAGCCCTCGATGGGAGCAGACTGCCATTTTGAAGGTTGTAGTGGCCTGGAGTTCTGAAATTGGTCAAATTTTCTCCTGAGATGTGATTTTGGTTCATCTCTGTGTGTTTCTATAAATTTCTATAGGTGCTGTTCCACTAAATTCTATTTTCCAAATAAATGTATTATTCTTATACCTTCCTCCATGTTGGGGAATTTTTACTGGGTACCACAAAGTACTTCACTGCTCACAGTCTAGGTCTCCTTTTACAATTCTCAATTAGACAGTGGGAGGTGGATGAGAATTGGTTGCTTCTCCCTTTGATTATCCCCCCATCTATTGGAAAGTCTCTAGCCTTTGTTCATTGCCTCCCTGTGAAAGACACATGAGCTGTTACAGCTGTGAACCCACACCACATCTATCGCACAGTAGAAAGTATAAGTATACAAACATGCTGTACCACCATCTACTAGTTGAATGTATTTCATTGTAGTATGGTTCTTTATACAACATAAGTTATCATATATTATTATTTAACTTCAAAGTAGAAAATGTCATAAGAGCCTGAAGAAAATAATGTTATACGTAGGTGTAAGAAACTAAAGCTATTATTTTGAGACGAGTAAGCTTGCACTGGGGGAAAAGTACTTAATCTACAGAAACTTGCAGTGAAGAATAATTAGTCAACAGCAATAAAGGCAATGGGGATATTTTATTAAATTTCTCCTCACCTAGTAGAAATATTTGCTCATTAGATAGTATCTGGAGTGAAACAGCATGTTGGAGATTATTAGAAAGCTGAGCTCTGAACAAGATTTGTGTAGGTTGATATTTAATTTTTATTAGTTTTTTTAAAATAAGACATTTAAGACTATAAAAAGTTTATCTATTAGTACGATGTTGGGAAGGGAATGATTCCCAGGAGCTGAGACCATGTGGAATTCTTTTTTTGACAACTATTTAATTATTATTAAAGTCACTGTTCCACCATATATTTTCAACATGTTCACCCTGCTAATAAAAATAAGACTTCTGTGACTTGTACGACTTCAGTGAGTTGACCGAAAGGGACCTGAGTGTCTTGATAATGCGCTTTGTGGGAACATGTGGAACCAATAACTAGGATGACAGCAGAGAGAAGTGAAGTACCTGGGAACTGTGCCTAAAATATGTCAGGCCGGATTCATTACACTAGCTATTTGCCACCATGCAGTCTATCAAATAAAAAATAGTTTAACAGCCTGTTTGTAGTGTACATACAGTCATTCTGTATTGTTCTCAACTTTTATGAGTTGCTTCGTACATTTGGTCTGTTAAGGATCTGCAAAACTCACCAATTGGTGAATCTGGGACCACACAGAAAGACAAACAAATGAACAACATTATACATTACTAGACTATTCACAGAGAAGGAGGATACTTTAGGGGTGAACGTTATGGATGGTAAGTACTTATTTCTGAATGTGCCTCAGATGGTTATTTATTTGTTATGATCATTTGTTTTTAAAATAACACCATTCACGGGACTTCTCCATGGAGCCCTGCTAGTCTAAATTTCCTTCGTAAAATAGGATTTGAGCAAAAGCTTGACAGAAATTGAGAGAATCTTTTTTTAATAAGACGGCTCATAATTGTTCTGAAAACAGAGCAAACATGTTGACACCTATGAAAGGAAGCAGCGTTCTCCAAGGAGATTCTCTTGGCTGATTTACTGAAGCTCACCAATGTTACTGTTTGACTGCTTAGATGGGATATGGAACACAGAGAACTATTATATATATGTATATATATAAAATTCCATAGGATGCATCTGGGATGAGTTTTATTATTCAGAGTACTCAACCCTAGAGTTTTCTTCCTATTTAATCATTAATAGATAAATAGGAGTATTGCAGGTCGCAACAGAGTCAATATGACTGAAGGACAAAACTAAGGCATTTTTATGTATTCCTTGATCACCTTTCTGTATGACCATAAGTCTATTATTGCTATTAACATAGACTTTATATTAACCCCACAAACGGATGAGTTGGGGGTTGGTGGGAAGGTAAAAATCCATAAAAAAGTAAAACCCGATCCCAACCCGCCCATTTCCGGTTTTAACGGAGGCAGGTCGAACGGCGGGCGACCAACCCGCACTCAGGAGGCAGATCGGTCAGTGAAATCCTTTAAGGAGGCTACAGGCCCCCATTTTAATAGGATTTTTATTTTAAGTCTTGGGGGCCAGGATTCCAGGCCTTCTGCTTCACGCCATGTAAGATGATGCGTGAAGGGTTGGATCAGCAGATAAGTGTCTTTATTGCACTGCTTGTGGGCCAGGAGGAGCAGGAGTGTTTCCTCCAGGCCCCCCCCACCCCTTGTCCGACTCCCTTCCACGATCTCCGCCCCCCCACCACGTTCTCCGACCCGGCCCCCCCACGTTCTCCGACACCCCCCCCCTCACGATCTCCGACTCCCCCCCCAATGTCCGACCTCCCCATGACTGAACCCCCGATGACCCCCCCCCCCCGCCCCAATCTAAGATTAACCTGCTGGCATCTGCTCCCTGGCTGCTCTCCCGTCCGACTGACAGCCAGCCTGTCAATCTGGCTGGCTGTCGGGCGGGAAACCTACAGAAAAAAAACGTAAGGACGTCTGGGAAACCCAAACTTCCGGGTTTCCTGTCAGGAATATCCGCACCCTCATCCCAGCTCCACATTAAAATTTACCCCTTTTATGTTTTAATGCCATATGTTGTATATATTTTTCATTTTTCATATAATCTTGTCCTGGTAATTCATGGTTTTATCCAATATGACACGCTAACACCAGATACATTAACTGATTATTAAGGATGAACTACAAATTGCTTCCTCAATGGTTCAGGGAGTTTATTCAGTGATAAATTACAGATTAGATTCAGAGTCTGTGCCGAGTCAGCAAACAGCAGCAAGGATGCTGTAATTGACCTCCTAACCCCAGGGATAGGGAAAATCACCAATGGTTTATTCTCCTAATTGCTACCCATTGACGCACATGGCTATTGGGTGAGGACACAGTCAGGTTTAGCAGTGATGCCCCATCTATGTGAATCTATGTAAACATACACCATCAAAGCTCACACATGAATAATGACCATGTGAGTGGAGTGCTAGCAGGCAAGCACTGCAGGCCAGCAGCAAACAATACCAACAAGGAATCAATGTCTTCAGGAAAGGAGGGGACGTGCGATTGCTAGGCAAATTTTAGGTTGGTTTGGTTGCATTTGTGTATACAGAGGGTATTTATTAATGGTAGCAGCTCTGTGAGGGAGCTGGTCATCAGTGGAGACATGCAGATATCTGTGTTAGGCTTTCAGAACTTCACCATCTTTGTTAATAATCTAGATGAAAGCATCAGGGGAACAATCCACAAGTTTTCTGATGATACGGAGATATATATGGGACTTTGGACCTGAGATGAAACAAATGGTCGGCAGGCAGATCTAAATGTATTGGGGTAATAGGCCCATGTATTGCAGATGTAGACAAGTACAGCATGATGTATTTGGGCAGGAGTAATTTTTTGCAAGTATACACCATGCAGGATTTCCCACTGAAGACTGCTGAGTGAGAGAAGGACCTGGAAGTTGTACTTCAAAAAATGTTGAAGGTTCATGACCAGTGTCATGGGCTTTTGCAAAAAAGCGAATAGGTTGTTAGGATATATAGCTAGAACAATTTAATATAAAACTAGAAGTAAAATTATCACCATGTACAGGCCTTAGTTTGGCCACATCTAGAATACTGTGTCCTATTTTGGTCCCCTCACAGAGGGGGATACTGAGGCCCTGGAAAAGATCCAGAAGAGGGCAACACAATTGACAACTTGTTTATTAGTTATTAGAATAGACTTAGGGAACCGGAGTTTGTTTTACTCTGTCAAAGCAAAGATCGAGGAGATATGATGGAGGCCTTTAAGTTATTAGATTCTGTCCAAATAGACAGGTTCTTTGAGATGGATTGGCAGGGAATAACTAGAGGCATAGAAGTTCTTCCTAACATCTAACCTAACTATGGGGGTAATTTTCAACTTACAGCCAGAGCATAAAGTTGGTGCTGTGGGTCGGGCAGTCATCATAGGAATCGTCTGATTTCCTTTCCATTGAAATTAATGGTAAGGAAGATCGAACGGTTTATCTAATGGATGCCTGAATCGCAATGCCAGGTGTGACATAAGTGTGCCAGCTGGCGGCTGTACTTACCTACAATTGGAATTCATTCCACCGCAGCCTCTGGCCCTCGGTTTTTCCTTTTTGGAATGGTTCCTTCTCCATTGTCTACTTAAGACCCTCGCTCAACTATTCTCTGTCATGTTTATGTTCATGTAACTGAGATTCCCTCAGTGTCCATTTACATATATGCTTTGGCTGCTGCTCCAGACCCTTTTTTGCCATTTTGGGTCTCGCACGCAGGCTGAAAGCACATTACAGAGTGAGCTGGTAATGGAGTGAGGTGGGAACAGTACTCTTGTAATGGGAATTTGACTAGAGTAGGAATTTGACAGCACCGCCCAAATCCACGAACTCCACCACCTAAAAACCCAAGGGCAGTAGGTGCATGGGAACACCATCACCTCCAAGTTCCCCTCCAAGTCACACACCATCCTGACTTGGACTTATATCATTGTTCCTTCATCATTGCTGGGTCAAAATCCTGGACCTCCCGACCCAACAGCATTGTAGAAGTACCTTCACCACACGGACTGCAGCGGTTTAATAAGGCGGCTCACCACCACCTTTTCAAGGGCAACTCGGGATGAGCAATAAATGCTGACATTGCTTATGACGTCCATATCCAAAGAATGAATTTTAAAAATTCAGTGATGAGTAGTGGTTAAGTAATTCAGAACGTCTTGTTTGTCTTTTTTCCTCCTTTTTAAATTTTGCAACTGTATTGAGTTGGCTGTTAACAGGTAGCAGGTGATCATTAGTTACTGCCTAGATGTTAATTAATCTACTGTGTAGTTGAGCTGAAATTGGTTTGTGATCTAATTTTGTAGGAGTACAAGAAAAGAGGTCGTAGCAAGTGCAGACCAGTTGGAGCTGAGAACACAATGGAGTAAGCTGGTAACAGAGTGAAAAACACTACTTCAACAATGGAATTTGAATGGGAATACAGAGCAGAGGGGAAAAGAGTAGTGTAGTTAAATTGAAATTTAAGTACTTCAGAATATAAATTTTGTCAACATTTATTGTAAGAATGTCAGTACAAGAAGTGATGGGGATGTATGTTTCCTACAGGATGTGGGAGTTTTGAGTAGTAGATGTTAACTCGGACAAACGTATCTGCAGGGTGTCTCCAACTAAAATGATTTGAGCTCAAGGTCTTAGAACTTGAGATGGAATTGAAGACAGTCTGACACAAGGAGAGGAGTTTCTGAAGCAAGAGTTTCAGAAGGTAATCACCTCACAGAGATAGGGAGCTGGTAGAGGAAGGAGTGGTGATTATCCACAGGTCAGGAAAAATGAGGGAGGATAGGCTAGAACAGGAGCATCCACAGCATATTACCCACTCTGACAAATTTGAAGCTTTGATTCCCCATGGGGACGGTGAGGACTCTGGACATCAAACGGGTTACGTCACCAAAAAACATGAGATGGCTCAAAGTGGGTGGGTGGGAAGAATAGCAATTCAGTTAGGAATGCAGTAGTAATAGGAGACTTGATAGTTAGAGGACTGGACACTATGTTTTGCATGCCAGACTGAGAGTCCTGGATGCTTTGTTGCCACCCTAGAGTTAGGGTAAGGGACTTTTCGGAAAGACTGGAAAAGATAATGGAATGGGAGGTACAACAGCCAGTCACTGTGGCCGATGTAGGAGCCAACGATATAGAATAGGACAGGCCTGACAAAAGGAGTTTAGGTATTTAAGCAATTAGAAAGACAGTTTAGGATTAAGACTTCAAGGGTGATCCTCTCTGGATTACTTCCCAAACCACATGCTAGAGTAGGGAAGGTTAGGAAGATTAGGGAGCTCAACGGATGGCTAAGGGGATGGTGCCAGGAATAGGGTTTCTATTTTTTTGTGGCATTGGCACCAGTTTTCAGGAAAATGGGAGCTATTCTGCAAGGATGGGTTACAACTAAACAGGAAGGGAAATAATGAACTGGCAAAATGGACAAATAGGGATGTGGTGTAATTTAATCTAGGTAGGATGGAGGGAGTGAAAATAACAGAAAGAGAAGGTAGAAATAGATTAGGTAAATATACAACTATAAAGAATTTAGTAAAAAGGAAAGCATGCAGAAGAGATAAAGGGAGAAGAGGAATATCAAGTTGACCCATTAGAAGCAGGGAAGAGACTGAGATAAAGGAACAAGATGTTGGCTTGGACAAAAAAAAATCAAGAAGAAAGGAATAACATTAAATATGAACAATAAAAAGATACGGTACATGTATCGCAACACTCAGTGTGAGGGAAATAAACTGAGGAATCAGGAGCAATTATGTCGCAGGAAGATATAGATTTACTGGCACTAACAGAAACTTAACTGTAAACTGAACAGGAGTGGAAAATAAACATATTGAATTATAATAGTTTTTAGGAGGGATACAATAGATAAGAAAGGAGTAGAAGTGACAGTATTGGTGAAGGATGGAATATACATTGTAGAGTGTGGTTGGAAGTGGGTAGCGGTGTCCCACAGGTTTCTGTCCTGTGTTCAACGTGTATGTCAATGATTTGGATATAGAGCGAAAGGGAATCCAGCATTTTCTGATTTTATTTCAGATTTCCAGCATCCGCAGTATTTTGCTTTTGATAAAAGGAATGGTATCCAACTTTGCAGATGATACTAAAATAGGAGATATAGTAAATACTGCTGAGGACCAAAGGAGGCTACAAGGAGATATTGATAAGATGGTAGAATGGGCAAAAAAAGTGGCAGATGGAATTCAATGCCAATAGATGTGAGGTGGTACAACCTGGTTTTAAAAAAAATAATTATACATTGGTGGAAAGCTGGGTGGAAGAATAGAGGGATTTGAGAGTACAGGTTCACAAAGACATTTTTCCCTTGATCCCTGGAGAAAGATGTTTAGAAATGAGCAGCCTTCAGGGCGTAGAAAAGAGAGAGAGAATAAAAAATTAAATCTATTGGGCCGGATTTTGCTGTGAGCAGTGAACGAATGGCACCAGCTGTTCATTAGAGTTGCACTTGCCCATAGACATTCTATGAGCTTTTGCACGACAAGTTACTGTAAGTTAGAGAGCCAGTCAGTGCAGCGCCCTCTACAGGGCAACTTGGGACTATGTCAACGGGGCAATCAACCGGGTATCCCCATAACCAATCAGATTGAAGAATCATTAACGAGCCGCACAAAGTTTGAACCAGGAAGTGTGAGTTAGGATAATGAATTCAATGTCAAATCAGGGACAGAAAGCGAAATAGAGAGGGAAAGAAAGTTTAGATTAAGAGACAGAGATAAAAGAGACAGTAAGAAAAAACATTTTATTAACATTTTTTTTAAATGTCCAACAATAATTAAAAACTGAAGGAATGAGACTCCACTCCTGTAAAAGTTAATTTTCAGTGCCAGAGAGGTTGTTTGGCAGTAATTATGAATTACCATGCTGTTAAAAGGGTGGTTAGACTGGAATGGACAAACCTCAACTTTATTTGGCGTGTTTAGTCCGGACCTATGACGTCAGTACAGGAAATTCACCCCGTTCAGTATATTTGAACGGTGAGTCAGCCGGTGAGATGCCGTTTTCTCGCAAAGCTTTTGGAGGAGCATCGCATCTCGGACAGCAACTTCCCGATTTCCATGTTTAATTGCGCACGTGTCTTCACCAGAAGTTGCTGTCCGATTTGCACATAAATAACAGTGAGTGCTGTTAGCCTCGCCGTTTTTATTACAGCAAAATCTGGCCCGATGTGATTTAAAATTAGCTTTTGTCTTGCAACATAGTTGTATAATAGCAGATAATTGTTGTCGGAACCCATGAGTCTGGATTTTAACCAACTGCAAATATCAATGTTCATGTGTATGTAGGTTTCAACAGTGTAAATTTCACTTGAGAGCAGCTGCTTTAGTCACAGTTGATAACAGGAGAGGTTTCCCAGACACATACCATCACTATGGGTTTGACGGCTGGATCTAAAAGTTACAGCTGTGACTGTAAGCACAAAGCTCAGGGCAGTTGGCAGTGATTTTTTTTTTGAGAAGGCAAATAAGTCAAATAGTGACATGCTGAGGAATCCATTGAAATATGGAAAAAAACATTGTTTGCCAAGGTACTTAATTTAATATTGTTATGCCATTTAAATTTTTTGTTCATGTACAAGTTTTAAAAAAAAGTATGTGGACTCATCTTTCAATCATCAGATAATGCCTTTGTCTGCTTCCCTAACTTGCCAAAATAGATACTGTAGGAGATTTTAACTATCCCACTAAATTCCTGTAGATTCAAGCAATGGAAAAATAGAATTAGTGAAATTATATTCACCCTTATTACTTCCTTAAGTGCTGAAATATGTGCCATCAAACTATTTTGATAGTTCAGTTTGAGTAATAAGATTAGCATATATTCACACTGAGAGCCATTTCATGCCAAATGAATTTCCTCTGAGGCTTCATACAACAGAATCAGGATTACCTGTATCAATGCTGATATTAAGTAAATAAAATAACAACTAACCGTTCACCTTAATCGGAAAGAACTAGCAGCAAAACTCTGCTTTACAAAGATGTGGATCTAGAACTTGGACTACTAAGGCCTCAATATGGCGGTCAGGAAACATGCGCACATTTCCGGCCATATTGGGTAAGGACAAACAAGAGGCGTCCTTTACCCACGCTTGAAGCAGGCATTAGACCCTTTGGATATGCAAATAAGGGGCCTGACGTCTGTTTGAAGTCTCGACTACAAGACGGGCTTGCCCTTAGTCGACCCGTGCCATCAGGGTAGCCAGCCCTAGGAATCATCTGCAACAAAGAAGTTAAGTAACTTACCTGAATGTGGAGCTGGGAGGAGCAAGAGTCCTCACCCCGACCCCGACCCCATATTAAAAAGGACTCAATCGCCAAAAATGGGCACACTCGAATTTCTGGGCTGTGAAGTTGGGCAAACTAAAATCTATGCACTTGTGCAGGCAAGTTGATAATCATGTTTTGGAGCTAACTCCGAGATTGCTTTTTCCACTCTGAGTGGGTGAGAGTCAAACAGCCACTTTCAGAATGAAAGTAAAGACCCCTAGTTACAGCAGATAACTGTGCAATCCAATGTAAAATTACTTAACTGTGAAGACATAAATTCAACCATGATGTGTATAACTGAAATTAAAGATCATTGTTTTACCTAGAAGCTTCCATTTGCTTAAACTGATAACTTGTTATTAGCACCATTGGCAATGGCAACATTAAGAGGCTTCCAGATGCAGAATCATTTTCAGAAATAGGTTAGATTTGAGAATATATTTTATTTAACACTGTGCCTATTATTTGAAGTGATCAGTAAAACAGGTGCAATACATTTAGCCAAATTCTGCACAGATCAAAGTAATCCAGGTAATTCGAACAGAATGATTGTAGTAATACTCATCATCATGACAAACACAGCAGCAGGTTTAGTCAAATGCAACAAGTTTGCCTGCATGATCTGTGGTGAACATTTATATATAATAGCTTATGTCTCCATTATTGATGGACAGAAGGCCATGGATAGCTACTCAGTAATATCTGTCTGCTTTAGCAAACAGAAAAAAATAGATTGTCCTTGTGATGAGTAACTGGCCAAACAAACACAGACAGCCACAGATGCTGCTGCTCATCATTCTGTCATAATACTGAACAAAATCTACTGCTGGAAAACTACTGATTACAGAAAGGCAGAAAGAGAAGTTTCCTAAAATTCTCAAGCCTCCAAATTTGGAGAGTGTTCTATTTGCTGTTGCAGTTGAGTATAACAGACGTAGAGAGATACTGAATATAGTGTACAGAAAGCAGATGAATTTCAATATATTATTTATTGCCAGCACAATGTCTGTAGTAATATCACTAACCCATGATATTATGCTCAAGATCTACAAACTTAGACTGAAGGGCCCAGATATTTATGGGGAGGCGGGGAGGGAGCGGGGGTGCATGCTTGCAGCCGGAAATGCCTGGAACGCGGAGGTCCTGCCGAATTTAACATCAGGACCTCATTATCAATTTTTTACTCTGTTTCCCGCCTGGCAGCCGGCCAGATTGAGAGACTGGCTGGCTGTCGGGCGGGAATGCCAGCGGTAGAAGGCCACAACTGCTGGGGATGGTCCCCAACAATCGGAAAATATTGTGGGGGAGGGGGCCTCGGAGCACGGCAGCGAGGAGGGAGGGAAGGAAAGATGATTGCTATTGATCCAGCGCTCTGTTAATCAAAACATTAAACTTTTTCAGTAGAATACATTTTATACTGTTAAAAATACAAAGGTTGCCTTTTCATTATCTATGCAATACCTATTGCCAGCCAGAAGTGAGATGTGAATGGTGACTAGGCAAATTGTGTGACTCCCTGTTCCTAAATCAATGATGCAATATAAAGCCAGCCATTTTATTTAACTAGTGTTGTGACAAAAGTCAACCATATTGCTAAGATAAAGATATCTTAAAGGAATTTCTATTTGCTGAACTTTTACGATTTCAGATTCTTTTTGCAACTTGTCGTCGTGTTTTGCTGCAAAGCTATAAAATAAACAGAGGGTAACCATAAATGTGGAAAGAGATAATCAGCAGGATACTCTGTGGGTCAGTCTCACCATCCTTTGCTATATAAATGACTTGGACAAGGGTAAGCTTAATCTACAAATTTGAAGATGACACAGAATAGAAGGCAGGGCAAATAATAAGAAACAATGCAACCAGATTTAGTAAGATCTTTTAGGTAGCTGGGCCCATGAGTGGTAACTACAATTCATTGTAGATAAGTTCAACATTATTAATAATGAAAGCAAGAGACCAAAAGATGAAGTATGTGTTAAGTGGAACAGTAGTACTGATCTGGAAAGAGATTGAGGTAACACAAATATTTTTTTTAAATGATCCACACCAATAGACTTGAAGTCAATACCAATTCTTTATATAATGGTTTAATTTTTAATTCGGGACAAGACTTGTCCTCCTTTGAAAGCAAGTGTTAGTGGTGAAATAGGATAGTAGAGGCCAAAATATTAGCGATGTTTGAAATACAGTTAGATAATAGAATACTGAAAGGATGAGCTGTCAGGGGCTGAATGGCCTTTTCTCATCTTTAACTTTTATATATAAGGGGACATTTTAAAATGGAGTGCATTTTTTCCTTTCTCAAATTTCCACCCATGGCTATCAAAATATAATTTGACTTGTAACCTTTTAATAGCCATCAAGTAACCTCAATAACTCATCCTTGTAGCTGATTCATGCCACAAAAAAAGTGATGCTTAGTGCCATATTGGTGTCTTACTCTAGTATGATAATCAACTTCAGTTGAAGCAGTACATCATAAAATTGACAATAAAAATCTTGTCATCAAGAAATAATTATTTGGAAATTGAAAATCAATAAGAAAATTATAAGATGCTATTATTTGGTAGCATAAATAATAAAATAGCTGATGAATTAAGCAATAAAGTGAACATCTCTACTTTATGATTCAGTGGTGATCAGTTTCTTCTATTTTAGACATTTTTTTAAACTTGTGTTGTGATAATGTTAACATGGTCACATATGGCTCCTTGTGGTGGAGTAGGGAATTACATTTATAGATTGTAATGATAAAAGTGCATGTGGTGTCATAATCTGATCTTATTCAGTCACTAATGATTGTACTCCGTTATATATGTGACCCAACAACTTCATTCATTAATGACTATTCCTTGCCAGGTGCAAAGGTAAAATATTATTTTTAAAGTTGATGAAAATAAAGTACAGGTGTTACTGTGTTATTTTACTAGAATATAATTGCCAAAATTTAAGCAAGATTATTGTAAGTATGTCTTCCCAATTGTAAGGAATCTTACAACACCAGGTTATAGTCCAACAAATTTATTTTAAAATCACAAGCTTTCGGAGATTATCTCCTTCGTCAGATGAATGAATGAAAAGGTTCTCAAATCGCATGTCTTATACTATGTTGGGACAGCATCACACCAATCAAAAGGTGTCGTTGTTATTCAAACAGGCCAGTCACGGAGAACAGCACGTCCCAGTACACTCGATATACATTGTGTCTATTACACAGGCAGGCAGAAAGAAACTCAAAATGGCAGAGAGAGAGAGAGAATTTTAAAAAACATATAAATTTTTTCCCCCTTTTTGCTGGTGGGGTTACGTGTAGCGTGACATGAACCCAAGATCCCGGTTGAGGCCATCCTCATGGGTGCGGAACTTGGCTATCAACTTCTGCTCGACGATTTTGCGTTGTCGTGTGTCTCGAAGGCCGCCTTGGAGAACGCTTACCCGAAGATCGGTGGCTGAATGTCCTTGACTGCTAAAGTGTTCCCCGACTGGGAGGGAACCCTCCTGTTTGGCGATTGTTGCGCGGTGTCCGTTCATCCGTTGTCGCAGCGTCTGCATGGTCTCGCCAATGTACCATGCTCCGCGGCATCCTTTCCTGCAACGTATGAGGTAAACAACGTTGGCCGAGTCACAGGAGTATGAACCATGTACCTGGTGGGTGGTGTCCTCTCGTGTGATGGTGGTATCCGTGTCGATGATCTGGCAAGTCTTGCAGAGGTTGCCGTGGCAGGGTTGTGTGGTGTCGTGGACGCTGTTCTCCTGAAAACTGGGTAACTTGCTGCGAACGATGGTCTGTTTGAGGTTGGGTGGCTGTTTAAAGGCGAGCAGTGGAGGCATGGGGATGGCCTTAGCGAGGTGTTCGTCGTCATCGATGACATGTTGAAGGCTGCGGAGAACATGGTGTAGTTTCTCCGCTCCAGGGAAGTACTGGACGACGAAGGGTACTCTGTTGGTTGCGTCCCGTGTTTGTCTTCTGAGGAGGTCTACGCGATTCTTCGCTGTGGCCCGTCGGAACTGTCGATCGACAAGTCGAGCGTCATATCCCGTTCTTACGAGGGCATCTTTCAGCGTCTGTAGGTGTCCATCGCGTTCCTCCTCGTCTGAGCAGATCCTGTGTATTCGTAGGGCCTGTCCATAGGGGATGGCCTCTTTGACGTGGTTGGGGTGGAAGCTGGAAAAGTGGAGCATCGTGAGGTTGTCCGTGGGCTTGCGGTAGAGTGAGGTGCTGAGGTGCCCGTCTTTGATGGAGATTTGTGTGTCCAAGAAAGAAACCGATTCTGAGGAGTAGTCCATGGTGAGTTTGATGGTGGGATGGAACTTGTTGATGTTATCGTGTAGTCTCTTCAGTGATTCTTCGCCGTGGGTCCAATTGTATTATTGCAATCCCAATTGTATTATTGCAATCCTAAAAATGCATATGGTTTTGGTCTCCTATATTGTATGTTTTGAGTCAGAGATGATCCCTTTAAGTGCATACATTGGATTTAGACACTTCTCTGAACTAAAAAGTGCCGGTAGCTTCCAAACCTGAGCCGATTTTAATCCCCCCCCCAACTATTATTTTGAAAGGAGGGTTCTGCTTGTGGAGTTTTGAAAACATTTTGCAATGAGTTTTCTCCATTTTCAATAATTGTGTTCCTGAATAAATGGTGCTCCATTTTCAAAAGAATATGTTTTCTTAAATGGCTCACTTGTAGGAAAATGACTTACACCTGTATCAACTTTGAGTAAATTGTCCTTCCACTACAAGAAGGTGGTCTGTCTCCACCATCACATTACTTAGAATGACTATCACTGTTATTACCCTGCGGCAAAGGAGAAGCAAAAAAGGACAACAGCAAGACGAAAGGGAAAAAGTTATTACCTATCATGTCTGAGCTGTTAAAGGAAAATCTGGAGAGCAATAAACCATGCAGTACCTATGACTGACCAACAACTGTTGCAATCACTTTTTATGCCATGTGCTTTTCCCAGATTTTGACAACTAATTCATAAGGCAGTCTTCTATCTAAAAGGCAGGTTAAAGTACTAGTTTCTCAATAACTAAGTGACATTATCAATATACTTTGTACAATAACAGCCCTTACTAATGTCTTGGAAGAAATCTTGAGTGCACACATTTTGTTTTCTGAGCTCTTTCATTGAGCAAAGCCATCTTTTAATATGCTTAAAAGGTCCATTCAATGAAGTATGCATGTGATCTGCAGTGTCAACAGTCAAATTACCAGCCTAGTTTCATCAGGTCTTGTAAATTTTAGTCAACCTTTACTTACTTGCTGATTTATTTGACTTATTTTTATTTCTAGTGGGCAGCTATAATGTCAAGACTAGCTAATACCTTCAGTTTTAACTCAATCATCTCTACGTAAATATTTGATTTGCAATTGAAAGAAACCAGCATTTTAGAAATGCAATTCAGATGAATTTACTATGAAGTGGTGTGCTATAATAGTTCTGAAAAGTCTGTAAATTCTTCACAATATTTTATGGTACTAGTAAAGATAAATGAATTGTTTACAACTAAATAATAGTAAATGGTATGAGAGGGATCTCACCAGACTAGGCCAACTGCTCCATAAGGGCCAGATTATGCCTTTTCAATGCATAGGCAACAAATGCCATCACACCCTTCTATGATCTATATTGTTTGCTGCAAATTAGATTACCTAAATTTAGATGCAAGCTGACCTTCCCTTCAATTATACATCCATTCCCTGATAACCCTCACGTTCAACCAGTCTAGATGGCTATGGTTTGCCTTGCAACCCCTAGTTGCATGCTTTCGAAGCCTACTCATAATTGAGTGAGTTCCCAGCTCTGAGTGCACACAGGCTAGCACAGTTTTCTGCTAGCTGCAAGAAGCTGCTCCTTTGTTGTAGCAGAGTGCAACCCTCCCCAACACAGGGATAAACACTCCTGGTATTGATATTTAGCCTCTGGGTAGTGAGGAAGGACTGTCTTTCAAAGTGGTAACACCTCTTCAATTCAAATGGCATTGCTGTTCTGAAACCCATTGTTGAGTGATTGCCTAATGACACATTCCAAACTATTTGTTAGTGTACATTTATTGCATTGTACATCGTCAACAACACCAGAAAATGTAGATGTTGGTCCATTTTAATATATTCTAAAGCTTTCACGTTGTCAGATGTAATTGTATTGGCAAAAGGGTAAAGCTTTGATTGGGAATGTACACTGTTTATATAATGGAACACCAAAATATCCCACATTTTAATGTTATTGTTACAGGGGCCTCCATTTTAGCACCCGCTATTGGGTGCGTTCCTGGCGGGGGGGCTCCGAAAATCGGGGAATCCCGGAGCGGGTCAGGAGCCCGGCTCCAACCCGCCCACTTCCGGGTTCCCCACAGACGCGCTGACGTGCACGCACAGCCCCCGCATGTGGGACTCCCGCAGGCAATTAAAGCCAGCGGGGTGCCACTTGAGACTATTTACCTAGGTATTTCAGGTCATTAACAGACCTGATTAAGGGATTATGTGCGGAGGGGTGGGATTTTAGAAACAACTGGGACTGTTTCCCGTACTGGGGGAAACACTCCCAGTTGAAATGGACGTGTTGCAGCTATCAGCCTGTGGCAGCTGCAAAGGTTCATTTGACAGGTTGGAGGGGAGGTGGGGGGAGACCCTCACTCATTGCAGGAGGCCACTCTGTCACTTGGGACAAAGTTTGGCCTCCACCACCCTCCTCCTGACAATCAAATTCACCAACTTGCACACTTACCCCAGTGTCCAGACACATGTACCTACCTTGCGGACCCCCTCAGATGTACATCTTCCGGATGGGGGCCGCCGTAGCTGCAGTCATGACCTCCTCGGAGGGCGAACAGCATCACCAGCCTCGCCGGCCAAGCCGTCCACCTCTGACACATGGAGCTCCACAACACAGTGCTGTGACACATCCACCTGCAGAGCAGGAGGGAGGGCAACCACAGAGAGAGATGCGTCCCAGGGGGCACTACCCTCGCCACAGGGTCCACAGACCGAGGCTCAGCTTCCTGGACCTCTCTGAGCAGCAGTGCACACGGAGGCTCAGAGTCACTCGACATGTAGTCATGGACATCTGCAGCCTCCTTCATGCCGAGCTGCTCCCGGCTGGCCCGAGCACCATCTTCTTACCTGTCGATGTTAACGTCACCACTGCCCTCAACAACTTCTCCTCCGCATCCTTCCAGGGTGCCACCGGGGACATTGCTGACGTCTCTCAGTCGTCTACACAAAACAGCCCTGCAAATACACCTACACCCACTTTGCAGTGACACAATGGGTGGCATCAGGTGTGGGTCTCCATTGTGATGGCCTCAGGAACAGGCATTATTGCACAAACCAGACAAGATTCGCAAAGACGTGGCAGTAGTGGTGCCAATATAATATGTGATGTGAGTTGGTCAGAAATTAAATAGAAGTAAAAACCATGACAAACCATCAAACACCCTTGTGCATCCCCTTCATGCTCACAACACGTTTGCCTTACACTTCCTACTGCACATATGTGATGCATGCCCTGTGGCTGCAGCACAGGTAGTGGCAGGTTGAGTGAGGCTGACCGTGAAAGAGATGCATGAGAGGGTGAGTATGAGATAGAGCATGAGACTGTATGAGGATTGGGTTGAGTGGTAGTGGCGGGATGAGTACTGGCGAGTTGAGTAAGTGCAGGTAAGATGAGGATGAGGTTTGAGTGGGTATGAGGGGTGATGTGACAGAGTAGTATTGGCAGTGCAGAAGGAGATGTGGGGTGGGGGCGGTGATGTGGCAGACGGAGTGTAGGGGAATGAGTAAGTGTACTCACTTCGGCTGACCTACTTAGGTCATTGCAGCGCCTCCTGCACTGTCTGCAGGTGGGCGATATGTTGGTGGTGTTGGTGACCTCCTCTGCCACCTCGAGCCAGGCCTTGCTGGTGACAGAGGCAGGCCACTTCCTCCCACCCGCCGGGGGGGAAGATCTCTGTCCTCCCCCTCCTCCTCACCCCATCTAATGATACCTGGAGTGAGGCATCATTAAACTGGGAGCAGCCTTCCCCCTGGGCTGCTCCATGCTGTAATTTTTCCTATTTCTTACAGCATCAGTCAGTGGAGGGCTGCCCCTTTAAATAGAGCTCCTCCAGCTGACAGACCTTACTGCGCATGCGCAGTCCGCCCGATGTGCAGATCAGCAGTGGTGAACCCGGAAGACCAGGTAAGTGGATCCAATTAGGCTGCGATCGCGCGGGGGGGGGGGGGGACAGACTGATTTCGCCGGGCGTGTTACCCACGCGCCCAATAGCCCCCCCCCCCTCCCCGCCCCCGCTGAGAACCCACAGCCCCGGTAACATCGAGCCCAGGAAGTCTTAAAGAATGGCAACATTATTCAGAACATCAACAGCATTCAGAAAGCCTGTGCAGTGTGTGATCTCTAAATTAATATCACAATAAGTCATGTAATTTCACAAAGTTAAACATTTACTCAGCATTGTGGTTCCTAAACCAACCATGTTTAGCTAAATTTGTGAGTTTCAGCTTTTTGCACACTCTTGAATGCAGGTCAAAATCTCTTCGTAGTGAAATATTATTAATGGTGCAATAATTCACAAATGCTATGTTAATAGAATACAATGCAACAAACAGGTTAAATAATGTGGATTGTAAATAAGATTGATGAAATGGAGTTTATACTCAATTATCTTTGGAGGAAAGAGAAATTTCACAGATTTTTCCCCATCTTGGAATCCTTGCCTGTGATTACTCATCTGCTCCAGGAGATTACACAAATTCAGGAGAGTCTATTGCAGAACAAATTTTACTTAGTCACTTAGAAAGAAAGGTACGAATGCTCATTTGTTTTTCCACATCTTTGGGGGTTTCAAACCAAAGCAAGTTCAAGGGCCGGAAATTGCTTTAAAAAGAACAGTGAGCTCAACAGCACTCACCGTTGTTGGTGGCCAAATGAAAGAGCAAGTTCCGGCATCCGCACATGAGCAGTCAAATCTAGAATTTTCTCTTCCTGATTCGCCGGCGATCTGACAGATTCGCCTTAAAGGGATATCATCAGCTGCAAACCACAGAATCAACGGACTGGCGCCAACTTGCTCGTCTACCCAGCTGGAAACTAACCAATAGCGCCACAAAACAGGTACGCCTAAATATACTAGGTCTAAACTAAGTTTTAACAGTGCAGTAAGTCTTAATGCCTGCCAAACAACTAAAAATTAACTTTTAAAAATGTGGAGTTTCATTATTCCTTATTTTAATCATATTTAGTCATTAAAACTTTTTTTTAAATTGAAATTTTTTTTTTAAATTGAAAAGTTTTTAAAAAAACATCTTTTAAATCTTTTTCCTTCGATCTCTTATTTAATTCAATATTTCTTACATTCTCTTTTTCGCTGTCTTATAACTGTTTTTATAAATGATTTTATTGTTGTAACTTTCACTTCCTGGTTTTTTACGCTACAGCTTGTGCTTCAAGGTTTTGACTCTTTGTGGCTTTTCAGGGATGCTGCAATCTGATGGGTCGAAGGGAGAGATCGATCCTCTTACTTGATCCATGGGTCTTAGCCTCGCTGAAGTTAACGCTGGGCTATTCTCAGCTTCCTATTAGAGGAAGTGTCTGCAGTAAAGTGCGTTAGTGGGTTAGTATAAATCTATGAAGCGGCAAGCGCCATTCGTTCGCCACGCGGAGCAATTTATGGGCCAATATATTCTACAGTTCTAGATTTCTGATCTTTAGTTGATTATTGAAAATATTAAATGATTTTGTTTAAATATCCAAACATACATTTTATAGCTGAATATTAAAAATAGTTTAAATTTTCTGCACTTTTAAAATTAGACATATTGACCTAAAGAAATAGGCATGGAACAAAACAAATGATGTCATTTATATAATCTTTAAATATGAATTTAATTTTTTTAGCAAGTAACTTGATAAAAGAAATCTTTTTGTGTAAGGTCTTTCTTACCCTAAGGGTAAGTGCTAATATCCCACAAATTAATAAAAAAGAAAGAAAATACCTCAGTAAAAGGAAATGAGATGAAATAATGCCTATGTAATGTCAGAAAGATTATTAGGTTAAGTAACTTCAGAAGATATAAATGTGGGTATGTTTTGTCATAAACAATGCAAGATAGTTGAAATAACCCATATTTTCTCTCATCTACCAGGTATGAGTGATATATTTTACTATTCTTTTTCTGACAGGGCTATAAATTATGAAGAGACATTCAAAACTGAATTTCATTTTATTAGGAAAAATATTTAAAAAGCACATGATCCAAGTCTTTAAAATATTGGGCGGAGTTGACATGCAGTTTATTTAATTTGGAGTCCAACTAGAGAACATGAATTTATAATATTAAAATACTTCAAGCACAACTTGGGATAAAGCTTTCTTTCCCTGAGTAATGTGGAATAAGCTCCCATAGTATTTCATTGTATGTTGATTAGTATCATAAGGGAGCAGGGTAAATACATTTTTAGAAATGGCATTAAGGGTTATAAAGATAAATACAGATAGAGATTATTTGAATGCTATACGGGAAATAAATACATAAGAACATAAGAAATAAGAGCAGGAGTAGGCTATCCGGCTCCTCGAGCCTGCTCTGCCATTCAACAAGATCACAGCTGATCTTTTATCTCAACGCCATTTTCCTGCACCATCCCCACATTCCTTGATGCCTTTAATATCTAGAAATCTTTCAATCTCTGTTCTGAATGTACTCAGTGACTGAGCATCCACGGCCCTCTGGGGTAGACAATTCCAAAGATTCACCATCCTCTGAGTGAAGGAATTTCTCCTCATCCTAGTCCTAAATGGCCTACCCTTTATTCTGAGACTGTGACCCTTGATTCTAGACTCCCCAGCTAGAGGAAATATCCTCCTTGCATCTACCCTGTCGAGCCCTGTAAGAATTTTGTATGTTTCAATGAGATCACCTCTCATTCTTCTAAACTCTGGAGAAGACAGGCCTAGTCTACTCAATCTCTCCTCATACGGCAATCCCGCCATCCCAGGAAACAGTTTTGTGAACCTTCATTGCACTCCCTCTATGGCAAATATATCCTTTCTTAAGCAAGGAGACCAAAATTATACACAATACTGCAGGTGCAGTCTCACTAAGGCCCTATACAGTTGCAGTAAGACATCTTTACTCCTGTACTCAAATCCTCTTGTAATAAAAGCCAACATATCATTTGCCTTCCTAATTGCTTGCTGCTCCTGCATGTTAGCTTTCAGTGACTAGTGTACAAGGACACCCAGGTCCCTTTGAACATCAACATCAACAGAACCGGTCCCAATGCCCCAGGAATCTAAAGGCCTCCCTCCTGCACCATCTCTCCAGCCATGCATTCATCTGCTCTATCCTTGCCATTTAAAAACTACTCTGCAATTCTGTTTTTCCTACCAAAGTGGATAACTTCACATTTTTCCACATTATATTCCATCTGCCATGTTCTTGCCCACTCACTCAGCCTGTCTATATCCCCTTGAAGTGTCTTTGCATCCTCCTCACATCTCACATTTCCACCTAGTTTTGTGTCATTAGCAAACTTGGAAATATTACATTTGGTCCCCTCATCCAAATCTATATGACATAGATTGTGAATAGCTGGGGCCCAAGCACGGATTCCTGCAGTACCTCACTAGTCACAGTCTGCCAACCTGAAAAAGACCCGTTTATTCATAAGAACATAAGAACATAAGAAATTGGAGCAGGAGTAGGCCAATCGGCCCCTCGAGCCTGCTCCGCCATTCAATAAGATCATGGCTGATCTGATCCCAACCACCAATCTGAAGAACACAAGAAGTCGGAGCAGGACCCGGCCACATAGCCCCTGGGCCCTCTCCGCCACCCACAGGGCATTGACCGATCCGAACTCAGCTTCATGTCCAATTTCCTGCCCGCTCCCCATAACCCCTAATTCCCTTTACTTCTAGGAAACTGTCTATTTCTGTTTTAAATTTATCTAATGATGTAGCTTCCACAGCTTCCTGGGGCAGCAAATTCCACAGACCTACCACCCTCTGAGTGAAGAAGTTTCTCCTCATCTCAGTTTTGAAAGAGCAGCCCCTTATTCTAAGATTATGCCCCCTAGTTCTAGTTTCACCCATCTTTGGGAACATCCTTACTGCATCCACCCGATCAAGACCCTTCACAATCTTATATGTTTCAATAAGATCGCCTCTCATTCTTCTGAACTCCAATGAGTAGAGTCCCAATCTACTCAACCTCTCCTCATATGTCCGCCCCCTCATCCCCGGGATTAACCGAGTGAACCTTCTTTGTACTGCCTCAAGAGCAAGTATGTCTTTTCTTAAGTATGGAGACCAAAACTGTATGCAGTATTCCAGGTGCGGTCTCACCAATACCTTATATAACTGCAGCAATACCTCCTTGTTTTTATATTCTATCCCCCTAGCAATAAAAGCCAACATTCCGTTGGCTTTCTTGATCACCTGCTGCACCTGCATACCAACTTTTTGATTTTCTTGCACTAGGACCCCCAGATCCCTTTGTACTGCAGTACTTTCCAGTCTCTCGCCATTAAGAAAATAACTTGCTCTCTGATTTTTCCTGCCAAAGTGCATAACCTCACATTTTCCAATATTATATTGCATCTGCCAAATCTCCGCCCACTCACCCAGCCTGTCTATATCCCCTTGCAGGTTTTTTATGTCCTCCTCACTCTCTACTTTCCCTCCCATCTTTGTATCATCTGCAAATTTTGATATGTTGCACTCGGTCCCCTCCTCCAAATCGTTAATATAGATTGTAAAGAGTTGGGGACCCAGCACCGACCCCTGTGGAACACCACTGGTTACTGGTTGCCAGTCCGAAAATGAACCATTTATCCCAACTCTCTGCTTCCTGTTCGATAACCAATCCTCCACCCATGCCAGAATATTACCCCCAATCCCGAGATTTTTTATCTTAAGTAATAATCTTTTATGAGATTCCTATCTCTGTTTTCTGTCTGTTAACCAATTCTCAATCCATGCCAGTATATTACCCCCAATTCCTTGTACTCCAACTTTGTTCACCAACCTCCTGTGTGGGACCTTATTGAAAGCGTTCTGAAAATCCAAGTACACCACATCTACTGGTTCCTCCTTATCTATTCTACGAGTTACATTGTCAAAGAACTCCAATAGGTTTGTCAAACATGGTTTCCCTTTCATAAATCCAAGTTGACTCTGCCAAATCCTATTATTATTTTCTGAGTCTCCTGTTATTACATCATTTAGAATAGATTCTAGCATTTTCCCTACCACTGATGTCAGGCTAACAGGTCTGTAGTTCCCTGATTTCTCTCTCCCTCCTTTCTTAAATAGTGGGGTTACATTTGCTACCCTCCAATCTGCAGGAACCATTCCAGAATCTATAGAATTTTGGAAGATGACAACCAATGCATCCACTATCTCTATAGCCACCTCTTTCAAAACCCTGGGATGTAGATCATCAGGTCCTTGGGATTTATCAACTTTCAGTCCCATTCATTTCTCTAGTACTATTTTTTTTTACTAATACTCATTTCTTTCAGTTCCTCATTCTCGCCAGACCCTTGGTTCTCTAATATTTCCGTGAAGTTTTTTGTGTCTTCTTCCGTGAAGACAGACACAAAGTATTTGTTTAATTTCTCTGCTGTTTCATTATTCCCCATTATAAATTCTCCCATCTCTGTCTGTAAGGGACCCTTCGCCAGTCTTTTCCTTTTTACATACCTATAGAACCTTTACAGTCCATTTTTATGTTTTTCGCTAGTTTACTCTCATATTCTATTTTCTCCTTCATTATCAATTTCTTGGTCCTCCTTTGCTGAATTCTAAAATGCTCCCAATCCTCAGACTTACTGCTTTTTCTGGCAACTTTATATCCCTATTTCTTTGATTTAATACTATATTTAATTTCTCTTGTTAGCCACAGTTGGACCACTTTTCCTGTTGGGTTTTTGTGCCTTAAAGGAATATATATTTGTTGCAAATTATGTATTAAATCTATAAATTTTAGCCATTGCCTTTCTACCGTCATACCTTTTAATGTAGTTCCCCAATCAACCATAGCCAACTTGCCCCTCATAACTTTGTGGTTTCCTTTCTTTAGATCTAAGACCCTAGTTTCGGATTGAATTACATCACTTTCAAACTTAATGAAGATTTCTGTCATATTATGATCACTCTTCCCTAAGGGCTCCTTTACAACAAGATTATTAATTGACCCTTTCTCATTGCACAATACTAGATCTAAAATAGCCTGTTCCCTAGTTGGTTCCTCAACATACTGATCTAGAAAACCAACTCATTCTAGGAATTCGTCCTCCACAGCATTAGTGCTAATCTGGTTTGCCCAATCTATATGTAGATTAAAGTCCCCCGTGATTACTGTATTACCCTTGTTACATACACTTCTAATTTCCTGCTTTATACCGTGCCCTACATTACCACTACTGTTTGGTGGCCTATAAACAACTCCCACCAATGTTTTCTGCCCCTTGCTGTTTCTTGGCTCCACCCAAACTAATTCGACATCTTGATCTTCTGAGCCAAGATCCTTTCTCACTATTGTACTGATCTCATCCTTTATTAACAGCGCTATCCTACCTCCTTTTCCTCTTTGCCTGTCCTTCCTAGATGTTGAATATCCTTGAATATTCAGTTCCCAGCCTTGATCATCCTGTAGCCACATCTCTGTGTTGGCAATTAGATCAGACCCATTTACTTCTATTTGTGCTGTCAACTCATCTACCTTGTTGCGAATGCTGCATGCATTCAGTTAAAGTGCCTTTAATTTTGCCTTTTTAATATTTTTTCCTATTTTGACCTTATTTGCTGCTGGCCTTTGTTTCCGCTGCCTTCCAATTACACTTACTACTTTTCTACCTTCCACTTCCAGCTTTGTTACTCTCCCTTCTGAATCTCCTCTCAGGTTCCCATCCCCCTGCCAAGTTAGCTTAAATCCTACCCAACAGCACTTGCATACCTCCCGCAAGGATATTGGTCCCGGCCCTGTTGAGGCGCAACCCGTCCGGCTTGTACAGGTCCCACCTCCCCCAGGAATCTAAAGGCCTCCCTCCTGCACCATCTCTCCAGCCATGCATTCATCTGCTCTATCCTCCTATTTCTATACTCACTAGTGCGTGGCACTGGGAGTAATCAGTGGATTACCACCCTTGAGGTCCTGCTTGTTAATCTCTTTCCTAACTCCTTAAACTCTGCCTGTAAGACCTCATCCCTCTTTCTACCTATGTCTTTGGTACCGATATGAACCAAGACCTCTGGCTGTTCACTCTCCCGCCACTCCCCCCCCCCCACCCCGCCACTGCCCCCCGAATGTTCTGCAGCTGCTCAGTGAGGCACAGGGAGGCAACATACCATCCTGGAATTATGTCTGCGGCCGCAGAAACACCTGTCTGCTCCCCTAACTATGGAATCCCCTGTCACTATTGCTCTCCTGACCTTTCTCCTCCGCCCCCCCCCCTCCCTCAAGTACAGCTGAGCCACCCATGATGCTGTGGACTTGGCTCTGGCTGTACTCTCCAGAGGAACCCTCTCCCCACCAGTATTCAGAACTGAATACTGGATGGAAAGTGAGATGCCATCAGGGGACTCCTGCACTACCTGCCTGGTCCTCCTTGTCTGTGTGGCAGTCACCCAGTCCCCTCTCTGCCTGCACTTTCTTATGTAAGGAATCTTACAACACCAGGTTATAGTCCAACTGTTTTATTTGAAAATCACAAGCTTTCAGAGGCTTTCTCCTTCGTCAGGTGAGTGTGGCACTTTCTTAAGCTGCGGGGTGACCACCTCCTGAAACTTGCTATCCACGTAGCTATCAGCCTCGCGGATGCACTGCACTGATGCCAGCTGTTGCTCAAGCTCCGAAATCCGGAGCTCGAGCTCCTCCAGCTGACGACACTTCCTGCACCTGTGGTTGTCCAGGACATGGGAAGCGTCCTCGAGTTCCCACATGGCAAAGGTTGACAAGATGCTGGAGCTATGGAAATGTCATGCAAGGAAGATAACCAGTCATCAATAAATAATGTAGGATGTGAATTTAGAAAGATAAATAAAAAGCTGGCATTTTAAGATTTCGGTTTGCTTATGGAACAGCTATATAAAGATTTCTGTGGGTTTATGCTATATTTGAATCTGCACACATGTAAAGGCATGAAGCTTATTTTAGTATGGGAGCATTTTCAACTATTTACCACATCAGCTAAATCTGTGCAATATATTACATTGGTCTGTATGGTTTATCAACAATTTCAAAGTAGAAAAAAAACTGATATGATGGGTTGTATATTGTATCAATTTACACACCAATTCAACAAGGTAACCAAGATGTGAAACAATGTACAATCGTCAATTATGTTCTTCTGCTATGTCAATTAAGCAGTGTCCTGAGTGACCAATATTGTTTTTCTCAAAATCCATATATTTCAAATGTCATTAAATAGAATTTTCAGGTGTAGCAGTCACACCCAACAGTCATCAGCAAAATAGCGTAAATTATGCATACAAATTAAGCAACACGGGCATGTATGCACAATGCCCTATGGTTCAATTTCATAGAATCATAGAAAGTTATGGCACAGAAGGAGGCCATTCGCCCCAGTGTGTCCGTGGCGTCCGATAAAGAGCTATCCACCTTAATTCCTCTTTCCAGCACTTGGTCCGTAGCCCTCTAGATTACGACACTTCAAGTGCACATCCAAGTACTTTTTAAAAAGAGTTGAAGGTTTCTGCATGTACCACCCTTTCAGGCAATGAGTTCCAGATCCCCACCACCCTCTGCGTGAAAAAATTTCCCTTCAGCTCCCGTCCAATCCTTCTACCAATTACTTCAAATCTATGCCCCCTGGTCACTGATCCCTCTGCTAAGGGAAATAGGTCCTCCCTATCCACTCTATCTAGTCCCGTCATAATTTTGTATACCTCAATTAAATCTCCCCTCGGCCTCCTTTGTTCCAAAGAAAACAACCCCAGCTTATCCAATCTTTTCTCATAGCTAAAATTCTCCAGCCCTGGCAACATCCTTGTAAATCTCCTCTGTACCCTCTCTAATGCAATCACATCTTTCCTGCAATGTGGTAACCATAACTGTATGCAGTAATCAAGCTTTGGCTTAACCAATGTTTTACACAGTTCTGGCATAACCTCCCTGTTCTTATATTCTATGCCTCAGCTAATAAAGGAAAGTATGCCTTTTTAACCACCTTGTCTACCTGCAAGGTCCCTTTGTTCCTCTACACTTCTCAGTACCTCTCATTTATTGTGTACTCTCTTGCCTTGTTTGCCCTCCTCAAATGCATCATCTCACACTTCTCTGGATTGAATTCCATTTGCCACTTTTCTGCCCACCTGACCAGTCCATTGATATCTTCCTGCAGTCTACAGCTTTCCTCCTCACTATCAACCACACGGCCAATTTTTGTATCATCTGCAAACTTCTTGATCAAACCCCCCACATTCAAGTCCAAATCATTAATATATACCACAAAAAGCAAGGGACCTAATACTGAGCCATGCGGAACCCCACTGGAAACAGCCTTCCAGTCGCAAAACCACCCGTCAACAATTACCCTTTGCTTCCTGCCACTGAGCAAATTTTGGATCCAACCAGCCACTTTCCCTTGGATCCCATGGGCTTTTACTTTTTTGACCAGTCTGCCATGTGGGACCTTGTCAAAAGCCTTGCTAAAATCCATGTAGACTACATCAAACACGTTACCCTCATCGACCCTCGTTGTTACCGCCTTAAAAAATTCAATCAAGTTAGTCAGACACAACCTTCCGTTAACAAATCCATGCTGACTGTCCTTTATTTGGAGCACTAAATGTTTTTATAGCACAAATGTGGAATTGTCACTGATGGGGTATGGTCAATCAGATAATGGCCCAGAAATTACTCACCCAAAGACGCCATTCATCAATGGTGTTCTCTCTCTCCGCCGACGAAGACATGGAGCAAGTTTGCGAGTGCAGGAGATCACAAACTTGCTTTCATTGGTTCGCCAGCAGTTTGACAGGTCCGAATTATAGGGCCTCACTACAATCAATAAAATCATTGAGCATTTGTAAACTTACCCATCTGCCCAGCTGGAATGTAGATACTTACGCCACCAAAAGGTACTTTTTAAAAGCACGATGACTGTTAATGACTGCAAAACAACAACAAATTAAATTTTCAAAATATGGAATGTCATGTTACTCATATTTTACTATACCTTGACTATTAAAAATGAAAAATTTTTTACAAATTTTTTCCTTTTAACTTCTGTAAGTTTCATTACATTAAATCGTTGGCTCGGCTTTTTATAATTTTTTTTTATTCGTTCATGGGATGTGGGCGTCGCTGGCGAGGCCGGCATTTATTGCCCATCCCTAATTGCCCTTGAGAAGGTGGTGGTGAGCCGCCTCCTTGAACCGCTGCATTCCGTGTGGTGAAGGTTCTCCCACAGTGCTGTTAGGAAGGGAGTTCCAGGATTTTGACCCAGCGATGATGAAGGAACGGCGATATATTTTCAAGTCGGGATGGTGTGTGACTTGGAGGGGAACGTGCAGGTGGTGTTGTTCCCATGTGCCTGCTGCTCTTGTCCTTCTAGGTGGTAGAGGTCGTGGGTTTGGAAGGTGCTGTTGAAGAAGCCTTGGCGAGTTGCTGCAGTGCATCCTGTGGATGGTACACACTGCATCCACAGTGTGCCGGTGATGAAGTGGGTGAATGTTTAGGGTGTTGGATGGGGTTCCAATCAAGCGGGCTGCTTTGTCCTGGATGGTGTCAAGCTTCTTGAGTGTTGTTGGAGCTGCACTCATCCAGGCAAGTGGAGAGTATTCCATCACACTCCTGACTTGAGCCTTGTAGATGGTGGAAAGGCTTTGGGGAGTCAGGAAGTGAGTCACTCGCCACAGAATACCCAGCCTCTGACTTGCTCTTGTAGCCACAGGATTTATATGGCTGGTCCAGTTAAGTTTCTGGTCAATGGTGACCCCCAGGATGTTGATGGTGGGGGATTTGGCGATGGTAATGCCATTGAATGTCAAGGGGAGGTGGTTAGACACTCTCTTGTTGATGGTTGGGCCTAGGACACTGGCCTGAGGAACTCCTGCAGCAATGTCCTGGGGCTGAGATGATTGGCCTCCAACAACCACTACCATCTTCCTTTGTGCTAGGTATGACTCCAGCCACTGGAGAGTTTTCCCCCGATTCCCATTGACTTCAATTTTACTAGGGCTTCTTGGTACCACATTCGGTCAAATGCTGCCTTGATGTCAAGGGCAGTCACTCTCACCTCACCTCTGGAATTCAGCTCTTTTGTCCATGTTTGGACCAAGGCTGTAATGAGGTCTGGAGCCGAGTGGTCCTGGCGGAACCCAAACCGAGCATCAGTGAGCAAGTTATTGGTGAGTAATTGCCGACCACACTTTCCATCACTTTGCTGATGATTGAGAGTAGACTGATGGGGCGGTAATTGGCCAGATTGGATTTGTCCTGCTTTTTGTGGACAGGACATACCTAGGCAATTTTCCACATCGTCAGGTAAATGCCAGTGTTATAGCTGTACTGGAACAGCTTGGCTAGAGGCGCAGCTATTTCTGGAGCACAGTCTTCAGCACTTGTCTGGGTATATGTTAAATTTTTATTTAAACTAACACACAGAAGTTAACTGTGAAGGAATGATTTCTACTTGCCTGCTTGTGGGCGTGACTTTTCTTGACGGATTCTGTGGGCATGGCTTCTATTCCCACAGCCTCTATCGACACGAAGGAACCTGCATTGAATTCACAGCGCTGAACTTAAAAAAAAATTGAAAAGGGACCAAGTGGACATGGGAGACCACAAGGTAAGTCTTTTCGTAGTGTTTGCCTGCAGGATGTGTGGACAGCCTTGCCACACCGGTCGGAGCAAGTTCCAGCCCAATTTGGACCTGGGAGGAATGCTTTTGATGATGTCATAAGATCCCAGATCATAACCAATATCTCCCTTTCAATAAAAATGAATGTATTTAAAAAAATACTTCACACACTGACACGTGGTACTAAAATAATAACTGACTTGGGAATAGTATTCAGCTATTCACGAATAGTATTCTAAAAAAATATTCAACTCATAACATTGGTAGGAACCTTGTGGCTTGTATTTTCCAGATGTTATTCTGTGAATTACTCCATTGTGGCCCATTGCATACTTGCAAAAATTAAAAAACAAAACCATAATAGATATGGCTAATTAGGCAGGGGTAGAATCAAGTAATTTTATTGAAAATATAGGGTATTACTTTGGGAGCAGAAAGAACATCTTATGCTGTTAAATAGCAGTCAACACTGTGTAACAATTTGAAAGCTTCCTGAAGGCATACTGTGCATCAACATGTGACTAACAAAATATTTCCAAAAGAAATGTTGATTAAATTGGGACTTGAACAGAAGTCAGTGTAGACCAGAGTGCTTGGAAGAATCAACAAGCCGAGCAGTTACACTTAAGGCAGAAACGTCTCTGTACAGCCATGTAATATTTATTTTATTACAGTAAAAATCCACACATGAGCTGCTTTGTTCATGAGTTTCACAGAATCATAGAAATTTCAGGACAGTCTGAAGGCATTTGGTTCATCATACCACTACTTGATCCCCCATGAGCGCTATCTATTGTAATTCCATTTCCCTGTACCTTTTTAATATGTTTCTCCAAGTGCTTATCTAATTCCCCCTTAAATGTCATGATTGATTCAGCTTCAATGGCCGCTTGCGGTAAAGCATTTTATATTCTAATAACCCCTTGCATGAAAAAAAATCCTTATAATCTCCCCCATCTGCTTCTAATAGTAACTCTAAGTTTATACCCCCTTGTTATCAATTCACCGACCTGTGAAAATAATTTTCACTATTTCTACTCTTAAATGCTTTCATAGTTGTGCACACTTCTATTAACCAGCAACCCCCCCTCATCCTCCCCTCTCCCTTAACCATCTCTGCTCCAGTGAATATAACTAGTTTTTTAATTGTTTCATTGTAACTATAACCTGTATCATTCTGGTGAATTTGTGTTAGATCTTTTGCATGATTCCAATATCCTTTCTATGATGCCATGCCCAAAACCAAGTGATTCATCATCACTTCCTTGCTTTTGTATTCAATGCCCTTCGTTATAAACCCAAGAGTTTGCAATTTTTATCACTATTTTGCCCTGTAATCCTTCTTTTACAGATCTGGTATCTGAATCTCTCGATCTCATCAGCAAATTTTGATATCACTCCCTCGACACTTGTGTCCATATCATTTTACGTAAGTAGAGAACAAGAGGGACATGCCATTAGCTAAATTTTGCTGAACGGAGGAACAACCATTTACTTCTACTGCCTGCTTTCTGTCACATAAACGTAAGTGGCTTTCTTTAGCTATCTCCATGAATGGCATTACCATACGTTTGGCACCAGAGGCCTTAACATTTACAACAAGTCTCTGACGTTGCACTTTATCATTTGAAAGTCTAAATATACCACACCTACTGCTTTCCATTTTTTTTTTGAGTAATTTGATTAAATTAGTCAAACACAATCAGCTCCTTACAACCAAAACTAAAAGCAAAATATTGCAGATGCTGGAAATCTGAATTAAAAACAGAAAGTGCTGGAAACACTCAACAGGTCGGGCAGCATCTGTGTAGAGAGGAAAGTAGGGTTAACATTTCAGATAGATGATCTCCTCCCCAAGATCCAAAACAGGACTGTCCAGGTCGACATATAGGGCTCGATTTTGGGATCGTGTTTCCGGCGGGTTCCCAGCGGGGTGGCCCCGAAAATCCCGATATCCGGTCACGTGACCGGATCGCGACGAAATCCCGGCCACTTCCGGGTACCGCGCTGACGTGCGGGGCTGCGCGCGCAAGCCCCGCTGGTGGGAATCCTGCAGGCAATTAAAGCCAGCGGGGTTCCACTTGAGAGTACTTACCTTGCTCGTTGTGGTCAGTTAATGACCTGAAGCAGCTGTCAAAAGAGGAAGTGTGGGATTTTAGGTTCAAGGCAGTGAGTTTCCCACACTGGGGGAAACAGTCCCTCCTCAACCAGGCGTGTTGCAGCCAGCAGCCTGTGGCAGGTGTCAAGGTGCGCTCCACGGGGGAGAGCCCTCACCCACGCAGGAGGACATCGCGTCACATAGGGCAACCCCTGCCCTCCACCACCCCCCGCCAAGCCAGAGGACAGACCGACACGAAACCGCAGCCCCAGTCCGAGGAACCACCCACCTACCCTGCACAACCCCTCAGACCAACACCTGCCAGATGGGTGGTGTGTGGACACCCTCGGAGGACGAAGAGCATGACCAGCCCCAGCAGCCTCGCAGTCCACGCCGTCCGCCGCAGAGACGTGGATCCCCCCAACACGGTGTTGTAGCACGCCCACCTGCACAGCAGGAGGGAGGGCTACCGCAGAGAGAGACGCATCGCAGAGGGCACTACCCTCGCCACAGGGTCCACAGACCGAGGCGCAGCTCCCCGGACCTCTCCGAGCAGCAGTGCACAGGGAGGCGCAGATTCGCTCGACATGTAGTCGTGGAGATCTGCAGCCTCTTTCATGCCGAGCTGCTCCTGGCTGGCCCCAGCACCAACTGCTTACCTGTCGCTGTCAAAGTCACCACTGCCCTCCACACCTTCTCCTCCGCATCCTTCCAGGGTGCAGCCGGCTACACCGCCGATGTCTCTCAGTCGTCTGCGCGGACGAGCCCTGCAAATACACCTGCACCTACTCTGCAGTAACACGATGGGTGGCATCAGTGGTGGGTCCTCATAGTGATACCCAGGAGCGGCCATTATTGGACACAACGGACAGGATTCGCGGAGACATGGCAGTGGTGGTGTCAATATAATGTGTGCTGTTTGTTGCTCTGAAATTCAATATTGGTAACACCCATGACAAACCCTCAGACACCCTTGTGCACCCCCTTCATGCTGACGACACGTTTGCCTTACGCTGCCTACTGCACATATGTGATGCATGCCCTGTGGCTGCAGCACAGGTGGTGGCAGGTTGAGTGAGGCTGGCCGTGAGGGAGATGCACGGGAGGGTGAGTATGGGATGGAGCAATGAGATTGTATGAGGATTGGGTTGCGTGTTAGTGGCAGGATGAGTACTGGCGAGGTGAGTAGGTGGAGGTAAGATGAGGATGGGGTTTGAGTGGGTATGAAGGGTGATGTGACAGAATAGTGTTGGCGGTGCCGAAGGAGATGTGGGGTGGGGGCAGTGTTGTGGCAGACGGAGTGTAGGGGAAAGACTTCATGTTCTCACTGCAGCTGACCTACTGCGGTCATTGCAGCGCCTCCTGCACTGTATGCAGGTGGGCCATATGTTGGTGGCGCAGGTGACCCCCTCTGCCACCTCGAGCCAGGCCTTCTTGGTGGCAGAAGCAGGCCGCTTCCTCCCGCCCGCCGGGGGGAAGATCTGTGTCCTCCCCCTCCTCCTCACCCCATCTGATGATACCTGGGGTGAGGCATCATTAAACTGGGAGCAGCCTTCCCCCTGGGCTGTTCCATGCTGCAATTTGTTCCATTGGTTGCAGCATCTGTCAGTGGAGGACTGCCCCTTTAACTAGAGAGCCTCCAGCTGACAGATCGTACTGCGCATGCGCAGCCCGACCGACGCGCAGCCAGCGCCGTGGACCCCGGAGGAGCAGGTAATTGATTCCTATTAGTGGGTTGCCTGCTACGATCGCGTGGGCAACCCACTAATTTCGCCGTCCGCATTTTCGACGCTCCCGGAGGACCACCCGCTGGGAACCCGCAGGCCTGCTAAATTCGAGCCCATAGTTTTAGCCTGCTCCTGCCCCACAGAAATTATTTCCTTTTATCTTGATTCCCTTTTCTCTCCTCTTGTCCAGCCCCTACATCTGCGACTCTTCATGATGCCAGTTTCCTGGCCCTAACCACCTCCTTTTCACCATAGACGTTTCGCCCCTCTACACCTCCAACCCCCACCAGGTTGACCTGCGGGAATCCACTTCTTTAGTTAACAGCAGCCCAAACAGTCTCCATCCACCATCACCCTCCTCCGCCGGATTGAACTTGTTCTCACATTGAATAACTTTTCCTTTAATTCCAGTCACTTCCTCCAAAAAAAGGGTTCTGAAGAAAGGTCATCGACCTCAAACATTAACTCGACCTTCCTTTCTCCACTGATGCTGCCTGACTTGCGGAGTGCTTCAAGCATTTTCTGTTTTTATTTGAGCTCTTTACAAATCTGTGTTGACTGTCCCTTATTAACACTTTAGACATACTGGACTAATTGTTTTACTGCACCAATATTTTGCTTTATTATGGCAATTTTATTCTTAGGATAAAATCAAGAAAAAGTCATGCTTGGGGTTATCTCAATTAAATCAGAGCCATTAGTGAGAATGTTATACACACACACACAGTTTGATTATCCCCTCTATCCTCATTGTGAGGCCATCAAAAAGGCTGCTGAATTGCAGCTGTCCATTTTTTCCTATTTTTTTTCAGAATGTTAAGTTAGCATGCATCGCTGCATATCACACAATTGTGAAAGTTTTATTATTTTTCGATTGTTGTTTTACTAATTCTGCTAACTTGGCTCAGTGGTGGAACTCTCACCTCTGAGTCAGAAGGTCATGTGTTCAAGCTCCACTCCAGAGACTTGGGCGCATAATCTAGGCTGACACGTCAGTGCACTGCTGAGGGAATTCTGCAGTTTCAGAGGCGGCATCTTTCGGATGAGACATTAGACTGGGGCCCAGTCTTTAGATGCTCACAAATAACATCAGGAAAGTAAGAGGGGTCAAAAATGTCACTTTACTTTTGCAAATGATAATTTCTATCTTGAACTATCATAATAGCTTGTGAACCAAGTAGTTTGTGTCTCCGTTTAAAGTTGTAGCACAAAAAGTTATTTCGAAAATATTATAGGGTAAACTCACCAATCCCACACTCCCAGTAAGGAGCCACACTTGAAGGGAGCATGGAATGGAGAATGGACAGAACTATGTTGTAGAAAGAACTATGTTCTTTCGAGTGTAGCTCCATATTGCGAGCGCAGAGTTGGTGAATTTTTCTATATATTTAAAAAAAGTCAATTGATCTAAAGGAAGAAACTGTATCTTGTATTTCCTGATGGAAGATAAGAGCTCCATATTCCCAACACTGGCTAGTGGGAAGGTAAAGTTGCATATGTCAATAATCGTAGTGATGATTAGTATCAGAATTCATTTTTCTTCAAGAATTGGCATTGAATCTATCTTTAGTAGTCCATAATTCGATTTTTAAAAAATCCAACCATGATCCCAATAGCCAATTGATTAGTTCTCCTATACTGTCAAAGAGCAGCAATATATTCCTAAACTATGTATACTACTGGGAACCAGGCACACACCAGACAGCTGGAGATTAGATTGTTCCCCTGTTAGACCAGTAGGAATCTGTTGTGACTCCTTTGGACTGAATAAGTAATATGTCTCCCTTAAGTCCTATGATTTCAGCCACAACCTTTTGCTCACTCTTTATGCACCAGTATGGTGAGAAGACCAATTCAAGACAAAGTAAATGGTGTCATACATGTGTGGAGATAGATCAATGACTCTACATTAAATGGGCCAACAAAAACCTGAAATTATCCAAGTTGGATAAAATGTAGGTATTTCAGAATAAACCCAAATTCAAATATTCAATTTGATATAGGGTTCAATTCTTGTGATGGCACAGCCTCACTAAGGTTTCATTCCAGCTGGTGGTTAGCTCTGGTCTCCTAAGAGCTCTGTTTGATCCTGGAGTCTCATTATTGTTTACCTATATGATGGACAGGGAAGGCACACACCAAGGGGTATGGGGTGCAAGGTCTGCGTATGGGAGTGGATGGTAATGCTGAAGCAAATATAGAATATCTAGCATTAAAACTTAGCACCCCTATCTTGCTACATTTTTTCACATCTTTAAAAGTTTCTCTCTTTGACCATACTTTAACTGATCTCCTCTAATTACTGTTTGGGTTCTATCTCGTCCCCCCACCACTGCCATGATCCTTCTTGGGATATTTTGATACATTGAAGGTACTGTACAAGTATAAACTGTTGTTGCTGTTACAGTATTTAGAAATAAAGCTGTAGATCAGTAAACTAATTATCCTAATTGAAAGCTTTTTTAACCTTATATCAGAAATCAGAAAACATGTAGCATGATAGCAGGAAACTTGTAGGCTTTTAAATTACTCAGCAATAAATAGTTCCATCTCTTTAATAAATATGTTTAGGACACAGAAACCTTCTGACTTATAAACATAAGAGTTTCTGGGTGAGAAATACAATTCACGGTCGCCCATTTTACCGGCATAAAATCAGCATTAGACCTTCGAATTTTGGGTCATGATCTGCGCCCGAAGTGTCCCGGACGTCATATTGGGCGCCCGCCTGAAACAGGTATTACGGCATTAAATATTCAAATTGAAAGCGAAATTCAGATACAAGTAGGCAGAATTTGCATTGCACAAGCTCCGCCTAATTGTATCAGGCGATGAGCGGCCTAACCAGCAATCCTTAAAGGCCGCTCAAAGAAAGCCACAGGAAATTTTCAGTTTTTGTTCTTGTGGGCCCAAGAGAAGCAGGAATGCTCCTGCTCGGCCCACAAAAAAATTTTGGCCTACTGCCATCACATTGAAGGCTACCCCCTCAGGATCGCCTCCCACCACCCCTTCCCACCACCCGCCCCCTCCCGCCGCCCCCCCCCTCCCCCCCGCCGCCCCCCCCGCCGCCCCCCCCCCCAGACCCGATCTGCCGGCCAGCTCAGCGTAGGAGCTGGTCGATTTCCTGCCCTCCCCGACTGACTAGCTGCATCATGGTGCTTGTTTGGCACCCACATCTCACTGGCAACACTTAAAGGAGGCCCAAAGCCGAATTTGGCTTGGGCCTCAGGCCAGCACAGTCTGGCACGCGGAGCTGTTGCTCTGTCAACCCGTTTTGGGTGCCACTCCAATTTCTTAATATCTGAGATTAGCACCTAAACATAATTCCCATAATTATCAATGAGTGAATATCTCCATACATGACCGTGTGGAACCTGAATTAACAGACGCAGTTAAAATATGACTACCGAACCATCCTGGGTAATTATTGGATCTCTGTTCATATTTATTCAGCTTCATCATCAGTTTAGGCAGAGTGATTACTCCAAACAAGCTCCCTATTTTAAAGATTACAAATAATAATTATTTATTTTTTCCAATCCATTTTTGTTGATTCTCTTTGTTTAACTGGTGAGGCCTGATGACATTGTAACAGAAGGTTGCTTAGAAGAGTTAGTAATTTCAAAACTGCCTTAGTTTATACTGTTAAAAATATAACTAATACCTCTACATAAGAGTGATTCAAACCTAAGATCTTATTATCTTATCACAAGTCCCTTGATGAGATTACTGCCTTATAATCACATCTGCGTATCATTTTCTCCATGTAATTATAACAGATTGAGCTCTCTGTTTTCCAAGATGCATTTTTTCACTGAGTTTGAGCTCCTGTTACATTTTAGCATTTACATTTTTTATTTCATAATATTCCTGCGGTATTGCTCACAGGTACCCGGGAGTCTGGAGCATTATGATGTTTAGCTATTAAGACAGAGCTTTATTTAACCTGGCCAGTCCCTTTACGGCTACTCTCTGTGATCTAAATAGGCGTATCCTAAGGTCGCCTAGGGGCTGATTATTGAGGGAAATTTCTATAGATCAGTAGTTGCTTGTAAATGCACAACTCCTGCCCTTCTGGAGAGGTGACATTATTAAGGTCACAAACAGCAAAAAATTACTGCCATTTTTCCTCTCTTTTTTTTATACTTTTGACATTTTGTGTTGCGACATCTGAAATGTGACAGATGCATAAGACTTCTTATGTACAATACCAGATCCTGTCCTGCGGCGCTGTTCAGGGTAAGTCAGAGAATCTGATGTTTTACAATAATGGGAATTTGATAAGATGAAACTTTAGTTTTGATCAGCAGTATGTTAATGTGCCAGTGTTCTGCATCTCTCCATCTGCCTGAGAGTGAAGCCAGTTTCCACCTCGTTACTATAACAGCTGCTCGTACAGTTGGCACATTCTTTACTTACCGTCAATTTAATTCAAACTCTAATTTTAAACGGTGCCACTCGACTGGGTGCTTGCCAATTGTATGGCCAGCTGTTGTAGTAACCAGCTGGAAACCTACGAATTATGCCATTATGTCCACGTTCGCAAGGAAAAAGTAAATCAGTCACCTTGATTATTATTATTATTATTATTATTATATGTTTGTTTAATTATGTATTTAATTTGTACCTAAAAGTACCACTGACACTCCCATAATAAAACTTTGTAATAAAAACCCAATTTCACTAATTAAATCACCCTTAATTGTTGGCCCTGATAATATAGTCTTCACTTTAAAGCATTATGCAGCGTATCCTCCAGGTCACGGTGAGAAATGCCACAGGAGACCCACTATATATGAAAAGTGGTTTGTTAGTCCACACATACTTCATGTTACAGATGGTTACTCTTCAGACATCAAACTTTGTTACAAATGCAAAACAATCTTAAAATATTAGATGCTTCTGAGCTGCAACCTGAAAGTTACACACATTCCAATCTACAAAATAGGGAAGATGTTCCAGATTGCAGGTCGAAGGCATTTAGAAGTACTGGGGAAAGGTGGGAGGATTGATGTAGTTTGGTAGTATTGGGAGTGTGGGCCAGGGCTCTGGGAGGTGTTAGGGTGTGGGACTATTGCTGAGGCAGGGTTTTTGTGTCTCAAAATAGTGAGAGGGCATTACAGGGTCTGGGAACGATATGTTGAAGTGGTGAGAAGGGGCTGCTGACATATAGCAGTGGTGAGAAGGTGGTCTTGCAATGTGATGCCACTAGGAAGATAGTGCCTGTGGTGATGCAGGGTCTGGGAGCACTGGGAGGTGGATTCTGGATGCAGTATTTGGAGGGAAATCCTAGGGGTGTGAACATTGAAAGGAGGCTGTCAAGGACTAGGAACACTTTAAGTGGTGTGTTTAGGGTTGTGGGAGCAATGGGAGGTGAAGGGTGATGTTTGAAAGCAACCAATATCATGTTAGGTTCTAAGAGAATTCAGAAAGAAGGTGTGTGGGTTGGAGTGCTGTGATCTAGGACCATTGGTGGGGAGGGGATGGTTAAGGCACATGAAAACAGTGCAGAAGTACAAGGGAAGGGTGTGGGAACATCGGAAATGATGGAGGAAAGGGGCATCGGGGTGCGGGAGAATTGAAGAGGAAGTATGTGGAGCTATTCAGAGGATGCACTGCAGCAACTCACCAAGACTTCTTCGACAGCATCTCCCAAACCCGCAACTTCTACCACCTAGAAGGACAAGAGCAGCAGGTACATGGGAACAACACCACCTGCACGTTCCCCTCCAAGTCACACACCATCCTGACTTGGAAATATATCGCCGTTCCTTCATTGTCGCTGGGTCAAAATCCTGGAACTCCCTACCTAACAGCACTGTGGGAGAACCTTCACCACACGGACTGCAGCGGTTCAAGAAGGCAGCTCACCACCATCTTCTCAAGGGCAATTAGGGATGGGTAATAAATGCTGGCCTTGCCAGCAACGTCCACATCCCATGAACAAATTTTTTTAAAAATTGGGATATTATGGTCTTGTGAAGTGAATGGTTTATGGTAGTATTTTGAGGATGAAGGGAGGTTTGAAGGAAAATAAAGATTGTAAGACTTTGAAAGATCACTCCCAGAAGTTTTACAACAGTACTCTCTCAGCGTGAAGGTGAAAAACTGATTAACTTTCCTTGTCCCTGCTCCACCCCGTTTCTGCCTCCTATTCTACCTCTTAAGATAGTAAAAGCGCAATAAGGTGCTCCTACTATAAATATACTGCATTATGCACTTTAAGCAACTAAAACAGGCTCGGTTATGGGAAAGCTTTTTATGTGATCTTCCCCCAAGACAAGTGCCACAAACGGATTCCCGACTATGATGAAACTGGCTTTAAGTTCTTTAAAATGCTTATCGCGCTTTTACTATCTTAAAAGGTAGAATAGGAGGCAGAACCAGTGAGAAAACAGGGGGTGGAGCAGGGAAAAGGAAAGTTAACAGCATCCTACATGGATTCAGAAAGGAAAGATCCAGCATGACCAGCCTCCATAATGACATCTGAAGTGGACTGTGGAAAGCCCCATACATGATATACCATGACGTCCAAAAAGTATTTTGCAAGGTTCATTATGAAAAGTTACTATTTAAGCTTGAAACTATGGGGATTCAGAGTAAGACCTATGAGTGAATAAGAAACTGAATGAACAGCAGAAGCAGTACGGTAAACTTTAACTTCTGGGCAGCCGACCGGCAGAGTGTCACCTGTTCTCATTTTGAGGGTCGGGCCTTATTTTCATGCATGCTCAGCCCATGTGTCCCTTAAAATTGCAATCTGGCTGCTAAGTACGTCATAGCACCCGATTTACATAGTAACGAGGCCTACCGCCTAAAACTTGTATTTAGAAGCTCAATGTAAACTGGTCAAATTTATAGGTGATACCAAACTAGGATGAAGCTCAAGAACTACAAAATGTGACATATGTACTCTCTGAATGGTGTCAAAATATCTATGGAGAGATTTAAGGATTTTAGTAGGCTCCGTGTAGCACAGTAGAAAAAAAAGGTAGTCCAGGCAGGGCCTGAACTACAGTACTGAACACGAAGCACTTCATATTAGATTACTTAACTATAAATGTAGCTTCCATGATAGATGATACCCGAGGCAAAGTGAATTGAATTTTAAAAAATTTTCATTTTATATTTTTCCTGTGTGGTATGAGTACAGGATGCTTCATGGCATTCAATTCCCATATCTAAGAAGGACCTGATTACTCAGTCAGTACTTGATTACCTGTTCTTCAGTCATTTTCACTCTAGGGATGTCCATAGTAATCCATTGAAGATCATGAAGTATCCTCTGTTTATCAAGGGCTTAGCCCTGGTTCTCAAGCACTGAGAACTGCTCTGTATTCTTATTGATAGTCTGAGTGGAAGATAAGTCATTGCAAGACATGGTTTATATTTTCATAAATAACCTTGACTGGGTACATCATAAGTTCTGGTCAGACTCATCAATAGAAATATGAATCTTATTTCACAGCTGGCCTTGACAATTTTTATTTAGATGATTTATTTAAATATTTCTTTTAAAGCAATTTACTTTTTAAAACTTTTATTTTTAATAAGGACTATTCTTTTATTTTTAATAAGCACTATTTTTACTAAGGACTATAATGGGTGCTCTAACATTCCCCATTATGTAATGAGAGCTGCTCTTGCCTCTCTTGAAAATCATCCCAAATGAGGATTAAGTATTCCATTAATGGGGCCATCCGAGGGCCAACTGAAGCTTGTGTTACCAGTGAGTCCCTGAGCTAGAATTAATTTTTAGCTTAGTATAAACACAAAAATCCTGTTGAAATTTATCACTGCCACTGTATATAAATATAATCCAGGCATGAAGAGAACTGTGATTGGTAGCAAAATGATGCCTTACACAGCCTATCACATCTGCCACTACAATCTTTTATTATGTTTTATTTTTAATTTTAAAAACTGTTTAATTTTAAAAAGCTGGGTATGCCCTAATGATTCACTGGATAAATGCAAATGGACCACGTGGTGCACTATTGAATCATACTTGGTTACAATTCTTGGACTTTGCTGCATATGCTGATCTCAGCCAGTTCAGTGAATGTAGGCATTAAAATTGGTTTCAGCGTCCTCAGACTAGGGAGAGGAGAAAATATCACTCTAGATTCTCACTGTTGATTGCTATCCAATGCACCCTACTGTAAAGTGCACCTCTATGGATATTGGATAAAGACAGGATCAGGCTTGGCAATAGCCTGCCAATTCACACTCTCTAGGCTCACCCATGAGAAATTATCAATCGATAAAGTACTGGAAGACTGCTGGATTCCACAGAACCATATCATAGTGGGAGAGGAGGGACAAAAAGGGGAGAACAAATGGAGGAAGGGGAATAGAATAAGTGCATTGAAAAGATTCAGTGTGCACTCAGGATAAACTTGCAACGAATGACAACATAGGAACAGGAATAGGCCATTCAGCTCCTCTAACCTATTCCGCAATACAATTGGTTCATGACTGATCTGTATCTTAACTCCATCTACCCGCCTTGGTTTGTAACCCTTAGCATCCTTGCCTAACAAAAATCTATCAGCCTCAGTTTCTAAATTTTCAATTGACCTAGCCTCAACAACTTTTTGGGGAAGAGAATTCCAAATTTCCACTACCCTTTATGTGAAGATGTGCTTTCTGACATCACCCCTGAACAGACTAGCTCTAATTTTAAAGTTATGCCCCCTTGTTCTGGACTTTCCCACCAGAGGAAATAGTTTCTCTCCATCTACCCTATCAACTCTTTTAATCATCTTAAACTCTTCAATTAGATCACCTCTTAATTTTCTATATTCAAGGGAATACAAGCCTAGTCAATGCAATCTGGCCTCATAATTTAACCCTTTTATCACCAATATCATTCCGGTGAATCAGCACTGCACCCACTCCAAGGCCAATATATCTTTCCTGAGGTGTGGAGCCCAGAACTGAGTGCAGTGCTCCAGATGGGGTCCAAGCAGAGCTTTGTACAGCTGCAACATAACTTCCACCCCTTTGTATTCCAGCCCTCTTGAGATAAAGGCCAACATTCCATTAGCCTTTTTAATTATTTTTGTCCCTGTCCTCTGGCTTTTAGTGATTTCTGTTCTTGGACCTCAATCTCTCCACTTATCGTCAACTCCTAGAATCTCGCCATTTAGAAAATACTCTGATCGATCTTTCTTAGGTCCAAAATGGATGATCTCATACTTTCCTGCACTGAACTCCATCTGCCACAGTTTTGTCTAATCACTTATCTATCAATGTCCCTTTGCATCTTTCTGCTCCCATCTACACTAATTACTGTGCCACCTAACTTTGTGTCATCAGCAAACTTAGATATATGGCTCCCTATCCCTTCATCCAAGTCATTTATAAATATAGTGAAAAGCTGTGGCCCCAGTACAGATCCTTGGGGGACACCACCAGTCACACCCTGCCAATTTGAGTCCATCTCCATTATCCCTGCTCTCTGTCCCTTACCTTGTAACCAATTCTCCATCCAAGCCAATAGGTTGCCTCCAATTCCATGTGCTCTCATTTATGTTAACAATCTCTTATGTGGAACCTTGTTGAATGCCTTCAGGCAGTCCATATAAATAACATCCATAGACACTCCTTTATCTACCACGTTAGTTACTGCCTCAAAAAATTCAACCAGGTTCGTTAGGCATGACTTACCCTTTACAAATCCATGCTGGCTCTCTCTGATCAGCTCATATTTGTCCAAATGCTCAATCACTCTGTCCCTAATAAAAGAGTCTAGTAGCTTCCCCACAACTGATATTAGACTAATAGGCATATAATTTCCTAGTTTATTTCTATTATCCTTTAAATAGTGGTGACATTGGTAATTTTCCATTCCAAGAGGACAATTCCTGAAATCGAGAGTGTTTTGGAAGATCATGACTAATGCATCAACAATTTCCTCACCTACTTCTTTTAAGGCTCTCTATGCGGAAGTTCTCCCCTGCACCATTAGGGATCTGAGGTGGAGAATCTTGTATGGACCGGTCCCCACAAACCGGCTTTTAAGCTACTTTCCAGACTCCCAGGCCGCTTGCAAATTTTACGGCCTGGGTGAGTACATTTTCTATGTATACATGGAGTGTGAGAGGTTGTAGCCTCTATTTCACTATTTGAAGGGGCTGCTCCTCAAGTTCTGGCTGCAGTTCAGTCCCACGCTCCTGATGTTTGGCCACCCAGTGAGGAGGGGAGTGGGCAAGTCAGAGGATATCGTCATGGGCCTAGCCAAGGTGACCATCCACAGGTCCAGGGGGCGGTCGCTCCGGCTGCCTGCCTCTCTACCATGGCCTTCTCCACATCCGGGTGGCCTGGAGAAGGAGCACATGCCAGTACACTCGAGGCCTTCACCGACCAGTGGACACCGCAGGGACTGGAGTGTATAATGGATAGGGACAATAGTATTCGTATTTAATGCCTATGATTTTGGTGTTTATTATTTGTGCCGCAAAAAAATATTTTTTTTTTATGGTGGCACTTAGTTTATTGGGGTCGATAACACTGGAGTGACCCTGTGTTTTCTACAGATTCACTCATTGATACCCACTTCTTTTAATACCCTGGGGTGGAAACCATCGGGTCCTGGAGATTTGTCTATCTCCATCACCATTTTTTAATAAACTTATATTGAATCTAGTTAATTCCTCCCCTTGATTTATTTTTATTTTTCCTTGTATCTCTGGTATTTTATTCTCATCCTCTACAGTGAAGATCGGTACAATGTGGCTATTTAGTAAATCTACCAGTTCCTGATTTCCAATTACAGTTTTCAGGACTGGAACTGATATTGCCTGCAGTTTCCCTGATGGGGTGATAAGACCATTTTAAATCAAGCCTCAGATGAACCCAGCTGGTTGTAGCTAAATCTGGTGTTGTAACAGAACTACAGACCTCCTTTAAAATAATAACTTTTACAAGTTTATTTGGGATAAACAACATTTTGTGATATTTCATTTAAATCAAACCCACACAGAAGATCAAACAGATCTTATAACAGTTTATCTATCTTGATTATGAGGGACTAATTATAGCAATAAAAAGATTTTCTATAGTTGTTTGCTCACAATAAAATATACTGATCATTGTTCTGCATGGTTTGAGGCAGAATTGAAAAGAAATCCTGTTTGTAACATTACATTTCTTTGCCACATGGACAGTGACACTTTGCTTTCTTTTACTTATTGTCTGAGTCCCAACTGGCCCCAGGTGGGACACATTATTCAAAGTACTTGATTGCAACAGCATTTGGCAACCCATTAATCAGGATACCTAGGACCAATTTTACTGGCAAACCTGCACACAATTAAGCCAGTTGATAAGGAATAGAAAGGAAAATATCACCACCCATGTAGTTAAAGTTTATTGTTAAAAACAGACTCCTCTGCCTAGCATTCTGAGGAAAGTCAATCTATGGATAAATCATTGAATTTTTTCACTTGCTTAAATAATTTTCCTCTTCAGAGCTTAATGCAGGGAGCTTTTAATACTGTGGATCTGTCTGCTGGGAAGTGACCTGAGCTTTTGATCCTTTCCAGCCATCAAAGGGAGGAAACATTTGTGCTCTTTCTCTGGACTAGATTCAAACCATGGTCACTAAAGTGCTGCACCACCCAATCCCTGATGTATATAACATTTGACATAAATCTGCATGACTCTCATGGCAGTAGTTTGGAATTTGTTCAGCTAACTGGCTGATCCAGCATCATTTCAATCAAATTGCACTAATGACTACATTGTTAATATCCTCTGATTTACTTTGTCTATGAAGCACTTTTGTCTATCATGGCCCGGATTTTGCACTGAGCGGCGAGCAAACGGTGCCCATTGTTCATTAGGTTTAAACTTACCCGCAAATTATCCATGGGCTTCTGGGCACCAACTTGCTGCAATGGGGATTCAAACCAATTGCAGCGTCTTCTCCCGGGCATCTATGAGCTGAGTGAGTGGGGAAAGGAACTGTCTGTCCCCTCAATCAATCAGATTGAAGCATCTTTGTCAAGCTGCGCAGAGTGAAAACCAGGAAATGCAAGTAAATTCACTGTAAAATCAGTTAGAGAAAGCAAAATGAAAGAGAGGGTAAGAAATAGTTAATTAAAAGACAGATAAAAGTAAGAAAAATAAATATTTTTTTTAAATGTCCAACAACAATTAAAATCAGAAGGAATGAGACTCTACATGTTTAAAAGTTAATTTTCAGTGCCATAGAGGTTGTTTGGCAGTCATTAAGATTTACCAAGCTATTAAAAGTTAGCTTAGACCTAGAAAACTGAGTGTACCTTTTTCTGTGTACGTGTTTGTTTCCAGCTGGGCAGGTGAGCTATCTTCCCCCCACAGCAGCAGGGCATCTGATAGAGCAACTTTCGGATTTCCATGTTTGACTGCGCATGTACGCTCGCCGGAAGCTGCTGTACCAGATGCACAGAAATAACAGTGAGCCACACCATTATTTTAGGAGCAAATTCCGGGCTAATGTATCTTTCATTCTATCATGTTACATATAGGGTTAAAAACCAGGTTTCCTCACAGAGATTGACCCAGCTTGTTTTGATACAATGACCCCAGAATATAGGGATTTTTTTTGGGGGGGGGCGGGGAGGGTGAAGCCATTTAATTCAAATCTTATGGGTTTTATTTATTTATATGTTTGATTGGCAACTCTTTTGGAGTTTGAGACACTTAATTTAAATTTTGTTTGTCTCAAGTCTGAGTTTTTCTGAGTCCCAATAGTTTGCCTAAAACCATCAGAGACAGACAAATAGGCCAGAGTGTCTCTGTAGATAGTCAGCAACAAACTCCCACATAAAGCTTAATAATACTCAGTTGCTCTGTTACATTGTAGTTTCGCACAGCTGACGTTACTGTTTGTTATTTTTCTATCATCCAAGGAGGGATAGTTAACACTCTTACTACTGTAAATCTACAATGTGTCATTACTACTGTTCATGTATCCATTTATTGGCCAATAAATCTGTTTGGCAGTTTCTAGCCTATTCCATGGTCCAGTGAAGTGTTTATGCTACTGCTTTCTGAAGTCGTGGAAGATTATGTGAGTTAATGTGATATAATCAGGAGCTGAAAAACAGTAACAAGGGTTCCCTATCAATCCCTGGGCTTGCTACAAATTACCTAGATATTGGGCCAGTGAAAACACATTCCAGATCTTAGCTCACCTACGGAAGTGGTCTGATGTGCTGAACCCATAACAAATATTTACAATAAAGACCTTAAAAACTTAACAATGATTATTGCCTTTTGTGCTGTTAGACTTAGCAGTTATTCAAATATCTGATACATATTAATAACCTAGACTTGGATATAGAGGGTATAATTTCAAAGTTTGCTGATGAAACAAAACTCGGAAATGTAGTAAATATGTGGAGGATAGTAACAGAATTCAGTAGGACACAGACAGACTGGTGAAACGGGGAGACAAAAGGCAGATGAATTTTAATGCAGAGAAGTGCAAAGTGATACATTTTGGTAGGAAGAATGAGGAGGCAATATAAACTAAATGGTACAATTTTAAAGGGAGTGCTGGAAGAGAGAGACCTGGAGAGGCACATCTTTGAAGGTGGCAGGACAAGTTGAGAAGGCTGTTTTTTAAAAAAAAAAGCAGTTGGGATCCTTGGTTTTATTAAGAGAGGCATAGAGTACAAAAGCAAGGAAGTTATGCTAAACCTTTATAAAACGCTTGTTAGGCCTCAGCTGGAGTATTGGGCTCGATATTGCCAGGGCTGCGGGTTCGCGGCGGTGGGGGGGGCTATTGGGCGTGTGAGTAAAGCGCCCGGCGAAATCAGTCTGCCCCGCGCGTGATCGCAGCCTAATTGGATCCACTTACCTGGTCTTCCGCGTTCCCCACTGCTGATCTGCGCGTCGGGCGGACTGCGCATGCGCAGTAAGGTCGGTCAGCTGGAGGAGCTCTATTTAAAGCTCCACTGACAGATGCTGCAAGAAATAGGAAAAATTACAGCATGGAGCAGCCCAGGGGGAAGACTGCTCCCAGTTTAATGATGCCTCACTCCAGGTATCATTAGATGGGGTGAGGAGGAGGGGGAGGACAGAGATCTTCCCCCCGGCGGGCGGGAGGAAGTGGCCTGCCTCTGCCACCAGGAAGGCCTGGCTCGAGGTAGCAGAGGAAGTCACCTGCACCACCAACATATCGCGCACCTGCATACAATGCAGGAGGCGCTGCAATGACCTAAGTAGGTCAGCCAAAGTGAGTACACTTACTCATTCCCCTACACTCCGTCTGCCACATCACCACCCCCACCCCACATCTCCTTCTGCACTGCCAACACTACACTGTCACATCACACCTCACACCCACTCAAAGCTCATCCTCATCTTACCTGCACTTACTCACCTCGCCAGTACTCATCCCGCCACTACCACTCAACCCAATCCTCATACAATCTCATGGCTCTATCTCATACTCACCCTCTTGTGCATCTCTTTCACAGTCAGCCTCACTCAACCTGCCACTACCTGTGCTGCAGCCACAGGGCATGCATCACATATGTGCAGTAGGAAGCGTAAGGCAAACGTGTTGTGAGCATGAAGGGGATGCACAAGGGTGTTTGAGGGTTTGTCATGGTTTTTACTTATATTGAATTTCTGACCAACTCACATCACATATTATATTGGCACCACTACTGCCACGTCTTTGCACATCTTGTCTGGTTTGTGCAATAATGCCCATTCCTGAGGATCACAATGGAGACCCACACCTGATGCCACCCATTGTGTCACTGCAAAGTGGGTGTAGGTGTATTTGCAGGGCTCTTTCGTGCAGACGACCGAGAGACGTTGGCGATGTCCCCGGTGGCACCCTGGAAGGATGCGGAGGAGAAATTGTTGAGGGCAATGGTGACTTTGACAGCGACAGATAAGAAGATGGTGCTCGGGCCAGCCGGGAGCAGCTCGGCATGAAGGAGGCTGCAGATGTCCACAACTACATGTCGAGTGACTCTGAGCCTCCGTGTGCACTGCTACTCAGAGAGGTCCAGGAAGCTGATCCTCGGTCTGTGGACTCTGTGGCGAGGTTAGTGCCCCCTGCGACGCATCTCTCCCTGCGGTTGCCCGTCCTCCTGCTGTGCAGGTGGATGTGTCACAGCACTGTGTTGTGGAGCTCCACGTGTCAGAGGTGGATGGCTTGGCCGGCAAGGCTGTTCGCCCTCCGAGGAGGTCATGACTGCAGCTATGGCGGCCCCCATCCGGAAGATGTACATCTGAGGGGGTCCATAAGGTAGGTACATGTCTCTGGACCCCGGGGTAAGTGTGCAAGTTGGTGAATTTGATTGTCAGGAGGAGGGTGGTGGAGGCCAAACTTTGTCCCAAGTGACAGAGTGGCCTCCTGCAATGAGTGAGGGTCTCCCCCCCAACCTGTCAAATGGACCTTTGCAGCTGCCACAGGCTGATAGCTGCAACACGTCCTTTTCAACTGGGAGTGTTTCCCCCAGTATGGGAAACAGTCCCAGTTGTTTCTAAAATCCCACCCATCCTGACATATTCCCTTAATCAGGTCTGTTAATGACCTGAAATGACAAGATAAATACTCTCAAGTGGCACCCCGCCGGCTTTAATTGCCTGCGGGAGTCCCACATCCGGGGGCTGCGCGTGCACGTCGGCGCGTCTGTGGGGAACCCGGAAGTGGGCGGGTTGGAGCCGGGCTCCAGACCCGCTCCGGGATTCCCCGATTTTCGGAGCCCCCCTGCTAGGAACGAACCCGATAGAGGGTGCTAAAATGGAGCCCATTGTGTTCAATTCTGGGCACCACACTTTAGGAAGGATGTCAAGGCCATGGAGAGGGTGCAGAAGAGATTTACTAGAATGGTGCCAGGGATGAAGGACTTCATTTATGTGGAGGGCTGGAGAAGCTGGGGTTGTTTTCCTTAGGGCAGAAAAGATTAAGGGGAGATTTGATAGAGGTGTTCAAAATCATAAACGGTTTTGACAGAGTAAATAAGGAGAAACTGTTTTCAGTGGCAGAAGGGTCGGTAACCAGAGGACACAGATTTAATGTGATCGGCAAAAGAACCAGAGGCGACATGAGGAAACATTTTATTTTACACAGTGAGTTATGATCTGGAATGCACTGCCTAATGGAAGCAGATTCAATAGTAACTTTTAAAAGATAACTGGATAAATATTTGAAGGGAAAAAAATTACAGGACCAAGGGGAAAGAGCAGGGGAGTCGGACTAATTGGGTTGAATAGCCTCCTTTTGTGCTGTACCATACTATGATTGTTAAGTTAGTCAATGATATTATTAAAGTTGCTGGGATAGATTTTCAGCTTGCCGCCCAGGTGTAAAGCTGGTTTTGCGGATTAGTTGCCCATTATAAAAGCGCCTGAATTTTATTTCCATGGTCATGTGTTACAATTACGAGAAATCTGTTTGGTCTAGAGATGAAATATATGAGCTGAGGATGAAATAAAAGTCATTTTCTTCTGGAAGGAATGAATGTTTCTTCACCACAGTGCAATTTAAATTTTATCTTTAAGTGACGCTACTAAATAAATTGTTTAAGAGTAATACTATTCCTTTATTAAGCTGCAGAATATCTTTTCCAACCATCAGCCTGCTTAAAGGAAACACCTATACAGGATCTCTATCTACTGAGAAAGATTAATAGGTGACACGATCATGGCACCATAATGGCATATCATGTTAGATAACCAGTAAAGAGCAGTATGATTTGAGTTTGCATGTCACAGATCTCAGCTATACTTACAAGGGGAGCTACTTAGTGAGAGCTTGGTATTTCCCAACAGGGAGGAAGAAAAGGGCCAATCAGTAAAGGAAGCTCTTAATAGCACAGCTCAGGCCAGGGAAAAGCTTGCATGAATACTTGCCTTTTATTTGGACATGACACAGGGAAAAATAAAATAATTTACAAAAAAAGGAAACAGATACTCATTACCGAACTCACTCAAATGATATTTTAAAATAAAAATTATCTGGAAGAAATAAGAATGGAAATCGATAGAAGATAATGGTTGAAGTCCATAGTAAGTTGCAATAGAGATTCACTAATGCCTTTAGAAAGCGGTTACTGCAGCTTTAGTTGACTAAACTAGACATATTTTTCATTTTGTGCAGAGCCAACCCGAGGCCAAAAAAATGTCAGTGTTTCAATATGTGCAATGAACAAAGTAAAGTAGCCAAATCTAAGTTATGTCTGCACTGAAATCAGTGATGGAAAAATTAGATCATCAGCTGATTAATATGAGACACATTTTATCGGAGAGTGTATTCTAAAAGGCATACAGTGTTTCTGCATGGCCCATAGCAGCAGCTGGCCAATCCCTTAAGTATCTCTAGGGTTCCAATAGATCAAAGACCCTTTACTATCATTCAAACAAAGTGCATAGTTAGGGAGCTTTCAGCATTACATCCAAAGAACTTTGGCACTTTGGTTTCAGCTAGATTCATATCACACACTGATGGAATCCAAGAAAATATGGACCTCCGCTCTTGACATGCTCTTTCTAATTGTGATAAATGAACCCCAGTGTCTGCATTTAATTCACTATGTACAGCTGTCATGTCTGTCAAAAGCAACATCTGTTTTCTAGCATAAAGAAATCTGTACATGTTGCTGCTGCCTCATCGGGGACCAGTGGGTTGTGGATTTTTGGGGAAGTAAAGAAATCTTTTCAGGGTACATTTTATGTCAGAAGAATAAAATCACTTCCAATTTAAGAGTTGTGGATGTGACCTAGACCATAACCAAAACAAACCAAAATCATTTACTATGTCACATTATCTGACTGTCTAGAGAAGAAAACCCTTGGCAAAAGTTTTGAGTGATTTTTGCACCATTTGTCACTGACTATTGCTAAGCAAGGTGAAGCAGGGCAGCAATTATCTACTTGACTGGGTGAACAAGCAGAGTCAGAAACAAGAATTTGTTGCTCTCACTTAATCATGTATGTTTCAAGATTTTTGCTGAACTTTTGAAATCAGTATGCCTTTATACAAATGAGTATGATGCTAAACAAGAGTTTTTGCAGGATAAATCATTCCCCCCTTTAAAGTAATTAAACATAAATCTTGCTTATAATTACTACATACTAATAGTATCTTCAGATTTTTATTAATAATTCTTATTTTACATAAGTGGTAAAGCCACAAATTGTCATCTTCATGTCACAAAGAAATGGCATATGACTTTATATAAAACACCAATATAATCTAAATATTAATGTAAAATAGAATTATTTTTAGTAAGTAAGTTTGCATTTTCTTGCACTGACCTCAACCAATGATCTCAAATAAAGGAAGTCTGCTTTGGGAGAAGTTGGAGACATCTGATGACTGAATAGGTTTTTTACTGATGAGATTGAGTTTAATTGAAGGTACAGTGACTGAGGTGTAGTATACTTTGCTTAATTAAAGTTACTTTTATACCTGTTTCTCCAGCAATTAATGATTTTATTTCACTACAAACCTTTAAATGCTTTTTTAAACATACTAAATCATAGATTGCAGTGAAAACCTTCTGTGCTTTGACTATATTAGGAACTGGTGAATTGAGTATTACTTACTGACATTTAATGAAACAGAGACAATTGTGCAAAATCATCTTCAATATGTTGCCTTCTTTCCTCTGATCCAAAGGCTGCTTTGGGTTATGAGTTTCACCTAATATGAACTACATAATTTACAAAAAACTGACCTGAGATAGTTGCCAACCTCTGACATTATAGAATTCTTTTAGTACTACAGTAGAGTGTCAGCCTGTCCTGGAGTGCAACTCGAACTCAACACCTGATTCAGAAATGAGAATCCTATCAACTGAGCCAAGGTGACACTTGAATTATGATTTAAAAACTGGACCATGACAGAGTACTTGAAACATAACAAACAGGATATGTACATCTTTCAAAGGAACATGGCTAGGTATCACCAAGAAAGTAATTGTCAATAGATTGGGCCCATCATAGAAGTGGCATTTGCAGGTTAATGAGATGCCTCCATCTCAGCAATGGATTATGATAGTACTTTTTCACGATTTACAAATATACAGCATGAATTATTTCCATACTTTGTGGGTTTTCACTCCTGTGGATTCACAGGAAAACTTTTGATGGGAATACACAAGGATGTATACTGTGCAGGAATAGTCTCAGCATGATCTGAGAATAATCTGCTGCCCGTATCCTAACTCACACCAAGTCCTGTTCACCCATCACTCCTGTGCCCACTGACCTACATTGGCTCCCGATCCAGGAACACCTCGATTTTAAAATTCTCATCATTGTTTTCAAATCCCTCCATGGCCTTGCCCCTCCCTATCTCTGTAACCTCCTCCACCCCTACAACCCTCTGAGATCTCTGCGCTCCTCCAATTCTTGCCTCTTGCGCATCCCCAATTTTAATCGCTCCACCATTGGTGGCCGTGCCTTCAGCTGCCTCGACCCTAAGCTCTGGAATTCCCTCCATTAATCTCTCCACCTCTCTCCTCCTTTAAGAAGCTCCTTAAAACCTATCTCTTTGAACAAGCTTTTGGTTACCAGTCTTAATATCTCCTTATGAGGCTTGGTGTCAAATTTTGTTTGATCATGCTCCTGTGATGCACCTTGGGACGTTTTCCTATATTAAAGGTGCTATATAAATGCAAGTAGTTGAAGTTGTAGTAAATCTTCACTAGCTTAATTTCTCCAATAACTTGTTTTGACTATATTCCTATTTTGGTATATTTTGTGCTGCAATGTAGAAAAGTTGTTACAAATTTCAAAGAAATACCTTTCATTAAAACTGTTAAAATGCTAATCGTTCTGAGGTGGTCTGGTGTGTATCATGAAATTATTTTGTTACAGTTTTCCTCGAAATAAAGTACAGAAACTCTAACTTGAAAAGAAACAACGCACAAGGTGGCAGCCTATATGTAACTCAGCTGCACTGACTCAGAGGTCACTGAGGTAAATGTATGGCATATGTTAATGCAGCTGATACTGTTTCTGGACCACCTATGGTTCATTCCTGTCCTAATGGCACAGTGACTATGGTGGAAATATAATTAGTAACTGCTCATGAAACATTTGTTTTCCCATATGGAATACCGCATTCTGAAATGGAAGTGTGGTCTGTGAGGCAAGAATCCTTTCCTTCATACTGACAGCAGTGAGAGTTGAGTGAAAACATCCATTAGCATGTTACCAGAAACTGCACATGCTCATGACTACTTTGCTGTAAATATTGTTAACAGAGGCATCAGCAGACATATTTTAAGACGACTTATGGTCTCGTTGCTTTGTAAATTGTTTTTTTTTTGCTAACCTAATCTTACTACTCACAGACTCCATTAAAGTAATAATTATCTTAGAGGAATCAGGGCTTCATTTAAGACCAAACAATAACTTGCAAAAATGTGTAACTGACAATATGGTTGTGACATTTAACTTACTTAATTGATAATTACAGGATAAGAAAATTTGAATCTGAACATGCAAGCAAAGACCAAAAAGCCCACCCATCCAGTCAACAGCAAAACCTCACATACCGTTCACTTATCCCTTAGCCACATTATCTTCTGGAAGAGGCAATAAAAGAGAAAAAAATCTATGGCCAATTCAGGAGAAAATCTGGGAAATTCCTCTCCAGCTCCCTAAGGCAATCGAGCCAGCTCCATGAGACTGTTGTTGCCATGACACATCACAATCACAACTAATTAGCAATTTAGCCCCTGTAACTGAAAATGTCATCTTCTTTCAGGAACTTGTCAAGCTTCTTTTAAAGAACTGGAGGAACTCCATACCTACCACATCTCTCAGTAGTTTATTCCACTGGGTAATTACACCCTGTCAAAAGAAATACTTCTTGATACCTAACCTGACTCTTTACCTGTGGATTTTACAGGCATGACCACTAGTCCTAATATCCCTATCCATTTCAAATAACTTATCTAATCATAGTTTAAAAATTGCAATCATATTTCCTCTAAGCCTTCAAAGTAAATAACCCTAACTCGTCGAGCCTATCCTCATAACTAAGAACTCTAAAATTTGGTATCATTCTGGTCATCCTCCTTACTATCCTTTGCAGTTCCTTTAAGGACCACTGGTTAGGATGCTCAACACCTGGTACAAATGGAGAGATTGCAGCGTATGCTCTGGCCATTTGTACCTGAAAATTGCAATCAGGGCCCTGCAAGTGGCACAGGACCCCAATTTACATATGTAAGAAGCCTCCTACACAAAACAAGTGGGCCTGCTGCTTGCCCATTTACAGGCCCACCTGAAAATTGCTTCAGGTGGGCCTTGGATGTCCATGGGGTGCCGTGGTGCCCCCTGATTTTGAACTGGTAGCCACCCATTTTTCAGGTGAGAAACAGGGCAGCGGGCAGTTGGCTATCAGTCCTGTTATCTTTAAGAGGTAGACCTGCACAGTATAAACATGCCTGGAGATTCCAACAAAAGTGCTTGATGCTACATTTGTCCACATTAAATGACACATGGGTCCATTCACCTAACTTATCTAAATTGGCCTGGAACCTATTGATTTGGTCTGAATTACTAACCCCTTCTGATCTTTCATTAGTTTACCATAGTATATGTATGTCCTTGTTATTCTTGGATTTTTGAACTAAATTAGCATATAGAGGTACAGTAGTGTTGTGGTTATGTTATTGGATTAGTAATCTAGAGGCCTAATAATCCAGAGTACGTGAGTTCAAATCCCACTATCGGTGTTTGAGAATTTGAATTCAGTTTTAAAAATCTGGAAATAAAAAACTGGTATTAGTAAAAGTGACCATGAAGCTGTTGGATTGTTGTAAAAACCCAACTGGTTCACTAATATGGGATGGAAATCTGCTGTCCTTACCCCACCTGGCCTATATGTGAACCCAGTCCCACACCAATGTGGTTGACTCTTAACTGTCCTCTGAAGTGACCTAGCAAACCACTCGGTTGTATCAAACCGTTACAAAGAACACACAGACTGCAGTCAAGAAGGCGGCCCACCACCACCACCTTCTCAATGAAACTAAGGACGGGCAATAAATGCCGGCCTGGCCAGTGACGCCACATCCAGAGAATAAAAAAACAATTCAACTTGAAATTCTGACTATAACATAGATGAACAGAACTTTAATTTGGATGCCCGATCTGCAGTAAGGTCACCTTGCATTAGTAGTGTTGTTCTGGAGTGGCACTGGGTTAGCTCTGGTACAACTGCTAGAGATCACACAATACCCAGGTATGCATCATGGGGGCATGAATTCATAGTACATTTTGAAACCAGTTTGAGTCCAACTTCCCCCACCCCAACATGAACAACAGATTTGTAGTGGCTCAGTAGGTTTATGTGTCTGCAGCCTGGTGCAACATAATGTTAGAATGAAACAGTTAAACAAGATTTTAAGAGTTAAATTGAATATGTTTTTATTTATTTTATCTGCCTTGCTGCATCCCCAAAAGACATATTGACAGTTCAGTAAAGGGGGCAAAATTGGACCATTTAGCACCTGCTTTTAATTTAAAATTTAACCCCCAAACACTCTTACCTGGGAAGATGCAAACTCACTCATCACATGTTAAACAGCATAATCGTTTGGTAGAAACATTAGTTAATAAACCTGAAACCTATTGTTGTATATCAATTGATATACAACACACTGAAGCCTAGAGATGATACTGCATTCGAATCAGGGTATGATCTTGGTGCAGCGCATGCTACACGTGCCTAATGAGGGCAGCAGCAGGATCTTAGTGAATTGATCTGCCAGCCTCATTAGGATAACTAGCTACAGGTGACATTCGCTGCCACAGAGGCATCTTGGCACTTGTGGAGGGTACAGCAAGAGGGCCTCAGAAGATTCTGAAGTGGGGGTGAGGCAATCGGGAAGGGGGTAAGTGGTGGCTGGCAGCAGCCCACGGTTTTAATTTGGAGCCGGGAGGAGGACTCTTTTACACCTGTAAAATGGGTGCAGTGCAATTGAATTTACACACCTTTAATGCAAGGAAAATGATCTCTGTTTTAAAATGGTTTCATGGTTATGGTACTTTACTTACGGTGCCACCCAGATACTTCCCATTTACTAAGTGCAACACTTCTGGTATTTACAGGATTCCTCCTGGCTTCCACCGTCACTTTTCGTTCAGACTTGGGAAAGTGCCCAAAAGTAGAACAGTATGTATCATCACTTCCAAATGAAAAAAAACCTCCCAGTTGCTGTAACTTAATTACAAAGACTACATCTCCACCCAAAGCCTGACCCTGACTTCAGTCCCATTGTGCTTACAGGAATGTATCCAGAATGCTAAGGCACATCCAGAAATAGGTTGTGCTGGCTTATGCCCAGAAACACAATGATAACTTTAATACAGAGGAAATACACCAAATGCAGTTATGTTTGCAAGTAAGACCCTAATCTATTTTTCAAATGGAGCTGCAACAGTTCAAACCTTAGTAAGTGAATTGGAGGTAAACAAAAGATAAATGAAAACTTTTCACGTAATAATATTGCTTTCCTATTCATTGCAATGGTGGTGCTGGTTAAGCAAACCTAAACTGCAAGACAACTTTTATCAGAGTATTGTAGATGACTGCATGAGCAATAAAGGTCCTCCATGTTGGCTCAATAAAAATTGAGGCCCCCAAATTCCTGGGTTGGGGGAAGTGTGTAAGTCAGCAACTATGCCTAATTTCCCAGTTCAGCTATTTATAGTGTGTTCCCTAAGGCTTCTACCATGGGTCTACTGAAGTGGTTGCTAGGAAGAGTGAGAGAAAATTAGGGTGCTTCGCCTGTGACTTTCTTTACGTTACCAGGCAGAAGTCTCCAGTTTCACTCTGGTATGGTGCTTGCCTCATGACACTTCAGTAGCTTATCATAGGCTTGAACTCATATCCTACCACTCTAACACATCCTAGCAAAAAATGTTGGTGCTCTAATGTGCTGTGTCATTCTTGCCTTACAATACTTTTTTTTGTTTATGGTATCTCATATTCTGCTTTATACAGCATTTGTTCCAACAATAACTTGTCAACATTCTTCAAGTAATGATGTCCCCAAGCTGCATAGAAGAAGGTGATGGGCTGTAAGCCAGTGTTGTCAGCACATTAGTTATAAAGCCAACCTTATCCAGCTTATTTTCCACATTGCGATACAAAGAAATTATATCCTTGTGCAGCTGCTGTAAGGCAAACTGCACAGCATCACTGACATTTCCTGTCTCTTTCTCTGTTGTCTATAGGTGTGGCTTGTGTAGTGTTTGTCAGCAACAAATGAGAAAGGACTTCAGTGCTTAAAAATACATACTGTTTAATGTTCAGCCATTGTTACTAACCACCTGCAACTGTCAATCATACAAATATTTCCAGGTCAAAGGGAACAGTCAAGGAACTTCCTGTACTTGACTGTGGATACAAAGTTACATCACTATCGATACATCTTTTTCAAAGGAAAATAAAACTTTAAATAAGAACACTTCAGGAACTACTATAAAATTTATATCAACTATAAAATCTATTCATAGTTATTATGAGTATTTGTTATTCACGATACTGATGGGAGTCTTTTCTAAGAGAGGTCCCAGTTGCTGTGTTAATTCATTATTTACTGGCCCGTCTTCTCTTCTGTTGTGACTGTGGTTTGTTCACTGTGGTCTGAATGGATAGCTCCACTTCTACTTTGGAGTGTTCACTCAAATTATCAGGTCTGACATCCACCAGTTTATGCACGTGCTGATATCCATTCGCCTTTTACTGTTGGCTGAATTCTAACAGCTTCTCCTTCTCTAAACTCTTTGGTGCATTTATTTTAGAAACAGGTCAGTTTGACTTTTCTGAGGTACAAGGAAGGAATTTTAACTCTTCCCTGATCGGCAGGAAAGGATCGGGGGAAGCAGTTTAAATGGAATTGCTCCATTTCCCGCTCCATTACCTCTGATTCTCCATTTTAATGCTGCTGGTTTTGGCAACGAATGAGGCTCCTGCAATAAGTGCAAATCAGGACACCATGATATACATGGGACCCCGATGGCATTTTAACCCACTCCTGAGGTGGGAGCCTGTTGTAGCGGTACGGTAGCATAGTGGTTATGTTACAGAGACATGAGTTCAAATCCTGCCACAGCAGCTAGGGAATTTAAATTCAGTTAATTGAAAAATAAAAAATCTACAATAAAAAGCTAGTATCACTAATGGTGACCATGAAACTACCAGATTGTTGTAAAAACCCATCTGGTTCACTAATGCCCTTTAGAGAAGGAAACCTGCCGTCCTTACCCGACCTGGCCTATATATGACTCCAGACCCACAGCAATGTGGTTGATTTTTAACTGCCCTCTTAAATGGTCTAGCAGGCCACTCAGTTGTACAATCCCACTACAAAAAGCAGTTCAAGAAGGTGGTTCATCACCACTTTCTTAAGGGCGATTAGGGATGGGCAATAAATGCTGGCCTTGCCAGCGATGCCCACATCCCATGAATAAAATAAAAAGTTAAAAAAACTTTTCTTAGGGGGGCCAGGAGGAGCAGGAGTGCCTCCTTGACCCTACAAGAAAAGTCCCGGGCTCCCTCCATCCCCAACTGCAAGGCTCTCACAACTCACTCCCTCCCACACTTACTTTGCTGCCAGTCGGTGCCCTCCACACCTACTGATCTTCATCTCACTCTCCCCACCTCCACCGGTCAGCTGCTGCTTTCTACCTGAAATGGGCCAGCTGCTACCCAGCGACATTCAAATGAGGCCTGACAGTTAAAAACTGCTGGAGCTCCAATGAAGGTTGAACATCCCACGTTGAGTGGCCGTCTGCGCCCCCTCCCCCGCCCCCGGCTTCCCACAAGGGGTTAAAATTGACCCTGTACTTTCTCTTTTAGGTCACTTACTAGCCTTTGTTTCAGAAATCAGCTTGCTGTAGGGAGGAGTGTCTTGGTTCATCTGCCTGACAGCCTTTGAGCTGGTGACCTCTCCAGTATCTCACTTGGTGTATTGTGCCAATCGAACAGAGTGAGTTAAGGGTCTATGCTGGATTTGTGCTTTTTCTAGAAGTACCTTTGCTATTTTAATAATGTTCTCTGCCTCACCATTTAACTGCGGATAAATTGGTGAGTTGGTGACATGATTGAACTATATTGTTATGCAAACTCATGAACCTCCCTTGAGTTAAATAACGGCCTATTGTCAGATATAACCTCATTTGGAATGTCATGGTGTGCAAAAATAAACTTCTTTCCCTTTTTTATCAGTCCATTTATTTTAGATAAATCAGAGGAATAGAACATACGAAACAATTCCTTCCATCTGCTTCAAAAAGATCACAGCCTATTTTCACCCAGAGTCTTTCTGATGTCTAGTAAGTGGTTCCTTTTGCTGTTTGACTTGAAACTGCTTGTACATCTCACACTAGATATATAGGTTTCTATGTTCTTATTCCTCAGAGGCCAGTAGAGCACTTCTCTACATCTCCAAGGACAACTTTTGGATTGAGTGAACTTTGCACCTCATGTCTCATACAGATCGGTATAACTACTCAATGTCCCTTGACTAACAATCCATTCCATGTGCCGAGTTCCTCTCTAATGTTAAAATGCACAGCAATCTGGAGTGACAGTTCTCTTTCGCTTGGCATCCGTTGCTTATTCTCATGCTCAACAATTTCAGATATTTATCTATTCCAACAGTTTGCTGAATCTTAGTTATTCTATCCTGAGATAAGAGTAGTAATGCATCAAACAAATGTTTTTTTTCTTTTTCTGTTTCTGAGTGTGCATCATTAAGATGACTTTCTCATTAGACCCTACTCAGTATGTCAGCAAGAAACATCTCTCTTTTTTGTGGACAAACTCAAGTTTATATTTTTGAAGAGGTAACGTCATTCTCTGAAGCAATTTTGGTAAACAAATTAGATTCTTTTTCAAAATGGCATCCAAGAGTTTGTGATCACTTTCCACAGTAAAGAGGAAATTTTTCACTTTTACACTGCTGGTGCTGAACATTGCACTCTGGGAACACATGACGGATTATTGGTTGTGCAGGATAGCGAGCCCATTATACAACCACCTGTTTTCCAGTCCATCACGGGATGAAACACTGTAAAATAAGTTATATTATAAAATAAAATATTTCAGTCATGCACAAATACTAACTTTTTATAATAAAACATAACTTACAAATGATAAACATTTTCAATTCTGACACGTAATGGGATCACTTGTTAGAACTGAAGTGCTCAAATATTATAAATTCTAAATATGTACTTTGTTTTATTGCTGATTTATGTTTTCCTTTATGTCGTTTTCCTTTATAGTCAATGCATTGTTCGCTAGATATTGTCATGTGTTGAATCTCAGCCACACATTGTACATGGATGTGGAATGCATTATATCACAATAGTAGTTCACATGGGAAGTGCAGAATCATAAATTTCTGCAGTGAAAATTAATTGCAGACTATGAATTTTACTTTTGCCCACTGTATATTTTAAAGAGACTTATTCATTATCAGAATTTATAAATATATTTTGAAATAGGTTAGCACCTCCAACAAAATAAGGGAGGTAGGAATTTTAAACAAATGCACTAAGCATGTGTTTCCTCTGAATAATTTCAAGGTCTTGGTTTTAGATATATAACCAAAAGTACTGCAATATTATTATGTTTTTGTCTAATGTGATTTGCCTGTAAAGACTAGGAATTTTTTTTAGTGTCCAGGGAATTAACTGTAATACTATTGCCAGCTAATTGATTTCATGGCAATTCACTCCCAAGTACAATGGATTTGTAAATTATGTGATTAGATTATTTTGCAGTCATGACATGACAAATGCTGATAATACCCATGGTGAATATGTCAACTGGCATTATTTTCAATTGCTCTTGCTTCAATTCAACAGCCGACAAACTAAACATGACTAGCCGTTAAACAAAATGGAAACAAATTGTACTAAACGTTGCCAAAATGTCCAGTCACAATGATGGAAACAATACTCTATTCGGAAAGAAGACATTTGTAGCACGAATCACACAAACAACACTGGAGCATGATATAAGATTAACAAATTGTGTCAGGGCACTCTGCAGCTCCCCATGCCATCAGAAATTCAATATTTTAAAAATCTCATTGTAAAAGTATCAAGCGCATATACCATAAAAACTAGCATACCAGGAGTGAGTTAATGGATGTAATTCAATCTTTGCATTCTACTGATATTCACAAACTACCTCAGCTTCACCCCTATGGTTCTTGATGTAATGAGGACCCCTTGATTGAATTATAGCCTCATAACTCCCTCCTAAGTATCCATTATTCTCTATGCACCACTTAGCTTACCTTTTATTTCTCCCAGTACTCTCGTCCCTCAAAAGCAATAATTGCAACTTTTGATGAGAAAGTGAATCCAGTGTGACTTACAAGTCCAGACCCACCTTAATGAAATACCTTGGAAGTATTTTAACATGTTGAGTTTCCAACACAATTAGTTGTTCCTCATGTAAAATACTTGCGGAGTGCAGGCGAGTCTTTTTGTGGTACAGAGGGGATCAATAAACAGACTGTTAGATGAAGTATCTTATTCCAGTTTTACTGGAAAATCTGTAGCTGCTAATATACGAGTTAACTTTTTTTTTACTAAACCATAGCACATATTTCCCCTATAAGAAAGCATGGAATGAGACAAAGACAATTGGCCCATTAAGCCTTAAGAACTTAATCAAAACTTTATCAATTGCTTTTTCTAGGGGTCTGTTCGAAATGTTAATGTTCTTTTGAAGGCAAAACTGCATACGATAATCTAAATGTAGCTTCTCCAATAATGTGCAGATGGTTGTAATAATTTTTTTTACAATTTATCCCAGTTTCATGTGCATTGGAAACTTTCAGCAAATGGTCAATATGCAAACTTAACTGCCCTCCTTACTCCACCTCTGTTAATGAACACTAGTGTCCTATTAATAGGAGAACATTTATTTAAGACAGAAAATACTAAGAATTGTAAAAATAAAATGAAGAATTTTGTCTATGATGTATGGTGTTAGCCTTTTTCTCTCATAGCACACATAAGGTTAAAAACCAGGTACATTTACAGAAAATGGCAGAGTTTGTTTTGATATACAAAGTCTCAGAATATAGGCATTTTCCTCTGTTTTGTGCCTTGGGTGTACCTATTTCCAGGGCTCAATGCAGAGGAAGAAAGGTGATAGACCTGTTATGCCAGTTCTCCACTTCATGTGCACATCTGGTCATTTGTTGAGAAGGGGCTGCTCTAGTGTGCCTGAAGCAGGCATCTCTATTTACATTTTTTTTAAAAGGAAGCTGAAGTGATATAACTGGGAGCTGTGATAAGGTTTTCTCCAGGTCAGTTGCCCATATAAACTGGGCATTCAGTTTCATTACACTATTTCAAATGCTGACAAATTTAAAGAGACAGGCAGCAACTTGCTAAGAAGTATATAAGTTGATTATTGGATATTGTGGTGATAATAATTGCAAGTTTCCAGTTACAATAGAGGATGCACTGCGGACAGAAACTTTTAAGGAGAGCTGGGGAGATCCTACTTAGCTGAATCGCGATCCCATTTGGTATACCTTTACATATGTGCTATTTGTATGAAGAGGAGGAGGACGAAAAAGTAACATATTTAGATGATACGGAAGGGAGGCATTGTTGGAGGAGGAGGGCATCTACCTACTGTTACCTTGCCACCCAAATCTATCTGGAGAATTATCTGGACCTTCCGAAGGAAGAATGCCACCACTGGCTACAATTTACCAGAGGCGGTCGGGGTGAAATTCAACTTCGGCTGGGGCACAAAGCAGGTGGTAGCAAATTGGCCGCCCATTACACCCTGTCCATTTTTCCTTTCTGGACTTCTCCTGCTCCTCCTTGCCCCACAAAAGTAATTTAAAACTTACCTTTCCAGGGCCTCCAGCTCTATTGTCAGTAAAGCTGGTCCTAAAATGGCAAACAGGGTCATATGTACATATTAAAAAGGTCCTAATGCTTGAGAACAGGTAGGTGCCTCAGCTGGCCAGTGATAGGCCCTTGTGAAAGTTGCAGCAGGGTGATCATTGGGGTTAACGGGGTGGTAAGTCTACCAACCCCATTTTGAGGCCGTTACCACCCCATTAACGTTGATTTAGGCAGGCTAAAATCGACCCCCACATGTCTAAATTCATACTGGTCAAAGTTCTGTTGATGAATATTCTAAATGATTGAGATCTTATGGCTAAAATGATGAAAGGGGAGAAAGCTTAAGTGGTTACTCAGAGTCAAGCAAAGACTGTGGAGTTAAGCCAGATAAAAATAGCAGAGCCCCAGCTGCAACACTAAGCTTAACCAGGAGGCAACAGCCAGATCCTGGATTGAGGCGGCTTCTGCTGCCACAGTGATACTAAGCCACATAAGAGCACGTGAAAGGGACCATGCCTTTCCGTACAATATCTTGCGAGGGGCAATCATCCAGAGAAGCCTAGGTAGTCCAGACTGCTGTAAGCTGCAACAATTTGTCCAAAGTGCATTTTACATTCTGATAGCCTACAACAGCCATGTCATGTGCTACCATTAATAAATCTTTCTGGTATGCATGCAGTACCATTGCATGTCAGAACTCTTCCAATTCCTGTCCCCCAACTTGTTTTACTTTGTTATGTTGAACCAAAAGGCCATTCTTGTAACTATATTACTCTGCAAGTTGAGGCTGTGAGTCCCTGATGAGCTGGCAGAGCCTCAACAGACTGGCACAGTGTTAGAGGGCACACAAGCTCAAGCCACCCAAGGCATTGGGGACTGATGACCTATGTCATATGGGTCTTGCAGCATATCAGGAGGTAAAATGCACAAAGGTAAATTGTCGCAGCATTTTCTTTGGATCAGTATCTCGAAGGACATGGCTCAATATTGCAGAACCTTTATCCGATGTCAGCCATGTTGTGGAGATGCTGGGGTGGACAAATGTAAGGAATCTTACAACACCAGTTTATTTGAAAACTGTTGGACTATAACCTGGTGTTGTAGGATTCCTTACATTTATCCGATGTCAGCATATGAGTAAACTGGAATATTGCAAATAAGCATCATTGCAACCCACACCAATTATTAGCTTTCAAGGAGGTGGGCACAAATACTGTAGGCCTTATACTTAACAAGAGTCAGTGGGAAAATGGGACATATTAACCTGGTGATCTATACATCGAGATATCCGGACACAGTGGCTCCAACGACAATGAACACAGACATCATGGCCAATCCATTGTTAGAAATTTTCACTTCAGTTGGGTTCTTAGGAACATAGGCACATAGGAACAGAAGTAGGCCATTCAGCCCCTCTGGCCTGCTCCGCCACTTGATAAGATCATGGCTGATCTGTGATTTAACTCCATATACCTGCATTTGGCCCTTAATACCTTTGGTTGCCATAAAGCTGTCTATTTCAGATTTAAATTTAGCAATTGAGCTAGTATCAATTGCCGTTTGCGGAAGAGAGTTCCAAACTTCTACCACCCTTTGTGTGTAGAAATGTTTTCTAATCTCACTCCTGAAAGGTCTGGCTCTAATTTTTAGACTGTGCCCCCGACTCCTAGAATCCACAACCAACGGGAATGGTTTCTCTCTATCCACCCTATCTGTTCCTCTTAATATCTTATAAACTTCGATCAGATCACCCCTTAACCTTCTAAACTCTAGAGAATACAACCCCAATTTGTGTAATCTCTCCTCGTAACTTAACCCTTGAAGTCCGGGTATCATTTGAGTAAACCTACGCTGCACTCCCTCCAAGGCCAATATGTCCTTCCGAAGGTGCGGTGCCCAGAACTGCTCACAGTACTCCAGGTGCAGTCCAACCAGGGTTTTGTATAGCTGCAGCATAACTTCTGCCCCCTTGTACTCTAGTCCTCCAGATATAAAGGCCAGCATTCCATTAGTCTTATTGATTATTTTCTGCACCTGTTCATGACACTTCAATGATCTATGTACCTGAACCCCTAGGTCCCTTTGGATATCCACTGTTTTTAACTTTTTACCATTTAGAAAGTACCCTATTCTATCCTTTTTTGATCCAAAGTAGATGACCTCACATTTATCTACATAACAAATTCCATTTGCCAGTTTTGCCCATTCACCCAATCTATCAATATCGCTTTGTAATTTTATGTTTTCATCCACGCTGCTTACAATGCCACCAATCTTTGTGTCATCGGCAAACTTAGATATGAGACTTTCTATGCCTTCATCTAAGTAATTAATAAATATTGTGAATAAATGAGGCCCCAAGACAGATCCCTGCCGGACTCCACTAGTCACATCCTGCCAATGCGAGTGCCTATCCATTATCCCTACTCTCTGTCGCCTTTCGCTCAGCCAACTTCCTAACCAAGTCCGTACTTTGCCCTTGATTCCATGGGCTTCTATCTTGGCTAACAGTCTCTTATGTGGGACCTTATCAAATGCCTTCTGGAAGTCCATATAAATAACATCCATTGACATTCCCCTGTCCACTACTTTAGTCACCTCTTCAAAAAATTCAATCAGGTTTGTCAGGCACAACCTACCTTTCACAAATCCATGCTGGCTGTCTCTGATTAACTGAAAATTCTCAAGGTGTTCAGTCACCCTATCCTTAATTATAGACTCCAGTATTTTCCCCACAACAGATGTTAGGCTAACTGGTCTATAATTGCCTGGTTTCCCTCTCTCTCCTTTCTTAAAAAGCAGAGTGACCTGTGCAATTTTCCAATCTAGAGGGACAGTTCCTGAATCTAGAGAACTTTGAAAGATTATAGTTAGGGCATCTGCAATGTGCTCACCTACTTCCTTTAAAACCCTGAGATGGAAATCATCTGGTCCTGGGGATTTGTCACTCTTTAGTGCCATTATTTTCTTCATTACTGTTGCTTTACTTATGTTAATTTTAATCGAGTCCCCGTCCCCGATTCAATATTAGTTTTCTTGGGATTTCCGGCATGCTATCCTCTTTTTCTACTGCAAAAACTGACGCAAAGTAATTGTTCAATATGTCTGCCATTTCCCCATTGTCAATGACAATATCACCACTTTCAGTTTTTAAGGGGCCAGCACTGCTCCTGTCCACCCTCTTTTTCCTAATGTAACTATAAAAGTTCTTCGTATTGGTTTTGATATCCCTTGCAAGTTTCTTTTCATACTCTCTTTTTGTAGCTCTTAAAAGGAGATTCTGTCTGACAGGGAAACTAGCTTTATGTCCTTATTTCTCACTCACCTAGGCAATATAATAGCTTCAATCCACCCAGCACCCACGATAAACACATGGGATGGTAGAGAGGGTTAACAGCACACCAACTCCATATGCTGCATGGATCTGCCCAGCAGAACCTAAGGATTGGGATAACACAATGCCATATTACCTGCCGGCTTATGGGTTGGTCCTCAAGAATTAACATGTTTCTCACGATTTGTGTTGTTTTTCAGATGTCGAGTGCATGGCCTGTTATTTCTAATCAGAGACATATTGAAAGATGGAGCACTGATGAGGACAGAAATGTAATAGAGTACATGTTTAAATTGAGGGATGACCTGACTAAGTTGTCCGAGCATGCAAAGGAGAATGTAGAATGTCACAGGGTTGTCAGAAAAGCTGCTATGACAACAACGGCAGGCACTTGGAATACTAGATGGGCCGGAGTGTGTAGATTCTGCTACCAGTGTTGCCATACAAATTAAAAGACCCATTGGGTGGGTCTGAACGTAAGAACATAAGAAATAAGAGCAGGAGTAGGTCGTACGGCCCCTCGAGCTTGCACCGCCATTCAACCAGATCACGGCTGATCTTTCACCTCAACTCCACTTTCCTGCCCGATCCCTATATCCCTTGATTCCCCTAAAGTCCAAAAATCTATCCATCTCAGCCTTGAATACATTCAATGATTCAGCATCCACAGCTCTCTGGGGTAGAGAATTCCAAAGATTCACAACCCTCTGTGTGAAGAAATTCCTCTTCATCTCAGTCTTAAATGGCCGACCCCTTATCCTGTGACTATGCCCCCTAGTTCTACACTCTCTAGCCAGGGGAAACAATCTCTCAGTATCTACACTGTCAAGCCCCTTCATAATCTTACATGTTTCAATGAGATCACCTCTCATTCTTCTAAACTCCAGAGTGTAGGCCCATTCTAGTCAAACTGTCTTCATAGGACAACCCTCTCATCCCAGGAATTAATCTAGTGAACCTTTGTTGCACCACGTCCAAGGCAAGTATATCCTTCCTTAGATAAGGAGACCAAAACTGTCCCCAGTATTCCAGGTGACGCCTCACTAAAGCCCTATACAATTGTAGTAAGATTTCCTTACTCTTGTACTCCAACCCCCTTGCTATGAAGGCTAACATGCCATTTGCTTTCCTAATTGCCTGCTGTACATGCATACTAACTTTTTGTGTTTCTTGTACGAGGACACCCAAGTCTCCATGAACACCAACATTTAATAGCTTCTCACCATTTAAAAAATATTCTGTTTTTCTATTCTTCCTACCAAAGTGAATAACCTCACATTTCCCCACATTATACTCCATCAGCCACCTTCTTGCCCGCCCACTTAATCTGTCTATATCCCTTTGCAGATTCTTTGTGTACTCCTCACAACTTACTTTCCCACCTAGCTTTGTATCATCACCAAACTTGGATACATTACACTCGGTCCCTTCATCTAAGTCGTTAATATAAATTGTAAATAGCTGAAGCTCAAGCACCGATCCTTGTGGCACCCCACTAGTTACAGCCTGCCAAACTGAGAATGACCCATTTATCCCTACTCTCTGTTTTCTGTCCTTTAACCAATCCTCTACCCATGCTAATATATTACCCCCAAATCCATGAGCCCTTACCTTGTGTAACAACCTTTTGTGTGGCACCTTGTCGAATGCCTTTTGAAACCCAAATATATTACATCCGCTGATTCCCCTTTATCTACACTGCTAGTTACATCCTCAAAAAACTCTAATAAATTTGTCAAATACTATTTCCCTTTCATAAAACAATGTTGACTCTGCTTAATCATATTATGATTTTCTAAGTGCCCTGTTACCACTTCCTTAATAATGGATTCCAGCATTTTCCAGAGGACCGATGTCAGGTTAACTGGCCTGTAGTTCCCTGTTTTCTCTCTCCCTCCCTTTTTGAATAGCGGGGTTACATTTGCTACCTTCCAGTCCACTGGGACCATTCCAGAATCTAGAGAATTTTGGAAGATCATAACCAATGCATCCGCTGTCTCTGCAGCCACCTCTTTTAAGAACCCTAGGATGTAGGCCATCAGGTCCAGGATATTTGTCAGCTTTTAGTCCCATTAGTTTGTCCAGTACTTTTTCTCTAGTGTTATTAATTGTTTTAAGTTCCTCACTCTCATTTACCCCTTGGTTCCCCATTATTTCTGGAATGCTTTTTGTGTCTTCTACTGTGAAGACAGATATAAAATATTTGTTTAACGTAATTGCCATTTCCTGATTCGCCATTATAATTTCTCCTGTCTTGCCATTATAATTTCTCCTGTCTCAGCCTCTAAGGGACCCACATTTACTTTTGCTACTCTCTTCCTTGTTACCTACTTGTAGAAGCTCTTACAATCCATTTCTATATTTTTGCACACAATGGTGGAAAGGTTCAATAACAAAATAGAGATACCCAATCAAGCATTCATGTGCCAGATCTGCCATGTCAATATGATAAATCCTCACCCATAAGAAAGTGTATCATGCTCCTCTCCCTGGGTGGGAGGTGAGGGAGAAGAGCTTAGAGGCTCTTGTTAGGGAGTAAAATGGATTCCTTGGTGGGAAGTTTACTTTATCAGCATCAACTCAATTATCCCCTACACAAAACAGAAAGCCAGGAAAACCATTAACAGTAGCTACAGTTTTGTTCACTGTTCTTGGGTAAGCCAGGCTCTGCAAAGCAGTTGCACACAACATAAACATAGGCACTTCAAATAAAAGTAACCCATACCATGCAGTGTGAGGGACACATAGGCAGGTAAGTGCGGGAGATGTTGAACCCAGGGAGAATACAGCCTTCCCTGAGCCTTTAGGCATTGCCGACAGTGCAGGTCCCTGTAAGAAGACTAAGACCATGTGATTCTGTGCAGGTTATCCGAATTGAATGACCTGACAGAGGCCTACCCCTTGCTTTGAGTGGAGGAGATCCTGGCGAAGTTAGGGGGTGGCAAATATCTGATGACACTAGACAAAATAAAATGCTATTGACAGGTACTGGTAAGTGCCAGGGCCTGGTAGCAATTACGACACTACTGGGTCAATATAAGTTTTAGGCCATACATTTCAAGATCTGGAATGTACCTGCCATGTTCCAGTAGCTGGTGAATCCCATTCTGATAGGAGCTATGGATTATGCACAAATTGATGATATTACCATTTTCAGCAGGATTGACTGTTAAGGCTGTGGCGTGTAATCTCATTATGGCTGAGATACTATACTTAAGTCACCATATGGGTGAGTGGAAACAAAGGCATAGCCAGGCAAAGATAGATGCCATCATGCACTAGGTCCACCTCACAATCAAGATGCATGTATGGGTATTCATAGATCAGATAATCATAGAAAGTTACAGCGCACAAGGAGGCCATTCAGCCCATCATGTCTGTGCCGGTCGAAAAAGAGCTATCCAGCTTATTCGCACCTTCCAGCACTTGGTCCGTAGCCCTGTAGGTCACGGTACTTCAAATGAATTGAGGGTTTCTGCCTCTAGTACCCTTTCAGGCAGTGAATTCCAGACCCCCACCACCCTCTGGGTGAAAAGATTCTCCTCAACTTCCCGCTAATCCTTCTACCAATTACTTTAAATCTATGCTCCCTGGTCACTGACCGCTCTGCTAAGGGAAATAGGTCCTCCCTATCCACTCTATCCAGGCTCCTCATAATTTTATACACCTCAATTAAATCTCCCCTCAGCCTCCTTTGTTCCAAAGAAAACAACCCCAGCCTATCCAATCTTTTCTCATAGCTAAAATTCTCCAGCCCTGGCAACATCCTGGTAGATCTCCTCTGTACCCTCTCTAGTGTAATCACATCTTTCCTGTAATGTGGTGACCAGAACTGTACGCAGTACTCAAGCTGTGGTCTAACTAGCGTTTTATACAGTTCTAGCATAACCTCCCTGCTCTTATATTCTATGCCTCAGCTAATAAAGGAAAGTATCCCGTATGCCTTCTTAACCACCTTATCTACCTGTCCTGCTGCCTTCAGGGATCTATGGACATGCACTCCAAGGTCCCTTTGTTCCTCTACACCTCTCAGTATCCTTCCATTTATTGTGAATTCCCTTGCCTTGTTTGCCCTCCCCAAATGCATCACCTCACATTTCTCTGGATTGAATTCCATTTGCCACTTTTCTGCCCACCTGACTGGTCCATTGATATCTTCCTGCAGTCTACAGCTTTCCTCCTCACTATCAATCACACGGACAATTTTTGTATCATCTGCAAACTTCTTGATCATGCCCCCTACATTCAAGTCTAAATCATTAATATATACCACAAAAAGCAAAGGACCTAGTACTAAGCCCTGCAGAACCCCAATAGAAACAGCCTTCAAGTCACAAAAACACCCGTCGACCATTACCTTTTGTTTCCTGCCACTGAGCCAATTTTGGATCCAACTTGCCACTTTCCCGTGGGCTTTTCTTGGATTAGCTGCAATTACTACTGCTTCATTCCTAACTACAGAAATAGAACAGCACCATTAACTGACTTGACACAGGAGGCGAAGTCTAATCAAGTAATCTGATCCATTGAAGCAAAAAATACTTTAGTGAAACTGAACAATGGCAGATTTGCAGACCCTGTGCTTGCTGGACCAAATTATTCCTGAGTTTTTGTGGTCCATACTGATGCATCAAACCAGGGCAACGGTGCTCTTCTGAGCCAGTAATTGACTACGGAGCAGAACATTCAGTCATCTACCTGAGTTACAAGCTACTGCCGTAGGAAATGGTTTATTCAGCAATTAAAAAAGAAAGTTCAGATAGAAGCTACAACCATATGTATACAGGGCTTCAAAGTTACATTTAAAACAAAATATATATACAGCAGGCATGTGCATTTATGCATGTTGCTTTATTTATTTTTCTGACAAAATCTGACTCCGCCAGTTATGAAATCATCCCAATAAATTATCCTGTGGAAAACATTTAAAGATAACCTAGATGTCTTTTTTTTTTAGATCTTCCAGATGCAAAATAATAACACTTGGAGCCAACTAACCTTAACCTCTTCCCTGCACTTACTGATGAAAACATCACAACACACATTGACAAACTGACATTCTGCAGCTCACAAGCACTGCAGGCAACCACACCATGGGAGTCAAACTGCATATAATGATGTGGATCGGACAGCTTGTACAATACCAAGCACATGCCAACTGAGCAAAACAGTTAAAACTTTTTAGCATAACTTATAAAAATGTGATGGTTTCCAGACCAACTGGTATAAATATGACACGCAGCATGAGCGATGGTTTCCAGAATAAACCAGTTTGTAAGTCAGGCCTTTATACTATAAAGCACTGTGGCACTCATGAATTATTACCTATAGTGTAATTCCTTGATTTATTTTCTAGTAAACCAATGCTCCCTCTATATCCTATAGATTGGAGGTACACAAAGTATAGCCTGCAAAACAAATGCAGTCTCTCCTGATCCATTTTAAAAATGTTTTTCAGTTAAAATCAGGAGGGGACAAAGGCCATATAGCCCTTCTTTCAGAAACTGAAGGAAGAAAATATTTTAATAAACTGCAATGGTTAGCAAATTATTAGAAATAGACAGAGGACAGGTAAGCTGCTTCAAAGGTCTGACTAATCCTACTCCTTAACCAGTGGATGGGAAATGCAGAAGGGAGGCCTTGGATCACTTACAAGAAAGCATATGGCCGTTGCCCTGTATTTCCTCCTAAAGACTCAGGCAGAGATCAGAACTAATACATCAACAAAAATATTCTTGGAATAGAACACTATACCAACCTGGAGACATGTCAGGTCACAAGGTCATACATGTATGAGATGCACCCTTACTATTTGTGTGTGTACCTCAACAGTTAATAGTACAGGTATAATCAGACAGAATAGACTATGCATGTCAGCTTTTTAAGAACATGTTCTACTCAACCTTTGACTCAAACTAAACATTACTGAAAGTGACAATGACATCATCCTCGTCAAGTATTCCCTGTTGTTATCACCTTAACACAGCAGCATACCCTCAGAGCTGGTTGGAAATTGGTTTTCAGTGAGCTGAAAGAGGAAATTGTCTGCAGCTGTCAGGACTCTTATCCACAAGGCTACTATTTGGGTCGATGCAATGGCTCATAAATATTTTGTCTATTTTGGTTCTTAAAGTGAAAGGAAAGGTTACCTAATCAATGATGAAAGAAAAATAGTTCAGTTAAAATAGTGATTTATAGCAGTTTTCATCAGCCTGATAATTCTCACTAAAATCTGAATACAACCGATTTATTGAATTTTATCAGTTGTAGAATGACAGGCCTTGAAAGGACCTTAGGGTCTTTGTACTATCTATGATGAACAGCTGAATACAAGTCCAAAACTACTAAATCAAATATGACATTCCTCATGCAGCATTGTGAGCTACAATCGTATTATCCAATTTTATCTTTACATTGGACGACCTTTAAATTTATTATAAACACGTTCAAGTTTTTTTTTGTAAGTTTGGAACGATTGTCACGGTTCATTATTAAGTAAATTGTTTTACTTTTAAACACTTACAAACAGAGCTGAATGATGAACTTTCAATGCACTGTTTTGCTGTAAAAATCAATGATACAGAAATTTCTTAGTATTAGGTTGTTTAAATAATTCATTAAACCTTAGAAAGATTCATAAATCCAAACCATATTTAAAAATACATTAGCCAAAATGTAATATTGTCATGTCGCATGACTCCAAGGTTCAAATATTGTAAAGTCTTTTGCAATAAGGCTTGTTATACACTTCAGCTGCACATGGCAATACACGTTTGTAACACATTCTAAACATCTTGATGGGGCTTATTTCTGACTGCTTTACTATGTCCCAACAAACTACAGCAGTGTATCTGCTTCCATAAGGGCACATACATAAATGTAGTAACATGAAAACACGAGAAGTTGTGGGAAGAGAAAAGGTTATTCAGCCCATCATGTTTATTCTGTCTCATGGACTGATGTTGTAGGCACCTCCTGCCTGTCTGACAGGCAAATGCTTCTTAACTCCATGGATCATGGCTTGCTGCAAACCTTTACAATTCAAGGTGCTGTTTTCGTTTTCCATTTTCTGTGTCATAAATCAGACTGACTCAAAAGGTGTCCTTCCTGCTTCTACTCTCCCCACCAGACTAATGATCATCTAAATTCATTTCCTTCAACCCGGCCAGAACAATAATCACAGCATGACTGGTTTACAGTCTCAACTGAAGCACTGCTCTCCCCGCCAAGTCAATACACACACACTATGACGCACACTGCAACTTGTTTTCCCTCTCTCTGCAAAATAGCTGTTTTAAAAACTAAACAAGAAAACCACATTTAAAAAAATAAGATTGTTACAGTAAAAATAGAAATTGTATTTTTTAAACCAACATCTACCTGTACCATCTTTTTTTAAACAGCATTATAATGTTAGTCAAGCATACACTAAGTTCAATCCTATAGCACCAAAGATGAGGAATTCAAACAACCCAAGATATGTTATTTTTTTCCTTTATTTTTTCCCCATTTTAACCCCTCATTACTAATTAGCAGATGATCACGGACATCTTCAGATCTCTTGTTCTGAGCCTAGCTTCTAAAGAAGTGATGAAATACAACCCATGCCGATTTCACTTCTCTCTCATTGGCTAAATACACTAATTGTGTTCAGCAATGTCCCTAATGGTCTGACTGAGATCAGCAGCTCTGTGCTTGGGGAAGTCTGAATGCTATTATTAAAGGCTGGGATTTGAAACTTCATCACCCAGTCTATAAAGAGCACACTAATATCTTCACCAGTAAGCCACATTGAAGCATTTTCAGTGATTTATTGTTCTCATGAGTAAAACAAAAAGCATTAAAACATAAAATAATACAGTCTCTTGTATTTTTTTCATTAATCCATTGTCTAAACAAAACATACAGTGAAGGTCAAGGATCTACACAGCACATCCAAATGGTAAGGAATCCCTTTGCTCGTGCTAGTTATGAAGCCTATTGTGCTTGAGAAATGAACCAGGATCTCCACCGTTCTCCATTGTTTATTCTTTATATGTAGTAAACTGTAAAAAGAATGGCCACATATAGCTGTAGTGCTAAAAATACAATAAATGGGACTTTCCAGTGGCAAAGTCCTGAATCTGATTATCCTCAAATACATTTGTTAGCTTTCAGTTGAGAATTCCACAATTAACACTCAAATACCACTCAATGTAGGAAATTTTGACTGGGCATTTTTTCATGAAACAGATCTGGACATGAATTATGTTAAGAGGTGTTTTTTTTAATAACAGTATGCCTAACTGGAGTTGGTTTCCCAAGGCAGCCTCATGCTGAGTTGCGGATCAGTAGAACAGTTATTACAATGTGAGATGGGAAGTTCCCTTAGAGACCCAAACATTGGACAATTTGTTAACCTTGTCTGGCTATTTAGAAGGACGCTTCATACTTTGATGTTGGAAGCCTTCTTTTCAAATCTGTGAGTCTTTTAAAAATCAGAACACAGACAACAAGGGCAGTCGAGCAGCAGCAGGATGTGAAAGGAACGAACCATTGTCTTGGGCAGTAGGATACAGTTCAGGGATTGTGCTTTTAAGTTGAGTTAGATGATCCACCAGACTGGGCGAGCACTCATATGGTCGTTATTTTTGTAAAAGTACATAGACAGGAGCTGTACCGATTTCTATCCAGTGACTCATTTATTTCATTGCTTTGTGTGTTTTACCTACTGTGGAATACGATTTGAAGCAAACTTTGCATCACCTTGAGACAAGTCAGTCCTCCTTCAGAGAGATTGAAGGAGTACACGTGAGTGATCCAGGTTACAAGGGAGTTTCACTCATGGGTCCCACTACTACACAAGTAGATATAGGGTAGTTGGCATCATCTTCCATTAAAAAAATATAACACAGAGCACTGAGCTCAGGTTATGGACACTACTGAGCCTGCAATGATGCCTGTAGTACCAAGTTTGTAACAGAGCAATTAGTCTATTTTAGGTATTGTTGGTTGAGGAGAAAGAATAATGGTTACCTGAAAGTGAGTTGCAAGTCTTAGATGATGTGCAAAACCATGAGAGTAAAGATCAGTCATTTATTACTATAATCTTTGCTGATATTAATTTGTTGGAGAGGCTTAAATGGACCTCAGCAGGAGGTGAAGGAAGAGGGTTAGGCTTTGGGGCAGGACAGAGATAAAATAGTCTGTCTGAAACAAAATTCAAGAACATTCATCTGTATAATTGTGACAAGCTGGAAAGGTCATGTCCTGGAAATGTCCTTTTTTTATGTTCTACTCCAATCTTAAAGTTCAACTAACATTTATAAAATGTCAAAACTTGGCTTTTGGCTTATGACTTCACCAGAGTTCTCAAGTTTGAATACAGACTTTTCATTTACTCATAAATATACACATTACATAAATATGTATTATGTAATCTTCTTGAGCAGAAACGTATAGCTCCAGTAGACAGATGGATAATTTCTGTTATAGTGAGGCTGCACTGTAATTATTACTTTACATGGATTTGGACAATCATTCTTAGTTTAGGTGGCAGATGAAGCAATTACTAGATATTAAATTTTAAGTGCATTTGGGAAGGGGGAAGAGGTATGTCAAGCAGATTCTTAGTGAAAGTATATATTCCAGTTATACATTATTGCATGCTTGTCCCATGACATTGGATAAACAAGTGCTTGATCCCTATTTTTTCTGATACTTGTGCTAGAAATTTGAAAATACATCATGACACTGGCCACTCCAGGATTGTCAGGCTGATGCCAAATTTACGCTACAAGGTTACATTTGTTTTGCCAAGTACTATATAGCACTATTGACAGGGTGTTTTGTGCCAATTCAATCATGCACTGAATAAACTATCAGCCTGACACATGGTCTGGTTCAATTTTTACAGACAATGACAGGAGATTTGCTTCAGACTGAATACATTGATGTGAATGCCAAGCTTAGCAGCTGGCTTTAAATTAAGCTTTGAATAAATGGAAGTAACTTAAAGAAAGAAAGACTTGCATATATAAAGCACCTTTCATGACCTCAGGATATCCATAAGCGCTTTACAGGCAATTAAGTACTTTTGAAGTGTAGTCATTGTTTACTGTAGGAAACACAGCACCAATTTGCACACAGCAAGCTCCCACAAACAGTAATGTGATAATGATCAGATAATATGTTTTGGTGGTGTTGGTTGAGGGATAAATATTGGCCAGAACACCAGGGAAAGCTACCCTGCTCTTCTTCGAAATAGTGCCATGAGATCTTTTACCTGAGAGGACAGACCTTTAACGTCTCATCCGAAAGACTTACTGCAACATGCACCCCAATTCTTACACTGAAAGTCAACTGTGAATTCACAACAGTTGTAATTTTTTAGCTGTAGTTTAAATAAGGCTTGTGACTACACAACCGTCCAGGAGCTACATTTACTAACCTCCATTAAAAAAAACTCAATAAAAACTGATGCAAGTACAAGCCAGTGAATATCTCAGGAATACACTGAAGAAATTAACTGCTTTCTAATTTCTCTTCCTGTCGTATTATGATGTCCCACTGGAGATTTACATAAATGCACTATTGTCAATTACATAATTAATGAGATTTAATCTTGTTGATAAAGTACAAGAAGTTGCTAATCTATCCTGCTGAATGGAACTGATTTATTATGATATTATATATTATCATTATAAATTTGATATTTATTGATTATTTTGGAATTTCATGGTAGTTAATGGCCTTGTGAATTTAGGAATCCTAACCCTTACTGTTTATCATAAGTGTTTTAGACATATCACAACAATTCCTTAGCATATGAGTCAGCTTTTGCTGTCAGAATCAAAAACAAGTCAATAATTTCAGAGTTCTTATAAACAACTCTACTGTGAACAATCCTGAATGATAAAACATGATGACAGAAGAATTAACTTGAATGAAATGACAAAGATCGTATGTATTATTTTGTTTAAAAAAAACTGTTGGGTTTGAAAAGTAAATTACAAAGATATAACCCATGTTAGGATTCAGAAAGCTCTATAGACACCTAGGTGATTTTAGGAGGCAATCGCGGAAATCCAGTTCGGAAGCCGGCTCCAACCCGCCGACTTCTGAGCTTCCTAGGGACCCACCTGTGTGCGCGCGGGCGACCCGAAAATGGAAGACCTGCCGGCAATTAAAGCCAGTGGGATGACAGTTAAAGAGCCAAATGTACCTCATTGAGATACTTAAGGCACTTTACCTGTGACAGATTAAATACTTTAAAAGATTTTTAAACTTACCTGGAAGGCTTGCCCACCGATTCTGATTCACGCCTGGTGGCCGGATCAGGGAACAAGAAACTAAATAAATGAAATAAAAAACCATGGAAGGAAGTGAAAACACTAAATGAACCTACCTTTGTACCCTGCTCCGATGTCCGATGACTCCCGCTCCGATGTCCCCCCTGATGTCCCCCTCTTCACCCCCCGATCTTCCCACGATGTCCCCCTCTTCACCCCCCCCCGATCTTCCCCCAATCTCCCCCTCTTCACGCCCGATCTTCCCCTCTCACCCCTGATCGTCCCATCTCCCCCATCGATCTTCCACTCCCCCCCCATCTCGGGTCTTCCAGTCCAGCGTCGGATCTTCCATTCTACTGCGTTCCCCCCCCCACCACCGGTCTTCCATTCCAGCCCCGGATGACGTTTCGTTCTCTTTCTTTCCCGCCCCCCATTGCATTGCAGCTCCTGACGCAGCCAGCCTGTCGATCAGGCTAGCTGCCAGTTGCGAAACCCAGAGAGGACATTAATCATCATCAATCAACATGCGATCGCGTTGGAAATGGTAAGTTTTGTTCATGGGGGTTTGCCACGTGCGCCTTCAGCCCCCCGCTGCCAACCCGCCACCCTTGTAAAATCGAGCCCTTAAACCCTAAAATTATGTTTATAATGCACTATGGTCCCAATATTACCAGGGAGGCAGGATGGCAGCGGGGTGGGCGATTGGGCGCATGGGTAACCCGCCCAGTGAAATCTGTCCATTCCCCACGCGATCGCAGGTAAATTGAAGCCACTTGTTGTGGCTTCCGGGTTTCAAACCCGCGCAGTGGGCGGACTGCGCACCCGCATCACAGGCTGTCAGCTGGAGGAGCTCTACTTAAAGGGGCAGTCCTCAAATGCTGCTCCTGCAGGAAAGAATCAAAATTATAGAATGGAGCAGCCCAGGGGAAAGGCTCCTCCCAGATTTACTGATGCCTCACTCCAGCTCTTACTGGATGGGGTCAGGAAGAGGAGGGATATTTTCTACCCGGCGGACGGGAGGAAGTGACCTGTCTCTGCCACCAAGAAGGCTTGGCTCGAGGTGACAGAGGAGGTCAGCAGCAGCAGCAATGTCTCCCGCACATGGATCCAGTGCAGGAAGCGCTTCATTGACCTAACTAGGTCAGCCAAAGTGAGTACACTTACTCATTCTCCTACACTCCGTCTTCCACATCACCGCCCCCACCCCACAACTCATTCTGTACATGCCAACACTACTCTATCACATCACTTCTCACACCCACTCAAAGCTCATCCTCAACTTACCTGTTGAAGTGAGCCGTACCCTCGAGTGCCTGTCCGTTGGGGACGCCAAGACTGCCACCCGACAAACGGCTGGTGACAGAACTTTAACATTCAGCACTCACAATAGCAAATGATGTTAACAGGCCTTGCCATCTTCAGCACCTCAACATCTGTCATCATGCTTAATATTGCCTTCTGTTCTGTTACAGGGCCTTCAGCGACCGCCATGAGGGAGGAGGGCGATTCCTCAGAGGACCTGCCGGCCTCTGAGGGGGCACCATCACATCTGAGCGAGCCACCCACCAGCGCAGATACACACACCTCGGTGGGTCCCCGTCCTCACTTAGTTGGGGTCGCACATGGTGAGTCACGACACACGTGAACACGAACAGACACTGGTGGCAGGGGCGGCTGTGAAGAGTCCGCGTCGTTGGGAGCACTCTTCTCCAGGCTCTGCTCAGCTGGACACAGATGCTGAATCCTGGGGGCCATCCTTTAAAAGGAGAATGATCGAGGAGCAGCAGCACATTTGCGAGGTGCTGGAACAGGTGCCACGTGCACTCTCCACAATCGCGCAGAGGATGGAGGAGTCCAACTCCTGCATGAGTGGAATGGTGGCACAGGTTCAGGAAGGAATCTCTGAGATACTGTCACAAGGACGTGAGGGCATTTCTGAGATAGTGTCGCGGATAAGTGTAGGAATGTCTGCGATGGAAGGAAGGCGAGCCTCCATTGAGCTTCAAGCATGGCTCACCAATGAGTCCATTGAGGCCCTGACAATGGCCCTTCGGACTGAGGGTGAGCAATTTTCTGCCGCCTTAAATAGGCGGGCAGATGCACTAGCACTGGCCTTACAAGGCTTCACATATTTCCTCCAAACTGTCGTCCAGCAGGGTGGTAGGAGTGATGTGGACCTGGCCCAGGAGAGGGATGATGGCGAAAGGGGATATGGAAGTGGAGACGCCACTCAAAGCGCTCACACATCTCACCCGTTGCCCCCCCCTCCCAACCAGTACCCGCAATGCTGCCTCCTCTCCAGGTGGTCAAGTCTGCCCCTGCACAGGTGCAGGTGGAGCAGTCTTTGGAGGGGCCCTCAAAGGCACCGAAACCCAGAGGGCGTAGGCCCAAAGCATCTAAATCGGTCAGGGCATGACCAAGAGCAACCTGCCATTATCTCTACTGCAGCCACAGGGGAAGCATTACGTAGGATTAGTCGGAAGCATAAGGCAAATGTTTTGTGAGCACAAAGGGGATGCACAAGGGTGTTTGACGGTTTGTCATGTTTTTTATTTATATTTGATTTTTGTTAATGGCACATTAAATATTATTATTGTCACCACTACTGCCACGAGTTGGCCATTCTTGACTGGCTTGTGTAATAGGTCCCTTTCATGAGGTTCACCATGAACACCCACACTTGATGCCACCCATTGGGTCACCCTACAGTGGGTGTATGTGTAGTTGCACGACTATTTTGTGCAGGTGCCTGTGGCACAGCACTGTGTTGTGGAGCTCCACATGGCAGAGGTGGACAGCGTGCCTGGCGAGGCTGGTCATGTTGCTCGTCCTCAGATGAAATGATGAATGCAGCTATGGCGCCCCCCATCCTGACGGTGTGAGTTTGAGGGGGTCCGCAAAGTAGGTAAATGTGTTTGCACAGCAGAGTTCAGGGTATAAATTAATAATTTTGAGTGGAAAGACAAGGTGTTGCAGCCAAAACTTTGTCTGAAGTGACAGAGTGACCTGCTGCAATAAATGTGGTATACCCCCCAACTGTCAAAAAATCCTTTGCATCTCCCACTGGCTGCTGGCTGAAACATGTCTGCTCCAACAGTGAGTGTTTCCCACAGCACAGGAAACACACTGAGGATCCTTCAAAATTGCACCCCTGCCAAAATCTCCACTCAATGAGGTCCGTCAAGTACCTCAACTAGCTAAATAAGTATCTAAAGTAGCATCCCGCCGGCTTTAATTACCGGTGGGAGTCCCACATGCAGGAGCTGCGCACGCACCCGAACACGTCATTGAGGAACCCGGAAGTGAGCGGGTTGGAGCCGGGCTCCGAACCCGCTCCGGAATTCTGACATATTCGGAGCCCCCCCGCCCCCAATGCACCCGCTCGGCCATCCGAAAATCAGCCCCTTTTAGTCAATATGTAACCACACAAGAAACTAAATTTTCCTCTAACTTAACATAACCTAATTATATTAAGTTGCTGTCATAGGATCGAATAACTGTTTAGGTCCTCTGTTCCAAATCCAACACTGCTTAAGGTCCTTTCCCTTCAAACCAATAGCAACTTTTGACTAATGTTATGTGGCACTACCTTCATATTCAAATAGAATCAGAAAACTTCTACCTCGAACAAATTAACCATCTGAGCACACTGAAATAGTAGGAAAAGTAATTCTTATATAAAATATATAACATAACAAAACTTCTAAGTAAATTTAGGCACTAATCTAATCTCAGGATTCAGGTGACCTCAATAAGGTCTCAAGCTTCATTCTTATCACTGAATTTTCTCCAAAAGAGTAGAGCTCATTTCAATAAATGGTACCATTCCATGTACAATATTTTGATGAAATCTTTTGATGGATTTCATTAAGTGCTTGTCAGAAATCGCCACAGTTAGAAGTGTTAATTCATGAGCTTTATTCTTTTATTTAGCTGCTCTAACCCTCAGTTGGTAAACAGAGAACTACATTTATCAGTAGATGACTACTGATGAGGTCATATAAATAATCACAGAATTTCACCACACACGTTGTCAAAACTAAAACCAAGTACAAGTACAAAGATTTCTACTTGGGAAATTAATAAATCATCTAATGTAATCATTACATCCACCTCAGAGGGTAGACGTTTAACGTCTCATCCCCAACAAAAGCTACTTAAATGCTCTCTTCTCATTTTTCACCAAAAGTGGTTCAGAATTGCAGTCTCAGACTGCTTCACTCATCAATCACAAGTGCTTCACAACATTTTGTATTTGGGAATGTGGAGGAGGTAAAGATTTCAATAAAGATAGCGGGTCCCATTTTGACTAAAATATCCGTCAGGTACATTTATTAGCACAACTGGTAACTTTCTTCGGGCATTCTCTAAGACATCAAGAGGTAAATTTTCAACCTGCCACCTAGGTGTAAAACTGGCATTGTGGATCGGCTACCCATTATAGAATCCACCCACGTGAGGCTTTTTGAGGGTGAAAGCACATAATGATGCGAGTGCAGAGACACTTGCAGATAAAGGCTACTTATGTGAAAGGCATTGTACTGCCTTATGGACATTGATGGTAAGCAATACAAGCATTGTAACAGAGCGTTTCAGGGACATAATTGTAAGTGGCAGGCATGCTCAGTAGAGTGCTTTCTTGAAAGATGTGGCTGGCTCCTTTTACATTTCCAGACCTAGTGAAGTTATTCAGCATTTTCGTGCACTGACTGCCTAAACTTTGGATGTTGGAGTTGTTACTCGCACTGCCCTGGCCATCACCTTCCATTGCTTCTGAATAACTTGCCTTAGGGGCCTGTGTCATTCTGTTCCAAATAGTGTATCTCCTCTGACTGACCTTCTGCAGTAGCACTTCCACAACTGCAACAGTCTAAAGGCATTGTGTCTTAATGCGCGGAGCATTCGCAATAAGGCAGATGAATTAACAGCACAGATAGATATTAACGGTTATGATATAGTTGCGATTACGGAGACATGGCTGCAGGGTGACCAAGGATCGGAACTGAACATCCAGGGGTATTCAATATTTAGGAAGGACAGGCAAAAAGGGAAAGGAGGTGGAGTAGCGTTGTTAGTAAAGGAGGAAATCAATGCAACAGTGAGGAAGGATATTGGCTCTGAAAATCACGATGTGGAATCTGTATGGGTGGAGCTAAGATACACCAAGGGGCAGAAAACATTGGTGGGGGCTGTCTGTAGGCCCCCAAACAGTAATGGAGATGTAGGGGAGGGCATTAAACAGGAAATTAGAGACGCATGCACGAAGCGTACAACTAGAAACATGGGTGACTTTAATCTACATACAGATTGGTCAAACCAAATTAGCAATAATACGGTGGGGGAGGAATTCCTGGAGTGCATACGTGATGGTTTTCTAGACCAATACGTTGAGGAACCAACTAGATAACAGGTGATCCTAGACTGGGTATTGTGCAATGAGAAAGGATTAATTAACAATCTTGTTGTGCGGGGTCCCTGAGGGAAGAGCGACCAGAACATGATAGAATTCCTCATTAGGATGGACAGTGAAGTAGTTGAATCCGAAACTACGGTCCTGAATCGAAATAAAGGAAATTACAAAAGTATGAGATGCGAATTGGCTATGATAGATTGGGGAACTTTACTAAAAGGGATGACAGTGGATAGGCAATGGCTAATATTTAAAGAACGTGTGTAGGAATTACAATAATTATTCATTCCTGTCTGGTGCAAAAATAAAAACAGGAAAGGTGGCTCAACCATGGCTTACAAAAGAAATTAGGGATAGTATTAAATTCAAAGAGGAGGCATATAAAATTGCCAGAAAAAGCGGCAAGCCTGAGGATTGGGAGCAGTTTAGAATTCAGCAAAGGAGGACAAAGAGATTGTTTAAGAGGGGAAAAATAGAGTATGAGAGTAAACTAGCAGGTTTGACTGTAAAAGTTTCTATAAATATGTCAAGAGAAAAAGATTAGTGAAGACAAATGTAGGTCCCTTACAGTCAGAAATGGGGGAAATTATAATGGGGAACAAAGAAGTGGCAGAACAATTAAACACATGCTTTGGTTCTGTCTTCACAAAGGAGGACACAAATAACCTCCCAGAAATGTTAGGGAACCAAGGGTCCAGTGAGAGGGAGGAACTGAAGGAAACCAGTATTAGTAAAAAAAAAAGTGCTAGGGAAATTGATGGGACTAAAGGCTGACAAATCCCCAGGGCCTGATAATCTACATTCCAGAGTACTAAAGGAAGTGGCCCTGGAAATAGTGGATGCATTGGTGATCATCTTCCAAAATTCTATAGACTCTGGAACAGTTCCTACAGATTGGAGGGTGGCAAATGTAACCCCACTATTTAAAAAAGGAGGGAGAGAAAAAACAAGGAATTACAGACCAGTTAGCCTAACATCAGTAGTGGGGAAAATGTTAGAGTCTATTATAAAAGATGTGATAACAGAACACTTGGAAGGCATTAACGAGATTGGACAAAGTCAGCATGGGTTTATAAAAGGGAAATCATGCTTAACAAATCTACTGGAGTTTTTTGATGTGGAGATGCCGGTGATGGACTGGGGTGGACAAATGTAAGGAGTCTTACAACACCAGGTTATAGTTCAACAGCTTTATTTGAAATCACAAGCTTTCGGAGCTTTCCTCCTTCGTCAGGTGAGTGTAGGATTCCATAAAGGTACAGCATATATAGTCAGAGAACAATGCCTGGTGATTACAGATATCTGTAATCACCAGGCATTGTTCTCTGACTATATATGCTGTACCTTTATGGGATCCTACACTCACCTGACGAAGGAGGAAAGCTCCGAAAGCTTGTGATTTCAAATAAAGCTGTTGGACTATAACCTGGAGTTTTTTGAGGAAGTAACTAGTAGAATAGATAGGGGAGAACCAGTGGATGTGGTGTATTTGGATTTTCAGAAGGCTTTTGATAAGGTCCCGCACAAGAGGTTAGTATGAAAAATTAAAGCACATGGGATTGGGGGGAATATACTGGCATGGATTGAGAATTCGTTGACAGACAGGAAACAGAGAGTAGGAATAAACGGGTCTTTTTCCAGGTGGCAGGCAGTGACTAGTGGGGTACCGCAGGGATCAGTGCTTGGGCCCCAGCTATTCACAATATATATCAATGATTTGGATGAAGGAACTAAATGTAACATTTCCAAGTTTGCAGATGACACAAAGCTGGGGTGGAATGTGAGCTGTGAGGAGGATGCAAAAAGGCTCCAATGTGATTTAGACAAGTTGGGTGAGTGGGCAAGAACATGGCAGATGCAGTATAACGTAGATAAATGTGAGGTTATCCACTTTGGTTGTAAAAACAGAAAGACAGATTATTATCTGAATGGTGATAGATTGGGAAAAGGGGAGGTGCAACAAGACCTGGGTGACCTTGTACACCAGTCGCTGAAAGCGAGCATTCAGGTGCAGCAAGCAGTTAGGAAGGCGAATGGTATGTTGGCATTCATTGCAAGAGGATTTGAGTACAGGAGCAGGGATGTCTTACTGCAGTTGTACAGGGCCTTGGTGAGACCACATCTGGAGTATTGTGTGCAGTTTTGGTCTCCTTATCTGAGGAAGGATATCTTTGCCATGGAGGGAGTGCAACAAAGGATTAACAGACTGATTCCTGGGATGGCAGGACTGACGTATGAGGAGAGATTGGGTCGACTAGACCTATATTCACTAGAGTTTAGAAGAATGAGAGGTGATCTCATCGAAACATATAAAATTCTAACAGGACTAGACAGACTAGATGCAGGGAGGATGTTCCCGTTGGCTGGGGAGTCCAGAACCAGGGGTCACAATCTCAGGATACGGAGTATGCCATTTAGAACTGAGATGAGGAGAAATGTCTTCACTCAGAGGGTGGTGAACCTGTGGAATTCTCTACCACAGAAGGCAGTGGAGGCCAAGTCATTAGATGTATTCAAGAAGGAGACAGATATATTTCTTAATGCTGAAGGGATCAAGGGGTCTGGGGAAAAAGCGGGAACAGGGTACTGAGTTAGACGATCAGCCATGATCATTTTGAATGGCGGAGCAGGCCCGAAGGGCCAAATGGCCTACTCTTGCTCCTATTTTCTATGTTTCTATGTTTCAGAAAAGCAGGAGGCTTTCTGCCATGCAGCTGACCTCAGATTTATTTTGGCAAAGAAGTTGCTTCGTTGCTCCAAAACTGATATGGTGATGGCCTGGCCCTTGAAACTTTTGCAAGCATTTAAATGCTGCAGTAACGCATTATTTTCCTCCATTATTCTACCTGGAAGTTTATCCCACATATTGATCATTTGGTGTGTGAAGAAGAATTTCTTGATCTTTGTCCTAAAAGTACCCTTCTTTATTTTCATATATAAAGAGGGACTTAAAGAAAAAATATGGCATGAGTGCCACACTTTCCTCAGGCCCCAATTGTTTACATTGATTTGAGCTTGTTTATGTTGATTTTTTGCATTCCGGTGTATGCTAATGAGATTTGCTGGCTATCTTGGCGTAATTACCGGTTCACAAGATCGGCACAGAAGCAGGCGTAAATTCTGCCGTAACTTGCCTGTTCTGCAGTTTCAGGAAATTCCAATCAATTCTATCCCATAAAAGTATCAGATACATAGCTCATCTCCTTTCCCCCATCCATGGTCATTATTTATTTCCAATCGTGTTAAATCTGTACTTTTATTGGTATATATTTTAATATAAATGATTGGGTAATGAATAATTTGGTCACCACATCTCTTCTAATAAGGGATGAGAGCTGGACTGATTCAGAACTTAAATTCACTCAAAATGATCATTTGGGCAACTTTATGAACATCCAAATTTTGCTTAGTTTACACCTTTTTGGACACAGGTTAGCTTGAATGGCCAAATATCCTTCTGCAAATAGGTGCTGTCATTTTGTGCATCCAGTCATGATGGGTGGCAGGTGAATCTGTGACTTAAGCTACAGGGAGAAAGGCATTTTTTCATTACAAGATCTCTGGTGGTCTAGTGGTGAGTATGTATTCATTATCCCTCACTGTCTGGGCGAGTTAATCGGTCTAGGGATATTGCCACAACTGATCTTTAATGGTGCAATAGTCGCTATGCATTCATATTCCTATGGAATATAGTGGTGGGGATAAAGAAAACAGCCAGACTAGAGTATGTACAGATACTAGGATTTTAATTCCTTCAAAGTCTAAGTCAAACCAAACTCACTAACAAACTGGAACTTTCATACTTATAAATTTTCATCATTTTCTTGCTTCCAGTTCTAGCATGACCTTACTTAGACTAACCTGAGTCAATGAACCAAGTTTTCAGCAGCTGCTATTTTACTATTATAGTCTGTGTGAAGCTTTCCATGTGAAATGTTAATTTTCACAGTTATTACATTATTCAATTCATACTTATGAACTGAAGACCCTGTTGCTGATTAGAAATCTTCAAACCTTCAGTTGTGTCTTTGATTGCTCAACTTATTCACTCCTGTTCTAAACAGCCTTTAATTAAGGAAATGCTAGTGACAGATAGAGAACAGTGTCATCTCTTGGGAGTTATACATTCTGGCAAATGATGGAAGCCATGAAAATATCACAGGACCACCCAAAGTGAACTGATGTATGTAATTTAAAAGATTAACCTCAACGAGTGGGAAGTATAACAGGTCATCTGAGTCAAGTACAGATTAGTGCAAAAAGGCCAAAGATTCTGTATAAACAATCAATGTAGGCATCCCACCTTTCATAATTAGACACATGTTTAAATTTTAACACTTGAAAAATGTTCAGTTTCAATATTTCAGAGCTCTGCACAGTGTATCTTTGAAAATTGCAATGTGCAATATTGTGCTAATATTATTAACCTTTGCTCTGCTGACTGTATAAATATACATTCACATACCAAAGTATAGTGTCTGTAGGCTAAAGGCAAATTGGAAATATCTCTCATCCTTTTAAGGGGGAGGTTACGATGTCATACGATACCTACGTTTATCCCGGGGGTTTATTCTTCATTTGATTATTTTGTCTACACACATAACTACCACTTTTTTAATATAAAAAGATCCTTAATTTTTCTTTGAACTAATAACTCAGTTTTACCTATATCAAAGCATTTTAAATTCAATTGGCGAGCTACGCATGTGTTTCAAACACCAATAGGCAGCTCAACTTTTTGGGATGGCAAGAAATCTGGCGTGGCAGCAACAGAGCAGAGGATTATCAACAAGGGGCAGGAAGAGCAATGAAGGTCATCTGAAACCAATAAACTGCCAAATAAATTAATTTTTATTTTTGCCAGACATTTTTCCAGTGATCCCTTTAAGGAACGCTGGTTCTGGCCTTTTTCCACTCTGTGCAATAAGCGGGTTTACCCCTGGTTAGGTGCCATGCTAAAGACTACCACAATCACCTCGGGGTCCCAACTATATCATACGTTCTCAATTTGAATAGCTTATTGAGGGTCTTCACCTTGAGCTCAAAGTAATGCAAGAACTGAGTCCAGTAGATCCAGTTCTTCTAATTCATGGGTGATTTCTGTATAAGAAAACTTTCATGACTTGGTCCCAAGAAAGTACAATATATCCTTGAAGATGTGTAGCAATATGTGTAAACACTTTAGAAGCCTGCATTAAGGTCAGTCAATAACACACAAAAGAGTTTGAACTGTAACAAACAAAATAGTAAGACATCCCTGAACACAAAAAAATGGAGTAACAGTGAAACATATGACTGAAGGCACAGTGGTGCCAACAAGTATCTTGCTGATTAACATCATCACCAGTTTATCTCATCAACGGGTTAATTATAACTGATAAATCCTTTCTATCTTGATACAGATTTATGCTACCCAGCACTTCTTTTTATTTAAACAGTAATTTGCCGTTAACCTGTTAAAAAAAAGTGATTTCTAAAATTTATACTAAAATCATAGTACTGTACCTATTTCAAAACAAACTACTTTGCAACATTGAAAGTTAGTTTTAATAAATGCACATAAAATGCTTTAAGAAAGCAGAAAATTTTAATCCTTTTTAAAACTCTGCTGAATCGGATTAACAGAAGAGTAATATTATCAATCTTTTCGCCATCTTTGGTAGGTTTTGTCTGGAGGTAGGTACATATTATCTAATTGTGTTTTAGTTATTATTGCAGTACCCCAATGACAAACAGAATTGTCAGAACTGTTTTTGTTTTATTTACTTCAAACTACGGAAAGTGTTTAATTAGTTCAGTTTCTTAACACATGCCAGTTAGCAACTTCAAAAGAAAAAAAAGGTTGGCTTCTGATTCTGATACCTGAAGTGATGAATCACCGGCGAGTTCCCGACAGAGAAAAAAAAATTAAAATAGAATACCGGGGCTTACTCTATAAAACATGTTGGTTGAAATTACTGACAATCTTCAAAATGGATGCCATGTGTAAATTATTAAGTATAATTTGAAATTAATAATGCAGTTTGTGGCTTAGAGTTGTTTTTTTAAAAATCACAAAGCTGAAAGCAGCACTGTATATCAAATGTGCAAATGGATCTGTTGATGAAAAGTACGATGCACTTTGTTCACAACATTCTAAAACACAGTGAAAGTTCTGACATTTTATATTCATGAATGCAAGTCCTTGCTGTACATCAGCATCTTAAATTTCTCGCTGTGAAAGTGCCTTTATAAAAGCCTCATATTTTTTTTTATTTATCCCAAGTTAAGCTAATTTTATTTTTATGTACAAAGGGCCACATTTTTCATTTTCCCCTCGATAAAGAAATGCATTATACATGCCTTTCCATTTATAATGGTATCTCTGACAGAATGACAGTGTATATTTTCAAATGTTAATACAGGGTACTTGATCAAAAACAGGCCACTTTAGCTGCAAGCTACAAAGAAAAATTGTTCCTCTTGCTGCATTTAGCAGGTTGATATAAAATTTTGCTTGATAGTACTTAGAATGGCATTGCCAACACTGTAGAAAACATATTTCTACGTGGGGGGTGGGGGGAGGGGGAGGGAGAGGAGGTGGCTCCAAACAAGCCAACACTTGGTTAGCACGAAAGTTGCCACATATTATTCTCACATATTGAACTATATCAAACGAAAAGTCTTTGTGGCACAGCAGTCTCAAACATATTACTGATATAGTAATGAACTCAAAGTTATACACGACGACCGAAACTTCCTCACGCATTCTGCTGGACCCCTGTCAGAACTCCAGTGGGATCTGACAGAACCTACCGGAAAATGTCAGGGACCCATTTGTGCTGGTTCTCCACCGTTTCTGGGATTTTCCAGTTGGCCTTGTAAGGGTTGGAATCTCTGCCTGCCCTGTACAAGCCAATGACACTTTCCTAGCTCAGTCTAGTCCCACCGTATCTCTGAAGTCTGGCATACCAAGTGAGATGAGGTGTACTGGCCACCAGATGGGTGAACGTGGGCCCCACCAGAGCAAGGGGAGTGTTGTTTGGAACCCTATGACATGTTCCATAAGGAGTGGGTTGCCAGGACAACTAGATGACCCCACACATGGCAGCTCAGTGTCTGAAACAGTTTAATGGCCTTACCAGGTCTGGCAGGATAAGAGAAGTCAGCCACATAGTCCAGTAATTCATTGAATTAAGCATGTAAGCAACTTACAATCACTTCCCCCTCACTATGTTAAAGTTCTTGACTAGCTTACCATGAACATCTATGGAGGTAACGCGATGCTGAGATTATCGTGGATAGCACGTTCAGTGAGATGGTCACACCGCAGGTAAAGATTACGCAGGCAGAAAGGACATGGGTGACCACCAGGCAGAGTAAAAGGACTAGGCAGGTAGAGCAGGAGTCCCCTGGGGCCATCTCCCTCTCAAACAGATATTCCGCTTTGAATATTGTTGGGGGAGATGGCTTATCAGGGGAATGCAGCAAGAGCCAAGACCGTGGCACCACGAGTGACTCAGCTGCACAGGAGGGGAGAAAAAAGAATGGGAGGGCAATAGTAATAGGGGATTCCATCGTAAGGGGAACAGATAGACGTTTCTGCGGCCATGGACGTGACTCCAGGATAGTATGTCGCCTCCCTGATGCTAGGGTCAAGGATGTCACGGAGCGGCTGCAGGACATTCTGAAGGGGGAGGGTGAACAGCCAGAGGTCGTGGTCCATAACGGTACCAACGACATCAGTAAAAAAAGGGATGAGGTCCTGCAAGCAGAATATAGGGAGTAAGGAAAAAATTAAAAAGCAGGACCTCTAAGGTAGTAATCTCAGGATTACTCCCAGTGCTAAGTGCTAGCGAGAGCAGAAATAGGAGAATAGACCAGATAAATGCATGGCTTGAGAGATAGTGTAGGAGGGAGGGGTTTAAATTCCTGAGGCATTGGGACCGATTCTGGGAAAGGCGGGATCTGTACAAGCTGGACGGGTTGCACCCAAGCAGAACCGGGACCAATATCCTCACGGGGGCATTTGCTAGTTCTGTTGGGGAGGGTTTAAACGAGTATGGCAGGGGGATGGGAACCAAAGGGCAGGTACAGATAGGACAAATTCAGACTAGGAAAAGGGAAGTAGAAAAGCAGTTAGTGACATAGTTAGCAACTCAGAAAGGCAAAAAAAGCAAAAGTTAAATAGTGTTTAGCACGGGAATTTGATGGGGTTAAAGGGTATGTACTTCAATGCAAGGAGTATTACAAACAAAGCAGATGAGCTAAGGGCACAGATAGACACATGGCAGCATGATATCATTGTTATAATGGAAACCTGGCTTAAAGAGGGGGATAACTGGCAGCTTAATATCCCTGGATATAGAGTTTTCAGGCAGGATAGAGTGGGTGATAAAAAGGGTGGGGGGGTAGCATTATTGGTTAAAGAATCAATTACAGTTGTGAGAAGGGATGATCTGCTAAATAGATCATCAATCAAGGCCATATGGGTTGAGCTAAGAAATAAAAAAAGGGGCAGTCACACTACTAGGAGTGTACTATAGACCTCCGAATAACGAAAAGGAGATAGAAGAACAAATTTCTGAGTGCAAAAATAAGAGGGTAATAATAGTAGAGGACTTCAACTACCCTAACATCAACTGGGATTCAAACAGTGTGAGAGGCACAGAGGGCGCAAAATTCTTGATCGGTGTCCAGGAGAACTTTTTTTAGCCAATACGTGACAAGCCCAACAAGAGGGGATGCAATTCTAGATTTAGTCCTAGGAAATGAAGATGGGCAAGTGGATGAAGTGACAGTGGTTGACCATATTGGGGATAGTGACCACAATTCAGTTAATTTTAGCATTATTATGGAAAAGTACAGAGTTAAGTCAGGAGTAAACGTTTTAAATTGGGGGAAGGCAAATTTTACAGAACTAAGAGGTGATTTGGCAGAAGTGGACTGGACACAATTACTTCAGGAGAAATCAGTGGCAAGCCAGTGGGAGGCACTAAAAAGTAAAATTCTACAGGTATAATGCAGACACGTCCCCTCAAAGAAAAAGGGTGGCACTGCCAAATTTAGAGCCCTCTGGTTGTCTAGAAGTATACGGGGCAAGATAAAGCAGAAAAAGAAAGCTTATGACTGTCACAGAAAACTAAATACTGCAGAAAGCCTAGAGGAGTATAGAAAGTACAGGGATGACGTAAAAAAGGAAATAAGGAAAGCAAAGAGAGGGCTTGAAAAAAATATTAGCTAGTAAGATTAAAGAAAATCCAAAGAGGTTTTATCAGTGTTTAAGGAAAAGGTGGGACCTATCAGGGATGATAAGGGCAACTTGTGTGTAAAAGCAGAGGTTGAGGGTAGGGTTTTAAATGAATATTTTGATCTCCGTATTCACAAAGGAAAGGGATAATCTAGACGTAGTAGTTAAAGAGGAGAGGTGTGAAATATTGGATAAGGTAAACATAACGAGAGAGGAAGTACTAGAGGGACTGGAATCCTTGAAAGCTGATAAATCACCAGGGCTGGATGGATTGTTTCCTAGGCTATTGAAGGAAGCCAGGGAGGAAATAGCGGATGCTCTGAGGATCTTTTTCCAATCCTCACTAGATACAGGGGAGGTACCGGAGGACTGGAAGACTGCAAACGTAGTACCATTGTTTAAAAAGGGTACGAGGGAAAGGCCGAACAATTATAGGCCGGTCAGTCTTACCTCGGTGGTGGGCAAACTATTAGAATCAATACTAAGAGATAGGATAAACTGTCACTTGGAAAGGCATGGTTTAATCAGGGATAGTCAGCATGGATTTGTTCAGGGAAGGTCATGCCTTACAAATCTGATTGAATTCTTTGAGGAAGTGACAAGGAGGATTGATGAGGGTAGTGCAGTGGATGTTGTCTACATGGATTTTAGTGAGGCATCTGACAAGGTCCCATATGGCAGACTGGTCAGAAAGGTAAAAGCCCATGGGATACAGGGAAATTAGGCAAATTGAATCCAAAATTGGCTCAATAACAGGAAACAAAGGGTAAAAGTTGATGGATGTCCGTTTCCAGTGGTGTGCCACAGGGCTCAGTGTTGGTCCCGTGCTGTTTGTGGTATATATTAATGATTTGGACTTGAATGTAGGGGACATGATTGGCAAATTTGCAGATGACACAAAAATTGGCCGTGTAGTTGATGGTGAAGAGGATAGCTGTAGACTCCAAGAAGATATCAATGGGTTGGTGGAGTGGGCGGAAAAATGGCAGATGGAGTTCAACCCGGAGAAGAGTGAGGTAATGCACTTAGGGAGGGCAAACAGTAAAAGGGAATACGCAGTAAACGGGAATATATTGAGAGGGGTAGAGGAAGTGAGAGACCTTGGAGTGCATGTGCACAGGTCCCTGAAGGTGGCAGTACAGGTAGATAAGGTTGTGAAGAAGGCATACAGAATGGTCTCTGTTATTAGCCGAGGGATAGAATACAAAAGCAGGGATGTAATGATGGAACTGTATAAAATGCTGGTAAGGCCACAGCTGGAGTATTGTGCACAGTTCTGGTCACCACATTACAGGAAGGACGTAATTGCTCTGGAGAGACTGCAGAGAAGATTTACAAGAATGTTGCCAGGGCTTGAAAATTGCAGCTACGAGGAGGGATTGGATAGGCTGGGGTTTTCCTTGGAGCAGAGGAGGCTGAGGAGTGACTTGATTGAGGTGTACAAAATTATGAGAGGCCTAGATAGAGCAGACAGGAAGTACCTGTTTCCCCTAGCGGAGAGTTCAAGAACCAGAGGACGTAGATTTAAGCTGATTGGCGAAAGGATTAAAGGGGACATGAGGAAAAACTTTTTTACCCAGAGGGTAGTGGGTGTATGGAATTCGCTGCCCAAATTGGTGGTAGAGGCAAGGACCCTCAATTCTTTTAAAAAGTACCTGGACCTGCACCTAAAGTGCTGTAAGCTGCAGGGCTACGGACCAGGTGCTGAAGGTAGGATTAGAATGGGCACCTGGTTGTTCTTTGAGCGGGCGTGGACACGATGGGCCAAATGGCCCCCTTAGAATCATAGAAGTTTACAACATGGAAACAGGCCCTTCGGCCTAACATGTCCATGTTGCCCAGTTTATACCACTATGCTAATCCCAATTGCCTGCACTTGGCCCATATCCCTCTATTCCCATCTTACCCATGTAACTGTCCAAATGCTTTTTAAAAGACAAAATTGTACCCGCCTCTACTACTGCCTCTGGCAGCTCGTTCCAGACACTCACCACCCTTTGAGTGAAAAAATTGCCCCTTTTGTATCTCTCCCCTCTCACCTTAAATCTATGCCCCCTCGTTATAGACTCCCCTACCTTTGGGAAAAGATTTTGACTATCTACCTTATCTATACCCCTCATTATTTTATAGACTTCTATAAGATCACCCCTAAACCTCCTACTCTCCAGGGAAAAAAGTCTCAGCCTTCTGTGCTGTATTTTTTGTATGGTTCTAATGTACAACCTTCAACTGCAAGTATTGCTTCACTCACACCTTTACATGCGTTGACCCTTGGTTCATCCATCTATCATCGCCTCCATTAAGATCTCCTCATTCTTTCTCCCAAAATGCATCACTTCACACTTCTCGGTATTAAATTTCATCTGCTATATGCCTGCCCATTTCACCAGTCTGTCTATATGCTCCTGAAGTCTGCTACTATCCTAATCATCGTTCACTATATTTCCAAGTTTTGTGTCATCTGCAAACTTTGGAATTATACCCCCTATAACCAAGTCCAAGTCATTAATATATATCGAGAAGAGCAGTGGTCCTAATACCGATCCCTTGAGGACACCGTTGTATACTTCCCTCCAGTCTGAAAATCAATCGTTCACCACTACTCCCTGCTTTCTGTCTCTTAGACAATTTTGTATCCACGCAGCCATTGCCCCTTTAATCCCATGTGCTTCAATTTTGCTAACAATAGGAGTAGGTTGTAGCTGGTCCATCTCAAGACATAGCTGCTGTGAAACAAGTGCCACTAAGTCCCAAGAGGCTCATATATTGAGAGTAGCCTGCCACCTCACAAACACCTGCCATTCAGGTAGCACTTAGGAGGAGTCCTAGTTTAGGATTAAGAGTTTACTTTTGATACAGTGGCACCAAGGGGAAGCGCAGTGGTAAGAAGCTTAGATGCATACATACTGTATGGGTTTCAGTTAAAGTTATGGTTGCACTTAAGTTGCTGTGCATGCAGGAATTGCTCCTGATAATGTTTGTAAGTGGCTTTGATGAGTTGAAAGAATGGGAATTATGTGAGTTGATGTATACAGGGAAGGCTACATAAATGATGCCATCTTAATGGTGGAAATGGGTACGGTGCATACAGAACTATTTGTGCAATGATCATATGTGGTTATAAAGAGAAGGTCTCAAGTAACAGTGTGGCATGAACGTGCCTTGCAGCCAGCAGCCATGAAAAGGTTGTTCCCTGCCTTTGCTGCTTCTCCTTGGACAAATGGAGGTAAGAGTGCCTCTGCCTGTATTCTCAGATGTGGGGGCATTAGTGGATAGGTGGCATGCGTCTCTGGTGTAGCTTCACCAGCCTAATCTCCCTCCATTCCTACTCCCCTTCTTTAGGAAGTAAAGGTAGAGGGAAAGCCCTAATGGGAGACCCATTTTATGTCGAGTCTGAGGGAGGGTAGAAGGGGAAAGCAGCCCCACAGCAAATGGCAGAAAGGCAGATGGTGACAAAGTCAGCTGGGGCAAAAAAAAACAAATCCATAATTGGAGAAGATACAAGTATTCTACAAAGCTTTAAATATCTATAAATTTACTTCCACCTTTTTCCCAATGACTAGCAACCCTACACAACTGTTGGATACATAAGTGATTACTGCTAAGAACAAATGAGTGATAATGATGAAAAATTAGGCATATGACATCACCGTCGACATCCACCAGAAATGATGGTAGAAAATTAGGTTAACACTAAAGTGGGTGAAGATCCAGCGTACCAGATTCCCACACCATTTCCCACAGTTCCTTGCTGGAATATTGGCCAAAAATTAGGTTGTATTCATAGAAAAATCTAGTAAGGACCTCAAAAGGGAAAAGAAAGTCTAAATTTTGGGGGATATAATTTTAAATAGTCTTGTTCCCACCTACATAGTCAAATAGAAAGAAAATTGTTGTATTCTATTATGACAACCAGAATTGCCTTCAGAGGCAGTATAACAATCTACCTTACCTGCACAAAACTCAATCCCCAGTTAACCATTCCTATCAATTCTTCAGCGGCAGACAAAAAAAAACAAATGCTTAGAACTGATCAATTGTACATTCTTGTTATGATGCAAATATAAGTAACTATATGGCTAGAGTAAACCATGAGTTTACATATATTAGAGATTTTACTCTTATTGACTGCATTTATGAAATATATATTTAAATGGAGACCAGGTAAATCATTTATAAGTCATCTTTGGGCAACCTACAACATTTATACTACAGGTCGAGAGTGGTTTAGTTATTATCTCGATGAAAAAGATTACTTCCCTGGCACATCTTTAGGCATATCTTATCACTGGAGCATGGTGCCTCTTCAGAGCATCCTTTACAGTGATTATTAGGTTACATGCTGTACAAAAGCTATAAGAATCCCTGCAGATTTCACTTATCATACTGAGAGCTTTTGCAAGCTTCTGAATGAGTTGATCAGCTGAAGTGGTGCTGTTTAAGTAATAAAACTACAGTGAATAAAGTGCATGACCACATAAAGCAATGCACTTAAAGCTTTTTGTAGATGGTTATATTTTAACAATACAGGTTACCTCAAGCTTGATTCTGCCAAAGGCTACTCTATTAAAATAGAGATTGCTATCTACAAAGAATAGCAAAAGTGCATTTCTCAATATGTGCTTGTATTTAATTCTGTGCCTTTTTATTCAAGTCACGTGAAGTACCATAGTGTATTTAGTTTTAATCGTAGCAAAGCATAAGAGTATTCAATGGGGAATTCCAGCCCCCCTCTCCACCCAAAGCCACTCTTCCCTGGATGTTATTGACTACATGATGAAGTAAAACATTGGTGTATTAATATGCCATCAGTGATGGAACAGGAATTCATATCTAGGAATACTAAAACGGCAATTTTCTAACGTCATCTGAGGATATCTGGAGACAGTGGTAAGTGAAGGTGAGAGACTTCTCAACATGCACAGAGAGGAAATGAGTGAATGAATCACCCCATGATGATGGTGTTAATGTAAATAGAGTGCTGATTATACATCTGTATTCTCTGATGTGGAGATGCCGGTGATGGACTGGGGTTGACAATTGTAAACAATTTTACAACACCAAGTTATAGTCCAGCAATTTTATTTTAAATTCACAAGCTTTCGGAGACTTCCTCCTTCCTCAGGTAAATGTTTCAGGGAATGTTTCCTGAAACATTTACCTGAGGAAGGAGGAAGTCTCCGAAAGCTTGTGAATTTAAAATAAAATTGCTGGACTATAACTTGGTGTTGTAAAATTGTTTACATCTGTATTCTCTAGCAGTGTAGGAAAAAGGGAAGAGGGATTGATGAGTAAAATTTCTGAAATATTGTAATGATTTGTCACAGAGCTGATTTGCACTTTAAGGTTCATAGCTCACTGCAGCTATAAATATTTTACAAAATATATATAATTGCCAGTAACAGCAATGCACTCTCTTCATCTTCACATTTGGTGACTTTCCCCAACTTTTCTCCCTGCTACAAGCACATACTCTAAAGCCACATGTTAAAATGGATTTTTATTTTAATTATCACCCATTGGATGCAATTTTTCCCATTGGTAATAACAGACTGGTGTTACTATTGTAAACAATTTTACAACACCAAGTTATAGTCCAACGATTTTATTTTTAATCCCACAAGCTTTCGGGGGCTTTCCCCTTCCTCAGGCGGTGTGGAAGTGACAATTTCGAATCCTTCGCATTTTAAGATCACATAACAAAGCCTGGTGATTACTGCCCATTGCCAAGGCAATCACAGTGAGCAGACAGAAAGGTGTCATCTAAAAGGCCACTGAATATACAACCCCCCCAAAAAAAAAGAGAGACAGACAGAACGAAGACAGTCAATGACCCGTTATATTAAAAACAGATAACATTTGTTCGCTGGTGGGGTTACGTGCAGTGTGACATGAACCCAAGATCCCAGTTGAGGCCGTCCTCATGGGTGCGGAACTTGGCTATCAATTTCTGCTCGACGATTTTGCGTTGTCGTGTGTCTCGAAGGCCGCCTTGGAGTATGTTTACCTGAAGGTCGGTGGCTGAATGTCCATGACTGCTGAAGTGTTCCCCAACAGGGAGAGAACCCTCCTGTTTGGCGATTGTTGCGCGGTGTCCGTTCATCCGTTGTCGCAGCATCTGCATGGTCTCGCCAATGTACCATGCTCTGGGGCATCCTTTCCTGCAATGTATGAGGTAGACAACGTTGGCCGAGTCACAGGAGTATGAACCGTGCACCTGGTGGGTGGTGTCCTCTCGTGTGATGGTGGTATCTGTGTCGATGATCTGGCATGTCTTGCAGAGGTTACCGTGGCAGGGTTGTGTGGTGTCGTGGACGCTGTTCTCCTGAAGGCTGGGTAATTTGCTGCGAACGATGGTTTGTTTGAGGTTGGGTGGCTGTTTAAAGGCGAGTAGTGGAGGTGTGGGGATGGCCATAGCGAGGTGTTCGTCATCATTGATGACATGTTGAAGGCTGCGGAGAACATGGCGTAGTTTCTCCGCTCCGGGGAAGTACTGGACGACGAAGGGTACTCTGTTGGTTGCGTCCCGTGTTAGTCTTCTGAGGAGGTCTACGCGATTTTTCGCTGTGGCCCGTCGGAACTGTCGATCGATGAGTCGAGCATCATATCCCGCTCTTACTCGGGCGTCTTTCAGCATCTGTAGGTGTCCATCGCGTTCCTCCTCGTCTGAGCAGACCCTGTGTATTCGCAGGGCCTGTCCATAGGGGATGGCCTCTTTGACGTGGTTAGGTTGGAAGCTGGAAAAGTGGAGCATTGTGAGATTGTCCGTGGGCTTGCGGTAGAGTGAGGTGCTGAGGTGCCCGTCTTTGATGGAGATTCGTGTGTCCAAGAAAGAAACTGATTCTGAGGAGTAGTCCATGGTGAGCTTGATGGTGGGATGGAACTTGTTGATGTTATCATGGTGTTACTATGGCAGTATGTTAATCGCCAGCAGTAACCACCTGACTTGCAATTTGACAGTAGTGATAATAGTGACCCTCCATCAAGGTTGCAATTTGCTCTTCACTGCACTGCAATTTATTGGAATCTTCTGCTGAAGCACTGAGCTTGGGATGATCCACAAAGTTTAGAGGGAGGGGATGGTTGACAACATGCACTGTCACCTGACTTTCCCTTTCTGATGCCAATGCTACTGTCAGTGGGGACTAAACTGTTAGAAGCTGACCTTATTCTGACTGTAGTAGTTTCATAAAGGCTGATTTTAACTCCCATCGGGAAAACGGCGGGATGGAGTCAGCGAACGGCGATCCTACTAAGGAGTCTTTGTTGGAGGCCCAGAAGATTGCCACTGGTCAGCTGCTCACCCGTTTTGGGTGGAAACTGGCAGCTGGCGGGAGTGGGGGGGGGGGGGGGGGCTAAGATTGGACAGCCTAAATGCCCCTCGCCAGCACCAAGGGAAGGCGACTGGAAGTAAGGCAAGTCCAGGAATTTGGGGGGGCGGGGTGGAAGAGCTATTGAAGGGACTGAGGGAAGTTAGTCTCAATCTTTCCAGTGGATAAATTATGCAAGTTAGTTTTCCTATGCTTATACAGATGCACTTGGATTGTAACACAGCACATTGCATGTTGTTTGTAGATTCTCCTTTAAAAATCCTTATTTTCCCATCTTATGTAACAGGAATCAGTAGGGCAGTTTAGCTATAGAATCCAAATGCGCCAGTGGCTCTGTGGGTAAATTCATTGTATGTATAGGCTTGGGGTTGGCTTGAGAGAACCTTGATGATTGGCTTCACATTAAGTGGTGGTCAAGAGCCTGCTCCAACACAGATCGCTGGTCATCCTAAAATAACAGCTAGTAGCAGGGACGTGGCATATGGAGGTATGGTTGAGGCAGTTCTCTCTCAGGGTGATGCTACATCTATACAACACAGCTTCCCCTCCCCCAGGGACTGTCGAAGTGGCAGTCCAAATCAGGCCCATAGGCTCCTTTTATCCAACCTATATTGCAGATACAATGCTGGTTTCAACGATTCAATGATTCGTTTCATTGAGTGCTAAAACTAACCTTAGTTGAAATCACTTTGTGCGCCTAAGAGGTAAGCAGCACGGCCTGGATGAGTGGGTCAGTTGTAACCCTTTAAATTTTTCTGTCTTGGAGGACAAGGAAAGACTGCTCCCTGATGGTGGATTTAGACCCAAAAAAGGAGCAGCTTTGTAAACCAATCAGTCCTCCAGCCTCAGAATTTCAAACAGATAAAGCTGAATGTTCACTGTTTTCATGCTGGGGGAAGGAGGGGAAAAAGGAAGTGAAGGATTAGGAAGAAAACTGAAGGATCTTGATTTTGTTTTTTGTGTCCAGCAAGTCTGGCTTTTTGTGTGTATGACAGGTCTTGTTTTTGTTTGTGCATGGTGCTGCTTCTTTGTATATGGAGTGTTGCAATTTTTGTGTGTAGGAGTGTTTGAATTTTCTTTGTATCATTGCTTGCATTTGTGTGAAATTATATAGCCAGCTCTAAAAGATTGGGCATCCCTGATACTTCCTGAATCAAAATGACTTGCTGTGCAGATTCACAATCAGAATTTGCTCAGCCTCTTGTACTTTTCTTACTATCATGGCTGCACTAAATTTTCAAATTAACTGAAAACCTTGACGTGGTTATAGAAACTTGAAGGCACAGCTAGAATAAGAATGTTAATGCAATAATTTGCTTCACAAGGCACACTATGAAACATCAATGCATATTGATAATAGGATGAGCTAACCATTACATGGGAATTTTTACACTTTCCCTTTTTTATTTTTTCAGTGATGGATACAGGTCTGACACTGCTGGGTCTTTTCAGAAAGTAATTTAACACAAGGTTAATTCTGTCTGGTGCATGACAATTGGGTGGAATTAGGTTTATGGAAAAAGACTCCAATAAATTGGACTGAATTAAATGCTGTGACTCCTCTTAAGCTTTTTAGTTACTTTTCCTCCTTGAGTAGGCAAGAGAACTGTTACAATTGCAATATGTTTCCCATTCTTCGATGACCTTTGATACTACCTTTTTCTCGATGAGTAGTTTTGTTGAGTTATTGGATACTGAAGTAGTTTAACTGTTGGTTCATCACTGTTTAAACTGTGATACACAATTGTCTGCATGTTTGTGGATTGCACTGATTGAAACAAATTAAATGTGTTCATAGAGACTAACTGTCTGCAGTGAAATCATTGCTAACAACTATCAGGCCATGGAGACCACCTGTCTAGAAAGGTCACATAACCGCAGTCCCAAAAGGTTTTTAATGATTGTAGAATGGGCAAAAACCCATCTATTATAGACACCTGTCTGTAGAAGCATGGGGCATCCTTTTAAAGCCCAGCTCTTCCATGGGGATTGTGAGAGACAAGTCATTACTTATTAACTTAGAACATATTAAGCTGTTATTATAATGATACAAGTCTAAGCAGTGAAGTCAAAGATGGCAACTGATTTATTAAACAGGATATCCCAGTTAAGCTTAAAAGCTTGTTTGCAATGGGTTCTTGTCCAAGGGTATCTAACAGACAAAACACAGGACAAAAAAAATTAATGCAAGCCAATTTAACATGGCTCAGTCTTCAACATTTTTAAGTTCTTAGTTCAATGCTGCTATTCATTTGTAAGGTCATTGGCCCTGTCTTTTGAAATGTCTTTCACAATAATGAAGTTCTAAATGTTTGATTTTCATATAAATCCCATGAAACATGATTATAGGGAACTATAGGCCAGTTAGCCTGACATCAGTAGTAAGGAAAATGCTAGAATCTATTAAGGACGTAGTAACAGGGTACTTAGAAAATCATAATATGGTAAGGCAGAGTCAACACAGTTTTATGAAAGGGAAATAGTGTTTGACAAATCTATTAGATTTTTTTTGAGGGTGTAACTAGCAGGGTAGATAAGGGAGAACCAGTGGATGTAGTTTATTTGGATTTTCAAAAGGCATTCAATGAGGTGGCACATAAGAGGTTGTTACACAAGATTAGGGCTCATGGGATTGGGGGTAATATATTAGCATGGTTTGAGGATTGCTTAACGGACAGAAAACAGAGTAGGAATAAACGGGTCATTTTCAGGTTGGCAGGTTGTAACTAGTGGGGTGCCGCAGGGATCGGTGCTTGGGCCTCAGCTATTTACAATCTATATTAATGACTTAGATGAAGGGACCAAGTGTAATGTATCCAAGTTTGGTGACGATACAAAGCTAGGTGGGAAAGTAAGCTGTGAGGAGGACGCAAAGAGACAAACAGGTTAAGTGAGTGGGCAAGAAGGTGGCAGATGGAGTATAATGTGGGGAAATGCGAGGTTATTTGCTTTGGTAAGAAAAATAGAAAAACAGAATATTTTTTAAATGATGAGAAACTATTAAAGGTTGGTAGTCAGAGGGATTTGGGTGTCCTTGTAAATGAAGCACAGAAAGTAAACATGCAGGTACAGCAAGCAATTAGGAAGGCAAATGGTATGTTGGCCTTTATTGCATGGGGTTTGGAGTACAAGACTAAGGAAAGTCTTGCTGCAATTGTACAGGGCTTTGGTGAGACCACACCTGCAGTACTGTGTTCAGTTTTGGCCTCCTTACCTAAGGAAGGATATACTTGCCTTAGAGGCGATGCAACAAAGGTTCACTAGATTGATTCCTGGGATGAGAGGGTTGTTCTATGAGGAAAGATTGAGTAGAATGGGCCTATACTCTCCAGAGTTTAGAAGAATGAAAGGCGATCTCATTGAAACATATAAGATTCTAAGAAGGCTTGACAGGGTAGATGCTGAGAGGATGTTTCCCCCGGCTGGAGAGTCTAAAACTGGGGGACATACTCTCAGGATAAATGGTCGGACATTTAGGACTGAGATGAGAAGGAATTTTTTCACTCAGAGGGTTGAGTATTTGGAATTCTCTACCCCAGAGGGCTGTGGCTGCTCAGTGATTTTAGTATATTCAAGACTGAGATCGATAGATTTTTGGACTCTAAGGGAATCAAGGGATATGGGGATCGGGTGGGAAGTGGAGTGGAGGTCGAAGATCAGCCATAATCTTAATCAATGGCAGAGCAGGCTCGAGGGGCCGTACGGCCTACTCCTGCTCCTATTTCTTATGTTTCTTTTTTCAAAAGGTAGTTATGAATATCAGCACTTCTGGTGCTGCCTTTAATGCACTCAACCAAGCAGCCCATTTGTTTTTCAACTAGAAGTTTAGCCAGCTTGCTGGAGCATTTTATGTCAGCAAAGAAACCTGTTTTTCAGCGGGTGGAGAGTTAGCAAATTACAGACATAGATTTGTTGTCAGTCAATATGTAGTATAATTGACACTCTGGTCATGTAGAAGGCCATGGCTCAAACCATTCTACCCTTCCACTGAACAACATCATCAACCTGAAAGGCAGCAAAGACCGAAATATAAAGAGAGACAAAACTCGTATAAATGTATCACAAGGTCTCTACCAAGGAGAGATCCTCTCTTCCCTCTTGTTTCTTCTGTAATTGCTGTGCCTACATTATCTCTGTTCGAGGTTGTTTCAGGTGCTATTTGCAATTTCTCCATCTTGTTTACTGTGCACATTTCTGCACAGGTGTCTCAGTTTTGATTTCCCCAGCTATTTCTCTCTATTGCCAAGCTTTGTCCTTTTCTGCTTCTTGGATCAATCCTTCATCTCCTACCTCTAGCCCCTCAATCTCTTGATACCATCCCTAAAATCTGAACCTTTTTAAAGCAACTCACCAACAGAAACATTCATGAGGGTGAAATTCAACTTTGGCAGAAATATAGATCAGGTGGCAGCAGATCAGGTGGGGCGTAGAAGCTGACGCCAGTTTTGCTCCCCTGCCAAAACTAAATTTCAACTCCTGATATTTGCACGAGACCTGCAGATATAATATTTTATAAAGAAAATAAAGCACAGTCAAAATATTATTTAGCATTATTACCATGCAGAGGTGAGTTTTCAAGCCTTTTTTCCCCACTTAATATACAAAAACTGTATGAAATGATTACAGAAATTGTCATGGATCATCTCAGTTGTTATGTCCAAGTAAAGACTCGTGTTGGTGTAACAATGTAATGGCTGCTTTTATTTCATACTGTCTAGAACATTCTCCTCCAGATATAACATTCAATAGAAGACGACACCCTGGAGTGTATTTGCTGTAATATGTGTGCTCCCACCAGGGGGCCCCTCTAGTGTTTAATTGACAATATGCAAGTACCATACTTATCACTTTCCCCCCCTCCAAAGTTTAGGAGTGCCAATAATTATCTCCAAGAATGGTTAGCAAGTTAAAAAAAATCATTAAGTAAAAAATTCAGCAACTATGTCATACAGTAAAGCGATGAAAAAAACTATAGCACTCTCCCAGTAGTAGGTAGGAAAGATGGGTTATGCCAACACTAGAACCATAATGAAAACCACGACACTCATAAGTTGATTTGCCTCAAAATAAATATCAAGTCTTTCTATATACTCACTCCAGCTAGATTCCATTCAGTACTCTTTGATTTTTTCCCACTACTGCTGACATGCTAAAGAAAAAAATTGCAGGGTTGGCCACCAGCTAAGTAATAAACACATCCAATATTCGATCTTCGTAACAGCGTGTTGTGCATTATCCCTGCCGCCACTGTTATACCCCAATAGACACTCAAGTAGTATGGCAATGTAATGGCTACTTTTATTTTAAACTGTCCAGTACATTCTCCCCGAGATACAACATGACAATACAAGAGACGTCCCTGGAGTATCAGTCCTGCAGTATGCTTGCTCCCATCAGAGGGCCCTCTAGTGTTCAATTAACAATATACACGTATAATACATATCAACGGCCACTGGGGAGACCTTTGAGGTCTCACAGTGTCTTGTTTGTGCGTAAGAATCTTTTGGTGTTGATAGGATTTCAACAACCATTAAGCTACAAAAGAATTATGGCAGTTATCTAAATGGCTGAAATTTTATTTGAGCTTTTAACTCCTTCCTAGGGTCTGCTTGCATTGTATTGTATAAAATAGGAGAAATTTGACTTTAGTCCTGTCTTTCCAATTAACTTGTCTACCCTTATTTCTCTGGTACAGTACATATGAACATTCATTTATCAGTTCAATATAGTACATACAAAGTTGCTCTTTGCTGTCAAAAAGCTAATTTAAAAAACAAATTTAGCAGTCACCCGAATGCTTGCGCAGATTGGGCACGGGCTGTCCACTGCTAAATTTTTCAGTGTTGCACCCATTTTACACCAGGATAATTTTTTTTTTTATTCGTTCACGGGATGTGGGCGTCGCTGGTGAGGCCAGCATTTATTGCCCATCCCTAATTGCCCTCGAGAAGGTGGTGGTGAGCCGCCTTCTTGAACCGCTGCAGTCCGTGTGGTGACGGTTCTCCCACAGTGCTGTTAGGAAGGAAGTTCCAGGATTTTGACCCAGCGACAATGAAGGAACGGCGATATATTTCCAAGTCGGGATGGTGTGTGACTTGGAGGGGAACGTGCAGGTGGTGTTGTTCCCATGCGCCTGCTGCTCTTGTCCTTCTAGGTGGTAGAGGTCGCGGGTTTGGGAGGTGCTGTCGAAGAAGCCTTGGCGAGTTGCTGCAGTGCATCCTGTGGATGGTGCACACTGCAGCCACAGTGCGCCGGTGGTGAAGGGAGTGAATGTTTAGGGTGGTGGATGGGGTGCCAATCAAGCGGGCTGCTTTATCTTGGATGGTGTCGAGCTTCTTGAGTGTTGTTGGAGCTGCACTCATCCAGCAAGTGGAGAGTATTCCATCACACTCCTGACTTGTGCCTTGTAGATGGTGGAAAGGCTTTGGGGAGTCAGGAGGTGAGTCACTCGCCGCAGAATACCCAGCCTCTGACCTGCTCTCGTAGCCACAGTATTTATATGGCTGGTCCAGTTCAGTTTCTGGTCAATGGTGACCCCCAGGATGTTGATGGTGGGGGATTCGGCGATGGTAATGCCGTTGAATGTCAAGGGGAGGTGGTTAGACTCTCTCTTAATGGGGGCGACGCATACCAATTTCTGCCCCCAATGGTTTTTGGTATCACTTTCTGTGATAATTCATTATATTTAGGGGTCAACTATGCTGGAAGGAGGCATGAAACCATTTTCAAGTAGCAATTGTGTACAAACTATTGGTAAAATAGTTGATATATTGGTGCAAGTATTTTCTTTTTCCTTTGTGTCTGTAATAGCAGGGTCGGCTTAATGTTAGTAATTGTGATGTGGAAAGAAGAGTTAAGTGCACAAGAGGTGCTAGTTTAATCTCTCCGAACTCTGTTTATCTTAGAAGATGTCACTGGGGATTAATGGAAGCCGTTACACATTTGGCGGCTCCCTTAGATATTCTCTCGGATGCAGTGGTGCTGATCATTTACGTAAACAGTCCACACATATTACACTCAGGCGTATGTCCATACTGCCCAATATCTAATCATACAATAAGTTAATGTGGGGCTGCAACAATAGTACCCCATTATGATCTGGACTGGATATTGTGTCTGTCTCATATGCTCTTGTGCATTTCTCCAAACTTTCCAGAGGCAGATTGAAAACATTTATTCAGATAATATTTGGTGAAATTCCTCTTAGAGTGAAACTTCAATGTAGAGTTTTCATTATATGGGCACTATAACACCAGCAAGTGCATGGAAATACAGAAGAACTGCTCTTTTGGATATAAAAAGGTTCTTACTTTTACATGGTATACCAGGTTATTCTACATTGTGACCTTATTATATACAGGATATAATTTGCAAAAATTCCAGAATTTAGACTGATTGTAACTTGCAGCCAATAAAATCATAAGTGAGTTATAGTGATTTGTGTAACAAGTGAAATAAAATTCATAAAACCATTAATTATGTAGTAAGTGTATTTTAGTTTTCCCAATTTTTGACTCTTTTAATAATTTCATTTGTGCTACAGGCATGATGAAGGAGTAAGTAATTTCCCCTTAAGATTATGTTATAGAACTGAATGTTCGTATGGTAAATTCAAATTTATCAGATGTCAACAACAGCTTGAATTTATATAGTGCCTTTAACAAGGAAAAAAATCTCAAGGCACTTCATTGACGCATAAGGAAAAAATTAACGCTGTAGAGATATTAGGAGGGTGACCAAAAGTTTGTCAAAGGGTTTTGGTTTAAGGAGGGTCTTAGGAGGTGGGGAGACGGAGGGGCTTCCAGAGAGAATTATGGAGCATGGGGTCGAGGCGGCTAAAGGCAGAGAAAAAGAGGGGCAAGGCCATGAAGGGATTTTAGGTTGGAGGTGTTAGGGAACTGGGATCCATTGCCAGCAAGGACAAGAGTGATGGGTGAGCGGGACTTGGTGCGGGATAGAATACGAGCAACCGAGTTGAACGTTATGGAGGGTGGAGGATTGGAGATTAGCAAGAAGAACATTGGAATAGTTGACTCTGGAGATGACAAAGGAATGGATGAAGGTTCCAGCAGCAGATGGGTGATGCAGGGTGATGCCAGGCAATATTACAGAGGTGGAAGTTGGCGATTTTTTGGATGAAGGGAATATAGAGTCAGAGACTCAGCTCAGGGTCAAATAGGATGCTGAGGTTGCGAACAGTCTGGGGAAATATATAGATGAGGAAGAGGAGGTGACCAAGGATCGATCCTGGGGGACTCCAGAAGTGACAGTGAGAGGGCATGAACAGAAGCTATTGCTGGGGATACTCTGGGCACGATCAGATAGTTGAGTGGAACCGAGTGAGAGTAGGCCATTGAGCTGGACAATGGAGGAGAGGCATTGGAAGAGGATTGTGTTCTTGACCGTGTCAAAGGCTGCAGAGAGGTCGAGGAGGGATAATGCACCATGGTCACATCACAAAGGATGTCATTTTTTACTTTGATTAGGGCCGTTTCAGTGCTTTGGTAGGGGCAGAAACCTGATTGGAGAGATTCAAACAAGGATTTGCCGGAAAAATGAGCATGGATTTGGGATTTCCACACAGGTTTTATGCATTACTTCTTTACCCATCCTATTCCCAAATAATGATAGGTCCAAATTATTTTACCTTTGTGGTGCACTTTCGACCAGTTAATCATACATATTAACAATGGCCTCTGATTAAGTCAGGAAGCAGTCACCAAGGACTTAATTTAAAAACTTATGATATATTAGTTTATCATTGCATCTTGCTGGCAGGGAAATTACCACAATGTGCTGGTCAAACAGCTTTAACAGCAGATCAAAGAAAACTATGTAGTCTAGTACTGCTATTCACGCGCATCTTATAGATTTTAACTCAGTTCCATATTTTATTTTCAATTGATTAAGCTCTTTACCAAAAACTGAGCAGTGTAAAATCCTTCCTTTTACTACCTCTGGCTGAGTCCACACATGGACTAACATTATGAGAGCAGGCTCAATCAAGCTGAACGTTTCTTAATCAAAACCATGAAGATGCCCTTTAGGCAATCAGTTTTCTGTATTCAAATGTGAGGTAACTGCAGAGAGAATTGTTGAGTACTTCAGTTTCGCTTCCCATAACAAGTCCTCATTGGAACTCTGCAAGATGTCTCTAGTTATGTTCCGGACCGATTATAAATCTATATTTTGTAAAACACAAAATGTTATTATTACTCAGAAGGTTAAAGGACATGTTTCTATCATATTGGGCCATTAAAATGACTGCCTCTTAGTTATAAAATTGATGCCTTTTTAAGTGTATATTTTAAAAGCATGAGAATGAATTGTACCCTTATCCATCTGGAGATCCTAAAAGAAAATTATTCTAATCCACCTAGTTCTATGTCCATTAAGATTAGGGGAAGTGGTAGATGTGACACGGAGTTTATCATGTCTCACTGAGTAATGGGAGGAAGCTGCAGGTGATCAGAAATCAGATTCTCTGACATACCTTGACATCCAATAGAACAAAAGCTAAACAGTGTACAGAAAATATAGTACATATAAGTATCCATTCCAAGTAATATTTAACAAGCATTCATTGATCCAAGCATTACAGAGGTGACTGAGAGTCTGTTATAAAGCCAAAGCTACAGCTGAGAACATTATTGCAAAATTAGGTTCACTCCTGCGAAGAGAGCAGTAATAATTTACCTAATGCACATAGTCTGGAGGGTGCAATCATTATTTGTTTTATTATACCTGTCATGTTTCAGTCTATATTATGTACTTTTATATATGTCCAGCTTGTCAAGGGGATAATGCTGTCATTGGTTGTATTGAAAGAAGGACCCTGGCAGGTTCCAGCGGATGTCCTTGCCGCCTACTCAGAAGAGCAGGTTAAAATCTTAGCCTGCGGGAGGAGAGTGCAAGCCAGTGGATGAGTCCCCCAGGCAATTTAAATTGCCCGTCCGGTTTCTGCCAGGCAGGCAGGGTTAAAATTACCCCTCTGATAGACTGACCATAAGAGATAGGAGCAGGAGTAGGCCATTCGGCCCCTCGAGCCTGCTCTGCCATTTAATGAGATCATGGCTGATCTGATTTTTACCTCAACTCCACTTTCCCCCCCCTTTCTCCATATCCTTTGACTCCCTTGCTGATCAAAAAATTGTCTAACTCAGCCTTGAATGTATTCAATGACTCAGCCTCCACAGCTTTTTGGGGTAAAGAATTCCAAAGATTCACGACCCTCTGGGAGACGAAATTTATCCTCATTTCCGTCTTAAACGGACTGAAAATAAGTGGGGAGAAAACCCAGAGAAATAAAAAAAAGGGGAAAAAAAATCAAATGCATGACATAACCTGTGACACCAATCGACTATAATGTCTGTTATATTGCCTTGCAACCATTGTCTTTACTCAGAGAGTGGTGAGAATGTGGAACCCACTACCACATGGAGTGGCTGAAATGATTAGCATAGATGCATTTAAGGGGAAGTACATGAGGGAGAAAGAAACAGAAGGATGAGGAGTGAGATATAGTAAGGTGGGAAGAAGCTCTTGTGGAGTATAAACACCGGCATAGATCTGTTGGGTCGAATGGCCTGTTTCTGTGCTGTAAAATTTTATGTAACATTATTTTGAAGTTAACATGATAGTTCCAAACTACTTGAACTTGTCATCATTTGAACCCTTTGATAAAACTTTTAATCAATCTAAGGTATCAGTTATTTCTCTCAGGACTAATCCTGACATTTTCATCAAACCGAATGGCATGGGGACACTGTTGTTGCATGGTGGAAGGATCTTTACTTTGCTAAGCTGAACACCAACTCTCTGACAACTCCTTCTATCTCCCCTTGGAGCACAACCCCACTACTGAACACCAAGTCAACATTTCCAAGACCTTTACTGACCTCACCTGGACATCTTCTCCCCTTGGTTTCCATCCTTATAATACCCCAACAGCCCACTTCCATCTTCTCTATAAACAGAACTATCCTGGTAGACTGATCAGTCCAGCCGGCTCCCGTCCCATTGAATTAATGTCTTCTATCTTGATCCCATTTATCCCACCTTGTCCATTTCTTACTTATCCACATCTGGATAGGTAAGAAATGCCAGGTTTTTTTTTGTAAGTTTTAGTGAACACTCTTTGTTCCAATCCTACTCAGGGTCCCTCCCTGACCTTTCTCCATTACTTTAATGATTGTGTTGGTGCTGCTTCCTGCTCTCACCCTAATCTAGGGATTTTTTTTAAAACTATGCATCAAATTTTCACTCAACCTATGTCCACCTCTGACACTTATCTTCCCTTCCTGGACTTCTCTTCCCTTTATCCAGGGGGACCAAGCCCACTGACTCCCACTGGATTATACTTCTCTTTCTCCCAGTTTCTCCATCACAATTGCATCTGTTCTGATGATGCCATCTTCTACATCAGAGCTCCTGAAATGTTCTTCTTTATCTTCAAGGATACTACTCCACCATGGCACTTCTGATGAAGGGTCGACACCTGAAACTTTGGGGTTAATTTAGAACGGTTTTTGGGTGGATGAGGCATGGAGTGAGTGTGAAATGCACTTGCTAGTCTAAATTTAATGCTGTCTTCAACTTCACGCCCAAAATGGGCATGAGAAGGTCACAGAGTGGCTGTAAGCAGACTTCCAAGTAAAAGGCAGGGAGGGGGTTTTGGGTGGGTCTCAAGGAAAGGAAGGGGGAATTCTGGAGCAGGGTTGGCCATGACTTTCCTTGTGAAGCCCAGAAGAGCACTACTGCTCCAACTGGCCCCACAACGTAAAGTTTTAGACTTACTTGACAGGGTTACTTCTATCTTTCAAACCTGCTTCTGCCCAGTGAGAAAGCTGCCTTTGGTTCACTGCTCAGACCCTGTCTAAAATTGCATCAGAGTCCTATTGATAAAACCTTGATTCACATGAATTTATGAGGCTCCATCTTCTTTAGGCAAACTCTTCACCTGCCTGCAAAACCCTGCAGGTTAAAATCGGAAATGGTCGGGATTTGAACAGGTAAGTTACCCGCTCGTTTTTAACTGTCCACCTGCCCGGTTTCTGCCGGGTGGTTAGGATTAAAATCAAACCCTTTAACTTGCTTGTTCTCTCTACTAACTGACTGACCTGCTGAGTGTTTCCAGATTTTCTGTTTTTGTTTCAGAGTTCCAGCATCTGACATCTTTTGCTTCTTGGTTACAATGATTATTTATCCATTAAAACACACGTGAATATGCGTGCACATAAAGGTCTAATTTAGCCACAGATCAATGATTAAGTTACCAAGAAGCAAACCCATCAGTGTAGCTTAGAGACTCTGATTATTGTTTTTCTTGTAAGTGCAGAAAAAAAATCAAATTGTGTTTCAGGAGATTATGAAATGTCAAACAAATATAGCCTGCAGAGTGTGAATCTTGACAAAAATCAGAGTTTAATTTTGGAACAGTTCAATTTCTTTTTCAAATTTAATGTAATTGACCCAGCTGTTATCCAGTGCAAAATGCTCCTCAGCTATTGCAAACAAATTAGCAAGTGCCATGTCTTTCCATTGCAATAAAGAGGCATTTATGCATTATATGTTATTCTTTCATGAGATGTGGGTGTCGCTGGCAAGGCCGGCATTTATTGCCCATCCATAATTGCCCTTGAGAAGATGGTGGTCAGCCGCCGCCTTGAACCGCTGCAGTCTGTGTGGTGAAGGATCTCCCACAGTGCTGTTAGGAAGGGAGTTCCAGGATTTTGACCCAGTGACGATGAAGAAACGGCGATATATTTCCAAGTCAGGATGGTGTGTGACTTGGAGGGGAACGTGCAGGTGGTGTTGTTCCCATGTGCCTGCTGCCCTTGTGCTTCTAGGTGGTAGAGAACGCGGGTTTCGGAGGTGCTGTCGAAGAAGCCTTGGCGAGTTGCTGCAGTGCATCCTGTGGATGGTACACACTGCAGCCACAGTGCGCCGGTGGTGAAGGAAGTGGATGTTTAGGGTGGTGGATGGGGTGCCAATCAAGTGGGCTGCTTTGTCCTGGAAGGTGTCGAGCTTCTTGAGTGTTGTTGGAGCTGCACTCATCCAGGCAAGTGGAGAGTATTCCACCACACTCCTGACTTGTGCCTTGTAAATGGTGGAAAGGCTTTGGGGAGTCAGGAGATGAGTCACTCGCCACAGAATACCCAGCCTCTTACCTTGTAGCCACAGTATTATATGGCTGGTCCAGTTAAATTTCTGGTCAATGGTGACCCCCAGGATGGTGATGGTGGGGGATTCGGTGATGGTAATGCCATTGAATGTCAAGGGGAGGTATTTAGACTCTCTCTTGTTGGAGATGGTCATTGCCTGGCACTTGTCTGGCGCGAATGTTACTTGCCACTTATCAGCCCAAGCCTGGATGTTGTCCAGGTCTTGCTGCATGCGGCCATGGACTGCTTCACTATCTGAGGGGTTGCGAATGGAACTGAACACTGTGCAATCATCAGCGAACATCCCCATTTCTGACCTTATGATGGAGGGAAGGTCATTGATGAAGTAGCTGAAGATGGTTGGGCCTAGAACACTGCCCTGTGGAACTCCTGCAGCAATGTCCTGGGGCTGAGATGATTGGCCTTCAACAACCACTACCATCTTCCTTTGTGCTAGGTATGACTTCAGCCACTGGAGAGTTTTCCCCTGATTCCCATTGACTTCAATTTTATTTGGGCTCCTTGGTGCCACACTCGGTCAAATGCTGCTTTGATGTCAAGGGCAATAACTCTCACCTCACCTCTGGTATTCAGCTCTTTTGTCCATGTTTGGACCAAGGCTGTAATGAGGTGTGGAGCCGTGTGGTCCTGGCAGAACCCAAACTGAGCATTGGTGAGCAGGTTATTGGTGAGCAAGTGCCGCTTGATAGCACTGTCGACAACACCTTCCATCTTGCTGATGATTGAGAGTAGACTGATGGGGCGGTAATTGGCCAGATTGGATCTGTCCTGCTTTTTGTGGACAGGACATACCTGGGCGATTTTCCACATTGTCTGGTAGATGCCAGTGTTGTAGATGTACTGGAACAGTTTGGCTAGAGGCACGGCTAGTTCTGGAGCACAAAAAATAAATATTGATATATCATTTTTTTTAAATCTAATTGGAGAAATATTAGTCACAGTAAAAAGCAGGATTAACTATGACCTCTCCTTTATATATATTCTTGGTAGGAAATTTGAAAGTGTCCTAACAAAGTGGTTTTGGGGAGTTGACCTCACACATAGTTGGAAAAAAGTTTGTCCTGTAGCCTTCTAAAAAGTCAGTATTTTATGATGAAAGTGGACATACTGACAATCTCTCACCTATGCTGAGATTAAGGAGTAGTCTGTGCAAACTATATTGAAATATCCAGGACCAAAAAAAACAAATGCCCCAAACTGACACCATAACAACAGCAGAGTGGGGCTGATTGGAGTCAAATGGAATGCCAATCCCCCTCCACCCCAAAGAAAACAACTTCACTTTATTGTCATAGAACTGATTCAAATTTCTACTTCTGTTGCTCAATTCCCCTATTAATTTTAATAAATATGACAAAGTTAAAGTTCAACAGCTTCCAATCTTATTGGTAGCACTCTCTGATCCAACTGCATCTCACCAGATTAGTGATAACCATTCTGTGCATAATGAAAGGCGTGCATGTGCATAATGCCCTCTGTCAGATGCTAAGGAGCAGAGCTAGAATGGGAGCATGATTGTCCAATATTAAATGATCTTGGTGCTATGATCTTTAACTTTTATTACATTTTTTTTGGAAATTGGAAAGGAAATGACTCAGTTAGGAATGAACTCTGTGTGGCTAATAAGTAAAGTGCAATGTACATGTGGAGTGCAGGGAGTTTCTGCGACTTAGTTTTGTAAGAAAGCATCCCAGCATTCGGAAATGATAATGTAATTACCATAGAAATTTGACAAATATTGCATAGGTTATTGTTCACCCCTTTAGTGTAATGGAATTTACACACCATTTTAAGCTATATTGCTGTTTATGATTCAGTTAGAAGAGGGGTCAGCAATTTAAACATTCAAGTTCTTTTCCCATGCACACTTTAACCCATCATTACAATTAAAAGCATTGAATAAAAAGTTCCATAAAACTCCAGCAGCGTTGTAGTGGCCTGGCTGTTTATGAGTAGACACTCCAAAGGGGATTGTCTGGGTCCTAAATGAGCATTTGTATTAGTAAAGTGAAATGGTAAAGCTATGAGTAACAGAAGAAAGTATTTATCCCTAATTCAAAATGTCATGTGGCAATTCAAGAGATCGAAAGGATCAATAATCATGCTAATGGTTTACTCTGACCAAGCCCTGTATTGGGGCTGGAATGGGAGGAGGGGGGGGGAAGAGAGAGAAAGAGCACATAAAGAAAAAAATGAATGACATTTATATAGCATTTTATCATACCCCTCAGAAACATCTCAAAAGTATTCCACATAGTTAAAGACATAATGAAAATTGATTACTGTACACTAAAGCCAACAGAGAGAAAGCAGAAGGCAAGTGAAAAAAGTTCCAAATATTTAAAATATTTATACAAATACCATTAGTCTTGATCTTAGAACAAGAGCATTTAAGCTTTTTGTCTTTGTTGATCACATGCAACACCAATTTACTTTTATATAGCGCTTTTAATGTCGAAAAAGGTACCATGGCATTTCACAGAGGCACAATCAGAAATAAATGGATGGCAAGCCAAAGAAGGAGATATCAGGAGGGGGTGACCAAAAGTAAAAACAGAAAATGCTGGAACAGCTCAGCAAGTGAGGCAGCATCTGTGGAGAAAGAAACAGAGTTAACGGGCTCGATTTTAGCACCCGCTATCAGGTGCGTTCTTGGCGGGGGGGCCCCGAAAATCGCAAAATCCAGGAGCGGGACCGGATCCCGCCTCGATCCCGCCCACTTCCGGGTTTCCCGCTGACGCGCCGGCGTGCGCGCGCAGCCCCCGCTGGTGGGAATCCCGCAGGCAATTAAAGCCAGCGGGATGCCACTTGACAATATTTAGTTTGGTATTTCAGGTCATTAACTGACCTGATTAAGGGACTGTGTGTGATTTTTGATCAACATGGGACTGTTTCCCACACTGGGGGAAACACTCCCAGCTCAAATGGACGTGTTGCAGCTGTCAGCCTGTGGCAGCTGCAAAGGTCCATTTGACAGGTGGGGAGGAGACCCTCACCCATTGCAGGAGGCCACTCTGTCACTTGGGACAAAGTTTGGCCTCCACCACCCTCCTCCTGACGGTCAAAGTCACCAACCTGCACACTTACCCCGGGGTCCGGAGACATGTACCTACCTTGCGGACCACCTCAGATGTACATCTTGCGGATGGGGGCCGCCGTAGCTGCAGTCATGACCTCCTCGGAGGGCGAACAGCATCACCAGCCTCACCAGCCTCACCATCCACGCCGTCCACCTCTGACACGTGGAGCTCCACAACAGAATGCTGTGACACATCCACCTGTACAGCAGGAGGGAGGGCTACCGCAGAAAGAGATGCGTCCCGGAGGGCACTACCCTCGCCACAGGGTCCACAGACCGAGGCTCAGCCTCCTGGACCTCTCTGAGCAGCAGTGCACACGGAGGCTCAGAGTCACTCGACATGTAGCCGTGGACATCTGCAGCCTCTTTCATGCCGAGCTGCTCCTGGCTGGCCTGTGCACCATCTTCCTACCTGTCGCTGTCAAAGTCACCACTGCCCTCCCGAACTTCTCCTCCACAGCCTTCCAGGGTGCAACCGGGGACATCGCCGATGTCTCTCAGTCGTCTGCGCAGAAGAGCCCTGCAAATACACCTACACCCACTCTGCAGTGACACAATGGGTGGCATCAGTGGTGGGTCCTCATAGTGATACCCAGGAGCGGGCATTATTGCACAAACCGGACAGGATTGGCGAAGACATGGCAGTAGTGGTGCCAATATATTGTGTGATGTGAGTTGTTCTGAAATTCAGTATAAGTAACAACCATGACAAACCCTCAAACACCCTTGTGCATCCCCTTCATGCTCACGACACGTTTGCCTTACGCTGCCTACTGCACATATGTGATGCATGCCCTGTGGCTGCAGCACAGGTGGTGGCAGGTTGAGTGAGGCTGACCGTGAAAGAGATGCACGAGAGGGTGAGTATGGGATAGAGCCATGAGATTGTATGAGGATTGGGTTGAGTGGTAGTGGCGGGGTGAGTACTGGCGAGGTGAGTAGGTGCAGGTAAGATGAGGATGGGGTTTGAGTGGGTATGAGGGGTGATGTGACAGAGTAGTGTTGGCAGTGCCAAAGGAGATGTGGGGTGGGGGCAGTGATGTGGCAGATGGAGTGTAGAGGAAAGACTACGTGTACTCACTTTGGCTGACCTACTGAGGTCACTGGACCGCCTACTGCACTGTGTGCAGGTGGGCGATATGTTGGTGGCGCAGGTGACCCCCTCTGCCACCTCGAGCCAGGCCTTCCTGGTGGCGGAGGCAGGCCGTTTCCTCCCGCCCGCCGGGTGGAAGATCTCTGTCCTCCCTCTCCTCCTCACCCCATGTATTGATACCTGGGGTGAGGCATCATTAAACTGGGAGCAGCCTTCCCCCTGGGCTGCTCCATGCAGTCATCTTTGCTATTGGTTGCAGCATCTGTCAGTGGAGGACTGCCCCTTTAAATAGAGCGCCTCCAGCTGACAGATCTTACTGCGCATGCGCAGCCCGCCCGATGCGCAGATCAGCAGCGGGGAACCCGGAGGAGCAGGTAAGTGAATCCAATTAGTGGGTTGCCTGCTACGATCGCGCGGGAAACCCACTAATTTCACCGGGCGTGCTTGCCCATCCGCCGAGAACCCGCATCCCTGCTAAAATCGGGCCCAACATTTCAGATCGAAGGCCTTTTGTCAGAACTGGAGGATGTTAAAGAGTTAAAATTTTTGAGCAAGTACAGAGCCAGGGACAGGGAGGGGGTTGGTGGGAGGGAGGGAGGGAGGGGAGGAAGGAACAAAAGGGAAGGTCTGTGATAGGGTGGAGGGCAAGAGAGATTAAATGACAAAAGGGATGATGATGCAAGGCAAGGAGGGTGGTAATGGGACAGGTTAAGAAAAAAAAGTTTGGTCTAGAGGAGCTGTAAATGACAATAGCAGAAACATAACCAGCAGCTGCAGTCCAAAAAAAAGAAAAAAATGGGAGGAGTGGTTATGGTCTGAAGTGATTGAAATCAGTGTTGAGTCCGGAAGGTTGCAAAGTGCCTAAACGAAAGATGAGGTGCTGTTTCTCAAGCTTCTGTTGCGCTTCATTGGAACAGCGTAAGTGGGACAGGAAATTAAAATGGCAAGTGACCAGCAGGTCAGGGTCACACTTGCAGACTGAGCGGAGGTGTTCAGCAAAGCAATCACCCAATCTGCATTTGGTCTCCCCAATGTAGAGAAGACCGCATTGTGAGCAGTGAATACAGCATACTATATTGAAAGAAGTACAAGTAAACCGCTGTTTCACCTGGAAGGAGTGTTTAAGGCCCTGGATGGTTGGAAGGGAGGAGGAGAAAGAGCAGGTGTTGCGTCTCCTGTGCTCGCATGGGAAGGTGCCGTGGAGAGGAGGGCGGGCGTTGGGGGTGATGGAAGAGTGGACCAGGGTGTCGTGGAGGGAGCGGTCCCTTCGGAATGCTGAAAGGGGAGGGGAGGGGAAGATGTGTTTGGTAGTGGGATCGTGCTGGAGGTGGCGAAAATGGTGGAGGATGATACATTGAATGTGGAGGCTGGTGGGGTGGAAGGTGAGGACAAGGGGGACCCTATCATGGTTCTGGGGGAGAGGGGTGACCAAAAGCTTGATCAAAGGGGTGAATTTTAAGGAGGGTCTTAAAGGAAGGAAGGGAGATGGAGAGGAAGAGGGGACATTGGATTTGAACGACGTTGACAAATGTAGATTGGATTATCAGTAAAAGGGTGGATAGTTTGAGTGAGGGTCATTGATATGTGGGTGAAAACCATAACAGAGTAGATTGTACATAGATTGCAGCAGAAACAAGCTTGATGACAAATAAACTTTTTTATAGTTTCTTATATTCTTATGATTCATTTTTCTGTCCAGAAATTCCCCTAAATTTGAGAATTATATTTATGATCAATAGGATGGAAACTTGGGAATGACTTGCATACAATAGATCACATCATTTTGGAAAGAGGTATTTAATATGTAATTGGATTATTATTATGGATCACTATTAAATACAAAACATTTTTTCTATGATATGCTTTCTGTAAGACTCCAAAAGTTAGTATACTGTGTTTTTGCTAGAGTCCTATTACTGTCATCCTGGTTCTCATCTTGAATCTGTAACAAAGATGTTAAATAGGAAAAAAAAACTGTAATTATACTCACAGGGAGCTGAATAGTCAGTATCATGAGAAATTTAGATTTATCTCTAACTGTATAATGATGTTGGGATAAGAAGTTGCATTCAGTTCACTTCTTTGAAAACAAGTTAATCTGTTAGCTTCTTCTGTAGCTGGAATGATATAAGTATTGGTGAGAATTTCATGTTGCAAGCTTTTATAGCCAACCAAAAGTATAAAGGAATTTCCAGAGCAGGAAATGATAGTACAAAACAAATTCTGTCCGCAATTACATCATTACTACATGTCTTTGTTTGACTGCACTCTGATATACAAAATACAGATGGTCTGGATGCAGTTTCTACTCTGATAAATTACTCATTTGAACTCAAAGAAACACTGACCAAAATGGAAAACTGCTTTTTAACCAAGGATATATTTAGAATTATGGTACATTGCCACTTTAAGGGGTATGTCTGACAGAAACTTACGGTTTTGAACAAAAAAGTAAACAAACTATTCAGCAGTATCCAACAAGTCCACCATTGAAACGCTTTGAAAAGTTTAAATAGTATGATCTTCAGATAAAAGCTTTTACATTAAGATTCTGTTGTTTCGTGGCAGACTCACAATCCACTTTCAGACTAAATGCTAGCGTCACTACAGATAACAACAGAAGAGCTTCAAAATTGTGATGTGAACAAGACCAGGGCTGCATCTTCCCATGATACAGGCATGTCTGTGCTTTTTGTTGTTCTTATCACTTGCCTCACCACCAATTCACCGGGATGACAGTGTCCTTTAAGAGGATATATAAAAACAATACCACAGTTATCAAGTTTTAGTTCAGAAACATTACTTTAAAAAAAATGATTCATTGATTCACATTGTCTTCTTTCCATGGTCATATGAAACATATTATTAGAGTGAACAATTACAGCTGGCATTAATAATGCTTGAACATGTGGAAAAATATATTTTTACAATGACTCATTTTGAAATTCCTGTGCAGCCACCATGACATTACTACCTGATTGAATATATAATAAGAGACAGGGGATGAGAAAGAAGGTCTTCGTGACAGGAAGCTCAAAGGTCAGCATGGAAATATGGAACCAACAGGAAGATTGCTAAGAAAGTTCAGTCAGCTGCTAATTAATAACCAGTAATAATCAAGATTAACAGTGTCTCAAAGGCACCTCCCATTGAAAAATATTGCTCTTGTTCCAGAGGGTGGTTTTGAGAAAGGACTTAATCAGTGAAACAAACAGGGAAAAAGGAAGGAAAAGGCTACTGAAGGAGTTACTGGAAATTGTTATGATAATAGAACAGTAATATCATGAAGATTACACAGTCTTTATGGTTTTAACTCTCATCACAACATCTTAGAGTTGACAAATATAAGTAACCTGCAATGTTTGTACCAGTTTCTAAGTCATTTGTGGGTTTTGTAACTGATTGTGAATTGTATCAGATGAATAACAAATAAATGTTTGCCACATGTCTTTTGATTTTCCTTTCTATAATTATTAGATTCTTTGGGAGGGGTTTTAACACAAGCAGGTTTTCGGCAGGCAGGGGACAGGATGAGTGTCCTCAGTTTGAGCTCTAAGCTATTTTAACTCCCACGCCTCATTTGCATCTCATTGGCCAGTTGCCTGCCTGAAAAGGATGGAAAAAAGCGACTGGTCGGCTTCGGACAGGTCAGAATCATGGGGCCAAGTGGCCGTCCGCCAGCATCAAGGTAAGTCACAGGGATGGGGGGCTGTTCTGTGGGTAGGAAGGGGAGGGGAGTCCAGCGCAACAGCGGCCCAGACTTTCCTTATGGAGATCCTACTTTCCACTAAGAAAAGTTTTTGATTTAACTTAGAAGGCCTCCTCTTCTTTCCTGCTCCATAGGCCATTAAAATGCTATTGGGCTCGTAATGACATTATAGGACCCAATTGACATGTAAATGAGGCACCCACATGAGTCAGTCGGGCTCCTTGGCCACCTTAATGAAAGGGCTCAGTTAATTATCCTGTTGGTCCTGCAACAGGAATGCAGCTGCCACTCCACAAGAGACGGCTGGTCTTTTAAAGGGGCAGAAGTGCCCTGAAGATGGGAAAATTAGCTGCCTTGTAGGTTTTGGCAGAGACTGCATGCAAAAGGCAGCGGGGGGTTGAGGCAAGACCCAGGTCTCCAGCAATTTCCCTCCTGTCTGCCCCGTTGCTTCTCGGTAGAGCCTGAGACCCATACAAGGCAAGTTACCAATGCCCTCTTTGCCAAGGAAGCACATTATATACAATTTGACAGTGCTTCCACAGGGACGACTGAATTTCTCGGCATTGCCAGATTCCCCAGGATTATCAGGGCTATTGATTGAACATGTGTGGCATTGTGTACCCCACATATAAACCCCCATATCTATATGAACTGCAAAGGCTTTCATTCCTGAAATGTGAAGCTCATTTCTGATCACAGGCATAGCTTTTGCATGTGAATTCATGAGATATTGGGAATGGTCATGATGTTGTTATAAAAACCAAAATACTGCAGATGCTCAGCAGGTCAGGCAGCCTTTGTGGAGAGAGGAAGGTAGGAAGGTTTTATGCTTCATCAGTCCAGTGTCTCAGCTCTATTTCAACAGCAGAAGCAAGGGCAAGGATGGCTGTTGAGTGACAAGGGATACGCCTGCTCCCATGACTTATGATGCTTCTTTGTAGGGCCACCAGTGCTGCACTGATGCACACACGAAGATAAGGTTAAGAATTGAGCAAGCCATTAGGAGGCTTAAAGGAAATTTCTGGTGACTGGGTAGGTGAAGGGGTAGCTTGCAGTGTGCACCCAGCAGCATCTCATGAATTGTGGTAGCATATTGTGTGTTTCACAACTTTACATTCAGGAAATGACTGAGGGCAGATATCCCAGAAGATGCCAGAGAACCTGATGATGACACCGCTGATGCTGTGGAACCAGCCCATGAAGAACAGGAAGCAGGTGCAGTGGCCACAATTGCCAAATGCCTGAGTATCAGACTCATTTGGCAAAGCTGAATCTAGCTCGATTATTTGGAACTCTCAGCCCATCAAAGTTCTGCCTCCTCTCACCAAGCTCTCTATGGTCTATTTAGAAACCTTGCTCCTCACAGTTAGCCTTCACATTCTAATCCTGAGCTATAACATCTGCATATTACCTCTTCCCCATTGTCATACAAGAGAACCAAACACCAAGCAGCACTTAAATCAAATATTCAAGTGACACAATTACAACAATTTACAAAAACATCATTTGGTTTTGTCATCATCATACCCTTTGTGATCATGCGAGTTTTTCTGCGGCCTATTCTAACACTTCTTTTACATGCCACCTGAGGGCCTGACCTGCTGCAAAATAATATGAGCCCCTAGGGATGGAGGTGGCCATTCTCAGGGCTCCCAAGTCCTGGGACGGATACAGGACAGGTTATGGAGGTCCTACTTACAGGCATAACCATTTCCTTCCACATGGCCTGTGCTGCTTCATGCCATTGCTTCTTTCTTGGTTTTCCAACAATCACATCCCTTTGTTCTCAAATTTGTGCTAGAACCTTGCCTTTTTTCTTCTTTAGTCTCAGCATGTGAGGCAGCATCTTTGTGCAAATTTGTGCTAGAATTGTTCCTTTTTTCTTCTTTAGCTCCATCCATTTCAGTCACCCTTCCAAAAGTCTGTTCATCTCTTTATCTGCACAGAACTCTTAAATATGGAAGTGCGTCCTTTTTTCACCACCTTCGTGAATTTTCTGCTTTTCCCTGGCATATCTGGCTCCTTTTGGTGGGGCTCCTGCTCTTGTCTCACTAGCATTATTTAAATTAGCTGACCCTGGAATTTCTGCCGGGGTCAGCCTCCCTCGATTTCGACGAGCATAAGTACCACTCTGCCAGCCATGGCCTTATTTCCAGGCCAGGAAGTTCTACTATGGAGTTAAGTTATCCGCTGAAACAGAGATGTCGTAGAGTTAATGGGAATTTCAGTTTGGCTGGTCACAGATTTTACTTCACTAACGAGTAACAGTTACATTAAACCAGGGTTCAAACAACAACATGCATACAGCGCCTTTAATGTAGAAAACCAGCTTGTAAAACACTTCATCATTCCACCCAACTCATCTTACACTGGGAATATTGATACTAAAATGCTAGTTTGCCAGCTAATGTCTTTTTCAGATATGCTGACTGTCAATTCAGAGTTGCAGACTGCAGCACTAAAATAGATGGCAGAACTCCAAGGAACCCTTTAGAAGTAAATTCAATCCACTTTTATCTCTTTACTAAGATGAAGTAGTGCTGAGAACTGACTTTACATCTCTTTCCCACCCACTGCCTCCCAAATAGTATGTTCACTTCAAAGGTGTTCCCTTCCATGCAACCTCGTTCAGCTCGGAAGGCAGATCAGTCGATCACAAATTTCTATGTGACCCCATGTTGATGTAGTCCACGAGCTTCTCCTTCAGATGCGGGGATGTATATTGGTAAGACTTTCATGCTACATGTTCTAATAACTAACCAAATTTGTAAAGGAATCTCCGATATAGAAAGTGCTTGTCATAAGGAAATCCTATTCAGGGGGTGTTACCCATTGTTGTGCTGTTCATCGGCTAAATTTATAAATTAAATATTCACAATTTTTCTGTGGAGTTAATTGTGTAAAGCATAATTCTGAGAAAATGGGAAGCAAATTAAAAAGTCAAAATATCCTCCTAGGACCTCATGTAAAGCAACCTTTATCTTCCAATATTTCTTCACTTTGTATAAGTATGATTACAATTTGCTATGCTTTGCATTTGATTGGGAAATCTACAATGCAGAAATAGATGAAATATTTAATTTACAGGCCAATGCGCAGAGTTAAATGGCCAACTTCAGTTTTCTTTGGTGTCCAGCACAGTGACAAACCCAAATTATATTAATCCAAATAGGGATCAGTACTGCCTTCCAATGGAAAATTGAAAAAAAGTTTGCCACTTTCTAGTACTGTCAAATCACACTTCTGTTAGACATCAAAGAAATTAAATATAGAAAGTAACAAGACTAATAGTTTGGGAATTAAATTCCCCAGGTTTCTGAAGCAGAATACAGCTTTTCCATGCATCAGAATTTTTCAGGAGCACTTATCTCTGTGAAAGAGCTAGCAATCCCTGGGAGAATTGGGAACAGAACTAGTTTTACCTTCACAAGATGTAGCAATTCACGGTTTTCAAATCATATCATTCAGTCATTCAATTGGCTGTGCTTTTTCAGTATTCGGAATGTAATGGTATTTGAATATGCTATTAATGCTCTACATCTAATCTTCTTAGTCATTAATTTAATTTTGAACAATAATTGAATCAATTATATTGACCCCCAATAAGGACATTCCATGAAAATACTATATCCAATGTTTTTAGCTACAATTTATGAAATTCCAAAATAATTCAAGGTTACAGTGTGAATAAAAAGTGAAGTCACAATTCCAGTAATAGTACTTTACAATTTGAAAAGTAATAACTGAAGGAGTAGTGAGTGAAGAGATCAACATTCTTGTTGCTGCAATGCCTTGTAGACAACAAAATGGTTCAGCTATTAACTAATTCCTGAAAAATCTTATCAATATTTATAAAATGAGTTAGTGTCAGCCTTGGTTCCTTGCAAGTTCTCTCATCTGAGTCAGAAGGTCGTGGGTGCAAGTCCTACTCCAAACTTGAGCACATAAACCAGGTTGACACTTCAGTACAGTACCGAGGGAGTGCTGCACTGTCAGAGATGCCGTCTTTCAGATGAGACATTAAACCAAGGCTCCGTCTACCTGCTCAGCTGGACATACAAGATCCCATGGCACTTTTCGAAAATGACCAGGGGAGTTCTCCCAATGTCTTGGTCAACATTTATCCCTCAAACAACTCCACTAAAACAGATTGTGTGGTGTAAGATTATTGGGGATAGGAGTAAAATGGACATCTTTTGTTTGGCCATGTTAACCATCCTGCATTGCGAATCATTCAAAGTGATAACATTTAAACATAAAAACTGCTAAACTGCTCATGCAAAAGTCAAAAGTTAATCACATCCTGAAGTCATTGTCAGATAAGGATATGCTATTATTGGAGGTTAGCCGGGACAATGGAAAAGCAGGAACTAGCAGACAAATCAGCCCCATTCCACATTGTGTGTGGAAGGCATCCCATATTCTTCTGAATCAAAAGCAAAATACTGCAGATGCTGGAAATCTGAAATAAAAACAGAAAATGCTGGAAAAACTCAGCAAGTCAGGCAGCATCTGTGGAGAAAGAAACAGAGTTCATGCTTCAGGTCAAAGACCTTTCTGAAACGTTAACTCTGTTTCATTCTCCACAGATGCTGCCTCACTTGCTGAGCTTTTCCAGCATTTTCTGTTTTTATTCCATGTTCTTCTGAGATGTGTTAATATCAGAGACTAGCCGGAGCAATGGAGGGACAAAAACTGGAGGATAGACTGGCCCCGAGATCACATCAAACTTCCAGGCTGTGTTTAAGACATCTCATGTTCCTTTGAAATGCCAGGCAGAAAACAACAGGTTAAATTGATCAGCAGTTAAACAAACAGGATGGCCATAAAGGAGTGAACCACTACATGGCTCAGGGGTTGGATGACTAAAAGGGATGTACATAAACGCAGGACAAACCAACATCTAGTTGTAGAGGTTGAAATGCCGCACCAGAAGGAGCCAGCTGGACTATGCGCTCTACCCAGAGAAGGAACAGGGTAATATCGTTTTGCTTCTCTGTAAATTACTGCTTAAATATTGAGATATATTAGAACTCACTTGTGTTTAAAATAATGAACCATTCTACCAATTTAGGTGTCACTTCTGAATTTCTACAACGGTCATTTATCTCATGACTGTTTGTGGGGTAGAATTAACAGTCACTTGGACGAGTGTGGATTCATGAGGGAAAGCCAGCACAGATTTGTTAAAGGCAAATCATATTTAACTAACCTGATAGAGTTTTTTGATGAGGGCAATGCAGTTGATGTGGTGTATATGGACATTCAAAAGATGTTTGATAGAGTACCACATGGTAGGCTTGTCATCAAGATTGCAGCCCATGGAATAAAGGGGCCAGTAGCAACATGGATACAGAATTGTTAAGTGACAGGAAACAGTGTAGTGGTGAACAGTTGTTTTTCGGACTGGAGGGAGGTGTACAGTTGTGTTCCCCAGGGGTCGGTGCTGGGACCACTGCTTTTCTTGATATATATTAATGACTTGGACTTGGGTGTACAGGACACTATTTTAAAATTTGCAGATGCCACGAAACTTGGAAGGGTAATGAACAGTGAGAAGGATAGTGATTGACTTAAAGAAAATATAGACAGACTGGTGGTATGGGCGGACATGTGGCAGATGAAATTTAACGCAGAAAAATGCGAAGTGATACACTTCGGTAGGAAGAATGAGGAGACACAATATAAACTAGAGGGGCACAATTCTAAAAGGGGTATATGAACAGAGAGATCTGTACAAATCGTTGAAGGTGGCAGGGCAGGTTGAGAAAGCAGTTAAAAAAGCATATGGGATCCTGGGCTTTATAAATAGAGGCATAGAATACAAAAGTAAGGAAGTCATGATGAACCTTTATAAAACATTGGTTCGGTCACAACTGGAGTATTGTGTCCAGTTCTGGGCATCACACTTTAGGAAAGATGTGAAGGCCTTAGAGTGGGTGCAGAAGAGATTTACTAGAATGATTCCAGGGATGAGAGACTTCAGTTACGTGGATAGACTGGAGAAGCTGGGGTTGTTCTTCTTGGGACAGAGAAGGATGAAAGGAGATTTGATAGAGGTATTCAAAATCATGAAGGGTCTAGACAGGGTAGAAAAAGAGAAACTGTTCCCATTGGCAGAAGGGTCAAGAACCAGAGGGCATAGATTTAAGGTGAATGGCAAAAGAACCAAAGGTGACATGAGGAAAAACGTTTTTACATAGTGAGTGGTTAGGATCTGGAATGCACTGCCTGAGGGGTGGTGGAGGCAGATTCAATCATGGCCTTCAAAAGGAAACTAGGTAAGTACGTGAAGGTAAAAAAGTTTGCAGGGCTACGGGGACAGGGCAGCGGAGTGGGATTAGCTGGATTCCTCTTACATAGAGCTGGCGCGGACTCAATGGACCAAATGGCCTGCTTCCATGCAGTAACCTTTCTATGATTCTATGACCTTGCTGTATGCAAATTGGCTGCCACGGTTGCACACATTACAACAGTGATTACATCTCAAAAGTACGCTATTGGTTGTAAAGTGTTTTAGGACATCTTGAGGATATGAAAGACACGACATGAATGCTTTTCTAAATTTCTATTTAAAAATAGGAAAACATTGGGGTATACAACATAAGATGTTTTATAAATATTAAAAAAACATTTTGACTGAATTAATTATGGTAATTGACAAATCTTAATCTTTCAACCAATCATTAGTCACCATCCATAGGCACATGAGTAGGCTATGCAGCCCCTCGGGCCTGCTCTGCCATTCAATTAGATCATGGATGATCTGCACCTCAACTTAATTTTCCTGTCTTTACTCCATATCCCTCGGTACCCTTACCTAACAAAAAGCTATCTATCTCAGTCTTGAAAGCTCCAATTGTCTTAGCATCCACAGCCATTTTGGGGAGAGAGTTACAAATGTCTACGACCAGGGAATAAATTTCAAGAAAAGTTAAAAATGAACAAAATGAATAAAATTGAACAAAGGGGGCCCTGACCCACTCCCTCATTAAGGCCTTCCTACACTGTTCACACTACAATATTTTCAGTCACTTTTATAATCTCTCCACTAAAATAAACTGGTTTGATAATCTCTCCACTAGCATAAACCTATGTATGTGTTTCTCCCATCACTTCCGGGATGGGAGAAACACATACATAGGTTTACAATCACAGCTACGCATTCCATGAATGAAGAAAACATGCAACAGCTGCAGCTAGTAAATAACTATTTTAAATATTAAGTTAAACAATAAAAAAAAATGAACTTCAAACAGAACTTTTTATTAGGCAAAGCTTAGTGCTTTGCTAAGGTCTTTGTGGTCAACATAATAGTCTAGTAAAGTGGTTACCACATTCTGTAAAAGTCCCATATGCTGACGTGTCCTATTTTCACTTTTTAAATAAACAGCAATGCTCCCTGATGTGATATGAAATTCAACAATAAATGATTCACACCCTGCATTAAAATGTCTACTGTGATTTGTGATGGCTGGATTGCTCCATTAAAAAGAATCCCTCAGGTCTTTTTTTTATAAAAAGAGTAGGTATTTCAAGAGAAGAATTGCTTCAACATAAAATATGTTTCAGTTGACCCTTCAAAAGTTCACATTTTTTGTTTATCAATAGTAAAGTTCAACAGCCCCAATTTTGAATTGTCCCAGAAGCACCTTTGCAATAGTACCTGGTGATAGTGCAAGAAAACAGGCTTGCTACAACATCACAATTTCTGTCTTTCTAGCCCTGGTTACGGCTAAGCTCAGGGGAGTGGGTATGTCAGTATGCATTTTTTCATACGTCAAGGTAGAGAAGCATTCCGAGCAAAACCATCACCAATAAACCACAAAGCATGAATACTTCCCACAAAGTCACCACTGGAAAAATGAATCACACCTTCCTTTACAAACATTCCCCACTGCTGACAACAGGTATGATGGAAGCAAACTTTTGTAGTGACGAGCAAAATCACATTTAGAAACTAAGGGGTAGATCTTGACTTTTTATGATAGAGTAAAATGGGTGATAGTGAGTCAGTAGTCCGTTTTACATCTCTCCCGATTTTGATTTCCAATGACTTCAATCAGGAGAGATGCAAAACAGGCTGCCCACTCGCTATCACCCGTTTTACACTGTTGCACTAAGTCAAAATTTACCCCTAGGTGTCTGGAAACATGCAAAACAATCCATTTTTTTTCTTTTAGGAAAATCACTGATGTGGACCACTTTCAAAAATCTGCTCCAAGGGTCTGTTTCCTTGTATCTTAGATAAGGAGAGACAATTCACACTGCCTGGTGCCAAAGGCACCTCTCCACTCTGATTCCAACCAACCTGTCCTCTCCACTGAACTAGGATTAGCTTTCTAGTAGGGAGAGCAATAACTAGAGTGCTGAATTTTCAGTTCCAAACTTTCCATTTGTGCCTGTGACAGGGTCAGAAATCTCTGCACTAATCCAAATAAGCGTGGTACCTATGCACCCAGGAAATCATATAGGTAATTTGCAGGACTCCTGCTTTTGATGTATTTGTCATGGACAAATTGAATGAAATATTAATTTAAAAATATACCTTTAATAGCAAGATTAAAATCAAAAACCTGCTTGTGACATTTATGAAGCAAAGTAACTGCACATAGTGTGGGATTTTCTAATGCACAATTATTGCAGGCCAAACAAACCTCAATTAAGCACTCATCCATACACAAAACTACTCAAATGTTCAACTATACAACTTTATGCTACACAGCTCAATCATTAATGGAAATGCACTTTACCGGCCCGTCTCCTTGATCTCAAAATCTTTCTTCTTATTTAAAAATCCCTATATGTTTTTTTTCCGCCTTAACTCCGCAAGTTTCTCTAGGCCAAGGTCCCAGATCACACTCTCTGTTCTTCCAACTCTGGTCTACTGTGCATCATTCACTCTGCTCCACCACTGGTAGCTGAAATCTCAGCGTTCATACCTTTTCACTCTGAATCTTTCTTTCTAAACACATTCACCTTGTTGCATCTCTTATCACTTTCAGAAGCCTCCTTAAAGGCGAAAGCCTAAACAGGGGTTAGGCCCTTTGAATATGTCAATTGGGGGCCTAACGCCTGTTAAAGAACCTCTTTGACAAATTGGTCACCTGATGAGTGGGGTTGGCATCAGACTCAAGATTCTTCAGCGGCTTTCAAAAACACCTTCCATCGCCCTCTCCCACCGTCCCCCCTCCCCCATAGCCCGCTCTTACTCCTCTCCTGGGACTTACCTGAGGGCCACTGCCTGCGAGGCAGGCAGCTGAAATTGACGTATCCTGCGGGGCAAGCTGCCTATGGTGGCGCAAACAGAATATGCAGATGAAGCCCTAGGACCCCAATTGTTATTGATCCTCGGGCCTCTTGCTTCAGGCATGGACTCATTTCTACCCTGTGCATTTTTATTATTTCTGCCTCCCAGTGAATAACTTTACTGATTATATCTAGTACCAGAATAGAACCACATTCCCACACATAAATCAATGGTGAAAGTACAACATTTGTCAGGTGAAGGATTTTGGACTTTTCAATATGAACTTTTTATACCAGCTTTTAAAGAAAACAAAAATAATGGACTAGAAACTTAAACATGGCCAAAATCAAAAGGCATGTTGGGAAGCTTGACCAAATTCAAAAGGTACCATGGATTATTATTATTGCTTCAGACTGTTGAAAAGGGAACAAATTGCTGTGGCAAGACTTGCTGTACTTATGGGGAGATAAAACCAAGGTTAGAGATACAGCTGTCTGGTTGGACCTTGGAGAACTGTGGGAAACTGTCATACACATCAGCAAGCTGTTTTGCAGACAGAAGAAAGAGTATAAAAACAGCCATTTTATAATGATTTGTAGAAGAAGAAGAAGAAGCAGTTCAAAGAAGATGTCAACGAAGAATTAACCCCTCGGTCTCCTGAAGCAGAAGAATTAATTATTCTGAGTTTCAAGTTGTACTAGCGGCTAAGGTTGTAAGTATCTCTATCTGTAAAACTGTTGTGTCTTAATGTCAATAAAACCAATTATTTCGAGAAAAAAATGTCAGCCTCTCTTGATTCTGACCTCTCGTACCCTAATGAGTAAAGAGTTAAAAACTCTATACAGGTATTAATGTTTTATTAATAAAAGCATATCAGATTGCCGAAAATAGCTTTCTCGCTGAACATATTTTTCTGTCAAGACAGTATTCTTTCAAAAGTAAGAAATTGATAATATTTTTAGAAATTGAATATCAGTGGCAATAAAACTGGTTCCAATTTCTTCTCTCACTCCCAAATTAAAATACAAAAATAGTTCTAATTCTGGTGATTCGGACAAGGAAAAATGCAATGAGGCAGAACTTGGAGCCAATCGTTATGCCATTAACTGTAATGCCTGGGAATATTATTCTTGGAGGTTTTTTCAGTTTGAGAAAAAGCAATTTGGCATTGGAAGTTGCAGCAGTTTCTGACCATAGAACAGCTAGCAGTAGGAGTGAAATAATAATGAAGAGGAGGAAGACACAGATTGAACAAAGAATAATTCGGTACAATTATAAACTGACAAACAAGCCACAGTGACACACAACTAATAATAGGAAGAAACGTCATTTCTCAAGGGGCATTGGCAAGTGATGTTGCTGGTAATGGGCTAGTTAGTAACAGTGGATGGGTAATGAAAAAGATAATGTTAATGTTCGCTACTGATTCCTGACTCTCTAGGTGCTCATTTACAAGACCTATCTTATTAACAAAGCACTGTACATCATGGCAGCCATTATTTTTCAACTTGTTAGCATCACTGACTGTTGCAATCCTCCTGAACTGTCTAGTTACATTGATAGATTCACCCATCAAATAAGGAGCATTAAAAGTAAATTGCTACCCTGGGTCCACTGAGTACTGATAATTTTAATTTAAGCGACATTGAATGGTTGCAGCAGTTGGTTCAGAAAAGGCAACAGTATCAAAATCTCAACAAGGTAATCACATAACAGTGGCAGTAGGAAAGGCAGCGTGTATAATATTGGATTTTTTTCCCCTTAGTGAAGTTATGCTAAGTAAATCTAGTATTAGAATCTTTTGATTCCTTAGAAATTCAAGCCAAAAGATTTTTTATTTAACTGTATAACCAGCTCTGCACTACGCCAGGGGGTTCCAAAACTAGCCGTCCCTTTCAGATATCCCAAATGTACATCCATTTCATTTGTTGTGATTTCTTAGTTATGAGTTCCAATAAGGCAGCCCATAATAAATATCCAAATATGGAACAAATGATCACCAAAAGAAATCACCACTTCAATGCAATTTTATATCTTTACTAAAGTACTAGAACTTAGTGATTAAGCATGAAATTACTTCAATGATAAGAGAGGATATAACAAGAGGTAAGCAGGCAGTGGAGACTTTATGGATAGAATTAAGAAATAGAAAAGGATTTAAATCTGTAATGGGAGTTGTGTATAGCCCCCCTGGTAGCATCTGTGAAGTGGCAGAATGTATAAATGCAGAGATTAGACAAGCATGTAGCAAAGGCAGAGTGGTTTTAATGGGGGATTTTAACTTCCATATTGATTAGATAAGCTGACGAGCACATGTCAGAAAGGTAGCGAATTTCTTGAGTGTGTTCAGGACAGCTTTCTGCAACAATATGTCCTAGAACCAATAAAGGGGCAGGCCATATTAGATTTAATAATGAGTATTGAGCCAGATTTACTTAACAGCCTAACGATGCATGATTAAGTGAATGGGCAAAACTGTGGCAAATGGATTCACTTTGGACCTTAAAAGGATAGATCAGAGTGTTTTCTAAATGGTGAAAAGCTCTAAACAGTGGAGGTCCAAAAAGACTTAGGGGTCCATGTACATAGATCATTAAAATGTCATGGACAGGTACAGAAAATAATCAAAAAGGCTAATGGAATGATGGCCTTTATATCTAGAGGAATAGAATACAAGGGGATACAAGTTATGCTATAGCTATACAAAGCCCTGGTTAGACCAGACCTGGAGTACTGGGCACCGCACCTTAGGAAGGATATATTGGCCTCGGAGGAAGCACAGAGTGATAGCTGGAAGTCCAGAATGATATCTGGACTCCAAGGGTTAAATTATGAGAGATTATACAAACTATGGATTGTATTCCCTGGAATTTAGAAGATTAAGGGGTGATTTGATCAAATTTTTCAAGATATTAGGGGGAACTGATAGGGTAGATAAAGAGAAATTATTTCCACTAGTTAGGGAGTCTAGGACGAGGGGACATAGCCGAAAAATTAGAGCCAGGACTTTCAGGAGTGAAGATAGAAAACACGCAAAGGGTGGTAGAAGTTTGGAACTCTCTTCCGCAAATGGCAGTTGACGCTAGCTCAATTGTTAATTTTAAATCTGAGATTGATAGATTTTTGTTAACCAAAAGGTATTGAGGGATATGGGGCTAAGGCGAATATGTGGAGTTAGGTCACAGATCAGCCATGATCTCACTGAATGGCGGAATAGGCTCGAGGGGCTAAATGCTCTACTCCTGTTCCTATGTTCTTAAAACCTAAATTGTGATTTATACCTATAATGAAATTATAATTAAATATACTAAGAGAACAGACTGCATCTCTCATTTCAGGCTCTCAAAACATTGCTGGATCAACGCCAGCAAGAACAACAACAACTTGCATTTATATAATACCATTAATGTAGGAAAATGCCCAAAGCTGCTTCGCAGGAGCCGAATCGGACATAAAAATGATACTGAGCCAAAGAGGAGATATTAGGAAGGGTGACTAAAAGCTCAGTCAAAGAGGTGGGTTTTAAGGAGGATCTTAGAGGAGAGAGAGTTACAGAAGCAGAAAGGTTTAGGGAGGGAATTCCAGAGGGCCTGAACGGCTGAAGGCTAATGGTGTGATGAAGGGAGTGAGAGATGCGTAAAAGGCCAGAGTTGGAGGAACACAGAGCTCTCGCTGGGTTGTAGCGCTGGAGGAGGTTACGGAGATAGGGAGGGGTGAGGCCATGGAGGGATTTGAACACAAGTATAAGATTGTTAAATTTGAGGCAATTTGTGGACAGGGAGCCAATGTAGGTCAGCAAGCACAAGAGTGATGGGTGAGTCGGACTTTGCGTGGGTCAGGAGACAGTAGCAGAGTTTTGGATGAGCTTGTTTATGGAGGGTGGCAGTTGGGAGGCTGGTCAGTAGAGCATTGGAATAGTCAAGTCTGGAAGTAACAAAAGCATGGATGAGGGCTTCAGCAGCAGTAGGGTTGAGGCAGGGGTGGAGACAAGCAATGTTACAGAGGTGAAAGTAGGCAGGCTTTGTGATGGAAAGGATATGGACCAGAAGCTCAGTTCAGCGTAAAATAGGATGGCAAGTTTGTGAACATTCTGGTTCAGCCTGAGACAGGAGGATGGCATCAGTGGCGAGTTTGTGGCAGGGGTCGAAGACAATGTATAATTGGAGAGAATTGCAACTCATCCAGTTTTGGATATCGGACAAGCCGGCTGACAACACAGAGGCAGTAGGGGGTCAAGAGAGATGGTGGTGAGGTAGAGTTGGGTGTTGTCAGTGTACATGTGAAGCCTGACATGTGCCATCATTTTAGCATGGCAGCGGGAAGTCAGTGGGTGGGTGGATTTGCGCGTGGGGAACCTGGAAGCAAAATGAGTGCGTTTAAATCTGCGATCGTATCTCAATTGCAGTCAATTACCTTTGCTTCCGGGTTTTGCATCTCCAAGCTGTGCAGCAGGCCCACTGCACACCCGAATAATGCGATTTAAAGCCCACTATTTAAAGGGCCAGTCCATGAATGGATTTTGAAGGAGAAAGGGGAAAGGGAGTTCAGGATAGCAAAGGCTGCACCCAGGTTTACTGATGTTTCACTGGAAGTACTGCTGGACGCAGTGAGAAGCAGGAGGGAGGTAATTTACCCAAGCGATGGGTCCTGGTTCTGCCACCAAGAAGGCATAGCTGGAGGTGGCAGGAGAGGTGAGCAACAGGAGCACAGTGCCCAAGTCTTGGCTACAGTGCAGAAAGCAGTTTAATGACCTAACCAGGTCAGGAAAAGTGGGTACATTTGCTGATTCGCTCACAGCATGTGAAATGCAACACCCCACCTCACACTGTGTTGGTAAGCCTACTCCATCACATCACTCCTCCCACCCACTTAAGTTTCAGCATCTGCTATCCTTCACTTTCTATGCACTTCCTCACCTCCCCATTTATCTACCCTCCACTGCCACTCACCCCAATCCTGATAGTCATCGTCTGATGCATCTGTTTCATTGTGAGCCTCACCAAATGCAATGCATCCATTGGGTGAATACATCACCTTCAGTGAATACATCACCTTCAGTCACTCACAGGCCTGCTTTTTCTCCCCTTGTAGGAGAAGAAAGTGCAAAATGCAAGGGAGAGGGAGAGGACTGGAGGCGGACTACCACAAACAGTGCAACTGACAGATGCAGAGGAGTAGGCCATGGAGATAAGTCACACCATTGCATGCCTCTCCGTCGGAGATGGAGAGACTGGGAACCCACAGATGGTGACAGAACTTTAACATCTTTCACTGAATTGATTTTATCAATGATTGAACTGTTCCAGACTTCAGTATGGTCAGTGGAAAGATTGTCAATCTTCCGATGAATATCAGCTTCTGTTGTCTTCCAGGGCCTTCACACCGTCAAGAGGAAGATGTGCCACGCACACTCTCCACAATAGTGGGGAGGATGCAGGAGTCCAACTCCATCGCTAGTGGATTGGTGGCGCAGATAAGCGTGGGAATGGTAGCCTCCACTGAGTCTCAAGCACGGGTCTCAAATGAGTCCATGCAGGCCACGGCAACGGCCGCGCGGATTCTGGATGCCAACATGTCTGTCGCCTCAAACAGGCAGATACTTTAGCCGTGGCTTAGAAGGTGGCACATCTGCTCACCAGCCTGCTGGCCAGCAGGATGGTGGGAGTGATATTGCACTGGCCCGGGAAAGGGATATTGGCAAAAGGAGGCAGGGAAGTGGGGACTCCACTCAAAGCACTCCCATGTTTCACCTGTTGCGCCCTCCTCAACCAGTACCCGCAATACTGCCTCCTCTCCCGATGGCAGAGTCTGCCCCTACACAGGTGCAGGTGGAGCAGTCTTTGTCGAGGCCCTCAAGGACTCCAAAGCCCAGAGGTTGTAGGCCGAGAGCCTCTAAGCAGAGATCTGTGCAACCTGCCACTACCTCAGCTGAAGCCACAGGGGATGCACCACGTAGAAGGGGTAGAAAGAGAAAGGCTAAGCAATTGTAATTCACCAAGGGTATGCACAAGGGCATTGGACAAGCTGTCATGGTGTTAATTTATATATTTTTTTTATGGCACATTAAATTTAATAATTATGACCATCACTGCCATGTCATGGCCATTATTGAGTCCCTTTTGTGAATTCGCCCTTTCATGTGCTTCATCATGAATGCCAAGACATTATGCCACCCATTGGGGCACGTGTGCAATGGGTGTATGCGTGATTGAAGGACTGTTTTGTGCAAACGGACGGTGGGGTGGGAGGTGGGGGGTGTTCCAGGCGGCCTGAGTATTTCAAAGTCTTCAATTTGTTCATCTTATTATGAGATGCTGTTAGAGATGAGGGAATCCCTGGCATCACGGGCAGCAATGTGCGCTGCTGCTCTGGTGATGGATTCCCCACCTTCATTTTCCTCCTCCTCCTCTTCTTCAATGTTGCCACCAGATGAGGATGCTTGATGAGCGGATTCGACCTCCTCCACCTGTAACCCTTTCTGCTGCGCGATATTGTGCAGGACGCAGCACATGACGATTATTCTGCACACCCTCACTGGCGAGTACTGAAGGGCTCCCTCAGATTTAACTAGGTACCTGAAGCGCATCTTCAACATTCCTATGGCTTGTTCAATGAGAGACCTGATGGTGATGTGGCTCTGGTTATATCACTGCTGTGCCTCGTTGGTGGGGTTTCTCACAGGTGTCATGAGCCACATCTGCAGGGGAAATCCCTTGTCTGCAAGGAGCCATCCCTTAAGTCTGTCTTCTGTGTGAAGTGGTCAGGGATGTTGGACTCTTGTTAAATGAATGAATCGTGACTGCTGTCAAGTAATCTGGAACACACCTGCAGAAATTGATGGTTGCACACAAATGTGCACTGATGGAGTGATATCCTTCTCGGTTGATGAACAATCGTGGCTCATGTGGAAGTCCTCAGATTGCTAAGTGTGTGCAATCAATTGCACTTTGCACCCATGGTAAGTCAGCCAGAGAGTTGAAACCCACTGCCCTCTCAGTCTGACTGATGTCATCAAGGGGGAAGTTGAAGTAGTTAGATGCCCTGGCAAACAAGCCATCTGTCACCTCTCATATACACTTATGTGCAGACGACTGAGACACCCTGGAGGTGTCACTGGTGGCGCCCTGGAACGATCCGGAAGTGAAGAAATTGAGGGCAGTGGTGACTGCGATGGGCAATGCGTGGTCATTAAGTCTAGTTAGGAGCAGCTCTTCATGAAGGAGCCTTCAAATGTCTGCGACCACCTGCCGACACAATCTCAGCCTGCGTAGGTGCTGTTCCTCAGAGAGGTCCAGGAATTTCAGCCCCTGCCTGTAGGCCCTCTCACGTGGGTCGTGCCACCTGCGATGTCAGCCCCTCCATTGGTCCTCTCTCTGCTCTTCTCCAGTTCCCTGTGGCGCATCTCTGTCTTGTGCAGCTGCAGATCCCAGAACTGCACAACATGCCTGCCGCGGATGGCGATGTGCCTCCTCCTCAGATGTACAGTGGGATACATCCATTGTGCTTCCCATCCTGACGTTGTCAGTTTGAGGTGCTCCAAAATGTAGGTAAATTTGTCTGAACACAAGAATTTTCAGTCTCAACAAAGAAATCTCAGTCTAAACACAAAGAACTCCCAGCCAAAGGTTTGTCTGAGAGAACTGAATGCCCAGCTCAATAACCTTCTATTGAGAGGTGTCAATCACTGGTTTAAAGGGCCAAATGACCTTCGGCTGCAACTCGCTCCGTTTCAATGGCATGTTTCAGAAACCATGGGAGACACGTTCAGGAGAAGTTAAATCTGTTTGTGTTGCAGAATCCACAAAAAGTTAAGTACCTAAAGTGTTTCAACTACCTGAATTGGCCCTTTAATTATTGGCCCGCCAGCTTTAAATGGGGACGGGGTTTCTGGCTTTCAGTTGTGCCTGCGCATCCAAACACGCCTGGGTTAAGCCCGGAAATGGGCACGTTGGAGCCGGAATGCAGTCCCACGTCGCAAAACCGGTACTTTATCCTCCCACCCACCCCCAACCCACCCGTTCTTGGGGGTTAAAATTACCCCATTGCCTTTGGATTATTTTGCCAATGAGTAGCATGTAAATGAGAAATAGGAGACCAAGGATATATCCATGGGGGACTCCAAAGGTAATGATGCAGGAATGGGAAGAGAAGCCATTCCAGGAGATTATCTTGCTACGGCTGGGTAAGTAAGAGTGGAACCAGGCATAAATAACTGTTGTGGGTTATTTAAATTTCTATTAGGATACAATGGAACACTTTTAGAATGACTTCTTCACCCAGAGAATGATCAACACTTGGACTGATTTTCAGGTAGGGCAAATGAGGTGAAAAACTTAGGTCACTCAAGATAAAGTTAGATGACACAATTGGGAGCTGTAAATTTTTATTCTGAATGGTTGTGCTAAAATGGGGCAAATGGCTTGCCTCTTTTGTATCTATTTTGTGATGTTGATTGAAATTCATTTGCCACAATAGTATTTCACTATGTCAGGAGCTAGTTGATGCTAGCCAGTAATTCCCAATTTGATGAAACAGAGGAAGCAGAATGTTCAAGTTCAGTTGCAGTAAACAGTCATCACAAAACTTTTGACAAACTGCGGTCAATTTTAGGTCAGTATAATTAATTAAGAGATTTTGTCAATTCACCCAAGAGACTTGGCAACTTAAGACTGAAGGCAATAGTTTTCATTGATCTGTGAGTCACATTTTACTGATCCTTATCACCAATGATAAGAGGTCCTGTATAAGCTGAATAAGCTTAACTCAGCTATCGCTGCCCACTACAATCTATAATACTCCACTGGATTGAATCATAAGACACATTAAGCTGTGAAAGAAAAGTACCACAATAACTGGCTTTAATACATTAAAAAATGCAAATATTGATTTAAGAGAAAAATCACGATATGATGGATTATGGTAAATAAACCATGCAAGGCACAGCCAACGTAACTTGTGGCTGCAGTGCTTAGGAATTATGCAGCTCATGCCAATTAGCTTATTTTCATGTCCTAATATATTTTACATCTATAGATCACATACAACGCTTATCTAAAGTTAAACTCTGATAAATAACTCATTAATAAGTGGCACAACAATTTGGTTGGTTGGATTTCCTAATCTCTACTAGGCTATCACCAGGAATTGATAAGGCAATGTCATGTGCTTCCTAATTGGTACAAGGGTAACAGCAGAGAGAGAGTGATACCAGGCCACAACACACATCTTCTACGTGCTGTCTATAAAGGGCCATTGGAAGAAACTCAGGAATAAGTCACCTTCTCTGATGCAGAGGGGAAAAGGAGAAAAATAATAAAAATAACACACAAAAGAGAATTATTGCCTAGATGCTTGTTCAATAAATGTGCACTGTTCTATCTTTTCTATAACGAATGTCAAAAAAATTAAGAACAGATTTTAGGGGTCATATGAAAAATTGGCAATGTTTCAATCAATTTAAAGTTACTTTCCATAAGTAATGCATGTAAAATAACTAGTAGGATTCTTTTGAAATTATAAACCTTCATGTTGTGGAAGTACTCAGTAAACAGAATCAGGACTAATGGATTTCTGCACAACAGTGCAGTAAATCTTGATTTTGAAAAATAATTTCAACCAATTAAACCCTCAAGGCTTTTTCCAGTTGGCCTACCCCGACCTCAAGTCAGTAAAACATTTCTCCTATTACAGTTGAAATGTAAACAGAGAAGAAAGATATGCTGAAAAATGAAGCACATTTAAGGAACGATTTATGCAACATATGTGGGTTTACAACAGTGATTTAAGTGCACCATGTGTCATGCCTGAAACCATTCTCCAATGCTACCACACATTGCTGCTTCCAGCATCAGCGTCCTTGTGGCCTCTTTAAGAAGGTCAAACTTGTGCCAATTGTGTTGAATAATGGCAGTTCTATGCAGATATTTATTGCCTTCAGAAGCTGATTGAAACTGTCCAAACTCATTTCATTTATTGAATTTTTAAAGTGCCATTTTGAAAGGACCATAGTGTTGTCCCCCTGATCTACAAGTGACATAACCTCAGGACATCCCAAAGCGTTTTACAGCCAATGGAGTACTTTTTTTTTGAAGTGTAGTCACTGTTATAATATAGAAAATGCAGCAGCCAATTTGTCCCACAAACAGCATTGTCTGAGATAATCACCAGATGTTGGCTGAGGACTAACTACTGGCCAGGACACTGGGGAGAACTCCCCATAGCTTCTTTGAATGGAGGAAGAAGGCCATTGGACCTATTATGTCCACCTGAGAGGGCAGACAGAGCCTCAGCCTCAATGGAAAGACGGTACCTCCGACAGTGCAGCACTCCCTCAGTACTACACTGAAATGTCAGCCTCGATTATGTACTCAAGTCTCTGTAGTAGCACTTGAACCCACAACCTTCTGACTCGGAGGCAAGGGTGCACCTATTATACAGGCAATCATTTGAATGCTGGTGATAAATGCTGTGACTCATTCAAATCAACAAGGCAAACTGTGTAGGCTCTATATGGTGTTTACCTATAAATAGCACTCGGTGGAATTTCAACCTTCAGGGCTGCTTTATCTATGACAATGAAAGTGGCAGTGGAGCTCAGCTCTGGATCTTTCCAAAAACAAGGGGACATAGCTGGTACGAGCCAATATGCCATCCATTAAAGCATCAGAGAGGTCACAAGTTCACGATTCTAACATCACCACATTTCTATTTAATTCAGTAAGGATCAGCAGCAACAGAAGTTATAACTTATAACAGAGCTTTATAACTTTCCCACAATCAAGGCATGAAAGAATGCATATAATACAGCCATCTGAAAGCCAGTACACTGGGCAGAGCCATACTTCAACAGAAGTTCATTCTACATGAACATGCAAAGAATCTGCACCACTGAATCAAATTCATACACAGAGATACGCACATCCATGGCAGCACTCACAACAAGCATCTTGAGACAAAGCAGCATGCCACAACTCTTTCAAGTAGAGGACAGGTTTGAAGATAGGTTCCTAGGGGACTGTGCTTCTCTACTGCAGCCCTGGCTCCTGACATCGGCCCTCATCCTCAAGCCCCTGCACACTGCCACTAGGAGTCTCATTGAACAGATCTTTGTGGTTTAGAAGCAAGGCTTCCAATTATTAGACTGCTTATGAGCAAAATTCATCTGGGCAAGTCTATTGTTCATAACATTAAAAAGTTCTAACGTGAGATTGTTGCTAATGATTTTTAAAACTTCCCTTTGTCTGGTTTATTATTTTAGTATTTACAGGAACATACGAAATTAACGGGCAGGAAAAAACCGGCTGGTCTGTCAAGCCTACCCCACACCATGATGGAAGGAGCATTATGACTAAACACTACTTCCCTACCCTCCCACCTCCCTCCCAATACAAGCATAGGATTTGGTAGCTAGAGGAATAGCTCGTAAGATCAAGTGACTGAAAACAGAAGACACAATGAAACTTGACTAAGAACTTGATCAAGAAGCCAAGAAAATTGCAAAAGTGACAGAAATGAAAAGTTGGATGAGGCACAACAGTCAAAGGAAGCAGTAAAGTGACATGATCAACAGGGACTGTGAACATTCAATGGAATATTTTCAACACCCTTTTTTAATATAAGACAAAAAAATATAATTTGTGAGGAGAAAATTGCAAAAGGATATGAACAGAAAATTTCAGTACATTGACAAATGGTAGCCAAACAGAAATAGATGAAGATTTCAACTCTGAATCAGAGTAGAGCTTAGTGAAATTACAGTATATCAAGCAAAGAATGCAGCAATCTATTTGAAGTGAAGCAGGTCTGCATATTTCTTATATCAGGCCATCGTCATAATCTAACAGTCACTTCAGAAGGACTGGCAATGAAGCCTTAGTTAATTGCAACATAAAAAGCCAAAACTCTTTACACTATTGACTACCACAACAACCTAGTTTTGTCCCTCATTGGAAAGCCTCTCTTCACCACCCCTAATGCCATTAACCCAGATCTCAGAAAGAATCATGTAGATTTCTGACAAAAAAAGCCGTGTGTTGACAAGGTATTTTGTCTATGACAAGAAGTGGAAAAATGCCTGCAATTTCAAATTCCATGTTTCACCAGCCGTATCGATTTTAAGCCTGCATTTGACTTTATGCATAGATAGACTTCTGGAAGCTCTTACCTAATTTTAAAATATGTATCCATCATCAAACACTCATATGAGTCATCTAATTGCTGAGCAAAAGTATAATATTTTGTGATTACCTCCATAGTTTGGGACATTGACGGACTAGGACACCAGGTACCCACGACAGTGGTCTAATTCAAGTCCTTCAATGTAACAGAAAACATTAGATAAATGTAAACATTTTCAGATTTTTTTTCAACCAATAGTGCCCACCATAAGAAATTCTGGCTGCCATAGCTATGTCAAAATAACACTGGTGGCACAGGATTTGCCTGCCTGGAAATTAACACTACACGTAATCAAAGTAACATTAACAAACTTAATATCAAAGTTCTTTTAATCAGATCATATTCCCACACAAACAAAATTTTGAAAATACAATATTGTTGCAGTGTCAGTCATAGAACAAGGTAGAACGTGGGAATTATAGACTAGTTAGTTAATACTTGTAATTGGGACAAAGTTGTAGAGTATTTAACAGGAATCTATCAGCATTCATATGAAGAATGAAGAGGCTGGGAAGAATTAAGAATCAGTTGGCTGTGTCTCATCAATTTACTGGAATTAATTGAAACATTTCCTGGATTACTTTAAAATTTTGCATAAAGTATTATCATTCAAATGCATTAAGTGTTCGTATGCTAATATCGCACACAATGATCAAAATTTTATAAATGACACAAGTACATTGTACAGTATTGTGTGGCTACAGAGCTTTATAATCCAATAAAAATGAATAAAAAGCCTGGGCTTTTTATTGAATAGTATTGTTTGACTTCTATAAATAATTGAAGATCATTTCAAACTCTATTGGACAGAGGTACAAAAGCACACATTTTAAGCATTATGCAGGAATAAGAAGAAAATAAGAGGAAGGTGTGAATTGTGACTTAAACATCACTTCACAAATAAACAGTTTTACAACAGGTGCCACTCCATGGTGCTACTCAAAGTGAGTCAGCATATATGCTGTTTTATAACAATAGGGGAGTTTATGCTGATGTAGAGGATAATATCAGGGGCACTGATTTATAGTGAGTGAATTATTCTAATTCCATTTTTATTAAATGGTATTCTGGGATTTTTACAGGTGCTTTAGGGATTGAATTTCACAACTCTGTCTATTATTCTTTAAAAAACATAAATGAATGGTTTTTATTATATATTTGTATTTTCTTTACTTATATATTTAATTTTTTTATCTTTTACCTGTTTTAAAGCTGAGAATATGCATCAAGATTGTATGGAAGATGTACAGCGGGTGTTACATTTTGAGGCTCTGAAATTCTGCAGGGTTCTCCCGATCTCCCACTGTAACAAGTTTAGGATAGCCATTTTTAGCTATTTAAGGCATTTCTCCAGAGGTCCCATATTGGAGAACCTCCACAGAAATTCAAGTTGCTAGAGCTTAGCAGTACTGAGCGGGGTCTTGCTGCACTGGGTGTGACCCTGGAGATAGCTTTAGAGATGATACTACAATTTAGTAGTACTGGGAGATGGTCAAATCCTATCAGCAGCAGGGTGAGGGTTTAGAGTTTGAAGTTGGGCTGCTGGGATTTGGCAACATGTGAGGTGAAAGCTTTGATCTGCCATCAATGTGGAGGGGAAACCTGGGGATGGGCAGAACTCAAGAGTAGAAGTGGTTTGGCTCACTTGTGGATGCCTGGGGGGGTAATTTTAACCCCCAAGAACAAGTAGACTGGGGCGGATGGGTAGTAAAAGTGGTTGAATTCTTCAGTCAGACTGCATCCCAGCTGCAACGAGCCCACTTCTGGGTTTAACCCAGGCGCATTAGGACGTGCAACAGAAACCTGGAAGTCCCGTCCCTACTTAAAGCCGGCGGGCCGATAGTCAAAGGGGCAATTTGCCTCATTGTGATAGTTGAGGGAGTTAATTTTTTGTGTATTCCGATTCACGTCAGACGAGAAGGGCCGGATCCATCCCCACAATGGCGAACCCCCCCCAACCGATGGCCGAGACCCCTCCATATATCCGAACTCCTGACCCCCGATTTTCTCTCAACGTCCTCCGATCTTCTGACCATCTGATGACCTCCTGGCCCACAACGTCCTCCTCGGCCCACCGCCACCCCGCCCCACCCCGCAACACCCTCCACAGCCCATGATCTCTCCCTCCCTCCTCTCTGACTCCTCCCCAACAGCTAGTCAGCCTGTCAATCAGGCTGGCTGCCGGGCACGAAACCAGGTAGTAAAATTTATTGCCCTCATCAAGGTCGCGATTGCAGATTGCCACTCACCAACTTTACTTCTGGGTTTCGCGTTCGATTATCTTACCCCCACCCTGCCCCTTCCCGCCTCCATGTAAAAATCATGCCCCTGGTGTCTGTCAGCTGAGGGGAGTGAGAGTGCATGGACCTGACAACACTATGGGAAAGAGGTAGAGGCAACCAAGGCTCATTTCTCTGGTTTGTAACTTTTGAATAGATCTTCGCAAACATTAAATTTGGTGTTTTTGTGATTGGTTTGTGGAAATGTATTTCGGTGTCTCCCTCTCTTTTTTCTGTCTCCCTCTCGCTGAATCTCACAAGTATCGGTAATTAGAATATTTACATTTTCTAACACTCAACAAAACACGATTGATAATCAAGTGATAAATAGAGGCTTTACGGACGATTGTAACTGTTCCTGCCGAACAGGAAACAGGCGGAAGTGGCTGGGCCATCCGATTTACACCCCGTAAAAACGAGCGGTCAATCCACTGCCGACCATTTTAAGTGGCATACAGAGGGGGATGGAGGGAGGGATATGTAGCTCACCGTGTTTGAACTATAGCATGTGATTAACGTATAAACTGACATTTGACTTGGAATTCAGCAGAGAGTTTCCAGCAAAAAATAGTGAAAACTATTCGGAAATTGCAAATTATTTCACAGTATACCAACATATATCTTTTCTGGGATTTACATCAGTTGGATCAGAATTCATAAACTATAATTGGTCATTTTAGTACTCACAGCAAAAGATATTCTGTTACTAATGATAGTAAGGCCGTAGATTACCTTATTTTGCATTGTTGCACCTGTGCTAGCAACTTTGCAACCCAAAGGCAAAAGATTTATTTTATACAAAGCAAGCTGTAACTCTCTCCAGCTTGCTGGCCAAAAAGCACATTTATATGGAGCTACTGATGAAGTACTCATTCCCTCAAACTGGAGGGTGTGCTTGGGGTCTCAGATGGGTTAAGTGCAACTAAATGCTTGTCTACTTTTTCTCTGCTTATGAGAACACAAACTCATTTCTTCACAATGTGCATTAAGGGCACTTACATCTTGTTGTATGAATCGTGTGACAGATGGACTTAGGCAGGTTTTAGAGCTAAAAATGGAAACATGATGGCATGTAATTTCCCAGCTGACTGGCAATTTGCTCTTGAATGTTTGAGCTGGGGAGGTGAATTTGCTTACCGTTCTCACATACCTACCGTGCGGGCACAGGACATTTTTTAGCGAGGAAATTCACTTCACCTGAGCTTCCTCCCGCTTTTTGAGCTTTCTCCCGATCCGCCGCTGAGTGCTCATTGGCCTCATTTGCATATGTCAACGTGACAGCCAGTGGCGTGGCAGCTCTGTGTTTCCTGGGTTTGCCCTGCTATTGCACTCTGGGTAAGTTAGAGTGAGACATACAAGAGGCAGCAGCAGCCAGAATCATCTGATCAAGGCGGGAATGAGGGGGGTAATTTTAACCCCTCCAGGTCGGGCAGGGGGAGAAGCTGGAGGGTGGGGTGTTAAAAATTCAAATAAGGGAAACCCAACCCCGACCCGCTTCCAACGTGCCCAGTTCCGGTTTTAATGAAGGCAGGTTGGGGTGCAGGCGATTAATCTGCTCTCCGGAGGTGGGTCCCTAATTTAAATATTTTAATGAGGTTGCTTGCCTCAAATATTAGCTCTGTTTCAGAGTTAACGCTGGCCGGCCGGGTTTCCCACGCCCAGGCCTCAGCAGCTGAAAGGAGGCAAGAATGGCTGGATCCAACAGGAGACTGCCTTTCCAGCACTCTTTGTTGGCCAGGAGGAGTAGGACTGCTTCCCCTGACCAATCACTCCAGGCCCACTTCCGATGTCCCACCTCCCCGCAGTATCTCCAGGCCCCACCTTGATGTCGGTCTGTGGCCTGGTGCTGCAGGCCTTCCCACCCGACAGCCAACCAGCCTCTCAATCTGGCTGACTGCTGTTGGGAAACTGATTCAAAAATTTAAATCAGGTCCTACTATTAAGTTTGTAAGGACCTGCACGAAACCCGGATTTCTGGATTTCCCGGCTGCTATACCTCACTTCACCAAAGAGGCAATTCTATGACCTGCTGCAGGAAGATCTGAAACCACATTCGTCTGCTCTCTATGGCTATGAAAGTGACCACTGGCCTCAGCTTCTATGGCACAGGGTTATTTCAGGCAGTCACAGAGAATCTCAGCAACACTAGCTAGGCAGCAGTATGGACATGCATTTGTCAGGTCACTGATTCCCTTAACATTAGAACAGCCCAATTCATAGCCTTTAGAATTACAACAAGGTGGTAGAGGGAAAGGGCCATACAGTTTCATGGGGTAACTTGCTTCCCCAAAGTCCAGGGTGCAATTGATGGGACACACATTGCATTGATGGCACCTATAGAACACCCACTCAGCTTTATGAACAGGAAGGGACTCCAGTCCCTCAGTACAGATGGAATGTAACAACAATCAGAGGATACTCCATGATGTCTTCATACATCATCATTTGGCCCACTCTGACCTCTTCAGGAAAGAGAATCAGATCCACAGATGGCTTCTAGGTGTGAAAGCCTACTTCCTGCTCCCATGGCTGATGGATGATCCTCAAACAGAGTGACGCGAACAGCATCAGAGGAGTACTATAATGAGGCACATGCAACTACCAGGCCAATGATTGAGATGACCATCGGAGGTGTGGAAAGCATGCTTTCGCTACCTGGACAGGTTGAGAGGGAATCTGCAGTTGCTGTAGATCAGATGTCCAGAATAGTGATAGCCTATTGTGCCCTTCACAACTTTGCCATTCAGGAAGGGCTGTACCTTGAATTGGCTGAGAAGGAGGTCCTGACACTGATGGATCCAGAATACTGTTGGAATAGACCATCAGGATGATGTGCACTCAGAGGAGTCCTCCTGGACTGCTGCAAGGGGCATTAAAGGACAGATCCTTTTGGAAGTATTCTCCTTCATCTAACTCAGTCCATCTTGGACACCAGAGCCTGACCTCCTTCTACCCCACTTGCAAATAAAGAGACATTTTTTCAATCCAATACTCATCCTACCACACAAGACCACATCAGCCCTCTCGCCACATCATGACTGTGCCAGTACTCATCACCTGAGTGAAGACATCAGCACCCAATGATTGCACCATTTCCTGTATGACTGTAATCTCCATAAATAAGAAAGCGCCATATCAGTGCACTGTCTATTTTAATGCAATAATAAGAGTGAAATGAAAGAGCCAAGTACTGTTGCTCACTTACCTGTTCTGTTTGTCCCCCAGTCTGCTGCTGACCAGTCCTTTAAAAGGCTGCACAGAAATTTCAAGGTAGTTCAGCTGCATACATCTGTTTTGCATGGGTTTACACCAAGGACTGCGCCAATGGGAATGTAAAAGAGCAGACCTAGGAAACCCATGTGTAACTCCCTTTGCTGGCCAACAGTTGGTGCAATTTTGTCTCTCTCTCTAAATGGGCAACAGCAGGATAGCTCATTTCGAGGAAATTCTAGGCTGTGACTTTCTCCCTGAGCAGACCAACTATCCAAAGGGACACTTACATAGGCCCGGAATTTCCTCAAAGCTGATCTCGCTCTGTCATCATAACTTTGCCAGAAACCCTACATCTGACGCACTTCCAGGGAAGTTATGACAACGAAGCAGGAGCAGGAGCAGGAGCAGCTTTGAGGAAATTCCAAGCCATAAGGTTTTCCCAGCAGAATTTTCTCTGTAACAAATCTAGAACTTTGACAGAAATTCTGCAGCTAATCTTTTCTTCCTTCTGACATCCCTCTGTCAGATTCAATATATGTCCAAAGAAAATTGAGGCTGATACACAGACCAAGAACCACATGCAGAATGCTTGAATGGACGATGTTAACAATTCCGTGAAATTACACGTTTTGAATTAAGTCTCTTAGCCGTGAAAATGCCTGAAACACGCTGCTCATATCTGCGTACATGCCATGAGTTTTAAAGATGTGTATTATTAATTAAATTGAGTACCAGAGATCACCAGAGTCGTTTAAACACTCTGTGCCCAAAGAGGTTACACAAATTGTGGAGCTAATTAAGCCCTCTCTCATAGAAGGAACATATTTATTACTCATGCGACTGGCAGAACTACATCTTCTGTTCTCTATGCCAAAGTTACAGGCGGAATCATACAGCACAGGAGGAGGCCATTCAGCCCATCATGCCTATGCCAGCACCTCTAATCATATTAAAGAGAGGAGGAACAGTGTCAGTTCAACTGGACACAAGTAGCAAGCGAATCTGACCAGTTAAAGTTAGATATTAGTTTAGTATAAACTCTACTTCTTCAGTTATTGAGTTGCCTTAATTTGCTTGATTATTTTTGGTACAGTTCTTATTACATCAAGCAAAAAGCAAATATTGTATAGTCAACTTCCTGTTGGTGAGTCTCAGTCTCCCAACTGAATTTCTATAATATTACATCTGTCAAAGCAATTACTTGTTGAAAACTGTCAGCAAAGGAATCTAAGTACAAATTGAAGAGACAGTGACAGAGCAGAGAAAAATGCATGAAGTTGAGTACAATACATTCATTACAACCTGAAAAATAATTTGGAGCAATTTAGGAGGCTATCCGTTGAACAAAGCAGTGCATATCAAATCCAGCAGAAACTGGAATTCTATTAAAGAAAGTGATGTGGTAAATTTCAGCAGTTGTTTTCCAGGATAAAATCAGATAGCTATAATACTGCAACAAAATAAATCATGGAAACAAATGTGCTGCCTTTTTCATAGTTTGTACAACTATTACTCCATTTGTCAGCTGTGGTTCAGTTGGTAGCACTCTCACCTCGTCAGAAGCTGGTGGATTCAAGTCCAACTCCAGAGACTTGAGCACAAAATCTAGGCTGACACTCCTGTGCAATACTGAGGGAGTGCTGCGCAGTCGGAGCTGCCATCTTTCAGATGAGATGTTAAACCGAGGCCCCATCTGTCCTCTCAGGTGGACGCAAAAGATCCCATGGCACTATTTCAAAGAAGAACGGGGGAGTTCTCCCCGGTATCCTGGCCAATATTTATCCCTCAACCAACATCACTAAAGCAAATTATCTGGTCATTATCACATTGCTGTTTGTGGGACCATTGCTGTGCGCAAATTGGCTGCCACATTTCCTACAATACAACACTGACTACACTTCAAAAGTACTTCATTGGCTATAAAGTGCTTTGGGACGTCCTGATGTTGTGAAAGGCGCTAGATAAATGCAAGTCTTTCTTACATTACATCTCGTCTCAAGGATTCCCACTGTTTTAAATCCTATTCACGTCCCCTCCATGACCTCTTCCTCCATTACATTGACGACTGCATTGTTGTACACACCTAATGCAAGCCCATCCACTCCCACAACTATCTGAATTATGCTTCTTCCCACCTAACCTGCCGGTGAGAAACTATGGGATCGGATTGGCTGCTCATTTTACACCTCATCAATGAGGTCATAGAAGTTAATGAAGTTAAATCGGGCGGGGTGTAAAATGGGCAGCCAATCCAACACCGTCATTTTTCCACTGACCGGGTTAGGATAAAATTATCTCCAATTTTATCGTATGCCTCCCCTTTAAGTGTCATTTTAGTTTTAATCTCTGTACTTACCCACAGAAATCTATTTTTTGATGTACCCCTTTTTTGCCTTATACAAGTGTATTGATTTTATACTTTATGCATCTCATATTTCAAAATTTCTCAATGCTAATCTGTTGACCTCTTTGCTAACTTTTCTGCCCAATTAATTTGACCAGATCCTCTTTTATCACCCCAAACTTTGCCTTTTTCCAGCCAAGCACTTATTTTTGACTCTTCATTGTCCTTTTATATTCGTACATTGGACCGAACTATGTTGTGATCGCCGTTTATCATCCGATCTCCTACTGTCATATTAATAACTTGTTCCACTTCATTTCCCATAAATAAATAAAGCAATGCTTCTTTCTTTCTTGGACTGGAAACATGCTTATCTTGGAAGCAGTCTTGGATATTTTCTAAAATGCCTTCCCCACTTAGACCACATGCATTCCCTTTATTCCAATTTGTCATGCGATAGCTAAAATCACCCAGTGTTATTGCCCTATTGTTCCTACACATCTCTCTGAACTGTTTACAGATCTCCCTTTCTATCTCATCTCTAATGTTTGGTGGCCTGTAATGCATACCCAAGAACTGTACCATTTCCCTTCTCATTTTTTAAACTCTATCCATATGGATTCTGTCTTATCCCGAGGACATCTTTATATTCTAGTGTGACAGAATCTTTTGCTAACATTGTCGTTCCACCCACTCTTTTCCCTCCCTATCTCTCCGGAAAATGTTATAACCAGGAATATTAAGTTCCCAGTCCAACCCAAATCTAAACCATGTCGCCATTATTGCTATTATATCATATCCCTAATAACTAATAAAACTTCTCTCTCTCCAATTTTGCTTTCAATGCTTTGTCCATTCACATACATACCATTCAATACTGACTCCAATTTTGTGGAATGTTGATCCTTATTCTTTTTCCTGGTTTTATCAATTTAGATTTTTTATATCCCTTGCACCTTCTACAACATTGGGGTAAATTTTAATCCCCAAGAATGGATGGGTTGGGGCAGGTGAGAGGTTAAAATAACAGATTTTTGGAGCGGGACCGCATCCCAGCTCCAGCTCACCCACTTCTGGGTTTAACCCAGGCAGGTTTGTATGTGTGTGGAGAGCAGACACCACGATGTCCAACTCCCACTTAAAGCCGGCGGGCCGATACTTAAAAGGGCAATGTACCTCATTGAGATACTTGAGATACTTAATATTTTGTGGAACATTAAAATGAATTTAATCTTATCTGCTCAGGTTTCCTATCACTTCCGAATCATGTCATGTGAAAGCAGGCAGGAAGGGCCAGATCCATGAGGTGAGTGCCTTTATTGCATTGCTTGTGGGCCCAGAGGAGCAGGAGTGCTTCATCCAGGCCCAATAAGCTCACCTGGCCGACAGGAACCCCGCGATCAGCCAAACCCCCACCACCCCCAATGTCCAATGATGGCTGACACCCCCCCCCACCCCGGCCTGATGCCGTTCACATCCCCCACTCCGATTTTTTCCAAGCCCAATGTTTTCTTTTTCCCTCCCGCACCCTTCTCTGATTTGCAGCTCCTTTCACTGCCGACAGGCAGCCAGCCTGTCGGTCTGGGAAACCCAGAAGCTCAAATACTTACCTTCAATTGAGTTGCGATCGCAGATTGTGATGCACTCAATTCACTTCCAGGTTCCCCACCTGACTATCTGGGGACGCATGTGGTACCCGTTCAGAGTAAAAATCATCCCCATGTCTCTCACTACCTCACAGACTCTTTTACTCCCTTCTCCTCTGATAATAGTTTCTCATTATTTATTTCTGCTTCTATTCCAACAACGTTGGTAATCCTGCTCTCCCTCTCTAGTCTCAAATTGAGTCTCCACCACCCTTTTCTTCAAATCTATCGCATTTGCTCCATTTCCACAATAGGGCTTCTGAAATATCCGTTTTTCTCAGCCAAGGTTTCCTTTCACACATCGCCTGTAAAGTCGCAGATGGGCGGGGCACAGAGCTTGAAATGGGGCTGCTCCATTTTAATTGCTTCCCCGTTCTTTTCCTGTTGATTGAGGCGAGTTAAAATTCCCCCAATTATCCAAATATGTAATTTGTCTTTACATATGCTGAGAGACCTGGGCCACGATTTTATCCCCGAAGTTCAGGTCCGTTGGGGGCAGGGGGGCAAACAAAGTCGGGGATTTCCAGAGTGGGAAGGAATCCCAGCTCCACCCCGCCGAGAAACACGCATGATCCAGACCCAGGGTTCGCCCGCGCTTGAAGAAGCTGGAAGTCCGCCGACGGGACGATATTTAAACCCCATCAATCAAGGTAGTTAAAGTCGTTGGAATGGTGATTTATATTTTTATTGATGCAGGGAAACGATTTCAACGCTGCCTTAACGTGTTTCCTGTGCTGTGTGGAAACTTAGGTGGGTTTCAGCCGGCAGCCATTTAGCCACTTAAATCCCTGTTTGACAGATGGGGATAAAAGGTGAGTTATTGCAGCAGGGCACTCACTTCTCTCAGACAAACTTTTGGCTGGGAGTTCTTTGTGTTTAGACTGAGAATTCTTAGTTCACACTCAGAATTGTTCTGTTTACATATATTTACCTACTTGTTGGACCCCCTCAAACTGACAATATCAGGATGTGGGGGGGGGGGGGCAATGGCTACATTCACCAGTACATCTGAGGAAGAGGCACATCACCATCCATGGCAGGCACGGCGTGCAGTTCTGCCACTTGCAGCTCCACAAGACAAAGGTGTGCCACTGGGCCTGGTGGAGTCGCATTGCCCGAGGCAGTTAAAGTCACCACTGCCCTCAACTTCTTCACCTCTGAATCCTTCCAGGGCACCACCGGTAACATCGCCGGGGGCTTTCAGTCGTCTGCCCACAAGGTTTGTTTTGCAGGGTGTCCCACTACGTCAACTTCCCCTGGACGACCTCAGCCAGACGGAGAGGGCAGTGGGTTTCCACTCTCTGGCTTGTTTGCGACCACCACAAAACATTTCTTCACGTGTGCGCCAGATTCCTTGGCAGCTGCCATGATTCCTTCATTCTGCGGGAATCCAACATCCCGGCCCACTTCCATACACCAAACAGAATTAAGGGCTGATTCCTCAGAGGCAAGGGATACCCCCTGCAGACGTGGCTCACAACACCTGTGATAAACCCCATCAGCAAGGCACAGCAATGGTACAACGACAGTCACATCACCACCAGGACTGTCACTGAACATGCAATAGGACTGTTCAAGATGCGATTTCGGTGCCTGGATCAATCAGGGGGAGCGCTTCAATCCGCACTAGCGACAGTGGGTAGAATTATAGTCGTCTATTGCATCCTGCACAACATCATGCAACAGAGAAGGTTACTGGTGGATGAGGCCAACATTCACATCTGCCATCAAGATTGCCATCTGCCATCATCATTGAGGAGGAGAACAAGGAGGAGGAGGATGGACAACCCATCGGCAGAGCAGCGGCTCACCTGGCTGCTCGTGAGGGCAGGGAGTCACTAATATTTGACCGAGTCTCATAAGGACATCTGCAAAGTGAGGATAGTTCAGTCCTCAGACCTCCTGGAATGAGCACCACCAACACCAGCACCCCCCTCACCCCTGCATAAAAAGAGTCCTACAACTACACACACACCCACTGTAAATGCACCCACTGGGTGGCATCAAGTCTCGCCGTTCATGATGAACCACATGAAAGGGCGCTATCACAAAAGGGACTCAAGAATGGGCAAGATGTGGCAGTAGTGGTGAGAATGCTGACATTCAATGGGAATTTAACAAAAACCAAATATAAATAAAAAACACGACAGTCTGTCAGTCACCCTTGTGCATACCCTTGGTGATCACAAAATCTTAGCCTTTCGCTTCCTACTACGTCTAGGTGGCGCATTCCCTGTGGCTGTAGCAGAAGTAGTGGCAGGTTGCTCGTGTTCATGCCCTGACTGCTGAGATGCTCTTGGCCTAGGCCCTCTAGGTTTTGGAGCCTGTGAGGGCCCCTCCAAAGACTGCTCCACCTGCACCTGTGCAGGGGCAGACTCGGCCATCTGGAGAGGAGGCAGCATTGTGGGTACTGGTTGAGAGGGGGGCAACGGGTGAGACGTGGGAGCACTTTGAGTGATGTCCTCACTTCTATGTCCCCTTTCGCTATCATCCCACTCCTGGGCCAGGGCCAATCACTCCTACCACTCTGCTGGACAACAGCTTGGAGGACGTGTGATGCATTGCAAGGCCAGTGCTAATGTTTAAGGCAGCAGAATGTAGTTCGCCCTGAGTCCGCATAGCCATTGTCAGAGCCTGAAGGGACTCATTTGTGAGCCATGCTTGAAGCTCAATGGAGGCAGCCATTCTCTCCATCGCAGATATTCCCGCACTGTTCTCTTCCAGGCCCTTGACATAGTGCTGCACTGGTGGATGGCTCACTAAGATGTGACAGTGCACCCTCAGAGGCCGGGAGCTCCTCTGAGGAATTGCCCTCTCCTGTCACTTCGGTCGTTGAAGGGCCTGGAAGAGAACAGTGCCACCAGTCCACCATTGCAGGAGTTGGACTCCTCCACCCTCGCCTCTATTGTGGAGAGTGTGCGTGGCACCTGTTCCAGTACATCGCAAATGTGCTGTTGTCCCTCAATCATTCTCCTTTTAAATGATGGCCCCCCCGAGGTCCAGCTGAGCAGAGCCTTGAGAGGAGTGCGCCCACCCAGCACAGACTCTCCACAGCTGCCCCTGCCACCAGTTTCTGCTCATGCTCACTTGTGTGTGGTGACTCACCAGGTGCCAACCCAACTAACTGACTACTAGGACCCACCGAAGTGTGAATATCTGCACTGGCGGATGGCTCACTAAGACAACGGATGAACGGACACCGCGCAACAATCGCCAAACAGGAGGGTTCCCTCCCAGTCGGGGAACACTTCAGCAGTCATGGACATTCATCCACCGACCTTCGGGTAAGCGTTCTCCAAGGCGGCCTTCGAGACACACGACAACGCAAAATCGTCGAGCAGAAATTGATAGCCAAGTTCCGCACCCATGAGGACGGCCTCAACCGGGATCTTGGGTTCATGTCACGCTACACGTTACCCCACCAGCGAACAAATGTTATCTGTTTTTAATATAACGGGTCAGTTGCTGTCTTTTCTATGTTTCTACCTCTCTATCTCTGTTTTTTTTTGTTTGTTGTTTTTTTTTGGTGATTTGTATATTCTGTGAGACCTGGCAGGTAACACCTGTCTGTCTGCACACTGATTGCCTTGGCAACGGGCAGTTGAAAAAACTGTCTGTACTCACCAAGCATTGTTCTGTGAATTATAAATGCGATTTCATTTCGAGGATTTCATTTCACATCGTTCACCTGACGAAGGGGGAAGCCTCCGAAAGCTTGTGAATTTAAAATAAAATTGCTGGACTATAACTTGGTGTTGTAAAATTGTTTACAATTGTCAACCCCAGTCCATCACCGGCATCTCCACTTCATCACTAAGATGTGACAGTGCACCCTCAGAGGCCGGGAGCTCCTCTGAGGAATTGCCCTCTCCTGTCACTTCGGTCGTTGAAGGGCCTGGAAGAGAACAGTAGGCAATATTAAGAATCATCAGATATGTCATGTTGCGATGAGCATACTGAGGTGTTCAATATGCCAATCATTAAGAACATCAATTCATGTTGTGTGTGATGAATGTTAAAGTTGTGTCACCAGACATTTGTGGGGTGCCAGTCTTGGCATCCTCAAGGGACAGGCACTCGAGGGTTCGTCTGATCTCCAGTGCCTCATCTTCCGCCACTGCGAGGACCACTATTTGTTGTGACCTCCCTCCAGTCGTTGCCCTCCCCCGTGTATTCTGAGCTCTCTTCTCCTACAAGGGTAGAAAGTACAGACGTGTGAGTGAGTGAGGGTGAGGTGGTCAGCCGATGAATGCATTGCTTTGGTTGAGGCTGACCATGAAAGAGATGAATCAGAGGGTGAGTATCAGACAGAGACATCACATTGGATCAGGATTGGGATGAGTAGCAGTGGTGGGTTCACAATGGGGAGGTGAGGAAGTGCTCAGAAAGTGAAGGTAAGTTGACGATGAGCCTTAAGTGGGTGTGTGAAGTGATGTGATGGAGTAATCTTGGCAGTGCAGAATGCGAGGGGGTGGAGGGAGTGCGGTTTGACGTGCACCATGGAAAGCAGGAGAATCAGTAAGTGTACTCACTTTTGCTGATCTGGTTAGGTCACTGAAGCACTTCCTGACTGCACTCAAGTGTGGGAGATGTTGCTCCTGCTGGTTACCTCCTCAGCCACCGCGAGCCAGGCCATCTTAGTAGCAGAGGCAGGGCACTTCCTCCTGTCCACTGGGTACAGCGTGTCCCTCCTCCTCACCCCGGCCAGCAGCACCTCAAGTGAGGCGCCACTGAATCTTGGAGCTGGCTTGCCCCTCTGCTGCTCCATTTTGTCCGGATCCTCCTTTGTCCAGCAAAAGCCATTGATGCAATGGCCCTTTAAGTACAGATGCTCCAGCTGACAGCACGTCATGCGGGTGCACAGTCTGCCAGCTGCGCAGCTTTCAGATGGCAAAGCCGGATGCCACGTTAAAGGCCATCAATTAAGTTGCGAATGCATGGGGAAAGGTAGGGAATTTTTTGGGGGGTTTCCCGCGCGCCCAATGACCCCCCCACCCCGCTCCCCGCTGACATCCCACCGACATATTAAAATCATGCCCCTGCTGTGTATTTCTGGCACTTTCTGTTGTTGTTTCAGATTTCCAGCATTTACAGTTCCTTTTTCATTTTTAAGGATATGTTGCCTAGTTTGTTTTCATAGCTATGATTGCTGGTTTACACAATATATAAATTAATGATACCAAGGTTGTAACTCAATCAAGGAATTCAAATATTGTAAATGTGTAGTTTGAGAAACTAATAAATGTGATCTGAGCCCTGGAATTCGGCTACAGTTGTACGGTTAAAGCATGTGTTATTTTTACGAAACGTAAACTACCTTAACTTTAGCTGAAATGTTTCATGCAGACAGGATCCCTCAGTAAATCCATTAATAATACAATCTGAGAGTCACAGCAGTGTATTGCAACTCTTTGTGAAGAAGGACTACATAATCAATGATTAAAAGCAGAATATTACAAGTTTTTTATGGTGGGTAACAGGGTTCTTCACTATACACTACATTTTATTTTGGTGAAGGGGAACAGAGTTGAATTTTATGCTCATTAAAATGGGGGCTTAGAATGAGTCATTAACAAAATACTTTCTTCCCATCAGCCAGGTTTTAAGTAAGGTTCCAAGGGTGAAAAGACAATGGGGGGAAATTTGACTTTTGCCCGAACTGGATGCAAAATCAGTGGGATCGACCATGCCGCCCACCCAAAGCCGGCTTCAGGAGGCCCGAACCATTTTTGGGTTTGGGCTTCATTTAAATGGAAACCTGCTGCAGCTCACCTGCGGAAGGGCGGAAAATCATCTGGCTCCCATGTTGAGCCGGCCGGAAGGTCGGGCCAGGGGGGGAGCCTATTCCATGGGGGGGGATAGGAACCAAGGGTGGGCCATCAAAGTCAAGAAGTTATAGCTGTTGGGTAGACATCTGTGGGACAAATAATGAAAACGTGATCCCAAAATTCCTCATGTACACAATCCCAGCAATTGTGCTGGGAATCTACTCACCAGTGCTGATCCTGCCAAAGTATTTGCAGTCGGGGAAGAGTATCATGTTGACAGGACCTTTGTGGGCCCCTGCGCTACTACAGGCACAGCTTGAGTGTCCACGTGTTACGACAGGCTGAAAATTCTACTCCCCTGGACCTCTTCACAAAGGGGGTCAATAATAATTTTGTTTTTAGGAAGTACCTTTTCTTCGGGGCTCCAGGTTGCTTCTCTAGCCCAGACCCGCCCTCCCCATTTGTGCTCTTCAGGAGATCCGTCCGCCTCATCTCACTAGGGCTACTGGTCTCCAGACTTGTGCTAGGTCCCACGAATGCGACATTCTGGTCCAGACAAGGCCCCCCCCCCAACGGAAACTACAAGCAAAAACTAGGGGGGTAATTTTAACCCCCAAGATGAGTGAGTTGGGGGCGGGAAGATAAAAATTGTAAAAAAAAGTTAAACCTGACCCCAACTTGCCTCCAACCCCGTCCACTTCTGCTTTTAATGGAGGCAGGCCAAGGGGCAGGCAACCAACCCACTCTCAGGAGGCGGGTCGGTCAATAAAATCTTTTAAGGAGGCCGCGAGCCTCCATTTTAACAGCTTTTTTATTTTTAACTCCTGGGGCCCAGGATTCCCAGGCCTTCTGCTTCACAGATATGAGGAGGCGAGAAGGGCCGGATCAACAAATAAGTGCCTTTATTACACTGCTTGTGGGCCAGGAGGCCAGGAGTGTTGCCTCCAGGCCCAACAAGCCTACCTGCCGCGATCCCACACATGTGATCGGCCAACCCCCTCCACAGCCAAGTCCGACCCCCGATGTCTCCGACCCCCCCGACCCCGATCTATCCACGGCATCCCTCCCTCCGATGTCTCCGACCCCTCCATGGTCCGACCATCCCCTACAATGTCTCCAGCCCTCCTGATGTCTCCAATGCCCCACGATGTACGACCTCCCGATGTCTCCGACACCCCCCCACCCCACCCACCCCTTTTCCCAATGACCGACTCCTCTCCCCGATGTCCGGCCCCAAGCCCCCTGATCTCAGACTTACCTAGAATCATAGAAGTTTACAACATGGAAACGGGCCCTTCGGCCCAACGTGTCCATGTTGCCCAGTTTATACCACTAAGCTAGTCCCAATTGCCTGCATTTGGCCCATATCCCTCTATACCCATCTTACCCATGTAACTGTCCAAATGCTTTTTAAAAGACAAAATTGTACCCACCTCTACTACTGCCTCTGGCAGCTCGTTCCAGACACTCACCACCCTTTGAGTGAAAAAATTGCCCCTCTGGACCCTTTTGTATCTCTCCCCTCTCACCTTAAATCTATGCCCCCTCGTTATAGACTCCCCTACCTTTGGGAAAAGATTTTGACTATCTACCTTATTTATGCCCCTCATTATTTTATAGACTTCTATAAGATCAACCCTAAACCTCCTACTCTCCAGGGAAAAAAGTCTCAGTCTATCCAATCTCTCCCTATAAGTCAAACCATCAAGTCCCGGTAGCATCCTAGTAAATCTTTTCTGCACTCTTTCTAGTTTAATAATATCCTTTCTATAATAGGCTGACCAGAACTGTACACAGTATTCCAAATGTGGCCTTACTAATGTCTTGTACAACTTCAACAAGACATCCCAACTCCTGTATTCAATGTTCTGACCAATGAAACCAAGCATGCCGAATGCCTTCTTCACCACCCTATCCACCTGTGACTCCACTTTCAAGGAGCTATGAACCTATACTCCTAGATCTCTTTGTTCTATATCTCTCCCCAACGCCCTACCATTAACGGAGTAGGTCCTGGCCCGATTCGATCTACCAAAATGCATCACTGGCCCAATTTATCAAGATCCCGTTGCAATCCTAGATAACCTTCTTCACTGTCCACAATGCCACCAATCTTGGTGTCATCTGCAAACTTACTAACCATGCCTCCTAAATTCTCATCCAAATAATTAATATAAATAACAAATAACAGCGGACCCAGCACCGATCCCTGAGGCACACCGCTGGTCACAGGCCTCCAGTTTGAAAAACAACCCTCTACAACCACCCTCTGTCTTCTGTCGTCAATCCAATTTTGTATCCAATTGGCTACCTCACCTTGGATCCCGTGAGATTTAACCTTATGTAACAACCTACCATGCGGTACCTTGTCAAAGGCTTTGCTAAAGACCATGTAGACCACGTCTACTGCACAGCCCTCATCTATCTTCTTGGTAACCCCTTCAAAAAACTCAATCAAATTCGTGAGACATGATTTTCCACTCACAAAACCACGCTGACTGTTCCTAATCAGTCCCTGCCTCTCCAAATGCCTGTAGATCCTGTCTCTCAGAATACCCTCGAACAACTTACCCACTACAGATGTCAGGCTCACCGGTCTGTAGTTCCCAGGCTTTTCCCTGCCGCCCTTCTTAAACAAAGGCACAACATTGCTACCCTCCAATCTTCAGGCACCTCACCTGTAGCTGTTGATGATTTAAATATCTCTGTTAGGGGACCCGCAATTTCCTCCCTAACCTCCCATAACGTCCTGGGATACATTTCATCAGGTCCCGGAGATTTATCTACCTTGATGCGCGTTAAGACTTCCAGCACCTCCCTCTCTGTAATATGTACACTCCTCAAGACATCACTATTTATTTCCCCAAGTTCCCTAACATCCATGCCTTTCTCAACCGTAAATACCGATGTGAAATATTCATTCAGGATCTCACCCATGATCCATAAGAGGTCCTACTCTCTCCCTAGTTACTCTTTTGCCCTTTATGTATTTGTAGAAGCTCTTTGGATTCTCCTTTGCCTTATCTGCCAATGCAATCTCATGTCCCCTTTTTGCCCTCCTGATTTCTCTCTTAACTCTACTCCGGCAATCTCTATACTCTTCAAGGGATCCACTTGATCCCAGCTGCCTATGCATGTCATATGCCTCCTTCTTCTTTTTGACTAGGGCGTCAATCTCCCAAGTCATCCAAGGTTCCCTACTTCTACCAGCCTTGCCCTTCACTTTATAAGGAATGTGCTTACCCTGAACCCTGGTTAACACACTTTTGAAAGCCTCCCACTTACCAGACGTCCCTTTGCCTGCCAACAGACTCTCCCAATCAACTTCTGAAAGTTCCTTTCTAATACCATCAAAATTGGCCTTTCCCCAATTTAGAATTTTAACTTTTGGGCCAGACCTGTCATTCTCCATAGCTATCTTAAAACTAATGGAATTATGATCACTGGTCCCAAAGTGATCCCTCTCTAACACTTCTGTCACCTGCCCTTCCTTATTTCCCAAGAGGAGGTCAAGTTTTGCCCCCTCTCTAGTTGGGCCATCCACATACTGAATGAGAAATTCCTCCTGAATGCACTCAACAAATTTTTCTCCATCCAAGCCCCTAATGCTATGGCTGTCCCAGTCAATGTTGGGAAAGTTAAAGTCCCCTACTATTACCACCCTATTTTTCTTGCAGCTGTCTGTAATCTCCTTACATATTTGCTCCTCAACTTCCTGTTGACTATTTGGGGGTCTGTAGTACAATCCTATCAAAGTGATCTCTCCTTTCTTATTTTTCAGTTCTACCCATATAGACTCAGTGGGCGAACCCTCGAATATATCCCCTCTCACTACTGCCGTGATGTTCTCCCTAATCAAGAACGCAACTCCCCCTCCTCTCTTACCTCCTGCTCTATCTTTCCTATAGCATCTGTACCCTGGAACATTGAGCTGCCAGTCCTGCCCCTCCCTTAGCCATGTTTCAGTAATAGCTATAGCATCCCAGTCCCATGTACCCATCCATGCCCTGAGTTCATCTGCCTTGCCCATCAGACTTCTTGCATTGAAATAAATGCAGTTTAATCTAGACTTCCCTTGGTCTTTGCCCTGCTTTCTCAGACCATCTGTCCGGTCATGTTTTGTACACTCTCCCTTACTGCCTTTTGTTTCTGTCACTACTTTACTTCCCACTGACTTCCTGCATCAGTTCCCATCCCCCTGCCACATTAGTTTAAACCCTCCCCAACAGCACTAGCAAACACTCCCCCTAGGACATTGGTTCCAGTCCTGCCCAGATGCAGACCGTCCAATTTGTACTGGTCCCACCTCCCCCAGAACCGGTTCCAATGGCCCAGGAATTTGAATCCCTCCCTCTTGCACCATCTCTCAAGCCACGTATTCATCCTAGCTATCCTGTCATTCCTACTCTGACTCGCCCGTGGCACTGGTAGCAATCCTGAGATTACTACCTTTGAAGTCCTACTTTTTAGTTTAACTCCTAACTCCCTAAATTCAGCTTGTAGGACCTCATCCCGTTTTTTACCTATATCGTTGGTACCTATATGCACCACGACAACTGGCTGTTCACCCTCCCCCTCCAGAATGTTCTGCAGCCACTCCGAGACATCCCTGACCCTTGCACCAGGAAGGCAACATACCATCCTGGAGTCTCAGTTGCGTCCGCAGAAACGCCTGTCTATTCAACCTTACAATCTGCTCCCAGCTGCTTTCCCATCTGACAGTCAGCTAGACTGTCAATCTGGCTGGCTTCCGCACGGGAAAGCCGCTGAAAAAATTTAAAAGACATCCTGACGTCAAAATAGTCAGGACATCTGGGAAACCCATGCTTTCAGGTTTCCCATCCAGAAATGTCAGCAGGGATGTATGTTCCAGTTGGCCTAAGCAGGTGTTTTCAGGAAGGAGAATTTCTATAGAATTACTTTATTGAATTATTTGAATGCATTTATTTAAACTAACTGAATGCATGTTGCCATCGTGCAGACTGCAGTGAAATTCAGCTTTTAACGAGTTAAATTCCTATTACACCTTTCTGTATACATTCTGAATGGAATTTCAGTGACTACACCTATAAGCCTTTAGCCTAGGAATGTAATCACCAGTAGGGAATCTGTCAAGAAATTGCCTTCCATTGAATTTATATTTTTTTTCTTTACTTGTTCCTTTTAAAAAGAAAAGATTAATTGCTTATTGGTAGCCAGAGGCAGTACAGAGTGTTTCATGCGGATGTCACATGCTTACAATAGCTGTTATTATTAGACAGATGGTTGGCGAATTTACAGGGATTACAAGAACCAATGAGAGTGCTAAAAGTGAATGACAGCATAATAATTCATTACAATTTTAGGAATTCTGTGTGACTGGACTTTTGGACATGAGTGGTAACTTAAGGACTCCATAGATTTAAAAAAATAATTGTGACAAAGGAGCATTACATTGAAAAAGCAAATACCCACTTGCTTAACACACAAATAGATATTAACTCTGAGAGCCCTAATGAGCTCATTTCCTCTTGTGAAGGTGAAAAGCTGCCTTTCTTTTCTTACCCATTGATGTGTGTGAGAATAACTGCTGTCAGAATAGACCGAATGGAAACTTTGAAAGCACCAATGACCATCTTTGATGGACTCAGTAAAGTATTTCTTAAGCTAGGAAAGAATCAGTTGAAACGTTCTTCAAACCTTTTTAAAAAAACGTTCTTTAAAGTTTTTACTTTTTGAGTATTCATTATAGTGATGGATGTCAGTACATTTCCTACTATACACCCATAGTTAGAGCATCAAACAGCTTCAAAATGGCCAAGACTAGATGCAATGATGTGCTGTCTCAAAATGCCTCTCAGACACCAATCTCTGCTGCACCAGTGTGCCATTTAACATTTGAAACTTTAGGTTATAGTATATAATAAATATATATATACATAAAAATACCAAATTTAAAGATTTTCTTTTGTTTAACTGAACATATTTAACTTATGACCATTTAAAGCAGTTACACCAGATAAACATGTGATCTTCATTTAAACCCAGCTCCTCACAGATGAAATTACAATATGCTGAACAATAGACCCAATTTTAACCCTGCCCAGCAGGCAGAAATCAGGGGGAGGGGCAGTTAAAATAGCTGCAGTGATTTACCCCTCCAAACCCACTGTCTATCCACTGCTTTCAATTTTAACCTACTCTTTTGAGCAAGCAAGCGGGACACCTGTCAAAAGGCAGCATGGTTCCTTAAATATGAAGATCGCATTCCAATAACATAATTGGGGCCTGACTGCAATTTTAACTCGAGGCCTGCACAGGGAAGCCATCATGACACTGCACAAACCTTAGCAAAATTGTTTTAATCATTTTAAAATTGGAAAAGGGGAAAAGAATTAAAAGAACTACTTTTTCATTGTGCCCTTTTGTTATTTTGCAACAAATATATGCTTCAGAAGAACTAGGTTGTTATCAATTCAGAGATTTTATGGACATCATAAATGCATGAAGTCTTGTGAAATAATGAATAAGGGATGTGTATGTATTTATTTTAGCTGGATTTAGTATGCCAGTTTCTCTCAGTGTAAAGACCAGACAAATGTCTTCGAGAAAAGAACAGTGGAAATTGGCCTTTATAAAGCAATACTGACAACAATCAGAACAAAATTCTATTTTAGATGTCAAATGAAATACTGTAACATCAGGCTGCAGAAGAAAGCCTGAAAATGAGGTACACCTGTGGAGAATTTACCATAATGCTTGTAAATTGTACTCTTGTTTGTTGATACTATTTGTGTGGTGTACCGTAATTCCATTTCCAGCATTCTGCATTGAATAGAAATACTGCTTAGAATCTACAGACAGAAGATATGTTTGATTGATTGGTCTAACAATCAGAGATTTAAGGGCCAATTTTAACAGCGGGAGTCATGTGGACGAGGGTTGAGCAGGGTGGTCCAGCCCTGCGCATCGTGATGCCTAGGAGATTTTAACTCATCAGTCTCTCCCTTCAAACCCGACGGGAAGCGGGATTTCGGGTGACAGGAGGCCACCGCCGGGGACCAAAAGGAACAGTCTGTGACTCTCAGGTAAATGGTTGGTAGGGGGCTTTGGAGGGCATTACAGTCATGGGAGAGGGAAGGAAGTTCAGGGCAGGGGATGTCAAAGTTTCCTTGTTGGGCAGGGAGGAGCACTCCTGCTCCTCCTGGCCCATAAGGAAACAAAAAAATAAATATTAACTCACCTTTCTTGGCTAATGAGATTAGTGTGAAGTAGTAGAAAGATTTGATTAACAGCCTGGCAGAGTCTGTGATGTGAATGGTCCGGTTATGGTCCCCATTGATCCTCGCCATCCATTGTTCCAACACCATCTTGCTCAGAGTAAACTGAAGTTGATTCGCAGCTTCCTGCACTCTGTCAAACCTCTCGGCTCCAGTATGAAACAGTGGAGAATTAATGCCTGGAGAACACATCTGCAGAATAAGCCATGTTATCTGGGTATCAAACCCAAGGGGTATCTCCCAGCTAGAGCCGCTGAACCAAGGCCAATTTGACAATACCTCACCCGCTTATGCACTGCTACTGGTAATTCAAATGATGCAAAAGTGGGGTTACAATGACAGCAACTCAGTGATCTGCAACTGCGGTGATGAGCCACAAACAATGCACCACCTACTCCGCTGCCAACTCTTGACTTGAGTCCTGTAATGTTATTGACCTTGCCAAATACAATGATAATGTCAGGGCATGTGTAGCCTTGTGGCAGGGAAGAGTGTGAAGACTGCCCCGTGCAGGCCTCAGGTTAAAATTGCAGTCAGGCCCAATGATATCATCAGAGCCCGATCTGCATATTTAAAGATAGAACCCTTGCGGTGGGTGTCTCTCTCGCCTGCTAAAAAGAGCAGGTTATAATTACAACCTGCAGGAAGGCAGCAGGATCAGAGGGGGTGAGTCACTATGGTCATTTTAACTGCCCGTGTGCCAGGTTTCCGCCGGGTGAGCAGGGTTAAAATCAGTAGATGCTGGACGGCCAATGTGAGCAGGTAGCAGAGGATTGAACTTGTCATACTCCCAGAAATCACACGCAGCTAGGACTTGTGATTGTGACTGCACCTCTTATCTTCTATGTTCCTTATGCTTTTTGGACTGCAGCCAGAGCAGACATCAGTATCAATCAGTTTGCAATGTACAGAGTGATTTTCCAAGTCATCGCTGCATTGCTCAGGACACCAAATTATATCAGTTTCCAAACTTCCCTAAATTGGAAAATGAGAAGCTTTTCTGATATTGATGCCTTTACCAATATAACGAGTGCTTTTGACTCTGCCGACGTACAAATTTTCCACCTGCTCTAAATAAGTATGCAGCTTTAACAAAAAAAGACTTCTATTTAGAGAATGCACATGTGACCTATGATTTCAAAACTGTGTCTGCCAATTGCTCCAGCCCCAGAAAAAACTCAGTTATTGCAAATTCTGGATTAGGTAGGAGATTTCAGGAATGAAAACGAGTTGGTGGCTGGGGAATTGGTGCTTTTGGAAGAGCTACTTATGCCTATGTTTTGTGTATTTAATTTAACTTATTTATTACATTAAATTAATTTAAGGCTACTCTTTCAGGTGACAGAGACTATGGTCTAAATCATAGCCAGGGGCTCGTTGTGTTAAATTCATAAACTTGAGCACAAGGGATGTATAATGGGGTCTGCATATCCTTGAGTATAATGATAGAGAGCATATTTGATTTTAACCTGAAGCGGGTTTCGGATAGGCGGGAGGGAGAGGGAGAGTATGAAATGCATTCACTGGCCTAAATTTCAGGCTGGGGTACGACAACTCGCAAGCCTCATTTAAATATCACCAGTGCAGTTCCCGCCCAGAACAGGCATGAAGAGGGTGCTGAACAGCTGTCAGCAGGTGAAGATCAGGCGGTGGGAGGGAAGGTTGGGATGTCGGGGGGAGGGGAGACCTTGACTTTCCTTGTCAGGGCCTCTTCTGCCTTCAGACCTACTTCGACCTAGCGGGAAAGCTGCTTTGACTTCCCAACTGAGATCCCAATTAAAACTACATCAGAGTCCTATTGATGAGGACCCATATTTGCATAAATTCTTGAGACTCCACCTTTAGGCGAAAGCCTCACCCGCCTGCAAAATCCTGCAGGTTAAAATCGGAAATGGTTGGGATCCACGCGGGTAAATAACCTGCTCGTTTTTAACTGTCCACCCACCTGGTTCCCGCTGGGCAGGTAGGGTTAAAATTGACCCCTGTGTTTTCGCTGTTTAGATTTAACAAGGGATGGTCACAATAACGCCTTCTCATAAGAATTGCTCAAATCAGCACCAAACACTGACAAATTATTCATCAGTGTTTTGCACTGATCCGAGCATTTTGTATTCCTCCAAAAAAGGAGTTAAAAATCTTGTAAACAATGGAATACAAGTCCAATTTTTGCTTGTTAAACAATTGTTAATTGGACTTATGCCGCATTCCTCAGTCAAATTGAAAAACAGTAAAATATGTAAAGTTACAATTATTGAGATTAAGAAAGGGAAAAGTAATATGACAACAGAGATAGAAGTAAATAGAAGAGAGGTGTTTCTTGTCTCAAAGCATAAACATAATCATCATCGAAGGATTCATCACAGTGGAGCAGAAGGTAGAGAGGGCAGCCCAGAAGTGCAGAAGGCATTGGAGGTACATGACGATAGGCAGGCACTGCCCAGGCAGTGAATGAATCAGCTAATTGGGCATGGCTTTACAACTTAGTTCACAAAGATCTGCAAAGGCAGTCGGGCTTTAAGAATGCACTAACGTCTACAACACCACTTGTTGAAGGGTGACTCGGTGGGCTCATCGCAGAACAGATCTAGAATCCCGAGGAAACTCGAGAGAAGCCTTTTAAAGGTGCCCGAGTGCCAGAAACAGCTTCCATGAGAATTTCCTACGCCATTCCAGCACTGCTGGTGAAATGAAAATGGTAAGGAAATTCACCCCCACTATCTCCAGACCCTTCTGTGTCAGGAGCTCCTCACTTCCACCTGTATCAGCTAATCCTGGCAGCTGCTTCACTTCTCAACCACAGTGCAATGGCAGGAAACTCCCAGCTGCTACGCCACTGGGTTTCGCTTTGACATATGCAAGTGAGGTCAATGAGGACACGGCAGGTGGATCGGAGGGAGGTTCAGAAGGCATGAGGAAATTGAGGGGAATGTCTTAAAGGTCAAAAAGTGGCAGAAGCGACTTCCATTCGAACTTCCTCGCTGAAAAAATGTCCTATGCCATTTATACACTGCTAGTGCAATGAAAACAGCAAGGCAAATCTCCCCCATTGTTCTAATGCAACAAGATGAATAAATAGAAAACTGAATCCAAATTAGCTCTTTGTGTTTTTGTAGAAGAAAAAATTGTGGTGCATTATTTGTAATTGGTCACTCTAAAAACTACTTCTACATTAAGGCAACATTATTATACTCCAGTGAAGCATGAACATTTTTGCTGTGGAAAACAGAAGGTGGTCCATGACATACAGGATTTATGATGTGAAAATATTTTGTTTTATGTAGTATGTCAAAAAGAGAGCTTCTGACTCTGTGCCAAAATATATCCATGAATTTGCACACAGTTTCCATCCAATCCTAACCCTACTTTACAACTAAAAATAATCAATTATGGTCCAGCTTTTGAAGAGTGCTCTGAAAGAACACATATCCTGGTCACAATCACAGTGTAGCCTAGGCAACCATCCTTGCTTCTGATAGCAATAGGTAGATCATCTCAAGAAGTGCTTATGATAAGAGTTACTTACAAATTCAATCACACACCTTTCATTCTAGTCAAAAGAAATTCAGCGTAGTGTCTATATTTCTTGCCAATTTCATTTGAAAATATTTGTGTTTTCTACAAAATTTATATTTTCAAATATATCCATTCATGTCTTTTATGTGGTTTTTGTGCTTTCATGCAATTTGTAACCGGAAATGATGCTGTGTGATATTATTATATGGATGCCTAACACAGTTAAAATAACTGGATTAGCACCTCTTTTAAAATCATGGACAGCAGATTTGAAATGAACAATGATGTGTTCTGCACAATTTAAGTTCCAGACTTTGCAGTCTTGACTTGTGTAATTTTCATGCAGTAAATACCCTTAATTGAGTAACTACATTGGTCACGAAAATCTGTGCCTGCACAATCCCAGCAGTTACGTCAGGATCGTACCCACTGTAGAACTCCAGCACTTATGCAGGTGAAGTTTGCGGGATAAAGAGGACATCGTACAGGAGTGGGTCTTGAGAATGGATCTTCGGCAACTCCCACTAAAAACCCAGGAAACACGAGCATAAGAAGTCTAGCTCAGGGGGCGGTGGGTGACTGCTACCCCCAGAAAGTGGTAGTTGCTGTGTCCTGCAGCCCCCTGGGTCAGGAGATCACTTAAAACATTTCATAATTTTAACAAAAGTTCCCATGATCTTTGGGGGCCCAAGCCTAAGCCTCTTGTCACTCAACATTCTAGCCTCCAACCACTGAGGCTGAGGAAACAAGAAATCCCACTGAAGGGAGTCCCCACCCTTGGTCCTGCTTCTTTCACATCAGTGGCCTTTTGGGGCAGGCAGAGGCTTAGCCCCCAAACAAGGCCACTGGAGACTCCTACATAAGGCCAGACCTGAAGGAGTTGCCGACCATTTTGCTGGACTGCTGTTAGGGTAATGGTGGGAATCCACCAGCACAGCTGAGCAAATTTGGTTTCATTTATTTTTTTCCACAGATTTGAAAATAGTCCTCGACAGGTTTGTCACAATTCTTTCTGAATCTTATTTTCCTAAAACTAATCTTTGAGCAAATCAATTGTCAAAGAACTGAACAGAGATATGGCAAATTGTAATTAGGATTATGGAAGATTGCAGAAGGACATAAATAGGCTAGCAGGATGGGCAGATAGGTGGCAGATGGAGTTCAATGTAGAGAAATGTGAAGTCGTAGATTTTTAAAGCAAGAATAGGGAAAGGAAATTCACCTTAAATAGTAACATTTTAAATGGAGTAGAGGAGCCGAGGAATGTTGGTGTGCTCATATATAGGTCATTAAAGGTGGCAAGGTAAGTACATTAAAGGCAGCAAGGTAATTACATTAAAGGCAGCAAGGTAATTACATTAAAGGCAAGCAGAATGCTTGGTTTTGTATCTAGAGACATAAAGTAAAATAGCAAGGAGGTAATTTTGAACTTGTACAAGACTTTAGTTAGGATATAGTTTTGGGCACATCATTATAGGAAGAATGTAAAGCAATGGAAAAGGTGCAGCATAGGTTCAGTAGATGTTACCAAGGATGAGAAGTAACAGTTATAAAGTCAGCCTTGAAAAGTTAGAACACTTTTGACTAGAGATGAAATGGTTAAGAGGTTGCCTGATAGTGTCTTCAATATTATTAAAAGTTATAAGGTAATGTAGTGATAGCTTATTTCTGCTGGTCAGTGAGCTTGTAACAGGAGGGCACATATTCAAGATAATCACAAAAACAATTTAAAGGATGGCTAGAAGATTTTTGTTATACACAAGGTGGTTACAATGCTGAATTCTCTCCCACAAACTATCACTGAAGCAGAGTCTATAAATTATTTTAAAAGGGAATTAGATGCTTGAAAAAGAGGAATATGAAAGAGTATGAGGAATGAGCAGGAGAGTAGGATTAGGCTAGGCTGCTCATGTGGAGAAAAACACTAGCACAGACTTGACAGGCCAAATGGACTATTTCCGTGAAGTAACATTCTATGAAACTGATGAAAGTTGTCTGCAATTGCAATACAAGAGCAAATTTTGAAGAGCTGAGCATTTTCTACCAAATGACAACTAAATGTATCTAGGGTGGCCTCTTGAGGATGTAAAACTGCCTGGAAAACAGGCTAAAGCAGTCTCAGGATAACATTCTGCAGCCAGCCAAATTCACAGGTCAGTGAATACATGAGCAACATTTTTTGCCTACATGAAGGGCTCCAAGTGGATCTAGGAATAACAGAGAACCTCTAATAAGATCCATGAATTACCTGAAACAGTCAGATTAACGATTACCCTCACCTTCTATATCACCAGCAACATTCAATCACCAAAAGTGACAAAACTGGCATATGTCAGCCCTACAAGTCAAAACATACAAGTCTTCTTGCAATTCCATCAATCAGGAAAACAGTCCTGTATAGCTATTTCAGCTTGCTCTGGGGCAGTGAACCAAGCAGAGCTTTCTGCTTTGTGTGTCTGTATGTCATAGAACCTGCAAAATGCATCTACAGAAAATAATATTATGGGAATGCTTTTCATATGGTGAGTAATGTTCACTAAACGATTGCTAATACGTTAGCCAAGTTTCCAAAATCCTTTTATGAGTTCTTTATTCTAACAAGATTTTGGTGGGCTTGGTGAATCTGATTATTCATGTCACAATATTTGAGATTCATCTGTTGCTCCTTCTAATCTTCTGCAGAGGACTGTATCAATGGTATAAAAACTTAACTGATGACTATTTCCATACCCTACTATAATATTTTATTACCATTAAATGCATTGTGAAAAGAACCTTCAGTTTCTTGAACGCGTGCTTCCACTGCCTAGGTATTTCTGCTGGTGTGCTATCATACAGTCAGGAGTGTACTGTTTCTTTCCAGTCATGTTTTACAAACCATTACTTTTTTTTTGTAGTTGGAGCCAGACAGGCCACAGTAAAAATGCTTAAGCAATAATATAATGAATAATAGTCTTATACATTTTGAACAGTCAAAGCTCTGTTCAGATAATGACTGTCAAGGAAAACTTAGATAATTTCATAAATGATATGAGATTTGTGTACTGATATAGAATACATATCTGAAAAGGACATATGATCAGGTTAATTTAGATGTTGGTTTCAGATTCACGATTGGAAAGTCCAAAACTCAAGTCATAATAACATGAGAACATACATCAGGAAAAGCTCACTTAGACCATGAAACCCATTCCTGTCACATACATACCCAATCTGCAGTATCATGGACTTTGCTTAACCCATTTAATCTTCTGAAGGAAGGTTGTACGAAGTTTCACCTGTTTTCCTATCCTCAGAGGTAAATTATCTACAACTAGAATAGCTATCAAATCACATATCCTTCATTAATCATTCTTCACAAGTGCCTTCCTTGGCATGACAATTGCATGACCCCTGCTTGATGTTCCATATAATCATTTTGCCATTTCTATCTGTGCCTATTCTTATATCTCTTCATCCTACCTCTGATCAAATATTCATCCAGCTCTTTTTTAAAAGGTGTTAATCAACAAAGTATTAACTGTTTGAGTCTATTGCGTATATTCACCTTGCTATGGAAAAAACCTTTCTAATAAGTCATGCTTGATTTGATTAATTTTTTTTGGAACCTTGAGTTTTGCACTCACAGGCTAAGCTAAAAAAATGTTTATTATCCATTCCTCCCAGTGTTAAAAAAGATTTTACATTTGTTCTCAATCTTCTTTTCTATAATGAAAATAAGATGAGTTCTTTGAGTCTCCCTTCGTAACTTAAAAGACCCAAGTCCGAGAATCATCCTTATCACTCTTTTTAGAACTGTTTGCAATATATCAATGTTTAAGGAAGAATGCCCAATATTAAACATGCCAAGATTCCAAAGTGGCCTCACCAAAGACCTATAGAAAATTAGAATAAATTGTTTCAACTTACAGTAAAATTCTCTTCTGATGCATCCCAGTACATGGTTAGCCTTATTGTTAACAGCTTAACATTGACTAGATATTTTGTGAATTCATAATAATTACACCCAAATCCTTTTTCTTTTAAATTTCTGTTAATAATCATCCCCTCATTATGTGCATACATTTTTTTTTGCTCTGTGTATTTTTTACATTAAAGGAAGAAAGAAATTGCATTTATATAGCACATTTCATGGCCCAAGGATGTCCTAAAGTGCTTCACAGCCAATTAATTATTTTTGAAGTGTGGTCACTGTTGTCATGTAGGCAAATGCAGTCACGAATTTGCAAATAGCAAAGTTCCACAAACAGCAATGAGATAATGTTAATTTGTTTTGATGGTGTTGGTTGAGGAATAAATGTTGGCCAGGACACTGGGAGAACTCCCTGCTGTTCTTTGAATAGTGCCACAAGATCTTTTACTTTCACCTGAGAGGGCAAATGGGGCCTCAGTTTAACAAAAGACAGTGCAGGACTCCCTCAACACTGCACTGAAATGTCAACCTAAATTATGTACTCAAGTCTCTGGAATGGGATTTAAACCCATGACTTTTTGATTCAGAGGCAAGAATTCTACAACAGAGCCAAGGCTGACATATTATATGCATAAGCATCTTTCAAACACTCCTTTTCTCAATCACTTCATTCATGCCAATTCCACCTATCAACCACTCTTTTACTTGTTGCCTGGCTACACAGCTTGGGGTCATCCATAAATTTTATTTTAAACTCGAGGAACAGCACCTCATCTTTTGATTAGGCACTTTACAATCTTCGGGACTCAACATTGATTTCAATAACTTCAGATCATAATCACTGCTCCCATTTTTTTGGTCAGCTAGTGCTGGTAATGGCTCTGCTGCTGTCATTTACAGCTGCTACTGATCAATCTTTTGTTTCTTAACCTGTCCCATTACCACCTTCCCTGCACCATCATCCCTTTTGTCATTTAATCACTCGTGCCCTCCATCTTATCAGAGACCTTCCCTTTTGTTCTTTCCTCCCCCGCCCCCACCCTTTCCCTGGCTCTGTACTCGTTCAAAATCTTTAACTCTTAATATCTTCCTGTCCTGACGAAAGGTTTGTGACCTGAAACGTTAACTCTTTCTTCAGAGATGCTGCCTGACTTGCTGAGCTTCTCCAGCATTTTCAGTTTTTATTTCAGATTTCCAGCATCTGCAGTATTTTGCTTTTGATATATAATAAATGTGATAATATTATTTAGGGTTGCCAACTCTGGTTGGATGCATTCCTGGAGGTTTCCTCATATGATCCTCTTGCCTCCAACCACCCCGCCCAGTCAAACAGCTTTTTTTCCCATCTCCAATATTTTTATGACTATTAAACTAAAGTGTTCAAAGAAAATGAAAAAAACCACACATCTGTTTTAATGCCCCTATGATTTATCTCCTGGGTTGCTCGCAGCAGTGTCCAGGAGATTAATCTTTTATTCCTGGAGACTCGAAGACAATCCTGGAGAGCTGGCAACCCTAATTGTGTTAGAAAAATTCTTTGTTCATCATTTATGTGTGAGCAGCTGAGGACCCAGAACAAATCCTTGCAGAAATCCACTGTTACTGCCCTCCAGCCACAGTTTTTTTTCTGTTCATTATCGCCTTCTGCTTTGTGTCGCTAAACCAGTTAGGTCTGCCTATTTGAAAGTAAGAACTTGCATTTGTAGAGCACCTTTCATGACCTCAGGATGTCCCAAAGCGCTTTACAGCCAATTAAGTACTCTTTTGGTGTGTAGTCACTGTTGTAGTGTAGGAGACGCCACAGCCAATTTGCGCACGGCAAGGTTCCACAACAGCAATGAAATAAATGACTGGATCATTTGTTTTAGGGATAAATATTGGCCTGGACACCAGGAGAACTCCCTTGCTCTTCTTCAAAAAGTGCCAAGAGATCTTTTATATCCACCTGAAAGGGTGGTAACACCTGATATGAAAGATCACCTCCGACAGTGTTAGATCAGATGTTCAAATCCCTGGATTGGGATTAGTTAATTGGGTGATTTACATCATTAGCCCATATTTACACACTCTGTGATCAGTTTTCTTAATGGCTTTGTTTTGAAGCAATTCCATTGGAATTCCTGAAAAAAGGCAGAGCTTAAAACAAAAATTTTGAAAACCTGGGCCTCACATGCATCAAAATGTCAAAAGCACATGAGTGGATGCTAAACAGAATGTCAATAAGCTCTGTTGTATCATTTCAATGCACGCAATGATGTAATGGTTCTTTGTCATGGCCATTTTACTAGCAAAATGTTGCGTTTTAAAAAATAAGAGAAAATTATGTGAGAAGAAAGTAATATGTTAAAAGACTGAGCAGATTCTAATAGTTTAACCACTTGCCCCTCTTAGGCTAGCAGTGAAAAACTGCTCTTTGAGTATTGAATTTACTGTGAAATTTGAAACTCATGGTTGTATTTTGCATCACCTGCGAGCAATAAGAATGACATTCTCTAAAACTATGATGTTGAAAATAACAAAACATTCTGAAAAGTCATCATCCCATGAAATTTTCATTTTTGGCATGACTTCCTTAAAAAAAAATCTACATTATTTTTTAAATAGTTCAAGGCAAAAATCTTTAAACTATTTTATCCTAATCAGCCCAAACTGCACTAACATCTAAGCTTCAAAGATAAATATTTAGCATTACAGTATCCATAATGCATGAAACTACCAATTGTACATTATTTCATCTTCAATATTTTATTGCCAGTATAGGCTTGTTAATACTTCCCCTTCCTCCAAGTCTTCTTAGCTTTATTGCATGGTTTTGTTATTTAGAAAGTCATTAAACAAGCTATTTCACGCAAATTGCCTCTTAAATTCCTAAACAGTCCAGCCCATGATTACAACAACTGAAGCATAAACTGTATAATCATAGTCTCACAATCAGACCTTGATTTTATGCACATCTCTCTTTATAACCACATGTTCTAAAACATGGTGAGTTTAGCAGCATTTCTATGCAAAATATAGGAATGCTGCATAATATTCTTATAGAAAAGGGATGAGAAAACCAAATTTACAAGATGATAATTCTGAACAAGTTGGTGATTTTGATGCATGCGGTGCACATTCTCCACAGCATTGCAAAGTTTATTTAGCTATCAGATTCTGCAATGATATTAGATTACTGTGTCACCCAAAAGAGATGCAGTTAGATATTGATTTGATGGAATGTCATCCCATTGTTTGCAGCATCTCTGGGAGACTTTTGTTCTCATGTTAACAAAGTTGTGCATGTTTCTATGGGTAGACTAGCAACAAAAGACAATTGAGAAGCTGAAAAAGGTGAAGAGAAAAAACGTTCGAAGGTCCCATGGAAGGAAATCTTGACAATCTAGGTAGATTTCTAAGCAACATTACTAAGACAAGTTAAAATAGGGATTGTTTTCTGGTTCCACCAGTTGAATAAATAAATGTTCTAATTTGACACAAATTGAACCATGTTTCTGTAGATGAGTTTAAAATTCTATGAACATTTAAGAGAGAGAGCGAGAAACTACCTTATTGTTGCAAAACTTGAAATAGTTCTGATTTGAGCAAACATAGAATCATACAGCACAGGAGGCGGCAATTCGGCCCGTCATGCCTGTGCTGGCTCTTTGAAAGAGCTGTCCAATTTAGTCCCGCACCCCAGTTGTTTCTCCATAACCCTGCAAATTAGTCCTCTTCAAGTACATGTTCAATCGCTTTTTGAAAGTTCCTATGGAATCTGATTCCACCACCCTTTCAGGTAATACATTCCAGATCCTAACGACCCACATGTGAAAACATTTCTCTTCATTTCCCCTCAAGTTCTTTTGCCAATTATTTTAAATCTATGACCTCTGGTTACCGATTCACTTGCCAGAGGAAACAGTTTCTCCCTACTTGCTCTAACAAAACCCCTCATAATTTTGAATACGTCTATTAGGTTTCCCCTTAACCTTCTCTGCTCCAAAGAGAACAATCCCAGCTTCTCCAATCTCTCCACATAACTGAAGTCCCTCATCCTTGGTACCATCCTGGTAAACCTCCTCTGTACACTCTCCAAGGCCTTGACATCCTTCCTAAAGTGCGGTGCCCAGAATTGTATACAATACTCCAGCCGAGGCCTAACCAGTGATTTGTAAAGATTTAACATGACTTCCTTGTTTTTGTCCCTATTAACAAAGCCAATTATCCCATACGCTTTCTTAACCGCCTTATCAACTTGCCCTGCCACCTTCACAAATTTGTGAATATGCACCCCCAGGTCCCTCTGCTCTTACACCGCCCTAGATTATACTGCGTCTCCATGTTGTTCCTCCCATCACTTCACACTTATCCGCATTAAATTGCATCTGCCATGTATCTGCCCACTTCACCAGTCTGTCTATCTCCTTCCTGAGTCTGCTACTATCCTGCTCACTATTTACTACATTGTCAAGTTTTACATCATCTACAAACTGTACTCCCTATACCCAAGTCCAGGTCATTTATATATAACAAGAAAAGCAATGGTCCTAATACCGACCCCAGGGGACCCCACTACATACTTCTCTCCAGTCAGAAAAACATCCATTTGCCACTACTCTATGCCTCCTATCCCTGAACCAATTACGTGCCCAAGTTACCACCATCCCTTTAATACCATGTGCTTCTATTTTTCAAATAAGTCTGTTATGTGGTATTTTATCAAATGCCTTTTGAAAGGCCATATATACAACATCTACTGCACAACCTTCATTAACCCTCTGTTACTTCATCAAAAAACTCAGATTAATCAGACACAATTTGCCTTTACCAAACCTGTGCTGACTATCCCTTATTAGCCCATGTTTCTCCAAGTGAGAATTAATGTTGTCCTTGACAGTGGTCTCTAGTCATTTTCCCACCACTGATATTAGGCTGATAGGCCTGTAGTTACCAGGTTTATCCCTCTCCCCTTTTTTGAACAGGGGTGTAACATTTGCAATCCTCCAGTCCTCTGGCAACACTCCCATATTCAAGGATGATTGAGAGATTGTGGTCAGAGCTTCTGTTATCTCCACCCTGGCTTCTCTCAGCAACCTAGGATGCATACCAAACTGGACTGGGTGACTTGTTAACTTTGAGTGATGCCAACCGATTTAGCAACTCCCCTCTCTTCTATTGCGACATTAACATTAACTACTGCAACAGCGGAAGCAACATGCGATAGACAGAGCTAAGCGATTCCACAACCAATGGATCAGATCAAAGCTCTGGAGTTCTGCCACATCCAGTCGTGAATGGTGGTGGACAATTAAACAACTAATGGGAGGAGGAGGCTCTATAAAAATCCTAATTCTCAATGATGGCAGAGTACAGCACGCGAGTGCAAAAGACAAGGCTGAAGCGTTTGCAACCATCTTCAGCCAGAAGCGCCGAGTGGATGATCCATCTCGGCCTCCTCCAGATATCCCCACCATCACAGAAGCCAGTCTTCAGCCAATTCAATTCACTCCACATGATATCAAGAAACAGCTGAGTGCACTGGACACAGCAAAGGCTATGGGCCCCGACAACATCCCGGCTGTAGTGCTGAAGACTTGTGCTCCAGAACTAGCTGCGCCTCAAGCCAAGCTGTTCCAGTACTGGCATCTACCCGACAATGTGGAAAATTGCCCAGGTATGTCCTGTCCACAAAATGCAGGACAAATCCAATCCGGCCAATTACCGCCCCATCAGTTTACTCTCAATCATCAGCAAAGAGATGGAAGGTGTCGTCGACAGTGCTATCAAGCAGCACTTACTCACCAACAACCTGCTCACCAATGCTCAGTTTGGGTTCCGCCAGGACCACTCGGCTCCAGACCTCATTACAGCCTTGGTCCAAACATGGACAAAAGAGCTGAATTCCAGAGGTGAGGTGAGAGTGAATGCCCTTGACATCAAGGCAGCATTTGACCGAGTGTGACACCAAGGAGCCCTAGTAAAATTGAACTCAATGGGAATTAGGGGGAAAACTTTCCAGTGGCTGGAGTCATACCTAGCACAAAGGAATATGGTAGTGGTTGTTAGAGGCCAATCATCTCAGCCCAGGACATTGCTGCAGGAGTTCCTCAGGGCAGTGTCCTAGGCCCAACCATCTTCAGCTGCTTCATCAATGACCTTCCCTCCATCATAAGGTCAGAAATGGGGATGTTTGCTGATGATTGCACAGTGTTCAGTTCCATTCGCAACCCCTCAGATAATGAAGCAGTCCGAGCCCGCATGCAGCAAGACCTGGACAACATCCAGGCTTGGGCTCATAAGTGGCAAGTAACATTCGTGCCAGACAAGTGCCAGGCAATGACCACCTCCCCTTGACATTCAACGACATTACCATCGCCGAATCCCCCTCCATCAACATCCTGGGGGTCACCATTGACCAGAAACTTAACTGGACCAGCCATATAAATACTGTGGCTACAAGAGGAGGTCAGAGGCTGGGTATTCTGTGGTGAGTGACTCACCTCCTGACTCCCCAAAGCCTTTCCACCATCTACAAGGCACAAGTCAGGTATGTGATGGAATACTCTCCACTTGCCTGGATCAGTGCAGCTCCAACAACACTCAAGAAGCTCGACACCATCCAGGACAAACTAGCCTGCTTGATTGGCACCCCATCCACCACCCTAAACATTCACTCCCTTCACCACCGGTGCACTGTGGCTTCAGTGTGTACCATCCACAGGATGCACTGCAGCAACTCGCCAAGGCTCCTTCGACAGCACCTCCCAAACCCGCGACCTCTACCACCTAGAAGGACAAGGGCAGCAGGCACATGGGAACAACACCACCTGCACGTTTCCCTCCAAGTCACACACCATCCCGACTTGAAAATATATCGCCGTTCCTTCATCATCACTGGGTCAAAATCCTGGAACTCCCTACCTAACAGCACTGTGGGAGAACCTTCCCCATACGGACTGTAGCGGTTTAAGGCGGCGGCTCACCACCACCTTCTCAAGGGCAATTAGGGATGGGCAATAAATGCTGGCCTTGCCAACGACGCCCACATCCCATTAACGAATAAAAAAAAACTTCATCCTCTTCTTTTGTGAAAACAGATGCAAAGTACTCATTCATTACCTCACTCATGCTCTCTGCCTCCACAAAAAGATTTCCTTTTTTGTCCCTAATTGGCCCCACCATTCCTTTAACTATCCTTTACTTTTTATATGTTTTTTAAAAGATTTTTGGGTTCCCTTTTATGTTACCCGCTAATCTTTTCTCATAATCTCTCTCTGCCCTTCTTATATCCTTCTTCAATTTCCCCCTGTACTCTCTGTGTCCTGTTTGGTTTTCAACTGTATTCTGTTCCTGACATTTGTCATAAACCTCCTTTTTCTGTTTTATTTTAACCTCTATTACCTTTGTCATCCAGGGAGCTCTAGCTTTGGATGCCCCATCTTTCGTCCTTATGGGAATATGCTTGGTTTGTACCTGAACTATCTCTGTCTTAAAGGTCTCCCATTGTTCATTCACTGTTTTCCTGGCCAATCTTTGTTTTCAGTCCACCTGTGCTAGGTCACTTCTCAAATCGCTAAAACTGGTTCTCTTCCAGTTGGGTATTTTCACCTTTGATTTTTCTTTTTCCCTTTCCATAACTATTTTAAACCTAATTATATTATGATCACTATTACCCAGATGTTCTCCCACTGAAACATATTTCACTTGCCCTACTTCATTCCCCAGAACTAGATCCAGCACTGCTTCCTTCCTCGTTAAGTGAGAAACATACTGATTAAGAAAGTTCTCCTGTACACATTTTAGGAATTCTTCACCCTTATTGCCTTTTACTCTGTTTTTTCCTAGTCTATATCAGGGTAATTGAAGTCCCCTACTATTACTGCTCTGTTATTTTTACATTTCTCTGAAATTTGGCTACGGATTTGCTCCTCTATCTCCTTCTCACTATTTGGGGGTCTACAGTAAATATTCAGCAATGTAACAGCTCCCTTTCTGTTCGTTAACTCTAACCAAATAGATTCAGTCTTTGAACCCTCTAGTATATGATCCCTCTGTAGAACTGTAATATTATCCTTGATCAATACTGCCAACCCCCTCCTGAATTTTTTCCTTCCCTATCCTTCCTGAATACATTGTAGCCGGGAATGTTTAGTTCCCATTTCTGCCCATGTTTAAGCAAGATCTCCATTATAGCCACTATATCAAAACCCCATGTGGCAATTTGCACCTGTAACTCATCAACCTTATTTGTAACACTCCTCGCATTAACACACATGTATTCCAACCCATGCTTGTCAGCTTTGCTTTTATCCTCCATCTAATTCCTGCTCCTTCTACACTATTTTTTGTTCTGTTGTTTGTCCCTCCTTTGCACCTTGTCTCTCCTCTCTGCTGGTGCATCCTGGTGCCCCTCCCCCATGAGGACATTGGTCCCAGGCCTGTTCAGATGCAATCTGTCCAGCTAGTACAGGTCTCTCCTGCCCCAGAACTGCTCCCAATGCCCCATGAATCTGAAGCCCTCCCTCCTGTGCCACATCTCCAGCCATGCATTCACCTGGATTATTTCCCTGTTTCTGTACTCACTAGCACTTGGCACTAGGAGTAATCCAGAGATTACCACCTTTGAGGTCCTATTCTTTAATATTTTTTCCAGCTCCTGAAACTCTGCCTGTAGGACATCAACCCTTTTCCTTCCTATATCATTGGTTCCAACATGGACCACGACTTCTGGGTCTTCCCCTTTCCCTTTCAGAATGTCTTGCACTCGTTCAGTGATATCCTTTACCTTGGCACCAGGGAGGCAACACACTATTCGGGTCTCACGTCTGCGGTTACAGAAACGCCTTGACTATCAAATCCTCAATAACAACTGCAATTCTACACTTTCATGTGGCCCCACAGTGCAGCCAAGTCTCCCACGGTGCCATGGATTCGCTTCTGACTGCACTCCCCCGAGGTATCAACACCCTCACTGGTATTCAACAGTGAATAACGGTTTGTGACTGCCACACGCCCTGGGGACTCCTGTTCCTCCTAGTCTGTCAGGTGGTCCCCACTCCCTCTCCTCCTGAACTCTCTGTAGCTGCGGGGTGACCACCTCCTGAAATGTGCTATCCTCAAAACTCTCAGCTTCCCGTATGCACTGTAGTGACACCACTCACCACTCACCCCTCAAGCTCAGAAACTCTGAGCTCGAGCACTTGGTGGCACTTCTTGCATATGTGGTTTTCCAGCACACACAAAGTGCTCTGCAGTTCCCACGTAGCACAGGATGTGCATGTGATGGACCCCAGCTGTCCTGCCATGTTCACTAACAGTTATTCAAAAACGTTATTTTTAGTTTTAAGGCTATTTAATTGTTTAGCTAACACTAAAACTCTAACCACGAAATAAGAACAATAACCATCCAAAAAAAAAACTAACCAATAAGTTAAATACTTACACTAACTTAACACTAATCACCAAAAACACTAACCAAAAAATTTAAACCTTATTTTGTAACTTATTCCCGCCACTCCTCCTTATGTTGTGATGTCACTTTATCATTTTTCTGTCTGATTCAGACTCGCTCCTTTATATTCTCGGGCCTCTGCTTTATATTCTCAGGCCTCTGCTCTCGGGTCTCCGCTTTATATTCTCGGGCCTCTGCTCTCGGGTCTCCGCTTTATATTCTCGGGCCTCTGCTCTCGGGTCTCCGCTTTATATTCTCGGGCCTCTGCTCTCGAGTCTCCGCTTTATATTCTCGGGCCTCTGCTCTCGGGTCTCCGCTTTATATTCTCGGGCCTCTGCTCTCGGGTCTCCGCTTTATATTCTCGGGCCTCTGCTCTCGGGTCTCCGCTTTATATTCTCGGGCCTCTGCTCTCGGGTCTCCGCTTTATATTCTCGGGCCTCTGCTTTATATTCTCGGGCCTCTGCTCTCGAGTCTCCGCTTTATATTCTCAGGCCTCTGCTCTCGAGTCTCCGCTTTATATTCTCGGGCCTCTGCTCTCGAGTCTCCGCTTTATATTCTCGGGCCTCTGCTCTCGGGTCTCCGCTTTATATTCTCGGGCCTCTGCTCTCGGGTCTCCGTTTTATATTCTCGGGCCTCTGCTCTCGGGTCTCCGTTTTATATTCTCGGGCCTCTGCTCTCGGGTCTCCGTTTTATATTCTCGGGCCTCTGCTCTCGCTCCTTTATACTCTCGGGCCTCTGCTCTCGGGCCTCTGCTCTCGCTCCATTATACTCTCGGGCCTCTCCTCTTGCTCCTTTACACTCTTGGGTCTCTGCTTTCGCCACTACATCATGCATTTGTTTTCCAACAGTTTACTAAAAAATTAGGCACCTATGTATGCTTAACCTCAGATTGATTGGATTTACTTGTACCTTCTTCTATAAAGCATCTTACATTTGAAATTCATTTAGTGAACAGCTCAACTTTTACCATTAAATTACATATCAGTACAACACAGTGGAGTACAAAGGTCAAAGGTGTTAAATCTGACTCATACAACAATGAAAATAAGCTTTGTACACTTCATTATATATTTAGTGCAACCTACTGAAAGGAAATTCAAATATAGTGAAGCTCTGATTATAATGTGAAAATCCCAGTTTCCAGTTGATCGTCATTCTCATTATAGGGAAATTACTACCCAATTACAATAAAAATCTGAGCATCCATCTGCCAGTGTTCGATCAATAAGGAGCATAATGACAGAAGCTGGGTTAAAATTCTGAAGCATTCATCCCAACTCAGGTGCAGTCAACAGCCATTCTCAGGACTATAATCCATCTTGTAAAGTACATGGTTGGTTTTACCTCAACCAATAAAGGAAGGGGATTTGGTGCACTTCTTTGTATTGTAGGGTCTTGGTGATGTTCTTCTAAAAAGCGTTAAGAATGCAATAATTCCAAGTTTTGTTGGGGCAGTTTGAAGTGACTGAAGTTAGACTTACTATTTTCTTGTTTTATCACAACTTTCCATTAGCCAGGTCCTCATAAACTAACTTCTTTTTTTGGAAAATAAGATTTCGACCATTTAGGGATTCCACTTTATATTGCAGACTCTTTTTAGTAGCAATGTCACAAAATAGTTATGAATGAGGAAGACCACACAGCTCATCCAAATTCATCCATCCATCGGGCTTTCCACAGTCCATTTGGAATGTTATTTTCTCAGTTATGAGGCAAGTTCATTATCACTGAAAATTGCTGAATATGCACCCTTACCTGAACAGTCAAACCAGGACTGAAGTACAACAACAGATTCCAGTACAAGATATTCAGTGCAAACAGGATAGTGATGTTTGCTGCTAATGACCATTTGCTTCTATTCAGATTGATTTCAAGGTGGCCCAACCTGTGAAGTACCGGGAGAGGTCAGTAAAGAGCACTAAAGGAAATGGCATTTCTTCCCAACCCCTTCCCTGATCAAGTAAAGGGTTCATCTAACTCAAACTGCAGGGATTCTCTATTAGCTCTGACTTCAAGACACAGAATATAGAATGTCTCCAGACCACCAACCGGTGTAGTAGCATAATTTCTGTTCTTTGACCTGGATCAACTCCCACCTCACAATACCTTACCAGCACAGCAAGAGTAATCAATACAATTTTATTGCCATTTAAAATCAATAGTCTGTCAGTCTGCAGAAGACACCAACCCAGGGACCTTTCCACAAAAGCCCCAGTTACATTTTCACAATGGGAGGTGGTGTTAGACTCAGTTTCCACTCATTTCCATTTTCCATTTCATATGGTTTGCCTAACTTGGCTTCCACTACAGTAATTATATGTTACTAATTTGGGTTGGAAAATACCCAGCAGCTATACCTATCAGCACCCAGTCAATAATGGGAAGACCCCTTACTGAACTGGTGTAGAATATTGCTTTGTTCTTATTGATGGCAGTGTGGAATTTTTAAAAATGGGCAGTGAATCATAGTTGCTAACTGTCAGTGTTCTGTGCGAACGTCAGCAATATCAGAGTGTTGTTTGCACGTCAGCATTTCCTATTTAAAGTCATCTATTTTTGCCTCCAGCACCCCTGGCTAAGTTCGCCGCAGAATGCCCTGACAGTTGTTTTTGTGCATGCTGGAAAAAAATGTTAAGAAATGTTGGGGGTAATTTTGACTTGGAGTGATAGTGTTAAACAGGCGATATCGATTCAGTTGCCTGTTATACAACTCTCCTGACTTCAGTGGGAATTAAAATCAGGAGAGATGTATAATGGGCGGCTGAATCTATATCACCTGTTTTACACTATCACCCAAAGTCAGAATTACCCCCATAGCGCGCACAGCATTAAAATGGAAACATCATTTTGTGAGGTACAATATGCTAACCTGCTATACAGACAGCTTCACATTGCTGATTTTATACCCCAGTAGGAGACTGGCTCCACAGTAGTTGCGGGTGAGATGAATTACTCAGTGCTCAGCTGGATGCATGATATTGAGATATACGGTGTTAAAGGTGCCTCAGCAGGGGTACGAGGTGTACAATTTTATCATTTCATTTGGAACACAAAAGTATTTTTGTATTTGGCCTTTGCTTCGCCCACCATGATGCTGAGATATGTGTGAGTGATTTTTCAGGAATAGGCATTTCTCTCTGATTGCACAGTAAACTGCTGGGGGTCTCCTGTGTGATTAATTCCTCTTCTGCAGGCGATGAGACTCCGGTTTAAGCCAGACTTGCTGGAGGATTCAATGGGCAGAGGCAAGGACCTTACTTGAAAAGAAGAAAGAAAAAATTATGGACCAAGTTAATCCAGGACACACTCTCTGGACTTTGGTTGGATTGAAAGTGCCTTAGAACAAGTCAATTGTCAACTCTGTTATTTAGTGAACATGTGCTGCAGGAGACCTATAGAAAGGGAGAAAACAATATACTGGGTCAAGGTAATACATTCATCAACAGAACACCTTCTTACACAATGTTTTCTCTGGCTGTAGTATGGTAAAGCCATGGTACCTTTGGCAATATTGCGCAGTCTTACAGTGCTAAAACTTCCAACAAATCAAATTGCTGATCCATGAAATCACAGAGTTTCTTAAACTACAAATTACATATAATTCGGAGCCTCATTCCAGAATAAAATAATGAAAACTAATATTCATCAGTCGAATAGTATTCTTTTATACTGCGCACATCTGCAAAAATTGGAAACATGAATGGAAATCATCGTCTGCATTGCCAAAGCCATTCCTGTATAGTGTAAACATGGTTATAAACAACTACTTTGTCTCTTTTCATTTCATAATAAGACCCCAGCACACACAAGTTGTTTGACCCAGACTCTGCTGCGTTAGTGAATAAACTCTAAACTACTAATACATTTCCTAACTGTTGTATCAATTTATTTATTTATTTATTTTTATTCGTTCATGGGATGTGGGCGTCGCTGGCGAGGCCAGCATTTATTGCCCATCCCTAATTGCCCTCGAGAAGGTGGTGGTGAGCCGCCTTCTTGAACCGCTGCAGTCCGTGTGGTGACGGTTCTCCCACAGTGCTGTTAGGAAGGGAGTTCCAGGATTTTGACCCAGCGACAGTGAAGGAACGGCGATATATTTCCAAGTCGGGATGGTGTGTGACTTGGAGGGGAACGTGCAGGTGGTGTTGTTCCCATATGCCTGCTGCTCTTGTCCTTCTAGGTGGTAGAGGTCGCGGGTTTGGGAGGTGCTGTCGAAGAAGCCTTGGCGAGTTGCTGCAGTGCATCCTGTGGATGGTGCACACTGCAGCCACAGTGCGCCGGTGGTGAAGGGAGTGAATGTTTAGGGTGGTGGATGGGGTGCCAATCAAGCGGGCTGCTTTATCTTGGATGGTGTCGAGCTTCTTGAGTGTTGTTGGAGCTGCACTCATCCAGGCAAGTGGAGAGTATTCCATCACACTCCTGACTTGTGCCTTGTAGATGGTGGAAAGGCTTTGGGGAGTCAGGAGGTGAGTCACTCGCCGCAGAATACCCAGCCTCTGACCTGCTCTCGTAGCCACAGTATTTATATGGCTGGTCCAGTTAAGTTTCTGGTCAATGGTGACCCCCCAGGATGTTGATGGTGGGGGATTCGGCGATGGTAATGCTGTTGAATGTCAAGGGGAGGTGGTTAGACTCTCTCTTGTTGGAGATGGTCATTGCCTGGCACTTATCTGGCGCGAATGTTACTTGCCACTTATGAGCCCAAGCCTGGATGTTGTCCAGGTCTTGCTGCATGCGGGCTCGGACTGCTTCATTATCTGAGGGGTTGCGAATGGAACTGAACACTGTGTAGTCATCAGCGAACATCCCCATTTCTGACCTTATGATGGAGGGAAGGTCATTGATGAAGCAGCTGAAGATGGTTGGGCCTAGGACACTGCCCTGAGGAACTCCTGCAGCAATGCCCTGGGGCTGAGATGATTGGCCTCAAACAACCACTGCCATCTTCCTTTGTGCTAGGTATGACTCCAGCCACTGGAGAGTTTTCTCCCTGATTCCTATGGACTTCAATTTTACTAGGGCTCCTTGGTGCCACACTCGGTCAAATGCTGCCTTGATGTCAAGGGCAGTCACTCTCACCTCACCTCTGGAATTCAGCTCTTTTGTCCATGTTTGGACCAAGGCTGTAATGAGGTCTGGAGCCAAGTGGTCCTGGGCGGAACCCAAACCTTCCATCACTTTGCTGATGATTGAGAGTAGACTGATGGGGCGGTAATTGGCCGGATTGGATTTGTCCTGCTTTTTGTGGACAGGACATACCTGGGCAATTTTCCACATTGTCGGGTAGATGCCAGTGTTGGAGCTGTACTGAAACAGCTTGGCTAGAGGCGCAGCTAGTTCTGGAGCACAAGTCTTCAGCACTACAGGTGGGATGTTGTCGGGGCCCATAGCCTTTGCTGTATCCAGTGCACTCAGCCGTTTCTTGATATCACGTGGAGTGAATCGAATTGGCCGAAGACTGGCTTCTGTGATGGTGGGGATATCGGGAGGAGGCTGAGATGGATCATCCACTCGGCACTTCTGGCTGAAGATGGTTGCAAACGCTTCAGCCTTGTCTTTTGCACTCACGTGCTGGACTCCGCCATCATTGACGATGGGGATGTTTGCAGAGCCTCCTCCTCCCGTTAGTTGTTTAATTGTCCACCACCATTCATGACTGGATGTGGCAGGACTGCAGAGCTTTGATCTGATCCATTGGTTGTGGAATCGCTTCGCTCTGTCTATAGCATGTTGCTTCCACTGTTTAGCATGCATGTAGTCCTGAGTTGTAGCTTCACCAGGTTGGTACCTCATTTTTAGGTACGCCTGGTGCTGCTCCTGGCATGCTCTTCTACACTCCTCATTGAACCAGGGTTGATCCCCTGGCTTGTTGGTAATGGTAGAGTGAGGAATATGCCGGGCCATGAGGTTACAGATTGTGCTGGAATACAATTCTGCTGCTGATGGCCCACAGCGCCTCATGGATGCCCAATTTTGAGCTGCTAGATCCGTTCTGAATCTATCCCATTTAGCACAGTGGTAGTGCCACACAACACGTTGGATGGTGTCCTCAGTGCAAAGACGGGACTTCATCTCCACGAGGACTGTGCGGTGGTCACTCCTACGAATACTGTCATGGACAGATGCATCTGCGACAGGTAGATTGGTGAGGACGAGGTCAAGTAAGTTTTTCCCTCGTGTTGGTTCGCTCACCACCTGCCGCAGGCCCAGTCTGGCAGCTATGTCCTTCAGGACTCGGCCAGCTCGGTCAGTAGTGGTGCTACCGAGCCACTCTTGGTGATGGACATTGAAGTCCCCCACCCAGAGTACATTTTGTGCCCTTGCTACCCTCAGTGCTTCTTCCAAGTGGTGTTCAACATGGAGGAGGACTGATTCATCAGCTGAGGGAGGACGGTAGGTGGTAATCAGCAGGAGGTTTCCTTGCCCATGTTTGACCTGATGCCATGAGATTTCATGGGGTCCAGAGTCAATGTTGAGGACTCCCAGGGCCACTCCCTCCTGACTGTATATCACTGTACCGCCACCTCTGGTGGGTCTGTCCTTGCGGTGGGACAGGACATACCCAGGGATGGTGATGGAAGAGTCTGGGACGTTGGCTGAAAGATATGATTCTGTAAGTATGGCTATGTCAGGCTGTTGCTTGACTAGTCTGTGGGACAGCTCTCCCAATTTTGGCACAAGTCCCCAGATGTTAGTAAGGAGGACCTTGCAGGGTCGACTGGGGTTGGTGTTTTGCCGTTGTCGTGTCCGGTGCCTAATGGTCCGATGCCGGGTGATCCGTCCGGTTTTATTCTTATTATGACTTTTCGTAGCGAGATTTTACAACTGAGTGGCTTGCTCGGCCATTTCAGAGGGCAATTAAGAATCAACCACATTGCTGTGGGTCTGGAGTCACATATAGGCCAGACCGGTTAAGGATGGCAGGTTTCCTTCCCTAAAGGACATTAGTGAACCAGATGGGTTTTTACGACAATCCGGTAGTTTCATGGCCATCATTACTGATACTAGTATTTTAATTCCAGATTTTTATTTAATTAATTGAATTTAATTAATTAATTGAATTTAAATTCGCCAGCTGCCGTGGCGGGATTTGAACTCATGACTCTGGATTTTAGTCCAGGCCTCTGGATTATTAGCCCAGTAACATAACCACTATGCTACCGTACCCGGATGCATGGATTAGCATTAATAGTTGATATGCTTTGTTTCTGCATGAAGCCATCTAGATCTGAATAACAGACAATCTTTTAACACTTTCTTACTGTTGTGCCAATTGATATCCTGTGATGTTGTTCATGGACATTTTTTTTTATAATAGTCTCTTACTGTACTTGTCTCTCTGGCACTCTAATTCTTTTGGTCTCACTTTCTCTGATTTTATATATGAAAATTGTTGCTTTCCTGCTTGTTTTCTATATATCCCCCTCTCTCAGTGAAGAGGAGGGGGAAGGGAAATGGAAGGTAATGAAGGGGAGAGGGAAAAGGGCAGAAGCTTGGAGTACTACTTTGACGGAAGGAAGAGGGGAGCAACTGGGAATGACACTTGGGGTGAGGGAGGAAGGAGAGAGCCAGCATTAACTGAGAGGAAGTGGGGAGGAAGAGCATCAGCTCGAACAGGAGAGAGTGGAAGAGGAGTAACAGCTTAACTTGGTTGCAGGGGGAAAAGAGTGCCAGGTTGAATGTATGAGAGGGAGAGGGAGAGAAGAGTGCTCGTGTGAAATGGGAGAGTTGGAGAGGAGAGGATCTCTGTGAACTGAGTCTAGAGGAGGTAGAGTGAATTTGTGAGCAGAGGTGGGTGGTTAGTTGTGGGAGACTGACTGTTGAAAATGTTTACTTGGTGCTGCTATGCCTTAATTTATTGTTATTTTCCTCCTTAACTCAAAGTGCAATAAGATGTCGTCCTGCACTTGAAGCATGCTATAGAAATACAAGTTGTTATGTTCTTTATATCAATACTTTTACATTATGAATGTTCAATTATTTATGACTGTTTCAACAATTTTATGATGTTGCAAGTAAGTCTATAGAGCATTATTATTTAAATTATTATTTAATTCAGCTATGGAACTTGCATATATGTAGGCCTGCTGTGATAATACACACTAGTATTATCTTCCAATAATGCAAAGATCAATATTCAATTATTCCATAATAATTTATTTGGCTTCAAATGCTGAATCTTAATATAATTCAGAATCCTGGGGTGAGAGGAACACATGCCCACCATGAAGGGAAAATATTTACAGGGCTATAGGGAAAGAGCAGGGGAATGGGACAAATTGGATAGCTCTTTATGTTTTATTTGTTCATGGGATGTGGGCATCGCTGGCGAAGCTGGCATTTATTGCCCATCCTGAATTGCTCGAGAAGGTGGTGGTGAGCTGCCTTCTTGAACTGCTGCAGTCCGTGTGGTGAAAGTTCTCCCACAGTCCTGTTAGGAAGGGAGGTCCAGGATTTCGACCCAACAACAATGAAGGAACGGCGATATATTTCCAAGTCGGGATGGTCTGTGACTTGGAGGGGAACGTGCAGGTGGTGTTGTTCCCATATGCCTGCTGCCCCTGTCCTTCTAGGTGGTAGAGATCGTGGGTTTGGGAGGTGCTGTCGAAGAAGCCTTGGCGAGTTGCTGCAGTGCGTCCTGTGGATGGTGCACACTGCAGCCATAGTGTGCCGGTGGTGAAGGGAGTGAACGTTTAGGGTGGTGGATGGGGTGCCAATCAAGCGGGATGCTTTGTGCAGGATGGTGTCGAGCTTCTTGAGTGTTGTTGGAGCTGCACTCATCCAGGCAAGTGGACAGTATTCCATCACACTCCTGACTTGTTCCTTGTAGATGGTGGAAAGGCTTTGGGGAGTCAGGAGGTGAGACACTCACTGCAGAATACCCAGCTTCTGACCTGCTCTTGTAGTCACAGTATTTATATGGCTGGTCCAGTTAAGTTTCTGGTCAATGGTGACCCCCAGGATGTTGATGGTGGGGGATTCGGCGATGGTACGGTGAATGTCAAGGGGAGGTGGTTAGACTCTCTCTTGTTGGAGATGGTCATTGCCTGGAACTTGTCTGGCACGAATGTTACTTGCCACTTATGAGCCCAAGCCTGGATGTTGTCCAGGTCTTGCTGCATGCGGGCACGGACTGCTTCATTATTTGAGGGGTTGAGAATGGAACTGAACACTGTGCAATCATCAGCGAACATCCCCATTTCTGACCTTCTGATGGAGGGAAGGTCATTGATGAAGCAGCTAAAGATGGTTGGGCCTAGGACACTGCCCTGAGAAACTCCTGCAGCAATGCCCTGGGGCTGTGATGATTGGCCTCAAACAACCACTACCATCTTCCTTTATGCTAGGTATGACTCCAGCCACTGGAGAGTTTTCCCCCTGATTCCCATTGACTTCAATTTTACTCGGGCTCCTTGGTGCCACACTCGGTCAAATGCTGCCTTGATGTCAAGGGCAGTCACTCTCACCTCACCTTTGGAATTCAGCTCTTTTGTCCATGTTTGGACCAAGGCTGTAATGAGGTCTGGAGCCGAGTGGTCCTGGCAGAACGCAAACTGAGCATCGGTGAGCAGGTTATTGGTGAGTAAGTGCCGCTTGATAGCACTGTTGACGACACCTTCCATCACTTTGTTGATGATTGAGAGTAGACTGATGGGGTGGTAATTGGCCGGATTGAATTTGTCCTGCTTTTTGTGGACAGGACATACCTGGGCAATTTTCCACATTGTCGGGTAGATGCCAGTATTGTAGCTGTATTAGAACAGCTTGGCTAGAGGCGCAGCTAGTTCTGGAGCACAAGTCTTCAGCACTACAGCCGGGATGTTGTCGGGGCCCATAGCCTTTGCTGTGTCCAGTGCACTCAGCCGTTTCTTGATATCACGTGGAGTGAATCGAATTGGCTGAAGACTGGCTTCTGTGATGGTGGGGATATCGGGAGGAGGCCGAGATGGATCATCCACTCGGCACTTCTGGCTGAAGATGGTTGCAAATGCAAAGAGCCAGCACAGGCACGATGGGCCGAATGGCCTCCTCCTGTGCTGTACCTACTATGATACTATGTAACCCCCACCCCACCTTTCCAGGAAATAAATTTCACACTATCACAGCTCTCTTTCTCTTCCAAAAATTCTAAATCCAGCAATGCAAAAATTATACTTTTGCTTACTTCAGTTCTTCCCTATAATACTACTGGTGGAACATTGCATATAGCTGCAGTTTAAGTCATGACAGTTCCGACTAAGACTTCCATTGTAACTGCTTTTTGTACATCATATACGAGGCCATCGGGTATCAGCTTTCAAAGAAAAAAAAATGCATTGTGGAATGTGATCCCAAAATACTAATAAAATCTTAAAATTCAATATTATCAAAAAAATTAAACTTAGTCACCTCGAAGCAATGGCTTTGATCACAGGCTTTTATTCGGGAGTGGTTTTAAGTTCCATATTGTCTTTTGAGTTGTCAGCTTTTTTGGAGCTACATCATATTTTTTGAAGCTGTCTGTCAGCTTGTCTGAGTTTTGTAGGATGATTTAATAAATTTGTTTTATGTTTATACTTTGAAAAAGGACTATTATGGATCTCTATTCACTTTCAAAAACTTATGGCGGCAGTAACCAGAATTTACTGTTTGTTGGCCTGAGTGTGTTACTGAAACCTTTCCTCTAGTTCCTGGCAAGGATAAACACTGGGGGTTAATTTCCTCGGAGATCCTCCCACTCCCCCACTGTAATCTCGTCGGAAGTGTGACAGAAACATTAGGACCTCGATCTTGGATCATGCCCGAACTTTACTCCCACTGTGAAAGGCTTGGGGAGTTAGAATTCAAACATGAGAGTGGTGTGAAATAAGAGAGTCAAAATAGTCTAGGATAAAAGGGTTTGAAATACATAATCCGGACATATAGATAGATGCAGCACGACATTTATCAGGACTGGTATTTTCCCCAGGTTGATAGATAAGACCAATGATGCCAATGATACCAAGCAAAATTTAGATCTAGGTTGCATTACCAACATACAGTGTTCCCCATATACATTACAGGGAGCTACTGCTGGAGTGTAGAGACCAGCTGGTTGAGAAAGTGGCAAGTTGTTCTCACTTTCTCTGGTGGTATTATTAGAAGTAAAAGGTAAGGCCAGATGAAAGATTGTTTTCTTCCTGCCATGGCTAAAAGAGTCAACTCACTGACCACTGAAACCATGATTACAGCCTAGAAGCCTGTCATTGGGAAATGGAATTCCAGGCAAACACAAGAGATTTTTTTTAAATGGCAAACTTAATGTATAAATAGAATTATTCTCCATTGCTCTCAGGTAATTTCCATAGCGGCAACTGGAAAAAATTGCTGCGATACACATTTATTCATTGGACAATCGCATATTGAATAATTTAGTTCTGGTGGATGGGCAAAATATTATTAAATGGTAGCAGAATACCTGGGTGCAGTTCCACACATAGTGGGGTGATTTTAAGTGCCTCCGCCTGGCGTAAACGGGGCGGAGGTGGCCTTAATATCGCACCAGGTCACCTACTGCCCCGATTAAGCTGGCACTTCAGTCACCGCCATCTTGGGTAGGAGGGAGGCGACATATCAAATGAAATTCGGGGTCCTATGACCCGGTGACTATGTGCGCCTCAAATTAAACATAGCCCCAGTGAATTCCTGGTCTCAGCACACTGCAAATTCTTGATCTTAGCTCAGCTGTATTGGCAAAGCACAAAATGAGATATTTCCCCATAGGCCCGAAGAAGCAGCCTAATCAGGGATTGTCAACCCAGGCTTAAATTACAACACACTTGTGTGACTAGCATCTGACTCAAGAGCATCACTGCATTGCCCATTGCTTTGCTTGTCTGGTAATATTGTGCAGTACACAGGACCTAAACAAATGGCAATATAGGGAGAAATATATATATTTAAAAGAACAATGCTATCTATCCTTGGAAAAATTATGCCTCAAGTATCTGAAAAAATGTTGCAGGTTGAACAAAATCTTTGAATTTTAGTTTCTTTATCATTCACTTAAAAGGTGATGTATATTAAAATCAGTTTTTTTTTTATTCGTTCATGGGATTTGGGCGAGGCCGGCATTTATTGCCCATCCCTAATTGCCCTTGAGAAGGTGGTGGTGAGCCGCCTTCTTGAACCGCTGCAGTCCATGTGATGAAGGTTCTCCCACAGTGCTGTTAGGAAGGGAGTTCCAGGATTTTGACCCAGCGACGATGAAGGAACAGCGATATATTTCCAAGTCGGGATGGTGTGTGACTTGGAGGGGAACGTGCAGGTGGTGTTGTTCCCATGTGCCTGCTGCTCTTGTCCTTCTAGGTGGTAGAGGTTGCGGGTTTGGGAGGTGCTGTCGAAGAAGCCTTGGCGAGTTGCTGCAGTGCATCCTGTGGATGGTACACACTGCAGCCACTGTACGCCGGTGGTGAAGGGAGTGAATGTTTAGGGTGGTGGATGGGGTGCCAATCAAGTGGCATGCTTTGTCCTGGATGGGTGTTGAGCTTCTTGAGTATTGTTGGAGCTGCACTCAACCAGGCAAGTGGAGTGTATTCCATCACACTCCTGACTTGTGCATTGTAGATGGTGGAAAGGCTTTGGGGAGTCAGGAGGTCAGTCACTCGCCGCAGAATACCCAGCCTCTGACCTGCTCTTGTAGCCACAGTATTTATATGGCTGGTCCAGTTAAGTTTCTGGTCAATGGTGACCCCCAGGAGTTGATAGTGGGGGATTCCGCGATGGTAATGCCGTTGAATGTCAAGGGGAGGTGGTTAGACTCCCTCTTGTTGGAGATAGTCATTGCCTGGCACTTGTCTGGCGCGAATGTTACTTGCCACTTATGAGCCCAAGCCTGGATGTTGCTGCATGCGGGCACAGACTGCTTCATTATTTGAGGGGTTGCAAATGTAACTGAACACTGTGCAATCATCAGCGAACATCCCCATTACTGACCTTATGATGAAGGGAAGGTCATTGATGAAGCAGTTGAAGATGGTTAGGCCTAGGACACTGCCCTGAGAAACTCCTGCAGCAATGTCCTGGGACTGAGATGATTGGCCTCCAACAACCACTACCATCTTCCTTTGTGCTAGGTATGACTCCAGCCACTGGAGAGTTTTCCCCCTGATTCCCATTGACTTCAATTTTACTTGGGCTCCTTGGTGCCACACTCAGTCAAATGCTGCCTTGATGTCAAGGGCAGTCACTCTCACCTCACCTCTGGAATTCAGCTCTTTTGTCCATGTATGGACCAAGGCTGTAATGAGGTCTGGAGCCGAGTGGTCCTGGCGGAACCTAAATTGAGCATCGGTGAGCAGGTTATTGGTGAGTAAGTGCCGCTTGATAGCACTGTCAATGACACCTTCCATCACTTTGCTGATTGAGATTAGACTGATGGGGCGGTAATTGGCCGGATTGGATTTGTCCTACTTTTTGTGGACAGGACATACCTGGGCAATTTTCCACATTGTTGGATAGATGCCAGTGTTGTAGCTGTACTGGAACAGCTTGGCTTGAATGATATAAACTGATTTGTGTGCACATTTGTTGGTTTCTCAATCACTCCTTGTTACCCAGTTTAAAATTACCAATTATTTCCAATTTAGGAGCAATATCTTGTATGAAGTCTTCCTAATGCAGTATCATGAAGTCAAGTGCTATGCCCCTGAATTGGGTTGTTAATCTACGACAGGAGCAAAACTTCATAATGGAATCTGAATACCTCAACTGTGGTTTACCTTTGTAGAAAACATGTTATTTTATACATCCCAGCATTTGTTGTTCATTTAGTTGGGTGAAGATTAAACAAAGACATAGAAGCTTTTAAGAACAATGCTATAATCAGATGAATTTGCCAGTTATCTTTTAGAAATAGCTGTATTGGAGGCACGGAGTGCATTAAGTTACATTGAGTCTGCAGTGCAGAAACAGGCCATTTGGCTCAACTGGTCGATGCCGGAATTTATGCTCCACACGAACCTCCTCCCTCCCTATTTCATCTACCTCTATCAGCATACCCTTCTATTCCTTCCTCCTTTGTATGCTTTTCTAGCTTCCCCTTTAATGCATCAATGCTAGTCGCCTCAACTATTCCTTCCACATTCTTATCACTCTCTGGGTAAAGAAGTTTCTTCTGAATTCTCTATTGGATTTATTAGTGACTACCTTATATTGATGACCTCTAGTTTTGGACTCCCCCACAAGTGGAAACATCTTCTCTACATCTACCCTATCAAACCCTTTCATTACCTTGAAGACTTCTATCAGGTCACCACTCAGCCTTCACTTTTCTCGAGAAAAGAGCCCCATCCTGTTTAGTCTTTCTGCATAACTATATCCTCTCAGTTCTTGTATCATCCTTGTGAATCTTATTTGCACCTTCCCCAATGCTTCTATATCCTTTTTATAATATGGAGACCAGAACTGTGCGCAGTACTACAAACGTGGTCTAACCAAGGTCCTATACAAATTTAACATAATTTCTCTGCTTTTCAATTCTGTCCCTCCAGAAGTGTACCCCGGTGCTTGGTTTGCCTTTTTTATGGCCTGCATTGTTACTTTTATTGATTTGTGTATCTGTACCCTGAGACCCTTTTGTTCCTCTATCCCATTTAGACTCTTATTATCCAAGCAATATGTGGCCTCCTTATTCTTCCGACCAAAATGCACCACCTCACACTTATCTATATTGAAATTCATTTGCCAATTACATGCCCATTCTATAAGTTTATTAATGTTTTCTTGCATTTTAACACATTCTTCCTTTGTATTATCTATACCCAACAATTTTGTGTCGTCCTCAAATTTTGAAATTGATCACTGTGGAACACCACTTCCTACCTTTTGCCAGTCGGGTAGCTTCCCTTAACCCCAACTCTCTGTTTTCTGTTTTGTAGCCAGCTTGCTATCCATTCTGCTTCCTGTCCCCTGACTACACATGCAATGACCCTGGTTGTGAGTCTACAATGCTGTACCTTATCAAAGGCCATTTGAAAATCCAAATATATTACATCTACTACATTATCCTTATCTACTCTTTGTTACTTCTTCAAAGAATTCAATAAGGTTGGTTAAACATGACTTTCCCTTCTGAAATCCGTGCTGACTACTCTTTATTATATTTTCATTTTCTAGATGTTTTTCTATTACATCTTTGAATAAGGATTCCATTATCTTGCCTATCACCGCTAAGCTAACTGGTCTATAGTTCCCTGGACTTGTTCTATCTCCCTTTTTAAATATAGGAATAACAATAGCTGTCTGCCAGTCCTTTGGCACTATTCCCTTTTCTAATGAATTTTTATATATATGTAACAATGCCTCTGTTATCTCTTCCCTAACTTCTTTTAATATGTGCACATCCAATCCATCCAGGCCAAGGGTTTTATCCCCTCTCAGTTTGATTAGTTTATCAATTATCTCCCCCCTTTCTATCTTAAAAGTCTTGATACCTTTTTTGATTTTCTCTTCTAATGTTATACCCACCTTATTAGTCTCCCTGGTAAATACTGAGGCAAAGTGACTATTCAATATTTCTGCCATTTCACTGTCATTACCCGAGAGTTTATCTTGTGCATCCCTTGGTGGCCTTATCCCTATTCTGATTTTTCTTTTTGTTATTTATGTGTCTGTAGAATACTTTACTATTTATTTTTATATTCCTTGATAATTTAATTTTGAAACTCCTTTTTGCTTTCCTAATTGTTTTTTTGATATCATTCCTAACCTCTTCATATTCCGTTTTGTCATCCTCTCCATTATTGTGGAGAGGATGACAATAATGGAGAGGATGACAAAACGGAATATGAAGAGGTTAGGAATGATTCTATCTATAAAATAATGAGGGGCATAGATAAGGTCGATAGTCAAAATCTTTTCCCAAAGGTAAGGGAGTCTATAACGAGGGGGCATAGATTTAAGGTGAGAGGGGAGAGATACAAAAGGGTCCAGAGGGGCAATTTTTTCACTCAAAGGGTGGTGAGTGTCTGGAACGAGCTGCCAGAGGCAGTAGTAGAGGCGGGTACAATTTTGTCTTTTAAAAAGCATTTGGACAGTTACATGGGTAAGATGGGTATAGAGGGATATGGGCCAAGTGCAGGCAATTGGGACTAGCTTAGTGGTATAAACTGGGCGACATGGACATGTTGGGCCGAAGGGCCTGTTTCCATGTTGTAACTTCTATGATTGTCTGTGTACTTAGAGTACGCCTTTTTTTTTTAGTTTCAATTTCACCCTTATCTCTTTATTCATCCATGGTGTTTCATTATTGGCTAGTTTGTTCTGGTTTTTTAGAGGAACATATTTCTCCTGAACTCTATTGATCACTGTTTTAAATATTTCCCACTACTGTTCTCTTTGTCTATCAACATTATTTTCTAGTTTACCTTCCCTTGTTCCATGCTCATCCCCTCAAAATTGGCTTTTTTCCAATCTATTATTTTGGTCTTTGTCTTACTTATGTCTTTCTCAATCATTATTTTAAACTTTATTATGTTATGATTGCTATTGCCTAAATGTTTCCCTATGCTTACTTCTCTTATCTGCTCCATGCATTTCCCATTACTAGATCTAGCAGTGATTCCTCTCTTGTTGGGCTTCTCAAATATTGAGTAAGAAAGGAGTCCTGCACACACTGTGAAAACTCAATTCCCCTTTCCCTACCTTTTCTTGTCAGTTTATTTGGGAGTAGTTGAAATCTCTCATAATTATTATTCAATTCTTTTTTACTCATTTCATAGATTTGCCTACATATTTCTTCCTCCATTTCCCTTCCACTATTAGATCGCCTGTATAATATGCCTATTAACTTGATCGATCCCTTCTTAACCTTTGTCTCAATCCATATGGATTCTGTTTCTATCTTAATATTACTTATGTACCTTTTTTCTATTGCCATTATGTTGTCTTTAATTAGTACAGCTACCCCACTCCACCTTCTTCCTTCCCTATCCTTTCTAAATACGTTATATCCTGCAATATTTAATTGCCAGTCCTGTTCTTTATTAAGCCATGTTTCAGTTATCCCTACTACATCTGGCGCCTCGCTACAAATTATTGCCTCCAGTTCCCCCATTTTGTTTCGGATGCTGTGCACATTGCTGTACAGGCAATTTAATTTGTTTTTAATAATTGTTCCCCTCACTTTATTTTTAACAGTTACTTTGTACTCATGTTCTATAACTGTATTTGTTTTTTGACCATTTATGTTACCCTTGTTCTTTAATTTGGTCTGATCTTTATTCTCATCTCCTATTTCTTTTATCTTTATTATGTCTTATGTTATTTTCACCAGATCCCTCCCCTGTCTTACTAGTTTAAAGTTCTATCCACAGCCCTATTTAACTTTTCTGCTAGGACACTGGCTCCATTCCGGTTCAGGTGGAGCTCGTCCCAGCGGTCCAACTCCTTCCCATCCCAGTACTGGTTCCAGTGTCCCATGAAATGGAATCCCTCCTTCCCCCATCAGTCCTTCAGCCACACATTCACCTTCCTGATCTGCCTATCCCAATGCCAATTAACATGTGGCTCGGGTAGTAATCCCGAGATTGCCACCCGTGAGGTCCTGGTTTTTTTAAATTTAGTTCTTAACTTCTGATATTCCTATGGTATGACCTGCTCCCTTTTCTTCCTTACGTCATTGGTCCCAACGTGGACCATGACAACTGGATCCTCCCCCTCCCTTTCCAAATTCCTCTCCAGTTGCTCCGAGATATCCTTTGCCTTTGCACGGATAGGCAACACACCCTTCTGGACTCTTGGTCGCGACTGCAGAGGATGCTATGTACAGTGGAATAGCACATTTTTCTTTCATCCAATTCGAACCTGGGCATCTCAGAGTCCTAATTGAAATGAGTTTATCCAGTTGCAATTTAGATGCAACTGGGTGAGTGCATTGCACTTAATTTGGTATTACACTGACAATCTCACTGAGAGAGGGCAGAAGGATGGCGATTATGGGAGATTTTCCCAGCTTATGGAAGGTCCATGGAGATGAGTAGCTCCTACAAGGAAATTGGGAGGGAATAGGGAAAATATGTAGTTTTAGATAATATACTGTACCAGTAGCAGCATTAGGTGTTGCCAGGTTCAAAACTGTACCAACTGGGAGAGTGGAGGGTGGGGATGGAGGGAATAAGATTTGCTTAAAGGATTGTGCTGTAAAATTATAAAGAACATATTCACACTTTTGCTGCACGTGGCATACAGAGGAAACCTTTATTCCCCTATCCCCCACCCTCAGTATTTAATAACCTAGGCAGATTTTTCTGGTGTATAGCAATCATTAATTAATGGGGAGAAAAAGACAACAACATATAATCTAGGACAGTCTTGTACAATGCAGATTGGGAGAGAAAAGTCACATCCTCGCCACTGCTGACACTCATACTGAAGTTCTCCTAATGTCTTGGTTGAATTATCAAACGTAGGAGAGCACAGACATGATAGTGGATCTAAGGTAGTGAAGGAATGTACATGGAATGCCACAGTATCTAATGGCAGCTGAATACTTGGGGCTTTGACAGCATCTGCAGAGATCACAAGATAGTTACGGATGAGGAAAGCCATTTGGCTCATCTAAAATCATCCATCTAGAAAGATCCTAAAATCGCCCCATTGTAAAATCTAATTGTTTCTTAAATGCTTCCAGGGATTTTGCCTTCACTACTCCATCTGGAAGACCATGCCATATGTTGATCATTGTCTGTGTGAAGAAGAATTTCCTGTTATCAGTTCTAAAATGTGTCCCCTTATCTTACTCTTGTAATGCAATTTAAAGTAGCAGATTTACCTTTTTCATTCCCTTAGCGATCTTATATACTTCGATAAGATCACCTCTCAGACACATTTTGGGGCAAATTTCAACTGCCAGCCTGAAGAATGGGTGGCCAGTCTTTGGAAATCAGGGCAAGTAGTGCACCTCGGCCCTCCATCGACACCCTAGGCCCACCTGATTCAATTTTCAGACAGGCCTGGAAGTGGGTGAGCAAGTATGTGCAGTACTTTGTACTTACAGGAACATAAGAATTGTTAGATGATAAAAGACCAAGGTCCATCTAATTCGCCTTCCACCATCCTGGTAGTTGCATGATACAATAATAATGGATTTGTTGACTAATCAAGGCAATCAATCTCTATCAATTAGTCTACAACAGACCCAGTCATGAAGCGTGAAAACCCCTCAGTGGTGAAAAGCTTTGGGAACCATTGGTCCAAAGTAACCTGTTGCTCCCAAGCATGCCATATCATATATGTCATGTCTCAAATTACTCATACACTGCATCCCAAAATATTATTTTATGAAAGAAATGTATCTAATTTACAGTTGAATAAATCAACACTATCTGCTTCCAACATCTCTCTTGGGAGCCTGTTCCATAGATTTACCTTATCTACATTAAAGTTTATTTGTCATTGTTCTACACAAATAGATATTTTTTCCAACTCAATCTGTAATTTCTGAGCTACCCGCCACCCCCCACCAACCCACCAACCCACCGCCCCCCCCACCCCCGATTCCACTGCACCTCCTAATTTAGTATCATTTCCGTATTTAATCATTTTGGATTCAGTTATTTATGTAAATTAGAAACAGTAATGATCCCAACACCAGGCCTTGGGATATCCCACTCAGTATTTCCCCCACCCTAACATAACTCCTCTAATAAATATTTGTTGTTTTCTACCCTTCAGCCAACATTTTATCCATTCCCAGGGTGTACCCTGAATCTCCAAAGCTTTGAATTTAACTAATAGCCTTTCATATGTAACTTTGTCAAATGCCTTTTGGAAGTCCAGGTACAAGACGTCGAAGGGCTTTCCACAGTTCACTTGGGAAATCACATCCTCAAACAAGTCAAGGAATTTGGTCAGACAGGATTTCCCCCTTCTGAATCTATGTCAATTGATGTTTATTAAGTAATTATTGTGCAGACAATCCTCAAATTTACTCCTGATAATCAGTTCATTATTTTATATGGGATGGAAGTGAGACTAATGGGTTAACTATTATATGTTGTTTAGTACAAATGTCTAAGAAATGGTTGAAATGATGGTGGTGAGGGGGGTGGTCGGATTATAAACTTAAACTAACATGCAGTCCAGTTAAAAAAGGGACAAATCAAATGTAGGACAGACTCTAAAAGATCCATCTAACCTGGATGTACAGTCTTTGTATAATATTCATCAGGGGTGAAATTTAACTTCAGCTGGGCATAAAACGAATGGTAGTAAATCGGACAATGGAAAAAAAAACTGGGCGGTTTGTGTAACACACGACTAATTCGCTACCGCCCATTTTGTGCCCCCGCTGAAGGTGAATTTCACCCCCATTGAGTTTTTATTAAACAAAGCAGTGTGGGTCAAAAGAGCTTTTCCTCATTAGGTTTCTCAGAAACACTTCAGAACTGTTTTTTTTTAAATTAGTCATTTTAAACAAAGCCTTTTTAAAAGGCTAGCATATGTTTGCCACAATACATTATAGATTACTTTGGTAAGCTTTACTATTATTTTTGTAAGACTTATTTTTCATAAGTCTGAAATATGTACCTAGAAACCCAAGAGCGAGGATATTATTTCTGAAAAACATTAACAAAGCCTTTGGCTGTTTGTACTTATTGGAAAGGATAAGTAAACTGACATGGAGTAGTGACTCTGACCCGTGTCATTTGATCTGATCCCAACCAAACTCATCGAACCCAAACTTGGCCCAACCAGATAAAACTATCAGCCCTTCCCCTAATTTGACAATGGCAAAACGTGGCTCAGTGCCACAATATATCCTATAACAGATTAAACTGGCAGTGATTTGCAACTTCCCTTTCCATAAGCACGCCCCAAGGCCCAAGTTATCTCTTCCCATCCCCACCGCCAATCATCAAAAGGTTGACCTAGCATTATTAAGAGACACAATGCTAATCATGTAATGGGTTTCAAACCATCAACTCGTACTGTCAAGTCATCAGATTTATTGCCAAGCTAACCTGTTTCAGGATAAATGTTGCTTTCCTGTATTGACACATTGTCATTCACAAAAACAATCTAACTCTCTCCAGGCTCAGTTTCTGATCAGCCTGGTTGCACCAGTCAGCCTAAGTTTGGGGAGGAGGGGGAAATGTTTGTCCCATCTAAGTGCCTGTGCTCAGTATAGTAATTTTACATTTTTCTGTGCTAGAATCTGGTGCCAAGGGAGAAAATACTTTTGTACTTTGAGTCTTTACTGCCACCTACTGGAAGATAATTGTATTAGTGTTTTAACAAAAATTCCACTATCAGATTTGCAGTCATATTTGTGAAAGCAATGTTCTCGTAATTTGAAAAAAAATTCTGCTAAAGCAATGAGAAACCTCTGTACTTGGATTGAAGTCTGTGTCATTTCGCAGTATGTCTGTGAATCACTAAATTTAATTTTGCAGTATTGACATTTTTCACTTTAGCTTGAAACCCGCTAAATTAAGTTTCAATCAAAAAATGTTACATAAAATTTCTTTTTAAATGTTTTTAAACTCTTTTCTAATGAAAATAAATTCAAAATCTTATCTTTTCATTCAGAAAGATGAAAACTGTGAATTCTTATTTGTTTACTGTACAAGTGTTAATGTACATAAAGGGGACCTTGTCACACTATTGGTGGATTGAAGGCAGACTCAGTACTAAGAATAGCCTGCTCCAAAAACTCCATTCCAATGCCAAATGCAACATTGCCATACTGGCCACCAGTCAACGTTACAAATTTTTACAATGTGGTTTCCATGTTTTTATCATGCTGAGAACAGCAACATGATAGTGTTATTGCATCACCAACTGCACCTTTGTGGTCTCGTGTAATAACATGGTGAGGTGTGTTTACCGTGGTGACTGCAACTGTCTGATGTGTTTAATGTTGAGATGAAATGTGTATTATTCTGATAGCTTCCTGTTAAATGCTTCAGCATAATAAAATGTATAAGAAGTGGCAGCACTAACTTTCTTGCTTAGATATGAATGCAATCAGACATTTTACAGTGGTCCGAACACTGACTAATGGAGTGTAACTGCAGGAAAACTTTTAATACTTTAAGAATTATTACAGTGCTATTCGGTGTATGACTAAGATCTGTGGCTATAGGTCTGAGTCCCAACAAGACATTCAAATTCATCAGCTACATTACATAGGACGAATGTTATCACTATCTGGCTGAACTATTATGTGGACTACTTTGAAGAAGAGGAAACAGACTAAAAGCTATTGGTCATGGAATAAGTGTGCCACACATCAATTTAATATGGAGCAGCATTGACAGAAATCATGAAGGAATCCAAAACCCATTCATCCAGTCTCTCAGGTTAAAGCTTGTATTTTTACGACTCATGTAAAATCATCAAGTTTTCAAATAAATATGAATCTTTTAAAATTTATTTCATGTGTCACTTGTAAATTGTGAACTGCCTTGTGAATTCTCATCTGCTGGAAATTACATTGAGACCACTCCATCTCATTTCACTAAGGACTCTTAGCAGCTGTCAGGAAGAGAAATGGGACTTTTATTTCATTTGCCTAGACTGGATTGAAATACAGGTCTTCAAGGTGAAGGGACAGTATTCCTACCCACTACATCACTCTCAGCTCACTTAGAAAATTCAATGTCGACTTTTGTAAAATAAAACAAAAGCAAATCAAAGCGCTACGACTGGTTTAAAATAAATAACTCCAGTGTAGCAAGTTGAATATATAAATAATCTGTTGGACTCTCTTTTGCAGATGCCATTCCTTCCCAAAAAGGTATACAGGAACCAACAAATATGGTGCAAGACAGTAAGTCTGGACATCATAATTATAAGTTTGTTTTTAACTAGGCTGGATCTCTCAAAGAAATGCAGGTGGTAAATTACGCTCTGAAAAGCCTAAACATATACTAAGTTTTATAATCAGATTCCTTTTTTAAACACATCTTCCATCGCTCATTAAATAGAAGAGGAAATAATTGCAAAACGGCTAGGATATTAGTGTATATCTTGATTTACTGATTATTACACTGATTCGATAGCAGCTTTGCAAGATCCCTCTGTACTCCAGAAGTCCAAGGCGTCAGCTCTGCAATTCAACAGCACAGGGGGGAGCCTGGAGAAGACACTGCACAAGCTGCAGGAACAATTTCGGTTTGGACATTTGCGAGGGTTATTCAGAAAACTGAAAGCACATCGATCTTGCACAAAGGTTTGTTTGCATTTTGAAGAAACATGAAAACAACCACTTCCTCCCCGCACATATAAAGCATTTGGGATCCAGCAATAGTCCTTGACAGCTGCAGAGCTTGCTGGCATTTACATTAAAAGTATGATGTCTTGCAAATATTGTAAAGGTTGCACCCGACTGATTAGGGGCTGTTGCAATCATTTATAAGGAACAATATTTGCTGCTTTCTTATTCCCTGATGATAGAAGTTTAACCAAACAGAATTCAGGAACCCAACATAATGTGCAAATAGGATAAAATTTAAAAAAAGGAATAACTTGCAAATGATGGAAATCTGAAATAAAAGTAGGAAATGCTCAAAATACACAACAGGTCAAGAGAAAAGACAATTCTAATATTTTGGGTGTGTTCCTTTCGTCAGAACTGAAGCCTGACAGATAAACAGGCTAGAAAAAGAGAGGAAAAAGGAGGAGTAATGGGTGAGGAAATCAACTGATATAGCAATCACAGAAAGGGATTGATGTGTCCCAGTAAGGCAGCAATTTATGTGTACATCGCTTCCAGGTGAGTAGTGGGCATTGCAGGACTCTACTGCACCCCTGCCAATCGCCGGGACCCTGATGAGACGGCCCAGCAGACTTACCAGCCCGGCGGGTGGCATCTGGGCCAAGCAACTTTTCACCGTTTGCTGCCAACTTCCTGCCCATTTTGGTATTTCAATCGAGGCCCGGGAGTTAAAATGTCCCGGGAGTCTTTTTTTACCAGGCAGTTGAGTTTTGAACTGAAATCAAAACTCACCTGCCAAAAACTGGCCGCTGCTTAAAATATGGGCTAAGATATTTTCTTTGTTGTTTATTTACTCACTGCGGTCTCTATATTCTACACTAGAGACAGCTTTATACCGCAGTTATAGACAGAATGCATCAATGAGCACCAGTACATGTTCGTGAGATTATGAGCAGAATTTGGACCCAGAATGACATTTAGATGTATATTGAGTTAACTGTAAGAAGTATTGGAAGAAATTTTCTAATTGACAGGCAGCCCGACTTACTGTTGATCAAAGTTAAGTCATGGGGTTTGATATTAGGAGGGCGGCGGGTTGGCAGCGGGGGGTCAACTGGGCGTATGGGTAACGCGCCCAGTGAATTCGGGGTGCTCAGCACGCGATCGCAGTCTAATTGAAGCCACTTACCTTTGCTTCCGGGTTTCGCGCTGGAAAGCTGCGCAGCGGGCGGACTGCGCACCCGCATCATAGGCTGTCAGCTGGAGGAGCCCTATTTTAAGGGGCAGTCCTCCACTGACTGGTGCTGCAGAAAGGAGCCAAAATTACAGCATGGAGCAGCCCAGGGGGAAGGCTGCTCCCAGGTTTAATGATGCCTCACTCCAAGTCCTACTGGATGGGATGAGGAGGAGGGGCAGGACAGAGATCTTCTCCCCGGTGGACGGGAGGAAGTGGCTTGCCTCTGCCACCACAAAGGCCTGGCTCGAGGTGGCAGAGGAGGTCACCTGCACCACCGACATATCGCGCACCTGCATACAGTGCAGGAGGCGCTTCAATGACTTAAGTAGGTCAGTCGAAGTGAGTACATTTACTCATTCCCCTACACTCCATCTGCCACATCACCGCCCCCACCCCACATCTTCTTCTGCACTGCCAAAACTACTCTATCACATCACTCCTCACACCCACTCAAAGCTCATCCTCATCTTACCTGCACTTACTCACCTCGCCAGTACTCATCCCGCCACTACCACTCAACCCAATCCTCATACAATCTCATGGCTCTATCTCATACTCACCCTCTGATGCATCTCTTTCACGGTCAGCCTCATCCAACCTGCCACTACCTGTGCTGCAGCCACAGGGCATGCATCACGTATGTGTAATGGGAAGCGTAAGGCAAACGTGTCATGAGCATGAAGGGGATGCACAAGGGTATTTGAGGGTTTGTCATGGTTTTTACTTATATTTGATTTCTGATCAACTCACATTACATATTATATTATCACCACTACTGCCACGTCTTTGCAAATCTTGTCTGGTTTGTGCAATAATGCCCTTTCCTGAGGATCATCATGAAGACCCACAAGTGATGCCACCTATTGTGTCACTGCAGAGTGGGTGTAGGTATATTTTCAGGGCTCTTTTGTGCAGACGACTGAGAGACGTCGGCAATGTCTCCGGTTGCACCCTGGAAGGATGCGGAGGAGAGGTTGTTGAGGGCAGTGGTGACTTTGACAACGACAGGTAAGAAGATGGTGCTCGGGCCAGCCGGGAGCAGCTCGGCATGAAGGAGGCTGCAGATGTCCAGGACTACATGTCGAGTGACTCTGAGCCTCCGTGTGCACTGCTACTCAGAGAGGTCCAGGAAGCTGAGCCTCAGTCTGTGGACCCTATGGCGAGGGTAGTGCCTTCTGCGACGCATCTCTCTCTGCGGTTGCCCTCCCTCCTGCTGTGCAGGTGGATGTGTCACAGCACTGTGTTGTGGAGCTCCACGTTTTAGAGGTGGACGGCGTGGCCAGCAAGGCTGGTGATGCTGTTCGTCCTCCGAGGAGGTCATGCAGCTACGGCGGCCCCCATCTGGAAGATATACATTTGAGGGGGTCCACAAGGTAGGGGTTGAGGTTGCAAGTTGGTGAATTTTAGTGTTAGGAGGAGGGTGGTGCAGGCCAAACTTTGTCCAAAGTGACAGAGTGGTCTCCTGCAATGAGTGAGGGTCTCAACCCCCACCTGTCAAATGGACCTTTGCAGCTGCCACAGGCTGGTGGCTGCAACACGTCCATTTCAACTGGGAGTGTTTCCCCCAGTACGGGAAACACTCTCAGTTTAGATGAAAATCCCACCCCTCCTAAAATATCCTACAAATCAGGTCTACCAACGACCTGAAGTATCCAATGAATTGCTTTAAGTGGGATCCCACCGGCTTTAATTGCTGGTGGGAGTCCCGCATGCAGGGTCTGCGCGCGCATCTAAGCGCGTCACTGGGGAACCCGGAAGTAGGCGGGTTGGAGCCGGGCTCCGGACCTGCCCCGGGAATCCCCGATTTTCGGAGCCCCCCCCGCCACGATCCCACCCACTCGGACGTCTGAAAATCGAGCCCATGGTCTCTGATGCTGCCATTTGCAAGTCTCAGTTTCAAGGATCTATTTTAATATGTAGATTCCTCACAGGCATTAGTTTCTCCATTTTACATCTGAAATTGAGAATATTGTTTGCAGATGGGGAAAAAAAGAGACATCCAGCAAAGCAAGCAAGTTTAGGGGAATAAAATTTTGAGGGGAAAAATGAACTGTTCAAAGTGTCTCCCAGTTGTACAAATCCAGACAGCTACCTCACTGATGGCAAAACTGTAGCCATTTAAGGGGGAATAACAATTTAAGAAAATATCATTTTTTTTAAGGGCTGCTGTTGTTTGTGATTAGATATGCGATTTGAGAACCTCTTATTCACTCACTCACCTGACGAAGGGGATAATCTCCGAAAGCTTGTGATTTTAAAATAAAATTGTTGGACTATAACCTGGTGTTGTAAGATTCCGTACATGTGATTATCATTGTACTGGGGCTTACACCAGTAAATCAAGCGCAGTCGCAATTATCATTCATCCACTCCAAGTAATATGCCCTCATCAGTGGTAAGCCAGTGTCAATTTTGTAAGAGAACATTGGAAACAGTATACTGGGCAGAAGCTTGTTCATGCCACTGAGAAACAAAGCTATACCAATATTGTCCACATTAAATTTTCCCCTCAAGAGATGTTGCTATACATTATAAACAATCTTAACAAATTCTTTCGCAACAATCAAAAGACAACAGAGATAAATAATACAGTGGGTAGTTACTTTTAAAATGCTGGGCATATTTGGACTATCTTGATTGCTTAGCTATATACTCAAACTTGTTACTTTGCATGGGAGAAGACTCGTAAATGTTATCTTTTGAAATATAAACACACTCAGTGGAGTAAGTCGGAGACATCGAGCGCCAGAAGCAAAAGGCCCAAGAATTGATAGAAATTGGTCCTCGGGCCTCATCTGAATAATTGGATGAGCTCGTCCTGCCTCCACAGTCAATTTTGGTCGGCCAGCCTCACCGGCAGTGGCAATCGGGCAAGTGCCGGGGGGCTTGGAGCGGATGCAATCACGATTCCTATGGAGTTCCTGCTCTTCCTGGCTCCACAGGAAGGTATTCTTTTTTTAAAAATCAGAATTTTAAAAACTCACACTTGGTTAGTGGCCATTAATTTCTGAAAGGGATCCTTTAACAGGCATTGCACCTCTGGTTTACATATTCAAGCAGCATAATGCCTATTTTAGTTGTCCGCCCGGGATAGTTAAAAGCTGGGCCCTACAGATTGGGCACAGGCCGTCCCACTGCTAAATTGGTATGTTTTGCGCTGTTTTACCCCCGAAAAATGGGTGCAACGTATTCCAATTTCTACCGTACTGAAAGATTTGGCAGTTTTAGAAGTCAGTTAAAGAGGATGCGAATACCATGCATACTTGTAATTAAAACAAACTATAATCAATAATTTTTGCTTTGTATATATTGTACAAACAATTCTACTTTGAAATGTGTTACAATGAATGCCAATGAACTTTGCCTTAGAAATGTTTGTCCATCTTATTCAGTGGCATAAAGCACCAATTTCTGCTCCAAACTAAATCTGACTTAGCTTACTTCCAGGAATTTCATCTGTGTTTTCATGCTGGCATGTTTAAATTTTATCAGGGAAGAGATATTTTTACATGGCATTGTACAAATGCTGACGGCAGTTGTTTCGAAGGTTAGAATTAAAGCATGTATTATATTTTTTAAAAATATTATTTTGGATACCTGTAGGAAAGATATTTTCCTTGTAAAAACATGTCTCCATTTCCAACCACCAAAACACCACGGACAACAATCAGAAAGAGCACCAAGACTATAATGAAGAGTGCAATGAAAAAAGGTTATTTGATCTACCAAGGTGATTGTTGGTGGCAGGCTATATACAATATGTAATATTGTGGACTCTCCCCAATTTATTTGATATTGTTAATCAACTTATGCAATGCTCTGAGGAGGTTACTAACCACAAGAAGGCAGAATTCTGTGAAATGTCTTTCTAAGCCCCAAGTTAACTTGTGAAACTTTAGGATATCAATCTAATGTTACAGTTTGCAGTTCTCAATCTTGCCCAGCTGCATTCCATAGATGCCATCTCTATGATCTTAGCAGCACATGAACTATTATGTTCTGTAGACTATTTAATTATCTGGCCTATTCTTATTCCTACAACCATCAATTCTATTTTATTTGTTTTTCAATTTTTCCTTCTACCAAAGGTGCTTATGCTGGAAGACAGCACATCAAATACCACACCTCTACAGAACCTTGCTCCAGCAGCCATTTTTCATGTGCAAGCAGGACAATGTGATTTGGTAGGGCATTTGACCACAATGGGCGTCAAGGCAAAACCTGATTCTGTCCTCACCTGATGCCCACATATCTCCACAGTCTAGCTGGAGTTAATGGATAGCAAGTGGTGCTTGGGGAACCCTAAGTGATTTATTCCTTTCCTAACCTGGGATACTAAGGCCGACTGATAATGGCCCCTCTACAGAGATCAGCTAACACAACCTGGAGCAGGGATTTTCCTGGTCTGTATGGCTCATTACCACATTACTGAGCCCTAATCAATCGCAGTTTTCAGCTTGTTTTTAAATGGACTTTTGGGACATAGCATTGGAAGTATTTGCTGAAGGTCTATTTCTTATATTAATCACCCTATGGGGAAAATAATTCTTATTTGTTAATTTTGTATTTGGATCCTTTAGTTCTACGCTCACAGTCAAATTTAAATAACTTACTTATGGTTCCTCAATTTCTGTTCGGTAATGAAAATAAATTAACAGCTATAAAGCTCCAAGTACCATAATTGTCCTTGCCCCTGTTTTGTGGACTCTAATCAATCAATTAACTTTTAAGGTAGGGGACACCAAACTGCACACAGTGTAGGCTTGCTGTTTTGTAGCTCTTTGATGGATTAGTATTTAAATGCACTGCTTAATATGGCACTGAGCCACTGAAGTCAATAGAAATAAAAATCGGGAGAGATGTAAAATGGGCTGCCGACTCGCTATCGCCCGCTTTGCACTATCGCACAAGTCAAAATCTATCCAAATGTCTTTATTTTGATGCAATACTTGCAATCAGTTACTAGTCTGATCCAGGTATTCAAGGTAGAGGCCAAGGCATTCAGTTCAAATATATATTTGATTAGTTTCTCTTTAGGAGTTTAATAGACAGTTATTTAAATTAACATGATCCCAGTTGTTTTTAGGAAAGTATTTCTTGACATGCCTGGCTCAAATTGGAGAGTCCAACTGAAGCCTTCAGAGAAAGACCATGGAGCTCCTGTGGATAGTGAGAAAAAAATCCTGACACATAAGAATATTATTTCCATTAAAATTAACAAATAGCTGAGTCTGCTGTGCTTATTTTCTACTTAAATAGATAGTTTAGCATAAAATCTAGAGTATGGCACTTCTATTGTTCACTTCTTAGCACATTACAGTGAAATGTTTATTCTGATGTCTTCCAAAGTCAAGGAAGAGCATGTGACAAAACTAGTAAACTGGAATAAAGTGAAGATGATTCTCTATTACATTCCTGGGCAGTACAAATTTATGAACATACAAAAATGACGCCCAGGAAAAGACCAGCTTGTCCATCAAGCCTGCCCCACACTCATGATGGCTGGAGCATCATGATTAGACACTATCTCCGCGCCCCCCCACCCCATCCCCTCAGCCATGAAATCTCTTGCGAGAGGCCAAAAAACAGAAAAATACTCGAGGCCAATAAGGGGAAAAATACTCTGGAAAATTCCTCTCCAACCCCCTCAGGCGATCAAAACCAGTCCGGGAGATCACATGGACCATGTATTATCTGTAAAGCCAGTTACCTTCTACCTATGCGATCTCTGCCCCAGTCAAGAACTGGTCCAGCTCCTTCTTGAAGGCATGCAGAGAGTCAGCACCCACCACACCAGCCGGCAACACATTCCAGAGGCTCACTACTCTCTGGGAAAAGAACCACCAACATCCAGTCTATTCCTACCCTTGCATAGTTTAAACTCATGTTCCCTGGTCCTTCCCAATCTGTTAAACTGGAATAATCCATCAATGGGCACACTCGCCAGCCCTTTCATTATTTTATAAACCTCTAAGTAAATAGACCCAGGTCCTTAAGCCTGAGTAGCTAAGGTTCTTTAAGCTAAAAACCATTCTCATAGCTCTCCTCTGAACCTTTTCCAAGGCCACTATATCACCCAACATGTGAGGGGATCAAAATTGGATGCCTAGATATCTGGGCAAGTGAAAGCACTCTCAAGGACATAGAGAGTGAGGACTCACCTACATGAGGCACTGAACCCAAAATCAAACAAAAATAAGACTAAAATTGCTCACTTCAATATCCGTGAGTAATCTAATAAGACATCACTCCAAAAAATCTAGAAGATATCATTAATAACATCACTGTCAATACTATTCCAGTTCTAAACTCTTGAAGTGGCAGTGAAAAGTACAGATGGGATAACACACTATATAAGGCACACATTTTCTGGAAAAATGGAAAGCCATGTCTCTTGACCTAGGAGATGTAGGTTCCAGTCCAACAGGAAATGTGAAGGCATGATCAAATACTTTGTTTTTGCCACTTTCTCTCCACTCTTCAAACTGTCTGATGGCAGTTTCCTCCCAAGAAGTGAAACATATTTGGAATGAAGCCATGTTTCCCCAGCTTTGGGTTCCACATGGTTTCTGTCTCATTCATCATTACCACTGTATTTGAAATGACACCTTCCAGAATAATAAACATCACATCACATTGCAGGAAAAATATAAATTGGATCAAATTGAAAAGCGAGCAGCCCAACTGAAATAATTTAATGCAAATTTGTCAAGTCTCCTTAGATCCTGCCTTGAGGGGGTGGGTTGTTACTTTAGACTAATAAGTGAACTATAGTGGACATAATTAACAAAATAGTATGAATAATACTATTGGAAATAATTATTCAAGATTCTACAAAGATGGCATACAGTTATGAACTGATGTTTACAAATGTAATATCTTAAATACTTTGAATTTTTAATTATTTTTAGTACAAATATTAAGCTCATATGGAAGTGTTCATGACCTCAGCAGTTTATTTTCTTATTCCCAGAGGTACCAAAACTTGCAAGACATATAGGAGGGGATTTTCAAATTGGGCGCAAAATGGGTATGACATTGGCCCAACTTGAAAATCTCATCCCCACCCACCCCAAGGAGTGGGTCCGGGAGGGTGTTGGGGGGGGGAATGAGAGCAGGCCGGAGTATTTTTTGTGAGGCCAAGAAGAGCACAATTGCTCCTTATTGCCCCACTTAAGGGCACATAATATTAAAAAAAGCAAAAACTTATCTCTTCTGAGCAGCTTCCAGCAGTCCCTTTACGGACTCCCTGTTTAGGCTGCTCAACACCTGGGAAAACTGGGACCAGCATGCACTTTGTATGCTTCATCCATTGCAATTTTGTGTCATCTACAATCTTTGAAATTATGCCTGTATACCCAAGTCCAGGTCATTAATATATATCAAAAAGACCAGTGGTCCCAACACTGACTCCTGGGGGAAACCACTGTATACTTCCCTCCAGTCTGAAAAACAACCGCTCACCACTACTCTCTGCATTCTGTCCCTTAACCAATTACATATCCACACAGCCACTGCCCCTTTAATCCCATGGGCTACAATTTTGCGAAGAAGTTTATTATGTGGTACTTTATCAAACGCCTTTTGAAAGTCCATATACACAACATTAACTATACTACCCTTATCAACCCTTTCCGTTACTTCATCAAAAAACTCAATCAAGTTAGTCAAAGACGATTTGCCTTTAACAAATCCATGCTGGTTTTCATTTATTAACCCATATTTTTCCAAGTGCCAATTAATTTTGTCCTGGATTAATGTCTTTAAAAGTTTCCCCACCACTGACATTAGGCTGACTAGCTTGTAGTTTCCGGGTTTATCCCTCTCCCCTTTTTTGAACAGGGATGTAATATTTGCAATCCTCCAGTCCTCTGGCACCACTCCCATATCTAAAGAGGATTGGAAGACTGTGGCCAGCACCTCTGCAATTTCCACCCTTACTTTCCTCAGCAATCTCAGATGCATCCCATTCGGACCAAGTGACTTTTCTACTTTGAGGACTGCCAACCTTTTTAGTACCTTTATCTATTTTTATCCTGTCCAATGTTTCTACTACCTCCTCCTTTACTGTGACATTTAAAGGCCTGCGTGCGAATTGAATCAGGCAGACAAACGTGTGTCTAAGATCCACACCAGATTTTCCTTTGCTGATCGCCTGTTTTTCAGGCGCCCCCATAGAGTATAATGGAATCTCAGAATTATAAACATCATGGGACCAAAAGCTACCTGTACCTCTAAAATAGTTATAACACTGAATTAGAAATGCTGAAAATCATTTAAACATATATCTGTTAAACAATCGATAAATATCCAGATTTATCAAATGCAGAACGTTGTAGTAAGTACTAAAACAACATATTTCACTGTATATTATTGTAAAAGTTTGAGCAGTTCTAGTGGCACAAAATGGTCTCTTACATGAAAGTGTCTTGCCCTGAGATTCTACAGTAATAAAAAAATCTATAATATTGGATTTTACTGCAGTATAATTTTCTGGCACATACTTTATGACATAACAGAAGGTCCTTTCATGCCCAAACCATTAAGCTTTGAAAAACATTTTCAAAATGCACATTTCTTTATGACCATGTAATATTTGCAAAAATTCTGCACAAGCACTAAAAATAGAATTGGAAAAATATACAGTGCCATAGAACATATTTATTTTTTATAGCAGTCTTTGAACAACCTGAAAAGCAATACTCGCACCCTTTATGTTGCTGTTGATTATTTAAAGAGTTGATGGCATTGTTTCTGATGTGTGTCAAACATTCTGAATCATTTTTGTTTTCTTTCATTAAATCCTGGATGTTGTCATCGAAAGTTAACAAGTGAATTTCACAGCAACCTTCAGAGTACCATGAGTTTCATTGCTTGGAAGCTAAAAGCGATTTCTGCTAGAAATCAAATCACAAAAATTTGTTGTTTAAGAATCTCACACCAAGAGAATGTGTAACAAATATTCACCTTTGGTAGATGAACTTGGAGAGGTACAACTAACCGTACTAACAATGTAAACCAGTCTGCAGGTGTTACTCTATTTCCCTGTGAGGACACTTATTTTATACCAATTCTGCATTGTGAAATAAAATGCAACATTAAGAAATTATCACTTGTAGATTTCCAGTGCCATTGCGCATGGGTAGTCTGGGACTGTGAGTGTGGTTTCTGATGTGAACTGCAATCCTGTTGCAACCGAAACATGACAGAGGTTTGCCCATCCCTACAACACAGCAAATGTACATCAGCAACTTCACATGACTGACACAAGGTAAAAATATTGCACACCTCTCTAATGCTCAAAGATATACGCCTCACAGATATTTGTATTAGTATTTACCCATTACTTTACAAGTAGTTTTGATTGATCTATCCTTCTCAACACCTCTGATTCCTAGTTTTTTTTTTATTCGTTCATGGGATGTGGGCATCGCTGGTGAGGCCAGCATTTATTGCCCATCCCTAATTGCCCTTCAGAAGGTGATGGTGAGCCGCCTTCTTGAACCGCTGCAGCCCGTGTGGTGAAGGTACTCCCACAGTGCTGTTAGGAAGGGAGTTCCAGGATTTTGACCCAGTGACGATGAAGGAACGGCGATATATTTCCAAGTCGGGATGGTGTGTGACTTGGAGGGGAACGTGCAGGTGGTGTTGTTCCCGTGTGCCTGCTGCCCTTGTCCTTCTAGGTGGTAGAGGTCGCGGATTTGGGAGGTGCTGTCGAAGAAGCCTTGACGAGTTGCTGCAGTGCATCCTGTGGATGGTACACACTGCAGCCACAGTGCGCCGGTGGTGAAGGGAGTGAATGTTTAGGGTGGTGGATGGGGTGCCAATCAAGCGGGATGCTTTATCTTGGATGGTGTCGAGCTTCTTGAGTGTTGTTGGAGCTGCACTCATCCAGGCAAGTGGAGAGAATTCCATCACACTCCTGACTTGTGCCTTGTAGATGGTGGAAAGGCTTTGGGGAGTCAGGAGGTGAGTCACTCGCCACAGAATACCCAGCCTCTGACCTGCTCTTGTAGTCACAGTATTTATGTGGCTGGTCCAGTTAAGTTTCTGGTCAATGGTGACCCCCAGGATGTTGATGGTGGGGGATTCAGTGATGGTAATGCCGTTGAATGTCAAGGGGAGGTGGTTAGACTCTCTCTTGTTGGAGATGGTCATTTCCTGGCACTTGTCTGGCGCGAATGTTACTTGCCACTTATCAGCCCAAGCCTGGATGTTGTCCAGGTCTTGCTGCATGCGGGCACAGACTGCTTCATTATCTGAGGGGTTGCGAATGGAACTGAACACTGTGCAATCATCAGCGAACATCCTAATTTCTGACCTTATGATGGAGGGAAGGTCATTGATGAAGCAGCTGAAGATGGTTGGGCCTAGGACACTGCCCTGAGGAACTCCTGAAGCAATGTCCTGGGGCTGAGATGATTGGCCTCCAACAACCACTACCATCTTCCTTTGTGCTAGGTATGACTCCAGCCACTGGAGAGTTTTTCCCCCTGATTCCCATTGACTTCAATTTTACTAAGGCTCCTTGGTGCCACACTCAGTCAAATGCTGCCTTGATGTCAAGGACAGTCACTCTTACCTCACCTCTGGAATTCAGCTCTTTTGTCCATGTTTGGACCAAGGCTGTAATGAGGTCTGGAGCCGAGTGGTCCTGGCGGAACCCAAACTGAGCATCGGTGAGCACGTTATTGGTGAGTAAGTGCTGCTTGATAGCACTGTCGACGACACCTTCCATCCTAGTTATTTGTATTACAAAATATTTTTTGCTCTACCTCTCATGGCGTATTTGCAGTATTTGTTTAAGCATTTTTTTTTTTAAACTTGTTTATTCTTCCCTTTCCCCTTACTAAACCCTCAGTCATTTACATGCTTACAGTAAAATTTAATTCTCTCCCTGACAATGGATTTGCAGTTCTTGCTGAAGCGTCTTTGGTGTAGTACTGCCTAGGAAGGTAGTTTTCACTGTCAAGACATAATTCACCAGGGTCAGGTCTGACTGACTCCAACCACAAAGTCCAAATTCAGTATCAAAGTACCATATAAATACTCCCTCTTGCCACAATACAAACATCAGCTCCTCTCCGCGACACAAAAGAAACCCTCATTCTCAACACCATGAGCTCAGAATTTTTATTTAATGGCTTAAACAGTATAAAACACTGAAATATCAGGTGTTCCACTCCAGGCACCAACTGGGTGCAATGTGGATGCAACACACAGGAAGCGTGCAGAACGCAGGGAAGTATTGCATTGTCAGGATCTCCTGCAGACCTTCATTGACACGGATAGGGTATACATCTGGCAGTGCTGGAGGCTCTCTATTGGATGTAGGAGTAGGAAAATTGGGAGTAATTCAGAACTTTAAGGCAGACACACCATTAAAGTGGACGGTACAGTTAATGCCCCATGAGAGTGCAAGCTTTGTTTATTTTTTGCAGGAAATTAGGCAGTATTTCTTTCTGGTCACCTTGGATGATTTGTGGTACATTTATGTTTGCAAGCCAAAAACTATGATTTGCATATTGGTGATCTTCAAGTAAATATAAAGATGCTCTCCCTTGTGAATGAATTTGTGCTGCTGTTCCATAGCTGGGAAGGCAGCAGCACTCCAAGTAGTAGTGTGGGTGTCTCTGCAATCTGCCTTGGAGGGAGCTTGTAAGAGGGTGGCACTGTGGTACCAAGCAAAAATAGGGAAAACAAGAACGATGGTGCAGGAATAGGATGAATGTGCTGGTTTGACAGCACAGCTTCTCTTTTTATTCCAGGTGGCATGGAATAGGTGTAAAGTTAGTGAAAGGGGACAGCAGATACAACGAGGCCCATGCCAGTTCAAGAAGTGTCATAGAGTAGACTATAGGAATTCTCATCCCGTTTTAGGTGCCTGGATAAATTTGGTGACGAACTGCAATATAGCCCAGTGAGAGATTCAAGAATCATTTTAACTTGCTGCATGCTACATAAAATTGCAATGAAGAAAGGCTTGCTGCTTCCGGAAGCTGAAAGTGATGAAGAGGGAACAGCTTCTGGTATAAGAAGGGTGCACAGGAGGGAGAGAATGTGGGACAGGACAGCGTGCAGCCAGAGAAAGAACCACACAACTGATATCCCAGTGCTTTCAATAAATTAAGGTTGACTCAGCAAAAAAAAGTCACTTCACACCTGGCTGTGCTCCCCCCATATCCTCACAAAGTCCCTCACTGTCAAAAGCTTCTACCAAGTTTCTTCACGAGTCTACATTTTACCTGCCATCATCCAAACCCCCAAAGTTGAAAGCATATGCAGGAGTGCACCCATAGCTCAATGTGAGCAAGTCATATTTATTTTACAAAACAACTTTCACCAGAAAGTGCCAAAATTCCAATCACCGCCCCCCCCCCCCACAACCCCCAATCATCATACTCCCCTGTCCATATCAACTCAACGGATGGTGGGGAGGTGGGGTTTAAAATCAAACCTTATGAAAGTGCTTCTACTGGAATATTGCAAGGTGTTGAAAGGGTGTTTTTCAGGTAGACTAATCCCTCAGGATTGGAATTGATGGATTTTTGTTGGGCAGGAGTGTTAGGGGTTACAGAGCCAAGGCGGGTAGGTGGAGTTAAAATACAGATTGGCCATGATCTAAATGAATCGCGAAACAGGCTGGAGGGGCTGAATGGCCTATTCCTGTTCCAATGTTCCTCAGGGTTTGAGATCTTACATTGCTCTCAATTTAGGCATTTCATCCATACAGCTGATAGCAATATTTTAAAATCCTGTAGCCAATAGAAATTCATGAACCAAAGAGGTATGTTCTCATTTTATAAATTTTAGTTATTACTATTTAATTCTAATTTCCTTGCTTCCAGCTGACATCAAACTATGTATTTTGTTTTTCCTTTATTGTTGACATAATTTTGTCCATTTCCTTCATAAAATTTTATTGGCACATAAACCCCAGGAAAAGAAACAGATAAACACCATAAAAACATCTAATGGGCCTTAAGACTCTACAGACAAGATTTATTCTTGTGTTCCTGCCAGCTCTTTTCAAACAACTCACTCTGCAGGGTATCTTCACCAAATTATCTCTCAACAAAACTTTGTATGTGCTGTGATTCTTGCATGCATTCTCACTTTTAATTAACTGTGTGAAATACCTGAGGGAGCACATTCAGACCAAAGGGCCGATTTAAACCCCTCCCGGCCTGGCAGGTGTTGAGGCGGGTGGGGTTCACCTTGTATTCCCAACACGTTCCCACCTGCTCCATTTTTACACGCTTGAATTTAGGCAGGGGAATGCCGCCCGCCCCACAGGAGCGGGGACTTAATTTGAATGGCAGAGTCGTTTCCCAATGACATCATAGGGGCGTGCACGCCATTTTTAACCGCTGGCCCAAGGCCTGCACTGTCTCCAACCTGCCAGCTTTTGACCCACACACTCCTGATTCCCGCCCCAAGTTAAAATCGGCCCTATAGGCACTGTAAATAAATAGCTTTAGTGAAGAAAGAGGTGTGTGTGTGTGTGTGTGTGTGTGCGCGCGCGCGCGCGTGGCACCCTTTTAAAAAGAAAGACTCATTTATATAGCGCCTTTCATGACCTCTGGACGTCCCAAAGCGCTATACTGCCAATGAAGTACTACTGAAGCATAATCAACGGCAATTGATGCTAGCTCAATTGCTAAATTTAAATCTGAGATAGATAGCTTTTTGGCAACCAAAGGTATTAAGGGATATGGGCCAAAGGCAGGTATATGGAGTTAGATCACAGATCAGCCATGATCTTATCAAATGGCAGAGCAGGCTCGAGGGGCTGAATGGCCTACTCCTGTTCCTATATTCCTACGTTCCTATGAAACATAATCACTGTTGTAATGTAGGAAACGCGGCAGCCAATTTGCGCACAGCAAGGTTCCACAAACTACAATGTGAAAATGACCAAACTATCTGTTTGAGTAATGTTGGTTGAGGGATAAATATTGGCCAGGACACTAGGGAGAACTCCCCTGCTCTTTTTCAAAATAATTCCATGGGATCTTTTACAATATAGAATATTGTTTTTAGGGCAGGTTCCCCGAAATAAAAATAATCGTGGAAGACGATTACTTACCATAAAAGGGTTACATTTTGTTCACATTTTCATTTCAGCTAGACTATTGCATAATTCACAAGTATGTTTTCTGACACCTAGGCACCTCAAGCATGCTGAGGCAGGCCAGGCTTATAGAAAACATGTCATTAATGGTGCTCAAGTGGTGTTTATGAATGAAGTTTGGAGACAGGTGATGTTTAAGGTGTAAAGAAACAAAAAAAACCTCTTCAAGGGAAGGCAAAGGCTGGTTAATTACTCATCATATCATCACCCTCAAGAAGCAATCCCAGACAAGGAGATGCTTTCACAGACTGTTCTGCTTTCCTATCCATTATTAACACTGTACATAGCAGACAGCTTTCTGTCATAATAAACCTAACATTTTTTCCTTTGGTCAGCTATTAGTTGGCCCTTTCTACAAAATTGCCAGTAAACAGATTTCTTGAAGATGTCTATTTTTTTTTCGAACAAGCAAATCTCCTGTGTTGTTGCTTGCATCTAGTTTGGGGTTTTGAGCACAGATGTATTTATTCGCTGCTAAACTGGAGCTGCGTTTATCTCTAAAATCATTCCTCAAATATGGTCTAAATAGGCAAATCCGGATAAATAGAGCTGCTTGTAAATTTCAGGCTCTAGGTCTGAAGAACCCAGCATGACTATCTTTCTAGATTGTTTTGCTATTTGAAGTCTGTCATCTGTAGTATGTTATTTAGAGTATGGCAAATGTGACATAGGCACAACATGCATAGGCGTTATTTAACATTTAATATTGCAAACACAGCTATACTACTTGTTATTAAAGGAAGACTTTTTTTTAAAACATGTTGCTTTGTAGTGCTTTACAGAGCTTACAGGATATACTGAAAACAAAGGAAGCTCAATTTAAAAATTGCAGGTGGGCGACGGGGAGAAATAACTATGAACTGGATTATAAAAATGTATTAATTAAAAAATCTGAATTTTCACCAAATTTGGATTTTCTATGTCTTCAAGAAAATAATATTCCATCTAATGGTGCTCGTGATAGTAGTTGTGTGTACTCCGCACACATGATACTGTATTACTCTATTTTGGCCATTTTTAGTGACATATTGGACTACCATATCCCAGACAGACCTTCCTTTTGTCAACATATGGAATCAGACATTTCAAATTTTACTTTTCTAGTATTTTGCATTAGTTTGGTTCATCTCCCGGTCCATTGGACTTGTGCATCCGATGTTCATCCTCCAAAGGTTTTCTCTGTGTCTTTGTGTGTGATTTTCCTTTGGGTGAGCAGTAGTTTAATGTCTGTTTGCCTAAGCTAATTTAACTGCTGCACAAACATATGACTTTACATCTGTGGTGGAAAAGAGTAGCTTAATATGTTAATTTCTAACTAATGGACTGCACAGTCATTTCCACGGAGAGATCCCATGGGATCAGTGAACAGTAATCCCACTCATGGAGTGAGTATACATGTGGCTTTCTTAAAAAGAAATGGAAAGAGTCATATCTAGAGTTCAACCCACTGAAGTTATATCATCATAATTGTGTCAAATAGGGAATTTCTGTCATTTCTTCAAACATTTCAAAATACCTACAGTGAAAATAGAAGTTCTTTTTCCTTACCAAAATTCAACATGGAGGACCGCAGAGACTAGTGGGATGATTTCATGAAATTGCCCTTCCAGCAGGGAGCTTTGCTCACCAGTGGTGTATTTTGGGAATTCAGATACACTCTACTCAGAATTTTATGTTGGTTAATTTGTTTAATGGATGGATACCAAATTTAGATATTCCTCGATTTGATGCTCCCCCTCAACTCTCCCTCCCCACCGCCCCCCCCCCACCCCACCCCGGGAGTACAATTCAGAAATCAGTTCCATGTTTATGGTAAAATAGCGAATGCCTTTGTTCAGAAACCCATTAAGTCAAAATTACTTCAGTGGCTGGAATTGCTTATTTGAAATGCTAATATATGTGGATTGACAGAAAGCATAATGGACAATCTCTCTGAACACTAACTCCGCCATCCAGATGGACATGTAGGCCCCGATATTAGCGGGGAGGCGGGATGGCAGCGGGGGGAGGGGGCGATTGGGTGCGTGGCAAACCCGCATGAACCAAACTTACCATTTCTGACGTAATCGCACGTTGATTGTGGTTAATGTCCTCTCTGGGTTTCGTGCCCGGCAGCTAACCTGATTGACAGGCTGGGTGCCATCAGGAGCTGCAACGCGAGGGTGGGGGCGGGAAAAAGAGAGGGTCAGACGTCATCTGGCGCTGGACTGGAAGACCAGGGCAGGGAGAGGGGAAGATCGGGGGGGGGGGGGGGGGGGTGGGGAAGGGAGACATCGGGGGGGGGGGATCGGGGGAAGAACTGGAGGGTGAGATCGGGGGGACGTTGGGAGGGTGAGATCGGGGGGGGCATCGGAGCGGGAGACATCGGACATCGGAGCAGGCTTCAAAGGTAGGTGCAGTTAGTATTTTCGCCTCATTGCATGGTTTTTTATTTAATTTATTTTGTGAATCAGAAGCGGTGGGCAACCCGCCCAGGTAAGTTAAAAATCTTTCTAATCCCTTCATCTGTCACAGGTACGGTGGCTCTTTAACTGTCATCCTGCTGGAATACAGGTGGATCCCTGGGAAACGCACCCGCATTTGCCTCCTAAAATCACCCCCATGGATTAAACTACCGTCAGGTGTCAAAAACAGACTATTAGATAACCAGGAATCTTCAGTAGACACCTTGGGGGGAATTTTAACCCTCGACAGGCAGGACAGTAGCGGGGAGATGGGTTAATATTTCATAAATCTGAAACCCAAACCCAACCCGCCTCCAATGCGCCTACTTCCGGTTTTAACGGGGGCAGGTTGGGGGAGGGCGGCTAACCTGCTCTCAAGAGGTGGGTCAGTGATTTAAATATGTTAATGAGGCTGCATGCTCCTGATTTTAACGGGCTTTTTTTTTAGCGGCTGCAGACCGGGTTTCCCGGGGATTGGGAAACTCGGCAGCTAAAGGGAGGCGAGAACTGCCGAAACGAGTAGTTAAGTGCTATTTAGAGCATTGCTTGTGGACCAGGAGGAGAAGTGCTCCCCCCAACCCTACGATCCGAGTCCCCCCCCCACCGAACTCCAGGCTGACCTACAATCCGACGCCCCCCACAATCTCACCCCACGATCCTTATCTCCACTCCGCTCCCCCACTCCAGTGATCTCTCTCCCGCCAACTCTCCTCCTCTTCACCCGGCGATCTCTCGTACCCCCCCACCCCGCGGCGATCTCTCCTCCCCCCCCACCCCGCGGCGATCTCTCCTCCCCCCCCCCCACCCCGTGACGATCTCTCCTCCCCCCCCACCCTCCGGCGATCTCTCCTCCCACCCCCACCCCCCGGCGATCTCTCCTCCCACCCCCACCCCCCGGCGATCTCTCCTCCCCCCCCCACCCCCCGGCGATCTCTCCTCCCCCCCCCACCCCCCGGCGATCTCTCCTCCCCTCCCCACCCCCCGGCGATCTCTCCTCCCCCCCCCACCCCCCGGCGATCTCTCCTCCCCTCCCCACCCCCCGGCGATCTCTCCTCCCCCCCCACCCCCCGGCGATCTCTCCTCCCCCCCCCACCCCCCGGCGATCTCTCCTCCCCCCCCCACCCCCCGGCGATCTCTCCTCCCCCTCCCACCCCGCGGCGATCTCTCCTCCCCTCCCACCCCACGGCGATCTCTCCTCCCCCCCCACCCCGCGGCGATCTCTCCTCCCCCTCCCACCCCCCGGCGATCTCTCCTCCCCCCCACCATCTCTGCTCCCCCCCCACCCCCCACCTCACGGCGATCTCTCCTCACCCCCCCCACCCCCGCGGCGATCTCTCCTCCCCCCCCCGGCGATCTCCCCTCCCCCCCCACCCCGCCCCGATCTCTCTTCCCCCCCCACCCCCGCCGCGGCGATCTCTCTCCCCCCCCCCCCGCCATGGCGATCTCTCTTCCACCCCCACCCACCCCCCGGCGGCGATCTGCCTTGCCCCACCCCCACCCCACAGCACTATCTTCCCCCCACCCTACGGTGATATCTTCCCCCCCCCCCCCACCACACACTGATATCTTCTCCCCCTCTACCCCACACTGATATCTTCCCCCCCCCCACCCACCACACACTATGGGCCCGATTTTACCAGGGGTGCGGGTTCCCGGCGGATGGGCAAGCGGGCGCGTTGGTAACGCACCCGGTGAAATTAGTGGGTTTCCCGCGCGATCGTAGCAGGCAATCCACTAATTGGAGCCACTTACCTGCTCCTCCGGGTTCCCCGCTGCTGATCTGCGCGTCGGGCGGGCTGCGCATGCGCAGTAAGATCTGTCAGCTGGAGGCGCTCTATTTAAAGGGGCAGTCCTCCACTGACAGATGCTGCAACCAATAGCAAAGATGACTACATGGAGCAGCCCAGGGGGATGGCTGCTCCCAGTTTAATGATGCCTCACCCCAGGTATCAATAACCACTCAAACCCCATCCTCATCTTACCTGCACCTACTCACCTCGCCAGTACTCACCCCGCCACTACCACGCAACCCAATCCTCATACAATCTCATGGCTCTATCCCATACTCACCCTCTCGTGCATCTCTCGCACGGCCAGCCTCACTCAACCTGCCACCACCTGTGCTGCAGCCACAGGGCATGCATCACATATGTGCAGTAGGCAGCGTAAGGCAAACGTGTCGTGAGCATGAAGGGGATGCACAAGGGTGTTTGAGGGTTTGTCATGGTTGTTACTTATATTGAATTTCTGAACAACTCACATCACACATTATATTGGCACCACTACTGCCATGTCTTCGCCAATCCTGTCCGGTTTGTGCAATAATGCCCGCTCCTGGGTATCACTATGAGGACCCACCACTGATGCCACCCATTGTGTCACTGCAGAGTGGGTGTAGGTGTATTTGCAGGGCTCTTCTGCGCAGATGCCTGAGAGACATCGGCGATGTCCCTGGTTGCACCCTGGAAGGCTGCGGAGAAGTTCGGGAGGGCAGTGGTGACTTTGACAGCGACAGGTATGAAGATGGTGCACGGGCCAGCCAGGAGCAGTTCGGCATGAAAGAGGCTGCAGATGTCCACGGCTACATGTCGAGTGACTCTGAGCCTCCGTGTGCACTGCTGCTCAGAGAGGTCCAGGAGGCTGAGCCTCGGTCTGTGGACCATGTGGCGAGGGTAGTGCCTTCTGTGACGCATCTCTCTCTGCGGTAGCCCTCCCTCCTGCTGTACAGGTGGATGTGTCACAGCACTCTGTTGTGGAGCTCCACGTGTTAGAGGTGGACGGCGTGGATGGCGAGGCTGGTGAGGCTGGTGATGCCGTTCGCCCTCCGAGGAGGTCATGACTGCAGCTACGGCGGCCCCCATCCGCAAGATGTACATCTGAGGGGGTCCGCAGGGTAGGTACATGTCTCCGGACCCCGGGGTAAGTGTGCAGGTTGGTGACTTTGACCGTCAGGAGGAGAGTGGTGGAGGCCAAACTTTGTCCCAAGTGACAGAGTGGCCTCCTGCAATGGGTGAGGGTCTCCCCCCCCCACCTGTCAAATGGACCTTTGCAGCTGCCACAGGCTGACAGCTGCAACACGTCCATTCGATCGGGGAGTGTTTCTCCCAGTGTGGGAAACAGTCCCATGATGATCCAAAATCACACACAGTCCCTTCATCAGGTCAGTCAATGACCTGAAATAGCTAAGTAAATACTCTCAAGTGGCATCCCGCTGGCTTTAATTGCCTGCGGGATTCCCACCAGCGGGGGCTGCGCGCGCACGCCAGCGCGTCAGCGGGGAACCCGGAAGTGGGCGGGATCAAGGCGGGATCCGGTCGGGATCCTGGATTTCGCAATTTTTGAGGCCCCCCCGCTGAGAACGCACCCGATAGCGGGTGCTAAAATCGGGCCCTATCTCTCTCCGTCCCAGTGATCTCTCCCTCCCTTCCACCTCTCCACTCCCCTGCTGCGGCCTTCTACCACAGGCCTTCCCGCCTGACAGATAGCATCTCAATCTGACTGGCTGTCAGCCTGGATACGGAGGAAAAAAATTCGAATGAAGTCCCCACCCGCTCCCTCCCCGCAAATATCGGGGGCCTTAACTCCTTAAGTGTTTAAAAAAAGAGAAGGCATATTTTGATCATAAAAGAAAGAACACTCACGTCACGTTTCATTTCCGGGTTTGGCAGTTTTTCTACAGGAGGGGCTTCAGAAACACAAGACAAAGGTGTTGCTCGAAAGCCTGAACTTTAACAATGACATAAAATTGTAAAGATCCAGCAAGCACAGCTCTTTATTGGTGGTTGTGATAAGGAATGTTTTTATTACTCTTACCTCTACTGTAAAAAAAAATTGGTTAGTGAATGAACTGTACCATCAATCTGCCCTTTGTTGACCACCCAATCTGTGGCAACGTTGGATTGAAAATTATGAGGAAGGGGACATGCGTTGGGCACATTCCCATTATGCATTCCCGGAATGCAAAATTCTGTGCCAGGTGTGCAAAAGCTGAAAAGTTACCCTGTGGTGTGTAGTTTCCTTAGTGGTTTAGTGACAAACATATCAGATCCCTGATGCAAAATACACATGCATTACCTGAGTCAGTGTTGATGGGTCCAGGAGCAAAGTCTGAATCCAATATCTGAAGGTGTTCAGGTAAGTATGTATTTGCATTCCCTGTTGTGTAGTGAAGAGAGAAAAGAATATGTTAACAAAAAGGTAACTGGGATAGAAATTTGTCTTGGGCGTAACGTAAAAACGGCCAATATCACATGGCTGCCTGTTCACTTCCTTGAAGTCAATCCCACTGTGGCTGGGGAAATGTCCATGTAGTTGAAGTTAGATTTTTCAGATTTAGCTTTAAAAATACTTTAATGTTGGGTGTCAAAGATGACACTCAACAATTCAATCAAGTCTCGTTGTTACACTCTTTTACATCAGTACACAGCCAAACCAAGTTTCCTTAAATACATGTCATATAACTGTTGAAACAGGAGAACACAAAATTCCTTCTCTGATGGCACTGTGTCCAAGAATGCAGTAAACTCTTTATATGAGTTTAAATCAAAAAGTAATTTATCAGACTCAAAGGATTTCTCAAATCCTCACATTAAATTTATTGTAATTTTATACCCTCCCCTCACACCCTCAGATTGCTTTTCAGAAGGTGCAATCCTATAGGTGAAAAATTCCAGGCTAAACTTTCAAGTTATGTTAAATAGGTCAACAGGGAATGCCATCCTCACCAACAATACTTCATGAACAAAATGTGATTGTAGTGCTATAAATACAATTTTCTATTACATATTCTCTTTTACTTTGCTACCTTCACACCACAAATTGCTAAATACTGCCATACCAATGGCATAAAACTATCAGTACCTTTGTCTCTGTCCTCATACTGGCTTTAATTCTATTAGCCACTAAATCTAGTGCCTTACAAATAAGACTGTGAAATGCATGTTGGCAGATGTAGAGTTATTGCTGACCTGTGAGCTCTGGAACACTTTTATAACCTTTCTTAGTTTATATATTGTAGCCTCCTGACGAGCTGAATCTGATCACATGGGAACATTGCATCAGATGCATCCTTTGCTGAAAGACCCCTGCCTTTTAAACAAGTCACAGCTGGCTTGACTGCTGCCAGTAGAAATGAGCAAGAAGTTTGTGTCGACATGAATTCATGCTGTGCAACTGCTTCCAAGTTCCAATCTTTGACAAAGCATTAAAATATACATTTGATTTAGACTACATAAAAATTCTGGATTATTTTGTTTTTTTACATATATAAAACCCTGATACCAACTGCCAACATGCTCTGATGTAAATGATATGCACAAAAATTCAGTTATGGCTCTAACCACAAAAGGACATGCAAGTTATCTGCTTATATAAACTAGCACATGCAGTAATAATTTGAGAATAATAAGCAAATGGAAAGTATAAAAAAACAGCACTATAACCTCGTATGATTCTCACTGGTAAAACAACTGAAACTTGATTGTTTAGAATTGCAACGCCATCTTGCAATAATATTCTTAGTCAATGTTCATCCTCTTATGTTCAGAGTGGTCTTTACACTCTCTACATGTAATGTATTGCAACAGTCACAATAATGTCCCCCTCCCTCCATTAATGCTGGTATATGAAATCTAAGGCATATGCTTTGCAAAGGCAGGGGGGGGGGAAAAAGGGTTGTTCATCTTATTAAATAATTGTAATAATTCATAAGGTGTCCACAGCAGCAAAACCACAAATGCACGCAGTATTTAAAATTTATACAATAAACTCTTACAATCATTCCAAAGAAATAAAAGGTGCACAAATGAGTAAAACACTACAGTTTGGTTGCACATGACAAAAAGCCTGCGACTAAAACATTCATTGTGTGCCTATCCTGTATATCTTACATTGATTTATGATCCAGTGTCTTATGGGATACTTCAGTAATACAGTTTATCGTGCCTAATTTGTCAGCCATTACTCAATTTTTTTTCCATGGAATCTCTGCAGGGTTATAGACTACGTTTCTAAGAATGTGCTAGTCTGCAGCACTGCTAGCTGTAGTGTACATTTTTCACAATGGACATTTTGGATGTTTCCACACCCATAGTTCCAGCACTAAACTCAAAAAAATCCTGGCTTTATACGAGGCAAGTAGAGATCTATACTAATAGTTTTTTGACCATCAATGACTTGAAAATAAATGCTTTTTTTCCCACAAAATGGCTAATATCAAATGCAGACAGCAGCTCCTAAAGATCGCCAGGGGCTGCAACTGGTCTATAATTTTTATGGAAACTTATCAGTTGTTGAACTCAACTGAAAAACATTTGAAACAAATGAATCAATGAATTCTAAATTTCAATTCTTCTGTTGCAAAAATAGGGAAAGATAAACAATATGAATAAAATGTGAAGGGAATTCATGCCTCATTTTTCTTCACCACCATGCAGACATCCTCCAAAATACATCGATCATATTTACATATAGACTATTTCCCCTGTAGACATGATGCAGAACCCATGGCAAGTAATTTGTAAGATCAACGATATTATTACAGTAGAACTTCAGAAAGAATATTGTTCATAATGTTCTGGAGATAATATAACTTACAATGGAATGCCTAAAACCCACACTGTAATTAAACAGTATATTTTGAAAAGGATATTTATTGTCGGGTAGTGTTCATGACCAAAGGGTCAGCTCTAAATAATTGTCAACATAAAAGGTACCCTAAATTTGACCTGCAGAGCAGTTCAATTCTAACACAACACCCTTGCCAAAATAAGTATAAGCAGTTTTAGTATTGCTGAAAAAAGATATAGTAGCAACAGAAAGTTGGTACAATTTGGAGAAGCCTGACTTACATCTGGTCTCTTATTACAGTTTGCCCCTTGACCCAAACCAATCTATTTGCTAAAGCATATCATTCCTCTCATCTTTGGTCTCCATTATTTTTATCTAAAGTTATTGAAGCCGCATGGCCCCACACAGTGTTTATGTTCAGTAAGTAATTAATTTGATAATTCTGTGGCTTAAAAACACTTTTCTTTTATATCATGCATTTTATAACCACATGGTGCTCAAGTGCCAGGAAAACAGCATTAGTTCATCGAGAGATTGCTAGAAACTGAGAGAAAACTGGAGGTCTCCTCTAGATTTCAGACCCTTCAGACACTCATGAATGGTACAAGAACATAAGAAAGAACATAAGAAATAGGAACAATACGGCCCCTCGAGCCTGTTCCACCATTCAATAAGATAATGGCTGATCTTCAACCTCAACTCCACTTTCCCACCTGATCCCCATATCCCTTGATTCCCCTAGAGTCCAAAAATCTATCGATCTCTGCCTTGAATATACTCAACGACTGAGCATCCACAGCCCTCTGGGGTAGAGAATTCCAAAAATTCTCAACCCTCTGAGTGAAAAAATTCCTCCTCATTGCAGTCTTAAATGGCTAACCCCTTATCCTGAGACTATGCCCCCTAGTTCTAGACACTCCAGCCAGGGGAAGCAGCCTCTCAGCATTTACCCTGTCAAGCCTCCTCAAAATCTTATATCTTTCAATGAGATCACCTCTCATTCTTCTAAACTCCAGAGAGTGTAGGCCCATTCTACTCAATCTTTCCTCATAGGCCAACACTCTCATCCCAGGAATCAATCTAGTGAACCTTCATTGCACTGCCTCTAAGGCAAATGTATCCTTCCTTAGATAAGGAGACTAAAAGTGTATACAGTACTCCAGGTGTGGTTTCACTAAGGCCCTATACAATTGTAGCAAGACTTCCTTACTCTTGTACTCCAACCCCCTTGCAATAAAGGCTAACATACCATTTGCCTTCCTAATTGCCTGCTGTACCTATATGTTAACTTCCTGTGTTTCGTGAACAAAGATACCCAAATCTCTCTGAACATGAACATTTAATAGTTTCTCACCATTTAAAAAACATTCTGTTTTTCTATTCTTCCTACCAAAGTGAATAACCTCACATTTCCCTACATTATACTCCATCTGCCACTTTCTTGCCCACTCACTTAACCTGTCTATATTCCTTTGCAGATTCTTTGTGACCTCCTCACAGCTTACTTTCCCATCTAGCTTTGTATCATCAGCAAACTTGGATAGATTACATTCGGTCCCTTCATCTAAGTCATTAATATGGATTGTAAATAGCTGAGGCCCAAGCACTGATCCTTGCGGTACCCTACTAGTTACAGCCTGCCAACCTGAAAATGACCCGTTCATTCCTACTCTCTGTTTTGTGTCCATTATCCAATCCTCTATCCATGCTAATAGTTACCCCCAACCCCATGAGCCCTTACCTTGTGTAATAACCTTTTATGTGGCACCTTATCGAATGCCTTTTGAAAATCCAAATATCCACTGGTTCCCCTTTACAGACCCTGCTAGTTACATCCTCAAAAACTCTAATAGATTTGCCAAACACAATACCCCTTTCATAACACCATGTTGAGTCTGCCTAATCATATTATGATTTTCTAAGTGCCTTGTTACCATTTCCTTAATAATGGATTCCAGCATTTTCCTGACGACTGATGTCAGGCTAACTGGCCCGTAGTTCCCTGTTTTCTCTCTCCCTCATTCCTTGAATAGCGGTGTTACATCTGCTACCTTCCAATCCACTGGGACTGTTCTAGAATCTCAGGAACTTTGGAAGCTCAGAGAGCTATACAAAGCATAAGCTACGGAAGTACTGCATCTGTAGAATGTAATACTTGCTGCTTTATCAGTAAGTGGAGCAAGGTACAACACTGAAGTTTACAATCAAGTATAAATATGCCAGAAAATGTGCATTTCTACACATGGAAAACAATAGTTTACAATTAAGGCAGTAACATTAGAGACATAAGGCTGCTTAAATAGGCAAATCAGGGTCCTAGGTCATTTGTAGGTCTCCGGTTGCAATTTTCAGATCCAAATGGGCAGTACATGCACGGTGCACACTCTTCCCACCTGTACCAGGCATGAGCAGCCTAACCAATGGTCCTTAAAGGGGCCACTGGAAACTGCTCAAAAAATGGCACAGGAAACTTCATTTTTTTGGTAGGTCCAGGAGGAGCTCACAAGAGCACAATGCTCATCCATTCTTAACTTCTACTCTCTGTTCCTGCAGATCCACCACAACAACAAGAGCACAAGAGGAGGAAGGTGATGATGATGAGGAGGAGGAGTTTCTGACCATAATGTGGAGGAAGAGGAGGATAAGAACCAGTCCACCAATCGATTGCAGCTGCATCATCCTGCCCATCTTCCTCTGCTTCAACCCCCTCCAAATTACCACCTGCAGCACTTGTTTCCTCACTCTCAGACACCAGCTCAGAGACTTTCAGCCAGGGGGGAAATTAGATAGTGGTACTGAGGATGTGGCATTTAGGGGTGTGGAGTAGGTGAGGAGAAGGTTGCCATTGCCTTCGGAGTCGTGGAACGCAGCACGCTTGAAAAGAAGCCCGAACCAGGAAACCTAAGGCTCGACAGAAATTGGGCCTCGGGCTTCATTCTAGCAATTGGGGTGAGCTGCTGGCGTCTGTCACATCTCCAGAGGTAGCTCACCCATGTGGTGACTCGAATTTGGGCAGCGGCCCTCAGGTAAGGAGCCAGCCCTGCTCCAGCCAGGAGTTTGTTGCAGCCTAATCAGTATCCATCAACAAAGAGCTAAGATTTATTTTAAAAATCTTACTTTAATGTGAAGCAGGGAGGAGCAGGTGTGCTGCCGGCCTATGATCAACCCCCCCACCCCTGTTTTCTCTCCCCCACCCCAAACCCCGTTCTCCCCCTGCCCAGGACTTACCCGAGGGTCACTGCTGGTGAGGCAAGTGGCCCAAGTTCCTGCCTTTGGCGATGCAACAGAGCCGACAGCTACACACAATTATTAAAATGAGGCCTGAGGCCCAATTTCTGTCGAGCCTCGGGCCTCCCAGTTCAGGTGCACACTGGAAGCATGCTGTTAGTTATGCACCAAAAACGGGCCAAAACAAATTTAGCCCCCAATGTCTCTGTGAAGTGATGTCTTGTAAAGATATATTGAACATATTGCAAAGCAGAATACGAGTGATGTTGGAGTCAATCTCTTCCATTAACTTTTACTGCTGAAACAAATTAAATATAGACAGGACACTTGGTAAAATAATGGTGTGGAGTTTGTTGCTACAAGATAGACCTACTGACAGCCTGTACTATGATTAAAATGTACACATTCTTTATTCATAAATTATTGTATCATCCTATTTGCAAATGATCATTGGTGCATAAGGAAACATTTGCTAACCCTATCACCGACACGTTCCTGCTATTGGAATGTGAGTTTAGTTTCTAGAAAAAGATGACACTGGTGAACACTATATTGATATTTAATTTCTGTATGCAAATAGAATATATAATGATTTATTAAAAAAAATAAACTATGTTAAACATTTAAACAATTAAACATTGAGGCTGCATGATTTCAGGATATTGAAGGATACCTTAAGAATCCATTACTAAGACTGAGTTTTGAACCTTCAGTGGAATTTACAAACAAATAAACAAAAGCTGGATTAAGGGCTCAGCAGCATCCTTAAAGCACCATGATATTGAATTGAATTGTAAATTTGGCTGAATTGAATTTAAAGTGATTGCATTTTATTTCTGCACTGCTCAGAGTCCAGATTGTCCATCAGGAAATCACTTCACTGCATCCCAGGGGATCAAACCATCATCCACCATGAGTTTAATATAGTACCAGTCACAGATTTCTATATTTCTTCTGGAATCCCTGTGGGCAGGACTAAGTTGATAAACAGAGTTTAACTGCACAGAAATAAAGTACCACTGCAAATATATATTCTTTTAAAAATGCCTTTGGAGCATTTCTGATAACACTCCTTTTGATTTTGGATAGTGACATACTATTTCTATGTTTAATTGTAATTTTAGCAAAGACACAATGGTGGGACTATATGACTTAATACTGTCAGCTTTCAGTGACCTCATTCTCCTACATTGGCTCAAGGAAGAACATTAATTCTTGAGTATGTCCTCACCAGTTTAATTGCAACCACTGCATCATAAATGAAACTGTCCATGGCTCTCGGGTGACACAAAGAAAGTCGTGAGTCAATGGAAATGGCCTAAACATCCCCTCCAGTGTTGCTGTATCTCTCCGTTAAAACATTATTTTGCATGGTATAAAATGACAATCAAAAATGTTACTGAAAACATTAGCTATGTATACATGGTTTTAAACTCTTGTCATACATGTCTAGAAATTTGTTTCCTGCTTGCCATCATTTTTTTTAATATTCGTTCATGGGACGTGGGCTTCGCCTGCGAAGCCGGCATATATTGCCCATCCCTAATTGCCCTTGAGAAGGTGGTGGTGAGCCGCCTTGAACCGCTGCAGTCCGTGTGGTGATGGTTCTCCCACAGTGCTGTTAGGAAGGGAGTTCCAGGATTTTGATCCAGCGATGATGAAGGAACGGCGATATATTTCCAAGTCGGGATGGTGTGTGGAGGGGAATGTGCAGGTGGTGTTGTTCCCATGTGCCTGCTGCCCTTGTCCTTCTAGGTGGTAGAGATCGCGGGGTTGGGAGGTGCTGTCGAAGAAGTCTTGGCGAGTTGCTGCAGTGCATCCTGTGGATGGTACACACTGCAGCCACGGTGCGCCGGTGGTGAAGGGAGTGAATGTTTAGGGTGGTGGATGGGGTGCCAATCAAGCGGGCTGCTTTATCTTGGATGGCGTCGAGCTTCTTGAGTGTTGTTGGAGTTGCACTCATCCAGGCAAGTGGAGAGCATTCCATCACACTCCTGACTTGTGTCTTGTAGATGGTGAAAAGGCTTTGGGGAGTCAGGAGGTGAGTCACTCGCCACAGAATACCCAGCCTCTGACCTGCTCTTATAGCCACAGTATTTATATGGCTGGTCCAGTTAAGTTTCTTGTCAATGGTGACCCCCAGGATGTTGATGGTGGGGGATTCGGCGATGCTAATGCCGTTGAATGTCAAGGGGAGGTGGTTAGACTCTCTCTTGTTGGAGATGGTCATTGCCTGGCACTTGTCTGGCATGAATGTTACTTGCCATTTATAAGCCCAAGTCTGGATGTTGTCCAGGTCTTGCTGCATGCGAGCTCAGACTGCTTCATTATTTGAGGGGTTGCGAATGGAACTGAACACTGTGCCATCATCAGCGAACATCCCCATTTCTGACCTTATGATGGAGGGAAGGTCATTGATGAAGCAGCTGAAGATGGTTGGGCCTAGGACACTGCCCTGAGGAACTCCTGCAGCAATGCCCTGGGGCTGAGATGATTGGCCTCCAACAACCACTGCCATCTTCCTTTGTGCTAGGTATGACTCCAGCCACTGGAGAGTTTTCCCCCTGATTCCAATTGACTTCAGTTTTACTAGGGCTCCTTGGTTTTCAAATAAAGGGTTGGAAATTGGTAAGCGTCGCACCTGTTTTTCATCGAGTTACATCAAAACTACAGCACAGAAAGAGGCAATTCGGCCCAATTGGTCTATGGTGGAATTTATGCTCCACACGAGCCTCCTCCCTCCCTACTTCATCTAACCCTATCAGCATACCCTTCTATTCCTTTCTCCCTCATGTGCTTATCTAGCTTCCCCTTAAATACATCTATGCTATTCACCTCAACTACTCCTTGTGGTAGTGCGTTCCACAGTCTTACCACTCTTTGGGTAAAGAAGTTTCTCCTGAATTCCCTAATGGATTTATTAGCCACTATTTTATATTGATGACCTCTAGTTTTGGACTCCCCCAAAAGTGGAAACGTTTTCTCTACGTCTACCCTATCAAACCCTATCATTATCTTAAAGATCTCTATCAGGCCACCCCTCAGCCTTCTGAGCCCCAGTCTGTTCAGCCTTTCCTGATAAAGATACCCTCTCAGTTCTGGTGTCATCCTTGTGAATCTTTTTTGTACACTCTCCAATGCCTCTATAACCTTTCTATAATATGGAGACCTGAACTGTGCACAATACTCTAAGTGTGGTCTAACCAAAATTCTATACAAGTTTAACATAACTTCTTTGCTTTCCAATTCTATCCCTCTAGAAATTAACCCTAATGCTTGATTAGCCTGTTTTTTGGCCTTATTAACCTGTGTTGCTACTTTTAGTGATTTGTGTATCTGTACCCCTGGATCACTTTGCTCCTCTATCCCATTTAGACTCTTATTATCCTTGTAGTATGTTGCCTCCTTATTCCTCTTACCAAAATGCACCACCTCACACTTATCTATATTGAAATTTGTTTGCAATTGCATGCCCATTCTGCAAGTTTATTAATGACCTCTTGCATTTTGTCACATTCTTCCTTTGTATTAACTACACCCCCAATTTAGTGTCATCCACAAATTTTGAAATTGCACTTCCGATTCCCGAATCCAAATCATTAATGTAAATTGTGAACAGAAGTGGTCCCAGCACTAATCCCTGTGGACCACCACTTCCCACCTTTTGCCAGTCAAAGTAGCTACCCTTCACCCTTACTCTCTGTTTTCTGTTTTGTAGCCAGCTTGCTATCCATTCTGCTACCTGTCGCCTGACTCCACATGCTCTGAACTTAGCCATAAGTCTACAATGTGGTATCTTATCATAGGCCTTTTGAAAATCCAAATATATTACATCTACTACATTACCCTTGTCTAGTCTTTTTGTCACATCTTCAAAAAATTCAATAAGTTTGGTCAAGTATGACTTTCCCTTCTGAAGATACCACATTGTAGACTTATGGCTAAGTTCAGAGCATGTGGAGTCAGGGGACAGGTAGCAGAATGGATAGCAAGCTGGCTACAAAACAGAAAACAGAGAGTAAGGGTGAAGGGTAGCTACTTTGACTGGCAAAAGGTGGGAAGTGGTGATCCACAGGGATTCGAGCTGGGACCACTTCTGTTCACAAAATCCATGCAGACCACTATTATATTTTCATTTTCTAGATATCTTTCTATTACATCTTCGAGTAAAGATTCCATTACCTTTCCTACCACCGACGTTATGCTAACTGGTCTATAGTTGCCTGGACTTGTTCTATCTCTCTTTTTAAGTATAGGAATAACATTAGCTGTCCGCCAGTCCTCTGGCACTATTCTCTTTTCTAGTGAATTTTTAAATATATGTAATAGTGCCTCTGTTATCTCCTCCCTAACTTCTTTTAATTTTCGCGGATGCAATCCATTCAGACCAGGGGTCATATCCTCCCTAAATTTGATTAGTTTATTATCTCCCCTCTTTCTATATTAAATGTTTAGGTCTGCTAAGGTCAGACCATGTGGAGTCAGGGGACAGGCAAGCTGGCTACAAAGCAGAAAACAGAGAGCAGAGGAGTTGGTTCTCCTCTGCCAAATTGGGCTGCCCTGAGCGGAGCAGGTGTCGGGCCTGCTCCAGTCGGGTTTTCCTGTTGTGGATGCGGCCTAGCAAATAGCCACCAAAGGGTAAGTAAAAATTATTTTTTCACAGGTAGACGTGGAGCCAGGAGGAGCAGGAGTGCATCCCTCCCGTTGTCCTTCACCCCCCTCCCCTCCCCCACCCCAGGACTTATGAGGGCTGTGCTGGCAGGGCAAGTGGCATGAAATTGATTGGTTATGCGCCCAAAAATAGGCCATAACCAGTTTCTACCCAAAGACACTGAGGTAGAAATTCCTCAATGGGACTGAATATGGACGGGACATATAACAGGTGGCCCATTCCAAACCGTCTGCTTTGTACCACCACCCAAGACGGATTTCTACCCCACGACATTCAATGATATATTGGTTCACTCGTTCTAAAATATCTTGCCCTAGAAAATCCTCTTTAAGATGTTTGTGTTTTTTACAAGGCATGTCATGGAATGAGTCATAAAGCAGTTCACAATTTACAGTGTTCTGAGACTACGCTAAATTATGTGGAGTTTATTTGTTTGTGATTGTAGAGATGCTGCTGCTGTCCATCAGGGGTCAAATTATGACAAGAATATGTATTTCACTCATTTCTTTCAGGACTACTTCTGAACAATAGGTTGGTTTTTAACTATACATTTAGTCCCAAGCAAAAATTCATCTCCTCCTTCCCATTAATAGCAAATTGGATCAGGTGAGCTCTGCATGAAATAGGTTAATACTCTTCAAAAGTGGCAGAGTGTATACACTCTTAATGGGAACTCGCTGTTCCTGCTGAGAGAGTGGATGACAACACTTCTAAGCCAAAGAATGTTCTGGGGTCTGTCGGACAGATTACATGGCATCAGGTTGAGGCACTCAGACCCCATTTCATCGGGATGTTCAATCATTTGGAGTGTGTTTGCATCATTTGCAGATTTTAGAAAACATGCCACTACAAAAATTTTAAAAGTTAATTTATTAAAAGGAACTAATATACTGACATACTGACACTCTTCATTGTTACTCATAGTATGTGTAAGGCAGTGTAACCTCAAACATCAAATTCATTTATTTGTTTTTATTTACAGTAAACTGATGAACTACAGGTTCCAGCAGTGTATTGAGGTCACGTAGTGCAGCTTTCTCCGGCTTTGAGGAAATCTCAACTTGAATCAAATTTGAACGGATTATGAGTCAGCTAGAGAAACTGACAAGAAGAATTTATTTCTAATTGTTTTTAGAGGGAAAGAGAGTTAAACTGACTGTTGACTCAGCTGCCTGCCGGTGTTGTGTAGTGTGTTTAGTTTGCATGTATAGATTTTACTAATTCAGTGCACACAGCTGCATGTATTTTCAGTGCAGTTTTTTTTTAAAGCACATAAAAGAAATTGATTAACATCAGATAAGGGCAGGATCAGGCCTGGCTATGATGCCCCCTAGAGTTGAATAGTTTGCCAATTCCCACCGTCAAAGCTCGCAAAGGAATAATGGCTACTTGGGAGAAGTACAAGGTGAGCTGTACCAGTGAAACCGTACCTCAGCAAGGAGTCAAAACTTTCAAAGAGGAGAGGCAATTATCAGACAAAAGGGAATACAGAAAATCTTATGGCAGTCCGTATACTGATGTTTGGTGCTGCAGAACACAACGTGCTGATGGCAGTAAAAATGTTAGCGATATAAACCGCTGCTGATTTTGCTGCCGTCTGCAGCACAATTAGTGATTGTTGGAACTTTTTCCATGTTTGAAATTTGCCACTTGGTTAAAATTTATATAACTAGAAAAAGCTTTTCACCCAGTGGAAAATTCTCACAGCATGATTGTGTTGTAAAACAAAGCCTGGGGTGTTGTTGGTCTTGTTCATAAAACCCATGTTTGACATTTCATTTCAAAATTACTTGCATAGTTGTTAAAATGGGTCATGACATTTTCTGTAAGTTCACCTCTTACATTACTTTGTTGTAGCCAAAACCAGCTATTACGTTGCTTGTAAAGAACAGACTTCTAGTACAGCCATGATTAAATTCTATTTTTCTATGTTCCCAAAATCCAAGACTAAAATTCAATGCATATGTCACAGAAAGAAATTGATAGTCAAGGCAAAACTATTTAGTCAATGAGTGACTGCTGTAATACTATTACCTGGGATTAGGCTGTATTATTTTACCATAAACCAGCACTATCTTCATAAAAATTAAGTGCTTGACAAAGCTTTCCTTATTTGTTTGGAAATACTTAATGGGGAGATATACATCACATTGAAAAGTATCATTGCATCACTTATGTATTGGGATAGTATAATAATCAGCTCTCCTCACTCACCCTCCATCCCTTCCTGCACTTCTCTCTCTTCCCCCCCCCCCCAACAAAACAATATTTGCAAACATTTTTCCATAAAGATATTGCCCTTTAACAGGTTTCATCAATTCTTCAGGATAATCAACGAAAGGGCAAGGGCCCCAATTTTGGTCTTCTTATACCGCCATGTTTTTCAGCAAGAATGCGGCAGTAATGAGACCAGAAGTAAAAGAACTGCTGACTTCCCACCCACTGTCATTTTTGAGTGGGTCTCCATTTAGGCAGTCAGTGCTCCCATCGGATACAAGTGAGAGTCTTATTATCTAATGCGAATCGGGGTCCCAAGACATAATTTAGAACCCTGTGCCGTTTTGGTGTCGATAAGTGTGGCACCTGTTGAGTGCTGGACCTTCCTACTGCACAAAACAGGAAATGGCCAGAACCAGCGTCTCTCTAAAGGAAAACGTTTGACTCTTTTTGGGCAGCTGGATGAGCATAATTTCTCTTCCTGTGCCTCACTGCTAATCCTCCCCCACCTTTGGTCACCCCTGACCCCCCCTGCCGCCCCGATTATCCAGTGCTCTCCTTCCTTTAATCCCTTGCTGCAGGCCCATGCTCTGTGGATGGCCTGCCAGACATCCCGTCACCCCCCCACAAAATGGTGAACTGCCTATCAGGACTTAGAATACAATGGTGGCTTGCCAATTGAATGGAAATGAGGCCCGACCATCAAAATGGCTTTGGCCTCTTGTTGGTGACCTCGGGCAGGCATTGCTTTCACCCACCAATGTACGCAGAAGATGAAAATTGACCTCAAGGTCTTTTGAGAAGTGGAATGAATCTAGAAAATACTTACCACCAAAGCAACAAACACCCGAATGTGTTATGCAATGAAATCAAAATATTTCACCCACCTCGCTAAATACAACAGTCTTAAAGCTCAAACCATCAATTAAGTTATATCCTCTGCAGTTAGTATTAGTAACTCTTACTCACCCTACTTCAATCAGTGGTACAATATTGCACCCCTCCCATCCCTGCCCCTAGACTCAGCACCTAGCAGGAATGCAGATCTCTGGCTACGTTTCAGAATCCTAAAGGTTCACATCTGTTGTTTTGGAATTATTTCACCATTCATCTTAATGAAGTGAAAGCACTTGGTTCCCACTGCAGCAAGGGTATTAGTACAGGAAGGCAGAAAGGTCATTTGGAAAGGAGCCTATTTAAACAACACCTGCAGAAACGCTATTCCACACCACTGCCAGTGACTGACGATTATGACAATGTTGCTATGTCCCACACAAAGGCTATTCAGGCTGTCCCTCTCAATTCTAATGTTGCTGATTCTGCTGAGGTTGCTTTATCATCTGGATCTGACACTGAGCCTCTGTGTGCCTGAGTCTCAGACAGTGCTATCATCTGAGACTTACTCCCAGTCATCTGAGTCTGAATCTGACTCAGATGAAAGCTACCACCCACAGACGAACAGAAAAAACACTAGTGGGTCCATCACCCCTGCCATTTCCGTTCTCTGAATTTAGCCATCTTTGAAAAGGAAAAAGCCTTGTATTGTTTGGAATCATTTTACCATAGCTCCTGATGATAAACTAAATGTGGTCTGTATACTGTGAGAAAAGCATTCATAGAGGCAGACAGGAAAGTGAAGAGTGAACACACACATTAATGAGACACCTGTGGCTAAGCTATATGCTGTGGTATTACATCAGCGTGGTGAACTGATGAGTCTTCATGAGTAAGGCACAAGTTTATTTGATTAAAGTTAATACGATGCACAATTCTGCACATTAAAACAGTTGAAAAACTCCCTGTAAATTATTATGCAATTTTCAGTAACTTTAACTTGAAATTTGTTCTGGAAAGAATGGGGCATAAAACTGGAGTATTTTCAAATTCCTTGACCTTGCCACAGGTGTCAATTGAAGCAAAAGAAAGATTATGCAAGTGTAACAGCTTAGAAATAGCTGTTTAAAAATTGATATTGTAGAAATATGAAACTTGTCAAAATATTAAATTATTATGTTTTAAGGCAATTTGAGAAAGCAAAGTTATTATTACTTGTCTTGTACAATTTACTTCATCTATGTTGATAGTTCCTATTGAAACAGAGAAAATGCTTCTTTTTCTATGAACAACCTACTGGGAGAAAGATTAGAGGTAGTAATGGCTGATTGGTGCTAATTAAATCAGAAACAGGAGGAAGAGATGTGGCTGACAAAGTGTGGGAATCAAAAACTTTCTTCCCCAACATACCAAGTTAATAATTGGGTGAACTTGTTATTTTCTTTTGTTCTGATCTCCTTAAGCAATATGTAGATTATTAACTCAGCATCACAGAGCAAATACTGAAGTCTTGGCTTTGGGCCTGCCCCAGAATACAACTGATGAGTCTTCATGAGTAAGGCACAAGTTTATTTGATTAAAGTTAATACGATGCACAATTCTGCAAGGTTGAGAATACGGCCTGGCTTGAGAACGTGTATTGATTTCAATGAAGCTATGTGTCGCATTATGTAGCAAGTATTGCCTTCTACTCCGATCTGATCATAGCCAAACCGATGGCGCCTCCTTCCAATCCCGCACCATCAACTTCAGAGTCCCCAAAGGATCCATCTTTGGCCTCCTCATCTACATGCTGTCTCTGGCGACATCATTTGGAGACATGGGGTAGATTTTCAACTCACTGCTCGGTCGTCAAACTGGAATCAATGAAAGTGAAAATTGAACAATTTCTATAATGTGTGGCTAATCCTCAATGCAAGTTTTACACCAAGGCAGTGTGTTGAAAATCTACCGCATGGGGTCAGCTTCCAAATGTACGTTGATGATGGCCAGCTCACCCCTCCATCACCTTTCTTGACCCATCCTTTGCCTCTGTGCTCACTGCAAATGTCAACAGTTTGTCTGACATGTAAGAGCCAATTTTAACTTAGGGCGGGAATCGGGAATTGCAGGGGCTGAAGTGGACGGCAAGCCATTTGGCCCTGTGGAGCTTTACATGTCCCGACTCTGACTCTTGGCCGAAGCCAGTGGGAATGTCATCACAGCTGGCGGGCGGGAGTCAAAATTAGTATGGGGTCAGGACGCTGCGGGGGTCCCATGGAAACGGTCCCTGGCAAGGTAAGTAAGGATTTGGGAACGGGGTCGGGGGGGTGGGGGGGGCGGTGAGTTGGCATGTCCGCGATCGGAGGAGGGAGCAGAGGCCTGGGGCAGGGAAGGCCCGAAGTGTACTTGCAGGGCCTGGAGGAGCACTGCTGCTCTCCTGCTCCTGCTGGCCCAGGGGGAACCATTAAAAAAAAATTGTAAAATCATTTACCTGGGCCTCCTGTGGCCAGGATCCTTGCTGCCACTAGCTTTCACTGGTAGGTTGGAGACTGCTCATTTATAACTCTTGTTACTTGTATCCTATCATGCATCAAGTCACACACATGCGTCACCCCTGTCCTTGCTGACCTACATTGGCTCCTGATACTCCAAAGTCTCTAATTTAAAATTCTCACCTTGTGTTGAAGTCAATCCATGGCCTGACCCTTCCCCATTTCTGTAATGTTCTCCAGTGCTACACAACACCCTCCAACTCTTCATCCGGCCTCTTGTGCATCTCTCCTCTTTCTCGCTCCACCATTGGTAGCTGTGCCTTCAGCCTTTGCCTCTGTGAACCGCCTTGAGATGTTTTCCTATGTTAATGATGGTTTTTATATATATGTTCTTGTTGTTGTAAAATGGTATGTTTTGAAATAAAATTAAGATGCCCTGTTTGCCGTGTGTTTGCATTAATAAACTGCTTTTGCTCCTACAACTTAATCCATCTGAACCTGGAATAAATAGTGATATCAAACATGGCATCTGAAGACTAAGATTTTTTCCTGAATCTTAAACTCAAAAACCTGCTATATAAAAGTTTTCAATATTGTATATTGTATTTTTCAGATTTTAAAAAATATCAAAAGCACAGTTTTCAGCCCTCCTTGCTATTAGTTTTACACTGGAGGAGAGCCAAACACTATTGTTGACTGGCCACTGGCTGAGGCTGAACCAGATCGCTCGTAACCTTCGCATCCTATTTGACCCTGAGATGAGCTTCCGACCACATATCCCCTCCATCACCAAGACCGCCTATTTCCACCTCCGTAACATTGCCTGTCTCCACCCCTGCCTCAGCTCATCTGCTGCTGAAACCCTCATCCATGCATTTGTTACCTCGAGACTGGACTATTCCAATGGGCTCCTGGCTGACCTCCCATCTTCCACCCTCCATAAACTTGAGCTCATCCAAAACTCTGCTGCCCGTATCCTAACTCGCACCAAGTCCTGTTCTCCCATCACCCCTGTGCTCGCTGACCTACATTGGCTCCCGGTCCGGGAACGCCTCAATTTTAAGATTCTCATCCCTGTTTTCAAATCCCGCCATAGCCTCGCCCCTTCCTAACTCTAACCTCCTCCAGCCCTACAACCCTCCGAGATCTCTGCACTCCTCCAATTCTTGCCTCTTGCACATCCCCGATTTTAATCGCTTCACCATTGGCAGCCATGCCTTCAGCTTCCTAGACCCTAAGCTCTGAAATTCCCTCCCTAAACTTCTCCACCTCTCTCTCCTCCTTTAAGATGCTCCTTAATTCCTACCTCTTTGACCAAGCTTTTGGTCATCTGTCCTAATACCTCCTTATGTGGCTCAGTGTGAAATTTTGTTTGATAACGCCCATGTGAAGCACCTTGGGACATTTTACTGTGTTAAAGGTGCTATATAAAGGAAAGTTGTTGTAGATCTTCACAAACAAAAACACTTTTTTTAAATGGAAGATTCATTAGCAGAGCTAGCTCACATACAGTATTTGATTTTTTACATAATGACTTATAAATATCAGCCATTCCATCTTTGGCTTTCACATGGTGCTTGTCCATCAGTTCAACACATGGAAGGAGTCACCGAGGCTACTGTTCGGCACCTCCAACATCTAGCTTCAAAGTCGTATTGATGAAGCAGCAGGTCACTTGACAGTGCCTTAAGTTAAAGATAGGGGAAATGTCTCTTAAAAAGAGGGGCTACTCACCCTCACAATAATACCGTTGCATTAATGTAGCTTTAAAAAAATGTTTATGTGAGGGTGGAGGAAAGCATAAATTCCCTGGTGCAACAGCACAGATTTTCACTAATGGTACAGCAGAGAGATGTACTCATGGTTGCTTTAGTCCAGAGAAACTCACATCAGCAGGAAGGATTGGATCTTCTGGTTGACATACCATACACTTGTCGAAGTGGACTTGTGGAATGCAGCGCATTAAAAATTCAGAATATGAAAGTCTATCATAGGGATCACCTTTTCTCAAGTTTTAGACAGGACTGCATGTTTTCTACATCCCTTATGCTCCATTGCTGGTGAAGGTGAAAAGCAATGCGTGACTTTGTTTGATTGATTTCTTGAAGTGGAGGGAATCTTATTCTTTAGTTTTATAACCCCCTGTTGAAACATATGCAACACATTGTAATGGTATTCTCTGAAGAAACTGAATAAATAAAACCTTGCTTTAGTATTATATTATTTTTGGATATGGTGCCGATTTGCTATCATAAGCCCAGAGGGTTAATAGAGTGATATCATCTTCTTGCAACAGCTGCAATTTCCACATGGGAACCAAATGGAAATGATCACAGTCAGATTAAGAATGCAAAATATAAAAGAAAAATGCATTTTACATTAAGTAAGATCAATCAGCTGTAATATACACACTGGAATTTACTACATGCATTATGAGAATTAACCAAAGTGTCAATCATTAGAGATCTATTCATAATAATGTTGGTGAGCAATGTCCCAGATTAGATACACATATGATCAGTCTGATTTACAGATTAGTGTATTACTGTTGGTTACAAAATTAAGTAGTGCACTGTTATATGAATGATTGTACAAATGAAGCCAGTTATTTAAAATGCCCCTGTTGAAAAGGCAATTATCTCATTTACTGGGCTGCAGATATTATTATCCATTACAGAAATTCAATCAGTTCAACATAACTGACCAGTGGCTTATTTAGGAATATCATTTAATAAGAACTCTTCAGTGGAGAATGTTTTCACAGGCACTCAGACCCTATGTACTTAAAATCAGTACTGGTACATTCTGTTTAGTGGCAATGATCAGGGCCTGGAATTTCCTGGAATGTTTTGGTGTAACTATGGTGTAAGAGCAGAGTTGCCCTGTTTTTTTGTAAGGAAATTCACGCATAACCGATTAATGCAGTTTTACACTGAAACATCACTACGCGTGAATTTCCTTGATCATTTGCGCTGATTTTGAAATACGTCTGCTGAAACACTGTACTGCTCATTTACACAGCTCCATCCCCAGTAGACGCAAGTTTCCTGGATTTCCCCGAATAATGTGCTGGCATAGATCTACACCAAAGATTTAAGCGCACAATAGGCCAAAGTTACCTGAGATCAGCCTAACTGAGGTGTTTGAAATTTGATAGTGATTTTCTTCACAATTTAAAAAAAAAATTCTGAGACCTGCACTATACTTAACCAAATTACTATCAATCTCAGTGCACCCGAAATATTTCAGAACCCCCCCCTACCCCCACCACACGTTCAGTAGGACTAAGCAGCTGGAATGGTCTTCCCAATGGGCGAACCTCTGTTCTGCATAATAATGTTAGAGGCAGAGGAGCAGCAGAGACAGCAGCAGTGGTGAAGGAAGGTTTCTCCGACTTGGTGGGGGGGGGAGGAGCGGGAGGTGGTGTGGGGGGGTGTCAAACTCAAGACTTGACCAACTTGGCTGGGAATTGGGGAATGCCAACTTACCTAGTCTAAAGGCCGTGCCGGGAATTGTATTTACTTGTAGGCCGAACCTGGAGGCCAAAAGGTGGGTGAGCGAAACAGAGGCAGTTCTCCAAAGCCATATTAGTCAACCTCAAACTGATCGGTGGTCATGACCCCCCTGCCCACCTCTTCCCTCCCCCCATTGGTTCCGCCACTGGACAGCAGCCAACTCTCTATTTCCCTTATTGGTGGCGTTGTAATTGGGCTAGTTTTAAACTGGTTTTTAGGCAAATGTGCTCCACAGGAATTTTTGGAATGTTCCCGTCGGCAAAATCGGCACAGAAACTTTCAGTGTAATTTCTGTGGAAGTGTGATCCAGCAAATTTGGGCCAATATGATTAGGAATCAGAAAGGCCATTCTTAGTTCATCCATCCAGAAGGACCCTAACGTCTCCCATTACATCTTCCAATTGCTTCTTAAATGATTCCAGAGTTTTTGCCTTCACTGAATTCTCACAGACTTGAGCTTTCATGTGGAAATTTGTCAAAAGCCTTCTGGAAGTCCAGGTAAAACTCATCATATGCCTTATCACAGTCCAATGGGCTGGTCACATCCTCAAAGGAATCAAGGAGATTAGCCAGGCAGGATCAACTTTTTCGAATCATTGTGGACTGATGTTTACTAAATTGTTATTGTACAGATAATCTTCAAATTTACACCTGATTCCATTATTTTACATGGACTAGAAGTAAGACTGATGAGTCTGTGGCTGACTCTGTTTTATCACCCTTTTTGAATATGGACACCACATTGGCCTATTTCCAATCAACTGGTGCCTCCTCAATGTACAGAGGCTCCCTCATAATAATTGTCAGTGCCCACAAATCTCTTTCCCCATCTCCTTTAATATCTGGGATAAATGCTATCTATCCTTGTTCAAAAGGTTTTAAAGAAAAGGGAGGCTTCTGATATTTTATATCCGTCTTCACCATTTCCCTTTGCACCCATCCGTATTCCCACCATCACAACTTTTTGGTACCCTTCACCTGCCCTCCACTGTCTTTATTTGTCAATCAGAAAGACCTGGACTGTAGCCTTCTCCCTGACAACCATTATAGCTGCTTCACTATCCAAGATTGAGCAGCCTGCTCTCTCACGATTTTTCCTCGAACAGTCTAGTTGAGAACACATGAATCTACATGTTGGACAATTCAATTTCAAATTTGTGATCTTCTGAGTTGGGAGCTTATGCTTTGCTGTTACAGCTGCCATTCCTACATCCAAAAGGAATGATCATTTTTGCTGCTTAAACAAATTAAATTCATGTCAGTCAAAGCCACATTTCAGTTTGTGTTCCTATGCATTTGATACAAAAATGTTTATTTTATGCATATTACATTTTATCAAGAGTATATTTTGTTTTTATTTTAAAGTATATTGACTTAATTTTAAGGTTTTTATCAAATTGTGCACAATATATCACATTTTGCACTAATATACTCACCTGCATCACTTTTATACAGTTCTAAAAATGTTAAATGGTATCCCTTTAATAGGCTTTCATATATTGAGTGTGAATGTAATTTTCTATTCCAAGGTCAAATTCCATTTATTCCCTCTCCTGTGTGTGCACATGCACTCAGCGTTTAGAAAGAAAGAATTTGTGATCTTACAGCATTGATTTTACAAGAATATATTAAGAGGCACTCCTGTGTAAATAGTGTCTTTAACTATAAAAACTGGTTGTTATGGAAAGTGAAATGTAGAGAATAGAAGCAACAAACGGGCATTTGAAGATACAATAAAGAGGGCTGGCATCATATGTGCTGTCAGACCCACCAACATTAAACAAAGAGTATAACCATTAACAGTAGTTATGGGAACAGCAAACAAACAGTGAGTGCACTGTAAGGTCGACAGCAGGTTAAAGATGAAGTGGTTGTTACAACACTAATGACATTTTACTTTGAGCTTGATTTTTCCAGAACTCCAGATGTGTATGCCACTTATGTTTGATTTTGTTCCCTGTTTTATGTCAAGTTGGACAATAATCTAAGCAATACATAACTTCCTACAACTGTAGCTACTGCCTGCTTAAAGGAAATCTTGAAATGATTTGTATGCGATGAGTTTTATCATAGCAGGTTTGTTATTGGTAAAATAATGGTCAGTGTGCTATACCCCAGTTAAGTATATGTGTTAGATTACTCAATGTCATAAATTTATTTCATGTTCTCCATAAAAGCCCTTAAGGTTTATAGGGAGCAAATCCACCATGTTTGCTGTATCCCATTCATTCAGATTATCTGACTTTCAGTGCAGAAACTACTCTTCGGCTCACCAAAAATTTCTTAATGAAAAGTGTGCATGGAAACTATAAAATATTGTGACTATAGATACATAAATATACAAAATACACAGGGAGGCTTGATGAATTATGAACAATTCACAAAGCAAGTGATGTCAAAAAACGTAACTGAAAGACAGTGCATCTATGAATGAATCCTGAGGTCTGACTCCAAAATATGACAGTAGTGCTTCAGTTCAGGGAATTGGTGGTTTCTAAATTGGGTAGCAGAAGTGCTAAGGATGATTGGCACTATTGAGGTAGTGTCAAAATATCTTAATGGCACATCTGGGCTCTGTAGGCAGCGGCATAGAGATGACATGATGATGTGTATTAGGTTTTTAGGTGACAATGTACAGAAGGGTTAGCAGTGTGTCTGAGCTAGGTAAAAGAGGCAGAAAGGGCAGTTGGTGTTTGGTCTGAATGGTTACATTTTTGAGAAGGCTTAATGGTATGCCTGGTCTGGGTATGCACAGCACAGAAAAAGGTTAGTGGCATATCAGAGTTGTATATTTATAATGTTGGATTGTTATAGTGTAGCAGACAGATTGTGACATGCCTGGGCTGGGTACCTGCAGAGTCAAGTAGGACCTGTGGCATTTGTCAGATGGCTAGCCAGTGCCAAAGAGAACTTATGAAGTGTCCAGGCTAGATAGCTGTGAGAGATGGGTTGTGATATGGCTAGGATTGGTAGCCATAATTTAGGGGAGGGTTTGTGATGAATGAATTCAGAGCACCAAGAGCCAATATACACTGCGGAACTATAACATGAGCATGATTCGAAAGCTGCACTATGAATAGTCTACCCCACAGAAGCTACAGTACATTTTCCAGCAGACTGTACAAAATAGGGGATCACAAGCTGACAGCTCAGTTATCACTTTGTGCCTCTCTCATTGTCTTGATTCCAAAGTAGAACCTACCAGATATGTAGAAACAGTAATTTATTTGTACATATTATTAACTGATATCTTTACAAATAAAGGGGGCAATTTTCAATTACCGGCCGCCCATTTCATGCCTAAAAAATGTGTGGCCAGCGATTGAAAATTAGGGGAGTACCTTGGCCGTCTCATTAACGCCCCCTTGATACAATTTTCAGGTGTTCAGCCCGCCTACTTGAAACAGGCAGGAGGCTATTTACATATGCATATCCTAGCTCTATACCGGTTGCAGGATCCTGATTGCAATTTTCAGGTACAAATAGGCAGAGCATGAGTCATGCAGGTGGTGAGTGCCCTAACCAGGTGGTCCTTAAAAGGTCCACTGGAGGCCGGTCACAAAATGGCCGAGGAAACTTGTAATTTTCTTAGTGGGCCCAATAGGAGCACTTCTGCTCCTCCTGAGCTCCCCCAAAAAACTCCGGCCTGCTACCAGCCCATTCGAGGGACCCCCTGGGATCGCCTCCAGCCTACCACCCCACCCCCAGCCCGCACACCCCCGCGCCAGGCCTGACTTGCTGGCTAGCTCAGCAAAGGGACTAGCCGATTTTCTGCCCTCCCATAAAACAGTGAGCTGCAGCGGTGTGCCTGCTTGGCACCCACAGCTTGCTAATGAAGCCCAGGCCTCCAAAGTGCTCGAGCCTCACACTGCCATGAACGGGCGGACGGAACTGTTGTTCTGTTGACTTCATGCCTGTTTTGGGTACGACTTTAAAATTGCCCCCCTCCCCCAAAACGCTTCCACATGAACAACACAGAGTCATACAGACATGAGAACTGAAATGACACCTGTTGTGTCTCATTAAAACATCCCTGTGCACATTCTAATTCAAAGTGACACTAAATAAAGTTCACCATCAGTATTCCTGTGAAAATGATCAAGTTAGACAGGTCAAAGAAAGGTCAGAATTGCATTTCCAATAACTCGCAGAAATCCTCAATATGTCCCTGATAAAAGATTGTGTTGGCAGCATAACATATCCAGCCAATGATATTCTGTTAGGCATTGGACAGCAAGCTTGGCAAGAAAAAAATGACATACACATATTACACTCTGCCTGTTTCTGACATTTTGAGCTTAATCCTGTCATCTCTCAAATTCCTATATAAACTAGAGTAACATAACAGTTTATTAAACTCTGACAGACATCTTTAGTTTTCTTAAGAGGGTCATTCTATGGTCACTGCACACGGTAAGCTTGCGGCAGACAAAACAATAAACTTACATGTTGACAGATAACCAGGTCGGTATGTGGCCGTATACAGAGTGGGCAAATTGGTGGCTTAATTCTAACAGAGTGCTGAATGGATCTATTCTCTAATAAAAAATGGAATGAAGGCTTTCATCCTAGCATCAAAGAGTCTCCATGGATCTGCAAAAATGATAATCAGTTGGCCAACAATGGTCAGACGACAAATGCAAGCATGTCCTGGGTATAGTGAAATTATTAAATATAAACAGGGGTTCATACGCAGAGCAACATGGCATCACAGCAATAAAGCCCTCTCTAAGTGAAAAAAAATCAAACTGATATGAGTAAAAGGTGTTTTACAGAGTCGCACTGAAGGCACATTTTGAAAGCAGATGAGAGGGAGTCCTAACCGTCCAGCTCGCCATACTATACCTAACCTGGGAGTGTTTGATATTGTTTTGGGTACCAAAAGTGGAAATATATCCCACTCTCCCACACCAATACCTTGATAAGCGCAAAATTTCAGCACAAATTCTTTTTTGAAAAATTATATGTGCCACCCATCAAATTTAAATCTGGTGAGGCAGGCCGCAAGGCGAACCACTGCTGATCTCACAGAAATCCTATGATGAAAACTGGGAGGTTGCATGAGCTTATAAGGTATGAGATGACCAGTTATGGGGCGACTGCCAATGTACCTTCACCTGGTCAAGAATGCATGTAAAGGGATTGTGTATCACTGGCTGCTCTTTCACGTCAGTACATGGCGGCCTGGTTATGAACAGCCATTACATAAAGGGTGAAGTTGCCTAAATTCAGGGACTGTGAATGAGCACGGAACTACCCATGGCTAGAGTTTGTCCGGAATATTTTGGTTATACCGGGGTTACAGACCTGGGAGTTTATCCGTCCGTGCCATTTGATGTTAGAGTAGGGAAAGACGTAGATAACGAGGGAGCTCAGGGAAGAGAAGATTGGCACGGGGCCAGCTTCACTGATCCAGTGCAGGCAAATGTAGAAGTCACTAGGAGGTCTAGGGAACCCCGCATCTGTTTTTGTTGTTTTGTGTTGTTACAGGAAGCATTGTAGGAGAAGTTTTTAAAAACATTCTGGAATTGCTATTTTTCAATCATAACAGTCCTTTATTCCTGTAATCATAGCCTAAGTTAAACAATCTGCTTGTATTAGGCGCCGTTGTGCTGGGGATATAGGGAGGACACTGGCAGATAATACAAATGCTTCGCTCACATCCCAAGGTCATTTCATTTTGGCACCTATTCTTTATTTTTCTAAAACTTAGATTACATTTTGGTTATTCCAGCATCTATTTCTTATAGAATTCTTGGCAGCATAACTTTGCTAAAGAGCCCAGCAGTTTCTGGCCAAAATAAATGGTCTCTATGTATCAGCTGATTAATTTCAGAAGGCGTAGAAGGAAGAAAAGTATAAATTCTGGAATGCTCATTGATTATTCTTTGCAATGTTTTTGACTCTGTAGGCTGCAGGTCTCATTGTTTCTTGTAGTGTATCATGTTCTGCAGTGGTCTCTATTACTTATTGTACTTTGCTGAAGATGTTTGCTGATTGTTCTAATGAAAGTACGATGGAATTAATATTACAAAATTATGGTTAGGAGTGAGTAATAAGTCTTGACGTGCATTTATACTACAGATTTAGCATCAGGACAAAGCAGTTTCTACTTTACACCAACACTCATGTGTGTGGAGTAAATCTGGAGTTCAGGCTTGATCTGACCCCAAAGCAAAATGGTGTGAGACTCCTTTCTCCAGGGAGTCTCAATCTGCTTCAATATAATTTCAAGTTGGGCCCTGATTCTGGATTTAGGCTGTTTTTTCAATACAGTTAGCAATGGGATGAAGGAGTTCTTCTTCGCTCCAATGCTATATTTGTTGTGTAAGTATACTCTAGAATAACATATGTGATGTCAATAAAGCAGAAACACTGCAAATAGCAATTCAAATTAATGCCATGTTAAATTGATTGAAGACTGACATCTATTGAGAGGTCATCAATACAAAACAATACTGTCAAATGAATCAAAAGTGGCACTAACAAGGGTATTAATTTCAGGAAGCACAACTATTAGAATATTGAATATTTTATAAATGTTGAAATATTCTGTTGTGTAGAATACTATACAATGCGAACAATGGAGAACTAAGTCATTAAACATCTGATCCAATAGTTATAGAAGGGATACATTTTTGTTTGACACTTCCAGTAACTCCAGCTAGCACTATCACTGCCGCTGATCAGTGTGGCAGGTGTTTCTGCACCTTTAAGGCCAAATGACAATGGTCCACCAATTCTAGCCCCCAAATTGGAAAATATTTGTTTTATTATGACCTTTACGTGCATTTATTTATAATGCAAGAACATTTCCCTTTTTGGCAAGCTACAGCCCTTCTTTAGAGCATGTGGGTAAAGACATCTGCTCTTATTACCCACTGATGTCACTTGCTGAGGATTGGTACCTGTTGCCATCAGCATAAACAGTATAAACACTGAGTTACTGTTGGAGAAGGGAAATTGACATTGATGCAATCCAGAAATACATGTGCAGGAGACATTTCTGAGAAGCTACATCATCTGTTTTATTTTCTGAATTGATTCTTGTACTGGGATTTTGAGTTAACTCCAAAAAATTGAAATAGCGACAGATTTTCTAATAGATACAGATGTATGGAATATGTAGCTTCAGCACTCCCAATAGCCAGTCATTCCAGAAGAGCAAACCATAAACAAACAGAATTCAGAACTATATTGCCAAATTAGTAGAATATAAGTCTGAAGCCATTGTACTGAAACTGATTAGTGCTTTTCTCAAGCTGCACCTTGAGTACTGTGGTCACTGAAACAAAAAGGGAATGATGGGGATGGGGTGCTCAGAAGGATCAACCCATGGGGCTTTCCAGCCCCTATCTGACCAACTGCAATTTTAAATTGCAGGCAGCAAGGACATCCACTCAAAGCCAACGGGGTCCTCTTTAAATGTGCATATCGGGCTCCGATTAGGTCATCTGCTATTTTAACCTGAGCGGGGGAACAGTGATGGTTTCCTCGACAGGCCAAATCCACCAGGAACAGCAGCCAGGGCCACAGATGGCCCAACAAGGTAAGTTTTTAAAATTTTATTTGGTCCTTTGTCAGCCAGGAGGTTCAGGACGGCTCCTCTGAGTCCCACAAGACTTGGGCCTCCAATGCCCCAAACCACGATTCTCCTGCTGAACCCCACCAATCCACTTACCTTGTGCCAGGGATCCTTCCCCTGGTTGCCCGGCAGCAGCCCCCTGCCACCCAATTTTAACGGCCCAGCACCTGCTTCCCGCCAACTTCCCAGTCATTTCGGTCGGCAAGCGGCATGCCAATGAGGCCGGCCATTAAAATCGGCCGGGCTGCCTGCCTGATGGGTACACCACTCACTTTGCTGCGTTCCCGCCTGGGAATTAAAATCGATCCCTTAAACTTTTCAACCTTAAAAGGAGGTAAATAAAAAGTGAACTTAGCAATGAGCACAAGGTACTAAATGGAATGGAAATCCTGAGCACTATTTCAAGTTAAACCAAGACTGCAAGACAAGGAGACAATGATATAAACTGTTAAAAGGCACATTCAAGACCATTGTCCAGAAGCAATTCTGCATGCGAAGGATAGTTAATATCTGGAATGGTTTTGCAAGTAGGATAATGGAGGCAAAACTGTAGAATCATTCAAGAGGTAGTTAGATGCTGTGATGGGTGAACTGTAGATTTCTACGGAAGGATGGTTTCATTTATAATTATCTTTATCAAACTAGGCTCACAGCCGACTAGTACCTGGAGATCCTGCACCACACCTTTACATGACATAATGTGCCAATACTCCAATGCCACTATGCCACCCAACAGACTTCTGTTAAATATAATTGACAATTTGATAAGTTATTTAATTTCATCCAGTATTACCATTGCTAGTAACAAATGTAACAAAAATACAGGGACAGATTAGAAATTAATCCTTTAAGATCTTGTTTTTTTTTAAAAAAGTCTTTCAATAAAGAACCAAAGTTAGAAATAAGTGTGACATTGCTTTTACAGAACTTGTGAAATACAATACCTATTTCCAGTAAAATATTACATGCACACAACTAGGTGAGCTAAATGACAATAAATAGGATTTTTATATTTGAGTTGAACAAATATCAGGGAGGACATCAGAGCTCAAATATTTGGCCTTATAAAACACAAAGTGGTCTGATGAAAGAAACCTGCTAATTCCATTTTGAAAACCCTGACACTATTAGCTATTAAACGATTCTATAATTTTATGGATGATAACATCTGATCTAATTTTGTCAGGTACATCTGACATTGGTTATAGATCCCTCACTTTAAAAAAAAAACTCCCTATGGAGCTTAGCTAAGAAAAAACATTCTCTGGGATGATTTTTGTAACCTTGCATCCTGCCTAACCCTGGATAGTTTGTTACAGCAGAATTTTACACAATTTTCCCCTTTGGGTATCTGGGTACTTTGTTTTTCAAAGTTTCAGATTACTAGGGTCAATAATGGTTACATATTCTGACAAATCTGGCACAGGCACATGCATTGTAGCTCAAAGTAAATTGAATCCCTCTGAAGCGTAACTGCCACAACTCACAGAGTGTTCTAAATTATGAGCAGCTCTTTTCCATTATCACACCCATGGAGTCGGGCCTATACATTGTTTTCGCAGCACTTAGAAACAGCACTTCCAAAGTTAGTGCTTTCAAATCTGCATTATTTTTTATCAAGTATTGTTGGAAGAATGATCAGGTTGCAATAATTTACTCATCTCACTGAATCCACTCACCACTGAGACACTCGATCACCTAACTATGCTGTTCATACCAATCCCTCAACAATCTCATGATCATATGAACAATATCTTTACATCCAAGTAAGTCAATCCCAAAGTATTTCCGAGAGTTCATAATGATGTTTAAAATGAAGCTTTAACTACAGACTTCCTAAGAATATCCTGTAAGACTGCTGAAGTACTTTCAGCAACTAGTTTTTAATTCAGGCATTTTGGCAGTGGTCTCAGTCACATTTTTTTGCAGTGATTGTAGTCTAATGTATTTGTTTTCAGGAAACTAAACAATGTCTGTTCCCTGTAAGAGGAACATATCAATTTTATATAGGTCTAGGAAAATGTATGTTTGGCTCATTGTTTGCTTGATTCTAGTTACCAAACTGGACAAACAAAAAATCCCTTTGTATTATAATTAGAACATGCAGAACAAGAGGGACTGAGTGGTGCACTGGGCTAGCACATTCACTTTGTACCTCTGGGCCTAGGTTCAAAGCCAACCTGCATTGATAAAATTAAAATCTCTCTAATCTAGCTGTAAAGAGCCTATGTGAAATGAGTTTGGACAGTCTCAATCCATAGGCAGAAAAACAAGGGACAAACTGATGACAATTCAACACAAATTGCCAATAAATTGCCAATTTTATATGAAAAGGCTATAAAGATAGGCTGGCATGAAAATTTTAAAAAAATAAAATTTGTGCAACAGAGGATGCTCTGCTGAGATTGGTGCTGGTTGCTGGGACAGATTAGAGAGACAATTACTACATGTAGTATAGTTAGATTATGCCTAACTTGGTAGTTTGCTGGGTGACAACAATGAAAAAATCCCATTGCCTATTGCTTACAGCTGCTCATTTATTTATATTGAAATTGTAACCAGGCAACCCTGGAAACTAGTCTCAAAAGTAAAGGTGAATATGAACGTAACCTTGAATTCTGAGTAATAGTTGCCAACCATCTACGTTTGCAGAGTATAGCTCTCTTTTTAGGACCCCTATTTGTCTGTTTGCGTTCTGGCTCCTCAAATTGCGTTTCTAGTTCGGACGACTCCAGCGATTTGCCTCTTCAGTGCAGGAATAACCCTCCCAATATGAAGCCCTGAGAAGCAGTGGGACAGTAGTGGTCTCCCACCTTCTCTGATGTGGTGTACCCTCAATTCAGCCAGCTGATCTTTGCCAGTTTACCAACTCTGCAGTTCAAAGCGCCCATAACACTAAACCCATCTGCCTCTGATTGCTGCCACTCTCCGAGCTTGCAGGCTGCTCTTCACAGCTGGAAAACCTGTTGGTCTCTTTTTAAAGGGTTTGTAGCACTTATAATGGGGCTGAAATTGCTTGGCTCTTCTGCCACACTCCTGCTGCAAGTGTGGTGGGAGTGCAGCAGGATCTAGCTATGCCAGATCCCAGCCTTCGCTAGACGGTCCCATTGGGCCTTGTATGGGCCAGAACTTCCACCTGCCCCTTAGAAGGTCGGTAACACCAAGGGGTTGCACCCAAGGATGAGGCTGGGACCAGGGACTCACAGACCGGGAGTTTCCCCAGGCTGAACCTCTCAGAACTCAGAAGACTGGAGGCTGGCTCACCCTGAGATGAGGCATACCAGCCTCCAGAAGGGAAAACCTAGACGGGAGAAGTGGCCTGAACCCCTGAACAAGAGTGAGAATTTTAAAAATATATATTTCAGCTCCTCACACAGGGTGCTAAGGGAGAGAGGGTAGTCCCTGAGGAGAGGGGGGCCTGTGCATGCCCTCCACGATGGCAGCCGGACTCCGGAGTGTTACCAGGCACAAGTGGACAGGACATTGGGTAAGGAAATGAGCACAAGAAGAGAAGAGAGAGAGACACACAAAGACAAGACAGAAAGGGAAAGCAGACAATGTATCCAATCATTTACTGTGAGCAATGCCAGGAGAGATTCATTAGTGTTTAAGAAATATTGATCACATGCATTATATGGTAGTTTGGAAAATGTATTTAATTTTGGGGAGATGAGTGGAAACGTTGCAGACTTTTGTCACAGAGAAGTTCTGACACAAGGTCAGGAATGAGAAACAAATTCAGACAGACAGTAGGGAGAGAGAAGTTCAGAAACACAGTAGAGAGAGACACATAAGTTCAGACACAGGGACGGAATTTTAGTTAGATAAAGTTCCGCAAAGTAAATTCAGACATATAAGAAGAGACAGAAATAAGAGAGCGAGAGAAAGGTTCATCCATAGAGGGAGAGAATAAGCTAACTATTTAGGCATACAGAACCATAAAAGTTTACAGCACAGAAGGAGGCCATTCAACCCATCGTGCCCGTGCTGGCTCTTTGCTAGAGCAATCCAAAACTAATCCGACCGCTCTGCTCCCTTCCCATAGCCCTATATCATCCTTTGCTTCAAAGGATGCAATGTTCTCTGCCTCAAATCCCCATGGCAAAGCATTTCATAGTCCATTAACTCTGTGTAAAGAAATTTCTCCTAACCTCTGTCCTCACTTGCTATTAGTAACAATTTTAAACTAATGACCCCTCATCACTAAGTCCCCAACCAGAAGGAATAGTCTTTCCCTGTTCATCCTATCAAAACGTATCATAATTTAAAAAACCTCTATTACATCTCCTTTTAGCCTTTTCTGCTCCAGCGGAAAATAATCCCAGTATCTCAAGTTTCTCCTCACAACCACTTGAGACAGAAGTTCAGACATAGGGAAATAAAAGTTCAGACTGAGAGGCAGTCTGTTCAGAACTCACAAAGAAAAAAAGAGTTGAGTTATACACTGTTTGAGGCTGGCTCTCTACTCCAAGCAGCCAATTGCAATGTTATTAAAATTTGTTTGCTGTAATGAGTTTCCAGGGCACCAAGCAACCGCACATGGCTCCTTGGCGACACCGGGCAACCACAGCAGCAAATGGTCATTTACTGCTCAGTATAGAGAAAGCTTATTGTTGTGGGAAGACAGTAGTTTGGCCCCTGGAATGGAGAGAGGGCAGGTGGGTCGTAATTGCAGATGTTGGGTACAACCCCCTAGGAACACAAAATTAGCCATTAGTCAAACTAATTAAAATGGAAATCTGCTAGAAACTCTTTTTTTTAAAGTTTGAATGATATTAAATAAAACTATTGAATCTTCATTCTACCATTTTCTGAATTTAGGAGATCACAAGAGAGCTAAATCAAATCCCAAATTCTTCCTCTCAAGGCTACCAAAGTCCACAAGTGGTTTCTCTTCCAGACCACATTTCCTTGCTAAATTTTTCCTTGCCATTAAAAGTCTCTTAGAAACCTATCTCCTCAATTGTGCCTTCAGTTACTGTTTCACTTCCTGATTGGTCTTCACCTCCGCCCTTTGTAAAATGCTCTGAGATGTCTATCAGCACGAGGGTATCATATAATGTAAGTTATCATTGCTGTTGGTTTTGGCACAGCACCAATGTAAAATAATTGATGGAAAATTGCCCAAATATAAGTAAGGGCTAGAACAGTTTCAACGCTGGAGGTTTAATCTGACACATGCACTTGGACAGGCCACATACATAGAAGTCTTAATTAGGTAGAATGAGGTTAGTGGCCCGGTAAGGCATGTCCCCCCACCTTGGTCTTACCTTCACTAATTTCAAACATTATGCTTTTATTAGTTGCCATTTATATTTTTAAGAGTGTGCAATGTTTTTGAATAAGAAAATTTTCATGGAGACAATTTGATAAACACAGTGGTCCACTGGAGATGAAGTATGTTACAAGTCGCTGCAATGCATTATTGTAAATAATTCATGAACTGCTGCACAAAAAAGGGATTGTCACTATACTTCTGATTTTGTTATAACTATATAATTTTGTTATCATAGAATAACACAGCACAGAAGGAGGCCATTCGGCCCACCGTGCCTGTGCCAGCTCTTTGAAAGAGCTATCCAATTATTCCCACACCTCTGCTCTAGCCCCATAGCCATGTAAATTTTTCCCCTTCAAGTATTTATCCAATTCCCTTTTGAAAGTTACTATTGAATCTGCTTCCACCACCCTTTCAGGCAGTGCATTCTAGATCATAACAACTCGTTACGTAAAAAAAAATTCCTCATGTCGCCTCTGGTTCTTTTGCCAATTACCTTAAATCTATGTCCTCTGGTTACCGACCTTTCTGCCACTGGAAACAATGGGGGTGATTTTAAACCCCAAGAACGGGTGGGTTGGGGGTGGGTGGGAGTTGAAAATAGTTGTTTTTTGGGTTGCAACCTCAACCCAGCTTTATTTCCAGGTTTAATGTCGGTGCATAAAAGTACAGACTTCCCACTGGGTCCAAACATTTTGGACCCAAGTCCGAAAATTTTGCGGTTGCGACCCAAAAAAACAACTATTTTCAATTCCCACTCGTCCCCAACCCGCCCATTCTTGGGGTTTAAAATCACCCCCAATGTCTCTTTATTTACTCTATCGAAACCCTTCATGTTAATGAAATTCAGTTATATTTATGCAAATATTGTTCTTATTTAAAAATCAATTCTGGTATCAAGGATGTTGCCATCATTTTATTGCAGAACATCTAGAAATGATGAGTGAGTGAGAGATATAAAATTCATTATATCTAACTTCATTTAAGTATGATCCCAAAAATTAACTTAAATCATGATGCTTTTTAAAGGAAAGAATTAAACAACAATTAAGGAGGGTTGCCTTTGCATTTGGCCACAGTCTCAGATTGTGATCTCTTGTCCTGCTGCAGAAAATCTCCTACATAAGGACATGTTCGGCTAATGGGCTTTTGATGTTAACATCAATAACATATAAAGTGATGTAAACTATTCTATGAGATGAGCTGGAGGAAGTACCAATATAGTAATAATAGGAAACAAAATGGATTTAGAAAGGGAAGGACCTGCCTGACAAAATCAATTGACTTCATAGACAATGGCATTACCTATGATATAGTTCATTTGGACTTTCAGAAGCTTGATAAAGCTTTACTTGAAAGGCTTCTAATTAAAATGTAAGCCTAGTATTTCTCATCTCAATGCAGAATACTAAACCAGCAAACACCCAGGTGCAATACCACACACATAGGGCATGATTTTATCGAGGGGGCGGAATTCCTGACGGGAAACCCGGAAATACAGGTTCCGGACTTTCCAGGTTTTCCGGACGGCCTTACAATTTTGATATAAGGACGTCTTTTACTTTTTTCTGTACGTTTCCCACCCGACAGATCGGCCTGATTGACAGACCAGTCTCAGTCGGGTGGAAGAGCAGCCAGCGAGAGGACGTTAAAAGGTAAATGTTAGATGGGGGGGGGGTGCGGGCGTGGCGGCGGAGATCATCTTGTGGGGGGGGGCATCGGAGATCGTCGTGGGGGAGGGCGCCGGAGAGTGTGGCGGGGGGGGCGTCGGATACTGTCGTGGGGGGGGGCGTCGGAGATCGTCATGGGGGGGGCGTCAGAGAGCGTGGCGGGGGGGGCGTCGGAGATCGTCGTGGGGGGGGGCGTTGGAGATCGTCATGGGGGGGGCGTCAGAGAGCGTGGCGGGGGGGGCGTCAGAGATCGTCGTGGGGGGGGCGTCGGAGATCGTCGTGGGGGGGGCGTCGGAGATCGTCGTGGGGGGGCGTCAGAGATCGTCATGGGGGGGGCGTCAGAGATCGTCGTGGGGGGGGGCATCAGAGAGCGTGGCGTCGGAGATCGTCGTGGGGGGGGGTGTCGGAGATCGTCGTTGGGGGGGCATCAGAGAGCGTGGCGGGGGGTCATCGGAGATCGTCGTTGGGGGGGGGCATCAGAGAGCGTGGCGGGGGTGTAGGTAGGCTTGTTGGGCCTCGGGGAAGCACTCGTGCTCCTCCTGGCCCACAAGCTGTGCTATAAAAGGCACTTACCTGCGTGAAGTGGAAGGCCCAGGGATCCCGGCCCCTAGAGGTTGAAAACAAAATACCTGTCAAAATGGAGGCCCGCAACCTCCTTGAAAGCTTTTACTGACCGACCTGCCTCAAGAGCGGGTTGGTTGCCCACTGCTCGTCCCGTCTCTGTGAAAAGTGGATGTGGGTGGGTTTTAGATTTTTAAAATTTTTACTGCCCCCCTGCCCCCAACCCATCCGTTTTCCCCCTTTAAAATCATGCCCATTGTCCCAGATTAAAAGATTATTCCAATAATTAATTCACAAATTAGTGCAGTGTTTTATTTTGGTATGTTTCATACTGACAAACTAATCAATAAACATAAAAAAAGTAGTAAAATTCTATTTATTCTACAGTTCATGTTTACATAGCTTATTCCACTCAGATTGTATTTACATGGCGTCATAAATGTCAGGCCTATAAATTTCATGAAAATGCTCCTTGCTCACTTTCATTTTATTTAGACGGGATGAACTTGCTAATGGTTAACAACAAGCCATTATTATCTGGTCTGCCGACCCCAGTGGTGATGTATGACGACAATCTGAAGTGAGAGCTTGTAGGCCATGCTGTTATTTAGGAGCATCCATTTGTCATGGCGATGTGAACTCTCAGTAAAAATGAGAGATTAGTCTGCCCTTTGGCTGCCAGCCAGAAGTCATTGCTGAACGCTCCAGAAAACCCGCTTTCATGTGGAACTGATCAGTGTGCTTCTCTTGTTTCTTGACATTTCCTTGATATTTGGATTCCAAACATTTCAGCAACTTTAGGAAGATAAAAGATTTGTGGATGTTGAGTTGGGAAGGTTTTTTTTAATTTGCCTTATCTGTTAAAAGTAGTCAAGTTGGATCAGATTCAATGAATTGAATTCTTTTAAATACTTTCAGCATATTAGATAAAGAAAATTGCAGACAGCTAACAATTTCAGTCTTGCAAATTCGCTTTGTACTTTTTTTTAATGTATTGTCACATGTCTGTTTAGCTGTGCAGTGTAATAATTAGGGCAGCACAATAGCACAAAGGCCCAGAAATTGCTGGAAAAATTATCGCAAATTCAAGGCGCCCACCATTATTAGTGCGTAAAAAATTCAGCGATTTGTGAATCTCCCCCAATGTGTGACTTTAAAATGAGAATTGAATTATATCTACTCGCCCTGGTCCACTTACCACTCACCCTCTAACCTCACTTCATTTAAGACTACACTTGATCTTGACTCTCTGTGTGAAGTGCCACAGGAGATCGATAGTTCATAATGAAATCTATGTACAGAATATGACAAATAGTAATTAAGCTTTGAAGGGAATTTTAAGGTAAAAACAATTCACGCTTATATTCTTTAAGCAGCTGCCTATTACACTTATGAACAATAATAATCAATTATTTCTATCTTGATTTAAAACTGATCAGCAATACACCTCTCCAATGAAGTAGATAAGAACAATCTGAATTAGAAAAAAATATGAAATTAGACCTCATCCACCCTTGGCTTCTGACAATACTTGACATTTTCTTGGGTGGGTGATATGGGGTAGATCCTTATGCTTTGGTTCTTCTCTTTTTTCCTTATATGGTCTGTTAGTGTGCTGGCTTCCCCTGGCTCCCTGGACTTTCCAATACTTGGTTTAGAGATCTATCTCTGCCTTGTCTTAACTGCGTCAAGATTACTGTTGGTTTGTCTGTTATATTACCTCTTTGAGAGACTGTTTGTCATCTTTATTATCTGATTGGTGTTTTTCTCCTGCTGATGCACGGTGTTTTTTTTAACTGTTTTGTATCTATTAAATTTTCAATAAAATAAACTATTTTAAAAAAACAGAAAAATAAGAAACTTTCGTCTTTGGCCTCACTGGTGCTATGGACATTCAGTGTTGTTTCAATCACTGCATCATGTCAATGAAGACTCCCTGAATGTCTCAATAACCAGCAGTAAACCTGCATATAACATTGCTGTAAAGCTGGAAATGCAACATAAATGTGAAAACTTGAATTACAATGATGTCAATTTAGGTGGAGATGGTCTAAACTGCATTAGGGAATTTGCAAAGGAGATGTGGATTCTGTTTTGAACAGACGCAGCAAAACAAATATCGAACCAAATTTCACACAGCCTTTTGTTGTATGGTCTCAATGGACGAAAACTGCTGGATGGACAAGTTCACATTTAAATTTCTGCTTCAGTCATTGCAAAGAGCAAAACAAATAATGGCACTAAAGATTGGCAAATTCCCAGGACCTGATGGTTTCCACCCCAGGGCTTTAAAGGAAGTAGGTGAGGAACTTGCAGATGCTTGAGCCATAATCTTCCAAAGCTCTCTCGATTCAGGAATTGTCCCTTTAGATTGGAAAATTGATAATGTTACTATTATTTAAGAAAGGTGAGAGAGAGAAACCAGGAAATTATAGACCTGTTAGTCTAACACCTGTTGTGGGGAAGTTATTGGGACCTATAATTAAGGATGGTGTGACGAAGCACTGAGAGAAATTTGAGCTGATTAGAGAGTGCCAACATGGATTTGTAAAGGGTAGGTCATATCTAACGAACCTAATTAAAAAATTTTGAGGAAGTAACTAAAGTAGTTGATAGGGGAATGTCCATGGATGTAGTTCATATGGACTACCAGAAGGCATTCGACAAGGTTCCACATAAGAGAGAGTTAGCTAAAATTAAAGCTCATGGAATTGAAGGCAAATTATTGACCTAGTTAGGAGATTGGTTAGGCAGTAAAAGACAGAGGGCTCGATTTTAGGGTCGGGTTACCTGCGGGTTTCCAGCGGGGGGGCCCCGAAAATCCCGATCTCCGATCACGTGACCGGATTCGGACGAAATCCCGGCCACTTCCGGGTACCGCGCTGACGTGCGGGGCTGCGCGCGCAAGCCCCGCTGGTGGGAATCCCGCAGGCAATTAAAGCCAGCGGGGTTCCACTTGAGAGCACTTAACTTGCTCGTTGTGGTCAGTTAATGAGCTGAAGCAGCTGTCAAAAGAGGAAGTGTGGGATTTTACGGTCAAAGCAGTCAGTTTCCCACACTGGGGGAAACAGGACCCTTCAAACCAGGCGTGTTGCAGCCAGCAGCCTGTGCCAGGTGCCAAGGTGCGCTCCACGGGGGAGCGCCCTCACCCACGCAGGAGGCCACCGCGTCACATAGGGCAACCCCTGCCCTCCACCAACCCCCGCCAAGCCAGAGGACAGACCGACACGAAACCGCAGCCCCAGTCCGAGGACCCACCCACCTACCCTGCACAACCCCTCACACCAACACCTGCCAGATGGGTGGTGCGTTGACATCGTCGGAGGACGAACAGGATGACCAGCCCCAGCAGCCTCGCAGTCCACGCCGTCCGCCTCGGAGAGGTGGGGCCCCCCAACACGGTGCTGCGGCACACCCACCTGCACAGCAGGAGGGAGGGCAACCGCAGAGAGAGATGCGTCGCAGGAGGCACTACCCTCCGCACAGGGTGTACAGAGCGAGGCTCAGCTTCATGGACCTCTCCGAGGAGCAGTGCATACGGAGGCTCAGAGTCAATCGCCAGGTAGTCGCCGACATCTGCAGCCTCCTTAACGACGAGCTGCTCCCTGATGGACCAAGCAGCATCTTCTTACCTGTCGCCGTCAAAGTCACCACTGCCCTCAACTTCTTCGCATCCGGTTCCTTCCAGGGTGCCACCGGGGACATCACCGGGGTCTGACAGTCCTCTGCACACAAGTGCATAAGGCAGGTCACCGATGGGTTGTTCCGCAGGGCCTCCCACTACATCAACTTCGCCATGGACGAGCGCAGCCAGATGGAGAGGGCGGTTGGATTCCATGCCATGGCCGGCTTCCCACGGGTGCAGGGTGTAATCGACTGCACCCACATCGCAATACGGGCACCTCCGCATGAGCCAGGGCTGTTCATCAACAGGAAGGGGTATCACTCCATGAACGCCCAGCTCATCTGTGACCACCGCCAGAGATTCCTACACGTGTGCGCCAGATACCCCGGCAGCTGCCACGATGCCTTCGTCCTCAGGGAGTCCGCCGTCCCGCCCATCCTGCAGGCACCCAACGCCGGCAACGGCTGGCTCCTCGGCGACAAGGGGTATCCCCTCCACACGTGGCTCATGACACCTCTGAGGAACCCCATCACCGAGCCGGAGCGTCGGTACAATGACAGCCACACTGCTACCAGGTCTACAATTGAGCAGACCATAGGGCTTCTTAAGATGCGCTTCAGGTGCCTTGATCGTTCTGGGGGAGCGCTCCAATACACACCATTCAGAGTGGGACGAATCATAGTTGTCTGCTGTGCCCTGCACAACATGGCCCAACAGAGAGGGGTGCTGCTGGAGGAGGCCCCATCCACACCCGCCACCCACATTGAGGAAGGCGAGGGCGAGGAGGAGGAGGAGGAGGAGGAGGAGGAGGAGGCGGAGGCGGAGGAGGCGGAGGAGGAGGACGCGCCCAAGGATGTTGGACGACCCATGCGCCGAGCCGCGACTCACCGGGATGGTCGCCGGGCCAGGGACGCACTCATACGTCAACGGTTCTCCTAGAGTCAGACACTGCGAGGCGCTCGCATCTCCTCACCTGCACATGCGAGCGGCCATACCAGCCCCCTCCACTGAAGAGTGCTGCCAGTAATCCTGCACCCACAGCAGTGTGCCCAATGGGTGGCAGCAGGTGTTCGCCGTCATGATGGCCTCCACGGAACGCAACTACTGCACAAGCCGCGGAAGAATGGACGAGAGGTGGCAGGAGTGGTGAGAATAGACTATTTAATATGTGGAATGTGACATCATTTAAGAAACAAAGTACAAAATAATAAACACCCTGGTGTATTCCCTTTGTGATTATAAGGCCTTTGGAATTCTTCTCCGGGAACCCCTACGTGGTGCTACCCCTGTGGCTCCAGCAGAGGTAGTGGCAGGTTGCTCGTCTTCTTGCCTTGACCGGGTAGATGCTTTTGGCGGACGGCCCCTGGGTTTCGGTGCCCGTGAGGGCACCTCCACAGACTGCTCCTCCTGCACCGGGGCAGGGGCAGACTCGGCCACCTGGAGAGGAGGCACCATTGCGGGTGCTGGTTGAGAGGTGGGCGACGGGTGGGACGTGGGGACGCCTTGAGAGGCGTCCCCGCTTCCATGTCCCCGGTCACCATCATCCCTCTCTTGGCCTCGGCCCACATCACCCCTTCCACCCTGCTGGACGGCAGTTTGGATGGCATGTGTGAGGCCTTGCAAGGCCACCCCTAGTGTATCCCTCAGCCTGTTGGTGGCGTCGGAATGTTGCTCACCCTGAATCCGTACAGACGTTGTGAGGGCCTGCAAGGACTCGAAGTGGAGCTGTGCGTGACGCTCGAGGGAGGCCAGCCTGTCCTCCACCGCAGACAGTCCCGCACCTACCCGCGACACTGTGTCGCCGGTACCCTCCTGTGCCTGCGCCACCAATGCCCACATGCAGGAGGTGGACTCCTCCATCGCCTGCGCTATTGTGGACAATGCGCGCGGCACCTCTGCCAGCACCTCAGCAATTAGCTGGTGGCCCTCGACGACTCTCCTTTTCTCTGGTGGCCCCCTGGGTTCAGCATCTGGGTCCGGCTGAGCAGAGCCTGGAGATGAGTGCTCCCTCCGTCGCGGACCCTCCGCGGCTGCCCCTGCCACCAGGGTCTGCTCATGCTCACTCGTGCGCAGTGACTCACCAAGTGCTACCCCAACTAGTTGGCGAGGGGGACCCACCGAGGTGCGTGTCTCTGCGTTGGTGGATGGTTGGCTCTGATGTGACGATGCACCCTCAGAGACCGCCATGTCCTCTGAGGAATCGCCCTCCATGCTCGCTTGATCCAAAGACGCACCTGCAAGAGAACAGAGGGCACTTTGAGGCATGTGGACCAACTTGACAGTGCGCCTGATGGCAGGTGATGATACGGTCACTCGCGATCATGGGTGTTGAGTGTCAGCTTTCCCTTACCGGCCGTTTCGGCAGCGACACACTCGCCATCGGCCACCGACAGGCAATGTCGCGTGCGGGCGAGGTCGAGCGCCTCCACCTCTGCGTCGGTGAGCTCCACCACTTGCGGCGGCCCACCTCCGGTGCGTGCCCTTTCGCGGTTGTTCTTGCTCCTCTTCTCCTGTGAAGGCAAAACACAGATGTGTGAGTGGGTGCGTCTTGCATCGTGAGACGCATCGAGCATCGGTGTGGTTGGGTTGAGCGTGGCGCGGAACGGATGGGAGGAAGTGTGGGCCACGTGCCCATCCCATTGCATGGGGATTGGGGTGTGTGGTAGTGTTCGGGTGGGGTCAGGGACGGTGGGTACTTGCGTGCACGGCGAGGATGGTGAATGAGTGGCTGTGAGGATTGCTGATGGAGCGCAGTGGTGGCTGTGCAGGAGGGGGTTGTGATCTGCTTGGCGTGATGGTGGGGACGGGATGTGGGAGGGTGCGTTGGTGTACTCACCTTGCCAGACCTAGTCAGGTCATTGAAGCGCTTGCGGCACTGCTCCCAAGTCCTTGGGGTGTTGCCCCTGCTGCTCACCTCCGCCGCCACCTCTGCCCATGCCTTCCTGGTTGCGGCGGCAGGGAACTTGCGCCCATCCTCAGGGAAGAGTGTTTCCCTCCTCCTCCTCACGCCCTCCAGCATCAGCTGCAGTGCCAGATCTGAAAAACGGGGCGCAGCCTTTCCCCTTGGTTGAGCCATTCTCCCAGACCTCTTGCTTGCAGCAGGAGGGGCTTTGGGAGACTGCCCCTTTAACTGGAGCTCCTACATCGCGTCGACGGTACTGCGCATGCGCAGCCGGCCGGCACGCAGCTGGGGAGCGCAGAACCCGGAAGCAGGCCTTAATGGGTCCAATTATCCCGCGATCGCGTGGGGGACGCACACAATTACCCGTCCGCGTTTTCAACGCTTCCGGAGGACCACCCGCTGGGAACCCGCAGGCCTGCTAAATTCGAGCCCCGAGAGTAGGGATAATGGGAATTGGAAGGAAGTGACTAATGGTGTTCCACAAGGATCTGTGCTGGGCCTCAACTATTCACTATATGTATTAATGACTTAGATAACACAACAGAGAGCCATATAAGCAAGTTTACCGATGACACAGAGATTGGTGGCATAGTAAGTAGTGTCGACGGAAGCATAATCTATCAATATCTCTTTGTAATTTTAAGTGAGTGGGCAAAACTGTGGCAGATGGATTTCAACGCAGGTAAGCGTGAGGTCATCCATTTTGGACCAAAAACAAATGGATCTGAGTATTTTTAACTGGTGAAAAGCTAGGAATAGTGGAGGTCCAAAGAAATTTAGGTGTCCTAGTACACAGATCACTAAAATGTTGTAGTCAGGTACAAATGTTAGAGGGCTAGAATATAAAGGGGAGGAAGTTTTGCTACAGCTATACAAAGTCCTGGTTGGACCACATCTGGGGTATTGGTTCTGGGCACCGCACCTTAGAAAGGATATATTATCCTTAGAAGGAGTGCAGCAGAATGTTCACCAGAATGTTACCAGGGCTCCAATGGTTAGATTATGAGGAGAAATTACATAAACTAGGCTTGTATTCCCTAGAATATAGAGGGTTAAAGGGTGAATCGATTGAGGTTTTTAGGATTTTGAAAGGAAATGATAAGATAGATAGAGAGAAACTTTTTCCACTGGTGGGGGAGTTTAGGACCAGAGGACATAACCTTAAAATCAGAGCTAGGCCATTCAAGAGAGAAGTTAGGAAACACTTCTTCATGCAAAGGGTGGTAGAAGTGTGGAACTCTCTCCCACAAAAAGCAGTAGATGCTAGCTCAATTAATAATTTTAAATCTGAGATCGATAGATTTTTGCCCTATTAAGGGATATGGAGCCAAGGTGGGTGGATGGAGTTAGGATACAGATCAGCCATGATCTCATTGAATGGCGGAACAGGCTTGAGGGGCTGAATGACCTACTCCTGTTGCTATCCCTTTGGACAGTCATGGATTTTCTACCAATACTACTGGTGGTAAACCTACTGATACCTGTTCCAGCAAATGTTATGCTCTTAGCATCTTATATGGGTTCTAAAGGTAAGGTAACTTATACAAGACAATCACATTATAGGGGTAAGATTTTGCAGTCAATATAAAATCATAAATGTATGTAAGGAAATCTCTGTCACAAAACAATATTAAACAACATAAGCTATTTGTGGATTTTGGTTACGTAGAAATACGACAGCGCTGTGTGCCATCAATTACAGAATAACGATACAATGAAGCCTCTGATTAACCAATATATTTCATGTGTTTGTTAAATTGAAGTTTCCTGCCCTGGAATATTTAGGAGGCTGTTGTAGCCAAAGGATTTCCTCAGGATTAAAAGCATAAACTGGCAGGATTTTAGAATCCAGTGTACCGACTAATCACAGCAGATTTAATTTATTTATCTCTTCCGGTATTTCATTTCTTGTGTGAACCAGTCAAGGACAGCTATTAGAAATGTATCTAGTCTTAACAGTTATTCTCAACAGTGGAACTGGGAAAGACAAAAGAACTCTAATCTTCCACCCTCTTCCCCCCGCCAACCCTCAAACAAAAACTGCTGGGTTCTCAAACTCATGAACAGAGATAAAGATTTGTTTGTAATGCTCAGCAAGCCTCATATTACAATGGAATCTTAATTTCAGTTTACAAGTTTCAGACTCAAAAGGGGTCGATTTTAACTCAACCTGTCCGACAGAAACTGGGCGGGTGGGCAGTTAAAAACAAGCAGGATACTTACCCGCTCTGAACTCCACTTTTTCCAGCCATCTCCACATCTGTAGAGTTCTGTAGGCAGATGAGGCGACCGACTAAAGCAGGTGGGATTCTCCTGAACTTATGCAAATCAGGGCACTATTACATCACTATGACCCCAATGTCATTTTAACTATAGCCTGAGCAAGGAAGCCTCTATGGACACAGAGGCCATCCAGGTAAGTCAAAAAATTACCTTTGCGGCGCTGGATGGAGTAGGTAGCTGGCTGGCTACCAGCAATTGAAAGTCAGGTGGCCTGAAGACCACCTGCTGGCACTCAAGTAACTCGCAGGGGGTCTTTGGCAGGGTATCTGCGGGAGAGAAGGGGGGAGCCCGGGACTGCTGAAACCCAGACTTTCCTTGTGGGGCTCGAAGGCGCACATCATGCAAAATACTGCAGATGCTGGAAATCTGAAATACTCAGCAGGTCAGGCATCATCTGTGGAGAGAGAAACATAGTGTTAAAATTGCAGACTGATGACCTTTCATCAGAACCCAAAATGAAAGGTCATCGTCCTGAAATGTTAACGCTATGTTTCTCTCTCCATAGATGCTGCTGTTTTTATTACAGCATTTGCACTTGCTTGAAACGTGTGTACACTGCAAACTGCCTGATGTGATGGCCGTCCCCTGGGGTGGCATGAAAGCTTAATGCTATGGTAACCTTCACCTCCACAAGAAGAGCTGTCCATATTCCATGTTGTCTGCAGGTCATCCTGCAGCAGATGTTATAACTCTGTGATAGCCTATTTTGTGACGAGGAGACAGAGAAGACAGATCTCCTTTGCCATGTCAAGGTACATGTGGAGAAATGGTGGGTGTGGACAAATATTAAGGTAACTTTATCAGTTGGTCTGTCAGGAACTCTTCTTCATTTCAAATATGCAGCACATTCAGAACCCTTAAACAAATAACATTCTCACTACTTTGTTTGGTGCAATTTAAATCCCTACCAATCAAGAAAAGAAGGACTTGGAAAGACTTAAATTTATATGTAATGAAGCAAAATATTGACATGAAAAGAAAGAAAAATGATAAACTGGCAGACTCCCCAGCAAAACAATTTAATATATGAAACAAATTGCAGCAAAATGTCACTCTAAGTAACATTAAGAAGTGGCTGAGTACACTTGACATAGCAAGGGTTATGGGGTCTGATAACATTCTGGTTTTAGTGCTGAACAACGGTGCACCAGAACTAACCAGTTCCCTCGTTAAGTTATTCCAGTACAACCTTGATACTGGCATTTACCCAACAATGTGCCATGTTGCCCAGATATGTCCTGTCCACAAAATCCATGACAAACCTAACTTGACCAATTACTACCTTATCAGCCTCCTCCCAATCATCAGTAAAGAGATGGAAGAATTAATCAATAGTGCCATCAAGTGACACCTGCTCACCAATGTTCAGTTTGGGTTCCAGAACCTCTTGGCTCCTGTCCTGGTAACAGCCTTAATAAAGATATGGACTCAAGGATGCCAAAGAAAAGGTAAGAATAGCTCCCCTCGACATCAATGTAGCATTCGAGCAACTATGGCACTAAGCATCCTTAGCAAAATTGAGGTCAATGGGGGGTTAATGGTAAAGCCATCCAGTGGCTGGAGTCAAACCTGACACACAAGATGGTTGTGGTTGTCACTGCCCCAGAACATCACTGCAGTGCAGCATTCTTGGCCCAACCATCTTCAGCTGCCTTATCTGTGACCTTCTCTGTCATAAAGTCAGGGCTGGAGCTGTTTGCTGATGATTCTAGAGTGTTCAGCTCCATTCAGAGCCCCTTCAATAATGGAGCAGCCCATGCAAGCCTACAGCAGGACTTGAACAAAACTCTCCTCCTGACCATCTTCAACATCTACAAAGCTCAAGTTAGGAGTGTGACGAAACACTTACCATATTTAACATTACTTTAACATTCAAAAAGGTTGAAACTATCCAAGACAAAATAGATTGCTTGATCGGTGCCCTTGCCACTGGATTCACATTCACCCCCTCTAACACCAGCATACTGTGGCTGCAATATGTACTAATTACATATTCGCCAAGTTTACAATCGATGGAATGAAATTTGAGCGGGTTTTATAACAGGTGGGCAATCTGCTCCACCAGTTTACCTACCATCCATGCAGTGAAGACAAAAATATAGCTTTGTGCCTTTTAGAGGGCGACGTTGTTATGGGGCCAATAATTCAACTCAACTATTATCACTTATACACCAACATTTTTCTTTCCCACTAGTTTATTTCCTGCTTCCTGGGAAATGTGCGTACTTACTTTGAGAAAGGGCCTGTTTTAACTTCTTTGGAAATGTAGAATTTGCCTCATTTACATCCAATTTAGATTGGCTGTTATGATTTGCATTCTTCAGGTTGAATTTCACAAATCTATCAAACCTCTGATAAACATATAAACAATGCAAATGTAACTTTTTCTATGTTGCACCTCAAGATTCAATAAATTTTCAGGATTATGGGGAAAGAGCAAGGGAGTGGGACTAAGTGGATAGCTCTTTCAAAGAGACGGCACAGGAACAATGGGCAGAATATCATTTTTCTGTGTTGTATGATTCTATGAAATGTGCATTCGAAAACCAAACTTTTATTTCATAATCAGGGACTAAATAAATGGAGAAATGAAAGGGCTTCATTTAGCATGTCTTAATGTTGACACTAATCTGAACTCTTTCCTGCACTGAATGACCATTGTACGGAAAACAAGATTTGTAGTCAGTTGCTGAGGCAGCCTGCAAAACTAAATGGTTCAGTGAAAATGCGCTCCTGTATTCCTTGATCAAGCTTGCTGTCATCTGCTGTTGACACTTCACTTCCCAATTAAGATTCAGGATGACTGGTAGCACTCAGGGCATCTGAGTGATGCAGTCCTTTTGATTTAGATGCTGCACAATGCCTTGGAGTGAAAATATTACCTGTGTGCTGGCACAGGGAAAGAAAATACTTCTCTGCAGTTCAATGCACCAAAGATCAAAGCATAAAAAGCACTGAGTATCAGGGGGACAGAACAGCCAATTTTCTGATCTGATCAAGGAGGCGGAGGGACTGTTGGAGTATGGGCAGTGTGCCCGCTCAAGGCATGCAGGCTGACCCTGATGAATATTGAGCAATCACATTCAGAGTTATCTCCCACCATTCCCATGATTGTGAGCTCCCTGTTTTGAGGGCAGGACACCTGACACTGCTGCAAACATTTAAAGGTATTTTAGATACAAAGATATTTTGCTATACATGCCCAGAGAAATGTGTGAGAATGGAGCACTTCTGTGTCAAAATCACAAACATTTTTGATGCATGAGGTAAGGTACTGTTAGACGAGATGCAGCACAGCAGGATTGCTCTATTTGGCACTCCCAAGACCCCTTCCCTCGGAAGAGATTTTCCGACTTGAGCATGCTGCTTCCAACATCCATAGGATCTGACTCCAAATGTAGAAAATATTTGCAGACCTGACAAACTCAGCCAAGATGAATCTACCCACCTTTATATCATACCAAGTAAATGGGCAAAGCATGCATGACACAAATTATATCTATTTAAATGCATACTGTGCGTGCCCATTCTGCAGTAGGGCATAAATTGCGGCTCCAGTTCCAAAACATCCTCCTAACAGTGATGCATGTACATGTACTCAGATCTTCAGTGGGCTGAGGATGGACACTTGGATGTTCCTTTATGCGCTCCTAACACTTCCAATGTCTCAACACTACTTGTTTGCTTAACAGGAGAATGTGGCACAAAACAGAAGGGAGCAGACATGCATAATAGAAGGGCCCAGGAACTTCAATCCCCAGTTTGAAAGAGGTTACAATGAAAATCATTCCTACAGAGTATATAAAGAAATGGAGGATGATAAGACCTACCCCAAATTTAGGGCTGGTACCATTCTAACACATGTTCTCCCTTCTCCTCCTATTTACTCAGTGCTCCCAGGCATACACTGAAGCACAACACCATGTCACACAGTATATTGCTATGTAAATATGATCTGAAGAGGAGTTATGCAGCCACATTCACACATATATTCCTTTTTTATTTCTATAGGTGGAGCTCAAGGGTCTGCCACAGTTTCCAGTGCCTCCCAAGAAGCCAATTCCTCATATCACCAAGTGTTGCTCACTTGATCCATTGCAAACACGAATATATCCATCCAGGGGAATTTAGATAGGGAATTTGAGGAGAGAGCACCAGATGATTAACCAAGCACAACTAAACAGTAAACGAGTAGTAAGAGGAGGGGTGGAGCCAATTAGGGACCATAAAGGAGATCTACTCATGGGGCTCTATTTTAGCACCCGCTATCGGGTGCGTTTCCCACGGGGGGGCTCCGAAAATCAGAGAATCCCGGCGCGGTACCGGAGCCCGCCCCGAACCCGCGCACTTCCGGGTTCCCCGCTGACGCGCTGGCGTGCGCGCGCAGCCACCGCTGGTGGGAATCCCGCAGGCAATTAAAGCCAGCGGGATGCCACTTGACAGTATTTATTTAGGTATTTCAGGTCATTAACTGACCTGATCAAGGGACTATGTGGGATTTTAGAACAAAATGGGACTGTTTCCCACACTGGGGGAAACACTCCCAGGTCGAATGGACGTGTTGCAGCTGTCAGCATGTGGCAGCTGCAAAGGTCCATTTGACAGGTGGTGGGGGGAGACCCTCACCCATTGCAGGAGGCCACTCTGTCACTTGGGACAAAGTTTGGCCTCCACCACTCTCCTCCTGACGGTCAAAGTCACCAACCTGCACACTTACCCCGGGGTCCGGAGACATGTACCTACCTTGCGGACCCCCTCAGATGTACATCTTGCGGATGGGGGCCGCCGTAGCTGCAGTCATGACCTCCTCAGAGGGCGAACAGCATCACCAGCCTCACCAGCCTCGCCATCCACGCCGTCCACCTCTGACATGTGGAGCTCCACAACAGAGTGCTGTGACACATCCACCTGTACAGCAGGAGGGAGGGCTACCGCAGAGAGAGATGCGTCGCAGAGGGCACTACCCTCGCCACAGGGTCCACAGACCGAGGCTCAGCCTCTTGGACCTCTCTGAGCAGCAGTGCACACGGAGGCTCAGAGTCACTCGACATGTAGTCGTGGACATCTGCAGCCTCTTTCATGCCGAGCTGCTCCTGGCTGGCCCGAGCACCATCTTCTTACCTGTTGCTGTCAAAGTCACCACTGCCCTCCACAACTTCTCCCCCGCATCCTTCCAGGGTGCAACCGGGCACATCGCCGATGTCTCTCAGTCGTCTGCACAGAAGAGCCCTGCAAATACACCTACACCCACTCTACAGTGACACAATGGGTGGCATCAGTGGTGAGTCCTCATAGTGATCCTCAGGAGAGGGCATTATTGCACAAACCAGACAGGATTCGCGAAGACATGGCAGTAGTGATGCCAATATAATGTGTACTGTGAGTTGTTCTGAAATTCAATATAAGTAACACCCATGACAAACCCTCAAACACCCTTGTGCATCCCCTTCATGCTCACGACATGTTTGCCTTACGCTGCCTACTGCACATATGTGATGCATGCCCTGTGGTTGCAGCACAGGTAGTGGCAGGTTGAGTGAGGCTGGCCATGAAAGAGATGCATGAGAGGGTGAGTATGAGATAGAGCCATGAGATTGTATGAGGATTGGGTTGAGTGGTAGTGGCGGGATGAGTACTGGCGAGGTGAGTAGGTGCAGGTAAGATGAGGATGAGGTTTGAGTGGGTATGAGGGGTGATGTGACAGAGTAGTGTTGGCAGTGCCGAAGGAGGTGTGGGGTGGGGGCAGTGCTGTGGCACATGGAGTGTAGGGGAAAGACTACGTGTACTCACTTTGGCTGACCTACTGAGGTCATTGGAGCGCCTCCTGCACTGTATACAGGTGGGCGATATGTTGGTAGTGCTGGTGACCTCCTCTGCCACCTCGAGCCAGGCCTTCCTGGTGGCAGAGGCGGGCCGCTTCCTCCCGCCCGCCGGGTGGAAGATCTCTGTCCTCCCCCTCCTCCTCACCCCATGTATTGATACCTGGAGTGAGGCATCATTAGACTAGGAGTAGCCTTCCCATGGGCTGCTCCATGCTGTAATTTTTTCTGTTTGTTGCAGCATCTCTCAGTGGAGGACTGCCCCTTTAAATAGAGCTCCTCCAGCTGACAGATCTTACTGCGCATGCGCAGCCCGCCCGACGCGCAGATCAGCAGTGGGGAACCCGGAAGAGCAGGTAAGTGGATCCAATTGGGCCACGATCGCACGGGGAGCTGACTGATTTCGCCGGGCGCGTGGGTAACGCGCCCGATAGCCCCCCCGCCGAGAACCCGCAGCCCTGGTAACATCGGGCCCATTGTGTCCAGTTCTGGGCACCACATTTCAGGAAAGATGTGAAGGCCTTAGAAAGGGTGCAGAAGAAATTTACTAGAATAATTTCAGGGATGAGGGACTTTAGTCACATAGATAGACCGGAGGAGCTGGGGTTCTCCTGTGAACAGAGACAGTTGCAAGAAGTTTTGATAGAGGTATTCAAAATCGTGAAGGATCTAGACAGAGTAGATAGAGAGGAACTGTTCCCATTGGGGGAAGGCTCAAGCACCAGAGGACATAGATTTAAGGTGACTGGCAGAAGAACCAAAGGCAACATGAGGAAAAACTTTTTTTTATTAACACAGCGAGTGGTTAGGATCTGGAATGCACTGCCTGACGGGGTGGTGGAGGTAGATTCAATCATGGCCTTCAAAAGCGAACTCGATAACTACTTGAAAGGAAACAATTTGCAGGGCTACGGGGAAAGGACGAGGGAGTGGGACTCGCTGGATTGCTCTTGCATAGAGCCGGCGCGGACTCGATGGGCCGAATGGCCTCCTTCCGTGCTGTAACCTTTCCATGATTCTATGATTCTTAGCAATAACCATTCCTGTCTAAACTATGCAAATGGTAAAAATAAAATCTAGGCTTACCAGTCTAATTTTAATTAATTATGTGAAAGTATATATTTAAGGGCATCATGATGTGGCTCCAATACTCTGTATTATGGAATGACCTGATAGGAATTCACAGGTTGAGTTACTAATTACAGTTGTGCTGTTGTAGAGGAAAAAAAACAACTGGAGATCAGACATTTACCCAAAGGGGAAATTGGAATAGGAGTCACTCCAGAACACTATTGCATCTCTTAATGAATGCCTTCAGAGCACCATTAACAGACTGGTGGGAGCAAGTTGCTCGTCTGCCACTTCTTATGGGGTAATTTATGCATTGAGGAGACCCAGGGAAAATAATAAAACAACAGAGCTTTAGCCAACATATTTGTTTTAGCCATACATTAGAATGACTAACTAAGTTTGTATCTGGTAAATGAATAAAAGGGATTGAAGGTTCAACGGCCCTGAAATTATGCCGTGGGACACCAGCATACAGGCGTCAGCACATTTGTCTGAAATTCCTCACTATTTTAACAGAGGCATTAACCTGATTCAAATAAACATGTTAACACCTCTGATAGAATAATGGAGAGAGGGATTTCAGATGAGCATGTTGATGTTGGAATTATTTGGAATCAGAAATTATCCCTCAATGCAAGTATTTTTTCTTCAGTCAACTCTCTTATTCAGATACCCAGTGGAAATGTAATCATTCTTGCAAGCTAGCAGAACAGGCTTAATGAATCAAATCTTTAATAAATCACAACTGTGTTCTATTTTATGCCGCAGTTATCCTGAGAGAGGTGTGGAGTGCAGCGCTGAATTCTACTGCCCTGCTTTCTAAGGAAGAAAAAGCAAAGCACTGCACATGTCGTGCTTAAACTCATGTACAGAACTCTACGAACTGGTATCTGAATGCCAGTGAAATTTGTAACATTACTAAAGAGTTGGCTGTTGTGTCAGTTCTTTACTAGTATTAAAAAATTAAAGTCAGTGCAACAGGGCAACCTTACAGCAATTTAAATTCTAAAGTTTAAAATGTCCACTTCACACTTATATTGCAACCCTTATGAAGCCACAGTGATGTGAGGTTACTTTCTCCAGGTGTTACTTTTGATAAATCAATTTGTGGTGGGATTAGCAGTCTTAAACTACAGTTATATCACAGATTTTGCATTGGTTTGATTCAAAAAGCACATAAAAATAATTCCAAATTGACACATTAAAGTGTGGTATTGCAGCTTTAAAATCACACCAAGTGTTTGTGAGTTTTGATTTCAGGAATACTCATGAACTTCTTGAAAAGAAGCCATCAAGGAATGCAGCTTTAACTTGCATTGTTGTGCCCATGTTTCAGAGTACTGATATTAATCCAGAATCATGAAATGAATAATAAAATGAGCGTACCAATATACATTCCCAATGATCTGCTTGTTAATTCCAGTAAATTTTATACAATCAAACTCAGTTAACCTGAAACACCAGCGTATCTGCGATTGATTTGGAAACAGAATCAGTAGCCAAGCTACTGTGACCTAACTAAATTGATCAAAACTGCAATCTGTAGGAACTTGGTGCAAGTAAAACACAGGGAAGTTTTTGCAAATGACATTCTGTTCATTTCTGATCATTTTTAAATCATTGCAAAATTTTTGCACGTATAAAACCCAAAAAGGGGTTAAGCATTGAAAAAACACACAACTTTCCTCAGCAAAACAGAATTAACTAATGTACACCACAGGAAACTGCAGTGCTCTGCCACAACTGTAATAATGATTCACATTTTTCAAGAACGTTGCATAATTAAACCAAAAAATAAAAGCAAAATAGTGCAGATGCTGGAAATATGAAATAATACCAGGATTCATTTGTTAAACCAAACTCATTTGAATATATTACATCTGTGAATGTCAAATCAAGTGCTTCAGCTATCGGCGGAATTGGTGGTCTTCAGTCTGATCCCATGCTATGGAAACAATGTTATGCATCTAGTGAAAGCATTTTGTGAACAGCTGAATATCTTTTGACAGCTGAGAGTCTAGGAGCTCTGTGCCATAGGTAACAGGGCAGCTGTCACCTCCGGGTCATGTAACTCTTCCGCTGCGAGCTGGAATCGCTCTTCACAATTAGTGTGAAATAGACTGTAGCAATGCTGCATTTATATGACAACGCTAGTAACTTTGGTGGTAGTGCTGTAAACGAACCACTGCTAATGCCTCTGGCAATTTGGAGTACATCCTCAAAATAGTTTGTCCCACACCACCAGAGGTACAGCATCACCACAAACAATCATGAAAAATAGTGCTCTTTTTTTTCCCCGCTGGCTTCAGGCTGGCATGCAACCCATCAGCAATGTGTTTTTTGCATAGTTGGCTTGCTTAGATCTTCCCCAGACATCTGGGAAGGTTCTCACTTAGAAATGTCTCAGTCCTAAAGGCACTGACCAATTCCTGGGGTACAGTTCCACAGGCATCACATGTCTTCTAGTACCTCACCCTAGAGGCCATTCTACATGCTTGAGCCGAGGCAGTGAGTGTCAGCAGGCCATTCGATCACAGTGAGCAGAACAGCCAAGCTCAGTCCTGTCCACAACAGATGGTCACACAGCAGGGATTACTGGAGTGTACTCAGGTGTAGAAGCACTAAACAATTTTCTCCTCCCTAACTCATGGCTGCTGTAGCCAATTATAAATTTCATACCCTTGTCCTGACTTACTACGGACTGGGGATCGAGCCTGACCTCTTCCATGCCCATATAGTTCAGCTACTTACTGCCTTAATTAACTGAACCATCAGCATATCTACAATTGTGACTTTTAACCTGTTGCTTTTGTGTTGCCACTGGTGCTCTGAATCTAGCCCCATGATGTAAATGAAGTGGATTCCACAGAACAAATCATAACTAATGAAGTTGTGGGTGGCTTTAATGCAACAGTAGGTTTGCATTAAAGTAGTGAAGTCTAATGTACTTCAGTTGAATACTGATAAAACCAGCACCTCAGTTTAATGCAAAGAAATTGAAAATCTTAAACCATTTCCTCTATGCGTCAATTCTGTTGGTTTTTATTCACGATTCTTTTTATCTATTAATTTCTAGTCAGTGAAACATTCTGTGCCAGAATTAATAATTCATAGGAACATACGAACAGGAGTAGGCCATTCAGCCCCTTGTGCCTGCTCCGCCATTTGATAAGATCATGGCTGATCTGTGATCTAGCTCCATATACCTGCCTTTGGCCCATATCCCTTAATACCTTTGGTTGCCAAAAAGCTATCCATCTCACATTTAAATTTAGCAATTGAGCTAGTATCAATTGCCGTTTGCGGAAGAGAGTTCCAAACTTCTACCACCCTTTTTGTGTAGAAATGTTTTCTAATCTCACTCCTGAAAGGTCTGGGTCTAATTTTTAGACTGTGCCCCGTACTCCTAGAATCTCCAACCAGAGGAAATAGTTTCTCTCTATCCACCCTATCTGTTCCCCTTAATATCTTATAAACTTCAATCAGATCACCCCTTAACCTTCGAAACTCTAGAGAATACAACCCCAATTTGTGTTATCTCTCCTCGTAACTTAATCCTTGAAGTCTGGGTATCATTCTAGTAAACCTACGCTGCACTCCCTCCAAGGCCAATATGTCCTTCCAAAGGTGCGGTGCCCAGAACTGCTCACAGTACTCCAGGTGCGGTCTAACCAGGGTTTTGTATAGCTGCAGCATAACTTCTGCCCCCTTGTACTCCAGTCCTCTAGATATAAAGGCCAGCATTCCATTAGCCTTATTGATTATTTTCTGCACCTGTTCATGACACTTCAATGATCTATGTACCTGAACCCTTAAGTCCCTTTGGACATCCACTGTTTTTAACTTTTTACCATTTAGAAAGTACCCTGTTCTATCCTTTTTTGATCCAAAGTGGATGACCTCACATTTATCTACATTGAATTCCATTTGCCAGTTTTGCCCATTCACCTAATCTGTCAATATCGCTTTTGTAATTTTATGTTTTCATCTACACTGCTTACAATGCCACCAATCTTTGTTGTGGAGATGCCGGTGATGGACTGGGGTTGACAATTGTAAACAATTTTACAACACCAAGTTATAGTCCAGCAATTTTATTTTAAATTCACAAGCTTTCGGAGGCTACCTCCTTCCTCAGGTGAACGATGTGAAAATGAAATCCTCGATACCAATCTTTGTGTCATTGGCAAACTTAGATATGAGACTTTCTATGCCTTCATCTAAGTCGTTAATTAATATTGTGAATAATTGAGGCCCCAAGACAGATCCCTGCGGAACTCCACTAGTCACATCCTGCCAATGTGAATACTTACCCATTATCCCTACTCTCTGTCGCCTTTCGCTCAGCCAACTTCCTAACCAAGTCCGTACTTTTCCCTCGATTCCATGGGCTTCTAACTTAGCTAACAGTCTCTTATGTGGGAACTTATCAAATGCCTTCTGGAAGTCCATATAAATAACATCCATTGACATTCCCCTGTCCACTACTTTAATCACCTCTTCAAAAAATTCAATCAGGTTTGTCAGGCACGACTTACCTTTCACAAATCCATGCTGGCACTCCCTGATTAACTGAAAATTCTAGAGGTGTTCAGTCACCCTATCCTTCATTATAGGCTCCAGCAATTTCCCCACAACAGGTGTTAGGCTAACTGGTCTATAATTCTTCGGTTTCCCGCTCTCTCTTTTCTTAAAAAGCGGAGTGACATGTGCAATTTTCCAATCTAGAGGGACAGTTCCTGAATCTAGAGAACTTTGAAAGATTATAGTCAGGGCATCTGCAATCTGCTCACCTACTTCCTTTAAAACCCTGGGATGGAAACCATCTGGTCCTGGCGATTTGTCACTCTTTAGTGCTATTATTTTCTTCATTACTGTTGCTTTATTTATGTTAATTTTATCGAGTCCCTGTCCCCAATTCAATATTAGTTTTCTTGGGATTTCCGGCATGCTATCCTCTTTTTCTACTGTAAATACTGACGCAAAGTCTGCCATTTCTCCATTGTCAATGACAATATCCCCACTTTCAGTTTTTAAGGGGCCAACACTGCTCCTGACCACCCTCTTTTTCCTAATATAACTATAAAAGTTCTTCGTATTGGTTTTGATATCCCTTGCAATTTTCTTTTCATACTCTCTTTTTGTAGCTCTTACTATCTGTTTTGTGACTCTTTGTTGATCTTTGTATCTTTCCCATTCGCCAGGATCTGTGCCATTTTTTACTTTTTTGTATGCCCTTTCCTTATGTCTTATACTGTCCCTTACCTCTTTAGTTGTCCATGGCTGTTTTTTTTGGCAAGTAGAGTTCTTGCCCCTCAGGGGTATAAACCGATTCTGTATCACGTTAAATGTTTCTTTAAATATTTCCCACTGATCATCAGTCATTTTACCCATTAACAGATTTGCCCAGTTTACTGTGGACAGTGTCTGTCTCATCCCATTGAAGTCGGCCTTACCCAAGTCTAGAATCTTAGCAGCTGATTCACTTTTTTCCCTTTCAAACACTACATTGAACTTGATCATGTTATGATCGCTATTGGATAGATGTTCATGCACAGTTAAGCTGTTAAACTAAATCTGGTTCATTACTCATTACTAAATCTAGTATGGCTTGCCCCCTTGTTGTCTCTAGGACATACTGCTGTAGAAAACTATCCCGGACACACTCAAGAAATTCACTACCTTTCTGACAGTTCCTAGTCTGCTTTTCCCAATCTATGTGAAGGTTAGAGTCCCCCATTAAGACCACAATGCCTTTGTTACACACTTGTCTAATCTCTGCATTTATACAATCTAGCACTTCAGAGCTGCTGCCAGGGCTCCTATACACAACTCCCACAATAGTCTTAGATCCTTTCCTATTTCTCAATTCAACCCATAAGGTCTCTGTTGGCTGCTTACCTCTCGTTATATCCTCCTTTATCATTGAATTGATTTCATCTCTAATCACTAAGGCTACTCCTCCCCCTCTTCCATTTTCCCTATCTCTCCTGTAGACCTTATAACCCTGTATATTTAGTTCCCAATCCTGACCATCCTGCAGCCATGTCTCAGTAATAGCTATCATGTCATACCCTTCAATTTGAATTTGAACCTGTAGTTCATGTAATTTATTCCTTATACTCCGTGCATTTGTATATAGAACTCTTAGTTGGGCCACACACCCTAGCCTGACCTTCAGCTTTGATGCTGGATTAATCGCCTTACGTCTTCTAGTTTTCACTTTATCTGTAGTGTCTAAAGTACACTTACTTTCTGCTGCTCTACGCTTTTCCCTTTCACTTGTTCTTGAACAACTGTTTGTACTATTTGTATTGTAAATTTCCCCTGGGTCTTCCCCTCTCTTGCTGCTCTCAACTTTACTCCCTTCTGACTCCCCGCTAAGGTTCCCATCCCCATGCCACTCTAGTTTAAACCTTCCCCAACAGCACTAGCAAACACCCCCGTGAGGACATTGGTCCCGGTCCTGCTCGGGTGTAACCCGTCCCGCTTGTACAGGTCCCACCTTCCCCAGAACCGGTCCCAATGTCCCAGGAAACTAAATCCCTCCCTCCTACACCATCCCTGCAGCCATACATTCATCCTGTCTATTCTCCTGTTCCTATACCCACTAGCACGTGGCACTGGTAGTAATCCTGAGATCACTACCTTTGAGGTCCTGCTTTTTAATTTATCTCCTAACTCCTTGAATTCACCTTGCAGGACCTCATCCCTTTTTTTACCTATGTCGTTGGTACTGATATGGACCACGACTACTGGCTGTTCACCCTCCCCCTGCAGAATGACCTGCAGCCGTTCCGTGACATCCTTGACCCTAGCACCAGGGAGGCAACATACCATCCTGGAGTCACGTTTACGGCCGCAGAAACGCCTATCTGTTCCCCTTACAATTGAATCCCCTATCACTATAACCCTGCCACTCTTCTTCCTCCCCTCCTGTGCAGCAGAGCCACCCGTGGTGCCACGAACTAGGCTCTTGCTGCTTTCCCCTGATATGCCATCTCTCCCAACAGCATCCAAAGCAGAATATCTGTTTGAGAGGGAGATGGCCCCAGGGGACTCCTGCTCTACCTGCCTAGTCCTTTTACTCTTCCTGGCGGTCACCCATTTCCTTTCTGCCTGCGTAATCTTTACCTGCGGTGTGACCACCTCACTGAACATGCTATCCACGATAGTCTCAGCATCGCGGATGCTCCACAGTGAATCCACCCGCAGCTCCAGCTCCGAAATGCGGTTTGCCAGTAGTTGCAGCTGGACACACTTCCTGCACACATGGTCGCCAGGGACACTGGTAGTGTCCATGACTTCCCACATAGTGCAGGAGGAGCATATCACGGGTGCGAGCTCTGCTGCCATGACCTGCCTTAGAGTTACACTGCGTTCACCTCTCAGACTCTCCTCCTGCTCTCGGTCTCTCCTTTTATACTGTGCTCACCTCTCGGACTCTCCTGCCTCACCTGCGACGTTGCAGGTCTGCTGCCGCTTCTATCCCCACTCTCAGTCTTCTGCTGCTCAGGTTCGCCGCCACTCTGCGGAAAAAGTTAGGAAAAGCAAGGCAAACCAGCACCTCCTTCCCCCACTTCACCGAACTCCCACACTCACCAAACTCTGAGGTGATCACTCTGTGCTCCACTGCACTCCGTGCTCGGTTAGCACTAACAGGCCCCTGTTTTTCGACTGTTTGTGACTCAGATGAGTCAGGCCTGCCCCACCTTCAGGAACCAGTTTAATCAGGTTAACCAATTAACTAACTACAGCAGCTCTCTCTGCTGAAGCCTGACAGAAACTTAAAAATTTAAACTTTAAAATTGAACTTAAACAGTTGATAGCAATTGAACTTAAACTTAAAGTCTTAATAATACACATTCACCTTTTGTATAATGTTATTCAATAATATTAGTGCTACTGCAGAAAATCTTTAATCACCATTAGAACAAAAACAATTAGAAAATGGAACATCCTTACTAATATTTGCTGTAAATGACTGGTTATTCAACAAAAATTATATTTTTTTATCTGCTTCTTGCAAAACAATATCCATGTACATATACTCACTGATTAATAAAAGAAAATCAAACAAATTAGATGCACCATTTAAAATAATTTAATTATTTGACTAATTATGTATGTAGACTGTTACAGACTTACACTGCAGCTCACAGAAGTTGCAATTTAGTCCTGCTCTTAAAAGTATTAATTTTTATGAATCCCTGAAAGAGTTCGGTTTCAATTATAGCAATTGCCAGTATAAACACTACAAAATAGTTAGACAGCTATTGCACTTGTCATCACTTTGCAAATTTATCACCAAGTGAATCACATAAGACTAGGAATGTAAATCATTTGTAGCACATGGAAGAGATATCACTGTGTTGCTGCAGCTACCAGTAGAACTTTCACCCTGCAAACATAATCTATAGTATTACAATTTTACCATGGAAAGTAATGACCTGGCTCTAACAAGCAAGCTTGAGTATCTGATTCAATTTTGGTACAAGGCTTGCAGATTTCTTCCTGAAGCATGATAGTAATAGTATATTTCTCTCACCGAATTTAAATATTAAATCAATAGCCTTGTGCCTAAAAGTGAAAAATAAATTAAAATGCCTCCAGAACATATGAAAAATAATTGCTTTCAGGTTTTAATGTATTGAGCCAGAAAAAATACAACCACCATTATGCTTTCTATTCAGACATCTTAATCTAATGATGGAATCTTCAGCTCAAAGCTTGTAAATTCTATCTTCATTTTAGGACCTAATCCAAATGAGGAATTGCTGTTGTCCTCAATAACCCCAACTCCTCCTCAACAATCCAGCAGTTCTCATTTAAGAACAAAAGAACAGAATAAAAAAAGGCTCATTTATAGAATCATAGAAATGATGGGCGGAACTTTCAACTTTGGCGGGGGTGCAAAACGGATGGTGCCATTGAAGTCAATAGCAAGGGAAATCGGGCAGGGTCTATAACGGGCGGCCGATCTGCTATCGCCAGTTTTACACCCCTGCCAATGTTGGACGTTCCACCCTATAGCAGAGAAAGAGGTTATTCAGCACATTTGGGCCAGTGCCACCTCTTCAACTAGAGTTATGTATCTCATCCATTTTCCTACCCCTTTCCTATATTCTTTTATTTTCTTCCTCTTCAAATAATTATTCAGCTCCCTTTTAAATCATGTTATAATCTCTGTCTCAAAAGCCATTCATGGTAAAGTATTCCATAGGGGGTTAGTTTTACAAGACACCATACCCAGTGCACAGCCTCATTAGTAGCACGACTATAGTGGAGATGGAGCTGTAACACCGTAGCTCTGCTTTTCCTACCTATGCAAACAATAGTCTGCACCAGGAGCAGAGCCTTCTGTGTGAACAAAATTATTTTTTGTTCCCCCTTTGCTCCTCTGGTGATAACCGCCAGTCTATGCCCCATTGTTGACAATTCACAAACAGTGGAAATAATCTTTCATTAATTACCTTCTGAAAATCTTTCAAAATTTTGAAAATTGCTGTTAAATTTCCCCCCTTAACCATCTCTGAAAAAAAGTCACAATTTTTTAAACCTTTATAATTATAACCTTTCATTCTTGATTTCATTTTAGCAAATCTTTCCTGTACCTGTTCCATGACTGAAATATTCTTAGAGATGCACCAAATATTTCACCTGTAGTCTAACCAATGTCTCGTAGAAATTCAGCATCCCTTCCTTCTTTTCATGTTCAATGCCTCCTATGTATAAAGCTCAGAATCCCATTTGCCTTTTTTATGGCCTTTTCCACCTTTAAAGATTTCTGGGGCCAATTTTAAGTGCTTCCACCAAATTTAAACAGGACTGTAGTGTCCTGAAAATTGTCCGCAGGGTACTTGCCGCCTTGTTTACACTGGTGTTTCGGCCACCACCATCTTAGTGAGGGTCCGGAGAAGGGCAGCCAGAGCGTCCGCCTATTTCAGGTGGGAGGGCACTTGTAATATGCAAATTGGGGTACTAGGCCATACATAGGATCCCAATTGCAATTTTGAGATACAAATGGGGGAAAGCAAGCACCGCCAACACACTCTCCATTTGGAACAGGTATTAAGCGGTTTAACCCGCAGCCTTCAAAGGGACCGTTAGAGGCTGCTGAGAAAACTTTTATTTTTGTGGGCCAGGAGATGCAGGGGTGCTCTTCCTGGCCCCACAGAGCTACTCAGGTCCGTTGCTTGCCTGTGCGAGCAACCCCCGGGATCACCCTCTCCCCAGATCATGGAATTATCAACCCCCCCAGACTGTAGTTTCTATGGGTCCCCGGCAGCGGCCCAACCCTCCACCGATTTTGACTCCCACCCACCGGCGCTGACATCAGGTACATAAAGTAATTAAAAAGGCCTTTATCTCAAGGGGATTAGAATACAAAGTGAGGAAGTAATGCTTCAGTTGTGCAGAGCTTTGGTCAGTCCTCATCTGGAGTACTGCATTCAGTTTTGGGCACTAAACCTCAGGAAAGATATATTGGCCTGGGAAGGGGTACAGTGCAGATTCACCAGAATAATACCAGGGCTTAAAGGGTCAAATTATGAGGACAGGTTGCAAAAAATTGGCATGTATTCCCTTGAGTTTAGAAGGTTGAGGGGTGATCTAATCGAAGTCTTTAAAACAATAAAGGGATTCAATAGCGTAGATACAGAGAAACTATATTCTCTGGCGGGGAATCCAGAACAAAAGAGCATAATCTTAAAATTAAGCTAGGCCATATAGGAGTGAAATCAGGAAGAACTGTTTCACACAAAGGGTAATGGAAATCTGGAACTCGCTCCCCCAAAAGGTTGTGGATACTCAGTAAATTGTAGCTTTCAAAACTGAGATCAATAGATTTTAGTTAGGTAAAGGTATCAAGAAATATGGAGAAAATACAGGTAAATGAGATTTAGGTACAGATCAGCCATGATCTAACTGAATGGTAGAAAAGACTTGAGGACTGAATGGCCTACTCCTGTTTCTATATTTCTATCCTCACTGGCTGGGGACAGGAGTCAGAGTGGGGTCCTGAAAACAAGGCCTGGGAGATTATAATGCTCCGGGGGGCTGGATGGTTTCCTGCCCACTTCAGCCCCCTTACTCCAGATTCCTGTCCTGAATTAAAACCGACCCTTTAATTTTCATCATTGTCTGTATTTTATCAAAACACTGATACAGGTCCAAGTTTTAATTCATGTAAAACTACTTAATATATAAATATCCCACATAGATTTCACTGGATGCTTAAAAATGATAGCGTAAGATTTGTTAATATGCTTTCTGTCAATTTATCTGCCTTGTTAATTAGGTTGTCTGAGCAAGTCTCTGTGGCATGCCAAAACTTTTCTGATGTACTTCCAGAATCTTCTGGGGCTGGATTCCATGTTTTGCAAACAGAGGAGCCTTCACAATGGCTCTGACAGGCTCCAATCAGATCACTCACAACAGTGGCAATTATCCAATACCACTTTCTTCAAAACAAAACAAACCTTTAAAAATATCCAGAGTATTCAACCACAGGAATGAATGCACCCTAAAGAGTTTAGAATTTCTTATCTAAGCAATAAATAATTTGCTTCCTAATGGCCTAGTGGGTGAATGCATTGTCTGTGCAGCCATAAAGACCAGAAGATCCCCGGTTCAATCCCCAATCAGTGCTGCTGGCTGATCTCACCTGAGAAAGCAGGTGGGCTGCGTCAGTTAGTCTCAGTGCCCCTGGGCTCAGTAAAGGAAAAAAAATAAACTGAAGTTTACACTCATCCCTGCTAGAAAATGCGCATGGGCTTTGGGCAGAATGGAGCTTGGTTGTGATGCTCTCTCGGATTGAATAGCCTCAAACATATCCATTTAGGCAAGTAACCAGAGGGTTGTTAGCACCAGTAGAACTGTACATCTACATAAGTCAGAGCCTTTAGCAGTAGAGGGAAAAAAAGATGTAGAGAATTAATATGTAATTTATGAACTGATATCTATGTTATTTCAAGAGGGATAGTAACTTGCATTAATGGAATTGTAACAGTTAAAGACATATTCTGACATATAGTAAGTTAATCTTCATTTGTCCAAAATAAGTTTGAGGGGATTACAGATTCCAGAATTGCAGCATTGTGTAAGTCATTTTGAAGAACTGCGGTGTCGGCCTTGGCTCAGTGGTAGCATTCTTGTACCTGACTCAGAAGGCCATGGGTTCAAGTTCCATGCCAGTGACTTGAGCATATAATCTCGACTGACACTTCAATGCAGTACTCAGGAAGTGCTGTACTGTCAGAGGTTCCATCTTTCAGATGAGATATTAAACCGAGGCCCTGTCTGCCCTCTCAGGTGAATGTTAATAATCTCATGGCACTTTTTGAAGTAGAGCAGGGGCGTGCTCCCCGGTATCCTGACCAATATTTATTCCTCAATCGGCATAACTCAAACAGATTACCTGGTCTTTTATCTCATTGCTGTTTGTGGGACCTTGCTGGGTGCAAATTGGCTGCCATGTTTCCCTATATTATAACAGTGACGAAACTTCAAAAGTACTTCATTAGCTGTGAAGTGCTTTGGGATATCCTGAGGTTGTGAAAGGCGCTATATAAATGCAAGTTTGTTCTTTCTTCAACTGAATATAAATGGATACACGGGCCCAGAATTTACTTGGGGCTGCTCTCATAAGGTTTCAAAATTGGAGCAGCGCAGGCACTTATTGAAATGTATCTTGTATTAGTGTCTGGTGCACCAGTCTTCCAAGCTATACTGGTGCTTCAGCAGTTTAATTGATCATTGTTATTATCGTCCTCCTGCTCTGGCACGGCTTCAGGATTCTGCTCTGTGTGTTTTACGGAAGGTCTATTGCAGAATAAACTTATGGATCGTGCAGCTGATGGCAGTGGTCCGTGAGATTCTGAAGTGCCTGTACTGCAATAGGCCACATGATCTGTCAAGACATTTGAAGTGTTGCTTCAAGATTCCAGTTGCATGCTCTATAATTATCCTCGCAATAGCATGAGTCTCATTGTATCTGCACTCTGCATCAATCCATGATTTGGTACAAGTGTAGTTTTCGTCTCCCAGGAGCCATATTTCAACTCTTCCTTTCCTTTCAAATAAGGCTGGCACAGATGATTTGTGTAAAATAAAAGCATTGTGGGGCCACTGGGAAAGCAGGGATTGACTTGCAAGATTCTGCACTGGTGACCACAGATCAGCTACACATTGATGGAGTAAAAATCTTTCTGGTTCATGTAGGCCACAGCATTAATCACATGCACCAGAATGGCCACAAGGGTGAAATAATTGATCCCCTGTACTCTTGAATAGCCAGCAGACTGGTAGAATTGTGCATCACTCTCTTGCTGCTATTGCTGGTCAGTGGAAAATATGATGAAGTTATTGACTTGGCTAAGTGACGGATCTACCACCTCCTTGATATATTTATGCACAGAAAACTAACTGATATGGCAAATGTCACAAGTGCTGACCTAGAAAGAACTGTATGTGTATTCTCTGGAGTTTCGAAGGTTAAGGGGTGATCTGATCGAAGTTTATAAGATATTAAGGGGAACGGATAGAGTGGATAGAGGGAAACTATTTCCGCTGGTTGGGGATTCTAGGAGTAGGGGGCACAGTCTAAAAAATTAGAGCCAGACCTTTCAGGAGCGAGATTAGAAAACATTTCTACACACAAAGGGTGGTAGAAGTTTGGAACTCTCTTCCACAAACGGCAATTGACACTAGCTCAATTGCTAAATTTAAATCTGAGATAGATAGCTTTTTGACAATCAAAGATATTAAGGGATATGGGCCAAAGGCAGGTATATGGAGTTAGATCACAGATCAGCCATGATCTTATCAAATGGCGGAGCAGGCATGAGGGGCTGAATGGCCTACTCCTGTTCCTATGTTCCTAACTGAGAGTGATGATGACCTTGATCTTGTCTGGAGATCTTTCTGTAAGAGACGACAGCCTAGATTTTCAGATTGGGGCACAACTCTGGTGGGGCAGAATCACCACCCATAACAGAAGTTTCCCCCAACTCCAGACAAAATCCTAACCTTGGGGTCATTTAAATGCAGGAGCTGGACTCCCTAACTCTGCCAGGGAGTCCCGCTGAAGTAGAGGGGAGATTTGCTGCAGTAAGTCTCAGCGGCCTCTCGTATTGTAAGGATGCCAACAACCATCTAGCTGCCAGTCAAACAGCCAACATTTTTTTAAAGGCTTTGTGGAAGGCAGTGCTTTGAAAGCAATTGCGCAGGCCCTGGCTGATAAGGATTCTTTTTTTTCCATCCACAGACCTACGCATGTTGGATACCTGGGCCTAACAGCATGTGTCCAGTGTCTGGTACTCTAATGATGCAAATATCAGGAAACACTTTGGAGGACTGTCATGCGCCAAAGTGGTTAATTATCCCTGTACAGATGTTGTCTGCAGATCTTTCCACTGTTGTTCCACATTGATGGCTACTGTTCCACTGAGTGTATGCATTGGTAGCAGTGAGTGAATGTGTGCATATGGCAGGATGAGAATAAAGAGGAAGATAAAAATGGTACCAGTCTTCAGCTTGACGGAAACCTCAAACATCCCCCACCTCTTCTATTGCCCTGTGCTAAATAGTCCGAGTACCATCACAGTCGTCAGTTGTGTGGCCCTCCTCCCATATGACTTTGTTCTCAGTAGTCATGTGCCACCTTGTCCTATGAAGAGAAGCATTGGTAGAAGTTCACATTGCTGGAAGAGAAACAGGAATCAGTCAGGGCCATTGTGCAGGCAACAGTAGAAATGACTACATAGACATGCCACAGTGCAGCTACATTGGAAACAAAGGAAAGTAGATTCCAGGAGTGTTGGAGGTGAAGACAGATTTGTAGGTAGAGGCTATAGGTAGCTGCTATAGGTTTCAAAGTTGCCCTATGGCTAAATGGACATGCGTGGTAAGTATTAACAAGTGACCGATAGTATGAGGGGCCCAAAAGAGTGCAGTCTACCATAAATAATTTGCTATCATACTAGACAGAATGAAATGGTTTTAGACCATTTTTTCTGACCTGTAACCACGTTCTGTAGGTGTTGCTTTTAGAGTTGGCATGTGCTGCCACTTCCTGAAGAATATTTCTATGCAACCTGAGCCCTTGTGTTCCAAATATTGCATTCCTCCTGAGTTGCACCTGCTCAAGCAGTACCTCTAGGCTAGGAACCAAAAACCACTGGGCTCTTTCTGCTACACTCTAACTGCTTCCACACTCCTTAATATCATGATGTAAGAATAAACAGAAGTTGTCTCCACAAGCACCACAGGCTTTATAACTTCGAAAGGCCGCAGCACACCAGATATCCTGCCCACAAACTAATAAGCTCCCAATAAGAATGTTACAAATGCTGGAAGGTAATTTCTTTAATGTTACTGAGGTAGGCCACAGAAATATGCGCATTACCCACTTCCAACTAAATTGGTGGGTGTGAAGCCCTCAGTAACCACTTCTCCATCAATCCATTCCAGGACGGGGAAATCTACACTATTATCTATGCTTGGGCTCTATTATAGTATTTGTTTGGGTTGTGATGTAGAAGTTGTTGGTTGGGAAAAACATTCTGATGACTGTAATTGGAAACTACAATCAAGTTGTTATTATTTAGTACCTAGTGAAGAAAGAATGTGATATATGTGCCCAATGCTCAGACCAATGGACTCTGATTAGTGATAAACTGAAAATTCCTTTGACTTGAAATCTGTATGATGACAACAAGGATGATTCTCGGATTTAGGACCTCGGGTTATGAGGAGAGGCTCTCAAAGCTATTTTCATTGCTGAAAACAAGATTCCGGATCAATTGATCCAGACCTTTAAAATAGATATAAAACAAACTATTTGACTCAGATTGTAACCACAAAACTAGATAACACTGATGCAAAGATAGAAAAAACCTTAGTCAAGACTAGAATTTGGAAGACTTTTTCCTCACTACATACATATAGAACAGATTTTCACCAAAAGCAATGCTGTGTCAACAGTTTTATTCAAAAAAGCTGGATAAATATCGGATTGAGAATGTGGTTGAAGTTTATGTGCTGGAAATAATGTGAAGGGCAGTAGCAGTATGAATCACAGAATCGTTACAGTACAGGAGGTGGCCATTCAGCCCATCAAGACCATGCCGGCTCTTTGTAAGAGCAATCCAGTTAGTCCCATTCCCCAGCTCTTTCCCCGTAGCCATATAAATTTTATCCGATTCCTTTTTGAAAGCCACGATTGAATCTGCATCCACCACCCTTTCAGGCAGCGCATTCCAGATCATAACTACTCGCTACATAAAAAAGTTTTCCTCACATTGCCTTTGTTTTTTTTGCCAATCACCTTAAATCTGTATCCTCTGGTTCTTGACCCTTCCACCAATGGGAACAATTTTTCTTTACTTACTTTGTCTAAACCAGTCATGATTTTGAACACTTCTATCAAATCTCCTTTCAACCTTCTCTGCTCTAAGGAGAACAACCCCAGCTTCTCCAGTCTGGAAACATTTTAGTAAACGTTTTTTGCACCCTCTCTAAGGCCTTCACATCCTTCCTAAAGTGCAATGCCCAGAATTGGACACAATACTCCAGTTGTGGCTGAACCAGTGTTTTAATAAAGGTTCAACATAACTTCCATGCTTTTGTACCCTATGACTCTATTTATAAAGCCCAGGATCCCATATGCTTTTTTAAATTGCTTTCTCAACCTGTCCTGCCACCTTCAAAGATTTGTGCACATATACCTCCAGGTCTCTCTGTTTCTGCACCCCCTTTAGAATTGTACCATTTAGTTTATATTGCCTCTCCTCGATCTTCCTGCCAAAATTTATCACTTCGCACTTCTCTGCATTAAATTTCATCTGCCATGTGTCCGCCCATTCCACCAGCTTATCTATGTCCTCTTGAAGTCTATCACTATCCGCCTCATTGTTCACTACACTTCCAAGTTTTGCGTTATCTGCAAATTTTGAAATTATGTCCTGTACACCCAAGTCCAAGTCATTAATGTATCAAAAAAGCAGCAGTGCTAGTACCGACCACTGGGAAACACCACTACATTCCTTCCTCCAGTCCGAAAAACAACCATTCACCTCTACCACTGAAGATGGATAGATATTCTTCAGTTTTGTTTCATTGCATTTGTTGAACAGGGAGCATTGTTGCAGAACTTTCCTTCAGGATAAAATAAGTGACAAATTCCATGAGAGAATGAATATTACATAATCTGTAGAGGGAGCAAGTGTGGCAGACCAATTGGACATTTTCTCATTCCATACCTTATGTTGTTATCCCATGAAAAGGATGATGTAATCTGTTTGTTTCTGGACGTGCATTGGGAATTTCCTCAGGGGTGCTGCCAATTGGCTACTGTAACTTCGGCAGAAACCCTGTTTATTTGTCCATTTGGGGTTTGCGCTGAACTTCCGTTGATGTTATGGTGTCTGATTGAGAGAACCGCTGAAGAAATTCCCGGCAGTGATGTTCAAGTGTTAAGTTTTTGGGTGTTTATATTTTAGCTTGTTTTCTGCATTATATAATTGGAACTCTACTTTTATTAGTTGACTTTGAAAAACAAGCCACTCTCTTGTGGTTTGTTTATGCTTCTGCTTTTTTTTAGTAATTGTTAACCCCATTTTTTTTAAGTGTTAACTTTCCCTTCTGCTATTAAGCATTGGTGATGATGTATGGAATATGGTATGTCCATAATCATATATTAAGCCTTCTATCAGCACTTTGTAATGTTCTTCTCAGAGCTTTGAGTTTGATCTCATGGCTGTTTTCAGTGCGGATAGATAAATGAAAGCAGACAACAATACATCTGCTTCATCAGTGGGAAACTGATGAACTTATCAGTCACTGATCTATTGATCTGTAGAAATTCACTTATGAGTTTTGTTTTCTTGATTTTTTTAAAAAAGAATTTCTTTGAACTTTTAAACCTCTGAACTCTAAACATTGCAGATCATTTTTACAACATATTGAACTCGGGAAGGCAAATCTTCACGCTTTCATATATTTCTGATCAAGCTTCTTCCCTCATTATTCTGCAAATTTAGGGCTCTGGCCATTCTCAACTGTAGAAAATTTGATTATTTCACTAACTTCAGTATATTTCACCAGACATGACTTAGAAAAACAAAATCTAGAAATCAAAGTCATACAGTCCATACCAGTTAATGGATGCTTGCTTATAAATGGGAACATTGGCTCTGGTGCATATCAGTTTCCTTACTGTTCATCTTACACATTTACTGGAATAGTTTATACTGGCATTCTCCTTTGATAGTTCGTAGCCAGAATTGCAACACATCAATAACTGTCAGCAAATAAAAACACAATCAATCTACACACTTCTATTCCTTACAGAAGCAAAGGCCCAATGTTAACCAAGTTTTTCCTCATGTAGTAAATACCAGTTTAGACATTCCAGTCACATGCAGGGCTAGTTATAAACAATTTTTTAAACAAAATTATTGTGACCAATTGTGTATGAAACATTCCACTGTACTTTGAACAAAAGTCAGTTTCATTTACATATATATCAATTACAATGAACCCTTGTGGTGAATATGGATTATGTTATATCTAGCATGACCAAGTAGATTTTTCATAACCTTTTGTTATGCCAATACAAGAGATCCAATTTTAAAAAGCACAATGGGCTGGTTTTACATCTTCCTGTCACTTTATATAAACCTGGTGGTAGAGATAGATTAACTTATCTTTTGTGAGATGTTAATACCAATCAGGATCACGACACACACTTTGACAGGTTAGTTCCTTAATAGGAAGAAAAGGACATATTTACATTAAGGGTAAAAGTTTTCAAGAGCTCGCACCACTAACAGGATCTCACATACAGTAGACGGCTTATTGGAAAATCTGAGGTGCACAGCCCATGATTTTCCAATAAGCTGCTCACTGCATGCGAGGTCCCATTAGTGGCATAGGATCTCATAAAATTTTATCCTGTGACTGCAACTGTAATTATTTCTTTATGGTGCATCCATTGTGCATGTCTAATTGGTTTTTAGCATTGTTTAGCATGATACAATCTCAAGATAAGGGGTTGGCCATTTAGGACCGAGATGAGGAAAAATTTCTTCATTCAGAGAGTTGTGAATCTTTGGAATTCTCTTCCCCAGAGGGCTGTGGATGCTCAGTCGTTGAGTATATTCAAGACTAAGATCGATGGATATTTGGACACTAGGAGAATCAAGGGCAGGAAAGTGGAGTTGAGGTAAAAAATCAGCCATGATCTTATTGAACAGTGGAGCAGGCTCAAGGGGCAGTATGGCCTACTCATATTTCTTATGTTCTTATATTTTATGTATAATTTTCTTTTGTAATTCTGTGTTCTTTGACAACTGGGGCTGGATTTTCCTCTGCCATTTAGCAGCAGGAAACAAGCCAAAAATCAGACATTGAGGCCTACCTTGGCATTCCTACCCTGAGCTCAATTTTCATTCTCTGCGACGGCCACTGGCTGCCCCTTCCAGCCTCAGGTAGGTCCTGGCCCAGTGGGGGAGGCAATCGGGAGGGCGAGCGAGGTCCTTAAACAAGTGTTAGGTCCATCGCATGGGACGTAATGGCTGTTGACGGTGGCCACCAGGGACACCTGAATATCGCCCAAGCCAATATGGCAATGGGTGTATATGAGGCACCTCGGGACACAGGAGATTTTTGTCCCCATTTTGCGTCCAAGGTCCAATTTTGTTTGATCTGAGGCATTGTAGGTATATATCTTCTAAATAAATGGTAAAAGAAATAAATCTGTAACTTGGAATGTCTCTGAAAACTGAATACAGCAGCTGAGTGTGTCCATAACTCAAACAATGTTCTGCAAGTGATCAAGTTCATTATAATGAAAGGATTTAAAATTCAGGTTCTACAGGGTAAATTTTAACTTCCAGCCCAGAAGGGAACGGGGGCGGGGTGGGGGGATGTGGGGACGAGAAGATTCAGGTTTGAAACCCGGAAGGTAAGTGGGAGGGTCGCAACCGCGACCTTAATGAGACCCATCAATGGCACTTCCAGGTTTTGCGCCTAGCAGCCAGACTGATTGACAGGCTGGCTGGCTGTCGACTAGGAAGGCCTGCTGCAGCAGGCCACACCCAGGGATCAGCAGGAGGGAGGGAGGATTATAGACAAGGGAGAAGATCGGGGGGCTGACAGAAAGATCGGAGATCGCTGGAGGTCAGATGAAGAGTCGGAGGTAGGTGGGGTCCACCATGGGGGTAGAGGGGGGAGAAATCAGCCAATCACAGGGGTCCTGTTGTCCAGATGAACTTGTTGGACCTGGATGAAGCACTCCTGTCCTCTGGACCCACAAGCAGTGCAATAAAGGCACTTACCTTATGGATCTGGCCCTTGCCACCTGCTTGCACCTGACAAGAATTGGAAGCGATGGGAAACCCGAACAGGTAAGGTTAAATTCATTTTAATGTTTCAATACACAAAATATAAAAGTACCTCAAGTATCTCAATGAGGCACATTGCCCTTTTAAGTATCGGCCCTTCAGCTTTAAGTGGGCGTGGGACTTCCTGGTGTCTGCTCTCCACACGCAAACAAGCCTGCCTGGGTTAAACCCGGAAGTGGGCGAGTTAGAGCCAGGATGCCGTCCCGCTCTGAAAACAATGTATTTTTACTCCACACTCACCACCATCCCACCTGTTCTTGGGGATTAAAATTTACCCCTATGACTCAGGTCAAGCCAATACTGATCTGCTTAATTAATTCATTGATGCAGATAGGGTACAGTAATGCTTATGTTACTGGACTAGTAATCCAGAGAAGTGAGTGCAAATCCCACCATGGCTGTTTGAGAATTTGAGTTCAGTTTAAAAAAAATCTGGAAATAAAAAAGCTGGTATCAGTAAAAGCAACCATGAAGCTGTTGAACTGTCATAAAAACCCAACTGGTTCACTAATGTCCTTTAAGGAAGGAAACATGCCATCCTACCAGTCCCACATCAACATTGTTGACTCTTAACTGCCCTCTCATGTGGCCTAGCAAGCCATTCAGTTGTATCAAACCTCAAGAAGAAGGCCCACCACCACCTTCTCAGGGTATCTAGGGATGGGCAATAAATGCTGGCCTTGCAAATGACAGACATCTGGAGAATGAAAAAAATATTGCAATGAGATTCCTGATTCACCGTTATATTGGCTGCGGCATATTTAATTTACTTCACCAGGAAATTTTGGAGTAAGTTTGCAACAGGAAGATCGGGGTTACAAAACAATATATGTTAATGGAGCCTGTTATGGTTCCCACACTCCAGGATATACCGGCCACAACTGTAAGATCCCTAATTAGTGCCTTTTTTAACTAGAATACAGTGTGAAGGGTTAGTTATACAGCTCTTAATTACAGAGGGCAAAGAGTGTATTGGTGCCCAGGGTGCCCAAGGAAGAAAAGGGTGGGTGGCCAGTGAGTTACCTTGCCTACTCTGGTTAGATCATTGGACTTCTTGTAGCATTGGTCTACAGTTCTGAGGGTAAGATAGTTGGCACATGATGTCGGTGCCACGTCCCTCCACATGGCACAAGAGACATTTATTTGCAGTTTCCTCCAATGCAGACTCAGCAGCCTGACTCTTCTGTGTTCAACTTCCATGAGAAGTTAATGGATGCTTTTAAATGGGGACAGTGGCTCTGGTGCAAATCAGTTTCCTTATTGTCCAACTTTCTGGTTTATTGGAACAGTTTATATTGATGTTTCTCTTAGATTGTTCTAAGGCAGAATTGCAGCTCATCAATAACCATTAGCAAATGCAGACCCAGCACAATCTCTCCTATGTTTAGTCTCAAGAACGGTTTGGGGATCAGTCTGACTGAAATTGTGAGCTCTTCTTGTTCCTCCATGCATTGCTCTTCTCTCTTCCCCTTTTCCGTGCTAGATCTTCCAGTAAAGGTTATTTGTGAAAAATGAGCCATCCAGCACAGTTACCTGGCAGCAAACTCAGTGACCCAAACACTTTCCTGTTCAACTGCTGTTCCCTACTCTGCTGTTACAATCTTTAGCCAGACTTGGATTTTTAAAGGCTACATTTTAATATCTACAAAATACATTAATGAACTTGCAGAATGGCCATGTAATTGGCAAATTAATTTCAATATAGATAAGTGTGAGGTGAGTCATTTTGATAGGAAAAATAAGGGAAAATAAGAGTCTAAATGGGGTAGAGGAGCAGAGGCATCTCAGGATATAGATACGCAAATCTCAAAGTAGCAAAGCAGGTTAATAAGGCCATAAAAAAGCAAACAAAGCACTGGGGTTCATTTCTAGAGGGATAGAATTGAAAAGCAGGGAAGTTATGTTAAACTTGAATAGAACCTTGGTTAAACCGTACTTGGAGTACTGTGAACAGCTCTGGTCTCCATATTATAAAAAGGGATATAGAGGCACTGGAGAAGGTACAAAAAAAGATTTACTAGGATGATGCTAGAATTGAGAGGTTATATCTATCAGGAAAGATTGAACAGGCTGGGGCTCTTTTCTCTAGAAAAGAGAAGTCTGAGGGGTGACCTGATAGTGGTCTTTAAGATTATGAAAGGGTTTGATAGGGTAGATGTAGAGAAGATGTTTCCACTTGCAGGGGGGACCAGAACTAGGGGCCATAATATAAGATAGTCACTAATAAATCCAATAGGGAATTCAGGAGAAACTTCTTTACCCAGAGAGTGGTTGGAATGTGGAACTCGCTACCATGAGGAGTAGTTGAGACGACTAACATAGATGCATTAAAGGGGAAGCTAGATAAACACACGAGGGAGAAAGGAATAGAAGTATATGTTGATGGGGTTAGATAAAGAAGGGTGGGAGGAGGCTCATGTGGTGCATAAACACCGGCATGGACCTGTTGGGCTGAATGGCCAGTTTCTGTGCTGTACATTCTTTGTAATTCTATGTAATTCTGTTTTATATGGGGTTTGCACTTAAGATCCTCCAATGGATGTGAAATGAGCTGACACACAAAATTCTGGTAGATTCAGCTCTGCAAATCATCGCAAGCACAACTCCACATCCATTGGCTCAAATCCGGCACCTTGTCACCATGTGGAATTTTGGGGCCTATTATATGTCTATTGCATATGTATTCTACAGAGCTCTATGCTAATTATGTATAATTCACATAATGTTTTCCTGGAATAGATATGCCATGTAGAAGTATGCCTTGCTGAGTTGTTGGATTCTAAATAGCCAATGTCACTAATTGTCACATTATGTAAATGAACGGTAAATCACTGATCATAGATTTGCAGCTATTTCCATTCCAGAATCAAACTGTCAAGGTAGTCATATTCAGATAAGCTTGATTCTTCGGTTGTACTGATTGCTTATCTTGTTGTCTAACTGAGCTGAAAGTAAATCAGTACTGACACGCACATTGGTCAATCTCTTACAGTTACCTGTACTCTTCGTAGAACTGCAACAAAGATTGTTTTGTCCAATAGAATTTGCCATGTAATGTATGAACAAATCACAAACATCTGTAATCTGTCTATTAATAAACCATATCAACATCACAACACCACTCTTTTAAAAAGCTCATACTTTTGACACTAGCTACAAAAATATTGATATTTTCTGCCAAAAATAATGAAGAAATGCTGAATTATTGGCGTTGGTATAGAAATTTGTCTTAACATCTCTGGAGATTCACCATGAATCGCAGGAAGAAGTCAAGTATTCTAAACAGAAAAGCACAAAATGCAACACAATACCTCAGCTGCAGGCAAAACTGCTCACACCACAGCATTTACAGCATTTAGAAATTCAATTAACTTCAAATCTACCCTTGAACTATCTGCTAACCAGAGGAAAAGTAAGGTAAAAGGTCTGATTGAATCATGAGTAAGTTATCCGGTGTTTATTTGGTGTGTAAAAACAGGAAAGTGGTATGGCAATTATCCATGGATTTACTCTTTGCATCATTTCAAATTTGGTTGATGAAAATGTCATGACTCAGAGATTAAAAGAGGTACAGATTCTTGGGGCTTCATTTTAGCACCCGCTATCGGGTGCGTTCCTGACGGGGGGGCTCTGAAAATCGGGGAATCATGGAGCGGGTCCAGAGCCCGGCTCCAACCCGCCCACTTCCGGGTTCTCCACAGACGCGCCGACGTGCGCGCGCATGTGGGACTCCCGCAGGCAATTAAAGCCAGCGGGGTGCTATTTGACAATAGTATATAGCTATTTCAGGTCATTAACAGACCTGATTAAGGGATTATGTGCGGAGGGGTGGGATTTTAGAAACAATGGGGACTGTTTCCCATACTGGGGGAAACACTCCCAGTTGAATTGGACGTGTTGCAGCTGTCAGCCTGTGGCAGCTGCAAAGGTCCATTTGACAGGTGGGGGGTGGGGGGGGGGGGAGACCCTTACTCATTGCAGGAGGCCACTCTGTCACTTGGGACAAAGTTCAGCCTCCACCACCCTCCTCCTGACAATCAAATTCACCAACTTGCACACTTACCCCGGGGTCCAGACACATGTACCTACCTTGCGGACCCCCTCAGATGTACATCTTCTGGATGGGGGCCGCCGTAGCTGGAGTCATGATCTCCTCGGAGGGCGAACAGCATCACCAGCCTCACCAGCCTCGACATCCACGCCGTCCACCTCTGACACGTGGAGCTCCACAACACAGTGCTGTGACACATCCACCTGCATAGCAGGAGGGAGGGCAACCGCAGAGAGAGATGCGTCGCAGAGGGCACTACCCTCGCCACAGGGTCCACAGACCGAGGCTCAGCTTCCTGGACCTCTCTGAGCTGCAGTCACTCGACATGTAGTCGTGGACATCTGCAGCCTCCTTCATGCCGAGCTGCTCCCGGTTGGCCCGAGCACCATCTTCTTACCTGTCGCTGTCAAAGTCACCACTACCCTCAACAACTTCTCCTCCACATCCTTCCAGGGTGCCACCACGGACATTGCCGACGTCTCTCAGTTGTCTGCACAAAAGAGCCCTGCAAATATACCTACACCCACTCTGCAGTGACACAATGGGTGGCATCAGTTGTGGGTCTTCATTGTGATCTTCAGGAAAGGGCATTATTGCACAAACCAGACAAGATTCGCAAAGACGTGGCAGTAGTGGTGCCAATATAATATAAGTAATGTGAGTTGATCAGAAATTAAATATAAGTAAAAACCATGACAAACCCTCAAACACCCTTGTGAATCCCCTTCATGCTCATGACACGTTTGCCTTACGCTTCCTACTGCACATATGTGATGCATGCCCTGTGGCTGCAGCACAGGTAGTGGCAGGTTGAGTGAGGCTGACTGTCAAAGAGATGCATGAGAGGGTGAGTATGAGATAGAGCCATGAGATTGTATGAGGATTGGGTTGAGTGGTAGTGGCGGGATGAGTACTGGCGAGGTGAGTAAGTGTAGGTAAGATGAGGATGGGGTTTGAGTGGGTATGAGGGGTGATGTGACAGAGTAGTGTTGGCAGTGCAGAAGGAGATGTGGGTTGGGGGCAGTGATGTGGCAGAGGGAGTGTAGGGGAATGAGTAAGTGTACTAACTTTGGCTGACCTACTTAGGTCATTGCAGCGGCTCCTGCACTGTATGCAGGTGGGCGATATGTTGGTGGTGCAAGTGACCTCCTCTGCCACCTCGAGCCAGGCTTTCCTGGTGGCAGAGGCAGGCCGCTTCCTCCCGCCCGCCGGGGGGAAGATCTGTCCTCCCCCTCCTCCTCACCCCATCTAATGAAACCTGGAGTGAGGCATCATTAAACTGGGAGCAGCCTTCCCCCTGGGCTGCTCCATGCTGTAATTTTTGCTATTTCTTGCAGCATCTGTCAGTGGAGGACTGCCCCTTTAAAAATAGCTCCTCCAGCTGACAGACCTTACTGCGCATGCGCAGTCAGCCCGACGCGCAGCTCAGCAGCGGGGAACGCGGAAGACCAGGTAAGTGGACCCAATTAGGCTGCGATCGCGCGCGGTGCAGACTGATTTCGCCGGGCGCGTTACCCACGCGCCCAATAGACCCCCCCCCCCACACCACGAACCCGCAGCCCTGGTAACATCGAGCCCTTTATCTTGGACTAGCAAGATAATGGGCCAGATTTTGCTCTGAGCGGTGACTGCCACTCATTGGACTTTTCACTGCAAGTTCCATGCTCTCAATCCAGCACAGTGCCCTCTCCAGGGCATCTGGGATCTGTATGAACGGGGCAAGCGTCTGTGTGTCCCCTCAACCAATCAGATTGAAGCATGTTGATAAGCAGCGCAGACACAGAACCAGGAAGTGTGTGTTAGAATAATGAATTCAATGTAAAATCAGTTACAGAAAGCAAAATAAAGAGAGGGTAAGAAATATTGAATTAAAGACAGAGATAAAAGAGGCAAAGCAGAAGTAAGAAATTAAAAAAATTTTAAATTTAATTTTTTTTAAAAATGTCTAACAACAATTCAAATCTGAAGGAATGAGACTCCACACTTGTAACAGTAAATTTTCAGTGCCGTGAGGTTGTTTGACAGTCATTAAGACTTAACACGCCATTAAAATTTTGGTTACACTTAAAAAATCTTGACATACCTTTTTCTGGCACGATTACTTTGTTTCCATCAGGGCGGGAGAGCAACTTCGCGCCATTCCACACATTTCAACGTTGAGTCAGTCAGCAAGATCTCCATCCCACAAAGCTTCTGGAGGAACAGGGCATCTGGCCGAGGAACTTACAGATTTCCGCATTTAATCGCGCATGTGCGGTTGCCGGAAGTTCCTCTACCATTTGCACTGAAATAATGATGAGTGCTGTTAGGCTCTCGTTATTTTTAGAGCAAAATCCGGCCCATTGTATGCACACAAATGTGAAAAGCTTACCTATTTAATCTAAAACAAAACTAATTTCAATAGCTGAGTCTTAGGATAGATAAGTGGTGTGGGATGTATTAAACATACCTATTGAATCTTTATCACTTTTACAGTAAGTAAATAAGCCTCATATGAATTACAACTGGTCAAAAGAATAATGGTTCACAGTATATGAAATGAATGATAACAAGTATATATCTAACTCTCACTGGTTTGTGAAGTGATATAAAAGGACAGGTGACCATACATAAAACAAAACCATAAATTGGTGTTGATTGTGGAAATAAAGTACAAAATTTAGATACTAGTGCAATTCAAAAAGAACAAGCCAAAATGAGGGGAACCTTTTAACACTGAACCTGAAATAGAAAAGGCACCTTGTAGAAGTTTAAAAAATAATTTGCTGTGATTATGTAACATAATAACATACACCAACTATATTGTGTATTATAAGCACACTACCTTCTGGTTATGTTTAGATTTTTTCACTGGTAACTAGTTTTCCATTCACAACAAGGAAATGCTTTAACTATGCCAATTTTACTTATTACTCCAATTGAATATTGGAGGATGTCTTGGTGCAACAAATTAACGGTTTTGGTATAAAGTTTTGACTTCAGATCTACAATGATTTTTCACTTGTTGTGAAGGACACTGCTTCATCACAATTATGCCAGAGCTGGGATGGTGACTGCTCTTGGGTTCCCTGTAGGAGCAATAAAGGGCTGCAATCACTGACTGAGGGATTTTTCAAACATAATGTTGCCATTCAAAATTATAGAACCTTCTAACAAAATTAACACTGCTCCCCAGAGGTCAAGTGCTCTGTACATGCTGACCAATTTCATTATTGTTTAACTAAAGCACATATTTTATTACTTTTGCATCCTAGGAGGTATGAGTTTACAGTCAGAAAATTGTGAACATCACACCCAAATTTCCAATATGCCCTGCCAGTGGGCAAGATTCTCCACTGACAGGGGTATTTTCATTTGTCTGCACTATTACACATAAAATGTTATACTCCAGTTTGTAGGGAGTTAAAGTTCCCTTACTGGATTGATCTTTGGGAAGATCTAAAAAATTAACAGCAGGCTATCAAATTTATATTATATCCCTTCATTCTAATAAGTGTTTCTAGTTCCCTGACTTTATTTCTAATATTTTTAACAATTGCAGCCTAGACCCGTTCATACCCCTCAGTGCCCTTTTCCCTACTTTTTTTTCTTATTCCTTCCTTCACTAATTATTCTTAAGCCCTCACTCATATCCTCCACACTAGGTTTCTCCATTTCTGCCCACCTCCCCCTGCCAACCCCCCACCAAGCTTACTAGTTTAAACTCTCACCCACAGCTCTATTTATTCTTGATGCCTGGACATTGGCACCAGTATGGTTCAGGTGAAGTACATTCCACCTGTACAGCAGTCTCCTGTTCTAAAATTAGGCAAATTCCTGGAAAATCTGAAACCCTCCCTCTTACACTACACTTCCAGCCATGCATTCAGTTCTCTAATCTTCCTCTACCTGTCTGGTTTTGTGCACAGTACAGGTATTCCTGAGAATACTAGCCCTGAATTGCTATTTAGCTTTGTTCCTAGCTCTTCAAATTCTCTCTGCAGGACCCCTTTCCTCAGTTCTACCAATGTCATTAATTTCCACATGAACTACAAGCAATGGTTGCTCCAAAAAGCCTGTCCTCACACTCCTTGATGTACCTTGCCCTGGCACCAGGGTGGCAACCTCCCATTCTGGATCCTAAGTCACAGCCACAGACTGACCTGCTAATCCCCTAATCATTGATTCTCCCACTACTATCACCTGTCTCCTCTTATGCTCACTGGTCCTCAAGGTAGCACCATGTTCTATGGGTCTGTACTCTACATAATGATACCAATCCCCTTGTTTCATTTAGAGCCTGATCCTCAATCAACCTCACATTCCAGACTGGGGAAGGAATTGGTTAGTGCCAGCTTTGCCTGCCTGCCTCCTGACCATACCTTCTGGCTATCTTTCCTCTTCCTAACATTTTTGCCCAGCCCTTCACTTCCTTGTCTTCCTATTCAGGTCCATTCGTGCCACAAAACACCGATCTAAAATTCTGTCCCCAGCCTGTATACTGCATAATGCATTGAGTTTCTTCTCAAGTTCAATAATTCACTGCTCAAGTGTTAGCAACTCGATGACAATCTACGTAAGTGTCTTCATCCTGCTGAGGTATGCATACATAATCGCACTTCATGAATTTCATGATATTCACCTGCACCCTTTGTCTCACAAAAAATTCATATCTGAAATGTTCTATATCTCATCGTTTACCTTTTTACAAAAGATAAGTGCATGTAACTCTTTTTTTCTTTGGATGGGACCTCTAAATCTATTTCAATGGCAGGTGCTGATAGAATATTATTAAATGAAGGATTACAATACTAAGAATGTAGTGAGGTGGAAAATCCCACCCAAAAAACAAACAGAAAAAAATGAGATTAAAAAAGATTAGTATCAATTCTAAAATATTAAGAAAATACTGTCAATATCATCACCTCAGAGCCTATGCTAACAATCTCAGATATATAAAAAAAATAATTGAAAAAAAGATTCCGGACCTTGGTGAAGTTGATTATGAATCGTTTTAGACTATTTTACAATGACTTGTAATAACAAATAATTTTTTTTAAAATGCAATGAGAAGTAATAGCTGCATAAACTTCCATTGCACAGAAATACCCAAATATTTAGATCATAATGCAAGATCTGTGATATCAAATAGGATGTGATGCAACAAATTGCCTTAGCACGACGTAGCAAATAAACCTGTGAAACAACACTGTTGTGGAACTCGGATCTTTCAAATACAAACTATTGCAGAAAATATTGGGTATGCAAATGCTGTCTTGTAAAATCTATTCTGATCCAAAGCTCATCACATGTCATACTGGACTTGATTGAGAACAGACTGTACTTTTGGCTGCAAATGCTAACTGTAATCTGAGCAAATTGTACACCACACCCATAATGTATTATTAAAAACACACAGCTAAAAATTTGTGAGGCATTGAGTGTGAATCAACTTGTAAAAAGGAAATGAACGTCAAGGTTAGCTGCATTATGCAGGCCACAGAGGCTTCAGTAAAACTCAACCCAAAGCCCCAGAGAGTAGTGTACTCTGTAAAAACAAACTCAGCAATCAGCAGGAAAACATGGAAGATAAGATAATAAACACTCAGTGACAGAAAATGGGACAGTGAAGAAGTGTGAACTGATAGGAAAGTGGTTAGCAACAGAGGCTAACTTTGTCTTATTATAGAATATTTTCAAAGCCAAAATACAGAACATAAATACAGCTAACAAAATAGAGCACAGATTTTAATATGTTGGTGTGCTTAAAATATTAAAGCAAAATGTTCTTCCTCTGAGCAGATATTATTTGTGGAAAATAACTTGCCAGGTTATAGAGGTATGAGTGTAGCTGGATACCAGAGAGTTTTCCTCAACTATCTTTAGAGTTCAAGGAGAAACTTTCCCTCAACTAACAAAATAAGTAAGTGTAACATTTTCTGGATCTTTCTGCTAGATATTCTCTCAGGTTTAGCATCACTGGTCACTCCCATAAATGAACCTTGACACCTCTATGATCTGGAAAGCCCCTTATTCTGCCCAGTATCTAGTTAGACAATAGCATGAGCCAAGGACTGTAAAAGAGACCCCTTACTCTGTGTTTTAGCTACCGAAACATGACAGGAACTGCCGCTGAATTCCCCTCTTTACAGAAGATAGATTGGAAAGCACTCGATCGAGATGATGCACAACTTCAAACCAACAATTGATTTGTTTTACATAAAAGTACATGAATGAACAATACACAGTTTTCATGATGAGTATAATCAGTTAACCTTTGCTCCTCTATTATGGAAAACAATGAAGATACAACTCACTAACACTTTGAACATTGGCTTACCTATTCTAGCTCACTTTCTCTAGCTAAGGTGGTCCAGATGTTTTAAAACATTAACAGCTTCTTGTTTCTGCTGTGAGAATATGGAATATCCCGTGTGTCTCAGAGAGAGAGACTTCTCTGTCACCTAACTTAAGTCTGTGTGTAGACAATATACATTTCATGAACTAATTATCCACAATGAATATTTCACAACACTGAATGAAGACATAGAAGACCATCTTCATGGCTAGCCTAAGATGCTTATTATTGATATGCCCATTTCAATTAACTGACATTTTGGAGTCTTCCCATTGTTTTAAAGCTGCAGCAACTTGCATGAATAAGCAGCATCATTGCCATCATGTCTAGGAAGGGCTGTTATGTCCCCTCCCCAAAGAAACCTTGAGTGGCATAGGGGTAGATTTTCAACTTGCCGCCCAGGCGAACAACTGGCATTGTGGATTATTCAGCCATTATAGAAACCGTCGGATTTTCATTTACCTTGACATCAATCTAAATGAAAGTCAGTCAGTTCCTATAATGGGCAGCCAATCCGCATTGCCAGTCCTGGATGGCAAGTTGAAAATCTATTCCATAGACTTAACCCCTTTCAAGCTGATACTAGCAGTATAGAAATATTGTAAGTTAGAAAATTCAGCTCAGGCAATACAATAATACTTCAATTTGCTGCAGTAGAATCCATGATGATGCAGATTGCATGTGATCTGTGGAAAGAGCGAATTTGATGGGCCAAATATCTTTTTTTATATTCAATGTTTTCTTATGTTCTTTATTACCAAACATACTGGGCCCGACATTAGGAGGGAGGCGGGTTGGCAGCGGGGGTTCGACTGGGCGCGTGGGTAACATGCCCAGTGAAATCCGGGTGCTTCGCACGCAATCGCAGCTTGATTGAAGGTACTTACCTTTGCTTCCGGGTTTCGCGCTGGAAAACTGCGCAGCGGGCGGACTGCGCAGGCGCATCATAGGCTGTCAGCTGGAGGAGCCGTATTTAAAGGGGCAGTCCATCACTGACAGATGCTGTAGAAAATAGGCAAAATGACAGTATCGAGCAACCCAGAGGGAAGGCTGCTCCCAGGTTTAATGATGCCTCACTCCAGGTCTTATTTGATGGGGTGGGGAGGACAGGGATCTTCTCCCCGGCGGGCGGGAGGAAGTGGCCTGCCTCTGCCACCAAGAAGGCCTGTCTTGAGGTGGCAGAGGAGGTCACCTGCACCACCAACATATCGCCCACCTGCATACAATGCAGGAGGTGCTTCAATCACCTAAGTAGGTCAGCCTAAGTGAGTACACTTACTCATTCCCCTACACTCCATCTGCCACATCACCACCCCCACCCCACATCTCCTTCTGCACTGCCAACACTATTCTATCACATCACTCCTCACACCCACACAAAGCTCATCCTCATCTTACCTGCACTTACTCACCTCGCCAGTACTCATCCCGCCACTACCACTCAACCCAATCCTCATACAATCTCATGGCTCTATCTCATACTCACCCTCTCATGCATCTCTTTCACGGTGAGCCTCACTCAACCTGCCACTACCCGCGCTGCAGCCACAGGGCATGCATCACATATGTGCAGTAGGCAGCGTAAGGCAAACGTGTCGTGAGCATGCAGGGGATGCACAAGGGTGTTTGAGGGTTTCTCATGATTTTTACTTATATTTGATTTCTGATCAACTCACATTACATATATTATATTGTCACCAATACTGCCACGTCTTTGTGAATCTTGTCTGGTTTGTGCAATAATGCCCTTTCCTGAGGATCACCATGAATACCCACAAGTGATGCCACCCATTGTCTCACTGCAGAGTGGGTGTAGGTGTATTTGCAGGGCTCTTTTGTGCAGACGACTGAGAGATGTCGGCGATGTCCCCGGTGGCACCCTGGAAGGATGCGGAGGAGAAGTCGTTGAGGGCAGTGGTGACTTTGACAGCGACAGGTAAGAAGATGGTGCTCAGCCAGCCGGGAGCAGCTCGGCATGAAGGAGGCTGCAGATGTTCACGACTACACGTCGAGTGATTCTGAGCCTCCGTGTGCACTGCTGCTCAGAGAGGTCCAGGAAGCTGAGCCTCAGTCTGTGGACCATGTGGCGAGGGTAATGCCTTCTGTGAGGCATCTCTCTCTGCGGTTGGCCTCCCTCCTGCTGTGCAGGTGGATGTGTCACAGCACTGTTTTTGTGGAGCTCCACATGTCAGAGGTGGACGGTATGGCCGGCGAGGCCGGTGAAGCTGTTCGTCCTCCGAGGAGGTCATGACTGCAGCTACAGCGGCCCCCATCCGGAAGATGTACGTTTGAGGGGGTCCACAAGGTAGGTAAATGTGTCTGCACACCGGGATAAGTGTGCAAGTTGGTGAATTTGATTGTTGGGAGGAAGGTGGTGGAGGCCAAACTTTGTCCAAAGTGACCGAGTGACCGAGTGACCTCCTGCAATGAGTGAGGGTCTCCCCCCACCACCTGTCAAATGGACCTTTGCAGCTGCCACAGGCTGATGCCTGCAACACGTCCATTTCAACTGGGAGTGTTTCCCCCAGTACGGGAAACAGTCTCAGTTGTTTGGAAAATCCCACCCCTCCTAAAATATCATGTTAATCAGGTCTGTAACCTTAATTAGTTTAAGTAGCACCCCGTCGGCTTTAATTGCCGACAGGAGTCCCACATGCGGGGGCTGCGCGCGCGTGTAAACGCATCACTGGAGAACCTGGAAGTGGACGGGTTGGAGCCGGGCTCCGGACCCACCCCGGGAATCCCCGATTTTCGGGGGTCCGAAAATCGAGCCCACTGTACCAGTTTCTAAGCTTAACTTCATCGGTAGGTTATTGGATGTTTGTGTTTTTTAATGAAAAGAAGACCTCAATGTTTAATAGAATTTAAGCTATGGTTTGTTAACTGCTTCCAATAGGCAATATGATTTATATCTCAATCAAACACTGGAACAGGAACTAACTCTAACCCACATCAGAAATAGTATTCCAAAGCAGTCTAGTTATCACCCGTAGACACCAAATCCAGAAACTTCTGTTTCTCATTTAAAATCTGCACAAGGTGCAAGCTCTTTGAAATTACTTTTTTTTTTAAATTAGAGGCTGTGTTTAACTGACAGCCTAGTCCAACAAAGTTTAACAGTGATCTGTGAAATCAATAACATACACAGACTTCCATAAATACTATGAATCTCCCAATAGTGGCCATCCAAGAGACTGGCTCGTGATTCAATTACAGAAACAATTACTTACTTCCACCTCTGGAACATTACCTGAATACATCCCTACCTGACTTCCACTGCTGCTGAAACCTTTAAGTCTTGACTTCTTGTGCTTTCCTTGCAGGCTTCCTGGGCTCCACAGTACATTAATTCCAACTCATCCAAAACTCCACAGCCTGTATACTTTCCCACACAAACTCCCACAGACTCATTACTCCTGTCTTTGCAGACTTCATGCTCTTACTCTGCCTTACCTCTGCAATTTTCTCTGCTCTTCTGACTCTCTATCCCCTCACTCACAATTGATGGCAAAGCCTTGAGCCACCATGAACCTGCATTCTGGAACTTTTTTCCCAAACCTCTCAGCTTTGATGCCTCTCTTCTAATGGCCTTCTCAAAATGTATATCTTTGACTGCACTTTTGATCATTTCCTCTAATTTCTCTCTAATTACACCTATCGGAAGAAGAGCTTACTCCTGTTAACGTGAGTTGAAATTAAACCTAGGTGCTAGAGATAATATTCTAACAAAACTCCTAATTCATGGAGTTGAAGAATTTCCGAGTCAGAGCGACACAATACTGTCACAACAGACTAGGACTCATAAGACATGTGCTTCCTACAGCTACAATAATACTGGCCCACCATTTATGACTAGAGCTAAATTATTTCCTCCCTGTCAGTTGACTCAGTTAGTGCAGTTTTTACTTCTGTCCCAGAAATCTGTAAATTCATGTACCACCTGAAGGCACTTAGTGCAGTGTTAAAGGAGCACCTCATTTCAGCGCAGTGTTAAAAGAGTACCTCTCCTCAGTACAACTTGAAAGAGCATTACAGTGCCGGAAGCAATGTATATTTTGAATGAGGCTTTTAAACCATGGTACCACTTGCTTTTCTTACTGAGCAATAATGACTTTAAGTCTCATGTTATACTGGCAAATATTGCACATAGAAAATTCATAATCGAGATGAAATATGGGCTACATTAAATATATATTTTGAAAGACTACAAATTTGTGTTTTACAATGAGCAGATAAAAGGTCCTGAAACAAAGGGAGAACATGCCAAAGATATTATGGCACCTACTGAAGTGATTCAAATATTAAACTCTTTAAATCGCAGCCTCAAGGTCATTGAGCCTTAATTTAATCATGATTGTATTATATAGTTTCCAAGGTGATTTTCACACATTAAATCTGTTCCTAATAATTTCTACACTGGGTATCATGTCCTCAATTAAAGTTAGCCTAAATCTGCAAGATTTTAAAATGTACCTGCTGAGGGATGACAAGTGCCAAACAGCTGCATTAAATCAGAAACTGCTGTGGGGTCACAAGGTTAAGGTCTGCCTGTTTTAATCATAAGAAGTAGTGCAGAATCTGTTCATTTCATTACAAGATTATGGCTAATTAGCATATAAAGTCTGCCCTGATGTCAGATGCCTTAAAGTGATGCAATTTACATAATGACATTTAAAATTTCTGGAATATTTTAGCCAGATTACAAATTAGCCGAGAAATGTCAATAACTATAAAAAGATGCCAATGCCATAGAAGGAAAAAAGAAAAAAAACTGTTATTAAAGCAAAAGCAATAATTAAAAAATGGATACTGAAAAAGGAAGTAACAAAATTAATACTGTCCCTCCATCTGTGCCTGCCTGGTCCCTCTTATCGCACGTGAGCTAGTCCTGCAAGAAAGAAGGGAGTGTATTAGTGGTAGTCTAGTGAGTTGTTTTGAGGATGTGCATAACAGGATAGATTAGTGTTGCTAGTGTGTGAAAGGTGATGGAGATGTGAGGGAAGTAATAGTGAGGAGAGTAGCAGGTGTCGAGTGCTGAGGAAGGAGGTGGAGTGAAGTATGCTGCAGCGATTGGAGGAGAGTGGTAGGAATCAGGGGAGGGAAAGTCTGTGAGTGCTGGAGCTACAGGTAGTGCAAGGCTAAACAAAGAGCAATGGGAGATATAAGTTAGGAGCCTTGCCTTATCTAGCCTTGTGAGGTCATTGAATTTTTCTCTGCATTGACATATCCTGGGGCCGATGCATCTAACGTTCACCCGCTCTGCCACCTCTGCCCACTTGGGCTCGGAGCTTGCCTGGATATCTTCCTCCCACTAGGGAGATAGAAGATGGCCCTCTTCCTGCTGGCTTCCTCCATCAATATCTCCAATGCAGTATCAGAAAACTGGGGGTCCCTCGCAGCTTCTCCTCTGCCTGTCATTGTCAACAATCTTCAGTGACAGTTGCCTGCAGCCAAAGTGCACCTCCCTTTTAAGAGGTGCAGGATTCCTTTGAATGGTATCAGTAATGCATGATATTCACGCACCCATTAGGCAAGCAGCCAATGAATAGCATGAGTAGCACTGGCAGCCCACATATTCTATTTAAATTAGTCAAAGGGACCAATTTGGAACCTTGATTGTGTCCACGTGATAGGGCGCATGTTCCAAGCCTGCTCTTGAAAACAGGCTTAATCCAATTTCTACCCGATACTTACTTAAATGCATCAGCAAAGCTGTATTCACCAGGACGGCCTGCTGTTACTTTTCTAAGATTAGAAAATTAAATTTGTTCCTGGGCAGATTTTAAACTTAATTTTAATCCATCATGTGGGAGTGCTTGATGCTAATACTCAGTGTAAAAAGTGAGAAGTGAGATTGAGTGGTGTAGTGGGTTCACACACTGTCAATTTTCAGCTGTGGTTCCTGGTTTTGTATCCAGCCCAGACTGGTGGGATGAAAATTTTCCATCTCTACTGCCTGTAAGAATCCTGCACAAAACGAGTCTGGCAGTCTTACTGCAGTTCCTGATGGGTGTGCAGGCACAACAGAAAACTACACCTAATTTAGCATGAACTGGTAATAAAATGGCAGTCTCATTCAGAGACGCCACAAAGATGATTGGTGCAGGAAATATCACATTGATAAAGTAGGACATGTTCTTTTGAAGTTGGGACAGAATAGAAGGAGCTTTACTTTGCATCCGACCTGACCCGAGAGTGCTTGATGCTGATGCTGGGTGCCTGAAATGGGAAAGTGTTCTATTTCCCAGTGATAATATCCTTCATCTTGATGAGCACAAACACTGACAAAAAGATGAGAATGTGTTTCATTTTCCAGCATGGACATCCCTTACACTGATGAGCACAAAATTCATGAAAAATTAAAAAAGTGAAAGAACAAAATTGAACTTTCATCCACAGAATCTAGGGAAGTGATTCAACTCCTTTGAGGACTCACTAAATAACATCCAGAGATCAATATCCTCAGCAACAGGATATGTGGTGGAGAGCAGGCAGCACATTTGATAAGTTAGAAAATTCTAACATGGTCTTATAACATGGTATGTGGTCACTGGAGAATACAGGCTGGAAATGGATTGAATGCATCAATGACAGCAAAATGAGCAGAAGAAAGAGAATCAGAATTTTCTGGATTCAAAATGGAGTTGAATGCCTTTGCAAGATTACTTTTTTCTGCAACAGTTCCTGGAAAACTTTTCAGCTTCAGCCACCCCACATTATTATGTGTGAGAGAGTGCACAGACTTTTATAGCTGATTCAACCTTTGCCTCTCCATAGCTCGTGTTCCGCTAGCTGGATGTTATGTACATTACATTTTGGCAGACCTCCTGTAATAAGGACAGGAACATTGTGCCTTTTTTTTTATTTGTTCATGAGATGTGGGCAATGCTGGCAAGATTACATTTATTGCCTATCCCTAGTTGCCCTGAGAAGGTGGTGGGTCACCTCCTTGAGCGATTGTTTCTACAACTGAGTGGCTTGCTAGGCCACTTCAGAGGGCATTAAGAGTCAACCACATAGTGTGGGACTAGAATCATGTGTAGGCCAGACCCGGTGGAGAAGGACATTAGTAAATGAGTTGGGCTTTTATGACAATCTCTATTCTGCGCCTGCCACAAACGAACTGGCAAATAAAGGAGCAGGAACCTGCCGTAACCAGACCCTTCTCCACTTTCCACCCCAACCTGACCCAAAAATGATATTATCATGTCAACAAAATACAAGGCAATTTGGGGCGAAGATTTTTATTTATATAAATAACATTCCCATCGTTTATAGCCAGCACGTTGGTGTTATCACGACTTGCCCGCTCTACATAGTGGACGGTAAAACCAAAAAGGTAAGTAGCCAACATATTTTTAATAAACAGGCAATCTCCATATAGGAACTGCCTCTCCTAATTGTTAGCAGTTGCATCCAGAATCTCATCATTAAGGAGGTGCAAACAGCTGATTGAAACTGCTTGAAGACCTGACTTGGGCTGAAATCAGCAGAGCCTTTTAAATGGGTAAATACAGGGTAAGTAAGTACTTATTGAACTGCCGGAAATAGCCGGCAAGCTATAAGCTGCGCTTTTGTAATTGACTCCTATGGTAATGGGAAATGATTAGCACGATTTGCCCGATAGAGATGACTGCCCGTGCTAAGTGTGGACGGTTTAAGTTGGGGGAACTGGTCATGGCGAGTTGGAAGATGTTCTGTTTTATGTTAGAATAATGTAGAATATATTATCATGTCAATTGGTCCATGGTGATTGAAAAAATTGAAATTGCGCTTTTATTGCAAAACATTGTGGTAGTGTTCAGATTTTTGTGTTCAAGTTATGTGATTATGTCCATATTTTGATGGAACTTATAAATCAGTAGCTTTAATTATTATTGGCCCAGATTTTCCCACAATGGCAAGATTGGAGATGAACACCATAAATCTCGTCGTCTAATGCGTCGATCTCACTGTTGCTAACTTGCTCCAAATTTTGCTGGTTTTCAAATTAGAATACGCCAAAGCAAGCATCACGGGGAATCAGGCATTCAGCACCGGTTTAAGAGCTGAAGTCACAGCACATTCACCATCCGGAGCCACAGGAGGCATTTCTATGCATGGAAATGTAACTTCTTAAACTTTAATCTACAATTATTTTAAGCTGTCATGTCCCTTTTTTAGTTTTGAGAGTTTTGAGTTTCATTTCAGTGTAATCTATGAATTCAGGCCACTCCAAGTTGCTACATTATAAATTACATTAGTAATACAGGAATTAAAAAATTATTAACTTTTATTTTCATGGCGGGCATAAAATGGGCTAAGCATGCTAAGCTAGAATTTTTAATTTATTGAAAAGTTCAGGGTTTGATTGAGACTGAAGATCATATGAACAGCAAAAATTTATATAATGACATGTTAACTTTCCTCCAAGTAGTTCAGCTTAAAATGTTTTTGAGGTATACCTACATCGATCTACTCATAACTGATTTAAACAATTGTGATTAATAAGCAAATTAGAGTTAGAAAAAAATATATAATTGTTGTGTTAGTGGCTTTAGTGAGGTTGAGCACTGTGGGGAAGTAGGGAAAGGATCATTTAAATTCTGAAAACAATCTTGTAAATTGAATGGACATATGGTGTGACAATATTAAAATTGAAAATCCCAGGTGCAGGAAGTGGATACTCAAAGATGTCAGTTGTTTAATTTTTGCACCAGTAATACATTTAACAATTAAGAGTTTAAACCCTTGGAGCAATAAATCACACTGCTGCCAGGCCACTTAGACCAGTGTGTTTAAATCTAATTAGCAGCAGCAGTGCATCTGTCCATGACAGTATTGGTAGGAGTGACCACCGCACTGTCCTTGTGAAGACGAAGTCCCGTCTTCACACTGAGGACATCGTCCATCATGTTGTGTGGTACTACCACTGTGCTAAATTGGATCAATTCAGAACAGATCGAGCAGCTCAAAACTGACCATCCATGAGGCGCTGTGGGCCGTCAGCAGCAGCAGAATTGTATTCCACCACAAACTGTAACCTCATGGCCCGGCCCGGCCCGGTTTGCTATTGCTGTTGGGGAGGGTTGAAACTAATGTGGCAGGGGGATGGGAACCGATGCAGGAAGTCAGTGGGAAGTAAAGTGGTGACAGAAACAAAAGGCAGAAAGGGAGAGTGTACAAAACATGACCGGACAGATGGTCTGAGAAAGCAGGGCAAAGACCAAGGGAAGTCTAGATTAAACTGCATTTATTTCAATGCAAGAAGTCTGATGGGCAAGGCAGATGAACTCAGGGCATGGATGGGTACATGGGACTGGGATGTTATAGCTATTACTGAAACATGGCTAAGGGGGGGGCAGGACTGGCAGCTCAATGTTCCAGGGTACAGATGCTATAGGAAAGATAGAGCAGGAGGTAAGAGAGGAGGGGGAGTTGCGTTCTTGATTAGGGAGAACATCACGGCAGTAGTGAGAGGGGATATATCCGAGGGTTCGCCCACTGAGTCCATATGGGTAGAACTGAAAAATAAGAAGGGAGAGATCACTTTGATAGGATTGTACTACAGACCCCCAAATAGTCAACAGGAAATTGAGGAGCAAATATGTAAGGAGATTACAGACAGCTGCAAGAAAAATAGGGTGGTAATAGTAGGGGACTTTAACTTTCCCAACATTGACTGGGACAGCCATAGCATTAGGGGCTTGGATGGAGAGAAATTTGTTGAGTGTATTCAGGAGGAATTTCTTATTCAGTATGTGGATGGCCCAACTAGAGAGAGGGCAAAACTTGACCTCCTCTTGGGAAATAAGGAAGGGCAGGTGACAGAAGTGTTAGTGAGGGATCACTTTGGGACCAGTGATCATAATTCCATTAGTTTTAAGATAGCTATGGAGAAGGATAGGTCTGGCCCAAAAGTTAAAATTCTAAATTGGGGAAAGGCCAATTTTGATGGTATTAGACAGGAACTTTCAGAAGTTGATTGGGAGAGTCTGTTGGCAGGCAAAGGGACGTCTGGTAAGTGGGAGGCTTTCAAAAGTGTGTTAACCAGGGTTCAGGGTAAGCACATTACTTATAAAGTGAAGGGCAAGGCTGGTAGAAGTAGAGAACCTTGGATGACTCGGGAGATTGAGGCCCTAGTCAAAAAGAAGAAGGAGGCATATGACATGCATAGGCAGCTGGGATCAAGTGGATCCCTTGAAGAGTATAGAGATTGCCGGAGTAGAGTTAAGAGAGAAATCAGGAGGGCAAAAAGGGGAAATGAGATTGCATTGGCAGATAAGGCAAAGGAGAATCCAAAGAGCTTCTACAAATACATAAAGGGCAAAAGAGTAACTAGGGAGAGAGTAGGGCCTCTTAAGGATCAACAAGGTCATCTATGTGCAGAACCACAGGAGATGGGTGAGATCCTAAATGAATATTTCGCATCGGTATTTACGGTTGAGAAAGGCATGGATGTTAGGGAACTTGGGGAAATAAATAGTGATGTCTTGAGGAGTGTACATATTACAGAGAGGGAGGTGCTGGAAGTCTTCATGCACATCAAGGTAGATAAATCTCCGGGACCTGATGAAATATATCCCAGGACGTTATGGGAGGTTAGGGAGGAAACTGCAGGTCCCCTAGCAGAGTTATTTGAATCATCGACAGCTACAGGTGAGGTGCCTGAAGATTGGAGGGTAGCAAATGTTGTGCCTTTGTTTAAGAAGGGTGGCAGGGAAAAGCCTGGGAACTACAGACCGGTGAGCCTGATATCTGTAGTGGGTAAGTTGTTAGAGGGTATTCTGAGAGACAGGATCTACGGGCATTTGGAGAGGCAGGGACTGATTAGGAACAGTTAGCATGGTTTTGTGAGAGGAAAATCATGTCTCACGAATTTGATTGAGTTTTTTGAAGGGGCAACCAAGAAGATAGATGAGGGCTGTGCAGTAGACGTGGTCTACATGGACTTTAGCAAAGCCTTTGACAAGGTACCGCATGGTAGGTCGTTACATAAGGTTAAATCTCACGGGATCCAAGGTGAGGTAGCCAATTGGATACAAAATTGGCTTGACGACAGAAGACAGAGGGTGGTTGTCGAGGGTTGTTTTTCAAACTGGAGGCCTGTGACCAGCAGTGTGCCTCAGGGATCGGTGCTGGGTCCGCTGTTATTTGTTATTTATATTAATGATTTGGATGAGAATTTAGGAGGCATGGTTAGTAAGTTTGCAGATGACACCAAGATTGGTGGCATTGTGGACAGTGAAGAAGGTTATCTAGGATTACAACGGGATCTTGATAAATTGGGCCAGTGGGCCGATGAATGGCAGATGGAGTTTAATTTAGATAAATGTGAGGTGATGCATTTTGGTGGATCGAATCGGGCCAGGACCTACTCCGTTAATGGTAGGGCGTTGGGGAGAGTTATAAAACAAAGAGATCTGGGAGTACAGGTTCATAGCTCCTTGAAAGTGGAGTCACAGGTGGATAGGGTGGTGAAGAAGGCATTCAGCATGCTTGGTTTCATTGGTCAGAACATTGAATACAGGAGTTGGGATGTCTTGTTGAAGTTGTACAAGACATTAGTAAGGCCACACTTGGAATACTGTGTACAGTTCTGGTCACCCTATTATAGAAAGGATATTATTAAACTAGAAAGAGTGCAGAAAAGATTTACTAGGATGCTACTGGGACTTGATGGTTTGACTTATAGGGAGAGATTGGATAGACTGAGACTTTTTTCCCTGGAGAGTAGGAGGTTAAGGGGTGATCTTATAGAAGTCTATAAAATAATGAGGGGCATAGATAAGGTAGATAGTCAAAATCTTTTCCCAAAGGTAGGGAAGTCTATAACGAAGGGGCATAGATTTAAGGTGAGAGGGGAGAGATACAAAAGGGTCCAGAGGGGCAATTTTTTCACTCAAAGGGTGGTGAGTGTCTGGAACGAGCTGCCAGAGGCAGTAGTAGAGGCGGGTACAATTTTGTCTTTTAAAAAGCATTTGGACAGTTACATGGGTAAGATGGGTCTGGAGGGATATGGGCCAAGTGCAGGCAATTGGGACTAGCTTAGTGGTATAAACTGGGCGACATGGACATGTTGGGCCGAAGGGCCTGTTTCCATGTTGTAAACTTCTATGATTCTATGATTCTATATTCCTAACTTTACCATTACCATCAAGCCTGGTTCAATGAGGAGTGTAGAAGAGCATGCCAGGAGCAGCACCAGGCATACCTAAATATGAGATGCCAACCTGGTGAAGCTTCAAATCAGGACTACATGCATGTTAAACAGCAGAAGCAACATGCTATAGACAGAGCTAAGCGATTCCACAACCAACGATCAGATCAAAGCTCTGCAGTCCTGCCACATCCAGTCGTGAATGGTGGTGGACAATTAAATAGCTAACGGGAGGAGGAGGCTCTGCGAACAGCCCCATCCTCAATGATGGCAGAGTCCAGCACGTGAGTGCAAAAGACAAGGCTGAAGCGTTTGCAACCATCTTCAGCCAGAAGTGCCGAGTGGATGATGAATCTCGGCTTCCTCCCGATATCCCCATCATCACAGAAGCCAGTCTGGGTCAAAATCCTGAAACTACCTACCTAACAGCACTCTGGGAGAACCTTCACCACACGGACTGCAGCGGTTCAAGGTGGCGGCTCACCACTACCTTCTCAAGGGCAATTAGGGATGGGCAATAAATGCTGGCCTTGCCAGCGACACCCACATCCCATGAATGAATAAAATAAAATGCTGGAACATCGCGATCGCCGTTGATTTTAATAGGGTAGAGGTATGATAATTCCTTTCTAACTGTTTTCGGTGAGGGTAACGATGCAGCTATGCAAAGATCTCAAGAATATATGGAGCGCCATAATTAATGTCGCAAGTCAGTTACTCCAAAATTTAATTTTTTTTGCACCGTTCAAGGGTCCCTACGACTTAGAGGCACCAGTACAATGGCGTAAGTCTCCAGGAAGATCAGGGCTAATATGTTTGTTTACCTATGTAGTCAATGTTATGTCTTGCGTTTTCTTTAACAGTGCAGGCTACACAGAAGGATGTGGAAAGATATTCCAGGTTGTTGGTAGATAAGAGGTGTGGAATGGTGCTGGGGTGGGGGAGGTTATTTGGTAGCATTGGGAGGTTGGTCCAGGAGCCTGAGAGCTGGGTAAGGGGATGGGTAAGGGGATTAGTAAGGAGAGAGCTGCGTGAAGGGAGTGGTGGGCTTTGGGAATTGTGAAGAGGTGTTGGAACCTAAGAGTAGAGGGAGATGTCTTTGGGTCTCGGAATAGTCAGAAAGGGATTTCAGGGTCTGGGAGAGTTGTATTTGGAGTGTGGCGATGATGGGAAATGCTGGAATGTGGCAGTGTGCCATCTAGGTAAGCATGGGGAGATTATCTTTTTTCTGCACAGTGCAGAAAAATGTAGTGCATTTAATTGCTCTATTATATAATGTAAATGTTAGCACTGGTCTTCATGCTTGGGCTTTGGTTGAGATATGTGGCACCCAATTTATTACTCCTTCTAGGTGATTGTCTTCTGGAAGGAGCAAGTGTGCTGGCCGGCTGCAGGGTTTCACTGACAGCCTACTGGGGTTCTGTTGACCCTCGGACTATGTATTGGAAGGGCCCTGCATGTGAGCCAGCCAGGAGAGTGATGGAAGAGTGATGTTTCCAGGTCAGCCATCTCTTCCCATACCTGGTGCACCAGGTGCTTCTAGGAGGTGGGATTATCAGTTGCATAAATTACATGCCTCCTCCCCATGATTCCTTGCAGTGCCTGCCCTGTAAATCTAGCTTTCCTTGCTTTTATGCCCAATTTTACAGCGATTTTGTTGAATACTCAGCTGATTTATATTTCTCAAGCTCTTTCAGTGGCTTAATTGCAGTTTGCTACTGATTAAGAGTATTCATGCTTTTCTCTTTTCATTGATTGGCCTGCTGTGTAGAAGATATAATGCGTAGTTTAGTCCACAAACTGAAAACATCAAAAATTGGGAGTAAACCAGCTATCTTTGCTACTCCCTAAAACTTTTGGTAACCTACAATTAACCACTGAATTGTGCACCAACAGTAAATTCTAGACTGTAGTTCCTAGCTCGTGCAACATCCCTCTGCACATAGCAATGGAATAGAGCATAAATTCTCTCAAAAAACCCAATGCACCTCACAGTGTTTACATAAAGGAATCTAAATCAATTCTCAGTTTGTTGAATAGAATCTGAGGAAGAAAGAACCCTTTATATATATTTTCTAGTTATGCAGCAAGTTATGGGAATATTGAGCAGATATTCTATTTAAACATATCCCGGTTACTATCCCCCACACCCTTCACCCCACCATTGGCGGCCGTGTCTTCAACTATCTAAGCCCTTAGCTCTGGGATTCCCTCCCTAAACCTCTTTGCCTCTCCACCTCTCTCTCTTCCTTTAAAACCGACCTCTTTGACTAAGCTTTTAGTCACCCCTCAATATCTCCTTCTCCAGCTTGTGTCCATTTTTGTTTGATTTACGCTTCCATGAAGCACCTCAGGATGTTTTTTATGTTAAAGATGCTATGTAAATGCAAGTTGTTGTTATATCTCTGTAGATATAGTTGGCTACTTTTTAAATCGGTCACGTGAAAATGCGCCAGAAGGATTGAAGAAAAGGTTAGTCAACATTCTATTTATTCTTGACTACAAAATGAATAGCATTAAACTGCTTGAAGAGCAGCATCAATTTCTCTACAGTCGAAGCTCCTGTGGGAGATTCTAGCCATGGCATGCATAACACATATAAGCAGACAGTCCTTGATTTATAAGACAGAAAAAGAGACCCACTGGTGTCATTTTTCAATAACATGGCTCTGGTGCAGTCCATGTAGAATAGCAAATCCATCCCTGAAGGGCAATATTGACAGGCCTGAAAATTGACAGTAATCCAGCTGGTACCCTCGTTTGCCCTCTGAACACTCACTTGCCCAGAGAAGGGGAAGGGTGGCAATTTGATTCTTCTAAGTAATGGTACTGCTTCCCAGCAGGGGAAAAGCCAGAAAAGCATCAAGTATGCAGGCCTGATATAATCAGAAAATATCTGAGGAAAAATATGTTTATACACTAATCTTGCAAAATACCTTTAATGATATGCTACATACCAAATGGTCCCTAAAGTACTGTACTTGTGCAATGTTAAAGTCAATGATATAGTGTATGTTAGTATTTAATATGAACATTTTTACTTACAAAAAATGTATTCAATGATTTTCATTGTTGTCTGTTACATCATTAAACAGTTACCATTTATTGAAAGTATCCATCCATCAGATTTGTGTGAAGATATATAGGATATGATTGTTTTTATCTATTTTATCATGCATTTGCAAAGATAATTTAAATGAGAATACAAAGTAATTTTTCAGGAATCTATTGCCATTGCCATAAATCACTTATATTGTAGCAGGTATTGTACATTACAAACAAAAGAAAAACATCATTCATCTCTAGAATGGAAATGCTATATTACCTGTGACTTTCTCATTTTTCATAAACTCATAGTAATTAGTTAGAGACACTGGGTTAAAGGTCACAATGACCTCACTAACCTTTACTTAGCTAAATGGAATGTAAATAATGTTCTGTCTAATACAATACATGACTTGCATACTTCTTGGAAATTTCCACCCATTGCTGAGAAACGGAAGGTTTGGAAACTGCCCTTTTCTGTGTTACTGTTCAATAAGTCCTCGTCAAAGAAACCACCAATTGGATTAAAACAGCACTTTAGAAAATTGAATGCACCTGCTAGCTTTTGTGAAAAAATGAAGTGTCACTAATTTCAGGTTCTGTTTATAAAGCTAAGCTTCATATACGAATGGTGCTTAGGTTCACTTTAACAACTCACAGATTAAAATAAAAATTGAACACCATAGTCATCTTTCATAAATTGAAAACCACTGACATTGGTTTATTTAAGAAAAATGCACATTGTTAATGCTGTACTTTTACACCTCATTAGCTACAAATAGTAGTCCAATTTTATTCTCAGTGTGCCGGCATGGGTGACAGTGCACTGTGACTTGAGGCACTATTTTATTTATTGTATTCAACATCGTAGAGCAGCATTTTGTGTTGTTAAATAAATATTAAACACCTAACTTAAACGGATAACCATTGTGTTTCTTATGTTGGTGGGTCTTGCGTAACCTAGCAGTAATTTTAATGCCATTTGAATCTTATGGACATAAATAAAAGTGGGTGATTTCATTTTTAAAAAGTTCTATTACAAAAAAAAATCAACACTGGCATGTAGTGGTTTATTAAATAAGAAATATTTCTCTTCTTTCATTATACCAGCAAAAGAGATTTAGTACAGCAAATGGAGGGGTAGAACTAAAATAAATTGCACCTTGACAGAATACACTTTTGTTCCAATACAAACACAATAAAATTTACTTCAACAATGTTTTTTGGAAGATTTACCTCACTCCTGGGTCCTGAAATCTAGGGTGGAGTACAGTTTGCCATGATCCACTTCAGTCAGGAATTCCGTCCCTTACAGTATGACCTCATTTCCCCCAACAATCACTTGGACGAGTGTGGATTGATTAGGGAAAGCCAGCATGGATTTGTTAAAGGCAAATCATGTTTAACTAACTTGATAGAGTTTTTTGATGAGGTAACAGAAAGGGTAGATGAGGGCAATGCAGTTGATGTGGTGTATATGGACTTTCAAAAGGCATTGGATAAAGTGCCGCATGGCAGGCTTGTCATCAAAAATGGAATAAAGGGGGCAGTAGCAACATGGATACAGAATTGGCTAAGTGACAGGAAACAGAGAGTAGTGGTGAACAGTTGTTTTTCAGACTGGAGGGAGGTGTACAGTGATGTTCCCCAGGGGTAGGTGCTGGGACCACTGCTTTTCTTGATATATACATCAATGACTTGGACTTGGGTGTACAGGGCACAATTTCAAAATTTGGAGATGACACAAAACTTGGAAGAATAGTGAACAGCGAGAAGGATAGTGATAGACTTCAAAAGGATACAGACAGGCTGGTGGCGTGGGTGGACACATGGCAGATGAAATTTAACGCAGAAAAATGCAAAGTGATATATTTCGGTAGGAAGAACGAGGAGAGGCAATATAAACTAGACGGCACAATTCTAAAAGGGGTACAAGAACAGAGAGATCTGGGGTATATGTGCACAAATCATTGAAGGTGATTGGGCAGGTTGAGAAAGTGGTTAAAAAAATATATGGGACCCTGGGTTTTATAAACAGAGGCATAGAGTACAAAAGTAAGAAAGTCATGATGAACCTTTATAAAACACTGGTTCGGCCACAACTGGAGTATTGTGTCCAGTTCTGGGCACCGCATTTTAGGAAAGATGTGACGGCCTTAGAAAGGGTGCAGAAAAGATTTACTAGAATGATTCCAGGGATGAGGGACTTCAGTTACGTGGACAGACTGGAGAAGCTGGGGTTGTTCTCCTTGGAACAGAGACGGTTGCGAGGAGATTTGATAGACGTATTCAAAATCATGAAGGGTCTAGACAGAGTAGATAGAGAGAATCTGGTCCCATTGGCGGAAAGGTCAAGAACCAGAGGGCATAGATTTAAGGCAATTGGCAAAAGAACCAAAGGTGACATGAGAAAAAACTTTTTTACACAGCGAGTGGTTAGGATCTGGAATGCACTGCCCGAGGGGGTGGTGGAGGCAGATTCAATCATGGCCTTCAAAAGGGCACTGGATAAGTACTCGAAAGGAAAAAATTTGCAGGGCTACGGGGATAGGGCGGGGGAGTGGGACTAGCTGGATTGCTCGGTCATAGAGCCGGCATGGACTCGATGGGCCGAATGGCCTCCTTCCGTGCTGTAACCTTTCTATGATTCTAATAATGGAAGATTTGCTGCAATAGACTGACTGCCACATCAGACACAAAAACTGGTCCCCTGTAACCTTCCATCATGACCTCCAGTCTGATTTTCACAAAGCTGGAGAGGCAATATATTTTTTAAATAAACTTTTTTTAAAAAAAACGAGACCAGTACTGTTTAATACGATAGTAGATCAACTTTTTCCTTTAATTTTTATCTATGAAGTAGGCAATAAATGTTCACACCTATAAACCATGTTTCTACCTTATGCCAAATCCAAAACCCATTATACTATATGCAGTGGAGGAAAATATATACCTGTAGCCTGAGTTTTGGGCCAGGGTCTTCAACTCACTGTCTGCTAATTTTTTGGGCATACTTGTCGAGAATTTAGGGTCTTTCCCAGAGGTTCCTGGACCTGGACGATAGTTCAGACAAACAAAGCCACCTGACGCGGTAGTTTTGTGAATCAAAGTGATTATTTATTTCGTGATTTAAAAGAGCACATAGCAAACATGAAGCAACTCAATCAATACAAGGATTACTCTACCCAATAATATAAGCGGTGGTTCACAACTTTCTTTATTTAATGATGCCAGGTGCCAGGTAATGACCATCTCCAACAAGAGAGAGTCTAACCACCTCCCCTTGAAATTCAAAGGCATTACCATCACCGAATCGCTCACCATTAACATCCTGGGGGTCACTACTGACCAGAAACTAAACTGGACCAGCCACATAAATACTGTGGCTACATGAGCAGGTCAAAGTCTGGGTATTCTGCAGCGAGTGACTCACATCCCGACTCCCCAAAGCCTTTCCACCATCTACAAGGCACAAGTCAGGAGTGTGATGGAATACCCTCTACTTGCCTAAAAGAGTGCAGCTCCAACAACACTCAAGAAGTTCGACACTATCCAGGACAAAGCAGCCTGCTTCATTGGCACCCCATCCACCACCTTAAACATTCGGTCCCTCCACCACCGGAGGTGATGCACTGCAGCAACTCACCAAGGCTTCTTCGACAGCACCTCCCAAACCTGCGACCTCTACCACCTAGAAGGGCAGCAGGTACATGGGAACAACACCACCTGCACGTTCCCCTCTAAGTCACACACCATCCCGACTTGGAAATATATCACCCTTCCTTCATCGTCGCTGGGTCAAAATCCTGGAACTCCCTTCCTAACAGCACTGTGGGAGAACCTTCACCACAGCGACCTCTACCACCTTCTCAAGGGCAATTAGGGATGGGCAATAAATGCTGGTCTTGCCAGTCACGCCCACATCCCATGAATGAATAAAAAAAAATTAAACAAGCACATGAGCAGGCCTGAAGTAAAGCGAGCAAGTAGCATATACAAGCTTACGCATCAAAGCAGCCATCTAGATCTAGAAGTAGGGCGTCAATTGCTGCAGTAACAGGTGCATCGTCGAGGGATGTGTTGAGTGATGTGTCGAGGTTCTTCTCATCAAGGTTTGTCTTTTCATCAAAGTTTAGAGACAAAGTGGTTTGGTCAAAGCTCAGAATCAAAGTCTTTTTGTCAAAGTTCAGAAATAAAATCTCGTTGGAGGAGTTCATGCTGCAGTCATTAACTCTTGAAGCTTCTTCCAGCTTCTCTGATGTTGTCTATTGTTTTGACTGCTACGATGTCTTATCTTGATCTGCTTCTGAGCAAATAGTTGTGAACCAAGTTACGAGAAGGCCCAATTTGTCCATAGCATTAAGATGGATGGCTGGTTGAACCACTCATGGACCAAATGAACCTCTTATATCCTCCCCTCTACGTGAAGCCAGGTGTCCTATCAGTTCTTTGTCCTTCGCAGTTGTTATGATGTTGTTATGATACTTCGCAGTTGTTGACATTGAAAACCTTCTGGAAGCTTCCCCTTATCAGTTGTTATTGAAAGTTGCAACCTGTCTACAGTTTCTGTACTGCAGTGTTAAACTGATGTCAAACTGTCCAGTTTAAACAGTCTGCACTTTGCTATTTTGCAATTGTGCATTTATACTGTAATGTCCAGTGCAAGTTAACACTTGCTTTCAAATGTACTATAAATGGACTATCAAAGTGAATGTCCAAATCCTTAAAGGGTCTGGTTAATCTTTATGTTGTCCAGTAGTTCAAAAGAGTTAAATGGGGTTTGACCCAATGTCCAAAATCCTTATATACTGGAATGGATAGGAGTGGGAAATTGGATGGGGATCTGCTGCGCTGCATTCCTGCCTACTTTCACATCCCAGTAATTTGCCACTGGAAGTGATATGTGACATACAGTGTATCTGCCTATATAGGGGAACCTGTATTATAATCATATGCAAATGATGGAAAATACATCATCCTGTGTATTTTGCATCATTCAACCCAAAGGAATAATGGATGCCAAGATGTCTGTTTGCCCTGGGCATCCAGCATTGCTATGGTGGTGGTGGTGGTGTAAGTGCGTGGGGGGAGGGGGGAATTTAATTATTGAAATCACAAGAGCCTGTACAGTATGGTCACAAATCCAAAAATTCAAAAAAATACAACACAATGCTGCAACAGCCCTACAAGGCCTGGGTCAGCAAGTGTCTAAGCCCCATCCTGGAGAACTCCCTGACATCGGCTGAGAAGTCCATCAAAATATTTAAATGATCCTGAGGGTGGAGGTTCGGCCAGGTTCAGAAGAGTAACTCTGTGGCAGTCAGAAGTCTGACCAAGCTGAAGATCTGCCCTCCATACTGTAAAAGTTGAATATTTAGACCATGAGTTTTTCTTTGCTGCTGATGAAAGTTCATTGAAAACCTTAATAATTTTGGTGTCTGGCTCCTTCTAGGAATTTTTGGACAGCGTACCAAAGTGCAGTTCAAGCTGTGCAGTTCAAAATCAGACCAATGACAACCATGTCAAGAACTAGAAATGTTTATTTATGCTTTTGGCAAAATAAGTAAGAGAAGCAACAATGGTACAACTAGGTTATGTTTAATAGGGTATTGTTGAAATTATAAACGTTATGACATCCTCTATATTGAATACTCTTTGACTTCACTGGGACTTTATGATTTTTAGGGTCCGTCTTGTAAATTGACCCTTTAATAGGATTATTTTCTGGAATAATCCATATTCTAGTTTGCAATTTATTGTTTTTTTAAAAAAAAGTTTGGCATTTTTTGGGGGGTTTTGAAGGAAGAAGAGGCTTCTGCCACTTTGTCGTAATAGCATCAGAACCAGTGAAACGACAGGGGTGAAATCGATCCTGGGTGGTAGCCCAAACCAGGCAATAACAAATCAGCAGCTCATTTTACGGCCCACTCTATTTTCGTTTCCATCCGTTTTGTGCTACTACCAAAGACCAATTTCATCCTAATGTGTTTTGGTATGATTTACAGCACTGTACTGTTCATTTGTACAGAAGTTAAAAATACTTATTCATAAAAACGGTCTCGTAATCTGACAGAAGGTGAAAGTAAATCTAGTCATCTGATTACAGTGCTTTTTGTACACTCAAGGTAAAGAATGTCAGTACTAAGGGAATGTAGTATTTTTTTCACTTATGGCAACCAATGTCAGTATCAAGCCTCCAAGATGACAATGTCCAAACCCTGCGTCTGAACTCCAACATCACAAGTGTTTTGTGCTTTGTTCTCCTGTCCACTGTGAATAAGATAGGGGTTGCCCAAGTTCATTTCATTTAGTAACCGTCGCGCTAACAGAGATTAAAAGGAGACTTTCATTCCATCAATCTGAACAAGATTCAATTCCAGCCTGACAGGTGTGAAAGAACAGTGTTCTAATCCAGCATGCTTCTGGTCTCTCCATCTGATTGGATTTTCAAATCTAAGCTATGCAATCAAATTACTACAACCTAAAATCTAGCTCTCAGATTCAATATTTCAGATCCGAATTGCACAGTTTCCACTCTCATGTTACAGGGTATAAAGCTGTGCTGCATCCCTTGTACCAAATATGTTCCTTGTTTCAAATTAAGAAGACATCCAATTGATTTGATTTCCTTCTTTTTACATGTTAGTAAACAGAACTGTCAATCCTTGACAAAAAGGATGACTTTCAGTACAGAGGAAAGCAACTTTTTTCTAATTGAAACCAATTTAATCCTTAATACAGACCACATAATTAATGAAGAAATAAAACAGAAAAAGATTGAAATATGCAGCACGTGAACCATCAGCTGGAAGAGGTAAGTTAATGTTTGACCTTTAAGGAATATTGGGGTAGAAATTCCTTTGCGTTTCACCAAGATTTTGAGCGCGAAAGCGCCATTTCACTTACCAATTTTGCGGTGGAACGAAAGTACGCACACAAAGCAGCGGGCACCATACTGGTTAAGGCACTCATTAGGCATCCCTAGTGAACGCCTGAAATGGCCTCATTAAAATATGTAAATATTAATCCTGCACTTGTATTAGGGAAATTGGTGCCTGGGGGCGTTTGATTCCCTCAGTCTTATGCTTGCCAAGAGAAACATAGTGCGTACATTCAGGAAACAGGCTGAAGCAGCAATATTTAAATAAGTCCCCACCTCCATTAAGTTAAGGCTCTGGATAGTCGTTTTTGGCCGCTGGGGATTTTTGGAGCCAGTTTTTGATACAATTTCGTTGTTGAAGAGCTGACTTTTGGCTGCAGCTGTGCTGTTTGACTTCACTGGCTGCAGGAGCACTGGAATAGGTGGACATGTTATTGGGACTACCATTGAGGATGCCACAGTGACGGCAACAGCACAGACCTATGGAGGTTCAAGGAAGAGGGTGAAGGTGGCAAAGGCCAAGGAGGCCTTACAGCATACGGGTCTTCTAGAACATGATGTCTTACCTCAACATGACAGAGGAGCAGCGTATCAGGTGGCTACGCTTCAGAGTCAGGCAGTCAATGCTCTATGTCAACAGGAATTGGAGCTAAATACCAGGGCACACACGGCACTGCCTGCGGCTTTGAAGGTTATGGTGTCTCTCAACTTCTATGCCACAGGCTCATTCTAGGCTGCAACAGGTGACATAAGCAACATTAGTCAGTTTGCTGTCCACACAGTCATCAAGCAGGTGATGGATGCCCTCTTTGTAAGGAGACTCCAATACATCACCTTCCCAATGTAGGCTGCTGATCAGGAGGAGGGAGCTCTCGGATTTGCCCGCATCGTTGGATTTCCACCCACTCTCCTCCAATCACTGCAGCACACTGCACTCCACCTCCGTCTGCTGCTACTGCAGTGCTCTGCACCTGCTACTCTCCTCATTATTACTTCCCTCAACTCAACACCTGTGCCATCTTTCATACACCAGAAACACTAGTCTACCCTGACATGCACATCCTCAAAACATCTCATCAGGCTAACTAACACACTCCTTTCTTTCTCGCAGGAGAAGCTGGAGCAGATTAACAGGGAGCAGACAGCCACAGGAGGAGGCCCAGCATCCATACACATCCTGTGTCCTCTGGAACAGAGTGTAATGGGCATTGTGTGCAGAGAGTGGGTCAGGACTGTTGCTTCTGGACTGGCTGGAGGAGAAGTCCATCAGGGATTTTAGCCCTCTCACCCTCTTCCCCTTCTCACTGAAAATTCACCCTCATGCTCTATTCATAACAAAATGCTGCTGCTTTCAGTAGTCACTCATCTGTCTCTGCCTTGCCATTAACTGCTAACCCTTTTCCCTTTCAAATCCTGAAATACCAGAGGGCACAGCTGGATCAGAGGAAGAGCAGGACATCCTTCCAGAAAATCCAGCATCACTCAACCTAACCCGAGCAAGCACCAGGTCAGAGACTGCCACCCCACTTAGTATGGAGGCTAGGATAAAGCAGTCTGCACTGGGAATTTCATCGATCACAAATGCACAAGAGCACAGGGTAGGTGGACAGGATGGCCCAGGAAACATGTTACCGGAAGGCAGCTCACATCATAGCCCTGCTGCAGAGGGCGGAGATGAAGACCTCGAGGGCACTGGCAGATAGCACGGAAGAGTTCAACTCCAACTTGTGTGGGGTCTTCGCGCACGGCATCCACACAATACAGTCAACCATGGTGTGAGTGGTCATCTATATGAACACTGCACTGAGACCCACAATGATAGAGACTCTGGTTGCAGGTTCGACAGCTTCAATGGAAGATCAGACTGCTGCCATCTTGGCTCTGGGTTCCAGCATGCCCTCTGGCTTGCAAAGCATGAAGGAAAACGTGGATAGGGACCTTGAGAGCATCTCATCACTCCTGCACTCTATTCTCAATCAGACCAGTGGGAATGCTTAGGTGCAGCCCCATGAGAGTGGCGCTGGCCCCGTGGGAGAGGGATATACTGTCCTTTCTCCGGATGACAGCATGACTGCTCCCCTGCCGACTTCACTATGGACAGCTATCCCAGCAAACATGATAGGGCTGAGCTCAGAAGAAACTGTAAATCTAAATCGATTCAGTAGCAGAAGGGTCAGTAACCAGAGGACACAGATTTAAGGTAATTGATAAAAGAACCAGAGGCGAGATGAGGAGAATTTTTTTAATGCAGCGAGTTGCAATGATCTGGAATGCACTGCCTGACAAGGTGGTGAAAGCAGATTCAATAATAACTTTCTAAAGGAAATTGGATAAATACTTGAAGGGGAGACATTTGCAGCGCTACCGGGAAAGGGCAGGGGAATTAAACTAATTGGATAGCTCTTTCAAAGAGTCGGCACAGACGCGATGGGCCGAATAGCCTCCTTCTTTGCTGTATCATTCTATGATTTTATGATCAGAATTGGGCCAATTCTGATTAATTGATGAATATCTCAATCTCTTTCCCCCACCCCCCCACGCCCCCAAAGTGAAACTACTGAAAAAAACAAAGCTGGGCAGGTGGAAGGAGTATCAATGGGAGAGCATTTTGCTGGTCGTAATCATAATTCAATTAGATTTAGCATAGTTATGGAAAAGAACAAATATAGAACAGGGGTAAAAGTCCTCAATTGGGGAAAGGCCAATTTTACTAAGCTGATAAGTGATTTAGCAAAAGTGGACCGGAAACAGTTACTTGAAGGTAAATTAGTGTCCGAGCATTGGGAGGCATTCAAGGGAGAGATAGTGAGGGTTCAGAACAAACATGTTCCCACAAAGAAAAAGGGTGGGACTGCCAAATCAAGAGCCCCCTGGATGACAAGGAGCATACAGGGTAAGATATGGCAAAAAAGGGAAGCTTGTGTCAGATACCGAGAGCTCAATACTGCAGAAAGCCGAGAGGAGTATAGAAAGTGCAGGGGTGAAATTAAAAAGGAAGTTAGGAAAATAAAGAGAAGACATGAAAAAATACTGGCAAGTAAAATTAAGGAAAACCCAGAGATGTTTTAAAAATACATAAGTGCAAGAGAATAACTAAGGAAAGGATAGGGCCTATTAGAAACCAAAAAGGTAACCTATGTGTGGAGGTGGAAGATGTGGGTATGGCCCTTAATGAATACTTTGCGTCTGTCTTTACAAGAAGGGGATGATGCAGAGATTATAGTTAAGGAGGAGGAGTGTGAAATATTGGATGGGATAAACATAGTGAGAGAGGAAATATTAAAGGGTTTAGCATCTTTGAAAGTAGATAAATCGCCAGGCCCGGATGAAATGTATCCCAGGCTGTTAAGAGAAGCAAGGGAGGAAATAGCGGAGGCTCTGACCATCATTTTCCAATCCTCCCTGGTTACAGACGTGGTGCTGGAGGATTGGAGGACTGCTAATGTTGTACCATTGTTTAAAAAAGGAGAAAGAGATAGACTGAGTAATTATAGGCTAGTCAGTCTAACCTCAGTGGTGGACAAATTATTGGAAACAATTCTGAGGGACAGCATAAATCATCGTTTAGAAAGGCAGAGGTTAATCAAGGACAGTCAGCATGGATTTGTTAAGGGAAGGTCGTATCTGACTAACTTGATTGAATTTTTTGAGGAGGTAACAAGGAGGGTCGATGAGAGTAATGAGTTTGATGTAGTCTACATGGATTTTAGCAAGGCTTTTGACAAGGTCCCACATGGCAGACTGGTCAAAAAAGTAAAAGCCCATAGGATCCAAGGGAAAGTGGCAAGTTGGATCCAAAATTGGCTCAGTGGCAGGAAGCAAAGGGTAATGGCCAACAGGTGTTTTTGTGACAGGAAGGCTGTTTCCAGTGGAGTTCCACAGGACTAAGTACTAGGTCCCTTGCTTTTTGTAGTATATATTAATGATTTGGACTTGAATTTAGGGGGCATGATCAAGAAGTTTGCAGATGATACAAAAATTGGCCATGTGGTTGATAGTAAGGAGGAAAGCAGTAGACTGCAGGAAGATATTAATGGACTGGTCAGGTGGGCAGAAAAGTGGCAAATAGAATTCAATCCAGAGAAGTGTGAGGTAATGCATTTGAGGGCAAACAAGGCAAGGGAATACACAATAAATGGGAGGATACCGAGAAGCGTAGAGGAACAGAGGGACCTTGGAGTGCATGTCCACAGATCCCTGAAGGTAGCAGGACAGGTAGATAAGGCAGTTAAGAAGGCATACGGGATACTTTCCTTTATTAGCTGAGGCATAGTGTGTAAGAGCAGGGAGATTATGCCAGAACTGTATAAAACACTAGTTAGGCCACAGCTTGAGTACTGCATACAGTTCTGGTCACCACATTACAGGAAAGATGTGATTGCACTAGAGAGGGTACAGAGGAGATTTAGGAGGATGTTGCCAGGGCTGGAGAATTTTAGCTATGAGAAAAGATTGGATAGGCTGAGGTTGTTTTCTTTGAAACAAAGGAGGCTGAGGGGAGATTTAATTGAGCTGTATAAAATTATGAGGGGCCTGGATAGAGTGGATAGGGAAGACCTATTTCCCTTAGCAGAGGGGTCAGTGACCAGGGAGCATAGATTTAAAGTAATTGGTAGAAGGATTAGAGGGGAGCTGAAGAGAAATTTTTTCACTCAGAGAGTGGTGGGGGGTCTGGAACTTTCTGCCTGAAAGGAAGGTAGAGGCAGAAACCCTCAACTCATTTAAAAAGTACTTGGATTTGCACTTGAAGTGCCGTAACCTTTAGGGCTACGGACCAAGTGCTGGAAAGTGGGATTAAGCTGGATAGCTCTCTTTCAGCCGGCATGGACACGATGGGCCGAATGGCCTCCTTCTGTGCCGTAACTTTCTATGATTCTATGTATCTCGCTTTGGGAAAATAGCATTAGTAGCAGAATTTGGTAATTTTGGACCTTTCTTCATATATGCAATGACATTTTTTTGCAGCAAAGTTTGTAAGCCACCATAACTGTTAGCTATGTAATTTTAGTTTCTGCAGGTGTCCCTATACGCAATCCAATTTCTGTGGTGGTGCAACAGCTATGTATGTGCAAGATATCTATTTCAGTAGTAATCTCATGGTACGGCATCCACATTGCCTCATTTTCTTGCCAGTCTAATGGCTAAACATATATGGCATCTTATTCCTAGTGGTCTAAGTGGCAATCAGTCTGTGACATCTGATTTCTATGACCTTCTCGTTGGTCCATTCGTGTAATTTCTCTAGCAGTCGAGTGGGATTTTGAATCAGATTTCTCAAGTGGTCTGCAGAGACTCTCCTTGCCTACCCAGCAGCATTTTTAAATGGACTTTAGGTTGGTAGAGTCTGAATTTCATGTGGGGCAAATTAATCTTAATATTTATTCTTGTTAGTCAGAGTAATGAGTTATGATGTACTATGAAATATTTTAAATATCTGAACTGGCTTCTGAAACGGAATTTACCTAAAATCGGAAAAAAAGCAAAATGCTCTTCCATACAGTTTTGAATACATGTCTTTACAAAATGGATTTCTCCTAAACATATTTCAGAGGAGACAGACATCTGTGAGTTAAGGGAGCTGTTTTAAGATTGGCACATGTAACCAACACTCTCTTCCTACCCCCTTCCCTCCCACAGGTTGTATATTATAAAATCCTGTAAAGAGTTAGACATATGGACTAGATTTTACAATATATGCTATAATGCAAGTAGTTAAAACATTATTGATTTATAAGGGCCAATATTAACCATGGTTAAAATCGCCCATGGGACTCACCCGTCGACGTCTCACACTCATCCCGTAGGTTCCAATTTTAACCTGCTCTTTTTTTTTTTATTCGTTCACGGGATGTGGGCGTCGCTGGCAAGGCCGGCATTTATTGCCCATCCCTAATTGCCCTCGAGAGAAGGTGGTGGTGAGCCGCCTTCTTGAACCGCTGCAGTCCGTGTGGTGACGGTTCTCCCACAGTGCTGTTAGGAAGGGAGTTCCAGGATTTTGACCCAGCGACAATGAAGGAACGGCGATATATTTCCAAGTCGGGATGGTGTGTGACTTGGAGGGGAACGTGCAGGTGGTGTTGTTCCCATGCGCCTGCTGCCCTTGTCCTTCTAGGTGGTAGAGGTCGCGGGTTTGGGAGGTGCTGTCGAAGAAGCCTTGGCGAGTTGCTGCAGTGCATCCTGTGGATGGTGCACACTGCAGCCACAGTGCGCCGGTGGTGAAGGGAGTGAATGTTTAGGGTGGTGGATGGGGTGCCAATCAAGCGGGCTGCTTTATCTTGGATGGTGTCGAGCTTCTTGAGTGTTGTTGGAGCTGCACTCATCCAGGCAAGTGGAGAGTATTCCATCACACTCCTGACTTGTGCCTTGTAGATGGTGGAAAGGCTTTGGGGAGTCAGGAGGTGAGTCACTCGCCGCAGAATACCCAGCCTCTGACCTGCTCTTGTAGCCACAGTATTTATATGGCTGGTCCAGTTAAGTTTCTGGTCAATGGTGACCCCCAGGATGTTGATGGTGGGGGATTCGGCGATGCTAATGCCGTTGAATGTCAAGGGGAGGTGGTTAGACTCTCTCTTGTTGGAGATGGTCATTGCCTGGCACTTGTCTGGCATGAATGTTACTTGCCATTTATAAGCCCAAGTCTGGATGTTGTCCAGGTCTTGCTGCATGCGAGCTCAGACTGCTTCATTATTTGAGGGGTTGCGAATGGAACTGAACACTGTGCCATCATCAGCGAACATCCCCATTTCTGACCTTCTGATGGAGGGAAGGTCATTGATGAAGCAGCTGAAGATGGTTGGGCCTAGGACACTGCCCTGAGGAACTCCTGCAGCAATGCCTTGGGGCTGAGATGATTGGCCTCCAACAACCACTACCATCTTCCTTTGTGCTAGGTATGACTCCAGCCACTGGAGAGTTTTCCCCCTGATTCCCATTGACTTCAATTTTACTAGGGCTCCTTGGTGCCACACTCGGTCAAATGCTGCCTTGATGTCAAGGGCAGTCACTCTCACCTCACCTCTGGAATTCAGCTCTTTTGTCCATGTTTGGACCAAGGCTGTAATGAGGTCTGGAGCTGAGTGGTCCTGGCGGAACCCAAACTGAGCATCGGTGAGCAGGTTATTGGTGAGTAAGTGCCGCTTGATAGCACTGTCGACGACACCTTCCATCACTTTGCTGATGATTGAGAGTAGACTGATGGGGCGGTAATTGGCCGGATTGGATTTGTCCTGCTTTTTGTGGACAGGACATACCTGGGCAATTTTCCACATTGTCGGGTGGATGCCAGTGTTGTAGCTGTACTGGAACAGCTTGGCTAGAGGCGCAGCTAGTTCTGGAGCACAAGTCTTCAGCACTACAGCTGGGATGTTGTCAGGGCCCATAGCCTTTGCTGTATCCAGTGCACTCAGCCGTTTCTTGATATCACGTGGATGAATCGAATTGGCCGAAGACTGGCTTCCGTGATGGTGGGGATATCGGGAGGAGGCTGAGATGAATTATCCACTCGGCACTTCTGGCTGAAGATGGTTGCAAACGCTTCAGCCTTGTCTTTTGCACTCACGTGCTGGACTCTGCCATCATTGAGAATGGGGATGTTTGCAGAGCCTCCTCCTCCCGTTAGTTGTTTAATTGTCCACCACCATTCACGACTGGATGTGGCAGGACTGCAGAGCTTTGATCTGATCCGTTGGTTGTGGAATCGCTTCGCTCTGTCTATAGCATGTTGCTTCCGCTGTTTAGCATGCATGTGGTCCTGAGTTGTAGCTTCACCAGGTTGGCACCTCATTTTTAGGTACGCCTGGTGCTGCTCCTGGCATGCTCTTCTACACTCCTCATTGAACCAGGGTTGATCCCCTGGCTTGTTGGTAATGGTAGAGTGAGGAATATGCCGGGCCATGAGGTTACAGATTGTGCTGGAATACAATTCTGCTGCTGCTGATGGCCCACAGCGCCTCATGGATGCCCAGTTTTGAGCTGCTAGATCTGTTCTGAATCTATCCCATTTAGCACGGTGGTAGTGCCACACAACACGTTGGATGGTGTCCTCAGTGCGAAGACGGGATTTCATCTCCACGAGGACTGTGCGGTGGTCACTCCTACCAATACTGTCACGGACAGATGCATTTGCGACAGGTAGATTGGTGAGGACGAGGTCAAGTATGTTTTTCCCTCGTGTTGGTTCGCTCACCACCTGCCGCAGGCCCAGTCTAGCAGCTATGTCCTTCAGGACTCGGCCAGCTCGGTCAGTAGTGGTGCTACCGAGCCACTCTTGGTGATGGACATTGAAGTCCCCCACCCAGAGTACATTTTGTGCCCTTGCTACCCTCAGTGCTTCCTCCAAGTGGTGTTCAACATGGAGGAGGACTGATTCATCAGCTGAGGGAGGACGGTAGGTGGTTATCAGCAGGAGGTTTCCTTGCCCATGTTTGACCTGATGCCATGAGATTTCATGGGGTCCAGAGTCAATGTTGAGGACTCCCAGGGCCACTCCCTCCTGACTGTATATCACTGTACCGCCACCTCTGGTGGGTCTGTCCTGCCGGTGGGACAGGACATACCCAGGGATGGTGATGGAAGAGTCTGGGACGTTGGCTGAAAGATATGATTCTGTGAGTATGGCTATGTCAGGCTGTTGCTTGACTAGTCTGTGGGACAGCTCTCCCAATTTTGGCACAAGTCCCCAGATGTTAGTAAGGAGGACCTTGCAGGGTCGACTGGGCTTGGTGTTTTGCCGTTGTCGTGTCCGGTGCCTAGTGGTCCGATGCCGGGTGGTCCGTCCGGTTTTATTCTTATTATGACTTTTCGTAGCGAGCAGGCAAGAGGGACATCTACCGGAAACCGTTGGGATCCTTCTTTAAATATTCAGATTGGGCTCTGATGATGTCATCTGGGCCCGACTGCTATTTTAACCTGACGTCTGCATGGGGAAGCTGTTGTGGTTTTCCCACCAGGTCAACCAAGTGGGAAGAGAAGTTGGGGCCAAAAGAGGACCAAAATGTTTGAGCTGTATGGTCCTCTGATTTCATTAGTGGGTTGTTCTTCACGTAGAAAACTAATGCACTTTTTACATTGAAAGAGGAATTTCACTTGTGCCTCAGTAGTGTAAAAGACATTTATGTAGAGCAATCCTTTTTGAAAAAAATCAATTTCATTGGACTGATCTCTCCTTATTGTTGCCAGGACAGCCATTTTGGAATCATGATTCCAAGCAGCTGGGCTATCCCATCATACATTTAATGTAATACCATCGTAATATATATTTCCATTATTTAAAACAACGAATTGAAAATTTGCTGAAAATATAAAGCTTGCTCATGCAAAAATTCGATGGGTAAGCATTCTGTTGATTGCTTCAGTTAATCTGACTTTACACCACTATTTATAGCATACAGCACCATTAGAAAATATTCTGTGATTTCATACATACAATATCAGACTGGACGAGGACAAACTAGCCAATTTTTAACTGGTGCGAACCACCCAATAGACTTCTGTAAGACGATTTCGGAGTACATCTATTTATCAATAATATAATTCTACAAGATAAAAGAAGGAAATTTCGTTCTGGAATCTGGCAATAATACGGTATCTTTTTTACTTCAGAATTTCAGGATCTTTGTGTAGTCAATTTAACCAAGCAGAGATCACTCACGGGGCTGGCATTTAAAAGTTATTTGGCCAATTGTTCATCTCACGAGTCCAATGTGAATCACTCAAAAGGTTAAAACTTTTTTTGTTTGGTATAATCAGCTCTTGAAAGCTATTCTCTGGAACAACACATCTCCCATTTTAGTAATTTGACCCTTAACAATATCACCTGAGTCAAATCAAAGTTAAAAGTAGTTTTTTGTTGTTTAAATATAAAATCGTGCATGGAATAAATTGTAGTTGCACATTTCATGAGAAGTTTAATTTTTTCTAGTGTAAAACTGTACTGCAAGGAAAGAAATCATATATTGTTGACAGCGAGAGGCACAAAAAAACCATTATAAACTTCAAGAGTTGATTTAGTTAATATTATGCTGTAGGATTCTTATTGCCTTATTTTCATTTGAATGAGTCGACTGGTACTTGCTCTTAAAATACTTTGGGTTTGTATTTCTTCCTCCCTGTCAGACAGGAATGCAGTATAATGATGAAGATGGCAGTGCACCACTCAGCACTTCATTCCCGTTGACATTCGGGTCACTACCACTTTAATGGTGATCTTTAAATGGACAGCCCAAACGCCGGAAACATGCAGGAACCTCATAGGCCTATGTAAATTGGGGTCTTATGACATCAAAGGACTCCACCCATTGGTAGAGTGGTTTAATCAATGGTCCTTAAAGGGACCTCTGCGGGCCACTCCAAAAAAGCTTTTTTAAAAACTTTTTAAACAATTTTTGTTGGACCAGAAGGAGTTCCTCCTGACCCCACAAAAATCAACTCCCCAAAAGTTGACTCCCAGATGCCTGATCCTCCTTGGCCTTCCGAGTCCAGTAATATCTCACTATAAAGTCAAGAAAAAAATTCTAGGCACTGATGATACAGAACGGGTACCGTTTTTGTAATTGTGTTATGCAGTAGGAGCCATTCTTTGTTCAAATGTGGTATCAAACAGGGACAAGTATACTGCTATAAAAACAGCAAGTAATATTAGCTTTATTTATAACTTTTGTTTAAAAAAATAAAGAAATTGAAAATCTACATTGCTGCTGCCATGGAGGAAGAATATGGCAGCTATTTGTGGTGATTATGCAAATTTGCATGTTGCGAATTATGGGCTGTGGATTTGAATGCAGCTAGCAAGAGGATTGATTTTATTCACTTTCTTTTTGTAATCCTTAGACTACTAGTAGGTTTAGGGAAAGATGAGTAAAATATTAAGGGAACCATTATTACTACAATATTAAAACAGTACTGTAAAAATAAATTGTAAAAATAAATCATAAAAATGTTATAGCTATTACTGAAACATGGCTAAGGGAGGGGCAGGACTGGCAGCTCAATGTTCCAGGGTACAGATGCTATAGGAAAGATAGAGCAGGAGGTAAGGGAGGAGGGGGAGTTGCGTTCTTGATTAGGGAGAACATCACGGCAGTAGTGAGAGGGGATATATCCGAGGGTTCGCCCACTGAGTCTATATGGGTAGAACTGAAAAATAAGAAGGGAGAGATCACTTTGATAGGATTGTACTACAGACCCCCAAATAGTCAACGGGAAATTGAGGAGCAAATATGTAAGGAGATTACAGACAGCTGCAAGAAAAATAGGGTGGTAATAGTAGGGGACTTTAACTTTCCCAACATTGACTGGGACAGCCATAGCATTAGGGGCTTGGATGGAGAGAAATTTGTTGAGTGTATTCAGGAGTATTTTCTCATTCAGTATGTGGATGGCCCGACTAGAGAGGGGGCAAAACTTGACCTCCTCTTGGGAAATAAGGAAGGGCAGGTGACAGAAGTGTTAGTGAGGGATCACTTTGGGACCAGTGATCATAATTCCATTAGTTTTAAGATAGCTATGGAGAAGGATAGGTCTGGCCCAAAAGTTAAAATTCTAAATTGGGGAAAGGCCAATTTTGATGGTATTAGACAGGAACTTTCAGAAGTTGATTGGGAGAGTCTGTTGGCAGGCAAAGGGACGTCTGGTAAGTGGGAGGCTTTCAAAAGTGTGTTAACCAGGGTTCAGGGTAAGCACATTCCTTATAAAGTGAAGGGCAAGGCTGGTAGAAGTAGGGAACCTTGGATGACTCGAGAGATTGAGGCCCTAGTCAAAAAGAAGAAGGAGGCATATGACATGCATAGGCAGCTGGGATCAAGTGGATCCCTTGAAGAGTATAGAGATTGCCAGAGTAGAGTTAAGAGAGAAATCAGGAGGGCAAAAAGGGGACATGAGATTGCTTTGGCAGATAAGGCAAAGGAGAATCCAAAGAGCTTCTACAAATACATAAAGGGCAAAAGTGTAACTAGGGAGAGAGTAGGGCCTCTTAAGGATCAACAAGGTCAACTATGTGCGGAACCACAAGAGATGGGTGAGATCCTGAATGAATATTTCACATCGGTATTTACGGTTGAGAAAGGCATGGATGTTAGGGAACTTGGGGAAATAAATAGTGATGTCTTGAGGAGTGCACATATTACAGAGAGGGAAGTGCTGGAAGTCTTAACGCGCATCAAGGTAGATAAATCTCCGGGACCTGATGAAATGTATCCCAGGACGTTATGGGAGGTTAGGAAGGAAATTGCGGGTCCCCTAGCAGAGATATTTGAATCATCCACCGCTACAGGTGAGGTGCCTGTAGCAAATGTTGTGCCTTTGTTTAAGAAGGGCGACAGGGAAAAGCCTGGGAACTACAGACCGGTGAGCCTGACATCTGTAGTGGGTAAGTTGTTAGAGGGTATTCTGAGAGACAGGATCTACGGGCATTTGGAGAGGCAGGGACTAATTAGGATCAGTCAGCATGGTTTTGTGAGAGGAAAATCATGTCTCACTAATTTGATTGAGTTTTTTGAAGGGGTAACCAGGAAGATAGATGAGGGCTGTGCAGTAGACGTGGTCTACATGGACTTCAGCAAAGCCTTTGACAAGGTACCGCATGGTAGGTCGTTACATAAGGTTAAATCTCATGGGATCCAAGGTGAGGTAGCCAATTGGATACAAAATTGGATTGACGACAGAAGACAGAGGGTGGTTGTGGAGGGTTGTTTTTCAAACTGGATGCCTGTGTCCAGCGGTGTGCCTCAGGGATCGGTGCTGGGTCCGCTGCTATTTGTTATTTATATTAATGATTTGGATGAGAATTTAGGAGGCATGGTTAGTAAGTTTGCAGATGACACCAAGATTGGTGGCATTGTGGACAGTGAAGAAGGTTATCTAGGATTGCAACGGGATCTTGATAAATTGGGCCAGTGGGCCGATGAATGGCAGATGGAGTTTAATTTAGATAAATGTGAGGTGATGCATTTTGGTAGATCGAATCGGGCCAGGACCTACTCCGTTAATGGTAGGGCGTTGGGGAGAGTTATAGAACAAAGAGATCTTGGAGTACAGGTTCATAGCTCCTTGAAAGTGGAGTCACAGGTGGATAGGGTGGTGAAGAAGGCATTCGGCATGCTTGGTTTCATTGGTCAGAACATTGAATGCAGGAGTTGGGATGTCTTGTTGAAGTTGTACAGGGCATTCGTGAGGCCACACTTAGAATACTGTGTACAGTTCTGGTCACCCTATTATAGAAAGGATATTATTAAACTAGAAAGAGTGCAGAAAAGATTTACTAGGATGCTACCGGGACTTGATGGTTTGACTTATAGGGAGAGGTTAGACAGACTGGGACTTTTTTCCCTGGAGAGTAGGAGGTTTAGGGGTGATCTTATAGAAGTCTATAAAATAATGAGGGGCATAGATAAGGTAGATAGTCAAAATCTTTTCCCAAAGGTAGGGGAGTATATAACGAGGGGGCATAGATTTAAGGTGAGAGGGGAGAGATACAAAAGGGTCCAGAGGGGCAATTTTTTCACTCAAAGGGTGGTGAGTGTCTGGAACGAGCTGCCAGAGGCAGTAGTAGAGGCGGGTACAATTTTGTCTTTTAAAAAGCCTTTGGACAGTTACATGGGTAAGATGGGTATAGAGGGATATGGGCCAAGTGCAGGAAATTGGGACTAGCTTAGTGGTATAAACTGGGCGACATGGACATGTTGGGCCGAAGGGCCTGTTTCCATGTTGTAACTTCTATGATTCTATGAAAAATGTTAATACTTTGATTCTATTCATTCTACCATTCCTTTTACCCTAGTCACAAGCTTTACAAAAAACAGCGAAGGGCAATTCTTATTAACAATAACTTACACTTGTATAATACTTTAGACATGGAAGAGCATCCCTAAGCATTTTATAAGGGCAAGAGGGAGAGGGGCAGGAATCAAATACCGAGCAGGAATTGGGAGAAGGTGATCAAAGACCTGGGCGAAAAGGTAAATTGGGAGGAAGCTATTGAATGTGGGGAGAAACATAACAGGAAGGAAATGCCGATGAAGGTATGATGGTCTGATTTGATTTGGATCAACTGTGTGTCCTGTTTAATCTTACTTTAGAGAAATTCTTCCATGGAGGCAACCTAACAATGTGGAGACACCAAGGATGAGGTGTGCATAGCCTTGAACTCACCATTTCTCACATGCTGAAGTCTTTGATTTCAAGCCATCTGTGAGAAATAAAATCAGACTGTAAGTTAATCCATTGCCATACTCACACTTGCTAGTAAGTAGTTACAAAATGGCATTGGCCAGAGACATGGAAACATGCTACATGTCTGTCCTCTCTGCCAAGTAACAGTGGAAAACGTGGGAGAAGCAAGAAAAGAAAATTAACTACAAAATGACATATGAAAAATGGTGTTTAATTTTACTTTTAGAATTATTGTAAACTTATAACTATGTTTGAAGTCGATACAGCACATAAAATAAATGTAATATATTATGAATTTTTATAAATATTGCTGCAAAAATATTAAATAAAAAGGACTGTGTATAGAATATTTGGATTTAACAACCAATAAAGTATTTGTTACATCATCATTGAAACTACAGCACAGAAACAGGCCTATGCCAGCGTTTATGCTCCACACGAGCCTCCTCCCTCCTTATTTCATCTAACCCCATCAGGATACCCTTCTATTCCTTTCTCCTTCATGTGCTTATCTAACTTCTCCTTAAATGCTTCTATGCTATTTGCCTCAATTACTCCTTATGGTAGTGCGTTCCCCATCTTTACCAATCTTTGGGTAAAGAAGGTTCTCCTGAATTCCCTATTGGATTTATTAGCGACAATTTTATATTTATGACCTCCAGCTTTGGACTCCCCCCACAAGTGGAAACATTTCCTCTACGTCTACCCTATCATTATCTTAAAGACCTCTATCAGGTCACCACTCAGCCTTCTCTTTTCTCGAGAAAAGAGTCCCAGCCTGTTCAGCCTTTCCTGATAAGGATATCCTCTCAATTCTGATATCATCCTTGTGAATCTTTTTTGTACACTCTCCAATGCCTCTATATCCTTTCTATAATATGGAGACCAGAACTGTGCACAATACTCCAAGTGTGGTCTAACCAAGGTTCTATACAATTTTAACATAGCTTCTTTGCTTTTCAATTCTATCCCTCTAGAAATTAATCCTAGTGCTTGATTTGCCATTTTTATGGCCTTATTAACCTGCGTCGCTACTTTTAGTGATTTGTTTATCTGTACCCCAAGATCACTTTGCTCGTCGATCCTGTTTAGACTCTTATTATCTAAGCAGTATGTGGCCTCCTTATTCTTCCTACCAAAGTGCACCACCTCACACTTATCTATATTGAAATTCATTTGCCAATTACACACCCATTCTGCAAGTTTATTAATGTCCACTTACATTTTGACGCATTCTTCCTTTGTATTAACTATACCCCCAATTTGGTGTCGTCTGCAAATTTTGAAATTGTACTTCCAATCCCCGAATCCAAATCATTAATGTAAATTGTGAACAACAGTGGTCCCATCACCGATCCCTGTGGAACACCACTTCCTACCTTTTGCCCCTACTCTCTGTTTTCTGTTTCATAGCCAACTTGTTATCCATTCTGCTACCTGTCGCCTGACTCTACATGCTCTGACCTTGGTCATGAGTCTACTTTATGGTACCTTATCGAAGGCCTTTTGAAAATCCAAATATATTACATCTACTACATTACCCTTGTCTACTTTCTGTAACTTCTTCAAAGAATTCAATAAGGTTAGCCAAGCATGACTTTCCCTTTTGAAATCCATGCTGACTACTCTATTATATTTTCATTCTCTAGATGTTTATGGCCTTATATTTCATCTTTGAGTAAAAATTCCATTATCTTTCCTACCACCGACGTTAAGCTAACTGGTCTATAGTTGCCCAGACTTGTATTTAAAAAGGGAGATAGAAGAAGAATAACATTAGCTGTCCGCCAGTCCTCTGGCACTATTCCCTTTTCTAGTGAATTTTTACATATATGTAATAGTGCCTCTGCTATCTCCTCCCTAACTTCTTTTAATATGCGTGGATGCAATCCATCCAGACCAGGATGTTCTGCTTGAGATCCCAGAACAATCAATAGCCAGTCAACAACTCGCTCTAAATATATCTCCAAAAATATTGAGTGGGGTTGAGTATTATCAAAAAGTATTTCATGCTTGATATGTGCAACTTGCATTTTTCAGTAAAGGGCTTTGAACTAGCAATTTCATTTTGTTCCGACAATAATCATGAATGCGCTGAGATGCAGCCGTCACAACCTGAGGTAAAACAATATTTTGTAGGAAATAGATTTAAACAGCATAATTATTTGTGAGAATTTTGAGTGCTACACAGGCTGCATTTCAAAACTATTGCATTCACAATAAAGCTGCATAGCCAACTAGAGAAGCACTCAAAGTGTGCTTTATCCTTTAATCTGTTAGCCATTATTAACTAGTGTTGTCAGTTCATCCCCAAGCTGCACTGTTACAGTAAAGTATATCTACCTCATTGTAAGAACAGAGAAAACAGGCATATAACTCAGAGTTTCCTGGAAAATGTCAGCATAACTACGACATAAGGGCGGCGATGCAGCATTTCTTTGCGAGGAAATTCATATGTAACTGCTTTATGCTGGTTTTATGCTGAAACATTACTACACGTGAATTTCCTCATTCATTTACGCTGTTTCCAAGAAACATCTGCCGAAACCCCTGCCTCTCATTTACATAGCCCCACCCCATGCAAAAGACCAACTTACGTTAGTTTCCTGGAATTACACGAATATTGTGCTGGTATAGTTCTATGCCCAAAAATTTCATTGCACTTGTATGTAAAATCCAGAATGCCATGTGCCTGTTTTATGACCTTTTCTCCTCCATTCTAATCATTAAAGACCTAAAGGGCTAAAATTGCACTCCCAGCACATAGAAAGTTCCTGTGCTGCATTATGGCCCAAACTCTCCCAGTGCAGATGTACACTGACTGCCCTGAAATTTGCACTCTAGCTTATTACAATAGCTGCCTGTGCAGCTTTTGTAGGGAGCAGCCCAATGAAGTAAGTGGAATTTCTGCTCATCGAGTCCGAATTAAAGGGATGCATTCACTTAAAGATCAGTGCGTCTAAATGGAAGCAAATATTTATTTCAGCTTTATCAAGTTTCAACATCAATTTCACATATTTGTGAGCCTTTGCCCAGCCTGATGAGAAGAAGAAACGTGACAGGTCTCAATGAAGTGAAAGGAAACCCAATGTGGCTGCACAAAACTAATCCTTTGGGCAAGTGAATGAGAGGTACAGCAGCTGCTCCTATGATTCAGAGATGGCTCAGGGCACATGCAGCTGAATGAGATGGGTGCAAGGAGGGTTGCCTAATTCAGCATTTCATAACACCCTCCCCAGAGGACACCAGGGCACCATTAATGGCAGCAGGTGGTAAGCAGGCTCAGTGCTGCACACGCTACCTGCAGGACCTAGGAACAAATGGGAAGAAGATAGCACATAAAGGAATCTAACAAGGAAACAGTACTAACCAAACCATGTACCGTATGGATGGCCCAAAGGATGCTTTCCGCAAAGTGTTGCCTGTTCCACATGTAATCCTCAGCTATCTCAAGCCCTCATGCAAACTTACAGCTCATTCTATGCATCTCTTGCATACCAATGCCTCAGGATTCCCTATTTGAATCTCTTCATCAATCAGGTTTCTGCCCCTGCTATAGCATCGAAACAAGCCTAACCAATGTCACAAATAACATTCTCTGTGACTGTGGTGCATTATCTCGCCTCATCCTCTTCAACTTTTCTGGGGCCTTTGACAAGGTTGACCACACCATCCTCCTCCAATGACTATCTTCAACTGTCCACTTGCATGAGACTGCCCTCAACTGGTTCCACTTGTACCTATCTAATCATAGCCAGAACATCTGTACCAATGGCTTCTCTTCCCACAAGGACACTGCTCTGAGTTTTTCATTTCCTCTATGCCAGGCTTGCATCTCTCAGGAGATGTAGTTGAGTGTTTTTGCTCCCGATGAGCTTATAAAAAATGTGTCATAACAGAAATATTCCCAAACCGCCAAGGAACTGTCCTGATATTTAACTAGTCGGCATTTATTATATGAAAACTTCCATTTATTGATTCCTAATATCAATCGGTTTATTATATCTGAAAATAAATCGAAAAATACGTGATTCACACTTGAAACACGACTCCTTGGGGACAGATATAACTTTTAGCAATAGTGTAAAACCAGCGATATTGGACTGGCTGCCCACTATATAACTCTCCTAATGTACCTTTTCATTGACTTATGTGGAAACGAAAATCCGGGAGGTGTACAATGGTCGGTCGATCGGATATCGCCCGTTTTTCACTTTCACCAAAAGTTAAAATTCCCCCATTGATTCTACAAGTTAACCTACTGATCGGCATTTTCAAAAGTTTGAATTTTATTTGGTTCCATGCCAAGGGAATTTTGACACACCAGAGAAAAAAAATTCAAAAGATGCTCTGTAACATTATCAGTCAGGAAGAAAGTTCAAAAATAAAGCACATGTGACTCTACTAAAGTACAACTCAAACATTTAAGTAAGGCTAGAGACTCAGTAATACATCTATTAGAGTTTTAATCACAACTCCATTACTATAGGTCAAGCCTCTGTGCTCATGAGCATTTTATCTGGACAAATAATTTGTTTTGTTTTTCTGTTCCACTATTTCTTGTTTAACCTACAAGTGGGCAACCCATAGCATTGATGTGAAACAACAACCAGGATATCTGAAGTTTAAAAAACATGTTTATTGTTCTGACTTTGTTACTGGAGTAAAACCAGATGCAAATTGGTAAATTCTGCACTTCCTCTCATTCTGCGGCTCATCTCATCGAGCAGCAAAGTGACCTCATCACCATGAACTAGTGTGAGGTCACGCGCTCAACCCATTAACAGACGTATAAAGCTGTTCAGGTATGAATTGTGCATTGATTGTAATGTACATGAACTGAGCTGAACTGGACTGTAGGAAAAAAGATATACCCAACGACAATGCAAGGCAGTCTAAATTCAACATTGCTGTGCCCATTTTTCAGGTGCTAAACGGGCACAATGATGATGAATTTAGCAGTACGACAGCCTGCGCCCAATTTGCGCGCGTGTCCGGGTCACTGCTGAATTCATGCTGACATTTTTTAGGCGATCTTAATATTAACATGAGGGTCCTGCACCTGAATAAGGACCTTTTCCTAAATTTGTGTGTAGCAGCACCTGATTCACTGATTCTTAATCTCAACAAGGAAGTCATTGCCTTAACAGTCGGGAAGCATGCTGCAGAAGTGCTTTTTAAAGGGATACGCACCTCCATTAAGGGAAGTCTTTGTTTGGACTTGATAGGCTGCTGGAGATTGTATTGATGATTTTTCACTGTTTTGCTGAGCTGAACTCAGGGAATGATCTTTGGGAGGTTCTGCACTCTTTCAAAGGATTGGCTTCCCAACATTGTTGGTATGTGAGTATTCTATTTGATCTGACTTTGGGGCTGCGACATGAGGAGCAGGGGCAGCGACAGTAGCAAGGAAGGCAGAAGAAGGCTGCAATGGGTGCCAGTAGAGGTGAAGGAGGGCAGCATGGAGGAGGCCTTTCACCATGAGGTTGCACAGGAACCGGATTTCCTACCTCCCCTTTACAGAGGAGCAGTGCGTCAGGAAGGCAGTGACTGAGCTCTGCCACCTGCTCAACCAACTGCAGCCCAACACCAGGACATCCACAGCACTGCCTGTGGCTATGAAGGTCAATGTAGCCATGAAATTTTAAGCATCAGGCTGCTTCCAACATCCAGCAGATGACATCAGTAACATCTCTCAGTTTGCTGTGCCCATTGCAATCAAGGAGGTCACAGATACACTGTTTCCTAGGTGCTAGGAATTAATCACCTTCCCAATGGAGGCTGTGAAGCAGCAGGAGAGAGCAGTGGGCTTTGCGAGAGTTGCTGGATTTCCTCAGGTGCAGGGTGTCTTCGACTGCACCGTTGTGGCCCTGCATGCTCCCGTACAAGGCCAAGTCCTCTACTACAACAGGGAGGGATTCCATTCCATAAAGGTGCAACTCAGCTGCGACCATAGGCAACAGATTATGCAGATATGCACCGGTATCCTAGTAGTGGTCATGATGCCTTCATCCTGCGCCAGTCCTCAATACCTCCCCTCTCTTCCAACAAGACCATTGGGTTAGAGGCTGTCTGCTTGGGGACAATGGTTATCCCTGTATAACTGGCCCACGACTCCTGTCAGGAACCTGGGCATAGACATGCAGCAAGCACACCAGTACCAGGGTTCTCATACAGCAGTCCATCGGGATCCTCAAGCAAAGATTCCGATGCCTCCACAGATCTGGAGGCAGCTTCAATATAGCCTGGAGCGAGTGTCAAGATTTGTCATTGTGTGCTGCATACTGCACAACTTTGCCTTGGAAAGGGAACAAGCATTGGAGCCACAACAGCAGGAAGAAATTGAGGAATAAGAAGAAGGGGATCAGGAAGCTGAGGCTGCAGAGGAAGAACAAAGCTCAGAGCTCTCAGACAGCAACTCATTCATGAGAGATTGGTTTACGGATAGGAAACAGAGAGTAGGGATAGACGGGTCATTCTCAGGTTGGCAGGCTCTAATTGGTGGGGTGCCACAAGGATCGGTGCTTGGGCCTCAACTATTTACAACCTATATTAATGACTTAGATGAAGGGACCAAGTGTAATGTATCCAAGTTTGCTGATGATACAAAGCTAGGTGGGAAAGTAAGCTGTAAGGGGGACACAAAGATTCTGCAAAGGAATATAGACAGGTTAAGTGAGTGGGCAAGAAGGTGGCAGATGGAGTATAATGTGGGGAAATGTGAAGTTATTCATTTTGGTAGGAAGAATAGAAAAGCAGAATATTTTTTAAATGGTGAGAAACTATTAAATGTTGGTATTCAGAGAGACTTGGGTATCCTCGTTCAAGAAACACAAAAAGTTAGCAAGCAGGTACAGCAAGCAATTAGGAAAGCAAATGGAATGTTGGCCTTTATTGCAAGGGGATTGGAGTACAAAAGTAAAGAAGTCTTACTACAATTGTACAGGGCTTTGATGAGACCTCACCTGGAGTACTGCGTACAGTTTTGGTCTCCTTATCTAAGGAAGGATATACTTACCTTAGAGGTGGTGCAGCGAATGTTCACTGGATTAATTCCTAGGATGAGAGGGTTGTCCTATGAGGAGAAGTTGAGTAGAATGGGCCTATACTCTCTGGAGTTTAGAAGAATGAGAGGGGATCTCATTACAACATACAAGATTATGAGGGGGCTTGACAGGGTAGATGATGAGAGTCTAGAACGAGGGGGCATAGTCGCAGGATAAGAGGTCGGCCATTTAAGACTGAGATGAGGAGGAATTTCTTCACTCAAAGGGTTGTGAATCTTTACAATTCTCTACCCCAGAGGGCTGTGGATGCTGAGTCGTTGAATATATTCAAGGCTGAGATAGACAGATTTCTAGAATTTAGGGGAATCAAGGGATATGGGGATCGAGCAGGAAAGTGGAGTTGAGGTCGAAGATCAGCCATGATCTGATTGAACTGTGGAGCAGGCTTGAGGGGCCATGTGGCCTATTCCTGCTCATAGTTCTTATGTTCTTATGAATGTTCCCTCATCTCCTCAATGCACCAACAGTTCCTTTGTCCACCTAACCCAGTCCTCCTAACTACCATCTGAATAACTTCAGTCTAAATTCATGGGTGTTGCCCTTACATGGCTAAGAATATCAAGACCAACAGCAATCCGAGAAAAAAAAGTTTACTTTGCAAAGATACTTCATCACTCTTCATTTGACAATTGCTTATACTGAACATAGAGAACTAAAGATTATCCTTGTGCAAAGCCCTTGTGCTTGCTTACCTATTCCAGTACTCCTACGAGGTGCATCCCCAGCATGAATGTCCATTGAGAACTCCTGAGATAGGTATGGTGAGCGACCTTGAGTAATTCTGGCCATAGAGGACCCAGCTGCAGACAGCAGTGCCTCGGCAGTACCAACAAGGACACTGGTTGACAGTGTGGCGGGGGGAACAGGCATGCTGTCCTCCTAAGGTCAGCAGAGGTAGATGAGTGGCTGCTGAAAGCAGCAGCCCTTTGTCATGAATAGCGTGTGAGGATGAGATTTCAGTGAGAAGAGAAAGAGGGACTTGTTCTCCAGCCTCTCCAGAGGCCACTCTCCTGACGCGCCTCCTGCCCACAATATCCAAGATAGTCATTTGCACAGGGAACACGACGTGTATGGATGATGGGCCGCCTCCTCTGGCTGCCTGCTTCCTGTTACTGGGCACCAGCTTCTCCTTCAAGAAATAAGGGAGTGTATTAGTAGTAGCCTAGTGAGATGTTTTGAAGATGTGTCCATATGAACAGGCGTGTAATCAGAGCGCAACAACCATTTTGCCCCGTTTTCTGGCGATAACGAATTTAGGCCCCCAAGGTGTTCAGCATTTGCTGCAGTGCAAACACCCCATTTAAAATTTTGATTTGAAAAAGAACTTTAAGTGAAGATGTTCGTAGACTTGGTGATCCTGAACGCAGATGGCCCGGCGTCGACTGCATTCAGAGTAGCCCAATTTCGAGAAGGGGTCCTGAAACAGGTGTTAGGCCCCCTATTTGCAAATGCAAAGCCTTTACCAATACGGCAGGCAGTGCACTTCCGGGGCGAAATGTGTGCATAAATGCCGCCCACCACATTGAATGCTTAGGTGAGTGTTTTACCCTTGTAAAATGGGAGGGGCATCAACTCAGTTCAAGGCCAATCACTCTGTTGAGAAAGCTTTATAACAGTTTCAAGCTTGCTGCAGTTAAATATATTGAACTCATTGATTTGTTAATCGTATCTAAATTATAGTGCTAGAAACATGGCAAAGGTGGCAGAAGAGTTGACTATCTTCAGGAAACCCTGGCAAGGCTGGCAACTTCAATATTCTGCAAAGCCTATATTTAGCCAATGACATAATGTTGTGGTCCTTCACACAGTATTTCTCGAGCCTGTAGAAATCTCTTCAGGCAGTATTGTGTTCGGAGAACTGTATTCTCTGCATGCAGAGGTTCAAATGCAAGTTAACTATCAGCTGCTGCACCAGAGTTGATAGAACAGTCAGACTCTGTGAAAGTTCTGGAATTTCTATTTGCATTCCAGTACAGATTCTTCAGATTTTTCTGTGCTTCAGTAGCAACTATAGCAGATTTTGTGAAACAGCTGTCCTTGCTACAGTGCTCTGATGCATCTTGTTATCACACATAGGTTAAACTGGTGAATGTGTACACAGAATTATATAGGGCTCGATTTTCGCACCCGATCACGGGTGCGTTCCTGGCGGGGGGGGGGGGCTATGAAAATCGGGGATTCCCAGGGCGGGTCCGGAGCCCAGCTCCAACCCGCCCCATTTCCGGGTTCCCCACTGACGCGCTGACAAGCGCGCGCAGCCCCCGCATGTGGGACTCCCGCCGGCAATCAAAGCCGGCGGGTGCCACTTAAGGTATTTATCGAGGTATTTCAGGTCATTTAGAGACCTGATTAACGTGATATTTCAGGAGGGTTGGGATTTTGCAAACAACTGGGATTGTTTCCCGTACTGGGGGAAACACTCCCAGTTCAAATGGACGCGTTGCAGACATCAGCCTATGGCAGCTGCAAAGGTCCATTTGATAGGTGGGGGGGTGGGGGGCGGGGGGGGGGAGACCCTCACTCATTGCAGGAGGCCACTCTGTCACTTTGGACAAAGTTTGGCCTCCACCACCCTCCTCCTAACAATCAAATTCACCAACTTGCACACTTACCCCAGTGTCCAGACACATGTACCTACCTTGCAGACCCCCTCAGATGTACATCTTCCGGATGGGGGCTGCCGTAGCTGCAGTCATGACCTCCACGGAGGGCGAACAGCATCACCAGCCTCGCCGTCCACACCGTCCGCCTCTGACACATGGAGCTCCACAACACAGTACTGTGACACATCCACCTGCACAGCAGGAGGGAGGGCAACCGCAGAGAGAGATGCGTCGCAGAGGGCACTACCCTCACCACAGGGTCCACAGACCGAGGCTCAGCTTCCTGGACCTCTGTGAGCAGCAGTGCACACGGAGGCTCAGAGTCACTCGACATGTAGTCGTGGACATCTGCAGCCTCCTTCATGCTGAGCTGCTCCCAGCTGGCCCGAGCACCATCTTCTTACCTGTCGCTGTCAAAGTCACCACTGCCCTCAACAACTTCTCCTCCGCATCCATTCAGGTTGCCACCGGGGACATCACCGACGTCTCTCAGTCGTCTACACAAAACAGCCCTGCAAATACACCTACACCCACTCTGCAGTGACACAATGGGTGGCATCAGTTGTGGGTCTTCATTGTGATCCTCAGGAAAGGGCATTATTGCACAAACCAGACAAGATTTGCAAAGACGTGACAGTAGTGGTGCCAATATAATATGTAATGTGAGTTGCTCAGAAATTAAATATAAGTAAAAACCATGACAAACCCTCAAACACCCTTGTGCATCCCCTTCATGCTCACGACACGTTTGCCTTACGCTGCCTACTGCACATATGTGATGCATGCCCTGTGGCTGCAGCACAGGTAGTGGCAGGTTGAGTGAGGCTGACTGTGAAAGAGATGCATGAAAGGGTGAGTATGAGACAGAGCCATGAGATTGTATGAGGATTGGGTTGAGTGGTACTGGCGAGGTGAGTAAGTGCAGGTAAGATGAGGATGAGGTTTGAGTGGGTGTGAGGAGTGATGTGACAGAGTAGTGTTGGCAGTGCAGAAGGAGATGTGGGGTGGGGGCAGTGATGTGGCAGACGGAGTATAGGGGAATGAGTAAGTGTATTCACTTTGGCTGACCTACTTAGGTCATTGCAGCGCCTCCTGCACTGTATGCAGGTGAGCGAAATGTTGGTGGTGCAGGTGACCTCCTCTGCCACCTCGAGCCAGGCCTTCTTGGTGGCAGAGGCAGGCCGCTTCCTCTCGCCCGCCGGGGGGAAGATCTCTGTCCTCCCCCTCCTCCTCACCCCATCCAATGATAGCTGGAGTGAGGCATCATTAAACCTGGGAGCAGCCTTCAACCTGGGCTGCTCCATGCTGTAATTTTTCCTATTTCTTGCAGCATCAGTCAGTGGAAGACTGCCCCTTTAAATAGAGCTCCTCCGGCTGACAGACCTTACTGCGCATGCGCAGTCCGCCCGCCGCGCAGCTCAGCAGCGGGGAACCCGGAAGAACAGGTAAGTGGATCCAATCAGCCTGCGATTACGCGCGGGGCAGACTTATTTCACCGGGCGCGTTACCCACGCGCCCAACCAACTCCCCGCCGCCATGGTAATATCGGGCCAATAGAATCTACAGCACACAAACAGGCTATTCGGCCCACCTGGTCTATGTCGGCGTTTATTCTCCACACGAGCCTCCTTCCACTTTAATTATCTCTTCCCACCCTGCCCCTCTATTCCTTTCTCCCTCATTTATGCATCAAGCCTCCCCTTAAATGCACCAATGTTATCTGCTGCAACCACTCCATGCGGTAGCGAGTTCCACATTCTTTATGTAAAGAAATTCCTCTTAAATTCTTTATTTGATATGCTTGTGACTATCTTATATTTAAGTCTCCTTGTTCTGGCCTCACCCACAATAACTTACAAGTAATAAATATTCTACTAATATGCATACCTCAATATTTTTGACTTAAGCAGTCCATGACTGCTGGAAGTTTGATATGCCACTTGGCAGTCTGCCTTCAAAGTTGATCATGGTTCATTCGCATCAGATAACAGGAAAGTTGAGTTTTACAAGCATTGTAAGGTTACACCTACCTTTTATTAGTGTTACATTACAGGAAGAGATTACTGTACTGAAAAGTCAAACTCCGTTTTTGTGCTTATTACGTGATGTTTTACTATGGATGTATTAGGTTATGTACCCTTTGTAGATGTTGTTCTGCTGTAATAATATGGTGGTTGGTCATTGGGTCATCTGTAATTACTGTGGATGTATGTATATGTTCTCTAAAATATAAAACAATGAGTAAAATATTGTAAAAAGAATGTCAATGTTTACTAGGGAATTATATGACTGTTTTTGTTAATACTTGTTCTACAACCTACAATGATGAACACTATGATACCATTTTTTTTTAAAGCTAGAACGTATAAAAATCCTGTTGGAATCCAAATTAATTTCAACATTTTGATAAGAATCCAACAGGAAAACTGACATGTTTTAAATTGTCTTATATTATTCTATTAACCAGCCTATTGGGATCTCTTACCAAAATAAGCACATGACACATTACATGCATTTATAAATGATAGTGTGAGGTATTCATTGCATATTAGAAATTGTATCAATGACTTCAATGCACTTGCAAATATTCTTCTGACAATATTTATTAACTGAAAGAGAGTTTCAAAAATGATGGTGGATAGTTAGAAATAATGATGGGCATTTAGAAAAGTAATTTAAAAAACTTAAGCTACTATTAATGAAATGGTCAATTAATATTCAGAACAGTCACGGTAGACATTTATAACATTTTATGCACAATTGTGGGTTTTCTTCTTAAATATTTGCTGCTTGACATATCACATGCTGATTTTGCTGTAATACTTTCTTATGGCTTGTTTCATCCCCTCAGCTTATTATACAACATTTTGCTCTGACGTTCATGGTGTGCACAGCACAATGAAAGGATTGTGTGCTTAGTCAAAGATATGTGTTACCTTATTCCAATCTCACAAGCTGTAGACTTCAGTGCCAGATATTAAACAAATCCATTTCTAAATCTGTACTTCAGATAAACTGATGAGACTAATTTCACCAGAAGCAGAAATTTATTTTAAAAAGGAATTGTTTCATAAACAGTGTCGTGAGACAGGTTACATCATTGCATCATAAGAACATAAGAAATAGGAGCAGGAGTAGGCCAGTCGGCCCCTCGAGCCTGCTCCGCCATTCAATAAGATCATGGCTGATCTGATCCTAACCTCAAATCTAAATTCATGTCCAATTTCCTGCCCGCTCCCCGTAACCCCTAATTCCCTTTACTTCTAGGAAACTGTCTATTTCTGTTTTAAATTTATTTAATGATGTAGCTTCCACAGCTTCCTGGGGCAGCAAATTCCACAGACCTACTACCCTCTGAGTGAAGAAGTTTCTCCTCATCTCAGTTTTGAAAGAGCAGCCCCTTATTCTAAGATTATGCCCCCTTGTTCTAGTTTCACCCATCCTTGGGAACATCCTTACCGCATCCACCCGATCAAGCCCCTTCACAATCTTATATGTTTCAAAAAGATCGCCTCTCTGAACTCCAATGAGTAGAGTCCCAATCTACTCAACCTCTCCTCATATGTCCACCCCCTCATCCCTGGGATTAACCGAGTGAACCTTCTTTGTACTGCCTCGAGAGCAAGTATGTCTTTTCTTAAGTATGGACACCAAAACTGTATGCAGTATTCCAGGTGCGGTCTCACCAATACCTTATATAACTGCAGCAATACCTCCCTGTTTTTATATTCTATCCCCCTAGCAATAAAAGCCAACATTCCGTTGGCCTTCTTGATCACCTGCTGCACCTGCAAACTAACTTTTTGATTTTCTTGCACTAGGACCCCCAGATCCCTTTGTACTGCAGTACTTTCCAGTTTCTCACCATTAAGATAATAACTTGCTCTCTGATTTTTCCTGCCAAAGTGCATAACCTCACATTTTCCAATATTGTATTGCATCTGCCAAATCTCCGCCCACTCACCCAGCCTGTCTATATCCCCTTGTAGGTTTTTTATGTCCTCCTCACTCTCCACTTTCACTCCCATCTTTGTATCATCTGCAAACTTTGATATGTTACACTCGGTCCCCTCCTCCAAATCGTTAATATAGATTGTAAAGAGTTGGGGACCCAGCACCGACCCCTGCGGAACACCACTGGTTGCCAGTCCGAGAATGTACCATTTATCCCAACTCTCTGCTTCCTGTTAGATAACCAATCCTCCACCCATGCCAGAATATTACCCCCAATCCAGTGATTCTTTATCTTGAGCAATAATCTTTTATGTGGCACCTTGTCGAATGCCTTCTGGAAGTCCAAATACACTACGTCCACTGGTTCCCCTTTATCCACCCTGTACGTTATATCCTCAAAGAACTCAAGCAAATTTGTCAGACATGACTTCCCCTTTGTAAAGCCATGCTGACTTTGTCCTATTAAATTATGTTTATCCAAATGTTCTGCAACTGTCTCCTTAATAATAGACTCCAAAATTTTACCCACCACAGATGTTAGGCTAACTGGTCTATAATTTCCAGCCTTCTGCCTACTACCCTTTTTAAATAAGGGTGTTACATTAGCAGTTTTCCAATCTGCTGGGACCTTTGCCGAGTCCAGAGAATTTTGGAAAATTATTACCAAAGCATTCTAGCACCCATTTTTCCTCCACATTTTGTCACTTGAATTGAAAAAAAATGGCAAGGTAAAACTAATGAACCAATCCTGCTGCCCTTAAGGTATTGGTAGTGGCAGTGAGGACAGTGGGGGGAGGGGAAACATAATCCAAATGAAGTAAGCACAAACTCATTCGAAGAAGAGCAGGGAGTTCTCCTGCAGGGTGTCCTGGCCAATATTTATCCCTCAACCAATATCACTAAACAGATTATATGGTCATTTATTTCATTGCTGTTTGTGGGACCATTGCTGTGCACAAATTGGCTGCCGCATTTCCTTCATTATAACAGTGACTACATTTCAAAAGTACTTCATTGGCTATAAAGCAGTTTGGGAGGTCCCATAGAAATGCAAGCCTTTCTTTGTTTTCCTTTTTATTCCAGTACCAATGTGCCATCGGGACTTTGACCCAAGCTTCAGAGCAAGCTGTGTCTGATGGATCCAGCTCAGCCTGTCCAAAAACATCATAACAAACCAACAATGCATTGTTAAGGCTGGTCAAACAATTCCTTTTGATAAAAAAGGAAAATGTGTATTTTTAGTACTTCCCAAACTCTGAGGGCATCATTTTTATTCAGAGCTGGGTACCCCACGCGTCCGCAGATATTTGCATGGGGAACCCGGAAGCGAATTAAGTGCGTCGCAATCTGTGGTCGCAACTCAATTGAAGGTGAGTATTTGAGCTTCGGGGTTTCCCGCGTGCCGGGCAGCCTGTGAGCAGTGAAAGGAGCTGCAAATCAGAGGGGGGGGGGGGGCGGGAGGGAGAGAGAGAGATCATCGGGCTTGGAAAAAATCAGAGGGGAGAGGGAGGTGGGGCACATGGACAACATCAGTGGGGTGGGGGGGCAGCATCGGGGATCGAGAGGTGGTGGTCAGCCAGCAATGCAGATCAGGGGGGGGGGCGTCCAGCATCGGTGGGGGGAGGGGGGGAAGTGGGGAGGGGGGAGCCAATTATGGGGTTCCTGTCGGCTAGGTGAGCTTGTTAGGCCTGGATGAAACATTCCTGTTCCTCCGGCCCACAAGCAATGCAATAAAGGCACTTACCTCATGGATCCGGCCCTTCCCACCTGCTTTCGCCTGACGTGAATCGGAAGCAATGGGAAACTCAAACAGGTAAGGTTAAATTCATTTTAAGTGTCCAATACATGAAATATTAAGTACCTCAATGAGGTACATTGCTCTTTTAAGTACCGACCCGTTGGTTTTAAGTGGGGGCGGGACTTCCTGGTGTCTGCTGTCCACATACTTACAAACCTGCCTGGGTTAAACCCAGAAGTAGACGAGTTGGAGCCAAGATGCGGTCCCACTCCAAAAAGTTATTATTTTAACCCCCCAGCTGCCCCCAACCCACCCGTTCTTGGAGGTTAAAATTTACCCCCAACTGTTCTTAAATATTGCAATAAACATATTTCTTTAAGGAGGCCTTTGTAATCCTGATTACTGATCTTTCCACTCATATGAAAGTCAGCAACATTATCAAGGCTTACACAACAGTGTTCACAGTCAGAAGATGAGAAAAAATAAGAAACGTAAATAACAGTATTCCAAAGGGAAGAATTGATCTCTATTGAAGAATGTGTAAGGTTCACACTCTGGTGTATATGGAAAGATTAGATGAATTGTCACTGAGTGGTGTCAGGGTTTCTACATGATTTAATGAAGCAGTCCATCATAAATGTGATCTAATTGAGAGAAACTGAGAACCAATTTTTACTTAATATGCTTATAGTCTAAATATGCTTTCAGGAATTAACAAAGACCTATGGCTTAACAAAAATTATTTTCCTTACTCTCACATATTTTATTTTCTAAAGCTTTTTCTTACATTTTTTCCTTCAATTGCTCCAACTTTCATCTAACAATAGACATGCCACCAAATGTCACAAGTAGAAACTCGTTGGCACACAGTTTCAGGCACAAAGGCGGCTATGCGACCGTAACGCACACTCAAATCTGGAGGCCCGAGGCTGGCCTGAAATTGGGCCTCATCTAAATAATCTGGACAAGTTGCCGGCACCCGTCGTGCCTTAACAGGCAACTCACCCTTCTGCAGAAATGAATTTCAGGCCACTTGCGTCATCTGCTACAGTCTCAGGTGAGTGCCGGGGAAGGGGGGTTTATCCCATATGCAGCAGTCATTAGGAGTGCTGTGGAGCTGGGAGAACCACTCCTGCTCCTCTTGGCTCCATGTGAATTTTTTTAAATTACTACAACTCACCTCTTCAAAGGCGACTGGTTCTTAGGCTGTATCCAAGCCAGGTGAAGCAGGCCCAGTGCCTGCTCCATTCCTCAGCACACCCATTTCCCGAGGGGCTCTAAAACAGGTGTTAGGCCCCTCGTTTACATATGTGAAGGTCCTAATGCCTGTTTTGGGCTGCCATCAGGGATGCCTGATAATTGTCAGACCTAATTTTGAGTCGGATGTCTCTCAGGTGTCCTTGGGGTGCAGTACGTTGGTCCCCGATATTGCCCATAAAACGGGTTCAATGAGGTCCAGTGTCTACTCCAATGTGTTTAGTCAAGAGCAGACAACAATGGAGAAAGACAAAGGACTATCTAATTCTATTGTTCTATTTAATTAACCTAAACCAAAGGGTAGCAGGTTGGTTGCTGAGGATAAGGGTTTTCCCTTCATCAATTGGCTCTTGGCTCCTTTCAGGAACCCAGACACAGATGCAAAGCACTGATATAATGAGAGCCATGCAACATCAAGGGTTCTGACTGAGCAAATGAACAGCCAAGTAGCATTGGCAGCTACCTATTTTATTTAAATTCCTTAAGTCTACCACCATGGGGCCTTAGTTGCATCCACATGATCGGGCGAGCTCCGAGCACAGCACCATTCTGTGCCTGAAAATGGGCTTAAACCAATTTCTATTCCGTTCTGTTTTGCAAAACTTCTAATAGGTTCTATAATTTGTTACTAACAGGATTTCCTGTGGTATAATTAACATTCTCTGCGTATCAGTGTGCAAGTTCTGGGAACTTTTTTCTTTAACAATTCCAAAGCCAAATTGCACACTAGAAGAATTTCTGTCAGGCATTTGGAGCACACGCTGTTAGTATGTTATTGCACAGTAACATAAGTCATTGGGTAATCACAGCTTAAACTGGTCACAAAAATATCTTCCCATTCAATATAGAGTTTGAAAATGAGCAACAAAACTTTCATGATGAGAATGCAGTTTGAACAGTCAAAATGTAGGTTATAGTAATCTTGACAGCATGCATGCTTTAAGTAGCATGGATTTTCTAGTGACTTATGGAATTATATGCATAATTTCATGGTCTGCTTTGGCAATTAAAGTCTTACTAAGATTCTTTGAGACTGCAGCATGCAAGCTTTCTCAGTGATCTTTCAGACATTATACAGGCATTGAACCATGAACTTTGTGACCCTATGCAATGTTAAAGCCAATATTCCCTACTGACACTTCTGTAGTTCAGAGGAAAGAATTGTATCTAATTTCAACTGAGACATTGTTCATGTTTTAATTTTAGTTCCAACATTAGAAAATATGTTTTTACTAATGCTGGTGCCGAGCATTAAATAAATATACTAAATCCAAACATGTGAAGCATGTTTGCCAGATTCCACCTGTGTAAGCTATCTGGAGGATATCGTTACTCTGTGGCCTTCAGGGAAGTATTTTTGTATCTTGGACAACAGCTTTGAAGCCAAAGCCCCATGAATGTACTCCATTGTCAGAGGAAAATGTGGCTACAGAACAGTTTCTAACTTTTGATTTGATGCGGTCCCCTCTTGTAATTCCAAAGATGTTGCTCACATTTTTTAGTACATCACAAATGGTATCAAACCAAATAAGAAGTCGTCAACGCTTTGGACATGTCACTGACCCTGCTGATGATTGAAACTCTAGTGTTTTCTGAATAATATTATTCTTGGCAACAATTATGTAAAAGAACTGCAATGGTTACAAAGTAAGCAGCAGGGAATTATAAAGATCCCTTTCTGTCTGTTAGTCTGACAGCTATGTAAAAAATGGCTGAGTGAGTTATTGTAATCCAACCACTTATTAATCCATTTTGTGAACTCACAGACAATAGATACACCTGTTGCTTTGGTGTAATTGATACAAATACATTCTAATGTGTCAATTTTCTAACTGGAAATTGTTACCAGAGGATTTAGGAATTATGGCAAAAGGTGACTATTTCCATTTTTACAATGAATTCAGCTACAGAAATGGTAAGAGAACAATCACAAGATCACAAGATAATTACGGATGAAGAATCATAGAATCATAGAAGTTACAACATGGAAACAGGCCCTTCGGCCCAACATGTCCATGTCGCCCAGTTTATACCACTAAGATGGTCGATCTGATATGACCTATTCTTTCAGGCTATTTTAATACTGCTTTAATCAACATTAATGCCAAAAGCTTGCAGCAAGGATTATAATGTAATGCATTGTGTAGTATGTTTGTGGAACTAATGTTAAAAAGCCATGAGTTTCAGATAACATGTGCTTCTATTTAGTTTAATGCATCTGGTAACTGACTGACTGGATTTCTGTTCTTATGTTTTTGTTTCCCTGTGGCAAAACTGTATTTTAATGTACTGCTATTTTGTTGATTGCTGTGCAGATGGACCAATAAGAGGGAGAAAAAAATATATTTAAAGAGAGCGAGGTTAATAGATTATTTGAAGGTTTTCCCAAGATTTGTCTCATTACATATTTATGATGAGCTCTTGGGCCAATTGGAGTCTGCGGGAGCTCGTTGTAAGAAAAGGGCAGAAATAGCATGCAGCTGCAGTTCTTAAATACTGCAATTGCTCAAAAAAAATTTGGTGGAGAAAGGATGGGAAATCCTGGACAAGTCTTATTGTCAGATTTAGAACAATAAAATTCAATAGCGCTGATTTTCCTTGCCCTTGTCCCTGGGGACTGCTTAATTCTCCAAGTGCAAAGTTCAAGAAATAGAGGCAGAGACTTAGACTGCCAGCTCTATCCTCTTAATGCTGTCCTGGAATTTCCAGGTCTGCACTTGGAGTTGAGCTTGACCTGCACTAGTTGCAGGCCGGGCCCAACCATTCAAATGAGGTAGGAGGGGATATTCTGGGTCTCCTGCCTCACTTTGTGGATCCTAAGTTGGCTGGGCAGCTGTACCCAATGATGCCCAGAAAAGATGGTATCATAGGTTGCCTCAGAACCCTCTGTGACTGGAAGCTTCGCAGGAATAACAGGACAAATTGAAGGTTTGAAGCTAGGCCTGCTGCTCAATTTTTGCTCCCGGTCCATCCCCCGCTCCCCATCCATCAGGACCTGCTGGCTGCTGATCTCCATTGTCCAAATCACCACAGCCAGCCTGGCACATTCCTCTGCTAGTGATAGGTCTTGTCAGAGAGCAGACCTATGCCTGGGGTGCCCTTGGGCCCTGTAAATGGCATGGGGCAGGAAATCCCAGCGATTCTGGGGTTGGGCAGGAGCATCGTTGTTCTGGTGCACTGTCCCTGTCTAGCATGGGATGGGGGGGGATCTGCGGCAAGAAAATCAGCCCTTGTATATCAAAATTACAAGCTTGCAGTAACTTATGGATGCAGGTGGACTACGTCTTCCAAAGCATTGGTCTTTTCCAGTTTGGTGTTTATGCTTTTATTATTGTTGCTTTCATTCATGGAAAAAAATATAACATTTGCTTTTCTCCAATTTTTTTAACCTGATGAAAGGAGTTCTGTGGCCTTGGAAGCTAATGTAATTCAAAAACATCTGGGGTTATCTCTCCCCATTTTCCACCACTCCTCAGCGAACTCCTCCTGAGGCACATCTAGATAGGAAATCCTACCCAATTTACACTTTCTCCTATGGAGAGACACTGAAACCTCCATTTGGTCCTTCTCCTCCTCAGTATAGATTGTGCCAAGAGCTGAGCAGAATGGAAGAGGGGGAGGACAAAGGAGGTCACCTGCACCACCAACATATCGCCCACCTGCATACAGTGCAGGAGGCGCTCCAATGATCTCAGTAGGTCAGCCAAAGTGAGTACACTTACTCATTCCCCTACACTCCGTCTGCCACATCACTGCCTCCACCCCACATCTCCTTCTGCACTGCCAACACTACTCTGTCACATCACCCCTCACACCCACTCAAAGCTCATCCTCATCTTACCTGCACTTACTCACCTCACCAGTACTCATCCCGCCACTACCACTCAACCCAATTCTCATACAATCTCATGGCTCTATCTCATACTCACCCTCTCATGCATCTCTTTCACGGTCAGCCTCACTCAACCTGCCACTACCTGTGCTGCAGCCACAGGGCATGCATCACATATGTGCAGTCGGCAGCGTAAGGCAAACGTGTCGTGAGCATGAAGGGGATGCACAAGGGTGTTTGGGGGTTTGTCATGGTTTTTACTTATATTTAATTTCTGAGCAACTCACATTACATATTATATTGGCACCACTACTGCCACGTCTTTGCGAATCTTGTCTGGTTTGTACAATAATTCCCTTTCCTGAGGATCACAATGAAGACCCACACCTGATGCCACCCATTGTGTCACTGCAGAGTGGGTGTAGGTGTATTTGCAGGGCTGTTTTGTGTAGACGACTGAGAGACGTCGGCGATGTCCCCGGTGGCACCCTGGAAGGATGCGGAGGAGAAGTTGTTGAGGGCAGTGGTGACTTTGACAGCGACAGGTAAGAAGATGGTGCTCGGGCCAGCCGGGAGCAGCTCGGCATGAAGGAGGCTGCAGATGTCCACGACTACATGTCGAGTGACTCTGAGCCTCCGTGTGCACTGCTGCTCACAGAGGTCCAGGAAGCTGAGCCTCGGTCTGTGGACCCTGTGGCGAGGGTAGTGCCCTCTGCGAAGCATCTCTCTCAGCGGTTGCCCTCCCTCCTGCTGTGCAGGTGGATGTGTCACAGCACTGTGTTCTGGAGCTCCACGTATCAGAGGTGGACGGCGTGGCCGGCAAGGCTGGTGATGCTGTTCGCCCTCCGAGGTGGTCATGACTGCAGCTACGGCAGCCCCCCTCCGGAAGATGTACATCTGAGGGGGTCCGCAAGGTAGGTACATGTGTCTGGACCCCGGGGTAAGTGTACAAGTTGGTGAATTTGATTGTTGGGAGGAGGGTGGTGGAGGCCAAACTTTGTCCCAAGTGACAGAGTGGCCTCCTGCAATGAGGGAGGGTCTCCCCCCACCCCACCTGTCAAATGGACCTTTGCAGCTGCCACAGGCTGATAGCTGCAACATGTCCATTTCAACTGGGAGTGTTTCCCCCAGTACGGGAAACAGTCTCAGTTGTCTGTAAAATCCCACCCCTCCTGAAATATTCCCTTAATCAGGTCTGTTAACGACCTGAAATACCACAATAAATATTGTCAAGTGGCATCCCGCTGGCTTTAATTGCCGGCGGGAGTCCCACATGTGGGGGCTGCGTGCGCACATCAGCGCGTCTGTGGGGAACCCGGAAGTGGGCAGGTTAGAGCCGGGCTCCCGACCCGCTCCGGGAATCCCCGATTTTCGAAGCCCCCCCCGCCAGGAACGCATCCGATAGCGGGTGCTAATATCGGGCCCCAGGACAATCCTGGAGAGTTGGCAACCCTAAGTATAAGCTTATACTTAGGCTTTTATATAGCTGAAAATCAGATCATTAGCGGCATGATTTCAGGCCAATAACCAGAAACTGAAGGGAGGAAGAAGGACATTTGAGCCTAGACTATGATTAATTTCAATGGGTTACTGCCAGTTGGAAAATCTAAACCTTGCTGTCTTGAAATAAAGTAAATTTTAAAAAACGTTTTAGAGAGGGGAGAAAAGAGAGAGGTTTTGTAACTTACACCTGAATCAATTATTTGTACCTAGTCACATGGCTGTTGTTATTTTGCTTTGTTATGTTTGGATTTTTACAGATGTTCGTTTTTTTACCTTCAGTGGTTTTGCGTTTTTATTTCGGTTCTGTATATCTGTACATGTGTTTTAGGGAACTTTAAACTCAATTATAAATCAAAGTTGAGCTATGGCTGTATAAATCATCCAAGTAGTGCTTCTTCCATATGGTAATAATTTGTCATTTTATGAATTCAATGTTTCATCAAAACTCGTGAGAGGCCTAAAAGAGAAAAGCTCGCTGTAGTACACAGCTCTGCTCTGCTGAATTTGGAGTTAGGCAGGTTGTCTTCGATCTGTAAAAATAGTTTGAGCTGTAAAAATTAGTTTTTCTACAAATTTTCCCTTGCAGAATTTGTGTAAAATTGTAGAAACACATGTTTGTACTTGCTGAAATAATTATCAGGTTAATGCAGGAAGAACTATGTCGGTAGATAACCTAAGATTACATGATGGTATCACTGGATAACAAGATAAGAACAGCTTATTCCCCAGCATCCTAAGCATAGCAATTACTAATAAATTAATTTATCAAGTGTTATAGATGGCGATTCTCGAGAAACATAATATATAAAAAGTCTTGTGTATAAGCTTTACTTATTGTAAGCATTACACGTACTTTTAGTTATATTTTCCCCATTACACTTTGCTGATAACACCCCTATTGCTCTAAAACAGTGTATTCTCCAACTCACTGTTTGCAATGGCAAGGGAGATCTGCTGGTATGACAAAATAATCCACACTTAACTGGGCAGGTCCCATAGCTTTGGTCACCTTCTCCTTACACACGGGCTGTATTAATCAAAAATCCATGGCTTATGGAGTGGTCAAAACAAAGTGGACAGAAGAGTTATTGTGCACTAATGGTCATTATGGAGTATGGGCTACAGAGAGTCACATAACATTAATGATTCTTTCTGAATATGTAACCAAGAGAGACTAAAGCTTCCTTTCTTCTTTACTTCACTTGAACACTCTCATTTTGATGTGCTCTTTATTTCCCTTAGCAGAGAGGTCAATAAGGGGGCAATGATTTAAAGTAATTGGTAGAAAGATTAGAGGGGAGTTGAGGAGAATTTTTTTCACCCAGAGGGTAGTGGTGGTCTGGAACTCACTGCCTGAAAGGGTGGGAGAGGCAGAAACCCTCACCGCATTTAAGAAGTACTTGGATATGCACTTGAAGTGCCGTAACCTACAGGGCTACAGACCAAGAGCTGGAAAGTGGGATTAAGCTGGATAGCTCTTTTTCGGCTGGCACAGACATGATGAGCCAAATAGCCTCCTTCTGTACCGTAAATTTCTATGATTCTATTGCTAGGAAGAGATTTTAATGGAATCAAGATTAAATATTTTAACAGGTCAGGCACTCAATTAAATATTTCAAGGTTCCCAGAGCTGCTGAATGATCAGATAAGAAGATGGACAGAGTTGAATATGGCATGTAAAAACTGTGTTATTTATGATTTTTAAATATTCCTTGGTACTTGATGCTTATTGAGATCTATTTATAGCCTGAAAGAAAATAAATTAAGGAAAAATGTCAGCACAAATTAACCAATAGTCAATAGTTTAGGTCATGCAGCTGCTTAGATTTTCATCTCAGTTTTGAAGAAAACCACCAGAAATCTGATTCTTAGTATAAAATAGTAATATTCTCACCAATACATTGATGAGTTTTTTAAATCTTTAATGAAAATGACAAATCTAAACTGCATTTCATTGAATATGATGAAAGCTCTTCTTAAATCTATAACTACCTTCCTCAAGTCCTATCCATGATACGTCCTTCAACTGGGATAGCAGGATTGCCTACTTTGTCTACCATGAATACTGCTCTGAGCTTGGTCATGAAAATAACTAATAGCCCTAATAACAATACTTATAGGGGGGGCAAACGTCCAGATAAAAAATAACTATGGATATATCTCCATGTTAAATGTTAACCATAAGATTTGGTTTTTAATCACTTTCAAAATATTAATCATCAGCTTATAGATGTATTTAATTCTCTCATGGTTGTAGGTAATTGTTCCCTGAAAGCGAGCTCACCCAATAGGCCCTGGTGAAGATAGCGATGCCCAAATTGTCGGCGGGAATGGGGCGGTAAGTCATTCCCCACCATTTTCTGGGCACTACCACCCCATTTCTGCCAGACAGGAGGCCTCAAAATCTCCCCCAATGAGTCTGTTGCAGTGATAAAACAATAATCTTATTTGATGGTTTATCATTCTGTAAGCTCTGTTTCTAGAATGAGATGAATAAGCTAACCTAGAGATGGTAAATTATTGTTCTTGGGAGACTCTCTTTGCTGTGTGAATTAAATGATAAAATAAAATTTAAAGTAAATTTGTATGTTTACTGTCAACTTTCATTCTCCAAGCTGCCAGTTGTAAGCCAGAAATTCTTATTGACAATGAACCTTTAAATCATCCAGCTTTCTGAGGGGATCCTTTCCAAAACGGAGTATTATTTGAAATCACAAACGTCTTGATGAGTACGTTTTGCATCAAACATGGCTATGTATAATGAATTAGAAGTAGGATTTTTTAAGTGAATAGAAACATCATGTAAGCCCCAGTTTTGCAAATGTAGCAAAATCAAGGCTTCAATTATCTGTGTCAGAAGCACATCTGCACCAGCAATAGCGAATCCTGTCTTAACCGAAATTTGCTAGGCCAGTCTCTCTCTCTAAATTCCATATACATCCTGCAGTAAGTATGATGCACCATAGTCCACCACTCAAAAGTGATGAGGAGCAAGTGGAAGTGGCAGGAGTTGAACAGGAAAAAGCAGACTAGGCTAAGAGCTCATGGCATTGCTCCATTATATGGGCAAGTAATTAGTATCCTACTGAGCCTGCTTTCACACAGAAGTTAATAGAAGAGCAAAAGGACTTCATGATATCCTATGAGTCCACCATACACAACCAGCAATGGCTGGTGGCGAATGTGCAGCAGTGCACCACCAACATTACTGCAGTTGTGCCTGAGGGATTTATTCAAATGCAGAGCATCATGTAGCAAGTGGTATCTTCATGGTCATCTGCGGGGGGGGGCGCAAAACATATGGGGATCAAGTGCAGTTTCTTTCACCAGCGCTGTGACTGCTGCAATTGACAACTTGGGCACCTGCTTAATGCAAAAAAAGGCTGCAGTTTTCCACCAACTCCAATTATGCCAGCCTTGCTTTAAGGATATACTAAAGCAGGCCATGCCAGTGAAAATGTTATGTGCCCTGGGCATGGTGTGAGTTCAGCAGGGGACCCACTTTACATAATTATTTCATTTAAATGAGGCTTGTGCTTGTTTGAAATGCAACATCTTCTTGCCCATCAAATTCCAGGGTTGCAAAATTCAGTGTGATGTGAATTAGGTGCATGAAGTGATGCCCAATTTCATGTCCTGCATCTGCCCACAATAAATTAATGGGTGGAAAATCATGGGAGCCCAAATTCATTCTATGAGATCCCAGCCTGCAAAGTTCTGCATGGGGAGCACTAACAGTAAGCATTTACCACCAAGGGAACAGATGCAAATAAAAAGGCTCAAGCAAAGGAGCTCTTCCAATACCTGTCACAGGCATTGCCAATGCCTATGCTGCTCGTTGGCTGTAAGTGTTCTTACTGCAGATGGCACAGCTCCCCGCTGACCCTGCAGAGCCAGTTGGCTCTCGCTCATTGGCCGGTAGGTGTGCCAACACTTGCAAATATGATTTCACAGCAGTTCAAGGAGGTACAAGGCAGCTGGTGCAAGATGCAGAGTCCTTTGGCAGGTGACAAGTGAAGGTAAAATTAAAGGAAAAACAAATTGTGGATTTATATCACCTCAGCACATAGTACCAACTTGTTTATTCATTGTGCAGCTCTTAATTTGACAGCGGAGGTCGATTTTGTGTGAAGTGCAGATCGGGCAGGTGGTGAGGGGGGTCTGCTCCGCCCACCCGATGATGTTGACGGGAGACCCATTCAATTTTGGTGGTCGGGCCTCATTTAAGTAGAACAGGCAAGGTGCCATCAATAATCGTGCTGCTTATAGGCAGCTCGTTGTTTGGTAGGCCGGGATATCTGGCAGGTCAGACACTCATCGTAAGTGTTCAGCAACACCTTAAAGGTGAGAGCTGGAAGCATCGAGAGTTAAATGGAGCAGCAGTTTTCAGGGCCAGGAAAATGTTATGAGCACAGGTTGTGCAAAGACAAGTTGTAGTGCTTGAATTAAGTGAGAAGACCGTTAGGGTCTTAAAATGGTGCTTTTACTGCCTTGACAGTTCATGAGGGCCTTTGCAGTTTGCTCCAGCTGATACATTCCACATAGTTTTAGCTTGCTGTGCCCTGCACAATTTCACCTTTTAAAAAAGGTCTTTGACATTCCTGGCAGACAATCCTAACTGCTTTGGAGGAAGGGGTACATGGAGAAGAGCATCGTGATGACTATCATTCAGAGGACATCTCAGTGATTGCTGCAAGGAATATCAGAGTACAACTGACCACCAATGTCTTCTCTTCAGTATAACACAGTCTACCTTTGTCATTACTGCCTTAACTGCTTCCCCTCCCTTGTTATTATATAAAGGACCGACCCTTCAATCCAGTAGCCATCCTAGAACATGACAACATATCAGACCTCTTTGCCCTTACTTAATCATGCCAATAATAACCACCTGATTGAAGTAGTTAGCTAGAAATAATGACATAAGTGCACATTCTATTTTAAAACACCAAGGTCCAAAGTGAACACAAGCCAACCTACTGTCTCCTAACACTGCGCTTCCCCTGGGTGGCTACACATGCTTTTCATTCTCCTATTATAGTGTTTCTCCTAAGTTCAACCTGAGGGCTAGTATTGCAAGAGGTGGCTGGCTATTCATATTCTACAAAAGGCCACATGGGTCTGAGGTGGCCCTCGTCTCATGGCAGCTTACTCCTAGGAAGGAGGTGCTGCCTGGGGCAGCCTGGTGTTGCTTCTTATGTGCCACTGGTGTGGTGCTTTGAGGGAGAAAGCCAAAGGCCTGGCATGTGCTGTTGGCTTGAGAGACTGTAGTTGATCAAGAAGGCGGCCCACCACCACCTTCTCAGGGCAACTAGGAACAGACAATAAATGCCGGCCTTACCAGCAATGTTCACATCCTGGATGTCCTTCCCAGAAGTCTCTATTACCATCTCATCCAAATATAAAACTTCAAAAGCCACCTCCAACAAGTTCTTCATATTTGCTGGTACTTTTCAAACATGTTTAAATCCAACAAATATAATCTGATATTTTGTGTTCCATCTCAAAATTTGACCTGAAAAGTCATCACAGAGAATTCACTCACCTGCCAAAACTCCAATCTCCCTCACTCTGCTAAAAGTTCCAACAGGGTCAAAGGTGAAAAGATTGACGGTGCATTATCAGAATTTCTGTAACAAAAAACAGAAACTTTTGACTTTAAACATAACAGGCCAGCTTCAATGTAGGCGAGCAGTATGCAACGGCCATTGGGACAGTAAAGTGGTTCTTTATTGAATAATCAATGCAATCTCACTTCAGCTTCGGGAGTAGGTTACATCCCAGCCAGTAAGTATTTCCTTCTGATTTCTATCAAGTTCACTGCAAACTAATTAGAACTGACATCTCAACTGATCACTATCTGTTCATTACCTTCAGATCACTGAGATTCAAAGTGGATGACCTCACACTTCCCCATATTGAACTCTGTCTGCCATAGTTTTGCCCACTCACTTAACCTGTTTATGTCCCATTGTAACTTCCTGCTCCCATCTATACAACTTACTGGGCATCAGGCTGGCAGTGGACTGAGCGATAATGTCGCCCGCCTAATTCGTCAGTGAGTGCCCCATCCGTTTGATGGTCAGGCCTTATTTACATTCTATTGGCGAACTGCCAGCGCATTCCCAGTGCAGATGGGCAGTTTCAGAGATCAGGATATTCAATGGGCCTGACCTGCATTTAAGGCTTGCAACTCTTAAAGGGGAAGTGCTTTTTCAGTGATGATTTGTGGGAGATGCAATTTTTAAACCCCACTGAGAAGAATGTGGACTTCCAGGGCTCCCTGTTTTTCTGATGGTGGTGTGGAGGTGCTACTGGAGAGGGAGCTCCTCTTTCCTTCTGATAGCAGACGTGTGCCAAGGGAAACCAGTAAGCAGACATGGAGAGAGGTTGCAGAGCATGTCAATGCCTGTAGCATTATACCCAAGACTTGGCTGCAGTGTAGGAAGAGGTTCAGTAATTTGGAAATCCATCAGACCTGTCCAGGCAGCAGAAGTGTTATTTGAGCAGCTGAATGGTCTGCTCAATGATGGCTGTAGTAGACCCATGGTTCAGGTAATATTACAGTTCAATTGGGAAGCGTGGGTTTTGGAGAAGTGCCATGAGCCAGGTGTGCAGGAGATAGCCCTTACTCCCAAACAGCTAGCCTCTGACTTGCTGCGCTGGGTCAGAGTGGGGGGGTTGGAAGACTGGCACAGTATGAAGTTGTTGTGGCAGCTGCCAGGAAAGCGGGTACAGACCTACATCTGTATGGTAAGCACTCACCAGCTGAACATTAAGGGAGTGGAAGCATTTACAATGTAACAAGATTGCTGACTGTTTGGAAAGAGTCCTGATGGATATACGGATGCAGTCAGGCACACCCTGCACTTGGGGGAAGTCTGGTATGTTTGCAAAACCTACAGCCCTTTCCTGCTGGTTCTTGATGTCCATGGGGAAGGTCTGCTTGATGCAGGCTTGGACTAGAGACTAACTAATATTACTTGTGTCGCCTGCTGCAGCCTGAATATTCTGCCTGGCCCTAAAGAAATCTTGCCACCTGCAGCCAGTCCCTCTTTAGCACCCCACCCCACCCAATCCCCTCCCCCCCAACCCCCACCCTACCAGGCTAGCCTATCTGCTCCCCTCAACATTCCCATATCTGGCTGGATCTGCGGAGGAGCCGTTGGGATACCTGCCTTCTCTTCCCCGATCAGTGGAGGTTCAGAGCTGGCAGCTCATTAAATTATTCCAATTAAACAGATTATCTAGTCATTTATCTCATTGCTGTTTGTGGAACTTACTGTGTGCAAATTGGCTATAAACTGCTTCGGGAAATCCTGAGGTACTAAATAGAATTACACAAAATCTACAGCACAGTAACAGGCCATTCGGCCCAAATGGTCTATTCCGGTGTTTATACTCCACATAAGACTTCGCCCACACTGATTAGCTCATCCCAACCTGCCTACATATCCCTCTATTCCCTTCTCCACCATGTATACATCAAGCTTCCCTTTAAATGTATCAATGCTACCTGCTTCAATCACACCAAGTGGCAGCGAGTTCTGTGTAAAGAAATTCCTCCTAAATTCTTTATTTTGATCTGTTTGTGGCTATCTTATATTTATATCCCCTTGTTCTGGACTTACCCATAAGTGGAAACAATTTCCCCACATCCACCCCATCGAACCCCTTCATAATTTTAAAGGCCTCTATCACGTCTCCTCCTAGTCTTCTCTTTTCCAGACAAAAGAGCCCCAGTCTGCTCAATCTTTCCTGATAGTTGCATTTCTCAATTCTGGTAACATCCTTGTAGATCTTTTCTGCATTTTCTCCAATATCCTTTCTAAAGGTACTGAAAGGCGCTATATAAATGCAAGTTCTTTCTTTCCAGCCATGAGAATGGTTCGGGCATCGTGCTAGTGCCATGGACTGGGCAGTCCAATCACTCTACCCACCACCCGTCTGATGTCTACCCAAAATGAGAATCGGCCCTAATATTTGTTACTCTTCCCATGTACTAATGAACTTAACCTCTGAATATGTCATCCTATGTGCTCTTCTTCCTCTCTGCTTCCTCATTATGTTGAAATTAAGATGCTCATCATTGACTCCAACATGAACTCATTCATTGCCAGAACCTCAAAATGTGGAACTCTATGGGGGCGATTTTTGTGTCCTGTGTAAGTGGGATGGGCAGTAGGCAGGGCATGAAGCATTTTCATTGTCAGGTCACATTTTAATTTTAACTTGATCAGCGAACTGCTAACATTGAATGAGCACTGACTGGAGACTCACCAATCAGGGGTGGGAGGGGGACAAGAAATCCAGTGGCTCCTCTAAGAAGCCAAACCATAAGTAGGCCTTTAAGGGGAGTAAGGCAATCTCGAAGAGGGAGTGGGTGAATAGATTTTTGTGGGACCAAGAGGAGTATTCAAGTTCCTCCTGGTCCCACAAAAAACTTTGGAAAATCATACCTGCAATGTTTCTGAAATGGCCTGTGGCAATCCCTTTAAGAACTGTTGAATGCTCAGTTCCATTGGATGAAGCACACACTCCACCCAATGGAATATCCAAATCGGCTTGGGGTCCTACAGGCGGTGTAGGATCCCAATTGGCATATTTGAGTAGGCTCTTACCCATTTCCTGGTGTGCTCCAAAACCATGCCAGACTCATCGGTGGGAACGGGGTGACAAGTAGTACACCACAGTTTTTGGCCCACTACCGCCTTATTCCTGCTCTAAAGCAGGGACGAAAATCACCCCCATTATCCCTCTCAGTCTTCCCTTCCCCCGACAATCTACAGGCTTTTAAAACCCAAGCTTGCCTTCAGCCAATCACCATTTCTTGATTTATCTCCTCTTCTCCCCCATTCTTTTCAAACTAGGTAGCATGCTGCACAGTAAGCCTTGTCCTTCACTTAGGTTCACAATAAAAGCAATTTTGATGCCTCATGACAATATGGGGTGAATTTTCCTCTGTACACCAGATGTAGCAAAATCATAAGTCTGTTTTTTTCAAACGCACGTTAATAATTTTGCTATATCTAGCAGACAGATGAAACCTTCCCCCACAATGAGGTATTATTAAGTTACAAATAAAAACAGAAAATGCTGGAACTACTCAGCAAGTCAGGCAGCATCTGTGGAGAAAGAAACAGAGTTAACATTTCAGGTCGATGAAAAGTCTGACAAAAGGTCATCGACCTGAAACGTTAACTGTTTCTTTCTCTACAGATGCTGCCTGACTTGCTGAGTATATCCAGCATTTTTCTGTTTTTATTTCAGATTTCCAGCATCCGCAGTATTTTGCTTTTGATTGTTTAGCAAAATCACATTTTATATTGAAATACTAGCGGTCTAAAAGGTTAATATATCTATAATATGTTTGCTCATTAGTTTTTAATCCAATCTGTTTTCAGAACACTAATAGCAAAATGAGAATTAAACATGATTCAAGATGATGAGATAGATCTTGGAAAGTGTCACCAGTAAGGATAGTCACATAACGTACCCATTATAAAATAATCTGTAATATTTTGTAAAAACTCTACCAAATAAATGTTCCTTACTTCAGAATAATGGGTATATACAAGTGCATATATCTGATACACAACTTTAGTGCAAGAGATATGTGAACCGATGCATTTTGAAATACATTTCATATATATTTTCACTCATACAATTTTTGCCGGAGTCTCATTTAAATTTTGTTTTAGAAAATTGGTGCTTATGGTAAATATTATTTGTAGAGATATATTTTTGTGTGAAATCTTATGACATGTCCTGTCATTTTTTTAAAATTAAAGGAGTGCATAGGGTTTTTGTGTCTCAAGGCAGAGATTATTTTCTTTTAAATTCTTGAGATATGAAAACACATTTAAATTCCTCACAGACACCTTTCTGTCAAAACAAATATGGATAGTCCCTTCCTGACAAATCACAGTCAATTTAAGCACCCTGGCCTCAAACAGCACTAAAGAATACTCTGTACATCACACTCCTACTAATGTTCATAATATGATATTGAGACTGACAATCCTTGACTATTGGTCAGACGAGAGATTTGCACATTTGGCCTTTACATCCATAGGGAGCATCCAAAGTGTTTCCTGTTCTTATAATAGATAACATAACATACCTATAACTATTACTGACAATATGAATGAAATGTATTGATTTTATTGTCTTTTGTCTTGTTTTATTGCAGCCTGGTAGCTTGAATTAACTAGGACACCATGGGAACAAACAGATCAGGAGTGCATTTGACCTCCAGGACTATAGGATCCAACACTAGTGCATCTCTACCACCGAGTACTAACTGCAAACTGATAACAAAAACACATCTTAAATCTAACAGCATGTTGAAACAGGCCCCTTCCAGAGACCTGTAACTACAGAATCTAAGATAAATGTTTTACCACAGTTTCGAGCAATGATGTTGTGCGGACAGCACAGCCTGAAACCAAAATATACACAGATCACAAGCTAAGAATTCATTTTCAAGATTTTAACATTAAGCTTGACATTAACAGGAATACACATGCCAGGAAGGTATTCCTTGATCACAGTAGTGGTTTACTCTAGCTTTTTATCATTAATAGTTCTGCAATATCTGTTTCTAGCAAAGTTATTTTTAAACAAATGATGTGTAATCCTTTATTCCATCCACAGATTTGTTCTGTACAATGTATTTCTCAGGTCATACTAGTGCTAAAGCACTGCGTTGGAAATTCTTTTATTTAGAAAGAACACCTTTTTGAGAACACAAGCAGGTATTTTAGATCACTAGGGTGTGTTCATGTGCAGAAGTGCACATGATTTTTATTATTACTAAAACAATATTGCCATCTACTGATGAGCACTGTAAATATAGCTGTCGGGCTTGTTACCTAACATTATTGTGTATATTTCATCTGCCTGTTCCTTGTCAGTATGTTATTAGAAATTATTTATCTTGAATTCTCTGTTTAATAATGTGAAACTGCAAGGAGATGGGAATCAATCCGCCATCAAATTAATAAAACTACTAGGGGCCACATTTTTGTTGCCATGGGATGTGTACATATTTAGGCACAAAAAAATTAGGAAAACAGACCCAACTTGTGTCAATGCATGAAATTTAAATTTTGTATCGTCCATGCAAATGTGATATATGTGCATACGCTTTACAAATGTGCAAAGGCAGCTTGAGAGGCAAAAATTCTGTGCATTATGCCAATTCTGTGCTCACAGTGCTGTGTTTGAGACAACAATTGCACTGCATATGCACACATTTCAAATGTATGCAATCACTTAGATGGAAACACTGTCCCAAGTGTATTGTAATAAGACCTGTGACAAAAAAAGCCTTTGGATTTTTTTTTGGTTTTACAAACATGGGACATTAAGCATATTCTAGATACTGCAGCTATCAGTAGCACTTAGAATCACTGCAGACAATGTCAGTGAGTCATTTGTCTGACTTTAATAATTCATTTCCCTTCCATAAAACTGTCAGCTCCAGTGTCTAGAGGATTGTCACTTTTGGGCACATACACATTTGCATTGGAAAGGTGATCCTCTTAAAAGTGTTTACAATCAAGTGTTGAATTCCTAATTGTAACATGTCAGACTTGGGTCAGGCATTTCAATCTATTTCCAGGGCTGTCTAGTTTTTACATTGTTCTGAATGATGGACTCCTATTGTTCCACCATATTGTTTTACAGTGCAGTTTGTAAGTGATAACCTGATTTTACATTTCAATTTCCACATGAACTAACAAATTTGGTTACAAGATTGAACACGTTATACACATTTTGAGTTTTCATATTATATTGTGATATCTATATTACAATGCACACAAAATCACTGGAATACATACATAAACCATAAGAGATAGGAGCAGGAATAGGCCATTTGGCCCTTCGAGCCTGCTCTGCCACTTAATGAGATCATGGCTGATCTGATTTTTACCTGAACTCCACTTTCCCCCCCTTTCTTCATATCCTTTGACTCCCTTGCTCATCAGAAATTTGTCTAACTCAGCCTTGAATGTATTCATTGACTCAGCCTCCACAGCTTTTAGGGTAAAGAATTCCAAAGATTCACAACCCTCCGGGAGAAGAAATTCCTCCTCATTTCCATCTTAAATGGGCTACCCCTTATTCTGAGACAATGCCCCCTAGTTTTAGACTCCCCCATGAGGGGTAACATCCTCTCAGCATCTACTGTGTCGAGTCCCCTCAGAAACTTATAGGTTTCAATAAGATCTCCTCTCATTCTTCTAAACTCACAGAAACATAGGAAATAGGAGCAGGAGTAGGCCATTCGGTCCTTCGAGCCTGCTCCGCCATTCAATATGATTATAGCTGATCCTCTATCTTAATACCATATTCCCACTCTCTCCCCAGACCCCTTGATGCCTTTTGTGTCTAGAAATCTATCTAGCTCCTTCTTAAATATATTCAGTGACTTGACCTCCACAGACTTCTGTGGTAAAGAATTCCACAGGTTCATCACCCTCTGAGTGAAGAAATTTCTCCTCATCTCAGTCCTAAATGTCGTACCCCGTATCCTGAGACTGTGACCCCCTCATTCTGGACCCCCCAGCCAGGGGAAACATTCTCCCTGCATCCAGTAAGTCTAGCCCTGTCAGAATTTTATACGTTTCAATGAGATCCCCACTCATTCTGCTAAACACAAGTGAATACAGGCCGAGTCGACTCAATCTCTCCTCATACGACAGTCCTGCCATCCCAGGAATCAGCCTGGTGAACCTTCGCTGCACTCCCTCTATGGCAAGTATATCTTTTCTTAGGTAAGGAGTTCAAAACTGTACACAATACTCCAGGTATGGTCTCACCAAGGCCCTGTATAACTGCAGTAAGACATCCTTGCTTCTATACTCAAATCCTGTTGCAACGAAGGCCAGCCTACCATTTGCCTTCCTAAATGCTTGCTGCACCTGCATGTTTGCTTTCAGTGACTAGTGTGCAAGGACACCCAGGTCCCTTTGTACATCAACATTCCCCAATCTAGCACCATTTAAATAATACTCTACCTTTCTGTTTTTCCTTCCGAAGTGGATAACTTCACCTTTATCCACATTATACTGCATCTGCCATGTATTTCCCCACTCAATCAACTTGTCTAAATCGCCTTGAAGCCTCTTTGCATCCTCCACACAACTCACGATCCCACCTAGTTTTGTGTCGTCAGCAAACTTGGAAATATTACATTTGGTTCCCTCATCCAAATCATTGATATATATTGTGAATAGTTGGGGCCCAAACACTGATCCCTGCGGTACCCCACTTGTCACTGCCTGCCACCCCGAAAAAGACCCATTTATTCTCTGTTTCCTGTCTGTTAACCAATTTTCAATCCATGCCAGTATATTACCACCAATCCCATGTGCTTTAATTTTGCACACTACCTCTTATGTGGGACTTTTTCAAAGGCCTTCTGAAAATCCAAATAAACCACATCCACTGGTTCTCCCTTATCTATTCTACCAGTTACATCCTCAAAAAATTCCAGTAGGTTTGTCAAACATGATTTCCCTTTCATAAATCCATGTTGACTTTGTCTAATCCCGTTGATATTTTCTAAGTGACCTGTTATCACATCCTTTATAATAGACTCTAACATTTTCTCTGCTACTGATGTTAGGCTCACTGGTCTGTAGTTCCCTGTTTTCTCTCTCCCTCCTTTTTTAAGTAGTGGGGTTACATATGCCACCCTCCAGTCTGCAGGAACTGTTCCATAATCCATAGAATTTTGGAAGATGACAACAAATGCATCCACTATTTCCATGGCTACCTCTTTTAGTACTCTGGGATGCATATTATCAGGTCCTAGAGATTTATTGGCTTTCAGTCCCATTAATTTCTCCAGCACTATTTTTTTACTAATACTAATTTCCTTTAATTCCTTCTTCTCACTAGTCCATTGGTTCCCTAGCATTTCTAGGAAGTTATTTGTGTCCTCTTCCGTGAAGACAGAACCAGAGTATTTATTTAGTTGCTCTGCCATTTCCTTGTTCCCCATTATAAATTCTCCCATAAATGACCTACATTTGTCTTCAATAATCTTTTTCTTTTTACATACTTGTAGAAGCTTTTACAGTCCACTTTTATGTTCCTTGCAAGTTTACTCTCAAACTCTATTTTCCCGCTCTTAATCAATCTCTTGGTCCTTTTTTGTTGAATTCTAAACTGTTTCCTATCCTCAGGATTGGTACCTTTTCTGGCAACTTTATATGACTCCTCTTTGGATCTAATACTATCCTTAATTTCTTTTGTTAGCCATGGTTGGACCGCATTTCCTTTTGTGTATTTGTGCCAGAAAGGAACGTATAATTGTTGCAATTCATGCATTCGTTCCTTAAATGTTAGCCATTGCCTATCCACCGTCATGCCTTTTAATGAAGCTTCCCAATCTATCATAGCCAACTCACTCCTCATACCTTTATAGTTTCCTTTGTTAGATTTAGGACCCCAGTTTTGGATTGGACTACTTCACTTTCCTTCTTAATGATGAATTCTATCATGTTATGGCCACTCTTCCCTAAAGGACCCCGCACAACAAGATTATTAATTAACCCCTTCTCATTGCGCAATACCCAATCTAGGATAGCCTGTTCCCTGGTTGGCTCCTCAAAGTATTAGTCTAAAAAACCATTTCGTACACACTCCAGGAATTCATCCTCCACAGTATTTTTGCTAATTTGGTTTGGCCAGTCTATATGCAGATTAAAGTCACCCATGATTACCCTTGTTACATGCATCTCTAATTTACTCTAACTCCAATGAGTATAGACCCAAGTTCAGTCTTTCCTCATATGACAACCCTTCCATACCAGGAATCAACCTAGTGAACCTTCTCTGAACTGCCTCCAATGCAAGTATGTCCTTCCTTAAATAAGGGCACCAGAACTGTACGCAGTACTCCAGGTGTGGTCTCACCAGCACCCTTTACAGTTATAGCATGACTTACCTGCTTTTATACTCCATCCCCCTAGAAATAAAGGCCAATATTCCATTTGCCTTACAGATTACCTGCTGCACCTGTATGTTGACTTTTTTTGTTTCATCTACGAGGACACCCAGATCCCTCTGTACCGCAGCATTTTGTAGTATTTCTCCATTCAAATAATATTTTGCTTTTTTATTTTTCCTCCCAAAGTGGATGACTTCACATTTTCCCACATTATATTCCATCTGTCAAATTTTTGCCCATTCGCTTAACCTGTCAATATCCCTTTGCAGAAACTTTGGGGCAATTTTAACCCCCAAAGTGGGTTGGGGGTGGGTGGGAGTTGAAAATAGTTGTTTTTTGGGTCGCAACAGCAACCCGGCATTATTTCCGGGTTTAACGTTGGCGTGTAAAAGTACAGGCTTCACACTGGCAATGCAAAGTCTGAAAATTTTGCGGTTGCGACTCAAAAAAACAACTATTTTCAACTCCCACCCGCCCCCAACCCACCCATTCTTGGAGTTTAAAATCACCCCCATTGTGTCCTCCTCATAACTTGCTTTTCCACCTATCTTTGCATCATCAACAAATTTGGCCACAAGACACTCTGTTCCTTCATCCAAGTCTTTGATATATATTGTAAATAGTTGAGGCTCCAGCACTGATCCCTGCGGCACCCCACTAGTTAGAGATTGCCATTTTGAAAATGACCCTTTTATCCCGACTCTTTGTTTTCTGTTAGTTAGCCAATCCTCTATCCATGCCAGTATATTACACCCAACACCATGAGCTCTTATCTTGTGCAGTAACCTTTTATGTGGCACCTTATCGAATGTCTTTAGGAAATCGAAATATACTGCATCCATTGGTTCCCCTTTATCCACCCTGCCCGTTACTTCCTCAAAGAACTCTAATAAATTTGTCAGACACGATTTCCCCTTCATAAAACCATGTTGACTCTCCTTGATTGTATTGAGCATAGTTTTTGGACCCACTTATGAACTTCTGCATGATATTATGGCCTCGAAATTGGATCGCTGGCATGATCCAGGTGCAGCACGCGCTGTACGCACCTAATGACGCTGGTGACAGAACCATGGCAAATTGGTCTGTCGGCCTCACTAGGTTAATACCGGCGAGCTGTAGGCACCAGTTGCGACCCTCGAGGCAGCTCGCCACTTGTGGTGGAAGCAAATTCGCCTGGCTGGGACGCTGGCCGAGATCCTCAGGTGATTCCGGGGCAGGGAGGCAATTGGCAGGAGAGAGAACTGTGGCCGGAAGCAGCCCGTGGTTTTAATGTGGAGCTGGGAGGGGCACTCCTGCTCCTTCTGGCTCCACATTCAGGTAAGTGAAAAACTTTAAACTTATCTTTCGGGTGGCAGCCTCTTGCGGTCTCTTTAAGGACCATTGGTTTGGCTGCTATGCACCTGGAAACACATGCTGCAGTCAGTCTCAAATGAATTTTTACCAAGGAGCCTGAAACAGGCGTTAGGCCGATAATTTGCGTAAGCAATGGGCCTAATGCCAGGTTCAGCTGTACACCCTGAATGGTCAGAGGGCATACTAACTAATATGGAATGTGGCGCACTTCCAGTGTGGACTGAATGTGCACACATCACACACCATGTTGTGAACTGCAGCTCCTGTTTTTCACCCAAAAAATGGACACTGTGCAAATCGAATATCTAGACCACTATCTTTGTCAGGCACACATTTAGCCCAGTCACACTTTCTAGGTTCTTTTTTTTTCAATTTTATGCTTTGTCCCAACATGGATTGATTGTTATTTAATTGACAGGAAAAGAATCTTGCTCTAAAAGTTGACAACCATCCTTCCGCAGGAATAATAAATCAGCATTATAGGAAAGTTATCCACCTAACAGTTTTATCATAATGTAAATAGTCTGTCAGAATCTAATAAATTAGACTTGATGCATTTCCAATGCTGTCACTACTGCTCCAGTTATATTTGATTCTTCCATCCACTCATGTTCTACTTTCAACAGGCTCATAATTGTACTTCCACTGTACAGGAGATTTATTTACATAACTATCTTTGGAAGTAAACAAGTAGTGTGTTATTAAAGTGAAGTGTGATGTGGGTTCTGTATTAGCGAGGAAGCCATAAAATGTGCACATTACATCTGAGTATACTGGAGAGTATTAAGGTGATGGAGAAGGGATTTACTAAGGCTTTTTTTTTAGCAAGTTATCTCCCCTCTCCACAAATTATCATCACTCAATACAATTAATGTTTACTATTCTTAGTCAAAATATTTGGAGCTTATATGCACTATGATAGAGTGCTGTTGCACACAGTGTCTAATGTTTAATATTCCACACATAAGTCAAAGGGAGGAGAGCAGTACTGGCCCAAAGCGTCAACATCATCTAAACTTGGTCAATTCAATTGGGCAAGGCCACTGCAGAGTTTGAATTAGCTCACTTTGGTTTGTATTTGTATTTTTCCAAAGTGGGTCTTTGTGCACCTTTCTGCCTCTCCACTCTCCTTTCAAGATAGTAACTGAGTAGTATAAAACATAGCAAATTAATCCCATGGGGTCTTGCTGTAGCATAATTCATGTGAAGGTAACATTTAGTTTATGTGCTATTGGCATTTCTGGTCATTTAGAAAGTGCCTAGTTTTGAAAGAAATGTTTGCAGATGTGAGCTGTGAAAATATTTCAGGAAATTGATAAAGCAAGCTCTGTATGAGTTTAGTAGAATAATTTTGCTTCATCGAGTTCCTGAAATATTTGTGCTAGCCAGTTATGTGAAGAAGTTACGGTCAAATCAGACTGATTGAATGCACGCTACAGTACAATTCAAAACAGGGCTCAGATTTTGCTGTCAAAATAACATTGAGGCTAATGGCTCTCACCGTTATTTATGTACAACAGCTTCAGGAGAGGGGCGGATACGTGGTTAAACGCGGATATCCAGAAGTTGCTATCCAAGATGCGCCGCTGGACATTTTAAAAATGTAAAATTTAAAATTTTAATTCTTTTTTACTTTTCCTTTCTGACACTTTTTTCTCTCTTTCTTAATCCAATCTTTCTTTCCCTCTTTTTATTTCTCTTTCTGTATCTGATTTTAAATTGAATTCACCCACTCTAAATTACAGTTCCTTCTCAGTCCTTGTGCTGTTAATTTTACAATCCTTCGATGTGATTGGTTAAGGAGATACACAGTTGCTTGCGCTGTTCACTCAGGTCCCAGATGCCCTGTTTCCCTCGCTGCGACGTTATCAGCTCGCACTTTCAGCAACTTGCCACGCAAAAAATTTAAATACCTAAACGTGCAAGGGCAGGTCTAACCAACGGCAAATGACGTTAGATGCCCTGCCACAGCAAAATTTGGTCCATTGTCTGTTTTAAGAGAATCTTTGTCATTAATTAAACCATATTTTCACCGGTTATATAAGGTAAACAGAGAGACATGAGAAACACTTTTAATTTTTGCTTCACCAGGTGAGGGATAAACAGATTCTTGGCTCAGCTGTCTGTTTCCAATGTTTCATTTTACTAGTTCAATGCAATCTTCCTTTTACACATAAAACACATATGGTGGCTTGTGGCAATCTGCACACAAAATTTATTGGAAGAGTGTACATCGTGTAAACACTGTTTATATAAATCAATTAAATTCATTGTATTCGGCACAGAAGTCAGCAATTGTTTATGCTTATGATTGTTACTGTGCCTGGGCTCTAACTGTCTGTTTTAAAAAACATATCTAGGGAGAGGTTTTAACCTTTTAGAAATTTGTCATAGTTGAATATGTGGATTATGGAAAGTAAATGTTCTCTGATGCTGTTGTATGGTGCATAGAGTTCATAGCTGAAATCTCATTTCCACATTCAAGAAAAATGTATAGTAGGCAAAAAATGGGTTTAAATATTACGTTTCATTCAGAAAGCAAAAAAAGAGTAAGAAATGATCCATATTATTACGCAGAAGTACTCAGCGGGTATCGAATTATTTCAAGGTTGATTGCTTTGGAACAGCTTCCAAAAATAAGATGGACGCTGTTTCCATCAAATCAACGTAGGTCCTTAATGAAGGAATCCATGGCTGATATCAGCTGAGTAGATGCCCACCCGATCTGAAATGTAAATTCCCTTGATGGTGTGGCAACGTCCTAGTAAATAAGCTTTCTGACATTTAGATTTTTATAAGGGAGACGTGTTTTGCACTATAAGTACATTAGAAAAAGATTGTCCTCTCCTTTAAGCATTTTCTTTGAGCCAGCATCTTCTTCACAGTCAAAGAAAAGCTACTACAAAATCCAATGTATGTTATGTGGGAGCTGGTGTTATTTGAAGTGTGGCAGTAGTGATGAAAAATTTAATCTGAGTTCTTGGCTGGGTTCACGATTTTTCATGGTTTCATCTGAGCCATAGGACTATAGAAGGAGGCCATTTGGCTCACTGTGTCTGTGCCAGCTCATTGCTAGAGCAATCCAAAATGAATTCCCCTGTTCTGCTCTCTCCCCATAGTTCTGTATCTTTCTCTGCTCCAAATGTTTAACTACTCTTTGCTTTAAAAAAAAGCCTTTGCCTCAACTTTTCCCCATGGCAAAGTTTACCATGCTCCAATTACTCTCTGCATAAGGACGTTTCTCCTCATTCTCTTCGTAACAATTTTAAATTGAAGGCCTGTCATCACTGAATCCCCAACCAGAGGAAATAGTTTTTCCCTATTAATTCTATCACAACACTTCACAATTTTAATAACCTCTATTAAATTTGCTCGGAGCCTCCCTGCTTTGGTGGAAATAGTCATAGTATCTCAAGTCTCTCCTAATCATAGTTTCTCATCCCACGCAAATCTAAACTGTATGCTTTCTGTGGTTTTGATGGTCTTTCTATAATGGGACAGCTAAAACTACACACAGTACTCTAGTTTTGGCCTGATCATTGGCTTGAACAAATTTATGGTAACCTCTTTCCTCCTGTACTCTATACCCCTAGTTATAAAATGCACAAAGCTATTTGTCTTTTCTGTGGTTTTAATTTCAAGAAATTATAGGGCCTGAATTCAACATCATTGCACCCATTTTATGGGCATAAAATGGGCACAACAATGACACATTTAGCAGTGCGAAGGCCCGTACTCGATTTGTGATGGCGGTTGCCTGAAATGAGCGCCTATGTATTTGCACCCTTGGGTCTCTCTGTTCATCTACACCCATCAGTGTCTTTCCTTTAAGTTTATACTCCCATTCCTTGTTTGCCTCCCAATAGGCATTCTGTGGTAATTGTGATCCGTGCTGCCACAGAGGTAAAAATACATGCATAGATTAACAGCCTAGTGCAGAGAGAGAAGTTTCCATTTTCCATGAGTCTAGGGAGAATCTTAAGCCAACCTTTGGGTTTGGGTTTACAGCTTCACCTTCATGTATACTTGAATTCTACAGATTCAATGCCAAAATACTCAGAAACATATCCCTAACATCCCCCATTGATAATACAATGCTTGTTCCTGCAATAGCTGTTTTGAAATTGTGAAATGGCCAGTTCCTATTAATGGCCATGATTCTGGCTATTAATGGGCAATTCCAAGTCTTTTCAGAAGGGTAATTGCTCTACCTCTTCTCAGCATGTCCAGAAACTTCGCATGGCAAAACTGACCGTTTATCTTCACTTTGTCATTTAAAGATTCAAAAAGGTAATCACCCCTTGTAGATTATATAAATGGCATTTATGATTAATTATTGCAGTGTCTGTTATTGCCCAATCACAATCCTGTGTATCTTTTAAATTGTAAATACATACTATATTTATTTTAACCTGGCAAATCTTTTTTCTCTGTAATGACATCCTGTACACCAAGGTGACTGAGTACCTATGATGAGACTATTTGATTTCCATTGTGTAGAGTACTGCAATTAGGGTAATATTTAGTCCCAGATCGTGTACCTCCTGCAAGGGCAGATCATTAAAAATATACAGCTTCCAGATCAGGGAGGGTCTGTTTGGGGAATTAATATGAAACGGCTGAAAGGCAAAATGGTACTTTAAAATCCTGAACCATAACAGAGTGTTGAAGCATCTGGACCAGAACCCATTGTAAGTAAATTGTCAGAGCATATGCTTGTCATGCCAAGTGTAAATCATTTAATTTTAAATGTGAAAAATACAGTATTGTTTATACTGCTGAGAAAAATTATCAATGAAACCAAATTTAGTATGTGACTAATAGCTGTCATTTCATAAAGGTTAAAACTACAAATAATCCTAGAAGCCATCTGGCTTCTAACATTACAGGACTATTTATTGGATGTTGCTAAAATCTTACAAATGTTTGCACTGAGACTTAGGGGGGAATTTTAATCCCCCAGCAGGGCATGAGAGAGCTGGGGGAGGGGTTAAAAATTCAAAAATCTGAAACCCAACTCCAACCTGCCTCCAACACGCCCACTTCCGGTTTTAACGGAGGCGGGTTAGAGGCAGGCAACTAGCCTGCTCGCCAGAGGCGGGTCTGTAATTTAAATATTTGAATGAGGCTGCGCACTTCAAATTTTAGCAGGCTTTTAGGTTTAACGCCAGTAGGAGGTAGTGGTCAGAGAAGAACACCGGCTGGATATCGGTGGATCTGACCTTGAGCTTTGGGGACACAAAGAGGAAGTCTATCTGGGAACGGATGGACCCGTCCGGCCTAGACCAGGTGAATCTCAGCAGTGCTCTGTCTACAGGGTTGATGAAGATGTCACGGAGCTTTGTGTCTTTCACCGCTTCCCTCAAGAGTTTGGACGTGGTGTCCAGTATTCCGTCGGCCCTGCTGGATCGTCCAGCTGCATCGATGATGCAGTTGAAGTCTCCGGCAAAAACGACCGGCCTGGAAGTCACCAGCAGCATTAGGAGATGCTGGAAGACCTCCAGCCGCTGACTGCTGAGGGTCGGGGTGTACACATTGATCAGTCGGAGTGGGGTGTTCTTGTACAGAACGTCTGCTGCAAGCAGGCAGCCCCCCACCACCTCCTTAATCTCGGTGATGGTGAATTGGCCTCCTCGTAGCAGAATCACCAGGCCCAAGGAACGACTATCGTTGCCTCCTACTGGGCAATTGTCAATCGCAGGAAGACCAGAAGGCGGGCAGGGGGATATGGAAGCTGAACGTTAGACTGTTGACCCCGGAGATCATCGAGGAACTAAAAAGGGATTACACAGATTGGAGGACTGTGGGTTGGTATGTGGGTTGTGCACTTCCTCACCATAACCAGCAGGAACCTGGTGATAAGGTGTGAAGTACTTGGGGTATTGCTCTACGTGGCCAAGGTCTTGCCCATTCCCCGCCTCTCTGCCATCACAGTCTCCCGAGCTATCATCCACTTTGTCTGGAGGTCGAAGGTAGAATGTGTCCACAAGGACACCATGCAAAAGCCACCAGACAAAGGGGGGGAAGGGTGTCCCCAATGCCGCTCTGGTCTCGATGGCCACCTTTGTGTGTTGCTGCTTCAGGATGTGTGTACAGCCCCAATTCAGAAACACCAAGTGTCACTACGTGCTGAGTTTCTACCTGACCACGACACTGAGAAGGCTGGGTCTGGCCACGCTGGCTGAGCAGACACAGGACGTCCCATCCAACTGGACCCTCCCCCACCACCCAGATGGTGAAGTTCCCGAGGAGGAACCCCTTCGACTACAAGACCGTCAGACAGTGGTTGGCACGGAACGTTCCGAGAGCCCTGCATGGAAAGGAGAGGGTGGGTCCAGTCGGGCAGTTCCCCGACCAGATGGTTGATGCCATTTGGCAGAACGTCTCGTCGCCAGAACTGGCACCAGAATGTAGCCTGGATGGTGGTGAGTAGGGCCCTCCCAGTGCAATCCTTCCAACACGCATGGAATCTCAGCGCCACCACGAGCTGCCCTCGAGGCTGCCGCAGGGAGGAGACTGTCGTCCACCTCCTGATGGACTGCCCCTTCACACAGAACATGTAGGGAGAGATGTGTTGGTATCTGTCCCGCTTCAACCAGTAACACAGGACACTGTGCCCTACAGGCTGTTCCCCTGGACACACACCAAGGCATATCAACTCGGTAAAAGAAGCCCTTTGTCCGCCCGAAACCTGTTGATCTTCCAGCTGAAGGAGCTGCCGACTGGCACACCCCAAGATCTAGGAGCACGTGCTGCAGGACGCAATGAAGCACGGTGAGGCCTACGCAAAGGCTCTATGGGGAAAGGCCACCGTGTACGGCCACCCTACTTTGTATTGTACAGAATGTATTAGAAAATATGTACTGTGGTTTGAATTGTAATAATGAGGTCATACTGTGTACGATCTGCATTGTTTTGGTTCAAACCATATTGCTTGGAATTTGTGTATTTTACATTGAAGTGTGTCTATCTTTAAAATTTTATGAAATAAAGTATATTTTGAAATGAAAAAAGGCTTTTAGGTTTAATGCCCTTTCCCAGAGCCTGGCAGCTGGAGGGAGGCGAGAATCATAGAATCATAGAAAATTTACGGCACAGAAAGAGGCCATTCGGCCCATCGTGTCCACGCCAGCTGAAAAATTAGCCACCCAGCCTAATCCCACTTTCCCGCATTTGGTCCATAGCCCTGCAGATCACGGCTCTTCAGGTGCACATTCAGGTATTTTTTTAATGAGTTGAGGGTTTCTGCCTCTACCACCCTCTCAGGCAGTGAGTTCCAGAGCCCTCACCACCCTCTGGGTGAAAATATTTTCCTCATTTCCGCTAATCCTTCTACCAATCACTTTAAATCTATGCCCCCTGGTTATTGACCCCTCCGCTGAGGGAAATAGGTCCTTCCTATCCACTCTATCTAGGCCCCTCATAATTTTGTACACCTCAAATCAAATCACCCCTCAGCCTCCTGTTTCCAGGAAAACAACCCCAGCCTATCCAATCTGTTATCATAGCTAAAATTTTCCAGTCCTGGCAACATCCTCGTAAATCTCCTCTGCTCCCTCTCTAGTGCAATTACATCCTCCCTGTAATGTGGTGACCAGAGCTGTGTGCAGTACTCAAGCTGTGGCCTAACTTCTGCTTTATACAGTTTCAGTATAACATCCCTGCTCTTATATTCTATTCCTCAACTAATAAAGGAAAGCATTCCATATGCCTTCTTAACCACCTTATCTACCTGTCCTGCTACCTTCAGGGATCTGTGGACATGCACTCCAAGGTCCCTCACTTCCTCTACACCTCTCAGTATCCTCCCATTTATTGTGTATTCCCTTGCCTTGTTTGTTCTCCCCAAATGCATTACCTCACACTTCTCCGGATTGAACTCCATTTGCCACTTTTCTGCCCATCTGACCAGTCCATTGATATCTTCCTGCAGTCTACAGCTTTCCTCCTCACTATCAACCACAGGGCCTATCTTTGTGTCATCTGCAAATTGCTTAATCATGTCCCCTACGTTTAAGTCCAAATCGTTAATGTATACCACAAAAAGCAAAGGACCTAATACCGAGCCCTGCGGCACCCCACTGGAAACAACCTTCCAGTCGCAAAAACACCCGTCAACCATACCCTTTGCTTCCTGCCACTGAGCCAATTTTGGATCCAATTTGCCACATTCCCTTGGATCCCATGGGCCTTTACTTTTTTGACCAATCTGCCATGTGGGACCTTGTCAAAAGCCAAGCTAAAATCCATGTAGACTACATCAATTGCACTACCCTCATCGATCCTCCTTGTCACCACCTCAAAAAATTCAATCACGTTAATCAAACACGACCTCCCCTTAACAAATCCATGCTGATTGTCCTTGATTAGTCCGTGCCTTTCTAAATGATGATTTATGCTCTCCCTCAGAATTGATTCCAATAATTTGCCCACCACCCCGAGGTTAGGCTGACTGGTCTGCAATTACTCGGTCTATCTCTTTCTCCCTTTTTAAACAACGGTACAACATTAGCAGTCCTCCAATCCTCCGGCACTATGCCCGTAACCAATGAAGTTTGGAAAATGATTGTTAAAGCCTCCGCTATTTTCTCCCTGGCTTCTTTTAACAGCCTGGGATACATTTCATCCAGCCCTGGTGATATATCCACTTTCAAAGATGTTAATCCCATTAATACTTCCTCTCTCACTATGTTTATCCCATCCAATATTTCACACTCCTCCTCCTTAACCTCAATCCCTGCAACATCCCTTTCCTTTGTGAAGACAGATACAAAGTATTCATTAAGAACCATACCCACATCTTCCGCCTCCACACATAGTTTACCTTTTTGGTCTGTAATCGGCTCTACTCTTTCCTTAGTTATCCTCTTGCTGTTAATGTATTTATAAAACATCTTTGGGTTTTCTTTAATTTTGCTGCCAGATCCAACAGATAGGTGCCTTTCCAGCACTGCTTGTGGGCCTGGAGGCTTACCAAGCAAACCTGCTTCCCTCCCCGCAATCAGGCACCCTCCCCACAACGATCGAAACCCCATGATCGAACATCTCCTCCCCACGATCTGATGCCCCCTCACCCATCTTCCCCCGACCCGTGATAACCTCCCCTGCCCTCCACGATATTTCCCCCAACCCATGATCTCTTTCTCCCTTCTCCGCTTCCCGGCAATCCCACCCGACAGCCAGCCAGCCTCTCAATCTGGCTGACTGCCAGCCAGGAAACAGAGACAAAACATTTTAAACGAGGTCCTGCCATTAAATTTGGCAGGACCTCCGAGTTACCCGCATTTCTGGGTTTCCTGGCTGCTACGATACCGCCCACCACTCCCGCCCGTTCCCCCACCGCCCCCTCCCTCCCTGCAAATATCGGGGCCTTAGTATCCATCTCAATAATGTAAAGTTGGATTTCCTATTTGGATTCAGGGTTGTGAAACACAAAATATTTAGAATAACTTTTATTTATGGTTAGAATATTGTGCGTGTAGAATATTTTTCATTTCATTATTTTATATACAATTAAATTAAAAACAGATTCCTTCATTTTCAGATAGTAGGAACAGTGCAGAGTTGAATCTTTGTCTTGAAGCCAGTTCAATTAAAACTCCAGCAATTTTTAAACTGTCCTAGGGTAAACATGAGAATGTATGCAATGCGTATTGGCCTCTAACACAATAATATAGGCTGGCACTCCAGTGCAGTACTGAGGGTGTGCTGCACTGTTGGAGGTGCCGTCTTTCAGGTGAGACATTAAACCAAGGCCCTCTCAGGTGGACATAAAAAATCCCATGGCTCTATTTCGAAGAAGAGCAGGGGAGTTCTCCCCGGTATCCTGGCCAATACTTATCCCTTAACCAACATCACTAAAACAAATTATCTGGTCATTATGACGTTGCTGTTTGTGGGACCTTGCTGTGCACAATTTGCCTGCCGCATTTCCTACATTACTACACTTCAAAAGTACTTCATTGGTTGTAAAGTGCTTTCGGTCATCCTGAGGTCGTTAAAGGTGCTATATAAGTACAAGTCTTTCTTTGTCTTGCTAACTATACACTGTCCACTAAAATTAAAGGCTTTGTTGATCTGATCACTGCCACAAAATAGTACTATTATAGTATTTCAGAGCATTCCGATCACTGTAAAAACTACTGATTGGCTCCCTCAATGGTTCAGAGGGAGGGAGAAATGGGGGGGTGGTGAATGTTAACCCCCTTCCACTAGGCAGAAACCAGACAGGCAGGGGACTTACCCAATGGCTTCCTGCCCCAATCTGGCCAAATGCAATTTTGAATTGCAGGCGGCAAGGACAGACACCCAAAGCTAGCAGGGTCTTTCTTTAAATATGCAGAATGGGCTCTAATGATGTCATCGAGTCCCGACTGCAATATTAACCTGAGGCCTGAGCGGGGAAACAGTGGTGGCTTCCTCACCAGGCCAAAGCTGTTGTGAAATAGATCCAAGTCCAGAAAAGATCCAGAAGGGTAAAGTTTCCTTTTGGGCCAGGAGGAGCAGAAGGCCTCTCCTGCCCCAGGATTCCCTCCTCCTCCTCCAACCATGATCCATCTTGATTGCTTACCTTACTGCTGGGGACCATTCCCTCTGATTCCCGGCAGCAGCCTCCTGCAGCCCAATGTTAATGGCCAGGCAGCCGCTTCCCGTCGAAATCCTGGCTGTTTTGGTCGGAAGGTTGGCCAGTAGAATAGAGGGGCCTGGCTCCTCCCTGCTGCCACTCCTCGACAGACCGGCCACTCGTTAAGCGCGTTCCCATCCAGGACTTAAAATTGACCACACAAGTTTATCTAGTGAGTGGGCAGTAAGGTCCTGGGTTTAATCCCTGGTTAATGCTGAATTATTTGATCTCAGTCAGGGTAGTACCACGATTGGCCTCAGTGCCACCATTAGGTTGTGAGGGGTAGAGAATCAGTGAGGGTTCCAATTCCTGGTCAATATTTAGTATCCCCTGCAGGGTGTGCACATCTGGACATGGTGGGTCAAAGATCAGGCTCAGCTGTGATGCTTCCTGTGGTTAAAGCCCTGCTGAGAATTCACTATCAAAGCATAAAGATGTATAAAAGGTACAGAGGATGACCAGCACCCATGGAACTGTGCTACTAACTTCTTTACCCAGAGAGTGGTTAGAATGTGGAACTTGCTACCACAAGGAGTAGTTGACGTGAATAGCATAGATGCATTTAAGGGGAAGCTAGATAAATACATGAGGGAGATAGGATTAGAAGGATATGTCGATGGGATTAGATGAAGAAGGGTGGGAGGAGGCTCAGAAACACCGACATGAACCTGTTGGGCCGAATGTTCCGTTTCTGTGCTGTACATTCTGTGTAATTCAATGTAAATCAGCACCTTTAATTGAGGTGGGACAGGTGGAAGCTTGGGGAGAAAAATGTTTAAAAAGACAATGAGCACCTATGAAACCCTCAGAAAGAACAATCAGTGTTGGAACTCTGCCTCATTCAGTAACATAGGAACAGGAGTGGGCCATTCAATCCCTCGGGCCTGCTCCCCCATTCAATTAGATCATGGCTGATCTGCACCTCAACTCCATATCCCTGCCTTTTTTTCCATATCCCTTGATACCCTTACCTAACAAAAAGTTATCTATCTCAGTCTTGAAAGCTCCAGTTGTCCGAGCATCACAGCCTTTTTGGCCGGGGGGTGGGGGAAAGAGATCCAAATTTCTACGACCCTTTGTGTGAAAAAGTGTTTCCTAATTTTGCTCCTCAAAGGCCTAGCTCTAATTTTAAGATTATGTCCACTTGTTCTTGATTCCCGCACCAGAGGAAATAGTTTCACCATATCTACTCTATCAAATCCTTTTAACATTTTAAACACTAACCAGCTAGAACTCAATATATCAGATTACAATGGCTACTTAAGCAAAAAATCAAAACAAAAAACAAAATTGACCTTACTACTGAGATCAAACATGATATCAGTGAAAACTTGTCTGTATGTACAGCTTTGGTACTCTATGATACTACAGTTGTGGAATTTGTAGCAGAAACTAAATCAGGCTGTAGACTTTACTCCATATAGTTGTTTTCCAAGATCTTTGTACCTCTGGTACAGTTATGAATTGAGCTGATGGGGCTCTGTTAGTGAAAGCAGCAGCATGATTTGCTTTTACATTTTGTAATATTTAGGAAAAGCATTTTAAATTTTTTTTTGAAGCACCCACTTAAATGATTAAACTACACAAATAATTGATAGAAATATAGTGGACCCGTAGTAAATTATTAGCAATAAATTACATTGAAATAATCGTTTTCGTGTGGATAAAAAAACGTTTATTAAAAACAAATGTCCAGGAACTATTTTTAAATGCCATAAATTTAGGTTTTTAGCCATTACTGTTTTTAGAATCCCAGAAGCTCTTCTGTGTCCAGCCGGCTGTGGTGGATGAAGTCATCAGTGTACTCAAGCCGGTTACATGTCACCAGAGAGCACAAACACAACCAAGCCATTGCTATAGTATGGATTTTCCAGACGTTGACACAAACAGCTTTAGACAAAAGTCACCTCTGACTAGTTTGTGGAAGTAATACCTTCAGTTAAACTGTTTTCTGACGCTTATTTTTCCTCCCCGAACCTAAATACACACACACACACACACAAAAAAGGACACACACACATCGGAATATTATAATTTTTTCTTCAACGAGCTTGAGCAAAGGTAAAATGATCGTAATGTGTTTGACAATTGCATTTTAAAATGGACACTGTATACATCTAATACAGCTGCTCTTGGTTTTCTCACAGTGTAAAATGTAATAGTTAGATGATAGAGCAACATTATCAATGTTAGAAGTGGGGCAGCAGCAACCATAATGGTACAAAGACATATGCATCAATAACTCAAAATCATACTGTTGCACAAAACTTTGAGGGTATACTTAATACACTAATTGAGATAACATTAAATGCATAGTGCTAATTGACCTAATGCACACCAGTGGCAGCTAATACCATGGTGGCAGTAACATGTAAAGTCTGCCTGGAGGACATTTCAACATCTACATTACCAACTTTCTGTAGGTACCACTACCAATAAATCTGAGAGTGCTATTCAGGGAAAAAATGAATCTCAGTATTAATATAAAATGTTGTGGATAGGCTCATGGTGCTAAAAAGCAATACAATTGCAAAAGTACACTAATTCAAATGAGTTTGAAATCAAAATAGATTTTCCTCCAAAACTTATATCAATTGTTTTTCCCAAGTCAATAAGTTATTTCTCATTAGCTGTGTCTTTTTTTGTTCATTTGCTAAAATTCTGTGCTTTTCTCTTTTCTAGTCAGCTATTTTCTGCTTTCATTAGTCAACAATCATTTTACGCAAAACATTCCTTCATCATTTCAATTATTTTCCCTAATCACACTCCGTCAAAAATAAATCTACCCAATAACAATGCAGCAAAATAAATTTTCTCTGTGATACAGCTGCTATATCACTCCTACACAGGCTCAGACTGAAAGCAAGCTTTTGAGAATAGGGTTAGTTTAAATATTGTGAATTCTGAGGTGAGTGAACCTTTTTCCAGGAATAAAATTGCAAAAGGATTACTGCGACTCCATTTACAGCATGCTGAAGTAGGAATGCCTGGGCCTCCTCAAACTTTGGACTCGAATAAAGGAGCTTACATCCTGCTCCATGCCTATATCCATCTCCATTTGTGTTTTGCTACAAAGTCAATCTGTTCTCCACTCCATAATATATTATTTACTTTGCTTTCTTTTCTAAATCACCTGACTCCCCAACATGCAACCCCACTGTCTACATAACTGATACATCAATTCGATACCCATCCTCACCCTAAGTCCTGGCGCTGGCTCTGACTTCTATTATAACTCCGGCAACACTTGTTTTGCAAAAGCTGGAGAAGTAAAAAAAAACAAGCAGCTGCAGAGCTTTCACCTCTGATTTCCCAGCAACAAAGTTATCATGCAGTAGAAATATTTCAGGAATCTTTTATGTTGTCTAGATTGTAATGATGACAAATGTCCCTTAGTGCTCACATCCAAGAGATTGCATCCAGCTGCTAATGTCAGGCACAGTGAATCTCACCAGAAGAGAACAAAATGGCAGGGTTCTGTCTGGACCCACAGATTCACCTTCCGCAGTTTGCACAGTCAAAAGAGATGGCAAAGGATTTATAAATTAATACCAACCACCATATCAGCCACAATAAGAGAAAAATCTTGACCGTTTAACTGTCCACATTTTACAAGTAAACAAAGTTCTACTGTGTTTGAAGGAACATTGCTCTGAGCTGAAATTTCTACATTAAAGCTAGAAAGTGTTACATCATCAAGTCCACAGCACAGAAACAGGCCATTCAGCCCAATTGGTCTGTACTGGCATTTATGCTCCACATGAGCCTCCTCCCTCCCTACTTTATCTAACTCTATCAGCATACCCTTCTATTCCTTTCTCCCTCTTGTGCTCATCTAGCTTCCCTTTAAATGAATCTATGCTATTTGCCTCAACTACTCCTTGTGATAACGCATTCCACATTCTTAACACCCTTTGGGTAAAGAGGTTTCTCCTAAATTCCTTATTGGATTGATTAGTGACTATCTTATATTTATGACCTCTAGTTTTGGACTCCCCCACAAGTGGAAACATTTTCTCTGCATCTACCCTATCAAACCCTTTCATTATCTTAAAGGCCACTATCAGATCACCCCTCAGCTTTCTCTTTTCTAGAGAAAAAGGCCCCAGCTTGTACAACCTTTCCTGATAAGTATATCCTCTCAGTTCTGGTATCATCCTTGTGGATCTTTTTTGCACCTTCACTGATGCCTCTATCCTTTTTATAATATGGAGATTAGGGGGTCAATTTTCGGATGGCCGAACGGGTGCGTTCGTGGCGGGGAGCCTCCTAATTGGGGATTCCCGGAGCGGGTCCGGAGCCCGGCTCCAACCCGCCCACATCCGGGTTCCCCAATGACGCGAATCAGTGCACGCGCAGCCCCCGCATGCGGGACTCCCAAAGGCAATTAAAGCCGGCGGGATCCCACTTAAGATCATTATCTGGGTACTTGAGGTCGTTTACAGACCTCATTGGTTGGAGATTTTCGGAGGATTTGGATTTTGGATTACCCAGAGCGTGTTTCCCACGCTGGGGGAAACACTCCCTGTTTAAACAGACGTGTTGCAGCCAGCAGCCAGTGGCAGCTGCAAAGGTCCATTTAACAGGTGCGGGGTAAGCCCGCATTCATTGCAGCAGAGCACTCTGTCATCTCAGACAAAGTTTTGCCTGCCACACCGTTGTCTCCACACTCCAAATTATTAAATCAGACCCTGAGCTCTGCTGTCCAAACATATTTACCTACTTTGTGGACCCCCTCACACTCACACCGTCAGGATGGGGGGTGGTACATTGCCGCATTCATCACTCCATTGGAGGACGAGCAACATCACCAGCCTCTCCAGGCATGCCGTCCACCTCCGCCACATGGAGGTACACAACACAGTGTTGCACAACAGGCACCTGCACAAAGTAGTCATCCAACTACACATACACCCACTGTAGGGTGACCCAATGAGTGGCATCAAGGGTGTTCATGGAGAACCTCATGAAAGGACATTATTGCACAAACCAGACAAGATTTGCAAAGACATGGCAGTAGTGGTGACAATATAGTATGTAATGTGAGTTGATCAGAAATCAAATATAAGTAAAAACCATGACAAACCCTCAAATACCCTTGTGCATCCCCTTCATGCTCACAACACATTTGCCTTATGCTTCCTACTACACATACGTGATGATTGCCCTGTGGCTGCAGCACAGGTAGTGGCAGGTGGGGTGAGGCTGACCGTGAAAGTGATGCATGAGAGGGTGAGTATGAGACAGAGCCATGAAATTGTATGGGGATTGGGTTGAGTGGTAGTGGTGGGATGAGTACTGGCGAGATGAGTAAGTGCAGGTAAGATGAGGATGAGCTTTGAGTGGGTGTGAGGAGTGATGTGATAGAGTAGTGTTGGCAGTGCAGAAGGAGATGTAGGGTGGGGGCGGTGATATGGCAGACGAAGTGTAGGGGAATGAGTAAGTGTACTCACTTCGGCTGACCTACTTAGGTCATTGAAGCGCCTCCTGCACTGTATGCAGGTGCGTGATATGTAGGTGGTGCTGGTGACCTCCTTTGCCACCTCCAGCCAGGCCTTTATGGTGGCAGAGGCAGGCCACTTCCTCTCGTCCGCCAGGGAGAAGATCTCTGTTCTCCCCCTCTTCCTCACCCCATCAAGTAGGATCTGGAGTGAGGCATCATTAAACCTGGGAGGAGCCTTCCCCCTGGGTTGCTCCATGCTGTAATTTTGGCTCCTTTCTGCAGCATCAGTCAGTGGAGGACTGCCCCTTTAAATAGGGCTCCTCCAGCTGACAGCCTATGATGCGGGTACGCAGTCCGCTCACTGCGCAGCTTTCCAGCGCGAAACCCGGAAGCAAAGGTAAGTGGCTTCAATTTACTTACAATCGCGTGCGGAACCCACCGATTTTACTGGGCAGGTTACCCACACGCCCAGTCGACCCCCCGCTGGCAACCCGACTCCCTCCTAATATCGGGCCCTTGAACTGTGTACAGTACTCCAAGTGTGGTCTAACCGAGGTTCTATACAAGTTTATAATATCCCCAATATCTGGGCCCTGTTACAGGAGATAAGGATCTAAATCTATATCTAGAATAGAACTTGAAAGTGGTGAATCATTAAATAATGGTAACATCCTAATGAAAGCATGTGCACATTACAGATATGCTGTTATGAAAGGCAAATATATTAGCTCAATATGTGCACATGTAACAGCTTAACTATGAGTTTCTCTTCATTTTTCTTTTCTTCACTGGTAGCAGTTCAGGCCCTGAAAAAAAGGCTTGGATGGTCGACACACCTGAACAGGCTGAATGGGTCTTTCGTATGTTAACGTAAAGTTGATTTTTCAATATTTATAAAGTCTGCTGAAATCTAAATTTTATATTGTCATTCATAAGAATAATCTTGAATACAATATTGGGTATAAATCATCCCCTTGGGTTGTTACCAGAGTGACTGACCTTGTCTGAATTTTTTTTCTGCATCACTAACAAAATGTAAGGCAGTGTTAGGCAAATGTACAGGAAAGTATTTAATATTCTGGAATTTTTAACTAATCATAAATTTTATATTACGGCAGAGGCATGAAGCTTTTTTTCTTCATTTGGTGTAGTAAGTTTGAAGTGATCTTAATTATTTATGTTAGTTCTTGAGTCAGAGTTGACTTAATGCCAGCTGACAGGAGAATAGCTCTTTAATTTGAATGTGAGGAATTTTTGTTATTAATGTGTATTTTTCAAAGAAAGTTTGCTTTTATCTCATTAAATTAAAATAAAGTTCAGTTAATACGGACTCTTCGACAAGCCTTTGGAATATGCTGTTTGCACATGGTTTTGTTTTGAATGTACATTAAAGGACTGAAAATGTGCACTGGGTTAACCAATGCTATGTAAACCAATATGTGGGCTTTCTCATGGCCGACAACTGACATTATTTTACACGCTTTGACATCATTACCATGGTGATAGCTTTACAGAAAGTCCAAAGTTAAAATGCAGAGGAAAATGGAGTCCCCCCTCCCCTCAACATGAGTTCACTGAGGATCTGATTAACAATCTTGAGATGACAAATGTCAGACTTTACCCTTTTTGTAGCTCTTGCCTATCAACAAAAAATGAGTTAGGTGGGTTAAATAATCTTCATCGCCTGTAGTTATCTTTGTGATTGTTCTTTAATTTGTCATGTGGCACCACAGATAGACACTTGGGCTGCATCTTCCCTGACTTTCTCAGCCATTTTCTCCTCCAACAATTTGGATGGCAAACTTTTTCGAAGGCCCAACTAGCTGACAACAAATCATACAACAAGATATGAAAAAGAAAAGATCATTCAACTTTCCCAATAGTTTAAGACCAACTGTCTTCTTGCTCTGAAATATTTCTAGTATCTCAATCTTCTCATGCATTCAATGACTGAAAGTGAACTCATAGTACTTCAGGTGAGGTCTTATCAATGCTTTATAGAGTATTAATCAAATTATTGTTGATTCACATTAGATTTCCTTCTATTACCTAATAATTGCTTTTACATAATAGGACATTGCACATTTGACTACTGGAAAGGTATAAGGAACACTGGGAAGAATTATGACAGTGAATTAAAAAAATGGATGGATATATACAATCTAAGCAGTGAAACATGAGTAGAAATACTAGATTTATACCAGAACATGTTCTACCAGCACCAAACCTCTACCATTAATGCATCTGTTCCTGGGTGTGGGTTCCATTCAGCCACCCACATTCATCACTCATGCCATCTGAAGGGAGGTGGCACTGGCACTGACTGCCAACTCCCTCATCGCCAGGATACCAGAACAGTGGCGCAAGAAGTTGCACATCCTTAGCGGCCAGACAAGGTAACACACTACACAGCTTTCCCTTTTCTTCCTTGCCCACCCTGGATACCAGAACACTCTTCACCCTCTTAAAGCAATAATTCCACAACTAACCCTTCACAATGCTAACTGGTTAAGGGAACCTCTAGCTCCCTATCCCGTACCATGGCTACACAGCTCTCTAACACACACAAAAACTGTATTGCATAACCCTAAAAACCCTTCCTCCACATGGTATGTTGCCCTTCATTGCAAGAGGATTTGAGTACAGGAGCAGGGATGTCTTACTGCAGTTATACAGGGCATTGGTGAGACCACACCTGGAGTACTGTGTGCAGTTTTGGACTCCTTACCTAAAAAAGGATATACTTGCCATAGAGGGAGTGCAGTAAAGGTTCACCAGACTGATTCCTGGGATGGCAGGACTGTCGTATGAGGATAGATTGGGTCGACTCGGTCTGTATTCACTCGAGTTTAGAAGAATGAGAGGGGATCTCATTGAAACGTATAAAATTCTGACGGGCTAGACAGACTGGATGCAGGGAGGATGTTTCCCCTGGCTGGGGGGTCCAGAACGAGGGGATCACAGCCTCAGGATACGGGGTAGGACATTTAGGACTGAGATGAGGAGAAATTTCTTCACTCAGAGGTTGGTGAACCTGTGGAATTCTCTACCACAGAAGGCTGTGGAGGTCAAGTCACTGAATATATTTAAGAAGGAGCTAGATAGATTTCTAGACACAAAAGGCATCAAGGGGTATGGGGAAGAGAGCAGGAATATGGTATTGAGATAGAGGATCAGCCATGATCATATTGAATGGCGGAGCAGGCTCGAAGGGCCAAATGGCCTACTCCTGCTCCTTTTTTCTATTACATCTATAATAACCATGGGAAGATGGAAAGAAGATGAAGGAATTCCTTGATAGTAAGGAGCAGTACATGATAGTAATACTTGGTATGAGATGGCATTGCACTCTCCTACCTTGCTCTTCCTGATGAGGTTATTAAATTTCTTATGACATAGGACTCATGTCCTCTGCGCAGTGCTACTTCCTGCCAAGCTCATTGCCCACTCTTTAGCTCAGCTGACACCCATCTCAAGGAAAGAAGAGGTCCCTCTTGAACTGTAACTGTATCTCTATGGCTTCCTCATAAAGGCAGGGTGCCCCATTTCCCTCCATACTGTGGTCAGACATGACTTCAGCTGCCATTTCTCCTTTAAGCTGCTGCAGGCCTTATTCCCTCTCCCTATTGGGTGAGCACCCAACCTCAGGTGCTAAGCCTACTCAGTGTTCACCCACAACATATTAATGACCCAAACCGAGAAATACAGATGGATTCAGATTCAGCAAACCATCCAACTCACACTGGGGAAGAAGGGGGTGACAAACTAGACCCCCAGTGTTTTACATTTTTTGTGAAAGGGGTATTTTTGTTACCAGAGTCTTTCCTGTACCCCTCCACTCTATATAAAATGTACAGAAAACCCTGATGGTGTGGTGAAAAACTGTTTGCAATGCTCTTCCACCAATCATGTGATGCAGCATCAATGGACATCCTTACATCTCAAATGTTTGCAACATGCAGCAATGGGCATGGCTCCACAAAGAAGTGCAAAGGCTATTTTTAAAAAAATATATACCATCTTCACTATCACCATTTATGAAAAGACCTAAAGTGGTCAATTATATTAGGATTTTCCCCAAACTATCAATGTAACTGAATTGGCTGTACTTCATACAACATGGACCACACAGATAGGATTGGTAAATTTCAGTACCGGCCTGTTCACATCCAATTTTATCAATAGTGTGTTATTTAAAAGTTTTAAGTCTGGCCCTGAATTCTCAGAATATTATGACTATTAGATAAACCCAGTTACTAACTTTCAGGGTCTAATTCATTTCACCATAATCTCTTTCCAAAATTTAGGAGCTGCTCATTTCTTTTAGCCAATCCTTTTTTAGAACAACATCTGGACATAACTGCACTGTACAGGCTCAAAAATCAAAATACTGAAAGCACCAGAAGGCTCCAGCATCAATGTACGGTTCACTAGGAGGCCAGTAGGTTATATTCTTCACATTATATTCACACCCTTCCTGTCCACATGCCACTTTCAATTAAACAGTGTTAATATTTGAAGTATTCATGTGGCTGCACCATAACATACCACACATCACTGTCCACTTAGTGCATCACATATGTGACAAGATGACCTGTTTTTCCCAAGACTATACGCTCGGCAAAATAAATTGTTAAGACTGTTTTAATTTAGAATACTTTGTACAAGCAGTGCAAAAATATGTTGAAGTTATCTGTTGAGGTCAATCAGGAATGCAACTGTTTTCCTTTGTTAGACTTAACCTGAAAGTAAAGCAGCAATGATTACCAGAATTGCCATGTCAATGTCAAAAATACATTGCTTTAGCAGCATCTATTTATTAAATGATTAATCTCGTACAATTATATTCATTTTGACAATTGGAGAAATGTCAGAAACTTACAGTTTAGCCCTGGAAGGAAATTCTCTGATCGTGATAGATAATTGTAGAATACGGCCTGACTACTGCCTGCCAACCATATGCTCTTTCCCTCCGCCTTTAGGAAGGGCAAGCTTTGCCACAGTATAAAAATAAGCAGCTGAACTTTTGAACCTAGCTCTCAAGGTCCTGATAAAATGCCATCATGTTGCAGGAGGCTTATGGCCTAGTTTTTATTAACAAGAAAGCTCTACCCAGAATAACCTACGGTTTGTCTGTAATGTGTGCCAGCAAAAACATTTACGGTTCACTAGGAGGCCAGTAGGTTATACTCTTCACATTATATTCACACCCTTCCTGTCCACATGCCACTTTCAATTAAACAGCGTTAATATTTGAAGTATTCATGCGGCTGCAGCATAACATACCACGCATCACAGTCCACTTAGTGCATCACAAACGTGACAAGATGACCTGTTTTTCCAAAGACTATATGCTCGACAAAATAAATTGTTAAGACTGCTTTAATTTGGAATACTTTGTACAAGCAGTGCAAAAATATTTTGAAGTTATCTTAATTTTAATCTGAGAACTCTTGTCACAGTGAGTTGCACATATTAATGTAGAAAGTAAGTGTACTATGTTCATTTTCTAATTGATTTGTTAAGTATATAGTACAAACAATATATGTATTGTATTAGGCCACTTCTCAGTAGATATAACCTGGCACAAGATTGTTGTCAAACATTTACTGGGTTCAATTAGCATAGTTGCCAAGTCCATGAGTTGTGGACATCTGGTCCATTAAGGACAATGTTTCTAACTGTTTATCCCTTATAGCACATGCACAGAGTGCCACTGTTCCTGTTAAATACAGCGCAGAATACAAATACTTCATCACAAAGAACTGTGTGTAATAACATAAGTCATGTCATAAATATACTATGTATGGTGTAGAAATAGCTACAAATGATATAGAAAGGATCTGTTACAACATTTAGCATGTCAACTCACTGTGGAGCAGTAATAAACAAAGCAAACCAAACGCTAAGTTATATTGTTAGGTCAGTAGAATATTAGTTCAAAAATGTCATGTTGAAACGATACATTGCCCTAGTCAGATAGTGCTTTGGTTACCAAGACATAAGGGAAACAGTCAACCCATGGAGGTGGTGCAAAGAAAAGTCACAAGAATTGAGTTACAAAAAAAGACTGGAGAAACCCTTTAGCCTTGACTGGGGAGAGGGGGATTCTGATAGATATTAAACAGTATAAGAAAGGTAAATCCAGAGAATTACAAAGAACATGTTAAACTTCATATCTGTGGGGGAGAGTTTAAACTAATTTGGCAGGGGGATGGGGCATGATGAAACATTAAAGAGAAGAAACAAGGTGCATAGAGGATTGAGAGGGACAAATAGCACTCGAGTAAAGAAGAGTTCAGAAATAGGAGGGATCAGACAGGGAGCAAATAAGATGAGTTTAGAGTGCATGTGCGTAAATGTACATAGCGTGGTAAATAAGGTTGGTGAGCTGCAGGCTGTCGCCACACGGGACAATGACATAGTGACAATAATAGAGAACTGGCTCAAAGAAGGGGAGGATTGGGAACTGTATATTCCTGGCTACAAGGTATTCAGGAAAGAGAAATGTGAAGTGATGCATTTTGGTAGAAGGAATGAGGAGAGGCAATATAAACTAAATGGTACCATTTTAAAGGGGGTGCAGGAACAGAGAGACCTGGGGGTGTATGCACACAAATCTTTGAAGGTGGCAGGACAAGTTGAGAAGGCATAAAAAAGCATATGGGATCCTGGGCTTTATTAATCGAGGCACAGAGTACAAAAGCAAAGAAGTTATGCTAAACCTTTATAAAACACTGGTTAGACCACAGCTGGAGTATTGTGTTCAATTCTGGGCACCACACTTTAGGAAGGATGTGAAGGCCTTAGAGCTGGTACAGAGGAGATTTACTAGAATGGTACCAGGGATGAGGGACTTCAGTTATGTGGAGAGGCTGGAGAGGTTGGGGTTGTTCTCCTTAAAACAGAGAAGGTTAAGGGGCGATTTGATAGAAATGTTCAAAATCATGAACGGTTTTGATAGAGTAAATAAGGAGAAATTGTTTCCAGTGACAGAAGGGTCAGTAACCAGAGGACACAGATTTAAGGTGATTGGCAAAAGAGTCAGGGGCGACATGAGGAAACATTTTTTTATGCAGCGAGTTGTAATGATCTGGAATGCACTGCCTGAAAGGATGGTGGAAGCAGATTCAATAGTAACTTTCAAAAGATAATTGGATAAATACTTGAAGTGAAAACATTTATAGGGCTATGGGGAATGGGACTAATTGGATAGCTCTTTTAAAGAGCTGGCACAGGCACAATGGGCCAAATGGCCTCCTCCTGTGCTGTGCCTACTATGATCTACAAAGTCTAAAAAGACTGTCAGATTCTTCCTTAGCTATTTCATCATCATCTACGAAGTATGCATGTCATCTATTTTTCCTTCTTATGTGTAGATGATGGAAATTAATTTAAAACTGAAGGGTATGGAGTGTTCAGAAAGGACAGAAATGGAGATGGTGTAGCTATGTATAGTCAAAACTAATTATGCTCAAAGCTGAGGAGATTCAGGGTAAAATTTGGATTGATAATATGGATAAGAAATTGGCTGAAGGATAGAAAACAATGGGTACTGGATAGAGAAGTAATTTCAGGATGGGAGGAAGTACTGAGCAGGGTACATGAGGACTCAGTATTGGAACTACTACTCTTTCTAATTTACATAAATGACTTGGATTCTGAAAGTCAATGCAAATTGGTTAATTTTGCAGATGGGAACATTCTAGGAATGGAATTGAAGGAGGCATCCCAGAAACTACAAAATGAGCAAGACAAAATATGTGAGTGGGCCAAACAATGGCAGATGAATTTAATGCTGGTAAGTATTGCAAATAGGAGAGAAAAAAAGATCTTGTGACCTTATGGTACACTGATTATTGTGGTTTGTTATAATTTATTCACAAATCACATCTACTGTAAGACAATTCAATTCCCTTTTTTCCTCCTCTCCCAGTGGCACCATCTCATGCACAGACACTGACAGCCATTCAATACCTTGGCCAAGTGTGGACCAGACACTGAGTATTATCAAGTTAACATGAGGAATATCACAAATGAGCCAATTCTGCCCTCACACAACATCAACGCACATGACCTTTCTATAAGGTGTTACTGGATAGTACTCAGGAGTGGGAACTCTGTCTGATTTACCCCTCTCTTGCCCAGGACCACCAAGACCACTAAGACTACATCTATTCCCACCCCAGCTGAGATAAGCTACCTCAGCACAGACCAAGGAACTGAACCTTACAACTTCCTGGTCTACTTGGAAATCACAATGGTCATAAAGGTAACCAAAATATTTTACTTGCAGCTACTGTTTCTTCAATCAGTTCAGGTCATTTTGAGAAAACAAAGTTTGCATTTTTTGGTCAACAGGCTGCGTAGAAACAAGTGTGATTCATTTACTCTGCTCTTTAAAAACACTGATGCCATCTATCATACAACATCTGTAAAAATGATTTGCTCTAAATTCCCAACATTTACTATTCAAAATATAAAAGTCTGTGATTGAAATCAGTATGGGTGTTTATTACATAAATGCACCCAGTCACTGAAAAATTAAGATGGAAAATTATAATCTTCTTTTACTATGGTATTGCTCAAAGGATAAAAAATAGCCAATTTAGGCACTGTAATGTAAATAAAGGACCATTGTGAAGATTTGTTGGATACAATTCATAATCTCACCAGTGGGCTGACCTGATAACCCAAAGCAACAAAGTCAAGAGTGAGTTATGATCAGAGCTTTGAGTGAGACATAAATCACATCCCATTGGTCTTCATAACGTATTCTGTTTATACCAGATGTTGAAAATTAATTAGCTAAAGAGGTAAAAAGATGGGCTGGTTGGTACACATTACTTCTATGCAGATTGGTTCCAGTAAAGCTAGAAGCAGTGTGAGGTTTTAATTAATCCATTGCCTTATGATGTGGGTTTACCTCATTTAAGCTTTGGAAACTCTTTTAAAATGAATTGCCAAATATTAGTTCCAGTAATTAGAATGCGATGGCAGGAAAGCATTTTGCTGATGCACCATTAACACACATGGTACAACTTTCCACTGATCCTGTGAGAAAGCCCACAGTGGTTCAAGCAGTAACTTTGAATATTTAAAATATGGCCGCCTTCTACTATAACACTCTTCTACACGCACAGCTTCTGATATGGGATGTATTGTTCATGGTTTTCATTCTAATAAAGAATTCATGCAAAACACCCTCATTGTACATGCGTTTTGTTAATACTTCCAAAGGCAGTGTATTTGAATATAACAAAACCACATTTTAATTACAGTTATATTAATCCATTTAATTCCAATTGATTGCATTTGCTGCTACATAGTTTCCTTTAGTTTGAGCCCCAGAAGGTTCCATGGTTGCCATCAATTCTGCGATGTGATCAGCAGGAGATAGTTGCATCTGTGAGTGACAGGACCCGTTCTGTTCATGTTTAATCCTCAGGACAGAACACTTCACTTCTGCTTTGTGTGGCCAATGGCTAGTCAAACTTGCTCATTGCGAGCAATCAAATTCAAACACCATTCAAGTCTGGAGTAGAAGCCTGCAACAGTAATAATGTAGTGGATGGCAAACATTACTGAGTCAACCAAAATAGTAAGTATGAACTCTGGACTTAGTTACTAAGGAGAAATAATCTGTCATGAATGAGGTCAAGTTGAGTACACTTTAGCTACTCCACTGTCACCCAATTATTACATTAGTTGGAAAAATATGACATTTATTAATATGCAAAACCTTTAAATTACTTTTGTGGGAATGACTGATCTGATCTCTGGTCCATAGTTTGGAAGGAGAGCAACATTATTACCCTTTGCTCAATGTGTGAAACTCACTTCTACTCTATCGTGAACTTTGGGAAAATGGTTTGTGTTTATTTGTGGAACATCTGAAATCTATTTGATGTACTCTTCTTTGATTTTTTTTGTGAAAAGTTGTTTTTGTACAATCACAGTTTTATTTGATAATTCACTTTTACAATGTCCTCTTTCTAATCCCCTTCTTTATCTTTTGATTGCATTCATTGCTAAAACTGGTTTGCTCTTCCAGTCCATGTAGATTGGAAGGTGAGAGAGTTCAGATTAGTCGCACACAATTTTCTAAACCTTTGCTATACAACTTCACCCTATAATGACCTATTAACAATATTGCCACAGTACTATTTGAACACATGCCAGATTAAACATTTCACAGATGAACTGCAGTTTGGAATTGTGACTGCGGCAACAGCACATCACAGATTTTTATTGCATTAATATAAAAGAAGAAAGCATAATCACCATTTTCTGAATATTGTAGTAATTGAGTCCCTGCCTTATTAATATATTTATGATTTACTTCCACTTTATGAACAATAAGATGAAAAACTTAACATTTTGGTTGTAACCCTTCATCAGAACTGAAAATTAAAAGATAAGCATCAAAATAGGCTTGAAAAGAAAACAGGAGTGAGCAAAAGAAAACTGTTACACAATGTAAGAGGTTATCTCAGTGAATCAATGGAAAGACAGTAAAAAGACAAAAGAATGTAAAAATAGGTAAAATGGTGAATAGGCATAGAGGAGACTTACACAAATCAAAAGCCCTCAAAAATGGGGAAATTGGACAAAGAATGCTGGAGATCTGAAATAAATACAGGAACATTTCGGAAGTAAACAGTAAGCTCTCTAGCCCTTAAGAGAGAAAAGGAACAGGCTGCCCTGGGTACTTTGTTAATTGTTATTCTCCTTTCTTCAAGTTCTCCCATTTTCTTGCCTTTTTCCATGTTATGGACCTTTCCTATAGCTTTTCAACATCTTAGCTATTTGCATGTTTCTTTGTCCTTTTAATACCTTTCCATTGGCTCACTGAAGTGCTTTTTTATTGCCAGGTGCTCTCACTATTATAAGTGGCTTAATATACCTTGCTATATATAATGACTGAACAATTAATTTTGCAAAGTAACACTGCTAACCTCGTTCACATATTTAAACATAACAGCCCTGAAATTCCAGTGGAGATTGTGGGGAGGGGATTCATATCAGGGCAAAGCAGAACTACCACCCACCCACTGTGGAGGGCCCTGACCCTGTTGGAAATTCCAGGGTGCTGGACCAATTTTTTTGGGTGTAAAGTTACACTGATTGCAGGAGCGGCATTAATCTAGGAAACTTCTTTGTACTTGAACAGTGCAGCTATACAATTGAGCCCTGAGGGGCTTTGACGGGTGTAAGATTTGCACTATTAAAAAGATTGAGGAAATTTGCATTTAGCACAATAACATCTTAATGTACCAAAATGCGCTAAAACGCAATTTCCTCCATTTTTTCCCACGCAATAATGGCGTAGCAATGGCATAAGGGCCATGACACTAGAAATTCGGCCTCATTGCGACGTTTTCGGGTGCTAAAAGGCCTCCTAAGCCGCCAATATTGCAGGAAGTGCATGCTCATTACAAGCTGGAACTGCGCTGTCCACCAAATTGGTAAAGGTCAAAGATTTGCCATGCAGTGCCCAAGCCATAAGGGGTTTAATGCCTATTGGAGGCCCCCACTGCAAAATTGGTTTGCCCTGAGGCTATTCCCACCCCCTCATTCAAAGAATGTAGACTGCTGCTGGCCACCGTCTGACCGCCAACATTTGCCACTACAATCGCTGATGTAACCCCCTCCACCGGTTACCACTACATCCCCCCGGCCACCGCAACCCCCTTTCCTGGTCGCCCACTTCATCACTTACCCGAGAGCGGCTGGCGTCGAGCAGCCCGATCTTTAATCCCACTTCGCAGGCGAGCTGCCTCTTACTATCCACAGCTCGCCGGCTCCATGGAAATGAGGCCCAAGGCTCAATGCCAGGTGTGCATCGGGCCTTACCATTCCGGTGTAGGGATTGATCCTCGTGTGCCCCGCGCTCAAAAATGTGCAGACCTGAATTTTTAGGCTATTATGTTTAAATGCTAGTTCTCTGATTTTTTAAATTTTAAACACTAAAGACTGTCAATATTGTCGCTGCACCAAATAAACAGTTACAAAATATAATCTGATGCCCCCACGCAGGTGGGCCCTATATTGAAACCATAATTAAAATCTGTGAGATGGACAGCTTTAAATGCGGCATTGCAAAATGCACACAGCCCTGTAGGCCAAGTGGTGTACTTACTGCTGATCATATGGGAGCTGTAACTGATGAGATTTCTAAGAGAACCCAGGGTCCAGGACGTGGTGGAAAAAGCATCTGCACCCCCTTTATCAGAAGGTCTTGATGCAGCAAATAAGGGACAGAATGACGATGTTCATAAGTCATTCAGAATGATAATGGTGCTTAACAACTCTGTTTACAAATTTTAGTCAGGATTTAGGTCTCTTAGATAAGTTCTGACAGTAGCACTTTCAAATTTTAATATTAATTGAATAGAAAATACTAATCATCACATCATTGAATTCAGATAAAGAAATTATATATTGCTGTATGCCTCCAGATACTAATTAACCACTTTAACAGATGTGTTTATACACTAAATTATTACTTTGATCAAAGAGTTTGAAGCTATATAAATCATAATCAGTTTTTAAATCAAATTTTCAAGATTGATTTTTTTTTTAAATCCTTTCTAGGAGCATTGATTTTCATTTTAATTAATTTAGGAATACTGAACTGTTAGGAAAACGCTTTCTAATTGAATAAACATGCAAATAATTTCACTTAGTACACTAGAAAACAAAGAATAGTTCTTTGGCAGCTGAGCTGGTTCTCCCTGCCAATAGCTTCTTATTGAAACCATAGGTTTGTAAGCTAAGCAAAATATTGGTTGGAGTCGTATTTAATAAATGAGTGTCAAGGTGCAGTATACAGGCTGCGCCTCTGTTTTCTAGATTTGTTTCATTAATTGAATTGCCATGTAGCTTTCACTTCAATGGGGCTTCAGCCTTTGAATTGTACCATTTTTTAGTTGCTGCAAATCTTTAAACTAGTGCTACCGAACTTCCTTTAAAGAATAATCCTGTGGGCTGTATAAACTGGATGCGATCCCTAGCTAGAATGCAAATCCTAATAAAGTAATGCAGTATGACATATTTTTGGCAAAGAACCGCATGCAAAATACATTTTAAATACAGCTTAAAGAAAGAATAAAGCAGTAAGAGAATACTTAAGCAAAACAATATTAGAATCGGGATGATTCCTTTTTAACATTCTCCAGGTGGTTTGAAAATAACCTATATAAAATCCACAGGTAGGTAGAATTACAGGCTAAAGGATATCTAGAGAGTCAGTGTAGCCTCTATGATATGGTAATTCTAGGGATAAGACCATACTGTTACAAGGAACAAAAAGTCAATCCTATCATAAATTATTAAGTGTCCTGTCATAAAAGGAAATTAACAGGACAGAATCAGAGCTTTGGGTAGCTTTCCAATAGTTTATTAGCTTAGGTGAATGACTACCTCAGAGACAGCACCTGACAACCAAAGTTTTAGCATTTCATATAACATCCCCAGAATCCTATTAATTACCCATATAGAAAGGAGAAATGTTTGCTTCTGAGGATGTGCACAAGGAAGTTCAACATACTGAGACAGTTTGAAACATTCTTTATATTGTACCAGCTAGCTAAAGTCTGAATTGGGCCCATTTGTCTATAGTTATCTTTTTCTGTAGAAATAAAGCATCTTTTGCCAATGGCATGAACTCAACTTTCTGCGAGTAGATTTACTGCAAAATATATGTGCATGAAGCACAGGGTTATATCTTTCAACCACTGCAAATTATACACGTATTTGTTTCCTAACTTAAGATCAACCAAATCAAAACTTGACCCAGAATTAGACAATTTTTAACTGGTGACAGTGCAGTAACATTTGACTTGTAAAATGGCAAGATGAGAATTTACCATCATGATTCCCACATAATGAATGTCCAACTTATGGTGGTTTGGCCAATAGTTCAAGGTGTCTTATAAATCCTTTTATATTTTCCCCAACTTCAAAATTTGGTATCAGATTGGATTTAGTAAAAATATTTCATATAGAATTATTGACTAGATCAGCTGCACTCTCACTTTGCTGAACTTGAAAATATTCATACGCTTTCTCTGCCAGTTGAAAAACATGTTGGCACAGTGGCCCTTTTTTGTCAGCCTCTTGTTTATGCAGAGCCTCTAAATGTTGTTTGATTCTTCTGTTCCTCTGCGACAAATTTGCAGTGTTCCCACTCCTACTCGCCTTGTTCCTTTGCTGTCTTCAGTTTCAGCACAGTCTGGTTGGTACGCATGTTCCTTTAATTTTTCCTCAGCAGCCAAACAGGTTAATTCCAGTTCTCCGTCTACATCTTTCTGAGCCCCTGTAGACATTTTTAATTACAGTATTGCTATTTTCTACTGTTCCGCTTACCTTAAATTTGAACAATTTGATTAGCCTGTTTGTCTGTGCATAACATTCTATCCCACCTTATTCTGCCCCACTGTTACATATTACTGCAATGTAATCTGGAACAGGCACAAAGTTACCAAAAGATTAACCTTTACATGGTGTTTTAGCACAGCAGGGGTGACTCATATTTTCTATCTTCCGAGAAGGGATAGTTAAATCAGTAACTAATGTAAATCTACAGTGTGCCATTGCTTTTGTTCAGTTAAATCTGTTTGATAGTTTATAACCTAAGCCCTGGTCTACTAAAGTGTTTATTCTACTATCTTCCAAAATCAAGGGAAATTACGTGAGGACACATGACACAATTAGTAGCTGAATTACAGTAACAAGAATTTTCTAGTTGGCTACAAATTACCTGCATATTGAGCTGTAAAGGCACACTCAAGGTTATAGGAAGTGAGAGTTCACCAAGGGGAATGGTCTGAGATACTGAATCTGAGAAAAATATCTAGCATGAAAACTGTGAGAAGGGTAGCCTGCATTAGCTGCATCAACTTTAATAGAATAAATTCTAATTGAAACTGCCATTTTGAGAATACAATCTTTATTTATAAGCATAAAAAACTAAAAGCTTAGTAACAATGCATATATTTCACCACTTAAATTCAGAAACATGGCAATATTTTTTAAAAGGTTGTTTTTTCCAAAGCTTTCTGTATATTGCTTTTACATTGTGGGAAAGTTGCAAATTTTTCAGTGGCATTTTACTTTCAGTGCCCCTTAAAATACTTTTCTTACATTTGCTTCTGTATATAAATGATTTGATCATAGCAAGTGGTTAATGGCTTGAATACCACTAAAGCATATCATCCACGTCAAGCCCAGCAGCCACAGGGAAGGTGGAAACTCGGCTGGAAATGTCAGAGTGCAACTTGCCAAACGTTTGAAAATTGGAAATTTTTAAAAATGTAGATTTTGACCTAGTACTACCAGGGAGCTGAGTCATTTCAATAAAGAGAAAACACAAATGCCTCATCACTCTGTCAGTGGACTGTGATTTTAAAATGTAGCTAAAATTTCCATGCACAACATTAAGAGTTTGTTACAGTCATGTCACTTCCCATTTTCATAAAAACACATTCTGAAAATAGCCCTATGGAGTTGCAAACACATTAAAAAAAATCAACCCCATAATGACCACATTTAAAATCTATACTATTTGATAAATAGATTCAAAATATATGAAGATTTTATGAAATTAAGAAGCCATTCCTGAGGTATTCTGCACACAGAAAGGAACATATGCACTGAGACAGAGCACAAATGTAGGCCAGACAAGTCCTTTTTACTTCATCAAACCTGAACATTACCCACAACTCTTTGGAAAACAAGATTTGTTTTACTAAAGTTGCATTGCTTTCTGCTTTATTTTTCATGATTATGTTTCATTAAAAATGAGACTGATGTTTTGTTGGGTAAACTAATGAAAACCATCTAATTAATCATGGCGCAATATATCCAGAAATGTCAAAATTGATTAAACAAAAACAAAATTGCAACCTGCAAATGAATCAAAAGATGTACCAAATCCCATCCTTTCACAGATGTCCAACAGACACACACAGCCAGAATCATATACACTACACATAACCTCACATCACACACCTTGTAAGCATTATCTTCAAGTAGATATTTTTGTTAAGGAGAACTGACAATTGATTGATATGATTAGCTAATTTGTAGCGATATCCTCACATACCATTTATGTATTTCCTACTGTTATAAATATTTTACTCCCTATCAATTGGTGCAGTAAAATTTCAAAATAAGAATAATGTGAAATCATGAGTGTGTGTGTGTGTGTGTGTTTGTTTAATCTATTTTGAAATAGGCTGGAAGGGTACTTGCTATAACTCTGAGACTTATTTTACATTAGGCAAGTTTTGAATACACCTACAGGACACATATCAATCATAAAGGGTGATGCATGGCCTCTGTCTCAACCTTTAGAAATGCATTGCCCCCAGCACACGCACAATCATGCCAGCAATCGCAACATTAAAGTGTATTCTCCCACAAGTACTAAGTGGTGAAAGTACACTTTCATCAAATTTGCGTTTGTAATTTTCTGAATGAAAATGAAGATTTGCATTTTTTCCCACATCTGCGATCTTACTGAAGGATGAAATAAAACATATTTCATTGCATGAATAATTTATTTGCATGGATTCATTGGCTCATGGGTAACCTCATTCTTCAAATGAAGGAGAGTTAGAAAAATAAAACAGAGTCCCTTTACAATCCATGTAAACCTCGCATCCTACTGCAGCTCACAGCAATCCTTGCAGTAATGAAGATAAATTTTACAATATCAAATGCGCCATTTTCAACAGTTTGCTTGACTGGTTAACTCCCTCTGAAAATATAGCTCAGCACAATTATCAGCAGATTATATTTCAGTAAAAATGTTAAATTTCTATCTCAGACTACTCCAAGCTCTGAATGCTTCCAGTTACTACGCAGATGAAAGAAAAGAAAAATAAAATAATTTGAAATATTTATACTATTCTCCACTATTTTCAGTTGTTATTTCCGAGACCACGAGAGGGCATAACAACCGCACTCCATCCAGTCATCACGTGTTGTCCACGTTATGTTTTTGGGATATAATCTAGACATACTGGGGCCAAAAATCCCCGGCCTTCTGGTACACTCCAGACTTAACTTTGACAAGCCTTCTTTAAAATTGGATAATTATTTAATTTGTGTCCCTTGCCAATTCTTTCAGCTTCAGGCTTCACTCACAGCACACACCTCACCCATATACATACAAACCGACCATCAGTATTTCATGCTGATATCAGCGTTTACACAGCCACGTCACCACGGCAGTATTTTCTGACCGAAATCAGTGTTTTTAGCAGCTTGCGATATTTTTTGTTAAAGTTACTCCAGAATGCCCCGAGTTTTTCTTCGCACATACCCCTCATAAAGCAACCTTATGTCCTGAGTGCATAAGACCCCCTTCATAAATTTCTACATCCACCGCTGTGAAAAATCATTTTTGTGTACTTTAGTTTTTCAGCCATAATAAAAATGATCGAATATCGGGTACTCCTGCGGCTTAAATTACAAATTATAAGCTCATGTCCCACTGCACACTCAGTACAACCACTTGTTTTCATGTCATGGTAAAGCCTTTAGGTATCATCTTTCGTGGAAAACAGGTCCAAATTGTGAAATATAATCCCCAAATAAATATCGGAAAATCCTGGAATTACATACAATTACATGGAAATTACAACACGGAAACTGGCTGTTCGGCCCAACCAGTCCTTGTTGGTGTTTATCCTCCACATGTGCAATAGTCCTAATCCCATGTGCCGATATCCCTTTATTCATAGGAACGTAGAATCATAAATCCGGATTTTAACCCAGGGTGGGAATCAGGTTTAATGGCTGGAATGGGTGGTAAGCCCTCATGACACTTGTGGCATGTGGCGTGGGCAATTTAAATTTGATGAACAGGCTGCCCTCCCAATCACGTGCAGAATCTGATGAACCACTCACATGGTGCGCACAATTTCCAGAATGACTCCGGCATGAGGCCTACTTAAAATGGAAATATACCTCTTAAAGAGAGGTTGCATTCCCTGCTTGAATCTTTCATTCAACAATTTTTCAAGAATTTTTGGGAAGACTGATGAGTCGCTGAGCTCTTCCACCCCCCCCCCCCCCCCCTCGACACCCCACCCCGACCTCCAACTTTTCTGGTACCTCCTGGAGCTGCTAGTCGAGGAAGTGAGAGCCAGGCGGGAGCAGCTCTTCCCCAAAACCCACAAAGGCATCCCCAATTGTCAGGATGAAGCAGGCCAGGACAGAGGTGACTGTCACAGTCAGTGCCACAAACATCACGCCCAGAACCTGGGTTCAATTACCTCACGAGAGCAGCAAGGGTGAGTACACCTCTTCACCTCTCTCTCTCAACAACACCTCACAACACTTCTCTCATTCCATCCCCTACATCACATCCTTCACCATACAATCACAAGGTCACATTGGCACCTCTCTCTCATTCCAAACACACTCACCACTTCCTTTCCTCTCTTCACACTACATACTAACACCATTCTTTTCAAATCTTACCACTTGTGCAACCAACAAATGCTCCCACTACGTCTTCCTCATTTCACACTCTTCCCTTTACATTCATCAACTCCCATCATTACTCCATCTTACTTCTTCTCTACCTCTCAACACATCCACAATATATGCACAAGCCCTACACATCTCCTCTTACTTTCTCAACAACTACTCATTAACACTCACTCCCTCCCTCTTTCTGCAGGAGAAGACCAGCCAAAATGGCAGGAAGAGGACCAAGATGGGCAGAGGAGTTTTCAATATAATCGCCCTCACACAAGCAGAACAAGACAAGAAGGCCTGGAGATCACTGGCTCAGGCAGAGTCATGAGTATCGTGGATGGAGAGGCTGGTGGTGGGGCAGGTTCTAGGGAAGTGAGCATTCGTTTGCATAAATGAACTGTACATTGATGTAGATAGTGGTCTTCAGCAAGTAAACACAAAGTGCCACATGGGTGCAATTTATGACTAGTTGGACCTCTGCGAGTCCTATCACCCTGTACAATTTCAGTATCCTTTCACACTGCCACTGACTGTCCATGGGGAAGTGGATAAAGGTGCTTGCTGTAACAAACAATTAATTCAGAACTTGCTTTATGCATCTGTGCATGACTGATTGGCAAATATTATTGATGTCCTGGAATGACCCCATAGTGACTTTAACAACCACTGGCTGTGCAGTACCACTGTATGGTGGAAGTGACTTATATTTACATTTGCTCAGAACATGTAGCTTAGAACATGTAGCTTTACCTCCACAGGCATTGCTCCTTGGATAAATGCAGGTATATGCCCCTCGCCGATATATTGTGATGTGAGGGTACTAGTGGGTGGTGCCATGTGCTTCCATTGCTGTCTGACCAGTCTAACATCCTTCTGTTGCTACTTCTCCTCTTCCTCCAAAATGCAAAGATAAAAAGGGAATTTCCAATGTGAAACCATTGTGCCTTGTGTGGAACAGTGGAGGGAAAAATGGCAACCCCACATCAAATGGGACAAAAGCAGATGACAAAGTAGTTGACAACAGGAAAAAGATTAAAAAACCTTCCAAAAACGAATCATAAATAAGTTTCAAACTGATGATAAATTTCAACGTTGATAAATTTAAATTCTCTTTCTCTTCACCACAGTGCCTAACAACCCTAAATGGCTGTTTTGTACATGCAAGAGAAAACAGCATAAGTGAGATGGAAATGGTGGAAACAGAGGGGGTGCATCACATCATTTTTACCTCATTAGTATCCTCAAAATAGGTGGGTACTTCATGCAGCCACTGGAAATGATCACGGGAAATGGTGAATAATCTAAACAATACAGATTTAGTACCAGTTAGATAAGCTGTGTGAATGCTGGTATTCTTCATCTTTCTGTATTTATTGATTAGTTACCTTATTTAATCTACAGGCTGTATGCCAGAATGCACCAATTGTTCACCATAGATTTGCAGCACCAACATCCACTCTCCATCGTGCTGTTGGCCCTCTCAGATCAAGTACTCACTTTTCTTCATTTATAATTGACTTGATGTTTATATATTCAACTCATTTTGACACAACCTTGACCATTGTTCACAAAGGAACATCTAGATAGTAAATAATTGGATGGCCAGGGAGCTATTGAACCAAGCACAGTCTCTCCTTGGTTTTAGGTTTGTGTATGTAAAACTGGCTGTGTCACTGATCCATAAACTGACACCAAACTAATTCAGCCTAGCCAACTACAATTCTATATTTAAGGGAAGGATTAGGCACTGAGGCTGTCATTTTTTAGAAACTTTTAATAAGACCAAACCAATAGTATATATATTGTAGCTTACTCCTCTGAGGTATTAAATGCTGGATACAAAAACATGCATCTTTTATTTTATATATGACCTTTGAATTTTTACTGTATGAAGTAGAGACACATTGCAATATAAATTTCAGAATTCAATCAATGTTCAACAGATAGAACTAAACATTTTGTATGAAAAGCATTGCTTTCATCTGGCTGTGGAATTGAAGTACCTTCTCCTTAAATGTGAGGAACTCCCTTGGGAAAGAGACCCAAAGGTCAGCAGAAAGTTATGAAAAATGATATTGCTATGGTCTTAACTGAACAAATATCTAGTAATCAGTTGAATTTATATTTACGCACTTTTTTTTTTAGGTAATAGCAATTTTCCTGTGGTGGAGCTTATGGTGAGTTGAAGGCTATACTGTATTATAACAGTGTGGGTATTATACCATGTGAGGAATAACATCAGGGGCCACTGATTTACAGTGACTGAATAAGCCCACCTATGTTTTATCGCATGGCATTCTATAATTTTTACCAATGTTTTGGGAAAACTGTAAATCAATGGCCTTAATCATTATTATATTCATAAATATATAAGATGATATGCAAGTTTGGAGGTATGTACCTGGACTTTCCTCAACGGCCATATTACCACTGGAAGTGTGGGGTGGGACTTCTGGCTGCCCATCAACTACCCCAGACCATTTCCTGACACAGCTTATTACAATAATGTTTTGTGGGCTCACAGCATAAATCCCACCTACCACTGATTGTTGTCCTGGGAGGGGTTGTAAAGTTGTGCAGCAGCTTAAAGGGGCAGGCAGCAACCTGAAGACTTCTAAGAGCACAGCATTCTAGCAGTAGGAGAATAGGTCTGCTGATTAAAGGCAGGGGAAGTATAGAAGTTAGGCCAACTTCACATCATTGGGCAGCCAATTTTTCTGATGCAGATCTGGAGGTCCTCTTGGAGCAATAAAGCAGAGTTTCAATGGTCTCCCTGGGGGGTATAGAACCATAGAAAAGATACAGCACAGAATGGGGTCATTTGGCCCATCGTGTCCACGCCGGCTCGAAGAAGAACCAGGTGCCCATTCTAATCCCACCTTCTAGCACTCGGTCCATAGCCCTGTAGCTTACAGCACTTTAGGTGCAGGTCCAGGTACTTCTTAAAAGAGTTGAGGGTCCCTGCCTCTACCACCAATTCGGGCAGAGAATTCCATACACCCACCACCCTCTGGGTAAAAAAGGTTTTCCTCATGTCCCCTCTAATCCTTCCGCCATGGTTGAAGGTCAACAAAGTCAATGGTTCAAACCACAAGGTGGCAGTAGCCTTAAAGTCCCTTTCTCTGAGGCTCTGGATGGCAGTATAATGCCTCAAGAAGATTAATGCCAAGACACGGGCAAAGAAGGTGAGAGAACTCTCCTCCTTCAGTTTCCAGACATGCACCAGTACTAACGTGCACCAGTTCCTTACTCTTTACCTTCACGGTGTTCAAAGGCTGCAATAGAAAAATAATAATGTGCACCAGTGTTCACTGACACCTTTACATCCTTTTCAGCCTGACATATATCACACCATCAAAGCCTCACATGGCATTGCTTCCTTTCAGCACTTGTCGTCACTGTGATTCAGTATGTTCACCTTCTTCCTTTTATTGACAGGTTCTCCTTTACTGGTCATTCGGATCAGTTGTTTTTATTGATCTATAGTAGTTTCTTATTGGCAGTTTTCTAGCCGCTTACAATGCTTTTGATTCATATTCTGATTTGCTGTTGTTTCACTTTGAACCATGTGACAACAGTCCACTGCTTTCAGTGCACTGCCATTTTCTCATTAGCATTTGGATTTTTGGGGAGTTTCAGTTTGAAATATGTCACCAGGGAAATGGATCCATATTTACTTCCACACAGCTAACAGATACGGACTCCTCCTCAGCCTGCCAACATCACCATGGAAAAAGACATCTGCCTCAGTACTAGGTGGGTTGGTACTGAGGACCACATACCACAAATATCAATTGCAGACTCTGCCATTAGACTACCATGAAAAATAAATACATACCTGTCACTAGAGCAATAGGATTTGAAGCGCACCCCATTCTCCCACGCCCTTCCACTCCTTTCTAGAATTAGGTGTTCTTCCCTAAAAATCAATGGAATGAAAATCAGGCGGGTTGTATAATGGGCAGGCAATTCACTCTGTCAGATTACCACACAGGCGGTAAAGGTGAAAACTACCCTCAGTACCTGCAGTTGTTACTTTGTTACAGATGCAAAACCATCTTAAAATGCCGGGTGCTTCTCAGCTGGAGCCTCAAACAGACAAACACATTCCAATTTGCAAAGTTCCCTGACCAAAAACAATTAAGCGCTGAGGTCAGAGAGTCTTTGTTTCTTAACATTTAAAGTTTGTGTCTGATCAAAGAATAATCCAACTCAGAATGATCTGTGACTCTGTTTACTTAACAATTAGACTTTGTAGCCTTAAAGATACATTGTTCCACATCAGCATTCTGCATTCCACGTTATAACACTCCTTTTTCATTGTAACAATTTACTTTAGGTGAACTATATAGGCATGCTTTAAATTTCTTGAAATGTTTTTTATGCCAACGCTAGGAGCATACTAGAAATGAAATGTTGAAAAGACAGATACGTGCTTCCATTGAGAACTTAGCTATAAGAAGCATCTCTGGAACTTGGCTGGATGAAAGTGATGGATCTGAAGTACAGTTCAAAAGGCACAAGGAATTCCAAAAGGATAATTTGAATCACAAAGGAGGGGTGTAGCTTTATTTGTTAAAGACAATGGCCCAGAAATTGCTCACCCACAGACGCCGTCCCTGAATGGAGTCCTGTCTTTCCACTGGCGAATCGATTGTGCAAGTTCACGAATGCGCACATGCTCAGTAAAACCCCGAAATCATAAACTTGCTCCCATTGGTTCGCTGGCGGTTAGACAGTTCCGAATTAAAGGGACATGATACGCTAAGGTCATAGATATCATTAAACATTCGGAAACTCATCCATCTGCCCAGCTGGAACAAAGATACTTACACCACCAGGAGGTACGCTGGAAAATACCAGCTCTACATTACTTTTTAAAAACGCGGTGACTGTTAATGACTGTGAAACAACAAAAAACTAAATTTCAAAAATGTCGAATGTCAAATTACTCTAATTTTAATATTTTTTGATCATTAAAAAAATGTTTTAAAATTTTTAAAAATGTTACTTTTAACTTCTGTAAGTTTCATTAAATTAAATCATTTGCTTGGCTTTTTATAAGATAGGTTAAATTTTTATTTAAACTAACATACAGAAGTTTACTTTAAATGAATGATTTCTAGTGGGCGTGGCTTCCAGTCCCACAGTCTCTATCGATACGAATGAACCTGCGTTGAAATCACAGCGCTGAACTGAAAAAAAATTTCAAAAGGGAGCAAGTGGACATCGGAGACCACGAGGTAAGTTTTCTCGTAGTCTTTGTCCGCAGGATGTGCCATGCCAGTCAGAGCAAGTTCCGGCACACCATAATTGCAATTGAGAGAAGGGATACTCGTCGGTAGGAATGGTTTGTGCACAGCTGGATCCCGGAGTTGATCCAAATTTAATGCTTGGCACGTGTCTCCAGGGTAACATAGTTATTAGGGATTCCCAGCGTGACTTTAGGAAACATAAGGCCTGCCTCACTAATTGATTGAGTTCTTTAGGGAAGTAACCAGAATGTACCGGTCTATTGGGAAAAAATTAAACTATATGAGATAATGGGGCCTATAATACAATGGTAGATGCCCCACATTATTGGACGTGCAACAGGCCATGGAAAACCTGCATATTAACCAACATGTCCCATTGTGGACCGTTTGTATGAAAGGTTTTGGGAGCCTGCACACAAGCTATGCACAAGGTTCAACAGGCTCTAAGAACTTTTATAACTAGTGGGTTGCCCAATGATGCAACAGAGCAGCACTCCAGCTGCAACACACCTGTTTGGAATGGCCCCCAATATTTTTTTTAAAAAGTGATCGCACCTGTCCATGCCACGTCTGACCATTTATCCACCCCCCCACCACCACCCCCAGGCTGGAAAATCTCTTGACACAAACGTTCATTAGCTGCTGGAACCTGAAATTCCATCCCTGGTGCTCCTGGCGCACGATAAGCAGCAATCCTGAAACATCAGAAAATTCTTCAAAATGAGCTGACCACGCATTATCAGGCGAGATCAGCTTATTCCTTCACAAACGCATGAACACCTAAATAATCCTGACAACAATGAATAAGAGTCAAATTATTGGCCCCAATTATGTTAGATAGGTTATTATTTTAAAAGACTCCATTTTGGGGCAATTGCTATTCAACATTTTCATTAATGATTTAGATAAGTGCATTAGTGGATATGCACTTGAAATGCCATAACCTACAAGGCTACGGACCAAGTGCAAGAAAGTGGGATCAGGCTGGATAGCTCTTTTTCGACCGGCTCAGACACGATGGGCCGAATGGCCTCCTCCTGCTCCGTAAATTTTTCTGTTTCTATGTTTCTATTAACTGAACCACTCTTAAATTCACTAACAACACAAAATGAGCACAGCAGTTAATAATTCCAATCAAATTATTAGGTTGCAGCCTCAGTTAGCCTAGTTAGGGAATAGGCTCATCTGTGTACGAGATGTCCTTTAATGTGAACAAAAGCATGCATCTAGGGTTAGTAAACTCCAAGCATATTTAGAATCATAGAATCATAGAAAGGTTACAGCATGAAAGGAGGTCATTCGGCCCATCGAGTCCGCGCCGGCTCTATGTAAGAGCAATCCAGCTAGTCCCATTCCCCCGCCCTATCCCCATAGCCCTGCATTTTTTTTCATTTCAAGAACTTATCCAGTTCCCTTTTGAAGGCCATGATTGAATCTGCCTCCACCACCCCCTCGGGCAGTACATTCCAGATCCTAACCACTTGCTGTGTGAAAAGGTTTTTCCTCATGTCACCTTTGGTACTTTTGCCAATCACCATAAATCTATGTCCTCTGGTCCTTGACCCTTCCGCCAATGGGAACAGTTTCTCTCTATCTACTCTGTCTAGACCCTTCATGATTTTGAATATCTCCATCAAATCTCCCCGCAACCGTCTCTGTTCCAAGGAGAACAAATCCAGCTTCTCCAGACTATCCATGTAAATAAAGTCCCACATCCCTGGAATCATTCTAGTAAATCTCTTCTGCACTCGTTCTAAGGCCTTCACATCTTTCCTAAAGTGCAGTGCCCAGAACTGGACGCAATACTCCGAACCAGTGTTTTAAAGAGGTTCATCATGACTTCCATACTTTTGTATTCTATGCCTCTATTTATAAAGCCCACGATGCCAAATGCTTTTTTAACCACTTTCTCAACCTGCCCTGCCACCTTCAATGATTTATGCACATATACCCCCGGATCTCTCTGTTCCTGTGCCCCTTTTTGAATTGTGCCCTTTAGTTTATATTGCCTCTCCTCGTTCTTCCTACCGAAATGCATCACTTCGCATTTTTCTGCGTTAAATTTCATCTGCCACGTGTCCGCCCATGCCACCAGCCTGTCTATATCCTCTTGAAGTCTATCACTATCCTTCTCACTGTTTACTACCCTTCCAAGATTTGTGTTATCTGCAAATTTTGAAATTGTGCCCTGTACATCCATGTCCAAGTCATTAATATATATCAAGAAAAGAGCGATCCCAGCACTGACCCCTGGGACACACCACTGTACACCTCCCTCCAGTCGAAAAACAACCGTTCACCACTACTCTCTGCTTTGTGTCCCTTAGCCAATTCTGTATCCATGTTGCTACTGCCCCCTTTATTCCATGAGCCGCAATCTTGATGATAAGCCTACCGTGCGTCACTTTATCAAACATCTTTTGAAAGTCCATATACACTACATCAACTACATTGCCCTCATCTACCTTCTCTGTTAACTCATCACAAAACTCTATCAGGTTAGTTAAACACGATTTGCCTTTAACAAATCCATGCTGGCTTTCCCTAATCAATCCACCCTTGTCCAAGTAACTGTTAATTCTGTCCCGGATTATCGTTTCTAAAAGTTTCCCCACCACTGAGGTTAAACTGACTGGCCTGTAGTTGCTGGGTTTATCCTTACACCCCTTTTTGAACAAGGGTGTAACATTTGCAATTCTCCAGTCCTCCAGCACCACCCCCATATCTACGGATGTTTGGCAGATTATGTCCAATACCTCTGCAATTTCCACCTTTACTTCCCTCAGCAACCTAGGATGCATCCCATCTGGACAGGGTGACTTATCTACTTTAAGTACAGCTAGCCTTTCTAGTACCTCTATCAATTTTTAGCCCATCCAGTATCTCAACTATATCTTCTACTGAGACTGTGGCAGCATCTTCATCCTTGGTAATGACAGATACAAATTACTCATTTAGTACCTCAGCCATCCCCTCTGCCTCCACGAGTAGACCTCCTTTATGGTCCCGAATCGACCCCACCCCTCCTGTTACTACTCGTTTATTGTTTACATGCCTGTAGAAGACTTTTGGATTCCCTTTTATGTTGGCAGCCAGTCTATTCTCATACTCTCTTTGCCCCTCTTATTTCCTTTTTCACTTCTCCTCTGAACTTTCGATATTCTGCTTGGTTCTCACTTGTGTTATCAACCTGACATCTGTCATATGTCCCTTTTTTCCATTTCATCTTACTCATTATCTCTCTTGTCATCCAGGGAGCTCTGGCTTTAGTTACCCTACGTTTCATCCTCGTGGGAATGTGCCTAGACTCTACCCGAACCAGCTCCTCCTTAAAGGCTGCCCACTGTTCAATTACAATGTTGCCTGCCAATCTTTGGGCCCGATATTAAGAGGGAGGTGGGTTGTCAGCGGGTGGTCGACTGGGCACGTGGGTAACCCGTCCAGTAAAATCGATGGGTTCCCCACGCGATCATAAGTAAATTGAAGCCACTTACCTCGGCTTCCGGGTTTCGCGCTGGAAAGCTGCGCGGCGGGCGGACTGCGCACCCGCATCGTGGGCTGTCAGCTGGAGGAGCCCTATTTAAAGGGGCAGTCCTCCACTGACTGATGCTGCAGAAAGGAGCCAAAAGTACAGCATGGAGCAGCCCGGGGGAAGGGTGCTCCCAGGTTTAATGATGCCTCACTCCAGATGCTACTGGATGGGGTGAGGAGGAGGGGGAGGACAGAGATCTTCTCCCCCGTGGACGGGAGGATGTGGCCTGCCTCTGCCACCACGAAGGCCTGGCTCGAGGTGGCAGAGGAGGTCACCAGCACCACCGATATATCATGCACCTGCATACAGTGCAGGAAGCGCTTCAATGACCTAAGTAGGTCAGCCGAAGTGAGTACACTTACTCATTCCCCTACACTCCGTCTGCCACATCACCGCTCCCACCCCACATCTCCTTCTGCACTGCCAACACTACTCTATCACATCACTCCTCAAACCCACTCTCATCTTACCTGCACTTACTCACCTCGCCAGTACTCATCCCACCACTACCACTCAACCCAATCCTCATACAATCTCATGGCTCTGTCTCATACTCACCCTCACATGCATCACTTTCACGGTCAGTCTCACCCCACCTGCCACTACCTGTGCTGCAGCCACAGGGCAATCATCACGTATGTGTAGTAGGAAGCATAAGGCAAACGTGTCATGAGCATGAAGGGGATGCTCAAGGGTGTTTGAGGGTTTGACATGATTTTTACTTATATTTGATTTCTAATCAACTCATATTACATATTATATAGTCACCACTCCTGCCACGTCTTGGCCATTCTTGACTGGCTTGTGCAATAAGGCTCTTTCATGAGGTTCTCCATGAACACCCTTGATGCCACCCAATGAGTCACCCTACAGTGGGTGTATGTGTTGTTGCACAACTACTTTGTGCAAGTGCCTGTTGCACAGCACTGTGTTGTGTAGCTCCACATGGCAGAGGTGGACGGCGTGCCTGGCGAGGCTGGTCATGTTGCTCGTCCTCCAATGGAGTGATGAATACAGCAATGGACCCCCCCCCCACCATCCTGACGGTGTGAGTGCGAGGGGGTCCGCAAAGTAGGTAAATATGTTTGGACAGCAGAGTTTAGGGTTTAATGTAATAATTTTGAGTGTGGAATCAACGGTGTGGCAGGCAAAACTTTGTCTGAGGTGACAGAGTGCCCTGCTGCAATGAATGAGGGTTTACCCCGCACCTGTTAAATGGGTCTTTGCAGCTGCCGCTGGCTGCTGGCTGCAGGCTGCAACACGTCTGTTTAAACAGGGGGTGTATCCCCCATCATGGGAAACACGCTCTGGGAAGTCCAAAATCCGAATCTTCCTAAAATCTCCAACCAATGAGTCTGTAAACGACCTCAAGTACCCAGATAATGATCTTAAGTGGGATCCCGCCGGCTTTAATTGCCGGTGGGAGTTCCGCATGCGGGGGCTGCACATGCACTGACTCGCGTCATTGGGGAACCTAGAAGTGGGCGGGTTGGAGCCGGGCTCCGGACCCGCTCCATGAATCCCCAATTTTAGGAGCCCTCCCGCCATGAACGCACCTGCTCGGCCATCCGAAAATTGACCCCTTTGATTCCAATTTACCAGGCCAGATCTGTTCTCATCCCACTGAAATTGGCCCTCCTCCAAATGAGTATTTTTACTTTAGAGTGGTCCGTGTCCTTTTCCATAGCTATTCTAAACCTTACGATACTATGATCGCTACTCCCTAAATGTTCCCCCACTGACACTTGCTCCACTTGGCCCACCTCATTCCCTAGAACCAAGTCCAGCAATGCTTCCTTCCTCGTTGGGCCGGAAACACACTGGTTAAGAAAGTTATCCTGAACACATTTCAAAAATTCCTCCCCCTATGTGCCCCTTATATTATTATTGTTATCCCAGTCTATATTAGGATAAATGTAAGGAGTCGCACAACACCAGGTTATAGTCCAACAGCTTTATTTGAAATCACAAGCTTTCGGAGCTTTGCTCCTTCGTCAGGTGAAGTGAAGAGTTACATAAAGGCACAGCATATATAGTCAGAGAACAATACCTGGTGATTATATATATATGCTGTGCCTTTATGTAACTCTTCACTTCACCTGACGAAGGAGCAAAGCTCCGAAAGCTTGTGATTTCAAATAAAGCTGTTGGACTATAACCTGGTGTTGTGCGACTCCTTACATTTGTCCACCCCAGTCCATCACCGTCATCTCCACATCATGTATATTAGGATAGTTGAAGTCCCCAGTTATCACTACTTTGTAACATGCAGGGGTAACAATTAAAGAAGAAAGATGTGGGTGTAATAGTTGATCACTCAGTAATGGTGCACAAACTGTGTGAGGTAGATCTGGAAAACAAATGGGGTTTAAGTTGTATTGCTAGGGCCATTGAGTATAGAGAGTGCTATACCTAGGCTTTATAATGTTCTGGGATATCTGCACTTGGAGCATTATGTTCAGTTTTGGTCTTTGCCATGCTGAAGCATAATCAGACTATGGAGAAGGTGCAGAAGAGGGGGACCAGAATGATACCTTAGTTATGAGGAGAGGCTCCAAGAGTTGGGTTATTTACTTTGGAGAAATGCAGGCCCAGAGGATATGATTGAGATTTTTCAAGTTAATGAAAGGATTGGACTTATTTCAATTATATAAGCTATTTGAGATGGATAGGGTCAGTAGTAATAATGACATGTAAATAAAATCTGTAAGCAAAGAGTCAGGTGACATGCTGAATGTATTTCTTTTTACAATTTCATAGGACCCCGATTTGCATTTTAAAAGGGACCTACCGCCTGAACAGGCAAGTGCTTCAGCTGCCTCAACAGTAGACCTCGGCTTTAAAAAAATCAGAAAATGACGTCTAATACTCCGGAAAATAACATTGTTTCTGAAAAGTTTTTTGGGGGGAATGTGGTGACATAAACTACTGCGTAAATATTTTCATATTGAAATAAGAATCTGTGAAGAAAGAGTTAGCAGGACAGATATAAAAAATTAACTGTTGAATTTTCCAAGAGATTTTAACTCCCGGGCCTAATTTGCATAGACCCAGTCATGTTTCTGTCCGTATCCGTGGGAAGTTGCAGCTGGCCGGCAGGCAGGAGCGAAATGTCAGGCGGCAGAAGGCCGCCACCAGGGACTGAAGGAACAGTCCCCAGTACTCAGTGAAGTCTCCCTGAGGGAGCTCAGGAAGGCCTTGCAATCTGGGGGGGAGCCCAAGGCCTAAACATTCCTTGTGAGGCCTGGAGGACCATTCCTGCTCCTCCTGGCCCCAACAAGCAGAGTAAAAACACTCACCTCCTTGTGTATCTTCTGGCCACAACTAGTTTGGCCTGGCTGGAAAGATCTTTCCTGCGCAGGCCTCTGGTTAAAATAGCAGTCAGGCCCTGATGACATCATCGGACCCCGATCTGTATGTTTAAAGAAAGCCCCCTTTGGTTAACAGTGGGTGTCCTTACTGCCTGCTCAGAAGAGCAGGTTAAAATTGGAACTTGCGGGAAGAAAATGGGACCGCGGCGGGCTAAGTCCTACGGGTGATGTTAACTGACTGCCCGCACTGTTTCCACTGGGTGGACAGGGTTACAATCGCCCCTTATACGTTAAGAGGAACAGTGTAAAATCTACTGTTACACTTGTATAATTTTAACAATCATAAAAAATGCAGCATTCTGAACTGTAACTATTTTGTTTTCGTGCAAAAAATGTTAAAACATGCAGATTATTATTGGAATTTACTGCAAGTATTTTTGCTACCCATGCTAAACAGTTAGCGTTAATGGGGCATTTTTACATCTCATATATAATCCAGAGACACAAGAAGATTTTGCAGCAAAGAAAAATGTCAACTTACTCATTAAAATGGTGGCACTACTAGTAGGGATGGGCATTCAGCCAGATTCCAGACTGGAAATTATTTGAATTGGGCCATTTACAGTTAATTTATCAACAACCAGATTTTATCTGTTATGAATCATTTGGAGATAGGGTTCACCTGTCCTATTTTCAAAAAGATGGTAGTAGACATAATTATTTTGGGACAGTAGATTCCCCAGCAATATAAATTAATTCAAATTTTGATCTCTCAACACTGCATATCAGAATTCCTTTCAACGCACTGCTACACACAGAATCTGACTAATTGGTCCTTTCCACAGTTGGCCAGTTATCTTGTGCTGTCTTACTTAATAGCTTTCAGTTTAAAGTCTACAACAAGACACATGTGGCATCATACACAAAAAGGTCAACAGTTAATTCTTATGCCTCTCCCATTAACTGTTTCCTAACTCTAGAGTTCTTATAGTTTTTGATCATTTTAATCTGAATAATATATTTAGCCTAGTTATCATGATCACGAGATCATTACAGCTGAGAAAGGCTGTCGACCCAGGTTAATTCATCAACCAGAGGAGTCCTACATCCCTCTTTGTAGCATCCAATTGTTTCTTAAATGATTTCAGGGTTTTTGCCTCCACTTCTCTATCTGGAAGTGTATTCCACATGTGAAGAAGAATTTCCTGAGATCAGTCCTAAAATGACCTTTAGTACTACTTTGAACCTGTGTTCTCTTGTCCTACTCAGGCAGTTTAATTTAAAATAATATTAAGATAATATCTCTATAAGATTACCTCTCAGTCTCCTCCTTTCTAGGCTGAAAAGTCCCATTCTATCCAGTCTTCCCTCATAAATCTGACCCCTGACATTGAGGATCAACTTCGTGACTCCCCTTCGCACAACCTCCTGCAGTAGAATGTATCTGATTTCTTGTTGATCAGAATCAGCAGTATTCAAGGTATGGTTTGACCAGAGCATTATACAATTTGATCACTATCTCCTCTGACTTATAATCTAGTGTTTTGGCTGTGCAGTTCAACATCCGATTGGCTTTGTTGATTGCTGCTCTTCATTGGTTGAACATACTAAGCGTTGAGTCTACAAAGACCTCTAGGTCGTTTTCAGTTTCATCGTCAGCCATTTCAACACCATTTATGGAGTATGGGTGTCATTTATTTTCCTTTTTGTGTGTGGCACTATACACTTATCTGCATTAGATTTTATCCGCATTTCTGCCCACTTACATATCTTGTCCAACTCATTCTGTAATTTCTAAACACCTCTTCCAATTCCACTGCCCCTCCTAGTTTGGAATAATCTGAAAATTTGACCACTTCGCCTTGGGGTTCTGAGACCAGGTTATTTAGGTAAATTAGAAACAGTAATGATTCCAACACTAAGCCCTGAGGCATCCCTCTTTGGGGATTTACTTTGAATCCCCACGGCTTTGAATTTAATTAATAGGCTTTCATGTGGACCTTTACCAAAAGCCTTTTGGAAGTCAAGTTGCACAAGACTCTTACATGATAGAGTCCTAAAGGCACCCTCCAATGCTGATTCAGCTGGATTGTGGGGTCATTAGAAGGGCACCTCGTTAGCAAGGGGGCAGGCGGGCGCAAGTGCCATTACAGATGCATTTCTGGCACCTGCCTGCCCAGCGCCCATGGAAACTTTGACTTTGGCGCACCTGGGGAGGGCTTCCCGTACCCTGGCAGTGTTCTCCTCGACCCCAGGGGCCAATATGGTGAGACCTTTTAAAAATATAATTCTACAGGATTCTGGGCCGCATGCCTGGCCTGGAACCCACTGGTGGAGCTGGCTGCTATTACCACACTGGGTCCCGCGTAGGCCTGAGAAATAGAAGGCCCAGCTTGGGAAGTCCCTGCCACTGGCTCCAACCCCGGCCATCGTTTGTCTTGTAAGAGTCAGACGGAAGCAGCGGAGACCCAGTGCAAACAAGATTCTGCTGTTTTCCTGGGGGTTCGTCTGCAGTTACAGCAGGAAACCAGTGGAACCCCCACGGGATCTCAAGGCCCTGTATCCTGCGATATGGTGCAGATTGATTTGATGGGACTACATAGTTTACAACAATGTTCACAGGGACATTAATTAACACATATCATTATAGTTGGGTACTTTATACAATACTAAAAAAGGAGACAAATGCAAAAAAATGCACCAGTTTAAATAGGAACACCTCACAAACATTTTTAATTCCAAAAAACCCTGTGTGTTTAAAGCATTGCATGGCTTTTCTCCCTTTTCCATCCAGATACACAGAAATGAAAAATCATCCCTAAAAAATCTTTTTAGATACAAATTTTAATTTTCTTTACTTCAGAGCACTGGAGTAATCTGTCATATATTTACCATTCCACTTAAAGCATTTTCAAATTGACATAGGGTGAAAATATTTGACTATAATATTGCCAATAAAGGCTGTCTTTAAACCCAAAAGAAGTGCCTTTACACCCAAGTTCTTATCCATCCTCACTGACAGCTGGTCTGGATCAGCTCTGGATAAAAGCTGTTACACGGGGTTCATGTGAAACGGCTTGGCATTTGCAGACTTCCAGTTAGTTGCTAATCCATAACGTAGACGTGTGAAGATTTTGGTAAATGTCTGTCATCTCAGCATTTGGAAGCTGAACTAAACAGAAAGAATGGGAATCTATGTTGCATGCAAGGCAAAATAAATCCACTTGTTGGGCTCTCCTCCACTTTTCCAGATGCTCTAAACAATTCATAGCTTTAAGTGAAGCTCGATCTAATCCATATTCAGAATCTCCTCTGGTATGCTAAGGTGTTGGGCCATGCAATTGCCTTGCGCCTTAATTGGCCTAGATTTCATTATACACAGTACATGAAAATTTTCTGTTACTCTCAAATCCAGTCGTTAGTCAAGACATAAATACCAGAATAAAAGTACAGTTCTTATAGCCCTCACATCCCTGTGCATACCGTATGAGCATTTTATTAAATAAAAGTAGATTTGAATGCTGGTAACATTCCTGAACCAAAAGAGCACGAAAGACAAAGCACAGGATGGGGTTTTGGGGGCAGGATGTACAAAATACCACAGTGGGAGTTCTTGAAATATTTTTGTACCATGTTAAAAAAATTAGTAATAGTAGAAATCCCCATTAGTTTATGCTCTCAGCGATAAAATTACAAGTTTATTAATTATGAACATTCCCTGTATTTTATCCACTCAGTCAAAAAATGCCCTAGTTCCCTTATTCCTTAATGCAGAACACATGCTTGGCTGAACTAGGAAGGCTATTCTGCATGATCATGTTTCATTTATTGCTATTTCACCTGAGGCAATGAGATACAAAGGACATCAGTGCCTCAGTCAGGGATGTTTATTAACACTTTGAATGCTACTCTTCTCTTTAAATCACTCACACTGCAATAAAAGGAGCTGTATGCTTTATATAATGTCCTTAGTGGTTTAATTTCTAAAATTGCCATCCTACTACCAATCTGGCCCTTAAAAAATATAACTTGGTTTAAATTCAAACCCCATCAATGTCTATTAACCACATTGAAATGTGGGTGTGCTGGGCACTCTGCAACTGTGCATTCTTAATCACCTGTGGCCTGACCCCCATTCCCCAGAAATTGTATCTGATAGAGACAGTCATAATAAGCTGACTATCACATTTATCACTTTAGCCGATCTGGAGGGAGGTGGGATGAGGTGGGCTTGGGATTTATCAGAATAACTCAAAAAAGTTTTGCCAAAAAATCTACTAATCATTAGAAGTCAGTGCAGTGATACCGTGTGTTCCAGCTCTGATATACTGTGCCCAAGCTTGGTGGTTATCAGCCATGATTCCCCACAAAGTGAGGTCCCAGTTTCAACGGTGCTGTTGATGGGAAGTGAGCAAGGAGATACTTTTCCTCAGGGGCAAAGTGAAAAATCAGGTAGGAGTTGCTGCTTTCCCACATCTCCTAGTGGCCAGTTTCACAGCAACATCAGGAGATGACCCTGTGACCGTGTCGTCTTCTGAACTGGGGCACAATGTGTGGCATAGGTTGGCAGAACTCCAAAACAAATAAATTCATTTCTAAGAAAGTGCTCCCTCCACATATGCAAGGATGCATTTCACTCCCAAAAAGAAAATATAAAATGTCAAGACTCATTAATATTTATCGTGAAACTCAGTTATAATCCACACCACAAATGAATTCATGAAATTAATTACCACCAAAACTTTCAGATAGATACCAACCTCTGTAATTTTAGATCTTTTAATCAGCTTACCTGTAGGTTTTGTGTGCTCATTAAAAATGACTTTACTTGCATCCCACAGTGAAACTATTGAATTACTCCAAGAACTTAGTAATTTAATGCCATTCTGAATGGGGCTTTAGCCTCAATTTAACGCAACGCATGCTAATTTTGACACTTACAGTGTCAGGATTAAGAGCACTAAAGAATGAAACGTTTCTTTGTTTTGTAGATCGATTAACAGTAGGCATTCATGCTTTTGATACGGCGTGGCCAGCAGCAATAGAAACTGCCTCTGACATTGCCTCTGTGCTACATCAAGTATGAGAAATCAATACGAGAATGTAGAAAGGGTCAGATCACATGAGGTTCCAGTTAGCGCCACGTCTGACTTCCATAAATGATTGACTTTGATTTCTACCAATTTTAATTCTTTGTCTCCACCTGCTGGTTGAATGGGTGTAACCTCATGCAGTTTATGCATCCAAACGAAAGTTCTGGTATGGGTTCAGAGGTCCTGAAGGATTGACTATAGCTACACACCCAATTTTTTTTTAACTCCCAAACATTTACAAAAGTTAATATTAGTTGTTAATGACAGTCTTCACTATCTTCAACAACAAAAACTTGCTTTTATATAGTGTCTTTAAAGTAGAAAAACGTCCAAGGCCCTTCACAGAGGCATAGAGAAAAAATGGGCATCGAGCCAAAGAAGAGATGTTACAAGGTATGACCAAAAGGTGGGTTGTAAGGAGGGTCTTAAAGGAGAAGAGGCAGGTGGAAAGACACAGGAATTTAGAGAGGGAATTTCAAAGTGTGAGAATGAAAATGATCAGCGACGCTACCATTACCTTCAATCACAGATTTTGAAAGACAAAGTGCAGGATGTTTTTTGGGAGCAGCATATAAAGAATACCAGAATGGGAGCTCTTGAATTATTTTGGTGCCACATTAGAAAACAGTAGCCATAGAAATCCCCATTAGTTTATTCTCTCAGCGCTAAGTGTTAGGAATGGCATTTGTAATTGGCCAAAGTGACACAGATTGCAACAAATGGAGCTGCAATTATTTATGTGGGCAAAGTACATCAAAATGGATCACATTTTTAAACCTCCTCTTTGGCAACAGGGTCGGGTCTGTTTTGCCTAATGTTTCCACAATAGATCAATCTTTTCTTTATCATTTATTTCCTGGACACAGTTGTGTTTCATGCTTAAAAGATGTGAATCATCAACTTATAGAATGGGCATGTAATTGGCAAATGAATGTTAATATCGATAAGTGTTACATTTTGGTAAGAAAACTAAGGGGGCCGTATACTGCTTAGATAATAAGAGTCTAAATGGAGTAGAGGAGCAGAGGGATCTGGAGGTACTGATGCACAAATCACTAAAAGTAGAGACGCAGGTTAATAAAAAGAAGCAAACTAAGCACTGGGGTTCATTTCATAGAGAAGATGTTTCCACTTGCAGGGGACACCAGAACTAGGGGCCATAAATATAAGATAGCAGCCATTAATAATCCAATAGGGAATTCAGGAGAAACTTCTTTACCCAGAGAGTGGTTACAATGTGGAACTCGCTACCAACAAGGAGTAGTTGAGGTGAATAGCATAGACGCATTTAAGGGGAAACTAGATAAACACATGAGGGAGAAAGGAATAGAAGGATATGCTGATAGGATTAGATGAATTAGGGTGGGAGGAGGCTCGTGTGGAGTATATGTACAGCACAGAAACAGGCTGAATGGCCTGTTTCTGTGCTGTACATTCTATGTAATCAAATTCACACAGAATTTGTATACCAGTTATATAACACTTCAGCTATATAACCTAAGCTTCAACCTCATAAAAGTTTCATAGTGAGCAGTGAGATGTTGTAAAATCGTGTATTCAACCTCCACTCCTTGGAGCCGTAATGGCAGAATTGCACCAGTCCAATGGAGACAGGACTGAAAAAGTCAATGCTCATTTACTTCACTATTAATCCACCACAAAGATTATATAACCACAAAAAAATTAGGTTAGATTTGAATCTTGACAACATAATTTGGTTATTTGCCTCACAGATTAATATCCAAACAGCTTGTGTGGACTATATTTTACTTTTGGGAATTATCTACAAATCTTAAGACTTCTCAAGAACAGAACCCGTTAAAGGTGCTTGACATCCCATGGTTCTACTGTACAGATAGCTGTGAACTCATTGTACAGACATCACATTAGATCAATGGTAAAAGAATGGCTATCATACATTCAGGATGAACACAAGGGAATTAAATTCCAATTGTTTCTGTGTGCCTTACTGGCAGTGCTTTATCTCCTTTCAATTCTTTTAGTTTTTTCATCTACAAAATGAACTTATGATCTAATATCAATAGCAAACTTCAAGACCACTTTATATCAGGGTTCCTCCACACCAGCAATCATTTTAGCATTGGTTCCCCTGATGCCAAAAGCAATGCCTTGCACAATAAACCTTCACAGTTAATACAAACACAGCTTTTAATTCATTAGTGGTCAGATTTACGATCGTTGTATTAAAAACATGTCTTCTGAATTAATTTCTCTCATTTATGTTTTGGGAATTATAAGATGCTGCTCATAATGTGTTAAGCACAATGTTTTATTTTCTCATGAATATCGGTGTAGATAAGATATATGCTTTGTGTCTGAAAGGGCGAATTATGAACAGCCTGCAAAGATAGCGGGCTGTGGGACAAATTAAAAATGGTCTGTGAAAGCAGTGGAATTGATGGGCCAGTTTGGCTTTCTTCAATCCATACTTTATGTCAAAGATTTAATCCAAAATAGCAAACATAAGATTATTCAACATAGAATCCTTTTGCAAAATATTTGCAGTTTTAATTTCACTTGCAATTCCCATTTGCAAAATGTTCTGCATTTGTGGGAAGGTATGTAAATTGTGTATTTTGTAAATCATCATGGGTTATGGCAGCAGCAGAAACAGAAAAGGGGACAGCAATGTAACGAGGAGTCAAATTCTCAAACAATTTCAGTTTTATTTGCAAATGTTTCTTGGTCAATAAATCACAGTGCTATTTATTATACAGTCATCCTTCACACTTCAGATGTCACACTTCAAAGTGAAAAGTATAAAAATGAGAAGGCCAGTCACTTCGGGCTGAAGTCAATTACAGGCTATTTTTACGGAGGGAGAAGTTTGCCAGAAATTTGCAAGCACCTGACAATAAGCAAACTTAACTCACTGTCAGCAATTAAACTCTAGTTCTGATTATTTACATCAATTAAACTTTGTGGCTTAAAGGGGCAAGCCACCTTAAGTACAACTCATCTCAGCAGCAGAATAATACATTGTACATTACAAAGTATAACACTCCAGTCATTATAAATCAGCATATCGTCCAACTCAGTATAAGCAATGCCATGAGAAATCCACCAGTTATGCATGGTCTTGCATATCCAGCACACTCCAGATATCACACTTCTGAAATGTCAAACTTCAGTATATCACACTTTCTTACCAATGCAAAACAATCCTAAAAAAGGTATTCATTTCATTCTAGATTCTTCTAACATGGAGCAAGACATTTATAAGTAGGAATTCTTGGGGATAGCTGGTTGAGCAGTGGTTTTATAGGGAAAGCCAGGTTAAACGTAACTCCATCCTAGCAGGTAAACATCACAGTTGTGCTCCCGATTGCAGACTATCTATGAGCATTGCCACAGGAGAGCAGCTGCAAGTATTCCAGAAATTTTCAGAGTACTGGTGCCCTGGTTTTGTTTAAAGTTTTGTGTATTTTATTTCCATTAAATGATTTGGATTTTTCCCCTTCTTTTTTATGTAAAACACCTGCTTCCACTTAGCAGCTCAAATCTTAGTTCCTAGTGAAGACTGGAGATAGAATTTCCCGCCATAACTTTGACGGAAACCCGGGAGAAACAGTGAAAATGGCTGTTTACATCGTTTCTCTGGGGTCTCTGCCAATCTTCCACTGAAGTTACAGCAGGAGATCAGGAGAACCCCCAAAGAAATTCCAGCTGTGTGTGACTGGTATATAAATACCCTTTACATTTATTTCTAAACAAAGTCATATGCAGCTGCATTGTACCATAGGGGGAGACAGAGCTTGACATTAAGGACTGAGTTTTGATTTGGAATAAAGCACAAACTAAATTTCCTGCATCAATTGTAGTAAAAAGCAAAACTTTGCGAATGGTTCACCAATGGACGTAATTAATTAATTGATAGAAGATGTCTAGTTACAGGAGGAAGAGAAAAACAAAAAGGTTTCCAAAGAAACTATGGAATAAAATGTTCTGCCAACCAGAATTGGAACACAATAGATCTATAGACATATGCCAGTGACACGATCCACGACTTTTGAGTGCTGATGGACAGTTCACCATCATGATTCACTATTTTAAGAACAGATTGTTTGTGTTTATTTCATTCTCCACATCAATCATCTCTTCCTGTTAAGAACTTTTTCTGATTAACTGATTGATCAAATATGTTGCTCTGCATACACCGTTCTTAAAAACTGAAAGAACGACAAACTAAGCGAGTGTGTTGAAGAAATTTAAGTAACCCTGTAAGGTCCACTTGTATTGAATTGCTGCAAACAAACTGTTAGAGGCATCACCTTCAACACTTATCCAATAGTATTCTCTTGTAACTGCGCTGATTAATGGGCTGCCAAATGCAGTGGTACATAGGCAACTCTAAAAGTTTAACAACTGTTACTCAAAATGAATGAAGCTTAGTAGATTTGAGACTGGGTCTACACAAAGCACATCTATCTTACTATACTTCCCAGTTTTCAGTAATTAGTACTCCTGCCTCTGAGTCGCAAAAATGTAGGATTAACCCCACTCAGGGAGCACATAATCCAGGCTGAGACTCCAGAGCAGTACTGCAGGAGTGCTACACTGTTGGAGGTGCTCCCTTTGGCTATTCTGGTGATAAAGGTCGGTGTTAAAGATTCCATTTCACTATTCAAAGAAGAACAAAGAGTTCTTCCAGTATTCTGGCCAATATTCTTCCCTCAACTAATACCACCAAAAATAGATTAATTGGTCACTCATTTTAAGGCTGTTTGTGGGACCTTGCAATGCACAAAGTGACTGCCATGTTTGCCTATATAACAGTCACAACACTTCAAATAAGAAATTTCATGTGAAGTGGTTTGAGATATTTCTGAGATGTGATGATGGAGATGTGATAATGTGCTATATAAATATAATTTATTTCTTTTCAGTTGAATCCTCCTTTTATGCAAGATATCACTATAACACTCCTTTAAAGAATGAATCACCTCCCTGAGTTTGTATTTTATTTATAGTCTGATGACTTAAACGTATTATCAATTAGCTCCATTCTGGTAATGTTTTTATAGATCATGGATGGGACACGTATCTTGCCCCTTGTTTGTATTTAATGTACTGTGTACCACAGTAACCTCCACTATTTAGAAGTGCTTGCTTTACTATTTATATATCTAACACTGTTAACATTAATCACAAAACAAAATTTGCTTCCAAACAGCGTGGCTTGTTAAGAGTACTGAATGTAAAACAGATACTCTTTCATGTTCTTTTTGTGCATGTTGAATAGACCTTTGGAAGTTTGCCTTCTTACTTCTTACTCATTCTGCTCACTGACAGAATGAAACAAATTCTGTTCAGTTTGTATTAATTGATTTCTATTAAAGCTGCTGTTGCAAAACAAGTGCATAATTAGAAGGTGTCGGTATTTGTTAACCCAACATATAGCTGAACATATTTGTGTTTAGGAATGAAGTTAAATTAGACCAAACAATAGCAGGGTAGATTTATTTTGAAAGGGGGCCTTCCAGTGGAACTCCAAAGACATGCTTATTTTTTAATTTCCCTTTTTATCCTGTTCATACATATTAGAATGAACACTGTGAGCTGGATCATTCAAAACAAAACAAGATTTAAAGTATTATTTCTAACTCTAAGCTGCATGCTTGAGTACCCCAAGCAAAACTTTACTATAAGCACCACCCACTTGTTGTGAACAGCATATTACTCCAAGATAATTCAACTTGTGCTGTTGGGAAGTGAGTGATAAACTCAGCAAGGGGCTTCTCCTACTTATTAATAAATTGAGAGCGTGACCCTTGTGTCAGCATAAACCTGAAATAAGTACAGCTTTCCCAATACATAATTTAGGATATAGTACGAACCAATCAAATTAAGATAAAAATGCAAAATAACCGCTTTGTATTGGTATGTAGGTATCTTAAAGTAATGCTTTGTGCAAAAACAAATTTGTGAGGCATTGTCAGCAGGGGGTAACCATGAAACATCAAATTTAATGAGGGTTCCAATAAACATTATTTTAAAAATTGGTTAACGTAGAGCAAAATATATATTTCAAACATATCTTCGCAATTGTCAAACCCATTTTTCCAGATCAGAATATTAATGGTTGTGCCTTAAAGTAACCCCTAACCAGGTTGTTGGTTAGGTACTTCTCATAAAATGGATCTGCCATTTTCAAATTCTGGAAGTGAATTAAGTTGGCAAACTCCAGCGAATGGCTTGTGGATGTATCTCGGGTCAAGAATGTCCTCAAGATGTGGGGATCATTGGCCATGGCCAACAGGAAAGAAGAATAACTTGCATTTATATAGTACCTTTCATGGCCTTAGGATGTCCCAAAGTGCTTCACAGCCAATGGCGTTCTCTTGATGTGTAGTCACTGTTATAATATAGGGAAATGCAGCAAAAAATGTGTACAGAGGAAAGTCCCACAAACGGCAATGAAATAAATGACCAAATAATAATGTTTTTGGTGATATTGATGGTGATAAATGTTGGCCAGAACACCTGGAAAATTCATTACATAGAGTTATTTGGAACTTTTACATCCACTGGAGGGGGCAAACCTGGTTTAACATCTCGTCGGAAAGATGGCACCTTGAACAATGTAGCATTCCCACACTGAAGTGTCAGCCTATATCATGTACTCAGGTCTGGACTGGGAATTGAACCCACAGCCTTTGGTTCAGTGGTGAGAGAACTACCACTGAACCAAAGCTAACACCCTCCTCCCCTCCTCCATTTCTCCACCCCTCCTGTCCTCCTGCTCCCCTCCCATTCACTACACCTCCCTCCTTACGACTCCATCCTCCTTACAGCCTCACTCATAGAATCATTGAATGATACAGCACAGAAGGAGGCCATTCAGCCCATCGTGCCTGTGCTGGCTCTTTGAAAGAGCTATCCAATTAGTCCCACTCCCCTGCTCTTTCCCCATGGCCCTGCAAAATTTCCCCCTTCGAGTATTTATCCAATTCCCTTTTGAAAGTTATTATTGAATCTGCTTCCACCATCCTGTCAGGCAGTGCATTCTAGATCATAAAAACTTGCTGCGTAAAAAGTGTTTTTCTCATGTCGCCTCTGGTTAATTTGCCAATTATCTTAAATCTGTGTCCTTTGGTTACTGACCCCTCTGCCACTAGAAACAGTTTCTCCTTATTTACTCTACCAAAACACTTCATGATTTTGAACATCTCTATCAAATCTCCCCTTAACCATCTCAGCTCTAAGGAGAACAACCTCAGTTTCTCTTGTCTTTCCACATAACTGAAGTCTTTCATACCATTCTAGTAACTCTCCTCTGCATCTTCTAAGGCCTTGATATCATTCCTAAAGGGGGATGCCCAGAATTGGCCACAATGGTCCAATTGGGACCTAACCATTGTTTTATAAAGGTTTAACATAACTTCCTTGCTTTTGTACTCTATGCCTCTATTTTTAAAGCCAAGGATCCCGTATACCTTTTTAACAGCCTTCTCAACTCCTGCCACCTTCAAAGACTTGTGTACATACACCCTCAGGTCTCCCTTTTCCTGTTCCCCCTTAAAAATGGTACCATTTAGTTTATATTGCCTCTCCTCATTCTTCCTATCAAAATGCATCACTTCAGACTTCTCTGCATTAAAATGCAAATGCCATGTGTCTATCCATTTCACCAGTCTGTCTATGTTCTCCTGAAGCCTGTTACTACCCTCCTCACTGTTTACTACGCTTCCAAGTTTCATGTCATCTGCAAACTTTGAAATTAAGCTCAGTATACCCAAATCTTGGTCATTAATATATATCAAAAGCAGCAGTGGTCCCAACACTGACCCCTGGAGGACATCACTGTGTACTTCCCTTCAGTCTGAAAAACAGCTACTCACCACTACTCTCTGCTTTCTGTCCTGTAGCCAATTACATATCCACGCAGCCAGGCAACCACTGCCCTTTAATTCCACGGGCTTCAATTTTGTTAGTCCCTCCTCTTTATCTATTTTTATCCTATCTAATTTCTCTTCCAGCTCCTCCTTTACCGTGAGTCCTCTTCCCCCTATTAATTCAGTCCTCTCCGCTCAGCAGGTTAATAGTGAAGAACCGCATGTCTAGCCCTGTCACAAAATCAATTGCTGTGATGTCCTAACTTCCACTGAATATATAATAATTGGAGTTAAAAGTCTGATGATAAAATAATGAAGCCAATCTTTTCCCACCAGGTACGACTCTCCCGGACACAACCCTGTGTACCGTCATCTCCACCCCACCGGCCTGAACATATTGGGCTCAATTTTAAAACCGAGCCAGGAAGGGGGCGGGATGTCAATTCGAGATCGGGAAACCAATTAGTACGGGTTTCCCGGACATCCTTACAATTTTGGCGTAAGGACGTCTTTTATTTTTTTTTGTCGGTTTCCCGTCTGACTGACCGGCTGATTGTCAGGCTGGTCTCAGTCAGACTGGAGACTAGCCAGGGAGAGGACGTCCACAGGTAAGTCTGCAGGTAAGTCTTTGTTTGTATCGATGGGGGAGCATGGGTAGGCACAGGGGGGCATGGGTGGGCAAGGGGCATAGGTGGGCACAGGTGAGCATAGGTGGGCCTGGGTTGCACGAGTCGTGGGAGATGGAATCGGGGGTCAGTCACAGGGGGGCTCGGATCGAGGGTCCATGATCATTGAGGGGGATCGGGGTCGGTGGGGGTGGGGGAGGATTGTGGTCGGGGGATGGGTCAGAGGATCGGGGTCGGAGGTTCGGGGTCAGGGGATCGGGGGTCAGAGAGGGAGGATCGGGGTCGGAGGATCGGGTTCAGGGGTTCGGGGTCGGAGGATCGGGGTCAGGGGATCAGGGGTTCGGGGTCGGAGGATCGGGGTCGGATGATTGGGGTCGGATGATCGGGGTCGGGGGATGGGGGGTCAGAGGGGGTGGATCGGTGTTAGAGGGTCGGGATCGGGGTCGGAGGATCAGGGTTAGGGAATCGGGCTCGGGGGATCGGGGGTCGGAGGGGGAGGATCGGGATCGGGGTCAGGCGTCCACAATCGGCGATCGGGGGGGAGGGGGTCGATGTAGGTAGGTTTGTTGGGCCTGGGGGAAGCACTCCTGCTCCTCCGGGCCCACAAGCTGTGCCTTTCTAGGCACCTACCTGTTAGTCTCAAGCCTTCTCGTCTCCTTTCACGAGGCGTTAAACAGCAGGCCCGGGAATCCCGGCCCCCTGGGGTTGCAATCGGAAATTAGTGAAAGATGGAGGCCTGAAGCCTCTTGAAAGGTTTTAAGGCCCGATCCGCCTCTTGGGAGCGAGTTGGTCGCCTGCCCCTCATCCTGCCCCCGTGAAAACCGGAAATAGGCAGGCTGGAGGCAGGTCTGAAAGGGTGGCAATTTTCAATGCCCTCCCCCTGCCCCCAACCCACCCGTTTTTTAATTTGAAAATTGAGCCCATTGTCCCAGTCCACTGAAGGAAGTGTTGTTATTTTTATTCTCCTGGTGATTGAGCCATAAACTCTGCACCATTTATTGATGAGTCTCCAGTACTCAGCAACATCGGGAGCAAAGCAAGGTTGAATATTATTGGCAGAATAGGGACTATACTGCAGGAGCAGAACAAGGGCTGAATAGTGGGATCCAAATAGGACTGAACATGTGGGTGGAAGAGTAGAGACTGAACATGAGGAACATTTCTTTAAATGTCTGTTTCACTTGTTGGTAAATATAAAGAACATGCACAACATGTAGGGCTTACCAGTGAGCTCTCCCATAGAGGGCAAAAAGACAATCAGGTGCACCATCTCATTTAAACTAAAACTTCATTATCCCACGCTGTTTGTCTTACAATCATAGATACACATCAGAACAAGAGAGAATGACAGAAACAAGGGGGGAGAGGGAGAGAAAACCACAGACAAACACAGGAATAGAAAATGAGAAAACCAGCTACACACAGATGAAGAGAATTACAGATAGACAGAGGCTCATTGAGAATCAGAGTTGGAGGTAGAGCTAAAAGGAGAGAACTCAATAGATACAGCAATGGAGAGAAAACCATAGACACGTACAAGGACAGAGATTGGGTTTGATCAAGGATGGAATTGTTACATGAGTGACTTACACACAAAGGCAAGATTATTAAATATAAAATTCAAATAATTTTGCTCCAGGTGTTCTGGATTTTGCTTCAGCAATATTAGGCTCAACTTAATATTGTAGCATTGTCAGTATAGATTCAAAGAGTGACTCATAGATTCTCCAGTTTAAAAGATGTACTGCAATCTTCACTTCTGATCCTGAAACTAGCTGTCTATTTGTCCTGGACATACTTAAAATCCTGAGACTGTTTATGAATCGCAGTTGAACTTGATAGATAGATACTGAGATACTGGGGATGTTGGGATTCAGAACACTTATTTCCATTCATCTGTTATGCATTCTTCACTCCCTTTATAGACTAAACAATGGAAAATTAAAGCTGAGACTTTCGCCATAAGTGGGTAGTAATTTCATTATGATTAAGATGTTATTCCATTCAGTTACATGGTAAGTGGATTGGAACATTTCAATGTTTGTACTATAAAAGTAGTTTCACTAGATCTATGTTTAGTATGTGACAGTTCCACTGATGTACTTACTGCATCAACGCCACAGAACAATCCATCTAGAATGCAATGCTAATACACAATTAAGTGGCTCACCATTTATTAACACTGTCTGAGACACAAGAATGTGTTATGACCTGTTTACACACTCCTAGCTATCTCAATCTTTTTAAGGTGCTTAAAATGCAATGTTCAAAGGGGCAGATAGGGACCGAGACCTCACATTATCCAGTCAATGAAGTCCCAGTTGGATTGCTTCTTCTTTGCATGTTTGTGCATAACCTTCTGCAGTGTTGGCTGTTTAAACTTCTTGATTTGGAGGATTAGAAAAAGAATGTTGGATTTACCCAACCAGGAAGCAGTCTTTTCCACTTCTCCAGAATGGAAGGTTCAAAAAATTTACCATTGTTCGTATTCAGTGAGATTGGAATGCAACAGCAGTAGATGGATGGAAGCAGAGGTGGAGGTGGAGTGAAAATGAACAACAGTAGCAGCAATGATGGAGATCACAGTAGGAAGTGAGCAAAGGTGAAGAATGGGTCTGTTTACAGAACTGTCAGCAGTAGCTTACAAAATGAATGTGCTTACATGATTAGATACCATTTCCAATACAAGCTTGTCTTGTAGTCTATTGGTAACTATACTGCTTCCATACAGGTCTATCTCCTTTCCTTTTCTAGAAAGGAAAGTCAAGCAGTGTGTGTAATGGGCAGCTGATTCGCTACCATCAATTTCCTGTCCCCACTGAAGTTGACAAATACCCACAATGACATTGTACCATTTTTAGGGACCTTTTCATTTTGGACTGAAACTTAGTCCATCTTTGAGACATATTAATGTTGGTCCAAGGCTAAACTGCAAAATTGTCGGTCCAAGGCTAGACTGCAAAATTGTCTATGTGTAAAATGCTAACATTCTCTACAAAGTAAACACAGTATAGCAAATCAATCACTGCTGCTGTAATTAAATACTCCACACAACTGTTAGAGAATTCACATGGAACAAATTATACTGATTTCAGTGACTGCACTGCATCACAGTATAAACTCAAATCTCCTAAGTACATTCCATGATTTACAAATGGTTAAATGGGAAGTGATGTAGTGACCATGAAGACTTCTGTTATTGCTTTTAGATTTGTCAAAGTTTACTTAAAACATTTTTCTACAGTTCTGTGTTTCACACTAAAAGGTTAATAAATTTGAACAATATATTTATCGAGGTCATCTACTCATTGCTTTGCCTCCAAGGTAGTTCCCTATGTGATCCTGCAGCAATCCCTGCTAAATAAGCATTAATAAGATTTTTACACACTATGATTTCTTAATTCAAATTAAGTTTTGAACACATTCTTTCTTTCCCTCTCTTTATTTCTCTTTCATTTAGTTCTCCATTTCAAATGTGCGTCAGTCCATCGGTGCAACTCATTAATGCCCCGTGCCACAGCCGAGAAGATCCAACATTCATTGCCAGCTTCAGCTGACCTTAACACTAAAACTTTCCTCACACTGTGAGTTGCCAGATAAGAGTGATGGGATCTACCTGAAGAAAATTTTTGAGAGAATATCACACCTAGACTTCGCAGCCTTCCTTCCTATTGGCAAGGCGATCACAATGAGCATAGACACTTTAAAATCATCTCACCCAAAACCCAAACCACATTATTTGTGAAGTCTCAAAGGGGGAATAGTAAAATGGGTTTTGAAATATCGATAAATGTGACTGGATCAAAAAAAAGTTATCAGTCAAAAAGATCAACTGTGTTGGTGAACTTCTTTCGACATAAAGCTGCACCTCGTGTAAACCCTAGTTTTCAATTACAGTGACAGTTGTAAGTTCCTGTGAAGATCTTGTGATGTTTTACTACATTGAAGGTGCTATATAAATGCAAGTTGCTGTTGTTGTAAAACAAAACAGTGGCCTCCAAGAAAACTGTTGGAAGGAGTTGAATGTATGAATTAATTATTGATAAACTGTGTGAAAGTTTAAAATGCTCATTTTAATAGGAAACTTCTTTGTATCATAACATGTTTTGATCACATGATAAGCCTTCTATTACCAATAAATATGAACTGTTTCTGTTAAGGATTTTTGTGTTCTCAGCGGGTGTTCTTAATGGTGGAATGTAGTACTAGAATTGATCTCAAGGTTTCAGAGGCTGCGTGGAAACACAAGTGAGCTATAGGCTGGGAAAGATACAGAATGGTGGGTGCTGTTCATAAAGAACCTTCCACTTTTTAATCAGACTTTGATATCAGGATGTCCCAAAGCTCAGTGGGTAAAGTTCAATCACCAGACTGTACTGAGCTAGCTGACCTCATCCAGGATAATGGTGGGGTGCAACAAGTGACCAGTGATCCTGGGTCGGGGGATGGAAGAGATGGTGAAAGGAGAGAGCAGAAGGAAAAAAAAAACTGTCAAGGTTTTCACTATCAGTGACATGTGCTGGAAAAAGTATGTGGAAGTCACACAAGGACAAGATCAAACTTGGCAGTGATTCTTTTCTCTCATTACAATAGTGTGGAATAACCTGCTGAAGCTTACTATCCATTCACTCTCATGATTTAATGACTAGGATAAGGTGCCACAGGACAGAGGGAGGAAAAGTGGAGGGATTTTTAAAATCATCTATCGGTACATTTGGTGAAGAATAACTAGAATATCCTGGTTTAAATATTGAGGAGCTGAATTTTCAGATTTATGCAATTATAAGTGTTGTTTCGAAGCAATAATCAAGCAAATATTTAATTTTATCAGCATACTAAAAGCTTGCATTAACAACCTGGGCCCTGAGTTTCCATTAGATTGCGTTGGCTTTTTCAGCGCAATCTGGCCCAATGTAATTCAAGTTTCAGCTATGCTTTACTCTGGCTCAAAAAAATCGCTCTGAAGCCAGTCTGGCCGACAAAACTGGCCAAACCCTTGATCAAAATAAGGAAGTTGGTGAGTTTCCGCCGATTGTGCCCGCCTTTGACTGTTTGAAGAGGGTCTTAAAATTAAGCTCATTTTCTTAGGCACACAGGCACTAGTAGGCACATTTTAAATATTTTTAAATATTAAAAAATATTTAATTTACTGAGAAACTGACTAGTATACACCAATGAAACTAGTAAATAGTTCAGTATATATTTTTTAACCTAATTTTCAGTGATTTAAAATTAGATTACTCACTAATGGAGAACAAGACACTTTTATTAAAAATGCTTATTGTTTTTGATAAACCCACTTTCAGCTGTATTAATGAAACTGCACCAGGTTACCACTCTTAAAAACATCTTAAACACATCAATGAATATTTTTTATTGCAAAAAAACGATTACACTGTCGGATTGCTCTGATTCATAGAAGATTTTACATTTGTGATTATGTTAATGCATTTTAGTGGAAACTTGCAATAAAACCCAGTGCAATTTGCGCCCAATTGCCGATTGCACCCAAAGTGGAAATTGTGGACCCTAATGTCCAACCTGAATTTTATTAAAGGATTATCAGATGATGACACCCTTGGGCATTTTGCACTGAATGCTTTGAAGATTACATTTATTCATAGTGATTCAGGTAAGCATCTGATAGCAATTATTTTAATTTTGCCCTTTTAATGTTTTTTTTTGTTTAAAGTAGCAATACATTTGTTCAAGATGTAAGGTTTTCTTTGTTCATTGGTTTTAAAGTCAGACTCAGACAAGAAGTTCTGCCCAGCTCAAGATTTTTAATCTTTGAGCCCTGAATTTTCCTGATAACATTTAAAAACATGCAAATAATTTATATCATGTAACAGATACAAAACTGTTATGTCTCTAAATTATGAATGCTGAGTATTATAAGCCAGAATTACAGGAACATATGGAACTACAAAACATTTGTATTTATTGTATTATCTGAATAAAATCAAAAACTTATTCCATTTTTACTTTAATGACTTATGCTTTATAACTTCAAAGCCATAAATAGTGCTTTCAAACTCAGTAAGCAAGGAGAAGACAATAAATTAAACTAAATAGAAAATAATTAAACTGATCTAATGTATTTCCTGAAAGAGAACCCAAATGTATTATTGATCTGCAATCTTTTGTGAATTGTCCATTAGCACTGAAGTCACAGTGACCTTCATTACAAAGATTTGTAGAATCATTGAAAAGTGAATGTTTTTACTGTTTAGAATTTGTTCTACTGAAATGAACAACATTCCAGCTGATTGATAAGAAATAATTTGGAAGGCCTGTAATGTGAGATCTCATTTAAAGGGAACTGTAATGTAGGACTAAGTATAGGAACAATGTGTACTTTAAACCTGCATCAGGCTTTTGTTTTTGTTTTTTTTCCTACTTTCTTCCTTCCTATTTTCTACCCTGCTCTCCAAAAGCTAATGACTCTTGCTGGGTTGAAGTTCCAAGGATACTGGCAGCCATCTAGTATCTCATCAGTGAGTGAACTTGGGCAATGAGTGCAGCAAGCTATGTAACTATGGTGAGGGGGCAACCCACCTTAAAGCAAACCTGACTTCTCTTCCATTAACTCTTCCAGCTTTGGGGATGGGCGGGGTGGGGGGCAGGGGGGGGGGTGGGGGTGGTGATTAGCCATCAGGCGCAGGAACCCTGACTGGCATTTCCCCACTCTATGGCCTTTGGATGCTAAGGCCATTTTTTAAGACAGTTATAATTACAAGGCACCACAGTGAGTCCAGTTGCCATTTTATTTCCTTTTTGCTTTCCAAATATACTACAAACTGTCATTGTATGCCATATGCTTTATACACATTACAATGTTGATATGCATTGTACATAACACAGTTCATTAAATGATGTACATCTGCACGTGGCTTGTGGACAACTCAGGCAGCTTATATTTGTATTTACAGAGTTGACTGAGGGGGAGGGGTAGGGGAAAGAGAAGGAGGAGGCGGCTTGCAAAGGAAGGCAAGCCATCCATAGTAAAGGAATGAACAAGCTAGGATGACATAGCGCAATACGTCCTCTGTACAACATTACAGGTAAACTTTGAAACACTGCTAAACAGATATCCAGTAGCCCATCCTCCCTCCCTTGGTCCTGCCCCTGCCCCTGCTTCCCATTTTGGGGAAGAGTTTCCCAGAAAAACAGTGCAGCCTTGCCTTTTGGATCATATCACACCGCATCACAAACTTTCAATAGTGGTGTGGTCAGCTCAGTTACTAGAAGCTTGTGCTCTCTACCTCTGGAGCCTGAGTTGGAATCCAGCACAGACAGATGAGATGATACCCTTTCCTTTCTGATGTAGAGTCAAGAGGATCAATTTTGACTTCCTTCGCTTGGCATTAACGGGTCAGTAACGGCCTCAAAATGGGGTTGGTAACCTTACCGTCCCATTAACACCGACAAAGAGGCCGGGAGAATATTGAAAGGTACCTACTGCTGGGCATGAAACAAGCACTAGGCCTCTCTCCCATGCAATTTGGGATCCTAAGGATGTCATTAGGATCCTGATTGCAATTTTAAGGGACACAGGGGCGGAGCTTGTGACAGGAATCTAAGAAGCGCTACTCTTTGGGTGTGTCTGATGCAAGACCTCTCCAGAAATATGTGATCCTGTCGTTAGTCAAAGTATTTCATTGGCCGTCACAACAAGTACTTGCACTCTAAAAAGGGTTTCACAGACATGGTGGCCTGGAAGTTAATTGATGCTGTGCCCGTTTTACAGGCATAAAACAGTCGCCTATTCATCTAATATGGTGGGCAGTGTGCGCGCGCACCTTCTGCACTGGACGTGCGCTGCCTGCCATATTTGTAAAGGCTCCAATATAGGCATCCAGGACCCACGCCTGGAACAGGTGTTAGGCCCTTTGCACATACAAATAGGAGAAATAACACCTGTTTAAGACCCCCACTCCACCCCCGAAATAGGCTGTCCTGAACGCAGCTGACACCGGGCCTGCTGCGTTCAGGATAATCATGTCTACACACAGCCTAACCAGCGGTCCTTAAAGATCCTTAGAGCTGGAGGCTGTCGCCAAAGAGGTAAGTTTTTTTTAAATACTGATCTGAATCTGGAGCTGGGAGGAGCAGGAGTGCTCCAGGAGTGCTCCTCCCAGCTACAGAGTAGTCCCAAAGATCATTGCTGACCGTCACTCGGCCCCCTCCTGACCACTCCAACCTCTTCCGATTGCCCTTTCCCTCTTTCTCTCCGAATCACCCCCTTCCCTCCCTCCGGGTGAGCCTTGGGCCTCTGTCTGCTGACAGGCGCTCGCCTATTTCAGGCCCAAAAACAGGCCAAAATGAATTTCAACCCTAATGCTTCCTTCAAAAAAGGTACAGGTGACGCTAGAGATAGCAGAATATCGATGTTTCAAAGGAAAATCTCGTCGTACTTCAGTCCTTGACAATTTAAAAAAAGAAAAGCCCATCATAGATGTACACCATTTCTACGTTACAAATGAGTCTAGGGGAAAGACATCCTACTGAATTGTCACATATAATCTAATGGGAAATACCTAAACATTTACCAGTGTATCTCAATTACCCTTTGATATTCTGCTTTAGAATTAGAGCCAACCTAGAGAGTAGAACTCGCACTTCATGTGACATTGAATTCCAATCCAGTGACATGATGGATGAGGAATTCAGCTCACAATCTAGTGTCCTCATTCATGCTGTCTCGAAAGGGAGTTTTACATGAAATAGGCTCTAACCAGCAGTGCTATAGCATAAAACAGGATTGACTGAGAGGTATCAATGAATGTCTCTCCCACATTTAGGACTAGGATTCTATTACATAGACTATACTTCCTCTTTAAGAGTCAGTGTATTCCATTGAATATAGAAAGATAGCTGTATACTTATTGATGATTCTCAGTCACCCGTGTCACATAAAACACTTGCCTGGAGGCAACATGCAACATTTTGAGTGGAACTCCCCCCCCCCCCCCCCCCCAACTAGTGTGACATCCTTAAGTTCCACATCAGTGGTGCTGTGGATGAGAATGGGCTATAGGCATGAACCTAGGTCCATTGAGTGTTTAGCAGCATTATGTGAGAGATGAAGCAAGGACTGAGCCAAGAGAAAGCTATCTAGTTCTAGTTTTTCAATAGTTTGTTGCACAAGGGTATTATAAAACCACCTTATCTTCCCCATGTTGTTTTTGGTTTGTCTTTTGAAACTGAATCATCTGTAGCATTCCCCTGTCTCATTACAGTGTCTGCAGCACCTTGTGACTGAGGCTGCAGACTATGGGCACACACAAAGTTACAAAATTAGAAATATGCTTTTTCAAGCTCCAATTAGGATTGAAACTACTTCGGTTGAAAAAGATTACAAGGTGAAAGCATCACCACAGCGATTGTTTAAGTGTGTGATCCTTGCGTTAACGCAAACAGATAATGTATTTCTCATCTATTGTCTTGTGACGGAAGTACAATAACTGTATTTATGATCTAGTTTTATTAAGATGTAGCCTGATGCTTTTTTGTTATTCTTTAGGATGTAAGGGTAGAATTTCCCCTCAGAACGGTGTTGAGACCATCACTGGGAGGTGCAGTAGTTCTGCCATTTCTCCACTTGCTTGCAGCATCTGCAGAATGTTGAGGGCAACAGCTCCTCGCTTCAGTGATGTCGCGGTGGAGGTATTGGTGGAGCAGGTGCGGGAGAGAAGACCTGTCCTCTTCTCAAAAGATGGCAACAGGGTGCCAAAACGTACCCAGTTTCAGGCCTGGTTTCTGAGGTGGTGAGTGTCCTCAGCATCACCCCAAGTATCTTGTTTCAGTGCAGGAAGAGGTCCAATGACCTGACCAGGGCAGCAAGGGTGAGATGCAGGTCTTCCTATCTCCATTGATATGAGTCACAACTTTCCATAGCATTTTTTTGCCACCCCACCACCCATGCACTCTTCCCCCCCTCACTCTGCCTGCTTCTTCTTCAATCACAGCAAGTCATGGCAGCAGCTCTCTTCTTTACAGAGACTCACCTGCTGCTCATGTCCTCACAACAGTCACAATCAGCAGTCTGGGTTCACCTTCTCACAACTGAAAGGCCTTTCACTCTTCTGCGAATTGCTTTCAGCTTTTCTCACTGCAGCCACTCTCTTGCACAAGAGCACCTCCCCAACTGAAAGTCCTCAACTGTTTTGTTACCTGTCACCTCCATAGTAACCCATGTCCCTTTCCCCCTTCTCCAGGTTCTCTTCATTATTCGGGACAAGAAGCTGAAGATTTGGAGGAGAACTCTCTTGAAGAAGCACTGTCACTCGCTCAATCTTCTCCAGGCATTAGTTCAGAGATCAGCACTTTATCTTTAAGAAACCAATAACTAATGTTTGTCACCCTAAAATTGCTTTGGGGTCCCAATCATGTAATAGGACCCAGATTTAAATATCATTATTAGAGTATTGCCTTTGTCAGGTGGCCACCCTGGCCCCCCCTCACTTAAGGACCCCGCGAAAATGGCGCCAGCAGCACCATCAATCAACAAGGTGGTAAGTATTTCCTTGTGATTTTTGGGTCCCTACTGCCCATTTCCACCAGATAGGATCCCTGAAAATTCAGCCCATTTTGTGTATATATCTTGTATGTATGATGTATTAAAAGCAGAACATTAATAAATACATGTTATATCAATCTTACAATGCAGATCTAGTGTCACGTGTTTAGTGTAATTACACCTACCAAAGGCTCCCAGGTTTTGCCAAAGACCATCCATAGAAATTAACTCAAAAGCAAAATACTGCGGATGCTGAAAATCTGAAATAAAAAATAGAAACAGGAAATGCTGGAAAAGCTCAACAAGTGAGGCAGCATCTGTGGAGAAAGAAACAAGAGTTAACGTTTCAAAAGGTCTTCGACCTGAAACCTTAACTCTGTTTCTTTCTCCACAGATGCTGCCTCACTTGCTGAGCTTTTCCAGAATTTTCTGTTTTTATTTTTATATAGAAATTAGCTGCTTTATTGAAGTGAGAGGTAACATTTTATTGAATAATGTTGGAATTTAATTATGGTATTAAGTTTTTAAGGTTCTGTAGGATTTGTAATTTATGTAAGACAGTGATTGAGAATGCAATGAAATTTCATCATGTAAAATCATCTCGTCAATCTGAAATGAATCTCTTTAAAGAACAAACAAATAAAACTAAAGGATAATCTTGAATGAAGAAGCATGAATGAATTGCTGTAAACCAAACAACGCAGTCCTGCCCATCCCAAAGTTGCAAAACTGGTTTTAAAGTGGTAATGTTTAGATATTATGGGTTAGCCTTGATTAGTGTACTATTGTTTATCATACATACCTATGGGGGTCAATTTTAATCTCTCCCGCTGGGTAGGAATGGTGTGTGGGAGGGCTTAAAATTGGGCAAGTCGATTTACCAGCCTGAGGTCACTCCATTCCTGCTCAGCAGCATTTTATCTTTGTTAACTTTGAAGTTGCCGAGGCTCCCACTACAGGCAGGTGGTGGCCTAATTGCAATGTCAAAATGACATCATCGGTGCCGTGACACTATTTTTAGTGGAACTCGGATGGGAGCCCGCCTTGGGGCAAATCTACCAGAAAAACCTGGCAGGAGGCAGCAGAGCGGCCAGAAGAGGCCAAGATACGTTAAGTTTTCGGCAGGATTCCTTGGGGGCCAGGAGTACTCTTCTAGGCTCTGCAAGGAATTGTTGGGCCTCCCCTCGTGCAATCTTTCCTCTCCCTCCCCCAACTGGCATTGGCTGTGCAACCCCCTCCCAGCACTTACCTTATGTCAGGGATTGTTCCCTTGGGTCTCCGGTGACGTTCGGCTCCTGCCCCCGCCCGTTTGCCTTGATGGTATTCCCGCCAGCTTCAGGCAGGAGACAGATGTGCAATATTAAAATGAATTCCAGCAGTTAAAATTGGTCAGGCCTCACTCCAATTTCTTCCTCCGGGTGTGTCATCCCCCCCGCACACCAATCCTGTCCCGAGTTTAAATTGACCTCGTACACTAGGCAGAAGGAAGTTTTATTGTGCACCAAAGAAATCTTCACATGTTCAAATCTTTTCTCGTCTTTGTTGCTGTTGAAAATTGATTGCTGGAACATGTTTCAAACAACTTTCTTAGTCCTTTCATTATAATATAAAAGCGGTTCCCCAATCTGACAACTAAATTCTGCTGTAACTGATGAAAGCCTGATGCTGATTTAAAGCAACATAAAATAACCAAGCTTCAAGAATACTGAAGACAATCCTTTGTACCGTGTATGCATGGTGTCTACTGTTTTTCTGCATATAAGGTCCATCCCACCATACTAAAACTAATTTTAAAAATCTGTTAAATAAAGGACTAGTGTGATTTTTTTAAAATAATGCACAGTGGAAAGAAATGTAGTAAGACCTCTGCAGAAGTTTAAAATTGCACATCAACCCACAAAGCATTTAAATATACATAACCTTTTTAATGGTCAACATAAACTGGTCTTTATTTGTAAGAACTCTTCTGTCGAACACAATAGATATACAGAGCAATCTGAAATCAATTTAAAAATGCACAGTCTATTCCAGAGCTGAGCAGAGTAGAATAGGTGGAGTCAGGTGTAAAGACTAAAATTAGTGATTAACACATTGTGGGCAATTTTAACCTAACCCGCCCATCGGGAAACTGACCAGATTGGGTGCAATGCTGGCTTTACATCTGCCTGATATTACACTCCAAATCAGGCGGATTAAGTTAAAATTACCCCCATTGGATCTGGCCTTTTCGTCAACAAACAGCCCTAAAAAGCTTCTGGCATTTTCACAAGCGATTCAGATTGTCAAACATTTTATTTTAGGAATCACAATTTATATTATTTCATCTGAAAATATCAAATATTCTTTAACTCAAGCTTGTAACATGTGATTTTATGAAACTGATATTGCTTCATCACACAGTATATCCTTGCAATTGATCTTTTTAATAAATGCTTCCAGTGAACAAAAATAGATGAACTTCTCTGAGAAACGCAATGAAGCTTTTGCGCAAAAATTAAACAAAATGAAAAATATATTTCATTCACATCTATTTCATTCAAAGAGAGTCCTAAATTGTGGACTGTCCTTCATTGCCTCTGTTACACCTCTCAAACCACTACCAGGCTCTGATTCTATGTGAGCAGATCTCCAAAAGCAGGACAGTTATACTGCTGTACCCGCAGAGCTCTACACATGCATACATGGTGCCTGCATGCTCATGCATGGTCTTGCTGGTCTAACATTTAATCCATCAATCAATGGGGTTAATTTTTACTCGGGTCGGGAATTTCGGGAGCAGGGGCCAAAACTGGCAGAGATCCTTTCGACCCCCCGGCAGGTAAGACCTAGATTTTAACTCCTGGGCATCATTAGCATTTCATGATGCTGACTTCCAGTTGGAAATGACATGGAGGCAAGCAGGTGGCCAGTCCATGGATTCCCACCATGGTTGAGGTGTTGGGATTGGCCCTGAGCGGGCCCCTCGAATATGGAATTTGAAATGCCATTGTAACGCCAATGACGTCAACCAGTTGCGACTTTTCAATGTGAAGTAAGCCCCCGGGTAGCAGGTGGTCTTCCAGTGCCTGTTCTCAGTAAATTACGATGGTGGGAGGCGGGAACGTGTCAGGAGCGCAGCGTGACTCCCACCCCGCCATCTTATTCCCTCCCCCCACCGTTCCCGTTGGGTGAGGGGGTTAATATCTATCCTAGTAAGTCAGAAAATGGATGACCAAAAATAAAAAGAATGGAACCTGTATTATACATACTCTAAGTACTGGCCTCCCCAATTATCCACCTGAATTTTCATGTGACAAAGCCTTGCGGTGAGATGTTGCCTCATCGCACAGCCCACTAACAGCAATCTCCACCCATCTGCCATAAAGCAATCTCACAACCTAGGAAAGATTAAATTCAATTTATATTATTTGTACTGCACTTGTTTTCATTCACGGGCCTAGGATATTACTGTTTCAGACATACAAGAACAAAATGTGACGATGCTTGATTTTCTGTCCAATTCCATTATGCACCATCATGACAGATAATTAAGGTTCAACTGTATCTCAAAGGGTAGCTAGTTAAATTCCCATGCCAGTCATTTTTAAAATTAAATATTCATGTGTACAGTCATTGAACTTATATTTGAAAAAAAAGCAAGAGAATAGAGAAAAAATATATCTTAAAAGACCAAGAAACAGATTAAGTGATTGCTATGCATTTGTACAAGTGAATGTTCCACAAAAAGGATCTAAACATGCTGCCCTCCAGTTGCACTGCAGCCAGCAAAACATTTATTATACAAGGCTACCTCATTTGCCAGTTTGGTGTGTACTTTGAACTTGATTGTATTTATTTTATCTAACTTGCTGGCACAAGTCTGTTGCACTGAATAATGCTGCCTCGCTCATATAGGTCAAAATATTCAGATTATGGGTGTGATTGAATGGTTTGGCTCCCTCCAGCACTGTGCTGTGTAGAATCATACATGCTGAATTATAAATCATATACCTAAGTAAACCTACATGGTGGTGCTCAAAGTTTTGGAGGAAGAAAGATTTGAGAGTACAACCTGGTCACAAGCAAATAATGTACCCAACTTCTGGCCTATCATCTACTGACTTGAGGATAAAACTCACACAGCCAGGTAAGTATAAACTGCATGATAACATGTATTAAATCAGAGACTATTGTCTCTACTTTATGTACTAGACTGGATTTGACGATGTTATTCCACCTCTATCATATGTGGGCCTCAGTGGAGCTGATACAGATATAAATGTTTTCAATTCTTTGGCTTTATACTGGACATTAGCACACTATAGGGGTAATTTTAACCCTCTCCATCACCCCACTACCCCCCCCCCCCATGATGGGCAGGAGTTCAGATAGGGGGGTGGGGTTCAATATTGTATCGAACATCATGATTCATGAAATTTGAGAAGTTTAGGGTGGAAAATAATATGACCAATTTTCCACATTTCTTTACAGAATTCCAACAAAACCATAAATTAATTTCAACAAAAGAATAATTTATACATTTTTAGTATTTTTTCAATTAATTCTCAGTATATGGGCATCATTGGCAAGGCTGGCATTCATTGACCATCCTTAATTGCCCTTGAGAAGATAGTGGTGGGCCTTCTTCTTGAACGTTGCACTCTGTGTGGAGAAGGTGCTCCCACAATATTGTTTGGAAGGGAATTCCAGGATTTTGACCCAGCAATAAATGAAGGAACAGTGATATATGTCCAAGTCAGGAAGGTGAGTGACTTGGAGGGGAACTTGGAGGTGATGGTGCTCACACGCACCTACTGTCCTTGTCCTTCTAGGTGGTGATGGCCAGAGTTTGGAAGGTACTGCCAAAGAAGCCTTGGCAGGTTGTTGAAGTGCATCCTGTAGATGGTACAAACTATGGTACACCGATGGTGGAGGGAGTGGATGTTTAAGCCAGTAAATCAGGTGCTGATCAAGCTGACTGCTTTATCCTGGATAGTGTTAAGCTTCTTAAGTGTTGTTGGAGCTGCACCCATCCAGGCAAGTGCACAGTATTCCATCACACTCCTGACTTGTGTCTTGTAGGTTGGAGAATGACTTTGGGGAGTGACGAGGTTAACATTGCATTCATGCTCTCACAATGGCCCAGCAAACTTCTCCAGTGAGATGGGAGCCATACAGATTAGGAAAGTCTCACGTTCCATTCTCAATCTTTCTTGAGTTAGCTAATCTCAGCTAGGCAGTGGTAGGAGTGCTGCAATTGGCCTCAGCACCTCTGGGTTAGATGGGGAAAATTTGGTGGTTCCTGATTCCCCTCCCCCCTGCAGTTGAATAGCCTAACAACGCTCAAACAAGGCTAACATGAACAGTTATCACTTGGGTATGGTACAAGAGAGCAACTGCTGACTGTTGAGTCAATGCCCTATAAATTTGTCCTGGGTGGTAGTGCAAAATGGACATTAGCGAATCGACAGCCCATTTTGCACTCTATAGACTTCAATGGAAAAGAAAATCAGGCCAAGTGTAAAACCGACTGCCAACTCGCTATCACCTGTTTTACACATCCACACGAGGAGAATTTATATCCCAATATCTTTGGGAGAGAAGAGGGAAGGAGAGAAATTGTTGAAGGAAAAAAACTGCATTCACAGATGTGGTATAAAAGGGTGGGGACATTAAACCGAGATAATCTAAGTAATTAAGTGTTAATGAATAATGAAGTTAGCCACCTGCTATAAACATTTAGCCTGAATTGCATCATAATGTTTACCAGATACATTTATAAATTTTCAAATACAATTTTTCATTAGCAGGTAGGAATCACAAGTTTGTAAATGATTCATAACAACTGACTTCTTCAAATGCAGTACATAGAGCAGAAAGGGACACAATACTAGTTGCTTTCTTTTCAATACTTCTAGATTTCTTATCTGCCTGACGTATGACTATAATTAGAAAACTCCATTAAAAAAAAACAGCAAAAAGACTAATCCTTATGAGATTTTTTTTATCGAAGGCGTAGTTCAAAGTACAGGCGGAGGGAGTGAAATGTAATTTACATGGGGTGCTGCGGATCGGACAGATGTATAATGGACGGCCGATCCGACCACAGCTCGTTTTGTGCCCCCGCCGAAGTTGAATTTCACTCCCGTGGAAGTTAAATGTTATATTCTTGGAGCAATTGCATTTCCTCCTCTGCAGGCTGTAGCTTCCCATATTCTGATCGGGGACCTGTACCGTCAGCCCACTCCAGGTGGAAGCTGAACCTCTCTGTGGCGTCTTGTAAAGCTGAGCTTTCTCCACGGCGGGAACACCGACTGAGCCAGAGTCCAGTGAGTGAAAAGATAGCCACGAGTAAGATTATGTTCAGTGCAATATGCCAGCAGAAAAAATTGGTGACAAACATTAGGTTCGCCATGTCATCTTCCTTCCAGGGTTTCCCCGTGAATGGTTTGTAGAGAATGAAGGCGGCGTGAAGAAGCCAAGTTCCCTGGATCATCACCAGGCACGTCTTAGTGAACCAGAGAATGTGGTCATTGGGTCTCCACAGCTCAACAGTGAGGATCAGGCAAACCAAAAAGCAGGTGAGGAGAAGCAAGGTGTGCACAGAATTTTCCACCCGTTCTTTTCCGTGCATGTGGGAATAAAGGAGCAGGGCTTCGATGTAAAACGCGATGGTGATGGCAATGTTTTCAAACAGGAATAAGCGTCTCGGCAGACAGGCCTGGCTGATGATGTCCACCCAGCCACTTAGAGCGAAATAGGAATACATGGTGATATGCTGCCACTCGTTGGGGTGTGTGAATGGGTAATCTGGTTTCTCTTTGTTATAAATAATCAGCTTATACACTCCAGGAGGATAAAATAACTCTGCCATGACTGCTAAGGTACCGTAAACGATCTTCATTATCCCTTCAATAGGAATCCGCTTGAAACAGCTCCTAAATCCAGATGTGCGAGAAGGAGATAAAAGTTGGATCTTCTCGCCTCGAAGTACCATCAGAGAAAATTTGACGGCATAGAGAATCCCGAAGGAAAAGAACGCCAAACCGGGCGATATGTGGCCAATAAAGGTGCCCATGTTATGGCCTAGGTGCTTTGTTGACTGAATGAAGAAATCCTTCAGCAGTGAACCTGTCAAACCACCTAACTGGTTGGGAACGGCAGAGATTTTTTTTAAAAATCAATTTCCTGGGAACGCCTTTTCAAGCTTCCGATATTCCTATCTTGAGCGGTCAGTTTTTAAAACGTGAATTTCAGCGAGATTAAGCAACACTTTTTTTAAAAAAGTGAAAGATTTGCGAGTTTTAACGTAGTTTAGTGCAATAAATAAAATAACTAGTAATAATTTACCCTTTGTTTTACACGTGTCAAATATTGCAATCCCTATGAAGTGTCTTTTGCCAAGTTTTAAAACAATAACTCGATTCTTTTTGTGTTTGTGTGAAGAAGTTCCAGCCCAAAAAACCCACTAAAGTTGTTATCTTTAAATAAGCACTGTCTTGCCTCAGTGGTAGGCATCTTGCCTTTGAATCAGAAGGTTGTAGGTTCAAGCCTCATTCGGAGCTTGAAGCACATAACCCAGGCTGACATTTCAGTACAGTACTGAGGGAGGGATGCACTGTGGAGGGTGCTGTCTTTTGAATGAGTTGTTAAACCAAGGCTATGCCTACACTCTCGTGGATGGAAAAGATCCCATGGCATTATTTGAACATCGGGAGAGTTGTCCTGGCCAATATTTATCCTTCAACCAACATCACTGAAACAAATTATCTAGTCATGTATCTCTTGCTGTTTGTGGGGCCTTGCTGTGCATAATTGGCTGCTGCATTTTCCTACATTCTAATACTTCAAAAGTACTTTGAGATTTCCTGAGGTTGTGAAAAGCAAGTTCGTTCTTGGTCAAAACCTTTATGCTGAACTCATTGCTTTTGCCCCACTCCCCCATAATATTAAATATTGCATCTGTACACACTAAGGACTGTTCAAGATCATTAAGTCAGATAATCATAAATATCCCCCAATGCAGCTTCACCTTCAATACATACAGGATAACAGATTGGCTGGGGTGTGGATGGAGGGATTCTGATGATGTCAGAAACCACATGAGCAAAGCTTGAGTGATTTAGCAGTGTCATCTGAACCCTAAGATGCATTACTGTCTTGCAACACACTGGGCTATTAGTCAGAGTTTGCGATTGCATGTTTTAATTATGTTTTCAGCAACTTTATTGACACCCCCCCCCCCCCATGCCATGTCATAAGTTTTAGAAGTTGAATCAGTAGTAAACTCCAGACAAAATATGTAATTTCAAAGAAACAAACAAGAGAGACAAAATGAAAATAATTTTTCTCCTCCCCTCCCCCCCCATTATAATTCTCTCTTTTACCATATGCCTCTATTCAAGAGAATCAGCTAGTGACTTGCTATAAGCAAATGTCATTTTACAGCCAGCCACTAGAAAATTCATACCAATGGCCCTTGAAGACTTGCCGATCTGACTCACTTCCCCCTCCCCAGACAATCTTTTTCTGTGTTTGCTAAACACTAAAATAGTTATCCAATTGGAGGTCAAAACTATTCATTGTGTTGGTAAGTGTCTTTGCAATGGAAAAATATTAATTTCCTGGCCTCCATCTACACCAGCCTAGTTGAGATCAGAAGCTCATTGTGGGAAATTGCAGGCACAGGCATTCATCCCAATATTCCATGATGCTGTGTTTTGAAGTATTTATGAAAGTAATCCTTGAGCAAGACATTGTTATAATACTAATGTTGTCTTATAACTACTTTTTTGTAATTTAAATGATTATTATAAGCATGGATAGTTCCACTATTGTCATAAGCTGGTTTCCATGTTGAAAATCCCAATAAAACTAATATAAGTGCCATCTTGGCTCCACATACTAGTCATTTTACCAGTCAGACAGTTAGCATTAATTTTTAACTTGGTTTAATATAAAGTAAAATACTGCAATAAAATCTTTATTTTTAAAAAATTCTCTCAGCCATGGGTGTCATTGGCAAGGCTGGTATTTATTGCCCATCATTTGTTGCCCCAGGGTGGTGGTGGTGGTGGTCTTCCTTCTTAAACCACTGCAGTCTGTGGTGACTGTGCTCCCACAAAGCTTTTAGGTAGGGAGTTCTGGGTTTTTATACCAGTGACGATAAAGGTGACGATCTGGATTCTTTCCCCTCAGTCTGGTTCAGTAAAAACTGAAGTCGAATACATTTTAAAGTTCAGCACACCTTTAATAGCAGGGTTCTTAGTCTGCAGCATTGATTTGGACTCCTGATAGAGTCCCTCTATGCTGGCAGAGCAAGAACAAAAACATACAGAAATCCACACGTTTTTATACAAATCAATAGGGTTGGAACATACTTAACGAGGGTCAACACCAATCATAAGCCGGGCATAGGTTGCCATGCGAGGTTACATTATTTCCGGCCAATCATAGACAATCCATGTGCTGACCATGTTGCCATTCGACATCAAAGGGGATACTTCCTCACTTTCCAACTTGGAATGTTCTTCCCTGTCCCTTCTGTTCCTTATCTCCCAACCTGGAATGTCTTTCAACTTTGGCTAAGCTCGTTACCTATATTGATCTGCCCTAAACATGGAGACATTCAGACCAGTCCTTGAATCACATTAAAGACTCTACATTGCTAAGACCATGCAAACCTGCTGACTATGCAAACATATGGCCCAGCAGGAGGCCAGGCCACCTGTACCAATCTCAGTTACTAACTAATTAACCCTTTCTAACCATTTTGCATTCTGCTTCTTTGCCACATAGGCATCTTAATATTTTACTGAAAACTGAACACGTAGGGATTCTCAAAGGAATGGCAATATATGTCCAAGTCAGGATGGTGTATGATTTGGAGGGAAACTTGGCAGTGGTGGTGTTCCCATACATCTGTTTCTCTTATGCTTCCAGCTAGTGGAGGTTGCAGGTTTGGGAGGTGAGATATTGTTTACTTCATTTGTGACAAGTGGTGTTCGCCAGGGATCTGTACTGGGGCCTCAGATTTTCAGCATGTGTACCGATGACTTGAATGAAGGAATAGAGAATTATATGTCCAAGTTTTCAGATGATACTAATGAATGATAAGTTATAAAAATAGAAAAGATAGAAATCCGTGGGCAACATAAAAGGGGTGGAGACCTGGTATCACAGGTTTCTGCTCTTTTTCCTCTTGTTTGCACCTCTGAACTGGAACACAAAATTGGCCCAGAAGTTTAACCGTTAAATAAAAAAGTTCAAATTAGTCAAAGAACATACCTAATAAAATCAGTTTAAAAATAATTTTCATCCTTAAATGTATTTAAAATATTGCAAAACAGTATATAGCATGATTCAGCTAGGGAGAACACTGTTGCGTTAATCTGAGTCATGAAGCTATAATCTATAGATGACAGCTAAGATACAAAAAAAATGACTGCCAACATTAAGTGTTTATGTGGAATTTAAACTGGTAAAACAGCAGATTTCACCTCAATCTGAACACCATATTAACTAAATTCTTAGTTTTTGAACAAAGTAAAATGGGCAGAAATATAAACCGTATTATATGAAATATATATGTATAATGAACTTGTACATCTTTCAGTTGTACGGCACAAAACTAGTCACAACATTGCTGGGAGTTTCCTCAATTGGCTGCCATAGTTTTGGTGGAATAGATGCACAAACCAGATTTCCGCCAATCTACCAGCAAAGTTACGACAACTGATCAGGAGCACTGCCCCCACCCCGGCGCTGAAATTCCTGGCACATCAGTCTAATAATGACTAAAAGTCAGCATCTTGACCTTAAGAAATTCCATTGCATTAGAAATCCTTAACCAATTAGATATGATTTAGTGATTGAAATGAAGAAAAGTGAATTTATTACTAAGAATTTTAATTTTTTTTTTAAGAGCATAAACATCTTTAAATAGTAGAAGGAACATCATTGGTTAAATGTAGGATTTTACACTCTAGGAAAATGGAGAGTACCTGCAATTTATTGATTAGCAAAACCCAAAAGCATAATTATTGTGACTTAATTATTCTTCAATCAGATCCAGTGTTCCTCTGTACAGCTATCCAGTGGTGAGTAAAGCATAAAAACTAGCTGAACAGCATCCCTGCTGATAGGATTCGGTGTCTGGCTGGAATCTTACAAAAGAGCATTTGATGCTAAGTACAGGCACTGTGTCATTTGTGCAATAGTAAGCTTATTTGCGACCAACGAAAAAATACCCACTTGTGTTTAGTTGTTCCTATTCCTTGATCTTGCAATGCTGCTGGGCATTCTTAATGCTTCACAAATCATTTGTTGAGTGTTCTTATACCAGACCAAAATCATCAACTAGAAGCTTAATAGTTTGCATCCAGAGGACACCTGGAATCCTGTACCAAGAATGCTTTCTCTACTGGATTCCACATCAAATGCATCACAGCTCTAAAGACATACTAAATTTGGTGTGCTTTTGCTAGAGACCAAGTTGGGGCTGGGAAACAGCCTCAAATTTAATTCCAAATACATCAAGTTGTTTAAAAATTACATTGTTGCTGCTACTTCAATCTCTTGGAACAGTTGGTATGTACTTAGAATTAATTATACTGCTAATCTGCTCAATTCAAGGTTGCACAATTAACCCTCAGCCTATTGGAAATAATACGTAGACAGATAGGAACAGGAATAGGCCATTCAGCCCCTTGAGCCTGCTTCACCATTCAATTAAGTCCATTTACCCGCTTTGGTTCCATATCCCTTAATACCATTACCTAACAACAATCTATCAATCTCTGTTTTTAAATTTTCAATTGGACCTACCCTCAACAGCTTTATGGGGGAAAGAGTGTTCCAGATTTTCACCACCCTTTGCATGAAGAAGTACTTCCTGCATCACCCCTGAACAGCCTAGCTCTAATTTTAAGGTTATGCCCATCACACAGTATTTTGGATATTTGTGTTGAATTCAGATGACCTACACTACACAGGAGATCTATTACCAGAAAGTTGACAGTATATTAACTGCTCAGAAACAGTGATGAGCTGAACACAGTCTTGTCACATGACTAGTTACATTCTGTCAAAAAAAAATCAAAAAGGACCAAAAAAACCTGAAAATAGAACTAGAAAAAAGTCACAACATACATTAAAAAACAAAAATACTGAAAATTGGGACATCTGCTTCTATTCCCCTTCAAGCCATTTCAAACTATCACTTCAAATTTGAACTCAAAGCAGTTAGATTGCACGTGGACATCCAAAATGACCTAAAACACAATGGCCTCAATTTTAACTCAGGCCAAATCGGTGTGTAAGGGAGGCCTGGTGAGATTTTATCTCCCAGGCCTCATTTCCATATTCAGAAACAGACTACCGCCCAAACCCGGCAGGAATCACTACCTGTCCAGCAAGCGGAAGCAAGAATTCAGGTGGCAGAAGGTCGCAGCAAGGGACCCACGGTAACAGCCCCCAGCAGTCAAGTAAGTCTCAGGGAGGGGAGAAGCAAGAGAGGTCCAAGGTTCCCTGTGGGGACCCGGAGGAGCACTCCTGCTCCTCCAGACTTGGGCTCAATGTTAGCAGGGCTGCGGGTTTGCGGCGGGGGGGGCGGGTTATTGGGCGCGTGGGTAACGCGCCCGGTGAAATCAGTGTGCTCCTCGCACAATTATGGGATAATTGAAGCCACTTACCTTTGGTTCTGGGTTTGCCGCTGCTCAGCTGCGCGCCGGCGGGCTGTGCATGCGCAGTGATGTCTGAGAGCTGGTGGAGCTCTATTTAAAGGGGCAGTCCACCAAAGCTCCTCCTGCTGCAAACAACAACTAGAATATCATGGAGCACTCCAGGGGGAAGGCTGCCCCAAGATTTTCGGACTCCTCACTCCAGCTGCTGCTGGATGGGGTGAGGAGCAGGAGGGAAACATTATTCCCGTCGGATGGGAGGAAGTGCCCTCCCTCCACCACCAGGAAGGCACGGTTGGAGGTGGCAGCAGAGGTCAGCAGCAACGGCAACATCTCATGGACCTGGGTCCAGTGCCGCAAGAGATTTAATGACCTAACTAGGTCCGGCAAAGTGAGTACACTTACGCATTCTCCCACACTCCGTCTTCCACATCACCTCCACCACCACACAACCCCTTCTGCACTGCCACCACAAAGCTCTCACATCACTCCTCCCATCCACTCAACTATCATCCTCACCGTGCCTGCACGTACTCACCGCCCTTGTCCCCATTCAAACACTACCACACACCCCAATCCCCATACAATGTCATGACCACACCAATGCATGCAGCGGCTCACCATGCAAGCATCACTCAATCACACCTCTGTGTTTTGCCTTGACAGGAGAAGAGATGCAAGAACGCCCGGGAGAGGGCATGGACCGGAGGGGGCCCACCACACGAGGTGGTGCTAACAGATGCGGAGCAGCAGGCGTTGGAGCTCAGCCACACGCTGGAGTGCCTGTCCGTGGCGGATGGCGAGGCTGGGGCTGCAGAAACGGCCGGTGACAGAAAGCTGACACTCAGCACTCATGATAGCGAATGATCTTAGCATCACTTGGCATCTGCCGCACCTCAACATCTGTCCATATGCCTAATATTGCTTTCTGTTCTCTTGCAGGGCCGTCTGCGAGCGCCGTGACCGTGGAGGGCGATCCCTCAGAGGACCTGCCGGTCTCTGAGGGTCCATCGTCACATCAGAGCTATGCATCCGCCAGCGCAGATCCACACACCTCGGTGGGTCCCCGTCCTCATGTGCAAGCCCAACTACATGGTGAGTCACCACGCACATGAGCATGAGCAGACCCTGGTGGCAGGGGCAGCCGTGGAGAGTCCGCGTTGGTGGGAGCACTCTTCTCCAGGCTCTGCTCAGCTGGACCCAGATACTGAACCCTGGGGGCCAGCCGTGAAAAGGAGAGTCATTGAGGGACACCAGCACATTGCTGAGGTGCTGGAACAGGTGCCACGTGCACTCTCCACAATCGCACAGGTGATGGAGGAGTCCAACTCCTGCATGAGGGGAATGGTGGCACAGGTACAGGAGGGTATCTGCGAGATAGTGTCGCGGGTAGGTGCGGGAACCTCTGCGATGGAGGAAAGGCTAGCCTCCGTCGAGCGTCACGCACAGCTCAACAATGAGTCCATCCAGGCCCTGACAACGGTAGTTCGGATTCAGGGTGAGCAACATTCTGCCGCCTTAAACAGGCTGACAGATACTTTACAAATGGCCTTCCAAGGCCTCACACAGGTCCTCCAAACTGCCATCCAGCAGGGTGGAAGGAGTGATGTGGGCCTGGGCCACGAGAGGGATGATGGTGAAAGGGGACATGGAAGTGGGACACCACTCAAAGTGCCCCCACGTCTCACCCGTTGCCCCCCTCTCAACCAGTACCCGCAATGCTGCCTCCTCTCCAGGTGGCCGAGTCTGCCCCTGCACAGGTGCAGGAGGAGCAGTCTTTGGAGGGACCCTCACGGGCACCGAAACCCAGAGGGCGTCGGCCCAAAGCATCTAATCGGTCAGGGCATGAACAAGAGCAACCTGCCACTACCTCTGCTGCAGCCACAGGGGTAGCACCACATAGGGTTCCCAGAAGCGTAAGGCGAAGGTGTTGTGAGCACAAAGGGAATGCATGAGGGTGTATGACTATCTGTCATGTTTTTATTTATATTTGTTTAGTGCACATCCACAATAAACCCCATTGTTATCACCACTACTGCCACGTCTTGTCAGTTCTTGACTGGCTTGTGCAATAGGTCCCTTTCGTGGGGCTCACCATGAAGATGAACATCTGGTCCCACCCATTGGATCATACTACAGTGGGTGCAGGCGTAATTGCACCACTGTTCCGTGCAGGGGGCAGGGGAGGCGGCTGGTATGGCTGCTCCTCTGTCCAGGTGATGAGGTCTGGACTCTTCAGACAGTCTGATGTTAGGAGAACCGTTGACATATCAGTGCCTCCCTGGCCTGACGAGCAGCCAGGTGAGCCGATGTTCTGCCCATGGGTCGTTCCTCCTCCTCCTCATAGTCGTCAATATGGGTGGCGGATGTGGATGGGGCCTCCTCCAGCAGCACCCCTCTCTGTTGTGCCATGTTGTGCAGGGCACAACAGACAACTATAATGCGTCCCACTCTGCGTGGCGCGTATTGGAGCGCTCCCCCAGAACGATCAAGGCACCTGAAGCGCATCTTGAGCAGCCCTATAGCCTGCTCAGTTGTAGACCTGGTACTGATGTGGCTGTCGTTATATCGACGCTGTGGCTCGGTGGTGGGGTTCCTCAGAGGTGTCATAAGCCATGTGTGCAGGGGATATCCCTTGTCGCTGAGGAGCCAGCCGTTGCCGGTGTTGGGTGAGTGGAAGAGGGGCGGCACGGTGGACTCCGAGGATGAAGGAATCGTGGCAGCTGCCAGGGTATCTGGCGCACACGTGTAGGAATCTCTTGCGGTGGTCACAGATGAGCTGGGCGTTCATGGAGTGATACCCCTTCCTGTTGATGAACAGTCCTGGCTTATGTGGAGGTGCCCGTATTGCTATATGGGTGCAATCGATTACACCCTGCACCCGTGGGAAGCCGGCCACAGCATGGAATCCAACCGCCGTCTCCATCTGGCTGCGGTCATCCATGGCGAAGTTGATGTAGTGCGAGGCCCTGTGAAACAAGCCGTCGGTAACCTGCCTTATGCACTTGTGTGCAGACGACTGGCAGACCCTGGTGATGTCCCCGGTGGCACCCTGGAAGGATCTGGAGGCGAAGAAGTTGAGGGCAGTGGTGACTTTGACGGCGACAGGTAAGAAGATGCTGCTTGGTCCATCCGGGAGCAGCTAGTCATTAAGGAGGCTGCAGATGTCCGCGACTACCTGGCGACTGACTCTGAGCCTCCGTATGCACTGCTCCTCAGAGAGGTCCAGGAAGCTGAGCCTCGGTCTGTAGACCCTGTGGCGAGGGTAGTGCCTTCTGCGACGCATCTCTCTCTGCAGTTGCCCTCCCTCCTGCTGTGCAGGTGGATGTGCCATAGCACCGTGTTGTGGAGCTCCACGTGTCAGGGGCGGACGGCGTGGCCGGTGAGGCTGGTGATGCTGTTCGTCCTCCGAGAAGGTCATGACTGCAACTACAGCGGCCCCCATCTGGAAGGTGCAAGTCTGAGGGGGTCCGCAAGGTACGTAAGTGTGTCCTCACACCGGAGTTGCGGTTCCAGGTCGGTGAATTTTCTTGTTAGGAGGGTGGTGGTGGAGGCCAAACTTTGTCCAATGTGACGGAGTGGCCTCCTGCGATGGTGAAGGGTCCCCCCACCCAACCTGTCGAATGGACCTTTGCAGCTGCCACAGGCTGTTGGCTGCAACACCTCAGTTTGAACTGGGAGTGTTTCCCCCAGAATGGGAAAACAGTCTCAGTTCAGTGCAAAATCCCACCCCTCCTAATAAAACAGCTCAATCAGGTCTGTAAACGACCTGAACTAGCAACATAAATACTCTTAAGTGGCATCCCGCTGGCTTTAATTGCCTGCGGGATTCCCACCTGCGGGGGCTGCGTGCGCACGCTGGCGCGTCTGTGGGGAACCCGTAAGTGGGCGGGTTGGAGCCGGGCTCCGGACCCGCTCCAGGATTCCCCGATTTTCAGAGCCCCCCCCCCCGCCAGGAACGCACCCGATAGCAGGTGCTAAAATGAAGCCCAAGGAAACAGAAAAAAAAACTTATCTTTTTGGGTCTCTTCTGGCCCTCAATTTGTATCTTGGCAGGTTTTGCCTGGTGGCAAAGAGCCACCACTGCTCTCCCACTCTGGCCTCAGGTTTAAATCACATATCAGGCCACATTTAAGTCATCGGAGTCCGATCTGCATATTTAAAGAGGACCCCACCAGCTTGGGGTGGGTGTCCTTGCTGCCTGCAATTTAAAATTGGAATCTGTCAGATCAGGGCAGGAAAGGAGTGGTATGTCCGCTGCACCATATTAGCTGCCCGCCCATCTGGTTTCCGCATGGTGGGGGACGTTAAAAATTGAGGCCTATGATACTTCTCACAATGTTTAAAGCTGGTATTAAGTAGATTTAGTTGTTAGCTTTCTTAAAAAAAAATTGTAAACAGAATGAAATTACTTTGTCATTTATTGCTGGCTTTAACACAGCCATGCTAGGCTTCAATACAAAACATACTTCATTAAATAAATTATGAAAAGTATATAATTTCACATTGTGACAACATTCATCACAATAATGTTTTCTTTAGTTTTATAACATTAATTATTGATGCATATATTTATGTCTGACACAATGCAGAAAATGTGCTTTTCTCTTTAAAAACTCAGTTCATTTACCAGTGATTTTTTAGCAAGTGTACACAAAGACATGGTCTGTAATTTAAAATATAATTTTTAGGATGTGCAATATTTTATATAGGACCTGAAACAAACTGGCAAAATTGCATTCATTTGTTCACATTTTCTATTGTCTTTCTATTGTTTACCTGGGATCACTTTATTACAGCAAACGGAATGTAATTTAATTTTTACAGTTGCCAAAATATACAGAAAAACAGTAGACTGAACAAAAGTGTTCACATTAAATATGGTAACAACTGTACTCTTTAGATGGTGCTTGAAGATTCACAACAGCAACACTGGAGATCTGGAAAGAAAAGAAGGGACCAATTGGGTGCAAATCAATAGTTAAAAGAAATTTCATTGTAAAGAACAGTCAACACTGCACTGGAAAGTAGAACATGGCTGGGCAACAAAGAATGATCAAGACTCGAGAGCAAGCTACAAAGCAGTAATTTAATCAGTGTTTCAGATGATGAAACTGAGACAAAGCTTGAATGGTTTATGATATCTGAATCTCAAGATACTATTACTGCATTTACCTCAATCTCCAGTATTCTGTATAATGTAAATTCAAGTACTGAAGAACACACATTTTTTGTGGGGCAGTAGAGGTATTGTGCTGCTGCTGGCTGTCTGAGGACTATCAGGGTAGCAACTTGAAGGTCACCAGTTTTAGGGTAGTTAGAAATTGATTTTTCCCCTTGATATTTTATTCGAGTGACTGGAAGAAACCTGTATGTACAAGAGAGTCTTCTGCAACATTGATCAATGGGAGTCAGAGAATAAATAGTTTCATAATGACAGGTGTTATATTACTTAATGTACCATGCATTATATAATAAAGTTGATCATAATGGGACAGCCAGCAAGTGAAAGTCACTGCCATAGTTTCACGAGCTTTGTAACTTAAGCCCTTATTCCTTCAGTCATATTGGGGGGGGGACTTTAAAAAGTACAAAAAAAGGAAAGCCAAATGTTGAAGGCACAAAATAGATATATTTCTAAGGAAGTCACAGGGCATGATTCCCTGGAAAATTGAATTCTTACATTAAAAATGATAGTATTTAAAATTAACCAGACTATCATTCCTCAGAATGAATAGATTTTTAATTTTAAAGAAAAACAAAGCAACATTTGGATTTTTAATAGACCAATCAGACCATCACTTTCCCAAAAATTACCTCCACAGTCACTCGCCCATATCCAATCACCCAACTCACTTCAGACCCAGAGACACTGTACAACTCTCCATTCTTTCACAGACACGGTGGGGGTGCAGTTCTAACCCTGAAGGGCAATTAGGGATGAGCAATAAATGCTGGCCTTGCCAGCGACACCCACATCTTACGAATGAATAAAAAACCTCCCTCCACGACGCACGATAGGCAGGTGGTTAAAGTTTCAAAAACTGAAACCCCACCCCAATCCACTTCCAGTTTTAACTGGGGCAGGCGAGTAACCTGTGCTCGAGAGGGGGTCAGTAATATAAATATGTTAATGATGCGGCTTCAGATTTTAGCAGCCTTTCTCCACATCAGCCACACCTCCCCCCAAGCGATCTCCACTTCAGCACCCCCCATCCACGCGATCTCCACTTCAGCCCCGCAAACCCCCCCAACCACCAAATGATGGGTACCAGCCCCACAATCTCCCTCCCTTCTCTCCACTCCTCTCCGCTGCGCTCCCTGGCTGCAGCCTTCAAGCACAGGCCTTCCCACCTGACAGCTAGCCAGTCTCTCAATCTGTCTGGCTGCCGGCCGGGAAGCGGAGAAAAAAAAATTGAAATGAGGCCCCGCCATTAAATTCAGCAGGACCGCCGAATTTTCGGGTTTCCTGGCCGCTACACCCCCCCCACCCCACACCTTCTGGTAAGCATCAGAGCTACTCTCACTGAGACAGTCAAGTTCATAGTGCCACTCTTCTCTTCCATTCCCTTGGTTCAAGCTAATATTCTCCCCTTCTACCCCATCCAAGCATACACCCTTCTTGTCCCCCCTCACTTCAGCCTGGCACTCTTCTCCCCTTCAAAACAGGTTCAAGCTAATATTCTTCTTCTCTCCCCTCCCACAGACAACCACCACCCGCAAGTTCATGCTGGTGCTTTACTTCCTCCCCCACCTCAAAAAGGACAACTCCCAGCTTCTCCCCTCTTCCCTCTCATCCATTTCCCCCTTCCTGCTGCTAGTGGAAAGGATTCTAGCCACTGCATATTGTAGGCAGGAACTGCTGTTATTGCTAGAATTCCTGCCCACAGCATGCAACAGCTGAAATCAGGTAGAAGCAGCACAAAAGGAGAGTAAGCCACTTGTGCTGATTTCTAATCAGCAAATACGGACATAGAAAGCTGCATGCAGATGGCAGTGGAGGTAAGATTTGACAAGAATATATACAAAGTCTGACCTAAGTCCAGGAAACAAATCCTAGAAAATACATGGAAGGAGGATTATTTCATCCCCATACAGATTGTCATTTAGATGAGTTAGTTACTGAGCTGCAAAATAATAAATAAAAGGTTCCTCAATTTGAATGATAAATTATGTCACAAAGGCTTATGCAAATATACTTTACTATTCTGTTGGGAAACCACTCTTAGAATAGGGCAACCCTATTCTTCACCCCCACATTGGAAATTAAAAAATGTTGATATGTGGAGCTGAGCCTTATTTATTTAGAAACAGGGGCCCCGGTATTTACAGGGAGGGAAGTTTAGCAGCCAGGAAACCTGAGGGTACGGGAGAGATGATGGGTGGGAGTCCAGTCACGGGAAGGTTAGCAGGTTTGCTTCGTGTGAGGTGGGGGGTGGGAGTGAGGAAGCATTCCTGCTCCTCCTGGCCCACAAGCAGTGCTAGAAAGGCAGTCACCTGTTGTATCCAGCCGTTCTTGCCTCCCTTCAGCTGCCAGGTTTCCAGTGGCCTGGGGAACCCAGCCGGCCAACTTTAAATCTAAAACAGAGATAAAATCTTAGGCATGCAGCCTCATTAAAATATTTGAATGAGGGACCAGCCTCTGGAGAGCGGGTTAGTCGCCTGCCCCCTTATCCTTATCTACCTTCTCACTATATCCCCTCAATCACCCCCTTCTATCTCTTGAAATGCACCTTACTGTCTCAAACCCACTTTATATTAACCTTGTTAATAGTCTTCTCTAATAACTTGTTCCACAACTCTGTTATCCTTCTGGTAAAAAAAAAGTTCTACTTGACTTACCTTCTTACTCACAATTTTCTAATTTTTAAAAACAGTTTTTCCTGGTATTTGAACTCTTCACTACAGTGAACAACTGCCAGTATCAAGTTTATCAATTCCCTTCATAACTCTGAAAAATTAATAGTTGATTCTGAAACCTCAAGAAAATTAACCCCAGCTTCCTCAACCAAGGCTGGCTTCATACAAAATTCCTAGAAATAACCACTTTCAAATTTACTGGGGTATCTATTGGTTTAGCTTAAGCATTTTCATTTTGAGCTATAAATTTTCTTGGGATGTGGAATAGGTTGAGACAAGAGTGAAAATAACCTTTTCTAAGAACTCCAGATTCAGGAGTTTGAGTGTTCAGGCTATTTACATGAATGAATTTAGATTAATATTGGATGAGATAGAGATTTCATTTATTAAGTCCATCAGATAGTTAAGAGTTTTATCTCAAACACTTAATTTAAATTGATCATAATAAATACATGGTTATTTTGTAAGTACAGTAATGCTTTAAGTGAATAGGAACAAGTTCGTAACATCTACAATGGATTAAATATTAGTGCTTATGTGTTTAATAGGCAGAATAAAATAGATTGCTCAAAAAAGTCTTGAATTTCAAAATGAATTGCTTACAAAACCAAGGGTTAATATCTAGCTACGGGTAGTGATCACAAATATTAATCGAAGATTATCTAATGAAGAAAGTTAAAGCTTTTAGTAAATAACACTTATTCCAGTTGTATTGTAATGAAACACTTTCGAATGCATTCTAGACAGTTTTCGAAAACAATATGTCGAGGAACCAACTAGAGAACAGGCTATTTTGGATCTAGTATTGTGCAATGAGACAGGGTTAATTATTAATCTTATAGATAAGGATCCTCTGAGGCAGAGTGATCATATGATAAACTCAATATGAAATTCTGAGAGTGATGTAGTTAAGTCCAAAGCTAGGGTTTTAAATTTAAACAAAGCCAATTACGTAGGTATGAGGGGCGAGTTGGCTAAGGTAGATTGGGAAATTAGATTTTAAAAAATGACGGAAGATAAGCGATAATTCATAATTCTCAATGAATGTACATTCCCTTGAGGAATAAAAACTCCATGGGAAAAATGATCCAACCGTGGCTAACTAGAGAAGTTAAGGATAGTATTAGATTAAAAGAAGCGGCTTACAATGCTACCAAAAAGAGTAGTAAGCTCAAGGACTACGAAGGTTTTAGAAATCAGCAAAGATGACCAATAAATTGGTAGAGGGAGAAAATTGAATAAGAACATAAGAACATAAGAAATTGGAGCAGGAGTAGGCCAATCGGCCCCTCGAGCCTGCTCCGCCATTCAATAAGATCATGGCTGATCTGATCCCAACCACAAATCTAAAGAACACAAGAAGTCGGAGCAGGACCCGGCCACATAGCCCCTGGGCCCTCTCCGCCACCCACAGGGCATTGACCGATCCGAACTCAGCTTCATGTCCAATTTCCTGTTGGAGAGTAAACTAGCAAGAAATAAAAAAGATTGTAAGAGCTTCTACAAGTATGTAAAAAAAAAATGATTAGTGAAAATAAATGTGGGTCCCTTAAAGCCGACAAATCCCCTGGACCTGATGGCCTATATCCTAAGGTTTTAAAAGAGGTGGCTGCAGATAGTGGATGCATTGGTTTTGATCTTCCAGAATTCCCTAAATTCTAGAATGGTCCCTGTGGATTGGAAGGTATCAAATGTAACCCCACTATTCAAGAAAGGAGAGAGAAAACAGGGAACTATAGGCCAGTTAGCCTGACATCAGTAGTAGGGGAAATGCTAGAATCTATTATTAAGGATGTAGTAACAGGACACTTAGTAAATCATAGAATGATTATGCAGAGTCAACATGGTTTTATGAAAGGGAAATAGTGTTTGAGAAATCTATTAGAGTTTTTTTTTTGAGGGCATAACCAGCAGGGTAGATAAGGGGGAAAAGCAGTGGATGGAGTATATTTGGATTTTCAAAACGCATTCGATAAGATGCCACACAAGAGGTTGTTACACAAGATTAGGGCTCATGGGATTAGGGGTAATATATTAGCGTGCATTGAGGATTGGTTAATGGACAGAAAACAAAGTAGGAATAAACGGGTCATTTTCGGGTTGCCGGTTGTAACTAGTGGGGTGCCACAAGTGGGTGCTTGGGCCTCAGCTGTTTACAATCAATATCAATGACTTAGATGAGAGGACCGAGTATATTGTATCCAAGTTTGGCGACGATACAACGCTAGGTGGGAAAGTAAGCTGTGAGGAGGACGCAAAGAGGCTGCAAAGGGATACAGACAGGTTAAGTGAGTGGGCGAGAAGGTGGCAGATGGAGTATAATGTGGGGAAATGTGAAATTATCCACTTTGGTAGGAAGAATAGAAAAACAGCATTTTTTAAAAAAAGTGTGAGACTAAGAAATGTTGGTAGTCAAAGGGATTTGAGTGTTCTTGTACATGAATCATAGAAAGTTAACATGCAGGTACAGCAAGCAATTAGGAAGGCAAATGTATGTCATACTCCAACCCCCTTGAAATAAAGGCTAAGAGTAAGGAGGTCTTGCTGCAATTATATAGGGCTCTGATGAGACCACACCTGGAGTACTGTGTTTTGGTCTCCTTACCCAAGAAAGGATATACTTTGGGAATGCAACGAAGGTTCACTAGATTGATCCTTGGGTTGAGAGGGTTGTCCAATGAGGAGAGATTGAGTAGAATGGGCTTATATTCTCTGGAGTTTAGAAGAATGAGAGGTGATCTCATTGAAACGTATAACATTCTTAGAGGGCTTAACATGGTAGATGCTGGGAGGCTTTTTCCCCTGGCCAGAGAGTCTAGAACTAGAGGTCACACTCTCAAGATAAGGGGTCGGCCATTTAGGACAATGATGAGGAAAACTTTCTTCAATCAGGAGGGTTGTGAATCTTTGGAATTCTCTAATTCAGAGGGCTGTGGATGCTCAGTCGTCGAGTATATTCAAGACTGAAATTGATGGATATTTAGACACTAAGGGAATCAAGGGATATGGAGATAGGGCAGGAAATTGGAGTTGAGGTGGATCAGCCATGATCTTATTGAATGGCAGAGCAGCTTCAGGGGGCCATATGACCTACTCCTGGTCTTATGGTTTTATACGTTTCAAGTCTCAATTTTTTGCTTTTCAATAAAGACATGTTCAATTATTTGAGTCTGTTCTTAGAAGTTAGTTTAAAGTTTCACTTCACTGAACCATTTTCAATACATAAATGTCTTTTAGATGGTATAAGTGCATAAAATTGCATACAATATTCTAGAAGTGGCCTAACAAATTATATAGGGTTAATATACATTTTTTGACTTGCAATGAAATGCCCTGAAGCTGAATTTTGGGGTACTTAAAATTAGTTTTGGTAACAGCCACACATTCTATGGCAGTATCTAGTCAATGATCAGTAATTACAACTCAATCATATTCCTTTTCCTTTGACAATGCATTGTTTTTATATTTAAGGATGCAGTTACATTGCGGCTACAGGACACACACCCAGTTGGCAGGCTCAAGTTTTATGATGCACTGCGGGACACACTAAAGTCACTGATGAGGAGCATAAAGGATCTATGCCAGGATGCATGTACAAAGTTCTGCTTCTGTTTTTTTTAAAAAAACATTAAGAATAATTGGATGGGAGTACCATTTAACTATTAAAACGTTGAAAAATAAGCTTAGAAAGTCCTCAGTAATCAGGTAGAATGTCTGCTCATTTTTAAGATATGACTTTGCAATGGGCTGGGGTGTAGTTCACCTGGTGAAAACTCAAAAGGAGTTGGCCTCCTAGCTTTACTCTAGTCAATCAGATTAAGACCTGACCCCAGAGTTATATTGAGGAAGGAGGAAGGAGAGCGATGACAACCCTGAGAACAAGAATCAGGGGGCTTGGGATGAAGCGTAGAAGAAGGAAGGTGATTTGCCAGATCAGATATAACTTTCACAGAGGGTGGCGATCATTTGGAATGGAGTGCACAGGATGATCGAGGGCTACATTGGAAATTGATTGGCATTTAGCAGGAAAAAGAGGGACATAGGTAATGAATTATAGATTTTTTTTTTGAACACTTGAGGCATGCCAGATGGGCCAAAATAGCTTTTTATGGTCCTAGACATTTCTATGTTCCTAAGTTATCTTTGGAGCAAGATTAACTTTAACCTTTATGTGCATATAATTATTTCTTCTAGTCAATTTACCTTGCATTTTCCTGCTGGATATGATAACCATTTTCAGCCATCATTATCCACATTTCTCCTGTTCACAGCTGAAATCTGGGTTGGGGAAGGTTCAACCAAATAGCTGTATGATAATACCATCATAATCTAAAGTAAAAAACACAGTTAGATGAATGCAGTCAGTTCATTTTCATGTAAATATTAAGAGCACTGTATGCATAAAGATGGTTAGGACTAATAGTACAGACACATTTGGCTTATGCACCCTTCAGTCCTTTACTAAAAAACAGAAAAGCTGACAATGGTGCAAGTGAAGAAAATAGCTTCTTTATTTATCCTCTGGCAAAATAACAGGTGCTTTTAAATTACTAATTAGTCTGTATTATGGATAGAAATGCATTCATAGACTCCTCTGATGGCTGAGCAAGTAGCTGATCTATATGGACCAGGAAGGTACTAAGCTCTATCACAGTTTGTACTGAGGGTGCAGTAGGGATTCTAAAATTGGCCTCAATACCCCAGACCCAAGGAGAGGTTATAAAACAAATGTCAGCCAAGGCTCCAGCTCCCAATTGCTATCCATTGAACCTCATTGGAATTGTGCGGAGACAGAATTGAATTTGGCTCCGAAACCTCTCCAAATTGCCTGCCAATATAATGGCTTTCAGGTGGGATGCGAAGTCTATATATTGTGATGCACGAGGCATTGCAGTTGTGTGGGACAGGATGGATGGACCAGAGGGTCTTTTCCTGTCCGACATTGTCCTTATGTCCATATAACTAATAAGGCTGAAGAAGTCTGTCAATCTGAGGAAACTGCAGAATGGACAGTTTTACAGGTGAATTTCCAACTTGCAAGCCACAAATTGCACCAAGTGCTTTAAATCGCAAAATAAACTTTATTTCTGTGACATGCATTAGTTTCATTTTACTTACGGTCAGAAGTATCAGAAGACCCATCATGACTCCTAACATTATGTCAAGGTTATTAGTTAATCCTCCAGCCCACATAGGACCCAATATTGTGGCAATCCCACCAATTGAACGACGGAATCCTTGACTGAATCCTACAAGAAAGGAAGCACTTCAGAGCTAGACATCCATATATAAAAAGTAGTGTAAACTGTACTTTGGACAAAATTAACCTTTCCTCAATCACTTTATTGGCCTTTTCATAATGTTAGAAACACCATTAAAATTATGAATCAAAACCTGTGTTTTTAAAAAGAAATATAGGAAAGCATGGTAATTACAGTTCATTGCTTGAGCACAGGCCAAATGGGACAAGACTTTGTCACCCCCAACTTTCACACAAACAGTAATGCTGAAAAAGGGTTAGAGTAGTTAAAGGCTATTTGGAACAAAAGTGGAGCAGGACTTCCACCTTCCTTCAGATAGTGACGCCGCTGTAAATTGCAGGGGTCTCTCGCATGTGGGCTGTGTAAATGCAGTCTACAACGCTCAGATTTGCTGGAGGGGATAGGGGAGGGAGGAGTTAGGCCGCAAATCTCTCATGAAGATAAGAGGGGCAGAAAATACCTGGAGGTGATATAAAACCTGCTGCTCTTTAAAAAAAAAGGGCAATAGCAGCATTGGAGCAAGTGGACACCTGGGTGACAAAGATGGTAGCCAAATTGAAAAAAACAAATGGCAAACTTTAGGGAACTGGATCTTTATGTCCTTGTAACAGAAATATGGAGCAGGAGGGGAGGTTTGTTTGGGTTAGGCGTCAGAGTTAGGTATATGCTTTGTGGAGGAAGGTTGCTACGGCAGTTCCTTGAACTCCTTGTATTGCAGGAAGTTTAACAACCTCACCAAGAACTGTTTCCTCTGGCCCTTCCTTGCAGTTTCTTTTTACGAATGGTACTCCTTCATTCATTACTTCCACGGTGCTAGAGGAGTCAGCTGAAAGCGTGGGGTGAAAGTGGGATCTTATAGTGGGAACGGCAGCTCCGCAAGTCAGTCCCTGCTTCCCGGGCCTGCAGGTTCAGAATGCGGAGGTCCTGATCTTAAAAAATGTTAGATGAGGACTGAGGACAATCTGAGAAGACCCCATGCAGCTGACAGGTGTAATAAATTGGATAGCCATGTGGTGAAGGATGGAATATTAGAGCCTGGTCTTCAGTTGCTTCCAAGCCTTTATTCACATTACCCACAACACACCCTAGATAAGTCTCATATAAATGGATACAAGTGTCCCCAATTGATATGCACCACTTGAATACATTTAACACAGTGATATAAATCATATGGATACAATTAACAGATTCCCTTCTCTCTCTAAATAAAAAAATAACTTTATATATGCACACAATACAAACAAAAATTTCAACTATCAAGAACTTCCATACTCTGTACAACTTATACTATTCAAAAGCATTACATTGTGAGATGACCCTTCTCCAGGACCCCTAATAATTTTTTCATACATGTATCTCTTTTAGTAAAACAATCCGACAGTTGATGCCTTGAATCCACCTATTTAATTTTAGAGATTTCCTTTCTCTCCAGCATTTGTTTCAAGCCAGCAAGGTCAATCTGTAATCTTTCCTCACTCACATTTTTCGTAGTGTTTATTATCCCACATTGAACGATAGTATACCCATTGAATGTTACGTAGACAATCTTCAGAGCTCCCATTGCACAGGGTGTCACTCAAAATATTTGTCAAGTAGAATCCCATATCCACTGCATCGACAAGAGCCAGTGTTTCAGCAGCCAGAGTACTTCTAACCACCTTTTCATTTTCTTAGCTTCCCAAGCTAAAGGACAACATTTCCCATTCTCACCCATAAGAAACACTCTGAAACCAGCTGCACAAGAATACCCATCAGGAAGATTAGCATATGAAGCATCGCTAAAGATAACTAGCTTCATTTTCTTTGGGTCACCCAAGGATGGGAACTTAAGTATGCATTTATCTATATTTAATTTTCGTAATGTTTTATTTACCCATAAAACATTCTCTACTGTGGGGTGTTTCATTGAAGTACTTAACTCGAACACATCAAAACTAGCATCAGGTCTAGTCTGAATGCACAACCAGTTCAACTGACCAATCAAACTTCGTATTTGCTCTGTCTCGTCTTTGGATATAGCATCACTTAGTATGATTCACCAGAATGGGAGTAACACTCTCTAAAAAGGACTGTTGATTTAAAGTTATACCAGACCCACTGCTAAACCATTGCTTCCTTAAGCAGACCTCTTCTGAGGCATCGCAGAGAGCGATATGGACTGGAGACTCTGGTGTAACCGTACCATGTGCCTCTAAACCAATATATTTAAAAGCCCCACAAGCCCGACTCCCAATTTTAAATTCTACTCTAATCTTATTGACGAATCTTAAATTCCGCAATACCACTGCATAAGAAATCAACATGCATCATGAAGATGACAAAGTTTTCCATTACGGTACCAATAAAACGTTGCGGGATCTGATTTTAGTTGGCACAACCTATTTTCAGCAAAACAGATCTCACCGAAAAATACCATATATCTGATTTTACTTCGTTCAGGAAGCGACAACGCCAAGGCCATGCCTTGTTTTCTCTTTGGTGGCAGAGTAGTAACCAGTGTCTATATATCAATCGCACTCTTCCACTGGTCAAAGAAACATAGAAAAAAAAATAGGAGCAAGAGTAGGCCATCTGGCCCTTTGGGCCTGCTCCGCCATTCAAAATGATCATGGCTGATCGTCTAACTCAGTACCCTGTTCCCACTTTTTCCCCCCATATCCCTTTAGCATGAAGAAATATATCTATCTCCTTCTTGAATACATCTAATGACTTGGCCTCCACTGCCTTCTGTGGTAGAGAATGCCACAGGTTCACCACCCTGAGTGAAGAAATTTATCCTCATCTCGATTCTAAATGGCATACCCCATATCCTGAGACTGTGACCCCTGGTTCTGGATTCCCCAGCCATCGAGAACATGCTCCCTGCATCTAGTCTGTCTAGTCCTGTTAGAATTTAATATGTTTCGATGAGATCACCCCCTCATTCTTCTAAAGTCTAGTGAATATAGGCCTAGTCAACCCAATCTCTCCTCATACATCAGTCCCCTTTCCCCATCCACCACCCTAAACATTCACTCCCTTCACCACCAGTGCACAGTGGCTGCAGTGTGTACCATCCACAGGATGCACTGCAGCAACTCGCCAAGGCTTCTTCGACACCACCTCCCAAACCCGTGACCTCTACCACCTAGAAGGACAAGAGCAGCAGGTACATGGGAACACCACCACCTGCACGTTCCCCTCCAAGTCACACACCATCCCGACTTGGAAATATATCGCCGTTCCTTCATAGTCACTGGGTCAAAATCCTGGAACTCCCTTCCTAACAGCACTGTGGGAGAACCTTCACCACACGGACTGCAGCGGTTCAAGAAGGCAGCTCACCACCACCTTCTCAAGGGCAATTAGGGATGGGCAATAAATGCCGGCCTTGCCAGCGACGCCCCCAGCCCATGAACGAATTTTAAAAAGTCCTGCCATCCCAGGAATCAGTCTGGTAAAGCTTCGTTACACTTCCTCCATGGCAAGAACATCCTTCCTCAGATAAGGAGACCAAAACTGCACACAATACTCCAGATGTGGTCTCACCAAGGCCCTGTATAACTGCAGTAAGACATCCCTGCTCCTGTACTCAAATCCTCTTGCAACGAAGGCTTCCTAACTGCTTGCTGCACCTGAATGCTCGCTTTCAGCGACTGGTGTACAAGGTCACCCAGGTCTTGTTGCACCTCCCCTTTTCCCAATCTATCACCATTCAGATAATAATCTGCCTTTCTGTTTTTACAACCAAAGTGGATAACCTCACATTTATCCACATTATACTGCATCTGCCATGTTCTTGCCCACTCACCCAACTTGTCTAAATCACATTGGAGCCTCTTTGCATCCTCCTCACAGCTCACATTCCACCCCAGCTTTGTGTCGTCTGCAAACTTGGAAATGTTACATTTAGTTCCCTCATCCAAATCATTGATATATATTGTGACTAGCTGGGGCCCTAGCACTGATCCCTGCAGTACCCCACTAGTCACTGCCTGCCACCCGGAAAAAGACTAGTTTATTCCTACTCTCTGTTTCCTGTCTTTCTACCAATTCTCAATCCATGCCAGTATATTGCCCCCAATCCCATGTGCTTTAATTTTGCACACTAACCTCTTGTGTGGGACCTTATCAAAAGCCTTCTGAAAATCCAAATACACCACATCCACTGGTTCTCCCCTATCTATTCTGCTAGTTAGTTACATCCTCAAAAAACTCCAGTAGATTTGTTAAGCATGACTTCCCTTTCATAAACCCATGCTGACTATGTCCAATCCTGTTAATGCCTTCCAAGTGTTCTGTTATCATATCTTTCATAATAGACTCTAGCATTTTCCCCACTACTGATGTTAGGCTAACTGGTCTATAATTCCCTGCTTTTTCTCACCCTCTTTTTAAAAATAGTGGGATTATATTTGCCACCCTCCAATCTGTAGGAACTGTTCCAGAGTCTATAGAATTTTGGAAGATGACCACCAATGCATCCACTATTTCCAGGGCCACTTCCTTTAGTACTCTGGGATGTAGATTATCAGGCCCTGGGGATTTATCAGCTTTTAGCCCCATTAATTTCCCTAGCACTATTTTTTTTTACTAATATTGGTTTCCTTCAGTTCCTCCCTCTCACTAGACCCTTGGTTCCCCAACATTTCCGGGAAGTTATTTGTGTCCTCCTTTGTGAAGACAGAACCAAAGTACATGTTTAATTGTTCTGTCATTTCTTTGTTCTCCATTATAATTTCCCCCATTTATGACTGTAAGGAACCTACATTTGTCTTCACTAATCTTTTTCTCTTGACATATTTATAGAAGCTTTTACAGTCAGTTTTTATGTTCCCTGCTAGTTTGCTCTCATACTCTATTTTTCCCCTCTTAATCAATCTCTTTGTCCTCCTTTGCTGAATTCTGAACTGCTCCCAATCCTCAGGCTTGCCACTTTTTCTGGCAATTTTATAGGTCTCCTCTTTGGATCTAATACTATCCTTAATTCCATAATGGTCATATGATTCAACTCCGAGAACATAGGAGGGAAATCATACCTCAACAATTTAAACTGGCTTTCAGCCATTTTCCACAAGGACCACAAGGCTTTCAAGTTTTTTTTAATGTCCAAAAAAAAAATCGTATTTTCCAACCTCCACCTTTAGGCAACCATCCTCTGCTACCATGTAATAAATTAGATAGCCAGGTGGTGAAGGATTGAATACTAGAGCCTGATCTTTAGTTGCTGTCAAGCCTTTATTCACAGAGATTCACATTACCCACAACACAACCTAGATAAGCTCTCATAAGGTGGATACAAGACCCCCCCCCAATTGATATGCACCATCTGTATACAATTAACACTAATGGATATAAATCATATGCATACAGCAGAGGTCATGGCAAAGTCCAATACCATCCTCAGGGTCAATATCCAAGAAGGATTAGACACAATGCAATGCTACCCAGAGTGGGTGGTGGCTGCATGAATATCTGCAGTTGTCCTCCCTGACTAAGGCCTAAGACCTCCAGAGCAGACAGTACATCCAAAGTGGATGCTTTGGCCATTGGCCTTCAGGCCTTGGAGGACCATTTAGAGAGAACGATGGAAAGCAACTTCCAGGGGCTTCAGGGTGACATTTCAGCATCTGCAGGATTTAACTATCATCAGGTTTTCTTTCCCATTGAACAGTCGGCATTCAAATACAGAACCCAGCACAAATGGCATGGTTAGAGTCTGTCTCTCCTGATGACAGCTCAAGAGACTTTTCTAGCCAACCCCCTCAATGCCTAGTCATGTATGCATCAGGATACAGGACCAAACTGCCCATGCAGCGGCATTGGTGATCCAGCTTGCTGAAGAGTCCTCTCAGGATATGGAAAGCCTGGGACAAGGGTCACCTCAGGCTCAAGAAATTTGTGACACATCACAGGAAAGCACCCTCGTATCTCTGCTCCTCAGGTATCATCTTGGTGCAGCACCAGGATAGGTTTAAGAACAGCTGAGAGGTACCCCCAGGAAGCTGTGGAAGCTACATCATTAAATAAATTTAAAACAGAAATCGACAGTTTCCTAGAAGTAAAGGTAATTAGGGGTTACGGGGAGCGGGCAGGAAATTGGACATGAATTTAGATTTGAGGTTAGGATCAGATCAGCCATGATCTTATTGAATGGCGGAGCAGGCTCGAGGGGCCGATTGGCCTACTCCTGCTCCTATTTCTTATGTTCTTATGTACCAGGGGTAGGCACAGTGGTAATAAGATGCATTTGCTGAAAATATCCATGTGTACAATAAAACCACTGTGTCATATGAAGTTTAATTGCAAGTTAATCTGCTTGTTTTTTTTGTAAGGAATCTTACACCACCAGGTTATAGCCCAACAATTTTATTTTAAAATCACAAGCTTTCGGAGATTGTCCCCTTAGTTAGGTGATGTAGCTTCGTCAGGTGAGTACTCACCTGACGAAGGGGACAATCTCCGAAAGCTTGTGATTTTAAAATAAAATTGTTGGACTATAACCTGGTGTTGTAAGATTCCTTACATTTATCCACCCCAGTCAATCACCGGCATCTCCACATCATTTTTTTTGTGTTTGAGAGGATGTTTGGAGGTCAGTTTGCAACGGTACAGAATTCCTTCTATGCCTCCTTAAGCAGACCTCTTCTGAGGAATCGCAGAGAGCGGCATGGACTGTAGACTGGTGTAACCGTACCCTGTGTGCCTCATCATTTTCTCTTCCTCCACTCCACTCCACTTCTATTATAAAAGACATAGATGCACATTACCAACAATGAACTCCATGAGAGGCTTCATGACAGAAGGGTGGGAAGCAAAAGACTTCCCTGCCTGAAACTGCTGGAAGACAACTTCCAGAATCCTCTGTTAGTTGCATAACTGAGAAAACATTTTTCTAATTGCTTCAGTTAAAGCCCATGTTTTGGACAAAATGTGTGGACAGTCAAAGCCTCTGAACTCAACCACTTCCTGGATTAACAAGTCATTCAGGCAACTTACCCCACTTTTCTAACTTAAATCAGGTACAATTCTAGTATAAATTTTTATTTTTTAAAATTGGTTCTCGGGATGTGGGCAATGTTAGTAAGGCTGCATTTATTGCGTATCCCAAGTTGCCCCAATAAGATGGTAATGCGCCTTGTCCTTGAACTGCTGCAGTCTTTGTCGTGATGCTGCTCCCAGAATGATGTTAGATATTGACCTAGCGATGATGAAGAAATGGCAAAATACATCCTAGTCAGGATGGCATGCGACTTGGAGAGGAACTTGGAAGGGGACGGTGTTTCCACGACATTGCTGCTCTTCTCGGTGATGGAGGTCGCAGGAAAGTGAGGGGCTGTTGAAGTAGCCTTGGTGAGTTGCTGCAGAGTATCCTGTAGATCAAACATGCTGCAGCCACAGTACGCTAGCGATGGAGTGGGTGGATATTGAGTTTGGTGACATGGATGCTCAATGAATTACTCTATCCTGGATGGTGTTGAGGTTATTTATTTAGAGCTGTTGCAACTGCACCCATCCAGGCAAAGAGTGAGTTTTCCATCACACTTTCGGAGTTCTCTAGATTCAGGAACTGTCCCTCTAGATTGGAAAATTGCACATGTCACTCCGCTTTTTAAGAAAGGAGAGGGAAACCGGGGAATTATAGACCAGTTAGCCTAACATCTGTTGTAGGGAAAATGCTGGAGTCTATAATTAAGGATAGGGTGACTGAACACCGAGAAGTTTCAGTTAATCAGGGAGAGCCAGCATGGATTTGTAAAAGGTAGGTCGTGCCTGACAAACCTGATTGAATTTTTTGAAGAGGTGACTAAAGTAGTGGACAGGGGAATGTCAATGGATGTTATTTATATGGACTTCCAGAAGGCATTTGATAAGGTCCCACATAAGAGACTGTTAGCTAAGATAGAAGCCCATGGAATCGAGGGAAAAGTACAGACTTGGTTAGGAAGTTGGCTGAGCGAAAGGCGACAGAGAGTAGGGATAATGGGTAGGTACTCACATTGGCAGGATGTGACTAGTGGAGTCCTGCAGGGGCCTCAATTATTCACAATATTTATTAACTACTTAGATGAGGCATAGAAAGTCTCATATCTAAGTTTGCCGATGACACAAAGATTGGTGGCATTGTAAGCAGTGTAGATGAAAACATAAAATTACAAAAGCGATATTGATAGATTAGGTGAATGGGCAAAACTGTGGCAAATGGAATTCAATGTAGACAAATGTGAGGTCATCCACTTTGGATCAAAAAAGGATAGAACAGGGTACTTTCTAAATGGTAAAAAGTTAAAAAAACAGTGGATGTCCAAAGGGACTTAGGGGTTCAGGTACATAGATCATTGAAGTGTCATGAACAGGTGCAGATAATAATCAAGGCGGCTAATGGAATGCTGACCTTTATATCTAGAGGACTGGAGTACAAGGGGGCAGAAGTAATTCTGCAGCTATACAAAACCCTGGTTAGATCGCACCCGGAGTACTGTGAGCAGTTCTGGGCACCGCACCTTCGGAAGGACATATTGGCCTTGGAGGGAGTGCAGCATAGGTTTACTAGAATGATACCCAGACTTCAAGGGTTAAGTTACGAGGAGAAATTACACAAATTAGGGTCGTATTCTCCAGAGTTTCGAAGGTTAAGGGGTGATCTGATCGAAGTTTTTAAGATATTAAGGGGAACGGATAGGGTGGATAGAGAGAATCTATTTCTGTTGGTTGGGGATTTTAGGAGTAGGGGGCACAGTCTAAAAAATTAGAGCCAGACCTTTCAGGAGCGAGATTAGAAAACATTTCTAAGTTTGGAACTCTCTTCCGCAAACAGCAATTGATACCAGCTCAATTGCTAAATTTAAATCTGAGATAGATAGCTTTTTGGCAACCAAAGGTATTAAGGGATATGGGCCAAAGGCAGGTATATGGAGTTAGATCACAGATCAGCCATGATCTTATCAAATGGCAGAGCAGGCACGAGGGGCTGAATGGCCTACTCCTGTTCCTATGTTAGTACTGACTGGAGCTTTGTAGATGTGAGATAGGCTTTGAGGGGTCAGGGGTGAGCAACTTGTCGCAGAGTACCCAGCTTCTACTCTGCCCTTGTAGCCATGGTTTTGAAATGGCTAGTCTGGTAAAGCTTCTGATCAATGGGTATCCCCAAGATGTAGATGGTGGTAAACACTGGTTCGGCCACAACTGGAGTATTGTGTCCATTTCTGGGCACCGCACTTAGGAAAGATGTGAAGGCCTTAGAGAGATTTACTGGAATGATTCCAGGGATAAGACACTTTAGTTACGTGCACAGACTGGAGAAGCTGGGGTTGTTCTCCTTGGAGCAGAGAAGGTTGCGAGGAGATTTGATAGAGGTATTCAAAATCATGAAGGGTCCAGACAGAGTAGATAGAGAGAAACTGCTCCCATTGGCAAAAGGGTCAAGAACCAGAGGACAAAGAGGAAATGAGGAAAAGCTTTTTTTTAAAAAAACACACCAAGTGGTTAGGATCTGGAATGCACTGCCCAAGGGGGTGGTTGGAGGCAGATTCAATCATGGCCTTCAAAAGGAACTGGATAAGTACTTGAAACAATTTGCAGGGCTACAGGGATATGGTGGGGGAGTGGGACTAGCTAGATTGCTCTTGCATACAGCTGTTGAGGACTTGATGGGCCGAATGGCCTCCTTCCATGCTGTAACTTTTCTATGATTCTATGTGGGGGACTGGGCTTTCTCTCATTCGAGACTATCATTACCTGTTACTTAGGTGCCACAAATGTTACTTGCCACATGTCAGACCAGGCCTGAATATTATCCAGGTCCTGCTGTAGACTGGCATGGGCTATTTCATTATCAGAGGAGTTGGGAATGGAGAGGATCACTGTGAAATAATCAGTGAACAGCCCCACTCCTGATGATGTTTCTTTGGGTCAGGCATGACATATCTGGTCTTCCTTGGTCTAAATTAGTAAAAAGGCTGTGTAGCTTTCAAATTCATATTATATTGTTTGTATTGCCTTCAAAGATGTGCATCATACAATGTTGTTAAAAGGATTTTAGAAATAATTGCTTAATAAAAATGTATCATCAATGTAAAATGCATACCATAATTCCCAGTCCTACATGCCACAGCAAATCAGCTATGCTATAAACATTATGTAAAGCTGTGTAGCAGTTGGGGCACATTAAAACCTACTTCCAATCTAAACACTTATCACAAAAAGGCAGGGGGAGGGAAATCACACCCAACTGACCTTGTGTTTTCTCTGCTGTAACTTTTGAAAACAAAGATACTTGAGAAACGGCAACAAAAGGCAACCCCAGAATTTGGAGAAACACACCTACCACAAACTCCGATAACAAAATGGCAAAACTCCCTGCAAAGAAAAAAGACAAGAGGATCACACCGTTAGAAACCAGGCCAGTAACTACTGAAGAGTACGTATAAATTCATGGATAATTGGACACAATAAGGTTGCTATTTATGAGTTTGGAAAACACTAAAGGGAGAAGCAGGCGTTATGGATATATGACCCTCGAGTAAAACTATTGGTCTGGGAACTGTGCTGCCAGAAGTGTGGCAGTCAGGGTGCCTACCTGTACTGACGACCCTGAAACTATTCCAAGGGATGGGCTAATTTGCATAATGGAGCCAAGCACCCACAGAGCTAAAGGGGCACTGGAAACCTGGAGCAGCACTTTGCCACTCCATCAGGAAACAAAATATATAGTCATAATATATAATTGTGAAGCTTACCAGTGTGTTTCATGGTAGTATACCAAGAATTAGCACCTGTGTGTGCTCAACAGGATTGTTTTAAATCAAAACAATAGGGCAAAAATGGTTAGATATTTTTCACTAATTCATATGATTATACATGCAAAATTATCAGATACACCATTGAGGCTTATTCTGCAATCTACCTGATCAACATCAGAGAACAGAAGCACTCATTTCATCTTATTTGAGTCCACTTTAATTGTAAGGGCTATGTGAAATTTATTGATAGTAATTCCAATTCAATAACATTCCTAAATGTCAATCACCCAAGGATTAAACTTTAACTTACTTGGAGGAAGCAATGGGCATACATCATCTTAGAGAAATTACTTTCTATGCTACAGATTATAGTTTGCTCAAGAAATGTTTTATCCTAGAAAACCTAATGAAGGACATTAATAAAATGGCACAAATGCAACAGAATTGTTACCTTTGGGGTTTGCCAGGAAGATTAAACACCAAATACAAGAAATGTTGCATATGATCAGACCCACTGCCAGGATTACTCGGTCTGCAAACTTAGTGCTTAGCCACCTCACAAGAAAGAACCCAACTATTACCTAAAAAAAAAGGAAAATTGATATTTTAACACCAAAAATGCTAGTGTAGTTAATTTTAAATGCCACAATGGACAATTTCTGTATTTAGATTGTAATTTTCTTTCCATTTAGGTCAAACATCTGGTAGATTTCCAAATTATGAGTATGCAATAATGGGAATGTAGTACAAATTCAGATGTGATCCCAAGAGTGAGATATATCTGGTAACTACCAATAACTTTAAAGAATTGTCTAATCTTAATTCAAAGTTGCTTAATTTAAATCATCCGATAATCCAAATATTATTAAAGCACTAAATTCCCATTTTGTTTAGTCTTAAGAGATCTTGTGGACAAGGTTGCACGCAGTACAGCGGCATGGAGCCAAATAAAGCTCCAAGTAATGAAGATTTTGATTACATCCAAAGGTTGTATTTTTACTGCAGCTAATGATTTAAGCAGTGAGGGTGGCAGCATCCACATTGTCAATGTATTTAAATCAACTCCAGGTAGGTTTAACAAGTGTTCTGGTTGACAGCATGCAGTAGTTACATGGTACAAGACTATCTTTTCCAAAGAATCATTTCACTTCTCTCTAGAGCCGGATCACCCCAACTCTTCTGAAATGACTCTACAAAGTGTAAATCTACTCTATTGATGATTGTTTATCAAATGTTAAATCCACAATACTGTATCATGACTTTGAATTACAATTTGACTTACTTCTACACCACATATACAGTACATCAAACTGTTCTCCAATTCACCAAAGTTGAAATACTTTTGTGTGATAGGGGTGACCATTGTCTAGAATGAAAATACAGCATTATAAAACTTAAGTACATTGAACAGATTTTATTTTAAAAGGCATAACCGTACAACATATGTAAAACTTCAAACAGCTGCACAGAAAAATTTCAAATAATAGTACATAGAAATTTGAAGCTTTGTTATTTCAGTTGTTACAGATAAGAACTACAAGACCGTCTAGTAACTACCAAATTTATATATTTACTGTGGTAATTACATTTTTAAAAATTTTGGATAACTTTGTGGTAAATCATTTGCCATTAAGTACGGACATTATCACACACTTGTAGTCACTAACTGCACGAGGGCTGCTGCTAGCACAAAAAAAATGAAAACACGACACCATAATAATCGAAAGGCAATAATTGAATCCCTGAGTTCAAATGGGGGGTGGGGGGCGGTGGCGGCAGTTATATTGTAAACAACTTTAAGGTTTTGCTTTCCCACTATAAGAACTCTCATTTACATTACTGACTTGGGATCACTCACAGATAACAGTCTCAAAACATAAAAAAAAACATTTATTTTATCTATCATGCACCTCTACGCTCATCTAATGAACACGTTCATTTTTTTCTCATTTGTTAAATCGCTGATTGGTGAATAAGAAAAATAGAAAATAACCAATCATAATTTCTCCCTATTCACATCTAGCAAAAACCTGAAGTTTCCAAAATACAAGATGATCATTCCTCACCCAGCCCTTTGTCATTTCCAAGCTCAATTATTCCAATATTTTCGTGGCTGGTCAGTTATCGTCCACTTTAACTTCTGCTCATACAAAACTCTGCTGTTTCAGCGGGGAACCAATCTCAAAACTGCGCTGTCTTTGCAGGACTGAGATACCTCTGTCCATGATGGTGAAAGTCATCAATGCCTTGAGTATCTATGCAAATTAGATCTTTTAAAGCTGCTTCAAATGGCATCTATCAGACCAGCCGAACTTCAGTGCACCCCTGCATTTACTATGCAAGTAAAAATTAATGACTATCACTTTTCTCACAGAAAGCTGCGAGCAACAGGAGCAAGCTCTGCACTTTTTCAGGATGGCTGCATTCCTGAGAGTGCAGGATCTCATGGATGGACGCAATGTGGTCTTATGAGCTCTTTTCTCCAATCCTAATGAGTTTACAAATAGGAAGTAGTTCAATTCAATTCACATAGGGCATGTCTGACCATCAGCACCACATCATGTTGCTGGATTCCAGGTATTTTGGAAGCTGCCATGATATTTATCCTACAACAGTTTACACCACCACCATTTAAATGAAATATCTGGATTAAATAGATTAATCTGTGCGACCAGGGAGACCCTCGAGCTATGACTGAGAACACCAGTGCAAATTTCACAAACCCCACAGTTAAAGAAAATATGCTTCCACAAAGATAGAAATAGATCATACTATAGGCATATTAAGATTAGGCATGCTCTGTCTTTGTTACATTGAGTTACATCGAAACTACAGCACAGAAACAGGCCATTCAGCCCAACTGATCAATGCCGGCATTAATGCCCCACATGAGTCTCCTCCCTCCCTACTTCATCTGACCCTATCAGGGTACCATTCTACTCCATTCTCCATCATGTTCTTATCTAGCTTCCTCTTATACTGATGACCTCAAGTTTTGGACTCCCCTTACGTAGAAACATTTTCTCTAGGTCTACCCCATCATTATCTTAAAGATCAGGTCACCCCTCAGCCTTCTCTTTTCTAAAGAAGAGTCCCGGCCTGTTCAGCCTTTCCTGATAAGGATATCTTCTCAGTTCCGATATCATACTTGTGAATCTTTTTTGCACCCTCTCCAATGTCTCTACATCTTTTCTATAATATGGAGACCAGAACTGTGCACAATACTCCAAGTGTGGTCTAACCAGAGTCCTATATAAGTTTAGCATAACTTCTTTGCTTTTCAATTCTATCCCTCTAAAAAATGAGCCCAGAGCTGGATTTGCCTGTTTTTTGGCCTTATTAACCTGCGTTGCTACTTTTAGTGATTTGTGTATCTGTACCCCTAGATCCCTTTGCTTCTCTATCCCATTTAGACTCTTATTATCCCTAGACCACCTTATTCTATCATAATGCACCACCTCACACTTATCTATATTGAAATTCATTTGCTAATTACACGCTCATTCTGCAAGTTTATTAATGACCTCTTGCATTTTGACACATTCTTCCTTTGTATTAACTACACCCCCAATTTTGTGTCGTCCACAAATTTTGAAATTGTACTTCCGATTCCCGAATCCAAATCATTAATGTAAATTGTGAACAAGTGGTCCCAGCACTAATCCCTGTGGAACACCACTTCCCACCTTTTGCCAGTTGGAGTAACTACCCTTAACCCTTACTCTGTTTTCTGTTTTGTAGCCAGCTTGCTATCCATTCAGCTACCTGTCCCCTGACTTCACATATTCTGAACCTAGCCATGAGTCCACAATGTGGTACCTTATCGAAGGCCTTTTGAAAATCCAAATATATTGCATCTACTACATTACCTTTGTCTAAACTTTGTTACTTCTTCAAGAATTCAATTATGTTGGTCAGGTATGACTTTCCCTTCTGAAATCCATGCTGACTACTCGATTATATTTTCATTCTCTAGATCTCTTTCTATTACATCTTCGAGTAAAGATTCCATTATCTTTCCTATCACCAAGCTAACTGGTCTATGGTTCCCTGGACTAGATCTATCTCCCTTTTTAAATATAGGAATAACATTAGCTGTCCGCCAGTCCTATGGCACTATTTCCTTTTCTAATTAATTTTTATATATATGCAATAGCGCCTCTGCTATTGCTTCTCTAATTTATATTATTCGCGGATGCAATCCATCTGAACCAGGCGTCTTATCCTCCCACAGCTTATCTCCTCCCTTTCTATCTTAAGTGTTTTAATATCTTTTTCAATCTCTTCTTCGAATATCCTGCCCACCTTGTTAGTTTCCCTGGTAAATATGGCAGCAAAGTAACTATTCAATATTTCTGCCATCTTGCTGTTGTTACCTGTGAGTTTATCTTGTGCATCCCTTGGTGGCCTTATCCCTATTCACATTTTCTTTGTTATTTATGTGTCTGTAGAATACTTTACTATTTCTTTTCATATTCGTTGATAATTTAATCTCGTAGTTCCTCTTTGCTTTCCTGATTGTTCTTTTGACTTCTTTCCTAACCTCTTTGTATTCCCTTTTGTCATCCTTTCCTTTATTGTCTATGTACTGAGAGTATGCCTTTTACATTATTTTCAATTGTACTCATCTATGGTATTTCATTATTGGCTAGTTTGTTCCTGCTTTTTAAAAAGGAATATATTTCTCCTGAACTCTATTGATCACCATTTTGAATATTATCCACTGCTGTTCTAATTCTGTGTCAAAATTTTTTTCCAGTTTACCTGATCTAGTTTCACTCTCATCCCCTGAAAATTAGCTTTATTCCAAATCTATCGGGTGGGGCCGATTAGGGACAAATAAGGAGATCTTCTTGTGGTGGTAGAGGGTATGGCTGAGGTACTAAACGATACTTCTCTACTGAAGACAGGTGCGAAGAGGGAGGAGGTAGTAGCAATAGGATAGGATAAAAATAGATAAAGAGGAGGTACTTAAAAGGTTGGCAGTACTCAAAGTCACCTGGTCCAGATGGGATGCATCCTAGGTTACTGAAGGAAGTAAAAGTGGAAATTGCGGAGGCTCTGGCCACAATCTACCAATCTTCTTTAGATATGGGGACGGTGCCAGAGGACTGCAAATGTTACACCCCTTTTCAAAAAAGGGAAGAGGGATAAACCAGGCAATTACGGGTCAGTCAGCCTAATGTCGGTGGTGGGGAAACTTTGAGACACGATAATCCAGGACACAATTAATTGGCACTTGGAAAAGTATGGACTAATAAATAAAAGTCAGCACGGATCTGTTAAAGGAAAATCGTGTTTGACTAACTTGATTGAGTTCTTTGCTGGAGTAACGGGGAGGGTTGATGAGGGTGGTGCAGTTGATGTTGGGTAGATGGACTTTCAAAAGGCATTTGATAAAGCACCACACAATAGACTTGTTAGCAAAATTAAAGCCCATGGGATTATAAAATTGGCTAAAGGACAAAAAGCAAAGAGTAGTGGTGAACTGTTTTTTTTAGACTGGAGGGAAGTATACAGTGGTGCTTCCCAGGGGTCAGTATAAGGACCACTGCTCTTTTTGATAAATTTAGAGCATGGTGTGCGGACAACACAGTGTGAACTGCTGAGAGTTTGGTACGTGTGGGAGTTTAAGGGTTAATCTCTAAAATCTAGTGCATATTGCTTTCAACTGTTTAAGTTCAATTTTAAAGTTTAAATTTTTAAGTTTCTGTCAGGCTTCAGCAGAGAGCTGCTGTAGCAAGTTAATTGGTTAGCTAGATTAAACTGGTACCTGAAGGTGGGGCAGGCCTGACTCATCTGAGTCACAAACTGTAGAAATACAGGGGCCTGTCAGTGCGAACAGCACGGTGTACGGACAACACAGTGTGAACTGCTGAGAGTTTGGTATGTGTGGGAGTTCAGTGCAGTGGGGGAAGGAGGTGCTGCTTTGCCTTGCTTTTCCTAACTTTTTCCCCCAGAACGGCAGTGGATCTGAGAGTAGAAGACTGAGATTGGGGAATAAAAGCAGCAGCAGACCTGCAACAAGAGACAACTACTGTGCGACATCACAGGTGAGGCAGGAGAGTCCGAGAGGTGAGCACAGTATAAAAGGAGAGACCGAGAGCGGGAGGAGAATCTGAGAGTCTAAGGCAAGTCATGGCAGCACAGCTCGCACCCGTGATCTGCTCCTCCTGCACTATGTGGGAAGTCATGGACACTACCAGTGTCCCTGGCGACCATGTGTGCAGGAAGTGTGTCCAGCTGCAGCTACTGGCTAACCGTCTTTCGGAGCTGGAGCTGTGGGTGGATTCACTGTGGAGCATCCGCGATGCTGAGACTATCGTGGATAGCACGTTCAGTGAGGTGGTCACACCGCAGGTAAAGATTACGCAGGTAGAAAGGAAATGGGTGACCGCCAGGCAGAGTAAAAGGACTAGGCAGGTAGAGCAGGAGTCCCCTGGGGCCATCTCCCTCTCAAACAGATATTCTGCTTTAGATACTGTTGGGGGAGATGACTTATCAGGGGAAAGCAGCAAGAGCCAGGTTCGGGCCACCACGGGTGGCTCTGCTGCACAGGAGGGGAGGAAGAAGAGTGGCAGGGCTATAGTGATAGGGGATTCAATTGTAAGGGGAACAGATAGGCGTTTCTGCGGCCGCAAACGTGACTCCAGGATGGTATGTTGCCTCCCTGGTGCTAGGGTCAAGGATGTCACGGAGCGGCTGCAGGGCATTCTGGAGGGGGAGGGTGAACAGCCAGTAGTCGTGGTCCATATTGGTACCAACGACATAGGTTAAAAAAAGGGATGGGGTCCTGCAAGGTGAATTTAAGGAGTTAGGAGATAAATTAAAAAGCAGGACTTCAAAAGGTAGTGATCTCAGGATTACTACCAGTGCCACGTGCTAGTGAGTATAGGAACAGGAGAATAGACAGGATGAATGCGTGGCTGCAGGGGTGGTGTAGGAGGGAGGGATTTAGATTCCTGGGACATTGGGGCCAGTTCTGGGGAAGGTGGGACCTGTACAAGTGGGACGGGTTACACCAGAGCAGGACCGGGACCAATGTCCTCGCGGGGGTGTTTGCTAGTGCTGTTGGGGAAGGTTTAAACTAGAGTGGCAGGGGGATGGGAACCTGAGCGGGGAGTCAGAAGGGAATAAAGTGGAGAGCAGCAAGAGAGGGGAAGACCCAGGGGAAATCTACAATACAAATAGTACGAACAGTTGTTCAAGAACAAGTGAAAGGGAAAAGCGTAGAGCAGTGGAAAGAAAGTGTACTTTAGGCACGACAGATAAAATAAAAACTAGAAGGCGTAAGGCAATTAACCCAGCATCAAAGCTGTGGCAGGGGGTTGGGAACCTGAGCAGGGAGACAGAGGAAAGCGTGTCAGGAAGGGACAGAAGGTATGGAGTAAAAAGTAAAGTGTTAAAAAAGGAAAAAGCAGGAACGAAGTGTCACAAAACATATGAAAGTTCTTTATCTGAATGCACGTAGCATTCGTAACAAAATGGATGAGTTAACGGCACAAATAACTACGTATGGGTATGATCTTGTGGCCATTACAGAAACATGGCTGCAGGGTGACAACGACTGGGAATTAAATATGCCAGGGTATTTAACAATCAGGAAGGACAGGCAGGAAGGAAGGGGAGGTGGGGTGGCTATGTTAATAAAGGAAGGAATCACTAATGCAGAGAAATGATATTGGGACAAAGGATCAGGATAATGAAACAGTTTGGGTAGAGATAAGGAATAATAAGGGGAAAAAAACACTCGTGGGCGTAGTATATAGGCCTCCTAATAGTTGCAACTCTGCTGGAAGAAGTATTAATCAGGAAATAGTCGGGGCATGTAATAAGGGAACAGCTATAATTATGGGGGATTTTAACTAGACAAATCAAATTGGGCAGGGCAGCCTTGAGGAAGAGTTTATTGAGTGTATTAGGGATGGATTTCTTGAGCAGTATGTAACTGAACCTACAAGGGGGCAAGCAACCTTGGACCTGGTCCTGTGTAATGAGCCAGGATTAATTAATAATGTCCTAGTTAAGGATCCCCTTGGAATGAGTGACCATAACATGGTTACATTCCATATCCAATTAGAGGGTGAGAAGGTTGGTTCTCAAACAAGCGTACTGAGCTTGAATAAAGGAGACTATGATGGTATGAGAGCGGAATTGATTAAAGTGGACTGGGAAAATAGATTAAAGGGTAAGACGGTACATGAACAGTAGTGTTCATTTAAGGAGTTATTTTACAACTTTCAAAAAATATATATTCCACCGAGGAAAAAAGGGTGTAAAAGAAATGACAGCCATCCATGGCTAAGTTAGGAAATTAAGGATAGTATCCGACTAAAAACAAGGACATAAGGTAGCCAAACTTAGTGGGAGGATAGAAGATTGGGAAGTCTTCAAAAAGACAGCAAAAAGTAACTAAAGGATTGATTAAGAAAGGGAAGATAGATTATGAAAATAAATTAGCAAAAAATATAAAAACAGATAACAAGAGTTTCTACAGTTATATAAAAAGAAAAAGGGTGGCTAAGGCAAACATAGGTCCCTTAGAGGATGAGACTGGGAAATTAATGGTGGGAAACATGGAGATGGCAAAAATGCTGAACAAATATTTTGTTTCAGTCTTTACGGTAGAGGACACTAAGAATATCCCAACACTGGACAAACAGGGGGCTCTGTGGGGGAGGAGCTAAATACGATTAAAATCACTAAGGAATTGGTACTCAGTAAATTAATGGGACTCAAGGCTGATAAATCCCCTGGACCTGATGGCTTACATCCTAGGGTCTTGAGGGAAGTGGCAGTAGGGATTGTGGACGCTTTGGTAATAATTTTCCAAAATTCTCTGGACTTGGCAAAGGTCCCGGCAGATTGGAAAACTGCTAATGTAACACCCTTATTTAAAAAGGGTAGTAGGCAGAAGGCTGGAAATTATAGACCAGTTAGCCTAACATCTGTGGTGGGTAAAATTTTGGAGTCTATTATTAAGGAGACAGTAGCGGAACATTTGGATAAACATAATTTAATAGGACAAAGTCAGCATGGCTTTACGAAGGGGAAGTCATGTCTGACAAATTTGCTTGAGTTCTTTAAGGATATAACGTACAGGGTGGATAAAGGGGAACCAGTGGACGTAGTGTATTTAGACTTCCAGAAGGCATTCGACAAGGTTCCACATAAAAGATTATTGCTCAAGATAAAGAATCACTGGATTGGGGGTAATATTCTGGCATGGGTGGAGGATTGGTTATCTAACAGGAAGCAGAGAGTTGGGATAAATGGTACATTCTCGGACTGGCAACCAGTGGTGTTCCGCAGGGGTCGGTGCTGGGTCCCCAACTCTTTACAATCTATATTAACGATTTGGAGGAGGGGACCGAGTGTAACATATCAAAGTTTGTAGATGATACAAAGATGGGAGGGAAAGTGGAGAGTGAGGAGGACATAAAAAACCTACAAGGGGATATAGACAGGCTGGGTGAGTGGGCGGAGATTTGGCAGATGCAATACAATATTGGAAAATGTGAGGTTATGCACTTTGGCAGGAAAAATCAGAGAGCAAGTTATTACCTTAATGGCAAGAAACTGGAAAGTACTGCAGTACAAAGGGATCTGGGGGTCCTAGTGCAAGAAAATCAAAAAGTTAGTATGCAGGTGCAGCAGGTGATCAAGAAGGCCAACGAAATGTTGGCTTTTATTGCTAGGGGGATAGAATATAAAAACAGGGAGGTATTGCTGCAGTTATATAAGGTATTGGTGAGACCGCACCTGGAATACTGCATACAGTTTTGGTGTCCATACTTAAGAAAAGACATACTTGCTCTCGAGGCAGTACAAAGAAGGTTCACTCGGTTAATCCCGGGGATGAGGGGGCGGACATATGAGGAGAGGTTGAGTAGATTGGGACTCTACTCATTGGAGTTCAGAAGAATGAGAGGCGATCTTATTGAAACATATAAGATTGTGAAGGGGCTTGATCGGGTGGATGCGGTAAGGATGTTCCCAAGGATGGGTGAAACTAGAACTAGGGGGCATAATCTTAGAATAAGGGGCTGCTCTTTCAAAACTGAGATGAGGAGAAACTTCTTCACTCAGAGGGTAGTAGGTCTGTGGAATTTGCTGCCCCAGGAAGCTGTGGAGGCTACATCATTAAATAAATTTAAAACAGAAATAGACAGTTTCCTCGAAGTAAAGGGAATTAGGGGTTACGGGGAGCAGGCAGGAAATTGGACATGAATTTAGATTTGAGGTTAGGATCAGATCAGCCATGATCTTATTGAATGGCGGAGCAGGCTCGAGGGGCCGATTGGCCTACTCCTGCTCCTATTTCTTATGTTCTTATATTAATGACCTGGACTTGAATATAGAGGGTATAATTTCAACGTTTGCAGATGACACAAAACTCGGAAATTTAGTAAACAATCTGGTGGATAATAACAGACTTCAGGAGGACATAGATAGACTGGTGAAATGAGCAGACACATGGCAGATGAAATTTAACACAGAAGTGTGAAGTGATGCATTTTGGTAGGAAGAATGAGGAGAGGCAATATAAACTCAATGGTACAATTTTAAAGGGGGTGCAGGAACAGAGAGTCCTAGGGATGCACGCACACAAATCTTTGAAGGTGGTAGGACAAGTTGAGAAGGCTTTTAAAAAAGCATATGGGATCCTGGGCTTTATTAACAGAGGCACAGAGTACAAAAGCAAGGAAGTTATGCCAAACCTTTATAAAACACTGGTTAGGCCTCAGCTGGAGTACTGTGTTCAATTCTGGGCACCACACTTTAGGAAGGATGTGAAGGCCTTAGAGCTGGTGCAGAAGAGATTTACTAGAATGGTACCAGGGATGATGGACTTCAGTTTTGTGGATAAACTGGAGAAGCTGGGGTTGTTCTCCTTAGAACAGAGAAGGTTAAGGGGAGAGGTGTTAATGATCATGAACGGTTTTGACAGAGTAAATAAGGAGAAACTGTTTCCAGTGACAGAAGGGTCGGTAGCCCAAGGACACATATTTAAGGTGATCGGCAAAAGAGCCAGAGGCGACATAAGGAAACATTTTCTTTTTTTAAGAACACAGGAAGTTGTAGTGATCTGGAATGCCCTGCCTGAAAGGGTGGTGGAAGCAGATTCAATAGTAACTTTCAAAAGGGAATTAGATAAATACTTGAAGTAAAAAAAATTACAGGGCTATGGGGAATGAGCAGAGAAATGGGACTAATTGGATAGCTCTTTGAGACCTGGCACAGGCACGACGGGCCAAATGGCCTCCTCCTGTGCTGTACCTACTTCGCTACTATTACTTTGGTCTTTGTCTTACTTATGTCTTTCTCAATCATTATTTTAAACCTTATTATGTTATGATTGCTATTGCCGAGATGTTCTCCTATGCTTACTTCACTTATCTGTTCTGGTTTATTTCCCGTAACTAGATCCTCTCTTGTTGGGCTTCTCACATACTGGGTAAGAAAGGAGTCATGTACACACTGTAAAGACCACAACATGGATCACTTAATTATAGCATCTGAGTGCAATGAATGTTAAATTACCCTGCGAAGCAGCAGCCTTATCTATGCCTAGTCTTGCCAAGCTGCTGGACACTCCTTCAGTGTGCATTGAATTTCCTTAGAATACAATCTATATTAATTATTTAGATGAAGGGACTGGGTGTAATGTATCCAAGTTTGCTGACGATGAAAAGCTAGATGGGAAAGTAAACTGTGAGGAGGACACAGAGTCTGCAAAGGGATATCGACAGGTTAAGTGAGTGGGCAAGAAGGTGGCAGATGGAGTATAATGTGGGGAAATGTGAGGTTATTCATTTTGGTAGGAAGAATAGAAAAGCAGAATATTTTTTAAATGGTGAGAAACTATTAAATGTTGGTGTTCAAAGGGACTTGGGTGTCCTCGTACAAGAAACACAAAGTTAGTATGCAGGTGCAGCAGGCAATTAGGAAAGCAAATAGCATGTTGACCTTTATTGTAAGGAAGTCTTTCTACAGATGTACAGGGCTTTAGTGAGACCTCACCTGGAGTACTGCGTACAGTTTTGGTCTCCTTATCTAAGGAAGGATATACTTGCCTTGGAGGCGGTGCAATGAAGGTTCACTAGATTAATTCTTGGGATGAGAGGGTTGTCTTCTGAAGAGAGGTTGAGTAGAATGGGCCTATACTCTCTGGAGTTTAGAAGAATGAGAGGTGATCTCATTGAAACATACAAGATTACGAGGGGGCTTTACAGGGTAGATGCTGAGAGATTGCTTCTCCTAGCTAGAGAGTCTAGAACTAGGGGCATAGTCGCAGAATAAATGGTTGGCCATTCACGACTTAGATGAGGAGGAATTTCTTCATGCAGAGGGTTGTGAATCTTTGGAGTTCTCTACCTCAGAGGGCTGTGGATGCTAAGTCATTGAATGTATTCAAGGCAGAGATGGATAGATTTTTGGACTCTAGGGGAAAAAAAAATTAATCTGATTGAATAGTGGAGCAGGCTTGAGGGGCCGTAGGGCCTACCCCTGCTCCTATTTCTAATGTTCTTATGTACTGTGATTTGCATTAGAGCAAATTGAAGGGTTGCATTGAGGCTTTTGAAGCCACAGATCAGGTCACACTTCAGCTCATTCCTCACTAATGCAAATCCAGATAGGTCAGATTCATGGACATTGGTCCCCAAGGCTCCCATAGCATCACTTAAAGCCTGAAGAATCCACAGCTCTGCTTAGAATCTTGGTTAAGGGCTGCTTCGTTGCAGATGGCTGTAGATCTGTTATGTGATCAAATACCAGTGCATTGTATGGCTTCCATACCTTGGAGGGTACTCTGTATATTCTCGAATGACTCAATGAATTGATGGTGGCTAGAAAATTGCATTATTTTGTATGCAGACCCTGAATTTCACCAATACTGCAACACAGAAGCTGAAGGTGGCTGTAACGTAGCCCTCTGACCAGCTTGCTCCGGCTTTAATGCTTCACCTGCTCATCCTCAGTCACAGTGCACTCTAACCTCTAAGTCTAAATCTGAATTCCACCAGAGTAGATATTCCTGTCTTGGTGCTTGCAAGAAGAAGAAAGCTGCTGGGTGCTATGAGGTAATAGGCTCAGCATCCTCTGCTCGTGCAGTTGGCTGCTCCTCAGCGACACTCGTTGAAGCACAAAAGGAACAAGCATTACAAATGATATCAGCAACACATTCCTTGTAACAAACGTGATTTGACAATTTATGCCATGCCAAGATACTGCAATGCAAATTAAACTCTCCTTTGCTGCACTTCTCTCAAAATCAATTCCAGGGTTCGCTATGTAAAGGGAAAGACCTCCGTCCTCCCTTGCACTACTTTCAGTCATATTCCAATGCAGTACAAAAGTCTTAAAGTCATAGCAATAGTTCTGAATTTGTTGTTGCACTGGGTAATCAGTCCTTCAACCTGCAAGGTCCAATCAGCATTGGAAGCTATGAATAACTATTTAAATGAGCTGTCACAAACCCAGGATCCACTGAATGAATTTGTGACACGAGATACACTCGTACACTTCTGGGCACACCAGCACTGAATTCCTATCAAACAATTGATCCTTAAACTACACTGAAATGCCAAGAAGGAATGCTTCCCCATTCCCAATTTAACAGGCAAAGATAGACACACATTTCCTGTGGAGGAAAGACACCTGCAACTATACAGTTTTCTCAATCTCTCCTCTTATAGGGCTCGATATTAGGATGGCAGCGGGGGGGGGGGGCAATTGGGCGCGTGGGTAACGCGCCCGGTGAAATCTGTCTGCCCCGCGCACGATCGCAGCCTAATTGGATCCACTTACCTGGTCTTCCGGGTTCCCCGCTGCTGAGCTGCGCGCGGGCTGACTGCGCATGCGCAGTAAGGTCTGTCAGCTGGAGGAGCTCTATTTAAAAGGGGCAGTCCTCCACTGACTGATGCTGCAAGAAATAGGAAAAATTACAGCATGGAGCAGCCCAGGGGGAAGGCTACTCCCAGGTTTAATGATGCCTCACTCCAGGTATCATTAGATGGGGTGAGGAGGAGGGGGAGGACAGAGATCTTCCCCCTGGCGGGCGGGAGGAAGCTGCCTGCCTCTGCCACCAAGAAGGCCTGGCTTGAGGTGGCAGAGGAGGTCACCTGCACCACCAACATATCGCCCACCTGCATACAGTGCAGGAGGTGCTGCAATGCCCTAAGTAGGTCAGCCAAAGTGAGTACACTTACTCATTCCCCTACACTCCCTCTGCCACATCACCGCCCCCACCCCACATCTCCTTCTGCACTGCCAACACTACTCTGTCACATCACCCCTCACACCCATTCAAACCTCATCCTCATCTTACCTGCATTTACTCACCTCGCCAGTACTCATCCCGCCACTACCACTCAACCCAATCCTCATACAATCTCATGGCTCTATCTCATACTCACCCTCTCATGCATCTCTCACAGTCAGCCTCACTCAACCTGCCACTACCTGTGCTGCAGCCACAGGACATGCATCACATATGTGCAGTAGGAAGCGTAAGGCAAACGTGTCGTGAGCATGAAGGGGATGCACAAGGGTGTTTGAGGGTTTGTCATGGTTTTTACTTATATTGAATTTCTGACCAACTCACATCACATATTATATTGGCACCACTACTGCCACGTCTTTGCGAATCTTGTCTGGTTTGTGCAATAATGCCCTTCCCTGAGGATCACAATGAAGACCCACACCTGATGCCACCCATTGTATCACTGCAGAGTGGGTGTAGGTGTATTTACAGGACTCTTTTGTGCAGACGACTGAGATGTCGGCGATGTTCCCGGTGGCCCCCTGGCAGGATGCGGAGAAGTTGTCGAGGGCAGTGGTGACTTTGACAGCGACAGGTAAGAAGATGGTGCTCGGGCCAGCCGGGAGTAGCTCGGCATGAAGGAGGCTGCAGATGTCCATGACTACATGTCGAGTGACTCTGAGCCTCCATGTGCACTGCTGCTCAGAGAGGTCCAGGAAGCGGAGCCTCTGTCCGTGGACCCTGTGGCGAGGGTAGTGCCCTCTGCGAAGCATCTCTCTCTGTGGTTGCCCTCCCTCCTGCTGTGCTCCACGTGTCAGAGGTGGACGGCGTGGCCAGCGATGATGTTTGCCCTCCGAGGAGGTCATGACTGCAGATACGGCGGCCCCCATCCAGAAGATGTACATCTGAGGAGGTCCACAAGGTAGGTACATGTATCTGGACCCCGGGGTAAGTGTGCAAGTTGGAGAATTTGATTGTTGGGAGGAGGGTGGTGGAGGTCAAACTTTGTCCAAAGTGACAGAGTGGCCTCCTGCAATGAGTGAGGGTCTCTTTCCCCCCCCCCCCCCCCACCCCCCACCAACCTGTCAAATGGACCTTTGCAGCTGCCACAGGCTGATAGCTGCAACACGTCCATTTCAACTGGGAGTGTTTCTCCCAGTACGGGAAACAGTCCTAGTTGTTTGTAAAATCCCACCCCTCCTGAAATATTCCCTTAATCAGGTCTGTTAACGACCTGAAATACCTACATAAAAACTGTCAAGTGGCACCCCACCGGCTTTAATTGCCTGCGGGAATCCCAAATGCGGGGGCAGCGCATGCACGTCAGCGCATCTGTGGGGAACCCGGAAGTGGGCGGGTTGGAGCCAGGCTCCCGACCCGCTCCGGGATTCCCCGATTTTCAGAGCCCCCCCCCCCCCCCACCCCACCCCGCCAGGGACGCACCAGATAGCGGGTGCTAATATCGGGCCCATAATGTCTATATTATAAACAGAAAAATAGAGTCAGCCTTAGCTCAGTCGTAACACGCTCACATCTGAGCTAAAAAGGTTGTGGGTTCAAGTGCCACTCTAGAGACTTGAGGACATTATCTTGGCTGACACTTCAGAGCAGTAATAAGAGTGCTGCACTGTCAGAGCTGCCATCTTTTGGATGAGACGTTATGCAGATATCCTGTGTGCCCTCTCAGGTGGATGTAAAAGATCCCATGGCACTATTCGAAGAAGAGCAGGGGAGGTCTCCTGGCCAATATTTATAACTCAACCAATACAAAAATAATTCATCGGCTGTGAAGCACTTTGGGACATCCTGACGTTATGAAAGGGTACTATATAAATGCAAATTCTATTTTTGAAGGTATGGGGATCTGCAGCCTCTGAAGTATGTGGTACCATTTAGTGGTAGAAGTGTGCAGCTGCAGGTATGAGTGTGTCATAGAATGGTGACGCCCAGATACATATGTTCTTTTAGAGCCCCATGTTTCTGCACATTCAAGGGTCTTACCGTTCAGGGTATACTTCAACAAAACCAAAAGTGAAACTGCATGAAGCACAGATCTGGGCTTTCGCTGGCTATGTAGTTATCTGTGCATTTAAAATAAAACAAACTCCACACAAATGGGAGAAAATCAAACCTGATCTGTATCACTGGCTCAGTACATTATGCTTAACAATCAAGAGAGCCAACTTCAGTATTTTAGTACATATTTAATGTTGTAAATATTAACTTTAACTTTACAGGATAAGACTTTAAAAATATTTCTAAATATACTTGACTATTTTTGACATTGATGAGAAACTTGTCTAACAGCATTCCATTCAGAAAAGGGATCAACACTATGCAGAACAAATGGCCTTTTTAGATGTGTTTTTTTTTAAAAAGTACCTCAAACAATCTTTCCTACAAAACATTAATAAGATATGGCATTATAGCATTCAATTTAATTATTTCAGGTTCAAAATGTTTCTGCTTTACATAAAGTGTAGTTTCCTATTACTAACATTATTGCACAACCAATCTGTGCTAGCAGTTGAAGTGTAAGGTTCTACATAGTGTCTTAGAACACTCCAGAGCATATTCCTCTTCATTCAAAGTATCCAATAATTCATTTTAAGCTCTCAATTTCAACTTGGCTTTATTCAAGTTTTTGGATGATTTTTTTTTAGTGCAAAAATGACTGAATTACCAGGAATACATTGTAGACCAATGGGTAGTAAGTAGACTGTCCTTTGCAATGTGGCAGTATAAGACATCTGCAGAACAGCTAGAGTCATTTGTATAGGTTTCTTAAACATTAAATCGAAATGAGAAGAGCAAATAGTTTCTGCTGGAAATTCAAAAAGTTAGACAGGCCTCCTGCTTCCAAGGAAATATAAATTTCATATAGGTTACCATATGTAACTATATATGTAACCTGGGTACCATGAAGAACAGAGAACATAACTTAACTGACACAATGGGGTTTTATATGATGAAGGATCAGAACCAAACTAGGCTTTACTTATACAATGCATCAGGATGCTTAAAATGACTGTTTGGGAGAGGGAAAATATCTTAGATCAAAAGTATACCCTGCCCTCCCCAAAATAAAAACTCCTTTAAAAATATAAAATCAGTAATATGAGAACACAACAAAACTCATTAAGAACTGTTTTATGTGAATTCTTTATACACGATATATACTTTTCCATATTGCAAATTGGTATTTGAAATTGATAATTTATAAAGGAAAAGTAAAAAGGATTGACCACATACAGCTGATAAATACAAGTGTACAGAATTAAATGCCTGTTCCACAACAGCTCCACTATCCATCATTGAGCTACATCTGCTTTACTGAAGCAACCAACCCATGAACGTACAAAGTAACCCATAAACTGCTAAGTAGAGCTTTAATTGGCAAATGTCATCTTAAACCTATGGGACAAATAGGTTACATCCAATTCAAAATGAATGTTCTGGTTAATTCTACTTGAGTGTTGCATACCTCTAAAGCAGTCTGATTGAAAAGCGTAATGAATTGTGCAGTGAGGACAACCACCACTTCCTCTCGTAGGTACTCTGAAATAGAAAAAGAAACACTGATTATATACTGAATTTAAAATAACTGGAAATTTCAATAAGAGACAGTGGGGTAAATATTCGTTTTCACCACCTGGGCAGTAATTTCAATGAAATGAAAAATCAGATAGGTTCTATAATAAGCAGGCGATCGCCTCTGCCAAATTACTGCTCAGGCGGTGAAGACGGCACATACACAGATTAATTTTGCAAAGAAATGTTATGGTTGAGAAATAGGCTAGTCATTCTCTCCCTCTCCTCTCCTCTCCTCTCCCCCACTGTGTCTGAATGCAACAAAAAATTCAATTTATCGTTTTTCTCAAAGATTTTTTTTGTTTTAATTTGATTCAAAATTGCTGACGTTCATTATAAATTAATGCTAGGCTGACCATCTTAAAAAGCTGCTTTTAGAACACTGCAACTACACAATTCAATACCAATTTCATAGCAGTTCATTTTGCAGGGACAGACTTGATAGGTGTAATACTGTATTACACCTGTTACTCAATATGATCTAGACAGAAATCAAAACTCTTGATTGTGGTGATTGGGAACTATTATATTCATTTGAAATGAAAAATAATTTCAGGGAAACTATCCTGAGAATTAGTGAGAAATTAAATTTTAAATTATAGAATAGTTTCTTTAAAAAAGACAGTTTGAGGACCAAAATACCTGAGAGTTTTATTTTACAGACATTAAAAAAGTTTACTACAAATATTTGCTAAGAAATAAAGCAACTTTATATATGAGAAGATCGCCCATCATACATGTAGAAAAATCTTTTGTCCACAAGGTGGCACATTGAGACTGCCAAAAACACAGGATCCCAAGGACAATGGAAAATGATAAATGAAATCTAAGAATAAAACTGATGTGCAATTATTCATCATGATGTCTAAAGGCTTGTTGGAATACATAAACCACAGGAAAGCTCTATCTTATCCATTATCATACCAGTTCAAAATCTCCAGCTTTTTCTGTGTTCTCAACAAACATCAGACAATTGAAATGTCTTTTCTCTTTATTGAGGTCTCTGACTACAACCAGCTATGATACTTAACATACAAAAATGAAGAAACAGATCTCACTTTTAATATTAGTCTTTTATCTGTATATAAATTTACAAATAGCTAAATTCATCCACCTAGGAAAATAAAAACAAATACATACTAGATTCCTATCCTTTTAAGAATAATTGGGCTGAGGTCATGCGATTGCCCCTTCGCTGCCCATAACAGCATCTCCAGGCAGTTATCTCTGAAGTTCTTTTTACCATTCAGAAATACATGTGTAGGCCCTGCAAAGAACTTCTACACAAGTTCATGGAATGTATTTGAGATGGTTTCCTAGAGCAATACGTCATGGAACCAACTAGGGAACAGCTATTTTAGATCTTGTATTGTGTAATGAGACAGGGTTAATTAGTAATCTCATAGTAAAAGAACCTCTGGGGAAGAGCGACCATAATATGATAAAATTTCATAGAGTTTGAAAGTAACATACTTAAATCAGAAACTAGAGTATGAAACTGAAATAAAGCCATTTACATAGGTATGAGGGGCAAGTTGTCAAAGGTAGATTGGGAAATTAAATCAAAGGGTTTGACAGTTGAAAAGCAATGGCAAACATTTAAAGAAATATTTCAATATTTTCAACAAATTCCATCGAGAGGTAAAAACACTCCACAGGAAGTGTGATCCACCCATGGCTAACTAAAGAAGTTAAGGAGAGTATTAGATTGAAAGAAGAGGCCTATACATGTTGCCAAGAAGAGAAATAAGCCTGGGGATTGGGAGAGTTTTAGAATCCAACAAAGGACAACCAAAAAAATTGATTAAAAAAAGGGAGAAAATAGAATATGAAAGCAAACTAGCAAGCAATATAAAAACGGATTGTAAGAGCTTCAAGTATATAAAAAGGAAGAACGTAGCAAAAGTAAACGCTGGTCCCCTAGAGGCCGAGACAGGAGAAATTATAATGGGGAAATCAGGAAATGGCAGATGCATTAAACAAATATTCTGTAACTGTCTTCACAGTAGAAGATACAAAAAGCATACCAAAAATAATGGGGAACCAAGGGGTAAATGAGAGTGAGGAACTTAAAACAATTAATATCAGTAGAGAAAAAGTACTGGACAAACCAATGGGACTAAAAGCTGACAAATCCCCTGGACCTGATGGCCTACATCAGAGAGTTCTAAAAGAGGTGACCGCAGAGATAGTGGATGCATTGGTTATGATCTTCCAGAATCTAGGTACGGTCCCGGTGGATTGGAAGATAGCAAATGTAACCCCGCTATTCAAGAAGGGAGGAAGAGAGAAAACAGGGAACTACGAGCCAGTTAGCCTGACATCGGTTGTCGGGAAAATGCCAGAATCAATTAATAAAGAAGTGGTAACAGGGCACTTAGAAAATCATAGAACGATTAGGCAGAGTCAACATGGTTCTATGAAAGGGAAATAGTGTTTGACAAATCTAAGAGTTTTTTGAGGATGTAACAAGCAGGGTAGATAAAGGAAAACCAGTGGACGTTGTATATTTGGATTTTTAAAAAGGCATTTGATAAAGGTGGCACATAAAAGGTTGTTACACAAGGGAAGGGCTCATGAATTTGGGGTTAATATATTAGCATGGATAGAGGATTGGGTAAAGGACAGAAAACGGAGAGTAGGGATAAACAGGTCATTCTCAGGTTGGCAGGCTGTAACTAGTGGGGTGCCGCAAGGATCGGTGCTTGGGCCTCAGCTATTTACGATCTATAATAATGACTTAGATGAAGGGACCGAGTGTAATGTATCCAAGTTTGCTGACGATACAAAGCTAGGTGGGAAAGTAAGCTGTGAAGAGGACACAAAGAATCTGCAAAGGGATATAGACAGATTAAGTGAGTGGGCAAGAAGATGGCAGATGGAGTATCATCTGGGGAAATGTAAGGTTATTCACTTCAGTAGGAAGAATAGAAAAACAGAATATTTTTCAAACGGTGAGAACCTATTAAATGTTGGCGTTCAGAGAGAGTTGGTGTCCTCGTACAAGAAACACAAAAAGTTAGTATGCAGGTACAGCAAGCAATTAGGAAGGCAAATGGCATGTTGGCCTTTATTGCAAGGCGGTTGGAGTACAACAGTAAGGAAGTCTTACTACAGTTGTACAGGGCACTGGTGAGACCTCATCTGGAGTACTGCGTACAGTTTTGGTCTCCTTATCTAAGGAAGGATAAACTTGCCTTAGAGGCAGGAATTAATCTAATGAACCTCAATTGCACTGGGATAAGAGGGTTGTCTTATGAAAAGAGGTTGAGTAGAATTGACCTATACTCTCTGCAGTTTAGAAGAATGAGAGGTGATCTCATTGAAACATAAGGTTATGAGGGGGCTTGACAGGGTAGATGCTGAGACACTGTTTCCCCTAGCTAAAGAGTCTAGAATTAAGCGGCATAATCGCAGGATACGGGGTCGGCCATTCAAGATTTAGATGAGGAGGAATTTCTTCACGCAGAGAGTTTTGAATCTGTGGAATTGTCTACCCCAGACGCTATGGATGCTGAGTCATTGAATATATTCAAGGCTGAGATGGATAGATTTTTGGACTATAGGAGAATCAAGGGATATGGGGATCAGGCAGAAAAGTGGAGTTTGGAACACAAACAGGAGTAGGCCATTCAGCCCCTCGTGCCTGTTCCGCCATTTGATAAGATCATGGCTGATCTGTGATCTAACTCCATATACCTGCCTTTGGCCCATATCCCTTAATATCTTTGATTGCCAAAAAGCTATCTATCTCAGATTTAAATTTAGCAATTGAGCTAGTATCAACTGCCGTTTGCGGAAGAGAGTTCCAAACTTCTACCACCCTTTGTGTGTAGAAATGTTTTCTAATCTCGCTCCTGAAAAGTCTGGCTCTAATTTTTTAGACTGTGCCCCCTACTCCTAGAATCCCCAACCAGCGGAAATAGTTTCTCTCTATCCACCCTATCCGTTCCCCTTAATATCTTATAAACTTCGATCAGATCACCCCTTAACCTTCGAAACTCTGGAGAACACAACCACAATTTGTGTAATCTCTCCTCGTAACTTAACCCTTGAAGTCTGGGTAACATTCTAGTAAATCTACGCTGCACTCCCTCCAAAGCCAATATGTCCTTCTGAAGGTGCGGTGCCCAGCACTGCTCACAGTACTCCAGGTGCGGTCTAACCAGGGTTTTGTATAGCTGCAGCATAACTTCTGCCCCTTTGTACTCTAGATATAAAGGCCAGCATTCCATTAGCCTTATTGATTATTTTCTGCACCTGTTCATGACACTTCAATGATCTATGTACCTGAACCCCTAATCCCTTTGGACATCCACTGTTTTTAACTTTTTACCATTTAGAAAGTACCCTGTTCTATCCTTTTTTGATCCAAAGTGGATGACCTCACATTTGTCTACATTGAATTCCACTTGCCACAGTTTTGCCCATTCACCTAATCTATCAATATCCCTTTGTAATTTTATGTTTTCATCTACACTGCTTACAATGCCACCAATCTTTCTGTCATCGGCAAACTTAGATATGAGACTTTCTATGCCTTCATCTAAAGTAGTTAATAAATAGTGAATAATTGAGGCCCCTGCAGGACTCCACTAGTCACATCCTGCCAATGTGAGTACCTACCCATTATCCCTACTCTCTGTCGCCTTTCGCTCAGCCAACTTCCTAACCAAGTCTGTACTTTTCCCTCGATTCCATGGGCTTCTATCTTAGCTAACAGTCTCTTATGTGGGACCTTATCAAATGCCTTCTGGAAGTCCATATAAATAACATCCATTGATATTCCCCTGCCCACTACTTTAGTCACCTCTTCAAAAGGTCGAAGATCAGCAGTGATCCGATTGAATGGCGGAGCAGGCACGAGGGTCCATATGCTCCTATTTCTTATGTTTTTAGAAGCTAATCACCCACACACTAAATTTCAAGTATTGAAAACCAAATCAATTAATTTTAATATACTGTAAAGCAGTTAAGCAACCAATAGTTTTAACATGAAATTGTGTGCAGCATCAGAGAAAAGGAGTTGTGTTTAAAGCACAAGAAAGGCCAAACCCAACTAAATTGTAAAGCGGGACAGAAGGAAAAAGAGAGTGAAAAAGAAAACTTCCAATGACGGCTACTGTGCTATTCATTACACTCCATGTAGGAAGGTAGCCTACGTAGACGTTAATCCTTCTTAAAAGCAGAGGGCTTATCTTGCTTTGAATTTACAGCAAAATATATCTGCCCCTCTCATTTAGATAGTGTCAAAAACAGTAAATGTTTGGTAAAGTATGCAAGTTGCTCCATATGGCTGTGCTAGAATACCTTGTAGTGCCACTCTCCAAAGTACAGCCTGCATATTGGCTGCCAATCTATTGAAGCATTCCTTTACGCTCAATGGAACCGGACACTTCATAGCATAAAGCTCTGCTATTGAAAATCCTACTTCTAAAGTGGCAGCCTAGAGTTTTTGCTCCAAAGATGACACAAACTAAAGCAGTTCTTTTAAGCCCATAGTCCTAAATGCAAGTTTGTCTACCATTATGGACTGCCTGTTAGTGATTTTCTGATTCAACTAGTAAATGCAACTCTGCTTACATTCAACTTTTGTGTTTCCTGATTTCTGCACATAACAGGATTCTATTATAGTTCCAGTCTTTTCTAATTTCAAAATGTAGAATTATGGATACTGAAAAATGAACCTTATTAATTTAAAGAGTAAAAATGTCACAGTAAAACTAAAATAGAAATTTAAACAAAGTTGAGAAAAATTCTTAATCTTGTGTTACCATTTTAGTAAGTAAAATAATGAAAAACAGTGCTATAAAGGCAACAAAGTATTTTGCTTTTAAAAAAGTCTCCAATTTCCCCTGGTGAAATGTTTGTATTCATACATTATTTATAATTGAGTTTTTGTATTAGCACCAAGGAGTGAAATACTTCTCCTCAACTCCTCTACAATTGAAGACCAAACAATATTTGCAGAACTGCACAGCTTTGAAACATGCCATCTGTGGTCATTTTCCAGTTTTCTGTTGAAAAAGGAATTTTACCATACATGTTTCAGAAAATGACAAGGGAGTCCCTTGTGCTTTAATTGCTAAATGCAATGCCTGGTATAGTACTGAGCTGTACAAGTCATTATGGTACCAGATTCAAGCCCCAAATCTGTGTTGAGTGTGGATCTCTACTGCAGCAGTAGGAGTCACTACTAAGCCTCAAGAGTTAGGGAAAAAAATCCTACTAATTGCTATCCAAAATGCCTGTGGGTGAGAGTCAGTGTGCACATCTGTCCAGGACAGAGGAGATTTACGAGGATGTTGCCAGGGCTGGAGAATTTTAGCTATAAGATTGGATAGGCTGGGGTTGTTTTTTTGGGAACAAAAGGAGGCTGAGGGGAGATTGGAAAGGGTGGACCTATTTCCCTCAGCAGAGGGGTCAGTGACCAGGGAGCACAGATTTAAAGTAATTGTTAGAAGGATAAGAGGGAAGATGATTAGAATTTTTTTTTCACCCAGAGGGTGGTGGGGGTCTGGAACTCACTGCCCGAAAGGGTGGTAGAGGCAGAAACCCTCAACTCGTTTAAAAAGTACTTGGATGTGCACTTGATGTGCCATAACCTAGAGGGCTACAGACCAAGTGCTGGAAAGTGGGATTAAGCTGGATAGCTCTTTTTCAGCCAGCACGGACATGGGCTGAATGGCCACCTTCTGTGTCGTAACTTTCTATGATTCTATGACAGAATGAAGCTCCAATTCACTGCTCCTTTGAATTAAAAATGATGTTCACTATATAGGATTGCATGAGAATGTGTGAGGCACTAGAGCACTGTGGAACCAGATCATTTTGATATTGCAGAACACGCATGAATCAGTACCTTTTAGGGACAAAAAAGGGGAAGGGGGAGGGAGAAAAAGGGTGAAAAGACAATTATAAACAGAAATGGATTTAATATTTTACATGTAACAATTATTAAATCATGTACTTTTCAGCTGGAACTCAATGTCTAATAAGGGATCGAACATTTAATTTGAAAATTTGATTAAAATCTGATGCATACTTTTTAAAAACTTAGTTGACAACACAAGAGCAAGACATGTGGATTATCCTCAGCACACCCACTTTTGAAATAAACTGTATTCAATAAGCAAAGGACATATAAGTTGGTAAGATATTATGACAAGTTGGTGTTCATGTACAAAAGGATAAACAATGCCACAAAATAAGTTAGGTGGGGCAGAAGATTAGAAATGGTTTACAGCTAACAATTTGCAAATACCCACCTTTAGCGGCACTAAAATTGTGGAATGAATTATCATTCGTTTTGTGATCTTCGTCAATGTGCCCATTAGGAATATACCGATACTCATCTACTGTGCTATTTTCACCATCCATTTCACTAGTTGGTGGAACAGGTAATTTTTCATTTTCATTAATGCTACCATACCGATTGTTCTCTGCAGCAGCATAATTCACATCATCGTCATAAACCAAAGGTTCTTCCTCCTCAACAGAAATTAGTGTTTTTTGAGAATGGTGCTTGGAAACCAATGGAAGGTCATAATACATAAAAATAATAATCACTTGAAGAATGATCCACATAAAACACATGAACAGCTGTAACAAAATGAACAGAAAAAATTAGTGTGTGCAAGAGACTTCTGTGCATAGTTAACTCAGAATATTCTGAAACTTTGAGGCAGTTAGCATGTAAATATACCTATGCAAATACTCTCTTGCAACTCATCACAACTAACTAGCCATTCTAGTATAGTAAGCTTAGTTTGCTGGGAAAAAAAAAAACAAAAATCAGCTCAACATATTCTGACCTCCAGAAATCACCGTTAATTACTACATGTTTATACATTATTGCAATTTTGTTTTCTTTACAACTGTAATTCATGTTCTAACCAAAGTCACAAAGTACATCCTCTATGACTGATCATGATACATTAGCCCTCCTCGTCCTCTCTGCAGCCCTTGACATGGTCGATCACGCCTACGCTATGTTGTCCAATCCAGTGGAACTGTACTCGCTTGGTTCCACTTATCCATTAGTAGCCAGAGTATCACTACATTTATGCCAATTGCTTCTCCTTGCTTGCTCACCTCCAGTGTGCCTCAGGGGTCCTTCCTTGGCCACACTTAAATCATCTACATCCTACCCTTTGGCTACAGTATTCAGAAACATGGGGTCAGTTTACATGAGTATGTTGATGACCCCAGTTCTACTTCGCTGCTTCTTCCACTGCCCAAAGGTTATGGTCAGTTGAATATCTAAAACTTGATAATCCAAAACTTCCTCCAGCTGAATGCTGGCAATACTAAGATCATCCCTTTCAGCTCTCACTCTGACCTCAAGCTCAACTTCCCCAGCTACTACCTTGTGGAGTCAGAAATGCATAACCTTGCTGATCAACTCGACCCTAAGCTCAGCTTACTTCCTCACATCTACTCCATACCAAAATGACTTTCTGCCACCAGCACAAGCGTGTCCATCTTTGCCTCCATCTCTTTCCTTCTGTTGCCAAAACCCTTCATTAAACCAATTCATCCAAAATACCACAATGTCCTCACCTTTATACTTTCATCAACCCTGTCCTTTCCAAGCTCCACTGGTTTCCCATGCCTCAGCTCGTTGATTTCAAAATTCTCCATGCTCTCACCGTACCCTACTTTAATGATCCCCTTCTGCCTTATGTCCTCATACACACTCTATGCTTCTCTTGCACTAGATTTCTCCTTGCCTCTTGCACTATCTTCTCCACCATTGGCAGCTGCTCATTCAGCAACTAAGAACCTACCCTCTTTTTAAAAAAAAAAATCATCCACCTCCAAATTGTAAAGCATTCAGATGTCTTCCTACATGCAGAGTGTTATATAAATGCAATAGAAGTTTATTCTTTTAAAAAAACAAGTCTCACTCAAATGAAATATTTTTGGATTCCTTAGTACAATGTATGTTTGGGTTTAAAATGCTTATGGTATTAGATAACCTCACATGAAACACCATCCATCTTGTTGCCTCAGTACCTTTAATAACCAAATAATGAGCCTTAAATGAATCTTTTGAAAGTAGGCTATATCAATACTTTATTAGTGCACCTTTACTCAGGTGCTTGCCTGCATTCGGATTGTGATTTATCTAATGTGACTGATTCCCAAGATATCTGAAATGGGCTCCAGTTTTGCATTTCATTTTTATTATTAATGGTAATGGAGAAAATGCTATGAAAATCCTGATTATATAAACAGGTATTTGGGTAGTTACTATCATAATCTCTGTAGCCTAAGATATTATGAATATACCCTTGGTTATCATTATTCTTAATTGTACATAAATTCACAAAGTAAAAGTTTAAAAAAATAAACAGAGTAATTCTTACCCCAGGTGACGTGTATTTATTCACTTCAAATGGTCCCAGGTTGAAGTTACAAAGTCTCAGGAATAGATTAAATCCTGGTCCTAAAAGAAAATGCATAAAAACTAGCAATTTGGATCAATTTTGAACAACTTGGTAGAATAGCTGTTATTTGAAGACTTAAGAATGAATTCACTGAGGTAGAAGTTATTGAGCCCAAGATATAAATTAACATACATAAAGCTCATGCTGAAGCAAGTTAATATCAAATAATGTTAGTTCAATTTCCTTATAGAATTATTAAATCCTCAATGTAATTATCCATTGTTTAAACAAAGTCAAACAAGGAAAAGAGAAATCATTTCAAAAGATACACAAATTATTCCACTCAAGTTTGAATTTCCTACCTGCCACTAAGGAATTAAAAACAAATTTGAAGAGGTTTATTTAGTTTTTGTGTTTTTGCTGAGTGGCTTTGGTTGCCTGCTATTCTTTGAAGCAGCAAGCATTTTTAGCTTGACAAATATTAACACCTGTGACATATTTGTATATTTAATGTAAGATGTTTGACCTGGTTCTCAGGGTGACAGTTGTAATTTTAGAATTGTCGCACTTTTCCCATTTTTTTTTATTACCCAGTATTTGCATCAAGCACTCCCAAGTCTTCCACAGACATGAAAGATTGAATGGCCTCCTTCTGTGCTTTTTTTCTATGATCAAAAAAGATAGCTCAGGCATGGCAATCAGGAGAACAACAAAAATATGCCTTAACCACAGCCTCAGAAAGATCACCCATGATTGTGAATCTTTCCATTTCCCAGACAATATGGCCTCTCTGATTGCAATACTACTAGTCACATCAGCTAGTGATGGGGGGCAAAAGATTAAAATAAAAATGAAAGCAAGACACAGACAGAACGAGAGCGAGCGCAAGACAAGCACGAGAGTGAATGCACACGAGAGGAAAGGGGGTAGCCAGGAAGTTGCCAGAAAAAGTAAGTTGCGATGGTTTAATCATAATGAAAATAATGCTACTCACTATATAGGTGAAGGGAATTTGGAAGGTGGGGAAATGCTGACCTGAGTTTGGAATGTCATACTAAGTGGAGAGAGGGCAATTCATAAAGCTGCTCAGTTGGATGGTGTTTTACCCATCATTTGAAACATGCTCAGTGGTGGTGAGGTAGGGCGGGGGGAGGATTCATTATTTTCTAGAGCTGTGAAGTGGGGGGTTTGGTCTAATTTTCTTTTTACAATTCCTCAGGATGGTGGGCGATGCGGACAAGGCCACATTTATTGCCCATCCCTAGTTGCCCTAAGAGGGCAGTATGCCTTTTCCTTGGGTCACTGCAACAACTTGCATTTATATAGCACCTTTAACATAGTAAAACATCACAAGGCATTTCACAGGAGCATTATCAAACAAAATTTGACACGGCCACGTAAAAAGATATTAGGTCAGGTGACCAAAAGCTTAGTCAAAGTTGAGAGAGAGGAGCAGAGAGGTTTAGGGAGAGAATTCTAGAGCTTAGGGCCTAGGCAGCTGAAGGCACGGCCAATGGTGGAGCAATGAAAATCAGGGATGCGCAAGAGGCCAGAGTTGGAGGAGCGCAGAGATCTCGGAGGGTTGTAGGAAGTTACAGAGATAGGAAGGGGCAAGGCCATGGAGGGATTTGAAAACAAAGATGAGAATTTTTTTTTAAATCGCGTGTTGCCGGACTGGGAGTCAATGTAGATTAGCAAGCATATTGGGAGAACAAGACTTGGTGCGAGTTAGGATACAGGTAGCAGAGTTTTGGATGAACTCAAGTTTAAAAGGTTGCAAGGTGGTTTGCTGGCCAGGGGAGCATTGGAAGAGTCGAGTCTACAGGTATCAAAAGTCATGGCTGAGGATTCAGCAGCAGATAAGATGAGGCTGGGCGGAGCCAGGCAATGTTATGGAGGTGGAAGTAGGCGGTCTTGGTGATGGAGAGGATATGGGGTCACAAGCTCAGCTCGGGGTCAAAAACTGTAGTCCTTGTAGTGATTGTGAAGCACCATGTGTTAGGTAGGGAATTCCAGGGTGTTAATAGCAATACTGAAGGATAGTGAGCAACTTGGAAGTGGTGGTGTTCCCACATCATTGCTGCTCGTCCTGGTCGATGGCAGAGGTTACAAGTGAGGGTGGTGCTGTGGAAGGAACCATGGCAAGTTGCTACAATGCATTTTGTAGATTATACATACTGCAGCCACCATATGCAAATGATAGAGGGGCTGGATATTGAGCCTGGTCATGTGGGGAACCAATCAAATGAACTGCTCTGCCCTGGATGGTGTCTGGCTTCTTTAGTGTTGTTGCAGCTACAACCATGCAGACGAATGGTGCATATACCATCACATTCCTGATTTGAGCCTTGTAGATGGTGGCTAGGCTTTGAGGGATCAGGAGGTGAGCCACTTTTCACAGGGTGCCCAACATCTGCCCTGCACTTGTAGCCAAGGCGTTGATATGGCTGTCCAGTTAAGTCTCTGGTCAATGGAGATCCTCAAAATGTTGATGGAGAGGGACTCGACAATGGTGGTGCCGTTGGCTATCAAGGGGAAAAGGCTGGACTTTCTCTTATTCGAGGTGATCATTACCCGGCACTTGTGGCACAAATATTACCTCCCGGCTGTCAGCCCAAGCCCGCATGTTATCCAATTCCTGCTGTTTGCATGGGCCACTTTATTATCAGAGGAGTTGTGAATTGAGCTAAATACTGTGGAATAATCAGTGAACAGTCCCACTCCTGACGGAAGGAAGGTAATCAATGAAGCGGCACAAGATGATTGAGTCAATGGTGCTTCCCCGGTGAACTTTAAAAAAAAAAAAAAAAAATTTGTTCAGGGGATGTGGCCGTTGCTGGCAAAGCCAGCATTTATTGCCCATCCCTAATTGCCCTTGAGAAAGTGGTGGTGAGCCGCCTTCTTGAACCGCTGCAGTCCGTGTGATGAAGGTTCTCCCACAGTGCTGTTAGGTAGGGAGTTCCAGGATTTTGACCCAGTGACAATGAAGGAACGGCGATATATTTCCAAGTCAGGATGGTGTGTGACTTGAAAGGGAACGTGCAGGTGGCGTTGTTCCCATGTGCCTGCTGCCCTTGTCCTTCTAGGTGGTAGAGGTCGCAGGTTTGGGAGGTGCTGTCGAAGAAGCCTTAGCGAGTTGCTGCAGTGATATCCTGGAGCTGCAACAAGTAGCCTCTGACAACCATAACCATCTTCCTACGTGTCAGGTATGACTCCAGCTACTGGAGGTTTTTCCTTTAGATCCTCATTGACCTCAGTTTTGTTAGGGCTCCTTGGTACCATACTCAGTCAAATACTGCCTTGATGTTGAGGACAGCTGCTCTCACCTCTCCTAAGAAGATCTAGAGCTGAATGGTTCCAACAGAACCAAGACTGAGCATCGGTGAGGAGGTTATTGGCGAGTAGGTGACTAGCCTGGAAAAGGTGGGGGGGGGGGGGGGGGGGGGGGATCAAAAAAAAAGAGGGAAAAGAGAAAGAATTGGTCCATTATTTTCCATATCAGTAAGGGAGGGGGTAAAAGAAACACTATAATAATGCTCATTAGGTTGGGGTGGGGGAGGAAGTTTTCCAAACCAGTCAGTTAGGCTGAAGTCCCCAGCTTCAAAAGATCCATGCAGCACCAAACAGTTCACTCAACAGCTACAGTGGGTCATCCTGCAAATTTCTTGCATCAGCTATACGTAGATTACCTTGCTCCATTGCCAGCCAGTGATGAGCAGCTCCTGTCCATAGACATCCTCACGGCTCTGATAAGTCCATTTCGGGATCAATTCCAAACTTTTCTGCACTCCTATTTCACACTGGTCTGGATGGTGCCATTCCTGGAGTCAGTCAGGTTAAGCTTCTGCTCGAGCGGCAGAGATTAATCCAGCGGAGTCACGTGTGCCATTCAGGGAGGGAGTGTGAAGATTACTGCCATCATTTTGACAGTAATGTGGACTTCTTTGATTTGTTTTAATGTTAGGAAGAATATCTGGCCCTTTAGTTAGTACGAATTACTTATTCTTTACGAAGATTTTTGTCATGCTCCAGGTATAGTTGACACCTGGTAGTGATTGTAAGGTACTGCACTAAGATATCAAGTAAATGGCTCAACATCAATTGATTGACAGTCATGTGATCTTAGATGCTGCCCCACCGTACCCAATGTGTTGCACATTATCACACCATCTACAGGTGAAGTACTTTTGGAATCCTGAGCCTGAGCCCACCCAATGTATTTAAAAACAGCATGTATAGTTTTTCTTAAACAAAAGTGCATCAGGTGTATTAATTTAAATCCCTCTTGGTAGGCAGGTAATTCAAATAATGACAGCTTCTGGGGTACCAATTGAAAGTTTGATCAAGAATAGCGCTGAAGCATGATATGTACAGTAGACTGGGTGGCTGAGTTCAGAAACTTTTTTTTGAAAATATATTTTTTGCTATTTTGACTATGGAGCATAAGCAACCATCACTAAAATGGCATACCTAGAATGCTTATCAGTACTTCAACCCAAATAAATTCCAGTGAAGAAGGGTCCCCATCCAAGACCTGGATAAGTATGAAGAGTACCAGCAGGACCACTGCAACAAGTCACTTGTAACTTTGTGGTTCTTGGTTTAAGGGCGATCAACTTCTCCTTTGAAATAGACATTCCATATTTATCTATTACATATATTTGCATTGTGCACTTATTATGCATCAATATTTACTTACCAATCAGCAGTCCAACTTGTCGTGCAGCCATAACAACAGCAAATACTGTGGCCCGTTCCTCTGTTGTGGTAGAACGAGTGAGGTATCCGAAAATGCATGCACCAGCACCAGTACCTATACCTGCAAAGTAATAAGTATATTTCTTTTCTGGGGAGGAGCAAGCTATTTACAGCATCATTTATTGCAATCAATCTTCAATACTGAATGAGTCTTGCTGTATAGAGAACAAGAAACTATTTGTGGGAGGCTGCAATTTGCACAGTAGTTCTACATTAACAACACTTCACCAGTGAAGATTACTTTTCTGTTGACTTGAAAAATTAGGGCTTTTTCTTTTTTTACTGAAACTAAAAGTTAAGGGGTGACCTGATAGAGGTCTTCATAGAGGATAAGGTAAATGGCAAGGAGGTAGTTTCTTCCATTAGTTGGTAAGTTAGTAATGAGAGCACTATTTAAAGATAATCAGAAAAATAATTAAACGGGAGGCTGGAAAAAACATCTTTATATTTACATAAAGGATGGTTAGAATTTCAAATTCTCTTCCACAAATTATTGTTGAAGCAGAACTTTGGACTGTTTAAAAGAGAATTAGATAGTTAATTGAAGAGGAATGCTAAGGGGCATGGAAAGCAAGCAGGATTGTGGGAATAAACTTGGCTGTTCCTTTGAAGAAAAACACCACACAGACTTGATGGGCCAAATGGTTTGTTTCTGTGCTATAATATTAGTAATATGGACATGTGCAAGGCCAGTAAAGACCTTCCAATCCATCTGGCTTACCTAAGTTCAAGAGCAAAATACAAAGTTCACTACCTATATCCCTCAATTGAATTTCTTGCAAATTACCCATCTAACTCCCTCATAAAATTAGAGATAATCAGCTTCAATTGCCTCATGGTGCAGTCCATTTCAAGTGTTCATCACATAGAATCATAGAAAATTTACGGCACAGAAGGAGGTCATTCGGCCCATTGTATCCGCACCAGCTGAGAAACGAGTCACCCAGCCTAATCCAACTTTCCCGCATTTGGTCCATAGCCCTGCAGGTCACTGCTCTTCAGGTGCACTCAGGTTTTTAAAAAAAAAGTTGAGGATTTCTGCCTCTACCACTCTCTCAGGCAGTGCGTTCCAGACCTGCCCCCCCACCCCACCACCTTCTGAGTGAAAAATATTTTCCTAATTTCCGCTCTAATCTTTCTACCAATCACTATAAATCTATGCCCCCTGGTTATTGACCCCTCCGCTAAGGGAAATAGGTCCTTCCTATCCACTCTATCTAGGTATCTCAATTTTGTACACCTCAAATCAAATCACTCCTCAGCCTCCTCTGTTCCAAGGAAAACAACCTATTCAATCTTATCATAGCTAAAATTCTCCAGTCCTGGCAACATCCTCAAATCTCCTCTGCCCCCTCTCTAGTGAAATTACATCCTCCCTGTAATGTGGTGACCAGAGCTGTGTGCAGTACACAAGCTGTGGCCTAACTAGTGTTTTATACAGTTCCAGTATAACATCCTTGCTTTTATATTCTATACCTCGGCTAATAAAGGAAAACATTCCATATGCCTTCTTAACCACCTTATCTACCTGTCCTTCTACCTTCAGGGATCTGTGGAAATGCACTCCAAGGTCCCTTTGTTCCTCTACACCGCTCAGTATCCTCCCATTTATTGTGTATTCCCTTGCCTTATTTGCTCTCCCCAAATGCATTACCTCACACTTCTCCGGATTGAACTCTATTTGCCACTTTTCTGCTCATCTGACCAGTCCATTGATATCTTCCTGCAGTCTACAGCTTTCCTCCTCACTATCAACCACTATCTTTGGCACTATCAGCCTAACTTTGTGACATCGGCAAATTTCTTAATCACGTCCCCTACGTTTAAGTCCAAATCATTAATGTATACCACAAAAAGCAAAGGACCTAGTACCGAGCCCTGCGGCACCCCACTGGAAAAAGCCTTCCAGTCGCAAAAACACCGTCGACCATTACCCTTTGTTTCCTGCCACTGAGCCAATTTTGGATCCAATTTGCCACATTCCCTTGGATCCCATGGGACTTTACTTTTTTTGACCAATCTGCCATGTGGGACCTAGTCAAAAGCCTTGCTAAAATCCATGTAGACTAACTGCATCAATTATGCTACCCTCATCGATCCCCCTTGTCACCTCTTCGAAAAATTATTTTGAGAAATAGTTAGATGTGATCTGTCCATTACTTTCCCTCTTGAGCACATCCCATTGCCTCCCATTCTTGTTCTTGGAACCATGATTAACAGTTTCTCTAGCTTTAACTTGATACCCTTAAGGATCTTGAACTCCTCAATAAGAGCCCATCTTATTCTTCTCTAGTACAGACAAACTCAGCTTCTGAAGTCTATTCTTGTAGCTCAGGTATCTGGTGCCTGACATTAGGTGGGTAGCCCTTTGCTGCACCTATTCCAGTGTCATGAAGTCCCTCCTCTAATATGGTGATCAGCGCTGCACACAGTACTTCAGATGGGGATGAACCAAACATCCTGTATAGTATGTGCTTAGTGTCTTGTTCCTTGCACTATACAGCCGAAGATCCAATTTGATTTTCTAACCGTTGCCACATGGTGCAGATAGTTTCAACAATGTAAGCACCAATAACCCAAATTCTTTTTTGTACTGTATCCAATATTCTGTCTGTCAATACGTCTTTTTTCTCCCCTTGTGCAGGATCCTGTAAATTAACACCATGTGGTTTATAGTTTCAATGTTTATTTTTCTTCCATAGTCTGATCACTTTACACTTGTTGACCAAATTTCATTTGCCATTTCTCAGCCCAATCTATATAGATCCCTCGGCACCCGATTAGCCTACTCGATTGTTTGCAACCTCCACGTTCCCCCACCTTTATTATTGGAAAGTTTTGTCTCTATCCACACTTCCAAATCACTGATATAATTCTAAGACCTATTTGGCACTATATACTATTTAAGTTCACCATTCCTGAGGAACTCCATTCCCAAGACTCTATTCCTTCCCTGATTTCTTGCTCAGGCTGAACCCAACTGTGTTCAAACTTTGTTCGACTCTGAGCTGAGGTTCAAACCCAATATCCTAATCATCCCCAAGAACACCATCCACTTCCGGAATATTAGTCATCTATGTCTCAAGATCAACTCCATGCTGTTGAAACTCTCGTCAACACTTTTGTTATCTCCAGGTTCAATTGTTCCAATGTGTTCCTAGCCAACCTTCTGGGATCCATACTATATGAACTCCAATTCAACACACTTCTGCCACCTACATAGTATCCAATACTAGGTCCGACTCACCCATCGCCTGTCCTTGCTGCCCCGGTGGCTCCCATCCCCCAGCGGTTCCCATCCCCCAGCATGTTAATTCCAAAATCCTCGTCTTCCTTTACAAATCCCAAGAACATAGCTCAAATAATTCAGGTTTTATACTTTCAGTATGGTTTAGTGCCTTGAATGCAGCACAATTTTAGGGACAAATGTGCTTTTATCTTTTAGTGCTGTTAACAAGAGCCCCAACTTCAGCAACAGCATGGTAAGTAAGGGGGCAGGCAGTATTGCCTCCAAAAAAAGAGACATCCAAGAGATGCTCCAGAGGCTGTTCCCAACTACAATACAGACATTACTGCGATGCAGTCTTTTGACTGCTAGCCTATAAAGTACCTTAATTATGCAGAATTGCTTCATGAAGCAGTTTTGCAATATAAATTACACCAAATAGTACAGTATGAATGGAGGAACTATCTGCAGTTAAGCATAGCTTATTACAAAACATTTTACTAAGCTCATCACATCCAGATATGGCAGTTACAAAGAGGTCAACATTTTGCACACTCCCAAATTAGTTATTTAATACTTAAGTGGGGCCTGTGATCTGTGCATTTGCCTCCTACTTATTTAAGTGTGACACCATATTACCCTTTCCCTGCCAAATCAATGATGTTACAATAATATGCTTCACTGCTTTTTTTTGTAAAATGGGGGAAAGAGATTAAGACACTTCACAGCAACTTATTTCAAATAAAACAGAATCACAAATTGCACCCAACATTCATTGATAGATAGATATAAAAAGTTTCTCAACGATAATACAACTGTTGGTAATTTGATCTTACCTGCTACAAGCCGACTACCAAGTAGTAACCATTTTGAATATCCCATGAAGTACATAAAGTTGCCTAAAAATGAAGTTAATTTTTTTAATCCAAAAAATTGAAATTCTCATAATTTTTTTTTGCTTTATAATAAGTCATCAAAATAGTCTGCATAAAAAATAAGAAAAATGCCAGGAGGTATACATCAGATAAGTCAGCATTAGAAAGAGAAATGGACAGGTAAATGTTTTGAGTGGGATCCTTTGTCAGTATTGGCATCGTTAGGAGGACAGTCCCATACTATGTCTATTCTGATGGAGGGGGTCACCCAAAATGTTAACAAGTCATTCTCTTTCAGATATTAACTGACAAGAGGTTTATATTTTGCAATTTGTTTTTAAAATAAGACTACAAAGTGGATTTAATAGCAAAGCGGGCTTCCGGCAGGAACCTGCTGGTTTCAGGTAGATTCCCACCTGCCGGTTTCAGGTAGATTCCCTCCTGCCGGGGGCAGAATGAAGCCACTGTGATTTTAACCGCCGGACCTCATTAACGTGTCGCCGGCTGACTTACCATCTGGATTCGAGATACTTGATCTCATCTCCCCTCATTCCCATACTTTCCATTATTTACTTTTTCAATGTTTCAACTGATTCAATATTAATCATGAAATATCTGTTCTACAAGTTAGCATTACACAAATTGGATACAGATGGGAAAAGAAGCAACACCGTTAAAATGCCTGGTGAAATAATGCACAAACATGCATTGCTTTAATACAATTTTTGTCTTCCCCTCTCCCCCACAATTTTTCTCCTCTCCTGAAGAGCCACTACTATAATTATTACTATATAACCATCAGTGGACAAATGGGGTTAGTAGAGTTGCCTTACCTGCAATCTCAAATAAATTAGCAATTAATATGATTGACTTTGTCCTCCGTGTTCTGTCCGACACATGTCCGAAGATGGGGCCTGCAATCAGCCCACTAAAACTGAATGCAGATAGTCCCAAGCCCAGAAAATAAGGTTCAGCATGAAGAGTCTGAAGGTATGCCCAGATTGTTGGAAGAATTACAGCTGAAGCAACAGTGAAAAAAAAAGTTTTAGATCACACCTTAAATTATGCCTTGTAAAAATGTAATCCATGTGTAACAACAGTAATTTAAATTTAGGAATACCAATGCACCTCTAGTGGTGTTGCTCATGTCTTATCATTTGGACAAGCAATATGTTATGCAGTATATTACTCTGCTGCTAGGGTGAAGCTGTGTCCCTCTGAGGCCAACGCAGTCCAATTGCTTTTAAGTAAACATTGGTTGAGGTCAAAGTTAAAAATTGTCCTTCATATTGCAATTTAGAACCTGTGTTTTTTTTTAATTTAAAAAAAGTGTAATTTCTAAAGTCAGTCAAGGGATACAGACTTTCTGGCTCTTCAGCCAATTCCTTTGGGACTTTGTGTGAGAAAGTGAGTGAGCGAGAGCAGGAGAGCTCTTACTCGCATGCAAAAGAAAAAACCCCAGAGACAAAAAATATATGAGGCATACAGAGGAAGGAAGGTAGCATCTAGCATGTTTTATTCATCACACTCACAGCATTGTGCATTTCATGGTATAAATTATTCCATTATTATAAAATAGCATATCCTCTAAATTACCATGACCAATGTCACAAAAGAAATGTAATTATTATAAAATATAAGGCATCAAGATTCAGAAAATATTATGAAGGATGAATTAGCATCCTGTATATCAAAAGTACTAAAAGTTTCAAAAGGTAGTTTGATCCAGAAGGAAAACAGAAGGCAATTACGTAACCATCCCAGGTTAGCAACGTATTTTACTTTATCCATAAGTACAGGAATATGCTTGTACTAAGTTGTGCTTGTATTAATAACTGGCTACCTTTGTGTGTTCTGGTTTTGAGTACAGCTACCAAACTTTGGGGGCATTTAGTTCTGTACATTTGTGATGAAAACTTCAGCGTTAAATAAAGTCAACACATTATAGATTACATAGTCTGCAACTACACAATCTTTTTGTCATACCATTTGCCATACTATTTATACTAATATACTTCAACAAGAGAAAGCAACATCCTCTTAGCATTAATCTATCATAAATTTTGTTCATTAAAGGGACAATTTCATTACATTTTAGCTCATTAATTAAAACAATGGTTATTTTCTATTAATATGTACTGTTTATAAATTTAAATGAACTTGTAAAATATTTAATTTTCATATACAATGTAATGCAGTGAGTTCACTACCAAAACAGTTTGCAAATGATAACTACACAAAAGGGCTTTAAGAATTAATTTGTGTAACAGGTCATTCATAGTAGTCTCAAGTGCCCAAGACAATCTCAATATGCTGATTAAAGTAACAATTTATTTTATAACAAAGCTTTTTTTGTGGTATTTCACCAAAAAGAAATAAAGAACTGGTATCAACATAAGAACAGTCATAGGATACCACACATTTTCAAGTTCCAAGTCACTACCTTCATTACAGTTCCATCCAAGTTTCAATGCTTCCTGTGTGCCTGTTGGATAATATCCTACTTTAAAACAAAACGGATTACAAAAAGTGTGTGGCAGTCAACTGAAGCTAGTTATTTGATCACCTTTCTCTAATATTCACAAACCAGAATTTGTATCTGGGAGGTATACAAACACTGGGGTGTGAAAAATCAGTCGGACTCTCCGGCCTTTAAATTCCTAGAATATCATAATTTTAAAATTAACTAACCGATTTTGAGATTAGTGGTTAATATTTACCCCAACTAGAGTAAACTGCTCAACAACAGTTACAAAAGTGTTACTTTGTTACATCAACAATGCAGAATTTAATGATTATTGGCAAAACCCTGGGAAAAGCAGTTCTCCATCTTCAGAAGCTTTAAAATGACTATGGCTATTGTGTTTGTTAAAATCATCATTTGTTGTATCATTTCTATCACACATCAGTGATGTAGTTTATGGAAGCTCATTAGGATGGATTTCAAATATACAAATGGAAAGCTCAACAGTCACTCTGGGAAAAATGTGGCATGTACTCTCTCCAAAAAGGCCCACAGTTTAAGCTCAAAGTGCCACGTGGTAATCATTCTTCCTCCTAGGGTTCAATAGTTCAGTTAAACTTTTTCTGTCCATTTTGGACAATATTTATAGAGCAACCTGCTGTTTTGCCATCTATACAAAGCTTCACAGTAACCATTGAATATTAGGCTTGTTTAGCCTTGTATTGTACTTTACTAGTTTCTCTCCATTTTGTATGAGGTATAACTGTGCTTTGAAGATGAATTAGCATTTTTTTTAAAAAAACAGGCACCAGTAATGTCTGAAAATTGATTGTGATATAAAATTACTTGTGCATTGATTTTTTTTAAAAAGTGCAAAATTTAAATCTATAGCACTAAAGAGCTGATATATTGCAGTGAGCCTACAACATTGCTAGTTGGTCCATAGCAGTGTAGACCAATCAGACCCTGACATTAGTCCTTGCTCACCAAATGACAACATGAATCAATCTGATCTTTTGGGGAAAAAAAAACTTTTCATTACTGGTTGCAATTCATGCTTAGCGCACAAGCTCAATAAATATTCATATAAAAATATCAGTCGGGGGAAAATCAGAACACGCCTGGCTGTCTATACATTTATTTTGTTACTTAAATGGAGGTTTAAGATTTCAACGAAGTTCCTAGAACAAATCAGTTAAAATGTTACACTCAGGGATTCCTTCAAAGTTGGGAAAACATTAAACTTTAGGTTTTATCACTCGCAGTATCAATTATTCAGCAATTTAGCAAGTTCTAAATCAAGTTAGAGAATACAATGTACATTAGATTTTGTTATATAAAACTGATTGAGAAAGCCTTGTATCCTTTGCCTGGCTGGAAATGCAGAAAACCCCAATAAATTATTCAGTTTATAACATTTTAAATCAGTAATCAGTACCAGGACCAAAGACAATTATATAAATGAATCAAGTCAAATTTCAGCCACCCAATTGCTGTTGAAAAACAATGTTGGTTCATTATGGATTTTTAATGAGCCAGTCACCATCAATACCAGTTCTATGAAGCTCAATAACATTGCACATTACCATTAATAGATTTCATTTAATGCCATTTAAACAGTGAGCACTGATGTAATTGAAGGAATTAATAAGCCATCTGTGTGATCAATATTTTTCTACTATCACCACCAGCAGCTAACGTGGGAAGCAATGAGAGGCCCAGGGGCAACAATATACCATATGTGGAAGTTACAAGTATGGCTCCAAAAATCCAGCTTGCAGCATTTGAATATCTCAGTTGAGAAAAATCACAATGTTCCTTCATTTAAGAAAAGTGGGAGAATAGTGTATGAACACCCCTCCGGAGAAAGTAAAGGCTCAAACACAACTCCATGCAATGTAATGTCTCAGTTGAAGAGAACGGGGTTTTTTTTCCCCTCATTAATACAATATATTTTTCATTGAAAAGTGTTTGTGGATACAGCTGTTTTTACATTTACCTTCAACACCTATTTTTAGGAGTTGATGGATTGGCTACATTTGTAGAGAACAGCAAAAAGATAGCTCAACTCAAGTCACCATATCATAAAATATTAATCAACAGCATGACTGAATTTCATCTGCTGAATGACCCTTCAGTTTTACTAGCCAAACCAAGTATTTTCCCATATTACCAGATCTCGGCCAAATGGTTAATTAACAGCCTTGGCATAGTAACCAACAATTAAGTTTATAAACAGAGATATTTTACTCATTTCTATTATATAGTGTTAATACTTTATGAATCACTAATTATTTCTCTTCCAACTTCAGTGCTCATGTTCCAAACTCTTCTCAGGTCCCCAAATTATACATTCTTGGATTTGGCTTGCAAGAACACCATACAGGTATAGAGTAACTATTTACCTAAAAGTTTTTTTTCCCCCCCACTTATCTAGTCATGGTATAGCATTGTGATGTAAGTTTAAGCTAGTAATCTTAGGTACCATAAACCATTCCAGCAGACAACACTCTTCTTCCATCTTCCGCTTAGGCTCAAGGGTACCACGTACAGCGCAAACATTTATTGAGAGTAAGGAGTTGAAACAAAATTTGAGGGTTGACACAGCTAAAAGGTGCCAAAATTCAGAATAATTAGAATTGTCCATTATACTGCTATGATGCTTTTATACTGGTTCCAGTCTCAGTTCTGCGAAAGTACTTCTTCCACGATTAACGTAACAACAGCTTGTATAGTATACCACTTCTAACGTAGAAAATTGTCCCAAGGTGCTTCAAAAGATGTAACCAGTTAACATTGGCTTGTAACACCATTAGCAGTAGGTGCATTCAGAATTTTAGATGATATGTTTCAACATTTGCATAAAGCACAGCATAGTGATACTCAGTGTGCACTTCTTAGAAACAAAGAAAACATAGAAAATAGGAGCAGGAGTAGGCCATTCAATATGATCATGATGTGGAGATGCCAGTGATGGACTGGGGTTGACAAATGTAAACAATCTTGACTGTTTACATTGATTGTTTACATTGATTGAACAATGTAAACAATTAATGTAAACAAAGATTGTTTACAATATGATCATGGCTGATCCTCTATCTCAATTCCATATTCCTGCTCTCTCCCCATACCCCTTGATGCCTTTTGTGTCTAGAAATCTATCTAGCTCCATCCTAAACATATTCAGTGACTTGGCCGCCACAGCCTTCTGTGGTAGAGAATTCCACAGGTTCACCACCCTCTGAGTGAAGAAATTACTCCTCATCTCAGTCCTAAATGTCCTACCCCGTATCATGAAACAGTGACCCCTCGTTCTGGACCCCCCAGCCAGGGGAAACATCCTCCCTGCATCCAGTCTGTCTAGCCCTTCTTCATATTGATTTATCCTGGCAACCAGCCACCACCATGATCAGAAAAACAATTATGCATTTTAAAATTAAACACTTAAAAAATTCCAATTAAGAACACGGGAGAGAAACCAACAAACAGAAACCATTAAAACTCATTGGAAATGTAACACTTTCTACTGTAACATAGCTAAAATTACATGGAAATTTACGATTTAACAGTGGGGCAATGACCTTGTGGCACAAAAATACAGCCAATGATTTTCCCCAGTAAGTGATGGATTCTCACTAGGTGCTTTGAAATTAGTTTCCTGCCTATTTTTTGTATAAAATAATTTTTGCTCAGAATTAGAATGTTTATTTAATTATGTGGCTGTTCAGAGCTTGGAATTTTCCTTTCAAGAACAAAATGGGAAAAGGAGTTAATTAAGGCAGATTAAAGATATCGCTGATCTAGAATCAGTAGCTGACCTGACGGAATAAGGCAGAGTGAGACTCCCTTCTCCAGGGAACGTCACTCCACTTCACTCTGGAGTCAGCTTAGGCACTGACACAACTTACACCATGACTTTTGTGTTGGCGCAAAACAAAATCAACATCCTCTGATTTGTCCTCATTTTCAATGCAGTTTATTGTGCTGACTAGCTAGAGAGGAAGATACAAGAATGCTGTAATGTGGAATGGTTCATGTGTATGGTACCCAAGACATTGTTGTCCGATTTAAATTTGAATAGCAGTTTTGCAACACGACTGGGCAACTGAAGAAACTTTTAGATCGAAGTCTTCTGACTAGTGCCCAACTAGTTTGGCTGTATCCTACGATTGCCTTCCGCCCTTTTAAACTTGTGCACTGTATTATCACACATTCTACTTCAGCCTTAGCTATATCATTTTCCTTCCACTCAAATCAAGAAACTTTTAAAAATAAAATTATAGTGAAATGACACCACTTGGAATGTGCACTTGACTTGCTCTTCCACGTAGACAAACTCCCAGATACATTCTCAACTTGAAGGAGCGTCTATTTTATGGTTGATCAGGTGCTTGAAACTGGGCTTCTAAGCCATATCAGTTCTTAAATCATACTTAAACCCCTAATTGCAGCATGTTCTCCACTTGGCATACAACAGATGACGACCTTCAGCAGCCCTAATACTGTATTACTGACAGAGTTGGCTTTCACTTAGATTTAGTGAATTCCAAACTCTGATAATCGATGTGGGTTCACAGACCTTATTCCATAGTCTCAGTTCCTCCCTTAAAAAAAGTGAACCAGAATTGTACCTTTCAGGGATTCCATCAATGGTTCAGTTGCTGAATACACTTAATGCTGTGGTACAGTGATAGATACAAGGGAGGTCCCTAGTGTAATTCCTGATCTGTGCTGAATTATTTAACGTCAACTGACTTATCTATAGAAAAACAAAAGAAGGCAGGATTCTACTCGTGATTGCTATCCAGTGATCCTGCTATAAAGTGCATATGTGTGGATGGGAGTAGAGGACAGGATCAGGTTCAGCAGTCAAATAACCTGCCAACACTCAACTGTTGGGACTCACATGAAGAATGGCCACTTTGACAGGGTACTGGAATGCTGCCAGCACTTGCAGAACTGTAGTCCAGCATGAGTCACCTGCTCAAATAAAAAAAACTTGCAGTAGAGGGAGTGAAATTACCAACCAATCCTCTACCAGACTTGTTAAATATCTTAGGAACTATATATTAGACAAGTGTATGAAATTACAGAACAAAAACATTACATTGTCTCCATATGACTTCTCACATTTTTTCCATTAACACTATATATTCAAAATCCTACATCTGCACACACTTCATGTCTGCACAACGTCCCTTGCTATTGTCATAGGTTGCAATTTCCTGTGAGGGCGTAATTGGGAAGTTGCAACCAAAATTATGCCCATTTTGCCAATGTCTGTCTACACCCAAATTTCCTGCCAATCTCATTAACATAGCAGGAATGTAAAAACTGGCATAATCAAATTGCAATCAGCTTAACTAAACTATCATGGAAAGTGCTGAACTCACACCATATATTCCTTCTTTAAGTATGAAAATTAAAGTTTCAAGCCATTGATCATATGTATTAGGCATAGCGTGTTTAAGAACATGCATCATGGAAACTTTTCAATTTTTTTTAATGTGACTTGTACTGGTGCCATAAAAATGCATTCAAAGAAACAGAAATACAGAACAGATCACAATGAGGATAAGTTAAAAGATGCAACAAGACATGAGAAAATGGCTGTTTCATGCTGCACCTAAAATTCAGGGCTTAATTTTACACCCGTTTTGAACCAGTGAAATTGCAGGAAATTCACACGTAGAAACATAGAAAATAGGAGCAAGAGTAGGCCATTCGGCCCTTCGGGCCTGCTCCGCCATTCAAAATGATCATGGCTGATCGTCTAACTCAGTACCCTGTTCCTGCTTTTTCCCAGTATCCCTTGATCCCTTTAGCATTGAGAAATATATCTATCTCCTTCTCGAATACATCCAATGACTTGGCCTCCACTGCTTTCTTTGGTAGAGAATTCCACAGGTTCACCACCCTCTGAGTGAAGAAATTTCTCCTCATCTCGGTTCTAAATAGCATACCACGTATCCTGAGACTGTGACCCCTGGTTCTGGACTCCCCAGCCATCGGGAACATCCTCCCTGCATCGAGTCTGTCTAGTCCGGTTAGAATTTTATATGTTGTTTCGATGAGATCACCTCTCATTCTTCTAAACTCGAGTGAATATAGGCCTAGTCGACCCAATCTCTCCACATACGTCAGTCCTGCCATCCCAGGAATCAGCCTGGTAAACCTTCGTTGCACTCCCTCCATGGCAAGGACATCCTTCCTCAGATGAGGAGACCAAAACTGCACACAATACTCCAGATGCGGTCTTACCAAGGCCCTGTATAACTGCAGTAAGACATCCCTGCTCCTGTACTCAAATCCTCTTGCAATGAAGGCCAACATACCATACGCTCTTTAGCTTGGAGCAGAGCCTTATAACGAGCCACGGTGCAGTCAGGCACAGGGATTGCTAGACTGGCGTAAAAGAGCGAGGAATTTCAAGAGTAGTGTAATTATGTGTCTAACATATTTGTGCCAGAGTTTCCTCGATCCTTCACGCAGGGTATTTGCTTTATGCCCCAATTACATGTGACTCTGGGCGCTAATAAATAGAAAATCCCACCCCAAAGAGACAGGAAATAATCATGGTACACTAAATTCAGTGTTTACAGAGATCCCATAGAAAGTCACAAATGAGTGCTATGGCATGTGTGATTCCACCCAAAGCAGTGCTTTCAGGCCCATGCGGTACCCCTCCCCTCACAATTGAGGGATACCAAAAAACCACCAATGAGCCAAACCTCATTCAACCCTCAGATGTGCCACAACTTAGCTCTACCTTCCACAGTTCTGCCAAACTTTAGGTTTTCTCTCCACTGTGTTGCCCGGTCAAAAGACTTGTTGTGCTGCCAAACTCCAGCAGCCCCACTGCAGTATTGTCAAGTTCAGGACCCCCAACCCAGTTCTGCCAAACCCTATGATCATGCCCCAGTGAACCAAAGCCAAACTCCATTTCCCCTCCCAAGTACTGCTAAATATCAGACACCTGATTGGTGCATCTTGCCCATCACCTTGATGTGTATTCTCAGCTTTTAAAATGGTAAGGGATAAAAATTAAACACATAGCTAAAGGAGAATATATGTTATAAAGGGCACCCTTTGCCGTTACCACAGAATAAGAGACAGAGTTGTGAAATTCAATCTCAAAGCACCAGTAAAAATCTGCAAATACCTTTTATAAAAATAGAATTTGACATTCAGTCACTGTAAATCAGTGGCCCTGATTTGTTAACTACATGGCATAAATAGCCCAGTTGTTATAAAACAAATCCACTGCCTCAACAATAGATCTTCTAGTATATATAAAAAAATTAGAGCCATTCATGACATAACAATAAGCACATCAAAAATCTTTCTAGGAGTCATTCTCTGCATCATCTCATTACCAAACATATAAATATATTTTCCACACCAGATTAAAATCCTATATTATATTAGAATGGTTATCACAAATGCAATCTTTAAATCATATTAAAGTAACACTGCTATATAATTATAATAATGGGTGGGAATGATAACATGAAATTAATCTCACTTAGGTTTAGTTTGCTGGTAGGGAAGATTGCCTTGTCTCTGGTGACTTTGTCCCTCCTACACTACAAGGCCACCTTCCCTCAGAGAAAACTGGATATACCACTACCAAGTGTTTATCTTAAACAGGGACGATGTTAGGACCATGCAACCTGTGCAATTGCAAGGGGCCCCCCCGAGCGGATCCAGTGCGCTTATTTATAAATACAAAATAAAATAGGCACAAATCTCAATACGTTCATTAACATTTTTAAAATACATATGAATTATTTTATTTTTATTCAGTAATATACTTCCTAAAAGGTTTACAATTTGAGGTGGGTTTGAAATCAGGAGTATATGTGCAAACTGTCTCCTTTTTCCTAACTCTACTCTATTTCAAACTCACTTTTGCAAATCAAAATTGTAATTTTTCACATCTCAAAACAATGATAACATGCTACTTTGATTTACTTATTTTTGTTCTGTCATTGGCATCCATCTCATCTGATAATAAAGTAGGTTCGCACTTAATTATTGCCCGAACTCAGCGAACTGATGCCTTCCAATGTATGTCATATGTCAGTGACTGCTCCTGACAATAGCTGTCCTCTCTCAATTGTGTTTAAAGTTCTGCTGGGGGGTTTCAACAAATGCGTGTCCATTTCTCTCCCACACCCTCTGCATGCCACCTGACTCAATCATGGATGTGCATACTCTGACAGCACATTTCTGATCATAATATACTTATAATTAATTCTGTTGTCCAGCTCACTTTTTGGATAGAGATGCTCTTTTCTCTGATGGCACACCTTTCCCAAAGACAACTCTAAAGAGCAAACACCTCTCCCAGTTACATCTTTTTTTTTATTCTTATTTCTTGCCATAAGTGTAATTGGTTGCACTGATGTATTTACTGTTAACTAATATTTCCACATAAAATGTCCAAGTGACAGTTGCACTTCCCAGGTGCTGAATAAGAGAATAGAAGTCCCTAAAGTTTAATAGAATATAAGACTAAAGATTACAGGGCATGTAACACATAGAATTGCAAATTAAATTACAGAAACAGCTGTCATTCTTTTCTTTTTACTTCTATTTATTCTTTTAGCTTATCCAATTGCCTTTTTTTAAAAAAAAAGTTGGCAAATAAACAAGTGACAAAGCTGACTTGACAGCAGATTAACTAGTATAATTGTCCACTAAAATGTAGGGGCCCCAAACCAAACCTTTCCCCAAAATCCTCACCACCCCTCATCTTACAGGTTTATTAAATGATTAAAGCAAAACCTGAATTAGTCCTCAACATACCGGTTGTTCAACCCATGCGATGGCATTATATGTCAAAACTATAACTGGCCATGAACTATAACACACTTCCATATGGAGTTCCATTTCACTTTTCACAGGTTTGTCAATACAGTGGGCGGAATTTTGCTGTAAAAGTAACGATGAGGCTAACAGGGCCAACCGTTATTTATGTGCAAATCGGAAAGCAACTTCCAGTGACCGCACATTCGCAATTAAACCTGGAAATCCAGAAGATGCTGTCCGAGATGCGATGCTCCTCCAAAAGCTGCGCGAAAATGGGATCTCACTGTCTAGCTCCCCGTTCAAAGTTTTTAATGGTGTGAAGTTCCTGTATAGATGTTGCAGACACAGACTACATGACTCAAAAAAAGTAAAGTCATCATTTTAAGTCTAAGTACCATTTTAACAGTGTGCTAAAGTCTTAATTACTGCTAAACAACCTCGCTGGCACTGAAAATTAACTTTTACAACAATGGAGTCTCATTCCTTCAGATTTTAATTATTGTTGGACATTTTAAAAAAATGTAATTCATTTTTTAAAAACTTTTTCTTTGTCTCTTATCTCTGACTCTTAATTCAATCTTTCTTTCCCTCTTTATTTTGCTTTCTGTACTTGATTTGACATTGCATTCTCTATGCTTGTTGGGACGCTACATTGTTACTAACAATTCTTCAATTCAATTGGTTAAGGAGACAAAACAGCTGCTTGCCCCGTTCACACAGTTCCCAGATGCCCGGTAGAGGACGCTGAGTTGACTCGCTGTCCTGTTGTCAGCGGTGTAAAACCTCATAGAAAGTCTATGGACAAGTGCAAGTTCGCTGCTAAATCCGGCCCAATGTCAACCCAATAAATAGCCCCAAGGCTCGCGCTCAGATTTGAATACACAAACACAGTAAATCGTTATATTCAAGTTGTGAATGCGCTCACACATTCCTCATTCACTCGGTGCTCATCACAACTCTCGCACTGGTTTTTCCATGCAATGATTTAGATGCCCAGTGAGATTAAGCGCGGCTCTCTCCCCTTTTCTTACCGTACTCGATACCACTGAAGAGGAAGAGGAGTCCGATGGTGATATTGGTGAGCCTTCGCTTGGTGCGGTGCTCCATTACAATGTCTTCCTATCGTCTGCTGCTGGGGAGTGGGGGGGGGGGGAAGGAGGCAGCGGATCTCGGGATCGGGCGCTCTCCACCCCGCCAGACGGCGGCGCCGGAGACACTGACAGATCGACCTTCAGCACCCCAGCCACTACGAGGACAGCACGACTCAGCTGTATGCTGCTCGGGCCACTTGTTTACGGCTATTTTATTTCGCTCAGGTGGGCATCAGTCACCCGGGAGCGCGGCTCGTCCCGTGCGCGTCCCCGCGCCTCATGTTCCACGTGCTGCTCCCGGGTTTAATTACCGTCACGGGGATTAACCCGTCCCCCGCGTGCAGTGGCCGTTTCGTTTACTTTAAATCCGCTCGCGCGATCTATTCACGGGCATACGCTCGAGCCCCGCCGCACGACCCTCCTGGTGAGATGAGCTAATTGCAACTGCAAATAATTTTTCAACAGTGAAACCTTACCACGTCACTTCTCCTCCCAACCCGTGCATGTTGGAAAAAAAATCTTTAGATTGCGACATATGAAGGATTGGTTCTACTTTTTGCCAAGTTCATAACGCAACAGTGGATGGAAATTGAGGTGGGACATAGGCTTTGGATCGTGGCTTTAATTATGTTGTTTAATTAAAATTCATCCATACATTAAACTAATGAGATGTAGAAGTAACTTCCACTTTTTCGCAAACTTTTACTCTTCTGAAGGTTCAGTTGGTAAATTTCATACCCAATGTGAAAAATGAAGTTCTGCCCATAGAAGCTCCCCCCCCCCCATTGAGATTGAAGTCCCAAACGAGTTAAAAGGGCTCAGAATCAATAAATTCCAAAGGTATGAATGGTATTTACTCCATAGTGCTCAGAGAAACCAGGGGAGAGATTTGCAAGGCATTGATAATCATTCTGAGGGAGTCACCAGACACTAGCGAGTTGTCAGTACTGTAGTTTGAAAAGAGACCAATATGGTACCTATATTCAAAAAGGGTAACAAAACGGACACAGGCAACTACGGAATTATTAATCTTACTTTAATCCAATGTAATCAATTATCAGAAGTAAACTTGAGGATTATCTATTATAATAACAACCTAGTAAGTGTGATGTGGAGATGCCGGTGATGGACTGGGGTGGACAAATGTAAGGACTTGCACAACACCAGGTTATAGTCCAACAGTTTTATTTTAAATCACAAGCTTTCGGAGCTTACCTCCTTCGTCAGGTGAGTGAAGTCAGGTCACTAATCTGACGAAGGAGGTAAGCTCGGAAAGCTTGTGATTTAAAATAAAACTGTTGGACTATAACCTGGTGTTGTGCAAGTCCTTACATTTAACCTAGTAAGTAGCAGCCTATTTGGGTTTTCAAAGGGGAAAATCCCACCTGACTCTTTGCTTGACTTCTTTGAGGAATTGACATCCCAAGCAGACTGCAGAACATCCTCCAACATGCTGTAGCTAGACTTCCAAGTCTAGACCCATCAAGCCTTTCCATTTACTGGACTGTTGCAGGAAATAGAACTGTAGGATTCTCAGTTCCTTCCCTTCAAGACTTTGCATTCACCCTTGCACCAGTAACTCCATCACATTAAAAGAATCCAGAACAAACATCCGCTGCACTAGGTAGCACTTTATTCCAGACAAACCCAGAGTATAAAATCTCAGTTTAGTCATTTCTAAACTCCATATTTCATTTGTTTTCCTCATTTTAAAACCACTATGCAAATAAAACAATTAATTTACTACTTTATTCTGTTATATTCTGGAAAGGTATACTTGCATTGGAGGATCTTGCATGAAACTATCAAATAGGAACATAGGAAAAGGAGTAGGGCATTCAGCCCTTCGAGCCTATTCCACCATTCAATGAGATCATGGCTGATCTGTATCCTAACTCCATTTACCCTCCTTGGTGCCATATCCCTTAAAACCGTTAGCTAACAAAAATCTATTGATCTCAGATTTAAAATTATTAATTGAGCTACTATCTACTGCTTTTTGTGGGAGAGAGTTCCACACTCTCAAAACGTGGCCTGTAAATGACTTCCATAACATAATCTCTCCAGAACCCATTCTCTGAAGTCTTAAGTTCAATAAAGTTGAGTATGTTAGATCTTTAACTTATATAGTAATCTCTGGAAAGGAAGCCAAGTTAATTTACTGTTAAACATCAGACTGGCTACTTTGTTTTGATATTATGGAAGTACTGGAATATATTTTAATCATTGTATTCCTAAACCTAAAAAAAAATCACTCAGCCCATTTCCTGTGCTGTAACCATTCTATGATTTCCTACATTAACAGGTCAATACAGTAAAGTAAGTTTTAGTTGTCATTTCTGATGGCTTGTTCACAACACACAAGGCAGAACAACATGAGGAATATATTTAAATTGTTTATGTTAAAAAGAATTTAAAATATAGAATATGACTTCACAATTTCTAGCCAAATCCCTGGAAAATGATTCAAGCATTGCAGAAAGTGAGTAAATGACAATATTTTTACTTTTGTGAACATTTTTTTAAAAAATCAAGTTAAAGGAATTCTTCAGGATAAACCCTTAAAATATTTGCCTGATGTTGTGTGATGATCAAGGAAAGAGATATTATTACAAAGAATGTAACTTTTTCTATTTTCTTTCAGTTTGAATTGCTCCTGATTATTTTTTTAAAAAATCTGGGTATTTCAGTTTTTAACTATTTGCACATCAATACTAAGACTTTCCTAATACCCTGTGATCATTATATTACATAATTTGTATCTGTGTACTCTTTCAGTTGCACAAGGACATCATAAAGTGGCTTGATCTGCAATCTCAATTTCCTTTCCAGTACACAAGTGGTCATTTCTATTTTCCTCTTGTATGTTTTGTATCTTCTTTTTTGGCAGTCCCTCAGGGTCGAGGATGACTTGCTTCCACTCCGGGAGGGTGGGTTCTGTGGTGGCTGAATAGTCCAATCCTGGAGCTGCAGACTCTGCCACAGATGGGGCAGGTAGTGTTTATAGTTTTATATCTACCAAGGTAAAGAATGTCAATGGGGAGGAACAAAACTCTTACTTCAGCACTTCCACTTCATGGATAGTACAGAAAAGAATGTCTGTAAAGCACATTTTTCTGTTCCAACAATAACCTAGAAATTGCTGCAAGAGATATCAGCAGACAAAGGCTTGATGCCTTTGTCTGACATTCTTTAGTCGCTATTTTAGTGGAGGCATTAATCCATTTAAAATGTTAAAATAGCAGATAGTAGAATGTCATATGAGCATATTAAGCATTCACCCACTGATGCTGGCAACAGTCATTTCTAGTGTGCCTTAACCCAAACCTTAGTACAGTGCTGCTTGTTCCAAAAGTGTGAATGTTTTTCCTTCCCACACAAGCAACTCCTATGGCATGATATTGCTAGTTTTGCGCTGTGCCACTGGTGTGGGAAATGAAAAATTGTCACTGGAGCTGCTGTTATAAGGTTGAAACTAAGGCACATTGTTGGGTCAAAATAAAAGCTTTATTTTGTAGCTTGATATAGTATATATGGTCATGGAGTGCCCAATGTTGATTTGGGCACCCAAAATGGTTAAATATTCTGTTCTCCAGAGCCAACGTTCATCATCTCAAATGAGCACAGGTAACTTAATTGAACCCAGGTTAAAAGTCCATGATGTTCATAACATTATTTAGTTCCACACATGTAGATAACACGGTGAATTTCAACTTAATGAGCTCGGGGAGGGGGAAGAAACAGCCACATAAGGCATTTTGTTTCCTACTCACTCGTGTTTCATGTCTATAGCTAGACATTTCTCCCTATTGGACTGTGGTCTATCTACATAGAAACAGGAGCAGGACACTCAGCCCTTCAAGCCTGTTCCTCCATTCAGTTAGATCACTAAATGTGTGCAGGACTCCTTTCTTAGCCAGTATGTAAAAAGCCCAAGAGAGGAAGTACTGCTGGATCTAGTAATGGGAAATGAACAGGAACAGATAAGAGAAGTGTAGGGGAACATCTAGGCAATAGCGATCACAACATAACAAGGTTTAATATAAGGATTGAGAAGGATATAAGCAAAGTAATAAATTGGAAAACATGCTGATTTTCAGGGGATGAGAATGGAACTAGGGAAAATAAACTGGAAAAAATTACTGATATACAAAGAAATAGAACAGCAGTGGGAAACATTTAAAATGGTGATCAATAGAGTCCAGCAGAAATATATCCCACTAAAAGGCAAGAACAAACTAGCCAGTAATGATATATCATGGATGAATAAAGAAATAAGGGTAAAATTGAAACTAAAGAAAAACGCATACACTAAGTACATAGACAACAAAGGGGAGGATGACAAAATGGAATATGAAAATGTTAGGAAAGAAGTTAAGAAAACAATTAGGAAGGCAAAGAGAAAGTACGGAATTATATTATCAAGGACTATAAAAATAAATAGTAAAGTATTCTGCAGACACATAAATAATAAAAGAAAAATCAGGATAGCAATAAGGCCACTAAGGGATACACACGATAAACTCACAGGTAATGACAGCGAAATGGCAGAAATATTAATTACTTTGCCTCATTATTTACCAGGGAGACTAACATTGTGGGCATGACATTAGAAGAAAAGATCAAAAAAGATATAAAGACATTTAAGATAGAAAAAGAGAGGAGATAATTGATAAACTAATCAAACAGAGAGGATAAAACCCCTGGTCCAGATGGATTGCATCCACACATATTAAAAGAAGTTAAGGAAGAGAAAGCAGAGGCACTATTACATATATATATATAAATTCATTAGAAAAGAGGATAGTGCCAAAGGACTGATGGACAGCTAATGTTATTCCTATATTTTAAAAGGGAAATAGAACCAGTCCAGGGAACTATAGACCAATTAGCTTAACGTCGGTGTTAGGAAAGATAATGGAATCCATACTCAAAGATGAAATAGAAAAACATTTAGAAACCGAAAATATAATAAAGAATAGTCAGCATGGATTTCAAAAGGGAAGTTCATGCTTGACCAACCTTATTGAATTCTTTGAAGAAGTAACAGAAAGGGTCGACAAGGGTAAAGCAGTAGATGTAATATACATCCGGACTTTCAAAAGGCCTTTGATAAGGTACCACACTCATGACTAAGGTCAGAGCATGTGGAGTCAGGAGACAAGTAGCAAAATGGATAGCAAGCTGGCTACAAAACAGAAAAGAGAGTAGGGGTTAAAGGTAGTTATTCAGATCGGCAAAAGGAGGGAAGTGGTGTTCCACGAGGATCAGTGCTGGGACCATTGATGTAAGGAGTCTTACAACACCAGGTTATAGTCCAACAGCTTTATTTGAAATCACAAGCTTTCGGAGCTTTCCTCCTACTATAACCTGGTGTTGTAAGACTCCTTACATTTGTCCACCCCAGTCCATCACCGGCATCTCCACATCATGGGGACCATTGATGTTCACAATTTGCATTAACGATTTGGACTCGGGAATTGAAGTACAATTTCAAAATTTGCAGACACCACCAAATTGGGGGGGTAGAGTTAATACCAAGGAGGACTGCGACAAAATATAGGATGACATTAATAAACTTGCAGAATGGGTGTGTAATTGGCAAATGAATTTCAATATAGATAATTGTGAGGTATTACATTTTGGTAGGAAGAATAAGGGGGCCACATACTGCTTGGATAATAAGTCTAAATGGGGGAAGAGGAGCTGAGGGAGTACAGATACACAAATCATTAAAAGTAGCGACACAGGTTAGTAAGGCCATTAAAAAAAGCAAACCAAGCACTAGGGTTCATTTTTAGAGGGATAGAATTGAAAAGCAGAGATGTTGTGTTAAACTTGTATAGAACATTGGTTAGACCACACTTGAGGACCGTGATCAGTTCTGGTCTCCATATTATAAAAAAGTCTTGGAGGTACTGGAGAAGGTGCAAAAAAGACTTACTAGGATACCAGACCTGAGAGGATATCCTTATCAGGATAGGCTGGGGCTCTTTTCTCTAGAAAAGAGAAGTCTGAGTGGTGACCTGATCGTAGAACGGTTATGGCACAGGAGGTTGTCATTCGGCCCATCGAGCCTGTGCCGGCTCTCTGCAAGAGCAATCCAGCTAGTCCCATTCCCCCACTCTTTCTGCGTAGCCTTGCAAATTTTTCTCCTTCAGTTACCTATCTAATTCCTTTTTGAAAGCCACAATTGACCCTGCTTCCACCACCCTTTCAGGCAATGCATTCCAGATCCTAACCACTTGCTGCATAAAAAAGTTTTTCCTCATGTCGCCTTTGGTTCTTTTACCAATCACCTTAAACCTGTGGCCTCTGGCTCACGACCCTTCCGCCAATGGGAACAGCTTTTCTTTATTTACTTTGTCTAGACCCTTCATGATTTTGAATACCTCTATCATATCTCCTCTCAATCTTCTCTGCTCTACGGAGAACAATCCCAGCTTTTCCAGTCTGTGATAGAGGTCATCAAGATTATGAAAGGGTTTGATAGGATAGACGTGGAGGAGATGTTTCCACTAGCGGGTGAGACCAGAACAAAGGGCCATAAATATAAGATAGTCACTAATAAATCCACGATGTGGAGATGCCAGTGATGGACTGGGGTTGACAATTGTAAACCCGAAGGTCGGTGGCTGAATGTCCCTGACTGCTGAAGTGTTCCCCGACTGGAAGGGAACCCTCCTGTCTGGCGATTGTTGCGCGGTGTCCGTTCATCCGTTGTCGCAGCGTCTGCATGGTCTCGCCAATGTACCATGCTCTGGGGCATCCTTTCCTGCAACGTATGAGGTAGACAACGTTGGCCGAGTCACAGGAGTATGAACCATGCACCTGGTGGGTGGTGTCCTCTCGTGTGATGGTGGTATCTGTGTCGATGATCTGGCATGTCTTGCAGAGGTTACCGTGGCAGGGTTGTGTGGTGTCGTGGACGCTGTTCTCCTGAAAGCTGGGTAATTTGCTGCGAACGATAGTCTGTTTGAGGTTGGGTGGCTGTTTAAAGGCGAGTAGTGGAGGTGTGGGGATGGCCATAGCGAGGTGTTCGTCGTCATTGATGACATTCAGCCACCGACCTTCGGGTAAGCGTACTCCAAGGCGGCCTTCGAGACACACGACAACGCAAAATCGTCGAGCAGAAATTGATAGCCAAGTTCCGCACCCATGAGGACGGCCTCAACCGGGATCTTGGGTTCATGTCACGCTACACGTAAGCCCACCAGCAAACAAAAGCTATCTGTTTTTAATATAACGGGTCATTTGCTGGCTTTCTCTGCCTTCCGGATGTTTCTGCCTCTCTCTCTGGTTTTTTTTCTTGTTTGTTTGGTTTTTTTTGTTGAATGTATATTCGGGGGTTCTGTAGGTAACACCTCTCTGTCTGAACACAGTGATTGCCTTGGCAACAGGCAGTTACAAAGGCTGTCTGTAATCACCATGTATTGTTCTGTGATTTATAAATGCGTAGGCTTCGAGGAGTTCCTGACATTTACCTGAGGAAGGAGGAAGCCTCCGAAAGCTTGTAAATTTCAAAAATCGTTGGACTATTGACGATCCGGATTCTTTCCCCTCAGTCTGGTTCAGTAAAAACTGAAGTCGAATACATTTTAAAGTTCAACACATCTTTAATAGCAGGGTTCTTAGTCTGCAGCATTGATTTGGACTCCTGATAGAGTCCCTCTATGCTGGCAGAGCAAGAACAAAAACATACAGAAATCCACACGTTTTTATACAGATGAATAGGGTTGGAACATACTTAACGAGGGTCAACACCAATCATAAGCCGGGCATAGGTTGCCATGCGAGGTTACATTATTTCCGGCCAATCATAAATAATCATGTGCTGACCATGTTGCTGTTAGACATCAAAGGGGATACTTCCTCACTTTCCAACTTGGAATGTTCTTCCCTGTTCCTTCTGTTCCTTATCTCCCAACCTGGAATGTCTTTCAACTTTGGCTAAGCTCGTTACCTATATTGATCTGCCATAAACATGGAGACATTCAGACCAGTCCTTGAATCACATCAAAGACTCTACATTGCTAAGACCATGCAAACCTGCTGACTACGCAAACATATGGCCCAGCAGGAGGGCCAGGCCACTTGTATCAATCTCAGTTACTAACTAATTAACCCTTTCTAACCATTTTGCATTCTGCTTCTTTGCCACGTAGGCATTTTAATATTGGCATCTTAATATTTTACCGAAAACTGACCACGTAGGGATTCTCACTATAACTTGGTGTTGTAAAATTGTTTACAACTAATAAATCCAATAGGGATTTCAGGAGAAACTTCTTTACCCAGAGACTGGTTATAATGTCGCCTTAAGTAGTTGAGGCGACTAGCATAGATGCATTTAAGGGGAAGCTAGATAAACACATGAGGGAGAAAGGAATAGAAGGATATGCTGATAGGGTTAGATGAAGTAGGGAGGGAGGAGGCTCGTGTGGAGCATAAACACCAGCATGGACCTATTGTGTGGAATGGCCTATTTCTGTACTATACATACTATGTAATACATGGCAGATCTATACCTCTACTCTATTTACCCACCATTGTTCCATTTCCCTTGATGCCCTTACCTTGCAAAAAATCTATCGATCTTAGTCTTGAAATTTTCAACTGACACAGCACCCAGTCAGTAGGGGGAGCGAGTTCCAGATTGCCACTACCGAATAGTTTCTCTGTATCTACCCTATCGAATCCCTTAATTACTTTAAATACCTTGATTAGATCCTTTAACCTTCTTACTCAAGAGACTATATGCCAGGTTTGTGCAACCTGTCCTCATAATTTAACCCTTCAGTGTCCTGGCCAATATTTATCCCTCAACCAACATCACAAAAAAAAACAATTATCTGGTCTTATGACATTACTGTTTGTTGGACCTTGCTGTGTGCAAATTGGCTGTCGCAATTCATACATTACAACAGTGATGACACTTCAAAAATACTTAATTGGCTGTAAAGCGCTCTGGCATGTCCTGAGGTCATGAAAAGTGCAATATAAATGAAAGTTCTTTCTTTAAGCCCTGGTGGTATCATTCTGGTGAATCTGCACTTTACCCCTTCCAAGGCCAATATATCTTGCCTGAGGTTCGGTACCCAAAACTGAATGCAGTACTCCAGATTCAGTCTGACCAAGGCTCACAACTAAAGCATCACTTCCTCACTTTTGAATTCCAGCCCCCTTGAGATAAAGGCCGACATTCCATTAGCCTTTTTGATTACTTTTTGTACCTGTGCACATGCTTTTAGTGATTTGTGTACATGGACATCTGTTACAAAGTGCAGAGTTCCATCAAGTCAGATCTCAAAGTGACAGGACAATATTCAAGTACCACACAATCTGCCAGTTAAGTTATATCTCTGCTGCCCGTATGACCAAATACTAGGTTCCTCAGTTCACTCCTTCATGCTCCTAAGAATTTCTGATCTGTCCATAGAGTCCCCAAAGTAACATCCCTTTTCGCAGATCAAATTTGTTTAAAAATAAACCTGTACATATTTTGTATGGCATATTGTATCATTAAAATATCACATGTTACTCCTGAAACAAGAAGCACAATTTTTATTTGGACACTGGAGAGTTCAATTACATACATTTTGTACACTCGTTATCACAAAAATACACTTTCTTTTCACTTCATAGCAACTTGATAAAATTTTCTTCAGTTTCAGATGGTGAGTGAGGCAACTTCTAATTTTCCTTAAATGGTTACTTTTCTACATCATCTCCTTTAAAACAGGGAGAACTGGAAATGTAGGGCAACATTTACACATTTGCTGTTATAAATGATTTGTTGACATACATCAACAAACAAACTTGATTTTATTGATAAGCAAAGCAACTTTACGATTCCCATCATTTTTGTCCATGTATCTTAGAAAGCAAGCTTCTTCATTAGCAGGTACACTCTGGAGTCCACCTCAAAGCCATGTAAATTATTTGCATCCCCTTGAAGCCTCATAAGGAGGCCTCCATAGGATACATAGGCTGACCTGGAAGGAATGAAAATCCAAATGAGTATTTTTGTAACATTTTCAGCACACAAGGAAAGTAAAATTGAAAACACCATCTCTGCTGTTGGAATTTTTTTTTACTTCTTTTATGTATAGAGAAATGCAATCATGGCAGAATTGCTGAACATTGTCACTATCTCTAAACAATACTTCCAATCCTAGTTTCATACAGGAAGTATATTAACAAGCTGATGTACCAATATCAGGGATGGTTTTAATAAAAGTTATTCTTGAATTTACAAGTAGTCAGCTTGATCGGTACATCATTCACTGGCCTAAATATCCACCCCCTCCGCCACCAGAATACTGTGGCTGCAGTGTGTACTATCTATTGGTTGCATTGCAGCAACTCGCTAAGGCTTCTTCAGCCACACTTCCCAAACCACTGACCTCCACCACCTAGAAGAGCAAAGACAGCAGGTGCACAGGAACACCATCACCTCCAATTTCCCCACCATTCTGATTTGGACATATTTCAACAATGGGTCTAAATCCATACCTAACAGTAAGGTGGTTCACATTCACCGCATGGACTGCAGCGGTTAAAGAAGGCCTATCACCATTTTGTCAAGCGCAACTAGGGATGGGCAATAAATACCGGCCTTACCAGTGACGCCCACATCCCGAGAATGAATAAAAAAATGACACAAAAATCATTTCTCCACATAAAATATAAGCTGAGTTGAATTGTCCATTTCCAAGGTCTATTCTAACATCTGTCCAGATTTTTGCTTTTCATCATAAATCAACTATTCTTGCATCATGGTAGTTTAATTAGAGTATATTTCTCTTTAAAAAGCATAAGTATTGCAAGAAGTAATCATTTTCTACCAGAACTCATTCCTGATCAGCATGCTATATGACAATGATCAGAGAAAGATTTGCTCCAGAACAGCAGTGTGCAAAGTCTAGTTTTAGATATAATTTACATTCTGTCCTGGTGCGAAGCCAGAATTTGGGTGGACAAGGCATCCAAAGATTATACAAAATTATCTCCATAAACATTTGCAGCATCTATATTTAAGTAATACAATCCATCATCTTATTAAATGTAAAATCAATGTCAATAACTTTCATATTGCAGTAGCTCACAACATTCTGTACTCACAGTCTGGTGGCTGCTTCAGTCGAGCTCTCATCACCTTCTATTCTATAAACTTTTCCATACATAACATACTCAAATTGGTCTGCCCTGTTACAAAATAGAAAAGAAATAACATTTAGTAAAGTGAGAAAATAAAATCCTAGAAATAGAACATACTTACATTTTTGGACCCAGACAAACTTAGGCTAAATATCGTTCACTACTTACCAGTCTATTTCCATTCAACCCACTCAGCAATAATTAGTCTCTTAATATGGAAAGCAAGTGCTTCAAGTATTTTTGCACTGTGATGTCTGAACTGCTTAACTTCATTTCACACAAGGCATTCAGCAACCTAGGTAAAAGTACTTTTGACATTGGTATCTGAACTATTCCAACCATGGCCCACTTTGCTATAAAGATGTATGTCTGGGACAGCAGTAAACATGTTTGGACCGGCCTTGATTGGGGAAGGGAAAATCAGCCAGAGCTCTTGATGACCATCCAGTAACCTCTGCTGGAAGTAAAAGCACGTGAGAATGTGTGTGACTATTGGGCAAGGGCATGATTGTGCTTTGCAAGCCAATTTACCACTGTGCAACAATACCACAGCCTTCAGGAGAGAATGGAAGAAAGTGGCAAAGAAATAAATATGGGTGTACATAAAATAAAAGACTAGCACTGAGAAGTACAAGCACGTGATTTGTACGGAAAAACTAGCAGAGAAATAGTGGGCAACTAAAATGATAGCTACGACGAAGTGTTGAACAATTAGTGGCATACTCCAGGATAAGGCCCTACAATGTCTGTATTCTTGAGTATTATTCAAACTAAAAATACCTTTGTATTAAGCAGCATATGGTATTGCAAGGCGAAGACAGTGAACCAGTGTCCTTCAGCATCCAGCCTTAAATATAGCAAGATTGCATATCAGATCTCAAAACCAGCCATAATAGGGTATATTTTAGAACCTTTTAAAAACGTAGAGCAGGAGGCAGATTTTTAAGGACATAGTTAATACTTAACGACAAGACCACTATGGCTTTTTCCTAAAACTCTCTTTAAACTAAATCCTACTAGGAGTAAGGATTCAGCAAGTTAGTGCTTAACAAATAAAATTAGCTTAACCTTTACTGCCATTGTTTCATCTGGCTATGCAATCTTGCTCTCATTGCCAGAAACCATTAAACTAGACTATACACAATCATTTAGATCCAGGGAGAGAGACGATACTCTCCCACTTTTTAAATATTTGCTGGTACTAATCCCCATGCAGGCCCTTTGGAGGCCAGCTCAGAAATAGAGGCCTGTTGTTCCACACTTGCACAAAGTTTTCAGACATCATAATACACTGTAAAAATATTAAAAATATTTTCCTAGAAAGAACAGCAATTTGTGAAGTCAACAATATAACCTGCCAAACAGTTCAGAGGCATGAAATAAAAATGTTCTTCTTTCAGGTCCTGTTAAACACAGATAAAAGGTATTTTGTCAGCCCGGGTTAAAAATGATACAAGTTAGACATACAAACATATGAGAATAACGGACAGGAAAAGACTGGGTGATTCATCAAGCCTGTCCCGCGCTCTCATGATGCAACTTAACACCATGACCCCCATCATCCTCCATCTGCCAGCAAACATGTAATCTCCTGGGAGAGGCAAAAACCATAGGCCAACTTAGGGGACAAAAAAAATCTGGAAAATTCCTCTCTGGCCCCAAGGCAATCAAACAAGTTCCAGGTAACCAGAGACACATTGCCCAATACCCTACTTACTTTTGTATGCTGTGATATCAGACAGTCAGGAACTTGTCCAGCTCGCTTTTGAATACTTGTAGATAATCCACATGCACTGCATGAGCCTGCAACTTGTTCCAAAGTGAAAAGAAAAACCCCTAATATCTATGCTTACATAACTTATACACATTCTCTAGCCTATCCAACTCAAATACCCTATCCACAAATCTAATTGAGGTCTTTAAAATAATGAAATAATCAAATCTCCACAAACTCTACACTTTTCTAGAGTAAAAAGACCCAGCTCTCTAAGCCTATTATGGTATCTAAGGGCCTTTAAGCTAGTGGCTGTCTTCTGAACCTTTTCTAGGTCCTCTATATGACCCATCATGTGAGGGAACCAAAACTACTCATTATTCTAGATGAAACCTATACAAGGACAGTGTAGTGTTTTTGTTTTGCATTGGACTGTCTTAGCGATATGTCCTAATGGTGTTAGGTGGAGAATTCTTGGTTATTGACCCAGCGATGATGATGGAACAGTGATATATGTCCAAGGCAGAAGGGTGTGTAACTTGAAAGGGAGCTTGATGGTGATGATGTTCTTGCAACATTGCTGCTTTTGTCCTTCTTGATGGCAGAGGTCACAGGGGAGGGTGATGCTGTGGAAGTAACCTTGGCGAGTTGCAGCAATGAATCCTGTATATTATACATACTGCGACGACAGAGCGTCAGTAATGGAGGGGATGGATATTAAGTCCAGTGGCAGGAGCACTGATCAAATGAATTGCTCTGTCCTGGATGGTGTCAAGCATTTTTTTTTCAAAAAAGTGTTGTTGTGGCTGCACCCATTAAGGTGAGTGGCGAGTATTCCATCACACCCTTGATGAGCTTTGTAGACGGTGGAGAGACTTTGAGGGATCAGGAGGTGAGCTGCTTTTCATAGAATACCCAGCGTCTGCCCTGCCCTTGTACCCACGGTATTGATAATGGCTGGTCTAGCTTCTGATCAATGGTGACCCCGAAGGTGCTGATGGTGGGAGACTTGGCAATGGTGGTGTCGTTGAAAGACAAGGGGAGATGGCTGGGCTTTTTCTTGTTCAACATGGTCATTACTTAGCAACTATGCAGCATGAATGTTACCTCCCATTTGTCACCCCAGGCCTGCATATTATCCACGTCCTGCTGTCAGCTAGCGTGGGCTGCTTCATTATCAGAGGAATTATGAATGGAGCTAAACACCCTGCAATTGTCAGCAAACAAACCCACTCCTTTATGATGGAGGTAAGGTCATTGATGAAGCAACTTAAGATGTTTGGGTTAAGGTTGCTTGGGTTAAGGTTGCTTGGGTTAAGGTTGCTTGCCTGAGGAACTTCTGCAGTGATATTCTGGGACTGTGATAACTGATCCCCAACAACCACAACAACTTCCTTGCATTAGGCATGACTTCAGCTAATCGCATTTTCCCTTTGACCCATCTTGCTCAGGCTCCTTGGTGCCATAAGAAATAGGAGCAGTAGTAGGCCATACGGTCCCTTCCACCGTTCAATAAGATCATAGCTGATCTTCTACCTTACTCCACTTTCTCACCTTACCCCCATATCCCTTGATTCCCTTAGTATCCAAAAATCTGTCAATCTAAGTTTTGAATACACTCAAAGACTGAGCATCCACAGCCCTCTGGGGTATAGAATTCCAAAGATTCACAACCCTGAGTGAAGAAATTTCTCCTCATCTCAGCCCTAAATGGCCGACCCCTTATCTTGAGACTATGACCCCTAGTCTCCAGCCAGGGGAAACAGCCTCTCAGCATCTACCCTGCTAAGCCTGCTAAGAATTTTATACGTTTTAATGAGATCGCCTCTCAGTCTTCTAAACTCTAGAGAATATAGGCCCATTCTACTCAATCTCTCCTCATTGGACAACCCTCTCAATCTAGTGACCCTTTGTTGCACCCCCTCTAAGGCAAGTATATCCTTCCTTGGTAAGGAGACCAAAACTGTACACAGTACTCCAGGTGAGGTCTCACCAATAATTACAGCAAGACTTCCTTACTCTTATACTCCAACTCCCTTGCAATAAAGGCCAACATACCATTTGCTTTCCTAATTGCTTTCTGTACCTGCATGTTAACTTTCTGTGAGTTGTGTACAAGGACATCTCTGAATACCAACATTTACTAGTTCTCTCATCTTTTAAAAAATATTCTGCTTTTCTATTCTTCCTATCAAAGTGAATAACCTTACATTACCTCACATTGTACTCCATCTGCCAGCTTCTTGCCCACTCATCGTGTCTATATCCATTTGCAGCCTCTTCGCGGCCTCCTCACAGCTTACTTTTCCACCTAGCTTTGTATCGTCAGCAAACTTGGATACATTACACTTGACCCCTTCATCTAAGTTATTGATATAGATTGTAAATAGCTGAGGCCCAAGCACTGATCCTTGCAGCACCCCACTAGTTACAACCTGCCAACCCAAAAATGACCCGTTTATTCCTTCTCTGTTTTCTGTCCATCAACCAAAGCTCAAGCCATGCTAATATAGTACCTCAAAGCCCATGAGCCCTAATCTTGTGTAACAACCTCTTGTGTGGGACTTATCGAATGCCTTTTGAAAAGCCAAATATAGTACATCCACTGGTTCTCCTTTATCTACCCTGCTAGTTACATCCTCAAAAAACCCTTAAGAGATTTGTCAAATACAGTTTCCCTTTCATAAAACCGTTTTGACTCTGCTTAATCATTTGATTTTCCAAGTGCCCTGTTACCACATCCCTAATAATAGATTCTTGCATTTTCCCTACTACTGATAACAGGCTAACTGGCCTATAGTTCCCTGTTTTCTCTCTCCCTCCTTTCTTGAATAGCGGGGTTACATTTGCTACCTTCCAATTCACGGGAACCGTTCTAGACTCTAGGGAATTCTGGAAGATCAAAACCAATGCATCCACCTCTTTTAAAACCCTAGGATGTAGGCCATCAGGTCCAGGGGATTTGTCAGCTTTTAGTCCCATTAATTTCTCCAGTACTTTTTCTTTACTGATATTAATTACTTTAAGGTTCCTCGCTCTCATTAAACTCTTGGTTCCCCACTATTTCTGTTAGGTTTTTTGTGCCTTCTATTGTGAAGACAGACACAAAATAGTTGTTTAACATCTCTGCCATTTCCTTATTTCCCATTATAATTTCTTCTGTCTCTGTCTCTATTGGACCCATGTTTACTTTTGCTAATCTTTTCCTTTTTACATACTTGTAGAAGCTCTTACAATCTGTTTTTATATTTCTTGCTAGTTTACTTTCATTCAGTTTTCTCCCTCTATCAATTTCTTGGTCATCCTTTGCTGATTTCTAAAACCCTCCCATTCTTCAGGCCTACTACTCTTTTTGGCAACGCTGTAAGCCTCTTCTTTTAATCTAATACTATCCTTAACTTCTCTAGTTATTCACGGTTGGACCACTTTTTCCGTGGAGTTTTTATTCCTCAAGGGAATGTATATTCATTGAGAATTATGAATTATTTCTTTAAATGTTTGCCATTGCTTGTCTACCATATCTTTTAATCTAATTTCCCAATCTACATTAGCCAACTCGGTAGAAAGCTGCTTTGATGTCAAACTCGCTACTTGCACCTCTCCTCTGGCATTCAGCACCTGCATACATGTCCGGATCAAGACTGTGAAGAGGTCTGGAGCGGAGATATTCTGGCGGAACCTGAACTGAGCATCCATTCGCAGGTTTGTTGGTGAGTAGGTGTTAATTGATGTTGACTCCTTCCATCATTTTACTGATAATTAGGAGGAGGCAGACAATTATAAAGTTTAACGATCAACTTATCAAAACAAGATGCCTTTGAGCATTTCAGGAAAACGAACATGACAGACCAGATCCAATGTCATATCACAGTAATGTCAGATATCCTTTCCTTAGCACCTTTTTTTTTAACTTGTCTATGCAGAAGTACCTTGATGGCCGGTCATCTGTGGGGTTGTATTCTCCATCATCTGGTGTTCCATCTTCATACAAAGTACTTGCTATTACAAGGCGAAACTTGTCTCCTGAAGAAAAAGAATGATAGGGTAATGATATTGGGTCTGACAACTCCTTCCCTGGTCTATACTAGACCCTCATCCAAAACTTGAATAAATTCAGAACACATTTTCCTCATTAGTCTACAATTACTTTACCTACTTTTAAGAGTGATGTAATTGCATCAATGAGTTTACTGATATTCCCCACTTCTAACCCAGTCCAAATCTATGCAGCACTGGTATGTAAAACTAAATTACATTAAACTGTCATATTACATCTGAAGAATACTATAAATGTTATAAAAAAAGACCTACTTTGGTAAAACATGACATCTCTACATCTCTTAATTCTGCACTGTAAACTTTGAGTCCACATAAACTAACCACTTCCTTAAGTCCAATGCAATAAACTTAGGAAGATTTTGTACTTCAATTACATTCTAGCACATCACTGTAAATGATCAAATGACATCCCTGTAATCTGCATACTACTGAACTCAATTTATAAAATCAAAAGAGAGAATTATTAAATGTAATTCTGGAGTAATCAGTTTTGGTTTCACCGAATTGAACTATATCAGTTCAGCATTTTGCATTGGATGTATGAACACCAAGAACAGGTAGTCTCTCATAACTTTGGCTTTGCAATAACCATAACTGTCAAAAAACCAGCTTTTTAAATCTTTTCCAACATAAAAATTTCACTGGCAATAAGAGCTGGGCGAACAGAGAGCTGGGCATGTGTTTAAGTGTCCGTGTGCAGAAAGAAATAAAAGCAGGCAGTATAACTTGATGTTCTCCCCTCTCACCATTCTAAGAATATTACAGCTGTCAAACTGCAAGACGTTTCAACTCTTCCATAGTAGCAGTATTTAGTTTAACTGTAACTGAACTCATGACGTCTAAAATACTGTAATTACAGAAATACATGTTAATTGAAATTCTTACCAAGTTCAACAGGGTAAATCTGAATGTTTACGTCAAGTATCAGGTCCATTTTAAAGGATTCACTCTCACAGTGTAGGCGTGAAACTGTAAAGACAACACAAAAGTCCTATTATCTGCCTAAAGGTATTTAAATATTGCTTTCATTACTTATCTTGTCTGGAATTCTAGAACTGCCATTTAACATGCTAATGTACAGATTTCTACTGCATAATCCAATACATTGGCAGCTTGCTAAATATTCATAGGAGTAGCATTTTATTACATAGCACATTTATATCAGTTAAAACTTCTTTGCACTATAGTATATTCTCCCACATTAAAAACTGGTCATTTGTTGCTCTCTTGTACAAAATACAAGAGCCCAAAGCAAACCAAATCAATGCAATTAAAAAATGACAGCAGTAGGCAAGAATACATTTCAATCATTATATTTTGAAATCCTTAAATATTATTGTTATTAGAGTGGGTGGAGGCTGGTGTGGAGTATAAACACCTGCATGGACCAGTTGGACTGAATGGCCTGTTTCTGTGCGGTTGATTCTATGTAATTATACTTCATAGGATTCTATGAGGAAGTAATAGACATGGTAGATGGAGGAAATGCAGTGGATGTAGTGTACATAGACTTTAGGAAAGCATTTGTCAAGATACCACATGGGAGATTGCTAGAGAAGATTAATGAGTATAGAATGAGGGGGAAGATAGCAAACTAGATATATAATTGGTCAGAAGGGAGAAAACAGAATAGGAGTTAGGGCAGTTTTTCAGAATGGTTAGAAGTGTGCAGTGGCGTCCCTCAGGGTCCAGTTCTGGTGCCATTTATCTTCACTGTGTGTATTGATGATTTGGATATAGGCCTAGATGGTGTGGTGTCAAAATTTGCAGATGATATCAAAATAGGCAGTTTAATTAACTCTCTAACAGACCAAAGGAAGTTATTACAGGATACTGATAAGATGGGGAAAGGGCTAACAAGTGACAGGTGAAAATCAATGTAAATAAGTGATGCATTTTGGTAAAAAAAACAATAATTATACTCAGAATGGAAGTAGGCTCGGTGTTGTGGAAGAGCAGATGGATTTAGGGGTACAAGTTCAAAGTGCATTGAAGGCAGTACCCCAGGTTGATAAGTGCAAAAAAACTAATGGAAATCTAGGTTTTATCACAAGGAGGTATAGAATATAAATCCCAGAGGTTATGATGAGTGTATATAAAACCTTAAGACGGCCCGTTACAGTACTGTGTATTGGGCTCCACACGAGAGGAAGGATATTGAAGCTTCAGCGAGGGTGCAATGTAGATTCACTAGGATACTGCCTGGTATGAGAAAATATAAATACGAAGAAAGATTTGAAAAATTGGGTATTTTTTCGTTAGAACACCACAGATTATGGGGCGACATAATAGAAGTGTGCTCATTTGAAATTATGAAAGGATGGGGAAGGGTAGATAGAAGCAAGCTGTTTCCAGTAGTTGAGGGATTAAAATACCCTGTGCCTGTTTTCTGTGACAGCGGGTGAATTTCGCACTCACTTGGTGTTGAAATCCAGACCTGACAGAAACTTTGGAGGCTGTGGAATTCACTTCCAGGATTCGTGGTTAGAGAAGAAGCTATGTCAACATTCAAGATTAGTTTGGATAGGTGAATGAAGGAAAATGGGTTGAAGCGATAGGGGAACAGGGTGAGTAAATGTGATTAGAACTATTTTCTCGCATGAAGGGTCAATGCCGACAGGGACTGGATGGTCCGAATGGAGTCTATTCCAATCTTATATAACGACAGAAAAACACATGTGCAATATTACATGAGCTGGTTATCACAGCAAAGGTTCTACATTGCCATTCCTGAGTAACATTACCGTTTAACTGGATAATGGGCAATAAATGAAGCACTCCAGATTGTGGTAGGTGCAAGCTCCCACTTATGGGAGTGGCGAGTGACATTGAACCCAAGAGAATATCTAGTCCAAACTCCGAAGATTGTGATAAACTTATAATGATGGCGGAATCGTTCAATTGGCTTCACTGTGGGAGCCAGTGTATTTGAGCTGCCTGATGCCATTCATTGAAACACACCGTGCACCAGAGGAAGCGCATGGAGCAGCGCTCGGCTCTGAACTGCCAGAAACATCCTCGGCTCCTTTACTTACCTCTGTCGAATTTTATACCTTCCGGATCAATATCTTTCACATCAAAAATATCCTCAAATAAAATCCCCGCCATCGTTCTACAAATAAAATTAACTTAAAGCGAACTCAAAACAAGCAACTTCCAACCGCTGCCAAACAGGCCCCGTTTGGGTCCTGCGAGCTTCTCAAGGTATGCCGGGATACTGGCAGAGCCGCCGCGTCTCACAGCAGCGCAGTGTGAGCATATGATCCCAATCCCGCCATCTTTAATCAAGGCACTGCTTTGGTTCTGAAAAGACATTTCCAAAGTACTTTTAACGTAAGTATGGAGACAACATTCGTGTCCTATAGTTTTACAAGTCTGGCTATTTTTCAATCATTCTTGAACGTTTATGGAAATCTGTAACAGAACAAATTTATAATGACAAAACTCCGGAGTATATCATGAGCAGTTAGTTACTTAGTGCTGGTAATAAATTACTTTGATATACTCTTCCTAGGAATAAGAAAGACTTGCATTTATATATAGCCTTTCACAATTTCAGGATGTCCCAAAATGCTTTGCAGCCAATAAAGTACTTTTGAAGTGTAACCACTGTTGTAACTTAGTAAAATATTTAAACGCAACACAGGAACTTTGAACAGTTTTGTTTTCATCCTTTTGAGGGAAGAAACCCCAAACTTTATTATAGGGCCCATGCCTTACCATTTAGATACCATAGGGATCCCACTTTATAATAAGGCAGAGATTGGTGACCCATAGGAACAGATTTGTACTTATAATCCGCAGCTCGGCATCTGCTCTGGTCCAGGGGGCTCTTGCGTACTTCAAAAAACTTTAAAGGCCATAGATTTACATCTGGGTTCGCAGATATCAAGGGGCTACAGACTCCATCAGCAGCTATGAATACTGTTTTTATTTAAATAAATAGGGTGAAGTGGGACAGCTTCACTCCATCCTCACTAGGAGTTTCAGCACTACCAGTATGGTTAAAATAGAGATCTCCATTCTCCAAAGTCGACTGAACAGCACAAAGTTTCAGCATTCAGGTAAAGTAACAGGGGAGCAGGAAAGAAAAACGACTCTGTGACAGGCCCGGAATTTCCTGCGAGGATGCAACCCGGATGTTACACCTGAAATTCCCATTCTGCTGATGTCAAGTTATGGTCAAATTTTGTGCCAATCTCTTTAGTAAAATGAGCATAAATAGCCAATGTGGTGTGAATGTATTGGAATGTATTTGGAACATAAATATGGGGCCACAAGGTGTTAGGGTTGAGGCCAATAAAAGGGGGGAGAGACATTTCCATCAGAGTGCAGTGTGGTAGTGCAAGGTAAGTATCACAGCTCTCTGTCATAAAGATGTTTAATTCATTCATTTAAATTACTCCATAGTGAGTCTCCATTGTCTTAAATCTGTCCCCTCTCACTGATGAATGATTCACAGGAGAAGGTTGCCAGGAAGAGGGCTTTCAACTTTATGGAGGACAACCTGGACGAGATAGAGTGAAGGCGGGACCAGCTTCTTAGCTTCCCAACATCCCAGCCTTCATGTGCGGTCAGGAAGCAGGCATGGATTGAGGTAGCAGAGGCACTGAGTGCCTTATACATAGTCCCCAGGAAGGCAGAGCAGTACCGTAAGAAATTTAATGACCTGATCAGAGCAGCGAAGGTAAGACACTCACCATGTTCTTCCTTTCTTGCCCACTGTCGGCACCACATTCAAATCTCTGAGACAGAACTAGATAATCAATTACTTTGCAGCAGAAACCTCTGGAAAGATGCAGACCTGTTGCACCTTCAATTGTTCCACACATTCAAACGACTGCAAGCCTAATTTTTCTCTCGTTTTTGCATGGTAAGACAGGGGAGGGGGGGGAGGAGGCTGCTGGGCTGATGAGTATCTGTCTGCTTGCTAGCTCTCAATATTTCAGGACGGGGGTCTAGCCATCCCCGAGCAGGCCGCCCATGGGGCATCTCACCACTGGCAAAGGCAACCATTCTAACCCTCTTTTTTCTTCCCACAAGTCATTCAAGATGTTGGAAGGCAGTCGCTGTGGAGGAGCCGCGCACCTCCATTCTTTACTGGAAATGTAACCTCCCCCTTCACCTTCCGGCCATCCCCAAGCAGAGTCAGAGTCATCCTCCTCTCCCCAATCGGGTACCAGAGCGGACCCATTCCACCGGGACCAGCAAGCGCCTCAATGTCAGGTGAACTCTGCAGCATCACAATCCAGTTTGGGAAACGGGGAGACTCTGAAGAGGTGGAGGAAGCTGCCACCTCTCCAGAGAGACTGGCTAGAAGGCGGCCACGGACTGGTGAGTCAGTGGAGTCTGATTTGACAGCTGCCGACCTGAAGGGGTGCCTGCTGATGGAGCATCTGGGATTCATAAGCAGTAACACAGAGCTTCTCACGGGTATGGCCTCCAAGTTTGCTGAAATGCTGAGCACCAACATCACACAGGCGATGTTAGAGCTGCGAGAACCAGTGGAGCAGGTGGCTGCTGCTTTGCGACACACAGCAGGTCCCCTGACGGGACAGTGAAGGAGCAATCGAGGCTTCCACCTTGATGGAAGCTTAGACTTCTGGTCTTGAGGTGTTAGGTGACAGACTGGAGGGCACTATGAATCGTAGCTTCCAGCCTCTTACTAAGGCCGAGCAGGATCTGATAGACGCCATCAACTATCAAGCTGATAACTGGGGCCGCAAATCAAGACCACAGTGGAAAGGCGGCTAGTGCGGTCCAGCGCCAGCCTGGGCTGCAGTCTTCCAACAGCAGGAACGGTGCCCTCTGTACGTGGTAGGCTGCACGAGGCAGCTCAGGATCTCTCTCCTGGGATGCAGGCAGCAGCAGCTTTAGTCCGGGAGCATATGACTGTCAGCATGGACCGACCATAGGCCCACGATTCATCAGCCTTTCTACCAAGTCACCGAGCATGCGTGCGATGATTGAATTGCGCACAATAAGTGCATCATGACAGGCCCTCGTATGCTGCATGTGCATATAGATGTGCAGCTGGGCGTCACAGACCATCTGAATGTTGAGGGAGTGGCAGCCCTTTCTGTCCATGTAGCTTTGTAGGTGTTGATGGGAATCTTTAGTGCGACATGGGTTCCATCGATTACCCCTTAGCACTCTGGGGAATCCAGCAATCCTATAGGAGCTTAATGGCCTCTGCCTTTGCTCTACCATGGACATGATGAACTCCCCAGCCTGACGGTAAATGGAATCAGTTACCTATTGAATGCAGGCCCTCACTGCCCTGATTAATCCTGCACAGGTCCCCCTTGGATGCCTGGAAGGATCCACACACCCATAAAAGTTGAATGCCGTGGTGACCTTCATTTCCACTGCTAAGGCTGTGAATCGGGGCTTAAAGTCATCGCAGAGCAAGTCACAGATTCAGCCAATGGCCTCCTTTGTAAAGCGCAGCAGCTGCATAGTCATGCATCGCCCGGAATGTCTCCAGGCCGGGTACTTGCATGTGGGGTGCTGTCTCTGCTGCTGGTGCTTCACTCTCCTGGCCTCCTGCCTTTGGTTCTCTTCCTCCTTTTCCTCCTCCTCCTTTATAATAGCAAGCAGGGGTAGAGCCAGCAAAAGAGTCATTTTCATTTTTCAAAAGGTCTGAAAATTGGCTGTCTGCAGTAACCGCAGGAGAACAGCTTCAATGCTTCATGGAGCAGCTGATTTGCACCTGCTTCAGGTGACTGCGAGTGCCTGTGCACCTGAAAATCTGGTTGTAATTTGAAGAGAGACTCTGAGAAAGCGCAATTGCAGAAAACTCGTGTATAAGGCTCTGTTACTTGGGGGCGGGGCCATTATTATGAGCGGAGATATATTCAGGTGGAGCGATTGATAGATGATCGCGAAAGATCAAGGAAAATTGGGCTTGTTTCTAGGTGCAAATACGCTAGAAATACGCAGGAACTTCTAGGCCAGTAACTCTTTAACAGTGGCTTAGGCTGGATTTTTTTGGGGGGTGTGTTTGGCTATGAGATTGCCAAACCAAACAAAACTAGTTCAAAAGGTCAATTTTTCAAATAGGAATTTCACAATAAGGTTCAAATAGAAACATTATTACTTCCATTAATCTAACAATGAGGTATGAGGAGGCTGCTGACATCTGTAGAATTGTGCTCAATAAGAATCAGTGCTTTTAGGAGAGGAGGGAAATATAGCAAATGGAAGGATCCCACCAGAGAAATGTTTGTTCAAATTCACTTTTACAATATACTATTAGCTGAACAAGGCATGTAATTACCTAACCAATATCCTTTCCCCATTCTAGAAGGGACAATTCAGAACAGTTTATCAACATTAAATGAAATAACATAAGTATTATTCAGCTGAAATAGCAATAAGAATTAAAACAAGGAAACTTTACCTCTTTTGTTAAAAATGTATGTCTACCTATTAAAGGCCAAGGAAAATGAACACTGCAAAATTCTAGAAACCGGTAATCATTGGTTAGAGATTGTAGAATTGGAATCATTATTGTGAAATCAACAAATATAATTCTTCCTGGTTGTCCATTTCATAATTTCAGTACAATATGAACACTGACTGAAGGAGTTTTAATTCTTAATTATGTGTATATTCTAGTCTGTCCAATACATTATCTTTGAAATTGCTTTATTGATTTTAAATTACTCAGTAAACTAGCAAGTTACAATGTAACATCTGTCTTTCCCAATGTGAAGTAATGAGTACATGAAGGGAAAGACAAATGTACTGACAGTATTGATTTTGTTCTCTATTGTGAACTTTGCAGTCTTCGTTTTCCTTGGCCTTTAATAGGTATACATACATTTTTAGCAAAAGAGGTAAAGTTTCCTTGTTTTAATTCTTATTGCTATTTCAGCTGAATAATACTTATGTTATTTCATTTAATGTTGATAAATTGTTCACTGACAGTCTCCAATTTTATGTCAACCAAAACACCCCAAAATCAATAGCTGGTTGATCTTGAATTGTATAGCTGAGAAGAAAGTAGGACATTAGAGTATGAATAATAACTACCCAAAAATATAATTCACCTTCACGAAGTGAGCAAAGTATGAATGCTACTCCTGGCCCCACAAAAATCTTCAGGCCCGCTGCTGGCTGGCTGTGACCCCTACCCCCCCAGATTGCCTACCACCCCACTTTGAGGTCTGACTTCCAGCTTGCTTCCACAGAGGAAGAGCCAGATTCCCCGCCCTCACATCCCCAGCGATGAGCTGCCTCTGTGCACTCGCTGAGCACTAGCACCTTGCCCAAAATATTTAGATGAGGCCCAACCATGAAAATGGTTCGAGCCTCTTGTTGCCGCTGCTGGGCAGGTGTAGTGTACGCCCTGTCCGACACTTGTCCAATGTGCATTCCAGTTGAAAATCGCCCCCATAATCTGGCTCCCGTTAGCAAAAGGTGGGAGATCACTGATCTATTGGTTAGAAGAAAAGTCAGGTTATGAGGTCTTCAAGCTTTGGTATCTCTTGTACAGTTGTTAGTGTTGATTCAGAACTGTGATGATATATTTGAAAATACTGGCAGGGCTTTTCTGCCATCCCTTCACTGATTTTAGGGTGTTACTCATAGAATTGTACAGCACGGAAGGAGGCCATTCGGCCCATTGTGCCTGTGCCAGCTCGCTGAAAGAGCTACCAATTAGTCCCCTGCTCTTTCCCCATAGCCCTGCAAATTTTTTCTTTTCAGGTATTATTCCAATTCCCTTTTGAAAGTTACTACTGAATCTGCTTCCATCACCCTTTCAGGCAATGCATTCCAGATCATAACAACTTGCTGAGTAAAAAAGATTCTCCTCCTCCCCCCCCCCCCCCCCCCGACATTTTTGTCAATTATTTCCTCAGGTTACTGACCCTTCTGCCAGTGGAAACAGCCCATTTACTCCACCAAAACCTCTCACAATCTTGAATACTTCCATCAAATCTCCCCCCAACCCTCTCTGCTCCAAAGAAAACAATCCTAGCCTCTCTAGTCTCTCCAGACAACCAAAATTCCTCATCCCCGGAATCATTCTAGCAAATCTCCTCTGCACCCTTTCCAAGGCGTTGACATCCTTTCTAAAATGTAGTGCCCAAAATTGGACACAATATTCGAGCTGTGGTCTAACCGGTGATTTATAAAGGTTTAGCATTGGGGAGATGCAGGTGGGAAATGGAATGGGGAAGTGCCTCATCGCCTTCCCATCCATTTTCATGCGTGTTGGATTTCCTTCCCGAGGTGAATACATCTGCCCATTTATGGGTGGGCATATTGAAAGGATGTTCAAATGATGGAAGTATGTCATTGATGTATTTTCTGTCATTTGACCCATAGTAACGCTGGATGCCAGGGATGCTTGCTTATCTCCAACATCCAGTGTTGCTATGGCAGCGGAGGGGAGTTTTCACTTTTAGAAGTGTGGCAAACTGTGCAATCAAATGCTCACAGTCTATAGCACGAAAGTATATATATTTTTTAATCTCAACTTTTAGCAGCACCTTGAAGGCTGCTGGCAATGTTATGCTGAGGCAGATTGCCAAAGCCTGCTGCAGAAAATGTATGATATTGTTGCTGTCACAGAGACATGGTTGAGGGAGGGGCAAGACTGGCAGCTCAATATTCCGGGGTACAGAATCTTCAGGCGAGACAGAGGGGGAGGTATAAGAGGAGGGGGGGTCGCAATATTAATTAAAGAATCAATTACTGCCATAAGGAGGGATGATATATTAGCGGGTTCCTCTAATGAGGCCATATGGGTGGAGCTTAAAAACAAAAAGGGGGCAAGCACTTTGATGGGAGTGTACTATAGGCCCCCAAACAGTCAGGGGGAGATCGAGGAACAGATATGTAGGCAAATCTCAGAAAATTGTGCAAATAATAGGGTAATAATCGTGGGGGATTTCAACTTCCCCAATATTAACTGGGATACTCAGAGTGTAAAAGGCTTAGAGGGTACAAAATTCTTAACGTGCATCCAGGAGAGCTTTTTGAGCCAGCATGTAGAAAGTCCTACAAGAGAGGGGGCGGTACTGGACCTAATTCTAGGGAATGTGGCCGGCCAAGTGGAAGAAGTGCTAGTAGGTGAGCACTTTGGTGACAGTGACCATAATTCGGTGAGATTTAAGGTGGTCATGGAAAAGGACAGGGAGAGGCCGGAAATAAAGGTTCTAAATTGGGGGAAGGCCGATTTTAATAGGATAAGGCAGGATCTGGCCAAAATGGACTGGGATCAGCTGCTTGTAGGAAAATCCGCATCGGAGCAATGGGAGTCTTTCAGAAGGGAGATTGAGACCATACAATGGCAACATGTTCCCGTAAAGGTCAAGGGTGGTTCCAAGAACTCCAGGGAACCTTGGATGTCAGGGGATATACGAGAATGGATTAGGAAAAAAAGGAGGGCTTTTGGCAGATACAAAAGGCTAAAGACGGAGGAAGCCCTAGAGGAGTACAAAAAGTGCAGGGGGATACTTAAAAAAGAAATTAGGAGATCAAGGAGGGGCCATGAAATAACACTGGCGAGCAAAATAAAGGAAAATCCTAAGATGTTTTATAAGTATATTAAGGGTAAGAGGATGACTAGGGAAAAAATAGGGCCCATTAGGAACAAAAATGGCAATCTGTGTGTGGAGCCGGCAGATGTAGGAGGGGTTCTAAATGAATTTTTTGCATCTGTTTTCACTATGGAGAAGGACGATGTAGACATAGAAATACGGCAGGGGGACTGTGATATACTCGAACATACTAACATCGAGCGGGAGGAGGTATTGGCGGTTTTAGCAGGCCTAAAAATGGATAAATCCCCAGGCCCGGACGAAATGTATCCCAGGCTACTGTGTGAGGCAAAGGAGGAGATTGCGGGGGCTCTGACACATATATTCAGAACCTCTCTGGCCACAGGGGATGTGCCAGAGGACTGGAGAACCGCTAATGTAATACCATTATTCAAGAAGGGGAGTAGGGAAAAACCGGGGAACTACAGGCCAGTGAGCCTAACATCAGTGGTAGGAAAATTATTGGAAAAAATTCTGAAGGACAAAATTAGTCTCCACTTGGAGAAGCAAGGATTAATCAGGGATAGTCAACATGGCTTTGTCAAGGGAAGATCATGTCTGACTAATTTGATTGAATTTTTTGAGGGGGTGACTAGGCGTGTGGATGAGGGTAACGCAGTGGATGTGGTATATATGGATTTCAGTAAGGCCTTCGATAAAGTCCCCCACAGGAGACTGGTCAAGAAGGTACGAGCCCATGGAATCCAGGGTGCCTTGGCACTTTGGATACAAAACTGGTTTAGTGGCAGAAGGCAGAGGGTGATGGTCGAAGGTTGTTTTTGTGACTGGAAGCCTGTGGCCAGTGGGGTACCACAGGGATCGGTGCTGGGTCCCTTGCTGTTCGTGGTCTACATTAATGACTTGGATATGAATGTAAAAGGTATGATCAGTAAGTTCGCTGATGATACAAAGATTGGTAGGGTGGTAAATAGTGAGGAGGATAGCCTCAGTCTGCAGGACGATATAGATGGGTTGGTCAGATGGGCGGAACAGTGGCAAATGGAATTTAACCCAGAAAAGTGCGAGGTGATGCACTTTGGAGGGACTAACAAGGCAAGGGAATACACAATGAATGGGAGGACCCTAGGCAAGACAGAGGGTCAGAGGGATCTTGGTGTGCAAGTTCACAGATCCCTGAAGGCGGCGGAACAGGTAGATAAGGTGGTAAAGAAGGCATATGGGATACTTGCCTTTATTAGCCGAGGCATTGAATATAAGAGCAAGGAGGTTATGATGGAGCTGTATAAAACACTAGTTAGGCCACAGCTGGAGTACTGTGTGCAGTTCTGGTCGCCACACTACAGGAAGGATGTGATCGCTTTGGAGAGGGTGCAGAGGAGATTCACCAGGATGTTACCAGGGCTGGAGCGCTTCAGCTATGAAGAGAGACTGGGAAGATTGGGTTTGTTTTCCTTGGAGCAGAGGAGGCTGAGGGGGGACATGATTGAGGTGTACAAAATTATGAGGGGCACAGATAGGATGGATACTAAGGAGCTTTTTCCCTTTGTTGAGGGTTCTATAACAAGGGGACATAGATTCAAGGTAAAAGGCGGGAGGTTTAGAGGGGATTTGAGAAATAACTTTTTCACTCAGAGGGTGGTTGGAGTCTGGAACTCACTGCCTGAAAGGGTTGTGGAGGCAGGAACCCTCACAACATTCAAGAAGCATTTGGATGAGCACTTGAAATGCCATAGCATACAAGGCTACGGACCAAATGCTGGAATATGGGATTAGAGTAGACAGGGCTGATGGCCGGCGCGGACACGATGGGCCGAAGGGCCTCTATCCGTGCTGTATGACTCTATGACTCTCTCTATGACTAAAATCTCCACCTCACTCTGGAAGACTAGCTGGCACCAAAAATATTTAAATGATCTCGAGGCTGGAAGACCGGCCTGGGTCAGGCAGTAGTCATGCCACACCAGAGATGCACACCAGTTCTGCGAAAGAGAAACATCTGGGCTAATATGTTTGTCCTATACTGACCAAAATGTTATGATATTGTAAGTACCCGAAGTAAATAGTCTTGTCTGACTAAGATTAGTTGTATGTTTTTTAAGATATATAATCATCCTTCATTAAATGTTTCATGTATTTTAATTTAAAGAAATAGGCCTGGGAACTAAAACACTGAAAAGCAACATAGAGCTCCACAAAGCAGCTTGACAGTTTACTGCTTCCCTTGTTAATGTAGTCCCTGATTGAGGAACTATCTACTCACTATATTATCTCTTGTATAATTGATTTATGTTCAAGTGGAAAATACAGCATCAATTGCCATTAAAATGCTAGTCACAGCATTCGTTCTCTGAGTATCAACTGTCCAGAGTTCTTGTTTATTCAGAAGGTTGGGGAAAGAAAAGTGTTACGCATAAATTTCATTACTGTAATTGAGAATTTGTATAAATCAGTAAATTTTTGATATTTTCTTAGTGTGTAACATTACACACTAATAAAACTGGTAACATTGGGGTCTAAATTTAACTTGATTGCACCCGTATTATGGGCCTAAATTGGGCAAAAAACCAATTTAGCAGTGCAGACGCCCATGTCTGTTGTGCACTGCTAAGTTAGTTGGGGCATTTGTTTACTCGGCCCTGATGACCACCTGAAATGAGCGTAGACTTCATTTCAATATTGAAATAAGGCTCCTGCGCTCATTTCAGAGCCGGACTCACAAATCTATTTGCCCTAGTCGAAGCATTGCACATTACAAGCTCTGACTGGCATTTCCGGGTCTTGAGCTGCCTTCCCAGTAGTCCTTAAAGGGACTGCTGGAGGCCACTCAGAAAACTTGCAAAGTTGTGTTTTTTGTGGTGTTGGAAGGAGCAGATGGTTCCTCTGGCTGCATAAAACAACTGCAGGCTGCTAATGGCCTACCATTGCACCCCCCCCCCAACTACCCGATTGCCTCACCACCCACCCCCCTCCCATCCCGGACTGGGCCTCAGCACGGGCCAAAATTTTTAACGCCCCAACAGACGAGCTGCCTTAGACAAAGTGAAGAGCAAATGAACTGATCAGTTCTGTAAAGGAAACATTCCATTAACGACAATCTGATTTTTCTGTACTTGTATTTATTTGAGAAAGAGTACAGCACGATAAATATTCTGACTACGTTGGGCTATTAGTTCAGTAATTCTTCTCAGGGTTGGGACAGTATTGATAATAACTGCTGATGGTACTGTTGTAAATTCATGAAAGCCAGTGTTCTAACTGACAGATGCACATTCCAGAAACCACGAGGTTCCTATCCTAATTTTGTACAAAAGCTAAATGTTTTTCTTTTCATAACAATAGTTACAGCTGAAAGAAAAGGGATTACATTGCCTACTCCACAAAAGACTTTCATCAGTTGTGAAAGAAATATGGAGTATACCCTTTCAGGCACACAAAAGAATGTCTTGAGTTCATAGTTGTTGGTGATATATTTTGTTAATATATGAGATAGAATGATCTTTCTAGAATCTTAAATCAATCTCTAAATTCATATTAGAATGTTATGTCACTTGTCTGATGATAATCTACACACATATATTCCTATTTTTATTATTCACGTGACTGATTTCCCTTTTCACTCCACAGAATAATATATAGGATTACAAGGCCGGTTAGTTACACTGCAGTTTTTGTGTTGATCTGACGAGGCACTGAGTGGAAGCCAGGCTCTTTAGAGGGATGGAAAATTGGAAGAATCATAACTTGATTGCCCTTGTGCATCTCTTAGAAGCTACCTCAAGAGCAACCTTGAAGAGAACATTGGGAAAAGCTTGCTATTTTAGTAACAAGAGGTGCAGAGTCTGGGGTGACCAAAAGGGGAGAACAAATGAGTAAAAGTTAGAGCAATACAGACTGATGGTATCTCTTCAATATTCATTATGCTGCCCTACACAGGTAAATTGGATAACATTAACCTGTACTGTGCTATAGATGAGTTACCTCACAGAAGCCCCAACATGTGCGGTGAATGAGTAACTCTATATGCAATGTAAACTTCTAATTTGATATGTAAAAAATTGCCTTTTTTTCCCAAAGTTGCTCCACATCTAAAATGGATGGTAGAAAACAGAGGAAAAGGGTAAATGTAGTATTTTAAACTTTAAAAAAAAATGCTTTTTAGCATAGAATGTGTTCTGTTAGGGTAAAGTTAAAATAATTAAAGAAAAGAGAGAATGGGGAATAAGAGGAAAGGGAGACATAGTGTGTGGAAATTTTTTTTTGTGTTTGTTTTAGTTGTTTAGAGTTAATATTATTATAGTAATAATGCTACCTCTGACATTTAAATCATTTATTACTGTAAAATGAATTTACTTCATCAAAATTTGCGTTGGCTCAAAAATTAAAAGCTAAAGGATGGCACAAGAAGCTAGTAAGTCTAGTAGGTTTGTGGGGATTAAAAAGATTGAGGTAGTTAGAACATAAGAATATAAGAAATAGGAGCAGGAGTAGACCATATGGTCCCTCAAGCCTGCTCCGCCATTCAGTAAGATCATGGCTGATCTTTGGGCCTACACTTTCCTGCTCTATCCCCATATCCCTTGATTCCCTTAGAGTCCAAAAATCTGTCGATCTCAAACTTGAATATACTCAACGACTGAGCATCCACAGCCCTCTGGGGTAGAAATTTCTCCTCATTTTGGTCCTAAATGGCTGCCCCGTTATCCTGAGACTATGCCCCCTAGTTCTAGACTCTCTAACCAGGGGGAAACAACTTCTCACCATTTACCCTCTAAGAATTTTATACATTTGAATGAGATCACCTCAGCCCAGTCTACTCAATCTCTCCTCATAGGACAACCCTCTCATCCCAGCAATCAATCTAGTGAACTTTCATTGCACCGCCTGTAAGGCAAGTATATCCTTCCTTAGGTAAGGAGACCAAAACTGTACACGGTACTCCAGGTGTGGTCTGACCAAAGTCCTGTACAATTGCAGCAAGACTTCCTTACTCTTGTACTCCAACCCCCTTGCAATAAAGGCTAACACACCATTTGCCTTCCTAATTGCCTGCTGTACCTGCATGTTAACATTCTGTGTTTCATGTACGAGGACACCCAAATCTCTCTGAACACCAACATTTAATAGTTTCTCACATATAAAAAATATTCTGTTTTTCTGTTATTCCTACCAAAGTGAATAACCTCACATTTCCCCACATTATACTCCAACTGCCACCCTCTTGCCCATTCACTTAACCGGCCTATATCCATTTGCAGATTGGTTTAAATTGCCCAATAAACTCGTTACAGCTCCTCTTACAGTTACAGAAACACATACTGATTTGGAAGAAAGCTAAAAATAGTTTTTCACTTTTTCTGAAGACTATAATGACACATCTGACCGTTTAACTTACATTTCGTGAACAAAAATAGAAAATTCCTAGATTCAGCTTTTGTTGTGATGGTGACTGAATTGAATTCCAGAAAAAAAAGTTCAGTGAAAGTGACAACCCTTCACGAGTTCATTTAAAATTACCATGACAATATTGGGAGTGACAAGCCTCAATGCACACAGCAATGGCACTGGTGTAATCCTTGACTTGATCTGCATACAAGTTTCATACTGCTTTAAAACTTCACGAATGGTGTTGTGCCTGTATAGTAACTTCAGCCTTTAACAGGACGAATACTAAGCAGCTGTGTGGGATGTTCAGATCACTACAGTAAGTCGGTTTACTCCGCTATATTAGAGGCAGATCTTTGCAGCAGTAAAATCGGCAAATGCAGCCAGCATTTAACCACGTGGAACTAAACTGGTGCTATTTTCAAAACAGCAGTCTCTATAACAGCCGGGTGCGGAATGAAAGACGCCTCGATCATTCGGTTGAGTATTTATACATTGTTTTGATGCAAGTATCTTTCGGGAGCCTACAGCTCAGTTGATTTATTCGGACTGTTAACGATTATGAATCCGAGTTTTAATTTTGCTTTTGAATCCAGAGAGACTCCTTTGATAGCGTCTCACTAAACGACATCTTTTCTCAGGCTGAAAGGTTGAGAAGCAGCTTCGACCAGGCAGGGTTTGCCAAAGAAGACATAACAGCCTGGAATTAGGAACAGTTTGCACTGGTATCATAAATACTGTCACTTAGTGTGATTTAATATAAAACCAGTGAAAAAATCTTTACTGATTTTTTTTATTAATCACGCTAAACAGAACTGTCAGAAATCATCGTTTGATATTTACACTGTTCCAAGCTTGTTACTGGGTTATGTGTTGAGTTATTTAAATAAGATCAGACTGCATTGCATATTTTGATAATGTAATGCATGAAGACAAATCAGAAAATTTCTAACCCCTAAGTTTAGAAAATCACATACTATTTATAATTAAATGTTATAATTGATCTTAATCTTTATTTTTAATTTTAATATCAAATTCGGCACACAATAGGTTTTCCTATCTCAAAAACATTTAAAAATATTATTTTGAGTGTTTAATTTCATACATCTGGTTTTCTGCAGATTTAACCTTTAACCTTTCAGCAAAGTTTGGACCTATCATTACTTACTGTAATCTTGTAGAACATTGCTACATGTTGTAGAATGTGCATTTAGTTGTAATGTAACTGAATGTATTTTTTTAAATATTCTGTCATATACCATATAGCTGTGTAATAGGCATCAAATACAAAGAAAACATTGGGCCTAATAATCTGTAAATTTCTAGTGAAATCCATTGTAGCTCTCTATTCCACACAAAAGAGCCACTGGGCTATACTGAGAGCTTGATCTTAGAACAGGAAAAGTGATATTGTCAAGGAAGGTTTCTTTAAAACAATTGGTTAACAATTTGTCCATAATATAGAAAAGTTACAAAGTTATGTATGTCGTTAACATTTGAAAGCGAAGTTTAAGAAAACAGAATTCGTTGAGCTTGTAATGTGCATAAAGTGAATCATTATTTAGAATTATTTCATGAACAAATGAACCAGCAAAAATAGCTGGCTGAAGTGCACAAACCAAAGAAAGGTAAGACCTGAGTTTTATTTGAGTGTTATTTGTAGTCATTAGGATATTGAGATGGTGTGACCTGTAAATGACATCAGCACAACTATTATATATTACTCTAATTCATTATGATGTTGAAAAGCCTATCATCATCTGTCCTGACAATCCTTTAAAGGCACATGTGAGGAGTAGAATATAACTATCATGACAAATGCTAGCTCCAGCTTTAGATTACATGACAGAAAGGGTCAATTATATAAGAGTTTGATAACGTGCCAAATGAGACACCTGAGGGCAGATTTTGTAAATGGGCACTCCTCGCAGGGACCGTCTTTGACCATTGCAAGTGAGAGGTAGGAAATCACAGGCACACTCCCCTATATTTTCCACTATTAATTATAATGGACTGAAAATCAGAGCGGGGGGATGGGGACGTGCCCAATATTCGCTCCTGGCAGGTGAAGCTATGTGCTAGAAGCACATGATCATAAAATCAGCCCTTAACTGCAAAGATTAAGACCCATGGTATTAAAAGTAATGTGACAGGGATGGCTGAAAGATATAAAACAGAGAGTAGGAGTAAATGGATGATTATTGTCTCGGTCGCTGTGTAACTTTTACTCTCAATCGGTGTATAGCTCTCTCTCTTCCTGCTATTTAATCAGAAAATGCTGCAAATACTCAGCAAGTCAGTCAGCATCTGTGGAGAGAACAGGCAAGTTAACGTTTCAGGTGTGGCCCCTTTGTTAGTTCTGACGAAGAGCCTACCCCTGAAACATGAACTTGCCTGTTCTCGCCACAGATGCTAAGTGATCTGCTGAGTGTTTGATTTTCTGTTTTTGCTCCAGATTTCCAGCATCCAAAGCTATTATTCAATCAGCTTTTGTATGTTTGTACAAAGTGATCCAATACTTTCTCGCTGGGAACTGCATTAAATTTGAATATTTTGATAATTATGTGGAGTATTTTTAAAATTATATTTTTAAAAAGTTTTAATGCATGTTTTCCCTTTCAGATGGCTTCTAACGACCACTTTAGTGTGGAATACCCTGGGGACCCCTATCCTGGGGACTTAATTGAAATATTTAGACCTGCGTATCAACATTGGGCCCTGTACCTGGGAGATGGTTATGTTATAAATGTGGCACCTTTAGGTAAGATAAATGAAGAAAAGAAACAATTAGTGCTGCACAAATGTTGTCTCTGCTCTGAGTTTAAATTTGAAAATTTAGCAACTAATTCTTAGTTAAAAAATGGGCCTTAAAAACTGTACTGTCCTGAATCTTAAATCGAGTGCTAATCCTAATAAATAAAGACATTCTATCTAAACACTAACACCATACCCCATTCCCACCGACCCTACTGCTTTCACCCATATTTAATCCTTTATTCAGATCCTCCTGTTACAGTTTCTTGCCATTGGCACCTCCAAAATAGAGGACCAAGTACCCTGATAGATTGGTTCTCAATGTGTTATCACAGACTGTGACAACACGCAAGCGTTCTCTTCCATCAACCTCATCACTGGCCTTGCTAGCGACACCCACATCCCATGAATGAATAAAAAAAATTGTGGCATTTTTATATCAAAGAACTTAATGCAGCTGAAGCAATCATGTTTATTTTTGAAATGTTTATTTTTGTATGGATAAAAACCAAGTAATTAAAGCAGATCGACAGCTGTAATGACGTTGGAAGATTTTACATTATTATTATAAAATCATATTTATAGTGTGGATATTTTCTTTTTAACAAACACACAATTGAATTTTTTTTTTGTCATTTTAGTCTTGTACTAAACTTGGGCTTTTGCATTCTGCAGATGAGGGGCCACCTGCTTCATTCACTAGTGCAAAGTCAGTTTTCAGCAGGAAAGCAATGGCAAAAATGCAACTACTTAAAGATGTTGTTGGAAAAGACACTTTTAAAATAAATAATAAATATGACGACAACCATACTCCTTTGCCAGTGGATGAAATTGTTAAGCGAGCAGAGTTCCTGATTGGTCAGGAGGTGTCCTATGATTTGTTGGGAAATAACTGTGAACATTTCGTCACTTTACTTCGTTATGGTGAGGGTGTGTCTGATCAGGTACGTGACTTGAAAAAATTCCGTCCTAACAATGTCTCATGCAAGATTATTTTGCACAAGGCCAATGTAATGTACTCAGCTTCAGTGAAGAAGGCACAGGTAAGATGCAGATCTCAGGCTGGTACATGAATCACTGCAGATTTGGATTTCCTTGCACTGATAGCTGATAAAGGTCCCTTACAGATTTGTGCAAGCACAGAGCAACACCCTTAGATAACAACATTAATGCAATAGTATTGCTGAATGAGTATTAAAGTATCGCAGTGAAAAGATTACGTGAATATGAACCAAATACTTCTCTATATGCAAAGAATTGACATCAACAAGCACTTTGTAAAATGCATCCTATCAATTACTGATTAGCTTTGAAGTGCAAATTTGTATCAAGGTTTTTTTTTGAATCACCATATTGTGAAACATTTCTCTAATATCTACTTTTTAATTATGGATATTTTTTACTGAGTTTATAGGTTTTGACAGGTGTCATTCAAAATGATTTTTTTTGTTTCCAACAACAACAACAACTTGCATTTATATAGCGCCTTTAACATAGTAAAACATCCCAAGGCACTTCACAGCAATGTTATCAAACAAAATTTGACACCAAGCCACGTAAGGAGATATTAGGACAGGTGACCAAAAGCTTGGTCAAAGAGGTAGGCTTTAAGGAGCATCTTAAAGGAGGAGAGAGAGGTAGAGAAAGTGGAGAAATGAAAGGAGGCATGACGACAGGAGAGAGGTGCCAAGGAGTGATAAAGAGAAAAGAAGAAGAAAAAGGGAACTAGAAGTGATGTACTCGGGTCCAGAATCGCATCCAAAATGCGCACATGAATGGATACAGGGAAACTCAAGTTACATAACAAGATTAGGATAGATATGTCCTGGTCATAAAGGGGGAATAGAGAGGAGAAAATAGGAGGTAGTCCAAGAGTGAGGATTATTAAATAACCTATCACCAATGAAGTCATGAGTTGGTTACAGTCATCCTTAGAAATTGAAATAAAAGCATATTTCAGAAATAGACATTAAGTATTTTATTTGACAAACTTATATTTTTAAGATTTGGAAAAATATTTTTTTAATACACTTTTTTTTTAATCTTTAAAAGTGGAGCAAACATGATCAACTGCCAGGTACGTTCACTTTGTGACATATCAACTTTCCACAGCAGCCAACATATCATCTAATCAATAGGTTCCCAAAACTGCTGACCAGTTGTATTAACGCTTTGTTAAATCCACTTTTGTTTCCTCAGGCAAACAGAGCTATGAATGCCATTGGCTTTGTAACGGCTGCCGCTGGTGCCTTCTCACTGATTGGACTGTTTCAAAATAGGTCAAGGCAAAGAAATTATTGAAGAATGTACCGGAATAAGAGGAAAGTAATTGTATATGAAAACTGATGCAAATTAAAAATAAATGAACAAAAATATGGTTTGATCTCTTTTGTTACTATAATTTAGTATGTTTTAAAATTTTATATTCAACTACCTTTAGCCAAATTGTTCATTTATTTTTCTGAGAAAAATTTAGGCAATTTTAAATGATTGTAAGCTTAGAAAACATTGTCTAAGTGACATTAAATTAATATAATATTCCTAAATATTTTTTGATAATGTATTTCACTGTACAAATTTTAACTAATATTTTCAAATTTATAGTAAATTTTACATGTACATTAACTGTACGATGTAAGTCAGTGGGTTGTTTACATTTAATTACAAGGTAAAGTGCAAAATTTATATGTAGTTAGGAAAGCTGACAGATATGCAGTATCCAGATAAATAATAAACTTGCCTATACTTAGAGCTGTATGCAAAGGAGGTTGGTTGTGTATTACCATTTTTTTAATGCTCCAAAAAAGACAGAAATAATCGAAGAGATGCAGGCAGACACGTGCAAAAGGAAAGGAAGAGATACAGAAACTGTAATTGATTTGGTGATAGACAAAAGCAGTTTTGGCACTTACCCAAGTTCTTTATGAACCTGCTGTATAATGGTTAAGAGTACTTTCATCTTTTTCTAAAGAATACCATTGTAATTTGCATAACATGTAAACAAATCAAAATGAACTAGTAATGTAAGACAAAAAACAAGTGTCATACAGGGATAGATGGAGAAGGAGATACACAGACAGACAGGGATAATTGGAGGAGTGACAGAAGCAGACAGGAATTGATGGAGAAGGAGTGATAGAGACAGACAGTGATTGAGGAGAAGAGACAGACACGGATAGTTGGAGAAAAAGAGACAGGGACAGATGGGGATGGGGTAACAGGGATAACTGAAAAGGAAGAGATAGAAAAATACAAGGCATTGTAGAGAGGGATATATTAAGGATAGAGAGTGAGACGAAGACCGTGAATTTCCTCAGATGTTCCTCGAATTTCACTGTACATTAGTGGGGTTTCCAACAAAGCTACGGCGGTGAAGGAGGAGCAGCTCTGAGGAAATTACCAGCCCAAGAGATGAAGAGGGATAAAACTCAACAATAAAATCCCGAAGACTGAAATGAGACAGATGATGAAAAAAATCCCTAAAATGTTGTTTTGAGAAGAGAAAATTATCAAACAGTTCAATGCTTCTTTATGGTGAGTTTTAATTTTTTTATAGTAGAAAGTCACTTGTGTGCAACTCTTGCAGTTGAGATGATGCATTGTTAATAAGGCACTAAATGTTGGCTGGTGCTTGATGGAAAATGAAATGTTAAAATAGCTTTATAAATTTGCCCAAGTAATTTTAAAGAACAGATTATATATAACCAGGATTTACAAATGTCTTATTTGTAAACAAATGATTTGTTGTGTATTAAGGAACATGTAAAGTTACTTGAGCATGGGATAAATTTGCATCTATCCACCTCCACCTCATAAGTGGACTGGACTACATTCCAAATATGGACCATGATGCTTTACATATAGTTGGAATCTGTGCAGAAAGTTGCAAAAATACATGACATTCATTAAAAATGTATGTATTTATTTGATTTGTCTTCCTCTTTGTGTAGATGAAACTCAATGTATGGACAAGCACTGATCATCAACCTACGACGGGCAATGATATTTCTCATGATAGAGCTGATGGAATGGCTGTGGCATGAGTACCACTGCAATGGCCCATCTGAGATTTTCTTTTAAACTTTGAAACAAAATTTAAAGGTTGCCTGTGCGGTGGCCACAATTAGTACCATTGCAGTCGGTGCACAGTACTAATGGTGCAAAAACCATACTTTCCAGTTGCATTTGCTACTGATGCACTTCGCAGCTATCCTCAGGGAGAAAAACTATTTTTCCACCTTCTTCTCCTAACTAAATTTTCCTTAATTTAGGTAGGCAAAAGGAGCTACAGCACAAACATCTGGGTCCAATGTCTTAATAATGATTGTTGGGAAATCCACCAACAGTTATGCTTGAGCACTGTAAAAAAGACTTCCCCCTCTCCTCCCAACTGGAAAAGTCAGAGTGAAGACTGGGATTCAAACTCATAGGGGGGATTTTTGCCCCCCCACCCATCGGGTGGAGGGGGGTTAAAATTCAGAAGTGGGAAACCCAACCCCAACCCATCTCCAACTTCCAGTTTTAGCGGAGGCGGGCGGATTGGGGAGGGTGGGTGACTAACCTGCTCTCCAGAGGTGGACCTGATATTTAAATATTATAATGAAGCTGCGTGCCTTAAATTATTTTAGGACAGTTAGAAATTTAATGGCCGTCAGCCGGGTTTCCCAGGGCTCAGGAACCCCGGCAGCTGAAGGGAGGTGAGAACAGCTGGATCCAGCAGGTAGGTGCCTTTCCAGCAGTGCTCCCCCTCCCCACCGGCCCTCCAAGCTAACCTGCTTCCCTCTCCACGATCCGATCTCCCCACCATGATCAGACTTCCCCCTCCCTCCCTGCGATCGGATCGGCCATCCACTCCCCCCACCTCATCTCCCCCCGGCCTGCGATCTCCTCTCCGCACGCCCCCCCCCACCACCCAATCTCCTCTGAGCCCCCCGACCCACGATCTGTCCCTCCCTGGCTGCAGCCTGACGCCACAGGCCTTCTTGCCCGACATCCAGCCAGCCTCTCAATCTGGTTGGCTGCCGGCTGGGACTGGAGACCAAAAATTTAGCAGGACCTCCGGGAAACCTAGATTTCCGGATTTCCCGGCCATTACACCTCCCCCCCACAACATTCTTCCGTAAATATCGGGGCCATAGTCACTAGACTGTGGTGTTGTATTAAGGTAATGAAATAAAACTATATTACGATAAAGGTAGGTGCCAGGTAGTTGGATAATGCTGATTAGAAGCTGAATTGAGATTGCCTAGAAGAATTTCACTGAGGTCTTTCAATAGTAGAGTTTAAATCCATCAGTCAGGACAATTTGAAACTAACACGAGCCAGAGGTTAAAAGGGCGTTTGAATACTGCCTTACTCAAATTCCCCCCAATCACTGCAGTACATTTTTAATCAAGTGATATAATCAGATTTAACTCAATGCATAATCAAATAGCATTTTATAAGCATGTTAAAACCTGAGCCTAAATCAAATGAATTGTTAATAACTTAATTTCTATCTCTACTGATGTAACTAGTGCTACTGTGTTATACTTTGAGTGCTAACAAGGCTCTACTCTTCAACATTTAAACCTCTCATCTATAATAAAATGTGATATACTGCAGAAGAAAATCAGACAGGAAATTGAAAAGGAGCAATAAATATTTTTAAAGTTTTTATTCACTAAAATGAACAATTTTCATTTTAAAAATATACCTGGTTTAATGACTTTCACAGTTTGTCCAGCAAAGCTGTACTTGCATCCCAAAGGATTACAACGTTAATCCAGGGGCAGATTAGCAGACTGGGGCCTGCCCCTGGTAAAAATCACCGTAAGGCAGAAGAACTGCATACAACTGCTGGATCAAAATATTTTAGCATTTAAAAATACTGTCGGAAGGTGGCAAGGCAGAGTCAGCAGATTCGTTACAATATAAATACTGACATCTGCCATTCCAATTCACAAGTTACAAACAGTTCAGATATAAGGAACCTTAGAAACAAAGGTAATAATCTTTAATGAACAAAAATACTCTCCAAAGAAAAGAAACGCCATAATAATAATGGAACAGAGTTTATTTGAAGCAAGGCTCCAGTTGCAAGGGGATCGACGTCACGCTGTGGGTTGTGCAGAGGGGGTGGAGGGGCCCTGAATGTTTTTGGTGCCCCGGGCTTCAAGAATTCTTAATCCGGCTCTGCATTAATCATTTATGGATACATTCCCCACAACTGTGGCACCTGGGAAATTCCCAATACTAATGGGACAGAGTTGCCACGTTGTAGGAATGAATTTTCAGTGAGATTATAGATCGATCAAGGGATCAAATTCAAATATCTTTCTGATCACCACCTTGTAAAAATGTTCAGGTGTTAGGTGCTGGACTCACTGTTTACATTTTTTAGGCAATTATTGCAATGCAATTGCTCAATTCACATTCTCCATTTAAACAGATACAATAATTTTAGTATAATAATGCAAAGCTGCACATGCAAAGACAAAATAGTGCATAATATAGGAAATTAAAAAATAAAGTGAGGTTTTGAAAATTTTCAGTGAGATGGGAAACAGTTAAAAACTGAGATTTAACAGGATTGCTGTTTTCTTCACTAAGTCAATGAAAGCTTAGACCGGTGCTGGATGTGGATGTTCCCACATTTACAAGTTGATATGGAAAGTTGCAGAGATGGTTAATCAATGAAAATGAATTATGTAGATTATTTGCTATTGGTTGTTCATGGTCCAGGACACCGTTACAACAGACAGTAAGGACGCGACTTATTCAGTCTTCCCATCCAATCTGCACTGCTGTCTTCAAGTTCCAGATAGATTTAAATCTTGTTTCAGAAACATGGTGGACATAATTGTGTAAGCACATAATAAGCTTTTCAAATAGCTCCGTTGTATTGGTATTTTTGATTGAATAGTTTGTATGAGTCATAACAGTAAACAGAAAGTTCTCTAGAACAAGGTAAAAGTGAATTGTTGAAAATTCTCAAATGATTTTCAGAGTATCTATATCATACAGAAACAAATGTGATTACATAAAAAAATCATTGACATTAATTTTACATTCATTATTGTACCTTATGATGTATTAAAAACTGTTTACCAAAGACCGTTAGTTGGAAATATTTACAGGTGGAATGATACCACAATGTGAAACTAAAATTTCTTGCCAGTGCTATAAATAAGCATTTTGAATGTCCTCTTTATTATAGTTTCCTTCATCATTTTGGTTTGAAGTAGAACTTGCATATCCATTTGATGCCTCTTTAGAGATTTTGTCATGTTCGTAGCTCATATTAGAATATGCTTCCAGAACTTCTTCCTCCATGATGCAAAATGTTGTATAGTCGGAATCATCTTCTGGAGGCCAGTTTGGCTCTTTCTTTATTATTCTTTGCATCTTCTTATAACGCCTCATAGACTTTACTTTACAACATTTTTTAAGGAATAGCCAGAGGTGTCTGTTTTCTATTATAATTTTCTATTAAAATAACATAATATCGGCTTCATTTCATGAATTAATTTTTCTTCAATTAACTTATAGTTTTAATTTCCTTTTGAGCCAAGCAACTTGTTCTAAATGAAAATGTTCATATAGAATGATATTTCATTCCACTGTAGCTTGTTTGCTTTTGCCATTGTGCTGGGAGAGTAATAAACTAATCGATCTCCTGTTGTGTTGCATACAGGGATCAAGGCCAAGAGTAGTCTTTCATTGAAGTTTTCAAGATATTAAGGGGAACTGATAGCGTAGATAGAGAGAAACTATTTCTGCTGGTTGGGGAGTCTAGGACTAGGGGACATAGCCTAAAAATTAGAGCCAGGACTTTCAGGAGTGAAGTTAGGAAACATTTCTACACGCAAAGGGTAGTAGAAGTTTGGAACTCTCTTCCACAAATGGCAGTTGATGCTAGCTCAATTGTTAATTTTAAATCTGAGATTGATAGCTTTTTGGTAACCAACGGTATTAAGGGATATGGGGTTAAGACGGGTATGTGGAGTTAGGTCACAGATCAGCCATGATCTCATTGAATGGCAGAACAGTGTCGAGGGGCTAAATAGCCTACTCCTGGTTTTATGTCTTTAGGTGAAGCTGAGTTAAAAGGCAGGAGATAATTGGATCAGGGAGTGCAGGTGTAAGCTTTCTAATAAGATATAGACAGATACAGATAAAGTATATGCATATTTAGTCCCCATTTTAAAGACATACATTCATCCTTATAAAATTTTGATTTAATACTCTTCAATCTCCTGCAGCGTTGCACATGGGGAGTCAAAACCAAGTGTAGTCTTCAGATGAAGTGGGTTAGGGCCAGGCAATAATTGTACCAGGGCATACAGATGTAATTCAGTCTCCACTTTAAAGTCATCCATTCTGTCCTTATTTTTATGTTTCCATTACAAATTCTTATGTCCACATTTATAGTGCAAACTGCTTATGCAAAACTTGTCATGCTATAATTGCAGCCTCCTGCTAGTGGTGGCACTGCAGCACCTCCACTAGGGAGGGTACAATTACAGGCTGACAAGTTTTACATAGGCAGTTTCCATTATAAAGGTGGACATCGGAATTTATAATGGAAAAAGCTAACAAGAAGAGCAGGCAGATGTAAGATTTTTAATATATTATAAATTACTTAAAGTCAAATAGCAAAACTTATGGCAGTTTGGAAATTAGAGGAGCAGAATTGTTTGGAACATAAAAGTTTCTCTGTAGTTGTCTGAAGAGTTGGGAAATGCAAAACTGAGACATTAAAGTGTCACCATTGGCACAAGGATGTCATTACAGTATGGCAAGTTTACGTAGGCAGTTTCCATTATATATGGACAAGGAATTTATAATGGAAAAAATGACACAGAAGTGTGACAAAAAATAACATAAAGTAACATTTTGTAGACAGGAAGTTCATGCAAACATAAGAATTTTAATAAGATGTAAATGGTGTGAAAAACACTGAGAAGTGGCTTCTTATGATAGAATGTTGTTGACGTGTCAGAGTAAACTAAACACAAATTTTGTAGTGCGTTTACATTGCCTGTAGCCTCCTATGGCAGCTCCACATTTTGTGACATATCGTCAAGGTAAATGGGACACAGCTCAGAGCTGGTACACACCACAAAAATAGGTCGTTTTGGTGTGTGCTTTTGACTGCAAGATGAATCTAAAGCAGCATGCCATCATAGTTAGAGGTAGAGTAGCTGAAGTGTTCACATCTGCCCTCTACAGACCAGTCAAGTGATTTTGCTTTCGACGGCCTGCATAAACATTCTGCACCACTGTGAAAGATATTGGCCCCTGGGAAGAAGTTGCTGGTTGCACATGCTCAAGCATGCGTCATCCAGCTGCTTTAATATTAACCTAGCTGCTGTAAAAACTGTTTCTCAATACGAAGGCAGTGGTCGCTACCGTCAGTATTAGAACTGCTCCACGTTCTGCAATTTAAATGCAGCATAAAATTGTGAATGCCCTTATCTCCTGAACAATTCATATATATATATATATAATTCAGCGTCTACATAGCCTACTTGGTCCATTAGTTTGTAGTCACAAGCCAAAAGCAGCTTTGCAAATATGTGCTTGGATGCAGTCTGCTAATGTTTAATGATAGGTGATAGTTTACTGGAGCATCCATTCTCTCATAACATTAAAAAGGTATCACATAAAATTTAAAAATTTCCCCAATGAGTCACTTTTAAAATGTGACTTTGCTTTGAGCTGAAGTTACACTGCAGCCGGTGCAAACAAATTGGTCTGAGACAGCCTCCTGGCAGGTATTTGTGCACTTGGACATAACTTGTAAACCACTTTTTGCTGATGCACACCTGAAACCTGATGTGAAAGTGGCAGTATAACTGTAGTCTTAGACAGTGTGATGGGTTCTGATTTCAACATTGTCAAGGTTGAAGGAGGAGGAAGATTCACAAATATCAAGATACACACTCCAGGCACAAGAACACCAAAAAAAAAGCATGGTACTCCTACTTACCTCAATGGCCATTATAACAAAAAAATGAACAAGAACCATGACCAGAATGTAAACCCTCCAGCTTCTTGGGATGCAAACAAGCTGCCAAAAGAAAAGAAGTTTCACATTACAATGTTAAATTAAACTATTGATATGTTATCTGTTCCATTGATTTATGGTGATCGAATATATGAAATTGCATTTTTATCACAAAAGTATTGTGGGAGTGTTAGCTGTATTTTCTGGTTCAAATTGTGTGATTGTGGATTTATTTTCGTGGAAATTGTATATCAGGGACCTTCATATAATTACATTTGTTTATTTATGTTAACAATGAATTTTGTGTTTTACCTTTTTTAAAGTGCAGGAAGCAAAGGATAATGGTAGGTAAGATATTGCAGGTTGCATACAAGCAGGCATGTAGCAGTACTGGGGGAGGGGGTACATATGGTTTGGTACTATTGGGAATGTGGTCTGGGGTCTAGGGGCAGTTGAAAGGGGTGTAGGTTGTAACAGAAATGGAGTGGTATTATGGTCTGCGAGTATTGGGGAGCAATGTCCTTGGGTCTCAGGGTAGTGGGTGGGGGTCTGGGTTCTAGGTTCTTGGAATACTGTGAATGTTGTGCTGGGAGTGTGGAAGTGGTAGGAGAGTGATGTTGCAGTATTTGAGCACTCAGACAGGGTTAGAAGGATGTGGGGGCATTGGGATGGGATCTTTGTCGGCATGGGAGTACTGGATGGGAGAGGCCCTGAGTGGGAACAGTGGGAAAGGAGTTGCAAATTCTGAAAGCACTGGGAGTGGTGTTCCAAGGTCTGGGAGAAACGAGAAGTGGCTGATGAGGTTTGGGAGAAGTGGACAAGGTGCTGGGCTCTGGGGCCACTGGTGGGTTGGGATCAAGGAATTTGGAGCAAGGTACTGGTCACATGGTACAGAAATACTGGGGAAGGGAATGGACACCTGGGGTGTAGAATCCTGGGGTCCAGTAGGATTGAAGGGAACAGGGTGAGATATTAATGGAAGGCTAGGATCTGGTAGTATTTTAGGGAAGGATAGTGAAGGAGAATGAAGACTGTAAGTCCATGATTTCTGCTACCCTCTTCCATAAATTTTACAATAGTACTTTTGCAGCATTGAGCTGAAAAGCCCGTTTTAGTTACTTAAAGTACCTAGCTGTGCTTATATTGAATATTGGTAATTACAGTATAAGCGCACAACAAGCTTTAAAAAAGGAAAACACAGCTTTCCACTGAGGGCTGGAAAAACCATTTGTAGTCCAAGAGAAGCCCTCTGGCTATATTGTCAAAATGCTTTTCCAACTTCCAGTCTTGGATTAGCCACAATTTCCTCCAGTTAAACACTGGGAAAATCAAAGCAATCATCTTCAGCTCCTGCCACGAACTCCATAGCCTTGCCACTGATTCCATATCCCTTTCTGGCCACTGTCTCAAGTTGAACCAGATTGCTTGCAACCTCAGCATCCTATTTGATTCCAAGCTGAGCTTCCAAATGCATGTCTTCTCCATCACAAAGATTGCCTACTTCCACCTCTGTAATATCCCCTGCCTCTGCCCCTACCTCCATCCATCTGCCGCTGTAACCCTCATCAGTAGAGAGTAAGATGAAGCAGAGAAAAGGGGCGTACGACAGATGTCAGGTTAATAGTGCAAGTGAGAACCTGGCTGAATACAGAAAGTTCAGGGGGGAGGCAAGAAAGGAAATAAGAGGGGCAAAGAGAGAATATGAGAATACATTGGCGGCTAACATAAAAGGGAATCCAAAAGTCTTCTATAGGCATGTAAACAGTAAACAGGTAATAAGAGGAGGGGTGGGACCGATTAGGGACCAAAAAGGAGATCTACGCATGGAGGCAGAGGGCATGGCTGAGGTACTAAATGAGTACTTTGCATCTGTCCTTACCAAGGAAGAAGATGCTGCCAAAATCACAGTTAATAAAGAGGCTGTTGAGATACTGGATGGGCTAAAAATTGATAAAGAGGAGGTACTAGAAAGGCTAGCTGTACTTAAAGTTAATAAGTCACCCGGTCCGGATGAGATGCATCCCAGATTGCTGAGGGAAGTAAGGGTGGAAATTGCGAATGTACTGGCCATAATCTTCCAAACATCCTTAGATACGGGGGGGCGGTGCCAGAGGACTGGAGAATTGCAAATGTTACACCCTTGTTCAAAAGATGGTGTAAGGATAAACCCGGCAACAACAGGCCAGTCAGTTTAACCTCATTAGTGGAGAAACTTTTGGAAACGATAATCTGGGACAAAATTAACAGTCACTTGGACAAGTGTGGATTAATAAAGGAAAGCCAGCACAGGCAAATTGTGTAAAGGCAAATTGTGTTTAACCAACTTGATTGAGTTTTTTGATGAGGTAACAGAGAGGGTTGATGAGGGCAATGCGGTTGATGTGGTATATGTGGACTTTCAAAAGGAAAGTGATAGACTTCAAGACGACATAGACAAGCTGGAGGAATGGGCGGACACGTGGCAGATGAAATTCAACACAAAAAAGTGTGAAGTGATGCATTTCGGTAGGAAGAACGAGGAGAGGCAATATAAACTAAAGGGTACAATTCTAAAAGGGGTGCAGGAACAGAGACATCTGGGGGTATATGTGCACAAATCATAAAAGGTGGCAAGGCAGGTTGAGAAAGCGGTTAAGAAAGCATATGGGATCCTGGACTTTAAAAATAGATGCACAGAGTACAAAAGCAAGGAGGTTATGATGAACCGTTATAAAACACTAGTTCCGCCACAACTGGAGTATTGTGTCCAGTTCTGGGCACTTCACTTTAGGAAGGATGTGAAGGCCTTAGAGAGGGCGCAGAAGAGATTAACTAGAATGATTCCAGTGATGAGGGACTTCAGTTACGTGGATAGAATCTACCTGTTGCAAATGCATCTGCCCATGACAGTATGGGTAGGAGTGACCATCGCACAGTCCTCGTGGAGACGAAGTCCCGTCTTCGCACTGAGGACACCATCCAACGTGTTATGTGGCACGATCACCGTGCCAAGTGGGACAGATTCGGAACAGATCTGGCAGCTCAAAACTGGCCATCCATGAGGCACTGTGGGCCATCAGCAGCAGCAGAATTGTATTCCAGCACAATCTGTAACCTCATGGCCCGGCATATTCCTCACTCTACCATTACCAACAAGCCAGGGGATCAACCCTGGTTCAATGAGGAGTGTAGAAGAGCATGCCAGGAGCAGCACCAGGTGTACCTTAAAACCTGGTGAAGCTACAATTCAGGACTACATGCATGCTAAACAGTGGAAGCAACATGCTATAGATAGAGCTAAGCAATTCCACAACCAATGGATCAGATCAAAGCTCTGCAGTCCTGCCACATCCAGTCGTGAATGGTGGTGGACAATTAAACAACGAATGGGAGGAGGAGGCTCTCTAAACATCCCCATCCTCAATGATGACGGAGTCCAGCACTTGACTACAAAAGACAAGGCTGAAGAGTTTGCAACCATCTTCAGCCAGAAGTGCCGAGTGGATGATCCATCTCAGCCTCCTCCCGATATCCCCACCATCACAGAAGCCAGTCTTCAGCCAATTCAATTCATTCCACGTGATATCAAGAAACGGCTGAGTGCACTGGATACAGCAAAGGCTATGGGCCCTGACAACATCCCGGCTGTAGTGCTGAAGTCTTGTGCTCCAGAACTAGCCGCGCCTCCAGCCAAACTGTTCCAGTACAGCTACAACACTGGCATCTAACCGACAATGTGGAAAATTGCCCAGGTATGTCCTGTCCACAAAAAGCAGGACAAATCCAATCCGGCCAATTACTGCCCCATCAGCCTACTCTCAATCATCAGCAAAGTGATGGAAGTTGTCGACAGTGCTATCAAGCGGCACTTACTCACCAATAACCTGCTCACCGATGCTCAGTTTGGGTTCCGTCAGGACCACTCGGCTCCAGACCTCATTACAGCCTTGGTCCAAACATGGACAAAAGAGCTGAATTCCAGAGGTGAGGTGAGAGTGACTGCCCTTGACATCAAGGCAGCATTTGACCGAGTGTGGCACCAAGGAGCCCGAGTAAAATTGAAGTCAATCGCAATCGGGGAAAACTCCAGTGGCTGGAGTTATACCTAGCACAAAGGAAGATGGTAGTGGTTGTTGGAGGCCAATCATCTCAGCCCCAGGACATTGCTGCAGGAGTTCCTCAGGGCAGTGTCCTAGGCCCAACCATCTTCAGCTGCTTCATCAATGACCTTCCCTCCATCATAAGGTCAGAAATGGGGATGTTCGCTGATGACTGCACAGTGTTCAGTTCCATTCGCAACCCCTCAGATAATGAAGCAGTCCGAGCCCGCATGCAGCAAGACCGGGACAACATCCAGGCTTGGGCTGATAAGTGGCAAGTAACATTCGCGCCAGACAAGTGCCAGGCAATAACCATCTCCAACAAGAGAGAGTCTAACCACCTCCCCTTGACATTCAACGGCATTACCATCGCCGAATCCCCCACCATCAACATCCTGGGGGTCACCATTGACCAGAAACTTAACTGGACCAGCCATATAAATACTGTGGCTACAAGAGCAGGTCAGAGGCTGGGTATTCTGCGACGAGTGACTCACCTCCTGACTCCCCAAAGCCTTTCCTCCATCTACAAGGCACAAGTCAGGAGTGTGATGGAATACTCTCCACTTGCCTGGATGAGTGCAGCTCCAATAACACTCAAGAAGCTCGACACCACCCAGGACAAAGCAGCCCGTTTGATTGGCACCCTATCCACCACCCTAAACATTCACTCCCTTCATCACCGGCGCACTGTGGCTGCAATGTGTACCATCCACAGGATGCACTGCAGCAACTCGCCAAGGCTTCTTCGACAGCACCTCCCAAACCCACGACCTCTATCACCTAGAAGGATAAGGGCAGCAGACACATGGGAACAACACCACCTGCACGTTCCCCTCCAAGTCACACACCATCCCGACTTGGAAATACATCGCCGTTCCTTCATCGTCGCTGGGTCAAAATCCTGGAACTCCCTTCCTAGCAGCACTGTGGGAGAACCTTCACCACACGGACTGCAGCAGTTCAAGAAGGCGGCTCACCACCACCTTCTCAAGGGCGATTCGGGATGGGCAATAAATGCTGGCCACATCCCATGAATGAATAATAAAAAAAGGCTGGAGGAGCTGGGGTTGTTGTCCTTAGAGCAGAAAAGGCTGAGAGGAGATTTGATAGAGGTATTCAAAATCATGAAGGGTCTGGACAGAGTAGATAGACAGAAACTGTTCCCATTGGCAAAGGGGTCAAGAACCAGAGGACATAGATTTAAGATGATTGGCAAAAGAACCAAAGGCAACATGAGAAATTTTTTTTTACACAGCTTGTTGTTGTGATCTGGAATGCACCGCCTGAGGGGGTGGTGGAGGCAGATTCAATCGTGGCTTTCAAAAGGGAATTGGATAAGTACTTGAAGGGAAAAAATTTGCAGGGCTACGGGGATAGGGCTGGAGATTGGGAATAGCTCCTGCCGAGAACCGGCATGGACTCGATGGGCCGAATGGCCTCCTTCCATGCTGTAACCATTCTATGATTCTATAATGCCTTTGTCATCTTCAGACTGAACCAGTCCAAAGATCTCCTGGCTGGCCTTCTCTCCTTCACCCTCTGTAAACTTCAGCTGATCCAAAACTCTGCTGCTCGTATCTCATGCCATATCAAGTCCTCGTTGCCCATCACCCCGTCCTCGCTAATGTACATTAGCTTCCAGTCCACCAATGCCTCAAATTTAAAATTCTCATCATATTTAAATCCCATCATGGGCTTGCCCCTCCCTATCTCTGTAACCTCATCCAGCCATACAAACCTTACCCCCTCTGAACTCTTTGGTTGTCTGACTGTGGTCTCATGTAAATCCCAACCTCCCAGCATTGGCATCCATGCTATCAGTCACTAAGGGGCCATGCTCTCGAATTCCCTCCCTATATCTCTTCACCTTTCCACCATTCTCTTCTCTTATAAGACCCTCCTTAATACTCATCTCTTTGACCAGGCTTTTGGTCACCCATCCTAATATCTCCCTCTTTGGTTCGTTGTCCATTTTTTGATTTCATCTCTGTGAAGCACCTTGGAATGTTTTTCTATGTTACAGGTGCTTCTTAATTGCAAGTTGCTGTTGTAACCTGCAATGTATTGGGTGGCATGTCAACAGGGTACAGACAAGTCTAATTTAGACATATGTCTCACACGATTGGGAAATGGCCATATGCATGCTCCATTAGTCCTTGTTCTCAATGCAATCTGAAGAAGATGGTTCAAATAAGGATTTTATGTTGTCCTGGCTGATCCACTCCTATAATTAAATTTCCTTCCAATGTTGAAATTAAACACACAATCTACCAATTTTTATATTTTTAAGAATATTCAAAACAGATTTTTGTGTGCACAGAAGAACTTTATGCTCGAAAATACTGATAATTATTGTAACTACAGGGGTAAAATTCAACTTTGGCTGGGGCGCAAAAAGGACAGCTAATCTGCTACCGTCTGTTTTGCATCCCTGCCAAAGTTGAATTTCACACTTTACATACTTACACCCAGTGCATTGTATAAAACATCCTGTTCACCAAAAAGGAAATACAGACATGTCCCAACCTGAGCCAAAAGGACAATCACAAAAATATCTGAAATCAAAGACAAAGAAAAGGATGCACATGAATCTATCATTATAACAATCAATGAAACAAAAAGCTGCTAAATTATTAACCAGTCTCCCCTCTTTCAGACATTGATGGACTAGCGGTTTGTATCCAGCATTTTTTGATCTTACTTCAGACTTCCAGCATAAACGGGCTGATTTTTTTAAGGGCCGATTCCACACTCCCAGCAGAGAGCAGCTCTTTCTAAGATCACATCATGGGAAATTGTGGGCACACAGCCCATGGTATTCTATCCATTAAAAATAATGAATGGAAAATCAAAGGCTGTGGCCCCATGATGCACCTTCTGTGAGCAGCGCTCCTCAAAAGGGAGTACAGACAGGCCCTTCTATTTCATTAAAATGGGAAATGGCCACATGCATGCTCTAGCAGTCCTTGTTCTCAGAAGAAAGTGGTTCAAATAAGGAGTATAGAGGCAACTAAGCAATGTGATTCAATTCTCAATGTTCCACCCACATAAACCACGCAATCTGAAGTTTGTGGCATCATCAGATTTGGCTGAACTACAATCTTGTAAATCTCTGGACAGTATAGATGGGAGGAAAAGATAGAGAACTACAGCTCAATTGGACTTTAGAAGTTCCATATAATCAATAATTTTACAAACTTTGTTGCACTTGATACTTCCTATTTTTATTTCTTCCTTTATTTGCCAATTTTTTGCCCCAGTCTCTCAAAGCATTGACTTCTTGCTGGGATAAGGTTTCACAGGCACTGGTTGCTCTCTGGTATCACATCCAAATGACCATTTATTATGTGTGAGCTTAGACAGGGTGGTAGATTTTCTGATTGGACATTAAGTTCTTACCACCTGTTCGATCAGTCTACTGGTCCCATTTAATTTTGTGGCATCAGCATCACTTACATGGTGTAGTTAGGTCTGGTGTCGGGACCTCACAAAGGGGAGCTGGGAAATTGCATCTTCACAGCCCTGAAAGATTTTTTTACAAGGGTTGATGGGTAAATTTAATGGGACGCAGCCATTTAATGGTAAATGGCCACAAATAGAGATAAAATGTTGATAGCTTTCACAAAGATTGTTTGGGTAATAAAAATGGCTGGCAAAACCCACTGGTTAGCGCAGTGATTGTGGAGGCAAGAAAGTCTGTAGCTAAGGGATGGTGTTGTGCAACACTGCAGCTGTTGTTTGCTGGCTGGCAAAGTGGAGGTGGTGTAGAATCAGGTGATAGCAAGGAGAGTGGTCTGCTTGCTAATTCAGGGAATCCTCCCTATAAGACAGCACTGCAGCATGCCAGGAAGAAAGGGGAGCTAGAGGACTTGAGGGTGCAGCTGACCATTCTCTCTTATGGCAGTGCCAGCATTATCATGTATTTTAGTTGCAGCTATCCTTTCAATTAATTAGGTCTAATTGACTAGAAAATCTACTCTTGAGTGTCAGAAGACTACTTATCCATGAGTGCAGCACAGCCAAGCCTAATCCCATCACTCCACACATACTTCCAGCAGAGGTTGCTGGATCATGACCAGAGATGGGAACATTAGCTAATTTTACTCTCCTTAGCCGAAAGGAAGTGCAGGAATTTGTAGCATCCGATTATTTTCTCAGCTGACATTGGCTAACTGAGCACAGAGTTAGGATCAAACCTGAGAGTTTCCAGATCTGTATGGCTCACCTGTGCCACCATAAGGAGATAAACCAGAAGGAGAGCTGTATTTGACACTTTCAGTGATAAATTGGCACATGAAAGGCTCAATGAAATACTGTAATCTGGATTTTAATTGAAAACCCATATATTAATATTAGTTTCTATGAGGAATCATTTTAAATCATTATTAAAAACTTGCATCTATACTTAACTGAAAATCATAATAGAAAATAATTTCATAAAAGCTAATGGAAATAATAATGTTGCTTACAGTTAGTATAGATTGGTTTTCGATAGGGCTTTCCTTTGCAGAATACAATTGCTGTTGTTATACAGTTGAAAAGAGATAGAAGATACACAGTGGTATTCTCATAACTCTTATAGTTATCATCATTTGATGCCAGGGAGATGGAAATTGTGTCTGCTGTCTTGTTGTATGTAGCTATATCATCATTGGTTAGGTTTGCAGGTTTACAAGCTCTGCAAAGAGAAATTATTAAAGAATTTTAAATACAATTATAATTACTATCGTATTATTGATTGTACAAGGGATTTTTATTAAATGTCAAAGTGGCCCTCCCCTGTTTCAATGTCTCTTTAACCATTAGAGGAAGGTAGATAAAGCAGCAAGACCAGACTTAATTTATCTTAGGGTAATCAAAGAATTGGCAGAGGTCTTTTGATGCTTTGGTATATATTTTCAATGGTGTAATAAGAGCAGGGCAAGTGTCAGACGAACACATGGTCCCCTTATTCAAAAAGGAATTAAAGTCAATTCCTGGGAAAAGAAAATCGGGCAAGATGTAAAGCAGGCTGCCGATTCATTATCACCCATTTTTTGCCTGGATTAAAGTTAAAATGACCCCCAATGAGTCTAACCTCTATGGTGGAGAAATTAATGGAAAGTATCATTACAGATGGTATAAATCAACATTTAGAAGGCACAGGAGTTATATGCGCTACCCAATACTGCTTCAGAAAGCAGAGATCATGTTTGACAAACCTGATCCAATTTTTTGAAGAGGTAACTAGAATGAAGAATTAAGGAGACTGAGTAGACATCATCTATTTCCAAAATGCTTTTGATAAAGTGCCACATGAGGCAGTATGTGAGAAAATTATATCTCATGGTGTAGGAGATGAAATGGAAAAATTATTTTAAAAATGGCTAAGGGACCATAAAAAAGGGAGGTTTTTAATGGGTTGTTCCCAATGACATCCAGTAATGAATGAGGAGTCCGAGTGTTCAGTCCCCTTCTGTTCATATATTCTTTAATGATGTGGAGGAGGGCATAAGCAGCACAGTAACTACATTTTCAGATGATACCAAATCGCGTGGCAGAATCACTAGACGAGGAAAATGGATTGAAAGTCGATATGGATAGATTGGGGAAGTGGACCCAAGTCTGGCAAATGTCCTTCAATGTGGACAAATGGGCAATTGTACACGCAGATACTCATAATAAGGGCATGGGCGTTAGTTAAATACAAATGAGAGGGAGAAAAATTTGGGACTGATCATTGACTGCTCCCTCAAGCAACAAGCTCAGTGTGAGGAGGCTGCGGCCTGTATTGCCTGGCCGATTCAACACAAACCAGGACCATAGTAATATGATTATAAAAGACTTTGGTATGACCTCATTTGGATTCCTGTCCTTCCACCTCAGAAAGGACAATATGATTCTGGAGAAGACATAGTGAAGGCAGCAAGAATGATTCCTGGCCTGAAACCATTGTGCTATAAAGATAGACTTGATGCCCTGAGTTTGTACTCACTGGAAAGACACAGACTTTGAGATTAAGAGTAAATTATTCTGGAAAATAATGTGTGGATCTGGGACCTCCTGAAGATTTCTTGAATACCCATGTGGGGCTGGAGAGGAATTTTTAACAAAGAACTCCTGAATTGGCTTCAGGTCTCTTTTTTTGCCTCTTCCAGGAGGGGGAACGAGATAGCCGATGCACTGTCATGAAATCAGCTGATAGACTTTTCTTTTCTGTATACATAAACAACTAGAAAAGTGAACAATGCTCACATGTCCCTCCAAAAGGAGTACTGATGGAGAAGCTTTCAAAAATTATTTGAGACTGAAGTAAAATAATTTTGTACCAGAAGGCATCAAAGCAAGTTAAGAATTATAGGGGGTGAGATTGGTCTTCAGCAGTAACAATAAACAGACCGCTCGACCGACTTCAATGGAAAAGAAAATTGGGCGAGGTATAAAACAGACTGCCAATTCTCTATCGCCCACTTTGCACTACTGCCAAAGACCAATTTCACCCTCACTGAGTTATCCAGATCTATTCAAGTGCAGAATTTTTTGCCATTGATTATGAATAGAAGGGGAACGTGGGGAATTCCAGCCTAAGTCACAACTGTAAATAAGAAATCTATCTGAAAATATCAGAAAGTTTCACTAACCTATGAAATCAGTTTCATGCATATCCAATTGATTAAAAAGTTGATTTTTTTTTCTTATTTTTCTGGAAATTATATTTTATTTAGACATTTTATACTATAATGTGCTTAATCATGTCATCTAATGATAAAGCAATCTTAGATTATACCTCTATAGCAAAATGAAACTATAGCACAGTGTCAAAATGCAATGCACTGATGCAATGGATTGTTTTATAGTTTATTTTATCAAATGTAAAAATATCAAAGGCATTTAGGGCTCCTGAAATAGTAAAGATGTAGGAAAAGTTGACTGAAAATTATATTCTATAAGGAAAAATTAACCTCTTGTAATCCAATGTGATGTTTAGCAATTAAAGATTAAACAATAGAACTTTCCAGTCAGTCACATGCACAGCCACTTTAAAATCCACTCTTAGGCACCTTGAGGAGGCCTGTATCCTGAGACATAACACAGAATAACTGTATGAAAACCCAAACTTTAAAAAGTCCCTGCCAACATAGAGAAAGACAGACTTTGACACCAAAGTGCTGAGAAAATTCAGTTCCACTCAGTTGTTTCTGTAATGAAACTCTTTAACCTCTGTTTGAAGTGACATTAGACTGTACCTGTATATATCTGTGGGTGAGTACCAAGATTGTTGCTGAACCATCATGAATCCAAACACATGTAAAACCAGGCTAAGAATGACATTGAGGATAACTGACAGCAGCAAAGGTGGAGAGACAAGCTGACCAGGGGGTCGATGTGGATCCAACTTTGGATGTGCATGATTAAAGCTCACTGAAATACAATAAAGGTTTGAGTTGGGGTAAAAATCTCCTTTCAGCTGATTTACACAAATATCTTGGATTTGCTAAAAAAAAACGCATCAACCTCTGCCAAAAGTCAAAATTTTTTAAATGTAGAGTAAAATGTAAATGATACAACATCACCATGACAACATTAAGGAACTCTAACTGGCAGAACAGTTTTTTTTATAAAGAATAACATATCTAAGATTGAGTCACAAGACTGCAACATATTCAATGGGTCTGAATGATTTTAAACTGAAAGAGCGAAGTGTGTGATCATCATCTGAATCTTGAGAGTACATTACATAGAATCATAGAAAGGTTACAGCAAGGAAGACGGCCATTCGGCCCATCGAGTCCACACCAGTTCTATGCAAGAGCAATCCAGCTAGTCCCCTTTCCCCGTAGCACTGCAAATTTTTTCCTTTCAAGTACTTATCCAGTTCCCTTTTGAAGGCCATGATTGAATCTGCCTCCACCACCCCTTCAGGCAGTGCATTCCCAGATCCTAACCACTCGCTGTGTAAAAAAGTTTTTCCTCATGTCACCTTTGGTTCTTCTGCCAATCACCTTAAATCTATGTCCTCTGGTCCTTGACCCTTCTGCCAATGGGAACAGTTTCTCTCTATCTACTCTGTCGAGACCCTTCATGATTTTGAATATCTCTATCAAATCTCCTCACAACCGCCTCTGTTCTAAGGAGAACAACCCCAGCTTCTCCAGTCGTAAGTAAAGTCCCTCATCCCTGGAATCATTCTAGTAAATCTCTTCTGCACCCTTTCTAAGGCCTTCACATCTTTCCTGAAGTGCGGTGCCCAGAACTGGACACAATACTCCAGTTGTGGCCGAACCAGTGTTTTATAAAGGTTCGTCATGACTTCCATGCTTTTGTATTCTATGCCTCTATTTATAAAGCCCAGAATCCCATATGCTTTTAACCATTTTCTCAACCTGCCCTGCCACCTTCAACGATTTGTACACATATACCCCCAGATCTTTCTGTTCCTGTACCCCTTTTAGAGTTGTGCCCTCTAGTTTATATTGCCTCTCCTCATTCTTCCTACCGAAATGTATCACTTTGCATTTTGCTGACTTATAAAGAATAACATATCTAGGACTGAGACACAAGACTGCAACATATTCAATGGGTCTGAATGATTATAAGCTGAAAGAGCAAAGTGTATGATCATCATCTGAATCTTGAGAGTACATAACATAGAATCATAGAAAGGTTATCTGCCACGTGTCCGCCCATGCCACCAGCCTGTCTATGTCCTCTTGAAGTCTATCATTATTCTCCTCACTGTTCACTACCCTTCCAAGTTTTGAGTCATCTGCAAATTTTGAAATTGTGCCCTGTACACCCAAGTCCCAGTCATTAATATATATCAAGAAAAGCAGTGGTCCCAGCACTGACCTCTGGGGAACACCACTGTACACCTCCCTCCAGTCCGAAAAACAACCGTTCACCACTACTCTCTGTTTTCTGTCCCTTAGCCAATTCTGTATCCATGTTGCTACTGCCCCCTTTATTTCATGGGCCGCAATCTTGATGATAAACGCACCGTGCGGCACTTCATCAAATGTCTTTTGATTACACTCTTGAATACTCTCCCACACATTTTATGACTCATAGTACATACAAATCAAATATGTTTTTTTGTGAGCTTTCCAGTTTGAACATACTCCATTATCACTGTCACTTTGGAGTGAGCCTTTGGCTTAGTGGTTTGACTGTGCATTCCCACCTCTCAGTCAGAAGACGTAGGGTTCAAACCCTACTCCAGACAATCCTGGTGAGTGGAGACCGGAGCTCTGACTCTGAATTCTGGACTGACATCCAATGGGATACTCATGTCTGGTGGGTGTGAGTGGCCCCCCCTCATCATGTGAATTGTGGGAGCCCATAAAACCCACCCACCAAATAGGACTAACCACCCTTTCGGCTGATAAAAAGATGGTTATGGCCATGGAAGGAGCGTTCACGTGATGGCCTGTCAGAATGTTAATCCATTTCTTTACACTATCCTCCAAGGGAAGAGTGTGTTGATGCAAAACAACAATTGTCATATTCCCTGCTACTAACTGTTAACTTTATAGTTACTGAGTTTTGCTTTGAGACTTTGCATCTCATAACAGGAAGGTTTTTAAATAATATTTGGACCACAGTTCTATTAGCACTAGCTGATGGGAAGAATAGAGTTTTCTAAAAAAAATAATGTGGGGGAGTCCAAAACTAGAGGTCAGAAATGTAAAATAGTCACTAATAGTAAACTCAGGAGAAACTTCTTTACCCAAAGAGTGATAAGAATGTGGAACACACTACCACAAAGAGTAGTTGAGGCAAATAGCATTGATGCATTTAAGGGGAAGCTAGATAAGCATATGAGGGAAAAAGGAATAGAAAGGTATGCTAATAGGGTTAGATGAAGTAGGGAGGCAGGAGGCTTATGTGGAGCATAAATGCCAGCATAGATCAGCTGAGCCGAATGGCCTGTTTCTGTGCTATAGTTTTGATATTTTCTACTAGGTTGTAATCGTCCTACATATATTGCATATTATCATATCACATATTGTACTGCAGTAAAAATTTAGCATTTTTAAATCAATAACTTGAAGTTAGTTATACCTTGATTTAACAATGAGATTAATATCACTACTGTTAAAATCATAGGACCCCAATTTGCATAGTAAAGCAGCCTTGCGCTTGTTTCAGGTAGACAGGATGCTCACCCATTTACAAGCTTCCCTGAATATGGCATCAGGCGGGCCTTGGGTGTCAATGGGGCGGTTGAGACGCCCATCAATTTTCAACTCTTGGCCATCCATGAGTTGAATTTCTCCCCCTTTGACTCTAGTCAGGGAAGTGAGTTCCCAAGGGTAGAAAGAGAAAACCATCTAGAGAGAATTGCCAGCAGTACTCTTTCATGAATTGCACCACTGTTTTTCCTGTAATCAACACTGGCAGAATTCACAGAGATGCTTCAGGCCTTTACTGTCTCAGCATCCCAACCAAAGACTAACTAAAAAAGGTAGTGTCTATCAGATACTTGGAATGAGAGTAAACAACATAAAATTAAAATAAATACCTTTTAAACCTTTACATCACCATATTAAATTATCACCAAAATTTGTGCATTTTATATTGACATAAAGCAAAAGTGTACATTAATACTTTATACCAAACATACTCAATATTTTTTCTTAATGAAATGGTTGTATATAATGCTGCTTCTCATCTATGACTTGGGGTGTGGGGGGGTGGTGGTGCAGGGGCCAGGAACTACCAATAGTCTTTATTTTACCAATTTATAAATCGATTGAAGAAATGTAGAAGCTGATATGTAATGTTTTTGTTATAGCTTGTTTAATCAGCTGTCACAGAAGTATTTCAGATTTCTGGTTAGTTTAGGATACAAGTCTATACAAATTATTCCAAAACCCAAGAAAACAATGACATCAGCTAAATGATTTATCAGGACATAATGGTAAGAATACTTACTCGTGATGCTAATAATTGTTGTAATAGCTAGATCCTCAAACAAAAACTGATAATTCCCAAAAGTATTTGCTTCCTAAATGGGAAAAAAATATTAATACACTGAATATAAGTGATTTGTAAATTCATATTTAATACTAAAATATTGTCTGCAAACTTTGCAGTTGCTAAGGTGGTTGCCAGTGTGGGGAGAGAAAATTGGCTGGGCAGTACAGAAATAAAAGTAACACAAATTACATTTTCAATATTACATTAAGTATGCAGATCACAAGCTTACTTTTAATTGACAAAATAATACCTCAATTTGATTAAAGCTTTAATAAGATGCTGCTTTACAAAATAGCGAGGGTTATGAAATTGTAAAGGATCAGTATGGGCTCCCTGAGTGCCCTACATGCATATTTACATCATGTTGTATGAACTTTGTAGACTGGGAGGGTCCTTGGTTCAATCCTTGGAATGTGCTTATTTAACTGATTTCAGTAGGGATGGCCAATCTATTTGGTCTCAGTATTCCTGGCTGAAGAGGGAAAAGTCAGCCAAGGCTTCCACTCTTGATCACGATCCACGCACCCCTACTAGAAAATGTAGATATGTGGATATCAGGTAAGGACAGGATTGGACTTTGCTTTGATTGAATAACCTATTCAGATTCAATCTCTGGACTCATACATAAAAACTGGGCAGTTGGGCAGGATAATGCAGACTGACAACATCCAATGAAACTGTAACAGGAGTCAACATCTCCAAAGGAGGAATGAAAAAAAAATGAAGAAAATAGATAACAAAATGATCTTAATGATCAAAATGATTTTAATAAACAGATTCCTGATTAAAAATAAAACACTTCAGAATTTTAACATAAATCAAAGTCAATGTGAAATAGTTTTAAATAAGTGGATTCAGACTTTCTTGGTTTACATTTTCGTTTTTAGTGGCAAACATCAAACTTTTGAATTCATGGTGAGTTTTAGAGCAGGAGCCAGAACAATCAATTTGTCTTTTCTTAATTCCAATCTTTCAAATCTGAATGGATTTGATATACTTTACAAATAGTGCTCTGAATTTTAACCAAGGTATTTTGAATCCACAAAATTAGATGAATATATATAATTTGCCTGAGTGAAATTAAATTTTCCCATTCTTTGTCAATAAAAATAATTTTTAAAAAATTACTCATACCCAGTACAGACACAAAACCCCAAGATACTGGATCATGCTGTAGAGAGCCATATACTTAAATATGCAAAATGAGGTGACCAGTGCTGCCCTTCCCTCCCTGTTGGGAAAAAAAACAATATAAAGACATTTGTCACTAAGGTGTTTAAAAATACATTCTATGTGTCTAATGAGTCCTGTTACCAATCCTCCTTCTCTGACCTAAACCCCCCTTTACCAAGGATAGACAGTGACTGTGTGATCCCTCAGGATGTAATGTTACAGAACTATATAAGATGCTCATTGTTTGTATTAGTAAGTACTATGTCATTTAACTTCCACTGTATCATACCCCAAGAAAGCAAGTAAACACTGCTGAATTCAACATAAATACTGTACACTACAAAATAGTGCGAAGTTGGGTAGCCTTGATTGAAAAATTAGCCATTTCATTGTTAGGCTTTTTTTCACTGTTTAAAAAGTTAAAACAGGAATGTATTTTTACATGAATATTCAAAAAATAGGGCATTGTAGGGCTGGATCCTGGATTATTCCTTCAAGTTACCTTAACATACTTTGTAAGACTTACAATGTTGAAGGAGCTATCTATATGTCACAATTAACATCAATTGAATTTTAAGCCTAGAAATTACTTTTGGCATAAAGACTTAAACCAGTGGTAGTTCAAGGGAATGTGGTAGTGAAATTGAGAAGCAACATACGGCATGATTCCTGAACAATGAACCCCCAACCAAATTCCTAGCCATTGAATAGGTTTCAATGTAGGCATAAGTACAATAAAAACTATTATAGCTGGCATAACTGTTAGTTATCTGGGGGACAGAACATTTTGCAGAACTTCCTCAATGCATGTGCAATGCATTTTTGCCACTCACACAATTTGAGTTTTGAAGTTGAGTCAGTGGGGGGAATTTTAACCCTCCATGACGGATGGGTTAGTGGTAAGTGGCAAAAGTAAAAATGTCAAAAATGGGAAAGCCAACCCCAACTCACCCTCAACATTTTTAACAGAAGTGTGTTTGGGTGCGGCCAAGAAACCCGCTCTCGAGAGGCAGATCCGTCCTTATAATATGTTAATGGGGATACTTTCATGAGATTTTGGCAGCGATTTGAAATTAATGCCTCCAGCACGGGTGAAGAGCAGTGCTTCCGGAGACTCAGATTGAGACGTCAGGTGGTCGCAGACATCTGCAGCCTCCGAGAAGAAGAGTTGTTCCCTGCAGGACCTGGTGGCCTTGCATTGCCAGCTGCTGTGAAAGTCACCACTGCCCTCAATTTCTTTACCTCTGGCTCCTTCCGGGGTGCCACCGGAGACATCACAAAGGTCTCCCAGTTAGCTGCACATAAGTGCATAAGGCAGGTGACAGATGGATTATTTACCAGGGCTGTGAGTTATGTCAACTTCCCCAGCGGTGACAATAACCAGAATGAGCACAGCAGCAAGGATTGGAGGTGGAGGAGGAACAAGGCGTTCATCACTCATCATCTGATGATGATTTCAATGGAGAGGATGAGGAGGAGGAGGAGGAGGAGAAAGATGAAGATGGGCACTGAACGCCAGACCAACCGCTCACATTGCTGCTCGGGATGCCTTAAGAGCTCGAAGGTTCAGTTAGTCACTCACACCGGACCAAAGTAACTATCACATCCCCTGGCCCCCCGACCCCCCATCCCCCATCCCCCCATTCACACAAAGCAGTCCTGTAACCAACCATCCACCCATTGCACATCCCTCAATTGGTCCCGTCAATTCATGTCTTCACATTCAACACTAAGTAACTCAAAAGGCAAGTTGCCACTCAGCACGCAAGATTGGGCAACATGGGGAAGTGGTGCAAATTAATACATTTTATGTGAGGTAGTAACAAAAGGAAACTGAATAACATAACATTTTCACAAACACCAATGTGCGTACTCTTGGTGAATTACAATATTTTCCTTTTCCTTTGCCTACCGCTCCTACGTGGTGCAACCCCTGTGGCTTCAGCAGAGGTAGTGGCAGACTGCTCAGATCCCTGATCTGACTGCAGAGGTAGTGGCAGACTGCTCAGATCCCTGATCTGACTGCGGAGATGCTCTTGGCTGATGATCTCTGGGTGTTGGAGCCCATGAGCATCCCACCTAAGACTGCTCCACCTGCACCTGTGAATGGGCAGACTCAGCCATCGGGAGATGAGGCAGTATGATGGATACTGGCTGAGGAGTGGGTCAACGGGTGAAAGATGGGAGCGCTTTGAATGGAATTCCCACTTCCACGTCCCCTTTCGCCATCATTCCTCTCCTGGGCCAGAGCAACAACACTCCTGCCTCTCTGCTGGGGAGCAGCTTGGTGCAGATCAGTGATGCCTTGTAAGGCCACGGACAAGGTATCTGTCATCCTGTTTAAGGCAGCAGAAATGATGACATCCAAAGTCTGCATGGCCGAAGTCATGGGCTACATGGACTGGTTTGATAGCCGTGATTGATGTTCCACGGAGGCGGCCACTCTCTCCATGGCAGACATTCTCGCAATGGCTTGTGACATCAATCCACAAATGTTTGAGCTGGACTCTTCCATCCTCTTTGCTATTGTGGACATTGTGCGTGGCACGTCAGCCAGTACCTCGCAAATTTGCTGCTGTCCCTCTATGATTCTCCTTTTTATCGATGGCCCCCGGGGTTCAGCATCTTTGTCCAGGTGAGCAGAGCTTGGAGAGGATTGCACCCCCTGACCTGAACTCTCCACAGCTGTCCCTGCCACCAGTGTCTGCTCGTGCTCACTTGTGAACTGTGACTCACCAGGTGAAAACCCAACTAGCTCTGCCTCCAATCCTGCCTCAGCTCATCTGCTGTCAAAACCTTCACCCATGCCTTTGTAAGATAATGTCTTTAAATGGCAGATGACCTCAGGGAGCCTTAACATCGCTAACTGCTAGATAAAGCAAAGGCAATCAGCCTGTCTGTGACAAGTTTTGGCTGATGCAAGAGCACATGTGAAGTAACCTCATTAAATGGCAGGTGACCTAAGGGAGCCTTAACCTTGTTACAGCCATAGGGTAGGGTATAAATGAATGGCCCAACAAGAACAGAACACAACAGTAGATTCGAACAAGACCGTGCAGTGCTGCTGTCCAGAGACTCAGGCCGAGTAATATCCATCTTGATTCTGTCAATTGTTGCTAAAATACTGTGTGTTATTGATTCTGCTACTGTTGCAATAAAGCCCTGTTATACCCAATTGGGATTGCCAAGCCGAATTATTGAAAGGGTAACCTGGGGCTGAGTGCCCCCAAACGGGAACCCAACACCTTTGTTACCTCTAAACTTGACTATTCCAATGCCCTCTTGGCTGGCCTCCCATCTTTCACCCTCCATAAACTTGAGCCCATCCAAAGCTCTGCTGCCCGTATCCTAACTCGCACCAAGCCCCGTTCACCCATCACTCTTGTGCTCGCGGTTGGATCCTGGTCTGGCCACGCCTTGATTTTAAAATTCTCATCCTTATTTTCAAATCCCTCCATGGCTTCGCCCCTCCCTATCTCTGTAACCTCCTCCAGCCCAACAACCCTCCTCCAATTCTTGCCTCTTGTGCATTCCCGATTTTAATCATTCCACCATTGGCGGCCGTGCCTTCAGCTTCCGAGGCCCTAAGCTCTGGAATTCCCTCCCTAAATCCCTCCGTCTCTCTACCTCTCTCTCCTCCTTTAAGATGCTACTTAAAACCTACCTCTTTGACCAACCTGACCTAATATCTCCTTAAGTGGCTCAGTGTCAAATTTTGTTTGATAATGCTCCTGTGAAGTGCCTTGGGACGTTTTACTACGTTAAAGGTGCTATATAAATGTTGTTGTTGTCGTCGTCGTCGTCTAACTGGACCCACTGAAATGCGAGTATTTGCGCTGGTGCCTGGTAGTCTGTCCTGTGATGGTGCACTCTCAGAAGGAATCAGGTCCTCTCAGGAATTGTCATCAGGAAAGTCGACAGACTGCAGTTCTACGCATGACAAGAAACGGATATGAATTAGTACTGGCAATGTAACAATATTGCCAATCAGCATAATTACGCTTATCATATTTCACTCGTTGCTGAAATCAAGTCAACATGACTCATTCTTGAATGAGGTGTGTGTCAGAGATATTTAATTCTGTCACCAGGCAGCTGCAAAATCCCAGTCTCTCCATCTTCGATGGTCACGGACGCAGAGATGCCACTGATCACCAATGTCTCTTCCTTTGCAGCTGTCAGCTGCACAATCTGAGGCGGGCCACCTCCAGTCCTCTCTCTTGTGTTTTGTGCTCTCTTCTCCTGCAACAGGGGAAAGAACAGAGCTGTGAGTGACTATTGTGTTCACCCAATGGGTACGAACAATGACGGACAGGAAAAGACCCTCTGGTCCATCCAGCCTGTCCCACACAATCATGTGATACCTTATGTATCACAATATATATACTCCCCACCTCACACCATGTATCTCCTGGGAGAGGCAAACAAAACAATAAAAACCCAGCCAATTTGGGGGAAAAAAATCTGGGCAGTTCCTCTCCAACCCCTTTGGCAATCAAAACTAGTCCAGGAGATCACTCTGGCCCTGATAATTTTATACATTACCTACCTTTTGTGAGAGGTGATCTCCGCCCCAGCCAGAAACAGGTTGAAAGAAACCTCGCTTGAAAGAAATCATTGAATCGGCTTCAACCACAGCCTGTTCCGGAAGTCCACTATTCTCTGGGAAAAGAACCACTTCCTAATATCTAACCTAGATCTTGCCTTGTACAACTTAAAATTGCGACCCCTGGACCTCCCTAACGTATTTAATTGGAACAAACTGTCAATAGGAACACAATCTATTCCTATCATAATCTTATAAAGCTCAATCAGATCCCCCTTAAGTCTACGCTTCTCTGAAATGTAGAGTCCAAATTCTTTTAGCCTATCTTGATAACTAAGATGCTTTAAGCTGGGAATTAGTTTAGTGGCCCTTCTCTGCACCCTTTCCAAAGCCTCAATATGACCCACCATGTGAGGAGACCAAAATTGGACACAATATTCCAAATGAGGCTTGACCAAGTTCTTGTACAAGGACAAAGTAGTATGCTTTGTCTTATAGCCAATTGTCCTATAAATGCACCCCAACACCCTATTTGCTCTAGCTATCACTTTACGGCATTGCTCATGAACCTTAAGAGACCTATGCACTAGAATGCCCAGATCTCTTTTTTTCGCCACCTGCTTTAATGCTCTTCCTTGAAGCGTGTATGCGTGTTGATCATTTGTCCTGCCCACATACATAACACTGCATTTCTCCAAATTAAACATCATTTGCTGGTCACGAATCCAGTCCCCCAACGCATCAAGATCCACCTGAAGCAGTCGAGTATCGTCTACAGTCCTGACACTCGGACAGATCTTGGTATCATCTGCAAATTTGCAGATTGTACCCCTAACACCTACATCGAGATCATTAATAAAAACAGTAAAAAGCAACAGTCCCAACACCAATCCCTGCGGGACACCCCTGGTGATGGGTCTTCAAACGGATCCAGATCCATCTATGACTACTTTCTGCCTACTTCTTTCCAGCCAGTTCTCAATCCAGCTCAATGTATTACCACTAATACCAGAGGCTCCGATCTTATAGAGAAGTCTCTTATGCAGTACCTTGTCGAAAGCTTTTTGGAAGTCCAAGTAGACAATGTCTACTGTGCTTCCCTCATCCACCAATTTGGTGACTTCTTCAAAAATATAATCAAATTTGTTAGACTTGACCTTTTTTTGAAGCTATGTTAGGTGTCCCCAGTATATCCCTCTCTATCCAAGTAATCATATATTACATCCCTAATGATTCCTTCAAGCATCTTTCCTATTACTGTTGACAAACTAATGGGTCTATAGCTACTTGGGTTCGTTGTGTCACCTATTTTAAAGATAGGGACTACATTAGCCTTGTTCCAGTCTATGATTGCAGTGAGCTATTAAAAATACGGGCAAGGGGCTCACACAGCACGTGTCCCATCTCCCTGAGGACATTCGGTGCAGTATATTCAGTGAGGGTGTCTATCAGGCAGATGCATCACATTGCATAAGGATTGGGGTGGGTGGCAGTGGTAGATGGATAAATGGGGAGGTGAGGAAGTGCATAGAAAGTGAACGATGGGTGTTCTTGACAAGACAGAGTGAGGTGGGGAGGGGGTGATGGTGGTGTGCACTACAGGATACAGGTGAATCTACAACTGTACTCACCTTTCGTGACCTGGTTAGGTCATTAAAGCACTTCCTGCACTGGATCCAGGAATGCGGCTACAATACTCCTGCTGCTGACCTCCACAGCCATCTCCAATCATACCTTCTTGGTGACAGCAGCAGGTTACTTCCTGCTATTGCTGGGTAAGATTATTTCCTTCCTGCTCCTCACTGCACCCAGCAGTACATCAAGTGGTGTGTCGTTAAACCAGGGCACAGCCCTTGACCACCAAGTCCATCTTTAAACTTTGCCATCTCGCTGTACCTAACTCCTCCAAATTCCATCTTTGAATTGGCCCTTTAAATAGTCGAGTTGAGATTACGACATGCGGATCCACATCACGCCCGCTGTCGCTCATTGGAGTCACGAAATCCGGAAGTAAAATTATAATTAGATAGTCATGTTGAAATCGGACATTCCAACGCACCATAACTTTCTTCCAGGTTTCGCCTCTGCGCTATTATCGGGCCCGGTGTTTCTGTAGTGGAGATTCATCAAGAAGCAGTTGATTTTTAGAATTCATTCCAATCAACATTTTTCTATAAATGCAGCTCAATGGGGATTGCATTCAGTGCTCCCAGAGCACTTGGCTTAGTTGAGGAAGATAAGCAGTAGCAGGAGCAGGAATGGGTTGGCAGAGATGTGAGATGGCGTTAAAGGCGTAATGTCCAAACTCATTGCAATATATCCATTGGTTTTATTGTCCTCGTGGCAGCTGTCTAGGTTAACTGAAGAACAGTGCACAAGGAAGCTAAGGTTTAGCAGGGAAGCAATGACTGAGCTGTGCCATCTCCAGACAGCATATGCAATCTGGATGGCACATCCAGTGACTGTCAAGGCCGCAGCTCTCAATTTCTAATCTTCCAGCTCCTTTCAGACTAGCTTGCAGGAGATTTGTAGTGTCACCCAGTTCAGTACTTATAATTGCATCAAAAGGGTGACTGGTGCTATAAATAGGAGAGTCAAAATCTTCCAAACATTCACCACTATGCAGCTGTAGCTGTGTGAGAGGGTTTTACATTTTTATCACATTGCTGGCCTTCCACAAGTATAAGCGGTGATCGATTGAACCCATGTTGCCTTTGAGCTTTTCCCCATGAAGCTGTAGCCTGCCAAAACAGAAAGGGTTCTACAATCTCAGTGCTCTGCTGATCTGTGACCACCAGAACAGAATCATGCAGGGCAATGTCCAGTTCTTTGGCAGTTGCTGTGATGCCATTATTTTGTATCAATCATCTGTGCCAGCCTAATTTGCAGGTGAAGGGAGACTGGAAGAATACCAACTGGGAGTACAAAGCTACTTTCTTCATCTTTGTTTAATGGAGCAGCCACACAGAGAATCTGAATGAAAATGTAACGAGGCCCATGCAGCCACTAGAATCATTACTGAGCATGCCACTGGTATTCTGAAGCAGTGCTTCAGATGGCTGCATAGATCAGGGACTACATTAAAATATAGGCTTGCAGGGTCTGGCGGATCACTGTAGGGTCATGCACACTCCCCAACTTTGCTCTGCAAAGAGGCGTAACCGCAAAAGAAGAAAAGCAGAATCCAAAAGGCAACACAGCATAGGAAAGAGGCAGTGACAATGAGAAAGTAGATCCTGAAACACCCATGTAGACTTGAAGACTGGTGTGCCAGGCACCGATAAAAGATACATTTCGATCATTGTCAGAGCACTAACCATAAGGAGCCCTTCTGTCCACATGTAGCAAATACATTGTCCCAAAACAGCTTCACACAACTTTGTCATTAACATTTCCTGTGCCTTAGATGCCTTGATAGGTTTGGGGGCTCCCTGCAATATTCCCCAGCCAGAGTCTCACGAATCACTGTGCGTCCTTCATAACATAGCACAACAAAGTTAAAAGGGCAACAGGATTTCTCATCTGATGAGGAAGAAGAGGGTGAAGACCATGCTGAATGACATGAAGAAGGGCGTGAGGAACACCTAGCAGCCCAAGATGCAAGGGATGCACTGACAGCTCAGCGCTTCACCTAAACACTTCTTTCTCCATTGAGACCAAACCCCTTTGCACTAACAGTCCTGCATTTTGTAGCCTTAAAATCATTCAGTTAACTTTCAAATCAAGGACATACTAACAAGACAGACTCATAAGCTGCTCTACAGATGCTGGGATACCAAAATGCTAAAAGTGAAGGTGTACACCAAAACAAACTTTACCAACCCACAGTGCTCTTTTTAACTGAAGGTTTGATGACTCAATTACTTCTACGAAGTCCAACCCCAGTGGCTTGAGCAGAGCTGCTGAGAGGGATTGGCTGCAGTGTCCCTGGAAGTGGCCTCACGGTTCAGGGTAGATTGAAGAACGGGAATGCCCTGCGACAGCACCCCACACATGCTGGAAGTTGACTCCTCCATCCTTCCCACCGGAGTGGTCAAAGTGTTTGGCAGGCTAGCCAATACTTCATACATTTGCTGGTATGTCTCGAGCATTTTCTTTCTCGTGGCTTGGTCCCGGAGTTCTGTATCTCTGTCCTGCTGAGCAGAGCTAGAAAAGGATGGCGCCAATCTTATGGAAATGAGACCTGGCAGCCAAAATCAGCCAGGCCTCCACATCACTCTCACTTCTGGGTGCACTGCCCGTTTCGGGGCTCATGCACACAGTTCATGCACTCCCGTTACATTGTGAACTTTCAAGGTTATTTGCAACATAAAGCTGTGTTGCAAGTTGGCCTTTCTACCAATAAAAAACAAAAGCACCTTACTTTTGATGTTACATTTGCTGAGACACATAGGTGTATTTTTTCAACTTGCTGCCCAGGCATAAAACTGGCATTGCGGATCAGATGGAAATAAAAATCAGCCAGTTTGTATAACAGGTGGCCAATCTATGATGCCAGTCTTACACCAGGGCAGGAAGTTGAAAATCTGCCCTATAGGTTATACAATATGTCAGGACAAAGCTGCAATGAATTATCTTGTTGCTTGGAGACAGGGTTTAATGGTAGAAAGGTCATTCTTACCACTTAACATTTAAATTTACACAATAAAACTAACTGGACTTGTGATAATCCAACAAAAGTCACATATATGCCAAAAACTAGCACACTTGTGACTATTTACAAATCTCTTGTATTGTAAGTGTGAGTAGCACTTGACTGATGACTATTTATGTGGACATAAATGGCACCCACCCCCCACCCCTGCCTCTAGATACTCCAGATGGGATGACAGTATAAACAAAAACCTGAAATGCATGTTAACTCCTCAATCCCAAAGCATTACAAATAAAATAAGCTTCTGGTTCATGCAGTATTTTGAGAAACTTTATAGAAAGAGGCACAATAGCTGGTCCCAAAACATGTTATTTTGCTTCATATATTAAATACTTTGCAATTTTGTACAATTATGTTAATGTTTAAAAGTGCTCTTAATTGTCAAATATCTTAACCAATATTCATTCTTAATGATATCCTGGCACTTATATTGTCGCCTGTATGAATTAATTTCCATAGTTTTGGTTCAGCATGAGCTGGACACTTAAATACCTATTTCTCCAAATAGAATTTTTAAGCACAATCACATACTAAAATGACTGTTCAAATTGTAAATTCTCACAACTTTTGTAAAGTTTGAATAGATGCTGGTGGACTTACTTGATAAGATATGGAACACAGTCAATATTGGAAATTTTTGAGGTGAAGGGTGAAGCTACAGAGGCCTCTTGTTCTGACAGCGAGATCCCTGCATGAGCAGTCTTTAAAGCCTAGAAATAAAAATATTTCAACTCGTGCACATCTCCATCTCTTTTTATTTTCAACCCTAGCTAGATTAGTCTTGTGGAAATTGTGTTTTTTAAACCACAGATTTGTGATTTTCACTGAGGTCATTTTTGTAGTAAACTACAAACATAATGGCTAAGAAGTTGAATTGTGGCCAAAACGGGCGGCAAGTCAGTAAAGCAATTGTTTTGTGCGCTGGTCCCTGCCTGTCTGACCCCTGCCTGTCTGACCTCTGACTGCAATTCAGTATCGAGCCTCACTTGAATTAAACAGGTGCGCTGCGGATGAAAATCCGGTGTCCCGATGCAGCTCACTGGTCGGGGCCTGATGACTTCCAGCCAGCTCCACGCGGAGCCGGCCTGCAGGTAGTCCTGGGGGGCGAGAGCGATGCAGAGGGGGCTCCTCTTGACTCCAAAGAAATTAAACTTTGAAAAAGTTTTGTGCCCATATCTTGAATGGCCTCCAAGCCATTTATACACGAATTTCAATCAGGGTCCTGCAACCAATGTTTCAGGAGATCTAAAAGTCACCGGCTTCCAATTTGGCAGCCGACGCACTTCCGAAGAAGATTTACCGTGGGATATCAAGACCTAAAATTCGTGCTTCTATCTTTCATTTTGCACCAAAAAAACGGGCGAAGCGATGTTGAATATCCCCCCCCCCCCCCCCATTCATTACAATTGAAAGATAGCAAATTTTAAATTTCAAGTTATATTTACTGAATTTGTTCAATCTAATAAGATAGCCAGTTTCACTAAAGAGGGCAACCATTACACCATAAAATATGGTAGTCATGATGTGGAGATGCCGGTGATGGACTGGGGTTGACAATTGTAAACAATTTTACAACACCAAGTTATAGTCCAGCAATTTTATTTTAAATTCACAAGCTTTCGGAGGCTTCCTCCTTCGTCAGGTAAATGTTTAAACATTTGAAAAAATTTACCTGACGAAGGAGGAAGCCTCCGAAAGCTTGTGAATTTAAAATAAAATTGCTGGACTATAACTTGGTGTTGTAAAATTGTTTACAACCATAAAATATAAAGAGGGAAGATTAATCAATTTGTTTCAGAAAGCAAAAGAAACATTTCATTCTTTTCTGAAGTCTCATTTCTCAATTTTCCTCAACTAATAATGGCCCAGTTTTCCCTTGTTCGCTGATACAAAGCACTTGGCCTCACCTTTGAAGGATTTTGGGCTTTTTGATGGGGCCTGCTCTTAAGGAAGACTAAGTAAGGCCTAAGAAGCGGAAACAGTCAGGGTGATGCTCACCTGGGAACTGTGAAATGGACAAAGGAATGGACTTGAAATCCCGGATTAGCAGGGTGAAAACTTGGTAAAAGAGCATAATTGGATAAAAGTATGGACAGCAAATGAGGGATGTGCACATGTGCAGCCAATACAATTGAAAGTAAATTACAGATAGACTAATTTTGGATCAATAGTCTACTGAGGAATGGATCATTGTATCGAAACATCAATTGAACATAAGCCACAGGGTAATAAAATTGCCAGCTTGGTCAAAATCAAAGAGAATGCTAGATCTTGTTTACTGCTGAAGTTGCTTTGAGAGAGAGAAAATGTTACAGACTAACTGCTGACTTGCTGTTTTCCTCAAGGACAAATCTTCTTCGAAACTTGCTTGCCGTTACACAATGAGATAAAGAAAACGATAAGGGCTACAGTTGCTGACAGTTGAAAGCAGAGAAAAACAAGTCTATATATGGTTATTCTGCACAGCCACGGACTCAAGGAGAGATAAGAGTATAAAACACCCAGGCTTACAGTGATTTTGAGGAGATCATAAGAAGCATTCAAAGAAGAAGTTGTTGATGAAGAGTTACCGCTCAACTCTCCCTGAACTAGGATCTAATCACCCTTGGTACTGAGTTATGTTCCCTAGACAAGGTTATATGGTATTATTATCTGGGAAACTGTCGTGTTTTAATGTCAATAAAATTAGAAAACCAATTATAAAATCTCGGTTGATTCTCAACCTTTGGAGCCCACTAAATAAGAAAACCCTACACCTTAATATCATGGCTGTGAATGGAACTCAGAAGAAATGGGAAATCAGTCCTACTACTCCATGGTGCCATGAGTTTGTGCTCCAATGTTCTGTGCCTCTATGTTAGTTTGCAATGCACAAATATTATTGGACATAAAATTGTATTACTACGAAGCAAGTTTTCTATTACATTTTCTCACAATATAATGGCAAATGACCATTAAAAACAAATCCTTGAGGTTTCCCTGCAGCTTAGTGAGTAACTGTAATTAATGGCGTGGTGCCATGCTATTCAGATGGGGAGGTCCCATGTTTGATCCCTGGTTCATGCTGAATTTGTTGATTTCAGATGGCACCAATTGGGATGCTACAATTGGTCCAAGTGCCCCAGGGTATTGAGAGGAAAATTTACCAAGGGTTGCCACTCCTGATTGCTATTCAGTCACCTTCAGCTCAAAAATATACATCATAGACGTCAGGCAAAGGCAGGATCAAGGTTGGCATGATGCCCTCCCACTGAAAGCATTTGGGTTTACCATCTATCTAATTTGTGGAAAGGTTACAGACCTACTTTAAGATTGCTGCAGAATGATATTCACATCAGGCAAGATCTCAATCGGGCTCATACCTATAAGGCCTAACAATCCTGTTTTAAACTACATGGTACCTAAACTGGTGACATTTCTAGGCACATTGAAGCTCTAAACAATATAAGGAAGGCAGTCAGTGAAGACGCCTGTGGTGTAGACCTGTTAGCCTGCTCATTTCACAAAATTTAGATACTGCTCAAGGTCTCACCAGGTAAAGGTTAAGAGCAGTCAGTAGAGGAACCTCAATTTCTGAACATTTTCATTTGTTTACTTCTCTGATTCCTTTAAGTTCCTCACTCTAGATTGCTATTTTGAATCAGAAGTCCTCGCAGTTCTAGTTTTGTTTTACTGAAAGACATTAACAGAGTTTAGAGAATGAATTACCACAGTTTCAATTAGTTTCTGGGAATGGGAGCTGGAAGATGAAAATGTTGGCTATATGAAGCAGATTATATATATAAGCAGATCGTGAAGTTAGGGAAACCTCTGTCCTTGACTGGTTTGTTATAATTTGTTCAGTTCTTGCATTACTGGTATGTTCTTTACATAATTTCACTTTCTTTACTTGTAATCGTGTAGATTTTCTTTATCCACACCAAAAAACTGAGATTTTCATATTCACTGTAGATAAACATTTAAATTTGATAAAAACTACAACTGTCCACACTTTGAATGACATAACTTGAACATGAGGAGATTATCTACCAGTTCCATTCATTTCAATGCAAATAATTATTTTTCTGCAAGATTAAAAAGCTATGATCAAAAATTACCTAGTTTCTTCACTTTATAGCTATACTAAATCAACTAAAACTAAATGATTTCTATCCTATATGTAAGATAGAATTCATGTTGTACTAATCTTCAAGTTGTATTCTGTTAATACTACAAATTAGTTAGTAAATTATATGTAAATATTAATGCTATATCAATTACAGTATACTGGCTGTGGGGTAATTTTGGTTTTGCCACTGTGATTCTTTTCTTAGTACTGTCTGTTCTCTGTTATAATGTATCTGAAAAGAATTTTTATGGAGATTCTATTGTATGTGGTCTAAAATAAAAAAAGAAAGTCTTTTACAGATGGAGGTCAACTGAATTCTGCTGATTAGAATTCCAGCATACTCACCCCACAGTCATTTGCACCATCTCCACACATTCCCACATAATAACTGGAAAATAAAAAGTCAGTCATTTCCAAAAAACTCCAATTGTTAGCACTATAACTCTCAGAAGAATGATTCTTTTCTAGATACTGTTCTTCAAGAGTGCACATTACCGCTTTAACTGGATTATTAAGCTTTATGTAAAGCCCCTTTTGATATTCTACGTGTGCCCTTTGAAAGTGTTGAAAGATAATTCATTGCACTGCTTAAGATATTTGCATTGGTCCTGTAATGCACCAATTTAAATATCAATGGCCATTGTAAACAATTCCTAACTGTGCTTATAGACCTAAAGATAATACTATCACTTCTGCACTAAAATAAAATTTAAAACAAAATACTCATTGGGATTATTGCAAAAATAACTAGGGGACAAATGTGATTTAATAAAATTCTAATTTATACAAAGGTGAGTGACAGGTGGAATGTATTTCCATACTTCCAGGGACTGTAATGGAGGCAGCATTCTGGAATCATTTAAGAAACTGCTAAATACTACGAAAGTGGATTGTAGGTTTGTTCTGGATGGATGAGCTAACGTGCAATGAATGGTCTTTCACATCTGTATCTATCTTGTGATTTTGTGATTGCAGAATTTTTTCTTAATCTATTTTCGAATATAAAGTTATAGAGAAAAGGAAAACTGAAAAAAATATTGGCATAAAAGAATAGAGAATATTTGCTAGAATTGTCATTGAAAACTTATTTGCATAAGACCTATGAAAGGAAATTAATTGTTTTAGCTCCCATTTTGGATTTATGGTCAGAATGCCACCAGATGACAGGCGAATAAATTCAATTGAAAGTAATAAGAAAATAAATGCTTTTAAAAAATATCTATTGTAAAGTATTTACCATACATTTACCCATTGATGATAATTTTAATAAGGAATACTATCTTACAGCATTATTGACCTAAAAATGAATCAAAATGGATATCCAGTTTGGCCTGTTTTTGCAGTGAATTATCAACTGAAAAGCATACGTTTAAAATCATGGTAAAATAATATTCATGGCTGATGGGGTTCACTGAAGACCAATCCGTACATTGGGCAAACAATTTTTGTTTGACTTAGTATGTCTTTATCTTGGTCAAAAACTATACATTTATAAAACTTACTCCAATTTTTGAAACTCCTCTATTAGGCTTCCCTTCTGGTTTGGTGACATTCTGGCAAAAACTGTAGCACTTATAAGCAACTGAAATGAAAATACAATTCAGAAAGTTAACTCAGAGTAGTACTTACTAATATTGTTGTACAAGCACAAGGACATCATTTAAGAAAAGTATGATTATATAGATATCCTTTGTATTAGATAACTTACCTTAGGTAGTAAATGATAGAAGTGTTGAATTAGAATTTCATAGGATTTTCCAGTCATAGCAAAATGAAAGTCTTTCTTCTTTTCAAAACCATCTATGGGAATTTTAGTTTCCTTGAACATGCAAATATTTTGTTTATCATACTATTAGAGTAAAGGTATAGAGCCAAAAATATTACTACTAATAATATATGTGGGTGTGTGTTACAAGGTTACAAGGCAAAGTGGTTCAGATGGTGTTAATAACTATGAAATCAGAGCTTATGGGGCCTATAAGTAACATTTGAACAAATAACTCATACTGTAGTAACGAATTAAAAGCTTTAATTTGATGCTAAGTAATTTATTTTATGTATCATAAAATAAAATATATAAATCACTAATCCACTATTGAAAAAGCCTCAAATGCTGGGTCCCCAACTCTTTACAATCTATATTAACGATTTGGAGGAGGGGACCAAGTGTAACATATCAAAGTTTGCAGATGATACAAAGATGGGAGGGAAAGTGGAGAGTGAGGAGGACATAAAAAACCTACAAGGGGATATAGACAGGCAGGGTGAGTGGGCGGAGATTTGGCAGATGCAATACAATATTGGAAAATGTGAGGTTATGCACTTTGGCAGGAAAAATCAGAGAGCAAGTTATTATCTTAATGGCGAGAAACTGGAAAGTACTGCAGTACAAAGGGATCTGGGGGTCCTAGTGCAAGAAAATCAAAAAGTTAGTATGCAGGTGCAGCAGGTGATCAAGAAGGCCAACGGAATGTTGGCGTTTATTGCTAGGGGGATAGAATATAAAAACAGGGAGGTATTGCTGCAGTTATATAAGGTATTGGTGAGACCGCACCTGGAATACTGCATACAGTTTTGGTGTCCATACTTAAGAAAAGACATACTTGCTCTCGAGGCAGTACATAGAAGGTTCACTCGGTTAATCCCGGGGATGAGGGGGCGGACATATGAGGAGAGGTTGAGTAGATTGGGACTCTACTCATTGGAGTTCAGAAGAATGAGAGGCGATCTTATTGAAACATATAAGATTGTGAAGGGGCTTGATCGGGTGGATGCGGTAAGGATGTTCCCAAGGATGGGTGAAACTAGAACTAGGGGGCATAATCTTAGAATAAGGGGCTGCTCTTTCAAAACTGAGATGAGGAGAAACTTCTTCACTCAGAGGGTAGTAGGTCTGTGGAATATGCTGCCCCAGGAAGCTGTGGAAGCTACATCATTAAATAAATTTAAAACAGAAATAGACAGTTTCCTCGAAGTAAAGGGAATTAGGGGTTACGGGGAGCGGGCAGGAAATTGGACATGAATTTAGATTTGAGGTTAGGATCAGATCAGCCATGATCTTATTGAATGGCGGAGCAGGCTCGAGGGGCCGATTGGCCTACTCCTGCTCCTATTTCTAAAAAAATATTACAGTACTTGTTACATTATGTCATAAACTACAAAAAAGTACTGGCCAACATACATACACAAGCATAATCATTTGAAATAGCTGGCTGTGAGTTACAAAGTGACAATTCAAACTATTGGTTCTGTTGATATACTGGTTAGATTTCATTCTCACAATTTGTAATGTTACCATGAGAACTCCTCAGATGAATCATAACTTTGTAACTCACTGACGGCTAATTATTTTCTGATATATATTAAATACAACATTGTTATGAATAGTAGCACCTAATATTCAATCAATGCTTACATTAGTGCAAATCTGACCATTGTCCTTGCCACTTTCCATTAGCTTCCAGGTGATGCATGCTGGACCAGATTCTTTTGCATTTGAGGCTTCAATTAAAATGATTTTGTGAGCTAATGGGATCATCCCAGCATTTCTAGCCACTGTGACAGCTGTCTGCAAGTTATCACCTGTAGAAAATAATGACTGCAATTTTAAAACAGTTTGCAACAGCCCCACTGCTAAATGAGAAAAAATAATTGACAATCATCCCATTACCTTCCAATTGCGTGCTTTGAGTAGTTCATCAACCTACTCAACAGCTGTGTATGTTTTTTTGAAAAGCTCTTCATACAGTATTAATATGCAAATTAGACTAATTAAAAATAAAACTTTCTCCAATAATTCAAGAAGGTATTAGACTTATCCCAACCCTGGAAGGCAAGGTAAGCCTAAGTTTTAGGGAATATTATCATTCATTGTATTTGACAAATTTTCAGTCCTACATAAATTGTAGCTTATTAAAAATTGCTTTACCTATCACTCTGTTCATCGGGTAAAATTATATTAAATGCTTATTACACAAGCTTTTAATCATGCTCTTGTTAGTATAGTTGTAATAGGGACCACTTGTTTCTCATCAGTTTTAAAGAATACTGTTGTGTAGATTGTGACAAATTAATGTAGGGATTTCATTAAAAATAAGTTAATGCCATACTGAATGCTTTTCATTTAAGAAGATAAGAATGTAAGAAATAGGAGCAGGAGTAGACCAGGCGGCCCCTCGAGCCTGCTCTGCCATTCAATAAGATCATGGCTGATCTTCTACCTCAACTCCACTTTCCTGCCCTATCCCCACACCCCTTGATTCCCTTAGTGTTCAAAAATCTATTGATCTCAGTCTTAAATATACTCAACGAATGAGCATCCATAGCCCTTTGGGGTAGAGAATTCCAAAGATTTACAACGTTCTGAATGAAGAAATTTTTCCTCACCTCGGTCCTAAATGGTCGACCCCTTATCTTGAGACTATGCCTCCTAGTTCTAGACTCTCCAGCTGGGGAAACAGCTTCTCAGCACCTACCCTGTCAAGCCCTCTAAGAATTTTATATGTTTCAATGAGATCGCCTCTCATTCTTCTAAACTCCAGAGAATATAGGCCCATTCTACTCAATCTCTCCTCATAGGACAACCCTCTCATCCCAGGAATCAATCTAGTGAACCTTCGTTGTACCCCCTCTAAGGCAAGTATATCTTTCCCTAGGTAAGGAGACCAAAACTGTACACAGTACTCCAGGTGTGGCTTCACCAGAGCCCTAAATGATTACAGCAAGATCTCCTTACTCTTATACTCCAACCCCCTTGCAATAAAGGCTAATGCCCCATTTGCCTTCCTAATTGCTTGCTGTACCTGCATGTTAACTTTTTGTGATTCGTGTACAAGGACACCCAAATCTCTCTGAATACCAATTTACTAGTCTCTCACCTTTTAAAAAATATTCTGCTTTTCTATTCTTCCTACCAGAGTGGATAATTTCACATTTCCCCACATTATACTCCTTGCCACCTTGCCACCCACTCACCTAACCTGTCTATATTCCTTTGCAGATTATTTGCATCCTCACAGCTTACTTATCCACCTAGCTTTGTATCGTCACCAAACTTGGATACATTACACTCAGTCCCCTCATCTAAGTCATTGATATATATTGTAAACAGTTGAGACCCAAGCACTGATCCTTGTGGTACCCCACTAGTTACAGCCTGCCAACCTGAAAATGACCTGTTTATCCCTACTCTATTTTCTATCCGTTAACCTATCCTCTATCCATGCTAATATGTTACCCTCAACCCCATGAGCCCTTATCTTGCATAACAACCTTTTATGTGGCACCTTATCAAATGCCTTTTGAAAATCCAAATATGCTACATCCACTGGTTTCCCCCTTATCTACCCTGCTAGTTACACCCTCAAAAAATTCTAATAGATGTGTCAAACATGATTTCCATTTCATAAAACCGTGTTGTCTCTGCCTAATCATATTATGATTTTCTAAGTGCCCTGTTACCACATCCTTAATAATAGATTCTAGCATTTTCCCTACTACTGATGTCAGGCTAACTGGCCTATAGTTCCCTGTTTTCTCTCTCCCTCCTTTTTTGAATAGCAGGGTTGCATTTGCTACTTTCCAATCCACGGGGACCGTTCTATCTCTGCAGCCGGCTCTTTTAAAACCATAGGATGTAGGCCATCAGATCCAGGGGATTTGTTGGCTTTTAGTCCCATTAATTTCTCCAGTACTTTTTCTTAGTTACTTTAAGTTCCTCACTCTCATTAGACCCTTGGTTCCCCATTAATTCTGGTATGTTTTTTGTATCTTCTACTGTGAAGACAGATACAAAATATTTGTTTAATGTCTCTGCCATTTCCCTAGTCCCCATTATAATTTCTCCTGTCTCTGCCTCTGAGGGACCCATATTTACTTTCGCTAATCTCTTCCTCAATCCTACCTTTAGGCTTATGTCATTGAAGGAATTATTCACTTGAGGAAGTTGTGAAAGGCAAACATCATTGTCCCATTGACATACAACTCAGCCTTGTCTACTGTTTGGATCAAACGACGATATGTCGAGCAACTCAACTCAACGGGGTTGGGGGGGGAGGTGATCTTAACTTGGAGCAAATTTCCGGTAGGAACCTGCTCTGGCGAGTTAATTTCTCGCCTGGCAGCAGGAGGCCTTTGGAGATTTTAACCACTGGACCTCATTTACATGTCGCCTTCCGGGCAGGAAGAGGGCGCAGTGCATCTGCTGGCTGCAGAGCGTCTATTGGCTTGCAAGTAAGTGGCGGGGAGGGGGTTTTGGGAGGGAGAGTCGGAGTGTCCAGAATAGGAAGCCCACAACTCTCCTTGTGTGACTCAAAATCAAGTGCACTGAAAGCAATACAACCTAGAGATGGCTGTTGACGCCATTGCTGGACAAATGCTTCATGCATTCATATGATGTTCTTTTGCTAACTTAGCAGAGGCATCAACTCATGGGTTAACACCTACATAAAATAGCACACAGGGGAATGTCATATGAATGTATTAAGCTTTCATCTCTAATACTGCCAACATTTCTTATTGAGGGTCGCAACTGAAAAATTCTATTCAGTGTTTGGGAGCACAGTGCCATTTGTTTCAGGTAATCCCAGCCAATGTTTGTCTGATTAGATCTAATTTCTAAGCAGGTGGCACTAATAACATTTAAAATACATTCCAAATGGAATGTAAACCATAGCTTAGGCACAAAAATATTACATCTCTGAACGCCTTAGTTCAGGAGTTCCTGAATCTAAATATTCAGATTATTCAAACATTAATTATTTTAATGGGAAGTGTCTACCTGGGACATGATTTCATCATCCACTAGAGCTAGCAAATGATGCATAGGTCACTGTAGAATTCCTCTCTAAATATCCAGTGTCTTTGAATATTTATAAGATAGCAAATTAAAGAGGTTTGATTGGGAGCCAGTTCAAGGAGCATTTCTTTAAAAAGACAGAGGTGAGCTTCCTGAAAAAGATCTAAAAAATATTTCAAACTTATTTGGCATTAAAATATATAGGGGCTTAAAACTTGACCCTTGGGCAGCATTGCCACTGACCAACACAGGTGTCCGCACATCTGTGAAAGAATAAGTTGATCTTACCCAATTACGTGAAGTCAGTTCATTTGAAGAATTTTTTGGTACTCTGGGACCATCACAAATGATTCATTGGCCAGTGAAGGACTGTTGTTACACATTTTTGATATTTTAATATCAGATCAGATTAATTTGAATGCCCAGATCAAGTTTGGGGAAGGGCACCAAGCATGGGGCAGTGGGGCTTCAGCATGGGGGCAGAGATGGCACAGGGATGGTAACTTTTTTTAAATTCGAGCTTCCCCTACAGTATCGATTCCATAACGCAACAGGAGCACCTGAGCAGCACTTCAGCCACACAGTGCCCAATTCAGGGGAGATCCTAATTTTAAAAAAAACTCCTAATCCCCTCCCATACCATCTCTGCCTCCATGCCTGAAGCCCTCCCTATCCTTATGCCTAGTGCCCCTTCCCGATCCTTCACCTGATCTGGACGTTGAAATATCAAAAATGTGTCACAACAGACATCCAGAATGGAACAGTGCATAAATTTGTCTAATATACCAAAAATGTCATAGTGTGCAGAGAAATAATAGAATTTAATCCATCACATAGCAAACAACAAAGATATCTCAGCCACTGGGCACCTTATCGAACTGATTACCCTTTATGTGCGAGCCTAGGCTGTGAGTGTCAGCAGGCTACTGGGCCATGGAGCCCAATTGTGGTCTTACCTGACATCCACACCAATCATTAGACAGTAAGTAGGAGTGGGAACTCTGGCTAATTTTTTTCCTTGGGATCTCAGGCCAATTGTAACACTGCTATCACCCATTGTTTGGGGTTGGCTAACTTAGTACAAACCGAGGATTGAACTTGGGATTTTCCTGATCTGTATGGCTCAACTATTCACTGCCTTAACTAACTAAACCATCAGGTAATCCATAAGCATACTTATAATAAATAGAGTAAGCCATAATGAATTTCCCAAGCACCTGTGATCATAACTGTTCGAATCCTGGCATTGGACAACTCAGATAAAACAGGGATTGTTTGCGGCTTCAGTTTGTTCTCCAGAATCAGTAATCCAAGAAATATTAGATCAGATTCCACATCTTCCCTTTGATAAATGAAGAAAAAAGGAAAGCAATTATTACACTTTATATGCATCTGATGTGAACTCCAAGCTATACCTTTCTCAATTAAGTGCATTGAACCAATACTCTGCTTATAGGATTCAGGTATTGTATACACATGAAATACAGTTCACATATTTATGCAATGTAAAAACTGGGTTTGGATACAAGCTGGGTATTTCTCCATTCCTCTCAAAAAGTGCTTGCATGTAAACAAAGGTAGGCAGTCTCGTCTTACACTGGAATTCTGATCTCCTTCCTATATGCATATAAAGGGGTCCTGGTTTGAGGTTAAACCCCTTGGAGCAGTTCTCAAATATGCTTACTTCCCTTTCAAGCTGCAAACAGATAATTGCAAATGAAGATATCTTAGAACAGACTCCATTCTCTATTGGATTGGAGCCCAGCCATCACTTCAAATTTAAAAAAATTAAAGCCAATCAATCAAAATTATGAATGGAAGGAAAATCCACTCTCTCCTTCTGCACAGATCATGTAGAACAATGGGGTAAGTGTTACACTCATTCAGAGATATAGGGCATCATTTTAGCACCCGCTATCGGGTGCGTTCCTGGCGGGGGGGGGCTCCGAAAATCGGAGAATCCCGGAGTGGGTTGGGAGCCCGACTCCAACCCGCCCACTTCCGGGTTCCCCACTGACGCGCCGGCGTGCGCACGCAGCCCCCGCTGGTGGGAATCCCGCAGGCAATTAAAGCCAGCGGGATGCCACTTGAAGCTATTTATTTTGCCTGTTCAGGTCATTAACTGACCTGATTAAGGGATTATGTGAGGAGGGGTGGGATTTTAAAGCAAACTGGGACTGTTTCCCACACTGGGGGAAACACTCCCAGTTCAAATGGACCTGTTGCAGCTGTGAGCCTGTGACAGCTGCAAAGGTCCATTTGACAGGTGGGGGGCGGGGGGGGGGGGGGAGACCCTCACTCATTGCAGGAGGCCACTCTGTCACTTGTGACAAAGTTTGGCCTCCACCACCCTCCTCCTGACAATCAAAGTCACCAACTTGCACACTTACCCCGGGGTCCAGAGACATGTACCTACCTTGCGGACCCCCTCAGATGTACATCTTCCGGATGGGGGCCGCCGTAGCTGCAGTCATGACCTCCTCGGAGGGCGAACAGCATCACCAGCCTCACCAGCCTCGCCATCCACGCCATCCACCTGTGACACATGGAGCTCCACAACAGAGCGCTGTGACACATCCACCTGTACAGCAGGAGGGAGGGCTACCGCAGAGAGAGATGCGTCGCAGAGGGCACTACCCTCGCCACAGGGTCCACAGACCGAGGCTCAGCTTGCTGGACCTCTCTGAACAGCAGTGCACACGGAGGCTCAGAGTCAGTCGACATGTAGTCGTGGACATCTGCAGCCTCCTTCATGCCATGCTGCTCCTGGCTGGCCCGAGCACAATCTTCTTACCTGTCGCTGTCAAAGTCATACTGCCCTCAACAACTTCTCCTCCGCATCCTTCCAGGGTGCAACCGAGGACATCGCCGACGTCTCTCAGCCGTCTGCACAAAAGAGCCCTGCAAATACACCTGCACCCACTCTGCAGTGACACAATGGGTGGCATCAGTGGTGGGTCTTCATAGTGATCCTCAGGTAAGGGCATTATTGTACAAACCAGACAAGATTAGCGAAGACATGGCAGTAGTGGTGCCAATATAATATGTAATGTGAGTTGGTCAGAAATTCAATATAAGTAACAACCATGACAAACCCTCAAACACCCTTGTGCATCCCCTTCATGCTCACGACACGTTTGCCTTACGCTGCCTACTGCACATATGTGATGCATGCCCTGTGGCTGCAGCACGGGTAGTGGCAGGTTGAGTGAGGCTGACCGTGAAAGAGATGCACGAGAGGGTGAGTATGAGATAGAGCCATGAGATTGTATGAGGATTGGGTTGAGTGGTAGTGGCGGGATGAGTACTGGCGAGGTGAGTAGGTGCAGGTAAGATGAGGATGAGGTTTGAGTGGGTATGAGGGGTGATATGACAGAGTAGTGTTGGCAGTGCTGAAGGAGATGTGGGGTGGGGGCGGTGATGTGGCAGAGGGAGTGTAGGGGAAAGAGTAAGTGTACTCACTTCGGCTGACCTACGGAGGTCATTGGAGCACCTCCTGCGTTGTATGCAGGTGGGCGAAATGTTGGTGGTGCAGGTGACCTCCTCTGCCACCTCGAGCCAGGCCTTCCTGGTGGCAGAGGCAGGCCACTTCCTCCCGCCCGCCGGGGGGAAGATCTCTGTCCTCCCCTTCCTCCTCACCCCGTGTATTGATACCTGGAGTGAGGCATCATTAAACTGGGAGTAGCCTTCCCCCTGGGCTGCTCCATGCTGTAATTTTTTCTGTTTGTTGCAGCATCTGTCAGTGGAGGACTGCCCCTTTAAATAGAGCTCCTCCAGCTGACAGATCTTACTGCGCATGCACAGCCCGCCCGACGCGCAGATCAGCAGTGGAGAACCCGGAGGACAAGGTAAGTGGATCCAATTGGGCTACGATCGGGCGGGTGGCTGTCTGATTTCGCCGGGCGCGTGATAGCCCCCCTGCCGAGAACCCGCAGCCCTGCTAACATCGGGCCCATAGAATGGCTTACTACACAATTCCTACTGAACTGTGTGCGCATGGAAAATCAGATCTAAATAACAAATGTAATGCTCTTGAAGAGTTAATTTTTAACTTGAACAATTGTCATTTGGATTAAATACTCCATTTAAATATGTTTCATTTTAATTTCTGGGGCAAAGCTCCCCGTTTAAGAAAAAATAGAGAATGCCTGTTTGTCAAAGTAATTTACAATTCGCTAACAAAATCGCAATCCAAGGAGTCATGGGGCCGATTATCTGTGCCCCCCCTCTGCCTAGTTCTGGACACTTATGGAAATAGAGGTGGAAGATTGAAAGGTGGGAGGGCACCTCCTGCCTCATTTGCACCTAGCTCCACTCCCAGATATCCCGGGGCAACGGTCCAACATAAAGGTCTCCACCAACTTTTGCTGACCTTTGCACACAGGAAATGGAAATTCCCCAGGGGAAAGGGCAGGAAAATTGGGCCCTATATGTTTCTAACCATGCAGCCTCGCCATTTGGTTAGTGGGTTTTTAAAAGAGGAATTTCATCCCCTAATTAAGACATGACACTAATATATTTCCAATAACTCTTGATAGTCACATCTATATGAGTAAATGCTTTGTGTTTAGCACACTTCTGGAGTGTCACATCTTTTATAACAAATTTAAAAGATTTTTCTGAGAAGCTTATTCAGTAATAAAAGGCTTGTTAGAAAACTGTGACTGTGGCTCATGTTGTTTAGAATCAGCTTTGTATCCTGTACATCAGTGTCTCAACACTTTATCAATTAAGCATCTGTTGTGTGGTTGTCCAACAGTATGAGTGCTGCAACAACATTGGGACAGATATAGATAATTTTCTATTACCATTTATTAAACTGTTATGTGAACGTTTGAATTAATAATATATGTATCCTTGAGATATAGTTCTGTTCCAACTATAAATTGGCCTGTATTGATATGATTAACGCACTGAAGGAGGAAAATCCCTGTGTATCGTGATGATAGTGTGCTGGTCTGACTCACCTCTTTAAATTGGCTACTGTGATGTCTCTGCCATTCCAAAGAGACTTAAATGCAAATCCAATAACTCGAAATCCCTGCTTCGTGTAACGCTGCAGTTCAGTTGAGAAACTCCGTGGAACTGCAAAATACATGAAATTATGCTGTAAATTTATTAAGCATTATTATAACATAGTCTCCTTTCTGCCCGCAAGGACAAATATGTAAAGTGATAAAGAACATTTTAAAAGCTATCCTGTAACAGTGCTTTAGCTGAGCTTTGATCAGTTGGTAGCACTCTAACCTCTAGGTCAGAAGTTGTGGGCTCGAGCCCCGTTCCAGTATTTTAGCACGTAAACTACACTGACGTGCCAGAACAATAGTGAGGGCATGCTGCACTGTTGGACATGCTGACTTTTGGGTGATATGTTAAACTGAGGTTCTAACTGCCTGTCCCAAAAGGTTCATAATGGACATTACAGATCGCACGACACAATTCAAAGAAGAGCAAGGAATTCTACTAGTGTCCTGGACAACATTCCTCCCTCAACCAATACCATCAAAAACAGATTACCTTGTCATGCATCTTTGTTTGTTCGATCATACTGGGTGTAAAATAGCTGTTGCGTTTCTTTACACAAAAACAGTTACTGTACTTCAATGGAATTCATTATATTTGAAGCAATTAGAAGTATTCCTGAGAGATGTGATGAGGCACTTCCTACAGTTTTGACTTTCTCTCAACATGTGTGCTCACGGCAAGAAGGTAGTTTCCATAAGCAGACTGAATGAACTGAAATCTGCGCCTCATATGTAGCTTGAATGGGGCAGCATGACTAGCATGAAAAATTACCCCTTAATTGCAGTATTAACCACTGAAGATCACATGGAATGCCCACCATGGTCCCCTGGCTCTTCTCAAATGCAGAAAATATCATATTGTCAGATTAAAGTGCACAGACTAAAAATAATGGTCAGATTTATTTATTTTGGATAATGCAATAGAAGCAGTGAGGCAGAGGAAGATAATGAACTGGAGGGAAGCAGGGAGGGGAAGTACCAGTATAAATCCTGGGGGGGTGGGGGGAGAAAACAGAACCAGCTTGAACAGGGGAGAGTGGAAGAAGAGTACCAGATTGACTAGGCTGAAGAGTACTAAGTTGAATTAGCAAAGGAGAGGAAGAAGATTGCCAATGTGAACTGGGAGGATTGCAGAGGAGAGTTTGTCTTTGAGTGGATGGAGAGTTGAATGTGTGCAGTTTCTCTGTGAACGGAGTCTGGAGGGGTAGAGTGCCTTTGTGAACTGGGGTGGTTGGATGGGGTTGGATGTGGAGATTGATTATTGAAAATGTCTAAAAGTTGACATGGTGCTCCAATGCCATCATTTATTAACTAATTTTTATGTTTTTCTCTGCTTTACTTAAATTGCAACGAGACATCTTGCAGTTGCTATAGAAATGCAAGTTGTTATGTTCTTTACATCAACGGCTTATTGCATTACAAACGTTCTATTATTTATGTCTGTTTCAATAAATTTTCAATGTTGTAAGTAAGCCTACATTATTATAATCTCATTCGGCTATGGCACCTGCATACATTTAGGCCTGCTGTATTATACTCATTGACTACTAGCCCGGAAATTGCTCATGAAATAACAGTGAGGCTAACAGGGCCCACTGTTATTTCAGGGCAAATGAAAGAGCAAGTTCCGGCGAGCGTACATGCACAGTCAAACTCAGGAATCCAGAAATTGCTCTACCATTTGCCCTGCTCGTTTGAAAGCTGCGCGGGAAGGACAGCTCGCCGTTTGAATGAATGGACCAGCGTGAACTTGATGCACTGCCCAGTTGGAAATGAACTAATCGCTCCATAAAAAAGGCACACTTTTTTTTAGGTCTAAACTAACTTTTAATGGCGTGGTAAGTTTTAATGACTGCCAAACAACTGCCTGGCACTGAAAATTAACTTTTAAAAATGTGGAGTCTCACTCCTCCCAATATTAATTGTTGTTGGACATTTAAAAAAAATCTTAAATTTAAAATTTTAATTTTTTTTACTTTTTCTTTCTGTGTCTTTCATCTCTATCTTTTAATCTTACCCTCTCTTTATTTCGCTTTCTCTAACTGATTTTACATTCGAATTCATTATTGTAGCTTTCACTTCCTGGTTCTGACTGCGTGGCTTGTCAAAGATGCTTCAAACTGATTCAGCCATGATCTCATTAAATGGCAGAGCAGGCTCGAGGGGCCGAATGGCCTACTCCTGCTCCTATCTCTTATGTCCTCTTATGGTGTTATGGTCGAGGGTAGAGAGAGATCCTTTCCCCGCTCTCACAGCTGACAGAAGCCCAGGAAAGGCCACTGCACTTTTGGCAGCTCACCGTTGAAGCAAGTTGGTGCCTAGGAGCCCGCGAATAGTTTGTGGGTGAGTTTATAATTAACGAGTGCGGACGAGGTGCGTTCACTGCTCAGCGCAATTTCTGGGCAATTATCTTCTGATAGCATAAAATCATGAGTCAATTGTAACTCACAATCAAAAGTTTTTTTTTTAATTACTGCATACTTCAAAATGCTGGAAAATGCACTAAAAAATGATAAAAATCAACATTTCCTGGGGAGGAAATGCATCCAAGTGCACCACAAAATAAATTTTGCATCATCAGAGCCCACTTCCTCCATTCAAAACTTTGCAAATTCACCACGACAAAATGTGTACTTTTATGTAGTTCAATTTTTTTTTCCCTATAAATACAACTGATAGAATTATTAGGTACAGCTGCAGGTGTCGTCATGACACATTCATGTCTCACTGCACTCCCACTGTAACTACTTCTTTTCATATGTCATAAATGAGGCCATTGGGCTTCGATATTCAATTCTACATTGTTTTTTTAGGTGCCATCTTTTCTGGGGCTGTCAGGTTTTCTGAGTTTTGTAGGTTGAGATGTATGCATTGTGCAGGTAAGTATTGTTGTAAAGTTGTTATGTGGGCTCACTTTTCCAAATAATAGTTCTAGTTTGAAGTGGCATGAAATAAAGTGCACACTGCTGCAGTACGCCATGCATGTGAAGAATGGAAAGAGCTGTTTTGTGAGGGCTTAACAAGCTACCTTAGTCATGGTTTAGCAGAGTGAAAGGAATTTTTTTTATGGCATGCACAATTGGCCCCCTACTGGCTGTTTTTATCTTTTGTAAACAATTTTACAACACCAAGTTATAGTCCAGCAATTTTATTTTAAATTCACAAGCTTTCGGAGGCTTCCCCCTTCGTCAGGTGAACGATGTGACGAAGGGGGAAGCCTCCGAAAGCTTGTGAATTTAAAATAAAATTGCTGGACTATAACTTGGTGTTGTAAAATTGTTTACAATTGTCAACCCCAGTCCATCACCGGCATCTCCACATCATGTTTTTATCTTGGAAGACTTCCTGCAGCTATTATTATTTTTCCTCAGCTGCTCCCATGTCCTTTGGCTATTTCACAAAGCACTTCCTCCTGCCAAACCAAGTAGTTCTTCTGTGGAGCAGGTGCACTACTTGTGGAAGCACCTTCAAAGTACCATCTGAAGATGGAGGTGGTCTGCATCATTGGCAACCATTTCCAGTTTTTTACCCAGCAGCAGTCAAGCAGCCCCTTTAAATAGCAGGTGCAACCTTTAAACAGCAGCAGCTATTTCTCACCCCCAGTGACAGTAAGTTCCCTCCTTCGGGCCCAATCTGGAACAGGAGTTCACAGTTATTACAAAATGAGGCTGACCGTGCAAAATCCCACAAGGTCAACCCTACATTTTGTCACCAAGCACTAAGTTCATGCTCTCTGGTTTCGCCAAGCACCAAGCTCGCTCCTCTCCAGTTTCACTGCTTCAATGCTGGGACAAGAAAATTGTTCCTCTATTTTTCAATTCAGTAAGGAATGTAATATATTTAACTCAAGTCTGTAACATATTGCTTTAGCAAATTTTCTGTATCATGGTGCACAAAACGCTATGATGTTTAGGCTGCAGTAGGACTGTCATAAACATCAGAAACCACACTCCAGGTCCCAGACTACCTGTAAGCAATGCCACAGGAGAGCTACTTCTTCTTCTTCTGTCTCTTCTGTGCATAGTGACACGAGGTATCTCGTTTCTTCCATTGCTTTTACATTCAGCAGATCGTGCTCTTGGTTGTTTCAATGACTAAGACCCTTTTTATGTGGACAGATCATTAGCCTGATTCACAACTCTATACCAGGAGGACCGACTAGATGCGATGGGTGGGTGGCCATTCCATGCTCATCGGACGTGAGTACCTCGCTGGATATCAATCCAATTCAGAGACCAGAGCTCTGATCGCCTGCTCGCTGGGGTAGGAGAGCTACTAGTTGATTTATATCTGCCCTGCAATAAATTCTGAAGTTTGTGCTTTCAATTTGTATCACAGATTTTACATACTACCCTAATTTACTTCAGGAGCTGATCATAATATTAATAACTGATTCATCAAGTGCTTTCATTTTCATGGATGACCATTCAAACCTGTTTCAGGTTTACAAAGACGAATAACCATCTCTGGTGCTCCTTTCAGGTAGACAGTGAGTTTTTCTTTTCCAATCACTTGGGTTACAACTGACATTCTCTGTAGGGCTGATGAGAATGGATATTGCTTCAGGACTATAATTCCTTCCTTTGATACCTGTAATATACAATAACATTGTCCTGTTAAGGAATTTGATATATGAATTCCTCTCAAAGTACCTTGGGGTACTGTTACTTTACTGCTGTTGCGCAGGAGGCCATTCAGCCTGTTGTGTCTGTGTTGGCTCTATACTAAAGATATCCAAACCTAATCCCGCTACTTTGCTCGCAACACACAGCCTTGTATCTTATTCTGCCTCAAACATTTATCCAATTTTCCCCTAAAAGATACCTCAACCACTCACTGTGGCAAAACTTTCCATGCTCCAACAACCCGTTGTGTCAAGAAATTTCTTCTCATTCTCTTACTGATAAGTTTAAATTGATGGCTCTTCATCACCGAGTCCCCGAGAGGAAATAGTCTATCAAATACTCTTATCAAAATTCTTCATGATTTTAAAAATCTCTATTAAATCTCCTCTTACCCATCTCTGCTCCAGTGGAAATAGTCCCTGTATCTCAACTCTCTCCTCATAACTATAGTTTCCCATCCTTGACTTCATACCCACTTGCGAACTTATAAATGTGCTGAAAATAATTGCTTTTGGAGTGTGAAGCAGAAGTTTTCTGATAAACTAAACATTTTTGGTTTTGAGGCGAAACATTGATCACCAGTTAAAAAATTCATATCACGTACCTTATTAGCTCTAGGTCCTGGCTTGACAATAAATGAATATGCTTCCTCATTTTGTTGCTTTAAGACTGTCTTTTCTTCTAACTCCTGTCATGAGTTCAAAAAAGAAAATTATAGTTTAATTATATTTGTCATTTGCTTCAAATTGAAATGTTCCTTAATATGATTGTATACAGCTCTATCGTGGGCAAAAGACCCATTGCCAGTCTGAATAAAATTTGTACAATGGCCTCTTACATACCTGTTACTAGGTTGGCAATCTTAACACAACTAGTAAACTGACAGATTCAAAGCATATAAGATGGGAAGAAAGAAAGAACTCGTATTTACAGAGCACCTTATACATCCTCAGGACATCCCAAAGTGCTTCACAACCAATTAATTACTTTTGAAGTGTAATCATTGTGACTTTGTAGGCAAACACAGTCGCCAATTTGCCCATAACAAAGTTTCACAAAAGCAAATGAGATTAATGACCAATTAATCTGCTTTTGATGATGCTGGTTGAGGGAGATAATGTTGGTTAGGACACTGGGAGAACTCCCTGCGTTTCTTCAAATAGTGCCATGGGATCTTTTAATACTCACCTGACCCAGTGGAACAGGCAAACAAGGCCTTAGTTTACTGTCTCAGCTGAAAGAGGGCAGCTCCAACAATGCAGCACATCCTCAGCTACAAAATCCATATTTGTTTTCTTTTTGCTAGCTGCAATTTCTTACTAACATTGTTTTGCCAACAAGTATATTCACAATATTCACTGGGGGATATTTTGTGGAGGCTGAGTGTCACATGCAGAGCAGGTTCATGTCAGTTTCCTCCACAACATGTTGGGAATTAAATTGGATAACCCCCGAAACCAGGCGCAGGGGTCACGGTGCACGATTAACCCCCACCCGCAGAAATCATGGAGATTATCAGGCAGCACATGAGATTCGTGCTGCCTGATAATCTTCACGATTTCTACTTGCAGCCAGCGCTACCTGCGCTATTGAGTGGCTGCATGCACCAGCAGGGGGCCCGATATGGGGCGTGGCCAGCACTACTTAAAGGCAGCCAGCATCTCTTAAAGGGGAGGTGCACGGTCAATTCAATCGTTGGTGGAAGAAAAATCTAATGGCTGGACCAGCGAGCGAGCGTGCACAAGGTTCTCGGATGACATACTAGAGGCCTTGGTGCATGAGGTGGACGCAAGGAGGGCCATCCTGTATCCGTAGGGTGCCAGGAGGCCCTCCAGACACCAGCTGCGGAGACAGTGGGAGGAAGTGGCGCTGGAAGTGAATGCAGGAACATTACACCACGCACATGGATGCAGTGCAGGATAAAGTTCAAGTGGTCAAGGTGAGTGAATTCCAGTGTCAAGTGGCACATCCTACCAACTGCACCGTTGCTCTATGCACAACACCCCCTGTCACCCACCCTCCAACAAACACTTTCCATCCATACACAATGATGTACTTCAGATGCTGCATCTCACCCTCACACATTACCACTCTTGCAAGCCACACACCCACAACTCACAGGTCACACACACTGGCAGCTATTCACCCATGACAACCACATCACCCAAACACCTTGTAGGACACTCACTAACACATTTCCCTCTGTCTTGCAAAGGAAGGGGGCGCATAACAGCTAGCAGCAGCAATGACCTGGGGGAGGACAGGCATATTCACATGTCCTCACCCCCATGGAGGAGACAGTGCTGGGGATCATTGGGTGGGCCATCACTGTGGTCATCGACACTGGCGGTGCTGGAGGTATCGACGACGAGGGTCTCTGCATACCTAATCCTCCTCATTTCCAACATCTCCCTCATCCCATAATCTTTTTTGACTCGTGCTGTAGATGGTGTCAGCACGCAAGTCTTATTTTCTCCTCTCCCCGCTCCACAACTCAACCTGTCTCCCTTTGTCATTGCATATACCCAAGAACTGGATCAGGTACCATCAGAGGTGAAGGAGAAGGAAGACAGTGATAATGAAGCCACGCTGTCACTTGATCTTACACTTGCATCCACCAGTTCAGATACTGACACTGCACGTACCGTAGAGGCAAGGTTAGAGGAGAGATCTGCGCGTGGTGAGGCACTGGGCACAAGTGCGCAGGAGCGGGGCAGGAGGAACGGATAATGTAGATGCCAACTCGCCAGAGGGCAAGGTTGCACACTAGTTCTGCTGCAGAGGAGTCAAATGATGACTTCGATATGCCAGAAGTAGGCCGATGGGCGTACACAGTGCTTGGTGCACTGGAAAGCCTGCGCATAATGTCATGGAACATGGAGAAGTCCACCTCGAACTTGGCACTGGGCTTTGCGCAGAGCTTGGAGCCCATCCTTTCCCATATGGAAATGATGGTCACCTCCATCATCACATCTGTGGAACCCGCCATGATGCAGAATCTGATGACCAATGTCACAGCTTCCATTGCAGCACAAACATCTGCCATCCAAGGTCTGACTGCTGCCTTAGAAGCTCAGACTGCTGCTATTGTGGATCTGGGTTCCACTGTGGAACAGGGCTTCCAGGGCATCACAGGAGTCCAGCAATCTGATCTCCAACAGATCACCAGGACTGCTGGGGCGCCGCCCCATGTGAGTGGCGCCATGGCAGTCGAACCTGCTGTCCTCTCAGGATGACAGCATTCCTGCTCCCACCCCTGCCACTCCGCTAGTGGCCTTACTGTTGCCTGACTGGCCAGGCCAGGCCAGACTGCTGCAGCCCATGCCGAGATGGTGCAGCCTGAAGCCGGGCCCTCTCGTCCCAGCGTTGCTTGAGGTCGTCCTCCACGCTCCTCAATTGAAAGTCAGCAGCCTTCCACTACCCATGCTCCAGCCACTGGGGATGCGCTGTAGGAGCACTAGGAAAGGAAAAGGCACATGAACGACAGGCACTAAAGGAATGCACAAGGGTGAATAGTGTAATGTTGTATACATGATTTCATGTGTTAGTTTATTAATCTGTATTTGAAGTCGCAGTTGGTGGTGGTTTTTATTTATGCGATGATCTACAGGAGGAAGCAATGTGTAATCATAAGGAGGACAACTTGATGGTCATGTGGGACAGGAAAGGTGGGGAATGTAGCACTGTTGGTGAGATGGGAGGTGTCGTTGAGGTTACTGCTAATTACTAAGGTGAGCACGCAAAGCCCTAGCAGTTAGACCCTGTGCACCTTATTGCCACCATGCCTCTTCGTCCACTTCCTCCTCCGTCTCCGCCTCTTCTTCTGCCTCTGGCTCAGGGTCTTGCCGGATAGGCGGTGGCTAAGGCAGCCCTCACATAATGGCGAGTTTGTACAGCATGCAGCATACAACAACGAATCTTGACACCTGCTCAGCTGAGTACTGCAGTGCTCCTCCAAAACAGTCCAGGCAGCGGAAGTGTTGCTTTAGGATGCCTATGGTGTGCGCGATGACGTTGTGAATGGCCACATGGGTCTCAATGTAGGCCTGCTCTGCACGTGTGCATGCGTTCCAGACTGGAGTCACGAGCCACCTCATGAGAGGTTAGCCCTTGTCGCCCAGTTGCCAGTCTTTAACATGCTATGCCGGTTGAAAGTTAGGTGGGATGTTGGACTGCTGCATAATGAAGGCATCATGACTGCTGTCAGGGTAGTGGGCATTGACCTGCATGATGTGTTGCATGTAGTCACACACCAGCTGCACAGTGAGGGAGCAGAACCCCTTTCTTTTCATGAATATGGCCGAGTTGAGATGTGGAGCACACACGGCAATATGCATGCAGTCAATGGCACCCTGACCATGGGGAAGCCTGCAATGTGAGCAAACCCTCGTGCTCATTCATTCTGCTTCTCTCTGTCAAGAGGGAATGTGATGAATCTGTTGCGCAGCTTATACAGAGCCTCAGTGATGTCCCACATGCAGCAGTGCACTGCAAACTGTAAGATGTTGCAATATCGCCAGCAGCAGCCTGAAAGGATCCAGAGCCGTAAAAGATCAGTGCCACGGTTAGCTTCATAGCCACAGGCAATGCTGTCCTTGCCCTGCTATGAGGCTGTAGTTGTGGCTGCAGCAGTGTCAATTTTCTGTCACGACCTCTTTTGTGAATTGCAGCTGTTGGGTTCACTGATCTTCGCTCAGGTTGAGGTAAGAGAATTGGTCCCTGAAGGCTCTCATTGGATATAGCCTCTTGCTCAGTGCCCTGCACCTCCTCCTCCTCATCCCTCTCCTCGCAGCTTGACCTGATCTGGGTGGCCTCTCTGCATGCTCCCAGTCATGTTCAATGCTTGGTAGGAGCCCTAGCAGGCCATCCATGGTTGCCAGGAATCTTGTTCAGCACACTGTTCTAAATGACACCAATGGTAATGCAGGACCTGCCAAACCACTCTCTATATATTATAGCAACTTTATCCAAGTATAGGAAACTTCAACAAACACGTACAATTGTACCAGCAGCCAGAAGCAATAATCCAGCCACTAACCTGCAACACCTGCATGATCCCTTTAAACAGCGCTGGTTGGTGGGGGGGGATCCTCCAGGCTGTTTAGGACCTATTCAGCTGTGCGTGATTAAGACAGTTGCTTTGGCTGGAGTGTTGAGTTCCAAAATCACATCCGTCCCTTTAAATCAGCGTTGCACACTGATTTACATCATATTCTCCCTACTTTACATGGTGCTGGCATTTGTTATATGCGCATGCGCAAACGCCTCTGCCAAGATGGCATCCAGCGCACGTCATGTTAGAAGTGTGCACACGCATTCCGGATGCCATGTTGGGTCCTTAGGAGGCCATGTAGTGCCTTCAAAACAGGCGTTACGCAGCCCAATTTATAGCTGAATTTCTTTCCCCACAGCTACACTCAGCAGTTACAGAGTAAATCTATTGACTATCAGCATGTTCTCCTGACAAGGGAAGTATCTGCACTTGGAGGTGAACAGACTTAAAAAAAGGCCAAAAATCGAAAGACAACAATGTTTTATACCTCCCCTGATTTTACTTTCCATCGCCTTCAATGGAAGTTAAACTTGGGCGGGGTGTAAAACTGACGACCAATCCGATCCCATCAGTTTCCCGCCAAGCAGATCAGGTTAAAATTACTCCTGAGATATCAAAAATGTAAGTAATTTTTAGATTGCCAGCATGCCCTGAGACAATTACTCTGCAATTCACACAATGTAATACTGAAACAATGACAACAGCAAACAATTTTATAGCACCTTTAGCCTAGAAAAACATCCCAAAGCATTTCACAGACATGTAATCAAAAAACAGATGCTGAGATATTAGGAGGGGGGAACGAAATACTAGGAGGGTAGACCAAAACCTTGGTCAAAGAGGTTAGTTTTAAGGACAATCTTAAAGGAGGCAAATGGATTTAGGGAGGGAATTCCAGAGATAGTGCCTAGGCAGCTGAAGGCACAGCCAGCAATGGTGGGTCAAAAGGTAGAGGGGTATGCACAAGTGGTCAGAGGAACGGAGGGTTCGGGTGACGAGATTGTAGGGCTGGAGGAGGATAGAGAGATAGGAATAAATAGATTAGAAAAAAAATAGATCCTGTTATTGGAAAATGGTAAAGGTAAGCATTGCAGTGAAGCGTTTCATTTGAGTCTTAGTTTGTGAAAATGAAAGCATACAACTCCTTTAAAACATGCAATCTGTCTCTTACCCAACAAGTAGTCTCAAACATTTTTAAATCCAGTGGGTCACCTTGAAGAGTGTTGTCTAAAAGGATCAGTGAGTGACAACTGGCCATAGCACCAAAGAATGGCCCCCACGGTAACATATCGCCACTGCTAAACTTGAATATATTCTGTAAACTGGACATTTAGAAATGTCTTATTAGATAAGCAATTGGAAACACAAGGTCAATAGTAAATCTGTGCTATCTTTAGTTACTCTATTGTTAACAACTTAAAGCTGTTGTCATTTTTTATAGGGGTGCTAAAGCCACAATGAAACGTCAAAAAAAATTAATAACAGAAATTGCCATTTAAATATTTTAAAGATGAAACTATTTCTCAAAGATATCCTGGAGTAGGAACTGTTTATTTTGTTTGAAATTGATGTGTCAGTAGAAAGATTTAGATCATGTGACTTGTATGTTTAAAAAAATTGCATTGCAAGAGGTCCAACAATTTCATCACTAACTGGCTAAATAACTGCGTTTGCCAAAGAAATCAAACAATGTAGATGAAGCAAATGAGTCCTTCACTATAAAGATCCCTGTTATACCATGACTTCTGATATAACACTTTGCTTATAGCCCCAGACCAATGGCAAAACCTGCCTCCCAGAAAAGCTATGTGTAGGCATTAAAGACAATCTCATGGAGAGGATCTAATAAGTATTTGGCAGAAAATATTGTTATGATTCTCTTACACTGTGTACCTTTACCTATCAAATGTTGTAAAAGTTTCTGGTTCTATAATTTCACATACCCTTTCCCTTTGGTTGATGCTAAGCCCCACAAATCCAGTCCATCTTCAGTCAGAGTTCCAGTCTAAATAAAGCACAAAATAGTAAATAAATCTGGTGAAGAGAACACAGCAGTGTAAAGAAATATGTTGCACATAGCACAAAAAATATTAGCCCCTGAATTATGCTGTGGGGTGCTAGTGTATTAATGTTTAACATGTTTGACTGAAATTCCTCTCTCTGCTATTTTAGCAGAAACATTTACCAATTTATTCAAAATAGTAGAGAGATGAATTTCAGATGAATATGTTAAGTGTATTTACATATCCAAAATACAACTTCAAGGTATCTTCTGTACTAAATACTAAAAGCAAAATGTATTGGTTTTCTATCATTTTTATGCAGCGCGTAATTATGATCTGGAACGCGCTGCCTGAAAGGGTGGTGGAAGCAGATTCAATCATGGCTTTCAAAAAGGAATTGGATAATATTTGAAGGGAAAAAATTTGCAGGGCTACGGGGAAAGAACGGGGAAATAGGACTAACTGGATTGTTCTTACAAAGAGCCGGCACAGGTTCGATGGACCGAATGGCCTCCTTCTGTGCCGTAACCATTCTATGAATCAATCAGGGGTATATTTTACTCCATTCATTAATTTTAGCAAAAAGTAGACATGAGTGTAAAGCAGTTGCAATGAACACATATGTTTTTGTCTTTATTTTGTATGATTCTAGATGGAGTAAGTCTGAATTAAAAATGGATCCAGCCAGCTGTCTGGGGACACCTTTGGATAGGTACCCTTTGTTCTGTCACAAAGTTGGTATAGATAGCCAACACAGTGGCTCCCTGCGTGCAGTCAGACCTCATCGATCTATTTAAAGGGAATGTCTGTCTTAAGTGGGTTAGTTTCTTGGATACAATTATTTTAGCTTTGCCTCAACTTTCTTTTGTAGAAGAGATGATATCTTGCTGTGACACTAAGCAACAGAAATAACAGACTTGTCAGTTTGAGGTGCTTGCCCTTCAGCTTGCTTATACCATTGAATACTTGAGAGAATTCACTGCAAATAGCATCCTCTGCTGTTGGCATTTAGATAATACAAACTGCTGTGGGTAGACTAACGAGTTCTACGTAGGCGAAGCAGATGACCAGGCCTTCCCAACAAAAACGAGACTACTTGTTTGCCGGCCCTCTAGTTCCTTATTCCAGTGGCCATTCTTCATATGAACCTAGAAATTGAGCGTTGGATTTTCCTCTGAATTACTGACCATATAGGGATGGATTTGGGGCAGTAAATGGAGTAAAATGGAGCAAAAATGTCGACCACTTCAAAAACTCCAGTTTAACATTACACAAAATTTATCCTCCTAAATATCTCCAGTCCCCTTTAAGTCCCACGGGAGTCCGCCCTGCCAGATTTAAATAGGGTTAAGTGGGTGATGCTAAACCTTCTGACCCATTTTCCCCAACTTCCACCTCAAATAGATCCCATATTATTACTGCCACTATATACATGGCAGCAGGAGTAACATTGAGTTATCCCTGAGGCAGATACAGCTAGAGGAGGCCATGCAGCATGAATCAGCACCTTCAGGGGGTGGGAATGTGGGGAAAAATTATATCTCATTTTACTCATCTGCCCTATGTCTGCATTTGCGGCACTACACACGAGCAGATATGAAGCATAATTGAAAAGTCTTCTGTTTTCAACTACAGTTTTACCAAAACTTTGCTGAGTTACATCTTTGCTGAGGTCCACATGTTCCTCAATCAATTCATGGTTAGAAATTCACACAAAGTGGGTGACAGCGATATAGAGTGAAATATAGGCTTAAGCCAGCAGGAGGATTATGGTAATGAAAAGATTACGTTGTGATTATTGTGCAGTAAGTGGCAAGTTAACATAACCAACTTTAAAAATAAATAGACACACCTTGTCGAAGCAGATAAGATTCAACTGTCCACAAACATTGATCCTCTGTGGACTAATACAAAAGATTCCCTTCTTTTTCAGTCTTTCCTGGGCGTATATTATGCCTATAGTCACAACAGCAGGTAGGGTAGGAGATACCGCAATAGTTATCACATCTAGTGCTTTCCTCACAACTTTCCCTGTTGGTACCTTTCAGAGAAGGATGTTGTCAATAATCTCACAGCAAATCGAGCATAACGCAAATAAGCATTTCTACAATAAAACAGATGCTATGCAAAAATCTTTTGATGATTTCCATGGTTTGATAAATAAACTCGATATGCAAACTCTGCTGAATCATTTAATTCACATTATGTACAAAGGGTACATAGACCTAGAAATTTGTTTGCGCCGGCCTGGAAGGCAATCGGGAGGGGGAGCGACCGGGGTTGGGGGGCAGCCAAGGGCCGGCCACAGTCTGCGGGACTGCAGTGGAGCTGGGGAAGCACTCCTGTACCTCTTGGATCCACATATGATACTAGCTCAATTGCTAAATTTAAATCTGAGATAGATAGCTTTTTGGCAACCAAAGGTATTAAGGGATATGGGCCAAAGGCAGGTAGATGGAGTTAGATCACAGATCAGCCATGATCTTATCAAATGGCGGAGCAGGCACGAGGGGCTGAATGGCCTACTCCTGTTCCTATGTTCCTCCTATGTTCCTACTTTTTAAAAGCTGCCCTTAAGGACCACTAGTTAGACCGCAAGTAGACCTGAATCTCCTGAATGCAGCCAGCCTGGCACCGGCTGTGTTCAGGGCAACTCAATTTTGCACAGGGGGGATCAAACGTGCGTTGGGCTCCTTATTTGCATATGCAAAGGGCCTAATACCTGTTCCATGGGGGAGGCCCTCAATACCTAATTTTTACCTATACCAATATGATGGCCGATGCACTTCCGGCTTTGTGATGCCCGCCATATTGGAGGCATAGGCGCCCGTTTAGACCCTGAAAATTAGGCATGGAGCCACTGAATGTCTAATCCATAATTTTCAATCAAAAGTTACAGGATAAACTTAGAGGACCCTAAATTCCAATTGGGCCCTGGGTGGATCGCTCCAGGGGTAACCAACAATTGAGGCGAAATCCAGTTCCACTGAGATTCTGCCTCATGTTTTCCATTCTGCCATTTTCCGGGGAAGGAGAGCCATGAGCGAATCTTCTGCAGAGCCCCCCATGTTAATGGGGCATGTCTAGGAGTGTTCTGGACTACATCAGGAATTCTGCTCTTTACATCCTCTATAGGCCTCAGTAGAACTCACACCACCTTTACTTGGGAAAGGTACTTAATCTTGATGCAGATTGATTATCTTCCCCAAATGGCCTGTTTGCTCCATTGGGTGCAGAAGATCCAAGCTTTCTTCAGCTCCTTGCTGGGCTTCCTCTCCACCGGTTGTTCAGGGTGGGCATGCTGATGCACCCTTGAAGGGTTGGGCAGCCTCCCTGGCTCTGTAGATGATGCCATTCCCAGGATTTCTGGCCATGGGATAGGGCGTGGTGGTCGGATGAGTTCTGCTCCAACGCTCTGTGCCAGTGGAGTGGACCCTATGAATTTTAGGCTCAGAGCGACTAATTGCTTTTTCACATGGCTTTTATTATCTTCTGCAACTTTCTGCTGATTATTTTTCCAATAATCAACATGTACAATTTAAACTATAAACTAATATGTTTTGAATACTATTTCTGTTTTAATTTAAAATGTCAGAATACCTTGTATTTATATAGCACTCTGTATAAAAGAAACAGTTCAGAACACTTTACAAGGAGGTGAAATTAAGGGGAGACTGTGGGCACATTTGAAGAGATCGGTTTATATGAAAGGCAGAGAGAATGGTAGAGAGACAGTCATTTTGGCAGAGAATTCCAAAAAGCAGAGGGCTAGTGACTGAAGGATTGATCTTCGATGAAGGGAGCAGTGAACAATCAGTAAATTGGAGTCAGAGGAACAGGGGGTTCAGGCTGAGACATGTGGCTGGAGAAGACTTCAGGTAGGGTAGACTGAGGCTCTGATCCAAAAATGATGATTAGGATTTTTAAATCAATTCACTAAAAGAACAAATGTAACACAAGAGCCATTTTGTTATTTCTGGTGCATTCATGTGCAGTAGATGTTCTTAACTTACCCCATTTAGCAAAAGGATACAGACTGAATAGATCATCCCAATCATTGCAATAACTGAGAGGCACATCAGGAATCGAAAGGCATCTTGGTACAGTTTGAAGTCCATTGGTTTCGGGTACAGAATGGACCTCACTAACTCCCCCTTGGTAGTAGTAAAACCTGGTAATAATGAGGAGAAACTATTAAGGTCATTTTTTATGGGTATAATACTTAACTAAATTTGCGCAAAGTTGCTCTTGACAGTGAAATAAATGTTTTCTATTCTGACATGCACAGATTGCGATTGGCTTTGGGAACTGCTATTTCTATCATTGCTAAAGACACCACATAAAGTATTTTAAGTTCCTATTTGTAAACTATTTTACATTCTCCCCCACTTTAAGTCATCCCATGTGAGGAACTATTCCGAGCAGAGTGGATGAACAAACTATCCTCCCCTAGATTTTGACAGTGGTATTGTTAATTCAGATGTTAGGATGTGATCAAACACAATCTCAGTAATTTCCCAACTGAATTTCCTTCTCTCCATGTGAGGAAGTGCCCGTGCTTTTGCCTGTCGTTTTCCTTCCCAGTAGTGTAGCTGAACTCATTGTGGAGCCAAACCCTCAACCTCTCAATAACGCAACACATTGCTGCAGCATCAATAACTCAAGGATCTGATCTGAAACACAAATAGGCATACTGAGTTAGATCTCCATGTTTACCAGCTGGGTGTTAAACATCACCTGCGTGGAGATGGAAGGAAAACTAGGCAGGTAGGATTGCATGCCAGGAAGAGAACCCAGTGGATTTTCCTTCAGTTAATACCTTTCTGCGCTCTACCCAGGTGATGCTAAATGCACAGGTGGTAAAGACAAAAATATACCCACTGTAATGAAGTGGAGCAGGCAGAGAAGTTCGTATTCTGCAACATATATGGAAGCTTTTATGGTCCAAGTAATTTATATTTTGATCTCAGGGAGACAGACCTGTTCGATAGACCACAGCTTTTACTTCACCATGGCCTGCTGCCTTTGACTGAATCACTTGGGTCCCACAGAAAAGGATGTGACGCTTGTAATCTTCAGTGGAGCTCTTCCAACGACTAAGGATAGTTACACTTGGTAATGGTGTCTTTGTTACAGGAATACTTTCGCCTTATTTGATAAAATAAAATAATAGATCAGTCAACAAATTATAGTTAGTTGACAGCAATTGACTACACAAGCATAGCACTGTCTTCCCCAATTTCAAAGTAATGCAAGTGAGCAGTAAAAATACGCGGAGAGATTTTCTGTTCTGATACCAACCAGGAGTCAAGTCTGCTGGATTTTCCAGCATCATTATCTATATAAGGCAGGCTCCTAAAATAATTTGGACCTGCAGGTGGGAACTCGCTAGAGTGTTGGTTGGCAGGGGGGGGGGGCGGTGGTGGGAGGGGGAAAGTAGGAAGACAGTATGCATCACAGTCTTTAAAGAGTTACAATTAACGGTAAGTGGCCACATGGGGATAAAATACACTATCAATGCTTTAGGAAAGGGACCTGCCACCCCTACTTGGTCTGACCTAGTTCTCCAGTCCTAAACTGTCACACTGGTTGACTGTTAATGCCCTCAGGGCAACTAGGGATGGGTATTTAATACTGCCTTGCCTGTGTCATCCACATTCCAAGAACAAAAAAAAAATAGAAATTCTCCAATAAGAGAAAGAAAGAAAAAGCTACTCTGAGCCAAATCCACCCCAACATCCACATGGTAAGTCACATGACCTGACAACCTGTTATACCTGTTCATAGAGTCCTGTCACTTGCTTTATTGATGTGGGGATAACCCCACCTCCAAATACCATTCTTTTAATTTGTCTTGCTCTCCAGGGAGAAAAGAAAAATATCTGACTTACAGAAAAAGGAATTTCCAACTCAATCATGTAGTTTTTCCACTGCTTCAATTTAACTATTCTGGGCAATTGAGGACATTTGATAACAATGTCCTCTGCTTTGTTGTTCTTGAGGTGGCCACTAGGAGATGTGCAAGTGCCATTCAAGTTTATTTATCTTTCAATTTTCCTGAGAACAAGTAGGATAAGATTTCACACACAAGTGAAAAAGAGAGATTCTTACCAGTAAGCATGCTCTCATTGACAATGCAGCCCCCATGGATCAGTACAGAATCACAGGATAATATTTGTTTATTTCCTGTAACTAAAAAAACATCTCCGGGTACCAGCTCACTAGATGGCACTTTCTCATATCCTGTAAATATAAGCAACAAAGTGTAAACTATCCAATCCACTCTGGTTTTTATACCTCATACACTTCTAAGGTGAGTAGGAGAGAAGGCAAGTTAAATCAGTGATTTGGTGGCATTAAATCTGGTACTATAAACCTGTAGATTGTAAGAGGATGGAAAAACTGAGTCAGGTAAGAAACTCATTGCTTTTGAGGTCATGGGAAAGAATGAGTTAGGGTGGGTAACCTTGCAATGAATTTTGATTTCAATATACTGAGGATGCAGGGAGGATGGAGAGTGTGTAGGATGGTATATTTGGAATGCAGAAGACATTAACGTTCAGAGCACCAATGACCAAAGTATCAACAAAAAAGGCAAGAAATATTACAATGGAGTGATAGAGGTTGAAGATGAGAGGTGGGGTTGAATACTTGATGAAAGGATCAACCACGGAGGAGTTGCTAGCTCTCTCAGTTAGAGGGTTAGTAGCCAATGTTATCCACTGTTTGTCACTGTCTGATAACTGGTGTGGAAGAAAATGCTATCAGAGTGGAGGATACAAACAGGTAGATCCTGAAATGATACAGCAGTAGACAAACTATGCAGAGGGAGATTTTAATTAGTTCAGTACCCCCAAAGGAATAGCCATTTTCACTTCTTTGCAAGATGTGATGTCAAAGCCAACAGTAACCAAGAATAATGAAGAAAAGAATTTGTGGCAAAAAAACCCCAAAAAAGTAAAAATGGAGGAACATCCAGCAAAACCAACTAATAACTTGGATCAAAGTGCAGCTAAAGATATAGAAACACACACAAAAAAAAATTAAAAACTAACTATTCCCTTTAAGAGGCCTACTTGAGCAAATAAGGTCCTTAGGACTCCAGCACAACTTAGGCACAATAAAATGGTGCATGCAATAGGGCAATAATTGAGCACACTATTTCAAATGATACCACCCAGAAGATCAGGTAGACTCCAATTTAAGTTTGTACCATATTTGATGGACTCCGCAAGAAAAATGTCCAAAAGTGAGGAACCCATTCACCTTTGCCTTGCTCCTGATACCACCACATTGCCTTCTTACCTGTAGCCAGATACAAAGGAGTTGGGTGACTACAATGACTCAGTCGGTAACATCCATCCACACAGCAGATAGCTGTGCTTTTACTAGAGGTAGGCCTTCAGCACTAAACAAGGCCACCCTCCTTTGGCACACCTACGGCAGCAGGATGTTCAATCAAAGGGAACAGTGTAGCCCACTGTGCCAATATTAACAATTTAGTCCTGCTTTCTGCTATGATCACAACTTCCCCATTTATAGTGAGTTACAGTCCCTTAATAGCTGGCCCCTCGCTTTTGCACTCCCCAACCAAGTGTGCTATAGGCCAAGTTCTCTGGGCAAGCTTTTCCTGTGCCTGTAGCTTGCTCTAAATAGGAGGCAGGCTTATATTGCAAGATTCAGCATAGCTCAATGCCTGAGGTACAGAACCCCATTTTTGCCTGTCTCACAAAATCAGGGACAACATATAAAGGCTGAGTGCAGATCAGGAAATTGCAATAGTGCTCCCAGTGATTTTTAGACCATTAATTTTAATCATCTTCATCTTGGACATCTCTTTCTTAATATATTTGTTCAAGGCTCTGAAGCAGGTTAAAACACCATAGGAACATAGGAATGGGAGTAGGCCATTTAGCCCTTGAGCCTGTTCCACCATTCAATGAGATCGTGGCTGGTCTGTGACCGGACTGCATATACCCACTTTAGCCCCATATCCCTCAATACCTTTGGTTAATAAAAATCTATCAATCTCAGATTTAAAATTAACAATCGAGCTAGCATCAACTGCTGTTTGCAGAAGAGAGTTGCAAAGTCCCTGCTAGGACCATCAGGTCCCAAGTTGGTTGTGGGACCACATTTTGCATTTGTTAATGAGGGTCCTGCCAGACTCCAGCAGAAGCCTCTTCTGCCGCCAAAACCACGGGCGTTAAAATTGCAGATTGGTGGGAACAGAGTGGAAAATGGAGCTAGTCTGTCAAGTGCTTTTAGTTTGTTAACAGGGCAAAGTGACATCCTTTATTATTTTTGATGTTATGAGAAGCAAAAGGAATTAAACTGAGCTTCGCTGAAAACAATATTCTGTGCATTCATATCTTACATGTAAAATAAATCAGCTTCTTCGTCCATGAATTGACCTTATTTCAGAATGTTTGTCAGATAAGAGAAATGCACACATGGGCAATATCCATTACACACGGGGGGGGGTTTAATTGTTACAATCGTAGATCACATTGTTGTAGGACTAGATATTGGGCTGTAAAGATAATCTCCCGAAGATGCTGGAACTACTTATAAGACAGAGTGCTGATGCTGAACTTGAGAAATTTGTAGCATCTATGAAGGGGCAGATACTCAAAGGGGCATGTACTCAAATACAAGGCCACATTTTCTCTCCTCACTGCATTACCAACTGTAAATTTAAATAAATTCCTGGGAAACTGGGCAGTGGACTGAGGTACAGCACTGCCCTTTCCCTTCTAGAAAATGGGTTCAAACCTAAACAGATAGATGAAAGTCTTACGTCTCCTCTGTTGCAAGGCTGTATGGGTCAAAGTGAAATGAATTTTGTCAGTCTCATCCAACTACTTGGCATTAGTTTATAGGACATTTCTGCCCAAAACTTAGCCCTGAATTGGGAAGGATCCTGGAAAAATCATAATGGTGCAGTGCAGGATGCTATTTGGAGGCTGTTATTAGGCACATTGCTGGAGCAAAGAATTGGCACATCCAAGAGAATATAGGTTTGTTGGAGAGATCAATATTTCAATGAAAAAAAGACCACACAAGTAATGAGGAAACGAATAAGAGATTAGAGATGAACTGTGAAGCAAAAGCAAAGCAGATTGAGTCTACAGAGTAATTAAATGCACAAATATAGCTCAAACTATCAAAAAGAAGGCAGTCACAATATCACATCCTCTGCACTGAAAACTGCTCACCTCCATCTTTTCTGCAGACGGTGACCATCATGTTATTGTGAGATTCCACAAGTCTGTACAGCTTTATCGATTGCTGCAAACAGTAAAGTACCATAAGAATTTAATCAGATCTCAAAAGGTGAAATGTATGAAGATTTAAATGCAAAACGAAATAAGCATCTTTTGAACAAATTTCAAACGAAAGATTTAAAAGTTCAGGTTCTGTTGGAATCAGAAAGCAGGCAAATGAATTGTTAGCTACGCCATCATTGCAAAATATTGATGAAGATAGTACCATGCACAGCATTAAATGTATCCTCTGATTTAAAACTCACCTGCCGCACATCATACACAGACAAAGCAATGGAAATAAGAGACATAGATATGAGTGCGATTGAATATTCTGTGTAGTCCTCAGAAAGCCACAGACACACACTGAATACTTGAAAGGTATAAAATGGATTTAAAACCTATGAAGAAAAGAAAAAGAGTAGTGATTAAAAGGTTATCAGTTTGCTTCTAACATGGGAGCAATAACACAGCAAGTAAAAACCACATGAAACAAGATTTACCTCTTTACAAAGTAGCTTCCAAATGGGTGCAATTCGTATTTCAATTGTATTAGGTCCAAATATTAATCTCCTGCATTTAAACATTATCGCGTTATTAGAAAGTAGACCAATCTACATTACATTGTCATTTAAATGTTACACAATAATGATTTTACTAATGTATACAAACAACTACATACCTAGAATTTTTTTTTGTCTGTTGACAATGAGTGATATGAATACCAATGCGTTAGACATAGATTCTCACAATTTGGAAAATTAAACAATATTCAAAAAATGTACATAAGATGAACATTTAAGCACAATCATCAATTAAATAAGTACAGTAAGTATTCCAGCCAATAGCAAATATAACAGTGGTCAGAGGGAACTTGAAGAGACCAGTCAGGGCAGTGGGCTGTAGGTCTGCATTCGTAACAAAACCAATGAAGTAAATAATGTTTTAATCTCATGTCAATATGTGAACTGTCCAAAGCTTTGTTGGATTTCTTTAGAAAGAAGTAAATATGTACAAGACATACATTTTTAAAGAATGTACTTATCCAAAAAGAAGATAAATAATATTGGCCCCAAAAATCTGCAATTACAGTGGCGAGTTTGGCACGCAATGGCAGCGCAACACAACTTGGGTGCTCGTAATTGTCAGCAGGCTCTGTTTCCTCCATTGTTTTCCCATTTATTTCTGGTCTGGGTGGGAAGTCCCTTTTGCTACGCCCACCCTTTCACCAGCATGCACATGTGAATGAGTTGATTAGCTTAAGGAACCAGAATTCCTAGGCTGCAAGCCCCCATTATGCTCCATTTCTGTCAGGGTAAGTTAGATGCATATAAGTGAAGCGCAGCCTTGTCAATACCTTTTAAAGGTGCTTCAGGCATTAAATACTTTTGCCCATTTCGCATGTATTTTTCTGCTGGGTGGGGCTACTGTGCTGTACTTCAAATTGCAGAATGAGGGTCTCGATAGTCACCAACCCATTTTTGATCCCACCCACATTGAGGTATGCCATTAAGCAGCATGGGTGGCACAAATCAAGGGTGGACATAATCCCTGACCAGCCAACGTAACGAGGGTGCAAACTGCAACATGGATTTATGGGACCACTATACCTAGACAATATACATCTTTTTATTTTGATGTATTCATCAAGGTGAGAGACATCACTGGCAGGGAATGGAACATTCTTCTACATTGGTCACCCAAAGTCAGCATCAAGCACTCCAGACCAGGCATATACAAAGTGTGATTCCCTCTCCTCTGCCCCAGCATTGGGGCTTACAACTCAACTACAGATTTTTCCACCTCACACACAGTCTATTCTTATGGATTGTTGGAATGAGATTGGCAATTTATTGTCAGTTTTGATCCAAACACTGGGTAGGTTGTGTCGTGACCCTGTGTGCACTAGGAACTGGCTTGAAAATGCCCTAAGCATATTCACATAGTACCTTTACAGGCAAAAATAGAGATCCTTTTTCATCTGTCTGATTCCAAACAGGGCTCCCATACGTACAACGTTCCATCCCAATGAACAGGCAGTCCTGCACAGTGAAACGTTTAAATCCAAAAATAAAATGTTAAGTGCCCCAAATTTCCTCTGATTCTGCTCTGGCGCCATAAGTATGATGGCGGAGGAATCCCACCCACCCATAGTGTGTCAATGACCCTCTTCCACTTTGTGGGGGTCAGGGGGATCTCCATATATTAGGTGGGTACCCATGCCATTTGCAGCTTGCTTAAGGCACCAGCCTCAGGAGGGAGGGGAGATACTTGCTGTGGCATTTTGCCACAGTATTAAAGAGCTAGCAATGAGACCGAAGATTTTTAAAACTTGGCCCACGTCCCGAGAAGGAATTAATAAAAGTTTCCCTACTACAATCAATTACTCTGTGTTCAATTGCAATATGGAATCCCTGACCTTTTAAATTTTCAATCCCCCAATGTCCTTAACATTGCTGAATGCCAGGGATACACAGGTGTTCCTTGCACCCAGCATTGCTCGTACACAAATGGCAGGAATTACATCGTATGTCATAATTACATTGTATGATGTAATTCCATCATTTGCATAGCATTCTAATACGCCCACCCCCAAATCATCAAGAAATTTTGATGAGTGAAAAAGGAGCCAGGACCTGGTGGAACTGGGTCCCACCCTGATTTCTGTTAGCTAAAGTTGAAGTTCATGGAATTGAGGGCAAATTATTGACCTGGTTAGGAAATTGGCTGAGTGGCAGGAGACAGAGAGTAGGGATAATGGGCAGATCTTCAAATTGGCAGGGTGTGACTAGTGGTGTCCCACAGGGATCTGTGTTGGGGCCGCAACTATTCACTGTATTTAATAATGATTAAATAATAATGGCTTGAGGGGCAAAATGGCCTACTCCTGTTCCTATGTCCCATGTTCCACTCCCGCCCATCCAGATTCAGTTCCTTTTGCGGACATTTGAAAAGTTCAAAACAGTGGAGGTCCTAAAAGACTTAGGGGTCCATGTACATAGATCATTAAAATGTCATGGACAGGTACAGAAAATAATCAAAAAGGTTAATGGAATACTGGCCTTTATATCTAGAGGCCTTTATATCTAGAATCCAAGGGGGCAGAAGTTATGCCACAGCTATACAAAGTCCTGGTTAGACCACACCTGGAGTACTGTGTTCAGTTCTGGGCACCGCACCGTAGGAAGGATATATTGGCCTTGGAGGGAGTGCAGCGTAAAATTACTAGAATGATAACAGGACTCCAAGGGTTAAATTAAGAGGAGAAACTAGACAAACTAGGGTCATATTCCCTGGAATTTAGAAGATTAAGGGGTGATTTGATTGAAATTTTCAAGATCTTAAAGGAAACTGATAGGGTAAATAGAGAGAAACTGTTTCTGCTGGTTGGGGAGTCTAGGACGAGGGGACATAGCCTAAAAATTAGAGCCAGGACTTTCAGGAGAGAAGTTCAGAAACACTTCTATACGCAAAGGGTGGTAGGAGTTTGGAACTCTCTTCCGCAAACAGCAGTTGATGCTAGCTAATTTTAAATCTGAGATTGATAGATTTTTGTTAATCAGAGATATTAAGGGATATGGGGCTAAAACGGGTATATGAAGTTAGGTCACAGATCAGCCATGATCTCACCGAATGGTGGAACAGGCTCGAGGGGCAAAATGGCCTACTCCTGTTCCTATGTCCTATGTTTCACTCCCGCCCATCCAGATTTGGCTCCTTTTGTGGCCTCAAGGCTATGGAAACTTAACCCCCAAGAAGTTTGGAATTCTGCAGTTTGTTCTGAAAATAATGCAAGTGAGGGACCATTTTGTGGCTTTGCACTCATTTCTGTTTCCAATGCACACTTGTTAATATAATTTCACAAGGAACATTTTCACATATGTATATGGTGTTCAAGTTACTTGATTTATGAACAACTCATTGAGAAGAATTTCTTCTTGGAAATTCTTACTTGATTTAAAAAGAGAAATTTACTTTTTACATTTATGGATGGCAAATATGTGCAAAGCCAGTATTTACAAGCTCTAAAAATGGAAATACAACCAAGCAGAGCTAGTTGGCCATAAAATGAAACAACAGGACTTTCTCTCTCTCTCTCATACACACACCAACTATCAAGCCAAATTAATTTTTTTACTACCTACCTGGTAGTTTCTTCTGTGGCTGTTAATCCAGAGCCAAATGTATTACGAGTATCAGTACAGGAGTGGCTGTCTTCCAGTCCTCTGAATAAAATAATGAATTAAAGAATACATCTGAAGGAGCTTAAAATTACCTTAATTCCAGAAAGTCAGGTGGATTTGCAAAAACTTACTCAGCTCTAACAAACTGCTTTTCATTAAGGTCCCAGATGTACCTGATCTTTTGAATTTCAATATACCGCACCTATAAAGATCAGTCAAGAGAATAAATGTATTTTTGAAAAAAAAATTAACATTTAAACAGGCAAACTAAAATACAAAATGTTCCTGATTTCTTCTGTTTTAAGTAAATTAAGAACTACAGAAATTTTGCTCTGGATATGGTTTCAACTAAATAAAATACATTATTGAAACAAAAGCAAAATTTGAAAGGCAGCTCTTACTTTTAAATCAGGTTTCATGATGATTCTGTGCAGCAATGACGTCTCATCAGAGAGGAGTGGATGTTGCTGTGTAACACTTTCTGGGTTACTGAGTAAAGACAAGTGAATCCACCTCACCTTCTTCTTAGTCCAGGTTTTATATTCATCCTGAACAAAAAAGGAAGGAATAAAAAAATCATAATTGCTGAATATGCGGGTTCATTTTGTAAATAACTAACAGGATTCAAATTCCACCAATGGAGCTTGGAGCAAATTACTAATGAGTTCGCTTCAGATTTGGACGCCTCATTCACAAAGGCACCATCAATACCAAGGGGCGGGTTTCAACTCGGAACAGATTTCTGGCAGGATTCCACTCTGGTGAGTTCATTTCCCGCCAGCAGAGGGAGCAGGAGGCCACATCGATATTAACCTCATTTAAATTCAGCTTGGAATGGTGTGAAGAGAGTGCAAAAGGCTGAATCTACTTGACAAACTAATTCTGCTAGGCAGGTGAATATTACTTATTTCATTTTGTTGTTGAATTTTCCTGCATATTAAACTAAAGGATGCTAGTACTGAAGAATGGATCTCTTCCTCTTTGGACATCCAGCATCAGTGTCACACATAAGGTAGTGGACAAGAAGATGAAACTGAAGCTCCGTCTAAACTGTCCCAACAATATGTCATCATTGCAACCTCATGAAGCAGCTGAAGATTTTTCATTTTCTTTGCCAGCTACCCTGCTGGCATCTTAGCCAATTAGTGCTGATGTTCTGTACATTAATGGCTACAGGGAAAACTAATTTCATGCAGGATTTTTACAGGCAGTAGGGAGAAGTGTTTCATCCCATCAACTTGGGCTGAATTCACACCCAGGTCTCAAATGTGAAAGATTTGTGTTCTAAACTAGCAGCCAGTTGAAAGCTGTTTTCTCATATAAACGCATGGAGACCTAAATTCAGACATTGTTGCTGTAGAGCCAGTGCGAAGCAAGAGCGCTGCCCCCATTGACAGCCCAACCCCGCTCCATTGCCACTGCAGCCCATGACTAACCTATGGGCTTCTGCGGGCAAGGCAAACAGCCTGATATACTTCTTCGTAAAATGCACAAGCTGCCCGTGGAGGCACGACAGGTGCCGGCAGCTCACTACAAAAATATTAATGAGGCCCGAGGACCAATTTCTGGCTGGTCTTGGGCCTCCTGATTGGGGCATGTGCTGTTGGCGCATCGTTGGTTATTGGCCTGAAAATGGGCCAAATTTTCCTTAACAATGGAAATTTGTGTTTAAAACCCAAAATTTAGGCATGACTTCCATGTAACAGTAGAAGTATATTTTGCTCCTGATTTTCAGCTATCTCACCCATGGATCACAAATTCTTTAAATGCATCAGGCAGAAAGTGACCAATTAGGACTCATCTGAAACAAAGCTCTTTCTCACACTTCTCAAGCAGCTAATGAGTAACTTAACTAAAGTTGCGAATGTAGCAGTTAAGTGAGGCAAACTGCAGCAACTCAGCCTCTGCCAGGGCAGTTTGTCCCAGCTGGCAGTTTGGCACCAGGCCAGGCATTGGTTGAGGGCATTGCAAGGGTCCAAACGTGTTGTCATCCTGAGAGACGGCCTTATGTTCCATTCCCATTGTACAACTGCTCCTGCTACTGGGCTGCAACTCAGTGCTTCTACTGATCTGTGGCAGATCAGACTGTAGAATATTTGTGATCCAAATAAAGCTCCTATCCTTCAGTCTTCTAGCCTGTCCAAGGCAGAGGAGATGGTTGAGCCCAGAGCCTGTATGACACCAGTATTAACGTCCCTGAGAGATGCTATTATTGATTCCACAGACTCCTGCAAGTATGGCTCAGCAGCATTGATCCATTGAGGTGGCCGCACATTCCGTGGTTGACTGCAGTATTTGTGCCAGAACCCCACACTAGTTGATGCTGGACTCCTCCACATTCTCCAACATATAGCAGAAGCTTCCTGGCAGGCAATCCAATGCATTCAGCAGTTGCTGGTATACTGAAATCATCTTTCTTTTAAAGTCTGAGCCTTTAAAGTCTTCAGGGTAAATTTTCCATTATCCTGCTATAATTTCGATGGAAGATTGAGAGAAACCCCAGATATATGGTGTAGACAGCCATTTATGCCAGGTCTGCAGAGGTTCTGCCGATCTTCCGCCAAGTTACGGTGGGAGATCGCAGAACTCCCACAGAAATTCTACGCCAGCATCTCTGTCCTCTTTAGCAGAGCTATTGCCTGGGCCGTTCTTTCCACCTGCACCTGCTCCTGTTCACTTGCGTTTGGTGAATCATCCAGTGCAGACCCCTGTAACTTGTGATCCATGTCACATGGGGTGCCAATTTCTATGCTAGTGCTTGGAGAGGCAAGAGAGATTGATGGTGCATCTTCTGGAGGATTCTCTTCCTCAATCTGTGTGACTGCAATGCCCAAGTCATCTGATGGACCTAGAAAAAAGGGGAGAGGACGAGGGTTAGCACATAGCAAGGGTAAGTGGTAGCAGATGAGAGGCAGTGCAATGTACCACCAGGTTGTCATGCTAAGTGTGTGATTGTGGGACTGAGAGAGTTAAGTAGAAAGAGAAAAGGAAGGAAAGATGCCCATTGTGCCTGATCTCCAACCTGGCCAATTCCGATGCTGCGTGCCCTCTCTTTTTTTATTTGTTCATGGGATGTGGGCGTCGCTGGGAAGGCCAGCATTTATTGTCCATCCCTAATTGCCCTTGAGAAGGTGGTGGTGAGCCGCCTTCTTGAACCGCTGCAGTCCATGTGATGAAGGTTCTCCCACAGTGCCGTTAGGAAGGGAGTTCCAGGATTTTGACCCAGCGACGATGAAGGAACGGCGATATATTTCCAAGTCGGGATGGTGTGTGACTTGGAGGGGAACGTGCAGGTGGTGTTGTTCCAGTAACATTGATGGTGGCCTCTTCCTCCTGTTCTGGTAGTCTCCCTCCTGTTGTGTGCCAGCTTCTCCTACAAGAAGGATGGAAGTGGCTTAATATGTCCCTGTTTAAGCCTTTTAAAGATGTATGAGGCAGATCAACGTAGGGTTCATGATGACAGGAAAAAGCAGCAAATGAGGCCAAGAGGGAGAAGTAGTTGTGAGGGCAGTAGCAAGCTCTGAGGGTGTGAGTTTAAGCAGAAAGCAATTAAGTGTTTGATACTGGCTTGTGGAGATCTATAGGAAGTAGGATAGGGAAGGATTGTTAGCACTGAGCTTAAAGTAGGGTCCTGAAGTAGGCTGTGCAGAGGGTATGAAAGATGTGAAGCAGAGTCCTACCTTGGTAGTCCTGGTCAGATCATTATTATTTTCTTCTGCACTGCAGCCAGGTCCTGGGAACAATGCTGCTGGCATTGACATTTTCTGCCACCTCTCTCCTTATCTTGACACCCATTGTCTATCACTTGTTCAATCAGCATCTCCACCACTGCATCAGAGAACCTTAGGGCCCTGCTGGAATTCATTTTGCCTTCTGCTGCACAATCATGCTAGTCACTGCCTCCCATGATAAAACGCACCTCTCCCCTTTAAGGTGCTGCTTTAAGACCTTTAGGTAGCAGCCGCCCCACCGGATTTCACGCCCCTCTAATCAGTGAACTGTTTATAAGGAATGCGCTTCATGCTGGCAGCTCTCAAAATTAATTTAAATTCGGCTGGATCATGAAAATTGCAAGGGCATCACATCAGCTCCTACAGGCGGATCCTGCCCATCACTCGCTTGAAAATCGTCCCCTTTACACCTAAACCATCAATAAAAAAATCATGGGTAACTGTCAGTAAAATAAAAATGAGGTATTCTGAGGTGACTGTCACATACCATCACCATATCGCTGCATTAGAACCCCTTGTGCTTCCTGTAAATGTCCAGCTTATGCACACCTGTGTTGTTGCCTGCATGCAGTCTATTGTACCCCACACCTGTGGTCCATCACAATCCTATAGAACAACAGCTGCCTTTGTTGCTGCTGCTGGTGGTCACAGCTGAAACTGAAGTGCATGCTTGCCTTCCTACACAGAGGTCCAGTCACCTCCTTGATGAAGCAGTTTATGGTTAACCAATTGATTTTTCATGTATCTTCAGTGAATGCCTGGAAGAAACCAGTAGCATAAAATTTCAAGGCTGTTATTACCTTTACCAATAGAGTGACCACACTGGCTCGGTGAAAGTATTCCCGCCTCTTAGTCAGAAGGGTTGGGTTCGGGCGCCACACCAGACAGCCCCAGCTAGCGGAGACCAGAGTGCCGGCTCTGAATACTGGGTTGACGTCCAATGGGGCACTAGCTTCCAATGGGTGCGGGGGCCCTACCGCACCCCCGCACCCTTACCATTGTAAAGGTGGGGTTATTTACCCTTGGTTGCAGCCCACCTATGAGAAGGTACTGTGAAGATAAAAACCATAAGGGAGACAACAGGAAACCACCTCAGCTACTATTCCCTAGTAAGTGGCTCAAGAATCTCATATGTGAGACTTCAGATAGGACCTGCCCTAGGGTAGAACACATCAGGCACTTTACCTTTACTTCTGCAGATGGAGGAGCCCTGATAGCTGACCACACCTGTAGGTCTTGGTGCAGTAGGCAGCATGAGTCAGTAATGGTGTCTTTGCTGAGTTGGAATGTCAAGAAGCACTTCTACTTAGTGAGGTCCAGGTATCTGTGTTTTCAGGAGTGGGGTTAAGACTGTGTAACCTGTGCAATTGCACGGGCCCCGAGCCAATCGGGGCCCTTAGCAGATCCAGTGAAAGGGTAATAGCTGATCCTGATCATTTTGTCAACTATTCTTATGAACATAGGTACAGGAATAGGCCATTCAGTCCCTCAAGCCTGTTCCACCATTCAGTGAGATCATGGTCGATCTGTATCCTAACTCCATTTATCCATCTTGGCAGCGTATTCCTTAGTACCTTTGGCTGGCAAAAATCTATCAATCTCAGATTTAAAATTATTAATTCAGCTAGCATTCACTGCTTTTTGTGGGAGAGAATTCCACACTTCTATCATCCTTTGTGTGAAGAAGAGTTTCCTAACTTTTCTCCTGAATGGCCTGGCTCTGATTTTAAGGTTATGTCCCCTTGTCCTAGACTCCCCCATCAGTGGAAAATTTTCTCTCTATCTATGCTATCAATTCCTTTCACAATCCTAAAATCCTCAATCAAATCACCCCTTAACCTTCTATATTCCAGGGAATACAAGCCTAGTTTATATAATCTAGAATCATAGAAAGGTAACAGCACGGAAGGAGGCCATTCGGCACATCGAGTCCGTGCCAGCTCTATATAAGAGCAATCCAGCTAGTCCCACTCCCCCGCCCTTTCCCCATAGCTCTGCAAATTTCTTCCTTTCAAGTGCTTATCCAGTTCCCTTTTGAAGGCCATGAATGAATCTGCCTCCACCACCCACTCAGGCAGTGCATTCCAGAGCATAACCACTTGCTGTGTAATAAAGTTTTTCCTCATGTCACCTTTGGTTCTTTTGCCAATCACCTTAAATCTATGTCCTCTAGTCCTTGATCCTTCTGTCAATGGGAATAGTTTCTCTCTAATCTACTCTGTCTAGACCCTTCATGATTTTGAATACCTCTATCAAATCCCCTCGCAACCATTTCTGTTCCAAGAACAACAACCCCAGCTTCTCCAGTCAATCCACATAACTAAAGTCCCTCATCCCCGGAATCAATCTAGTAAATCTCTTCTGCACCCTCTCTAAGGCCTTCACATCTTTCCTGAAGTGTGGTGCCCAGAACTGGACACAATACTCCAGTTGTGGCCGAACCAGTGTTTAATAAAGGTTCATCATGACTTCCATACTTTTGTACTCTATGCCTCTATTTATAAAGCCCAGGATCCCGTATGCTTTTTTAACCACTTTCTCAACCTGCCCTGCCACCTTCAAAGATTTGTGCACGTATATCCCCAATCTCTCTGTTCCTGTAACCCTTTTAGAGTTGTGCCCTCCAGTTTATATTGCCTCTCCTCGTTCTTCCTACCAAAATGTATCACTTCGCATTTTTAAATTTCATCTGCCACGTGTCCGCCCATGCCACCAGCCTGCCTATATCCTCTTGAAGTCTATCATTATTCTCCTCACTGTTTACTACCCTTCCAAATTTTGTGTCATCTGCAAATTTAGAAATTGTGCCCTGTACACCCTAATCCAAGTCATTAATATATATCAAGAAAAGCAGTGGTCCCAGCACTGACCCCTGGGGAACACCACTGTACACCTCCCTCCAGTCTGAAAAACAACCGTTCACCACTACTCTCTGTTTCCTGTGTCTTAGCCAATTCTGTATCCATGTTGCTACTGCCCCCTTTATTTCATGAACCACAATCTTGATGATAAGCCTATCGTGCGGCACTTTATCAAAAGCCTTTTGAAAGTTCATATACACCATATCACCTGCATTGCCCTCATCTACCCTCTCTGTTATCTCATCAAAAAACTCTATCAGGTTAGTTAAACATGATTTCCCTTTAATAAATCTGTGCTGGCTTTCCCTAATCAATCTCTCCTCATAATTTAATCCTTGGATCCCTGGTAGCATTCTGGTGAATCTGCACTGCAGTCCTTCCAAGGCCAATATATCCTTTCTAAGGTGCGGTGCCCAGAATTATATACAGTACTCCAGATGTGCTCTAACCAGAGCTTTGTATAGCTATAGCAATCTTCCTCCCCTTTATATTCTGCCCTCTAGATATAAAGGCTAACATTCCATTAGCCTTTTTGATTATTTTTTGTACCTGACCACTACATTTTAGTGATCAGTGTACATGGACCCTTAAACCTCTTTGGACCTCCACTGTTCCTAGCTTTTCACCCATTTAAAAAATACATGGACCTATCCTTTTTTGGTCCAAAATGGATATTATATTACCTATTGTAAACATGCCTTTTCACAACCATACGCTTGCAGATTTGACACCAGATTAAGAAGGAAGTATTTAGTATCATTGTCTATTAAAAGTATGAGCCCCAAACCGAACCTTTGCAAGGCAAATGCTCCTCCTGCATGTTTTGATCTGTAATATCTAGCCCTGGGATATTATTTGCCGCAGTGGAGTGCCGCCTGTGCCAACTTCATTCCCTGGCCACTGCCTCTGTTATCTGCTCCTCCACTATGTAGTAGTATACAAATGACCCAGCACTGGTTCTGTATAGAAAAGTCCTCAGTAATATAATTCTGTAGTAGTTCAATCTTGTGATTACAATACCAAATTCTGTCCTTAACTGAACTAAATAGCTACTCTCAAGACTTTCAGAATTGTAAGTTCTTTGATATGATGCCCTGAGGAATTCAGCATGCAATTCTCACTTAACAAGGCCACTAACAAGACCATAATACATTTTTCTAGATACTTCAAGTGTTTTTTCACTAAAACAATGTTTGTGGGAGGAGAAGAGCAAGAAGAAACATATGTAATTTTGGCATGGTGACACATGTATAATGTGATTTACATCCTTGCGTGTCATGTTTCAAACCAAATGAGAAAAGGTTTGCCAAACACTAACAACAATAGGACCGAATTTTTGTGATTCCCTTTATCAGGAGGGAAGCAGTTAGAGCAAGCCTACTGCTCACTTGATGAAAGCAGTTGGAGACCCATATTTGCGACGTGATGCCAATCGGCTGAGTTCGGGGCAGCCTTTCTGTGGAGCTGAGTCGGTCAAGTTAAGTTAAGGGGAAGAAGTGATCCCAGGGAAGGGCCGCAGAGGGTCGGACGTTGGGCAGTTCAATGTTTGTGGGGCCAGGAGCAACATTAATGCTCCTCTTGGGCCCACAAAAATGGCTGTTAAACTTACTCGCTTGATTTTTAAGGACTGCTGGTTAAGCTGCTCTATGTCCAGTACTACTGTGTGGACCACGAGTTCTGCACATTGGAGGTAGATTCTCCCGCAATCCGGGCGGTGTTACGGCAGCCGGCTGGCTGAATCTGGCCGCCAGCCACCCAATACACTTAATGGGAGGCCCGATCCATTTTGAAGGCCGGGCCTCGTTAGCCCAAAGTTGCTATTTCTCAATCCCTGAATTGTATGGATGTTCCCAATCATCAGGGAAAGTCCACCAAGCACAAACTAAAGTCACAACCTTAACCTTCAAACTATTGTGGATGTATAATCTTGCACATGAGCAGACACTTGCTCCAGAATCCAGCCCACAGTACAAGGTGCCTAGGATATTACCCAATCTCTTGGAATGGTTCTGTAATGTAAATACATTAAATCAAATATGGTTTTAAGACAAAGGTTAGTGAGAAAAATGTCGAAATCATGAATTTACTCTTCCTCAAAATTGTTATATTTAAATGGCCTAAAGCAGGTATGCTTTCCCATTTCATGAGGAAAAGGATTTTTTGTTGTTGTAGGTGCGATCTCACTGAATATGTTGCAGGTGTGTGCTGACAGTTCCATTGAACAGACTGCAGGTGTGTCTTAGTTTCATAAGCTCCAAATCTGGGTCACCTTAAAATAAGTTTTTAAGTTAAGTACTATTTTATAGATAAGGGTAACACTTACTGTTGTTCTAAGCAGGACAGTGTCAGCTTCTTGCAGGGTACACTGAACACATTTAGCCCAGACATCCCATTCAGGCTTCCAGTAAAACAGAAGCAGCAGAAATCCACAGGTTAGGACAGTTCCCGTGATATACAGGGCTCTGCGGCAACGGCTGGTCTTATAACCAAATATGTCCTTTACAAAACACAAAGTGGAATAGTCCATTAGCATTTGTTATTAATGAATAAACTATGCAATAGTTAGTATAATAATAGGATATAAGATTTTAATGCATACTAATTGCTCTCCTGTAGTATTCCTCATGGTAAGTTGGAAGTTCTGCTGATTTATAATGATGGGACCATTACAACATTAAAAATAATGTATGTTATTCTGCCACTAAAGTGGAGCTGTATTTAAGTTTGGTTTTCCCTTTAAAACCACCAAGTTTAGGTACTGTAAATAAGCAGAAGCCTGAGGTCAACTAGAATTTAATTGCTATCTCTGAGGGAAGTTTATAGATTGTTAGATGCTTGTAAATGTCCCCCTTCAGGTCAAGCTGCAGTGACGGGCATTCAGTACTTTTATGTAAGTAGATATGTGATCTGACATCTATGTGGATGCGTTCATATCTCAACAACTGTTAGGGTCATGGAAATATCATTTATTTAAAATGTACTTAAATATGTGGTGCATGTATGGATTTTTAACGTAGAAAATAACAATTTAGCCAGCAGTTAAATATAACGCCTATCTTCACTCATAACTCATTTTCAAGTTTTTCTGACTAGTTGCTAGGTGATCCTTTAGTTGTGGAGATTGAAATATTAATTTTTCTTCCTCGCCAAGAGATAGCCTCATTTTTAAAAAATGGTTACCTTTAGAAATGTGTGTAGCTCATTAATCTGTTGAAAACTGCAGTAACATTTCTGGACCAAAATTAAAATATTTAAGGACATTTCAGTTTTTATTTTTAATAAGACTTGCATTTAATAAAAAATTGATTCAGGAATACAGAACAGTCTTAGCTCCATTTTATAATCCTCAGAATTGGGAGTGCACAGAAAAGCATAATTTACTTTGCAAATATATTGGGCGAGAAATTGGTCCTTGTAGCGGCTGTTTTTCAGGCGCTTTGCGGCCTCCTACAGTCCCAAAATGGCGTCTGGAATGTGCCGTGCGCTTCTAGTGTGATGTGTGCCAGACGCCATTTTGGTAAAGGCATTCGTGCATGAGCAGATAACGAATGCCGGCATCTTGTAAAGTAGGGAGAATATGCGTTAGATCAGTGTGCAATGCTGATTTAAAGGGATAGATACCATTTTGGCACTCAACGCTCCAGCCAACAAACTTTCTTAACTACGAACAGCTGAACATGTCTTAGACGGCCTGGAAGATCTCCCACCGATCTATTTAAAGGGATCATGCAGGTGTTGCAGGTTAGTGGCTGGATTATTGCTTCCGCTGCTGGTACAATTGTACGTGTTTGTTGAAGCTTCCTATACTTGGACAGAGTTGCTATAGTATATAAAGAGTGGTTTGGCAGGTCCTGTATTAATGTTGGTGTCATTTACAACAGTGTGCTGAACAAGATTCCTGGCAACCATGGGTGATCTGCTAGGGCTCCCGCTGGGCATAGAACATGACTCGGAGCATGCAGAGAGGTCACACTGCGAGGAGAGGGAGGGGGAGGAGGAGGCGCCAAAGGGCCCTAAGCCATATCCCATGAGGGCCTTCAGGGAACAATACTCTTACCTCAAATTGAGTGAAGATCAGTGCATCCGACGGCTGTGGTTCACCAAAGAGGTAGTGACGGAGATATGTCAATTGTTGCAGCCTCAGAACAGAGCAACGACAGCATTGCCTGTGGTTGTCAAGTTAACCATAGCGCTGAACTTTTATGGCTCTGGATCCTTTCAGGCCTCTGCTGGCAATACGTGCAACATCTCGCAGTTTGCAGTGCACTGCCGCATAAGGGAGGTCACGGAGGCACCATTCACGAGCTGCGCAACAGGTTCATCATGTTCCCTCTTAACAGCGAGAAGCAGAATGAGTGAGCACAAGGGTTTGCTCGCATTGCAGGCTTCCCCATGATGCAGGATGCCATTAACTGCATGCATAGTGCCACGCGTGCTCCACACCTCAACTAGGCCATCTTTATGAACAGAAAGGGGTTCCACTCCCTCAATGTGCAGCTGGTGTGCAACCACACGCAGCGGATCATGCAGGTCAATGCCCGCTACCCTGGCAGCAGTCACGAAACCTTCATTATGCGGCAGTCCAATGTCCCAACTATCTTTGCACCAGTCAAAGACTGGCTACTGGGTGATAAGGGCTACACCTCATGGCTCATGACTCTGGTCAGGCACACATGCCACATGTGCAGAGCAGGCATGCAACGAGAGTCATGCGACCACACGGAACATTGTTGAGCACACCGTAGGACTCCTAAAGCAATGCTTCCACTGTCTGGACTGTTTTGGTGGAGCCCTGCAGTATTCCGCTGAGCGGGTGTTAAGATTTGTCATGGTGTGCTATTACATGAGGGTGAGATGCAGTATCTGATGTGCAGCATTGCGTACTGATCGGCATGGTTTGTTGGTGGGTGGGTGAGGGAGGGTGTTGTGCATGGAGCAGTGCTGCGGTTGGTAGGAAGTGCCATTCGACACTTGCATTCACTCAACTTGACTGCTCGTGTCAAATCATTGAACTTTTTCCAGCACTGTATCCATGCGCATGGTGTTATATTCCTGCCATTCACCTCCGTGGTCACTTCCACCCACTGCCTCTGCAGCTGGTGTCTGGAGGGTCTCCTGCACCTTGCGGGTACAGGATGGCTCGCCATTCCTGCACTCCCTCAACTAAGGCCTCCAGTGTGTTGTTGGAGAACCTCAGGGCACTCTCCCTTGCCGCTCCAGCCATTCTGCCTATCATCCTGTACTGCTTCCATTGACAGTGCACCTCCCCTTTAAGAGGTGCAGGCTGCCTTTACCTACTGCTGGCCATGCCCCATATCAGGCCTCTTGCTGGTGCATTCAGCCATTCAATGGCACGGGTAGCGCTGGCTGCACATAGAAATCATGGAAATGTGGATGCAGCACGAATCTCATGTGCTGCCTGCAACGGTAACATCAAGCGCAGGTTAACCATGCACCGCGACCCCTGCGCCCGGTATTGGGCCTTATCCAATTTAACCCCTTTTATCCTCCTACAGGTCCGTTGGTAATATATTTAAGTGTATTACATAAAAGATTGACTCAGTGGAAATGGTGGTTAAGGTTATAACATCATGGGAAAATATTCAGGTCTCCAGTTTAGTAGATTGATAGAGTTTTCAGGTTTTAACTCATCATAAACCTAGCTTTAGATCATCCAAAATTCATGAACAAATTCCATAGGTGACCACAAATCGAAGCAGAATTCTGAATGCTCAATTCTCATATATTGTGCACAATATAAGTCATAACCAAAGCCACTGATTTGTGGTTTCACAGAAAAGTGGAAAGAATTGCAAGATCCCCAAAATATCCTAAAAATCCATGTAATAAAAGCAGAATTTGACTTATTTACTCATTGTAAATCAGTGACCCTGCTAATAAAAAAATATTGAGGATAGTATCATTAAAACCAAGGAAATTAGGGCTAGTAAATAATTTAAAAAACATAAGCTTTTAGTTAAAGAGCAAGAAGAAAGTTTATTTACATCAGTGCAAGAAAGCTGAAAGGGAAAAAATGGCCTTTTGTCTGTCAGGTTAAAGAGCTACATTTTACTCCAGAGATTTTGAATATGAAGCATTCAGAATGTAAATTTTACATATTTTCTAACCAAGAGATGAAACATAAGAACTGGATATTGAAATTAAAGAGCCGACTTTAACTCTCGGTGAGAAGCCAGAAAGAACGGATGGCACCCAGAAGCATGAGTTGGATACCTGGCAGATTTTAATTGCTGGGTCTCATTTGAATGCCGCTGGTCAGCTGCTTGGCTGTTTCTGGCAGAAAGCACCAGTTGGCCAGTGGGAGAGGGCGAAAATCGGTCAGCCCGGAGGTTGCCTGCTGGCATCAGGAGAAGACCACTGGCAACAAAGTCGGTCTGAGGGGGTGGGTATTGCAAGGGATTTGCGGCAGGGGAGCAGGGTGAGCTCAGGTGGAAGGGGATCACTCCTATTCCTCAGGACCCCACTAATGAAAGTCTTTTTTTTAATCTTACATCAGTAGGACTCGCTGGTTTCCTGACAGGTTCACAAGGTGCCTCACTCAGGAGCAGGTTAAATTCCATGATGTACATCATGGGACCCTGATTTGGATTTATTGATGAGGCTCAATAATGCCAAAACCAGCAGCATTTAATTGCAGGTTGGTGGGAATGAAGTGGGAAATGGAGCAGCGCCATTTTAACTGCTCCCATGCTCCTTATTTGCCATTTGAGGAGAGTGAATATCACCCTCTAATTATTAGGTGGTGTAATGGATGAGCACCCTGATCATATATCTCTGGGATCGAGATTTAAATTCAGCTCAGACTGAAAAATCAGTTGCAAGGTCCTCCATGAAATAAACTTGAGCCATGTCAAGCTAGCATAAGCACTTAACATAAATGTATCCGTGCCTCTTAGGGAGGACATCAAGGATGATGTGTGTGAAATGGAAATATACACATTTGTAAGTTTAGAGCTAAGGCATATTGCCAGGCAACTAGAGGGAACTTTGCTCTGCATCTGAATTAACGTAGGAGTACTCAATACTGACAATGGACAAATAGGAAAATTATTACAATCCCAGCACTAACATCATTCGCTTCAGTGGGTACGAAGTTAGCCAATAAATAAAAATGTTAAACTCAATGTGACTGATTACTTTGTTTTTCAGTCAGTAATATAACAAAACATAATGGCCTGGAATTATGCTGAGATACTAATTTAAGAGGCTTGTCTGAAATTCTTAACTCTGTTATTTTAGCAGAGGCATTAAACAGGTTAACTAACATCTCAGCTAAAATAGCAAAGATAGGAATTGCAGATAAACACTTTCAAGGTGATATTCCGTGGCATAATTTCAGTCTAAATGTTTTTTGTGCAAAGATTAAAGATAACAAGTTTGATTACAATATGGATGGTGGTCTGAGAAAGTTATTACAACTTTAATTATCACCAAAAATGTTTAATCTCAGATTCCAATCGAGCAGACTGCCTTATTTAAACACATTTTATTGAATTCGCTCAAGTTTGTTCCACATGGACATTTAAAGCAAACAGTATAATAATTGGTAAGGCTTCAGTAGTTATTGCACTTTGTTATAGAAATCTAGTTATATCCTGAAAAACAGTCCCATTCTTTACATTCATGGACGCGCATGTAGCCAAAAAATGATGTGCTGTACATTCTGTACTTGGTTTAAGAATTAACGTGGTAACATTTTTACAAAGGGCAAGGTGTTTTTCCCAGCATTGGATTTGTTTTAATGGGGTTGCTCAAGTCCCTGGTTACTATTTAAAATGATGAATGAAGCATCTCATCTGATGGTCTAGTTTAACAAAAAACTCCAAAACACAACATATACTGGTCACTTACAAATATTTCAATTGCAATGTGTCACGTTGGGACAGGAAACAATTGCTGCATTGTTTATAGAATCATAGAATGATGCAGCAAAGAAGGAGGCCATTCAGCCCATCATGCCCATCCCCTGCCCCTTCACCATAGCCCTGCAAATTTTCCCCTTCAAGTATTTATCCAATTCCCTTTTGAAAGTTATTATTAAATCTGCTTCCACCACCCTTTCAGGCAGTGCATTCCAGATCATAACAACTCACTGCGTAAAAAGATTTCTCATCTCACCTCTGATTCTTTTGCCAATTACCTTAAATCTGTGCCCTCTGGCTACCGACCCTTCTGCCACTGGGAACAGTTTCTCCTTATTTACTCTATCAAAACCCTACATCATATTGAACACCTCTATTAAATCTCCCCTTAATCTTCTCTGCTCTAAGGAGAATTTAGTTAGTAAAATTATTAGCAAATCAGGAATTATATGAAAAAGCCATTTCAAAATTACTTTTATACATTTGCAAAGTTATTTTACTTATTTGGAGGATACAGTGAAGACATTTTTTGTGTTTCTGTAATTTCTACTTTCTAACTGTTCACATGACAATATTTATTCTCCAAGGAGAATTTATATTAAAGTAAAAAAGATTTGTATTTATATAGTGCCTCTCCGGAACACCTCAAACGGCTTCACCTACAACATATTACTTTGAATTGCAGTGACTTGTCATGGAGGCAAATGCGGCAGCCATTTTGTGCAGAGTAAGATCCCACAAACAGCAATGGGATGAATGACCTGTTGATCTGTTTTTGGTTCTGTTGCTTTAGGGAAGAATTTTGTTAGTACATAGGGAGAACAATCTGCTATTCTGCGAATGATGCATGGGATCGCTAATGCCCACTTGAACCATAGGTTCCAGGATAAGACTGGCATTGCATAAACACTGACCCCAATTGGTATGTGCAATAGGCTTGAAAGTCCTCCCTTTTAATGACTGAAAATATTTCTGCAATTAAATGCAAATGAACAAGGCAGACAGCTTAGTTCCAGTAAATACAGCTTGCGTGATGTTTAATAGTTCAAAGGATTAACATAAAATGGTAAATAAACCTAGCTGTGTTGTCACTGCCAAACATGTGATAGGTTCTTGATCCTATTATGAATTAAAGGATTATATGAGTGATGAAGACAGTGCCTTTGTTAGAAAGCAAGCAAACATCTTAATTTAAAAGGATATAAAATTGCAGCCCACTTTGACCTGAAACCACAAAAACTCTTGTAACAAAAATTCTGTCAGATTAACTATATCTTGAAGACATTATTTCTTTATTTTTAAAATGAGAGTGTATATAACATAACTTCACCCTTCCAAACAATGATTTTGTAATATAAGTTTAACAATTGATCTAATTCGTCCTAAAGCCAGCCAGTCCCATAGTCTTATATCCTGCCCAGATTTTCCTCTTGTTTTCTGCAGATTTTGAGGTGAGCATGAATGGGAAATGCAGTGAGGAGCTGTTCTGCCGGCTCACCAGATTCCACCGCCACTTCCAGGATTTTGCTCCAGAAGGGTCGAGAGGATGCTGTATTCAAATGATAATCAATGACGGGAATACATTATCTGACATATCCTTTTCATTGCCGTCTTAGTGATGCTGGGCATCAGAAACCCCATTGATTTCCATGCTTCCAGTGTTGCTTGGGTGACAAGAGGGGAAGATTTAAAAATTAAAAGGCCGCCTTGCTTAATGCAATCAACTTCAGAGTGATTGACTGCAAAGGAGTACTGAAAAATATTTTTTTCCCTGCAGTTGGGTATCCAGGGGAAGATGATGTGACTTCCAGCCTGTATCATTTTATATTAATGTTATATATGACATGTAGAATATTAGTTTAGGTAAATTTTCACCACCTGACAATAATCCAGCAAAGCAGATCGCCTGCCTGTCAGAGAGCCCCACTCGATTTTCACTAATATCAATCGAATGAAAATCAGGCAGGTTGTACATCGGGTGAACGATCTGCTCTGCCGGATTACCACCCAGCGGTGAAAATGAAAATTTACCCCAAATAATTTAAAAACCATTTATCTCTATGAAGAAATGCTACCTTTCCAGCATTAAGAAATCCTTTGGATTGTTCCCATATCCTAAGCTGCATTACTTCTGTGCCAAGCTTCTACCACAGGTGGGAGAGGAATGTGGCTGCAGGACCTGACACACAGTGGTGTGGTACCATCTTTTGGAGAGCTGGGGAATTCATTTGGGATGGTTCCTAGCCAGCAACATGAAAGGGCTAGTCTATTCTATCATATCACTGGTTTCCCCAAAGATCAGGGGGCAATAGGTGGCACTTTCATTCCACAGCAGGCTCCTACTGTGGAGTCATCGAATTTGCTGAATAGAAGGGAATTTCACTCCTTCAATGTTCAAGTTGTCTGTGATCAGCTACAATGAATCCTGCATCTTAATACCAAACTTGAATGAGTTGTACGGACACTTCACCATAAGGGAACACCAGCGTCCCACCCCGATTCAGGGAAGGCAGTGAAGTGTTGAGATGGCTTCGGAGTAAAAAAAAATGGCTTTGATGGTTCATGACCCCACCCAAGCTTACCAGCAGAACATTGCTACAACCAGGCTGATGCATCCACCAGTGTGGTCATGGAGAGAACTATGGGGGATCTGAAAGCAAGGTTCCACTGCCTTGATAAATCAGGAGTGGCTCTGCTTTATACTTCTGAGCAGGTCTCTCACATTATGGTTGCTTCTTGTGACCTTGCTAATTTCAACATTCAGAAAGAAATGGCCATTGAATGGTAGGCGGAAGTGGGCCCAGATATTGAGGAACCTGCAACTCAGCATCAGGAGAACACGTACCCAGCTGCCAGGAATATTCGTAGGGAGATGTTCAGTAGAACTTCTCTTTTTTTAATTCGTTCATGGGATGTGGGCGTCGCTGACAAGGCCAGCATTTATTGCCCATCCCTAATTGCCCTTGAGAAGGTGGTGATGAGCCACCTTCTTGAACCGCTGCAGTCCGTGTGGTGAAGGTTCTCCCACAGTGCTGCTAGGTAGGGAGTTCCAGGATTTTGACCCAGCGATGATGAAGGAATGGCGATATATTTCCAAGTCAGGATGATGTGTGACTTGGAGGGGAACATGCAGGTGGTGGTGTTCCCATGTGCCTGCTGCCCTTGTCCTTCTAGGTGGTAGAGGTCGCGGGTTTGGGAGGTGCTGTCAAAGAAGCCTTGGCGAGTTGCTGCAGTGCATCCTGTGAAGCTGATGGTGTCGAGCTTCTTGAGTGTTGTTGGAACTGCACTCATCCAAGCAAGTGGAGAGTATTCCATCACACTCCTAACTTGTGCCTTGTAGATGGTGGATCTTGCTGCATGCGGGCACGGACTGCTTCATTATCGGAGGGGTTAAACTGGAACCCTTAGCAACATTCAATCACAGCATATCCCTAGCTTTCCTACCAACTTAGTCATTCCATTTCTAAGAATCTATTTTTCTGGTTTCCATTGAGAAGAATGGTACATTACCCCAATCAGACCATGCAGGACCTCTATCTCATCAAATAACAAAGCAAAATCAAAGTGCAAGATTAGATTTAGTTTATAATAAGAGTACTCAAACCTGTTTCATATTACCATATTTATCCTGGATGTCTAGATATGGTTTTCTAATACCAATCCTGGAGTTGGTGCAATTGAGAGCCAGTGTTGAGAGAGGTGGTTTTGTGATTGCTCAGATATAAGAGATTCTTGGGATTGTGGTGGTCCTTGTCTCATGATAGCTGAATCCTGGAAAGTCTAACTGTGGGCTACCTGAGTATCCTGGCCCTGACTCTATGTGCTCAGGCAGCTGATATAACCAGAAGGCAAAATACTAGAATGATACTGTAACTTGAGGAGGTTGGAGTTGTAAGGGGTAGAATGCAAGAAAGCCTTGTGAGGGGAGATCTAAACACTGGTTGCAAGTGGAAGAGTTGGACAGCCATTGAACAAGTGAATGAAGACTTGTCATTCTAGTTCAGGGTGATCAGTGGAGGGGGTCTCATGGTGCCAAAGTTAAAAGACGATGGTGCAGTCTTTTACCTTTCCTGCCATGGTCAGGGGGCGAGAGGGATGGCACTCAGCACTATGACAACCTCCTTCCACAAGGGTCTGATGACTGATTTAGGTAGCCTCCTTCCCTGCAAGCCCAGCAGATGGTCTCTCCTCTTGCCCAGAAGATCTGTAGGTCAGAATCTGAGAAATTCTGAGTTTACCTCCTTCTGCCACTTCTTTCCTGTGGATTTTTTGAAAGCCAGCAGTGGGAGGTAGTAGCCATAATGAAGTGTTGAGAATTGATAAAGAAAGCCTTTGGTGAGAAAACACTGCAGTTGAGTACTCTGATAAAAGCTCAAGGAGAAAAGACACAAACTGATTACCTGCTATGCCTCTAAGAATCTGCTGCCATCTTAAGTTGCTGCGAGCTTTTAAATCCTGCAGTAAGTTTCCTACCTGCCCCCCCATTTTTGGCCCCAGTATATCAAACCATGAAGCATTGTGTTGGCCAAGAAATTCCCTGCTCTTTTAAGTAGTGCCATGTCACCTTTATGATTAATCCAAAACAAACAAGAATAGGCCTCAATTTAATGTCTCATTTTAAGGATAGCATCTCTGATAATACAGCAGTCATTATTGCACTGGAGTGCCAGCCTAGATTATGAGCTCAAGCCCTGTTATGGGGCTTGACCCTCAATCTTCTGACCCAATTGTGAGAATACGACCAACAAAAGCATTATATGTTATACATTATGCCTGACATTAATGCCCAACCTTAATGAAAATATTGGATTCTTTCTTGCAGATCTTGAAACACTTCACACTCGTGTTTTTAATTACAATGCCAAGGTATTCAATGTTGAAATGCCACAAATTTGTATGACTTTAATTTAAACGACAATATTCAAAACCTTCTGAAAAACAAGCCTCAGAGCTGGCTGTTACTGGCTGGCAGAATCTGGTAGTGTCGTTATCCCTATTGCTTACAACCTCAAGGGAAGCTAGCAAATAATTCATTTGAATAAGTATTTAAATAATTTTAACAACATTCAGATATCTAATAGGCGTTTTAATTTTGTTCATTTATATGGCATCCATTCAAAATAGAAGATCCTTACTATAAGAACAATTATCAACATTTAAAGTGGACTAAAAACTCACAGGAAAAGCATGCATCAATACAGAGTAGATTAAGACGCATTAATGTGTTATGAATGGTTCAAAGTTACAACTACTATGCATAAATTTTCTGTGGCTAATTTTTTACAAAGTTAAATTTAGATAATTTCTTTTAAATGTTAACTTTACACCAGAAAAGAACAGCAACATTGCTAATACTTGTGAATTTGTTAACAATGCATTGATTGTGTACCATTATTTTAATGCACGCCAGGAGAGAAGAGATTTTTTTTCTCCCTTCTATCTTTGTAAATTGTATGCACTAAAACAGCAGATAAGTTTCCGATGAAATTGTAAATGGTATTGCTGAAGCAGAACAGATGCGCGTACAGCCAAATGGATCTGTCATATCTGTTGCGGGTTATATACCTATTAAGGGTGCAGTAGAAAATAGGTGCAGTATTCAGATACTTGTTGGGCAAATGGGAGGAATGACTTTCGAGCATTTTAATGAGTGCATAATCTCTTTTTGCTCTATTTTCCTCCTCTCAATTTTCTCCTTTTTGCTCTTGAAGGTGACGAACTTTTTCATACATTCTGGCAGCCAACCAACATCTCACTTAAATGGCTCTTCTTCATGTGTGGGCCTGGACGTTTGAAGGCTATGTGACTATAGGAATGTAGTCGGGGGTGTATCACAGTAAAGCCTGATCCCGTCCTCATCATATATCCATATATATAAACTTTCCAACAGGTTAACTGCACAGCAATCAGGAACTGGACTCTTAATGCTTCTTTATTCCTCAACTCTCGGGATGCTGGTGCAAATTCTAGCATTCACTGCTGTTCTGGCTCAAATTAACGAACAGCGCAAACCATACTGTACTGGATCTTCCTGGTCTGTATGGTTCAGTACCACAGCACACAGGGTTTTTACTAGTGAGCCAATTGACAGCTTCTCTGTTTGTATTTTCTTTTTAGTCATTTTTAAAAAACTTTTTGTCCCTATCTTTTTTATCTTTCTGCCTTTGTCACATTTTGGTCTAGTTGGAAAGTCGATTAACTGATCTGGAAAATGACATTTCAGGTGAAATTCTGTTGTCTTATACAGCACAGAGTACAGAACAGACACCACTTTTAGGTTTCATCTGTTCCTTCAAATTTAAAACTATGACATTCGTATTTATCCTTCAACTCAGGTGGCAAATATGCTTTTACAGCTTTAGACTCAAATCTAAACAAAATGTTCAAGTTTCCACAGCGACCTTTAAGAGGATTATATGTATTTATAGTAAAATTGTTCCACTGTGCAGCAAGCTAACAGTTACTGAAAACTTATGATCAGCATATGTTACCTCAGTAATAAACGCCATACCCTTTCAAAGGATACAGTCCAAAAAATGTACTTACCTGTTCACCCTCCTCTCCTGGATTAAGCAAGGCATGGTGACCTTTCAGAATATTTTCTTCCATTAGAAATAACTTCAATCCTGTTTCATGTGTCCACTTGCTTTCTGTCTAGCACTGTAAGGGATGACTTCAAATAAGCACCTGCACAGCCTGAAAGCATTGGGATTAATTTATTGGAAGAGCTACTTTATGTCCACGCCTCCCTCATTAACATAGGCCTTAATGTGCTTGGATAGTTCTGTTGGATACTGGAATTGTTCCACCTACAGTGGCATTCGCTTAATCTTTCTTGCTTTGAGAAGAGCAATATTTTAGTGACAACATGTTGGGGAAGACTCAGTGATATGAGCGTGATTGTATATAATGGAGGCACGAGAGGGCATCAGGTTTCAGCAGTACAACTGAAACAACAGCAGATTCCTGCTTTAAATTCAACAATTCTCCACGCTACTGTTCCAATCACTTTTTAAGTTGGCTTGGAGGTAGATTCTGGGTGAGATCAGCTCCAGCAATACAGTTGTCTGACAAAAGGTCATAGACCTGAAATGTTAACCCCATCTTCCTCACTCCACAGATGCTGCCTAACCTGCTGAGTGTTTGCACCATTTTCTGTTGTAATGCAGTAATCAAGATTACTTGTTCTTCAAGCAAAAGCATGTGTAAATATCATAGGTATGGAATGAGGATGGGGTAGAATTAAAGTAGTGAAAAAGGAGAAATTAAAAAGAGGCAGAAGCAGAGGGTTGAGTTCAAACAGAAACATGGAGAGTATGGGAAACTGAAATAATGGAATGATAACAGTGTTTGTTATTTTTCCCATAGGTGCCCACTCACTATTTCAGAAAGGCAGGACAGGTAAAACAGATATTTGGGCCTTAAAAACTTGTTTGTTACATGCTCAAAAAAGTAACATTGAGCCTTGATTGTAGAATGTATTATTGTTTTATTTCTAAAGTTCTTGTAGGTATCATCCATTTCTTCTGGGATATATGGTAATACACTCAATTTTTTTTGCTGAGTGCTACAGTCCTAGCCAATGTTTTGCTTGCGTCACTCTGCAGAATGCTGACACACTGCTCCATGGAGTGGTGGGGCATGGATCTAATCTACATATTCCATTGATGAGTTCCTGATTTCAATCATGCCACTATGGGCTATTAGTAAGGGTAGGCCAGGCATCACCAAAGAGGAGGAGAAGGGAAAAAAACAGCTAAAGTTCTATTAAATAGATCTTTTTTCTATTTTAATAAGGCCTTTTCACTTACTGTGAAACCTGGGAAAATGCCACCCTCCTATCACATTTACCTTTTCTTCTTTTGCTGGAGAGCAACATTTTACAGCCAGGCATGCTATAATTATAGACTTAGATGCTATAATTATAGTCCTCAGAGGGTCACAGAGGCAGACTGCAAATGGTCCTAGTCCACATTATGAGTACCAGTATAATACAATCTTGTAGTCAATTTAACATGCTGATTATGTTCTTTCAGTTTCTGCTTTTGGAATTTGAATTTCGAGTTATGTTTGGCTACTATTATTAATAATAGGGTGGTTGCTATAGTCGTAACAGAGGAATGTGGTGCAGCACTGTGTAGACAGTGGCTACTCAGGAGAGAGTGGACAGTGAGAGTCAGCTGGGTTAAGCACGCATTGATGGATTCAGGTTCTACAGTTCAAGCATCATAGAACGATACAGCTCAGAAGGAGGTCATTTGGCCCTCTGTGCCTGTGCCTGCTCTTTGAAGGAGCTATCGAATTAGTTCCATTCCCCTGCCTTTTCCCCCATAGCCCTGCAAATTTTTCACCTTCAAGTATTTATCCAATTGTTGAATCTGCTTTCACCACCCTTTCAGACAGTGCATTCCAGATCATCGTAACTCGCTGCATAAAAAAAATTCTCCTCATCTTGCCTCTCGTTCTTTTGCCAATTACCTTAAATCTGTGTCCTCTGGTTACTGATCCTTATGCTATTGGAAACAGTTTCTCCTTATTTACTCTATCAAAACACTTCATGATTTTGAATACCTCGATTAAATCTCCCCATAATCTTCTCTGCTCTAAGGTGAACCACCCCAGCTTCTCTAGTCTCTCCACGTAACTGAAGTCCCGCATCCCTGGTACCATTTTAATAAATCTCCTCTGTACCCTCTAAGGCCTTGACATCCTTCCTAAAATGTGGTGCCCAGAATAGGATACAATACTCCATCTAGGGCCTAACCAGTGGTTTATAACTTCCTTGCTTTTGTACTCTATGTCTCTGTTTATAAAGCGAAGGATGCTTTTTTGAACAGCCTTCTCAACTTGTCCTGCCACCATCAAAGATATGTACACCTCCAGGTTTCTCCGTTCCTGCACCCCCTTATTGGCTACACAGTTATTGCTTTCTGTGTAGCCAATAAAAGGAAACCTAGGCATTAGTTCAAAGGCCTTTTTACAATTACAAGGTTCCCTTACTGGTAATGTGTAATCATCAAAATGGGACAGGAGGTAATGACAAATGATAGGTGCACAGCAGTTATTTATCAACATCCCCTTAATAACAATTGTTTGTGGCCTTCTACTTAGGTAGCTGAAGATAAGCAAAGAAAACATTTTTATTAACAAAAATAAAACATTAGCAGCAAATTCTTGGAAGTTTGATACACGTGTGCTTCGATACAAGCACGTACTGTGGTTGCTTAATCCTTTAGAAGCAGTCGTTCACACTGAAATGCAAGCTTGGACATTTCTTTGAAATATTTCTGCTGGCTGCGCTCCAAAAATGAAGAAATAAAATCCATTCTTTTAATTGTATCAAGTGTAAAATACACATATAAACTGCTGAGGTCAATCAGAGTGCAGGTTTGTGTGTGTGCATATAACACATCTACTGTGGCATTACTTATGGTGAATCAAAGGTTAGACTATTGTGGGAGAGGGGGTATTGGAGTCTGGAAGTGGACAAGGGATGCAAATCTCCACTGAAATCTTTTGGAAAAAACCTTTTGAAGAGATCTTCCTGGAGACAGTGAAGTTTTTAAAAAAAAATTTGTTCCTGAAAAATAAATAGGGGGTAATTTTCTGAAATTGTAATGCCGTAGGGAGGCTTGGCCAGTTGCTATATTTACAGGGAAATTGAGGGCACATTGCCCACTATTTTCCAACCATAGTGGTTTCTATAATTGACGGAAAATTGTGGACAGCACATCCATGTTTTGTCAAAATCCAGTTGGCAGAAATGGCTCCCTGTCAGCAGTGCAGTCTTAAGTAATTAGTCCTATAGTGTTTACTTACCCACTGCAAGTAGACAAGTAAATAAATTTCTTCCTCTCAGATACCGCACTTACATGACATAAATAAATCTCTCCGTTTAATATTGGGAAGCAGTTCTTTACCATTACCATCCATCTATTCAGGGTGGGTTTTTATAGGGAAGACAAAGAATATTTTAAACTTAAGAAAAGATCAAATTGGTTGGGATATTTATTTCTTTATTCAATATCATAGCGGCAGTACTTAGTGTTGCTAAAATGTGAATGCCTCCTAGATATTGGGCATTAATATGCAGGATGACATTGTTTGATAGGAAACCACCTGCACAGTAATGGAGTAGACACTCTTTCTGTCCATTTATGCATTGGTATTGTCATGTGGAGCCCTGGTGGCCACAAGGTTTCCCTGGACCCTTGGGAAGCCTGCCACGGGTAAAAGGTTGAAGCCCTCTCCAGTTGGTATCTCCTTCTCCCTAGGGAATGGTTTCCCAGGTCAAACATAGCATTAGTCACTTGCTGGATGCAGGAATGAACTTGCTTGTAAGGCAGATGTCCCCTGCAGTGGCCTGGGAGGACCCTGTGACATAAAATCTTAATGTTATGGTGACCTTGACAGCTGTCCCAGTTGTTGGCATGGTCTGTAATTCAGGCTGCAGTAGATGGCATAGCTCGGACACTGCATCTGCAATGAAGTGGAGGTACTGAAGACTGGTCTCTAGGAATGGTGTGGTCTGTACACACAGTTACTCCAGTAGTGATGGGTGCACATTTAGTGCTGGAGGTGTCGTTGGATCTGCAGATGATATTTTGAACACAAGGATGAGAATTTTAAATTTGAGGCGTTGCTGGACTGGGAGTCAATGTAGGTCAGCGAGCACAGGCATGATGGGTGAACAGGACCTGGTGCGAGTCAGGATACGGGCAACAAATGAACTGAAGTTGACAGAGGGTGGAAGATGATATTCCGTCCAGGGGAGCATTGGAATAGTTGAGTCTGAAGGTAACAAAAGCATGGATGAGGGTTTTAGCAGGGCTGAGGCAAGGGCGGAGACGGGCGATATTACGAAGGTGGAAGTAGGTGGTGTTGGTGATGGAGAGGCTATGGGGTTGAAAGCTCAGCTCAGGGTCATATAGGATGCCGAGGTTGCGAACAGTTTGGTTCAACCTCAGACGGTGACAGGGCGGGAGATGGGATCGGTGGCTAGGGAACAGAGTTTGTGGCAGGAGCCGAAGACAATGACTTCGGTCTTCTCAATATTTAAGTGGAGGAAATTTCTGCTGGATGTCGGACAAGCAGCGTGACAAATTAGATGCAGTGGATCTGATTTGGGTCCTGTAAAGAGTGCAGGAATATTTGGTGAAAACAGACTCTCACTGCTCACATTATGGTTTATGCACATTCAAAATAGGTATTAGAAAACTTTTGAGTTAATAACTGTTTCCCTAATATTACATTGCATAAAACAATAATCTATCAGGACGTGCAGTATTATATTTTTAACAACAAAAATATGCATTCGCATACAACATTGACTCCACTAATACGGATCTGCCTCTTACTATGAATATATTCATCTATATATAGTTAGATAGACAGACTGCCTCATAGCCTTCCTCAGCTTTTTACTGAGTTTCAATAAAATCTTTGGGTTCAGATTGCCATGACAGTCCAGAGTATGAGTTAAGGGTAAGGAGTCATTCAGCAATGAAAAACATGGTTTTCTAACTCCCCAGAAGGCAGCTTGTTAGCAAGGCATATAGACCAGGTTCAATCTCCACTAGGCTGGTAGTGGGACTCAGCATCCTGAACTAGAGAAGGAAAATCAACCAAAGCTCCAGCTGCTGACCTCTGCTGGAAAGTACATGTATATGGTTGTCAGATGAGGACAAAACCAGGCTTAGATGTAATGTCACCCAAAGTTAAGTAACTTGCCGACACTCACTGTTTGAATTTGCACAGGAAGAGTTTCCCTTCGCTCAAGGCACCTATTGCCCATGGAACCAAATCCCAGCATGAGTAAGCACCTTCAGGAGAGAAGGAAAGAAAAAAAATTGGCAAAAAAAAGCACTGAGTTTATGATGCCACAGGAGGAAAAATTATTTAAGAAAATGAGTAGCGTTCTCATTTTTTAAATCCCAATGGCCTGAGTTTGTAATCAATCTGAGTTAGGTTACGAATATTATATTCTACATGTTTCACCACTCCTAAGTGTTGCAAATATAAATAGCAATTTTCTGGGGCATTGGAGTAATAATACAAGTTAATCACTGGAACTGGAGTGTTCCAATCTTCATTGTATTTTACTTTACAAATGAAAGGCAAATTCATAAAAAGCTGACAAAAAAGTGTTTCACACATTCAACTGTTAAGTAGAATTGCAGCATATCACAATATGTTAGCAGCCAGTTTCCTCCCAACTCTTGGCTGTAATTGCCACTTCAAATAATGGATCCATTTTGAAGGTCATTATGACCTTTAGATGAGTGCCAAGGTACAAATCGCTTTATTTCTTAGACTGTGGGATTGAATGGTTGAAGTCACATTAGTCTGTTCATCAAATTCTCCAAATTAACTTAAAGATAGTACTTTTTTTAAAAACTTGTATAAGGTGCTGAAAGTGTTGGCAAGAGAAGTCTGAAAGTTATAGAATATCTAGCATGAGTAGTAACAAGAAGAAACATTTTAAATGAGTGGTGGCTCCCTTCTGAGAGAATTGTTTGCAAAGGCAGTAAAAACATAAGTGATGGAGAAGACAGAAACTTTGTTTTCTAGTCAGCTTGGTGTCTGGTATGTGGAAACTCATCACCATACTCCAAACCAAATCCGTATAATTAAAGTTTCTATTTGTCTGATATAAAGTGCACACCCTTTGCCTGTAAGGACTCACCCAAAACCCAAAGGATGTGCGCATAATTTGTTAAGAGTCGAGGGGAGTCAACTTCATGGTGGGCACATTTCTTCACCAAAACCCCTCACATAAGGGCTTGGTTTAAGTAGTTAATGTCAAGTGGGCCTTGTATGTGGCATTGGGCCTGAACATCTGGAATGTCAACTTGGGTCATGTCACTGAGTTCAGTGCCTACCTTTTTAGGTTTCAGAAAGGGAAGCACACTGTGACGCTCTCTAATTGGTGAAAAAAACAACTTTTGTTGGAGTAAAGTGGTAGTGGAGAAGGATGCATGAAATTAGAAAGACAGGAACCTTGAGCATTGCAAGGGAGAAGATAATTACAGAAAAAAAAATAGTAATGTTTTGGGAAGAGGCTTGGAACATAGATAAAGGAGAAAGTTCCAACACTAAACAGAGGCTGGGAGAGATGTTGAAAGGAAACCACAACTAGAAAACCCCACACTATTCTACAACTTCCATCCTACCAAGCACACACTTACAGAACAAAAATTATGCATGCAAAACAGGAGTTAGAAATACTATAAGACAATATTTTTTTTCAGACTACAAATGAATTTCAAACTTCAATCTTTCTTCATCAAAACTCCCATGTAGCAGTCATGCTTGCCAAGTGGTGGATCACAAGGTAAGCTTCAAATTTGCAAAGAAATAATGTTCCATGAAGAATAGAGTAAACGTCCTGGCTTTCACAGGAAGGTTAATAACTAAATCATGGATGAACAACAAACATGCATTTGCTTTGGACTTGACTTTAGGCCAATATTTATACAAATAACAAAGCCACAGCTGCTGATAACAACCCCAAACAGAAACTTCATACACTCAATAATTTGTCACTAAACTGAAAATAGTAATGTACAGCATGTACCCAAGTACTCGTTGTCCCTCAATTTCTATATAAAAATGTCTGGCATCATGTGGAGTTGGGTTGAGTGCACAGATAAAGTGACTTTTAACAATGAAGAATAATGGATTTGCAATGTCTTGGGGCAAACTTGGTACAAAATTAACTGAACATTCTCAGATAAGTTTGATCCCTGGTCTGTGTTGAGCCAGCTGACCTTAGCTGGGACAGGGTTTGGGAACTGCAGCTGACTTCAATGTCCCTGGGCTAAGAAACAGAGAGAACAAAAAATTCAACCACAGTCCCTGCTGCTGATTATGATCTGATGACCATTATTAGGAAGATATATGAAGACACTTACTGTTTCTACTCACACATGCAACCAGACCCCAGCATCAGTGGGAGAGGGGGTAAGGAAGAAAATTAGAAAATGAAAAGGTCGAACATAAAGTTGCCCTGTAATTAACAGCAGGTTATGTCTCTGTAGATGTACAGTGATTACATCACAAAGCTAATAGCTTTCCGAGTTTGACTGAGCATCAAGACCACAAACTGTATCACAGGTGATCCTCTGTTCCAGAGACTCAATTTTCATGACACTTAGTTCAAATGTGCTGCCCCTGGATACGATGAGCCATGATGGCATCAATATCACACTCCATGTACATTATAAAGGGTTCCATGCAATGCCATTCCTTTGTGTCTAACTAAAAATAATAAATAGTGTTAGCTTCAACTTCCAATAGCACCAAAGTCTTACAGAAATCAAACTCCATTTACGCACGTCACACAAAAATTGTAGAAAAAAACTCCTGTCCAACTGCACCTCACAACTAAACTCCTGCTGAAGAGTGTGCTGGCCTCTCCTCGTCCACTGGCTTACCACAGCTCAAGATTGAGCTTTCGCTATTGAGCTCAAATTTCTGTCTTAATTTATGCAATGGTCCAACTGCTGCAAGAAAAAAAATTCCAATCAGAGAACAGCTAATTACACCTCTTTTGTAATCAATTAACAACTTATTGCCACTTCAAACCAGCTCACAGTTCAGTCAAATCAACAACTTTACATGGCTCCTAGTGTTGAACAGCTAAAATTAAGTAAATTTAAATTCAAAATACAGTAAAATATATAAAAATGAAAATTTCAACACCATGTCCCAATCACTCCCCTGTTATAGCAGTCATATCAGGCTTTACCAGGTTTTTTTTTTTTGAGGCCCTCTCTAATTTTCTTCTCTTCTCTGCTGGAGGTATTCACTCCTGTTGCAATACAATTCCATGGCCACCATGGTATTTTGGTTAAGTAGCCCAGATAATGAGGGCGAGAAGCCATGTCCTATCCTGTCTTCTCAAATTCCATACATGCACTTCCAGCAAGAGTTATTAGAAAGTGATAACAGCACACTTGCTTTTAATTATTGATTTTTAGCTTCAATTGATTTTCAATATTTTAACTTGAGTGTATGGTGATATGTGTGTATGGAAAGAACGAACTTGCATTCATGCAGTGCTTTTCTTGACCTCAGGACATCCCAAAGCACTTCACAGCCACTGAAGCACTTATGAAGTGTAGTCACAGTTGTAAGGTATAGAAACACAATAGCAGCCAATTTGTGCACAGTAAGGTCCCACAAACAGCAATGAAGTAAATGATCAGATAACCTGTTTTTTTCTAAAAAGTGATGTTGGTTGAGGGATAAATATTCTCCCAGTCACCGAGAGAACTGCCCTGCTCTTCTTTGAATAGTGCCAAGAGATTTTTATGTCCACTTGAGAGAGTAGACCAGGCCTTGGTTTAACTGATCTGAAAGACAGCACTCCCTCAGTGCTGCACTCAGGCGTCAACCTAGATTGTGTGCTTCAATCTCTGGAGTGCAGCTTGAACCCACAACCTTCTGATTCAGAGGCTAACACTGAGCCAAGGTTCATGCCTTGTAAAGGTGAGACTTTAGCAGATATGTTGGTTTCAGAGTTGCTAAAATTCCAGAAATGAATTTCAATATTTGCATCTCCTTTGCATCACTGCACAAAATTCCATGCTTTGTTGGCTGCTTTCTATAGAAAATGCTGGATTTAATACATATAAATACAGCAAATACATAAAAATGTATGATTTAATACATGTAGTAATGCAGATAATGAAGTTTTAAACAAGCACAAACAAGTAATGATTAAAAAATTAAGGTCTTCAGTAAATACCTTCGAAGGTCAGTTGCTCCTATAAATAGTCCAAGTGTCTTACCTTCATGAGCGTTGACTCACACTGCACTATATTTTTGTACGACAGCCATAAGCCAGGGATATAATAATAACCTCCCTATGCGATCTGGATTGGATACTTGTGTCTTGTGTACATGTTTCTTTATCTCCCTGAAGCTGGACCAAATTAACAATTGATGAGGCAAAGTTTGGTTCAAATCATAAGCTGTTTTATTCCACAGTAAAGTGAAACATACTGAGCAATCAGTATGATTAATGTTACTTAGTTCAAACGGTACAACTTATATTCACGTAATGATACAAAATAAAGAATACAAAACACTATACCCACTTTGGTGGGTCATCTACTTAAACAGAATAATTCCTCTGCATCCTAATCTGCAACCCAGGGCAGAAATACTCTCGCTGCCTTTTTTAATTTTCTTACAGCACTTTGCTCCCTTGCCCCGTTTCCAGAAGCCAAATTGCTTTTTTGTCTCTGTTCCGATTTTTAAAAGCCTTTCTCCGTGTGTCAAAAAGTCTGCCCCCTCACAGATTGATGTGGAGATGCCGGTGATGGACTGGGATGGACAAATGTAAGGAATCTTACAACACCAGGTTATAGACCAACAAATTTATTTTAAAATCACAAGCTTTCAGAGATCATCCCCTTCGTCAGGTGAATGAGTGAAAAGGTTCTCAAATCGCATATCTTATACTAGGCTGGGACAGCATCACACCAATCAAAAGGTGTCGTTGTTATTCAAACAGGCCAGTCACGGAGAACAGCACGTCCCAGCACACTGGATATACATTGTGTCAATTACACAGACAGACAGACAGAAAGAAACCCAAATGGCAGAGAGAGAGAGAGAATATTAAAAACATAACTTTTTTTCCCCTTTTTGCTGGTGGGGTTACGTGTAGCGTGACATGAACCCAAGATCCCGGTTGAGGCCGTCCTCACGGGTGCGGAACTTGGCTATCAACTTCTGCTCGACGATTTTGCGTTGTCGTGAGTCTCGAAGGCCGCCTTGGAGAACGCTGACCCGAAGATCGGTGGCTGAATGTCCTTGACTGCTAAAGTGTTCCCCGACTGGGAGGGAACCCTCCTGTCTGGCGATTGTTGCGCGGTGTCCGTTCATCCGTTGTCGCAGTGTCTGCATGGTCTCGCCAATGTACCATGCTCCGGGGCATCCTTTCCTGCAACGTATGAGGTAGACAACGTTGGCCGAGTCACAGGAGTATGAACCATGCACCTGGTGGGTGGTGTCCTCTCGTGTGATGGTGGTATCCGTGTCGATGATCTGGCATGTCTTGCAGAGGTTGCCGTGGCAGGGTTGTGTGGTGTCGTGGACGCTGTTCTCCTGAAAACTGGGTAACTTGCTGCGAACGATGGTCTGTTTGAGGTTGGGTGGCTGTTTAAAGGCAAGTAGTGGAGGCGTGGGGATGGCCTTAGCGAGGTGTTCGTCATCATCGATGACATGTTGAAGGCTGCGGAGAACATGGTGTAGTTTCTCCGCTCCGGGGAAGTACTGGACGACGAAGGGTACTCTGTTGGTTGCGTCCCGTGTTTGTCTTCTGAGGAGGTCTATGCGATTCTTCGCTGTGGCCCGTCGGAACTGTCGATCGACAAGTCGAGCGTCATATCCCGTTCTTACGAGGGCGTCTTTCAGCGTCTGTAGGTGTCCATCGCATTCCTCCTCGTCTGAGCAGATCCTGTGTATTCGTAGGGCCTGTCCATAGGGGATGGCCTCTTTGACGTGGTTGGGGTGGAAGCTGGAAAAGTGGAGCATCGTGAGGTTGTCCGTGGGCTTGCGGTAGAGTGAGGTGCTGAGGTGCCCGTCTTTGATGGAGATTTGTGTGTCCAAGAAAGAAACCGATTCTGAGGAGTAGTCCATGGTGAGTTTGATGGTGGGATGGAACTTGTTGATGTTATCGTGTAGTCTCTTCAGTGACCTTCGATCCAGACCTTCAAAGCATCCTACGTGCTCTCATCCCATGTACTCCCCGCGTGGGAGACTTCTACTGCCTCCCAAAGATACACAAAGCCAACACACCCGGACGTCCTATCGTATCAGGCAACGGAACCCTGTGTGAGAACCTCTCTGGATACGTCGAGGGCATCCTGAAACCCATTGTACAGGGAACCCCCAGCTTCTGTCGCGACACTACAGACTTCCTACAAAAACTCAGCACCCACGGACCAGTTGAACCAGGAACACTTCTCACCACGATGGACGTCTCGGCACTCTACACCAGTATCCCCCACGATGACGGCATCGCTGCGACAGCCTCAGTACTCAACACCAACAACAGCCAATCTCCAGACGCCATCCTACAACTCATCCGCTTCATCCTGGATCACAATGTCTTCACCTTCGATAACCAGTTCTTTACCCAAACACACGGAACAGCCATGGGGACCAAATTCGCACCCCAATACGCCAACATTTTCATGCACAAGTTCGAGCGCGACTTCTTCACTGCACAGGACCTCCAACCAACGCTATACACCAGATACATCGACGACATTTTCTTCCTATGGACCCATGGCGCAGAATCACTGAAGAGACTTCACGATAACATCAACAAGTTCCATCCCACCATCAAACTCACCATGGACTACTCCTCAGAATCGGTTTCTTTCTTGGACACACAAATCTCCATCAAAGACGGGCACCTCAGCACCTCACTCTACCGCAAGCCCACGGACAACCTCACGATGCTCCACTTTTCCAGCTTCCACCCCAACCACGTCAAAGAGGCCATCCCCTATGGACAGGCCCTACGAATACACAGGATCTGCTCAGACGAGGAGGAACACGATGGACACCTACAGACGCTGAAAGACGCCCTCGTAAGAACGGGATATGACGCTCGACTTGTCGATCGACTGTTCCGACGGGCCACAGCGAAGAATCGCATATTCCTCCTCAGAAGACAAACACGGGACGCAACCAACAGAGTACCCTTCGTCGTCCAGTACTTCCCCGGAGCGGAGAAACTACACCATGTTCTCCGCAGCCTTCAACATGTCATCGATGATGACGAACACCTCGCTAAGGCCATCCCCACGCCTCCACTACTCGCCTTTAAACAGCCACCCAACCTCAAACAGACCATCGTTCGCAGCAAGTTACCCAGTTTTCAGGAGAACAACGTCCACGACACCACACAACCCTGCCACGGCAACCTCTGCAAGATATGGCAGATCATCGACACGGATACCACCATCACACGAGAGGACACCACCCACCAGGTACATGGTTCATACTCCTGTGACTCGGCCAACGTTGTCTACCTCATACGTTGCAGGAAAGGATGCCCCGGAGCATGGTACATTGGCGAGACCATGCAGACACTGCGACAACAGATGAACAGACACCGCGCAACAATCGCCAGACAGGAGGGTTCCCTCCCAGTCGGGGAACACTTTAGCAGTCAAGGACATTCAGCCACCGATCTTCGGGTCAGCGTTCTCCAAGGCGGCCTTCGAGACTCACGACAACGCAAAATCGTCGAGCAGAAGTTGATAGCCAAGTTCCGCACCCATGAAGACGGCCTCAACCGGGATCTTGGGTTCATGTCACGCTACACGTAACCCCACCAGCAAAAAGGGGGAAAAAAAGTTATGTTTTTAATATTCTCTCTCTCTCTCTGCCATTTGGGTTTCTTTCTGTCTGTCTGTGTAATTGACACAATGTATATCCAGTGTGCTGGGACGTGCTGTTCTCCGTGACTGGCCTGTTTGAATAATAACGACACCTTTTGATTGGTGTGATGCTGTCCCAGCCTAGTATAAGATATGCGATTTGAGAACCTTTTCACTCATTCACCTGACGAAGGGGATAATCTCCGAAAGCTTGTGATTTTAAAATAAATTTGTTGGGACTATAACCTGGTGTTGTAAGATTCCTTACATTTTCCCTCACAGATTGACAGAGATCAAAGGCTTTGCCATCACAATAATGACAGGATACCCAGTCAAACTAATAAATTGGTCTCTGGGAGAATCATCATATTAACCACATTTTATCCAGGTATCTCCTTTTTAAAAAAAATGTGAGAATACATATTGCTTTTAAAACCCCCAGCATTAACAGTAACTCTTTTTCCAAGTATCTCTCCCCTCCTAGCCATCTTGATGGAATTTTGATATAGGCTGTTTCCAGAATTAACAATGCAAAAATCACCGAGAGAAAGCCAATGTCTCTTTAAATAAAAACAGGAAATGCTGGAAATACGCAGGTCAGTTAGCATCTGTAAAAAGTAACACCAAGAGAGGGAATTAATGGGTTGAATGACCTGTAAATTGCTTAATGGATGATGTTTGTGCCTATGTATCCAGGATGGGAAAAGGTCATCAGGCTCATCTGGGCTCGTCACCATTCTTTAGTTGATTTCACCCCAGTTCACCAATTATCCCTTTCCCCACCTCCTGGGAGAAGCCAAAAACTCACACCAGCAGCCAATTCAGGAGTTCGCTCTCAAATTTCTAACCAACGCCATATGGGTGATCAGGCAATCCCGAGGTCCCAGATCCTTGCTGTATTTTCTAGAATAATTTACTTTGACGTTAGATGTGCCTCGTTTTCCAGAAATCCATCTAATGCCTTCCTGAAGGACTGTAAGGAATCATTCTCCATTATCTCCTCCAGAACCCCGTTCCACAGGTCGATCATCCCCTGAAAAAGTAAAACATCTGGATATCAAACCTCACCCATAGCTTGTTCAGTTTGTATGGGTGGCCCTTAATTCTACCCAATCCCTTCACCTCAAACATGCTATCTATTTATTTGCATGATGTCCATAATCATAAATACCTGGATTAGATTCTCTCCAAGTCTCCATCTCTCCAGTAACTATAAACCCAAGGCATCAAGTCTATCCTCACAGCTCAGCGATCTCAGGATTGGGATCATCCTTGATGTCTTCTATGCATCTTCTCTAGTGTTATAATGTCCTTTCTGAGGTGAGGGGACAAAACTGGACACAAAACTTCAAATGAGATTACACCAAATGGAATTACTGTGGTCCTTGTTTTGTAATGAATCTTCTGGGCAGTACATCCCAATGACGATCCGGATTCTTTCCCCTCAGTCTGGTTCAGTAAAAACTGAAGTCGAATACATTTTAAAGTTCAGCACACCTTTAATAGCAGGGTTCTTAGTCTGCAGCATTGATTTGGACTCCTGATAGAGTCCCTCTATGCTGGCAGAGCAAGAACAAAAACATACAGAAATCCACACGTTTTTATACAATCAATAGGGGTTGGAACATACTTAATGAGGGTCAACACCAATCATAAGCCGGGCACAGGTTGCCATGCGAGGTTACATTATTTCCGGCCAATCATAAATCGTCCATGTGCTGACCATGTTGCTGTTAGACATCAAAGGGGATACTTCCTCACCTTCCAACTTGGAATGTTCTTCCCTGTTCCTTCTGTTCCTTATCTCCCAACCTGGAATGTCTTTCAACTTTGGCTAAGCTCGTTACCTATATTGATCTGCCATAAACATGGAGACATTCAGACCAGTCCTTGACTCACATCAAAGACCTATCATTGATAAGACAATGCAGGCCTGCTGACTAAGCAAACATATGGCCCAGCAGGAGGGCCAGGCCACTTGTATCAATCTCAGTTACTAACTAATTAACCCTTTCTAACCATTTTGCATTCTGCTTCTTTGCCACGTAGGCATTTTAATATTTTACCGAAAACTGACCACGTAGGGATTCTCACCAGCACCCAGTTTGGCTGTAACCTTCTGACACTACTTGAGTTTTGAGAGGCAGGTCAATGTTCATTCCCAAATATTTATCCACTCAGTTACCATTAATAGACTAACTCATTATATTCTATGTTTTTAGTAAGTGATCAATATAAAAGTGAGGTGATGAAGACAGCAAAAACACATGCAAATTGTTGTAGGTGAAAAGTCATGGGAAAGGCTAACACAAATGAAAAGGTGAGAAAATAGGGGAAAATGGAGAAAAAACAGTCCTGCAACTCCAGCCCTACCAACAGTGCTCTGTGCAAGGGTGCACACCTGAAACATCCCTTCACCCCCGCCCAAACACTGAAATTCACTCCACATCACAAACTACCCTACTACGTCCAACTAGAAAATAGAGAATATAGCTAATATCCGAAGTTACTAAAATCAATGTTCAGACTAGAGGGCTGCAGAATACTCAGGAAAAAGGTGAGATATTGCTCCTGATACTTCTGTTGAGCTTCATTGGAATAGTATAGCAGACCGAAGCCACAGAACTCATGGTGGGAATAGGAGGGAAACTGAACTGGTGAACTTGTTAAAATTATCTTTTTTTAAACTGAATTTTCACTCTCAGGTAATCCATAATAAATAGGATATGCCTGCCATTATATATCTCACTTATAAAAATAAGCGCAGACCTACAAGTTTAAATAGATCTCACTCTTTTTGATCAAACAAATTTCACTTTTAACCGTTGCATATCTTTACAGATGCAAAATATGGAACATTGCATTTCTCAGTCTCTATCATATGTTATATGCATTTAGAATACTTACAGCCTAAATTCTGTTTAGAAAATAATTTTCTGAAACTTTCCAGCATTATTGTCACATAGAAACCTTTGTGCGTGTGTGTGAGAGCCAAGTGTATTCTGCGACAGAACCTCATTGTTCACTCACAACTTTGGACAGTTTCTGTAGATAGGACTCCTGTGTCTAGTGGGCCCTGCTGTTCAGGTTGTGGTTTGCAACCCGGACTTTGCACCGGTGCCGGAAGTGTTCGGTTGGTCCTTGTGAGTGAGGCTCCGGGTAGATTCACTGGTCTCCACGGCTCGGGGGCCGTGCTGGTAAGATGTCGCTTGGCGGGAGCGTGTCGCCGGGTGAAGGAAGGAAGGAAGGAAAGGCGGGCTGGAGGGAGGGACAGGACAGGGCAGGTTCGGTTCCCGGATCCCGTGCCGGAAATCTCTCACAGGAACTAGCGGGCGGCGCGACCTTTCTTACTTCAAACCTAAACCCCGCCCCAGCCTCCTTCCCGGGGCAGAGATCCAGGGCCGCCGATCGGTGCCTGGCCTGGCCCGGCCCTTCCTAACTCGACCCGTCCTTCCTCCTGTCAGGTTAGTCGGTGAGTGCGCTTGGCTGCCACCCGAGGCTCCCTCGGCCTCACCTGATGCCGACTGTCACTGAAACCCTTATCCCCGCTGTCCTTACCGCCGAACTTGACCTTTTCACTGGTCATCGCTGCCCTCCACAAGCTCAATGTTAAACAAACTACATTTATCCCAAAATAATGTCACCCACATCATCATATGCCGCAACGCCCTGCTTATCCACCCTCATCCTACCGCTCACCATTCCTTCCTCTTCTGTGAAATGGCTTGGGATCTTTTCTATGTTAAAGGAGAGGTGGGGAAGGGAACTGAACAGCCGAGTCCAATCCTGTCCTTTCTTAACATCCATACATCTGCACTTCCAATGGGTGTCACTGGATAACAGTCAATAACAGAAATCTTAGTGAATTGCCCCTCTAACCGCTGGGTGCTGCGGTCAATTGACGCCCTTCTACCACCCCTCTAGTCTGAGGTCATCTAAGTCAACAAACATCTGGGACCTTATGGTTTGTGTTGGCTTGGAATGGCTATCAGGAACGAATAGTTTTTAGACACAAATGTAGTGCATTTACCTGATGAGTCATCCAAATTATGTCAAGACCTTTGTCTTCAACAGGCACCTCCTTTAAATCGATCAAGTTTTTGCTCACAGACTTATTTCCTGTAACCTTATGTAATTTTGTGTTCATGTTTCCACATACCCTGTGGTGCATTTGTATTTATTTTAATGTCATCTCATTCCTTGATATTTTGTTCCTGATAGAGCCTTTCCCTTTAGGTTTCTGCTGCAATGTTTCTGTTATTTTCAGTTCTTGAAAAGTGTGTTTAACTGTGGTTTAATGATAACTTGTGATTAGAGACTACCTCTTTTTCCATTATAGGTTTGCTCTTTATCCTTTAGACATTGTTCTGTTTTGTTAGGATCCGAGGCAGCTACATAACTTATAAGCACCGTTGATACATTACACAAATTACATGAGCTATACTGTTAAGTGGGGTCGCTGTTGTTATGTAGCCAAAGTGGCAGCAAATTTGCACATAGCAAGGGTCCCATAAAAAACAAATGAACGAATGACCAGTTAAGATTTTATACAGAAGTCCTGGAGTTCAACCCCATCTCCAGTGTTTGAGCATTTAATCTAAGATGGCATTTCATTGAGGATCTGCTACATTGTTTTAATAGCATTTTGCACCATTTGCAGCTAAGCTTAATTAAAGGTGCTATTATTGGTTTATATAAGATTTTCGTACATAGTGATCTTTAGAGAACTGGGTGGTGCTGTGGTTAGACAGTAGCCTTTCACCTCTGGCACATGGGTTCAGATCCAGTCCAGACTGATGGGATATGAGCATCCTTTGTGAAATAAGTTTGGACAGTCTCAATTTCTAATTATCAACCTCACTCAGGATGGCGATATGGAAAAAATGGCTCACTGAGGCTGAGACATTTTATTGGGACAGAGTAGAGGGAAGCTTTACTACACCTAAGTTGGGAGTATTTGATGCTGATGCTGGGTTCTTTGAAAAGGTTCCCAGCAAATTATATCCTTGATAAAACAAAGTGGTGATCTTGATGGATTAATAATTATATTTGGGTGAAAAGAAATTTCCTGTGAGATAAATTATTTACTTGTATGAATTGAAACTGCACCTGCAACTAATCATGGACCTATTTACATGTTTTGCAAAACGTGACTTTGTTGATTGGCAGTTTCTTTGTTTTGAAATTCTTTCAAAATTCTTTCCTCAGGCTGTGAAATTCCTTCATCGTTTGATTTTCGTTGTGCGGATAATTTCATTTACCAAGTTAGAGCCATTGTCAGCTCCAACTTTACAGATAGAAATGGAGACCTTTTGTGAAAATGTTCTGGGTTTGGGGGGGGGAATTCAATTTAGGACAAGAGATTGTTCTACGGACATGGATGTATCTCTTCAGAATTCTATGCACCTATGAGGTGGATACACTCATGGAAATTTGATAATTGTTTGCAACAAAATAGGGGATAAACACTTGTTTACCACACTGTTTGAAATCAGGGCTGCTGTTCGCCGTAGGTTGTTAAAACAAACAGGTATTAGTTGCAAAACCAAAGTCAAAAACATGAAGCAAGTTTGACAGTCCAAGACTTTTGAAAGTATTTCAAAACAGAAATAGCAAGGATAAAGAAAGCTCCAATCAGTGAAGTAGCACTTTACATCACCTGTAACTGGGGTGAGAAATCTGCTTACACAGATTGGGCCAAAAATTTCAAGGAAAGAGAGATGAAAAGGAAACAAAGGAACTGATAGGATTATCAGAAAGGTCAGAGAAAACACGCTTCTAATTGAGCTGTAAAGGGAATGTGATGCAATCAGCAATTGTGAAGGGCAAGTTAATATTGGAAATGCAGAACAGTGGGGATAACCAAAAGGAGTTCAGGTAAAATAACATGAGAAATATATTGCAGCACTGCTTACTAAAGTGGTTCTCCAATATGGTCCCAGTGCAGCAGAAACTGCCCCCTTTAAGGTGGCTTTATGCTATTTCCAGGTTGTGGGAGAGTTAAACGATGCACATCCAGAAGGTAGTTTTGACCTAACCCACCTGGTGGGAATCTGAAGGATCAGATTGGCCAGGGGAGTAAAACGGGCAGCCGATTCGATCCTGTCAGTTTCCCACTGGGTGGGTTAGGTTAAAATTACCCCCGAAGTCTCTGCTTTCTGAATTGGTCTCCAATGAGTCTACAGGGGAGTTGAAGCAACAACTTGTATCTCTATGTCACTCATCTTGTAAAGTAAGATGTCTCAGAGCACTTTACTGGGCAGGGAAGAAGTGGATACTGAGTAGGAGAGGAGAATAAAACAGAAACTGGAGAGGGATTACTCAAAAGTAGAGTTGTAAAAAGAGTTTGTAGGAGGCTTATAAAACAGGGAAAGGGGAAGCAAGGTAGAGGATTTTAGGAATGGAATTCCAAAGGTTTGGGGCATAGTGACTGATAGAATGGCCACCACTGGTGGAGCACAGGGAAGAGAACGAGTAAGCCAGTGTCAGAGGAACGGACATTGTGACCAGGGACAGATGTTTGGAGATTATCACTAAAATAGATCATAGAGCGGTTTGAAAATGAGGAAAGAGGCTTAAAAACATCTATTCTCTGATGCATAGGGAACCAGTGGAACTTGGCAAGGATTGGGAGATGAACAATACAAGTTTATTTTTTATTGTCTTGGTATTGCCTCTGATAATTGGCTACGGCAGGCCTAGGGCGGGAGAGAATTCAATAAGGAAATAGATTTTCGACCCTGTGCCAATCCTGCGTGTCTGTTAGGCAAGTAACCTGTTGCTCAGTGGATTTGCAGTATTTGCTTAAGAAATAAGTACTTTATTTGTCTATCCTTCCCTTTTCCTTCCCCAAAATCTTCCTTTTTTTCCACTAATTTATTTAAATGACTTGAAGATTTTTTTCTCCCCATTGTAGATTTATAATTGCTGTTGAAGCTGTAGTTGGTATAGCAGGGGCCAGGGAGGTTTTTGCCACAGTCAAGTTAGTGCCAGTGTCCAAAGAGATGAAATTCAGCATATCCCAGACCTGTCTGATTGACTGTGGCTGCAGTGCCTGAAATCAGTATCATTTATCTTCACCTCTGCGTCTGACACAAATATCAGTCCTCTTCAGAGACATAACAAAAATCTCAATTCAAATAACACTATTAGTTCACAATTGTAATGGCTTAAGCTGTGTGAAACACAAAAAAAACCTCATTATTTTTAATTCTTTTTCCTCCATTCTAACCTCAGTTATTGTTTGTAAATTTTATGCTTGGTTGTCACGATACATTTTGGGAATTATAGTTCCACAGGAAGGGAGTGATGAAAATAAAGTCCATAATGCATCTGTCACAATTTTTGGTGGGGGTGGTGGGAAGGGTAGGAAGTGTCTAGTCATAATGCTTCAGGCATCATGAATGTGGGGCAGGCTTGATGGACCAGCTGGTCTTTTTCTTCTTGTCATTTTCGTATGTTTGTACGTGAGTTGTCATGGTAGACTCTGGATATTGTACCCTACCACAGGAGCAGGGTGTAAAATACAATTCCAATGATGCAGTTTTCTCTCATTCACAACACTTGATAGGTTAGATATGTTAATTCTAGCTGTACACACTGACATGACACTGAAGAAGGAAAATGGAAGACAGAAATGACTGACTTGAGCGGTTTGTCGGCTTTCTGATACTTGCCAGTTTAGCATTGGTAGCTTAGAAAAGAAATTCAGCAACTTTCTTGTTCACTATTCTGCTGCTTACTTTACCTTTTGGTGCCTATTAAGTGAATCAGACTGCTTTTGATTTGTTAATACTGCACTCTGCACTAAGGTTCAAATTTCTAAATCTATTGTTACATTTTCTCACTTGGTAAATTACTTGGTTATTCAATTATATAAACCACTATTTAGCTGGAGGCCGGGTTTCTGCAGCATTGATATTGTGCTTTATGATGTAATGGAATTCTGTCCTTTAAAGACTTGCATCACAAAGCGTGACCTCCAAAACATCAAGATGGCTGTGTTAATTTGGGCAACAGGGCTTTAAAACCTTTGAATGTAAATCCACTGCTCTTCATAGGAACTGTATTAACTATGACCAATTTTTAAAAATTTTGCTAATGTGGCAGAATTTCCACTTAGGTTACACTTTCAAATAAAACCTTGTGCCCTGGACCTGGATAAATTGAAATGAAATCACTTTATTAACCACTGTTGCTCTAGGTAAGGACATAAGATGAGTATATAACAGTGTATTATAGTGTAACCCTTCCATTTATTACTGTATTACTACTGATAGAAGGAATTGCATCTTTTTGTATGTAGATTGTATAAAATTGCTTGTATAGTATTATACCCCAAATGAACCATTTTTCCTTAACTTTTGATCCTTCTATGTTTTTATAAACTTTATTATCTTGGTATGCCATTTGTTTTGTTTTGACTTTGAGGTGTAATAACAAAAGTATTTAGGAACGTTAAGTAATTGATGCCACACCCATTGAGAGAATCTTTGTAAAACATAGCTGTTGTATTTTAAAACCTTTAATAGATGTTAACAGTAAATAAAAATCAAAACAAAGTACAGTAATGCAAGTCTTAGGAAGACAAAGCTCAAAGGGGACTAGCAACAGTTATGAATCAATGGCATTCTGTGGAATAATGGAATTGGTTGTAGTGCCAGGGACAACACGAAAACGTTTTGATGGGATTTAAATGTCCCCGGGGAAAAGGTTCTTTGGCTTGGGGAGTGACGGGGGTGGGGGGGGGGGGAAGGGGAAGGGGGGTGGTGTGGGTGGTGTGGGTGGTGTGGAGGATGGAAGAACAAAAACATATGGAGCTTATCATTGCACAATTTTTGGGAAATGAGCATAAGAGGGGAGACTTTTTTTTCTTGTATCTATTTTTCCTTCATTTTTATCATTTCCCACGTGCAGGAGTAGATGTGCAATGTCCTGATGAGGGTTGGCACTTGGGGAATAGCAGTTCATTTGAAGAAAAATGAAACATTTCAGTAAAAGATGGAATGTTCATTATAGCTTAGAGCAAACTGCTCAAAATTCCCATTTTGCCTTAACGTGTTCCTGACATATACGGACCGATAACTGCACTTCATATTGCCCTCAATCAATGTTTGAAAAAGGAACTCAAATTTATTTTTAAAAAGTAATTTTAATTGCATGCTGTTATGAAAATAAAAGATGTGCAGCCCTCGCACGTTTAGGAACATAGGAACAGGAGTAAGCCATTCAGCCCCTCGTGCCTGCTCCGCCATTTGATAAGATCATGGCTGATCTGTGATCTATCTCCATATACCCACCTTTGGCCCATATCCCTTAATACCTTTGATTGCCAAAAAGCTATCTATCTCAGATTCAAATTTAGCAATTTTTGCGTGGCAAGTTGCTGAATGTGCGAGCTGATATGGCGCAGCGAGGGAAACAGGGCATCTGGGATCTGAGTGAACAGGGCAAGCAACTGTGTATCTCCTTAACCACTGAAGGATTGAGAAATAAATTGCGCAAGGAATGAGAAGGAAGTGTGAATTCAATATCAAATCAGGTATAGAAAAAGAAATAGAGGGATCGAAAGATTGGATTATGAGAGAGAAAGGAAAAGTAAAAAAAATTAAATTTGACATTTTTAAAATCTCCAACAATAATTAATACCTGAAGGAATGAGACTCCACACTTGTAATAGTTCACTTTCAGTTTGAGAGGTTGATTGGCAGTAACTCGCACTTATCACATCGTTAAAAGGATACTTAGACTGAATGGACAAGACTTAACTTTCTGTGGTGCATTTAGTTCGTATCTACTGCCCAAATACAGCAACTTCACCTCATTAAGTGCATTTCAATGGTGAGGCAGACAGTGAGGTGCCGTTTTCACGAAGCAAATGGCGGAGCGGCGCATCTCGGACAGTGACTTTTGGATATTCGTGTGTAACCGCGCATCTGCCCCTCGCCTGAAGTTGCGGTACCATTTATGTATATATAATGACGAGCACCATTAGCCTCACTGTTATTTTGACAGCAAATTGTGGCCCCGTAGACCTTTGAAAGATTCTAGCCTCTGTGCCACTTAGTTAGGTTCCATTCCTCCATCCAAATGATTGCTCATACCCATAACCCATATAATGAGACTTTTAAGAAATAGTCATTTGCAGCAGTAATTAGAAGAGTGTTCTGTTCCATGTTGCTGGTGAAATCCAGTTTGTTATTTTAACGTAAAGTCAAAAGTGGAGGACACTTCTTCCTATAATACATTGTCATTAGAATGTAACAGCATAAGAAAAGTCAGGGATGAGAAAAAGCCAATTGGCTCATCAAAGCTCATCTCTCTTAATTTAGTTTCATCCTTTAGGAATAAGGTGAGATTGTTGTATTATGTTTTTTTCCAGATTTTGGTTCAAAAATGAAATGAATTAGTAATAGAAAGCATTGTCACTGTTAGTATTTCAATCCCACTATGCTATATAGAATGTAAATTTGTGCAGTCTCATTGCATTGTAGGCAGTTACTGTCATAATCAGCCCCAAATCTTAAACTTGAAAAGATTTTTAAGTTATTGGACCATCTATTCCATCGTCACTTTGAACCACCTTGTCTTACTTTTGTTCATGAGGTACCCCTCTTTGGTAGCCCATCACTGCTTGATGGTGACATCAGGAATGATTGACCTAACAATATTGTTACTTTTCCCTGCATTCTTAAACTTGACCACCATCCTGCACTAACCAAAAATATTTTACTGCAGTGTGAAATCTTTAAGTCTTGGTGAGCCCAATATATTTATATAGCACTAACGTTTCTTTTTCTCTCTTCTGTTCTAACTTAGCTTGCTGGCACATAATCTGTGGCAATATTGGTGTTAAAATGAAGTTCCCTGTACAGAGACTGTACTCACTGTCCCGAACTGTTCACCACACGAATGCACCACGCATTAATTCTCGCAGGCTACACTGGAACTCTGCAGCCCGGCCATACTCCACCTTCAACAGACTTTCCCTGAGGACAGCAAAGCCATTTCCTTTGAAAGTTGGATACTATCCCCATAGAAATTTCATTCTCGTCAGATTGGCAACACGACTACTGAAAATTCGCTACCTTGTACTGGGCTCAGCAGTAGGAGGTGGTTACACAGCAAAGAAGGTATGTCAGAAACTTATATTCATTTATACACTTTGTATGCGATATTCAGGTAAAATGAAAATGGACTGCTGGGAAGGAAGAAAATTTTTTATTAGCTAAACAGGAGGGATTGTGTGCTTATCACTTCAGAGTCTCAAGATTAAACTCAAACCATGTAACTTCGTCTAACTGATGGCATGAAAATATATAAATCCTCTGATAATTCTTCATTCCTATCAAAAATATCTTTATTCCCTTGATATTTTGTTGGCTTGTGTTTTTTTGTTATATTGTTCATTTCAACAGTTCCAATTTTTGTAGTTATTTAGCTGATACATTTCGATGTGGTGTTCTATTTACTATTTTACTGATTTTTGTTAGTACTCAAAAGTCGGAAAGCAACAATTAGAGGACTCACAAAAATATTAAAGTATAAAGGGGGCTTAAACTGAAACTGTTACAGCTTTGTTGGTCTTAGTTGTCGCATTGATTTTACAGTGCAGTCAAAAGATGTTAATATTTATCATGCATTTTCTTCTGTTAGACTTATGACCAATGGAAGGAAATGGTGCCGGATCTAACAGAGTACAAGTGGATAATTCCAGATTTTATCTGGGACCTGGATGAACATATTGACTTTGGTGAGCTGTTTTTGGTTGCAGATATGTATTCAAAAGTACTAGAGCTGTGATGTTTGTTGAGTTATACTTCAAAATATGATATTACAGTAACTTGATTATTCTGATTGCTGTGCTGTAGCTTTACCTTTAAAAGAGCCAGCTGTTGCTCTGTTCCCTTCATGGATAGAGTAGCATTGTTTAATATTATCAACAGTACATGTGCCTAAATGTTTACTATTAAATAGTAATTAAATAGGATGACTTAATAGGTTTGAGCCTTATGATGCCATTTTTCAAGCTCAACCTTATTAGTATGGCTCATTCTTATATGATGTTTTCTAGGTTTTTTCAATAGGAAATCAAAAGCAACCATGATTCTTCTTTGAAAGAAGAAATGTGAATTGCAATTTTGTTCAATATTAGATTCTCTGGACAGAGTATAGACTATTTTCTATTCATTTAAAATGGTGTGTTAAAAGTTAAAAAGGAAATATTTTGTTTTCATTTGTTAACATTGGTTGGGTAGAGGGAAACTATCTGAATTTCTCATCAAAAATTAAGCTCCCCGCCCCCCCCCCCCCTCTCTGTGGTCTTGGTGGAGGCACCAAGTGGTTATAACTGTACTTCTGGATGAACAGATTAGTGAATGTAATTGTAAAATATGGGCATTAATATATTATTGTGAACTCTTTTTAGAAAAAATTAGGAAAATCTTCGCTGATGCAGAACTTGCCAAGTTGCTACCTGATTTCGATAAGGTTGGAGAAAGCCTGGATCATCTCAAAAGTCTACTATCGCCAGGTTGGTATCTGGTTTATAGAGATGAGAGCTATATGAAGGTAACATGTCCATCATGATACTTGGTGTGGTATCTCTTGCACACTATGTTGAGGGAACCTGCTGATTTGCTGCAAATCTTAGTTGGTATGTAGAGATTGATAAATTAGTAATGTCAGGCCTTTGGAAAATGTTGCACAAGCATATGCAAGGTACTACTGAAGAAATATATTTGATCTTTGCAGGATTTTAACCAAATCTGGCCATTCTAACCAAAAAACGAACTTGGAATACACATCGTCATTCCAAAAACACTGCAAAATGCAGTGTGTTATGGAGCAGCAATAACAATATGAACCTTTTTTTAAAAAAGATTTTGAACTCTTGTTTCTAGAAAATGATCAAGAAGGAGCATGTGATAGAGTAGAATGTGCAACCCACCACATCCACCTACTGGTAATTATTCACACAGCAGATCAAATAAGTGACATTCCATTTCAAAATTACACTGAATATAAGAGCCAATTGCTTCAAAATTCAAAATTAACTTTGTTTTCTGAGCAGCTTTATTTGAAGCAAAAAATAAACACGTTTATAACTGATCCATTCCCAGTTCTCGCATTGTTCTGATCTCTTTAGAGAAATGTCAGCTGTCTGATGCATAATTGGAGGGAAAAGAAACTTCAGATTATTTCAAATGATTTCAGATTAAAACTCAAAACTTAGTGAAATTCAGACATTATGGTTTACCTAGTCCACTGTCCAAAATATTAAACAAAATGCTGAGTACAATGCAGGAACAAGTGAACAGTGCTATCCTAAATACATACACAAGCCTCAATTAAGTAGTGGATAAATCCTAGTTTTAGTAAACGTCCACTGTATCTTGTCAAAGAGAGCCACCACCTGCTCCCTTGATCCCATACTCACTAAACTGCTGACCACCCAGTTTCCCTTCTTAAGTCCCTGTGCTCGCCAATGATGTAAATGGTTCCCCACCCTTTCAAAACCACTTTCCTCAGCCCCTTTTCAAAAAGAAGGGTTTCACTCTTACCTATCAAGTCGTAGCCAGAGCATCGCCAGCAATGGCTTCTGTTCCCGCTCTGCACCGTTACCTCTGAAGTGCCCCAAGAATCTATCCATGGCCCCCTCCTCTTCCTCATCTACGTGCTACCCCTTGCTAACATCATCTAAAGACATGGGATCAGCTTCCACATGTATGCCCTCTCCACCACTTCTCTCGACCCCCTCCACAGCCTAGTGTTGTTAGACTGCTTGTCCGACATCTAGTCTTGGATGAGCCACAGTTTTCTTTGGTTAAACATTGGGAAGCCGTTGTCTTCGGTCCCCACCACAAACTCCATATTTTTGCCACCGATTCCATTCCCCCTCCCTTGCCACTGTCTTGGGTTGAACCTGATTGTTCCAGTCGGCATTCAATTTGATCTCAAGCTGAGCTTTCAACCCAGTATCCTCTTCATCACAAAGACTACTTCCACATCCCTAACATCGCCCTTGCCTCCTCCCTTGCCTCAGATCACCTGCTGCTGAAACTCTCATCAATGCCTTTGTCACCTCCAGACTTGACTACTCCAATGCTCTCCTGGCCGGCCTCCCATCCATCATGCTGTAAAATTTAGCTCATCAAAAACTCTGCTGTCCTTATCCTACCATGCACCAAAGCCTGCTCACCCATCACACTTGTCCTTGCTCGCCTACATTGACTCCCAGTCCCCCAACATCTCCAATTTAAAATCTTCATCCTTCTGTTTAAATCCGTTCATTGCCTTCCCCCTCCAGCCCAACAACCCCCTCTCTTAGAACTCACCATTCGTCTGACTGTCCACTTCTGCATACCGCCTCCCTTTTCCCCATCGTTGGCGGCCATGTCTTCAGGGTCTAGGCTCCACGCTCTGAAATTCCCTCCCTAACTCTCTCTGCCTCTGCAACCCCCTCTCCTCCTTTAGGACTCTTCTTAAAACCCACCTCTTTGACCAAACTTTTGGTCACCCCTCCTAACATTTCCTCCTTTACTTGGCAGCTATTTTTGTATGATTATTCTTCTGTGAAGTGCTTTGGGACCTTTTTCTACATTAGAGGTACTATATAAATGCCAAGTTGTTATTGTATAATTGCATTATTTATTGATTCAGTTGAATTGCTGCATCAGCGGATTTCAGTTGTAGCTGTGTTGAGCTCTTTGAGTTTGTTTAGCTACCTGATTTTTGAAATCATCCCAATAAAAATATATGGAAATAAATGGATAAACATAATATTTTTAAAAATTGAATGCTACATTATTAGTAGGTTATGTTCTCACAACAGGGAAAAAACCCTCTAACCTGGTTTAGATGCTATGTAGCTGATGAACAAACTATTCTTTCTGGATGTGTACTGAAATAATCATAATAGAAGAAAACAGCTTGTACATTTATCAGTAATAATGTTTCTGACGTCTCCTTGATTAACTCTAAGGTTGTCCCAAAATAGCTACAGTTAATTGGCTTATAATTGCTCAGATGGTACCATCTCCAGAATGGGTTGACTGATGGTATGGGGAAGAACAAACTATTGTTGTCGTTAAGTGCATATTTGTTCAGAGAACTGTCATCAATAACATCTTGTAGATGATTGTCAAATTCTAACTTCAGTTTTGTAGTGCTGTAGCGAAGGAACATTCTTGTTGATGTAAGATACTGGAAAACATGGGAGTGTAAAGTAAATGCATCAAAAATATTATCAGCATCATAAATGCTATTAAAAGACAAATGCAGATAGGTCTTTTAAGATGATGCCAACATTACAAGATGCAGAAGAATGGGCTGATTTCATTTCTACTAAACATCACTGAAATATTCTGTTCCACTTCAATATAGAAGATAGCTGAAATGCAGTCTAAAATGCAACATTTAAGATTTTGGTAATCAGTTATATTGTTAACTCTAGGAGTAGCGTACTCATTTCAGCATGGTTTTCAGTCAAATTATGCACTGGGGCAGACTAGATAAAGATTTGATTTATATTTGTGTTTCTCATTTTGCTGACTTTTCACAGGTGAAAGTTTGTATAATGAAGTCAAAGGAGTCTCTGATCTGCTTCTGTTGTTAGGTGTGTAAATCCCTTTCGTCATTAATCCACCTACTTACAATTAAAAAGTAATCCTGATACTGTTTATCTAATCGACAGTATCATAAATTGTTTAAAGCCATTTGTTTCATGTTTGCGTTATACCACTGAAATAGTTGACTAAATTTGAGATTACTAAAACTTTCATTTTGCGAATATTGAAAAGTGTTTAACTTTATGTAATTGCAAGACACAATTTGATAAGTAACTTACATTTTCAATTAAAGTCAGCTCTTAGAGCTTTACATATTTTGAGTACTGGAATTTAGTCTGCATCTTCTGCATACAGCACCGTTAGAATTAAAGCTCATGGGAGAAAAAAAAACTGTAAAATTCTATTTAACAAGGATTACCTAGGTTTTGTTACACTTAACAACAGATTATTTTTGTATTTTCTGAGATGTGTTTTACATCAAGGTATTCCTTAGTAAAACCTGCCCATAAAATCTTTTCAAGCTGTCTGAAAGGCATGGGAGTAAGTTTTCTGCTCAGTTATTTATCTCCTTTGACTTCAGTAAATTCTTTGTGAAATATTGTACGTAAAACTAAGACAGAGACTTATTGAAATTAAGCTTTTCAATTATGAACTAAATGTAATCTGATTTTTCAGTGGAAGAATATTTTTCAAGGTTATCAACTTGTTTTAGTGTAGGCATGTAGATTTGTCACAGAATGATAAACCACAGTGTAAGTGGACAATAGAATATTTAACCACGTATTGCCAAATAATATTGTTGTAAGAAAAATACTTCACTTTGTCTTAGTGAATGAATTATGTTTCAAAAACTTGCAGCAAAGTCTCCAAGTTGTCATTTTATCAGCTCTCTAACAGGTCAATGTATTACATTTACAATGGGGAACCATAAAATACATTATTTATTTTAGTGGTGAGAGATAATTGGCACTTTGCTGTTGCGTGGAATGAGCTGCGTGTTTCATCGTTTTTGCCGTGTATTCTGTTTCTAGAATGTCTGGTAGTAGTCTTTTACAGATGGTGGGTGGGGGAAGGGGTGGCGAAAGCAGTAACCTTGTACTTTTCATTATGTCATGTATAATATCACATCGGTAGCACCACTACTGACCGAGCTGGCCGAGTCCTGAAGGACATAGCTGCCAGACTGGGCCTGCGGCAGGTGGTGAGCGAACCAACACGAGGGAAAAACCTACTTGACCTTATCCTCACCAATCTACCTGTCGCAGATGCATCTGTCCATGACAGAATTGATAGGAGTGACCACCGCACAGTCCTCGTGGAGATGAAGTTCCGTCTTTGCACTGAGGACACCATCCAACGTGTTGTGTGGCACTATCACCGTGCTAAATGGGATAGATTCAGAACAGCTCAAAACTGGGCATCCATGAGGCACTGTGGGCCATCAGCAGCAGCAGAATTGTATTCCAGCACAATCTGTGACCTCATGGCCCGGCATATTCCTCACTCAACCATTACCAACAAGCCAGGGGATCAACCCTGGTTCAATGAGGAGTGTAGAAGAGCATGCCAGGAGTAGCAGCAGGCGTACCTAAAAATGAGGTGCCAACCTGGTGAAGCTACAACACAGGACTACATGCATGTTAAACAGCAGAAGCAACATGCTATAGACAGCTAAGCGATTCCACAACCAACGGACCAGATCAAAGCTCTGCAGTCCTGCCACATCCAGTCGTGAATGGTAGTTATTTAATTGTCCACCAACAGGAGGAGGAGGCTCTGTAAACATTCCCATCCTCAATGATGGTGGAATCCAGCACGTGAGTGCAAAAGACAAGGCTGAAGCGTTTGCAACCATCTTCAGCCAGAAGTGCCAAATGGATGATCCATCTCGGCCTCCTCCCGATATTCCCACCATCGCAGAAGGCAGTCTTCAGCCAATTTGATTCACTCCACGTGATATCAAGAAATGGCTGAGTGCACTGGATACAGCAAAGGCTATGGGCTCCAGAACTAGCCGCGCCTCTAGACAAACTGTTCCGGTACAGTTACAACACTGGCATCTCACCAACAATGTGGAAAATTGCCCAGGTATGTCCTGTCCACAAAAAGCAGGACAAATCCAATCCGGCCAATTACTGCCCCATCAGCCTACTCTCAATCATCAGCAAAGTGATGGAAGTTGTTGTCGACAGCGCTATCAAGCGGCACTTACTCACCAATAACCTGCTCACCGATGCTCAGTTTGAGTTCCGTCAGGACCACTCGGCTCCAGACCTAATTACAGCCTTGGTCCAAACATGGACAAAAGAGCTGAATTCCAGAGGTGAGGTGAGAGTGACTGCCCTTGACATCAAGGCAGCATTTGACCAAGTGTGGCACCAAGGAGCCCTAGAAAAATTGAAGTCAATGGGAATCAGGGGGAAAACTCTCCAGTGGCTGGAGTCATACCTAACACAAAGGAAGATGGCAGTGGTTGTTGGAGGCCAATCATCTCAGCAACAGGACATTGCTGCAGGAGTTCCTTAGGGCAGTATCCTAGGCCCAACCATCTTCAGCTGCTTCATCAATGACCTTCCCTCCATCATAAGGTCATAAATGGGAATGTTCACTGATGATTGCACAGTGTTTCGTTCCATTCACAACCCCTCAGCTAATGAAGCAGTCCGAGCCCGCATGCAGCAAGACCTGGACAACATCCAGGCTTGGGCTGATAAGTGGCAAGTAACATTCACACCAGACAAGTGCCAGGCAATGACCATCTCCAACAAGAGAAAGTCTAACCACCTCCCCATGACATTCAACGGCGTTACCATCGCCGAATCCCCCACCATCAACATCCTGGGGGTCACCATTGACCAGAAACTTAACTGGACCAGCCATATATATAATGTGGCTACAAGAGCAGATCAGAGGCTGGGTATTCTGCAGCGAGTGACTCACCTCCTGACTCCCCAAAGCCTTTCCACCATCTACAAGGCACAAGTCAGGAGTGTGATGGAATACTCTCCACTTGCCTGGATGAGTGCAGCTCCAACAACACTCAAGAAGCTCGACTCCTTCCAGGACAAAGCAGCCTGCTTGATTGGCACCCCATCCACCACCCTAAACATCCACTCCCTTCATCACCGACCCACTGTGGCTGCAGTGTGTACCATCCACAGGATGCACTGCAGCAACTCGCCATGGCTTCTTCAACAGCATCTCCCAAACCCACGACCTCTACCACCTAGAAAGACAAGGGCAGCAGGCACATGGCAACAACACCACCTGCACGTTCCCCTCCAAGTCACACACCATCCTGACTTGGAAATATATCGCCGTTCCTTCATTGTCGCTGGGTCAAAATCCTGGAACTCCCTTCTTAACAGCACTGTGGGAGAACCTTCACCACACGGACTGCAGTGGTTCAAGAAGGCGGCTCACCACCACCTTCTCAAGGATGGGCAATAAATGCTGGCGTCGCCAGCGGCACCCACATCCCATGAACGAATAAAAAAAAAAATTGAACCTCCAATTATGTGAGTTGGCTGGGTACCATATTGTAAGTGAAGGTTCATTATTGCATTTGGGCTATCTTAGGCACAAATAATTAGTTTCACCAGTTAATCCAAGAGGTCGTATATATTTTTAGTTCTGTGATTTGTTATGAATGTAAAAAGAATTTTAAAAATTTAATTGACTGCTGTACATAAAAAAGTGATTCTGTTCCATTCTGTACAGCCAGATATACAAATTTAAAGCAGTAATGGGGGAGGGAATAATTCTGGTCTTGTGTGCTAAATAGAAGCTTATTATAAAAGAAGGTTTTATTATCTGTAAATGTTATCATTATGGTCACCAATTAAAATTGAAGTAATTTTACATGTATTTAAAAATAACACTTGCATTCCTTGAGAAATGCTGAGAGTTACATTGCAGACATAAAAGTTGCAATGTGTGTAATTAACTTTTTTTTTCGTTCGTGGGATGTGGGCGTCGCTGGCAAGGCCAGCATTTATTGCCCATCCCTAATTGCCCTTGAGAAGGTGGTGGTGAGCCCCCTTCTTGAACCGCTGCAGTCCGTGTGGTGAAGGTTCTCCCACAGTGCTGTTAGGAAGGGAGTTCCAGGATTTTGACGCAGCGACGATGAAGGATATATTTCCAAGTCGGGATGGTGTGTGACTTGGAGGGGAACGTGCAGGTGGTGTTGTTGCCATGTGCCTGCTGCCCTTGTCTTTCTAGGTGGTGGAGGTCGTGGGTTTGGGAGGTGCTGTTGAAGAAGCCTTGGCGAGTTGCTGCTGTGCATCCTGTGGATGGTACACACTGCAGCCATGGTGCGCCGGTGGTGAAGGGAGTGAATATTTAGGGTGCAAGTGTTCCTCATAGAGTGCAAAAAACCCTCTCGAGCAAACTATAAAAATTGTTAGAAAAGCAATTTATTATCCCAACTCAAAAATAAAATATTGTAACTAGTTGAACATTGCATATTAGTCCAATAGTCCATTCTCCCCGCTCGACATGATAAATGTAACTGAGTCATTTCATTATTTTTTTTTTCAAAAAATATACTTTATTCATAAAACTTGCAGCAGTTCATACAATACAGTTCTCATATCACATTCCAAACATACACAATATCAATTATGCAATTTGCAGGTTACATCAAGTACAGTTCAATGAAACACATTGGACATCATTACAGTTCATGACACTGTAGGGTGCCTCATTGCATCACAATCAATACAGGTGATTCATTGCAGATTTATTGCGGGTACATTACATCAATTTTGAATTTTACATTCTGTCCGAGGGGATTTTTCCCTGATTGCGGCCCCTATGTATACAATGGTGGGAAGGCTCTAAACGGTTGCCTTTCCCCACAGATTTCATTATTCTTTGTACACAGATAATGCAAATAGAAAGAAGTTCAGGTAGAATAGATCCAGATACCTTAGTGTGAGAACCATGATTAAGCTTTAGTATGCTAAATGTAAAATTTTGAATATTTCAAAATATAAAATGTATAATGGAATATTTGTCCACTATTGGTGTATAATTTGGTTTTAATTTACTTGTGGGAAAGAATTCCTACTTTACCAATGTTTGCAGCATGAATAAATCATGTATATTTAACTTCCTTGTGAAATCAACTCAGTTATACACCACTAACAGAATTCTTTTACTCTGTAGGTATGATCAGTTAATCTCAACACAATGCCCAAATATGAATTACAATATAAATGAGCTCTTTGATAATGTTTTATATATGCTGGTTGCTCACAGGCAGAACATTTTAAAAAAATTAAATTGGTCAAGTCTAGCAGCTATCACCTCTGAATCGGCTTGCTTGTAAATTGAGTCCCAGCTTTGTCCCTTGGCTTGTTCAGGCCTAGGATTTCAGCTGAGTGAAAATTTTAGTTACAATTTGTAAATGCTTGAAGTTGTCTCAACTTACTTAAATTTTCAGTTTTCGATGTGTAATGGGCTGCTTTCTGTGTTTGTTGTGAAATGCCACACAGATCTAATTGGTCCCTGCTGATCACATAGAATCATAGAAGTTACAACATGGAAACAGGCCCTTCGGCCCAACATGTCCATGTCGCCCAGTTTATACCACTAAGCTAGTCCCAATTTCCTGCACTTGGCCCATATCCCTCTATACCCATCTTACCCATGTAACTGTCCAAAGGCTTTTTAAAAGACAAAATTGTACCCGCCTCTACTACTGCCTCTGGCAGCTCGTTCCAGACACTCACCACCCTTTGAGTGAAAAAATTGCCCCTCTGGACCCTTTTGTATCTCTCCCCTCTCACCTTAAATCTATGCACCCTCGTTATAGACTCCCCTACCTTTGGGAAAAGATTTTGACTATCGACCTTATCTATGCCCCTCATTATTTTATAGACTTCTATAAGATCACCCCTTATCCTCCTACTCTCCAGGGAAAAAAGTCCCAGTCTGTCTAACCTCTCCCTGTAAGTCAAACCATCAAGTCCCGGTAGCATCCTAGTAAATCTTTTCTGCACTCTTTCTAGTTTAATAATATCCTTTCTATAATAGGGTGACCAGAACTGTACACCGTATTCCAAGTGTGGCCTCACCAATGCCCTGTACAACTTCAACAAGACATCCCAACTCCTGTATTCATTGTTCTGACCAATGAAACCAAGCATGCCGAATGCCTTCTTCACCACCCTATCCACCTGTGACTCTACTTTCAAGGAGCTATGAACCTGTACTCCAAGATCTCTTTGTTCAATAACTCTCCCCAACGCCCTACCATTAACGGAGTAGGTCCTGGCCCGATTCGATCTACCAAAATGCATCACCTCACATTTATCTAAATTAAACTCCATCTGCCATTCATCGGCCCACTGGCCCAGTTTATCAAGATCCCGTTGCAATCCTAGATAACTTTCTTCACTGTCCACAATGCCACCAATCTTGGTGTCATCTGCAAACTTACTAACCATGCCTCCTAAATTCTCATCCAAATCATTAATATAAATAACAAATAACAGCGGACCCAGCACCGATCCCTGAGGCACACCGCTGGACACAGGCATCCAGTTTGATGGTCCATACTAACTACATGATATTCATTGATTTGGAATGTTAGCTTGTATAAATCATATATTCATATACAGAATATTTTATTATATTGATGATCTTTAAATTCCTTTCAAAATTTATTAAGTAATAGTGCTGTTTCAGATAGTTGTTCTCCACTTTCTTCATGTTGCTTCCAGGTCAGGTATAGTGAGAGATGTGATAATACATCTGTTTCTGGCTCTGGGTGAAAACCCCACTTTTTTCCCTCCTTCCTCCAGAATGCCTGCCTACACACTGCTTTTTCCACAATACTGCAACTGTGACACTGATGACGTTGCGCTTCATCCATTTAAAAACTAATTTTCAAACCTTGCTTTGGATCAGTATTTTAGTATGCTTCATGTTGCTGTTTGTGCATTTATTGATTGCTGTTTTCCTCCTTTAAATGTAATTAATGGTTGTGTTCGGCATTCAAAATACATAATTCTAATTGGTTTACTGTATAGTAAAAGTTAGTTCACTCTTATGTGGTTTATTGCAGATTCTACAGAAAATTCTACTGCTATGAAAGCATCTGATACTCAAGGGTTTGACAACAATGGCAAACAGTATAAGAAGGCAAGTTTCTATTTAACAACCAATTGATTCCTTAAATTACTTGCCTCAGTGTAGAATGATGGGAGCTTACATTTTGACTATCTTAAATAAACTTACAGAAATTGAAACAAAGTAAAATCAACAACAGTTGTTACAAACTGATTGAAGTTGGGGCAAAATCTAGTCAAATTGACATTTATCATAATTGAAAAGCACTTGTGTTTTTTGATCAAGCACTTGAGTTCCTTTATCCACATCAATGAAACATTTCTCTGTTCTGCAGATTTGCATTTTTGCAGGATGGATAAGATTTTTTTCACCTGCTTAGCATACAATATAAGGAAATACTGTAAATTGTATTCTGCATTTTGCTATTTTATGGGTACATCTGTCTCCCTAAATAGCCAGCTTACACAGTGAAGTTCATCATATTTTCTGTAATAATTTGATCACTGTGCATGTAAATATTAAATTGAACCGCAAACCAAACTCAGGAAGTGATACACTTGTACAATGATTGAGAGGTACTGATATATGAGCACATTTTCTGAGGAATGTTGCACACTTCAAATTTGTGACTTGGACAGAGAGAGAAAATGGATACTTTTCTCTGGCTTTGCTGACCATAGGCATAGTTTATATATTTCAGAAAACTGATGTCCCATTGTGCTGCTTATGGAGAATGGAGACAGTGGGATACCATTGACTGGCTGTATGAGTTGGGAACAGTGCTTAGAGATGTCTAAAAGATTCCATGGACAGAAAGGCCCACATATAGAGGGCAGGAAATGATTTGGGTGGGGAAATCATATGACCAGTATTGAGAGCCACAGAATTAGTGTGGTAGTGAAGGGTGAGGAGAAGAATAGGAACTCCAGGAACAGACAATGTAAAGAGGGAAGGGGAGACTTGTGGTGGCAAAAGCTGTTGAATGTATGATAAAATACAATGGGTAATTGTATTGGTAAATTTTATATTATTTTCAGAATTCTTGAATTATGGGTGTGTTTATTTGTCGGAGCATATAGTAGGATGAGTCAGGAAACAATATGCTTGTTGGTAGTTTTTTCTTACCTGTCTACACTTACTTATCTCAGTAAATCAGAAAAATATGTTTTCTTGTGCTATGGACACATTTGAAGTGTAACGTGCACTATGCACAAGACTTTTAATTGCATAGATAGATTAATTTATGGTCTAATTGCATTTAAATGTTATTTAAATTTCATTATTTAACATAAAAATTGAAATACTGAAGTCATTTGCAATCTAAACAAAACTCAAGAAATTCTGAATATTCAAATAAGTTTTTTTGCAGGAGCAAAGAACCTGATGAGATTTTATGCTGATATTGGATGAGAACCTTCTGCAAAATTAATGATGACTTCAATAATTACAGTATTGCTTGCAGCTTTTGGAATTGTTCTGTATTCTTTGTCAAATTTCTGCAGATGTCATGGTGTTATCCAAGGTTTTTGGATGTTTTAAACAGTAACGGTATTACTTAAGTTCTGTATGATGTAAGTGTTGTAATACATTGGATGATGTAGCTTTGAGTGAGTTCTTCTTGTCTGAACCTAAGTATCAGTATGTTATAAACTGGATTTGCTGAGCTCATTTGCCCCTTACTAATGGGTAACAAATGCAGCAGTCCATTATTCATTAAGCACTGCATAGTTTCCCATTCCTTCCAAGTGTTCATTTGTCTTTTATGTTGTGTTTTTTTTTTGTTATTTTCCTCCCTAATTCCCTCCCTTACCCATTGCAAACTCATGGCAGGGTGTGCTTGGGGAACTCATTCTAATCCAGCAGCAAATCCAGGAGCATGAAGAAGCAGCACGCAGGGTCACCGAACAGTTAAACTCTGGCTCCTCTCAACAGAAACGAAAGGTGATAGATTGAACAGTCATTTGAGATAATCCAAGCTTCATTGCTTGGTGCTGATATCATTCAAGGATGTTGCGCATATTTGAATTGCTCATTGGTATTGCATATTAAAGGAAATACTATTTTAAAAAATCATTGAAAAATGGCTACATGTGAGCAACTGCTTATTCAATGTTGAGACTTTTTAATATACAATGGAAATGAGCTGTTATGAATATGTGCAAACAATTCTACTAATTATTTTCTCATTCATGGATTATGTGCATGAGATTTATGATCTACTTTTACAAATTGCCTGCATTCAATTCAAACTCCTAACTTATATTTTAATTGGCATTTATACATGTTGTTGAATTTATGGATGAAGTTCTAATTCATCCGCCAAGGTTTGAAATGGCCCAGAAGTTGCAACTGATGTCAATGACTACAAAAAATTAATGGTTGAGGTACAGTTCAAGTAAAACTCCTAAAATGACATCAAACAATCTAAAGTTGGTTTGTTGACAGGTAGAAATAGTCGTGCAAGGGGTGCTTTTTGAGGCCTGGGTTGTGTTGCATTGCTGTTAGCCAGCAGTATACCTGATCTACAGTCGTGTCCATAGATAAAAAAGTACAGACTAGTTTCTAGTCCATTCCATGTAATCAGTTACTTCAGTAAGCACTAATGTAAAAGTGCACATGTTGTGGTGACAGCAATTGATAAACAATTGCTATCAGTGCATCTCTAACAGAAGGTTAGATGTTTGTACACTTAATGACAGATCATCCGTGAACTGATTGTAATTACTGAGGGATTGCACTTCTGACAGTTTGAACCTCCTGTATTTTAACTAGTTTTCCATTGTTGTCATATTCTAACATCATGCTGTATCAGATATATGTGTGTGTGTGATTGTGATGTTGTTCAATTCAAAATTTGTGTCCATTAACATTAATGCAGATTAATCAGAGTGGATGTTTATAATAATATGTCTGACAAAATTCAAATGCAAGTTTAATTGTACATAAAGATATTGGGGTAGATTTTCAGCTGGCATTGTGGATCGAATTCCCATTATAGAAAGTGTCCAATTTTCATTGCCGTTGAAATCAGTGGAAATGAAAATCCAACGAGCAGCTGATCCACAACGCCAGTTTTATGCCCGGATGGCAAGTTGAAAATCTATCTTATTATTTAGCATCTTATTATTTTGTAAAGGTTAAGTATTCATTGAAATTTTGCAATATCCAAACAATTTACTATTACGAACAAACTTCATTATAACAAGCTCACATTACGTAACTCTCAATATACTGGACATTTTCCTTGGATTTGGATGAAGTCCAGAGAGGAACCTGGGTCCTAATAAATTGAACCCTTGATAAGTTACTATGCTGACATCCACAAATTTGTAATAAGGAAGTTTAATTGTGCAATATTTTACAAAAGAAATAAATGAGATTAAAATATGTGGTGGTTATAATAATGTTTGACTGTAATTTTGAAGTCTCTTAAATGGACTTTCCTTAGGTTTGTTGTGTGGTGTCGTTGAATCTGCTGCTAGAATGTTAAGTGAAAGAAAAATATCGCTTGTCAGTTGATATAGAACCATAGAAAAGATACAGCACAGAAGGGGGCCATTCGGCCCATTGGGTCCGCGCCATCTCGAAGAACAACCAGGTGCCCATTCTAATCCCACCGTCCAGCACCGGGTCCGTAGCCCTGCAGCTTACAGCACTTTAGGTGCAGGTCCAGGTACTTTTTAAAAGAGTTGAGGGTCCTTGCCTCTACCACCAATTCGGGCAGCGAATTCCATACACCCACCACCCTCTGGATAAAAAAGTTTTTCCTCATGTACCCTCTAATCCTTCTGCCAATCAGCTTAAATCTATGTCTTCTAGTTCTTGAACTCTCCGCTAGGGGAAACAGGTACTTCCTGTCTACTCGATCGAGGCCCCTCATAATTTTGTACACCTCAATCAAGTCACCCCTCGGCCTTCTCTGCTCCAAGGAAAACAACCCCACCCTATCCAATCTCTCCTCGTAGCTGCAATTTTCAAGCCCTGGCAACATTCTTGTAAATCTTCTCTGCACTCTCTCCAGAGCAATTACATCCTTCTTGTAATGTGGTGACCAGAACTGCGCACAATACTCCAGCTGTGGCCTTACCAGCATTTTATACAGTTCCATCATTATATCCCTGCTTTTGTATTCTATACCTCGGCTAATAACGGAGAGCATTCCGGATGCCTTCTTCACAACCTTATCTACCTGTACTGCCACCTTCAGGGACCTGTGCACATGCACTCCAAGGTCTCTCACTTCCTCTACCCCTCTCAATATATTCCCGTTTACTGCGTATTCCCTTTTACTGTTTGCCCTCCCTAAGTGCATTACCTCGCACTTCTCCGGGTTGAACTCCATTTGCCACTTTTCCACCCAGTCCTCCAACCCATTGATATCTTCTTGGAATCTACAGCTATCCTCTTCACTATCAACTACACAGCCAATTTTTAGTGTCGTCTGCAAATTTGCCAATCATGCCCCCTACATTCAAGTCCAAATCGTTAATATATATACCACAAACAGCAAGGGACCCAACACTGAGCCCTGTGGCACACCACTGCAAACGGATTTCCATTTGCAAGACATCCATCAACTTTTACCCTTTGTTTCCTGTTATTGAGCCAATTTTGGATCCAATTTGCCACATTTCCCTGTATCCCATGGGCTTTTTCCTTTCTGACCAGTCTGGCATGTGGGACCTTGTCAGATGCCTTACTAAAATCCATGTAGACAACATCTACTGCACTACCCTCATCAATCCTCCTTGTCACTTCCTCAAAGAATTCAATCAGATTTGTAAGGCATGACCTTCCCTGAACAAATCCATGCTGACTATCCCTGATTAAACCATGCCTTTCCAAATGACAGTTTATCCTATCTCTCAGTTTCTTTCCGTGCAGTTGAAATGAGCTGGTCTAAGAATAGTATGTTTTAACAACATTTTCTTCTGTTTTAGAGTGTTTTATTTCCTTCACTGTGTTTCTCCAGGTATCAGACAAGGACAAAGCTGAACAGCTGCAAGAAGAACTTCTCCGCACACAGGTACTGAATGTGGATACTTAGTAATTGTTAATTGTGTTGTGAGCTTTCAGGTTACATGCATACTGTGCGCGACATGATACAAATAACCTGCCTGCAACTTCAAACATTTAGTGATGCTGGTGTCGACGTTATCCTAGTTGTACCCGAGACTACATTGACATACTTATCTAAAATGTCGGGAGTATTGCCCCACTTTCAAAATTACTACGTACTCAGCTTGAGGTTGGATTCAAGAACTTTTTGAGAGGAAGGATAGAGAAAGCTCTCAGTAAATACTAGCAGAAATATTGTGTCCTGGAGGCAGTTGGTAGTTTAAGGTCATCTAAAGCTGTTAGGTCATCAAAGTTACAAGTTGTTTTTTTGTGGTGGTAAGCCTTCCCTTGTTCTTTTGAGGACACATCAGATTATGCTCCAAACTTAACACAAGAGAGGGTCAATAATACCACAAGGCTTGTTATTTCCAGACTAGTGATGTGGAAGCTGGAAGGGAGAATGTGGAGCATATTTTCTTATCATTGAGAAATGCCCATTCCAGTAGCCTAGAAAAGTTACACTCAGAATCCTCGACATTGGCCCAGAAGTTGCTGGAGCAGTGCATCTCGGGGCAAGCGCGTGAATTGGATTTTTTTGGCTCGCCCTTCAGATCATATTATTTTTGCGCCGCAAATTGCCGGAAATGCAAATTGATAATGGCACAGCGACGTGTGTCTGGGACCTCGTGACGTTGGGTCCAATGGTCTATCTCCTTAACCAATGAAATTTAAGGATAAAGAAACGATGGAGAAGGACGTAGGGTCAAATTAGATACAGAAATAAAGAGAGTGGATTAAGAGAGAAAAAAAGAGACAGAAAGGAAAAGTAAGAAAATTTTAAATTTAAAAATCCCCTAGGAACAATTTAGTACCTGCAGGAGCGATACTCCACAGTTTCATTGTTCCCTTTCTGGACCTCCACGGTTGAGTGGCATGTCAGGACAATAAATCACGTCATTAACAGGGTCCTTACAACATGAATTACCAGCCCTAAATGGCTGCGATGTGATTAATTCATATTAACGTAAATCCAACAATTTCATGACACACAATGGAGAGGCTTACAGCAAGATGGTAATTTTTTCAGTTTTGGCAATGCTAACGGCAGTGCAGTGCAAATCGTCCAGCAATTTGTGGTGAATCGGAACTCATGGTGTAGCTCCTCTTCGCCACAAATTGCTGTTTTTTTTTAAACGCACTAATAATGGCGGGCGTGTGAACTCGCCATTATTTTTCCAGCCATTTCTGGGCCATTGTCTTTTTAAGAACCACATTCTAGATGGTACCTGGCAGAGGACAAATTCAAAGGTATCTGGTCATCTTCTCACAGAATGTTTGAGTCTATGAGCTTGGGTTTGATGGCTGCCATTTTTGCAGTGCTAGTTGTAAAAGCTGTATGATAGAAAACTGTGACTCAACCTAGCAACAAGGGAGTGGTAAACAGAGTAAAATGGGTCCTTAGTGGCTACCACCTCAAATCTATTGCTTAAAAAAAACTACACCCACGTTATCCTCCAAAAAAATGCCAGACCCCTTTAAGATCCACTGGGAGCCAGAAACAGCTCAATGTGTGGGCAGTAGTCTAGTGGTTATGTTACATGGCTAGTAATCCAGAGGCCTGGACTATTAATCCAGAGAACATGAGTTCAAATTTCACCATGGCAGTTTGAGAATTTGAATTCACTTTTAAAAAAAAAATCTGTAAATAAAAAGCTGACATCAGTAAAAAAGTACCATGAAGTTGTTGGATTGTCATAAACACCCAATTGGTTCACTAATCTCCTATAGGGAAGGAGACCTGCCGTCCTTACCAGTCTGGCCTAGATGTGATTCCAGTCCCAGACCAAAGTGGTTGCTTCTTAACTACCCTCTGAAGTGGCCTAGGAAGCCACTCAGTTGTATCAAACTGCTACTGACATGGACTGCAGCGGTTCAAGAAGCAGGCCCACCGCCACCTACTCAGGGCAACTAGGGATGGGCAATAAATACCTATTCTCTCCGACCCATTTCCCCCAGCTTCTCCCCAAATAATTACTGTGAGTAATTAGGTAAGAGCTGCAATAAGATGTCTCTGGCAGATACCACATTGAGGAGCCCATTTTGTGTGGTGCTACTGAAAGTTGGTGTTAGTTCAGTAGCAATCTCTTTAGGTTCTACTTTGCTTCTGATCCGCTTAAATCAATGATGTCCAATAGAAATCACTGACTAGCCACAGACATGCTTACGGCCACATCGTTTTAGCCTCCTGCTCTGATTTTAATAGAAAACGTCTTACACACAAAACAGGTAAATCTACTTCATCTGTATATTTACTTAATAAACATCTATCACCATTCAGTGCGAAACTTTGCAGTCTTTCTCTTTCACCAAAGTTTGGAATTTATCACTTCCACACTTTGCTTTTTGCCTTACCATTCTACCAACAAATGCACAAAAAGGCTAAAGTACACATGCATACGCTGTATGAATATGAGTACTGAAATCACATGCTCAACGACGGTGTCAATTACTCATTTTTTATTTTATCAAAAATTTGGTTAACCACATCTGGATTCCCATTTAGCCACATGTGGCTAGTGGCTAATGTATTGGACAACACTGGTTTAGTTGAAGATTGAAATTGAAGAAGAAACTGTAATGTTCAGTTTCATGCAGTTACCAATCAGTAATTTACATTTGTGCAGTTTCAGGGAAAAAAAGTTTTGCTTGTAAAGTAAAACCAGAATTTATGGTTCACGTATGAAGAATAACATAATTGATTTTGTTTTATGTCTTTTTAAAAATCTTTTCCTGTTTTATAGCTAAAATATCAACGAATACTTGAACGTCTAGAGAAAGAAAATAAAGAGCTACGGAAACACGTTCTTCAGAAAGATGACAAAGGCATTCACCAACGGAAAATGAAGGTGGAGATGTTCTCCCAGTTCTGGGAGTAGAAATATTTACAAAATATAAAAACTTTCATCAGTATTCCAAAACCTGGGTTGATTTGTATTCAATTTCTCAACAGTTCATGCTTAAAATGTCCATACTTTTAATCAACTGCTGTAGAAGTATTAATCATGTTAAATTATAAAGAAAGAAAGACTTGCATTTATATAGCGCCTTTCATAACCTCGGGACATCCCAAAGCGCTTTACAGCCAATTAAGTACGTTTGAAGTATAGACATTGTAGGAAATGCGGCAGCCAATTTACGCCCAGTAAGCTCCCACAAACAGCAATGAAATAAAGAACCAGTACCTGCCTGCTCATGCTCTGCACTGACAGAGTAGTCACAATATTTTGGAATCCCTCCCCCGCTGTTTGTCAGTTTTAATGTGGTGTTTAGTTTGCAAGTTAATATAAATCTAGTTTGCTAATGATTGAGAGGATGACGGTTAGCATGTTTGAAATGCCACAATGTGAAGGCTGAAGGTACCAGCAGATGCTCAGGATTACAGCCAGATAATGAAACTTAGTGTGAGGATCAATCTTTCTCTGAAGTAAAGGACACTAAGGGAGATTTTGGTTTGCTTGTCTGGCCAAGCTTAAAGTTTTCTTTATCCATACAATTTATCCCTCTCAGTCTCTGAATGTGTTATTTGGGATGAGGTTGAATTGCCAAGATTTTTGTGTTGTTTCCCTTTATTCTTTTTCAGTTCTTGGAACATTGAGGGGGAGGCTGTACAAGGAAAGCTTTGAATCTGCGTTGACTTTATTTTTGGATTTTTCAAGTCGCATAGCAATGGGTTTCAGAGAATATGTTTAAAAAGAGCCAGAGAATCATCTTGATGCACTCAGATTGGAAGAGAGCAATGTAGTGAAAAAAGAGAATTAGAGAGCTAAAGCTCACTCTCGTTTGCTTCCCCCTGTATCCTCGCTAAGAACCTGCTTTCTCCCAGCTCAGCCCGAGGTGCTGGTCTTCCCATTCCAGAGCCACCGCTAATATCGAAACATTTCACCTTGGAAGCTTCCTAGTTAGCACCTACACCAAAAGGATGTTGATCCACATTACTCCTGTAGTTCTTGTAGCTGATATCAGATGCATAGCAACTCCGTGCCGAGTGTAAAGACATATAATCACGAGTCCTCAAAGAGGAGGGAAAAATATCAGCAGATTTTAAATATTTCCTACAAGCTATTTTGTTCTCTTTAATAAAAGGGTGGGGAGAACTCTATACACTTATTCCTAAATAATTTGAATTTCTCTCATCATTATTAATTCGGTAAGTTTGGGTTGATAAATGTAAGAAGGTTACACAAATTTGGCTGAATTCAGAGGAAAGCATCAATTTAAGGTACTTGTTAACTCTAATTTTTTTATTCATTGTGAAAGGGTTAAATGATAAGTTTTTGGAAGTATCGAGTTGAAAAGTTAGTCAACTGACTGCCTCACTTAAGTTCTATTCTGTTATGTAGTGGTGTACTAGGTTATTATGTACATTAAATGGAAGAATTCTTCCTTTTCTAGAAGTCTTTGATTGACTTGTATTCCGAAGTGTTGGACATTCTATCAGACTATGATTCCAACTACAATACCCAGGACCATCTGCCAAGGGTGAGCAGCAAATTGTCATTGTTTTTCTTTGTTTAAGGAATATTCTAGGATAAGATCAGACAAAGGAGAGTTAGTAGTACAGCATGTCTGACACTGAGAAATGTAGCCATGTTTACAAATGATTTTCATGTCTGCTTACACTGTTTTGCTTTTAATTAGTAGAAGTTATTTTCTTCTAGGTAGTTGTAGTTGGAGATCAAAGTGCTGGGAAGACCAGTGTTCTGGAAATGATCGCACAAGCTAGAATATTTCCTCGAGGATCTGGTGAAATGATGACTCGTGCACCTGTCAAGGTGAGTAGATAGAAGTTGCTAAGGGAGAGCTATACGATATAGGAGAAAGCACTAGAAAGTGTGAGTATTTAACCTTGGATACGTAGCAACTGCTTTTGCATTTTTGTAAATGATTCTAGTTCACAAGTTCATTTGTAGAGCCTTGATTTGAACCATTTCAGAGGAATGAACATTGGTGCAACATTATTACATTGTAGGCCACTTAAAAAAAAAAGTAATATACTCCTCCTCAGTATTTGTTTAAGCATAAGACTATGCCCTGTACTAAGCCTAAGCAGACTGTTATCTTTGATGTCAGAACTATGAAACAGAAGTGCCACAGGGGCTCGATACAGAAGCTAGGATTATGTGCAATGTAGACATTTTAAAATTTTTACGGCAAGCATTTGACTTGAAGTACTTCCAGTTTTTAGTACACGTTAAGTTTTAAATCACAGCAACACATTTTTTAATTTATGTTTTTGTGATCATCAAAGATGAGAGATGTTAGTGTTTTTTAAAAAAAAGGAAAAAAAATACTTAAAAATTATTTAGTTCCCTGATGAAATGGACTCAGCTGGTTAATGTAGCTGAGTCATATAAACCAAAATGGTTGAAAATTCAGTCCTGGTCTGAGCTAAATTACCTAATCTCATCCTGGATGGCAGTATAGATGCTACAATTGGCTACAGGGTCCAAGTCCGGTGCTTCCATTCCTGATTGCTATCTAGCAATCTATGTTAGATACTGAATATTGGTTGATAGCAGGCAGATAAATAAGTTTGTTTCCCTGTCATGCCACAGTCACTTAAATAAATACATCTTTGTCTTTTGAGGTGAAGCAGCTCTTTACTTTCCAGTGTATTGTTTGCCTTTAATAGCAAGGGCTAAACAATATAGAAAAGTTAAGAAAAGATTTAACTATTTTCCATATTTCCTTCTTTTCCAAATATTTCTGCACCAGTACTTTGTGTTACCATGAGGTTCTATGTAATAAACATTCAAATTCAGGACTTTTATTCAGAACCTTCTTTTAAGTAATAGTACAGTCCTTCTAGAATTTCCACAGTTTATATTACTCAGTTTTTGCTGTTTGTTTTTGATTTCTGAGATAAACATATATAAAAGAAACATATAACCATATATAATATAAAATATAATTAAATGATACCAAATTTCAAAGGGGAAAGTTTTATCTGTCACATATGTAACATGCTGTATTTATTAAATATACAGCCACTTGAAGCCAAGCAACCAAAGCACTGGGATTCATTTCTAGAGGGATAAAATTGAAAAGCAGAGAAGCTATGTTAAACTTGTGTAGAACCTTGGTTAGACCACATTTAGAGTACTGTGAACAGTTCTAGTCTCCATATTAAAAAATGATATAGAAGCACTGGAGAAGGTGAAAAATTTTTTTTACTAGGATGATACCAGAACTGAGAGGTTGTCCCTAACCAGGAAAGGTTGAACAGGCTTGGGGCTCTTTTCTGTAGAAAAAAGACTGAGGGGTGACCTGATAGAGGTCTTTAAGTTGAACGGGTTTGATAGAGTAGACATAGAGAAGATGTTTCCACTTGCGGGGAGACCAGAACTATGGGCCATAAATGTAAGATAGTCACTATGGGCTCGATTTTAGGATCGTGTTTCCGGCGGGTTCCCAGCGGGGTGGCCCCGAAAATCCCGATATCCGGTCACGTGACCGGATCGCGACGAAATCCCGGCCACTTCCGGGTACCGCGCTGACGTGCGGGGCTGCACGCGCAAGCCCCGCTGGTGGGAATCCCGCAGGCAATTAAAGCCAGTGGGGTTCCACTTGAGAGTACTTACCTTGCTCGTTGTGGTCAGTTAATGAGCTGAAGCAGCTGTCAAAAGAGGAAGTGTGGGATTTTCGGTTCAAGGCAGTGAGTTTCCCACACTGGGGGAAACAGTCTCCCTCCAACCAGGCGTGTTGCAGCCAGCAGCCTGTGGCAGGTGCCAAGGTGCACTCCACGGGGGAGAGCCCTCACCCACGCAGGAGGCCACCGCGTCACATAGGGCAACCCCTGCCCTCCACCACCCCCCGCCAAGCCAGAGGACAGACCGACACGAAACCGCAGCCCCAGTCCGAGGAACCACACACCTACCCTGCACAACCCCTCAGACCAACACCTGCCAGTTGGGTGGTGTGTGGAGACCCTCGGAGGACGAAGAGCATGACCAACACCAGCAGCCTTGCAGTCCACGCCGTCCGCCGCAGAGATGTGGATCCCCCCAACACGGTGTTGTTGCACGCCCACCTGCACAGCAGGAGGGAGGGCTACCGCAGAGAGAGACGCGTCGCAGAGGGCACTACCCTCGCCACAGGGTCCACAGACCAAGGCGCAGCTCCCCGGACCTCTCCGAGCAGCAGTGCACAGGGAGGCGCAGATTCGCTCGACATGTAGTCGTGGAGATCTGCAGCGTCTTTCATGCCGAGCTGCTCCTGGCTGGCCCCAGCACCAACTGCTTACCTGTCGCTGTCAAAGTCACCACTGCCCTCCACACCTTCTCCTCCGCATCCTTCCAGGGTGCAGCCGGCTACACCGCCGATGTCTCTCAGTCGTCTGCGCGGACGAGCCCTGCAAATACACCTGCACCTACTCTGCAGTAACACGATGGGTGGCATCAGTGGTGGGTCCTCATAGTGATACCCAGGAGCGGGCATTATTGGACACAACGGACAGGATTCGCGGAGACATGGCAGTGGTGGTGTCAATATAATGTGTGCTGTTTGTTGCTCTGAAATTCAATATGGGTAACACCCATGACAAACCCTCAGACACCCTTGTGCACCCCCTTCATGCTGACGAGACGTTTGCCTTACGCTGCCTACTGCACATATGTGATGCATGCCCTGTGGCTGCAGCACAGGTGGTGGCAGGTTGAGTGAGGCTGGCCGTGAGGGAGATGCACGAGAGGGTGAGTATGGGATGGAGCAATGAGATTGTATGAGGAGTGGGTTGCGTGTTAGTGGCAGGGTGAGTACTGGCGAGGTGAGTAGGTGGAGGTAAGATGAGGATGGGGTGTGAGTGGGTATGAAGGGTGCGGTGCCGAAGGAGATGTGGGGTGGGGGCAGTGTTGTGGCAGACGGAGTGTAGGGGAAAGACTTCGTGTTCTCACTTTGGCTGACCTCCTTTGGTCATTGCAGCGCCTCCTGCACTGTATGCAGGTGGGCGATATGTTGGTGGCGCAGGTGACCCCCTCTGCCACCTCGAGCCAGGCCTTCTTGGTGGCAGAGGCAGACCGCTTCCTCCCACCCGCCAGGGGGAAGATCTGTGTCCTCCCCCTCCTCCTCACCCCATCTGATGATACCTGGGGTGAGGCATCATTAAACTGGGAGCAGCCTTCCCCCTGGGCTGCTCCATGCTGCAATTTGTCCCATTGGTTGCAGCATCTGTCAGTGGAGGACTGCCCCTTTAACTAGAGAGCCTCCAGCTGACAGATCGTACTGCGCATGCGCAGCCCGACCAACGCGCAGGCCAGCGCCGTGGACCCCGGAGGAGCAGGTAATTGATTCCTATTAGTGGGTTGCCTGCTACGATCGCGTGGGCAACCCACTAATTTCGCCGAGCGTGTTGACCACGCTCCCGGAGGACCACCCGCTGGGAACCCGCAGGCCTGCTAAATTCGGGCCCTATATGTCGAATAGGGAGTTCAGGAGAAACTTCTTTACCCAGAGAGTGGTTAGAATGTGGAACACGCTACCATAAGGAGTAGTTGAGGCAATTAGGATAGATGCATTTAAGGGGAAGCTAGATAAACACATGAGGGAGAAAGGAATAGAAGGATATGCTGATAGGGTTAGATGAAGTAGGGAGGGAGGAGGCTTGTGTGGAGCATAAACACCAGTATGGGCCTGTTGGGCCGAATGGATTGTTTCTGTGCTGTACATTCTATGTAATTCTACATTGAACATAGTAACTTACATTGGTTTTTTTTCAGGATACTTACCTCAAAGTTGAAATTGTTAAGTTAGTATTGCATCACCTGCTGTACCATTGATCAGAATTGGTTTTAAGTATATTTTGATTGCTCCCTCAAGCAAGCGAACCTTTAACAATTAAACATAAAAGAAATAAAAAGGAAGAAATTGATGTTTGGTGTTTATGTACTACTGTTGATTTATTTCTACAAAAATGGTTCCTATTGAAATAATTTCTGTGGATTTGATTTGTTACAGGTGACATTGAGTGAAGGACCCCACCATGTGGCCATGTTTAAAGACAGCTCACGAGAATTTGACCTTACCAAAGAGGAAGATGTAAGTTCTGATGGCTTTGTTTATTTTACCTGATCAACATCAGTCAGGATCTAAACAGACTATGTAATCACAGTTGACTTTCAGTGCTGGTGTTACTGAGCAAGGTAGAAAGAGTGTTTAGTTTCCCCACTGTGAATCACTCTGCCTTATGGTAGCATCAAAAATTGATGAAACGTGTTAGACAAATTTAAGAGTTTAGCTGGCTAAAATGTTGCTCCAGTATCCATGACCAAATTTAGGATGTTCTTCATGGGCAAGGAACTGTTTTGAGTATGCTTATTCTTATATGTTTTCTACAATCGCAAAATGTGCACAACTTAGGAAGGCAAGCAGTATGTTGGCCATTATTGCAAGGGGGTTGGAGTACAAGAGTAAGGAAGTCTTGCTGCAATTGTACAAGGTTTTGTTGAGACCACACCAGGAGTACTGTGTGCAGTTTTGGTCTCCTTACCTAAGGAAGGATATACTTGCCTTAGAGGTGGTGCAACGAAGATTCGCTAGATTGATTTTTGGGATGAGAGGGTTGTCCTATAAGGAAAGATTGAATAGAATGGGCTTATACTCTCTGGAGTTTAAAAGAATGAGAGGTGATCTCATTGAAACATATAAGATTCTAAGAAGACTTGACAGGACAGATGCTGAGAGGATGTTTCCCCTGGCTGGACAGTCTAGAACTAGGGGACATAGTCTCAGGATAAGGGGTCAGACATTTAGGACTGAGATAAGGAGGAATTTCTTCACTGAGGGTTGTGAATATTTGGAATTCTGTACCCCAGAGGGCTGTGGATGCTCAGTTGTTGAGTATATTCAAGACTGAGATCCATAGATTTTTGGGCTCCAAAGAAATCAATGGTAATGGGGATCGGGCGGGAAAGTGGAGTTGAGGTCGAAGATCAGCCGTGATCTTATTGAATGGCAGAGCAGCCTCGAGAGGCCATATGGCCTACTGCTGCTTCTATTTCTTATGTTCTTATCTTTAATGCTTGCTTGTGTTAGCTAGGAGTGAGCAAAGTATCCATCACCCTTTCCACACAAAGTTAAATTATCGGTAGCCTCTTGATGGCAAGCAGTTTGGAATTTGTAGCTTGCTTTTCATTTATGACAAATCTACTTTATGGACTTTCAGGCTAAGTTCTTAATTTTAATTGACTTGCTACCTATCTCAGTATCATTAGTGAATAATGTTAGACAGCAGTGGAACAATAGCTCATGGTTAGCGATAAGAACTTCAACTGGATATTGTCTGGATTAACTTTTCAAACCTACCAAATTTTCCAGGAACAGTTCTATGTATATCTAAATTATACCAAATTATTACTTTTGCACACATAATTTTTGTAAAGTATTGCACTGGTAGTGGAAAACAAGAAGTTTGGTCCAAGTTAACAATTGACGAACATTGGCCGAATAAAGGAATTAAATATGAAAGTGTTAGCTGAACAAATCTAATACTAGATATGACTGGAGCTAGTAAACATTAGTTTAGCGGAACATTGTTTGTGCATGTCTTTTTAAAGTGGTTGCAAATTTCTTTCTACATGTTGAATAGTAGATTGGCTGAGAGCATTTGTTAACAGTCCCAGTCCAAGGTTTTCATAAATGCACCAGTAGAAGTAAATTAGTCCAGTATTTACTGTACTTTTAGTTCTAGATACCTTACGTACTGGACCCAACCTGCTATTCATTCACGCCCCAGATGTGTGGCATGTGCTCACGCACTCTCAAGTACACCTACTCACACATGTACACCCAAGTATGTATAAACACACTCTTGCTTTCTGTATAATTCTTACAAAAATCAGTCTAATGCATCTCCTATTCAGGCCATGATTTCTCACTCATTGCTCTGTGAATTGTGTATGCATTATTCCAACTTGTATGCTTCCCAGTTCTCTCACATACTAACCTAACCCTTAAACAAATATTGGCCCAGATTCAACCTGAAGTATATTTCTGTTTCTGTTTCTGTTTATGCAGCTAGCAGCATTGCGTAATGAAACTGAAATAAGAATGAGGAATAATGTAAAGGAAGGGCAAACTGTCAGCCCTGAGGTAAGGAATAATTGCATTTAATTATTTGCGGATATAAAAAGAGTCCCATTCAGTGCTCATTTAAAATAGAATTTGTATTATCCACGTTTTGAGTGAAATATGATAGCAATGAATAAAGCTAGTCTGCAACTTACACCTTCTACCGTAGAGTGGTTGCTGTGGATTTGTGTGGGATGTCTATTATTGTGAATTAACAGTTTTTTGCTGATTTAAGATTATTGCTTGCATTCATTTTATTTGTACAATTCATAGACTATCTCATTAAGTGTGAAGGGTCCAGGTCTGCAACGAATGGTGCTGGTCGATCTTCCTGGTGTTATCAGTGTAAGTATCAGAAAATGTTCTTTGTTCTGTAAATATAAAGGCGAAATGACACATCTATGGCTTTCGTATTTTATAGGACTAAGATTATAAATCAAACTCAGATTAACAGAACTTCTCTGTTGTGAGCTGATTAGATTCCATCTGTGTTAGCAACGTGGTCATTATAGAATAAAGGTTCTAACTACACTGAAAGCCGAATAAAACGTGCAGCATTTGGATCAAAACTTTAACAGAAATTTGAACTTTAGGTTCCCCCATGTGGTAACTTGCTGATTTGATTGCGTTACTGGGCACAGAACTAAATGGGAAACAAGGAGGCTACTCAAAGGGAGTGACATAGATCAGGGAAATTACCAAATCCATCATATCTCCCGTGGCATTGCTCATAGTGATTCCGAATTTACATTGTTGTAAGAGGAGGTGCTATTATTTGGAAGTGGTACATATATCCATTAAAAGAATTTGGGGAAAAAAGTGTTGGGTCTTGTTTTTTGTTGACAGTGGTTCTCTATACCTTTAGCTAAGGTGCTTCATGTTCACAAAAATTATTGATTGTAATGTAAACACTGTAAACCTATCATTTTGAATTTGCACTTGAAGCTTTAATATGGCTAATATAAACTATAAAAATGTGTTATTGGCCAAATATGAGAGAATTCATCTTTGTTATGTCATGCAGAGCTTGAACCTTTTTATTATAGGATGATGGCAGAAATGTATTCTGTTGTATTATTGAACGTATGGCTTTTTTTTGTCCTATGTTAAAGACTGTGACATCAGGAATGGCTGCTGACACCAAGGATATAATTTTTAGCATAAGCAAAGCTTATATGCAGAACCCTAACGCCATCATCCTTTGTATCCAAGGTAAGGTTTCAAAATTTATTTACTAAGAAAATTTGCTGGTGAGGAAATAATACATTGAATGATATGTAAATGCTGAGCACACTTAATTGTTTTCAATATAGATAACTAATTAAAAAGCATTTTGCACTAATAGTATTTTGCTGTAATGTAAAATATTGAAGCAAAGCGAGGCACTAACCTAATTTTCAGTTTTAATTTTTAGTACTTATGCAAATTATGCATTTGAGGATTATACACAATGTGAGATTGTGGTTAACATAAATAACATAAATTTGCATTTGTGTACCCCTATTGTCAGAAAATCTCAAAGTGCTTCAAGTGACAGTCATATAGAAAAATGCAGCAAACATTCTCTGCCAGCAAAGATTAGTGCTTGGGTTACCTGTGTTCTGATATTGATTGGGAGAACTCTATGCTCTTCTTTAAATAGTGCTATGTGATCCACCTAAACAGACAGGATCTGTTTGCTGTTTCATCCAAAGGATGGTACCTCTGCCAATACAGCACTCCCTCATTACTACACTAAAGTGTGAGCCTAGATTACATGCTCACATCTTTGTGTTGCACTCGAACTCACAGCATTTTGACCCATGGGTGAATGTGTTAGCAATTGAGCTAAATTGACAAGTACAAATTACTGCAATTTAGGCACTGTTTCCATACCTTACTATCTGAAATTTAGTCTTTTGCCTTGTGCCTTGTAAAACTAACTTAGCCCAACTCTTTAAAAAAAATTAACCCTGATTGGAGTAAGTTGCTTACTGGAATTTAGGTAGGATTGCCACTATATTTTCAGTCCTTTGGATGACATAAAATATCACATACTAAACCAACTGTGTTTACAAATAAAAAAAAATCAGATCATGGAAATGATCAGCATGGTTGATGAACTGGTTTAATATTAGTTGTAAAAAATAAACAAGCAAATTAGAAAGTTTTACGGAGGTGGACTGAAGTCCTTTAAATTGATGCAATTCATTATTTGTTTTATGACCACTCAATGAAAAAATTTAGAAATGATAAATAAAGTATAAAATATTTGAATGAGTACATTTTTTTTTGAGAATTGCATGTTTACTCTGGTTGCTATGGATTTTGTGCTGTTCTGTCTTTCAGATGGGTCGGTAGATGCTGAACGCAGCATTGTAACTGACCTGGTCAGCCAGATGGACCCACAAGGCAGAAGGACCATCTTCGTGTTGACTAAAGTGGATCTAGCAGAGAAAAACCTGGCTAGTCCCAGTAGGGTAAGAGTCTTACAAACATGTTTTTAAAGTGTCCAATGTTGTAACAAGCTTCTGTGGTATTGTGAAAGTTAAACATCTTAACTTTTTTTTATATCTTCTGAATGTGTAGCAGATAAATTCATAATTATCCTTGGATATCATTCATTCATTGTTTTAAGCATCATGAAATGGTCATTGTCTGGTTGCCTCTGTAGCCTACTTTTCTGTTGTTTGCTTATTGCAACAATCCAGTCATGGATGACGATTCAGTAAAATAATCACACTGGGTTAAAGTAATGTATGAATAAAGACTCCTTCAGCTGATTTTTTTTAAATTTTAAGTTTGTGATTATGTTATATGTAATAAATTAACTATTGTACGGTGTATTAAACTGATTCTTTTAAGGCTCAGCTTGATTGTCAGGTTATCTCTGGAATTTGTATATTGCACATCTACAGATTCAACAGATTGTGGAAGGCAAGTTGTTCCCAATGAAGGCCTTGGGTTATTTTGCAGTTGTTACTGGCAGAGGTAAGCAAGCCACAGTAAGATTCCATTGCATCTTTTTAAAAGGTCCCAAATGTTAATCCTAAATCAATTATGCCACTAAAAGAATCCCTTGTCACCAAAATATACCGCTTGAATGCTTTGAGAATATGAGCAAGCATTTTATTGCCTGGTGTAAATCTTAGGATATGTAACAAATATTTATAAATCACAGCATTTGTAATGTATTAAAGTACAAATTTATACTTTTAAAAAAATGTTTGTGTATGTTTTTGTGTTTTAAAAACCAGGCAACACCAATGAAGGTATTGATTCCATAAAGGACTATGAAGGAGATTTCTTTCAGAATTCAAAATTGTTGAAGTAAGCTTTTCAACTCTTAGAATTTTGTTTTGAGGGTTTGAGTTAACACTGGGTAAAATGGGTCACCATCAGTATGTTTTGCTCTTGGGTAAAGATGAGGACTTGGTATTGCACATTTGAAGGTATAGCATACACGGAGGCAAAGACCTCTAGTTTCAGGTTTCAAACTGTACCTAAAAATGTCATTCAGTGTCTTTTGAGGAATGTAGTTGCCGTTCTCTAATGAATGCAAAATGCAATCAGGTTTGAGTATATTTAGGTAACTTATGGATCTCCTTTGGCGTTGCTCATGGATAGTCTGGACAGGAAGTGGATAGATGAGTGGGGAAGAGAGCTTGGACATGGGAAGTGGAGCTCTCGGGAAACAGTTGGGAAGCGGGAAGTAGATGATGTTGGAAAACGGCTGGCTTGCTGCTACATTTCAGGTTATTCTCACATCGCAACTTGGACCTGCAGTGACCCCTGCTCTAAAGCACTGGGAAGAAAGGGAACAGATCGTGAGAATTTTTTTAAAAAGCTGCAGGCTATCAACTGGGGAGCAGCAACAGAGAGACTGGGCAGAGTTGGGTAGTGAGGAATATGACACTTGGAGTCGGGTAGGTTGAATGTCCCTGGGTCAGGTTGGTGGTAATTTGCACAGAAGCCAGTTTGGGGTGGGTTGTGCAGGCCAGAGAGGGTGAGTTATTCTGACCTCAGTTACTCCGATAAAATGAAAATTAAACGTAATGTACTTGACATTAATAGCTTCTGAGCTTATCGAGGTGGCAGCCAGAGGTGCTAAGATATATAGTTTATTCATTGATATGAGGTCTTTACTGGATCTCTAATATATTACAATCTCTTGTAATCTCATAAGCAGGTTGTTTATGACTTCTTTGTGAATAGAGAAATTATATCAAACACCTTGTCTCATGCTATGCTATACTTTTTATAGAGTTTCTCAAAGCTGCACTGTGAAGCAAGTACTAAGAAAAATATTATATTTTAAACACAAGGGGGAGCTATAGCATAAAGCATTTAGTGACTACAGCTTTATTAATTTCAGAGATTTGAAAATTGTAGCTGATGTCAAAGGTTTATTAATAGTTTGATTTTATAACTTGGAGCAAAATGTTCTTTGACTGAAGTAGAGAAGAATATCCAAATTACAGACAATCACCTGCAATTTCTGTGGCAGTTCTCCCACGGGAAATCAGCAGAAACCCTGGAGAAATGGCTAAAAAAGGCCTTTTATACCGTTTCTCCAGGGCTTCAGCCAAAGTTATGCTAAAAGATCGGGTGAACCGTGCGAAAATTCAGGGCCTATGCCTCTGCATTACTCTGTGCATCTTTGAAGATCAAATGAAGCAGTCAGGATTATTCTATATAAAGACAGAGTGGTAGCTAATGGTGACTCATACGCTCTTAATTTTTCCTAATATGGTTATGGTTTTATAATTCACATAGGGTCAGAAAGCTGATTAAAGTTCTTAAGTACACAGTTGATTAGTTCCCTGAGTTCAAGGTCCTTATTCCAGCATGAAACAGGCTGCAGTGCCTGTTATTACCACTGTTAGATAAAACTTGTTTTAGAGCTTTTAGCATGGATTGATTGGTATCTGTTCTCTCAGCCAGTATAATTGTTATTGCTCTTAAATGTACTCATTCCATATGTTTTACTCTCTGGAAGGCTAATTTTTGCACTGGGTGCTGTTGAGTTGGTGTCTCATTTTAAACCTAGTTTTCATTGTCAGCAGTAATGTGCTCCTTATTTTGTTAGGTCTCATCAAATTTGCATATGACATACAATATTTTTGTACTTTTTTGGTCAGCTGGGTATCTGATGTGCATAGAAAGTCATCATATGTTTGAGTCTCCCAATTGAGTTACCAAGAAATGTAGATGAGCAGAGTTTCTGTTGTCCAATGTGGAGTGCATACTCTTTCCCCATAGGGATACACTCCACTTAGGTCCAGAGAGCTTAGGCACAGGTTAGCATAGAGCCCCAAGTATATTCAAGGATATTAATAGAGTTTAATCAGCTGGAACTTTGCAGTATACCATCACAGAGCACTGGTGAGCTTCTAGCTGCTTGTCTGTCCAGGACCACCCTGCCCATTAGGCCATTGGCTTGCCAAATTTTCTGGAACAGAGAGGGAAGAATTGCTGCCCCACTCCCCCCCCCCCCCCCCCCCTCCAGTGACAGGGGTACTTCTAGGTTGCATTAATTAGCCAAACTGGTTAATTATCAACAGTACCCTGGAGTACTGTGGACCTGCCTCACTCAGGTACTCAATTAACAAATTTGCCACAGATGGTTGACTTGGTTCTGAACGTTTGCTACCAGGTGTGCCACCTTGTAGCCACCTTGATCCCAAAGAGATCCCACTTATCTCTCCCAAGGAGGATAGTCTACTCTCCTTCATTAAACATTTTGCTACAATATGTCTGCAAATATGAACAGGTAAACAATAAACATTTTAAAAGATGTAGTATTTGCTTTATAAAATGATATCCCAGTCAGAGTGTCAGCTGCCACAACTTGCTTAGTTTATGCTTTAATGGTTAGAACTCTCATGGCTTATGATGTCCTTGGAAACCTTAGTTACAGTATTGTCATGTGGTACTTCAGATAAATGAAGGTAGTGCTGTATAACTCCTTTATATCTTACATATACATGCAACAGGTGATTCTCTGACCAGTTCTAACACACAAACACAGCTCTGACACACAAACTTACTTTCCCTCTTCTTCCCACATTAGGTTGTTCCATTATAATGTGTAGCCATTATCCTCATCCATTGAGGTGGGAGAGTGGGTTTACTTGGCTACGCAGTTTTCATGGCAGCTATCAATACCGTTTTGTGGTTGGCTGAAGGGAGGCATGATGGGAGAGCAGGACCAGCCCTGTCGGTTTTTCTTTCCTAAAGCATTCTGTTCCTTTATTCTACCCTAACAGGTGGTCTGGATGACAACTGACTGAACTCAGGCAGTAAGAACAAGGAGGTTGGAACTGCAGTTGATATTGGGACTTACACTTTGGGCTCAATTTTAAACTTAAATTGTGGGTGCATTGGGGGCAGGGGGCCAATTAAAGCCGGCGGGATGATAGTTAAAGAACCAAATGTACCTCAGGCACTTTACTTGTGACATAGTTAGAATGATTTTTAACTTACCTGGGTGGCTTTCCCACGGCTTCCAATTCACGCCTGGTAGGATCAGACAAAAATCAACTAATTAAATTAAATAAAAAACCATTGCACAAAGTTATAATACAAAAAATCAACCTACTTTTCCACCCTGCTCCGATGTCTCCCTCTCCGATGTCCCCCCCCCCCCCAACCAATGTCTCCCCGATCTCTTTCTCCCCCCCCCCCCCGCCACCGCCACCACCACCGATCTTCCGTTCCAGCACCGGATGACGTCTCGCTTTCTCTCTCCTCTCCTCTCCCCCCCCCCCCCCCCCCCCCCCCAACAGCGTCACAGCTCCTGTCGGCAGCGAGCCTGTCAATCAGGCTGGCTGCCGGGTGCAAATCCCGGAAAGAACTTTAATCACCATCAATTATATCACGATTGCGTTGGAAAGGGTAATTTTTTTAAAATTCGGGTTTGCCTCGCGCACCTTCAACACCCTCCCCACTGCTGCCAACCTGCCACCATTTCAAAATTGAGCTCTTTGAATCAGAAGTCAGTTTAACACTGAACAGTGGCAACTAGTCCACTCAATGATAAGCAATAAAAGCTTATTTAGTACACAATTTAAACCTATTTATTATGCCTTCTACATATGTGTATTGGTATACAAAAGACCAATTTTCAGTTCCTTTGCATTGAAGGACAGGAATGCTGAAGGCACACCAAGTGACAACTAAGAACCTGAGCCTAGCAGTGTCAGATTGTTTCTGGAAAATGGTGCGTGAGTCTGTGGAACAGCAAGCTGATGCATTTAAAGGTAAATGTAAATAAATTCTGCATTCTGTTTTTTTTAACCAAATTCATAATAATGACTAGATAACAATTTGAATTGTTTATTCTAAGTATTTGAAACACAAAATATCCTTGTTGTGCCTTATAATGTGAGAAGTTGACTTTTTTTGTAGATGCAATATGAAAAGAAAGCTAAGAAGTTCTTTCATGGTTTAAACTGTTTCTTGAAAGACAAAGGATTTATTCTAGTGACAGGTCGCATAACCAGAAATTGAAGAGTTGCATTCATTTTTTTGCATTGATATTTTTGGGGAGTGGGAAGTGGAACTCTGAAAAGTAAAATGCTGTTTTTGGTTTGAGAAACAATGATATTTCCTGACACTGTATTCTATAAAATAAAATACAAAGATTCAGATTTATTCATGAATGCCTTTCTCCATAACAGCATTATTGTGGCTTAAGCAGAAACCCAGTAGTAAAGAGCTGGGGGAGTAGTTATTGAAGCATGTTTTCCTTTTATTTTGAATGTTGTATTATGTAAAATCGATTTTCTTATTTACCTGGATGAGCTGGATTCAGTCAGATTGAGTCTTCAGCCACCAGAGAAAATAAATCTAATTATTATGTGGGAAAAAAAAGTACACAACAGCTGTGCCAGTGACACAACATGTTAATGTGTTAAGGGAATTGTACGTCAGTTCTGTAATGTGCAAGTCCCTGTATTCTGGTTGAATTTTGCATGGCCAAGGGCAGAGTGGCATCTAATAAAAGAGAGAATAACTTTATTTTGAAAAGGGGAATTGGAATTGTTTTTTTTAAAGCAGCATATGCTGTCTGCTGGAATCAGGTAGACCTTGCTTCGTGCAAGACTAGGTGATGCTATTGCACCTTCTGCTGTATTGAGGGAGAAACACTGACCTCATTGTTTAATAGAAATCAAATAGGGCAGAAGCTAATTCAAGGAATTAAAATCAATAATAATAGAACTTGACTGAAATAGAACATGCTGTTCTACCAAACTGTCCTCTGAAAATAAATATTGGTATTTGAATAAAAAACATTTTCATATATGTTAACATCTGCATGCATTTCCTGTCATTTTTTTTTCTTTATAACTTGTTATGTACACAATTATAACAGAAGCCAACTCTGTAAACTTCTAATGGATAAAATTACATCCCCTCATCCTAACGGAGTTGCAACAGTGCCAACACTGGCAGGAAGTTGACATCTGTGTGCCCAGGTCCAATTATTTCCCAACCTCTAACTCCAATTCATCTGAAGCCTACAATTTGGCTTGATCACCTACATGCAATGCCACAGGAAATTGACTAGTCCTTCATAATTTTTTATAAGTTAAAACAACCTATGGCAATAAGCAACTTCCATTATATTACTTCCATTTTTTTTTACTTGAACTGTAATTGAATAAATGCCTGCTATGAACTAATAGCCTCTTAGTTTATTTTTGGTGTATTATAATTACTCTCCCAACTACTATCAAATTCATTACTCTCCCTCCCTCCTTCCCTCCGTTACCCTTAGTTTGGCTCCATTTTTAATGCTCTTGCCTCCAAGTAAGATGATTGCAGGTTCAAGTACCAAACCAAGACATGAGCACATGTTTACACTTTCAGGATTGTTGCGTTGTTGAAGTTGCTGTCCTTCTGTTAAACTGAAGACTCATCTCCCTGTTCCAGTGTTTAGGCTATCCTGAGGCTTTGAGTTCCAGTGAAAGGAATTGAATTCTGGGGTAGCCCTGTTGTCATTGTTCTCCCTGTCTCATTGCAAATGCAAGAGTAAACGCCAATGATGTGAAACGCAGATGAGTGGTTGAAGCTGGCATCCGGTGGGAGGGAATTTGAGGCACAGTTGGAGCTAGGAATCAGGTTTGGAAATGTACTGAGGATCCTGGAGATCCCATGTAGGAAAAGTGGAACTCTTGGATGTATGGGGTGCATTGTAATGGGTCAGGGAGGAGAAATTACTTGTCAGGACCATGTTATTTTCATGATTGTGAGGAGCTAGCTGAAGATTTTTTTACATCTCAGCTAAGTAAAATATTTCCCTAAAAATAACGTGGTGAGGATTGCTTGATATCCGTGAAAGATTTGATTTCCCCCTGTGTTCTTTGAGCGAGACTGAAAGAGAGTGAATGTATGTGCTTGCTGTCACATGTAGAGTATTGTGGAGAAAAAAGTATTCAAACAATAGAAACAATTCATTTGAAAGAGATGGAAGGAATGTGTGTATGGATGTAATAACAAATGTACATGTATGTGGAGATGACGATTGAGGGATGTGGAGAATAACTCTGCAGCTTGGACCAATTAGGATTTGCCATTCATTTTAGCTGCTTAAAGTTTCAGGAAATATATTGGTGGTTGGGGGAAGTAACTGAGGTTGGGACTGATGGAGATTAGAGCTGATAAAAAATGAAGTTAGGCCAAAGGAATTGAGGATGTTATTGTATGTATGAGGTAGGAAAATCAGCCCTGTTAATATACAGCAAGTTAATGAAAAATTGACTAGAAAGAGGACTTGCATCATTTAACTGTAGTTACGTATATTTGTCAGTTGTGGTCTGCGCATGGGGTTTAGTGTCTCGATGAAACCTTGGTAGAAATTCAGCAGGGTACGCAAGTACAGGAGCAATTACACACTGTCTATGCACAATGAAAAATGAAACATTCTTCAAATCCAATAACTTTTGATCTAACAGATCCCAGAGAGAGTTGCTTTTCAGTAGTCAATCGTTCTTTGTGTTAAGATGAAGATTGTTCTGCAGTGTCTGTTCCTGTAATATTGTCCTAGAAAAAGCAGACAATCTAACAAGCTCAATTAAGTGGTGGGCTGGCTGTCAGGATAAGATCATGTTTCCTCAACTGTGCATTAATGTCTTTATTGTGTTTTAGCAAATAATCCTCTCTGTGCAAAAAATAAAATTAGAATGTTAAGTGCTGAATAAAGAGCTTACGAAGCAGTTGCTTAGTAGAATAGACCAGCTCCGACAGTGGCTTATGATTGAGCGCATTGAAAAAGTTTCTGAAAATATAACTTCTAAAATTCAAATATTTGTATAACCATTTTTTTTATTAGACTAATAAATGTGGAATGGACCAGATATGGCAGAGCATTCTTGCTCCTATTGCAGTGTGTGCTGATGAATTTTTCCACCACAGGTGTGTGAACTAGACTTTGGCCAGCAGAGTTTAGAAGTGTTTGATTAGTTACACCTGTTGTCAGCAGAATAGGGTTAGGAAACTGTCAAGTCATTGAAATGAGCTTTTGTTCAAGGATAAAGAAATTATATAATCTTTCTGACTGGGAGTTCTGTACTTCGCATCAAAATGTTTTCCATAACTCTGTTTTATACAAAAAAAGTCTTAAAATGCTTAACATATTATCAATGACTTTCAAATGTAATGACTGTTGTTATGTAGCCAAATGTGATAACCACTTTATGCACAGCAAGATTCCACAAACGGTAATGAGATTAATGCTCAATTAATCTGTTTTTGGTGATGTTGATTGAAGGAGGGATGTTGGCTGAGACAAAGAAAGAACAACCTGCTGTTCTTTAAATAGCGCTTTGGGATCTTTAGTGTTCACCTGATCTACTGATTTAACAGCACCTTCGACTTTGCAGTGCAGCCTCAGTACTGATCTGGAGTGTCGGCCTAGTTTATGTGCTCAAGTCTTGGAGTGAGCTTGAATGTACGATTCTGACTCAGAGGCCAGGAGTGCTGCCAGCTGAGCCAAACTGAAATATCTGTAATGACCCACCATATGTAATAATCCAGATTTGTTTTATTAGATTACTGAAGGGCCCCATCCACCAAAAAAAATCTGGAGTTGTTGATAATCTTTTGATTAGAAAGTTGATTCCGTGCTTTTGAGAGGAACACTGTCCTGTAACTATTGAACTTTGTTTTTTCCAAGAGCTGTTAATGCAGCATTTATTTTTTTAGAATATTTTGACTGCAGTGGCAGTGTTCATACTTATTAACAAAAATAGTGTGTGGAAGTAGGAATTCAGTTATGGTCATTTTTTCCATTAACTCTTTGGAACACAGTAAATAACTTTAGCTTTGCAAAATCCTGGAATCTTTCGGGTAACATTCAGAAAACGTAAAATGTTACAGATAATTGTTCTGGCTCCCATGTGTCATTTAAAAAAAATTCCCAGTACCAATACTTCAAATTCAAAGGGTTCAAAGAATCATGGAATTCAACAAGAGTGGATATGCAAGACTCAGCCATTTCAGAATTTTACACGGTTCTTGTCAGAGTGAAAAATAACCTCCTCTTTTGCATCAATCAGTTGTGGCCCATGCTTTAATTAAGATGTGTATATTGAAGTAAATACTTGCTAGCATATGTTAGACTGTTTACAGAGTAAATTTCTATGATTTTATGATCCAGATAATTTCACCACATTTGACTTTAAATTTGAATATGTATTACAACTGAAGTATTGTAAATTTTTCTTTTATTTTAGCTACTCGATTCAACCTTGAAACTGAATGGAAGAACAACTATCCTCGGCTGAGGGAACTGGACAGGGTAACATTCAATTCTCAGTGAATCACAATGGTATTTGTAATTTAGTAATTCTTTCTCACTTGATATCTTTTTTATTAGAATGAACTGTATGAAAAGGCTAAGAATGAGATTCTGGACGAAGTGATCAGCTTAAGCCAGGTTACCCCAAAACACTGGTAATGATATTTTATTTTATATCAGAACAATAAAATGTATGCCTTTTTATTAAGGAAATGGAATCCAATTGAAATGTTAATATTTAAAATAAATATAAATCATTGTAGGTTACAAGTATCAGTGTCAGACTTGTATCTGTAGAACGTGGTACTCAGTCAATAGAGTTATATTGCTGACTGCATCACTGCGGATTGCAGTGAAGTTAGCAACAAAAAAGCAACAAAGCTCCATTCCCCAAGTGACTAATTTTTAATGTTAGGAGCAAGAGCATCTTCTTTCTCCTAACATTAAAATATTGAAAACTAAGTTTATAATGTTCCCGATGGCTTCAACAGTCTCCTGGTGGGCGTCTTAACACTACATGGTTTTAGTGCAGTCAGGCGTCAGATCGGGACATGAATTCTGAGGTATACCGTTACTTCTGCACCAATGCACACCTGAAACCACTTACATTAATGCAAATCTTACAGTATTAGTGCATTATCAGTATGGCGAAGCACACAGAGGAAATTGCTTTCTTAAAGGGTTTTCTTTTAGGAAGAAATGCGCTTAACCTGCAATGTTATGGTGCATTCAGAACTATATTTAAAAACCTATATTCAAGAATTACTTATATTTAAATCAAAATTTTAAATACAAATTATCTGTTGTAGCCTTTAATTCTTTTATTAATTTCATATTAATTTGAGGTGAGGTGTGAGAGTACTGGCAACAGGCATTGCTTTCCTCTTTTCATCCAATGTTAGAGTCACATACTCCCACACCTCTCAAAATGCAGATTACGTACAATGAGAAAGATTCCCTAAACTCTAACAATGTGCTTTAACCCTAATTTTTGAAGACCATCTGTGCTGCAAAAGTATGATATTTCCATTCATAATATTCAACTAAAATAATTTTTTGTACTTTTCACGTTTGATCTACAAGCACTCCAAAACATGCTCCTTCACGTCCTCAACTAGTTCAATATTCAAGCACTGAAAAAAAGATACAAAATTATTTTCCCATAAGTTAACAAAGAATAATTTGCTTGAGCATGCACTTGCTGTGAATTATCTTGTCATTTCACACATTGAAAGAAAAATCACATAAAACTGCCTCTCCTGTTTCCCTTCATAATACTTGGATTTATGTAGTACCTTATCATGTTTTTTATTGAAACGTCTCAAAACACATCACACAATGATTAGTTTTAGCATCCCTTGACTGTTATTTAGGCATAAGCAGCAGTTGTTCAGCATGAACGACATCTAGCAAATAGCAATGAGATCAATGACCAGTTAATTTGCATGTTGGTGGCATTGTTTGAGGGAGGAACGTTGACCAATATCTCGAAGAACTCCTTGTTCTTCTTCCCATAATGCCATAGTATCTTAAATATCCACCTGAGCAGGGAGATTTGATGTCGCACCAGAAGATGGATATCTCTGATAATGCAGCATTCCCTCAGTGGTGCACTGTAGTGTCAACTTAGGTTAGCTCAAGTGCTGGTGTGGTGTCTGTAATCTGAGTGAGGCTGACCAAATAGTCCAAAATTATAGCCAGTTTTGTGGATGTGCATTGATGTTCACTAGGAACTGGTTTGAAATTTCTAAACTCATTTGATTTGAAACCCTAAACTGAACCCAGGATCCTGAGGTGAAAGGAAAATTTTCCAACCAAACCAAACCACGTAAGCATGTACATAGAATCCAACAAATAAATTGGTACAGTATGATTGAGCTCTGAGTTCAATAAGGTAGAGTTTCCACTTGATTGCATTGGGTTTAACAGCCCAATCCGGCCGAACCAGTGCAAAAGATTGCGGAAAATCGATTTACACTGGGCATAAATTATGTCTAGTGTAATTTGAGTTTCCGCAATCTTCTGCGCTGGTTCAAATATTGTTTCACTGAAGCTGGCCCTGCCCACAAAACTGGCCATGCCCTCAATCGAAATAATGAGGATGATGAGTTTCCACCAATTGCACCCGTACTGCGGCCTTTCGAGATGGGTCTTCAAATTAAGCTAATTTTCTTACGCGCAATGGCACTAGTCGGCACGTTTTAAACATTTTTACATATTAAAAAATATTTAATTTACTAAGAAACTGACTAGTGTACACCAATGAAAGTAGTAATTAGTTCAGTATAGTTTTTTAAGTCATTTTCAGTGATTTAAAATCAGGTTACTCGCAGGTGGGGGACTAGACACTCTTATTAAAAATGCTTTTTTTTTGTGATAAACCCATTTTCAGATGGGTATTAATAAAACTGCACCAGGTTACCACTCTTAAACAGATCTTAAACACATCTTAAAAACATCAATCAGTATTTTTTATTGCAAAGAAAGAAAAGTAAATGATTATGTTCTATTAATTTGCTGAACTGCGCTGGTTCATGGAAGATTTTACGTTTGTGATTATCCAAATGCATTTTAGCGGAAACTCGGACTGTAACCTAGCCGGCGCAATTTGCGCCCAAAGCTGAAACTCTAGGCCATTGTACTTTACGTAACACAGCCTACTCCTGATAATTCAGTCAATTTTTGTGCTTAAAAAATTGAATTGTCCAGTAATTTGAATTAAGCAACATAAATAATGTTGCAAAGTGGGAATTTACTACTAAAATAGGTTGAATTATTTTGATTTAAGCAACTTTGAATTAAGAGGATTGGATGGTATTTAGTTGTAATTGTATTTCAACATAATTACGTGTTTGAGCCCATACTGGTTAGATTTTATGAAAGATATTTTTGATAATTATTTGTGCAGTTGAGTACTACAAGATGATAAATATCAGGAGACATTCTCCATATTTACATCTATTTTTTCACTCGCATACTTAATAGAGTTTAGCATTTCATTTATTCAGGGGATAAATTGTGTAGATATTATCTCTCTGCCAGCTCAAAGTGTGACATGAAAAATATGATTTATTGCAAAAAAGGGGGCACTCTTCTGAAGTTAAATGCAATACAAATAGATCCCATACCATACTTATAGGTCTGCTTAGTATTTAGGCAGGTGACAAAGAAAAACATTTCTCTATCCAGTGATGATTCCCTTATTCTGTGACAGATGGCCCCATTTTACTGTTTCTTTGGCACCCTTTCTTATTTGTGTTTTCTTTTGTAATTTTGAAATGTTCAGATCAAAAGGCTATGTACCAGCATACGGTTTCCAACAAAAAAAATTGCTTCAAAGTAGTTCATCTTTACTTCTGTAAATCTAGTCTATAAAATAAAGAAAAAGTCACATTAAGAGTTGAAGGGTTAAACACCAGCTTAATTTCTAATAGTCCTATTGATTAGTAGTACAGAGTGAAATATTTTGGTTAGCTTGTAAAGGGTTTAAATTTGTCCCTTAAGGAAGTACTTGGATGTTTTAGGAATCTATGATAGATTAATAACTTTCAGGGACTGAGAAGGAAATAGATCAATGTTACTGAATCAATTTGATGATGAATTGTGCAGTTCCTGCTATTGTGTTTGGCATCTTGTTAGTATATATACTAACTGGCCATGGTGTCTGAACTGGTTTATATTGGTATGAATTGAATACAATAGCATTTTACCCATGGGTCTAAAAATGTAAAAAAAAAATCAATATTGGGGTTGTCACTGCAACTACAATGTAGCAGGTGGCAGACATCAGCATTTGTAGATAGTTTAGACAAGTGTAGAATCAACTGACGACTGTAAGTTACAAAGATTTTTTGAAGATTTATATTAATGTGGGAAAAAGGTGTTCAAAGCTACATTATTTTAATGAACAAATGACTGACCCCCTAATTGAAAGTCTTTTTTTTAAAAAAAGAAAAATTAAGTATTTTGTTTAGCATGTGCTCAGATAATCCTTGTTTGTTAAGGCAAAATGTTGGTAGTGAACCCAGTTTTACTTGTTATTGTATTCAATGCAAAAGCAGTTGGAAGGGAAATGTTAGGTTGGCCAACAGAAGATGGATTACAACTGATTTGATAGGATTGGTGAAGGAAGATTGCAGCAGACATAAAAAAAAAATGAACAGTTTGCGACCGGAGGCATTGATTTGAAATGTGCAAGAATTTGCAATTTCAAAATGAGTTTTAAAAAAAGGGTTTAGCTTTTATGTATTTTATTATGTGTGTTTCAATTTAGTACACATACTGTGGCACTGAAATACAATGTACATGTCATATTAAAGGGTAATACTTGATAAGAGAAATGCGATAAAGCTGTACAGAAGCATGCTCTCACAATGTACTCAATCCACTTGTTAATTTGTAACTTCAAGATGGAATGTGTAACTGATAGAATCTCTGCATTCCATCTGTATGACTCTTTAAAAGTTACTAGAATACTTGATGGTATGGGACATCTATTATAAAAATCTTTCATTTAGTGCATTACAACCGCACTCAAAAGTGCTAAATGTACTGAAAGAAAAAGGCAGTCATTTGAGGCTAGATTCTTCTTACCCGGAGCCAGAAATTTACAAACGCCTTCCAATTACAAACTTCCTTCACCAACGATTAACTTCATGCTTCACAGTTCCCATAATGGGGCAGTGGAACATAAATACGCTTCTAACCAACAGCAGATATAATGCTGCTGTTATACAAGATTGTAGGTATCATCTGACTTACTGTGAGGAATGCCATGGAATATCTGCTAGTACAGAATAAGGAAAAAGTGAGGGGGGTGTTGTAACACATTTAAGAGATTCTGATGATATCCTAAAACATGAAAATGATGCTTGAGAAATTTATACAAGTTTATTAGAACCTTGAGAGAGTGCTGCAACCTGCAGCCCTCTCCCAGTATAGATATATTTTATTAGCAACTGAAGAATCATATATGGAAGTGTTTTGGCTGTTGGATGAGTATATTATGGCCATTCTTACATGCTTATTTAAATAATCCTCAAGCATGTCACAGGATGGTGGAAATATTTTTCTCCAGTTTGTCAAAAGCACTAACTTTCCAAGCTCAATGTACAGACCCTTTGAAGACTCTGCAAAGAAGGTTTTGTTGAAACATGATGCAACATTTTTTCATCAGGTAGCCATCTTCTTGCACAGGTTCTTTGAAGAATTCTGGACATTAGTCATCTTACAAATCACTTGCCACGTACTGGTCACTTGTTGCAAATAAGGAGGCTGTCTATCTAGTTGAACTTAGGAAACTCAGTGTCTGTGGAGAAAAATCCAAGAATCTGGAATCCATCGCAAACAGGACGCATTTTAGTGAGTTATTAGAAATGAGAGTTGTGAATAACCAGATGTACTTCTCAAATGAGCACATCATTATTGGGCTTTGCAAAAGTCAGTATCAGCCTAGGAGATACCTTTTCATAGTGCAGAAAAGAGAAGATCACTTGGTCTGTTCAGTACTCGCTAAGGGCAGGCATACCTCTCCAAGTAACTTAATTGGTAAAAGCAGTGTGTGACTGGGGATGCGGACAAAAGAATCCATGGCTTAATCGCTGGTCTGTGTTGAGTTAGCTGGTGTCACCATGGGTGAAATTAAGGATGCTACAATTGGCCTTAGTGCCCCTGAGCTCGGGAGGGAAAATCAGTCAGCTGTTGATCGCTGTTAAGAGACCCCTGCTGGAAAGTGCAGACATTGATTGAAAACAGGAGCAAGTTTGGCTATGATGGGCCCCATGTCGATTAGCCTGCCAACAATCACTGTCTGTAATCACACATGACAAATGGCCACTTGGACAGCCTATCAGAGAAAGCTTGGTGCTTGTGGACCCATACCCAAGCAAGTGTTTAAAAGACTGACCCCTGGTATATGAATTATATATCTCATTTTAACAATGAGGAGATGGTTTCTACTCAGAAAGCCACACCTTCAGCTATTAAGGCCACAGCTGCACCTGAAAAAACCCCTCAAGGTTAGTTGACAAAGTAATTAAAGTGGAGGAAAACCATCTTCAAGGAGTATGTACTGCTGTGGATACTGGGGCAGAGATGACCTGGGACCATTGATCCTTCATAAACCTGCATTGCCCAGTCATAACACAGGATTCATCATAGCACAGATTATACAAATTCTGGTCCTGAACCTCTCCCAGCCCCTCCCTTTTTTGGGCTCTCTTGCTCAACCTCATTAGTCACAGTCTCCTAGTAGGCATAGAGATGTCCTTTTTGATTTCATAAAAATGGTCTGTGATCTTCCAGTGCAAATTCTGGATGGGACATCTTTCCATTTTAGGGAATGGGTTATGAATCACTTGGATGTTGCATCTTGCTCGAAGAATCCAGAATTATGTTCTTTCCACATAACGATGGTGCAGATAACGGCAATTGCTTAAAATGTTACGCTAATATCTTTATAGGGACAATGATGCACTTTTAAAGCTTTTGTGTACACAGCTTTCTTTGTGCTAATTTCTGAAATTTGCGCACGGTAATTTTGAGAATGACGATTACCCCACTCTCATTGGGTAACCTTGGGTGAACCTTAAGAGTCCAAAGCTAAAACAGTTTCTTGGAAATCCTTGTCAGTTTATAAACTTTTTCAGTTTCTTTAGTAATTATTTTCTTTCTTTTGAGTTTTTATTGAAATAGGAGTACACCATTAGGTTTTGGTGTTGTGGGGAAATCTATGTGAACTACTAGTTAATTGCCTATGGCCTTTCCCATAACCAGTTGATGAATATTCATTTTTTTATACAAGCTAACGACATTTGGGAGAAAGACTTCAGAAACTCGCTCCACAGGGTCACCCAGTGGTCAACGCCTACAGCCATATTTTGATAGTTAACATAGTAAAATTGAATGGGAAATGTTGATATAGTAATTTAAAATTGCATATGTTGACAAGAGTGTGACCAAATATTGTGTCAACAAGAAGTAAGGTTTATGCACAGGAAATGCATACCCAATGCAAGATTTTTAATATGTAGATGTAATCTACAGATCCACCCATAACTTACCCTTTAAGAGCAAATGTGCTCAAATGTAAAATAAAGTACTGACTTAGCTTATTGGAATTCTTTGTTAATTTGTTTCTAGGGAAGAGATTCTACAACGGAAACTGTGGGAAAGAGTCTCTACACATGTGATAGAGAACATTTACCTTCCTGCTGCTCAGTCTGTGAACTCAGGCACATTCAATACCACAGTAGACATCAAGCTCAAACAATGGACTGACAAACAACTGCCTCACAAAGCAGTGGAGGTTTGAATCAGCTTACATGTGTGCGCTCATTCTTATGTCGTTTACCTAAATTTTAAATTGAGCTAGTGATTGTTTTGGGGGATGAAACTCAAGCTAATAATATATCTTAAGAGAGCTGAAAGAAATACATTTACAAAGAACTCCTTTCTCATTTGCGCATTCTGTCTCAAAGGAGAGACTTTTATTTATATAGCACTTTTATCACATCAATCAAACATCTCAAAGCATGTCATATACAATAAATTACTTTTGACTAATATGTAGTCTTTCTTGCTCTTCTATCGCTTCTATATTCTCTCTTGCTTTCCATTCTTTCAACCTGTATCTGTGCTATTCGTCCTTCTTCCCCAACCTCTTTTCCCTGCCAATCCTGGTAACATCGAATCAAACAGGAGTATGATTTCATAGGTGATGGCAACTCCCTAGTACCTTGACAAAACAAACCAGCTTTCATGCGAGTCTGTATAGTGTGTATTGTCCTTCTCAGCCAAACACGATTCTGGCCTCTCCCAGTGTCCAGATGAGTCCTTTTAACAGGAGTTGTTGTTGATCAGAGATCGGAGCTTTGGTTGGTATTCTTGTTAGGGCTACTTACTTGGTACAGAGCACAAAATGAATCTTTTCAGTTTGTATGACTTAGTATCACGATGTATATTTAGCCACAGAGCAATCAGCACCCTAAGCATCTTATGTTTGGAGAGGTTAACAGTAATTGATAACCGTGGTTTGAGGAATCTTTACATTTCCCACCAAAACACAGACGTTTGCTTCCCCAGACCATTAACTGAGACCAGTGATGGGCAGCCTGAGTGTGAATGTCATAAAAACTGGGATTTGTAAAGTTAATCATTGAATTCAATAAAACTCAAAAGATTGGGACTTAAATTAGATCATCCGGTAGACAGTCCTACAAAATTCAACGTGTTTTATTTAAGTTTTTATTACTGCGGTTTTAACATTTATTGTAATATTTATCATACATTTCTCATTTTGAGCATTTTATTTAAAATGTGCACAATACATAAATTTGTCCTCTACTCAGAGATCTAACATCTAGTATATTATGTGCAATTGATGTAAATGGCAGTAAATTAAGAGCAATATATTTGGATCTTTGACATTAGAAGCACTGAATAAGTGCCAGTCATTGAGTAACTACCCCAAGATCAATGATTTCACTAAACTTTTAGTCTGAATAATTTTATATGTACTAGTACATTATTTTTTACAGGTTGCTTGGGAAACCTTGGAGGATGAGTTTGCACGCTTTATGTCAGAGCACAAAGGGAAGGACCATGATGATATCTTTGACAAACTAAAGCAGGCTGTCAAAGATGAAAGTATAAAACGTCACAAATGGAATGAGCAGGCTGAAGACAGTCTGGTATTGCATCATCTGATTTTGTAATGATTATTATGACTTCGGCAAAACCTTCTCTGAATTAAATGTGTTGGTGTAGTTAAGGAATTCCTAATTATTATGATATTGGAAGTTTCATTTAGCAATTTGGATACTTCTTAGAAATTGTTTTACATTTAATCCGTAATTGAATGAATAACGTTCTTATAGTATTCTTACAGTAATTATAGAAAACTACAAACCCTGACCAAGAAACCTTTGATATTTTAGAACTTGCTGTTTTATCATTTAAAATTTTGTCCCATCTCATTTCAATACACTTTGGATCAAAAAGCTTTAATGCATTTTTAATATTAAATGCATCACATAATCTTATACATTATTTTGTGTGCATTCAGGATGTTGATATCCCAAAATGTGTTTTAAGTTGAGAATATGACATTATTTGGCAGCTCAGTCTCTCAAGTAGGAAAGTTGCGCTGCGTTGCTAAGGAATTTGTTTTCAGTCACAGCTTTGAGTAACATTTAAGTATTGTCATCCACAATTGGTGAGTTTTGTTGATGATTAGTTAAGCTGCTGGAGGCAGCACCTCATGGTATCTGAATACTATAACTTGGGAATTAGCAGGAACCATATTCTTCCCAAGAAAACATGCTTCCTGTCAGCCAGTACAGAACAGTATCACTAACCGTGGGGAAGTCAAATGATGGCAGCATGTCCTCCTGGCTAGAGGAAAGAAGAAAAGAGAGAAAAGGGAAGTTTGCAAAATTCTGTATTTTCAGTTGCAAAAAGGCTCACTATGCCATACGTGTAAAAATCCAAAGTAATCCTTTTTTTCATATAAACCAACACATTGCTTAAAAATTCTCAGCAGTACATGGTGTTCTAAGTTTAATTTGGAGAGAGACATCAGGTTTTTAAGTCCACAGAATGAAACAGACCATCTGATTTTTGTAATCCTGTTTTTTAGGTAAACTTTATAAATTATAGGTCTTTGGTACTCTTGAAAGAATTTGCATTGAACTCAGTGAGATATCTTAAAAAAAATGTAAACAAATTTGATTTGCTGTCTATCCCTTATCCATATTTAGTTATTACCTTTGTGTTTTATAGCGAGTCATCCAGCACAATGCTTTAGAAGATAGTTCCATATCTGATAAACAGCAATGGGATGCAGCTATCCGCTTTCTGGAAGAAACTCTGCAATCCCGTCTTAGAGACAGTAAGTTTCCAACACTAAATTTGTTTTAGTTTCTTACTTTAGTGATTACTTCATAGTCTTAAAACCAGGTTAGATTTCCGACCTCCCCCTCTTCATGACTGGCCTAATGATCTAAAATCCGTCAAGATATTGAGTGCCAAAGGATTTTTTAATGTTGTGGTACAAATGGCTCTGTTCCCATATGAATGCTAATATCAGCATATGGTAGTATTTCTGTTTTTCCATACATCCCATGAACTTTACACCATAGTTTTCTGCAAACAAATTGGAAACCTCTAATACTGGTTTGGGCAAGAACAAAAATGTAAAAAAGAGGGTTTTAAAAATGTTCAACAGTCATTCTTGTCTCTGAATGTTTGGCTATTGTCTGCAGATCTCCATTGTTTGGTGGCCTATAATGCACACCAAGAATTGTACTGTTCCCTTCCTATTTCTTAACTTTATACTTATGGATCTGTCTTAACACAATATCCTTGCATTCTAGTGCTGTGATAGAATCCTTCATTAACATTGCTGCCCCACACCTTTTTTATCGCTCCCTATTTTTTCTGAAATTGTTATAAATCAGCAGTATTAAGTTCCCAATCCTTTCCAAACTTAAGCTTGTTTCTATTATATCTACAATATAATATCTCTCCAAAATGCTTCTAACTTTCCAATTTTGTTTTGAATGTTTTGTGCTTTCACATTTCACTCAATCCTGACTCCATTTTTGGAATGTTGACCCTTATTCTTTTTCCTGGTTTTTCTCATTTAATCTTTTAATAGTCGCTATGTCATAACCTGTTTCTTTCCATTTTCTCCTCTCGTTATTTTAGCAAAGCCTGTTGTTTCCATTCTAATAGTTTCATCAATTCTACTCTCTAGATTCAAAGCTAGACCCTCCCCACCAGGCGTATAGGTGTAAATCCTCCCTTATTGCATTATTTACTTTACCTGCAAGAACATTGGTGTGTTTGAGTTCAGCTGATGGCCATCCCTTCGGTATAGCCTTTCCTTGTTCCAGAAATTGCTCCAGCGCCCCAAGAATGTGAATGTTTTCCTCCTTCAACAGCCCTGATTTTGTGTTTGTGTTTTCATGTGGGCTGGGGACTAGAGTCTAGCTAGCAAACAGAAAAGACCATCATCCCCATCATTCTGTGTTGGTGAAAGGCCAGTGCCAAGTCCACTGCACCATTTAGACCCTACTGACGTCTCTTCTAAAACAAGAAAGCCGTTGAGATTACAGTAACTTCAATACTGCAAATTAAGGAAAATGTATTAATCTTAAAGCTTCATGAAATCTGCCTGATAAAGTAGCTGTTATATCTTTTATTGGGAAGGGAAAGGAGGAAATAAATGTTATATGAAATAACAATCTTCCTGGGTCATGCACCAGTTGTGCCTGAAAAGGAAGAGATTCAGTTTGGTCCTACATTTCTGCCAGTGCTGCTCAAAGTTGAGCAAGAGCAAGTGGGAATGACTGTCCGTGTTTTCTTATTATATAAGAGACCACAATTTAGATCATACACAAGGGAGTGTCCAAATACAGTGAGACCGGCTAACCATAAGAGATATAATTCTGATCGTATATTCCTCATTATTTCATAGCTGAGTCTGTAATTCGTGATATGGTGGGGCCGGATTGGCAAGAAAGATGGTTCTACTGGAAATCACGAGCTCCAGAGCAGGTGAGATAAAGACATTTAATATATACAGCATATGCTAATTTTCCATTCTCCCTAAAATGGGGTAGGAAAGAATGGTAAAAAGACAAAATTAAATCTGAATGCGCGCAGCATTCGTAATAAGATAGATGAATTGACGGCACAAATAGAAACAAATGGGTATGATCTCATGGCCATTACAGAGACATGGTTGCAAGGTGACCAAGGTTGGGAGCTAAATATACAGGGTTATTTAACATTTCGGAAGAATAGGAAAAAAGGTAAAGGTGGTGCGGTAGCTCTGTTAATAAAGGATGAAATTGGTGTAATAATGAGAAATGATCTTGGCTCAGAAGATCAAGATGTCGAATCAATTTGGGTGGAGGTAAGAAATAGCAAGGAAAAGAAATCACTGGTGGGAGTCGTATATAGGCCCCCGAACAGTAGCTACACTGTAGGGCAAAATATTAATCAGGAAATAAGGGGGGCTTGCCAAAAAGGTAACGCAATAATCATGGGCGATTTTAACTTTCACATAGATTGGACAAATCAAATTGGCAAAAATAGGCCTGAGGAGGAGTTCATAGTGTATTAGGGACTGTTTCTTAGACGAATGCGTCGGGGAACCAAGCAGGGAACAGGCCATTTTGGATTTGGTAATGGGTAACGAAACAAGATTAATTAATGATCTCAAAGTAAAGGATCCCTTGGGAAGCAGTGATCATAACATGATAGAATTTCACATCCAGTTTGGGAGCGAGGATCTTGGGTCTGAAACTACTGTATTAAACTTAAATAAGGACAATTATAAAGGAATGAGGGCGGCATTGATTAAAGTGGACTGGGTAAACAGATTAGATGGTATGATGGTGGATAAGCAATGGCAAACATTTAAAAAGATATTTTATGACTCGCAACAAAAATATATCCGTGAGAGGAGGAAAGACTCCACAAAAAGGGTGAACCAACCATGGCTAACTAAGGAAGTCAAGGATGGTATCAGGTTAAAAGAAAAAGCATACAACATGGCAAAGATTACTGGTAAGCCCGAAGATTGGGAAAACTTTAAAAACCAGCAAAGGATGACTAAAAGAATAATAAAGAGGGAGAAAATAAATTAAGAGAGTAAACTAGCAAGAAATATTTTTTAAAAACTGACAGTAAAAGCTTCTACAAGTATATGAAAAGGAAGAGGATAGCTAAAGTAAACATTGGTCCCTTAGAGGATGAGATTGGGGAAATAATAATGGAAAACAAGGAAATGGCAGAGGAATTGAACAGATATTTTGTATCTGCCTTCACAGTAGAAGACACTAATAATATACCAATAATAGTAGAAAATCAAGGGGCAAAGGGGAGGGAGGAACTAAAAACAATCACTATCACTAGAGAAAAAGTACTAGGTAAACTAATGGGTCTAAAGACTGACAAGTCCCCTGGACCTGATGGCTTGCATTCAAGGGTCTTAAAGGAAGTGGCTACAGAGATAGTGGATCCAGAATTCACTAGATTCTGGAAAGGTTCCAGCGGATTGGAAAGCCGCAAACGTAATACTCCTATTCAAGAAGAGAGTGAGACAGAGAGCAGGTAACTATAGATCAGTTAGCCTAACATCTGTCATTGGGAAAATGCTGGAATCCATTATTAGGGAAGTAGTAGCAGGATATTTGGAGACTCGTAATACAATCAAGGAGAGTCAACAAGGTTTTATGAAGGGGAAATCATGTCTGACAAATTTCTTCGAGTTCTTTGAGGAAGTAACGGGCAGGGTGGATAAAGGGGAACCAATGGATGCAGTATATTTGGATTTCCAAAAGGCATTCGATAAGGTGCCACATAAAAGATTACTGCACAAGATAAGAGCTCGTGGTGCTGGGGGTAATATACTGACATGGATAGAGGATTGGCTAACTAACAGAAAACAAAGAGTCGGGATAAAAGGGTCATTTTCAAAATGGCAATTTGTAACTAGTGGGGTGCCGCAGGGCTCAGTGCTGGGGCCTCAACTATTTACAATATCTATCAATGACTTGGATGAAGGAATAGAGTGTCTTGTGGCCAAATTTGCCGATGATACAACGATAGGTGGAAAAGCAAGTTGCGATGAGGACACAAAGGGATATTGACAGGTTAAGCGAATGGGCAAAAATTTGGCAGATGGAATATAATGTGGGAAAATGTGAAGTCATCCACTTTGGGAGGAAAAATTAAAAAGCAAAATATTATTTGAATGGAGAAATACTACAAAATGCTGCGGTACAGAGGGATCTGGGTGTCCTCGTACGTGAAACACATGTCAACATACAGGTGCAGCAGGTAATCCGGAAGGCAAACGGAATATTGGCCTTTATTTCTAGGGGGATGGAGTATAAAAGCAGGGAAGTCATGCTACAACTGTACAGGGTGCTGGTGAGACCACACCAGGAGTACTGCGTACAGTTCTGGTGCCCTTATTTAAGGAAGGACATACTTGCATTGGAGGCAGTTCAGAGAAGGTTCACTAGGTTGATTCTGGGTATGGAAGGGTTGTCTTATGAGGAAAGATTGAAAAGGTTGGGTCTATACTCATTAGAGTTTAGAAGAATGAGAGGAGATCTTATTGAAACATACAAGATTCTGAGGGGACTCGATGGAGTAGATGCTGAGAGGATGTTAGCCCTCATGGGGGAATCTAAAACTAGGGGGCATAGTCTCAGAATAAGAGGTCGCCCGTTTAAGACGGAAATGAGGAGGAATTTCTTCTCCCAGACGGTCGTGAATCTTTGGAATTCCTTACCCCAAAAAGCTGTGGAGGCTGAGTCATTGAATACATTCAAGGCTGAGTTAGACAAATTTTTGATGAGCAAGGGAGTCAAAGGATATGGGGAAAAGGCAGGAAAGTGGAGTTGAGGTTAAAAATCAGATCAGCCATGATCTCATTGAATATAGCAACAGGAGTATGCCTTTCAGCCCCTCGTGCCTGCTCCGCCATTTGATAAGATCATGGCTGATCTGTGATCTAGCTCCATATACCTTAATACCTTTGGTTGCCAAATAGCTATCTATCTCAGATTTAAATTTAGCAATTGAGCTAGTATCAATTGCCGTTTGCGGAAGAGAGTTCCAAACTTCTACCACCCTATGTGTGTAGAAATGTTTTCTAATCTCACTCCTGAAAGGTCTGGCGGAGCAGGCTCAAGGGGCCGAATGGCCTACTCCTGCTACTATCTCTTATGGTCTTATGGTCTAAAACTCAACTCATTTGCATAAGGAGTCACTGAGCAGAAGGTGAGAGCAGGTAAATGCCCTGTCATTGTATTTCCAGAGTTAGATAGGAGTTGGGAATAGATGAATACTGGCTCAATTATATAATTTGTAAAAGTAGTCATTGAGCTTGAAAGGTATGGACAAGTAGTAACCTGTTTTTTCTTTGCTGAAGCCCCAACAATCCAATATTGGATTGCTTATCTTCTCCACTGGTCAGTATATTTTTGGGAAAAGAGAAAGGTGAAATTAATTTAATGGAAGGAGCTTTGGCAAATTCAAACTTTGGCGCGAAAAGGACACTTGAAGTTGATGAGTGAAATGTTTTTCTATAATTAGTACTTGTTGGAATCCTTTGATGGTTTGAGCATCAAGGGCTAATACACTTGCAGGATTCATTCAAGCTGCATTCAATCATTCAAGCTCAAAGTCACTGAACTTATCATAGAATCATAGAATCATAGAAGTTACAACATGGAAACAGGCCCTTCGGCCCAACATGTCCATGTCGCCCAGTTTATACCACTAAGCTAGTCCCAATTGCCTGCACTTGGCCCATATCCCTCGATACCCATCTTCCCCATGTAACTGTCCAAATGCTTTTTAAAAGACAAAATTGTACCCGCCTCTACTACTGCCTCTGGCAGCTCGTTCCAGACACTCACCACCCTTTGAGTGAAAAAATTGCCCCTCTGGATCCTTTTGTATCTCTCCCCTCTCACCTTAAATCTGTGCCCCCTCGTTATAGACTCCCCTACCTTTGGGAAAAGATTTTGACTATCGACCTTATCTATGCCCCTCATTATTTTATAGACTTCTATAAGATCACCCCTTAACCTCCTACTCTCCAGGGAATAAAGTCCCAGTCTGTCTAACCTCTCCCTGTAAGTCAAACCATCAAGTCCCGGTAGCATCCTAGTAAATCTTTTCTGCACTCTTTCTAGTTTAATAATATCCTTTCTACAATAGGGTGACCAGAACTGTACACAGTACTCCAAGTGTGGCCTCACCAATGCCCTGTACAACTTCAACAAGACATCCCAACTCCTGCATTCAGTGTTCTGACCAATGAAACCAAGCATGCTGAATGCCTTCTTCACCACCCTATCCACCTGTGACTCCACTTTCAAGGAGCTATGAATCTGTACTCCTAGATCTCTTTGTTCTATAACTCTCCCCAACGCCCTACCATTAACGGAGTAGGTCCTGGCCCGATTCGATCTACCAAAATGCATCACCTCACATTTATCTAAATTAAACTCCATCTGCCATTCATCGGCCCACTGGCCCAATTTATCAAGATCCCGTTGCAATCCTAGATAACCTTCTTCACTGTCCACAATGCCAATGACCCCTACATCCCTAGTAATGCATTTACCTGTCTAACCTGGCTGTTCCTGAATTGTCCAGCAGATGGCATTGGTAGTAATCTGGAACAGCAGGTGATGCTGTATCACATATGAGAGTGAAAGGGTTTTTGGAACACACGTTCCAAGAGGTGCTCATCTCACAAGTAGACAAAGTGAAAGAGGGTAAGGGTTAGAAGCAGTTAATTATATCAAGGTGGAAAGAAGAGTAGGAAGGAAGGGCAGGGGTCCATTGAGGGCATTGCCTAGAAAAATACTTGTTCCAAGGGCAGCATATTGGCTGGGGGGGCGGGGGGCGGGGTGCGGTTGCAGACACTGAACAATGTTGTAGCATCTTAAAAAAAAAGTAATTGCCCAAAGGCACAGAGATGAATGCAGGAGTGCAGTGGTAGTGAGAGTTGTAGGCAATAGTTTCTGTAACTAAACGTGAGAGACAAATGGTATATTACCTCCCAGGTGCCAGGGTAAGGCAGCAAGTGCACACGCTTTTCGAGGGGAAGGTGGGGGATCAGTCAGAAGTCATGATTCATGTCAGAAATAATGACTTAAGAAAGAATAAGATTCAGGTCCTGCAAAAAGAGTTGGCAAATGAGGAGATAGATTAAGAAGCAGGATGTCAAAGATAGTTTATCTCCGGATTACTACCAATGCCATCTGCTGGACAATTCAGGAACAGCCAGGTTAGACAGGTAAATGCATTACTAGGGATGTAGGGGTCAATTTTAGGATGGCCGAACGGGTGCGTTCGTGGCGAGGGGGGTTCCTAAAATTTAAAATCCCGGAGCGTGTTCGGAGCCCGGTTCCAACCCTCACACTTCCGGGTTCCCCAATGATGCGAATCGGTGCGCACGCAGTCCGCGCATGCAGGACTCCTACAGGCAATTAAAGCCGGCGGGATGACAGTTTAGGTAGTTAGGGAGGTACTTGAGGTCGTTGACAGACCTCATTGGGAAGAGATTTTAGCAGGGATGTGATTTTGGACTCTCCCTGTTGCAGACGTGTTTCAGTCAGCAGCCATTGGGAGATGCAGAGGATTCCTTGACAGTTGGGGGGAATACCTCATTCATTGCAGCAGGGCACTCTGTCACCTCAGACAAAGTTTTGCTTGCCACACCATTGTCTCCATACTCAAAATTATTACATTAAACCCTAAACTCTGCTGCCCAAACACATTTACCTACTTTGCGGACCCCATCACACTCACACCGTCAGGATGTGGGGGGGGGGGTGGGTTCCATAGCTGCATTCATCACTCCATTGGAGGACGAGCAACATGACCAGCCTCGCTAGGCACGCCGTCCACCTCTGCCATGTGGAGCTACACAACACAGTGCTGCGCAACAGGCACCTGCACAAAGTAGTTGTGCAACAACACATACACCCACTGTAGGGTGACTCATTGGGTGGCATCAAGGGTGTTCATGGAGAACCTCATGAAAGAGCCTTATTGCACAAGCCAGTCAAGAATGGCCAAGAGGTGGCAGTAGTGGTGACAATATAATATGTAATGTGAGTTGATTAGAAATCAAATATAAGTAAAAACCATGACAAACCCTCAAACACCCTTGTGCATCACCTTCATGCTCATGACACGTTTGCCTTACGCTTCCTACTACACATACGTGGCTGCAGCACAGGTAGTGGCAGGTGGGGTGAGGCTGACCGTGAAAGAGAGGGTGAGTATGAGACAGAGCCATGAGATTGTATGAGGATTGGGTTGAGTGATAGTGGTGGGATGAGTACAGGGGAGGTAAGGAAGTGCAGGTAAGATGAGGATGAGGGTTCAGTGGGTGTGAGGAGTGATGTGATAGTGTAGTGTTGGCAGTGCAGAAGGAGATGTGGGGTGGGGGTGGCGATGTGGCAGACGGAGTGTAGGGGAATGAGTAAGAGTACTCACTTTGGCTGACTTGGTTAGGTCATTGAAGCGCCTCCTGCACTGTATGCAGGTGTGTGATATGTTGGTGGTGCTGGTGACCTCCTCTGCCACCTCGAGCCAGGCCTTTGTGGTGGCAGAGGTAGGCCACTTCCTCCCGTCTGCCGGTTGGAACATCTCCCTCCTCCTCCTCACCCCATCCAGTAAGACCTGGAGTGAGGCATCATTAAACCTGGGAGCAGCCTTCCCCCGGGCTGCTCCATGCTGTAATTTTGCCTATTTTCTACAGCATCAGTCAGTGGAGGACTGCCCCTTTAAATTGGGCTCCTCCAGCTGACAGCCTATGATGCGGGTGCGCAGTCCGCCCGCTGCGCAGCTTTCCAGCGCGATTCCCGGAAGCCAAGGTAAGTGGCTTCAATTTACTTACGATCGCGTGCCAAACCCACCGATTTTACTGGGCAAGTTACCCACGCGCCCGGTCGACCCCCCCCCACCTGCTGCCAACCCGCCTCCCTCCCTCCTAATATCGGGCCCGTAGTGCAGGAGAGAAGGTTTAGATTCTTAGAGCGTTGGGACCAGGAGCTGTACCAACAGGATGGCCTGCACCTAAACAGAGCTAGAACCAATGTCCTTGTGGGGAAATTAACAAGAGCTGCAAGAGGAGGTTCAAACTAATATGATAGAGGAGAGAGAGGAAAAGCAAGGAAGTGGAATATGCAGCTTGGAAGGGGAAGTGAGCTCTAGATTTGTAGGCAGTAATGTGGTAGGGAGGCTTCAAAGAGGTTAAACAGGACACAATAATCAAGGTACAAGAAAGAGAAATTACCAAATCCTGATAATCAAAATGAAAATGTTAGTATATTAATGGATTTATTCGTTCACGGGATGTGGGCGTCGCTGGCGAGGCCAGCATTTATTGCCCATCCCTAATTGCCCTCGAGAAGGTAGTTGTGAACCGCCTTCTTGAACCGCTGCAGTCCGTGTGGTGACGGTTCTTCCACAGTGCTGTTAGGAAGGGAGTTCCAGGATTTTGACCCAGCAACAATGAAGGAACGGCGATATATTTCCAAGTCGGGATGGTGTGTGACTTGGAGGGGAACGTGCAGGTGGTGTTGTTCCCATGTGCCTGCTGCTCTTGTCCTTCTAGATGGTAGAGGTCGCGGGTTTGGGAGGTGCTGTCGAAGAAGCCTTGGCGAGTTGCTGCAGTGCATCCTGTGGATGGTACACACTGCAGCCACAGTGCGCCGGTGGTGAAGAGAGTGAATGTTTAGGGTGGTGGATGGGGTGCCAATCAAGCGGGTTGCTTTATCTTGGATGGTGTTGAGCTTCTTGAGTGTTGTTGGAGCTGCACTCATCCAGGCAAGTGGAGAGTATTCCATCACACTCCTGACTTGTGCCTTGTAGATGGTGGAAAGGCTTTGGGGAGTCAGGAGGTGAGTCACTCGCCGCAGAATACCCAGTCTCTGACCTGCTCTCGTAGCCACAGTATTTATATGGCTGGTCCAGTTAAGTTTCTGGTCAATGGTGACCCCCAGGATGTTGATGGTGGGGGATTCGGCGATGGTAATGCTGTTGAATGTCAAGGGGAGGTGGTTAGACTTTCTCTTGTTGGAGATGGTCATTGCCTGGCACTTATCTGGCGCGAATGTTACTTGCCACTTATGAGCCCAAGCCTGGATGTTGTCCAGGTCTTGCTGCATGCGGGCTCGGACTGCTTCATTATTTGAGGGGTTGCGAATGGAACTGAACACTGTGCAGTCATCATCGAACATCCCCATTTCTGACGACCTGATGGAGGGAAGGTCATTGATGAAGCAGCTGAAGATGGTTGGGCCTAGGACACTGCCCTGAGGAACTCCTGCAGCAATGTCCTGGGGCTGAGATGATTGGCCTCCAAAAACCACTACCATCTTCCTTTGTGCTAGGTATGACTCCAGCCACTGGAGAGTTTTCCCCCTGATTCCCATTGACTTCAATTTTACGAGGGCTCCTTGGTGCCACACTCGGTCAAATGCTGCCTTGATGTCAGGGCAGTCACTCTCACCTCACCTCTGGAATTCAGCTCTTTTGTCCATGTTTGGACCAAGGCTGTAATGAGGTCTGGAGCCGAGTGGACCTGGCGGAACCCAAACTGAGCATCGGTGAGCAGGTTATTGGTGAGTAAATGCCGCTTGATAGCACTGTCGACGACACCTTCCATCACTTTGCTGATGATTGAGAGTAGACTGATGGGGCGGTAATTGGCCGGATTGGATTTGTCCTGCTTTTTGTGGACAGGACATACCTGGGCAATTTTCCACATTGTCCAGTAGATGCCAGTGTTGTAGCTGTACTGGAACAGCTTGGCTAGAGGCGCAGCTAGATCTGGAGCACAAGTCTTCAGCACTACAGCTGGGATGTTGTCGGGCCCCATAGCCTTTGCTGTATCCAGTGCACTCAGCCGTTTCTTGATATCACGTGGAGTGAATCGAATTGGCCGAAGACTGGCTTCTGTGATGGTGGGGATATCGGGAGGAGGCCGAGATGGATCATCCACTCGGCACTTCTGGCTGAAGATGGTTGCAAATGCTTCAGCCTTGTCTTTTGCACTCACATGCTGGACTCCGCCGTCACTGAGGATGTGGATGTTTGCAGAGCCTCCTCCTCCCGTTAGTTGTTTAATTGTCCACCACCATTCACGACTGGATGTGGCAGGACTGCAGAGCTTTGATCTGACCCGTTGGTTGTGGAATCGCTTAGCTCTGTCCATAGCATGTTGCTTCCGCTGTTTAGCATGCATGTAGTCCTGAGTTGTAGCTTCACCAGGTTGGCACCTCATTTTTGGTACGCCTGGTGCAGCTCCTGGCATGCTCTTCTACACTCCTCATTGAACCAGGGTTGATCCCCTGGCTTGTTGGTAATGGTAGAGTGAGGAATATGCCGGGCCATGAGGTTACAGATTGTGCTGGAATACAATTCTGCTGCTGCTGATGGCCCACAGCGTCTCATGGATGCCCAGTTTTGAGCTGCTAGATCTGTTCTGAATCTATCCCATTTAGCACGGTGGTAGTGCCACACAACACGTTGGATGGTGTCCTCAGTGCGAAGAGGGGACTTCATCTCCACGAGGACTGTGCGGTGGTCACTCCTACCAATACTGTCATGGACAGATGCATTTGCGACAGGTAGATTGGTGAGGACGAGGTCAAGTAAGTTTTTCCCTCGTGTTGGTTCGCTCACCACCTGCCGCAGGCCCAGTCTGGCAGCTATGTCCTTCAGGACTCGGCCAGCTCGGTCAGTAGTGGTGCTACCGAGCCACTCTTGGTGATGGACATTGAAGTCCCCCACCCAGAGTACATTTTGTGCCCTTGCTACCCTCAGTGCTTCCTCCAAGTGGTGTTCAACATGGAGGAGGACTGATTCATCAGCTGAGGGAGGACGGTAGGTGGTAATCAGCAGGAGGTTTCCTTGCCCATGTTTGACCTGATGCCATGAGATTTCATGGGGTCCAGAGTCAATGTTGAGGACTCCCAGAGCCACTCCCTCCTGACTGTATATCACTATACCACCACCTCTGGTGGGTCTGTCCTGCCGGTGGGACAGGACATACCCAGGGATGGTGATGGAAGAGTCTGGGACGTTGCACAGCATACAAGAAGTAAAATTGGGTACGAGAATAATTGATTGAAGTAGAAAATTATGATCTAATAGCAATAACTGGAACATGGTTGCAGCCAGGTTAGGATTAGCAAATAAGTATTTCTAGGTATAAAACTTTCAGGTAACTTCGGAAAGGATGAAAGGGAGAGGGGTAGTGACATTAATTGGACATTAATATCGTAGCACTAGAATGTAAGGGTTTAAATGGAGATGTGATCCAAATAGACTTTCTTTGGATTGCACTGAGGAATAACACGGAGTTGGTTACATTAGTGGGAGTATATTGTAGACTGCTGAACAATGGAAAGGAAATTGAGGATGAAAATTATAGACAGATTAAGGAGACACATGTTATAATTATAAGATTTTAATTATCTAAAAATAGACCGGGTTAGGGAAAATGTTGGTAGTGAGAAAGGGGAGATTTTTTTGTAGTGTGTTCAGGATTGCTTTCTCAGTCAATTAGTTGCTGTTCCAACAAGGAAGGAAGCATTTGATTGATCTGGTTCTGGGTAATGAAGCAGAGCAAGTAGGTGATGTAAAAGTAGGGGAGCATTTGGGAAACAGTAACCACAATGTAATTAGGTTCAGTGTAAATACAGAAAAGGAAAAAGAAATTGTGGACAAGGGTACTTGACTTAAAAATGTAACCTCGCCCAGAATAAATAGAAGGAAAATTTGGCAAACTGAAAAGATCAGCAGTGGGAAATATTTAAACAGGAAGAAGTGTGCCAAAATTTGGTGAATGGGGAGATTAATCAAATTTGAAATTTTAAAAAAATACGCATTTAGCAACTTACAAGTCAGGTAATAAAAAAAGAGCCAGGAAAAATATAAACAATACAGGAAAGCTATAGAATATGTGATAAGAATGGCTAAGTGGGAGTATGAGAAAGGCTTTTTATAGACACATTCGTAAGCGAGGATAGTTAAGATATGACTAGGGCCACTAAGAGATGAAGTTGGAAAGCATATGGTGGAGAGTGAGTGAATGGCAGAGATACTGAGTAAGTACTTTGCCTCAGGAGATGTATTGAAATCATAGAACCACCAGAGGTGGGTACAGAACAGTTAAGGGAAGTTGTTGTTCCAAAAGAGATGATACTAAAGAACTTGCTCGAATTTAGATAGACAACTAATTGGGTCCTGATGGTTTACATCCAACGATCCTGAGGGAAGCTAAGAAAGAAAAAACTGAAGTTCTGAATATAATTCTGTGGAAAGGAAAACTGCCAGAGGACTGGAGAGAAGCAGAGGTGGCGCCTGTCTGGAAGAAAAGAGATGGGGATAAGCCAGGAAATTATAGGCTAGTTAGTCTTTCTTCATCTGGTAAACTACTAGAGTCTATAATATAGGATGAAATTACTAAGCAGGCAGAGAAATACGAGTTGTACAAGGCCAGTTAGCACAGATTTGTAAAAGGCAGGTTGTGCTCGACTAACATTATAGAATTGTTTGAAGAAATAGCAGGGAGGATAAATAAAGGAAGTGCAGAAATGTGATTTATATTGATTTTCAAAAGCATCTGATACAGTACCGAGTAGGAGACTTCTGACAAAGATGGAATTAAGCAAAATAAAGAGACGGTTGGAGATCAGAAAGCAAAGGGTTGAAGTAAAAGGACATTTCTCATACTAGAAAGAGATGGTGAGTGTGTTCCTTAGGGGTCTGTGTTGCCTGCACTCTTGCTTACTACATGAATTTAGGCATTGAGGAAGCAATATCAAAATTGTGTGTATGGCAGATTATGATGAGGATTGTAAAAGAATGCCGGAGCACTTAGGCTAGCAAGATGAGCCGATAGGAGGCAGATGTAAAAAAAATATAAAATTGTAAATTTTGCAAGTAAAAATTAGGACAGGAAATATATTTAAGTGGTAAGATTTTTAATGGAGTAGGAGGAGAAAAGGAACCTTTTTGTGCAGGTACAGAATGACAGCACAAATAGATAAGGTCAATAAAAGTGTAAACACAATCCTGTTTTTGTATCTGGAGGCATTGCAGACATAAGCAAAGAGATAATTTATGAAGAACAGAAGTGATCAACTTACTATCACCACCCTTAACTCCCTATCACTGGATGTAATACAGTTGATAGATTTTTATAGTATGATTCCAGAAACCACCAGGGTCAAATTTGAGAGGCTTTGTTATAGTTGTCTCCTTAAAGAGTTGTTTAACATTTGGTATAGAATGTAATTTTTAAAGATGATTGACCTGGCAGTTTGATTATACAATGTAAAATAAACTGATTGCATTCTGTACTACGCTCTAACTTGAATTGTCTACTAAGTTGTATATATCAATGAAGTACTTGAATCTATTTCTATACGTCTCTCACAATTAACATAATGTCTCTTTCCCTCTAGCACATTCGAAATGAAACCAGAAATGAATTGGAGCGGCTGTTAAAAATCAATGAGGAGCACACGGCTTATCTTGCTAATGATGAAGTTACAACAGTTCGTAAAAACATGGAGGCTAAAAATGTAGAAGTGGACACCATTTTGGTAAGTGAGATTCACCAAACTGATATCTACCAATATTTCATTTAATTTCCAAATCAAACAAAATATCGTATCTAATTTGACATGAATGTGCTAATCTGCTTTGATTGTTTTATTAAAGAGCATTTTATAATTTTTAGTTATTTTGAGGTTGTATCTTTTTTTGAACTGATAGTGACAATTTGAAAGGGCATGTACCCTAGCTTTAAGTCTTGTGTTTCTGAAAGATACTAAATAAATGCAAGTTCTTTCTACTGTGGAAAAGAACTGTGTGAAAATCTTTCTTTAGCAAGTTGTAGGATGGTGCTGGTTGAAACAATTTTTGCAACGTTCTTAAACTTATTAGAGTACCTGAATAACCAAGTTTTCTTGTTACAAAACATTATTGACTTTATCAAATACCTTGACTTAAAAAGTTCTCTTTCTCTCTAGATTAAAGATACTTGGCACCAAGTTTACCGAAAGCACTTCTTGAAGAAATCGCTGAACCATTGTAATCTTTGCAGAAGAGGTTTCCACTATTACCAAAGGCACTTTACAGATTCTGAGGTTTGAAAACAGATAATATAAAGAAAATAATTAATATCCCTTGAAACATTCTGTTTTTATTTTTGTTTAGTTTCACTATCCAGTTTTATGCTGTCTTTTGGATGGTGTTTGTCAAAATAGCTATGACAGTGGATCCATCTCGAGCACCAAATGTGATAGCAGTAGTAGAAGACAAAAAAGCAAACATGAAAACTTGGCCATATTAACCTAAGTGATTTCAAAGAGATATATATATATATATATAAAATAATAGGTGCTTTGTACCTTATATTACAGGGCTATCCAGGCACTTACAATTAGAGATTTTCTGAATACTTTACCTGTATAATACTCTCTGGATTGATTGTTATAATCACACCTGCAGCATAGCCCAGCAATACAAATTAGAGTGTAAATTTACTTAGAACCAGTTTCATTTGCTCCCTTTTAGAACAAATCTTAATTCATGCATAAAATTTATTGGAAAGCTGTGTGAGTAGCAGAATTCGGTTTGCACCTCTTGTGACTCTGCTCGTATCTTTTTTTATTCGTTCATGGGATGTGGGCGTCACTGGCAAGGCCAGCATTTATTGCCTATCCCTAATTGCCCTTGAGAAGATGGTGATGAGTCGCCTTCTTGAACTGCTGCAGTCCGTGTGGTGTAGGATCTCCCACAGTGCTGTTAGGTAGGGAGTTCCAGGATTTTGACCCAGCGGTGATGAAGGAACGGTGATATATTTCCAAGTCGTGATGGTGTGTGACTTGCAGGGGAACGTGCAGGTGGTGTTGTTCCCATGTGCCTGCTGCCCTTGTCCTTCTAGGTGGTAGAGGTTGCAGGTTTGGGAGGTGTTGTCAAAGAAGCCTTGGCGAGTTGCTGCTGTGCATCCTGTGGATGGTACGCACTGCAGCCACAGTGCACCGGTGGTGAAGGGAGTGAATGTTTAGGGTGGTGGATAGGGTGCCAATCAAGTGGGCTGCTTTGTCCTCGATGGTGTCGAGCTTCTTGAGTGTTGTTGGAGCTGCACGCATCCAGGCAAGTGGAGAGTATTACATCACACTCCTGATTTGTGCCTTGTAGATGGTGGAAAGGCTTTGGGGAGTCAGGAGGTGAGTCACTCGCCGCAGAATACCCAGCCTCTGACCTGCTCTTGCAGCCATCGTATTTATGTGACTGGTCCAGTTAAGTTTCTAGTCAATGGTGACCCCCAGGATGTTGATGGGGGATTCGGCGATGTTAATGCCGTTGAATGTCATGGGGAGGTGGTTAGACTCTCTCTTGTTGGAGATGGTCATTGCCTGGCACATGTCTGGTGCGAATGTTACTTGCCACTTATCAGCCCAAGCCTGGATGTTGTCCAGGTCATGCTGCATGTGGGCACGCACTGCTTCATTATCTGAAGAGTTGCGAATGGAACTGAACACTGTGCAATCATTAGCGAACATCCCCACCTCTGACCTTATGATGGCGGGAAGGTCATTGATGAAGCAGCTGAAGATGGTTGGGCCTAGGACACTGCCTTGAGGAACTCCTGCAGCAATGTCCTGGGGCTGAGATGATTGGCCTCCAAAAACCACTACCATCTTCCTTTGTGCTAGGTATGACTCCAGCCACTGGAGAGTTCTCCCCCTGATTCCCATTGACTTCAATTTTACTAGGGGTCCTTGGTGCCACACTCGGTCAAATGGTGCCTTGATGTCAAGGGCAGTCACTCTCACCTCACCTCTGGAATTCAGCTCTTTTGTCCATGTTTGGACCAAGGCTGTAATGAGGTCTGGAGCCGAATGGTCCTGGCGGAACCCAAACTGAGCATCTGTGAGCATTGGTGAGTAAATGCTGCTTGATAGCAATGCCGATGACACCTTCCATCACTTTGATGATTGAGAGTAGACTGATGGGGTGGTAATTGGCCAGATTGGATTTGTCCTGCATTTTGTGGGCAATTTTCCACATTGTCGGGTAGATGCCGGTGTTGTAACTGTACTAGAACTGCTTGGCTAGAGGCACGGCTAGTTCTGGAGCACAAGTCTTCAGCACTACAGGTGGGATGTTGTCGGGGCCCATCGCCTTTGCTGTATCCAGAGCACTCAGCCGTTTCTTGATATCACATGGAGTGAATCGAATTGGCTGAAGACTGGCTTCTGTGATGGTGGGGATATCAGGAGGAGGCCGAGATGGATCATCCACCCGGCACTTCTGGCTGAAGATGAATCCAAAGGCTTCAGCCTTGTCTTTTGCACTCACGTGCTGGACTCTGCCACCATTGAGGATGGGGATGTTCACGGAGCAGCCTCCTCCTCCCGTTAGTTGTTTAATTGTCCACCACCATGTGGCAGGACTGCAGAGCTTTGATCTGATCCGTTGGTTGTGGAATCGCTTAGCTCTGTCTATAGCATGTTGCGTCCGCTGTTTAGCATGCCTGTAGTCCTGTGTTGTAGTTTCACCAGGTTGGCACCTCATTTTTAGGTGTGCCTGGTGCTGCTCCTGGCATGCTCTTCTACACTCCTCATTGAACCAGGGTTGATCCCCTGGCTTGTTGGTAATGGTAGAGTGAGGAATATGCCAGGCCATGAGGTTACAGATTGTGTTGGAATACAGTTCTGCTGCAGCTGATGGCCCACAGCACCTCATGGATGCCCAGTTTTGAGCTGCTAGAGCTGCTCTGAATCTATCCCATTTAGCACGGTGGATGGTGTCCTCAGTGTGAAGACGGGACTTTGTCTCCACAAGGACAATGCCGGTGGTCACTCCTACCAATACTGTCACGGACAGATGCATCTGCGACAGGTCGATTGGTGAGGACAAGGTCAATTAGGTTTTTCCCTTGTGTTGGTTCACCCCCCACCTGCCGCAGGCCCAGTCTGGCAGCTATGTCCGTCAGGACTCGGCCAGCTCGGTCAGTAATGGTGCTACTGAGCCACTCTTGGTGATGGACATTGAAGTCCCCCTACCCAGAGTACATTCTATGCCCTTGCCAACCTCAGTGCTTCCTCCAAGTGCTGCTCAACATGGAGGAGGACTGATTCATCAGCTGAGGGAGGGTGGTTGGTGGTAATCAGCAGGAGGTTTCCTTGCCCATGTTTGACCTGATGCCGTGAGATTTCATGGGATCCAGAGTCAATGTTGAGGACTCCCAGGGCCACTCCCTTCTGACTGGATATCACCACCGCCACCTCCGGTGGGTCTGTCATGCCGATGGGACAGGACATTCCCAGGGATGATGAGGGAAGAGTCTGGGACGTTGGCTGAAAGATATGATTCTGTGAGTATGGCTATGTTAGGCTGTTGCTTCACTAGTCTGTGGGGCAGCTCTCCTAATTTTGGCTCAAGTCCCCAAATGTTGGTGAGGAGGACTTTGCAGTGTCGACTGGGCTTGGTTTGCCTTTGTTGTGTCCGGTGCCTAGTGGTGCGATGCCTGGTGGTCCGTTCGGTTTTATTCTTATTATGACTTTCTGTAGCGAGATTGTACAACTGAGTGGCTTGCTAGGCCATTTCAGAGGGCAGTTAAGAATCAACCACATTGCTGTGGGTCTGGAGTCACATATAGGCCAGACTGGTTAAGGACAGCAGGTTTCTTTCCCTAAAGGACCTCAGTGAACCAGATGGGTTTTTACGACAATCCGGTAGTTTCATGGCCACCATTACTGACTTTTTATTCCAGATTTTATTTAATTAATTGAATTTAAATTCCCCAGCCGCCATGGCAGGATTTGAATTCATGACTGTAATTTTTCTGTAATTATGTATAAATAGTGTCTTTTTTACCCTTGGAGCCTGGGTTTGAATTTGACCTGGACTGATGAGGTGAGTCTTTTTGGGAACTTTAAGGCTCTGATGTGTAGTTTTAATCCACTTACCAAGAGGTGCAACAACCCAGCATAATCTACTTACAAATTGGCACTGAAAAAAGTAATCTTGATTAAGGAATTTGTGTGGGAAATGGAAAATTTCATACTGGTGCAAAGGGAGTTCTGTTCTGAGGTTTGGGTAGAGTAGCGAGACCTTTGCTTTGCATTGGCAGTGTAATAACCTGCTTGATACTGGGTCTGACTGCCAACAGTAGAAAAACTATTTCATTCCTTAGCAGTAAGATTCCTAACTGTGATCACAAAAATTCAAATAAAAACATACATGAATAAAAGATTGTTTAAATATTGTCTCCCTTCTCTTCCTCTTCCCCTCCCCCACCCCACAGCTGGAATGCAATAATGTTATCCTGTTCTGGCGCATTCAACGAATGTTAACTATTACAGCGAACACACTCCGACAACAGCTAACAAATACCGAAGGTAGGTTAAGGTCCTGTTTCTGATTAAATCTGCATTTGTAAGTGTTACTTATTGGAGCTTGCCATTGCATCAGTTTTTCTAAAAGTATTTTCTAATTTTAAAATCGTTGGGTGTTTGGAGATGTCAGTGGGTCATTGTGTATAAATGTTTTATATGCAATATCTATCCTTCACATCACTTTTGAGCAGTCTCATTAAGCGTTCAGAATCATGTGGCCCTTTCAAATGTTAATATTGACTTCTAGCAATCTTTGTGCCCAGAAGAATTAAAAAATCTCATCTGTGGTAACTGCTGCTTATTGGTTCTGGTAACCGTGTAATCATATCAAGGAATTACATGCATGGAGCAATTTCAACTAACCTTTTGGGGTTACAAAAAATTGTTTCAAAAATCTGTTAACATGGTTATAAAGAAATTGGGAGGGAAGGATTTAATATTTTCGTCCATTTATTTTAAAACCAATATAAATATGTGATACAGGCAGCTGAGCAATAGAATAGGAAATATATAAAAATGTATTTATTACTATACATATAATCAATATACTTTCGCTGGAGTGTAAATGCGTTTCAGCCGAACTTCTGCTAAAGACATGGTGGAAAAGTGAGAGAAACTGCATGGAAATTCCCGCTGTGTATTTTTCTCCATATGTAATGTTACAGAAGATCAACTAATAAATGAATATAAATTTCTGCCTACACTATTGTGTTTGAATGTCATAATGTTTAAAATCTATCTGACTGAGTGTGAGCGAAGTATACTTTCATGTTAATGTAAGACTCTTCAGATACTAATGTTTCTAAGGCACTCAAAATAATACTTTGAATGTTCGGGTTTACTTTGGAAAATCTTGTGCAATACCTTGCCAGAGTTTAAGTATTTTCAGCAATTCTGTAATTGTGAACTGCAACATCTATATCTGTTTTAAAAAGCCTTGCGACTAGTGCGTCTTCATCCTACACATGACGTCAAACTTTGTTACAAATGCAAAACAATCTTGATTTTTTTTAAAAAGAGAGGAAGGCAAGTCATTGACCTACAGCCTGAGGGTTTTCAAATAATTGCAACTGCTCTCTAATTGACCTCGGTAGTTTATAAGTAGCTATAATTACCTGGATTTGTCCATTTAAAGCAGCTGCCTTAAAAGTACAGGCCATGTTAGCAACTAAATATCACAACTGTGCTCCAGACATGAGGCTATCTATGAGCAACACCACTAAATTTGAATTGAAATTCAAATAAACTGAAATTGTTTTGCATTCCCCACATAATCCTAAATGAAAAGGTGAATTAGTTAGATGTTGGTGCTTGTAGATTGGCAGAGGTTATGTTAGTAAAATGATGCATATAGTGTGTCCTACTTTATTTTATTTGAAAACAATGGGTTGTTCTGCATCTGAATAATATCAATTTATTATCATGTTCAGATCCCACTTAAATTACATATCATCTTGGGTGCAAATTTCTATATGTTTTCTGTCCTCTGAAAGTAGTAAGTAGAAAGCCAATTGGTCTTCCATTCTATGCCATCTTAGAAATGTGACCTAACACGTTGGGTAGATACTTTGATAATTGCTGATCTATGCTCATTTTTTGACTTTGCCCAAAGGAAGTATGTACATGTGATCATGTTATCATCTCCATGAATTTTATTTTTGCATTTTGTCATGGTACCATTGTACGAGAGAACGGACAATTTTGTGAGAAAAAAGTTCAGACAGGAGCCATTCTGCGTTAAGCATATTGATGCATTTTCAGTTAAAATGAATGTATTTGCATTTAATTCTTAATTAACTAATGGTATAATCAAAACTGGATGATGATAAACAAGGGGTGCAAGTTATATCCAACTCATTTGCAGCTGGAGCATTATCAGGCTAGTTGACTTATGGAATATAACCATTTCCAGTTGGTCATTTTCATATATCCCATGCAAATGCCGTGGAAGTAATTAGGAAGATGGCTAGAATTTTAATTGTACTTTTTTTTTAACAGTGCTGTTAATAAAACTGAAGGATTCAGACTAGTCCATTGTTTATGGATTTTGAATGATAAATGATGTTAATACTGAAGGGGAATTTTATTTTTATGGACAACTATATAACCTGGATAAGTTCCAGCACTTTTTTTCTTTGTATTTTTAATTCTGTAATTTAGAGAGCTCGTCCATATCAGGTATTTCAGATGGTAAATGGGGACATTTATTGTCTGGGGTGACATAGGCCAAGAAAATCCTGACAACATTGACAAAAAATGTATACACTTACCAGAGTAGTCCTCACTTGTATCACCCTAGACCATTTGCTTTCGAGGTTAGTGGCTTGACACAGGCTCTGTGTTGGTACTATGTAAATTGGGTTACTTGAAAAATGAACTGTCCAACAAAAGTTTTCACCTAAGAGTCCTCTGCTATAAGTACTTTGTCGTGGATCTCAGATCTCTTTCATCCATCACTGTAGTTTTATAGGCTGCTAATGGTATCGGCAAGAGAAGTAAGAAAGAGTATTCAGGAGAAGTATTGTAGACTTCCATATACTGATTTCAACAACATTCATCACAGATCTTAATTTTAATCATGGAAAAATGTTATTGCATATGTAATTTTCTGTTTTTAAAAAAAGTAAAGGGAGAAATCTAAAGCAGGGTGTAAAATACGAAAGAGGAAAGTTTTCTGAAAGTCTCTTTTGTAAAGGGTGATATTGGTATATAATAGGCTCTTTGTCATGCAATAATAAGCTGGGTTGTAGTTCATTTCACTCTTCAGTAACTGACAACTATCTGTGCTAAGATAAATACCTGCTGATAGATATCGTTTGTCACCTAGCTGGCATCAGTGAGCAGCATGTTCTAAAAGTGACTCAAAACAATTCCACTGCATTGCTAACATTACAACAGCTATTTAATGGATGCAAAGTTACACATTTAAGTCCTTTAGTTACAAGTAAATGGGCAAAAACCACTCTTTTTTGTCAAGAGATAAAAACTAAATGGTTATGTTTTCCATCAATACCAGTGAGACGCCTTGAAAAGAATGTGAAGGAAGTGTTGGAGGACTTTGCTGAAGACAATGGTAAAAAAATTCAGCTGTTGACAGGAAGGAGAGTTCAACTAGCAGAGGACCTCAGTGAGTAATACTTTATACTCGTGTGTTGTCTGATTACAGTATTGCATTAACTCAAGGTGATCTCAAACTGAGTGAAGTATTTTCACTAACCTGTCTCGAGTCCAATTAATGTGGTAAATTAACATTCAGACAAATATACTGTTTTGATTTGCCTCCATGCTCATTACACCGGCCAGGGTGAGACTCACCTGACTTGCCGAGGTGGGAGTTTTGGATTGGAGTAAATAGTACACTTTAGTGTAAACAGGAATCAAGGCAGACATTTTTGCCTGAAAGCAGCTTCAAATAAGGTAATAATATGAACTTACATTTTGATTTATTTTTGTCATAAATTAATTACAGCTGTTAGCCATCATTCGGTTATGAATTTTTACCAAAATGTTTTTAGGGTACATCATTAAACAGTATCATTTGTTTTTAAATAACTTATAGTTGAAAGAATTTCTTCATCTATAAGTAACTTTTTAATTTTAATTATTATAGTCAAATTTATATATCTTATAAAGTGTTGCCTCTACAGCTTTCCTTGTATTCTCTCATCACGGTCTGCCTCTTTCCACATGTCTTTCTCATGAGTGAATGGTTTTAGCTTAAATATGGGTTTCTACTGGAAGTCTTGTTTGGTGTCTCATGAAAATGATATTCTGTATTGTTTTGGTTGATCTATAAGTTGCATTAGCGGAGAACAAGATAGCTACAGATAGGTATGCACTGTTTATAATCCTCACAACTGGCCTTTACAATCTCATGGGGGAGGAAAGTAATCTGCAGTTCTGTCTCTGATCAATAAGTGGCAGCATTTACTATATTCAAAACGATCCAGTCAGTCGTCATGTAATAGTACTGAGCATGCATTTTCTAGGCATGAAATTAATCATGCTTTGGCTGTGTTATTAAGAAACTTGCCAATTTCTTGGGTAAGTTTAATTGGTCATTATAAAAATCTAATTATAGCTTTGCAGTGTACTTTAACTTGTATTTGGTTACTGCGACTGAAATGTTTGAATTATGCAATTAATAGAGCAATACTTTAGGCATCTTTTAATCGCTATTTTAACCATTTGTCCCCTCTATTGTCATGGCCCGTTTCCTCTGCACCTCTATCTTTGAGAGTAAACAAAAATGGTGAATGTCTCTGCTAGTTAGAGCACGAGTAATGTGTACGCTGTTGGCAGGGCACCTTTTTAGGCCAGGGTAGTGAATTGCTGAGCTTTTCCATACTGTTTGATGCATTGCTGCACTAAGTTCCCCTCAGTAGCTAATGAATCTTATCTCTGTCAAATTGACTGACTGTACTTGGGATTTTACTGTTAACGTGGATCATTAAGTAGAGATAGTAAGATTAATCTCTTGTGTGTTTTCTCTTTGTGCTGTAGATTTAAACAGAAACTATTTTATGGCTTGGGTAACAAAATATGAATAAAAGTCTGATGGACTTACTGATGATTAAGTTGAGGCAGAACATAATGATGCCTTGGTGTAATAGAAGATGATATGTTTTCTCAAACTCGCGATAACCTACTGGCCCAGAAATTGCTCGGAGCGGCGAACCAACAGTGCTCGCCTCTCCGTAGATTTATACTAACCCACAGGTTGCAGCATTTTTGACTCGCTGCAAAGAGTTTCTGCAAGCTTGGAAAGTAAAATCTGGGAAGTGAAAGGTACAACATTAAAATCATTTGTAAAAACAGTTATAGACAGCGAAAAAAGAAAGGGTAAGAAATAATCAAAGTAAATAAAAGAGACAGAGGGGAAAAGTTTTTTAAAAAAAAGTTTTTTAAATTTTTTAATTTAAAAAAAAAATTTGAATGACCAAAAACAATTAAAATAAGGAGTAATGAGACGCCACATTTTTAAAAGTTAATTTTTAGTTGTTTAGCAGTCATTAAGACATACCAAGCTATTAAAACTCAGTTTAGACCTGGTATTTTTAAGCATAACGGTTTTGTGGCGATATTAGTTACTTTCCAGCAGAGCAGTTGAGCAATTTGGCATTGGTCCCTTGTTTCCACTGATTCCAGCCGGTGATATCCCTATAATTTGAAGCTGTCATAGCGTCGGCGAACCAGGAGGAGCAAGTTCCGGATTTCCACGTTTGACTGCGCAAGTGCGAGCGCCAGAACTTGCTCCTCGATTTCACCATTAACAACGGTGAGCGCTGTTGAGTTCACCATTCTTTTCGAAGCAATTTCTGGGCCAATCTGTTAGCTTGAATGACTTCAGGTACTGTTAATTGGTTAGGTGTAATTTTTCCTGCTGATGTGGTTATTTAGGGTAAGGTTCTTCACACATTTCTACAGAACATGTGAGGGAGTACAGCTGTTGATTTTTTTTTTAATCATTCATTATGTTATTGCCTATAGAAAGAATGGCTGTAATTTAAAAAAATTGTTGATGTTCTCTGATGAATTGAGCTCTACAGTCTGTGATATAAAAAATTTTGATGTTGTAAATTCATTCATGAAAATATTTCCAGAAAAATCTAATTTAGAACATTGATGGAATACTACAATCGCTTCTGTACAAGGTCTATGCTACAAGCCTCAATTTAAATAAAATGCTATGTCTGTGAAACCCCCTTAAAGGCTTAATTGAAAATATAATAATACTGAATGTCAGAAACTAAATATAAAACCATATAGCAATTTATTCACACAGAGGTTAGTACTTTTTACAAGATGATTTGTTTCTCCCATTTGTTTTCATAGCATTTAGCAAAGGAAAAGAAAAAGACTTGCATATATATAGCATCTTTCACAACCTCAGGACATCCCAAGGGGTTTTACAGCCAATTAAGTACTTTTGAAGTAATGTGGGGAAACACAGTAGCCTGTTCCAGCAATGAGATACATGACCAAATAATCAATTTTAGTGATGTTGGTTGAGGGTTAAATATTGGCCAGGACACTGGGAGAATTCCCCTGCTTTACTTTGAATAGTTCCATCCCGCAGAAAGGGCAGATATGGCCTCGGTTTAACGTTTCATCCAAAAGACTGTACCTCCTTCAGTACTGCACTGAAGTGTTAGCCTGGATTATGTGCTCAAATCTCTCGAGTGGAGCTTGAAACCACGACTTTCTGCCTCAAGTGAGAGTGCTACCACTGAGCCAAGGCTAACACTTTAGTAGTCTAAAGTTAAAGCAATATTGCAATAGTTATGGTACTTTACACATTTGATAGAAGTGTAAGTAGATTTTAGCTGTACATGCATTAAAGAGCATGACAGTTTATTGACATTTTAATTGTTTTTTATCAGGCCTGATATTTGAATATAGAGGGATGTTGTCAATCGGGTAATGTTTTGCAACAAGGTGCTAATGTGATTTTTTTACTAAAAATATTTATAATTGTGTTTTTTTAATGAATAATATGGGGTACTCTAACCCCTCACCCCCCCCTCCCCCACCACCGCCTTACTCAAGCTCCAAACATAGGACCAGAGAGAATTTTGATCAATCTTAATCCCCTGTGCAGCTACTGCCTGATGAGACTTGTGGCTGGTAAGGCTTGTACGGAGTAGTGTGGAGACCAAGGATAGCATCTCTGCATAGATGGAAAAATAGAACACAAAATCTGCCTAAACAGAATTGTCTGATCCCAGTTATTGCAGGGGCTGAACCTGCCTGACATCTATTCAGAACTAGCAAAGCAATGTAGCTTATTTTTGTGTCTTCATTCATTGCATTCCATTCCAATTATCTAATTATAAATGGTTACATTTCAACTTTTAACCAATCATGGACCATGGGCAATAAATATTACCTGCTAAATGATGAGTTTCCCATATTTTTCCAGAAACAAAGGAAATACCGAATCAAAGTAGTGAGCGAGTTTGAGTCCTACCCCAAGACTTGAGCGCATCATCTTAGCTGACACAATGCAGTATTGAAATGTAGAAAATAGGAGCAGGAGTAGGCCATTCGGCCCTTCGAGCCTGCTCTGCCATTCAGTACGATCATGGCTGATCCTCTATCTCATTACTATAGTCCTGCTCTCTCCCCATACCCCTTGATGCCTTTTGTGTCTAGAAATCTATCTAGCTCCTTCTTAAATATATTCAGTGACTTGACCTCCACAGACTTCTATGGTAGAGAATTCCACAGGTTCACCTCCCTCTGAGTGAAGAAATTTCTCCTCATCTCAGTCCTAAATGTCCTACCCCGTATCCTGAGACTGTGAACCACTCGTTCTGGACCTCTCAGCCAGGGGAAACATCCTCCTTGCATCCAGTCTGTCCAGCCCTGTCAAAATTTTATGTTTCAATGAGATCCCCTCTCATTCTTCTAAACTCGAGTGAATACAGGCCGAGTCGACCCAATCTCTCCTCATACGACAGTCCTGCCATCCCAAGAATCAGCCTGGTGAACCTTCGCTGCACTCCCTCTAAGGCAAGTATATGCTTTCTTAGGTAAGGAGACCAAAACTGCACACAATACTCCAGGTGTGGTCTCACCAAGGCCCTGTATAACTGCAGTAAGACATCCTTGCTCCTGTACTCAAATCCTCTTGCAATGAAGGCCAACATACCATTTGCCTTCCTAACTGCTTGCTGCACCTGCATGTTTGCTTTCAGTGACTGGTGTACAAGGACACCCAGGTCCCTTTGTACATCAACATTTCCCAATCTATCACTATTTAAATAATACTCTGCCTTTTTGTTTTTTCTTCCGAAGTGGATAACTTCACATTTATCCACATTACACTGCATCTGCCATGTATTTGCCCACTCACTCAACTTGTCTAAATCGCCTTGAAGCCTCTTTGCATCCTCCTCACAACTCACGATCCCACCTAGTTTTGTGTCGTCAGCAAACTTGGAAATATTACATTTGGTTCCCTCACCCAAATCATTGATATATATTGTGAATAGCTGGAGCCCAAGAACTGATCCCTGCGGTACCCCACTAGTCACTGCCTGTCACCCCAAAAAAGACCCATTTATTCTTACTCTTTTCAGTCTGTTAATCAATTTTCAATCCATGCCAGTATATTACCACCAATCCCACGTGCTTTAATTTTGCACATTAACCTCTTATGTGGGATTTTATCAAAGGCCTTCTGAAAATCCAAATACACCACATTCACTGGTTCTCCCTTATCTATTCTACCAGTTACATCCTCAAAAAACTCCAACATGATTGCCCTTTCATAAATCCATGTTGACTTTGTCTAATCCCGTTGATATTTTCTAAGTGTCCTGTTATCACATCCTTTATAATAGACTGTAGCATTTTCCCTACTACTGATGTTAGGCTAACCAGTCTGTAGTTCCCTGTTAGCGCTCTCCCTCCTTTTTTAAATAGTAAGGTTACATTTGCCACCCTTCAATCTGCAGGAACTGTTCCATAATCTATAGAATTTTGGAAGATGACAACTAATGCATCCACTATTTCTATGGCTATCTCTTTTAGTACTCTGGGATGCAGATTATCAGGCCCTGGGGATTTATCGGCTTTGAGTCCCATTAATTTCTCCAGCACTTTTTTTTACTAATACTGATTTCCTTTAATTCCTCCTTCTTACGAGACCCTTGGTTCCCTAGCATTTCTGGAAAGTTATTTGTGTCCTCTTCTGTGAAGACAGAACCAAAGTATTTGTTTAATTGCTCTGCCTTTTCCTTGTTCCCCATTATAAATTCTCCTGTTTCTGACTGTAAGGGACCTACATTTGTCTTCAATAATCTTTTTCTTTTACATACTTGTAGGAGCTTTTACAGTCCACTTTTACATTTCTTACAAGTTTACTCTCATGCTCTTTTCCGTCTCTTAATCAATCTCTTGGTCCTTTTTTGCTGAATTCTAAACTGCTCCCAATCCTCAGGCTTGCTACTTTTTCTGGCAACTTTATATGACTCTTCTTTGGATCTAATACTATCTTTAATTTTTTTTTGTTAGCCATGGTTGAGCTGCTTTACATTTTGTGTTTTTGCTCCAGAAAGGAATGTGTAATTGTTGCAATTCATGCATTCGTTCCTTAAAGGTTAGCCATTGCCTATCCACCGTCATGCCTTTTGATGAAGCTTCCCAATCTATCATAGCCAACTCACTCCTCATACCTTCATAGTTTCCTTTGTTTAGAATTAGGACCCTAGTTTCGGATTGGACTATTTCACTTTCCATCTTAATGAAGAATTCTATCATGTTATGGTCACTCTTCCATAAAGGACCCTGCACAACAAGGTGAGGGTGCGGTGCATTGCTTAATGTGCCATTCCTTGAATGAGATGTTTAAACTGAGGCACTTTCTGCTTCTTCAGATGGATGCTAAAATCTGCAGGAAATGATATTCACTTAAGTTGTTATTTCAAAGAGTATGGCGTCCTCCTGATATCCTAGCCAAAGTTTTCCCCTCAGGCAACACCACCTAACATTAACTGGTCATTAATCGCATTGGGTTTGTGGAACTTCTTGTGCGCAAATTGCTTGTTGCATTTGGTTACCTAACAATTGTCACTCCGTTTCAAAGTATTTCATTGTATTTGAAGCACTTTGAGATATTTCTGAGAGATGCAAAAAGGTGCTACACTTCATCACTGTATTTATTCCAGAGTAGATTGCTTAGAACAAGATCATGGGGGGTAATTTTAAACCCCAAGAACGGGTGGGTTGGGGGGGCAGGTGGGAGTTGAAAATAGTCATTTTTTGGGTTGCAACCGCAAAATTTTCAGACTTTGCATTCCCAGTGGGAAGCCTGTACTTTTACGCTCCGATGTTAAACTCAGAAATAAAGCTGGGATGCAGTCATGACCCAAAAAACAACTATTTTTGACTCCCACCTGCTCCCAACCCAACCGTTCTTTGCGTTTAAAATCACCCCCATGGGGTCTCTGTGTCATTGTTACTGATTCACTGTACCAAAGGATTTTAGAGCAGCAGAGGCCTGAAAATGGATTGCCTGCTCTCTTGAGAAATGGTATGTGGCACAGAAAGGACATTGTGGAAGCACCAGGTGTAAGGTAAAGAAATGGGTGAGGGAAAAACTGTTTTAAAAAAAAATTAGGCTCCTATTCCAGAACATAACACGTTTTAAAGCACACAACTTGGAGGACTCTTTCTACTTTAAGAAATTTTAACCATTTTGCTTGCATGTCTAGGCTTGTTCCTTTGTGCATGTTTGCTTCTTGCACTGATAATGTTACTGCATCTTGGCAACTTTGCTGCAGGAAATGTTATTCACTTAAGTTGTAAAGAAACCACAAAGAAAATAATAAATTAAGAGCTCCATGTTACCAACTGGGGATTTGGTAATGATTTTGAAAGGAGAAATCAAATCTCTCTCTTGCTTCAATGTCAGCTGTGTTGTTGGTATTCTAATCTTATCAGCAAATGATGAATAGCTGTTTATGCACTGCTGTATGTGACGTTGGGTTTACAATGACTGTCTTTTTTCGTTGTTGATAATGTTGGCATGTCTGGACTTGGTGATGGTTGGAGTTGCATAACTGGGCCGTGGTTGCTACCCACATAAGTTACACAAGACATTCAACTGCACATCATAAAGGGAACAGTTAGCTTGAAGAAAGGATTATTTTTGCTTACATGCTCATGATAACTAATCTAGCATAGGCAATTAGCACTGCCTGATATAAGTAAGGAGACTGTAACATTGCTGCCTGGGATGTATCAAAATGAGAAACTTTTCCATAGACTGGACAGTTCATCAGTGTTATGCTTATTTAAACAAAAAGGTTTTCACCACAGCTTATCATGTTTTAGAAAGTTCTCTTGAAATGAAAGGCTTCACAAAACTATACTGCAATAAATATAACATGCTTATGGTGTTAAATAAAATCTTGTTGTCCTGAGCTCATGTCTTAATGTCATATTTGTCTTCTAGATTCCTTGGTTTTCACGAAATTAGAGTATAATTTGCACTAATTAAACAAATGAATGTCAATAGCAGTATGGCTAAATAAGCCTTTCTTACAACTTCGCTGCAATAACTGGTCTGCAAGTGTGGATTTCTTGCACAAGGTGGCAACCGAGTTTTCCCTATCCTTTGATGTAGAATCAGAGAAGTGGAGAGCAGCACGTCAGGCCTCTTGCCTTTGTTTACTGTTTGTTGCATTACATCACACAGGCAGCAATTGTTTTCTTGTCTCTTTTATGTCCTTTGCTGTGTGCTCCCTAACTTGGTAGTTTAAAGAACATGCCCAAACTTGTTCTTTCTCTTTCTGTTTGGGTTGCATTTCCGTTAAAACTATTAGAAGTGTTTAGGTTTTAAAGACTCTTGGCAACAGCTTTTGTTGATGATTCAAGTGTATGGTTATTAACGAAAGACTGCTCATGTAGGAGGCTCAGAATGTAATGTAATGGCCGTTACCTTTCAGAGTGCTGAATTTTCTTTGTATCCTTTAGCACGCAAACGTCCTACACAAAGCAGGTTCCAAACAGCTGTTCTGCCGAATGTTAACACAATGAAAATGACATATGCAAGCCAAATAATTCTTCATTAATAAAGGGCTGAATTCCAACTTCGTATACTTTAAAGCCTGAAACATCAAGGGACAGAGATAGCGAGTAAAGTATTCAAAGACCTGGGATATTGGCTAAAAGGCAGTAGCAAATATTCTGAAATTTGGTTTATTTACAGAAATTGCCCTTGGTTTATTATTAAAGATAATGGCTGGGGTTGTCTACTTCTGTGCTCGCAAGTCTGTGACTTTTCACTCTTTCACTTTAATGAGCAGAAAATTGCAGACTGGTCAATATAAATCCGGAAAACCCTGGCCGTAATGAACACATATACTGGGGTAAATGGTAATATGTGATTGACTTGCTATACGAGTCAGTTTGAGTGCAGAAATTAAATTGAAATACCAGTTTCCTCCATAAAGTGTGACTGCAAAAACTCATGCCTAGGATCATGAAAAATCATCAGTTAAAAAGCATATTTTAAAGACAAATTTATTCTAGCTTTGTCAAAAGTAAGTGATTTTTGTTTAAAAGAAGGAACCTATACAAGTTTTCCTGAAAGCATTTAATTTGAAAATGGATATGGATTTTGTCAATTTTCTCTCCTTTCCTGAAGATGCTGTCACCTGCCTGGCTATGGTTCCCAGGTTCCATACGATACCTCATGCAATTGACTGTTCTTTATGCATAATTCTAGGCAGTGAGTGTTGGCAGGCCATTCAACAGTGGAGAACATCATAGGCACAGTCAAAATTTTCACCACAGTGAAAACTTTCCAGCAGGAGGCATTGAATTGGAGTGGGGCAATTACATTTTTTCTTTCTCCCAGCTACAATTGCAGTACCCCAACTGTTGCCCAACTGAGATCAGTTAACTCAACACAGACCTGGAATCAAAAGTACATGTGACCTTTTGGTCTATTTCATTTAGTGCTGCACTATACAATGTCTTTACCTACTAGGTCAATGGGGGAACATGGTGTGCCTTTAATTAAAAAGTGTAATTTTAATCCGTGTAGATCTCCCTATAAATTATAATTTGATTTGATTGGTCACCACATTGTAAACCAAAAATGTAATATGTTTCTTCCTGAAAGAAATATATAATACATGTATGAAAAATAAATAAGAGGCAAGAATGTTGGCTTAAAATTTCATCTCTTTTTACTTCCACAGTGATTTTGGAAAGCTAGTTGGTAAACAAAGTGAAACTGGATAAATATCTAGTTTAGAATGTGGTTGAAGGTGATAAGGATAAGTAGAGACCTAGATGATCTAATGCCCTATAAAGCACATCAGTTCCTATGCTGTTGAGATCATAAAAATGCCATCTGTAGAGTACAGCCCTCCGTAGGTGAACAGTTTTGATTGTAATGTAAAATTGATTATTTGAAATTTATATAGAATAATAGAATAAAGCAATTTAAGAAAAAAACTGATAGCTGTAAGAGCTTGAAATTAATGAGATTAGGATTCTCAGAACATTTTCTAATGGTCACAAGTTCACAGTAAGACTGTCCACAATTTAAAACAAATCAGCATCAAGTTGGCAGTCTTGCTTTCTTCACAAGAAATGGTAAAATCCACACTTGTGTATTGCAGTTTCTAAGATTGGGGTTAAAGTACATTGTTGGGATAGAGAAGATGGAACTATTTCCTACATCTAATCTATGTTGTATTTTACTTAAAAGTTCTTAAACTGAATGCCAAAAGTGTTCCACTGGCATAGAGCTGGACCATACAGCCATAGAATACGTTTATCTTAATTATTGTAAGCAAAATTTTTAAATGGTTGAAGTATTTTCCATTTTAAGTATTTCCAAGAATATCAAAACTAAGCAACGAACACTTCCGTTTCAATAGTTGAAGCCTGAAGACGTTTTTCTGGAGTGATGAAGTAAGAAGTGATGTCTGAATTACAAATTTAGAGCCCTGAATTTTAAATTGAGTAGAGGAATACTGTGGAGAGAGTTGCAAGGCTAATTTAATCAAGTAGACCTGTTAATGTGATAGATTGCAAGAGTGAACCTCAAATTCTTTAGGAACATCAGAGAATCCCAGGACTGAATTGCAACCGTTAATTCTCTTTTTTACATATACACTATATTTTCAAGGTATAACAACAATGGGTGACCCCTGCTAAACCCTGAAATTCAATGGCCCTGGGGGCGCAAAGATTAATTATCTAGGCAGGTGGAGCAGGATTTGGGGGGTGGCCTGGTAACACCTGGTCTCAGCCCTTGGATCGTAGAAAACTTTACTAGAAGTGGGAGCAGACGCTTTATGTGTCCACCTCTTCAGAGAAAAAGGCGGGACCACATCATCCACTGGAATGCATACCTGTTCTGCCTTTTGCCCCCAATACTATGTATCTGCCAGAACCTGATCCTGACAGAAATGTGGCCCGCTTTCATTGCAAAGGCAATTGGTTGCAATTGGGAAAGCAGCAAATTCAAAATTAGGTTTTTTTAAAAAAAAAGATTTTGGCTGCCCCAATTGTCCCATGTGCGTTGCTGCAGTAATGACCATCATTTCCTCTCTTTCCCCCCCCCCCCTGCTCCCCCCGATAAAGTACTAGAAGTGTCAAAAGATTACAAGATTTGGAACAGAGTTGCATTCATGAAATTCTGCTACACCCTAGATATGTCCCCAGGAGGCTGCCATGGGAATTTCTAGACTCTGTTTTACAACTGCTCCAACCATGAAGAATAATACCATAAGAATGGCAAATTCATTTGGAATCAGGATCACGATGATCAGCACAAAAAAGTATCTTGATTCACAGAAACAGTCCAGCATTTTTCAGAATGTTGAGGAATGCAGTCAGCTCCTGGGATCTAAATTTAACTACTGCAGTAGAGGCAAGTTACTTATTCAAGGTATCCTTAGAAGTGTGGAAGTCCACAATAGTTATGAGCAAATGAATCACAAAGTAGCTAACAGTAGCTTGGATGGAGATCTGTGCCATGCTGAAAGAGCATCTGGATATGGCAGCCTTCTGTTTATTCTAGGGCAACTATGAATTGAAAACAGTTGCCATGAGTGGACTCGAGGCCTGGTGTATGATTGATATCAGCAAAATAAGCCAACTATTTCATGACCTTTCAGCATATTGTATACAAATTCCACATCACATAAACATGATCTGTTCGGCCCAACTGTATTTTCTAAATTCCAGTATAAATCCCCCCCTTCTCCCCTCTCAGACTGCATCTCCATAAATTTAAAAATTCCTAACAAACACATTTCCACATTGAACTCCACATCAATAGAAATTTTAAAAGGAACATGGAAATCAGTCTTTGGCCACTAGCTAACTCAACAAAAATAGCAATTAAGTACTTTTGAATTGTAGTCCCTGTTGTAATTTAGGGAAAAATTATGCCTGATTGTGTCGCAGTTTGAGAAGACAATTCTTGTAGATAAAGGAAAAATAATTTCCTAAGAGTATTTCATGGTAGCTGAAGTCTTCAAAACACTAAGCTTCCCTGGTGGATAGTGGTTTACTCAGCTCAAGTCGCTGAAGATGAAGGATTTTATGCCGAAACCTTGAGGTAATTGATGAGGAGTCTGACATGGAATTGCAGGCGTGAAACAGAACATCACACAGCCAGGCTCAGTCTTTAGAACCTAGTCACATCATTTAAAGTCATGGATGGAGAGAAATGATGAATTGTTACATGACTAAAAGCCTATTTACTAACCATTAATCTGAACCTGGACTGCTGGCATCCAAAGCTTTGATGCCTTTGGCCCCATGCAGTACTTGTAACTTTTTTAGAAGATGCATAGGATTCCAGTGCAGTGATCAAGTGACCTGACTTGATGTAAACTAAAAAGCCACAGTTTGTGATTGAGCAGGATCTTTTAATTGAAGATTAACTCATACTGGTGAATGAGTTCAGCTTAGCAGCAGAGCGGGAAATCAACAAATGGAAAGGAAATCAGACCCAGGAAATAAAACATATGAAATACTTATATTTATACAATATCATATCACATCAAAACATCTCAAAGTGCTTCACACAATTAATTTTTTTTAAAGAGTGCAGTAACTGTTGTTATGTAGGCAACTATTTTGCAGCAGCAGTTTTCTGCAAAAAGCGATGGAATGAATGAGCAACGTATTGATGTAGTGGTATCAGTATAAATGGTATCAAAACTAAGAGATGGTTCAGTATCCCATCACATTAGTGTATTTACCCACAGTCATCCAAAGAGTTTTGACAAATAAACTTGAGACTGATCAGTCAATGCTTTGTTTAAAATTGTATATGATGTAAACAGTTGTATAAAATTTGCAGTATTTTGGAATAGGTCTGTGATTTACCTATTGACATTAACTGTTTAAAAAATAAAGTTGTTAAGGTCTTAAATGCCTTCACTTTATTTTCCTAAATGTTACGGTGCATCTTTGAACACAAAAAAGGTCAAACTTCTTAACCATTCCTCTTGGTGATTGTTTTAAATGCTAGATTGTGGAACAATCCATCTCACTGCCCTGTTATGCTCCCATTTTTTGTTAGCCAATCTGGGCTGTAATTTGTAACTCAAATTCTAGGCTATATATCATCTCCCCTTGACATGCTTTTGGATTTTCATAAATTATACTTTCTTTTAATTTAATTTCTGCAACATAATTGCTGCCCCAGGATTTTTTGCCACTAATATTTTTGGTGCAGCTGGAATTTTAGTTTGCTTTAATTTTAACCACTTTCAGCTTGCTAAAATGTTGCCTCTTTTTAACACCCTTTTGCAGTCATCTCCCCTCTGTTCATTTGCTCTTCCCTCCCCCTTCCTCCAAATGAGCTGTTTGTTGGTAAGGCCATGCAGTGTAAACACTAAAATAGTGGAATGGTCCAGGATATTAGAGTTCAATCTGATAAACAATGCCACAGTTTGTGTTTGGTTCCCTCCAAAGAGTGGTTGTTACCTTTGATTTATTACAGTTTCACCAATGCATTTCTTAGAGTTGCACTTCCAGTCAAAGATTTGACAAATGGAGATTTATGCTATTTGACAGCAGGATGGGAACCACGTTCCCTTTTGTAACAGCCGAGGAAAAAAAGGGCTTTTCCAGCTTCCAGCAATGTGTTTGTAGTCTTGACCCCTTTCATATGCTGGGAATGTACAGCCAGGAGATAAATGGCACCTCCCTTGTGTTTTCTTGACCTGCTGACTGTCCATTCACTTCCCATCTGTTTTTTAGCCCACAAGGAATGGGTTGATATAAATCTTTCTTCTCAGGAGATAAATGATGTTCTGGATCTTAAAGGGCAGCACATTGGGTGGTTTCTCTTTTTAAAAGCTCACTAGTTTTTCTCTGAGCCACATCGACTTGAAAACTCTGCCTTATGAACTAGGTGTTAGAAGCGGAGAGAAAACAGTGGGTACCTCTGAGGTTGTGCATAAGCTTTTACTTTTGTAAAGGACTCTTTGTCAACACCAGTAAATCATAGCCTTGTTCACTTTGCAATGTGACTATTGGATAAGTTGAAAGGAAAAAAAACGATTGAGTAAAAAGTGAAAATTTTATTTTCAGCATTAAGATGTGTTACCAGTCAACTTTGCACTTCATAGGACTAGCATACTTGTTTAAAATTTAGGAATGCATTTCTGATAATGGATTCCAAATAAAAGCAGTATTTAATATTCAACATTGACACACACTATAATTGTATTGCTTTGACATTCTCTTTATAAATATTTAGGCAGCAAATGTATATTGTTTTTACCTTTATAACTAAATAAATCATCTTACGTGGAAAAAAATCATCTTGGCTGTAAAAGGATATAGAATAGGCTACAAAAATAAAAGGAGAAAATTATTAGTTTTGATTTATAGTCTGAATTTGAAATATGCAGTAAAACAATGGCATGATGTGCTGCAGCCTTGTATTAGCATAGCAGAGAAATTGCTTGAATAGTTTATATTTTTTAAAAATTGTATATTCTATATTGGAGGAATAAATTTGATCCTTTTAGGTAGAAATTACTTAGTTTATACAAATTTAGATCATGTGATATGGGTGCATTCCCAGGCTGTCTGTTTTTGTCTTTATCAGTTGATCCTGTAGTGTCACACACAGGAAGTAGAGATCAAATGTAGTTTTCAGGTGAAACGGGGTTAGAGGCCAGGATATAACTCGACCAGGGCACATAGACATAATTCAGGTGTTAGTTTTAAGTCTTGTATTCTATCTTTATTTTTGTATAGCACTTTGATTTGATAATGAAATAGCAATTTGTATGGCCGTTCAGGGAGCAGAGAAGTTACTCTGCAATTCAGGTTGAGGAGCAGGGAGACACAAAACTGAGGCATTGCATTGTCACCATTGATGGGCGGGAGTGGGGGAAAGAGTGGATGGACGTCTAAGGGTGAGGTGAATGACAGCAGAGCAATGGGGAGGGGGAATATATGGGGGTTGAGTAGGTTGTTGAATGGATAAGCGATGGGAGTGAGAGGATGGTAGGAAGGAGAAGGGGACACAGTGGGAGGGAGAGGATAGGAGAAAACACCCTTGAAGGAGGGGATGAGAAGGGAGCCACTGAGGCCCACATTTTACCCACAACCTCCACCCAAATACAATGGGTGGGGGCGGGGGGGAAGAGAGTATGGATGGAGGGTTAAGGATGAAGTGAATGACAATAGAGCAAAGGGGAGGGGGAATATATGGGGGTTGAGTGGGTTGTTGAAAGGATAAGCAATGGGAGTGAGAGGGAGAGTGCAATTAAAGCGTGACAAGTTTACATTGGCAGTTTTAATTCTAAATGTGAAAATAGGAATTTATAATAGAACTACACGTAAGATTTTTAATATATTACTCGTCTATCTCTCATTGTGTTGCATACAGCAAGTTGCATAATATGGTCTCTCTTGTGAATTTCTGCTATCTTCATGTTGCTGTTTTATCTCTCTCTGTCTCTACTTCTACTTTCTCTTCTCTACTGCTTTTCTCTAACTAACTGTTTTTGTTTCTCTCTGCCCTCTTCTGCTTCTCTCTCTGCCTTTTTCATTTTTACATTCCGATGAGAGATGATTGATGGTGTGGCAGAAAAAGGAACCATCAATGACTGTAGGCTGTATTTGGAGTGAAGGTTGTGGTGAAATGTGGCCCTCAATGGCTCCCTTCTCATCCTCTCCCCCAATGATGTTTCCTCCTAACCTCTCACTCCCATTGTGTCCCCTTCTCCTTCCTACTGTCTCCTCCAACTTCCTACCACCCTCTCACTCCCATTGTTTATCCTTTCAACAACCCACTCAACCCCCATATATTCCCCCTCCCCTTTGCTCTGCTGTCATTCACCTCATCCTCAACCGTACATCCACACTTTTTTTCCCCCCCACCACCCGCCATCATGGTGGGTGGTATGAGACCAGAGGCCTCCTCACCTTTAACCTGTTTTCCTCTTTCGTACTACCATCCCTTCCTATCTGTTTCCCCTCAGAGGCTCAAATTAGAATGAGGAAAGTCATTGTCTGTCTGACCCTCTCTGTTAACCATAAATGTTAGCAATTAGAATCTGTCTCACAGATGTAAGCAATTAGCATTTACCTTTTCTAATAGTCAACAAAACATAGGTGACATAATTAGTTGGCTTCAAAATTCAACAGGTGTTTTTTTGAAAATTAAACATTTGCATAAAAGACTGTCCCTCTTTCCTTCTCTCTCAGTTCCTTCACCGCGATATACTTTCTGAAGTTTATAGAACACCAAACAAAAGCTGCAACAGGTGTATAATCAGTACACATTTTTTCCACGTATGCACGCATACAATTTTTCTGTTTTTAAAAAAAAAATCAATATTAGCTTCATCTGAATAAAGATTTTGAAATTTGTCCTCTAGCTTTTGTTCAAATCATTTTGAAAAACAACTAAGCAATAACTGCTTGGAAGCTAAAGAAAAATATCCGTCATGCAGCTCCCTGGTACAGATGCATCCTGAAAAATTAGGTATACTGTACCAGCTCAGGCCGCACCATCCACATTCAGCTCACAAAGTCAGCCCTCTGAGAAAAATTATCAAGTTGAAGCCCCAGGCTTTTCGGAGAGGCTGAGGCCTTTCCAAGTAAAAATTTTACTGACTGCATTAGAAGACAGAAAACACAGTTCAGCGGGTAAATGTATTGATGTGAAATGTTATTTTTGTTTTGTTTTAAACCCTTTTAGTCATTAGAAATTTCCGTTATTGAGGAGAAAAAGAGTAAAATATTCAAATGCGTCTTTTTTCAGAGATGCAAGAGTAATTGTGTTTCTGTTTTTATAAGCTCATAGAGTAGTAAAACTTTCATTTTTAGGTTTGGTTCTACAATAACTAGCATTAGGAATAGTAGTTTCCTAAATGGTAAAAGGTAAAGACCCCATGAAAGATACCAAATTTGGCTTGAAATTTGATAAAACTTTACTCCAGGAAGCCCATCCCACAAAGAGTATTTGCTCCACTCTGGTTAGTGTTGGTTAGGTGGACGTCCTTGTTGAAATCCTAGAGGTCATAGGAGGGGGATGAGTAAAAAGAGATCTGGTTGGAGGGGCTACAATACCTGATGATGAACATTTGTGCCAATTTTCTGTTCCTGGTGATATAGGAGAAGTTAAAATGCAGTCCCTGATCTCTTTTCATATGGTCGGATGATACTCAGCATAAGGTTTTTGTGGCACTGTTGGAGTTAATGAATGCCTGTAAGAAATACGTCCAGAGGGTAATAGGTTGCACATACTATATGCTCTTGGACTATCTCGATTGTAATTTCTTCACCTATGGCACCCATCTTAACTGGTTTATTGAGAAACCAGATGTAGAGTCAGGGACATTGTGCGGGACACCAAGGTTGAAGAAAGTAAAAGAAACGGTATGATAAATCAGGAAGTAATGATTGGGTGATGCCCAAATCTGGGTTTTGAAATCTGAAGATTGTAAGAGGCAGGAAAAACTGAAGGCGGTAGAATGTTCTACAATTATGGTGCTAAGACCTGGTGATTTACATCTCATTGTGCAGTAAATACATAGAAACATAGAAAATAGGAGCAAGAGTAGGCCCTTCGGGCCCGCTCCGCCATTCAAAATGATCATGGCTGATCGTCTAACTCAGGCATCTGAAATCTTTGATGGCTGAAAGTCAAGTCAAAAAGCTACGGTATTGCCACTAGGTTTATTTAGTGTATTGGCATCAACACACTACTGAGACTTAAGCTTTAATGTTATGTGCCATTCTTATTTCATTATCTCAAATTGCTGTCACTACCATTGCTACACACTAGTTTATATAGTTCTCTCCAAACACAATTCAAGTTTGGGAAGTACAAAATCTGTAATTGGGTGTTTATGACAGATCAAATGGGCATAGTTTGAAAATTGCACATGCAATTGGTGATAAACTAAACTGTAGATACCAGACCTGATAACTGTAAGCACAGAAACCTAGCTTATTACAACAAGGTCTCTAATTTTTTTTAAAAGTCAAATTTTGAACTTTCCACTTTAAGCATGTTTAAATGTGGAATGAGTGCAGTTCAGTTTGTGTACTAGTTATTGCTTCCACCTCTAAAATAATAGCCAAGATGCCTTTTGCCTGGACACTGGATCCCGTGTGATGGATAGGAGGGACATTTACGTCAGATAATACCAGGAAGTCATGAATCTCCTGTGCGTGCAAATGAAAACTGAGACGCCAACCTCCCTCTCCTTCCCACCCCATGGTTGTGGTATTGTTGGATCCTAAAAGGCCTTTGATCTCGGTGATTGTGCCAAGTATATTAAGTATATGTTCCATCAGACTTTGTTCAGGCCTTTATTTCTTAAACAGATTGATGTGCAATATGTAATACCCAAGGACATCATTGAGTGTGTGTTGCATATATCAACATATATCAATAATTTCACTTTAAAAGAGGCCCCTTATAGGATATCCTTCTCTCCCCCTCCCAATCCATCTACCCACCACCCAGTTCTCTCCTGATGGAGGTAGGGTGGTCTGGATTTTTTTTTTGTTATGGTGAATTGGCACCGGTTTTGAGTCAGTTTTCCCTCTGTATGTCTATGTGCCTTGTATGTCCTTCCTCCATTTTAACTTCTCTTCTATATGCTGGTCCTTATATAGAGGGGAGATTAATTTTTTAATAACTAGTTAAAAACTTATGTTAACCTTAACTCCTCTATTGAACAAGATGGACAATAACATTCACAGATGTGAGTCTCATTTCACTACGAGGTGGGTTTGAGACATTCAAAATTTGAAGAGTGATCTCTGATCGATCCTGATGATGAACAAGGTGCTACATGGGCATTTCCCATTTGGTGCAAGTTAAACCTCCAGGAAGGGAGCTAATTGGAAATGTTCCCTAATATGAGGTGGCACTTCTTGGCTCAACAGCTCAAGTCATATCTGTCACGGCCATTCCCAGACACAATGGGCTCGATTTTAGGATCGTGTTTCCGGCGGGTTCCCAGCGGGGTGGCCCCGAAAATCCCGATCTCCGGTCACGTGACCGGATCGCGACGAAATCCCGGCCACTTCCGGGTACCGCGCTGACGTGCGGGGCTGCGCGCGCAAGCCCCGCTGGTGGGAATCCCGCAGGCAATTAAAGCCAGCGGGGTTCCACTTGAGAGTATTTACCTTGCTCGTTGTGGTCAGTTAATGAGCTGAAGCAGCTGTCAAAAGAGGAAGTGTGGGATTTTCGGTTCAAGGCAGTGAGTTTCCCACACTGGGGGAAACAGTCTCCCTTCAACCAGGCGTGTTGCAGCCAGCAGCCTGTGGCAGGTGCCAAGGTGCGCTCCACGGGGGAGAGCCCTCACCCACGCAGGAGGCCACCGCGTCACATAGGGCAACCCCTGCCCTCCACCACCCCCCGCCAAGCCAGAGGACAGACCGACACGAAACCGCAGCCCCAGTCCGAGGAACCACACACCTACCCTGCACAACCCCTCAGACCAACACCTGCCAGTTGGGTGGTGTGTGGAGACCCTCGGAGGACGAAGAGCATGACCAGCACCAGCAGCCTCGCAGTCCACGCCGTCCGCCGCAGAGATGTGGATCCCCCCAACACGGTGTTGTTGCACGCCCACCTGCACAGCAGGAGGGAGGGCTACCGCAGAGAGAGACGCGTCGCAGAGGGCACTACCCTCGCCACAGGGTCCACAGACCGAGGCGCAGCTCCCCGGACCTCTCCGAGCAGCAGTGCACAGGGAGGCGCAGATTCGCTCGACATGTAGTCGTGGAGATCTGCAGCCTCTTTCATGCCGAGCTGCTCCTGGCTGGCCCCAGCACCAACTGCTTACCTGTCGCTGGCAAAGTCACCACTGCCCTCCACACCTTCTCCTCCGCATCCTTCCAGGGTGCAGCCGGCTACACCGCCGATGTCTCTCAGTCGTCTGCGCGGACGAGCCCTGCAAATACACCTGCACCTACTCTGCAGTAACAACGATGGGTGGCATCAGTGGTGGGTCCTCATAGTGATACCCAGGAGCGGGCATTATTGGACACAACGGACAGGATTCGCGGAGACATGGCAGTGGTGGTGTCAATATAATGTGTGCTGTTTGTTGCTCTGAAATTCAATATGGGTAACACCCATGACAAACCCTCAGACACCCTTGTGCACCCCCTTCATGCTGACGAGACGTTTGCCTTACGCTGCCTACTGCACATATGTGATGCATGCCCTGTGGCTGCAGCACAGGTGGTGGCAGGTTGAGTGAGGCTGGCCGTGAGGGAGATGCACGAGAGGGTGAGTATGGGATGGAGCAATGAGATTGTATGAGGATTGGGTTGCGTGTTAGTGGCAGGGTGAGTACTGGCGAGGTGAGTAGGTGGAGGTAAGATGAGGATGGGGTGTGAGTGGGTATGAAGGGTGATGTGACAGAATAGTGTTGGCGGTGCCAAAGGAGATGTGGGGTGGGGGCAGTGTTGTGGCAGACGGAGTGTAGGGGAAAGACTTCGTGTTCTCACTGCGGCTGACCTACTGCGGTCATTGCAGCGCCTCCTGCACTGTATGCAGGTGGGCGATATGTTGGTGGCGCAGGTGAACCCCTCTGCCACCTCGAGCCAGGCCTTCTTGGTGGCAGAGGCAGGCCGCTTCCTCCCGCCCGCCGGGGGGAAGATCTGTGTCCTCCCCCTCCTCCTCACCCCATCTGATGATACCTGGGGTGAGGCATCATTAAACTGGGAGCAGCCTTCCCCCTGGGCTGCTCCATGCTGCAATTTGTCCCATTGGTTGCAGCATCTGTCAGTGGAGGACTGCCCCTTTAACTAGAGAGCCTCCAGCTGACAGATCGTACTGCGCATGCGCAGCCCGACCGACGCGCAGGCCAGCGCCGTGGACCCCGGAGGAGCAGGTAATTGATTCCTATTAGTGGGTTGCCTGCTACGATCGCGTGGGCAACCCACTAATTTCGCCGAGCGTGTTGACCACGCTCCTGGAGGACCACCCGCTGGGAACCCGCAGGCCTGCTAAATTCGGGCCCAATGAATTTCTGAACAGCTTGAGAAAGAACAAGTGAATATCTTGTTGGATATGCACTGGATGCGTGTTAAAATCTCAGATTTATCCTGTATTTTTGATAGCATTTCAGTTTTTCAGGGCTATTCATAAGTATAACTAGAGAAAAGTCGCACGAATTTTTCTGAAAATTATGGGACAGTTGCAGATAAAATTGAAAGACTCATGCTTCCAGCTCCTCAGTCTCACCCTGATCTGGCAGCGTGAGCATTGCTCTCTCCGAGTTTGTACTGAGTTCTCTCAGATGCTTATGCAAATGCTGGAACAACTGTAGTGCCTGCATTAACACTGCAATTTCCTTAAAAATTATAGACTAAAAAATTAAATAGAGGAACAGTAGTCTTTTTCCACAGATGCTGCCTGACTGCTGAGTGTTTCCAGCGTTTTCTGTTTTTATTTCAGATTTCCAACATGTGCAATATTTTGCTTTTGAAATTCTTCACCTCCTGACTTTGTCCAAAATCACACTATTTCTGAGAAAAATCATGACCTGTCAATATTTTGTAAAAACCACAGAATGTTGTGACATTACTAGCCTGATCCATAAGCTTTAAGTCTGCCCAATATCTTGTTCCCGGACTTTTATGTGAAAGTTGGGAAAATGCCAAACTTGGAATATTGGAGGGCAGCAGCTGAACCATCTACAAATTATACACCAATACACCATTTGTGCCTTTAATTACATAAAGGATGAGTGTGGGACTTCCTTCAGTACAAATTGCATCCAAAACAAAATCCATTTTGGGACCGACTTTAACTAAAATTCATTCCTTATTCTTGGACTACCTTTTGTGGCAGTATAGTGCAAAAATATAAAATTTGTGATGTTAACAGTTAATGGGCAATTGGATGCTATTTCAAGCAATTACAGGCAGCTTGCATCTTGGATCTGGTTCACCAATAGGAAACCAGTATATAGATACATATATACAACTTCCAAAAGAGAATCTCATTCCCTGCTGGCACAATATAATATCTGTAACATTTCTTCCTTAATAAAGGTAAGGGCTTTGAAATTTGCCTGTGTTAAACGAGAACTAAGTTTACTCTTGTAAGTGAACTGAATACATGAACAGGTGTGAAAATCTTAAGCATTAATTGTCCTACTTAATAAATTTAATTAAAATGTTTTGGGTGCATGTGTCAGTGTATTTTACAAAGTTGTTGTAAAATAGCAATAAGTTCTATTACAAGGGAGTACACTCATCATAAAATCTCCCACAACTGTTTACACACCTTAACTTGGTTTCAGATAACTTCAGAGTTCAATTATATGCTTATGGACTGAATGAAATGTAAGACTGAGAACAAGTAAAGGCTCCAAAGTATAAAAATGTTAACTATTATTCAAGAGGCACCTCATTTGTTTAAAAAGCCTTTACATTTAAAAAACAAGCTGGAAAAGGGTGAAAATGCTGGATAATATACAAAGATCTTCAGTCATGCTGTGGCAAGGTGTTAGAAAGGGAAAAGATTAATATAATGGCACAAAAATGGAAGAGAACACTGTAGAATGTGAATGATAGAAACTGGCAGGAAAATGGGGGAGACAGCTAAAGTGAATGTTGAAACCAAAGGGCTGAAGAGTACCCAGGATGAAGGTAAGATATTGGGGATAATTTTCTGACCTCATGCCTTGGTCACTGGGAGCACATATTAGAACTTTTTGCATGTATTATGTATGATTCTGACCATTTGCGCACTCAAATTTCTGATACGCACCCCTGGCAGGCAAGACTTCTAGTTGGAAGTATGAAGTCAAAAAGTTACCCCTGTTGTTCATGAAATTTGCATTGAGCTTATTGGGAGCAGTGTAGAATGCCAGCAACAAAAATGTTGGCATGAGAATGGGAGAGGAAGTTGAATTGGGTAGCTGTAGAGAGGTCAGAATCATGCTGGCGGACAGAACGGAAGAGGGAGAGGAGCTAGCAAAGTAAATATGGGCTGCAATAATACTTGTCATTTTTTCATAATTTTGATATTAGCCCTCACTGTTTAATATTATAATATTTATGTAGCCACAAACTAGACTATATTAAAGGAAAAAAGTATTAAAAAGTCAGTGTCTGGAAGCACATTTATGCCAGAATCCTTTTAAGGATAGTCAACAGCTTCTTTTATCTGTTAAGGTTTTGTGCTGTCAAAAATATATTCAAACTCTGATTACAGACCAATTAGATACTTTACAACCACACCGAACCTTACACCAGAAGATTAGAGATGAGAAAATTAAGTGGCAGAGGTATCTCTTCATGTGGAGATGAGAATTGCACTGAATCGGATTCTAACAATATTTGAAAGCAGTCGTGTCCACATAATGTGCATGAAGGAGATTCTGGTATATGGGTTAGGGGATTATGAGAATATTCATGGCTAGATCAGAAAAATAATGAATTAAGGCATGGAATAGCTCATCTCTTAAACAAACACACTTCAAAAGACTAACAGAATAGTATTAAGGGAAGAAGGGTTAGAGGCTTGTATGGATCATAGTTTAATGTTTGGGCATGTGAGGGTTGTTATGAACTTTGTTATTGGCTTTATTCCAAGTGCTTCAAAGTTTTCTGGAATACTATTTTTGCAACTTTTCAACAGTTTGGTCTGTCTTATTCTCAAAGGTTGCATTTCCAATAAAATTGTTGGATCTAAATTAATCGTAAGTGATTTTGCGAATAACTGACCAAAAAAACTGGACTAAGTTTTAGAGACAAAAATTGACATATTTTGTCTTTAGAAAACTATAATTATAAGCTAATAATCATGGTTCCAAGCACAGGTCGCAGATCAGCCTGGTATCAGATTTAACAAAATTTGTATAGTTAAAGCATAGCAGATGGCAGACACTGTGGTGTTTCAAAACTGTGTCCATGCTGAAATTTGTCACCCACATAAATTTGGCATTGTATTATTCTACAATAAATCTAAAAGTTGAATTTCTAACTGACTTGTCATACACAAAGAAAAGCAAAATATATTGATTGTAAAGTTTGTTTTATTGTATAAACAGTTCAAATTTAGAAATTCTATCAAATTTAATTCACTGGAATAAGTATTAGAATTAAGGCATTTTTGGTTAAAATATTTTAAGTTTGATTATAAACTGGTTTGAAACAATTTGACCAGAGCCAATACAAACTTTATTTTGTATACTACTGGAGGCAGCAATTGACATAATCTCTAGTTTAATTTGGGATTCTGTGAAGATGCCAGATGGCATTGTTATTTCAGCTGTGCAGAATGGATGTGGGCTGTAGCAAGTGGCAACAATGGCATGTGCAATGAATGAGGTAATGCTTGGTGTGTAAAAGATACATTTCAGGATCTGACCAAGGAACCATGCAAAAGAACTTCAGGTGGAATGTAAATAACAACCTTTTCAGTCCACACAGGCCAATACCTTTACATGTTGTAACTATATAATATACACAAAAGCATTCCTGTTATTAGTCTAGACCATGCAGTAAAATAATATTAAGCAGAAGTAAAAGACTGATCAATTAAACTTAATCATGATTTGAAGAATCTTTTTTACTCACTGCATTAGTGTTTTAGATAATTATACAGAAATGAGCAGAAACCACGCATGCACAATAAGCTGACTTAATAGAACTATTATTTATGACTTGTGTGCATTAAGCCATTTATTTTGATGAATTTTTAACACCAGATTTAAGTAAAACCGTGTTTAAATCATCTGGATGTACATTATTGTTAAGAAATTTAAATGTATTTGTCTTTGGGATTACCAGGTGTTGGTGTTAATATAATGTACTAGCAAGATGCAATTATGTCACTACAGAATTTTGGTATTAGTTGACAAAGCTTCATATGGTCTTACTGTACAGATAATTTTAAAAAGGGGTGAGGAATTAGAATTGGCCAACTGAAGGAAAGCTGGGAATTATTTTACATAGTAATGTTACTGTGCAATATTTGCATTCTATTGCATCTCAATATATTATAGGTCCATGCAAGTTCCTTTCGAGCTCTGTTATGTGTTGTAATTCTTAAAGATTTTTATCTGTACTTACTCAGATTTTGCCATCTGAGGAAAAGGCAACAGGACAATAGAAAGAAAATACAACCAAGTTGCACACCAGCTTGTTCAATTGGGCAGTGATCTCACAGTTCCGAGTCCCTTCAATTTGCAGCAGGATCCTCTTAATTTAAGGGATTTATCAATTCAGAATGGCTGAAGTACAGTTCGAGAGGAAATACAATCACATACCACTCCAGCTAATTGTTATCAAAAATAACAGGGGGCATCAGAGTCATCTTGGATCTGAGGCATTTTAACAAGCTCCTGCAGAATAGTGGGTTCCAATTTTTTCACAGTTTTTCAAATCATTAAGGCACTGCTCAGAAGACTAGATTGTTAATACAAATTTCACAGACCTATTAGTCATCAACACTGAATAATCTACATCTTAGTTAGAGAAAGAATTTCTACACAAGACATGAAGATGCACTCCAGATTGTCTTGGTCTTCCAGGAGTTTGATATATTTCTAGAAAAATATGTCTAGGAGTCATCATTGGATGTTTCTTTCATGTTTCTGAGCACTATCTAAAAATAATTCCTTCCTACAATGCTTCAGGATCTTAGAAAAGATCTTGTGCTTGATTCAGAGATGTCTAATCTTAGTAAGTTTGGGATTTGAAGATGCTTGCTGGTCATCGTGATACCTACAAAGGATTTTACCATGATAATGCGATAAAAGAAGATAATTGGGAAAACATTTAATGCTTAGATCAGGATATTGGTATATTTGAAATGAATTGAAAGTTAGAAAATTTTATTTGAATCAAGTAAGCTTTGATCTGCAGTCAACTGTAGCAAACATTAAATTCAAAATATACTTTGAAGCATATTAATGTAATTTAACTGGGGCCATAATGTATCTCATAAAACTCAATTGCAGGTCTGTGATAAGGCAAAAGTCTTCCATAGTTGATACAAGTATATCCTTGTACTTCCAGTTTAATTGTGATATTTATTGTTATGAATTAATGTGTGTGTGGAGATTGCAGTTATTGCCAAACAATTCTTTTTTATATTTCAGAGAGAGTTCGTGAGATTCAGGAGAAGTTAGAAGTATTCATCGAAGCTCTTCATCAAGAAAAATAGCAATGTTTCTAGTGTATGTATGTGTTCTCATCAACTAATATGTATTTAGCTTAAATCTACTAAAAGTTATTTACACAAACTTGTTAAAAATATTTCAGGAGCTCCCCTGATGGCTTAAGAAAATTTAACCAATGAGTAGCTCAACCATACTGACCAAGAGAGCCCTAGTTTGGATCCCTACAGGAGGGTTATGAAGCACCACAATTAGGCTCAGCTTCCCTCGGTTAAGAAGACAAAATATTGACCAGAGTTCCCACTCCTAATCACTATCCAGCAATCATGGCTGGAAGTGCACAGGTGTATTCACTGGGTGAGCATCAGGTTTTGTTGTGATGCCCTCAGAAGTCAAACATCTTCCATTTACTGTCACAATTCTCATATGAATAATGGCCACTTGGGTACAGTACTGAAAGGCAACTGGCACCTGTATAACTCTACCCAGTAAAGAGTCAACACTCTCAGGAAAGGAGGGATAGTGAGAAAAACTGGCAGACAAAATTAGTAACAAGAAAAAAATAGTTGAGGAAACTTCAAAGTAAATCTGCTCTATTTATGTTCATTGTAATCACTGCATGGACCTAATCCGGCCATATTTAAATGGTTTACAACTTTATTAATTCCTTACTGGTTTGGATAGGAGTGCTGCATAAACAGTCATTTCTGAATGCCATCTTGTATGTTGTAAGTAAATCCATAGTTCAAATCAGCTCTTTTTAATTTATATGCTGCAGTGAGTCAAGAGTTTGGTACAATTTTAATTATGGCTACTTTGAGATGAGATAAACATGTCTCCTCCCCACCCCTCCCCCTCCAGTTTTTGACCAACTATTTCTCTTCCTTTTATGAAATACTGTATTGACTTCTTGCTGATGTATAGTTCCATGGGTGCCATACACCCTCTGGCACCTTGAATAAGTGATCATTCTTCTTGTGTGATCCTAAACAATGAGTGCTGGCAGACTATTTAACAGCGGGAGGCACAACTGAGTTTGTTCCTATCCTTTCGTAACATCTACACTTTCAGCATGGGTCACTGGAATAGTGATCAAGAGTATGAACCCAGCTGATTTCCCCTCTCCCTAAAACAGGGTTGCTGAAACCAATTGTGGCATTCCTATCACCCCCCCCCCCCCCCCCGATTAAAGATCAGCTAATTCAGAACAGACTGGGGATCGAACCAGGGCCCTACTCACTGCTTTAACCAGCTGAGCCACTGGGGGAAGCTAAAGATGTTTTTATACTTGTTCATGGAATGTGATTAAGTGCTATTCCCATGTGATAAACTATAGTCATGCTGACAGGGATTTCTGATTAATATCAGCACATTTCACCTACACTCATGTCCCAGACATTGGTTATCAGCATACCCGTGGAATAGTACTTAATATTCTAGAACACATGATATGTGCACTATAAGGGAGTTGCAATTGTATATTGTAAGAGGAAAAAAGGTTTTAAAATACCTTTCACATTGTTCCATTGTAAACATAGAAACTCAGATTGAATCTTACTGGCACATTACTTGCTTGTCTTGGTCAGGTCTGGAATATTTGACCTGGAAAATATATATTTTTATTATTCTGTTAATTATTCTGTTAGAAATCTAATTGTGATTTACGCGATCAGTTATTTTCTATTGCTTTTCCATATTTGAATGAATAAATTTAAAATATTTTCAGAAGAAAGGTTTGTTTTAAAGCCAGTCTATAACTTGCTAATAAATGGGTTTTCTTTAATGTTTCTAAAAAATATTTAACTGTTTGTTTTTTCAGCACTGTTGGAACCATTTTAAAGATTATCAATTTTTATTGGATTAAAACTTGAATTGCTATAATTAAAGTTAATGTTTTTTTCCTTAGTACGAATTAGTTCACCACACAGCCCTTGACCTGGAGCTATGTGTCATGAGATGTTGCTTGAATCAGGAACCATTGTCTGATGTGCTGCAGGGAGACTCAAAAGTACTGGCTTAAACACACCTCAGAAGACATCACTTCACAAATTGTGTACATTATAATTGAAAGAGCGTTTAAATTCTCCTTTCATTCTACTCTTTGAGTTGTGAATTCATGAGCAATGTTTTCCTTGCGTTTTTATAATCTTGACAATTTCAGCACAAAAGCTTCAGCTAATCACGTTTTCTATTGTAATATTCAACCTCCTGAAACACATTAAAATGTTGATTGTCTCAAGTGTCCAAAACAAGACTAAGCGCTGCTGTGTAAGTGAGGGCTGATGAACTGTTTTGTCAAATGTATAACATTTTTCAGTGCAAATATTTTAACTGTTTGCCTCATGTCCAGCTCAATAAGAAATAAAGAACAGCTGTCTGAAACTGCATTCACCAGAACGTACATAGTCTACTTGTCTCATCCACTTCATGAGTGCACTCAGTTGCACCTATTAATGCACAAGCAAAGTGTGCATCTCTCTGATCCCTGGAAGAAAAAAAACGTAAAATTAAAGAACTTGTAAGATGAAATTTTGTCTGGAGTAAAACAAAAGTTATATCCAATGTGTTTTCCATTTGGATCTTTCGATAATGGGTCTGTACTTCAGCAGAATCCTCAGAATATGCTTATATAAATGAAAAAAATTATCATAGTTTGTGATTTTTTTTTCTTTGCAAGTGTCCAAGCCGTGCATGATGTAATTAGTGAGGAGTCATGTATTTATTGAATGCCGTTGTATTTAAATAAAACGGAATACAATTTTGGAAACACAACTGCTTACTTGTGAAATGTTTACGGTGTATGATGCTGCTGAAAATGGTTCCCAAATGTTGGTTTTTCAGTTTTGGACCTTACTCTGCAAATTCTGAGGTACAGAAATACATTTATAAAAAAGCTTCTAACACTGACCCAGCATAATTTGATCACTAAATTAATTGATATGGATCATACAAGATTTATTAATGCAAGTCACTCATTTGCTGAGCTACTTGTTGCCTGTTAAGCATCATTCACATGATACAACAGGTGGTACTCTCCCCAATGTATCACAATCTGCCTTGATCCCAGTTAGAGAAAATTTTATTCATTTCTTAAATTATTTTTCTTTAATTTGTTCTCTGAATGTGGGCGATGCTAACAGGGCTGCATTTATTGCCCATTCCCACTTGGCCTGAGAAGATGGTATTGGGCATTCTCCTTGAACCACTGTAGTTCTTGTGGTGATGGTGCTTCCACAATGGTTTTAGGTTGGGAATTCCAGGATTTTCACCCAACAATAATAATGGTATGGAGCTGCATGTCCAAGTTAGAATGGTGAATGACTTGAAGGTGATGGCGCTCCCATGACATTGTTGTTCTCCTACTCCTCAGTGGTAAAGGTTGCAGGGGAGGGAGATGCTGTCGAAGTAACCTTGATGAGTTTCTGCACTGCGTCCTGTCGAGTTTACATAATGCAGCCACAGTGTACCAGTGATGATGGGGGGATAATGAGTCCAGAGGCAGGGGTGGCAAGCAAGCAAACTGCTGTGTCCTGGATGGTGTCAAGCTTCTTGAGTGTTGTGGCAAATGGAATGTTAGCCTTTATATCTAGAGGGCTAGAATATAAAGGGGTGGAAGTTTTGCTACAGCTATACAAAGCCCTAGTTAGACCACATCTGGAGTATTGTGTATAGTTCTGGGCACCGGACCTTAGGAAGGATATATTGGCCTTGGAATGGAGTGCAGTGCAGATTCACCAGAATATTACTCGGGCTCCAAGGATAAATTATGAGGAGAGACTCCCTGGAATATAGAAGGTTAAGGAATTGATAGGGCAGATAGAGAGAAACCTTTTCCACTGATGGGGGAGTCTAGGACAAGGGGACCTAACCTTGAATTCAGGAGAGAAGTTAGGAAACACTTCTCCTCACAAAGGTTGGTAGAAGTGTGGAACTATCCCACAAAAAGCAGTAGATGCTAGCTCAATTAATAATTTTAAATCTGAGATCGATAGATTTTTGCTAGCCAAGGGTATTAATGGATATGAAGCCAAGGTGGGTGAATAAGTTAGGATACAGATTAACCATGATCTCACTGAATGGCAGAACAGGCTTGAGGGGCTGAAAGGCCTAGTCCTGTTCCTAAGTTGTGGCTGCACCCATCCAGGTGAGTGGTGAATATTCCATCATACTCCTGACTTGAGTCGTTAAATGGTGTGGAAGCATTACGTTTTGCAATCTCCTAACACCTGTACATTCATGTTCTTTTGACTGGATACTGAAGAGGTAAGAAAGGAGACTTGGTCGTGTTTCTTCATGACTGCTTGAAGACTTTCACATGGAAGTGTGTTTGATGATTGATCGTTTCTTTTGTAGTTCTTGTGCCTCGCTCGTTTCTTTTAAATCCGAAACAAAAATCTTTCAAAAATCAATTTTTCCTGCTACTTTCAGCACTAGTGAAGTAGGTTTTCAAAAAAAAAAGTAACCTGCATGTTGGTCTTTAGCTCTTAAATAATGCTTTATAAATTATGATCCTTAACATTGAAAAGTAACCCTGAACTGCTTCATGGTTGAACTGTAATTGTAATTTTGTTGGTCTGCATTGATAAACTACATAGAATGTGGAAAGAGACAATAGCAGCAAAACTGTACATTTAAAGATAAAATACTTCCCAGTATATCGTATCACAAGCATATTGGTAACATTTCTGATGTCCAGGCTTGTATGCCTCAGACTCTGTGTTTCTTCTATTGAATGCGTAACCAAGTTTGATTTTTGGTTATGTTTAATGAGTTTCGGTTACTAACTTTATAACTTTCTTGAATCCTTCGTATAGTGAAAAATTCCAAGCCGGTGGAGGTTGGTCCTTGTTACCAATCAAACCTTTGGGGCATTCATGAGAGTAAATAATAACTGCTTCGACAACAATGACTACTTTTTGTGTTAAAAATCACTGTTGCTGAATCAAGAAAAGCAATTTGTAAGTGACCCTTCTACCCTTCATAACCTAAGGGAATGTGCTGAAGAATTCAACAAAAGTTTAAATCATTTTTATTAGTGCCAGGTCGTTATCTGAATTTGCCTTAACATTGTTATTTAGGCCTAAATGCATTCAGCTAATCAAATTATTGCAGAGGTTGAGTCCAACTTCAGGGGCATTGATAAGTATATCTGTTGTTAGTGGAATACAAGAAGCAAACAGTCATTTTATTGCCTCAGTGTGACCCTTTTTAACTCTTTAATTTATTTCAATAGATTCCTTTATATATTTGTAAAATTAAAGTTTGTAACATCTGGATATTCAGTGTGTGCCTTCCAGTTATCCAGCAGTATACATTTAGAAGCCCATTTAAGGAAGGAGCATGTTACTTATGGGAATTTGTCCTGTTGATTTGCTTAGATATACAAAATATTTAATTTTAATTAGCATTATGTGGAAAATCAATAAACTTTAATGAAAGAGGGCACCCACATACAACATGATAAAATAAAGCTGAATGATGAATTTAAGACTATCAACTTTATTGTCCATTTATGGAGACTAGTTCAACAGATGTGAGACAAACTAGAGATGATTCGGTAAAGATTAGTCTTTTTAAGCAAAACTTTTACCCAGTGACTCGGGTCTAAGTTATGGGAAGTGAAGTGCCCATTCTTTGTATCTATCAGCTGACAGCATTCAGGAGCTGGGGAGGATGTAACAGAACATTAGCATTTCCAAAGACCTGCAGTGACTAATAGTATGACTACAGAACTGTTGCTCACTTGTGTACTCCTATTATGTTGAAGACACAAAGAAGCTGAGGGCTGGTAAAGACCTGTCACATCTTGCAGTCTAGTAGACAGCCCAGAAGCTTCATCGCTTTTTTGGAAGGCCTGTTCCTTGTCCCTCCCCATCCCTCAAAGGCAGTGAATGATCTCTGAGGTAGGTAAATTTATTCAGTGATACAGAGCGGATGATTCTATTCTGACTTCATGCCTGTACCATTTGTTTCCCTGCTTGTTGTAGGGATGTGGTAGTTTTCAGAGTTTTGTTTCTAATGATTTCCTCACAGGTTTGGAGTTAATGGAGACCTTGTCTGAACTCAACAGAGCAGAAATTCTTCTGCTACAAGCTGTGACATGCCCGACCACCTCGGAAGTTTATACAAGGGGGTGGGGAGGATGGGGGGGGATATGAAAATATACAGTCTCAACAACACTGGAAATCTTTACAGTTATGTAGTTGGATGTTCATGTGTAAATCGTGTTCAGTTTAGCAACATTTACCCAACAAATAATTATTTTATCAATTTGTATCCTTTTAAGTAATTCAAGACTACTTAATTTAGTGTTAAGAGAATGCACAACATGAGTGTTGACATTTCCCTGAGTTGAAGGTTAAATTTGAACAATGTCAAATACAGGTGTTACTATTTTTACAGTAAATCCAACATTGGGCAGACCTTGGGGGCCATACAGAAAGTATATGCTAGCATAGACTGTTTTAGGGATCCTGTTTTTATATGGTTTCTCTGTTAGAGCCCCATTAGCAATAGATCATATACCCGGACCCATCTCCCCAATACTTGGCCTAGACCACCACTTACATCTGCAAACAATCTCTCAGAAGTTTGTCTAATTTCATGATTACTACAGGGTCTACATTCTAAAATGCATGATCTCAGAATATATAAAGGATTATGAAAAACTTTACTATTGAAGAATGTAAATCCAAAGCTAGTTTAATAATACTAAAATCTGAAACCAGACACTATTCAATAATTGAGTAACGGCCAACTTCACAGATATTTGATGCAGGTTTTTATATAAAAGAGTTCTTTTCAATATCCCTTCAAGAGAGAAAGCGGAAAGTAAATTGTCAGGAAAAGAGGAGTCCTATGACCAATCTACTTGAGTGTAGCTTAGGTGCTGACTTCTCAGTTTAACAATCTCAAATTCCCCGATAAAGTAGTTTAAATTATGGCTGCATTCTTTAACTGAAATTGCTGCAAATAGGAAATCAATCCGTGGGCACCTGTCAGGTTTGCTGCCTGGACCTGCAAAGATGCTTTAAAATCAACTCCACTGACCCAAGTTGAAAGAAAAATGAACAGCCTCAATCTAAGACAACTTATGGTAAAAGTAAATGCCATTTGTAGTAGAGTTGACAATCTCAGTAGCAAAATGAGAAATTAGAGAATATATGTGATCCCCAAAAGTCTGACTGGTTACAGAACATCCTGGACTAAAGTGCTGGAACTTTCCCAACGAAGGCAAAGTTACAAATGACCATAATGTTAGATATTCTAATAGTATGGCCAGGATGACAGTTAAAGATCTCAAACATGTTTATTCAATATCATCATAAGGTGTCAGTGCCACAAAGGAAAAATATGCCTATTGACTAACGGAAATGCCCAGAGGCATTATCACATTCAATTGTCAGCGTCCCAATGCAACAGAGGTAACTGTTGCATTGTGAGTGATAATTCAATGTTCCCTTTTGCCAAAATGATTGGTTCATCTGAGCTCTTATGCAATAAACCTTAATCACAGTAGTTCAACACGTCTATCATTATTCAAGTTGGACAAAATCTCAACTGAAGCCTACTTAAGAATGGTGGATCAAAGGATCAGACATTTGATTAGTCTTCCCACCTCTTATCTGCTACCAGATGCTTCATTATAAAATTATGTGGTCAATTTTAACCCCCACCCAACACCACTGGACAGGAATGATGCATGGGAGGACTTAAAATCGGGCCTAATTGAAATGCAAAAGTCACAGCCCGATGATGGCATCAACACCACAATGTTATTTTTGCTGGAACTCAGGGAGGCCTGCCTAGTTGCAAACTCACCAGAGAAACCTAGCAGGAGGCAGCACTAGCCAGGGTAAGTTAATTTTTGTAAGGATTCCATGGGCCTCCCCGTCACGATCTTTGCTCTCCCTCCCCCAACTGGCATCTGCTCTGCAGCCAAACAAAGCCCCCCTCCAGCACTTACCTGACCATTCCCTTGGGTCCCTGGCAGCATCCGGCTCCTCCCCCAATTCCCATTCCCGCCCATCTGCCTTAACGTCATTCCTGCCAGCCTCAGATGTGCAATATTAAAATGAGGTGTGATGGTTAAAATTGGCCAGGCTTTGCTCCGTTCTCTTCCTCCAGGTGCACCACTTGTTTCAGGCACCCATGCACCAATCCTGCCCCCAATTAAAATCGAGCCCCATATTTCTTGTACATAGTTCTCAATAAGTCAACCACTAGGGATTCTAGAAGTGACAAAAACACATGATGTCAAGATTTCTCCATGTATAATTGTTCACAAGGCCAATGCAGTTGAACTTCCTTACACAATGGTGACTCAAGAATGTATACAAGTGAGTATTCCATTAGTGAGGTAAGGGGTAATTAAATGACACATGCCAGGGGCCTTAAAAGGGACAATGTTCCTGTGATTCCCTCCCCCCAACTTTTGCCATTCAACTGCCTGATGTAATATTGAGATGCGACTTTTGTAACACTGCCACTTAATAGCGTTCTATTATGGTAAATGTGTGAACTCCTGTGTATCTTTATTTCTTCTTCTGAGGTTTTTGTTGTCTATTACTTTACTTATTGAATAGCCAAGATCTTGTTTTAAAATCTATTTTAACTCCATAATTTTAGTATCACTGTAAGCTGAAAATTATTGTCTTCCCCAATAACAGTACGTCAAACCTATCCCAGCTTTTTTAATTGGAGGTGTTCTGATGTTCTAATAACATTAGCACCTACAGTTTGGCCAACCACAGAGCTCATGAACTTGAAGAAACAGCAAAAATAGAACCATTTCCACATTATTAACACCTACATTTGATAATCTTCTGAAAGTGATTAGATTAATGTCTGACCTGAATTTTGGTCTGGATTTTGACTTGGAGCCGGGAAGAGAAGAGGGGGAAGTTTATCAGACACGAAACCTAGAAGTGAAGTTGGTAGATTGAAATCTGCGATCGCAACTCAATTGAAGGATAAAAATTTTACTTCTGGGTTTCGCACCCGGCAGCCAGCCAGATTGACAGGGAGTTGGATGGGGGAGGTCGGGGAAAGATTGGGATATTTGGGGTTGGATTTGGGGGGGGGGGGAACGATCGCGGGGGATGGGGGGGTGGTGGGGAAGGTGAGAAGTCGGCCGTGGGGTGGGGGTCTCGGACATGAGATGGATCTCTAACATGGGGAAGTCGGCCATCGGGGGGGGGGTCCTGGACATCGCGGGGGGGTGCTGGGGGGTTCGGCCGATTGCGGGGGTCCGATCACGCAGTAAGCTTGTTGGGTCTGGAGGAAACAATCCTGGTCCACAAGCAGTGCAATAAAGGCAGTTCCCTCATGATCCGGCCCTTCTTGCCTCCTTTTTACTGGTGAGATTCACGATCCCCAACAAGCCCATACTGAAGGCGTTAAAATTAAATCAAATTCAATTTTAAAAAAGCTACGTAACGTCTCAAGGACGTTAATTGATGCTATAAATACTGGCCTGCCTAAACTAATTAAAGTCCTTACTGTGACAAGTAGGTTACTCGCGCGCATCCAATTGGGTTAAATGGGTTAAATCCGGAAGTGGAGATGGGTTGCGGTTGCGCTCCAAAATCAAATATTTTAACTACTCACCCGTCCTTAATCCACCCATTCTTGGGGGTTAAAATTCCCCTCTATGTATCAGTAATTTTTGGTTCACCTAATGAAACATAAAAATTACCTAATAGCATTTCACTTTGTAGTCTGAAATATTTATCAATTCAATACTCCATCTCTTCTATGCTAAACCAAATCTGTAATTAATTTTTTTTAAATTCTATGAGTTGTAATTATCTAGGTCAGTATGTGGCTTCAGTTACTGCTAAAATTATGATATTAATCCCCTATTTGTAAACCAGAAACGAACATTCACATGTAACTTTTCCATTTTGATATACATAGCCTAAAATGTCCCAACTACTTTTGACCTGAAGACATTTTAACACAAAGCTTATGTTAAATATAAGGAAGATGATCAGATTTATTCTGTTGATGCCTATTCATTTATACCTTAGTTAATTTTTTTTATAATGCCCTTTGTTCACGCTGCAATTTTTAAATTTATATTTTGTATTTCATATTTCTAACCCTTAACTTCCTTGTTTCATTTATACTAGCATTAAAGTGAATATGTGAAGGTCACAGAAAATATTTTGTATGTTTTGTATATTAAGTAATGCATTGGCACTATTTATACAAAAATGTGCTACAACAATTATGTCATCAATTAGCTGAAGGGTGGCCAACCTTCTAAAACGAAGACCCAGAAAAATAAAACTATATCTGACAAAGGGCTGAAATTGTTCAGGCCTTTTGCAGTACAACTTGTCAGACGTTGGGTCCTGAGAGACCACTCAACAAGGGTCTCCACTGGTATTATTTCTGCAGAGGTTTGGTCACTTATGTTCAGGAGTTCCACCAACGGTGCAAGATCCACACATCTCCAATCTGTGACAGTACATCAAGTAAAAATGCCATTAAATGTAATTGATGTGCCATGTCCTAAGCTTCAGACTCTATTAGAGAGAGACATCAGCCGAGCATCAAACATTTAAACCAACTGTATGATATATCCAGCTTGTTAGATTTCATTAGCGAGTGACTTCAACTCAGCATCAACAATTAAACACTCGCGTGGTACATCCTGATCCTTGAACTCAGCAAACTATACAAAAAATATTTTTTTCTGTTTTCAAACTTTCTCTTTGCTATTTTCTGCACTTTAATTAATCCCAATAAAAAAAATCCTGTGCATATCCCCTCAAAGATATATTACTTGCAATTTCCTTTGTCCTTGAAAGTTTCAAATGAAAATTCATATTTTCAACCCCGGAAAATAAATCGACCAAGTTTTAACAAAAATTAAAGATGGAATGATGAGAGATACTTGGAAATGTGTTTGTCTTAATAATATGCTTACTACTTCTCAATTAAGCACACCTCCCACTCAATATTGGCCTCTACTCTCTCAGCCATGCTGCCTGCTTGACCACGCTTTCAACTCAACACCGCTGCTCATTTGATGGTGTTTCCCTCTCACTAGATGTTGCTTACTGCTGCTTGATTGATGAAGCACTGCTTGTTGATTGCTGTGGTTGCCCAATCAACAGCATATTAATACTGGGTCAATCAATAAAGGAGGGAATCATATAAAGATCCAACCTACAATCCATTCATTTCAAAGAGAACAGAGCCATATCTCAGCAACAGAAAAACAGCATGGGGCTCATGAGATGCCAGTCGGCCACACCTGAACTAGTTTATTCCTGGGTTTTCTTGTTATAATAGCTCATTAACTGGATGGTGCATTGCAAAGGCAGAGGGTAGTGTATTTGTTATAGAGTCATAGAGTCATAGAGTTATACAGCACGGATAGAGGCCCTTCGGCCCATCGTGTCCGCACCGGCCATCAGCCCTGTCTACTCTAATCCCATATTCCAGCATTTGGTCCGTAGCCTTGTATGCTATGGCATTTCAAGTGCTCATCCAAATGCTTCTTGAATGTTGTGAGGGTTCCTGCCTCCACAACCCTTTCAGACAGTGAGTTCCAGACTCCAACCACCCTCTGGGTGAAAAAGTTCTTTCTCAAATCCCCTCTAAACCTCCCACCTTTTACCTTGAATCTATGTCCCCTTGTTATAGAACCCTCAACGAAGGGAAAAAGCTCCTTAGTATCCATCCTATCTGTGCCCCTCATAATTTTGTACACCTCAATCATGTCCCCCCTCAGCCTCCTCTGCTCCAAGGAAAACAAACCCAATCTTCCCAGTCTCTCTTCATAGCTGAAGCGCTCCAGCCCTGGTAACATCCTGGTGAATCTCCTCTGCACCCTCTCCAAAGCGATCACATCCTTCCTGTAGTGCGGCGACCAGAACTGCACACAGTACTCCAGCTGTGGCCTAACCAGTGTTTTATACAGCTCCATCATAACCTCCTTGCTCTTATATTCTATGCCTCGGCTAATAAAGGCAAGTATCCCATATGCCTTCTTTACCACCTTATCTACCTGTTCCGCCGCCTTCAGGGATCTGTGAACTTGCACACCAAGATCCCTCTGACCCTCTGTCTTGCCTAGGGTCCTCCCATTCATTGTGTATTCCTTTGCCTTGTTAGTCCCTCCAAAGTGCATCACCTCGCACTTTTCCGGGTTAAATTCCATTTGCCACTGTTCCGCCCATCTGACCAACCCATCTATATCGTCCTGCAGACTGAGGCTATCCTCCTCACTATTTACCACCCTACCAATCTTTGTATCATCAGCGAACTTACTGATCATACCTTTTACATTCATATCCAAGTCATTAATGTAGACCACAAACAGCAAGGGACCCAGCACCGATCCCTGTGGTACCCCACTGGCCACAGGCTTCCAGTCACAAAAACTAAACATAACATTTTATATGTTATTTAGCCATCAGAATTGGGAAATGTTTTGACATTTGTTGACAAGTTTTGAAAACTAGCTTACAAATTAGTCCTTGGGATTAGTCAACAGAAAAATATCTGTCCCTGTTTGCATGGAGTTGATAAGTAATGGAAACTTGTCACTAATGATCAGATACCATTTGTGCAGATGTTTGTCATTTCGTTTTCTGGTTTCTTATACATGTTAGATGTTGGAAATTATAGAACTAGATATTGTTTTATAATTTGTCCATCTAAACAATTGTTCATACAAAGATAGTTGATGGACTAAGTGATTAATCAACTGGATTCAAACTGGTTAACAAGGAAACCAACATTATTGGCTTTGCTTAACTTTTGCTGCTTATTATCGCCTGTTCCATTTGTAAGCTAGTGTCACAAACTGCTATAAGCTGCACAAATAAAGAAGTTTGTTGCTACCTAGAGTATCAGTTAAAACTATTCAGGAATGACTTACCGTAAAAACAAAAGATCAACTTGCGTTTTCATTGCTGAAAAATTAATAGCAATGAATATTTCTTATCAAAAAAATGGAAAATATATATATGTGTGACTTTGAATTTTTTAAATAAATATACTAATAATGCTCAGAGATAAGACAGTAATAACATACTGTAATTTGTTTTCAGTTTAATGAAGATTGAAATACAACTTTGGGAACTTCCCAGTTGTGCTCAGAGTTTGCATCTTGCAGTTTAATGAAATTTTTAATTTAGTGCCAAGAAGAAACAGAGTAAAGGAATCATCGTTCTAACCTAATCTGCTTTCTTCTCAGCATCAGGCCTCTTTTTTGAGTTATTCTTTAAATACAAGCCTGGAGCCTTACTTTACACAAGAGTCCAGAAAGAAATAATGGGAGTTTTACTGGACACATAATCCACAGTTAAAGAAGAAAATGTCAATAGATTAGAGGTGAGGAAGAAACATGAAGGGAATGCTTGTGGTAGAGGCTTCTCTTCATGTGGAGATGAGGAGTACTATGGGTGAATGGGACTCGAACAACTCCTCAATGAAGCAGCTTCCTGATGAAAGAGTTTATGGGATACAAGCTAGAGGATTATGAGAATATTCATGACCCTTTTGGGTTAGCAGGTGAGTTTGGCCTTAACAGATCATCCTTTGGGTAAACAGTACACAAAGAGTTTGGTTACCAGGATGAAAGTGTAGCAACAGAGTTCCTGATCTACTTAAACAGGACATATGACAGATTCCTACTCATTCTAAGCTGAGGCACAGCTTTTATGTTTGAAGTGTTGTATGTAACCAAATCATAAGAAGTCATGTGATATTACTTGAAGGAGAGACTGGCTTCTTTGCTGGTTCAGACACAGTGGCCAATATCCTTGGGTATAATGCTTCACCTAAAATAACTTTATAATATGATGTAAATTAAACTTTATTTAGTTTTTAAAAAATTATCAGTGCTCAGAATGTCTATATATACTGGTAAACGAAATAACAGTTAGTGATCAACTTATTTCCAAACAATAATGAAACATTGTGGGCAATGAGGAACATTAAAGAAGTTGTTGCAAAGGGTTAATTTTTGATAGATTTCATATGGACTATATAAAGATGCACAAAAATATGTCATTAAACATCAAAATTTAATTGTGCTTTTGAAATGGGAACTTTAAAACTTCAAGTGATTTTGCACTTAATAAAATAATTAGGAACCAGTGAGCCTATAGATAATCAAGCAAACCTTTTTTTAAAAAAAAGTTAGTTAAAAGTCTTGCCAAAATCATTAAAAGTAGCACTTTCATTTAATATGAATATCATAATTATTTGTAATGACAAACATGTGTAAGACATATAAGCATTGTTGTTTTCTTCCAGTCTAAAGAATAATTATGAGAAAGCTGTTGATAAAGATAATATATTGATTGTATGAAGGTTTCTGCAAGAGATATCCCTATCCATCATTCTTTCAGTTTTCTGTTACAGATTTGTAGACAGAAAGTTAAGCAGATATGTAAATGCTCCCACAAAACATATAAAATGTTATCTTTTGCAAAACAAACTAATTCTTGGGAATAAAATGTAAAGAATACAAAATTAACAATAATTGGCAGTATTTGGGAACAAGAGCCTGTAAGAATTTATTGCCTCCTGAATGATTCCATGTTAGCCTTCATGACAATATTGCAATGTGTCAAATAGTGAAACAATTTCAAAGTAGTCTACAATTGACCATTGAAAAGGTACCTTGTGTGTGGATTCAGCATAACCTAACCAACAACGGGTAGAAACTCTTCAAACAATTGCATTTGATTATAAAAATGAGGAATCTTTATAGCCGAGGACCATTTACTACTTCTGAGCTTCAGTTCTGAAGATGAAAATGTAATGTTACAATTAGTTCTGTTCTTATTAAGGAACAGTAATAGTCTGCATATGATTTACATATAAATAATTATTAACCCTACAAAGATTATAGCATTATTTTGGCAATAAAACAAAAAAGGTACGATCACATGTTTAGGTTATTCATGGATCTTAGAGTTGTCCACAAATGACCAGCTTGAACAATTCTAGAGAGCTTGAGACCACCCAGGAATCATACTCTTCTAGGATCTTGTAATTCTTAAAATAATTACCTTGAATTTAAAATACTGATGTAAAATATGTCTAAATCTGATGCAAGAACCAGAAAAAATGACTATTATTGCAAAGCTTACTGACTTTTACCCAAAGGATGCAGGCTGACATAGTTTTTAATTGTTCAGGTATAAAGGTTAAGGAATACTCCATTGTTTCTGTAGTTTTGTTTTATCATACTTAGCATTAGAAACATACATGAATTGTATATTTTAGAAAACTTGTATAATCTAAAAAGAACATTTTTATACATTGAGTTAATTGTATACACTTATGCTTTTATAAAATGAACAAAATGCCAGTCTGAAAAATAAACTTCATTACGTGTTCTGATAGGTAATGTTGAATTTTTGTCCTAGGATTTGTTTCCAAGAACCTCCCAAGGAACATTTAGCAGCTGCTGATACTGTAGGGTTAATGCTGGAGTTTCACTCAGGATTGGCAAATATTGAACTAACGTCACCAGCAGCAAACAGCACTGAGGTTGTTGACAGCAAGCAGAAACCGTCATTGTCTTCTTTGTCCTGATGGAGTGCATCGTGGTCTGGGTTGTGGTAAGGACAGCAAATTCTGTGTCAATAAACATGGGTTTTGTTGTTATCTGTGGAGAAAGTAGAACTTGGAATGTTTGCTCAGTCAATTTGAAGCTGTTACAACCTCTCCTAACAACTATTGTGTGAAGTGTCATTTTACTTCTGCATTCTTGAAATGCAAGATTGATCAAACAATTAATGAATTTTGAATTCAGTCAGTTAATTAATAAAATAATTGCTGATCACTAATATCTTCTATCCCTTCATATTAACAGTGATGTGCTTTTTGACAGTTATGGCAATTGATATACTATTTCTGTCAGGGCAGCAACTTAATGAAGGGGCTATGACATTTGAATTGAAAAAATGGTGACAATATTAAAATGGTGGAAGACTGTATGATGTGTACTGCATGAAGGTCATTAACCATATTATTAATCAATTACTTGTGAATAACATGATTTTTTTAAACTTGTGCAACACCAATCACTGGTGAATTTTTAAGGTGTGTTCCTCACCTTGTTATTAAGTTAAAACCCAAATAGCTATTTTATTAAAGGCTACAGTGGCCCAATCGATGAAAGCATTAAGCCAGAATGTCTCATGATTGCTGATCTGTGATGGGTTAGCTGGGGTCGCAGTTTGTGTTGTTACAATTGGACACAGAGGGGTGAAATTAGTCTTGCTGTCTTCAATGGAAAGAAAATTGGGTGGGGTGTGAAATAGGCTGCCGATTTGCTAGCTCCCATTTTGCACTACTGTCCAATGTCACTCCCAGAGTCCTAGGCTTGGGAGGGGAAAATTAGCTAGAATTCTCTCTCGTGATTCTTATCCAGTGACCCTTGATGGAATGTTTGTGTGTGGAGACATCAAAGAGGACAGGATCTACTGTAATGGCTTCCATGATGGAACAGTTACCTGACACACACATCCAAAATAGGCCATTTGGACAAGGTACTCATGGAACCGAACCACAACAGAAGTCAGTGTATTTAGGAGAGAACATTAAAAAACTGAAAACAAAACTGAGTCAGATCAACCTGCAGTATGTCCATATCTGTTGAAAGGCTTGGTGATGGTAATCTGAAAAAAAGTCATTAACTTTGTGATCCTTTTTCAGAAATCACTCAAATATTCTGAGGTGATGTTACTTGGCTCTAAGTCCATTTTCCCACAGATAAACATGATGATAAAAAGCACTATTCATTTCAACAGTACAAACTCATCCTTCATCAGTTATGGCTGTCATCTCCCACAGGCATCACATGCTGGTCAATAAATAGTTGCATTAAAGCCTTTTTAAACAAGTTCTGATTAGAATTCTTCCCATTTCCAATTAATTTTTAAAATATGTTTTAATCAGTTACCTATAATTGCTTTTTGTAAAATTAATTCTTTAATATCACTGTATTGATCTTAACGGGGTTATAAGTTAGTCTATCATTCTTGTATATAATTTGGGAGACTACAAATATTATTTCATCTGATTTGTAAAATCAGCAAATGGCCACATTTTTTTCAGCAGGCTAAATCTTTCCATTTCCAAGTCCTGTGTTCGTCAGACTTCAGTGTCAGGCATTCACACTATTTAAAAATACTGACCTTTAAAAGATTCTGGGGTCCAACATTTCAAGCAAACCAAAGTGGCATCACATTCTAATACCATGAAATATCTGAGTTAGTTAGTGATAATCTTCATGTTGATGGTACCAAAGTTGTGTAATCAGAAGGATCTGTTGACCATAAAGTTCACTGGGTGGTTTGCCTTTATGAGAGGAACAGGATTATATTCCTCCAGGCTTTGGGGCAGATCTTGTTGGCCGACCACCAGAGCTGTCATGATTACGCAAAGGGATGCTCTGATCTTCCAAATCAGCACTTCAGGCTTAACTTAATTTAGAATCCTGGCTGCACCACTCACTGGTATAATGTTGCCAAAGGTCCCAAACAACATTAACTACTTCACTGAGTGATACTCAAGGCATCAGATCGTGCTTGTTCTTCCCCTGATAGTCATTCTATTCCTTAGTCAATGCTGACTCTACCCCAATTCAAGCTCCAAGTTCTGTCTGACACTGTTTCTACTCCCAGTAGATATCCGAGGATCTGAATAACAGTGACTTTTCCACTAGGTTGACTCTACGACCTGATAAAACTGCTCATGTGCCATTTTTTTTCCAGAATGACTTCGGTATCATCATGTTACTTTAACCTTATTATTCCAGTAACGGCAAGTCATGTCAGTATTTGCAATAAATGTGATAAAATCTTAGTTTTTAGCATAGTTAGAAATAAACTTTTAACAGTAAAGTTCAGAATGATTATGATCTTCAGGCCAGATCCATGCTTATCTCTAGTATACACAGTGATGAATTACGACATAGTTAAGGTGATTAAAATGAACTGAGATGGTAATTTTCAGCGGATACTTCACGGTCCTTTGTTGATCAGGAACCTTCACCAACACAACACACCTTCCACAACACACCTTCCACAACACACCTTCCACAACACACCTTCCACAACACACCTTCCACAACACACCTTCCACAGCCACAACTAAAATTTGAGCCAGATTTCATATAATGAAATTTGTAGATGTTCACCAATTTACAACCACAAGAGGTCAGTAAAGAACACTGGTTTATGTAGCACATTATTTTGGTTGAAAATGGTTGTAGAGAAGGAAACTTATGTTAAAAGTTTGGGGAATCAGTGCCCAAAAGTTTCATTCATATTGATGATGCTATTTATTTTGGAAGCAATGTTTACAAAAACCATGACAGATTGTAATACAATACTGTAACTCAAGCCAATTATTTAGTATTATATGGCATGAAAATGCTTTCGTTAAACATAACCTTGCTTTTTAAACTTTCATGCCCAAACTTTGCAGTTTTTAAACTATGTAGTTTTCTATTTTGTACCATTCACAAAAATACTTTGTTTCCCAAGCTTCACTCTACACATACTCCAACTCATCCAGAAATCCATCACCAACAACTTAAATTTCTATAACACTGCTCAAGTAAGAAAGACCTCTCAGAGCACTTTACAAGTGAACAACGAATGGAGGAGAGAGGTAAAGGGGTTAGGAGGATGCAAAGTAGAGGGTCTGTAGGAAACTTTTGATGGAAAGGGGGCAAGGTGAACGTGCTGAGAGAGGGAATTCAGAGGGTGAGGGCATAGTGGCTGAAAGAACAGCTGCCGATGGTGCTGGGGATCTGGTTCGGGGGGGCCGGGGCGTGCACCAAAAACTGGGAGGAGCGTATTGCCAAGGTCAAGCAGAAACTGGGACTGTGGGATCGACGATCCCTCTCTATCGTGGGCAAGAACCTGGTCGTCAGGTGCGAGGCGCTCTCGGTGTTGCTGTACGTGGCACAGGTCTGGCCCATACCTCGCTCCTGCGCCGCGACAGTCACCCGAGCCATCTTCCACTTTATCTGGAGATCATAAATGGACCGTGTCCGCAGGGACACGATGTACAAATCTCCAGAGAAAGGGGGAAAAGGCGTGCCCAACGGGGCCCTCATCCTGATGGCCACCTTTGCGTGCGGCTGCATCAAGCTGTGCATAGACCCTCGGTACGCAAACACAAAGTGTCACTACGTGCTGAGGTTCTACCTGTCCCCGGTGTTGAGAAGGATGGGCCTGGCCACGCTGCCACGGAACGCTCCGTCCAGTTGGACCGTTCCGCCCCACCCGTCCTTCGTGGAAAAGTTTGTGCAGATGAACACCTTTGACCACAAGGCGATCAGCAAGTGGTCCGCACGTAATGTCCTCGAGACCCTGCGGGAAAAGGAGATGGTGGATCCTGTCGGTTGGTTCCCCGAGCAGACTGTCAATGTCATTTGGCAGAACGCCTCATCGCCAGAGCTTTCAAACAAGCACCAAGACCTAGCTTGGCTGGTGGTGAGAAGGGCCCTTCCCGTCAGATCCTTCATGCACTCCCGGACTCTCAGCGCCACCGCGCGCTGTCCCAGAGGAGGCTGCGGTGGAGACGAGACCGTCACCCATCTCCTTCTGGAATGTGCCTTTGCAAAGAAGGTCTGGAGAGAGATGCAGTGGTATCTGTCCAGGTTCGTCCCGAGCAGTTTCATAACACAGGCTTCTGTGCTCTATGGACTGTTCCCGGGGATGCACACTGAGACGGACATCAACTGCTGCTGGAAGACCATCAACTCGGTGAAAGACGCCCTTTGGTCTGCCCGAAACTTGTTGGTCTTCCAGTGCAAGGAGCTGTCCTCGACCGAGTGTTGCAGACTGGCACATTCCAAGGTCCAGGACTACGTGCTCAGGGACGTACTGAGGATGGGTGCGGTCGCTGCAAAGGCTCGGTGGGGAAAGGCAACCGTTTAGAGCCTTCTTGCCACTGTAGACCGAGGGGCTGAAATCAGGGAAAAACCCCTCAGGCAGAATGTAAAATTCAAATTGATGTAATGAAATGTAATGTGCCTGTAATGAATCACCTGTACTGATTGTGATGCAATGAGGCACCCTAGAGTGTCATGAACTGTAATCATGTCCAATGTGTTCATTGAACTGTACTTGATGTAACCTGCAAATTGTATAATCTGTATTGTGTACGTTTGGAATGAGATATGACAACTCTATTGTATGTATTGTTGCAAATTTTATGAATAAGGTATATTTTTTGGAAAAAAAACATCTTCTGGCCCAACATCCAATCTCACAAATTCTACTATTATGAGTCCAGACCACTGTGTGCCTTCCCCCTTCCCTATAGCAGAATCTTTAACCACCATAATCCTGCACTCTGCAATTTATCTGTAAAAAGCCTTGCTACATCTTTCCCTAGCTTCGAGAAACTTCTCAAAACCTATATCTTCAACTATGACTACAGTCAACTACCAAGACCTCCCCTAACTTCACCCAGTTCCTGCTGTATGTCCAATATATCTCTTCCCCCCCCCCCCTTCCCCCAACCTTTTTGTAAAGTCCTTTGGGATGTTCCATTCGATGAAAGGTGCTATATATAAGTGCAAGTTGTGAGTTTGTCATGTTGACTAAGGGCTGAACATAGGAAATCCAGACTGTACAGGCAATAAATTATTCCTGCGTACTGAATTCAGATGATCAATGTTCTCAGCTTAAAAGTATTGTAGGCTTGTATTTTAGCCATCTGTATAATCCCCCAGCAGATGAATGAGACATAGTGAATGTAACTAAACATCAAAAATACCACTGGAGCTGCTTGTTAGCACACAGTAACTTATATTTTTTTCTGAGTACATTAAAGTATTCCAATATCTATTGTTATTTGAGTATATGCTATTTTTAAAATGAAATATATGAAAGCACATGACAATTAAAAGCTGTTAAGATTATTGTGTTTATTGGATTGCAGAATTCTTGTAATTTTTAAAATTAAATCTTAATTGAATTATTGGCCCCGATATTACCAGGGAGGCGAGATGGCAGCGGTGGGGGGGCGACAGGGTGCGTGGGTAACCCGCCCAGTAAAATCCATCCATTCCCCATGCAATCACGGGTAAATTGAAGGCACTAAGCGTGGCTTCCGCGGAGGTTTCCCGTCGTCAACCTGCGCAGCGGGTGGACTGCGCACCTGCATCACAGGCTGCCAGCTGGAGGAGCCCTATTTAAAGGGGCAGTCCCCCAATGCTGCTCCTGCAGCAACCAACCAAAAATGCAGCATGGAGCTGCTCCCAGATTTACTGATGCCTCACTCCAGGTCCTACTGGATGGGGTGAGGAGGAGGAGGGAGATTTTCTACCAGCGGACGGCAGGAAGTGGCCTGCCTCTGCCACCAAGAAGGTGTGGCTCGAGGTGGCAGAGAAGGTCAGTCTCCCACACCTGGATCCATTGTAGGAAGCGCTTCAGTGACCTAACTAGGTCAGCCAAAGTGAGTACACTTACTCATTCTCCTACACTCCGTCTTCCACATCACCACCCCCACCTCCACAACTCATTCTGCACTGCCAACACTACTCTATCACATTACTCCTCACACCCACTCAAAGCTCATCCTCAACTTTTCTGCACTTCCTTACCTCCCCAGTACCCATCCCACCACTACCACTCAACCCAGTCCTCATGCAATGTCATGGCTCTGTCTCATACTCACCCTCTGATGCATCTCTTTCACGGTCAGCCTCACCCAAACCAACGCATTCAGCGGTTGGCCGTGTCACCATCCCTCACTCACGCCTCTCTACTTTCTCCCCTTATAGGAGAAGAGAGCCCAGAATACATGGGAGAGGGCGAAGACCGGAGGGGGGCCGCAACATCAGGTCGTCCTCACGGACGCGGAGCAGGAGGCTCTTGAAGTGAGCCGCACCCTCGAGTGCCTGTCCGTCGGGGACGCCGAGACTGCCACCCGACAAATGGCTGGTGACAGAACTTTAACATTCAGCACTCACAATAGCAAATGATGTTAACATGCCTTGCCATCTTCAGCACCTCAACATCTGTCATCATGCTAAATATTGCCTTCTGTTCTCTTACAGGGCCTTCAGCGACTGCTGTGATGGCGGAGGGCAATTCCTCAGAGGACCTGCCGGCCTCTGAGGGGGCACCGTCACATCTGAGCAAACCATCCACCAGCATAGATACACACACCTCGGTGGGTCCCATCCTCACTTAGTTGAGGTTGCATATGGTGAGTCACCACATACGTGAGCACGAGCAGACTCTGGTGGTGGGGCAGCTGTGAAGAGCCTGCGTCGGTGGGAGCATTCTTCTCCAGGCTCTGCTCAGCTGGACACAGATGTTGAACCATGGGGGCCATCCTTTAAAAGGAGAATAATCGAGGGGCAGCAGCACATTTGTGAGGTACTGGAACAAGAGCCATGCACATTCTCCACAATTGCGCAGATGATGGAGGAGTCCAACTCCTGCATGAGTGGAATGGTGGCACAGGTTCAGGAGGGAATCTCTGAGATACTGTCACAGGGACATGAGGGTATCTTTGAGATAGTGTCGCAGATAAGTGCAGGAATGTCTGGGATGGAGGGAAGGCTAGCCTCCATTGAGCTTCAAGCACAGCTCACCAATGAGTCCATTGAGGCCCTGACAAACGGCCCTTCAGACTCAGGGTGAGTAACTTTCTGCCACCTTAAACAGGCAGGCAGATACACTAACACTGGCCTTACAAGGCTTCACACATGTCCTCCAAACTGTCGTCCAGCAGGGTGGTGGGAGTGATGTGGGCCTGGCCCAGGAGAGGGATGATGGCGAAAGGGGAAATGGAAGTGGGGATGCCACTCAAAGCGCTCTCACATCTCACCCGTTACCCCCCTCTCAACCAGTACCCGCAATGCTGCCTCCTCTCCAGGTGGTCGAGTCTGCCCCTGCACAGGTGCAGGTGGAGCAGTCTTTGGAGGGGCCCTCATGGGCACCGAAACTCAGAGGGCATAGCCCAAAGCATCTAATCGGTCAGGGCATGAACAAAAGCAACCTGCCATTACCTCTGCTGCAGCCACCGGGGAAGCACCATGTAGGAGTAGTCGTAAGTGTAAGGCAAAGGTTTTGTGAGCACAAAGGGAATGCACAAGGGTGTTTGATGGTTTAGTCATGTTTTTTTATTTGTATTTGATTTTTGTTAATGGCATATTAAATATTATTGTCACCACTACTGCCACGTCTTGGCCATTCTTGACTGGCTTGTGTAATAAGTCCCTTTCATGAGGTTCACCATGAGGAACACCCACACTTGATGCCACCCATTGGGTCACTATACAGTGGGTGTATGTGTAGTTGCACGAATATTTTGTGCAGGGGGTGGGGGAGGGGCTGGTGTGGCCGCTTCTCTTTCCAGGTGGTGAGGACTGGACTCTTCACACTGTCTGATGTTAGGAGAACCGTTCACATATCAGTGACTCCCTGGCCTCACGAGCAGCCAGGTGAGCGGCTGTTCTGCCCATGGGTTGCTCCTCCTCCTCTGCCTACTCCTCCTCGTTCTCGTCCTCCTCAATATGGGTGGCAGATATGGATGGGGCCTCCTCCAACCATGTTGTGCAGGGCACAACGGATGACTATAATGCGTCCCACTCTGCCTGGTGCGTATTGAAGCGCTCCCCCAGAATGATCAAGGCGCCTGAAGCTCATCTTGAGCAGCCCTATAGCATGTTCAATTGTAGACCTGGTAGCGATGTGGCTGTCGTTATATCGACGCTGTTGCTCGGTGGTGGGGTTCCTCAGAGGTGTCGTGAGCCACGTGTGCAGGGGGTATCCCTTGTCCCCGAGGAGCCAGCCCTTGCGGGTGTTCGGTGCGTGGAAGAGGGGCGGGATGTTGGACTCCCAGAGGATGAAGGAATCGTGGTAGCTGCCAGGGTATCTGGCGTGCACATGAAGGAATCTCTTGCTGTTGTCACAGATGAGCTGAGTGTTGATGAACAGTCCTGGCTCGTGTGGAGGTGCTCGTGTTGCAATATGGGTGCAATCAATTACACCCTGCACCCGTGGGAAGCCAGCCACAGCGTGGAATCCCACTGTCCTCTCCGTCTGGCTGAGGTCATCCATGGGAAAGTTGATATAGTACGAGGCCCTGCGAAACAAGCCGTCGGTGACCTTACGCACTTGTGTGCAGACGACTGAGAGACCCCGACGATGTCCCTGGTGGCACCCTGGAATGATCCGGAGGCGAAGAAGTTGAGGGCAGTGGTGACTTTGACAGCGACAGATAAGAAGATATTGCTCAGGCCAGCCGGGAGCAGCTCGGCATGAAGGAGGCTGCAGATGTCTGCGACTACCTGGCGACTGACCCTGAGCTTCCGTATGCACTGCAACTCAGAGAGGTCCAGGAAGCTGAGCCTCGGTCTGTAGACCCTGTGGCGAGGGTAGAGCCTCCTACGACGCCGCTCTCTCTGTTGTTGCCCTCTTTGCTGTTGTGCAGGTGCCTGAGGCACAGCACTGTTGTGGAGCTCCACGTGGCAGAGGTGGATGGTGTGCCTGGCGAGGCTGTGATGTTGCTCATCCTCGGATGAAGTGATAAATGCAGCTATGGCGCCCCCCATCCTGACGGTGTGAGTTTGAGGGGGTCCGCAAAGTAGGTAAATGTGTTTGCACAGCAGAGTCTAGTGTATAAATTAATAATTTTGGGTGGAAAGACAAAAGTGTTGCAGCCAAAACTTTGTCTGAAGTGACAGAATGCCCTGCTGCAATAAATGAGGTATTCCCCCCAACTGTCAAAAAATCCTTTGCATTTACCACTGGCTGCTGGCTGAAACACATCTGCTCCAACAGGGAGTATTTCCCACAGCACAGGAAACACGCTGAGGATCCTTCAAAATTGCATCCTTGCCAAAATCTACAGTCAATGAGGTCTGTCAAGTACCTCAACAAGCTAAATAACTAAAGTAGCATCCCGCCGGCTTTAATTGCCGGTGGGAGTCCCGCATGCGGGAGTTGCGCGCGCACCCGAACACGTCATTGGGGAACCCGGAAGTGAGCGGGTTGGAGCCGGGCTCTGAACCTGCTCCAGGATTCCGCCATTTTCGGAGCCTCCCTCACCCCCAATGCACCCGCTCGGCCATCCGAAAATCGGCCTCATTATAACACATTACAGGTTTCTGGGTCTCTTCCACGTTATGGTAGATGAGCGGGAGAACCTCAGCGGAAATTCACCCCACTAACCCCCATTTGTCACACAGTAAGGTGCCAATGTTAGGTGTAGTGTTAAAAAGATACTGCTTTGTTCTTATTGGATGTTTGTTTGCTGCTGTTCCATCTTTCCTGAGGTAAAACCACAAACATGAAGCCAGTGAATCATATGTCAATCAATTGACCCTGCTCTTGTGTTCTGATTGCCTGCTGATGATATCATGTACTATAATGTTCGACAAATGTAGAATAGCTTAGGAAGTTACAATGGTCATAGTTGTCTCTAAGCAAATGTATAGCATTATAAACAATATCTATCTTATTTTTGGCATAGGTTTGCTGCTATTCTGAGGAATAGTATTCAAATTTACCCAAAATACCCTTGATAATGGGAGTTGTTTTCTGATTAATATTTAATTTCTTTAGATTTTTAAAAATCTTTTTTCTAAGTGACCCTACGTCAAACACTGCATGGCGTGTAATTTTCAACTTTGCCGCTTGGTGATTCCACGCTGGGAACATGCATGGGGCCTGACCCATGAAGAGTCATCAGGGTTGGCCTATACAACTCTAATGGGCACAGTGCCTGCACGGCAATGTTTTGCTGCCTCCATGCTCACTTAGAAAATTGCCTCTTGTATCTACTTTGTTTTAATATACTCATTCTGAAGCTTTATTGCTTAAATAAATAGTATTGCAAACAGATTAATGTTGTGGGGCTGTGGTTTGTTTAAAGTTGAAAAGGTTAAAAAGAAGATAATGGAGGTAATTCCAGGAATGGATTCTACAGCAGAGTTGAACAGGAAATCATTTTGTGTTTATATTTGAACAAGTTACCATTAAACTAGAACTGAGAATTTAATGAATAGGATCCATTGTGTTTCTTACTTGAACCTGTTCCATTTTGTCTGCTGGATGGAAGACTCTTTGCTAATGAATCAGTCAAGCTGACAGGTTTTCACATTTGTGTCTGTGCTTAAAGATAAATTTCAGTCTCAATTTTCAACACAGTTGTTTGGTCCTGGTGTGTTGTGATGGCAACTAAACCTACTGTAAAATGAATCATTTTCATTTGGAGGAAACAAATATGGGTTAATTGTGAATGATATTTTGAATATTCTTGGACTCTGAAAATCAATACAGTATTTACAGTATATAAATAGGAACAAAAATACAGCTCTCAGTTGCAAATATTTTAGATGCAAATGCCACTAAATATTTATCAACTATAAAAAAATGTTGTAGATAGTTCTACTCTCAGTGATTTTGTTACCTTGTCAACCACTTTTCCATTGTAACTGGATGTAATACCTTTTGTAACCTTGGCTACAGTGAAATCATGCTGTTCTTTTAGGTCTGCTAGTTCAGTTCAAGTTTGAAATATCCAGGTTACTCTTTAATGAAATAGTACTTGTGAGGACATGCCAGTGGCATGCACCGCTCACATCCAGTACATACGAAAATAACTGGACTCAACTACAGCATTGATTTAGGGAACAGCATATAAACATTACTGTGTCAATAAAATATGACACAATATTATGAAATAATATTATAAGAACCAAAGCAAAACAAATGTTATAATGTAATGTGAGTTTAGCTTAACAGATTTGTAATCCTTAAGAAGGGTTGTAGAATCCATGTAGATAGAGTTTTTGTTTGCTTGATGTGGAGTGCCCACACTCTCCCTGTATACCCCACTAACCTAAGTCCAGACAGATTTGGTGCAGTTAACCATCACCACCCCCCACCAATCCAAGTACATGTAGGGGTACTGCTTCAATTTAGTTAGCTAAAACCACACTGCCTACCAGTACTGAACACTCATGAGCTTCCCACTGCTTGTCCAACTAGAATCACCCTGCCCATTAGGGGATTTATTTGCACGGTTACCTGGAGCGAAGAGAAAGAATCCCAGCTCCCAGTGACTGATCTACCTCTTAAAGACCCATTAATGAGCTAGGCTGGCTGGTCAATCAACAGTGCCCTGGAATACTGCAGACCTGCCTGGCTTAAAATAAAATTGCTGGACTATAACTTGGTGTTGTAAAATTGTTTACAATTGTCAACCCCAGTCCATCACCGGCATCTCCACATCATGCCTGGCTTAGGTATCGGATTACTGAGTCAGTTAAAGAATGTTGACTTGGTTCTGATCACCAGGTATGTCATCTTGTTGGTATATGCTATGAGATGTTAGAAATGAAATTCTAATTCCATTATAATCAATGTGGGAAAATTCCACTTCAGCTATTAAAACATGATTGATTTATTTGAAAAATCTACTCTGGTTTTGTAATTTTATTTTCATATTCTCTTATTTATCATCTTTTGTGTTCTGTTTCCATGTGCATTTATATAATACACTTCATTAATTTGAGGGATGACAGTGCTGGGAAATGGAATCATTTTCATTTTGCACACAGTGATTATACACTGAGTACCTGCTGTACTCAATAATGACTTTACCAATCTGCCTAAATTAGTGGGGGTAATTTTCACCTTTCACTTTGCGGTAAACTGGCAGAGTGGTTCGCCTGCTTGTAATAGAAACAGGCCAATTTTAATTTCCTATTGAAATCAATGGAAATGAAAATCAAGTGAGTGCTATAAAGGACAGACAGCTTTGCCAGTCTACCTTCCAAGCAGTGAAGATGAAAATTATTCCTATTGTCTTAAAAGAACTTTCTCCCCTCACACTCTGGCATGGCCTTGATTGATTTCCCAAACTTCCTTTAACCTATCAATTCAAGAAACATTGCTGCAATATTCCCTCAGAGTTCTGGCAACGTGGAAACCATTCTGTTCATATTGTGGGGTTAATTCCACAACGCTGGAAGAAAATAAGTGGACAAGCACAGTTCACGACTTTGTCTCTGGCTGGGGAAGTTATGTATAAGCACAAAATTGCATCCATGGCCTGTGTGGTCAAGCTAAGTTATCTGGCTTACCAGCAGCCAAAGAAATGTAAGCCTGTACCTATGGTGGCAATGTTTGTATTGAATGAGGGGTTGGGGGGGGGGTGGGGACAATAACACCCCTGCTTTCAGAATCTATAGTGAAAACCACCTCTGAGGCTGCTGAAGTTAAAGCTGGTGTCTGCGTCAATGCTGTAAGATAAATGCTGCATCAACAATCATGTTGAATTAATGTTAACTGTGACGGGGCTGAGGACAGCTTTTTACTGTAAGAACTGCCTTGAGACTCCCCAAACCCCAGTCAATTAAGAGGGTCCTTAGTAATCTCAGAGACGAGAAATGTTCCTGCCTTCAGTCTGTGCTGGATTAAAACTGAAGCCTCAAAAGTAGAAGGATAACATTCATGGAGCTGTCTGAGACTCCTATGTTTTTGTCTTTTCAGTGCTATGTAATAAAAAAAATACTATTACAGTGATATATATGTATCTTAGTAACAAAATAACTAGTGTGCAGTCAACTTAGAATACGTGATATTTTTCATCAAAGCAAACTTTATATTACTTTTCTGGAGAATAAGAACAACCAAATTTACTGACTTTATCTAGGTAAATTGATTCTAAGAACTCTTAAAAGGCTTGCTGTTATTTGATGCAACCTGTCTCTTTAAGAGTTAATTTCTGAAAGTACCTGTTTTAAAGAAAAAAATTCACTTTGCATTCATGGGAAAATACTGTCTGCTCGAGACAGACTCTGGAAGAACAATTGCAGGGGTTCTACCTGCTTCATGTCTGCTGTCCCCTGACACCTGGCACAGGCAAGTGCTGAGTGACAGCACTCAAGTGCATCCAGCTGAAACCACAGCCCCTATACAGGAGCAGGGGGTGAAAGGCTCCCACTGAGTAACGTAGCTCAACTTGCCAAACAAACCTGCAGAGAAGGAAGAAAGAAATATATGCTACATTGAGCAAATACATACGGGTATATGGGAACCAGAAAACTCTGGATATGTATTTGAAAGAATCTATTCAGGTTAAATTATGCAAGCCCACGTGGCCCAAGACAATAAAGAAAGTGTTTTCTACAGCTTGCTTTAGAATGTCAATGTCAATCTTGCACTGAGTATACTTGTTTGATACATTTTTTTTGGACTTAATTATGTTACAACAGTTTTATTTTTCTGTAGAATTTATTACTCCATGCTTAAAATCTTAGCAATTTTGTCTCAAGGGACCCAAACATGGAAGTGTTGGGGAGACTGTGACTTCCAAAAAACTATTAGATTAGATACGAAGATTTGACAAAATAAAGTACATCTTGGATGGCACTTTAGTAAACTTCTCTGGGAGATGAGATACCAAAATTCAGTCACTTGTAGTGTTGAAGACTCAAGTGGGTAGAAAAAATGATGTTCCTCAATTTAGGAGCAAATCTGATTCTTGATACACAGAATTGAGATAACATTTTAAGAAAAATGTAGCTGCACTTAAATCATGAATTAAGATGTTTACTCTAAGTGATATGTGGCATTCTTTCCATACAGCTGTGCTTGGAAGATGTCTATCAACACATTCATACTTTGTCTCAATTTTTAAGTTTAGGGGTTCCTATAATTCGTGATACCCATGGAGTCACTCTGTCAATTTCTTCAGTGAAGTCCATCTTCTCTAAGCTTTTGAGTTCCTTCTTTTACTGGTTGTACTCTTGTGCCAATATGCAGTTGGAACTGGAAATCTTTAAGTTTGCTTATGCTTTGGAAGAGGTCACCATGTTACGCAATGAGCTGGTCTATTGTGTAGGTATTTAGTACCTGATTTGCAGTTGAATCAATTTAATTATGTCGAGCACTACCAGTTCTGATGCTTGCTGGATAACTTTGTAGGATCCAGTGTCTCCTTGTACTAAGAAGAATGTTGCTTGTGTGAGTTTAGTTTTTGATTTAACTTTCTTATAATAGGTTTGTAATCTGTATGGTATAAGAAATATACTAGACAGTAAAACTTTGAAAGAAGTAAAGCAAGTTGATAAAGCTGTAAAAAAAGCATATGGGATCTTATGATTTATAAATGAGGGCATAGATTACAAAGCAAAGAGGTAATACAAAACCACAGAATATTGTGTCCAGTTTTGGCCACTCTATATTAAGAAGAGTGTCAAAGCCATAGAAAAGGTACAGAAGAAATTCACTAAGATGATAACAGGGATGAGAGGCTTAAGGTATGAGGAGAGACTAGCAAAACTGGGGTTCTGTAATTTAGAACAGGGAAGGTTAAGTGAAGATCTGATAGAGATGTTTAAAATTAGGAAGAGTTTTGATAAATAGGGAAAACAGTCCACAAGTTCACCAATAGTACAAAGATTTGTGCAAGTATTAGTACCTTAGATTAGAAATTATTGCAGTCAGATCTAGATATAATGGAGGAGTGGACTAGTATCCGCAGCATTATGCGCTGGGGTAGGATTAATGCCAATCATGTGAATATCATGCAGGATTTCTAACTAACATCTGTTGAGCAGGAAGGAGTCCTAAGTGTTATAGTACATGAATCTGTAAAGGTTCATGACCAGTGCCATGAGGGCATAGCAAAACCAAATAGAGTATTCGGATGTATTGTGAGGATGATCCAATATAAAACAAAAAGCACTATATTGCCCTTATATAACAGCTTGGTTAGGCCTCATCTAGAATACTGTGTTCAGTTTTGGTTGTATCAAACTGATGGATGATATAGAGGCCCTGGAAAAGCTTCAGAGGAGGGCCGCAACATTGATATCGAGCTTAAAAGCCCTTAGTTATTATGATAGGCCTGGAGAGCTGAGTCTTTATACTCTAGAAAAATGAGATTTTGGGGCGATTTGATGGAAGTCTTTAAAATAATGATGGGTCTAGACTATGACCATGTGGATGGACTATTTGAATTAGATAGGTTAGGAAGAATCACGGGAAATATGTATTAGTGACATTAGTATAGAACTAGGTTAGATGTCAGGAGGTTATCGACCTTTGGAACAAGTTGCCGGCTCATGCAATGAGTGCAGATTTGCTACAAGTGTTCAGAAAAGAACTGGACAGTTTTGTGGCTGTGGCTAATAATGTAGCATAGAAAAGGTAGGTGGGGTATTGAGCAATGTGTCTCACGGCCACTATGGTCTTCTGGAACTCATTATAGTTGCATTCGGCTGTTCTTTTCCTGTCCGTCATTTTCATATATTTGTATGCCTAGGGTATTAGTGGATAGCTCATTGAAACCAACCATAGCTTAGTATATGGCTGAGCGAAAGGCGACAGAGAGTAGGGATAATGGGTAGGTACTCACATTGGCAGGATGTGACTAGTGGAGTCCCGCAGGGATCTGTCTTGGGGCCTCAACTATTCACAATATTTATTAACAACTTAGATGAAGGCATAGAAAGTCTCATATCTAAGTTTGCCGATGACACAAAGATTGGTGACATTGTAAGCAGTGTAGATGAAAACATAAAATTACAAAGCGATATTGATAGATTAGGTGAATGGGCAAAACTGTGGCAAATGGAATTCAATGTAGACAAATGTGAGGTCATCCACTTTGGATCAAAAAAGGATAGAACAGGGTACTTTCTAAATGGTAAAAAGTTAAAAACAGTGGATGTCCAAAGCGACCTAGGGGTTCAGGTACATAGATAATTGAAGTGTCATGAACAGGTGCAGAAAATAATCAATAAAGCTAATGGAATGCTGGCCTTTATATCTAGAGGACTAGAGTACAAGGGGGCAGAAGTTATGCTGCAGCTATACAAAACCCTGGTCAGACTGCACCTGGAGTGCTGTGAGCAGTTCTGGGCACCGCATCTTTGGAAGGTCATATTGGCCTTGGAGGGAGTGCAGCGTAGGTTTACTAGAATGATACCCGGACTTCAAGGGTTAAGTTACGAGGAGAGATTACACAAATTGGGGTTGTATTCTCTAGAGTTTAGAAGGTTAAGGGGCGAGCTGATCGAAGTTTATAAGATATTAAGGGGAACAGATAGGGTGGATAGAGAGAAACTATTTCCGCTGGTTGGGGATTCTCGGAGTAGGGGGCACAGTCTAAAAATTAGAGCCAGACCTTTCAGGAGTGAGATTAGAAAACATTTCTACACACAAAGGGTGGTAGAAGTTTGGAACTCTCTTCCGCAAACGGCAATTGATGCTAGCTCAATTGCTAAATTTAAATCTGAGATAGATAGCTTTTTGGCAACCAAAGTTATTACAGGATATGGGCCAAAAGCAGGTATATGGAATTAAATCGCAGATCAGCCATGAACTTATCAAATGGCGGAGCAGGCACGAGGGGCTGAATGGCCTAATCCTGTTCCTATATTCCTATGTTCCTAATAGGGAGAGCTAATCAGATCTTGAGATGTGTACCCAGAGGGACAGAGCATAAATTCAAGAAAGTGATAATGAATCCATACAAGGCTTGTATATGGCCATACCTGGACTACTGTGTACAATTCCGGTCACAGTACTAAAGTTGGGATATCCAGGTATTGGAGGCAGTGCAGAAAAGGGCAATCGAACTAATACCCTGCTTAGGAACATTAGGAACAGGAATAGGCCATTCAGCCCCTTGCGCCTGCTCCACCATTCAATTAGATAATGGCTAATCTGCACCTCAACTCCATTTACCCACCTTTGCTCCATATCCAGTGGTACCCTTACCTAACAAAAATGTATCTATCTCAGTCTTTAAGGCTGCTATTGTAGCATCCACAGCTTTTTGGGGAGAGAGTTCCAGATTTTTACTACCCTTTGTGTGGAAAAAGTGCTTCCTGATTTCACTCCTGAATGACCTACTCTAATTTTAAGATTATGTCCCCTTGTTCTTGATTTCCCCTACCAGGGGAAATAATTTCTCCATATCTATCCTATCAAATTCTTTTAATATTTTAAACACCTCGATCAGATCACCCCTCGATCTCCTATACTCAAGGGAATTTAAGCCGAGGTTATGCAACCTGTTCTCATAATTTAACCCTCTAAGCCCCGATATAATTCTGGGGAATTTGTGCTGCACCTCACCAAGGCCAATATATCCTTCCTAAGGTGCGGTGCCCAAAACTGAACACAGCACTCCAGATGGGGTCTGGCCAAGGCTCTGTACAACTGTAAAATAACATTCACCCCTTTGTATTCCAGCTCCCTTGAGATAAAGGCCAACATTCCATTAGCCTTTTTGATAGCTTCTTGTACCTGTCTACTAGCTTTTAGTGATTTGTGTACTTGGATCCCAAATCTCTTTGCTCCTCTACAGTTCCTATTTTCTCACCATTTAGAAAATACTCTGATTTATCTTTCTTGGGTCCAAAGTGGATGACTTGACACTTGCTCACATTGAACTCCATTTCTCAAAGTTTTGCCACTGACTTAATCTGTCTATGTCCCTTTGCAACTTCTTGCCCCCATCTGCGCTATTTACTGTCCCTCCTAACTTAGTGTCATCTGCAAACTTGGATATCCAACTCTCTATTCCTTCATCCAAGTCATTAATAAATATGGTGACAAGTTGAGGCCCCAGAACAGATCCGTGTGGAACACCATTTGTCACATCCCACCAATCAGAGCACATATCCTTTATCCCCACTCTCTGTCTCCTACCTCGCAACCAATTTCGAACCAAAGTGAAAAGGCTACCTCCAATTCTGTGCGCTCTCATTTTTGCTAATCGTCTCTTGTGTGGAATGTTATTGAATGCTTTCTGGAAGTTCATATTGACAACACCCATAGACACTATCCTATCTACCTCACTAGCGCCCACTCAAAAAATTCAACTAGATTAGTTAGGCATGGCTTACCTTAATAAAGCTATGTTGACTGTCAGATCAGCTCATATTTGTTCAAGTGCTCAATCACTCTATCTCTAATGACGCATTTTGTAGTAGCTTCCCCACAACTGACATTAAATTAACAGGCCTGTAGTTACTAGGTTTCTTTCTCCCACCCTTCTTAAATAATGGAGTGACATTAGCAAATTTCCAATCTAATGACACAATTCGTGAGTCAAGAGGGCTTTGAAAGATTATGACTAATGCTTCTGCAATTTCCTCACCTATTTCTTTTAATACCCTGGGGTGATAACCATCCTGTCCTGGAGACTTATCTCTCCTAAGTCCCATTATTTTCTCCATTACCATTTTTTTTACTTGTTGCATGACTGTACAAGAGGATCTTTTGCCCTTTTCCTACATTACAACAGTCACCACACTTCAAAAGTATTTCATTGGCTGTGAAGTGCTTTGGGACGTCCTGAGATCATCAAAGGTGCTAGATAAATGCAAATTCTTCTTTTTTCTTTTAGGGGTATGTATTGGTCTTGTATTTTACTAAATAGGTCTTTGAATACCTCCCACTGTTGATTTTTTTTCAACTATTCAAGTTCTTTATGGGGATTGAACTCTGATAATGGGCTGGATTTTGCTGTAAAAATAATGGAGAGGTTAACTGCGCTCACCGTTATTTATGTGCAAATCAGACAGCACATGCGCAGTTAAATATGGAAATCCAGAAGTTGCTGTCCGAGGTGCGATGCTCCTCCAAAAGCTGCGTGAAAATGGCATCTTGCCGTCTGACTCACCGTTCAAATGTATTGAACGGCGTGAAGTTCCTGTACTTACCTTATAGATACGAATAATCTCACCGACAAAAAGTTAAGTCAAGTCATTCAAGTATAAGTACCCTTTTAACTGTGTGGTAAGTGTTAATTACTGCCAAGCAGCCTCTGTGGCACTGAAAATTTACTTTTGCAAGTGTGGAGTTTCATTCCATCAGATTTTAATTGTTGTTGGATTTTTAAAAAATCTTTTTGTTCTGTCTCTTTTACCTCAGACTCTTAATTCAATCTTTCTTACCCTCTCTTCATTTTGCTTTCTGTACCTAATTTGACATTGAATTCACTATTCTAACTTACACTTCCTGGTTATGACTCTGCACTGTTATTAACAATGCTTCAATCTGATTGGTTAAGGAGATACGCAGCTGCTTGCCCTGTTCACACAGGTCCCAGATGCCCTGTAGAGGGCGCCGTTCATTCACCACACAGCAAAATCCAGCCCAATATATTTGCCTTTGCTACAAACTCTCAAACTGAGCAAACTGACTTAAGTTTAGAGGGAAAGTGTATAGGCAATATAGATTTAATGACCCTTACACTGAGATCAAGCTCACCAGTGCCCTCCTGCACTGACCCTGACCGAGTTTGCAGGATCAGTGAAAGGGCACCTGGTTTACATGGGCCACTTCAGGCACATCTCTGCTGCACGCCTGTCTGTGACTGATGATATTTCCAGCACCCATCTACCCTTGTGGTGGTATTGTTCAGGCTTTCCCTCTCACTCCCCTGTTTAAGGGGCAGATTTGTGAAAAAAACATTAAATAACAATGTTTTGAGGGGCAGAAGCCACTTGTTTGTCATGGACTCCATCACAATGGCCCACATCTGCCATTGTGGAAGCCGGTACACCTTCATTTAACTGGGCAGGCCACCCTCCCAAAGAACCTTTGGGTCCTGATTGAGCCCGAAATGTCCCCGGTCCTGGCTCCATCTCCTGGCTGACATTTGCCTTGTAACTGGTGGATAGAGGTTCTGCTCCTTACATGGCAACCAGGAAACTCCCGGAAATGGTGAAGTTCCGGTGCAACTGAGTCTACACAGCCTTTCCAGGTTTTCCTCCAATCTTCCCCTGGAGTTATGGCAGGATACCGGCAGAACTACTAAAGAATTTCTGGAACAAGTTCTTTACACACAGGGTAGTTAATGTGTGGAACAGACTGCCCAGAGAGACAGTGGGGGGGAAATTTAAGAGAGAACTGGACAGATATTTGAGGGAATGACTTTCACGGGAATGTTGATTATAACTTTAGTCATTGGTTGCCTGGGATAGACTACAAATATGTTGTCTGTGCTTGTAAAATTGGTGTCTGTGTGGCTTAAGTTGCTTGCTTCATTCTATGGCTGTACTTTGTTCACATGATGTCATTTTGAATGAAAGCAAAATACTGCGGATGCTGGAAATCTGAAATACAAACAGAAAATGCTGGAAACACTTAGCAGATCAGGCAGCCATTGTGGAGGGAGAAACAGAGCTAACGTTTCAGGTCGATATGTTCAGGTTTTGCCTTGCACCATCATTCCTTTTTGTCATTTAATCACTCATGCCCTCCACCCTATCACAATCCTTCCCTTCTGTTCTTTCCTCCCCCCCCGACCCCATCCACCGCCTTTCCCTGGTTCTGTATTTGTTTAGAAACTGTTAAATCTCTAACTTCCAGTTCTGATGAAAGATCATCGACCTGAAACGTTAACACTATTTCTCTCTCCACAGATGCTGCCTGACCTGTTGAGTGTTTCCAACATTTTCTGTCACTTTGAATACCTGTGCTGAAAATTTAACATGTAATCTGTTTTCCTATGCCATTATTTGGCTTAGAATGGCAGCATTTCGCAAGATGATTTTGTTTGCTACATCACCTCTGTAGTGTCAAGCCCAGGAACCAGGCATGGTGAGGCAGGGTCCTGGGTATAGGAGACAGGTCTGTCAGAGTTCCAGACCTGGGAAGTAAGTGCAGCAGAATTCCAAAATGTAAGTACTTTGAAGGCTAGCACGGCCAACCTTGATCCTGTTTTTATTTAGTGTCCACACAAGCATATTCAAGCAGCGGTCGTGGTATAGAAATCACGAGCGTGAGCCCTGGCCAATTTATCCTTCATCACCCTACAGCTGCCTGGCTATCAGTTAACTGAGTACATGACCTTCTTGATCTGTATGGCTTAGAGATGGAACCTTAATGACTGGATACCTTTGTCCATTGAGATTGTGGATTAAATGTGACAGGCAATAGAAAAGCCTGTTCTCTTATGAATCCATCAAAAAAAATGGTGCAAGATCTGATAACCTCCAATATCTCCCATCTGCGGAAGAACTGTAGGAAATTTGAACTAAATGTGAGTTATGGTCATAGATCCATCATAATAGGTAGTCACTTAGCATTCAGTTTTTGAAATTTAGATTGAATATTCCAATAATAATTAGTTGTAGCTAATTATAATCATGATGTCCCTATTGAGGAGATTTAAACATTATCCCTGGTTAGATCTTTGGATAGTGGTTGTTTTATTGAAAGCCAGTTCACTGTGGGAGTTTACGTATGTTCCCTTGGCTGCTATATAGGAGTAGCTACCCTTTAATTGAGAAGGAGCTTTCCCACAAGGTTTGCCTGGCATTCTGTTTAGATAGCCAACTTCTACCTATAACAGAAAGTAGGAGGTATGATGAAGTGCAGATAATTTTTCTGTCATTGTAGTTGTTCCTGGATGAGTAACCATTCTGTAACATCTGGCCCTAACTCAACTCCTGCACTAGGAATCTACAATACTGTTCACCTGAAAATTTATAATGCTGAATAAACGAGAGGTAGAATAATGCATGGAATTGTAGAACCTCTGCAATTTACATTATCCTTTAGTTATAGACTCTCTGTTTTTGAAGACGGAGCCATGGTCAGGTGCAGAAATGTTACAGCAGTCCTCAGAGAAAGAACAGTTTTTAAGAAGGATTTTGTCAAAAGAATATCTTGTTTCTGGAATGCTGATGATAACGCTGCGTCAGCCTTCCAACTAAAGCAGATAAAGACAGATCATAAAAGCAGGTCGTGGAAATCACAGCTGTCTCCATCCTTTATGTTCTGATTAGGTGTATTAAGCTTTATTCTTTAGCTTGTGCAAACAATGACTGTGATTTTAAATGAACCTTTAGGTCTTGGTGATCTGTGACCTTGCCTTTATTAGTTCACTGTCTCCACCATTCTTCATGGAAAAGCCAAAAAGATCTGAGGAATCTCTATGGCTCTATTCTAATCTTGCAGTACAGTTCAGGTCCCCCGATAAAGGTATTCATTTCGGCCCCTTTATTTTTAAGTCCTCAGGGATTGGGTTGAGGCTGTTTAGAAGCAGGTCATCATTCTTGCGTGTGCTTGTCTAACCTTGCTGAGTAAACTGACGGCTTGACTTTGGGCTCTGGCTGGAATAAGCAGTCCCTTCAGGGAGAGGCCGTAGCTTCAACGGGATTAAGCAGGATCAGGTAGGTTCTGCTTCACTTAATTTTGTATCTGCAAACCAATAAACACTTTATGCTTGTACCGCTGATGAATGACAAGTGCACTAGTGCTGGCAAACGTTTTCTTTGTCGCTTAAGATGCTGTAAATCTTCTTCAGGTTTTAAACTGTAGTCTGCTTTCTGGGAACGAATACTGTCATTACTGTGAGGAAATAGGTTTCAGTCATTTATTAAAAACAATCAGAATGTGATGGTTTTGCCTCTACTAAGTCGTAGATATGGAAAAAATATACTTTAGACAATAAAATCTGCATTTTATTTAATATATTTCTTTGGGTAAAATAATATGCAGATTTTTGTGCCTAATATAGAATGTCAATTTATTTTAAGGACATGAAATAACTGGCAGCATTTAAAATTCTTCGAAACGCACCAATGGTGCAGAACACACTGTGACATTAGTATGATGTCTCCCTGGTGAAGGATGAATAGGTTAATAATGCATTCACAAGTAAGGTAACCATTATTTTTCACCTTACAGAACTGGAGAAGAATCAATGACTATCAATGTCAAAGTATCAACTGATACTGGCACTCAGATTTCAGCCCAGTCTCGGCTGGGTCATCTGGAGGAGGAAGGGAAAAGGGATTCATGAGAATAGTACTGCAATTGTAGACTGCTTTTTTGAACTGCAGTGGTCAGAGCAGATTTTATTTACATCGGTAGCTGATAATGAACTTCAAGAGATATTTTAAAGTTTACTCGGGGACCTCCCCGGGCACTGCTCACATGCACCGACCAAAGCAGAGCCAAAGTACTCGGTGGGGCACCAGGAAACAAGCTGAACATTTTTAATAATATGAATTGGAACAGTCAGCTGCAGGACTGGCATGTCACTGGGCACTGGGATGCATATCTTTCGTCTCAGCGTCTCTTTCTTGAAATAGTGCTGATTCAGTGGACTGCTATAAATGAAGACATTGCAGTTGCTGTCAGGCCATGGGATTGTTGCTAAAAGCCTTGACAGCTATACGTGTATCTTTAATGAGGCCTACACTTTAGGGAAACCTGCCATCTGATGCTGTTCCCTTTCATGCTGTTCCCAGAGATCTGTACTAGGCTTCAGCTTTTCACCATTTGTATTAATGACCTGGATGAAGGAACAGTAGATCCAAGTTCGCAAATAACATTAAGTTAGCAGGCAAAATAAGGGGGGGAACTGAACCTCAGGAAAGGTATATTGGCCTTGGAAGGGGTACAGCGCAGATTCACCAGAATGATACCAGGACTTAAAGGGTTAAATTACGAAGGCAGGTTGCATAAACTTGGCTTGTATTCCCTCGATTTTAGAAGATTGTGGGAAGATCTAATCGAGGTTTTAAAATGATGATAAGATTCAACAGGGTAGATTTGGAGAAACTATTTCCTCTGGTGGGGGAATTCAGAACAAGGAGGCATAATCTTAAAATTAGAGTTAGGCCAGTTAGGAGTGAAATCAGGAAGCACTTTTTCACACAAAGGGTAATGGAAATCTGGAACTCTCTCCCCCAAAAGGATGTGATTGCTGAGTCAATTGAAATTTTCAAAACTGAGATCAATAGATTTTTGTATCGAGCAATTTGGAGAAAAGGCGGATAAATGGAGGTGAGGTAAAGATCAGCCCCGATCTAATAGAATGGTGGAACAGGCTCGAGGGACTGAATGATCTACTCCTGTTTCCATGTTCCATGGAGAAATTGACAAAAGGGTTTCTCCTGGAAAGCAAGGCTTCTGATACCTGCTTGATTCATCAGTGAACCAAAGTTTGACTAATGTGGGAATTGCTATCAGTGGTGGCTTGAAAAGATTTTGCTGTGTAAAAATCCATTGCTGTGGTGACTTTCACGGCGATGGCCATGGCTGACCACAGGTTGAGCTCCACTAAATAGCATAACTCAGTGATAGGCTCCCTTATGAAGGACAGAAGGCACTGCCAGGTCTCCTCAGACACGGCCAAATAGTTGTGCCTTGGGTCTGAATATTTGGGTCATGGGCTGAATCTGAGTGGGCACCAGACATCTGATGTGCAAGCACATCTGCCTTTATTCCCTCTACCTTAACTCTTCTTCCTCCTCCAAATCCATAGGAAGGCCCAATGGGATACTCGTACTGAACACTGTTGTCACTGTTGAGAAAGCAGCATCAGTGCTATTGGAAAAGACCTCTGCAGAAGGAGTCTTGTCAAAGCTCAGCAGAATGCAGGAAGAGAAAGTAATACAATCAAGTTAACACTCAAACTAGTGTGAAAAGACCAAAAGAAATTCAAACTTGCATTACTGTCATCTATTTAGCAAATAAGCCTTCAAGATCACAGCACAGAAACCCAGATGTGCTACAGGAATGCAGAAGTCAGAAACATCATGAAATTCACTGTGGGACCTAATTAGATAAGAGTGACTACAATAATGGAGGATTATGTGCCCCACACACATTCTTAGTGTGGCCTCCTTAAAAGCTCTGACATTTTGTGATTACGGACCTCGCCGCATAACAGATTGGATGTTCAGACCTACTTGCCTGATTTAAACTTGCATGCACATGGAATGTATAGGTGCACCATTGGGGAGTTGGTCCTATAAAATACAGGCATTGCGGACTGTCATATTTTTATTATATTATCAACAGATCTCCTGCGACAAAAAGTCAAATAATATGCCGTTTTACATTTACGCAATATACTATTCTACTCCAAAGCTGGCCCAGTGTCCCTTTAAGGCCACAAAGTCAGCTTGTTCCATGGGTCAATCAGACTTTAGGGGTAGAAATTGGTCCCTGTTGTATCTAGCACCAAAACAGCGAAAAAAAACTTCACAGCTTGACGTGGAGCCAGGAGGAGCACTCCTGAGAACCTCTGCCCACCCATGATCATCCCCCCTCCCCCCAAGGTCAGCTGCCAGCAAGGCAAGCGGTTGGAAAATGGTCTCATTAAGTTGTGTGAACTGCCTCACGAGGTGCAAGAGATGCTGGCAGCTCACTCAAATTATTCAAACAAGGCCTGAGGCCTGAGGCCTGATTTCAGTTGAGTCTCGGGCTTGTTTTCTGCCCAGTGGTAAAAATTTATCACAAATTTCTAGCTTCTTTCTAATATTTTTAATTAATTGCAAGGTTATTATTAAGTCATAGGCGAAAGACATTCTGACTCCTGTGTTAATGAGATATTTTCAATTGTGGGGGGAATTTCTCCCGACAATCCTAATTGTAAACAATTTTACAACACCAAGTTATAGTCCAACAATTTTATTTGAAATTCACAAGCTTTCGGAGGCTTCCTCCTTCCTCAGGTGAATGTTGTGGAAATGAAATCCTCGAACCCTTCGCATTTATAAATCACAGAACAATACCTGGTGATTACAGATAGTCTTTCCAACTGCCCATTGCCACGGCAATCACAGTGTGCAGACAGAGAGGTGTTACCTAAAAGGCCACCGAATATACAAACCACCAAAAAAAAACAGAGAGAGAGAGGCAGAAACATAGAAAAGACAGCAAATGGCCCGTTATATTAAAAACAGATAACATTTGTTCGCTGGTGGGGTTACGTGTAGCGTGACATGAACCCAAGATCCCGGTTGAGGCCGTCCTCATGGGTGCGGAACTTGGCTATCAATTTCTGCTCGACGATTTTGCGTTGTCGTATGTCTCGAAGGCCGCCTTGGAGTATGCTTACCCGAAGGTCGGTGGCTGAATGTCCATGACTGCTGAAGTGTTCCCCGACTGGGAGGGAACCCTCCTGTCTGGCGATTGTTGTGCGGTGTCCGTTCATCCGTTGTCGCAGCGTCTGCATGGTCTCGCCAATGTACCATGCTCTGGGGCATCCTTTCCTGCAACGTATGAGGTAGACAACGTTGGCCGAGTCACAGGAGTATGAACCATGCACCTGGTGGGTGGTGTCCTCTCGTGTGATGGTGGTATCTGTGTCGATGATCTGGCATGTCTTGCAGAGGATACCGTGGCAGGGTTGTGTGGTGTCATGGACGCTGTTCTCCTGAAAGCTGGGTAATTTGCTGCGAACGATGGTCTGTTTGAGGTTGGGTGGCTGTTTAAAGGCGAGTAGTGGAGGTGTGGGGATGGCCATAGCGAGGTGTTCGTCGTCATTGATGACATGTTGAAGGCTGCGGAGAACATGGCGTAGTTTCTCCGCTCCGGTTTGGACGACGAAGGGTACTCTGTTGGTTGCGTCCTGTGTTAGTCTTCTGAGGAGGTCTATGCGATTTTTCGCTGTGGCCCGTTGGAACTGTCGATCGATGAGTCGAGCGTCATATCCCGTTCTTACTAGGGCATCTTTCAGCGTCTGTAGGTGTCCATCGCGTTCCTCCTCGTCTGAGCAGACCCTGTGTATTCGCAGGGCCTGTCCATAGGGGATGGCCTCTTTGACGTGGTTAGGGTGGAAGCTGGAAAAGTGGAGCATCGTGAGGTTGTCCGTGAGCTTGCGGTAGAGTGAGGTGCTGAGGTGCCCGTCTTTGATGGAGATTCGTGTGTCCAAGAAAGAAACTGATTCTGAGGAGTAGTCCATGGTGAGCTTGATGGTGGGATGGAACTTGTTGATGTTATCGTGTATTCTCTTTAGTGATTCCTCGCCGTGGGTCCATAGAAAGAAAATGTCGTCGATGTATCTGGTGTATAGTGTTGGTTGGAGGTCCTAATGACAATCCTAATGACAGACTTTTTCACTTTTTTTTAAAGCTTGTCAATAACTTTGCATATGAACCAACCAGCTGCAAGAAATGTACCTAGAATAAATTTACCTATCATTAAAAGTGACAGAAAACAGGGGCTGGGGGTAATATATTAGCATGGATAGAGGATTGGTTAAAGGACAGAAAACAGAGAGTAGTGATGAATGGGTCATTCTCAGGTTTGTAACTAGTGGGGTGCCGCAAGGATCGGTGCTTGAGCCTCAACTATTTACAATCTATATTAATGACTTAGATGAAGGGACCGAGTGTTTGCTGACGATACGTAGCTAGGTGGAAAAGTAAGCTGTGAGGAGGACACAGAGAGTTTGCAAAGGGATATAGACAGGTTAAGTGAGTGGGCAAGAAGATGGAATATAATGTGGGGAAATGTGAGGTTATTCATTTTGGTAGGAAGAATAGAAAAACAAAATATTTTTCAAATAGCGAGAAACTATTAAATGTTGGTGTTCAGAGAGACTTGGATGTCCTCATACAAAAAACACAAAAAGTTAGTATGCAGGTACAGCAAGCAATTAGGAAGGCAAATGGCATGTTGGCCTTTATTGCAAGGGGGTTGGAGTACAAAAGTAAGGAAGTCTTACTACAGTTGTACAGGGCATTGATGAGACCTCACCTGGAGTACTGCATACAGTTTTGGTCTCCTTATCTAAGGAAGGATATACTTGCCTTAGAGGCGGTACAATGAAGGTCACTAAATTAATTCCTGAGATGAGAGGGTTGTCCTATGAGGAGAGGTTGAATAGAATGGGCCTATACTCTCTGGAGTTTAGAAGAATGAGAGGTGATTTCATTGAAACATATAAGATTATGAGGGGGCTTGACAGGGTAGTTGCTGAGAGATTGTTTCCCCTGGCTGGAGAGTCTAGAACTAGTGGGCATAATTGCAGGATATGGGGTTGGCCATTCAAGATTAAGGTGAAGAGGAATTTCTTCACGCAGAGGGTTGTGAATCTTTGGAATTCTCTACCTCAGAGGGCTGCGGATGCTGAGCCGTTGAATATATTCAAGGCTGAGGTGGAGAGATTTTTGGACTCTCGGGGAATCAAGGGATATGGGGATCGGGCGGGAAAGTGGAGTTGAGGTTGAAGATCTTAGTACAAAGCTAGTGTAATGTTTTGGTAGGAATTTTGTGTAGACATTTGATATAAGCCTTCTTTAATTTCTCTTCCTTTCCAGAAGGTTTAATAAGGAAAAGGCTTACCCAGCACTGAGCTGTGAAGCCCCTATTATTTAAAGCACGAACAATGTTGTTTGCCATTTAAATGACAGAGACTTCCGCAGGTCAGTTGTGGGGAATCCCTTTCGGGAATCCCATCATTGCATATCAAAATCTACATTCCGAGCGAGATTGGGGGTGGGCTTTAAGATGTTTCAATGTTTTCTTTGCTTTTACCAGAATTGTAAAGCATAAAAAGTGCTAAAAGTATCCACATTCTATTCCGGGTTATGGTGGGAATGCAGCTTTTGGCCTATGGAAGTAAAGAAGCATGGGTGGGAGAAAGGGATTGCCAGTGGGTTAGGTTGGGTCAGGTCAGGATTCGGGCATCAGCATGCATTGGTGAGGGGGGGGAAACCATTTTGGAAGAGAAGAATGTCAACCTGGGTCTTGGAGCAGCTCAAGAAGCAGGGAGAGACAGCAGTGGAGGATCCAATAGGTGACTGGTCTGATTTTAGTAGGGCTAATGCAAGTGGTACTGTGGATAATAGCACCACACAGCCATTTACCTTGGATGTGGAGCTGGGACAATTCTTTGGGAGGTAAGCATAATATTAGGTAAGTTTTAAAGCATAACAGGCAGGAAGTAAGTATGACGCAGGGAGTGTGCACTATGCGCAAGATTTTTAATACAGGTAGAGATTAATAGATTGGAGCAAAGGTAAAATTCCATGCTAACTCAATGATTCATTGATGAAATGTACCATTTGGGGCTGGGATGACATGACATATTACAGATACTCGTTAGAATAACAGGCTTGAGTCAGCAGACTGACCAAAGCAGAGGTTGACACTTTGGGGAGGGGCAGAGGAAATAATAAATCTGATAACATACTTGTGTATAGTAGCCAAGATATGTCATGGAGAAAATATCAAAACACTGTATAAATGTGATTGCACAATGAATGATGATGTGCAAAATTGGGTATGGTGCACAATCATTGATGACTTGGTGCTGAAGAATTTTTAATCTTAAAAATCACAACTGAGCCAACTGTAAATATAATAGAATCAATAGAATTCAAACAAATTCCCAGGTAATTCACTACCTTGACCATGCAGTCACCTTCCAACAACCCCAAGACTTACTCTTGTCATTTATGAATTCTACATCCACACTTATTCAATAACAATGATGTCTCTTGCTTTTAATGTGTAGAATTTTCCCTCTGTCACATAAACATGCAAATAAAAAGTATGACAGAGAAGAAGGCTATTGTATAAATTCCTTTTATCTGGTGTGTGATGAGATGGAAAAGCAGATGGAATAATGACCTGGCACAATGTAAATTTAAAACAGATCCTCACCATGAGAGTTTATTTACTATATTTAGAAAATTAGTTTCTTGTTCTTAAACAAGGAAATATGCATTACAAAGGAACCACATCTATCACCGTATTAAAGCCCACATCCTGAATACTTGAAGCTGTGGTTTCTACAAGCCAGAGCTTTCCCACTCAAAATAGCTGAGGCCTTGAGTAATGCATAATTTCTATGATAGAAAGCAATGAGAAACTGAATCAGACATATAGAGAAAAGTGCCGGCAGCAACAGCCTTCTACTTGTAATGAACGCAACTTGCAAAGTTCAAATCTTTTACTTTATAATTGTTCTGTCAGTAAGATAGTTGAATACAAAGTTTGAAGCATCAGTTGACAAGGTAGTAATCTCAGGATTGCTACCAGTGCCACGGGCTAGTCAGAGTAGGAATGACAGGATAGCTAGGATGAATACGTGGCTTGAGAGATGGTGCAAGAGGGAGGGATTCAAATTCCTGGGCCATTGGAACCGGTTCTGGGGGAGGTGGGACCAGTACAAATTGGACAGTCTGCATCTGGGCAGGACTGGAACCAATGTCCGAGGGGGAGTGTTTGCTAGTGCTGTTGGGGAGGGTTTAAACTAATGTGGCAGGGGGATGGGAACCAATGCAGGGAGTCAGTGGGAAGTAAAGTGGTGACAGAAACAAAAGGCAGTAAGGGAGAGTGTACAGAACAAGACCGGACAGATGGTCTGAGAAAGCAGGGCAAAGACCAAGGGAAGTCTAGATTAAACTGCATTTAATTCAATGCAAGAAGTCTGATGGGCAAGGCAGATGAACTCAGGGCATGGATGGGTACATGGGACTGGGATGTTATAGCTATTACTGAAACATGGCTAAGGGAGGGGCAGGACTGGCAGCTCAATGTTCCAGGGTACAGATGCTATAGGAAAGATAGAGCAGGAGATAAGAGAGGAGGAGGAGTTGCGTTCTTGATTAGGGAGAACATCACGGCAGTAGTGAGAGGGGATATATCCGAGGGTTCGCCCACTGAGTCTATATGGGTAGAACTGAAAAATAAGAAGGGAGAGATCACTTTGATAGGATTGTACTACAGATCCCCAAATAGTCAACGGGAAATTGAGGAGCAAATATGTAAGGAGATTACAGACAGCTGCAAGAAAAATAGGGTGGTAATAGTAGGGGACTTTAACTTTCCCAACATTGACTGGGACAGCCATAGCATTAGGGGCTTGGATGGAGAGAAATTTGTTGAGTGTATTCAGGAGGAATTTCTCATTCAGTATGTGGATGGCCCGACTAGAGAGGGGGCAAAACTTGACCTCCTCTTGGGAAATAAGGAAGGGCAGGTGACAGAAGTGTTAGTGAGGGATCACTTTGGGACCAGTGATCATAATTCCATTAGTTTTAAGATAGCTATGGAGAATGATAGGTCTGGCCCAAAAGTTAAAATTCTAAATTGGGGAAAGGCCAATTTTGATGGTATTAGACAGGAATTTTCAGAAGTTGATTGGGAGAGTCTGTTGGCAGGCAAAGGGACGTCTGGTAAGTGGGAGGCTTTCAAAAGTGTGTTAACCAGGGTTCAGGGTAAGCACATTCCTTATAAAGTGAAGGGCAAGGCTGGTAGAAGTAGGGAACCTTGGATGACTCGGGAGATTGAGGCCCTCGTCAAAAAGAAGAAGGAGGCATATGACATGCATAGGCAGCTGGGATCAAGTGGATCCCTTGAAGAGTATAGAGATTGCCGGAGTAGAGTTAAGAGAGAAATCAGGAGGGCAAAAAGGGGACATGAGATTGCTTTGGCAGATAAGGCAAAGGAGAATCCAAAGAGCTTCTACAAATACATAAAGGGCAAAAGAGTAACTAGGGAGAGAGTAGGGCCTCTTAAGGATCAACAAGGTCATCTATGTGCGGAACCACAAGAGATGGGTGAGATCCTGAATGAATATTTCACATCGGTATTTACGGTTGAGAAAGGCATGGATGTTAGGGAACTTGGGGAAATAAATAGTGATGTCTTGAGGAGTGTACATATTACAGAGAGGGAGGTGCTGGAAGTCTTAACGCGCATCAAGGTAGATAAATCTCCGGGACCTGATGAAATGTATCCCAGGACGTTATGGGAGGTTAGGGAGGAAATTGCGGGTCCCCTAGCAGAGATATTTGAATCATCGACAGCTACAGGTGAGGTGCCTGAAGATTGGAGGGTAGCAGGGAAAAGCCTGGGAACTACAGACCGGTGAGCCTGACATCTGTAGTGGGTAAGTTGTTAGAGGGTATTCTGAGGGACAGGATCTACAGGCATTTGGAGAGGCAGGGACTGATTAGGAACAGTCAGCATGGTTTTGTGAGAGGAAAATCATGTCTCACGAATTTGATTGAGTTTTTTGAAGGGGTAACCAAGAAGATAGATGAGGGCTGTGCAGTAGACGTGGTCTACATGGACTTCAGCAAAGCCTTTGACAAGGTACTGCATGGTAGGTTGTTACATAAGGTTAAATCTCACGGGATCCAAGGTGAGGTAGCCAATTGGATACAAAATTGGCTTGACGACAGAAGACAGAGGGTGGTTGTAAAGGGTTGTTTTTCAAACTGGATGCCTGTGTCCAGCGGTGTGCCTCAGGGATCGGTGCTGGGTCCGCTGTTATTTGTTATTTATATTAATGATTTGGATGAGAATTTAGGAGGCATGGTTAGTAAGTTTGCAGATGACACCAAGATTGGTGGCATTGTGGACAGTGAAGAAGGTTATCTAGGATTGCAACGGGATCTTGATCAATTGGGCCAGTGGGCCGATGAATGGCAGATGGAGTTTAATTTAGATAAATGTGAGGTGATGCATTTTGGTAGATCGAATCGGGCCAGGACCTACTCCGTTAATGGTAGGGCATTGGGGAGAGTTATAGAACAAAGAGATCTAGGAGTACAGGTTCATAGCTCCTTGAAAGTGGAGTCACAGGTGGATAGGGTGGTGAAGAAGGCATTCGGCATGCTTGGTTTCATTGATCAGAACAATGAATACAGGAGTTGGGATGTCTTGTTGAAGTTGTACAGGACATTGGTAAGGCCACACTTGGAATACTGTGTACAGTTCTGGTCACCCTATTATAGAAAGGATATTATTAAACTAGAAAGAGTGCAGAAAAGATTTACTAGGATGCTACCGGGACTTGATGGTTTGACTTATAGGGAGAGGTTAGATAGACTGGGAATATTTTCCCTGGAGAGTAGGAGGTTAAGGGGTGATCTTATAGAAGTCTATAAAATAATGAGGGGCATAGATAAGGTAGATAGTCAAAATCTTTTCCCAAAGGTAGGGGAGTCTATAACGAGGGGACATAGATTTAAGGTGAGAGGGGAGAGATACAAAAGGGTCCAGAGGGGCAATTTTTTTCACTCAAAGGGTAGTGAGTGTCTGGAACAAGCTGCCAGAGGCAGTAGTAGAGGCGGGTACAATTTTGTCTTTTAAAAAGTATTTGGACAGTTACATGGGTAAGATGGGTATAGAGGGATATGGGCCAAGTGCAGGCAATTAGGACTAGCTTAGTGGTATAAACTGGGCCGAAGGGCCTGTTTCCATGTTGTAACTTCTATGATTCTATGATTCTATATGGATTATAATCATATTCTAATAAGTATTCTTATTGGTCCAAACAGGGACAAAAGAGCTGAATTCCAGAGGTGAGGTGAGAGTGACTGCCCTTGACATCAAGGCAGCATTTGACCGAGTGTGGCACCAAGGAGCCCTAGTAAAATTGAAGTCAATGGGAATCAGGGGGAAAACTCTCCAGTGGCTGGAATCATACCTAGCACAAAGGAAGATGGTAGTGGTTGTAGGAGGCCAATCATCTCAGCCCCAGGACAAAAGGAGGACACAACCAACCTTCCAGAAATGTTAGGGAACCAAGGGTCAAGTGAGAGGGAGGAACTGAAGGAAACCAGTATTAGAAAAAAAAATTGTGCTAGTGAAATTATTGGGGCTAAAGGCTGGCAAATCCCTAGGGCCTGATAATCTACATCCCAGAGTACTAACGGAAATGGCCCTGGAAATAATGGATGCATTGGTGATCATCTTCCAAAATTCTATAAACTCTGGAACAGTTCCTACAGATTGGAAGGTGGCAAATGTAACCTCACTATTTAAAAAAGGAGGGAGAGGAAAAACAGGGAATTATAGATCAGTAGTGGGGAAAATGCTAGAGTCTATTATAAAAGATGTGATAACAGAACACTTGGAAGGCATTAATGGATTGGACAAAGTCAGCATGGGTTTATGAAAGGGAAATCATGCTTAACAAATCTACTGGAGTTTTTTGAGGATGTAACTAGTAGAATCGATAGTGAACAGTGGATGTGGTGTATTTGGATTTTCAGAAGTCTTTTGATAAGGTCCCACACAAGAGGTTAGTGTGCAAAATTAAAGCACATAGGATTGGGGGAATATACTGGCATGGATTGAGAATTGGTCGATAGACAGGAAACAGAGAGTAGGAATAAACGGTTCTTTTTCCAGGGGGCAGGCAGTGACTAGTGGGGTACCGCAGGGATCAGTGCTTGGGCCTCAGCTATTCACAATATATATCAATGATTTGGATGAGGGAACTAAATGTAACATTTTCAAGTTTGCAGATGACACAAAGCTGGGGTGGAATGTGAGCTGTGAGGAGGATGCAAAGAAGCTCCAACGTGATTTAGAAAAGTTGGGTGAGTGGGCAAGAACATGGCAGATGCAGTATAACGTGGATAAATGTGAGGTTATCCACTTTGACAGTAAAAACAGAAAGGCAGATTATTATCTGAATGGTGATAGATTGGGGAAAAGGGAGGTGCAATGAGATCTGGGTGTCCTTGTACACCAGTCACTGAAAGCGAGCATTCAGGTGCAGCAAGCAGTTCGGAAGGCGAATGGTATGTTGGCCTTCATTGCAAGAAGATTTGAGTACAGGAGCAGGGATGTCTTACTGCAGTTATACAGGGCCTTGGTGAGACCACATCTGGAGTATAGTGTGCAGTTTTGGTCTCCTTATCTGAGGAAGGATGTCCTTGCCTTGGAGGGAGTGCAACAAAGGTTTACCAGACTGATTCCTGGGATGGCACGACTGACGTATGAGGAGAGGTTGGGTCGACTAGGCCTATATTCACTAGAGTTTAGAAGAATGAGAGGTGATCTCATCGAAACATATAAAATTCTAACAGGACTAGACAGACTAGATGCAGGGAGGATGTTCCCGATGGCTGGGGAATCCAGAACCAATGGTCACAGTCTCAGGATACAGGGTATGCCATTTAGCACTGAGATGAGGAGAAATTTCTTCACTCAGAGGGTGGTGAGCCTGTGGAATTCTATACCACAGAAGGCAGTGGAGGCCAAGTCATTAGATGTATTCAAGAAGGAGATAGATATATTTCTTAATGCTAAAGGGATCAAAGGATAAGGGGAAAAAGCGGGAACAGGGTACTGAGTTAGACGATCAGCCATGATCATTTTGAATGGCGGAGCAGGCCCGAAGGGCCGAATGGCCTACACTTGCTTCTATTTTCTATATTGCTGCAGGAGTTCCTCAGGGCAGTGTCCTAGGCCCAACCATCTTCAGCTGCTTCATCAATGACCTTCCCTCTATCATAAGGTCAGAAGTGCGGATGTTTGCTGATGATTGCACAGTGTTCAGTTCCATTCGCAACCCCTCAGATAATGAAGCAGTCTGTGCCCGCATGCAGCAAGACCTGGACTACATCCAGGCTTGGGCTGATAAGTGGCAAGTAAGTAACATTCGCACCAGACAAGTACCAGGCAATGCCCATCTCCAACAAGAGAGTCTAACCACCTCCCCTTGACATTCAACGGCATTACCATCGCCAAATCCCTCACCATCAACACCCTGGGGGTCACCATTGACCAGAAACTTAATTGGACCAGCCACTTAAATACTGTGGCTACAAGAGCAGGACAGAGGTTGGGTATTCTGCAATGAGTGACTCACCTCCTGACTCCCCAAAGCCTTTCCACTATCTTCAAGGCTCAAGTCAGGAGTGTGATGGAATACTCTCCACTTGCCTGGATGAGTGCAGCTCCAACAACACTCAAGAAGCTCTACACCATCCAGGACAAAGCAGCCCACTTGATTGGCACCCCATCCACCACCCTAAACATTCACTCCCCTCACCACTGGCGCACCATGGCTGCAGTGTGTACCACCTACAGGATGCAATGCAGCAACTCGCCAAGGCTTCTTCGACAGCACCTCCCAAACCCGCGACCTCAACCACCTAGAAGTACAAGGGCAGCAGGCACATGGGAACAACACCACCTACGCGTTCCCCTCCAAGTCGCACACCATCCCGACTTGGAAATATATTGCCTTTCCTTCATCGTTGCTGGGTCAAAATCCTGGAACTCCCTACCTAACAGCATTGTGGGAGAACCTTCACCCATAATGTACTGCAACGCTTCAAGAAGGTGGCTCACCACCTCCTTCTCAAGGGCAATTAGGGATGGGTAATAAATGCTGGCCTTGCCAGCGATGCCCACTTCCCATGAACGAATAAAGAAGAAAATTCTACATTCTGTATAATACAATTGGGTTCTTACAAACAGTTGGTTGTATTTTGTGTTAAACAAACTCAAAGATATGAGCAGAAAAATTGTGCTGTTTCAGGGGCTGAAACGTTCTGGTGTACGGGAGTGGAAGGCAATGAATATGGGATGCAGCCTGTTTTCACTGGGTTTCTGCCACTTTCTAGTTTCTTCTGCTGCCCCACTCTTGCGTATATTAATGATAATGTCATTGCTTTTGGAGGCAGGACTGGTTGGATCTCAGGCTCTCTGGAAATTCCACTAGTTCTGCCTTCTATATGGTCAGTATAAGTACGTCTGCATGAAGCAGACATTCTTATCTTACAGCATCGTAAGTGGGGTCCACGATGCAATTTCTAAATGGCAGTCCATCTAAAAGACTTTGATTGCTGTTTAGAGTCAGCAAACCAGTGAGGGGGCATTTTTCAAAAGTTTCTTCAGCTTTCCTGACTTCAGCCAGACCGGCCTGCAATTCCCCAGTACCAACGGAACACTAAGATGGAAGCCCACTCCTATTTTTCAAATGATGCAGTTCCTTCCTGAGGTTATTTGGGACAGGGTGAAGACAAGGCCAAATGGGCAGGTGGATATCTGCCCCAATGCCCTTGTGGTAGCGCATTACCAGGACCATGATTGCTAGGCTATATTGTAACTCATGCACCTTTAATTTTGATCCTTTTAGTAAAAAATAGCCTAGATTTTTGAAATTGACCCAACCAGAAGTAGGCTGGAGCATGATTTCTGAACACGAAACAAAGTGTCATCCTTGGCTCACTTTCGCCTTTGAGTCAGAGGGTTCAAGCCTCACTCGAAAGACTTGAGCATAGAATCTAGGCTGGCACTTCAGTGCAGTACTGAGGGTTTGCTGAACTGCCAGAGGTGCTGTCTTTTAGATTAGGCATTAAACCAAGGACCTATGTGTCCTCTCAGGTACACATAAAAGATCCCATGACATTATTTGAAATAGAGCAGGGTAGTTGTCCTGATGTCCTGGTCAACATTTATTCCTCAACCAATACCACAAAAGAAACAGGTACATGGTCATTTATATCATTGCTGTTTGTAAGACCTCTCTGTACAAATTGTCACGTTTTCCTACATTGTAACACTAACTATGCTTCAAAAGTAATTTATTGGCTGTAATGTGCTTTTAGACAGCCAGAAATCAAGAAAGGTACTATACTAATGTAAGTTTTTTCTTTCATTGTAATTTACAGGTGCAGCCTCATTCTAATATTTTCAACAAACTCAAGAAATGCCTCTGACTGGGAGCTTTCCCATTGAACAGATAGGAAATAGCCTGCAGCAGCTTAAAGGGGCAGGCATCATCACAATCATTTTTGCTGCAGCAAGCAACATTCAGTGAAGAAAGAATATTTGGAACATCTGGTAGAGAGCCCTAGGTTCTGAGATGGAACAGTACACGTACTCTTGGAGACAGAGGAGGGATAAACTCTTTGGCGCAGGGCACAGCAGGTCTCTAAGAAGTGCTGCCCCCGAGGCAATAGAAGGAAGTGACTGGAGCAGTGTGCTAAATCAATCACCCTATAAAAGCCAGGCAGTGCAAGAAGAAGTATAATGATCTTACCAGGTCAAGCAAGGTAAGAGGAGCCAGAGCACATTCCAAGAATGCACGTTGCTAGCATACCGTTCACTTACAATAACCTTCCCCATACCTCCCACTGCCCTAAAGTGCTTTAATTACATACTATCAATACCCATGAGACGGCATGGTGATATTGATACCTTCAGCCTTCACCGGGAAGTGTTCCTTCACTCACATCCTTACATGCATTCACCTCTTGAAAAGCCTCAGATAAAATATAATTGTTTGCTGCATCCACCAATTGCAGGCATTGTACATTCGAATTTCTGATATGCTATCTTGCCAAGTGAAGCTCTCCAATTCATGGGATGCCAAATTGCTTATTCTACTCCTCCATCTAAGACTGTGTTGAATGCAGCCTGAATGGGAGAAGAAACTGTGGAGCGGGCTGCTGTAGCTCATTTGGGATTGTTGTGGCCTTGAATCTCTGGTTGCAATGCCATACAATGTCTCTGTGACAGCTGAAGCCATTTACAAAGACACCTACACAGGACACCGCACCTGGCACTTCTTCACTCCTGGTTGAAGTGGAAGGGTGCACAGATATCTTGAGAGTATGCTGCCTCATTGGACCTTTGTCCCACCATAAAACCAGTGCTAGGCAGCCCACTTGGCTGGTCTGCAATTTGCATGAGAGCAGTCTGTAGGGTGACTCTTTCCAAACAATTTTCTAGTATCTCTAATGCAGGAGCAACAAACTCCTGCTCCGTGTGCAGCATAAACACTGGCATGGATCTGTTGGGCCGAATAGCCTGTTTCTGTGCTGTACATTCTATGTGATTCTATGTAAGTAGATGTTCAAGGTCTCAATGGTACCATTCATGGCACTTGTGAGAAAATATTGCTCTGCACTTGTTTTCTCACAACTTGGGCTCCCCTGCAGACGGCCAAGAAGTATATCCCTCCTGTAGGACTGCAATGAGAACAGAGATGCTTTGATGCATATTCTCTGCAGCTGTTACAGACTGCTTATGATGGATTCAAAGGATGTTGAAAATGTCTTATGAAGGCATGCTCAGTCGGAATCCAATCCCTTGCCCATACAATTGATAGATGATATGGCTCACTGCTTGGCTGGAACTTTCTTCTTCTCTTGCTACCTCGACTTGTGACTCATGAGTCACCCAATGACCCTTCTTCAAACTCACTGCATAAATTTTCCAGGGTGCTGGAAGCTGGGCTGGCGCTGAGTGCAGGGTAAGTACATGATGTAATGTGCCAGGGTCCATGGTGCCTCTTATTTCTTCCCCATCTTGGGAAGAACCTAGGATAAAATAAAATGAAGATTTACAAAGCAAATTTCATGTGCCATGCAGCTGCTTTGCAAATGTAGCCACTGCTCTGAGGATTTTGAAAGTAAGTCAATGTAGGATGGATAAAAGCAAATGGAGGGTGCTTACAGGGTGATGGCACCACACTCGTGGGTTGCCCTTTTCAATCCCCTACACATCTTTTCTGCCAAAAAGAATGAGGACCATCTCTTCATGTAATTCTTAAGCACAGATAGTTCCCCCCACTTGTCCTATTCCTCTCTGGTTTTGCACTGCCTTGGCCTGTAAACGGCACACATTTAGGAAGACGATAGCAACAAACTGCCTGAGCCCTGGTCAGCTTGTTCCTGGGTCCAGGATGGTGTTTCTTCTGGCAGCACTCTTTGTGAGCTGAACTTTGAATTGCCATGTGCAAGATTTTAATTTGCTGCTCTGCTATTGCGCCCCCCCCCACTTCTGTTGTATGAAAGAATGTTGCATGCAGGGGTAAATGGTCTTTATACGCTATCTCTCTGAGGGTGCAAAGCACAAACAGTGCCATTGGTAGCATGCCTCCTATAGAAGAAGGGTACACATGTATACAAAGGTGGCTTTACTTGCAAACTTCTTCTTCATTTGCTCGTATGTTTGACACACCTGGAGACTGTATTAACTCACTTCTTGATCTTCATCCAGGCAGCTTAGGCCTCTGCTTTAAGAGATGGGTGTCCTTCAGCTCCAAAAAGGGTCACCCTTTTATGCTGCATCACCTGTAATGCATCGGGGCTAAATGCTGGGATCTTCCTCACAGCCATCATTATACACATTTTCAAACTCCAGTCAGCTACTTCTCTCACTTGAAGGGTGAACAGTAGCCTTTTAAGTGCTGCTGGCTCACCAATTTTATACTTCATGACCACCCATCATGCAGGCTTGTTCCCAGTGCAAATTTTCCAGGGGTCTTATTCAAATGAAGGGGAGGGATTGCCTGGCCAAATTCAGAAAGGGCAGCACTCTCTGCTGCTGGCACTTCTATTCTATGGATGTCCTCTGATTTTGCTCCCGAGGCTTTAGACTCAGTATCAGATTTGGCTTTAGATTCAGATTCGGATTTGGCCTGAGATTAGGATTTATTATATTGGATTCAGATTTAGATTCAAATTCGGACATAAATTGAATGTTCTGGATCCAAATCCATAAACAGGGAAAAGGCTGAGGTTATATTTGAGGGCATTATTTTTTCCACACACATTCAAAGTGAAGAATGCATTTCAATATACTGGAAATTGTTGATGTAAATTTTATGTTAAGATACTTATCTCTTCAATTAATTATTTTATTCAGTGTGATTTTACTGCATATTACAGACTGCTAAAGAAAGTAAAATTCATTATTTACAGTCCTCCTACATGTCTCTAGACTTTCTCTACGATGCACTTCAATGCAAAGGATAGCAGCATATTTCTGCTTACTGCTTTACGTGTTTTCCCCAGTTAGTGCAAACCAAGTGCCATTTTTCAGCTGATGCTTATAATGGAAAAGGAATGAATAGCTCTCAGGAGGTTCCAGCTGTTCAACATTATTATCTACAGCCTGGCAGTTCTATAGGCTTACACTGGACCATGTATCATTTTTGGGGGATAAGCAGTTAATTACCAAATAGAAGCTCCTGAAACAACGTGCCTTTCATCCAGAATTGCTACAGATTAATGACCAGCAGCATGTTTCACTCTTACCAGCAATTCATCATCGAACACAACTAGAGCTTTAATGATTAAACTGTCGAGGTTGTGGAGCCCCTCTCTTTTAATTGCTCTTCTCAGTCTGTGACCTGAAAAACCTAAGTGACAGGTTCCATCAGTGAATCTAGCTTGCGAATGGCTTCACTTTACTTTTCACTCTTACAAGGTTCATTGAAATTGCTGCTCTGTTAACTTCATTAAGAAGATATATAGAGGTCAGGTGTCACTGCTGCATGCACAGGAACCATGTGGTTAATCAGCACAAACAGGTTGAAGCAACCTTTTTATTTCACTAATCTGTTGGATAACTCAGTAGACCATGAGGCAGGCTCCTGTGCCAAGTTTGAATCCCAGTTTTAACTAATTAAACTCCAGTGTCCTTACCTGTACATTTGGCTGGATTGAGTTAGCTGTGAACTAATGTTGTGTATCAGGCATGATAGATTTTCAGGTGGGGTGTGGGTCAATTTATTGGTGCCGATTTTCATTTACTGTTGTGAGTCCGTTCTAAATGGTTAAGAACGTGGTGCAAGTCTCACCAAAATGGTAATGTGGTACTAGCATCTCATTTTCCAGATCAACCTCACTTTCATTATTATTCTGAAGTTTGAGTGTTATCTTGGACAGCTACAGAGAAGGCAGTAGTAGTGGGAAGTGGAAAACTGTGTATAAGTGAAATTTAAAAGGATAAGGACAATTAAAAGGGAATGTCCCAATAGGGGGACAAAATTCTGAAAGCTTTTGGAAAGGTCCAAAAAACATCTCAACCCATGAGCAGCCGTAGGCAACACTGGAAATGTGATAGGTTAAAATTAATTGAAAAGAAACCTCAGGTACAGACATGGGTGCGCAGGCAAGTGACAGAGCATTCCAGCATCCAATTCTGACTGCTGACATAGCAGTTGTGCTTCAAGAGGTGATTGTGAGGAGGGTGATCCTCTGTGTCATTCCATGGCATCATCCCCATAGGCCAGCATTTCTGCAAGGAGGTGAACCAAATTTCAGGCTGTAGCTGGCTATTACGAACGAACGAACTTGCACTTCTGTAGCACCTTTCGTGACCTCAGGATGTCCCAAAGCGCTTTACAGCCAATTAAGTACTTTTTGAAGTGTAGTCACTGTTTTAAAGTAGGAAACAGCAAGATGCCACAAACAGCAATTTGATAATGACCAAATAATAACATAAACATAGACGTAACATAGAAAATAGGAGCAGGAGTAGACCATTTGGCCTTTCGAGCCTGCTCCGCCATTTAATATGATCATGGCTGATCCTTTATCTCAATACCATATTCCTGCTCTCTCCCCATACCCCTTGATGCCTTTTGTGTCTAGAAATCTATCTAGCTCCTTCTTAAATATATTCAGTGACTTGGCCTCCACAGCCTTCTGTGGTAGAGAATTCCACAGGTTCACCACCCTCTGAGTGAAGAAATCTCTCCTCATCTCGGTCCTAAATGTTCTACCCCGTATCCTGAGACTGTGACCCCTCTGGATCCCCCAGCCAGGGGAAAAATCCTCCCAGCATCCAGTCTGTCTAGCCCTGTCAGAATTTTATACGTTTCAATGAGATCCCCTCTCATTCTTCTAAACTCGAGTAAATAAGGCCGAGTCGACCCAATCTCTCCTCATACGACAGTCCTGCCATCCCAAAAATCAGTCTGGTGAACCTTCGCTGCACTCCCTCGTTGGCTAGTATATTCTTTCTTAGGTAAGGAGACCAAAACTGCATACAATACTCCAGGTGTGGTCTCACCAAGTCCCTGTATAACTGCAGTAAGACATCCCTGCTCCTGTACTCAAATCCTCTTGCAATGAAGGCCAACATACCATTTGCCTTCCTAACTGCTTGCTGCACCTGCATGTTTGCTTTCAGTGACTGGTGTGCGGGGTCCCTTTGTACATCTACATTTCCCAGTCTATCACCATTTAAATAATACTCTGCCTTTCTGTTTTTCCTTCCGAAATGGATAACTTCACATTTATCCACATTATACTGCATCTGCCATGTATTTGCCCACTCACTCAACTTGTCTAAATCGCCTCGAAGCCTCTTTGCATCCTCCTCACAACTCACGATCCCACCTAGTTTTGTGTCGTCAGCAAACTTGGAAATATTACATTTGGTTCCCTCATCCAAATCATTGATATATATTGTGAATAGTTGGGGCCCAAGCACTGATCCCTGCGGTACCCCACTAGTCACTGTCTGTCACCCCAAAAAAGACCCATTTATTCCTCCTCTGTTTCCTATCTGTTAACCAATTTTCAATCCATGCCAGTATATTACCACCACTCTCATGTGCTTTAATTTTGCACAATAATCTCTCATGTGGGACTTTATCAAAGGACTTCTGAAAATCCAAATAAACCACATCCACTGGTTCTCCCTTATCTATTCTACCACTTACATCCTCAAAAAACTCCAGTAGGTTTGTCAAACATGATTTCCCTTTCATAAATCCATAAATAATCTGTTTCTAGGGGCCCGATTTTAGCAGGGATGCGGGTTCTCGGCGGATGGGCAAGCGCGCCCGGTGAATTTAGTGGGTTTCCCGCGCGATCGCAGCAGGCAACCCACTAATTGGATTCACTTACCTGCTCCTCCGGGTTCCCCGCTGCTGATCTGCGCGTCGGGTGGGCTGCGCATGCGCAGTAAGATCTGTCAGCTGTAGGCGCTCTATTTAAAGGGGCAGTCCTCCAGTGACAGATGCTGCAACCAATAGCAAAGATGACTACATGGAGCAGCCCAGGGGGAAGGCTGCTCCCAGTTTAATGATGCCTCACCCGAGGTATCAATACATGGGGTGAGGAGGAGGGGGAGGACAGAGATCTTCCACCCGGCGGGCGGGAGGAAGCGGCCCGTCTCCGCCACCAGGAAGGCCTGGCTCGAGGTGGCAGAGGGGGTCACCTGCGCCACCAACATATCGCCCACCTGTATACAGTGCAGGAGGCGGTCCAATGACCTCAGTAGGTCAGCCAAAGTGAGTACACGTCGTCTTTCCCCTACACTCCGTCTGCCACATCACTGCCCCCACCCCACATCTCCTTCGGCACTGCCAACACAACTCTGTCACATCACCCCTCATACCCACTCAAACCCCATCCTCATCTTACCTGCACTTACTCACCTCGCCAGTACTCATCCCGCCACTACCACGCAACCCAATCCTCATACAATCTCATGGCTCTATCCCATACTCACCCTCTCGTGCATCTCCCTCACGGCCAGCCTCACTCAACCTGCCACCACCTGTGCTGCAGCCACAGGGCATGCATCACATATGTGCAGTAGGCAGCGTAAGGCAAACGTGTCGTGAGCATGAAGGGGATGCACAAGGGTGTTTGAGGGTTTGTCATGGTTGTTACTTATATTGAATTTCAGAACAACTCACATCACACATTATATTGGCACCACTACTGCCATGTCTTCGCGAATCCTGTCCGGTTTGTGCAATAATGCCCGCTCCTGGGTATCACTATGAGGACCCACCACTGATGTCACCCATTGTGTCACTGCAGAGTGGGTGTAGGTGTATTTGCAGGGCTCTTCTGCGCAGACGACTGAGAGACATCGGCGATGTGCCCGGTTGCATCCTGGAAGGCTGCGGAGGAGAAGTTCGGGAGGGCAGTGGTGACTTTGACAGCAACAGGTAGGAAGATGGTGCTCGGGCCAGCCAGGAGCAGCTCGGCATGAAAGAGGCTGCAGATGTCCACAGCTACATGTCGAGTGACTCTGAGCCTCCGTGTGCACTGCTGCTCAGAGAGGTCCAGGAGGCTGAGCCTTGGTCTGTGGAACCTGTGGCGAGGGTAGTGCCCTCTGCGACGCATCTCTCTCTGCGGCTCCCTCCAGCTGTACAGGTGGATGTGTCACAGCACTCTGTTGTGGAGCTCCACGTGTCAGAGGTGGACGGCATGGATGACGAGGCTGGTGATACTGTTCGCCCTCCGAGGAGGTCATGACTGCAGCTACGGCGGTCCCCATCCGCAAGATGTACATCTGAGGGGGTCCGCGAGGTAGGTACATGTCTCCGGACCCCGGGGTAAGTATGCAGGTTGGTGACTTTGACCGTCAGGAGGAGGGTGGTGGAGGCCAAACTTTGTCCCTCGTGACAGAGTGGCCTCCTGCAATGGGTGAGGGTCTCCCCCCCCCCAACCTGTCAAATGGACCTTTGCAGCTGCCACAGGCTGACAGCTGCAACACGTCCATTTGAGCTGGGAGTGTTTCCCCCAGTGTGGGAAACAGTCCCATGTTGATCAAAAATCACACACAGTCCCTTAATCAGGTCAGTTAATGACCTGAAATACCAAACTAAATATTGTCAAGTGGCATCCCGCTGGCTTTAATTGCCTGCGGGATTCCCACCAGCGGGGGCTGCGCGCGCACGCCGGCGCATCAGCGGTGAACCCGGAAGTGGGCGGGATCGAGGCGGGATCCGGTCGGGCTCCTGCATTTCACGATTTTCGAGGCCCCCCCGCCGAGAACGCACCCGATAGCGGGTGCTAAAATCGGGCCCTAGGTGTTGGTTGAGGGATAAATATTAGCCAGGAATCCGAGAGAACTCATTTGCTCTTCGAATAGTGTCATGGAATCTTTTATGTCTACCTGAAAGGGCGTAAATGTTTACTCCCAATAACTGAGCCAGCTCTATGCTGCATGGTAGCTACAGGTGTCCTTGCAGCAGATGGCACAGCTCTGCACCTGACTTTCTGATGACCCAGACCCTATAAAGAAAGCAGCTCACTGTTATTGCCAGGATAACGTGCCAGGGCTGCAGATATGTTTGGTCGTATATTGGTGGGTGTAGGCAATCAGGCTATGCTGGCTGTTAATCGTATTAGTGTACATTCTTGTACATGCCACTGAAAATAAGGCATACTACAATTGGAGTGCTTCTGAGGAAGATTAGCTAGGTCTCTGCCCCCATTTATGTTGCCCCAGGATTTCCAAGGCTTCCTCAGAGGGGTATAGCAGGACCTGCACCTGTTGTTCTCAATTTTCTGCCATTGTGTTCAAGAAGTACCCATTTAAAGAGGTCCTCCAACAAGCTGGCAGTGGGTCTTGCACCTGGATCTCCTTCAAATTTGGCAACAGCAAAAGGAAGAAGGGCCAACCGGTAAATGATCTTTATTTGACAGAAACAGTTTAGTTTTGGGGCCGGGAGGCCTTCCGGCTGGTGTTGACTAAAAGCCAGGGTGTCAAATGTGCTCCTGCTTTCAACCTAATTCCCAGTGCAAGGCCCTGCCAGGGAGGTGAGCCTGCGCCTAGTGTGCACACAGGTCATGGTAATGGCCTGAACCACCAAATTCAGGGACTTTTGCCTGGATAACCAGAGTACACTTCTGGTACACGCCACTTGTCAAGCTTCCAGGAAGGGAAGGGGTATCATGGCTATTCGCTCAGATTCACTTAGGTGAAGTAAGCTGTAAAATGATAATTAATGTATAGCATCAAATTATCCTCAGTGCAAAAATTAAGGCTAAATGAATATATAAGGTTATTTAATAGAATTTATTTGCTAAAATATGTCTTCAGTTTACACTCTGAACCAAAAATATGCAGATGAATTTTCAGTAATTTTGGATCTCCAACAATAGACATCTATTGAGATGCTGAAACTATTGCACAGCCACTGTTCACACCCTTCTTACCTATGAGGAAAGTGACCCTAACATCATATGCTTCCATTTTTTATGAACACAGTTAAAGAAAAGCAAAAAACTTGTGATTTTTTTTTTAAAAAGGAGAACAAATGGTTGGAGATAAGTTACAGATGTGTATAGAATCCATTGCCAGCTCTCCATTATATATAGTTGTAAAGTTGTGTTTGTTAGCAGTTACAATCTCTAAATGGTCAGAAATAGCTAAAAGCAAACAGTAACTCAATCTTTATTAAGGACCAAATCACACTCGAAATGGAGCTATTTTAAAAGTTAATGTGATCCAAGTCAAGCCCAAATGTGGAATGGACCTTTATAGCCTTCATAGCAATCCTGTTGGAAGTTTTTGGCTGGACTCGGCAATCAAAAATTCAGATGTCATTGGGCCGGAAATTGTTTAAAAAATAATGGTGAGCTCAACCGCACTTTCCTTTGTTAGTGGCGAAATCGAGGCGCAAGGTCCGGCATTCACATATGTGCAGACTAACTTGGAAATCCGGAACGTTCTCCTCCTGGTTCACTGGCGATTAAAGGGATATTGCCGGTTGCAATCAGTTGATTCAATGGACCAGCGCCAATTTGCTCATCTGCCCAACTGGAAAGAAACTAATATCGCCACAAAACAGGTACACTTAAAAATACCAGGTCTAAACTAAGTCTTAATGACTGCCAAACAACTAAAAATTAACTTTTAAAAATGTGGAGTCTGATTACTCCTTATTTTAATAGTTTTTGGTCATTAAAATTTTTTTTTTACTTTTCCCTTCTGTCTTTTATTTAATTTGATTATTTCTTACCCTCTCTTTTTTGTGCCGTTTTTAACTATTTTTCAAATTATTTTAGTGTTGTACCTTTCACTTCCTGGATTTTACGTTCCAGCTTGCAGTAACCGTTCGCAGCTTATCAAAAATGCTGCAATCTGATTGGTTGAGGACAGTGATTGTCTCACTTCTCCCATGAGTCCCAGCTTCGCTTGAACTAACGCTGGGCTCTTCTCCACTTCCTATTAGAGGAAGTGCAACCAGTAAAGACCACGGTAAGTTAGTGGGTTAGTATAAATCTATGGAGTGGTGAGCACTGTTGGTTCGCCACTTGGAGCAATTTCTGAGCCATTGTGTCATTTTGTGCTCAGACCCAGTCTCAGGATATTCTGAAAGCTGCCTGCAGCTGTGCTTCATTACTACTGGATTTGGAACAGATGAGCCTTGAAAGTTTTAAACAGGCTCACTAAGAGTTAGCTGACCTCGGCCGGGGCAATGGCGGGAATGTTACAATTGGCCTCAATGTCCGAGCGTTAGGCAGGGAAATAATCAGCCAGAGCTTCTACTCCTGATTGCTATCCAAAAACACCAACTAAAGAATGTATGTGTGTGGACTTTGGATTAGGACAAAATTTGTTTCTAGTGTGATCTTATCCACTGCCCCCACCCCCAACTGCCTCCCCCCTCTCTTCACCCCCCCCCCCCCACCCCAATATTGTCTGTTAAAGCTCATGTCTAGGCTCACACATGAAGAATGGCCACTTGATTGAGGTATGCTGCCATCCATGGAATCACACTTCAGCAAGAGTCATAAGCTTCTGGAAAAGAGGGTGAAAAGTAGGAAAGTAAAATTTTTTTAAAAACCTCTGCACCTTTTGAGCAGATGAAAAAAAGGCTTAAGGAAATTATCAGTTTTCCATTAATAACCATTTCCAGCTTTATTCAAAGCTGTTCATTAACTTTACTAGTCTCCACTAATGAAGGTCCCTGGTGAGAGAATCGCTGTCATAAATAGCCTGTCAGAAGGCAAGGACTGACCTAAGTGATTGTAGCAGAAGAAATAATGAGAGGATTACAATGGTATGGATCCTCTGCAGTGACAAGGTATCACCAGTGCTGCTCCTCGATAATTAGCAGTAGACAGTAATATACTGACTAACTGAATTGCTGTGTCAGCCAATGCATTGCATGGGAAAGTTTTTATAATAAAAGCAACGTAAAAATAGGGCAGATTGGTAGCCCGAGAGCTGTAGAACAAGACAATGAAGTACAGCACCTTGACAGATACATGTGGTGCTTTTGTTTTCTTTCAGCACTCAGGCAACTTAATTCATTCAAACAGCAATAGCTACAAATGATAAAGGCTTAAGGAGGTTAGAAACTAGAATGTTCTTTAAATACACCACACATTCAGTGCATTTTGCTGCTCAAGGGAACATAACAATGTGTTCAGTGTGTTTTTTGAATTGTATGGGTATATTTGTAGTTTTGTAAATTTTGCAGATGTATTTGCTGCATAAAATTGCCACAAACAATCCCATAGGAAGCAAATCTTTTATTAGTTAAACAAAGATTCACAATGAATCTGTAGATTATTTGTTTACATTTCCAGTTAAAGGAGGATTAATGAAGACAAATAGCTCTGATGAGGAAGTGGAAAAAAACAATGGTAAAAATATGAATGAAAAAAAAATTGTTGGAAATATGGGGGTAGATTTTCATCTTCCCTATCTGGGCAGAAATCTGGCAGAGCAGATCGCCTGCCCTTTATGGAACCCACCAAATTTCCATTGAAATGGTGGGCAAATTGCTCTGCCAGACTATTGCACAGGTGGGGAAAATGAAAGTCTACCCCATTATTACTTAACTTTCTTTATACCACAGGAAACACTTCTTGTGATGACAGTAGTGAAGTGAAGACTGAAATATTTGAAACTTTGTTACACTATGCTGTTGAAAGCCAGAGAACAAATGTTTTCAATGGAATCTGATTTTTACTACAGCAGATGAAGAGACATCTGGACACAGATCATCATCTCCAAGGATGGAGAGTTAAAGGCATTGTCCTAATCTTCATTTGACAGTTTCCCACTAACATGAAAAAAGTTTGTAACTCGTCATTTCTTAGAGCTGCTAAAGCCCTATTTACTCTGCCTGGTTTATCAGAATTTTAACCACACTTGCATTGAACCCCTAGTGTAGTGTTGACCAACCTTTCAAAGCTCAAGAGCAGGAAAAGAACTGGTATACTAAAGAAGAACTACTGGGGGAGAAATTCAATTTGCACCAAAAACAGGCACAAATGGTGTACGTAACTTACTTGATTAAGACAGGTGAGCTGCTAGCACTGTGCTTATTTTAAATTAAATATTGTGGGGGATATTTTCTTCTATATATTTGAGATCTTGCCCTTCATTAACAGCACTAACTCCAACTCTGACCTGGAGCCAGAACTCACTTTTTGTTTATTTTCCTGCCGAAGTTTCTCATATTTGGCTTTTAATGAGAATAGCAGCACAAACCAATAAAACGCACATTTAAACCTTCTACCAGGTTTGCTATTTTTTAACTAATGTCTACCATTTGTTAAATTTAACATATAGAGGAAAATAACTCCCATAATATTTAATTTAAAATAAGTTAACCAATAATTGCATAAAGTCTTGTTATCTGAAGGTCACGCTGTTTAAATCATTTAGATAGTCATATTATGCATTTTTGTGTAACGAAAGAAGGAACCAAAAATATTTAAAGAGCTTTAGTACCAGAATTATTCACTATAACAACAATTTGAATTAAGTTTGCAAGCACAATAAAAATCAGACTCAAGCAGCTCGGTGCACTATTATTTCGGTAATTACCCTTTCCACTCTGTTACTGGGAAATTCTCAGAAAATCATTTTTGCAGATGTTTTAAGATTGAAAACATGTGTGTCTTTCAAGTTGCAGAGGAAATTCAATTCATATATGATTAAACAAAAATTTTCAAATGTTTAGAGGCAATGTGGACTCTGTGTATGTAATATATACAAACAAAATAATTTAGTGTTTTTGAATTCTAAGATAGAGATGTAATATAGTGATATTACTACATTAGCATAATGCACCCATCATGCCTGTCCTTACTGACACTCTTGATTCTCCTTTGCCCCCAATTCATAAATTCAAAATCCTTGTCCTTGTTTACAGATCCCTCCAAGCTTCAGCCTACTTACCCTTGCAATCTCCTCTAGACTGTGCCCCAGTCCATGCCTGTAGATCCTCTGAATTTGATCTGTTGTGCAACTCCCTCCCACTATTAGTGGCAGAGCTATCAGCCATCTTGGCTGTACTCTCTGAAACTTCCTCCCTAAATCTTTCTGCCTTCCTACTTTTCTCTTTGCCTTTAAAGGCTGCCTCAAAATCTCTATCTTCAACCATAATTTCAGTCATCCCCCCTAACTCATGTACACTGCTTGTTCTCCATTTCCCCTCTCTAGTCCTTGGTACTTCCATTGTGTTAAAGATGCTTTGGGTTAGATTTTTCACCCATTAACTATGAATGAGCAGAAATTCTATAATGCAAGTTTTTGTTGTAGTTGGAGAAGGGCAGGGATGTCTATCACAGTACAACTTAAACAACAACAGAAAATGCTGCAAGTATACCACTGACCAGTCAGTATCTGAGAGGCAGAGGGGTAGGATTCAGCACGTGTCATACCCATTTATCGGGTTTAAAACGGACGCAAAGCTTACCAGGTTAACAGTGGGACGGCCTGCGCCCAATCTGGGCTACTGTTGGTCCCACTGCTAAATTCGTGGGGCCCGTTTTTTAAGCATCTTGGGCAGCCACTAAAACAAGTGTTAGGCCCCTTGAATATATTAATTAGGCGCCTAAAACCTTTTGGAGGAACCCTGTGTAAAATTAATTACCGATAAGTGGGGCGGGTGCCATGCCACCCACTCAATTCTTCGGCAGCCCCAGGCGATCACCATTCCCCACACCCCTCTTGTCCAATCCCCCCCCTCTCAGGCAGCCCAAAATTGATTTTTCTTGTAGCGCGAGCTGCCTGTGGAGGCGCAGCAGACGGCAGCCGCTCGCTCTAATATACAGATGAGGCCGGAGGACTAATTTTTGGCGATCCTCAGACCTCTTGATTTGGGCACACGATGTCTTCGCAGTGTCGAGTCTGGGCCTGAAAAGAGAAGGGAAACTGCCACCTCAACCTGACCGGGCCTAAGTGTGACTCCAGTTTGACTCTTAATGCCTTCAGGGCAACTAGGCATGGGCAATAAATGTGGCCTTGTCAGTGTTGCCCGAACCGTCAAGAGCACGTATGAAAAATAGAAAGGAATCATCTCTGCATTTAGCAGTTCATGTTCAGAGGTGTCCACATTAACAGTTCACTGCATCAGAATATTAGCTCTCTGGTGCTGCAGAACCATTGTCATTGTAGGACAAACTCAAGCCTGGTTTATGTAACTCATGACTTGCTTCTTAAGGCTTGCATTCCAGGTAAAATGGTTACGTGTTACCTAACATTAACTTAATTAACTATTTAGTCATAAAAATATAAAGGCTTTATGTAGTGTAGGGTCAAGGACAGTCCAGCTATACTCCTTATTTATCTTTTACCTGTTCATCACTATTCCGAGGCAAAATCCAGACACAGCTCTTAAAGCAGATAGGACGTCCAAGAAAGGATTTTATTTACTTTAGGAAACGATCAAGATGTGATGGTTAAATTATCTTCATTTACTTCTATTTCAGAGGTTCCCTATTACAAATTGTCATTTCAATAAGGTCAGCAACCTTTGGTGAAGCTTGGCACTACAATGTGTGTGTACTTGTAATGGATTCTCCAAATAATAAGGATGTCCACAAAGTAATGACAAGATGTTGAATGTTATTGTAAATTCAGACATTTACTGATGACAGATATGATTATGAATGTCAAAACAATCAGGTTATAGTTTCTAGAGTTGTCTCTGATGCTATCAGGTGTAGGCTTTGAATAGTGCTTATTCGCAACGAAAAATTGACCATTTCATTGTTTTTCTGAAGTACGATGCATTTTGTTGACTAGCATGCATAAAATGGAAAAAAATCCAGTGCCCTTAAAATGACAGTTGGCTAACAAATGGTCAAAGTAGCAAGTGTGAATTATTTGCTGTGGGAGTGTTTCTGTTGTTAACACGTGAAATACTGAAAATGTTAGTTGGGAATGTCCTGCCTGTCCTGTGTAATGGCTCACTGGTGCTACTTCACATCAGGAAAATCTCCGATCAGAGGCTGAAAGAGATCCTTGCACTCATTTAGTTCTGTATGACAGACATGAGAAAAACATTTACTCAAAGGATTTCTTGCCGTGTAAGACTTAGACCACTTCATTTGAATTAATTAACTACAGCGATGAACAAATATGCAGAGACATAACTTTTATTCATGAAAATCAGAAGCAGCTCTGGATTTGCCTTGATGTGCATTGGCTGCTCATATAATTTAACTTGGTCTCCTGCTATGCAGCTTTGCAGTACAATAGCATCCGGGTAGGTTAGAAGTGAATATTTATGATGAAGTTTCAGTGTCACTTTTGCATCACTGTGAAGTGATCAAACTCTGATCTGACTGCAGAGTTTCCCCCTCAAGGTGGAGCAACAGTCGCTAGTACACCCTAAGACCAGGCATACCTGTCCACTGATTGGCCAAAGTTGAGCCTACAGGGATCATGGCCTAGACCCTCAAAGATGGTAATTTAAAAAAAAATTGGTTTCCTTACTTCTGATATCTTTCTGGGGAAAAACCCACAACCCCTTAGACTTGGCATAATCCACCACATTTTGCAGTGTCCTGGGGCAGCAGGTACCCGAGATGCACCCCTAGTGGCATGAGCAGCCACCTGGGATATTTAGACTGGGTGACCTCCCTCTGATCCTGCGAACTTAGGCAGGGTCATGCAGGAGGTCACAGCTGGATGCTTTCTAGCAATTACACCAGGATGCTGGGACCATGGATTTTTGGTCCTTCATTTTTCCCTGCTCACCATCATTAATATCCTCTCTTGGCCAACAGTAGGCATACTTAACACTTTGGGACACATTTCCTTATTAATTTTCCCTCTATCTGAAAAGGAGGACTCATGTTGTTTGGCTGAGAACTGATGAAGATCGTCCATCCAGAACAGTCAAGTTGAATGACAGTTTGGACTGACCACGGCCCTCTGAATGGGTGTCCAGTGCTCTATCACTTGAAGTACAAGTCTACTCATTTAGAAAATGTTTCTAATTCTTTTCAACAAAAAAAGAGAAACTCCTAAGTTCATTCTTGTGTTACAATTGAAGCCTTGGCTTTGTTGTTTTATGCTGTACATAAAGGAATTCCAGAACAGCACTTAGGATTTGCAGGTAATGATGGGTCATGCAGGGATTGACCTTGGGATAATTACTAGGCCATTACCAACATTCTTTCTGAATGTTAACAACGTCCAGCATCAATCTGTATCCAAGGTAGCGACAGCACCTGTGGAGGCTGTGGGCTTGACTGGTGGATAAAATAAACCCAATGCTCTGAAATTGTGGTGTTTTGCTTATGGTTTTACCATTCCTATGGGTCTTGTTTCACAAATCAAATGGCCAACCTAAAAGCTGCAGCACTTTACTTGTACGTTAACATGTGAAAGCCAGAAATGGTAACACCATCAAGAAAACAATGTCAAACTATTAATTTCGTTAACTAAAAAATGCGGAGACATTCTAAAGGCTGAATCTGTTTTACGACAGTTTTATTCAATTGTTTTTTTCTTTATAACATTAAGCTTTACAGGTACATGCTATTTTACCAAAATATGTGTCTTGTTTATTAAATTTATTTTAACTGTAAATTGAACTTTTTGACAATCCTCCTTGTTGCAATAATTGGATGTAATCTACACAGAAGTCAGATATGGTTTGCAGTCTTGATTCCCCACAAGTTGAGCTCCCGAGAGGGCTGCTTTTGAGCATCTGGGACCCTGGGACATCAGACAAGGAAATATTCCCCTCCCCACCCTATAATGATTAGTCATAAATATTAATCCAGAATTGTACTAAAGACATTACCATATCACTTCCCATTCCTCTTAGAGACACTATGCTCTACAGCACAAAATAAATCCCTTAACAACACATGGTCCTGAGCCACCCTGCCCCCTCCTATAATCCAAAGCAGAAGCCCTATACACAGTTCCACAGAAAAGCCTCTGAAACAATTCTCCAAGAAAAAACATAGTTTCACAAAAAAGCCCCACTACAAAATAAAACCCATCTGCCAAAAAACCTGGAGGAATCATGTGTGTTAAAAATCCCAGAAATAAACATTATATTCACCAAAAACTCCACACCATTTAGCAATAAAACACAATAATACAATGTCCTCCAAAAATGCCCCACTAAAAAATACAAAAATAAACAGCAACTTGGCAAAAATCCAAAAATGAAGTAAACTCTCAGGTTTCACCACACAGCAGCATTTGCTCATTTACTGATTCTTCACTGTCTGCTCTCCTGCTCACTCAAGTCATAGGGCCTGATTTTAGCAGGCCTGCGGGTTTCCGGCGGGTTGGGTTTCGGGTGCGTGGCCTCCGCGCCCGGTGAAATTAGTGGGCTGCCCGCGCGATCGTAGCAGGCAATGCACTAATTGGAATCACTTACCTGCTCCTCCGGACTCCGCGCTGCTGGTCTGCGCGTCGGGCGGGCTGCGCATGCGCAGTACGATCTGTCAGCTGGCGGCTCTCCAGTTAAAGGGGCAGTCCTCCACTGACAGATGCTGCAACCAATGGAACAAATTAGAGCATGGAGCAGCCCAGGGGGAAGGCTGCTCCCAGTTTAATGATGCCTCACCCCAGGTATCATCAGATGGGGTGAGGAGGAGGGGGAGGACAGAGATCTTCCACCCGGCGGGCGGGAGGAAGCGGCCTGCCTCTGCCACCAAGAAGGCCTGGCTCGAGGTGGCAGAGGGGGTCACCTGCACCATCAACATATCGCCCACCTGCATACAGTGCAGGAGGCGCTCCAATGACCTCAGTAGGTCAGCCACAGTGAGAGCACATAGTCTTTCCCCTACACTCCGTCTGCCACAACACTGCCCCCACCCCACATCTCCTTCGGCACCGCCAACACTACTCTGTCACATCACCCCTCATACCCACTCAAACCCCATCCTCATCTTACCTGCACCTACTCACCTCGCCAGTACTCACCCGCCACTAACACGCAACCCAATCCTCATACAATCTCATGGCTCTATCCCATACTCACCCTCTCGTGCATCTCTCTCACGGCCAGCCTCACTCAACCTGCCACCATCTGTGCTGCAGCCACAGGGCATGCATCGTATATGTGCAGTCGGCAGCGTACGGCAAACGTGTCGTGAGCATGAAGGGGATGCACAAGGGTGTCTGAGGGTTTGCCATGGGTGTTACCTATATTGAATTTCAGAGCAACAAACATCACACATTATATTGGCACCACCACTGCCATGTCTCCGCGAATCCTGTCTGTTGTGTCCAATAATGCCCGCTCCTGGGTATCACTATGAGGACCCACCACTGATGCCACCCATTGTGTTACTGCAGAGTAGGTGCAGGTGTATTTGCAGGGCTCTTCCGCGCAGACGACTGAGAGACATCGGCGGTGTAGCCGGCTGCACCCTGGAAGGATGCGGAGGAGAAGTTGTGGAGGGCAGTGGTGACTTTGGCAGCGACAGGTAAGCAGATGGTGCTGGGGCCAGCCAGGAGCAGCTCGGCATGAAAGAGCCTGCAGATCTCCACGACTACATGTCGAGTGAATCTGCGCCTCCGTGTGCACTGCTGCTCGGAGAGGTCCGGGGAGCTGCGCCTCGGTCTGTGGACCCTGTGGCGAGGGTAGTGCCCTCTGCGACGCGTCTCTCTCTGCGGTAGCCCTCCCTCCTGCTGTACAGGTGGATGTGTCACAGCACTCTGTTGTGGAGCTCCACGTGTCAGAGGTGGACGGCGTGGATGGCGAGGCTGGTGATGCTGTTCGCCCTCCGAGGGGGTCATGACTGCAGCTACAGCGGCCCCCATCCGCAATATGTACATCTGAGGGGGTCCGCAAGGTCGGCACATGTCTCCGGACCCCGGGGTGAGTGTGCAGGTTGGTGACTTTGACCGTCCGGAGGTGGGTGGTGGAGGCCACACTTTGTCCCAAATGACAGAGCGGCCTTCTGCAATGGGTGAGGGTCTCCCCCCCCCCCCACCTGTGAAATGGACCTTTGCAGCTGCCACAGGCTGACAGCTGCAACACGTCCAGTTCAACTAGGACTGTTTCCCCCAGTGTGTGAAACAGTCCCATGTTCCCCAAAATCACACACAGTCCCTCAATTAGGTCAGTTAATGACCTGAACAAGCGAAATAAATAACCTCAAGTGGCATCCCGCTGGCTTTAATTGCCTGCGGGATTCCCTCCAGCGGGGGCCACGCACGCACCCCCGCACGTCATCGGGGAACCCGGAAGTGGGCGGGATCGTGGCGGGTTCCCGTCACGTGACTGGATATCGGGATTTTCGGAGCCCCCCCGGTGGAAACCCACAGGAAACCCGACGGTAAAATCGAGCCCATAGTCTTTGAGGGGCTTGCATTTGCATCTATGTCTCTATCTGTGCATGCACTGGACAGCATTAGCCTGGCACATACATACTTTTATTATCCATGCAGAGTGGGGCTGTCAGACATCGTTGGAGAGGTGAGCAGTCAGACATCGGGTGGGGGGGGTGGTGGGGTCTTGGACATCAGGGGTTTCTCAGACATTGTGGGGGGTCTCGGACATCAGGGTTGGGGGGGTGGTGGTCGGCCGATCACACGGGTCCGATCGTGACAGGTAAGCTTGTTGGGCCTGAAAGAAACACTCCTGCTCCTCCTGGCTCACAAGTAGTGCAATAAAGGTACTTACCTCATGATCCGGCCCTTCTCACCTCCTTTTCACTGGTGAGATTCACGAGCCCCGGGAAACTTGCACTGGAGGTGTTAAATTTAAAGGTCGGTAAAATTAATTTTAAAAAGAACTAATTAACGTCTCATAAGGGTGTTAATTGCTGCGATAACTACTTGCACCCCTGAACTAACTAGGGTCCCGACACGCACGCATCCAAACTCACCTCCGTTAAACCCGGACATGGGCGCGTGGTGCTGGGTTACGTTCGTGCTCGAAAAATTAATGATTTTAACTACTCACTAGCCTCCAACCCCACCCGTTCTTGAGTGTTAAAATTCCCTCCCATGGCTTCTTCTACTGCTCCACGTGATGGCATGATTCCCTGCCTTGGACACTCTGGGCCCGATGTTAGCAGGGCTGCGGGTTCTCGGCGGGGGGGCTATCGGGCGCGTAGGTAACGCGCCCGGTGAAATTAGTGAGTTTCCCGCGCGATTGCAGCAGACAATCCACTAATTGGATCCACTAACCTGGTCCTCCGGGTTCCCCACTGCTGATCTGCGCGTCGGGCGGGCTGCGCATGCGCAGTAAGATCTGTCAGCTGGAGGCGCTCTATTTAAAGGGGCAGTCCTCCACTGACAGATGCTGCAACAAATAGCAAAAATTACAGCATGGAGCAGCCCAGGGGGAAGGCTGCTCCCACTTTAATGATGCCTCACTCCAGGTATCAATACATGGGGTGAGGAGGAGGGGGAGGACAGAGATCCTCCTCCCGGCGTGCGGGAGGAAGCGGCCTGCCTCTGCCACCAGGAAGGCCTGGCACGAGGTGGCAGAGGAGGTCACCAGCGCAACCAACATATCGCCCACCTGCATACAGTGCAGGAGGCGCTCCAATGATCTCAGTAGGTCAGCCAAAGTGAGTACACGTAGTCTGCCACATCACTGCCCCACATCTCCTTCAGCACTGCCAACACTACTCTGTCACATCACCCCTCATACCCACTCAAACCTCATCCTCATCGTACCTGCACCTACTCACCTCGCCAGTACTCATCCCGCCACTACCACTCAACCCAATCCTCATACAATCTCATGGCTCTATCGCATACTCACCCTCTCGTGCATCTCTTTCATGGCCAGCCTCACTCAACCTGCCACTACCTGTGCTGCAGCCACAGGGCATGCATCACATATGTTTAATAGGCAGCGTAAGGCAAACGTGTCGTGAGCATGAAGGGGATGCACAAGGGTGTCTGCGGGTTTGTCATGGGTGTTACTTATATTGAATTTCTGACCAACTCACATTACATATTATATTGGCACCACTACTGCCACGTCTTCGCGAATCCTGTCTGGTTTGTGCAATAATGCCCGCTCCTGAGGATCACTATGAGGACCCACAACTGATGCCACCCATTGTGTCACTGCAGAGTGGGTGTAGGTGTATTTGCAGGGCTCTTCTGCGCAGATGACTGGGAGACATCGGCGATGTGCCTGGTTGCACCCTGGAAGGATGCGGAGGAGAAGTTTTTGAGGGCAGTGGTGACTTTGACAGCGACAGGTAAGAAGATGGTGCTCGGGCCAGCCAGGAGCAGCTCGGCATGAAAGAGGCTGCAGATGTTCACGACTACATGTCGAGTGACTCTGAGCCTCCATGTGCACTGCTGCTCAGAGAGGTCCAGGAGGCTGAGCCTCGGTCTGTGGACCCTGTGGCGAGGGTAGTGCCCTCTGCGACGCATCTCTCTCTGCGGTAGCCCTCCCTCCTGTTGTGCAGGTGGATGTGTCACAGCACTCTGTTGTGGAGCTCCACATGTCAGAGGCGGACGGCATGGATGACGAGGCTGGTGAGGCTGGTGATGCTGTTCGCCCTCCGAGGAGGTCATGACTGCAGCTACGGCGGCCCCCGTCCGCAAGATGTACATCTGAGGGGGTCCGCAAGGTAGGTACATGTCTCCAGACCCTGGGGTAAGTGTGCAGGTTGGTGACTTTGACCTTCAGGAGGAGAGTGGTGGCGGCCAAACTTTGTCCCAAGTGACAGAGTGGCCTCCTGCAATGGGTGAGGGTCTCCCCCCCCCTCCCCCCCCACCTGTCAAATGGACCTTTGCAGCTGCCACAGGCTGACAGCTGCAACACGTCCATTTGACCTGGGAGTGTTTCCCCCAGTGTGGGAAACAGTCCCACTTTGTTTTAAAATCCCACATAATCCCTTAATCAGGTCAGTTAATGATCTGAACAAGCAAAATAAATAGCTTCAAGTGGCTTTAATTGCCTGCGGGATTCCCACCAGCGGGGGCTGCGCGCGCATGCCGCGCGTCCGTGGGGAAACCGGAAGTGGGCGGGATCGAGACGGGATCCGGTCCCGCTCCAGGATTCCCCGATTTTCGGGGCCCCCCCACCGAGAACGCACCCGATAGCGGGTGGTAAAATCACCCCCTCTATGTCTTTGGTCTAGGACAGATGTGTTTATTTTCAACAAATCCTGCCCTAGTTCCCAATATTACTTGGGAAGAATTGACAAGTAATGGTTCAGTTTTTCCCCAGAGGAAAGGAAAATTGGAGACACATCAACCTGGGTACCTTTCACACATCTCTTAGTAGCCACTTACGGAGCAGAATAGGCAGAGTCCTGGGATTCTCCCAGACAGGCAATGGCACCTCACAGGGAAACCTAAAAGAAAAGTTTGTTCTAATCAGATAAGAATGCAGTATAGCCATTAATTCCCTTACTAATCATTGTCTCCTGTTGTATCTTTTGTTCCATCCCATTAACTGATAACTCTTGTTGCAATGTGTGTTCATGTTTAGCACATTCTTCCCATCAACCAATAAACAACAAAACTTCTATTTAAAATCAAACATTGTTAAGTGCTACCTCCATTAAAAATATCAAATCAGGACACCTACCACCATTACCATGGGACACTGGGGAAAGGGAACACCTTCCAGCTTGCTGGTCATTATCATGTTGCTGTTTGTGGGATCGTGCTGTGCACAAATCGCTGCGTTTCCTATATTACAACAGTGACTACACTTCGCAAGTACTTCATTGGCTGTAAAGTGCTTTGCGGCGTCCTGAGGTCATGAAAGGCACTATAGAAATGCAAGTCTTTATTTCTTGTTTATGTACTGAACTCAATAAACTAACAATGTTTCTTAACTCCATGAGCTAAATTCTCTATCTATCCTTTTGGATCACATTGATGTGCTGTCAGTCTCAGTCATATCAAATTGTGCATGAACAGCCCTCAGCCACACCTGTAATTTTGGGCTTGGCCGTTCAATATCACCTGCCTGTCATGGGCATTAATTTTATTTTTCTCCAGTCTTTTCCCATTCTCTCCTTTCCTCTTATGAAGGCTCTAGGCGATTGACTCTAGGTGGAGCATGATTTTATGGACATTGTAGCCCTCTGGCATTTTGTCCAAGTGGCATTCTTGAAATGTGATCCTAGACAGTGTCAGTGGGCTATTCAACCATGAAGAGCATTGTAGCTAAGCTGCCTCCTGTGTTGGAAGTGTAGAGTGGCAAGGAAGTACTGCAGAGGCGAAGGTTGTATGATGAATAATTGCTCCAAGTGATCCATGGTTTAAGAAAAGTAGTGACTAATTATTACTTTTCCTGTAAAATATAAAGAAACAAAATTAATCAAAATAACACTGCAAACAGGATATGGTCCTTTAACGCTGCTGGGTCCTGTCCTAATGAGTGGTGACAAGCTAGGATATTAAAAAGTAAGAACAGCAAAAGCAAGCTCAGAGTTTGAATCCCAGGTTTTCATGAATGAAGGAAAATCAGAATAATGCTTCCAACTGTGTGATTTTCACCAATTCATATATCTATATATAGAGAAAATAGTACTTGTGAGACCAGTAGCAAGTGAATAAATGAGATGGAATGAAATTTTCCTTGGAGTGAAAGTATTCCTATCTATATAGATATAGGCACCACACACATTTGATGATGATAATACTAATAGTTGTAACTTTTGTTAACTTTTAAACAGCGCAAGAATATGAGGGAACAATTAAAGAAATTCACAGACATGTTAAGGCACTTTTCTGTTACATAGTTTTATAGGACCTTAGAGTTGGGAAAAGTGATATGGATACTATACAGGAGGCAGCCCCTGGTCAAATGGAATATCAAGTTTAGAACATAAAATAAAGGATGCAGCATATTAGTTTTTACAGCAAACATATGGTAGTTCCAGCAGTGGTTTACTTCTGATGCTTAATACATCTTGTGAGCCTACTGTTGAAATGGTTTTAACTCCCTGATGTAGGCCATAAGGCCCTCTTTTACACTAAAGTGCATTATTTTATAACACTTATGTCCACAGTGTGTTCATTTTTTTCTCTTCCTGTATTAAATTCAATCCTGTTATTCTCTTTAAGCAAATCACAATCTCTATCACTTTTCCTTTCATTTACCCTACTCTTCCACACCATTCTCCTTGTTTTGCCCATGTCTTTCTCATTCCAATCCTGAATTAGTCATTTAATTATTTCATTATTGTCCATCTCTTCCTCACCACTCTCCTGTCCGGTCACTCCTTCTTACTGTTTTCTTGGTCTACCCACTTTCATTTTTTGCTGCTACCTTTTCTTTTCGAACCACAAATGTTTTTTTTTTCTTATTTATCTTAAGCTCCAAATGATATTTTATTAATTATCTGGCTTGTGATGATATGATTACTGACAATGTCTACCATTCCTGATGAATTCATAAGAATGATATGCAACCTTACAGTAGCGTACATCCATCTTATTAAATGATGTGGCGATGCCGGTGATGGACTGGGGTTGACAATTGTAAACAATTTTACAACACCAAGTTATAGTCCAACTATTTTATTTGAAATTCACAAGCTTTCGGAGGCTTCCTCCTTCCTCAGGTGAATGTTGTGGAAATGAAATGCTCGAACCCTTCGCATTTATAAATCACAGAACAATGCCTGGTGATTACAGATAGTCTTTCCAACTGCCCGTTGCCACGGCAATCACAGTGTGCAGACAGAGAGGTGTTACCTAAAAGGCCACCGAATATACAAACCACCAAAAAAAAAACAGAGAGAGAGAAGCAGAAACAAACATAGAAAAGACAGCAAATGACCCGTTATATTAAAAACAGATAACATTTGTTTGCTGGTGGGGTTACGTGTAGCGCGACATGAACCCAAGATCCCGGTTGAGGCCGTCCTCATGGGTGCGGAACTTGGCTATCAATTTCTGCTCGACGATTTTGCGTTGTCGTGTGTCTCGAAGGCCGCCTTGGAGTACGCTTACCCGAAGGTCGGTGGCTGAATGTCCTTGACTGCTGAAGTGTTCCCCGACTGGGAGGGGACCCTCCTGTCTGGCGATTGTTGCGCGGTGTCCGTTCATCCGTTGTCGCAGCGTCTGCATGGTCTCGCCAATGTACCATGCTCTGGGGCATCCTTTCCTGCAACGTATGAGGTAGACAACGTTGGCCGAGTCACAGGAGTAAGAACCATGCACCTGGTGGGTGGTGTCCTCTCGTGTGATGGTGGTATCTGTGTCGATGATCTGGCATGTCTTGCAGAGGTTACCGTGGCAGGGTTGTGTGGTGTCGTGGACGCTGTTCTCCTGAAAGCTGGGTAATTTGCTGCGAACGATGGTCTGTTTGAGGTTGGGTGGCTGTTTAAAGGCGAGTAGTGGAGGTGTGGGGATGGCCATAGCGAGGTGTTCGTCGTCATTGATGACATGTTGAAGGCTGCGGAGAACATGGCGTAGTTTCTCTGCTCCGGGGAAGTACTGGACGACGAAGGGTACTCTGTTGGTTGCGTCCCGTGTTAGTCTTCTGAGGACGTCTATGCGATTTTTCGCTGTGGCCCGTCGGAACTGTCGATCGATGAGTCGAGCGTCATATCCCGTTTTTACCAGGGCATCTTTCAGCGTCTGTATCAGCATCTAATCAGCATCTTATTAAAGGTAGTTTGGTGGGAATGACCGGTTAAAATGTTAAAAGGATTTGATATGTAGACACGGAGAAACTATTTCCTCTGGTGGGGGAATCAAGAGCAAGGGAACATAATCTTAAAATTAGAGCTAAGCCTTTCAGGAGCAAAATCGGGAACAACTTTTTCACACAAAGGGTAATCGAAATCTAGAACAGTCTCCCCCAAAAGGCTGTGGATGCTAGGGCAATTGGAGCTTTTAAGACTGAGATAGAAAGATTTTTATTAGATAAGGGTATGAAGGGATATGGAGCAAAGGCGGGTAAATGGAATTGAGGTACAGATCAGCCGTGATCTAATTGAATGAAGGAGCAGACTCGAGAGGCTGAATGTCCTATTCCTGTTCCTAATGTTCCGAAATGAGCTGCACATTGAGAGACTGGAATCATTTCCTGTTGATATGGGTCATGATATTGAGCAAGGAAGTGTGTAGAGGGCCATTTGGGTGCAGTCTATGACTCCTTGCATCTTCAAAAATCCTGTCACTCTCTAAAACTGCAGTGCCCACTACTGCTGCCACCAATTGTCCATGAGAAAGGAATGAACTTGCTTGGTTCAGCAACCAAAGAATTCAGCACTTGCTTCATGCGTTTGTGCACAGCTGATTGGCAAGTGATGTCCTTCGAGTCTGCCTGAACCATAAAAGTTAAGGGTGATTGTGGTCTATGGTAGAGGTGGGCTGTAGTTCCACCTGCAGTGTGTGGCATAACTCAGTGACGACTTCCTTGATAAAGTGAAATGTCCACAGGCACCGCTCCTCGGATTAATGCATGAATGTATATCTCTGCTTATATGTTCCACGTGGAAGTATCAGCGTGTGTGTGTGTGCACCTCTGGTGCTGTTGATCCACTTGGCATCCCTCGAATGCTTTTCTTCTTCTTCCAAAAAGTAATGATACAGGGGAATTCCAAATGGAAAACCCTGTCAGCAATAATGGTGGTGGGGGGGGGGGAATGGTAGCCCACAACAAATGGCACAAAGGCAGACATTAAATTGTGTGAGGTGGTCGGCTATTGTGTTGGAATAGCTGCCTCCTGGGATTGAGGTGGCCCTTCTCTTAAAGGCAGATGGCAACAGCAAAAAAAACAAAAATACCCCTTCAATAATAAGCTTCAAACTGATGCTACCTAAGTTGATCCAGGACTCTTAAGTTCTTTTCTACCTTTCTAGCACCTAGGAACTCTGAATGCCCATTTTATACAGATAAGAAAAGGAAACAGTGTAAATGAGGTATAAAGTGTGGAAAATGGGACAAATAATGTCATTGTTTCCTCATTTGCATGCCATCACTGAAAAATGGGCGGGTAATTGCTGGAGCTGCTGGAAATGACGACAACAACTATTAGCATTTATATAGTGCCTATAATGTAGAAAACCATCATAAGATGTTTCACAGAAACTTCGTCACACAAAAATGGATGCCAAGCCAGAGGAGGAGATATTAGGAGGGGTGATCAAAGCTTGGTCAAAGAAGTTGGTTCTTAAAGGAGGGGAGAGGTGGAGTGGCGGAGAAGCAGAGGGATTTAGAGGGGATTTCCACAGCATGGTGCCTAGATGGCTGATGGCAAGACTACCAATGCTGGGGCGAAGAGGAGATGGGATGCACAAAAGCCGAGTGTTAGAGGGACAAAGAGTTTGGGGGGACGGTTGGAGGGCTGGAGGTTACAGAGATCGGGAGAGGCGAAGCCATGAAGGGATTTTAACACAAGGATGAGAATGTTAAGTTTGTGGCATTGGGGGATTGGGAGCCAGTGTAGATCAGCAAGGCGAAGGGTGAGGGGGACATGATGCAGGCTAGGATATGGGCAGAAGATTCCTGGATAAGTTGAAGTTTACGGAGGGTGGAGAATGGGAGGCCGGCCAAGGTACCATTGAAATACTTGAATCTGGAGATGACAAAGGCATAGATGAGGGTTTCAGCGGCTGATGGGCTGAGGCAGGAATGGAGGCAGATGAAGTTATAGAGGTGATGGAAAGGATGTTGGATCAGAAGTTCAGCTCGAGGTCAACTAAGACACTCTGAGATTGCATATATTCTGCTTCAGATCACGGAGGGGGATGGAATCATTGAGAAGGGTACCACGTTTGTAGTGGGGGCCGAAGACGATGACTATAGTCTTTCCAGTGTTTAATTGGAGGAAATTGCAGCTGGACAAGCAGTATGACAATATAGAGGCAGTGGAAGCTGTCGAGAGAGAAGTGGTGTAGAGGTAGACCTCGGTGTCGTTAGTGTAAAGTACCACATAATGGACTTTTTAGCAATATTTAAGCCGATGGGACTAAAGGGACAGTGGCAGCATGGATACAGAATTGGCTTAGGGCCAGAAAGCAGATAGTAGCGGTAAACGGTTGTTTTTCAGACTGGAGGAAGGTAAACAATGGTGTTCCCCAGGGGTCAGTATTAAGACCACTGCTGTTTTTGAGATATATTAATAACCTGGACTTGGATTTAGAGGGCATAATTTCAAAATTTGCAGATGACACAAAACTCAGAAATGTAGTAAACAATGAGAAGGATAGTAACAGACTTCAGGAGGACATAGGCAGATTAATGAAATGGGCAGACACATAGCAGATGAACTTTAATGCAGAGAAGTGTGAAGTGATACATTTTGGTAGGAAGAATGAGGAGAGGCAATATAAGCTAAATAGTATCATTTTAAAGGGGGTGCAGTAACAGGGAGACCTGGGGGTGTATGTACATAAATCTTTGAAGGAGGCAGGACAAGTTGAGAAGACTGTTAAAAAAGCATACAGGATCCTGGGCTTTATAGCTAGGCCCCAGCTGAAGTATTGAGTCCAATTCTAGGCAAAACACTTTAGGAAGGATGTCAAGGCCTTTGAGAGGGTGCAGAAGAGATTTACTAGAATGGTGCCAAGGATGAAGAACTTCAGTTATGTGGAGAGACTGGACAAGCTGAGGTTGTTCGTCTTAGAGCAGAGAAAGTAAAGGGGAAATTTGATAGAGGTGTTCAAAATCAAGTCGGGTTTTGATAGAGTAAATGAGGAGAAACTGTTTCCAGTGGCAGAAGAGTCAGTAACCAGAGGACACAGATTTAAGGTAATTGGCAAAAGAGCCAGAGGCAACATGAAGAAAAAAAAATGGATGCAGCGAGTTGTAATGATGTGGAATGCACTGCCTGAAAGGATGGTGGAAGGAGATTCAATAGCAACTTTCAAAAGGGAATTGGATAAGGGGAAAAATTTGCAGGGCTTTGGGGACAAAGCAAGAGTGTGGGATTAGTTGGATTGCTCTTCCAAAGAGCCGGCACAGGAACGATGGACCAAATGACCTCCTTCTGTGCTGTATCATTCTATGATTCTATATGGAAGCTGAGACCCCGTGTCTGCGGATAATGCTACCAAGTGGCAGCATGTAGATGAGAAAGAGGAGGAGGCCAAGGGCAGATCCATGGATAACTCCAGAGGTAATGGTGCAGAGAAGCCATTTCTGGACATACTTTGTGTATGATTAGATAGGATATGATAAGAGTGGTGCCAGATGAGAGCAATTCCTCTGGGCTGGACAATGGGGGAAAGGCATTGGTTTATGATGGTGTGTCAAAGGCTGCAGAGAGGTAGGGAAGAATGAGGAGGGATAATGCACCACGGTCACAATCAGAGAGGATGTCATGTGTGCCTTTAGTTAGGGTGGTTTCAGTGTTGTGGCAGGGGTGGAAACCTAACTGAAGAGATTCAAACGTGGAGGTTCAGGAAAGACGGGCACAGATTTGGGAGGCGACAACATGTTCAAAGACATTGAAGAGGAAATGGAGGTTGGGGGTGGAGTGGAAGTTTGCAGGACAGAGGGGTCGAGAGTAGGTTTTTTGAGGAGGGGTTGATAATAGCTTGAATGTGAGAAAGACACTACCTGAGCAGCAGGAACCATTTACAATGTGAGCTAGCATGGGAGCCAGGAAGGGAAGTTCGGTGGTCAACATTTTAGTGGGAATAGGGTCAAAGGACCAGGAGGTGAGCCTCCTGAACAAGATGAGCTCTAAGGGGACATGAGGGGAGATAGGAGAGATGCAGGCTCAGGGCTAGGGAAGGGAAGAGCCTGGAGAGAGGATTGGCTTGGTGGGCAAGTGGGCGGGGAGCAGCAGTAGATGCAGTTGAACAGCTGGTGGCAATCTTAGTGATAAAGTAGTCCATAAGCTCCTTGCGCTTGTTGGAGGTGAAGGTGGAGGGGGCATGGGAGAGGTGTTTAATGACATGGTTGGTAGTAAAGAAAAGATGCTGGGGATTATTTTTGCCATCCAGGATAGTTTTTGCAGAGGAGAGTGTGGCCTGATAATGCTTGATGTGGTCCAGCAAGATCTGGTGATTGATAGCAAAACCCATTGTGGCCAGATATGCTCAGGTTTGCATTCCTTGGTCTTGAGGGATCAAAGTTGGGGGCCACACCAGGGGGAACGGCAAGGATGGAAGAGAGTGAAGGTTTCACTGTGGACACAACTATCAAAGGTATACATAAGGGAGTAGTTAAGCAGATTGACGGCAGCAGAAGTATTATGGTAAATGGAGGGCCAGAGGCTAGACAGTTGGGATTTAGAAAGTGCAGTTGTAAGTGATTTGGGAGAGAGTGTAATGGAACACTGCTTAGTTTTCTAAACAGGTGGGCTTAGTTTACACCCGTAAATCAGGTGGAACAGAGTCTTGTCAGTCGAAACTTTTAAAATAAATTGCTTAAAGGTTTGCATTGCTCTTCATATTCCGTGTTAAATTATGTTTAAAAATCTTATCCTGTTGTTTTAAGTATCCTTATCTCCACAGAGCAGAAGTGCCTTTGAATTTTCCTCTGTGCCTGCCACATAACATGGACACAGGTTGCCTAGAGGACAGCTATTACCATTGCTGCATCTGTCTTTGATTTTCTCAGCACCCTGACCCTTAATAGAACTGAATAGACTCTGAGGTAGGTAAATATATTCAGTGACACAGAGCGGATGATTCTATTCTGACAAATTCCTGTACCATTTGTTTCCATGCTTGTCTGAGGGATGGGACACACTGTTGGGCTTTTTGTTCCAAGCGCTTCCCTCACAAGCCTAGAGTTAATGGAGACCTTGTCTAAGTTCAGTGAAGTGGAAATTTTGCTGCAGCAGACAAAGGCCTTGCTGGCCACCTCAGAGGTTGCTATGAGAAGACACTCTCATGGAAACTCTCAAAGGAAGTGCAGATAACAGAGAAGTACCATTGAAAATTCAAGCACTCTCTCACACATCTGGCTCTCAGCTCTGCTTCTGTGCTGGGAAAAATAGTGCACCAGTTTGCCTTTTACTGCCTGCAAGCGTTTAGCTTTAGTACTAAAGGTCTATTTGTCAAGGGAATAATTCTTATTTTGTGATGCCTGTGTATGCTTGTAGTACATATGTGAACGCGGAAATTTGAATTTCGAGAGCATGGGTTGGCAAATGCCGATGGTACAATTACAAATATTATGTAATCCGTTTCATGGCTGTTTACCCCCTCTAAAGTAAGCTTTTGGTATGTTTATAAATCTATAGATAATTTAAAAAGAAGTCCAACCCAGGAATCACCATTTGCCCACATGTTGGAGTTCAGTATCACCTATTTGGCAATGGGAAACAAAGGCACAGGATGTTGTGTACTTCATAGATTTTTATTTTATGTCTGTGAACAAAATGGCTATTTATTGCTTGGCTACAAATGGCTCTGTAGTGCACCCTATGCTTTATTATAATGCAATAAAGCATAGGGTGGACTACAGAGGCCAATTGCCTCTTACAGGAGAGAAGGGAAAGTGAAACATGGGCTGCTGTCACGTGCTTTCTATTATTTGGCTCAAGAGCAGGCTTGGCACTTACTGGCCTCCTGAACTCCAGCTTCCTTTCTGATGTGCTTGACTTCTCCCGATCCTTCTTTGTTCCTCTCCTGTCTGATGTGTCTTTGTGTTAAATACCACCGTTAACAGTTTTGGGTCTGCCTTACATATTCTCTCGAGTACAGTGCTGCTGGTCACTCCCATAGCAGTCTGAGCATCATAAACTGAGGAATGCAGTGTACTGTCAAATATTAATTATATGATAGTGTGATCCAAGGGTGTAACATTAGGTCCCCCTTGTGATCTGAACTGGATCATATGGGGTCAGTTTTCAGGCCTCAAGCCTGGTAGAAATGAGATGGTAGTGCCACATAAATGTTGGGCAATGACCTAAAGGCCATTGTCACTGTTGCTGTGGCCGTGGCAATATCCCTGGACCTAATGCTGTGTGGCCGGAGAAGCCCATTTATTCAGGCATTAGGACAATTTAAAATGCTAATCGGGGTCCTATGATGTACATAGGACCCTGATTGCCATTTTTGGACTGAACTGGGTGGAGTATGTGCTGTGCACGTGCCGACCAGTATCAGATGGCAGTCTGGTGAAAAGGAAGTTCCTTTCATTATTTGTGGGGCCAGAAGAATTACGTGTGCTCTTCCAGGCTTCACAAAACTAGCCTGGGCTCCCCTCCCCGCCATCCGGATATCAGGTCCCCCACGTGGACTTACATTTTTCTGGCCCAAAGGTTGGCCGGGCCACTCGATATTATGGTGCCCTGTAGCCGGTGGGTGGCCCTGGGGTGTCAATTCCTGTTGCAGGCCACTGTCCTGATGCTAATGAGGCCCTGCCCTCAAAATGGACTGGGCCTTCTGCTGGGATCATGGACGGCCAGGCACATATTCCATCAACGTACAAACATAAGGCCAAGCCACAGCATCTTGGTTTCTCATTCCATACACATTTACCTTTTCCTTTGCTCTTTTCACTGCACATACTAATAGCATTCTTTTTTCACATCTTTGCACAACCACCAACCCCCCCAGCATTCCTTCCTCACCACATTCCAGACACTTGGCTTTACAGTCATCACCTCCCCGTCCTGATTCCATCTCGCTTCTTCTCCACCTCTCAACATGTGTACAAACACTACACATCTCTACTTTTTTTTTATTCATTCATGGGATGTGGACGTTGCTGGCAAGGCCGGCATTTATTGCCCATCCCTAATTGCCCTTGAGAAGGTGGTGATGAGCCGCCTTCTTGAACCGCTGCAGTCGTTGGGTGAAGGTTCTCCCACAGTGCTGTTAGGTAGGGAGTTCCAGGATTTTGACCCAGCGATGACGAAGGAACAGCAATATATTTCCAAGTCAGGATGGTGTGTGTCTTGGAGGGGAACGTGCAGGTGGTGTTGTTCCCATGCGCCTGCTGCCCTTGTCCTTCTAGGTGGTAGAGGCCGCAGGTTTGGAGGTTTTGTCGAAGAAGCCTTGGTCAGTTGCTGCAGTGCATCCTGTGGATGGTACACACTGCAGCCACTTTGTGCCGGTGCTGAAGGGAGTGAATGTTTAGTGTGGTGGATGGGGTGCCAATCAAGTGGGCTGCTTTGTCCTGGATGGTGTCGAGCTTCTTGAGTGTTGTTGGAGCTGCACTCATCTAGGCAAGTGGAGAGTATTCCATCACACCCCTGATTTGTGCCTTGTAGATGGTGGAAAGGCTTTGGGGAGTCAGGAGGTGAGTCACTCGCCGCAAAATACCCAGCCTCTGACCTGCTCTTGTAGCCACAGTATTTATGTGGCTGGTCCAGTAATATTTTCTGGTCAATGGTGACCCGCCTGGATGTTGATGGTGAATGACTCGGCGATGGTAATGCCGTTGAATGTCAAGCGGAGGTGGTTAGACTTTCTCTTGTTGGAGATGGTCATTGCCTGGCACTTGTCTGGCGCAAAAGTTACTTGCCACTTATCAGCCCAAGCCTGGATGTTGTCCAGGTCTTGCTGCATGCGAGCACGGGCTGCTTCATGATCTGAGGGGTTATGAATGGAACTGAGCACTGTGCAATCATCAGTGAACATCCCCATTTCTGACCTTATGATGGAGGGAAGGTCATTGATGAAGTGGCTGAAGATGGTTGGGCCTAGGACACTGCCCTGAGGAACTCCTGCAGCAATGTCCTGGGGCTGAGATGATTGGCCTCCAACAACCACTACCATCTTCCTTTGTGCTAGGTACTCCAGCCACTGGAGAGTTTTCCCCCCTGATTCCAATTGACTTCAATTTTACTAGGGCTCCTTGGTGCCACACTCGGTCAAATGCTGCCTTGATGTCAAGGGCAGTCACTTTCACCTCACCTCTGGAATTCAGCTCTTTTATCCATTTTTTGGACCAAGGCTGTAATGAGGTCTGGAGCCGAGTGGTCCTGGCGGAACCCAAACTGAGCATCGGTGAGCAGGTTATTGGTGAGTAAGTGCCGCTTGATAGCACTGTCGACAACACCTTCCATCACTTTACTGATGATTGAGAGTAGACTGACGGGCGGTAATTGGTCGGATTGGATTTGTCCTTTTTGTGGACAGGACATACCTGGGCAATTTTCCACATTGTTGATAGATGCCAGTGTTGGAGCTGTACTGGAAAAGCTTGGCTAGAGGCGCGGCTAGTTCTGGAGCACAAGTCTTCAGCACTACAGCTGGGATGTTGTCGGGGCCCATAGCCTTTGCTGTATCCAGTGCACTCAGCCATTTCTTGATATCACGTGGAGTGAATCGAATTGGCTGAAGACTGGCTTCTGTGATGGTGGGGATATCAGGAGGAGGCTGAGAGGGATCATCCACTCGGCACTTATGGCTGAAGATGGTTGCAAACGCTTCAGCCTTGTCTTTTGTACTTACGTGCTGGACTCCGCCATCATTGAGGATGGGGATGTTCACGGAGCCTCCTCCTCCCGTTTGTTATTTAATTGTCCACCACCATGCATGACTGGATGTGTCAGGACTGCAGAGCTTTGATCTGATCCGTTGGTTGTGGAATCGCTTAGCTCTGTCTATAGCATGTTGCTTCTGCTGTTTAGCATGCATGTAGTCCTGTGTTGTAACTTCACCAGGTTGGCACCTCATTTTTAGGTACACCTGGTACTGCTCCTGGCATGCTCTTCTACACTCGTCATTGAACCAGGGTTGATCCCCTGGCTTGTTGGTAATGGTGAGGAATATGCCGGACCATGAGGTTACACATTGTGTAGGAATACAATTTTGCTGCAGCTGATGGCCCACAGCGTCTCATGGATGCCCGGTTTTGAGCTGCTAGATCTGTTCTGAATCTATCCCATTTAGTACAGTGGTAGTGCCACACAACACGTTGGATGGTGTCCTCAGTGTGAATACAGGACTTCGTCTCCACAAGGTCTTACCTTTTCAACAGCCATTTGCTAACTCTTGCCCTGTGTTTCTACAAGACAAGACAGTGCATAATGCAAGGGAGAGGACTAAGACCAGGGAGAAGTACCCATCACTATAGCCCTCACCCAAGCGGAGCATAAAAACCTGAAGATTGGTTGTCCAGTCAGAGAAATGCACGTCAGGGAAGGTGAGGCAGTTGGCTTATCTGCGAAGGGTGTCTGAATATTATTTATAACCATTCACCTCAGCAAATATTCAGCCAGCTTCACAACTTAAAGCTGCAATCTGAAGACTATCACCTGCTAATATCTAGCATCTAACTCTTGTCCCATTTCTGTTTCCTCTTGGTCCTTCTCTGCAGCAAGAGCCTCATGAAGAAGACGCCTCGAAGGAGGACAAACCTCCTGAGGATTTATCGTCATGCGCACCATCCCTCCCAAGCACCAGCACAGACATTGGCATTCTACGTGGGTTAGATAGAGGGGTCTGCAAGTGGTGAAACACCCGACACCAGTGGGCAGCAGTAGCTATTGGTAGCAGGGGCAACCCAGGAAACAGCTCACTGGAGGTCGAGGTCCTCTCCCTGCTCTGCTGAGCAGGACAAAGATGAGGACTTCATGGGCCCTGCCATGAAATGAAAATCGCTTGCCTCACACAAAAGCAGTTGTACAAGTCATTGGAAGGCTCACCAAAGAGGTTCAGCACTATGGCTGAACTTGTGAAGCAGTCCCCTTCCAGCTTATGTGGTGTCATCTCGCATGGCATCAGCGCTCTGCAGTCTACCCCTGGAGAGTGTGGTCACCAGGGATGTGCTGCTGGGCCCTCGTAAAGGTGTGTCACCAGACTTTGCAGCTTTGGTAGAATTTCAAACAGTTGCCAAGCAGACTCTGGGCTCAATCCTGTTCTCCGCCTTGGAGAGATTGGTGGAGCAAGTGGATAGGGGCTTTCAAGTAGCCAATCATCTCCTGCACCTTGCTCTCCCGCAGATCAGTGGAAGCGTTGAGCCCCAGCCCTACGGGAGTGGCAATGGCGCAATGGGAGTAGTACGTGTTAGCCTTTCCCAGGATCTCAGCCCGTCTGCTTGTTTGCCACCCCCTCAGCCAATACCCGCCATGGTGTCAGCAAGTCAGGTGGGCCAGACTGCCCCTGCAGCCGAGGTGCAGCAATCTCCAGTTGGCCCATCAGTCTCAAACACCCAGAAGTGACCACACACGAGCATCTTAATTGTCCAACACGAGCATCAGCAGCCTTCCAGCAGCTTTTCTGAGGCCACTAGGAGAGCACCTTGTAGAAGCAGTAGACTTAGGATGCCTTCTTATAAGAAAGGCACCATGAGTTGACACTTGGGTGAGAAATGAAAGGAAGACAATTATTAAATTCATCACCTTTATTTTGATCTAATGTTGTTTAATAGCAGCTTCTGAGTCTGCATTGTCAGTATGTCATTGATATAGAAGTTGGCTGAATGGTTTCAACGTTCTTTAATGCAGGACGAAGGGAGTGGTGAAGGATATAGCAAGGACTGTTAATGCAGAGAGGTTCTGTGTAAGTTTTCAGAGCAGGGAAATGAGCAGGTCACTGGAATTGCTGAGCAATTAGCTGATCCCTCACATCTCTTGCTGCAAGTGTTGAGGTGGCTCTCCTTCTCCTGCTGATTCCTTGCCTTCATCCAATGAGGACTGCTGCTATTGCTCTGCCTCCTCCACTGCTTCAGAGGCTCTGATAGACCAATTCCACTAGGTTTTACTGGTGGGTTGGGCACTGGGCAGGACCAACGATTTTGTGTAAAAATGGTGTTAGGGTCCTAATCGCATCATAGGACCCTATGAGCTTTCCCCTGACTCTTAAAACTGCACAGTTAAGATGATGGCAGGTGGGGGCCATTAGGAATGCAGCGGTAAGTACTCTACTACTAATTTAACCACCACACCCGTCCCATATCCGTCAAGTGGGCAGCATTATAATTGGGTATTTTATATTAAAAAAATGTTTTTGTTCAATCCATGTGAACTTCGAGGGACCTCAGTTGGCCTGTCCCGGCTATGCAAATGACCCTGGCCCCACGATTTAGGATGGGGTCCCTGCCTTGGGCAAAGGTTGTTGCGGCCCATGGAATTTCCAGGTCGATAAGTTTACTGTTGGTGCGAAGCTGCAACTGCTTCACGCTGATGTCCAACTAATAGTGTGAATGTTCTATAAAACTTATTTCAATAGAGTTCTGGTTTTACAGTGACTAAAATTTATAAATCTGGTTTAGGCTTCTGCTTGGTAGATGAATACCTTATTTTTCTAAAAAATACCTCAGATGGTCAAATATATTTAAAATAGCATATAATAAGGTATTTGAAATATTATTTGTAATGAAAACATGGATCAAAAATAGCTTACGTTTCATGAAAATCTTTAGTTGTGCTGTTGCATTCTTGACTACTGAGAGATAAATTTCTATGGGGGTTCTTCAGCAGAAGGTCCGCAGAAATGCCAGAATTTTATATTGTTTTCTGGCGGTGGTTCGTAGCTCTTCTGCTAAAGTTGCATCACCTATTGTACAAAACACGTGCCTGAAATGAACATTAGCATACGAACTCTTAACATGTTTGATTGAAATTCCTTTAAAAATGGCAAACAGAGAAATGTCATACGAACATTGTACGTTAATATCTGGAAGCTAATTTCAAGGCAATGGTTTCATTAAATGCCTTTGGTTCTTGGTTAGGTTAAATTGCTAAGTGGATGCTTAAATGGGCTGAGACACAGATTTGCCAGCCAGCTTCATATATCTGCAGTCTGCCCCAAGCATAACACTTCCTAGTTAGAACACTAGTTATTCATTTAATAGGATTCAACTGCAATAAAGGAATATGTACCAACATGCTGCAGAACAAAGTAAAACTGCCATCTGATGATGGCAAACAATCCAGAGTTTAGAGAGATGGTCACACTTGTGTGAAAGACTTTTCTTCATATGGAGATGAGATCAGAAGAGGGGAAGGTTGAGTGAATGGGATCCTGTGTCCTCAAAGGAGCAGCTTTTGATAAAAGAGTTTATGGAATATAGGTCAGAGGATTATGATGATATTCATGACTAAATCAGACCAATAACAAGTTTCAAATGGATTATTATCTTTAGATGCTTAAAGTATAAGAAAAGAAGAAAGGACGAGGTCAAGGGAGGCCATATGACAAAGGCACAGTGGGCCACACAGTGCAAAGTATGTATTACAAACTGGATTTTCAGTCTTTATATGGTAGCACTAAGAGAATATTATTGTATTTTGTCCATTGAACCAGTTCATAGTTATATTTTTAAATCAATAGCTATAATTTTTGCTGGCCCCATTATATTTCTGATATCCTCCATTTAGTCAGTACACATTCAAGCAGAAAATATATAGTTATTTTGTATATTTTGCTATACCATCTGAGGTAGAAATTGTGATAAACTGCAATGTTTCTGCTGTGCTTTATATAATTGTTTTGTATAATCTGTATCTATAGTTGAGAAACACCCTTCTGCTTTCCCATTTCAGTTTAATACTTTTAGAAAAGTATTATGGGATAGAATTAGACCTTGTTACACCCTGGGCATAAAATGAGCGCTACAAAGGCCAACTTTGGGGAGAAACATCCAACCCGATAATGGGTTGGGCTATTTTTCTGGCGGCCATTTAAAACAGACATTAAGCCACTTAAATATGTAAATGAAGGGCCTAGCACCTGTTTTAGGCCCCCTTGCCAGGCCTGCTCTGCTCAGGATTCTTCAGCAGCCTCCAACATAAGGTAAGTTATTTTTAAATTCAAAAATCATTCCTGTGGAGCCAAGAGAAGTAGAAGTGCTCCCCCATACACCCCGATTGGCCCTGGCCCCCATTGCTGCTCCACCCCACCCCCTCCCCCTTCCCGGGACTTACCTTTAGGCAACTGCTGGCGAGGCAAACGGCCCGCCATTGATCCCCCTCAAATGGATGAACTGCCTGTAGAGCTGTGACGGGAGCTTGCCCACATAATATTAACGAGGCCCAGAGCCCAATTTTGGGCCAGCCTCAGTCCTCCAGAAAGCGCGCCCATTTCAAGCCTGAAAATGGGCCAAAAGGGGTTTCCACCCCGATATCTTTCAGAAAAGGTCTATATCTTCATTCTACAAATGTGCTCAGTAAATTCACTACCAAAAGGATGGACACATGAAATGAATTATCACTAAAAGAGCGCTGGCAGCATGTGGAATTCACAAAGTGTTGTATGTGTGCCTTTTCATAGTTGATGACAGTGAATTCGAAGTGGATTTTAATTTCCTTGGCCTCTTTGCGTTCATGAATTCTAAACGTTTGTAGTTGAGAAAAAAAATGCAAACCAGTGAGCTACCTCCTGTTTATTCATTCTAAATCAAAGGGAACCTGACAATGAGTCTGTAGGTCTTCACCCCTTTTCATGGATAGAGGGTCCTGTCTTCAAATATTAAACATGATGAGGCAAAATGTCCTCCTACTCCTTAAAAATAAAACTTGAAATATACAGTCTTGGTAACAATTTATATTTTAGTTTTCTAATTTTTAAAAAGGCAAAATAACTTTAAAATATGTATTTTGTGCATCATGTGAGAACAGATTCGCTGCTTCTAAATTTCAGCCCATTACTGCAGACAAAGCCCAAAATTTCTCTATTGGCTCAGCGGTTAAACGTAACATTTGGTGTGATATTGAACCGTGCAGAACAGGAAGATTTTAGATTTGATCTCTACTTTGTACCGTGTTAGCTGATCTCAGCCAAATGATGGTGGCGCACTACAATTAGCTTCAGTGTCTTCTGGGCTAAAGACAGTGGAAAGAATCAGCCAGGATTCCCACTCTTGATTGGTATTTAATGACACTTACTGGAAAGAACAAGTGCATGAATATTGGGTGAGAACGGGCTCAGACTCAACTGTGATGTCTCCCCATGACCTGTTGTCACTTCCTGGGTTCACAATCAAGAATGGGCACTTGAATGAGATAGCCAATATTTGTGGAAAAATACCTCAGGAAAAGTCATTAAATTGAACGCTGTGTGGAATATGATGGTTCCTGAGTTCTGGGACTATGGAAATATCACACCAATAAAACAACTGATCAAGGATGGATAATGCAGTTTGTACAGTTATCAATTTTTGTTTGATTTACTTTGGGAATGCAGGCGAAATGAGTTGGGTGAGCTCCATGATAGATCAGATTATACATGATCTTTGGGAGGAATGGGCTTGATGTGCCAACTGGTCTTTTCTCAGTCCGCGCTGTCTTATAATTGCATGTCTAATTGTTTCCCACTTTGAAACAAATTGTTCTGTTTTTTGCATGTAATGTTGCAATAATCATGGCTCTTTCTCTCTCCAAATTAAAAGAAACATTTCTAGATGCCTTTTTAGAAAGATGTTGCCCCTTAAAGTTGACAAATACATTTGAGAATTTGTTTGAATGGGACAAAAGGGCTTTTTTTAAAAAAAACAAAGCATTGAAGAACTCTTGCACATTTCAATCCCTGTGTTCGGGTGTGCTTGCACTGGAACTTTTCATTTTGTAACAGTGCTAGGTATTAATCCAGAGTCTGGACTGAGCCTGATTCTTTTTTTTTTATTCGTTCATGGGATGTGGACTTCGCTGGCGAGGCCGGCATTTATTGCCCTTGAGAAAGTGGTGGTGAGCCGCCTTCTTGAACCGCTGCAGTCCGTGTGGTGAAGGTTCTCCCACAGTGCTGTTAGGAAGGGAGTTCCAGGATTTTGACCCAGCGACGATGAAGGAACGGCGATATATTTCCAAGTTGGGATGGTGTGTGACTTGGAGGGGAACGTGCAGGTGGTGTTGTTCCTATGTACCTGCTGCTCTTGTCCTTCTAGGTGGTAGAGGTTGCGGGTTTGGGAGGTGCTGTCGAAGAAGCCTTGGCGAGTTGCTGCTGTGCATCCTGTGGATGGTGCACACTGCAGCCACTGTGCGCTGGTGGTGAAGGGAGTGAATGTTTAGGGTGGTGGATGGGGTGCTAATCAAGTGGGCTGCTTTGTCCTGGATGGTGTCGAGCTTCTTGAGTGTTGTTGGAGCTGCACTCATCCAGGCAAGTGGAGAGTATTCCATCACACTCCTGACTTGTGCCTTGTAGATGGTGGAAAGGCTTTGGGGAGTCAGGAGGTGAGTCACTCATCGCAGAATACCCAGCCTCTGACCTGCTCTTGTAGCCACAGTATTTATGTGGCTGGTCCAGTTAAGTTTCTGGTCAATGGTAACCCCCAGGATGTTGATGGTGGGGGTTTGGTGATGGTAATGCCATTGAATTTCACGGGAGGTGGTTAGACTCTCTCTTGTTGGAGATGGTCATTGCCTGGCACTTGTCTGGCGCGAATGTTACTTGCCACTTATAAGCTTATGGATATTGTCCAGGTCTTGCTGCATGCGGGCTCAGGCTGCTTCATTATTTGAGGGGTTGCAAATGGAACTGAACACTGTGCAATCATCAGTGAACATCCCCATTTCTGACCTTATGATGGAGGGAAGGTCATTGATGAAGCAGCTGAAGATGTTTGGACCTAGGACACTGCCCTGAGGAACTCCTGCAGCAATGTCCTGGGGCTGAGATGATTGGCCTCCAACAACCACTACCATCGTCCTTTGTGCTAGGTATGACTCCAGCCACTGGAGAGTTTTCCCCCTGATTCCCATTGACTTGAATTTTACTAGGGCTCCTTGGTGCCACACTCGGTCAAATGCTGGAGAGAAGCAGCACAAACCTTCCTGGAGGAAGCAGTCTTGCAACATTTGGGTTTGGCAGTGAATGAAATGTAAATCCAGTGCAATGTCAAACTGGGTTTAAAAAGTACCCAGGATTCCCTTGAATCCCTTTGGGCCCTTATAAAATTACATGGAGTCAATGTCTGCACTTCACCCAAACTTTGTAAACATTTAAGTTTTAGCTGCTGAGAGAGAAACTGTGCAGAAGTGTGGACTTCTCCAGCCCATGCCTACATAGAGCTCTTTTCTGAGCCAAAGAATTGGAATTCCATCCAGGCAGTATAGATGGGGTACTGTCTTTCTGGAACCAGTAGTGCAGCTATTGCCTGGCAGCAACAGTATCCAGCCTTTGAGTTAAGAAATAAGTACGAATCTCTCAATGCTAGCCCATTGCATAGCCTGGAGACTGCAAATGGTGAAACAGACTAAGTTATTTAATCTAATACATAATTCGATATGGAACATCTTGCACAGTAGTGCAAATATAAGTCCTTTCACACTGCTGCAGCATAATACAGATCCCGTATAGAATAAGGTTTGTTGGGTGATCGGCATTAGAAGTGTGGCAGATCGTTCTGATGAGACACATTTCCATCCTTGAACATAATTCTGCTCCCTTGTCACTGATTTCTATCCTTCTCCGCATACTATGCGAAACCTTGGTGTCCTGCTCAAACCAGATCTGAACTACAAACCCCACATCCTATCCATCACCAAGATTGATTATTTCCATCTTCACAACATCACCTGTTTCCTCCTCTATCTCAGGTCCTCCACAACTGAAACTCTTATCTCTGCTTTTGTCACCTCCAGACTTGATTAAATTGCCTGAAGCATTTGGAGGAGGAGGAGGAGGGGGAAGGGGTTTGGGGAGAGGGAAGAATCCCTCTGCCTGCTATATTTAGCTAAATCATAAAAATGTTCCTTTAGAATACTTTCTTCACAAATTCTATTTGCGTATTTCTTTACATGTTGACTCGATTTTGTTGCTCATTAGTTATCGAGGTTAATTTTCACTTTGGGCATGGGTGGAAAATGGGCAGTTGTGGATCCGCTGCCCGATATACACCCTGCCTGACTCTCCTTTCTATTGACTTCAATGAAAAGGAAAATCAGGCAGAGTGAATAATGGGTGGCCGATCTGGAACCAATTTTCTGCCCAGTGAAAATCAATCCCTCTCAGTCACGTAATAAACTTAGTATTTCATTGTTCCTTACTGCATTTCTGCTGTATGATATACATTCAACAAAATTACTGTACTGAGTAGTAAAAGGGGAAAAAGGACATTTCTTCTTTTTGATTATTTTCTCCACCAAGTTTCTCCCCTCCCCTCCTCTCCTGCAGATGTTGACTCCTTTCTGAGTTTTGGTTGCACATGCGTAAGTTGATCTCCACGATCTTGTCCAAGTAGCCATTTTTCACATGAACCAGGACAATGAAGACATTTCTGGTTCACTTAGGTTTGTGGCCAATCATCTGTCACACATCAAGTCCTGGATGAGTCAAAACTTTCTCCAGTTCAACGTCAGTCAGATTAAAGCCATCTGGTTCAGCTCCCACCAGAAAGTTCGTCTCAAACAAGGATTCCCTTCCCCTCATTGATTCCTGAGATGAAAGGGTTGTTCTATGAGGAGAGATTAAGTAGAATGGGCCTATACTGTCTGGAGTTTAGAAGAATGAGAGGTGAACTCATTGAAACATATAAGATTCTGAGGAGGCTTGACAGGGTAGATGCTGAGAGGTTGTTTCCCCTGGCTGGAGAGTCTAGAACTAGGGGGCATAGTCTCAGGATAAGGGGTTGGCCATTTAAGACTGAGGTGAAGAGGAATTTCTTCACTCAGAGGGATGTGAATCTTTGGAATTCTCTACCCCAGAGGGCTGTGGATGCTGAGTCATTGAATATATTCAAGGCTGAGATAGATAGATTTTTGGACTCTAGGGGAATCAAGGGATATGGGGATCGGGCGGGAAAGTGGAGTTGAGGCCAAAGATCAGCCATGATCTTATTGAATGACAGAGGGGCCCGAGGGGATGTATGCCCTATTCCTGCTCCTATTTCTTATGTTCTTATGTTCTCACTGGCTGCTCATTCAGACTGAACTTGTTGATGGTATCCTGTGCTTCTCTGAATTAGTTTCAAACTCCATATCATCAAAACAACTTACTTCCACTGCTTGCTTCTGCCTCACTCTATCCCCATCACTGCTGAAATACTCATCCATGCCTTAGTCCCCATACGGCTCAATTTCCTCAATGTTCTCCTCACTGGCCTCCCCAGTTTCAGTCTATATAAACTCGAACTCATTCAGAGCTCTATTGGACAACCAGCAAAACTCTCCTTGCCAACTTCCAATGGTTACCTATACCTTAGCACATTCATTTCAAAATCAACATTTACATCTTCAAATCCCTTCATTTCTTCATTGTACCTACCTCTACAACCTTCTCCAGCCCAACATCCCACTACGCACCCTCAGCTCTATTGACTCTAGTCTAGTGTACTCCACTCTGCGCCATCATCAGTAGCAGAGCCTTTGTCCACTAAAGTACCAACTCCTGAACTCTTGCCCCAAACCTTTTCACCTTGATGCTCCTCCATCCTCATTCAAAAGGCTCCTCAAAACTTGTTCGACCATTATCCTCCAACTTTTCTCCTATCACATCTACCACCCAGCACAACCCACCACACCAGCTGAGATCAGCTAATCAGCACAAATTGGAGATTAAGCCTGAGATATCCCTGCTGCACATGGCTCAGCTACTTACTGAATTAACTTGCTGAGCCATTGGAAGAGTCTGAAGTTGTCTCCTTTTGGGTTTGTCAGCAGTAAATACCAGTGCAACCCTTTTAGTATGACCATTCAAAAGCCATCTTACAGTGATATTAGGTGTCAGCCGTAGCTCAGTAGTAGCACTTTTTACTCTGAGTCAGAAGGTCATGGTGCCAAGACCTACTTCAGCGACTTGAGCATATAATCTAGGCTGACTCTTCAGTGCTGCACTGTCGGAGATGCCGACTTTCGGATGAAATGTTAAACCGAGGCTCCATCTGCCCACAGGTGGATGTAAAAGATCCCATGGCACTATTTGAAGAAGAGCAGGGGAGGTGTTCTCGTCAATATTTATCCCTCTACCAACATCACCAAAACAGATTATCAAGTCATTTATCTCATTGCTGTTTGTGGGACCTTGCTGGGTGCAAATTGGCTGCTGTGTTTGCCTATGTTACAGTAGTGACTACACTTCAAAAGTACTTCCTTGACTGTAAAGCGCTTTAGAATGTTGTGAAAAGCACTTTATTTAAATGCAAGTTCTTTCTTTCTTTTATTAAGTCCTTCTCCAGCCTCTCTAGCTTTTAACTATGAATACTTTCAATGTAGCTTGTAACCACACTGTCAAAAATCTTAAGCAGTATCTCCAGCTCCTCCTGAGACCCAACAACAATGGTGTGAGTATTATATTCCTTTATTTTAACACCACACCTGCTCCAATCCACTACACCTGAACCACATTACAGCTCCCTATTCCCACGGTGTTACCACATGGAACAGCCAACATCTCAGTCATAAATACACTTAAAATGAGCTGATTAGTTTTCATTCAGTTCCACATTCACCATTTAAAAATACGGGTGTTAACAAAACCACATGGTCTAACTGTAAATGAGATACACAGTGCAGCAAACAGCCTTATGAGTCGTGACCATTTTTTGCAGTTGTGAGGCTCATGACTTCTTAAGACAGCTGGTACTTGGTGGTTTATTTGAGGAATAATGAACAAGAAAATGTGTGCATTGGTTTGGGGTGGGGGTTACCCTGCCAATGATTATTTTGGCATCAGTCACAGCCAATTAAAAAGCACTATTGATATAGTTCAAAACCTTGATACTTGCAGATATTCAGATTCTTTGTTGTCAGTAGATCCCATATTCTTAAAAAAACATTTAAGTACTTTTCAAACTTGCATTATAAGGCTATGGCTTATGAATAATTAAAATAGTTACAGGACAGTTTAATGTCTTGGTTAACTTATCGTACAAATAAACAAAGTTTTCCGTGAGAACAATGTTCTTCATAAAATAAAGTGTTTTAATTGCTTCATTATTACAAACAAAATTTCAAAATATGTTTTTAAATTTTGTAAAACTGATTTGAATAAAGTTATCAAAATTTAACAAAACCAAGTTAAAGCTGCTAAGACCTGTATATGGCACTGTTTGGTGTTAAAATTAAGAATTAAAATAATTTGCTTACGATAAATAATATCCACAGTACATTTAGCACATAATAGCATTATCATATGTAATTAATTTACTTTGTGCAATTTTGTTTGTATTGCCCTTCTCAGTTTATTCCGAATTACACATCAGTCCCCTGGCCCCTGCTGGAGGGTTTGTGTAACCAATTGCTAAGACGTGATGATAGCCAAGGTTCATACTTTTCTCCTCTGGTTTTGAGGAAAATTCACTTGACACTTCACCCCATGGTCTGCTTGAGACTGGGAATTCACAGTTTGAGGAATCATGGGCGAGAATCTTTATTCTACGGCCCTGTGTTGCACCAACTCACTGTGCTGCCAAACCTCTCACTCATCTTTTAAAATGTTACTTTCAGGATTTTTTAAAATCATTTTCTATTTCCAAAGTTCTTTGAGGTAGAAAAACCTGAGCAAGTACACAGGCTAGTAGCAAAGAATTTAAGTCATGAGGAAAGGTTCAGGAAGTTTGGTTTGCTCTCTTTGGTAAGGAGGAGATTAATCAATCCAACTTGTTGATTTCAAGATTAGAGTAAAAACTTGCATTTCCACAATGCCCCACACATACAGAAAGATGCTTTACAGGGCAGAAGATAAGAACAATGGATTCCAAACATGAGGGAGAGGGGGAGCACACTTGAAAAAAATGGTTTGGGGAGGCTTTTGAAAGCAAGGAGAGAGGTGGTAAGGTGGAAACCATTCCAGAGTAAAGGGACATAGTGACTGAAGAATGGCAATAATGTTGGAGTGGAGGAAGCAAGGAATAAACTAATGATTGAAGACTGCAGGGAGACGTGCAAAACTACAATTCATACTATCTGTGTACAGCTAAAAGAGGCACACAGAACCAAATCACAAGGCTCACAAAAATATTGAGGTTTTGGGAAATCATGTGGCCAAAGCTATGAAAATCAGATAAAATACAGGAATATCTTAAAATCTATTAATTTATTAGTAAAAATTGGTCACATCTGAAAATGAAGAATCTCGTGCATGTAGCAATGTAAATTAGGGTATTGTTAATTTTGTTTTTAATTAGAACTGTAAATCAGCAGTTGTTGCATGAAGAATGACTGAAGACCACTTGAACTTTTCCTGAGGTTGTTACAACAGTGGTTTTAGTATTTGGGACAAATCCAGTTGTGGTTGCTGCACTGCCACCAGTATTACTGCTGTAACAACAGAACAAATACCTAATCAGGCCAGTAGAGGTCACCCTTAACACTTGATAAGATTAAAAGTGGCACTTACAGAAGCTTGTGCGATTTATATATTTGGCTTTGTTAATCACTTTGCCAGATCTTTTTCATTTTTATATTTTTGGAATATTTCTCCCTTTTACTTCTTTCCCAAAGATGCTGAATATTACTGGACATGGGTCCGTGAGCACTGGAATATCTCCGATACCCTGCCCAAGAAATTATTTTTCACTTGGGCATTGTCATGCTCTTTGATGATGGAGAACATCACAGCTGAACTAAATAGTGCCCTTACCCAATGCCTGTGCATATACACTTTCCAGCGGGAGAACTGGATAATGATCAGGCAGCCGAGCTGAAATCAGCTACCTGAGCACAGACTGGTAATCAAACCTGGACCTTCTGATCTATATGGTTTGGTGCAGGGGTTCCTAAATGATGGACTATGAGGAAGCTATTTGCAATAGAGAAGTTATTTCCTCCATGTAAATTTTACAAATGAATTCATGTTGAATTTGTACATTCAGAATAGTATACTTGTATAGTTCAGTGCAAATTAGATTCCTTATGAGTACTGCAGTGTGTTCCAGTGCAGGTGCAATTTATCAGTATTGTTGCTTGGTTCTTGCCACACAGAACAGTTTTAACTAATTTTAATTGACAAATTTTGAAAGTAACATTTATTTGACTATTTCGATTTTAGTCAGCTCAGGTAGTACAAGCCCTGGCTTGAGTGTGACTTATGAATCTGATCAAGGACGGCATGTAACAATTTGAAATTTCGAGCAATTAATTGGATCCACACTTCCCCAATTATTGTCTCAATTGAAAAAAGATTCAAAATCTGAAACAAAAACAAAAACTGCTGGAAATACACAGCAATCCTGTCCACAGCTGTAAAAAGAAAAGGTTAGCATTTCGGATGAAACTTTTTGTCAGAAATGAAATGGAAAGATAATTAAGGCCGTTTGTTGGGTGCAAAAGAAAAATAAGAGAAAGGATGGGGAAAGACAACAGATACTCTACGCACAGAAAATAAGTTAATGAGTTGAATGACCTGCGGACTGTTTGATAGGAAACTGTTAGATGGTGTCAGCTTGGCTCAGTTGGTAGCACGCTCAATTCTGAGTCACAGATGGTTGTGGGTTTAGCCTCAGTACAGACTTGAACACATAATCAGTACTGAGTGAGAGCTTCATTGTTGGAGGCACCATCTTTCAGATGAGATATTAAACGGAAACATTGTCTGCCTGCTGACATGGAGGTAAAAGATCCCATGAAGAAGAGCAGGGGAGGTATCCTGGCCAATATTTATCCCTCAACCAACATCACCAAAAACAGATTATCAGGTTGTTTATTTTGTTGCTGTTTGTGGGACCTTGCTGTGCCAAAATTGGCTGCCATGTTTGCTTACACTTTGCACTTTGGGACATCTTGTTGTGAAAGGTGCTCTATGTAGGAAGTTCTTTCTTTAGATGATTGAAAAGATCACCTCAGTGAGACAATGTAAAGACATTAAAAGAATTAAAGAATGTGCAAATAATTAAGATGGTGAAAAAACTTGAGAAGGGCCCATACAAGAGAAAAAAACAAGAAAAGGAGGAAAATTGAAGAAAAAACTATCTGCAAATGCAGGAGGTCTGAAATGAAAATAGAAGGTGCTGGAAACACACAATAGGTCTGCCAGTCCTTAAAAGAGAAGAAACAGCATATCATTCCCCAGGGGCAGAACCCCCACCACCACAACTGTGTTGCAGTATAACGTGGATAAATGTGAGGTTATCCACTTTGGTTGTAAAAACAGAAAGGCAGATTATTATCTGAATGGTGATAGATTGGGAAAAGGGGAGGTGCAACAAGACCTGGGTGTCCTTGTACACCAGTCGCTGAAAGCGAGCATTCAGGTGCAGCAAGCAGTTCGGAAGGCAAATGGTATGTTGGCCTTCATTGCAAGAGGATTTGAGTACAGGAGCAGGGATGTCTTACTGCAGTTATACAGGGCCTTGGTGAGACCACATCTGGAGTATTGTGTGCAGTTTTGGTCTCCTTATCTGAGGAAGGATGTCCTTGCCATGGAGGGAGTGCAACAAAGGTTTACCAGACTGATTCCTGGGATGGCACGACTGACGTATGAGGAGAGGTTGGGTCGACTAGACCTATATTCACTAGAGTTTAGAAGAATGAGAGGTGATCTCATCGAAACATATAAAATTCTAACAGGACGAGACAGACTAGATACAGGGAGGGTGCTCCCGATGGCTGGGGAGTCCAGAACCAGGGGTTACAGTCTCAGAATACAGGGTATACCATTTCAAAGTTCTCTAGATTCAGGAACTGTCCCTCTAGATTGGAAAATTGCACATGTCACTCCGCTTTTTAAGAAAGGAGAGAGAGGGAAACTGGGGAATTATAGACCAGTTAGCCTAACATCTGTTGTGGGGAAATTGCTGGAGTCTATAATGAAGGATAGGGTGACTGAACACCTCGAGGATTTTCAGTTAATCAGGGAGAGCCAGCACGGATTTGTGAAAGGTAGGTCGTGCCTGACAAACCTGATTGAATTTTTTGAAGAGGTGACTAAAGTAGTGGACAGGGGAATGTCAATGGATGTTATTTATATGGACTTCCAGAAGGCATTTGATAAGGTCCCACATAAGAGACTGTTAGCTAAGTTAGAAGCCCATGGAATTGAGGGAAAAGTACGGACTTGGTTAGGAAATTGGCTGAGCGAAAAGCGACAGAGAGTAGGGATAATGGATAAATATTCACATTGGCAGGATGTGACTAGTGGAGTCCCGCAGGGATCTGTCTTGGGGCCTCAATTATTCACAATATTTATTAACGACTTAGATGAAGGCATAGAAAGTCTCATATCTAAGTTTGCCGATGACACAAAGATTGGTGACATTGTAAGCAGTGTAGATGAAAACATAAAATTACAAAGGGATATTGATAGATTAGGTGAATGGGCAAAATTGTGGCAAATGGAATTCAATGTAGACAAATGTGAGGTCATCCACTTTGGATCAAAAAAGGATAGAACAGGGTACTTTCTAAATGGTAAAAAGTTAAAAACTGTGGATGTCCAAAGGGACTTAGGGGTTCAGGTACATAGATGATTGAAGTGTTATGAACAGGTGCAGAAAATAATCAAGAAGGCTAATGGAATGCTGGCCTTTATATCTAGAGGACGAGAGTACAAGGGAGCAGAAGTTATGCTGCAGCTATACAAAACACTGGTTAGACCGCACCTGGAATACTGTGAGCAGTTCTGGGCACCGTACCTTCGGAAGGACATATTGGCCTTGGAGGGAGTGCAGCGTAGGTTTACTAGAACAATACCCGGACTTCAAGGGTTAAGTTACGAGGAGAGATTACACAAATTGGGGTTGTATACTCTAGAGTTTAGAAGGTTAATGGGTGATCTGATCGAAGTTTATAAGATATTAAGGGGAACAGATAGGGTGGATAGAAAGAAACTATTTCCGCTGGTTGGGGATTCTAGGAGTCGGGGGCACAGTCTAAAAATTAGAGCCAGACCTTTCAGGAGCGAGATTAGAAAACATTTCTACACACAAAGGGTGGTAGAAGTTTGGAACTCTCTTCCGCAAACGACAATTGATACTAGCTCAATTGCTAAATTTAAATGTGAGATAGATAGCTTTTTGGCAACCAAAGGTATTAAGGGATATGGGCCAAAGACAGGTATATGGAGCTAGATCACAGATCAGCCATGATCTTATCGAATGGCGGAGCAGTCACGAGGGGCTGAACGGCCTACTCCTGTTCCTATGTTCCTATGAGGAGATGAGGAGAAATTTCTTCACTCAGAGGGTGATGAGCCTGTGGAATTCTCTACCACACAAGGCAGTGGAGGCCAAGTCATTAGATGTATTCAAGAAGGAGATAGATATATTTCTTAATGCTAAAGTGATCAAGAGATATGGGGAAAAAGCCGGAACAGGGTACTGAGTTAGACGATCAGCCATGATCATTTTGAATGGCAGAACAGGCCTTAAGGGCCGAATGGCCTACTCTTGCTCCTATTTTCTATGTTTCTATGTGTTCGGGTGAAGGATCAGAACTTGAAATGTCAAATTATCTTTTCTCCCTCCAGAACCCAACAGACTCATCCCACGTCTCCAGTGCGACCCACTGTAAAGAAAATGGAGACTATACCTAAGGCTTGAAGTTATTACAGTCAATTATCTCAATTGGTAGTTTTAGTCCACTGAAGTAAGAGATTTGCTATTGTGTTAACCTATCTTCTAAACTTGCAAACTAACATTAATACCACCCCAAAATAGACTGCCATTTTCTGCTTAATGATAAATTACATTAATCAGAATATTAGCTTCCTGATGTCTGGATTGGACTGAGTGCAATTTAAGGTTATATAGTTTAAGGTTTCCCCACCCCACCACAAAGTGCCCTTGGTTACACATTGCATTGCTTCCATTTTTGTACTGCTACTCTGACTGTTGAGTTATGCTCCATTTAAGCAAAACACCCTGCAGGAATCTGGCTGTTTGTCTGACATTATTGACATAATTTGTGACAGTGTGCATAACATCAGGTGGAAACCCAAATCTAATGCTGTCATTTCTAACTACAAAAGACTACAGTGAGAACAGCTCAGAGTGGTGAAATATGTAGGGCTTGAATTAAAGATCTTGTTTGGATTGTAAGTTCTTGCTTTCTCATGGCTAGAACTATTGAAGCCAAGTTTTTTATCTAACAAAATCAACTTGAACTGAAGTGATGCACCACAGTGTGAATAAATCATTAACTGAGTAATTAGGTAAAGGTTGCTAACTTTTAGATGGCCTGTACAAAACAATGCTCTGAGTTTATATAACATAATAATACTTGCATTTATATAGCACCTTATTATGTTTAAATGTTTTGAAGCACTCACATACAATGAATACTTTGAAGTGCAGTGACTGCTGTTATGTAGCCCAATGTGACAGCCATATTCTGTACCAGCAACATCCCACGAACAGCAATATGATGAATTACCAGTTAACCCTGTTATTGGTGATTGTAAACAATTTTACAACACCAAGTTATAGTCCAGCAATTTTATTGGTGATGTTGGTTGGGAGAAGAATGTTGGTCAAGACAATGGAAGCACTCCTGATCGCAACAATCAGACAATTCTGATTCCTGCCTATAACGAATTTACAATTTTCTTTCTCAAACAATAGCTGATTCTTCAAATACCATCCAGGAGGACAGTATGTATGAACTACAAGTTGCACTTCAGTATATTCAGTCTGGGTCTGTGGAAGCTGCATGTTTAAAGTACTCTGTGATCAGGATTGTTGCAGTACTTACCAAAAAGTCACAATGCAGAGTGTTAAACCTTGTTAGCTACATACACTAATGATTGCAAGACTACACAACTAAAAATGTCATTAGTATTTTGCTAGTAGCTAGCATTAGATTAAAGCCTTAGAATACACCAAGGACGTGGATGAGCAATGTTACTGGAATGTTAAATGAAAATTCTATTTGATGTAGCCTGATGCGGCAGTTCAGAGCTGTGCTCCGTGATCCAGATCCCAGTGCTGCCTGACACGAGAATCGACCAGCCACAAACGTGATGTGTTTCGTCTGTTTTCAGTCAAGCTGTCAGATGGGATGCCTCACAGAAGCAGAGGGGTAGATTTTCAACTTGCCACCCAGGCGTAAAACTGGCATTGTGCATCGGCCACCCTTTATAGAAACCGCTCAATATTCATTTCCATCTTTACGCCCAGGCAGCAAGTTGAAAATCTATCCCATAGTGTCTTACTTTAGGTGGAAAAGACATTTATACGGTGTCCATTTTTCTCCTGCGTCTCCAAGTTAGTTTACACTCCCCACAGTGATGCTAAATCTTTTGGTCAGGAGAGCAACTGGTCATAACAATCCTTGGTTAATTCACAAGGGGGTATACTTGGCTGATAGAGGAAGGGATTTTCCCTCTCACCTCTCTCCACCACTGCCCCAGTTTGCCCAAATTAGTGTTCCCTCAGTTCCCCAGACCACCCAGGTAACAGCCCTAAAAAGCCTTCTAAAGTAAATAAGAAATGCCACTCCAGACTGGGGAGAACTCAGGTTTCCTAAATAGGAAGTGATCTAGCATTGTAGCTCTTGGGTCACCCAAGATGATTAATACATATTCCAAACGCAGAAGGATGAAGAAGGCAAAATGTTGTGAGTGGGTGAAAAATATGGGGAGTAAAATTCTAAACTAACAAAAGTAATTATTAAGCATGTAAATGCTATTTGATAATATAACAATGCACAAGCAAGCATAATTTGTTTAAAAAACAAATAATAAGCCCCATTTGAACATAATGTTCAACTATGTGACCACAAGTATAATTTCCTTACCTCATTAGTTCAATAGTTGTTGAGTAGATGTTTTCCTGTTGACACAAAAGCAGTGGAAAGTCTATTATCTAGTATTGTTTCTATTCTGTTATATTTTTGTTATAACTGGACAAAATCCTTAATGAATAATTTTGTGTTCATTTTGCTGCACATTCTGGGTGCAGACCTCATTGTAAAGTAACCTTTCTAATCAGTTTAAACAAATAAACTGTTATTTCACAATCACGGACACATGATATCTAGACAATAACAAAATATTGTCACCAAAAAACTGCAGCCCCTTAGAAAAATAATAATTTCCCCTTCAAATCAATGGGATCACCCAGCTGCCAAAGAGCAGCAGCATAATATTTAAATAAAGACGATGAATAAAACTGATGTAAGGGGATCCACACAACGTTATCTCTTTCTTTTTAAATGCTTTCCGTTTTTAAAAACTTTCTTCCCTTTATTCCCAAAGGTACTGACTCTTGCTGGGATATGGTTCCATATCCATTTGGATAGATAGAGGGAATGGAGTAGATGTAGTGTATTTGGATTTACAGAAGGTGCCTGATATTGTGTCTCACAAGAGGCTTTTTAGAAAAATTCAGGTGAATGGTATAAGACAAAATGTAGCAGCAGGGATAGAAAATAACAAGTTAAGGTAAATAGGTGTTGCTTGAATTGGAGAAGGGTAAGAAATGGTGTAGCCCGGGGATCAGTACTGAGTCCACCTTTGTTCTCAGTATGTCGATGATTTGGACTTGGGTATAGGAACACAATCTTGAGATTTGCTGATGACACAAAAGTAGGAGATTTGGCAAAAAGTGAGGAGCAGAACTGTTGAGGAAAACTTAGACGAGTTAGTGGAATGGGCAGACAGGTGATAGATGCAATTTGATATGGATTAGTGTGAGTTAATACATTTTGGGAGGAAAAACAAGGAATAGGAGAATACATTCAATGGAAAGACACTGAAGGGTGTGGATGAATAAAGGGACCTAAGGGTTCAAATATGTAATTCTCTCAAAATGTGAGTGCAGGTAGATAAAGCCATTAAAAAAAAGGCTGACAGCATTTTGGATTTTATATCTAGGAGCATTGAGTACAAGAGTAAAGAAGTAATAAATTTGTACAAAACATTGGTTACGGTACAATTAGAGTTATGGGGAGAGACTTGAGATACTGAGACTATTTACACTGGAGCAGAGAATACTAAAAGAAGATTTATTAGATGTTTTTAAAATTATGAGTGAATAGATTTTTATAGAATGAATAGGGAAAAACTATTTCCTCTGGTTGAGAAATCCGTGATGAGGGGTCAGAATTCAAAATTGTCACTAAGAGAATGAGGGGAGATGGTGTAAAAACAGAAAATGTTTCATCTGCAGCATTGACGTGCTTTGCCTTGATGAGTGTAGACATTCATCATAATGCATTCAGCAACATATCTAGACATGATCATGTTAAATGGAATGGTTTCCCAATTTTCCATTTCTTACTGTATATTTTAGAATAGAGCATCACATTTCATCTAATTTACTTGTTCATATGAATATGATTTACAATGTTTCAGAAAAAAATACTAATAATCAAGCCTGATCGTTAATGTTAGTGTATATTTCCACATTTCATATTAAACTCCAGGGAATAATTTGTTTCCTCCTACTTTTCTCTCCTTCTCTTGGTGGCAAATAGTTCCACGGATAATAGTATCTCATCAATGTGGCCATTTTTCATGATGAAGCTAGACAGTGAATGTTAACAGTTTACTCAATGTGTGGGGCATGACAGCTGAGTCTGAACTTGAACTCACCTGGCATATGAGCACAGGAAGGAAGGAACATTTATAAGAGCATAAGAAATAGGAGCAGGAGTAGGCCATACGGCCCTTTGAGCCTGCTACGCCATTCAATAAGATCATGGCTGATCTTCGACCTCAACTCCACTTTCCCGCCCAATCCCCATATCCCTTGATTCCCCTAGAGTCCAAAAATCTATCCATCTCCACCTTGAATAAACTCAACGTCTCAGCATCCACAGCCTTCTGGGGTAGAGAATTCCAAAGATTCACAACCCTCTGAGTGAAGACATTCCTCCTCAACTCAGTCTTAAATGATCGACCCCTTATCCTGAGACTATGATCCCTAGTCCTAGACTCTCCAGCCAGGGGAACAACATCTCAGCCCTGTCAAGCCCCCTCAGAATCTTATATGTTTCAATGAGATCACCTCTCATTCTTCTAAACTTCAGAGCGTATAGGCCCATTCTACTCAATCTCTCCTCATAGGACAATCCTCTCATCCCAGGAATCAATCTAGTGATCTTTTGTTGCACCGCCTCTAAGGCAAGTATATCCTTCCTTAGACAAGGAGACCAAAACTGTACACAATACTCCAGGTGTGGTCTCATCAAAGCCCTGTTCAATTGTGGCAAGACTTCCTTACTCTTGTATTCCAACTCACTTACAATAAAGGCTAACATGCCATTTGCCTTCCTAATTGCTTGCTGTACCTGCATGCTAAATTTCTGTGTTTCTTGTATGAGGACACCCAAGGCTCTCTGAAGACCAACATTTAATAATTTCTTATCATTTAAAAGAAATCTGTTTTTCTATTTTTCCTACCAAAGTGAATAACCTCACATTTCCCCTCCATCTGCCACCTTCTTGCCCACTCGCTTAATCTGTCTATATCCCTTTGCAGACTCTTTGAGTCCTCCTCACAGCTTACTTTCTCACCTAGCTTTGTATCATCAGCAAGCTTGGATGCATTACACTCAGTCCCTTCATCTAAGTCATTAATATAGATTGCAAATAGCTGAGGCCCAAGCACCGATCCTTATGGCACCCCACAACTGACATCCTGCCAACCCGAAAATGACCCGTTTATCCCTACTCTTTGTTTTCTGTCTGTTAACCAATCCTCTATCAATGCTATTATGTTACCCCCAACCCCATGAGCCCTTATCTTGTGTAACAACCTTTTATGTGGCACCTTATCAAATGCCTTTTGAAAATCCAAATATACTACACCCACTGGTCACCCTCTATTTACCATGCTAGTTACAGCCTCAAAAAACTCTAATAAATTTGTCAAACACAATTTCCCTTTCATAAAACCATGTTGACTCTGCCTAATCATATATGATGTTCTAAGTGCCCTGTTACCATTTAAACATAGAAACATAGAAAATAGGAGCAAGAGTAGGCCATTCGGCCCTTCGGGCCTGCTCCACCATTCAAAATGATCATGGCTGATCGTCTAACTCAGTACCCTGTTCCCGCTTTTTCCCCATATCCCTTGATCCCTTTAGCATTAAGAAATATATCCATCTCCTTGAATACATCTAATGACTTGGCCTCCACTGCCTTCTGTGGTAGAGAATTCCACAGGTTCACCACCCTCTTAATAATGGATTCCAGCATTTTCCCGCCGACCGACGTCAGGCTAACTGGCCTGTAGTTCCCTGTTTTCTCTCTTCCACCTTTCTTGAATAGCGATGTTACATTTGTGCCCCATGAATCGAAACCCTTGTCTTCTACACCACTCTTGAAGCCACGCATTTAACTCTCTGATCTGTTTGACCCTATGCCAATTTGCATGTGGCTCAGGTAGTAATTCAGAGATTATTACCTTTGAGGTTCTGCTTATTAATTTCAACCCTTGCTCCTCAAACTCCCTCAGCAGAACCTCATTCTTAGTTCTACCTATTTCGTTGATTCCTACGTGGACCATGAAAACTGGATCCTCTCCCTCATGCTCCAAGTTCTTTTCCAGTCACAAGGAGATATCCTTAGCCCTGGCACGGGCAGGCAACATAGCCTTCGGGACTCTCGGTCGGGGCTGCAGAGAACAGTGTCTATCCCCTACCACTACCACTTTCCTTTTTACTCCCCCCACTTGAATGGTCCCCTGCACCACGGTGCCTGGTCAGTTTGCTCATCCTCCCTGCAGTCTTTGTTCTCATCCATACGAGTAGCAAGTATCTCGTACCTGTTGGACAAGGTCAAAGGCTGAGGCTCCTCTATCACTACATCCTGGGTCCCATACCTGCCTGACTCGCAGTCACACCCTCCTGTCCCTGACCACTGAACAAATCTAAACTACTACTTAACCTAAGGGGTGTGACTGCCTCCTGGATCAAAGAATCCAGATAACTCTCCCCCTCCCTGATGCATCACAATGTCCGCAGCTTGGACTCCAGCTCAACAACTCTGAGCTGAAGTTCCTTGAGCTGCAGACACTTACTGCAGATGTGGTTGCTCGGGATCTCGCTGCCCTCGACAAACTCCTACATGCTGCAGTTACGACACACCACCTACAATCTTGTTTTATATATTTAATTAGTTAAAGTTATTATTCACTCGATATTTTTAGTTTTATTATCTAATTAGTTTATCTAGTTAAGCTATTAATTTATTAAGTAATAGTTATAGTTTCCCAGCTCTTAGTTTAAACTTGGGAGAGCTGTCCCGCAGCCTAGTCAAGCAACAGCCTAACATAGCCACATTCACAGAATCATACCTTTCAGCCAACATCCCAGACTCCTCCATCACTATCCCTGGGTATGTCCTGTCCCACCGACAGGACAGACCCACCAGAGGTGGCGGCACAGTGGTATACAGTCAGGAGAGAGTAGCCCTGGGAGTCCTCAACATTGACTCCGGACCCCATGAAGTATCATTGTACCAGGTCAAACATGGGCAAGGAAACCTCCTGCTGATAACCACCTACCGTCCTCCCTCAGCTGATGAATCAGTACTCCTCCATCTTGAGCACCACGTGGAGGAAGCACTGAGGGTAGTAATGTACTCTGGGTGGGGGACTTCAATGTTCATCACGAAGAGTGGCTCAGTAGCACCATTACTGACCGAGCTGGCCGAGTCCTGAGGGACTGGGCCTGCGGCAGGTGGTGAGAGAATCAACATGAGGGAAAAACCTACTTGACCTCGTCCTCACCAGTCTACCTGACGTTGATGCATCTGTCTGTGACAGTAGTGATAGGAGTGACTACCGTACAGTCCTTGTGGAGATGAAGTCCTGTCTTCACACTGAAGACACCGTGTTGTATGGCACTACCACCATGTTAAATGGGATAGATCCAGAACAGATCTAGCAGCTCAAAACTGGGCATCTGTGAGGCACTGTGGTCCATCAGAATTGTATTCCAGCACAATCTGTAACCTCATGGCCCGGCATATTCCCCTCTCTACCATTACCAACAAGCCAGGGGATCAACCCTGGTTCAATGACGAGTGTAGAAGAGCATGCCAAGAGCAGCATCGGGCATACCTAAAAATGAGGTGCTAACCTGGTGATGCTACAACACAGGACTACAAGCATGCTAAACAGCGGAAGCATCATGCTATAGACAGAGCTAAGTGATCCCACAACCAACGGATCCGATCAAAGTTCTGCAGTCCTGCCACATCCAGTCGTGAATGGTGGTGGACAATTAAACAACTAACGGGAGGAGGAGGCTCTGTAAACATCCCCATCCTCAATGATGGCAGAGTCCAGCATGTGAGTGCAAAAGACAAGGCTGAAGTATTTGCAACCATCTTCAGCCAGAAGTGCCAAGTGGATGATCCATCTCGGCCTCCTCCCGATATCCCCACCATCACAGAAGCCAGTCTTCAGCCAGTTCGATTCACTCCACGTGATATCAAGAAACGGTCCCACTTTCTCCTCCATTCCCGCCCTCTCCTCCAGTCCAGCCCTCTCCTCCGATCCCTCCCTCTCCTCCGATCCCTCCCTCTCCTCCGATCCCTCCCTCTCCTCCGATCCCTCCCTCCTTTTCCGGTCCCTCTCTCTCCACCGGTCCCGCCCTCTCCACCGGTCCCGCCCTCTCCACCGGTCCCGCCCTCCCCTCCGGTCCCACCCTCTCCACCGGTCCCGCCCTCTCCACCGGTCCCGCCCTCTCCACCGGTCCCGCCCTCACCTCCTGTCCCGCCCACTCCTCCGGTCCCGCCCTCTCCACCGGTCCCGCCCTCTCCTCCTGTCCCGCCCACTCCTCCGGTCCCACCCTCTCCACCGGTCCCGCCCTCTCCACCGGTCCCGCCCTCTCCACCGGTCCCGCCCTCACCTCCTGTCCCGCCCACTCCTCCGGTCCCGCCCTCTCCACCGGTCCCGCCCTCTCCTCCTGTCCCGCCCACTCCTCCGGTCCCACCCTCTCCACCGGTCCCGCCCTCTCCTCCTGTCCCGCCCACTCCTCCGGTCCCACCCTCTCCACCGGTCCCGCCCTCTCCTCCTGTCCCGCCCACTCCTCCTGTCCCGCCCTCTCCTCCTGTCCCGCCCTCTCCACCGGTCCCGCCCTCTCCACCGGTCCCGCCCTCTCCACCGGTCCCGCCCTCTCCACCGGTCCCGCCCTCTCCACCGGTCCCGCCCTCTCCTCCTGTCCCGCCCTCTCCACCGGTCCCGCCCTCTCCACCGGTCCCGCCCTCACCTCCTGTCCCGCCCTCTCCACCGGTCCCGCCCTCTCCTCCTGTCCCGCCCACTCCTCCGGTCCCGCCCTCTCCACCGGTCCCGCCCTCTCCTCCTGTCCCGCCCTCTCCTCCTGTCCCGCCCTCTCAACCGGTCCCGCCCTCTCCTCCTGTCCCGCCCTCTCCTCCTGTCCCGACCTCTCCTCCTGTCCCGCCCTCTCCACCGGTCCCGCCCTCTCCTCCTGTCCCGCCCTCTCCACCGGTCCCGCCCTCTCCACCGGTCCCGCCCTCTCCACCGGTCCCGCCCTCTCCTCCTGTCCCGCCCTCTCCTCCTGTCCCGCCCTCTCCTCCTGTCCCGCCCTCTCCTCCTGTCCCGCCCTCTCCACCGGTCCCGCCCTCTCCACCGGTCCCGCCCTCTCCTCCAGTCCCGCCCTCTCCTCTAGTCCCGCCCTCTGCTCCTGTCCCGCCCTCTCCTCCGGTCCCGCCCTCGCCTCCGGTCCCGCCCTCTCCTCCAGTCCCGCGCTCTCCTCCAGTCCCGCCCTCTCCTCCTGTCCCGCCCTCTCCTCCGGTCCCGCCCTCTCCTCCGGTCCCGCCCTCTCCTCCGGTCCCGCCCTCTCCACCGGTCCCGCCCTCTCCTCCTGTCCCGCCCTCTCCTCCTGTCCCGCCCTCTCCTCCTGTCCCTCCCTCTCCTCCTGTCCCGCCCTCTCCACCGGTCCCGCCCTCTCCTCCGGTCCCGCCCTCTCCTCCTGTCCCGCCCTCTCCTCCTGTCCCGCCCTCTCCACCGGTCCCGCCCTCTCCTCCGGTCCCGCCCTCTCCTCCGGTCCCGACCTCTCCTCCGGTCCCGACCTCTCCTCCTGTCCCGCCCTCTCCTCCTGTCCCGCCCTCTCCTCCTGTCCCGACCTCTCCACCGGTCCCGCCCTCTCCACCGGTCACGCCCTCTCCTCCGGTCACGCCCTCTCCTCCAGTCCCGCCCTCTCCTCCTGTCCCGCCCTCTCCACCGGTCCCGCCCTCTCCTCCGGTCCCGCCCTCTCCTCCGGTCCCGCCCTCTCCACCGGTCCCGCCCTCTCCTCCGGTCCCGCCCTCTCCACCGGTCCCGCCCTCTCCACCGGTCCCGCCCTGTCCTCCTGTCCCGCCCTCTCCTCCTGTCCCGCCCTCTCCACCGGTCCCGCCCTCTCCTCCGGTCCCGCCCTCTCCTCCTGTCCCGCCCTGTCCTCCGGTCCCGCCCTCTCCTCCGGTCCCGCCCTCTCCACCGGTCCCGCCCTCTCCACCGGTCCCGCCCTCTCCTCCTGTCCCGCCCTCTCCTCCTGTCCCGCCCTCTCCACCGGTCCCGCCCTCTCCTCCTGTCCCGCCCTCTCCTCCTGTCCCGCCCTCTCCTCCTGTCCCGCCCTATCCACCGGTCCCGCCCTCTCCTCCTGTCCCGCCCTCTCCTCCAGTCCTGCCCTCTCCACCGGTCCCGCCCTCTCCTCCTGTCCCGCCCTCGCCTTTCACGTGCTCAGAATGTCCGACAGCACTTTACAGCCAATTAATTACTTTTGAAGTGTAGTCATTGTTGTTTGTCAGCAAGTGCGGCAGCCAGGTTGTGCACAACAAGGCCCCACAAACAACAATGAGCTAAATGACCAGATAATCTGTTGTAGTGACGTTGGTTGAGGGATAAATGTTGGTTTGTATGCCAGGAGAACTCCCCTGCTCGTCTCTAAAAAGCGCCATTAGACATTTTATGTCCAGCTGAGCAGGCATCTCACCTGAAAGGTGGCATCTCTACCAATGCAATGCTCCCTCAAGACCTCACTGAAATGTCAGTCTAAATTATATGCTCGTCTTGGAGGAGCCAATCATGCTACCACTGAGCCAAGGCTAACACTAAGAAACTCTGTCTGATGATTCTCCACTCAAACACAGTCCCTGAGTCTATTTATTTGCACTGATTTAGGGACATTTTGTTGTCTGCTGTTATTGAGATACATGAAGGGCTGCGTTCACCCTTGCTGCTCTTGTGAGGTCATTGAACATCTTCCTACACTGAAAACAGGTCCATAGGATGAGGCCCTTGCACTGACCCTCTCAGCCACCTCTGTCCAGGCCTGATGAGTTTTGGGCCTGGGTATGCTCTTGCAGGTGCTGGGGAACTGTACCTCCCTCCTTGCCCTGACTTCCTCCACCAGGACCTCCGAGGGAGCTTTCCGAAACCTGGGGGCAGCCCTGCGACTCATCACTCCGACGAGAATTCTATCCACATTGTTCTAACAAAGTGTGAAAACAGGGAATGTAACCTCACTTCAAGAAGTGCAGTCCCACTTTAAATAGGCTTCAGGTGGCCCACAGAAAATTATACTGAGAAAAGGGGCAGGCTGCCCATTTCCCAATGTGATCAGATGGGCAGCCCCTCAATCATATTAAAAGGAAGTTCGGGAGTAAAACTCGCCCGGGCCTGATACTGGTGACATTATGGGGACTTGCCCCACCTCCCACTGGCCCGATTCCCACCCTGATTTAAAATCGGGGCTTATATGATCCAGAACAATGCAGGCCAATGATTTTGATGAAGATGCCCTAATCTGTGCCAGTATATAGAATCATAGAATCATAGAAGTTACAACATGGAAACAGGCCCTTCGGCCCAACATGTCCATGTCGCCCAGTTTATACCACTAAGCTAGTCCCAATTGCCTGCACTTGGCCCATATCCCTCTATACCCATCTTACCCATGTAACTGTCCAAAGGCTTTTTAAAAGACAAAATTGTACCCGCCTCTACTACTGCCTCTGGCAGCTCGTTCCAGACACTCAACACCCTTTGAGTGAAAAAATTGCCCCTCTGGACCCTTTTGTATCTCTCCCCTCTCACCTTAAATCTATGCCCCCTCGTTATAGACTCCCCTACCTTTGGGAAAAGATTTTGTCCATCTACCTTATCTATGCCCCTCATTATTTTATAGACTTCTATAAGATCACCCCTTAACCTCCTACTCTCCAGGGAAAAAAGTCCCAGTCTGTCTAACCTCTCCCTGTAAGTCAAACCATCAAGTCCCGGTAGCATCCTAGTAAATCTTTTCTGCACTCTTTCTAGTTTAATAATATCCTTTCTATAATAGGGTGACCAGAACTGTACACAGTATTCCAAGTGTGGCCTCACCAATGCCCTGTACAACTTCAACAAGACATCCCAACTCCTGTATTCAATGTTCTGACCAATGAAACCAAGCATGCCGAATGCCTTCTTCACCACCCTATCCACCTGTGACTCCACTTTCAAGGAGCTATGAATCTGTACTCCCAGATCTCTTTGTTCTATAACTCTCCCCAACGCCCTACCATTAACGGAGTAGGTCCTGGCCCGATTCGATCTACCAAAATGCATCACCTCACATTTATCTAAATTAAACTCCATCTGCCATTCATCGGCCCACTGGCCCAGTTTATCAAGATCCCGTTGCAATCCTAGATAACCTTCTTCACTGTCCACAATGCCACCAATCTTGGTGTCATCTGCAAACTTACTAACCATGCCTCCTAAATTCTCATCCAAATCATTAATATAAATAACAAATAACAGCAGACCCAGCACCGATCCCTGAGGCACACCGCTGGACACAGGCATCCAGTTTGAAAAACAACCCTCTACAACCACCCTCTGTCTTCTGTCGTCAATCCAATTTTGTATCCAATTGGCTACCTCACCTTGGATCCCATGAGATTTAACCTTATGTAACAACCTACCATGCGGTACCTTGTCAAATGCTTTGCTGAAGTCCATGTAGACCACGTCTACTGCACAGCCCTCATCTATCTTCTTGGTTACCCCTTCAAAAAACTCAATCAAATTCGTGAGACATGATTTTCCTCTCACAAAACCATGCTGACTGTTCCTAATTAGTCCCTGCCTCTCCAAATGCCTGTAGATCCTGTCCCTCAGAATACCCTCTAACAACTTACCCACTACAGATGTCAGGCTCACTGGTCTGTAGTTCCCAGGCTTTTCCCTGCCGCCCTTCTTAAACAAAGGCACAACATTTGCTACCCTCCAATCTTCAGGCACCTCACCTGTAGCGGTGGATGATTCAAATATCTCTGCTAGGGGACCCGCAATTTCCTCCCTAACCTCCCATAACGTCCTGGGATACATTTCATCAGGTCCCGGAGATTTATCTACCTTGATGCGCGTTAAGACTTCCAGCACCTCCCTCTCTGTAATATGTACACTCCTCAAGACATCACTATTTATTTCCCCAAGTTCCCTAACATCCATGCCTTTCTCAACCATAAATACCGATGTGAAATATTCATTCAGGATCTCACCCATCTCTTGTGGTTCCGCACATAGATGACCTTGTTGATCCTTAAGAGGCCCTACTCTCTCCCAAGTTACCCTTTTGCCCTTTATGTATTTGTAGAAGCTCTTTGGATTCTCCTTTGCCTGATCTGCCAAAGCAATCTCATATCCCCTTTTTGCCCTCCTGATTTCTCTCTTAACTCTACTCCGGCAATCTCTATACTCTTCAAGGGATCCACTTGATCCCAGCTGCCTATGCATGTCATATGCCTCCTTCTTCTTTTTGACTAGTGCCTCAATCTCTCGAGTCATCCAAGGTTCCCTACTTCTACCAGCCTTGCCCTTCACTTTATAAGGAATGTGCTTACCCTGAACCCTGGTTAACACACTTTTGAAAGCCTCCCACTTACCAGACGTCCCTTTGCCTGCCAACAGACTCTCCCAATCAACTTCTGAAAGTTCCTGTCTAATACCATCAAAATTGGCCTTTCCCCAATTTAGAATTTTAACTTTTGGGCCAGACCTATCATTCTCCATAGCTATCTTAAAACTAATGGAATTATGATCACTGGTCCCAAAGTGATCCCTCACTAACACTTCTGTCACCTGCCCTTCCTTATTTCCCAAGAGGAGGTCAAGTTTTGCCCCCTCTCTAGTCGGGCCATCCACATACTGAAAGAGAAATTCCTCCTGAATACACTCAACAAATTTCTCTCCATCCAAGCCCCTAATGCTATGGCTGTCCCAGTCAATGTTGGGAAAGTTAAAGTCCCCTACTATTACCACCCTATTTTTCTTGCAGCTGTCTGTAATCTCCTTACATATTTGCTCCTCAATTTCCCGTTGACTATTTGGGGGTCTGTAGTACAATCCTATCAAAGTGATCTCTCCCTTCTTATTTTTCAGTTCTACCCATATAGACTCAGTGGGCGAACCCTCGGATATATCCCCTCTCACTACTGCCGTGATGTTCTCCCTAATCAAGAACGCAACTCCCCCTCCTCTCTTACCTCCTGCTCTATCTTTCCAATAGCATCTGTACCCTGGAACATTGAGCTGTCAGTCCTGCCCCTCCCTTAGCCATGTTTCAGTAATAGCTATAACATCCCAGTCCCATGTACCCATCCATGCCCTGAGTTCATCTGCCTTGCCCATCAGACTTCTTGCATTGAAATAAATGCAGTTTAATCTAGACTTCCCTTGGTCTTTGCCCTGCTTTCTCAGACCATCTGTCCGGTCATGTTTTGTACACTCTCCCTTACTGCCTTTTGTTTCTGTCACCACTTTATTTCCCACTGACTTCCTGCATCGGTTCCCATCCCCCTGCCACATTAGTTTAAACCCTCCCCAACAGCACTGGCAAACACTCCCCCTAGGACATTGGTTCCAGTCCTGCCCAGATGCAGACCGTCCAATTTGTACTGGTCCCACCTCCCCCAGAACCGGTTCCAATGGCCCAGGAATTTGAATCCCTCCCTCTTGCACCATCTCTCAAGCCACGTATTCATCTTAGCTATCCTGTCATTCCTACTCTGACTAACCCGTGGCACTGGTAGCAATCCTGAGATTACTACCTTTGAGGTCCTACTCTTTCGTTTAACTCCTAACTCCCTAAATTCAGCTTGTAGGACCTCATCCTGTTTTTTACCTATATCGTTGGTGCCTATATGCACCACGACAACTGGCTGTTCACCCTCCCCCTCCAGAATGTCCTGCAGCCGCTCCGAGACATCCTTGACCCTTGCACCAGGGAGGCAACATACCATCCTGGAGTCTCGGTTGCGTCTGCAGAAACGCCTGTCTATTCCCCTTACAATCGAGTCCCCTATCACTATAGCTCTGCCACTCTTTTTCCTGCCCTCCTGTGCAGCAGAGCCAGCCACGGTGCCATGAACCTGGCCACTGCCACCTTCCCCTGGTGAGCCATCTCCCCCAACAGTATCCAAAACGGTATACCTGTTTTGGAGGGAGATGACCGCAGGGGACCCCTGCACTGCCTTCCTACTCTTCCTCTGTCTGTTGGTCACCCATTCACTATCTCCCTCAGTAATTTTTATCTGCGGTGTGACCAACTCACTGAACGTGCTATCCACGACTTTCTCAGCATCGCGGATGCTCCAAAGTGAGTCCATCCGCAGCTCCAGAGCCGTCAAGCGGTCAAACAATAGCTGCAGCTGGACACACTTCCCGCAGGTGAAGGAATCAGGGATACAGGAAGGAGCCCTGAATTCCCACATCCCACAAGAGGAACATGACACGGCCCTGGGATCTCCTGCCATGACTTAACCCTTAAATTAGCTTAAGAACAACTACAATGTCAAGAGAAAAAAAAAAGGAAAGAAAAACTACTTACCACTCCCTTTAAGGAGTTTACTCCTTTAAATTGTTCTCAATTTAGAGAATGTTAACTACACTAGGGACCTTGATTCACTAAAAAATAAACGCTACTTCCTATAAGACCTGCAGACCTTCCCTTTCCTTTTACTTTAGTTACTGTCGATAAGTAGAAATACTCACCTGAACCTACTCACCAATCAGGTGCCTCCCCTGTGTCGCGTCCCGATCTGATTCCTGACGTCACTTCGAACTCGGTCGCAGCTCCGCTCGGCTCGGCTCCTCTCAGCTCCTCTCAGTGCTCTGAAATCCCGCCTTTTATCGGACGCTCCCTCCGCTCCGCTCGGCTCCTCTCAGCTGTTCTCAGCGCTCTGAAATCCCGCCTTTTATCGGACGCTCCCTCCGCTCGGCTCGGCTCCTCTCAGCTGTTCTCAGCGCTCTGAAATCCCGCCTTTTATCGGACGCTCCTTCCGCTCCGCTCGGCTCCTCTACAGCAATGGAGAGGTGCAGCTGGACTGTTGGCTTTTTACAAAGTTATGACCACGAGTTGTTGGCTTCTTACAAAGTTATGACCACAGTTGTTACAGCCGTATTAGGTCAGAGATCAGTGATGTAACTTGACACACCACTTCTCCTACTTGTTAAGCTTCCCCTAGTGTTGTTTCCTGGGTCATTTTCACATATACAAAGTTAAAGTGCAGAATTAACCATCACTTGCTGAAGCAGATTAATTATGACATGAATTAGGTTATTGTAATTTGTGACTTGCCAATTGGAAACCACCAGAGCCATATCTGTGAGCCATCTATCTTTGTTACAGTTACACCTTTTGTTGTGCTAACCTAACTGGTACGGTCTATGAAAAAGAATTATTCCAGCTTGTTATTGTTTTGTATTTCTTTGCTAATTTCCCATCCCTCTTTAAGATATAAAGAATATACATTTTTAACTGTACAGATACCTTTTAAAACAGCGAGCGTGCAAAAGGCTGTTCAATTCACCACCGCAGGCTACAGCACTGAAGACTTTTCTAGATTAATTAGTTATTTATTGCATGATGTGGAGATGCCGGTGATGGACTGGGGTTGACAATTGTAAACAATTTTACAACACCAAGTTATAGTCCAGCAATTTTATTTTAAATTCACAAGCTTTCGGAGATTTTCTCCTTCCTCAGGTAAATGTTTCACCTGAGGAAGGAGAAAATCTCCGAAAGCTTGTGAATTTAAAATAAAATTGCTGGACTATAACTTGGTGTTGTAAAATTGTTTACAATTATTTATTGCAATTAGTGGTAAAGTTCGTACAGATTTTGTGGAATATATAGCTGCTTATTGTTGAATGCCATTACTCTCAGATCCCAGATGTAGGCTTGGCATTGTCTTATGGAGTTTTTAGCCATTCAGTCTTTTGTTTGTTCAGATGGTGGTTTCTCAAGCAAGTCTGGCTATACTGTATTCTTATGGAACTGGACCTTTTGCATTAAAAAGATTCAGACCTAAGGGGGTAATAGATTTGCATAATGTCCTGACAGAACATGATGGATTACTTTTGTAGGGTAGGCGTAAACTTGCAGAGCAGGAATTTTTACATGGTGACTTACTTCTCAATCAAGGATAAGCACCTTGTTGACAGGGATAATCCTGTTTGTACTGCTTATAGTCGCAAATAGGAGTTGAATTAACTTATAGTTCACATGCCATTTGTCACTGTAAAGACTCTTTTGCACTATATATTGGTTGTGGGTTGCTCTCCCATTGTATTACGCTTTGCTGCCGGTATCTTGTATACCCGTTGGAGACCAATTCAGAAAGTAGAAATCTGGGGGCGATTTTCATTGCTTCCGCCAAGTAGCTGGACTTACTGCCCATTCCCACTCCCAATCCACCTGCTGCCCGTTCCAACCGGTCCTGGAAATGGGCGGTCAGACCGCTTGCCTGTTTCAGATGGATTAAGGCACTCAGGTCAGGGTCCCTTGACGTATATGGGATCCCAATGCAAATTTCAGATACCATTGGACAGAGCCTATCCCATGTATGTTCTGCCCATTGATACTAGGCATAAAGCGAGTTAACCAGTGGTCCTCAAAGAGACTTCTGCAGGCCACTCCGGAAACAGCACGGGTAGGCTTTCGGAATTATTCATGTTGGGCCAAGAGGAGCTTCTATGGTCTTCTATGTATATGTAACCAATAGGAGAATGAGAGTAAAAGACAATATAGATTATGACCATTCTTAGAATTTGAAAGAAATTGGTCTGGAGGATAGGTGTAGAGCCAACTCAGTGCATCATGCATGCTCATGCCAATTTTATTTCACTATGCAAACATACTCAATGCATTTTGCAGAACAACCAAAGGATCAGTTATGGCAGTTGACAACTTCCACAAAAATCACATGTTGCTGCCTGGTTTTGTGAGATTGCTATCTTTATCTTTAGAATGAAGACTGCAGGAGACCCTCACACCAATAATCAATGGCATTTACATAAAGGAAGTGCCTCTCAAATGGAGCAAACTTTACAATTTGGTGTTTCAGAAACTCTCCTTTTTATTAATGGTACTGAAAGTTACACAGTAAAAATAGCATGGACTAACCAACTGAGACCGTCTCGGTCCCATGTTGTGTTACTGCAGCACTTTTGTTCACCTTTTCCTGTTTGGTGATTCTCCATGTATGGGAAAATTTGTAGCATGAAAAAAACTGCATGGCATGAAGTCAGATAGACTAAAAAAGTCCAAGTGTCAATACCTTGTCTGTACTGAGTTGGACAAAAGCAGTCCAGGCAACAGTTGAAGCATTACAATTGGTCTTAGTATTCTAAGGACAGGGAATTGAAGAATGGTAAATGTCATATTACTGATCACTACCCCGCTGCGATGCTGGGTGAGGAACATTGGTCAAGTTCAGCTGTGACGGTCCCAGTCTGAAAAGCCTGAAGGCACTTTTGTCTGGGGTTACATGTGAAAAGTGGCCACTTGCATGAAGTATTTGGAGGGCTGCTGGTGCCCATGAATTGTACCCCAGCTCAAGTCCACATCTAGACACAAAGTTGAGAAAATTGAAGGGGACAAAAATTATATGGTGAGGTCAGATCACCAAAATCTCCTCACCCACCAGGGTACGGAAAGTAAGTATTTTTTTCTTTCCCGTTTTCTCCTATATCCTCTGAACAACAACAACTTGAATTTATATAGTGCCTTTAATGTAGTAAAACGTCCCAAGGCGCTTCACAGGAATGATTGTCAAGCAAAATTTGACACCTCTCCTGCTGAAGGCATTGACTCCCTTTTTGGAGTGCAATTCCATAAGTGCTGGCAGTTCTCAGATGCCTTGCCTAAGCAGCCATTATTCAAGTGTGTGGACCTTGACTGTGAATGTCAATGGGTTATTTGGCTGTGAAAGTCATCATTGATGAGCCATTTCATGTTCTCACCCAATGTCTGTACATAATTTCCAATGTAGCTTTGTATATAGTAATTGGGAGTGGGAGCCCTGGCCAATTTGTCCCATCTCTAACTCAGGGGCATTGTGACCAGTTGTCATATTCCTTCCACTTAGATCAGTTAATTCAGAATAAACCAGGGATCAAATCTGGGACAGGTTCATTAAATATGCACATTGGTGCTCCTGGTGGGATTTACATCATCAAGAGGGAGCCCTTTAGTGCAAAGAGGAAAACTCTGCTGGTGCTGCAGCAGTGATAGACCACAAGATCCAGCAAGGTACCTCAAAGGGGCAGAAGATTCTTAAAACAATACAACTGTGCATGCAAGGGGTTTTATGTACACGGAACTGTGATTGTGAATGAAACATAAAGAGCCCAAAAGATATTTAAATCTTGATTTGTTTTCATCAAACCCCAGAGTAGTGTGTTGCCAAGTACAAGTTGGCCCATGGTTGGATTGAAAGGAACATTGGCACGCAAACTAGAATCTCAACTGATGATTAATCCCTTATTGATATCTTTTGATTTCCAGGGTTATTCTAGACACTCTGTACCTGCCCAGAACACCTGATGGGTTAACAAGCCCTGTGGAAAGGACGTAATGCCGATCTAGTTTCATTAATGAAAACTGTCAAGACACTTATTCAAATAACGATTTCCTTTAAAATATATTTACTTTGGAATGCAATTTGCAATGAATGGACAAGGTTTTATAGATAAACACTTAAGTTACTGGTCACAACATATTATATTATCTTAATTTATGCCACAGTTCAGATGGTAACGCTGTGTGGTTTTCACTGACCTGCAGGGAAGACCTATATATAGTGAAAGATTGTATATAGTTTGAAGCCAGAGGATCAAAACAGACTAGGTCATTTCAGATCATGTGCTGGGTGATATAAATAACCAGTATAACCATCATAATAAGAAAAATATTTTCTTTAGTCATTTCAACTAGATCCCCTTGCTCAGTTCAACAAAGAACTACTTCTTCAAGGTATGAGTTATTGAGCTAAGTAACTCATTGCCAATCATGTTTATTAAATAACTGTACATTTGCAACAAATATTAAGGTATCACTACAGTGGTGGTGCATACAATAGTCAACAGTGTGGCAGGGAAGGCTTTTCCAGCTCAGGCACTGGTTGAAATATTTTATCCAAATAAGCAACAGAAATCAGCCGAATATTTCCCACTCAGACTAACGTGAGTCAGTACTTCTAGTCATCATTTAAGACATGAACTATCCGAATCTTTAAACCTAATCTTGACATTGTTTGTGTTGGAGTGAACTTACAGCATGCAGCTGGGTGGAGGTGTTTTCATTCAGATTGGTTCAGTAAGTCCTGGCTGCAGCAGATAGGTTATCTACATTTGCTGTGGTCTTTAAGTTAATGCATTTACCCAAGTGTCAAGTTCCAATTGATATAAAATGTATCAGATCCTAATCTCCATTGCATAGCATAGCTTAGTGCCTTACAGCATAGGCACAACCAAGGAAAATTGGAGATCTGAATAGAGATTTTCTGTTAAGGTTTTTTTTCTTTTTTTGTGAGAGCACAAAAATGTTTTTTTTCCAAATTATTTTCTCCCATCCCTTTTCTTGCACCATCTCCAAATGCATTATATTTTGCTGAGAGACCAGGCAGGAGTCGCCAGATCGCTGCTCACGTGAAAGTGGCCTGGTGATCCGGTAATGAATCTCCCACCCCTTGCAAGAAGTGCCTAGTTCAGAACACTTTATGTAAATCAATACTTTAAAGGAGCACGAGTAGTCCATTCAGCCCCTCAAGCCTGTTCCGCCATTCAATTATGTGCGTTAATGTACATTGATTTCCATTTGGAATTTTTACCAGCCACATAACACATTTGCTGCATAAATGTATGTTTTACCAATCCAATATTTGATTAGAGAACAATAAAAAAACTTTTTAAAGTCCTTTTGGTAGATTACATGAGAAAATGCTAAATTTTGAACTCTTCATTATATTAATTCATTTTATAGCAACTCTAAACAATAAAAGAGATGGTCAGTGATTTCATTGTCATCAGAAGTATTTTGAAAAGGGATTGAAATCTAAATTTTGTCACACTTGCTTTTAAAAAGTAACATCCAAAAAGCCCTAAAACACTCAGAGATTAGCCTTCCATGCATTATTCAGCACAAGTAGGTGCAAGTATTTGCTAATGAATTAAAGTAAAAATAACAATTAACATGAAAACTACAGTGACGGTTCTAATTAAATTAACTATTTTCTTCTCTCTTTCCAGGAGGTCCTTGATGCTGTCACTCACCTCCTCATCAAACTGCCATACATTCACATTTCTTTGACTGCTACCTGCTTTTCGCCCCCTCACCTCAGCAAGGGTTCCCAACTGTGGAGGATTCCTCCCTGCCCACTCACTCGACTATGACAGTCCACACCAATTTCTGCTGCCTATCATTCCAGCGTGACAGATGAGCTCTGACCATCACCCTCATCTGACACAGAACCAGCTTCTGTCACTGGAGCTAATTAGATTAACCCTTCAAAAATATTCATCAGAAGAAAAGAGACATGTGTCTAACTTGTCTCAACATGCCTCATCATCAACAACACTTTGACAGCTGTGTGGGTAGGCGACAGACACAAGGCCATTTATTTTAAATTGCACGACATAAACAATTACTATAGGTCAACCTACTGGATTTTTTTGTGTTTTTTTTTATCTTGTTCTTGTCTTTAGAAGAATTCAGTTGACGGTCTAATACAGGCAAAATTAAAATCGAAGCTGCTTTTATATGGCTTTAAGACCTATTCTGGTGACCCTGGCTCCCATACAAGTCTCAGGTAACCAGGTGCAATTTGATGGGTCTTCTTATCCACAGGTCTTTGTGAATCCCAGCAAATTTACTTTTGGGTTACAGCTGACTGCTCGACACTTGCATATTGGGAGCCGACACAATGAGCAAGGGTCTTAGCGCAGTGTAAAAGCAACTTTGCACTGTGCCTTTTGTATTACTTGCGTAGGTCACATCAAAGGTAGACAGACTGCTGGAAAGCCACTTTACCACTTTACTATAATCAAAAAGCAAAATACTGCAGTGTGCTCTGCACAGGCCGTCCGATCAGTTCCTACCTGAAATGGCAGTTGTGGTCCTATTTACGTCATGTGACCCCGATTTCCATATTAAATGGGACTATCGCCTGAATCAGGGAGGTGCTTTGGACACCATATGGTCGGCTCCTTCTAAAATGGAGCCAACCACAGCGCCAGTGTTAAAAGGTTGGTAAGGTTACCTACCCCATTTTGAGGCCACTACCACCCCGTTAACGCCAGGTGAGACCACCCAAAATCGACGCCTTGCACTCTATTTTCTGTTTCTTTGAATGCATTTTAGGGCATCAGTATGTTATATTAAAAATTGAAAAGCTTTCATGATGGCTTTAATTTTCATACATAAGAGAAGATTTTCAAATGGCAGCAGGATGGCAGTGTTGGGGGGGGGGGGGTCAATGGGCGCACGGGTAACCCGACTAATAAAATCTTACCGTTTCCCATGCGATCGCGAGTTAATTGGTGGCCCTTAATGTTGCTTCCGGGTTTGCCGTCCGAAAGCTGCGCAGTGGGCGGACTGCGCACCCACATGACAGGCTGTCAGCTGGAGTGGCTCGATTTAAAGGGCCATTTGCTCCAAAGGCTTTTGCTGCAACAAAGACCAAAAAGGCACAATGGAGCAGGACAGGGGCAAGGCTGCTCCAAGATTTAATGATGCCTCACTGCAGCAGCTACTGGCCGGGGTGAGGAGGAGGAGGGAAGTGTTTTATCCCACAGACGGAAGTGTCCTGCCTCCGCCACCAAAAAAGCCTGGTTCGAGGTGGCCGAGGAAGTCGCCAGCAGCAGCAACATATCCTGCACCTGGGTCCAGTGCAGGAAGTGCTTCAATGGCCTAACTAGGTCAGCAAAAGTGAGTACACTTACTGATTCTCCTGCATTCCGTGTTCCACATCACTACACCACCCTGCCCCCCCCCAACTCATTCTGCATTACCAAGACTACTCCATCACATCACTGTCACACTCACTTAAGGCTCATCTTCAACTTACCTGCACTTCCTCACCTCCCCATTTGTCACCCCACCACTACCACTCACCCCAATCCTAATCCAATGTGATAGCTCTGTCTCATACTCACCCTCTGATGCATCTCTTTCACAGCCAGCCTCACCCAAACCAATGCATTCATCGGCTGGCCACTTCACCATCACTCACTCACACATCTGTACTTGCTCCCCCTCTAGGAGAAGAGAGCGCAAAATGCATGCGAGAGGGCGAAGAGTGGAGGGGGCCGTAACAAATAGTGGTCCTCACAGATGTGAAGCAGGAAGTGCTGGAGATCAGCCATACCCTTGAATGCCTGTCCGTCGGGGAAGCCGAGACTGGTACCCCACAAACATGTGGTGACACAACTTTAACATTCATCATATACGACATGAATTGATGTTAACGATGATTGGCATGTTGAACACCTCAGTATGCTCATCGCAACATGACACATCTGTGATGATGCTTATTATTGCCTTCTGTTATCTTACAGCCCCTTCAATGGCCACAGTGATGGGAGAGGGTGATTCCTCAGAGGAGCTCTCAGCCTCTGAGGGCGCACCGTCACACCTTAGTGAGCCATTCACCAGTGCAGATACTCACACCTCGGTGGGTCTTAGTAGTCAGTTAGTTGGGTTGGCACCTGGTGAGTCACCACATACAAGTGAGCACGAGCAGACACTGGTGGCAGGGGCAGCTGTGGAGAGTTCGTGTTGGTGGGAGCATTCTTCTCTAGGCTCTGCTCAGCTGGACGCAGATGCTGAACCCCAGGGGCCATCCTTTAAAAGGAGAATGATCGAGGGACAGTAGCACATTTGCGAGGTACTGGAACAAGTGCCACCCACACTCTCCACATTAGTGCAGAGGATGGAGGAGTCCAACTACTGCATTAGTGGAATGGCAGCACAGGTAAATGCGGGAATATCTGCGATGGAGAGAATGGCAGCCTCCATTGAGCTTCAAGACGGCTCACAAATGAGTCCATTCAGGCCCTGACAGCGGTCATTCGGACTCAGGGTGAACAACATTCTGTCACGTTAAAGAGGCTGACAGATACTTTAGAAGTGGCCTTCCAAGGCATTACACATGTCTTCCAAACTGTTGTCCAGCAGGGTGGTAGGATGGTAGGAGTGATGTGGGCCTGGCCAGGAGAAGGATGATGGCGAAAGGGGACATGGAAGTGGGGACACCACTCAAAGCACTCCCACGTTTCACCCATTGTCCCCCTCTCAACCAGTACCCACAATGCTGCCTCCTCTCCGGGTGGCCGAGTCTGCCCCTGCACAGGTGCAGGTGGAGCAGTCTTTGGAGGAGCCCTCATGGGCTCCAAACCCCAGAGGGCGCAGGCCGAAAGCATCTAAGCTGTCAGGCCATGAACATGAGCAGCCTGCCACTACCTCTGCTGCAGCCACCGAGGATGCACCACGTGGAAGCGGTAGGAAGAGGAAAGCTAAGGATTTGTGAGCACAAAGGGTATGAACAAGGGTGTCTGATGGACTGTCATGTTTTCCATTTATATTTGCCTTTTGTTATATTCACATTAAATATTCTCATTCTCACCACTACTGCCACCTCTTGCCCATTCTTGACTGGCTTTTGTGATAAGGCCCTTTCATGAGCTTCATCATGAACAGCGACACTTGATGCCACCCATTGGGTCACTTTACAGTGGGTGTATGTGTAGTTGCAGTTCTGTTTTGTGCAGGGATTGGGGGGAGATGGTGTGGGCGCTGCTCTTTCCAGGTAGTCTGAGGACTGGACCCTTCACGCTTTCTGATGTTAGGAGAAGCATTTACATATCAGTGACTCCCTGGCCTCACGAGCAGCCAGGTGAGCCGCCACTCTGGCCATGGGTTCGTCCTCCTCCTCCTCCCCTTCCTCCTCAATATGGATGGCAGATGTAAATGGGGCCTCCCCAAACGGCACCCCTCTCTGTTGTGCCATGTTGTGCAGGACACAACACACTACTATAATGCATCCCACTCTCGCTGGTGCGTATTGAAGTGTTCCCCCAGAACGATCAAGGCATCTAAATCGCATCTTGAGCAGCCCTATAGCATGCTCAATTGTAGACCTGGTGGCATTGTGGCTGTCGTTGTATCGATGCTGTTGCTCAATGATGGAGTTCCTCAGAGGTGTCATGAGCTATGCGTGCAAGGGGTATCCCTTGTCTCCAAGGAGTCAGCTCTTAAGGGTATTCAGTGCATGGAAGAGCCCCGGGATGTTGGATTCCCTCTGAATGAAGGAATTGTGGCAGCTGCCAGGGAATCTGGCAGACACATGAAGGAATCTTTTCCAGTGGTCACAAACGAGCTGCATTGATCATTCCAGGGTGTCACTGGGGACATCACTAGGTGACACCCTGGAATGATCCAGAGGCGAAGAAGTTGAGGGCATGGTGACTTTGACAGCGACAGGTAAGGAGATGCTGCTCGGCCCAGCCAGGAGCCAGCTCAGCATGAAGGATGCTGCAGATGTCTGCGACCTCCTGGCGACTCACTCTCAGCCTCAGAGAGGTCCAGGAAGCTGAGCCTTGGTCTGTAGACCCTCTGGCATTAAGGAAATGTGTTCATTTTCAAAGTCTAGAGAGACAATGACATCTGCGCCCACTCCTTGAAGCACGTGATACTGGGCACAGGATCTGAGGCTACCAGTCAGCGTTCTCATAAACCAAATAGTCTTACTGAGGTCTTAGAAGCCCTGTGCGTGTATAGTGTCCAAGCTGACCCTCAAGAATGCTGTTGAAGCATTGGTAGGAGTCACTCTGAAAGCCATCAATGTCCTTAAAAGCTCTTCCTGGTGCCTTGATGCTCAGCAATATCCCAGACTGTCAATGTCTCCAGGGTAATAAAAACAGAAAATGCTGGAAATACTCAGCAAGTCAGGCAGCATCTCTGGAGAAAGGAATAGAGTTAATGTTTCAGGTTAATGACCCTTCATCAAAACTGGAAGAAGTTCCTGCAATGTGTTAAAGATGTGGATTATAGTAGACTGATACCTCTTATCTATTGTGGAAACTGTCTCCACTGTTCTTTTGAAGACTGGGCCCTGAGATCTGGGTTAGGCTCCTCAGCCAAAGTCAGTCATTTCATCCCCCACCATGGAGAAATGGCACTCTCCTCTTTCACCCCCAGGTCCTCATTCTCACTGGTGTTCAGTAACTCCCCCAGAGACACCTTTTCTGACTGTCTGTCTAATTCCTTGCAAGTGGTCGTCTCTGTGTTGGTGCTTACGCAAGTAAAATGTCAAGAAGGAGTTAGTGCCGACATGTCAACAGCTGTTGATCATGAAGTTCCCAGGTGATCATTAGAGTGGCTGGCCTCTCACGTCAAGGTACCCTCTATCATAGGAAAGAGAGAGAAAAAACAACAATTTATATAGCGCCTTTAATGCAGAAATCCTTAGTGAAGTGTTCTTATAGACCAGCAGAAGTCCTTGTGGGGCAATGTGAATTGAGAGAGTGATTTTGAGTAAAAAAGGTGCTTTAGTATTTGGAGAGGTTGGGGTTTGCAAAGTGAGTTTCCATGACACTCAGATGCTGAGAAAGAAAGAGTATGACAGACAAGGAGGTGAGTGGTAGAGTTGTGTATTGGTACCAGACATCACTTACCTTGGCCACCCTTGTGAACTTCTTTCTGCACTGTGTGGCAGTTCTTGGTGTGGTAGAGGTTGCATTGACTTTCCTCCAGACAGCCTGTACCACTCTCTTATGGGGCTTCCTGCCCTCAGTGTCCATCAGAAGTTCCTCCTGGCCCTTGAGCAACACCTCCATGGACACATCGAAAATCTGGGGGCCCTCCAACTGCTGATACCCTCAAGGCTGCTGCTTTTTTTGCCATCTTACTGAAAAGTGTCATTGCTCTTAACTTGCTGCAGCCTTTTCAATGCAGAACCAGAACAGCATTTCCCTCCCTCCCAACTGTGGTAGACCAATGCAGGGTGGTTTTATGAGCTCCAAACCGCCTTATATGGCTAATGAGTGTTTTGGGAGGAAGTAGGAGCAGGTACGCAGTGGTTTCACATTGGTGGACTTTAGGACCACCTCATCACAAACCTGCCCAATGGGAGGAGACTTCAGTCTCATACCATGTCATGTCTTATGAATCCTAAAAGGGCTATGGTATTGCAGTATATAAAATATTTACAGGTTTTTATTGTGTTGATAGAACACTATCAGTTTAGTTACATTTACATCATTCTTGTAGTTGTGCCAAACTTCCCTACCCTGCACTTTGTGCCAGTAATAAATAACATTGCCAAATATTATTAAAGCAATGGGACATCGATAAGAATGTGTGCTTCTTGCAGCATTGCACAGTCATTTACTTTTAACTTCTCAGCACTAACGCTTGCTATTAATAAAACCAAGTTTCACCTGTTCTGAATGAAACAGTAATTTGTGACTCAATCAAGAGGAATCTGCAAAACAAAAAAATTCAATGCTGTTGCACTCTTGCTATCCTGTCAGGATGTGGAGATGCCGGTGATGGACTGGGGTTGACAATTGTAAACAATTTTACAACACCAAGTTATAGTCCAGCAATTTTATTTTAAATTCACAAGCTTTCGGAGATTTTCTCCTTCCTCAGGCAAATGTTTCAAGAGCTCCTTGAAGCCTACGCATTTATACATATTGAACAATACATGGTGTTTACAGACTGCCCCTGCAACTGCCCGTTGCCAAGGCAATCACCGTGTTCAGACAGAGAGGTGTCACCTGCAGAACCCCCGAATACACATTCAACAAAAAAACAAACAGGGAAAAAAAACAGAGAAAAAAAACACAGAGAGAGGCAGAAACATCCGGAAGGCAGAGAGAGCCAGCAAATGACCCATTATATTAAAAACAGATAACATTTGTTCGCTGGTGGGGTAACGTGTAGCGTGACATGAACCCAAGATCCCGGTTGAGGCCGTCCTCATGGGTGCGGAACTTGGCTATCAATTTCTGCTCGACGATTTTGCGTTGTCGTGTGTCTCGAAGGCCGCCTTGGAGTACGCTTACCCGAAGGTCGGTGGATGAATGTCCATGACTGCTGAAGTGTTCCCCGACTGGGAGGGAACCCTCCTGTTTGGCGATTGTTGCGCGGTGTCCGTTCATCCGTTGTCGCAGCGTCTGCATGGTCTCGCCAATGTACCATGCTCTGGGGCATCCTTTCCTGCAACGTATGAGGTAGACAACGTTGGCCGAGTCACAGGAGTATGAACCATGCACCTGGTGGGTGGTGTCATCTCGTGTGATGGTGGTATCTGTGTCGATGATCTGGCATGTCTTGCAGAGGTTACCGTGGCAGGGTTGTGTGGCGTCGTGGACGCTGTTCTCTTGAAAGCTAGGTAGTTTGCTGCGAACGATGGTCTGTTTGAGGTTGGGTGGCTGTTTAAAGGCGAGTAGTGGAGGTGTGGGGATGGCCATAGCGAGGTGTTTGTCCTCATTGATGACATGTTGAAGGCTGCGGAGAACATGGCGTAGTTTCTCCGCTCCGGGGAAGTACTGGACGACAAAGGGTACTCTGTTGGTTGCGTCCCGTGTTAGTCTCCTGAGGAGGTCTATGCGATTTTTTGCTGTGGCCCGTCGGAACTGTCGATCGATGAGTCGAGCGTCATATCCCGTTCTTACTAGGGCGTCTTTCAGCGTCTGTAGGTGTCCATCGCGTTCCTCCTCGTCTGAGCAGACCCTGTGTATTCGCAGGGCCTGTCCATAGGGGATGGCCTCTTTGACGTGGTTAGGGTGGAAGCTGGAAAAGTGGAGCATCGTGAGGTTGTCCGTGGGCTTGCGGTAGAGTGAGGTGCTGAGGTGCCCGTCTTTGATGGAGATTCGTGTGTCCAAGAAAGAAACTGATTCTGAGGAGTAGTCCATGGTGAGCTTGATGGTGGGATGGAACTTGTTGATGTTATCGTGTAGTCTCTTTAGTGATTCCTTGCCGTGGGTCCATAGAAAGAAAATGTCGTCGATGTATCTGGTGTATAGTGTTGGTTGGAGGTCTTGTGCAGTGAAGAAGTCCTGCTCGAACTTGTGCATGAAAATGTTGGCGTATTGGGGTGCGAATTTGGTCCCCATGGCTGTTCCGTGTGTTTGGGTAAAGAACTGGTTATCGAAGGTGATCTTCGAACTGGTTATCACACCCGGACGTCCCATCGTATCAGGCAACGGAACCCTGTGTGAGAACCTCTCTGGATACATCGAGGGCATCCTGAAACCCATCGTACAGGGAACCCCCAGCTTCTGTCGCGACACTACAGACTTCCTACAAAAACTCAGTACCCACGGACCAGTTGAACCAGGAACACTTCTCACCACGATGGACGTCTCGGCACTATACACCAGTATCCCCCACGATGACGGCATCGCTGCGACAGCATCAATACTCAACACCAACAACAGCCAATCTCCGGAAGCCATCCTACAACTCATCCGCTTCATCCTGGATCACAATGTCTTCACCTTCGATAACCAGTTCTTTACCCAAACACACGGAACAGCCATGGGGACCAAATTCGCACCCCAATACGCCAACATTTTCATGCACAAGTTCGAGCAGGACTTCTTCACTGCACAAGACCTCCAACCAACACTATACACCAGATACATCGACGACATTTTCTTTCTATGGACCCACGGCAAGGAATCACTAAAGAGACTACACGATAACATCAACAAGTTCCATCCCACCATCAAGCTCACCATGGACTACTCCTCAGAATCAGTTTCTTTCTTGGACACACGAATCTCCATCAAAGACGGGCACCTCAGCACCTCACTCTACCGCAAGCCCACGGACAACCTCACGATGCTCCACTTTTCCAGCTTCCACCCTAACCACGTCAAAGAGGCCATCCCCTATGGACAGGCCCTGCGAATACACAGGGTCTGCTCAGACGAGGAGGAACGCGATGGACACCTACAGACGCTGAAAGACGCCCTAGTAAGAACGGGATATGACGCTCGACTCATCGATCGACAGTTCCGACGGGCCACAGCAAAAAATCGCATAGACCTCCTCAGGAGACTAACACGGGACGCAACCAACAGAGTACCCTTTGTCGTCCAGTACTTCCCCGGAGCGGAGAAACTACGCCATGTTCTCCGCAGCCTTCAACATGTCATCAATGAGGACAAACACCTCGCTATGGCCATCCCCACACCTCCACTACTCGCCTTTAAACAGCCACCCAACCTCAAACAGACCATCGTTCGCAGCAAACTACCTAGCTTTCAAGAGAACAGCGTCCACGACGCCACACAACCCTGCCACGGTAACCTCTGCAAGACATGCCAGATCATCGACACAGATACCACCATCACACGAGATGACACCACCCACCAGGTGCATGGTTCATACTCCTGTGACTCGGCCAACGTTGTCTACCTCATACGTTGCAGGAAAGGATGCCCCAGAGCATGGTACATTGGCGAGACCATGCAGACGCTGCGACAACGGATGAACGGACACCGCGCAACAATCGCCAAACAGGAGGGTTCCCTCCCAGTCGGGGAACACTTCAGCAGTCATGGACATTCATCCACCGACCTTCGGGTAAGCGTACTCCAAGGCGGCCTTCGAGACACACGACAACGCAAAATCGTCGAGCAGAAATTGATAGCCAAGTTCCGCACCCATGAGGACGGCCTCAACCGGGATCTTGGGTTCATGTCACGCTACACGTTACCCCACCAGCGAACAAATGTTATCTGTTTTTAATATAATGGGTCATTTGCTGGCTCTCTCTGCCTTCCGGATGTTTCTGCCTCTCTCTGTGTTTTTTTTCTCTGTTTTTTTTCCCTGTTTGTTTTTTTGTTGAATGTGTATTCGGGGGTTCTGCAGGTGACACCTCTCTGTCTGAACACGGTGATTGCCTTGGCAACGGGCAGTTGCAGGGGCAGTCTGTAAACACCATGTATTGTTCAATATGTATAAATGCGTAGGCTTCAAGGAGCTCTTGAAACATTTGCCTGAGGAAGGAGAAAATCTCCGAAAGCTTGTGAATTTAAAATAAAATTGCTGGACTATAACTTGGTGTTGTAAAATTGTTTACAATTATCCTGTCAGGGCCATTATTTTCATTTTGCGTGGGATGGAGGAAAATCAGCTGCATATTCCCAACAACCGGAAATCAGAATACCAATTCCCAGCCTAAGCATACGCTCAGTATTGCATCTGACACCCTTCCTGGACTAAAGACCATCATCTGGTCTGTTGGTATGGCATTCCAACATTTTTCTAAATCATACCATCTAACATTAATCAATGTCTCTCTATCTCTTTCCATGCACATATTAGAACTAAAAATACTATCTAGATCGATGAAGGTAAGTAAATTTTTAATGTTAAAAACACCTGAAAGCAGCTGCTATGGTGGCTGAGTGGGTAAACGCATTGGCTGATGTGATACTGAGTCATGCAGACCCAAGAAGGTTCCAGTTTCAATCTTAGTCTGTGCTGTTAGCTGATCTCAGCTAGGGTGGAGATTATGGTTCTGCATAGAAAGGGGGAAAACTAGCCAGGAATTCTACTCCTGATTGCTATCCAATGACCCCTACTAGAGTTTGTCTGTCTGTATGTTTGTGTATGTGTATGTATGAATATGAGGTAGGGACATGATTGGGTTTGACTCTCTTGCTCTCCCTGCTCTCAGTGATTAAATAGCCTGTCAACAATCACTTCAAAAGTTGTATACATGGAAAATAGTCACATGGTCAAACAAGGAAGGCTGCTGGAGAACTGCTGGCATTCATGTACCCCAGTATGAATTATTGCTGTCAGGAGAGATGGGTAAAGGGAAGTAATAGGATTTTAAAAATGGGGAAGATAAAAGTGGGTAAATTAAGACCCAGAAGTTATTGCTTAATGTGGCTGAGTGAACAGCCCTCCATGTCAAGGTCTGAGGCAACAACTGCTAGAAACAAAAGGCAATTCTTTGTGCAAATGATCTTGTAACCATCATATTTGAAAGAATAATAAGTTGATGACACTCAAAGAATGGCCACTTGGATGAGTTACCGGTGCTTCGAACTGTACCCCAGTATGAGTCACTCTCCCTTAAGCGACACCCACCCCGTCGATTCCGTTGCCTTCCTGCAGCTTGCAATTTTAACCTGCTCTTTTGAGCAGGCGAGAGAGACACCTGTTGGAAGGCAGCGGGGTCCTTCTTTAAATGTGCTGATTGGGTTCTGATGTTATCATAGGGGCCCGACTGCAGTTTTAATCCAAAGCCTGTGCAGGGAAGCTGTTGTGGCTTCCCTGCCAGGCTAATCTGTTCGCAAGAGTGGCCAGCGCCAGGGCCAGGGCTCGGGGCCAGGGCCGGGGCCGCGACCAAAATGTGAATACATTTTATTTTGTTTCCTTGTGGGCCATTAGGAGCAGGAATTCTTTTGTCCCCACAAGGAAACCTTGGTCCTCCCTGCCCTGGGAGGCTTCCCTCCCCCGCCTGCGATGCCCCCCCGACTCCCCTCCCAACCACTTACCTGAGTGTCAGGGACTGTTTTTTTGGGTCGCTGGTGGTGATCTGGTGAAATCCCGCTGGTCAGCTAGCACTTCCTCCGAGGTTCAGGCGGGAGACTGACAATGCCTATAATGATGAGATCGGGGAGTTAAAATCTCTCGGGTTTCACGCTATGGAAGGCCAGACATTTTGTAGGCTGCTTCGGCCCCCGGCCACATGACCCCCACTGGGAGTTAATATCGGCCCTGTTGTTTTCTGATCAGTTCACCATCTTTATAGAGGTGACCAAAAGCTTGGTCAAAGAGGTAGGTTTTACGAAGGGTCTTAAAGGATGCTATTGTGATATATATTATTGCTGCTATTGTGATATCAGAACAACTTGTAGCTCCTTACATTTTACTACATGATTTTACACAGATTTGCAACTGTTCCTTTTTTAACCTTTAGAAAGCATTGAGAATCACTAACATTAATGACAAAATGAAAATTTGCATTTCCTATGTTCAAGCAAATTTATTTATTACATAAATTATTTGAAACTACTGACAGGCACAATAATCCACGGACTGGCCAAAGAACCTTGGAGTTAAAAGTTGTGACTTGATTGTTGACTCATGATGGTGATCTGCATTATTTGACTTTTGTTTTCAGTTTATGGCACCATCATCTGAGCCTTTGAAATATGTTCAGCTTCCTAAATCATTCCTAACTATCCATTACCCTGGTGTATATTTGCTTTCTGTAGCATTTATACCATTGTATCAAATTATCTGTGTTGCAAAGATCTAGTGAAAAATAAAAATAACTAAACATAATTAGATAAATATTAATAACCATTTGCAATACATTTTCATTTTTACTTTAATAACCAAAAGTTTCATAAAAATGTGTAAATTTAAGGCAACATTTGTTTTGGAATTTAGACTCTACATTAAAATGAATCCAAATATTGAGTATTTCTTCAATAAATACGTTTATTCACATTTACACAATTCTGATTAATGTAGTTACATTTTAGCAAGGTCAAGCTATAAATTTTATTGTACAATAGAATTTATTAAAAGTAACCTTTGCTTCAACCTACAGTTGATTGATGTTCTTAGGATCTTACTCATCATTTCTATTTCGGCTACAGCTCAAAATCTTGGTTGATGTTTATTACTGATCTTTGGTCAAATCTGATATGAAACATCTAAAGCCTCTGATTCAGAGGCATGTAATGTTTCCTACAGGAGCCATGTTGTTGATGCAATTTGTTTCACTAAGGTTTGATTTCAAGCATTTCAGTTTGTCTGAGAACAACTTGAAAGTTCATTAAGACTCCTAGTCGTTATTCTGTAAGGTGCTCTAATATGCCTTTCTTGTTTACTCAACTTTTGTGGAACAATAACGTTTTATTTGAAAAATACCCTCCTCGTGATTGGAATTGAAGTCCAATAATTGGAAGGGTCTCTACGTGAATGATGTAAAGACAAAGATTCTTTATCAACAACAATTCCAACTTGCATTTATATAATGCCTTTAATGTAGTAAAACACAGGAGCTTCACAGGAGCGTTATCAAACAAAATGACACCGAGCCACACAAGGAGATAGTAGGACAGGTGACCAAAAGCTTGGTCAAAGAGTTAGGTTTTAAGGAGTGTCTTAAAGGAGGAGAGAGAGAGGTAGAGAGACGGAGAGATTTAGGGAGGGAATTCCAGAGCTTAGGGCCTAGGCAGCTGAAGACACGGCTGCCAATGGTGGAGTGATTAAAATCTTCCTCGTCTTGATAATTCAGCTGCCACCATTGTTTTATGACACAAATGATAGTTTCTGGGAGGGACTAAACACATACACCAGTAATTTCCACAGAGATTCTCAATCTTCCACCATAACTTCAGTGGAAGATCAGTGGAAACGCCAGAGAATTGGTGTAAATAGCCATTTATGCCACTTTTCCACCAAGGTTGGGGCACCCCACAGAAATTCTATCCCAGAGAGTCAATAGTTGTCTTTACATAAAGTAGATAATGCTGGTTTCTTTGCTACCTACTATCAATCCAGTCGATAAATAGGAACATTGGCTGAATGAATAACTGCATTGCATGGTTTAGTACTGAGGTACAACACCAGGATATCAGCCGGGGTGTAGAGGGTCTCAGGAACACTGGGTTGGGGAGGAAAATCAATTGGTTCCCATTTTAAATTGCTATCACGTGACCCCTGTTAATCTGTGTGGATGTGTGAACATCAAGTGAAGAAAGGATTAGGCTCAGCTGTAATGCCCTCTTAGTTTCTGGGAGGGGCTAAACACATAAGCCAATAATTTCCACAGAGGTTCTCAATCTTCCACTGTGGTTCTCAATCTTTCCAATGTGGAAAATTGCCCAGGTATGTCCTGTCCACAAAAATCAGGACAAATCCAATCCGGCCAATTACCGCCCCATCAGTCTACTCTCAATCATCAGCAAAGTGATGGAAGGTGTCGTCGACAGTGCTATCAAGCGACACTTACCAATAACCTGCTCACCAATGCTCAGTTTGGGTTCCGCAAGAACCACTCGGCTCCAGACCTCATTACAGCCTTGAACCAAACATGGACAAAAGAGCTGAATTCCACAGGTGAGGTGAGAGTGACTGCCCTTGACATGAAGGCAGCATTTGACCGAGTGTGGCACCAAGGAGCCCGAGTAAAATTGAAGTCAATGGGAATCAGGGGGAAAACTCTCCAGTGGCTGGAGTCATACCTAGCACAAAGGAAGATGGTAGTGGTTGTTGGAGGCCAATCATCTCAGCCCCAGGACATTGCTGCAGGAGTTCCTCAGGGCAATCTCCTAGGCCCAACCATCTTCAGCTGCTTCATCAAAGACCTTCCTTCCATCATAAGGTCAGAAATCGGGATGTTTGCTGATGATTGCACAGTGTTAAGTTCCAATCGCAACCCCTCAGATAATGAAGGCGTCCGAGCCCACATGCAGCAAGACCTGGTCAACATCCAGGCTTGGGCTGATAAGTGGCAAGTAACATTCGCGCCAGACAAGTGTCAGGCAATGACCATCTCCAACAAGAGAAAGTCTAACCACCTCCCCTTGACATTCAACGGCATTACCATCACCGAATCCCCTACCATCAACATCCTGGGGGTCACCATTGACCAGAAACTTAACTGGACCAGCCACATAAATACAGTGGGTACAAGAGCAGGTCAGAAGCTGGGTATTCTGCAGCGAGTGACTCACCTCCTGACTCCCCAAAGCCTTTCCACCATCTACAAGGCACAAGTCAGGAGTGTGATGGAATACTCTCCACTTGCCTGGATGAGTGCAGCTCCAACAACACTCAAGAAACTCGACACCATCCAGGACAAAGCAGCCCACTTGATTGGCACCCCATCCACCACTCTAAACATTCACTCCCTTCACCACCGGCGCACAGTGGCTGCAGTGTGTACCATCCACAGGATGCACTGCAGCAACTCGCCAAGGCTTCTTCAACAGCACCTTCCAAACCCGCGACCTCTACCACCTAGAAGGACAAGAGCAGCAGGCACATGGGAACAACACCACCTGCACATTCCCCTCCAAGTCACACACCATCCCGACTTGGAAATATATTGCCATTCCTTCATCGTCGCTGGGTCAAAATTCTAGAACTCCCTTCCTAACAGCACTGTGGGAGAACCTTCACCACACGGACTGCAGCGGTTCAAGAAGGTGGCTCACCACCACCTTCTCAAGGGCAATTAGGGATGGGTAATAAATGCTGGCCTCGCCAGTGACGCCCACATCCTATGAACAAATTTTTTAAAAAGTTGCTTCTCACTGTCTAGGTTCACTCATGAAGAATGACCACTTGGTTAGGTATAAGAGTCATGATGTGGAGATGCCGGTGATGGACGAAGGAGAAAGCCTCCGCAAGCTTGTGATTTTCAAATAAAACTGTTGGACTATAACCTGGTGTTGTAAGCTTCCTTACACAGGTATAAGAGTGTTGCACATGTCTATAGAACCATATCACAGCACGAAGAATGGAGGGAAGAAAATGTGAGAAAATTGAAATAAATCTTTAAAAACCACCTTTTATATCCTATTCCCTTGCAAATTAATACTCAAAGGAAATCTGCAACTGTTCTACAAAAACAACATTCTTGTACTTGTGATGTAACTTTTATTTAAAATGCTTTCAAGTTGTGCTTTTAAGGCAGTTTTGAAAATGACCTCTTACTGATTTCTAAGTGAGTGGTCAGTTATAAATGAGACAATGCTGGCTTTACTTCTTGTATGAAGCAATTTAGCCTGCTTGTAAATAATTACAAGCAAAATCTTTATTACTGCAAAATGCAGCATATCGATTGCATTGGTGTAAAAATCTCACTGGACTTTTATATACAATTAAAACATTAGCCCAGAAATTACTCACCTGAGGACGCCGTTCATCAATGGTGTCCTCTCTCTCCACCGACAAATTTACAACACCAAGTTATAGTCCAACAATTTTATTTGAAAATCACAAGCTTTCAGAGGCTTCCTCCTTCCTCAGGTGAATGTCAAGAAATCCTCGAACCTTTCGCATTTATAAATCACAGAACAATACCTGGTGATTACAGATAATCTTTCCAACTACCCGATGCCAAGGCAATCAAAGTGTTCAGACAGAGAGGTGTTACCTACAGTACCACCGAATATACAAACAACCAAAAAAAAACAAACAAACAAACAAACAAACAAACAGAGAGAGAGAGGCAGAAACATAGAAACATCCGGAAGGAAGAGAAAGACAGCAAATGACCTGTTATATTAAAAACAGATAACTTTTGTTCGCTGGTGGGGTTATGTGTAGCGTGACATGAACCCAAGATCCCGGTTGAGGCCGTCCTCATGGGTGCGGAACTTGGCTATCAATTTCTGCTCGACGATTTTGCGTTGTCGTGTGTCTCGAAGGCCGCCTTGGAGTACCCTTACCCGAAGGTCGGTGGCTGAATGTCCTTGACTGCTGAAGTGTTCCCCGACTGGGAGGGAACCCTCCAGTCCATCACCGGCATCTCCACATCATGTCCACCGACAAAGACAGGGAGCAAGTTCGCGAATGCGCACATGCACACTAAAACCCGGAAATCGCGAACTTGCTCCCATTGGTTCGCCGGCGGTTTGACGGGTCTCAATTAAAGGGCCACGCCACACTATAATCAATAAAATCATTCAACATTCGTAAACTTACCCATCTGCCTAGCTGGAATGAAGATACTTACGTCACCAAAAGGTACACTGGAAAATACCAGCTCTACACTACTTTTTAAAAGTGCGGTGACTGTTAATGACTGCGAAACAACAAAAAATTAAATTTTAAAAATGTGGAATGTCAAATTACTCTCATTTTAATATTTTTTGATCACTAAAAAAAATGTTAAAAATTAAAACTTTTTTACTTTTAACTTCTGTAAGTTTCATTAAATTAAATCATTAGCTTGGCTTTTTATAAGATATATTAAATTTTTATTTAAACTAACATACAGAAGTTTACTTTAAATGAATGATTTGTACTTGCCTGCTTGTGGGCGTGGCTTCCATTCCCACAGAGTCTATCGATACGAAGGAACCTGCGCTGATTTCACAGCGCTGGACTTAAGAAAAATTGAAGAGGGAGCAAGTGGACGTCAGAGACAACAAGGTAAGCATTTTCGTAGTGTTAGTCCACAGAATGTGCCGACAGTCTAGCCACGCTGGTCTGACCAAGTTCCGGCCCATTGCATCTACAACTTTGCAGCTCAGAAATGCCTCCCTGAAAGTGTGACATAAACATTGGATTTTGTGGCATATCCCGGCCTTCTCTCAGATTAACATATTCATTTTTGTCCGTCCTGACCTATTACATATTTATAAAGGATAAGCACTGAATACAGAATTTATTTGATTGATGAGTGTTTGAGTCGCAGGTGAAGTTTAAAATTTTGTTTTGTTATTGTGTAAGTTTTCATCTGGGCTGTTGTAAGTATAGAGGATTCATGACCACATTCCTTGTCTTTGTGTCAGCTGGGCCCAGTTGGCAGCATTCCCCCCTCTAAATTATAAGATTGTAGATTCAAGTTCCACTATACTACACAAGAGGAGATCTTCCTGGGTCTACACTAGGTGCATTTAATCACATTTGTTTGGAAAATTGGGCATGTTGGAACTGGCCCGATTCTATAAATTTAAATGGAAGGAAAATTGGGTGGGTTCCTTTACATGCATGCGCTCAATGTTCCGATAGTTGCTGCACCGAGGTGATCCAGCATGCCTGAACGCAGACCCAGGAAACTCTCCCCTACAATCTAAACCAGCACTTCTGTGCAGTTTGAAGGGAGTGCTGGGGGTGAATTTGGTCTTTGGCGGTAGCGCAAAACGGGCGATAGCGAATCAGCCGCCCATTTTACAGCCCGCACGATTGGAGTCAATGGAGAAGAAAATCGGGAGGGGTGTAAATGGGGCTGCTGATTCCATATCGCCTGTTTTGCACTGTCGCCCAAGATCAATTTCATCCTCGCTATCTTTTGGACAAAATGTTAAATGAGGCCCTATCTGCCTGTTCAGGTGGATGATAAAGATCCCAGGGAACTATTTGAAGAATAGTGAGGAATTCTCTTGGTATCCTGGCCAAAATCCCTTCCCTCAAACCAACAGCAACAAAAACTGATTAACTGGTTATTCATCTCAGTTATTGTTTTTCAAATCTTGCTGTGTACGAATTGGCTGCTGCATTTCCTTAAATAACAATAAGTGAGTTCAAAAATGATTAATTTCTTATGAAGCTTGGTGTTTATGATGGTGCTTTTTTGTTAGTAAATTTCTGAACGCAAATCGCCATCACTACATATTTGTATTCGTATTCAATTATTCGTACTTATTGAACACCTAACGGACTAGGTGATCTGGAATTATGTAGATGCCTTGTATAAATGAATGAATAGTAAGCACCTTGGGCCCTTCTGAGCACTGTATAAAGCACTGTATAAATGTAGATTCTCCTTCATGTGAGTGGCTTTCACTTCATTGCAGAAGATTTTGTCTCCCATTTCAAAAGTTTTATTGGCCCCTAAGCACCTTTACAGTTTCTTCCAACCTCAGTTTTAAAACATATTTATATAAACAATGGCATGAGTCAAGGAGACAAATTTAAATTGGGACGTTTGCCAAAAACCGGCTGCTTGAATGTCAGTAAATTCTCTGCTTGTTTTTCACAGGCAGATGTTTGGATTTTGAGTGGAAATCAGTTTTTGGAGGATTTTATTTCTTCTTTTGTTAAAAATAATGGGGTAAACTTTTACGTTGATTAAAAAAATTGTGAACTGATTAAAACATAACTACGTTGCCCTTAGGAATCGCGACTGCCCCGGCTTGTAGAACAGCAGGATGAGATGGTGTTGGCGACTGAATAGAGAACAACAAAGTATTCTCAGTTTCTATAATTGCATAGATTATGGAAAGTGTAATAAACAGCCTGTGTCACCACAAAAGTGGTCCAATTAAGATTGCTGTACAATACAGTGTCGTGTTTGGAAGCTAGTGCTTGACATAATTTGTTCCACAACCTGGATAAAAACCATTGCAATTTAGTAACTTTTTCCTGTTTATTAATTTATCCAAGGTATCTACATAATTCCAGACCATCTAGTCTGTTAGGCATTTGATAAGTACAAATAATTGAATATGAATACAAATATCTATTGATGGTGATTTGTGTTCAGAAATTTACTAACAAATAAGCACCACCACAAGCCCCATATTAAAAGAGCTTCAAACAGTGGAAATATATCATTTATTCAAACAATCATAAATGCAAAGTTCTGTTTGCACATTATTTGTTTATTCAAATAGTTAGTATATGCTTTGCATTCTGCATGTACAGGGGACAGTGCCTCAGGACTATACAAGCCTTTTAAATTTTTGTTCAAGCAAAACCAACGCGAAGGTCAGGAATTTTTCCACAAGTGCTCTTTATGAATATGGCTTATTCACAATGGATTTGCAGAATCTGAACACTTTGGTACAGAAATTTGAATTTTGTTTATAACTGCTCAGGTGAAGGCTTGCCCCTACAACATAGTGCTCGCATTCCAATCACTCATTTCTTGCTCGTTTGCAAGGTGGCATTTTAGCAGAGAATCAAATTACATATTGCTTATCCACAAACGGTATAGTTAATATATGATGTGGAGATGCCGGTGATGGACTGGGGTGGACAAACGTAAGGAATCTTACAACACCAGGTTATAGTCCAACAAATTTATTTTAAAATCACCCATGAGGACGGCCTCAACCGGGATCTTGGGTTCATGTCACGCTACACGTAACCCCACCAGCAAAAAGGGGGGAAAAAATTATGTTTTTAATATTCTCTCTCTCTCTCTCTGCCATTTGGGTTTCTTTCTGTCTGTCTGTGTAATTGACACAATGTATATCCAGTGTACTGGGACGTGCTGTTCTCCGTGACTGGCCTGTTTGAATAACAATGACACCTTTTGATTGGTGTGATGCTGTCCCAGCCTAGTATAAGATATGCGATTTGAGAACCTTTTCACTCATTCACCTGACGAAGTGGATAATCTCCGAAAGCTTGTGATTTTAAAATAAATTTGTTGGACTATAACCTGGTGTTGTAAGATTCCTTACGTTAGTTAATATATGGCATTGTAACTGATTGCAGTTCTGACAACTTTGCTCTTCTTTCTTTAATGGCACATGGGAGGTGTTGCCAATCGCCTCCCTTTCTAACATGTACCTATCCAGGACCAAATAAACAACCAAAGCTTTTCTTTTGTCACCATGAAACAAACAAAGCTTTTTTCCAGTCATGGGCAGTTTATGTAAAGTCCCTGCCAACATTAATGTACTGTGTCACAGATTCATTTCAGACACCCAATGGAGGACTTAACCGCCTCTCCTAGACATCCCTGTTGCAATGTGTATTTTAGGTGAAAGATGCTCTTGTCAGGTGAACCTGTCCCGATACTTGGTTTCCACAATTAACAAACAATAGGTTGAACAATGGATTCAATTTTAACACCAAACAGGAATGTGGTGAAGTGAGCGGCAACAGTCAGGCTCGATCGATTTTAACAGCCGGATCTCACTTGCACGCCGTTTGCTTCCTTCCTGACCAAACAGGGCGGGAAGTTGGTGGGAAGCGGCTGCCCAGCCGTTAGAATCGGGTGGCATGAGGCCGCTGCCAGTGGAAATGGGAGTATGGTCAATCCCAATCGGGGGAGGAAGCCCAGGGCAGGGGAGGCCCAAGGTTTCCTTGTGGGGCCCGGAGGATCACTCCTGCTCCTCCGGGGCCACAAGGAAACCTGTAAAAAAATGTTAAAACTCACTTTGCTAAGCCTCTTCTGGCCCCGGCTGCTATTCCCGGCGAGGAAACCACCACTGCTCCCCCACTCAGGTCTCAGGTTAAAATGGCAGATCAGGTCTCTGTTACATCAATCCATATATTTAAAGAGGACCCTGCCAACTTGGGGTGGGTGTCATCGCCACCTGTAATTTAAAATTGCAGTCGGCTAGATCAGGGCGGGAAAGGAGTAGGTAAGTCTCCCGCTCTATTTTAAGTGTGCGTCCTCCCTCCCCCCGCCCAGTTTCTGCGAGGCCGGGGGGGGGGTGGGGGGGCGGTGAGTTAAGATCAAGCCCACAGTATCTCCACTGAACAATTGTACAAATATTGCTCTTAAACATTTGCCAATAGTGATGGCATATTTCAGAAAACATTACTACATCGGGAATATGTAGGATATCTATGACACCATAGGGGTCATTTCCATCATAACCGCTTAGGTGGTAAACGGGTAGGGCAGATCTCCTCGCATCTTAGAAACCAGCCCATTGATTTCAGTGGAAATGAAAATTGGGCGGTTTCTATAACGGGTGGGCAATCAGCCACACTGGTTTACTGCCCAAACAGTGAAGACAGAAATGACCTCCTATGTGTAAAATCAATTATCTGAACCCCACTCCTTGCCAAGGATTACAGTGGCTGTTCCTCCCTCATCTACCGCTGAGTAGGCAATTATCCTCCTGTACACAATATGACACAGATTGCCACCTTTAAAATGCCATTCCAGCACCAATGGTAAGCAGGGAAACCAGAATTGAAAAACAGACAAAATATAGGGAAAAGGTGAACTAGGGTGCCATCCTTGGCTCAATGGTAGCCCCCTCGCCTCTGAGTCAAAAGGTCGTGGCTTCAAGTCCGACTCCAGAGACTTGAGCATATAATCTAGGCTGACACTTCAGTGTAGTACTGAGGGAGTGCTGCACTGTCGGAGGTGCTGTCTTTCGGATGAGACGTTAAACCAAGGCCCCATCTGCCCTCTCAGGTGGACATAAAAGATCCCATGGCACTATTGGAAGAATAGCAGGGGAGTTCTTCCAGTGTCCCTTGTTAAGCAATTTATTGGGCTTCTTAACCAGGGCCAAGTATGCCTTGCATTGTTTCACCAGTGTGGATGTAAATGATTCCATGACACCATTCAAAGAAGAACAGGGGAGTTCTCCTGCTATTATGGCCAACAATTATCTCTCAACTGACATCACCAAAAAGAAAATAACTAATTATTTACCTCATGTTTGTAAATTAACTGCTGTCTTTGGCTGCATACCAACTGTGACTACAGTTAAAAAGTGATTCATATGCTATGAAGTACGTCAGGACATTCTGACGACATGAAAGGCTCCATATAAGTTTGTTCCTTCTTTTAAAAAAATAACAACAAGAAAACATCATTTTCACAAGTGCACATCAACAGCATTTGATATGTTTTTTTTTATAATTCAACCTTTCCTCCTGGATTTGATTGCTGAACCTGGATTATGTCACCAAATCTAATAATAAACAAAGTGAAAGATTTTAAGTGTAATAAAGTCTATGAAAATGATTGTTTTAAATTGATTTGGGAGTTTGCTTTCCACGTCAACATATTGCCTGTCCCAGAAATACAGACAAGTACAGTAGGACCCCAATTATCTGTGCTCCCATTGTCCACACTCCAAATTAACAGCCAGAGTTTCTACTGAAATCAAGACTATCAGAAATTTTATGGAAGTTGGAACTTTGGCTTGGGAGACCAGCAACTTTCTATTTAAATTTCATGAAGTTCATTTAAAACAGCTTTCATGAGAGATGTGAGGACTTGATTATCTGCCAGTTTCCACTGGGAGTTTCCATCTGCTAGTGTATACTGGGAGAAGGGGGTGGAGATGGAGCCTTTCTTATGGCAGATAATCGAAGTTCCACAGTGAAGTAAATCCCTCTTTCCCATCCTGAAGTGACTTAGAAGCTTTTATATTGTGCCAGTGAAGTGTTTGTGCTAATGATTCCCAAAGAACAGGTCTCGTGCAGCCAGCAGCAGCTTCAATGTAAACCTGCTGGTCTCACAAAGGCCAGCATCCAGGAATAGCCAGCGTAAGTAGGATGCCGGCCTTAGCGAATCCAGTCAATTTACACTGGGTTTGCTGAGGGTGACACAAAATCCAAAGTTTGGGAACCAGCAGCACAAATATCCCAGTGACACCATTTTAAAAAAAGCAACAGTGTGTGTGAGCCCATCAGGATATTTGAAACATAGTTCATTCTAGGTTCAGATTTAGATGATTAACAGTCAGTACACTGCCATTCAATCAAATTGCATTTCTTCTGTTGCACTAATGTGCAATTGTGTTCAGTAATGTGAATTTGTAGCAGTATAATGACAAAACTTCTTGCTCCAAAAGATAGGCCATTCTGTTTTTGACAATTTTCAATTAGGACTTGGGTAGATCAAGAAGAATGGGATGCTGTCCCATTAAAATATATTTCTGGATTGCAGATACAAATGATATTACAAAACTCCAGCCTGTACTATAGACAGCCTTAAAAAAATGTCTGCAATTGCCCAGAATACGCCTAGAAGGGAAAAGATTGGCTGTTAACACCTGTTGTCCTGGTGTTGTGCTGTGAGTACAATTAATTTTCTTAACATCCAATTTGCTTACGTACAACATATGCAAATACTGCATATTATTTTGGCAAATTTACAGACAATGGTGCACTCTGCAAGTCAAACATTATAGCTCCTATTCCATTGCATTGGTAACGATAGTTGATGGTACATGTGATCAAGGGATTGGTTAGCTGGGCAAAAAAAACTTTGCACTTGAACATGTTTGCAACCCAAGCACATGCTTGCATACATTTTGATATGCTAAAGCACGTTTGCTGTTGAGTCCAGGAATATAATGGTGTAAGTTAAAGAGGTGCTTCTACTTAAAAGTTTCATTGTGCCATAATCTAAAATTTACATATTCCAGAAGCACTTGTTCAGTAGTTCAACCTGTTGCGTGTTAAGATAATTGCTGTCAAACTGAACATGACAGCAGTTGGCTCAATATTAACTTGTTGACACTTGGCAGCATGGGCTGAGAATACATTTTTATTGGCATGGAAGTATGGAGGGAACATTTCTGATGCATTGACAATTTGGCAAGTAATATTTCAAAAGCACTGCTTTTTTAAATATTAAATTGTATTTTATGGATGGAATTTATTTTCCAGGATATGTAATATGTTATATTTGTAATTCCATCTGCCTTAATCTCATAGCTGCAAATATGAGACATTTCAATAGCACTCTTTTAATGCTGTAAAACCAGGTGTAATTCACAACTTTCACACAGGGTTCTCCCAACTTTTCCCCTCCTTTCCTGTGACAGTAGAAGATGCTATGGTTCAATTTCACAGGTGCTGTCTGCCCACGCTGAAGTGGCCATTCCTCATGTGTGACCCTGTATAGTCAAGGTCAGAAGTCTATTCAATTGTGGGGAGGGCATCACAACCCAAGTCCAATCCTGTTCTCTAGATACATATGTGCCGATGTTAACTCACTCCACCCGGTGTAAATGGATTTGTAGAAGCCCGACAATGCCGTTGGGTGACTTATCGACCCACTTTCGTTGGCACTCCAGCAGCTGCCATTTTGGGTAGGGATGGCTAGAGTTCCCATCTGTTTCAGGCGAGGCCACATAATATGCAAATCGGACTCCTATGACATACAATTGCAATTTTGAGGTACAAATGGGCAGGGCGTGTGCCACGCATGCTCCGCCCATTTGTACCAGGCATTGAGCAACCTAAGCAGCAGTCTTTAAAGGAGACCATTCAGAAAAACAGAGGAACGGGAAAACAATCTAACCCACTGCCGGTCTTTCTGAACCCTCCCCTCCCCCCCCCCCCCCCCACCAGATTGCCACCTCCTCACAATCGGTGAGCTGCATCAGGAGACCCACTTGGTGTCCGCAGCTCACAGGCGGCATGTAGATGAAGTCCGAATCTCTGGGGTTGATTTTCCTCGGGGTTTCTCCCACTCTGCTGCTGTAATTTTTGGTGCAAGTTTGGCAGAAACCCCATTCACACACAAACGGGATTCCCATGGCCGGGGAATGAGAGAAGCCTTAAGGAAATTCCTGGCATGTTTTATTTTATTGTATTTTATTCCTTTTCCTGTGTGCCCTTCTTTCCCATCACTTATTTACTGTTTGGCAGTTACTTAGGCATAGACACTCATTCCACACCCTGATTTTGAGTTCAGACGGACTCCGGACAGGCAAAGGGCCAGAATCGTGTTGTCCACCTCAAGTCCTTGGTGAAAGGTCCATGCCATTTTGAGAGCCGGGCCTCATTTAATGCCACCGAGCTGCAAGCACTGAACTCAGGCACAAAGGCCTGTCGGGGAGGTGGGAAATCCGGTGGCTGCTCCGCAGTCAAGCCAAAGGTTCTATATTAAGGGCCTGAGGCAATCGTGGGGGGAACGGGTCAGAAGCGGGCTGGCAGTAAGCCAGGAAATTTTTGTGAGGCCAGGAGGAGCATGAATAATTGAAGTCAATGGAAATTTAAAATCGGGAGAGATGTATAACGCATGGCCGAATCGATATCGCCTGTTTTGCACCATCACCCAAAATCAAAATGACCACCAAAGAGTTTAAATTTAATACATTGGGGGACCTAATACGTGTTGATCAGCTAGGACAGGAGTGATGGGTGAGCAGCACTTCTAGTATGGGGCAGCATACAAGCACTTGTGTTTACTTCATTTATGGTGCAGTTGCCTGTGTTCCAAATCTGCCCTGTTTATACTGCAGAACAGATTCGGAAACTAGCAGCAATGCCAGGAGAATTATGCAAAATTGTGCCTGCACAGTTGCTCTATTGTCACATTCATGACTTTACACTTCTAGCTCCTTCCACAATGTTCAGGAGAGTGTGTAGAAGCCAGCAGAGTGGTGTACATATTACTGGCCAATAATGGGCAGGCAGGCGCTGACTGCAAGTAATTGACCATTAATGTTTGTTGGAGTTTGCCAGAGGAGGCATGGAATGAAACCTCCTTGTGAGGTTATGTTCTTTGTCAGCAGTCTAAGGGTTAAACTTGAGTGAGCATGTAATACGATAAGAATAGGTTTCATATGGAATTTGAAAAAAAAGACTAAAACATAACTACATAACTGGAAAAAGCATCTGGGTTTACCTATTGGGTTCCTGCAGTTAATAGCTACTATAACAAACTGTAAGTATTCTTGTTCTAATTATAATGTTATTAGCAGATGTAAACTTTGTTTCTGGATGGATGAGCCAATATGAGCTAAATGACTTTCCTCAACAAATTTATCTCGCGATACAACAATTGCTAAGGATAATGGAAAACAGATCAACAAAAAATGGAAATAAAGTAAAATTATAAAAGTTTTCTTTCAAAATTATATTTGTATAGGATGACAACGTTAAAGCATTAATATGGGCGTCGCTGGCAAGGCCAGCATTTATTGTTCATCCCTAGACGCCCTTGAGAAGGTGGTGGCGTGCCTTCTTCTTGAACCGCTACATTCCATGTGGTGAAAGTGCTCCCACAGGGAGTTCCAGGATTTTGACCCAGCCACTTCGAAGGAATGGTGTGGTCAGGAGCCCGAAATTGCACCCATAGTCTATTCAGGCAAGTTTAATTAGCTTTTATTCTAGTATCATGTATCTTTGATATACTATGAATTGTGTACTGAATTTATATCCATAGTGACGTAACTATGGTATAAAAATCATTGTGTGAGGTGCTGAATCTGAAATTACTGAGGCTGCATTGTCCTCACTTACATTGAAGTAATGTCAATTTTAGCATCTCATATTTGTCTCATACAGTGCAGTAAATATCATTCATTCTAGTAAGTATTTTGGTACAGGAATATAAGGCTGAAAATTCAATTATTCAACTCTTCTGTGATTGTATAGGAAATGTCAAAACCTCACATAACCTCTCCAGAGGCTGTATAATTATGTAAAAATGTGTTGTCATTCCTATTCATATTAATTGATATTTTTATTTATCTGGATTTGTTGCACGATATTAGTAAGTGGAATATCTTATATGACAAATCACTTTTCTCTCATAGTTATTATTATATTTTGAACTTTTCTTGTTAAGCATTTCAGTAAAATCCCACCATCTGCTAATTGAATAGGATCTGGTTCCGTTCCAGCTAAAGAATCAGTTCTAATTAATTCTGGACTTGCCACTTCAACTTCCACTGAAAAATTACGTTGGAACTCAGGGAATCAACAGTATCATTAAAAAAATAATGGTGAGTGATTTATAAGTGGGAGTTTCTTAAAACAGGAAAAAGAAAAGAAAAAAATGGATACTCAGCCTGATTAAGGAGAAATAATCAAAGCAAACAAGACGATGATTGCAGAAAAGCAGAAATGTTCTACACCCAGCCAATTATTAAACAATTTTCCAGTCAGATTCCTGTCTGTTTTACAGTATGTTAATTGTGACGGAAACACCGCAGGGCTCACTCAATCAGGGATCTGTAGGTACCCAACAGGCATCTGTCCTAATTGTACATTATTTACCATCTTGCTAAGCACTGAGAATTTTGTATAAAAGAATATACGGCATAAATTAGCAAATATTATTAATATACAGATTGCTGCAAACCAGGAGATTGCCAATTTTTAAAAAAATGAAACTATTAAAATAACATATTTCTAATAATATATTGAGATGACCAGAGAGAAGATATCTATTTTCCAGGTAATGGTTAGATTTAAGTAATTCTAACTGTTTATTATAAACCTTGCACTAAACATTCCATCGTGGTTGTGTAAATTCCTTAAAGGTTTGTGGCCTGTATCACATGAGTGATGGCAAATTAAGAAGGCCAGCCCAGACCTTAAAAGCTGCAGACATGGTGCTGGAATTGTCTGAGTCACCAAGTAACCCGTGTTTGCAGTGGTCTGTATCTGTGAATGAGACATCGCTGGATGTCTGACAGAAGTCTGTAAAGCTGCAATTCCTACAGGAAAGGATTGAAGTAGACAGGGGTCCAATTGAGCCCCCTCAGGCATGGAGCCAGCTCCCTCCGGCCCAGCTGTGCCACTGATGGATCTCAGTGTGAACTGTTAACAGCTGCTGCCTGCCGCAGGAATGGTGTGTTTGCTGATTGCCTTCGGGGGAAGTGCGGCAATCTTTCATGCAGCAGGGGTGACCCACAGAGCTCCAGAGCTACTTCGGCTACTTCACACTTTGCTGCTTGGTTTGTCAGTTCAAATGATTTGAAAAAAGATTGAGTCTCCAAGTAATAATGCTGATGGACAGTAAGGCAGGTTAATTTTAAACTGCAGTGATCAATCTTAAGAGGCGGCATAAAAGGCCATTGTAGTAGAGAACCTTTTGAAAGCTACTGATCTATGGTAATGAAATGAGGACAACTCAATATAGTGGATACAGTTTTACAAGATTGAGGTATGAATGTCACATCATGCTGCTAAATATGACAGTGAACTATTATGAAAACATTGGTGGTATTTTGTTCTCTCCTCTTTTCCCTGTTTCAAAACCCCAAAAATATTGATAAGAATGCATCACATAAGTCATATACTTATGTGTTTCAAAAGTCCATTTATAAACACTACCCACAAGACTGCCCTAATGGCTCAGTGGGTTTACACAGTCAGTAGCTGACCCAAATAGACCAGAAAGGCTCTTTCTGGTCTATGTGAGTTCAGCAGGGACACTACAATTGGTCTCAATGAGCCTGAGTTAGGGAAAGAAAAATCAACTAGGGATACAGTGATGGCTGGAAATGCACCAGTGTGGACAATGGGTAAGGGCAGAATCAGGCTCAACCATGATGCCCTCATGTTTGAGTAATCTGTTCTTATTCACACATGGGCCGCTTGGGCAAGGTAGCAGAAGGCAACAGGTGCCTGTTAAATCATGACCCAGCGAAGAGTCAGCACCATCTAGGAAAAAAGGAAGAAAGAAAATTGATTTTTAAAAAATGCAATGGCTCCATTATGACTTTCTCATTTCCCTAAGGTCCAGTACAATGTGAATAATAATATGTGAATAATACTAGCCAAATACTGTGTTTGGTAAATACCGTGGCAAGGTGATGCAAATTATGTTAAATCAATCTATTGCATCACAAAATCATTGCATCATTTCCACAGGACTTTACAATAAAAATGATGCTTGGCTGTTGTATTTTCTTCACTCCCCATGACCGTAATAGTGAGATGATATTTCCTCTGTTCACTATTTATAGTTGAATCATAAATGCATTTGTTATAAGATTTTGTCATAAATACTGCACAGAGAAAATCTTCCCTGAGTGTCTCTTTATTTTCTCTTGTGTTTTATAAACTATGAATTCTATTTTCATGGGATTTTTTTTCCAGTGTTACACAACTATTGGAATTCTGTCACTTTGTTTTAAAAAATTGATTTTTTTTTTTGCTAAATTGTTTCCAAATATTTCCAAAAAGATGTTGTGGCAAACTAATTTTGAGTGTTGCATAAATGGCATCATAATAGTTTATTTACTGTAGTGTGTTCTTTTTGTCTTGAAGCAATGGTTTCAAAGAGGGATTTCTACATTTTAACCAATGAGGAAATCTGACAGGAAAGCAAGTCTGCTGAAAGTCAATCACAGACTCTCCCCTCCCGAACAGTGTTATTGGTCAGAAATATCACTTTCCCAAGTGAAAAGAAAAGCTCTTCTAACTTGGTTTGTTTTCCCAAAATGTAGGCACACAAATTATAATAGTCACTGTTTTCCGGTGACTTTATAGCAATTTTTTTTAAAAGCACAAAATAATTTATCTACAAGACAGTAAATTTAAATGGAACATTCTGAACCCCTGGCAACATCTGAGAATTTTCCCCCCACAAACCAAAATGAGAAATTCCACAAGTTGATTGTATTATTCTACAGTGCAAACGCCTCCACGAACACTATTTGTACAAATAAATCAAAGGGTGCTGAGAATGCAACTGTGTATATCGGAACATTGTGCTTATCCAATATTTTGTCTTTTAAAGGCTTATGTACAAATGCTGAGTATGCAATAGTACACAGTGCCCTATTTCAACTAACGGGTGAATATTTTATTCTGGTCATGTTTCTTTGAAAGTTATTTAAATGTTGTAATAAGCTTTCTTTTGTTGTTTTAAATGTAAATCAGACCTTTACAGAGCAACAAGTGGTCTTTGAAGTTTCTCATTTTCTTCGGTTGATTTTTCAAGTTAGGAAATTGACTTGAAACTGGTGAGTTGGAGAATGATGGGAAAAGAATCCTGCTGCTTCAATAAACAGCATAGACTTTGTTTTACACAACAGTCAGATGCTGGTGCAGTGTTACAGATGTGTTTGAAGCATTCAAATTGGATTTGTCTCCGAGTGAAGTCCTTCAATTACCATCTTATGACTTTTGCTTATTTTTTTACATGACTGCCTTCCCTTTCTTATAGAGGTATATAATATACTAAATGCAATAGCAAAAGTTAACTTCTTAGCACTGTTTCAAGTTAAACCATGTCTGCAGGACAAGGGAACAGAAGTACAAACTGGTAATAGGCAAATTTACGACTGAATACAATAAGCACTTTTTTACATAGAGTAGTTAATGATCTTCTAGGTAGAGCAATGGAGGCAAAAACTCTGGAATTATTCGAGTCAGTTAGGTGCTGTGATGGGAGAGGGTGATCATAAATTTCTAAGGAAAGATAAGTTAGATAGGCCAAATGGTCTCCCTGATCTGTACTAATCATTGTGATTCGTGCTCGGGTGGAAATGTGTTATTTTATAATAAGTCACAGGGTGAATTAGAGCTACCATCTTCATAGTTAAATTGTGGTGTATATTCTGTCAGCCTTCATACTATTGCCATGATGTGCAGTTAAGAAGGAATAGAATCTACAAATACTAGAGAATTAATCTTGTAAATGGCTTTTATTGTTTGAAATGTAAAGCAGACCTTTACAGAGCAACAAGTGCTCTTTGAAGCTTTTCATTTTCTTTGGCTGGTTTTTCAAGTTAATGGGCTGGATTTTGTTGTAAAAATAATAGTGAGGTGTGCAAATTGGACAGTAACTTCCGCAGTGAAATGTGGAAATCTGGAAGTTGCTGGCCGACATGCGATGCTCCACCAAAAGCTGCTCGAAAATGGCATCTCGCTGTCTGGCTCCCAACGTCGTGAATTTCCTGTACTTACCTGATAGATACGGACTAAACTCGCCAAAAAAAAGTTAAGTCAAGTCATTTCAAGTCTAAGTACCCTTTTAATGGTTTGGCAAGTCTTAATTACTGCCAAACAACCTCTCTGGCACTGAAAATTAACTTGTACAAGTGTAGAGTCTCATTCCTTCAGATTATGATTGAATAATTGAAATAATTTTCTTTAACATTTTCTCTCTGTCTCTTTTACCTCTTAATTCAATCTTCCTTACCCTTTCTTTAGTTCACTTTCTGTACCTAATTTGACATTGAATTCACTATTCTAACTTACACTTCCTGGTTCTGACTCTGTGCTGCGCATTAACAATTCTTCAATCTGATTGGTTAAGGAGATACACAGCTGCTTACCCTGTTCACACAGGTCCCAGATGCCCTGTAGACAGCGTTGTGCTTTTTGGATCACTAATTTTCAGGAACTTGACATGCAAAAGCTCATAGAAAGGCTGGCATTGTTCGTTTGCCGCACACAGCAAAATCCGGCCCAGTGTCTATCCAGCAAGTTCAATATTTGGCATGATGTGCATCATTGTTTGATTAGTGACTATGAGTGTAGAGTTTGAGTTTAATGATATCTAAATTTGCCAAAATAATTCTTTCTAAAACAGCCTAGAGGTGAAAAGACAGTATCCTAACCTGCTATATCACACGGTCCTCCTTTAGTCCTCTTTTAATACGGTTAAGATTGTTAACTCTCATATGGATAGTCCTTAGGTAACAGTGACCGTATCACCTAAGGGATTGATGTGCAACACTAGCATGCTGCTGAAACTGTTAGTAAAGTGGGCTCTGAAAGGCAAAGGCTTATAGGCACAGACAAATCCTGAATGAACCATGCAAGAAGCTGCAAAGTGAATAAAAATATAACTGTCAATGTGCTGTATTGGTATTTATCCTGCAAAAGTACCAAGCTAGAAAACTACCAAAAGCTGACCGAGATGACACAGCCCCAAAAAACTGACATGTTTTTTTTTTATTCGTTCATGGGATGTGGGCGTCGCTGGCGCGGCCAGCATTTATTGCCCATCCCTAATTGCCCTTGAGAAGGTGGTGTGAGCCGCCTTCTTGAACCACTGCAGTCCGTGTGGTGAAGGTTCTTCCACAGTGCTGTTAGGAAGGGAGTTCCAGGATTTTGACCCAGCGACGATGAAGGATGTTTATATATGACAAGTGAAAACAAGTTTTTACACATTCTTTTTGACTCAAGTTGTAGGTATATCCAACATGCCTTCACTTTGCATTGGTAGAAAAAAACATAAGTACACTGAAGAGGTAAATCTAAATGCTGAAGACAACAATTTGGTGGTGCATTTCTAGGATAAACTGGAGATATGATCCCCAGGGGAAAAAAAATAGAAATTATGCATTCTGGTTAGTTTTCAGCTCTTTTATACTTCACAGTTGATTTGTTTCCCCCTTTTTTTAAGATAAAAATCTAAGTGATTTGGAATTTCAACAACCAATCAGACCATCACCCCCCAAAATTTACCTTAACAGTCAACCTTCAATATCCAACCCCCACTGCTCCAGTTCACAAAGGCATTCAACCCCCTCCGGCCATGTTCACAGAGGCACTGCGGTAGATTTTAGTCTTCACCGTCTGGGTAATAATCTGGTGGAGTGGATCAGCTGCCCTTTATAGAACCCACCCGATTTTCATTCCATTAAAATCTACCCCACTGTACCTTTTCCAACTCCAACCCTTTTATTAAAACTCTTTCCTCCAACCCTCCCAGTTCATACTGGCAGCCTCAATTCAACCTGGCACTCCTCTCCCCATCTAACCCAGTTCAAGTTGGTATTCTTCTTCCACAATCTCCCCCATTGCCCATTCATAAATGGGGGAACTAGGTTGGAGAGGAAGAAGAGTGCCAGGTTGAAGCCTTCCCAAACCATTACTTCTTCCCTCCCCCTTCATTTCTTTCTTCATTCTTCCCTTCATTGCCATCCATTTCTTCCTCCCCTTCATTTCTCTCCCCTTAATCTCTTCTCAGCACTAATCCCACCTTAGTTGCTGATGGAAGTGATTCTGGCCACTGGACGTGGAAATTCCTGTTCTTGTGAGAATTCCCACTGACACGCAAACTGTGCCTCCAAAGCACCCGCTGTCAGTGTGAAGCTGGCGTGTATGTTCCTAAATATGACATTACCCAACAATTCATTTTTGCTATTGGCTCCTTCTGGTCCACGATGCCCTCTGATTAATGAAGCATCAATCAATCCATTCCGTCTACATACTGTTCATTTGGTAAATATTCCAGATGATCTAAAGACACATTATAAATTGAAATTATGCACCACAGACCACATCATAGCTGCATTTCCTAACTGGAATGGAAGGAATTTATCTAAAAGAGAGTGAAATTTCAGCAACCACAAGCTATGTCACAGATAATAATGGACAAAAGAAGGCCTATCTGCAAATCTTTGGCTTGCCCCTTGCACTCCCACAGAACCTCCAGTCAGCATGGTGTAGGGGCAGGTCACAGCACCATGTTTTCTGGACATCCCTGCCATGTGGCACCAGCAAGCAAGTAATCTGGGAAATGAGGTGAGAAACTGGGAATATCCTCTCCTACATCATTAATATGCTTCCGACTGGCCTATGCCTACAGCGGGTACCAGCTTAGCTCTACCCTTCCCCCCAGGAAAGTCCTGGAAATTCCAGGGCAACACAAAAGGGTTGGAGACTCGGGTCTCTTCCCTTTATTTCTTGACGTTAGCGCTCAGGGAACTAAGCATTCCGCAGGAGCAAAGGTCAGGAAATTCCACCCTTTTTTGGTTATATTTAAAAAAACATTGGCAAGATGTGATATAGACCTTCTTTACTAAAGACAGAAAGATAGTAATTACCTGTTTTCTTCCTCATTAACTTGGTTAATCAATAACTTCAGATGTATTCTGCCAGTTACAGTGCTATAAAGAGGCAAATGCTGTAATCACATACTATAAGAATTTATAAATGTTTATTCACTTCAGTATCATTCCATGTTAGAGACAGCCCCTTAACAATCAATGTCTGACTAAGTGAAGTGCCCTGCTCCAGGCAAAGCATTGCAAGGTGAAGTGCTGTAAGCAGACACTGAATTGCTGAATGCTATGACTTAATGTTGTTTTTAAACCTTAATAAAGTTATTTCTTTTCATCACACCTTAATTACAAACAACTCTGAAACAAGTTCAAAACAAGAACATTACTGATGTCAGCTTTTATCATTTACTCATTTGCAAAGGCTGCTTCTGGAATAGATGTGAGATGGAATGCACATAGAAAGGAATGTTTTAAACAGGAATAAAGGCAGTTTGTGTAGGATAAAGAGGCTTGTTCTATTTAGCTCTAACAAGTTAATTTTTAAAAATGGTATCATCCACGATTATAAAACACAAGTGAAAATCTCAGGTGTGAGCCATGGCTCAGTGATAGCACTCTGGCCTCTGAGTCAGAATGTTGTGGGTTCAAGCGTCACTCCTGAGACTTGAGCACCTTAATCTAGGCTGACACTCCAGTGCAGTACTGACGGAGTGCTGCATTGTTGGAGGTGCCATCTGTTGGATGAGATGTTAAACCGAGGCCCCATAAAATATCCCATGGCACTATTTCGAAAAAGAGCAGAGGAGTTCTTCCCAGTGTCCTGGCAAATATTTAATCCCTCATCAAACACCACTAAAACGGATTATCTGGTCATATCACGTTGCTGTTTGAGCAACCTTGCAAACAAGCAAATTGGTGTTTCCTATATTACAACAGTGACCACACTTCAAAAGTATTTAATTGGCTGTAAAGTGCTTTGGGATGTCCTGAGGTCGTGAAAGGTGCTATATAAATCCAAGTCTTTCTTTTTCTCCAAATTCAAGATGATTTGAATGTTCCTAATAATTACATAAGGCAACTTGCTAACTAATCTTCCTAAAACTTAAAATCTGAACCATAATGTCAGGCAGGACAGCAGAAGTCTGTATGGCTCTTGATAGCAAATGCACAGCTGTATCACTGTCTTAAAGAACTAGAGGCGGAGGTTGGCTATAATCACGGGGTCAATAGCTTGCCTAGTACCACCGTGGGAGCACCATTTCCACAAGGAGAAGGCCCACCACCACCTTCTCAGGACAATTAGGATAGGCAATAAATGCATCCTTGTCAGTGGTACACAGATCCTGAGAACCAGATACCAGAACCCAATTTAGGCTACCTCAGCCACCAAGAGCTGGATTACAAAAACAGCCACTGCTTTTTTTTTAAAAGTCTGGTTATGTACTGATAATAATGAAGGAGAGCTGTCTTTGAAACTCTCTGGGTTCATATTGAAATCTTGCTCCTATCAGATAAAGCCTCTGTTGCAACATAAACTTTCTCAGTCGATCATGTTTGACTGTAGAAAAAGAGAAGACTGAAACTACACCAAAGTTCTGAAAAATCCAATAGTGTAAATTTAATAGGAAATGGCTCAAAGTAAAAGATTCCCTTTACCAATCGTCCATATAAAGGTAATAGGAGGACCTGAACAAACACTTTTTTGAATAAATACAGAAGTTCAATGAATAGGCATGGAATTTGACACATAATGGTAGATTTGAAATATTTGGTTGATTTGCCAAACAATGCTGGTACGACGGAGATGAGTGATAAAAAAATTCAAGGAAAATCTATCGATTTGAATTCCATAAGAGAACATAGGCCACAGGTATTTAATCAGTTACTCATTTGTCAAATTCACCAAATTCAATTGTGACTGAAAATAAAGCAATGACAGTTTACCACCAACAATGCTTTTGATGCTTTATCTCTCGTTTTCCTAGCTGGCTGCAATTGCTGTGATAAACTGATTAAACTTTTCCTCTGTTTAACCTGTCTGACTATTAACTTAGCATTAAGGATTCTGACTGGTAAATTGAGTTCAGCTTTTCATCTCTCTTCCTGTCCCAACCATCTCCCCCCTCCCCCCATTCCCTCAGGCTTCCCTGGGTAAATCCTGTTTTCTTCGGTGGACATACATAGAATTCAGATCAAATAAAACTGCTTTCATCTTCTTCCTAGTAATATTCACACCGCATTATAGAAATAAATTTACCATGAAATTCACAGCTAAAGTGTTTCCTATTTAGGAGTAACAGATGGTGCAATGCATGTCAGTTTGTATTGCCTATAGTGCACATAATACCAATTTTATTTTTAAAAGCAAAGTGGTTCCCTAAAAATTCCTAAAGATATATCAGTGGTGTGAAATTGTCCGATGTATAAAATAACAGTGAATATGACATTATTGTATTAAAACCGAGCCTTTTATTTTAACTGGATACTGTGACTGGTCACGCAACCTTTGACTCCCACCAGAATTTCCTGAATCTGGTTTCCAAGGGTCTGTTATTTGAATTGTCCTGTCTTAAGAGGGATTTCAAGGCTTTCATTAGTTCTCATCCAGGCTGTTTAAATGCCATGGGGAACCCAGGCATTCGTCTCACAGAATCCCAACATACACATTATTATTCACTTCAATTTTATGCGTTTCATCCTCCTTCCCCTCATCTTATTCCTCCCCTCACTTCCTCTCCTCTCCTGAAGACATATCTTATGCTTGTACATATCAGGAAAGTGCAGGTGCCATTCCCACGATTTTTTGCTCATTAAAATGAATGGTGGTGTGTCCTGCTGGTAGTGCAAGCTCAGAATGTTGGGTCTTTTGAGTATTAGCAGCTATTTGACTGGTGGGCTGGAGCATCACATCCAAAACTATTCTGTCCACTCTCGTGCACTTTTCCAGCTGGGATTACTGGATACATCAAAGAAAGAAAGACTTGCATTTATATAGCGCCTTCCACGACCTCGGGATGTCACAAAGCACTTTACAGCCAATTAAATACTTTTGAAGTAAAGTCACTGTTGTAATGTAGGAAATGTGGCAGCCAATTTACGCACAGCAAAGTGCCACAAGCAATGAGATAATGACCAAATTATCTTTTTTTAATGATATTGGTTGAGGGATACCAGGACATCAAGGAGAACTCCCCTGCTCTTCTTCGAAACGGTGCCATGGGATTTTATACATCCACCTGAGATGATTTATTGAAATTTATCCTGCCTTTCTTTCCCCCCGCGCCTCCCCCCATCATATTTAGCTTCTGCTTGTTGTTGTGGTTGATGACCTGGCAGAAATCAGCAGCTCACCAGAGAAAAGGCTGAGCGTGAACTTCAGCTGAGGCTGGGATTTATAGACAGATCTTCAAATGCACAGCAGACAATGATAACCTCATGTCATTTGGCCATCCCCACACTGGCAGTGCTTCACTCACTGTTTTTATATCATGGCTGCTATTCGTGAATCCCAAAGCATTGGGTAATTCACAGTAAAGGCATCTTATTGGTGTTCCATAAAACTTCAAAATGATTACGTTTTGTTTTCCAATTTGCTCTCCCCTTTTCCTGAACACAAGAACTCTTACTAGGGTACAACTCCACGGGTGGCAACAACCCTCCAGTACCTTGTCTATTCTTTACATGTGAGCATAGATAGTGAACGTTGGTAGGATATTTCACCTTGGAGGACATCACAACCAAACCTAATCCCGTTCTTGTTCAACATTCCCACGCTGCACTTTCCAACGGAAACAATGGATACCAATTGTAAGCAGAAGCCTTGGCTGTTGTTTCCTCTTCCTAGCCAGCGTCACTGAGCCCAAATGGAGCCCAATCACTGAGATCAGCTAACTCAGCACAAGCCTGGATTTAATAAAAGACCTTCTGACCTCTATGACATTGGGCAGTGCTTTTATCCACAGTGACTAGTCGTTGTGATGATTGTTACCTTAAATTCGGTTTTGAAAAGATCCTGTAAATTCAGTTTCTCCTATATATGTTTTAATGCAAACTGTTTTAGGTGCTTTTACTTTGCTAGGGTGCAGCCAACAGCAAACGCATAGTGCTCTCATTGGGTGCACTTGGAAATTGAGCTACTCAACTTATTTTTTATGCGCCTTATGAATTGGCACCAGATTTCAGCAGCTTCTCTTCTGGCCATCATCTTACAGAAAATAGTGGTTGGGTGGGAAAGTAAACCAGGGGTGGGGCAGTAGCACCATGAGGTCTGGAATATAGGAACAGGAGTAGGCCATTCATCCCCTCGAACTTGCTCCACCATTCTATTAGATAATGGCTGATCTGTGTCTCTACTACATATCCCTTGATACCCTTACCTACCAAAAATCTGTCAATCTCAGTTTTGAAAATTTCAATTGACCCAGCATCCACAGCCTTTTGGGGAGAGAATTCCACATTTCCACCACCCTTTGTGTGAAAAAGTGCATCCTGATTTTACTCCTGAATGACCTAGATTTAAATTATGTAGTATATTCATCTGCAATTGAAGTGGCAACATAAAAGCCCATAAGGAAATTACTGTTTGATAAATAGAAATCTGCAATGTAATGTCTATGTGTTCTTTAGAGAGACATATCAATCAAGAAACTATACAGAAGCTGCAAGTCTGGAGGTTGATCTCTTACTGAACTCACTATACAACGACTGGTTTGCCCTGTTCCGTCTGGTTATGTATCTAAGCAAACCATGTAGATTATCAAACTCACAGCTAGACAGGGAACACCAACAATGACAGTAACTTGCATTCATGTGCTACTTTTAATGTAATAGAAAATCCCATCAATAATGTGGAGATGCCGGTGATGGACTGGGGTTAACAATTGTAAACAATTTTACAACACCAAGTTATAGTCCAACGATTTTATTCTTAATCCCACAAGCTTTCGGGGGCTTGTGGGATTAAGAATAAATAAGATCATGGCTGATCTTCTACCTCAACTCCACTTTCCTGCCCTATCCCCAATAGAAGTAGAAAAGTTAGGAAAGAAAGCCATGGTTAAAATGGCTTTATGGTGAAACTTTTGGAAGTGTAAAGATAGGGAGTGTTTAGAGAGGGATTTCCAGAGAGTAGCTGAAGGCTCAGGGAATGAAAGAGGAAAGGTGGGAGGAGTGGATTCACAGAAGATCAGACATAAGGCTAGAGTTGATTGTGGAGAGCAGGAAGGTGAGACCATGTAGGTATTTATAAACAATGGCAAGGATTTGGAACTTGTAATTCAATGTATGGGTTACAGGAAATCAGTGAAGAAAGGGGTGATGGATAAGTGGGAATTTTTTGTAGAATAGGATGCGGCAGTGGACGAATGGAGTTTGTCTAGACTGGGCAAGCCAGCAAGGGTTGAGTAACAAAAATGTGGATAAAGATTTCAGTAGCACTGGAGGTGAGGTAAGGGTGAAGGTGGGCAATGTTGCAGAAATATTTAGTGATGGATAGGGTATGTCAACTATCAGTGTTTCACATTGACAGTATTTTAGGGGCCTGGCCAACATGTCAGTTCTTGCTGACAAAAATCATTGCAAACTGGGCCCCTCGCCCTTTAGTTCCACTCCTCTCCAGTGTGGCTGCTTTTGCATTAAACCGGGGCCCTCTCTCCTGCCAGTGCAGCTTCCAGCACTAATGGCAGGAATTACATCTCTGAGTACTGTAGGCACGAACTCTTATGAGAACAGGAGGTCCCACCCAAAGTATACAGAGGCTGAAGTCCTGCCATTAGCACTTGGAGTGACCCTGTGAGAGAGGGATCTGATCTGTTTAGCAACCGGATTCAGGTAGGAACAGGACTGTGAAATGAATATTTATCTTCTTGTAAAAAAGAAAAAGAAAGACTTGCATTTATATAGCGCCTTTCACAACCTCAGGATGTCTCAAAGTGCTTTACAGCCAATGAAATACTTTTGAAGTGTAGTCACTGTTATAATGCACCCAACCAAATTTTTTTTACAATGGGATAAATCAATTTAGATGCTGACTTTCTCATCATTGGTTAATATTCAATCATTTTGAATGGTTCTGCAGTTAGCCAATCAATAAATGGCAACAACTCGAAATATCCATTAAACACCATTAGTTTTCAATATGCAACCTTTATACTATAATATAATCACATTTACATTTAACACAGCTTGGACTGCTTATATGGAATAAATGGGAATTTTAAAAGCCACGCTGATAAAGGCAGGATCTTTGGTTTCGTTGTACCTTTCTCAATAATTTCATACCTTCAGGGTTCTGAATCCATAGGGGTTAAAGCAGTTGGATATTTGGGACAAACCGTAACATCAAACAAAGTGCTAATGGCTGCAGTCTGTTGTGATCATTTAGTGGAGCTAAAGTGATTTGGTTGTCAAATTCCAAAGCTTGATGACTTCAAAGCTGGTTTAACTCTGTGAGATGGGAATTAAGGGAGAGCTGTGTCTGCAGTAAGCAGTGGGAGTATAACCTACCTCGGGTTCCTATTGTTCCCTCTCCCCCTGAGTTGGCTCCTGCAGTTCAAAGATAATATCTTCTCTTTTCTCAGACAGGCCCAAGTTACAGGATATAGACAAGGGGGTTTCTGTCAATATTGGCTTTTAGAAACGACATTTACATGTCTGGGTTTATTTATCAACTGAGCCAAAATTACAACATAACTTACAGAGAAATGAACTCCTCTCTCCATAATAGTTCCCAGCCAGCACCGTAGGAGGGGTTGTACAGAGATTATAAAATGTCACATAAAAGAGTAATTGATATGTATTTTAAATATTAATGTAGTATTGTAAACTTTAATTGCTTAGAAGATTTATTTTGTCCTGAAATGTTTCTAATGAAGTAGCAGAATTTTATAATCCTTCGGAAATTTCGGCTGAGCTGAGAGAATTTCCAAGGAAGTTATCCATTTAGAAGTTGGGTTTTGTACAACTATTTCACAGTTCCTCAACATGAATTATTCCGACCACCAGTATCTACTGGAATCATTTGCAGCTGTTTGCAAATGCATTATCATCCCAACTTCCACCTGCATTTACATTTGGCAGATCAGGCTTTATCTCAATTCTGCTTGTCTGTTTTGCTCCCAGTAGAAGTACTCCTCTTAGGTAAAAGTGCATTCATGTATATGATCTGTATTTTCAGTGCCGCACTCACTTCAGTCTGAGCTGACCATCATTCAGGTGTGAGAAGCTTAAAATTCATTTCCTCACAAAGTGGTTATTGGCTGTGAGAACAAAATAGATTACGTATTAAAACTCAGTGAAGGCTTAAGACTTTTTTCCTCCAGTTTTCTTCCTTTATCCCTCCTGTCCTTTGACCATTCCTCAGATATGCCGAAGTTACCGGGATTGAACCTGGAATCTTCCTGGTCTATACAGCTTAGTACTACGCCAAGTGGTGCATTTATGTGCATGAGCCATTGGGAGCACTGGTCATCTTGGACTCTCAAGGCAAAATGGATTCAGTAGTGATTTGCATGAATCCTAAAAAGTGAACACAAATTAAGGAGTATGGTAGCTCTAATAATAGGTCCGATATCTGAATTCCACTCCCAAAAATGTAACATAACCACCTCAGTTCACTTCTGGAGTGGTCATTGCTGAAACAAACAAGGCTGACTGTCCGGTTTGGCGAGCATCTAGCTGCGGTGTAACTAAATTGCAAATCAGCGAATTGTTAACTATGTATCTCTATTATATGCTCTGGAATATATTGAACAGTGAACAATTACATCACATTGCTATACAAACAATTTTAGGCATCAGAAACCAGACCCATAATATTGTGTTTTTTTAAAACAAAAATTAGCAGAGCTAAAATAATATTGACTCAGAATACGGTTTCCACTTACAACTGTTTTTAGTTTGTAAACATCACAACTCTCATACCTGCACTAGAAAAAGGTGCCCTGCCTTAAAAGTGGCATAAAGTCACAGCTGAGCCATCCATTATAGCTACCTGACAGCCATCTCACTGAGCCAAACACTTTCCTGCTTACCTGGTTCTCCCACAGCCATTCTTGAGTTTTAAATGGCTGCGCTCCTAATTTTCAAGCCTTCCACCCCCAACACACTACTTCCATGTTACATGAGAGTTGAACTGCTGAAATGTTAAAGATATGCAAATGAACTGAGCCTGCAATTTACAATGGGGTCAGTGATGGAGAGGATTGGCCTGTGGAAGTCCTGCCTCCCCGGTACAGCACAAGCAGAAATGGCCCCATAGATTTTTAGGGACTAAAGCAGAAAATTTGGGGGTAAAATTCAACTTTGGCGGGGATGGGGGGCGCGAAATGGGCTGTAGCAGATCGGCCGCCTGTTATACACCCCGCCTAATTTTCCTTTCCAAAACAATCAGAAAGAGCATGTAGAGAAGGTAGAAATAGACGAGGTAAATATACAAATAAAAAATAATTTAGCAAAAAGAATAAAGGAACAAAAGTCAAATTGACCAGTTATAAGTAGGTAAAAAGACTGATAATAGTGTTACCCTGAATATAAAAAAGAGCGAAAGGAGTAGCTTTAAATATGAACAAAAAAACAATAAAGTGAATGTATTGCAATGCTCAAAGTGTAGGAAATAAATGGGAAATTAGAAGCAATTACGTTACAAGGACATATGGATTTAATAGCAGATACTTGACTGCAAACTGGCCAGGATTGGAAGATAAACATATCAGGTTAGAATATTTTTACGAGGGACAGAATAGGTAAGAAAGGAGGATTGGCAATATTGGTGACATGCTGTGGACATGCTGTGGGAGGGAAATGGAAGAGGAAATCTGTAGGCGGATCAGGGAGATTAGTAGGAATAATGAAATTATTGTGCTAGGAGATTTTAATTACCCTCTCATTAATTAGGACAGGGAAGGAGTAAACTGAGAAAAGGAAATTGAATTCCCAAAATGTCTGCAAGAATCCTTTTACAAGCAGTATGTTTGCACACCTATAGGAAAGAGGTGTTGCTAGATCTTGTTAGGAATAAAAAAAAGTAGATCAAGTAGATGCGTTAAACGTGGTGAGCACCTCTGGAGTAGTGTCCATTATATGATAAGAAAGAAAAAACTTGCATTAATATAGTGCCTTATAGAACCTCAGAGTGTCGTAAAGTGCTTCACAGCCAATGAACTATATTTGAAGTGTAGTCACTGTTGCAATATAGGGAAACATGGCAGCCAATTTGTACACAGTAAGATCACACAAGCAGCAATGAGATAAATGACCAATGAAACTGTTTTAGTGATGCTGGTTGAGGGATAAAAGTTGACCAGGACTCCAGGAAAACTCCCCTGCTTTTCTTCGAGTAGTGCCATGGGATCTTTTACATTCACCTGACAGGGCCTCAGTTTAATGTTTCATGTGAAAGACAGCACCTCTGAGAGTACAGCACTCCCCCAGGGCTATACTAGACTGTTAGCTGATATTATATTTTCAAGGCTCATGGAGATGGTGGACTTGAACCCATGACCTTCTGATTTATAGATGAGAGCACTACCACTGAGCCAAGGCTGACATTTGGGAAATAGTTTTAACCTAACTTGCCTGGCAGGAAGCCCACGAGATCGGGTGGAATGCCGGTTTTACACTCTGCCCAATATTATTTTCTGTTGACTTCAATAGAGAGTAAAATCGGGCAGGGTTTAAAACCAGCATTGTACCAGATCCCATCAGTTTCCTGATGAGAGGGTTAGGTTAAAATTGTCCCCCTCGGTTTAAAGCCTAAATAGAAAAAAATGGTCCTGTTTTTCTATTTACTTTATCCCATCCCTTCATAATTTTAAACACCTCCATCAAATCACCCTAAAGTAAATAGAAACAAACAGTTTCCAGTGATTGTGGGGTCTAGAGCAAGGTAACATTGAAATAAGATTAAATATAACAGATTTAGAACAGAGGGCAGAAGTTTTTTTTAAACAGAGGTTTGTGATGATGTGGAATGCACAGAGTAAATAATTGAAGAAATGAACATGTCAACATTTAAGAATAAGTTATGTAGGTGGATGAAGGAAAGGGGGATTAAAGGATATGGGAACAGAGCAGGTACATGGGATTAGGACTATGGAGGATAAACAAAAGCAAGGACTGGTTGGACCGAACGGCCTGTTTCTATGTTGTAATTGATACATAATTCCCTTTCTCCCCTTCATCTCAAATTCCAGAACTGCCCCTGAAATTACCCCAACTCTTAATAATTGGCTGTACCACTAAGCTCCATAGTTTTCAATCACAAATAATTCTAGTAATTCTTGTTAATAGAGTTTCATTTTGTCTGGTGTAATTATCTTTGAAACCGTCACTCGTTAGCTCTTCCAACTGTGCTGTGTAAGTGATATAACAGTCACAGTGCAGAAATTGCATTTGGTGCCCCTGCAACTGATTTGCACCCCAGAATACACAGTACCATGCTTGATGATATTATAGTGTTATGTGCGCATGAATTATGCCTGCACAGATCCCGTAAGACTCTGAAACACATCATCCCCAAAAGTGGTGTGAACAGACTCTACAACTTCATTGCCTCTGCCCACACTCAAGGCAGTACCACTACTACACCAGCACTGATAGTGTGAAGTTGCCATTACTTAGTCTTTTAAGAACTTTTAATCTTTATAGTGCCACAAATGAATTAACTTGTCTTTTTGGAATTGGGTCACTGATAAGCTTACTTGGCCAGTGACAGCCTTTCCTGGTTTGAGGTGTTTTTAAGCATTGAAGATTGACATTATCATGTTTATAAAGTGACTACTTTGATTTTTTTTTCATTTTTGGTGTTCGATTAGCTGCAAAACTGGCTTTTAGAGCAAGGTTTCAAAGCTTAATATTGTGCCACCTCCAAATGGATTGTGGGAATCAGAACAAAGAAACAAATAGGTGTATAAAGTATAATCTTATACTGGATTTTTTAACATTAAAATTGTGGCTTTTACTGTAGGTTTAATATTACAGCAATAAAACTTTCCTGACTTTTATATAGTTTTATTACTGTAATATTAGTTTGTTTCAGCATCATGGTGTGTGAGCTGAATTTTTAAAAAATGTTTATGCTTGTCAAGGTAAGGAATGTTAGTGCTGGGAAAGAGAACACTTCCCATTTCAGGGACCCAATGTCAGCATCCAGTACTCCCAGTTCAGCCAGATACAGAATAAGGCTCCCTCTACTCTGCACTTACAATATGCCTCAGTTCCAACTTCAGAAGAGCACCCATTACATACTGATGAGGCATTTTTTCCCACACTAACTATTCTCTCTGAGTGGCCTTGCCAATTAGTGTCAGATAGGACGATGTATGTGTCTAAACCACTGCACCACCCAGTTTTTGTGATCCGAAAGCTTTAAAAAATAGGACCCAAACTGTGCTACAATTGGCTCATTGTGTTAACGAAGAGAGAATTGTTCATGATGAGCACAGATTAGCAGTTCAGCCTCAGAATATTCTATTGATTCTGTCATAGATTACAATGGGAAGTTTGAAACAACACAACCAAATCTGTAATCTATTGACAATAATCAACTAAGTTTTGCCTTTTCCCAAATAAACACTGGCTTACTGATCCCAAAATAAACTCATGCAATTTTGTACAATAAATCATTTTTGACAAATAAAAATACACTATACTGTTTTAATCAAGATTAGTAAAATTACAATATGGTCATCAAATAGTAGCTTATCATTTGTGTGACATGTGAATTTTGTCCCTGTTGTTGGTGTTATTTAAACTTCAAATGTTTTTTTCATCATCCAATTCCTTTTCTGGAGAGGTGAAAGGTCATACAAATTTCTTTAAACAGAACTTTATTAGTTCCTCCTTTGCACCCTAGGAGCTTTATTAATTGACTCCTTGAGTCTACATTCAAAATAAATGCTGAAGTCATGTGGAAAACATCACGCAGGCAGCAGACAAGCCACTTCTTTCAGTCTCTATTGTACCTTATCATTCACTTTAAAATGTTACATTCCTTATTTTGAGCTGTGTTCCCTGTTGCTATGTTCCACGCGAATTCCTATTTCTTTCCAGACAGATTCTAGAAGAAACACCTGTCTTAATTATTTGACACCTAACTCAGTTTGTAAGAACAGTATTGTCTCTTAAAATACATCAGTGGCTCAATGCTCATTAAAGAGATTTTTTCCCTTTTTCACTTACATACATTTTATTACCAAATTTCTTTAAAGAGCCCGTTTAAATTATCATGTACATTGACTTCAAATGACTGAGCAGGCCTCAAATATTGTTTTTCTCATTTTTAAGAGCATCTTTGGTCTGCCTAAGAATATTTTTAAATAAAATAGAATAAAGAAGTCGATTTTCAACCCAAGTGGGTTAAAATTGACCCCAAAGTGTTTTTAAAACAGACTGCTGAAACTGAAACGAATATAAACATTTTTCTTATTGTAATCGGAGGTGTGCATGAGGTCGATTATTAGTTGTTAGTATCTCTGTACAGAGGAACAACTACATGTAAATAGTTGGCAGGGACATCAGGGCAATTGTGAGATTTGGAGCTGGAGTTGGAGGCATAAACCAATACTAAGAAATTTGGAGAGGAATGTGTCTGTGTTACTATTAATTATAATTTAATCATGACACTTTCAAGTTTCTTTGACCTACTGACGCATCAGTGGGAAATATAGAAGTTGTACATGCTCTTATTTAAAGTTAAGTATAAAGTTACATAGGAACATAGGAACAGGAGTAAGCCATTCAGCCCCTCGTGCCTGCTCCGCCATTTGATAAGATCATGGCTGATCTGTGATCTAACTCCATTATTAAATTAACTAAATTATTAAAGTTAGTATTACATAGAATTACATGGAATGTACAGCACAGAAACAGTCCATTTGGCCCAACAGGTCCATGCCGGTGTTTATGCTCCACACAAGCCTTCTCCCTCCCTTCTTCATCCAACCCCATCAACATATCCTTTTATTCCTTTCTCCCTCATGTGTTTATCTAGCTTCCCCTTAAATACATCTATGCTAGTCATCTCAACTACTCCATGTGGTAGTGAGTTCCACATTCTAACCACTCTCTGGGTAAAGAAGTTTCTCCTGAATTCCCTATTCAATTTATTAGTGACTACCTTATATTTATGTTGCCTAATTCTGGTCTCCCCCACAAGTGGAAACATCTCTATGTGACCCTATCAAACCCGTTAATAATCTTAAAGACCTCTATCAGGTCACCCTCAGTTTTCTCTTTTCTAGAGAAAAGAGCCTCAGGCTGTTCAATCTTTGTATCAACCTAGTAAACTTTTTTGCACCTTCTCCAGTGCCTCTATATCCTTTTTACAATATGGAGACCAGAACTGTTCGCAGTACTCAAGCATAGTCTAACCAAGGTTCCATACAAGTTTAAAATACCTTCCCTGCTTTTCAATTCTATCTCTCTAGAAATGATCCCCAGTGCTTTGTTTGCTTTTTTATGGCCTTATTAGCTTGCGTTGCTACTTTTAGTGTTTTATGTATCTGTACCCCCAGATCCCTCTGCTCCTCTACTTCTTTTAGACTCTTATTTTCCAATGAGTATGTGGCCCCCTTATTCTTCCTACCAAAATGTATCACCTCACACTTATCTATATTAAAATTAATTTGCCAATTGCACACCCATTCTGCAAGTTTATTAATGTCTTCCTGTATTTTGTTGCAGTCCTCCTCAGTTATAACTTTACCTCCCAATTTGGTGTCGTCCACAACTTTTGAAATTGTGCTTATCTTTTATGTAAATGGTGAACAACAGTGGTCCCAGCACTGATCCTTGTGAAACACCACTTCCCACCTTTTGCCAGTCTGAGTAACTACCGTTAACCTCTACTCTCTGTTTTCTGTTTTGTAGCCAGCTTGCTATCCATTCTGCTACTTGTCCCCTGACTCCACATGCTCTGACCTTAGACATGAATCTACTATGCAGTACCTTATTGAAGGCCTTTTGAAAATCCAAATATATTACATCTACTACATTATCCTTGTCTACCCTTTCTGTTACTTCTTCAAATAATTCAATAAGGTTGGTCGTGCATGACCTTCCCTTTTGAAATCTGTGCTGACTATTCTTTATTATATTTTCGGTTTCTAGATGTTTTTCTATTACAATTATTGTTCAAGTAAGCCCTGAAGGCTCTGGGATTATAAACTAGTTACTTCACAATGGAATGAACTGAATTAAGTAGCACTAAAATATTTACAATAATATATATATTTATTATATGTACTAAAAAATCTCCCATAGCATTGCTCATGGGTGAGTCAGAGGATATGGCGAGTGAAATTTATCTTGGTGGGCTCATTTTACACCCCGCACGATTTTCATTTCCATACCTATGTATTTAATTTTTATCCCATACCAGTTTTAAATCTGAGAATACACAGCACACTGATGGAACAGTTGGAGTTAAGCGTTTACTTGGGAATTTCATCAAGGGTTCTCCCGATTGACTGCTATAACTCATCAATCAGAAGATCAACGGAATCCATGTTTACACAGTGTATCCAAGGTTTTCACCGATTTTTAAATAAAAGCATATCTCCTATGGTATTGCTTATGGTAAATTGGAAGTTTTAGAAGAACAGTGTATTATTGACATCAGCACTGGGAGAAGTCTTGGGAGCACTGAGAAGGGGCCTGAGATCTCCCTGTACTGGAATTGTCTCAGGGTCTATCAATATTTTGAGGATGGGAGGTCCCAGGGCCTTCTAGTGTCAGAAGGGAGTTCCCAGGGTTCTGGAGAGGGAAGTTCTGGGAACACTGGAGCAGCTTCCGGGATCTGAAATCAATCGGTGAGGTATCTTGGATTCTGGGAGCATGGGGAGAGGGAGGTCTCAGAATCTGAGAGAATTCTGGGATGAGGGAGCACTGGGAATGTGACTTAGAAGTTTCTGAGTACTGAAATTAGGTCCTGGGAGTGGGGGAGCAAATCCTGGGCTCCAGCAGGACTGGGGTGGGGTGGTTTAGAGCATTGGGAGGGGGCATTGAGTCTGGCAGTTTTGGGAGTTGCTGGGAGATGGTAGTACTGGGGGAGCAAGGTTGAACAGCTTTTTGAGGTAGGAGAGCCCAGGAGAATGGGATCCAAATTACCTTTGACCCCTTTCAAATCATCCCTCACCTCCCCTCCCCCCCCATTATGTTCCACACCCAACTCATCTGTAGTTCCTTTTACATCTTCAGGTACCTAAGATCGCTACTTTGCTCATTGTCATATGGTTCCTGTCTTTATGTTCTTGCCTTAAAGCACTTAAGCATACATTTTCTGCTTCTTAAAATTAATTGATGGAACATCATGGACTGAGAGTACATGATTTCCTGATATACATTCCCATTTTGTGGCAGGAGCACAAAAGCAGAACAATTGGTGCACTATAAGTGAGTTAGCCAACTTGTACTTTCTTCAGTAAACATAAATTTTCATAAACAAAAATTACCTCATAAGAAGCTCAAAAGCTTATTATTTATGTAGTTTCCAAGTTTTTGCATGTATAAAGAAAAACTCCTTCAGCCTCAAAATTGCTTCGGTAGGAAATTTTTAACTGATTTTTCAACAGCAATAAACATAAATCCATTCTTTATAGGCAATTTCACAGTTTATTTTCCTACCATCAACAAATAAACCACAATCACAGATATTATTGTTCACATGTTCTTGTTCTCAGGTGTTTTCTGTTGTTAATAAATGCAAGATGAGCCTGAAATAAAGCTTTGACAATTCAATCGTCAGTTCCTCACAAATCTTTTAGAAAAAGCAAATAAACTCTCAAACCCTCACAGGATAAGGAGACACACCCTTCAGCGCTGATTGATGCACAGGTTGCACTGTAGGAAATTCACAAACTATATATGCTCATTATGGCCAGATTGCATTCAGGAAAACTCTCAAACTGTACATGCTCAGGATACACGGATGTGGTTGAAAGATCTTTCCAACTTCTGTGAAGAAAAATATCCTGCCAAAGTGCAGGCTTTTGAGATAGGCTGAGGCCTTGAAGCAAAAACTTTAATGAAGGTATTAAAAGACACAAAACACACTTAATCATGCTATTTGTGAAATACATAACTTTAAATTTTTTTTATTTTGTTTAAATCTTATTTGATAATTTGGCAATTTCTGTTATCTGAGAAAAAATGGCAAATTAAAAAGCATTTTGACTGATTCGATTGACTCATCAACCAACAGTGACAGGCAACTAATTACACAGGGAAATTCTATTATAAGTGAGTACATAGGGAATTTCAACTTTAATGTTGACATAAAAGTGTAATTAAAGAGTCATGGTATCAGTAAATGAAGTTTGTGGACAGGATGTGCATACCTACACAATATTTTTAATATAATATAAATACATGTTACTTGTATTCTCCCATGATAATGTATGTATATAATCCCTTTTTATAGATAGTGGGGTAATTTTCATCTTCACTGCTTGGGCTGTAAGCTGGTGTAACGGATTGGCCACCTGTTGTTATATAACCCACACTGAAATCAATGGAGATAAAAATCAGGTGGGTTCTATAACGGGCAAGCGATCGACTCTACTAGACTACTGCCCAAACATCAAAGGTTGCATTCCACTGATTCCCTATAGTCTACCTGTGTGATGTTACTATTTACACCATGGGCGAAACCTTCAACTTTGGCGGGGGCGTAAAATGAGCAGTAGTGGATCAGTCACCCGATTTTCCTTTCCATTGAAGTCAATAGAAAGAAAAATCGGGCGGGTTGTATAACGGGCAGCCAATCCGCTACCGTTCGTTTTACACTCCCACTGTAATTGGACGTTCTGCCCCTTATATCCATTTGACACACTTAGATATTATCTGAAATATAATGGGACTGATGCCAAATGGTTCTTTCAGAAATGCTTGATGAAAGCAGTTGAACATAATTTTATTCAATTACTTTAACAAAATGGAGGAAGTAATTGGCAACACTTGTGAACATGTCAATACAATAATTTAAGCACAAAATAATGAAGTTAGGATGAGATTTGGAATTGATTTGTTTCTCAGTTTTGGCACCTTCCCTAAATAGAATGAAGAAAGCTACCATTCATTTATTTATTGTTAGCAGTAGTCCAAATTGACTAATATGCTGAAAGTTCTAAAAATGAGTATCTCTTAGTCTGTAATGTGAAGTACGTGCAATTACCAAAACTAAAAAACATATGTTACTCTGACTTTGTTCCCGTATCCCCAAACATGTTAGTTGCTAGGATCCACTGGAATGTGATGGCATAACCATTTGATTTCCTCTCTTTAAATATTGCTGTTTTTCCCCTGGCTCCATCAGTAGAATGCAATAACACAATGGAGACAGAGCTGCAGTGTGCACAGTGGGATATTCGTTTATTTCCCATGAATTGAATGGCTCAAACTAATATGAGAAACTAAGAATTGAATACAAACGAGACAGCATTTCTTGATTAACAGCTGTGGAGTTCAATTTTTTAATTAATTTTTTTTTTAGCTTATTTGAACTTTCAGACCTACATACAGCTGCCCAAAATAGCCAGCTCCAGACAAACGTGAGAAGATTGTGAATTGATCATTTCACTCAGCAAATGGACTTTGTCTGCAAAAGTGATGTGTATCTTAGCTATATTTTCCAGATTCGAGAAATAGATTTATATGGGGTCTTGAGGAGCACAGCAAGTTAGTTTTCTGGCCTGTCACCTCTGAGGTTCAATCAATCCCAAACAGATTAAATAAATTGTTCCCCTATCTTCCAGTTATTGAGGGGGTGAAATTAGTCTTGGCTGGTAGCGCAAAACAGGCAATAGCGAATCAGCCGCCTATTTTCACACTTCACCCGGTTTCTGCAGTAAATGTCTCCGCCTCGAATCTCTCCAGCTCAGAGTCATTGAGCTGGAGTGCAAGTTGGAGACACTCCAACACATAAGGGAGGGTGAGGAATATCTGGACAGTTTGCTCCAGACCTCGGGCACACCTCGCAGGGAGGTACAGGATCAGAACATGATTGGTGTGACCGATAGTGTACAGAGTAAGGGGAACCCAGGTGAGATAAAGAATGAGGATCCGCAGAAACTGATCCTATCCAACAGGTACAATGTACTTGCTACCTGCGAGGAGACGCATAAAAACTGTCAGAAGGGCATCCAGAATGCTGACCGTGGCACCCTGCAACAGGAGGCTATCCAAAGGGACAAGGATGAGGCAAAGTTTGATGTGGTAGTTGTAGGGGATTCAATAATTAGGGGGTCAGATATCATCCTTTATATGCAGGATTGAGAGTCCCACATGGCATGTTGCCTACCTGGTGCCAGGATGAGGGACATCTCAAACTAGCTTGAAAGGATATTTGAGAGTGAGGGGGAGGATGCAGTCATTGTGGTCCACGTTGGGACCAACAACATAGGAAAGAGTAGGCAAGAGGTCCTGTTCAGAGAGTACCAGGAGCTAGGAGCTAAATTAAAAAACAGGACTACAAGGATTATAATCTCTGGATTATTACCCAAGCCACATGCAAATTAGCATAGGGATAAGCAGATTAAAGAGGTGAACACGTGGCTGAAAGAATAGTGTGGGAAAGAGGGGTTCCATTTCATGGGACACTGGCACCAGTACTGGGACAGGAAGGAACTGTACCACTGGGACAGACTCCACCTGAACCAGGCTGGGTCCAGGGTGCTAGCAGAAAGGATAAGTAGGGCGGTCACAAGGACTTTAAACTAGTAAATGGGAGGGAGCACGCAGGTGGAAAAGGTAGTATAAAGAGTAATTCTAAAACAAACGAAAAGGAAGAGAGTAGAGCGATAATCAGCAATTATGCTTTAGGCACTATAGGTAAAGGGAAACTAAAAGATGTAAAGTAATTAAATCAGGAGAGAAAAATAAGAAATGTGTGAGAAAAACAACATTAGAGCAAAAGGACAGGTTAGTGTGTGTGGCCCAAATAAGCTTTCTTTATACAAACGTACGGAGTATAAGGAACAAATTGAATGAATTGCAGGTGCAAATTCAACTTAGAGGGTACAACATGGTAGCCATTACTGAGACATGGCTGCAAGACAGTCAGGACTGGGAACTGAATATACCAGGTTATAAGGTCTATAGGAAGGGCAGTGAAACTGGTGGAGGGGAAGAAGTAGCCTTATTAAGTAAGGATGAGACTGGTTCAGTGATGAGAGGATATAACGAGAGGTAAGCAGGCAGTGGAGACTATATGGATATAATTAAGAAATGGAAAAGGATTTAAGACTGTAGTGGGAGTTGTGTAAATGGCCCCCTAGTAGCAGCTGTGAAGTGGCAGAATGTATAAATGCAGAGATTAGACAAGCATGTAGCAAAGGCAAGGTGGTTTTAATGGGGGGTTTTTAACTTGCATAATGATTTGGATAAGTAAATGAGCTCATGTCAGAAAGGTAGCGAATTTCTTGAGTAGGTTCAGAATAATTTTCTGCAACAATGGGCTCGATTTTCAAATGAAACTCCGGGTGCGTGGGGGCAGGGGGGCAGTGAAAATCGTTAAAATCCGGAGCGGGTAAGGGACCGGCTCCAACCTGCCGACTTCCATGTCTCACACAGACGGATTTGTGTGTGCACAGGGTTCTGGAATCCGGATGTCCCACCGGCATTAAAACCGGTTGGATGATATTTAAAGAAGCAAATGCACCTCATTGAGGTAGTTAAGGTACTTTATTTGTTACATAGTAGGTAGTTACGATGATTTTCAACTTACCTGGGTGGCTTTCCCACAGCTTCCAATTCACACACGGTGAAACCAAGCATGAAGGGCAGGATCAGGCAAAAATAAACGAAGTAAATAAAATAACATTGCACAAAGTTAAAAAATATATAAACCTTCCTTTCAAACGATCTCACCTGCATCACCCTGCTCCAATGTCTGATGTCTCACTCTCCGATGTCTCTTCTCTGATGTCTCTTCTCTGAAGTCTCACCCCCGATGTCTCTTTTCTGATGTCTCACCCCCCGATGTCTCTTCTCTGATATCGCACGCCCCGATGTCTCTTCTCTGATGTCTCTTCTCTGAAGTCTCACCCCCGATGTCTCTTCTCTGATGTCTCACCCACCGATGTCTCTTTTCCGATGTCTCACCCCTCCCCCGACGATGTCCTATGTCTCCCCACAATCTTTGTACCCCCCCCCCCCGATCTTTGTCCCCCCCCGCCCACTCTCTGTTCCAGCGCTGGATGACGTCTCTCTCTCTCTCTCTTTCTCCCCCACTCCTCGGCATTGCAGCTCCTGTCGGCAGCCAGCCTGTCACTCAGGGTGCAAAACCCGGAAACAAGATTAATGAGCATCAATTACCTCACAATCGCGTGGGGAAAGGTAAGATTTTATTATCCAGGTTTGCCGTGGGCCCACTGACCCACCCCCACTGCCATCCCGCTGCCATTTAAAAATTGAGCCCAATATGTCTTAGAACCAACAAGGGGGCAGGCCATATTAGATTTATTAATGAGTGATGAGCCAGATTTAGTTAACAGCCTAACAGTGCATGAACATTTATCTAATAGCGATCATAATATGATCAAGTTCAATGTTGTGTTTGAAAGGGAGAAACCTGTATCAGCTTCTAAAATTCTAAATTTAGGTAAGGCTGACTTCAACGGGATGAGATAGAGACTGTTCACAGTAAACTAGGCAAATCTGTTAATGGGTAAAATGACAGAAGATCAGTAGAAGGTGTTCAAAAAAGAATTTAACATGATATGGAACCAGTTTATATCCCTAAGGGGCAAGAGCTCCACTTGCCAAAAGAAACAGCCATGGACGACAAAAGAGGTACAGGACAACATAAAACTAAACAAAAAGCATACAAAAATGGAAAAAATAGCACAGATCCTGGTGACTGGGAGAGATACAAAGAACAGCAAAGGCTGACAAAACAGATCGTAAGAGCTACAAAAAGGGAGTATGAAAAGAAACTTGCAAGGGATATCAAAACCAACGCAAACATTTTTTACAATTATATTAGGAAAAAGAGGGTTGTCAAGAGCAATGTGGGCCCTTAAAAACTGAGAATGGTGATATTGTAAATGAAAATAAGGAAATGGTGGACATATTAAATAATTACTTTGCGACAGTATTTACAGTAGAGGAAGAGGACAGCATGCTGGACACCCAAAGGAAACTAATTTTGAATCAGGGACAGGGACTCACCATAATTAACATAAGTAAATTAACAGTAATGAAGAACAGCACTAAAGAGTGACAAATCCCCAGGACCAGATGGTTTGCATCCCAGGGTTTTAAAGGAAATTGGTGAGAACATTGCAGAAGCCCTAACTATCATCTTCTAAAGTTCTCTTGATACATGAACCGTTCCTTTAGATTGGAAAATTACACATGTCACCCTGCTATTTAAGAAAGGTGAGAAAGGGAAACCAGGGAATTATAGACCAGTTAACCTAACATCTGTTGTCGGGAAATTACTAGCGTCTATAATTAAGGATAGAGTGACTGAACACCTTGAAAATTTTCAGCTGATCAGAGAGAGCCAGCATGGATTGGTAAAGGGTAGGTCATGCCTGATGCACCTGATTCAATTTTTTGAAAAGGTGACTTAAGTAGTGGACAGGGAAATGTCTATGGATGTTGTTTATATGGACTTCCAGAAGGCATTTGATAAAGTCCCTCACAAGAGATTGTTAGCTAAAGTTGAAGCCCATGTAATTGAGGGCAATTTATTGACCGGTTTAGGAAATTGGCTGAGCGGCAGGAGAGTAGGGATAGTGGGAAGGTCCTCAAATTGGCAGGATGTGACTAGCTGTGTCCCACAGGGATCTGTGTTGGGGCCTCAACTATTCACTGTAATGACTTAGGAACAGTATCCAGCAAGGTACGTCCAAAGAGGGAGGGATTACCAGCGAATGCGGGAAACCTTCATACCAACAGTGACAACACCTCCAAATAATTAATTGGATGTGAAGCATTTATGAGCTAACCTCAGGATGTGATAAGGCGCTATATACATATATATATACCCTTATCAAGAATAAGATAAAACTTATCTGAATCTCCGTAGGTGTATACAATCTTGTGGAACTTGTGTCTTAGCTACATATACAGGTCCTGATTTTGAGGGAGTGGGGCAATGACGCCCCAAAAATCACAGCCGCCCCATTCTCACTCCCAATCGGCCTGCTGCCATTCTGCTGAGGTCCTATCCCATGGTGGCCCAGGTGCCTACTGTTTCAGGCAGAAGCCTATTTATAATAAGCATATCAGGGTCCTATGCCGGTTGTAGGACCCTTTGCAACTTTGAGGTCCTAATGGGTAGAGCGTGCACCATTAACATTCCACCCATTGGTACTAGATGTTGAATGACCACTGTACGCCACTCAGAAGTCAGCTGAACAAGAGTTTATTCAGATTTTTGTTGGGCCAGGATGAGCATTCACGGTTCAGCGCTCGCAGTTCATTTCACATATTGGAATGAGGCCCAAGCATTCAAATGACTCTGGCTCTCTACGAGGACATCAGACGGGCAGCACGAGCGTACCTTCCACTGCCTGTCCCATGTTGTTAAGTGCACTTTGCAAGTTCCAATCGGCCCCACAGTTTGCCTAAAGCTATGAGACAAAAGTCAGTTGTAGAGAAACAAAGAAGTCACCACACCTCTTTTTCCATGTTATTAGGTGCACTCTGCAAGTTACCAATCTAAACTAATCAGGTCCAGTGAGTTAATGTGGATCTTAGTAATCGATTTCTGTAAGTAGGATGAAGGTGGCATTGCATATATTCCAAATGTGAGTATCCACATTTAAAAGATGAAAATTTTGTCCATGGGGTTGATATTTGACTGTTTAATAAACAGCACTTGTCTATTTCTGCACTCAAAACACTGACCTTATCAGTGTTTTAACGAATCATTCATTTATGTCAATCATATAACATGGCAAACTGGATTTGAAAAGGGCTCATTTTGCAATGTCTTTGGTGCAGTTTATTTACAAAAGACTGACTCAGAGGTTCGAAGCCATTTTCCTCATATGGGAAAATTAACTAAGAAGAATAGCCAGTCTATTTGTTCATTTTCTATCAGACAGAAGATCAGGGTGGAAAGGTAAATTGCATAGGGTAAAGTGAACAAGTTGAAGGAGTGACTGTTTGCATATGAAAATTCTGGTGTACACTAGTGGTCCACGATTTGTATTGTATGGTCTGCTCTGGCATGTGTCTGTGCAATCATTTCCCAGGTTGTTCATGTCTTATTATCGGGAGCTACGCTGCCCCAAGCTGTCTTCTAAAACCAGAGGACCATTCTGGAATTGTACTTGAGAAGAAGGAGTCTGCCTCTAGGTCTTTTCAAACCCGAGGCAGATGAATGTGGAACACCTGATACTGTACATTCTCAAAGAGATTGTATTGTTTCTCTTGGCATACATTAATTTGGAACAATTTCAAAAGTCACATCAGTTACAGTTACCACCCTTCTGACTTTGAACTTGACAGTTCAGTTTTTTGAGCAGTTTGGCTGCAATGTTTCTAAACTGTAAACCACATGAACACTATGCTTTTTAAAATAGAAGGTGTTTTTTGTATTTACTCTTTTGGAGTCGCTCCCCTAGTGGCTAAGTGAATAGCTGAACCATACCAATCAGGAAAGCATTGATCCCTGGGGCCTGATTTTAGCAGGCCTGCGGGTTTCCGGCGGGTTGGGTTTCGGGTGCGTGGCCTCCGCGCCCGGTGAAATTAGTGGGTTGCCCGCGCGATCGTAGCAGGCAATCCACTAATCGGAGCCACTTACCTGCTCGTCCGGGGTCCGTGCTGCTGGTCTGCGCGTCGGGCGGGCTGCGCATGCGCAGTACGATCTGTCAGCTGGAGGCTCTCTAGTTAAAGGGGCAGTCCTCCACTGACAGATGCTGCAATCAATGGAACAAATTACAGCATGGAGCAGCCCAGGGGGAAGGCTGCTCCCAGTTTAATGATGCCTCACCCCAGGTATCATCAGATGGGGTGAGGAGGAGGGGGAGGACAGAGATCTTCCACCCGGCGGGCGGGAGGAAGCGGCCTGCCTCTGCCACCAAGAAGGCCTGGCTCGAGGTGGCAGAGGGGGTCACCTGCACCACCAACTTATCACCCACCTGCATACAGTGCAGGAGGCGCTCCAATGACCACAGTAGGTCAGCCACAGTGAGAACACGTAGTCTTTCCCCTACACTCCGTCTGCCACAACACTGCCCCCACCCCACATCTCCTTCGGCATCGCCAACACTACTCTGTCACGTCACCCCTCATACCCACTCAAACCCCATCCTCATCTTACCTCCACCTACTCACCTCGCCAGTACTCACCCCGCCACTAACACACAACCCAATCCTCATACAATCTCATGGCTCTATCCCATACTCACCCTCTCGTGCATCTCCCTCACGGCCAGCCTCACTCAACCTGCCACCACCTGTGCTGCAGCCACAGGGCATGCATCACATATGTGCAGTAGGCAGCGTAAGACAAACGTGTCGTGAGCATGAAGGGGATGCACAAGGGTGTCTGAGGGTTTGCCATGGGTGTTACCTATATTGAATTTCAGAGCAACAAACATCACACATTATATTGGCACCACCACTGCCATGTCTCCGCGAATCCTGTCTGTTGTGTCCAATAATGCCCGCTCCTGGGTATCACTATGAGGACCCACCACTGATGCCACCCATTGTGTTACTGCAGAGTAGGTGCAGGTGTATTTGCAGGGCTCTTCCGCGCAGACGACTGAGAGACATCGGCGGTGTACCCGGCTGCACCCTGGAAGGATGCGGAGGAGAAGTTGTGGAGGGCAGTGGTGACTTTGGCAGCGACAGGTAAGCAGATGGTGCTGGGGCCAGGCAGGAGCAGCTCGGCATGAAAGAGCCTGCAGATCTCCACGACTACATGTCGAGTGAATCTGCGCCTCCGTGTGCACTGCTGCTCGGAGAGGTCCGGGGAGCTGCGCCTCGGTCTGTGGACCCTGTGGCGAGGGTAGTGCCCTCTGCGACGCATCTCTCTCTGCGGTTGCCCTCCCTCCTGCTGTGCAGGTGGGCGTGCAACAGCACCGTGTTGGGGGGCTCCACGTCTCTGCGGCGGACGGCGTGGACTGCGAGGCTGCTGGGGCTGGTCATGCTGTTCGTCCTCCGAGGGTGTCCACGCACCACCCATCTGGCAGGTGTTGGTCTGAGGGGTTGTGCAGGGTAGGTGGGTGGTTCCTCGGACTGGGGCTGCGGTTTCGCGTCGGTCTGTCCTCTGGCTTGGCGGGGGGTGGTGGGGGGCAGGGGTTGCCCTATGTGACACGGTGGCCTCCTGCGTGGGTGAGGGCTCTCCCCCCCACCACCCCCGTGGAGTGCACCTTGGCAGCTGCCACAGGCTGCTGGCTGCAACACGCCTGGTTGGAGGGAGACTGTTTCCCCCAGTGTGTGAAACACTCTGCGTTGAAGGTAAAATCCCACACTTCCTGTTTTGACAGCTGATTCAGCTCATTTAATGACCTCAACAAGCAAGGTAAGTACACTCAAGTGGAACCCCGCTGGCTTTAATTGCCTGCGGGATTCCCACCAGCGGGGGCCGCGCACGCAGCCCCGCACGTCATCGGGGAACCCGGAAGTGGTCGGGATCGTGGCGTGATCCGGTCACGTGACTGAATATCGGGATTTTCGGGGGCCCCCCGCTGGAAACCCACAGGAAACCCGACGGTAAAATCGAGCCCCTGGTCTTTGCTGAGTTGGCGGATCTCAGCTGGGGCAACAATAGAAGCATCAAAGTTGGTATGATTGACCAGGAGTTAGAGAAGGGAAAAATCAATCAGGGTTCTTGGTTTCGATCATTATTTAGCAACCCCACTGGAAGTGTGGATATAAAGTGAGGACAGGATCGGACTTGGCTGTCGTTCATCCCATGGTTTGCAGCAGACACTGTCAAGGATTGTACATAAATAATGGCCACTTGACTGAAATGCCAGGAGGTGACTGGAGATCATGAAAACAAACTGTAGCATGGAGCCAACTCTTTTAGGAGAGGAAAGAGGGAAGCATACGTTGCAGAGAAAATTGGCAGAGAAATAAATAAATTACCCCTGTGAAGTCACAGGCCCTACCTTGGCTTCATGTCAACCAGAAGATAATGGCGCTCCTCCTGATGACTTGATGTCCAATGATATTGTGGTCTGTGATTGGCTGCCGTAGACATTTGTGGGCTTTGTTGCTTTTTACATAATCCTTCACAACGATTTTTCTCAAACCACAATCCCTCTCCTTCGGCCTGCTCCTCACCTTCCCATTATTAAGTTTCAGACTTAACAAAAGGTTACAGCTTTAGAACCATTAAATGCTTCTGATTTAGATGCTTTTAAAAAAGTTTGATTCTGAATTTTCAGCCACTTCTCCCACCTGCAACATGTGTATGCTGTAGAAGAGTCTGACTGACAGATTGCTCTGCAATGGCCATCAGTGCTGTTCTATTGTCTGAAACTTGGCATCATATGAAAGGTTGTTGTGTTCCCTCCGAAACTCACAGCTAAATTCCTTACTAGTTATGTCATTCGCTTCCAGGATGTTCTCTACATATTTACTCTGCTTTCTCATCCTTTGTTCTGTCTGATTCTCTTTAAGATCTTCCCCTAGCAAGAAGTCAAAACCACAGAAAACTGAGGACTGCCCCCATGACTTTTTTTTTTGTTTGGAAGTGACCAAGGCTTCAGCTTGTATCACCACTTACTTGGTGATTTATGTAGATAGTTCTACCCATATTGTGGGAAACAAAATGCCAACATATATACATTACTCTAATATATATACTTTTAATTCTACTGCTATGCTTAATGCCATAAAATCTTGCAATAACTTTTATGCTGCTTAGTGCAGTATTGACATTTCCAAGTTTGGATGCTATTCAGTTAAAGGTGCTTTAATCAGCAGGACAGCCATATTAGTACTTGGCCTCCCTCCCATTCTTGCTTGGCGATCTAGCCTTTACACCTTTCACAAAATCACAGACCTGTCCTTCATGGAAAAGTTTGTGCAGAAAAATACCTTTGACCACAAGGCGATCAGCAAGTGGTCCGCACGTAAAGTCCTCGAGACCCTGCGGGAAAAGGAGATGGTGGATCCTGTCGGTTGGTCCCCCGAGCAGACTGTCAATGTCATTTGGCAGAACGCCTCATCGCCAGAGCTTTCAAACAAGCACCAAGACCTAGCTTGGCTGGTGGTGAGAAGGGCCCTTCCCGTCAGATCCCCGAGGAGGCTGCGGTGGAGACAAGACCGTCCCCATCTCCTTCTGGAATATGCCTTTGCAAAGAAGGTCTGGAGAGAGATGCAGTGGTATCTGTCCAGGTTCGTCCCGAGCAGTTCCATAACACAGGATTCTGTGCTCTACGGGTTGTTGCCGGGGACGCACACTGAGACGGACATCAACTGCTGCTGGAAGACCATCAACTTGGTGAAAGACGCCCTTTGGTCTGCCCGAAACTTGCTGGTCTTCCAGTGCAAGGAGCTGTCCTCGACCGAGTGTTGCAGACTGGCATATTCCAAGGTCCAGGGACGCACTGAAGATGGGTACGGCTGCCGTAAAGGCTCTGTGGGGAAAGACAACCATTTAAAGCCTTCTCGCCACTGTATACCGAGGGGCTGAAATCAGGGAAAAACCCCTCGGGCAGAATGTAAAATTCAAATTGATGTAATGAAATGTAATGTACCTGTAATGAATCTGTAATGAATCACCTGTATTGATTGTGATGCAATGAGGCACCCTAGAGTGTCATGAACTGTAATTATGTCCAATGTGTTCATTGAACTGTACTTGATGTAACCTGCAAATTGTATAATCTGTATTGTGTACGTTTGGAATGAGATATGACAACTGGATTGTATATATTGTTGCAAATTTTATGAATAAAGTATATTTTTTGAAAATAAAATCAGACTTTTAAAATTTAAAAAAATCACAGACTATACAGGAGATACTTTTCAACCCTACCACCCTCACAGGGATCTGCCCTTTATTTATTTTTATTGTTAGTGACAAAAATAACCCCTTCTCTTTCTTTTTGCCTTCAGCTGACTGGACAGAATATGGGAATAAGGCAAGTAGATGTAGCACCATCTAGTGGGATCTGTTTCAGTTCTATCTGACATGCTGTTGATATTACAACCCTCTTTTCTAGAGGTTAATTCCTGTTGAAGATCCATTTCATCCTTAGTTATATATATTAATTTTCATTTTCAACATCTTGTACCCATTACAACACATCTTAGTCTGCACCCTATGTCATGTTGTCAAGTGGAAAGAAAGGATGATTTCATCTTTTTATTCTCCAAGCTTGCTTTCCTGATTAGCTTATGTTCTGTACCCCATGCAGCAAATTATATCAACATGAATCACTGTTACACTGAAGAGAAAAAGGTTTGCATTATTTGTTAATTTTAAGGTAAATCTTAAAAGTGCCATGGCATACTTACTATGAAGAGCTAGCAATATAATTTTTAAAAAGATTTTAACGTACTTTCCTGTTAAGTATATAGTCCCCATAGCTAATAGAATTACATGGCAGTTTATCACAAATTGAAATTAACTACATTTGTTTGTATTTAAATTGCAGGAAGATGGATGCCATTGATAAGTATTTACAATTGAGACTATATTATGTAAATTTGAAGTAACTCCCAGAAAGATCTGAGCTCTCTCCTGCAGTTCCCTGATTATTTGGGCAAGTTATACAATTCAGTTAACCATAGGTACCACAGAAATATATGAAATTGCCACTGTTTATCTTAAACTTTCTGATCAAAGCTGGAATGCCAGAGTCAGCTTCTCTGTCAGAGATCCTGTGCCAAATTTTTGCATTCTACAATCAATGAGCTCAGACTTTTTTATTTGGCATTCTTTATTCTTTCTCTTGTAAAGATACAGGATCAGAGCCTGACTAGTTGCTGAATCATTTCACTATTTCTTTGAAAATTTTCACCAGGTTTGCAAGGGTTACTTGATGGTCAATTAATATTATTGTAGCCAATTAATCATTTAACCACAATTTGAATATACGTCTCCGTTAACAAGTGATTTTAAAATGTTTCATAATACATAATGATGCTCAAACAAAATAATGAAACCTGTTGATTTAATAAATTTATTAAAACAAAGAAATGGTTGGATTAAAGATCATTTTTAAATTTTCTGTATTTTGTATCTGCTGGGAAGAAAACTTGTGTGACAGAAACTCAAAGAAAAGAATAATAATACCTGCATTTATATAGCACCTTATCACAAAACTCTCAAAAAAATTCACTGAACAAATTACTTTTTGGAGTGTGGCGACTGTTGTTCTGTTGGGAAATAAAACCTGTTACAGGAGCAAACTGGTCTTTTAAGTGGACAGGAACAATCTTCAGGAATCATAGCTGTTTAGGCTTTGAAGTCCTGTGCCATGGGTATAATTGAAGCCCTGTGGCTATTAACGTTTTGACATAATAAATGCAAATAATTGTTTACAACCTCCAATTAGACATTAGCTGTAATGTCCTGAAAGCAATTCTGAATGCTGCAATTAGATTTTTTTTTGATGCAAGGAAATGTTTTGTTTGTTTAACATTTTATTTGTGCATTGGTTCCATTCAGCATTGTTACTTAAAGTGGAATTAATGTAATTACATTGCTCACTGTTCTCTCTATTCAATTAGTGTGAATGTTTCTCAGCTGTTTCTTTCTCTAGTTAGTTCAGTTAGTTAGGCCACCGGGGTCCTGTGGTCTTTTTCCCTGCTGACAATTATGGGTTAATGTTGTAATCATGAAGTTATTTGCCTAAATTTCATTCTTAATGGTACTTGTGGGTTTATCCTGTGGCAAATCTACCATTGCTTGTTTTCAGCAATTTCCATTACTGGCTGTCACCTCCATATATAAAATATGTAATTGTCCATCTGGGAAACTTTAACTATTGCAATAGCTGTTTTATCAGGTGAAGATGAAGGATCTGCTGGAGAAGTGGGAGCTTTGGTTATGCAATTCCCACATTACAACAGTGACTACACTTCAAAAGTACTTCATTGACTGTAAAGCACTTTGGTACATCCTGAGATCATGAAAGGCACTACATAAATGCAAGACTTTCTTTCTACTAAAAAAAGCATATATTGTTGATGGCTTAAGCTGCCACTTTAGGGACAGGCATCTTTCAAAAACATCTGTGTTAGCTTGGTTAGTTGGTATCGCCTCTGGGTCAGAGTGCTATGAGCTCAGATCCATAATCAAAGTTTGACCTCGTAATGTAAGCTGACCCTGCAGTGCAGTAATGCATTGTTGAGTGCTGTCATTTGAATGAGATGTTAAAGTGATTCAGGTGGACATTAAAGATATCAAGGTATTACTTAAAGAAGAGTAGAGAATTGTCCTGATATTCTGGCCAATATTCCTCCCTGAGCCAATAACACCAAAAAACTCAGATTAATCATTCAATTTATAGGTGTTTTGTGGCATAATAATTATGTATAATTACTGCTGCATTTTGCCTACATAGCAACAGTCATTGTATTTCAACAAGTAATTCATTGTGTGAAGCACTTTGAGATGTTTTGATGTGATAACTGCAAGTATTATGAACAAATTTAAAATGGAAGCCCTCTGGCCAGACTATCAAATGTGAAAATAGAGGTGATCAGTATTTCTGATGACTTACCTGGATTACCCCATACAGTCTCCTACAGAGAAGGGAAATTGTATAGTATCTATAAGGGAGAAATGCTCTAGAGCGTTGTGATGGAAATCATCAATGTTCATCACTGCAGAGGCCATAAAAATAACATATATAAAGAAACAATTGCTTATACCTTAAAAGTCTTTTGAGGGGGTAACTGAATTTATTGGATGAGCACTTTATAGCAAATAAAACTTTCCTGGATTTTCAGAAGGCACTTAAAAAGCCCCATAGGCGAAATGTCTTTCAAGAAGATTAAGGTGTATGAAATTAATGGCACATTAGCTAACTGGATTGAAAATTGGCTTGGCAGTAGGAAGCAAATGTTGCGATAATTTGGAAGAAAAACCCTGTCTGAGCAGATGTTTCTGGAATTCTGCAAGAGCCTGTTCTAGGTCACCTGCTGTATATGCTATTCAGAAATTATGTAGAGGTAGGTGCCACTTTAATATTCCAAAATGTGTTGATGACACCAAGCTATATTGTCAGATCACAAGTCTATGGAGATTAATGATGGGGATTTGACTAAATAAATGGACAAATGGATTTTAATGTGGATCTAAGTTTATGGACATTAGAATAGATAATATGAAATATTTACACAATGAAGGGATTTTATTTTGAAATGGTGTATAGGGATAGATTATAAAGTGCCTTTTCCAAAGGGAGAACAAAAGTGAAAGACAATGAATAGATCTAAATTTGACTGGGCTGGTGAACTGCAGCATTGGTCAAAGCCCATTCTGACAAGGAAACACCAGTACCATTGGGATCCCTCTCCCTCTCCCCTCCCGGGTTAACGCCACAAAAAATTCAGTGAGGATCTGCCCATCCAAATAGCATTTTATTTTTTTTTAAGAAAACAAAAACCAAACTAAATGGAGAAATCAGGACAAATAATACAAAATATGACAGGTGGTGCCTACCAGCCACGGTAAGCACATAGTGACCTGGTGGACACTACAAAGTAATCCTTAAAGGTCACCTGGCAAATGAAAGAAAGAAAGAACTTGCATTTATATAGTGCCTTTCACAACTTCAGGACATCCCAAAGCATTTTACAGCTAATAAAGTACTTTTGAAGTGTAGTTACTATTATAATGTAGGAATCATGGCAGCCAATTTTCACACAGCAAGATCCCACAAACAGCAATGAGATATATGACCAGATAAAGTTTTATTGATGTTGATTGAGGGATAAATATTGGCTAGGACACCGGGGAGAACTCCCCAGCTCTTCTTCAAAATAGTGCCATGGGATCTTTAACATCCACCTGAGAGGCAAACAGGGCCTCGGTTTAATGTCTCATCCGAAAGCATTTCCTCAGTACTGCAATCTCTGGAGTGGGACTTGAACCCAAAATTTTCTGACTCAGAGGCAAGAGTGTTATCACTGAGCCAAGGCTGACAAACTAATCTCCTGAAGAGATCCTGTTTTAAGTTAGGCCAGTGGAATTGGACTAAGCCTAACCCGACTGAGATACATCAAGTGCCTCCCTTTAAAGGTGGTCACCACTAAAAGTTGAGGAAGAGATGGCCTACCCCAACTAATTCTTAAACAAAACAAACAAAAGTAACGAAAACAATTTAAATTAAAACAAAACAAAACAGTACGGTTAAATAAAATCAAAATAAAAACACCACGCAGTTCCCATCAATCACAGAAAATATCCAGCAAGTTGGCAGACACTGTGGGCCCGATTTTAGCACCCGCTCTCGGGTGCGTTCTCGGCGGGGGGGCCTCAAAAATCGGAAAAAGGACGACCCCGACCGGATCCTGCCTCGATCCCGCCCACTTCCGGGTTCCGCGCCGGCGTGCGCGCGCAGACCCCGCAGGTGGGAATCCCGCAGGCACTTAAAGCCAGCGGGGTTCCACTTGAGAGTATTTATGTAGCTATTTCAGGTCATTAACTGACCTGATTGAGCTGTTTTTTTACCGAGTGTGGGATTTTATGTTGAACTGAGACTGTTTCCCATACTGGGGGAAACACTCTCACTCCCAACGGACGTGTTGCAGCCAGCAGCCTGTGGCAGCTGCCAAGGTGCATTCCACAGGTGGGGGGGGAGAGCCTTCACCAACGCAGGAGGACACTCCGTAACATTGGGCAACGCTTGCCCTCCACCACCCTCCTCCAAGCAAGAAGATTCACCGGCGTGGAACTGCAACCGCTGTGCGAGGACACACTTTTCTACTGTGCACAACCCCTCAGACCTACACCTGCCAGATGGGTGCTGCGTTGACATCCTCGGAGGACGAACAGCATGACCAGCCTCGCAGTCCACGCCGTCCGCCTCAGGGACGTGGATCCCCTCAACACGGTGCTGTGGTACATCCACCTGCACAGCAGGATGGAGGGCAACCGCAGAGAGAGATGCATCGCAGGAGGCACTGCCCTCCGCAAAGGGTCTACAGACCGAGGCTCAGCTTCATGGACCTCTCTGAGCAGCAGTGCATACGTAGGCTCAGAGTCACTCGCCAGGTAGTCGCCGACATCTGCAGCCTCCTTAATGACGAGCTGCTCCCGGATGGACCAAGCAGCATCTTCTTACCCGTCGCTGTCAAAGTCACCACTGCCCTCAACTTCTTCACCTCCGGATCCTTCCAGGGTGCCACGGGGGACATCACCGGGTTCTCTCAGTCGTCTGCACACAAGTGCATAAGGCAGGTCACCGATGGGTTGCTCCGCAGGGCCTCGCACTACATCAACTTCGCCATGGACGAGCGCAGCCAGACGGAGAGGGCGGTTGGATTCCATGATGTGGCTGGCTTCCCACGGGTGCAGGGTGTAATCGATTGCACCCACATAGCAATACGGGCACCTCCACATGAGCCAGGGCTGTTCATCAACAGGAAGGGGTATCACTCCATGAACGCCCAGCTCATCTGTGACCACCGCCAGAGATTCCTACACGTGTGCGCCAGATACCCTGGCAGCTGCCACGATGCCTTCATCCTCAGGGAGTCCACCGTCCCGCCCCTATTCCACGCACCCAACACCGGCAACGGCTGGCTCCTCGGCGACAAGGGATATCCCCTGCACACGTGGCTTATGACACCTCTGAAGAACCCCATTACCGAGCCGCAGCGTCGATATAATGACAGCCACATTGCTACCAGGTCTACAATTGAGCAGGCTATAGGGCTGCTCAAGATGCGCTTCAGGTGCCTTGATCGTTCCGGGGGAGCGCTCAAATACACACCATTCAGAGTGGGACGCATTATAGTTGTCTGCTGTGCCCTGCACAACATGCACATGGAGGACCATGCACACCCGCCACCCACATTGAGGACGACGATGAGGAGGAGGAGGAGGAGGAGGAAGAGGAGGAGTACGAGCGAGAGGAGGAGGAACGACCCATGGGCCGAACACTGGCTCACCTGCGTGCTCGTCAGGCCAGGGAGGCACTCATATGCCAACGGTTCTCCTAACATCACACTGTGTGAGGCGTTCACATATCATAACGTGCACAGACAAGGGTCCATACAGGCTCCCTCCACAGAAGAGTGGTGCCTGTACACCTGCACCCACTGTATTATGCCCAATGGGTGGGACCGGGTGTTCGTCGTCATGATGAGGCGCACGGAAGGGACCTATTGCACAAGCCGCAGAATAATGGACAAGAGGTGGCAGCATTGGTGAGAAAAATTGAGTTTATTGTGTGGTGCCAATCAAGGACTAGAAATAAAAAGATAACAAATCGTCAAACACCCTGGTGCAATCCCTGTGTGTTCTCAGAACCTTGGGTTTTCTTTTTCTGGAACCCCTACGTGGTGCTACCCCTGTGGCTCCAGCAGAGGTAGTGGCAGGTTGCTCCTGTTTGTGCCCTGACCGGGTAGATGCTTTGGGCCGACGCCCCCTGGGTTTCGGTGCCCGTGAGGGCACCTCCACAGACTGCTCCTCCTGCACCTGTGCAGGGGCAGACTCGGCCACCTGGAGAGGAGGGACTATTGCGGGCACTGGTTGAGAGGGGGGCAACGGGTGAGACGTGGGGGCACCTTGTGTAGCGTCCACACTTCCATTTCCCCGTTCACCATCTTCCCTCTCATGGCCAAGGCCCACATCACCCCTTCCACCCTGCTGGACGGCAGTTTGGATGACGTGTGTGAGACCTTGCAAGGCCACCTCCAATGTATCTGTCAACCTGTTTATGGCGGCAGAATGTTGCTCACCCTGAATCCGAACAGCCGTTGTGAGGGCCTGGATGGACTCATTGTTGAGCTGTGCGTGACGCTCGAGGGAGGCTAGCCTGTCCTCCACCGCAGACATTCCCGCACCTACCCGCGACACTATCTCAGAGATGCCTTCACGTCCCTGCGACACTATCACGGCGATACCCTCCTGCACCTGTGCCACCATTCCCCTCATGCAGGAGTTGGACTCCTCCATCCTCCGTGCGATTGTGGAGAGTGCGCGTGGCACCTCTCCCAGTACCTCGGCAATGTGCTGGTGCCCCTCGACGACTCTCCTTTTGACTGGTGGCCCCCTGGGTTCAGCATCTGGGTCCGGCTGAGCAGAGCCTGGAGAAGAGTGCTCCCACCGACGAGGACCCTCCGCGGCTGACCCTGCCACCAGGGTCTGCTCATGCTCACGTGTGCGCGGTGACTCACCATGTGCAATCCCAACTAACTGAGGGGGGGGACCCACCGAGGTGTGTGTATCTGCGCTGGTGCATGCTTGGCTCATGTGTGACGATGCACCCTCAGAGACCAGCAGGTCCTCTGAGGAATTGCCCTCAACGGACACGGCGCTCGCAGACGGCCCTGCAAGAGAACAGAGGGCAATATCAGGCATGTGACCAAATGTGGCGGTGCGGCATATGCCATGTGATGCTAAGATCATTCGCGATCATGAGTGCTGAGTGTCAGCTTTCCCTTACCGGCCGTTTCGCCAGACCCAGCCTTGCCATCCGCCACGGACAGGCAATGTAGCGTGTGGCTGATCTCCAACGCCTCCACCTCGGCGTCTGTCAGAGCCACCTCGTGTGGCGGGCCCCCTCCGGTGCGGGCCCTTTTGCGTGCGTTCTTGCAACGCTTCTCCTGTGAGGGCAAAACACAAAAACGTTATTGAGTGATGATTGCATTGTAAGACGCTTCAAGCATTGGTGTGAGTGGGTTGAGCGTGTGGCAGATGGATGGGAGGATGCGTGTGTCACATGGCCATCCCATTGTATGGGCATTGGGGTGTGTGGTAGTGTTCGAGTGGGGACAGGGAAGGTGGGTACGTGCAGGCACTGTGAGGATGATAGTTGGGTGGCTGTGAGGATTGGTGCGGGAGCGCTGTGGTGTCAGTGCAGAAGGGGTTGTGAGGTGTTTGAGGTGATGTGGAAGACGGAGTGAGGCAGAGTGCGTTAGTGTACTCACTTTCCCGGACCTGGTGAGGTCATTGAATCTCTTCTGACACTGCATCCAAGTTCGGGTGGTGTTGCCCCTGCTGGTGACCTCCGACGCCACCTCCTCCCATGCCTTCTTGGTGGCAGAGCCAGGGCACCTCCTTCCATCACTTGGGAACAGCTTCTCCCTCCTCATCCGGACCCCGTCCAGCAGCACCTGGAGGGCGTGGTCCGTAAATCTGGGAGTAGCCTTACCCCTGCCTTCCTCCATGTTGCCTGGACTCTTGGTTGTGGCTGGAGGGGCTTTGGTGGACTGCCCCTTTAAATGGAGCTCCACCATCGCTCAGATGTCACTGCGCATGCGCAGCCCGCCGGCGCGCAGCTGAGAAGTGGAGAACCCGTAACTGCCGGCTAATTGCCTCAATTATCCCGCGATCGCGCGCGCAACGCACTCAATTCGGACGGCGCGTTTTTCACGCGCCCGAATGACCACCCGCCGAGAACCCGCACCCCTGGTAAAATCGGGCCCTGTATGTTGGTATTCAAGGCTCACCTGGGCATGAACTACAGCTTGAAGCATAGTCAAGCAGATGGAGGACTGCAGATTTTGACAGGTCCAGAAGTAGGTGCAGCAGGAGGTTCTCCAATGTGCTTCACTTGTGCACTGGCGATGAAAAATAAACAGAGTAGGACAAAAATTAAAAGCAGCCCCCAAATAATGAAAGAGGAGGCACTGCACGTAGAGATGGAACACAGGCTCCTCATCATTATCAAATTGGGAAATCTGTGAAACAGCTCATCAAGCAATTGCAGGTCACTACATAGTGTAACATCCTCCACCCTATATATCAATAGATCTCCCATGACATTGCTCGTGGTAAATTGAATAATTGTAAACAATTTTACAACACCAAGTTATAGTCCAGCAATTTTATTTTAAATTCACAAGCTTTCGGAGGCTTCCTCCTTCCTCAGGTAAATGTAAACATTTACCTGAGGAAGGAGGAAGCCTCCGAAAGCTTGTGAATTTAAAATAAAATTGCTGGACTATAACTTGGTGTTGTAAAATTGTTTACAATTGTCAACCCCAGTCCATCACCGGCATCTCCACATCATAAATTGAATAAGGCACTGTTTAACAATGACAGAAGTGTTATTCTGCGACCTGACATCTTTCCAAGTTTACATTTTGTTTGGTCAGGGAACTTGGCAGATTGGAATTTGCTCATTAGTTTCAGGCTGTAGCTGAGAAGATCCAGAAATCTCAGATTCTTTTGCATTTGTAACAAAGTGTGATATCTGGGAACACTGATATACCATATTTAATACATCACATGGTGTATCTCTTGTGGTGTTGGACTTTTGTTACGTGTTATTTCAGGATTTTGTACCAATATTTTCGCCGATTGAATTCTGTGACTCCATTTATTTTTCTGTGAAAACTGTAAATCAGCGGCCTTGATTATTATTGTATATTCCTTTGCCCATGTAACCAATCTTAATCTTTTGCTTTTTAAAGCCTAGCATTTAGCAACTCGGGGAGGGGGATGTCGGGATGTTCGGGAACATCGGGTCGCACTGAAGTGCGGTCTTGTAGTCTGGCAAAATTATGGAGAGTGCTGGGTAGGTGGGGCTGTTGGGATTTGGCAACACTGGTTGGAAAACCTAAGCTTTGGCAAAACTCGAGTGGGATGCAATTGAATGCGCATTTGGTTCACATGGGGATCCTTGAATCTGGTCACCTTGGGACAGAATCCTGGCATCTGTCAGCAATGGGCTGGGTTGTGGTGGGGGGGGGGGGGGGGTGAGGGGGGGAAATTCTGGTGGCAGAGGGCAGGAGGGGCAATTCCCAGGGTCTGATTGCACTGCAGCACAGATCATGTAGGCTGTCAGCGCTGGTTAGGGTACAGGACATGGTGGCACAGAGTCTGGTGGTACTGGAGCAGGGCCTTAGTGTCTGATAATACTGGGGGAGGCAGGCCTTAAGATCTGGCAACATTGGGAGGGAGGGTAGCGGTGGCCGGGAGGGAGGGTAGCAGCGGCCGGGATAGGGAAGGGTAGCGGCGGCCGGGATAGGGAAGGGTAGCAGCCAGGATCGGGAGGTTAGCGGCCGGGATTGGGAGGATAATAGCGGCAATCAAGGAAGGATCCAGGTCACGATCGGGGGAGAGGTCGAGTTTGAGATCGGCAGGAGGCAGCACTCCTGCTCCTCCCGGCTCCACATTCAGGTAAGTGTATTTTAAGCTTTCACCTTGTTGCTTGCAGCCTGCAGTGGTCCCTTTAAGAACTGCCTGTTAAGCCGCATGTAGACTTAGTATTCCTGAATGCAGCCGGCCCGGAGGACAAACCAATATTGCAGAGCAGGTTTCAAACAGGTGTAGGGCCTCTTATTTGAATATGCAAAGGGTTTAATGCCTGGATGCCTTTTTTTTTAAACCTACACCAATATAGAAGGCAGCACATTTCCTTTTAGCACCCGAAAAACGAATGCGGCGCAATCCAGTTTCTAGGCCATTTTGTTTAAAGAAGGTATATATTTAATATTTCATAATATAAATTGTGAGTTATCATGAAATAGAACATAAATGGATGAATACATTTTTCAAATTTTTCCTTTCAGTTTAATAGCCCTACAAACTCCTCTGTCCCCCACAAACTCTGACTCTGGCCTCTTGTGCAACCTTCTTCCCTTCACCCCACCATCGACGGCTGTGCTGTCAGCCACCTAGGCTCTACGCTTTGGAATTCCCTCCCTAAACCTCACCGCCTCTCTACTTTCCTCTCCTTCTTAAAACTCATTTCTTTGACCAATCTTTTGGTCACCTCTCCTAATATCTCCTTCTTTGGCTTGGTGGCCATTTTTGTCTGATTATGTCTCTGTGAAAAGTGAACTGGGACTTTTTTGGCATTTAAGGCCTCGACCTTTCCTTGACTGCCGCTGTTACTCTCCCAATCCTGGCCACTAACCTCACAATCCTGGCCGCTACCCTTCCCTTTTCAGGCCACTGCTACCCTCCCTCCCGGCCACTGTTAACCTCCCCCCTGGCCACTGCTACCCTCCCTCCCGGCCACTGCTACCCTCCCCCCTGGCCACTGTTACTCTCCCCCGTGGCCACTGTTACTCTCCCCCCTGGCCACTGTTACCCTCCCTCCCAGTGCTGCCAGATCTTTTAGCATTTGACATAAATACAAGTTGTTCCTGTTGTAGATATTATTTACTACATGACTCCCAGTTTCACCATTTGTTTCTGGATCATCTTGTATGTTAGAATTATTTGGCTAAAGTGATGGAATCTTTTTGATTGTATGGGAGGAAAAGTAAAATCTTCCCAGGATTTTTAAAACAGCCCAAAATAATTCACTTACGAGATAATTAACCCAATAAATCCATTCCAATTTATAGCTATCAGACTATCCGAGCAGTAGAACTTCTACACTAACTAAGATGAAATGAGATAAAAGTTTTTTTATATATTGCTTTGATAAATAACAGTAATTTTACACAGAAATCTTCTTGTTATCAAGGGACTAATAGATTCGCCAGATATAATTTGTCATCTCCTGAGGAGAGGTTAAGGGCTAAGAGCACAGATTCCTTTGAGCTGGCTCTCTGCCACTGTGTCATCTGTCCAGGACTAATCAAGTTATCATATCAACAAATCTCCCTCAGTCACAGACTTCAGTGGCTGGGTTTTGAAAAAAATTTGATAGCAGCAGCGCAGACAAATTTCCATCAGCAGGATGTTGGAGCTTTCCCGCCTGGCTGTATGAAAAGTACCTGTAACCTCCGCACAACCTCTCCTCTCCCTCACACTGAGAGTTCACTTCACGTGAATCTCATGCTGCTCATCATCAGTCATCAGCCTCTGATTAGGCCACGGCTACAGAGAGAGATGCTACTTCTCTTTCTCATCACTACACATACACCATGAAATATATGCACGTTTCAATACTGAAAGAAAAATTGAGTTAATTAAGACTCTCAAACAATAACGTTAAAAAAATTACAAAATGGCATTTCTGAGGGGTAAATTTTTGTCATTTTAAGATAATTTCTTCCCTTCACCCTTTTTCTCAGTTTCTGTTACACATACTATCCCTGTCTAGGGGACATGCAACCTATTCCCTGCCCTCTACTAATGCTTTTTTAAATTAGTTGGGTAGAGTATACTATTAGCATGGTGTGAGGTGACTCCCTTTAATTACTTTCCTCTCCTGTGAAGCATTATGGGCGGAAAACCCGTATCCTGCCATTCAGTGATGCAGGTGGCACCAGCAGCAAAATTACTATGGTAGAGCATATTTTCTCAAAACAGGATTTTTGACTCACCTATTTTCCTACCACTTTGTGATAAATAATTATCCAGTGTTAATCATGAGACTGGGAGTGGAACCTTCTGAGGCACCCTCCCTCCCCCCTCCCCCCTCCCCCCACCCCCCACCCCGGACAATTAATGATTGTAAATCATGAGCAATGCACTCTAGATTTTCCAGTAAGGAGCTCACTGCATGCTGGGCCATGCCCATGACAGAGTGCCTTGGAAAATTCCACCCAACCGCTCAAAAAGTTGGCTTGGATTTTATGGCTTTGATTGCACTAATTTGCTCTCAATATGTGACACTCCACAGAAATACCTTAGGTTTCCTCATCTGGTAATTTTCATTAGTTTTGTTTATGCTAATCGGAGGAAAAATTAATCATCATGTGAGTGCTGGCTTCAATCATAGAGATTTCTAAGCTTTTTGAAGTCAACTGTGCTCTACGTATTTTTATATGTACAATATATTTTCTGCTTTTTAATTCATTCGCTGGCCTGATAAGTTAGTGTTAATGTTAGTGATACTTTGGGTACTTTTGCCAATATGTCGTTAAAAAGATACTAAAACCTACAAGTTAATGATGGGTATTTTTTGTTCCTATCTCCTTGTATTTTCAGATGAAGAATTGTAGTTTCTAAGTTAACAAGTTGCTGTGCTACATTAGAAATTATTTAGGATTATTTGTAAGGCAACCTCGTGGAAATCCTTTTTTATTGAGACTTTTGAGCTCAAGTTGGCTTTGTCTGTTCTCGGTCAGGTTTATACATGGAACACAAAGCAGAAGCAAGGCTGAACTATCTTGAATGGAGGAAAAGCTGAGCGTATCCAGCATGGCCCTCTTGAATGCTAACCAGTGCTAGAGTAACATTGATTATTGTGAAGTAGTGTGTAGTACAGGTCATTCAGTTCAGATGGAAGCAAATGAATAATGGGAAACTACCAGCAAGAGAAGAAACATTTGGGGAAGACAAAAGATGATGGACAAAATCCTGATCTATTTGGAAGTCATTACTGAACAGCAGTTGAGTAGACAATCAGGTCAAACAAAAAGTTTATTATAGCTTACAATGATTGTATTCTGTGATGCTTTCGTTCTGTGCAGCATCTGGCATTCAGGGTGCAAAGTGTTATGGTATGGGTTCCATACCTCCAAACAACCTCCATTAGGAGAATAAACATGTGGTTTAACAAAGTGCAGACTGAGATAAAGTTTAAAAAGCCTGGTACAGTTTTAATGCATTTGTATTATTTTGAAACTATAACAAATGGTTGATACAAACTTTGAATTCCCTACCAGCTGATCCGCTTATTAATGTTATTCCTATCTATAATAAATTAAAAATGGTGATTGGTCTCAGAATTCCAATGTCACTTCAGCTGTAAGTGGCACTGTCAACATAACGTAATGTGACAATTTGGAAACGCGGACACCATCTAAGATTAGTGACAGTCCAAGCAGTATAATTGAATGAATCCTCAATCTAAGCAAATAAAGTGGCAGAGCAGTGAAAATCAATAGAAGTCTGTTACTCAGAAAAAAAAGTAACCAAATGCAATATGGACAGCTGAAGATGAAGAGATAAGGACACACTCCACTTAACTAAGTGCAAAGAGCTTAGCTGCAGGTTGGCAGAGTCGAGGCTTAGAGACCTTCAAGTGTGCACTGGGGCACTGGTTGAGTTTAACCAGCTAAAACCATGCAGCTTGCCACTATAAAGGTCTGCTAAGCTTTGTGCTGCTCGTCCTGCTCGAAACAGTTTGCCTGTTTTTCCCTCCCCTCCTCTGTTTTAAGATTCCACTAAAATGCTTGAACAGAATTGAAAAATAAAAGATGAAGAGAGGCCCCAGCCTGAACATTGACCTATCTGTTCTCTCCACAGATGCTGATTGACTGCTGTGTGTTTCTAGTTTTTTCTGTTCTTGTTTCTGGATGATTTTCGTTAGCTGAGGCCAGAGATAATGAGCAGGATTTTAATATGCCGGTGGGAAGAGTCCGGATGGGGGGTGATTTGTGGGTGCGAAACCCAGAAGGGAAGTAGAAGCCTCTTCCGGGTTTCGTGCCCAGCAGCCAGCCTGATGGACAGGCTGGCTACCAATAGGAGCTGCACATCCGTGAAAGGTGGGGGGGGGGGTCTCGAGAGAGAGAGAGACCTCATCAGCAGTTAGGATAGAGATGGGGGGCCAGTAACAAAGATCAGAGTGGAGACATCGGATATCGGGATCAGAGTGGAGACATCGATCTTTGGGATCAGAGTGGAGACATCGGACATCGGGATCAGAGTGGAGACATCGATCTTTGGGATCAGAGTGGAGACATCGATCTTTGGGATCAGAGTGGAGACATCGGACATCGGGATCAGAGTGGAGACATCGATCTTTGGGATCAGAGTGGAGACATCGGACATCGGGATCAGAGTGGAGACATCGATCTTTGGGATCAGAGTGATGACAACGGACATCGGGATCAGAGTGGAGACATCGATCTTTGGGATCAGAGTGATGACAACGGACATCGGGATCAGAGTGGAGACATCGATCTTTGGGATCAGAGTGATGACAACGGACATCGGGATCAGAGTGGAGACATCGATCTTTGGGATCAGAGTGATGACAACGGACATCGGGATCAGAGTGGAGACATCGATCTTTGGGATCAGAGTGATGACAACGGACATCGGGATCAGAGTGGAGACATCGGACATTGGAGATTGTGGGCGGGGGGGTTTCAGGCAGCATCGTTTTTAAGGTATGTTTATTTACTTTTTTTTACAATGGGAAATGTAATTTTATTTAATTTATTTAGTCTATTTTTCACTGATCCAGCCCTTCCCACCTGGTTTTACCAGCCGTGAATCAGAAGCCGTGGGAAAGCCGCCCAGGTAACGTTAAATTTTTTTTTTAAGTGTCCAATACACAAAAAATAAACTACCTTAAGTACCTCAATGAGGTACATTTGCCCCTTGAATTATCGACCCGCCGGATTTAATGGGGCAGGGACTTCCTGGTGACTGATGTGCGCACACACACAAATTTCCCTGAGTCTCATTCAAATATGTGCGGGATGTTTGTCCGCTCCCAAAAACAGCGATTTTGATTGCCCCCCCCCCACCCCCAATCCACCTGTCTTTTCCTTTTAAAATTCTGCCCAATGAGCTCAGAACAGACTGGAAATCAAGCTTGTGACCTAAGTCTATATGGCTTAGTAGAACACTTGGATTCAGTTATCCACTGGAGCACTAAAAGAAAGAAATAACTTTCATTTATATAGCACCTTTCATGACCTCAGGACATCCCAAAGCACTTTACAGCTAATTAAGTGCTTTTGAAGGAAAAATCAACTGACCCAACATTTTATTAATTCTTCAGTTTAATCCGCTGATATAATGGGCTCTATTTTCGCACTCGCGATCGGGTGCGTTCGTGGCGGGGGGGCTGCAAAAGTCCAGGATTCCCGGGGCGGGTCCGGAGCCTGGCTCCAACCCGCCCCATTTCCGGGTTCCCCAGTGACGCGCTCACATGTGCACGCAGCCCCCGCATGTGGGACTCCCGCCGGCAATTAAAGCCGGCAGGGTGCCACTTAAAGTACTTGAACAGGTACTTCAGCTTGTTTACAAACCTGATTGACCTGATATTTTAGGAGGGATCGGATTTTGCAATTAACTGAGACTGTTTCCCGTACTGGGGGAAACACTCCCAGTTGAAATGGACGTGTTGCAGCCACCAGCCTGTGGCAGCTGCAAAGATCCATTTGACAGGTGGCGGGGGGAGACCCTCACTCATTGCAGGAGGCCACTCTGTCACTTTGGACAAAGTTTGGCCCCCACCACCCTCCTCCTAACAATCCAATGCATAAACTTGCACACTTACCCCCGTGTCCAGACACATTTACCTACCTTGCGGACCCCCTCAAATGCATATCGTCCTGATGGGGGCCGCCGTAGCTGCAGTCATGACCTCCTCGGAGGGTGAACAGCATCACCAGCCTCGCCAACCACGCCGTCCACCTCTGACACGTGGGGCTCCACAACACAGTGCTGTGACACATCCACCTGCACAGCAGGAGGGAGGGCAACCGCAGAGAGAGATGCTTCGCAGAGGGCACTACCCTTGCCACAGGGTCTACAGACTGAGGCTCAGCTTCCATGGACATGTAGTCGTGGACATCTGCAGCCTCCTTCATGCCGAGCTGCTCCCAGCTGGCCCGAGCACAATCTTCTTACCTGTCGCTGTCAAAGTCACCACTGCCCTCAACAACTTCTCCTCCGCATCCTTCCAGGGTGCCACCGGGAACATCGCCGATGTCTCTCAGTCATCTGCACAAAAGAGCCCTGCAAATACACCTACGCCCACTCTGCAGTGACACAATGGGTGGCATCAGTTGTGGGTCTTCATTGTGATCCTCAGGAAAGGGCATTATTGCACAAACCAGACAAGATTTGCAAAGATGTGGCAGTAGTGGTGACAATATAATATGTAATGTGAATTGATCAGAAATCAAATATAGGTAAACACCATGACAAACCCTCAAACACCCGTGTGCATCCCCTTCATGCTCACGACATGTTTGCCTTACGCTTCCTACTGCACATATGCGATGCATGCCCTGTGGCTGCAGCACAGGTAGTGGCAGGTTGAGTGAGGCTGACTGTGAAAGAGATGCATGAGAGGGTGAGCATGAGATAGAGCCATGAGATTGTATGAGGATTGGGTTGAGTGGTAGTGGCGGGATGAGTACTGGCAAGGTGAGTAAGTGCAGGTAAAATGAGGATGAGCTTTGATTGGGTGTGAGGGGTGATGTGATAGAGTAGTGTTGGCAGTGCAGAAGGAGATGTGGGGTGGGGGCGGTGATGTGGCAGAAGGAGTGTAGGAGAATGAGTAAGTGTACTCACTTTGGCTGACCTACTTAGGTCATTGAAGCGCCTCCTGCACTGTATGCAGGTGCGCGATATGTTGGTGGTGCTGGTGACCTCCTCTGCCACCTCGAGCCAGGCCTTCTTGGTGGCAGAGGCAGGCCACTTCCTCCCGCCCGCCGGGGGGAAGATCTCTGACCTCCCCCTCCTCCTCACCCCATTCAATGATACCTGGAGTGAGGCATCATTAAACCTGGGAGCAGCCTTCCCCCTGGGCTGCTCCATGCTGTAATTTTTCCTATTTTCTGCAGCATCAGTCAGTGGAGGACTGCCCCTTTAAATAGAGCTCCTCCAGCTGACAGACCTTGTTGCGCATGCGCAGTCCGCCCGCCGCGCAGCTTACCAGCGGGAAACCCAGAACCACAGGTAAGTGAATCCAATTATCCTGTAATTGCATGCGGAGCACCCCGATTTCACCGGGCGCGTTACCCATGTGCCCAGTCGACCCCCCGCTGAGAACCCACCGCCCTCCTAATATCGAGCCCAATGTGATTGTTAACAGATTCAGGGTAATTTCTGTTGTAATGTAGGAAATGTGGCAGCCAACTTGACACAGCAAGGTCCTACAAATAGCAATGTGATAATGACCAGATAATCTGTTTTACTGATGTTGGTTGATGGATAAATATTGGCCAAGACACTGGGAAGAACTCCCCAAGGTGAGCTCTGTTTTTATCTCTAAATCTTTTATACGTGTGTGCTCTGTCTCAATCTCATTCACACTCTCCTCCTTTTTGCTTGTTCGGTAACTATTTCTTTGCTGCTTGCCTGCTTTTTCTAAAGCTAAAAGCTGAAAGCATGTTTAAAAGAAAAGGCGTAAAACACTCATGCTGGATTTGGGGTAGCTCTGCAGTGGAATTTACAACATGTCAGTGGTAAAATACATGGAGACAAAGCTCAGTGCTGTGTCAAGTATGAATACCGCAAATTACAATCACCCTTTAAACAGAAAGCAATAAAAAGCTGTTCTTGTTTATCTTTGACTTTTTCTAGATATTGTTAAAAACGTGTGGTTCACTGGAACTCCCTCCTAATCCCTGATTTATACAAGAGCATACCCTTTTCTTTTGAACTTGGAAGTAATGCATAAGCGTGCTTCACAACTTCTGTCAATTGTCCTATATTCATTTTATTCGATTGTTAGACTTGTCTCTTAGCCTTAAAGCTTAATTTACTCCTTCATTTCCCTATTTGAACTGACCCAACATTTTATTAATTCTTCAGTTTAATCCACCGATGTAATGTGATTGTTAACAGATCCAGGGTAATAACTGTTCGGTCAAAACAGTTCACTCTGATAATAATAGTCACTTCACATGGTATTGTACATGTCAAAAATAATTATATAAGGACGACAGGAAGATACTCAAAAATACTGTCAGATGTCTAAAAGCACTTAAAGGAAAATCAATTCAGTCATTAGTACAGAGACTTTCAGCACTCTCTAAAGGTAATTCTCCTTATTTGAAATAATGTACCTTTATGGATTGTTAAAATTGTTGTAGCATTTTATTCAAAACTTCATTTAATCATCTACTTAATGAATCCTCTTAAAAAGGACAGATATTTTTTCCACGCACAGTACCATTTTCATGATCACACTGAGAGCAAGAAAGGGAAACAGAAAGAAGAATGGAATTCAATCAGAAAGACAGAGAGAAGGGATGGAAGGGTGGAAATTGCAGTGATGCTGGCCATAACCTTCCAGTCCTCCTTAGATATGGGGGTGGTGCCAGACGATGGGAGAATTGCAAATGTTACACCCTTGTTCAAAAAAAGGTGTGAGGATAAACCCAGCAACTACAGGTCAGTCAGTTTAACCTTGGTGGTGGGGAAGCTTTCAGAAACAATAATACGGGACAAAATTAATAGTCACTTGGACAAGCGTGGATTAATAAAGGAAAGCCAGCACAGATTTGTTAAAGGCAAATCATGTTTAACTAAATTGATTGAGTTTTTTGGTGAGGTAACAGAAAGGGTTGATGAGGGAAATGCGGTTGATGTGTATATGGACTTTCAAAAGGCGTTTGATAAAGTGCCACATAATAGGCTTGTCAGCAAAATTGAAGCCCATGGAATAAAAGGGGTAACGGCAGCACGGATGCGAAATTGGCTAAGTGACAGGAAACAATGGTGAATGGTTGTTTTTCGGATTGGAGGTAGATATACAGTGGTGTTCCCCAGGGGTCGGTACTAATATCGCTGCTTTTTTTAATATATATTAATGACTTGGACTTGGGTGTGCAGAGCACAATTTCAAAATTTGCAGATGACACAAAACTTGGAAGTGTAATGAACAGTGAGGAGGATAGTGATAAACTTCAAGAGGACATAGGCAGGCTGGTGGAATGGGCGGACACATGGCAGATGAAATTTAATATAGAGAAGTGCAAAGTGATACATTTTGGCAGGAAGAACAAGGAGAGCCAATATAAACTAAATCGCACAATTCTAAAAGGGGTGCAGGAACAGAGAGATCTAGGGGTATATATACACAAATCTTTGAAGGTGGTGGGACAGGTTGAGGAATCAGTTAAAAAAGCATACGGGATCCTGGGCTTTATAAATAGAGGCATAGAGTACAAAAGCAAAGACGTTATGTTGCATCTTTACAAAACACTGTTTCGGCCACAACTGAAGTATTGTCCAATTCTGGGCACCACACTTTAGAAAGGATGTGAAGGCCTTAGAGAGAGTGCAGAAAAGATTTACTAGAATGGTTCCAGGGTTGAGGGACTTCAGTTACGTGGATAGACTGGAGAAGCTGGGGCTGTTCTCCTTAGAGCAGAGAAGGTTGAGAGGAGATTTGATAGAAGTGTTCAAAATTATGAAGGGTTTAGATAAAGTAAATAAAGAGAAACTGTTCCCATTGGCGGAAGGGTCAAGAACCAAAGGACACAGATTTAAGGTGTTTGGCAAAAGAACCAAAGGCGACGTGAGGGAAAACCTTTTTACGCAGCGAGTAGTTATGATCTGGAGTTCGTTGCCTGAAAGGTTGTTGGATGCAGGTTCAATTGTGGCTTTCAAAAAGGAATTGGATAAATATTTGAAGGGAAAAAATTTGCAGGGCTACGGGGAAAGAATCGGGGAATAGGACTAACTGGATTGCTCTTACAAAGAGCCAGCACGGGCTTGATGGGCCGAATGGCCTCCTTCTGTGCTGTAACAATTCTATGATTCTATGAGAGGGAGTTGCAACAAATTAGATAGTGGGAGACAGATAAAAAGACAGTGGGGGTAAAATTCGACTTGGACGCAAAAGGGGCAAGATCACATCTGCCGCCAGTTTATACGCCCTATCCGATATTCAGTTCCATTGTTCCAAGTCCCAAATTAAATTTCACCCCCATTAACTTAAAGAGAGAGAGAAATTTTTATTGTCCACGAGTAATGCCACATGAGCTTATCAATAGAATCTTAGATACACCATGGGCGTATGTATAGCACAATAAATGTATTTGCCAAAGAATTTTGGTAATAATTATGATTTAGATTCCAGATAACAAGTTTGCATAGAACAGGACTGGAAATATTATTTGCCAGCAGCAAATATTTGGAATTTTATTCATGTGTATTAAAATGAAGAAACGCAGTGTGTTGATTATATTTAACCCTGTACAGCCTTATGAGACATTAAATGTTGAATTTCGAAACAATTCCTAGCGTATCTATGAGTAAGCTGAGTGCCATACTCTGCTCATACAATTCCCTGGTGCTCACTCCCTTCTGGGTTAAATAATAGTTGTGATGAGGCAGTGTGGTATTATGACATCAGAAAGGACACTGTAATATAAAAATTAATTTGCGTTTCAAGTCAATTTCACAACATGGCAGAATTGAATACAGTCAAGTCTAATATAACCAAGTGTTACACAGATCAATAAACTAACCACAGAATAGTCATTTTATGCCCACTGGACCTACCCCAAGGGTGGGGGGGGGGGGAAAGAGAAGTGACTTTTTTCTGTTTTCCTTTTGTTAAATCCTGGAAACTTTGGTGATGTGGGCTATCAAAATCAGCTAATCCTACAACAAAGTTAATTCTTCTGGACACAACTTGTGATTTAGAAAAATTCTGAATAATTCATATTTATAATTCATAGGATTCTAAGTTCATTACATTGAAACTTCTAGATATTCACAACACTCAATGGTCCATTATGATATACAGGATTAAATGTGATCAATATACACTGTACTTTGTCAATTTAATACAGTGAAATAAACTACCAAATATGTGCTCATGACCTAGTTAAAACAAGTATTTCCATTCTTGATTTAACATCCCAGATGGTCAGATAACTCCAAGCCATGCTCCATGTGGACTATATAATGAAAAAATATTTTTCAGGCTGCTTTTTCACATTTTCTTCAACACGTGCTCGTGATTAAGATGTGTTCGTAGATAGGCGTTAAAGGTTCCCTAGTGAGAATAAATGAGTGGGAAAGGTGCTAGAATTCTCCTTAATTGTTCTTTCCATTATAAAGCTGACAAGTAGCTTCTCACAAAGCCTTGTAAATCTTTATTTAAATAACCCTGAGGTGTGTGTGTTGACAGAAGTATTTTCCACCACTAAATTTCTTCACCTACAGTGTGTTCACATAAACAGGAAGTCAATAAAGAAGCTTTGTAAACTAACAGGAATCCATCAGAGGTAAATTGCTAGGCTCTGGATTTACTTGCTGTTTTTGGCAAGTTTCTGGCATAAAATCAAAATACGGGGCAACTTTGTAGGTGGATTCTGTCTGGGCCCATTTCCGACAGGTTTGTTCTTGTAATGGCTGTGTGCTCACTGATGCTGCTTAAAGCTCATTACCATACATTAAAATAAACAGCAACAGCATTGGAGTCCCCAAATTCCATGATTGTACTTCCGTTGTAACAAAGGTACGTTAAAACAACATAAATCAGGTGTACTTATTGTCAGTATCAGCTGATGATGGCAGAAGTGTTTTACTTTGGAGCCTGCAGCATGAAGAGAGATTGCTGGAGTTACAGAAGAGCTTTTAATGTAGTTGTTTCTTGCCTTGCACTAGCTGGACCTGCTTCTGACATCCTGAGCAGGGCCTTTGAGACCACCGGGAAAATTTTGCTCCCATCCACAGAAAGAGGTTCTGAGTACAACAACAAGAAGAATTTGCACTTATTTTTTTTAATTCGTTCATGGGATGTGGGCGTCACTGGCGAGGCTGGCATTTATTGCCCATCCCTAATTGCCCTTGAAAGGTGGTGGTGAGCCGCCTTCTTGAACTGCTGCAGTCCGTGTGGTGAAGGTTCTCCCACAGTGCTGTTAGGAAGGGAGTTCCAGGATTTTGACCCAGCGACGATGAAGGAACAGCGATATATTTCCATGTCGGGATGGTGTGTGACTTGGAGGGGAATGTGCAGGTGGTATTGTTCCAATGTACCTGCTGCTCTTGTCCTTCTAGGTGGTAGAGGTCGCGGGTTTTGGAGGTGCTGTCGAAGAAGCCTTGGTGAGTTGCTGCAGTGCATCCTGTGGGTGGTACACACTGCAGCCACAGTGCGCCGGTGGTGAAGGGAGTGAATGTTTAGGGTGGTGGATGGGGTGCCAATCAAGTGGGCTGCTTTGTCCTGGATGGTGTCAAGCTTCATGAGTGTTGTTGGAGCTGTGCTCATCCAGGCAAGTGGAGAGTATTCCATCACACTCCTGACTTGTGCCTTGTAGATGGTGGAAAGGCTTTGGGGAGTCAGGAGGTGAGTCACTCGCCACAGAATATCCAGCCTCTGACCTGCTCTTGTAGCCACAGTATTTATGTGGCTGGTCCAGTTAAGTTTCTGGTCATTGGTGACCCCCAGTTGATGGTGGGGGATTCGGCAATGGTAATGCCGTTGAATGTCAAGTGGAGGTGGTTAGACTCTCTCTTGTTGGAGATGGTCATTGCCTGGCACTTGTCTGGTGCGAATGTTACTTGCCACTTATGAGCCCAAGCCTGGATGTTGTCCAGGTCTTGCTGCATGCGGGCTCGGACTGCTTCATTATTTGAGGGGTTGCGAATGGAACTGAACACTGTGCAGTCATCAGCGAACATCCCCATTTCTGACCTTCTGATGGAGGGAAGGTCTTTGATGAAGCAGCTGAAGATGGTTGGGCCTAGGACACTGCCCTGAGGAACTCCTGCAGCAATGTCCTGGGGCTGAGATGATTGGCCTCCAACAACCATTACCATCTTCCTTTGTGCTAGGTATGACTCCAGCCACTGGAGAGTTTTCCCCCTGATTCCCATTGACTTCAATTTTACTCGGGCTCCTTGATGCCACCCTCAGTGAAATGCTGCCTGGATGTCAAGGGCAGTCACTCTCACCCCACCTCTGGAATTCAGCTCTTTTGTCCATGTTTGGACCAAGGCTGTAATGAGGTCTGGAGCCGAGTGGTCCTGGAGGAACCCAAACTGAGCATCGGTGAGCAGGTTATTGGTGAGTAAGTTTTTTTTTATTCGTTCACGGGATGTGGGCGTCGCTGGCAAGGCCGGCATTTATTGCCCATCCCTAATTGCCCTTGAGAAGGTGGTGGTGAGCCGCCTTCTTGAACCGCTGCAGTCCGTGTGGTGACGGTTCTCCCACAGTGCTGTTAGGAAGGGAGTTCCAGGATTTTGACCCAGCGACAATGAAGGAACGGCGATATATTTCCAAGTCGGGATGGTGTGTGACTTGGAGGGGAACGTGCAGGTGGTGTTGTTCCCATGCGCCTGCTGCCCTTGTCCTTCTAGGTGGTAGAGGTCGCGGGTTTGGGAGGTGCTGTCGAAGAAGCCTTGGCGAGTTACTGCAGTGCATCCTGTGGATGGTGCACACTGCAGCCACAGTGCACCGGTGGTGAAGGGAGTGAACGTTTAGGGTGGTGGATGGGGTGCCAATCAAGCGGGCTGCTTTATCTTGAGCCGCTTGATAGCACTGTCAACGACACCTTCCATCACTATATCGCCTTTAACATAGTAAAATGTCTTAAGGTGCTTCACAGGTGCGTTATCAAACAAACCAATCCACATAAGAAGATATTACGACTCATGACCAAAAGCTTGTGCAAAGAGGTTTTAAGGAGCGTCTTAAAGGAGGAGAGAGGTAGAGAGGCAGAGAGGTTGAGGGAGGGAATTCCAGAGCCTAGCCAGCTGAAGGCACGGCACCTAACGGGGGAGCCATTAAAATCAGGGGTGTGCAAGAGGCCAGAATTGAGAGGAGCGCAGAGATCTCAGAGGGTTGTAGGGCTGGAGGAGGCTACAGAGATAGGGAGGAGCGAGGCCATAGAAGGATTTGAGAACAAGGATTAGAATTTTAAAATTGAGGTGCTGCTGGACCGGGAGCCAATGTAGGTCAGCGAGCACAGGGATGATGGGTGAGTGGGACTTGGTGCAAGTTAGGATACGGGCAGCAGAGTTTTGGATGAGCTCAAGTTTTCTGAGGAAGGAAGATGGGAGGCCAGCCAGGAGAGCATAGAGGTAACAAAAACATGGATGAGTGTTTCAGCACAAATGAGCTGAGGCAGGGATGGAGACAGGCGATGTTAAGGAGATGGAAGTAGGCGGTCTTGGTGATGGAGAGGATATGGGGTTGGAAGCTTAGCTCAGGGTCAAATAGGATGTCAAGGTTACGAACAGTCTGGTTCAGCCTCAGACACTGGCCAGGGAGAAGGGGATGGAGTCGGTGGCCAGGGAACGTAGTTTGCAGCGGGGACCATAGACAATGGCTTAATTGGAGGAAATTTCTGCTCATCCAATACTGGATGTTGGATAAGCAGCATGACAAATAAGAGGCAGTGGATGCGTCCAGGGAGGTGGTGGTGAGGTCGAGCTGGGTGTCGTCAGCTACCATACCTACTGTGGCATTCCTTATGGACATTTCCTTGTTTGCAATTATAATGGAGGAGGAAGAGCAGTGCAGTCATTTAGCAGATATGTTTTTTTGTCTGCCTTTTCGATAAGCCATTATGATGCCATTGAGAGGTGTCCAACTATTTATATCATGATATATGTGGATGCTGATCCCATGCTTGGAAATCATGAGCTAAGGGACCACATGTCAATGAGGCAGGGGTCCAAGGATAGTACCTTGGGAGAGGGGAGACTCTGGGTGTGACCGTGTAGAGGAGGGAAGAACAGGAAGTGAAACCATTGCTGAAGATACTTTATAGCAAGTCTGTTGTTGCTTACTTATTCTTTTTCAAAAGAAAACAGCTATTCAATTTCTTCCTTCCCCTCCCAATATTCAAAGTATTTACTTCAGCATTTAGCAGATATAAAATATGAGATAAAATTTCATATCTGGAATGTTCTTAAGGGAAAGGAAACGTGGTGGCACTTTTAGGGCCTATAATTCCTGTGTCTAATTGAGAGAGAGAAAGAGACAGACATACCAATGCAGTTAAAAGAAAGGTAATGTGGCAATAGCAAAAATGTGTCTCAAAAACATTGAAATCAGCTAAATTCATACTGAAAATTAGGAATGTCTTTCCCTTTGTAACACAAGGAAGATGAAGATGTTGAACCTGGAGTTGATGGTGGCATGGAGAAGGATTTCAGTCGCAGTGGTGGTGAGGTAGGGATAGATACTGACAATAATTAGACGGTCTTGGTAATGGAATGGATGTGGGAATTGCAGACAAGTAAAGGGCTACACATAGGAAGCAAAAATAGATTATATGAATGGTGTTGAAATAGCTAAGAATGAAGTTGAAATATAACTCGGAATCTTAGTAGACTTGACACTAAACATGACCAACCAATACAGAACAGCAATCAACAGAGCTAATAGGATGTTGAACTACATAGCCAAAACAGGAGACAATAAGTCAGAGACGGTAATGATCAAAATGTATAGTCCTCTGGTTTGATCGCACCTTGAATATTGAGTCCAATTCTGGTCGCAAAGAAACAAGAGACATTTAAGAGTTTAAGGCAGCACAGAAGAGATTCCCAAGGTTAATTCCTTGTTTCAGGAATCTGAGTTAGGAGGAAAAACAAAATAGTCTATAGCCCTGATTTTAAACCAGCTATCTGGCACAAACAGGGTGGGTGGGTAATTAAAATGGCAGTCGAGAGAGTTTGGGCTGTGTTCCCGAGGCAACCTCCCACTCACACCACCCCCCCCCCAACCCCCGCCAATGCCATTTTAACTCGCCAAAAAATTTGTTCCGGTAGGCAGGCCAGGCTCCAGGAAGGTGTGGGCCTACTTAACATTTAAAAGTCGCAGGCCGATGATTTCACTAGAAAAGTCTGGAGGCCCTCACACGCCAAAGCCCCAAGCTTAACCTGGCAGCAGAGTGGCCAGAAGAGGCCAAGATAAACATTCTTTTATAATTTCTATGAGGATTTCTTGTGGGCTAGGAGGAGCAGGAGTGCTCCTCCGGGCCCTGCAAGGAAAACTTGGGCCTCCCCAGTCCCAGCATTCTTTCTCCCTCCCATCACTGGCATCTGTTTGGAAACCACTGCCCCAGCACTAATCTTATGCCGTTCCCTTAAGTTCCGGCCGAGTCTAGCTTCTGCGTCAATTCCCGTTCCCACCTGCCATCCTCGACATAATTCCCACTGGCATCAGCGGGAGACAGTTCAGAACAACTCACTCACAATCTGCTGTAATGGTTTGTCTACCCGCCCCCACACCGTTAACTCTGGAGTCTCCTAAGGATCTTACAACCGTCCAAGAACTCTACATTCCTCCAGCTCTGGCCTCTTGTGCATCCCCCACTCCCTTCGCCCCACCTTTGGTGGCCCTGCTTTCAGTCGTTAGAAATTCCATCCCTAAACCTCACCGCCTCGTGACCTCTTTCTCTTTTTGTAGGACCCTCCTTAAAACCTACCTCTTTAACCAAGCTTTTAGTCATCCATCCTAATATCTCTTTCTTTGGCTTGGTGTTGATTTTTGTCTTATTGTGTTCCTGTGAAGTGCCTTGGGACATTTTCCTATGTTAACTTGCACAATATAAATGCAAGTTGCTGTTGTTAATTCAAACTTCAAAGGCCGGTGGGTTCAAGAAATTGCATCAACAGGAAATCAGGTGCTACACTCAAAAAAGAAAGCTGATCCTTCAGTGTAAAAGTTTGGTGATCAAAGAATCATAAAATGATATAGCTCAGAGGGAGGCTAGTTGGTGCTTAACTATCCAAAAGGTATAATTATATGGGTCACTCTTCAGAACCTTTCAACCAAACCTCTGTCCTTGGTGCTGATCTATGAAGAACATTGTTAAGTGCACTGGACTTATGGCTCATGTCCATCAAACCAGCACCAGGTGTTGTGCGCCGTTATTCCACATCTGCCCATTTTCCCTTCCAATTAATGTTCCTCCCTGAAGATATTTACTCAAACAATGGCAGCCCTCTGCTGAAGTGGCCAGTCATCATGTGTGTGCCCAGTGAGTATCAGCAGGGTATTTAATGGTGAAGAGGCACAGCCTTATCCTGTCCTTACTCAGTGCCCACACATTCTCTTTGGGAAAGGGTCACTGGAGCATTATTCACTTAAAAGAGTAGGATAAACTATAAAGTAGCCCTTTTCTGCCAAAGTCAAGGTGGACAAACAAGAGAACCCCTGAGGAAATTCACCCCAACATGATATAAACCAAGAAACTTTTTTGCAGGTTCAGGCTTCAATTCTTAATGTTGAGTGGTATGATCTAATCTTGATAATTCTTACTGAAGATTATTTTGCCAATCCCCATGTACTTATAATAATAACACTTCTAGATTCATGTTTTTTTTAGAAACTGAAGTCTTTAAGTCATTCTTTGTCAATTGATTCTTTAATTAATTTCAGGCCATATACTGCGAGATATGGGTGAATTAAATGCTGTTATTTTATATAATTAATAGTGAAATTGAAATCTTTCTGTGCCAATTCTTTTGACCCCAAACTCATTAACAATAATCATTGGTGCTAAAACACACTGTTTTTGCTCCTGAAATGGCAGTTTCCCTGTGGTTCAAACACTGAGAATGAGCAATACAGAGGTCCTAAAATAACCCCCTTAATAATTACTGTAATATATTTTAGGGTTTAATTAAACCATTGTAAAAAATGTGTTGCTTTAACTTGTGAATTTTGAACACCCTATTACCTGAAAACTATTTTTCTTGATCTGGTCCTTGTTTCTGATTATGATGTTGGCAATATTGGAAAATGCAGTTTAACATATTGTTGTCATAATGTTATCGCAGATTGTGATGCAAATAAAGAATGGACATTTTTGTTTTAAGAACTTCAGGTGGTGAATAGAAAGTATTCTTCAACTCTTTTCCACTGGATTTTATTTATGGACTTCATTTATGTGGCCAACATCTGAAAAATATCACAGTTTCAGTTGGCCAATTCCAGCATATGTGCATTGGAAAATCCAGGGCGCTAAATTGGGCCGTGTAACGCCCGTTATTTCGGCGCTCCATGGCCTCTCCGACATCCAAGATGGCGTCTTGGATGTGCAGGCACGTTTCCTGCGTGACATGCGCCAGACGCCATCTTGGTATAGGAGTTTGTGCAGGCGCAGATAACGAACGCTGGAATCATGTAAAGTAGGGAGAAAATGGCTTCAATCAGTGTGCAACACTGATTTAAAGTGATGGACACCATTTTGGCACTTAACGCTCAACTCAACGCACAGTCTTAACCCCAACCATCTGAACATGTCTTAGAGTGTCTGGAGGACCCCCACCTACTGGTGCTATATAAAGGGACCATGCAGGATTTACAGGTTAGTGGCTGGATTATTGCTCCTGGCTGCTGAGACATTTGTAACTGTTTTTGGAGGTCTCCTAGACTTCAATACTAGGACGCAGGGACATAGAGCCAAGACGTGCAGGAGTGAAGTTACAAAATACTTCCACATTTGGGAGACATTTGGAACGCTTTTCTGCAGACGGCAGTTGATGCTAGCTCAATTGTGAATGTTAAATCTGAGACTGATAGATTTCTGTGAACCAAGGGTATTAAGGGATATGGGGCTCAGGCGGGTATATGGAGTTAGGTCACAGATCCACCTTGATCTTATTGAATGGTGGAACAGGTCGAGGGGCTAAATGCCATGGCCACTTGCTGCCTCTTGATATGCGGCACCTTCTCCTGCAAGAAAGCGGGACGTGTGTCTGGGTGATGTGCAAGTCATGGTTGAATAGCTGCCAGTGTGTGTGGCCTGTGAGTTGTGGGTGGGCGGTTTGAAACAGTGGTAATGTGTAAGGGTGAGAGGAAACATCTGATTGGAAGAATTGAGTACTGATGGAAAGAGTTTATTGGTATGTGGGGGATGGGGAGTGTAGTGGGTGGTGCAGTTGATAGGAGACACATTTGACACTTGACCTCACTCACCTTGACCACTTGTGTCAAAGCATTGAACTTCCTCCTGCACTGCATCCATGTTCATGATGCTGTACGCCCGGCATTGATTTTGTTCCCTGCTGCCTCCCACTGTCTTTTGAATATATGTCTGGAGGGCCTCTTGCCCCCCCCCACCCCCAACCCTGCGGATATAGGATGTCCCTCCTTCTGTCCACCCCTTGCACCCAAGGTCTCTCGTGCATCAGCTTGGTGCATGCGCTCTCGCAGGCCTGGTACCAACTCAGATCGGCAGATTGGTGAGGTCTGGTGTGCAGATTGGAGGATATGAGATTTAGTAGTGCGCAACCTTTATTCAATGTTTTAACATAACTCATCAGTGTGTAAACATAGGGATGTGATCTGCATCTGTGTTTTACGTGGGCGATGTCTGATCTCTGTTCAGACTCCATGCAGACAGTAGAAGGTTATTTTCAGCAAATAACAGGTACCAGCTACCTTTAAGAGATTTCTAAGAAACATCCTCCCTTTAAGAGATTGAGCTCCCTCTGGTGGTGGAAAGTGCAAATTGCATTGACTCCACGTGCAAGGCCTGGAAAGGAACGCCGATTGCAGGTAAGTGCTCCCTTGGGTCCAAACTTGCGTCCTGCCTGCATAGGGTCGTTGGGCGCGGGGTGGTAGCACACCATCGCCCAAAATGGACACTTATCCAATTATTCCCCCCCCCAGTCTCTTGTTTCCTCCAAATAGAATGTACAGTGGTGGAGTACTAACCCTTATAATCCTGCTGCATTTTATGCTAATCCATTGGATTTGGCATGAACTGACTGTAACAGTGCTATTCAGGTTTGACTAACCTGTAATGATACAAATCAATATTTAAATCTGACTATAATGTATATACAGCAATATTAAATCTGACTATAATGTTGTATTTATTATAAATGTTTCATGTCGTGCCTAATGAAGCGATTGCTTTGGACTGATTTGTCTATATGAATGTGTGATATTGTCTGTGTAGTGGGTGGGTGGTGAAAGCAATGTCCTGGGGAAGGGCCAATCCAGTTGTTAAACTGGTACATTGAAGGACAATATGCTGAAAAGCAAAGTTGCCGACTGGCACACTCCAAGGTCCAGGAGTATGTGCTGCAGAACGCGCTGAAGCGAGATGCGGCCTATGCAAAGGCTGTATGGGGAATGGCCACCGTGTAATACTTTGTATTGTACAGAATGTATTAGAAGATACATACTGTGTTTTGAATTGTAAAAATGAGATCATTGTGTGTACAGTTTGCATTGTATTGGTTCAAACTATATTGCTTGAAATTGTGTCTTTTTACATTGACCTGTGTGTATCTTAAAATTTTATGAAATAAAGTATATTGTGAAATATTTTTTAAAATGCTAAAAAGCATGGTGTCATTTTGGAGTGTAAGTCAATTACACTCCAGAATGATTCAAAATACCCCAGACAGCCTGCTTGAGTATATCTGCTTACTAACTACAGAGTAGAATATTTCCCTCTTCCTATAGATACTGAAATCATTTCTTTGCAACAGTGTGACAACAATGATAATGCTTTAATTGGGGGGGAGGAGGGGGATAGTGTATGGCTTGTGAATGGCATTTCTACATTGCTGCTCTTTCATTGTTTCTTTTCCTACACAATACCAGTAAATAGCCTTTTCAATTAGCGCCCATCTCATCAACAGCTTGTAAATATGGAATTCAAAATAAACCACTGATACACGCCCTTTTAATTTTGTTCATCCAATTTTCCGCAAGTATTTCTTTTCCCAACTTTTCAGTCAGGCAAAGAAAAGTTTTCCAGTTATAAAGGAAATAAATATTTTGCATTTATATTGCATTTCATATCTTCAGTACATCCCAAAGCACTTTACAACCAATGTATATATGCACGTATTCTAACTTGGAGACAGTAGTGCAGTAAGAAAATGCAGCTCTACTAAAAATTACAGGGGAATGAAGTGGAGATGCCGGTGATGGACTGGGGTGGACAAATGTAAGGAATCTTACAACACCAGGTTATAGTCCAACAGTTTTATTTGAAAATCACAAGCTTTCGGAGGCTTTCTCCTTCGTCAGGTGAGTGTAAGAAGTAAGTTCAAAAGGTTAGAAGAACAAGCAAGTAATATTACAATATTAACTTCACATGAAATCTTTTCCCATTTTCAACAAAGGTACACAGAATTAATTCTATTATTAAATACACAACACACTTAAAACAGCAGTTTGGAAGCTGATGTCCGATAAGGACAAGATCATTCTTGGCTGCAATGCAACCCACCCAGCCACTCATTGGCAGGGCTCCCATGTGAGGATTGGCTACTTTGATGAGATATTGGAAGTCTGGTGGTAATGCTGCATGAGTCACCGCCTTCAGGAAAGAAAGGGGAAGGAAAGAAAATTAGGAAGGAGAAAAATGAATGAATAAATAGTGCTTGCACTTATATAATGATTTTCACACTCATGTATCAAAGCACTTTACACAGCAACTTACTTTTGAATTTTGTAGATTGTTGTTATGTAGGTAACCCAACATTAAGCTTTTTGGTTTAATGTTGGGTTACCAATGTCCAATCATGTCATGTTGAATTTTAACTCATCTTATTGCTGACTTTAATAATGGAGTACTGACATTCATTTTTAACATCCAGTATTTTATTCCTGAGCAAAGATGCATTTTATTCCATTTATGGAGGCTTTAAAAAAGCATTTATTTGACAGTAGATGATTGATGATTTCTTTTGAAATGAAACATTTGTTCCAACAATACAGGAATAAGGAAACAGATTTACAATGTTTAGACATTGGACTGAATTTTAAAGCTGTTGCCAGAATTTAAATGCCTGTCTTTCTTTGATGTCATTGACTGTTCATGTAACTTGTTGCCAACTGTATTGCAAAGCATTTATCATGAAAATAAATGTTGACAGATATTTTACTGTGCTAGAGCAATACTAACTTATGCAAAATTGTGTAAGGATATGACTTAAAATAGAAGATGGCAGTGATCTTACACAGTACCTATTGTCTAACTAACCCTTTTATTACTGAAATTATCCTGATGCTCAAGATTACTGTTTTTTGGGGGTATTTCTGAGAATACTATAATCTAGGCTTTCCACCCCTCGCCCTTTTATTGAGGCACATCTCCAGCAAGCCAGGACTTCCATCTGCCCCAAGATGGCCCACTAATGTAGTGAAAATGTTTCAACTTGTGAGGGAGTCCAAAACTAGAGGTCATGAATATAAGATAGTCACTAATAAATCCAATAGGGAATTCAGGAGAAATTTCTTCACCCAAATGCACTACCACAAGGAGTAGTTGAGGCAAATAGCATAGATGCATTTAAAGGGAAGCTAGATAAACACACGAGGGAGAAAAGAATAGCAGGGTATGCTGATAGGGTTAGATGAAGTAGGGAGGGAGGAGACTTATGTGGAGCATAAATGCTGGCATAGACCTGTTGGGCTGAATGGCCTGTTTCTGTGCTATAGATTCGATGTAACTCGATGTGACCCTGGCCGTATTTCCAGCTCTAGGGTCATTTGCAAACAGGAGAAGAGCTCCCCAGCTGAGCCGGGGACTTGCACCAGTACAGGGGCAGAAAGAAGCCCCAAGGACCTGCTGCAGCAGGAGAAAGAAATGGCCAATGAGCTGCCTGTATCAAAGATTTTTTAAAAATATATGGGCATATTCACGGCTACGCTGTCAAAGTGCTTGCACAAGCCCCTCTTCAATTTGTGCCTGGGGCCCCCCTCTGCCAATCTCTGAACACTGGACTTCAAAGCCTAAAATACCCCCTGTGTCCATCATTCCGGTGCCTTTACTATCCACTGGCCCATATGTGGGTGAACACATCTTCCCCACAATAGGACTGACCAGAGGAAAAGAGTGAGGAGGTGGGTGCCCAAGCTGCTTTCCGCCTCCATCCACCTCAGAACAGCCAAAGTTTGGTGGAGGGAGAGGTAGAAAGCTTCAGCTAAAGAATCAACAAGGTTCTAAGTGGTAGGTTTGATGTCAGGAAAATAATGCTGCTAAAGAAGCTGCAGCTACCAAGTAAAAAAATGACAATTCATAATTTCGGAGGTGTGCTATCATACCCAATGTTTGATTACACAACTTTGTATCAAATGATGTTTACAGTTGTTCATATATAAATGTGCAATTATGCATTTCACCTGTGAGGGTGTGTAAATTGTGCATGAACAGTTCTACACACATCAGTCAGAACTGAGATGCAAATCATGAAAAACAATTCAATGGTTGTGGACAACGTAGATGCTTTTGCAAATGAGAAAATGATGAGCGAAGGTAGCAAAAATATGATGGGCCTTGACAAGAACAAATAGGTGCTCTTAGCAAAGATGGCAAAACATTGAAAAATGATATTCAAAGATTAACACAAACCCTATAGCTGCCGTTATTAAGACCTGAGGCTCCAACATTTTTTCGTTCATGGGATGTGGGCATCGCTGGCAAGGCCAGCATTTATTGCCCATCCCTAATTGCCCTTGAGAAGGTGCTGATGAGCTGCCTTCTTGAACCGCTGCATTCCGTGTGGTGAAGGTTCTCCCACAGTGCTGTTAGTTAGGGAGTTCCAGAATTTTGACCCAGCGATGATGAAGGAACGGCGATATATTTCCAAGTCGGGATGGTGTGTGACTTGGAGGGGAACGTGCAGGTGGTGTTGTTCCCATGTGCCTGCTGCCCTTGTCCTTCTAGATGGTAGAGGTCACGCGTTTGGGAGGTGCTGTCGAAGAAGTCTTGGCGAGTTGCTGCAGTGCATCCTGTGGATGGTACACACTGCAGCCACAGTGCGCCGGTGGTGAAGGGAGTGAATATTTAGGGTGGTGGATGGGGTGCCAATCAAGCGGGCTGCTTTGTCCTGGATGGTGTCGAGCTTCTTGAGTGTTGTTGGAGCTGCACTCATCCAGGCAAGTGGAGAGTATTCCATCACACTCCTGACTTGTGCCTTGTAGATGGTGGAAAGGCTATGGGGAGTCAGGAGGTGAGTCACTCACCGCAGAATACCCAGCCTCTAACCTGCTCTTATAGCCACAGTATTTATGTGGCTGGTCCAGTTAAGTTTCAGGTCAATGAAGACCCCCAGGATGTTGATGGTGGGGGATTCGGCGATGGTAATGCTGTTGAATGTCAAGGGGAGGTGCTTAGACTCTTATTGGAGATTGTCATTGTCTGGCACTTGTGTGGTGCAAATGTTACTTGCCACTTATGAGCCCAAGCCTGGATGTTGTCCAGGTCTTGCTGCATGCGGGCTCGGACTGCTTCATTATCTGAGGGGTTGCGAATGGAACTGAACACTGTGCAATCATCAGCGAACATTCCCATTTCTGACCTTATGATGGAGGGAAGGTCATTGACGAAGCAGCTGAAGATGGTCAGGCCTAGGACACTGGCCTGAGGAACTCCTGCAGCAATGTCCTGGGGCTGAGATGATTGGCCTCCAACAGCCACCATCTTCCTTTGTGCTAGGTTAGAACTTACAGAAGGCTCTTTGTGCTTCCTTTGTGCTGGAAGTTACAGAAGGCACTTGGAGATGCTATAGGATCAGCTTGAAAGAACCTTGAACAGTGACTAATGGTCTGTCTCCCCACAGATCCCTAGTCATCCCCAGGTATACAGCAGCCAGGGCCTAGTAAGAAAAGGCATGGATGAGTAAGGTCCTTTCAGAGTGATGCCACATCCACCCAACTGAGCCAGCCCCTTCATGATCAGGAAAGACTGAACCCCTACCAGGAAAGATTGAAGAGGCTGGGGCTCTTTTCTCTAGAAAAGAGAAGACTGAGGGGTGACCTGATCGAGGTCTTTAAGATTATGAAAGGGTTTGATAGAGTAGATGTAGCGAAGATGGGGGTTAAATTGGATCAGGCCCGATACCGGACGCGGGGGTCGTGGTGTGTGGTTAACCTGCGCCCAGTGTTACCGATGCAGACAGCACGCGAGATTTGTGCTGCATTCTCATTTCCATGATTTGCACGTGCAGCCAGCGCTGCCCGCACCATTGAATGGCTGAACGCATCAGCACGAAGCCCGATATGGGGCTTGGCCAGCACTAGGTAAAGGCAGCCTGCACCTCTTAAGGGGAAGTGCACTGTCAATGGAAGCAACTCAGGATGATAGGCAGAGTGGCTGGAACGGCAAGCGATCATGCCCTGAAGTTCTCCGACTGCGTACTGGAGGTCTTAATGGAGGCAGTGCAGGAACGGAGAGCCATCCTGTACCCATAGGGTGGCAGGAGACAGCCCAGATACCAGCTGCTGAGGCAGTGGGATGAAGTGGCCGTGGAGGTGAATGGCAGGAGTATAGCACCACGCACGTGGATACATGTCGGAAAAAGTTCAATTGATTTGACACGAGTGGTCAAGGTGAGTGAATGCAAGTGTCGAGTGGCACATCCTACCAACTGCATCACTGCTCCACGCACGACACCCCCCCTCACCCAACCACCAACAAATGCTGCCCATCAGCACGCAACGCTGTATTTCGGATGCTGCATCTCACCCTCACGTAGTAGCACACTTGCAACCCACACACACAACACTCAAAGGTCACGTACACTGGCAGCTATTTGACCATGACAGGCACATCACTCAAATACATTGCAGGACACTCACTGACACAGGAGACTTGCACATTCTGACTTGCAGGAGAAGGTGGCACATAATAGCCCACAGACCGAAAGACCCGAGAGAGGATTGGCACGCCTACACGTCCTCACCCCCCCAAAGGAGACTGTGCTAATCATCATTGGGTGGAACATCACTGCGGCCGTGGCCACTGGTGGCGCTGGAGGCATCAATGAAGGGTGTCTCTGCATACCTAATCCTCCTCCTCATATCCCACATCTCCCTCATCCCACAATCTTTTCTGACGCTCGTGCTGCAGATGGTGTCAGCACGCACGCCTTACTCACTCCTATCCCCGCTCCATAACTCAACTGTCTCCCTTTGTCATTGTAGGTACCCAAGAACTGGAGCCGGCACTGTCCGAGGAGCAGGAGGAGGAGGAAGAGGTGGACACCAATAACGAAGCCGCACCATCACACAATCTGACACTCGTATCCACCAGCTCAGATACTGACACTGCGCGTCCTGTAGAGGCTAGGTTTGAGGAGGGATCTGCACATGATGAGACACCGGGCACAAATGCGCAGGAGCCGGGGCAGGAGGAACGGATAACATAGGTGCCAGGTCACCTGAAAAGCGAGCACTACATGGCCAGAACTAGGGGAAATAAATATAAGATAATCACTGGTAAATCCAATAGGGAATTCAGGAGAAACTTCTTTATCCAGAGAGTGGTTAGAATGTGGAACTCGCTGCCACAAGAAATAGTTGAGGCGACTAGCAGAGATGCATTTAAGGGGAAGTTAGATAAACACATGAGGGAGAAAGGAATAGAAGGTTATGCTGATTGGGTTAGATGAATTGGGAGGGAGGAGGCTCGTTTATGTGGAGCATAAACGCAGGCATGGATCTTTTTTTTTATTCGTTCATGGGATGTGGACGTTGCTGGCAAGGCCAGCATTTATTGCCCATCCCTAATTGCCCTTGAGAAGGTGGTGGTGAGCCGCCTTCTTGAACCACAGCAGTCTGTGTGGTGAAGGTTCTCCCACAGTGCTGTTAGGAAGGGAGTTCCAGGATTTTGACCCAGCGATGATGAAGGAACGGCGATATATTTTCAAGTCGGGATGGTGTGTGACTTGGAGGAGAACGTGCAAGTGGTGTTGTTCCCATGTACCTGCTGCTCTTGTCCTTCTAGGTGGTAGAGGTTGCGGGTTTGGGAGGTGCTGTCGAAGAAGACTTGGCGAGTTGCTGCAGTGCATCCTGTAGATGGTACACACTGCAGCCACAGTGCGCCAGTGGGGAAGGGAGTCAACGTTTAGGGTGGTGGATGGGGTGCCAATCAAGCGGGCTGCTTTGTCGTGGATGGTGTCGAGCTTCTTGAGTGTTGTTGGAGCTGCACTCATCCAGGCAAGTGGAGAGTATTCCATCACACTCCTGACTTGTGCCTTGTAGATGGTGGAAAGGCTTTGGGGAGTCAGGAGGTGAGTCACTTGCCGCAGAATACCCAGCCTCTGACCTGCTTTTGTAGCCATAGTATTTATGTGGCTGGTCCAGTTAAGTTTCTGGTCAATCGTGACCCCCGTGATGTTGATGGTGGGGATTCAGCGATGGTAATGCCGTTGAATGTCAAGGGGAGGTGGTTAGACTCTCTCTTGTTGGAGATGGTCATTGCCTGGCACTTGTCTGGCACAAATGTTACTTGCCACTTATCAGCCCAAGCCTGGATGTTGTCCAGGTCTTGCTGCATGCGGGCACGGACTGCTTCATTATCTGAGGGGTTGTGAATGGAACTGAACACTGTGCAATCATCAGCGAACATCCTTATTTCTGTCCATATGATGGAGGGAAGATCATTGATGAAGCAGCTGAAGATGGTTGGGCCGAGGACACTGCCCTGAGGAACTCCTGCAGCAATGTCCTGGGGCTGAGATGATTAGCCTCCAACAACCATTACCATCTTCCTTTATTCTAGGTAAGATTCTAGCCACTGGAGAGTTTTCCGCCTGATTCCCATTGACTTCAATTTTACTGGGGCTCTTTGGTGCCACATTTGGTCAAATGCTGCCTTAATGTTATGGGGAGGCCTCACCTCTGGAATTCAGCTCTTTTGCCCATGTTTGGACTAAGGCTGTAAGGAGGCCTGGAGCTGAGTGGTCCTGGCGGAACCCAAACTGAGCATCGGTGAGCAGGTTATTGGTGAGTAAGTGCCGCTTGATAGCACTGTCGACGAAACCTTCCATCACTTTGCTGAGGATTGAGAGTAGTCTGATAGGGCGGTAATTGGCCGGATTGTATTTGTCCTGCTTTTGTGGACAGGACAATACATGGGCAATTTTCCACATTGTCGGGTAGATGCCAGAGTTGTGGCTGTACTTGAACAGCTTGGCTAGAGGCGCGGCTACTTCTGGAGCACAAGTCTTCAGCACTACAGCCGGGATGTTGTCGGGGCCATTTCTTGATATCACGTGGAGTGAATCGAATTGGCTGAAGACTGGCTTCTGTGATGGTGAGGATATTGGGAGGAGGCTGAGATAGATCATCCACTCGGCACATCTGGCTGAAGATGGTTGCAAACGCTTCAGCCTTGTCTTTTGCACTCACGTGCTGGACTCTGCCATCATTGAGGATGGGGATGTTCACGGAGCCTCCACCTCCCGTTAGTTGTTTAATTGTCCACCACCATTCACGACTGGATGTGGCAGGACTGCAGAGCTTTGATCTGATCCGTTGGTTGTGGAATCGCTTAGCTCTGTCTATAGCATGTTGCTTCTGCTGTTTAGCATGTGTATAGTCCTGTGTTGTAGCTTCACCAGGTTGGCACCTCATTTTTAGGCACGCCTGGTGCTGCTCTTGGCATGCTCTTCTACACTCGTCATTGAACCAGGATTGATCCCCTGGCTTGTTGATAATGGTAGAGTGAGGAATATGCCGGGCCATGAGGTTACAGATTGTGCTGGAATACAATTCTGCTGCTGCTGATGGCCCACAGTGCCTCATGGATGCCCAGTTTTGAGCTGCTAAATCGGTTCTGAATCTATCCCATTTAGCACGGTGGTAGTGCCACACAACACGTTGGATGGTGTCCTCAGTGCGAAGACGGGACTTCGTCTCCACAAGGACTGTGCGGTGGTCACCCCTGCCAATACGGTCATGGACAGATGCATTTGCGACAGGTAGATTGGTGAGGACGAGGTCAAGTAGGTTTTTCCCTTGTGTTGGTTCGCTCACCACCTGCCACAGGCCCACTCTGGCAGCTATGTCCTTTAGGACTCGGCCAGCTCGGTCAGTAGTGGTGATACCGAGTCACTCTTGGTGATGGACATTGAAGTCCCTCACCCAGAGTACATTTTGTGCCCTTGCTACCCTCAGTGCTTCCTCCAAGTGGTGTTCAACATGGAGGAGGACTGATTCATCAGCTGAGGGAGGACGGTAGATGGTAATCAGCAGGTGGTTTCCATGCCCATGTTTGACCTGATGCCATGAGATTGCATGGGGTCCGGTGTTAATGTTGAGGACTCCCGGGGCCACTCCCTCCTGACTGTATATCACTGTACCACCACCTCTGGTGGGTCTGTCCTGCCGGTGGGACAGGACATACCCAGGGATGGTGATGGAAGAGTCTGGGACGTTGGCTGAAAGGTATGATTCTGTGAGTATGGCTATGTCAGGCTGTTGCTTGACTAGTCTGTGGGACAGCTCTCCCAATTTTGGCACAAGTCCCCAGATGTTAGTGAGGAGGACTTTGCAGGGTTAACTGGGCTTGGTTTGCCTTTATCGTCTCCGTCCAGTTTTATTCTTATTGTGACTTTCTGTAGCAAGATTGTACAACTGAGTGGCTTGCTAGGCCATTTCAGAGGGTGATTATTGCTGTGGGTCTGGAGTCACATATAGGCCAGACTGGGAAAGGACGGCAGGTTTCCTTCCCTAAAGTACAGTAGTGAACCAGATGGGTTTTTACGACAATCCAGTAATTTCATGGCCACCATTACTAGGTTATTAGGTTATTTGCCAGGGCAAATGACCTGTTTCTGTGCTGTACATTCTATGTAATGATGTCCAAACATGTGACAGGTAGCTGTCAAAACAGGAGCAGCCAGCCAGCCAGCACAGGGGCTATAATATTGGCAGTAGTTGCAACGCTATCTCAGGAACCTGTGCAAGAGTTACAGTTCCACATCCACGTCATGAGGCCCTCAATAAGGAGCAGCAGGCTACTGCCAGAATTACTCCTCCCACTGAGGTAGCACATTGAAGGAGCACTAGATTAAGTAGGAGATACCACACCCCATATACTCACCAAGGGCAAGCAATGGAGGAGCAAACAGTGCGAGCACATACTCAAACATTAGCAAGGAAATAAAATGGTTGCATTTTCTTTTGAACATAGTGTAATTTTGTTTTTCAAGTCAATGGAATTGAAAAACGGAAACAATGTTAAACGGGCTGCTGACTCGATCAAGGTAACAAGTATCACACAAAGTCACGATCTACCCCATCCTGATGTAAATTAAACCAGGAGAGGAAAATCTTGCCTTCCCCGATAGTTTCTCCGGCCCTGATTTTACCTCCAGGTGGGTTTCGGGCAGATGGGTAATGGTCTGAGTTAGAAACTCACCCACTTCTCCAGAAATGAGGCCCGGGCTATTTTAACTCCTGGACCTCATTTAGATCCCACCAGCTGACTTCAGTGGGAAGGGCCAGAAAATCACATGGCCCAGGAGCTGCCCACCAACACTAAGCAGGTCGCGAGATTGGCTGCCAGGGCCACCTCGCAGGGGTCTTGGAATTGAGAAAGAAGGGCAAATTCGCAGCCGGGGAGGCCTAAGCTTTCCTTGTGGGGCCTGGAGGAACGCTCCCTCTCCTCCTAGCCCACAAGGAAATTTTAAAAACTTACCTGTTTGGGCCTCTCTTGGCTATAATCCTCATCACCGCTGTCTTCATGTAGCGGGAAACCTACTGCGTTTACCGCTCAAGTCGTTAAGTTAAAATTGATGTGATTGGGACCCAACATGCATATGTAAAGAAGGACTCCGCAGGCTTTGGCTAGATGTCCTTGCCACTTGCTCAGTCGAGCGGGTTAAAATTAGGAATGGTCAACTCCTGGCAGCTCCAGGGCAGGTAGGTAACCTGCCCACCCATCCGTAGTCCACCGGGTGGGTAGGGTTAAAATTGTCCCTTCTGCTTCTGTTCCACTCTGTAAGTCTTTCTGTGTCTCCCTCTCTCTGGAGTAATTTCCACTCTTTTCCTTTCTCTCTTACACTCTGCTCATTATGATTCTGTTTCTCTCAGTTTGTCCCTCTCTCTCTCTCTCTCTTATTTAGTGCACCACTGTTTCTGTCAGTCTTTCCATTTTTACTTGTCCACATCTCCCACTGTCACTCACACACGTTCCTTTACTGATACACTGAAATTACACCTCGTCAAAGTGTACAGTGCTACAACTGGATAATCAGATTGGATGAGAATAAGCTGTTTGTGAGCTGGTGCAACACATGCAGATGAGATAGAAACTTAACGTTTGAGCTGGGGACTGAGACCTGTGGTTTGCTTGTGAGATGGAGTGAATAGATATGAGAGGGGACTGGGCAGCCATGGATTCGAGACTTGGGTCTGGCAGCATTCAAGGCGGTTACTGGAATCAAGCAGTAAAGAGTAAGAAAATAACATGACTGATTATAACCTTTTGATTGTTTGGCTTTATGGTAATTATTGGTTCCAGGTAGGTAGCTTTGAAAAAACAATGAGCAATTTCATAGGTTGGTTTTATGCAGGTTCCTTGTTCCTAATTGGTAGCTGTTTGTACGTAACTATATTTGGGCAAATCAGCATGTTTTTGATCAATCAAAAAAGCATGGCATGAATTTTCATGCTACAGACACATTTAAAGTTTGACATACAAATGTTACCTGCACTATACACAAGACTTTTAATTATACAGATGGATATAACCTGTGTGTACTTTGAAGCAATGGCTAATTTAAGAAATGGTGGACTATCTTAGGACTTGGGATACCAAAGACAGAACTAAAACTAAATAACTTAAAATGGAGACAAAAAATAAATAAATTACAGAACATCTCCTTCATAAAGACATTCTTTGTTTATATTTTCCCTTATTTTTATTTCTTCATGGCCAAACTAGCTCTGTGCAACCATATAGCTCCTCCGACTTGACGACAAGACAGCTCATCCCAAGAATATGTCCATGAATGCTATCAACCCATTTCTTGGTCGACTCTGCACAAGTTAAACTTGTGTGTTGTGGGACGGGAGCCTCCCGTCCACCCTTCAGATCTCCATTCCACACTGAAGTGCTGAACACATCACTTAAAGAACACATTGGATGAGATTGGTTTGTAATTCAATATTGAACCCGAGGAGAAAAAAATAACATTTGTGCCCACCATTTGGATTACCTTTAGAATCTTTCCCCTCGTATATTTTCAGATCATTAGTATTCAATATGAATTCATATTACAGTTGCTGTCCTTAAAAATTCAGCTATGTATGTAATTCACGTTCATATTTAAAATCAGGCATTTATGTATCACTTTAGCTCATGCTAATTAATCTTTTGAGAACAGCAGAATGAGTTGCTTAGAATTCATTTGATTTGTCCTGTTTTATTTTCCTCTCCAATTATCTTCCTTCTTCTCCTGCCCTTACGGTAGAGCACAGTTCCACGGACGGCAGTCGCTCGCCAGTACCCTGCTGAAATGGCCATTATTCAGGTCTAAATCTTGACAGGCTATCTGTCTATGGAAGGATCACAACCAAGTCCAATCCTATCCATATTCAAAGTTCACACAAGCACATTTCTAGAAGGGGGTCACTGTATGGCGATCGAGAGTGAGAACCTTAGCTGATTTTTCCTTTTGTGTTCAACAAGAGCTTGGACCAATTGCAGTATCTTTAGCTTTGGCTGAGATCAGTTTACTCAATACGCACCAGGGATCAAACCTGTGATAATTCCTACTTTATCTGATTCAGCGATGGTGACTTTACCTCTGATCTATCCAGGAAACCCAACTGATTTGTTTCTATGGTATGAATAGAACTTTACACAATCACTTTTTTAAAAAATGTAATGCTGTCAGTAGTTATCATCATCATGTGTATTGATGCATTTTTCCTAGTAATGCATGGCCGATTTCTCCAATTATCTTTTTGTTCACTTTACGTTTTGTAAAAAGCCTATTAGTCTACAGATCAGAACCCAGCTGTTGTACGGTGGGGCACTTACAAACAGATGTTCCAATTAAAAGTTTACCACTTCACACTAATTGGAGATTATTCCAACATTTAAATTTGGACTAAGCACTTACACTTGTCTTAACACAACCGAGACAGCCACCAAGGCAGCTGACTGGACTAATCCCAAGAAAAGCTTTGAATCTGATGATTTGGTTCAACAGTTTGAAAGAAAACCCAACCATCTAATTAAATTGTTAAATGACTAATTAGATAATTACTAGTAAGTTGCAGTTCAGCACTTTTCCAACCCTCTAGAGACAATAATCCCTCACTTCAACGTTCTAATATAGACCTATTGTTTCTTTAGAAGACATCCTGGAGCTGATTTTAACTACCTTCTCCCAGCGTAAGTGGGGAGATGGCAGTCCAGAAATGGTACTTGGTAACTTATCACCTCGTTTACACAGCCGCTCCAGCTGCCACCATCTTGGGTAGAGTCCTGAGGTGAGCGGCCGGAGCGCCCGCCTGTTTCAGATGGGAAGCTACTAGTAACATGCAAATATGACGTACAAAGGATCACAATTGCAATTTTGAGGTGCTAATGGGTGGAGTGTGCACTGTGCACACTCTATCCACTTGTACCGAATAGTTAGTGGCCTAATGAGTGGCCCTTAGAGGGACCACTGGAAGCTGCGCATAAAACAGCCCAGGAAATGTTTTTTAAAAAATGTTGATGGGGCCAGGAGAAGCAGTAGTGCATCATTGTGTAGCCCAGGCTCCAAAGAACAGACAGATTCATTACATCTAACATGGATCCCCAGGAACAGCTAGTCAGAACAGTACGATTTTATACAATGGCTGGATTCACGAGGGTCAGGGAGTAATTGATGGCATCCATGATGTTTTGAAAGCCCTCCTGGTGTACTTTCTATGAACAGAAAGGGGTTTCTACTCAATCAACATACAGCTAGTTCGTGACCATGGGCATAGGATAATGTAAGTGAATGCCTAGTTTCCCGGCAGCACATAATTCATTTGTTGAGGCAATCCGCCATCCCCCCATTGTTTGACAGGAATCCAGGGAGTACAGGTTGACTGCTGGGAGACTAAGCATATCCCCTCATGCCTTGGCTAATGCCTCCTCTCCAAAATCCATCCAATGCCACTGAGAGGAAATATGCTGAGACTCAAGCTTCAGTCAGGGTGTCCATAGAGGACACAATATGATGCTGAAATAAAGATTTCACTGCCAGGCCCTTCAAAACACTCCAGTGAAGGTGTCTTGAATCATCAGGGCATGTTGTGAAAAGTGGACGCACACTAGAAAAGGAATCTGTCACATCTAATGATCCTGCAGATGAAGAGCATAATGAAGTAGAAGAAACTGAGAGTTGTGCTGTGGAAAGCCCAGCCCAATCTCAAATCTCCACCAGAGTGTCATCACTGACACCTTCTTTTGAAGATAACCCTGCGTCTCACAATATCGCTGAAAGTCTGCAATAAATCTATACACATATTCTGTAACTGCCCCACCCCATAAACATCTCTAGCCCAGCCTTTTCAAACTAACAATTATCATGAAAAAAACAAACAGAACAATAACCCAAAAAAAACACCATTTGCAGTGCTACAATAGCCTTTATTCACATGTGAACCTATCTGTCAACCTACCTCTATACCCTTTTCCCACCATGCCTACCTCTTCTATAATTCGGTGCTTATTGTGATCTATTTCCTATCCTAGTGTTAATTTGCTGCCAATCCTGTACAGCACCAGTGGTAAAAGCAAATAAAATGTTGAGGTATATAGTCAAGTGTAGAACATTGTAATTTTAACACATCTGGGATGTAGGGAGGAGTGTACAGGATGATGCCTTTGCAGCTTAGAAGGAACAAGGGAGTTCAGATAACCACTGGCTGAAATAGAACGAATAAGATAAAAACACAATAGTTGTGATTATAGAATCATAGAATGGTTACAACACAGAAGGAGGCCATTCGGCCCATCGAGCCCTGCCAGCTCTTTGTAAGAGCAATCCAGCTAGTCCCATTCCCCCGCTCTTCCCCCATAGCTCTGCAAATTTTTTCCCTTCAAGTATTTATCCAATTCCTTTTGAAAGCCACGATTGAATCTGCTTCCGCCACCCTTTCAGGCAGTACATTCCAAGTTTTTCTTCATGTCACCTTTTGTTCTTTTGGCATGATAGGGAGAGGGATGTTGGAGGCTGGAGATAACAGAAAGATTCCAAGCTTTTTCTTGCAGAACCAGAAATATATGAGAAGTGTTATGCAGATCTTGGACAGACTTGGACTTTAAAAGGTTAAGAGTCATTGAAGGGAAAAGAAAGAGGAAACCAACATCTTGGACACAGCTTTAGCAATGATGGAGATACGAGAATTCCATTTGCGTTCAGTCGATCATGAGATCAAATGTGTTAGATGAAGAGGAACTTAGGATGAAGCCATCAACATTAAGAGGTGGCAGCTGTTGGTTAGACTTGCAAGTGGCAAGAAAAATTTGTGCCTTTTGATGAATTGAAAGAAACAAGATTTTCTTTGCCCTAATGAAAGTCATTGACAATATTGTGATTCACCCAATACACTGTGAGAGAACTGGGGCTCAAGAGCACTGAGGGTGTGCATCTGAAGAAATTTGATGAATGTAGAGTGAAATCATCAGCAAAAGAGTGGATACGGTTAGATGATGAGTGGAAGAGGTTATTGGTTTCAAGAAAGAGCAGAGTGGGAGAGTCAGAACCCTAGGGAACCCCCGAGTTAATAGAATAAAGAGTAAGAGGATTGCATTAGCACTAGGAAGACAAATAAACCCTAAACCTCTGATAATTGGAAGACAGCCAGGCATATGTATGTGTGGTAAAAGAATACATTGCCCTAATTACAGCCTTAGTGACAAATTATTTGCTTTTGAGTAAGATCATTGAGTCTATAAACAATCCAATGAAATAATGTAATTGCCAGTGTTGATGTTTTCCTGTTAGCTTCTGCACTTTCCCAGCAGGTCATTTGTGCTACTAGTGATGAAATTTAAATGTTATCTCCAGGAAAATAGTCCTGGGTTGTCCCAAGCTGCTCAAGACATGATCTATTTGGCCTACACAGCTCACTTGGTAATACAGAATCTTAAAGTCTCTCTCAATATTATATATTTTGTCTGTTTTCATCATGCAGTATATGTTTCTTCACTTTGGAAAATGCAACTGATGTACAGAAATCTGCTACTTTAAAATAATATACATTTTTACCGTGATACCATGGGAATGCAGCCTGTTAATGAGTTCTGACTTATGCATTGATGTGGCACTGATTTAAAGAAAGTCTTCCCAATTGTAACCAATTAACAGGAACTAGCATCAACAGAAGTAGTAAAGAATTACTCATTGGCATCCTCATTACAGATTATATTTTTAGAGCAGCACTGAGAAAATTTCCAACCATCACTATTTGTAGTGGGAAGTTGAGCTGATAACTTTTTGATAAATTAAATGTCAAGTATGCAGAAAGTCATAATGAAATCAAAATACATGATACAAAAGCTTTATTTGGTAACTTCAAAAATATATTTTACATTCAAATGTGCTTCTTTGATACTAATAATAACATGTGCCACCATGTTATAATATATAAGAGCTGTTTGAGGATATAATGCTGCAAGGATATTAATGCTCAGACTTTTATTTAATTAGAGCTGATTGAACAATATCATAAAACTAATCCCTGGTACAGCACTTTATGAAAAATAATGAGGCTTTAAACTTAACTTTCTATTGTGGTATTTCCTGTTTCCTGGCAACAAGTTCTTTACGTGTAAGAGCAGCAATCTGAGAAACAGATGTCTGGGAGAAATCGTCATAAGGATTTCACCTAATATAGGTCACCCAAAAACATTTGAAATCAATGTGACGCAAGAGGGAATTAACATTCACTGAACTGCAACAGGGCAGCAGAGTGTAAGCAAATCCAAGCACAATAGCAGTGTCTCCATGAATGCCTTTTAGAAGATATAGCTCTTGCTATCTGACACAGGAAAGGTGCAACTTATAGAACACTAGAGTGGCTTTGGTGCGTGGAAAGAAATCCTATCTATGATTCCCAAAGTAAAATTAAGGTTTGGAGAAACTGAACTGACCTCTATAAAGATTAATTCAACATATAGTAATTACAAAGAAATCCTCTGAGTTCAGGAAGTTTGTCCACTCAGGTTTTCACTGATCCCATTGAATAAGTTATCCAATACAAAGAAACCTAAAAATGAGAGATTCAAGGGATGTGTCTGTCTCTTCTCACTTAATAAGGGGCGGCAGCAAAGATTTACAATGTATTTATTTTTACCAACAAGCAATCCTGATTTTTACAATTTTTAAATAGCAGTTGTGTGATGATTATTTGAATCATTTATTCCAGGGTTCCTCCGCTGGAATATCCGAGTTAATATCTGAGCCAGTAAGGTTGTAGGTTCGATCCCTGGTCAATGCTGAGTTAGCTAATCTCAGCCAGGGTAGGGGCAGGGTTACTACAGTTGATCTCAATACTCCTGAATTTGGGAGGGGAGAAATCACTCACGGTTCTACTTATTGCTGTTCAGCTGCAAATTCACACATGTGAGTATTGGATGTGGATATGATTGCAATCTGTGGTGCCCTACAGTTGAGTAGCCTGCAATCGCTCACTATTCACTTGTGAAAGGTACAAGAGAGTAATAAGAAACAAATGACTTCAGGAGAAAGAAGAAAAGCAGTTAGCAGGGGGAAAAAAAGTTTTAAAAAACTATGTGTATCCAAGTTAAATGGAGGTTTTGTCCATTCCATTTTTCACATGATTGGTCAAATAGGAACTTGTTAAATTAAGTCCCAACTAACGTGATGAAAGTACAACAAAATTGTAGTGTTATTTTTTCTAGTTATTTCCTAAAGTTAGAACAAACTTTACAATGTGACATGAATCATCTTATGTTAAGCTGTTTTAGGTGCTAGTTTAAAGTACTGTATCACAATTAACAAATACTACACAGTAAAATGTTGCACATATGTATATTTGGACATTTCACCTGTTGTAATCAAATTATGCCAATATAAAATTCCATTTGCAAGAAATGCCACAGCAATAAATGGCCCTTAGTTCCTACAGTTCGATTAACCACCTTGGCTTGCATTGTTCATCTATCCTGTCAATCACCAATCTCAAATTCCACCTTAGTAATATCGCCCGTCTCCGTCCTTGCTTCAGTCCATCCGCTGCTGAAACCCTCATCCATGCTTTTGTTACCTCCAGAGTCGACTATTCCAATGCTCTCTTGGCCGGCTACCCACCTTCCACCCTCCGTAAACTTCAGCTCATCCAAAACTCTGCAGCCTGTATCTTAACTCTCACCAAGTCCTGTTCACCCATTACCCCAGGATCTACATTGGTTCCCAGTCCAGCAAAGCCTCAAATTTGAAATTCTCATCCTGGTGTTCAAATCCCTCTATGGCCTCACCCCTCCCTATCTCTGCAACCTCCTCCAGCCTTACAACCCTCTGAGATGTCTGCGTTCCACTAATTCTGGCCTCTTGTGCATCCCTGATTTTCATTGCCCCAACATTGGCTGGCATGCCTTTAGCTGCCTAGGCCCTAAGCTCTGGAATTTCCTCCCTAAACCTCTCTGCCTCTCTACCTCTCTCTCCTCCTTTAAGACACCCCTTAAAACCTACCTCTGACCAAGCTTTTGGTCACCTGTCCTAATATCTCTTTATGTGGCTCGGTGTCAAATTTCGCCTGATAATGCTCCTGTGAAGCACCTTGGAACGTTTTACTACTTTAAAGGCGCTATATAAATGTAAGTTGTTGTTGTCATTTCATCCAGGAGATAAAGTTTTTATTACCTTACCTATCTAGAAAATTACAAAAGCCAACAGTGCTCCCAAAAAACTGACAACTCAAGAACAACCTTGATTATAAGCCAATGACATGTGAAAACAAGTACTGTAGTTATGTGGGCTTGGAGCTTAAGCTGTAGGTATTCAACAACAACAACAACAACAACATGCATTTATATAGCGCCTTTAACGTAGTAAAATGTCCCAAGGCACTTCACAGGAGTGTTATCAAACAGAATTTGACACCAAGCCACATAAAGAGATATTAGGACAAGAGACCAAAAGCTTAGTCAAAGAGGTAGGTTTTAAGGAGCATTTTAAAGGAGGAGTGAGAGGTAGAGTGGCAGAGAAGTTTGGGTAGGGAATTCCAGAGTTCAGGGCCCAGGCAGCTGAAGGCACGGCCACCAATGAAGGAGCAATTAAAATCGGGAATGCGCAGAGGCCAGAATTGCAAGAGCGCAGAGATCTCATAGGGTTATAAGGCTGAAGGAGGTTACAGAGATAGGGAGGGGTGAGGCCATGGAGGGATTTGAAAACAAGGATGAAAATTTTAAAACTGAGGCATTGCCGGACCGGGAGCCAACATAGGTCAGTAAGCACAGGGATGATGGGTGAACCTTAGTGCGAGTTAGGATAGGGGCAGCAGAGTTTTGGATGAGCTCATGTTTATGGAGGGTGGAAGATGGGAGGACTGCCAGGAGACCATTGGAATAGTCAAGTCTAGAGGTAACAAAGGCATGGATGAGGCTTTCAGCAGCAGATGAGCTGAGGCAGAGGCGGAGACGGGCGATGTTACCAAGGCGGAAGTAGGCGGTCTTGGTGATGGAGCAGATATGTGGTCGAAAGCTCATCTCAGGGTCAAATAGGATGCCACGGTTGCGAACGGTCTGGTTCAGCTTCAGACAGTTGCCAAGGAGAGGGATGGAGTTAGTGGCCAGAGAACGGAGTTTGTGGCAGGGCCAAAGACAATGGTTTCAGTATTCCCAATATTCAGTTGGAAGAAAGTTTTGCTTATCCAGTACTGGATGTCCGACAAGCAGTGTGACAAATCTGGGACAGTGGAGGGGTCGAGAGGGGTGGTGGTGAGGTAGAGCTGAGTGTCGTCAGCATACATGTGGAACCTGTTTTCAGATGATCTCGCTGAGGGGCAGCATATAGATGAGAAATAGGAGGAGGGTAAGGATCGATCCTTGGGGAATTCCAGAGGTAACGGTGCGGGAGCGGGAATAGAAGCCTTTGCAGGTGATTCTCTGGCTACACTGGATAGATAAGAATGGAACATTCCCAACATTCCTTTACTTGTATCGGAAGAAGAAAAAACGTAAGTACGTGAAAGTTTTTATACTTCACAATTGATAGATTTTTAATCATTAAAAAAAGGTTAAACAAAGTGACATTTGGATTTTCAACAGACCAATCAGACCTTTACTTCCCAAATAGTTATTTCAATGGCTGCTCTCTCACTTCCACCCTCCATCACCCCAGTTCACAAAGGCACTCCACCCCCTCTGGACCCAGTTCATGGAGTCTCTGTAAACCATTGAACTCACACTGTCACTGGCCCTGAAATTCCTGGGGTTGGAAAGGACAGAAAGCTTGGCTTCCACTCATTTTTCCTTGTCTTTACAATTCCAGTTGGACGAACCATGGGTAGAGCATACACCTGCTCTCCCCCGCCATGTCAAAGGGCCATTTCGGGAGGGGGGTTGCAGTTCCCGGACTTCCCTGGGAAATTCCGCGCTTTACACCCTTAAAAGACCTCAGTGGAACTCAAGCCAGCTGAGACCTGGCATATGTCCCTTTGAGACCTTCTGAAGGCCCCAAAGCTCTACTAGACCAAAGTAAGCAATTCCAAAGGGAATCGATTACCTTGTCTGGGTGATAAATAGTTCCTTTTGGAGCCAACGACTGAAGAAATATAATTTTTTTCTTTGACCCCACTGACCCTTGGGGAGACCTCAGGCAGAGCAGCTGTAGCAGCTCCACCTTATAAGGGCAGATTGGGCCAGGCCAGTTCGGGCACCACGATTTGACGTTGCAGGCACCAAAAACCCGCCCCAGCCATGATCTTATCCCCAGGATTTGGGACAGGGTCTCTAGCCTGGCGTTGGATGTGTGGGGGGTGGGTGGGGTGGTTCCAGTGTGCTGCACTTGTGTCAATAGAGTGGACCCCAGTAATTTCAGGGCCACATTCTTCCTCCTCCATCCCTCCCAGTTTATTTTGATGAGGATTGTGAATCTTTGGAATTCTCTACCCCAAGATGCTGAGTCATTGAGTATAATCAAAGCTGAGATTTTTGGGCTCTAAGGGAATCAAGGGATATGGGGATCGGGCAGGAAAATGGAGTTGAGGTTGAAGATCAGCCATGATCTGATTGAATGGCGAAGCAGGCTCGAGGGGCAGTATGGCCTACTCCTGCTCCTAATTCTTATGTTCTTGTGGGCTGGGCTATTCTGATTTTTGTCATGTGGACCATGCCCCCAAACTGCTGTCGGCGGCAAATGCTGACTCTTGACATGCATGCTCATTTGAGTTTATGGCTGTGGTTATCTTATTAAAATATGCAATAATCTGACTGTAGGATACAACAGACTTCCAAAAATATCAATGAACCACAAATCTACCCGCACTCACCAATTACACTATTAACTCATTAGTATTTCATTTATTTCTGATTGTTTTTGGTTGAGGTGAGGCTTCTCTGGGCGTATGTACTTATTAAAACAAACACAAGTGTAGAATTTGAAGTCGTGGTATATTCACTTATATTAAAGCAACAAACAATTATTGGCACTGTATCCAAACTCATGGATTTAAACCAATCTCCATAGGACTGTACAACATAAAACCTTGCATTTAAAAAAATAAAATGGGTGTAATAGAACTTCTTACCTATTGCTGTTGATGGTTTAAAGTAAGAAATAGGCATAAAGGCCTACTCTATACAAAGGATACAGGTCAGTCTTTATCTGGAGTGATCTGCCGTTACCCAAGGAGCTGGGTCTATTAAAGGATGTTCCCAGGTTCTGCAAGTAGTGTGCACAATGTTGAATCAGACCTTCTGCCAGCCATGGTGCACTGAAATACTCTGAGAATGGTCACTTAGACATTGTTCCTCACATTCATCCCGTGCAACAGCACTTCTATTTTGCTAGTCATGAAATATGGGATCAGGTGAGGTGCCATTATCACTTGCCTGAAATCTGTTTCATGCTTCCACATTGGGTTTCTTTTCCCCTGTACTCCTTCAACCTTGGTAATTCCTGCCTGGTTGGAATGTACTTTGAGTCTTTGGCTACATCCTTTAAATTTCAGCTAAAATGTGATTTTTGAGGTTCCTCCCATCAGACTAGTGTCTTGTATGAAGCCAAAGTTGCAAAATTGCAGGCAGTCAGCTCACTGCCCTGTTGGCTAGTTTTGTACTAGCAGCTAGGCATTCAAGTCTAAACTTAGCCTGGACCACAAAATCAGTTCTATACTGATATGTTGTGGAGTGACACCATGGGGATACAATGCAGAGTAGCTGAAAATTAGCAGCAAAACAGTTTAAATATTCTTGGGCCCTGAAATTACACTGTGGGATACTGCTGTACAGACACTGAAAATAAATGGGTTAACTCCTCTACTAAAGTAGCAGAAAAAGGAATTTTAGACATGTGCGTTAACACCTTAATACTTCCTGATAATTTTAAGCCATTTAAATCTCGACAGTATCAGCAGACTATTCAACTGTAAGAGACGTCACAGGCCAAGCTGAATCCTGCACTTACCCAACATCCTAACCAGCAGAGGTCACCGGATAGCAATCAGGAGGGCAATCCTGACTCATTTAAAAAGTACTTGGATGTGCACTTGAAGTGCCGTAACCTACAGGGCTACGACCAAGCGTTGGAAAATGGGATTAAGCTGGATAGCTCTTTTTTGGCCGGCACGGACACAATGGGCCGAATGGCCTCCTTCTGTGCCGTAACTTTCTATGATTCTATGATTTTCCTCACCCTTACCCAGGGATTACTGTCACTGCAAAACAGAGTCATGGCAATTTATAGCAATTAATTTCATCTTCCTCCCCCTCTTCCCCCCACCCAAAGTAAACAGTTGAACGGCAAACAGCTTATAACATGAGCAGCCCACAGGATGCCATTCAAAAACTGGTGAATACATATCAGTACATATATTGTAGCATAAATTTACAATTCTGACATTGATTCTAATACAGAATAATATGTAATTAGCTCAGACAAAATCATTTAATGCTTAAAAAACTGGTTTATTGGGAAAAATAATCTGAGCAACACATCCGTTCTCGTGGAAATGTGTTATAGCTGCTAGTTAAATTTTACATGAAAGCTTAATTCCTTTCTTTCTTCCCAAATCTTTTGAAATGTTTGACAATGGTAATTATGAGTCCTTCCAAATAGCACAGTGCTGTATTTACAGTATCAGAGCTAATCTGTGTTGGCTGTTGAGCTTTCAGTTCTCTTTTGGTTGATGAGCCTTCCTTTCCTCTGTACTGACTAACACAGCTGTGACCAAGGTAAATCGGGTTGTTCCCTTTAATTAGAAGCTGCACTAGGGGGTATGCAGACCTCCTGAAATTCTATTTGCCAGTCCGCCTTATAAGTTTGTGGCTCTTTGCCAGCTATAGTGTTTGCTCTAGTTGTCTGTTTTAGTTCCTGGAGGCCCAGACGTCACTGATGCTATCACTTAGGGCCAGACCTGACTGAGCAATGCAACTATCCCAGCCTTTTGAATAAATGTTAGCCATGCCAACTTCCACCTCAGTCATCTCTGTTCACACAAGCATGTCCTAGCACACCAAGTAAAGTAAAAATAGTTGCACCAGCTACTTACAGGAACTATTTTGCAAAGAGCCTCCCGTAGCATGGTTAATTATGGAAACGGTAAGGCCCTTTTTAACAAGATGTTTCTAATACTGCCGGCACGAGTATGTCAGCTCTTGTATCTCTCAGGGTATGGCGGTGGTTCAGCTCTGCACAGTGTAACTGTTGTTACTTGTCTCTCTTTCCTCTTCAGACTTTTTGCAGCAACAATAAGTTTATATTGTTTATATTTTCAAACTACCCACTCCAGCCAACATACAGTCCTAACCTCCCACAACTGAACAGGAGTTAAAAGACATGAAGGACTATTTAAAGGGATCATGCAGGAGTTACAGGTTAGTTGCTGGATTAGTTATTCTGGCTGCTGGTACAGTTGTAGATGTTTGTGGAAGTTCCCTATACTTGGAGAAAGTTGCAATTTTATATAGAGAGTGGTCAGGGTGGTCCTGCAGTACTGTTAGTGGCATTTAAAATAATGTGCTGAATAGCACTGTTTCCAGACATGGGTGGCCTGCTTGGGTTTCCTCTGGGAATTGAAGCATGCCGAGAGGCCAGGCATGGCAGGACAAGCTGCGAGAAGAGGGAGGAGGGGGCGCAGGGCACTCAGCAGGAGGCCATATCTAACGAGGGCCTTCAGGGACCAATTCTCTTACCTCAACTTCAGCAATGACCAGTGCATCCGACAGCTGCGGTTCACGAAGGAGGTCGTGACTGAAATTTGTCAACTGCTGCAGCCAAAACTGCAGCCTCAGAGCAGGGCAAGGACAGCATTACCTGTGGCTGTCAAGGTAACCATGGCACTTAATTTTTATGGCTCTGGCTCCTTTCGGGCTGCTGCTGGCGATATAAGCAACATCTCGCAGTTTGCAGTGCACTGCTGTATAAGGGAGGTCACCGAGGCTCTGTACTCACTCAGAAACAGATTCATCACGTTCCCTCTTGACAGAGACAAGCAACAGGAGCGAGCACAAGGGTTTGCTCACATTGCAGGCTTCCCCATGGTGCAGGGTGCCATTGACTGCTGCATATTGCCATGCGTGCTCCACTTCAGAACTCGCCCATATTCACGAACAGAAAAGGATTCCACTCCCTCAATGTGCAGCTGGTGTGCGACCACACGCAGCGCATCATGCAGGTCAATGCCCGCTATCCTGGCAGCAGTCATGACTCCTTCATTCTGCGGCAGTCCAACGTGCCACCTATATTTCAAACAGCACGGCAAGTCAAAAGCTGGCTACTGGGCGACAAGGGTTATCCCCTGATGAAGTGGCTCATGACTCCAGTCCGTAACCCACGTACACGTGTCGAGCAGGCGTACAACGAGAGCCATGCAGCCACAGGGAACATCATAGAGCACACAATCAGTGCCCCCAAGCAATGCTTCCACTGCCTGGACTGCTCTGGAGGAGCCCTGCGGTAATCAGCTGAGTGTGTATCAAGATTTTTCGTTGTATGCTGCATGCTGCACAACCTTGCCATTATGAGGGGACAGTCCTTGTCACTGCCTAAAAAGCAAGAACATGAGCCAGAGGAAGAGGAGGAAGAGGTGGAGGAAGAGATGGAGGAGGAAATGGAGGAGGAGGCAGAGGAGGAAGTGCAGCAGGAAGTGGAGGAAGAGGCAGGGAGGCAACAAGGTAGACAGGCCCTGTCTGGCAGGGCTCTACGTGATCAGATTATTAATGAACGATACCAGTAATCTTAACAACACCTCCCCATTCACCAACAGTCCCACACTCCTTACCTTTCCGCTCCCACATGACCATCAGGTCATCCTCCTTATGATTAAACATTGCTTCCTCCCTCAGCTCATCGCAGAAATGAAAGCCAACACCAAATGCAAGTCCAAATCCAAGTTATCAATTAACATATGCAATAAAGCAAACAAAATGAGACTATTCAACCTTGTGCATTCCCTTAGTGCCTGTTGTTCGTGTGCCTTTACCTATCCTAGTGCTCCTACGCGGTGCTTCCCCATTGGCTGGAGCATGCGTGGTGGAAGGCTGCTGACCTTCAATGGAGGAGAGTGCAGGTGGCCTTGGAGGACGACCTCGAACAGCTCTGCGCTGAGAGGGCCCAGTCTTCAGACTGCACCATCTCAGCCTGGGCTGCAGTAGTCTGGGCTGGCTGGCCGACAGGCAACAGTAAGGGCACAGGCAGAGTGGCAAGGTTGGAAGCAGGAATGCTGTCATCCTGTCTTCCATGGCGCCATTGCCACTCTCCCAGGGTGGCACCTCAGCACTCCTGGTGATCTGCTGGAGAACAGATTGCTGGAGTGCTGTGACACCCTGGAAGCCGCAATCCACTGTGGTAATCAGAGCCACAATAGCAGCAGTCTGAGCCTGTAACGCAACAGTCTGAGCTTCCAAAGCTGCAGTCAGAGCTCCAAATGAAGCATGCAGACCTTGGATGGCAGTTGTTTGTGCTGCAATGGAAGCTGAGGCATCAGCCATCAGATGCTGCATCATGGTGGGTACCACAGATGTGCTGATGGAGGTGACCACCCGTTCCATGTGGGAAAGGATGGGCTCTAAGCTCTGTGCAAAGACCTGTGCCAAGTTGGAGCTGGACTCCTCCATGCCTCTTGACATTGTATTCAAGCTTTCTGGCAGGCTTTCCAGTTCTCCAACCATTTGGTCGTGTACACCCATCAGCCTTCTTCTGTAGCCTGGCCCATCAAAGTTATCACCTGACTCCTCGGCAGCAGAACGGTGAGCTGACACCTGCGGTATCCATTCCCCCCGCCCCTGCTCCTGCATACTTGTGCTTGGTGTTCCCTTCCCTATCCTAGCCTCTAAAGTACACGCAGTGTCAGTCTCTGAGCTGGTGGCTGCGAGTGTAGGATCGAATGACGGTGTGTCTGCATCATCACTGTCATCTCCCTCTGCCTCCTTTGACGGGTCCGGTTCCAGATCTTGGGTATCTGAAATGACAAAGGGAGACGGGTTGAGTTGTGGTGAGGGGAGAGGAGAAAGTAAGACGTTCGTGCTGACACCATCAGCAGCACGTGAGTCAGAAAAGACTTTGGGCTGAGGGAGAAGTGGGAAGCGAGAAGGAGGATTAGGTATGCAGAGACCCTCATCATCGATACCTCCAGCACCGCCAGTGGCCACGGCCGCAGTGTCGGACAGCCCAATGATTGCCAGCACGGTGTCCTCCATGGGGGTGAGGAAGTGTAGGCGCGCCTGTCCTCCCCCAGGTCTTTCCTGCTGCCTAGTGTTATGTGCCACCTTCTCCTGCAAGAAAGTGAGTGTCCTCAAGATGTTTGGGTGATGTAGCTGTCATGGTTGAATAGCTGCCAGTGTACATGATGTGTGAGTTGTGGGTGTGCAGCTTGCAAGAGTGGTAATGTGTGAGGGTGAGATGCAGCATCTGATTCGCAGGGTTTCGTACTGATTGAAAGAGTTTGTTGGTAGGTGGGTGACGGGGGGTGTCGTGCGTGGAGAAGTGGATGAGGCTAGTGGTGCAGTTGGTAGGATATGTTACGTGACATTTGAACGTACTCACCTTGACCACTCATGTCAAATCATTGAACTTCTTCCTGCACTGCATCCATGTGCGTGGAGTGATGCGCCTGGCATTGACCTTGTCCACCACAGCCTCCCGCTGTCTCTTGAAGATGTGTCTGGGGGGGGGCCTCCTACCCACTGTGGATACAGGATAGCCCTCCACCTCTTCCACCAAGGCCTCCGCTGCACTGTCCACTGTCCGAGAACCTTGGAACGCTCTTTCACAGGCGCAGCCTCAATCTCTTCCAGCCCAGGAATCACTTCACACCACTTCCTGCAGCCACAGTGCACCTCCCCTTTAAGAGGTGCATGCTGCCTTTAAGTAGTGCTAGCCACTCCCGATATCAGGGCTCCCTGCTGGTGCGTGCAGCCACTCACAGCGCAGGTAGCTGGCTGCATGCCGCAACCATGTAGATTAGCAGGCAGCACAAATGTTACGTGCTGCCTGCATCTCAATGACCAGGCGCAGGTTAATCACGCACTGCAATCCCCATGCCCTTTTTCGGGGGTTAACCAATTTAACCCCAACATTTGAAGCAACTCTTCTTCCAGATTGTTTCTTTGGAAAAATGGTCAAAATATCCCAAAACATGACATCATTCTATTTTTTGTGAGATTGACCCAAATTAGATTAAAAATTGGATTAAAGTTTAGCTTTACTTCTGAGCAAAGGATGATTTATGAACTTAGTTATTGTTTTAAATCATTTCTCCAGACAGCAGAGTAAAGTCTAGTTCCAGAAATTTCTCAAAAGAGGGTGTTTGCTGGTCAATGTCCTGATTTGTTTTTACTTTTTCGATAAGGGCCTTTAGGAAATTATCAGTGTTGACTTAGTTCCTGAACTAATCGCTACAGCAGATGTGGGTGTGATTGTTTGCTTTTGTGTACATGTACACAAAAGGGCAGGGATTGAAATTAGGTGCAGTCTTGCCACATCCAGAAAGTAATAATAGAATTCTGAATAAAGCTCATAAATATCAAAAGTTAATGCTTTCACAGATGCATTTTGTCAAGCTAAAATTCCTTGGCCTCTCTGTTGCCATCAACACAGTCAGCTAATCCATTCTTCTCAACCATCTCTCCTTTAGTTTATCTCCATGGCATTGCTGTGTCAGGCTTCCACTTCAATCGGTCACAAAATAGGAGCTGATTTTCCTCCCACTACTGACCTGTTCTTTCCCTTGAGAAGGTGGTGGTGGTGGGCCTTCTTCTTGAAACGCTGAATTCCGTGTGCTGAAGGTGCTCCCACAATGCTGTTAGGTAGGGAGTTCCAGGATATTGACCCAGTGATGATGAAGGAACAGCGACATATGTCCAAGTTAGGATGCTGTGAGACTTGGAGGGGAACTTGGAGGTGATGGTGTTCCCATGCACCTGCTACCCTTTAAAAATACTGGCTTATTAAAATATTGCCATCTATAGTAATTGATTTTGACCAACGAATAACTATCCTCTGGAGGGGTGCTGGAGGTCTTGGGTTTGGGAGGTGCTGCCGAAGAAGCCAGGCTATTAAAATGGCCTACTCACACCACTGGCACTGGCTTACCCCTGGCAGGGTCTTGCACAAGGAATCGAGGCCAAAAAGAGGAGTGAGCCTGCCTGTTGGCAGTCCTTTATAACTTCACTCTCTGTTTATGATGCCATCTGAATCTTTCAATGAGGCGTACTCTTCTCTAATCACTCTCAGCTACCTATTATTCTATATACAGTAATTATTGCTATAGCTTAATTTTATGGCACTGTAGAAGAGGATGGGGCTAGTTTTCCTGACCTTTGACCTGAGGAAATGATCATTCTCTGGATGGAAATGTCAGGAAAAGGGGTTGAAAATTTGTTTTGCTTGATGTCTGTGTCCTTTATGCTGCCCCTGGATTCCCAGAGATTTTCCCAATGGGCAGAGCAGGGCCGGCATCTGTAATCGGCACAGGCCCAATCTTTTCATACAAATAACATGGGCGGGGCGTTCCTGGCCCTCCTGTCTCAACTTTCTGTTAATGTGGCCCAGGGTGCCCAGATGTGGAGGAGCTCCATGAAGCTGGTAGTGGAGAATTGCTCAAGGACTTTGGAAACTTGGAGAGGGCCTGGCAGCAAGCTGAAGACAGACCCAAAGGTAAAAGGACCTCTTTATTGAAAGTACAAGTACATTTTGGTCCCAGAGAACAGTAACCAGCAGCCAAAAGGCCAACAGGCAGGCTAACGCCTCTTTTTGGGCTAGATTCCTTGCACAAGGCCCTGCCAAGGGTAAGCCAGTGCCAGTGGTGTGACTGGGCCATTTTAATAGCCTGGCTTTTTTGTGCCGTATGATATTTTGGATGTGCCATTTTAGAAAGGACATTAAAGCCATAGAAAGTGCATAGCATAGATTCACCAGGATGATACCAGAGATAAGAAACTGTAGTTGTGAAGAGAAGTTTGAAACATTGGGATTATTTCCATTGGAGCAGAGAAAGCTAAGAGAAAGCTTATTTAAGGTGTTTAAAATTACGAAGGGTTTTGATAGGGTGAGTAAGGAAAGATTATTTCTTCTGGTTGGTGAAACACACCAAGGGCGATCCTGCTGACTGATATCACCCTAATGAATCCACTTGGTACATACTGTGACTCGCTTGGAGATTTATAGGAGTGTCCTGTAAATTAATATTTCTCCATGGATAAGTAACTATTACAATTGTACTTACTATTAGAGTTATCTCCTCTTTTAAATGCCCCTTATAAGAAGTCATCTATTAATCAAAAATTTAAAAAGAAAAGAAACAACGATCACAGGGGAAAAAAGTCAAGGTAGGGACAAAGATTTGTTCCCGTAAAGTGTTTGTGGAGCAGTGGCTTCGAGGTTCATTTTGGTGATGTAATGAGAAATAAAGGTCCTCTCTGTGCCATACCTTATGGTCCTTCACTCCCTTTCCTGTAGTTCAATAAATACCCAGATATCATTTCAGAAAAAAAGGAACCTTTGCCCCAGATTATTTAAGATTCAAAGTAGTTTGTTTACTGAACTGGAAACACAGCTTGGCATGCTATTATATTCTTCTCTATATATTAGACATACACCAATTAAATATTTTCAATTATGTTTGTTTTTCAGTGTAAAACACACCTCTACTGAAAGATCTTCTAGTAACGCTAACAAAAGTTTACAACTTACAATACAAGTACTGGACAATTTGTACAAACTTGTATTTTGACGGTTACAATCAGGTTTGTAAATACTTATTTTGCATTGTCTAGACAAAAGGTGCCACTTTCTAAATAATCATTCTATAACTAGTTAAGCCTGTTCCAGCTTCCTATAATTAACAATTTATTTTATGCAACAGCTGCAAATTCACTGTTGTGAATCAAAATGTACCACATTGGCAATTTGGATAATTTGAATCCTGTGCCTAATGTTCTTGATTGCTGAATGTAAAACTTTTGTTCAGTTACATCAGTAGCCTAGTCAACACCATGTAGAGATAACTAAAAGTGTCCTAATCCTAAAAGTGCTGGCAATTAATGAATGTACAAAGGATGCTATTATAAATAGTGCATGGTTTATTTTTTGGTAGTTCTTTTATTTATGTTATATGTTCAAGTTTTACTGTCTTTTTTTCTTTTATGTACTTTATGCCTGAAATAACATTTGAATTGAAAAAGGGCCAATATAAATTTTCAGTTATTGATTCTGAGCTCTTCAAAATCGAAGCTCCCACTTCTGCTTGCCAGGTCTAAAATTGGCTGTAAATTAGAGAAGATTTACACTGGGCTGGCACACTGTCATTTTCAATTACAAATAAGAACCTCATTCAAGCTTCAGGATCATAATTTATGACTGCTCATAATTGAAAGTGATCCAGGACAGATGATGCGTATTCCGCAAGAGCGCATTTAGTTTGGCTCACCTCTGCCTTGTCCAGTATTCAAAACAAATGTCAGAATGCCTGCTAATTCTTCTAAACCAGACTTCTGTTCAGGACAACAACTATCGTTGTACCCTGGCTTGTGCTGCCGATTCTCTCTAGCAAAACCCTGCTGTAATCTATGGAGTCAGCTCATTTAAATCTTCATTGATGGTTCAGTAGTATAAATTCTGTATAAAATGGGAGTGCACTTGGTGGGGGAGGGGGGCAGGGGAGGTTGGAAATAAGGATTGTAGCCTTTAAAAAGTTAACAAAGCATTGTAGGGGGATTGGAAAGTCCGTGATCGGGGGGGTGGGGAGGAGGAAGTCCGGGGCTGAAGAGGTCCTAGGTATCCTTGTGGGCACTTACCTGGGCCCCCTGTGGCCAGGGTCCTGCTTTCACTGGTGGGTTCGATACAGTGCAAGCCTCACTTAGCCCCACAGTTAAAACGGTGTGCCCCTCCTGATGATGTCTCAGGACACGACATTGCCATTTAAATTACAGCCCGCTCCTCTGGCATGGGCAGCCTTACCGTCCCTGATTTCAGGCTACTTAAAATGGTGGGGGGCAGGAACGCATCGGGAACAAGGCGTGAACACCCCCTGCCCATACTGTTCCCACTGGGCAGGGGTGTTAAAATTTCCCCTCTAGAGTCTGAAAAGAAGGATTAGGAGGAACAGTTAACTTATCTTGACTGCTGTGGTGATGTTATTAAATTTGTTCCTGCATTGCTTAGAAGTCCTGGGTTCAGGAGGTAGCACTCACTGCCACAGCCACTTCCTTCCACAAAGTGCAGACCGCACTCTTGGCAGGGCTCCAGCCCCCAACCTCAAACAATCCCCTCTGCTCTGTATCTCTGTTACAAGGACATGCAGGTCTGGTTCCTTGGAGTTTACCACTTGTTCGTTTGATCTAGCTGCCATCTTTGTTACCCAAGTTGCCTGCTTTTTCCAGTGCTGTCATTGCCCCTTTAAACAGTAGCAGGTTTTATGTACTCTTGCTGTACCAGGTATCTGCCTCTTCTCCAGCTGGCTTCCAGCCCCCACCACACCGCACAACAGATCTGTCAGAACTCAGTCCCACCATTTACTGTAAATGTGAGAGGTGCTTAACATGGATGGGAAATAAAACTTTAGCTTCAAATAGTCTTCACTAATGTTTTATAACTATCCATATAATCTACTAGGAGCCCCCGTGGCTCTCCTCAGGATAGGACCTTAATGACTAAGTTTTAATGGGCATTTAAGCTTTTATTGTTGAAAGGGAGGTTAACATGACAGCCCTAAACTCAATGTTCAATATGCCTGACTGCTCAGACTGAGAAGAACTCTAGCAATGATATAAACGACTCATTTTCAAACCATTACAACACATAAGTAATTGTACAGTTAGTTTGCACATGACGAAGTGTAAGAAAGGTTCAGGTTACTGCCTAAAGTCTGGTTGAACACATTCTCCCTTTGTGACTCGCGAGGCAAGAGTACAGAAATTGTGGTTACCATGTTAGTCATAAAAATTAGGCTAATGTGATACATTATCTTTAGGGTACACATAAGCCTTTGACATGCTGAAGTATAAAACAAACATTTGATCATCTTTGATTTTCAAAGTTGCACAAGTTAAGAATATTGTAAGTCCTCCTGAATTGTATAATCAAATGTTTTTCAACAAATCAACCATTTTCAGCATTAAGACTAAGGGATGTTTTATGTGATAATCAGTTTTCTGAGTTTTATCTGGTTTTGCACATGGTTGGTAGACACAATGCCCCAAAATTTCATGAGGCCAATTGGCCTGCTGATGTACTACAGGAACTGGACTTCCGCCAGCCAATTCACTCCAGCGCTGACCTCGCTGTAGAATGCAGGGTCAGCTCATTTGCATAATCCACTGGTGTTGGCTGAGCTCAAAGTAGGAGTACGGTACTGGGGGGTTAGAAATTTCAGATGCCACTTTTAAAGAGCCAGGAATGGCTGAAGATTGTAGCAGCAGGCTGGCAGAGTAGCAAGTAGATAGTAAACATTTTGCGAGACTCATTTATTTGGTAGGTAGCTGTAACTGATAGCTCATGTGAGATTTTGGGGCACTTTTAAAGAATGGCAAGTGGAGGAGCAGGCAGAGATGCCCAAAGAAGGGAGCAGAGCATTGGAAAGAGGTACAAAATAATAAGGTTTTAATGAGGCTGACCTTCAGATGTTTCAGGATGAAATACCGCAAAAGAAAGAAAGGCCAACGGGACCCAATGGAAAGGAACCTAATAAAAAGCATCTTCATCCCATTTGGAGGGAGGTGGCACTGTCACTGAGTACCGTGTCTCTCACACACAGGACTAGGAACATGGGAACATAGGACATAGGAACAGGAGTCGGCCATTCAGTCTCTTCGAGCCTATTCCGCCATTCATTTAGATCATGGCTGATCTGTGCCTCAACTCCATTTACCCACCTTTGGTCCATATCCCTTGATGTTCTTACCTAATAAAAATCTCAGTCGATCTCAGTCTTAAATATTTGAATTGACCCAGCATCCACAGAATTTTGAGGGAGAGAAATCCAGATTTCCACTAGCCTTTGAGTGAAAAAGTGCTTCCTGATTTCAATCCTAATTGGCCTAGCTCTAATTTTAAGATTGTGTCCCTTAGTTCTGGATCTCCCCACCAGAGGCAATAGTTTCTCTGAATCTACACCATCAAATCCCTTTATCATTTTAAAGACCTCAATTAGATCACCCTCCAACTTTCTAAACTCAAACAAGTTTATGAAATCTATCCTCTTAATTTAACCTTTATGTCCTGATATCTTTCTGATGAATCTGTGCTGTATTCCCTCCAAGCCTTTCTGAGGTTTAGTGCCCAAAACTGAATGCAGTACTTCAGATGGGGTCTGACCAAGGCTCTTTACAACCGAAGCATCATTTCCTCACTTTTGTATCCCAACCCCCTTGAGATAAAGTTCAACATTCCATTAGCCTTTTTGATTATTTTTTTTCCTGCGCACTAGCTTTAAGTAATTTGTGTACATGGACACCTCAATCCCTTTGCTCCTCCACAGCTCCTAATCCCGCACCATTAAGAAAATATTCCAATTTGTCTTTCTTGGATCCAAAGTGGATAACCTCACACTTCCTCACATTGAACTTCATCTGCCACATATTTACTCACTCACTTAGTCTGTCTATGTCCCTAAGTAACTTTCTGCTCCCAACTTACTGTGCCTCCTAACTTAGTGTCATCTGCAAAATTGGATATACAACTCTCTATTCCTTCATCCAAGTTATTAATATGTATAGTGAAAAGCTGAGGCCCCAGTACTAGTCCCTGGGAAGCACCACTTGTCACAACTCACCAATCAAAGTGCATTCCCTTTATCCCTACTCTGTATCTCCTACCTCCCAATTATCAACCCATATCACAAGATTACCTCTAATTTCATGCGTTTTCCTTTTTGCTAATAATCTCTTGTGCAGAACTGAATCAAATGCCTCATGCAAGTCTATATAGATAATAACCATAAACACTGCCTATGCACCATACCAGTGACCTCCTCAAAAAATTCAACTGGATTAGTCAGACATGACCTACCCGTCACTATTCCATGAAGTCAATGGAAAAGAAAATTGGGCAGAGTGCAAAACTGGCTGCCAATTTGTTATCGCCCATATTGTGCGACCGCCCAAGACGCCTTTATGCATCACTGTTCCAGCCTAAAGAACTCTACACTTAAACATAGAAGCCTAAAAGTTCCATGCTCCAAATCGAAGGGCCAGAAGATACTGCTGAGTACCTTATATTTTTTGAAAAAATTCCATTTGCTGAATAAATCAAAAATCCTCTAGAATAATTTATAATGGCCGCAACGATGTGGAGAAAGATATTTTGAAAATTACCCTCATGATGGCTTTGACTTCATTGCAATCATGGCTTTACCTGGCAGGTTGGCTTCTGCTATCATTAACAGAAGGTATGGCATCTAAGTTATACAAAAGTTCTGTGCAACACATGTTATAGAACTATTAATGTCATTGGGAAAATAAAGTGTTTTGGGTAGTTGAAATCTGACAGTGTATTCATCACAGTGCAGATGTTTGTAACTTGATCTTTTCAATGTTATCCAGGTTTTGTCTCATTCTGTTACGTGTATTTATGTGAAGGCATATATGTTTAATGCTCGGACAACCATTATCACTCATTCTCAGGCTGAGATAACACATGTATTCTATATATATATATGTCTATATTATATTCAACACAGATTCTAAGATAAAATGTTCAGATCTATCCTCCCTACTATAACATCCTGAGCCTAAGGATCTGAACTGAGTGTGGCCCATTTAAAATTATTATTTTCTTTTGAATATCTTACTGAGTTTCTGTAACTGAGGTTCTGCACAGTGCTTCATTAATAACTTCCTGTGACTATTCCAGAATAAGTGTTCATAAATAAGGAATCTGTTCAAAAAACAAGCCTTTGCTGAAGGCAGAGTTTGATTCCATAGAAGAAATGTAATTTTTATTGAATGCCAGTAATCTCCCAAACCTGCATTTATCTATCATGTGACATTACATCCAAGGGTCCAGTTTCTTCTGCAATGCTGAAAATGTGGCTTTTCTATTGCAAATAGAACCTAAATTTGGATTTAATATTGTTCAGAGGTCATTCAGTGGTTTTATGATTTGGTAAGAAATTCTGTTTTGGAACACTACTAAATAAATTTTAATTCTATCAGAAAAATACACAAGCTTGCAAATCACGCAAAGCTTCTGCCCCAAAAAGGAAGAAGTCTGATAGTGTACTAAAATGGGACATAACCAAGTTCTGCCAGGTTTTTGCCCCATTCACAAAGGCAAGGGAAATTCTAATGTCCTTACGTCTCAGGAGCAGTTTGGGGGGGGGGGGGTATGTAGGGGGGTTGCATTTAGGAATGCACCCCTGATAGTCCTGTTGTACCTATGTCTAATGTTGAGATCGGGCGTGGGTACATCACAGAGGGATTGATTACCAGTTTACACTGGAGGAGAGAAGCTTTAGAAGTGATTTTATTGAAGTATTTATGATCCTTAAGGGCATAGACAAAATAAACATTAATATGGTTAACATAGCCGTAGATTCTACAAAAAGAGGGCATAGCTTAAAACTTAAAAGAGGGAGGGTGAAAAGAAAGTTTAGATTTAATTACTTTACACAAAGGGGTGAATGCATGGAATGGACTGCCAAGAGAAACAATGGGGGAGTAATTGTATCAGTAAATTCATGAGAGACTTGAATAAGTAGCTAGCAAAAAAATTGATATAGGGCTATCATCATCAACCAGATGGACTGTAATAATCTTTTTCCACTCCTGTACATTCCTATATTCCTGCATTTACAGGTTCCCTATTTCCAGCATAGTGATTTCAGAATCCTGGTCCTCATCTATAAACCCCTCTATGGTCTTGTGCCAGCCTACCTCTGCAATCTCCCCCACTTCATACACTCCATTCTTCTGATTCGTGTTAATTTGCACCTACCCATTCCCTCTGCTCTGCTATTGGTGGAAAAGTACAACATTGCACTTTGGAATTCACCCCCTAAATCCATTTGTCTTGCTATATCAATCCCATCTTCAAAACCCCTTCAAAACAACTCTTTGACCATGCTTTCTGTCACCTCCCCTAACTGTTCCTCCACCTCCTGCTCAATGTCCAACCTCTTCCTTTTTTGTGAAGCACCTCAGGATCTTTTGATACATTAATGGTGCTATCTGAGTGAAAGTTATTTTTATTGTTGTTAGTGTGGTTATAAATGCAGTGGCATTGTATGGATTATTACAATGATATACGGAAGTATTAACAACCTTAATGATTAACTGCTATAAACCAAATGAACTTTGCTCTTTTAGTTTATGATTCCATCAAGATTCCTGATTTGCATTAAGGTTCTTGCAACCCCCTCTATCATCCATTATTCCACATTATGTTTTCTCAGGTCATGCAACATAGACCACTTTCCATTTGCTTATAAAAATGGCTAGTTGAGCTACAAATTTCATGGCAGAGCAACTACGGTACAAATTAAACTTCACCCTCTAATTGTACAGAAACTGTGCCATGGTGTATGTGGTGTTCCATGAACAGTCTGTGTACAATGAAGGTCAGAAACAGAAACTCAAAAATGAACTGAAATTTGTCTTTGGTTTATGTTTTCAAAAGAGATTCCACAGAAAACGGTAACAGCTGTTTCTTCATCTTTACTTCACCATGTGAACAGTGTTTTTATACTTTCTTGTTCTTCAAATTAAACACATTCACATCTGCTATATGTAAAGTCTATCCAAAATCAGCTTTACAAAACAATGATATGGAAAAATTATATTGTGGTGTTAGCTACTTGAGAACTGCAATACATCTGTGAATCCAAGTACAAGGTCACAATTTTAGTTGGTTCAGATTTAATAATAATAAGCCACTGTAAAATGATTCTGTGCCTTTCCACTTACAATTGAGGTGAATATTATGAAATAACTTTCAGATGTTACATAAATAAAAACAAAGCTACATTTTAAAAAAATTCTCAAGGCTCCCCCCGAGTTTATCCAATAAATAACAGAGCCATAAAGACCAGAAAGCTCTCAGGTTCAATTCCTGTTCCGTGCTGAGTTAGCTGACCTCAGCTAGGGTTCAGTGCCCATAGGTTAAGGCTCGGAAAATTGGCAATGGTTTTTACTCCTGATCACTATCCAGTGATTTGTGCTGGTAGTGCACCTGCAGGGATGTTAGGTGAGGTCAGGTTTGGCCACAGCTCTGGTGCCTCCTCTCTGATTTTGTGAATGTATTTTGAGCTCACAGCTAGTTTTTGTAGCGCCTGCCGATAAATGTTGAGTAAAGACTTCTGCTAACTGAGAGTTCAAACATGCAGTGGAAAGAATTGCTTAATTAGAGGACAGAAATTGATGTCTGGTTTTACAGTGGAGACAAATTGTGATATCAAATCATTTTGTGACAGTACACATCCCCATGGAAATAGCATGGTTTGACCTTGACTGTCAAGATTGTTGGAACTGGTTTGGGTATGCATTAACATTTCCTACAAGTGCAAAATCTCTACTTCTCCAAGCCCCACTGTAATATACTGATTAGTTGTACGATAGTAACTTAGTCCCTGAAATGACTCATTATCTGCAAGTGACTCACCAAACCTTGAAACCCTTATTAATATGTTGAACTTTGGTATTCAATGTGCCTGCCCTGTGCAAACTCTGTGCCACAAAATTTCTAATACTCAATTTATCTGAAGATATAATAAAGCATACAGTAAATGTTGCTACAAATGAAAAGAAAACTTTGTAAAAAAAATGAATTTTGTATCAGTGTTAAGTCAATGCACACTTCAGCTGATGATAAAAGGTAACATTTAATGGAAAAAAAATGCACAATTTATCTACAGTTCCATTCCAGCCTATTTGATTTGCTTCTCCCACAGCATGTGGCAACGACAGCCATCTGCCTCCTTTGATTTTCAGAAGCTGTAGAGATGGATAAATGCTCAGGACAGTTATATATACAACTTGTTAATGATTTTATTACCACTGAAATGAAATGCTCCAAATAAAACGGCAGGAAACTCACTTTACCCAGGGCTCACCCTTACACAGCTGTAAATATGTATTAACTAGCTGTAATTGTGGAACAGTTTAGCAGCATTTAGGTAGACAAAGACAGCTATTACAATTGGAAATGAGGCCAACTTAAAGGAATTTATGCCTCATAGCTGATGACCCTAGCTAATGAGCAGGTGCATAGATATGGAGATGTGTTCTTTTTGTCTGGAATTGGTTTATTACTTTCATAGGGAACACAAAAACATCTGCATTAAGCTGAGACATTAGAAGCCACATTATTCTATTGTGTTGATGCAAATAAAGAGTGGCTGTGGTTTACTGACTTTATTGGTGAGAAGCCTCAATGAGCTGAAGGAGTAACTTTTCAATTAGTGTGAATGGAATGCCTAAATGGCCTTTAATTTGCAGGATTTGGTTTCAAAGGGATTAAACTGTTCTCAAGGTGAAAAGTGCAAGAACCAGAATGATTATATTGAAGAACTGTATCTGTTAAAATTTCCCAGATAATGGCTAGACTGTCAAATTATATTGTAATATTATCCAAGTTTGCAGTTGCACTTTTGACTACTTCCTAATCCTACATTAATACTAAACTTTATTGAAGAAAAAAATGCAGTTCTTCAAATAATTGACTATAATCGATTTATAAATGCTGTATTCAGTGACTTCTTAAAGTTTAGTCTACAAACACTGAAATAACCTGTATTGGCTTGTTAACATCCAATCACCTGCAAGAAAAACAATATTCATTGTATAAGGATTATTGCTGATAAAAATTTGTGGTCTGGGGGTGGGGGGAGAATAGATTTGGCTTCAACAGACCCAAATTTAAATACATAAAGGACGCTCATCCATTCTTTCTGCTATTCTGATGCAGGCTTTTTTTGAGAATGAAGCAAAACAACGATAATGCTTGTGTTTTAACTACAGATTTGAAAGAAATGTTCTATATTTTGAAATCTGATTCTTAAACCTTCAAAATGATAACTATATGTCAACATTTTGGAAATAGTTATTTGAAGCCATTGGAAACTTTGAAAGAGACTCAGTTTGTTAGAGGGATGTAAGAAAGATCTGATTGTAATGCTATTGACATACCGCCTGAACACAAAAGTCTCTTAAGCTTAAAGGCTTGAACATACATCTAAGTAATATTTCAAGATACGATGTTTTTATTCTATGGAGTCCAATGCTCAGATTAATCCTAAAATCATTGCTTTGTTTGTTTCCTGTGGACTAGATGAGATTTTTCACTCTAACTCTATTGTTCTCTCTGGTGTTAGCAGCTGTACAACTTGGATAGTGACAAATGAAAATCTGATTTGTCGGGTCAGCTTGTGATCAGTGTCTGAGGTTTGCCCAACACAGCTTTCCTCTGGTGTTCTACATGTTCAACACACTCCCTTATTCCACTGTCAGTGTGTTGTATCACTGGTCTTTTGTCTTTCTTTGTCCCACCGGGGTCTTCCTGATCACACTATGTCAAACTCCAAGCCCACAACCTCCTTTGTTTCAGCTTTTATCACATCCAGTCAGACTATTTGAGTTTATTACCATTTTAATAGATGTCTTTAGAATTGGAACGGTGGGTTCAGTTGGAATTTAACATAATTGAAGGGCATAGCCCATTATTCTGTAACTTTGTTTTTAGGCTTAACCTTGTGTGGTACAGAATGAAACTAGGACGGCTGCTTCACCCTTGGTTACTAGTGCTTCTAATCTCAGTCCAATCCTAGGGAAAACAGTGCAGGCCACATGAGTGTTTATTCAATTTCATACCACTTACAGCTTCAAACACTCTGTGAAGCTTTAAAATCTGAAAGATCTCCAGAATAAATACCAATCTATTTTATTCACATGTCCTGTGTACTTGCATCCAGCTTCGGTTCTTGTACATCTATTTCTTCTGTTGTCACCAGCGAGGTTCTAAAGAATGTAAAACCTACTTTGGATGTGTTGGACTCTGCAATTTACCAAAGAGTTTTTACTAACCTTCTAACCAGAGCATTTAGTATATGTGACAAAAATAATTTAAGTTAATTTCCAGATAGGTAAAAACTCAACATTCACTGTAACGAAATCCTATTCCCTTGTCTTTCCCTTGTTTTGTGAATTAAATGATATCATTTCCAGCATGTGTGTAGTCTGAAGTCCATACAGGCACAAATTTAAAGGCAAGAAATTTTAATGTTTCTCTCCTCATTTTTGCAACTCGGGTGGTTCCTTGTTATATTAATGGTGATACACTTATACGATATGTGTGAATAATAAATGCATTCAGAAAAATATACATCAGCATGGTCATCTTGTCTGGATGTTGAAATTGGTGGTAAATAGATGCATTATCTGCCCAAGCAAAAACAAGCAATTTAACAATGTTACGCCTCTTAATTTTTCACTAGCAGTAAGTTCAACTATTCTACTGAACATTGCATTAAATCATGCAAATGAAACAGCTCAACGACTGGAAATGAATCACTTCACGTACACTGACTTATTTAAAGTATTCATACAGTACATCCCATTACGATGTAAATTACATATCAGAAGTAGGAATTCCATATTTCAGTGAAATAATTAATTATAAGGAAAGGGACAACTCATGGCCTAAGAAATATTTCCTTATCACAAATAGGCACCTCATTGGAACTAAAATTGTCAAAAAAGAGAAATTTCAAAAAAGCAAGGAGAACACAGAGGCCGTCAGATGTGGGTATGGTAGTCTAGTGGTTACGGTAGTGAACCAGCAAAGCAGAGTTTGTGAGTTCAAATCCTACCCTAGCTAGTTGGGAAATTAAATTCACAAGAAAATTATGGATAAGGAAGGCCATTTAATTCATCCATCCAGAGAAATCTTAGCATCCAATTGTTTATTGAATGATTCCAGGATTTTTGCTTCCATCATTCCACTTGAACGTTTATTCCACACGTTGGTATAGAAACAGGAGGATAGAGAAGATGAATGCGTGATGGAGAGATGGTGCAGCAGGGAAGGCTTTAGATTCTTGGGGCATTGGGACCGGTTCTGGGGGGGGGGGGTGGTTGGGACCTGTACAAGCCGGACGGGTTGCACCTCAACAGGGCCGGGACCAATATCCTCGCGGAGAGGTTTGCTAGTGCTGTGGGGGAGGGTTTAAACTAGTTTGGCAGGGGGATGGGATCCTGAGCGTAGATTCAGAAGGGAGAGAAGCAGAGCAGGAAAAGGAAGGTATAAAATTAGAAAATGTGTTTGGAAGACAGAGGAAACAAAGGTTAGAAACTAGACATCAAAGGAGTTTGGCAGTGCTTAATGGCATATACTTCAATGCAAGGAGTATAGTGAATAAGGCAGATGAGCTAAGGGCACGGATAGACACGTGGAAGTATGATATCTTAGCTATTACAAAAACATGACTTAAACAGGGGCAGGAATGGCAGCTCAACGTTCCTGGTTACAGGGTTTTCAGACGAGATAGAGGGGGGATAAAAAAGGAGGGTGGGTGGCAATATTTGTTAAAGAAATAATTACGGCTGTGAGGAGGGATGATATGTTAAAAGGATCATCAAATGAGGCCATATGGGTTGAGCTAAAGAACAAAAAAGGGGCAGTCACACTGCTGGGAGTGTACTATAGACCCTCAAACAGTCTGAGGGAGATAGAAGAGCAAATATGTAGGCACATTTCTGAGAAGTGCAAAAACAATAGGGCAGTAATAGTAGGGGATTTCAACTACCCTAATATTAACTGGGATACAATCAGTGCAAAAGGGATAGAGGGCGCAAAATTCTTAAATTGCATTCAGGAGAACTTTTTTAGCCAGTATGTAGCAAGCCCAACAAGAGGAGGGGGGGCAATTCTGGATTTAGTTTTAGGGAATGAAGCTGGGCAGGTGGAAGGGGTATCTGTGGGAGAGCATTTTGCTGGTAGTGATCATAATTCAGTTAGCTTTAGCATAGTTATAGAAAAGGACAAAGATAGAACAGGTGTAAAAGTTCTAAATTGGGGAAAGGCCAATTTTACTAAACTGAGAAGTGATTTAGCAAAAGTGAACTGGAATGAGCTACTTAAAGGTAAATCAGTGTCAGAGCAGTGGGAGGCATTCAAGGGGAAGATTCAAGGGCTTCAGAGTAAATATGTTCCCATAAAGAAAAAGGGTGGGATTGCCAAATCTAGAGCCCCCTGAATGACAAGGAGCATGCAGGGTAAGATAAGGCAAAAAAGGGAAGCTTATGTCAGACACCAAGAGCTTAATACTGCAGAAAGCCAAGAGCAGTATAGAAAGTGCAGGAGTGAAATTAAAAAGGAAATTAGGAAAGCAAAGAAAGGGCATGAAAAAATACTGGCAAGTAAAATTAAGGAAAACCCAAAAATGTTTTATAAATACATAAAGAGCAAGAGGATAACTAAGGAAAGAGTAGGGCCTATTAGAGACCAAAAAGGTAACCTATGTGTGGAGGCGGAAGATGTGGGTATGGTTCTTAATGAATACTTTGCATCTGTCTTCACAAAAGAGGGGAATGATGCAGAGATTGTAGTTAAGGAGGAGGAATGTGAAATATTGGATGGGATAAACATAGTGAGAGAGGAAATATTAAAGGGTTTAGCATCTTTGAAAGTAGATAAATCACCAGGCCTGGATGAAATGTATCCCAGGCTGTTAAGAGAAGCAAGGAAGAAAATAGCGGAGGCTCTGACCATCATTTTCCAATCCTCCCTGGCTACAGGCGTGGTGCCGAAGGATTGGAGGACTGCTAACGTTGTATCGTTGTTTAAAAAGGGAGAAAGAGATAGACCGAGTAATTATAGGCCAGTCAGTCTAACCTTGGTGGTGGGCAAATTATTGGAATCAATTCTGAGGGACAGCATAAATCGTCATTTAGAAAGGCACGGGTTAATCAAGGACGGTCAGCATGGATTTGTTAAGGGAAGGTTGTGTCTGACTAACTTGATTGAATTTTTTGAGGAGGTAACAAGGAGGGTTGATGAGGGTAACGCGTTTGATGTAGTGTACATGGATTTTAGCAAGGCTTTTGACAATGTCCCACATGGCAGACTGGTCAAAAAAGTAAAAGCCCATGGGATCCGAGGGAAAGTGATTAGTTGGATCCAATTGGTTCAGTGGCAAGAAGCAAAGGATAATGGTTGACGGTTGTTTTTGCAACTGGAAGGCTGTTTCCAGTGAGGTCCCGCAAGGCTTAGTACTAGGTCTCTTGCTTTTTGTGGTACAAATTAATGATTTGGACTTGAATGTGGGGGGCTTGATCAAGAAGTTTGCAGATCATACAAAAATTGGCCGTGTGCTTGATAGTGAGGAGGAAGCTTGTAGACTGCAGGAAGATATCAATGGACTGATCCGGTGGGCAGAAAAGTGGCAAATGGAATTCAATCCAGAGAAATGTGAGGTAATGCATTTAGGGAGAGCAAACAAGGTAAGGGAGTACACAATAAATGGGAGAATAATGACAGGTGTCGAGGAACAAAGGGACCTTGGAGTGCATGTCCACAGATCCCTGAAGGTAGCAGGACAGGTAGATAAGGTGGTTAAAAAGGCATGCGGGATGCTTTCCATTATTAGCCGAGGCATAGAATATAAGTGCAGGGAGGTTATGCTAGAACTGTATAAAACATTGGTTAGGTCACAGCTTGAGTACTGCGTACAGTTCTGGTCACCACATTACAAGAAAGATGTGATTGCACTAGATAGGGTACAGAGGAGATTTACAAGGATGTTGCCAGGGCTGGAGAATTTTAGCTACGAGAAAAGATTGGATAGGCTGGGTTTATTTTCTTTGGAACAAAGGAGGCTGAGGGGAGATTTAATTGAGGTATATAAAATTTTGACGGGACTGGATAGAGTGGATAGGGAATACCTATTTCCCTTAGCAGAGGGGTCAGTGACCAGGGGTCATAGATTTAAAGTAATTGGCAGAAGGATTAGAGGGAAGCTGAGGAGAAATTTTTTCACCCAGAGGGTGGTGGGGTCTGGAACTCACTGCCTGAAAGGGTGGTCGAGGCAGAAACCCTTAACTCATTTAAAAAGTACTTGGATGTGCACTTGAAGTGTCATAACCTACAGGGCTACGGACCAAGTGCTGGAAAGTGGAATTAAGCTGGATAGCTCTTTTTCGGTCAGCACGGATACGATGGGCCGAATGGCTTCCTTCTGTGCCGTAACCTTCTATGATTCTATGATCATTTGTGTGAAGATATCATTCCTAAAATTATCTTTTCTACTTCCACAGTTTAATTTGAAATAATATTCCAGATTAACTTTCCTCTATAGAAATTTTATACCTCTATAAGGTCACCTCTCAAGCTGAAAAGCTCTGCCACTAAGGATCAGCCTTGATCTCGCTGCACTGCCACCATTGCTTGAATATCTCATTTTTTTCTTGGTGACCAAAACCGGACGCAGTATTCAAGATGCAGTCAGACCAGAGCACTATTCAGTTTGATCATTACCTCCTCTGACTCATAATCTACTACTTTGGCTATAAAGTTCAACATCCTATTGGCTTTGTTGATTGCTACTCTGTATTGTCTGGACATGTTTAGTGTCAAATCTACTAAAACTCCTAAGTATCTTTGAGCTGCACCTTCAGCTATTTCAACACCATTCACGGATACACGTATTGTCTATTTTTCCTTCCTATGTGTGGTACTTTATATTGTCTGCATTAAATTTCATCTACCATTGTTCTGCCCACTTGCATATTTTGTCCAATTCATTTTCTAATTTCTGAGCTGCCTCCTTTGATTCCACTGTCCCTCTGAGATTGGTATCAAATGTACATTTGACCACTTTGCATTGAGCTTCTGAATCCAGATCATTTATGAAAATTAGAATCAAGAATGGTTCCAGCACAAGCCCTGAGGTACCCCACTTAGTACTTCCCCCAACTCTGATGTAACTCCTTCAACGAGTACTTGCTGTTTCCTACCCTTCCACCCAGATTCTTATCCATTCTTAGGGTTTACCCTGAATCCCAGCAGCTTTGAGTTTAACTGATGGCCCTTAGTGTGGAACTTTATCAAAAGCAGTTTGGAAATTGAGGTGCCATATGTCATAAGGCTTCCCGCAGCCCATTTGGGTTGATACTTACTCAAAGAAATCAAGGGGGCTGGCCAAACAGGATCTTTCTCTTCTGAATCCGTGCTGACAGCTGATAATTGGATTACTGTTATACAGATGATCCTCCTGATAATCAGTTCTATTATTTTACATGAAATGGAAGTGAGACTAATGGGTCTGTAGTTTCCTGTGTCTGCTATGTCACACTTTTTGAATATGGGCACCACATTAGTTTGTTTCCAATCGATTGGTACCTCTCCAGTGCCCACTGACTCCCTAAATTGATTCTCACTGTCTCACAGATCTCCTCCTTAGTCTCTCTCAGTATTCTTGGATAAATACCATCTCTCCCTGGGGATTTATTTATTTTGTGCCCATTTAACCTGTCTAGAACATCCATCTCATATATGATGGAAGTCATTGATTTTCCTTGAGATATCTTTGTTTGAAGAGGGTATGTTGCCCATGCCTTCCCTTGTGAATATTTGGAGAAAATAGTCATTTAGAGGTGGTGAAATTGGTCTTAGGCAGTAGCGTAAAACATTGACTTCAATGTAAAAGAAAATATGGTGGGGTCTAAATATACCGATTCGCTAGTGCCTGTTTTGCACTACCGCCCAAGACCAATTTCACCCCCAGAATATTTTGATGTCACCCTCAGTTTCAAGCCCATGTGGGCTAGCACCAGAAAATGACCAGGAAAGCCGGTGAATTGTTATAAAAACTAAACTGGACACTAATGCCCACCCCTACCTTGTCTGGCTTACACTATGTAATTAACTCTGAATGCTCTCTTGGGATGAACAATAAATACTGCCCTGCCTGTGTTGCCCACAACCCATGGAGGTAATATTAAATCAAAGGCAGAACTCCGCCACTATAATCATATTGCCCAGCAGATATTTCTATCTCAGGATCAAGCTTCAACAATCACCCACAAAGTCCTCAGATTCCAGTAAATGGCACATTATTTTACATTTTAAACTGTGCAAAGATATCAGTCAAATGTAATGTAGGACAATAAATGGTAAAAACACATTTCACAACATAGAAAGAAACAGGACATATAAAAAATATATAAAATATACGCAATATTGACTATCCACTACTTTGCATTTGACAAAGTTTTGCAAGAAAGAACTTGCATTAATATAACACCACATGAAATAAAGTTATTTTAAGTGCAGTGACTGTTATATAGATAACCACAGCAATCAATTTTGCATGCAGCAAGACCTGGACAACATCCAGGCTTGGGCTCATAAGTGGCAAGTAGCATTAGTGCCCGACAAGTGCCAGCAATGACCATCTCCAACAAGAGAGAGTCTAACCACCTCCCCTTGACATTCAATGGCATAACCATCGCCGGGACCCCCACCATCAACATCCTGGGGGTCACCATTGACCAGAAACTTAACTGGACCAGCATATAAATACTGTGGCTACAAGAGCAGATCAGAGGCTGGGTATTCTGCAGCGAGTGACTCACCTCCTGACTCCCCAAAGCCTTTCCACCATCTACAAGGCACAAGTCAGGAGTGTGATGGAATACTCTCCACTTGCCTGGATGAGTGCAGCTCCAACAACACTCAAGAAGCTCGACACCATCCAGGACAAAGCAGCCCGCTTGATTGGTACCCCATCCACCACCCTAAACATTCACTCCCTTCACCACCGGCGCACAGTGGCTGCAGTGTGTACCATCCACAGGATGCACTGCAGCAACTCACCAAGGCTTCTTCGACAGCACCTCCCAAACCCGCGACCTCTACCACCTAGAAGGACAAGGGCAGCAGGCACATGGGAACAACACCACCTGCACGTTCCCCTCCAAGTCACACACCATCCCGACTTGGAAATATATCGCCATTCCTTCATCGTCGCTGGGTCAAAATCCTGGAACTCCCTACCTAACAGCACTGTGGGAGAACCTTCACCACACGGACTGCAGCGGTTCAAGAAGGCAGCTCACCACCACCTTCTCAAGGGCAATTAGGGATGGGCAATAAATGCTGGCCTCGCCAGCGATGCCCACATCCCGTGAACGAATAAAAAAAAATACAGCAAGGTCCCACAAACAGCAATGTGATGTTGTTGGGGGAAGATTGTTAACCCAGACAATTCCCTGCTCTTCAAATAATGGTATGAAATCTTCAACATCCACCTGAATCAGCTGATGGAGTTTTGGTTTTAACATCTCATCTGAACGATGAAGCACCTCCAACAATGAAGCATTTCCTTAGTACTGCACTGAAGTGTCAGCCTAGCTGATGTGCTTAAGTTCTAGAGTGGAGCTTGGACCTATGGCTTTCTGATGATGAGCACACAAAACCCTAAAAATGTACAAGTAATTTGAATTTTGTATGACATGGAAAATAATGATCTGTTCTTGTTGATAACCGAGGATACAAGACTTTTTGTTACTGATATTCTGCATTTTCTTTGGCAAATGATGTTCTGGAAAAACCCAAAGTATTACAAACAAAATAAGTGGTCGTCTTGCAGAAGGTATTTGACCCTTTGCAGGGTGGGGGTGTCAGATTCGTGGTGGTCTACCGATGGAGTGTCTATTTATTTTCCCTTATGATCTAATTGTGAGGAAGATGTGTCGATTTTCTGTGGTGATATTAGCTGACTGATTGATCCACAGGGAATGTCTGTGTCTGCTTCCTTCCAGTATATACGTTTTTAATCTATCCATATTCCCCCTATGGAATGTGTGTGAGCAGGGAGGAGAGGAACAAGGATCCTAGCAATATTTACTGAGACACGAGAGAGCCTTGTGTGATGAGCCCATGTGCTAGCCTGCAGGAGTGGATCTTTAGTCTTTGGAAGTGTTAAAATTTTATGTGCACTGAAGTAGAAACTAAAGCCAAAACTCATTCCTGATAAGTAGAAGAAAGTAATACACGCATTTTGCCATATGGTTCATATTTCCTATTTCTATTCCAGTTGCTCCATTTCCTACTATTTAATGCATCTGGGATAAATTATATAATTCTGTATTAAAATATAACTTCAAGGAGAAATATGCAACAGAATCCTGTTTGTGAGAGAGCATAAGTTTTTTCTAACCTGGATTTTTCAAAATTCTCATGTCATCAAACAGAGTAGTTATTATTCAGCTGATTATATTTCACAAGGTATGGGAGGTGAATTATCTGCTGCACACTGATTAATCCAATTTATAAAAATGTATTACTGAACCTTACATCTGTATAAGAGTGCCTGCAGTACACACAGGATATGTACAGACTCTTACCTGCTAAGATGTAGTTGCTGCACAGTGTCATTTATATTTTTCCATCAAACTGTAGTGTATTGTGTTTGTGTAAACTTAGTAAATGATAACTGACTACAGTATGAAAGAAATTCAACACATCTCTATTTACTGTACACTCTGAAAAAATTAAAAATTCTATCCCTGTATTGTTTTTGGACACAGTGCAAAATGCTTCTGTGGCCCTCAAAGGATCAGTTGTTCATATTGAAAAGATAAAAATAAATAAAAGCTTATTATCAACATTTAATCATTTATATGCCCACCAAAATAAGGTTATCTGAGGAAAAGGACAGATATCTATTCTGCTGGCACATATAAGTTGACAAATTATTAAAATACAATATTTACTTCCTAAAAAAATATCAGTTAAGTAGCAGATCTTCTGTGTCATTGCTCACACTGAGTCTGAGGACATGCTGTTTTATAATAATGGGGGTGTTATCCCATGTAACGTACAATGTATTATCATCATCACTGACTTACAGAGACTGAATAAGTCAAATTCTATTTTTGTTACATGGTATTCTCTGATTTTTAGCAATATTTTGGGGATTAAATTCTTCGACTCTCCATTATTCTGCAAAAACCATAAATGTACGTATATTATGTAGCTGACAATACACAGCAAGATGGCCTGCAAAATGTATCAGGTTGGGGTAGAAACTTGATGGTTAGCAGGACTGAGGGGATTTGAGGTTTAGAAGCACTGTGGGGGGGGGGGGGGGTGGGTCTTGAGCTTTGGTAGCACATGGTGGATTGTCTAGGGTTTGGAGCAACTCGGGTAGGGATCTTAGAGTTTGGCAGCACTGGGGTGGGGATGCTAGGGTTTTGCTAGGTATATTGTTAGTTCTGACTCTTTAAATAGTGACAAAACAAGCTGCTTTCATATTACTGTATTGTGTTAGTTCAACCAGCTTCTGACATGTGGGTCTCACTGAGCCAGCAACAACCCCAAAGTGAATTTGATGGGTACATTAAGGCTAAAAGAATCTTAAACAGGCTGATTTTCTGCACTTTGTCATTGTATTACTGGGAATTCTCTCGCAGAATGCAAAATAACCTTCATATAACCCTGAAATTCACTTTCATTTACTAGAAAATATTTAATAAAGACATCAAATTGCAATTTCCTGATGCGAAAGAGCTGTTGCCTTCTCAGTGGTCTGATTCAGCTCAAAGCAATACTCACATCACACTATGATACTTGAATACTCACTCATAATGTACATTCTGTGAATGTATCGATGTCTGTCAATTCGACACTCCATGTCCAATTAATCCTCTTAATACATTATCTTACTAAAAATTCTCTGCTTGTGGTATACTGTATGCCGCAAACATATCTTGTATTAAATTGATTAAATCTAACATAGCCAAGAACTATATCAAATGAATCAGATAGTTTAACAGTGATAATGACAGAACTCCAGTCAATAAAGACCTATCTCTAATAATGTTCCTTTCATAATTCTCAAGCAGCTAATGAACCACATGAACAATATAAACTGCCAGCTGTGGAGTGCATTGTAGCTCCATGAAACAAAGAAAAATTGTGATTTATCCAATATGTTCTCTAATTCCAGTTTAGTTTTCTTGTCAGTCTACCATAATGCAAAATTGGCAACTAGTATTGGAACTGTTACTGAAATCATTCACATTTTTTAAGAAATGTAAGTTAAGCAGAAGAAAAATGAAATAATATTTTTACAAAGCTTGAGTAGTTTTTGTAATAGATATTAAAATTACTTTCAAGGATTTTACTTTACAAGCGGCAAGGTTCAGCAATAATTAATTTTAAAAATATATTATTGCCAATAAATCTCAGATGAATTGGATTTGGAAATACAATTCTAAACATGTTTCATAGCTCAACAGTATCAATTAGTTATAGCAAGGTATACTTTCCTATCATGGAAAATGCAACAGATCCAGGGAGGCACATGTTATCATAGTTTAATCATTTCAAATTAAGAGCAGTAAATGTTTTGAGTTTAGTATTAAATGATTAATAATTTGTGATCCCATAGGGGAGCTCACAAGATAGATTTCAAAAGTAAATACTGCAAAGCAATCAGAAATTATTTGCAACTACACTGTGACCATTGATGTAATAAAATGAACTGGAAATGTTGACATAGCCATTTACAATGGTGAATGTTGATAAAAATATGTGATCAAAATCACGACAACAGGAAATAATGTTTTCGGACAGGAAGTGTGTGCCCTATGCAAGATTTATAATCGTAATGTTTGCTTTTCATTTTATAATGAGAATCAAGGCTGTGTTAACTTAGAAAAGTACAGTCGATTCATTTATATTAAACATATAAAAAGGTATTGCATTATTTTGGTTGTTTAATCACCCTTAGCATTGTTGTGCTATTATTAGCAGTGCTGGATTTAGATTATTTTAAACAAGAAGTTCTAGCTGTGCTGATACTTTGAAGTGTTGCCCTTTCTTTGTATGATTAAACCTGATTCCTAATGTGAGTTCAGGACTCTTTTTTGTTTATCTTCTAGCACAATGCTGAACAGCTTTTTTAGTGCATGCCTTTAACAAGGTTTTAACCATCCCTAACAAGTAGATATTTTCTGTAGTTTCCTTGCACAAGTTTAAGAATGGGAGCAAGGCTGATTCAGCAGTAACAATGGGCAAAAAGTCTGTCATCGCTTTTTACCAGTCTTGCTCACCTGTTAACTCGCCTCTACTTTTTCATTAAAATTAACACCCAGAGGAAGAAATGGCCTCTAAGGGAGGGGAGATTATGTCACATTTTGCAGGGGCGGGGGGTGCCTTCTGTCCAATATTTAGTGTATTATTTAAATAATGCCATTGCATTATAAGTAGTAGACTAGCTGTTTTGGACCACAGTTTTGGGCCCCGATAATAGCGGGGAGGCAGGTTGGCAGTGGGAGGGGGGGGGGGGGCAATTGGGTGCGTGGCAAATCCGCATGAACCAAACTTTGATTGATACTAGTTGACGTCCTCTTCAGGTTTCGCGCCTGGCAGCTAGCCTGATTGACAGGCTGGCTGCCGTCAGGAGCTGCAACCCAGGGGGGTGGGGGGATGAGAAAGAGAGAGAGTGAGATGTCATCCAGCGCTAGAACGGAAGACCGGGGCAGGTAGAATGGAAGATCTGGTGCTGGACTGGAAGACCGGGGGGAGAGGGGAAGATTGGTGAGGGAGAGGGGAAGATCGGGGAGACATCAGGGGAAGATCAGGGGGACATCAGGGGAAGATCGGGAGAAGATCGGAGGGACATCGGGAGGGTGAAGAGGGGGACATCGGAGCGGGAAACATCGGACATTGGAGCAGGTTTCAAAGGTAGGTGCATTTAGTGTTTTCACTTCCTTGCATGGTTTTTTTAATTTAGTTTCTCTTTCCCTGATCTGGCCCTTCAGGCCTGGTTTCACCGGGCGTGAATCAGAAGCGGTGAGCAAGCAGTCCAGGTAAGTTAAAAATATTTCTAATCCCTTCATCTGTCACAGGTAAAGTGCCTAAATACCTCAATGAGGTACATTTGGCTCTTTAACTGTCATCCCGCCGGCTTTAATTGCTGGCGAGACTTCCATTTTCGGGTCACCCACGCGCAGACAGGTGGGTCCCTGGGAAACTCGGAAGTCAGCGGGTTGGAGCCGGCTTCCGAACCTAAATGGGTTTTCTGCGCTTTTCGGAGCCCCAATACACCGCAATTGCCTCCTAAAATCACCCCTTGGTCTCCTTATCTAAGGAAAGATATACTTGCCTTAGAGGCGGTGCAACGAAGGTTCACTAGATTAATTCCTGGGCTGAGAAGGTTGTCCTATGAAGAAAGGTTGAGTAGAATGGGCCTATACTGTCTGGAGTTTAGAAGAATGAGAGGCGATCCAATTGAAACATGTAAGATTATGAGGGGGCTTGACAGACTAGTTGCTGAGAGATTGTTTCCTCTGGCTAGAGAGTCTAGAACTAGGGGGCATAATCGCAGGATATGTGGTCGGCCATTTAAGACTGAGATGAGGAGGAATTTTTTCACGCAGAGGGTTGTGAATCTTTGGAATTCTCTACCCCAGAGGGCTGTGGATGCTGAGTCATTGAATATATTCAAGGCTGAGATGGATAGATTTTTGGACTCTAGGGGAATCAAGGGATCGGGCGGGAAAGTGGAGTTGAGGTTGAAGATCAGCTATGATCTGATTGAATGGTGGAGCAGGCTCGAGGGGCCGTATGGCCTACTCCTGCTCCTATTTCTTATGTTCTTAGACTAGATTAAGAAAAATATAACAAGTGATGCAAAAGGAAAAGATTGTCTTTTTAGCACTTCCATTTAAACAGCGTCATTGAGCACACAGCAGTTCTTTTGCACTAAGTGATCTTAATACTGCATCCCTCGTAGTCTGTAGTAAACCACTGAAATTATTGCACTTTGGCATTTGATTGGAGATCACAGATGGAACTCATTGTATTATATCTACACCCAGAATTCTGAAAGGAATATTGCTGACTGATTGGAGGAGGGGGGATGTTTGACAGAGAACTGTAAGCAACTCACCAAAGCACTCACATTACAGTTCTAAAGTTGTGTTACTTATGCAGTATAACATTGTGCTCTTAATTCTCCTGTAATACATATTGTGCTGTCTTTGGTTGCTTTTTTACTTACCTGGCTTTCTTTAGCAGCTGGATGTTGACAGTGATTCTCTTGTGCCTTTATATTCCAACACTAGGGTAACAGGAGTGAAGAAATAAACGCTGGTATGGCATTGCTGGTGCACAGGAAAAGGAAATGTCCTTCCATTAGTAACCATCAGCCAGTGCTGAAGCTGGTAGCTCAATGAAAGAAAAGAAAGACTTGCATTTATATAGCACCTTTCACGACCTCAGGACGTCCCAAAGCGCTTTACAATTAAGCACTTTTGAAGTGTAGTCACTGTTGTAATGTAGGAAATGCGGCAGTCAATTTGCACGCAGCAAGGTCCCACAAACAGCAATGTGATAATGACCAGATCGTCTGATTTAGTGATGTTGGTTGAGGAATAAATATTGGCCAGGACACCGGGGAGAACACCCCTGCTCTTCTTTGAAATAGTTTCATAGTATTATAGTAGTAACATGTATGATATAGCACAGAAGGAGATCATTCGGCACATCATGCCTGTGCCAGCTCTTTGGTAGAGCTATCCAATTAGTCCCACTCCCCTGCTCTTTCCCCATATCCCTGTAATTTTTTTTCCCTTCAAGTATTTATCCTATTCCCTTTTGAAAGTTATAATTGAATCTGCTTCCACCACTTTCAGGCAGTGCATTCCAGATCATAACAACTCGCTGCATAAAACAATGTTTCCACATGTTGCCTCTGGTTCTTTTGCCAATCACCTTAAATCTGTGTCCTCCGGTTACCGACCCTCTGCCACTGGAAACAGTTTCTCCTTATTTACCCTATCAAAACCATTCATGATTTTGAACGCCTCTTTCAAATCTCCTCTTAGCCTTCCCTGATCTAAGGAGAACAAACCCAGCTTCTCCAGTCTCTCCATATAACTGAAGTCCCTCATCCCTGGCACCATTCTCGTAAATCTCTTCTGCACCCTCTTGAAGGCCTTGACATCCTTCCTAAAGTGTGGTGCTCAGAATTGAACGCAATACTCCAGCTGAGGCCTAACCAGTGTTCTATAAAGGTTTAGCATAACTTCTTTGCTTTTCTACTCTTTGCCTCTATTAATAAAGCCCAGGATCCCATATGCTTTTTTAACAGCCTTCTCAACTTGTCCTGCCACCTTCAAAGATTTGTGTTAATACACTTCCAGGTCTCTCTGTTCCTGCAACCCTTTTAAAATAGTACCATTTAGTTTGTATTGCCTCACCTCATTCTTCCTACCAAAATGTATCACTTCACACTTCTCTGCGTTAAATTTCATCTGCCATGTGTCTGCCCATTTCACCTGCCTGTCCATGTCTTCCTGAAGTCTGTTAATGTCCTTCAGATAGTTTACTATATTTCTGAGTTTCGTGCCATCTGCAAACTTGGAAATTATACCCTGTATACCCAAGTCCAGGTCATTAATATATATCAAAAAGAGCAGCGGTCCTAATACCGACCCCTGGAGAATACCACTGTATACTTCCCTCTAGTCTGAAAAACAACCATTCACCGCTAATCTCTGCTTTCTGTCTCTTAGCCAATTTTGTATCCATGCTGCCAATGTCCCTTTATTCCCATGGGCTTTGATTTTGCTTGCAAGTCTATTATGTGGTACTTTATCAAATGCCTTTTGAAAATCCGTATACACAACATCAACCGCATTACCCTCATCAACCCTTTCCATTACTTCATCAAAGAACTCAATCAAGTTAGTCAAGCACAATTTTCCTTTAACAAATCCATGCTGACTTTCATTTATTAGCTCATATTTTCCAAGTGCCGATTAATTTTGTCCTGGATTATTTTTTCTCGAAGTTTCCCCACCATCGACTTTAGAAACATAGAAACATAGAAAATAGGAGCAGGAATAGGCCATTCTGCCCTTCGGGCCTGCTCCGCCATTCAATATTATCATGGCTGATCCTCTACCTCAATACCATATTCCCACTCTCTCCCCATACCCTTTGATGCCTTTTGTGTCTAGAAATCTATCTAGCTCCTTCTTAAATATATTCAGTGACTTGGCCTCCACAGCCTTCTGTGGTAGAGAATTCCATAGGTTCACCACCCTCTGAGTGAAGAAATTTCTCCTCATCTCAGTCCTAAATGTCTTACCCCGTATCATGAGACTGTGACCCTTCATTCTGAACCCCCCAGCCAGGGGAAACATCCTCCCTGCATCCAGTCTGTCTAGTCCTGTCAGAATTTTATATGTTTCAATGAGATCCCCTCTCATTCTTCTAAACTCGAGTGAATACAGGCCGAGTCGACCCAATCTTTCCTCATATGACAGTCCTGCCTTCCCAGGGATCAGTCTGATGAACCTTCGCTGCACTCCCTCTATGGCAAGTATATCCTTTCTTAGGTAAGGAGACCAAAACTGCACACAATACTCCAGGTGTGGTCTCACCAAGGCCCTGTATAACTGCAGTAAGACATCCTTGCTCCTATACTCAAATCATTAGGCTGACTGGCCTGCAATTGCCGCGTTTATCACTCTCCCCTTTTTTTGAACAGGGCTTTAACATTTGCAATCCTCCATTCCTCTGGCACCGCCCCCATATCTAAGGAGGATTGGAAGATTGTGGCCAGAGCTTCCACAATTTCTATCCTTACTTCCCTCAATAACCTAGGATGCATCCTATCTGGATCGGGTGACTTTTCTACTTTGAGTACTTTTAAGCAACTCCACTTTATCTATTTTTATCGTATCCAATATCGCTGCTACCCCCTCCTTTACTGCTGTATTGGCAGCATCCACTTCTCTAGTGAAGATGGATGCAAAGTATACATTTAGTACCTCAGCCATACCCTCTGCTTCCACAAGAAGATCTCCTTTTTTTAATCCCTAACTGGCCCACCCTTCCTTTGACTACCCTTTTACTATTTATAAAAGACTTTTAGGTTCCCTTTTATGTTAGCCACTAATCTATTCTCATACTCTCTCTTTGTCCCTCATTCTCCTTTTTCGATCTCCTTTGTACTTTTTATATTCAGCTTGATTCTCTACTGTATTATGAATCACGCCATGGGATCTTTTATGTCCACCTGAAAGAGCACATTTGGTTTAACATCTCATTCGAAAGATGGCACCTCCGACAGCATAGCATTCCCTCGGTACTGCAGTGGAGTGTCAGCCTAGAATATGTGCTCAAGTCTCTGGAGTGGGACTTGAACCCACAACCTTCTTGACTCAGAGGCAAGTGTGCCACCACTGAGCCACAGCTGACAGGTAACATGCACACATATGTTACTATTTCTGGGTAGCTTTCTGATTTTCTTTTTCAAAATGGTTCTATTAAATTTACAAATACAAATAACAAGCGCAACAAACGTTAAATTCTGTGAAAAAATTCCCATTTGTTTGTAGAACATATGAAAATTGAACTTAAAAGAATTGTGAAATAAATCAGCTTCTTTGTCATTTTGATTAGAACTCATGTCACCTAAATTTAAACTGCCCCACTCTTTGTGGCTTCTCCCAACTGCCTGGTAAGAGATGTTTATATTTGAATCCAGTTTTGTTTTTAATTATAACATTTGAGCAAATCCCTGGCAACCGTCAGATTCTCAACAAGCAACTCCCTTGATGGCTCAGCATATTTTCTCATATCAGTTTGTCTCAGTGGTATCATTCCTACGTCTGAGTCTGTAGGTTCAAGCCTCACTCAAGGTTCTTGCGCATGTAATTTAAGCTGAACTACTGAGGGAGTGTGCTGAATTGTCAGATGTGCCATCTATTGGATGAGACAGTAAGCCCCATTGACCCATGGCGCTATTCAAAGAACAGAAGGGGAATTCTGGTGTCCTGGCCAACATTTATTCTTCAACCAACACCACCGAAGCAGATTAACTAGTCACTTATTTCATTGCTGTTTGTGGAACCTTGCTGAGCACAGATTGGCTGCTGCATTTGCCACAGAACAACAGTGGCTCCATTTCAAAATACTGTAATTAATTGTCTGTGAAGCACTTTGGGACATGTGAAAAGCACTAAATAAAAGCAAATTTACTCTTTCTTCTAAACCATGCAGACCAACAAGTTCCCAGTTTCAATCTCTAATTTGTGATCAGTAGATTGATCTCAGCCAGGACAATGGTGCAACAATTGGCCGAAGCACCCATGCATTAGGGAGGACAAAATCAACCAATGTTCCTACACTTGAACACTAGCCAATGATTCCACGGGACGCACGCATGTTAGAACGTCAGGTGAGGATAGGACTGGGGTTGACTGTTATGCTCACATCCTGAGGATGTTCATTGTTAGGCCTCATATATGCGAAAGCAATTTGGGCAAGTTACCAGAGGGTATCCATCATATGTGGAACCATACCCCAATAAGGAGTCAAGGCTGAAAATTAAATATATAATAAATATATTGTAGAAATGTTTTTGTAATAAAAATTAAGTACTGGTTTATAGCTTGGAGTTCTCCTATAAATGTGTATGTGTCTTCTAAATGTAGATAATGTTTGTAATTCATGGTAGAAAGCAACATAAACGGAAGGGATTTGGTCAGATTTTGATTTTGCAGTATTATTAACAGATACTTTGTGACAAGCTGGTGTTTTCTTAATCACACATCCAATCTTTGAAAAGTTCCATTAATTCACATTATAAATGTGTTGCATATTTAAAAAGCTGAAGTAATGGTATAACTTTAAAAATGTTGACATATCTATAGTTTAATGTTATACATTAATTTGGGGTAGTCTTAAACAAAGTTGGTCTTGGCTAATTATTGACCTCCATTAGGAGGTACTGTTTAAGGATCACAGATGGGTAAATTGTATGGGTCCTTGGTGCTGTTTGGTCTTTTCAGCTTTTGTTTATTCAGATGGGGGCATCCCACAGGCCTGGGTGTGTCTCACTGTAATCAACTCCTTGTAGATTTCAGAAACGATAATGTAGATTTGGGGAGGTTTGAACCAAAGAGCTGGATTGTGACAGACAATGATTGATTAGACTCTTTTTGTGGCGCATGTTGTAAACTTGCTGGATTGAGAGTATAACACAGTGTGTTGTGTTCACTCCCAGGCCTTAAATCCTTGTTGTCAAGGTAATGGAGTCTGGAGAATTGTGTAACAATTGCAAACGAGTACAACAGAAATCAAAGAAAAAATGAAAGCAGTTCAACTTCAAAGACCTTAGACAGACTATTTTTATTACATAATAAATCTCAGCTGCTGGCATTTATGGAACAAATATGCTTTATTATATCAGATTCTAGTATTACCCTTTCATGCTATAGTAATAATAAATATATCGGAAAATCATAGAATTAAAGGGCAAAAGTGAAAATATGACCACTGAGTTGAAAATGTGATTCAAATTTCAATTGCTTTTAATTAATTCAATGTGTGATGAAACGTTTACATTATAAACAGCTGAAATTCTGGATTTTGCTGTAGATTCTTTCCAAATTAAAAAAAAAGTCTTACTAGTCTTGATATTGTTCATAAGTAATTGAATGCACTTTCAGTTTTGTGCAGTGTGTTGTAATAAAGTTTATTTAACCCTTTAAATGCCCTTGTGGTCAAATACAAGCCATATCCCAAGTCATTGTATCATGCCCACTAATTAAACTATCTGATAGCTTACATCCATTGCATGCTGGTGATGACAATGCTCTGAGATGGCTGGAATTAAATGCCAAATCTGCATATGCTAAGTAATAATAATAAAATGCCTGTAAATGCGGGAGCGTCGATTTTCCTGTCACCATGGCGGATGGCATTGGAACAAACCTGGCGATCGAGATCGGAAAATCATGCCACCCGTTTATACTGTGTGCAACCTTCTGGGCAGCCTCTTAGAATGGCTTAAAGTGTTCTCACATAAAGGGCTCGATTTTACCGTCGGGTTTCCTGTGGGTTTCCAGCGGGGGGGCCCCGAAAATCCCGATATCCAGGCACGTGACCGGATCGCGCCACGATCCCGACCACTTCCGGGTTCCCCGATGACGTGCGGGGGTGCGAGCGCAGCCCCCGCTGGTGGGAATCCCGCAGGCAATTAAAGCCAGTGGGATGCCACTTGAGTGTATTTCTTTTGCTTGTTCAGGTCATTAACTGACCTGATTAAGGGACTGTGTGTGATTTTGGAGAAACATGGGACTGTTTCACACACTGGGGGAAACAGTCCTAGTTGAACTGGACGTGTTGCAGCCGTCAGCCTGTGGCAGCTGCAAAGGTCCATTTGACAGGGGGGGGGAGACCCTCACCCATTGCAGGAGGCCACTCTGTCACTTGGGACAAAGTGTGGCCTCCACCACCCACCTCCTGACGGTCAAAGTCACCAACCTGCACACTCACCCCGGGGTCCGGAGACATGTGTCTACCTTGCGGACCCCCTCAGATGTCCATATTGCGGATGGGGGCCGTCGTAGCTGCAGTCATGACCCCCTCGGAGGGCGAACAGCATCACCAGCCTCGCCATCCACGCCGTCCACCTCTGACACGTGGAGCTCCACAACAGAGTGCTGTGACACATCCACCTGTACAGCAGGAGGGAGGGCTACCGCAAGAGAGACGCGTCGCAGAGGGCACTACACTCGCCACAGGGTCCACAGACCGAGGCGCAGCTCCCCGGACCTCTCCGAGCAGTAGTGCACACGGAGGCGCAGATTCACTCGACATGTAGTCGTGGACATCTGCAGCCTCTTTCATGCCGAGCTGCTCCTGGCTGGCCCCAGCACCATCTGCTTACCTGTCGCTGCCAAAGTCACCACAGCCCTCCACAACTTCTCCTCCGCATCCTTCCAGGGTGCAGCCGGGTACACCGCCGATGTCTCTCAGTCGTCTGCGCGGAAGAGCCCTGCAAATACACCTGCACCTACTCTGCAGTGGCACAATGAATGGCATCAGTGGTGGGTCCTCATAGGGATACCCAGGAGCGGGCATTATTGCACAAAACAGACAGGATTCGCGGAGACATGGCAGTGGTGGTGCCAATATAATGTGTGATGTGAGTTGTTCTGAAATTCAATATAGGTAACACCCATGACAAACCCTCAAACACCCTTGTGCATCCCCTTCATGCTCACGACACGTTTGCCTTATGCTGCCTACTGCACATATGTGATGCATGCCCTGTGGCTGCAGCACAGGTGGTGGCAGGTTGAGTGAGGCTGGCCGTGAGGGAGATGCACGAGAGGGTGAGTATGGGATAGAGCCATGAGATTGTATGAGGATTGGGTTGCGTGGTAGTGGCGGGGTGAGTACTCGTGAGGTGAGTAGGTGCAGGTAAGTTGAGGATGAGGTTTGAGTGGGTATGAGGGGTCATGTGACAGAGTAGTGTTGGCAGTGCCGAAGGAGATGTGGGGTGGGGGCAGTGTTGTGGCAGGCGTAGTGTAGGGGAAAGACTACGTGTTCTCACTGTTGCTGACCTACTGAGGTCATTGGAGCGCCTCCTGCACTGTATGCAGGTGGGCGATATGTTTGTGGCGCAGGTGACCCCCTCTGCCACCTCGAGCCAGGCCTTCTTGGTGGCAGAGGTGAGCCGCTTCCTCCCGCCCGCCGGGGGGAAGATCTCTGTCCTCCCCCTCCTCCTCACCCCATCTAATGATACCTGGGGTGAGGCATCATTAAACTGGGAGCAGCCTTCCCCCTGGGCTGCTCCATGATATAATTTTTGCTGTTTGTGGCAGCATCTGTCAGTGGAGGACTGCCCCTTTAAATAGAGCGCCTCCAGCTGGCAGATCTTACTGCGCATGCGCAGCCCGCCCAACGCGCAGATCAGCATCGGGGAACCCGGAGGAGCAGGTAAGTGGATCCAATTAGTGTGTTGCCTGCAACGATCGCGCGGGCAACCCACTAATTTCACCGGGTGCGTTGAAAACGCGCCCGCTGGCCTACCCGCCGAGTACCCGCACCCCTGGTAAAATCGGGCCCAAAGTGGTGAGAGCTTCATTTAAATATTATAATCTATTTAAGTTGAAGAGAAAATGATTTTCCATCATCTCGGACAGATCAGACATAACTTTCGGTTCACCCATTTAGATTGTGTCTAAGGGAAATTCCATTTGTGATAGAGCTCTTAAAGGATCATAAATTTTTTAGCCATTTTATAATTTTCCAGTTTTACAGTTTGGCATTTTTAGGATTTTTTTAATTGCATCTTTTAAAAACATTTTTGTTCCAATAGTAAATACTGTTAAGTGGAGCTTAATCTAGCTGAATCTTGTCTGCTAATTCACTGGAGAGCTGACTGTAATAACAATAACTTATATTGACATAGTGTCTTTAATATAGAAAAGCATCTCAAGATATTTCACAGAGAAAGAAAAAAGACACCGAGCCTTTGTGGGAGGATTAGGTTTAGGGTGACCAAAGGTTTGGTTGAGAACATGGGTTTTGAGAAGGCTTTTAAAGGAGTGGAGGGAAGTAGAAAGACAAAGGGATTTAGGAAGGGAGTTCTTGTTCTGGGCCAATGATAGTGCTGTCAAGCTGCTCTTCCAGGCATGTAATAACAGAAAAGGAGCAAATGTTAAATTGTTGGCTCCAAAACACACCTTCAAATAGAGTTCACATTACAAGATACTAACTGTGTGTAATGTTCGTGTGGTTGTGTATTCCCCTGTATGAGTGAGTGTGAAGGGGAATCAAACACAAGAACTGGATGGGACAAGCCCTGAGCTCGGGGGTGGCACACAGTTTAATTTCCCTTTACTCTCTCCATCCTCTTATTGAGATGTTGATGGTGGCCTCCTCCAAAAAATCAAGGACTTCTAATCCTTTGATCGGTCTCCAATTTGGATCTGTTCCTTTGTATTATATACCATCTTGTTGACCAAGCAGATATTGTAAGTTGAGGAGCATACATGCAGTGATATGTGTGTCCAACCTACAGCCCATCCTGTGTGCCAGTAAGGACCATGTATTATGCAGCTTGGTTGTGTTAGTGATTTTATGGGAGAAGAACTTTGAAGATGGGAGTGTGCCAAGGCTTGCAATTATAAGTTGTAACTTGAACGTGTGCCTACTGGAATATGGGTATCATAGAATCATAGTAAGTTATGGCATAGAAGGAGGCCATTCGGCCCATCATGTCCATGCCGGCCAAAAAGAGCTATCCAGCTTAATCCCACTTTCCAGCGCGGTCCGTAGCCCTGTAGATTACGGCACTTCAAGTGCACATCCAAGTATTTTTTAAATGAGTTGAGGATTTCTGCCTCTACCACACTTTCAGGCAGTGAGTTCCAGACCCCCACCACCCTCTGGGTGAAAATATTTCTCCTCAGCAACCTGCTAATCCTTCTGCCACTTACTTTAAATCTATGCCTCCTTGCCACTGACCACTCTGCTAAGGGAAATAGGTCCTTTCTATCCACTCTATCTAGGCCCCTCATAATTTCATACACCTCAATTAAATCACCCCTCAGCCTCCTCTGTTCCAATGAAAACAACCCCAGCCTATCCAATCTTTCCTCATAGCTAAAATTCTCTAGTCCTGGCAACATCCTCATAAATCTCCTCTGTACCTTCTCTAGTGCAATCACATGTTTCCTGTAATGTGGTGACCAGAACTGTACGCAGTACTCAAGCTGTGGCCTAACTAGTATTTTATACAGTTCTTTTTTAACCGCTTTCTCAACCTGTCCTGCCACCTTCAAAGATTTGTGTACATATACCCCCAGGTCTCTCTGTTCCTGCACCCCCTTTAGAATTGTTCCATTTAGTTTATATTGCCTCTCTTCATTGTTCCTGCCAAAATGTATCACTTCACACGTCTCTGCATTAAATTTCATCTGCCATGTTTCTACCCATTCCACCAGCCTGTCTATGTCCTCTTGAAGTCTATCACTATCCTCCTCACTGTTTACTACACTTCCAAGTTTGTGTCATCTGCAAATTTTGAAGTTGTGCCCTGTACACCCAAGTCCAAGTCATAAATATATGTATAAAAAAGCAGTCGGCCTAGTACCGACCCCTGGGGAACACCACTGTATACCTTCCTCCAGTCCGAAAAACAACCATTCACCACTTCTCTCTGTTTGCTGTTACTTAGCGAATTTCGTATCCATGCTGCCATTGCCCTTCTTATTCCATGGGCTATTATGTGGTACTTTATCAAATGCCTTTTGAAAGTCCATATACACAACATCAACCCATTGCCGTCATCAATGCTGTTACCGCCTCAAAAAACTCAAACAAGTTACTTAAACACGATTTGCCTTTAACAAATCCGTGGTGGTTTCCTTTATTAATCCACACTTGTCCGATCCGAGTGACTATTAATTTTGTCCCGGATTATCATTTCTAAAAGCTTCCCCACCACCAAGATTAAACTGACTGGCCTGTAGTTGCTGGGTTTATCCTTACACCCTTTTTTGAACAAGTGAGTAACATTTGCAGTTCCCCAGTCCTCAGGCACCACCACCATACCTAAGAAGGATTGGAAGATCATGGTCAGCATCTCTGCAATTTCCACCCTTACTTCCCTCAGCATCCTAGGATGTATCCCATCTGGATCGGGTGACGTATCTACTTTAAGTACAGCCAGCCTTTCTAGTACCTCCTCTTTATCAATTTTTAGCCTATCCAGTATCTCAACTACCTCCTCTTTTACTGTGACATTGGCAGCACCTTCTTCCTCGGTAAAGACAAATGCAAAGTACTCATTTAGTACCTGAACCAGGCCTCTGCCTCAATGTGTAGATCTCCTTTTTAGTCCCTAGTCAGCCCTACTCTTCCTTTTACTGCCCGTTTACTATTTATATGCCTAAAGAAGACTTTTGGATTCCCTTTTATGTCAGTTGCAAGTCTATTCTCATATTCTCTTTGCCCCTCTAAGTTCCTTTTTCACTTGTCCTCTGTACTTTCCATATTCAGCCTGGTTCTCACTTGTATTATCAACCTGACTTCTGTCATACGCCCCCTTTTTCTGCTTCATCTTTCTCTCTATTTCTTTCCTCATCCAGGGAGCTCTGGCTTTGGTTACCCTACCTTTCCCCCTCGTGGGAATGTACCTAGACTGTACCCGAACCATCTACTCTTTAAAAACCACCCATTGTTCGATTACAGTTTTCCCTGCCAATCTTTGATTCCTGGGCCAGATCCGTTCTCAACCTACTGAAATTGACCCTCCTCCAATTAAGTATATTTACTCTAGATTGCTCCTTGTCCTTTTCCATAACTAATCTAAACCTTATGATACTATGTTCACTGTTCCCTAAATGTTCCCCCACTGACACTTGCTCCTCTTGACCCACTTCATTCCCCAGAACTAGATCCAGCAATGCCTCCTTCCTCATTGGGCCAGAAACAAATATGAACAAGAAAGTTCTCCTAAAATTCAGAAATTCCTCCCCCTCTTTGCCCTTTACTCTATTACTATCTCCGTCTATATTAGGATGGTTGAAGTCCCCCATTATCACTATGTATAGTTCTTGCACCTCTCTGTAATTTCCCTGCAAATTTGCTCCTCCATATACTTCCCAATAGTTGGTGGCCTATAGAATACATCCAGCAGTGTAGTGGCATCTCTATTGTTTCTTAACTCTTGACCCCTCAAGGACATCCTCTCTCTCCAGCACTGCAATATTCTCCTTAATCAATACCACCACCTTCCCCCCCACCCTCCTTTTTTTCCTTCCCTATCTTTCCTGAACACCTTGTATCCAGGAATATTTAATACCAATCCTACCCTTTTTTGAAGCAGATATCCATTATCGCCAATACATCATATTCCCATGTGGCTATTTGCTCCTGCAGCTCACCAACCTTACTTACCACGCTTCATGCGTTTACACATGATCTAAACCTATCTTAGACCTTCTCGTATTCTTTCTTAGTCTGATCCCACCTAATACTGTACTATTTCTTACTCTAGTGCTATCTGTTTCTCCCAGTCCTTTGTGCATCTGGTTTCTCCTTTCTAATGCTACATCTAATGCGTACGGTAGCATAGTGGTTACATTACTGGACTAGCAATCTAGAGGCCTGGACTAATAATCCAGAGTAATGATTTCAAATCCTGCCATGACAGCTGGTGAATTTAAATTCAATTAACTAAATTTAAATTCTCGAATAAAAAAACAACTAGTACTAGTAACGGTGGCTGTGAAACTACTGGATTGTCATTAAAACCCATCTGGTTCACTAATGCCCTTTAGGGAAGGAAATCTGCCTTCCTTACCTGGTCTGGCCTATATGTGACTCCAGACCCACAGCAATGTGGTTGATTCTTAATCGCCCTCTGAAATGGCCTAGCAAGCCACTCAGTTGTAAAATCTCACTACGGAAAGTCATAATAAGAATAAAACTGGACGGACCACTAGGCACCGGACACGACAAAGGCAAAGCAAGCCCAGTCGACCCTACAAAGTCCTCCTCACTAACATCTGGGGACTTGTGCCAAAATTGGGAGAGCTGTCCCACAGACGAGTCAAGCAACAGCCTGACATAGCCATACTCACAGAATCATACCTTTCAGCCAACGTCCCAGACTCTTCCATCACCATCCCTGGGTATGTCCTGTCCCACCGGCAGGACAGACCCACCAGAGGTGGCGGTACAGTGATATACAGTCAGGTGGGAATGGCCCTGGGAGTCCTCAACATTGACTCTGGACCCCATGAAATCTCATGGCAACAGGTCAAACATGAGCAAGGAAACCTCCTGCTGATGAATTAGTCCTCCTCCATGTTGAACACCACTTGGAGGAAGCACTGAGGGTAGCAAGGGCACAGAATGTACTCTGGGTGGGGGACTTCAATGTCCATCACCAAGAGTGACTCGGTAGCACCACTACTGACCGAGCTGGCCAAGTCCTGAAGGACATAGCTGCTAGACTGGGCCTGCAGCAGGTGGTGAGCGAACCAACACGAGGGAAAAACCTACTTGACCTCATCCTCACCAATCTACCTGTCGCAGATGCATCTGTCCATGACAGTATTCGTAGGAGTGACCACCGCACAGTCCTTGTGGAGACGAAGTCCCGTCTTCGCACTGAGGACACCATCCAACGTGTTGTGTGCACTATCACTGTGCTAAATGATTAAGAACAGATTCTAGCAGCTCAAAACTGGGCATCCACGAGGCGCTGTGGGCCATCAGCAGCAGATTTGATTCCAGCACAATCTGTAACCTCATGGCCCGGCATATTCCTCACTCTACCATTACCAACAAGCCAGGGGATCAACCCTGGTTCAATTAGGAGTGTAGAAGAGCATGCCAGGAGCAGCACCAGGCATACCTAAAATGAGGTACCAACCTGGTGCAGCTACAACTCAGGACTACATGCATGCTAAACAGCGGAAGCAACATGCTATAGACAGAGCGAAGCTATTCCACAACCAACGGATCAGATCAAACCTCTGCAGACCTGCACACATCCAGTCGTGAATGGTGATGGGCAATTAAACAACTAACGGGAGGAGGAGGCTCTGTAAACATCCCCATCCTCAATGATGGCAGAATCCAGCACGTGAGTGCAAAAGACAAGGCTGAAGCGTTTGCAACCATCTTCAGCCAGAAGTGCCGAGTAGATGATCCATCTCAGCCTCCTCCCGATATCCCCACCATCACAGAAGCCAATCTTCGGCCAATTTGATTCACTCCACGTGATATCAAGAAACGGGCCCCGACAACATCCCGGCTGTAGTGCTGAAGACTTGTGCTCCAGAACTAGCCGCGCCTCTAGCCAAGCTGTTCCAGTACAGCTACAACACTGGCATCTACCCGACAATGTGGAAAATTGCCCAGGTATGTCCTGTTCACAAAAAGCAGGACAAATCCAATCTGGCCAATTACCGCCCCATCAGTTTACTCTCAATCATCAGCAAAGTGATGGAAGGTGTCGTCGACAGTGCTATCAAGCGGCACTTGCTCACCAATGCTCAGTTTGGGTTCCGCCAGGACCGCCTGGCTCCAGACCTCATTACAGCCTTGGTCCAAACATGGACAAAAGAGCTGAATTCCACAGGTGAGGTGAGAGTGACTGCCCTTGACATCAAGGCAGCATTTGACCGAGTGTGGCACCAAGGAGCCATAGTAAAATTGAAGTCAATGTGAATCAGGAGGCAAACTCTCGAGTGGCTGAAGTCATACCTAGCACAAAGGAAGATGGTAGTGGTTGTTGGAGGCCAATCATCTCAGCACCAGGACATTGCTGCAGGAGTTCCTCAGGGCAGTGTCCTAGACCCAAACATCTTCAGCTGCTTCATCAATGACGTTCCCTCCATCATAAGGTCAGAAATGGGGATGTTCGCTGATGATTGCACAGTGTTCAGTTGCATTCATAACCCCTCAGATAATGAAGCAGTCCGTGCCCGCATGCAGCAAGACCTGGACAACATCCAGGCTTGGGCTGATAAGTGGCAAATAACATTTGCGCCAGACAAGTGCCAGGCAATGACCATCTCCAACAAGAGAGAGTCTAACCACCTCCCCTTGACATTCAACGGCTTTACCATCGCCAAATCCCCCACCATCAACATCCTGGGGGTCACCATTGACCAGAAACTTAACTGGACCAGCCATATAAATACTGTGGCTACAACAGCAGGTCAGAGGCTGGGTATTCTGCGGCGAGTGACTCACCTCCTGACTCCCAAAGCCTTTCCACCATCTACAAGGCACAAGTCAGGAGTGTGATGGAATACTCTCCACTTGCTTGGATGAGTGCAGCTCCAACAACACTCAAGAAGCTCGACACCATCCAGGACAAAGCAGCCCGCTTGATTGGCACCCCATCCACCACCCTAAACATTCACTCCCTCCACCACCTGCGCACAGTGGCTGCAGTGTGTACCATCCACAGGATGTACTGCAGCAACTTGCCAAGGCTTCTTCGACAGCACCTCCCAAACCCGCGACCTCTACCACCTAGAAGGACAAGAGCAGCAGGTACACGGGAACAACACCAACTGCACGTTCCCCTCCAAGTCACACACCATCCTGACTTGGAAATATATCGCCGTTCCTTCATCATTGCTGGGTCAAAATCCTGGAACTCCCTACCTAACAGCACTGTGGGAGAACCTTCACCACACGGACTGCAGCGGTTCAAGAAGGTGGCTCACCACCACCTTCTCAGGGTAATTAGGAATGGGCAATAAATGCTGGCCTTGCCAGCGACGTCCACATCGCATGAACGAATAAAAAAAAATCCTGGTGCCCTTCCCCCTGTCTGCCCACGTATTGACCATAAGACCATAAGAGATAGGAGCAGGAGTAGGCCATTTGGCCCCTCGAGCCTGCTCTGCCATTTAATGAGATCATGGCTGATCTGAATTTTACCTCAATTCCACTTTCCCGCCCTTTCCCCATATCCTTTGACTCCCTTGCAGATCAAAAATTTGTCTAACTCAGCCTTGAATGTATTCAATGACTCAGCCTCCACAGCTTTTTGGGGTAAAGAATTCCAAAGATTCACAACCCTCTGGGAGAAGAAATTCCTCCTCATTTCAGTCTTAAACGGCAACCCCTTATTCTGAGACTATGCCCCCTAGTTTTAGATTCCCCTATGAGGGGTAACATCCTCTCAGCATCTACCCTATCAAGTCCCCTCAGAATCTTGTATGTTTCAATCAGATCTCCTCTCATTCTTCTAAACTTCAATGAGTATAGACCCAACCTGTTCAATCTTTCCTTGTAAGACAACCCTTCCATACCCTGAATCAACCCTGAACTGCCTCCAATGCAAGTTTGTCCTTCCTTAAATGAGGGCACCAGAACTGTACGCAATACTCCAGGTGTGGTCTCACCAGCACCCTGTACAGTTGTAGCATGACTTCCCTGCTTTTATACTCCATCCCCCTCGAAATAAAGGCCAATATTGGTTCCTTTGTTTTTGCTAGCCACTACTTTTGCCCGATATTGATTTTGGAAAATACATTTAAATTATTTGTTGCCTTTGAAAAAACTGAAACCATTTTTGTCCCCATATGTAGCCACTTACCTTTAAATGACCACTTCCTTTAAAAGTTCCACACACTTCTTTAATGACTCATACAATTTCCCAATCTCATCCCCCTTTGGTAAGCTCTCAGCACCAGGCCCAATTTGGGCTGTGAGCTCCTAATGCTTCAACTCGGACCGGCCTCAGGAAATCCCACAAGTTTGGCCTGTTCCTAAGTTCGCTGGGCTCCAGTCCCAATTTGTCCCAGTCCCATAAGTGAAATTTCTTCAATCAGGGGGTGATGAACCCGTGGAATTCTCTACCACAGAAGGCTGTGGAGGCCAAGTCACTGAATATATTTAAGAAGGAGCGAGATAGATTTCTGGACACAAAAGGCATCAAGGGGTATGGGGAGAGAGCGGGAATATGGTGTTAAGATGGAGGATCAGCCATGATCATATTGAATGGCGGAGCAGGCTTGAAGGGCCAAATGGCCTACTCCTGCTCCTATTTTCTATGTTTCTATGTTTCTATGTCCCATTACTTCAGTGTTTGGGACCAGAAAGATTCTTGGATTGGATTATTCAGTTCTGTTGTCAACACACTTCCTGATAATGGGGTAGAAATCGCTCCCAAAATAACGGAGAACTCAACAGCGCTCTCTGTTGTTAGTGGTGAAATGGAAGAGCAAGTTCCGGCGTTCGCAAATGCTCAGTGAAACACGGAAATCCGGAACTTGCTCCTAGTGGTTCACCAGCGATATGATAGCTTCAAATTAAATGGACATCGCACACTGCAATCAGAGAAATCATTGAAAAAGTGCAAACTTGCTTATCTGCCCAGCTGGAAAGTAATTAATTACACCACCAAACAGTTGTAAACAATTTTACAACACCAAGTTATAGTCCAGCAATTTTATTTGAAATTCACAAGCTTTCGGAGGCTTCCTCCTTCCTCAGGTGAATGTGGAAATGAAATCCTCGAACCCTTCGCATTTATAAATCACAGAACAATACTTGGTGATGACAGATAGTGCTTTCAACTGCCCGTTGCCATGGCAACCAGTGTGCAGACAGACAGGTGTTACCGACAGATCCCCCGAATATACAAACCACCAAAAAAAAAGAGAGAGTGGCAGAAACATCGAAAAGACAGCAAATGACCCGTTGTATTAAAAACAGATAACATTTGTTCGCTGGTGGGGTTACGTGTAGCGTGACATGAACCCAAGATCCCGGTTGAGGCCGTCCTCATGGGTGCGGAACTTGGCTATCAATTTCTGCTCGACGATTTTGCGTTGTCGTGTGTCTCGAAGGCCGCCTTGGAGTATGCTTACCCGAAGGTCGATGGCTGAATGTCCCTGACTGCTGAAGTGTTCCCCGACTGGGAGGGAACCCTCCTGTCTGGTGATTGTTGCTCGGTGTCCGTTCATCCGTTGTCGCAGTGTCTGCATGGTCTCGCCAATGTACCATGCTCTGGGGCATCCTTTCCTGCAACGTATGAGGTAGACAACGTTGGCCGAGTCACAGGAGTATGAACCATGTACCTGGTGGGTGGTGTCCTCTCGTGTGATGGTGGTATCTGTGTCGATGATCTGGCATGTCTTGCAGAGGTTGCCGTGGCAGGGTTGTGTGGTGTCGTGGACGCTGTTCTCCTGAAAGCTAGGTAATTTGCTGCGAACGATGGTCTGTTTGAGGTTGGGTGGCTGTTTAAAGGCGAGTAGTGGAGGTGTGGGGATGGCCATAGCGAGGTGTTCGTCGTCATTGATGACATGTTGAAGGCTGCGGAGAACATGGCGTAGTTTCTCCGCTCCAGGGAAGTACTGGACGACAAAGGGTACTCTGTTGGTTGCGTCCCGTGTTGGTCTCCTGAGGAGGTCGACGCGATTTTTCGCTGTAGCCCATCGGAACTGTTGATCGATGAGTCGAGCGTCATATCCCGTTCTTACTAGGGCGTCTTTCAGCGTCTGTAGGTGTCCATCGCGTTCCTCCTCGTCTGAGCAGACCCTGTGTATTCGTAGGGCCTGTCCATAGGGGATGGCCTCTTTGACGTGGTTGGGGTGGAAGCTGGAAAAGTGGAGCATCGTGAGGTTGTCTGTGGGCTTGCGGTAGAGTGAGGTGCTGAGGTGCCCGTCTTTGATGGAGATTCGTGTGTCCAAGAAAGAAACTGATTCTGAGGAGTGGTCCATGGTGAGCTTGATGGTGGGATGGAACTTGTTGATGTTATCGTGTAGTCTCTTTAGTGATTCCTCACCGTGGGTCCATAGAAAGAAAATGTCGTCGATGTATCTGGTGTATAGTGTTGGTTGGAGGTCCTGTGCAGTAAAGAAGTCGTGCTCGAACTTGTGCATGAAAATGTTGGGGTATTGGGGTGCGAATTTGGTCCCCATGGGTGTTCCATGTGTTTGGGTAAAGAACTGGTTATCGAAGGTGAAGACATTGTGATCCAGGATGAAGCGGATGAGTTGTAGCATGGCGTCTGGAGATTGGCTGTTGTTGGTGTTGAGTATTGATGCTGTCGCAGCGATGCCGTCATCGTGGGGGATACTGGTGTATAGTGCCGAAACGTCCATCGTGGTGAGAAGTGTTCCTGGTTCAACTGGTCCGTGGGTACTGAGTATTTGTAGGAAGTCTGTAGTGTCGCGACAGAAGCTGGGAGTTCAGGATGCCCTCGATGTATCCAGAGAGGTTCTCACACAGGGTTCCGTTGCCTGATACGATAGGACGTCCGGGTGTGTTGGCTTTGTGTATCTTTGGGAGGCAGTAGAAGTCTCCCACGCGGGGAGTACGTGGGATGAGAGTGCGTAGGATGCTTTGAAGGTCTGGATCGAAGGTCTTGATCAGTTTGTTGAGCTGGTGGGTGTGTTCTTTGGTCGGATCTGCGGGTAACCGCCTGTAGTGTTCCTGGTTGTCCAGTTGTCGGTATGCTTCTTTGCAATAGTCCGTTCTGTTCTGTATGACGATGGCTCCTCCTTTGTCCGCTGGTTTGATGACGATGTTGCGGTTGGTCTTGAGAGCGTTGATGGCGTTGCGTTGTGCTCAGGTGAATGTTGTTATGCTGTGTGAGAACCTCTCTGGATACATTGAGGGCATCCTGAAACCCATCGTACAGGGAGCTCCCAGCTTCTGTCGCGACACTACAGACTTCCTACAAAAACTCAGTACCCACGGACCAGTTGAACCAGGAACACTTCTCACCACGATGGACGTTTCGGCACTCTACACCAGTATCCCCCACGATGACGGCATCGCTGCGACAGCATCAATACTCAACACCAACAACAGCCAATCTCCAGACGCCATGCTACAACTCATCCGCTTCATCCTGGATCACAATGTCTTCACCTTCGATAACCAGTTCTTTACCCAAACACACGGAACAGCCATGGGGACCAGATTCGCACCCCAATACACCAACATTTTCATGCACAAGTTCGAGCACGACTTCTTCACTGCACAGGACCTCCAACCAACACTATACACCAGATACATCGACGACATTTTCTTTCTATGGACCCACGGCGAGGAATCACTAAAGAGACTACACGATAACATCAACAAGTTCCATCCCACCATCAAGCTCACCATGGACTACTCCTCAGAATCAGTTTCTTTCTTGGACACACAAATCTCCATCAAAGACAGGCACCTCAGCACCTCACTCTACCGCAAGCCCACAGACAACCTCATGATGCTCCACTTTTCCAGCTTCCACCCCAACCACGTCAAAGAGGCCATCCCCTATGGACAGGCCCTACGAATACACAGGATCTGCTCAGACGAGGAGGAACGCGATGGACACCTATAGACGCTGAAAGACGCCCTAGTAAGAACGGGATATGACGCTCGACTCATCGATCGACAGTTCCGATGGGCTACAGCGAAAAATCGCGTCGACCTCCTCAGGAGACCAACACGGGACGCAACCAACAGAGTACCCTTTGTCGTCCAGTACTTCCCTGGAGCGGAGAAACTACGCCATGTTCTCCGCAGCCTTCAACATGTCATCAATGACGACGAACACCTCGCTATGGCCATCCCCACACCTCCACTACTCGCCTTTAAACAGCCACCCAACCTCAAACAGACCATCGTTTGCAGCAAATTACCTAGCTTTCAGGAGAACAGCGTCCACGACACCACACAACCCTGCCACGGCAACCTCTGCAAGACATGCCAGATCATCGACACAGATACCACCATCACACGAGAGGACACCACCCACCAGGTACATGGTTCATACTCCTGTGACTCGGCCAACGTTGTCTACCTCATACGTTGCAGGAAAGGATGCCCCAGAGCATGGTACATTGGCGAGACCATGCAGACACTGCGACAACGGATGAACGGACACCGCACAACAATCGCCAGACAGGAGGGTACCCTCCCAGTCGGGGAACACTTCAGCAGTCAGGGACATTCAGCCACCGACCTTTGGGTAAGCATACTCCAAGGCGGCCTTCGAGACACACGACAACGCAAAATCGTCGAGCAGAAATTGATAGCCAAGTTCCGCACCCATGAAGACGGCCTCAACCGGGATCTTGGGTTCATGTCACGCTACATGTTACCCCACCAGCGAACAAATGTTATCTGTTTTTAATACAACGGGTCATTTGCTGTCTTTTCGATGTTTCTGCCTCTCTTTTTTTTTGGTGGTTTGTATATTCGGGGGATCTGTAGGTAACACCTGTCTGTCTGCACACTGATTGCCTTGGCAACGGGCAGTTGAAAACACTGTCTGTAATCACCAAGTATTGTTCTGTGATTTATAAATGCGACGGGTTCGAGGATTTCATTTCCACATTCACCTGAGGAAGGTGGAAGCCTCCGAAAGCTTGTGAATTTCAAATAAAATTGCTGGACTATAACTTGGTGTTGTAAAATTGTTTACAATTGTCAACCCCAGTCCATCACCGGCATCTCCACATCATGACCACCAAACAGGGTATGCTTAAAAATACAGGTCTAAACTAAGTTTTAAAAACTTTTAAGTCTTAATGACTGCCAAGTAACTAAATATTAACTTCTAAAAATGTGGAGTCTCATTACTCCTTATTTTAATAGTTCTTGGTCATTAAAAAAATAATTTTAAAAAATTAAAAAATTTAAAAAATCTTTTTAACTTTTCCTTCTGTCTCTTTTATTTAATTCAATTATTTCTTACCCTCTCTTTTATTTTCACCGTCTATAACTGTTTTTACATTGATTTAAAATGTTGTACCTTTCACTTCCTGGTTTAACATTGGAAGCTTGCAGAGACAGTGAACACAGCTGTCAAAAATACTGCGATCTGATTGGTTGAGGGGCGAGATCGATCCTCTCGCTTCTCCCAGGGTCCTAGCTTCACCTGAACTGACGCTGGACTGTTCTCCGCTTCCTATTCGAGGAAGTGGCCAAAGAAAAGACCACGGTAAGTTTGTGGGTTAGTATAAATCTATGGAGCGGCGAGCAGTGTTGGTTTGCCATTCCGAGCAATTTCTACCCCAATGTTGCAAGAAGCAGCTGACCTTTGCCCTATATTATCCTTTGAGGTGATGAAAATTTGTAGAACTGTTGGAATAGTTATATGTCTAATTGTTGTAAATCACAGTTAGTTTTATGTCACCCTGCCAGACATCAGTGCATTTTGTACTAATGTGTTTTCCAAGATTGCTATAATGCATGTTGCAGTATTAATGAGTTTTTGAACATCTGAAGAAATGGGTGGTATAATTTACATTCTCCAATGATACTTTGACAAGCACAATAAAATAAGGGAAACTGTGATTAAGTTTAGACGCTGTGGACAATATTGAACAATCTTTGTAGGGAGAGGTGTTATGTTTACAGCAGTTGATTCTTTTCTCGGATTTTGGCAACACAATAATGACGTTTTTGGGATCTGCATATTTTCTAGTCTTGTGCAAACAAGTTATGCCAGTAAATTTGTAGAGAATTTTAAAAAGTGAAAATACTTCTACGAACATTTGATACATATAAAGAAGTGTATAAAGTAGCTAATACTAAACTGCTTAATCTACATATGTGTTCAGAGTTACAGTGAAGTCTGAAAGTCTCACGTAAAAAAGGCTTAATAAGGTAGTATGTCATTATTTTGGGCTGTAGTGCATTTTATGTTTGTAAGTATGAAACTAATGGGTCCAAAAAGTTGGAATTAAGTCTCATAAAAAGTTTAATTTTAACTCAACCTGACCATTCAGCAGAAAGATACTGACGTGCCGGAAAAGATTTATTTTTAGTCAATGTCTTTGTTATGAGGGTCAAAAGTCACTGCAATGTATGGACAACTGAACAAATGTGGAACAGCTCAATTTTTTAGTTTGGAGCTATATTTCTCATAACATTTCCTAATATTTTCTTGTATACCAGTCTTTTTCCTCAGTAAAAAACAATCCTACTGGTTGTAGGTTTTTTTTGGTAAGGAGCAGAACAGCATCTCATTCCTTTTAATCGGAAAATGTACAAGAAATGGAAGTTCTAGGACCTCTGGGGGTCAGCGCCCACAGAATGGTGAAGCTTTACTTGGTCTGCTAGTCAGAAATACAAACATATGAGCATGTCTATCATAGAGAAGAGAAAGAAAAAGAGCGAGGAGAATGTGAAACTCACTGCCACGTGCAGTGGCTGAAGTAGGTAGCATTGATGGATTTAGGGGAGGATTGAGGCATACATGCAGGAGTAGAGAATAGAGGGATGTGGAGGCAGGGTGGGAAGAGGTATTGAGATGTTGGAAGAGGCTCGTGTGTAGTATAAACACCGGCATAGGCCCGTTGGGTCAAATGGCCAATCACTGTGCTGTTGACTGTATGTAAAAAGAAACTTTCACCACAAAATTACAAATCTTTTCTCACTGCATTAAATGAAGTTGTAGTATTGAATTATCTTGTAGTAAAATGATTTAATGTGCTAAAAGGAGGATACATGAACTGTACTAGTTTTAGACCCTTACTGAGATCAAAATGAATATCGCTGTAAAGGGGTGCGGCACCATGTGACTTTCTAAAGGACAGGAAGGGCTGCCATGGTTACACCATTTGACTGAAAAGTTAACAGACATATACCGGAACAGATTTACTTTTATAGCCAAAGTCTTTGTTACGAGAATTAAAGGCTATTGCAGCATGCAGACCAAGATAATATGGAACAATTGTTGAATATTTTTATTTTGATGCAATGCTATTTTCTATCTGTACTTGAAAGCTTATCCTAACTCTAATAACCAACTCTATTTAATAGAGTATTTTACTTCACGATTCTTACTAATTAAACCAAGTATAATTTGCCTACACTCTAAAACATCCCTACTGACTGCAGTGGTCTGCTCTGGGTAAACACAAAGGGAGAGAAGAAATGTTCTATGTTGATAATATTCATCACTGATAACATTTCAAATGTGACCAAAGATAAAAGTCCTTTGACTTTGACAATGCAGCTAAATTCTGTATTATCTGTTTACTCCTATTGATTCATACATCTTACTAGCAACTTTCTAATCTGTATCAGCACGTACACACTCAATGGTAGTTTCACTCAATATTGTGGTCAATAATTTAAGTTAAAATGATGTTAGTTTTTCTTCCAGAAATAATGGGGGGAGTTTTAACTTCCTCACGATGGATGGGAAAGGGTTGGGAGGGGAGGTTAAATCGGTAAATATGTGAAACCCGACCCCATCCCGCCGCCAATGTGCCTACTTCCGGTTTAACTATAGCAGGTTTGGGGGCATCTGAGTAACCCACTCTGGAGAGGCCGATCCGTTATTATAATATTTAAATGAGGCTTCGTTCCGCAGATTTTCGGAGCCATTTGAATTTAACAGCTGTGGGCTGGGTTTTCCAGGGCTCAGGAAACCCGGCAGCTAAAGAGAGGCGGAAGATGCCAGATCTAGCAGGTAAATGTTTTAAGAGCATTGCTTGTGCGCCAGGAGGAACAGGAGTGCTTCTCCCTGGCCCCTCAACCAAACATTCTGCCGCGATCTGCCGACATCCCCCATGAGCCTCCCCCCCCCATCGCAATCTTCCAACTCCACCCGCGATCTTCCCACCGCCCCGCAATCCACTGGCTATTCCGCCCAGCAGCCAGCCAGTCTATCTGGCCAGCTGCCAGGCGGGAAATGGGGCTAAAAAATGATAATGAGGTTCTGCCATTAAATTAGGCAGGGCCCCCCCGTCCCTGACATTTCCGGGTTTACGGGCCGCAAACAGGTGCCCCCACTCTCTTCTGCCTCCCCGTAAATATTGGGGCCAATGTCAATATTTAACAATTGAATACATATTGGTCCATCACTTCTACAATGGGGCTGTTGTTGTAACTGCTTTCATACAGGTCTGAGCATCGATATGAAAATCTCAAGGATGGGGGTGACTTTCCTTGGAGATTTTCCTGTACCGCTGCCATAACTTTGGCAGAAGTTCGTCGGAAACAGGATTTCCGCTGAACTTCCGCCAAAGTTACGACAGCAGAGTGGGAGAAGCTCTGAAGAAATTCTCGATGATATACTCATTAGTGAAGCACACTTCACAGTATTCCATGGTTTGGTATTAACTTGTGTTCAGTGACTGAACTTAATACTGTCAGAATTTCAATTTTAAACTGCCAATGGTGTGCAGTAAGACCATGCAATACGGCAAAACTGCTGTAAAAAATAGTTGTTTAACTACATTGTTTTAGAAATTACAAAATTTTGGTCAATTTTGACCATAATACCAGTTTCATTGCTTAGCGTTATACCTCAATAATTTAAAGTATGAATTTCAAAATTCTTCTACTGCGATGAATATTTTTGGTGAATCAAATGTGCATATGAAGGGTATTTTCAGTCCAAAACTGCACCTCATTTCTCAGCATTGAAAATTGTGTGCGTAATATTTTTTCATGCAATCCTTGATTGCCTCCAGTGCCATTTGCTGCTTTAAAAGCCAATGTTGTCCCCACCCGAATTCAGAGATTGATTGCAAATTACATCATGTTGTTAGTGCCAGGAAAGTTGTGAAAAATGTAAACAAACAAAACTTCAGAAATTTTTAGTGCTTCCAAGTGTGTTGTCTCCACCTGCGATCTTTTTATTGTCTGATAATATATGTGACAGAAAAAGATAGGATGTATTATCATTCCTACCCTATTAATAATGGCCAGGGAATCCTGTTAATAAGAAATCTGTTGAAGTGTTGTTGCTTTACAGTGGACCAGTGTATATAGTCCAGCTACTAGCATTTACACTATTATCTTTGCAGCAGAATCGTAAGCCACAAAAAGCTGGGTCTAAGACCCAGGATAACGAAGTGGGATTGGAGGTGCAAACCCAGAAGCTGGGTCATGAAACGTCCGCTTGGTTCTGAGAGGATACTAAATCAGGAGGGGCAGTGGAATCGGATGAAGCAGTTCAGAAATTACAAAATGGATTAGACAAAATATGTAAGTGGGCAGAACAATGGCAGATGAAATGTAATAGACAATTGTAAAGTTCTGCATATGGGAAGGAAAAATGGACACCACATGAATGGTGTTGAAATAGCTAAGGATGAGGTTGAAAGAGACCTCTTGAAAACTTTAAAGAGGAGAAAATGTCACTACTAAAAGGCAATGATATTTATTAATGCTAAACACAACATTCTTAAAGCATGATTCAGCTGTAGAGAAACCTCATTCTGTGTAATGACTGCAATTATTGTTTTACACACAAGCCAAACAAGTCTCACAAGATCACAATATAAACAGGGATGAGAAAGGCCATTCAGCTCATCATCTATAAGGACCCTAAAGTTTCCCTATCTCATCTAAACAAAGGATGGGGAGCAGAAAAGCTAACAGTGATGCAGTTGTGGGTGCTCTTCTGAGATTGAAAGATCCTTATTCTATATTTAATTGCATTATACCTCATCTGTGCATGTTTGATGCTGACTCTGGGTGCTTGAAATGGAAGGTGTTCCATTCCGCAGTACTAACCTTGAGTGTCAGCCTTGGCTCAGCCGTAGCATTTTCGCCTCTGAGTCAGGAAATCATGGGTTCAAGTCCCACTGTAGAGACTTCAGCAAATAATCTAGGATGGTACTTCAGTGCTGCACTTGCAGAGGTGCCATCATTCAGATGAGATGTTAACTGAGACCCTCTCTGCCCTCTCAGGTGGATGTAAAATATCCCACAGCACTATTCAAAGAAGAGCAGGGGAGTTCTCCTGGTGTTCTGACTAATATTCATCACTAAAACAGATTATCTGGTCATTTATTTCATTGCTGTTTGTCGGACCTTGCTGTACACAAATTGGCTGCCGCATTTCCTACATTACAACAGTGACTATACTTCAAAAGTATTTCATTGGCCGTAATGCACTTTGGGATGTCCTGAGCTCGCCCACCTTGATAAGCACAAAATAAATAAAGAAAAAAAGAAACTAAGGTCCTTATTTTTATTTACTTTTCTTTATCTAAGCAATGCAATTTAACTGTTGGTTAGTCAGTTGACATGCTCGACATTATATTTTTGGCTTTTAATTGAAAGAGAAACATTACACACACACATATATATGTCGATAAATACCTCTTAGATAAATACTTTCTACTCCTTGCTGTGTGTTGAAAAGTCATCTACAATTAAATTATTTTACTTTTTGTTCTCCCCTCTCCCTCCCCACTTCTGTATTTCCGAATCTACATGTGATTTTTTTGGTCAAATAAGGCCCGTTAGGAAGATGATCATAAGATATCATGACCAATAGAGTAATTAAACCATTGGAGTTGTAATGTTTGGCAGGAAGTTTCATTTTATATAAATGGTTCAAAAAGGAAATGATGTTGGGCCAGATTTTGCTGTGAGCAACAAATGAAAGGCACCAGCTGTTCATTAGACCTGCACTTGCCCATAGACATTCTATGAGCTTTCGCACGGCAAGTTACTGTCAACAGGACTGCAATTCAGCGTGACGCCTTGAACAGGGCATCTGGGAGCTGTGTAAACTGTGCAAGCAGCTGTGTGTCTCCTTAACCAATCAGATTGAAGAATCGTTAATAACAGCGCTGAGTCAGAACCAGGAAGTGTAGAATAGTGAATTCAATGTTAAATCAGGTACAGAAAGCGAAATAAAGAGAAGGAAAGAAAGATTGGATTAAGAGATAGAGATAAAAGAGACAGAAAAAAAATAAAGGAAAATTGTTTAAATTTTTTATTTTTTTAAATGTCCAACAACAATTAAAATCTGAAGGAATGAGACTCCACACTTGTAAAAGTTAATTTTCAGTGCCAGAAAGGTTGTTTGGCAGTAATTAAGACTTACCACACAGTTAAAATGGTACTTAGACGTGAAATGACTTGATTTAACTTTTGTTGGTGAGTGTAGTCTGTGTCTGCAACATCTGTACAGGAACTTCACTTCATTCAATACATTTGAACAGGGAGCCAGACAACGAGATGCTGTTTTCACGCAGTGTTTGGAGGAGCATTGCATTTCGGAGAGCAACTTCTGGATTTCCGCGTTTAATTGCGCACGCGTGGTCACCCGAAGTTACTTTCCGATTTGCACATAAATAACGTTCAGCGCTGTTAGCCTCACTGCTATTTTTACAGCAAAATCTAGCCCATTATGATACATTTCAGATCAACATCCTGGAGCAAGACAGAACTGTTTTCTAACATATTCCATAAACAGACATGAAAAGTCCACTTTTAATTTTTAATTCTCTTAAAATGACAGTTAATCAGAATGGCAACACGAAACCACATTAGTTGAATCTGACTCATCAATCCCCATGTGTCTTCGTAGTCAGCCATTGTGTTGATTTCAGTTTTAGGAGGAGAGAAACATGATTTGAGCACCTGCTTAATACATATACAGTAACACTAATAATGAATTAATTACCTAGCAGTTTCAGAATAATCCTACACTACTTTTTACATGACAATTCTATAAGAAATTTATAACAAAGAGTTCATCGGTGAGTCATCCATTAACCAGCCTTTCGGTAATTAGATAATGACATCATTGTGAACACAACATATTAGTGTTATGCCTTGGGGGAGCTTTACATAATTAATTAACTACCCCTGAGTGTTACAACAAAACATTATAGAATAATGTCATGTCAGCATTGCTACTTAAAATGAGAGTCTGTGGTTTTCCTAATTCTGAACAATTCTGTATTCGCATTCTTGCAATAAATGCAACAATGGTAATGTGTTACCATGGATAGTTTGCAAAGTTTTCTGACCCCCACAGCTATCCTTATGAGTTAGTGTCCTGGAATTTCTCCTTATGATGCGTTTCACTAAGTTAAGCTGGACTGACACAGAGGCCCACACGCTGGGGATTTTATTACTTTCCATTTTCTCTCCACATGCAGAGGCTACATGGAACTTTCCACAGCTGTTTGGGTTTATGAGAATTTTGTCTGATTAATAATGTCAGCCTTCAATGAGTAAAAATACGTAAAAATTACTAAATTCCACTGTGTGCTTTCTCATATCAGTCAGTGAGAACACAAGCCAATCTATAACTTTACATACGTAGAATTACAAAGAATGTACAGCGCAGAAACAAGCCATTCGGCCCAACTGGTCTATGCCAGCGTTTATACTCCACATAAGCCTCCTCCCATCCTACTTCATATAACTCTATCAACATATCCTTCTATTCCTTTATCCCTCATGTAATTATCTAGCTTCCCCTTGAATGCATTTGTGTGATTCGCCTCAACTACTCCATGTGGTATCAAGCTCCACATTCTAACCACTCTCTGGGTAAAGAAGTTCCCCCTGAATTCCTTATTGGATTTACTAGTGACTATTTTATATTTATGACCCCTTGTTTTAGATTCCCCCACAAGTGGAAATATCTTCTCTACGTCTATCCTTTCAAACCCCTTCATAGTTTTAAAGACCTCCAATAGGTCACTCCTCAGCCTTCTCTTTTCTAGAGAAAAGAGCCCCAGCCTGTTCCTGATAGTTCCTGATAGTTACAACCTCTCAGTCTGGTATTATCCTAGTAAATCTTCTTTGCACCTTCTCCAGTACCTCTATATCCTTTTTGTAATATGGAGACCAAAACTGTGCATAGTACTCTAAGTGTGTCTAACCAAGGTTCTATATAAGTTTAACATTACTTCTCTGCTTTTCAGTTCTATTCCTCTAGAAATGATCCCCAGTTGTAGTATTAGGTCCCCACATATGCTCCAGCTGGACTGTGTAAAATGCATGTCAACACAATTTAGAAATTTGCAGTTTAAATATTATAATGATGAAACAAACACTAATATTATTGCAATAAAGATTCTCAAATAGTAGGAATAATGTTATTACTGTAGTACAGTATTAAACCTATACAACAAAAATAAACACAAAAAAATTGTAAATATTTATGCTCACCCAATCTTCCCTTTTTGCTCTCTTCTATTTTCTCTATTTTTTTTTCTGTCTAATTAACCAAATATTTCTATTCTAACTCATTTTTCTCTAAAGCAAAAGCTAACTTCAAACTAATTCACTTACCTGTTTCTTCTTCCTTCTGGCTCTGATCATTAATTTTTGGAGGTGGGACAAACTTTCAAATATTTGAGTTTTCGAGTGGCTGAATTCTAGCTACAAAGCCCAGTTTTGTAACTAATTGAAAGCTCAAAGCCAAATCAATCTCTGACATGTAAAAACACATCCAATAAAGAAGGCTACTGACAAACAAACTTATCAGCAGTCCCAGAGACGATCCAACCTGAAATGAGTAAACAATGGAACAGAAAAGGTTAATTTTACTACAAACTGTACATATAGTTGCACATTATCTATCCAATATGGCTGCATGTCAATGTCATGAGTATATATTCATTAAATGCACAAGTTTAAAAAAGTGTATGCACTGCAAAGGTAGATTTAGAACTGCTATATGATTCAGTGAAATTGTACAAAAAGCCATACTAAACCAAATCTGCAACTCAAAATGAAGATGACACTTATTATAACATGATGCTAAATTTCAATGAACCCATATTAATATTTATGTGCACTGATAGAAGCCATATTTTTTGTCTCTGATTACTGCAGTCATTTTTAAATTAATATTAGTAAGAAAGAACTTGCATTTATATAGCACCTTTCATGACCTCCAGACATCCCAAAGCGCTTTACAGCCATTGAAATACTTTTGAAGTTTAGTCACTGCTGTAATGTAATAAATGCAGCAGCCCATTTGTGCACAGCAAGGTCCAACAATTAAATAAATGATCAGATCATCTGTTGGTTGAAAGATAAATGTTGGTCAGGACACCAGGAGAACTTCCCTGCTCTTCGATTACATAAGAACATAAGAACATAAGAAATTGGAGCAGGAGTAGGCTAATCGGCCCCTCGAGCCTGCTCCGCCATTCAATAAGATCATGGCTGATCTGATCCCAACCACAAATCTAAAGAACACAAGAAGTCGGAGCAGGACCCGGCCACATAGCCCCTGGGCCCTCTCCGCCACCCACAGGGCATTGACCGATCCGAACTCAGCTTCATGTCCAATTTCCTGCCCGCTCCCCATAACCCCTAATTCCCTTTACTTCTAGGAAACTGTCTATTTCTGTTTTAAATTTATCTAATGATGTAGCTTCCACAGCTTCCTGGGGCAGCAAATTCCACAGACCTACCACCCTCTGAGTGAAGAAGTTTCTCCTCATCTCAGTTTTGAAAGTCATGATGTGGAGATGCCGGTGATGGACTGGGGTTGACAATTGTAAACAATTTTACAACACCAAGTTATAGTCCAGCAATTTTATTTTAAATTCACAAGCTTTCGGAGATTTTCTCCTTTGCCTGAGGAAGGAGAAAATCTCCGAAAGCTTGTGAATTTAAAATAAAATTGCTGGACTATAACTTGGTGTTGTAAAATTGTTTACAGTTTTGAAAGAGCAGCCCCTTATTCTAAGATTATGCCCCCTAGTTCTAGTTTCACCCATCTTTGGGAACATCCTTACTGCATCCACCCGATCAAGACCCTTCACAATCTTATATGTTTCAATAAGATCGCCTCTCATTCTTCTGAACTCCAATGAGTAGAGTCCCAATCTACTCAACCTCTCCTCATATGTCCGCCCCCTCATCCCCGGGATTAACCGAGTGAACCTTCTTTGTACTGCCTCGAGAGCAAGTATGTCTTTTCTTAAGTATGGAGACCAAAACTGTATGCAGTATTCCAGGTGCGGTCTCACCAATACCTTATATAACTGCAGCAATACCTCCTTGTTTTTATATTCTATCCCCCTAGCAATAAAAGCCAACATTCCGTTGGCTTTCTTGATCACCTGCTGCACCTGCATACCAACTTTTTGATTTTCTTGCACTAGGACCCCCAGATCCCTTTGTACTGCAGTACTTTCCAGTCTCTCGCCATTAAGAAAATAACTTGCTCTCTGATTTTTCCTGTTGTGGTATCTTTTTCATTCACTTGAGAGGGCATATGGCGTTTAACATCTCATCCAAAAGACTGTACCTCGACAGTCCAGCACTCCCTCAGTACTGCACTAAAGTGTTAGTCTGGATTATGTGCTCAAGTCTCTGGAGTGGGGCTTGAACCCACAACCTTCTGATTCAGCAGAGTGCGACCACTGAGCCATATCTGACACCTAGTACAATACTGCCTTTATTTATTACTATGTTTTTACAGATGTAGTCACAAGCAATTGTTCTCCAACATTTTGTTTTGAGAATGTAAAAAAGTGAAAAAAAATTCAACAAGTATTTTTGGAGTTAGTGGAGCAATGATATTTGCACTGACTTTAACCAGATCAAAAAGCTGGTGGGATAAATCTGGTATTGTTTCAAACAATCATTGATAAAAGTAGCCATGGTGTGGAGATGCCGGTGATGGACTGGGGTTGACAAATGTAAAGAATCTTACAACACCAGGTTACAGTCCAACAATTTTATTTGAAAATCATAAGCTTTCGGAGATTATCTCCTTCGTCAGAAAAGGATTCCCTTCCAAAAGGACAAGAGCCTTTACCAGCAGTAGAACAATATCAAATGTAATGGGGGGACATATTCCTTAACTTACCAATGGTGATTCCAGGAGTCTTACCCAGGAAACAGAGTTAATGGAGGCTTTACTGCCAGTTGGCTCTGACATCTTATCCATCCTACTATATGGCACTAAAACCTGGCCACTGACAAAGGCTACAGAGAAGAAACGTAACACATTGCCAATCACCTGTTTAATTTTAATTTGCCCCAAAATTCCGATGATTTGGTAGGGTGCAAACCTGGTGGATCTATCTGGGAGACAGAAGGGTCAGATTTTGGAACTTAGAGAGAATACTCTGATTTTACACCCGATTTAAGTTGTGCCCTGAATTGTGCAGGAAGTGAGGGAGCATGTAAGATGTGCCTACCCTAGCTAAGGTGCAGCCTTGTAAATAATGGATTTTAGCCAGAATATTATCATATGTTCTAAATTCCCTCATTCCACTCTAGGAACTGCCAATCTAATTTATGCGACTATAAAACAGGTGTAACACCAGCTGAGGAAGGGTGATGCTGGGATCTTAAATGTGAATTGCTATGTTTCAGTGAGCTGTCAGATAGAGGCTCAGAGCTTTACTTTGAACATAAGAACATAAGAAAAAGGAGCCACATGGCCCCTTGAGCCTGCTCTGCCATTCAATCAGATCATGACTGATCTTCTACCTCACTCCACTTTCCTGCCCGATCCCCATTTCCGTTGATTCCCCTAGAATCCAGAAATCTGTTTATCTCAGCCTTGAATATATTCAACAACTCAGCATCCACAGCCCTCTGGGGTAGAGAATTCCAAAGATTCACAACCCTCTGAGTGAAGAAATTCCTCCTCATCTCAGTCTTAAATGGCCGACCCCTTATCCTGCGAATATGCCTCCTAGTTCTAGACTCTCCAGCCATGGAAAACAACCTCTCAGCATCTACCCTGTCAAGCCCCCTCATAATCTTATATGTTTCAATGAGATCACTTTGCATTCTTCTAAACTCCAGAGAGTATAGGCCCATTCTACTCAACCTCTCCTCATAGGACAACCCTCTCATCCCAGAATTAATCTAGTGAACCTTCGCTGCACTGGGTTGGTCTCTTGTCAAATTTTTTTTGCTCTTCATTTCAGAGGCTCCTAGCTTCATTTGGGGAAGTCTCCCCTGAGACTATTTCTTGTTTGGGATTTTTCCTCAAAATGAAGGAGAAGGTTCCTTGGAGCCAAGGGGTATTCAATACTGCTGTGGTTGCTAACACCACTGACAAGCGCCATCTGCACTCAAATTAAAATTAAACAGGTGATTGGCATGCTGAAGGGAAGATTCAGGTGTCTAGATAGGTCTTGAGGCTCCTTTTAGTATGCTCCCAATGTTGTATCGCAAATTGCAGTGTCCTGTTGTGTCCTTCAGAATTTTGCTCTTAAGGCTGGAAGTTGAGGAGGAAACTGAGTCAGAAGATGAAGCCCCTGAGGCAGAGGAACTCGAACCTGAGGAGGAAACAGAGAACTGAAACAAACTCATCAGGCAGACTTTCAGTAATCAATTTATAGTTATACAACATTTGTAATAACCAGGAAGCTCCACATAATTTACATGTACAACCCTTCAAAACACTGCATTCACCATTAAAGTGCTATAGGGTACTCAAATCCGCAAACATTATTTTCAGTTCCAATGCAATTTCATGTCTTCAACAGAAAAATCATGAACATCATAACAATCTTTCCAACAATAATCGTAGAAGGCTTCTAGAACTTTATAACTGAGAAGTGCAGTATCCTGTAATGTTTTGTTTTTTCCACAATACTAGTCTAACACTTCTTCTAAGTGCAACCCATGACCCTGGGGTCTGAGACATGACAGCTGCTCTATGAGTATTGAGCCACTTAGGAGGTCTGAATCATCTCATCTCAGAGATACCGAATCTTGGGATAGATCAACAACATACCAATTCTCTGTGCTTGGAATCTCCACAGCCTTGGCCTGCTAACTTTCTTGCACCTGAGAAGGCATCTGAGGGAATTTATCAGAGAACTCTGTTGCTGCTGTCTTAATGGAAGATCAAATCCTCAGTGCCATTTCCTGCTCTCCCTCTAGGCGTGGAATAAGGATATCGGTTCCCATTGATCTGTCAGAACATGAACCTTATGGAATTACTAATATCCCTTAATCCCCAGGATAGAGTATCCTGAATATCCAGCAAACCATCTGAAATGGTGCTTTAGTGATCTCATAATCCAGTCGATATTGCTCTTTCATTCTCTCCATCAGCATGCTGCTTTTTATGGCCGGACCCCTGAGATCATTGTCTAAATGTTCTTCATCCAAGGGCTGACATTTTCTTAGCATCTGTTCAGAAACATTCCTCTCCACTTCCACTACCTGTTCCTCTGGCCTCCTTGTGAACTGTGCAACACCAGTGCCCACTCCTCATCTGAACTATCTATACCCCTCCCCCCTTCCACTAGTGACTCCATTGGGATGGTGAGGGTGAATGAGAAGGTGAATGACAGTGTGGGCATTTTTTTCCTGGCTGTCCCTACTGTTAAAGATCTTACTATTGGGTTAGTTTCTTTCTCTGCTTCTTCTTCCCTGTTTCCAGCTCCCATGGAGAGAAAAAGACAGAGATATGTAATAAGTCCCCCGCTAGTCACCATTACCTTACTGTCCTGCTCATGTTAGAGTGTCCTCAGAATATGAGTGATAGAAAAGAGAAATCTTTTTAGGATCTTTGAACATTAGCACTTGTTCTTCACAAACCAACTGTGGATGTAAGATCTCCCACCTCTCCTTCCCCTATTGCTGCAGTAGAATGGAATCCCAGTACCTTAACTGCCTCCTCCTGCTGCTGGGTTAATGGGTGAATATCTGCAAGCCTTCCTCTTGTAGTTTTTCATTCCTATAAATTATGTGAAATTTTCTTCTCCATGAGAACAGAATGGTTGTTATTTTCAGTCATAGACGGCTTTATTTGACAACTAGTGGAGAATTTGTATGACTTGTACTATGGAGTTTCCATGCGGAAAATGATTCTTCAAAGGGCACACTGCATTGCAGGATTGTCCAGTAATATAAAGTCATTCTTTCATGTGAAGAAGTCTACACATCTTTATGTAGTTCACAAACTTATACCCTTAAGTGTGTTACTGTATTTTTAGGGTTAATATTGGTTATATTCTGAAAGATTTAAAGTATAAATGAATAGCAAATTGCTGCCGTCAATGGTTACCTTTGCTGACCTTGTGAGGTCCTTAACTTTCTTGTGCTGGAAGGGAGTCTTGGGGATTATAGAATTGCCACTCATTACCTGTGCCACCTCTTTCCACAGTGGTCCTGGCTGATGTGTTGGCAGGTCTCTTGCCACCCATTCCCATGATTAGATCCCTGATGCCTAATTTCACTAAGTAGAATATTCACATCACTGTCAGAAAACTTTGAGGGTCTTTTCTTACTGGATGCTTTGAAGCCTTAATTTTAGATTACTGCATGCAGGTTCTGTTTTAAGAGCAGTCCAGCTATATAGCAGGACATCTGTTCTTAGAACTACTTCCCCTGCCCCCACCTCATGAATTTTCTGCTCCTCTCGGCATAATCTATAAATTGCTGCTGGGACATTTGCCTTTGACCCCCCCAGAAATATTCAAATGGGTTCAGCGTCGGGGACGTTGGGCAGTGGATCATCCACCACAATGCACTTCTGACGCGGGATTTGGAATTTCAGGGATTAAGTATCTTTCTACGATAGTCCAGAGCAGCTGGCCAGATAAAGTTATGGACCAGAAAGTCGAAGGAAAATCAAAGCAATTGCCAGCGAGTCCACCAATGAAGCAAAAGCACCTCAGATTGTGCAGTCATGTGCTCAGGATGCAAAACTCCAGAATATTGAAATGGCAGCAGAATGGATAAGGGAAGAGTGCAAGGCCATGAGTAACCTCACAAAGCATTGTAGAGAAGGGTACTCTAGAAGCTGATAGGATTTATGAAGAAGTAAGTAGCTAGTCAGATAAATTGTGGTGGAAATATATTGGTGTTAGTCCTAAGTACCTTGGACACTACAGGACACAAATAAACTCTGGAAGCCATGTCATATTTGCCATACTAAAAGAATTCCGAAATACCAGGCAAAATTTGATCCTATTGGCCTGCCGTTATATAGCATTGGTACTGTGACTTGTTCAATGAGATTTATGTTGTTGTGCATCATATGGCCTAAGAATTAATGAAGAATTAATATGGCCCAATTAATAGCAACATTCTAAATATTTTCAAAAAGAAAATAGAAAAAAAAAGGAGCATAAGAAAACCTTGGAACTGCGCCTGCCCATATATGGGTGGGCACCTGTTAACTATATGCCTCCGCCATGTTTCCTGCCATTCTCAGTTTTTGAATGCAGGGGCCATCTATTTGGAGATCAGTAGAGGGAGACCCAGGGAAAAAACTGAGGGGGCTACGCAAGTACTCCCAGAGTTCAGACGTGTGCCGACCTCATTATTAAATTTAGTAATCTTTAAGCAGGCAGCTCACTGGCTACCTCTTTCTCCTGTGGCAGCAGGCCCCTGTGATCTGCTGCAGCAAATCTCCACCTCCATACCAGCATAACTCACGGGCAGAGCCTACAGAGCCTGCCTCCAATATGTAAATTGCTTCGGAGCCAGCAATATAACCAGGCTCGACAGGTCATCTTCTAAGCGAGCAGAAGTCCTGCCCTGCTGGAGAGGCACTCCAAACAAGGAGGGCCGGAAAGCGTAGGGCTTTGTGATTTCACAAAGCAATCCCAACCGGAGGAATGACCACTTTAAATATTGGTTCTATGTGATATCTTACCCAACATTTTCAGGTTATAATGCCATTTTGATGCAGCCACTGACAAGATTATACTGTCACACAGAAAATAATTGGATTGAGCCCAATGTTTTTAGTACATAAAGGATCAAAATATCAAAGGTCTACCACAATCTACCTATCCTGTTTTCCTGCTATAAACCAGTTTCTTTTATAGAGCTTATCTGGAAGTTCTGATAAGTATATGAGTGGTTTGAGTGATTTAATGGTTGAAGTGTTACCAATTTCCTCTAATTCCCACACTGATAATCATCTCTCCATTGTAAAATAACTCAGTTATGAGCCCTGAAACCAGTGATCAGTCATGTCGTTTCAGGGCCCAGTCTCAACTTATCTGCATTGTCTAAGTATGGTGTTTGCTTGGGACTCTGAAAAGTTGATGATTCAACAAAGTGCCTGGAGATGAAAACCTAAAAACATTATAATATGTATATGAGCCTTACTAGTTACAGATTTTGCACTTAATGATTTACCTCATTGTTGCCAAAATAAACAATTGACCATTCGTATAAAAAATGCATTAGATGGAGTCTAACTGCTCTCCCCCTTGGAACGAAATATATTAATTATATTAATTTTGAACTACTGATCTAGAATTTTCACAGACTGAGGGCCTGCAATGTCACCCGAAAGCCTTTAGCAACATCATCGCATCAGTTGATTCGGACACAGGACTAGGATTATTAACCGATAAAACTCCAGATCCCAGCCTCTAAGAAATAAATCCTTCATTTTATCGGTTAACCTAGCTACATCGGATCAGTAACGATCCTGTGGAACACACTTAAGATTTGTGCCTCCTGCATCATGCTACTTACTCCTGGGGCTGTGAGCTATTCATAATGATATGAACCAGTGGACTTCTCTTTTTCTTTCTCTTCTTTGGCAAGTAGGTGTCCTTCCTGAGCTTTTCTGTTTATTCCAAATACTTTTTATCTACATACCATGTGCTGCCTTTTCAAATTTAGATTGCAAAATTTTGCTGTTTATATGGAATGGAAAATGTCCATGAATGAGGTTTAAACCGATTAGACATTCTATTGATCAGAATGGAGTGGCTCTGCCTAACTATCAGCTGCTGAATTGTGACCTATTTTTGATGGGATATCTTTGGCTGGTTTTCACTTTAGACACTTAGCAGGCAGTTTTGCCATGTGTCCCCATTTCTTGCTCTTTCTGCAGTCTTTTCAATTCTTGTTACCGAGGCGTTTATGCAGATTACTCTCATAAATAGTGGAGTCTGTCCATTTGCTCTCCCCTTTGGGATAACCCTGAAAGTGGCCCTTCTGTGCTGTTGAGAGGCACTATTTGTCATGACTTTCTTAAGTGATGAGGGAATCTTGTATGCAATTTCATTTTTCCCTACTGCAAATATTCTCTCTTAAAGATGGTGGGGTAAATTTTCATCTTCACCACGAAGGCGTAATCTGGCAGAGCAAACCATCTGCTTGTTGTACAACCTGCCCAATTTTTATTCCATTTTTGGTACTTTTAAATCCAGCACAATGGAGTGGATTTCCAGTACTTGTGCTCTTAGGGTGGGAACAGTTTGCAGTGGACCATCTGCCCAACTATTTTTGGAAGGCTGTTTCTGTCAAAACGTATGGGGCAGGCCTAATTAACTATTCTGTGTGAGCTCCCTCGAATACAGTGGCCTGGCCCTGGGAACTCACAAAATGGGTAGCAGGATTTTCTGTGCTGTTGCAGCTACATAAAGGGCAGTAGCAGCTGTTTAAAGGGAAGTAGTCTTTTAAAGTGAAGTTTGCATTGCATAGTAGAAAACATCAGCTGGGCACAAGAATGAGTATCTGGGCAAGTTATGGAGCAATGCAGACTGCTTCCCCAGTACAGCAGAGAAAATGCTACTACAGGAATTGGATTAAAGGAAGGGTTGTCCTGTTTGGGACTCCAGATCACCCTCTCCTCAGAAGACCAGTACAGCAAGTCTCAAGAGAGGTAGCTGTCATCTGCCAAATAGCTGAGCAAAGTATGCACACCACAAAGCATTCCCTCTTAGTCTGTTACCCATTGACTGCTGCCTCATGCAAAGATCTCAGGCAACCTTACAGCTCTATGATTGCTTACCATACATGGCCACACTACAGCAGGGCATCTGAATTGAATATTGAAGTTAAGAGGAGTGGAAGGACATCTGTTTGGCAATGCCTATAATATCTGTTAGTAATCAGCTGCAAAAAGAGCAATTTAAACTTATTTAATGCACTTATGCTACATCAGCCCAACTGCACCATTGCACTCATGAGTTTTCAGAGAGGTATTAGAAAGAGTGCAAAGAAGTTGGTGCCCTTTTCTATATTTTCTGGACCTGCCCACAGATCTAAAGTTTCTGAACTATGATTCCAGAGCTGACCGAGATCATTATGGATTTTACAGTCAACCTCAGCCCACTTCATTGTAGGTTAGAGCTGGACTCTGTTATTCTCACTGATTTCCTTTCATTATGCAGCCAGTCTTTAGTATGGGCAGAGTTGTGTCAGCTCTCTATTTTGGCTAAAAAAAACAGTGGAAAACAATGCAGTGAAAGACAATACTGTTCTCTCAAGATGAAAGAGGTCAAATTGTATCAGTTGTGGTCTCATTATTGAATCATTATTTTAGTTCTTCAATTTGTGAATACTGGACAAAGGATCTTCAAGCAACTCTAACGTCTCATGGGAATGCCTGAGGGGTTCTGTTTCTATCGTTCTGAGATAACCCATGGGCTTTTGACCCAGTATTATTTGAAGTTACAAAACATAAAAAGCATAGTGATAAAAATTTAATAGAGTTTTTTGAAGAAGAAATTGATTGGAGGGAAATTAAAGGGAATGCAATAGAAGCTGTCTGGATGGATGTTCAATAAGACATCTCACAGGAGGCTTATTACAAAAATTGAACTAATAATATAATTCCTTGAAAATGTGAGTACAGGTAGATAAAGAAATAAAAATGGTCCATATAGCATTTTGGGTTTTATATATAGCTGCTTAGAGTACAACGCTATGGATTGGCTGCAGCTAGAGTGCTGTGTGCAGCTTTGGACGTCCCATTATAGAAAGGCCATCAAAGTCGTAGAGAATGCACAGCATTGATTCATCAAGATGATGTCAGATGAGAAACTATAGTTATAAAGAGACACTTGAGCTACTGGGACTATTTCCACTAGAGCAGAGAAGGCGCTGCTGTCACCCACCTCACCCTTAACCCTCCATGCACTCTTCCCCACTCACACTTGCTTCCCCCAATGGCAGATGCTAAGAGGCCAGGGGCCTCCTCACCCTTAACTGATTTCCATTCTACCCTGCCCCCCTACCCTATCATCCTATCTGTTTCCCTCAAAGAGGCTTTTTTTGCTTTTGAAATTCAATTAAACAAAAATCAAATTAGAATGAAGAAAGAAATTCCCTGCCTGCCTTTCTCTCTGTAAATGTCCTCTTCTAATTCTTCCTCTTAATATGTATCACCTCAGATTTCTCCACATTAAATTTCATCTGACATCTATCTGCCCAATCTACTAAATTTTCTAAGTTCTCCTGTAGTTACTTACATTCTATTTTACAGTTAGCCCTGTTCCTATTTTTGTGTCATCTGCACATTTTAATATTGTGTCCCTTATACCCAAATTCACATCATTTATATATATTGAGAAGAGATAGGATAGACGTAGAGAAGATGTTTCCACTTGTGGGGACACCAAAACTAGGGACCATAAATATAAGATAGTCGCTAATAAATCCAATAGGGAATTCAAGAGAAACTTATTTACCCAGAGAGTGGTTAGAAGGTGGAACTGGCTACCACAAGGAGTAGTTGAGGTGACTAGCATCGATACTTTTAAGGGGAAGCTAGATAAACACCTAACAGAGAAATGAATAGAAGGTTATGCTGATAGGGTTAGATATAGAAGGGTAGGAGGAGGCTAGTGTGGTGCATAAGCATCTGCATGGACCAGTTGGGCCCAATGGCCTGTTTCATAAGAACATAAGAGCATAAGAAATAGGAGCAGGAGCAGGCCAGAGGGCCCCTCGAGCCTGCTATGCCATTCAATCAGATCACGGCTGATCTTCAGCCTCAACTCCACTTTCCTGCCCGATTTCCATATCCCTTGATTCCCTTGGAGTCCAAAAATCTATCTATCTCAGCCTTGAATATACTCAATGACGCAGCATCCACAGCCCTCTGGGGTAGAGAATTCCAAAGATTCACAGCCCTCTGAGTGAAGAAATTCCTCCTCATCGCAGTCTTAAATGGCCGACCCCTTATCCTGCGTCAATGCCCTCTAGTTCTAGACTCTCCAGCCAGGGGAAACAACCTCATCATCTACCCTGTCAAGCCCCCTTAGAATCTTATATGTTTCAATGAGATCACCTCTCATTCTTCTAAACTCCAGAGAGTATAGGCCCTTTCTACTCAACCTCTCCTCATAGGACAACTCTCTCATCCCAGGAGTGAATCTAGTGAACATCTGTTGCACCGCCTCTAAGGCAAGTATATCCTTCCTTCGATAAGGAGACCAAAACTGCACGCAGTACTCCAGGTGAGGCCTCACCAAAGCCCTGTACAATTGTAGTAAGACTTCCTTGCTCTTGTACTCCAACCGCCTTGCAATAAAGGCCAACGTGCCATTTGCTTTCCTAATTGCCTGCTGTACCTGCTTGCTAACTTTTTGTATTTCTTGTACCAGGACACCCAAGTCTCTCTGGACACCAACATTTAATAGTTTCTCCCCATTTAAAAAATGCTCTGTTTTTCTATTCTTCCTACCAAAGTGAATAACCTCACATTTCCCCACATTATGCATCATCTGCCACCTTCTTGCCCACTCACTTAACCTGTCTATATCCCTTTGCAGACTCTTTGTGTCCTCTTCACTACTTACTTTCCCACCTAGCTTTGTATCATCAGCAAACTTGTATACATTACACTCAGTCCCTTCATCCAAGACATTAATATAGATTGTAAATAGCTGAGGCCCAAGCACCGATCCTTGCAGCGCCCCACTAATTACAGCCTGCCAACCTGAAAACGACCCATTTATTTCTACGCTCTCTTTTCTATCCATTAACGAATCCTCTATCCATGCTTATATGTTACGCCCAACCCCATGAGCCCTTATCTTGCATAATAACCTTCTATGTGGCACCTTATCAAATGCCTTTTGAAAATCCAAATATACTACATCCACTGGTTCCCCTTTATCTGCCCTGTTAGTTACATCCTCAAAAAACTCTCATAAATTTGTCAAACACGATTTCCCTTTCATAAAACAATTTTGACTCTGCCTAATCATATTATGATGTTCTGACTGCCCTGTTACCACTTCCTCAATAATGGATTCCAGCATTTTCCCGATGGCTGATGTCAGGCTAACTGGCCTGTAATTCCCTGTTTTCTCTCTCCCTCCTTTCTTGAATAGCGGTGTTATATTTGCTACCTTCCAATCCACTGGGACCGTTCTAGAATCTAGGGAATTTTGGAAGATCATAACCAATGCATCCACTATCTCTGCAGTCGCCTCTTTTAGAACCCTCATGCTGTACATAGAATCATAGAATCATAGAAGTTTACAACATGGAAACAGGCCCTTCGGCCCAACATGTCCATGTCGCCCAGTTTATACCACTAAGCTAGTCCCAATTGCCTGCACTTGGCCCATATCCCTCTATACCCATCTTACCCATGTAACTGTCCAAATGCTTTTTAAAAGACAAAATTGTACCTGCCTCTACTACTGCCTCTGGCAGCTCGTTCCAGACACTCACCACCCTTTGAGTGAAAAAATTGCCCCTCTGGACCCTTTTGTATCTCTCCCCTCTCACCTTAAATCTATGCCCCCTCGTTATAGACACCCCTACCTTTGGGAAAAGATTTTGACTATCTACCTTATCTATGCCCCTCATTATTTTATAGACTTCTATAAGATCACCCCTAAACCTCCTACTCTCCAGGGAAAAAAGTCTCAGTCTATCCAACCTCTCCCTATAAGTCAAACCATCAAGTCCCGGTAGCATCCTAGTAAATCTTTTCTGCACTCTTTCTAGTTTAATAATATCCTTTCTATAATAGGGTGACCAGAACTGTACACAGTATTCCAAGTGTGGCCTTACTAATGTCTTGTACAACTTCAACAAGACATCCCAACTCCTGTATTCAATGTTCTGACCAATGAAACCAAGCATGCTGAATGCCTTCTTCACCACCCTATCCACCTGTGACTCCACTTTCAAGGAGCTATGAACCTGTACTCCTAGATCTCTTTGTTCTATAACTCTCCCCAATGCCCTACCATTAACGGAGTAGGTCCTGGCCCGATTCGATCTACCAAAATGCATCACCTCACATTTATCTAAATTAAACTCCATCTGCCATTCATCGGCCCACTGGCCCAGTTTATCAAGATCCCGTTGCAATCCTAGATAACCTTCTTCACTGTCCACAATGCCACCAATCTTGGTGTCATCTGCAAACTTACTAACCATGCCTCCTAAATTCTCATCCAAATCATTAATATAATTCTATGTAATTTTACGTAAGAACAGTGGTCCCAACACTGACACCTAGGAAACACCATTGTTTACATCCCTACTGTCCAAAAAATATCCATTAACCACTACTCTTTGCTTTCTGTCCTTTATCCACCCTGACACATTCCCTTTAATACAATGCGCCTTAAATTTATCAAGAAGCCTCCTATGCAACATCGTTCAAATACCTTTTGAAAATCCATATACACAACATCCACTGTGTGTCTTTATAAATATAACCCATTACTTCTTCAAGAAACTCTATTAAATTTGTCAGACATGATTCCTTTTTACAAACCATGCTAGCTATCCTTAATTAACTCATGTCTTTCTAGGTGAGTCTTTATGCAGAGAGTTGTTGCAGCATGGAATACTTTGTCACATGGAATAGTTGAGGCAGAGACCATTGCATCTTAGGGAGTTGTTTGAAGCAGAGGAAGATACAAGCCTGTGGAGAAAAAGTAGGGCAGTGGGATTAATTTTCAATTGTTCTAGCAAAGAGCCAGCACAAACACAATAAGGCAAATGGCCTCCTTCTGTGATTCTATACAGTAAGAATTATAAAATGCATACTGAGTCCAAGATTAAACACTGATCTATAAAAATCATTTTACAAAATATTTCAACTCCTACCACTCATTTATGGTTTATCTTCAAAATAGGATGCACTAAATTGTTTCCTAATGCTTGATCTTAAAGAAATATTTTCCTTTCAGTACAATGTTTAATGACTGTTTAAATAAAGATAAATTCTAATTTTGACCTTACCTATGCATTGTGCTTGCTCATGTCAATATTACATTAGAGAACTTAATCAGAATTGCTCCAGCTTTAAGTCTACAAGCATCAGTCATGTACTCATGGTCTAGGCCAGGGACTTTGCCTCCCGTATGCAATTAACCGTGGGGCTGTAAAAACCCAAGGGCCAGGAGGGCATCTGTGGTGCAAATGGAAGTCCCACACTGCCTCACCAGAGATATGTTCCCATCAGCAGGTGATGGTGGAGGAGAGGGGGGTGGTTGGCAGCAGACAGCCCAAGTATCTATGTCAAAATCCAATATGCAACCCAAACTGAAGCCAGAGTCACATGATCAGATTTTTAGAAGTTGGCTATGTTAAAATGCCTTTTCTGAACTTGCTCAGTGTTCAAGTGAGAATTCTGCTCTATCCAGAGCTGCTTACCTCTTGGTAACTTTATTGTTAACTAGTATTCTGTGGCATCTCAAGGCCAATTTCTATGGTGACCCCGACCACATCCTGTGGCAAATCTGTCCAAGACTTTGGGACAATTCAATTTCAATGTAATACATTTTTAAAATACTAGATAAAACAGTGCTTAATTGATGGCTTTTGTTTTGAAGAATTCTGTATTATTAACTGTTTAAAGGCAGTTCATCTTGGTTAGCCTCTGAGTCTCCAATAATTGCTACCACCTAACACTTAACTTTTCACCTAGTGTTAAATGGAAGCTTGTGGTGGAAAATTCTTGAGTGTTACCAGCTAGTCATTCTGTCTTTCAGATTGTGTTTTCACTCAGCACCTGTGGTATCTTTCCTGTTGTAAACTCTATCGGTTCTATCTTACACCATCATCATTCAAATCTTAACAGCCTTTGGCTTTTTGTGGGATGGAGGAGGGTGGGAAGGGGATCTTTTGATTCCACATGCTCGTATTTACTTCATATAGGTCAATGGTTGAAAAAGACTAATGCTAGTGCCACAGTTTTCAAAATTACAGGTGGACTAACTACCCTTTCTGGGATCAGCAGATTTGCTCAATTGGACACAAACAAAAATGAACTGCAAGTGACCTTTCAGCTTATCTACAATTATAATTATTGCTGGCAAAGTTAATTGCTTCTCAATAGGAGCATACACATCATTCTTGCTGCCACATGAATCACTTCTATTTGCAGAACATGACCAAAATCAATGTTGAGAGTTTTTAGCAAAGTGCCAGGGAAACTGAGCTCTCCACTGGTTAAACAGGGAAAGTAATGTTCACTAAACTGAAAGCTAAAGGTAATATGTATACAAGTGAATAAATAATGATGTATGAGGAATGACAAAATATTTTAAGATCATCTCAATGGATGAGGTGCTGCAAGATTTTGACCCCAAGACATGTAAAGCACTAATCATTTCTCTATGTAATTAAAGAGGGAACTTTAACTCCCAGGTGATGGACCGGCAGAACCCACATGCCGACCATCCGGTGGGCACACTGGGAGGGTAGGGGCTTAGTCCATTTTAACGGCTGGGCCTCATTTAAATAGAGTCAGCAAACTGCCCAATCCAAACAGACATCCAGAGGGAGCTTGCCAGGCTTGGCTTCCCAAAGGCAGACCGGCTGGCAGTAAGGTATGTCGTTGGAGGGGGGGGATTTAGTGGGTTTCAGGAACATGGTAGTGGGGGGGAGCCCAGATTGGCAGTGACCCAAACTCTTTTTGTGGGCTCCAGAGGAGGTCCACTGCTCCTCCTGGCCCCACAGAAATAAGTTTTGAACTTACTCCGCTGGGTGTCCGGCAGCTTCTACTGAGCAGAATGTCCAGAGCGGATGCTCCACTCAGTAGTCCATTAAAATGGCTTCAGGGTCCTGTCTAAGTTATAGGACCCCAATTCACATAAATTCATGAGGCTTCCACCTGAGTCAGATGGACGCCTCAGCCGCCCGGCTTCCATACAGCTATTGGGTGGAAACAGAGAGGTAAGTCTACCATATGGACATTAACTCCCACTCTGCCTGGTTTTTGAGTGGGCCTCAAAATAGGCAGCTGGTGCTCCCACCCAATACAAGAGGGAGCTTCATTGAAATATTTAAATATGGGGTCCTACACCACATTTAGAACACAAATGCTACGTTGGCCTTCCACTGCACACGCTGTGTGCACTGCGCCCAGTGGAACTGAGCAGTGAACAGCCAAACCAGCAGTCATTAAAGGGATCACAGCAGGCCACTCAGAAAAAAATGTTTTTAACCAGTTTTGTCAATGAATGCCCCTCCTGGCCCTACAATAATCTTCCTGCCCACTGCCGGTCCCTCCTTGGCCCCCTCCCAGGATTGTCTCACCCCCCTCCCTCTTAAGGATTAATTTCCGGCTTTGTTCCATGGAGGAGCCATCGAATTTCCTGCCCCTCTGATTGGTGAGCTACCTGTCAAAGCTTGTCCAGCACTGGCAACTTGCTGATATATTTCTAATGAGCCCTCACCATGTTAAGGGTTCGGGACTCTGACGAGCTTCATCGAGCAGACGGTACAATCGCTCTGACGAGTGCCGAAAATGAAAATCATTCCCAGTCATTCATAAAATCTCAAGTTGAAAAGAGAATCATGTACACTAAAAATCTGAAATAAAAAAGAAAATGCTGGAAATCTTAATCTAGTGTTCTTTTTCAGGTGCTGATCAACCTGTTGCACAATTCATGTATTTACTTCGTAAAGTTACGTCTAAGATTTAATTTTTTTATCAAAATACCAATGCGATGGTTATTGTCTGTACATTTTCCTATTATGTGGTTTTGGATGAAGACTCAAATTACGTCACTGCCATTTTAGGACTTTATGTTAAAGATACTTGTAACACTGGAAGCATTGTGTTGCTAATAAGATTCTCATAATTAATTAAGAATGCTTTCCTTGTTTAGCATCTTATAGTAGAAAATTCCCCAGTAATATTCAGAAAGTTAATTTAGAAGGGTGGTGCCATCTATATTAAAGGCCATTTTCAATATCAGGGGAAGTTTCATAGAAGTGCTCCATTAATTGAGGCAACCTCTTCTAGCTTGACTTGGTTAACATCAATATTTGAAAGCTGTCAACACATTTCAATGAGTAGACCTGATTCCTTCCAGAAGGATATAACAAAAAAAATCCAGGAGTACAATAATCCAGCTTCTTTATCTGATTTCCTTCCTAAAGCACCTTTATTATTTATACTACCCTAGATCACAAACTTAAAAGCAGAGGTGAGATGGGATGCTAAAGTTCTCAAAATTGAGACTTAACCTTGTGTTGTGCACATGGGTGAAGTAAAGGCCATTCGGGATGAGTGAACAGCTCGGATTTGATTTGCCCAACCTTTAATGTCATTTCTTTGATCTCTTTCATTCTTTTTGTAAGCTGGAAATAAAACTACTGGTGTTTTCAATATAATAGTGCTGCTTGATTGTATTTTCTTCATTGTTTTAGTTTCTTATATGAAAACAAGTTATAAGATAAAAGAAAAAAAATTTGGTTAGAAAACATGTAATATTTGTAATTTAGGAAAAAATCCAATAATGAAAGAAATCATCCCTTAAAGAATCTTTGTCATTAATAGTAGAATCTCCAATGAAGCTTTGAACCCAGCCACTTGTGAGGACACAAAATTACTCAATACATTTTGTTTCTTGTAAAAATTGAATACTATCTTTAGTTCCTGGAATTACTGATTACTTTGTAGTTTTGTTAAAATTCTCAACCAGTTGAATTTAATTTATATGCATTTCATTCACAGAATGTCACACTGCTACAGTTTTTAATTTGTATTATTTAAGGAAAAAAGGAGATAACTTGGTGGGGGATGGTGAATTATATTGCCTTGTATGCACTAAATATGTAACAAACAATACAACCATGTAGAAGGTAAGTGTCTTTATAGATAACTCTTGGTCCATGTGATCTCCTGGACAGGTTTCGATCGCCTGAGGGGGGTTGGAGAGGAATTTTCCAGAGTATTTTTTCCTTTAACGACCCTGGGTTTTTTCTGTGTTTTCTTGCCTCTTCCGGGAAGGGGGGGGGAGCGCGGGGAAAGGGGGGAGTGGGGGGGAGGGAGGAAGTGTTTAGTCATGATGCTCTGGCCATACAGGCTGGATGGGCCAGCTGGCCTTTTTCCTGCCCGTCAATTTTGTACGTTCCTAAGTTCGTAAACCACAAAATATAATTAGGAGGAAAAACAGAAGTGTTGATTAGTGTTGGATAAAGCACAGTCTATTCAAATATAATAAAGATTGTTGGCAATGAAGGTTTAAACAGTACAATAGATGCACAAATCTTCTGCTTGGAAATTGTCCTGTTTGAAATTCTTCAAATTTTGCAGTGCTGAACACATTTCAACAGAGAAACAGCCCATTGTCACACTGAAAACAGAGCTTGGCCTGTTGTTTTTTAGTGAAGAGTTAATTGTGCTCAATGCCAAGTACCAGTGCATCTTAGAGGTAATAAGGTTTCTAAACCAAAGATCAATGCTATATTATTCCACTATTAATAGGCTGATTAATTTTGATATATCGAGAAACTAAGGCCAAGACATGAAACTGCTAAGGGTGAAAAGAATAAAACAGAAGGTAAGTTAAATCAGGAAGTAATGATTAGGTAATGCCAAGCTTGTGTTTTAAAAACCTGGAAATTGTAAGAGGAAGGAAAATAAAGGAGGTAAGGAGCTACCCTGTTCCTGGCGGCTGCCTAAAACAAGCGTGAGGTCCCTTGCATATGTAAATAAGTAGCCTAACCTCTGTTTTAGGCCCCCTTGTCATAATTGGTCTGCAATAAGTGGGGCAGAAGTCGGGCCTGCACCACTTAGGATTCTTCAGCAGCCATTGCGGTCTAAGCTTGACCACCAATGAAAGGTGAGTTTAAAAGAAACATTTTTTTTAATGTTCTTGTGGATTCAGAAGGAGAACGAGAGCACCTCCCAGCTCCACAACCCTCCTGATCAGGCCCCCTCTCATTCTTCTTCTCTTCCCCCGTCCCCCCGGTACTTACCTGAGGGCCACTGCCAAAATTCAAACTAGCAGAAGGGCAAGCTGCCTGTGGAGGTGTGACCAGCAGGGGCAACTTTCCCAGATTATTTAGATGAGGCCCGAGACCCAATTTTGGGCCGGCCTTGGGCCTCCCAGTTCGGACCCGTGTTTTATTTTATTCGTTCATGGGATGTGGGCGTTGCTGGCAAGGCCAGCATTTATTGCCCATCCCTAATTGCCCTTGAGAAGGTGGTGGTAAGCTGCCTTCTTGAACCGCTGCAGTCCGTGTGGTGAAGGTTCTCCCATAGTGCTGTTAGGAAGGGAGTTCCAGGATTTTGACCCAGCGACGATGAAGGAACGGCGATATATTTCCAAGTCGGGATGGTGTGTGACTTGGAGGGGAATGTGCAGGTGGTGTTGTTCCCATATGCCTGTTGCTCTTGTCCTTCTAGGTGGTAGAGGTCGCGGGTTTGGGAGGTGCTGTCGAAGAAGCCTTGGCAAGTTGCTGCAGTGCATCCTGTGGATGGTACACACTGCAGCCACATTGCTGCCTATGCGCCCAAAACCGGGTGCTAGTGAATTTCCATTCAATTGTGCGGTATAGTGCTAAGCCATACAAAACACTAAGATGCCAACTTCAATCCCTGATGTTTATGTTAGTCTATCTCAGTTAGGGCAGTGATGGGGATATACAGTTAGTTCAGTGTCTATAGGTTAGAGAGGCAGGTTTTCTGCCACTGATCACAATTCGCTGATCCCTGCAAATGTGCATGTATGGATATTGATTAAGGGCAAGATTGGGTTTGGGCGTGACTATTCTCTCATGGTTGAATCATCCAACAATGCTCACTGTCTAGGATCACACTTGAAAAATGGCAGTGTACCTCAGCATATTGATGTACTAATGAGCTGCAAGAAGGAGTTGTAGGACACCTTGCTAAGGGACTACTGTTCTTCATAATTCTGCACAAGTTGATACAATCACTATTGGGCTGTAGGGGATGAATGGAGATGCGACACCTTCAAAGGAGGGGAGACTGGAGAATAAGTAAACCTGGTGGTTACTTACAGATTGGAAAATGCAGATGCCTGGGAATAGGTTGGTTTCAACTGTCATTACTAGTGAATGTTGCATGGATAGAATGACCTGAAGGGGGAAAAAACAATTTAAAAATTAGTTTTATTGCGAAAAATCAAATTGGTATGGAATGAATTAATTTCAAATCAAAAATCACAGGGCATCTATAATTATTTATAAATTAAAAAATGATTTGTGTTGAAGTTTTACATCTTAGTAAAGGATTGTATGATGCTGTAAGAAAACATTTGGCTGTCCAAAAGGCTATTCTTGTACAACAGAAATCAATATCGTATGAGATAAATAAATAGGATATTATACATTGATGTTGTTTTATCAGAGTCCTTTTCCCCCTTTGGACAAGCTAAGTTATTCTAGTCTGTGTGGTGTGCAATATTCCAAACTATGTCTGCATGATGTAAAATTTTGCAGTCTAATGTTATGTCAATGGGTGATTGGTTTATTAGGGAGTGTGCGTTTAAAATGGATAATTCTGAATGTTTTGAAAAAACATCTGACCTGGTGCAGTTTAATCAAGTGGAAATTTTCAGCCTTTGTTAATTTTTCACACTTGACCAGCTGATCTGTGCAGAGCCAAAGGCCTTTGGTGCTTTTTTGTTTTTGTGGAGTTTTATCTCTCCTATTAACGCATGGGTCAGAGGTTGTGTACGGGAGCTCGCGTTATTAGTTTATTTGTTCAGATTTTGCATCTCGTTAATTGGTGGTTGGAATTCAAGCCTTTTGTTCTGCCGGAATGCTGAAGCCACGTGGAAAATTGAAGCAGACACCAAACCTCACCAGCCATGTCAAGCCCTATTGTTTGTGATTGGTCTTGTCCTTCAGATTAAGCGTCATGTTCTCTTTTTCCCTGCTTAAACTTCCTGTTTTTGTTTTATCTTGAATTACTTCACATTTGAATTAAATCTTTAAAATGTCATGATTCTTTTAATAATACATGAAATACAGTGAGAAGAACATGCATGCTTTTTACACACCGTTTAGTCATTTTCACTTAGAGGAGAAGGTAACTTTTATGGGTCAGTAACATTACGAACAGTTCCTGAACCATGTAGTTCTTGCACAATATATAGTAACTAAAATGAGAAGCTTTTGATTTTTCAGAAAACTACATTTATGAGGTTCCTCTGTGGAGTCCTGTAATCCTCCATTTTATGCAGGCTGCATGGAGTGGACATGTTAGATGACAAGAGACAAGGAATCCGGATTACCTCATTTGCGCCATAGAATACATAGAGTTAGCTGTCAGCAGAGACATCCTATTTTTTCAAGATTCCACTGAGCGTTAGCTCATATTAGGAGTCCTGTGAATGCAGATTTCCAAAAAAAACAGTGCAAACCTTCCAAAAATATATTACTGGTATGGAGAAAACGTATGGGTAAGTTTGATCATAGAATTACCTTTACCTTGAAGTGAATGTTGTATTTGTAAGTTTATATTTCTGTTAATACTATTTGCATTATAATAATTATATTAACTGAACAATTCAAGCTATGACATTCTGTTAAGTGAGTACTTTGACGTGATTCCATGCCTTGCCAAGATACACAACTTCTAAATGATGAGTTACATTGTGACAGTGAGATAGATGGATGTGCAAATCTTCTTAAAGAATGGATAAAGGCAACAAGAGAAAAAGCCAGCAAGTGAGAAAAAAGCTTGACAGAGTAGGACATAAGCATAGAGCGCAGGAAGACTATGTGGGAACAGAGCCAACTGGTGCAAACCTGTGAAAGCCACTGCGAGTCTGAATAGCGCTGCAGTGGAATACAAACAACCGGGTCTGATCACTAAATCTCATTAGACATTAGGGACAGTCTATGTACTTGATACCTGCAGGTTCTAAAGGCGTTAGTCCAGGCCTGGAGCTAGGGAGATACTGAATTGGGTAAAATGTAAGCATGTGTGAAGGTAAACTGCACAGTAATATGCTGAGAGCTTGGCTTGTTATTTTAATGTGCAGTAAAGTGATCCAGACCTACTTGTGCACTGTCTGTTAATAAAGTTATTGTTTAGCAACATTACCACCATGCAGTTCTTTACCAGTAGGTGTTAGAAATATTAGTAGCCACGGGGAAGGTACTGACCTGACAATTTATAATGACCTTATACACCATAAGTTAAAAATATGAAACTGTTTATGTTTCTGATGATAATCCATTAAAATTAAAAGTATGTGAGAAATTGAATCAGACAATTCTAACTGATGCAGAATTTCTAATTAGTGAATATCTATTCTGGTTAATTGTTTGCTAGAATGGTTATGCAGATGTAACCGTTTAACGTTTTCTGTTAAAAAATACTTGAATAATTGCCTTACAACTAAAACGAAGATTTTTCTGCTGGCACTTCCTTCAATGCTGATGACCTTAACTGTAATTTTATTAACTTTTAAACTCCTGAATAAATATGAATTCCTTATATTTTGTTAAGTATTATAGAGCTCACTGCTTGCTAATAAATAAATAAAACTGGCTGGCAGACATATCTGACATAAATTCACGTCATTTTAACTTCATTTCCCATAATCATTGTCACATTGTGTTGAAGACACATGCAGAGGAATAGCAAAAAATGACAATAGAATGACAATAAGAACATAAGAGCATAACAAATCGGAGCAGGAGAAGGCCATACAGCCCCTCGCACCTGCTCCGCCATTCAATAAGATCATGGCTGATCTTCTACCTCAACTCCACTTTCTTGCCCAATCCCCATTGATTCCCTTAGATTCCAAAAATCTATCAATCTTAGTCTTGAATATACTCAATGACTGAGCATCCACAACCCTCTGGGGTAGAGAATTGCAAAGATTCACACCCCTCTGAGTGAAGAAATTTCTCCTTACTTCAGTCCTAAATGGCCGACCCCTTATCCTGAGACTGTAGGCTCGATTTTCGGACGTCCGAGCAGGTGCGTTCGTGGCTGGGGGGCTCCGAAAATTGGGGATTCCTGGGGCGGGTCCGGAGCCCAGCTCCAACCCGCCCACTTCCGGGTTCCCCAGTGACGCGCTTAGATGCACGCGCAGACCCTGCATGTGGGACTCCCACCGGCAATTAAAGCCGGTGGGATCCCACTTAAAGCAATTAATTTGATACTTCAGGTCGTTGGGAGACCTGATTTGGAGGATATTTTAGGAGGGGTGGGATTTTCATCCAAACTGAGCGTGTTTCCCGTACTGGGGGAAACACTCCCAGTTGAAATGGACATGTAGCCACTAGCCTGTGGCAGCTGCAAAGGTCCATTTGACAGGTGGGGGGTGGGGAGACCCTCACTCATTGCAGGAGGCCACTCTGTCACTTTGGACAAAGTTTGGCCTGCACCACCCTCCCCCTAACACTAAAATTCACCAACTTGCAACCTCAACCCCAGTGTGCAGACACATTTACCTACCTTGCGGATCCCCTCAAACGTACATCTTCCAGATGGGGGCCGCCATAGCTGCAGTCATGACCTCCTCGGAGGACGAACAGCCTCGCCGACCATGCCGTCCACCTCTGACACCTGGAGCTCCACAACACAGTACTGTGACACATCCACTTGCACAGCAGGAGGGAGGGCAACCGCAGAGAGAGATGCGTCACAGAAGGCACTACCCTCGCCACAGGGTCTACAGACCGAGGCACAGCTTCCTGGACCTCTCTGAGGAGCAGTGCACACGGAGGCTCAGAGTCACTCGACATGTAGCTGTGGACATCTGCAGCCTCCTTCATGCCGAGCTGCTCCCGGCTGGCCCGAGCACCATCTTCTTACCTGTCGCTGTCAAAGTCACACTGCTCTCAACAACTTCTCCTCCGCATCCTTCCAGGGCGCCACTGGGGACATCGCTGGCGTCTCTCAGTCATCTGCACAAAAGAGCCCTGCAAATACACCTGCACCCACTCTGCAGTGACACAATGGGTGGCATCAGGTGTAGGTCTTCATGGTGATCCTCAGGAAAGGGCATTATTGCACAAGCCAGTCGAGAATGGCCACGACGTGGCAGTAGTGGTGACAATATAATATGTAATATGAGTTGATCGGAAATTAAATATAAGTAAAAACCATGACAAACCCTCAAACACCCTTGTGCACCCCCTTCATGCTCACGACACGTTTGCCTTACGCTTCCTACTACACATATGTGATGCATGCCCTGTGGCTGCAGCACATGTAGTGGCAGGTTGGGTGAGGCTGACCGTGAAAGTGATGCACAAGAGGGTGAGTATGAGATTGAGCCATGAGATTGTATGAGGATTGGATTGAGTGGTAGTGGCGGGATGAGTACTGGTGAGGTGAGCAAGTGCAGGTAAGATGAGGATGAGCTTTGAGTGGGTGTGAGGAGTGATGTGACAGAGTAGTGTTGGCAGTGCAGAAGGAAATGTATGGTGGGGGCGGTGATGTGGCAGACGGAGTGTAGGGGAATGAGTAAGTGTACTCACTTCGGCTGACCTACTTAGGTCATTGAAGCGCCTCCTGCACTGTATGCAGGTGCGTGATATGTTGGTGGTGTTGGTGACCTCCTCTGCCACCTCGAGCCAGGCCTTTGTGGTGACAGATGCAGGCCACTTCCTCCCGTCTGCCGGGGAGAAGATCTTTGTCCTCCCCCTCCTCCTCGCCCCATCCAGTAAGACCTGGAGTGAGGCATCATTATACCTGGAAGGAGCCTTCCCCTGGGTGCTCCATGCAGTAATTTTGGCTCCTTTCTGCAGCACCAGTCAGTGGAGGACTGCCCCTTTAAATAGGGCTCCTCCAGCTGACAGCCTATGATGCTGGTGCGCAGTCCGCCCGCTGCGCAGCTTTCCAGCGCGAAACCCGGAAGCAAAGGTAAGTGGCTTCAATTTACTTGCGATTGCGTGCAGAGCACCCCGAATTCACTGGGCGCGTTACCCACGCGCCCAGTCGACCCCCCGCTGCCAACCCGCCTCCCTCCTAATATCGAGCCTTATGCCTCCCAGTTCTAGACTCTCCAGCCAGGGGAAACAGCCTCTCTGCATCTACCCTGTCAAGCCCTCTCAGAATCTATGTTTCAATGAGGTCACCTCTCATTCTTCTAAACTCCATTCTACTCAATTTCTCCTCCTAGAACAACCCCCTCATCCCAGGAATCAAATAAGAGCTGCAACTTAGATCAGACTGTTGTCATTTTAAAGAACCTTCACACAGCACATCCTTCTAATACAACCTAGCTGCATTATCTATGTTCATTGACTGACACAAGATGGGCTGCAGAATGTCACTGTGCGTGCTTCTCAAACTTGCACCACAAGACTATTACTTTGCTTGCAAGCACAAGATGAAATTTAGTAATAGGGAAAATGCTTGGATTGGAGGAGGGCCCAGATTTTAAAAGCCCTTGACTTCCTTTGAGGAGGTCCCCATGAAAATCATTGGGTATGACAGTATCAAGGAAGCAGGGGAGGTTTAGTGGGGGACCTAAAGTTTGAGAACAGTGTGGTTCAGCCTGAGATAGTAGCTGGGCAGGGGGATGGATTTAGTGGAGAGGGTACATAATTTGTGGCAGAGGCTAAAGATAATGGCTTCTGCCTTCCCAATTTTAGCTGGAGAAAATTATGGCTCATCCAAAACTGAATGGTAGATAAATAGTATGACAACACAAAACCAGTGGCAATGCCATGACTATGCAACAGTTTGTTGCAGGTGAGTTTGACTATATTATGCAATCCCTTGTAAATCAAAACCTCTACAAGCACTGCTTCTTAGATGTGCACCATTGCTTGTAGCTTCTGATGTAGGGGTACCAGCAGTTGGGTATAGAGTACCTCTAGTACCGGCTAACCTGCCTGGCATCCCTCCATTGGTCTCTCTCTTCTTCCAAAAACTAGAGATAAAAGGGAATTCCCACGTGGAAACCCATTGTGGCACCATTGCAGCTGTTCAAAAAAACAAACTGGATCACAACAATTACCACAAAAGCTTCTGAACACCTAACTCACAACAGCAAAAAAAAATGGTTAAGAAGTGGCCAGAAAATTGTGCAAAGAATATTCTTATGGGGCTTTTAAAGTAACGTCCATATGCAGCTCAGTCCCTATCAACCTTGGGCACTCATTTTATAAGGGAAAATGCATGATTCAGCGTCAGACATGCATGACATCGGGAAATTGCATGGCCATCTAAATTATCTCCATCGAGAATTCATTAAAAGATTTAATTTAAACTCCCACCTGTTTTAGTGTGCGTGATGCGCAAAATGAGTGGGGATCCAGCATGCTAGATCTTTACCCCATTCTCTATTCAGTAATGCCCACTTTATGCCTGAAAATTGGGTGCTACGGGTCAGAAAATCTACCCCATTATGTCCAATGCTCATTTCCCACATCTTACTCCATCTAACACTTAGAGCCTATTCTCTTTCCTACATTTCTACAAACACAGCAGCAGTCTGATCACTAGTATTGAAAAATCCATCAGATTGACTTTCTGTATTTTGGTTGATTTCTATATTTAGTTAAACAGAAAGAAAGAAAATATAGGATTTCCAGAATATCCAGCATTTGGGCACATGTTATAATGAGTGTTTCTTTCTGTTTTTTCTATTAATAAGGAAACCATACGTATGCATTTATTAAACCAGAAGCTGCGGTACCAGAGTATGTAAGTGAGGGCTACTGTATTAAGAGATGTGGGGAGTTCATAATATTATAATGGCAATTGAATATATTTAAAAGTAAAAATTGGAGAACTGAATGAAGATATAAATGATTGAAGAGATGGGCAATAAAGGGTTATTTAAAATGTATTCTCCTAATACAGCACTTTTCTGAATCACACACAATTTCAATAGCCTGTGGCACAGTAACTATTGGCTTTTACTTTCAATTATGTCAATATTATTTTCTACCGCTGCATAACAAAACCTTATATGGAAGAGTTAAAATGATCACGCTAGTCGTACATTAGGCAGGTTCTGGGTACTTCCTAAATCTTTAGAATGCTTTGAAACCATCCTTTAACATCTGTTATGTCAATAAACTTCAGTGTCTGTGCAAAAACTCAACACAAATTGCTGGACAGTTGTAAAAATAAAGAAAGTGAACTCCACCCTGTCTTGCATATTCTCAGCTGGGCTCCTTATGCTTTGAAGTACAAACACAACTTTGTCTGCTAAGAACAGCTGCCCGACTTTTATCCTTTCTCGTGCATTCAGTTATAAGACTGACAAGTTCCGTTATTATTTTCCGTAGTTTGCTTCCCATAATTTGTTTTATCCTTCCCCCATCAAATCCCTTCACTTCTAAGCTGCACCGCTTCAGCAGTGATCTGTGGTCTCCTTCACGGACCAATGCTGCCTCATATTTCAGCCTGCAGGAAGCAGGGTTTCAGTGTCAGTTTTGCTCCAAGCACTGATTGTAAACCCAGCGGCCTTGCTGAAAACTGATAAAAATAAATAGATCGTGCATTGATTGGCAGGACAAAACATTGACCAGTTTGATTTTGCAAGTAGCTGCGCCTGTGGCAAAGGTACAGAAAGGGCATCTTTGCCACAGGCGCAGCTACTTGCAAAATCTTATTGAAACATATAAGATTCTGAGGGGACACGATAGGGTAGATGCTGAGAGGATGTTACCCCTCATGGGGGAATCTAAAACTAGGGGTCATAATCTTCTCAGAATAAGGGTTCGCCTGTTTAAGACGGAAATTAGGAGGAATTTCTTCTCCCAGAGAATCTTTGGAATTCTTTACCCCAAAAAGCTGTGGAGGCTGAGTCATTGAATACATTCAAGGCTGAGTTAGACAAATTTTTGATCAGCAAGGGAGTCAAAGGATATGGAGAAAGGGTGGGAAAGTGGAGTTGAGGTAAAAATTAGATCAGCCATGATCTCATTAAATGGCGGAGCAGGCTCGAGGGGCCGAATGGCCTACTCCTATTCCTATCTTTTATGGTCTTATGGTCTTATGGCACAGGAGGAACTGAAAATTCAGCAAGTAAGCCGCAGAAACATTCTGTGCTCAATTCCTTCTGCCTGCTTTTTTCCAGGCTGGCTCCGTTTTACGTGCTAGAGTGTTTGTACATGTATCATACCATAACCTCTTTATGTCCACAGAATGATTGCAAAAATATTTCATTGATACCTGGCACAATTTCCTGGTTTGTGTGCAGAGATTGTGCTTTTTGCTTTCAAAGCCTATTTTCAATAGATGTGAGGGAAACACCATATGGGATAGGGCTCTTAAAGGGAAAGGCTTTCTGTGGGGTTTTTTGCAATGTTTTACTTTTTTTACAGATTTTTTTCAATATTTATGAAATTTTCTTTAATATGTATTTTTAAATAATTTTTGGGGGAACAATTTTTAGTTACTTACGATGATAAGTTTTTTTTAAGTGTCCATAATATAATCTATTACGCACTAAGTCACTGAAAAGTGGACTATAAGTGAAACATTTACAGGACTTCCTCAGAAAAGGAACAACTGGTAAAAGAGGGCATGTGAAGAGGACTTGTTGCAATATGAACTTTCACAAATTTCAAGGAACCACAAGGCACCTGGGTGCAAGCTGCAGAATCTCGTGATAGGTACAAGTGAAGATAAAGTTAATGATGGAAATTGGCTTACTTGCATCCCAAACATAATGGTACCTAAATTTGTTAGTGCTCGAAACGGGGTGTGATTCCAGCGGCGCGCCAGAACAGAGAGGACCATCCTAAATTCATCCTCGGATCTCATCATCATAATTCAATTGAAGTCAGGGCCTTACCAGTTTCGGCTGGCGCTGAGGCCCACAGGTAAGTCTGAAGCAATCGGGTTGGGGGCGAGGACAGGCCGGCAGTTGTTTTGTGGAGCCAGGAGGTGGACTCCTGCTCCTTCCGACTACACAAAAAATTACATTTTTGAAAGTTTTAGGACCTATTTTTGAGCGGCCTCCAGCGGGCCCTTTAACGACCCCTGAAGTACTAGTCGGAACTTGCAAAGCGTAAGTTCTGTTCAGTATAAATGAATTTTCGAATCCAGGTCAGATAAGAACACAGGAGCTTCATTGAAATGAGGCCTGTGCTAATTTCAGGTGAACACCACGGCCACCTAAAAAATAGGCCCCGACCAATTTAGCTGTGGTCCGAACGCTCCTGCAGATCAAGGGCAGGCCCTGGGAAATTGGTTATCGTTGCTCCAGTTTTACACCTGTAAAACGGGCACAACCATGTTGAATTTATGCCCCAGTATTTCATGGTTAAAGTGGCACAAGATGTAAGAAGGCATGATCGGAGATACAGTAGCTACACCTGCCATTATGCCACCAACCATATCTGCAAACCTTGGCACATCTATCCACCGATGACTAAGGAAGAGTGTCTCTGCAAACTCTGAGCCAGTGGCAGTCAAGGCTATCAAGGCACTAAACTTTTCTGCCTCCAGCTTATTCCAGCACTACTGTACCAACTAATCAAACATGTATCAAACAGGTGACTGATGTAATGTCAGAACTTTCATCTCCTTTCCCACTAAAGAGCAACAGACACAGAGGCCCAACATTGCTGTATTTGAGAAAGTACAGGGAATCATTGATGGCCGGATATAGCCACCCAGCCAGCAGGTTCCTGCTCCTCCTCCATGACCACCATTTTGCTGACTATTCAAGCTTACTAAGTGCATCCTCTGGGAAGTGCGTAGCTGTGGTGGTACTTGCAAATATTAATGAGAGAGACGCAGGATACTCTCTTGCTCTGGGTCACTGCCAGTGCTGTTAAGCTACCCTTCCAGGCCTATATTAACAGAAAAAGAATGTGGGCTACAAGAAATATCTTCACCCATGGAGCTTGTTTTGGAATATACTGTGTCCGATGTTTCTGTGGCCATGTGTATGTCTGTTTGTCAATAAATGTGATGAGGATCAAGACATAAGAGCATGATGGTACTAGCCCTAAATTTGCACAGCTTCAACGTTCCGTATTCTTGAATGCAAGGGCATATCCAGAGTAGCCTCCTCCAAGTGTTCCATGGGCTTTTGAGTCATTCTCCAGTTTGGGTCTGCTCCCTTATATTATATACCATCTTGTCATGCAAGCAGAGAATTATTCCTAAGATGTAAGTTGAAGAAGCACATACACATTGACAGATATGTGCCCAGTCTAGAGCCTGTCCGGGAGGTCAATAATTGGCCATGCTTCATGAACGTAGATTGTGTTGTAATGATTTGGTGTTGAAGCCCTTGGAAGGTGTCAATGTGTCAAGGATTTCAATTGTAAATTGCAGCTTTAATATGTGCCCTGATGAAGTATGGTGTGCATGAGATGCCACAATAGAGGTCCTAGGTTTTGTGAAGATGTCCATTTCAGGATTTCAGACCATGTTCCCATGGGGGGGGACCTTGGTGTAAGTTAAACGGAGATTTCAAGGGGTTAAATTCACAGGAGAGGAAGGCTTGAAGTTTTAGTTTGGGCTTCAGATGGAGTGTCTGAACCATTATGCTTCAGACAGCAGAAGTTAGCTTGGACATTTCAGTGATCATTCGCATCTATTCTTGTTGAGTTGACTCGATTCTTTTGAGCTCAGTTGCCAGGGATGGTCTGGAGAGATTCTGCTTTCTGGGGTCAGAATTAACAAAAAGGAAAGATACACCCATGTTCAGGATCAGTCAGATCTAATGAAACCTGCAAGAAGGCAAGTATTGGCCAGAGCTGGAAACTAACATGTAGCAAGTCACTTTTCATTGATCTCATCTTACCAGAGTGTTCACCAGTTCCTTCTATTGAAAGATTGTAGGAGCACACGCGGGGACATGTGCAAGTTTATGGTATCCAGCTCATATGTCAAGGAGCATGCATTGTAAAACCCCTTGGGTTACCTTTTCATATAAGTAGATTTTGGGCAGTGTGAGTGTCATATTTCAGGATTTTTTGACCTTTTAACTTTACTTTTAACACTGGGTTTTTAAAAGCATTGTGTATTCTCATGAGTTTAAAGACAGGGACCCAGATGAAGGGGGAAGTTGTTTTTCCCAGAGACTAAACAATAAATGATTGGCTAACTTATCTGGGTAATTGGAAAAACACCTCTCACCCATTTTGTTGGAAAACTCTTTGATCTCAGTCTGAGGGGGTTAAAAAGAGAGACACAGTCATCAAAAGGCAGTCTGGCATTTTGGAAAGAGGACACCACAGGCAGTCAGGCAGTAAAAGGCTGCGAAAGACAGCAGACTTCAGGGAGAAAGGTTCTGCCCTGGACTGTCAGACAGAATGCAGAGAAGTTAGTCCAAGTTAAGTACGATGACCCATCCAAGTGGAGTAGTGTTGGGCATTCATTATTTTACATCATTAAAGATTAGTTTTACTGATTGAACTAAATTAATCTGATCATATCTGTTTCTCTGTATACTCACCTTACTGTGGAATAAAGACCTTTAACATGTCAAACCAAGTCTGATCTCATCTAGTGTTAACTCAGTCCACCTTCGGAGAGATTGAAGATGTATACGTGCGCAAGGGATGGAGATCCAGTTCAAATCACAATGGGATTTCATTGTTACACTCATGGGTACAAGTAGGCATAGAATAGTGAGAGTCAATTCCCTTAAATGTAAGGCACTCAGATTGCTTGCAGGAGCAACAGGCACCACTGAACCTGAGAAGGTATCTACAGCAGACTCGAAATTTGTAACAGAGGTCTTGACATAGGAGAGCAGTAAATACGGAATGGGTTGATTTTCTTTCAGGGTCTGTGGTGTGTGCCTGGACACCAGTTTAAGGTCAGTGATTTTTTTTGTTTAATGTGGGCCCTTTAGAAAGAGGGTTTCTGGGGTTGGAATCTGTGTTTCTGGGGGGGGTTGTGGGGCGGTGGGGGGGCATGTGGGTAGCAAGACTAATGTACCTTGGAAATAAAATTTTACAGCCTTCAATTTTTTCAGTTTCTACTAACAGTTCTTTTTTCTAGTCGAACTGAATTATCTTTAGCTTGTACAAGCAACCCAAAAACCCCTGGTCAGATCGTGTACTTGCATTACCTTGGAGAACGACCCTTTGACTTAGTGCTAGTACTCCTGCCAGAGCTCTGGCTCTGATTTCTGGGTTGATATCCAGCGGGATGCTTACGTCCAGTGGGTGTGGGTGACCTATCGTATGGGTTGTGAAAGCCCATAAACCCTCCCGCTATATAGGGCTAATCAATGGTCCACTACTTCACACTGTTTTCCAAGGGATGTGTGTGAAGATATGATAAATAATCACCTTGGAAAGGGTGGGTACAAGAGAGGAGAGGATTCTAAGCAACAACCATTTCTTATGCATATATTTATTTGTGACCTTTAGGGCAGGACTCAATCCCACCCAGAAGGTGCTGCTGTTATTTTTCTGCCACCAATCTCACTTGACCAAGCATTCCTCCACAATCTGTTCTCTGGACAAATAAACACAAGACCTGGGAAAGGTGAGATGGAAGAGGTAATAATGAAATATTCTCAACAAAACAAATGAAATCGATAAAAAGGTAAACAAACTTAACCTTTTGGGGATAGATTGATGCAACTTATATGGACAGTAATGTAAAGCAGATGGCCAGTCGAGAGCAAGATTTTGATGCATTGGCAGCAATGTTTGCCTACCTGTCAGTTTCTGGTGTTTAAATGATAGAATCCACACCTTTAACAGGTTTTCTGCTGCACTTCTGGCCAATTCACAGTGGCTGAGTGGGAGCAATTCGAGGAAATTCCCGGCCTTAGTCTCTATCTACTACCTACTCATTCAATGGAATATGTCCTTCCACTGTGTCATATATGGTCAGAAAGTATAACCATCAGTGCTAAAAGACATATTGACAGAAACTTGTTTCACGGATTTCCCCACAGAATGTATACCACAACATCATTAACTACTGAGGATTTTAATTTTGGCGATGATTTTAAACCCCAAAAACGGGTGGATTGGGAGCGGGTGGAAGTTGAAAATTGTTGTTTTTTGGGTCGCGACCGCAACCTGGCTTTATTTCCGGGTTTAACATCAATGCGTAAAAATACAAGCTTCCCGCTGGGAACGCAAAGTCCGAAAATTTTGCAGGTGCAACCCAAAAAAACAACTATTTTCAACTCCCACCCACCCCCAACCCACCCATTCTTGGGGTTTAAAATCATTAAATAAAACATTAGTTGTATTTAAAGATTATATATAACCTACAAATTACTGTTTGTTAAACTAGTGTATGGATGCTTAACACATTTGTATGACAGAGATGTTAACCTGTTTATTTTATGCAGGTTGGCCCTCCATTAATATGTGGTAAAGGAATGTCATACAAATGAATTACTGATTCATGCGCTAATAGCAAGATCAGTAATTTCTAGATTTATGTGTACATTTAATTTATACTGTAATTTATTCAGTCAGGAGACATGTTAGTGATATTTTGTATATGTATGGCAGCACTTGCACATATTGCAATTAAATATTAAACAGCTGAATACAACCATTGATGAGAAAGGCCTCAGGATTGAAAACAACTGCCACTTGTACAAAAGTAAAAGGGCAAAAGGTGAACCAGATCTCATGAGGTGGTCACCATATGGTTGTTCTTGTTGCTTTGCTTATGTGACAATTTGATAGATGCACCTTATCTGTTTGTGCTGTTGTTATCTACCTTCATATTTATTTTCAATCAACCTCCAGTTAGTTATCTTATTTCCACTAAAAATATCAATGATCATTGCTATCAGTCCCTCCTCGAGCAATGTTTTGACAGATGACATTGATACAAAGGGGACAGGAAACAGTCCTATTCACCCTCTTCCATGTTTGTTTGGCCACGAGTGCATCAGAGCAAGCTGCAGGATATGATGAGCATTGCTAGAGGAAAGCATGGGTTAATGGATTCAGTTTCTGCCAGTGATCTGTAGCTGTGGTCCGTAAACATGTCATTGCTGTGTTACAGTGAATGAATAAAAGAGCCTGTTGCACTACAGTGCTGGCAGGAGTAGATCACAGCACGGGCACTCCACGCATTTTGCCAGCATGGCTGATGTCATGTGCCTTTGTGAGGTCTGCTGATTATAATAACACCTGCATGCTTCCTGTGCACATTGGGTCAGGTGCAGGGAGCCCACTGCATGTGTGGAAAGGATATCTGGTGAGCCAATGGTTCTGCACTGAAGGACTGCTAACATGTTTTGGTAACCTGGCAGCATTGGGGCCAGAAATAACAAGAACAGGAATAGAACTAGGACAGCTTCATTTGTGACTCTTGAGGTGCAGCAAAAGAGGGTTCACTTATTTGAAGGAAAATGGCATGGTCCTACTGGGGTCAATGCATGAAATGCCTGGGTAGGGATGGAGGAATAGTCTCCCACATACATTGTCATTGGAACAGATGCACAAAAAACATATATAACTGAAAATCGCCAATATAACAGTACCCCCAAATTGCTTACTTTAAGTTTATAGGATGCATAGCTCAGTGAATTTGCTATCAACTTGATGTAGCTTCCCTGAGACAGCATGCAAAACACTCAGGCAACCGTTCAGCTTTCATACATGCACAAGAAGGCTCATATTGCTGCAGGGCAAACTTTTTTGCTGGCACTTAAATATACTTCTAATGTCACACATAAACCTTCCAAGTTGGGACCATCAAATTACCTGTATGCAAATGTAAGCATGATCATGGATTCACACAAGGTGACATGGGTGACACTAACTATCCTGTTCCATGTTTCAATACATTTTCATTTTGTGTCTGCTCACAGAAAAAGGCTGCACACTAGAGATGAGAACAAACGAGGGATGGATGATCAGCCATGATCTTATTGAATGGCAGAGCAGGCTTGAGGGTCCATTTGGCCTACGCCTGCTCCTATTTCTTATGTTCTTATGTTTCCAAATACCTTCTGCTGTCTTGATATGAGGAGTTAACTCATTCCACGGCCAGAGACCATAAAAAGAATGGTCATAGAGGGAATGAGCATAGTCATATATTGCACCATGGCTGCATGAATCACAGGGGATAATTTTCAACATCGCCGCCTGGGCAGTAATGTGGCAGAGTGGATCGCCCGCCTATTAAGAACATGAGAACATAAGAAATAGGAGCATAAGTAGGCCATCCGGCCCCTCGAGTCTGCTCTGCCATTCAACAAGATCATGGCTGATCTTCTACCTCAACGCCATTTTCCTGCACCATCCCCATATCGCTTGATGCCTTTAATATCTAGAAATCTATCGATCTCTGTTTTGAATGTACTCAATGACTGATCCTCCACAGCCCTCTGGGGTAGAGAATTCCAAAGATTCACCACCCTCTGAGTGAAGAAATTTCTCCTCATCTCAGCCCTAAATGGCTTACCCCTTATTCTGAGACTGTGACCCCTGGTTCTAGACTCCCCAGTCAGGGGAAACATCCTCCTTGCATCTACTCTGCCGAGCCCTGTAAGAATTTTGTTTCAATGAGATCACCTCTCATACTTCTAAACGCTAGAGAAGACAGGCCTAGTCTACTCAATCTCTCCTCATACGACAACCTCGCCATCCCAGGAATCATTCTGGTGAACCTCCGTTACATTCCCTCTATGGCAAGTATATCCTTTCTTCTGTAAAGAGACCAAAATTGTACACAATATTCCAGGTGTGGTCTCACCAAGACCCTATATAATTGTAGTAAGACATCTTTATTCCTGTACTCAAATCTTCCTGTAATAAAGGCCAACATACATTTACCTTCCTAATTGCGTGCTGCACCTGCATGTTAGCTTTCAGTGACTCATTGCACAAGGACACCCAGGTCCCTTTGAACATCAACACTTCCCAATCTCTCACCATTTGAAAAATACTCTGCATTTCTGTTTTTCCTACTAAAGTGAATAACTTCTCATTTTTTCACATTATATTCCATCTGCCATGTTCTTGTCCACTCATTTAGCCTGTCTATATCCCCTTTAAGCCTCTTTGCAACCTCCTCACAACTCACATTCCCACCTTGTTTTGTGCCTTGGCAGTATTACATTTGGTCCCCTCATCCAAATCATTGATATAGATTGTAGAACTCGTATGATTTTTATCCCATTGATTTTAATGGGCGGGAACCGCGATGCCACATTACCACACTGGTGGGAAGTCATATAATGGTAGCTTATGCACAATGCCAGACCATGTCCCCAGCATTAACATGACTAAATATGGCTGTCTTCTGCCAGTGGCAGACTCAGATGCAGTTTTTTATGGCCATTCATCTCATGCGAGCCTGGAAAGTGAGTACTTCCAGTCAGGGTCATGGATAATGATGAGAACCAGGAACCTTGGACAGCTTTTTTCCCCTCCCAACTTCAGAAACACTGATACCAATTGTAGTACCCTGACCATCACCCTGACTGATAATCAACTAACTCAGCACAGACCAGGGATGTAACTTGAAACCTTCTAGACTGAGTGACTCAGTTTCACCTTATACAGTGTATTCAACCTCTCAGCAATTAGAAAAAGTACCTCTTTTTAAATTATTATTTAAGCACTTTTCTTGAATTTTTTTGGTATGAACGGTAAACATTGTGCCCTGTGAGAGCTATGCCTTTGCTATTGTTTGTCGCAGGAAGGATGAAATCAGCAGTGAGAGATGGGAGTTTTGCCACTTAGTGATTTTTCGTCATGGGCTGATTTGTGTTGAGCTTTTTGTAACCATTATGAGTATGTAAATGCTGTGCATGTTAGCAGGTGACATGAGCCAGTGCTATTTTTTTTCTGTCTCCTCAAAGCAAAATTTTGGTTCAGGATATTATTTTACCATATCACAGTGAGATATTTTTCATATTTTGCTGTAGTGTGATAACATTGATCTGGCTGAAAATCTCTGTAGCAATAATATAAGTGTTCTGTTCATAGAAAGGAACCTAATATATGTATATGGCTTTTTCATTTCAATTTACGTAACTGAAATATTCACTTACCAGATGTTCAGTTAATTAGAAGCAACTTTATTTAGTGCGAAAAATTAGTAACAATTGGACTGTTAACCCATTGCCCTCACCATCCTAATTGCTCCTTCCAACAGTATTCTATTTTGGTGGAAAAACAGTCTGGAGAGGGCAGGAGGTTAATCCCATGAGCTTCACTAACTGCAGCAAATGTTGGCTACATTTCTGAGTTTCTTCTTTTTTCCTCTTGTTACCATACATAAAGAATATATCTTGTTAACAGAAACATCAGCATAAGTTGTTACTAACATTATTCAGGTTAACAAATATAGTTTATTCACCAAAACTGGTTTAGAATGATAAAACTTTAAAAATATTATGTGTGGATTTAGTTATGGCTGAAAGACTTGACCCTATCATCAAGCTGATGTTTAAATACCAAAGCATATGACAACAATGTAGCAATTACAAAGGCTGTTAATCTGAGCTCCTATTACCCCTGCCACACTCCAAACCTGGAGCAGGGCAGCTGGTGTGAGTTCACTGGAGCAGTACTTTCCCACAGTCCTGGGATTTGACACATGGCTCTTACACATTCCTCAGCCTCCAGAAAAAGGCGATGTTTGGCCTTGAGTCAAGACAGAGTGCTGCAAGCTGGGAGCTGCTGATTAACAGGTCCCGCCCTTGGCAATCTGAAGGACTTGTGTTTGGGGGAAAGGAGGAGGCTGTTTTCATGACTCAGAATCAGTGATAGTTATTTTCTGGCACTTATTAGTAACCCTTTAAAGGTAGAATAAAACTGCAACAGCTGTTTCTCTATGATAGAAAAAACAAATAATACTGATTAATCACTTAGTATAAAATATTCTGGTTGGTCTTCTCTTCTTCAGGTTGTTCCCTTCAAATGCCACTTCATCTCTAACCTTTCTTTCCTCTCTAAGATCCTTGCACATATCATTGCTACCAATACCAACATCACCCCTCCCACCATTCCCTGTTCAAATGCCATCAGCCTGGTTACTATTCTGCGCACAGAACCGACATCCTTTATTGTGCGCTATCCTGCCTGACCTCCTTAATCCATTGCAGCATTTGACACAGTTGACCACTGCATCTTTCTCTATTGTCTCTCCTCTGTAGTCCATCTCCATCAGACTGCTTTCACTTAGTTCAATTCCTACCTGTCCAAACGTAGCCAGAACATCTCTAGCAATGACTTCTCTTCCTATCCCCACCTCAGAAGCACCGGAAACTTCCATACTTGACGCCCACCTTTTCCTTGTTATATGTTGCATCTCGATGACATTATTAATAGACATGGGGTCAGCTTCCACAGGTATGCTGACAACACCCAGCTCTAGCTCTGTGCCACAACCTTCAAACTCCATTGTGCTGTCAGATTGCTTGTCCAAGATCAAGTCATGGATGAGCTCAGAACTTTCTCCAACTTGACATTAGTAAGACTGAAACTATTTTGTTCAGCTTCTGCCAAAACTCTGTAACCTTGTCCCTTATCCACGCCCTCTCAGTTGTTCACTCAGGCTGAACCAGATGTGCACAACATCAGTGTCCTGTTCTACTGAGCTGAAGTTCAAACCCCATACCCTAACCAACTCAAAGACCATTTCTACAACATTAACCTTATCTCATGCTCATTGCTACCTCAAGGCTTGACTTCTCCAATGTCCTCCTCACCAGTCTCTTAAGCTCCACCTTATATTAATTCCAATTCATCCAAAGGCCTGCTGCCTACATTCTGTTCTGCACTAAGTCCGACTCACCCATATCCCTGTCTTTATCCTCCACATGCTCCCCATCCCCAGTGCATTCAATTCAAATCCTCGTCCTTCTTTACTAATTTCATCGCCACCTTTCCATACCCTACATCTGCAGCCTCCTTCAGACTAATCCCTTCAATTCTGAATCTGGCCTGTTGTGCATTTCTCGTCCTCTACTTCACCATCGGTCCCAGCGCCTTCAGTCATCTATGTCCTACTTTTGCCATATTAGGACTGTCAGTTTGATAAAACTGTGAACAAAAATGGAGGTCATTTTCAGCTTCGCCACCTGGGTGTTAATCTGATGGAGCAGATAGTCTGCCCATTGTAGAACCTGAAATCAATGGAATGAAAATCGGGCGGCTTCTACAACAGGAGGGCGATCCGCTCAGCCAGGTTACCGCCCAGGCAGCAAAGCTGAAAATTAAGTCCTTTTACTCTAACTCTAACATTCCTCACTTGCACCTGATGGCACTGCATAATGCATGAGAAGGTAATGGATATACTCCTGTACTATCCCCCTCCAGTCAGAGTGCTGAAGCTAATGGTAGGGCCAAATCTACTGCTCCAGTTTAGATTAGCTAACTCAGCACAGATGAGGGATAGAATCTAGGACTTCCCTGATTGATATGGCTCAGTTCCATCCTGGGTGCCGCATTTACCCACTAAGCCATCAGGGGAGTTTCAAACTTCTGTTCTTAATGCAAGTTTCAAAATGTTCCAGTGAGTAATGTTAGTATTATGTATCTGAGGTAACTTTGTGGGATGGTATTAATTGATGAATAATACTTATGGCCTTGCTGCTGACTATGAGTCATAATAGAATATGCTATTCATCATATGTCTTTTTGTAGAACAAATAAACCGCAATTAACTCTGATTGTGGAATTGCTCATATAGTTCATTGCATTGAGTGCAGAACTTTTCAGTGCATCAGGGACAGAGAATCCATTTTTTTTCTTGTTTATTTTCTTCAATATAAGGTGTTCACTACCATGGACCCTCTACTTCCTGAGACACTTTGGGCCATTAGTGTCGACCTGACTGTCATCAATGCTGTTCCATAGTTGACCAGAAGAAGGTCCAATTCAAATGGGATAAGTTTGTATAATCTATCAATCTGGTTGAGAAACAAACTTTCCCAACTAAAGATAATAACAGGCAGCCTTGACTCAAGCTCATGACCTTCTGAAAGGCAGTTAAATGCTTACCACTTGAGCTAACAGACTACCCTAGGCACCGAATATACTTAACAGCGGATTGTCTAATAATATATGTTTCATCTTATCAACTTGCTTTTATACAGAGCCTTTAAGATAGATGTCCCAAGGCATTTCACAGAGACATGAAGAAAAACAGACATTGAGCCAAAGAAGGAGAGGTTAGGTATAGGTGACCAAAAGCTATTCAATTAAGCAGGGTCTTAAAGGAAGAGAGGCATAAGGTTTAGGTAAAGAATTCCACATAGTGAAACCTAGTGGCTGGAGGCACAGCCACCCATGGTGGAATAAAGACAGAGAATGCATAAGAAGCTGGAGTCAAAGTTCTGGGGGGTTGTAGGGCTTCAGGAAGTTACAGTGACAGCGAGGGCATGACCATGGAGCGACTTAAACACAAGGATCAGAATTTTAAATTTAAGGTGTTGAATGAATGGGAGACAGTAGCGAGGATGGAAATGAAGGGCAAGCGGGACTTGGTGCAGGATAGGATACAGTCAGCAGAGCTTTGGATAAGCTGAAGTTTATGGAGGTTGGTGAATTGAAGGCTGGCCAGGAGATCATTGCAGTAATCAATTCAGGAAGTGACAAAAGGCATGAATGAGGGATTCAGCAGCAGCTGGGCTGAGGTCGGAGTAGAGGTGGGTGATGGGGGTCAAAGGGAAAACCCTCCAGTCTCTGCAGCCAGTACCAGCTCAAAGGATTGTGGATATTGTTGGCCAATCATCACAGCCCCAGGATAACTGCAGGAGTTTCTCAGGGAAGCATCCTCACCCTAACCATCATCTATACTTCATCAATGACTTTCCATCTGTCATAAGGTCAGGAATGGAGCTGTCTTCTGGCAGTTTTTCTGGCAGCAACTGCTATATTTGCATTTATTGCTTAACAGGATTTAGTAATCTGAAGGTTTATATACAATTATCCCCATATTGTACTCTACACTGGAAAGAAAAACAACAGTTTGAAAAAATCTGGAGTCTCAAAGTTGCATTCACATATACAGCTATTTCTGACAGCTCACAGTTTTGAGCCCCATTCAAAATTCCTGTGATAATGAAGTAACCCATTCCAGCCTACAGCAGGACCTGGATGGCATGCAGGCTTAGGTTAAAAAGTGGCATCTAACATTCGCACCCCTTAGATATGGGGATGGTGCCAGAGGACTGGAGGATTGCAAATCTTACAATCCTGTTCAAAAAAAGGGAGAGGGACAAACACAGCAATTATAGGCCAGTCAGTTTAACATTGATGGTGGGGAAACTTTTAGAGACAATAATCCAGGACAAAATTAATTGGCGCTTGGAAAAATATGGGCTAATAAATGAAAGTCAGCACGGATTTTTTAAAGGAAAATCATGTTTGACCAACTTGATTGAGTTCTTTGATGAAGTAACGGAGAGGGTTGATGAGGGTAGTGCGTTTGATGTTGTGTACATGGACTTTCAAAAGGCATTTGATGAAGTACTACATAATAGACTTGTTAGCAAAATTAATGTGGATATAAAATTGGCTAGGAGTCAGAAAGCAGAGAGTAACGGTAAACGGTTGTTTTTCAGACTGGAGGGAAGTATATAATGGTGTTCCCCAGGGGTCAGTATTGGGACCACTGCTCTTTTTGATATATATTAATGGCCTGCACTTGGGTATACAGGGTGTAATTTCAAAGTTTGCAGATGCAACGAAACTCAGAAATATAATAAACAATGTGAAGGATAGTAACAGACTTCAGGAGGACATAGTCAAACTGGTGAAATGGGCAGACACATGGCAGATGGAATTTAATGCAGAGAAGTGTGAAGTGATGCATTTTGGTAGGAAGAATGAGAAGAGGCGATATAAATTAAATGGTTCAATTTTAAAGGGGGTGCAGGAACAGAGAGACCTGGGGCTGCACAGAAACAAATCTTTGAAGGTGGCAGGACAAGTTGAGAAGGCTGTTAAAAAAGCATATGGGATCCTGGGCTTTATTAATAGAGGCAAAGAGTAGAAAAGCAAAGAAGTTATGCTAAACCTTTATAAAACACTGGTTAGGCCTCAGCTGGAGTATTGTGTTCAATTCTGGGCACCACACTTTAGGAAGGATGTCAAGGCCTTCGAGAGGAAGCAGAAGAGATTTACTAGAATGGTGCCAGGGATGAGGGACTTCAGTTATGTGGAGAGACTGGAGAAGCTGGGGCTGTTCTCCTTAGAACAGAGAAGGTTAAGGGGAGATTTGATAGAAGTGTTCAAAATCAAAGAGCAGGGGAATGGAACTAATTGGTTAGCTCTTTCAAAGAGCCAGCACAGGCATGATGGGCCAAATGGCCTCCTCTTGTGCTGTACCTATTATGATACTATAAGTGCCAGGTAATGACTGTCTTGAACAATTGAAAGCCCACCCAGCTGTCCTTGACCTTCAATAGCACCATCATCACCGAGTCCTCCCACCATCAACATCTTGGGTATCACCACTGACCAGGTGTTTAACTAGACCAGCCAAATAAACAATGTAGCTATAACAGCAGGGCAGAGGCTGGATATTCTACAATGAGTGGCTCACCACTGACCCCTCAAAGCCTCTCCACACCCCACAAGACTCAAGTCAGAATGAAAGTCAAGTGTGATGAATATTCACCACTTGCCTGGATACATTCAGCAGCACTCAAGATGCTTAACACTAGCCAGGAAAGAGTAGTTTGCTTGATCAATATCCCTGCCACTGGTGCAATGTGGCTGCAATATGTACTATCAATAGGATGCACTGCAGGAAACCAATGTTACTTTAACAGCACCTCCCTCCCCAGCAAATTTTACCACTGAGAAGGCAAGAGCAGCAATGTCGTGGGTACACCATCACCTATAAGTTACACACCATCCTGACTTGGACGTATATTGCTATCCTTCGTCACTGAATCAATATCCTGAAATTCCCCACCTAGCATCATACTGGAGCACCATCAGCACAGGGACTGCAGTGGTTCAAGGAAAAAGCCCATCATCATCAAGGGGTGGACAATAATTGCAGCCTTAGCAGCATCGCTCACATCCTGAGAACAAATAAAGCAAAATATCACAGATGTATAAGTAAGCAGACTTTGTGATAGAGAGCATATGAAATCAGAAGCTCAGCTCAAGATTGAACAGAACATAATAATTCTGCTTGAAAGATGCAGGATTTTGTTCAGTTAGTAAACTATAATACAGAGTGCATTTAGCGAACTGAAACCTGTACCTGTATTTTTAGCCCTTAAGCCATTCATAGTCGGGAAGCGGCAGCTGGCCGGCGGGCTGGAGGGCAATGCGGGGCAGCAGGAGGCGGTCACCGAGGACCAAAGGAACAGTTCCCAGGATTCAGGTAAGTCGCGGGGAGAGGGTTTCGGGAGGGCCTTGCAATCGGGGTTTGGAAGCCTGAGGCACGGGGGAGGGGGGGCCTAAATGTTCCCTGTGGAGCCTGGAGGAGCACTCCTGCTTCTCCTGGTCTCACAAGGAAAGTAAAAAAAAGTTTAAAAGTCTTACTACTTTTACCACTAGGTTGTCCTGGAAGGCAAGCCACAGCTGCTTGTCCACTCAGGCCCATGGTTAAAATAGCAGTCCGGCCCCGATGACTTAATTGGAGCTCAATCTGTGCATTTAAAGAAGGACATCGCTGGTTTCTGGCGGGTGTCCTTCTCGCCTGCTCAGAAATGCAGTTTAAAATCAAAGACTGTGTAAATAGAGCGAGACATCGGTGGTTAAGTCCCCCGGGCGATTTTAACTACCCATCCATTCAGTTTTCGCCAGTTCTTCAACCTGCCCACAAACCATGAGTGATGACAAATCGGGTGGGACCAATACCTGTGATATTTAAAGGGATCCTGAACTGTTCTCGGGTAAGATGAGTTTTGGGAGACATTTTGCATTCCTGGGGATTTACTTCATTATAATGGTGCATCTATAGCATAGGGACGCTTGAACAGCTCAAAGGAAAGTGGAAATTATGGAGTAAGTGACTTACATCATTAATTTTGCCACTCCATATTTTCCTGGAATTTCCTAGGTGACAATTCCTGCAGTATTAAAGTGGAAACTTGGAGCACTATGGGCGGATATAGAGACTGGAAGCACTGAGCTGGTCCAGAAGCACAGGAGGTGAGGTCTGGAACCACTGGGGGTATAGAGCTGCAAGCAGTTGAGGATCCATGACTTCGTCTCAAGCATAGGCCCAGATCCTACGTACTGGCCCAGGTCTAGAAATGAGCAGACGCAGGAATAGAGTACAAGCCCTGGACAAAAAAGGCAGGAGCTTCATCATAATGTTAAAATGAGGAGAAAAATGATAAAATTTGAATATCAACACATGTCTTTTTCCGGAAGTAAATGTGTTCCAAATACTGTTCATGCAAAGTGGGCAACTAGAGATGGAGGCTCTACATTTGAGTGCTAAGGCATATAAAGGAATACCTAGTAATTTGCAGGTGTGTTTGGAATTTGGGTTTGCTCCTATGGTCTTGAGAAAGGAGCAAAATGCTGCATTTATCTACATTAAAAGACATCTGCCAAATACAGGCCTATTCCCCCATCACATCTAGATGTCCGTGCAGTCTACTTTTCTTATTTAAGGTCTCTACACCTGCACAAATCTTTGTATTTTGACTGCTCCTCCCACCCACAAACATACTGTGACCTGTTGCCTGCTGCTCATTGGATGCCCCCGAGCGCCTCCCCCCTTTTATTCTTTTCTTCCAGCTCTGGTCCACTACGGAGCTGCCAATTTCCCATCTCTCGGATTGGCGAAGTGTCTGTCAGCACTCATTGAGCACCCAGCAGCTCGCCGACCCAACGCAAATGAGGCTCAAACGTGAAAATGGTATCGGTGGCTGGTGCGATCGTTCCACCCACTGTCCACCCAGAATTGCTCCCACAATGTCGGCCCAGCTACCAACATCCACAAACCTAGTAACTTTCTCCAAAAATTCAACCAGATTGGTGCGACATGATCTTTTCCAGAAGCCAAGTTAAGAGTTTCTAATACCCACTTCCCTGTCAAAGGTAGAGACACTGCCAAGCATGGGTATGTATACACTGTAGGGTTGTGTGTTCAAAGCTGCTGAGCATGAGAAGGACTGGGTGTTATAGTGCACAAATCATCGAAGATCCATGACCAATGCCGCATGGACAATGCAAAAGCAAATAGAGTGTTAGAATGTATTTCCAGGGCGATTAAATACAAAATAAGAAATACTATTCTGTCTCTACATAGGGTTTGATCAAGACTCATCTAGAATACTGTGTCAAGTTTTGGTCCCCTTACATGTTGCGTTGTATAGAGGCCATGGAAATAGTTTAGAGGAGGGCTGCTACTTTTATACCTGGTTTAAAGACCTTCCATTACTACAATAGGCTTAGAAAACCGGAGCATTTTATTTTAATTGAGATATTTAAAATAATGAAATGATTAGATCTGGTCCTTGTGGGTAGGCCATTTAAGTTATACAGATTAGGGAAGACAAGGGGACATAAGTATAAGTTATATAAGCATAGAACTAGGTTAGGTGTTAGGAGGTCCTTCTTTTCACAGAGAGTTGTCAACCTCTGGAACATGTTGTCAGCATGTGCAGTGAGTGCAGAGTGCAGATTCACTGCAAACATTCTGAAGGGTGTTGGATGGGTTCCTGAGTGGGGGTGTTGGTGGTATCCTAGAACTTGCTTGATCACCTTCGGGGGTCAGAGAGGTATTTCCCAGAGTTTTTTCCTAAATTGGCATAAGGTTTTTTTCTCTTTTTTTTGTCCCTCCCAAGAGATTGCATGGCTGGTGGGTAGGGGGTGGGGCAGGCAGGGGTGATAAGTGTGTAGAAGTTGCACCATAACAATATATTACAGGCTGGATAGACCAGCTGGTTTTTTTCTATCCTTTGTTTTTGTCTGTTCCCATATTCATTTTATTATTAACTTAAAGAACTTTTTGCTAGAGAGATTAATTACACACTAATAGAAATGGATAATTCACTTCACCTCCTTTTATTTTTAAAAGAAGGGGAAAGCTTTATTTACCTAGTTATATCTATAGCTTTTTTTGTAGAACATAAAATATTCAATGTGACTTAAAGCATAGCAACATGTTTTCCTAATTGTGAAGACTTTTTTCCCAATCCCTTTTAAGCAAGATTTAATGCAAGTGAAGTACTGGTGAATTGGTCATGTTCTGACTTTATAAATTGCAAATTGGCAATTAGGATTTCCCAGTCAACCTCAAACATCCTTTTTTTGTTTAATATCCAAATTACTGGATGATTCTCAGAGAGGATTAGAAAATAATCAAAACACAGAAAAAAAATGTTGTGCTTTAATCCTGATTCTAGACTAGTAACAATACAGAAATCAATAAGAAGTGCATGGCTGCCTTCAAAACCCTTGACATTGTCACTTCCTGAGTAATTAAGAGCTACTACAGTTCCATGTCAGTTGCAAGGGCTAAAAATATAAAGACCCGTTTTCTGTAGCTTTAGTCAAGCCCTATTCAGAGAAAAGAAATAGAGGGAGTTTGTTCAGAGGCCAGAGAGGGGAAGATAAAAGGGAAAACCAATTTTTTTTTTTAACTGTGGTCTGTCCATGACATGGGAAAAGTAGAGAGAAGAATAGTGGGCCTGTTCGGTTATTTTCTACCTGACAGATTATTGTGGTGGAAATACTTGAGAAAGGTGAGTAGCGCAGGATAGAACGAATAGAAGCCAAAAGAGGGTGTTTGCATATGAAAGTGATTGTGTGCTCCAGAGGGCTGTATCATTTATTGTATGATCTTATCTGGCGCGTGCCTCAGCAGCCTTTTCCCACAGTCTGCATGCTTCATTGCAGAAGCCTTGGCTGGATGAAAGCAGGCTTGAGGCTTAGACTGTCAGCATTGCATTGCCGTGTAGCTATGACATAATGCTCTTAGATAAAGAATACATTTTAGAATTTGACAAGGCCAACATTTACATTTTTAAATACCTTCTTATAGGATTAGGACCCTTTCCCAGTGCAAATAAGACCATGAAAACATTCTTGACATATTTTCAAGGGTAAACATTTCTTACACATTAATATCTGAGGCTTGCCTTTTAAAAAGATCTCACTGAAATGGAATTTATATTTGGACAACAATAATTTGCACTGTACTTGCCTAATATGAACCCAACACTCCTTGTTTTATTTGGTGCTAATTACCTAGGTGTTGTACAATTTATGTGGCATAAATGTGCATCATGTACTTGTTTGCACATCAAAACTCTGTACTATGCATTAAATCCCAGCTTATACTTTTCTTAAGAATTCACACAAAGTAATTTAAGTGAGGCTCTGTGAATGGCATGTTGTGGTGTAATTTGCTTTCAGGTTGTACATTAATTGTAATTTGCTTATACTACACATTTTTTGAAAACCACAGAATTTTGTTATTTTCTCCTTTTCTGTTTGGTTTTGATAACTGTTGGATCTGTGGTTTCTTAATAAAATAATACATGTACTTTCATTTGCCACAGAGAATACAGCAAATTGTTTTGGGGGACATTATGTATCCAATACCAGCTGCTGTTAAACACATTGCTTTATTATTTTTAAATTATCTTGGTTCAGGCAGATAAGTCAGCAGGTTGCAATAAAATTCTTGCTAACTGCAAACAAGAGAGAGAACATCATCGCTATATAACCCAGGGCCATCAGAGATTTAATTTGGTCAATTTAACAAATTTAATTTGTCACAGCTTCTATCGTGCAAATATCTCTCCATCGTATATTCTAATAAAGGATTCTATTCTGTAAGATTTATTTTTCTCTAAAACTTTTCATGATCTGGACGTGATCTCTTTGCCCTTGAAAAGCTAAACTCTATGCTGGCGACCCTGCGAATGATCAAAGCACAGTTTATGTGAGATTTCAGTCCATTCCGGTGAAGACCCTAAGCTCCCATTTCAAGACACGTCATAGCCTTCAGTTGTGTGTCCTGTGGATGTCAAATCAAATTTGTCAACTGTGGCACTCACTCATCTTTTTCCTTCATCTCACACTGGGATAAGCAAAGCATTATGTACGTTAAGCAATACAGACTTCTAAGAAATGTAATTCATCATTTGGCATGAAATATATGTTATCAGGCGTATGGCAGCATATTAAGCACAAATCCCTCCCATGGAAGTAGTCATAATGTTAGCAGTTTTTTCTGGCTCCAGGTTCAATTGCTGAGTTAGCTGACTTCAGCCTGTGCAGCAGTGGGCGTGCTACCGTTGGCCTTCATTTGCATGGGTCAAGGAGGGGAAAATCAGCCAAGGTCCCTGCTCCTGGTCAGTGTTATGGTGACTCCTGCTCGAAATATGCAAGTATAGATGTCAGCTTGAGCCTATTATAGTCATCTACTATTCCCACGGAGTAGTTAATGAGTCTGACATATTTACTCATAAAATAATGAACTTATATAACACCTGTACCTTAGTTAATATTTTAGTCCTAAATTATTTCACTGATATTTTAGTTCCCCTCAAGGCACTAGTTTCATTGCTTGCCTTATGAACAAGTTAATGGACAAAGCTAAAAGAAAATATCAGCGACCGGGAGATAACTATTTTATTGGTGCCCACCTTGAGGTCTTTATGACCAACTGTTAAGATTGTAAAAACTGTCTGTAAAAATAACCCTGGGCAACAGACCATTTGATTTGCATTGTCCCTGAGTGAAGAGATCCGGCCTGCACCTAGTATCCCCTTTCACGGCCAAAAATTGAAATAACCATGTAGGGAATCATGGACACAAGCTTGTCAGGCAGCATCTGTGGAGAAAGAAACAGAGTTAACATTTCAAGTCGTTGACCCTTCGTCAGAACTGGAAAAAGTTGAAGATTAAACAGGTTTTAAGCAAGTACAGAGCCATGGAAAGGTGGGGGGGAGGAAGGGGAGGGCAGGAAAGAACAAAAGGGAAGGTCTCTGATAGGGTGGAGGGCAGGAATGATTAAATGACAAAAGGGATGATGGTGCAAGGCAAGGAGGGTGGTAATGGGACAAGTAAGAAACAAAAGATGGGTCTAGAGGAGCTGTAAATGACAACATCAGAACCATTAGCAGCACCAGCTGGCCGAAAAGTGGTTATAATCTGAAGTTATTGAAATTAATGTTGAGTCCAGAAGGTTGTAACATGCCTAAATGAAATATGAAGTGCTGTTCCTCGAGTTTCCAGCGAGCTTCGTTACAACAGTGACAGGGAATTAAAATGGCAAGCGACCGGCAGGTCAGGGTCACGCTTGCAGACTGAACGGAGGTGTTCAGCAAAGCAATCACCCAGTCTGTGTTTGGTCTCCTCAATGTAGAGGAAACCACACTGTGAGCAGCGAATACAGTATACTAAATTGAAAAAAGTACAAGTAAATCGCTGTTTCACCTGGAAGGAGTGCTTGGGGTCTTGGATGATGATAAGGGATGAGGTGAAAGGGCTGTTGGTGCGACTCCTGTGCTCACGCAGGAAGATGCCGTGGAGTGGAGAGCGAATGTTGGACGTGATGGAAGAATGGATCAGGTTGTTGCGGAGGGAGTGGTCCCTTCGGATTGCTGGAAGAGGAGGGGAGGGGAAGATGTGTTTGGTGGTGAGATCGCACTGGAGGTGCCTAAAATGGTGGAGGATGATACATTGAATGTGGAGGCTGGTGGGGTGGAAAGTGAGGACAAGGAAGATCCTATCATGGTTCTGGGAGGGAGGGGAAGGGGTGAGGGTAGAATTACGGGAAATAGGACGGACGCAGTTGAGAGCCCTGTCAACTATAGTGGAGGGGAATACTCGGTTGGGGAAAAGGGAAGACAAATCTGAAGCACTGATGTGGAAGGTGGCATCGTCAGAACAGATGCGACAGAGGCAAAGAAAGTGGGAGAAGGGAATAGTCCTTACAGGAAGCGGAGTGGGAGGAAGCATAATCAAGGTAGCTGTGGGAGTCAGTGGGCTTCTAGTAGATATTGGTTGACAGCGTATCCCCCGAAATGGAGATAGCGAAGTCGAGGAAGGGAAGGGAAGATGCGGAGATAGACCATGTGAAGGCGAGGGAAGGGTGGAAACTGGAAGCAAAGTTAATGAAATTTTGCAGTTTGGGGCAAGCGCAAGAAGCAGCACTGATACAGTCATCAATGTACCGGAAAAAGAGGTGAGGGAGGGGACCTGAGTAAGACTGGAACAAGGAATGTTCCACGTATCATACAAAAAGGCAGACACAGCCAGGACCCATACAGGTTCCCATAGCGACACCTTTCATTTAGAGGAAGTGAGTGGAGTCAAAGGAGAAGTTGTTCAACATAAGAACAAGTTCAGCCAGGCAGAGGAGAGTGGTGGTGGATTGGGACTAGTTGGGCCTCTGTTCAAGGAAGAAGCGGAGGACCTGCAGGCCGTCTTGATGGGGGATGGAAGTGTAGAGGGACTGGACGTCCATGGTGAGAAGGAGACATTTAGGGTCTGGGGATAGGCTGTCAACCAATATCTATTATAAGCCCAGCCCTTTGTCCTCACTTTCCACCCCACCAGCCTCCACATTCAACGCATCATCCTCTGCCATTTCCGTCACCTCCAGCGTGATCCCACCACCAAACACATCTTTCCCTCCCCTCCCCATCCAGCATTCCAAAGGGACCGCTCCCTCCGCAACACCCTGGTCCACTCTTCCATCTCCCGCAACACCCACTCTCCTCCTCACGGCACCTTCCCGAGTGAGCACAGGAGATGCAACACCTGCCCTTTCACCTCCACCCTTCCCACCGTCCAAGGCCCCAAATACTCCTTCCAGGTGAAACAACGATTTACTTGTACTTCTTTCAATTTAGTATTCGCTGCTCACAATGCGGTCTCCTCTACATTGAGGAGACCAAACGCAGATTGGGTGAACACCTCCGCTCAGTCCGCAAGCGTGACCCTGACCTGCCGGTCGCTTGCCATTTTAATTCCCCGCATGGTGATTGATTTACACATGTGTCAGACACCCAGCTGACCAAAAACAAAATAGTTGTGTTGTGAAGGGTTGTAAAACAAGCTTGTGTTCATCAAAAGCAAAATACTGCAGATGCTGGAAACCTGAAATAAAAACAAAATGCTGGAAATACTCAGCAAGTCAGGCAGCATCTGTGGAGAAAGAAGCAGAATTAACGTTTCAGATCAATCACCCTTTGTCACAACTGGAAAAAGTTGAAGATTAAACAGTTTTTAAGCAAGTAAAGAGCCATAGAAAGGGGGGGAGGAACTCTGACCTCTCTGTCCTCTGTCCCTTACACTGTGGTAATGAAGATCAACGGAAGTTTGAGGAACAGCACCTCATATTTCAATTAGGCACTTTACAACCTTCTGGACTCAACATTGATTTCAATAACTTCAGATCATAACCACTGCTTCCATTTTTATCAGGCAGCGAGTGCTGTTAATGGTTCTGATGTTGCCATTTACAGCTCCTCTAGACCCATCTTTTGTTTCTTTACTTGTCCCATTACCACCCTCTTTGCCTTGCACCATTATCCCTTTTGTCATTTAATCACTCCTGTCCTCCACCCTATCACAGACCTTCCCTTTTGTTCTTTCCTCCCCTCCCCGTCCTCCCCCCTTTCTATGGCTCTTTACTTGCTTAAAAACTGTTTAATCTTCAACTTTTTCCAATTGTGACAAAGGGTGATTGACCTGAAACGTTAATTCTGCTTCTTTCTCCGTAGATGCTGCCTGACTTGCTGAGTATTTCCAGCATTTTGTTTTTATTTCAAGTTTCCAGCATCTGCAGTATTTTGCTTTTGATGAACACAAGCTTGTTTTACAACTCTTCATAACACAACTATTTTGTTTTTGGTCAGCTGGGTGTCTGACACATGCGTAAATCAATCACCATGTTTAAGAATCTCCAAAAACTACTGAGAAATCCACACAGGTAGAGTTTCTTGTTGCTCGATTTAGAGTGCTCATTATCTCTCTATAGGGACACACCCCACTTCCCTAAGTCCAGAAAGTTTAGAGGCTGGTTGATAGAACCGAGGTTTAGGGGCCTATACGTGTGCTCAAGGGTACTACTGCAGCTTAATTAGCTAAAACCATACTGCTTACCAGCACAGACCATTGATAAGCTTCCTGCTGCATGTCCCACCAGAACTATCCTACCTGTTATGGCATTGACTTGCACACAGTTATCTGGAACTGAACAGGAAGTATCCCAGACCTCAGTGACAGATCTACCACTGCAGGTTCCATTAGTGAGCTAGGTTGGCTAGGCATTTATCAACAGTGCCCAGGAGTATTGCAGACCTGTGAGGCTTAGGTATAGATTACTGAGTCTGCCACAAAAGGTTGACTTGTTTCCAAACTTTCATCACCATGCATGACATCTTGAAGCCACTTTGACTTCAAAGAGATTTCTACTTACTTCACCCCTTCTCCCAAGGAGGATAATTATAGCACAACAAGGAGATGCATCAACCTCACACCAAAGCACTACCCTGGAAAATAGTTTTTTTTAAGTAATTAATTGAAAAATTTTAAACATCCTCTCTCAGGCGGATGAATACAGGACTATTACATGTGGAGGACTATCAGGGCAGCTTTCATAAACTCACAAGACTGATAAGACTGAACTGAAGACAAGATCCCTTTCAGTTGCAATGATCCATGATAACTAGTCTAATAACCTTTCCAATATGCGCTAACATTGTATATCTAAATAAATCTACATTTAATGTGAAGTACATTATTTGAGAGTTAAACTATCACTTATTTGTTGCTGGCAATGTTCTTTATTTGGAAACCAGTAGCTGGTTGGTTGCTGGCAGATTAGATTACATTACAAATCATTTAAACTGCCGCTTTTCAACTGAAGCACATTAAAGTCAGGAAAATCTTGAGTCTAATAGCAGTGAACGTGGTTTATCTTTTCACAATACCTCTTTGTAACTTTAATTATGAATATGTGCCATACAGCCCAAGGCAACTGTTACTTTCCCAGGATAATTAAAGTCACTTAGTTATTAAAAACTGTGTGTTACTTTTTTATTTTACAAAGTGCCTGTATTGCTGGCTGAATGGATTATGCAGTACACATAGAGTAATTGAACAATCTGTGGGAAAGTCTGCCTCAGTTGTGTGTTCTTTCAGAGTAATCTCTGAAAATCCCTGATGACTGGATGATTTAATAGGCCGCTGAGTCCCTAAATCCTGCCTGTCTGTCTTCCAAAGTAAAAAAGAAACACTGTGTGGCATTTCCTGCCAGACCGGACTTGAACCTGAATTAGGCTGTAAGCCATGGTAAGCCAAGACCTAGTACCACGTTCCCATGAATGCCAATACCCCTCCCCCTACTCTCAGGAAAGGAATTCTATCCTATTGAACCAAAAGTAAAAGAAAAAAAAAGTTTATTGCTTCTTATATTGTACCATGTTCTTTATTTTGGAGTTTGCTTGTCACTATGGGTTTCTCAGTCCTTCATTTTAATTAGCAAAATGTGATGTGAGTTGTAGATTTTAATTCAGTCAGTGAAATTGCAGCAAGTTGGTAAAAAAGAATTCAAAATTTGTGTTTGCAATAATGCTGTAAATCAAGATTTGAATTCATAGTGGTTTGAACCAAGGTATGGTATAATGCTGGTAATTAGTATAACATGAATGTTAGATTAAAGTAAGAACGATCAACTCTTTCCCAGGGAATTGTGGTGGCACTCAGGTAAGTAGCAGGAAGAGAAAGGGGGAAAAATGGGAGTATTGAGGGGGGCAAACACAATGGGCCCGATATTAGGAGGGAGGCGGGTTGGCAGCGGGGGGTCGATTGGGTGCATGGGTAACGCGCCCAGTGAAATCGGGGTGCTCCGCACGCAATCACAGCTTGATTGAAGGTACTTACCTTTGCTTCCGAGTTTCGTGCTGGAAAACTGCGCAGCGGGCGGACTGCGCAGGCGCATCATAGGCTGTCAGCTGGAGGAGCCCTATTTAAAGGGGCAGTCCTCCACTGACTGATGCTGCAGGAAATAGGAAAAATTACAGCATGGAGCAGCCCAGGGGGAAGGCTGCTCCCAGGTTTAATGATGCCTCACTCCAGCTCTTATTGGATGGGATGAGGAGGAGGGGGAGGACAGAGATCTTCTCTCCGGCGGATGGGAGGAAGTGGCCTGCCTCTGCCAACAAGAAGGCCTGGCTCGAGGTGGCAGAGGAGGTCACCTGCACCAACAACATATCGCGCACCTGCATACAGTGCAGGAGGCACTTCAATGACCTAAGTAGGTCAGCCGAAGTGAGTACACTTACTCATTCCCCTACACTCCTTCTGCCACATCACCGCCCCCACCCCACATCTCCTTCTGCACTGCCAACACTACTCTATCACATCACTCCTCACACCCACTCAATGCTCATCCTCATCTTACCTGCACTTACTCACCTCGCCAGTACTCATCCCACCACTACCACTCAGCCCAATCCTCATACAATCTCATGGCTCTATCTCATACTCACACTCTGATGCATCTCTTTCATGGTCAGCCTCACTCAACCTGCCACTACCTGTGCTGCAGCCACAGGGCATGCATCGCATATGTGCAGTAGGAAGCGTAAGGCAAACGTGTCGTGAGCATGAAGGGGGTGCACAAGGGTGTCTGAGGGTTTGTCATAGCTTTTACTTATATTTGATTTCTGATCAACTCACAGTACATATTATGTTGTCACCACTACTGCCACGTCTTTGCGAATCTTGTCTGGTTTGTGCAATAATGCCCTTTCCTGAGGATCACTATGAAGACCCACAACTGATGCCACCCATTGTGTCACTGCAGAGTGGGTGTTGGTGTATTTGCAGGGCTCTTTTGTGCAGACGACTGAGAGACGTCGGCGATGTCCCTGGTGGCACCCTGGAAGGATGCGAAGGAGAAGTTGTTGAGGGCAGTGGTGACTTTGACAGCAACAGGTAAGAAGATGGTGCTCGGCCAGCCGGGAGCAGCTCGGCATGAAGGAGGCTGCAGATGTCCACGACTACATGTCGAGTGACTCTGAGCCTCCGTATGCACCGCTGCTCAGAGAGGTCCAGGAAGCTGAGCCTCGGTCTGTAGACCCTGTGGCGAGGGCAGTGCCTTCTGCGACGCATCTCTCTCTGCGGTTGCCCTCCCTCCTGCTGTGCAGATGGATGTGTCACAGCACTGTGTTGTGGAGCTCCACATGTCAGAGGCGGACGGCGAGGCTGGTGATGCTGTTCGTCCTCTAAGGAGGTTATGACTGCAACTACGGTGGCCCCCATCTGGAAGATGTACATCTGAGGGGGTCCGCAAGGTAGGTACATGTGTCTGCACACCGGGGTAAGTGTGCAAGTTTGTGAATTCTATTGTTAGGAGGAGGGTGGTGGAGGCCAAACTTTGTCCAAAGTGACAGAGTGGCCTCCTGCAATGAGTGAGGGTCTCCCCCCCCGCCCCCCACCCCCCCGACCTGTCAAATGGACCTTTGCAGCTGCCACAGGCTGATGGCTGCAACACTTCCATTTCAACTGGGAGTGTTTCCCCCAGTACGGGAAACAGTCCCAGTTGAGATGAAAATCCCACCCCTCCTAAAATATCATGTCAATCAGGTCTGCTAACGACCTGAAGTATCAAAATAGTTACCTTAAGTGGCATCCAGCCGGTGGGAGTCCCGCATGCGGGGGCTGCGCGCGCATGTAAGCGCGACACTGGGAAACCCGGAAGTGGGCGGGTTGGAGCCGGGCTCCAGACCCGCCCCGGGAATCTCCAATTTTTGGAGCCCCCCCCCGCCACGAACCCATCGGCTCAGGGGTCCAAAAATCAAGCCCAATGCCAGAGTTGGGGGGTGGGGGGGGCAAAGGAATGCAGTGCCAGCATGAGGGGCCAAAGGGATACAGTGCAGCATAGGAAGGGGAATAGACACAGTGCAGCACAGGGAGGAGGAGACATACTGCCAACAAAGGGAGGGGGAGAGCCACAGTGCCGACAGGGGGAGAGGAAGAGACACAGGGGGTGAAATTGGTCAACGCCAGTCCCGCAAAACGGGCTGATAGTGAATCATAGTTTTACATTGTGCCCGATTTTATTTTACAATCTTTTCCATAGTGCCAACACAGGGAGGGGGAGGGACACAGTGAAGCACAGGGAGGAGGTCAGTGCCAGAGAGAAAATACCTACCTGCCCTTTGTAGGGTTGCCAGTCCTCCTGGATTGCCTGCTAGACTCCTAGAATGCTGGTGACCCGAGAGAAAAGTACTTCCGTGCTCTGGTTCGTGCCTCTGACAGCCCGAACTGTCAATTGCCGCCCCGTACCATCCTGCCTGCCTCCATGGAGCTGGAGGTGCTGTCTATCGCCAGATTCAGGGCATCCTGCTCGAATATCCCTTGTGGCCCTTAAGTTCACTGGAGAGGCAGCTTGCCACATTTCCTGTGAAGTTATAGCAGTTGAGCGGGACCGGGCACGAGGAAATTTGCAGTGCCTGCAACAGCCGGCCTTGCTTGCTTTATTGCCATGAGCCGGCAGGAGCAGGACAATCTGTACATGGTGGAAGAGCCAGGTGACGAGGAGGACATGGTCTCCAGCTCTGAAAACGAGTCCACCAACGAAGGATTTGCAAGATAAGTATTAGATTCTCAGGTTACCAATATAAGAAAATATGCAGTGCCATCCTTGAGCGTTAATTTCAGCACCATCGTACTCAGGACAGTCATTTAAAATTATAGCCTTCAATGGCAGTCATTGGCACCTCAGCATAGCACAGATATCAAGCCATTAAAAAAATGCAATATCATTTGCAGACTGCACCGAATGTCATGTGACCGCTGGGCATCCCCAGGCAACTCAACGGCAAAGAGGATTTCCATTTCGGGCCACTACATCACTGGCAGCACCCCTCAGGAAGGTCCTGGGAAAGGGATTGAGGGAAAGGGGGCAATCCGGAGGGAGGAGGTCAAGCAGGGGCCAGTAATGGTCTTCAGCTCTGCTGTGGAGCAGGGAAGAGCACTTCTGCACCTCCTGTGTTCACACTCAGGTTAATATTTTCTTTTAAAACTTACCTTTTTGGTGATGGCCTCCAGCGGTCTCTTTAAGGATATGTAGATGCATATAGACCACATTTTCCTGAACTCAGTCGGCCCAGCACTGGGGCCCATTCAGGGCAGCCCAATTTTGTAAAGGGACGAACATCTGTTTCAGGTGCGGACCCTGGCAGACACTTCTTTCTCTGCGTTCACCAATATTGCGGGTGCTGCACTTCCAGCACATAATGAGCGCACGTATCCCGTCTGTCATATCGGATGCTTAGGCACCCATTATGCACCTGAAAAACATGCGTAGCTCCATCGAATTTCTATGTGTATATGCTAGCTTCACGGCCATGAAAGCAGGTATTTGTTCATAACTCAGGATCTGTAAATAATTTACTGAGTGACCGATGGCAGCTTGAAGAAAACATGTTGTGAGACACTGTAAAAGGGGGGGATGTGTACTCATTCCACAGAAAGACAGAACTATGATGGAGGAATACTTCACAAGGCAAGAGGGTGACTAAGGAAGACAGGAAAGTCATTTATCATTTTCAACACACAGAAGGAATTTGACCTGTCCCGGAGACTGCTGCTTATCAAGAAGACTCACAGATGCGACATCAATTTGGAGATGAGCAACATTCAGTATTGTTGTAGAAGTCAGTAAAGCTGTCAGCAGTGACAGGTTCACCAACAAACTGAAAACAGATCATACACCATGAAGAAATTTGGGATAAGGCAAACTAAGATTGTATATAACCATGTGTCAATCCCAGAATAAAAAATGGCTTTCTGACTATGTGGGTGTTTTTCTTCCATTGCCCAATGTTAGTGAAATAATTGGCATGAATATATACTCATACAATGTTTCTTCACTAACATTAGAGCAAAATATACTCCATATTCCTCATGTTTCCTTCCCGAGTGGTATGTGAAACTTATGTGACCCAACGTGTATTGGTTTTGCATGGGAAAAAAACCCAAATTTAAACAGGGTATTGAAATAAAAGTCACTTGCCATGGCATTGTTATGAAGCTAATCATATTGCATTTACTGTACAATAGCTCTAAAGAAACTGTTTGAAATGATCCCATATGCATTGCACGGATGTAATATTGAGCACCCAGCAACGCATTTGTACTTGAAAATAACAAATGGGGTCTTACAACTGGCACAGGACCCTGATCAGCATCTGCCTGCCACCTGTTTTGTCAGGAAGTGCTGGGCACCCATTTACAGGCCCTCCTCAGAATTGCTGTTTCCCAGACATTTTTGACTGTTGGACGCTTCGTAAACTGGGCAAACAGCAGCTGAAAATCACCTCCAAGGTGACCAAAAAGGAGGGCTGAATGACTAAAATGTGGGGCCAAAAATTCAAAGAATTCAAAATGTTGAGTACCCTCTATATATCAGGTCCCTCATTACTGCAGAGCACAAGAGCTCACTCTGCTTCTAGAAATTGTAAACAATTTTACAACACCAAGTTATAGTCCAACGATTTTATTTTTAATCCCACAAGCTTTCGGGGGCTTTCCCCTTCCTCAGGCGGTGTGGAGCTCCGCCTGAGGAAGGGGAAAGCCCCCGAAAGCTTGTGGGATTAAAAATAAAATCGTTGGACTATAACTTGGTGTTGTAAAATTGTTTACAATTGTTAACCCCAGTCCATCACCGGCATCTCCACATCATGCTTCTAGAAACACCACCTTAATAAGAAAAGATTTCTGTGACTACACTGGATCACCTTTTATAAAAATTCTCCATTCTGATGTAATTTACTAAGGATTTGTGCAAAAGTCTTGGAAAAGTTAACTTTTTATTACTTAATTTAAAATGTGTGGAAGTTTGCATCTGTTTCTTTTCAACTGTCTTCCACTCACAGACAGCTTCAAAGTTCTGGAATGTTACTGCTTATGCCATCCTGGAGTCATTTAGTCGGAATCTGTGCATAGGATTATACCAGTCAGACAGTTATAGTCTGGAGCCGCTGGATACCACCTGTTAAATACGTTTCAGCTAAAAGTATTTGTCAACCGTCCCAGCTCCAGACTCTCACATGCAACACAAGGCAGCCAGTTCAGTAACTTCCCAGTCTAATGAACCATATTTAGTCTTCAAGTATTTATTGAAATCATTAGACTTTAATAAACCGAGAAGAAATGCACAGAAGCATTCATACCTTTTACTTTATATTTTTTAATTGATTTGTCTCTGTTCTTCTGTTAAAACATCCAATTATGTCAAGAGCTCAAGACCCAATCACACAAAGAAATAATGTGTAAGGATGATTGTGCCATCTGGTGATTTTAAGTAATCTAATTTATTCCACAAAAAGGTGTACAGTATAGTAAAAAATTCAACAATCCATAGAAGCAATTCCACAAACCTCATGGCAAATCACATCCTAATCTCAACTAACATAATGGGGGTGAAATTGGACCTCGTTGCGCCCATTTTCCGGGGGTCTAATTTAGGAGGGCAACCTCCTGCACCCTAACAGTGTTGTAAACATGTCCAATGCCATATTGGTTTGGGCACTGTAGAGGCGTCCCTGGCGGCCATCTATAACAGGTGTTAGGAACAGGAGTAGGCCATTCAGCCTCTCAAACCTGTTCCACCAATATATTAATATTGCCTACCTGGTGCCAGGGTAAGGAATATCTTGATGCAACTGGAAAGGAATTTGGAAAGGGAAGGAGAAGATCCAGATGTCATAGTCCATGTCGGGACCAATGACATAGGGAAGAAAAGGGAGGAGGTCCTGCTGAGGGAGTATCAGAAGTTTGGAGCTAAATTAAAAAGCAAGACCTCAAGGGTGGTAATCTCAGGATTATTACCCGAGTCACGTGCTAATTGGCATAGGGACAAACACATCAGGAAGGTGTACACGTGGCTAAAGGAGTAGTGTGGGAAGGTGGGGTTCCATTTCAAGGGACATTGGCTTCAGTACTGGGGCAGGAGGGAGCTGTACCATTGGGACGGGCTGCAACTGAACCGGGCTGAGACCAAGGTCCTAGCACAATGGATAAATCGGGTGGTAAAGGGGACTTCGAACTGATAAATGTGCAAGGGGGAGGGCTCAGTCAGAAACAATAGTAAAAATGATCATTTAAAGATTTTAAAAATGGGATAAGAGCAGAGCTCAGGTCACAAACAGTGATATAGATACTCCAGGTGAATGGAATACTAAAATAACTAAGGCAGTTACAGCAGGAGTGACAAATAAGAAACGCGTTAAGTTAAACAGTGTAAGAAAGACAGCATCAGGGCAGTAGGACAGGTTGGGGTCTCTTGCCCAAATAAGAGTTTTATATATTAACACGCGAAGTATAAGAAATAAATTGAGTGAATTAGAAGCTCGAATACAGCTTAGAGGGTGTGACATGGTGGCCATTACTGAGACATAGCTGCAAGCTTGTCATAATTGAGAGTTAAATATTCCAGGTTATAAGATCTTTAGAAAGGAAAGGGAATGTGGAAGAGGAGGTGGGGTAGCCTTATTGATTAAAGATACTATTACAACATAAGTAAGAGAGGATATAGGCAAGGGAAAGTAATCAGTGGAGACTTGTATAGTTAGAATTGTATGGTTATAATTGAGGAATAAGATAGGACTTAAAACTGTAATGGAAGTTGTCTACAGGCATCCTGATAGCAGCAATGAAGTTGCAGAATGTATTAATTCAGACATTAGAGAGGCTTATAGCAATAGCAGAGTTGTTTTAATGGGAGACTTTAATTTTCATATAGATTGGGAAGAGCAGAGAAGCTCAAATCAGAAAGCGAGTGAATCTCTTGAGCACATTCAAGATAGTTTTCTGGAGCAATATGTCGAGAACCAACAACAGGGCAGCCATGCTAGATTTAGACCGTGGACCAATTTGACGTGGTCCTACCACCAGCCTCATTAGGTGCATGCAGATAGCCCCAAAGAATGACGACTTGAATATGGGGGCAAATTTCCTCCAGGAACGGTGTTGAGGCCATCAATGGCCGGTGCCGTAGTTCAAGCCAGTTGCTCACATGGTCGGAAGGTCCAACCAATTTTGATGGCCAGGCCTTATTTGTATATCATTGGTGGGCTGCCCAGGCATTAGAAGTGCTGTCAGGCAGCCTGTCCAATTGTGAGGGAGGATCTCCACTTAAGAATAGTATTGCCTGCTGACTGGAGGCGATTCCACAGCAATTCTTATTGTTTCACTGACCCTCAGAAGTGTATGTTCTGCTGTTTAATTCTGTGATATCTCCGCATTAGCTGTTTGTTCTGTGGCCCTCTGAAGTGTAAGTTCTGCCGTTTCTCCACTTGTTTGCAGCATCTGCAGAATGTTGAGGGCAACAGCTCCTCGCTTCAGTGATGTCGCAGTGGAGGTATTGGTGGAGCAGGTGCGGGAGAGAAGACATGTCCTCTTCTCAAAAGATGGCAACAGGGTGCCAAAACGTACCCAGTTTCAGGCCTGGTTTCCGAAGTGGTGAGTGTCCTCAGCATCAACCCAAATATATGGCTTCAGTGCAGAAAGAGGTCCAATGACCTGACCGGGACAGCAAGGGTAAAATGCTAATTGGGGGAGAGCAAAACTAGGGGCCATAAATATAAGCTAGTCACTAATCAATCTAATCAATAGGGAATTCAGGAGAAACTTCTTTACCCAGATAATGGTTAGAACGTGGAGCTCGCTACCACAAGGAGTAGTTGAAGCAAATAACATAGATACATTCAAGGAAAAGCAAAATAAACACATGAAGGAGAAAGGAATAAAAGATTATGCTGATAGGGTTAGATGAAGAGGGGTGGAAGGAGGCTCGTATGGAGCATAAACACCCACATGGACCATTTGGGCCGAATGGCCTGTTTCTGTGCTGTACATTCTATGTAATGTAATTCTATGAAGGTCTTCCTATCTCCACTGATATGAGTCACAACTTCCCATAACATTTTTTTGCCACCCCACCACCTATGCACTCTTCCCCCCCTCACTCTGCCTGCTTCTTCTTCAATCACAGCAAGTCATGGCAGCAGCTCTCCTCTTTACAGAGACTCACCTGCTGCTCATGTCCTCACAACAGTCACAATCAGCAGTCTGGGTTCACCTTCTCACAACTGAAAGGCCTTTCACTTCTGCTAATTGCTTTCATCTTTTACCACTGCAGCCACTCATTTGCACAAGAGCACCTCCCCAACTTTCTACAAACTTGCTGCTTCTCCCTCCCACATGCTGTCTGGATGAAGAAGCCTCAGACAGCTGTATATGGGCTTCTATATCCTTCCATATCTTCTATGGTCTGCTCTCCCACAGATCACTCAGAATGAGATCCTGCAGGCTTATGGGAGTGGCAGTTGCTCAATGGGAGTGCTACATGCTGCCCTCTCTGCAGATTAGGAGTACAAACCCTGACTGATGACTTTGCTCCCTAGCCACTGACTCCATCCCTCTCCGTGGCCACAGGTCTGAGGATGAACGACATTCACAACCTTGGCATCCTATTTGTCCCTGAGATGAGCTTCCGACCCCATATCCACTCCCTCACCAAGACCGCCTACTTCCACCTCCAGAGACTTTGTAATTTATATCACCTTGATTAAGTTAAAAACCTTCTATTTTGCTTTGAGGAGTAATGCCATTTTTGCTGACTCATATGGTTGTAGACTTTACAGCATCTTTATTATTATATTACCATTATTTATGTTTTGGATTGAGTAACATGGATCTCTGCCAGACTGCAATGGCGCCACAAGGTCACAGGGAATCACAATATAGGCTAGGAAATCTATGTCTTATCCTACAGAATGGACTCCAGAATAGCCTAGAAAAGGAGGCCCAATTCAAGAGTCTCTAGGCTGGTTAGAAGTTTAACAATTTTACCAAATTTCAAAAAATTCTGCTGAAACTATTATGTTTTTTTTTAATAAAATGTAGTACTTTGAACCAAAAGTTTTCTCCCTAGACATTCTTTTCCCTTTAACACATAAAACATATAAATTTGTGATCGAAGAACATAATGTGGAATTACTTAGAAATGACAACACAGAAACAAGCCATTCTGCTCAACCAGTCTGTGTTGGCGTTTGTCCTGCACACGAGCAGTAGTCCTAATTCCATGTGTCCGCTCTGTTCCCATATCCCTTTATTCCCCCTTTCCTTCAACCACCTATCTAACTTACTCTTAAACATTGACATGATCTCTGCTTCAATCACTAACTTTGGTGGTGTATTACGCAGCCTTTGTGTAAAAAAGTTTCTCATGCTCTCTGTCCTCAATCTCTTGCATTTAATCTTATATCTATGTCCCTTCATTCTAGACCCCTCAATCACTGGAAACACTGTTTCTATCTATTCTATCCCATCTCTTCATAATTTAATACATCTATCAAATCGCCCTTTAAGGTCCTCTGTCCTAAAGCAAACATTTCCAATTGTTTAATGTAATGCATTAATAATTATTGTATTACATTATAGAGCAATGAGACACATTAACACATACTTCTTCAGCTTGTCATTAGTTCTGCCTTGTTTTCATAGAATCATAGAATGATACAGCACGGAATGAGGCCATCCAGCCCATTGTGCCCGTGCCAGCTCTTTGAAAGAGCTATCCAATTAGTTCTACTTCCCTGCTCTTTCCCCATAGCCCTGCAAATTGTTCCCCTTAAGTATTTATCCAATTCCCTTTTGAAAGTTATTATTGAATCTGCTTCCACCAACCTAATAGTGCACTATAAAGGTGCAGTAAATATGGGAATTCAAATATTGGATGTCCAATAGAGGTGGTAAATTTATATAAGAAATTAAAGCAACGCAGATCTTATGAAGTGAGTTTTTTTCTTCTGCATTTCTATTGTGTTCTGAGTTGTGTCTGATTTTTTTAAGCAAGAAATTTCATTATAAATTGTTAGAACAGAGTGACCACCACATTAGGCACTACACAGGATACTCAACAGGTACCCACACAATATGGCTTCATCCAACAAAAAGTAGTGCACTCAGTTCAAAACTTGTTATATGACTTGTAATAATGTAAAGGGCAAAGAGGAGATCTACACATGGAGGCGGAGGGCATGACTGAGGTACTAAATGAGTACTTTGCATCTGTCTTTAACAAGTAACAAGTGCCAAAGTAACAGTAAAAGAAGAGGTAGTTGAGATACTGGATGGGCTAAAAATTGATAAAGAGGTGGTATTAGAAAGGCTAGCTGTACTTAAAGTAGATAAGTCACCCAGTCTGGGTGGAATGTATCCTAGGTTACTGAGGGAAGTAAGGGTGGAAATTGCAGAGCTACTGGCCATAATCTTCCAATCATCCTGAGATACGGGTGCCAGAGGACTGGAGAATTGCAAATGTTACACCCTTGTTCAAAAAAAGGTGCAAGGATGAACCCGGCAACAACATGCCAGTGAGTTTAACCTTGGTGATGGGGAAACTTTTAGAAAAGATAATTCGGGACAAAGTTAATAATCACTTGGACAAGTGTGGATTAATTAAGGAAAGCCAGCATGGATTTGTTAAAGGCAAACCATGTTTAACTAAATTGATTGAGTTTTTTGATGAGGGCAATGCGGCTAATGTAGTGTATATGGACTTCCAAAAGGTATTTGATAAAGTGCCGCATAATAGGCTTGTCATCAAAGTTGAAGCCCATGGAATAAAAGGGGCAGTGGCAGCATGGATACAAAAATGGCTAAGTGACAGGAAACAGAGAGTAGTGGTGAATATTTGTTTATCGGACTGGAGGGAGGTATACGGTGGTGTTCTCCAGGGGTCGTTACTGGGACCACTGCTTTTCTTGATATATATTAATGACTTGGACTTGGGTGTACAGGCACAATTTCAAACTTTGCAGATGACACAAAACTTGGAAGTGTAGTAAACAGTGAGGAGGATAGTGATAGACTTCAAGAGGACATAGGCTGATGGAATGGGCGGACACGTGGCAGATGAAATTTAACGCAGAGAAGTGCGAAGTGATACATTTAGGTAGGAAGAACGAGGAGAGGTAATATAAACTAAAGTGTACAATTCTAAAAGGGATGCAGGAACAGAGAGCTCTGGGGGTATTTGTGCATAAATCTTTGAAGGTGGCAGGGCAGGTTGAGAAAGCGATTAAAAAAGCATATGGGATCCTGGGTTTTATATGTAGAGACGTAAAGTACAAAAGCAAGGAGGTTATGATGAACCTTTATAAAACACTGGTTCAGCCACAACTGGACTATTGTGTCCAGTTCTGGGCACCGCACTTTCAGAAGGATGTTTTTTTTTATGTGTTCATGGGATGTGGACATCGCTGGCAAGGCCAGCATTTATTGCCCATCCCTAATTGCCCTTTAGTGGTGGTGAGCCGCCTTCTTGAACCACTGCAGTCCGTGTGGTGAAGGTTCTCCCACAGTGCTGTTAGGAAGGGATTTCTAGGATTTTGACCCAGAGACGATGAAGGAAAGGAAATATATTTCCAAGTCGGGATGGTGTGTGACTTGGAGGGGAACGTGCTGGTGGTGTTGTTCCCATGTGCCTGCTGCCCTTGTCCTTCTAGGTGGTAGAGGTCGAGGGTATGGGAGGTGCTGTCGAAGAAGCCTTAGCAAGTTGCTGCAGTGCATCCTGTGGATGGTGATGAAGGGAGTGAATGTTTAGGGTGGTGGATGGGGTGCCAATCAAGTGAGCTGCTTTGTCCTGCATGGTGTTGAGCTTCTTGAGTGTTGTTGGAGCTGCACTCATCCAGGCAAGTGAAGAGTATTCCATCACACTCCTGACTTGTGCCTTGTAGATGGTGGAAAGGCTTTGGGGAGTCAGGAGGTGAGTCACTTGCCGCAGGATACTCAGCCTCTGGCCTGCTCTTGTAGCCATAGTATTTATATGCTGGTCCAGTTAAATTTCTGGTCAATGGTGACCCTCAGGATGTTGATGGTGGGGGATTCGGCGATGGTAAAGCCGTTGAATGTCAAGGGGAGGTGGTTAGACACTCTCTTGTTGGAGATAGTCATTGCCTGGCACTTGTCTGGCGCAAATGTTACTTGCCTTCGAAGGCCTTAGAGAGGGTGCAGAAGAAGTTTACTAGAATGGTTCCAGGGATGAGGGACTTCAGTTACGTGGATAGACTGGAGAAGCTGGGGTTGTTCTCCTTAGAGCAGAGACAGTTGAAAGGAGATTTGATAGAGGTATTCAAAATCATGACGGTTCTAGACAGCGTAGATGGAGAGAAACTGTTCCCATTGGCGGAAGGGTCAAGAACCAAAGGACATAGATTTAATGTGATTAGCAAAAGAACCAAAGATGACATGAGGAAAAACTTTTTTACACAGTGAGTGGTTAGGATCTGGAATGCACTGCCTGAAGCGGTGGTGGAGGCAGGTTCAATCGTGGCTTTCAAAAGGGAATTGGATAAGTACTTGAAGGGAAAAATTTGCAGAGCTACGAGGAAAGAGCGGGGGTGTGGGACTAGCTGGATTGCTCTTGCAGAGAGCTGGCACGGACTCGACGGGCTGAATGGCCTCCCTCCATGCTCTAACCATTCTATGATTCTATGGGCTCAATGTTACCAGAGCTGCGGGTTCGCGGTGGGGGGGCTATTGGGCGCGTGGGTAACACGCCTGGGGAAATGAGTCAGCCACCCGCGCGATCGCAGCCCAATTGGATCCACTCACCTTGTCTTCCGGGTTCCCCACTGCTGATCTGCGCGTCGGGCGGGCTGTGCATGCGTAGTAAGATCTGTCAGCTGGAGGAGCTCTATTTAAAAGGGCGGTCCTCCACTGACAGATGCTGCAACAAATAGAAAAAATTACAGCATGGAGCAGCCCAGGGGGAAGGCTGCTCCCAGTTTAATGATGCCTCACTCCAGGTACCAATACATGGGGTGAGGAGGAGGGGGAGGACAGAGATCTTCCCCCCGGCGGGCGGGAGGAAGTGGCCTGCCTCTGCCACCAGGAAGGCCTGGCTCGAGGTGGTAGAGGAGGTCACCTGCACCACCAACATATCACGCACCTGCATACAGTGCAGGAGGCGCTCCAATGACATCAGTAGGTCAGCCAAAGTGAGTACACTTACTCATTCCTCTACACTCCATCTGCCACATCACTGCCCCCACCCCACACCTCCTTCTGCACTGCCAACACTACTCTGTCACATCACTCCTCATACCCACTCAAACCTCATCCTCATCTTACCTGCACTTACTCACCTCGCCAGTACTCATCCCACCACTACCACTCAACCCAATCCTCATACAATCTGATGGCTCAATCTCATACTCACCCTCTCGTGCATCTCTTTCACGGTCAGCCGAACTCAACCTGCCACTACCTGTGCTGCAGCCACAGGGCATGCATCACATATGTGCAGTAGGCAGCGTAAGGCAAACATGTCATGAGCATGAAGGGGATGCACAAGGGTGTTTGAGGGTTTGTCATGGCTGTTACTTATATTGAATTTCTGACCAACTCACATTACATATTATATTGGCACCACTACTGCCATGTCTTTGCGAATCTTGTCTGGTTCATGCAATAATGCCCTTTCCTGAGGATCACTATGAAGACCCACAACTGATGCCACCCATTGAGTCACTGCAGAGTGGGTGTAGGTGTATTTGCAGGGCTCTTTTGTGCAGACGGCTGACAGACGTCGGCGATGTCTCCTGTGGCACCCTGGAAGGATGCAGAGGAGAAGTTGTTGAGGGCAGTGTGACTTTGACAGCGACAGGTAAGAAGATGGTGCTTGGGCCAGCCGGGAGCAGCTTGGCATGAAGGAGGCTGCAGATGTCCACGTCTACATGTCGAGTGACTCTGAGCCTCCGTGTACACTGCTGCTCAGAGAGGTCCAGGAAGCTGAGCCTCGGTCTGTGGACCCTGTGGCGAGGGTAGTGCCCTCTGCGATGCATCTCTCTCTGCGGTAGCCCTCCCTCCTGCTGTGCAGGTGGATGTGTCACAGCACTCTGTTGTGGAGCTCCACGTGTCAGAGGTGGAAGGCGTGGATGGCGAGGCTGGTGAGGCTGGTGATGCCTTTCGCCCTCCGAGGAGGTCATGACTGTAGCTACGGCGGCCCCCATCCGGAAGATGTACATCTGAGGGGGTCCGCAATGTAGGTACATGTCTCTGGACCCCGGGGTAAGTGTGCAAGTTGGTGACTTTGATTGTCAGGAGGAGGGTGGTGGAGGCCAAACTTTGTCCCAAGTGACAGAGTGGCCTCCTGCAATGAGTGAGGGTCTCCCCCAACCACCTGTCAAATAGACCTTTGCAGCTGCCACAGGCTGACAGCTGCAACAGGTCCATTTGAACTGAGAGTATTTCCCCCAGTATGGGAAATAGTCCCAGTTTTCTATAAAATCCCACCCCTCCTCACATAATCCCTTAATCAGGTCAGTTAATGACCTGAACAAGCAAAATAAATACTTTCAAGTGGAACCCCGCTGGCTTTAATTGCCTGCGGGATTCCCACCAGCGGGGGCTGCACGCGCACGCCGGCGCGTCAGTGGGGAACCCGGAAGTGGGCGGGTTGGAGCCGGGCTCCGAACCCGCTCCGGGATTCTCCGATTTTCGGAGCCCCCCCGCCAGGAACGCACCCAATAGCGGGTGCTAAAATGATGCCCAATGACTCTATGATTCTATGAATGTGGAAACTTTACATACACACGATTTAAATTTCATGGGGTAAAAATTAGTCTGGGCCCATTTTCGCCGGCAGCGACCCACAGGTAAGAGAGGGGGGTTGGAGCAGACAACAGCGGTGGGCGGAGGGAGGGTGCAATCGCAACCCCTGTGAAATCGGGGGAGCACTCCTGCTCCTTTTGGATCCACAGGAAGGTTTTTTTAAATTCAACAATTTACCTTCGATTGGCAGCCCCGGGAGCTGCTGAAGAATCCTACGCAGGGTAGGCCTAACGCCTGCCCTGCACAAGAGTTGACCAATTTGTCAAAGGAATCCTTTAACAGGTGTTAGACCCCTAATTTATATATTCAAGGAGCTTAATGCCTGTTTTTGGTGTGTGTCCAGGACGCATAAAAATTGGCTCCTCGAATTTAGCAGGGACCAACGCATCCGGAGGTTGGGCTTGGGTCATCCCACTGCTAAATTGGTATGCCTGTTTTTTACCCGGAAAACGAGCACAATGCATACCAATTTCTTCCCCCTGGTATCCATCCAAACAACATTCCCTTTCACATAAATTCTTATAGTCAGAAAATTCTTGACAATTTGAACATTGGTCAATACTTTAAAATTGATCTGCACATTACGGCATTTTATACACAAATGGTGCAAGTTAATGAACAAAGAATGCCATTTAATAAGTTGGATGACAAATAAAAAAAAATTATAAGCATCAAGCTTTAAGATTTTTGATTTTTTTTTCCATTTGCATTTATGCTATTGTGACCTAAAGTTGCAGTTCGCAAAATGCAAGGGAGGTTTTGCACTTTTATTTTGCAGCAAAATAAAATAGTAAAATTCAACAACTTATGTAATACACCAAAATGATGTGGCAAGTAGAAACTGCTATCCAATCCAAAAACTTAACATCTTCATCTGAGCTGCACTTCTCTGCATTCTTCGGGAAGAAATTAGGGCTTCCATTATCTGCCTAAGTAGTATCTTGTGGAATATTGGAATTTTCCTTACTGTTGTTTAGCCATTTTTTACTACAATTGCACAATCTAGAACAGGATGAACAAAAATGTTGAAACCTACGCTCGTTAAGTGGCTCATTACCTGCTAGGAAGTATTGAAGGATCATTATTGCAAATGTGTTATGTTTGGCTGATGTTTTTTGTTACCATTAACAAAACCTTTTCTCAGGAACCGTTCAATTTTGTGCATTCCCATCATTTTGTAAGTGGGTTGTTAATTCCAGTCATTTATTCCATTTTTCAGGAACATAGATATTTTCTCCCTGTTTGTGAATGGCTATGTTATCTGTTAGGTTGATGAGTGTAAGAGACTTGATTCACATGTTCAACCAAACTGAACTTCTAGTGGTGATTTGTAATTACTACGATGAGGTTTTACTGAGTAGCTTTCAACAATTTTTTATTTTTCTTGCTATGCCTTTCTTTGACAGTAGCTGAGAAAATAGCTTTTATAATCATTTATACAAAGTGGTCAACTTCAGCACTGACTATTTGCTGTGTGAACCAAGGCAATGAGAAAAGTGTTTAAATTCATTGCTACCAAAAGGTCAGAAAGCTTCTTAGTATTTGCTTATGATGGTGAGGCCACAAAGTGATTTAAACACAATGATGACATTTTTTAACTGGAAACTTGAAGGACGAGGTGCCAATGTAGGTCAACAAGGACAGGGGTGATGGGCAAGCAGGACTTAGTGTGGACTAAGATATGGCAGCAGAGTCTTGGATAAGCTGATGTTCTTGGAAGGTTATGGATGGGAAACCGGCCTGGAGGGCATTGGAATAGTTGAGTCTAGAGCTAACAAAGGCATGGATGAGAGTTTCAGCAACAGTTGGGCATGGGTAGGGATAGAAGAGGGTAATGTTATGGAGGTGGAAGTAGGTGGCCTGTGGGAGCATGAGGATATGGAGTTGTAAGTTCAGCTCATGGTCAAATAGGACGCCAAAGATGCAAACAGTCAGGTTCAACCAGACACAGTGGCCGTGGAAGGGGATGGAATCGGTGGCAAGGGTACAGCATTTGTGACAGGAGCCAAATATGATGGCTTTGATCTTCCCAATGTTTAACTGGAGAAATTTATGGCTCATCCTTCTATGATTCTATGATTCTATCCAACACTGAATCTCAGACAAGCTGTCTGCCAACACCAAGGCAGTGGAGGGGTTGAGAGAGGTGGTGGAGAGGTAGAGCTGGGTTTCGTCAGCGTACATGAGGAAGCTAACCCATGCCTTCAGATAATTTTGCTAAGGGGAAGCATGTAGATGAGGAGGAGGGAGCTAAGGATATATACTTGGGGGACTCCAGAGGTAATGGTGTAGGGGATGAGAAGAGAAGCCATTGCTGGAGATGCTCTGGCTATGATTGGGTAGGGGAGAGTGGAACAAAGTGAGGGCAATCTCTGTGCTAAACAACAGAGAAGAGGCATTGGAGGAGGATAGTGTGGTCAATCGTGTCAAAGACTGAGGAGATCGAGGAGGGATAATACACCATGGTCACGGTCACAGAGGATATTATTTGTGACTTTGATTAGGGCATTTTCAGTGCTGTGTCAGGGATGGAAACCTGATTGGAGAAAGTCAAACAGGGAATTGCAGAAATGATGGGCACGGATTTCAGAGGCAACAACATGTTCGAGGACTTTGAAGATGAAAGGGATGTTGGAGATGGGGTGGTGATTTGCAATAACCGAGGGGTCGAAGGTGGGTTCTTTGCGAAAGGGGGTAATGATAGAGGTTTTGAAAGGGAGGGAGACAGTACCTGAGGAAGGGGAAGCATTTACATGTCATCTAGCAAGGGGACCAAGAAGGGAAATTGGGTGGTCAGCGGTTTAGTGGGAAAGGGGTTAAGAAAGAAGGAAGTGGGTCTCATGGACAAGGTGAGCTCGGAGAGTTCATAAGATGGAGATAGGAGAGAAACTAAAGAAAGATGCAGGTTTAGGGCTGGGGCAAGGGGGAGCCTGGAGGAGGTTTGGCTTGGTGGGTAAGGGAAGGGAGGATGCAGCAGAGGCAGCTGAATAGATTGTCTCAATCTTACTGACAAAGAAGTTCATGAGCTCCTCACGCTTGTTGGAGGTGAGGATGGAAGGAAAGGGGAGAGGGCTTGAAGGAGATGGTTAGCAGTGGAGAAAAGAAGCCGGGGGTTACCTTTACTCTCCAGAATAATCCTGGGGCAGTTTTGGCAGAGGAGAGTGTGGCCTGAAAGCACTTGTTATGGTCCAGACAGATCTGTTGATAAATAGCTAAACCAGTTGTATGTCAAATACGTTCAAGTGTGCAAGCATTGGACTTGAGGGTTGCAGGATGGGAGAGAGGAAATATTTTACTGGGCACATGGGCTTCAAAGGTGGAGGAGAGGGAGTAGCTGAACAGATCAACAGCAGTAGAAGTATCATGGCATATGGAGGGCCAAAGGCTTGGCAATTGGCAGCTTGAAAAGTACAATTGTAAGTGACTTGGGGGAGAGTTTTTCAAGAGGCAGACACAAAAGGAAGTTGGGTTGGAAGGGGGTAGGGTGATGTTGTCGTTGAGGGAGACAAGGAAGCGGTCGGAGATGGCCTTGTCTATGATCAAGTCATTGAGAGTAGAGAGGCTACAGGCGATATCAAATTTTAAGGGGCAGCCATAAACATGAAAATGAGTGTTTATAGGGAGGGAGAGGTTAAGGTAGTACAGAGGCAGTGAAATCAGAGAAGAGAGGGCAAGATGAGTTGAAATGGAAATTGAAATTGTTGTAGTGTATCACCTTCATTTGGTTTCATTATGTATGAAGACCTACCTCCATGCACACAATATGCAATAAAACATGTGGTATATCTTCTGATAATTTTATCAGAAAAATAGATATAAAGTATAAACTGAAAAAAAATAAAAGTTTTTATCAATGAATTTTGTGAACCATGTACAGAACCTTGTAATGGATGATTTGAGATTGATCTACAGTGTATGTGTAGAGTGTAACTAGTAGCTCTACTGTTAATAAATAAAGTTTCTTTGTTTTAAGGATTTTATCAATAAAACAAATCTAAATAGAATCAGATATTGTGGATTACAAATAGCATAAAGATCAAGTTAATTTGAGAACTCTACAAGCTACTGTATGTACTCAGTGACCTATAAAAATATACGTTACGTTTCTAGTCCATTTATAGGAATACTCAGAATAATTCTTATTTGGCTGAGTCTGAGTACGACTGAAATAATATGAGATTAACAGTTGCACTAATGCAATCTGTAGGCCTTTTAAATCAGAGATCTATGTACACAGCACAGATGGCAGTTCTGTGGTGTCATGTCACCAACAAAGCATCTTTGTTGCCTGGAGATAAATCATACAGGTGAGATCAAAGGTAAAGTGAGGCCTCTCCTGACCCATGTTTACACAATAACACTAGAATCATAATACAAAGTAAGCTATTATCAGAAAGGTGAGGTTCTGTACTGGATGAAAAAACTAACAAAAAAGAAAGAAGCAAAAACACAATCAAATATTTTTTACCATTAGAAAATTCCTCTAAAAATGGGTGGTTTCAACTAGGCAACAAAACTATGAACACTGCAAACACTACTGATGCTGTCCCCAAATGTCTATATTATATAGAGCCTTTAGCAGAAAGTAAAAATAATTATGATTGTTCATAAATAGAAATTGAACACTATGCCTGTATTTAATGTAAAATATATTGCAATTCCTCTGATGTAAATTCTTTTTAGTTTAGTATTTTCATTATCTAAAGCTTTAGGTATTGCATTAAACCGAAGTGATTTTTGTATTCTGTTAACATCATCCAGTTTAGTGCCTAAAACTTTAAACAATAAGCTAGTACTAAACTTCTCTCTGGAGAGGGAAACAGAGACATGGAGGGCTTTAAGGAGGGAGTTCCAGAGAATGGGAATGAGGCATCTGAAGGCTGTGTCACCAATGATGTGGTGAAGGGAGCGGGATCCACAAAAGGCCAGAGTCAGAGAACCAAATGGTGCAGGAGGATCTAAGACTAAGGAAGGCTGCAGAGATAGGATGAAGTGAGATCAGGGAGGAATTGAAGACAAAGATTTAAAATGTAATGTGTTGGGGGACAGGAAGCCAATATACATTAGCAGAAACAGGGGTGATGGGTGAATGCAACTCATTGTGGGACAGGATATGGGCAGCTGAGTTTTGGACAAATTGGAGACTATAGAGGGTGGAGGGTGGGAGGCTGCCCAGGAGGAGAGGAGTTGAGTTTACAGGTGACAAAAGCATGGATGAGGGTTTCAGCAGCAGAGGCGGAGTTAGGAACCAAGGCAGGCAATGCTATGGAAACAGAAATAATTCATCATAGTGCTGGATAGAATATAGGGTTTGAAGCTCACCTATGGGTTGAATGGGAAGCCCAGGTTTTGCATGGCTTGGTTCATTTTGAGTGAATGCAAGGGAGGCGGCTTGGATCAGCAGCAAGGGAGCAAAATTGATGATGGGAGCCAAAAACAATGGCTTTGGTCTTTCCACTGCACAGATGAAGGAAGTTGTGATTCATTTGTGACTTTTTGTGGGCAGGCAAGGAGTTCGTTATGAGGTCAAGAAAGATGGTGGAAAGATAGAGTTCCATGTCATGGGCATACAAGCTGACTCCATTTTGTGGATAATGTCAGCGAGGGGGAATATTTAAATGAGAAAGAGGAGGTGGCCAAGAATAGCCAAGTACCAGTATTACACTGATACCAATCTTGTAACCACACCATAAGAAAACAGACTGCAGCAAATCCTATTATATGACCATATATGATGACATCATCACTGAGCATCAAGGATATCAAAACGCATGCTCAGTAGTGCCTCCTGGTGTGGGTCATGTCATTCAGATGGTGTCAGTGGGAATAACCTGAACTTTCTTACTGCTTCAAACGTGGCACACCAATGTACCAATTCAAAATCGCTGGTCGGATGAACACGCAAGGGAGCACACAAGAGCAGGTTTAGCGGCATCTGAAATCATAGAATCATAGAAGTTTACAACATGGAAACAGGCCCTTCGGCCCAACATGTCCATGTCGCCCAGTTTATACCACTAAGCTAGTCCCAATTGCCTGCACTTGGCCCATATCCCTCTATACCCATCTTACCCATGTAACTGTCCAAATGCTTTTTAAAAGACAAAATTGTACCCGCCTCTACTACTGCCTCTGGCAGCTCGTTCCAGACACTCACCACCCTTTGAGTGAAAAAATTGCCCCTCTGGACCCTTTTGTATCTCTCCCCTCTCACCTTAAATCTATGTCCCCTCGTTATAGACTCCCTTACCTTTGGGAAAAGATTTTGACTATCTACCTTATCTATGCCCCTCATTATTTTATAGACTTCTATAAGATCACCCCTAAACCTCCTACTCTCCAGGGAAAAAAGTCTCAGTCTATCCAACCTCTCCCTATAAGTCAAACCATCAAGTCCCGGTAGCATCCCAGTAAATCTTTTCTGCACTCTTTCTAGTTTAATAATATCCTTTCTATAATAGGGTGACCAGAACTGTACACAGTATTCCAAGTGTGGCCTTACTAATGTCTTGTACAACTTCAACAAGACATCCCAACTCCTGTATTCAATGTTCTGACCAATGAAACCAAGCATGCTGAATGCCTTCTTCACCACCCTATCCACCTGTGACTCCACTTTCAAGGAGCTATGAACCTGTACTCCTAGATCTCTTTGTTCTATAACTCTCCCCAACGCCCTACCATTAACAGAGTAGGTCCTGGCCCGATTCGATCTACCAAAATGCATCACCTCACATTTATCTAAATTAAACTCCATCTGCCATTCATTGGCCCACTGGCCCAGTTTATCAAGATCCCGTTGCAATCCTAGATAACTTTCTTCACTGTCCACAATGCCACCAATCTTGGTGTCATCTGCAAACTTACTAACCATGCCTCCTAAATTCTCATCCAAATCATTAATATAAATAACAAATAACAGCGGACCCAGCACCGATCCCTGAGGCATACGGCTGGTCACAGGCCTCCAGTTTGAAAAACAACCCTCTACAACCACCCTCTGTCTTCTGTCGTCAATCCAATTTTGTATCCAATTGGCTACCTCACCTTGGATCCCGTGAGATTTAACCTTATGTAACAACCTACCATATTTTACATATTTTAATTAAAATTTTATAGAAACTAGTGTCAAATATTTTAAGCATTATAAAATTGTATCACGTTGTCTATTTCCTTTTAATTCACTTAAAATCATCTAAATCACCGACCAGTCGGTTTGAGTTCAGTTTTCGGCATTTCATTTGTTGAATGCTGTACCTATTTACAGTCTTAAGTTACAACTGTCATTTGAACGTTTTAACTAAAACGATTGTGGTGATGAAAGTACGCTCAAAATGAAATTGGCAGGTTCACAATTGCCGAATAAAAGCGGCCTCACGGTGCAATACAAGGATCATGTGAACCGCAGGTTTTTTTTTCTTTCCAAAAATCTAATCTCAGGACAATCAAAAACAGCATAATGTCCCTGTAATCGTGGGGGAAGTTCTTTAATGTTGCTGGCAGCACACCAGCAAGGTCTCGGGGTTATCCTGACTGTGCAAACTCCCACGGGAAAGGTAGAGACAGATTGCTCTTTTCCAAGTAACCAGCCAATTCTTGAAAGGTGTAACGTCAGGACTCCGCTGATAAGGCTCATCTTGCTGGTTAGAATGCGAGCTTCGAAAAGCTAATATCTGCTGATAGATTCCCTTTAGGCCGAATTCGTTTTAATCATTTACATTTATTGCAACAATTCATCGTCTTGTGATTAAGGACTAATGTAAATCAGCAGCCTTCATTTTCTCTCCGCCCATTTTATGTATGTTACATTGGGCACAAGTAGCAGTCACTGTAATTGAGAAAAAGCCAGCTCTAGGGTTTAGTTTGTCTGTTTGGAAAGGTAAACTGACAATGCAATGTGCTGTAGTGAAAACGAAAAAAGTAAGAATCAATTTTCTCAATGTAATGCATTACATTAGATTACATTTTCTTTTGTCTGTCTTTAACCTTTTTCAGTAATATGTTATAAATAATGCAAAGGGTCACAAATTTAAACAAATTAATTCCCAAATGCTTGATATAGAAAAAGACTTGCATTTAAATAGCACTTTATCATTTCTCAGAAACACCCAGAATTGCCTTTGAAATATGGCAAACATAGCATCCACTTTGAGTCCAGTATGATTTTGCAACTAGCTATGGGATGAATAACAAGTTGATCTGTTTTTGGTGGTGAATGCACATGGGCAAGGCTCTAGGAGAACCCCCTGCTCTTCTTCGAATGGTGCCTGGAATCTTTTTGGTGCATTACACTACAGGGTTCAATGACAGTTGGGGTTCTCGTGATCGTCCACCATTTCTCTGGGGTTTCTGCAGATCTTCTGCCCAAATTAAGATGGACAATTGGAAGAATCCCCGCAGACATTAATGGCATACACGTTTAGTTTAGTTTAGGGTTGCATAGGTGCCCATCATCGAGCCTCAGGGGCCATATTTAACTACAAATCAATATGCCCATCAATCTGTATATGTCTTAAGTTGCTAATACTAACAGATTTTGGTGTTCTGATTTAGGATTTGGTGTAAAGCAATTTTGGCTTTGCATGCCATGCTAAACTTGTGAACTGTGATTCAGGTTTGAAGGCCCAAACTGACTCAGTGTGAAACCAAGTGACACAGGGAGTCTCACATCACTTTGCACCAATGCTATGGTTAAGTAACGTAAATGCACTCTTTGCCATCCACTTGAACCACTGGAACAGTCAAATGAGGCTTAGTTTAAGGCCTCATCTGAAAATGATACTTCCCACAGTGCAGTACTCCCTTAATATTGAACCAAAGTAACGGCCTAGATTATGTGCTCAAGTCCTGGAGTGGGGGTTAATACACGACCTTCTGAACAGACAACAATATAAACGTTCCTGATTAGTCTATTGTTTTTCAACTCATACAAACATACTATTATATTGCAAGAGTATCCACAGTTTGTCTTTGTGGGCTGCAAAGGTGCACATCACAGAGCCTCAGGAGCCATATATAAATTCAAATCCATATTCCCCTTAATCTGCATATATCTCAAATTGCTGATCCTAGCAGATTTTGGTGTTCTGATTTATGATTTATCCACCAATGAGGCAACAGTGCTAAAACAGCCCTTTCTAAATCTCTCGGCTGGCGAAATTCAAACTGAAGGAACGAGCAAATGAGAAATAGAAGCTTAGGCCTGAGTTGTTGGAGTTGGAGGGCTGAAGACCTCAAGGGCTACAGGTTGGGAATCCTGCTACATCACATATCACAGATTGAAAGGAATGCCTGTTACAAATTATACGGTTTGAAAATACAGTTTACCTGTGCGATCGTAACACTGAAATATTATTTTATCCATCTTCCTCTGGATATCGACAAACCACCAGGAGATTGTCCCTGTCTGAAATCGAAAATGGCTTGGATCAGTAGAAATATCAGGATCCCCAAGCATTGCTCCAGCGATCAACTTCAGTCCCATAGCCACAGAAAACTTGAATAAGGATAACGAGTGACAACTTTTCTATTGACTTATTTGTCCATACAAGCAATGTTTATATCAAGCAAGCCACCCTGGTACAGTAGGAGTAGCTAATCAGAGATGATCACAGGGTGGTAGGTATTGATGAAATTAATGGAAGCTTCAAATTAATTACGGGATTTAGAAATCGAAACTTCTATTTGTGAACTTTGTTCATATCTTACAAAGTGGGAATAACGCCTCCCGTTATTATATTTAATCTATATCTACAAATTGTTCATAAAATATATCATTCTAATACTATATTCTAAAAAATCCGCTATTTACACAGTATAGTGTTTTATTAAATCTAATAGGTAAGGCTATGCTCGTTCAAAATTGTAATTGTAATCCTGTTACCGCAGCCTAACGTGAGGACTTCAGTTGCTATACTGAGAACATTTGGGGTTGTTTATTCAATAGAACTGAACCAGGAAATTATGAATAACTATGTGATTATAATTACTAAAGTCAAATCTAGCAGTAGAAACATTTTTTAAAAATAGAACATGGACGGCCACAAACGGTGCCTAGCTTGCCCATGCTTTGTTACACATTTCTCTTAATTTCTTCCTTTCTGCCCTTGCTCACTGAAAATCTTTTAATTATTTTTCTGGTCTACAAGTATTGCGTTATACAATCAAATATTACTTCACGAATTTTTCTAAAATAGTATAAAACTCTATAAAGAGAAAATAATGGAAATATGCATCAAAATTCAGACCGTAGAAATAAACATGTTAGATTCGTAACTAAAAATAACACACGATTGTAATCCAATATTCGAATTGGTACAAGTGGAAAACTTAGATTCTTTCGCGGTACTAGGTGTGTGCTCTTTGTCAATTACCAAGTGCCATGCTCCTGTTTCCATAAATACAGAATTACAATTATGCTTCATAGAAGCCCAACAAAATTCATATATATTTTAGGGGGAATGGTGGCTGGCATTTTACTGTAAACTATGGAAAGGTAATAATTGAAAGCGCCGCATTTCTAATCAATGCACTTTTAATATGTGTAGTACTTCGTCAAAAATGATTCAGATTTTGATTACTTCAGTAGCTGTTGGTTTGTGAAACAACTAGTGGACCAATAATTGACGGGGACCTGTTACCGGATCTCGTTATCTTCAGTGTTCCCACGTACTTTAGCGCTTACAATTGCTCGTAATTGCGTTCTTACTCTATTTGGAGCAACCTCACAACTTTCAATCAAGATATCAACATGAGAAAGGAGCGTAAGTAAACTGAGATGATTATATGAGTCTGATATGAGCAATTTAACAACAGCTGCCTTGACATTCCACTGCACTATAGGCATTTGAAAATACCGGTGATAATGATGTTGTAAATACCATTGGATGGAATTAGAACATTAGATAAAGGGAAAAGGCCACCTTGTCCATCCAGCTCGTTCCGAACATGAAGGCGATACAACACATCACTGTATTCAGAAATTCACTACAGTTAAAGTCGTCTCTATCTACGGAGATATATTTAATAGTTATAAGACCAGAAATAAATCTCTGGCGGGATCAATCAACTCACATCACAAACAACTCACATAGTTGGTTGTTCAAATGCGATCGAGGCATAATACATGTATTTAAAATGTGCTCTTCTGAAAAGAGAGTCAATTTTTAAAACGTGAGCAAATCAAACACTATTGTAAAATGAGATAATCGTTAACCTTTATTAGCTTATGGAATGGTAATGCAGTTTAATAAAATCGATCTCACTCCTTTGCCAATTGCTGTGATATAATTATAAAATGTACACTGTTAAAGCGGTATCATACCTTGGTTGAGACTATACACGATATTGACCTGCATTAATCATTCCAGAGATTAGTATCACTGGTTCTGATAGTAAGTGTGCGTACTGATTTCACAATATAACTAATAATGACTATTTTAGGTGTTTCCATTGTGACTGTAAATAGTACATCTGATGTTTTGGCTGATTCTACACCTATTAAACTGATTGTGCGTATCACTGCAGTTAACTTCCAAAAATCAGGTCCCACTGAATCATCACAGAGCATTCGAAACAGTTATAAATACTAACGGGCAAAGGTACCGGATAAAACCATAAATATTAATCAGGCTTTTATGATACCACGTTCTGAAAGTTAATCCAGTTTCTAAAAGTGGTTTCAGTTTGTATTTCAAATAATGTTCTAGTTTGTTTTCAAGGTTTCCCTACAAATTTAGCATCAGAAAACTCAAAAAATCCAATTACTATTTGTTACTACCCTAGACTAGTTATGTTGGTAGTTGATTTTTGTTCCAAGAAATCTCATTTCCCTCATGCGGGAAAATTAAATACCATCATAGTATTAAATGTTCTTTCGCTGTTCGTGTCCTTTTGCGTTGGCACTGACAGCTGATCAGGAGTTTGCTCTTCTCGGAGACGCTGCTCTGTCGTGTGTCAGTCGTGTGACAGTACTTTCAACACGATCGGCGCTCTCCACTGATTTCCTACAGCAAGCTTTAGAAAAAAAAATATTTGTACACCCAGACAATAATCAGTAAAAATGTGCCTGGAATCTCAAATACTGCTTAACCACTGTTACATGTGAACATTTCGAGCACCTTTTCATCAAAATGAAATTCAAGTGGACAGAAACATTTAATTGAAAAAAATAGAATTTAAAAATTCAATTTTATAAGCTTTCAGGGTGATGAAACTGCCCCCCAAAATTAGTATTACAGTTATTAGCCTCAAAGGTTGTCTGATGTAACTCTTAACAATTTGCAGAAATCAATTGACACCCTTATACTAACATAATATTTTGATACGGTTCTGCGTGTATACTTGACATTCTGCTTAAATTGTAATTTCCATCTGTCTTGCAATCCTACATATCCCGCAGCACTTTATCATCGAACCTTATCGATGTTTGATATAGGTACACACGTGTTTAGTCAATTGGTTTGCACACAGGCAATATGTAAACATCTTGGTGCACCTTTTTATTCTAACTTTACTTTTCTCACGGTTCTTGAAGGGAGCAGATGATGTGATGTATGAGATTAGCCCTGACCAGGTGCAAATCAGGTATAGAAAAACTGTGTACTCTGGATTTCAAAAGAGCTGAAGTGCTTGTTGGCAGGGAGGGACGCGCTTTGCTGGCGTTCTATGGGATTTGAGTGTGAGAAAATCAGTGAAGCGTTTGCAAAACAGCTTCAGAACCTGAGGCAAAACAACTTACCAGCCCACAAAATCCCAGCCAGAACTGTCTTTCTGCACACAGCAAAACAATCAAGTCAGGACGATCCAACGGACGCCTCCTAAAGTGCGCCCTGCCTTTTGTTGTTTCAAGAGTAAACATAAAACGTATATAACCGAAGACGTGTTGAATGGTATAGTACCAATCCCACACATTATTCCACCTGTAACCATCGTAAACTTGAACAATATTCGAAAGGTTCCACAAGCTGTGTGAGGACTTCACTGCCACGTGACTATTACACAGCGGCAATATAGAATTTATTTATGGAGGGCCATCCTTTTCAATAGGAATAGCCAAAAGATCAAACAATCCGCTATAAGAAATACGTTACATTTTACAAATGTTAATCATTTGATTTCCACGACAGAATGTAAGAGGCGATGAACGTTATATCTGATTTTGTTTTAAATGTGTACCAAAAATTTGAGGAAATACTGACAATATGTAGGTACTCGTGAAATGCATCAGATAACCCGTGACTCGTCAGGAATTGTACTTTGTCTAAATATTGTTGCCCGGTACAACAATATACAAACTATCCCTCAATAGAATCGCCATTGCAAATAACCTTTCCAGAGTGTCCGGTACAGTAATCGTATATCATTAGTGGTTTGTTTTGTAGGCTAGAAATCATTTCATTTGAAAAGGGTGTCATCACATCTTTCCGATTAGTGTAGTTACTGGTTCTCAGTATAGCGTTCGAGTCTCTGGTAGAGAAAGTACAGTATTTTAAATTAAAATAATTACTGAGCAGGAGAAAGGTCAATTTAAGAATTGAATAGAAACTTCTATGAACATTATTCAAAGTTTATGTTTCTGTTTTACTTAAATATGTACACCCTGACGATAAATGTTTAAATATAAATGCCACCTTTTAATGACTGTAAGGTTTGGTGTAGCACGTCATGCTTAGACAAATCGAATCCTACTTGTGATCCCGCGTATGTTTAAAGGAAAAATATTATTACCGTGCTGTAATGTCACAAAATGAATAAACATCCTGGTTTAACTTTGCTGCTGAACATCCGTTACAAACGAATTGATGAAAAACACATAATTTGCATTTTAAAAGGCCATTCCAAAAATGAAACTGATGAATGATTTATTCACCGAAATAGTTGACATTTCCGCTTTAAACTATTGAAACGGGATGAATAAGGCGGTGGCTGTTTCCTCGATCCGTATCTTTAATGACTGAGTCGCACAAGTTGTCTTGCTGGATGCCGGTTTATTAAAAGGTGCTCACGTTTCATCAGTAACCTTCACAAATCAAGTTCAAGCACCAGATTTTGAACATGTTCAGGCCAGTACAGCTTACAATTTAAGAATTGTAAGCTGTACTGGCCTGAGTACTCTATCCGTGCTGTATAACTCTATGACTCTATGAAGAATGGGAAATCATGTTAAAAAACCCGCCAATGCTGGAAATCTGTATTAAAAAATATAAAATGCCGAAAATACAGAAGGGTTGTCACATAAGAGAGATAAGCAGATGTTTAGAGTGTAGATACTGTCTTTATTTCTATTACTACATTGTTCAAAATTTCTTCAGATTTATACTTAATTATACAATTCTTCCGATTGACCTTTTACATCTTTTAATTTGATTCAAAATATCACACAACTATGACGATACTGTATCCGTGAAAATGCTGAAGTTATGCTGTGCAGCGTCTGTTTTTGTCTAGTGATGACGCAAAATACCTTAACAAAGCTGCTTCTAACAAAATGGAGCATTTCTAATATTGTCCCATCAGTTTCAGGTCTCATCTACTTGCTCTTCCTTTTGAAACTGTGTGTGGCGGGCGGGCGGGGGGAGGAATACATTCACAAAATATAAATACATCATAATAATGACGTCAAATTGTTTTTATTTATATAACCCGAAGAAACTTTGCCTGGAAAAGGTGACTATTCCCTTGGGCCAATGGCAACATAAAAAGTATAACGAATGTAACAGCCTTTGAAACTGCACACAACGCACTAGTAATCAATGCACGTCATGAAGAGCTGCACAGATATGAAAATAATCCATAACTAAGTGCTGATACTGTAGATACTGGCGTCTTCCGAGAACATAACCGGTGCAATCAACGCAAAAATGCTGACTGCAGCAGATTTCGAGGCGGGCAATTTGTTATGCTTGGCCGGGGACTTCAATTGCACCTTTAATGGGTTAACCGGCCGCCGAGCCCGGCAGTGACTTCATCAGCCGAACGTCAACCTTTAGTATGTGTCAAGAGCTGAGACCGAGCCTGACAAGACGCTTCTCTCCGCCGATCGCATTGCTTTACCCGGACGGGAGCTGCGACTGGTTGGCCGACTGCAGTATCTGATCGCAGCTTCTGCTGCACCGTGCCCTGCTGGTTGCTCGCCACGCGTCGAGGGGGTCCCCGGCAGCACGAGCAGTGAGAAGCAAATCCCCTCCCCCTCATCAAGTGCAGATTATGGCGCGTGAGGGCCATCGTTCTGCAGCTGCTGGTATCGCATCTTCACCCTTTTCCCAGTGTGCATACACCCCACAATCTCCCCCAGGCAGGGAGCGCCGCTAAATATTTACAATAAGCCTTCTCCGAGTCGCGGGGGGGAGTGGTTTTCCCAGGCTTTTACACAGCTGCTATTGCCCTCATCCTTCCTCCTCCCCCCCCCCCCCCCCCCCCAACAATAAAGCGCTTGGCACGTGCTCCCACCTGATAATGGAGCTCGCATGCCGACAGACGTCAAACCGCCTCGAGCTTGTGGAGCCCCGTTTCCCCACCACCACCCCTACCCCCTTTGATTGACAGCTCGCCCGGGCGATTGCAACACGTTTATTGGCCGCTCGCCCCGTCGCGTTGCAACCAATCGTGGCGCGCCGTCCACCACGAGCTGTAGCGTCGCGCCCCGGGGACGGGCTCGTGTGTGCTGCGCTCTGATTGGTCACAAGTTAGTGTGGGAAAGAAACTTTGAGAAGTTTCACACGAGCCGTTCGCGTGCAATCCCAGATATAAATACAGGCGGCCAGAGCTGATCTTTACACAGTGGCGATCTGCGTTCACATCACTAATAATAACACAACCAAAGCAATATATATATATATATATATATAAATAAAATAAAGTGCCCCGGCTGGCCTGGAAATAAACTCGCAGGTTACAAGACGTGGAGAGAAGACAAAACCTAAAAAGTTACCGATCGCAAGGAATCGTTTAAAACAAATCTGCTGGAATCTTGTATAAGAAAATGCCGGCAGATATAATGGAGAAATCGTCCTCTTCTCCTGTGGCTGCTACCCCAGCCAGTGTAAACGCTACACCAGATAAGCCAAAAACGGCTTCTGAAAATCGGAAGGTAAATACTTCTCCAATGTTGTATCTAGTTTTGTAGAAATCATACATAACATCAAAGACACAGATATGTTCCTGTTACTTAATGAAACACCCTTCTTTTTTCAGTCATCCAAACCAATCATGGAGAAGAGGCGCCGGGCTAGAATAAATGAAAGTTTAAGTCAACTTAAAACGCTGATCCTGGATGCGCTGAAGAAAGATGTAAGAATCTAGTCTAATCGTGTCTTTTAACTTTATGTGCGATGTCAGAAGACAGTGAATTAGCGCAGAGTGTGCGTGTCACTTCCCTTCATTTATACCAATTTTCTCCTTGTTTTACAGAGTTCGAGGCATTCAAAGTTAGAAAAAGCTGACATTCTCGAAATGACAGTGAAACATCTCCGAAATCTCCAGCGAGCCCAAATGACTGGTAAGTGTTTAATTCACAATTTATTGCTGTCTTCCGAACTTCCGTCTGTGGTCTCGCTGGTATTCGGTAACATTTTACTGACTTGGCGAAAGTTAGGGTTTCCCATGGTCTGGGTTATTTATAGATTCTAACTTGGCGACCGTTTCCGTACTAACTCCTCAGAATTAAATGGCCTTGTGCTAAATACTTTGAAACAATTTTCAGAACGGTTACTTATCAATTTGTTTCAAGTGTGACGCGCAGGTAAAGCCAAAAAGTTCTTACCGTTGAAATAGTTGTATGACTAATCAGTATTTGGAAAGACGTAATTCTCTAATGCGAATTAAATAAGTATAGTAAACTGTCTTATCAACCAGTGAATAAAACTGAGAGATATAGCAATCAAATGGAATGATTAATTTCTTTTTTTTTACATTTTAGCTGCTTTGAGTACAGATCCAACAGTTCTGGGCAAATACCGAGCCGGCTTCAGTGAGTGTATGAACGAAGTAACCCGATTCTTGTCCACCTGCGAAGGGGTTAACACAGAAGTCCGGACCAGACTCCTCAGTCATTTGGCAAACTGCATGTCTCAGATCAACGCAATGAACTACTCCCAACCGCCCCCCAGCCCAGCTGTGACCGGCGGATCCCACGCTGCTTTTGGACAGCCCTTGCACGTCCAGCTACCCGGATCAGGGGGCAGCGGCATGCCCCTGAATGGAGTCAACATGCCTTGCAAACTGGGTGCTGCTGACGCAATGCCCGCAGCAGCGGTTGCCGCTGCCACGAAAGTCTACGGCGGGTTCCAGCTTGTGCCAGCATCAGACGGCCAGTTTGCATTCCTCATTCCTAACACGGCTTTTGGACCCAGTGGACAGCTAACGGCAGGACCTATCATCCCCTTGTATGCCAATGCCAACGTGACTGCGTTGCCCTCCGCCATCTCCCCGGCCAGCAGGTCCCCTATACAACCGTCCGGGATTACCCCAGTGCCCGGCTTCCCGCTTCCACTCTCGGTTGCCACCACTGCTGTCAGTCCGGTTAGTGTGGGCGAACCATCAGATTCCTCAGATTCCGTCTGGAGACCCTGGTAACTGGGCCACTTCACGTAAAACAAGTGACTGGAAACTTTTTTTTAAAAGGACTCTTTTTAAAGTTCATTTCGTGTATAGAATTGTATAGCAATGTCGATATTATGCACTATATTTGTATATACTTAGAATGTTCATATCGGATTGCATTTGTCTTATCAAGATGTTCATTTTTCTATGATGTGATGAAATGCCAAAGATAAACTGAATGCTCTTAAAAGCTCCTTCCTTTTTGGAAGATTTATATTTGAAATAAAAAGAAAACTAACATTTGTATAGTTTATGTGTTTGCCTTTCTGTGAGTAGAACGCAAGCGGGAGAGGAGCTGTGAACGGTGTGTTAAAGACAAAAAGCATCCTCAATAAAAGGGGAGGAGGACGAGTTAAACAGTGCTCGTTTTGTAAACCCAGCAATCTTCATTTGGTATTTGGTGTGATAATCCGAATCAGAATGTGTCTGCAATATACCATCAGAATTAAACAAAGTTCAATGTTTTTTCTCTAAACACCAGCCTAGCACCTCTTCAGATTTTAAATTTGGCGCGTGATTTGACCTATTGTTGAGGAATGAGAAAAGGAGCCCTTAATTATGCGTGATCTTTGTGTGTAAACTCGACGATCAGATGTCGATAAACCTGTTCTTGGTATCGGGTTTCGCCTCTTACAAGCATCGGCCAGAAAAGGCAGTTTTAAACAGTCACAGATTCTGTAGGGAATTTGTTGAGTTCCTACCACAAAACTTGTTGTATTTTGTCTGGTAACGCAGGTGGTTGATCGTATACCCAGGTGGTGGGGGCAAGGAGAGACGAGACAAAGAGAGAAAAATGCGAATGAGACATTCTAGCATTTGCAGTCGGTTGAAACTCGCAGTTTTTTTAAAAGTTTGTTTTGTGTGAAAGTTACAAAAACAGGCTAATCTCTCTGAGGGTCCCAGGTGTTTAATGCGCTATTCATGTGGTTGAGCCAACAATACAATATAAAGTACGCGGGCGAGTCAACCCGATACTTAATCGTATTATTCCAGAAAGACTTGATCTCATCGTTGTGGCAAAGGTGCAGAACTATTTCAGGCTCCTGGTGGACAAGAATCTTGTCGATCAGAGAAAGAACAATCATTCTAAAGAAAACATGCCCCATTGTGTTACGGTTCATAAGGAGTGACTTTCTCATAGCTGCACAGTTATTACACTGAAACGTATTATGTTAAACACAACACCTGATTACACATAGACTGGTTTTAAGTCAGGAAATTCCCGGGATCATTACACACAGTGGTGTCAGGGCATGCAGGCTGCAGTAAAACGTTTTGATCCAAGTGGGTTTTGGGTGACCTTTACAGCTCTTTGAACAAATGCACATGTGGTCTGTGATGCTTCCTTTTGCTGAAGAGCTTCGGAGCTTTGAATTATCCCCAAAAGCCCCGACTTAGCAAGCAGCCTGCACGGCCTTAGCATATCAAATAAAAAAAACAGTTCTGAACCTGTTCACGTCTTGTTAAATGTATCTGAGGTAACTTTAGACTATTAAAGACACAGAATTACTTAAGATTTTTAAAATAAAGTTAATAAAAACATATGCGAACCTAACAACTACACGAAGCAAGATTACAGAATAATTCAATTGGCAGGTAAAACCAGACTCTGACTTTTCACTAGTTTGGTCAGTGTTGCAATCACATGGTTAAATTGGACATCATAAGTTGGTTGGAGGTTGTCATTAAAGTCAATTAACTTTTCCCACACTCCTTGCACATATGAAGTGTAGTCTTGCTTCTCTCTTGGCGCTAAGTGCTACCATATGGTGCAATCTATTTCTGCTTTTATTGTATTCGGACAGCAGCTTATGATTTAGCTGAGCTCGTACCAAGCCTTGGGCTTCACTGCGGCCAAGGTGGTTTGCAGGCAAAGCTTCTGGCAGGAAATGAATAGCTCCCAGATGACATCAGAAACCTGAAAGGTCGTGAGAAAGAAGCGAACCCTTTGCAGTCGGCATGTTGCCAGTCACTCGGAGAATGTTGGAGAGCGCGTTTCTGACACACGAGTTAGTCCTCCCGAAGGAGAGATTGCTTCTTGGTCCTAATGCCTGTCAGGATTTCATGGGGGATATCTCACAAGCTATGTTTCAGACACATTGTGCACTGTGTTCTGAGTTTCTACCTGAAACGATTAAATAACAGTATTGGAACATAATCTTCAATGAATTATAACTACGTTTTATATTTTTTTTCGAAGCACTGCATATTAAACTTTTAATGGGACCAAACAGATTTTTTCGACGTACACTAACTAGGAATTGCAAAGGTTCCTTTTTCAGTATCTCAAACTAAACCATATTATGAAACTCTTGAACGAAACCAACTCTCTCTCTCACATACACACACCCGGCCACACAGGTTACAAGTTGCTAATGGTAACCTGGCATATCACTGATGTTGCATTGTTTCATGCTAGAGACAATTATGAACACAAATGCTTGTTGAGTCTTTTCATGGATCTCTGATAAAAATGTCAATACTGTGATGGTTATAAATCTGTTAAGGAAAGTATAGGATCTTAAGACTGGAGTAGGTTAAAAAGGATATTGCATTATATTGACATCAATTACAACCTCAGTGCTTTTGCACTACCAATAGAATGAAATTGCTGTGACAATCCTTGTGAATGTGTGCAATGAAAAGACCAGACAAAATTGCCAATGGCCCATAATATAAATTATTCTGTCCAAAAAATGTAACAATTCTCAAAACTATTTTCACAAAGAAAGATTACTCAATGGATGAAAGTCCCTGAAGTAAAATAGCAACACAAGCACATTAAAATGTTGCATTTGTTCTGCTTAAAGATATATTCAATTTCACAACATTTTATTTCTATAACGTGTATGACTGTTTTACCATTTACAGTAGTATGTAATGAAATGCCACTGTAACACAAGGTAACCTGCTTTTGATATACTGGACAAATTGTGCTACTGAACTGCCAAAATCAATCTGCAAATATGCTCTCATACAAATGCCTTTGCAGGATATTTGGAGCAAGTTTGAATTGTGTTAACAATGCATAAGAGAAATTATCCTGTCCAAAGAATGTAACAACTGTCAAAACTATTTTCAGAAAGAAAGATTACTCACTACCTACTTTATGGAGGAAGAACAAAAGACAGAGACAGATTATGAAAATATTAATGTCACTTATGTAATTTAATGTAGTTTTAAATTTATTTCTAATTCAAGTAAAATCAGGATGTTTAATCTAAATGATGTGGTCTATCTGTAAATACAAGTTTAAATTAAAAGATGATAGTGGATACCCCTCTCTTTCCTTCATTCTCTATATTCTTTTCATCCAATTTTCTATCTTGTTTTTTTGAAGGTGATTTCTCACGCTGGAACCTGGCTCCAAAAGTATCAGCATCCATCTGGTACTGTGCACAACTGACAATTCTTTAGATGTGAGCCTAAACGGTGTGAGTTGGCAAGATAGTCAAGCACAGCATTATAGCTGAATCCAGTCCTGTCCTCACTGGACATCCACACCTGAGTACTTTCCAGCAAGGGTCCTGCATAACAATCAGGAGCAAGAAATTGATTAATTTTTCTCCTCCCCTTCTTAGGGACACTGTTGGCCAGGCTGAGATCAATTAATGTAGCACAGACCAGGGATCCAACCTGGGACCTTCCTGCTCTGTATGTCTGTGCGCCATATTACACCTTGCACTTATCTAGTAGGCTATCGGGTGCTACCATCCCTATCTCTGTTGACAAATGTGTAAATGTGTAAATGCAGAAATATGAGAGGAAGATTTCCTCTCTATGTCATGTATAGCAAATCATAAACACATTTACAACTTCACTACATATAGCACACAGAAGAAGTCTTCTCCATTTTTTTTCCAGTCCTATCTATTACTGTTAATGAAATTCAGGTTGCATTTGCAGATTATAGCTAACAACAATTCACATTTATATCGCCCTCATGTAGATGAACATCTCAGAGCATTTTTGTGGATGCCAAGCAGGAAATGAAGGAATTTAGGCAGGAAGACAGTTTTTTTTAAAGAAAGATTTGAAGGCAGGAAGAGAGTTAACAAGGTAAAGTGTTTTCAGAGAACTTCAGAGGCCAGGGCTGAAAGATTATCCTCTAAAAGTGGAGTGAATGGAGCTGGAGACAAGCAGCAATCCTGAATCAGAAGAATGGATAGTAGGCTGGGACATGGTTTGGGAGAAGGTTTCTCAAATAGGGTGAAGTGAGACCTTGAAAGGATTTAAAGACAAAAATTAGGAACTCAAATTTAATTCACTAGGTCACAAGGAGCCAGTAGAGCTTAGAAAGGGCAGTGGTGAATGAATATATGTGCGCTGGAGAGGATTAACTGCAGTTTGCGAAGGGTGGAGGTGGGAATTTCAGTGAGGAGAGGAATTGAGAAATCAATTCCAAGGCGATAAAGCCAGAGCTAAGGGGTTTAACAGCAATGGGGTGAAGTAAGCCCATAAGCAAGCACCATCCCAAAGGTGGGAGAAAACAATCTTGGTGAAGGACTGTATATGGGATTTAAAAGTTCAATTTGGGGTCAAACAGAATGCTAAAATTGTGCACCACTGTGTACTGCCTGAGCGGACAACTGTAAAAGATAAAGTCAAAGTCAGGGGCTTATAGGTGCTGTTGAGAATCATGCAAGATGGCTTCAATCTGATCAATGTTAAGCAGTTAAAAATTTAGTTCATCCAGGACTTGATGTTGGGCAGGCAGTTGGAAAATACAGCAACAGTCCTGGAGTCATTTCTGGTGACAAAGAAGTAGAATTGGTATACATGTAAAAGCTGACTCTGTGCTTACAGATGATGTTACTGGGGGTAATATGTAGTTGACAAATAGGAGGGAATCAAGAATGGGGCTATGTGGTACAACACAGATAATTGTGTGGGCATGTGAAAAGAAACCATTGGGGCAGATGAAGTAACTGGATTGAGATTAGTAGGAATGAGGCCCTGAGAAAGTTTTGCAGAGGTAGACCCTGGAGGAAAATGAGATGGTCAAACATTTTGAAGGAGACAGAGAAATAGAGAATAAATCTGATAAATAAATCATTGTCAACTTCATGAGTGCAACAGGACTAGATTTTTTTTTTCTTTCAATTAAGAGTAGGGGGTAAGTTTAATAGGCAATATATGTAATACAGAATGAAATAAGGTGAACAACATAGAAAATCAGATCATGGATTATACATGGTACTAATAATACAGGGTGAAGATTCAGAAAATCTGAACAATCCTAATGATATGGTTATATAGCATTTTGGAAGTCAGACCAGAACCAAAAACAGTCAAAATCTGACCTCTGAAATGCAGTATATTACGGCTGATTCATTGACTATGAATTAATATCAGTGTAAACCAGAACAGTTTACGTTTGGTTTCACACCAGAACCAATTTCAGCACATGCTCATAGAACCTCGCAGCACACCCTGTTGATTCATTCCCAGTAATAATGTTGTTACACTATTAGTTTAGTGTCAAATGTATGTTGTTTTGGTATAAATTCAACATTAACATCAAGTGTGACATTCTTCCAAAGTCAGTGTCCCTCTACCATCCATGGTCAGAGACTTTTTCTCAGCTTCAGTTTAATAGTTGGAGCTATCATAACGTTTTAAGAACTAATATGTAAAACATTGTCAAAATATCCTGAACTACAAATAAACTGGTCAATCTACTTGCAGCACAAGTCTGACCCTGCACTCCAGGTTGGTAGACTCATATTGGCAAGTAGACTTTAGGTATATACCAATAAATAGATTTCAGTGTGCATGTTTGAGCGAAGTGCACTGCACACACTGGGCTCTTCATTTTCCTCTGAAATTGGAACCACCATGGTGTGTGGAGTTATGGTACATATCTATTTGCACAGTGCTGATCTGGGTTTTAGAAGAGACTGGAGCACTGCTCCCATCAGTAGGCCCAAATCTGGAGAAATAAATACCACTTCAGTCATGCAACACCGGTGCAATTACATTGTTGTTACAGATATAATAGCACTATAAGGCACAATAGTTGCAGTTGAAGTGGAGCTTTGATGATTTAATTGCTGGTACAGTTATGAAAATCAAGAGCTTGATCCTGCCTTAACAAACTCCAAGGCAGACTTTCAAGCTATTACAATTATTCAGTACTCATGGGCACACTGAACAAAGGTTTCCTGCATGATTCAATTTTAGTCACTAATTCTATACCATAAATGTACTTAATTCATACAAAGAAATTTGGTTCACCTCACTCATCCAATGATAAATACTCGCAGTGTGTTGGCTTTTGAAGTGTATCTTTTTTTTCTATTTTGGCAGTCAGAACTAAACAACACAAGCTCAAATCTTTTGATCTGAAGTATACAATAATTCAATGGTCTAAACTAAAAAGAGGTGTAGAAAGAAGCATTCATGGATTGTTAATGTTTGCAAATAATTTTCTCCAGATTCCCTTCACTTTAAAATATTCCCAGAAAATACTTCCCCACCTTTCCATCACCAGTATGCATTACTTCTTGAGATACATATGAAGGAGAGTTTATTGTAACTATAGTAGTAATAATTACAAATCTTAAGTTAAATCATCTGAAGTTGCCTTCACTTCTACATATGCTTCCATCTGAAAGGATCTATTACCTATGTGTACATTTTTATCCTACATTGCACGACTGATTTAAGTTGGCCCATCAAATTGCAAATTATATACCCATGCATGAATGATACAAGTGATCTGTAGTTCAATTGCATTCAAGAATGCTCTCAAGCTTGAGTGGCTGAAACTTAACAAATGATAACCCAACGGATTGCAATGCTGATGGGAAAATCTGCATGTATTGCAACAATCAGGTAGTCTCAGACAAATTTTTGCTTCAGAAATTCAGAAGAGAAGAAACTCTCTATAATGTGCATAAGCTAAGGCATGAATATCATTAGTGCTCCAATAGTTCCAAACTTACACAAAGGGAAATTACGGGGACAGATGGATACTATTAAGCAATTTACACAATTTCCCAAAAGATTCATTTATAGAAACCATGGGATTACCTTCCACCCATGTAGGACTTTTGGCATACACTCAGATTAGCCTGGTGTCTCAGGTGAAGCCCACAGATACAAGTTTCTAAAATATTCATGCTGCCTTTATACTTCAGATATTCTGCATTGGTTTGATAGTGTAACCTGCTTTAGAAAGCTGTAAACTGGCAGCATATACTTAAACTGCCAGGTCTGCACCATTGTCAAACTGAGGAAAAAAATCGACTAATTTTTAATATTAGTAAAAAGCTCTTTACTAACATTAAAAACTTCAAGGTGGTGCAGCAGACAACTTCTTTTAAATGTAAAAGTTTGCTTTACATTTATTGCAGTCAGTATGAAACCGAAGCAGCATGAGACTATGTCCTGGAGGTGCCCAAATCAAACCTGAGCCTGGTTTAACATTAGTAAGGATACATTTCTACTGACACTTTCACATTGAAGCAAAGTGCACCGATACAAAAATGGCCATGTGACTCAGGAGTCTGATCCTGATCTGATTCCTGAGTGTACTAAAGCCAACTGGGTTGAGACCCTTACAAGGAGGTAGTCTCATTAACACTTGGGGTTTACACCAGGCACAGCATAACTTCTGCCAGTGCAAAATTGTATTTTAAAAGTGTCCAGGTGATCCACGGGGCTTCCTGTGGATTTTATAAACTAATTTTACAATGTTTATAGTTTAAGAATAAGATGGGCACTCCCACCCAAATGCTTACATCATTTAAAAATTAGTCAGCTGGAAAGCAGAATCTTGCATGTGTCCAAGTACACATTCCCAGAGCTCCTCTGTCATTGATGTCAGAGCTACTTCAAGCAACGCGCAGTCTGAAGTATTACATAGAATTACATAGAATGTACAGCACAGAAACAGGCCATTCGGCCCAACAGGTCCATGCTGCTGTTTATGCTCCACATGAGCGTCCTCCCTCCCAACTTCATCTAACCTGATCAGCATACCCTTCTATTCTTTTCTCCCTCATGTGTTTATCTATCTTCCCCTTAAATGCATCTACGCTAGTCGCCTCAGCTACTCTTTGTGGTAGCCAGTTCCACATTCTATCCACTCTCTGGGTAAAGAAGTTTCTCCTGAATTCCCTATTGGATTTATTAGTGACTATTTTATATTTATGGCCCCTAGTTCTAGTCTCCCCCACAAGTGGAAATATTGCTACGTCTACCCTATCAAACCCATTCATGAACTTAAGGACCTCTATCAGGAGGTCCATCAGCTACACATTTGTCTCAAAAATATCAATCTGAGATGGGTAGCTGCAGTGTAAGTGAAGCTATACAATGCACATTTTGCATTGGTTCAAGGCTTTAATAAGCTCTGTATAACCAGCCAATTTGGAGGGAATTAAATTATAAGATAACTAAATTTTAGTAAATTTACAATTGTGTTAGCAATTTTTCTCTGTTTGATATCATTGTGTTCAATTTGAGCGATCAAATTTGAGGCACGTACTGTACCATATTCTTAGCAAAATAAGCTGCAATACCCAAGTAATTCATGTCATATTTTAGTCATTTGAAAGACAAAAAACACAGGGAATGGCATCAGATTTGCGTCAGTTTACTTTGTATCCTTGAGAGGTGACCATGATCTATATTTGTAAATTGCGTCTTTGTTCCTAATTATAAATCTAAGAAAACTGCAAGGACTATCATACTCTCCCAGCGCCAGATCTATCACACTTGGGTTTGACAAAGATCATACGTTATGCGATAGCATTTGACGCTAGGACCCAGCGGAAGCCCGAGGGGCTGCCGGCGGTAGGTTGAACACACGAAGCCAACGCGCCCTCCATGCGGCCGGATGCCGCCTGGTGACAAAGTCCAGACAGGAGCTGAGCTCAGGCAACAAGCAGACAAGGGGTCTGATCGCAATCACACAGATCCTACACAGTGCAGACACTTTGAGAACCGTGCACTGTGCACCTAACAGCAGTAAGATTGCTGCACAGAAATTTAAGTACAAAACTGCTTCCGACAAGCAAGAATTTAAGGATTGTGAGATGAATTAAACACGTTTTAAGGTGACATTCCACACAATTACCCAGATTACCGATGGATTTTAAAACATTTGATAGACAAGTCATTTCTGGCAAGGGTTACATGAGAGTTTGATCCACCGCGAAAGCATAAAGCACAGCCACCAGGCTGGCACATCCCTCAAACACTGTGCCAGTAGGCGCGATCCAATTTATACCACATTACAAGCTCAGCACTCCTGGCATAACTCACCCCACAAATCCCCTTGCCTGAATTTCCCCTGTTATTATTTAATGTGCACTGGCCGTTTCATGTTATGTATCATTTAGTGCCCATTGGAGCACGTCCATAGATTGGCGCGGACACAAGTATATTCCGGAAATTCTTATTTCAGTTCTGCAAATCCTTAAAAGTAACAGCTTGAATTGCTCTTGTTTTACTTGTGGCTGCCTGTGCGTATATTTTGAACAATTATATACACCAGTAATAGATTAAACCAAACAAATCTCTCCACCGTAGTAGTTCTGGGTTTTGTCTGCCCCATCGAGGAATGAAACAGTAAAAGGAGGACCATTATTACACTTTTTAACGCGATGCATAAATAAATCTTTACAAATATAAAAGACAAGCGTCCTTTGTTCATAATTTGCTTCTATTTTGGTAATGAAGTGACTATTTATATGTCTGTACAGTTTTAAAATCAGTTATTTTCTGTATTATTCCATAAATTAGTCGAGACAGTAAACAGCGCACCGGATGGAATTTTGTTAAATATATATACACACAAATACAGATGGCAATTTTTGAATGGTTCAATATAAATATGTGCTGGCGAACTGTAACTCCCCCCCGCCCCATGTAATCTTTTGGTTTGACATCTCCAATAATCAAGAGATGTAAGGCAAAAACTCTAATAAATAATGACAGTTTAGTGTCTATTTTTATGCTAATTCCTATTTCATTGGGAGAACCCCCCTTCGACATATCTTGGTGCGCGCACTGTTATTTAAAATCAGTTGAAGTCCCAACAATAAACTTTGCCATAACGGTATTCAACGATTTCCAAGCTGTAAAGTGCAGCAGGTGTGCGAGCTGCAAACGACACCATCTCCCCTCAGACAGTACGCCACACTGGTGAAATCTATTAGCTGCTTGTGGTATATTTTTTGTTCTATTCCCACGGTTGGAGTTGTTACAGATCTAATTATAGAAGCGGGAGAGTTCCCGCCAGCTGGGCAAGTAATAAAGTCTCAGCCTTCGGGAAAGAGATAAAGCTTGAACACAGGCTGGTATATCCAAGGTAACCCAGTGAGCTGGCTGTCAATAGCCACGGTAAACAATGGCTGATCAACAGCAACAAACTCTCATTTCTACACTGAAATTTAAAGACAGGTTACAAAAAGTTCATTTCTTAACACATATAATTACACATATATGTATTGTTCATAGAATAAGCACTGAGATGTAATCATTTATTTTTCCATAGATATCAAATAAATTGAGGTTTATTTCCTTAAAAAGTGCTTTTCTAACTTATCTAAATTCAAAACTATACTCTATATATTTTTAATTTCTGCGCCGAGGCAACTTAAAAACTGTCAATTGGCGATGTTTTTTTACGCTATAACATTATAATGGACTATCTATGATAAAATAGATAATTTTGCAGGATATTAAATGTTTATATATAAACTGTTCATGGGCTTATTCTCCGGTTTGTTTCAAAGTACATATAAATTGTAAATGATCTTTTGTTACTAATACAGGTAATTATCACTAGGTGGCGATATATTCCTTACATCGAGTTGTTCAAGGCTTTTTGTACTTTTCTTGCATTACGAGTATATTAAACTGTTTTTTAAAATTCTAATTGGTTTACCATTTTCTCAATGTATTCATATCCAATTTATCCTGGGTCATTTTCCTATCAGTGGCTTCCCCCTTTCAACAATTAGTTTTTATTTCTATTAGGTCCATTCCAGCTAACCTTGAACGTGCATTACCAGATAGGCGGGAGATGGAAGCACTTTACACAAAGGGTTCAGATTACAGAGCAAATTTTCACCATTTTGTCGATATAATGTAACTTCTCCATCCCCATTGTGTAATTGCTTTGTAACTCCCTCCTGCAAAGCTATTATATTTTATAAAACAGTTAAAAATTAATAAGATTGTGTCATTTTACACCATAAATGTATAAAGTTCCTTCTCATTCTCTTTTAAAGCAGAGAAAAAAGAAGTCAGTTTATATTTGGCCTTTCACCCTATGGAATAAAAACAATGTTACTGCATAGTTAGCTACAGAACAGCAATTCATTACCCACTTACAGCTCTTTGGCTGCAAGGTGAAAACATTTGAACTGTTAGATCCCTAAATATTAGTGTTACAGAATTGCTCATGGAGCTACTTGAAACATTTAACTAGATGATTCAGAAATGTGAAAATATTGATGAAAACCAGCTCGAGATGTTATTCTAACATAAACTGAAAACCATAGCATTGCTTTCAGTACAACGTTTGCATTTCAGAGCAAAATGTAGAACCCACTTTAAATGCATTTGTGAAATAACCCTCAGTCAAATATTTGAGGCTCTAACAGAATAAATAGGTCAAGCATCTTCTAAAATGAGGCGATAACCACCTCACACGTGACTGTGGGACTATAAATATTCACACAATGTATACACCATTAATAGTTCAACAGAAGAATGTCTGATGAGGCCCAAAGGGTGGAAGTGGGAGCCACCTGGGGGTCCAGGCCAGGATTGTGGTCTAGAACCCTGACGGAAATGACCAGATTTAAAAGCAATTATTTTAAAGTAGCCCTCTTTGTAAGAGGTGCTGCCCCCCCCACCCCCTGCCCAGCACTACTCAGCCAGAATTCTGAGGCCCCTAACATGGTACTTACCCTAGATTCACCCCAGTGTTTTAGGATCCTGCCATTCCCATGCAAAATAGAGAACAATTCCCTAACCCTGGAGACGTCTTTGGTGAGCCGATCTCAACTCTTATGTCAGGATCTGCCCCTCCCTTTATGGATCTTCAGAACCAATATTACTTGTTGGCTTACTTGTTGGGTCTACCCCTTGCCTAATAGATAGGACTGAACCCTAGATATGTTGTTGGCAGATAACAAATGGAAAGGTGCTAGCTAAATTAAAAGGGCTTAAGGTAGAAAAAGCAGCAGGGTGAGATATAATTCATCTTAGAGTACTGAGGTCTTGGTGATACCGGAAGATTTTTTCAATAGCTCATTGAGATCTGGGGTAATGCCAGAGGAATGGAGAAACACATGGTCCCCTTATTCAAAAGTAAATGCTGTGGTACTATAGACCAGTTTGTCTAAACTCTGTAGTGGGAAGGATAATGGGAAGTATCATAAGGGATGCTATAAATGAACATTTAGAAGTTACAGGTAAATGTAAGGGATATCCAAAACAGCTTCAGAAAACGAGGTCATGTATGACAAATCTAATCCACTTTTTTAAAAAGGCGATCTAGAACAGTGACCTAGGAGATCTGGCAGACATCATCTACTTGGATTTTGAAAAAGCTTTCGATAAGCTGCAGCATGTGCGTTTGTGTACCAAAATGAGGTCTTTTGATGTGTATGGGAGGGGATAGGTTAAATGGGAAGATGAATAACAAATTGGCTAAGGGTCTACAAAGTGAGGATTTAAAGGGGTAGCTTCCCAATGGAGCCTGATTATGACTGAGGTGCTGCAGAATTTGGTCCCCTTCATTGGTGATCTGGATGAGGGCATTGGCAGCACAGTAATTACATTTGAGGATGACCCCCAATTGTGTAGCAGATTCAGGACCTTACAAAAGGGAAATACATTGCAAATGGTCTGAGATAGATTGGGGAAGTGGGCTCAAGATTGGCAAACGGTCAGACAAGTGTATAGTACTTAATAAGTACATGGAATATAACATGAGTAGGTGCAAGTTAAAGGTAGCAGAGCAGGAGAAAGCTTTGATAGTGATCATTGATTACTCCCTCAAAGTATGTCTATGCGGTGTCAGGAAGCCTTGGTCAAGACAAATAGGGTCATGGGCTGTGTTTCTTAGACTATTTCATTACAAAAGTAGGACCACAATAATAGGGTTACACAAAGCTTTTGTACAAGCTCATTTGGAGTGCTGTGTCCCATTTTGGTTTCCCCACCTCAGGAAGGATAGTGTGACTCTGGAGAAGATGCACTGAAGGACAGCAAGGATGACCCCTGACCTGAGAGCATTAAGCTATGCAGATAGACTTGATGCTTCGTGTTTGTGCTTGCTGGGGAGACACAGACTTAGAGAGGATCTGATTCAGATATTTAACATTATTAAAGGTGAGGTCAATATAAAAGTAGACAGTGTGTTTTCGATGATGGAGATAGGTAGGACTTGGAGCACCCATATAAACTAAAGATGCAGAGAGTGAGGCCAGTGGTATGAAAGTTTTGCTTTACCCAGAGGGCGATTGATCTGTGGAAGAGGATTCCAGAAGACGTAGTGAAGACTGATTCTTTACAGTTTGTCAAGAAGGCCGTCTGGACTTCTGGAAAAAAGAGGCGATCACAGCATATGGCAGGTGAGAGCAAATCATTATGGATAATAATGATTAGGTTTGGGACCACTTGTGGCTTGTATAATCATCCATGGGGGAGGGGAGTTTGGAAAGGAAATTTTGGACAGAGAACTCATGAATTGGTCACAGGTGAGGGATGGAATGATTGTTATATGGAGATGAAATTAGCCAAAGATGGGAGCTAGATGGGCTTATGTTGTCCGTGATACATAAACATTATTATACAGAAAATTTCACAGCCCAGCCTGAGTCTGTCCTTGCCCGACAACCTGCAGGCACTTGCCAGCAGGGATCATTGGATAATTATCAGGAGCAGGAAACTGGCTGATTATTGCCTTCATAGCCCAGGGACACTGAGGTTGCAGCATACCAACTGGCATCCAGCTGAGAACAACTAACTCAGTAAAACCCACAGATATGTTCTGTGTGACTTAGATTAAAGATAAGGATAAAAAACCAAACCAAAACCTAGATAGTGACACAGTTCAATTCCACATTTGACTGGTTGTTCCGCAGTAGAATTAATGCTGTTCAGCAACAGAAAGTAGCCAAATTGCTACTTTAATATAATGATATTCTAACTACAATAATGTACTGCAAGGTGTGCTCTTCTTTAACTTTGGCAAATCAAGGTCTGTTATATCATTTGACTTCACATCATACAAAAACTATTATTAACCCAATTAACATTATTCTAAAAAGCTCCCCTACTGTTCAAAATTATTAGAAATTCCTTTATTGGTATTTAATAAGAAAGGGTGATATTTTAAATTTGCATTTATACATACATTATTTTGTACTTAAATATTTGAATGCATACATGGGTGTGTCAATGGAAAGCCAAGCAAGCTTATGCCAATTTTTTTTTTCCCGATTACTGGTCAGTCACTAACAATTATGAACCAAGGGAAAATGTTGGTGGGAGTGAGGGGGGGCGAGTATTTTGACAGTAGAAGATGAAATAACAAGATGCAGTATGGTTGTGTGAGAATATTGGGCAACTAAGGCATGAAGGCTGGACTGGAGAAAAAATTTCACTGGAAATTATTAAAGAGAATGACTTTGAATAAAAATAAGTGATTTAATTGTTTAAAAATAGACATATTAAGGGAGGAGACTCTAACATGACCTATGACACAGTGGGTTGGTGCACCAAATGTCGTCCCATAGATTGGTAGGGAATGGATTTGTGTCTGTGACTGCCACACAGTGAGCTCCTGTTATTCACAACAGCATCAACAACAGACACTGGGTGAAAGCCAATACCTCCCAATCAGGGAGGAAGACATTCACAAGGCAAATCATCTCAAGTCATTTTAGCATATTTCTTAGTTGCTGGTTTTCTCTTCCTCTCAACTGAAGAATAGTCTGGGGTATATAGTCAAATGACAATGTTGCCGAGGGGCAGCACGTGGATGAGAAATAGGAGGGGGCCAAGGATAGATCCTGGGGGGACTCCAGAGGTAATGGTGCGGGAGTGGGAAAAAAAGCCATTGCAGGAGGTTCTCTAGCTATGACTGGGTAGATAGGAATGGAACCAGATGAGGCCAGTCCCACCCAGATAGACAATGGAGGAGAGGCTTTGGATGAGGATGGTGTGGTCAACCGTGTCAAAGGCTGCAAACAGGTCGAGAAGGAGAAGGGAGGATAGTTCGCCACTGTGATAATCGCATAGGGTGTCATTTATGACTATGATAAGGGCAGTTTCAGTGCTGTGGCAGTGGTGGAAATCTGATTGAACACGGAGTTGCAGGAAAGATGGGCATGGATTTGGGAGGTGACAATACGTTCAAGGACTTTGAAGAGGAAGAAGAGGTTGGAGATCATCGATATTGTGCATAGGCTCCCTGGCAGGCAGATCAATGTATTGAGCAGTTGGTGGTGCACAGTCAATAGTCTTCTATAGGCTGGACCTTTGAAATCTGCTTCTGTGCTCTCTGCAACAGGGCTAGAGACCTGTGCCTTTCTATCCCCCTGGCCTTACTACTGCGCGCTTGTGCTCGGTAAAACTCCCAGTGCAGGTCCCTCAAACAGAGCCCCTAAACTGTGCAGGCTGCCAATTTCGGAACTGGTACCTGCAAGGGTATGGTCGATTGATGCTGTGTTTTCAGGAGATCTATCCTCCTCGTCCTCTGCTCCAACTGGGCCTGTGACTTATGATGGACCTGGAAAGAGAAGAGAGGGAGAAGTTAGTGGCAAGGGTTAGTAAAGACAGCTGAGTGGCAGCTCAAAGCAGCACCACTTTGTCATGCAGAATGTGTGGGGGAGAGGGTTCAGTGAGGAAAAATAGAGGATAAAATGGACAAACACCAAGTCAAGCATATCCGCCAGTCTCACCAGTTTCAATGTTCCTGACCCGCCCTCTGCCCACTACTTCAATTGCATCCTCTGCCATTGGGAACAGTACTTGTAGGGATTGGCTCTCCTTCTGTCCTCATCTTCTCCCTGGTATTGGTTGCCAATCTGTCCTGCAAGAAGAAAGGGACTGTGTTAGTGTGTAGCCTGTTGAAAGATTGTGAAGATGTGTGTGTCAGGGTTAAATAGAATGGACGGTACATGAAAGATGCCACAGATGGGGAAATGAAGGGAGCAATTGTGGAAACAATAGCAGGTACAGAGTGTGCAACTAGTCGCAGAAGGAGGTTCAGTGAAGTGTGCTGCTGTGATTGGAGGACAGTGATGGGAAGTGGGGGAGGGGAGGCTTATGAGTGCTGGGGCTACAGGTGGTGCAGGGCTAAGCAAAGAGTAGGAGAGATGTGAGTAGGAGTCTTACCTTGGCAGTGCTGGTCAGATCATTTATTTTTTGTGGCATTGCAGCCAGGTCCTAGGTCTATACTCTTTGCATTGACCTGCTTTGGCAATGGTGCTGGGCTATTTGCCTTGGAACCCTTCTCCCATTGGCTAGAAACAGTACCTCCTTCCTCCTGGTGCTCTCCTCCACAAGGACCTCCACAATGATGTTATAAATCATGGCATCCTTGTAGCAATCGTTCTGCCTGCCATCTTCACTTTGCAATGCCGAATCAAAATCAACACTGCCCAAGTGCCCCTCCCCTTTAAAAAGTGCAGGTTACCTTTAAACAGCAACACCAATGCCTGATTTGCCTCTCCCAATTGATAAGCCGTCAATAAACAGTGCGAGTAGTGCTAACAGCTTGCCAATCATAATCAAATGAGGCACGAGCACAAATTTGGCTCGTGCCTCTTGCTGATATCATTGGGCGTATGGAGTGTTCGCACTGCTGTTTTCGGTGCAATTGAATTTCTTCCCCAATGAAACCAATTAGGGACAATTTTTTGAATAATTTTGTTAATGGTCAGAAATTTATTTGGATAAACTTTATCACTTTTTAGTTCCTTACACAATTCCCTGATATTGAACCTATTTGTCTCAGTGATTAAGGAGCTACATTGTCTATCTTGATGTAAATATACAAAGATCAAGAATACCGTTGCTCTTTGGTGTATGCTAGCATCGTGCTTTTTAAAACATAACAGAACAACAAACCACAGGTGTAACTGTTTGCAACGGTTTGTCTTGGTAAAATCTAAACATTAAATCTATCAAGTATATGAACCTGTCCATACTGGGATAACTGCAAGCAGAAATAGGTCACACCATCGTTGATAGAAATCTTCAAATATGAACGCTGTAAACCGATGATCTCTTCCTTGCAGCCCACATAAAGATTAACATCTATTTGTTTCTAAGGCAAATTCTAAGGTATCAAGAGAAGCTTATCTCAACGCTGCATTATCAGAACATCCAGTTAAACAATCATCAGATCTTACCATAAGCAGTATAAAGCATGAACTCTCTCAGGTCTGTTTTCCCTTTTATTTTTTAACTCCTTCAGCGCTCACGGCTAAACAAATCATGTTTGTATTACTGTTTTAGTCAATGTGCCTGACACCCTGTGCATTTAGAATTAGCTAGGAAACTTGCATTGATTTTCTCAGCTGTTTCTAACACATTAAAAATATAGAGCAAAGTTTTACTTTTATGTAATATAGCAGTGAAAGCAGCAGAATTTTTAATAATTGGTGAAGCTACATTTGAAATATCGTGTGCAATTTTAGCAAGCTAGCTTTTAAAAAAAGCATTGCAGAGAGCCAGAAAAGAATGTCAGGAATGATTTGGTGATTTAGGGCTTTAAGTTATGAAGACAGAGTCACAGATCTGAATTTGTTTTCAATGGAGACCGGACATGATTTAATGAAAGGCAATAATCATGTTATTTAATTTGATTATTTAATTTCATTGTAATAGAACTAGAGGACATGAGAACATAATTAACAAGTCTTAAGTAAAAGGTTGTAAGAATAGACAGCAATTATTAAATGTTCTATGGAACAGAATGGTTCCCTGTACTGCTGGGACTATGGATTAGTCACCTGCGGAATCCAACTGATCAGAGCTGTAAATATATTTGTAAAGTTAAATTAATATCCTGGACCTTTGCTCAATTACCTTTGGGAGCTGGGGAAAAAATGACAGATCTTTACCTGTTTAGAAAGCCATTTGTGGTTGGTTACCTCTCAGGAGATTGAGCAGGTTGGGTAGAGCCATTTTAGAGTAAATCAGATGCTGTCTCTAAGGGAACGCGATTGACGGACCAATGGATTTTCCTTGTTCCAAACCTTCTGCTTTTATGAAAGTGAAGCTACACGAGGGATAGTAATTGAGCTAAAACAAATTCATCTGTGCTAGCTTTATGGTGATGTATGTTTTATGGCTAGTTTTAGGCACGTGCCTTCACAATGGTAGTTGAGAGCTACTTTTTATACTGAGGACTTAAGGTGCGATCAGCTAATTTGGCACAGACTGGGAATTGAAACTGGGTTTTTTTGGTCTATATGGCTCTATGTACTGTGGTCTTTTGTTCTATATGGCTCATCTTACACAAGTTTTCACCAACCAGGCCATCAGGTGAAGCAATACACACATGTTGTGCGGTTACACTGTGACCATCGGTGGAAAAAAAAAACCTCCCTCCACTACCGCACTTATTCCAGCAAGATCTCAATTGCCACACTCGAAAACTATGGTGCTTTGCTGCTAGCATGACTACATCTAGCAGAAATATCACTGGATCTTTAAACTGCTGCAGGCCTTTAAGCTGCACATGATTTCCCACTCACTGTTGGTAAACTCCGAATAAGAGGCGATAGTCACGCCTGGAGCTCTCCCATACAATGCAAGATAGGCTGTAAATAGAGGTGACTTTGGTACACTAATTATCAGACGCATGCTGAGATTGCACTGCCTGACATACACTCATCTGGAAGGCCCAAACAAATATTCAAAGCTATTATGTTTATAGTGCCAAATTAGATCTAAATCAGCCAATTTATTTCATTGTTCAGTTGCTGTTTGTTGGTTTAAAGCTGATTTAAGTGGCCTACCAAATTGGCCTAGTCGACAAGTCTTGCTGTTTATTTTTTTTACAATGAGAAAGCATTTCAATCTGGTATTTATTTGCATTACTTTGCTAAAAATTGCAATTTAATTTGCATTTGTTAGAAAATGAAAATATTATTCATCTGGAAGAAAGCAAAAGATTATAATCTATAATGAAATACAAATGCAAAACATACTTTTAAAACTGTAATTAGTAATTGTTTAAAGAAAAGGAGACAAAGAATCCAAGTGGCTAAACAAAGTAAGGATTCGAAGCTACCTTCCATTTAAGATATCACTCTGTATCATGCTTAACTAAGGAGGAATATTTACAAGAATGGAACAATTTTTCCATTTGGTGTTTTGATCTATAATTTAAAGTATTGGATTGGTCTCATGTTACATCTATGCAACTAAATGTACATATTGACTCATGGGCCTAGGTTTCCCTCCCTTTGGTGGGAGCAGGAATACCATCATCCCAGGTGATTCTGCCATGGGCTTATTGCAATTTCTTTCCAGGTCCCTTAATTGCTATGTAGGGTGGGTTTAAAGCAGTAGGACTGCTCCTGATATGTTTACCACTGCTGAAAGGGAGAGAGGGAAATATACTTTAAAAGTAAAAAGCAAAAGCTCATTAGAGGATCACTTTTCTGCAAGAATAGCCGAAGCAGCATCAGCCTTGGGGATGTCAGCAGCTGGAAGGGCTCCTGAATTCTTGGACTCATTCCTGAAGGTCTTTTTTGCAGAAATCAGGGCCAGAAGAGGAAGATTGTTGGGCACTAATGGCAGGAAGCCCCATAAGTGGGCAGTGCAAATTGTTTGGAGGGAGATGGCAGAGGCAGTCAGTCTATCTCCACGCCCCAAGATATGCCACACAATGCTGGAAGAGGTTCAATGATCTCACAAGGGTTGCTGAGGTAAGCAAAAGCACTCTTGTCAATAACACATGTTCTATCACTCAGACTAATGTGACAAAGATCACTAGATGCTGCCTGGAAGGATCCCTCACAAAGAAATTCAAGGCAGTGGTGATCTTGACTGGTTCACACAGTGCTATTCTCCTGGTGGAAGTAGGCTGCAGGTCTTCAGCCAGCAGTTGACATGGGGGGGGGGGGGGTGGAGGGGTGGTGGGAAGTGAAGCCCTCTGTGGCACCGTCAAAAGAAATCTAAGTAAGATCTTCTTGAGATGTAGATCCTGGTGAGTGGGTATGAGCGCATAGGGAAGAGACACCTTTTATGAAGCCTGACTCTAAGAGCCTCCAATCTAGTCGCTTCCATATCCTCATCCTCCTCCTCATCATAGCATAAGAATAGAGGGATTTTCCTTGGGAAAGCCATGTCCCCAGTGCAAAACAACACTTTAAGCAGACCTGTGTGAAACTAGCAGCAAAATTGCTGACTGAATCTCCAAAGTACTAAGGAGATTGTATGCAAGGAAAGTAACCCAACCTCCAGTAACAGCACACAAAATGGCCTCAATGTGATATCCGCCTCGGAAATCCCTTCTCGTAGTTCCTATCGCCACTTATATAATGGTGGTAATTATTTGGGATGGAAATTGGGGGAAATGGGTTGATGGGATAAGGCACATCCTCTTGAATCCATTTACATGAGATGGATTGGATTCCTGGCAGGCCTTAATTCCGGTATTTTTCTGAAGGATAATTCAGGTGCAGGTTTTTGCATCGGATTTGAGGCGGTCATTTCTAAGAACCCATTTTACTCCATTTATCCGCCTCAAAACGGGCAGTAAGTTGAAGGAAAATCCAGGCCACGTTGTTTAAGTGAAGAAGAAACACAGTTATGTAACTAGCTGAACAACTGCAACCATTTTCAACAAAACGATTGAATTTATAACAATAAAGACATAACACAATTTCTTTCTGCTTCCTTTGCTTTCATTTATTCAAATATTTACATATATGTTTGGCAATAGCTGCAAGAAGCATCTCGATCAATTACAATGGAAGAGGAAGTGCCAGCAAACAAAACCAGACCCTGAGAAAGTCAAATAGAAAAACCACAAGCAAGTGCTTTTGGGGCTGTAGTTATTAAGTCTTTGCCAAACAGTTGATTTGTGCTTAAGCTGCTTGAACTATTACTCTTTCAGAAACATTAATATAATGAAGATGAACAATTCTCACTGAAGGTTCAGCCTTGTGTAAACGACTCCTCCCAAATATATTAAGGTTCCCATAGACCAAACTTACGCCTGCAGATGCCTGACACATGCCAAAAGTTTTTAATTTCCTTGCTTGCATCAGTGTTACAGTTTAAACATTTAACATACAATACACATCTATTTCTACAACAATAAAGTGCAAATGCTAAATCAATTTAAAAAATGGGGAAGACTGAATTTTTGTGCTCTTGTAGCTGATGGATGTCAATACTAGGAAATGTTCCTACTTTTGGCACCAATTATCAGGCACTCCCAAGTTAGGTTTGCACAGCCAGCTACAGAGTAAAGTTTGCTGTACTCTGCTCCAACATTGTACTTTAGCTGCAACTCACTCATGCCTGAACAAATATGACATTTCCATGTCCTAAATTAGCCAACCTTGTGGCCTCCCTGAATGAGAATGTAAGCTAATGCAGAGTTATGAGCAATTTTCTACTGTGGACATACAATCACCAGAATCGCAGGGGGGGGAAGAGATCACGGGGGGAAGATCTTGAGGAAGGGATATTGCAGAGGGGTGAGATTGCGGGGGTTGGGGGGGGGGGGGAAGAGATCGCAGGGGGAGAGATCGCGGGGAGATGGTTGGATCGCGGGGGGGGCATCGGATTGTGGGGAGGGATGCCTATCGCGGCAGGTTAGCTTGGGGGGCTGGGGGGAATTACTCCTGCTCCTCCTGGCACTCAAGCAGTGCTATAAAAAGCACTTACATGCTGGATTCGGCCCTCTCACCTCCCTTCAGCTGCCAGGTTTCCTGAGCCCTGGGAAACCCAGCCCGCAGCCGTTAAACCTGAAAGGCTGCTAAAATCTGAGGCACACAACCTCTTTAACATATTTAAATTTCTGACCTACCTCTCGAGAGCAGGTTACTTGCCCATCCCCCCAACCCGCCCTGGTTAGACCAGAAGTAGGTGTGTTTGCAGTGGGTTGTGGTCGGGTTTCAGATTTTTAAGAACTTAACTACCTCCCCACCATTAACCAGCCCCCCTGCACACCCCCCCGACTCCTGCCCATCCTGGGAGGTTAAAACTCCCCCCAAAAGAGTCCATGGTGTACGTATGTGCGAGCCTCATTTCATTCATTCATTTGTGGAGATTATTAAAGTTATTATTAACCCACACTGAATCTGAGTGGTTGATTTTAATCCTATCCTCAAGTTAAAATCCCCCAAGTCAGTTACCTGCTCTGGAGCCCTCAGGAGATGACCTGCCAAGATTTTCACCATGGGCGGCAAGGCCACCTGCCCAAAGCCGTCGAGGTCCTTTTTAGCATATGCATGTTGGATCCCGATGATGTCATTAGGATCCAACTGCAATTTTTACTAGAATGCCTGAAGGAGAAATGGCAGTGAGTTTCCCACCAGGCCTACCCAGTAAGGAAACGGATTGGGGCCAGAACAAGCTCGTAAAGGTAAGTTGAATTTTTAAAACATTTCCTTGTGGGTCCAGGAAGGAAATCTTAGACCTCCTGTAACACCATCACGCCCCACCCCTGAGCCATTTTGTTCTGCTGGGGTATTTGAGGTTTCATGAGTCTTTGTGCAAGTTGTTCTTACTTTTTTTTTGCCCAAGCATCATTACTGGCACCAATGGATTTCCTAATAGGAATCCTCCGAGTTGACGTGTTCAAAAAGAGAGGAGCACAGAGGGATGCCAGGCTGATCAGGGTGCCCGAGAATAGCTTTGTTCCCCCCTCCCACCAGCACACACAAACCTGCACCTGCAGAAAGAGGGGATACCTTGCTTTGGCAGATGTAGTGTTGGGTGGACGTTTTGCCTCCCAAAGAAAGCTGCATCAGCAGGCTCGCAGTGGCGTCACTACAATATATGAAAGCCTGACCAGACGTTATTCTGGATGGTTCTTCAGAAGTGTCCCAATCATGGCATGTCATGCTTTAAGTGCTACAGCTTGAAATAAGTCATGCCATGATGATCAAAGGCCAGCATTGCCTGATTGATGGCACCCACCAAAAGCACTGGTCTGCACTGCAGTCCTGAGGGTGAGGGAGTTGGCATTCAGTGCCAGTACCACCTCCCTCCAGATGGCATGAGGTACATACTTGGCAAGATTAGTGGCACCCTCACCCAGGAGTCTGTGCTTCCTGCCTTTAATCTCCCCAGGACGGCTTGCAGGGTTGCATCTGGGTGTTCTTCTCCTGTATGGGGCCATACCCTGCTGCCCCCTGTGTCCAGATGGTCCTTATGTGGTCATAATTCTGTACATGTGTACTAAAAGTATTGCTAAGATGAGCAGTGAAGTTATTGGAGAGTGAAGTGAAAAAGCCAAACATTGTTCCTCTCTTACGTGTATGGACCCATGTCTATACCCTTCTATTGTGTGCTGCCTTGTCCTGCATGTAGATAAGTTGTTTTGAGATACAGACGGAAAGAAAGAAAGGAAAAGAAAGCAAAAACTTACATTTACATTGATGTAGCACAGACAGTGTCATGAAGCTGCCTGCTCTCAAGGCCAACCTTTTGGACACTAAATCATTCAGCTAGGTTGACTACAAGGATTTTTTTGCGTGAGTCCCCTTTAAGACTTTTTGGTGGCTACAATTGGCTTATACAGTTGTTTACTGTGTTTCTCCCACACTGAAGTACGGCCATTCATGGTGAGCATCAGTGCCCTCATTTTCTCATTGCAGCACTGCACAGGTCAACTTTCTATTACTGATTAGTATGGTTGAGCTCAAATTCATTTAAATTTGTTCTGAGGACAAACTCTGTGGCAAGCCTCCTTGTGACAGGTAGTAGACATTCCAAAGAGTGCTTTCTGTTTACCTCAGCCACATTCTTCAGGCTAGCCTCATATCTTTCCAGGCCCATGGATTCTGGGTACAGCAATCACCGTCTCCGCAATCCGTTAGTTAGCCCACTGTCCAGAGGTAAAGAGCATAATTTACTACAAAAAACAGCAGCATTGGGGGTTAATGAACAGGCTTTCATACTCCCCAAAACTTTAATAAATAGCCCACCAACAGCAATTTCTAGGCAGTAGTGGTTGAAATTTTCTCACGGTCCAGCCAAGCAGCCAACATTGTTTCTCGTTGATTAATAGTAATACCGCTGGCATGTAGATAAAAAGCAGCTCTGTGCAACAAATAACCAAACCATCTCAATCACATTTTTACCTCATATCCTTGTAAACACTCTGAAAATGCATCCACTAAACATGGTAATGTTAGAGTTATACAGTTCTTAAGGCTAAGAAAAAAAAGTGCATGCATGAGTTTGATTCGATTTTACTACTTTGTCTTATGTTACATATCAGTTTTATTTGAAACTGTTAAAATGTAATAAAGAATACCACCAGCATGGTAGTCTGCCTGTAACTATTGTATGTGTGCATTCCCCTATCTAGATTAAAGGCAAAATAATTCCTTTCTGAGATTGAGTTTCAGAGTTGTAGCCCTTAATGGAAATATCAAAGGTCCACACGAGGAGGAGAGAAATACTTGGAAGATGTTTAACAGCCATCACATCATGAATTACATGTTTAAAGTCCTAGTGGACACTTTTGCCAGGGATTTAACTTTTAGAGAAGCAGACAAAAATACCATTAAAAGAACATCAAGGTTTTTCCCCTTCTTCAGCACAGACCAATATCACAATCCATTTATGCTGGGAAATCACATTCAGTTCAAACCACAGTGGTACATTTAATTATAACCTAGGATATTTTGCATTCCATGTATAAACTCAATACAATATAAATTTATAAGAACTGCATAGTGCTCTTAACTTTAGCACAAATCAAAAATCATAAATTACGAACCGTACAAATAGCAACAGCATAGTTTTATGGAATTCATGGAAATTATCTGAAATCCTATTGTTTGTGAAAATATGGTGAACACAAACTGGTGAAATGTTTTCCATGAAAGTAATGCAAAACATTGCTTTTAATAAAATATTGAATTATAGCCTCATACCTCATGCCTCTTAATTATGTTTGAATGTAAAACTTCAGTGACCAATGAAAACAATTCAGTAGCATAGAGCTTACCCAGTTTGAAAGGTGGCATTGTGTACAGATGTGTGCTTGAACTCTGACCTGCAGTACTGTCAACATAAGAAGGCGCGGGCACCCACTGAAAATCTGAAGGAATAAGACAGCCATTTATTTACAGAGTAATGAACGGAGGAACTCTGAACTTAGGAACACTCAAATAATATTAGTGAACACTGAGGACATCATTTAAAAGCTACGGGCAAGCTTAGATTAGGATGGAAAGTTCTACTTAAAGACAAATCATTGAGGACTCAGTACAGCAACAGGCAGGAGGAGGTTTCAAAAGCTTTCTTTGAAGAAGAAAGGAGCGATTTGTAGAGTGAATCATACAGTGTGGACCGGCAAATAGGACATGGCTATAAGAAGATGGGAAACAGTGATTCTCCATTAGAAAGATTTTAAGTAAAACAATTTACCAGTTTATAAGCCAAACAGTTGTCTTTAGGATCTGAATATGAAATTCAGGAGGAAAGTGTAGAAGGGTTTGAGGACCTCATAGATTGTCAACAACTTCATGCTGAAAATAATATTTGAAAAGAGAAAAAGTAGGTTAACATTTTGGGTAGAGACCTTTCATCAGACTGAACAAAAAGCTGCTTTTTGGATCTTTCAAAATGAAGAGGGAAGGAAAGAACAACATGGGAAAAATTACAAGTCAAATCTGCTAACTACTATGCTGATTTACCTGTTTACCTCTCTCTCCTCCTTTAAGACTCTCATTAAAACCTACCTCTTTGACCAAGCTTTTGGTCACCTGTATTAATATCTCCTTATGTGGCTCGGTGTCAAAATTTGTGCCTTGGGACGTTTTACTATGGTAAAGGTACTATTTAAATGCAAGCTGTTGTTGTTGTTTATTTCCAGCATTTTCTGTTTTAATTTCAGATTTCAATATTTGCATTTGCAATGTTTTTTTCTCTTTAAGAACTCCAGACTGTTGACTTGAAAATATCTCTTTCAAGAAGCAATAGACTGCCTCCCATTTCTTAAGGTGTAGTTTCCAAACAGAATTCCTCAATAGTTCTAGAAAACAATTGAAATGAGCAGAGAAGGCTATGATTGTTCCAGTGTCACAGAAGGAGATGCTGCTGAAAGGCTCTGTTACAAAAGGGAACAAAGAAATGTTGGGAACTGTGCAACCTTTCACTGTCTAATTGAGAAGACTGTGGATGGAGAAAGAAGTTGGAAAATTTATAAATTATATACTTCCTCCTCAGTTCAACAAGACCTCCAAAGTTAAGCTTGTACAGTGTACTAGGAAACCCAGGAACTCAAGTGATTTCCAGGGATTCCATAACTTTAAGACACATTTTTGCAAGAAGAATATTGCACTTTTTGTTAGTGCATCAACTAACATTTAAACAAAACATGTTGAAATTGGCAGCTGAATATATTCAGCTCCGTACTTAGCAAAGGTATTTAAAGGAGCAGCAACGATACAGCACAACACTGCATTTGTATAGTGCCTTTAGAAAAATGTCCCAAAGCACTGCACAGAGGCGAAATCAAGAAAATGGACACCCAGCCAAAGAAGGAGATATTAAGTGAGGTGACCAAAACCTGATGAGCTTCCAACCACATATCCACTCCATCACCAAGACCGCTTATTTCCACCTCCATAACATCGCCCGTCTCCATCCCTGTCTCAGCTCACTTGCTGCTGAAACCCCCACCCATGCCTTTGTTACCTCTAGACTTGACTATTCCAATCTCCTGGCCGACCTCCCATCTTCCACTCTTCATAAACTTGAGCTTATCCAAAACTTTACTGCCCATATCCTAACTCGCACCAAATCCCATTTACCCAGCACCCCTGCGATCATTGACTTACATTGGCTCCCGTTCCAGCAATGCCTCGATTTTAAAATTCACATCCTTGTTTTCAAATCCCTCCATGGCCTCACCCCTCCCTACCTCTGTAACCTCCTCCAGCCCTACAACCCTCCAAGATCTCTGCGCACCTCTAATTCTTGTCTCTTGTGCATCCCCGATTTTAATCACTCAACCATTGGCGGTCGTGCCTTCAGCTGCCTAGTTCCTAAGCTCTGGAATTCCCTCCCTAAACCTTTCCGCCTCTCTACTTTTCTCTCCTCCTTTAAAATGCTCCATAAAACCTACCTCTTTGACCAAGCTTTTGGTCACCTGTCCTAATATCGCCTTATGTGGCTCAATGTCAAATATTCTTTGATAATGCTCCTGTGAAGCCTCTTGGCACATTTTACTACATTAAAGGCGCTATATATATCCAACCTTGTGAATAGCTGCAGAGGCTTCTAATAGTTCTACCACCACATCTCCCCTCCCTGCTGTGAGGCTCTGTCGGTATCTTCCACTTTTCCCACTCTGCTCACTGGCTACTTCGATCATGTCTTCCCACCACATGCAGGCTGCATGATGTACCCCTCCCCAGCACTCAAATTCTAGTCACTGCTCAATATACATTGCAATTAATGCAACTGGCAGGCAGTGCTATTTAAGTTTATGGTGAACTGTGTTCACGGGTCCCTGGCAGGGGCTCCATACCTGGCCGGCCCCTGGCATGGGCCCCATAGGCACATGCATTACAGTGGCCTTGGACATAGAGGTGGAAGCGGGCAAGGTTATGGAGGTGGAAGTAGGCAGTCTTTGTGATGGAGAGGATATGGGGTCGGAGGTTCAGCTGATGTTCGAACAGTCTGGTTCAGCCTGGACAGTGGGCTGGGAAGGGGATGGAGTCGGTGGCAAGGGAACGGAGTTTGTGGTAGGGGCTGAAGACAATGGCTTTGGTCTTTTCTATGTTTAGGTGGAAGAACTTGTGGCTCATCCAAGACTAGATGTTGGAGAAGCAAATGCTGAAATTGTGACTGATGCTACTTCTCTTTTCAATTGTCTGCCCTTTGTGTCTTACACAAATGGCCAATCTTCATGTGTGTGAATCTGAGTATCAGCAGGCTATTCAACTATGGGGAGCATTTTGGCCAAACCGCATCTTGTCTTCACTTGATGCTCACATATTGCACTTTCCAACAGAGGACACTAAATAGCAATTAGGGCTGGAGTCCTGGAAGAATTTTCCCCTCGCACTTCTGGGGTGGCAGGTCAATTGCTGCAACAGCTGGAATCAACTAACTCAGAATTGGCTGGGAATGGAACCAGGTGTTTGTCAGTTAGAACCACAACATATGGTGCATTTATCCACTGACTCAATGAAGGAGCTTCTTAACACTTAGACTCTATAGCTGAATGTTAAAACAATGTTCAAAGAGCAATTGTTTTACTGATGTCTTGGATTGTTTGATTGGAAGATTTATAGGTGGTGTTAAATCAGCAAATTTTATTGGAAAATCTCTCTAATATAATTTTGCTCTGGTTTAGGGATGAATTATCTGAGTAAACAATTCCTGTATGAACAGGGAGTAATATGGAAAATAACAATATTGAAAAGTGATTATGATCCAATTGATTCATGTTAATATCATTGCAAGGTATTTGTTACTTTTTATAATTGATTCTGTCAACTTTTATTCAGCTCTTTGTCATTATTTTGTGCTCGTGGTGGCTCTCAGTGAGAACACCAACTACAAGAATGCCCCGTGATATTGGTACGTGGTGATCTTCACACGGATGGATTATTGATTCTGTCAATCTTACTGTAAGCTTATCGCTTAACAATGCAACATTTTCCCTAAATTACAGCTGTGACTACACTTCAAAAGTACTTCATTGACTGTGAAATGCTTTCGGATGTCCTGAAATCATGAAAGTTGCTATATAAATGCAAGTTCTTTCTTCTTTAACAATTGATTACTGGGAAAGTTCTACATTACAAAATATTAGATAAACCCAAAGGTCTACTTAAAATTCAGAAGAATGAGCTCAATGTCAAGACTAAGTAATGCAGCCGAACTCCTATGAAAAGGGGCATCATCATAGTTTCGGGACTTTGGGTGGAGGGTTCTTGAAAGAACCAAGATAACTTGCTCTGAAAACCTAAATTGAGAACCATATCAACTGCCTGTGAAAGTTTGTGGTGCAGTAGATGTTGTATCTCTTATAGTGATGGCAACAGTGACATAGTTTCCACGTTTAGATTTTGATTTTGTCATATTTAACTAACAAGTGGGCAACATGATCATTGACTTAGTAATGTTGTCACATTACCAATTGCATTATTGCACATTTATGTTTACAATCCTGATACCATACAAGGCACTTCAAAGGGCAATGCCATTGCTTCAAAAATATCATGATTTTGTCAAAAAAAATAACAGTAGAAAATAACTTCAATGATTATCTTGCAGAGGAGAAATAAAAACACGTCAGGCTAGAAATTTGGCCGCCTAGCGCATATTGTTTCAGCGCTACACGGCCTCCAGAAGTGCCAAGATGGCGCTTTGGCTGCACACGCATGTTTCCAGCGTGACGTGTGCCGGAAGCCATCTTGGTATAGGTATTAGCGTATGCGCAAATACCAAACGCCAGAAGCATGTAAAGTAAGGAGAAAACGGCTTCAATCAGTGTGCAACGCTGATTGAAAGTGATAGACACCATTTTGGAACTTAACGCTCAACTCAACGCTCAGCCTTAACCATGACCATCTGAACATGTCTTAGAGCGCCTGGAGGTCCCCCACCAGCACTATTTAAAGGGACCATGCAGGATTTACAGGTTAGTTGCTGGATTATTGCTTCTGGCTGCCGATACATTTGTGACTGTTTTTGGAGGTCTCCTATACTTGAATACTAGGGCGCGGAGACGCAGCCAAATATTTAGAGCCAGGGCGTGCAGGAATGATGTTAGGAAACGCTGCTACACACAAAGGGTGGTAGAAGATCGGAACGTTCTTCTGCAAACAGCAGCTGATGCTAGCTCGATTGTGGATTCTAAACCTGAGATTGATAGATTTCTGTGAACCAAGGGTATTAAGGCATATGGGGCTAAGGCGGATATATGGGGTTAGGTCACAGGTCCACCATGATCTCATTGAATGGCGGAACAGGCTCGAGGGGCTAAGTGCCACTGCCACTTGCTGCCTCCTGTTATGCGCCACCTTCTCCTGCAAGCAAGCGGGATGTGTGTCTGGGTCATGTGCCTGTCATGGTTGAATAGTTGCCAGTGTGTGTGGCCTGTGAGTTGTGTGTGGGCAGCTTCCAATAGTCGTAATATGTAAGGGTGAGAGAAGCATCTGATTGGAAGAGTTGAGTACTGATGGAAAGAGTTTGTTGGTGTGTGGGTACTGGGGGAAATGTAGTGCGTGGAACTAGTGGTGCAGTTGGTAGGAGATGCCACTTGACAGTTGACTTCACTCACCTTGACCACTAGTGTCAAAGCATTGAACTTTTTCATGCACTGCATCCCGCTGCTTTCCACTGCCTTTTGGGTGTCTGTCTGGAGGGCCTCTTGCCCCCCCCCCCCGCCCCCCCCGCAGATATAGGATGTCCCTCCTTCTGTCCACCTCTCGCACCAAGGCCTCTAGTGCATTAGCAGAGAACACCTTGGTGCGAGAGGTACAAACTCAGATCAGCAGATTGTGGCAGCCTGGCATGCAGATTGAGGATATGGGATTTAGAAGTGTGCAACCTTTATTCAATGTTTTAACATAACTCATCAGTTTGTAAACATAGGGGCAGGACCTGCATCTGTGTTTCACATGTGCGATGTCTGATCTCAATTCAGACTCTGTGCAGATAGCAGACTGTTATTTTCAAGATTTCAAGAGACAGCCTGCCATTTAGAGAGTGAGCCTCCCGCTGCTGGTGGAAAGTGCAAATTGCATTGAATCCTCGGTCAACGCTGATTTCCAACGCAGCTTGAAGGTAAGTCCACAGGCCTGACGAAAGTCTCGTCCTACCTGCGCAGGAAACACCGAGCGCAGGTTAATAGTGGATCGCGCTACCCGCGCCCGGTTTTTGGGATTATCCATTTCAACCCGCATCGTTTTTCTTGAGCCTGACTACTACTACTACTACTACTACTACTACTACTACTACTACTACAACAACAACAACAACTTGCATTTATATAGCACCTTTAACATTGTAAAACATTCCAAGGTGCTTGTAAAATGTCCCACGATTAAGATGACCGTTATGTATCATCCAACACTTTTCAGCTCTTTCCAGCACTTTTTTAATAATAAGTTTAAGCACCTTATTATCTTTTTTTTATAATGGTAGTTAGCTTATCTATACTCTTCTCCTTTATTTGCTGTTTTCCCTCCATTTCTGTTTTGTTCAGTCCTATAATGAGGCACTCATATCTTCCTTTTTAAAAGTATGACAAAGAACCTTTACACGAAATATTAACTTGTATTTTTTACTTCAAATTCTTTGTATTTAGGGTATTTTCCATTTTTATTTCAAAATTCTAGCATTTTCTTTCTTTTGTCCCTTATCATGAGCCCTCTCATTACAGTTAAACACTCAGTACCACTTTGTCTCTTTAATTTCTATCTTTGTAAATTTTGATTGTGTGATGTCTTTCATCAGTTCATTAATAGTAAAGAAATGCAGGATAATGTCACTTATTAATATCGATAACCATATAAAATGTATAATTTTTAGATGTAATGTCATAGATACTGTAAAGTGCGACTGATACAAGCCATACATTTAGGAGAAAAATATGTCCTGACCTACCTGTCTGAGCAATGTTTTGGTTATGTACTAGGGAAGAAATAAGAAATCAAGGACATAAATAGTCTTATCCCATAGGCACATTGTCACAGTGTGTTGAAGGCAATGAAAGAAATTTTAATGTTCTAGTTATCATTCAAACTCATGGCTTCTGCGACAGCTCCACTCATTTGAAGTCAGCAGGGTACATTGCCTAGTTAGACTGGTGGATTCTGCTCTGGGGGGTTTGACTAAAGGCTGACACTGAAGTCAAGCTTTTAAAAACTCAGAAGGCTGCGAGGACAGTCAGGTTTTGTTAAACAAAAAGCTGTAAAAGCCTTTGCTGAGGCAAAGAGGTTAGAAATGCTGGAGGATGACAAGAATCATCTTGTTTAAGTCAAGTAAGATGGCCCACTAATGTGGGGAAGTATGGTGTGTTCTTTATTTTGTATCATAATGCAACAATAAATTGTAGTGATTGAAATAAGTTAATCTTATCATAACTGTTGCTCTGTATGTTCATTTGCTGTGAAATAAATTAGCTCAAGAATTCACATCTAGCCTCACCTCATCAAGTGTTTGCTCAGCCCACTGTCAGTGAAATACACAACTATCTGATTTAGGTCACAAGGGGGTATTATTGTTACGCCCCCTGGATTATGCTATGGTACCAGTAGATACAGGTCAATGCGAGTCAGCTCCCATAAAAAATTAGATTCTCCGACCACTTATAGGAGCAACTGATGCAACTGAACCCGAGAAAGCGTCTATGACAAACCTGAAATTGTGACACTCATATTGCACATACAATCTACAACAAGTTGAAAGCAACAAAAAAATTACATTTGATGGTCCATTAAAATAATGAAAGACATTGATTGAATGAATGCAATGATGTCACAAGTAGTTATTCATTTAACAGGATTAGTTGTACCTAAACTATCTGTAGGACTGGATATTTGCAATCTCATAAAAGCAGAAATCAGTGAAACTTTAAAAGCAATGGAATGTTGTAAATTTGTTACTGGTTTTCCATGGTTTACGTAGGAGTGGCAAGTGATTTACAGTGATTTATGATTCTCTGAATCTCCCCAAGCTAACTACTAAGTAGTAATTATGTGGTTATTCTTGAAATAAGTGGTCTGCTTGAAAATTTGATTTCCATTGATCTAAACTGTTCATTTACATTTTCCATTCTGGTAGTTTACCAAGGCATTGCAACTTGCTGCTCTCTTTGTTTTGTTAAAAAATAACTTTCTGAACAGTCAATTCTTTCACATGGGTTTATTCACTGTTCTTTTAATTGCAAGTAGTTAAAGAAACAGGCCCTTATTATTTGTTAACTAGAACACTGTATAAATAAAAATAAATTACAGCACTGTGGTACTTGGAAGATTAAAAAGTGTAAAACAAGAGCTGGCTCTACATAAGAACATAAGAAACAGGAGCAGGATTAGGCCATTCGGCCCCTCGAGCCTGCTCCGCCATTTAATAAGATCATGGCTGATCTTCGACTCAACTCCACTTTCCTGCCCGATCCCCATATCTCTTGATTAATTATTACTTGATCTGGAATTAGAATTAGAGTTTGAATTTTTACCTAAGCCATTCAGAGGTGATGTCAGGAAGCACATCTTCACTCAAAGGGAAGTGGAAATCTGGAACTCTCTCCCCCAAAAATCTGTTGAGGCTAGGTCAATTGAAAATTTCGTAACCGAGCTTGATAGAATTTTGTTAGACGTGGGTATTGAGGGGGTGAATGGAGTTAAGGTACAGATTAGCCATGATCTATTTGAATGGCGGAACAGGCTCGAAGGACTGAATGGCCCACTGTTCCAACATTCCTATATCTGCGCTAACCTTTGATGGATTATTTTGTTTCAATCGTCTTCCCTGAAAGTGAGCTGCCATGGACATGACACATACACAAATTTCCACCCCAGAGAACATGTAACAAATTTCCTCAATGTTTCTGCAAGTACATCATTGGCACTGAGTCACACAGAAAAGGAAAGTCCCATAGTTGATCACTAGTCTGCGTTCAGTTATCTAGTTTTGTCAGAGTGGCAGTGCGAGCACCACAATTAGGCTCTGCATCCTTCAGCTCGACAGGGGATAAAGAAAAATGAGCCACTTCTGATCAACAACAAGAGGGGTAGTAGATAGTGCACGCATATGAATTTCAGGTGAGGATAGGATAGTCAAATAGCCTGCTGACAACTTACTATGTTGGCTCACGTGTGAAGAATCACCATAAGGATGAGGAAGTGGAGAGTTGCTGGCATCTGCAGAATAAGTACCTCAGCAAGAATCAATACCTTCAGGAAAAGATGGAAAAAAATTGAGGGGAGAGGAACACTGCGCTAAGGGTACTGCTTTTCATTTCCGTTCCATCATTTCTGTGAAAAATTCTTTCTGACTTCAGAAAAATTGCATCAAATTCTCCCTCTTACTCCAACACGTCCTGTTCCGGATACTATACATTTAAATGATTCCACATCAAAAAAACAACAAAATAGCCTAATTCTTACCACTAGCCACACAGAAACAAAGACACTTGAATTCTGATTACCAGTTTACCCTAACTGCAAATGAACCTCAAAACAGCAGCTTTGTGAATCCCACGTTTACACGTAATCAAAGTAATGTTACATTTTAGTGTACCGTGGTCAGGTGCTGTGCCAGAGGTGGGAAAGATGGAAAATCAGCATGCAAGTAACTCTGGCCCATTTTTATATACCTCTTAGCAGTTGGTTACAGGGGAACATCATTTGTCCACCCTCTCAGCCTGGGGGATTCAAAAATAAGTATCCCTGTAAGCATCAGACCTCAACAGTAGCTGCTGAATTTAAAAAAAACAATTGAAGTATGGAAATGATGTACCAATAAGGAATGATAAAATAAGGAATTATATTGCTTCAATAACTAAACAGCTGCACTTTACATAACAAAAGATCACATACCCATTTTAATGTGAAAATTGTAAACGAATCTTTGGTCAAATTGTCTTGAATTTTGATTTGCTTCTAAGCTGTAACATGTCAAGTTGCAGTGTGATTTTAAACCCAGAGTTCAGACACACACTACATTTACCCAGTACTCTAAATCACTAGTTCATTCAATTGGGAGCAGCACATGAGTGTAAGGCTGGCATTAAACAGAAATATTCTGCCAAAATAATTCCTTCAAAATAAGGTATCAACCTATGCCATGCTCAAATGAGTAGTTTCTGTAGAGTTATTCTACTGATTCATGCAGATTTAGCTTCAAACCTCAGCTAGGCCATCAATGAGCTGAGAGGAGAGGTGAGAGTGGTTGCTCTTGATATCAAGGCAACATTCAACTGAGTATGGCACCAAGGAGCCCTGTCAAAACTGAGGTCATGGGAGTCAAAGGGAAAATCCTCCAGTGGCTAGAGTCATACCTGACAGAAAGGAAGATGGTTGTGGTTGTCAGAAGCGAGTCGTCACTGCCCCAGGACATCACTGCAGAAGTTCCTCAGGGAAGTGTTCTCAACCCAACATCTTCAGCTGCTTCATCAATGATCTTCCCTTTGTCACAAGGTCAGGAGATGGGTTGTTTGCTGATAATTCCAAAGTGTTTATCTCCATTCACAACTCCTCTGATAATGAAGCAATCTACAGATGGACCTGGATAACATCTAGCTTGGGCTGACAAGTGACGTTTGCACCACATAAGTGCCAGGTAGTGACCATCTTGAACAAGAGAAAAAACCTCAGCCATCTCCTCTTGATCTTCAAAGGCACTGCCACCACTGAGTTCCCCACCATTAACAGCCTGGGGATCACCATGGACCTGAAGCTTATGGATCAGCCATATCAACATCATAGCTATAAGAGCAGGGCAAAGGCTGGGTATTCTGCGACGAGTGGATCACCGTCTGACCCCACAAAGCCCCTCCAACATTTACAAGGCTCAACTCAGGAGTGTGATGGAATACTCACCACTCACCTGGATGGGTGCAGCTGCAACAACATATAAGAAGCTTGACACCATCCGGAACAGAGAAGTTTGCTTGATCAGTGCCCCTACCACTGGACTCAATATCCACACTCTCCACCACCAGACTACCAGTAGTATGTATCATCAACAGGATACACTGCAGCAACTCATCAAGATTACTTCAACGGCACTTCCCTCTCCTGCGACTTCTACCATCAAGAAGGACAAAAGCAGCAATGTCATGAGAACACCATCACCTCCAATTCTCCTCCAAGTTACACACCATCCTGACTTGGACATATATTGCCATTTCATCATCATCACTCGGTCAATATCCTGGAATTCCCTACCTAGAACCATTTTGGGAGCACCATTATCACAAGGACTACAGTGATTTAAAGAGAAGGCCCACCACCACCTTCTCAGGGCAATTGGGTGGGCAATAAATCTGGCCTTGCCAGTGTCATCCACATCCCAAGAACAAATAAAAAGGACTAGGCATATTCCCAAAGGAAGGGAGGGAAAGAATTTAGGCTGTGTCATCTTAGGCCATTCGGCACTTCTGGCAAACTATTATAGAGCAAATTGGTAGAGGCTAGAACTGGGTTGTTTGCTCAGACTGTTTATTGAAAAATGGCATATGGACATGGCATCTAAAGAAAGGGATGTTGACTAAAATAAAATGGGGATAAAAATGTGATTGTTAAAAATGAAAGCATTAAACAAATGAATATTTTTTAAAAAGTAAACAACATATATATATATCACTGTTAAGTTGTGTATGAATTCCCATTTATTTTTGCATAGACTGCATCTTTAGCTCTATTTCTAGGACAAATGTATTTAGAGAAGAAATTGTGGACAGCCCTCAGGCACATCATAAGCAATACTGCATTGTTAGGAAAGCTTATTGTCCACAAATTCCTTGAAATCTAAGACTGCAGACATTAAACTGACTGATATATAGCATTAAATGAAACAAAGTGTTGATAGATCCTTTGGATGCAATGGATGAGGCAATAACGCAAAGAAATAAGAGAGCTAGCTTTCTATTGTAATGCTTGATGTACTTGAGTAAACCTGTGGAATGAAAGGACAGGTTAACTGGTTTCTCCAGGAAATAAACCATGACTGGGAAAGAGTGCGCACTCAAACCCTTTGTTTACTGAGATTGTTTACAGAGTCTGTAAAAAAAAGACATGCCTGGGACCCCCAGCACTGTACTGTGCTTCATTAGGCTGAGGTATATTGAAAGATAGGTCTTGTCTGGGACATTGTCTGAGGGTGGATGGGACACTCAATAACAATGACGATGCCTTCAATTTAATATGAACCTCTGGAGCTACTCTTGTTTGTTCTCCTCTTCGCTCGAGTTGGTCGAGCTCTCAGCTGTCTCTGCTCCACTGGTCAGTGTTTGTTTTCTGTACTGAGGTAGAAAATTGTGGTTAATAGTTCTGATTGTTCTTTGCTTTATCTTAGGCCACCTGCTTTGAAGTGATTATATCTGCTGTAGGTAACTGTCTCATATGTGGCCTTTGTCATATGTATTATTTATGTTACTCTGGCATCATCATATTTAATACATATGGACACATTCCTGACAATACAGAGGATAGGCAGATTGACTAAAAGGTATGACCAAAGGTCCAGTCTTTCAATCCAACTGTTGTCCTTAAAGATAAAAAAAGCCTAATGTGATTCAACTATCCTTTATTTTTAAAAGAGTATTTAAATAAATATGTTTTAGCTTTTAAAAATGAATGTTTGCCTTAATATCTATAGGTTGAGAGGTGTCTGTGGCAGCTCAATGGCAGGCCACCATTTGAAATGATAATTATTTCACTGTATACGCTCTTACATGAAGCATGGCCATTTATGCGAGGTACTTCGGAACTGCTGATACCCAGGAAACTGGACCACAACATTAGTCAGAAAAGGAGAGGAGAAAAACTTCACACAAAAGGAAAACTGAAGTTTCTTAATACTTCTTACATTACAACAGTGACTACACTTCAAAAGTACTTCATTGGCTGTAAAATGCTTTGGGTCGTCCTGAGGTCATGAAGGCGTTATATAAATGCAAGTCTTTCTTTCTTTCCTTTTCCTTTGTTATTATTAAAAAAAGACTTGTGTAAAAAAAATCTAACATTAGTTAGGCTGCAGAGTACCTGTATTTGTATAATTTCACATTGTGAATTCTGATTCAACTAGGTTGCCTCAGACAGTCACATAGTATATCCTAACTATGTATTGACTGTCCCTTAAACAAAAATTGAGGGCACCTTCAATACCAATCACCTATATGGTGTATGTATCGTGCAGTGTATTTTCATTTCAGTATAAACATGAAGCAGTACCTTGCTTAAACTGAAGCAAAATCTTAATTAGGATAAAGACTTTCTTCACATTTTATAAACTTCCTCTGAATGTGAAAATGTCTTGCAGCTTTTGTTTACATTTTAAACATTGTTAATATTGCATCTAATTAAATACATTGCAGTTTTAATCCACCAATTAGTATTTAACAAATACCAAAACAACATGCGGTAAATCTTTTCCACTCTGATAAGTTAGCACTTATATTAGAAATTCCATGTTTAGGCCAGGGTACCCATTGTACAGCCTATAGGCCAGCATTGGCCCTCAGACTTCCTTCTTGCAACTTTGGCAGAGTTCTGCGAATGCTGCCACCATTACCACTGTCCAGTTTTGTAACATTCAGAACTATATTTTTGCATAATATCACATAAATGTTAGTTAAGTAAAATGTATTGGTTATATTCCTAAGTGGTATCATCTGTGCAGATATTGGCAATGTTGATTAAATTGCAGAATAAGGTACTAGATGTACCAACTTTCTTATAGTAAAACCCATCTAGAACCTCCTACAGTAAAACCCGTCTGGAACCCCCTACAGTAAAACCCATCTAGAATCTCCTACATTAAAACCCACCTAGAACATCCTGCAGTAAAACCCATCTAGAACCTCCTACAGCAAAACCCATCTAGAACCTCCTACAGCAAAACCCATCTTGAACCTCCTATAGTAAAACCCATCTAGAACCCCCTACAGTAAAACCCATCTAGAACCTCCTGCAGTAAAACCTGTCTAGAACCTCCTACAGTAAAACCCGTCTAGAACCTCCTACAGTAAAACCCATCCAGAACCTCCTACAGTAAAACCCATCCAGAACCTCCTGCAGTAAAACCCGTCTAGAACCTCCTACAGTAAAACCCATCCAGAACCACCTACAGTAAAACCCATCCAGAACTTCCTACATTAAAACCCATCTAGAACCTCTTACAGTAAAACCCACCTAGAACCTGTTGTATCTTTAAAACTGACTTCCAACATCTTTTCTAGACTGGTTCACATCTTAATCATGATTTTATTATTGCAACTGACCATAGGTATTCCAGGGACACAAATCTGAAATCACGTCATAAAAGGGGTTTCAGTGTTTTCAATACATACCTTTGTTACACTTTCTCCCAACACCATTAACTTGCGTTCACAGAACAAGAACATTAAAATTTGCAGGGCTATGGGGAAAGAGCAGGGGAGTGGGGCTATTTGGATAGTTCTTTCAAAGAGCCTGCACAGGCAGGGTGGGCCAAATGGCCTCCTTCTGTGTTCTATGATTCTGTGAACAAGGGCAATGACTTTTGCTGAAAAGTGCATGCGTGTGGATTTCAGCACTATCCAATTGGGCTCGCAAATGAAAAGTGGACACTTTGGACAATTATCTAGCAGGAACTGCGCACATTTGGGGAAAAAATGGTTACAGATGAATATTCTGATCTAATGTACCTTAACCAACTGGCAGCAGTAAGTTAAGACATCCACTCATCAGACAGCAGCAATAATCATGGTTGAGTAACTGCATGAGGTGGAAATGAGGCCCTTGACCCAAATAAATCACTGTGACATGGTAAGTTTGGCACAGCTGAGCAGAAAATGCCAACAGGAGGATACATAACAGATTAGTTGTGTAAGAGGTGGAATTGGTAGTGGGGGTGGCTGTGCCTGGGAGGTCTGCTATCCTTGAAACTGGTATTAATCATCCGTACCCATCCACTAGGAGGGAGGGCCAGGAGGAAGTTGCTTGGCAGTTCAGTGAAATTTAGAGGCTCAAGTTCAGAAAAAAAGGTTCAATCATTTCAAGAAAACCACCAAGGAAACGAATGTATTGTAGAGGAAACCCAATAATCAGAAGAGCACCCCAGAAGCTAAAGGAGCTCTTTGAAGCAGAAAAGAGGGTGCAGTAGTGATACAGTCTGAAATGTTTGGAAGCGATGTCAGAAGGTGAATTCAGAGCCTGCACCACTTTCTTTGACAAGGATCTTTTCACAGTATATGATACTTTGCAGATTATTTTGCGCAAATCACAATGTTGGGAAGTCTTAATAAAAAAATTAAATGGTACCAATTCAGAGGCTATTCGTTATTTGATACATAAACTATCAATATAAATGTAAGCTAGCTTCACTGCTGGTGTGATGATGGAGCTAATGTGATGCACAATTCTGATGTTCTCCCACTCCACAGCAGAGCAAAGATAATCCAGAATAGAGCGACAGTAAAGCACAGTAATAAGCACCACACACTGAACCACATATCACTACACTCACAAGTCCCAGTAAAAAGACAACAAATGAATCCAGGCCATTGGACTCCAATTATAAACTATTTAGATCAATGGGTGAATACAAAAGCAGATTCATAGAATGGTCAAAGATATTAAATAAGCTTCAAAAATGAAAACATTATATATTCAGTATAACTCAATTATTATGTTTTCATGCATTGTAGTACTAGATATAGAACAGAAATGAATCTGTTCCTCCAAAAAAATCCATACATGCTCAAAATGTTTCTATTATGTCTCTGTTCTTTAAATGTGAAGTCAATGTGGATTTTCTGACTGCTTCCTAAATATGCACTATTCTAAACAACATGGGACAACTGAACTGGAATTCATTGGTGAAATGATTTAAGAATCCTTTAATTGACTTGTGGATTACATTTGTACACGAGAAATAATTTCAGATAAGTGACACAAAACAAATTCAAAGTTTAGTAAAGCTCCAAAGTTCTCTGTGAGAGATAGTTCCTGCCTGACTATAATATAGACTCTTGTCATTAAATATGTTTATTGGCAAGTATTTTCCCTCTTTTCCATGGCACCTTCCTTGCGTATGGATACTTTAATGCTGACTAGGAAAAGACAGGCAAGTGATTCATCTGCCTCGCTGCCGTTCAATTTCAGTTAAAAGCTTGACAGGAACTTGGTGCCAATCTGTGTAAGAATGTTATCCACTCACCTTTCAAATCTAAACCAATTGAAAGATTGAATGGGTAGTTCTTAAAGTTCCTGTCTTGCTTTTCCAATGGTTCCAGCAACAAGTTCCAGTCCAGGAAATGAAACAATGCAATAAAGTTCCACAGTATATATCTATTGAAGCATTAGGTTGAAAGTCACATTTGGCAAGTGCAATAAATCTGTCCTGACTTCTCAGCAGTCTGCTTTTTAATGCACCACTGCTATACACTGATTGTAGGCCACTTTGCTAATGGACCACCAGCAAAAAACAGTTATTTAAGAGAACATTTCTGAGTTTTTCATGTTTTTACTGGTATATCGTTATTCACTGGAGCATGGAATAACTCTTGTTATAGTTTTGTCTGGATAATACCATTTCCTACAGTGTGAAATAGAAAGAGGATAAATGTAAACTGAAGCTATTCAAACATGCTTCTGCAGTTTATAGTTATACTAAGTGCTTTCCGTTGCTAGAATTGAAACGCTGAACAATAAAACATAAAAGGCTGCCCTTATAGGGCTTTCTTGGAAAATGTTAATAATAGTTGGAGTGTGGTACTCTTGTGTTGTATTCTGTTTCTCTCGATGTGTTGCTTCCAATTGTCCCAATACCACAAAGTGTGAGAACTTTACAGGATTCTGTCTGCAGCAATTTATTGAGTCCCTTAAAACTTCTGTAGCTCTGACATCATTCACTCCCTCCCGCCAAGAAATCAATTGCTGTCATTACTAAACATTTTAAACTTAGCAACTTTTAAAAAATATATGTACTCTAATGTATTCTATATCCATATAGACATCCTCTTTTACACCTTATTACCCACATACCTTCTTTTTACAAGCTTTGTATTGTATAATATTTCTTTTGCATATTTGCTTCCTCTATTTGTTTTCTAATGCAACTGTTTTTAACCCAGTTAAACAACATTCTCTTAGGAAGTATTCATAACTTATTGTTTCAAATTAAATAAATTCATCTGTGTATGAACATGTTTGATCTAAGCATAATTCTTGTCCAAGTACAAATTTCCAATAGTCTGGATTATTTTTCATCCACTATCTTAATATAGCACAGAATTCCTGATCCAAACATTAACAGTAAGATCCAAACTGAAAATTGCCTCCAATTATCGATTAACATCTTCCGATAGGTTTTTTTGTTAATGTTTTATCATTTCTAATTTTGACTTTTATTGTTTAAATATAGATAGAATTGCAAAATGATTGATTGCATAAATTGACATCCAAACGTTGTAAAGTTTTTTTTTAAGTTTTAGGTTCTTTTGGCAGTCTTTTCTCTTCCTCTCCTGGAATCAACTCATACTAAGGTATTGTTTGACAAGCACTAGGTACCCTCCAGTTGTTCGCCTAAGCTGTGAAGCTTTTGCACTGAATAATGAGTGAGTGGGCAAATACATGGCAGATGCAGTATAATGTGGATGTAAAAGGGGACCTGGGTGTCCTTGTACACCAGTCACTGAAAACAAACATACAGGTGCAGCAAGCAGTTAGGAAGGCAAATGGTCTGGTGGCCTTCATTGCAAGAGGTTTTGAGTACAGGAGCAAGGAAGTTTTACTGCAGTCATACAGGGCCTTGATGAGACCACACCTGGAGTATTGTGTGCAGTTTTGGTCTCCTTACCTAAGAAAGGATACACTTGCCATAGAGGGAATGCAGCGAAGGTTCACCAGACTGATTCCTGGGATGGCAGGACTGTCGTATGAGGAGAGATTGGGTCGACTCGGCCTGTATTCACTAGAGTTTAGAAGAATGAGAGGGGATCTCATTGAAATGTATAAAATTCTGACAGGGCTAGACAGACTGGATGCAGGGAGGATGTTTCCCCTGGCTGGGGGGTCTAGAACGAGGGGTCACAGTCTCAGGATACGGGGTAGGACATTTAGAACTGAGATGAGGAGAAATTTCTTCACTCAGAGGGTGGTGAACCTGTGGAATTCTCTACCACAGAAGGCTGTGGAGCCAAGTCACTAAATATATTTAAAAAGGAGATAGATAGATTTCTGGACACAAAAGGCATCAAGGCGTATGGGGAGAGAGGGAATATGGTATTGAGATAGAGGATCAGCCATGATCATATTGAATGGCGGAGCAGGCTCGAAGGGCCGAATGGCCTACTCCTGCTCCTATTTTCTATGTTTCTATGCAATAGTGGATCTAAAACAATGTTCATCTTTTTACACAACAACACACAACAACTTGCATTCATATAACATCTTTAATGTAAAAAAAAGTACCAAAGCACTTCAAAAATGGAAATTGATGTCAAATTATGGAAGGAGATTATATGAGGATAGAGACATGGAGAGGTGGAGGGATTTAAGGAGGGAATTCCAGACAGTGAAGCCAAGGTGGCTGAAGGCTCAGCAATCAATGGTGGGGTGAAAGTACAGGGAACATGCAAAAGGCCTCAGTCAGAGGAGTGAAGGAGCACAGGAGTGGATAAAAGGCTGAAGGTGCTACAGGGATAAGGCGGGGCAAGGCAATTGAAGGAATTGCAGATGAGGATGAGGAATTTACACTTAATATATTGGAGGACAGGAAACCAGTGTAGAACAGTGAGGATGGGAATGAAGGACAAACAGGACTCAGTGGCAAAAGAATGGAGTCTATGGTGCAGGCCAAAAACAGTGGCTTTGTTAATGTTAAGTTGGACAAAATTGTGGCTTATTCAAGGCCTGATATTGGACAGGCAGTTTAACAGCACAGAGGTGATCATGGGGTCAAGACAGGTGGTAGAGATGTAGAGCTTGGAGTCATCAGCGTATGTGTGTAAGCTGATCCCATGCCTGTAGATGATGTCACCAAGGGGTAGCATGTAGATGAGGAAGAGTAGGGAGCCAAGAATAGGTGAGTGTCTGGAACGAGCTGCCAGAGGCAGTAGTAGAGGCAGGTACAATTTTGTCTTTTAAAAAGCATTTGGACAGTTACATGGGTAAGATGGGTATAGAGGGATATGGGCCAAGTGCAGGCAATTTGGACTAGCTTAGTGGTATAAACTGGGCGACATGGACATGTTGGGCCGAAGGGCCTGTTTCCATGTTGTAAACTTCTATGATTCTATGATTCTAATAGAATCTTTCGGGGCACTGGAAGTTACAGTTTGGGGGCAGGAAGGGAAGATATTGCTGGAGATGTGTTGGCTGCATTCAGACAAGTAAGAGTGGAACCACCAAGGGGAGTTCCATGCGGTTGGACAACAGACCGGATAGAAAGGGGAAGATGGTGCAGCCCACAGCACCAAGTGCTGTAGAGAGGTTGAGGAGGACACTGAAGGATGACACATCATGATCCCAGAGGATGTTGTTTGTGACTTTGGCAAGGGCCATCTTGGTGCTGTGAGCAGAATAAAACTAGGGTGCAGAGATTCAAACAAGGGGTTTTGAAAGAGATGGGCACAAAGCTGGGAGGTGATGACATGTTCAACAGCCTTAGAGAATGAAGGGAAGTTTGAGGTGGGCATGTAGTTGGAAAGGTCAGATGGCAATGATGACTTTGAAAGGAAAGGAAGTTATTTACAATGTTACCATACATGTGGATCAGGGGGGTAGCTGAGTGGTCAGAGATGAGTGGGGAGGAAATGAGGGAGCAGGAGATGAGTCTCCTGGTAGAAATTGAGAGATAGGGATGAGGTACGAGAGAAAATGCAGAGTGATCATGGTAAGGTAGTCTGGGGGAAAGTTAGGAGCATTGCAGCAGAGAATGGGGAGGTAACAGCAGAGGCAGCTGCACGGATGGGCAATTTTCCTGTATTGTGTAAATTGGGAGAGTGGTGGACAGAGCATGCATTCCGCTTACCTAAAGGTATCACCATGGGGCCAGTGCTATTTTTGTGGCCAGCTTAATTTAAATGGAACCAGCAAGCTGTCAGTGCCAACCGCACTCCATATAGGCAGCTCACCAATTGGAATGGAGGGAAATCTGGCGGGGCACCCATTAATTAAAGGCAACCTGTAGCACCTTAAAGGTGAGGTGTATTTTTCGATGGTGGATAGCAGATAGTGATATTGTGGAGCAGCAGGCAGGATAAATCAACCAACGCCTCCCGATTCTCAGATAGGCTGGTGGAGGGGCTCATAGACCAAGTCAGCAACAGGAAGGAGGTCCTTTCCCCCTCTGATGGTCTATGGATGCTCAGACAAATTGTTCGTCAAGAATGGACAAAAGTGGCAGAACACACAAATGCCACTTGCATTGTCCCCAGCATCTGGCTGCAATGCAAGAAAGAAATTAATGACTTAATCAGAACTGCCCATGTAGGACTCTCCTTCACATCTCTCTTACTCTCTACACAGTCTCGCGTGGGCCTACTTTAATCCCAGGACTATCAATCCTTCCATTCCCCGCTTTCCACGACTCCCCTCACGTCTGCACTCACCCCTTCAAAACCTACTACCGGTCTCATAACTACTGCCCCACTCTTGGCGACACTTGTTGCTCCTTCCTGTCATTATACACACTATGCTAAACTGCCTCACACATCTGGAAAACCCTTCAACAGGGCACAAACTAACTCACCTCGACTCTTCTTGCAGGATAAGCTGGCACACAATAGAAGGGAGAACACATGAACAGGAGGAGGTCCTGCTTCTATATAGGCACTGATGCCAATAGAAGAAGCTGCCATCAACATCATTGGCAGAGAGATGGCATACAGCATTGGAGATGGGCAGGCTGCAGGCAACGCATGGTTCGATGTTTGGGCATCTTCTCTTCCTTTTCTCTTTCTACTTACTCTCTTACCCATACACTCACAGAGTAACACACTTAATATGACAACCTTGTGGTGTGTTGCACTGCCACTCATCTGCTACTGTTTACTCTTGCCACCATGTGCTAACACTTGTCCCTCTCCCTTTTTTCTAGGTCAATCAGATGTCTTAGGTCTTGCAGTTACACAGACTGAGGTGGAGAGCCATCCCAAATATTCACTGTCACTCATTCTTGCACTTCTAAACACCAACACAGAAATTGGCACCCCGTGTGGTATAGGTAATGTTAGAAGGGTCTTCACTGTATGATTTACCGAACACAAGTGAGCAGGAGCAAGTGTACATGGAAAGTTCAGCTGGCCGGAGGAACAACCCACGTCCTAGCTCTGCTGAAGAGGACAGAGATACAAACAGGGCTCGATTTTACCAGCGGGTTCCAGGTGCATTCCCGGCGGGGGGGTGCGTCACCAGATCGCGCCTCAATCCCGCCCACTTCCGGGTTCCGCGCCGACGTGCGGGGTTGCGTGCGCAGCCCCCGCTGGTGGGAATCCCGCAGGCAATTAAAGCCAGCGGGATGCCACTTGAGTGTATTTACCTTGCTTGTTGAGGTCATTAAATGACCTGATTCAGCTGTCCTAATAGGAAGTGTGGGATTTTACCTTCAACCAAGAATGTTTCACACACTGGGGGAAACAGTCTCACTCCAACCGGACGTGTTGCAGCCAGCAGCCTGTGGCAGCTGCCAAGGTGCACTCCACAGGCGGGGGGAGAGCCCTCACCCACGCAGGAGGCCACCGCGTCACATAGGGCAACCCCTGCCCTCCACTACCCCCCTCCAAGCCAGAGGAAACACCGACGTGAAACCGCAGCCCCAGTGCGAGGAAACACCTACCTACCCTGCACAACACCTCAGACCAACACCTGCCAGATGGATGGTGCGTTGACATCCTCGGAGGACGAACAGCATGACCAGCCCCAGCAGCCTCGCAGTCAACGCCGTCCGCCTCAGCGACGTGGAGCCCCGCAACACGGTGCTGTGGCACACCCACCTGCACAGCAGGAGGGAGGGCAACCGCAGAGAGAGATGCGTCGCAGGAGACACTACCCTCCGCAAAGGGTCTACAGACCGAGGCTCAGCTTCATGGACCTCTCCGAGGAGCAGAGCATACCGCGGCTCAGAGTCAATCGCCAGGTAGTCGCCGACATCTGCAGCCTCCTTAACGACGAGCTGCTCCCGGATGGACCAAGCAGCATCTTCTTACCTGTCGCCGTCAAAGTCACCACTGCCCTCAACTTCATCGCATCTGGATCCTTCCAGGGTGCCACCGGGGACATCACCGGGGTCTGTCAGTCGTCTGCACACAGTGCATAAGGCAGGTCACCGATGGGTTGTTCCGCAGGGCCTCGCACTACATCAACTTCGCCATGGACGAGCGCAGCCAGATGGAGAGGGCGGTTGGGTTCCATGCCATGGCTGGCTTCCCACGGGTACAGGGTGTAATCGACTGCACCCACATCTCAATACGGGCACCTCCGCATGAGCCAGGGCTGTTCATCAACAGGAAGGGGTATCACTCCATGAACGCGCAGCTCATCTGTGACCACCGCCAGAGATTCCTACACGTGTGCGCCAGATACCCCGGCAGCTGCCACGATGCCTTCGTCCTCAGGGAGTCCACCGTCCCACCCCTCTTCCACGCACCCAACACCGGCAACGGCTGGCTCCTCGGCGACAAGGGGTATCCCCTACACACGTGGCTCATGACACCTCTGAGGAACCCCATCACCGAGCCGGAGCGTCAGTACAATGACAGCCACACTGCTACCAGGTCTACAATTGAGCGGACCATAGGGCTGCTCAAGATGCGCTTCAGGTGCCTTGATCGTTCTGGGGGAGCGCTCCAATACACACCATTCAGAGTGGGACGAATCATAGTTGTCTGCTGTGCCCTGCACAACATGGCCCAACAGAGAGGGGTGCCGCTGAAGGAGGCCCCATCCACACCCGCCACCCACATTGAGGACGGCGATGAGAACGAGGAGGTGGAGGTGGAGGAGGAGGTGGAGGAGGAGGAGGGGGAGGAGGAGGACGCGCCAGAGGATGATGTACGACCCATGCGCCGAACACCGGCTCACCGGGATGCTCGCCGGGCCAGGGAGGCACTCATATGTCAACGGTTCTCCTAGAGTCAGACAGTGCGAGGCGTTCGCATCTCCTCACCTGCACATGCGAGGGGCCATACCAGCCCCCTCCACTGAAGAGTGTTGCCAGTACTCCTGCACCCACAGCAGTGTGCCCAATGGGCGGCAGCAGGTGTTCGCCGTCATGATGGGCTGCACGGAACGCACCTATTGCACAGGCCGCGGAAGAATGGACGAGAGGTGGCAGGAGTGGTGAGAACGATAGTGTTTAATATCTACAAGGTGAAATACTATAAACAAAAAGTGTACAAATTAACAGACACCCTGGTGCATTCCCTTTGTGCTTATAACGCCTTTGGCTTTCGTTTCCGGGTACCCCTACGTGGTGCTACCCCTGTGGCTCCAGCAGAGGTAGTGGCAGGTTGCTCCTGTTCTTGCCCTGACCGGGTAGATGCTTTGGGCCGACGGCCCCTGGGTTTCAGTGCCCGTGAGGGCACCTTCACAGACTGCTCCTCCTGCACCTGTGCAGGGGCAGACTCGGCCACCTGGAGAGGAGGCACCATTGCGGGTACTGGTTGAGAGGGGGGCAACGGGTGGGACGTGGGGGCACCTTGAGAAGCGCCCCCGCTTCCATGTCCCCGTTCACCATCATCCCTCTCGTGGCCTCGGTCCACATCACCCCTTCCACCCTGCTGGTCGGCAGTTTGGATGGCATGTGTGAGGCCTTGCAAGGCCACCCCTAGTGTATCCGTCAGCCTGTTTATGGTGGCGGAATGTTGCTCACCCTGAATCCGTACAGCCGTTGTCAGGGCCTGCACGGACTCGATGTGGAGCTCTGCGTGACGCTCGAGGGAGGCTAGCCTGTCCTCCACCGCAGACGCTCCCGCACCTACCCGCGACACTGTGTCGCCGGTACCCTCCTGTACCTGCGCCACCAATGCCCGCATGCAGGAGTCGGACTCCTCCATCACCTGTGCAATTGTGGACAATGCGCGTGGCACCTCTCCCAGTACCTCGGCAATTAGCTGGTGCCCCTCGACGACTCTCCTTTCGACTGGTGGCCCCCTGGGTTCAGCATCTGGGTCCGGCTGAGCAGAGCCTGGAGATGAGTGCTCCCACCGACGTGGACCCTCCGCGGCTGCCCCTGCCACCAGGGTCTGCTCATGCTCACACGTGCGCGGTGAATCACCAAGTGCAACCCCAACTAGTTGGCGAGGGGGACCCACCGAGGTGCGTGTCTCTGCGCTGGTGGATGGTTGGCTCATATGTGACGATGCACCCTCAGAGACCGGCATGTCCTCTGAGGAATCGCCCTCCTCGCACACAGCGCTTGCAGACAGCCCTGCAAGAGAACAGAGGGCACTATGAGGCATGTGCACAAACGTTACGGTGCGCCCGATGCCAGGTGATGATACGGTCACTCGCGATCATGAGTGTTGAGTGTCAGCTTTCCCTTACCGGCCGTTTCTGCAGCGACAGACTCGCCATCCGCAACAGAGAGGCAATGTTGCGTGCCGGCGAGGTCGAGCGCCTCCACCTCCGCATCCGTCAGATCGACCACGTGTGGCGGCCCACCTCCGGTGCGGGCCCTTTCTCGGTTGTTCTTGCATCTCTTCTCCTGTCAAGGCAAAACACAGATGCGTGAGTGAGTGCGTATTGCATAGTGAGACGCATCAAGCATCGGTGTGGGTGGGTTGAGCGTGGGGCAGATGGATGGGAGGATGCGTGTGCCACATGCCCATCCCATTGCATGGGGATTGGGGTGTGTGGTAGTGTTCGGGTGGGGACAGGGACGGTGGGTACTTGCGGGCACGGCGAGGATGGTGAGTGAGTGGCTGTGAGGATTACTGCGGGAGCGCTGTGGTGGCTCTGCAGGAGGGGTTGTGATATGTTTGGCATGATGGTGGGGACGGGTTGTGGGAGGGTGCGTTGGTGTACTCACCTTGCCGGACCTAGTGAGGTCATTGAACCGCTTGCGGCACTGCTCCCATGTCCTGGAGGTGTTGGCCCTGCTGCTGACCTCCACCGCCACCTCTGCCCATGCCTTCCTGGTGACGGCCCAGGGCACTTGCGTCCGTCCGCCGGGAACAGCGTGTCCCTCCTCCTCCTCACGCCCTCCAGCAGCAACTGCAGCGCGAGGTCGGAGAAGCGTGGCGCAGCCTTGCCCCTGGGTTGCGCCATCCTGTGTTGCCTCTTGCTTGCAGCAGGAGGGGCTTTGGGGGACTGCCCCTTTAAGTGGAGCTCCTCCATCGCGAAAACGGTAGTGCGCATGCGCAGCCCGCCGGCACGCAGCTGGGGAGCGGAGAACCCGGAACCACGGCTTAATGTGCTCAATTATCCCGCGATCGTGCGGGGGGCGCACTCAATTAGCCGTCCGCGTTTTCCACGCTCCCGAAGGATCACCCGCTGGGAACCCGCAGGCCTGCTAAAATCGGGCCCTAGGGGTCCAACCTTTAAAAGAAAGATGCCTTCTGTGCACCAGCAATTGTTTAATACATTGAACTGTCTGCTAGAGACCTTCCTCGATATGTCAGAAAATATGGAGGAGTCCATTACCGACTTATGTGGGATTCTGGTGCCAAGGATGTAAGCTGTTAAAAATCTGTCATGTTCAATAAGCTATAAATATCTACACCTGGAATTTCCACGGGGGTGCTACAAACCTATTGGCGTAACTTCAATCGAAAATCAGCAGAATCCCCTGGAGAAACGGCGTAAGTGGCAAAAACAGCCTTTTACACCATTTCTCCTGGGTTTCTGCTGATCTTCTGCTGAAGTTACATCAGGAGATTGGCAAAATGTCACGGAAATTCTCCCAGACACTCTGCAGATTACCCAATCTCCTTAATAACTTGCTATTCTTTACTACTGTACCATTAAATACATTTCACCTCTCATTTACTTCTCACTGGAGTAAGACAGAGTGAACTCCACTTTTGTTTTACTACAGTAATTATATACTGTAGATATTCCTCTATAACTATCAACCTGCCAAAGACAATTGAATTATGAAAACAAAATATATTTGCCAGGCCATGTTTTACTACCAACTTTTGAAAATTTTCCAAACAAGTGTCCTTTCCTAGTGTTCTCCATGAATCAATCATCAATTTGTTAAGTGTTCATTCAGCCTTTGACATTTCTTAAATATACTGTTGTAATATTTTCCTCTGAGATGGACAATAGTTTCCTTCACATGGCTGATAACACTAATGGAATAAATTGTTACAATGGGTAGTGATCTTTGAGGAAGTACTTTCTATATCTATGACCTTTGGAGGGGGTCTCCATCAATCTCTGTATTCTAGTTTCTCTTGTCTGCAGCACTGGCCTGCTGGTTTTGATTCTCCTGCTCCTTGGGTAATGAGATTCTTTTAATGACAACAGCAGATGCAGCTGGTAAAAGTTTTATCCCTCTATCCCATCCCCCTCCCACCACACACTGCTGTATGCATTCCCCGTCTTTATCCTCTCAGTTACATAGCACATTATTGGTTTTCCAATTGCTATGTGCTATATTTGGCATATTTTTCAGTGTATTAAAATTATGTTTGAAGGGTTTTCCTTGCAGCTTATAATAAATATATATGTAAATATATGTATACATATACGCTATATATATATAAATGTATATATATAGCGTATAGCGTATAGCCACTTCCCTAAGGTGAGGTCGACTGGATTCAGCTTGGCTGTGACACCTTCCACATGATTAACATGAATAACATGATTACACTCACTCGGGTAGATTTTCCCTATGGAGGGTATCTAATGGACTCAGAACATGCGCTGCACCTTGAGGAAGCAGCTGCCCACGATTAACTTGCAGCTGGCTGGTTCACTCCAAATAGGCTACAATACCTAGGCCCCAGAAATCCGCGGAGGAAGGGGGGAGGGGGGGCATTCTGCCGCAATTGCCGGGATGTGCCCGCCAGGATCTTCCACCGTTAACTCCAGTGGACTTTCCAGGATCGTGGAAGGTTTTAATAATGCAGCAGGTGCCAGAAGGGGAAGACCACAAAATGTGATGGAGCCTGTCCACTCTTGAGGGGGCGGGAGAGATGGGGCTTTTTGCACGGGTGCCAAAATCTATCAGGTTATAGAGATGCCCAAAACATTGACAAATAAATCACTAAATTCGTAAAATCATAGAATCATAGAAAGGTTACATAGGAAGGAGGCCATTCGGCCCATCAAGTCCACTCCGGTTCTATGCACGAGCAATCCAGCTGGTCTCACTTACCCCCCACTCCCCCGCAATCCCCGTAGCCCTGCAAATTTTTTCCTTTCAAGTACTTATCCAGTTGCCTTTTGAAGGCCATGATTGAATCTGCCTCCACCACCCCCTCAGGCAGTGCATTCCAGATCATAACCACTTGCTGTGTAAAAAGTTTTTCCTCATGTCACCTTTGGTTCTTTTGCCAATCACCTTAAATCTGTGCCCTCTGGGTTTTTGACCCTTCCGCCAATGGGAACAGTTTCTCTCCATCTACCCTATCTGGACCCTTCATGATTTTGAATACTTCTATCAAATCTCCTCGCAACCTTCTCTGTTCCAAGGAGAACAACCCCAGCTTCTCCAGTCAATGCACGTAACTAAAGTCCCTCATCCTTGGAATCATTCTAGTAAATCTCCTCTGCACCCTCTGTAAGGCCTTCACATCTTTCCTAAAATGCGGTGCCCAGAACTGGACACAATACTCCAGTTGTGGCCAAACCAGTGTTTTATTAAGGTTCATCATGACTTTCTTACTTTTGTACTCTATGCCTCTATTTATAAATCCCAGGATCCCGCATGCTTTTTTAACTGCTTTCTCAACGTGCCCTGCCACCTTCAACAATTTGTGTACATATACCCCAGATCGCTCTGTTCCTTTACCCCTTTTAGAATTGTGCCCTTAAGTTTATATTGCCTCTCCTAATTTTTCCTACCGAAATGTATCACTTCGCATTTTTCTGCATTAAATTTCATCTGCCATCAGCCTGTCTATATCCTCTTGAAATCTATCACTATCCTCCTCACTGTTCACTGTGTCATCTACAAATTTTGAAATTGTGCTCTGTACACCCAAGTCCAAGTCATTAATATGTATATCAAGAAAAGCAGTGGTCTCAGCACTGACCCCTGGGGAACACCACTGTACATCTCCCTCCAGTCCAAAAAACAACCACTACTCTCTGTTTCCTGTCATTTAGCCAATTCTGTATCCATGTTGATACTGCCCCCTTTATTCCATAGTCCGCATTCTTGATGACAAGCCTACCATGTGGCACTTGTTCAAGAGCATAATCCCAGAACCGCACAGCATAGGCAAGGAGACTACCATGGGTTAGTCCAGGACTTTCAAGACGATGAATAATTTGAGTTAACAGTGGCTTCCCTAACTTTAGGAGGTACAGATGTCATGGTATAGCTTGGGTGTGATTACTAAGCTAAATAGGTGGATGTTTGCAATTGGAGAAAGCTTGGATATCATGATCATATTTTCTTGATAGATTTATGAAATTGGTCTTCCCAACACAGAAGATAGCATACTGACTTACTTCGGGCTAACCACACCCACCCATTCATAGGTGAGAGAATGCTAAATATATTAAAATGAGAGAAACGAGGGCTACACTGTGTTTCCTGCTATGTGCACCCTTTGAACACTGGACATAGGAGGCACCTGTTAGGCCATGGTGCAGCATTCAGAGGTCGGTGGAAGGAGCCCTCTGATAATAATTGAAAACGTTCTTATGTAAGTAGAGTGCAATCTTGCATAGGCTTCATTAGTTAAATGTAAATTTTTCATGGGAAAATGTTTTTATATATAACAGGCAGCTGACTGGCCATCTCTTTCTCCCGCTGTGGCAGGTTCTCGAGGCGTGCTGCAGCAAGTCTCGGCCCCCAGACTGGCAGGAAGTTTGTCTCCCTTATGTAAATGATGTCGGGCTGGAAATATAGCGGGCTCGATTTTCGCACCTCCGAGCGGGTGCGTTCGCAGCGGGGGGGGCTGCGAAAATCAGGGATTCCCGGGGCAGGTCTGGAGCCCGGCTCCAACCCGCCCACTTCTGGGTTCCCCAGTGACGCGCTGACATGCGCACGCAGCCCCCACACGTGGGACTCCCGCCGACAATTAAAGCCGGCGGGGTGCCAATTAAAGTACTCATTAAGGCATTTCAGGTCGTTTACAGACCTGATTAACATAACATTTTAGGAGGGGTGGGATTTTGCAATGAACTGAGACTGTTTCCCGTACTGGAGGAAACACTCCCAGTTCAAATGGATGTGTTGCAGCCATCAGTCTGTGGCAGATGCAAAGGTCCATTTGACAGGTGGGAGGGTGAGACCCTCACTCATTGCAGGAGGCCACTCTGTCACTTTGGACAAAGTTTGGCCTCCATCACCCTCCTCCTAACAATAAAATTCACAAATTTGCACACTTACCCCGGTGTCCAGACACATGTACCTACCTTGCGGACCCCCTCAAATGTACATCTTCCTGATGGGGGCCGCTGTAGCTGCAGTCATGACCTCCTCGGAGGACGAACACGATCACCAGCCTCGCCAGCAACGCCGTCCAACTCTGACACGTGGAGCCCCACAACACAGTGCTGTGACACATCCACCTGCACAGCAGGAGGGAGGGAAACGGCAGAGAGAGGGTGTGTCGCAGAGGGCACTACCCTCGCCACAGGGTCCACAGACCGAGGCTCAGCTTCCTGGACCTCTCTGAGCAGCAGTGCACACGGAGGCTCAGAGTCACTCACCATGTAGTCGTTGACATCTGCAGCCTCCTTCATGCCGAGCTGGCCCGAGCACCATCTTCTTACCTGTTGCTGTCAAAGTCACCACTGCCCTCAACAACTTCTCCTCCGCATCCTTCCAGGGTGCCACCGGGGACATCGCCGACATCTCTCAGTCGTCTGCACAAAAGACCCTGGCAAATACACCTACACCCACTCTGCAGTGACACAATGGGTGGCATCAGTTGTGGGTCTTCATAGTGATCCTCAGGAAAGGGCATTATTGCACAAACCAGACAAGATTCGCAAAGACTTGGCAGTAGTAGTGACAATATAATATGTGATGTGAGTTGATCAGAAATGAAATATAGGTAAACACCATGACAAACCCTCAAACACCCTTGTGCATCCCCTTCATGCTCACGACACGTTTGCCTTACGCTTCCTACTGCACATATGTGATGCATGCCCTGTGGCTGCAGCACAGGTAGTGGCAGGTTGAGTGAGGCTGACCGTGAAAGAGATGCATGAGAGGGTGAGTATGAGATAGAGCCATGAGATTGTATGAGGATTGGGTTGTGTGGTAGTGGCGGGATGAGTACTGGCGAGGTGAGTAAGTGCAGGTAAGATGAGGATGAGCTTTGAGTGGGTGTGAGGAGTGATGTGACAGAGTAGTGTTGGCAGTGCAGAAGGAGATGTGGGGTGGGGGCGGTGATGCGGCAGACGGAGTGTAGGGGAATGAGTAAGTGTGCTCACTTTGGCTGACCTACTTAGGCGATTGAAGCGCCTCCTGCACTGTATGCAGGTGCGCTATATGTTGGTGGTGCTGGTGACCTCCTCTGTCACCTCGAGCCAGGCCTTCTTGGTGGCAGAGACAGGCCGCTTCCTCCCGCCCGCCGGGGGGAAGATCTCTGTCCTCCCCCTCCTCCTCACCCCATGCAATAATACCTGGAGTGAGGCATCATTAAACCTGGGAGCAGCCTTCCCCCTGGGCTGCTCCATGCTGTAATTTTTCCTATTTCCTGCAGCATCAGTCAGTGGAGGACTGCCCCTTTAAATAGGGCTCCTCCAGCTGACAGTCTATGCTGCGCATGCGCAGTCCGCCCGCTGCGCAGCTTTCCAGCGGGAAACCCGGAAGCACAAGTAAGTGGATCCAATTAACCTGCGATTCCGTGCTGAGCACCCCGATTTCACTGGGCGCATTACGCACGCGCCCAGTCGACCCCCCCGCCGCGAACCCACCGCCCTCCTAATATAGGGCCCAGCATCTCCAGGACAGATGGAAGTCCTGTCCCACCAAAGATGCTCCCCAATCAAAGAGGCACGAAAAGCCCAGGTCACCATTTGTTGTCTATTCTTTATCCATATATAAAAAAGATGTAGAATATTGTGCTCATCAAGCTAAGGAATGTTAGTCCTGACAAACAGAATTCTTTTCCATTTTGTAAACATAATATCAATATGGTTTGGTTGAGAGTAAAGCTCCCTTTATTGTGCCCCAATAAAGTGCTTCAGGGGGAATTTTGCTCTGCAATCTTGTCCAAAATTGGGCGGGATCACGACCAAGAATGAGAGAAAATTGGGGCAGTAAGGCTTACTGCTGCTTCTCTGCCCTGACCAGATTTCCATCCCCTTACCCCTGCTGGAATCTGTGCTGGCTCCTCCTTCTCCTGCCGAAATGGCGGCAGAGGCAAGTTCTGGGTCCCCAAGGGATTTTCATCCTTTCCACCCCAATTACCACCACCTTCTGAGGCCGCCAAGTGAAAGGTAGCAATAGGCCCTGGGTAGTGACAGTACAGTTCTTGAGGTTCTGGAGGGACAGGGCCTTGTAGTGCATCCTCTCCCACCAGTCGGCCCCAAAGACTTACCTGCTGAAGGCTTTTGTATCAGTCAGGGCCTTCAGTGCCCCAAGCATGGTCCACGGTTCAGAGGGGCGCAGCCGGGTGAGGAAACTAACAGCCTGGGAATCTGGCAGCAACGTGGGGAAGGAGCAGCCAGTGTGGACTCCGGCAAAAGCACTTCAGCACTACAAAGATTTTCTGCAGTTTCACTGGCAGACTCCATCTTGACAGCAGGAATCCTGCCAGAAGCCTGCTGTGCATTCCGGATGAATGCCGAATCAGAAAAATGGGTCAGCTTTGGGGCAGATCTGGAGGAGCAGGTGCAAGTCCCACTGTGCTGGAACTCCACCCCGAAGGGGAAAATCCCAATCTCTAAGGTGTGACATTTTCCATTTCCCATACCAGCCATACTGTGGTCGTTTAAAATGAGATTGCCAATTCATGCTGAATTAAAGACAGATTTGTACTGCTCACCATATCCACTACGAACTTTGTTGAGATTATTCTGGCTGGATACAGGTTAACATCTCAGAGCTGAATAGCTAGTGCCTAATCGAATATGTCATCCACTTCCACCAATTCTGTCTATATTTGCTGTAGTGATTCCATGGCTGTTAGTCTTTCAGATTGACATTTAACTACTCAGCAGATCCTTTTGAGGAAGTGACCTCCCAAGTGGAACACTATATGACATGCACCAGAAATTTCCTCAGGGCTTCTTCTGCGCCGCCACCATAACTTTGGCAGAAGTTCAGCCGCAACCCCATTTACGCACGTAAATGGGGTTTTCGCCAAGGTTACGGCAGCAGAATGGGAGAAGCCCCAAGAAAATTCCCAACAATGGTGTACTTAGATTTACAAAAGGCTTTCAATAAAGTTTCTCATGAAAAGCTGCTACTAAAATTGACCGTGGTTACTTATGACGTCAAGGTGGGGAGGAAGTACTGAGGTTCGGTGTTGTTGCTTCTACTGCCCTGAATACATTAATGATGGAGATACAGATATCCAATGAGTGTAAATTCACCGATCCAGTGCTGCCAGCAGGAAGCTATGCTCAAAGGGGGAGAAGTAATGCCGATTCTCCGGCCTGCACTCCCTGCTATGGATGGCGTAGAAATAACTAAAGGTGAAGCAGAAAGAGATCTGGGTGTAGATTCGATGCTTAGCATGTCAAATTACTGTGGAGTAACAATAAGCAAAATGAAGATATTAGCTCCGTTAGTGCATTGGTAGCCCTACCAGTGATGTTCGGCACTGGCCCTTCCAAAGTATACACCATGATGGGGAGGTCACCTCATTATAATACTAATGGTAGGTGTCTATGACATTAGGGGTGCCCACCAGAGTGGAGAGGCTAGGAATTCCAAAATTGGGATGCCTGGTCCAGGAGGAGGGGGTCTTGCCAGGGACTCCGGCAATATGTTGCCGCTATACTCATTGCCTTCCTTTAGAAGGTCAGGAGCCCTTTGTAGGATTCACAAGCGTGGCCGGCAGGCCAGCACACCGCTTGATGGGCACACCGCTCTGCTGCCGGATTCCCAGGCTGGCAGTTTTCTCACCCCTCTCATCATGCCACTCTAGCTCATGGACCATACTTCAGGCAGGTGTGGGCTCCGGCCCAAATAAGACCATGCAGAAACTGCAAAAGAAGGCTGGGACCTGCTGTATCTGGCTTCTGAACTAACTGGCGGACTTTCTGCAGACATATTCCAGTGCTGTGCCAGAAAGGCCATAGATTTTTGGCCCCATTTGATCAGCTGAGTATATATTGGAAGATGTCATGTTGAAACGGTACAGTGCCCAGGCCACACCTTGGGTACTGTGCTCAGTTTTGGTTACCAAGACACAAGGGAAATATTCAAGCCATGGAGGTGGTACAAAAAAGAACTAAGAAACTGTTCCCTGATCTCAAAGATTGACTTAAGAGGGAGACTGGAAAAATGGGCTCTTTAGCCTGGGAATGAGGCAACAGAGAGGGGTCCATATAAAAGTATACAAAATATTAATTGATACAGATAAGGTTAATCCAGAGCAGATATCAGGAAGAACTTTTTCATGCAAAGAACGATTAATACATGGAATGATCTTCTGGGGATTATAATGCAGGTGAAAACTTTAGAATTTTTCAAGAGTGATTTTGATGATGTAACTCGAAGAACTTAGGTTTTTTTTGATGCCATGATTGGGGTGACATAATGTGAGCTAAGATGGTGGCCCTCATCTGTATCTTTCTTCTGATCTGTATACTGCAGATTGATTGAGGTTGCTGCACTCCCTGGTGGTAGCTTGGAATGAGTTGGAAGCATAGATGTTTAGGTCTGTGATGGCCTTCACTGCCGCTGTAGTGGAGGTTGTTTTCAGGTCAGATTCTAGTAGATGAAACAATCCCATTACAGCCTCCCTGATGAAGAACTTGTCAAGACAGTTGTCCTTTGACACTCCCTAGGTAGGTGTATTTGGGTCTGTACATATAGCTGCTTGGATAAGGCTAGTCTGCCACTACTGTAAGTGAACCTGTCTCACATCCCTCCTTTCATCCTCTTCTTCTGCCTCCAAAAAACACAGAGAGAAGTGCACTCAAAGATGTTTCCAGATTCTGATTTGTGATTGTAGTAATTAAATATTTTGCAAACAAAGATCCAGCAATCAGAAATCTAGCTATCAAAAATGCTGCAATTCAAGCTTTAAAAACCAACTCCCTCCAAGCCCAGAATGTATCTGGATTTTTATTGCCCATTTTATATAAGCAAGCTGAAGGCACATGACATTCCTGACAAGAAAATCAATGAAATTAAGTGCAGCCTCATTTCAATATAATGGGCCAAATCTTGCTGGAGGGGCATCTTGTGTTAGTTAGTCTTTTTTCTGCACCCTTCAGCTCGAATATAATTTACGGCGTAACTTGCTGGAAGTATGAGTTGATATTGTGGTAGTGAGGACAACGGGGCATCTGGGACCTTAGTGAATGATGAGACCAACATTGTATCCCCTTAACCAATGAGATTTATGGATTGAGAAAGAAAGGTACTGAAGGTACAAAGGTCAAATCAGGTACAGAAAGAGAAATAGAGAGAGAAAAAAAGATTGGATTATGAGAGAGAAAAAAGAAACAACAAGGAAAAGTAAGAAAAAAAATTTTAAATTTTAAATTTTAAATTTTAAAAATATCTAAGAAGAATTTACTACATGCAGGAATGAGACTCAACAGTTTAAATTGTTCCCTTTCTTGGCCAAAGAGATTAATTGGCATTGCATTAACAATTGTCACAACATTAAAAGGGTACTTACACTGTTAATTATGAGCCCTAACTTTCTGCGGTGAGTTTAATGGACAATTAATGGTGTAAAGCAAGTTCTTAAAAATAACAGGGAGGTTGAGGGTTAGATGCCGTTTGTGCGAGGCAAACGACAGAGCGGCGTAATTCGACCAGCATGTTCTGGGGATTCACAACTCACGGAGTACCTCTCCTTCCCCTGAACTTGCTGGCTGATTTGCACATTAATGACGGTGTGCGCCATGAACGCAAAGATTTGCTCCATTATACATGGATTTTCACGTTAATATGAAACACTTAACAAGAAATATGCCTAAAGGGTCAGCAAGAAGATTAAGTGCTCTGTGATTCAGGCAGAGACTGGGCAATATGGATCTCTATCTGATTTCTCGGGCCTCACTTGACCATTCTGTGCCAGTGTGAATGATCCCATCACTTTGAAAATCTATCCTTACATCCCTGCCCATAAAACCAAAAATACTGCATCTGTGAGCAAATTTTCACTTGTTCATTACCTAAATCAAATGACCAAACACAAAATGGGATAAGAAATTAACTGTTATGCTGAGACATAAAAACTTATTATGTGGTATACTGTCCTGAATTTGGGATCTATCTGTCAGCCCCAGGACATTGCTGCAGGAGTTCCTCAGGGCAGTGTCCTAGGCCCAACCATCTTCAGCTGCTTCATCAATGACCTACCCTCCATCATAAGGTCAGAAATGGGGATGTTCGCTGATGATTGCACATTGTTCAGTTCCATTCGCAACCCCTCAAATAATGAAGCAGTCCGAGCCCGCCTGCAGCAAGGCCTGGACAACATCCAGGCTTGGGCTGATAAGCGGCAAGTAACATTCGTGCCAGACAAGTGCAAGGCAATGACCATCTCCAACAAGAGAGAGTCTAACCATCTCCCCATGGCATTCAACAGCATTACCATCGCTGAATCCCTCACCATCAACATCCTGGGGGTCACCATTGACCAGAAACTTAACTGGACCAGCCATATAAATACTGTGGCTACAAGAGCAGGTCAGAGACTGGGTATTCTGCGGCGAGTGACTCACCTCCTGACTCCCCAAAGCCTTTCCACCATCTACAAGGCACAAGTCAGGAGTGTGATGGAATATTCTCCACTTGCTTGGATGAGTGCAGCTCCAACAACACTCAAGAAGCTCGACACCATCCAGGACAAAGCAGCCCGCTTGATTGGCACCCCATCCATCACCCTAAACATTCACACCCTTCACCACCGGCGCACAGTGGCTGCAGTGTGTGCCATCCACAGGATGCACTGCAGCAACTCGCCAAGGCTTCTTCGACAGCACCTCCCAAACCTGCGACCTCTACCACTTAGAAGGACAAGAGCAGCAGGTACATGGGAACAACACCACCTGCACGTTCCCCTCCAAGTCACACACTATCCAGACTTGGAAATATATCGCCGTTGCTTCATCGTCGCTGGGTCAAAATCCTGGAACTCCCTACCTAACAGCACTGTGGGAGAACCTTCACCACACAGACTGCAGCGGTTCAAGAAGGCGGCTCACCACCACCTTCTCAAGGGAAATTAGGGATGGGTAATATATGCCGGCCTCGCCAGCGACGCCCACATCTCATGAACAATAAAAAAAAGTCTTGATGATCTTTGTTTTAGTAGCTTATTCCAAGAGAATTTATTTTGATTCAATGAATTATATTATTGAAAACTATTTTATTTAAATACATTATCAAATTAATTCAAGATTGATGTTATCACCTGAAACTCTAATCAGTATTACAATCAGATAATTTCACAAGTGACATGTCAGATATATTTTAGTTTAATCTGACATTTTTTGTGTCACAAAACATCAACAAAAACGATTCCCTTTACAATGCTATTGCTTTATTTTACAAAGCAGAATTAAACCTGGACTCTCAAATCATGGGTCTGTTATCTCCTCCCTGTATACTCTGAATGATCTCAGTAAGTGTCGACTTTCATTGCCCTAGTTATACTTCACCAAGCAATGCAGGACTGAGAACATTTCAAACAACAATACGTTGATTATACAAGTTTTAAGCAGCTGTTTACATGCATAAGAAACGTGAGATTATGTACCCAGCTAAATGTAATAGCAATTTTAATTACACACAGTAATTTTTTCATTAAACATATATCTGAAAAGTAAGACCCAGCAGAAGAAAGCAGTGTAGCTTAAATAGTTTTCTAACATATTAAAGTATCACTTTCCCTTGGAGAAAGATAGTTCAGTGCTAGAGCGTTGTTTTGCTGACAGAAAGGCTTGAGTACTTTATAATTGCGTGCTGGTATTAGCTATGGTTAATAGGGACTCAGTCTTTATGGAGTGCACATAATCAGTTAGTGATGCTTAGAGGGCATTACTAACTAGCTACACAATAGAAGAAAAAAATAAGTCAAAGCAATTCCAAAATGTTTAGGAAATAATAGCTTCTGGAGCATAAATCTTATTGATGGCAGATAAAATAGCCACCACGAGCTCTGAGCGCATTAGCTGCCTTGTTATTATCTCAGGGTTTTTCATCATTCTGAGGGCAGACCCTGTGTTTGATTTCTTTGAAGAGAGCAGCAGGTAGCTTTGGCAGCCAGGGTCAGTGCACTGACCAGCCTTGAGCTCCATTGTGCGGGCTGCTCGCAGCATGTTGGCTGCAGATGTGAAAGGTCACTCTCCAGCAGAGACTCCATACCTGAGCTTTTGTTACAAGTGCCAGGGAAGTCTGAAATCTGATTTTTCCTCGGAAGGCTGCTCACTGCTGCTTCATCCAAAAATTTTTAACCATTGGCATTCCATTTAAAAATAAAATTTTGCTTAATATCTAAAGGAACTTGTTTGACTATTCAGTCTATTTTTTATTTTTTATAAATAAATGTATATTGGCATCAGAAACATGAACACTCTGAGTCCTATTTTCGCAACATATACATAAATATCCTTGTAAAACATTTGTCAGATACTGCCTAACATTTGGATATTTCTCACAAATTGTATTAATTTGGGTATTTAATAAATCATTTGCTAAGTTCTTTATCACCATTTTTCATAGCATTCAAAATGGATGCCAGGATGAAATTGGTTTATTATACTGTGTTGCGCTGCACTTTATTTTTAAATTCTTAGTGCTTTTTATATTTACTTGTTAAATTCTTGCAATGGAATATTTTAGTTACATATGAAAATAGGATTGTTTAATTTCTTTAGCTTAATTAAGTACACAAAGTGCTGTAATGCTGTGAGCAATTTGCAACCTGACATTTATTTTGAGATTCAAATTATATTTCAGAACTGAACCTTAAAAGCTCAAGAGTCTATTGAAATAAAGTGCAAATTTTATTTTGAAATTAATAGCAGCTCCTTCTTACTGGCCTAATCAGAGGCTGCTGACTGATTGCACTGAACAGCATGAGACTCACATGAAGTGAACTCTCAGCGTGAGGGAGAGGAGAGGTTGTGCGGAGGTTACAGGTACTTTTCATACAGCCAGGCGGGAAAGCTCCAACATCCTGCTGCTAGAAATTTGTCTGCGCTGCTGCCATCAAATTTTTCTCAAAGGCCAGACACTGAAGTCTGTGACTGAGGGAGATTTGTTGATATGATAACTTGATTAGTCCTGGACAGATGACACAGTGGCAGAGAGCCAGCTCAAAGGAATCTGTGCTCTTAGCCCTTAACCTCTCCTCAGGAGATGACAAATTATATCTGTTAAATATATCAGCCCCCTGGTATCAAACAAATAAGTTGTCTGTTAAAATATATGCCAATCATTGGATCCCAAACATGACAGTGTAAAAGTGCTTTAAAGTAAGAAGTAATCTATTCTTCTGAACTGTTTTAACTGTTATTATAATATTAATTTGTAAAAGAAATTATTGAGTTTAGGAAACTTTGACTTTTAATAACACTTATATTTACAAATAGGGCAGATATGTTTCTCTTTAGAATTATGTTCTTTCTGCTTATTCTGAGCAGTAATAAGGTTATGTTGGACATCACCATTTAAAACAAATGTACCAAATAATTCATCTTATTTGTGCAAATACTCTAGCATGGAAGAATGTAATGCTTAAGTTTAAATTTTGTACAAGTCAAATTTTGCATTTTTTTTCCTAGACAGAAGAACAATTTGCCTTATAAAATATGATTTTTTTTCCCTCTCACAGGTCAGTTTTATAACTGAAAATGTAGAGACTTGACGCCAAAGCACAAATTTTAGGTGCTTTCTCTTGCCTCATTTTTTTCTCTCTTATAGGTTCCCCTCTCCTGAACACAATCTCTTGTACTCAGGCACGGTTCCAAAGGTGCCTGCAGCCCTCGTATCTCACCCAAATGGCCATTTTTCATGTGTGTATGTAGATAATGAAGATTAATGATTTGCTCATCTGGGGCTGATGTTACTGCAACAGCAACAGCTTGCATTTATATAGCCCCTTTAACGTAGTAAAAAGGTGCCAAGGCACTTCACAGGAGCGTTATCAGACAAAATTTAACACCGAGCCATATAAAGAAATATTAGGACAGGTGTCCAAAAGCTTGCTCAAAGAGGTAGATTTTAAGGAGCGACTTAAAGGAGGGGAGAGAGAGGTAGAGAGGCAGAGAGGTTAGTGAGGGAATTACATAGCTAGATGAGCCATTACCTCTTCTGCACTTTCCAGCAGGGGCCACTCATTTCTGTTAGCTTTCAGCCAAACGGAGATGGTTTATTTATTGGTAAAAAGAGGAGAGGGAATCACTTGACTTGCCTTGACAAGAATCACACCTCCTGCTGACTGATACTAAAGATGGCTTTAATATCAGTTGTGGTGAAGACTGCAGTTTAGAGCATTCGATCGTCCTGACTGAAGGGAAAATATTGGATGGTTAGAATTAGAGCAAAGTGAAAAGAAAATACATTTACAAACAAATATATAATTTATTTGGACTAACAGAACTTCTGGTAAGAGAATTGACCATGATTTTCTTTCTGGTATTGCTTTCTACCATATAACTTTGTAATTTAGATATTTTTCTGACATACTTTCCTGGTGCTACCATTCCTATGAAAGCAAATGAAGAGGAGGTAAAATGCCACATTAACCACAAACACTTTAAAAAAAAGACATTCAAAATTTTGCAAAGTAGGTAAGAGGGATCGATGGAGTGATTGTTTTGTTAATATTTTTTGTTTGTTTAAAATGAAAAGAGTGCCCATGGTGATCTTCTGTCTGACACTGTGCCAAGCCTGTGGACTACGACAAAAAGTATAGAATACCATTGGTGGCATGGCTTACTCATTTCTCCAGAATGTCATATGTATAGAATCTTCACATTATTTCATGTTATTTTAGTTGAAAAGTTTAAGTAACTGGTATATCAAATATTAGAGGTGATACCATGATTCCCGCATTCCCAGTAAGAAACAACCCACGCATGGAGTGCATATCAGGAAATTGCAGGCACACAGCCTATGATTTCCTTAGACAAGGTGGTCCCTGCAAGCACCAGTACTCTAACAGTCTTGTTGTTAGGGTAGTGAGCTTCTTGTTTGTACTGTTGATGGGAGCCTTTTCCACCAGAAGTTCCAGTTGCTGTGCTGGCTCACTGTTTTGTTGACTACCGACCACATTTGTTTTTCCTGTGTGTTCTGTTGTTATGGCTGTGGTTTGTTTACTGGGTAGATCCATTAGTGCAATGAAGAGTGTAATTGGACTCTTCGGTCTCTCTAACTGATTCTGTCTTCTACAGTTGCCTCCGATTTCTTCTAAAAACTGCCCAACTTTATCTCTTACACTAGAATCTGATATCCACTTGCTTTTGCACTTGTGCTGGCAACATTTCCCTTTTCCTGTTAGCTGAATTGATAATGTCTCCTCCTCTAGACCTAGCAAGTATATTTAGTATATCTATTGTAAGTGAACAGTATTCAGTACAAACAATATATTTACAATAATTACAAATTTTAATATTCTCCATGTCAGCCGTGGCTCAATTGGAGGCACTCTCTTTTCTGAGTCAGAAGGTTGTGGATTTATGTCCCACTCCAGCAACTTGAGCACAAAAAATCTAGGCTGACACTCCAGTGATCTACTGAGGGAATGCTGCACTGTCGGAGATGCCATCTTTCGGATGAAACATTAAACCGAGGCCCCGTCTGCCCTTTCAGGTGGACATAAAAGATCCCACAGCACTATTTTGAAGAAGAGCAGGGGAGTTCTCCCCGATGTCCTGGACAATATTTATCCTTCAACCAACATCAATAAAACAGAGGGGGTTAAATTCAATAACCTCCGAATCCGGGCGCAGGGTTTGCGGTGCACTACTAACCCGTGCCTGGTGTTTCCGATGCAGGCAGCACGTGGAATTTGTGCTGCCGGCTCATTACCATGATTTGTACGTGCAGCCAGCGCTACCTATGCTGTTGAGTGGCTGCATGCACCAGCAGAAGGCCCGATATTGTGCGTGGCCAGCACTAGTTAAAGGCAGTCTGTACCTTGTAAAGGGGAGGTGCACAGACAATGCAAGCAGTGGAGGATGACAGGTAGAATGGCTGCACCAGCAAGAGAGCATGCGCCGAGGTTCTCTGACAATGCACGGAGGCCTTGGTGGAGGGAGTGGATGAACGGGGAGCCATCCTGTACCCACAGTGTGGCAGAAGACCCTCCAGACACCAACTGCGGAGGCAGTGGGAGGAAGTAGCCCTGAAGGTGAATGGCAGGAGTATAGCACCATGCACGTGGACGCGGTGCCGGAAAAAGTTCAATGATTTGACACGAGTGGTCAAGGTGAGTAAATGCAAATCTCAAGTGGCACATCCTACCATCTCCATGCACGACACCCCCCCCCCTCATCCACCCACAAGGCTGCACGTCGTATGCTGCACCTCACCCGCACATAGTACCATACTTGCAATCCACAGACCAACCACTCACAGATCACACACAATGGCAGCTATTCGACCATGACAGGCACATCACCTAAACATCTTGCAGGACACACTTCCCTCTGTCTTGCATAAGGTGGCGCATAACAACCGGCAGCAGGAGAGACGTGAGGGAGGACAGGCATGGCTACACATCCTCACCCCCGTGGAGGAGACCGTGCTGCGGATCATTGGTCGGGCCGTCACTGCGGCCATGACCACTGGCGGCGCTGGAGGTCCCAACAATGGGGGTCTCTGCATACCTAATCCTCCTTCTCATTTCCCACATCTCCCTCACCCCACAATCTTTTCAGACTCACGTGCTGCAGATGCTATCAGCATACAGGTCTTACTTGCTTCTCTCCCCACTCCACAACTCAACCCGTCTCCCTCTGTCATTGCAGATACCCAAGAACTGGAGCCGGCACCGTCCGAGGAGGAAGAGGAGGAAGGCACAAACAGTGAAGCCGTACCGTCACTTGATCTGACACTCGCATCCACCAGCTCAGATACTGACACTGCGTAGTGTAGAGGTTAGGTTAGAGGAGGAATCTGCATGTGGTGAGACACTGGGCACAAGTACACAGGAGCCAGAGCGGGAGGAATGGATACCACAGGTGCCTGTTCGCCAGAGGACAAGGTCGCACAGTGGTTCTGCTGCTGAGGATGAATTTGATGGGCCAGGCTACAGAAGAAGGCTGATGGGCGTACACCACCAAATGCTCGGTGCACTGGAAAGTCTGCCAGAAAGCCTGCACACGATGACAAGGGGCATGGAGGAGTCCATCTCAAACTTGGCACAGCATTTGTGCAGAGCTTGGAGCCCATCCGTACTCACATGGAACAGGTGGTCACCTCCATCAGCATAACTGTGGAACCCACCATGATGTAGCTTCTGACGGCCGATGCCACGGCTTCCATTGCAGCACAAACAACTGCCATCGCAGCACAAATCGATGTCATCAAAGGTCTGCGTGCTTCAGCTGAAGCTCAAACTGCTGACGTGGCAGCTCAGACTGCCGCCATTGTGGCTCTGGGCACAACTTTGGAACGGGACTTCCAGGGTGTCACAGCACTCCAGCAATCTGTTCTCCAGCTGATCACCAGGAGTGCTGAGGTGTCGCCCCGTGCAAATGGCAGTGGCGCCACAGCTGTCGAACCTGCTGTCCTCTCTCAGGACAACAGTATTCCTGTTCCCACCCCTGCCACTCTGCCAGTGTCCTTGCTGTTGCCTGTCAGCCAGCCAGGCCACACTGCTGCAGCCCATTTCGAGATGGTGCAGTCTGAAGCTGGGCCCTCCCGGCCCAGAGCTGCTCAAGGTCATTCTCCAAGGCCTTCTGCACGCTTCTCAGTTGAAGGCCAGCAGCCTTCCACCACCCATGCTCCAGCCACTGGGGATGCACCTTGTAAGAGCACTGGGATAGGTAAAGGCACCCAAACGACAGGCACTGAGGGAATGCACACAAGGGTGAATAGCGTAATGTTTGATACTTGAGTTAATATGTAACGTTATAAGTATGTATTTAAAGTCGCAGTTGGTGTTGCTTTTTATGTATGCGATGAGCTGCGGGAGGAAGCAATGTGTAATCATACAGAGGGAGATTTGATGGTCATGTGGAGAGGACAGGTGAGGAGTGTAGGACTGTTGGTGACTTGGGAGATGTCATTGAGATTACTGATATCGCTCATGAATAAGGTGAGCACGCAGAGCCCTGCAGACAGGGCCTGTGTACTTTGTTGCCACCTTGTGTCTTCCTCCACTTCCTCCTCCTCAGCCTTTTCCTCCTATTCCTGTGCCTCTGGCTCAGGGTCTTGCCAGATAGGCGGTGGCAAGAGTTGTTCCCTCATAAGGGCGAGTTTGTGCAGCATGCAGCATATAACGACGAATCTTGGCACTCGCTCAGCGAAGTACTGCAGTGCTCCACCAGAATGGTCCAGGCAGCGGAAGCATTGCTTTAGGACACCTATGGTGTGCTCGATGACGTTCTGTGTGGCCGCTTGGCTCTAATTGTAGGCCTGCTCTGCACATGTGCGTGCATTCCTGACCGGAGTCATGAGCCACCTTATGAGCGGATAGTCCTTGTCACCCAGTAGCCAGCCTTTAACTTTCCGAGCCGGATCAAATATAGTTGGGATGTTGGACTGCTGCATAATGAAGGTGTCATGACTACTGCCAGGGTAGCGGGCATTGACCTGCGTGATGCACTGCATGTGGTCGCAAACCAGCTGCACATTGAGCGAGTGGAACCCCTTTCTGTTCATGAAGATGGCCAAGTTGAGATGTGGAGCACACATGGCAATATGCATGCAGTCAATGGCACCCTGCATCGTGGGGAAGCAGGCAATGCGAGCAAACCCTCCTGCTCACTCGTTCTGCTTGTAGAAGAATCATAGAATCATAGAATGGTTACAGCACGGAAGCAGGCCATTTGGCCCATCGAGTCCGTGCAGGCTCTCTGCAAGAATAATCCAGCTAGTTCCACTCCCCTGCCCTATTCTTGGAGCCCTGCAAATCTTTTCCCTTCAAGTACTTGTCCAGTTCCCTTTTGAAAGCCACGATAGAATCTACCTCCACCATCTCCTCAGGCAGTGAATTCTAGATCATAACCACTCGCTGTGTAAAAATGTTTTTTCTCATGCCGCCTTTGGTTCTTTTGCCAATCACCTTAATTCTATGTCCTATGGTTCTTGAACCTTCCATCAATGGGAACAGTTTCTCTCTATCTACTCCGTCTCAACCCTTCATGACTTTGAATACCTCTATCAAATCTTCTTTCAAGCTTCTCTGCTGTAAGTAGAACAACCCCAGCTTCTCCAGTCTATTCGCATAACTGAAGTCCCTCATCCCTGGAATCATTCTAGTAGATCTTTTCTGCACCCTCTCTAAGGCCTTCACATCCTTCCTAAAGTGCGGTGCCCAGAACTGGACACAATGCTCCAGCTGTGGCCAAATCAGTGTTTTATAAAGGTTCATCATATCTTCCTCACTTTTGTACTCTATGCCTCTATTTATAAAGCCCAGGATCCCATATGCTTTCTTAACCGCTTTCTCAACCTGCCCAACCACCTTCAACGATTTGTGTACGTATAGCCCAGATGTCTCTGTTCCTGCACCCCTGGTAGAATTGTACCCTTTAGTTTATATTCCCGCTCCTCATTTTTCCTACCAAAATGTATCACTTCACATTTTTCTGCGTTAAATTTCATCTGCCACCTGTCCGCCCATTCCACCAGCCTGTCTATGTCCTCTTGAAGTCTATCACTATCCTCTTCACTGTTCACTACCCTTCCAAGTTTTGTGTCATCTGCAAATTTTGAACTTGTGCCCTGTACACACAAGTCCAAGTCATTATTATATATCAAGAAAAGCAATGGTTCTAGTACCGACCCCTGGGGAACACCACTGTATACCTCCCTCCACTCCAAAAAACAACCGTTCATCACTACTCTCTGTTTCCTGTTATTTAGCCAATTTTGTATCCAAGCTGCCACTGCCCCTTTTATTCCATGGGCTTCAATGACAAGCCTGTTATGTGGCACTTTATCAAACGCCTTTTGGAAGTCCATATACACATCAACTGCATTGCTCTCATCAACCCTCTCTGTTACCTCATCAAAAAACTCAATCAAGTTAGTTAAATACGATTTACCTTTAACAAATCCGTGCTGGCTTTCTTTAATTAATCCACACTTGTCCAAGTGTCTGTTAATTTTGTCCCGGATTATCTTTTCTAAAGTTTCCTCACGATCGAGGTTAAACTGATTGGCCTGTAGTTGCTGGGTTTATCCTTACACCCTCTTTTGAACGAGGTGGTAACATTTGCAATTCTCCAGTCCTCTGGCACCACCCCTCTCTCTAAGGATGATTGGAAGATTATGGCCAGTTCCTCCACAATTTCCACCCTTACTTCCCTGAGCAGCCTAGATATCCCATCTGGACCAGTTGACTTATCTACTTTAAGTACAGCTAGTCTTTCTAACACCTACTCTTTATCAATTTTTAGCCCATCCAGTATCTCAACTATCTCTTTTACTGTGACTTTGGCAGCATCTTTCTGTTAAGAGGGAACATGATGAACCTGTTGCACAGCTCGTACAGAGTCTCCGTGACCTCCCTTATGCAGTAGTGAGATGTTGCACATATCGCCAGCAGCAGCCTGAAAGGATCCAGTGCCCTTGCCGTGTTCTGAGGCTGCAGTTGTGGCTGCAGCAGTTGAAAAATGTCCGTCACGACCTCTTTCGTGAATCACAGCCATCGGATGCAGTGATCTTCACTCATGTTGAGGTAAGAGAATTGGTCCCTGAAGGCCGTCATTGGATATGACCTCAAGCTCAGTGCCCTGCGCTTCCTCCTCCACCTCCCTCTCCTCACAGCTTGACCTGCTCTGTGTGGCCTCTCTGCACGCTCCCAGTCGTGTTCTATGCCCAGCGGGAGCCCTAGTAGGCCATCCATGGTTGCCAGGAATCTTGTTCAGCACACTGTTGTAAATGACACCAACAGTAATGCAGGACCTGCCAAACCACACTCTATATAATATTGCAACTTTCTCCAAGTACGAGATGCTTCAACAAACTCATACAATTGTACCAGCAGCCAGAAACAATAATCCAGCAACTAACCTGCAACACCTGCATGCTCCCTTTAAACAGCATTGATGGGGGAGTCCTTCAGGCCTATAAGACATGTTCAGCTGTTTGTGGTTAAGACAGTGCATTGGCGGGAGCATTGAGTGCCAAAATAGTATCTATCCCTTTTAATCAGCGTCACACACTTATCTAACACATATTCCCCTTACTTTACATGATGCCAGCATTCGTTATTTGCGTGTGCGCAAACGCCTTTATCAAGATGGCGTCCAGCGCACATCACACTAGAAGCATGCGCGCGCATTCCGGACGCCATTTTGGGACCTTAGGAGACCACGTAGCGCCTGAAAAATGGGTGCTACATGGCCCAATTTATAGCCCAGATTATGTAGTTGTTATCACATTGCTGTTTGTGGGACCATTGCTGTGTGCAAATTGGCTGCTGCGTTTCCTACATTACAACAGTGACTACACTTCAAAAGTAATTCATTGGCTGTAAAGCGCTTTGAGACGTCCTGAGGTCGTGAAAGGCCCTATATAAATGCAAGTCTTTCTTTTTTTTGCCTTGAAACAGTAAAACAACAAAGTTCTCTTATGCTTACTTTCAACATTAAATTGACCCTTGAAACACTATTGCTCACTTCTTACATGGCGAAATACGACCACAGAGCCACTGATTTTGCTCAGTCTCTCTGCTGACTGAGATAACGTCAGCCACAAATATACCATTCAAAATCTTTGAAGACATTTCAGGATAAATGATGTTAAAATAAAATCTCTCATAATTATAGTAGTCAATCATAGGTTGTTGGTTACCTAGGATGTTTGTCCACACAAGTACATCTGCCACTTACAGTAAACTTGAAAGACATATATTAACCTGTCTGTACCCAACCAAAGTGTCAAGCTGATCAAATGAACAGAATGACACCCACGCAGAAAGCTATCAAGAAATGCTCCTTAGGAATAATGCAGCTGATGTGACCCTTTTGCAATGCCGACTACTACATATACTTTTATAGATTGCAGAAACAATGAGCACTAACCCAATGTGTGCCATGATCAGTAAAGCAGAATCCAATAAATAATTTAACAAAGACAAAAATATTCCATTTTTGTCACAAGATGATCCTTTGTTTATTATCATCCTTAATAATTTCAGATTTTCACTGACCCCAGTTACTTGCTGAATCTTGGTCATTCCATGTTCAGATATGGGTAAGTGTTGCAGCATATACAGGGGTGCAATCTCTTTTTCTGTTTCCAAACGTGCATCAATTGGTGTCAGTGATCTCTTACAGATTTTCTAGTGCCTCGTGTAGGGGGGAGATCTTCAGGCCGCCCCCTGGGCAGAAATGGAGTGGTAGGACCCCAAAAGTGATGGGGTATGACTTACCGCCACATTCCCACCAACGGTGTGGCCGTCGGCTCTATGTTAATGAGGCTTAGCCCTCAATATGAACTGGTTCTCCCAACGGTGCTATTAGGTGGCCAACCAACACGCTCTGCCAACCGACTGCCTGAAAACCAGATAGAGGGAAAATCTACCCCATAATCTTCTCCTAAGTTCCTCTGCAGTTGGAGAGATTTCAAAAGGCATGCATAACCATCAGTATCTTCAAAATGGTGTTGAAAAGGTCATCCACAGATTCCATTCATTATTTAATCCAACATCCCAAAACACATTCTCTACATCCACAACCGTGAATAGTTTTCCTTTCACTAGTACAGGCAGAACATCATCTATAGTTTGAAGTGGGTAGGATTACGTTTGAGGACTTTGTTAAGTTTCAGTGCACAGGTGCACTTTATCATTTTCTTTCATTACCACCACCATTAAAGAGACCCAGTCATTCGGAACACTGGCCGGTGCAAGCACTTTCTCAAAAGACTTATTAATGTGCTTCTTGGCAAATCCTTTTATAGCTAGGGGTAGTTTCCTGGATGACAACTGTGTAGGTGGGATCTTGGGATGAATATGACAGTACAGAGTGCCTTCCAACTTACTCTCTACTTTTGCAGACATCCTGATAGTTCACTGCTACATCTTGTCTTGTGAGTTTTGATGAACCTTGTATCACCAAAATGTCCTGATTCACTGTCACAAGGTGTACATGTTGAATGACTCGAACATCTAGAACAGGTCGAAATCCACTTGACTCTATTCAAAACTCAATGTTGTTCATCTTGTTGTTCTTGAAGTTTTAACCCTGACTCTTCTTTTTGTCAGTTGTGTCCTTACTGTTTTGTTGAGCATGAGTATTGAAGTGTTAGATGCCTGAGGTTTTCTGGCACATGGATCACTTACTTGTTTATAAGCATGTTAGCATATTGCTCTTCTACAGATTCAACAACGAGTTCACCCAAAAGAATGGGGTCAATTTTCAAATGTAATGAGTGGTGGGCACCACCATCCAATTGCACTCGTGAGGGGGCTGAACCATTTTCATGGTTGGGCCTCATTAGAACCGAATCAGCAAGTTGCCAGCCCTCAATGAGCGCTGACACACAGCTCACTGATCGAGGAGGCTCCTCTGCAGAACCAAGCCATAAAATAAACATTAAAAGGGGAGAGAAGCAATCCTGGGTGGGGGGGGAGGGGTGAGGGAGGGAAGGTGGGGGAGGATCACAGAGCAGCCGCCAGGAGGTTGGAAGATTTTTGTGGAGCCAGGAAAAACACTCATGCTTCTATCCGGACAAAAGTCATTAGCCCTATGGTTTCTGCCCCTTTTTCAGAGTGGTCTGCAGTGGTAGTCCTTTTAAGGCCACCTTACATCCAGTACCACTGGGCAGAGTGTGCGTTGGCCTCCTACGACTGACGTAGGACCCAATTTAAATATTTAAATAAGGCTCTAGCCTGTTTCGGGCAGGAGCATTGGCCACCCATTTCAAGACCCATTTGAAAATTGAGTTGGGCCGGCCTCAGGCTTGATTTCAGCATGAGATTTCTTTTCAAATTTTCATCCTGCTGCTGCCCCATTTACAGCAAAAATCAGGTTGTTAGTGAGACAAAAATTGCCCCCAATCTAACTTTCATTTGAGTTGCAGATAGTTCATCTACAGTATGTAGTCACTGTTTGCTTTTGTTCCATTTTCTGGACTTTGGACAATTGGCAGTTCTCTATGTATCTTGCACTTTCTAACCCAAGCAAGCTGGCTGCTTTCTTTCTGACATAACATTTTCCACAGTACTTATGGTCTATGTTAGGAGCTCACCAAAATTTCTTGGGCTTCACATCTGGAGTCATTTTCTTCTTTTTCTATACTAAGTATTATGCTTTTTCTTGGTACTTGTTTTCTTTCAGCTATTTTGCTGCTGATTCACTAGCTTTACATATGTTAATGAAAACTTTCAATAGCAATTTTGTTTCTTGTAAAATACACTTCTTAATACCATTGTTCTGTTTCTCAACAACTACTCTGCCTCTGATTAGACTTTCTTCCACAGTCCCATAGTTACACCTTCTAGCTAAGGTGTGAATACTTGTTGCACAGGACTCAATCATCCCATCAGAATCTTGGTCGCATAGGCTTCATTAGTTTAACAAACACAAAATTGTTCCATCTTACCAAGCACAACCATCTCAAAAATCTTGGGATTGATTTTAACTTGCAGTGAGTTTTCGGCGGGAAACCATACTGGTGAGTTAATTTCCCGCCCATCCGCGGCAGAATGAGGCCAAGGTGAAATTTAATCACCAGGCCTCATTAACGTGCTGCTGGCCAACTTCCCGTCCAGACGGCATCTCGCCCTCAACCTCCCCGTTATTTTTAAGAACTCATTGGATTTGCACATTGATAACGGCTTACGTCGTGAACTCGCTGTTATTTTTCCAGGAAGATTTGCTCCATTATACATGGAAAATCAAGCAGCTTTTGGCACCTGCCACTACTCAGGTAAGGGTGGGGACAGGGGGTTCTGGGCGTTTGCATGAGAGGCCTAAGCTTTCCTTGTGGCACCCAGTGCACTCCCCGTCTTGGCCCCACAAAGGAAAATAAAAAAAACTTACCAAAATGGTCTCTTCTGCTTCCAATCCTGTTCTGACAGGCCTTCACCAATCAGGATTATTTTAACGATGGCACTAATCCAGCATTAAAATAACACTGCACAGAAAATCTAGACTCAAGCGTTTCTTCTAATACCCGAAGTCAGCTAATTGGCTGTGAATCTGATTTAGTCTGCAGCCATTTTACATTTACTTTATATATCTTTGGACGCACAACTAGTTGACAGGGATGAAGAGTAAAAAGGAAATAGATTCTGCATGTGCACACTCCTTATCAGGAATCCACAACCAAAGTGCAGTCTAAAATTATGATGCCTGATCCTGTTTATACCTCAGAAAGTATTAACTCTGTTTTTGCACAAGCTTATGCTATGTAGCACAGAGTGCAATAGCCTTTGCTGCATTCACAGCAGCATACTCTCTGTTCATGTCATTAGTAGCACTACTCTTAAGCCAATTACAATATGGAAATTATTAAACAGGTTTGAAAGATAAATACACATCAAACGTTGTGGACAACAGTTATTTATGAGGGTCCTCCACATGAGTGGTAGAACCTCTGTACTGCCCTGACATTGTTAGACGATCCACTTTGAAATCTGTGTAGGGGTGTATTTGGTAATATTGTTGTGAGATAACTAGGGAATTAGCAATTGACATGTCTTTATTGCAATTTTCTCAAGAAAAAATTTAACATGTGGGAAATTCTAGTCTGGTGTATGTTATACTGTATGCTTTATATCATTGAATAAATGAATGTAAAATTATTAGGTGGCAGATTAATAAACTAACAGAGCAGAATACCATCATAAAAATAAGAAGAGGAGAAGTAGTTAATTAATTTGCCTTTCTCTGTTTCTTTCTTTTCTTTTTCCAATCAGAGTTGTAAAGTAAAATCTACATGCTTTCCACCAAGTGCATGTGTAGTGGCTTAGTTCCACATTTTATCAGCAATGTCTATTGGCTGAATTCTGTTTCTTTTTAAACCATAAATGTAGGAAACGTTTTATTAATCTGGATGAAGTTTTGTCCTAACACACAAACATATACCTACATACAGATACCATATGGAGCACAGTAACTCAGACAATTGAGTTCACATTCTGTGTGTTACTAAACAACAGGGAGTTTTGAGTTCAGTAATGCTGAGAAACAGAACGAAAACACCCTTCAAAATGGGGTTTTGAAAAGGTTCAAAAGGCAGAAAACAAAGGCGTTCCTCTGTGTGTTTGAAGATACTCTCACTTTATTGTTGCTTTAAACTTTCCAAGGCCTCTGTGTAAAGAGAGGGGCTGCTAACGTTGCAAGTGGGAGTTTTAATGGTCTCTCCAGAACAATGTGGGCACATTCTGTGCAACCTCATTACCGAATCATCTGAAATGGATGAGGAACATTCCCACTGATTATCATAAATAGCATAAAAAAGTCTTTCATTGCAAAAGCAGGTTCCATCTGCCCTTCATGTGTCCTCACCTTAACTTTAAATAGTGAGTCACTCCCCCATGACAAAGGAGGAATTTTCTGTATCTGAACTCTATGCGTGTACTCTTGAAAGTTATTCACTACAATATAAACACAGTTACTGGTAAACTGAATGTTTATTCATTGGCCAACCCACTTCTTTCATGGGACTCTTTATCAATTGTACATGCTTTGCCGTTTTTCTTTCCCATTTTCTATGCTTCCAAAAGTAGTCTGATAGTATTTTACTAGTAGCCCGAACTTTGCAAGTAGGCGTTCCACATCAATTGGTTTTTCAATGCTTTTTCACACTTTCGTTTTTGTGTAAAATATTCTAGACTAGAACACTGGAAGAGGCGTTGATTGAGATGCATCTTTAAATATTCATTTTACAAAGTTTTAGCCTTCTGTGTGACTCTTGAAAAGCTTACAAACACAACAGGCTAGAAATTGGACCGCGTTGCTCAAAACAGAGAGTAGGGGTTAAGGGTAGCTATTCAGACTGGTAAAAGGTGGGAAGTGATGTTCCACAGGGATCGGTGCTGGGAGCATTGCTGTTCACAATTTACATCAACGATTTGGATTCGGGAACTGGAAGTACAATTTCAAAATTTGCGGACAACACAAAATTGGAGGGTGTAGTCAATACAAAGGAAGAAAGCGTTAAAATACAAGAGGACATTAATAAATTTGCAGAATGGACATGTAATTGGCAAATGAATTTCAATATAGGTAAGTGTGAGGTGGTACATTTTGTTAGGGAGAATAAGGAGGCAATATTTGCTTGGGTAATAAGTGTCTAAATAGGATAGAGAAGGAAAGGAATCTCGGGGTACAGATACACAAATCACTAAAAGTAGCAATGCAGGTTAATAAGGCCATAAAAAAGGCAAACCAAGCTCTGGGGTTCATTTCTAGAGGGATAGAATTGAAAAGCAGAGAAGTTATGTTAAACTTGTATAGAACCTTGGTTAAACCACACTTGGGGTACTGTGCACAGTTCTGGTCTCCACATTATAAAATGACATAGAGACATTGGGGAAGGTGCAAGAAAGATTCACAAGGATGATTTTTAAAAATTCGTTCATGGGATGTGGGCGTCGGTGGCAAGGCCAGCATTTATTGCCCATCCCTAATTGCCCCTGAGAAGGTGGTGGTGAGCCACCTTCTTGAACCACTGCAGTCCGTGTGGTGAAGGTTCTCCCACAGTGCCGTGAGGTAGGGAGTTCCAGGATTTTGACCCGGCGACAATGAAGAAACAGCGATATATTTCCAAATCGGGATGGTGTGTGACTTGGAGGGGAACGTGCAGGTGGTGATGTTCCCATGTGCCTGCTGCCCTTGTCCTTCTAGGTAGTAGAGGTTGCGGGTTTGGGAGGTGCTGTCGTTGCAGTGCATCCTGTGGACGGTACACACTGCGGCCACGATGCATCGGTGGTGAAGGGAGTGAATGTTTACGGTGGATGGGGTGCCAATCAAGCGGGTTGCTTTGTCCTGGATGGTGTCGAGCTTCTTGAGTGTTGTTGGAGCTGTACTCATCCAGGCAAGTGGAAAGTATTCCATCACAATCCTGACTTGTGCCTTGTCGATGGTGGAAAGGCTTTGGGGAGTCAGGAGGTGAGTCATGCGCCACAGAATACCCAGCCTCTGGCCTGCTCTTGTAGCCACAATATTTATGTGGCTGGTTCAGTTAAGTTTCTGGTTAATGGTGACCCCCGGGATGTTGATGGTGCGGGATTTAACGATGGTAGTGCTGTTGAATGTCAAGGGGAGGTGGTTAGACTCTCTCTTGTTGGAGATGGTCATTGCCTGGCACTTGTCTGGCATGAAAGTTACTTGCCACTTATCAGCCCAAACCTGGACGTTGTCCAGGTCTTGCTGCATGCGGGCACAGACAGCTTCATTTTCTGAGGGGTTGCGAATGGAATTGAACACTATGCAATCATCAGCTAACATCCCCATTTCTGACCTTATGATGGAGGGAAGGTCATTGATGAAGCAGCTGAAGATGGTTGGGCCTAGGACACTGCCCTGAGGAAATCCTGCAGCAATGTTCTGGGGCTGAGATGATTGGCCTCCAACAACTACTAACATCTTCCTTTGTGCTATGTATGACTCCAGCCACTGGAGAGTTTTCCCCGATTCCCATTGACTTCAATTTTACTTGGGTTTTTTGGAGTCACACTCGGTTAAATGCTGCCTCCATGTCAAGGGCAGTCACTCTCACCTAACCTCACTTCTGGAATTCAGCTCTTTTGTCCATGTTTGGACCAAGGCCGTAATGAGGTCTGGAGCTGAGTGGTCCTGGCTGAACCCAAACTGAGCATCGGTGAGCGGGTTATTGGTGAGTAAGTGCCGCTTGATAGCACTGTCGACGACACCTTCCATCACTTTGCTGATGATTGAGAATAGACAGCTGGTATTCGGCCAGATTGGATTTTGTCCTGCTTTTTGTGGACAGGACATACCTGGGCAATTTTCCACATTGTCCAGTAGATGCCAGTGTTGTAGCTGTACTGGAACAGCTTGGCTAGAGGCGCGGCTATTTCTGGAGCACAAGTCTTCACCACTACAGCCGGGATGTTGTCGGGGCCCAAAGCCTTTGCTGTGTCCAGTGCACTCAGTGCTCATACCAGAACAAAGAGGATTTTTTTTTATTATTGGTTCACGGGATGTGGGCATCGCTGGCAAAGCCTGCATTTATTGCCCATCCCTAATTGCCCTTTAGAAGGTGGTGGTGAGCCGCCGCCTTGAACCGCTGCAGTCTGTGTGGTGAAGGTCCTCCCATGGTGTTGTTAGATAGGGGAGTTCCAGGATTTTGACCCAGCGACGATGAAGGAACGGCGATATATTTCCAAGTCGGGATAGTGTGTGACTTGGAGGGGAACGTGCAGGTGGTGTTGTTCCCATGTGCCTGCTGCCCTTGTCCTTCCAGGTGATAGAGGTCGCGGGTTTGAGAGGTGATGTCGAAGAAGCCTTGGCGAGTTGCTGCAGTGCATCCTGTAAATAGTGCACACTGCAGCCACAGTGCGCCGGTGGTGAAGGGAGTGAATGTTTAGGGTGGTGGATGGGGTGCCAATCAAGCGGGCTGCTTTGTCCTGCTTCTTGAGTGTTGTTGGAGCTGCATTCATCCAGACAAATGGAGAGAATTCCATCACACTCCTGACTTGTGCCTTGTAGATGGTGGAAAATCTTTGGGGAGTCAGGAGGTGAGTCACTCGCTGCAGAATACCCAGCCTATGACCTGCTCTTGTAGCCACAGTATTTATGTGGCTGGTCCAGTTAATTTTCTTGTCAATGGTGACCCCCAGGATGTTGATGGTGGGGAATTCAGCGATGGTATACCTATCAAGAAATACTAAGCAGGCTGGGAGTCTTTTCTCCAGAAAACAGAAGATTGCAGGGTGACCTGATAGAGGTCTTTAAGATAATTAAAGGGTTTGATAGGGTCGACAGAGAGAAAATGTTTCCATTGTGGGGAGTCCAAAACTAGAAGTCATAAATATAAGATAGTCACTAATAATTCCAATGGGGAATTCAGGAGAAACTTCTTTGCCCAGAGTGGTAAGAATGTGGAACGTGCTGCCACAAGGAGTAGTTGAGGCAAATAGCATAGATGCATTTAAAGGAAAGCTGAATATGCACACGAAGGAGTAAGGAATAGAAGGGTATGCTGATAAAGGTAGATGAAGTAGGGTGGGAGGAGGCTCGTGTGAAGCATAAACGCTGGCATAGACCTGTTGGGCTGAATAGCCTGCTTCTGTATTGTAGATTCAATATAACTCAATGTAAAACGGGTGCCTAAAGGTCAAATATGGTGGGCAGCGTGCGTACACTCATTCTGCGTCGGAAGTGCGCCATATTGGATCAGGCTGCTCAGTAGGTGTCCAGGATGTATGTCGGTGCACGCTTGAAACTGGTGTTAGGCCCATTGCACATTAAAATCGGGAGCTCAACGCCTGTTTGAAGCCCCTTTGAGAAATTGGTCTGCCAATGACTGCAGCACTGCTGGAGGCTGCCACCCAAAAAGTAAACATTTTTTATTGTGGCGCCAGGACGAGCAGCAGTGCTTGCCTCCTCCCAATTGCCTCCCTCTAGGACTCTCCCGAGGCCCGAGGCCAGTGTCCGAGCCAGCCAACCTTGCTTCCCCATTCTGTGATCGGCGAGCTGCCTCTGAAACCATCAATGGCATCAGCAGCTCAACGGGTCACTCGTAATGAGGCCAGTGGACCAATTTGCCGTGGTCCTACCACCGGCCTCATTAGGCACACGCAGCATGTGCTGCACGGGATCGTGCCTCGATCCCAGGTGCGATCGATTATCTAGGCCAGCATCTCCTAGTGCTGATTTTCCTTATTGTGTTTTTCTTTATAGAAAAGATTTAAATATTTTCTACTTTTTTGTTGGCTTGTGTATGCCAAAGAGTGCCAGTGTTTCTCGGGACTTTGTATCTTTTCGTAAATTTTCCATCAGAGCGTAGCTACGTACAATTATGATGATTTTTGGGGGATTATTATAAGGACTCCCAAACTGGGGGCAATCACTGATATGTACATCCTTAAGATAACGGCCAAGCTACTCGAAGGGGATAGGATACTCGAGCAAGTGGTGCAGCAGTGATTCAATTGGTTGTATAATAAAATGGGAATATCAGTTATAAAACTATGCAGTAGTTGCTGGCGGATTTCTGTTTAATTCTTTGAAATGCACAATTTTGCACCAAAATAAAACTATTTAACAATCTTTTATATTTGTTTTAGTTTAGTTTAAACATTTGTAGAAATAAGTGCAAGTGAATTCTTTACAGTTCTGTAGTTCCACTCAGTTTAGAAATTCACTGAAAATTATTCAAAGCATGTGTATAAGAATATCGAAGCACATCATTCTGAAAGTCACAAAGGCATTCATTACTCAAAAGGGATCATGTGAGCTTCATGCCCAGATATTTAATTAGAAAATGAAACAGAGGCCAACATTATCGCAACTTGATAGCTAGTAAAGGTGTATACTACCTGGAGCAACATCATGTGGTTGGTTCCTGGTTACACTTGATAATCACGTCTCAGTTCTGTGCCTCTGGGCTAAGGAGAAAAAAATTAGCTTCTAACCCCTACTGGAAATGCATATACTTGGACATCAGTTGAGAATAGGCAGTGAGAGGAGGCAGCATGAGGGAAAAATTTCTTGAGCTAAGTGCAGTGAGATAGTAAACCCATTCTTTATATAAATGGGTTTACAATTTTGCTCCACCTGGTGAGCAGGGGAAATCTTCCACCAGAACCTAATTGAGCTGTGGAGCCTCCAGTGGTGAATGCACTGCTAGCATTCACTGACCAAGCTTCACTTATGAAAAACGACCAATTTGGTGATGTAGCAGAGGGCTGCCAGTGCCCATTGAACCAGATCCAAATGGGCCACCAAGTGAAATCAAGAGAAAATTTTAAAAATTCTCTCAGAGATGAACATTAATTCAGTCATTGTATTTTCTCAATCATATATATAGTCACAAGGTTGCTTGTTACATATATAATGGGCCAGATTTTTCTGTGAGAGGCGAATGAACGGCACTAACCATATGTTAGATTTACACTTGCCCATAGACTTTTTATGAGCTTCTGCACAGCAAGTTACTGTCAATGGGACAGCCAAATGACACGGCGCCCTCCACAGAGCATCAGGGACCTGTGTGAACAGGGCAAGCAGCTGTGTATCTCCTTAACCAATCAGAGTGAAGAATTGTTAATAACAGTGCAGTCAGAACCAGGAAGTGTCAGTTAAAATAGTGAATTCAATGTCAAATCAGATACAGTAAGCAAAATAAAGAGAGGGAAATAAAGATTTGAATTAAGAGAGAGAGATAAAAGAGACAGAAAGGAAAAGTTAAAAAAATGTATTTAACTTTTTTTTTAATGTCCAACAATGATTAAAATCTGAAGGAATCAGACTCCACACTTGTAATAGTTAATTTTCAGTGTCAGAGAGGCTGTTTAACAGTAATTAAGACTTACCATGCCATTAAAATGGGTACTTACACTTTAATGGACAAGCCCTAACTTTTTTTGGTGATGTCAGTACAGGAACTTCACACCGTTCCGTATATTTGAACGGTGAATCAGCCGGTGAGATGCCATTTTCACGCAGCTTTTGGAGGAGCATCGCATCTCAGACAGCAACTTCCCGATTTCCGCGTTTAACTGCGCATGTGCGGTCACCAGAAGTTACTGTTCGATTTGCACATAAATAATGGTCAGCGCTGATGGCCTCACCGTTATTTTTACAGCAAAATCCATCCCAGTAAGTTACTGAGGGGTGGAGAACAAAGGGCATCTTTCCAAATAGTGAAAAACTCATACGTTGGTCCTAAATTTTATGATGGTGCTGACTGATGTTTTTCTTTTAATTCAATGTTGACTTTTTAACATCACTGATAAATTATCAATAACCATTATCTTCTATCCGGGTGACTATTGATCAGAGTAAAAAAAAAGAGCCTTCTTCACGTGAATGAGTAATCTTGGCTAATGATAGATAAAAGTTACTCGTTTATATGGTTTATAGACAGTATAGTCATCAATCCTTGGGCTCAGGTAACATCATACAAACACAACTTTATCTGAATCTTGAATATATGTAACTTCCTCAGTGTTAGCCATCTATTGTAGTGTGGAATAATATTCTAATTTGATTTAAGTTTTCTTAGTTGCTTCTTCAATGTTACTGTGAGTAAACTGCACTGTAAACAACAGGAAAGCTTAGTGCTATTTCCTCTGATTTCAAGCAGGAATTATTGGCAGTATTGTACAGAAAACTACCCAACAACAGCTTTGATCAGTAGGTTCAAGACAAACTGTGGCTGTTACATATGCTTTGGTGTGACTTGAGCTAAGGTTAGCATCAATTGAGATCTCTTATACTCAAGGTAATGAACTTTTTGTCATGCAATAGAGCCATCAGTTTAAAGCATTAATAAAGGTGATAGTTATACGGTGGCCTGAAGGATTGATTATCACTTCCCACTCACAGAACATATGGTAATCCACTTGATGCTGTGTAAAATTACCCAAGTTTACCTTCATTGGGTGTGAAGCAAAGAGACATCTAGAAAGGTTGAACACATAAATATCCAGGCCAGCATAGACTCAAACCAGAGATACAGAGAGCCTCAAATTGAAAATAGTATTAAGACAATTTTGGGCCTTAAATTATTTTGTGAGAAAGGCAAAAATGAGGTTGATCTGCTGATATGCACCTGTACTGACAGCTCAGAGGACAGGACATGCTAATTTTTGTAAGAGGAGTCCCTCCCCCTTATTTGAATAAGCTATTGGCACAGGAAAGTTTGCCCAAAGAGCTTGGCCTCTAGCAAATTTGCCTGGGGTGTGTAAATTATGGTGAAGCTGCAGCTCACAAAGGGCTGCAGGGTATTATTAAAGGGCAAGTGCGGTAGTGGCAGAAAAGTCGAAACATTGTTTACAACGGCACTGCAGAGACATGTGAGCAACACAGCTTCCTTTGATGCTGAAGAGTTAGAGATCCTGCAGCAGGCGGTGGACCTATTTGGGGCTGAAAACCACTCATCAGTAAAAGCACAGGCGCAAATTAAACAGAACGCAGTCACCCAGCTCTCTCATTCATGGCTGCATTGAAGGAAAAGTTTGCTGGTTGCAGGAAGAAGGTGAAAATAAGTTTGCTCCTCACTTTTGTGCACATTTCTTGTTGGGCCCAGGCCTCCCAATGCATGTATCTTATATTGGTGAAGTCCATACCGAAACATGTGGATGAGGAATAGGAGGGGGCCAAAGATGGAACTTTGGGGCACATCCAGGGTGTCTGTGTGCAGGCAGGAGGAGAAGATATTCCAATACAGTGGGAAGTAGGAATGAAATTAAACAAGGACAATGCTATTAAGGTAGACAACAAAGCAGAAACAGGGAGAAGAGTAGAGTGATTGTTGTTGTTTTCGTATCTTCACACTCTTCCCTTGGCGGATAATATGAAGTAGTGGGAGGATTGGCAGGCTGATTAACAATCTGACAGGTCATGATATGAATGCTCCTTTCATGGCCGTAATCATCTTTATACCAGCTGATTGGGTGGTTAGTTCTATACGACGGGAGGGTTTTATGGGCTCACACTTCGATACGTTGAGGGCAGGCCACCCATACATACTGGATGCGAGTATCCCACTGGATGTCAATCCAAAATTCAGAGCCAGAGCTCCAGTCTCCACTTGCTGGGACTGTCTGGAGTGGGATTTGTACCTGCACCTTCTGACTCAGAGGTGGGAGTGCTATCACTAAGCCAGAGGCTCACTCTGGGTAGAGTGGTGAACCATGTCAAGAGCTGCAGAGAGATCAAGAATGACATGGAAGGATAGTACACCACAGTTCTGGTCTCTAGACCAATATCTTTAGAAATCTCAGCCCATCAAAGAACAGGATCCTCTCACCAACCTCTGTATGGTTTAAGTAAAATCCTTGTTCCTTATAGTGAACCATGAAATCATAATCGTGAGCCTCAAAATCAGCACAGTATCAGTTCCCCATTGTCATAGAAGATAACTAAACACCAAGAAGTCATTGCATCAATAATTCCAGTGCTTTATTACAACTATTTAGAAAAATATTACTTGGTTTCTTCACCGTGCACACCCCTTATGACCACGCAAGCTTTTCTCTGCCTTCTTCTAGCATTTAATCTACATGCCACCCGAGGGCCTGGGATCTGAAATGTAGAAGTTTGCTCCAAACTGTTATGAGACTCATGGAATGGAAGTGGTGCTCCAATCAGGGACCCAATGTCTGGGATGAACACAGGAGAGGCTGGCTCTTTGTTATGGACTTCTTATCATCCTGGCCCAGCAAAATTGAAGGCTTCTATGGGGTGCTGATGGAATGCTCCTTATGCTGCTATCATGAGGGAAAGCAGAGACTGAGACATGCACAATAGACATTTAGAACAGATTCTGGTTACCAGTGAGTGAACTCATAGAAGCGGAAAGATCCTTAAATCTCTGAGAGATAGTCTATAATATGTCCTCTCGTCCCTCCGAGATACTGCCATATATACTTTGTAATCTGATGGATATGGACTCCTCCAAGTGCTTCCCGAAGACCTGCAGTGCTTCCCGAAGGCCTGCAGTCCTTCATTCAACAATGAATTGACTGACTTACCTTGACTCTCATGGAGAGAGAGAAGGTTTGCAGATGTTCCTGCAGCTTCCACTTTTCCCAGGGTGCATGGCAATGTAAAACCCTCTCAAATGTTGGCGCACAGTAAGACAGTGGATTTCATCACTGTCCCAGCCATCTGCCCAACATTTTGGGAGAGGCCATGCAGAACCTCTATATAGGTTTGGTACACTGTTAGCATCCTTCTGTTCATGGCAGGACTTCTGAGATTGTTATCTGCATCCTCTGCAGCCAGGGGCTAATATTTCTTTAGCCTCCGCTCAGCTACATCAGGCCCCACTTCCACACCTGGATCATCTGGCTTCCTTGTGTTCTGTGTCTCACCACATGCCAATTCCTTATCTACACTATCTGAAACCCTCTGAGTGAATGTCTCTGGGCTGTTAACTACAAGGATACATGAGTGGGTGACAATGTTGATAGAGGTAGAGGGTACCGCAATCTCTTGTTCAGCATCATCCTCTTCTGATCCTGGCTTGCAGTCTCTGGAGGAAGTAAAACAGACTGTTAACTTGGGTCTGCGTGATCAGAATGCTTCCTAAACGGCTACTTTGTGGATTTCCCATGAGGAAACTGGTAGCTGGTGAAGAGAGTGAAGAATACATTGAAACATATTAAACAAAGTGGTACGTTCACAAACCCACTGAAAACATAGTGGAGCCAAATCGGTGTTAACAAGGCAGTAACAGCGTCAATGGAGCAGGTAGACTTACCGCCCCGCTAACGTAGATGCTCTGGCCGCTGCCATTTTTAAAGGGGCCTACCACTAAATAACAGGAAAGCTACTGAAACAGAGAGGCAAATGGGTATTTTATGATATTCCGTGTGCTGAAGCGTTCACCTGTTTCAAGTGGTAATCCTATTTAATATGCAAATCGGGGTCCTATAAAGTACATAGGACCCCGATTGCCATTTTAGGACAGGACTGAGCAGAGCACGCACAGTGCACTCACTGGCCATTTTTACTGGCGGTAAAGCAGAGGAGACTCCAGAAAGGTAAATTTTAAATTATTTTTGTGGGGTCAGGAGAAGCAGGGATTGCATGAATATTGGAGCAGGGAATATCCATTTGCCTTTCTGTTTCAGTAAGCTTTCCTGTTATTCAGCTGACAACTTGCTTATCTTTGTTGACTGAGTGAGATCATTAAGCTTCTTTCAACACTTTAAGGGGCCCTTGGGGATATGGAGGTTCCACTCAAAGCTACAGTCTCCTTCTACATGACCTATGCTGCTACATTTGACAGCTTCTTCCTAGCTATTCCAACAATAGCATCCCTTCTTTCTCCGATTTCTGACAGCAAGCCTTCAATATCAGCCTCAGAAAAGTTCAATGCTCGCCTATTTCCTCCTCTTACAGCTATTATTTTGTTCCCTTTTACCACAGCCTGCTCATCCTATTAAATTGATTCATCCCTTCAAATGAAAAAATTATGCCCTTCCGAATTCTTCACCAACAAGGATGTTTGGCCAACTGCTGGCAGGATTCACACCTTTGTCCAGCTCAGCATTATGCAAAGTAACTGATCTTGGGACTTCCAAAGGAATCAGGATCCTCCGATTCAATGGGCAGAAGTGCCCTGTGACACTTTGACCCACATATCGGGAACCCAGGAATTTTAGAGCCAAAGTTCCTAAATAATCTACCAATTCCTGTGGCAACACATTTAAATGGATCGCTTTGAAAATGAGGTATATCATGGGTAACACATGTCATGACAGATTCATAAATGAAATTTGGAAGACACTGCGACAAATTAATTCAGGAAATGTAGTAAAAGTTTATGCTGTACTGCTTCTGAACTGGGACTGGGAGAAAGCCTGCCTCTAAGAGTGGGGCATCTTTAAACCAGGACCAAAAGTTCATCAAGCTCAGGTCAGTTATTGTGATTCAGATTCACACCGATATCAGGTCTGCTCTGACTTTTAGTTCTCATTGTAAATAAAGGATTACTCAGCTATCAAATAAAGTTTGCTCTTCCTGGTAAATTGTAGACCTAGGTTTATAAATGATTTATGTGTATACAATACTGGATCAACTGAAGTGCAATCAAGTCAAAAAGTGAATTCTTGATGCAATTTAGGGGAGTTCTCCCCGATGTCCTGGCCAATATTTATCCCTCAACCAATATCATTAAACAACAGGTTATCTGGTTGTTATCGCATTGCTGTTTGTGGGACCTTGCTGTGCCCAAATTGACTGCTGCATTTCCTACATTACAACAAAGGCTACACTTCAAAAGTACTTCATTGGCTGTAAAGTGCTTTGGGACATCCTGAGGTCGTGAAAGACGCTATATAAATGCAAGTTCTTTCTCTTCTTTCTTTACTTTGAATAAGAACAAGTTTTTTGTTGACTTCAAATTGCTCTTGAGAGACTGAACAAAATACACTGTGGTTCAAACCTCGACTAAGGGCTGTACTTGAAGAGGTGAAAGATTTTACCCATTTCAGATAGAAATTGAAGTTGTTATGAGCAGATGAAACTAATCCTTGACGTACTGGTGACTGAATTTTTCATATATCTCAATGTCAATGTGACCAATGCTTTGAAGTCTGTTTGCAGATGGGCAGCACGTGTTCCACCCACATCTCCGTTATTTGAGAAACAGATAAGCAAGCAGCACACACACTGCACCGCACAAGTATGTAGAGGTCAGTCTGCAGTGCAAGAGGAAACTGGAAGGATAACACAACTGAGGCACGTGTCAGATTGAAATCTAATTACATAGTGAAACCGAAGAACATGGCATGTGTGGGAGAAAACAGAATTTCCACAAACAGAGATAGTTCTACAGATATAAGAGTCAATTGTGTGTTTAGATCTATCATGTTGTATGTTGCATTTGAATCATAATACAGCACAATATAATTTGGTGTTACATTTAAAGAACATTTTTTAACTGTAAATGGGAATCTACAGACATTTACTTATTTGACTGGGAACTAAATACAAGATACATGGAACATTGTGATATGGTTATCATTCATGATAATCATCGTTTTTTCTATTGAGAATAATAATACAAGAGCATCATATGAGCGGAATCACAAGACCATAGCAAGATTTTCTTATCTTGAACAATCTTGGCAATCTTTTTGTTGTAGCAAAAGTACATTGCTTTTCTGATTCTTTAGCAGTGGAGAGTCAAGAATTTGGCTTTTCCGATATAGGTGCAGTTTATGCCCAAATGGGTAGTAGTGGTTTAAAACGGAAATGGCTTTTTGTATCCATTTTTCCAAGTTAACTCATTTGCTAGTTTCAAGTGCACATTTGGACTGATGCATGGAGCACACTACTATGGCAGGAAAATCAGAATCAGCTGAGGCCTCTTAGCAGTTCTAAGCAGGTAAGTGTTTTTTGACTTTTTTTTGTGGGACCAGGAGAAGCAGGAGTGCTCCTCTGGGCCCCATATGAAAAATTTAAACCTCCCCTGCCCCAGGCTTCCCACCTCCCCTGACCACAAGGCTGTCCCGAATCCCCTCCTTGCTACTTGCCTGAGTTCTGGGCACCGTTCCTTTGGTCCCTGGCAATGGCCTCCTGCCACCCAAAATTGTGCTTCTATCCACCGACCAGTTGCTGCTTCCTGGAGGTTTTGGGTGGGAGACTGCAGATGAGGATTGGGTGCTAAAAGATCCGACCACATTAAGGTGGTAGGTTCCCTTCCCTGAAAGACATTAGTGAACCGATTGGGCTTTTAAAACAGTGCAACAGCTTTCATAGAGTTCTGATGAAAGGTCATCGACCTGAAACGTTAACTCTGTTTCTCTCTCCACAAATGCTCCCTAACCTGCTGAGTGTTTTCCAGCATTTTCTGCTTTTATTTCAGATTTCCAGCACCCTCAGTGTTTTGCTTTAGCTTTCATTGTCATTTGTCTAGTGCTCGCCCACCAAAACCAGTTTTGTTAAATTCAATTTCACAACATACCACTGTGGGATTTTAACTCCCAACTTCCAGGGCTTAGAGTATTAAATTATGAGGACAGGTTTCATAAACTTGGCTTGTATTCCCTTGTGTTTAGAAGATTGAGAGATGATCTAATCGAGGTGTTTAAAATGTTGAAAGGATTCAATAGGGTAGATGCAGAGAAAGTATTTTCTCTGGTGGGGGAATCAAGAACGAGGGGACATAATCTTAAAATTAGAAATAGGCCATTTAGGAGGGAAATCAGGAAGCACTTTTTCACACAAAGCATAGTAGAAATCTGGAATTCTCTTCCCCAAAAGGCTGTGGATGCTTGGACAATTGGAACTTTCAATGAGATCGACAGATTTTTATTAGGCAAAGGTATCAAGGGATATAGCGCTAAACAGGGTAAATGGAGTTGAGGTATAGATCAGCCATGATCTAATTGAATGGTGGAGCAGGCTCAAGGGGCTGAATGGCCTACTCCTGTTCCATGTTTCTATGTTCCGATATTCTGGAACCATAACCTCTAGGCTACCATGCCCATTGTAAAGGATACAACTTTCAGCTATCTGGCACTCCCTCAGCCTGGCTTATGTACTCAAATCCCGGAGTGGAGCTTGAAACCACAACCTTCTAACTCAGAAGTAAGAGTGCTACCACTAAACCAAGCTGGCTTAGTTTAACTGAATAATGTCAGCAAATTATCAATTGGCAACTGCTATAAACTACCAGTTGGAGCAGATAAGTTATGCTGCATAATGCCGTAACATGCTAATTAAAGTATCTTGGACAGATCATGGACGCAGAAGAAAGGGTTGAAAATTAGTATGTTCTGCATCCATTTTCCATCATTACTGCTTTAGTAACACTAGACACTAATCATGCCTGTATACAACAATAATCCAGCATTACTACATGATGGAAACTTTAAAATAACCCAGCCGGCACTTAAAAGAAGAGAGGGATGTTCCATCTAATGTTTCTTATTGGCTGCAGTAAATTTTTGAAGTGGGAGGATCAAATGGTGAACTTCAGGATGCTGTGTGTCCCTTTAAGATGCTGCAGGCATTGCGATTCTGCAGCAACAGCCACTTGCCATCTCCTCCGAGCAGCGTGCTCCCAAGTACAAGTGACAACACCTCTAGGAGGCTGCCAAAATAAGCCTGACCTCACTGGGGTCAGATGAGCGGGCGGAAATTGGAGGGGGAAAGACTGGCCTGTATTTCTGTTTGGTTTTTTTTCAGATTTCATCTATCCTATTTAATAATAAGGTTAGAAGGAACCTAAAACACAAGCTGGAATACTTTTAAAGGTACACGGAAACAAAAAATGAGGAGAGCTAAAGAAATTTTTTTTTAAAAAAGACAAAAATTACAGAGGGTCCCCAAAAATGTTTCCAATTATGTTAATAGTACAAAGAAGGTCTTAGATTGGATGAATTGGGTAAAGCCATTGCAGTTGATCAGAATATGGCAGGCATATTAAATTGATTCTTTACATCAGCTTCCGCAAAGGAGACGATTGCGGACAAATTCAGTGATTGTAAATGGAGCTTAGGATTTATAACACATATAGAAGTTAGTAAAAAATGTGTTATGCAGAAGCTGAAGGATGGAGAAATTCAACTTCTAACATTTCACCTCTGAATATCATTGATTCTCTCTCCATTCTGGGTAACAGTCTGCAGTGACTACTATTGACTACAAATGGACATCCTTTTCCCACCCACCTCCTTTTTTTGTTTTGTTCCATTCAGTGGCTCACTTATCTTCCAGTTTCAGTTTGAAGAAGGGTCCACGCCTGGAATGTTAACCTGTATTTTCTCTTTTCAGATGTTGACAGGCATGCTGTGTATTTCCAGTATTTGCTGTTTTTATTTCAGATTTCCAACTTTAGCAGTTTCTTCCTCTGTGTTGTAGCCATGACAACTTGTGGTCTGGTGTTTTACTTGACAACTTTCCAGTTTTTTTTCCATAAGGAATAGTGTTGCTAATTGTATTTTGTGGGGTATTACTTACTGCATTTGAGGGACATATTAATAGTTGTTCTGATTTTTAAAAAATGGTTAGTTACAGCATGTTCCACTTAATTACAGCCCTAATTCCGTTGCACTGTCTGAGCAGTTAAAGGGCACATTACACAGGATTGTAATTTTGATCGAGTTGAGTGTCCTCAGGGCTCAACTAAGTGGTTTACACACCCAGCAACCAAACAACAACAATAACTTGCATTTATATAGTGCCTTTAATGTTGTAAAACATCCCAAAGCGCTGAGCTTTTAAAACTTTTAAACTCATTCAGATTTTTATATCTATTTATTTATTCCATATTTCTTAATTGTCTATATATAAATAGCTTTCACAGAGGACCACATTAAATTACATCAAAATATATCGATTTGGTCAGTGTGTTTCTGATTTCACAATGTATGCCAGAGATATTTTCTCTATGCAAGTGTATTGGGCGTGTCCCATTTTATTATTGCGGTGAGCCTTGTGCAGATTTCAGCTGGAATTTTAAAATCACCTGAGCAGCACATGGATCCTGTACGGTGCCACTAAACCGCCTTTTCACAAGCTTGGCAAATCCCATTCTGCAGTTGTTTCTCAGAAACTTTAGTGAGAAGAAGTGAGAGCAAAGAATTCTAATAAAAGAGAAGAACGTTCTGTATCCTATTATACTCATGGAATGACAGATTTCCTTTCTACATTACACTAGCAGACATTGTTTAACCTGCGAAATATTCTCTATTATTTTTTAAATTCCGATATATACATATATATATATACACATATACATATATACATGTAGATATGTATGTGTGTGTATATGTATCTATATATAGCATTAGCACCAACCACTTGCTGGGTGGAACTGCAGCTGGACCTCTTTCCTCTTCCAAGACATAGCATTAACACTACACCAGCTGTACGCAGCTGGAAATCTCTTCTTCCTCCTCCACCTTGAGTCAAAAATGGAACTAACATGGAGTGTAGGGAAGCTCAGTTGCTGCCAGGATCCATTTCACCTTTGAGTTAAGGAGTGCGAAAAAAAAATCTAACTCGATCATGTTGTAAGCATGGTGCCAAAGCTATGTTAGTTTAAGAAAAATATCAGCATCTCCATGGATTACAACATAGCTCAAATAGCAGAAGAATCCTCATTAAATCCCCCACATCCCAAGGAGGGATTGTAGATTGTGCAGGGCAGAAGGAGATTACAGTAACTCACAAATGCAAAGTAATACAACGTTCTTGCACACATCTATGTTTAAAAGAACAAATATGAAAAATTTAAATCATTGTGAAACTGGATTTTACTTCCATTATTTCCACAAATTTTTTGTCTTTTTTTTGTAATGTCGTTATACATTGCTGCAAATGTCAGTGTCAAATTCATGGTGTTATTGGCATATATTTGATACCAAATCATATTATGCCACCATCAAATTACAGATTGGGCTTTATAGGAAAAACTCAACACAAATTCAGGAAACAGAGGTCATGTTTGACAAACCTGATCCAGTTTTTGAAGTCATTAGAACAGTAGATGGTGTTATACATCACAGCCATTCTTAGGAACCCACAAAAACTGTTGACTTGGAGATTTCTTTAAAGAGCAATAAATGTCCCACCTCCCTTCCCCCACCCCCCAAAAAACACCTTTGCTGCTTCAACTACAAAGAACAGCAGCTGTTTGCCTGACACCCCCCACAAGCATGTGAAACAAACTGCAATACCCAGAAGTGCACTTCATTTCTCTAGTTTTTACTGTAATGCACCATTATTGTGAACCATTAGTACACAAACAAGAAAAAAAACTCTAGACTGGGTTTAGAATTTGTGGAGAAGTTGGGAACCTCCAATCCTGCAATCTCAAGATATTTTAACTTTTCTATGGGGGACTGAGTTCTCTCTTGAGCACTCATCACTTATTTCACTAATGCTAATTCTGTCTTGGTTAATCCTCCAGCCACTGTAGGAAGAAGCCAGTTTTGTGGTGCAATTTGTAAATAATGTGAAATCTCATTAAGAAAAAGAACACAAACAGGTCACATTACATATGCATGTTTTAAAAGTTAATGGAGCATTGTAACTTTAAAACGCCAGCATGGATGTAAAAAGTATAGGCACAATCCCAGAACTACCTTATAAAATATCTGGCTTGTTTTATAGACACAATTTTCTTAACCAGATGCATTGATTATAGTTAATGACAACCATATGATAGAAGATGGTTTGAGACCAGACCTGCAACACTCGTGGCACAATGACTATTGCAGTAAACGCAGTATAATCAGCTGAATGCTGTTGCCATAAAGCAATGATCAACTTGCTGACATAATAATATCCTTAAAATGGCTGATAGTTCAATGTTGTTTATACCACCAGAGTGATTTTAAAAGACGAGTAAACTGAAGGGATATTTAACTTTATTAAACACTGTTATTAAAATATCTCTCTGTCTCTCTAAGCCTAGCTATTGGCAGACGAACTCAGACTGCCAATGTTGGCTGCAGTCTGCCAAATTCAAAAGTTTTGTTTACAAAAGAGCACAGAACAAGACAAAGCCGTTTGACCCATTAAACGGCCTCATTTCACAAACCATGTATAATTCACTCTGTCATGGACTGTGCACAAACCTTTTAGTCTAAGAAATTGTTCAGCAAACCTTTTCCCTACTTTGAAAAGGTGAGTTCAGTAAAATTGCAGAATTCCTCTCTAACCAGAGTCAGAAGGTCATGGGTTCAGACCCCACTCCAGAACTTTCCATAGAATTACATTGAATGTACAGCACAGAAACAAGGCCATTCAGCCCAGCTGGTTCATGTCGGCGTTTATGCTCCACACAAGCCTTCTCCTACCCCTTGAGCACATAATCTCAGCCGACACTCCAGTGCAGTTCTGTGGGAATGCTGCACTGTCAGAGGTGCCATCTTTCAGATAAGATGTGAAACTGAGGCCCCATCGGACCTCTCAGGTGGACTTAAAAGATCCCATGGCACTATTCGAAGAAGAACAGGGAAGTTCTCCTGGTGTCCTGGCCAATATCTATCTCTCAAGCAACATCACTAAAACAGGTGATCCGGTCATTTATCTCATTGCTGTTCCTGGGACCTGGTTGTGTGTAAATTGGCTGCCGTGTTTCTGTACATTGCAACAGTGACTACACCTCAAAAGTGACTTTATTGGTTGTGAAGTGCTTGGGGATGGGCAATAAATGCTGGCCTCGTCAGCGACGCCCACATCCCATGAACGAATAAAAAAAATATATCCTGATATCATGAAAAGTGCTGTACAAATGAAAGATTTTTTTCTTATTATTTTCCTCTGTTTCAAATATTTATTCAATTTTCCCTTAAACGACGCAATGATCTCTGCCTCAACTATCCCTGTGACAAAACCTTCCATGCTCCAACAACCCTCTGTGTAAAGAAATTTCTCCTAAGCTCATTTCTCACTCCCTTAGTGACAATTTTAAATTAATAACAGCCTCTCATCACCTACTCCCCAACCAGAGAAAATAAACTTTCCCGATCCATCAACTAACTTTCTATCCATGCTGCTACATTTCCACTTATGCCATATACTTGATTTATTCTAACAAGTCTCTTTTGAGACACCTTATCAAATGCCCTTTGAAAACCTATGTACATTACATTTATTGCATTCCCTTTATCTATCCAGACTGTCACTTCTGCAAAAAAAACTATTAAATTTGTCAAGTATAACTTGTCTTTAACAATTCCATGCTAACTGTCCTTACTTAACACGTGCATTTCTAAATGCCCATTCATTTCATCTTGAATTAGGGATCCTGAGAGTTTGCTCAGAACTAACTGATCCACAGTTACCCTGTTTCTCCTTGTTTCCCTTCTTGGCCAAAGGTGGTACATTGACTAATCTCCAGTCTCATGGGACAATTTGCATATTTAAGGAACATTGCTTAATTCCTTAAACTCCGACTGTGACTTCAAATGTACTTTTTTTACACTTAGAATTACATAGAATTTACAGCACAGAAACAGGCCATTCGGCCCAATTGGTCTATGCTCCACATGAGCTTCCTCCCATTCTACTTCATCTCACCTTATCAACATATCCTTCTATTCCTTTCTCCCTCATGTACTTATCTAGCTTCCCCTTAAATGCATCTATGCTATTGACCTCAACTGCTACTGGTAGCAGGTTCCGCATTCTAACCACTCTCTAGGTAAAGAAGTTTCTCCTGAATTCTTTATTGGATTTATTAGTGACTATCTTATATTTATGACCTCTAGTTTTGGACCCCCTCACAAGTGGAAACATCCTTTCTACATCGACCCTATCAAACCCTTTCATAATTTTAAAGACCTCTATTAGATCACCCCTCAGCCTTCTCTTTTTAAACAGATGTACTCCACAACAGAAATGAATGCTCACTTGCAGAGAATGAACCTTCACTGTAGTGAGGCAATCACGGGCTCATCGGTGACATGTGCCATCTCGCAAAACTCCCTAGGGAAATCAAGCAAGCTCCAGGAGACCAGCGACCCTCAATGTGTAACCAGGCACCCTTTATCCAGCCCAAACACCCCCAGCAGTCTGGCACTCCTAACTCGATTTCAACCAGAAGGAAGCAGCACAAACGGCTAACAGCACATCAACTCTACACTAACCTTTAGTTCCTCCACTATTACTTTGATCTTCTCCCATATGCTGTTTTCCCATTAAGTGATTGTCGACCCTGGACTAGACGTCTCCCACGATGAGGAAAGCATCACACACTTCACCTACCTCCATCTGCTTCTCCTGGACCGCAAAGCTCTCGATGGTCGAGCTGATGGATACTTCAATCTATTTCATTTATTTTGACATGGACCATGAATTTTGGCTGCTTTTCCTCTCTTCTCATAAGTCTGTCCATCTATCCCATGTTGTCCTTCACCCTAACAACAGGGGGAGACATACGATTCGGGACACAGCTATGACCATAAAGACTAATCCTAACTATAGAATATCCCACCACTACCATGCTATTATTCTTGTAATCTACCTGCTTCTTATGCCCCTCTGATGTTCTTTGCTCCACAGTACCACAAAATTGCTCAACACCACCCTTCTTAGAGTCGCTGGCCTCGATATTAACCCCCCTCCACCCCCAACCCACGACGGGCGAGAGGAGGTCGTGAAGTGGGGAGGGTGAAACTCTAAACAACAGGGAACGCACCCCAACCTGAGGCGTGCGCTCCCGTTGCCGTTTTTACGGTGGAGGGTTTCCCAGCGTGCGAGTGTCCCATCTTGAAGAGGCAGGACACTTCGTTATCATTTTTAAATCGGACTCCCACAGTGCAATTGGGAACCCAATTTAAATTTAATAGTTGCCAGCCAAGTTTCCCAGGGCTCGGAAAGCCCAGCAGCGATATGGAGACGGGAGCAGCCGGCTCCAGAGCGCAGCCAAACCCCCCAACCCTCGATTACCGGCCTGCCACACGATCGGCCAACCCCCCCACCCCCCATCCAACCCCCAATCTGCAGCCCGCGATTGCAGCCGAACCCCCCCCCCACCCCCCCCCATCACGGCCCTTGATCTCCAGCTCCCTCACACTGTCACTCCATAACCCCTCCCCCAGCACTCAGTGTTACTGACTATCTCTACTGATATCGACAGATTTCCCCTGTGCTACCAAGCTCCCCCGCTCCCTCCCTGGAAATATCAGGGCCATTGTCTCTGTCCCCTCTGTCCTTATAAACTACCGCACAATTTCCAACCTCCTTTTCTTTTCCAAAGTCCTTGAATCTGTTGTCACCTGCCAAATTCACGTCCATCTTTCCCACAACTCCATGTTTGAATTGCTCTTATCAGGTTTCCATCCCTGCCACAGCTCCAAAACAATCGTAATCAAGGTCACAAATGATGTCCTTTGTGACTGTGACCATGGTGCATCATACCTCCTCATCTTCATCAACCTCTCTGTACTCTTTGACACAGTCAACCACACCATCCGTCTACAATGCCTCTTCCTTCATTGCCTACCTCAGTGAAACTGCCCTCACTTGGTTCCAATTTTATTTATTTGATTGTAACCAGTGTATTGTCAACAATGGCTTCTATTCCCAACCCCACAGCATTACCTCCAGATTTCCTCCTCTTCCTCATCTACATGCTGCCCCTTGGTGAGATCACCCACAGACACGAGGGTCAACTTGCACATATACATTGATGACACCCAGCTCTACCTATCCATCACCTCCCTAGACACATGCATTACCTCTGTGTTGTTATACTGCTAGTTGGGCATAGCTGCAATTTTATCCTGTTAAACATTGGGAAAATTGAAGCCATCATCTTTGGCCCCCGCCACAAACTCCGTACTCTTGCCACAGGTTCCATCACCTCCCTGGCCATTGTCTCAGGTTGAATCAGACTATTCACAACCTCGGCATCCTATGCAATCCTGAGACAAGCTCCCAATCCCATATCCTCTCCATCACAAAGACCACCTCCATAGCACCATCCACCTCGGCCCCTACCTCAGCCCATCTGGTGATGAAACCCTCATCCATCCCTTTGTCACATCTATAATTGACTGGTCTAATACTCTACTGGACAGCATCCCATTAACTTCAGCTCTTCCAAAACTCTACCACCCATATCCTATACCGCATACCTACCACTCCTGTCCTTGCTGATCTACATTGGCTCCCGGTCTCCCAGCACTACAAACATAAAATTCTCATCCTCGTATTTAAATCCCTTCATGGCCTCGCACTTCCCTATCTTTGTAACTTCCAACAGCCCTACAATTGCTGCCCCCCACCCCAACCCCCCGCAAACTCCGTTCCTCCAACTCTGGCCTTTTGTGCATCCCCCTACCCTCTCCCTATCATTGGCTCCATGTTCTGGAATTCTCAGCTTAAGCCTCTGCCTCTCTGCCTCCCTCTCATCCTTTAAGACCCTCCAGAAACCACCTCATTGACCAAGCTTTTTGTCACTCATCCTAATAACTCCTTCTTTGACTCACCGTCCATTTATTTCTGATTAACCTCTGTGAAGCGCCTTGGGATGATTTTCTACATTAAGGGTGCAATATATCTCTTATAGGTGATCATATTCCAGAAATCCCTCATCCTTTCTGATGCTGCAGAATATGGCCAATTGGTGCTTGAGCACAGAGATTCTCTACTTCAGAGACTCAATTTTTCAATACTTAGTGCAAATGTTCTGCCCCTCAAGACACTGAAGATCCATTATGGCCTACATATTTCACTCCACACACATCACAAAGATTCCCTGTGCTGCCATCCTCTGTGTCTAACTGTCTAACTTAAAAATATACCATGAGCCTAAACTCCCACTGGTACCAAACTCTTGCAAGAATCAAACTCCACTTACTCACTTCACAAATAGAAAAATCTCCTGGCTAAGTACAACTAGGTGCTGAACTCACTATCATAGGAACATAAGAACATAAGAGATAGGAGTAGGCCATTTGGCCCTTTGAGCCTGCTCCGCCATTCAATGAGATCATGGCTGATCAGGTTTTGGCCTCAACTCCACTTTCCTCATATCCTTTGACTCCCTTGCTGATCAAAAATTTGTCTAACTCAGCCTTGAATATATTCATTGACTCAGCCTACACTGCTCTTTGGGGCAAAGGATTCCAAAGGTTCACAACCCTCAGAGAAGAAATTTCTCCTCATCTCCCCCTTAAATGGGCGACCCCTTATTCTTGAGACGATGCCCCCTAGTTCTAGATTTCCCTATGAGGGGAAACATCCTCTCAGCATTTACCCTGTCAACCCCGCCCCTCAGAATCTTTATATGTTTCAATAAGATCTCCTCTCATTCTTCTAAACTCCAGTGAGTATAGGCCCAACCTACTCAATCTTTCCTCATAAGAAAATACTTTCATACCCGGAATCAACCTAGTGAACCTTCTCTGAACCGCCTCCAATGCAAGTATATCCTTCCTTAAATAAGGGGACCAAAACTGTACGCAGTACTCTAGGTGTGATCTCACCAGCACCCTGTACAGTTGTAGCAAGACTTCCCTGCTTTTATACTCCACCCCCCTTGAAATAAAGGCCAATATTCCATTTGCCTTCCCAATTACCTGCTGCACCTGTATGAAGATCCACGATGGCCCACATATTTCACTCCACACATTTCACAAAGATTCCCAGTGCTGCCATCCTCTGTGTCTAACTGTCTAACTTAAAAGTATAGGTACCATGAGCTTAAACTCCCACTAGTACCAAACTATCAGGCTGAATTCCCGTTGAGACTAAACTCCATATTCTTCTGTGCTTTCACACTCTACTGGCCTCTCAGAACTCGCAACATCCTGTTCCCTTCATGGCCACCCTTCAAGTCATTATAGTGAGATGGCTACTCTGGTCATGACTCTAAAACAATTTTTTAAAAAACGGCATGGCACATGTATAGATTTTGAAAAGAAGATCTGGTACATCCCAAGTAGGTCCTGCAAAAACAAACAAAAGGGCAGCTGGGTCGGAAACAAAACAAGAAAAGCTGTCTTATTGACAATGGCCAGTTGGTCACAGCACCACACAGTAAAAATGTCAAAGATTTATAAATATAGTATAAGGAATTGTATATGCATTATCAAATAGAACTCAAATCATATAATGGCCTTCAAAATTTAAAATAATATAATGAGGTGAATAAATGGCTGTAATCCAATCTCAGGGTTGTGATGACAGTATTGGAAACTGTTCAAGCTTCACTCCCAAAAGGCTCTGAAGTCCCCAATGAGGTCACTGCCTGGTAACCACTTCAGGTATCCATTATTCTCTATATGATAGGTGAATATTCTGATTTATCCATTCCAATGTGGAATTATTTACTTTATGCAATACACAGGAATGTTAAGTCAGTTAGATAGTTAAATTGTGTGTGTGTGTCTGTGTGTGTGTGTGTCTGTCTGTCTGTCTGTGCGTGCGCGTGTATGTGTATGGAAGGGAAGGCCTCAAATCAACAGTCTGTACTGCCCTAGACATTGTGGTTTGTTTCAACCTCTATTGTATTACAGACACATTAGTAAAGTGTGACTAATATTTTTTCCAGCTGTTTGTGGACAGGCATTGCTAGTCAGTGACTAAGTGGGTACGAAATTCATCTGCAGTACTGGCGACTTTGATATATATCTATAAATGGACTACGTGATATGTGTCTAAACCATGTCAGATTACAGTCATTTGAGGTCTTGTCAACTGATCCCTTTGGATGAAATGTAAACCGTTTGATGTGAGGTGCTATTGTAGTTCTGAGCTAACACACAACTTCTGTGTAGCCAGCAGCATGTTTCCTGTTCCCTCAGCTTAGAGATTAGTTCAGTTCATGTGCAACTTTCAGGAGCAACTGATGGTTCTTTGCTCTAGCCAAGCACATTTGTCTCCATTTTAACTTGATTTGATGAAAAAGCCTGGAATGATCAATGTCTTACAGTAACTACAAACTCATTTGTGAACTTTTAGCCACATGCATAGACTCTAACAAAAACTCACAGTAATTGATCTCCTGTGACATTGCTCACAAACAATTTCTTTCTTAAAATTCTTCCACTCTCCATAAAACGGTATTTCTACTTGTTTCCCAATTCCTAACTCTCTGGCCTAGAAATTGGTTTGCCCCAGCCTGCATTTTAAGGGTGCTTTTGGCTGGATAAACTAATATAAGCCAAATGGTCTTTCTCATCTGTAATTATATTGTGATCTTGTGATTTGTTGAAATGCACAGCAAGGTTTAAGGACACTAATTTTAAGTATATTCACAAACTAAACCAATTGGACCAAACACAAATGCAACATCCCAACATTTTTATTGAGTATAAAGCATGGGTTGGATGTCTCAGTGTATTTATGGAGGTCACTTTGTTTGGTGAGGTGATTTATGGGCCAGTATAACGTGGCCAGATTTCCAGAATTTACTTTTGAAATTTCAAAACCAGAAGCAGAAGAAGCCTTGAATCAAATTTCAGGACTGGTGTAACAGGAGTGACAGGACAAGTATCAAAGAGCTGAGGCAAGAATGTTGGTTGAAGTGTAACAAAACCTAGAGAAAAAAATTGTAGTTAGTTTAAAATGCTCTTAACATTTATTCTTGTTTTTAAGTTATCTCCCCTTAGGAGTGGATGCAACAATGAGATTGTTGTGAGACTTCAAGAGGACGTAGACAGACTGGTGAAATGGGCAGATGCATGACAGATGAAATTTAATGCAGAGAAGTGTGAAGTGATTCATTTTGGTAGGAAGATTGAGGAGAAACAATATAAACTAAAAGGTACAATTTTAATGGGGATGCAGGAACAGAGAGATCTGGGGACGTACGTAAACAAGTCCTTGGGAGTGGCAGGACAAGTTGAGAAGGCTGTTAAAAAGGCATACGGGATCCTTGGCTTAATAAATAGAAGCATAGAGTACAGAAACAAGGAAGTTATGCCAAACCTTTGTAAAACACCAGTTAGGCCCCAGTTGGAGCATTGTGGCAAATTCTGGGCACAACACTTTAGGAAGGATGTCATGGCAATAGAGAGAGTACAGAGGAGATTTACTAGAATGGTACCAGGGATGAAAGACTTCAGTTACATGGAGAGATTGGAGAAACTGGGGTTGTTCTTCTTAGAGCAGAGAAGGTTAAAGGGAGATTTGATAGAGGTGTTCAAAATCATGGAGGGTTTTCATAGAGTAATTAAGGAGAAAGTGTTTCCAGTGGCAGAAGGGTCGGTAACCTGAGCACACAGATTTAAACTAATTAGCAAACAAACCAGAGGCGACATGAGGAAAAAAAATGTACACAGTGAGTTGTTATAATCTGGAGTGCACTGCCTGAAAGGGTGGTGGAAGCAGATTCAACAATAACTATCAAAAGAGAATTGGATAAATACTTGAAGGGGAAAGATCTGCACGGCTATGGGGAAAGAGCAGGGGAGTGGGACTAATTGGATAGCTCTTTCAAAGCGCTGACACAGGCATGACGGGCCAAATGGCCTCCTTCTGTGCTGTATCATTCTATGATTCTGTGATTTTTGTCCAATACATTTTAAAATCAGTTCCTATGTATACTTCATTTGGCTCACTGGAGTAGAACTTTGTCCACCATATACCTGCGGACAGTGGACACATGCCTATATGCCATACATGCCAGCACCCCATTATGAGAAATTATAGCAAATGAGTACATTATAACAGGAGAAAATGGAACTGGAAGATTCTGTCCACTCACCAGGTCTCATCTATTCAAAGATACTTTACTTGAAAAGGTGAATTCAAACCTGGTGAGCAGCACCAAACCAGAAGTAGACATTTGAATGATTATAAAAATGTTCACCAGGAATTTCCCTAGGGGTTCTCCCAATCGGCTGCAATAACTTCTGTAGAATATTGGGAGAAACCCCAGATAAACTGCGTAAACGAGGTTTCCGCCGATCTTCTGCCAAAGGTATGGTGGCCAATAGGGAGAACCCCTGAGGAAATCCCTGGCAGATATGTCTTAGAACAACTGAGGTTTTTCTAATGGAACTGTTTCATCTACATTACGGAATGTGGGGGTGAACATCTATCATTAGAACTTCCAGACTGTGTTTTCCTCAGTGAAGCTAACAGACTCGGTTTCACCCAAACTAAGGATATTGGTAAGAGACTGGTGGACTTAATGCTACCATGAGATAGTGATCTCCTCCTCACTAATCAACGATGATTCAGAATTTTAAAAAAATTCAAGGAACTGTTTAGCCACAAAGAGCAGTGAAATTGACATCAGGACATGCCAAATGCAGCACACGTACAAAGAAGGATCTTGCCCCTGTTCTTCTTGGTGCCACTGTTTATTGTTAAGGGTTAGGCACAAGATATTTGAACTGGGTCAGATTGAGTGAATTAGTCCAACTAACCAACTCACGGCACTTGGAATTCATTCAGTGCTCATCTCTAACAAGTTCAAAAAGTTTAGTTGAAATGTTTTGTATAATATACAGTTTGTGTCTCTTCTTAGCTTACCTTAAGCTGTATAACACACCTGCGCTGGAAAGTTGTGCCCTTAACATAAACTTTCAAATGCATGTTTTGAAGCAAATAAGAGTGTTTCATTACTTAATTAGCTGCAGTAATTAGTCACAATTCTCAGTAAAAGAGGGCTTTGTTTGAGTTGTAATTTTAGCTCTCACTTAACTGATGAGTGATCTACTCATGTTCCAGTCTAAGACAGCAACACAAAGAGCAGCTGATGACAGACACTAATACCACGTTTTTACTACTGGGGTTTCGTTATTACCCGCTGGTGGCAAATGCTCTCTGACCCCTGTTTACCAAGTAACAGATTGTGCCAAGTAAATCTGTCCAAAGTCTTACTGAGCAAAAAAAAACAGATGAAGGAACAACCTGCTGCCCAGGTTTCACCTCTGTAACCTGCGCATTATTCCATAGTGCAAGATAACCTAGTGCAATTAGGTCCATTATTATTCCATTGTGAATACCTGAAATACAGAAACTGATGAATCTACCTTTTATAAAACTGGTAGGATCCAAATCATCTAATTTCATTCCTCAACAGTTTAGTTCCCATCTGATGTTATAAACACGGTATAGAATAGGGAAGCAATAAGAAAAATATAAATTAATTTCTGAATATTCATATGGAGTGAACCAAAACTCTGTTCCATACAGTGGCATTCCTGTCCAGCCCATGCATTGTCCCGTACTATTGTACAGCTGTTGAACTTGAGAATTTTCAAAATGTTCATTATTCCTCGACTGCGATAATTGTAAATCAGGATGAACATAATAATTATAGTTAATTAGCAAAATAATGTACTAAAATCACAATAACTGGACCAACCAGTAACTTCAAGCAAAGAATGATGGGCTCCCCAAAAAAGGCCTGATACTGAATTCTAGTCTCACTGGTCAATAATTCAAACCTGATTCTCCTCACAGGCTTGAGTATCACCATCTCTCAGTTGACACAGCAGATGTGCAGCAGCAGAATATTTTATCTAAAGGGTTTCAAAGAATAGAATTGAAGTAAAGAAAGTCAACTGCACTAATCCTGCCTTGCAAAAGATTCTCCTGTAATCTTCTAGTTAGAGGAAACAAAACCTTGTAAAAAAAAGTCTAATGGAATGTTCAAGAATAAATGGGGCAATAAAACTCTGTAACGTTACTGAAACAGCAAAATAAAATTTAAAACATTGCAGTTAAGAAAGGGTTAACATAACTCCTCAGCACCTTACTAAGATCAGCTTGATCCCCTGCCCTCAAATGACACCTTAGCCTTCCAGCTAACTTTTGTACCACACCTGCTTATCTTCCCTGCTTTGTGATAAAAAGGATTTTAAACAGTGGGTAATGACTGGCCGTAGGCTCTGTGGGTGCCCTGCCATTTCCAGCTGACATGATCTGATTTGAGACCAGTTAGGCAATTCATTGACCTAAACTTGTCACTCAACAGATCTCAACTCACTTCAGGTGACATTTTGTGCATCAATGAACATACAGCGTGATGCAAACTGAGGGACACAAAGGACTCCTCTGATCCAGCTCTGGACAGCGAAAGAATATTTTAATTCTGGCCAATAAAACTATGTGTACCTTATACCATTTAATTATTACTGAAATAATTACCTGGAGATGAAGTTCATTATTATCATAAATCATTAGATCGAATAATTGTTGATGACATTCACTTGTTGGCACGTCTACTTTTAAATTTCAAACTAATTGCATAATAATTTTTAGGATATGTGTGAACAGTATGGCCTAGTTGGAGTTGGATTTCTGCCAAGCCTGTGATATGTAGATTTGTTTCTTATTTAGTGCCATTGTTTCTGATGCTTTTTTCAACCCTTCATTTAGCACAAATCCAACTTCAGGTACCAGCAAAATGCATTTTGTTTATATCGCAATTTTCATTTTTACTGTCTAAAGTTACAATCCCATAGATGTCATGGAGTAACCTTTTCATTCCAGCCTATAGTGAGTCCCAAAGAAAGCTTCCCTGATTAAAAAAAAAGTTTCCCCAAAAGCCATATAAAGATAATGGGCCAGAATTTGTTGTCAAAATAACATGAGGCTGATGGCGCTCACCGTTATTTAGGCGCAAATGGTGCAGCAACGTCAGGCGAGGGGCAGATGCGCGGTTAAACCCGGATATTCAAAAGTTGCTGTCCGAGATGTGGCACCCCGCCATTTGCTTCACAAAAACGGCACCTCGCTGTCTGCCTCACCATTGAAATGCATTGAACGGCGTGAAGTTGCTGTATTTGTGAGGTAGATACGAATTAAACTCGCCACAGAAAGTTAAGTCTTGTCCATTCCAGTCGAAGTACCGGTTTAATGACGTGATAAGTGTTAATTACTGCCAGTCAACTTCTCTGACACTGAAAATGAACTATTACAAGTGTGGAGTCTCATTCCTTCAGGTTTTAATTGTTGTTGGCGATTTTAAAAATGTCAAATTTTAAATTTAAATTTTTTTAAACTTTTCCTTTCTGTCTCTTTTTTCTTCTTTCTTTCTCTCTCTTTATTTCTCTTTCTGTACCTGATTTGACATTGAATTCACCCACTCTAAATTACAGTTCCTTCTCAGTCTTTGAGCTGTTAATTTCACAACCCTTCAATCTGATTGGTTAAGGAGATACACAGTTGCTTGCCCTGTTCACTTTGTTCCCAGATGCCCTGTTTCCCTCACTGCGACGTTATCAGCTCGCATTTTCAGCAACTTGCCATGCAATAAATTTTAAAACCTAAACAGGCAAGGGCAGGTCTAACAAACAGCAGACACCGTTAGATGCCCTGCCACAGCAAACTATGGACCATTGACATTTTTCCGTGACGTTCATGCAATAATCCTATTTGACTGAGTCTTTACCATTAGCTTCCTACGTGTCACAGGACCAAGGTGAAAAGAGACGAGACCAGTGGCATGAAATACACAACCGAAAATTGGCCTTCCCCACAAAAATCTCATTATCTTTCTAAACATGTGGCATCAATAATGAATTTAACAGGCAGGTTAGCTTCAATCTGCTTGTATAGAGAAAATAAGTTTTGTGGTTGCTTCAAAGTGTTACAGCTTTAAGCAATAATCATTTCCAGTATTTTATGAGTGCAATGAATGATCTGAATTTTAGAAAATTTTTTTAAAAGACAATAGGAACAATCGTATCTTGTCCAGTATTAATTTGACTATCAGATGCACCTTATACCCGCCAACTCTCAAAAGCACCCATTTATATGGCAGGCAGTTTTCAAAGCTGGGAGGTAGTTAAAAGCAGAGCCGCTCTGTCCCAAGTCTGTTCTTTCCCTTCTCTTGCATGGCCAGTTCACACACGGCAGAATTTTTTGCTCTTGCTGCTTCGTAGCAACCAACTGGTAAAAAACTTGAAATTTTGAGAGAGAAACGTTAAAGGTTTTCTCTGTACATGTGTGAGAACCGTATATGCTAAACACTGACTGAGGTTACTTTACCCAGTAAACCATCAAGGAATCAGGACAGACCGGGGGATCAGTGTCTTTACCCACTGAACCCATGGAGGGAGACTCATTAAAAAAATGAATGTTTCTGTTAGATTTGAGAGTCTGGCTTTGTGAAGGGCTTTGGCGGGGACGTTGATTCAGTGAAGTTTTGCACCTGTGGCTGAGATGGTTAATTAGATATTGTTACATTAAGGTACCGAGTGTACCAAGTGTAACAACTTTTTGATTCATTCGATACAAGGCACCAGGAGTAAGGGGCAAAGTCCTCTGTTTACGACCAGATCATGTCTCTTCTAATCTCTGCCACAGCTATGTAACCATAATTCCCTTTGTCCATTCACATGCACATTTTGACTGCCACTCCCAACCCAAGCCCATTACTTCTATCTCCTTTTTTGTTGTCTCTTGGTCCCACTTAGGCTCTTCTCTTCTGTATCCTCCCCTCCCTGATACCCAGTCATGCCATCTTTCTTTTCTCCTCTCTTGGGTACTTTAACGCTCCAATCCCCTACTTATCCCTACCACACCCAGCAATATTCCTCTGCCTCCCTACTCTCCTGTTGCTCTTGCACACCTTAATTTCCCTTGGATAAGTCCACAACTACCCTCTGTGCCTCTCAGCATTCTCCGAAGGGCCCATCAAGGCACTCACCACTGCCTCCTTACGAGCAGCAATCCAAACTGCCCCATTCTTCTCTTTTATTCACCTTCCCGCCCAGTGAGCCCACTGGGGGCCAATCTCACCAACCTACTTCCTGTCCTGCTCACCCCATCCAGCATTGTCACCTTGTACTCTGCAAGAGGATGCATTTAATTCCAGGATATCAATCCACTCACGAACAATACTCATACCATCCATGACTTTATTGTGGATGATTGCATTTACCTAATGAGTTTCACTGAAATTTATCTCACTGATGACGACGTATTGCCTCTTACTGAAGCCTCCCTGCCAGGCTATATTTCCTACTTGCAGGCAGCATCTGTGGAGAGAACAGATGAGTTAATGTTTCTGGTGTAGACCCTTTGTCTGTGCAATATTTAAAGCATTTTCTGTTTTTGTTGACTACCATAGGGAGAGAGCACTTTCATACCACTCCCTATTACACAGTAAGTAAATAACTTAAATTACTCCATTGTATTCAATTTCTAAATATGCAGTTTTTTTAAAAAACACTGGATTCAGGCACCAATGCCTCAATTATTCCTACACAAAGGTGAGGAAAACAAAACCAATGCAACATATATAAAAGTACAACATTCATTTACAGGAAGGCCCAATATCTTCAGTTTTTGATTCAGGCGAATGTAGAAGAACATCCAAGATCTCCATGTCATAGAGCAGGTATGTTAAAAAGATGATTCATCATTGGTGATCACCTGACCATCCACAACAGCACAGTAATACAGATTTATAGTACTTGCACAAACTAAGTAATTGTGTACAGATTGCACAAGAAAAGCAGAGATGCAAGAAATGTGTGCTCTAAAACTCAGGAGGGACCTGACACTAGAGTCCAGGAGCAGTTGATTAAAAAAGTACCATTTTTAAAAATTCATCCTTAATCGAGACTGTAATTGGTTTGAAAGCACTATCTTCTCTGGCAAGGCTGCTTTCCAGAACAATTGAATCCTTGCAATTTTGATGACTGGCTCTGTTTGACACTAAGTTAGAAGTGACTCTGAGTATTGTAAAAAAATTATTATTTTGCCCACATGTGATTTCTGGAGAGTTCAAGCCACATTAGCAAGAATTAATGTAAGTTGAGTCTGCAATGATCAACAGCCTTTTTTATTCTTTTATTTCTCTCTCTTATCTTTGTCACATTATTAAAAGTTACTTTTTGCTCCCAGGCAGAGTGGTGCATGAGGGAGGAAAATTTAGGCAGTTTTGCATCCAAGCGAAAACTTTAAACTACCAACAGCATCAGGAAAACTTCCGTCTCCCTGGACTGAATGGTCATACTGAAATCAATAAGCCTACTCAAAGATAACTTTATTATCGTGGTATTAAGCCTAAACTGCAACCAAAACTCAATGGGCCATATTTTCAACTTGCCGCCTGGCGTATAACTGGCACTGTGGATTGTCCACCCACTATAGAAACCGCCCTATTTTTATTCCCGTTGGATCTGGAATGCCAGTTTTAGGCCCAGGTGGCAAGTTGGAAACCTTCCCCAATTTCACATAAACAAAAGTATTGCAATCTCTTGACTTGTGCTTTTATTGTCACCTTTTCCTTCCTGTTCACTGTGACATGACTTTTAATTTTACTTCAATTTTACCCTCACACGTATTCTGACTCATTTTTGTTACCGCTCGCTCTGGCCTGAGTTGTCCATTCCCTTCAAGGCCAGACCCCATCCCACTGCTTCCTATCAATCCCCTGTTTAACTTTCATCTGTTCAGAGAGGATCAGAAGGACAGACAGGAACAAATGGGAGAGGACTACCTGCTGTCTACCAGCCCCTGGCCACATTTCCCCACTCCTTCCTCGTTCCTGATCTCAGTCCTCTGAGTCCTCCAAACACCATCTTCAAGCCCTCACCTCTTCCAAACCCCAAGCCTTTCATTAAGGGAGCACCACCTGCTCCTGCTCAATCATGATATGTGTGCCCTCCTCAATATGGAGGCCAATCTTTCGACCTTCTAATGTCTTTTTCTATGCCATCAGGAGAACCCTCTCTGAATATGTTTGAATTAAAGTACAATCAAGTTTAATTCCCAAAGAGTTATTTGTGTTTGTGACTAACCTTTTTTTGTGCGAGGGTGAATGTTTTGTACATCGTATGTCCTAGTCTTGTGCTCCATCTAGATACTTCGCCAGTAGCAGGAGTAAGTGGGGTAGCTGATTGGCTGCTATGTGTCTGTGGGAGCCTCTTGGGATTAAGATGGCCTACTACCTCTATGCTGGGTAATCAGATAGCCTTGCAGCAGATGCCAAGTCTGCTGATGTAGTGGATGGTAGAGCTAGATGTGTCGTCCTAAGAGGTAGCAGCCTTATCTGTGCCTACATCACCCATGCCCCTGCTCTGGGCATTCCCTCTGCTTGTTCTGCATGGAAACGGACTTTTGGGGAGCTATAACAGAGTGAAGTACTGTACAGTGGTTCTCTCCTTCTGATCCCCAACATATTGAAGCTAAACAAGATAGCCTTTTGAAGATTGAAGCCCAAAGCCACAAGCATGCGCAAGAGATACTGCAACTGAACTTAAAACTACAGTCACTGGAGACTCTGCTGTACATGGCTCTGGAGTGGTCACATGCTTCATACTGGATTTCAGTTATATTAAGTACAAACGTAGATAGTGGACTCTTTCACAGTCACTGTCAGATATTGCAGGGTGCTTGGCAATCTCTTTAATGACAGCAAGGAACATGCTCAAATAGTATCCTCCTTTTAAATGCTTGAAGTCTGAATTCATGAGCTTTGAAGCTGTGGAAGGACATGAGCTGGCCATCAAGTTTCTGTTTCTCCAATGCTTCCAACACCTGCCCTTGCTCAATCATGATCTGTGTGCCCTCCTCAAACTAACTCCCCGACGGTGGATATGCTTGTGCTTGCTATGGAAGCAGTAATGCAGGGTGGTGAGAGATGCTGGCTTCTTGGATGTCACTGGGACCTGTGGTTGGTTCTTGGAATTTGCCAATAGAAAGAGGAATATATGTTAGAATGCAACACACCCTTTAAAATAGAACTGCCGTGGCTCCAGCTTATGTGCTGGAAAGTGAATGAGTGAGTGGGTGGAGGAAGAATAACAAAAAATGGATAGTACCAACTTTGAATTTCAGTGAGCCCACAAGCTCCACCACAGTCTATTTCCTTTATGTTCTCAAGCTCCAGAATTTCAAGCGAGGCTTAAATAAATTGATTTAAAATGAGGGGGCCCTTATCCAATTTAGGTCTGCTCCCCACCCACCAAAACTGAGCAACTTTCATACTCTGCCTTTTTTCTCCCAACACTGACCAGAATCAAAGCCTCAGTCTCTACAAATCCCACTGATCAGCATTTAACACCCAGGCCTCCCAATTTGCCCCCAACCCCACAAAATGTATTTTATCTGCATCTGCTTCCAGAAAATATGATCTATGGCCCTCTGCAGCTCCCTTACCCGTCGTGCTGCCTAACACCTTCCACCCAGCAGGAAAGAAGGAAGCTAGAAAAAGATAAAGAAATAGAAGATCACAGAGAGACACGCACAAAAGAATGAGAAGCACATAGAGGAGCAGAAAATAAGAGAAATAGAGACGTGGCAGCAGATTGGCTGCCCATTGAAGACAATAGAAAGGAAAATCACATAACAGATATAATGGGCAGCCATTCGCAGATGCCAGTTTTCCACCTGTGCGCAGAGTAAAAATTACCCCCATGGAATCAGAACAACAGGGACATGCAGAGAAAAAGCAACACTAACATGAGACAGGTAAGAAACAGACTTACTGTGAGTAATGACACGGGAGATCTATATTATATGTAATTGAAAGAGTGTGAGAGGCATGCAGATTGGGAGACATCGAAAGAAAGACAGAAAGAAATGTACGGAAAGGGAGACAGGTATACTAAATGCAGCAAACTGTGTGTAAATGGGTATCATACAAAAAAAACCTATTATTCCTGTTAACAAAACTAAGATTACAATGGAGCCTATCCAGGTATCCAATGATTTATAGGAGAAGTGCTCTGGCTATTATTGGCTGTTACTCTTCAAATATATTCAAAGTGACAATGATTCATCTAAAGATGCCAAACAAAAATAGCCCATAGCTATTAAGAAACATTACGCTGTTAGCACATGTTGTTTGTTAATTACGTAGGGTGCATGAGGGAAAACTATTTCTCTATGTCTCCCTAATGTGGAGATTAGGACCGCACAGAGAGTAATGTTCTGTCCTCCACAGGCAGCTGCTAATGATGGAATTCAACTCAGCAGGCTATGTTCTGACACACTGTCACATCTTGTTCAATGGCAGAGCTTGCTGATATCCTTCTTGCCCCATCTCCTCCCCCTTTCACCTGCACAGCTTCCCTTCAAACTCTTACCCATTTTGCTCCAAAGTGACTTTCAATCCTGTGCCTTTCAGCATTTCACAAAGAAGCTAAAGGGGGGGAAAAATCACTCGGGGCTCGGGGATGGAAACTAAGCTGAGCTGATCGAATCAGAATCCACAGTAAATAGCCAGCTTATATATATTTAATTCAGAACATGTGGTGCACAATTAATTGAAAACTGCAGAATGTGTTACTCCTGTAGGTGGTGCTGTGATAGACCATTTGAATATTAAAGGTGTCACGCTCTGTGACGCTCAAGATTTTATAGTCAGAGTATATCACCCCGTGATTGCACAATCCAGCTACCAGGTTTCCACAAATCACTCAAAATACTTTCAGAAATTTTTTTTCAACTGACAATTTTTTTCTTTAGTTAGTGAAATTTCCAATTCCAAATTAAAGATTAAAACAAAATTTAAAAAATTTTAAAAGATACATATTTCACAATAACATGATTAAATTTATCAACTGAATTGTGTTGTATCTTTTAATGCCTTTGATAAAGTTTTTAGTTGAAGGCCTTAGTCTCTACCAAAAGCCTAGGCTCAGACTTGATACTTTTGTCCAAAGGTATGTTGAGCTGAATTTGAATTGTGTGGTCTGAGGACATACAGTGTGCCTACTTTCTCAGGGCACATCAGCGTAGGTCATTTGTTCCAATGGAATATTTCTCCTTAGCTTCTAGCAATTTCTACTCAGTAACATTTCTTCAAATGATTTTGAAAAACAAAAGGACAAATTTCAATAATTTTTTTTTTTAAATACCAGAGGCTGCATGTGTGGCTGTGTGAGGGGAAACAAATAACTGCTCTGATTACAAACCTGCTGTAGCTATTGTTTTGTATTCTATAAACTCCAGAGATTGTATTGAGTTCGGGGTTGGCGGGGGGGAGGGGGGTTGAGGGAGAGCAAGTCTGAGGCCAGAGGAGAGGGGTGTGTGTGTGGAAGAGAGAGAGAGAGAGAAGTCAATTTTTTTTTAAAGTTGAATTTTTAAGCTGACTAATTATCAACCTGTGTTTTGCTGTTGGAAATGGTAATTGCCAATTCTTTACACCTGTGAGACAGAGATTTAAATTACTAACACTTATGAGAGATGGAGAGAGCGAGAGTGAGAGCAAGAGAGAGGTTTTATGTATTTACAATTAATTAAAAACACAATCTTTCACAAAATTATGTCAGCTCTATATATTTGTACAATAATCAACCACAGTTCATATTAAAATTCCACCTAAAGCTAAAAGAAATCAGGCAGTGGGTGGATCAATGGCACATCTTTCAGTTTGATTTACAAATATTCTCTTTCTGTTTCAAATTAGTCAATCATAACTCATTCTGAAAGGGGTTTTAAAAAAATGGAGTGATCTAAATCCAAGAATGTGGGGAGGCATTTGTGTTTCTTTGTTCAAAGTTCCCAATAATTGTAAAACGCTGCCAAATCTTTTTTGTGTTTTTGAGTTTTGAAAAGTGGAATGTTGCATATTCATAAGAACTTGATCCTTTGTCTTCCTGTTTCCAGCCACATGATACGCTGTCCGTCATGTAAATTAAATACACACATCACAGTCTACTTTTGTTGTTAACTATGTTGGTTAGTCTCTAAATGGTGACAGATTTGAATGGGGCTTGGATTAATGTGGTATGCAATTTCCCATCTGGAGTAAGTGCTTTAAAAGTACCACAGACAAGTCTACGCAACTTCTCTCAGAGTTCCTAATTTATCTTTATTGTATTGAGTAACGTTATTATTATACTGCTGGCAGTATCCAGTAGAGCAATAGACAAGTTAGAATTACCAAATGCAGCTAAATATTTGAATAGTAACTCATCTACCAATGCAAAATAGAGGGGGGGCAATGTTCGACTTCCCCCCAAAACGGGCGTGAAATCGGCAGAGCGCCCACACCACCTGCCTGCAGCTGGCATCGGCATCGGGAGGCCTAAATCATTTTCAGATTTGGGCAACAATTGAATGCAGCCAGTGAGCTGTGGATACCAAATGGGCTTCTGCTGCAGTTCACCTGTCGTGGGAGGGTAGGAAATGAGCTGACTCCTACCTCGAGCCAGCTGGCACGTCGGGCCTGTGCAGCAGGTAGCCAATTCTGGAGGGGGTGAGCACTGGCCAGCAGGCAGGCCACAGTATACTTGTGGACTCAGGAGAAAAGACATACTTGCTCTCGAGGCAGTACAAAGAAGGTTCACTCGGTTAATCCCGGGGATGAGGGGGCGGACATATGAGGAGAGGTTGAGTAGATTGGGACTCTACTCATTGGAGTTCAGAAGAATGAGAGGCGATCTTATTGAAACATATAAGATTGTGAAGGGGCTTGATCGGGTGGATGCGGTGAGGATGTTCCCAAGGATGGGTGAAACTAGAACTAGGGGGCATAATCTTAGAATAAGGGGCTGCTCTTTCAAAACTGAGATGAGGAGAAACTTCTTCACTGAGAGGGTAGTAGGTCTGTGGAATTTGCTGCCCCAGGAAGTTGTGGAAGCTACATCATTAAATAAATTTAAAACAGAAATAGACAGTTTCCTAGAAGTAAAGGGAATTAGGGGTTACGGGGAGCGGGCAGGAAATTGGACATGAATTTAGATTTGAGGTTAGGATCAGATCAGCCATGATCTTATTGAATGGCGGAGCAGGCTCGAGGGGCCAATTGGCCTACTCCTGCTCCTATTTCTTATGTTCTTATGTTCTTAAGCACTCCTGCCCCACAAACTAAAAGAAGAAAAGGTTTGGGGCACTTTTGTGGAAAGGCCGCCAGTGGTCCCTTTAAGCTAGAGATTTGACTCACGTCATGACAGTACCAGGATCTCACAAACAGCTGTGAGAGGCTAATTAAGTCAGAAAGAACAGAGGAGTGTGGAGTTTAGCCTAAGCTGAAGTTCAGCTTTTGTGGGAGTTCAGCATTAAGATGCAGTTGGCAGGTTGTTTTTCCATAATTAAACAGCCTCCCGCCCGAAACAAGTGGGCCTGCTGTTCACCCGTTTAGACAGGCGATGGCCGAGTTTGCCCTCCGCTTTCCCTCTGTCAGCCGTCCGTTCTTCAGGCGAGTAAAGAAAGAAAGAACTTACATTTATATAGCATCATTCACTGCGCATGCTCTAACAGCCTCACTGTGTATCTGAAATGGGTGCTTACACAGTGGCAATGGGAGGCTTGGGTGGTAAAATACAGGAAGCTGTGAAGGCCATCTTTGATTCATTAGGAGGTAGACTTGAGACCATTGTGCTGAAATGATCCACAATGGCCCACATATCACACTCTGCACACATCACAAGCATTTCCCAGCACTACCATCCCTCTGTGTCTAACTGCCTAACTTAGAAATGTAGAGCTTGAACTCACACTGGCACCAAATTCTCACAAAATGAAAACTCTTGCATATGTTCATGAGGGGCCGAATGCCTGTTTTAGGACCCCCTTCCTGAAATTGATCTGCCCTGAATGCAGCCGGTGCTGGGCCTACTGGCCTGCTGCGTTTCAGATAACCAGGTTAACATTCAGCCTAACCAGCAGTCCTTAAAGGCAGCCACTGAAAATAAATTCTCACCTGAATATGGAGCCAGGGGGAGCAGGAGTGCTCCTGAGGATTTGAAAGAAAAAGAACAAAGCAGCTATCACATGAAATAGGTCGAATAGAGTCCCATCATCACACAGAAAAAGAAAAACAACGGCAATCAAAAAAATCCTTCTACTAGAGGGAGTGGGGTTAGGGAAACATTGCATATCCACACTGTAAATTGAGAAACACAATGGATGGCAAGTCTAATGAGACTATGCAACAAAACTGGGGACATCCCATCCATACCAAGGATCAGTCATATCATAAATAAAAGGTTGCTCCCCGGTGATTCATGCACTCATCTTTTCATTTGCTTAACTGTTGAATATGGGGAAAGCAAATCTAATTGTTTACCTGCAGCGGATAAGGAGAATACAATTTATTTATTTTCCAGGAACTAATCAATAACACTTACTTTACTGCCTCTGAGCAGATCCCTTACAAACTACTCTCAAATTCTTTCAGTGGAGATGTGGACACCTCTCCCAATCTCACAATCCAACTCATCTACTTGTAACAGCACAGCCTATGACTGATCAGAAGCAACACCATCTGCTAGTTACAGTACAAATTTTTATGGACTGGTGATTAATAGTTAGGTGTTTATTCTCCATTCGTAAATAGTCTTCAGAAAGTTCTAACCTGATTTCATTTGGTGGTGTGAGAACCTGCACATTTTGAAATAATTTAATAAACTTTTGAGCTAGAATACACTGGAAAAATTGGCACATAATGCTCGGACTATCTAGGAGTATGCTGTTCACTATGAGGAAAAATATTTCCTGTGCACTAGATGTAGCAAAATCATAAATGTGTTTTTTAATAAATTCTGGAGCAGTCCAAGAAAAGCCATTAACACAAACTATAATATAATAAGGGCCGCTGATCCACAATAGTTCTAGATTGGGGACATCTCAGCTGTACATTGAGCATATCATAGTAGGTACAGTATCATAGTAGGTACAGCACAGGAAGAGGCAATTTGGCCCATCATGCCTATGCCTCAAGATATTCCAACCAGCGTTTTTTGTAGGATGCTATTGATCCTTACCAGATATTGATCAGTTCATTTCTCATGGAATCATTATAAAATAATGCTGTCATTTAATTATTTTTCTAAAATATATTTTTGACCAATTTTTGGTGCTCATGAAGCTATGTGATGCCAGTGTTAACAAATGATACATCTTCCTTTTTGTCAGCATCAAGAATTCCCAGCTGAAGAGTAAAATTCTCTCTGCCCCAACAGTGTGCCCCAATCAGCAAACTCTGTAGATCATCCTCTTCTGCATCAGGGTAAATATTTCTATCCCCACACCAGCAGCCCTTAAGGTTTTTTTCAGGTGTAATGTCAATTTATGCTGAATTGTAAGCAGTTTTGCCGTAAGCTCTTACTCACTGGAAGTGACTGACATTGCCCAACTTTACATTGGATCCTTACAGCCAGCAGAGAGGGAACACTTTCATCATTCCCAGGCCCCAGAAGTGAAGACAGTGTGCTGACCCACTGCTCCAAATCTACCCTTTCCTTAGTTATCCATATATTAACTCCTTCTCCCATTAAGCTCTCTTTTCTCATTAGCCTAATTAAAATCTACCTCATACATTTAGAATCCACTAACAAATGACCTCCAGATGAAAATGCTCCATGCAAAGTGGTTGAATGGTCTTTTCTCATTGCTACTTTTACATGTTCTGTGATAAGTCTGTTGATTCAGGCTAAATACAATTCCTTGATGCTTCAAGATGAGGATTAAGTGTAAGTGGGACAAGTTCCCCATTGGCCCAGTTGGTAAAGGCTCCGCCCAATATCGAGCTAAGCCATAGAGACGAAAGGTTTGATCCCCAGGACATCACAATCCTTACGTGCATGAGAAAAGGAGGGGGAACATTAGCGAGGATTCCTGCCTCTGATTACACCCCTGATGGAAAGTGCATGTATGTCGGCATCGGATGGGAAAAGGACTAAGTTGATCTATAGTTTAATAGTCCACTAACACGCAGTGTTAAGGCTCACACAGAAAGAATAACAGCTTGGGTAAGATACTGGAAAACTGCTGCACCTGTGAAGCTTAGTAACAATTGGTGCTGACAGAAGAGGTGGGAGGTGAAAGAAAATTAGAGAAAAAAGGAAAAGAAACAATAAAGTGTAATTGGTACAAATGAAGGCATGTTGTAGTAATACATGACCGACTGGACTCCAGGGGCTCAATTTTAAAAGGGCGGCGGGATGGCGGGGGGGGGGTCAATGGACGCACAGCAAACCCGAATAATAAAAGCTTACCGTTCCCCATGCGATCGCGACTTAATTGTTGGCCCTTAACCTTGTTTCTGGGTTTGCCGTCCGAAAGCTGCGAAGTGGGCGGACTGCGGACCTGCATGACAGGCTGTCAGCTGGACCGTCTAGATTTAAAGGGCCATTGCTCCAATGGATTTTGCTGGAGCAAAGAGCAAGAAGACCCAATGGAGCAGCACAGGGGCAAGGCTGCTCCAAGATTCAGCGATACCTCACTTCAGCTGCTACTGGCAGGGGTGAGGAGGAGGAGGGAACTATTTTACCCGGCTGATGGGAGGAAGCGCCCTGCCTCTGCCACCAAGAAGGCCTGGCTCGAGGTGGCAGAGGAGGTCACCAGCAGGAGCAACATCTCCCACATCTGGGTCCAGTGCAGGAAGCGTTTCAATGACCTGGCTAGGTCAGCAAAAGTGAGTACACTTACTGATTCTCCTGCATTCTGTGGTGCACATCATCACCAACCCCCCCACATCATTCTGCACTGCCAAGACTACTCTATCACATCACTCCTCACACCTACTTCAGGCTCATTCTCAACTTACCTGCACTTTCTGAGCACTTCCTCAACTCCCCATTTGTGACCCCCACCACTACCACTCACCCCAATCCTGATCCAATGTGATGTCTCTGTCTCATACTCACCCTCTGATGCATCTCTTTCATGGTCAGCCTCACCCAAAGCAGTGCATGCATCAGTTGGCCACTTCACCATCAGTCACACACACGTCTGAACTTTCTCCCCTTGTAGGAGAAGAGAGCGCAAAATGCACGTGAGAGGATGAGGACTGGAGGGGGGCCACAACAAATAGTGGTCCTCACAGACACACCCCCGAGTGCCTGTCCATCGGGGACGCCAAGACTAGTACCCCACAAACATGTGGTGACACAACTTTAACATTCATCACATACAACATGAATTGATGTTAACAATGCTTGCAATGTTGAACACCTCAGTATGCTCATCACAACATGACACATGTGTGATGATGCTTAATATTGCCATCTGTTCTCTTACAGGCCCTTCAACGACTGCAGTGAATTCCTCAGTGTAATTCCTCAGAGGAGCTCCCGGCCTCTGAGGGCGCACCGTCACATCTTAGCGAGCCATCCACCAGCGCAGATACTCACACTTCAGTGGGTCCTAGTAGTCAGTTAGTTGGATTGGCGCCTGGTGAGTCACCACACACAAGTGAGCATGAGCAGACACTGGTGGCAGGGGCAGCTGTGGAAAGTCCATGTCGGTGGGCGCACTCCTCTCCAGGCTCTGCTCAGCTGGACGCAGATGCTAAACCCTGGGGGCCATCCTTTAAATAGAGAATGATCGAGGGGCAGCAGCACATTTGTGAGGTACTGGAACAGGTGCCAGGCACACATTCCACAATAGCGCAGAGGATGGAGGAGTCCAACTCCTGCATTAATGGCACAGGTATGGGAGGGAATCTCTGAGATAGTGCTACAAGGACTTGAGCAACTGTCTGAGATAGTTTCACACCAACTGCTGAAATGTCTGAGTTAGTGTCGCAGGTAACTGCTGAAATGTCTGAGACAGTGTCACAGGTAAGTGCGGAAATGTCTGAGGTAGTGTCACAGGTAAGTGCGGAAATGTCTGAGACAGTGTCACAGGTAAGTGTGGTAATGTCTGAGGTAGTGTCACAGGTAAGTGCGGAAATGTCTAAGACAGTGTCACAGGTAAGTGCGGAAATGTCTGAGACAGTGTCACAGGTAAGTGCGGAAATGTCTGAGACAGTGTCACAGGTAAGTGCGGAAATGTCTGAGACAGTGTCACAGGTAAGTGCGGAAATGTCTGAGGCAGTGTCACAGGTAAGTGTGGTAATGTCTGAGGTAGTGTCACAGGTAAGTGCGGAAATGTCTGAGACAGTGTCACAGGTAAGTGTGGTAATGTCATTGTATCAACATTGTTGCTCACTGATGAGGTTCCTCAGAGATGTCATGAGCCACTTGTGCAGGGGGTATCCTTTGTCCCCTAGGAGCCAGCCTTTAAGGTTGTTCGGTGTGTGGAAGAGGGCCAGGATGTTAGATTCCCTCAGGATGAACGAATCATGGCAGCTGCCAGGGAATCTGGCGCACAAGTGAAGAAATCTTTTGCGGTGGCCACAAAAGAGCTGAGCGTTGATGGAGTGATATCCCTTTCTGTTGATGAACAATCCTGGCTCGAGTGGAGGTGCTCGGATTGCTAAATGTGTGCAATCAATTGCACCCTGTACTCGTGGGAAGACAGCCGAAGAGTGGAATCCCACTCACTCTCAGCTTCTGTATGCACTGCTCCTCAGTAGGGTCCAGGAAGCTGAGCCCCGATCTGTAGACCCTATGACGAGGGTAGTGCCTCCTGCGACGTCGCTCACTCTGTTGTTCCTCTCTGTGCTCTTGTGCAGGTGCCTGTGGTGCAGCACTGTGTTGTGGAGCTCCAAGTGGTGGAAGTGCACGCCATTCCTGGCGAGGGTGGTGATGTTGCTTGTCCTCTGATAAATGCAGCCATCGTGTCCCCCCATCCTGATAGTGTCAGTTTTAGGGGGTCTGAAAAGTTGGTAAATATGTGTAAACAGAACACACTCAATTATCAAAGTAAAAAACGGGTGGTTTGGGGGCGGGGGGGCATTGAAAATTGCCAATATTTCAGATCCGCCCCCAACCTGCCTATTTCCGGTTTTCACCGGGCCGGAAACCAACCTGCTCCCAGGAGGCGGGTCGGGCCTTAAAACCTTTCAAGGAGGCTTCAGGCCTCCATTGTTCTCCAATTCCCACATTCAACCCCGGGGGGGCCAGGACTCCCGGGCCTTCTGTTTTACGCCTCATGAAAGGAGGTGAGATGGCCCGAGACTGACAGGTAGGTGCCTAGAAAGGCACAGCTTGTGGGCCCGGAGGAGTAGGGGTGCTTCCCCCAGGCCCAACAAGCCTACCTGCACTGATCCCCCAACAATCGCGGAACCCCGACCGCCGACCCCTTGACCCCGACCCCAATCCTCCCCTTTCCGACCTCGATCCTCCCCCCCCACTCCAATCCTCCAATCCCCGACCCTCTCCCTCAACGATCGCAGACCCCCGTGACTGACCCCTGATCCCAATCCCCAAGACTCGCGACCCCCATGCCCACCTATGCCCACCTGTGCCCCCTCCCCCCCCATCCATATAAACAAAGACCTACCTGGAGACTTATGTGAAGATGTCCTCTCCCTGGCTGCTCTCCCATCCGACTGAGACCAGCCTGTCAATCAGCCAATCAGTCAGATGAGAAATCGACAAAAAAAAAATAAAAGACGTCCTCATGTCAAAACCGTAAGGACATCCGGGAATCCCGTACCAATGGGTTTCCCCTCCTCAATTTGACCCCCCGACTCCTTTCCCGGCTTCGTTTTAAAATTGAGCCCAACAATTCTGAGTGGAATCCAAGAATTCTCAGTCTAAGCACAAAGATCTCCCAGCCAAAAGTTTGTCTGACAGAACTGAGTGCCCTGCTGCAATAACTCACTTTTTATCCCCATCTGTCAAACAGGCATTTAAATTTCCAAACGGCTGCCGGCTGAAACATGACTCGTTCCCCATGACGTGTTTTACACAGCACGGGAAACACGCTGAGGCAGCGTTGAAATCGCATGCCTTCACTCTAAATTAGATTCATGTTCTTCAAGTACTTGAATTGTTTGTTTAAATATCGTCCCCCCGGCTTTAATTGTTGGCAGGACTTCCAGGTTCAGGAACGGCGCGCACACCCAGGTGACTCTGGATCGTGTGCGTTCTTAGGCTTGTACGAGCCGGAATTTCTGCCCGCTCCTGGAAATTGCGATTTTCTTCGCCCCACCCCCTAACGCATCCGCGGTTCCGGTTTAAAATCGAGCCCCAGAATGTAAGCAAAGTCACAAAATGGGAGACTAATTTGGCATTGATGATATGCCCAGTGCAGACCTGAAAATGATTGGCCGTTCCTGAAACCCAAAGGGACTACAATTCAACCTCAACGTTTAATTCTATTAATATAAAACCACCCCTAATTTTTTATCAATATTGGAGAGATATCGTGAATGTTACAGAAACTGTGATCTGTGGGCAGTTCTTCCAGACCTTAATATAATGTGATGCTAATTACATTTGAATCTGTCTGATCCAGAGAAGATTCGAGGGTGGTTTGTTCAGGCCACAGGATAGATACTTGTGGCTGTTAAAATATCTTTTCAATGTAGATTTCAGCCTTGTGCCATAAATTAGAATTTAATCCTCAAAAAAGAGGTTTTTATGCATAAAACCCATCAAAATCAAGGCAGTGCTTCTGAAATTTGAGTAATCTAAATGTGTGAACTCAACCCTCCAGAACAAAGATAACTGTGCTGTAATAGAAATAAATAATCCTCTCTGCCATCCCATTAAATGTCTTGACATCTCATTAACAAGAATCTTTCTTATTGTGACCCATAGAGGCTTTGTGGCAGATTTTATCTGCATGACAGCTGGCCTAAGTGTCGGCGTGGGCAGATTAAATTTAGGGTGTTTCAAACTATTTTGGTCACAAGACTACAATAATGTTTGGGAACAATAAAGAGATATAAGTTGGTTATTATCTACTGATGTGTAAAAATTAACTTTTTAGAACTTAGAAATGAACCGAATAAGGATAAATACAGATACTGAAATCTACTATTCTGGCACAAACCTAATCTATTAGGGAAACAACATATAACATTTATGTAATTTCATAAACAAAAAAATTATCCCAATGCTTTTTTCTATTTTGTTTTGTTTTTAATGCCATCAACCCAAGAACAACCATTTGACACAGCACTGTAGCAATTACACTGTGCAATATTATTGCACAAATTGCTTGATCCAATATTTTAAAACACAGTCAATTAAAATAAGGATTTTTAAAATTACCTCCATTAAAATAGTGGAGAAAGGAATTTGATATGAATGTGTTAATTGTTCGTAGGATGATATCGCATAGTATAATTTCCAGGTGCATGTGACAGCTTGGCTCAATTAGTAATACTCTTGCTTCTTGGTCAGAAGGTTATGGGTTCCAGTTCCACATCAAAACTTGAACAAGTGATCTAGACTGACAATCCAGTGCAATACTGAAGGAGTGCTGAATTCTCATAGGCACTTCCCTTCAGATGAGATGTTAAACCAAGGTCCTTCCTAGTCTAGTGATTCCAATGGATATTAAAGTTTGCAGGGCAGTATTCAAAGACAAACAGGAAGTTCTTACACTGGTTAATGTTCCGCCCTCAACAAATGGTTTGGCCATTCATTTAATTACTATTTGTAGGGCGATGCTGGTGCAGAATGTTTACCCCATTTACCTACAGTTACTACACACCAAAGTATTTTACTCTACTACTTTACTGAATTGCCTCAAAATGCTGTATAAAGGCAGGTATTTAATTTTTCTTTTCTATACTGATAATGTTAAGCTGGTGTCCTAAAACCCATTTGATTGTATTGGCTTGTATTTTAGGCTGACTTACCAGCATCCACAGGCCTCACTTAAATATATAAATTTGATCTTACACTGAAACGTCTGACTTCTCCCCTACAGTGTACACCTTGCCCATTTAAAGCAGATGTTTATGTGTCCTGGAACTGGTGTGCTCAAGCAGAATTATTAAATTTAGATTTGTACAATGATTGAGGGGCCTCATAAGAAATGAGAACAATTGAGAAGTAGTCACCTTCATCTTCCTCCTGATGCAAGCAAATCTCTTCCTCATTCTCAGTTAGCTATGTGGGATCTTGGTGACTACATTGATTCATTTGGTGACACCCCTCAATGCAGCTTCAGCCTGTGGAGGGTGGTCTCCAGTTCCATATAGGGGCACCCCACTTTGGTGCACCTCCCACACTTGCAACTCCTGCACCAAAAGCAGCACAGCTGCCCATGTGTCACCGCTGTATTATTGGGTGAACAGCCAGTCCACTGTTTTGTCACCCCCACAACTACCCCTTTAATGGCAAGCTGCAGGACTTTAAGGAGTGTTTCCTTGCCAATTTTTTGCAATTTCCTCAGCCAAGCGTGCTACATGCCCAGCTCTCTGGGCAAGTAACCTGTTCAAATCAGGGAGAGGGTCTCCTGTTGGAATAATCAGTGCACAGGTGAGCCTGCACCATGGGCCAGCTCAAACCCATTTTTGCCATCAACAGAAAATCAGGACTATAGTAACAGTCTTAGCACCTAGCTGAATAATAAAATGCTTTAGATTCAGATAAAAGCCCTAAAAGTCCTGTGCTATCCTTCAAGAAAAGTCAGCTGCATATTCTTGTTCGCTAAGGATATGCTGGTGATGACAGGATTACCTTTCATAGTTTCAGTGTGTAGTCAAGAAGCAGCTGTTTTCTAATTCCAGTTCCAGGTTTAATTGTATTTTTTGTTGCCCATACACGAATTAAATACTCAGACATGATGAAGCTCTGTTCTGTATAAAAAAATCTTATTATTGCCATGTGCAATTTCCTGCATGAACACCCTTAGATAATTGAGGCATTCCAAGAATGTATAAGTTTTCCTCAACAAGCCAGTGATCGTTCAAATTTACCCATAGCAAGCCAGCAATGTAAAACCCAGTTTGACCATGCCTGTGACTTAACAGACAAGTTTATATAAATGTAACTTGCACATTTGGTAGTGCACAGAAAATTATGGCTTTACTAAGTAACTAACTGAAAACTCTAGAATTGCTAAAGGTTAAAATGCTGAACTTACTTTAGCTTTGGATTCTAACAAAATATTCTGAATTCTCATAGTGATTCTAAAAATTTGATATCTGAAGACATAACAATAAATATGTAAAGATGATTGTTTGATGGGTTTCAGAAGTTTTTGTCTCAATCCTGAATTCCTTGCCCAGAATTTTGATGTTGACCTGTTCATTGACATTTTTCTTCTTCTTCCCCAAAACATCTCCTTTATTGATATATTATTTATATCATTGACCAACTGCTAGACATAGTTGGGTAATTTTCAGCTCTGGGCACCATGTTGCTTTCCTTATAACCTATTAAGACGGCCAAAATCTAACCAACAATCACTTGGATAGCATTTCTCACATAACAAAATATTGCAAAGTGCTTTGCTGGGTGGGCGGAGAACTTGAGCAACAGTGGAAAGGTGACCAAAAGCACAAAGAGGTAAGTTATCAGAGACCTCTGAAAATAGGGAGGGAGCTAGCAAGGCAGATGGGTTTAGGAAGAGAATTCCAGAATGTAAGATATGGAGACTGAAAGTTCTGCCAGAGACAGTGAAGAGGATGTGAGAGGAGAATCACAGTAAATCAGAGTTGCAAAAGCAATTCTGTGGTGGGATGCAAGGTTGGATAAAATTGCATAGGTAGGGAGAATATGAGTGGCAAAATTCTGATGAATTTGCAATTTATGTAAGGTAGAGTTCAGGAGGCCGATGAGGAGAGCACTGGAGAACTCGAGCCTGGATTGACGAGGCTGTGAAGGGATTTGAAAATTAGGTCAAGGAATTTAAAGTCAATGCACTAGTTAATGATTTCATAAGAACATGGTTGATAGGGCTTTAGGATTGTATGGGATGGGATATGAGCTGTGCAGAGTTCTAGAGAATGTTCTTTGTCATGTAGAGCTAAAGAGACTGGCAAAGAGAACATTTTAAAAATCAATCTACACGGTGGCAAAGGTGTGGATGAGGATTTCAGTGGTGATGGTGAGGTAAGGACATAGGTAGGCAATGTTATGAAAGTAGAAGTAGGTGGTATTGGTGATAGACTGGATATGCGGTTTGATGCTCAGCTCAGTACTGAAAGGAGACCAAGGCTGCGCACCATCAGATTAAATCTGAGCAAATAGCTGGGAAAGGGGATGGAATAAACAGTTTCATCTTCTCTTGCTCAATTCTTCATTTACCCCATAAACAGGCCTATTTCTGAATTTTGTGGAATTTAAGAATTACCTCTGAATGAACTCCATCCCTTTATGGACTCCAGTTTTGAACCTGTTTGGTGTCAAAACTGATCCTTTTGTTAAGTTCCTCTTAAGTATTGTTTTTCAGATACAACTTATAATGCTACATACATATATACAATTGGTAATGGAGAGACTGATGGCATAGAATAGCGATACATAATGCAGAAGAACATTTTGCATGATTGTGTCACTTACAATCAATCAATTCATTTCTTTCTCAAAGGTGAATGCTGTTAAATCAATCAAGGATACAAACTCATTTGATCTAATCAAAGGACACAATCTGATTTCTAATTAAAGGTAACAAATGAATTACATGGTTAAATGGCCATCAGATCTGTGTGTCCGTAACCCTATGAAGATTAATGCAGGTACAACCCAATGGAAGGTCCAATCTTAAGGATGTACATATGTCACTATTACAGAGAATTTACATCACAGAAACAGGCCCTTCGGCTCAACTGGTATATGCCAGCGTTTATGCTCCACACGAGCCTCCTCCCACCCTACTCCATCTAACTCTATCAGCATAACTATGTTCTGCATCACAGCAAATGTTGCACAGAAAAAAAAATATTAGGTAGTGGTGATTGTGATGAACAGGAGCTCATCACAATTCAAATCATACGGTGGTCTATATTTTAAAAAAATATATAATAAAAACATTGAAATGTGCTGGTTACTTTATATTTCTGTTACTGAAAATGAAGGGTCCCTGTGAGAACAGGGTTGATAGAATTACTAAAATGTGGAAAGGTGAATCAGTAACTTTATGGAGAAACCTCCCAAGCATTCATACAGAAACTTCGAAACAATCTCAATATATGTATTAAATTTGCTACGATGTATATATCATACACACACAAAGTAAAGTTCTGTAATGTTTAACAGGGATCATCTGGTAGTTCAACCAAAAATAATTCAGAACAGAGGCTGCCTTTTAATCCCAAACATTTCAATGGTATGTATAGCTATTTCAGCCCTTTTTATCTTTCTGTTTTTTCAATTTTCCAAAATGTGTAATTCCAAGTAAAGTTAAGAGGATTACATTAATGTTATCTGAAACCCTTAAAACCATGATAAAAATAGTTTCCTATCACAGATTATTGCAAGAGAATAGAATTGCTTCTCCCCTTGACTGTGTGTGTGAAGTCATGTGTTTGTTGCTAAAATCATTCCCCTTGCGTTAAACTTAAGACTAAAGTTACTCTTGCACTCTGATTCATACTCTTGAGTTTTATAATAAGGATGAAGCTGAACATCGGTATTGATTCAAAGACATCAAAAAGAAACAAGTGCACTGCAATCAAAATCTGCATTGAGAAATACAAAAAAAACTGTAGTGTTCAAATATCTTTGTACTGAATGCCTTTTCAAGAGTTTATTCATCAGCTTCTGCCTGTTTGAGTAAAAGGCCCACAGATGTTGACATTATTTTCAATGGTTTAAGATGGTTCCTATTGGCTTTTATTAACATTTGTTACTTCTTTATTATCCAAGAGTTTTTTCATCATTTTGAAAGCCGTGCTTTTGCAGCTCTGAAGAGAGCAGCAGGTAGCTTTGGCAGCCAGGGTCAGTGCACTGACCAACTTTGAGTTCCATTGTGCTGCTTGCTCACAGTGTATTCGTCGCAGATGTGAAAGGTCAGTCTCCAGCAGAGATTCCATACCTGGGCTTTTGTCATGCCTGCCAGGAGATTCTCAAGAAAAAATAATTTAATGGAAAGCAATCTGCAGAAATGTCCGCTCTCCGCTGTGTCATCGAACTCCAAAGTATTGTACCAAAATCCACAATCTTCGAGCTAGAAAAATAATCTTTGGCTCTCTTCTGTTGTTCAAGAATTCTGCGCTTTAAACTAATCACAGGGAAAGTGTTTGAAAAGTAACTTACATTCTTTTTTCAAGCATTTGTATTCATTTCATTATAAAATAAGGTTCTCTAAGTGTTCTGTTCTTCAAAGAAATATTTGAGCATTCATTTGGTAAACTAAAAGATCCAAATAACCATGTTTGGTTATCTGCTATGAATGCATTCAGTAAAGTAATAACACAGAAGCTTATATTTTTCTAAATTGTTTGACTGCTTCTGTGCTGCATTTTTGCAATAGGAATGAATATTTGTTGGTCTTGGGGTTGGATTTTATGGGTATGCACAGTGCTACTGAAAATAATGTTTTGCTCTTTCCAGTTCAGCAATGCCAAACTGTCTTAAGCAGAAAGATTAGTAACTCAGATATGATTTTATTTTCTTATGATGAGTGTGTATGTGGGTGGAAATTGATAGAAAAATATATAATTTTGGTAATAAATGAGCACTCCTTAATGACACCCAGTACATCCACCCTCCTTAATGATACCCGATACCCAAGTGTATTCTCAACTAAGTTTGGCATTGACACGAAAGAGAACTAACAGATAATGTAAATAGCTGTCAGTATTGAGGCTCCATTTCTAATTAGCATTCAGTTGTCTTAAGTTGGCACTTCTCATTTAATTTCAATGGGATGTGCCAATTTATGACAGCTTAACCCTGATTAGAATTGAGCCTCTGGTCTGCAGAAGCTTTCAAAAAGACCCCAGGGTGGAAAGTTGTAATTAGCAGTTTCTGCAGCGCTGGTATTAAAATGTGAAGCCTTGTAGGAAACTCTTTTGTTAGAGAAATGTTCTTCTATTCTTTCTTGTGGTTTTTGCACTCTGCAATGCTTTTAGTTAGCATCCAAAAAGCCATTATTGCTACTCATGGGGCTCTGATGTAATCAAGGTTTAAAGTAAGAATATCAATGCTTCACAGTATCTTAGGAGAGACAAGCACTTACATGTACACTTGATTTATCACTGTGTAAAATCAGAGAAAGCTTCAATAAAATTTCATGCTTATAACTTTATTTCAAGCCCTCTAAATTTAGCTCCTCATCCATAAGATGAAATTCTGAAAAACAAGGTTTTGTAAGCAGATAGTTGCAGTGTGTCTTATCTGCATTGTGTATCTGATGGTGAATAGGAACAGCCCCCTCACACTGTAGCTCTGGCCTAATCAGAGGCTGCTGACTGATTGCACTGAACAGCATGAGACTCACATGAAGTGAACTCTCAGCGTGAGGGAGAGGAGAGGTTGTGCGGAGGTTACAGGTACTTTTCATACAGCCAGGCGGGAAAGCTCCAACATCCTGCTGCTAGAAATTTGTCTGCGCTGCTGCCATCAAATTTTTCTCAAAGGCCAGACACTGAAGTCTGTGACTGAGGGAGATTTGTTGATATGATAACTTGATTAGTCCTGGACAGATGACACAGTGGCAGAGAGCCAGCTCAAAGGAATCTGTGCTCTTAGCCCTTAACCTCTCCTCAGGAGATGACAAATTATATCTGGTAATTAGACTATTATCCTACCAGTGTCTTGAGAAAACTTTAAGGAACATTGCCAAGAAACTACTAATTTGTTTGTTCTCCATTAGATCAAAATCATATTAAACACCTCTAAACCCCTGCAATAAGACCCAGACATGCATATTTAGCTATTTTCAATTGTACTGCTAAAAACTGTGTTCACTATTTAGTATAGATATTAAAAGGGGAGTGCTGCTGTTTTATGGAAGGACAGTGAACAGAGTGTGCATCAAGATGACGTCACATTTTAGCAACATAATTTAGTTTTGTGACACAATGACATTTTGACACACGTGTATTGTTTCCTGTGTTTACAAAACAATAAAGAAAGCTTTTCATTGTTCATTTCCAGAAGCAATGATACTTCCTTAACAATGACATAATTCTGTGTAAAACATGAGGTTAACTGATCATCTCAATGATATTTTTGTTGTATTTAAACATTACCTCTTAAGCTAGTAGCTGGTACAAGGATGATAAACAAGATGTCAAAATACTCCAAAAAAAATCTACTGTTGAATTCCAAAGAGCAATTGCTGAGGCTGGCTTAGGAGACAATGTGCTAGTTATATGGAGTACATTATAAAAAGGGGTTGCCCATTGGTTGTGTTAACGTTCCTATCTGAATTTCTACAAGCCACCTAACTAAAATTTCAAAAATTCTATGAAGGATATGAAAATATGTTTATAGAATGTTGCAAGACAAAGTTTGGACAAATTAATCTAAATCATGTTTTGTGTGCAACTTTCCCATTGCAAATCAAATCGAAATCAATAAAGCCATACAGACACTTGAAATCTTAAGAAAAACTCTCCTAACCAGAGATCTGTTGATAGCTAAAGATAATCTCAAAATTCAAGAATTCCACTAAATAAAAAGACAATAGAATTATTTAGTTAAGGGTGTTCCAAGAAAATTTTCGATTAATTAAAAATGGTGTGGGTTCAGGTGCTGAGGACATCAATTTACAATGTACACTGAGAGTGCAAAAACTGGGATCATTGAGGTTCTTTATGGAGTAACAAAACAAATCTATCCAACATCCCCGTACATTATGAAAGGAATATTAAGAATGCTTCAGTAATACTACAAAAATAATTCTATTTTAATAATGAGTTTCTTTTGAAATGGTAGGCATTGTGCACATATGAATTTGTACAAAAACACAGCTAGATGGGCTCCCTTTGTGAACATATATAAGTTACACAACTAGCTTAGCTCAAGAAATTCACAAAATGAAGGCAATACTGATCTGCATTAACAATAGGGCAATTAAATCAAAAGTGTCTTTCTATATGAAGACATCTGCAGCATTGTAACACAACTGTGCAGAATGTTCTGAGAAGGCTGGTGCATGTTGTGTGTATGGATTTGACATCTGACACTTCTGAATACAACCTCGATAGCCTGAAGAGGGATATGCTTTAATTCAGTTGAAAGCACAAATGGACAAGTCACAGTCCAGTGTAGCTTTTCAAGTAATGCTCACATTTTCTACGGCTTTAAATATATTTAATCTGAATAAAGCACAACCCTCCCCCCAACATTACAAATGATGTTAAACCAACATAAATTGGGTGCAGCACAAAGGCGTTCTGCTCTGCCCAATGATACCTTCTTTTTATTGTTGCTTTAAACTTTCCAAGGCCTCTATATAAAGAGAGGGGCTGCTAATGTTGCAAGTGGGAGTTTTAATGGTCTCTGTGGAACAATGTGGGCACATTCTGTGCAACCTCATTACCGAATCATCTGAAATGCATGAGGAATGTTCCCACTGATTATCATAAATAGCATAAAAAAGTCTTTCATTGCAAAAGCAGGTTCCATCTGCCCCTCATGTCTCCTCACCTTAACTTTAAATAGCGAGTCACTCCCCCATGACAAAGAACAAACCTTCTAGACTGTGATCCGGTGCATGTATACTCTATAAGTGAATACAAACATAATGTACATACTAGAGAACAACACATATCCAGGAGTGTTACAAGGCTGTAATGTAGTTGAGAAAGTTGGTGTGACATAATCTCAAGCATCTTAAGAAAATCATCTTAACTTTAGTATTTTAAGGTTTTAAACATACTTACAGCTCTGTTTTTATACATAACCATGCACAGAGTTTCTCATTTTTACTGCTTCCAAGGTTTCCAATTCAGATTGTATCAGCATTCATATCTCCCATTATCACTACCACGTTTTTCTTACCGTTGCTAATCATAGACATAGAAAGAAAAAAGAAATTGTATTCATTTAATGCCTTTCATGACCTTATGACATCCTAAAGCATTTCACAGCCAATGAGATACAGTGAAACCTGTATAAACGGAAGCCTGAAAAAAGCAGACGCTTATTGACAATCCATTGTAAATGATACAAGAGGCACTCTGACACCACGGATACGCACAATTCACAAACTACAGACAGCTTTCAATGTACCAAGCCCGTTTACACCTTAAAACATGAGACACAGCCTGACATCACACTTTAAAATGTTCAAATTATGTACCATATCTGAGTCTGAAGATCGTGATGACCGATGGATTGTTACTGGATTCCTTTTTGTCCGTATTGTTTCCCCGGGGTTTGAATCCCCCTGCAGCCGCTGTCCCTGCCAGTATCAGGATTTGAATCCCCTGCAGCCACTGTCCCTCCCAGTATCAGGATTTGAATCCCCCTGCAGCCGCTGTCCTTGCCAGTATCAGGATTTGAATCCCCCTGCAGCCGCTGTCCTTGCCAGTATCAGGATTTGAATCCCCCTGCAGCCGCTGTCCTTGCCAGTATCAGGATTTGAATCCCCTGCAGCCGCTGTCCTTGCCAGTATCAGGATTTGAATCCCCCTGCAGCCGCTGTCCCTGCCAGTATCAGGATTTGAAACCCCTGCAGCCACTGTCCTTGCCAGTATCAGGATTTGAATCCCCTGCAGCCACTGTCCCTCCCAGTATCAGGATTTGAATCCCCCTGCAGCCGCTGTCCCTGCCAGTATCAGGATTTGAAACCCCTGCAGCCACTGTCCTTGCCAGTATCAGGATTTGAATCCCCCTGCAGCCGCTGTCCCTGCCAGTATCAGGATTTGAAACCCCTGCAGCCACTGTCCTTGCCAGTATCAGGATTTGAATCCCCCTGCAGCCGCTATCCCTGCCAGTATCAGGATTTGAATCCCCCTGCAGCCACTGTCAGTACATACAATTACCATTTTTAAAATGACACCTGCAAAAAAAAGGACAGCTGATGCCAGTCCCTCAGATGTTCGTAATTCACAGGTTTTTGAAATGTAGTCAATATTGCAAAGTAGGGTTAAGTGGCAGCCAGTTGGTGCACAGCAAGATCCCACAAACAGCAATGAGATAAATGACCAGATAATCTGCTCTAGTGATGTTGTTTGAGGGATAGATATTGGTCAGGACACCGGAGAGAACCCCTGCTCTTCCACTAATGGTGCCATGGGATCTTTTACATCCCAGCGAGAGGGCAGATGGGGCCTCGGTTTAAGGTCTTGTCTGAAAGGCGGCACCTCCAACAGTGCTGAACTTCTTCAGTACTGCACTGAATGATCAGCCTGGATTATCGACATTCTGGAGGGAAATGTGGAGGGGCGGTGGTTGTTGATCCACTGGCAGAGTCCAAACGGGTAACGGTGGATGGGGTGAGCCAGATGGGTTGGCAGGGTTAGCCCCCCCCCCACGGACATGCTGGGCAGAAAGGTTGTCAAGAGAAGAGGATGGGGCAGTTGGGGTTGTTACTGATCAGGAGGCGGTGATGGGTGCTTCAATGGGCCTTTGACATGACTATGTCAAGTTGTGTAGTGCAGGTCGTGTACACATTTTGATATGCACATTGTGTGAGTGTCTTCCAAACTTCACATAAAAACTATTAAAAACAGGTAATGCTAAACAAAATCATCCTAAGCACTGTTAGTGACATTCCACTCAAACACCTTGAATTTTGAGAATACTGGGATTTATAAAAGGAATGTTGGGCAGCCTTGTGCTTGCAGTAACCAAAAGGCTTAAGCAAACATATAAAAAAACATGTCTAAGGTATGATCGGAGGAAAGAGCATTTTACAAGATTATGACGCGAGACTAGGGTTACAATAAGGTCAGCTAATGAGAGAGGGTTTTATTGAAAAATAAGACCCTATTTTAGTTATGGTAACAAATAAAAGGTTTTAAATGGTGGTGTCAGAAAATATATTTGACTTAGAAACCTACACTATCACTTTAATCAAATAATTTATTTTGTTTCTTCTAAATGTTTCATGCATTTCAAAAATAGTTCTCATACACAAGTGTATAGAGACCTCAATTGATTTTCTGGAATATCCTTGTATTTTCCTAATTGTCCAACACCCCAGTACAGTCTTGTTTTAAGTAGAATTTGATTGTGGTTTAAAAAAGTGCCAAAAACAATGGCCCCGATTTTAAGTCTGGACGGTTTTTGGGCGAGTGGGTAGCGAGGTGAGTTGGAAACTCACCCACTGCTCAGGAAATGAGGCTCACGCTATTTTAACTCCCAGGCCTCATTTAACTTCTGCCAGCCGACTTCCCGCCAGGAACGGGCAGGAAGTGGTGGAAAATCGAACGGCCCGGAGACCGCCCGCCAACACAAAGTAGGTGACCAGATCGGCTTCCGGGCTGCTTCATGGGTGTTTCACATTCCTGAAGGGGAGGAAGTCTGCGGCTCTGGCAAGTGATGCCTAAGCTTTCCTTATAGGGCCTGGAGGAGCAGGAGTGCAGTTTGTGGAACACCTTAAATGGCCTGCATACTTATCTTTCTACTGATGATTTTTAGTTTTATAAACTTGCAATTTTTTGTATCTCTATTTTTGTAGGTATTTAGTAGAAGTTCTTTCAGTAATTAAGAGATTTCAGTAACTAATTTCAAATTACGCTCAATATGTGCTGATGCATTCTGTTGGGGAGCGAGCTGGTGCCATGAATTTAAATGAAGAATGAACAACTTCCATGGAACAAAGAACAACAGTTTTATTTTTGCTCAACACCTTCTTGAAAAGAAAAACAAATGAATTATTTAACTGAAAGCTGTCCTATAACCTCTTTCCAAAAGATTTAAAGCTGCAAGATCCTTTTGTTGGTCGACTTGGGTCAATTGTGAGGTATCAGAAATGTGACACACAAAACGTTTCTTGAACAAAACTCAGTCTCTCCACCATGTTTTTGTGGCACTTTGAACTTTGTAGATGATAGCACTACTTAACCCTTAAAGGACTAGTCATCACATCTGTTGTGCTAACTTTAGTAAGCTCTTATTTATTTAGAAGAGCTATTACAAGATTTTTTTTTACATTTCAAGCATTTAAAATGTGCAAACATTGCCTATTTTAAAAAAAATGCTATCCTCCAATTATGATGTATTTTGACTTACACAATGAGCTATCAAAATACTTGGATCTTAAATGGTGGCTATTTCCCACTCTCTGGCAATTGGAAGTGTCTCTAATTTTACTGCTAAATGATTGCAGTGCTTAAAGTTACCATTAGTTCAGTGAAGGTTGATTTTATTTCATTTACATCACTTCACAATCACATTAAATATTAGAAAGCAAGTTGAATTCTTTTTGTTGTTCAATTGGAAAGGCAGAACACAATTAATATTGATGAGCAAAGCCCAGCATGAAGTGAGGATAAAAACAGAATTATAGACAATAAAGTCTGTGGTCTTTGATTAAAACAGTGACGTTGTGATGCAGAGTCCTGTTCTGCTTCAACAAGTTTCCTCCTATGATTCAGAAAGGACTTGAGCAGTTTCACAAGTCTAGGACCTCTGCAGGCTATTGGTTCATATCCTATACAAGGTGAATGAAGTGCCACAGCTGGGGGCAGAGGAGAGAAAATGGATTCAGATGTAGTCTGAATGAGTAAGAAAAACTACTCACTCAGTCTCCATTTTTACCCTAATTAAGCAGAAAAGTTATGTGTGACCCAGCTCTACCACTTAATGGCCTCTCTGAGATCCAGGCTATCTTTTATTCTCCTGGTGTTGTAGAATGCCAGTTCATCCTACTTTTCCATTTCATTGAAGAGACAGCAATTCTGTCGATTCATTTACCTAAACTGAGAAATGCAAAACATCTAAATGTTGCGTGGAACATTCTTACCCACTTGACAGTGTCTTCCAAGGAGCTGAGTCCATCATTAACATATGCCATATTAACTGCAAATTATGAATTTTAGGGTACAATGTAAGATATTTCTTATATTTACAATGGTCAATAAACTTTTCTGCTTACTAAACAGCATACTTTAAAATATTTTAGTATTTAAATAAATTTCCTTGTAATTCTATTAACATATTTTTAGTATAAAACTGTGGTCATGACATTGTTCTGTGATAACATTATTTGAACATATTAGAAGAAAGAAAGCACTGAGTATTTGATTTGCACATCTGTACATAATGTAATTCATATACACATACCGTATAGAGTTTAGTCAGTAAAACACCATACACTGAATTAATTTCTTCACCCAAACATTTTACTTTCAGAAGAGAAGAACCTTTAAGTGCTGAGGCGATAGAGACAGAGAGCCACCTGCAGGACAGACAGTAAATTGCAGAAAGGAAACATTTGTTTCATTAATAGAATGTTCACAAGACCACAAGATAAATACAGATAAAGGGTAATTTTGCCCATCTTGGCTCATCCATCCAAAAAAAACCTTGCAGTCCACCTATCACATTGTCTAACTGTGCCTTGAATGAATCCAAGGTCCTCATCTCCATTTCTCACTTCCAACTGTTGATCATTCTGTGTGAAGAAGTTATTCCTGATGTCTGTCTTAAATTGGTTTTTCACCAGTTTTAGCCTATACCCTTTTGCTATAGTGCCTTGGTGTATTTTACCTTATTTATATCTTGTATACTTCTGAGGTCCACTCTGAGTCACTATCTTTCAAAGTTAGAGTCCCATTTTCTTCTTTCTTTCCTTGTACCTCAATCCTTTGACACCAGAGATTAGTCTTGTGGCTGTTCTATGAACCACCTGCATTGGTTTGAATGTATTCCTTATGTCTTGATGACCAAAACTGAACACAGTGCTCAAGCTGCTGTGGGGATTGAATAGTTTTAGGGTGACATTCACCAACCTATACTCTACTGATCTTGCAATATAATTTGGTATTCTTTTCACTTCATTTATTGCTGCGATTTGACATGTCAATTGTCAAATTTACTAATACTCCCAGATCACTATCAACTTCAGTTTTAGTATTTCTACACCATCCCATAGCATACATGGCATCTATTTTCTTTTCAGTGTGCAGTGCCTTACATTTACCAGCATTGAATTTAGCAACCATTGATCTTCCCAAAGGCAGATTTTATCTAATTCTTCTTGTGGGTCCCTATTAGTTCCTTTGACTCAGCTTCCACTCACCCCAATTTAGTGTCATCTCTAAATCTGACCAGTTTGCACTAAATGTCTGAGTCCATGTTATTAATGTATATAAGGAACAGTAGGGACCCCAGCACTACTACAGTCAGTATCTCCCCCACTCATTGCCACTCCCCCATCAAGTACCTGCTGCTTCCTTTCTTTCAGCTAATCTTATCCATATCTTAATTCCCACTGCTTTTGCCATCAGAACTTTGTCGAAGACCTTTTAGAAATTGAAGTTCACCACATCTGACTTTCCAGTGTATACTTGAATATTAGCACCTTAAAAATCAAGATTGGTCGGACAGGACCTTCCCCTTCTAAAGCTGTATTGGCTGTTCTTTACTGGATTATTGTCATTGAAGTTTTTTCCTGATAACCAATTCCATTATTTTAGCAGTTATTGATGCAAGGCTGACAGATTAGATTTTTCCTCTTTATTGTATTTGGATACTATGTTCATTTGTTTTTAATCTAGTGGGACCTCCCCAGCATTTAGCGATTCCCTTTTGATGGCTGTCAGCGCTTCACAAATTTCATCCCTGGTTTCTTTTAGTACTCTGGGATACACACCACCCATCTACAGGGACTTGTCTACCTTGGGTCCTTTTAGCTGGGCATCTTCACCATGTTGATGTAAAAGTCCATGGGGTGGATTTTCGTCTTCACCACCTGGACGGTAATCTGGCAGGGCAATTGCACACCTGTTAGAGGCCCGTTATTGAAATCAATGGAATTAAAATCAGGCGAGTTCTATAAAGGGCAGGCGATCCACCCATCAGATTATCGTCCAGGCAGTGAAGACGAAAATCTACCCCCATAAGTCTGCTTGTGTCCAAAATAAATGCAGATGTCCGTGGATCACAGAAGGATGATGGAGTATTATATGCAGTTCCAGGCACCTAATTATTGGAAGGATAATAATGCTATGAAGAAAGAATTGTGGAGATTCATTAGAATGACACCAGGAATTATAAAATAGTTATGGAGATTGGGTTAAAAATTGGGGCTTCTTTCAATGCAACAGAGAATGTTAGGAGGGATCTACGAGCTTTTCAAGTTTATGAAATGTTTTGAAAGGCTAAATAGTGAAAGAATGCTTCCACTGGTTGGGAAATCAGCAAGAAAGGGAGAATAAACTCAAGATTATCACTAAAAATAACTTGCATTTATATAGCGCCTTTAACATAGTAAAAAGTCCCAAGATGCTTCACGGAAGCGTTATCAGACAAAATTTGACCCCAAGCCACATAAAAAGATATTAGGATAGGTGACCAAAAGCTTGGTCAAAGAGATAGGTTTTAAGGAGAAGAATGAAAGACACTAACATAATTTCAAAGCGAATTGGATGTTAATAAAAAGATAGAGTAAAAGTCAGTGAAATGGAGCAGAAGTAAATAGTTCCAGTTCAAGAGTTAGCATCAGCACAAGCCTGATAGGCTCAAAGTCCTCCTTCTATGCTGTGATTTCTATGATCTGCCAATTATATTAGTTATATATAATTATTGAAGAAGGTTTTTGTGATTTGATTAATAATGATGCCTTAGTTACAGCTCAGTAAATGTTCCTGAGTTTGGCATTGGTGGGTAATTACTTTGCAAACACTAAACTACAGCACCATCCAGTGGTCAATAGCAGCTAATGTTAAACTGTGTGAAAATACTCCTTTCTTCAATAGTGTTGGCCTGGAATTTGCTGGGCAAAGTTTCAGTATAACTGTAATGGAAAAGCGGCATTGCACCATTTTTTCCAAAGGAAATTCAAGTGTAGCTGATTTACGCCAGATTTGCACTGAAATAAGGAAACGTGCGAATCTCCTCAATCGTTTACTTAGCTCTGCCTCCATGCAAATGATCATCTGATGTCAGGTTCCTGGATTTACACAAATGATGTGCTGTTGTAAATTTATGCCCTAAAAATGTAGGTGCTGTATGGCCTAAAGTCACCTGATATTGGTGTAACTGAGATTTTTGGCGTTTGATAGCAATTTACTTCACGGTTTTTTAAAAAAAATTCTTACTAAGTTCTGCACTACACTTAACCAATGAGTCAGTCTCAGACCACACTCTGCACACATTCAGAAAGACTAAGCAGCTGGAATGGCCCAATAGGCAAACCCCTGTTCTGCATAATAATGGGAGAGGAAGAGAAGCAGCAGAGGCAAGAGGCTCGGAGAGTGAGGCAACATCGCAAAAGGTACTGATAGAGTGAAGTCGCTAGTGCAGCAACACAGTATCACTCAAAAGTAAAACCACATCTAGGAGGGACATTAAGCTCAGAAGGTAATTCTTAGTAATTAAGACTTTAACGATGTTGACAATGGCTTTTTGACACTAGTTTTGGATGCTGCCTAAATTGACAGGTGTGCAAATTAATCTTTGTCACTGGACATAGCAATGGAGCTGCTGCTTTTCCAGTTGCATGTAGAAATGAATACGTTCTTCTCCAGTAAGCCTTGTGGCAAAATGTTAGGGAACTCAAACGGACAACTATGAGTTCAAACCCAGATTCAACGGAGATTCTTCCCCTCATCATACAGATGTTGTGATTCTTGTCTGATCACTAAATGACGTAGCACTGATGCTTTGAAGCATTAGAGTGCTCGATTTCATACTTCACACATACAAGTTTCCTGATTTTACTAAAAAATAGTCCGCTAAACAGCAATACAGACACACACAGTAAGTTTTTTCTAAGGGGAATACACCATTTTAAAAATAGCTTATCAAGTACTTTATATCTACAGTTGCAACACAAATGGGCAACAAATGGTGATGCTGCATTTAGGCATTTGTTTTACACTGGTTTTTACTTTTCAGTGTAGATAAATGAGCTCCACAGGAAATCTTGATGTAAGTTTCTGTCTGCAAGATCGGTGCAGGAACTGACCTAAATTTCGACGTAAATGTGATCCAGGAAATTCAGGGTTGACATTTCATTGGAAACCCCTGTCTTACCTCTTTATAGAGCAATTTGACCTGAGGCACTACACTGCATCAAACTTTGAAGGTTAACTACTGCAATTAATATTTTCCGAGATTAGCTGATCACAGTTTGTGTCCAGATACAAATACAAATCTACATTATGCCAATTAGTACATCCCTTTGCTGTGATTTCTATGATCTGCCAATTATATTATCAAAGCCAGAACAAATACGACATTTGTTCCTTATGGAATATTAGCATCATTTTTTTTGCCAACTTTCACCTCCTCTCCTACCTGCAACACCCCTCCCCGGTCCCTCCCCCCCCCCCACAACCTTGGTCCCTAGCCCAAGTGGCAGTTCTTCATGGTGAGCCAGGAATTGTCAGCAAGCCATTTTATTTATTCATTCTCGGGATGTGGGCCTCGCTGACACTTATTGCTACATCCTACTACATCTGAGTGACATTTTAAAGGGCAGTTTAGAGTCAACCATTTTGGTGTAGGAGTCGACCATATTGGTATAGGAGTAAACTCACATATCGGTCAGATCAGGTAAGGACGGCTGATTTGACTATGCCGTCAAATTCCTCTTCTCACCCAACATCCACACATGCTCACTTTCCAGCAGGAGTCAGTCACTGGACAGTTACAGAGGGCAAGAACCCTGATTGATTTTTTTCCCCTTTCTAGCCCAGGGGCAGTTGGGCAAATTGTAGTGCTATTCCAGCTGAGGTTAGCGAACTCAGCACAGCTGGAAATTGAACATGGAATATTTTAATTCATTAGCATCATGTTTTTACATGAAGCAAAGGCAAACACTAAATATGATGTTAGTGTATGAAATCTCATGTAAAATCCTTTCCTTTACCCTCATTGTTCCAATTATATGGTCTATGTATTTTTTTAATGTGTAATTTTCAAATACTGGTGGCAGCAGGAGCATTTGGTTATGTTGCTGTGATCACGTGCTGGTTAATAACTTCAAAACTCTTTAGAAGATTTTAATCAAACTTCATAAGTGACTTTGCTGCATCAGCTGCCAGGCTTTTTGTGGAAGCGCTCATCTTGAAGCCTTAGGCACTTGCTTTTAACTACATAACCAACTTGATTTGTTCACCGAGCTCCTTTCACAAGTTTTGGAGCCTGTACTGTGATAGTTAGATAACTTGAACTATTCACAGGTTTCAGTTTAAGGTTACATCTGTTTAAAAAATATATACTTTTATAATGAGCGCACAAACTAATCTCAGCAAAAGGTTCTCAGTTTTGTTAAAAAACGAGAATACTTCAACTACAACCGATTCATGATTAATTTTATGCTATTTTGTAAGACAGTAATTGACTAAAACACATAACATATTATAACATGTAAATGCGCGTCTCACAGGGGGTATGTTGTAATAAGGATGGTGTGTACTTGGAAATACTTTTAGACGAGTCTATTTATGTTTTCCTACTTTGGTTGCTGCTGTGTTACGAGTTAATCTTTGAAACATTGCTTCTACTATTTGCTCAATAATTAGTATGTTGTACCGGCTTTGAGGTATAAAAAAGACCCACAACAGCACACAAGTTATAAAAGCACGTCTCACAAGTGAAAGAACACTTGTAGCAAACTATTACCAGATATAATGTCCTGTTCTATGTTTATTGCAGGTATGAAACTTACTGGGTCTGGATACAGATCTATTAGATTGCATCTTCACAATGGTGTAATATAATTTCTCTTTTCATTGATACTCACCTAACAAAATTATGAAAATACCAACAAGCACCAAATTTAGAACAGTCTTCAAAATTAACATTAGTTCTCTAGACTAAGACTAATATATTTTGGAATGGGCAGTGACACAGAGCATGTGACTAGCTCCAGAGGTCTTCTGATGCATTTCACTTGTTCACTGAGCTGCCACTCCACTTTGTTGTGCTCCCATATGTCACACTACTTTCAATTGTTTTCTATAGCAGTATCAAGTACTTCAACTATAATATACGTCTTTTAATACTAAGATCTCCTCATAGCAATTCAGAGGATACGCTGTTTTAACCTATATAACATACAAAATATTATCAAGACCACTAATTTAAGGTGATTGAATAAGTGCAATTGTGTTTTGATTACAAACTATTGTGGGAGTGTTAGTGTTATTTCTGGATTCAAATTATGTGATTACGCTCATATTTTCATGGATATACAGTCAACAATTACTGTACTTAAAGTACACTAATCACTTTAAATAACTGAAACTTAGTGTACTTTAAGTACAGTAATTGTTGTAAATAAGTGGCACTCATTATTGTATGTTTGTTTACCATTGTACTCAATTTAAATCTTACCCTTTTTACAAGTGCAGGAATCATGAAAAGATGGAATGGAAGATGTTTCAGATTGCAGGGAGGAGGTGTGTAGAAGTGTTGGGAAGGATAGGGTCATGTGATTTGGTAGTGTTGGGAGGGTGATTCAGGGGTCTGGGACCTGTGGGAGAGAGGTTGTGGTATGTGGGAGGAATGGAGGCAGGTTGGGATGTGGCAGTGTTGAGGAGTGGTGGATGATGTAGTGGAGTGTAGCAGTGGTTGGAGGCTGTTCTCGAGGTGTGAGAGCACTGGGGAGGAAGTTTGCTGGATTTTAGAATACTGGGAGGGGGTTCCCAGGGAATGGGAATATTGGAAGCTAGTTGCGGGGTTGGGGACACTGGAAGTGGTAGCTCAGGGAGCAAGGGATGGTGGGGTTTGAGAACAACAGACTGGGTGCCAGGTTCTCGAAGCATTGGGAAGGGGGTGCTTTGATGTTGGCAATGGGACCATTGGTAGGCTGTGTGAAGGGAGAGATGGTAATGAGGTGCAAAGTACTGGGATGACTGGGGAAAAATATATTAACATTTAGATAAATTGAGAAGCTAACATGTGGAAGTATTGGGAGTGCCGGGTTGTGTTAGTGTAAGGGAGCTGGAGTCTGATAGTATTTTTCGGGAAGGGGATATGAGAGAGAACAAAGTTTTACAAGTGTTTTCCCATCGCTGAGCTGGGAAGCCCGTTTCAGTTATTTAAAGTGATTAGTGTACTTATACAGTAATTGTTGACTGTATATCATTTTAAACAATTTAAAGCCAATTCCTGGATTGCAGTTATTGGCCCTTTCTCAGTTCCGAAGTGGGAGGAAAGGTATGAGCTATCAGGGTATGAGCCTTATTTTTACAAGCTTCAGGTGGGTGGCAGTATAGAGAGGCAAGTATAATAAATAGGTAAAGTTTTAAGCATAACAGACAGGTTTGACAGACAGATATGAAGGAAATAGCATGGTGGAAAAAGTGTACAAGAAAATTCATATTCAACAGAAAATGTATCATAGACTAATGGCTAATTATGAAATAATACAGTAAATATTAAACCCCATTTAAAATGTGACTTATAGTACATATTTAACCAAAATGCAGAATCATAAATAATTGTCTTATTTTAAATCAAGGACAGCCCAATACCAGCTTTATTTGCATTTCAGACATCATTGGTAGTGCAATATTGTTTGGTTTAATTTGCTGCAGAAAATGTGATTTTACAGTATTAACACAAGCAACAGCATCACCATCAACAGAACCAAAGTGCTGTAAGCAGCGAGCCTGTGATAACATGAACACACATAGCAAGTTTCCAGCCACATTTTTCTTGCTAAAATGCATGCCCCAGGGTGGATCAGGGAAGAATCTGCCATTAACAGCAACGGTGTTTGGGGGAACGTTTACACAAGAAGGACAAGCAGTAACTTCAGAATCTCGAACCTCTCCTCCCCATTTTCTGTTCAGAATATTTAATCTGTGTTGATTTTTAGTCTATTTGAGTGTTGATTTTAATATACCCATCTGAGTTTGATCTTCATCTTATTTTGATAAGTGTTTTAACATATTGAAACATGGGCTATAACTCAGATTACTCAAAAGTAAAACTGTGCCAGTCCCACTTTCAAATAACACATACACACTTGTACAAGTTATTCATACACACAGGTACAGGTGTACATATAATCACTTTACATCAACAATCTCCTAAACACCTGCTTACAATATAACTGTAGTCACAACCTGTTTACTTTAGTAAAATATATATTATTCTGCAAAACATGTTCACATTCCATCAGGAACCAGTTTTCCTTTTGAATCATACCTGAGGATAACTTTCATGAAATGTAAGTATTCTTTCCGGTGCTGTTAAAAGTTTGGTTTGTTCTTCAGTGGGTTGCCCATCACAGAGCTAGGCAGTTCATGACACACAAATGCAAAGGAGTTGATAAAAGTTTTCTAAGCTTAATGTATGGCTTTTGCTGCTGTTCAATTAAAACATGTGATGAAAGAAACACAATTCTCTCACTTCACCATAGTTTATTCATTTTGTTTAGTGCCAAGCATTTGTAAAAACAATATTTAATGAGAGGGTAATTGAGACACTGACTTTCCTAACATCACAAAAACTTCCTCAAGGCTATTAACCGACAATGAATAGTAGAGAGATGTAATCAGTAAACAGATAAAACCTTTTAATCAGAGCATGGAATCTAAACAAAGTTACTCCTTTCCATAAGGCAGTAACTTAGCTTGTTTACTTCATCAATTCTTTAACTTTTAACCTTGTATCTTGATGGTCACTTGGATAACAGTGGTAAGAGAGACAAAGGTGCAGTAATAAAATCAAACTAATTGTTTGTATATACACAAAGTTCATTTAGTGATAAAGTCTTGGCCATAATATTTGTTAATAAGTTCTTTTTGGGAAGACCAAAGTCATCGTCTTCAACCCTTGCCACCATATCTTTTGCGTCTCAAAGACTGCCTACTTCCAACTCTGTAACATCACCCTTCTCCACCCCTTCCTCAGCCTATCTGCTATGAAACCTTATCTTTGCCTTTGTTACCTCCAGACTTGACTATTCCAATGCCCTCCTGGCCAGCCTCCCACCTTCCAGCCTCGATAAACTTTAGTTCATTAAAAACTCTCCTGCCCGTATCCTATCCTGCATCAAATCCTGCTCAACAGTCCCCCAATGCCTCAAATTTAAACTTTGCACCTTCATGTTTAAATCCCTTCATGGTCTATCGCTGTAACCTCCTTCAGCGCAACAACCCACTGAGACCTCTGTTCCTCCAACTCTGGCTTCCTGTGCATCCGCCATTCCTTTACCTCCCATCGATGTCACATAGGCCCTAGGCTCTGTAATTCCATGACTAAACCTTTCTGCTGTCTGCCTTCCCTCGCCTCCTTTAAGACCTTCCTTAAAATCCACTTCTTTGACCAAGCTTTTAGTCACCTCTCCTAATATTTAGCTCAGCATCGATTTTTGTCTGATTACACCTCTGCAAAGCGCTAAGGGACTTTTTTCTACTTTAAAGGCACTATATAAATGGTGGTGGTGGTTGTTGTTGTTGTTGTTTTGGACAAGTTGGAATTATTGGCCCAAATTTTGCTGCAGCAGGGCATCTAACGGCATCTGCCATTAGTTAGATAATGCCTTTGCATGTTTAGGTTTTTAATTTTTTTGCGTAGCAAGTTGCTGAAAGCCCGAGCTGATAGCGTCGCAGCAAGGGAAACAGGGCATCGGGGACTTGAGTGAACAGGGCAAGCAACTCCTTAACCAATCCGATTGAATGATTGTGAAATTAACAGCGCAAGGAATGAGAAGGAAGTGTAAATTAGAATGGGTGAATTCAATGTCAAATCAGGTACAGAAAGAGAAATAGAGAGGGAAAGAAAGATTGGATTAAGAAAGAGAGAAGAAAGAGACAGAAAAGAAAAGGAAAAATACATGTGTAAATTTTAAATTTTACATTTTTTAAATCTCTAACAACAATTAAAACCTGAATGAATGAGACTCCACACTGTAATAGTGAATTTTCAGTGCCAGAGAGGTTGATTGGCAGAAATTAACACTTATCACGTCATTAAACCGGTACTTAGACTGGAATGGACAAGACTTAACTTTCTGTGGCGAGTTTAATTCGTATCTACCTCACAAATACAGCAACTTCACGCCATTCAATGTATTTCAATGGTGAGGTAGACAGCGAGGTGCCGTGCTCGCAAAGCTAATGGCGGGGCGGCGCAACTCGGACAGTGACTTTTGGATATTTGAGTTTAACCGCGCATCTGCCCCCCGCCTGAAGTTGCTGTACCATTTGCGCATAAATAATAGTGAGCACCATTATCCTCACTGTTATTTTGACAGCAAAATCTAGCCCCTTATTTTGTTTACCATACACTAACTACAGAAAATATGAAGCACTACTTATCATTAAACATGACATATCATTAAATATTTCTGAAAAGGCTAAAAAATCCCATTAAATCATATTGACTCAACGGTGCTGATAGAAAGTGTTTCCACAAGTGTGTCTATAGTAATTTAAACGGCTTTGTGGAAGTCAAGGCATTAGAAATTTTCCCTGTGTTCTATTGATGTGCAATCACCACAAAATCTTCCTTTGCTAAATCTGATCATTTATGCAATCCAACACATAAAAAGACAAAGAATTGCAAACAATTTCAAGTGTCAAATATAATATTCATGAATTTATACTGACAGGATTCAAAAGTAACTATTAGTCATTCATGAATTAATGACAACTATAACTAACACAAAATGTTAATGAAGGTCAGAAATGAATGCTTTTCCCATTCTTACACAATGGGTAATGCTTTTCAGCAAGTTGACATACAGGACATGTATGTCCAATTGTTATTTAATTAAATATAATTTAAACTCGCTAAGCTGCTTTGGACATAATCTAATCATTCTTTTAGGAAACCACTTGGCATTGGCCTATGTAAAAGAAAGAAAGAAAGACTTGCATTTGTATAGCGCCTTTCACGACCTCAGGACATCCCAAAGCGCTTCACAGCTATTTAAATACTTTTTTTTAAAGTGTAACCATTGTTTTAATGTAGGAAACACAGCAGCCAATTTGTGCACAGCAAGGTCCCACAAACAACAATGAGATAACGACTGGATAATCTGTTTTAATGATGTTGGTTGAGGGATAAATATTGGCCACAACACCGGGAGAACTCCCCTGCTCTTCATCAAATAGTGCAGTGGGATCTTTTACGTCCACCTGAGAGGGTAGACGGGGCCTCAGTTTAACGTCTCATCTGAAAGATGGCATCTCTGACAGTGCACAACTCCCTCAGTACTGCATTAAGAACATAAGAACATAAGAAATAGGAGCAGGAGTAGGCCAATCGGCCCCTCGAGCCTGCTCCGCCATTCAATAAGATCATGGCTGATCTGATCCTAACCTCAAATCTAAATTCATGTCCAATTTCCTGCCCGCTCCCCGTAACCCCTAATTCCATTTACTTCTAGGAAACTGTCTATTTCTGTTTTAAATTTATTTAATGATGTCGCTTCCACAGCTTCCTGGGGCAGCATTGAAGTGTCAGCCTGGATTATGTGCTCAAGTCTCTGGAGTAGGACTTGAACCCACAACCTTTTGACTGAGAGGTGAGAGGGCTACCACTGAGTTAAAAATAGTAACAAAAGCATTTTGACATGTACATAACACACACAAGGCAATACTTTTACAGTCATATTCCAGATAATGCAAATTACATAGCAGCATAGGCATTACTCAACATCTGAGCAAGATGAGTCTAGCCTTAGGAACGTGACTTAAAGACTCATCGGTTCCCCTAAATTACCATAATGGCCCATAAATTGCTCTGAGCATCGAACCAACAGCGCTCACCGCTCATTAGATTTAAATTCGCCCACTAAGTTACCGTATTCTTTTAGGTGGCAACTTCCTTGAAATGAGACTTCAAAAAACAGCAGCGTCCTTTCCTGTGTGAGCAGGGAAAGGGGCTCTATGTCCCCTCAACCAATCAGCTTGAAGCAAGCCACACTGTGGGAACCAGGAAGTGAAACTCATTGACAAACTGCACAGACTAAAAACCAGGACGTGCCTGATAAGGTTTGAAACTTCTCTGTACCTTCACTGAAGTTTGTCATTCTCCATTAATAGATTAAAAAAAGCAAGGGTACCAATTGACTGAAACAGCAGACATTAACACACCACGAAAGCGACCATTTCTAAAACAATTGCCTACTATACCTCCTGCATTAGTCAGCTATTGTTCCTCATTCCAGTATGAAGCAGAATGCAACAATTATCATCAGCATAAAACAGTCCTTTGTTGATTAGTTCAATGTGTGTCTCAGTACATTGTGTTTCTCCAAACTGATTCAGAAATGCAAAAGGTTTTCATGCCGACTGCAGAAATCTCTGATTTTTTTTACTTAAAAGGAAGTAACACATTTATCAGGTGAAAACTACAGGGGTGTAATTATAATTTTTGGCAATGGTGTAAAATGGATTGGCCTCCCGTTATCCACCCAGCCTGAATTTCCTTTCCACCATCGCCGAGAGTTAAAATTACCTCCCAGGTGTCTAACTATAATTTATGTATGCAGTTGTTAACAATGTAAGGCATGTAACCTTTAACACTCATGAAATAACCACGTAGGATACATGATGTATCAATCTGACATACATAAAACACTCAATAAAGTACAACAGCTGTGGCACAAAAAAATTAGCAGCACATAGACACGGAATAGAAAGTAATAAAATTCCTAGTGTGTGGGCTTACGACAGCTTCATTTAGTAAAATACTTTATAGGCCAAAAATTCCAGATAACTAACTCATAATATTCTTTTGTGGGGTCAGAAGCATTTTCTGAACTTCCCATTATAAAACATTTTCAGTTTTTGTACTTTTTATGAAGTGAAGGAGGATTATCCCACAGCTGTTTAATAATCCCAACTTCCAGTGACTGCTGGCCAATTGTGGGATAACACCGGAAGGTGCAGTCACAATGGGGAGCCAACAATGAAAACAATATAACATTAAAATTCTTTGACAATTATTGTGGGAACCACTGATTTATGGCATACACATTTCTTTCAGATTAGAGGAAGATTTCTGCAAAATCAGAAAGATTATAAAATCTATGCCTAATGAATGGAATCATTTGTAAGAACAGTCACTGGCTGCCAGCTCTCAACTTAATCCTGCAACAAATAAAATCCTCAGAGACCAGAACACTTACCAAAACTATAGGGACAAACATAGGAACAGGAGTAGGCCATCTAGCCCCTCGAGCCTGTTCCACCATTCAATGAGATCATGGCTGATCTGTGACCTAACTCCATATACCCGTTTTAGCCCCATATCCCTTAATACCTTTGGTTAACAAAAATCTATCAATCTCAGATTTAAAATGAACAATTGAGCTAGCATCAACTGCCGTTTGCGGACGAGAGTTCCAAACTCCTACCACCCTTTGCGTGTTGAAGTGTTTCCTAACTTCACTCCTGAAAGTCCTGGCTCTAATTTTCAGGCTATGTCCCCGAGTCCTAGACTTCCCAACGAGCAGAAATAATTTCTCTCTATCTGCCCTATCAGTTCCCCTTAATATCTTGGAAACTTTGATCAAACCACCCCTTAATCTTCTAAATTCCAGGGACTACAACCTTAGTTTGTGTGCTCTCTCCTCGTAATTTAACTCTTGGAGTCCAGGATTATTCTAGTAAATCTGCACTGCACTCCCTCCAAGGCCAGTATATCCTTCTTAAAGTGCAGTGCCCAGAACTGAACACAGTACTCCAGGTGTGGTCTAACCAGGGCTTTGTAGCGTAACTTCTACCCCCTTGTATTCTAATCCTCTAGATATAAAGACCAGCATTTCATTAGCCTTTTTGATTATTTTCTGTCCATGACATTTTAATGATCTATGCACATGGACCCCTGAGTCTCTTAGGACCTCCACTGTTTCGAGCTTTTCACCATTTAGAAAGTACTCTGATCTATCCTTTTTAGGTCCAAAATGGATAACCTCACACTTGCCTACATTGAAATCCATTTGCCACAGTTTTACCCATTCATTTAATCTATTAATATCTCTTTGTAATTTTGTGCTTCCATCTACACTGCATACAATGCTTACACGGAAACTATTCCCTGCAAACAATATGTGTAATAGTGAAAAATAAAGAATGAAAATTCAAAGACCATGGCCCCGATATTAACATGGAGGTGGGGTGGAAGCGGGGGGAGTGATTGGGCATGTGGGTAACCTGCCCAATAAAAAATGTCCGTTTCCCACGCGATCGCGAGTCAAATGGAGCCACTTAACGTGGCTTCCAAGTCTGCCGTCCAAAAGCTGCGCAGTGGGCGGACTGCACACCCGCATCACAGGCTGTCATCTGGAGGAGCTCTATTTAAAGAGGCAGTCCTCCAAAGGCTGCTCCTGGAGCAAACATCCACACACCACAATGGATCAGCACAGGTGCAAGACTGCTCCAAGATTCAGCAATGCCTCACTCCAAGTGCTACTGGATTGGGTGAGGAGGAGGAGGGGGGATGTGTTCCACCCGGCGGACAGGAGGAAGTGCCCTGCCTCTGCCACCAAGAAGGCCTGGCTCGAGGTGGCAAAGGAGGTCACCAGCAGCAGCAACATCTCCTGCACCTGGGTCCAGTGCAGGAAATGCTTCAATAACCTAACTAGGTCAGCCAAAGTGAGTACACTTACTGATTCTCCTACATTCAGTCTTCCACATCACCACACCCCCCACCCCCCAACTCATTCTGCACTGCCAACACTACTCTATCACATCACTCCCCACACCCACTTAAGGCTCATCCTCAACTTACCTGCACTTCCTCACCTCCCTATTAGTCACCCCACCACTCCCACTCAACCCAATTCTCATACAATATCATGGCTCGGTCTCATACTCACCCGCTGATGCATCTCTTTCACGGTCAGCCGCACCCAAACCAATGCATTCATCGGTTGGCCATGTCACCATCACTCACTCACGCGTCTGTACTTTCTCCCCTTATAGAAGAGAGCCCAGAATAGACGACAGAGGGCGAGGACTAGAGGGGGGGCCGCAAAAAATTGTCGTCCTCACAGACACAGAACAGGAGGCGCTGGAGCTCAGCTGAACCCTCGAGTGTCTGTCTGTCGGGGACACAGAGACTGGCACCCGACAAACGTCTGGTGACACAACTTTAACATTCATCACACACAATATGAATTGATGTTAACATGCCTTGCCATCTTCAGTATGCTCATCACAACATGACACATCTGTTTTGATGCTTAATATTGCCTTCTGTTCTCTTACAGGGCCTTCAGCGACCGCTGTGACGGCAGAGGGACATTCCTCCAAGGACCTGCCAGCCTCTGAGTGTACACATCGGTGGGGCACTCCTCTCTGGGCTCTGCTCAGCTGGACGCAGATGCTGATCCCTGGGGGCCAATTTTTAAAAGGAGAATGATCGAGGGACAGCAGCACACTCTCCACAATAGGGCAGAGGATGGAGGAGTCCAACTCCTGCAAGAGTGGAATGGTGGCACAGGTACGGGAGGGAATCTGAGATCGTGTCACAGGCACGTGAGCAACTCCCTCAAATACTGTCACAGGGACATGAGGGCATCTCTGAGATAGTGTCACTGATAAATGCAGGAATATCTGCGATGGAGAGAAGGCTAGCCTCCATTAAGCTTCAAGCACGGCCCACAAATGAGTCCATTCAGGCCCTGACAACAGCCATTTGGACTCACAGTAAACAACATTCTGCCACCTTAAACAGGCAGGCAGATACACTAGCACTGGTCTTACAAGGCTTCAGCAGAGTGGTAGGAGTGATGTGGGCCTGGCCCAGGGGAGGGATGATGGCGAAAGGGGACATGGAAGTGGGGACCCCACTCAAAGCACTCCCATGTCTCACCCCTTGCCCCCCCTTTCAACCAGTACCCACAATGCTGCCTCCTCTCCAGGTGGTTGAGTCTGCCCCTGTGCAGGTGCAGGTGGAGCAGTCTTTCGAGGGGCCCTCATGGGCACCGAAACCCAGAGGGCCTCAAAGCATCTAATCGGTCAGCCACAGGGGATGCACCACGTAGAAGTAGTCGGAAGAGAAAGGCGAAGGTTTTGTAAGCACAAAGGGGACGCACAAGGTTATTTGACAGTTGGTCATGCTTTTTATTTATATTTGCTTTTTGTTAAACTCACATTAAATATTATTATTGTCACCACTATTGCCACATCTTGGCCATTCTTGACTGGTTTCTGTAATAGGGCCCTTTCATTAGGTTCACCATGAACGGTGACACTTGATGCCACCCATTGGGTCACTCTACAGTGAGTGTATATGTAGTTGCAGGCATGTTTTGTGCAGTGAGGGGTGGTGGAGGGGGTGGGGCTGGTGTGGGCGCTGTTCTATCCAGGTCGTGAGAGGACTGGACTTTTCACACTGTCTGATGTTAGGAGAACCGTTCATATATCAGTGACACCTCGGCCTCATGAGCAGCCAGGTGAGCCGCTATTCTGTCCATGGGTTGCTCCTCCTCCTCTGCCTCCACCTCCTCCTCCATATGGGTGGCAGATGTGGATAAGTTTGAAGGGGTCTGCAAAGTAGTTAAATATGTTTGAACAGCAGAATTTTGAGTGGGAAGTAAGAATTTTCAGTGCAAACAGAAAGATCTTGCAGCCAAAACTTTGCCTGAAATAACAGAGTGCCCTGCTGCAATAATTGATCATTTCTTCGCATCTGTCAAATAAGCATTTAAATCTCCCACTGGCTGAATCACGTCTGTTGCAACATGGAGTGTTTCCCACAGCACGGGAAACACGCTGAAAATGCTTCAAAATTGCACCCCTACCAAAATGTGAAGAAAATTAAGTACCTTAAACTACCTCAACAACCATGTAAATAATCACCCCGCTGGCTTTAATTGTCAGTGGGACATCCGCATTCAGGAGGCACCGCGCACCCGGACGCGTCAATGGGGAACCCAGAAGTCTGCAGGTTGGAGCTGGGCTCTGAAGTAGAACGGGATTGCCCCGATTTTCGGAGTTCCCCCCCCGCCCCCGCTACTTCACTAGAAAAGTGGGCCTGGAAGTTGCATTCCAGCACTGAGTGGAAAAGGGATTGTGTTTGGAAATAGAGTGAGTTATAGTCAGGCTGGAGTAGCAGATTGGGCCCGTTTTCGGGACCAGAATAGACGTTGCACGGGCAGCGCGCGTCCCAACCGGGAGGCCTGAGGCTGGCCCAAAATTGGACCTTGGGCCTCATTTCAATCATTTAAGCAAGCTGCCGGCGCCTGTCAGCCTCCACAGGCAGCTCGCCCATTTAATCACATTAATATCAGGCTGCTGCCAGCAAGGCAAGCGACCTGAAGAGCAGTTCTGGAGGGTGTTTGAAAAACAATGCGTAGGGGGCCGATCGGGAGTCCTGTGGAGTCGAGGGAGCTCTCCTGCTCCTCCTAGTTCCACAGCAATGATCACTGATAGATTTGTGAAAAACAATTACTTACATTTTGTTGGCAGCTGCAGGAGAATCCTCAGCAGAGCAGGCCCGGCACCTGCTCGCCAACCATTTTCAACAACATTTGTAAGGGGCCTAATGCCTGTTTTAGGCAACTGCAAAGCCATCTTTACCAATATGGCATCTCCCGGAAGGCAGGCACTGATCGGGCATGGGACGTTACACCCCAAAATTGGTCCTTATTGCCCCCTTTTTCCACTGGAAACAACTAATTTCTACCCCTCTATTTCCAAACACAATCACTTTTTACCTGAATTTGTTCCCTTCCTTCATTTGGTTTTACACATCCTAGATACTTTTTTGAAACTGTCACTGTGTTATTTGGGCTGATATTTAATAGGAATTTCAAATAAATGTATTTTCAGAAAGATTTACAACTCTGATTAGTGAAGACCTTTGATCCCCATGTAGACGAACAATTCTGATGATATTATCACCAAATGACGACACAGCCAGGGAGCTTCAGCGCTCCCTCTTTTAAATAAAGGTGAATCACATCCATTCACGATATAAATATGTAAAATGACTGGTAAAAATTTCTGTTCACTGCATGTTTTTGACACCAATCCTTGAAACATATTATTTGTAATGGTGCAGCATAATATGCTCCTTAATTAAATTATTCAGCAGTCGGGTGGCTAAAAACTTCTAATTTTACCTCTTTTGGGAGTCTGAATTTATTTTGAAGTTCTTAAGAGGAACCATTGTAAAAGACAAATTAAATTTCAACATCCAGTGTACAGTATTCCCATAGGTCTGGAGATTCGACTCCAGTGCTGGGTTACACATGTTGGCTTCTCATCTCTTTAATACCCTGATTCTATTATGGCTCCAGAGGCAGCACTGTAATATAAATGAAGGAGTATATGTGCCTCGAGGGCAGAGAACACCATCTCATGAGAAGATTTTGTTCCCTTTCTGAAGTTTACTTCCTTACATCGATTCCTAGGCCTTGCGGGAATCTCGTGATCTTAACTTAACTGGACCGGCTGGACTCTGCAGTGGAGCGGCCAGGTTTTCAGCCCCCTCCGATCAGCGAGCTGCTCCACAAGCGAATCTAGTTCATCAACAGAATGGTAATGAGGTCCAACCATGAAAATTGTTCAAGCCTAAGACTGTTTCCAAAGGGCGGGCTGTTTGTTTCCATTGGGTAGGATGAAAGCTGTCACACAAAATTCCAGCCCAGTACCTAATAATTACCTATGACTAGAACAGACCACGCTTAATATAGGGTGCTAGAACTGGTAAAAACATTTCTTGGCTGTCACATAGTTTATGATAAACATAATAATACATTTTTGCTTTTTTTCTGATTATACAGTACTTCGCCACATAATTACTTGTTAAATTTACTGGACTCAAGGCCTGTCATTTGTGTTTATGCAAATGTATTTAGCGTTACACAGCTCTGTCTTCAATAACCAGAGATTCTTCGAAATTGAGGATAAAATTCCATTCCATCTCCATCACAGCAGGTATTTTCTAGAATGCACGACATTGAATTCCCCCTCCGCCCCAAATATCACATCACTTAACACAGCGCCTCTCTTTATGCCATGAAGGAGTGGGCGGTACCTGGGTTAATTTTCATCCAGTACACCTGCTTTGGCCACTGTGCTGCTTAATACCCTTGGGGAGCTTTGATCTGACAGCCAAGATGGGGGCTCTGAAGAGGAACTTTCTATAAACTAAAGGCTTGATGTAAAATTCTCCAATACCATGATGTTGACCTTCAACACACAAGCTTATTTCAGGTAAATTTTCAAATACAAACCTCTTTTCCAAGAAACTCCTGAGCTTCATTTGCTCTTGCAATTTACGGCATTGTCTGAATTTCCCTACTCAAGTTATTACTTTTTGATTCCTCAGGTATTCCATGTGCCAATTTCTGGTGCTTTTACTTACTTTATGTTGTAATCACTTAGCAATTATGAAGGCAATTATCTCGTAACTTAAATTATAACTGGCGCAGCAGGATTTAAAGGACTATTTTTAAAAAGCGGCCATCTATTAAGCAGGCTAATGAGTGGTGGGCAGATTATTGTTATGCATTGAGTGACTCTAATTGGTGTAATTAACTGCAGTAATGCTTTATTCACAAATTGACAGCTAAATCCACTCAATCTGCTGAGTGATGGACCATAGCATGAAAAAGGATAGGAGTCAGCAGGGAGTTCTGTATAGGGAACCCAGTCAAAGTGACACAGTAGGTGAAAGCTGGAACCTTAGCAGGAATTTAATATAATTTCATGGAATAAGTACTTGCTAATTGATAAACAGGAATCTATTTAAACAGTATTTTGAGAGTAAATATATACTTCAACATGAACGCATCATATAATTAGCATTTACATCACAGACCACTTTGGCAGCAATCTTAAGAATGCTTTTCTTCACAAGTTCAATTCTTGTATATTTTCAAAGTAAAATCAAACTAGTTACTAAGAAAACCATTTGCACATAATGGGGGTAGATTTTCACCGGCGTCGCTGGGTGGAAACAGGGCGATAGCACCCTTAAAATGGTGGGGAAAAGCTTACTGCATCGTTCTCACTCCCAATCCGACCGATGCCAACTTCAGAATGGCCTACTGTTGTACGACCAAAGTACCCGCCTGAGTCAGACTGTAGGTCCTTTAAATATGCAAATCGGGCTTTTCGGCCAGCACACTCTGCCAGTCGGCCACCCAATAGTTAAAGTCTGCCCCATGGTATCAACATTAGAAACTACATTAATTCAGGGCAGCAATTTCTTAAGAATATATTTATACATTTAGTAAGGTTACGGTACATTGACATGCTGGAGTCGTTAATACAGTTGTGCACGTGCTGGGAACTGATGGTCAGGCCCAAAATTGCGAGCTGCTTGAAGACGTTTGAAACTCACCGGCCTCATGTAAACAAGGCCCGAGGCTTAATATCGGGTGTGCCTCGGTCTTACCTGTCCCAACGCAGGGATCAATCCCTGTGACCAGTTTAAGACGGCCCGCTGGCGGGAACCAAATGCTAGGCCTTGGGCTTTTTAGCCTGTAAAGGAAGCATCGGAGAGGTGATCTTGTATGTAAATTACTAAGGGTATAGAAAAAGTTAACATGGAATATTACTTTAAATTAAATTGCAGGAGTAGAACTAGGGACACAGAGTCAAGCTAGTGAAAGATAATTTCAGGACTGATGTTAGGAAATTCTTCACACAAAAAGTGATCAATGTGTGGAATTAGCCTCCATAGTGGAGGCAAAAACCCTGGAATCATTTAAGAAACAATTGGAATGCTACAAAGGGGGATGTTGGGATCTCTGTGGATGGATAAACTCTGATGGGCCGAATGGCCTTCCACACCCATTGCATTGTGAACAGAGGGCATGAGGGGAGATAGGAGAGAAACTAGAGAAAGCTGTAAGTTCAGAGCGAGGGCAAGGAGGAAGCTAGGCTTGGTGAGATAAGGGAAGGGAGGGAGGGATGCAGCAGAGGCAGCTGAACAGATGGTTTCAATCTCAGTGACGAAGAAGTCCACGAGCTCCTCACACTTGTCATTGGAGGTGAAGTTTGAGGGGGCAGGGAAGAGAGGTTTAAGGAGAAAAGAAGCCAGGGGTTATATTTGCATTCCAGGATGATGCTAGAGTAGTGAGCAGTTTTGGCAGAGGAGAGCAGGACCTGATCGTGCTGGATATGCCAAACCAGTTGAACACCATATACATTCAAGTCTGCATCCCCTGGACTTAAGGGAGCGAAGATGGGACATTACCAAGGGGAATGACCAGGGTGGGAGAAAGTATGGGTTTTACTCGGGAGAAGGGAATCAAAGGTGGAGGTGAGGGTGTGATCGAGCAGATCGGTAGCTGCAGAGGTATCATGGCGAATGAAGGGCCAATGGCTAGACAGCTGTGAACTTCAAAGTGCCGTTGTAAGTGGCTTGGCGGAGAGTTTTTTCCAGGGTTGGATGCAGAAGCAAGTGGGGTTGGGACGGGGAAAGGGTAGGTGAGTGGTGAAGGATGCAAGGAAGTGATCAGAGATGACCTTATCTGTGATGCTGACAATGAGAATAGAACGGCCACATGAGATTGAAGGTTGAGGGGATGGCTGTGAATATGGGTAGGAGAGTTTATATGGAGGGAGAGGTTGAGGGAGGACAAAGGACAGCAAACTCTGGAGAGAGAGGGCAAGGTAATTTGAGATGGAGGTTGAAATCACCAAGGATGAAATGTCGCTCGATGCAGAAGATGAGGGAGAAATGCAACGAGGATATGTGGTGAGAAACTTGGTGTGTAAACTTTGGGATTAATACTGAGAAGAATTTTCATCAAGGGCACCAGACAAATCCTTAACCCCTTCACCTTAACTCATCAAGAAACTGTCTGGGGTTTACCATCCAGTTTATGCCCAGGAGTGAATGATACCCAAATTTGTCTCGCCAAACTGTCTTGCATCAACCAGTTTGGATTATATTAGTTTTCACTTTACCAGCCTCTGAGTAGGAAACAAACAAGCTACTGAATGAATTAACCCTTTCTTGCAACTATCAAAGAAGTCAGCCAGCAAATTCATGAACTAATAATTATTTATTAACCTTGGAATCCTAATTAGTAGAACTTAAACATAAAGCATGCAAACAATTAGTAGATAGGGTTAATTGTCAAAATAAAGAGGTTACAAAGGCAATTCAGTAATGGCACAGTAATTTAACTGTAAATGCTTGCTGATTATAAATTTACAGTTCAGATCAGTGGTGAGATCGATAGAAATTGGTGAGATTAATTTAGGATTAGACCCTTAGATAGCTGACAAGTTAACAGCGTTAGATAGCCAGTCTATTGAATGGATTATATTGATATGCTTGTAGTTAGCAATGTTTCAGAACTTAGACGACCTCATCCTTATGAGTTGGTGCGGATGAACAGGTTGTTTCTCTTTCCTCTAGGAGGTTGGTGTGAGCCTTCCGAGACTTCAAAATGATGAACCTTCAGCCGGTAGAGGTGGTATCCATTCCTCCTGGATCCTCTGCACCTGGGTAAATTCACCTTCCATGCTGGTAGCTGTATCTGGGCTAGCTTCTTTAATCTTATCTCCCTTGCTCTCAGGGAAACTTGTACATAGAGTCGTAGAGTCATAGAAGCTTACAACATGGAAACAGGCCCTTCGGCCCAACATGTCCATGTCGCCCAGTTTATACCACTAAGCTAGTCCCAATTGCCTGCACTTGGCCCATATCCCTCTATACCCATCTTACCCATGTAACTGTCCAAATGCTTTTAAAAGACAAAATTGTACCCGCCTCTACTACTGCCTCTGGCAGCTCGTTCCAGACACTCACCACAATCTACAATTATATCTTCCTGTATCTGATTGATAAAGCAATACAATATTAATATATGTAACCTCCTCTCTCTCTCTCTGTCAGAAATGCACTTTGATTTTACAGAGACACCCATCTACTTTTACTGGATAAAGTAGTACTAAAAGATGTAGAACTGCACTAAGACTGCAGTCTGAAAACTTAAGCCTGAGAATTGAAATTGAACTTTAGTGTCAAAAACATTTTCACAGACAATTAATTGCCAAAAAAACTCCCCAATTCTATTGACCAATCTGAGCGACACATGTGTTCGAAGAGTTCAGTCCTTTCGGTGTCAATCACCTCACACAGCTCTGTTGGTATCCTTGATGACCAAGTCAATGGAGCACTAGCACCTAGACATGCCAGGTCACTCCTTTATTCCCTAGCGTCAGGTCTTTGCTAACAAAGGGCTTTCCCAGGACCAGACAAGGCAGCACATACTTATCTTCCCCTTAACAAACCATTTCTTGGCCTGTGGTCTTGAAGGCTTATCTTCTGTCCCTGGTAAGGAACATTTTGTTTGTATAAGCCTTCATGGTTAAATTAGCATTAACCATTTCCCTTACATCGAGTTACATTGAGTCTACAAACAAAGAAACAGGCCATTCGGTCCAACTGGTCGATGCCAGCATTTATGCTCCACATGATCCTCCTCCCTCTCTACTTCATCTAACCCTATCAGCAAACCCTTCCATTCCTTTCTCCCTCATGTGCTTATCTAGCTTCCTTTTAAATGCATCTATACTATTTGCCTCAACTACTCCTTGTGATAGCGCGTTCCATATTCTTACCACTCTTTGGGTAAAGAAGTTTCTCCTGAATTCCCTATTGGATTTATTAGTGACTATCTTATATTTAGGACCTCTAGTTTTGGACTCTTCCACAAGTGGAAACATTTTCTCTACGTCTACCCTGTCAAACCCTTTCATTACCTTAAAGACCCCCATCAGGTCACCCCTCAGCCTTTCTTCCAGAGAAAAGAGCTCCAGCCTGTTTAGCCTTTCCTGATAAGTATATCCTCTCAGTTTACTACCAGTCATATGACATATTTAAAGGTAATACTTATGGGCATTTCTCCTACAACTAACAAAATGGTGGACCAGATTTGATGAGCCATGTGGCTTACTCCTGTTCCTAAATAATGGGCAAGGATTTTTTAATCCAGCTCCAATTCATTAGTTCCAGTTCCAGATTTTGAAAAACTGGTTTACAGATCCATATCATTAGAACTAAAGTATTTGCTTTTATATCTGTAATAAACCTCTGGGTTTTAAATCAGAAATAAAAAATAAACTGCAATTCAAATTTTAAAAGTTGTTAGCATCATCTGTTTGAGTAGTTTGAATTATAAATTGAAATATTCAATTACCCATGAGAGAGCATGAAATACACAACAAAGCAAGGCTTTAAAACAATTTGCTGCTTAAAAGTTTAAAGTGGTCCTCAGGCACAGTACTGTTTGACTCATTAAAATGTCAGTGGGGTAGAGTTACCACTCGTTTACGCCAGTAATATCAGTGCAATCCGGGCGGAATCGGCCGATCCAGCGCAAAAGATCAGGGAATTTTAAACACACGTGAGTTACACTCAAAGGCACTTACGTTTGTGTTTTCCGTGATCTTTTATGCTGGTTCAAGATTCAATTCGCCCAAATTGCCTGCCACAAACTGGCCACGCCCCCAGGTCCAAATTGTGAGATTCCGCCAATTGCGCTGGTTCGGAAATACTCTTCAAATTGCATTTATTTTCTTAGGCGCACAGGCATTAGTAGGCACGCTTTAAAAGTTTTTACATATCAAAAAATATTTCATTTACTAATAAACTCTCTAGTGTACACCAATGAAACTATCAAATGGTTCAGCATAGTTTTCTTAAGTCATTTTCAGTGATTTTAAATCAGATTACTCAGGTGGAGGACTGGTCACCCTTATTAAAAATTTTTATTTTCAAGTGATAAACCCATTTTCAGCTGAATTAATCCAGGTTACCACTCTTAAATACATCAAGGAATACTTTTTAATGGAAAGAAAAAGAAAGAAATGATTACGTTCCATTATATTGCCCAATTGCGCTGGTTCATGGAAGATTTTATGTTTGTGATTATGCAAATGCATTTTAGTGGAAACTTGAACTGCAATTTCGAGCGCATTTAGAGCGATATTTCCCGTTTGCACCCAAAGCAGAAACTCTACCCCAGTGAGAGCAATATAATTGGCTGCTTTAAAGTCTATTAATTTGCCAAAGGATGTAGCTGTTCTATCATTGAATTAACACCAGGTCAGCAGATAAGCTAATTCCTATCTGCTTGTTTTAATTTTTCCCATGTGAAACTGCCACATCTTTGCCTGAAAGATCATTAATAAGGCCTTCATATGCAACCACAGATATTTCAAATATAAATTTACTATCAGTTTCACTTCCCTTTTTTGGAGGTGGAAGCAGTGCAGAAAAGGGAGAAACTAACAGTTTTATTATATCTCCCAGCTTTCTGACTAGCTTTAATGCCTGTCTCTGCCATTAATCAATAGCAGGAAGCAGCTCCGTGATGTCATGTAGTTCAATGCATACATATGCAGAGTGATGTTCCAAATTTCAGAGGAAACAGATCATTCACTGAATGTTACCAGCAACATCTCATCACCTGAACTGAAGTACATTCAATAACACAGCCTTCGGGATTGTTAAAATGATCCCTATTATAACATTAGTGGCCCCGCAGCCCAATTAGAGTCTAATTACATTCCAATGAGATAACTCACCAGCAGTGCTCTAAGGGTTAACATGATGAATAACATGGCACTTTGCAGGCAGCACCGAGTTGTGTAGGTCTTATTCATAGGATATCTCTTTGCAGTGGTGTGTCATTAACCATCCTTTATAGACACAACCTGCCTGGACATAGTAACTATTAGATAAAATGGGGATAATTTTGACTTGGGTGATAGTGTCACTGGAAATGAAGATCAGGAGGGATGTACAAAGAGTGACTGATCTGATATCGGCTGTTTTACACCATCACCAAAGTCAAAATTACATCTAGTAAGTTGCACAACTTTGACCAGATGTGGAATCAGACAAGGTCTCACCCTAACGTACTTAAATACACTAAACAAATAGGAGATTGTTGAACAATAAGTTCAGTGGTTTATATCTCCACTTGAGCCATCTAAGGGTGCCTTATTAAAGACTGTCTGAAATTTACATTGATGATTGGAAAATAAGGCATGCCCAATTAAGATTATGCAATCCTCTCCATCTGATTCTCCTTCATGAACTCCATCAAATGATGCTTATGCCAAAGTGCTAAAGAGGAGAATATGCCCCAAAGAATCAATTGTAATTTTCAGTTTTGATAAGACACTTTGCAACTAAATATGTTTTAAGGATCTTTATCTCAATGTATTTTAGTACCCCCAACTTAACAAAGTGACCTAGTAGATGAAGATTAGATCAGAAGGCATCTGTCAACTAACATAGCAATTCCAGGGTTACTTTTGTCCAAAATTCTTTAAACTTGGGAATAGCAGATAAAGTACTGTGTGTAAATATAGAAACTTTCACCCTCAGACATCTCCAAAATATGGAGACAAACATCCAATGAAACCTACTGCTATTTAGTAGCTCCTGTGCAAGATTGTTTTATTTCAGTAAAATTCATTAGTGTGTTAGTTGTCTGATGGATCAAGCTTCAAATCAAAATATGCATCCCAAGCATTTTGTAATGTAACTATCATGAAAAGAATTTTAAAGAGTATGAAATAATTTGCTTTATTAAATTATCTTCTCGAAAACTTAATTAATTTAATCGAGGACTGCTTTTTCTTCCCATAAAAAGATGAATTGTAAATGCTGCATACAAACCGCAGAATTGTGGTTGTGAAGATTATTTGGAGCAGTAGTAGTACTAAATATAATTGTGCTAATAACCTACAGTTTCCCCTGCCATGAGAAGCCATTGCTTCTCCTACAGAAGATGATGGGATTGCATTTATCTCACTAGATGTGGTAATGAATACTGGATTAGAGGTGGTTCTTGCCTGAATTGATTCTTTGTCACTTTGTCTTTTTGGAGTGTATGTAGTAAGAATTATTAGAGTGAAAGTGGTAGATGTATCTATCTGTGGAATTGATGTAGAGTAATTCATTGTATCGAAAATTGGGTTGGTGGGTGATTCCATTTCCTGTGTTGTCCTAGCCTCCAGTGGTGTGGTCCAGGGCACCGTGGATGACCAAGGTATAGGAGGCACAAAAGGTAATGTTTGCTTGGATGTTATGTTGGTAGTTGTTAAAATCTTTGTTGTTGCTGTACTCACAATTTCTGGAGCAGAAGTTGAAATTTCTGGAGCAGAGGTTGACATTTCTGGAGCAGAGGTTGAAATTTCTGGAGCAGAGGTTGACATTTCTGGAGCAGAGGTTGACATTTCTGGAGCAGAGGTTGACATTTCTGGAGCAGAGGTTGACATTTCTGGAGCAGAGGTTGACATTTCTGGAGCAGAGGTTGACATTTCTGGAGCAGAGGTTGACATTTCTGGAGCAGAGGTTGACATTTCTGGAGCAGAGGTTGACATTTCTGGAGCAGAGGTTGACATTTCTGGAGCAGAGGTTGACATTTCTGGAGCAGAGGTTGACATTTCTGGAGCAGAGGTTGACATTTCTGGAGCAGAGGTTGACATTTCTGGAGCAGAGGTTGACATTTCTGGAGCAGAGGTTGACATTTCTGGAGCAGAGGTTGACATTTCTGGAGCAGAGGTTGACATTTCTGGAGCAGAGGTTGACATTTCTGGAGCAGAGGTTGAAATTTCTGGAGCAGAGGTTGAAATTTCTGGAGCAGAGGTTGAAATTTCTGGAGCTGAGGTTGAAATTTCTGGAGCTGAGGTTGAAATTTCTGGAGTGGTGGTCTGTTCTGTTGTAAGTGTCGTAAGAGCCGCTGATGTGGTCATGAAAGAAGTTGGAACCACTGGAGTGCTGATGTGCTCTGTTGTTATTATGGCGATAGGAGTAGATACCCAAGTGGTCATAGTAGAAGTTGACATTTCTGTGGTGGTGAGCTGCTCTGTGGTTAATTCTGTTGTATCTGTGCTAATAGCAGTTGAAATGATAGTCACCGCAGTTGAAACTTGTGGAATGGTAGTCTGTTCTGTTGTAACTGTGCTAATAGCACTGGATATCAATATGGTCATAGTAGAAGTTGAAATTTCTGGAGTGGTGATCTGCACTGATGTGGTTAAGCAGATAAATTTTTCTTTCTTTAAAGACCAAATCATCTGCCCAGCTACATCAATGGGACTGTGACACAGCATCTTACTGTATGATTTTACTCTGCTTGAATGAGACGCCATCCAATTTCTGAAGTACAGTAATTGACAGTCACACACCAAAGGATTATCCTGCAGATTGAGACCTGATGAAGCCAGAGTTCTCAAATTATCAAATATTCCATCAGGAACATTAGACAACTGGTTTTTGGCAAGATTAAGCTTTTTCAACTTGGGTAAATTTTTAAAAATGTCTCTGTCTAAGGCATTAAGTTTATTTTCTTGCAGGTGAAGATCATTCAACTTCTCAAGGCCACTGAAAGCTTTCTTCGGAAGAAGAGTAATCTGGTTCTTGCTCAATATCAGTTTTGTCAGATTCGGCAGTTTACTGAATACATCATCAGGAATAGTGGAGAGATTGTTTTGAGCCAGTGAAAGTTCAATGAGGGTCGGCATTAATCCAAATAAACTAGCAGGAAGTCTTGAGAGCTTGTTAGACTCCAGCTTCAATCGAGTTAATTTTTTCAAATTGTGTAAAAGTCCATCCGGAAGCTCGATTATGGAGTTTTTTTCCAAATACAACTTTTCTAATTTTTCGAGTTTGGAAAAAATTCCAGATGGAAGATGCTTAACGTTGTTCTTTGCCAAAGATAGCTCAGTTAATTCTGGGAGATTATCAAAAATACCTTCCGGGAGATCAGTAATCTGATTTTCATGAAGTCTGAGGATTTTGAGTTTAGAAAGTTTTTCAAATATTTCCCGAGAAAGATTGCTTATCTGATTGTTTGCCAAGTGCAGTTTTGTAAGTTGTGTAAGTTTGTCAAATATCTGATCAGGAAGTGTATTTATCTGATTAGCAAACAACCGCAGTTCATCTAAATTGAGAAGTTTATCAAATAATCCCCTCTCTAGGTTATTGATCCTGTTAGTTGACAGGTAAAGATTTATCAGTTGTGGAAGGTTGTCAAAAATTCCAACTCTCAATGTTTCCAATGGGCTACCTGTTATCTCCAGCTGTGTGAGATTAGTGAGAGCATCCAGGGCCCCAATTTCTATTGTACTTAATAAATTATTCATAAATTCAAGCCTCGTCAGTGATGCAGGATAATTCTTAAAGACTCCTGATCGTATTGTAGAAACATTAGTTTTAACAAAAAGCATCCGAGTTACATTAGATGGTATCGTCACTGGAATTTCTGTCACGGTCTCATCATTGCAAACCAAGATTTCTTGACTAAACTCACATTCAGAAAGGGAAATGGCAAAACCACACAAGTGTGTAAAAAATAGAAAGCTCAAGCAATGTACGTGAGTCATTTTCCTGTAAAGTAAAAAGATGAAAAGTACATTTAGAAAGTGAATACTTAATTCATTGTCTTTAGATTTATAGAGTGAACTGCTAACAGAATGCAAAGTTATTTAAGTTATAATTCAGTTATAAATCAGACTTTTAACAATTTTAAGGAGCCGATATTTGACCTCGCATGATCAATCTCAAAAATACACCAGCCATAATGTTTTTAAATTACCAAACCTTGGTGAAAGGTCAAAGCTACCAAGAATGGAGAGTAGGAGGGATGCTGAGATAAATTAAGAAGTAGTTTGACAACAGCAAACTACAGACCAAGGAGAGTGAGGTGTTCCAGTTTTGGGTTCTTGGGATAAAAATTACTAACTGGTTAGCCTACTTTCCAGGAATTGTTTTGTGCCTATTACAAATGAAAGGATAATTTGTTTTTATTATTCATTCTCGGGATGTAGGCGTCGCTAGTAAGGCCAGCATTTATTGCCCATCCTTAATTGCCCTGAGAAAGTGTGGTGGGTCTTCTTCTCAAACCACTGAGCGATTTGATACAACTCAGTGGCTTACTAGACCACTTTAGAGGGCAGTGAAGAGTCTACCACATGTTGTGGGACTGGAATCACATATAGGCCAGAGCAGATAAGGACTGCATGTGTCCTTCCCTAAAGGACATTAGTGAATCAGTTGGGTTTTTATGACAATCCGACAGCATCATGGTCACTTTTACTGATACCAGCTTTTTCAAAAGACTCAATTCAAATTCTCAAACTGCCATGGTGGGATTTGAACTCACGGTCCTCTGGATTATTAGTCCAAGCTTCTGGAGTCCATTAACATAACCACTATACTACCGTACCCATAGTATCCAACAGTGATGCAACTGATAACATATTTGACACACAAATGACACCGAATTTTGTTTTCTACAAGCCACAAATATAAAATTTAATGCAGTTGCAATGCACGGCACAAGAGTTGTGAATAAACAAAAAAAAATCAAACAGATCTATTGTCCTTTAGGTACAACTGTCAGTGATTAGATTTGTCTTGTTAGTGGAGGAATTGAATACGATTGTGAGTTAGAACACTCCCTTATCCTCCAGCATCTGGGTTTAATTGCCACACAAACTGATGGGATATAACTCCCTTCTCAACCATTTTCTAGGTGAAGAGAATTTGGTCAATGTCAACCCAATCTCTTGTAAGTGCTCATTTACAGCACAAATCTGCCCAATATTCATTACAAATCGGCACTAAATGGGCAGGATCACTCGGGCAGGAACGGGGAAACTGGTTTTAGAAAACAGAAATTATTTACAGTTGCCATAGAGGAAGCGTTATTTACAGGGTAGACTTAAGCTACATTGTGGAGTTAAGGGCAGAAGCAGCTTTACTTAATTTTACACTCCTGGAAATAAGCAAATGGATGTAGAAGTTTGTGAATTTTTCCTATACAAATGCATTTTACAGAGAAAAGTACACAGGTACCAGTAATTCTGTTTTTATAATGAATGGGAAATAACACAGCTGCTGGTATTTTTTTTTGCTGACCTTCTGCCATAAATGGCAGTGTAGGCACTAAGGCTTCTTTGGTTGGTATTTATGCCAGCTCACAAATTCCAACTCAAATTTAACGTGACAGTAAATTTGTATTAAAAAACATCAATATAGACAATGATTAAATGGGGGGACAAAGGTCCAATGAACTGCAGTAACTCTGCTAATTCCAATAATTTGACATACATTTCTGGAGTTATAGGTCCACTCAAACCAATTTCATCTAACTAAATCTAAAATTGTACACAGCACAGTATTCTTGGTACAAATAATCATGTTTCAGATAAATGTGTCACTTAAGTTACCAAATACTAAAGACAGCACTCACATTATCAGCTGATTTTAAAAAAGTGGATACCTGCATTATTTATTGGAATTTTAGCTCATCTTTTCAAGGTGCTAAATTCCTGTTGATAAAAATACATGTAACTTTGAAAACTAAAGTCTAGTGGTATTCAATATATAATTGTTTTTGATTAGCTAAGCCATTTTAACCCACTGCCCAAGATGAATAATCAAGAGATTTAAAACTGCCCTGAAAACAACCATTACTACATTTTAATATTATACAATGAAACTTGCCTTATTAGTGAGCAATGTCCTGAAGAAAGAGATTCAAACAGCTTACTGGAGCCTTGTCACACATTACCGTCTACACTACAGAAAAAAAAGTCATGCAATCCTCAGCTTCTGAAAACTCTTGATAATGTTGTTTACTTGACCTACAGTACATGCTGCCATATTTCTTAGTTTGATAAACACTTTGGCAACTAAAGATATCACACCTTAGTCTAAATATGTTAATCAGTGGATGGACTACAAAATTGGTGTTTAAAAATGTTATTTTTTTCTCTCTCTCCTCTCCTGAGGCATTGACTCCTTCTGCTCTATGGTTCCACATGTTTTGGCATCATTCCTGTACATTGCCCAAGATCATTTTTCACGTGTGAGTCCAGACACTAGACATTAGAATTAAAGCCATTTCTCCAGGATTTCCGCGGATCTTCCGCCAAAGTTACAGTGAAGGAGCAGGAGAACCCCCACAGAAATTCAACCCTGACGTGTCCGCAGGCTTTGTGCATGTTTGATCCTGCTTTCACCTGATCAACACACTCATACTTTCTAGGTGGGGGCAGTCAGGGTTAGAATCCTTCTCTGATTGTTCTTCAATGCTTCAATTCATCCTTTGACCACTGCTTAAATCTCATCTTGTACTCTTGTCCTTGTACTTCAAAGTTATTGGTGCAGATACTATCTGCCAAATGTTTGCAAGGTGGTCAGCTGGGTCCAAGTCACCTCAGTAACGGGTCTGGTCTTTTCCTTCTGCCCTTTACTCAGCTTTCCACCTGTTTGAAATCCATGATGCTCTTCAGTATAAGTGTTACTTCTATTAGTGACAAACTCAGGCATCACAAAGAATTTCACCTTATGGAACTGTAGGTGACAACTATCACAATATGAATTTATGTATAACAATTTCATGCAACCTAGGGTCAAAAGTAAAGGTGCTAAGCTTTCAATCAGTCCTTGTATCCGTTTCAATAGTTTATCTGGAATAAATCATATCTAACTACATTTTATCAATTGTAGTTTCTATTATGATTTATTATTTCAAAAATTGTGGGAACAGAGTAGCAGAGTGAGGGTTTACTAGAAAGTAAAAATAACAATTTAACATAACAAAAACATAATAAAAAGTGAGATGATTTCACTGTATATAAAAAGTTCAATTCTGCTCAATTTAAAATGAATTTTTAAACTGTGATTAACTATAACACTGAATAAAGCTCTTCATTTTTATTATTTGGAGATAATCAAATAGAGATCTGACAAATATTTTAAAAACTGAATTTTTAAAAAAATCAATCCATTTTACAGGAAAAAATATATAGGCCATGGTAATTAGAACTTTATAACTATGGAGGAAATTGGTAACTTGGTAATTTTTATGTTGACTTTTCTTCCATGCCATAAATGACTGCATAGATTTTGAAGCTCCTTTGGGTGATATTTATGCCAGTTCACAACTTTAATAAAATGAAAAATATTTAGGTCTAAAAGTATCAATTTAGACTGAGGGTAGGCAAAAGAGTCCCAATTAACTACAGTAACTCAGCAACTCTGCAAATTCGAAACAGTTACCTAGCGCACACTGCTGGCATTATGTCACACTTTGACCAGGCCTTGATCTAGGTCAACAGATTAAAGTCAATAAAACTTAAGTCATTATTTTAACACTTAAATACAAATCGGCATTAAGCTGGCATTTCTGCTCAAAGAACCAACCAGAATGAGTTGAGGGGAATGTAAAATTCACATTGGTACAGTGGAGGAGAAGAATGCTGAGGGGACCTACAGGATATTCCAACATCCCTATGCAAACCTATATTTTTTTTAAGTCTTCAGCACACACACTATGAAGCTAAAGCAAACATTAAAGTATTTCTTCTGTAGAGATGTCACAAGAGGCTTTAGCAGTTATCAAATCTATACAACTAACACGATCATTTAAAAACAATTTTATATAAAGATTAAAACATTTTACTTTGATTTCTTTATTCTGTCTTCTTCCCCATTCTCCTCCTTCCTATTTTTATTATTTCAGTTTTTAAAGTTAAATATATCACATGCTTGTTTCCAGGGACCCATCATGATACTTCTCAGAAACTTACACTCACTGGCCAAACTGGGCTACAACCAGGTCCATGGGTTGAATGGAGCCCTCATCAAGCAGACCATTGGAATGCTCAAGCATGGCTTCTGCTGGCTCGACAGATTGGATGGCTTCCTCCAGTACAGCCCAGAGAAACTGGCCCATATGGTTGTACTTTGCTGCATGCTTCACGACTTTGTTCTGCAACAGGAGCCATCATTGGATCAGGACCTTCAACCAGATGACACAGATGAAGACAACAGATGACACTGAGGATAGTGTAAGACTATAAATATGGAAAATACTGTAAAAACACTGTAAAACTGCAAGACATGAAACAGGCTGTGAGATATGAAACAGTTAACCCCAGGTGCCAGTCAAAGAGACTCCAGCCCATGATCAGTTTTGGAGATTCATTTACATCAAACAATGATCCCCTGGCAAAGGCACATTAACATCGAGACAATGTATAATCAAACTGAGACTCTGAGCCATGCTCAGTCTAGGACAAGAATGGAAGGCCTTTTACACCTAAACAACGCTGTGAGCCAAAGGCCCATCACAGTGAGGAATCATCGAGATGCCCGGATGAAGAGATGTGAATGTCAAGCAATCCAACGGATTGGTAGCTGAAACCACAGATGAAGCCCAGGTGGGGGTTTGCATGACTGGAACACTATAAGAAGGTACAACAGCAGCAGATGGAGGCTGCAATCAGGTGAAGACGGTGGGAGACCAGATCCAGGCCTGCAATCAACATCGGTAATGACCAGCCACGTGGGTGACTAAGTTCCAGGCAAACCACTAAGAGGCTGCAGTTAAGGGAAGAAGGATGGAAACCGGTCATTTCCAGGTCCAGGCCTTGGACCAGCATCGGTAACAACTAGCCACATGGGTGATTGTAAGTTTCAGTCAAATCGTAGAAGAGCGTATGTACTGGGGTTTTGTTGGTCTAATAAACTAACAAGTTTGGGTTGAGCCAAAGTCTGTTTGTCACATGCAAGAACAGAAGGCGGAAGGGAACGGAACACCTTACAATCGTGAAGAAGTAGAGGGCACAGAAACCAGCCTGAAGCCAGATCTTTTTCGCAACAGCTTATTGAAAAGCGCTTCAGTTGACCAATCCCTGCTGCCCCTGTATTAACAGTCCTGTCAATATCTCTCCCAGGCCTTGCACTCTCTAATAAACTACTTCCACCCAAAGACCAACATTGATGTACATGTCATCTGACATTGCAGGGTCATCAGCTACAACAGGAACACTCTACACACAAAGGTTTCTAAAAGGTTTATAATTTTACTGGCTTACATAAATATCAGCAAACTAATTATCACTCTGGTGTAAACCCATAGTGCCTGTCGTAAGTGCTCTCTTACCTACTCTAACAAGGTGATCCCCCTAATGGCTTCAGCACAGGAGATGGAGGACTCAGACAAAAGTTCTTGAGATGCCTGTGGTCGGCGATCTCTAGGAGCTTGAGCCTGAGAGGACCCGGCTGCAGATGAAGCATCTCAGCAGCTGCTGGGGCAGTTTGACTTCCTGACATCAGGACTGGCATTGGTTGGGGGTGGGTGGTGCATACATGCAACATGGTACACTCCCATTGCATCACTACTTCTGCTACTGGGCTATGGCTCAGCGCTCCCACTGTTCTGCAAGAGTGCAGACTGTAGAACATCCATGACTCAAATTAAGTCCCCACCTATTTGATCCCCCAGCCTGTCAAAGGCGGAGGAGATGATGGAGCCCAGATCCTGCATGGCACCAATATGTGCATGAGCCTGAGAGATACTACTACTGGTTACAGAGACTCCTGCAAGGAGAGCACAGCCACAATATTCATTGAGGTGATGACACACTCCATGCTGGACAGTAGAGGGTTAATACCATGCGCCAGAACGTCTCAAAAGTTGGTTAGTGGACTCCTCCCCACTCTCTACCATGATGCTCCAGCTTCCGGATAAGCAATCCAAGGCACTAGTGCTGAGTGAATCATCCTGTGAAGACCCTTCTAGCTCACTACCTAGACCACCTAGGGTACTGATCTGTGTGGGTGCAAGTGATGATGCATCTTCAGAAGGGTGGTATCCTCTCTCCATCTGCGTGGCTGCAGGGCCGGATTCATTGGAAGGACCTCGAAGAAGAGCTGAGGGCAAAGGGTCAGCACGTAACAAGATAAGCAGTAGCAAATGAGTGGGTTGCGATATTGTCTGTATGTGCGGTTGTTTGAGGAAAGAGCCAGACACCCTACTGCACGTGGCCTATAGCCTCGCCATCTCCATGCTGCGTCTTCTCCCTCTGCCAATGATGTTGATGGCAGCGCCCACCAATGGAGTACGGGTTGGCAATGTGGTTGCAGCTCCCCTGGTTCTTGCAGTCTCCCTTCACATACTCACCAACTTGTTCTGCAAGAGGAGTGGGAGTGGTTTAGTGTGTGCCCTGTGAAAGGGTTGTGAAGATTTGTGATGCAGCTTAAGATAATGTGCATGCTGAGAGGGAGAAGCAGCAAGTGTGAGCAAGAGGCTGGTTCTGTGAAAGAAAGTGAATACAATGTGAAGTGTGAAAGAGGTTACCAGTTCTAACTAGATAAAAGCAGAATACTGCTTGTGCCAATTTTGAGGTTTGCGTGTGAATGTAAGCAGAACGAGCTGTGGTGCAGTGCCACAATGTGATTGAAGGAGAGGCATGTGAATTGGGGGAAGGGATGGATTAGTAGTGCTGGGGGAAATGTGAGATATTGCAGGGCTGTATTCAGAGTAATGGTGACATGAAGATAAAATTCTTACCTTGGCATCACTGGTGAGATCAGTGAATTTTTTCCAGCACCGCAGCCAGGACCTGAATATGCTGCTGCAGGGATTTATATGTTCAGCTATATGTCTCCATACCTGTTGGCTGATTTGTCTGCAGACTCTTCTCCCATAAGAGGATCTCCTTCCTGCTCCACCAACATCTCCATAGCAGTATCACAAAATCAGAATGCCCTGGCTGTTGACATTCTTCCTTCAGCTTATATAAACATGCCTCCCACAAACCATCATTAAAAAGTCACCTCCCCTTTAAGAGGTGCATGTTGGCTTTAAGAAGTGTCAGGGCTGCCAGATTACCTGCCTTCCAAAATGGTGAGATGCCTATGAGCAGTGAGATTCATGCTGACAGTTCATCTGCCAAATTTAAATGAGTCCTGACCATCAAAATGATTCATGCCTTCTGATGATGTCATTGGGCAGGCAATGCAATCACTCTGTCCACCGCCTGCTCAATATATGCTCTAATCTAAAATTGGGGCCATCATCTCAATTTCTGAATGCATTATATTCCTGACTATTACCCTGTACTGCCCTCAATACACTTTGGCCTATAAATTTGGCCGGGCAGCTCCCATTTTTCAGGCCAGCTAAGCCTCCAATATGGTGGGCAGGGAGCGCGTGCACATTTAAGAACATAAGAAATAGGAGTAGGAGTAGGCCATCCGGCCCCTCGAGCCTGCTCTGCCATTCAACAAGATCATGGCTGATCTTCTACCTCAACGCCATTTTCCTGTACCATCCTCATATCGCTTCATGCCTTTAATATCTAGAAATCTATCGATCTCTGTTTTGAATGTTCTCAATGACTGAGCCTCCACAACCCTCTGGGGTAGGGAATTCCAAAGATTCACCAACCTCTGAGTGAAGAAATTTCTCCTCATCTCAGTCCTACCCTTTATTCTGAGACTATGACCCCTGGTTCTAGATTCCCCAGCCAGGGGAAACATCCTCCTTGCATCTACCCTATCGAGCCCTGTAAGAATTTTGTATGTTTCAATGAGCTCATTTCTGCTGGAAGTGTGCCACCCACCACATTGGGAAAAGAAAAAAAGTGTCCTTGACTCACGCTGTAACAAGCCACTGGAGGTTTTGCCCCTGACCCCCATTGAGTTCAATTTTGTCCGGGCTCCTTGGTGCCATGGTCTCACATCACACTGTTTGAAACCACTATTGATGCATTCCATTACTTTACTGACGAATGATGACTGAGAGGAGACTAATACGGCAATAATTGGCTGAGTTACATTTATCATGTTTCTTGTGGATAGGACATTCCTGGGCAATCTTCCAGGAATTGTCAGGTAGATGCCAGTGTCACAGCTGCATTGAAACAGCGTGGTTAGGGAAGCGGCCAGTTATGATGTGCATGTCTTCAGCAGTACAGCTGGGATGTTGTTGGGGCCCATAGCCTTTTCTGTGTCCAGTGCACTCAGCCACTTCTCAATGTCAAGCGGACAATGCCAAATTGGCTGGACACTGGTATCTATGATGGGAGGATCTCCGGAGGAGGCTGGGTAGTATCGTTCACTTGGCACTATTGGCTGAAGACGCTTGCATATATTTCATCCTTATCTCTTACACTCGTGTGCTGGGCTCTGTCACTGTTGATGAACCTTTCCCTGTTGAGTTTTTATAACAAAATGACAGCTATGATGATCATTTTTTTCTGGTGATATCCCATAAATGACCAGATCTAACAAATTTAATTTTACAAATTGCCGGTGAGTTATACACAGTTTGAGTGGAGTGACTATTAACTCACACACCCATCCATGGACACACAAATCATCTTGTACAAAATGTTGCTTTACTCTAATCAGCCCTGTACAGGCTTCCTGTTGCTGCTTAACATTGCATTTCTAGAATTACACGGGTGCTCTGAGAGATATGTAACATCTTGGCCCTGCCAATAATGTAATCAGTTTACACAGCAAAGTTATTGCACAATTTGTCTCAATTTAACTTGAATTGTAACTTCCATTTTCAACCGTAATGGAGGGGATCCCCTACTGAATACCAAATCAACTAATTTGCCTCTGGGTTAAATAGTATAATTTATCATGGATATTCTAACCATGTTAACAGGATTCACTTTAGCTTTATGTTTTACCAGCACTGAAATTACAATAACACAAAGTAATACAATAAGAGCAACCAGACTGACTATTTCAAGTGGCCAATGAACCACATTGTCAGCCTCTATTAGCCATATCCAATGTAATGGTAGTTGCATGGGATGTTATTTTATGCCAAAGAGTGGTGAGACCATTTTCTTCAGGTGGTTCTTCAATCACTATGTAGGATGTTTCCATTAAGACTGTCATTGTCTTTTGGTCAACTGAGTGCTTTGTTGAAGTGATCACTCCAGTAGACAATATCTGCTTTCGCAAAGTATAAATGCCGGTATCAAAACTGGAAACATTCACCATAAGCTGTGTTGGCCTAACAGCAGTATTGTTTATTGCAAGATTAAGTTGGATGTCACAGCTAAAGAGTTCACCAGTCAGAGTTAGAATACCTTTGTCTTTAAAAGCAAAGGGATTGTGACAAATAACTTGATTTGACTCCAGTGTTTTATTTAGGTGATTCTCCATCCAGATTTGAAGCACGAGAATGTCACAATTGCACATCCAGAGATTTGCATGTAAGCTTACCTCCTTTAGATGAAGTAAAAAGTCAAACAATCCATAGGGAATTTTGTGAAATGAATTTTTAAAAAACTGAGGTTTTCTCAAGTTATGTAGATTGTTAAAAGCATTTTGAGGATGTGACTGGAGTCCATTGGTGTGGAATGAGAGGTTCTGTAATTTTCCAAGGTTACTAAACATATCTTTATGTAAGGTAGTGATATTGTTCATGTGAAGGGATAGTTCTACAAGTTTATTTAGACTGCTGAAGGCACCTTTTTGGATAGAATTTACATCATTATAGGTCAAAATCAGAACTTGCAAATAGATTAAGTTGCTAAACACATTATCCTCGAGTCAAGAAATGATTTCTGTATAGCCTTTGAGTTTTGGCAATTCACCAAAAGTCCCAGGGCTAAAGTATGGTAACATATGTTCATAGAAGGTCAGTTTGGAAAGGTTGGGCAAATTTACTAAAAGTCTTGATGGCAATATCGATAATTTATTATCGGATAATGTCAATGTGCCTAAATTTTGAAGATTAGAAAACACATCACTGGGGAGATATTGAATCTTATTACTGTGCAACTGCATTAGACAAGATTAGACAAGCCAATAGGCAAAATTTCACCAAGTTGATTTGCAAATATTTTCAGATGTTTAAGATTTGCTAGCTTGTCAAAAACCTTTAGTGGGAGACTGCTGATGTTATTCTTTCCGAAATTAATTTTATAAGCTGTGTAAGTTAATCAAATGTACCATCATAAATTATAGTTAATTGATCAACTTGAAGCTGTAGGTCTTCTAGGTTGACCAGTTTATTAAACAAAGCTGGATCAATTTTGATAAGGTTGTTATTTTGCAGTACAAGTATGTTAAAATTTGTTCATGGGATGTGGGCGTCACTGGCAAGGCCAGCATTTTTTGCTCATCCCTAATTGCCCTTGAGAAGGTGGTGGTGAGCCGCCTTCTTGAACCGCTGCAATCCATGTGGTGAAGGTTCTCCCACAGTGCTGTTAAGTAGGGAGTTCCAGGATTTTGACCCAACGACAACAAAGGAACGGCGATATATTTCCAAGTTGGGATGGTGTGTGACTTCGAGGGGAACGTGCAGATGGTGTTGTTCCCATGTGCCTCCTGCCCTTGTCCTTCTAAACAATTTTACAACACCAAGTTATAGTCCAGCAATTTTATTTTAAATTCACAAGCTTTCGGAGGCTTCCTCCTTCGTCAGGTAAATGTTCAGGAGCTCCTTGAAGCTTACGCATTTATACATATAGAACAATACATGGTGTTTACAGACTGCCCCTGCAACTGCCCGTTGCCAAGGCAATCACCGTGTTCAGACAGAGAGGTGTCACCTGCAGAACCCCCGAATACACATTCAACAAAAAAACAAACAGGAAAAAAAAACAGAGAGAGGCAGAAACATCCGGAAGGCAGAGAAAGCCAGCAAATGACCCATTATATTAAAAACAGATAACATTTGTTCGCTGGTGGGGTAACGTGTAGCGTGACATGAACCCAAGATCCCGGTTGAGGCCGTCCTCATGGGTGCGGAACTTGGCTATCAATTTCTGCTCGACGATTTTGCGTTGTCGTGTGTCTCGAAGGCCGCCTTGGAGTACGCTTACCCGAAGGTCGGTGGATGAATGTCCATGACTGCTGAAGTGTTCCCCGACTGGGAGGGAACCCTCCTGTTTGGCGATTGTTGCGCGGTGTCCGTTCATCCGTTGTCGCAGCGTCTGCATGGTCTCGCCAATGTACCATGCTCTGGGGCATCCTTTCCGACAGTTCCGACGGGCCACAGCAAAAAATCGCATAGACCTCCTCAGGAGACCAACACGGGACGCAACCAACAGAGTAGTCTTTGTCGTCCAGTACTTCCCCGGAGCGGAGAAACTACGCCATGTTCTCCACAGCCTTCAACATGTCATCAATGAGGACAAACACCTCGCTATGGCCATCCCCACACCTCCACTACTCGCCTTTAAACAGCCACCCAACCTCAAACAGACCATCGTTCGCAGCAAACTACCTAGCTTTCAAGAGAACAGCGTCCACGATGCCACACAACCCTGCCACGGTAACCTCTGCAAGACATGCCAGATCATCGACACAGATACCACCATCACACGAGAGGACACCACCCACCAGGTGCATGGTTCATACTCCTGTGACGCGGCCAACGTTGTCTACCTCATACGTTGCAGGAAAGGATGCCCCAGAGCATGGTACATTGGCGAGACCAGGATGTTGATGGTGGGGGATTCGGCAATGGTAATGCTGTTGAATGTCAAGGGGAGGTGGTTAGACTCTCTCTTGTTGGAGATGGTCATTGCCTGGCATTTGTCTGGCACAAATGTTACTTGCCACTTATAAGCCCAAGCCTGGATGTTGTCCAGGTCTTGCTGCATGCGAGCACGGACTGCTTCATTATCTGAGGGCTTGCGAATGGAACTGAACACTGTGCAATCATCAGCGAACATTTCCATTTCTGAACTCATGATGGAGGGAAGGACATTGATGAAGCAGCTGAAGATGGTTGGGCCTAGGACATTGCCCTGAGGAATGCCTGCAGCAATGCCCTGGTGCTGAGGTGATTGGCCTCCAACAACCACTACCATCTTCCTTTATGCTAGGTATGACTCCAGCCACTGGAGAGTTTTCCCTGATTCCCATTGACTTCAATTTTACTAGGGCTCCTTGGTGCCACACTCGGTCAAATGCTGCCGTGATGTCAAGGGCAGTCACTTTCACCAAACCTCTGGAATTCAGCTCTTTTGTCTACGTTTGGAGAAAGGTCTGGAGCTGAGTGGTCCTGGCGGTACCCAAACTGAGCATTGCTGAGTAGGTTGTTAGTGAGTAAGTGCCGCTTGATAGCACTGTCGACGACACCTTCCACCACTTTGCTGATGATTGAGAGTAGACTGATGGTGCGGTAATTGGCCGGATTGGATTTGACCTGCTTTTTGTGGACAGGACACACCTGGGCAATTTTCCACATTGTCGGGTAGATGCCAATGGATGATCCATCTCGGCCTCCACCCGATATCCCCATCATCACAGACGCCAGCCTTCAGTCAATTCGATTCACTCCACGTGATAGGTTGGCACCTCATTTTTAGGTACGCCTGGTGCTGCTCCTGGCATGCTCATCTGCACTCCGCATTGAACCAGGGTTGATCCCCTGGCTTGTTGGTAATGGTAGAGTGAGGAATATGCTGGGCCATGAGGTTACAGATTGTGCTGGAATACAATTCAGCTGCTGCTGATGGCCCACAGCGCCTCATGAATGCCCAATTTTGAGCTGCTAGATCTGTTCTGAATCTATCCCATTTAGCACGGTGGTAGTGCCACACAACACGTTGGATGGTGTCCTCAGTGTGAAGACGGGACTTCGTCTCCACGAGGACTGTGCGGTGGTCACTCCTACCAATACTGTCATGGACAGATGCATTTGCGACAGGTAGATTGGTGAGGACGAGGTCAAGTAGGTTTTTGCCTCGTGTTAGTTCGCTCACCACCTGCCTCAGGCCCAGTCTGGCAGCTATGTCCTTCAGGACTCTGCCAGCTGGTCAGTAGTGGTGCTACCGAGCCACTCTTGGTGATGGACATTGAAGTCCCCCACCCAGAGTACATTCTGTGTCCTTGCTACCCTCAGTGCTTCCTCCAAGTGGTGCTCAATATGGAAGAGGACTGATTCATCAGCTGAGGGAGGGCGGGCGGTAGGTGGTAATCAGCAGGAGGTTTCCTTGCCCATGTTTGACCTGATGCCATGAGATTTCATGGGGTCCAGAGTTAATGTTGAGGACTCCCAGGGCCACTCCCTCCTGACTGTATATCACTGCGCTGCCACCTCTGGTGAGTCTGTCCTGCCGGTGGGACAGGACATACCCAGGTATGGTGATGGAAGAGTCTGGGACGTTGGCTGAAAGGTATGATTCTGTGAGTATGGCTATGTCAGGCTGTTGCTTGACTAGTCTGTGGGACAGCTCTCCCAATTTTGGCACAAGTCCCCAGATGTTAGTGAGGAGGACTTTGCAGGGTCGACTGGGCTTGGTTTGCCTTTGTCGTGTCCCATGCCTAGTGGTCCGTCCGGTTTTATTCTTATTATGACTTTTTGTAGCGAGATTGTACAACTGATTTGGATCATCAAACACTTCAACCGACAGTTCTTTCAGTTTGTTGCCTTCTAAACTAAGGCTATTAAGATTAGTCAAGTTGCTAAATGCTCCTAAAATGATTTGAGAAACCTGGCTATCAGATTATTAGGTTTACCAGTGCTGACAAATTTTGAAAAGAATTTGCTTTCAACGCTGTTACCAAGGTATGTTTTATCTGTACAGTTTTGGCATCTGGGGGTATAGGTGCAGGTACATCAATCAGTGTCTTCCCATGACATACTCTGATACCATTTTGGAAACATTATCACTCATCAGGGCAAGCAAAGACCAGATAGAACCATAGAAAAGATACAGCATAGAAGGGGGCCATTCGGCCCATCGTGTCCGCGCCGGCTCAAAGAACAACCAGGTGCCCCATTCTAATCCCACCTTCCAGCACCCAGTCCATAGTCCAGCAGCTTACAGCACTTTAGGTGCAGGTCCAGGTACTTTTTAAAAGAGTTGAGGGTCCCTGCCTCCAACACCAATTCGGGCAGCAAATTCCATACACCCACCACCCTCTGGGTAAAAAAAGTTTTTCCTCATGTCCCATCTAATCCTTCCGCCAATCAGCTTAAATCTATGTCCTCTAGTTCTTAAACTCTTCGTTAGGGGAAACAGGTACTTCCTGTCTACTCTATCTGGGCCCCTCATAATTTTGTACACCTCAATCAAGTCTCCCCTCAACCTTCTCTGCTCCAAGGAAAACAACCCCAGCCGATCCAATCTCTCCTCGTAGCTGCAATTTTCAAGCCCTGGCAATATTCTTGTAAATCTTCTTGCACTCTTTCCAGAGCAATTACGTCCTTCCTGTAATGTGGTGGCCAGAACTGCACACAATACTCCAGCTGTGGCCTTACCAGCGTTTTTTTACAGTTCCATCATTATATCCCTGCTTTTGTATTCTAAACCTCAGCTAATAATGGAAAGCATTCCGTATGCCTTCTTCACAACCTTATCTACCTGTACTGCCACCTTCAGGGACCTGTGCACATGCACTCCAAGGCCTCTCACTTCCTCTACCCCTCTCAATATATTCCAGTTTACTGTGTATTCCCTTTTACTGTTTGCCCTCCCTAAGTGCATTACCTCACACTTCTCCAGGTTGAACTCCATTTGCCACTTATCCGCCCACTCCACCAACCCATTGATATCTTCTTGGAGTCTACAGTTATCTTCTTCACTATCAATTACACGGCCAATTTTTGTGGCGTCTGCAAATTTGCCAATTATGCCCCCTACATTCAAGTCCAAATCATTAATATATACCACAAACAGCAAGGGACCCAACACTGAGCCCTGTGGGACACCACTGGAAACGGATTTTTGATGTTTGATTTGAAGTCATAGAATCATGAGCACATAGCCATCAGCCAACATTGTACCAAAAATTGAAACAAATATTATTAAACCAATATTTATTGCCTCAATTTTGTAAATAAGAACACAATATAAGTATCTCAAATGTAATATTATAGCAGAATATACTATTAAAGGAAATATGGTAGAATTTAAAGGAAAAATAGCTTTGTTTTTTTGGAGGATAATATTCACTCTTTTCCAATTTAAACAATTGTGTGTGAGATTTATCATATTTTCTGGGCAATTTTCTATATAAAGTTAAAAAAACAATATATTGAACCTTCCTTAGATTATTTAAACAATTGTATTAAACTTAGGATGATTGAGACTCAGTCTTAGGGATCTTATAGTTTAGACTGCCAGTAATCAGACTGATGACCAGACTATCTCTTCTCCATTTTTCTCCTTCCACTTGTGGCTCCTGAAACCATTGACATTTATCACACTTGTTAATTGGTATCTCCAGTTGGATACCACTCTGTGAGCAGCCAGTACCAAAAGTTATGAATTCAGTAAAGGGTTTCCAAATCTGCAGTTGGGAAAATAATATCAAATAGAGAAGGAAACAGAAGAAAATAAATCACAAAGGATTTATAATGAATAAGAAGGATAAATAATGAATTAAGAGTGGGAAGAGGAAGGAGAAACACTGCAGGAAAAAGGGAATAAGATAAAGTAAAAGAAACATCAAGCTACACATTCAGGAAACTAGTTTTGTATGATCTCGGCCTGATCAGCTACCATCTGAAGTTGAAGGAATAGGCATTCACATACTAGCATTCTCATTGGAAGTTTCACCAGCTATCCATTGGATTGTAAACTTTATTTTTCAGAATTATCAAACTGATTTTGTGGGACAATGACCACGGGTCAAGGGTCTGGAGTCAATTAAAACACAGTACCATCACAACCAGCCAGAAGAAAATATAAACCTCTGATAATGATGACCACTGATAATGATGTCCAGAAACTGGATATCAGAGAACATTCCCAAAATAGACAAAAGTTTCCAATCTGAATATCACCAGGTTTCATTCTATAGCAAATACTGCTTAAAATGTGCATGGACACTATAATTATAATGTAGCTGTTAATTTTACTAGATTTAGAGATTTTTGGGGTGACAATTTCTCATCTTCCTATTCATCACAATAATTTTCTACTGCAGATCACACTGTATGTTGCAACAAATGCCAAAGGGTTTGTAGCAAACCTTCAACTCCGATTCCAATCAGTTTCCTATCATTCCAGATCTAAGTTCATGAAATTATGAATAAAATTAAACAGGTTAGTTGTAATCCAGCAGTGTAAACTTCCATCAATGCTGGCAAAACTTTTTTCATAAATTCACTACATTAGATTTAGGATTGATTGTGCACCATTGTTTCAGCATAAATCACCATATTATATGCATGAATATCTCTAACAATGTTCATATTAAAGACTTTGCTTTGAAAATGTGATTTAAAAAATTAATTTACTAATACAGATGCATTCAAAATTTAATATGAAAAAGCACTGTTCCATAGAATGGTGGTGTGCAGGTTCACACTCATGATTTTCCATATTTCAAGTTTCTGATCTTAGCTGAACGACTGCGGGGGAGGCAGTGAGCAAAACGTGTTCTCCAATGCCAGGGAAAATTAGAGGGCTCCTCTCGCCGGCTGCTTTTATTCATCTTGGAGTGGTCAGTATGAGAGCAACATTCAAAGAGTCTGGGAATGTCAGATGATGCTACATTTTCAATCCAGTGACTATGTATGGAATAAACTCAAGCCCATTGTGAGGAAGGGAAAAATATCTGATTGAAAATTCTATTTGTACTTAATGGTGGAAGGATCACTTGGGGGGAGATTTATCTTGGGCAGTAGTGCAAAATGGCAGATAGCGAATCGGCCGCCCGTTTTACACTTCTCAATTTTCATTTCCAATGGGAAAGAAAATCGAGTGGAATGGAAAACGGTGCTGCTGATTCGCGATCACCTGTTTTGCGCCACTGCCTAAGACAAATTTCACCTCCATTGTATTATAATGCACAGAGTGTGTGTAACATGAAAGTGTTTTTCACAACATTAGTTAAAAAAAATCAGATATCTTAAAATGACAACTTACTCATCTCATTAAATCTTATTTCAATTATCTGGTAAAGATACTTGCCTGATCTAATTGGAATGGATGTTAAGTACGTCTCAATGAAAATTATCAATAGCATAATGTGTACCCTGTATCATGTTATATAGTATTTGCAACATCCAGTTATAATTTTGAATGATAAAAAACTATGTTTTATAGTAAAGATTAGTTATCACAGTGTTGTAAGGCAAAAGGTTTTCCAGAATTGAATGGAGTTTATGACTTTTTGAAGGACTTAATCTAGTAGATACAAAGTAAAATAAATAATATTTTAAAATAAAACTAAAATTGTTAACAGATAATAAATGTTTCTTTATTTAGTTGAGAGGCTGTGTAAGTCCTCATATATTCCTCCATGACACTTAATATTAATGTCATCTTGTGTTTATGTAATAGAATTCTTTGTACTAATGTTGATGGGGAATGGGAAGGCAGTCTGATACAATGTCAACTTAAAATCTTCAATCGAACCTCTTTTTATTTCAGTATTTTACAAATATTTGTGAATTACTGATTTATACTTTTAAGAACTGTTGTTTATTTTGAGATAGAAATATTACAACAGTGCAAACATTTTGGTTTGTTCAGAGAAGACTAGGAATTATCAAAAGTTCTGTACTCCTTTATATTTCTCTAATTTTTCTTTACAACATGCACCATCAAGATGTCTATTTTGAAAGCTACAAGAATCATTCATTACTCAAAAAGGCAGAAATAACTGTGTTTCTCAATAACTCTTTCATATTTAAATGAGTTTTACTCAATTTTTCTTTGCACCACAGGAAGAAACTGAAAATAATTTATTTATGGCTACCTCACACTGTTTTTCAAAAAGTTAAACATAAATATTTGAAAGCGTCATGACCACAGGTTATTTGGGCAAGATACCAGAGCGTCAGCAGTTTCAGGGGAGAACAGATGAAAATTGATAATCTAATACACTAAGTAATCAATAACTATACAAAAAACTTGTTTGTTGAATTAAAGAATGATAAATATTATTAACAGGATCAAGAATAATTTGCTCTTACCTTACGTAGTTATGAAGTAAACCTTAGGAAAGATTTTTTTTAAATTCAGATTTTTCTTAAAACAGAGAAAACTCCAACACATCAGCTGACTTACTATAATGGTGAAATCCCCAGCATTTACTTTCCAAGCAATGAATCAGCATGGTGAAGAGTTGGGGGCCGTGTTAACCGTGATAATCTCTTTGCAAACCATTTTGTGCAACATCAATTTCTGGCTGCAATGATGTTAAATGGCTACATTTTTTTAAAAGCTTGAAAATACCTTACTAAGTATTCTCACTTACATAACAGTAGAAAAGTTACATTTATTGCAGAAAAGAATTAGAACACAGTAAAATAATTACAGAAAACAAGTGGCTCAGTCTACATCAGTTTATGCTCACAGCTCATTTTACCAACACTAATCTTAATTAGCTTTGGCAAAGTAGCAGCATTCTTGCCTCTGAGTCAGAAGGTTGAGGATTCAAGCCCCACTCCAAAGACTTAAGCACATTGCGCTGATATTACTAGCGGAAACTCGACCCAATCAGCCGAACCAGCGCAAAAGGTCAGGGAATTATAAACGTAAATGAGTCATGCCCAAAACCACTTATGCTCGTGTTTTCCACGATCTTTTACATTGGTTCCAGATTCAATTCGCTCGAATCAGGCCCTGCCCACAAAACGAGGTCGAAATTGCGAGATTCCAACGATTGCACTGATTAGGGAAAGGCTCTTCTAGTTGTGCTCATTTTCTTCTTAGGCCCTCAGACACCAGTAGGCACATTTAAAAAGTTTTTTTATATCAAAAAATATTTAATTTACTAAGAAACTGACTGGTGTACACCAATGAAACTATTGAATGGTTCAGTACAGTTTTTTTTTAAAAAAGTCATTTTCAGTAATTTTAAAAATCAGGTTACGCACAGGTGGAGGACGAGACACCCTTATTAAAAATGCTTATTTTTGGTGATAAACCCATTTTCAACTCCATTAAGAAAACTGCACCAGGTTACCACTCTTAAATACATCAAGGAATACTTTTTAATGGAAAAGAGAAAAAAGTTGCACTGGTTAGAATAGAATCATAGAAAGCACAGAAGGAAACCATTCGGCCCATCATGTCCGTGCCAGTCGAAAAGAGCTCTCCAGCTCAATCCCACTTTCCAGCATTTGGTCCATAGCCCTGTAGTTTACGGCACTTCAATTGCACATCCATGTACTTTTTAAATGAGTTGAGGGTTTCTGCCTCTACCATTCGGGCAGTGAGTTCCAGACCCCCACCAACCTCTGGGGGAAAAAATTCTCCTCAGCTGCCCTCTAATCCTTCTACCAATTACTTTAAATCTATGCCCCCTGGTCACTGACACCTCTGCTAAGGGAAGTAGGTCCTCCTTATCCACTCCATCTAGGCCTCTCATAATTTTATACACCTCAATTAAATTTCCCCTCAGCCTCCTTTGTTCCAAAGAAAACAACACCAGCCTATCCAATCTTTTCTCACAGCTAAAATTCTCCAGCCCTGGCAACATCCTCGTAAATCTCCTCTGTACCCTCTCTAGTGCAATCACATCTTTCCTGTAATGTGGTGACCAGAACTGTACGCCTCTGAGTATCCTCCCATTTATTGTGTACTCCCTTGCCTTGTTCGCCCTCCCCAAACTCATTGGGCCCGATATTACCAGGGCGGCGGGTTCGTGGCGGGGGGGCAATTGGGCGCGTGGGACGCATCTGATCGCGAGTGCTAAAATCGAACCCATTATCTCACACTGCTCTAGATTGAATTCCATTTGCCACTTTTCTGCCCACCTGACCAGTCCATTGATATCTTCCTGCAGTCTACAGCTTTCCTCCTCACTATCAACCACATGGCCAATTTTTGTATCATTTGTAAACTTCTTCATCATGCCCCCTACATTCAAGTTCAAATCATTAATATATACCACAAAAAGCAAGGGACCTAGTACTGAGCCGTGCGGGACTCCACTGGAAACAGCCTTCCAGTCACTAAAATACCCGGTGACCATTACCCTTTGCTTCCTGCCACTGAGCCAATTTTGGATCCAACTTGTCAGTTTCCCTTGGATCCCATGGGCATTTACTTTTTTGTCCAGTCTGCTATGTGGGACCTTATCAAAAGCCTTGCTAAAATCCATGCAGACTACATCAAACACGTTACCCTCATCGACCCTCCTTGTTATCTCCTCAAACAATTCAATCAAGTTAGTCAGACACGACCTTCCCTTAACAAATCCATGCTGACTGTTCTTGATTAACCCATGCCTTTCTAAATGACGATTTATGCTGTCCCTCAGAATTGATTCCAATAATTTGCCCACCACCAAGGTTAGACTGACTGGCCTATAATTACTCGGTCTATCCCTTTCTACCTTTTTAAACAATGGTACAACATTAGCAGTCTTCCAATCCTCCGGCACCATGCCCGTAGCCAGAGAGGATTGGAAAATGATGGTCAGAGCCTCCGCTATTTCCTCTCTTGCTTCTTTTAATAGCCTGGGATACATTTCATCCGGGCCTCACGATTTATCTACTTTCAAAGATGCTAAACCCTTCAATACTTCCTCTCTCAATGTTTATCCCAGCCAATATTTCACACTCATCCTCCTTAACTATAATCTCTGAATCGTCCCCCTCTTTTGTGAAGATGGAAGCAAAGTATTCATTAAGAACCATACCCACCTCTTCCGCCTCTACATAGGTTACCTATTTGGTTTCTAATAGGCCCTATTCTTTCCTTAGTTATTCTCTTGCTCTTCAATTATTTATAAGGCATCTGTGTTTTCCTTGATTTTACTTGCCAGTATTTTTTCATGCCCTCTTTTTACTTCCTAATTTCCTTTTCAATTTTACCCCTGCACTTTCTATACCCCTCTAGGCTTTCTGCAGTATTGAACTCTCAGTATCTGACATAAGCTTCCCTTTTTTGCCGTATCTTACCCTGTATGCTCCATGTCATCCAGGGGGCTCTTGATTTGGCAGTCCCACCCTTTTTCTTTGTGGGAACATGTTTGTTCTGGACCCTCACTATCTCTCCCTTGAATGCCTCCCACTGTTCTCACACTAATTTACCTTAAACAATAAACATAAGAGGAGGGGTGGGGCCAATTAGGGACCATAAGGGAGATCTGCTCATGGAGGCAGAGGGGATGGCCGAGGTACTAAATGAGTACTTCGCATCTGTCTTTACCATGGAAGAAGATGCTGCCAGAGTCTCTGTAAAGGAAGATATAGTTGTGATACTAGATGGGCTAAAAATTGATAAAGAAAAGATATTTCAAAGGCTAGCTGTACTTAAAGAGGTAGGTCACCCAGTCCAGATGGGATGCATCATAGGTTGCTGAGGGAAGTAAGGGTGGAAATTGCGGAGGAACTGGCCATAATCTTCCAAACATCCGTAGATACGGGGGTGGTGCCAGAGGACTGGAGAATTGCAAATGTTACACCCTTGTACAAAAAAGGATGCAAGGATAAACCCAGCAACTATAGGCCAGTCAGTTTAACCTCAGTGGTGGGGAAACTTTTGGAAAAGATAATCCGGGACAGAATTAGCAGCCACTTAGACGAGTGTGGATTGATTAGGGAAAGCCAGCACAGATTTGTTTAAGGCAAATTGTGTTTAACTAACCCTAATAGAGTTTTTTGATGAGGTCACAGAGAGGGTAGATGAGAGCAATGCAGTTGATGTGGTATATATGGACTTTCAAAAGGCATTTGATAACGTGCCGCACGATAGGCTTATCATCAAGATTGCGGCCGGTGGAATAAAGGGGGCAGTAGCAACATGGATACAGAATTGGCCAAGGGACAGGAAACAGAGAGAAGTGGTGAAAGGTTGTTTTTCGGACTGGAAGGAGGTGTACAGTGGTGTTCACCAGGGGTAGTGCTGGGACCACTGCTTTTCTTGATATATATTCGGGTACGGTAGCATAGTGGTTATGTTACTGGGCGAGTAATCCAGAGGCCTGAACTAAAATCCAGAGTCATGAGTTCAAATCCCGCCACGGCAGCTGGCGAATTTAAATTCAATTAATTAATTAAATTCAATTAATTAAAATTTTTTTTAAAATCTGGAATTAAAATACTAGTATCAGTAATGATGGCCATGAAACTACCGGATTGTCGTAAAAACCCATCTGGTTCACTAATGTCCTTTAGGGAAGGAAGCCTGCCGCCCTTACCCGGTCTGGCCGATATGTGAGTCCAGACCCACAGCAATGTGGTTGATTCTTAATTGCCCTCTGAAATGGCCTAGCAAGCCACTCAGTTGTAAAATCTCGCTACGAAAAGTCATAATAAGAATAAAACCGGACGGACCACCCGGCATCGGACCACTAGGCACCGGACACGACAACGGCAAAACACCAAGCCCAGTCGACCCTGCAAGGTCCTCCTTACTAACATCTGGGGACTTGTGCCAAAATTGGGAGAGCTGTCCCACAGACGAGTCAAGCAACAGCCATACTCACAGAATCATATCTTTCAGCCAACGTCCCAGACTCTTCCATCACCATCCCTGGGTATGTCCTGTCCCACCGGCAGGACAGACCCACCAGAGGTGGCGGTACAGTGATATACAGTCAGGAGGGAGTGGCCCTGGGAGTCCTCAACATTGACTCTGGACCCCATGAAATCTCATGGCATCAGGTCAAACATGGGCAAGGAAACCTCCTGCTGATTACCACCTACCGTCCTCCCTCAGCTGATGAATCAGTCCTCCTCCATGTTGAACACCACTTGGAGGAAGCACTGAGGGTAGCAAGGGCACAAAATGTACTCTGGGTGGGGGACTTCAATGTCCATCACCAAGAGTGGCTCGGTAGCACCACTACTGACCGAGCTGGCCGAGTCCTGAAGGACATAGCTGCTAGACTGGGCCTGCGGCAGGTGGTGAGCGAACCAACACGAGGGAAAAACTTACTTGACCTCGTCCTTACCTGTCGCAAATGCATCTGTCCATGACAGTATTGGTAGGAGTGACCACCGCACAGTCCTCGTGGAGATGAAATCCCGTCTTCGCACTGAGGACACCATCCAACGTGTTGTGTGGCACTACCACCGTGCTAAATGGGATAGATTCAGAACAGATCTAGCAGCTCAAAACTGGGCATCCATGAGGCGCTGTGGGCCATCAGCAGCAGCAGAATTGTATTCCAGCACAATCTGTAACCTCATGGCCCGGCATATTCCTCACTCTACCATTACCAACAAGCCAGGGGATCAACCCTGGTTCAATGAGGAGTGTAGAAGAGCATGCCAGGAGCAGCACCAGGCGTACCTAAAAATGAGGTGCCAACCTGGTGAAGCTACAACTCAGGACTACATGCATGCTAAACAGCAGAAGCAACATGCTATAGACAGAGCTAAGCGATTCCACAACCAACGGATCAGATCAAAGCTCTGCAGTCCTGCCACATCCAGTCGTGAATGGTGGTGGACAATTAAACAACTAACGGGAGGAGGAGGCTCTGCAAACATCCCCATTCTCAATGATAGCGGAGTCCAGCACGTGAGTGCAAAAGACAAGGCTGAAGCGTTTGCAACCATCTTCAGCCAGAAGTGCCGAGTGGATAATCCATCTCAGCCTCCTCCCGATATCCCCACCATCACGGAAGCCAGTCTTCGGCCAATTCGATTCACTCCACGTGATATCAAGAAACGGCTGAGTGCACTGGATACAGCAAAGGCTATGGGCCCCGACAACATCCCAGCTGTAGTGCTGAAGACTTGTGCTCCAGAACTAGCTGCGCCTCTAGCCAAGCTGTTCCAGTACAGCTACAACACTGGCATCCACCCGACAATGTGGAAAATTGCCCAGGTATGTCCTGTCCACAAAAAGCAGGACAAATCCAATCCGGCCAATTACCGCCCCATCAGTCTACTCTCAATCATCAGCAAAGTGATGGAAGGTGTCGTCGACAGTGCTATCAAGCGGCACTTACTCACCAATAACCTGCTCACCAATGCTCAGTTTAGGTTCCGCCAGGACCACTCGGCTCCAGACCTCATTACAGCCTTGGTCCAAACATGGACAAAAGAGCTGAATTCCAGAGGTGAGGTGAGAGTGACTGCCCTTGACATCAAGGCACCATTTGACCGAGTGTGGCACCAAGGAGCCCTAGTAAAATTGAAGTCAATGGGAATCAGGGGGAAAACTCTCCAGTGGCTGGAGTCATACCTAGCACAAAGGAAGATGGTAGTGGTTGTTGGAGGCCAAGCATCTCAGCCCCAGGGCATTGCTGCAGGAGTTCCTCAGGGCAGTGTCCTAGGCCCAACCATCTTCAGCTGCTTCATCAATGACCTTCCCTCCATCATAAGGTCAGAAATGGAGATGTTCGCTGATGACTGCAGTGTTCAGTTCCATTCGCAACCCCTCAGATAATGAAGCAGTCCGAGCCCGCATGCAGCAAGACCTGGACAACATCCAGGCTTGGGCTCATAAGTGGCAAGTAACATTCGTGCCAGATATGTGCCAGGCAATGACCATCTCCAACAAGAGAGAGTCTAACCACCTCCCCTTGACATTCAACGGCATTACCATCGCCGAATCCCCCACCATCAACATCCTGGGGGTCACCATTGACCAGAAACTTAACTGGACCAGCCATATAAATACTGTGGCTACGAGAGCAGGTCAGAGGCTGGGTATTCTGCGGCGAGTGACTCACCTCCTGACTCCCCAAAGCCTTTCCACCATCTACAAGGCACAAGTCAGGAGTGTGATGGAATACTCTCCACTTGCCTGGATGAGTGCAGCTCCAACAACACTCAAGAAGCTCGACACCATCCAAGATAAAGCAGCCCGCTTGATTGGCACCCCATCCACCACCGGCGCACTGTGGCTGCAGTGTGCACCATCCACAGGATGCACTGCAGCAACTCGCCAAGGCTTCTTCGACAGCACCTCCCAAACCCGCAACCTCTACCACCTAGAAGGACAAGGGCAGCAGGCGCATGGGAACACCACCACCTGCACGTTCCCCTCCAAGTCACACACCATCCCGACTTGGAAATATATCGCCGTTCCTTCATTGTCGCTGGGTCAAAATCCTGGAACTCCCTTCCTAACAGCACTGTGGGAGAACCGTCACCACACGGACTGCAGCGGTTCAAGAAGGCGGCTCACCACCACCTTCTCAAGGGCAATTAGGGATGGGCAATAAATGCCGGCCTTGCCAGCGACGCCCACATCCCGTGAACGAATATAAAAAAAATAAAAAAATAAAAATATTAATGACTTGGACTTGGGTGTACAGGGCACAATTTCAAAATTTGCAGATGGCACAAAACTTGGAAGGGTAGTAAACAGTGAGGAGAATAGTGATAGACTTCAAGAGGATATAGGCAGGTTGGTGGCACGGGCGGACACGTGGCAGATGAAATTTAACGCAGAAAAATGTGAAGTGATACATTTCGGTAGGAAGAACAAGGAGTGGCAATATAAACTGAAGGGCAGAACTCTAAAAGGGATACAGGAACAGAGAGATCTGGGAGTATATGTGCACAAATTATTGAAGGTGGCAGGTCAGGTTGAGAAAGCAGTTAAAAAAGCATACGGGATCCTGGGTTTTATAAATAGAGGCATAGAGTACAAAAGTAAGGAAGTCATGATGAACCTTTATAAAACACTGGTTCGACCACAACTGGAGTATTGTGTCCAGTTCTGAGCACCGCACTTTAGGAAAGACGTGAAGGCCTTAGAGAGGGTGCAGAAGAGATTTACTAGAATGATTCCAGGGATACGGGACCTTAGTTACGTGGATAGACTGGAGAAGCTGGGGTTGTTCTCCTTGGAACAGAAACGGTTGAGAGGAGATTTGATAGAGGTATTTAAAATTATGAAGGGTCTTGACAAAGTAGATGGAGAGAAACTGTTCCCATTGGCGGAAGTGTCAAGAACCAGAGGACATAGATTTAAGGTGATTGGCAAAAGAACCAAAGGTGAAATGAGGAAAAACCTTTTTACACAGTGAGTGGTTAGGATCTGGAATGCACTGCCCGAGGGGCTGTTGGAGGCCGATTCAATCGTGGCCTTCAAAAGGGAACTGGATAAGTAATTGAAAGGAAAAAATTTGCAGGGCAATAGGGATAGGGCGGGGGAGTGGGACTGGCTGGATTGCTCTGGCATCGAGCCGGCGCGGACTCCATGGGCTGAATGGCCTCCTTCCGTGCTGTAACCTTTCTGTGATTCTAAGTAGCTGTTTCCAGTCCACTTTTGCTAAATCACTTCTCAGCTTAGTAAATTGGCCTTTCCCAATTGAGAACTTTCACTCCTGTTCTGTTTTTGTCCTTTTCCATAACTATGCTAAATCTGACTGAATTATGATCACTACCAGCAAAATGGTCTCCCACTGATACTCCTTCCACCTGCCCAGCTTCATTCCCTAAAACTAAATCCAGAACTGCACCACCACCCCCCCCCCCCCCACCCCTCCTTCTTGTTGGGCTTGCTGCGTACTGGCTAAAAAAGTTTGCCTAAATGCAATTTAAGATTTCTGCGCCCTCTACACCTTTTACACTGATTCTATCCCAATTAATATTAGGTTAGTTGAAATCCACTACTATTACTGCCCTATTGTTAAGGCACTTCTCAAAAATTTGTCTACATGTTTGCTCCTGTCTCCCTCTGACTGTTTGGGGGTCCATAGTACACTCCCAGCATTGTGACTGCCCATTTTTTCTTCTTTAGCTCAACCCATCTGGCCTCATTTGATGATCCTTCTAACATATCATCCCTCCTCACAGCTGTAATTGTTTCTTGAACCAATATTGCCACCGACTGCCCCTCCTTTTTTATCCCCCTATCTCGTCTGAAAACCCTTTAACCAGGAACGTTGAGCTGCCATTCTGCCCCTCTTTAAACCGTGTTGCAGTAATAGCTATGATATCATACTTCCAAGTGTCTATCTGTGTCCTGCAGATCATCTGCCTTATTCACTAGACTCCTTGCATTGAAGTATATACCATTAAGCACTGCCGAACTCCTTTGTTGTCTATTTTCTAACCTTTGTTTCCTCTGCCTTCCAAACTCGCTTACTAATTTTTTATCTTCCATTTCCAGCTTTGCTTCTCTCCCTTTTGAATCTATGCTCAGGTTCCCATCCCCCTACCAAGCCAGTTTAAACCCTCCCCAACAGCACTAGCAGACCTCGCCGCGAGGAAATTGTTCCTGGCCCTGTTGAGGTGCAACCCTTCCGGCTTGTACCGGTCCCACCTCACCCAGAACCAGTCCCAATGCCCCAGGAATCTAAAGCCCTCCCTCCTACACCATCTCTCCAGCCAAGCATTCATCTGCTCTATCCTCCTATTTCTATACTCACCAGTGTGGGGAACTGGGAGTAATCTGAAGATTACTACTTTTGAGGTCCTGCTTATTAATTTCTTTCCTAGCTGCTTAAAATTTGCCTGCAGGACCTCATACTTCTTTCTACCTATGTTGTTGGTACCAATATGGATCATGATCTCTGGCTGTTCACCCTCCCCCCTCAGAATGTTCTGCAGCCACTCAGTGACATCCTTGACCCTAACAACAGGGAGGCAACATTACATCCTGGAATCACATCTGCGGCTGCAGAAACGCCTGTCTGTTCCCCTAACTATTGAATCCCCTATCACTATTGCTTTCCTGGCCTTCCTCCTCTCCCCCTGTACAGTTGAGCCTCCCATGGTGCTGTGGATTTGGCTCTGGCTGCACTCATCAGAGGAGCCCTCTCCCTCACCAGAATTGAACTGCATTCTGGTTAGAGAGTGAGATGCACTCGGAGGATTCCTGAACTACCTGCCTGGTCCTTCTCATCGGTCTGGCGGTCATCCATTCCCTCTCTTAAGCTGCGGGGTGACCACCTCCTGAAACGTGCTATCCACATAGCTCTCAGCTATGCTGATGTACTGTAGTGATGCGAGCTGCTGTTCAAGCTCCAAAACCCGGAGCTCGAGCTCCTCCAGCTGACGATACTTCCTGCATCTGTGGCCATCCAGGACACAGGAAGCATCCTGGACTTCCCACATGGCACAAGATGTGCATTCAATGAGACCGAGGTGCCCTGCCATGCCTCGATTTATTATATTATTAACTCACTTAACAGAAATAAACTAAAGAGTTAAAAAAAAAATCAGTTACTCACCAATCAGTTCAGTCCCTTATGCTGACGGCACTTTAGGTGTTTTTTTTCCTCTGTTTTTGTTTTGTATGCCTCTCGCCGCCATCACTCCTCTTTATCCCCGCTCTGAGTTCTCCGCTCTCGCTGCTGCTCTCATGCTGATCTGGGACCTCTCACTGCCGCTCTTTATCCTTGCTCTGGCCTCTCTGCTCTCAGGCTTCTCACTGCCGCTCTTTATCCCCGCTCTGGGCCCTCTGCTCTCGCCACTGCTCTCGCGCTGGTCATGGAAGATTTTACTTTTGTGATTATATAAATTAATTTTACCAGAAACTTGAAGTGTAACCTGACCAGTACAATTTCAAGTGTATTTTGGGCACAATTTCCCGATTGTGCCCAAAGCAGAAACTCTACCCCATAATCTAGGCGAACACTCCAGTGCAGTGCTGAGGGATTGCTGCACTATCAGAGGTACTGCCTTTTGATGAAGCATTAAACCCAGACCCTGTCTGCACGCTCTGGTGGACATAGAAGATCCCATGGTATTACTTGAAGAGCAAAGTAGTTCTCCTGGCCAACATTTATCCCTCAATCAACACCCCTAAAACAGATTGGTTGTAAAACAGGGTTGTACAAGTGTTACATGTCTTTATGATCAAATTACACTATTGAACTAATGACCGTGTTTTTGTAAATAATTTTAAAATCTGAAAGGCACAAAAGCAATTAACTATTGGAATACGGCAGCAAATAAAGAGCAGAGAGACTCTGCTAGGATCAGGTCACTGAAACTTAATTTACTAAACTAAAAACCCCTTGAAATCTATTAAACAAACACAATCATGCAATATGTTGCCTGGTATCAACTTTCAACCATCATCTGTCAGAAGTGCAGTAATATAAACTAGAGCTTCCAGCTATTACAATTAAAGTGAAAATAAAGTAAGATAATTGATAGGAAAAACATTCTTCACTCTGTTACTGTGTACTCCACCCTCTTTGTGCAAAGTAAATCAGCCAACTATCAGCAGTTCAAGCATGAGGTCCAGAACAAGGTATGTATATCCATTGCTCCTCGTGGAGGCGTTGAGGATACTTTCAGTCTTTTGCTTCACATATATTTAGTTAATTTTGATCCTTTGCCCGCTAATTCTATAACTCAGAAAAGTTAAATATCCTGCTTAGATAACATTTTCCCTGCCCGATGTCCAGGCGCAGGTCAGGCGGAGTGCATCTGAAGTACTGTCTACCTGATATGATCTGAACTGACCTGGATCTCTAGGTTCAAATCATTAGCATTGGATCAATGTTCCCCTGGAGCAGGCCTGTCCATTACCAGGGACCTGCACACTGGTTCGAAGTGTCAGAAATCCAGCCTGAGAAGCCTACAGCAGCAGGAATAGCCACCAAAACAGCTACCAGAAGGCTCCAAGCCACAGATTTTGGGAATAAGACGACGTCAGTCTGCGAGACACCTCTTCCAACTTGGGCAGCAGTTCATATTAGTGAGGAACAATTTGCAGTTTCAACTGGGATGGAATTGTCCAAGTCTTAATCCAATGTCTGGGTCATTGCCAACAAGTTCATCCGACATTCTACAGTGATCGTTTTACAACTGAATGACTTGCTCGGCCACGTCAGAGGGTGATAAGTGTTAACATGTAGCATGGGACTGTGGTAAGGGTGGCAGGTGCCCTTCCCTGTTGGGTTTTTGAAGACAAAACGACAACTCTGATGATAGCCCATTAAATGATCAGATCTATTTAATTTAATTTCACAAATTGCCATTTAAACTTATGATTTCTGGTTTGCTAGTCCAGTGCCATAACCACTGCCCTACTGTACATTTCTCTGTTATTAAACAAGGAAGGTTTGAATAGGTACAGATTTGCAATAATTATTTGTAACAATATTAAAGTTTTGCTCTTTTGTACAACTATTACATTTCAACAAATGAAATAAAGCTGTTCCACTGCAAACTATGATTGGAGAAAAGATGCAACTGAGCAAAGCAAGAAGGAAATAAAAATAAAAATTCTGAATTATCAAATAAAATGGATCAAAGGAAACTCTTCATAAATCTATTATAGAATCATAGAATGGTTATAGCACAGAAGGAGGCCATTTGGCCCATCGAGCCCGTGCCGGCTCTTTGTAACAGCAATCCAGTTAGTCCCATTCCCACGCTCTTTCCTCGTAGCCCTGCAAATTTTTTCTTCAAGTATTTATTCAATTCCTTTTTGAAAGCCACGATTGAATCTGTTTCCACCAGCCTTTCAAGCAGTGCATTCCAGATCATGACTACTCGCTGCGTAAAAACGTTATTCCTCATGTCGCCTTTGGTTCTTTTGCCAATCACCTTAAATCTGTGTCTTCTGGTTCTCGACCCTTCCACCAATGGGAACAATTTCTCTTTCTTTACTTTATCTAAACCCTTCACGATTTTGAACACTTCTAGCAAATCTCCCCTGAACCTTCTCTACCCTACGGAGAACAACCCCAGCTTCTCCAGTCTATCCACATAACTGAAGTCCCTCATCCCTAGAACCATTCCAGTAAATCTTTTCTTCACCCTCTCTAAGGCCTTCACATCCTTCCTGAAATGCAGTGCCCAGAGTTGGTCACAATACTCCAGTTGTGGCTGAACCAGTGTTTTATAAAGGTTCAACGTAACTTCCTTGCTTTTGTACTCTCTGCCTCTATTTATAAAACTCAGGATCCAATGTCCTAGGTGGAGTGTTTGCTAGTGCTGTTGGGGAGGGTTTAAACTAATGTGGCAGGGGGATGGGAACCGATGCAGGAAGTCAGTGGGAAGTAAAGTGGTGACAGAAACAAAAGGCAGTAAGGGAGAGTGTACAAAACATGACCGGACAGATGGTCTGAGAAAGCAGGGCAAAGACCAAGGGAAGTCTAGATTAAACTACATTTATTTCAATGCAAGAAGTCTGATGGGCAAGGCAGATGAACTCAGGGCATGGATGGGTACATGGGACTGGGATGTTATAGCTATTACTGAAACATGGCTAAGGGAGGGGCAGGACTGGCAGCTCAATGTTCCAGGGTACAGATGCTATAGGAAAGATAGAGCAGGAGGAGTTGCGTTCTTGATTAGGGAGAACATCATGGCAGTAGTGAGAGGGGATATATCCGAGGGTTTGCCCACTGAGTCTATATGGGTAGAACTGAAAAATAAGAAGGGAGAGATCACTTTGATAGGATTGTACTACAGACCCCCAAATAGTCAACGGGAAATTGAGGAGCAAATATGTAAGGAGATTACAGACAGCTGCGAGAAAAATAGGGTGGTAATGGTAGGGGACTTTAACTTTCCCAACATTGACTGGGACAGTCATAGCATTAGGGGCTTGGATGGAGAGAAATTTGTTGAGTGTATCCAGGAGGAATTTCTCATTCAGTATGTGGATGGCCCGACTAGAGAGGGGGCAAAACTTGACTTCCTCTTGGGAAATAAGGAAGGGCAGGTGACAGAAGTGTTAGTGAGGGATCACTTTGGGACCAGTGATCATAATTCCATTAGTTTTAAGATAGCTATGGAGAATGATAGGTCTGGCCCAAAAGTTAAAATTCTAAATTGGGGAAAGGCCAATTAGACAGGAACATTCAGAAGTTGATCGGGAGAGTCTGTTGGCAGGCAAAGGGACGTCTGGTAAGTGGGAGGCTTTCAAAAGTGTGTTAACCAGGGTTCAGGATAAGCACATTTCTTATAAAGTGAAGGGCAAGGCTGGTAGAAATAGGGAACCTTGGATGACTCGGGAGATTGAGGCCCTAGTCAAAAAGAAGAAGGAGGCATATGACATGCATAGGCAGCTGGGATCAAGTGGATCCCTTGAAGAGTATAGAGATTGCCGGAGTAGAGTTAAGAGAGAAATCAGGAGGGCAAAAAGGGGACATGAGATTGCTTTGGCAGATAAGGCAAAGGAGAATCCAAAGAGCTTCTACAAATACATAAAGGGCAAAAGAGTAACTAGGGAGAGAGTAGGGCCTCTTAAGGATCAACAAGGTCATCTATGTGCGGAACCACAAGAGATGGGTGAGATCCTAAATGAATATTTCACATCGGTATTTACGGTTGAGAAAGGCATGGATGTTAGGGAACTTGGGGAAATAAATAGTGATGTCTTGAGGAGTGTACATATTACAGAGAGGGAGGTGCTGGAAGTCTTCATGCACATCAAGGTAGATAAATCTCCGGGACCTGATGAAATGTATCCCAGGACGTTATGGGAGGTTAGGGAGGAAATTGCGGGTCCCCTAGCAGAGATATTTGAATCATCGACAGCTACAGGTGAGGTGCCTGAAGATTGGAGGGTAGCAAATGTTGTGCCTTTGTTTAAGAAGGGCGGCAAGGAAAAGCCTGGGAACTACAGACCGGTGAGCCTAACATCTGTAGTGGGTAAGTTGTTAGAGGGTATTCTGAGAGACAGGATCTACAGGCATTTGGAGAGGCAGGGACTGATTAGGAACAGTCAGCATGGTTTTGTGAGAGGAAAATCATGTCTCACGAATTTGATTGAGTTTTTTGAAGTGGTAACCAAGAAGATAGATGAGGGCTGTGCAGTAGACGTGGTCTACATGGACTTTAGCAAAGCCTTTGACAAGGTACCGCATGGTAGGTTGTTACATAAGGTTAATTCTCACGGGATCCAAGGTGAGGTAGCCAATTGGATACAAAATTGGATTGACGACAGAAGACAGAGGGTGGTTGTAGAGGGTTGTTTTTCAAACTGGAGGCCTGTGACCAGCGGTGTGCCTCAGGGATCGGTGCTGGGTCCGCTGTTATTTGTTATTTATATTAATGATTTGGATGAGAATTTAGGAGTCATGGTTAGTAAGTTTGCAGATGACACCAAGATTGGTGGCATTGTGGACAGTGAAGAAGGTTATCTGGGATTGCAACGGGATCTTGATAAATTGGGCCAGTGGGCCGATGAATGGCAGATGGAGTTTAATTTAGATAAATGTGAGGTGAATGCATTTTGGTAGATCGAATCGGGCCAGGACCTACTCCGTTAATGGTAGGGCGTTGGGGAGAGTTATAGAACAAAGAGATCTGGGAGTACAGGTTCATAGCTCCTTGAAAGTGGAGTCACAGGTGGATAGGGTGGTGAAGAAGGCATTCAGCACGCTTGGTTTCATTGATCAGAACATTGAATACAGGAGTTGGGATGTCTTGTTGAAGTTGTACAAGACATTAGTAAGGCCACACTTGGAATACTGTGTACAGTTCTGGTCACCCTATTATAGAAAGGATATTATTAAACTAGAAAGAGTGCAGAAAAGATTTACTGGGATGCTACCGGGACTTGATGGTTTGACTTATAGGGAGAGGTTGGATAGACTGAGACTTTTTTCCCTGGAGAGTAGGAGGTTGAGGGGTGATCTTATAGAAGTCTATAAAATAATGAGGGGCATAGATAAGGTAGATAGTCAAAATCTTTTCCCAAAGGTAGGGGAGTCTATAACAAGAGGGCATAGATTTAAGGTGAGAGGGGAGAGATACAAAAGGGTCCAGAGGGGCAATTTTTTCACTCAAATGGTGGTGAGTGCCTGGAACGAGCTGCCAGAGGCAGTAGTAGAGGCGGGTACAATTTTGTCTTTTAAAAAGCATTTGGACAGTTACGTGGGTAAGATGGGTATAGAGGGATATGGGCCAAGTGCAGGCAATTGGGACTAGCTTAGTGGTATAAACTGGGCGACATGGACATGTTGGGCCGAAGGGCCTGTTTCCATGTTGTAAACTTCTATGATTCTATGATCCGGTAAGCTTTTTTAACCGCTTCCTCAATCTGTCCTGCCACCTTCAATGATTTGTGCACATATACCTCCAATTCATTACTTCTAAATTGTCAAGCAGAATTCCTAATAACAACAATGAAGTTAGTGAAAATCACTTAGTTATACGCAGTTTGAGTGGAGTAACCGTTAACTCACATATCCGGCAGTGGTGACACAAACTCTGTTCAACAAACTGTTGCTTTACCGTAATCAGCCCTGTGCATGGTTTCCTGCTTCTCATTGCATTTCTAGAATTACACTAGTGCTCTGAAAGATATAATCATTGGGGTTGAATTTTTGCAGAGTTCTCCTGATCGTCCTCTGTAACTTCAGCGGAAGATCTGGCGGAACCTCAGAAAGACGACCCTAAGAAAGTTATTCCTATCAGGTCTAAGTACTTTGTTTTTTGAATTAGGTACTGGAACAAGAAAGAAGTGAAGCAACTGTCACCAACTTATTAACATTTGACCATTTTATGTCCTGACATGCATCTGTTTAAATTGAACAACACCTTGGAACAAATCACCATGGTTGGTCAAACAACAATATAGGCAGAAAGGGATAGGGATGGACTGGCTGCCCCCAAAAAGACACGGCATTCTTTGGGATTCTCACAGAAAAAGGGGACGCCGATAATACAGCGCTATGGAACTATTCACAGGGGCACTCGGGAAATCTCCCGATTTCCCATATGGTCAGTCCACCCTTGGAAAGGGTTTTGCTTTGCTAAATTAATGGTATGAAAGATCATGATTTTGATCCCCGCATCAGACAGTTGCTAAAGGTTTTGGAAGGAGAGAAAACATTAAAGGAAGGTAACACTGTCTCAAGCTGAACCAGAGTGTTCGCAACCTTGGCATTCTATTTGACCAGCTGATTTTCTGATCCCACTTCCTCTCCATCACCAACACCGCCTACTCCCACCTCCGTAATATCACCTTGTCTATATCCCTGTCTAAGCCATCTGTGCTGAAACCATCATTGATGCTTCAGTTCCTCCAGACTGAATTATTCCAATGCTCCCCTGGCCAGCCTCCCATCTTCCACCCTTCATAAGTATGAGCACATCCAAAATTCTGCTGCCCATATCCTAACTTGCATCAAGTCCCGTTCATCCATCACCCCTGTGCTTGCTGATCTACATTGGCTCCCGGTCCACCAACGCCTTGATTTTAAAATTCTCATCCTCATGTTAAAATCCCACCATGGCCTCGGCCCTTCCTATCTTTGTAATCTCCTTCACCTCTACAACTCTGAGAATTCTGTGTTGCTCCAACGTCTGGCCTCTTGTGCATCCCTGACTTCCTTCGCCCCACCACTGGCAGTTGTGCCTTCAGCTGTCTAGGTCCTAAGCTCTGGAATTCCCTCAGGAAATCTCTCTCCTCAAAACCTACCTCTTTGACCAATCTTTTGGTCACCTATCCTAATGTCTCCTCCTTTGGCTCGGTGTCCATTTTTGTCTGATTACACCCTTGTGAAACACCTTGCAACATTTTACAATGTTAAAGACTCTATATAAATGCAAGTTGTTGTTGTTTTTGTGGTAAAGAGCTTAAGAAGCTGTATTAAGAGTGAATGTTGAAAAGTTAATAAAGCTTAAGTGTTTACTCTAAAAGTAGCAAACTTGTAAAGTGTATCACAGTTATCTAACAACTCAAGTATCTGAGAACAGAGAGAGAGAAAAGTAATTATATAACATTAGAGATAACATACAAGCAAGTTAAGTGAAGTTAGGATGAGAAGGTGACTAACCACAGGCTGAGGTGGGAAAAAAAAGAGGACGTTAGCCAGTCTATTAGATGGACAAGGTTGTATGTCTGTACTTACACCAGAAAAGTAGCTTGGTGATTGGGGACATAGAGCATAACTGTTATGCTGTTGTAAAGCAAAGTCTAGCTATCATTGAGGTACTACAATAAACTTAGCCTATCTTTGTGCCTGCAATGATGTAGTCTCTGTCAGCTAATAACATCTACCTAAATACTTTATGTACTCCCCAATGCCTTACTTTGTAACAGCGCTAACTGGTGTTAATATAGATGTGCTAATAAAGTAACGTGTCTGACTTCATCTTTGATGAATATAGAAATGATGAGGGCAATGCGATTGGTGTGTATATGGACTTTCAAAAGGTTTTTGATAAACTGCCACATAACAGGCTTGTCAGCAAAATTGATGCCTATGGAATAAAAGGGGCAGCAGCAGCATGGATACGAAATTGGCAAAGTGACAGGAAACAGAGTAGTGGTGAACAGTTGTTTTTCATGACTGGAGGAAGGTATACAGTGGTGTTCCCCAAGGGTTGGTACTAGGACCACTGTTTTTTTTATATATATATTAATGACTTGGATTTGGGTGTACAGGGCAGAATTTCAAAATTTGCAGATGACACAAAACTTGGAAGTGTAGTAAACAGTGAGAAGGATAGTAATAGACTTCAAGAGGACATAGACAGGCTGGTGGAATGGGCAGATGCAAGGCAGATGAAATTTAATGCAGAGAAGAGCAAAGTGATACGTTTTGGCAGGAAGAATGAGAGGAATGGTACAATTCTAAAGGGGGTGCAGTCATAGGGAGACCTGGAGTTTATATGTGCACAAATCTTTGAAGGTGGCAGGACAGGTTGAGAGCGCAGTTAAAAAAGCATATGGGATCCTGGGCTTTATAAATAGAGGCATAGAGTACAAAAGCAAGGAAATTATGTTGAATCTTTGTAGAACATTGGTTTGGCCACAACTGGAGTATTGTGCCAATTCCGGGCACTGCACTTTAGGAAGGATGTGAAGGCCTTTGAGAGGGTGCAGAAAAGATTTACTAGAATGGTTCCAGGGATGAGGGATTTCAGTTATGTGGATAGACTGGAGAAGCTGGAGTTGTTCTCCTTCGAGCAGAGAAGGTTCAGAGGAGATTTGATAGAAGTGTTCAAAATCATGAAGGGGTTAAAGTAAATAAAGAGAAATTGTTCCCTTTGGTGGAAGGGTCGAGAACCAAAGAATACAGATTTACAATGATTGGCGAAAGAACCAAAAGTGACGTGAGGGAAAACTTGTTTACTGCGAGTAGTTATGATCTGGAATGTGCTGCCTGAAAAGATGGTGGAAGCAGATTCAATCGTGGCTTTCAAAAAGGAATTGGATAAATACTTGGGAAAAAAATTGCAGGGCCATGGGGTAAAAGCTGGGGAATGGGACTAACTGGATTGCTCTTATGAAGAGCCGGGACAGGCTCGGTGGGCCGAATGACCTCCTTTTGTGCCATAACTATTCTATGATTCCAATCACCTCCCTCAGTAGCATACTGCTGATTGGATTGGCTTGAGTTACTGTTAATATAGTTTGGGACTGGGTAACGCAGCTTCCGACCACATATCCACTCCGTCACCAAGACCACCTACTTCCACCTCCATAACATCACCCATCACCACCCCTGCCTCAGCTCATCTGCTGCTGAGACCCTCATCCATGCTTTTGTTACCTCTGGACTGGGCTATTCCAATGCTCTCCTGGCCTCCATCTTCCACCCTCCATAAACTTGAACTCATCCAAAACTCTGCTGCCCATATCCTAACTCACACCAAGTCCCATTCTCCCATCACCCTTCTACTCACTGACCTACATTGGTTCCCGGTTCGGTATTGCCTCGATTTTATAATTCTCATCCTTGTTTTCAAATCCCTCCATGGCCTCGTCCCTCCCCATCTCTGTAACCTCCTCCAGCCCTACAACCCTCCGAGATCTCTGCTCCTCCATTTCTAGCCTCTTGTGCATCCCTGATTTCCATCGTTCCACCATTGGCGGCCGTGCATTCAGCTGCCTAGGCCTTAAGCTGTGGAATTCCTTCCCTAAACCTCTCTGCTTCTCTCTCCTCCATTAAGACTCCTTAAACCTACCTCTTATCTCTCCTAATACCTCCTTATGTGGCTCAGTATCAAATTTTGTTTGATAACGCTCTTGTGAACAGCCTTGGGACATTTGACTACATTAAAAGGTGCTATATAAATACAAGTTGTTGTTGTAAATCTCCATCCCAATTCCCTGATATGGATTATAGAAAAGGGGGTAAAAGAGTCGTCTAACACCCCTTGGTGAATATTCCTTACATAATTTATGGTTTTACCATTCCCAGCATTCTTACTTTTTATAAATTTTGTTTAAATATAAATAAAATAAAAATGTTCAAACTCAGGAAAAATGCCCCCTTAACTCACCTGCAGTACCCTTGCTTTTATTTTTGTTCATGGATTTTTATGCTTTTGAATAAAGAAATATTAAAAACCATGAAGATCCATCAAACGCAGGGTTAAAATTCCAAAGTAACCACCCGCAAAGAGATGTTTTTATATGCAAAGATCATTCGGTGCCTTTTTCAAAATTTAAATGTTGCCATCTCAATTTTTTAAAAATGACTCCAGGTTCATCAGTGGTTGTGGAGTGGAGGAACAAATCAGGTTTATTTGGTGAGTATTTGAGCCTCAGAGAACAGGAAGGTCCCATGGATCAATTTTCATTGCAAGTCGAGTTAGCTGATCTCAGTCAAGGTACCAATAGGAACACTATAAATGGTCATAGTAGCCCAAGTTAATAAGGGGAAAATCATCCACGATTGCCACTCCTGACCACTATTCAGTGGTGAGTACTGAAAGTGTGCATGTGTATAGCAGGTGAGTACAGGATTGAGCTCAGTTGTGATGCCTTCCATGGAAACTGCTAGTCAAGACTGTCAAAGCTCACTTATAAATAATAATCATTTGGGTGAGGTGTGAGAGGGTGATCAGCAAGCACCCACCTTCTGCCTCTTGGGAATAGATTGGGAGCTAAATTGCTACCATTGCAGCTCATCTGTAAAGAGACCTTTTCAACAGGCAGAACTAAGGCCAGTCTCCAGGAGATAAACAATTGGCTAGAATTTTCTAAAAACTTGTGCCATAGTAATGTTCACCCTATTGTGACTACAATTTTAAAATAACTGCCCAGAAAATTAAATCCCTTGTTGACCCCACAGAGATGTGATGGGTATGTGATGAGCAGAAAGCAGCAAGAATCGCAAATGCATTTAAATGGCCTCCATGGAAACTGCATAAATATGAAAATAGATTGTCTCACCCAACCCCAACATTAACATTGTGATTTTCCCCTCTGATCACAAAATCTGTCTTTCAACCCACTTTCACCAAGAGAGGAGAGGAGGGTGGGTGGCACTGGGCCAGGGCTGATTTTCTTCAGTACAGCTTCCTCCTCCACAGAGAAGACAATCGGCTCTAGCTCAGTGCCACCCACCCCTTCCTCCTCCTCCTCCCCCTTCCCCCCCCCTCATCTCTTCCCCCACATCCCCCTCTCTGCCCCACTGTGAAAAAAATGAACTCGGACCCATTACACACCCCTCCCACTGAGAAAATCAGCCCCGACCCAGACATCATCCACCAGATGTCCTTCAAATGCAAAATTTGCTTAATAAAAAAAGGTCAGTCACTGATATGGATCCTGAAATCACAAATAATTTTCTAATCTCTAATTCACCCTAGGAATTTGCAAGAAGCTACAAAATGAGATTCCCGCAAGTTATATTTGAGTAGTGCCCTCAAAGCGATGGTTAGGTTAGCTGCTAAATGCCACAACTATGCTTTAATTCCAGACCAACGAGCAATGTGAAGGAGACCTGCTAGTATTTCAAAGATATAAACACTTTCCATAAGTATAACCATATACTTTATTTACTTCATGTACATCACCTGGGAAGTCAAAAAAAAAATCTGAAAACAGCAATTTTATATTCCCAGCTGTGTGGGAACAATATTCAACATGATGGGATTATGCTACAGTAAAAATGTGTTTTCATACTTTTCATTGCAATAACATTCGAGTCAGATCACAAAGTTTTTGGTGTGCGTACCAAGTTGCTATTTCACAGCAGCTTATGGAAGAAGTAGTTTCTAAAGACTTAACTTCAAACAACCTTTACAAATAACAACAAAATAGGTCTACTAAAATTGTAAATTATATATATTACCAGTCTAATTTTGTGCTTTTACTGCCTGTGAGGAATGATTACACAGCCATCAGGACTTACTGTTTTCTTTTCAGATCAAAAAATTGTATTTTTAAAAAACTAGCAGGTATGGAAAAAAAGATTTGAAGCAGGGTTTTGGGAAGAACAAGCCAGTGGGATTCATTTTGGATTGCTTTAGCAAAAAGCTGGCACTGACATTATAGGCAGGGATTAGGGCAAGCACCAAACATGCTTGACATCAGCAGCACGAGTCCCGGGTGAATGGACTCCTTCAATGCTATATGGCTCTATGCCATTTGGAATGTCTGCTCTTAAAAGTACAGTTCCGTTGCTGAAGTTTGACCCCCATCACAACAACATAAGAAATTCTGTTCCAGTAAATCTTCATTGTAAAACTTTTTGTGTTTTATGTTGGGGTAAAGACGACCAAAGTTTTTAAAATCAGCACTTTCCAAAAATCATTTCAATCCTGACTGCTTGGCAAGTTAAACAGCAATAAAATAGAACAGGTATTGTACAAATTGAAAAGTTATACAATAGGATTTTAACCATTTTGTAATTTTATAAACAGAACCTTGAGGTACACATTGGAAATTAATACATAAAATGTTTATATACAAAAATTAAATGATGCACTATTCAAGCAATGACTAAATTGTCAAAAATCCATTTCATAATTATGAAAGTTTTTTTCTCCCCGAGTTTTACCTGAAATCCTAAAAACAAAGCTCAATGCCAAAGCCAGTTCCGTTACGGATACATCACATCTGTTCCGTCCTACTTCTGCCCTGTGTAATTAAGTAACTCTAATATTTTATACATTTTGCCCACAATCCTATACATTTACATAATATAAATAAAACCCGTATTTTGTATTTAGCACAGCTACTGAAACTATTCTAAAGAAGCAACACTGCATCAAACAGCAAATACTCATTTTAATCAGAAGCTTCATTTAGGCTGGAGTTTAATTCATTTGGATATAAATTAAACAATTTACCTCAGTTATCAAATATTACGACTTCTAAAATGAACTGGCTGATTTCAGTGCTATAGAACTATTGCTTTTATTGAACATACTTACGTACAGAGCCAGTAGATGGACTGTCTTTGCACCCAGCTCACAGAGGTTGAGTGCCACCTCAATCCCAAGAGGCTGTCATGGACACAGAGCAGCCAGCACCTCACATACTCCTACCATTGGAGAAGGAAGCTCTAGGTCAGGTTGTAAAGCATTTTTATTATTTGTCACCACCATGGGGAAGCAGCGGGATGCTAAACATCAGACACATATACATATACATTTAGGGAAATAAAATTTGGCAGCATTGAAGTTATATTGTGTCCAGAGAATATTCTTGTTCCAGTATTGGCCAATATAGCAGTAGATGATAGCAATGTTATCACTGGCAGTTGAGTAAATGCAATGTAAGTGAAGTGTATTTGTTAATAGTATCATGAAGATATAGAGTGGTTAATGCAATAACTGGATGGAGTACTTAGCAGAATTTTTTGTCAATTAAAGTCTGGCATATGCCTCCAGGGTAGACTAAGGTGCTTCAGTAACTGGGTCTTTTCCTTACTGCTGTTGGTGGTCTTCCATCATGGGACACTGAATATTGATGCTGGATGACAAAAGTTGTGGACCATGCAGTCGCCTGCAATAATCCTGGAGACTTTAGACAGGCTATATTGTGGAATCTCTCTGTCGAGGCATCTGAAACACTGCTTTATCATGCCTGTTCTCTGTACGGTGATGATTCATGTGCACCTCATTGCACCTGTGCTCAGAGATGATTGCAGCTTTTACAGAAGTGTCACAAATCAAGGCTACAAGGCCGTGGTCTCCTGGGAGTCAATTTTACACCTTTTTTGTGGATCAAATAATGGGGTATAGTATAGCCTTAAAATAAAGGAATCATGACTGCTGTCCGGAAAACAGGGATCCTGCTTTGATAGTCACAGCAACAGATGAAAAATGACAGACAGGGAAAGATATACTTGACATCAAGGCAGCATTTGACCGAGTGTGGCACCAAGGAGCCCTAGTAAAATTGAAATCAATGGGAATCAGGGGGAAAACTCTCCAGTGGCTGGAGTCATACCTAGCACAAAGGAAGATGGTCGTGGTTGTTGGAGGCCAATCATCTCAGCCCCAGGACATTGCTGCAGGAGTTCCTCAGGGCAGTGTCCTAGGCCCAACCATCTTCAGCTGCTTCATCAATGACCTTCCCTCCATCATAAGGTCAGAAATGGGGATGTTCGCTGATGACTGCACAGTGTTCAGTTCCATTCGCAACCCCTCAAATAACGAAGCAGTCCGAGCCCGCATGCAGCAAGACCTGGACAACATCCAGGCTTGGGCTCATAAGTGGCAAGTAACATTCGTGCCAGATAAGTGCCAGGCAATGACCATCTCCAACAAGAGAGAGTCTAACCACCTCCCCTTGACATTCAACGGCATTACCATTGCCGAATCCCCCACCATCAACATCCTGGGGGTCACCATTGACCAGAAACTTAACTGGACCAGCCATATAAATACTGTGGCTACGAGAGCAGGTCAGAGGCCGGGTATTCTGCGGCGAGTGACTCACCTCCTGACTCCCCAAAGCCTTTCCACCATCTACAAGGCACAAGTCAGGAGTGTGATGGAATACTCTCCACTTGCTTGGATGAGTGCAGCTCCAACACTCAAGAAGTTCAACACCATCCAAGATAAAGCAGCCCGCTTGATTGGCACCCCATCCACCACCCTAAACATTCACTCCCTTCACCACCGGTGCACTGTGGCTGCAATGTGTACCATCCACAGGATGCACTGCAGCAACTCGCCAAGGCTTCTTTGACAGCATCTCCCAAACCCGCGACCTCTACCACCTAGAAGGACAAGAGCAGCAGGCACATGGGAACAACACCACCTGCACGTTCCCCTCCAAGTCACACACCATCCCGACTTGGAAATATATCGCCGTTCCTTCATTGTCGCTGGGTCAAAATCCTGGAACTCCCTTCCTAACAGCACTGTGGGAGAACCGTCACCACACGGACTGCAGCGGTTCAAGAAGGCGGCTCACCACCACCTTCTCTAGGGCAATTAGGGATGGGCAATAAATGCTGGCCTTGCCAGCGATGCCCACATCCCGTGAACAAATAAAAAAATATATACTGGTCATTCCTGCCTGTCCCATACCATCGTGATGTCTTGTGCATCACAATATGTATACTCTCCACCCACCCAGAGCCATGCAATCTTCTGGGTGAGACAAAAAAAGTTTAAAAACCCAGCTCAATTGGGGGGAGGGGGGGGACTGGAAAATACCTCTCCAACCCTCTTAGGCGATTAAAAGCTTGTCAAGACCACTCTGGCCCTGATTAATGTTACCAGGTACCCACCTCTTGTACAAATAGTATATTGATGAAGTGTTAGCTCTCCTGGTTCATGAATGTTCAGAAAGAAAATAATGTGCATGGAAAAAGATCTGGGGGTCCTGCTAGACAATAAATTGAAGTTATTACAACAATGCTCAGCAACAATGAGTGAAGCAAATCAGATCTAGTGATGTATTAAAAGGTCAATATTGAGCCAAAAGTGAGGTGATCCTGCCACTTTGTAAATCATTGGTGCGTCTGCACTTAGAATATGCTGTACAGTTCTGGTCGTCACAGTACAAAAAGGATATTGCAGTTATTGAAAGGCTATGGAAGAGAGCAACCAGAATGATTGAGGGGATGGAAGAACTAGATTATAAGGAGCGATTATGTAAATTGGGCATGATTGCACTGGAAAAAGAGGGGGCTAAGAAGTGATATGATTGCTGTTTTTAGGATTCTAAAGGGACTAGATAATGTAGAGCATCACAAACTATTTCAACCTTGTCCAGAACAGTAGAATCATGACCCGTGCTTGAAGGGGGGGGGGGGGAAATTCTAAACTAATTTGCAGAAACAATACTTCAGTGAGCGAGTGGTCAATCTATAGAACAGGCTCCTCTAGGGCGACAGAGGAAGCAGTTAGTATTGATTCATGCATATATAAATTAGATAGATTTCTTTCAGAAAATAAAGTTTTGGGATACAGTATAGCATTAATTTGAGATATAACGTGGTAAGTGTAGCATGCTTGGGAGGAAAAAGATGACTTTGGACTAATGGTTCCCAAAGCTCTCTACTGCTGGGATTTTCCTCGCATGACTGGGCCTGTTGTTGACTAATGAATAGAGGTTGATTGCTATGATTAATCAACAACTCTATTAGCATTGTATCATGCAACTACCAGAATGGACCTTGGCCTTTTTTTGTCTAGCAATTCCTATGTTCCTATTGTGTACAGGAGTGCATAGGGCCACATGGGCCCCACTAATGATACTCTGGACTTTGGGGGATCTAGAAATTTGGAAAAATGGAGTGCCTTATCATGCAGTTGCCAATAGCGCATGGGGAACAATGATAAAGTTGCTAGCTTTGGCAAACAATGTATCGCTCACTGACATAATAAATCTATATACCATAGAATAGAAGCCTCAATGGAACCTGAGGCATACAAAATTAGAGCTATACTGACCTTGACAGTCATTAGCAGTGCTTCATCTGGTGAAGATTGGCTAGAAGTCAGTTTGCAACATGTGGCAGCATTCAGTCATAACCTCTTCTGTGATGTGCAGCCAATGGAAACACAGATCATCAGAAAAAAAAAATCAAGGTATCTGCAACTCTGCCTGTAAATACTATTGGAAGGGTAATGGTGGGTAACTGTAGTCCTCCTCTGGTGCATCATACCTGTCTAGCATTGTTCCCTCCATTCTTCCTCCATAAATACAGAGGGATTCCCAGTTTCTAGGTACAACTGAAAAAATGGCAGTCAAAACCTATGGCACAAAACCTTTTCAATCACTAAAACAAAAGCAAAATACTGCGGATGCTGGAAATTGGAAGTGAAAACAGAAAATGCTAGAAAAAACTCAACAGGTCAGGCAGCATCTGTAGAGAGGGAAACAGAGTTAACGTTTCAGGTCGATGAACTTTCGTCAGAACTGGTCATCAATCTGAAAAGTTAACTCTTTCTCTCTCCACAGATGCTGTCTGACCTGCTGAATTTTTTTTCCAGCATTTTCTGTTTTTCTTTTCAATCACTAAGCAGGTGAAAAGAATGCTGGCAGAAAAGTCTGCAAAAAAAAACTTGAAACACAGACTATTAATTACATGATGTCTGTCAATTTAAATGACTTACACTTTCCAACACCAAACTTAGCAACCCTGGACACCTATATTTTATATCAACAAAATTTAAAGAGTGAATTTTCCACAATCTAAACAGGAAATTGTGTTGACATCTAAATGACATCATAGTTGGCCTGTTTTGGGAAGGAGCTTCCCGTGTCCAACACCTGCCTGACCAGAAATATGCATGATTCGCATTATGAACGGAGACCGATTATATGAATTTTTCATCCAAACTTCTGGCAAATTTAGCCTCATTCATTCCCAGGAAAATCTATCCTGTGGCATCTTGGGCACTTTCAATAAGGCTCAAAAGAACAACAGGTGTAGTGAAGCTCATCTGATGAAGCAACATTTTTCTAACAACAAACAGAATAGATAAAGCAATAATTACAAGGCATAACTGTATAGCAACCAGAAAGATATACAAAAACAAAATGATCTTGTATGGAATTTTTGAAAGTCCCAGAATACCACTATTATTCTTTATCCTCTCATTATGAAACATTGTTTCAATTGTTGAGTTGCTGTTGATTACAGGGGCTGAAGAAGGATCATCCATTGTTGTATAGCTATTGGTCTTCGTAGAGGTGTCTTCACTAGTGAAGAGCAAAGAATCTGTGGCTCCCTGAATGGATGCATCTGTCGCATTCCATGTTTGCGGTATTTCCGATTGTGCCACACACTCAGAATGATGCTGGTCTGTTGTACCATTGGTTGTTTGAAGATAAGTCTCCATTTTTGAGGTATTATTTGTAGGGGAGGTGGAATCAGCTGTGAGCTGTGTTGTTTTGGTGACTGGGCTTGTCAAAGTAACAGAATGCACAGAAAAATTGCAGCTCAGTTGGTTATCATGCAATGTTAGAATAGGTTGGTCATAAAAATCAACTGGAGTTTTACAAATTATTTCATTGGGCTTATTTACCTTCATCTGGTTTTTGGAAGTCCAATTTTTCAGATAAGAAATCCAACAATCACAGTTCCAAGGATTATTATACAAATGAACTTCCTTTATACTTGGTAAAAAATCAAGACAGTCCCTGTGGGACATTTTGCAACCTGTTCTTGTCTAGTAGAATGTAATTCAGGTTATGCAAGTTGTTAAAAATGTTTCCAGAAAGAGAGTAAAGTTGGTTGGAATACAGTGAAAGGTGCTGCAGTTGTTGAAGGTTACTAAATACATCCTCACTTAAAGTAGAAAGATGGTTTTCCTGAAGATAAAGATATCGTAGGTCATTAAGCCCACTAAAAGTATTCTTTGAGAGGATGGCAATTCTGTTTAGGTTCAATGTCAACAATTCTAAATGAGTTAAATTACTGAACACATTATCTGGAAGAGTGACAAGCTGGTTCTTGTACAACAATAATTCCTTCAGTTTTTCCATTTTACCAAATGTGCTGTCTGGAAGTTGCAACAGATCATTAGAATGCATTGACAATTGATTAAGATTGGGCAAGTTATGAAAAATTCTTGGTGGCAGTTCAACCAACCTATTTTTGTATATTAATAATTTGTCCAAGTTCTGCAGTTGAGAAAAGGCATCACTAGAAAGATTTGTAATATAATTAATATGGAGTAAAAGTTCAGTGAGATTTAATAGTTTATCAAAGAAGCCTGAAGGAATATCAGTAAGTCTATTTTCATATAGTCTAAGAACTTGAAGATTTCCTAGCTTGTCAAATATCTTTGCAGGAAGAACACTGATTATGTTTACCCCTAAATGCAGTTTAGTAAGACACCCAAGATGGTCAAAAATGCCACCTGGAAGAGTTTGTAACTTATTTCGATATAAATAAAGTTCTTCCAGGTTTTTGAGGTTATCAAACAGACCTTGGTCTATTTTAGTTAGCTTGTTGCTATTTAAATAAAGTTGCTTAAGATTAACCAGTGTGTCAAGAACTCCAACAGGCAGTACTTCCAACGGACTGTTTGCCACCATGAGTGAATTAAGGTGGTATAGATTATTGAAAGCACCTTCAGAAATATTAGTCAGGAGACTGCTATTCAGCACAAGTTGTTTCAAAAATATTTGACCTGCGAAGCTGTTCTCTTCTATCTTGGTTATCTTTGTGCTTACAATAAACAGAATTGATAAATTTGTTGGTAAAGGTGCAGGTATTTTTGTGAGTATCTTTCCACTTCCAATTCCACAGACAGTGCTAGTAGTAGAGCAATAACATTCCTTGGGACAGCTGAAAGCTTGGTTGAGTATCTGCAAACTCACAAAGATATACAAGCATTGTGCTGTAGCCATTTCACCTGCAAATTGAATGGACACAATAATGTTCCTGTATGAATGTCTCAGAAAACAAGATAAAATAAGATGAACTTACTGTACCTATGCAGAATTGTAATGACAAGTTATGTGCTGAACTCAAACATTTGAACATTCTCCCTTAACGAATTAAAGAGGCTAAAGGTTACCAAAGCAAAAAGGTGAATATATAATACAAGAGAAAATCTAAACTTTGGTCAATTTAAATTTGGGTACATTAAAAAATGTGGATGCCACAAAACTTCCCTCTACAAATATAAAATACATGTTTTTTCTGCTCCTAGCAAAAAAGTTTACTTCTATTATTGATAATGGTTAGTTGTTCAAATTGTAATCTAATGGAGAATTTTTATCTAAGTCCTGAAAGTCCAGCTGGTGGAGGGTGTTCCCCTTAATGGCAGGCTAAATGATGGTAAACACCCATTTCCAGGGACCTAGTTAAGTCAGGGGTGGATGAAGTTTGACTAACCCATGTAGATTAAATAACAGTATCTATCCAATTCGTTTGGGACAGGGTGGATCGGTCTGTATTAGCCTCAGTTTTTAAAATTCTTAGAAACAAAATTTTGGAACTTTCCAAATTTAAACTTTTTATGTTCCTCCATCACAATAAAGGATTATTTCCCCCCCCCCCCCCCCACCCCACAACATTGCTTGCATTTTTCAAAAATATGTCACCCAACTTTTTTTTTGGTAACCATTTATTGTATTACTGATAAATCCTGGCCATTTTGATGAACCCGAATACAGATTGGAGATTTCCCTACAATGGCTCAGTTGGGTAAATGTAGTGTCTACTGTGTAACTGAGCTACACAGCTAGGGAATGAATTTAAAATGCATCTGCATTACATTCTATCTACCATTCCTTATTGCAGCCATTTAATTTGTACAGGTCACTTTGAATGATATCAATCTCCGCTACACTGGTCACATGGTGTATTTTCAGCAAACTTTATATTACTCCACTACGAAAGGAAAATGAATGTCTTACCTTCACTGTAAATAGGTCCAGCTCAGAGAAGAGTAAGCGTGTAATAAATGGCTGTTCTTAAACAAGCAATTTAAGGCAATCCAAGACAATGACTTTGTAATTTTCAAAAGGATGTGTGGCTTTAGCACTCATGATAAAGAAGTAGGCAGGAAGCCCTGCTACCATGTGATACAAGTGGCAAGAATTTGCTATGCACAATATAATAAACAATTTTGTACCGACTCAAGGTATTTTTTAAAATATACTCATTATATTGATATATGGATGATGATATAGTTGGCTCAATTTATGTATTAATGGTTCTTGTCTACTTGCATGTGCATATTGGCTGCCACTCCAACATAAGCTCTTCTGCCTCTCACACTGAAGCATTTTTATGCCACTACCACAAATTCCTACCTCTCCTCTCTCCAGTATCTCTCTCTCTTTTCCCTAACTTACTGTATCATTCCACTCTCTATTTTCCTACTCATCCATCACTATTCCCCCAGTGTACTCCTATCCTGCCACTGTTCAGGCTTTTATCTCTTTTGCACTGGTTTGTGACCTCCAACTTGCCTCATTCCCCTTTCCCAGCATTTACCCCCTCTGCTGTGCTCCTCAGGGATCAGCCTGACCATTCTCCTTTCAACCCCCATCTCCCCATTCCTCCAGCAACTCTTCCCATCCACCCTTCATTCCTCTCAGTGAATCCTTGGCTGCCCATCATTTCTGAAGCACAAAAAATGCAACCTCTTGTGAACAAGGCCTTCCTCATCCATGGCCTCACTTGGGTAAACACTCCAACATCCTGAGCCTAATCTAATGTGGGTATTACTTTGTAGGTGCCTTTCTCTCAGAGACTACCCTCCCCCAAGCTATACATTCTACCATGTCTCCCACCTAAGGGGTGAGGGCTAACTTAAAAGCATGGTACCTAGTGCAAAGAACAGAAGTAATATCTGATGAAGTACAAAAATCTTAACAATGATTTCCTACCCATACCATTCCCCACTACAACAGCCACCTCTGTGAACTCAAATTTGTGGGACACAGATTAGAGTGCATTTACACTAATACCAACTTGCAGTCTACCAACTGAAACAAAGCCACTGTCCCATTTTGCAGCCAAAACCAATCACTCCAGAATCATCCTGGGGAGCAAAAACTACCCCAAGTTACCTCCACCAACCTCCATGCCCTGCACATTCCACCCACAACTTCAATACTAAATGCAAAGAAATCATGGACTTCTGTTTGTCCACTCCATGTTCTCCTCTTTCCCCATCTATCCATTCATCCAACCCTCCTCCCAAGTCAGTTATCCCCCACACAGATGCTGCAGTTTCACTCCATTGCCCCCAAATTCTCATCAAACTGATTTCTTTCTGTACCATACTACTTACTCCATTGACTGCTTCCTGACCCAGTTTCTCCTTCCTGGAAAAGCTGCTAACAGTGAGTGAGCTGCTTAAGTATAGCTGATCAGTACATCTGTCCTGATCATCCTGGTGGTTGTGTGCTGCCATTTAGGAAGTTGTTTGCAACTGCCTGACAGTCCTTTTGTGCCTAGATCACCTAGTTCCAGGACTTTGCAAATTAACTAGCATTGTGGTTCTGTTATCAGTATTCTTTGTGAATTGAACTTTAAACTGCTATGTACAAGATTTTACTGTGGTCCACTGTGATTTGTATCCTCCAGCCTCAGTTGTTTGATGGCATGTTGCAAAAAGGGGCAAATATTCTCTACATGTTATTGCCCTAAGGATGCAGGAGAGTAAGAATAACATTGGGGAACACTTTTGATGGATGAAGAACAAGCATGTATATAAATGTGGATCCACAGTTCTGATGCCACTGAATTCTCCCACATTTGCTCCCAATGTGACAAACCTGAGAGACTGCATTCACTTGCTCTTCTACCTCCATCCTTGCAGCTTGCACTTGTGCTTTAACAATTGGGTAGCCTTTAGCAAAAAGTACTGCCCCCCACTGGCATCATGGCACAATTTTGCCCTCAAATAAGGGGATACTATTTTTCAGCTTTATAGTGATGCTCAAAAGTAGAAGAGAATTTCAGTACACCTTTAGGAGGTGCCAACTCACCCAATTTTGTGACTCCCAACTAACCAAAGGCCAGCCCATCTCCCTGCACACAGGAACAATATGGAAATGAAGGGGGAAGGGCTTGCTGTTCAAAACTTGTCAAGGTCAACCCTCCCTGCTGTTTGTGTAGATGTGCCTACACCAGAGGTAAATGTAACCCTGATTTTGCAAACCTTAGGGAAACATTTGGAAGATTTTTTTTTTTGCATATATAGATGGCTGTTTTGGTACATCAAAACGTTCTTGCTCTGTAATTATCTCATCTATCTTATCACAGAATAGCAGCCTGCCCTTGTGAACGACACAAAAGAACACAATGATGTACACACGATAACATATCTCATGCCATGTCAGAATTTAAACTTCTGATAAATACAGTTTTTACTTTGCATTTTTTTCTGTCATCAACAAAAACTTACATTTATACAGCACCTTTAACATAGAAAAATGTCAAGATACTTGACCAGGTAATTAAAAAGTGATCAAGTATACAGGGAATCAACACAGCACTGGTTTATCTAATACAGTCCAACACTGGTAAATGCATTACAATGTGCAAATATGGTATACAATTAAGATGAATGCATTGTCTTAGGCAGAGTATTTGGAGAAAAGTAATGGTTCAATAAAAATTTGATTTGTTTAAATGCACTGCTCCCCCTCTCTCTCCCTCCTCCAATGCTAAAATCAAAAAAAATCTAGCAGCTACAGTCATAGATTTGTAAAAAGTTTATTCTTTTGTAATAAACTGTAAGTAGCAGAATTTACAGGATTGAGGTCATGATAAGGATAGCATGGCATCACTTAAGAGCATGCTGCAAGTAAATTAAATAAATGTTAAGTATTTACATACATAAAGGAAAATCTACTACCAAATATTTTATACAACAACAATACAATTAAGGTCTAGGTAAATCAAAATAAATAGAATAAATTACAGGTAGAAAATTTCATATGTATATACAAAATCTTGTAAAAGTTTAAAATGTTCATTTCAAGATGTTAAACAAATTGGAAAAGCTAGAATGTTTTATTTGGCTAAATATTTTCAGATATTATTTGCAATTTGTAGTATTCAGCATGGGATAGATTTGAAGGCATTAAAATGATTACAAATTTAAAAACTGCAGTCCTGCAACTGGCGTATTCCAAAGTAAAACTTTCCCTGAGGGATAAGGTTTGTTTAAACATATAAAATTACAAAAATTATTTTGTACTTAAAATTAAAATGTAATTGACATTTTTCATTGTTTGTAAAATTGTTACTTTTGTAAACCAGTGTATTATTGGCTGTCTTTGCTCCCATTATCCTCCAAACAAACAAAATAGTCTCAATGGTTAACTGCCAACCTACTGCATAGTAGCTATTGTTCTTATTCAATATATATATGTTTTCCAAAATTCTAATATAAAAGAGCAAATTCTTGAATAGAACAGATTCCATTCTGGATGAAGTAGATAGGTATGCAAAATGACAGTCAGTTGCTTCTAAAAATCTTAAGTTCACTTCAAACTGAAAAATTCTATGCCAACACTGCTCCACTAATTACTTACTCTATTTTAAAAATATTTTTAAATGTTTCTGCAGAAGCTAACTGATTAAGAAACTGAATAAAGACAGCAAGTAAGCTTGTTTTTTTAAGTCAGTATTTCACAAAACATTGGTTAAAATATATATTCTAAGTAAAGATATCCAGTTCGATGACCGCTAATATTAAACAGACAAGAGGAAAAGCCTGAAAGTTACAAACTTTGTCTCAAGACTTCTGAAATTAATTCATTTTCTGGAAATGCTTACTGAATATGGAGCACTGAAACTTACAACCACATTACAGATTTATTGATATGGGAAAGAAGAAGAAAGTTAATCTGTCTCTATTTGGGGCAGTAGTTATTCTTCAATGAGTAAGCTAAGATATGAAATCATGAAACATCAGAAGGAGACTTGCCCCTTTCAAAGACTTTCCAGCTAGACCCGCATGGTTTTCTTTTACTGTACATTCAGTGCTTCATCAGTGTTAGCTCTTTTAATCAGAGGGAACATTTTAGCACAGGATTATTTTAATAGACTGATGTTCAAACTACTCAACCTCTGAAAAATTGAACCTCTGAAAAATATACACCAAAAGAAAATTGTTACTATCAGAAAAATATTGTTGCAACTTCACACAGATCGAGCATTTTGGAGCTCTTTCCTTCCTCAACTATATCTTGCCGTAAGTTACTGATATGGGCCAGCTGAGTGTACCCTATTATCTGGCTGGAGTTTTGTTATTCTGATGGCAAGTCACTCTGGATTGGCTCTGTGCCCATGCATGGTACCATCTCCCACTGCAGTGAATGGAACCATTCCAGGATACACACAGCAACAACCCATAACTTAGGTTAAAAAGTGGCAGAGGATGGATGCAGGCCTTAAATGGTGCATCTGAGGGGGGCTGGGCCAATATTCTCTAATAGGTAACATACATATGTAGTTGAGGTGATTACTTTACATGGAAAATACTTCCCACAGACTTTCCTCACTCCCCTTTGACCTATAGGAAAGGAGAAAAACAATGTATTTCACATTGGACCAAATTCTTTTACATATATACAATAATCAAACTTATTTTCATGAAATGAAATGCATTTGCTGTTGAAAACAGACTGCATCAAGTCAAAATTTGAAATTACAGATAAACAAAGTGTATATTTTATAAAATAAATATACAATAAGACACACTCATGCAAAGCTATATTCTGTAGGAAACCTCAGAATACCTATAAGCACAACTGAAACTGTGATGAAAAAAGAGGCAGAGAAATCTCAGATTGGAGGGGGGGTAATTAATGTTGTATGAATCTAAAGTTGAGCAACCCATGTTCGTTCTTCATTGTTATGATTCACACATCATGAATAACTCTCACAATAGTCCCATATAAAAGGAGCTGGAAGAGCATATCTGCCTGGAATCTGTTGTAAAGTTGAGCACAAATCTGATGATCAACAATATTTTAACAAAATTAAGTAGGGCTAATCGAGTAAGCTGCATAAATTCACAAAATTGATGTTTTTGCCCTGCATTTATATGTAGTTAAACAGGCAGAAAATACTGCAGAAGAATGCCTTATTTTTCATCCATCAATCTGAACAAATGATTTTATCATGCCTAATGATAGTACAACAGAATTCACTTTACCAGTGATCTGTCTTGGATTTAGCCCAGCAGAACAGAAATTGGCTCAATAACAGATACTCCTGGTCTTGTCATTAATACAAAAAATTGAAATCTGTACTGTGCAATCTATGTGGATCAGGTCAGAAAGATATAATTTCAATTTCTTGAACTAAATAGAAATCAAGTGCCACTTCAGCTAAGGACCCACAGCATGTACAATGTATAAAAGGAATACCACATTGGTTCTAGCTGAGAAATCTTTTAAATTTCCTCCATTTTTCCTAGTTGCACATCTTACCATATTCACAATATATGGATTAAAACTATGAAAAAATACTTCTTTAATTCCACTGCTGTCAGTCCCTAACAATTTCACACATTGGTTATACACGATCTAGATCCAAACAGATGGGATAATTTAGAAGTGACGACACAATATTCCAAGTGCATATTGACAGTTCTACCTCACATCAAGATAAAAGGCAATTGGAACTTGTGACCTAGTGCTCAATATTCAAAGGACTTACACAGCAATTAAACTATTGCAAACAGCAGAGAACTGCATCAAGCATGATCAGCACAATCTTACTTTTACATGATTGATTTATGACACTTTTGACCACTGAAAGACAAGTAAATATTTAAGAATGATCAATGTGAAATGATTCTGGATTTCTTCAGTTAGAGTAAAAGAGTAATTGAATTATACAGAATCTACAGCTCAGAAACAGGCCATTTGACCCAACTGGTTTATACTCCACATGAGCCTCCCCACACTCTAATTAGCTCTTCCCATCCTGCCCTCCTTATCCCTCTATTCCCTTCTCCCTCATACATCAAGCCTTCCCGTGAATGCATCAGTGCTGTCGGCTTTAACCACCAACAATTTGCATTTATATAGCGCCTTTAATGTAGTAAAATGTCCTAAGGAGCTTCACAGGAGCGTAATCAGACAAAAATTGACACGAGCCAAAGGAGACATTAGGACAGGCGACCAAAAGCTTGGTCAAAGAGGTAGGTTTTAAGGAGTGTCTTAATGGAGAGAGAGGTGGTGAGGTTTAGGGAGGGAATTCCAGAGAATACGTCCCAGACAGCTGAAGGCACAGCCGCCAATGGTGGGGTGAAGGAAGTGGAGGATGGAGAAGAGGTCAGAATTGAAAGAACGACCAGGAGAGCAATGAAATAGTCAAGTCGAATCTGGACTTGGGTATAATTTCAAAGTTTGCAGATGACACAAAACTCAAATGTAGTAAACAATGTGGAGGATAGTAACGAACTTCAGGAGGACTTAGACAGACTGATGAAATGGGAAGACACATGGCAGATGAAATTTAATGCAGAGAAGTGTGAAGTGATACATTTTGGTAGGAAGAATGAGGTGAGGCAATATAAACTAAATGGTACAATTTTAAAGGGAGTACAGGAACAAAGAGACCTGGGGGTGTATATAAACAAATCTTTGAAGGTGGCAGGACAAGTTGAGAAGGCTGTTAAAAAAGCATATGGGATCCTGGGCTTTATTAATAGAGGCACAGAGTACAAAAGCAAGGAAGTTATGCTAAACCTTTACAAAACACTGGTTAGGCCTCAGGTGGAATATTGTGTTCAATTCTGGACACTTCACTTTAGGAAGGATGTCGACTCCTTAAAGAAAATAGAACAGATTTACTAGAATGGTACCAGGGATGAGGGACTTCAGTTATGTGAGGAGACTGGAGAAGCTGGGGTTGTTCTCCTTAGAACAGAGAAAGTTAAGGGGAGATTTGATAGAGGTGTTCAAAATCATGAACGGTTTTGATAATGTAAATAAGAAGAAACTGTTTCCAGTGGCAGACGGTTCGGTAATCAGAGGACACAGATTTAAGGTGATTGACAAAAGAACCAGAGGCGACAAGAGGAAACATTTTTTTTTTAAACGCAGAGAGTTACGATGATCTGGATTGCATTGCCTGAAAGGGTAGTGGAAGCAGATTCAATAACAACTTTCAAAAGGGAATTGGATAAATACTTGAAGGGAAAAAAATTACAGGGCAATGGGGAAACAGCAGGGGAGTGGGACTGATTGGACAACTCTTTCAAAGAGTTGGCACAGGCACGATGGGCCAAATGGTCTCCTTCAGAGCTGTAACATATGATGATACTATGGATGAGGGTTTCAGCAGCAGATGGGCTAAGGCAGGAGCGGAGACAGGTAATATTACAGAGGCGGAAGCTGGTGGTCTTGGTGGTCGAGAGGATATGGGGTCGTAAGTTCAGCTCAGGGTTAAATTGGACACCGAGGTTACAAACAGTCTGGTGCAACCTCAGACAGTGGCGAAGGACAGGGATGGAATTGGTTGCTTGGGAGCGGAATTTGTGGCAGGGCCAAAGGCTAAAGCCACTCCACTCCACGTGGCAGCGAGTTCCACATTCTCACCACCCTCTGTGAAAAGAAATTCCTGGTACATTTTTTATTTGATCTGTTAATGACTATCTTCTATTTATGCCCCATTGTTCTAGATTCAATGACAAGTGGAAAGAGTTTCTTCACATCCACCCTATTGAACCCTTCATAATTTTAAATACCTCTATTAGATCTCTTGTTAGTCTTCTCTTATCCAGATAAAAGAGCCCCAGCCTGCTCAATCTTTCCTGACAGTTGCACCCTCTCAATTCTAGTAACACCCTTGTAAATCTTTTCTGCACTTTCTCCAGTTACTTCTAACCATTGCAATATTCAAAACACATCCACATATATTTTTCCATGCATTGATCATATCGGAGGGCAGGAGGATACATCCAACAAACCACTCCAAGAATAATGCTAAGTTTTCCACTTGCACACTCTTGGCACAGAACCTCACTCACTGGGAGCACATATTGGGAAATTGCATGTGCTCCTTCCTTAATTTTCTGACAATTAAAATTCTTGAATGAAAAATTGTGGACTCCCAGGTGGTAAGTCTCTGTAGTGCGCGAGTGCAAGCACAAAATTTACACTTGAATTCTACAACCATTTACACAGTCACAGATTAAGAAATTTCACTCAACTGCAGCAGAGCCTCATTTATCAAGAATGGAGCAATTCAAAGAAATTGCAGTTCACCTATAGTGTTCTCCAGCATTCTTGCCACAGCTACACTGCATGATGATATTACCACCTTGTGACTTTTCATACTATACCATTGCAAAATTGCAGTACAATGCTGTTGATTTCTGTTTGGCTTCAGTAACAAAACCAAGAAACTTTGGCTTGTGCTGTAACTATTGCATATGAAGCACAACCTATGTTTCTAAAAAAAAAATCAGACAGCCCATTATACTGACTTCCAATTTCTAATTGTAGGAAAATATGGCGTTTCCAATTTGCTCTTTCCTATCCGCAGAAATTAAACTGGCATTCAGAGTTTGGTCAGCTGAGCTGCACACATGCAGTTCACTATGTACAAGGAGGTTTTTCTTCCCTCAAACAGGCCATATGACTTTGATTGCCCTGTGCCAGTATTGTTAAAGCTGTACTCAAATCTGCATTACTTTTAGGGCTGAACACCACAAATTAATGGAAAAATCTGTTTTTGAAAATTCACATGTAGAGTTACTTAAAATATCAAATTTATTTTTGCTTTATCACCTTAACCTTTACTGTTGAAATCATTTTCCAATTGCTTTACTTCCACTTCTAAAATTTATTTTTGAAAAACATGCTTTTGTATAACCTAATCACTGGTATGCCCCTCTTCTCCCCCAAAGAAAAAAAATCAATCCCTTGATAACAAATTCTTCACATTTAGTTTATATAATCTTGACTAACCACCTTTCCCCTTTCCCATCATTGATATATTACACCATGCTGCCAAAATATTGCATTGCTGACTTGAATCAAACTATTTTCTGTTAGGTTATTGTAATTATTTGGCATGCACCATTCTCATTGGGTATTTTTTTTGCTTCTGTGGTTGTTCTGGGCTTTGGAGGCCAATCAGGGTCCACCAACAACTCCTGGGCTAGGTGCATGTATTTGGCCTTTGGTTTTCGGTTACCAGAGCAGAAGAAAAATGATAAGCACCTCTTGCTTTTTCGGTCAAGGGCCTCCTTAAAAAATGCAAAAGAAAAAGTTAAAATTAAGATTCTGATTTAATTAAAATATGTGTTTAAAAAAAAAAAAAGGCTTTACAAATAATACAATAATTGCTCACTTTGTAGTAGCAATCTAAGACTTGCATTAATTTTCATTTCCCTTTTCTGCATGAGACATATGGAAATTAGTGATAAGATAATCGTGCAATACTCTGCAGTCATATTCCTAGGTGATTTAGCTGGTTAGTTTAAGTTAACAAAAAAAGTTAATTTATTTAGCAATTGACCTGTATAAAACATAGACAACCAAGGATGGCCTGATCAATTGGCAGAGACTGCCAGTCTGGCCCTTCAATCAAATCTTGAATTCCACAACATGCAAACATTTGCTATTTCTGTTCAATACCTTTCTTAAAAAAAAAATCTCAGTTCACCAGATGCTTCTACGGCTTTTTCATCTCACATTTTCCAATTATCCATGTTTTGATACTATACCATCACAGAGACACAGACAGTTTCAACTCCATAACCAGCAGGAACATTCAGAGAATGGAGGAGGTAGAACCTCCACTAGCTGAAGAAGCCAATGAGGGGTGGGCATTACAGACATCCTACAACTTACAGCCAAATAAAGTAACAGGCAGCAAGAGTTCAGTGGGCCGACCTCCAAACTGAAGGTAGCTGAACATCAGCACATTATTATGGCCATGCTGCATATTAAATTGGAAGATGGACTGGGGATGTTGGAGATATCGGTCTCAGGAACCTCTGCCACAACTGAATATCCACATCTCAGATAGCTGCCATCTCAGATATCCATAATATTCCAGACCAACAGCTGGCTGAAGTAGAACCAAGTTAACCTGAGGATAAAGCAATACAGTGGTATTGCTCCATATCGCTCTGATTGCTGCTATTTCTGTAATAAGTTCTATTAACCAAAAAGGTCTCCAATTTAGTTCCATAGCCTTAAAGAAAGAATACAATCAACCATAAAGTCTTTGTTCACCTGGCTGAACTATCCTCAGTCAAATTAGGGGCAATTGTGAGGACTGTGCCTTAAATAGGACACCACAGAAGTAGCTTGACCACATTCCTTCTGTTGTCCAGACTGAATGGCAGGAAACGTACCATAGCAAAATGTTGACGACATTTCCCATTCTGATTGTTACTGCCCAATTTCTATCTATATACCATAACCCAGGACCCCATGTGACCTTAACTGGATATCCTGTCTCCTGTACGTTCACTTACGTGCAATTCTTCAATCTTTCAGTAGGTGGAACACTTCAGCATGACAAGGCCTGAATTATTAAGCTGCTTTATTTTACAGACAGCAAAGAATCATAGAGTAATAGTTATAATCAAATCTCAACTTAACTAACTTCAGATTTCTCCTCATGAACAAGAAAAATACATCACGCTATCTCTATTGGTGAGCTCACTTAACTCTTCTGGTCAGCCATCTGGTTTTCTAAGGATGAGTTCCCCCTGACCAGGTCATGCTCCCTTCCCAGACTTAATTGACTGACCTTCACGTGTCCCTTTGTCCTTTTTTCTTCCTGTATTTTCTTCCTATATTCCAAGGAAGTTGGAGGGCTGTCCGTCTGATCGCTATCCGTATTCAGGGATTCACCTGCAGGCCTGTTGATAAAACTAGCTACCTCGTTTTCTTCCCTGGGATGTGGGTCTCGAGAAACCATCTCCTGCTATTTTCAAATGAATGGGGCTATCCTGACAATAAGCCAATTGACTATTATCGTCTCAGTCTAAAGTAGACCATGAGCAGTGACATTCCACACACCAGCCATCTAGCTCCACTACACATCTTCAGTGCCTGGAACATTAATAAATAAACTCCACTTTCTCAGCAGCTGCTGCACATAATCGTAAAGAGAAATTGAAAACTGTGTGTTCAAAACCAAGATGGGTTTAGCTTCAATTCCATGGCAAATGGTCAAAAAAAATCTCAAAACTAGACTCTGACATTGCACCATCAAGCAGTGCCGCTGATGCCATGAACTGTCTGCAGGTGAACAGATAGATAGACCATGGATCGGAGGAGATGGTTTCTTGAAACCCACGCCCCAGGGAAGAAAATGAGGTAGCTAGTTTTATCAACAGGCCTGTAGGTGAATCCCTGAACAGGGGTAGTGATCAGACAGACAGCCCTCCAACTTTCTTGGGATATAGGGGGAAAAAAAAGGATAAAGGGACATCATTTATCCCGATAAAGGGATATCAGTGGTATTGCTATCAGAAATGGCCACCATAGGCACATTTTTACACGGTAAGTAGTAGTAGGTTGTTTGCACAGGAGACAAGCACGAAATTCACACGGCAGGTACATATTTTGCTCAGACACTATAAATTTGTTTACATTACCATCTTTGCCTATGTACTCTCTATAATATTTATTTTCAGGCCCATGGTAAATTTACATAATAGGAAGTTTGATGGAGCAACAAAATGAGAAAAGAAGGCTTAGCTATGAGTGATAAATTATTGTACCGGGTAATTGTAATCTTTCTGATGGTGTTGGGTTATTTTAAAGGGTGCAAATGTACATGTTGCTATTAGCCAGCCCAGTATATGGTATATTCACCTTGGCATGATAGATTCTATTAACTGAATTAGATGGCAAATCAGATTTCCTGAATGCCTTGTTGGCCTTGCTCCTCATCTGAAGGATGAGGCCAGCTGCTACAAAACAAAGTTCAATGTTGCTATGCTGTTTGAGTTTGGTGAGGACTTCATTCCATTAGCACTAACTCTGGGCTGAATTTAAAGGCAACAGGTCTACATGCCCCTTAAGTATGTAGAAACTGTGATTTGGCCCACTTAAGTGGATTACCCCAGTTCCCATCATGAAGTTTAATTAGGAACATAGGAACAGGAGTAAGCCATTTAGTCCCTCGAGCCTGTTCCGCCATTCAATGAGATCATAGCTGATGGCGTTTTTATGACAGTATTATCTACCTGCTTCTGATATTGGAAACTTTTAACTGTCATCCCAAACAGACAAACAGAATAACCCATGCTGTATGGTAGTTTTGCAGTGCTGTTTTATTGCCAGATAAATTCCCACAGCCTCAGCTGTTTACAATCTATATCAATGACTTAGATGAGGGGACCAAGTGTAATGTATCCAAGTTTGCTGACGATACAAAGCTAAATGGGAAAGTAAGCTATGAGGAGAACACAGAGGCGCTGCAAAGGGACATAGACTGGTTAAGTGAGTGGGCAAGAAGGTGGCAGATGGAGTATAATGTGGGGAAATGTGATATTATCCGCTTTGGTAGGAAGAATAGAAACGCAGAATTTTTTTTAATAAAAGGTGAGAGACTAAGAAATGTTAGTAGTCAGAGGAATTTAGGGTCCTCGTACATGAATCACAGAAAGCTAACAAGCAGGTACAGCAAGCAATTAGGAAGGCAAATGGTATGATGGCCTTTCTTGCAGGGGGATTGGAGTACAAGAGTAAGGAAGTCTTGCTCCTATTTCTTATGCTTTGGTGAGACCACACCTGTCGTACTCTGTACAGTTTTGGACTCCTTACCTAAGGAAGGATATACTTGCCTTAGAGGCGACGCAACAAAGGTTCACTAGATTGATTTCTGGGACGAGAGGGTTGTCCTATGAGGAGAGATTGAGTGGAATGGGTCTATATTCTCTGGAGTTCAGAAGAATGAGGTGAGCTCATTGAAATGTATAAAATTCTTAGAAGGTTTGACAGGGTAGATGCTGAGAGTCTAGAAGTAGAGGTCACAGTCTCAGATAAGGGGTCAACCATTTAGCACAGAGATGAGAAAAAAATTTCTTCACTCAGAGTATTGTGAATTGTTGGCATTCTCTACCCCAGAGGGCTGTGGATGCTCTGTTGTTGAGTATATTCAAGACTGAGATCAATGGATATTTGGACACGAAGGGAATCAAGGGATATGGGGACAGGGTGGGAAAATGGAGTTGAGGTAGAAGATCAGCCATGATTTTATTGAATGGCAGAGCAGGCTTGTGGGGCCTAATGGCCTACTCTTGCTCTTATTTCTTCTGTTCTTAAGTGAACAACCTGTTTTACACAATACATAGTGAAAATATGGGAGTTTTTCTTGCAAAAGTTCTTGTGTAATTTTGTGACGAAAGAGATTCCAAAATATAAGTCATAGCAATAATAGTACTAATTTTAGTTTGTTAAAATTTGATATATGTTGAAATCAACAAGTTAATACAAAAACTGAAATATTTGGTCTATATATAGTGATGCAAATAACTTGGACGAAAGCACATTCGTGAAAATGAGTTAACAGGTTTAAATACAAAATAAACATTCAATGTCATTTTCCATTTGAACATGCACGGGATTTTTGTTAAATTAAGTTACCCATGTCTTTTTTTTTAAAAACTCCACTCACATAACAAAACTGAAAAATGCCCTTATTGAGCTTAATAACCACACATAATTTAGCAACTGAAGCACAGGTATATTTTAAATTTCAGTAATAATCCCTTTTTCTGATATACATAGACAGTGTGTATAAACATACATGATCATGATGCAAATTGCAGTTTTTCAACAAAGAACAGCTATAGAAAATGGCCAAAATGAAGGGGCAAAGAAACTAAATGAGTGAATCATTCTACCAATGGAAAACCCAATACAGCAACACTTGAAACTGGTTTACTGAAATCAGTTTTAGATCAGGCATAGTTTTCTTGTCAATATAAGCAAAGTAGTTGAGAGCTATTTATGAAAAAAAATGTAGTGCTTTACTTGTAAGTCAAGCTTAGTCAATTCTATTTTTAAAGAAGTTATGTCCTTCAAATATTGATTAAACAGGTTAATTCTTCCAGGTAGCAATTTAACGAGTAGACCCTCCACCAGTGCAAAAAAAAACATAACAGGAGAAAGAGAGAAAATCAGCAATCATTTTTTTGTTGCACAAGCAATTTGCAGATATTTATTGAATTGTGGCAAAGCTACAAAAAAATTTCAAGTCCAACCTGTTGGTAATTGGCTGTAATGTGATTAATTCCTGGTCCCTCTCTCTTGAATAGAAGCTTCCACAGGATCAAGTCAAGTAGGATAGTCTGTGACATATTACAGTGGGTAGGGAGAATTAAGACTAAAAAAAATTATTAATTTATGCATGCAAGTTATCAATTGTAAAAATCAATTAATTGCAATAGTTTAAAACATTTGGAAAATGCCTGTATTGATTTCTTGGGACTTGAAGTGTGCATCTCAAATCATAGCTATTAAATCTTACATAAGAACATAAGAAATAGGAGCAGGAGTAGGCCATACGGCCCCTTGAACCTGCTCCGCCATTCAATCAGATCATGGCTGATCTTCGACCTCAACTCCACTTTCCCACCCAATCCCCATATCCCTTGATTCCCCTAAAGTCCAAAAATCTATCCATCTCAGCCTTGAATATATTCAATGACTCAGCGTCCACAGCCCTCTCGGGTACAGAATTCCAAAGATTCACAACCCTCAATGAAGAAATTCCTCCTCATCTCAGTCTCAAATGGCCCACCCCTTATCCTATGCGACTCTAGTTCTGGACTCTCTAGCCAGGGAAAACAATCTCTCAGCATCTAACCTGTCAAACCCCCTCATTATCTCATATGTTTCAATCAGATCACCTCTCATTCTTCTAAACTCGAGAGTTATAGGCCCAGTCTCCTCAACCTCTCTTCATAGGACAACCCTCTCATCCCAGGAATTAATCTAGTGAACCTTCGATGCACTGCCTCTAAGGCAAGGATATCCTTCCTTAGATGAGGAGACCAAAACTCTATGCAGTACTCCAGATGAGGTCTCACGAAAGCCCTGTACAACTGTAATAAGACTTCCCTACTCTTATACCCCAATACCCTTGCAATAAAGGTCAACATGCCATTTGCTTTCCTAATTGCCTGCTGTACCTGCATACTAACTTCGTGTGTTTCTTGTACGAGGACACCCAAGTCTCTCTGAACACCAACATTTAATAGTTTCTCACCATTTAAAAAACATTCTGCTTTTCTATTCTTCCTACCAAAGTGAATAACCTTACATAATGAGAAAAAAGGAAGAAATGATAACCAATTGAGGGTATGACAGTTTATAATTTTAAAATTCTAAAAATACTACAACTAGAAGCAATTCAATGATTATCACAGAAATAATGATTGTAGAGGCAAGCTACTTGCAACATTTCATTTAGAAATTATGCTATTTTGGGTTAATCTGCATAAAATTCAGTATGGGACATTTTAAGAAACATAACATCACTTTAAATAGCTATTTAGCTTAAAGGAGAAATAAAATCTAGGGGAAGTACTTTCTTCAAAAGTACTCCCTTCATCTGTGTCTGAAAAAATCTTAACATATTTAGTCAGAAAATATAGTTGTCGCACAGCCTCAGGGAGATTTACCAAAGTAGATCCTCTTCCTTCATCAACTGCGTGGTGACTGAAGTTTGGGGCAGGGTTGTATATATCCCAGAGGAGCTCCATTCACTGCAATGGAGACTAGCACTTCAGACAATCCAGGCATCCAATTTGGAGTTACCCAACCCTGAAAAGCCCTCTGCCAGATGAGCATGCAGCAGTACCAGCCTGTAGTTTACTTTTCTGGGTGTGGGTTGATCTGGACAGGCTATCACGGCCTGTCAAAAGTGGTTTCCTTCAAGGCAGTCAAGGGAGCTGCTTTAGGTTCAAGCAACTTTCCTACAGCTTATGTAACAGAGCAGCCGAGAGGAAAGGTGACACAAAATTAAGTTAAGAAACAACAGAGGTGCCATTACACTACTGGGGGTAGACTATAGGCCACCAACTAGTGGGAGGGATATAGAGGAGCAAATTTGCAGGGAAATTACAGAGATGTGCAAGAACCATAGAGTAGAGATAATGGGGTACATCAACTATCCTAATATAGACTGGGATTGGGATAGTAATAGTGTAAGGGGCAAAGAGGAGGAGGAATTTTTGAAGTGTGTTCAGGAGAACTTTCTTGACCAGTACATTTCTAGCCCAACGACTAAGGAGGCATTGCTGGATCTGGCCCTCGGAAATGAGGTGGGCCAAGTGGAGCAAGGGTCAGTGGGGGAACATTTAGGGAACAGTGATTAGAGTATCATAAGGTTTAGATAAGATATGGAAAAGGACACACAGCAATCTAGAGTAAAAATACTTAATTGGAGGAGGGTTAATTTCAACGGGATGAGAACGGATCTGGCCCGGGTAAATTGGAATCAAAGATTGGCAGGCAAAACTGTAATCGAACAATGGGCGGCCTTTAAAGAGGAGATGGTTCGGTTACAGTCTAGGTACATTCCCACAAGGGGGAAAGATAGAGCAACTGAAAACAGAGCTCCCTGGATGACAAAAGAGGTAGAGAATAAGATGAGGCAGAAAAAAGGGACGTATGACAGATGTCAGGTTGATAATACAAGTGAGAACCAGGCTGAATATAGAAAATTCAGAGGGGAGGCGAGAAAGGAAATAAGAGGGGCAAAGAGAGAATAAGATGAGGCAGAAAAAAGGGACGTATGACAGATGTCAGGTTGATAATACAAGTGAGAACCAGACTGAATATAGAAAGTTCAGAGGGAAGGCGAGAAAGGAAATAAGGGGGGCAAAGAGAGAGTGTGATAATAGACTGGTGCCTAACATAAAAGGACATCCAAAAGTCTTTTATAGGCATGTAAACAGTAAACAGGCCATAAGAGGAGGGGTGAGACCGATTGGGAACCAAAAAGGAGATCTACACACACACAGAGGCAGAGGGCATATCTGAGGTACTAAATGAGTGTTTTGCATCTATCTTTACCAAGGAAGAAGATGGTGGCAAAATCACAGTAAGTGAAGAGGTAGTTGAGATACTGGATGGGCTAAAAATTGATCAAGAGAAGGTACAAGAAAGGCTAGCTGTACTTAAAGTAGATAAATAACCTGGTCCGGATGGGATGCACCCTAGGTTGCTGAGGGAAGTACGGGTGGAAATTGCGGAGGTATTGGCCCAATCATCCTTAGATATGGGGGTGGTGCCAGAGGACTGGAGGATTGCAGATGTTACACCCTTGTTCAAAAAAGGGTGCAAGGATAAACCCAACAACTACAGGCCAGTCAGTTTAACCTCGGTACTGGGGAAACTTTTAGAAACGATAATCTGGGACAAAATTAACAAGTCACTTGGACAAGTGTGGATTAATTAAGGAAAGCCAGCACGGATTTGTTAAAAGCAAATTGTGTTTAACCAACTTGATTGAGTTTTTTGATGAGGTAACAGATGAGGGCAATGCGATTGATGTGCTACATATGGACTTCCAAAAGGTGTTTGATAAAGTGCCGTATAATAGGCTTGTCATCAAAGCTGAAGCCCATGGAATAAAAGGGGGCAGTGGCAGCATGGATACAAAATTGGCGAAGTAATAGGAAACAGAGAGTAGTGGTGAACAGTTGTTTTTCGGACTAGAGGGAGGTATACAGAGGTGTTCCCAAGGGGTCGGTACTAAGACCATTGCTTTTTTTGAAATATATTAATGACTTGGACTTGGGTGTAAAGGGCACAATTTCAAAATTTGCAGATGACACAAAACTTGGAAGTGTAGTGAACAGTAAGGAGGATAGTGATAGACTTCAAGAGGATATAGACAGGCTGGTGGAATGGGCGGACATGTGGCAGATGAAATTCAATGCAGGAAAGTGCAAAGTGATACATTTTGGTCGGGAGAACGAGGAGAGGCAATATAAGCTAAAGGGTACAAGAACAGAGAGATCTGGGGGTACATGTGCACAAATCGTTGAAGGTGGTAGGGCAGGTTGAGAAAACAGTTAAGAAAGCATATGGGATCCTGGGCTTTATATGTAGAGGCATAGAGTACAAAAGCAAGGAGGTTATGATGATCCTTTATAAGACATTGGTTCGGCCATAACTGGAGTATTGTGTCCAGTTCTGGGCACCACACTTTAGGAAGGATGTGAAGGCCTTAGAGAGGGTGCAGAAGAGATATACTAGAATGGTTCCAGGGATGAAGGACTTCAGTTATGTGGATAGACAGGAGAAGCTGGTGTTGTTCTCCTTAGAGCATAGAAGGTTGAGAGGAGATTTGATAGAGGTATTCAAAATCATGAAGGGTCTGGACAGAGTAGATAGAGAGGAACTGTTCCCATTGATGGAGGGATGAAGAACCAGAGGACATAGATTTAAGGTGATTGGCAAAAGAACCAAAGGCGACATGAGAAAACACTTTTTTTCAAAAAACAGCGAGATGTTGTGATTTGGAATGCACTGCCTGAGGTGGTTGTGGAGGCAGATTCAACCGCGGCTTTCAAAACGGAATTGGATAAGTACTTGAAGGGAAAAAATCTGCAAGGCTACGGGGAAAGGGCGGGGGTGTGGGACTGGCTGGATTGCTCTTGCAGGGAGCCGGCACGGACTCAATGGGCCTTTGAGGTTGCTTCAGCTATATTTTCTGACAGGAAACAAATATGAGAACAGATCTGCAGTGGTGAGCAATACTGTTAAGGATGGAAGTTGTACGTGGCAGAAGGAGGAGAGTAAAACACTTTTTTTTTAAAAATAGAAGGATTATGCTGTGTAATTTAACTTAACCATATTGCCTATGAACGAGAATTCCGGTTGCAGTAATTTTTTTTAAAACTACTAACATTTTGTATTCATTACACAAGATGAGAATCCATCTTAGATTAAACCACTTTAAAATTCCTCAAGGATTATAAAAGTTATTAACTTAATTCTTTTGTGGATTTTATTTTTGATTTCTGATTAAATACCGAAATGCAAATAGTGCAGGACCAAGTTAGACTGGCCACCAGCAAGTTGATCTACAAGGCAACACCATTCAAAAAGAAATGTAGTGTCAATAGTCCATTAAATATTTCGACCAATTATTGATCCTAACAATTCTAAACAAGAAAATACAAGCTCAACTGGGAGGCGCCAAATTTTTAAACACACTTTTTCTGTAACATGGACATTGGTGAACGAATAGAAATTAAAAGATTGAATGAAGTCCTGCATTCTTTCAAATGTTTCCCACAAAATGAGGAAAATTGCCAGAATCAATTGTTGTAATGCTAAAATGTAATTATATTTTATAGCCACTTCTCTTCTTTAAAAAATTACTAAACACTCCAGCAAAAGGTTACATTTAAATCTCACAATATGCATAAAGGAATGGTAGAGATGGGATATAGCTTAGGGTTTCAGACAGGGTTTCCTATCCAGATCACTATCCAGTGATATCTGCTAGAAAGTATGTGTGGATAGAATTGAAACCAATTACGATGCCCACCACAGTTGAATAAACTACTTGATGTTTTGGAGGAGAGGAAGGGGAAAGAAGTAGCAAAACAGAATGAAGTTTACTTTTTGCAGGTATACTTTCCCTTAATGTTTAATTGAACTTCAACCTCTATATATAAATTAGGCACAAATTGGAACACAGAAATAGAAATAAGCCATTTGGCCCATCAGGTTGGCCTCCCATGTTGTTAGGTATGGTTACTCTATCTTTTTATTCCCAGTTCCTCCACCCTTTTTCTATATTCCTTAATATTTTTTTACTATCAAGATAAGTATCGCTGTTTAAATACCTCAACTGATTTCTCACCAGTGACCTTCTGGGGCAGTGGATTCCACATACTCACTTTCTCTTTCTGTGAAGAATTTTTTTTTGTATTAACTTTAACTTATTTAGATTGAATTCTAGATTATATCCCCTACTACTAGGGAGAGCAATTCCTCATCCACCATGTCAATTACCTTCATTATTTTAAACACCTCAATCAGATCACCCCTAATCCATGGTAGGTTGTTACATGGTAGGTTGTTACATAAGGTTAAATCTCATGGGATCCAAGGTGAGGTAGCCAATTGGATACAAAATTGGCTTGACGACAGAAGACAGAGGGTGGTTGTAGAGGGTTGTTTTTCAAACTGGATGCCTGTGTCCAGCGGTGTGCCTCAGGGATCGGTGCTGGGTCCGCTGTTATTTGTTATTTATATTAATGATTTGGATGAGAATTTAGGAGGCATGGTTAGTAAGTTTGCAGATGACACCAAGATTGGTGGCATTGTGGACAGTGAAGAAGGTTATCTGGGATTGCAACGGGATCTTGATCAATTGGGCCAGTGGGCCGATGAATGGCAGATGGAGTTTAATTTAGATAAATGTGAGGTGATGCATTTTGGTAGATCGAATCGGGCCAGGACCTACTCCGTTAATGGTAGGGCGTTGGGGAGAGTTATAGAACAAAGATCTAGGAGTACAGATTCATAGCTCCTTGAAAGTGGAGTCACAGGTGGATAGGGTGGTGAAGAAGGCATTCGGCATGCTTGGTTTCATTGGTCAGAACATTGAATGCAGGAGTTGGGATGTCTTGTTGAAGTTGTACAAGACATTAGTAAGGCCACACTTGGAGTACTGTGTACAGTTCTGGTCACCCTATTATAGAAAGGATATTATTAAACTAGAAAGAGTGCAGAAAAGATTTACTAGGATGCTACCGGGACTTGATGGTTTGACTTACAGGGAGAGGTTAGACAGACTGGGACTTTTTTCCCTGGAGAGTAGGAGGTTAAGGGGTGATTTTATAGAAGTCTATAAAATAATGAGGGGCATAGATAAGGTAGATAGTCAAAATCTTTTCCCAAAGGTAGGGGAGTCTATAACGAGGGGGCATAGATTTAAGGTGAGAGGGGAGAGATACAAAAGGGTCCAGAGGGGCAATTTTTTCACTCAAAGGGTGGTGAGTGTCTGGAACGAGCTGCCAGAGGCAGTAGTAGAGGCAGGTACAATTTTGTCTTTTAAAAAGCATTTGGACAGTTACATGGGTAAGATGGGTATAGAGGGATATGGGCCAAGTGCAGGCAATTGGGACTAGCTTAGTGGTATAAACTGGGCGACATGGACATGTTGGGCCGAAGGGCCTGTTTCCATGTTGTAAACTTCTATGATTCTATGATTCTATCTCATTTTAAGGGAATATAACCCAAGTTTTCGCAGTCTCTCATCATAGTTAAGTTCCTTCATTCCACTATCATCCTAGTGAATTGTCAATGGATTTGCTCCAAGGCCAGAATACCCTTTTAAGAGGGGTCACCTAAAGTTAAACATACTGGGGATGAATTTCTGAAGAGGTCCTCCCGCTCATCTGCTGTAACTTTGGCAGTTACTGTGGACGAGCAGGAGAACCCATCTGGAAATTCACTCCCATTCCTCCAAATGAAGTATGACAGTGCTATGCATAACTGCAGTGGTAATTCTTTGCATTTACATTCTATACCTCTTGTGATAAAACATATGACTACTTTTTGATCACTTTTTATAATCAGTGAGCTAGCTTTTAATGATTTCTATACCTGGACTCAAAAATCCCTATGTTCATCTAACCCCTCCCTCTGGTACTTCCCTCCTTAGACTATGTTTCCATCTACCTATTCTTATATCCAAAATGTACTACCTCACACTGTTACATTAAACTGCGTCTATCATTCTTTTGTCCACGCACCTAATTGAAGTCCTTTTGCAATTTTCTGCTTTCTTCTTCACAGTTCATTATACCTACAAGTTTAGTATCAATTGGCAAACTTGGCCCCAACTCCTGGTGAGATATCTGGGATTATAACTTATAAATATTGGTATTTGCGATCTAGGTGACTTGAAACTCAACTGATGCCCAAACCGCTACATTATATCCGCCTTACAAAGCCCCTGGTTTCTATCAGAGCAGTTTGTGTGTCTTGCAAATTGGCCTCTATAAAATGCTGATTCTGACATTGACCTTTCAACACAAATTTTGACCTCTGCAGAGGTTCACTAATTGCTTAGCATACAAGGTACTACAGAAGTCACAAGGTCTTAATACTCTTAATTTTGGTGTTTCATTAAATTATTGCAATTGGCCACTCAGAACATGTGAGGTGCAGAGTATGCTATATGAATTTACTAATTACATCAGTCACAGTAACTCCAATAATTTATCAGTATTATCAAAAACAATTTTAAATTAACAGTAATATCTAAATTACTAAATAAGACATTAAACTAGATATTTTTAAACTATGTTTGTGAAGTCCAAAAACCTTTCTCTACCATTGCCTGTATTAAGATGGAATGTATGGTGTTTTGTTCTAAACTGAGGCAGTGATTAAAATAATGGCCAAGACACTGAACAAGCACATTACAGCAAAAATATAATTACATATTATTTCACAATTAAGTGCACTGAATATTAGGCATGCATATTGCACAAACATCATTAAATACTTATGAACAGATAAAAAATATATTCTCAGAATGATGGTCAATAACTCATTAAGCCAAATGAACAGAACAAATCTCAATTAAAAAAATCCTCAAAAAGGTATTGTTAACACAATCAGGTTTGGGGGGGGGGGATAATTTAAGGTAGCATTTTACCATTTGACAATAGGTTTATATAATGTTAAGTATTGTATAATTGCAACATTTAATTTTTTTTTAAAAGGAGCAAAACTGAAGAAATACTTGAGACTTTTTCCAAACACTTAAAAATGGAAGTATGTACTTGCAAATTCTACTTTCCTCTCAATAATAACTGTTAATTTTTTGAGAGAGAAAATATAAAATATCTGTAGCAAAAGCATGAGATCAAGGTTGGTTGGATTGCTAGCGAGTTCAAAAATTCAGTTTTAGTGAACTAAGTGTCTGGCACATGTGGAAACCAGTCACCATATTTGAAAGTTTCCAAACTTCTCGGATGTCCATAAGTAGTTTCTATTTGCCTAATATGGACACACATTCTCCCACTATAGGGAAATACTCCATTTACCCAAGTCAAGAGAACTTAGGCACAGGTTGACAAGAGCCACAACCTATGGACCCCCAGGCATATTGTAGGGATACCTCTGGAGTTTAATCAGATAAAACCAAGCAACATATCAACAGAGAACACAAGCAAGCTTCCCACTGCCTGTCAGCTAGGACCACTCTACCTATTAAGGTGTTAGTTTGTCAGGGTTGCCGGAGCTGAGTGGAAAAAAAAATCCCAGCAGTGATAGATCTATTCCTCCAGGTCCGAACAATAAGCCAAGCTGGTTGGTTGATCAATCAACTGTGCCCTGCCCTGCTCAGCCACTGAACTACCAATTCTGCCAGATCTACTGCACTCCATCTTTTTTTGTCATCTTTGAGTCAGCTCAACCCTAAAGAAATCATACTCACCTACCCCTACTGCCATAACCCAGTCAAGGAGGATGGAGAAAATTTGAGTGTAAAACCCTGAATTTCCTATCATCTATTTTCCCATCCTCAATCCTACCACTGGAATCTATCAACAACTCTTTTCCGACCACTTTTTATTGAGCTTGAACCAGCTTTTTTTCCTCTTCCCTTTTATGTTACTTGGTGTAACATTTTCCCTTCCTACCTCAAGAACGATAATTTTCTCTCCATAGATTTATTTGTCCCATCTTAAATCAGAGTTCAGATGGCGGTTGCTGTTTAAGAGATAAAACATGGGTCTTTTTGATCCTAGGTTCAAGTTGATTTAAATTACTAATGGCTGTGTCAGCGTAAGTAGCAGAACTTCCTGTATCCTGAATGAGCTAATGTTTTGTGCATTCTGTATGTCTGGAATTTAGTGTAGCAGGTGATTCCCAGCAAACACAAATGTAATTTCTTGTACATTGGATTATAAGAATCCAGTAAAATTCCACTTAAATATGTATATATTTTAACTATTGATTGTGGCTTTTGGGTTCATGAATTGCATTATTATTAGATTCTGACTTGAAAAGAATTGAGTGCTTAAAACCAGGGTGCTGCTGCACCTCTGCTGTTGGAGCAAATGGAGGGCTGACTTTTGACTCTTTGTTTGAGGGAGACTATTCAATTTATCTTATACCACTACCAAAAGTTTTGAAATCACTTTGTTGGCAACCAAAACCCAAGACAAAGTGCAATTAACCCATTACAGAATTGTGTCTAAATATTTGTTTATATTGTACTGCTTGTATTTGGGGAGTTTTTATGCATCATATTTCTATTTAGCCATAAATATATGAGAAAAATTTCATCTATTTACAAAGTGATTGGTAGCATACTATGAGACTAAGTATAACACAGTAGGTAAATTGCTCCAAATAGGATAATTGTTTATCGTTGGGTTTCAGAATTCTGCATAGGGCAGATTATTGCTAAAAATACAGCTTCCAGATCTACTTCAAGAAAGTGCTGTGAATCTGTTTATTGAGAAAACTATTCTTTTTAAATTAGATGAAATTGTAGCTCTCCACTTCTGCCACTTACCTTACAAAATAAGCAATACTCTTACCTCAGCCTTTTTAAATTCTGACTTTACTCTTTTACATTCTAATTATCTTCTTGCTATCAAAATGAATAATGCCATATATAATCATGTATAAGAGAAGACATTTATGTCAGTTTGAGGGTTGAAAGTGGGGGACGGTGTCATTTTATGCCTGGATCATACCTGTAATGCATCAGTATTGGCTGTAATCATGGATTTGGGCTGAGGAACCACTCCCATAATGTTGATATTGGGGTACACTGCACAATCAATAATGCTGGGAATCTAGGGGCAATTGAGATGTTGTCTTGTACACGGATCATCTCATACACAAGCATATATAGTACTCATTTTTATTTCTAGTGCCACCCATTCAGTACGTGGTCAAAGTCTACCATTAAAATCACTAAAATGATGTCAATGCAGATTTGCCACACAATGGAAAGTTCAATAGGGATGCAATCATCTTGAACTTTGCACAATTCTTGTACATGCTTATCCACCTTGTGGTACAGCACCGAGGCAAGAAACACAACACTGGAGAATAGATCTAATGGCTGTTTTGAAGAACTGGAGGTGATGAGAAATGTCCAAAGATATCCCAATTTTAAACAGATTGCTTACTTTGCGCTAACGGAGAAATCAAACAGAAAAAAAATTCATGTTTTTATATACAATTGAATATTATGATTAAGGTATAACATTTTAAATTGCAGTGTTTACTTACCTCTGTTACAAAAGAGACAACTGCATTTATTAGTATTACAATGAGCATTGTAAGCCGCCAATTATAAGGAACACAAACCAGCTGAAAAGCAATACAATTGATTATTCAGTAGCTCTACTTTGCCATCAACCATTTCAATTTACTCTTAACTAATTTCTATTTAAACAAATACATTTTTGGTTAATGGTTGAACCGTTGAGAAATAAATTCTAATCAAAATGCTACCTACTAAATACATTTAGAATTAGACTTACTGTATAAAAACTAAAGAGAGCGACAATGGTGTTGTGATTTACAATGTGTTTTCTTTCTACTCAACGCGATTGTTAACAGTACTTAGGAAATAAAAGGATGACCTAATTTACACCTAGTGTCAGCATTTGGCTCTCCTAGATCACTATATTATGAAACCATAATATAGTTCCCCTTGGTGCTGACATACTCCACTTATACTGCAGATTTGGCAACAGTGGGCTAACTATGCAGGTACAACATTGTATAACACAGTCAGAAGTTGTGAAAAGTCTTAAAGCAGTTGTACATTTGCAACTGCAGTTGGTACAAAGCTCTTCCAGCATCACGTTTATTGTCATGCATTAAAGGTCCATACAGGTGCACATGTGGAAACCACACTGCTCGTCTAGAAAGGTGGATTGAGGTCAGGCTGTTATTCGCATGACAGTACAAATCCAATGGCTTTTTCCACTGGAGGCACCCAGAAAACCTGTGCTTACAGACACCATCAATGGCAGGTACTTTACATTACAGGATTATCGCTGATGAAAATCTTGCCATCAGAGACAGCCCTCTGGGGGCAATACAATGTACAGGACAGATGCAGCTCAGAGCTCTTTCTGGGCTGTGCTCATGCCAAACACAAATCTAATTAGTGTCAATTCCAATGTGTTCTGTGCTGTACACAAACTCATGATGTAAGTTTCCAAATTCACTCACTTATGATCCTTAACAGCCAGAGGACGAATTTCACCATAGACTCAAAATGATTCTAATACTTAAAAAGCACCCTGTCAATAGCACCCAGTCCGGCTGACAATACAAAATGGAACATAATTTTGTTCACCTAGAGAAACAGGTTAATTATGCCATTCAGTGCATAGCACATTGGAGATATATTCTTATAAAGGAGGTTGGCAAAATATAATTACCTTATGGAAGGAAAAGGGAATATTGTGCTAGCTTTAAATGATAATTTCAAGTTGCTTTAAATAATACAGTATTCTCTAACAACTCGACAATTCAGAATTTAAATTGAATTTCATAGCCCTTACCTCAAGAGCCTTATCAATCACCTCAACTGGAAACAGCATTATGAAAAATATAAAGATGTAAAGAAGTATCAATGTGACCACAAAAGGATCTGTTGGAACAAAAAAGATTGCATGTGCTTCAGACGACAACAACAACTTACATTTATATAGAGTCTAACATAGTAAAACGTCCCAAGGTGCTTCACAGGAGTGTAAACAGACAAAAATTGACACTGAGCCACAGAAGGAGTCATCAGAACAAGTGGCTAAAAGCTTGGTCTGAAAGAAGTAGAGCGAGGTAGAGAGGCAAAGAAGTTTAGGGATGGGGATTCTAGAGCTTAGAGCCTGGACAGCTAAAGGCATGGCCTCCAATGGTGGGGCAAAGGAAGTTGGCGATTGAACAAAAGGCCAAAGTTGGAGTAAGACAGAGTTCTTGGCGGGTTTAGGTGGTTAGAGATACGGAGGGGCGAGGCCATGGTTGGATTTGAACACAAGGATGAGAATTTTAAAATCGAGGCAGTGGTGGACCGGGAGCAAATGTAGATCAGTAAGTGCAGGAGTGATGGGTGAATGGGACTTGATGCAAGTTAGGATACGGGAGCAGAGTTTTGGATGAGCTCAAGTTTATGGAGGGTGGAAGATGGGAAGCTGGTCGGGGGAGCATTGGAATCATTAAGTTTGGAGGTAACAAAAGCATGGATGAGGATTTGAGCAGCAGGTGGGCTGAGGCAGAGGTAGAGAGGGGCGATGTTAAGGAGGTGGAAGTAGACAGTATTTGTGATGGAGAGGATATGGGATCGGAAAGCTAGAGAATAGGACGTCGAGGCTGCAAACAGTCTGGTTCGGCCTGAGACAGTAGCCAGGGAGATGGCTGGAATCGGAGGCTAGGGAACGGAGTTTGTGGCAGGGGCTCAAGACAATGGCTTCGGTCTTCCAAATGTTTATGTGGAGGAAATTTTGGCTCATTCAGTATTGTATGTCGTACTAGCAGTCTGACAACTCAGACCATAGGAGGAGTCAAGAGACGTGGTGGTGAGGTAGAGGTGGGTGTCGTGAGCATACGTGTGGAATCTGACGTTATATTTTCAGATGATGTCGCCAAGGGGCAACATATAGATGAGAAATAGGAGGGAGCCAAGGATATATCCTTGGGGGGCTCCAGAGGCAACGGTGTGGGGATGGGAAGAGAAACCATTAAAAGGAGATTTTCTGGTTATGACGGATAGGTAAGAGTAGACAGAAAACAGGAGACAGAAGAAACAGCGCACTCAAAAAACAATGGCATGTCCTGCACTACAAATGCACTTACAGACTGGTTGGCTGAAATTACTCTAAGAAAGGACACAGTGGGGGTGATTTTAAACCCCAAAAACAGGTGGACTGGGTGGGTTGGGGGCGGGTGGGAGTTGAAAACAGTTGTTTTTTGGGTCGCGACCGCAACCCGGCTTTATTTACTGGTTTAATCTCGGCGCAGAAAAAGTCCAAATATTTTGCAGTCGCGACCCAAAAAACAACTGTTTTCAACTCCCACCCGCCCCCAACCCACCCATTCTTGGGGTTTAAAATCTCCCCAGTATGTCAGTTCTGAATGGGTTTGCCATACCACAGCCAGTGACTTTCAATCGAATGGTACTACTGATAGCAGCAGCACTACTGACAATATTGGGCGAGTTGCTGATGCTACACTCAAGACTGACTCTAACTGCAGGTGGTTTAATGACTAGAAATAGTATAACCTGCTATAATTGTCCTGAGGTTTAAGACAAAGATTCAGAGTCTGTTTATAGACATTTGTTAACCTATTCTAATTGGCAATTGAGCATTTCCCTATATCCTCCTCAGATTTCTCCTGAAAACACTGCCAATATTCTAAGCGCCATACCTCAATGAAATGCTAGTCGAGAAACGTGATAAATTGACATTAGAGCTTATAAAGTCCATGAACAATTTTTTCCATTAAAATTCTAACTGTTTATCAAGGGGGTAAAAGTTGGAAGGTATCTCCACCACTTCAGGGTAATAAACTTTGTCTAGAAGGGATGTTTTTTCTCACTCAGCCCTGCAGTACTTGAGAAGAAGCCACTGACAGTTGTTCATAGGTAAATAAGAGACCACCAAAACATAAACATAACAGATCGATCAACTTTTCCCAAGGTGTTTTATTCAGTTCTGCCTAGTCTAGCTCTGAAAAGTATGACAGCAGAGTTCAGCTAGATACAACAGACTGAGGAAATAATCTTGGGATAGACATTGTTGACATTGGGACTAAGAAAGTTGGACATTTTGGGGAAAAATTAATCAAAAAAGCTTGTGATGAGTCTAGAATTTGAGAGAGCTTTAAACTGCAAGGGAAACAATTGCACTTATAAAACCATATTCAAACTTATGGAAAATGTCATACACGATAGCAAATTTCCACAGATGGAAGAAATTAAACATAGAAAGTGTCGCACTTAGTCCCATAGTTTCACCCATTTAGATTTTTGATCGTCAGGCTTACACAGGCGCTCTACTCTTGGCTAACAGGAAGCACAGGGATTCTCTCGTGAACTTAGCTGGGGGAACTTCAACCATTACTTCGTCAAGAGCCATACAAATAATGCAATCAACTTACAGTTTTTATAACTAGGTTGTCGAAATGGTTTTCCTTTAGAAAATACAATGGCCACAATGAGGTATTGAAAGCACGAAATGAAAAACACAGTAATATTTTCATAGTTCCTAATATTCTTCTCATCATGAGGATATGTATTATTGTGCTCCAGTGTTATATTCAGTTTTGATGAACTGCAGGCGCTATAATAAAACAGTAACAAATGTCAATTTCTATTCTAAGCAGCTAAAAAAGAAAATGGAGATTATTGTGTAATGTAATCAAACTGTACAAGTGCTGAGTTTAATGTAGATCATTTCATCAACATGAATTTTTCTGGAGTAATAGAAAGATCAAAGAAATGGTTTATCAAGATACCACACTGAATCTTTTAATTAGATTATTTAATAATCCACCAGAAATTCAAAAATGTTACTGTCTAATATTCCATATATGCTTACAACTAACTTTAAAAGGGAGGCATTTTGTAATACGTGGAATATCCAAGGGTCAACTTCGTTGAGGAAATTAAATCATTTTTTCTGTCTGAACAGGATATGCATAGTCACCTTTGTAACTACTTTATTAATCCAGCAAAACATGATTTTTGTACAGTATTACTCAGTCTTTTCTCACTTATATTATTTGCCATTATCAAGACAGAATCCTAGCAAACAAAACTTAAAATTATTGAAACTTTAAAATTAAGCATTTTTCAGGTCAAGTCTTCCAAAACATTTCACAACCAATTAATTCATTTTGAAGTGTAGTCACTGTTTCGTCGGCAAACACAGCAGCCAAATTGCACAATTAAAAGAAAATAAAGTTACAAAATTTACATTAAAAAAATATCAGCTGCAGTTCCCACTCCAAATTGCCATCCAATGACTCTTGCTGAAAATGCATGCGTGCACAACATTTCTCAAGGACAGGATCCTTGCTTCCCTAGGATGGCAAATAGAATGCTGTTTTTCGCAATCCAAGCTCAAACATGAAGAATGGCAACTAATGCAAGGTACAAGATGGCTGTTGCTGTCTGCAGAACCATATCCGACTAGAAGTTTTTGCCATCAGGTGGGGAGAATTAAGAGAAGAAAAAATAAAAAGGAACAAGAAAAAGTTATTTTAAACTCTTAATTTTGCTCAAAACATTGAACTCCTGCTGGCTCATATACTATTCTGGTAAAACCAGCAATTACGAATCCAATTGAAGAAGTTTGGATCAATCTCTCCTGATGGCTCAGTTACTGAATTCAGTGAATAGCTGACCCCATGCAGACCAGAAGGGAAAAGGTTGATCCCAATCGGTGTTGAATTAGTCAGGGCAGAAATACAAGCTAACAGTTGTTCTGTGTTCCTGGATTAGAGAGGAAAAATCTCCCAGCGGTCCCTCTCCTGATCGCTATCCAATGACTCCAGCTGGGTGTGTACATGAACAATAAACAAGGACAGAATAGAGCTTGGCTGTGATATCCCCACAATCAAGTGGCCTGCTGATAATCACTGCCAAAGCTCACGCATAAAATGGTCACTGGTGCATATGGAATGCAAGCGACCAAGCTGCTGGGTTGCAGTCTTTGAACCTTAATTCACAAATACATCCCTTAGAGAAATGCAACTGTTTTTGAACTTACTCTGAATTTGGTGTCCATACTTCATACCAGGTTTGCTGCTTCACCATAAGGAATCCAGTTGTCTGGAACACAGCGCTGATAAGAATTTGGGACAGTACCGAAAATATCAGTGAAGCAGAGATTAGACCAGATGGTGGTCTCTGTGGAACAAGCTCTTCCCATGCAGCATTCAAACTCACTAAACAATACAGGAAGAATAATAAATTTTCCTCCACTGCTGCCATCAAAACATTTCACAATCAAACGAGAAAGGACATATCACCATTGTTTACAACATATCCCTGTAGAGTACCTTTTCTATACAATTTTTCCCCTATAATGCAAATAGGTCACACAACAATCTTACACAAATACTTTAGCATGCTGTAGGTTGAAACTAACTTCTCCAAAAAGGTTATTTCATCCAAATATGGCATTATTCAACTTATGATAAATCACAACATAATTACAGATGAGGAAGGTCATTCGGCTCATCTTTGATCATCCATCCAAAATGTCTCTAAAGTCCCCAAATTGTCACATCCAAATAGTTCTTAAATGATTCTTGGGTGTTTGCTTCAATTACTCTGTGCGAAACGCCATCAAATGTACTGTTCACTCTGATGCAGAATAACCTTCTGATATCAGTCCTAAATTTGCCTTTTACTAATGTGAACCAATGGTGCCTTGTCTTACTCTTGCAATTTAAGTTAAATTAATTTTCCACATTTATCTTTACTATACCATTTGCTATCTTGTATACCTCCAGATGATTACCTCCCCTGCTTTTCTTCGAATAGTGCCATGGGATCTTTTACATCCACCTGAGAGGGCTAAGGGGCCTCGGTTTAACGTCTCATCCAAAAGGTGGCACCTCCGATAGCGCAGCACTCCCTCAGTACAGCACTGAAGTGTCAGCCTAGAATTTGTGCTCAAGTCTCTGGATTGGGACTTAAACCCACAACCTTCTGACTCAGGTTGTTGCTACCACTAAGCCACTTTAGACAGTAGTTAGAAATCTAATTTCATTTGAAATGTGTCTACCTAAATGAAGAATGCACTGAACAATATTCAGTGACAATTTCTAGTCCAGAACTATTAATGGACATTGTTACCAATACGACAGCAAAATATTTAAATTTACTTCACCCTTCAGTAAAAGATAAAGCTGGTGAATAACACACATCCTTCAAAATATTTGCTACAGTTTTGAGTACTGATTAAAATATTTTCCAAGTTCGGGTCCATTTCACCACACAACACGAACTACTGGAAGGAATGCCACTAAGATGACATATTTTGTTAAAACATGTCTACTCAACATTTGTAGTATACTCACTAGTAAAGACAATGACCAGAATGATAGCCAAGTCAATGAAAAGAAACTGCAAGTCTCCAAGATTACTGAGCATCTATTTGGGGATAGAGAGGGTAGTTATACAATTTAAATTGAAAATTAATGCCAAAGAAAAATACTTGCATGCATACTGAATTTAATGAATTTACATTAACTTTATGCTGGGACTTATCTTAAGCTAAAACAAATACTTACAGAATATAATAAGGTAACACTCAGATATTGGATTATACTGTACAAGGCCATGAACTTGAACACGCAGAATGATGTTAACAAAGCAGCGCGTCCTTCCCTGCTTGACATAAAATAAAGCTTTATCTTCATCTAAATACAGTTAACAAAAAAAAAAAATCAAGAACTCATTTAATTTGGATTCAGTTTTTTAGTTTCAATTACATCTCACTGAAACACAATATTGCCATGCATCACTAAATTCTATGCTACAAGTAAAATCATTTTAATTCTTAGTATATCATCTTGTTTGCCATAGTTAATCAGTAAATTCTATCAGTAGACTCGCAAATTATACTTTGTTAAGCATACCAGAGTGGAGGATGGCATCACTATTGAGGTTTTTGTTGGCAGAGGGGTTCATTTTACATCACAATATGAAACAAAACAAAGTTCCTTGCTATGTGGTGTGACTCAGAGCTAGATTTGTTTTCATTAAACAAAAAAAGGAACTAGAGTGGAGGAAGAAGACAGATACTGAGACTAGATAATGTGGACGTAAGCAGCTACTTGTCTTAAACTGTGAGCACAGAACTAAATGATGTTTGTTAATTTAAAACTCTCAGTAAAGACTAGAAAAAAATTGCTTCCCCTCAGGTTATTGAAAATGTGCAGTAGACTCCCAACAAAATCAGTCGATGCTGCTTAGTTCTTTAAAAAAGACAAAAAAATATATAATGCTGAATAAACATCCGTTTGTGAAAAGATGTGAAATCAAAAAAGGGATAGATCAATTTGATCAAATGCTTAAATGGAACATGGTGGCTTTTGTACAACTCAGGACCGGGAAGAGGACAGGATCATTGCCCATAAAGGGTAGTTAATCAGGATTGAATGGTTCACTTTTAATGCCTTCATGACAACTAGGGATGAACAATAAATACTGCCTTGTCAGTGGCGGAGGGGGAAAGGTGGAGGCAGTCCACAATCAGATGATTATCTGTGCACTTGCTATTTCTCAAAGCTCCAGGACAGCCATCTCAGCACTGACAAAGGTACCTATTTTAACCCTCTTTTTTCTTCCCACAGATGAGCTAAGATGCAGGAAAGCATCTGCTGTGGACGAGGAGGAGGAAGGGGTGGAGGGGAGGGTGAGAGTGTGGGAAAGGGAGGGGGAGCAGCTTCCAGAGGAGATGGAGGGAGAGGCCTCTGGCTTTGTCATGCAGCTTGCGCTAATTGAGCTGCCAAAGAAAAGGCCAATGGAAAGCCAGAGAGCCACACCTCCATTTCTTACTGGGAGTGCACCTCCACTCACCTGCAAATCAACCCCAAGCAGAAACAAAGTCAACCAGTCTCCTCAACCAAGTACCAGTGTGGAGATTACACCAGGCCAAGCAAGCGCTTCATTGCCAGGTGAGCTCCCAGGCATCTGAATCCAGTTTTAGGATAGAGTGAGACTCGGAGGAGGTGGAGGATGCTGCTGCGACCGGCAGAAAGCAGCCATAGACCAGTCACTCAGCAGAGTCCGTTTAACAACAACAACAACTTGCATTTATATAGCGCCTTTCGTGTAGCAAAACATCCGAAGGCAATTAAAAGCTGCAGGCTTGAAGAGGCGCCTGCTGTTGGGGCAAAGGGCCATGAGAACTCTGGGCTCCATCAAGAGCAACATGGAGATCTTTGCAAGTCTGGCCTCCAAATCTGTAGTACTGTTCAGCAACAGCATCGCACAACCGACGCTGCACTTGAAAGAGCCAATCCAGAAGCTGACTGTGCAACTTCTGTTGGCACATCAAAAGGGGGCATGAGGAAAAGGGAGAGACATGAGGACTAATAAACATCAGCCAAAATGGATTCAGAAGGAAAGATCCTGCCTGACCAATCTCTTACTTTATTGAGTTAAGTGACATTCCAAATGGACTGTGGAAAGTTATACATAGATGCACCGCGAATATGAAAAAGCATTTAACAAAGTTCTGCACAAAAGGTTAAGTCAAAGATAGGGAGATTCAGGGTAAAATTTGGGAATAAGAAATAGGCTAAAGGGCGGAAAGTAGTAATTGCTTGTTAGAGGAGTTATGTCAGAGAGGGAAGTATTAAGTGGGGTTCCCCAGAGACCATTTACATTAACAACTTGGATTCAGAAACTGAATGTAAATTTGTCCAATTTGCAAACTAGAAGAGGCAGCCAATTCTGAAAAAGCACCATATGAACAAAATGAATTGGATAAAATGTGTGTGGGCAGAACAATGGCTGATGAAATTCAATAGTTTCAAGTGTAAAGTACTGCACATAGGAAGAAAAAATGGGCAACATAAACATTCCATGAACCATATCAAAATAGCTAAGGATGAAGATGAACGAGATCTAGGAGTTTTAGTAGACTATGCTGAACATATCCAATTACTAAGTATCAGCTGTCAATAAAGCAATAGAATACTAAACCATATAGGCAAAGCAGTAGAGCGTAAGTTAGAGGAAGTCCATATTCAAGCCAAATAGGTTCTTGCCTCTTTTGGGAGACATGATACCGACTTTTAGATTGATGAAAAGGTACAGATAAAATACAGAAGAAAGAAATCCATTAAACAGTATAGGTAAGACAGAGGTAGGAAAGCTATTTGGCTTTGGCAGTGAGCACAGAACTCTAGGAGATAATTATAAAACTGACAAGCCTAAAACAAGATGAGAGTATGTGGCATACACTACCCAAAAAAAAGAGCAATTATCTAACCATGGTTAGATATTCTGGAACTCTTATGGCTAAATAAATAAGTTACCTGATAAGGTTTGGCACACATGCAATATTTGGAGTCTTTGATGTGAATGGAGATGCTACAGAAGCTTCCAATTCAGACAATGAGATGCCAGTATGTGCTCGCTTTAGTGCCTGTAAATCATACATTTGTACTTTAAAACATTGCCCCAAATACGGATAGAAATTTTAGTGATATGAAAACTTTAAAGAACACTTACACCACAGTCATTGGCACCATCGCCGCACATTCCCACGTAGTAGCTGTAAGAGGAATAAGGATTCAAGCCAGATATTAAATATTATTCTTCAGTGGGTAAACTGTATGAGTTTTACCTGTTGTGCAGCACTGCAAATCCTTACACAACTACAACGCAAAGACTTTCAAATTGTTGCTAACCTTTTTTAATTAGGTAATATGCTTTTTGATGGTATTTACATTATTTTTTTTCCATTAAAAGTAATGAAGAGGTTTTTGAAACTATTAATTCTACAAGGAAAGAAAAGCATGATTACTTTTTGCATTTGTGCTCATAAAAATGAGGAAAAAAAAGACATGAACAAAAAGGATAGAAAAGCAATTTAATTCTGAAAAAAGTAACTGACATCATTTTAAAAAATTTGTTCATGGGATGTGGGCATCACTGGCAAGGCCAGCATTTATTGCCAATCCCTAATTGCCCTTGAGAAGGTGGTGGTGAGCCGCCTACTTGAACCGCTGCAGTCCATGTGGTGAAGGTTCTCCCACAGTGCTGTTAGGAAGGGAGTTCCAGGATTTTGACCCAGCTGATGAAGGAACGGCGATATATTTCCAAGTCAGGATAGTGTGAGACTTGGAGGGGAACGTGCAGGTGGTGTTGTTCCCATGCGCCTGCTGCCCTTGTCCTTCTAGCTGATAGAGGTCGCGGGTTTGGGAGGTGCTGTCAAAGCAGCCTTGGCAAGTTGCTGCAGTGCATCCTGTAGATGGTACACACTGCAGCCACGGTGCGCCAGTGGTGAAGGGAGTGAATGGTTAGGGTGGTGGATGAGGTACCAATCAAGCAGATTGCTTTGTCCTGGATGGTGTTGAGCTTCGTGAGTGTTGTTGGAGCTGCACTCATCCAGTCAAGTGGAGAGTATTCCATCACACTCCTTACTTGTACCTTGTAGATGGTGGAAAGGCTTTGGGGAATCAAGAGGTGAGTCACTCGCCACAGAATACCCAGCCTCTGACCTGCTCTTGTAACCACAGTATGTGTGTGGCTGGTCCAATTAAGTTTCTGGTCAATGGTGAATCCCAGGATGTTGATGGTGGAGGATTCGGCGATGGTAATGACATTGAATGTCAAGGGAAGGTGGTTACACTCTCCCTTGTTGGAGATGGTCATTGCCTGGCACAAATGTTACTTGCCACTTATCAGCCCAAGCCTGGATGTTTTCCAGGTCTTGCTGCATGTGGGCACGGACTGCTTCATTATCTGAGGGGTTGTGAATGGAACCGAACACTGTGCAATCATCAGCGAATATCCTCATTTCTGACCTTATGATGGAGGGAAGGTCATTGATGAGGCAGCTGAAGATAGTTGGGCCAAGGACACTGCCCTGAGGAACACCTGCAGCAATGTTCTGGGGCTGAGATGATTGGCCTCCAACAACCTCTACCATCTTCCTTTGTGCTAGGTATGACTCCAGCCACTGGAGAGTTTTCCTTCTGATTCCCATTGACTTCAGTTTTACTAGGACTCCTTGGTGCCACACTCGGTCAAATGCTGCCTTGATGTCAAGGGCAGTCACTCTCACCTCACCTCTGGAATTCAGCTCTTTTGTCCATGTTTGGACCAAGGCTGTAATGAGGTCTGGAACTGAGTGGTCCTGGCGGAACCCAAACTGAGCATTGGTGAGCAGGTTATTGGTGAGTAAGTGCCGCTAGATAGTACTATCGACGATACCTTCCATCACTTTGCTGATGATTGAGAGTAGATTGATGGGGCGGTAATTGGCCGGATTGGATCTGTTCTGCTTTTTGTGGACAGGACATACCTGGGCAATTTTCCACATTGTCGGGTGGATGCCAGTGTTGTAACTGTACTGGAACAGTTTGGCTAGAGGCACGGCTAGTTCTGGAGCGTAAGTCTTCAGCACTACAGCCGGGATGTTGTCAGGGCCCATAGCCTTTGCTGTATCCAGTGCACTCAGCCGTTTCTTGATATCACATGGAGCGAATCAAATTGGCTGAAGACTGGCTTCTGTGATGGTGGGGATATCGGGAGGAGGCCGAGATGGATCATCCACTCAGTACTTCTGGCTGAAGATGAATGCAAACGCTTCAGCCTTGTCTTTTGCACTCACATGCTGGGCTCTGCCATCATTGAGGATGGGGATGTTCACAGAGCCTCCTCCTCCCGTGAGCTGTTTAATTGTCCACCACCAGTCACGACTGGATGTAGCAGGACGCAGAGCTTTGATCTGAGCCACTGGTTGTGGAATCACTTAGCTCTGTCTATAGCATGTTGCTTCTGCTGTTTTGCATGCATGTAGTCCTGTATTGTAGCTTCACCAGGTTGGCACCTCATTTTTAGGGACACCTGGTATGCTCTTCTATATTCCTCATTGAACCAGGGTTGATCCCCTGGCTTGTTGGTAATGGTAGAGTGAGGAATATGCCGGACCATGAGGTTACAGATTGTGCTGGAATACAATTCTGATGGCCCACAGCGCCTCATGGATGCCCAGTTTTGAGCTGCTAGATCTGTTCTGAATCTATCCCATTTAGCTCGGTGGTAGTGCCACACAATACGTTGGATGGTGCCCTCAGTGTGAAGACGGGACTTTGTCTCCACAGGATTATGCGGTGGTCACTCCTACCAATACTGTCATGGACAGATCCATTTGTGACAGGTAGATTGGTGAGGACGAGGTCAAGTAGGTTTTTCCCTTGTGTTGTTTCACTTACCACCTGCCGCACTCCCAGTCTGGCAGCTATGTCCTTCAGGACTCGGCCAGCTTGGTCAGTAGTGGTTCTACCACGCCACTCTTGGTGATGGACATTGAAGTCCCCCACCCAGAGTACATTCTGTGCCCTTGCTTCCTCCAAGTGGTGTTCAACATGGAGGAGGACTGCTTCCTCCAAGTGGTGTTCAACATGGAGGAGGACTGATTCATCAGCTGAGGGAGGGCGGTAGGTGGTAATCACTAAGAGGTTTCCTTGCCCATGTTTGACCTGATGCCATGAGATTTCATGGAGTCCAGAGTCAATGTTGAGGACTCCCAGGGCCACTCCCTCCTGTATACCACTGTACCACCATCTCTGATGGTAATGGAAGAGTCTGGGACGTTGGCTTAACGGTATGATTCTGTGAGTATGGGTATGTCAGGCTGTTGCTTGACAAGTCTATGGGACAGCTCTCCCAATTTTGGCACAAGTCCCCAGGTGTTATTGAGGAGGACTTTGCAGGGTCGACTTTGCCTTTGTCATGTCCGGTGCCTAGTGGTCCGTGCCAGGTTTTATTCTTATAATGACTTTTTGTCATGAAATTGTGCAACTGTGTGGCTTGCTACGCCATTTCAGAGGGCAATTAAGAATCAACCACATTGTTGTGGGTCTGGAGTCACAAACAGCAGGTTTCCTTCCCTAAAGGGCATTAGTGAACCAGATGGGTTTTTACAACAATCCGGTCGTTTCATGGCCACCATTACTGATACTAGGTTTTTTTTATTCCAGATTTTATTTAATTAATTGAATTTAAATTCCCCAGCTGCTGTGGCGGGATTTGAACTCATGACTCCGGATTATTAGTCCAGACCTCTGGATTACTAGTCCAGTAACATAACCACTATGCTACCGTACCCATGAGTTTAATACTAATGTATTAAATGTCCATTGAATTATCAAAACTTCCCCCATCTGCCTAATATTTTCCAAATTGAAAAGAGTGTCATTCAGTACTCACTCTACATTTTGAAATGCTTCTACCAGCTGTGTTTTTTGATCAGGAGCCATACGAGCAAATACCGTGCCATGTAGTACCAACTGAGATAAACAGAAGAACATTTTTAGTTTTGTACGGCCAGCAATATCCTTAGCTAAAATTATTCAGAAAACATCAGTTGTCAGCTACTAACTTTTGAAAGCAGATCCTGAAAATGCTCAGTTACAACAGAAAAGGATTTGCCATCCATTGCAAAGTGGTAATGGTTCATCTGATGGAGGCCATCTCCAGAGCCCTCATTTTCCATTTTAATATCGATAACCTGGAAAGGAAAAGTAATTCAGAACGAACATAACATTAATGACATATTTTTATTTAAATAAAACTTACAGTAATATATTTACCTACTCTGTCGCGTTAACAATAAAATACTTCCAGCTTGTTAGTCAGAACGCCATTTGGTCCATCATGTCTGTGCTCGTACTAGCTCTTTGAAAGGAGCTATCCACACTAATTCCACATCCCTGCCGTTTCCCTATCTTCTTTTGTATTCTTCCTTTTGAACTATTTATCTAATTCCCTTTTAAGTTATGTTATAGCCACTTATGATAAAAACATTCCATGTTCCAATAACCTTCTGTGTAGAGTTTTCTTCAAACTTACCTCTTCATTCGTCTATTCGTAATCCTGTGTCCATAACCCCTGGTTAGTGATTCAGCAACCCATGGAAACAATTACTCCTTACCTTCTAAAAACCTTTCATTATACTGGAAATTTCTGATAGATCACCCCTTAACTTTCTCGTCTCCACCAGAAAGTCTTTCTTCATAACTATAAAGCTTTCTTTCCAGCATCGTTATAACTCAGGAGGCTGCCATTGGCATCGCTGGCTCTTTGCTAGAGTAATCCAAAACTAATCCCACTATCCCACGCTCTTTCCATTACCCGGTATTATTTGATGCTTCAAACCTTTATCCAATTTTCCCTTAAAAGATATAAAAGTCTGCCTCAACCATCCCCCGTGGCATTGCATTCCATGCTCCAACAACCCTCTGTGTAAAAGAAATTTCTCCTCACTCAGTGACACTTTTAAGTTAATGACCCCTCATCACTCACTCCTGAAACAAAGAAAATACTCTTTCCCTATCACACTATCAAAACTCTTCATAATTTTTAAAAACCTTTATTAAAATCTCCATTTAACCTTCTTTCCTCCAGTGGAAATAGTCCCATCATCTCAAGCCTCTCCTCAGAATTATAATTTCCCATTCCTAGTATCATCCTGTTCAACTGTATGCGACGCATGCTCTATGGCTTTAATGTCCTTTCTCTAATGGGGCCAAAACTATACACAATACTGTTAACCATTGCCTAAGCTATGTTTTGTATAAATTGATCATTACTTCTTGTATTCGATGATCTATTTATAAAACTCAAACTTCTGGTGGCCTTTTTATGGCTTTTCCTGCCTGCATTCACACATTCAGGGTATTATGCATTTGAACCCCTAGGGGTCTCTGTTCATTCACATTCTTCAGTGTATTTCCAGTGAGTGTATTATCCCATTCCTTGTTTTTGCCTAAATTGTATTGAGCCACATTACATTGCAACTGCCACCTGCCTGCCCATTCTACCACCTTACGTCGTGTGTGTGTGTGTGTGTGTGTGTGTGTGTGTGTGTGTGTGTCCGTCTATATATATATATATATATATATATATACATACATACATACATAGGGAGAACAAAAGTGAATCTAGCACTAAACCCTGGGATACAAAATTTCTCCAGATTGAGCAACACCCATTTAATTCTAATTCTGTTTCCTGTCAGCCAATCAACTTTCTATCCCTGCTATTACATTTCCTCTTACACCATATGGCTAAATTTTTCTAAAAAGCCTCTTGTGGGACACCTTGTAGAATAACTTCTGAAAACCCTTATACACTATAACATGCCCAATTTAAATAAACGGTCCTCATAATCCAATCCCTCCATCCTCTCAATTATTCTGGCTTCTCTCTTCTATATCCTTTCAATAGCTGCAATATAGTAAAAACACTATTAAACACTTAATTTGTCAAACACAACTTGCCTTTAACAATTCCATGCTCAACGACTTCAATTAATCCATGTATTTCTAAATGCTCACTAATTTTATCTCAAGGGGATAAATTAATTAAGGCCCATGGTTGGTCGGAAAATGATTGGAGCGATCAGTCTGTGTCCCCAAACATGAGCAAGAGGCACGATCCATATTGGTTAAAAATGGCAAACTGCCAATGCTACTCAGGCAGCTTGCCGATTGGGGAGGGGTCATAAAATTGGGCGTCACAGTCACCATTTAAAGGCAGCCTGCACCTCTTAGAAGGGAGTTGCACTTGGACTGCAGTTAACTGAATTCCAATTGAACAGTCAAAATGGCAAGCAGAGGTAATGCGGGAAGAGCCCCCTGAATTTTCAATGCTGTTCTGGAGGTGCTGGTGGAGGACGTTAGCGGAGGAAGGATGTACTCTTTACACTCAGCGGCAGAAAGGTCTCCAGGGTGGCAGAGCAGGTTAACGGAAGAAGTATTACACCCAGGACCTAGCTGCAATGCAAAAAAAAGTTTAATGATCTGACAAGGGCTGAAGTAAGACTCCTACTTCATAATCTCCTATTACTGTCCGCTTAGCCCCTGCACTCTCAACCTCACATTACTTCCTTCTGCTGCTACTGTCTCACTCTGCACCTGCCACTGTCCTCACAATTACTTCCCTCACACCTGTGCCATCTTTTACACACCATACACAGTATTCTACTCCGACATGCAGATTCTCAAAACATCTCACTGAGCTACAACACTCTTCTTTCTTGCAGGAAAAGATGGCACACAATACAAGGGAACAAGCAAGGACAGGAGAAAGACCACCGTCAATCCTCATTGTTTCCTCAGGCCTTAGAGAGGGTGCAGAAGAGATTTACTAGAATAGTGCCAGGGATGAGGGACTTCAGTTATATGGGGAGATTGAAGAAGCTAGGGTTGTTCTCCTTAGAACAGTGAAGGTTATGGGGAGATTTGAGAGAGGTGTTCAAAATCATGAACGGTTTTGATAGAATAAAGAAGGAGAAACTGTTTCCAGTGGCAGAAGGGTTGGCAACCAGGGGACACAGATTTAAGGTGATCGGCAAAAGAGCCAGAGGTGACATGAGGAAATATTTTTTCACGTAGCAAGTTGTAATGATCTGGAATGCACTGCCTGAAAAGGGTGGTGGAGGCAGATTCAATGGTAACTTTGAAATGGGAATTGGATAAATACTTGAAGGGGAAAAAATTACAGAGCTATGGGGAGAGAGCAGGGGGATTGGACTAATTGGATAGCTCTTTCAAAGAGCGGGCACAGGCATGATGGGCTGAGTGGCCTCGTCTTGCGCTGCACCTACTGTGATGCTATAAATCCACGTATGTCCCTACCAGAAGAAGAGATCATGGATATTTGTGGGCAGGAGGCATGTCAGGAGTATAGTGACTGGCAAAGCTGGAGGATATGTTTCCTTCTTGCTGCTGCTCCTCCTCCAGCAGCTTCAAGTCTTGTCCCCTTTGCATTGCAAAGTTATGTAGCCCCAAAGGCAGCCCAAGCAGCACATCTATCTTCTAAAATTATGGTGAAGACAATCCTCACAAAGACTGCAGCATCTCTTCAAAATCACTCTCCAATACTTGCCAACAGCAAAAAAGCAGCCAAAATAGCCAGAAAAATCACCCAAAAATGCACCAGTAGCCTAAAAAGACTAACCGAAGAAATAACTCAATGGAGGTGAGGACACCTTTACATATCACTGCTGCTGACTGTTCCCACCATGAGTTGCTGGGCGGGCCTAAGAATGAATGAATCAAGCACTGCCACACTTTGCTATCTCAGAAGGGACCGAAAACAGGTGCAGGACCCTTATTTAAATAATCTGATTAGGCCTCCCGCCCTCCTTTCAGGCAGCCGACTGGGATGACCAAAAGTCGCCCGATTCAATGCGGTGGCCATTGAACTTCAGATGCAGACCAGGTGTGGGAGATCGTAATTCGATTTTGGTAAGCTTTTCCCTCATTTTACACCCAAAAAACCGAGCAAAACGAGGTTTAATTTTACCCCTTAAGAGTTTGCTCACAACTGAAACATAGTTAACCTGGTTTATCCTTCTCTCCCTTCTTGAACAAGGATGTTACAATTTCTATTCTCCAGTCCCATAGCACAATTTGCATATTTGCAGAGTGAAAACTTGTATCAAGAGCCTCTGCTATTTCCTCTCTAACTTCTTTCAGTCTATGGTTCATGCCATCAGGGCCCGGTGACTTAACCACCTTGAGTTCTGCTAATTTTTTCAGGACTAATTTATTTTCTACAGTTCATTCTATAACCTCCTCCAGTATACCATATAGGGTTATATTTATTTTTAACCAATGGATCGCATATCTGAAGATTTTCAAACTGATTGGTCGACTCGTGTCCAGTTAAATTAGGCCAGATCCCCATTTATCTCACTGAACCCTTATCTTACTCTTCCATAAATGACCAACATTTGAGTGCAAGCCTATTAATAAATGTTATTAATTTTAGTTCCAGTCTCCAATATAGCAGTAAAATGATTTTATTAGCTCAAGTAATTACATAAAAATAAAAACATATGTAGTTTCAAGAATAATGAGCTATTTACGAGTGTATAAGGTCAACACTATTTCATCTTTATCTAGTGTATGAAATTCAGTTTTCTGAACAGTGAGCAGCCTTTAAGGAGGAGACAGTTCGGGTACAGTCTAGGCACGTTCCCACGAGGCAGAAAGGTAGGGCAACTAAAGCCAGAGCTCCCTGGATGACAAAACAGATAGTGAGTAAGATGAAATGGAGAAAAAGGGTGTATGACAGATGTCAGTTTGATAACACAAGTGAGAACCAGGCAGAATATAGGAAGTTCAGAGGGGAAGTGAAAAAGGAAATAAAAGGGGCAAAGAGAGGATGAGAATAAACATGGAAACATAGAAAATAGGAGCAAGAGTAGGCCATTCGGCCCTGCTCCGCCATTCAAAATGATCATGGCCAATCGTCTGACTCAGTACCCTGTTCCGGCTTTTTCCCCATATCCCTTGATCCCTTTAGCATTAAGAAATATATCTATCTCCTTCTTGAATACATCTAATGACTTAGCCTCCACTGCCTTCTGTGGTAGAGAATTCCACAGGTTCACCACCCTCTGAGTGAAGAAATTTCTCCTCATCTCGGTCCTAAATGGCATACCCTGTATCCTGAGACTGTGACCCCTGGTTCTGGACTCTCGGGAACATCCTCCCTGCATCTTGTCTGTCTGGTCCTGTTGGAATTTTATATGTTTCAATGAGATCACCTCTCTTCTTCTAAACTCTAGTGAATATAGCCCTAGTTGACCCAATCTCTCCTCAGACGTCAGTCCTGCCATCCCAGGAATCAGTCTGGTAAACCTTTGTTGCACTCCCTCCATGGCAAGGACATTCTTCCTCAGATAAGGAGACCAAAACTGCACACAATACTCCAGATGTGGTCTCACCAAGGCCCAGTGTAACTGTAGTAAGACATCCCTGCTCCTGTACTCAAATCCTCTTGCAATGAAGGCCAACATACCATTCGTCTTCCTAACTGCTTGCACTTTATCAAATGCCTTTTGAAAGTCCATATACACCACATCAACTGCATTGCCCTCATCTACCCTCTCTGTTACCTCATCAAAAAACTCTATCAAGTTAGTTAAACATGATTTGCCTTTAATAAATAGACTGGCAGCCAACATAAATGGGAATCCAAAAGTCTTCTACAAGCATGTAAACAGTAAACGGGTAGTAAGAGGAGGGGTGGGGTCGATTTGGGACCATAAAGGAGGTCTACTCGTGGAGGCAGAGGGGATGGCTGAGGTACTAAATGAGTACTTTGCATCTGTCTTTACCAAGGAAGATGATGCTGCCACAGTCTCAGTAAAGGAAGATATAGTTGAGATACTGGATGGTCTAAAAAATGATAAAGAAGAGGTATTAGAAAGGCTAGCTGTACTTAAAGTAGATAAGTCACCCAGTCCAAATGGGATGCACCCTCGGTTGCTGAGGGAAGTAAGGGTGGAAATTGTGGAGGTACTGCCCATAATCTTACAAACATCCTTAGATACGGGGGTGGTGCCAGAGGACTGGAGAACTGCAAATGTTGCACCCTTGTTCAAAAAAGGGTGTAAGTATAAACCCAGCAACTATAGGCCAGTCAGTTTAACCTTAGTGGTGGGGAAACTTTTAGAAAAGATAATCCAGAACCGAATTAACAGTCACTTGGACGAGGGTGGATTGATTAGGGAAAGCCAGCACGGATTTGTTAAAGGCAAATCATGTTTAACTAACCTGATAGAGATTTTTGATGAGGTAACAGAGAGGGTAGGTGAGGGCAATGTAGTTTATGTGGTGTATATGGACTTTCAAAAGGTATTTGATAAAGTGCTGCACGATAGGCTTATCGTCAAGATTGCGGCCCATGGAATAAAGGGGGCAGTAGCAACATGGATACAGAATTGGACAAGTGACAGGAAACGGTTGTTTTTCGGACTGGAGGGAGGTGTACAGTGGTGTTCCCCAGGAGTCAGTGCTGGGACCACTGCTTTTCTTGATATATATTAATGACTTGGACTTGGGTGTACAGGGCACAATTTCCAAGTTTGCAGATGACACAAAACTTGGAAGGGTAGTAAACAGTGAGGAGGACAGTGATAGACTTCAAGAGGATATAGGCAGGCTGGTGGCATGGGCGGACAAGTGACAAATGAAATTTAATTCAGAAAAATGTGAACTGATATGTTTTGGTACGAAGAACGAGGAGAGCTATATAAACTAGAGGGCACAACTCTAAAAAGGATACAGGAACAGAGAGATCTGGGGTGTATGTGCACAAATCGTTGAAGGTGGCAGAGCACGTTGAGAAAGCAGCTAAAAAAGCATATGGGACCCTGGGCTTTATAAATAGAGGCATAGAGTACAAAAGTAAGGAAGTCATGATGGAACTTTATAAAACACTGGTTCGGCCACAACTGGAGTACTGTGTTCAATTTTGGGCACCGCACTTCAGGAAAGATGTGAAGGCCTTAGAAAAGGTGCAGAAGAGATTTACTAGAATGATTCCAGGGATGAGGGACTTTAGTTATGTGGATAGACTGGAGATGCAGGGGTTGTTCTCCTTGGAACAGCAATGGTTGCGAGGAGATTTGATAGAGGTATTTAAAATCATGAAAGATCTAGACAGAGTAGATAGAGAAAAGCTGTTCCCATTGGCGGAAGGGTCAAGGACCAGAGAACATAGATTTAAGGTGATTGGCAAAAGAACCAAAGGTGACACGAGGATGGTGACATGATCTGGAATGCACTGCCTGAGAGGGTGGTGGAGGCAGGTTCAATCATGGCCTTCAAAAGGGAACTGGACGAATACTTGAAAGGAAAAAATTTGTAGGGCTACGGGGAAAGGGCGTGGGAGTGGGACTAGCTGGATTGCTCTTGCATAGAACCGGCGTGGACTTGATGGGCCGAATGGCCTCCTTCTGTGCTGATTCTGTGTTAGACTAAAATGAAGCATCAGAGTTACTCAATAGTACAAACTGCATGAATTTTCTTTTATAATCTGCTAGACTGCTTACTGGTAAACCTACAGTAATGATACAACAAAAAGGACCATAATCCCTTCTGTATACATCACAGGCACAGAACTTGGAATCTGAAGTACTTATCAAAATTACAAGCAACCCTTGAGCTTTCACATATCTAAAGGGAACAGGACACATGGGCCTATGTGGCGTAAAGCACACAGATTGCTCTAGCTGAATTTCACATTGCCTAAAAGCAGTCAATCAAAAAATTACTATTAGTTCACCCTCTCTTGAAAAGTTATGCCAGAAAAAGGACAACTCCACCCCCCTCTGGTAGTTACTCATTCCTTTTTTCTTTTTTCACTGTGAGATTAAATATAGTTCTATATTTTGTTACTTTTTGTTTTGCACTGTCGCCCAGATGTATCAGCTGAAATTGTCTAATCACAACCATCTCCAGGATTGTCCTGCATCCTAAACCAATCCATTAACAATTTGACCAAAACTCATCATAATATAAAATGGAATATTCTTCTGCGAAAAACAAATTTTGTCACTATTTTAATCCACTGAAAATCCTCCACTTGTTTGCAAACACATCTTGAGTATACCCTTTTTTTTATTCGTTCATGGGATGTGGGCGTCGCTGGCGAGGCCAGCGTTTATTGCCCATCCCTAATTGCCCTCGAGAAGGTGGTGGTGAGCCGCCTTCTTGAACCGCTGCAGTCCGTGTGGTGACGGTTCTCCCACAGTGCTGTTAGGAAGGGAGTTCCAGGATTTTGACCCAGCGACAATGAAGGAACGCCAATATATTTCGAAGTCGGGATGGTGTGTGACTTGGAGGGGAACGTGCAGGTGGTGTTGTTCCCATGCGCCTGCTGCTCTTGTCCTTCCAGGTGGTAGAGGTCGCGGGTTTGGGAGGTGCTGTCGAAGAAGCCTTGGCGAGTTGCTGCAGTGCATCCTGTGGATGGTGCACACTGCAGCCACAGTGCGCCGGTGGTGAAGGGAGTGAATGTTTAGGGTGGTGGATGGGGTGCCAATCAAGCGGGCTGCTTTATCTTGGATGGTGTCGAGCTTCTTGAGTGTTGTTGGAGCTGCACTCATCCAGGCAAGTGGAGAGTATTCCATCACACTCCTGACTTGTGCCTTGTAGATGGTGGAAAGGCTTTGGGGAGTCAGGAGGTGAGTCACTCGCCGCAGAATATCCAGCCTCTGACCTGCTCTCGTAGCCACAGTATTTATATGGCTGGTCCAGTTAAGTTTCTGGTCAATGGTGACCCCCAGGATGTTGATGGTGGGGGATTCGGCGATGGTAATGCCGTTGAATGTCAAGGGGAGGTGGTTAGACTCTCTCTTGTTGGAGATGGTCATTGCCTGGCACAAATGTTACTTGCCACTTATCAGCCCAAGCCTGGATGTTTTCCAGGTCTTGCTGCATGCGGGCTCGGACTGCTTCATTATCTGAGGGGTTGCGAATGGAACTGAACACTGTGCAGTCATCAGCGAACATCCCCATTTCTGACCTTATGATGGAGGGAAGGTCATTGATGAAGCAGCTGAAGATGGTTGGGCCTAGGACACTACCCTGAGGAACTCCTGCAGCAATGCCCTGGGGCTGAGATGATTGGCCTCCAACAACCACTACCATCTTCCTTTGTGCGAGGTATGACTCCAGCCACTGGAGAGTTTTACAGTGTTGGTAGAAGGGATGGGTGGCTTTGGCAAAGCTTCACTGAAATTGGGATTTGAAAGTTAGGATCTCTGTAAATCACATTGCTTAATGTGCTAAAGCATTCACTGAACAAGTAATTACATCATTTTTGTCCCTCCATTAAATTACTCTATACTTATTATATAATTAAATCTATTTCATAAATTTTTGCTCTTCAGCAAAGAATCAAACAGGTGTCATACCTCTGAAGCTGCGCCAGATATATCAAGATGTCTTGAAGCATTATCTGCATACTGCCAATGTATTTTAGCAGCCTGCCCATCTTTTGGAGGTAGTGCTTCTGCAATAATCACTTTATCCTGAGGCAAAATCATCCCAGAGTTTCTAGCTACAGAAACAGCTGTTAACATATTATCCCCTAGTAGGACACAAAGCTTTATTAGTACAGGAATACAAGATAATTAAGTCATATTAACATACAATAGAATCCTTCCTTTTAAAATCAAAGATTAAAATCTACTCCATTTTCATTTCAGATTTAGAAACAGAACCAGATTTTGGTTGGTGTGGTGTTATCTTTTGTTGTATTTTACATCCATTTCTGATTCAAAGTGATGTAACAATACAGGAAAAGACTGAACATTCTTAGTCAGTACCTATCTCAACCCTCATGACACCTGCACAGTACACTTCAATTAGCTTCTATTTTACATATTGAATTAAAACTGTTTCACTCATTCCTTGAATCAATTTGACTAATGTTCACATCTGAAATGCAATCAATTAACTGCAATGAAGTTCCATCTGATCTCACTCACACTGGTGACTCAGACTGTCGCAGGGCATACGTCGGGCTCTCTAATTTTTTATTTTGACCTTGGGCAGGGGCATTCCTTGGGCCACTTTTGCACAACTATTAGCAAACAGTTGCAGAGCAATGTTGACAAAAACCTCAAGTATTTGATGCTGACAGTGTGTATGAAGTGAAGAAGTGTTTTATTGCCCCGTATTGGCATCCCTCGCCTTGAGAGAACAAAGAAATTCAACCAAAAAATTCACAAATAATACCAAACAAAAATGGCCATTTAAAATTTCTTGAAATGTAATGCACAAATATAATGTGCCATAGGTGTCAGGAGATGTTTTAGTTCATGTGACTTCAACATTTCCTAGCCGGTCAAGTGGAAGACAGTTGCTTACCCACAAAGACAACATGGAAGGAAATTTTTAACAAGTCAATCTCTTTTGTTCTGGTGTCTCTTCAAGGAACACTGGTAGAGAAATGGTAATCTGGAAGACCAGGTAATACTACGTGACATTAGGGCGAGGAGGGGAGGAAGGAGTGACACAATAAAATCAAAATACTTCTTGTAGTGGTAATATGAAGAGAACTGCATTACTAAATTCACTAAATAATGTATTGAACTATTTCATGGCTTAAACCTTGACAACAAATACCATGTGGTAACAGAAGTCATGTACTGCAAATGTATTGCAGTTTTAAGACTACCATCTCTCTATTTTCATTAAACTGTATCTATCTATGTGAAATAGGAAAAAGCAGTAAAATTAAGGAAATAGTGCCCACATTGAAAACAAAGAATAAAGATTGAGTGGAAGTAACAAATAATAGAAACTGAAAAGAAACAGTTCAGATCAAGAACTACTGTAAAAGTTGATCTTTTATAATGGTAAATGAAGGGTGGACCATACAGGGTATTGGTACATCTGTTTGTAGACACAGGTTTCACTGAGAGACCAGGAATCAAGCCACAAGGCTTCAACTACAGATCCACCCCTTAAAATACTTCTCTCAAGGAGATCTTTGATTCCATTTCCTCAACTGTGACAGGCATTGCCTCATGTTGTAGGACTCTGCAGTGTCAGGCCATAGTGATATACGGGTTGGCCTCTGCCTCTGTACTCTGCAAGTGACTCATGACACTCCCTCCCCCGTGGTGCTAGGTTTACCAGTTTATACATTCAGCATTTTTCAAGCGACTGAAACTCATTGTACAGTTAGATGAGGGAGACCGTCAAAGAATAAAAATTTTGTCCTTCACCAAAACACAGTTGGTATTCAAAAAGTAGAATGTCCAATTTGTTCAAACTAAAACTAATAGCTTTGTTTACAGGTAGAATAATATACAGAAACAGTGAAGTACTGTAAGGTAGAGAGAGTACTATGCTTAGAAAATATGCATCAGAAAATGCCTGTATCCTGATTCATTTATGGAAGAAACAGCTTGGTCTCACAGACAATTGGCTCCAGGCAACATTTTTAAACTTGGTAAGGAAAGGTGGCTTCCTCTTTTTGCTTGTAGCTATTTTAAATCACTATGAAATCAAATTGAAATTCCCGAATTTCATCGCATCCCTATATGTTAACAAGACGATCTCCCATGGTGTTGCACATGATAAGTCAGAAAATATGATCACTCTTATCTTTCTCTGATGTCTGTTGTTTCTCTCCATCTCTCTTCTTTCCATTCCCCTTCATACCACCCCTCACCCCTATCATTACCCTACCTCTGCCCAACTCAACGCATGCATCCTCTCCTCCCCCTTGTTCAGCTGTCACTCACCCTCATCGCTAACCCTCCAACCACATTCCCCACTTCCAGTCATTCCCCCCAAGGATGGGTGATGAGAGGCCATAGGTTCCCTGACCCTCAGCCAGTTTCATTTTCAAGTTCTGTACATGAAAAGTTCCATAGTGGAGGTTAACAGAAAAGCAATGAACACCTGGAAGTGAATAGAAGGCCAAATCATCACTGCAGGGTTCAGGTGAACAAATTGCGAACGTCTTCAAACTGTTATATGAACCACACATTAAGGTGAAATAAGAATCTAATAAATCAACGTCAAGAAATCTGTTATGTTTTTAGTAATTGTTAGCTTTGGAGTTGGTGAGGACAGCTTCATTATATATTCACTCATTTTTCAGTCAGATATCACAGCAGACAGCCAGAAGAGCTGCACTGAAGCGAAGACCCACTAGCTCAAAATGCTGCAACCTTTTAATCTTTGCAGCAAGCCTCTATTGATTGAGTGGCCAATGCAGGGCTGCTGAGAGAAAGGCTTTTGCTCTTCATGTCTCTGACTTCCGCAATATTGAGCTTCCTGTTGCCATTGGGATGATGGGGGTTAGATCACTTATTTTGTAGCTTGTTGTTTATGGTAGAAGTACCATGCACTTATTATAAAACACAGCACACTGAAAATATAAATGGGATTTTAAGATTCTATAAACCAATTAATAAAATTCTAGCAAGATGTAAAGTATGCATACAATCTTACCTGCAGGAAAAAGGAAGACATTACCTGTAACCATAACTGTGCGAATATTAGCTTTTCTGAGTTCTTCAAGGACTCTAGGTGAATCAGGCTTTAATTTGTTTTGCATAATAATAAGCCCCATGAATTCCATGTTGCTTTCAATGGCATCCCTGTTGAGAGCAAAGTTTTAAGTATTCAATTTCAAGGTGCATTACTGCTACAATGCAAATGCCATGTAAAATGCAGCATCCACAAAAAAGAACAGAAGTTGCCAATAACTCGGAGTACAAAGCTTAAGTATGACGACATAGGAGCATAGGAACAGGAATAGGCCATTTAGCCCCTCAAGCCTGTTCGGCCATTCAACAAGATCATGGCTGATCTGTGACCTAACTCCATACACCATTAGCCCCATATCACTTAGATTTTTGTCAACCAAAGGTATTATCATTCTCAGATTTAAAATTAACAATTGAGCTAGCATCAACTGACGTTTGCAGAAGAGAGTCCAAATTTCTACCACACTTTTCATGTAGAAGTGTTTCCTAACTTCACTCCTGAAAGACCTGACTCTTAGGTGACAAGAACACATTCCGCCATTCTAAATTATGGAAAATGTAAAGCAACAGTTGTAAAAGAAGTAATGTTAAACAGAGGGAGCAAAGAGACCGGTCATTCTGATAAACTTATATTTATTCAGTCAGGCAGAGAGAAACTCCAAATGTTTAATAATTAAATGACTCATTTTATAAAATAACTCATCATTGTAATCAAACTGCATAGCTGACAGATTGCATTACAAATAGCTATTATTTTGTAATTTAATTGCTGTTATTTTATTCATTGAAGAAAAATGCTTTTAGCACTGTAAAACTCTGGAATGAAAATGTATTGAACACATCACTTGTGAAGCAGAGAGTCAATAGCCTAGAACTTCCTGGATCGCACTTAACGTAGAAATTACGCTGGTTTTAGCGCCGATCTCACTGATGGGAACTTACACTTAAATTTCCGGTGAAGCTCATTTGCCTGGGCCGGAATGTAAAAACCGGTGTCAAATAAGCGCAAATTTAGCAGAATTATCTTGTATTCTACCTTCTATCAGCGAAGTGGCTCGACAGAGGCTTAAATTTATGGTTGTTTCAATCATGTCCTAATAAAGTTGATCAAAAACTATACACCTGCATGCTTGTATATTTCCTATAAAATCAAACTTGCTAATAAATTAAACTTTGTTGCTCATTATGTTAGTTTTTGATAAGTGCAACTAATTCAGGAAACCCAAATTGAATTTTTAGATTTGAACTGGATCATGACTTCATACAACCACCTTTATAAATTGTATTGCTGAATATATTTTGATATATACTTGCTCTCCTATCAAATGCATCAATCTCTATTTCAGCAAATTACATGATAACGAAGAAGTGATTCTAAGAATTCTGCTGTTGGGCTTTAGTTATTTACAAAACTTAAGTCAGGTTCCACATTTACGCTGACGACACCCAGCTCTACCACATCACCATTTCCCTCGACCCCTTCACTGTCTCTGATTTGTCACTCTGCTTGTCTAACATCCAGTACTGGATGAGCAAAAATTTCTTCCAACTAAATATTGGGAAGACCGAAGCCATTGCCTTCGGCCCCGCCGCAAACTACGTTCCCTAGCCATCGATTCCATCCATTTCCCTGGCTGCTGTCTGAGACTGAACCAGACCATTCGGAATCCTGGCGTCCTATTTGACCGAGATGAGATTCCGACTACATATCCACTCGACCACCAAGCCCACCCACTTCCACCTCCATAACATCACCCGTCTCCACCCCTGCCTCAGCTTGTCTGCTGCTGAAACCCTCATCCATGCCTTTGTTACCTCTGCACTTGACTATTCCAATGTTCTCCTGGCCAGCCTCCCATCTTCCACCCTCCGTAAACTTGAGCTCATTCAAAACTCTGCTGCCCGTATCCTAACTCGCATCAAGTCCCATTCACCTATCACCCCTATGCTTGCTGACTTATATTGGCTCCCAGTCCAGGAACACCTCAATTTTAAAATTTTCATCCTTGTTTTCAAATCCTTCCATGGCCCCACCCCTCTCTATCTCTGTAACCTCCTGCAGTCCGACAAACCTCCGAGGTCCCTGCGCTCCTCCAATTCTTGCCTCTTGAGCATCCCCAATTTTAAATTGCCCCACCACTGGTGGCCATGCCTTCAGTTGCCTAGGCCCTAAGTTCTGTCATTCCCTCCCTAAACCTCCCTCTCTTCCTTTAAGATGCTCCTTTCAACCTACCTCTTTGACCAAGCTTTTGGTCACCTGTTCTAATATCTCATGTGGCTCGATGTCAAATTTTGGTTGAAAATCGCTCCTGTGAAGTGCCTTGGGACGTTTTACTATGTTAAAGGCACTATATAATTGCGAGTTGTTGTTGTTGTTGTTGTTGAGTAGTAGTAAAATGAAACTTCATAACCAGAGCGCTTTAGAAATTACACATGTGCACTAATACAGTTCTATGGAGAATGTCCTGGATCTTGCAATTTATATATTCAGGTTGAATATTCATGATGGTGAACTAGAAAATGTATTTGAATCTCTCGGGCAGAGACTGCAGTTTCTATTTAACAGTTAAAATTATTGATGTCGAAGAAATAAATATTGTATTTTTGAAGAAGGAAGCATCAATAGTTACAAAAGTATCCTAAAAAAATTAAAACTTCAGACCTGAGAAATGTGGTTACTCCTCCAGTTATACCGATATCGGGTCACTTCAGGCCATGCTGCGCCCAAAATTGTGCATAACGAGTTTTGGCGTAAAACCAGCAGGAATCTGTTACACTTGAATTTCCTCAGGAATAAAGGGCACTCTTGTGCCATAGTTATGCAAAACGCTCCAGGAAATTCCAGGCTTATAATTCAGAAAAGGGGGCGGGGGTGTGGCATATGCCTTTATGATAAAGCTTTGTTGGCACACAGTTCTTGGCTCATTGCTGAATTTCTGTTCTATTTCTATATTTTCTGGCACCCCAAAAAGGACCCCAGGAAGTACAGAATAGCACTATCACCCTGAAACAGTGCACACAGGTTGAGGGCTTTGTACAGGCAAGTTAAAATTAAAATTTTTCATCCTAGGAATCATGATTCCCCAATTAACTGACTGCCAGGGACATTCCCGCAGGTCCCCAGTGACAGCTTCCTGCCACCCAAATTCATGCTCCCGCCCGACAGCCACGGGCGAGATTCCGATCCTGAATATGGAAATTAGGCTCCAAGAGCTAAAATCTCACTGGGCCTTGGCATGTGAGTTTGTCATTTGCCCTGGCCACACCCACGCACCAATCCCACTCCAAGTTAAAATCAAGGCCATTCTGTTCATTTTGAAATGCTGCAGGAGCCAGAAAAATAGTTCTATTACCTGCTGACATTCTGCACTTTGTGCCAAGTTAGTTTAGATCCTAATTTCCTGTGGGCAAGTGCTATGACTCTAAAGCCTTGTTTCGTGTAAATCTTCAACACTTCAGAAAAATGTTTGGGAACTGAAAAAACACAGACATCAAACAAACTATAAAATCAGACAATTTGCAAGTACAATGTAAAAGATAAGCCTGAATACAATCATACCAAATTCCTCTCTCCACCATCTTAACAGAGGTGTTAACCAATTTAAAATAAAATGTGTTAACAGCACCATTAAAATAGGGCAGAGAGGAATTTGATGGAAGCACATTAAGCAATTGTAATGATAACATCACCAACAATAATTTCTACTTTTACAAGTATTAGGAAAATATTCTACCGAAACATTTATTTAAATTTAGGACCACTTACAATACTTCAGCAACAGTTCATGAAAAGAAAATAGAAAATGGCAAATAGTACATACTACTTTACCTGTCTCTGCCTTGCATAGATTAGCAACCATCTCAGGTGCACCTTTTAAGTAGGCATCCATATGTTTTTCACCCAGCACTCTAGTTACAACACTCATCCGTTGCAAAGCAGAAGAAAATGGAAACTGCCGTACAATACCTATTTCATATGATGCCTGCGCAGAAAGAATGTGAGTAAGTATTCAGTACAGCGACAGTTACTGAATAAAAATAGATTTGAGAATCCTGCCAAAGTTGTACTTACAGGGAGATCATACATTTCCTGGAAAAAAAATAGACCTATAGTAAATACATTACATTGCAATTCTCCATTTAAACAACACTATAAAAGAAAGCTGGTTCAATTTTTGTTCCATTGTTGCAGTGAAGAAACACATTCAGAGTATGCTTTATAAAATACTTAACAGTACAAATGCTCAGGCTGCTCTATGTGTGCTTCAAGTCTGAAGTTTTAACGCTGTCAAATGTTTTTTGGACAGTGTTTCTCACGTAAGATCTATCCTACACTTTACAATTAACTAACACAAGGTACATGCAGACATATGGGGTACATTTTAACCTCACGAACAGGAAAGTAAAAATCTTAAAAATGCAAAACCTGACCCCAACCCACTTCCAATTCACCCACTTCCGGTTTTAACGGAGGTGGATTGAGGGGCGGGTGACCAACGTGCTCGCAGATGGCGGGTCGGTAAGTGAAATCTTTTAAGGAGGCTGCGGACCTCCATTTTGACAGTATTTTTTTATTTTTAACTCCTGGGGGCCGGGATTCCCAGGCCTTCTGCTTCACGCCACGCAAGAGGAGGCAAGAAGGCCCGGCTCAGCAGGTAAGTGCCTTTATTGCACTGCTCGTGGGCCAGGAGGAGCAGGAGTGTTTCCTCCAGGCCCAACAAGGTTCCTGCCGCAATCCCCCCACACCACAATCTCTGACCCCCTCCCCACGCTCTCTTCCCGGCCCCCTGTTAAAATTTACCCCTGAAACTCACGTGTCCATCGCTCCCATCCTCATTGATCTACACTAGCTCCTCGTACCTCTACATAACACTTCTAAAATCCTTGTACTTATCTGTACATCCCTTCATTTTCTTGCCTCATCCCATCTCTGAAATCTGCGAGGGGCAGGCGGGTAGAGGGAGAGAAGGTGCTGAAAGAAGGCTGAGAGAGAGAAAGAATGGAAGGGGAGGGAGAGTGAAGTTAGGGTACAGAGAGAGAAGGCAAGGGAGAAAGAAGCCTAGGAGCTGTAGAGTAGAAGGAGATTTCAGAGATGGAGTGAGGCAAGAAAACGAAGGGAGTAATAGATAAGCACAAAGTTTTAGAAGTGTTACATAGGAGTACCAGGAGCTAGTGGAGGAACAATGAGGATGGGAGCAATGGACAAGTGAGGTTTAGTGCTTGACAGGAAACATGCAGCAGAGTTTGGGACAAGATACATGCGTCTAAGTTTTAGTCATGTTGGAGTTTCTGAAGGGTGATGAATGGGAGGCCAGCAAGGACACCACTCGAACAGATGATGAAGGTGGTGACAGCCATGGATAAGTATCTGAGCAATGGAAGGGCTGCCATAGAGGCAGAGATGAGTAATGTTGCAGAAGTGAAAGTAATTGGTCTTGGTGATAAGACAGAATTTGTGATTTAAAGCTCAGCTCAGGATTGAACAGGTCGCAGAGACTATGGACAGTTTCATTAAGTGTGAGAGTGCAGCTGGGAAGGGAGATGGATTCAGTGACAACGGAACAGAGTTTGCAGTGGGGGCCAAAAATAATGGCGCTGCTGTTCACTATGTCAAGCTGTTTAGGTCCCTTATTTGCAGATGCAAAAAGCTTAACACCTGTTTGGAGACCCGCCATAATGGAGACCTAGGAGGCCATTTAGTGCTCGAAAAACGAGCGCTGCTTGGCCGAATTTCTATGCCTATATTTTCTATACTTCAAAAAAAAACTGTAGACTTTTTTTTAAAAATTGAGAACTGAATAAATAAAAATCACTACTATAAACAGAGATTTATAGGACTGGAAAAGACAACTGTGGACCATCTGGCCAGTCATAGTTACGGTCAATTAAAGTTGCCTTAAAAAAAATGCACCATTTCATGATCCATTACTGCCTCGGGTTCAAGGAGAAGCTGTTTTGAAGGTCGAACTACAGTGGGCATAATTTGATTATGTAAAGCAGTCTCTTCTTCAGTTGCTTCCTCAAGAACCTTTAACAGAAAACATAAACAGTATTAAGGTTATGAAACCTTGTCAATGCTATTTCTAAAATGGATGCATGAAATTACCATGCCTAAATATTGTGACTAAATGAACTCACTTTTTCATCCTAATTAATATCAACAATGTCCATTCTAAAACTATAAAACAAATAGGTCATAAAAAGTCAAAGACCTTTTTTGATACTTGATAACAAAATATCAAGCTCCTCTTCAGCAACTTTGCGCAATAAACACTTATTACAGTTCAAAATATTTTAAACCACTCATTTTGCTATTAAGCCAGACCTTGCAGTTTGTAGTCTGTTATGCTTAGTTATTGAATAGTAAGACTCACCCAACCAGTTTCTTCAAACATCTTTAAATCCAATGGGTCACCAGACAATTTCCCATCAATTTTAGTAAGTGTGTGGCAGGTTGCCATGCAAGCCACAAACTGTGACTTCACCAAGCTCTCCTTACAAATGCTTTGCTCCGATGGCAAAAAACTAAGTATGAAACAAAAAATGCTTCAAATTTCTTCCTTCATTTTTCAATTGCATCAATATGGAAAATAATAAGATTTCACAATGAAACTGAAGTCAATTTTCAGTATCCAGTAGAAAATTGCAAAAATGGCTATAACCAATCCATAAGCAAGTTACCCTCAACTGTGTTTGTTACTAACTAAATTAGACTAAAGTAATGCTGCAGTCCTATTAAAACACTGAATATTGATGGGTAGTGAAAAATCTCTTCAGTCTCAATCTAACCATCTCAACAAAACTGCACCAAATATCTATTATTCAAATCCAACATTTCGCTGCATTTTTAAAATGTTTTTATCCTTAATTTTACCCTGACAAAACTCCCAGCTATTTGAGAATCACATCCAGTGAGTTCATTTCCAAAGTTGGCATCTATTTCAAGCATTAAGGATGCTGAACATACCCACCTAATAATGTTCTTGCTTTCTCTTAGCAGAGTGCAAGGGAACATAAGAAATAGGAGCAGGAGTAGGCCATAAGGCTCCTCGAGCCTGCTCCGCCATTCAATTAGATCAAGGCTGATCTTCGACCTCAACTCCACTCTCCCACCTGATCCCCATATCCCTTGATTCCCCTAGAGTCCAAAAATCTATCTATCTCAGCCTTGAACATATTCAGCGACTCAGCATCCACAGCCCTCTGGAGTAGAGAATTCCAAAAGACTTCCAAAGAAGGAAAAGTGCTACCTAGCATTCCGCAAATTAGCAGATTGAGTAGAGAGACTAAACTCACAAGTGGAGCACCAATCCTCTTAGGGCCAAAGAGAGACTGTGAAGTCTCAAAAACTATTTTAAAAATGTATGCTCCTGCGAATGCTGTGCACAACTGCTAGCATCCTAGCTTTTATTCACAAGCAACAGACCACCGTTTATAGGTCCATTTCACTCACAAAATTCATCAGAAGCTCACATAATCTATACGTACACCATTGCATTAAGATTTTTTGTATTTTAAAGAGCCTAAATATCACGGGTACAATTGTTATGTTTCAGACCTATTATCTTCCACTCTTTGAATGCCCCAAATGCCCAGGCCATCTTCAGTAAGTGTTCCAGTCTAAAGCCAAAAAAAAATAAAACTTTTAGAAATTGAAAAGACATTTAACAAAAACTTGTCATGCAACTATTGCTATGCAATATCTTACTGTAAAAAGCAAAATACTGTGGATCCTGGAAATCTGAAATAAAAACAGAAAATGCTGGAAATACTGAGCAAGACAGGCAGCATCTGTGGAGAGATGGGTTCTGACAAAGGATCATCAACCTGAAACATTAACTCTGTTTCTTTCTCCACAGATACTGCCTGACTTGCTGAGTATTTCCAACATTATTTGGTTTTATATATTAGTGTAAAACATGGCTGACTCTGTGGCTAGATGCCTTAAGCTTCTTAATGGCTATAATTTAGTTTCAATATTCAACTTGTGTTTGTATTTTGTCTCTCGCAAAAGCCTAAGAGTATTCCAATAAAAATGAAGATTGGGAGCAGGAGCCAACAAAGGTCAGCAAGCACAGGGGTGATGGGTGAACGGGACTTGATGCGAATTAGGATATGGGCAGCAGAGTTTTTGATGAGCTGAAGTTCATGGAGGGTGGAAGATGGGAGGCTGGCCAGGAGAGCATTGGAATAGTCAAGTCTCGAGGTAACAAAGGCATGGATGAGGGTTTCAGCAGCAGATGAGCTGAGGCGGGGTGGAGACAAGCGATGTTATGGAGGTGTAAGTAGGCGGGCTTGGTGATGAAGAAGATACGTGGTCGGAAGCTCATCTCGGTCAAATAGGACACCAAGGTTCCAAACGGTCTGGTTCAGCCTCAGACAGTGACCAGGAAGAGGGATGAAGTCGGTGGCTAGGAAACGGAGTTTGTACCAAGGACCGAAGACAACGGCTTTGATCTTCCCAATGTTTAGCTGGAGGAAATGTTTGCTCCTCTATAATCGAACAAGCAGTGAGACAAATTAGAGACAGTGGTGGTGAGGTAGAGCTGGGTGTCATCAGCATACATGCAGAATCTGATGTTGAGTTTGTAGTGTTGTATATGCAGTGCCTTCATGTACAACACTCTTTGTCCCTTTTAAGCCTGATCTTGAAGCCTCACTGATGTTTATTACTGCCTATTAGCTCTTTAATAATTTAATTGGTAGAGAGCATGAACTTTACAATTTCTAACCTTGTCAAAACAAATGAGATTAAGCTGTCCGCAGATATTTATTCTTTGAGGACTGATGCAGGAAATGCCTAATTTCTTCAGTCTTCTCTGTGCAAAGACAATCCCAGCAGTCAATGCTGCTGGAAGAGCAGGTGGAACAGTAATTGTGATGATATCAAGTGACTCAATAATGATTGTGCCAACTCCGACCTGCAACCAAAAAAGCAACAAAAAATAACATGTAATGAAAGATTCATTTAAAAAGCATATGGCAATAAAGCAAATAAATTGGAATTTTGAAGTGTGAGTTAGCAAGCTTTTAGATCATTTTTTTTCAGATAAAAATTATCCAATTCAAATTGACATTCAAGATTTATTTCTGGTGAACTTTATCTAAGATAATCTATATAGTTACAACTTTTAAAAAAAATACAAAGCATATGCAGTTCTAAGTACACAGTTCTCTAACTACAAATTTTGAAACACATATTTCCCTCCCTTTAACAAGTACGGTGAAAACAGAGAAAGAGGACATACCCCATTCAAAACACTGTTGACAACTGTGTATAAAAATCCAATCCCTGCTACACCAACAAGGCAGAGTAGGAAGAGGTAAGCATCTCTGTACAGTTTAAAATCTGTTGGTTTTGGATATAAGATTGAGCGTACGAGTTGCCCCTTTGTAGTACTAAAACCTTCAAAAAAAAGAACGTTACCAATGCTAAAATGTAGTTCAATACCTCCCTCATATTTATTTTTTTACATATATACATTTTACTTATACATAAATTTATTTTATAACACTATACTTTCTAAAGTTGCACTATACAACTAACTTTCTGGAACAAGCACAAATGTAGAATATATTGCATGCAGATAGATACAAAGAATTAAACAGGTGGAACTACAATCTCTTTGAAATTTTAATTTTTGGTTAAAATCACAATTACATTGGAGATGCTAGAACTCTAGAGGACTCAAATTCCTCCGAGTCCTCCCCCCATTTCAATGTTCGATGCGGGGATGGGGGCGTGGGAGGGTTTGCCCCAGCTGTGACTTTTCTATCCCAAGACCAGCAGCTGCAATTATCTATCTGAGATAGCTGCAACTTACATTTTTCGCCATTACTCTTAATCTTGCATCATGTCTTTGCCTATTAGAAACTTATGCTTTAGTATTGCTGTTCTGCTCTACATAGTGTTATGATGACCTCTAATTTTATTTCTATTTTTTTTTTCTTACAACCGTGGCCTGTACCGAATTTGCAGATTGTAACCAGGCGGCACTGGGTCACAACAATGCGATTAGTTTGTGTTATCAGGCTTTAGAGGTAACAAGAATAAGTCTTGGTTCTTGCTCCTGATTGTATCCAGTGGCAGAAAGTGTGCATGTGTAGAAGTCGGTTGGGGAATACATCAGATGTGGCTGTGATGCCTTGATCAAACTGCCTGCTGACATTCGCTATCTATGCTCACATCAAGATCAGCCAATTGAATAAGGAAGCAGCATGCTGCCAGCACTCCTGGAGCCATACTCCAGCATCAGTCATTTCCTTCAGGAGAAGAGGAGAAAAAAAAGGGGAACAAAATACTATTCATTTCAGTTATAATCAGATTTCAAAATAGCTACAAATTACTGATTTAAAGAGGAAATACTTCATGCTTCAGATGCTGGAAATCAAACAAAAACAGAAAATGCTAGAAATACACAGGTCAGTCAGTAACTACAGAGTTAACAGACAAGTTAACATTTTGGGTGCTGACCCTTCTTCACAACTGAAACATAAGAGGCGGGCAGGCATTTTAACACAATCAGAATAAGGAAAGGGAGGAAATATGTATCATATAGAAAAAGACAAATCGATAGAAGAAACATTAGTGGAATGATGTAGGATATCATTTCAGTCAAGTAATGTATAGAAGCTGTAAGACATTAAAGAAAGGGGTATATAAGTCAAAAAGGAAGTGGTTGGCCTGGAGAGATGAGAGAAATAGAAAACTTGGAAAACCTGGGCTGGGGAAGGAGGTATGAAATTAAAACAGGTTTGAAAATGAGGATATAGCTAAAGTCTGAAGTCAATGTTGAGACTGTCCAATGAAGGGGTATCTAGCAGAAACATATTGTTCTTGAAGCCTTGAACAGTGTTTAAGGCTCATGACAAACTGGGAATGGGAGGGGAAGTTAAAGTGGCAAGCCATAATTAGCTCAGAGTCATACTTGTGGAGAGAACAGAGGTGTTCTTAATCTGCGTTTGGCTTCCCCAATGTAGGGGAGAGTGCACCATGAGCAATGAATACTAGATTAGAGGAAGTACATGTAAATTGCTGTCTCACACAGGAGTGTTTGAGCCCTGAACAGTGGTATGGGAGGAGGTGAATGGGTAGGTGTTGCACCTCCTGCTTTTGCATGGAAAGGCCAGTGCAACAGTGAAAGTATAGTCCCTCTGGAAAGTGGAAAGGGAAGAAATGGGGAAGATGTGTTTGGTGGTGGGACCCCATATCCTCATCACCAAGACCACCTACTTCTACCTCCATAATATCGCCCATCTCCGTCCTTGCCTCTACCCATCTGCTCATCCATGCTTTTGTTTCCTCCAGACTCGACTATTCCAATGCTCTCCTGGCTAGCCTCCCATCTTCCACCCTCTGTAAACTTCAGCTTATCCAAAGTTCTGCTGCCCGTATCCTGACTTGCGCCAAGTCCCTTTCACCCATCACTCCGATGCTCGCTGACCTGCATCGGTTCCCGGTCCAGCAACACCTCAAATTTAAAATTCTCATTCTTGTGTTCAAATCCAAATCCCTCCATGGCCTTACCCCTCCCCATCTCTGCAACCTCCTCCAGCTCTCCAAGAACTCCACATTCCTCCAATTCTGCCTTGTGCATCCCCGATTTCCTTCGCCCCTTCATTGGCAACCGTGTCTTAAGCTGTCTAGGCCCTAAGCTCAGGAATTCCCTCCCTAAAACTCTCTGCCTCTCCTCCTTTAAGATGCTCCTTGAAACCTACTTTTTGACCAAGCTTTTGGTCACCTGTCCTAATATCTCCTTATGTGGCTCGGTGTCAAATTTTGTGTGATAATGTTCCTGTGGGACGTTTTACTACATTAAAGGCACCTATATAAATGCAAGTTGTCATTGTTGTAGGCTGCAGAATGAATTCAGAGGATGGTAGAATGGAAAGTGAGAACCAGGGGGATTCTGTCATGGTTGTGAGAGGAGGTGGAGGGGGTGGTGGTGGGTGGGGGGGGCGGGGGGGAAGTGTCAGGAGAAGCACATGAAAAACGGGATAGATCCCAATCAAAGGGCCTGTTGATGACAGCAGAAGGGAATCCTTGGCTAAGAAAAAAATTGATGTGTTTACCCAGTGTAAATTTTCTCCCAAATGGAGATTTCCCTCTATAGACATCCAGAAATGAGACATTTAACTCATACTGGCCCTGCAAAATTCCAGGCTCCCTTAGCCAGCCTTCTTAAATTTTTAGCTCGCACATCAAGACATCCAAACATGCCATGACATTATAGAAATTACACTATTCAAATCATAGAATGATACAGCACAGGAGGCCATTCAGCCCATCATGCCAGTCTGGAATAGCCCTTTTACTACAATACTTAACTATGCTACAATTAACAAAAATATATATATTTTTTTTAAAAACATCTACTGCTTGTCCTGTGTTCTCTTTTTACCTATTCTGGCTTCTTCCTCTTCACTCACTATTTTTATTATTTTAATTTTATTTTAATTAATCTAACCTAATCTAATCAATTTCTTTTGTTAGAAATTTTCATCATCTCTGTGATAATCTATGCCCACGTGTTGCCAGTCACGTATTACTTGCGATTAATGTGGATATGCTTCAAATACATCACCCATGCCAACCTTTCATGGGTAGCAATTTATTAGAGCAGTTATATGCATAATCTCTATCTATACATACATATCAATATAAAAATATATACTGCAATCTCATCACAGTACATACAATATGGGGCTTATAACCAGCCTATTTGGGAAAAATACCTTACCTGTTCGGACTACAATAGCTTTGACAAGCTCCCCAGTATAAAATCGTGTCTGGATTACACTGGTACCACAGAAGAGTGTGTGCCGTTTGTGCTTTTCTGGATTATAGATTTCATCATCATCTAGACCTTTTGAACTCTTAATTGGATTTGGCAAATTGATTTTTGTTACAGGAACACTTTCACCTATATTAAAACAAAAAGTAAGGATCTCTAATCCAGTCTATTTCAAGCCATTTATATGTAGAATACAAGATATGATTGTAAGAGGACCATGAGAGTGCATTTTTCAAAAAAATGTTGTAATTCCAACCTCAGAAGACCACCTCTACTGCACCTGTGCGGCATTTTCATTTCCCACGTCAACTATCTTTGGGTCTCTGAGCACCTGCCAATGCAGTAGGTATGTGCCAACAAGAAATTGGGTTGAGACTGCTAAAACTAATTTCATGTTAAGGACAGTTTCATCCTTTCTCTATGGGCTGGATTCAATCCCATAAGTGTAAAGTACATGTACAAGCAAGCCCCACAGCTAAAAGATAATGGGCACAACTATGAATCTCACGGCTTCTGGAGGATTTCCCATTCTGCACCTTTGAGTAGGTGGCAATTCTAATTGTAACAAAACTGATATTCATAGAGGATAATTTTAACTCCCCTCGAGTCTGTTCCGCCATTCAATTACATAATGGCTGATCTGTACCTCAACTCCATTTACTTGTCTTTGATCCATAGTTCTTGATACCCTTACCAAACAAAAATCTGTTGATCTCAGTCTTGAAAATTTCAATTAACCCAGCATTCACAGCCTTTTGGCGGGAAGAGAATTCCAGATTTCCACTATCCTTTGTGAAAAAATGTTTCCTGATTTTACTCCTGAACGACCTAGCTCTAATTTTAACATTGTGCCCCATTGTTCTGGATTCCCCCACCAGAGGAAATAACTTCTCTTTATCTACTCTATAGAATCTTATCATTTTAAACACCTCAACTAAAAGAAATACAAGCCAAGTTTATGCAACCTGTCGTCATAATTTAACCTTTAAGCCCTGGTATCATTCTGGTGAATCTGCGCTGTACCCCTTCCACAGTGTACCTGTGCACTAGCCTTTAGTGATTTGTGAACCTGGACACCCAAATCTCTGCTCCTCCTCAGCTCCTAGTCTCTCGTTATTAAGGAAATATTCCGATTCGTCTTTTTTGGATCCAAATGATGACCCCACTCTTCCCCAGTGAACTCCATCTGCCACAGTTTTGCACACTCACTTAATCTGTATGGATCTGTGTAACATCCTGCTCCCATCTACACAACTTACTGTGCCTCCTAACAGAGTCATCTGCAAACTTGGGATATACAACTCTACATTCCTCCATTCAAGTCATTGATATATATGGTGAAAAGCTGAGGCCCCAGTAAGATCCCTGGGGAACACCACTTGTCACATCCCACCAATCAGTGTACATTTTCTTTATCTCTACTCTCTCCCACCTCCCAACCAATTACTAACCCATATCACAAGGTTATCTCCAATTCAGTGTGCTCTCATTTTTGCTAATAATCTCTTCTGTGGAACCTTATTAAATGTCTTCTGGAAGTCCATATAGACAACATCCATAGACATGCCCCTGTCCACCATGTCAGTGACCACCTCAAAAAATTCAACTAGGTTAGTCAGGCATGATCTACCCTTACATCCAAAAAATTGAAAAGAAATTTTAGGTAGGATTACTGATTACTTATGGAAAAAAGGAAGTACTTTGATAAAAAGGTACTCCCTCTTGATTTTCCGTCCCATAAACCTAAGGTTTCACATTTATAGTCGTTAGTATAAGTAATAGTAATAGTATAGTAATGTCCTTAGGACAGCAAATGTAGACTTGATTGAAGAAGTCAGGAAAAAGTACTGACATTCAAATGAGGGATATGAAAAATGGTCTGTGAGGGTCCTGTTCGTGGACTGACATTTCTCCCCCCACCACCCCCTACAAGCCAAGTATATGATATATATAGAAACCTATAACATTGCTAAAGAGTGTCTGAACCAAGCCACTGAGAAATCCAGACAGGTAGAATTTCTGTTTGCCGAGTGCACACCCACTCCCTGTAGGGACATCCCGCTCAGATAACAGAGGCTGGTAACAGCCAAGACACAAGAATGTTTAACCATGTGGAGGAGTGCTGGTGGATTTTAACCAGCTAAAATGTCATAGCTTACCAGCACTAGTAAGCTTCCTACTCTTTGTCTAGCTAGAACCACCCTACCTCATTTTTAATTTGCATGATTAGCTGGGGTTGAGTGGGAAGAATCCCAACCCTCAGTAGCATATCTGCCTATTCAATAAATATTTATAAGCCAGGCTGTCTGGTCAATCATCTATTTATCTAGACTGCCTTCTCGTTTCCTTATGGTCTGAAATAACAAGCAACCTAGGTAAATGAATGGCTATTTCAGAACACACAATTCCAAAAGCACCGAGGGACACCACAAATTTAAAATTAAATTAGATTCATCAACAAAGCCAATATCATGAAAACTACTTGTCTTTTTTTGGTTAAGATCTACAGTTACAGGTTTAGCACTGTTTGAACAGAAGATAGGGCATTGAGAGCTAACAAAGTACCTGCAATTCGGACGAGATAGAAATCTCAAAGAAAAATATTGATCTATTTCTAAATTAAGCCTTCACTCAAAACTCGATGGCTATTACAGATTTAAATTTCTTGAGAACACCATACATCATTGCAAATCATCTGAAAAACATCCATAGCAACCAGGATAGCAGAACAAGAACAAAAATACTCAATATCAGAGATAAGGCAAGCCAGTATATTGGGAATACCAATATATCTTAAGTCAATACTTCAGTACAATGCACTTACAATTCATTTACAATTGCATTTTAGAATCACAGGAAAGTACAGGTTCAGAAGAGACTGCAGTCAAATCTGGCTGGTCCCAAAAATGAATACTTCTCAAATCGACCACTCCTTCAAATATGTATCCAATTCTCTCAAATTTTCCCCCACAATATTTCATTGCCTCCCTGTCTGTTCAACACATTCACTATCCTCTGCACAAATTAGTTAAATATAAACTGTATGCACCTTCCCTCTTTTAAGCTTGAGCCATGTTCCCTGGTTCTAGAGTTTGTGGCAATCTGAAAGATATCAGGATTCAATTTCTTTACTCCTTTATGAATAATGAATAATATCTTTCATGAGCATCCTTGTCCTTCCTCAAAAAGGACAATAGTGAACACCAGTTGGGTTTTTATGACAATCCAACAGCTTCACAGTCACTTTTACTGATACCAGCTTGTTATTTAAACTGAATTAAAATTCTCAAATTAACATAGTGGGATTTGAACTTACATCTCTGGATTATTTGTCCAGGTCTCTGGGTTACTAGTCCAGTAACATAACCATTGGACTACTGTATCCCTGACCTGCTGTGCATTTCCAGCAATTTCTATTTATACTTTCTTTGTTGCCCATATTGGGTCCTTTTCCCATGTTACCCTCCTCCTTCCCCTCCACCCCATCCCCTGAGTGGTATGTATCTATTCTGTACTCCTAAATATGATGTTCTTTTCTTAAATGCTCTTCCCCTATAAACTGTGCTATTGGATTTTACTGAATGTAACCAAAACCTTCAGAAAGTACCACAGGATTATCAAAATGGATTAAATAATACAATTTATTTTCATCCAAAATGTAATTAATTACCTGTTAACATGCTTTCATTGACAATGCAAGTGCCACTGAGCAGCACTGAATCACAAGGCATTATGGTCCCATTAGTTGGAATGACTATAATGTCACCAGGCACCAGATCTGTGGACAAAGTTTCTTCTATTTCTGAAAGACCCAGAATACAAAGCATTTTATTTCTGATGATATGCCAATAAAGCAGCTATTGTACAAACCAAATTTCCTTAAAATTTTAATTGCAAAACAAATATCACACCAAATGAAATAGATATATAGACATAACAAAACCACAAAGCTGTGGGATACCACTTTAATTCTCTCTGCTCCAGAAAGCTCCCAATCTCAGCCTCGCTGCTTGGGGGATGTGACAAAAAAAGGAGTGTTTCTGTATTTTATTTTATGTGATGTCAGATATTTTAGAGCAAATGGTCTTTTAAAAAGTTGGCTTCAGCCATCAGGGTCCCTGGCAGGAAACCATTCTTTTGTGGCAATGGTGCCCATTACATTTAATCAGCTGCATAAAACAGACCTCAACAGCATAATCAACAGGAAACTTCTGTCCTAAATAGGTTTTCTTTCTTCATTGCCTTTGGTTAGGAACTAATTAAGTCAAACATTTATTTGGTGGTTAGGACAGCTTATTTGAAATGTTAACTTTTGCAGATTGACAGACCCTGGAATAGATAAAATTAATCTCCCTTATTGGTAAAAGGGAAAAGTATAAAGGCAGTGGCAAGCATTCAGACATTTCCACCTCACAAAAGAGAGAGATTGGTCAAACTCAGTCTACTTCATCAAGAAAATGGCTCTAACATGAAAAGCCTCCCATGATACAAATCACAACTCTGGTTACTTAGTCTTGGTCCTGGCTGGAGATCCAAATTCAGTATATGGATTGAGTTTTGCATCATCCACATATACTCTATCTGGAAGGTTCATCAGGTGACAAACCTGACTGTCTCCACCAAAATAAAAACTGGACTCCTTCATCCAGAAATCTTGTTGTTGATCAAACACTGTGGGACAACAGTCCATTTCTAAAAATGGTATTTTAACCCTTTATGGACAAATTCTAATTTCAATGTTTTAACAATATGCTGATTCAGTATCTCATGATATCATTTGGCCTCTGTATATTAATTAACCTATAAATAAGTCTAACCAAGTAGTTTTAGCTAGTACACATTGGCCTGATAGTGTAGTGCTTTCCTCTTTCTAGAGGAGACAGGAGAAGGTGGTGGTCATCCTTTGATCGGAAACCAGCACATTTCTAGGTATTCTGTATGGATTAGCAAGCACACATTTAATAATTAACCTCATTATAGCATGACGAGAGGTTAATTATTAAACGTTTGCATGCTAATCCATACAGGGTACCTAGAAAAATGCTGCTTTCAGATCAAAGGAGACTCAGTATGCTGAGTGAAGCCACCTTTTTGCTATGAATAAAAGATAAAATTGTTGAGAAAAGTCCAAACAGTAACAAAGGAACATTCAACCAAGGTTAGGTGTTTCAGACTGCAAAGACTGGAGGGAAGATTTGTCACCAGAGCACTTCTGTTCAATCCTAGCAAATGGATTTGACCCACACTGGCAGAGACTAAAAGGTAGCTGTCTGGCAGAGTTTGAAAGCTAAAAACAAAAGTGTGACCTGGAAAGATATCACATTCTCAAAATAATTATTAACTAGTATAGTTTAACTTTTTTAAGTGAATAACTTAAAATCCTACCTATTCCAATCAACTTAGAAATTCACTTACCACTGTTTGCTCTGTACACTGAAACTCTGACAATGCTATGAGCTGCTACCATGTCATGCAACATTATGTATTGCTGAAAAATAAGAATCAAACCAAATTATTAAAATGCAATATAATTGTACAGTTCAATATAAATGCAAACATAACAAAACACTAAGCTTAACCCACCCCACCCTCCAGAAACATGGGAATTGCTAGACAAAAAAAGACAAAGATCCATCTAGTTTGCTTTCTACCATTCTGGTAGTCACATGATACAATTATAATAGAGTTGTTGACCAATCACAGCAATCAATCTCTATCAATTCGTCTACAACAGAGTCAGACATGATGCGAGGAAAACTCCAGTGGTGGAAAGCTTTGGGAACCATAGGTCCAACGTCACCTGTTCTTCCCAAGTATGCTACATTTACCACAGGTCATGTCTCAAATTACTCATGTACTGTATCCCAAATTGAAGCAGGTGGGCAGGCAGTTAAAATTGCCACAGAGTACTTATCGCTGCATTCACACTGTGTTCCAGCTGACCAACATTTTAACCGTGCCCTTTCTTTAGTTGTCCGAAGCGACATCAGGAGACAGGCGATGAATACATGCAAATCGGGGTCCTATAACGTCATTAAGGCCTCGATACAATTTTAACTTGAAATCATGCAAGTTCCATTCAGGGCCTAATCCACCAGTAAAACCTAGCAGGATTGGTCTCTCAGAGCCATTGAAAGCACTATTTAAAGGGCCACACAGCTGCAAGCAATTGCATCATGGAATCAGTGTGCCATTGTGCTGCTTGCATTGCCAGGAGAGTTTCAAGCTTCTAGATTGCTTCTAACAAACTTTTTTTTTTGCTTTACTTACCCTCAGTAAGCTCTAACTGCTCACCATGGGTGCCATTATTGCAAATTTCATTTGGATGGAGGAAGACATTGAGCAAGAGGAAGCAACAGCCTCAGCATCCAGCATGAGTAACATCGAATGCTATAAGAGGATGAGCACTCCAGGGGGGAAGCGGGAGAAGTGGCAAGGGCACTGCATTGAAGGTCAATGAACCTCCATTGCAGGTCAAACATCTTACATTAAATGTAACAAATATACAAATATGTCACAGGTGTTAATATTTGTCAAGCTCAAAATGCTTGCTACTTCAATGAACTCAATGGAATACCCATGCTGCACCGTAAGGGGGCTGACATGGAAGGGATGCATAACCGTGGCCACCTTCCTTGCATCCCCCGGGAGCTCTGCCTCCTCACCAACTCCCGGCCCTTCCCAATCTGCACCAGACGCACCCATCTCACAGGCAACCGTGAAGCTCCAGCCACCACCATGCAGCTTATGGGACGGGAGAGACAGCCTGCTGTCAGAGTACGACCTGTCGGCAGATCAGGTTCAGCTATGATACTGCATGCGGTGCAAAAGCTCGGCAACAATGCCAAGGCTTACTGATCACTTGGACAAGGGAGCAGTGGGTGGCTTGAGACCAATTGAAAGCTAACCGGGGTTAGGCACAGCCTTAAGTCAATGAAAAGTCAATTATTTTCTTTCTTTATACTTTTTTTTATATAAAAAGTGTGACACAGAACTGTGGTGCATCTCAAAACCTTTAAATATACACCAGTGGAATTCCTGTTATATTGCTCAGGATAATTCGAATGATACAATGTTTTATAATGGGAGGAGAGTTATACTATGTAACACACAATGCAACGTTCTGTTGCTAAGATGGAGTTGTGTATCAAGTCGCATACAAATTTAATATCGCAATGTCTAAATGCTGTAATTCTTGAGGTCACTTAAAATGTAAATAGTAACAGGTGAGGGAGATCTCTAGATTGGGAGATGCTCCTAGTTAGACTAAATCAATTTGAAATGTCTGCCTTTCTTTCTCCCTTTTTTAAAAAACATTTGATACTCTTTAAGTATGGCACCTGAAGTAGACAGTACATCACCACTGCATGCAAATCTTACCTTTCTGACAGTATGCAGGGAGGTCACTATCGATATAAGTGACATGATGACAATTGCCACACCATAATAATAATAGCCATTAAAAGTCCAAAGAATAACACTGAACAGTTGAAATATGTAGAAAGGATTAAGCACCTGAAAATAGAAACACAAATTATGCAGTATCAACTATCTGTCCTACAAAATTATACCTTTGTATTTCAGTCATAAATTAACAAAACCCCAAATTTACCTATAAAAATCTACATAAAAACCCAACCTCACACACATTTACTGACTGCAAGCAATTAAACTCACAAAAATATTTTATGATAAAACTACTTGAATTTATATAGCCTCATATCAAAATGTCTCAAGCACTTTACATTATAAATTACTTTTAAGATTGCAATGATTATTCAGCAAAATATTGAAAATGTAAAGTTGGTCTTTAAACATCTGTACAAAAACTGTGTGAAACGCACACAGAATATTGAAATCGCCACTGAAAATTAACGATAAAAAGGGTAAATTTTCTAAGTCCTGGCCCACTGCAAACATACATCAGAAAATCACAAGCATGCTGTCCACAATTTTTGGATCTGTACTCATAACAACCCAGGTACCTTGCTACAGGTGGTGAAGACTTGGCAAATCTACCCTTAAGTTCCCAGCAGGATTTAATCTTAACTTTGATACACATTGCCAATGGAGCTCATCAAGCTCCAGTGGCTTCCAATTCCCAATGAATTGCTACCTCTCTCCCTATTTTCCTCCTCAATACCCTTCTCTTTGTGCTTCACTCAGCTTTCTTTTTTTCTCTCCTACTCAGTATCTACCTTTTTCTTCCCTTTGCACTGAAAAGCGCTGACACTGTTTTCCAAGTGAGGTGCACTATAAAAATGGACGTTATTATACCCTACAATTTAATATAGAACATTAATTGGATATCAATATATATTTGAAAGTGCACACTCAGAATAATGAAATGCTAATCTACCTCTAGATTTCCAACCTCAACATGGATTATGTAGATTAAATAATCATTTGAATTATTGAAAAATTATTAAAATATTGAAAATTTAAGTTTTAATAGTTTTGCAGAGAGCAAATGTTTTTATTCCAAACATACTTCTGTTAGTCAGCATTTGTTGCTATCGTCAGAAAAGGTTAAGAAAATAACAAGTCGACAGTAAAGTTGGCCATTGGCTTCCATCAAATCAGGCTAATCAAAATCAGACAAACTACATTTAAGTATATCAATATAAAGAAATCATCTTAATTCAAAGTTATTTGCTCAAAAAATATAATTATTCAGTAGTGCAAATTAAGCAATTTTATTGAAACACTACACCAACACTAAAAACACTATAAATCTATTGAAATGCACATGACCAAACTTGATCACTGTACAAGCTGTGCAATCCAAAGTTCATTTCCAAAATTCGTTGATTGTGGTTTGCTGCCTGCCAAAAGCACATTCATCACAAAACAGTCAGTTCTATTTAGCACAGAGAGAGGTTCCATCAGGACATCTGGCTGAGCTGTCAGCCACTTCCTCAGTAATTGCACAGAATTGATGCCATGGCGGGGCTGGTTCTTGGACCTATTGTCTGATCGCTGGATTCACTCGTTCAAATGGACCTCTTCCTCTCTCTCGCTCCGATCAGCAGCGTCTCCCACGCATCATCAACAATTTCCGAGTTGATCAGCAATCCAGACGTCAAGACATCTTTATCGACACTGACAATGGATTCAAGAGTCATGTTTGCGGGCAGTCACAACAGAGAACTCACACATTCAAAGAGGTTCACTGCTTCAGAGTTGACAGGTGGTGCCCACGTAGGATCCTCGGCAGCATCACATGCGGCTGCTTCTCTGCTACTGGAATTAATTTACAATGCTAAATTCAGGTACTGCACGTGAATCCCAAGCTGTCAAGTATGAAGGTGATGTTTCTGTCTGGTGATGCCATGCTTCCGTCAAAGTGATGCAGGTGCATGTCAAAAAGTGCACCAGTGATCTATACCTTGTTGTTGATTCTGTAAATTACAGGCAGAGTTACACCACCACAAAAATATCAGGGGTTTTGGAATTCCCAATCACCAGCTGCTTTCTTTAACCTGCAATTGTACTAGCATCAGCTGTGATGATAGATCACTGCTTGGCTTTTCCATACCTCAACATTTTTCGTTCATGAAAGCTAGCATTCTTCTTGGGTGCAACTTATAAAAAAGACCCAGCTCATCAGCATAAAAGTTGCCATCGGATTTATAATGAGATAAAATTTCAGACATTTTGCCATATACCCAGTTGTCAACGCTTTCTATGGGAAGGCCACTTGATACCCATTTGTGAATCTAAACTGGACTATATGGCAGTTTTTGAAACAGTTGATGCACAGTGCAGAAATAGGGTCGGTTCCAAATTCTTTACAAGTCACTTTCAATCTTCCAACTGCCTAGCCTTTGGCTTTTGGTTCCAATACTTTTGTAGCTGTCAATTTGAACAACCACTCCCTCACCTCCACCTTTGATGCCCTTGTCACCAGAAAAACCTTTACTCTCTCCCACACCTTCACTCTCTCAAGGAGGTAAATATACAAATAAAAAATTTAGTATCAAGCTGGAGAGCACAGATAACCACCTGGCTTCTTTTCTCCACTACCAACTGTCTCCTTAAACCCCTTTGCCCTGCCCCCTCTAAAACTCACTTCTAACTTCACAACTGCCTCTGCTTCTTTGCTACTTGTCCTCTTGCCCACCAAGTCAAACCTTCTACCGGGATCCCCCCTGTTCAATCCTGAATCCCAGTCTCTCTAGTTTTGTTGCTCTCTCCCCTCATACCCTCTGAGATAATTTCATGTATTAGATTCCTCCTGCTCCCTTGAACCACTCTCACTAAACTGTTGACCATTGAATTTCCCTACCTGCCGCCATGGTAGCAGACATTGTAAATGATTCCCCCTCCTCAGTTACTGTCCTCTTTCAAAACCAACACTGTCCTGAAGAAATCCCACCCTATCTCCAATCTCCCTCTTCTCTCCAAAGACCTTGAACATGTTGTCCCCCAAATCTGTGCCCATCTTTCTTTCCCACAATTCTGTTTGAATTTCCATCCCTGCCACAGCACTGAAACAACCCTAATCAATGTCGCAAACGACATTCTATGTGACCATGACTGTGGGGCACTATCCCTTCTCATCCTCCAGATTTTGACATTGTCAAACACATCATCCTTCTCTAAAGCCTCTCCTCCATTGTCCAGCTCAGTGGGTGTATCCTTGCCTAGTTTCATTCTTATCTATCCAATCTCCAGCATTGGCTTCTCTTCCCGCCCCTGCACCATTACCTCTCGAGTCTCTTGAGGATCTATCCTTGGCCCCCTCCTCTTCCTCATGTACATGCTGTCACCAGATATGGGGTTAGCTTCCACATATACACTGGCAACACCCAACTCTACCTCTCAGTCATCTCTCTCGACCCCTCCACTGCCTCAGTGGTGTTAGACAGCTTGTCCGACATCCAGTCTTGGATAAGCCACAATTTTATCCAGCTAAACATTGGTAAGACCAAAGACATCATCTTCAGCCCATGTCACAAACACTGTGCTCTGCCACGTATTCCATTCCCCTTTCCAGCCATGTTTCAGGTTGAACCAAAGTGATCGGCATCTGACTCAATACCAAGATGAGCTCCAACCCCATATCATCTCCATCACAAAGACCACCTAATTCTACAACATCGCCCGCCTCCAGTCCTATCACTGCCCATCTGCTGCTGAAGCCCTCACCTATGCCTCGGTCATCTACAGACTCGACTATTCCAATGCTCTCCTGGCCAGATTTTTATCCTCCACCTTACGTAAACTTCAGATAATCCAAAACTTTGCTGCCCGTATCCTATCCTGCACCAAGTCCCGCTTAACCTTACTGACCTACATTAGTTCTCAGCCACAAATGCCCCAAATTTAAAATTCTCATCCTTGTATTTAAAGCCCCCTCCTATGGTATAAGAGGAAATGTAGCATCATGGATAGAAAGTTAGTTGATAGAAAGGAAACAAAGACTTTGAGGTAAATGGATGATGTTCAGACTAAGAGATAGACATGCTGTACCCCAAGGTTCAGTGCTAGGCCCACATTTGTTTTCTGTATATAAAGATGATTTGGACTTGGGTATAGGGAACAATCTCAAAATGTGCTGACAACTTAAAGTAGGCAGCTTGTCAAACAGTGAAGAGGATGTTAAAAGTCAGGAAGACAAACTGGTCAGCAGAATGAGCAGAAGGTGGCAGATACAATTTGACATGACAAAATGCGAGGCAAAAGATTTGGGAAAAAAAATACAAGGGATGGGAGTATACACTCAATGGAAAGACATTGAAGGGTGAAGAGAGACCAAGAGGGTCAAGTACATAATTCCCTGAAATTGCCAGCGCAAGTAGATATAGCCATAAAAAGGCCAAGAGAATTGTGGGTTTAGTAAATAGGGTCATAGAGGAAAAGAGTAAAAAAGTAATGATGAAATTACACAAAACACTGGTTATGCCATGGTTAGAATTGCTGAGAGAAATTTATAGAAAAGATATTAAAACCAGAGAGAGTGTACAGCATCGTTTCACCAGGTTTGTAAAATTATGTAGAGTTTGGAGAGAATGAATAAGGAAAGTATTTCCACTGGTTGGGGAGTCAGTGACAAGTGATCATCAATTTAAAATTAACAGAGGGAGGACAGAGGTTAAGAAAAATTTATTTTCACAGAGGATCGTTGGAGTATGGAATACTTTGCCACAGGTATTGGTTAAGGCAGAGGCCATTGCTTCTTAAGGAAAAAAAATGTATAAATATTTGAAGCAGAGAAAGATACAAGCTTATGTGGAGAGAGAGTGGGGTAGTGAGATTAGTTTTGGATTGAGCTGGCATTTTGTACTGTAAACTTCTACCGTTTTTATACCTCCTTATTCCCTATACATTAAAGCTTATTTCCCCAACCAAGCTCTTTACTCTACTGTCTTGCTTTTCTCCTTTCTTTGTCACACTAGTTTAAACTCTCCCCATGGCCCCCACAAAGAAATCGTGGGAAGAATGAGGACTGGGAATATTATTGAAAGCATAACTGGGATTTGAGAATCTAGAGACATATATCCAAACTGCAGATGATACTAAGCTAGGAGTAATTGTGAGCCAGAGAACACAACATTGCAAATGGACATACAGATAGATTAAGCGGGTGGGCAAAACAATGCCAGTTGCAATTTAACGTAACAAAATGCAAGATAATACAATTTGAACACATGAATGGCAAAAAGGGGGTTGCAGAGTAGATGAACAAAGAGGTTTAAGGATCCAGGTACAGGTCACTAAAAGCTGGCTTATCAATGTAAAATATAGACTAAGTGCAAAGTACTACTACAAGTTAAATATAGTGTAGGTCAGACTTCTTTTGTAATATTGTGTTCAGTCTTTGGGACCCCATTTTAGGAAGGATATCCCGACCTTGCAGAAAGTCCAATAAAGATTAATCAGGATGATACCAAGGATGAAGGGACTGAGCAATAAGAGACTATGTAAACTTGCATTATATTGCCTGCAGATGATTGAGTTGTTTGAAATGATAGGTGAATCCAGAAGAAGGGGACATCTCAGAATTTGAGCTAAGCCAGTTAAAAAGCACATCCAAGAAAAAAACACCTTCACACAAAAGGTTGTGAGAACATGGCATGCATAGCCCCAGAAAGCCAAATATGCAAAGTCAACTAGGTGTTTAAAAGGGAGAAAAGACACTTACTTAGAAAGTAAGGACATTAACAATATGGAGAAAAGGCAGGGAAATGAGATTAAATAGAAAGCTGTCATAGCTAACTGAAATGGCAGACCAGGGTTGATGGGCAGAATAGCCTACTTCTCTTCCCATGTTCCTATACCGAGTCATTAGCAAACAATCTATCTACCACACTGGGATTTTAAAAAACATTAATGACACTTGGGGAACAAAAAAATAAAATCAATGGACCAAGGCCCCGTTACAGTATTTTAAAAAAAAATACTCACCTCTTCAATTAAGAGTTTAAATACTGAAGGCACTTTGACTTCAACTTCATTCACACCAAAAAATTGTTTTCTGCACAGAAATAAAAGTCACCATACATTTTAGTAGAATAATAAACAATTTTCCATAAACTCTCCAGCCTGTAAACAGTCATAACTTTTTACCTAGCCATATTGTGTTCATTTTCAAGAATTCATGACCAATTTGGATTCAAAACATTTTTGAAGTGAATACTTCAGTGCAGTTTAATTCAATTTTCTTGAAGAAAAAAAAAGCTATTTGTTCACCGAGAGTGCAGTAAACCTCATTTTTCAACTTGGAGTTTCTTCTGCATGGGTTTATTCTGAAACCAGCCTTCAAAATGAAAATATGTGGATGAATAGCCAGCAAAGCCTACACTTTGTAAAGGGATATATTTGTACATTTACTAATGATCCTTGTACCCATGTATGAGGGTATAGTCTCAAACATAGAAGAGTGAAAAAACAGTTTAGACAGCTACTTTATGCAGAGGATGGTGAATGTATGTAATGGACTGCAAATGTCTGGTCTGCCTTTGATATTCTCATGGGGGGGGGGGGGGGGGGGGTGACCAGACTGTTGAACCCAAAGGTCTTGCACTCAGGCCATACTGCCCAATATCTAACCAGACACTAGCGCAATCCAAGGACATAACAACAGTATCCCCTTATGATCTGAACTGGATATTGCGCTTTTCATATCAGCCCTTGTGCGCTTCTCCAATCTTTTAGAAGGCAGATTGAAAACACTTCAGTGAGATGAGGCCAGATACGAATCATTAAGCTACTTTATTTTGCATACAATAGGAAGTGGGTGGGCGGTCTCTCCAACTTCAACCCAGTGACTTGCCAGTAGGCCTGTCAATGAAACCAGCATCCCCCTAACCACACAAAGGTAAATTATTGGCAGATACACCATGCTGGGCTCAAATTAATAGATCTTCCCAACGATAATGTGTGTGGATGCTTATAAGAAGCCAGAGATGAGATAACTAACTAATGTCCCTGTTCAATGCCTAGCTCATTAACATCTAAACATATTATTTTTGTCCCCAAGAAGGCATAGTTATGCATTATCATGTAAAATCTGCTGTATTGATTTTCTGCTATTGTTTAATTTTTACTATTAATAAATCTGATTTGTAGTTTCTAAGTCACAAGATCTGGTATATTCTTCCGCTATCCAAAGGCTAGGAGAGTACAAGAGAGCTCATGTCAATTCCAGTAAGCTAATTACAGTATTGAGGAAATCTGTTCAATACCAGGGTTACAATACACTTCTCTATATTGGGCATGTAAGCATAGAAGAGAGAAATATCTGATGAACCCTAACATCATAACCGCAATTATACACGTAAAGCTCTGGGGGAAAAGGGATGGAATCAAACATTCAGTAAATACAGATAGGCTACTGACTAGAGCTATGCTAGCCAGCCAGCACTAGCCCTACATATAGCATTAGCTTATATATTTCCAATTGATAACCTCCCTTTAGAAAGACAGGAAAAAGTTAAACAGTTGAGTTCCAAGCATATTGTGCTTGGCCAGACCTCGAGTAGCTGCATCACACGTGTCTGGACTTGCCACCACAAGCTGGTTTGAATCCATCTCCCAGAACTGCTGCAAAGTTGGGAGTGGTTCCTCCCGATTCTCAGAGCCTCAAATGGTCCAGGAAGCCATGCTATGCTACAACAGGCTTCAGAAACAGGAGAATCGGGAAGCCTGGCCAAACTTCGAATAATCATAGCCTAAATCCTCTGACAGTTGGATTTACAACTGCAAGAAAAATAAACTGACAGAAAAAAAAAGGAAACCAAATGTAATTTTCCACATGGGAATGACAACAGAGGGTGTCCAAATGTCAATAATGGGGAAAAGCCACTTGTAACAAGACAAAGAACTTGCATTTTATATATCATCTTATGTCCTCAGAACATTCCATAGCTTTTTATAACCAACTAATTAACTTATCAAGTACAGTCACTGTTGTTATGTAGGCAAATGCAACAGCCAATTTCAATTTGTGCGCAGCAAAGTTTCCACAAACAGCAAATGAAATGAATGACCAGTTCATCGGTTTTTGATAGTGTTTTATGAGGGAGCAGAGTATTGGACAGGGCACCAGGAGAATTCCCTACTTTTCGAATAATGCCATGGATCTTTTATATCGACTGAACTGTCAGAATAGGTGTCATCTCAAAACAGTACTGCAGACAGTGCATGGTACTTCAATATCATTAAAAGTTCACATTTTTAAGTTGTTGGGGTTGTTTCAACACTTTATAACAGACCAAAATGCACCGTATCGTTGTTGCTTTCGAGTTTCTACCCTTCCTACCCCCGAATTCCTCAGTACTGCATTAAAGTTTTATATAAATTATGTGTTCAAGTCTGCAGTCAGGCTTGAACCCACAATCTTCTGATTTAGAAGCAAGAGTGCTACCAAATGAGTCAAGCTGTAAGGATGCAGAAGAAGATCATCTGAGTATCGCTATAGTGTCAAAAGACTACGGGGGTAACTCCCCAATCCCAGGCTCCCAGCAGAAAGCTGTGCTCACGGGGACAAACGAAATGGTTGCTAAAAATATACCAACTACATAAAAGAGACTCTGGATTGATAAAAATGAAACCGCATGAACACAGATAACTGAATAACTGCAAAAATAAATTATTTAAGGATAATAACTGAGGGCAACCACTGATTCATCTGCAAAGCCAACCATCCGTGGACAGATGCAAAAATGCAAGTCAACCAATGTGCTCAAATCTGCAGAATAGAATGACTCTTTTGCCTATCTTTTTAAGTCAATCAACTTTCAATAGTCTACTTCAGGTCATGAATCAGATAACAGAAGAGGTGCTTCCAAATTGGTATATGTGTACACCTGCTGACAGTATATCTAGTGTATTCTCAGGAGGAGCTACGGTGCTACAAGTTTAAAGAGAGGCAGCTGTAATTCTTTTTCTAACCACAAGTAATAGTAAAAAGATGCTGGAACAGACAACAAAGTGTAACTACATGAAATTAAATAAAGATGTTTCGAAACAGTCCTGAAACTAAGGCAGTGAAACTACTTGTCATTACAAATTATTGACATATTAACACAAAAACAAATCACAGCTGTTAAAAATAATTGAAGGAAATCAAACCAATTGTTGAACATGTTAAAAATGAAAATGCAGAAGGGAAAATTTATGAACAAATTTAATAATGCTTTACCGATATTCCTCCAGGTCTTTACTCAGTCCTTTACTGTGATGGTCATGCATAGCAGACCATGAAATACCCTCAGTCAATCCCCTGGGAAATAAAAAAGTGTAGATAGAATATTGCAATTTTTCATAGTTGATGTATTTATTATTAAACATCAATGAATAAGAACAAAGCATATGTCCAAAATGTAATTGGGATTTAAAATTATTCATGGTTGCAGTCATGTGACGAAGATTCAATTTGAAAAAGAGCTCAGATTATAATTTAAACAATTAAAACTGTTGTAATATGTATAATTGAGGTACAGTAAGATTTTTAGATTGCTCATTTAAAAGTTAAATGGTCTTACTTTAGGTCTTTAAAATTTTGTAAGTTATTCCAGAAGTACGTTACACTGTGGTGTACAAAATAACGAACCTGAAAAGCAAGAGTGAGAATATTGACATTAAACTTAATGAAGTATTAAAGTGTTGAACAAAAAAAAACTATAGCCAACAAAAATGCATGATAGTGCAGTATTAAAAGAACACATTTTTAAGCTGTTGAGGTTGTTCCAATACAAATTAAATAAAAAATACATATACACAAGATTTTATAGGTGGCCTTGAAGAATAGTGGGTTGATGTACCACATGATATTACAGACTGAAGTGCATCTCAACATTATTGTCCTCAACTTTCTCCCCCCCACTTTCACCCCGCATATCTCGAGCAGTTATACTGTTCTTCTACCTTCAAACAGCCTACCCTCTTAAATGTTTCTTTTTAATATTCAATAGGCATTCTAACGCTTAGTAATCGCCTCCTCCTCCTGCACCCCCAGTTTTACATTAATCTAATTGTTTGATGATTAAAATTGCCATCCGACAACTCATCCGCTTCATCCTGGATCACAATGTCTTCACCTTCGATAACCAGTTCTTTACCCAAACACACGGAACAGCCATGGGGACCAAATTTGCACCCCAATACGCCAACATTTTCATGCACAAGTTCGAGCACGACTTCTTCACTGCACAGGACCTCCAACCAACGCTATACACCAGATACATCGATGACATTTTCTTTCTATGGACCCACGGCGAAGAATCACTGAAGAGACTACACGATAACATCAACAAGTTCCATCCCACCATCAAGCTCACCATGGACTACTCCTCAGAATCGGTTTCTTTCTTGGACACACGAATCTCCATCAAAGACGGGCACCTCAGCACCTCACTCTACCGCAAGCCCACGGACAACCTCACGATGCTCCACTTTTCCAGCTTCCACCCTAACCACGTCAAAGAGGCCATCCCCTATGGAAAGGCCCTGCGAATACACAGGATCTGCTCAGACGAGGAGGAACGCGATGGACACCTACAGACGCTGAAAGACGCCCTCGTAAGAACGGGATAGGACGCTCGACTCGTCGATCGACAGTTCCGACGGGCCACAGCGAAAAATCGCATAGACCTCCTCAGAAGACTAACAGGGGACGCAACCAACAGAGTACCCTTCGTGGTCCAGTACTTCCCCGGAGCGGAGAAACTACGCCATGTACTCCGCAGCCTTCAACATGTCATTGATGACGACGGACACCTCGCTAAGGCCATCCCCACACCTCCACTACTCGCCTTTAAACAGCCACCCAACCTCAAACAGACCATCGTTCGCAGCAAATTACCCAGCCTTCAGGAGAACAGCGTCCACGACACCACACAACCCTGCCACGGCAACCTCTGCAAGACATGCCAGATCATCAACACAGATACCACCATCACACGAGAGGACACCACCCACCAGGTACATGGTTCATACTCCTGTGACTCGGCCAACGTTGTCTACCTCATACGTTGCAGGAAAGGATGCCCCGGAGCATGGTACATTGGCGAGACCATGCAGACGGTGCGACAACGGATGAACGGACACTGTGCAACAATCGCCAGACAGGAGGGTTCCCTCCCAGTCGGGGAACACTTCAGCAGTCAAGGACATTCAGCCACCGATCTCCGGGTAAGCGTACTCCAAGGCGGCCTTCGAGACACACGACAACGCAAAATCGTCGAGCAGAAATTGATAGCCAAGTTCCGCACCCATGAGGACGGCCTCAACCGGGATCTTGGGTTCACGTCACACTACACGTTACCCCACCAGCGAATAAAAGTTATCTGTCTTTAATTCAACGGGTCATTTTCTGTCTTTCTCTTCCTTTTGGATGTTTCTCCCTCTCTCTCTCTGTTTTGTGTTCTGGCCGTTTGTATATTCGGTGGTCCTGTCGGTAACACCTCTCTGTCTGAACACTTTGATTGCCTTGACAACGGGCGGTTGGAAAGATTATCTGTAATCACCAGGTATTGTTCTCTGAATATAAATGCGAAACGTTCAAGGATTTCCTGACATTCACCTGACGAAGGAGGAAGCCTCCAAAAGCTTGTGATTTTCAAATAAAATTGTTGGACTATAACCTGGTGAAGATTGTTTACATTTGAAGGATAAAGAGGGTAGCTAGTAGAATTTTTTTGCACACTTAGAACATGGAATGCATTAGTGACTATTAAGGCAGAGACTACAACATCACGTAAAGTTGAATTGGATAAGTATTTGAAAAGGAATATACAAGGATATAGGATCGGGCAAGGAAATGAGATTAGAGTAGATTACTCCAGTTCAAGAGTTATCACCTGCAAAATCTGACTGGGCTCATTGGCTCTTTCTGTGCTATAATTTATATGAATCTATGATCTCTTACCTGCACTGCTTCACCCTCTGGTATTTTCCCTAGCAGCTTTTTGTTGCTGTCGACAGGATGCCCAGCTATGTGGTTTCCATATCCGTTTTCCACTGATTTACTAATTCGGGATTCCAAATTCTCCATTGGATCTGTCCCAGGAGAAAGTAATGTGCAAACCTTTGCCCGAAACCATGTCTTAAACTCATCCTGAAACAAAGAAGTTTTTTTTTCAAATACTCTGAACTAAAAACAAAAGCTTTGACATACATTAACTTTAGCGGTCCTGTTATGTTTTCATGGCTGTAAAACTTTGGGACGTCCTGAAGTTGTGAAAGGCGCTATATGTAAGTGCAAGTTCGTTCTTCTTTATTTACCATAGCATGAAGTATGTACATATGTGGAATCTCCACCCTCATCCTTCTCAAGATATCGCTTTAAAAGCCTAACATATAAAGGGAGCATCTCCAACTTCAAGATCAAATATCACAAATCCACAATTCAGCGCCACAGCAATTCGATACAGTGAAATGCTGCACCATGAGTGGTGTTATGGTCAAATCACTCAAGCCTCCATGGCTCAGTTCCTATTAGCTAGTTACGGTATGGCACTGCCAGGAATTTGGAGATGAGCAGCTGCCTACTCACCAAGCCAGTCGCCTAACTGGGGAGATAGTTGAAAGATAAAGAAAAAATAAGTCAATCATTCTTCCCCTCCAACATTCAAAAACAGCAATGTATTGACTTCACTAATATCCCAGGATTCCCTTGCTACAATGTATAAGCAAAATATCAGCAGCTCAGATTCAACATCTTGTTTTATAGCTTCCCCATCAAGTATTGTATATAAGCCACATTCTCTAAAGGATATGACTTTTCCTTGGCTCCCAAAAGTATGACCATTAGGAGTTAAAATTAAAAAACAAACAATCTCCATTGGTGTCAGCACTGGTCTTATTTTCTCAAATCCATTTTTCAAAAACAAAACTGTACGTGGGGGTAGTCGTGTGCCTTGGTAACAATGAGAGCAATTCTGCACTTTGACGGGGTAGAACTAGGAGATGGTCCTGAAATTTGACAGTACTGCACTGGGGATGTTACTATTTGGTAGCATGGGCAAGGCAACCTTTGGTATGGCACCACTGTAGAAAAGGAATCTGGAGTTTGGCAAATCTGTGGAAGGTGAACCTGAAATATGACACAAATGGAAGTGGAAAGTAGGGTTTGGCTAGCTTATGCATTCCTGGTGTCAGCAGTGGGGGGCAGGGGGAAGGTGGAGACCATGGGCCTGACGGCACTGGATGGGGAGGGATTCCATCTCCGACAGCACTGACTTTTGTGACATTCTAAGGGATCTTTACAAACAGTAAGTTTGATGTTTTGGGACTGGTTCCTGGATGTTCATATACCTGGATTGCTCTTACTACGAGCCGGCACAGACTCGATGGGCCGAATGGCCTCCTTCTATGCTGTAACAATTCTATGGTTCTATGATTCTATCTCTAGCTTGCTTCCTAAAGTCTCTGTCTGTCTCTCTCTTTGTGGTATGAAAATAGAAATATTGTAATTGCTATTAAGAAAATGCAGCTGATGGGACTTCTTAAGTTTGCTTTCAAAATTCAACTCATTTGATCTTAATTTGAAAGAATTCAAGTACAGTGAAACCTGTAAATTAGGTGTCCTTATTTTCAAAATGGTCATTGTATATACAATAAACCAGATGAGCCAAATATCCCGGGATTGGCAGTGTCTCCTACAGTATTCCTTGTTTTTTTCGCCCTCACCTGGGATGGTGCCTAATTCTGGAACCCTGCCAGCAGGATGTGATTGCTGTTCATTTTCTGTTTCTTTGGGTTTCCCAATTCATAGCCACCCTGGGGTCCTTTTCTATTGAGGGAGGGATGTTGAGATCCTGGGATCTGCTACGTTGGCAGCCTGCACAGTGCAAGGTGGCTGCTGTAGAGCTGGAGTGCCTGGGGTGTCCAGGTCAAATTGGGGGGATTAATGTCCTGCAGACCCCTGTCCAGGATCCCCTCCCTCCAAGTGCTGCAGCTGCTAATGTTTGAAGTGCTGGGGGGTGGGTAGGGGGTTGTTAGCAGCTCATCAAGGCCTGACATACTGGTGGAGTGAGATGTGGTATTGCCCTGTGGAGTTCCCGGCTTTTGTTGAAAGGGGGGTTCTTTACCCAGCATCCACAGTGGCAAAGAAACTGCTCTATCCCTGGGATAAAGCCGTGCAAGCATTCAATCCCAGAGATAGAGTGGGGTTTCTCTGCTGCAACGGATGCTGAGTTCAGAGCTCCCTATTCCACAAAAGCTGTTTCTTTCACCCGCTGCCGCCTCGCGCTAACCTGCGTGTCCCGTGTTTTAAGTTGTAAATGGACTCGGTGCATTGTGTACAACAAAAGTATAATTAATACAGTTTGTCATTTCTTCCTCACTGTGTCTTACACACACACCCTTTGTGTTTTTATTTTAAAATTACATTATAAACTTTTCCTGAATAAAGATTTTAGAATTGGCCCTTCAAATGATTTTGAACAACAACTGGACAGGAAAATGCTAGAAATTGAAGAAAAATATTCCAGCAGTTCAGCTGTCCAAATGTTATTAATTCATCCTGGAAATTACATACACTGCAGATGCTCAGGCAGTATAATTTCATTCACATAATAGAGCCACAGCTCTGGGCAAAAATATTAAGTCCAGGCCCTGGCATTTGGAAGAGGCTGAGGCCTTCAAGTAAAGCCTTTAATGAAGACATTAAAAGGCACAAAAGACTTCAATTGATACATTTAATCATGTTATTGTGAAATATGTAGTTATTTGAATGTTTTATTTTGTTTAAAATCATTTTAGAAAGCAGAAATTTCAGATAGAGCAAAATTGCGACAATTTTGTTTTCAGAAAGCATTTTCATAATTTTGGGGAAAAGTGCAAACCAAGTGGCATGATATGTAATCATTACAGGTCACTTGGAGTGCCCATTAGAAATGTTTACAATATAAAATTGTGACACAGGTTTATGCATGCCATCAGCAAAATTAATTATACTAGTAAACTGCACCTAGCATTACCCATGTATAATTGATAAACACAAGTTTTTTTTAATATACAAGATGAAGACGGAGTTGGGAGACTTCAGAAATTTGCTCCGCACTGTTACCTAGTGGCATGAGCCTGCAACTGCATCATGATGGCTGATGTAGCAAAATTGAATGGGAAATGTTGGCACAGCAATTTACAATGGTAAATATAGACTCAAAAGCATAACCAAAAATCATGAACGGAAACTACACTTGGTTTACAAATATTGCATGTTTAATGCAAGATTTTAATATACAGATACCTTTAAAGCATAGGAACAAAACCTCCAATTATATAAGAAAGCACAAACATTGCATGAGAAATGTTATATATTTACTTTTTGGGAATACATTTTTATTCTCTGGAAAGATATCACAACTGTTAAATTAAGCTTTCTACACTCAATGCAGACTTCAGCACTAAAGTTCTGTTGTTCAGATACAGAGCAAAGATACATTGCCTAACAATGTGCCTTACCATCAATCATTCACATGAGCCATTCTTAAGGTGCCTGAGTGAGAATACCCTATTTATGGTAAATTGTGAGGGCTGCCATTTTGGGGATTTGTAGTGCCCAATCTAATTTCATGTAGTGTGTTTTATACCGATCAGAAAAAGAGTAAACTTTTGTATGAGTCTGAGTCCAGAGGCAAAAAGGGCAGAGTTCAATCCAATGAAGCCACTCATTTCCTTTCACATAAATGTTTTCATTGCTATTTTACTTTTAAAAATGACTTTTATTCAGATGGCAACTGACTATCAGTGACACCACAGCAAGTCCCAAATGTATGCTCCTTTATAGGTTCACAAGAGTTCTGTACAACATTCTATAAAAGGAAAGCAGACCAAATTCCATGAGATCCGAATTACCTGACACAAGTGATACAGAGGTTTACCTACATACATCTACACACCTATACAAAATTTATAACTACAATTGCTTTCAAGGGAAACTCTGCTGACAGGAGTTAGTGATTCTTTGGAAAGGGGAGGAGTGTGAAGCAAAGCATTTTTTTTTGGAAAAATATTACTTACAAATAGCCCCATAGCTGCCATATCAATGAGACACTATACATTTGTGTGTTCACACTGAATCCTTACAACTCCAGCTGGGCAGAAGGCACATAATGTCATTCATACGTTAGCAAAAGAATAAAGGTATCTCTATATATCAACTTGATGAGCAAATGAACACAGAAAAAAAAATGACTATTTCTCCTTGCATTCTCTTAATTCCAATTTTTTTTTGAAAAGGGTTGATCAATCTCATGTCCTCAAACAATGCTCCCATTATTACCCTTTTTTTCTTTTCATACAAGCATCAGATCTGATGACAAATCAGAGGGACGCATCAGTGCAAAGAGCCAGGTGCAGGGCCGAGAACAGACCGCCAAGTAGTCAAATAGAGGGTAGGCCAAAAGAGTAGGTTTCTGGTCAACAATGGGCTGTGGATCAGGGAGGAGGGTAGGACAGGCAGGAAGAAGTCAATAATGGCAAAAATCAGGAAAGGGCACAGAATGGACTGAGAAGGAATGTAGACAGGGCAGGAGGAGGGCCACAGTGACGGGAAAGGTGGCAAAAGCTACCAGCTCAAACGAGAACAGGCCACAGACCTTCAGCGACAGGGAACAGGAACACATGGTGGGAGCCATTTAGCAAGGTATAAAACAAATTATTTAGTTTTTAATAATTGGAATCTTTAAAACAGTAATTATTTTCGTTTTATTTTGGAAGATAGTATTACCTTGAAGTTGCCCCTTGTAAGTAAAAGATAATCAAGATGGCAGCGGAGCTAGGAATGAGTTGCGTTTTGGTACACAGAGCCACCTGGTGGCCACAGCCTGTAATTATATAATCACGACAGTTGTCATACAGAAATAGAATGGGAAATGTGGACATGGTCATTTGTAATGGAAAAAGTTAACACAAAAATATGGCAACAGAAAGTAAGGTTTGTAAACAGAAAATGCCAGCATAAGATTTTTTAATAACATACTAGTCGATCTCCCCTGGCGTTATCATAGAATGATACAGCATAGGAGGCGGCAATTTGGCCCATTGTGCCTGTGCAGGCACTTTGAAAGAGCTATTCAATTAGTCCCACACCCCTGTAAATTTTTCCCCTTTAAGTGTTTATCCAATTCCCTTTTGAAAGTTATTATTGAATCTGTTTCCACCACCGTTTCAGGCAGTGCATTCTAGATCATAATAACGTGCTGCATAAAAAAACAAATCTCATGTCGCCTCTGCTTCGATTGCCAATTTCCTTAAATCTATGTCCTCTGGTTACTGACCCTTCTGCCACTGAAAACAGTTTCTCCTTATTTACTCTATCAAAACCCTCCACAATTTTGAACACCTCTAACAAATCTCCTCTTAACCTTCTCTGTTCTAAGGAGAATCCAAGTTTCTCTAGTCTCTCCATGTAACTGAAGTCTTTCAGCCCTACTACCATTCTAGCAATCTCCTCTGCACCCTCTCTAAGGCCTTGACATCCTTCCTAACATATGGTGTCCAGAATTGGCCACGATACTCCAGCTGGGGTCTAACCAGTGTTTTATAAAGGTTTAGCATAACTTCCTTGCTTTTGTACTCTTATGCCTCTATTTATAAAGCCAAGGATCCCATATGCCTTTTTAAACAGTCTTGTCCTGCCACCTTCAAAGATTTGTGTATGTGCACCCCCAGGACTTTCTGTTCCTGCACCCCCTTTAAACTTGTACCATTTAGTTTATATTGCCTCTCCTCACTCTTCCTACCAAAATGAATCACTTCACACTTCTCTGCGTTAAATTTCATCTGCCATGCGTCTGCCCATTTCACCAGTCTATTTAAGTCTTCCCGAAGTCTGTTACTATCCTCCTCACTGTTTACTACATTTCCGAGTTTCGTGTCATCTGCAAAATTTGAAATTATGTCCTGTATACCCAAATCCAGGTCATTAATATATATTTTTAAAAAGCAGTGGTCCCAACACCGACCCCTGGGGGACACCACTGCACTCTTCCCTACAGTCTGAAAAACAACCGTACACTATTCTCTGCTTTCTGTCCCTTAGCCAATTTCATATCCATGCAGCTGCTGCTCCTTTAATCTCATGGGCTTCAATTTTGCTAACAAATCTATCGTGGTATTTTATCAAAAACCTTTTGAAAGTCCATATACACATCAATTGCACCACCCTCATCAACCCTCTCCATTACATACAGCAAGTTAAGATCAAGTGTGGTCCTCACGTGAAACCCGGTTGGAGGGCAGGTGATAAATGAATCATAGTATTACATAGAATGTACTGCACAGAAACAGGCCATTTGGCCCAACAGGTCCATGCCTGTGTTTATGCTCCACACAAGCCTCCTCCTACCCTTCTTCATCTAACCCCAACAACTTATCCATCCATTCCTTTCTCTCTCACGTGTTTATCTAGCTTCCAGTTAAATGCATCTATGCTAGTCGCCTCAACTACTGCTTGTGGTAGCAAGTTCCACATTCTAACCACTCTCTGGGTAAAGATGTTTCTCCTGAATTCCCTATTCGATTTATTAGTGACTATCTTATATTTATGACCCCTAATCCTGGTCTCCCCTGCAAGTGGAAACATCTGCTCTATGTCTACCCTATCAAACCCTTCCATAATCTTAAAGACTTGTATCAGGTCACCCCTCAGTCTTCTTTTTTCCTAGAGAAAAAAACCCCAGCCTGTTCAATCTTTCCTGATAGATATAACCTCTCAATTCTGGTATCATTCTAGTACATCTTTTCTGCACCTTCTCCAATGCCTCTTTATCCTTTTTAAAAATGTGGAGACCAGAACTGTTTACAGTATTCCAAGAGTGATCTAACCAACGTTCTATACAAGTTTAACATAACTTCTCTGCTTCTCCATTCTATCCCTCTAGTAATGAACCTCAGTGCTTTGTTTGCTCTTTTTATGGCCTTATTAACCTGCGTCACTACTTTTAATGATTTGTTTATCTGTAAACCCAGATCCCTCTGCTCCTCTACCCCATTTAGACTCTTACTTTCCAAAGAGTATGTGGCCTCCTTATTCTTCCTGCCAAAACGTACCACCTCACACTTATCTACACTGAAATATATTTGCCAATTACACACTCATTCTGCAAGTTTATTAATGTCTTCCTGTATTATGTCGCAGTCCTCCTCGGTATTAACTAGACTCCTCCACCCACCCACCCCCCCCCACCACCCCAACAAAATTGGTGTCTTCCGCAAATTTTGAAATTGTACTTCCAATTCCCATGTCCAAATCGTTTATGTAAATGGTGAACAACAGTAGTCTCAGCACCGATCCTTGTGGAACATCACTTCCAATCTTTTGCCAGTCTGAGTAACTACCTTTAACCCCTACTCTGTTTTCTATTTTGTAGCCAGCTTGCTATCCATTCTGCTACTTGTCCCCTGACTCCACATGCTCTGACTTCAGCTATGAGTCTAATGTGGTACCTTATCAAAGGCCTTTTGAAAATCCAAGTATATTACAACCACTGCATTATCCTTGTCTACCCTTTCTGTTACTTCTTCAAAGAATTCAATAAGGTGGAATCAGGATGCATGGATGTAATTCAGGCCCCATTTTCAAGTCTTACGTTCTGTTTTTAAATCTATATATGTTAAAAAGCTTACATCTGTTCTCACTGTTTCCATAATAAATTCCCATGTCAACATTTATAATGGAATTTGCCTATGTAAGCTTGTCACACTGCAATTACACTCTTCCCCCTAGTGGAAGCACTGTGGATAAAAGAAAATAAAGGCTCTGAAATTTTCCAGAGAGGTTTCACAGACTGGACAGGAAGCCACCAAGTAGCCAGTAAGTGTAATTACAGCGTGATGGGTTTACATTCACTATAAATGTGGACATAAGAATTTTTAAATGGAAAAAGTTGACACAGAAAATGTGACGAAAACAGGAAGTCAAGAGATGCAGCCAGGAACTGCCAACAGACACAAGATTTTTAATAAGATATAGACGGATACATAAATAGATTTACATTTTGTCTCAGGACAAATCAGTTGGGGCAAATCAATGGGATAATGTACCTCATGAGTTATAAACTCTGATGAGCCCGATGAGCTTGTGGGGGTTTCTTTGGTTGCAAAATCGTGACAACACACCATATGCCACACAGAAGTATTTTTTCCTTTTATAGTTATTTTAAATTTCATCCCCAGGAGGGACAACTGAATGGGAGTTGACTTTTTAAAGTTTTTTTCACATCACTAAACTTTTCCCTTTGGGACCCAAACTGCAGAAGACTGTTTATGCTGCAGTCTGAAACCTCTGGATGCTGTATTAGACATTTGGGTCCAGAGAACGAGTTGATCTGCCACTGATTGTATTCACACACATCTTCAGCATTGCTGCACTAAAGATGGTGAATGGCCATATGCTAAGTCAATCTTCTCCAGAACCTCAAAATCGTGGAATTTTCTAACCGCCCTCAGTTTTTCCTTCCTCCTTTAAGTTTAGCCTCTTAAAACCCAAGATTAGCAGCACCTAATCAGCATTCCTGTTTAACTTCACCTCTTTTAACCTTGATAGTGCCCAGTAGTGTAAAACATGGCTCTCAAATAAAGAAAAAGTCAATACAGCTCTAAATACCCAGAATTTCCAGCAGCCATCCTGTCCAAATTATCAGCTTTGAATGAAGCTACATACTTGAGGGACACAAGAAGAATATATTATCTGACCAAGGGTCTGATTCTAAAAGAATTGGGTCCCTACTTTTCAAATCAGTCGCATCCGAAGATGAGTACTTCACTCTGTGATAAAGATAATTGACAGCAGAACAAGAAACAGTACGGGAATCAATAAATTAAGGCTTATAGTGACTGTGATTTAAGAGTACAGTAGATGAAGAGCTGTGCTTAAAAAAAATCAAACTCTCAAAAAAAACATGCAGATAGGTTTCCTAAAAAGAAACTTAACCATCGGCAAGCTTTAGGTGCTAAAAATGGGGATACGTGGCTAATTTCTGCTCCACAACTCAAAGTACTTTTGGTATGTGAAAGTTGATGAGTTTTTCAAAGCATGTATTTGCTCTCTGACTTTACAAAGTAGTGAAATATCCACCTTCAAAGAAAATGACTAGTATGAAGAATGACCAATTCAAAGAAGAAGTAAATTTCTCCCAACTAAAGAGACTTTTGGACAGCCCATTTATTATTACATTTGACAATTCTTTCAAAAAAAAAAACTATGATTTCTCTCCATTCTTGCATTTTTAGTTAAGAAACTGGGAATCATATAAATGTCAATTGAGGATAACTAAAGGAAGCATTAGAGAAGCGAGCAGGCAATGAATCTCCATTCTCCCAGCTTGCACTGCGGCACAAATCATCAATATCAGAATATTGGCAGCTAAATGTGGCACTAATAAAAATTGCCCTTTATCCGTATCTACTTGGAAATTGCTCTAATGGTACTAAAACTTTAATAATGGGGTGTTTTCCTTTGAAGCAGATTCTGTAAATAGCCATTCTATTTCCTCAAATACAAAGCCAAATGCACAGACTAAAGTTTACTTTTACTAGCTGTATACTTACTGTGGTCCTCAACAGCACAATTTCAGCCTCTTTAAGAGATGTTTGGGTGCACGTTGCCTTCACACTCCACTCAGGCATCCAGTAAAGAAGCAGGAGAAGGAAACCACCAGTGCAGATGGCACCAATTGCAACCAGAACCAGCTTCCAAAGACATAGTTCATATCCATAAATCTCCTGCAACAAACAAGCTATGTTATTAGTCTGTAACAAGGCTCTCTGTTGCTCATATATAATCAAAGAATGATCCAGCACAGGAGGCCGCCATTCGGCCAATCGCGCCTGTGCCATTTATTCTATTTTAAACATTAGCAGATCACTGATTTGTTAGTATGCGTTACATAACATTATTTGGGAAAATGTCTGTAATCAAACACAGGACAACGATATACATAAATAGCAAACTTTGCTTAATTACAGTTGTCAAGTTATAAAATTAAACATAAAAAGTACAACTCACTGGAAATCATTAGTAAATATTTTTAATAAGTTAGTTAGTGTACTAATAGATTTATATCCCAGTTACCAATAATGAAAGAATAAGTAATTTATAAGAACTGCAATAAAAACATAGAACACTTCCTCAGTTTACTCAGATTCTGTTAATAAACAATGTTTCACAACAATTCATATGCATTGCATGTTTGCACTGAAACACTGTTTTTTGGTCTATAAACTACATTAGCATTATAGCTAAAAGTGAATCAGACTACAAGGTTATAATGGCAGTTACTTGGTTGAGTTGATCTGAGAATAAATCTTTTTAAAAATATGACTTGAAAAGTACAATTAATAAAAGTTAAGTAATACAACATTATCTGTTAAAGGGTCTGGAATTTCCTGTGAATTTGCTTCCAAAAAGATGTGTAAACGAGGCGCACTGCCAATTTCCAGTGTAAAAGATCGAGGAAATTTGTGCGTAAATGACATAAACCCACTTTTAAGCTATGCCCAAATTTCCTAGATCTTTTATGCCCGTTCATAGAGACCTGCACCTGGGTTGCATGTGGCTAATTAACATGGCTCCACTCCCATAGGAAATGGACCAGAATTCTTGGCACACAGGGACCAGTGGACACCTGATCCCGACACAAATCTGCAGTTTCAGGAAGCATACAGGTGGTACTCGCTCTCTGCATCTTCAAGTCAATTTTGTAGTCTTCTTTATTCATCACAATGACTCGTCTGCTGGCATTACCCTAGCTTGCCATAATATTGGAAGAGGAAGAGGGGTAGCAGAGGCAGGAGACCCAGAGAGTAAAGTGGCACAAGCGAAGACACCATTCCAGAAGGCATAATCACCTTCTGAAGAATGTATACGCTGCACTTGTCACATGATGAAAATGTCAGCGGTGCCGAGCAGGTGGTTGAGAGGGCCACTGCAGTTCTCAAAAACCGCTTCAGGTGCCTGGACAGGTCTGGGGATGTCCTGTAATCCTCACTGGAAAAGGTAGTGAAGGCTGTTGTTGTCTGCTGCGCTCTGCATAACTTTGCCTTGAGGGAAGGTCTGAGCCTTGACATACCGGGGTAGGATCCAAGTGAAGATCCTGAGCTACCCATACAGAACCAAGGGGCATTTCGTATTTGCATGAGGCGTCACCTCAGGAGGGTGGGCTGTCAAAGGGCAGCTAGTGGCAGAGGTTTTCACCGACTGAGCACCCCCACAAGGTTTGATTGTGAAAAACAATCACAGTGTGCCAAAAGTGCTTTATTGAAACTGTAAACTTCAAAACAGACCAGTTAATCTTTTTTCTCACTTTTTTTGTATTCAGTTACTTTGTACAAAAAGTTTTTATTGTTGACCTCAGTTTGAATTATTCAAAATTATTCACAATTGTACATTTAACTTTACATCACACTTTTGGAAACCGAGATAAACTTTAAAAAACTTCAATAAACTATAATAACTCAAATGGAAAAATAACAGTTGTGTGTAGCAGCAAGAATATAATAAATATAACAATGACGACAACAATAAAAATAACATTAACAAAAACGGTGACAATCTTGCAACGAGGCAACTTAAACCCCCACCCCCACAATCCACTCCTCCGGACAAAAGAGGAGTAATAAGAGGTAGTAGTGCCAGTAATCTAAGTCACCTTACTCATTTCCAGGCACCCTACCTGACCCCAACACCTAGATGAGCCTTTCAGCCAGCTGTTCTGCTCCTTTTTAAAAAAAAATTCGTTCATGGGAAGTGGGTGTTGTTGGCAAGGCCAGCTTTTATTGCCCATCCCTAATTGGCCTTGAGAAGGTGGTGGTGAGCCGCCTTCTTGAACCGCTGCTGTCTGTGTGGTGAAGGTTCTCAAACAGTGCTGTTAGGTAGGGAGTTCCAGGATTTTGACCCAATGATGATGAAGGAACGGTGATATATTTCCAAGTCGGGATGATGTGTGACTTGGAGGGGAATGTGCAGGTGGTGTTGTTCCCATGCCCATGTTAGGTGGTAGAGGTCACGGGTTTGGGAGGTGCTGTTGAAGAAGCTTTGGTGAGTTGCTGCAGTGCATCCTGTAGATGGTAAACACTGCAGCCACGGTGCACTGGTGGTGAAGGGAGTGAATGTTTAGGGTGGTGGATGGGATGCCAATCAAGCAGGCTGCTTTGTCCTGGATGGTGATGAGCTTCTTGAGTGTTGTTGGAGCTGCAGGAGACTCCTGATTTGTGCCTTGTAGATGGTGGGGAGGCTTTAGGGAGTCAGGAGGTGAGTCACTCGCTGCAGAATACCCAGCCTCTGACCTGCTCTTGTAGCCACAGTATTTATGTGGCTGGTCCAGTTAAGTTTCTGGTCAATGGTGACCCCCAAGATGTTGATGGTGGGGGATCTGGCGATGGTAATGCCATTGAATGTCAAGGGGAGGTGGTTAGATTCTCTCTTGTTGGAGATGGTCATTGTCTGGCGCAAATGTTACTTGCCACTTATCAGCCCAATCCTGGATGTTGTCCAAGTCTTGCTGCATGCAGGCACGGACAGCTTCATTATCTGAAGGGTTGGGAAAGGAATTGAACACTGTGCAATCATCAGCAAACATCCCCATTTCTGACCTTATGATGGAGGGAAGGTCATTGATGAAGCAGCTGAAGATGGTTGGGCCTAGGACACTGCCTTGAGGAATTCCTGCAGCAATGTCCTGGGGCTGAGATGATTGGCCTCCAACAACCACTACTATCTTCTTTTGTGCTCGGTATGACTCCAGCCACTGGAGAGTCTTCCCCTAATTCCCATTGACTTCAATTTTACTATGGCTCCTTGGTGCAACACTCGGTCAAATGCTGCCTTGATGTAAAGGACAGTCACTCTCACCCCACCTCTGGAATTCAGCTCTTTTGTCCATGTTTGGACTAAGGCTGTAATGAGGTCTGGAGCAAAGTGGTCCTGGCTGAACCCAAACTGAGCATCGGTGATCAGGTTATTGGTGAGTAAGTGCCGCTTGATAGAACTGTCGACGACACCGTCCATCACTTTGCTGATGATCGAGAGCAGACTGATGGGGTGGTACTTGGTCGGATTGGATTTGTCCTGCTTTTTGTGGACAGGACATACCTGGGCAATTTTCCACATTGTCAGGTAGATGCCAGTGTTGTAGCTGTACTGGAACAGCTTGGCTAGAGGTGCGGCTAGTTCTGGAGCTGTTCCTCTGTACCAGTTTCCTCAGGACCAGAAAGGTGGGAATTGGTGAACTGCAGATGCCAGGCTGAGGGGTCTGTGGTTATTCCACTCACGGCAGTTGGCTCACAGAATGGAGCTGCTGCTGGCTGCATCTCAGTTGGAAGATCCTGAGCTGCTTGGTCTCACCGGTCATGTCCAGGTGACACTGTTGCTGCTGGTAGGCCAGAGCCCTGAGAGACATTTGAACCGCACCCGCCACCCTTCCACTTTGACCTGGATTGGCGGCCCCACTCATTAGCTGGGTGGCTGGAATGATGGTAGCCACCAAACCCTTTAAGGCTTCAGTTACCCCTTTAGTGAGAGACTGGAAGCCACGATTTAAAGTACCCTCCAATTTATCACGCAGTCCGAGCTTCCACCAAGGTAGAAACTCCGGCTGGTCCCTCTCTGCCCCCTGCCTGATATCACTTTATATGGCACTCCTCTACCATTCTGGTGGCAGTGGATGTGGTACTCAGTGCCTCTGTTATCTCCCTTCATGCCTGTCTTCTGACCGCACATGACAGCAGTGCTGTGGGAAATTCAGGAGCCAGTCCCACCTTCCCTTGATCTCATCGCAGAGGGCCTGAGAATCACCCTCTGTTTTATTGCAGGCCCTCTTCGTTCCAGCTTTTTCATCAGTCTATGTGGTCGTCATCTGTGAGTAGGGAAAATTTTTGAGAGACTGGTAACTCTCTGGACTGAGGATTTTAAATAAATTAAGAAACGAGAGAGAGAAAGAGAGTTGTATGTCACTCACCTAACTCCATGGGGCTACATTGGTTACATTTAAATTACACTTAAAATCAGGCTTGTTTATTATGTGGAATGTACATTCCGTCTAATTAGCGGCACAGGAAATTTTGGTATAAACTGCCAATGACAAAATGGACATTACTTTCCCATATAACTTACCAGTTATGCTGGTACAGGAAATTCCAGGCCAAGGTGATTAGCAATTAGAGGTTTAGTTTTAAAATCTGCATGGTGAACTACAGCGCAATATAATTATTTGCCAAGTGAAACAGTAAGTTTTCACAATACTTGTAATTATGAACTAAATTTATATTTAGTATCATTTTTTTCCTGAAATAAAGTATTCTTCCTGGATGTCATGAAGTTGAATGTCATGCTCACTGTGCCACACAGGAATATAACACGGCTTGCTCTCAATTTTTAACATTAAGCTCCCAATCACAGCTGTGTGCCACTAAGTGGAGACAGAACAGAGGGAATACTGTCAGGTTAGTCATTTCAGACTGCTCAACTGCACCTCCTGTTAGTCACAAAAAAAGCAGCACTGGCAGAAGCCTTGATCATGATACCTTCTTATCCTCAGCTGTGCAATAGTTTGCAGTGAAAAAGAATAAGAGAGTAAACTAATTGAACCAAAATGTTCAAAACAATGCCTAAACACAGCACTGGAAATTCTATTTACAATTGAACAGCACTTGGTCAACCGCAGCTTTACATTTGGTGAAATAACGTATTAGTTGCTGCAACAAAATTTTGAAGCACAAATTTCTACAATCAAACACAATAGCTCCTCTAATACATTATTCAAGTACACAAAAGCAACTGTATTTTTCATAAAAGCTAACTATAACACTCCTTGATCAAATTGACTATATTACTCTAAGATATGTGCAGAAATGTCTGCTTGTGTACCAAACTGAGCAGAATTCACTGATTCAGTAAACATGCTCATTTTAGGAGTATTTTGGTTGACATGCAAGACTCAACTTCTTAAAACAAAAGATTGAAAGAAATGATTACAAGAGAAGCATTACAAGGAAAATAGAGATATTCTGTAGGAACAATAAGGACATTTAAATATATGAAAAACAAGTTTCAAATTGCACTAGATCAGAAGGTGAACAGAGGGATAGGACACAAGGGAAGCTTTATGTATGGATGATGAATTACATTCAAAAGTAGTGGTAATCTAATGTTCTTCCTCATTAAATCCCCACTTACAAGCAAATTGTAGCCAAATAATACGAAAAAAAGTACGAGGTGAGAAACTTCAACCCTAAAATCTTGAGTCCAGTTTGGAGTAGAACAATGCCATGTAAACAGTCTAATAAGAACAATTTACTGATGTGTACTACTACAAGTAGTTGCCTTTCCCAGTGCTAAGAGAAACCATCGACATACGTGTCCATAAAGTGGCACCATCAAGAGCTCAAATATCATCTCTTGGTCCCCAATCGGCGTACAAATAACGCAACATCACGCTTTCCCCCTTTCTCCTCACTCTTCTCTTGCTCTTGCTCTTGCCCTTCCCCTGCCCCTCCCTCCCCTTCCCCTCTTCTTCCTCCTCCCCCTCCCTTACCCTCTCTTCTTCCCCGCCCTCCTTTCCCCCTCTCCCCTGCCTCCTCCCCCCCTCTCCTCAATATTGTTCAAAGAGCCAGTGCAATTACAGATTAAGAAGTGCAGAATTTTGAACTTCAAATTTTTGGTTTATAATCAAACCAATTAAAATGTATTCTTTCTGTCACAGATTTCAAAAATTAGTGGGTTCGGAGAAGGAAGGTAAAAAACAGGATCTGAACAGACAGTGAACCAACACTTGTTTTACCATCTCATCTTCATTCTCTTTGTTGACATAATTCTTTTCTTCTTTAGCCATTTTGTTTCACAAATGAAACTTCTCTCGTTTGATTACTGTTGGAACAAAAAACATTCAGGAAAATTAACAATGCAAGTTTAGTATCTTGCATGAATACATAATTGATTAACTGAAGCATTATAAAGATAAATATAGAACATGAATGGATCCATATCCTGAGTTGTACTACTGGTGTATATCCACATTTACCATTAAATCTGTCCAAGTTTAAAAACATTTTTAATTTTCCAAAGGCATAAACAATGAGTGCTTCATTAGAACATGTCCTATGCTCCTACCAATCCATTCAATAAAATTATTCTGCAGTGCAGCATCTAACCAAATTACACATTCCGCATTATAACAGCAAAATATCTATTGCTCCAAGTCAGTCAAAAGTTGCAACAATATCACTTATACACTGCAATACCTCATCGTCTACCATAATCAACTCCAATTTTAAGAACTATTACATTATCAACTAAACTATAATTTAACATTCCATTTGCTAGTCAATTTACAGCAGTATGCATATCCCCCCCCCCCCCCCACCCAGATCCCAAGTCCTATAGTGATAAAAAGTAATTTGTCCAGTATTTTTCCTTTGGAACAGATCTTGCTGTACTGAAACGATATTGTTACTAATACTTAATATAAAAAAAAATCAATAATTAATTGCAAAGTAAATGTCTAATTGTTACTTACATAATTTTAGTCACATTTAAAAAATGTTTTTTTACCTTTTTACTGCTCGGGCAGTTTACAGTTATTTTCACGTTTTCAGGTTGTTAATGTATAATGCACTTGATATCCCTAGACTACACATCAGCTGCAGGATGTAGTACCAATGATGTATTGCTTTGAAATATTGCTCTTAATTCCCTTTAATTCATCACAAACAATAGTACCATTACATTTTGGCAAAGTTGTTTAAAAGATTCAAACAATAAAAGTCAACTGTTAAATTTGTACAAAGGATGTATTCCAGTCTTATTATACTCCAGTGGAGCCTTCATTATTCTATGATGCATGCAACTCTGCAAATTCAATGATACAGTTCTGTGTGCGTGAGGTCAACCTGATTTTATCTGCAAGTTGACGGCCTATAGGTTATGTTCCTGACCAAGCCCTTCCTAGAATTTTCAGTAATCTAATTTGCACAGTACTTCATAATTTATTGTTAAACAAAAGCAATTTATTTGGTTTTTTTGAGGGGGGGGGGAAATGAGTTGGAGCAAGAGGGGAAGTTTTTTTTTATTCATTCATGAGATGCGGGCATCGCTGGCAAGGCCAGCATTTATTGCCCATCCCTAATTGCCCTTGAGAAGGTGGTGGTGAGCTGCCTTCTTGAACCGCTGCAGTCCGTGTGGTGAAGGTTCTCCCACAGTGCTGTTAGGAAGGGAGTTCCAGGATTTTGACCCAGCGACGATGAAGTGATCCAAGTGAAGTCATAGCTGCTAAAAGGAAATGATGCAATGCTGATCACAATGTCACAAGATTTCCAAGTATCATAACTGCAATATGGTCCATTACTTTTTTCACATGAATTCTGTGTTTAGATTGTAGGGAATGTTAATGTTGGGAATGGAATGCTATCCATTTCAAGCATCCAGTGTAAGTATCAAGATCTCCCTCAGATAAGTAGGCAGATGCTGCCCCAACCTCACAATATTTCACCTTAATGCACCAAGGTAATATTTTTCCACTTCAGATATGAGCCCGTCTATGTTAAATGGCCAATTTCATGCAGAATTGGAGGGAGTTTTGTGCCACATCAACTAGGAACTGGATTGAGAATATCCAAACTCATCTCACGTAGAACTCTTACCATCCAGCAAAGCAGATTTGTATTTCACCAATCTGGGGCAGACTGGCAGATCTATGTCTATGGATGTTGTTTATATGGACTTCCAGATGGCATTCGATAAAGTGCCTCCTAAGAGACTTACAACACCAGGTTATATTCCAACTGTTTTATTTGAAAATCACAAGCTTTCAGAGGCTTTCTCCTTCGTCAGGTGAGTGTGAAGGAGAAAGCCTCCGAAAGCTTGTGATTTTCAAATAAAACAGTTCGACTATAACCTGGTGTTGTAAGATTCCTTACATTTGTCAACCCCAGTCCATCACCGGCATCACATCCTAAGAGACTGTTAGCTAAAGTTAAAGCTCATGGAATTGAGAGCAAACTATGGGCGCGGTTAAGAAATTGGCTGAGCGGCAAGAGACAGAGAGTAGGAATAATGGGCAGGTACTCAAATTGGCAGTATGTGACTAGCGGTGTCCCACAGGGATCTGTGCTGGGGCCTCAACTACTCACTATATTTATTAATGACTTAGATGACGGAATAGAGAGCCACATATTCAAGTTTGCCAATGACACAAAGATAGGCAGCACTGTAAGCAATGTAGATGGAAGCATAAAATTACAGAGAGATATTAACAGATGAAGTGAATGAGCAAAACTGTGGCAAATGGATTTCAATGTAGGCAAGTGCGAGGTCATCCACTTTGGACCTAAAAAGGATAGATCAGAGTACTTTCTAAATGATGAAAAGCTCAAAACAGTGGCGGTCCAAAGAGACTTAGGGCTCCATGTATATAGATCATTAAAATATCACAGACAGGTACAGAAAATAATCATATCTAGAGGGTAGAAGTTATGCTACAGCTATACAAAGCCCTGGATAGACGACACCTGGAGTACTGTGTTCAGTTCTGGGCATCGCACCTTAGGAAGGATATATTGGTCTCGGAGGTAATGCAACGTAGATTTACTAGAACGATACCTGGATTCCAAGGGTTAAATTACGAGAAGCGATTACACAAACTAGGGTTGTATTCCCCGGAATTTAAAAGATTAAGGGGTGATTTAATTTAAGTTTTCAAGATATTAAGGGGAATTGATAGGGTAGATCGAGAGAAACTATTTCTACTGGAGTCGAGGACTAGGCGACAAAGCTTAAAAATTAGAGCCAGGACTTTCAGGAGTGAAGTTAGGAAACACTTCTATATGCAAAGGGTGGTAGAAGTTTGGAACTCTCTTCCGCAAATGGCAGATGATGTTAGCTCAATTGTTAATTTTAAATCTGAGATTGATAGATTCTTATTAACCAAAGGTATTAAGGGATATGGGACTAAGGCAGGTATACGAAGTTAGGTCACAGATCAGCCATGATCTCATTGAATGGCGGAACAGGCTCGTGGGGCTAAATGGCCTATTCCTGTTCCTATGTCCCAGAGCAGAATACTCGATTGTTGATGATCACATTTTAATATTAATTTAGATTTCAAAAACCTCTTATAAACTAATTAAATTGGCTCTTTCATATGGAAGTAAAATTAATTAGATCTCTGATGCTACATCCTTAAATGAAGTTGTCTAAATTAACCATAACTGTAAAGTTTGAATTAACATGTTTGCAGCAATTTGCTATTAAAAATGCACAAGCCTTCCAAGCATTATGGTAACTTGAAAATCAGAATTCCTAAAGACTTACATTACTAGCAACTAGATATATTTGAATTATTTAAATTGTTATAAGTTAACATCTTGAAATGGAGAAATTTAGATAAAGGGCCACGGTCAACAGCATGAGAAATCAAAGTTTAAATCAAGAGTGGGGAAGAAAGGTCAAGATGCAGAGATTAAGTGATGCCTATCAAAACTAACGATTAATGGTGAAATGGAATACTGGGAGAGGTAAAGAGTTGAAGTCTTTGGGAAAGAATGAGTTATGGTAGAAATGATGTGGAGATGCCGGTGATGGACTGGAGTTGACAATTGTAAACAATTTTACAACACCAAGTTATAGTCCAACGATTTTTATTTGAAATCTACAAGCGTTCGGAGGCTTCCTCCTTCCTCAGGTCATTGTCAGGAGCTCCTTGAAGCCTACGCATTTATACATCATAGAACAATACATGGTGTTTACAGACTGCCCCTGCAACTGCCCGTTGCCAAGGCAATCACCGTGTTCAGACAGAGAGGTGTCACCTACAGAACCCCCGAATACACATTCAACAAAAAAACAAACAGGAAAAAGAGAGAGAGGCAGAAACATCCGGAAGGCAGAGAAAGCCAGCAAATGACCCATTATATTAAAAACAGATAGCTTTTGTTCGCTGGTGGGGTAACGTGTAGCGTTTGCCAGATTCAATAATATTCAATACAAAAAATTAATAAAGTAACAACTATGCAGATAGTTATCAGGAATTGCTTCTGGCGAGATCAGCATTAATGGTTTTGCAATTAAAAAGAATTAACAGGTTAAGGCCAATTAATGTCATTGCAAGCACTTAACACTGACCCTGCCTACTTACCCATTGTTTCTTTTCAGGAAACTTTTCTTGGTGGGAGGGGATAGAAGGGGTATTTGCAGCTTTTAAGACAGTTATTTTTTGGTCTTCCTTTGAACAATTATGCTCATTTGTTTCTACATACTATTACCTAGCTCATTTTTAATGATTCAAATCGTCCTGATCTTTGTTCACATCTGTTTCACTTGAAACTCAAAAGTGATGCATGATTTCACTAGATTGCATGACTTGTAATATGTTACTGAATTCTAAAGTGGGGCCTCTCATTCATAATCGGTGGATTGTTGTCCATTCTGAGGACAAGCTTCAGTCCTCTGATTGCTAGGCTATAATTGTGTGCCTTCATTCCTGACTCCAAAAGATATCCATCCCTGTACACAGTAGATAGGATATATACAAAATATCACTGATGTTAGTTGCTTGATCAAGTTATAGATGATAAAAATAACTACCCTTGGTACCAATGGTGGCAAGTGGGCATAATGTTGCGGTGAAGGGGGCTGAATTCAACAACCTTTTTTTAATCCTTTCAATTCCTATGTACAACATACAGTTACTGTAAAGGTCTGGATACACAATTGTAATCAGATCATCAAGCTTTTCAGTTCAATAACATGTCATCAGGTCATAGGAGAAAGAGAAAGAAAAAGATGAACCAAAAAAAAGGGGAGGGAGGAGGAGAAGGGTGAAACAGAGGCCAAGTGGACAGAAAAGTGAATATGAGAACCAAAAATGAGGGAGAAAGTGCACTTTGGTCTAAAAGTGCTAAGAAAATATCTGCTTGTGCAAAGTATGAAAATGGATATTATCCAAACTACTGTTAGCCTGCAAATTATAAAATCAGGCAGATAAGAAGTCCAGCTTGGAAATGGAAAAAGATTCAACTGGAAAATAAAATTGCAAGCAAAAAACTTACTACTGTGAATCAAATCACACAGCCTCCCAAAGGAAAATGATGGGGAAAAAAGCTAAGGCCCAAAGATGCGTTCTGGAAAATCTCCAACACCATTGCTGCTCAAACGCTAAGTAGACGAAGTGTGCACATTAACCCTCAGACAGTGCATAGATACTGAGAAGCACAAATGCCAATGGGAAAATTGCAGGTAAGCAAACCATCACCTGCCCAAACCACTAAACAAACAGCACCAACTCATCCTGCATTGTCTCCCCACTCAGCATGAATCATGATTTTGGCAGAATCCACAATGCGAATGAAGGCACAATCTGGCTTTCCATCATGGAGCAGGTGTCGCTCCCCCCTCCAAGAACATGTTCCCTCCAGCAACAACTTCCGCTCTCCCCACTGACCAGATATTCATTGCAGACCCAACTCCCCCGCCTTTTCCACAGGTGATGCATCATGGCATATTAACTTAATCCCCCACCCCACTGAGAAGCCATTGCCTCCAGCTACAAACCAAGCTCCCCCACACCGCCTCAACTAAGCAGACACTGCCTCCAAAGCCAACTCCACCCCCACAACTGAGCATAAATCTTTTACAAGGCCAGCCACCCTATACCAAGCAGAGATCATTCCCCCCCCCGCCCCCACTCACTGAGCAGAAATGGCATCAAGCACCATCCCTCTCATTGAGCAGATAATCCAAACAACCACACCCACTCTTCAAATGAGCAGAAATCCTTAACAAAAATCAATCCACCTCACCTAGCACAGATTGGGACAATCCTCACTTGGCAGAGATTCAACCAGCACTGAGGGGTAAGAAGTCCTGCCAACCCCACCCCCCCCCCCCCCATCAAGGACAAACCTAGCTTTGCATCCCTACTCCCTCAAAAACAAAAAAGACCTGACTCACCTACCCAAACCTCCCCCATGAAGAAAAACTTGGTCTTCCTTCCCCCACTGAGTACAAGCTTGGCCTTCCCCTTTCCCGTGCATGGAATAAATCCCTATTTCTACAACCCCCTCACAACTACTTAGAACAAACTGGGATCAATTCCTGCCTCCCACATGAGCAATATCTCATTCCCAGAAAATGAGAAGCAAACCCCCCACCCTCCCACTGAGAAACAACTCTCGCCTCTTCCAACCACTCACCCAAAAGCAACTCAACCCCAGCACCCCCACCACAAACCCCCCCCCCCCCCCACCACCAAAAACCAAAAACCTACCCCTCTCCCACAGGAGAAAAATGCTCTTCTGCCCCACAGAGATGGAATTGGACCCTGGACCAGTACAGTTGTCCCCCCTTATTGAGGGAAAAACTAGCCCTGGCTGAGTGGCATCCAACCCTTTCCCATCCATCATTGCTCCCTCTACTCCCCATCTCCTTCCTCTCCCCCTTCATGTACTCCCTCCCCATCTCCCCCCCCCCCCCCACCACTGTAAAGAAATGGACCCTGGCACAGAGCCCTACAGACCTCTTTATTGTCTTCTGTTGCCCCCCTCCTCTCCCTACTCCTGCCCCTCCTCTCGCCTTCCCCATCTAGCTCTTTCATTCCTCTTTCTTTCCCCATCTCGGTCCTCCCCTCTCTCCCTCCCTCCCCAAAAAGGTCCAGTTATCCCACTACTTCCTAGCCTGCATGACCTAAATGTTGGACTTGATCTTTATTCCCCATGTGCATCGCCTCTTTATCTGGAGGCCGACTCCCAGCCCTGCCACACTTCAATTTCATCCCTGGATTATTTCCCCCAGTTGTGTCCTGTTAAGGCATACTTCCAGCTTTGCCCCACCACATTGCAGTCCCAGCTCCACCCCACTCATTGCCACTCCAGCTCCATTGTGCCCAACACATATTTCATCCTTTAATAGGCCGTCCCCACTACCTAATTTTTTCACTCCACGAAACAAATTTCCATAATTTCCCTTTTGCCATCTTATTGATTCCTATTCCAGAATGCTGCTCATTCAATTCTTTTCCTAGCCTACTGCAGTAATTTACAGTTTATTTTAATCTTCACTTATGTATTCCAGTTCATACCTTTTCCAGTCTACTAAATTTCCCCCATTGTCCAAGCCACCACAACTGCCACTTGGTCAAATAATTGCTCCCTAGTTCATTTAATTCCTGCCCCAGCCCAAAATATTTTACACTTTGTCATTTTCACTTCTTTCGCTCCCCTTGCAGCTAAAGCCACCACCATTACCACTTTGATCCTTGAATTCTACATCACTTATTTACTTTTACAAACGAGACTCACTATTCCTTTCTTAGCCTACTGAATTGATTTACATTGTAGGCTAGGAAAAGAATTGAATGAGCAGCATTCTGGAATAGGAATCAATAAGATGGCAAACGGGAAATTATGGAAATTTGTTTCGTGGAGTGAAAAAATTAGGTAGTGGGGACGGCCTATTAAAGGATGAAATATGTGTTGGGCACAATGGAGCCGGAGTGGCAATTTACATTGCTGAAATAACTTACACTTTAATTTCCTTGTGGTCCCCAATGCATAGAAAATATTTTCCAGTTTGCTATTGAATTACTTTCCTGCACACGTCCTGTAAGTGTCATGATCACACTTTGTTGATAACACCCCTATTATTATAAAACAACATTTTCACTGATTCATCATGAGCAATGCAATAGAAAATCTGGTAACATACACACATATACATACAATTGAAAATCTTTTAAAGGAAAATTCTTTGGCACAGCTGTGGTTTTTTTCCCCAATTTATGATCTATTACCTGTGAAAAACAAAGAAACAATGTGTACAAACAAAACTTACACCCGATGCTGCTCCTCTCCACAGCGTTGGTTTCTTGCACAGGGAAAGGAGTAAGAAATTCGACTTAAATGTTTAAACCCTTTAACAACCTTACTAAATTGCACAGAATGTATCATCTTGGCTCAGCTGGTAGCACTCTCAATTGGGGTATGTAGTGTGTAGATCCAAGGACTTATGTCAACCTAATTTATGTACACTTCAGCATAGTATTGAGTACTGCAATGTCAAAGATGCTGTCCTACAGCTGAAACGTTAAACCGAGACCCTGCCCTGCCTGTTCCAATCAACGTTAAAGATCCCATGGTACTATATGAAAGAGCTGGGAATTCTCCCAGTGTTCCAACCAGGAATCAAGCGTATATCTCATTGCTATTTGTGGGATCTTACTGTGCAAAATGGCTGCCACATTTGTCTACATGAGAACAATCATTTTATGTGAAGCTAATGATTAGTCTCCTGAGATGAGTGGCAGTTGGGGGTGGAGAGAAAAGAGGTGAGCTGGGTCGATTTGACTCCAAGATAACATGTCAGGTGATGGAAGCTCAGAACCAAGTCAATCCACTTACAGATGATGTCTAATCCGATACCTGGATCAGGTAGGTGCACATACGCCAGGGCACTGCTGATGATTGAGCCAGAATCTGGAGCGGTAGGCCGGTCACTGGGGATGGGATTTTTCCCACTCAACTTCAGATAACCCTGCAAGTCCTTGTCCTAACAGAGTGGTACGAGCTGGACATAGCGTAAAGTTGACCACTGCTCTATATTGATAACATTTGTACATTTTTAGCTAGTTAAACTCTAGCTATACCCTGAAACACACCTGGGGGTCTGCCAACCTTTGCTTAACCTTTCTGGATTTAGGTAACAACAACTTTCATTTATATTGCACCTTTAATATAGAAAAACATCCCAAGACACTTCACAAACATAATCAAATAAAAAAAGTGTAATATGTCCCTGTGCAAAGAGATTTTACACACTAATAGACATACAGAAACTTCACAAGAATAGACTTGTCAGTAACTTGGCTTGGAAATTCTTCAACATGGTCATAGGCTTCTCTGCAGATGAAACACCCAGCTGACCAAAGAAAAAAGTTATGCTTTGAGACATTTTAGAGGGGCATGATAAATGGACTTTTTTTTTAAAAAAGTCAAAGAAACTTGCCTTTTTGTATTGAAAAGGGTGCAATATAATGTAAATTTTCTGAGATAAATAAGCAGTTTCTAACTTTAAAATATCCTTACCTACTCCTCCTGTTATGTGATCATTTTTACAACACAGTAGCTATTAGGTTTGATGCTATTAATGAAAGCCAACAGCCAGCCATATTGTCAATATACAGAACCTGTTTTCCCATCAAAAGTAGTGCATCTTTGTTGGGGGGGGGGGGGGGGGTGGGCGGGGGGAGCAAAGAGAATCAAGAGGATAAAGGCTATATTAGAAATATTATGGTGTCCTGATGTCATCTTTTTGCTTCATTAAGCAGTTAGAGAAAAGCTCAATCAAGTGCTAGTGTTGACTGTATTTTAACATTAAATAAGCTTTTTTTAAAAAAATAAAAATATTTCTGGAAAATTACACATGCAGACAGAAAATTGCCCCCCCCCACCAAATTCAAACTTCTACTATTTGAAAAAAAAGGCCTATTTTGTACCAAAGTATGGAAGGCCTAGGTCTTAAGATAATTTACACCCTACATCCAAAATCACTTGAATTGTAGTAGCAGCAGAAGGCAGAGGTTAACAGCAGCCATATTTTTGGTCACCCCTTTGCTTTCTTCTCCCTCCTGCAGCAAATGTCCCAAAATATAATCTGGCTTTGTACTATGAACGAGATATTATAGGTGAAGGTTGGGTTTACTTAGTCGCAAAACCCATTATCCATTTTTAATTTCATCATTATGGAATTTTCCCATTTTCAACACCAGCCACCTGCCAATTTAGTCTCAATTGGTCCTCAAAGTAGCAGCAGTTATGCGTTGTGGGTCCACGCCCATCAGGTACACAGTTAAAACTGCCCAAATGCATAGGACCCCTACAACCAGAAAAACTTCACTATCAATTTGAATTCCAATTCAAACTCCAGAGGTGAAAGGCCACTGTTCGAACAACTGCACCACCTAGTCCCCAAAAGTGCCATTTGCTATGACTACCCATGTTAGCATTTCTCAAAGACAAAATATGTAGGAGAATTTTGCCTTTCCTTTACACTTGCACTATAAAAATATAGTACAAATTACTAAGCTAGATTAAACTTTTAGGTCACACTATAAAACATAGTTCACATGTGTAGAAGTCATTTCCATGAAATATTTTTCATATTTCATGGAGATGCAACAATTGAGAACAGAAGGTACTGTGTAATTTGTTTTTACTAAGTTAGAACACACAATATTTTTCCTTTGCTTTTCTCCCAGAAAGATATTCAAGCACTAGGTTACATATTGGGAGCACTGGACTCTAATTCAAAATATTAACTTGCAATTATTTTAACTTGGCATCAATCACTAGTAGGGAATATTACGTGCAATTTGGGCTTTCCAACTTCAAAAGGTGATTAAAGTGTTACAGGTAGATAATATAATCTTAAGCATCTTATCATGTTAAAACATCTCAAAACATGTTTCACGCAAAGAATGTATTTTGAACTGTAGTGATTTATTGGTAAGCAAGTGAGAAGCATGATTCCAGATTTGCAGAACTTCTAAGTTCTGAGGCGAAACATGGAACTGAACTTATTTTTAATTGGCAAAAATATGGGGAGGAAGCAACATACTGCAAGTCTGGCTGTGATCACAGAATTACAGTTTGACTTTGGCTATGGTCATCAGAGGCCAAAGGTTTAAATTAGTAAGTCTCAAATGAGTGAAAAGATTATACAGAAATGAATATCTGGTTGTTGGCAGGTTTGAAGATTATAGGAATAGTTGTAAAGGTAAGAACTGAGATGGCCAAATACTCAGGATTTGATGGTTTCTGTGCTACTGGGGCTTGGCCAGGGAGTGCAACAGGCTACGGTTGAATAGCGAGTTGACAATGGGCCTGAATTCTGGAGCTCAGCTTTATTAGTTTTGGGGATCAAGGAATACTTATACAGCATTATTCCTGAGATTAAATTGGTGGCAGGGGGAGGGGGGGGGAAAGAGTCTGTAATTAAGTAGATTGCACAGGGCTTGTGAAAAGAGTGAACTTGAGGGGCCAAATAGCCTTTTCTCATTCTGTCCTTTCACAAAGTTCTTCTTAACCCAGAGAATGTTGCAATGAGGGCAAATACAAGTTCAGAAAAGGTCTCAACTGCACTCCCTAGCCAAACCCCAGTAGCACAGAAATCATCAAATTCTAAGTATTTGGCATCTCAGTTCTTACCTTTATAACGATTCCTATAATCTTCAAACCTGTCAACAACCAGATATGTATAATCTTTTCACTAATTTGAGACTTACTAATTTAAACCTTTGGCCTCTGATGACCATAGCCAAAGTCAAACGGTAATTCTGTGATCACAGCCAGACTTGCAGTATGTTGCTTCCTCCCCAAAATTTTGCCAATTAAAAATAAGTTCAGTTCCATGTTTCTCCTCAGAACTTGGAAGTTCTGCATCCCTGGAATCATGCTTCTCACTTGCTTACCAATAAATCACTACAGTTCAAAATATATTCTTTGCATGAAACATGTTTTGAGATGTTTTAACATGATAAGATGCTTAAGATTATATTATCTACCTGTAACACTTCAATCACCTTTTGATTTAAATTCAATCACAGAGACTACCAGGACACTGAAGTGAAGATGGATTACTATGATACTCAAGATGTGTACCACACAGCAATATTCTGATTGTCCTATGTTTAAAAGAATAAACAGTCCAAAACTGGGAGGGAAGAATGTGTGTAGACTGAATAGGAGTACCAAAATCAAACTCCTCTCTCTCCCACTTCCCCTTTCCGGTTGAGATATCATTCATGTACCACATAGAAACATGAAAATTATCTAAAAAGAACCTGCAGATGAGACCAATGAGAATTATATATACTGTATATGCATCAGTGCAGTACATTAAAATTCTTTCACAACTATAAAAACCCACAAGTTCCCACGAGAATGAATGCAAGTAAAGCATGGACAATGGTGTGACATTCTACTCATTCTGTAGGCAAACACTATTATTTTCCAGAATTCAATCAAAACCAGATTCATAAATGAGTGACACTGTATGCTACTGTTTTTCTGGCTGTAGGCAGGCAAACATGACTTTTGAATAACTCTGCATACATAGTTGTTCATGCATTACCACCTGTGCTCCAGAATCCACCCACAATATAAATGAGATGGATTCCACAGCACTGAGCCAACAAATGGAACAATTTCTATTTGGAGAAGTTCTGTACAATATAATGCAGTATAATTGACAATGCTAAATGTAATGAATTACCATAGTACTGCAAAGAGTGAACTCCTATGTAAAAAAAAATGCAAACCAGAAACCATATAACAAAAATACATAATGCTCTGCTATCTGTTTCTTCCACTTAACAGCTCTGAAGACCTCCATTCTTTCTGCAACTAACAACAAACTAGACACAAATATTTCTGGTCCAACTATAAATATCACAATAAATGCAAATAGAAATGTAAACAACACTCAAAACTTCTTCAATATGAAGAACGACATGTTAGTAGCTAAGCTACAGAAATGCACAAAAGTGCTGAAAAAAAACATCTAATAAAACACAGGACCTGGTGAAAATTAAACTCTGCAAAGCTGTAATTTAACTTATTGGGACCACGAATCACTGTTTTACAGGCACATCTACTTGTACAGATTACCAGATCAATTATTGTATCTTTTAAAAAGGAACTAAGAATCTAATTTAGTGAATTGCAATCAAAAATATTAAGTTGCCAGTGAGAGGAGAGATGTTTGCTGATCCGTCCGGCAACTCTTCTGCTTTGGGGCAACCAGGAGGCAGCCAGTGTTTGACCCTCCCAATCCCCCGTGAACTTGGCATGTTCTAACAGGAAATGGGTCTTGGGTGAATTATCATGTCTCCCTATTGTTCTTTAGATAAAGAAGGACTTTCCCCCCTATTTGATAGAATGGTTGAATTTTCAGATTTTAGCAGATAATTTTGATTTCAATTATGTTGGAAAGTAGATTCATGTTATGCACATGGTGGCCAATCTGTATCCTTCCATAGGGTGATATCCCCATGGCGTGCAACATTGTCTTTCCACATTTAAGGCCCATTAGGTGTGGAGGCTGCCCATTTATTTCCATTGCATTCTTGTAGCCCATAAGAATTTTGTTATTGCATGCATGCACTGCCATGTGTATCATTGCCAGCCATGTTTATGACAAATTCCATCCTACCTCCCAGGCACATCGCCTTCTGAAGCCCTCCCTCTCTGACAACACACAAGTCCTGGTAAAATACATCCACACTTCAAAACTATCTGTATTCTACAATTAATTGGCAGTTTCAATCTGAGAATCCGAGAATTTCTTGGTACATTCACCACATAGGATGCTCTTCTGAATCTGTAGTTAAGAAATATACCTGGCACATTGGAGAGCTTCACCATGCATAAATTCATATTATACCTGGTGAGTGTGCTTGATATTGGCACTAGGTACAAAAATTATGGGAGGTGAGGGTGGAGAAGTGCTCCTCCCATCACTGATCCTATTGTAAAAAAAAACTGCAACGCTGTGTTGTACCTTTAAAGCTGCATAATTCCATGATTTTATTTAGTTCCCAAGTCCTTCTGAAAATAACTTTTGGAGTGAGGGCAAAACCACCTATTCCTTTATTTAAAAAGTTGTCAATTGGCTATGCCACAAAAAGGCTCAAGGAATGTTATGAAAACTTGATATTGTAGTCCTGACCACATCCATATTGTTGTCTGATGGCAAAATTTGGGAAGTATAAAGCTTGTATACCACTAACCAAAATAATATCGAAGGCTAATTTTCTTGTAGTTACGGATATTGTCAAATGTACTTCAAAAATTAAATTAATGTGACTAGGCAGCTTTCTTGCAAAGTTTAAAATTAATTTTAAGTAGTTTAATTTTGGTTACCTCTGGAGTTCCCCAAGGATCTTGGCCCCCTCCTACTTCTCATCGACACACTGCCCCTCGGCGACATCATCCTAAAACACAACGTCAGATCCCACATGTACGCTGACGACACCCAGCTCTACCTCACAACCACTTCCCTCAACCCCTCCACTGTCTCTCATTTGTCACATTGCCTGTCCGACATCCAGTACTGGATGAGCAAAAATTTCCTCCATCTAAATATTGGGAAGACTGAAGCCATTGTCTTCGGTCCCGGCTGCAAACCCCGTTCCCTGGCCACCGACTCCATCTCTCTCCCCGGCCACTGTCTGAGGCTGAACCAGACTGTTCGAAACCCTGGCATCCTATTTGACCCAGAGATGAGCTTCTGACCACATATCCGCTCCATCATCAAGGCCGCCCACTTCCACCTCCGTAACATCGCCTGTCTCCACCCCTGCCTCTGCTCATCTGCTGCTGAAACCCTCATCCATGCCTTTGTTACTTCCAGACTTCAACGCTCTCCTGGCTGGCCTCCCATCTTCCATAAACTTGAGCTCAGACAAAACTCTGCTGCCCGTATCCTAACTCGCACCAAGTCCCATTCAACAATCAACCTTGTGCTTGCTGACCTACATTGGCTCCCGGTCCGGGAACGCCTCGATTTTAAAATCCTCATCCCTGTTTTCAAATTTCTCCATGGCCTCGCCCCTCCCTATCTCTGTAACCTCCTCCAGCCTACAACCCTCTGAGATCTCTGCGCTCCTCCAATTCTTGCCCCTTGTGCATCCCCGATTTTAATTGCACCACCATTAGCGGCCGTGCCTTCAGCTGCCTGGGCCCTAAGCTCTGGGATTCCCTCCCTAAACCTCTCCATCCTCCTTTAAGACGCTCCTTAAAACCTACCTCTTTGACCAAGCTTTTGGCCATCTGTCCTAATACCTCCTTATGTGGCTCGATGTGAAATTTTGTTTAATAACGCTCCTGTGAAGCACCTTGGGACGTTTTACTATGTTAAAGGCGCTACATAAATGCAAGTTGTTGTTGTTCTTCTTGTTCTCTTATCAGCACAAATGGATTTTGGGGAAAACCGAACAATGAGGCTTACAAGTCAAAGAATTTCATCCCTCCAAATCAATAAATTGACAATCTCACCTGTCCAAATCCCTTGCATTTTCTATAACAATACAAAAACTGAAGATATGTAACTTTACTGTATTGAAGATATGTAACGTTACTGTATTGAATTTTTTGAAGAGGTGACTAAAGTAGTGGCCAGGGGAATGTCAATGGATGTTATTTATATGGACATCCAGAAGGCATTTGATAAGGTCCCACATAAGAGACTGTTAGCTAAGTTAGAAGCCCATGGAATCGAGAGAAAAATACAGACTTGGTTAGGAAATTGGCTGAGCGAAAGGCGACAGAGAGTAGGGATAATAGGTAAGTATTCACATTGGCAGGATGTGACTAGTGGAGTCCCGCAGGGATCTGTCTTGGGGCCTCAATTATTCACAATATTTATTAACGACTTAGATGAAGGCATAGAAAGTCTCATATCTAAGTTTGCCGATGACACAAAGATTGGTGGCATTGTAAGCAGTGTAGATGAAAACATAAAATTACAAAGCAATATTGATAGATTAGGTGAATGGGCAAAACTGTGGCAAATGGAATTCAATGTAGACAAATGTGAGGTCATCCACTTTGGATCAAAAAAGGATAGAACAGGGTACTTTCTAAATGGTAAAAAGTTAAAAACAGTGGATGTCCAAAGGGACTTAGGGGTTCAGGTACATAGATGATTGAAGTGTCATGAACAGGTGCAGAAAATAATCAATAAGGCTAATGGAATGCTGTCCTTTATATCTAGAGGACTGGAGTACAAGGGGGCAGAAGTTATGCTGCAGCTATACAAAACCCTGGTTCGACCGCACCTGGAGTACTGTGAGCAGTTCTGGGCACCGCACCTTCGGAAGGACATAATTGGCCTTGGAGGGAGTGCAGCGTAGGTTTACTAGAATGATACCCAGACTTCAAGGGTTAAGTCACGAGGAGAGATTACACAAATTGGGGTTGTATTCTCCGGAGTTTAGAAGGTTAAGGGGTGATCTGATCGAAGTTTAAAAGATATTAAGGGGAACAGATAGGGTGGATAGAGAGAAACTATTTCCGCTGCTTGGGGATTTTAGGAGTAGGGGGCACAGTCTAAAAATTAGAGCCAGACCTTTCAGGAGTGAGATTAGAAAACATTTCTACACACAAAGGATGGTAGAAGTTTGGAACTCTCTTCCGCAAACGGCAATTGATACTAGCTCAATTGCTAAATTTAAATGTGAGATAGATAGCTTTTTGGCAACCAAAGGTATTAAGGGATATGGGCCAAAGGCAGGTACATGGAGCTAGATCACAGATCAGCCATGATCTTATCAAATGGCGGCACAGGCACGAGGGGCTGAATGGCCTACTCCTGTTCCTATGTTCCTACACTTCACATGAATAGGAAATTAAAAGGAAATGGACTATTACACTTCAATTACTGTTCAAGGCTGCATTTCTTTTCTTTGCACATTTCAAAACACAAAAATAGGATTATGATGTAACTAACTGCAGGTAGCTTGATTAATGTGACATATGGAAAAAGCATCTATTAATATAGTTCAGTCAGGGATGAAGTAAAAACTGTAAAACAAAGACACAAATTTAGATTTGTTTCACAAATTGCACAAGAATCACAGTCACTCACCAACTACTAGCAAACAGTATACTGTTCAACACAACTCTGTGGCATGTAATCATTTGACAAATTCCACTCAGAGATGACAATGGACTCGTGAAAATTTTCCATCTATTTTACGGTAAAATACACACCAGGGATACAACACTCTTCAATTATCTATTAATCTCTAGCATTCTCTGTAAATAACAAATGACACACAATGGTTAATGAATGAATTCTCAGTTTTTAAAAGAAAAATGTTAAATGGGAAAGTGACTGGCAAATTCTCATCCTCGAGTATAAGTAACTGGTCAAGCCAAAACCGCTTATTATATTTTGAAGACTGTGCACTAGAAAAGTACACTATAATATATATAAAAAAGAGGCAAGTGGGAGAGAGCATGATTCATTTAGGCTGACATTAATTTGAAAGAATTCATAGGCACTTGATTGGGTAAATCTTACTTGTGACTTAATTATATCAAGATCATTGTACAAGCTTATTTTATGAATTCACATGAAGCATTATACCACCATTATATGCAAAACAAATCAAGAATAAAAGGAGTTGGAGAATTACAAAGTTACAGTACTATGTCCTATTTTTTGTCTCATGAGATTTGAGATTTAAATTGTTTTTTTTCAATTCGGTGAAGTTTCTTTAAATTTAGTCAAAACCTGCACGAATCCTTTGCTCTTTGTGCTGCAGTTGATTCTGCCCTCTTTTCAGTCAATGCTGCAGAGATTCTCTTTACTTCCATAGGCAGCATTATTTCATTCCTTCCCCCCCCCCCCCCACTGCATCAGATCTTCAACTCTGCTTGAATATTCACCAAGTGACAACTTTTGTTAAGTTGCAGTGCTGAATGTAAAGACATCATGCTTTATTATGTTTTTAAGTTTCAGGACTTAATTTGGATGAATACACTTCAAAACCTTTATAGTCCCCAAAATTGGCCCTTGTTGCACCATTAAGCAGCTGTAGCACAGGGTCCAATTTCTACCCGTGTAAATTTTATCTTTCACCTTTGTTGCTCCTGTCTACTGTAAATCTGTCAGAGTCCCAAATTAAGTCTGGTCCAGTTGACCTTGACTACTTAATTTTGCTGCAGATCACTAACAATAAGGGTGGCTTGACAGATCAAATGAATATATTCTGATGCTTGTCTAAACTTAATGTAATGTGCTTGCTTAGCCAAGGCACTTTCTGTAGTTTCTTATAAACCACTATCATACTTCTGTGTAAAAGCCAAATAGGTTTTGCTTTCAGTGTTACTCAAGACAAAGTTTTGTTAGAACTAGTATGGCACATTAAGAATATCTCAATGCACCACCACCTCTGAGTTCACTGCCATTAGATCTATTTTATAAACCTTTTAGGTTTCTACAAAATCTTGAAGTCACTCAGATCTATAAACAGACTTCAAATCTGTCAACAATTGTTACTTTAGCTAAGTAGGTATATATGGAGAGATGGGAAAGCAACACAAATAAGCAAACAATCTGAACACATTTTCAGAATATATACCAGGACTTTTCCCACAATACCAAGAAAAAGAACACATTTACATTTATAGAGCGCTTTTCATGCCCTTCGTACTACCCGAAGTACTTTACAGCCAATGAATTGCTTTTTAAGTATAGTCTGTAGTCAATTTGCACACAGCAAAGTTCCACAAACAGCAATGAGTCATCTCCAGTCCATAAGTCAAAATTCATATCAATATGATCTAAAAACTCACCCGTCTAAAAAAAGTGCAACCCTCACTAAAATGGGTGTCAGTAATCTTCTACACAACCCAGAGAATGCAGACTGTGTCGCAATTAACTGATTCGTTAATTTCTTGCTTTATCACTCGAATAAATACCAGCTCTGATTTCTACTCGGCTGAGAGCAGAATCTTTAAAACACCAAACACAGATCAAAGGGGTTGCAGCAAATGTGAAGCGGCCCGAACAGAGAAAGTCTTACTGACTGCAGGGACAAAGTGCGCCCTGTATCCGCAGCGCGACCAGGACAGCCGGCAACACTGGAGATTCGGCTTGATGATTAATTGCCGCTTATTGAAGGCGTTGGAGATTCGTTTTAACTTTGTTTTACCGAGAATGACAGATGACGATGAACGGTTTGATAAGAGGAGCAGCAGCAGCAACAACAACCCGGCACTACGTTAACCACCAACCACCGCAGTAAAAGCCCGCCGTGCTTTTGTCGCCATATCGCGACAGCCCTCAGCAGCTGCCTTTAAAATAACAGTAAAAGTCTCACCCACGCAGCCCCGGGAAGCGGGTCCTATCACCTGCCCGACATGATACTAATCCGGCCGGCCGTTAATCCGCACAAAGCCGCTTGTCTCGAGCGCCTCGCACCAGCCCGTCGGAACTGACGTCACTGCCTATCAGCCGACCCGTTGTCAACGATCATTTCGAGAAACGGGTCGGTGTGGGTGGCTTTGAAGTTTAATCGGTCGCTGCAGTCTTTGGGAATCAGGAAGTGTCATGTACTCGTCCAAACAGCGAAAAAAATAGGATTTGATTGATGTGGTGGAAGAAATAGTTTGCATTTTGGTGTGTGGGGGTGGGGGTGGGGGGAGGTTAAAGTACAGTAAGTGTGCTTTGTCGATAGGCCTGTCGGACTTGTAATGGTGGGAAAGGAGATTTCTGTTTGTTTTGCATTGTTTATAAAAAATAACACACACACACACACACAGAGCTCAAGTTTATTTTCAATAAGTATGGGAAAATATTTTGACTCTTCAATTATTTGTTTTTCCATCAAAATGACTTTTAGGAATCAGTGACTGGACCAACCAGTGGGGGTTTTTTTTTTGCTTTCCTAAGTAGAATTTGCCTAGCAAAAGTGGTTCCGTTAATATTCAAAGTGCTATCCATGACACTTTAGGCAGTTTGTTTCAGTGCCCATTTTTTTGATTACACCTCTGTGAAACACCTTGGCATATTTTTCTACATTAAAGGCAAATATAAATATATATAAACACAAAATATGTAATTCGGTAGCACAATGGGAAATAAACTTCAATACAGATAAGCATAAAGTGCAACAGATAGGAGGAAAAATGGATGACATGCATACTCTGTGAATGGTGTGGACATAGCTAAGGATGAAGCTGAAAGAGACCTAGGAGTCTTAGGAGACTCAATGCTAACAAATCCAACCAGTGCAAAGCAGCAATCAACAAGGCCATCGGATGTTGAACTACGTAGACAAAACAATAAAATATAATTCAGAGGAGGTGACCAAACTTTCTGGTGCTCTGGTCAGACTATATCTTGAATACCGCATCCAGTTATGGTCACCAAAAAACAAGACATTTAAGCATGGGGCGGCATTAGGGCCATGCAACCCATCCAATTACCAGTCAGTGGCTTTTGATCAGCAGTGGCACCGACTACATGTCCGACAGCAACTCTTCGCCTCTGCCTATGGATTCACCTACAAAAGCTGCCATCAATCCATGTATATAATGTAAATGTAATGCATTTCAAGTGGGACATGCTGTTCACATCATAGCTCCACATTGGAGGGATGGAGGGACTGAGTTGTCATAGCACTGCTCCCCTGCCTCTCTCTTCACGCATTCATAATGTACAATCAATAATATGGAATTAGATCATTTTCTGCAAGTGTGAGGAGAGTTATGGGTAGGGAGTAGCCCCCCAAGCTGCCGGGGAATTCTCACCGCCCCCCCCCCCCCCACCTTCCAACCTTTCTCTCTTCCCAAGCTGCCGGGGAGTTCCTTCCACCCCCTTCCCGTGCTGCTGGATAGCCGTCAGACCCTATTCATTTAAAGAATGGGCACAATTTTCAAAAGGAGCCGGGATGGGGGCGAGGGTTCAATTTAAGGTCGGGAAACCCATTAGTACGGGTTTCCCGGTCGTCCTTACGATTTTGACATAAGGACGTCTTTTATTTTTTTTGTCGGTTTCCCGTCCGACTGACCGGCTGATTGACAGGCTAGTCTCAGACGGACGTGAGACCAGCCAGGGAGAGGACATCTGCAGGTAAGTCTTTGTTTGCATGGAGTGGGAACGGGGAAACGGGACAGGGGGCATGGGTGGGTAAGGAGCACAGGTGGGCAGGGGGTCGCGAGTCATGGGGGGGCAGGATTGGGGTCATCGCGGGGGTCCGCGATCATTGAGGGGGAGGAGCGGGGGTCAAGGGGTCGGAGGATCAGGGTCGGAGGATCGGGGTCAGGGTTGGAGAAGGAGGATTGCAGTCAGGGGTACGCGATCGGGGGGAGGGGATCGGTTTTAAGGCCCGACCCGCCTCCTGGGAGTAGGTTGGCCGCCCGCCCCTCATCCCGCCCTCATAAAAATCAGAAATGGGCGGGTTGGGGGTGGGTCTGAAATGGTGGCAATTTTCAATGCCCCCCCAACCCACCCGTTTTTTACTTTGAAAATTGAGCCCAATGTGTCTAAAAATGAATCTGACTGAAAAAAATATAGGCTAGTTAGAACTCAACTCAACTCTTTGCAGCAAACCAACAACTGCTGGAATTTATGCAGCGGCTTGGTCAGTATTTGAACAGACAGATCAATGTTTTGTGTGGAGACTTTTCCAGAGAAGTCTTTTCTCAGATGCTGATGTGTATTTGACACCCAGATTAAATAGGTAGTATTGAGTATCAAGAAATGTAAGGGACCCAAACTGAACTTTTGAACAAGGCCTCTGCCAACCAAACACTGTTCCTGCATTTAAGCGCTCGAGGCAGTGCAGAGAATAGATATGAGCCTGCTCTCCAATGTCAGGGGTCTATACTCTTACATTACAAGTGACTACAGTTCAAAAGTCCCCTCATTGGCTGTAAAGCATTTTGGGACGACTTGAGGTTGTGAAAGACACTTTATTTCTTTTCTTACGATGAAGGTTGGACAAACTCAGGATTTTCAGCCGAGAAAGGAGGTATCTGAGAGATGATCGTGTAGAAATATACAAGTTTGTTAAGAAAAAGTTAACCCAAAATATTATTTTAAATTAAACTGCAGGAGTAAAACACAGGGGCATGGGTTCAAACTAGTAAAAGATAATTTTAGGATCGATCTCAGGAAATAATTCTCCACACAAAGAACAATCAACGTATGGAATTTACTTCAAGATAAACTAACAGAGGCAAAAACTATGGATGCTACAATGGGGAATTGCTAGGCTCTCTCTAGATGGAAGCATTAAGATGGGCCAAATGAACATCTCATCTGTAATTGTGTTGTAAGGCAATGTCTGGAGGCCACTTATGAAACCACATGCTTCAGTGACCAGGTTTCCATGCCTACTATGGTGGAATTGCAGAGGAACAAGTAGTTGATGCTGAAGCTCCACAAAAGATTATCATGTGCGTCCATGCTGTGACCAGCAAGATGGTAGCAATGTACTCACACATTTTATTATAAGTTGGGGAGGAGTTCTTGGGACCTGTTGTCTGCCTAATGAAGGCTGAAACCCACATTTTGTCAATTATCTAAGGACCAACTAGTGATTGTCTTCTTTGCGGGGGGAGATAAGCAGCATCTCTTTGGAGTCAAATTGGCTCCAGATGATGGTTGCTGAAGCAAGACTGGAACCAAGTTAATTACCTGTAGCAAATTCAGAAATCTGACATTGAGCCACAGAACTCCAGAGTGCTGCCGATTGACTAGTCAGCCTGGCTCTTTAATGGGATGGTGATGCAAGGCCCTGCCACTGGGGCTGAGATATTTCCCTCAGTTCCAGGTAACACTGCAGCCAAGTGTTCTAATAGGTCAGATGGTTCGAGCTAGACAAGCAGTGGAAATTTTACCAGTGTTCTATGCTGGATATGTGATTGTAGCTAGTTAAACTCCAACGGGACTCCTTTCCACATCAAGTTCCTCAGCATTAGCAATTTTCAACCTGTCGCCAAGATCTTACGATGCAGGTAAGTGGGGTGTATACCTAAAGGGAGAGGGTATGCATTCTGGTTAAGGCAAATAGAAATTATACATATGTTTTTGCACAGTGTTTTGGTTTGAAGATGTTTAAGCATGGTGATGAGAAATAAAGACTGAATTAAACTGAAGAGATCTGTGCCAGGAAGAAATAGAGAGCAAATAACATGGAACCAAATCAGCCATGGAGACATTTATCGATCTATAATATATAAAAAATCTTACATCTGCATGCACTTCTTGTCTGCACTACTTGACTGCCTGTTATCACAAAAAAGTGACAAAAATGTGACAACATTTTCCATTACAATTTCCTATGTTCACATTTATAATGTGTTTTACCTATGCAAACTTGCCACATTGGTTGTGCAATCAAAGATGACCATGAATCTGCTTTCGAAGCAGTCTGTGCTGGCTCAGCCACCATCTTGATTTCTTTTTACCTGAGCTTTCAGGTGGTAAGAAAAAAGTGATTTTTAAACCATTGACTACCCAATCTTCAGTATTGAACTTGATTTTTAATAATCCAATAAACAGGATCTAATATGTTCATGTAGTACTGTACTATCAGCCTTTAATGAAAAATCAGCAGTTTTAAGTTACTGTCAGGATGCCTCGATCATCTATGTTCATCTAGGCCAAACCCTATCCCACATACCCAGATGCAAACATTTAATGTAAAATTAATTTTTATTATAATTTTTTAAAAATCCAACCTTCACGGAGTTTGCAGTTTTTCTATCCCTGAAAATATAATGCTCCACATACTCTTTGACAAAACTTCTAAGGCGTCAGCACTGACGAGAGGGTGTAATTACAGTGCAACCATTTTATATATGTAATTTCCATTATGAATGTGAACATAGAAATTTATAATGGAAAGATAAGAATAAGGACAGAATGTATGCCTTGAAAATGGAAACTGAATTTCATCTGCCTGTCCTAGTCAAATTATTGTCTACGCTCTAATCCCGCTTCACCTGAAGACTACACTTGGTCTTAACTCGCCATCTGCAGTTCCACGGGAGATCAACTGGTATGTTACTAAAAATCTTGCATATTTGTGCATTTACTGTTCACAAACTTGCTTCGTGAGTTATCATTTTATGTAAACTTTTATAATAAGAAAACCCTACCTACACGTCAACATTTTGCTGTAACGGTTTGTTGATGAACCAATGGAATAATTCAAAATGCTTTTTGAAAACATTTTCACCTGCCATTATTTTCTCAGTAGTTGAAATTTCTGTTGTTCAAAATAAGGTTTCAAATAAGGTTTCAAATAAAATTTTTAAAACTTTTTTCACAATAACATGATAAATGTATCAATTAAATTGTCTTTTGAGCCTTTTACTGCCTTAATTAAAGTTTTTAATTGAAAGCCTCAGCCTCTCCCAGAAGTCTAAGCTTGGACTTGATATTTTTGCTCTGTGAGCTGAAGGCACTGCCTATTTTCTGAGCATGCGAAGTATACACAATTTTCCTGCCTTTAAGCTAGCCAAAAGATGGAACGCTTCTCTCTTAGTATCAAGCAAAATCTATTTGGGTTGTCTTTCAAAATTATTATGACAGCGCAAATTTCAAAAACTTTATTCAGATAAAATTTTATGACTTTGAGTGTGCGCATGTGTGTGTCAATAATGAAAAGAGTCATGGAATTCAATTTCCAAAGAACAAGCAAAAATCCCGAAATACCATTTAATTAGAATAGAATTTGAATTATTCAGTCACTGTAAATCAGTGATCCAAATGCGATCCCCTATATAGTATAAACACACCTCATTAGAAAACAGAGTAGCCTCTGACTCATCACGAGCAACGCTATGGGAGATCTGCTGGTAAAATAATTTTTAATAACTGCAAATGCTGAAACCCTGAAGCAAAAAGAAAAAATGTTGCAACTATATTAGAAAATCAGTCAGTCAGTCTGTGAAGAAAAAGACCAAGTTAATATTTTGGATATAACCCTTCATCTGTCAGTTCAGTTGAAAGATTACACCCAAAATATTAACCTTTGGATAAAAAACAATTAACCTCAGCATCTCTGGACAAGGAAGAGGAAAACAATTCAGCCAAAATTTGTACTTCTCTTCACGATCCACTGACCTTGCTTAGAATGTGCATAGTTAATTGCTAGGTGAGAACAGGATCATGCTCAATTGTGACATCCTCCAAAGCTGAACAGGCAACTGACATGGAAGGCTGGATTTTCCTCTGGGGTGATATGGCCATCGAAGGTGTGTCAGTGTGGCACTTCTGCCTGCTGTACCAATCCCACTGTGACCCCAACTAATTTTCGAGATCAGGGTCAATTAAAGATGCTGGGCAGACTCCCAGTATTATTGCCACTCTGCAGAAGCAGCCTGCCACTGCTAAGCCAGAAAATCTTGTGGTGCTGCAGCAGGATTGTGGATTGCCCGCCAAAATTACTGCAGATAATCAGGCCAAACCACAAGGAAGTTCATCCCCTCAGTGCCTAACTTACTTCTCAGTTTTCTGCAGATTGTGTCCTTTGCTGGACACAGTTCTGACCCTCCCCCACTCTCTGTCACCAACCAAGCTTACATGAATGAAGCCATTCCAACATACTATGTGTGAATGTATACTGCAATGTGTTAATTACCTCAAGCTGAATGGCCTTCCTCATTTTGTGATTAACATTTTCATGTCAAAGCAACAGCAACACAAAAATTTAAGAAGCGCCTATAAAACCAAAATACTGAAAGAGAAATAGCTCCAATGTGAAAACATTACAAAGTAAACCATGTTAATTGTAAAAACTTATACATATTAAAAAAACTACCATACAGGAATCCTTTAATATTTAACACGTCATAGCTATACAGTACAGAACCTGTTTCAGAAGATTGAGTATTAGGTCTCTGATGTACATAAATATTGTGTTATGAATATATTAGTGGTGTGAGAAGACTTTTATTTTATCAGTATACAGAATATCATTGTCTCCCTTTCAGAAATTAGTCACGCAAGAAATATAAAAGGTACTTTAAAGACCTCTCTTTGTCCAAATATCAGTCATACCTGTATTAATATATTGGACAGTAGTCACCAGTTAATCGTAATAAATCATATAAACATTTTATAATGCATATTTTTATTTTAAAAAAGTAAAAAAGTTTCACATTTACATTAAGATAATAAAGACTTTGCTCCTCATCGTCCAGTCCTATTTACCTCTTCCTCATATTGAGCCAAAATTGCTGAAGTTCTCTCTTCAGTCATTATGGTTTCAGTGTCACAGAGTCGAAAGTCAGTTGTTGATGTACCTGAGGCAATGTTGGTAGATAAGGGGTGCATACCGATCATTGGAATGTGATCAGACATACCCAGGCTACCTGGGCTACGGTTTAAGGCATGTTCTTGTTGCTTTCCAGTCACTTTCCATTCTTGAGGCATGTCCTCAAAGTCCCACTGTGAAACAGTAAAGACAGCCATGTTTCAGAAAACTTTACCTATTAAGATTGTTCTGTTACTTGGTGTTAGCAGAAGATGTTCTATAAGCCCCTTTACAAAAGAATGCTAGCAGTAGCTTTTGTTAACAAAATGGTCCATGTGTTTGAGGGTTAAGCTGCTACAGTCCCCACCATTTAAAACGTCCAGGTTTAAAATGGGCAGTCACTTATATGGACCAAAAAGCGATAACCATTATCCATTTGCATTAAGGTCAATTTCAAAGTTGCCGGTTATAGCATCTGCAATGCTCTGTTCATTTTGTGCAGAAACGGCTGTGCTTACTCACAAGTTTGCTAAACCAGGCAATAATCAGCCCACTAGACTGGCACTAGCCACTGTTACCACATTAGATCAAACTAGAACAGGAGTGTTAGCTGCTCAGTGATTGAAGGAGCAAATAAAACAATCAGTATCAAAGCTTTATACACAAGCACTGATTGAAATTGCCATTAATGCAAATGGTTAACGTACATGAAATACAGAGCTTCCAAGATTCTGTCTGTTCTGTGAGATCGAAGATTAACATGGTACAAGACCAAGACCAATAGCCAAATGACTGCATGAGTTAATGAAGTTAAAAAGTTTGTTTAATTTAATTGTTTTCACCTTTTGGTCAGACAGCTACTCCAGTAAATAACCAGCTGCATCAAAGCCTAAATTCAGTAGCTTTTTTTGAACGATACCCAACAACAACTTTCATTTATATAGCACCTTTGACATAGTAAAACGTCCTAAGATGCTTCACAGGAGCATTAACAAACAAAATTTGACACAGAGCCACATAAGGAGATATTAGGGCAGGTGACCAAATGCTTGGTCAAAGACGTAAGTTTTAAGGAGCGTCTTAAAGGAGGAGAGGCGGAGAGGTTTAGACAGGGAATTCCACAGCTTAGGGCCTAGCAGCTGAAGGCACGGCCGCCAATGGTGGAGCGATTAAAATCCGGGATGCGCAAGAGGCCAGAATTGGAGGAGCGCAGAGATCTCAGAGGATTGTAGGAGGTTACAGACATAGGGAATGGCGAGGCCATGGAGAAATTTGAAAACCAGGATGAAAATTTTAAAATCGAGTCGTTGCCGAACCTAGAGCGTATGAAGGTCAGCGAGCACAGGGGTGAAAGGTGAACGGGACTTGGTGCGAATTAGGATATGGGCAGCAGAGTTTTGAATGAGCTTAAGTTTATGGATGCAGTATCAGGTGCAGTGTTACGTTGAAGCGATGGGGCACATTTGTTTGAATTAATGTAAAATTCTTTGGTAGAAAATATCTTTTGGAAATCAGTCAAACCTACATTAAAAATGGGAAAGCCATAATCAGGGGCACATTAATTATGACCAAAAGTATAGCCAAATGGAGAGACTGGATTGACATTTTAAATATAATTGTTAACTCAAACTCTGTCATTATCACACATTCTACTGGCCATTGCCTATAACGGGCAAATCATATTCGCATGAACGTGCTCACTATAAGCGGTGGGGCTGTACTAATAAACATAACAATAGTTTGTCTTTTTGGAATGAACATAATCCTCGTAAATAAGCAAAAGGAACAAGCAGCAGATGTATACTTTCTGACTGCCGCGTTAATTGTGCTTATTTTATAGATTTAAATTTGCAAAAGTCTGTGGAGAGAATATAAAACAAATCAAATGTGGGTCACTGACCATAGTAAAAAGTAACTGGTCTTACAGAAGCTAAGTCTAAGGCTTAACAGGCAGCCAAAGACTTTAGGGAACAAAGCTTTCAGAGGTTTCATTTTTACTTTTTTGTCACATGTAAGCTATTTTGGGGTTTTCTCTGTATTAGTGGGGCTGACATTTTTTTTTATTTGTTCACGGGATGTGGGGGTCGCTAGCAAGGCCAGCATTTGTTGCCCACCACTAATTGTCCTTGAGAAGGTGGTGGTGAGCCGCCTTCTTGAACTGCTGCAGTCCGTGTGGTGAAGGTTCTCCCACAGTGCTGTTAGGTAGGGATTCCAGGATTTTGACCCAGCGACGATGAAGCAACGGCAATATATTTCCAAGTCGGGATGGTGTGTGACTTGGAGGGGAACAAGCAGGTGGTGGTGTTCCCATGTGTCTGCTGCCCTTGTCCTTCTACGTGGTAGAGGTCACAGGTTTGGGAGGTGCTGTCGAAGAAGCCTTGGCGAGTTGCTGCAGTGCATCCTGTGGATGGTACACACTGCAGCCACGGTGCGCCGGTGGTGAAGGGAGTGAATGTTTAGGGTGGTGGATGGGGTGTCAATCAAGCAGGCTGCTTTGTCCTGGATGGTGTCAAGCTTCTTGAGTGTTGTTGGAGCTGCACTCATCCAGACAAGTGGAGAGTATTCCATCACACTCCTGACTTGTGCCTTGCAGATGGTGGAAAGGCTTTGGGGAGTCAGGAGGTGAGTCACTTGCCGCAGAATACCCAGCCTCTGACCTGCTCTTGAAGCCACAGTATTTATGTGGCTGGTCCAGTTAAGTTTCTGGTCAACGCTGACCCCCGGGATGTTGATGGTGGGGGATTCGGCGATGGTAATGCCGTTGAATGTCAAGGGGAGGTGGTTAGACTCTCTCCTGTTGGAGGTGGTCAATGCCTGGCACTTGTCTGGAGTGAATGTTACTTGCCACTCATCAGCCCAAGCTTCCTGCATGCAGGCACGGACTGCTTCATTATCAGACAGGTTGTAAATGGAACGAAACACTGTGCAATCATCAGCGAACATTCCCATTTCTGACCTTATGATGGAGGGAAGGTCATTGATGAAGCAGCTGAAGATGGTTAGGTCCAGGACACTGCCCTGAGGAACTCCTGCAACAATGTCCTGGGGCTGAGATGATTGGCCTCCAACAACCACTACCATCTTTCTTTGTGCTAGGTATGACTCCAGCCACTGGAGAGTTTTTCCTCCGATTCCCATCGACTTCAATTTTACTAGAGCTCCTAGGTTCCATACTCGATCAAATGCTGCCTTGATGTCAATTGCAGTTACTCTCACTTCACTTTTTTTATTTGTTCATGGGATGTGGGCGTCGCTGGCGAGGCCAGCATTTATAGCCCATCCCTAATTGCCCTTGAGAAGGTGGTGGTGAGCCACCTACTTGAACCGCTGCAGTCCGTGTGGTGAAGGTTCTCCCACAGTGCTGTTAGGAAGGGAGTTCCAGGATTTTGACCCAGCGACGATGAAGGAACGGTGATATATTTCCAAGTCGGGATGGTGTGTGACTTGGAGGGGAACAAGCAGGTGGTGGTGTTCCCATGTGTCTGCTGCCCTTGTCCTTCTACGTGGTAGAGGTCACAGGTTTGGGAGGTGCTGTCAAAGAAGCCTTAGCGAGTTGCTGCAGTGAATCCTGTGGATGGTACACACTGCAGCCACAGTGCACCGGTGGTGAAGGGAGTGAATGTTTAGGGTGATGGATGGGGTGCCAATCAAGTGGGCTGCTTTGTCCTGGATGGTGTCAAGCTTCTTGAGTGTTGTTGGAGCTGCACTCATCCAGGCAAGTGGAGAGTATTCCATCACACTCCTGACTTGTGCCTTGTAGAAGGTGGAAAGGCTTTGGGGAGTCAGGAGGTGAGTTACTCACCGCAGAATACCCAGCCTCTGGCCTGCTCTTGTAGCCACAGTATTTATGTGGCTGGTCCAGTTAAGTTTCTAGTCAATGGTAACCCCCAGGATGTTAATGGTGGGGGAATCGGCATATTTGGACCAAGGCTGTAATGAGGTCTGGAGCCAAGTGGTCCTGGCGGAACCCAAACTGAGCATCCGTGAGCAGGTTGTTTGTGAGTAAGTGCCACTTGATAGCACTGTCGACGACACCTTCCATCACTTTGCTGATGATTGAGAGTAGACTGATGTGGCGGTAATTGGCCGGATTGGATTTTTCCTGCTTTTTTGTGGATAGGACATACCTGGGCAATTTTCCACATTGTCGGGTAGATGCCAGTGTTGTAGCTGTACTGGAACAGTTTGGCTAGAGGCGCTTTTAGTTCTGGAGCACAATACTTCAGCACTACAGCCGGGATGTTGTCAGGGCCCATAGCCTTTGTTGTATCCAGTGCACTCAGCCGTTTCTTGATTTCACGTGGAGTGAATCGAATTGGCCGAAGACTGGCTTCCGTGATGGTGGGAATATCGGGAGGAGACCGAGATGGATCATCTATTCAGCACTTCTGGCTGAAGATGGTTGCAAACGCTTCAGCCTTGTCTTTAGCATTCACGTGCTGGACTCTGCCATCATTGAGAATGGGGATGTTTCCAGAGCCTCCTCTTCCTGTTGGTTGTTTAATTGTCCACCACCATTCACGACTGAATATAGCAGGACTGCAGAGCTTTGATCTGATCCGTTGGTTGTGGAATTGCTTAACTCTGTCTGTAGCATGTTGCTTCCTGGTGAAGCTACAACACAGGACAACCTGTTTAGCATGCAGGTTGTCCTGTGTTGTAGCTTCACCAGGTTGGCACCTCATTTTTAGGTACGCCTGGTGCTGCTCCTGGCATGCTCTTCTACACTCCTCATTGAACCAGGGTTGATCCCCTGGCTTGTTGGTAATGGTAGAGTGAGGAATATGCCGGGCCATGAGGTTACAGATTGTGCTGGAATACAATTCTGCTGCTGCTGATGGCCTACAGCACCTCATGGATGCCCAGTTTTGAGCTGCTAGATCTGTTCTGAATTTCTCCCATTTAGCTCGGTGGTAGTGCCACACAACACGTTGGATGGTGTCCTCAGTGTGAAGACGGGACTTCGTCTCCACAAGGACTGTGCGGTGGTCACGACCAATACTGTCATGGACAGATGCATCTGCGACAGGTAGATTGGTGAGGACGAGGTCAAGTAGGTTTTTCCCTCGTGTTGGATCGCTCACCACCTGCCGCAGGCCCAATCTGGCAGCTATGTCCTTCAGGACTCAGCCAGCTCGGTCAGTAATGGTGCTACCGAGCCACTCTTGGTGATGGACATTGAAGTCACCCCCAAGAGTACATTTTGTGCCCTTGCTACCCTCAGTGCTTCCTCCAAGTGGTGCTCAACATGGAGGAGGGCTGATTCATCAGCTGAGGGAGGACGGTAGGTGGTAATCAGCAGGTGGTTTCCTTGCCCATGTTTGACCTGATGCCATGAGATTTCATGGGGTCCGGAGTCAATGTTGAGGACTCCCAGGGCCACTCCCTCCTGATTGTATGTCACTGTACCGCCACCTCTGGTGGGTCTGTCCTGCCGGTGGGACAGGACATACCCAGGGGTGATGGAAGAGTCTGGGACATTGGCTGAAACTATTAATTTGATTTTCCATTAAATATATTAGCTTATGTACAAGTATTTATCATGTGAAACATTTTCAAATTTAGCTATACTTGTTCATGAGGCAGCACTAATATTCACATAGATTGAAATAATTTTATATGCAAATATTTATAAACCAGGAAATATTCGAAAAAAGTTTCGCACATTTGGAACCCCATTCTTAAATAGCGCACGTATAAAATGAAATCATGAAATAAAATTGACTTAAAATGATTCTGAGTATAACAATCATTTAACAGTCAGAATTTTCACTTTTATTTGAATGTGCACATCATTGAAAATTTGAAAGGGATGTTATAAGTTGCTATTGTTAAAAGGTCCATTTCTGACCCGATCCTTTCCAGTTATTAAAATTATTTGAGCTCTGGTACGATGGAATTTAACCAGTGGTTATAAACGAACCTTCAAAGTTTCGGTGTGCAGGAAAAAAAATCTATTGAAAGAGACTAGAATTCCATTGAAATGAAATTAAGAAAATCTGTATTTTGTTTCAGCTAATACATTGTGACTTTCACATATATATGCTTTGTAAATATGCAGATAGTGCTGCAGTTGTGGTTACTTGTGAGTTAATAGGTCTGCAAGTAACTTCAAGCATATGACCATTGACGAGTTACAGAGCAGTATCCCTTTCTTGTGGACTGCATAAATAGTATGCGAGAAAATGAGATAATACACATAACAATAAAAAGTCACATCTCATCAAATTTTAATAGTTTCTTTAAACATGTAGCTTTTTCTTTTCCAAATCAATCGTATTTCAAAATTAGCCTTATTTAAAAATGAATTCACCTAATTTAAAATCAAAGTGATACTTTCTCATGAACAAACAACATGGATAGACTGCCCCCCTTGTTAGGTTAGTATCAAGTGAAGTAGTATCAGTCCATACCTGTTCTGAGTTTAGGGCTTCCAAGTACTTTTGCTGCAGGGTAAAAACACAGATCAACAGAACTAAGCAACTATGTTCAGCAATTTCAACCAAAATCAGAGTCTCATATTGTGACCCCAATTCCAGTTATTTATAAAAAAAATATAAAATCAGCATTGCAAATTCAAATGTAAACACTGAAAACAGCTGAACACCCAATTTATACTGCAACCCCTGTAAAGAATACAGTCTTCACCCTGACAATTTGAATTAAATACTAAGAGTTTATACATAGGGATGTCTAATTGTTCAACTGGCAGACAGAATAACCCACACTTTACCCACATGTGGACCTTCCTTTCTCATTAAGTTTATAGCACAAGGTAGATTTTATGAATACATGCTCCCAGCTCACCTGAAGTGCATATTGGGAATTTGGGTACAGAGGTCAGAGCAGAAAATTTGCTCTTCAATTCCTGATATGTGCTCCTGCCTACACTAAGCTATGAAGCACAAGCACACTGTAAACAATATTGGTAGTGATCATAATTCTGTTAGTTTTAGCATAGTTATGGAAAAGGACAAAGATAGAACAGGAGTTAAAGTTCTCAATTGGGGAAAGGCCAATTTTACTAAGCTAAGAAGTGATTTAACAAAAGTGGACTGGAAGCAGCTACTTGAAGGTAAATCAATGTCAGAGCATTCAAGGGGAAGATTCAAGGGGTGCAGAGTAAACATTTTCCCACAAAGAAAAAGGGTGGGACTGCTAAATCAAGAGCCCCCTGGATGTCGAGGAGCATACAGGGCAAGATAAGGCAGAAAAGGAAAGCTTATGTCAGACACCGAGAAATCAATACCACAGAAAGCCTGGAGGAGTATAAAAAGTACAGGGGTGAAATTAGAAAGGAAATTAGGAAAGCAAAGAGAGGGCATGAAAAAATATTGGCAAGTAAAATCAAGGAAAACCCAAAGATGTTTCATAAATACATTAAGAGCAAGAGGATAACTAAGGAAAGAGTAGGGCTATTAGAGACCAAAAAGATAACATATGTGTGGAGGCGGAAGATGGTGGTATGGTTCTTAATGAATACTTTGCGTCTCTCTTAACAAAAGAGAGGGACGATGCAGACATTGTAGTTAAGGAGGAGGAGTGTGAAATATTGGATGGGATAAACTTAGTGAGAGAGGAAGTATTAAGGGGATTAGCATCTTTGAAAGTAGATAAATCACCGGGCCCGGATGAACAGTATCCCAGGCTGTTAAAAGAAGCAGGGGAGGAAATAACGGAGGCTCTGACCATCGTTTTCCAATCCTCCATGGCTACAGGCATGCCGCCGGAGGATTGGAAGACTGCTGATGTTGTACCATTGTTTAAAAAGGGAGGGAGGGCTAGACCGAGTAATTACAGGCCAGTCAGTCTAACCTTGGTGGTGGGCAAATTATTGGAATCAATTCTGAGGGACAGGATAAACCGTCATTTAGAAAGGCGAGGAGTAATCAAGGATAGTCAGCATGGATTTGTTAAGGGAAGGTCATGTCTGACTAACTTGATTGAATTTTTTTGAGGAGCTAGCAAGGAGGGTTGAAGAGGGTAGTGCATTTGATGTTGTCTACATGGATTTTAGCAAGGCTTTTGACGAGGTCTCACATGGCAGACTGGTCAAATAAGTACAAGCCCATGCCCATGGGGTCCAAAATTAGCTCAGTGGCAGGAAGCAAAGGGTAATGGTCAATGAGTGTTTTTGTGACTGGAAGGCTGTTTCCAGTGGGGTTCCGCAGGGCTCAGTACTCGGTCCCTTGCTTTTTGTGATTTTTTTTTATTCGTTCGTTCATGGGATGTGGGCATCGCTGGCGAGGCCAGCATTCATTGCCCGTCCCTAATTGCCCTTGAGAAGGTGGTGATGAGCCGCCTTCTTGATCCGCTGCAGTCCGTGTGGTGAAGGTTCTCCCACAGTGCTGTTAGGTGGGGATTTCCAGGATTTTGACACAGCGACGATGAAGGAACGGCGATATATTTCCAATCGAGATGGTGTGACTTGGAGGGGAACGTGCAGGTGGTGTTGTTCCCATGTGCCTGCTGCCCTTGTCCTTCTAGGTGGTGTCAAAAAAGCTTTGGTGAGTTGCTGCAGTGCATCAAGTAGACATATATTAATGATTTGGACTTAAATGTGGGGGGCATGATTAAGAAGTTTGCAGATGATACAAAATTTGGCCTATTGTTGATAGTGAGGAGGAAAGCTGTAGACTGCAGGAAGATATCAATGGACTGGTCAGGTAGGCAGAAAAGTGGCAAATGGAATTCAATCTGGAGAAGTGTGAGATAATACATTTGGGGAGGGTAAACAAGGCAAGGGAGTACACAATAAACGGGAAGATACGGAAAAGTGTAGAGGAAGTGAGGGACCTTGGAGTGCATGTCCACAGATCCCTGAAGGTAGCAGGACAAGTAGATAAAATGGTTAAGACGGCATATGAAAATCTTTCCTTTATTAGCCGAGACATAGAATATAAGAGCAGGGAGGTTATGCTGGAACTGTATAAAACACTGGTTAGGCCACAGCTTGAGTCCTGTTCTGGTCACCACATTACAGGAAGGATGTAATTGCACTAGAGAGGGTACAGAGGAGATTTACGAGGATGTTGCCAGGACTGGAGAATTTTAGCAATGAGGAAAGATGGGATAGGCTGGGGTTGTTCTCTTTGGAACAGAGGAGGCTGAAAGGAGGTTTAATTGATGTGTACAAAATTATGAGGGGCCTAGATAGAATTGATTGGAAGGACCTGTTTCCCTTAGCAAAGAGGGAAAGTGATTGGTAGATGGATTAGAAGGGAGCTGAGGAAAACATTTTTCACCCAGAGGGTGGTAGGGATCTGGAACTCACAACCTGAAAGGGTGGTGGAGACAGAAACCTTCAGCTCATTTAAAAAGTATCTGGATGTACACCTGAAGTGCCGTGACCTACAAGGCTACGGACCAAGTGCTGGAAAGTGGGATTAGGCTGGGTGGCTCATTTTCGTCCGGCGCGGACACGATGGGCCAAATGGCCTCCTTCTGTGCCACAAATTTTCTATGATTCTATGTTCCCATTGGCGGAAGGGTCAAGGACCAGAAGACATAGACTTAAGGTGATTAGCAAAAGAACCAAAGATGACACGAGGAAAAACTTTTTTACACAATGAGTGGTTAGGATCTGGAATGCACTGCCCGAGGGGGTGGTGGATGCAGATTCAATCATGGCCTTCAAAAGGGTGCTGAATCAGTACTTGAAAATAAAAAATTTGCAGGGCTACGGGGATAGGGCGGGGGAGTGGGACTAGCTCGATTGCTCTTGCATAGAGCCAGCACAGACTCAATGGGCCGAAAGGCCTCCTTCCGTGCTGTAACCTTTCTATGATTTCTATGAATATTGGTATGAAGCATTTAGAAAGAAAATCTTGCATTTATATAGCACCTTTCACATCCTCTGTACATCCCAAAGTGCTTCACAGCGAATGAATTACTTTTGAAGTTTGGTAACTTGTTTTGTAGGCGAGCTCCAAACTTAGTTGAAACTAACTGCAGTAAAAACTGCATAGTTAATTTAATGACCATTTAACATGATTCAACTGCAAGTTTGGATTAAATGTGATTTTATAGCTGTAGTAATACGAAAGCACAAATAATGTTTATTGAAAATCTTGTTTTCCTATGCTATAATACTTCTAAGTATAAAAGCATAAGTGCATGGCATTCACTAATGACTGGAAATAGCTTTTTCCTATTTGCTTTTATCAAATTTATACACTGATTCTGACCTTTTAATGCTGAAGTTCTAGATAACTTACATTTTAAAATCTATTTATTTGCATGTGAACTCCTGTGATTCCTTACCCCCAGAAAAATATCAATGTGTTTAACATAATTGTGGGATCTTCACGACGACACACCTTTTAACTTAGAAGAGGGAATGTGAAAAGACGGTTCAGATTTAACTACTTCACATAAAGCGTAGTGAATAAATGAAATGGACTGCCAAGAGAAGAGGTGGGATTTGATTGTACCAGCAACTCAAGAGAGTGTTGAATAGGTACCTGGAGAAAAAATTGCTGGAGGGGTGCAAGTGGTATTGTGCAATAAGATATTTTCTAGAAACTGGGACCAGCCAGAGGGACCACAATTGCTTTTCTGCTCCTTTACATTCATATGGGAGATAGTTCCTGATGGTTGTACCCTCTCAGTTCTGGTATCATCCTTGTAAATCTAAATAGAATTCATCAATAACTCTACTAAGGAAACAAAACAGAACTTCAAAGTTTGCTAATGAAACAAAATGATGTGTAGCAATGAATGAGAAGCAGATATTATTCATGTAGATTTGACAAAGTTCAGTGCCAGGGCTACAATTGAGGAATTGTACTAGGTGTGGATAAATGTAATGTAATATGTAGAGGCGCAGGAAAAAAGAGCTACAAGTACTTAATGAATGAGTATATTCTGATGAATCTAGAACAGGAAATAGTCCAAAGAGGGTTATGTTAGACATTTATTTGGAAGGCATGCAATTGTTATTTTCTTGAGTAAATCATCACTAAGCATATATTATTTTGAAAGGCAAAGTAACTGATTTTTATTCCGATAAGTCTAGAGCAGTTCATTGGGGTTGAGGTTTTGACTGATCAGGACTTTACAGTTAACATATTTGGGTTGTTTAGTAAGTTGACATTTTAACTTCACAGCATCGTATGTAACATTAATTGACTGGCATCTCCAAATTATCAGTAAAATAGTACCTACTTTTCCAAAGTAATATTTCAGTACTGTAACAAAATAAATGATGCGATTGCACTACAGAGACAAAGGATTGGCTAGCAACTCCATATTGGCAACCTAAACAGTTATTTTAAATTGTTAACTTTTACTAAATTATTTGGTTTAAGTGCAAGTAAAAGCTTGACTCCAAGATGTTGCTTCACAAAAACTAGGTACCAATTGGATAAACCATTCAATTCATGAACAGAGTCTAGGTATCTTGTTTAAAACACAACATCCCTGAAGCTGAAAGGGGGAAAAATATGCACAACTTTTTCTTCTAGCATGTGATATTTTGCAAGCTGACTGTTCTTTCCTTACATTCACACTTTGTGCTGAAAATAAAAGGTTACTTTTTACTTCTGTTCATTCCTTTAACAATAAAAGTAACAGATTCCTATTGCAGGAAGACTAGAAATGAAATAGCATTAATTGGAGTCGAGGTTGATAGAGACTGGTCTCATTCACAATTGCAGGTTTCACCCAAATTGCACAACTAATTTTTAATATGGACTATTAAACAAGATAAATATATTTTGTGTGAATTGCAGGTGTAGCACATAAAAAAAATATCCATCCCAAATATCCTAAAATTGGAAAATGAAAATAAAATAAATGTTCCCACAAACTCTTTTCAAATTAGACATGGCCTATCTGAAGCAATTTACATTTGGGTGTATGATACTTTATTTTATCATAGCATCATAGTAGGTACATCACAGGAGGAGGCCATTCAGCCCATCGTGCCTGTGCCAGCTCTTTGAAAGAGCTATCTAATTAATCCCATTCCCCTGCTCTTTCCCCATAGCCTTGTAATTTTTTCCCTTCAAGTATTTATCCAATTCCCTTTTGAAAGTTATTATTGAATCTGCTTCCTCCACCCTTTCAAGCAGTGCATTCCAGATCATTACAACTTTGCTGCGTAAAAAAATGTTTCCTCACATCACCTCTGGCTCTTTTGCCGATCACCTAAAATCTGGGTCCTCGCGTTAATGACCCTCTTGACACTGGAAACAGTTTCTCCTTATTTACTCTGTCAAAACCGTTCATGATTTTGAACGCCTCTATCAAATCTCCCCTTAACCTTCTCTGCTCTAAGGAGAACAACCCCAGCTTCTCCAGTCTCTTCACATAACTGAAGACCCTCATCCCTGGCACCATTCTAGCAAATCTCTTCTGCACCCTCTCCAAGGCCTTGATATCCCTCCTTAAGTGATTTTATTTATGTTTAAACAAAATAGAAAACTCAAATATTGTAACATGAGCAATGTGAAAGTGTAAAGCTAAGTTAATTGAAGATAAAATAAAATGATTGCACAGCTGAAGAAGGAATATGAAATGCCACTGTTCCTTGCAGTTAAAAACATGCAGTCTTAAGGACCAAGAAAGATAGGCATCCTGGTTGGTTAGATTCTCATGCTGAAGCAAGGCTACTTAACAAATTATGCTTGTTATCTGGTAAGGCCACATAACACAAATTCTAGTTAACTATCATTTTCAATATCCCCCAAAAGTCTAGGAGGTTCTTACTTCAACTGACACTGTAAAAATATACAATGGTGGCTTTCACACATCCTACTGTAAGACTTGAGCACTATACAGCTTCAAGTGCTAAATAGATATGAAAAAGATGAACAACTGAACCATAACTATGGGAAACATGTATAAAAAGGGTATGTTTGTCAAAAGGTCTATGATGATGATTAAGTAGAATTCGTTTTTCTTGTGGCCTTAACATGGGAATGCATGTGCTGCTTACCTCTAGTTCAGAGTTTATGGAAGTAGCATCTGACGAGCTACACGAGGACACGTTTGCGTGAATAACTTGTTTTGGAGGGTACATTGGTGGATCGTGGACAAACAGGGTATCCGCTCTTTTTCCTCTCTCTGTACAAATTTGTCCATCTCCAGGTAATCTTTTAACACCAAATCCAATCTACAATTACAAGCAAGTACAGTAAACATAGCTGAAGACTGCTACTGTGAAGACCAGGATTGCAATGAAAGCAACAGCTAGCAAATAGTTCTCATTCATGTAGAACAGGAGTGCTGAATAACCAGTAAATTCCTGCATTTCACATACTGCACAAGTTAAGGACTGCCAAAAGAACTACTTAACCACACAGTACAGATCCACTTTAAACAATCTTACGTAATTTAAATTCAACTAAATAAATTTCAAAACAAACAGAAATAACAAAGATATTTTTATTTATTTGAACATTTGCATTCCAATTCCATCGACACCAGCTACAAGACAAATATTAATGATCAATCATTAAATAAGTTGATTAGATAAGTTAAAAAATGAAATATCACTAAACCCACACCATATGATTCTTAGTAAAAGAACACTATTGGGATTGAGATGATTTCCCAAACAGCTGCAAAATTGCAAAGTAACAGAAAGCATGGGTATAATTTTAATATGTCGGTGGGATGGCGGGGGGGTCAATGGGCGCGCAGGAAACCCGAAAAATAAATCCTTACCTCTCCCCACACAATCACGACTTAACTGATGGCCCTTAATGCGGCTTCGAGGTTTGCCATCTGAAAGCTGTGCAGTGGGCAGACTGCGCATCTGTATGACCTGCTGTGCTGGAGTGCCTGTATTTAAAGGATCAGTGGCTTTTGCTAGACAAAGGAGGAACCAAGCAAAATGGAGCAGCAAAGGGGCAAGCCAGCTCCAAGATTCAGTGACGCCTCGCTTGAAGTTCTGCTGGCTGGGGTGAGGAGGAGGAGGGAAATATTTTACCCGGCAGACAGGAGGAAGCACCCTGCCTCTGTCACCAAAAAGGCCTGGCTCAAGGTAGCTGAGGAGGTAACCAGCAGGAGCAACATCTCTCGCACTTGGGTGCAGTGCAGGAAGCGTTTTAATGACCAACTAGGTCAGCAAAAGTGAGTACACTTACTGATTCTCCTGCATTCTGTGATGTACATCAAACCGCACTCCCCCAACCCCCTCACATTCTGCACTGCCAAGACTACTCCATCACATCACTCCTCACACCCACTTAAGGCTCTTCGTCAACTTACCTTCACTTCCTGAGCACTTCCTCACCTCCCTATTTGTGAACCCACCACTATCACTCACCCCAATCCTGATCCAATGTGATGTCTCTGTCTGATACTCACCCTCTGATGCATCTCTTTCATGGTCATCCTCACCCAAAGCAATGCATTCATCGTCTGACTACTTCACCCTCGCTCACTCACACGTCTGTACTTTCTCCTCTTGTAGGAGAAGAGAGCTCAGAATGCACGGGAGAGGGCGAGGATCGGAGGGGACCACAACAAATAGTGGTCCTCACAGACGCGGAGGAGGAGGCCCTGGAGATCAGCCGCACCATGAAGTGTCTGTCCGTCGGGGTCGCCGAGACTGGCACCCGACAAACCTCTGGTGTCACAACTTTAACATTCATCACACACAACATGAATTGATTATAACAATGATTGGCATGTTGAACACCTAAGTTTTCTCATCACAACATGACATCTGTGATGATTCTTAATATTGCCTACTGTTCTCTTCCAGGACCTCAGCGACCGAAGCGATTGGAGACAGCAATTCCTCAGAGGAGCTCCCGGCCTCTAAGGGTGCACCATCACATCTTAGCGTGCCATTCACCAGCGCAGATATTCACACCTCAATGGGTCCTGGTAGTCAGTTAGTTGGGTTGTCACCTGGTGAGTCACCACACACAAGTGAGCACGAGCAGACACTGGTGGCAGGAGCAGCTGTGGAGAGTCTGCGTCAGTGGGCGCGCTCCTCTCCAGGCTCTGCTAAGCTGGATGCAGATGATGAACCCTGGGGGCCATTCTTCAAAAGGAGAATGATGGAAGGACAGGAGCACATCTGCGAGGTACTGGAACAGGTGCCACACACACTCTACGCAATAGCGGCGAGGATGGAGGAGTTCACCTCCAGCATTAGTGAACTGGTGGCACAGGTACGTGTGAGAATGTCTGAGATAGTGGCGCAGGTAAGTGCGGGAATGTCTGCGATGGAGAGAAGGCTAGCCTCCAATGAGCTTCAAGCATAGCTCACAATCGAGTCCATTCAGGCCCTGACAATGGGTGTGTGGACTCTGGATGCCAACATGTCTGCCGCCTTAAACAAGCAGACAGATACTTTAGAAGTGGCCATACAAGGCAACACTCATGTCCTCCAAACTGCAGGGTGGCAGGAGTAATGTGGGCCTGGCCCAGGAGAGGGACGATGGCGAAAGGGGACATGGAAATGGGGACACCACTCAAAGCGCTCCCACGTCTCACCTGTTGGCCCCCCCCCTCAACCAGTACCCGCAATGCTGCCTCCTCTCCAGGTGGCCGAGTCTGCCCCTGCACAGGTGCACAAGGAGCAGTGTTTGGCAGGGCCCTCACGGGCTCCAAAACCCAGAGGGCGTAGGGCCAAAGCATCTCAGCAGTCAGGGCATGAACATGAGCAACCCGCCACTACCGCTGCTATCGCCACAGGGGATGCACCACGTAGAAATAGTCGGAAGCAAAAGGTTTCGTGATCACGAAGGGTATGCACAAGGTTGTCTGACAGACTGTCATGTTTTTCATTTATATTTGGTTTTCGTTAAATTCCCATTAAATGTTAGCTTTCTCACCACTTCTGCCTTGTCTTGCCCACTCGAGTCCCTTTTGTGATAGCGCCCTTTCATGTGCTTCATCATGAATGGCGAAACTTGATGCCACCCAGTGGGTGCTTTTACAGTGGGTGTATGTGTAGTTGCAGAACTGTTTTGTGCAAGGGTTGGGGGGGGGGGGGGGGGGGTGGTGCTGGTGTTGGTGGTGCTCGTTCCAGGTGGTCTGAGGGCTGGCCTATCCTCACTTTACAGATGTCTTTATGAGAATCGGTCAAATATTAATGACTCCCTGGCATCACGAGCAGCCAGGCGAGGCCACTGCTCTGCCGATGGGTTGCCTGTCCTCCTCGTCCTCCTTGTCCTCCTCCACCTGCTCCTCCTCCTCCTCAATGTTGATGGCAGATGTGGATGCTAGATGAGGGCATGGGGCCTCATCCACCGGTAACCCTCTCTGTTGCGCGATGTTGTGCAGGACACAACAGAGAGTAATTCTACCCACTCTCGATGATGCACATTAAAGCGCTACCCCGGATCGATCCAGGCACAAAATCGCATCTTGAACAGTCCTATCGCATGTTCAGTGACAGACCTGTTGGTGATGTGACTGTCGTTGTATCAATGCTGTGCCTCGCTGATCGGGTTTCTCACAGGTGTCACGTCTGCAGGGGATAGCCCTTGTCTCTGAGGAGCCAGCCCTTAAGTCTGTTTGGTGCGTGGAAGAGAGCCAGGATATTGGATTCCCACAGAATGAAGGAATCATGGCAGCTGCCAGGGAATCTGGTACAAACATGAAGAAATCTTTTCCGGTGGTCGCAAACGAGCTGCGCGTTGATGGAGTGATATTCCTTTCTGTTGGTGAACAGTCCCGGCTCTTGTGGAGATGCTCAGATTGCGATGTGTGTGCAATCAATTGCACCCTGCACCCATGGGAAGCCAGCCAGACAGTGGAAACCCACTCCCCTCTCAGTCTGGCTGAGGTCATCCATGGGGAAGTTGACATAGTGGGACGCCCTGCAAAACAAACCATCCATGACCTGTCTTATGTACTTGTGGGCAGACGGCTGAGACCCCCTGGCGATGTCACTGGTGGTGCCGTGGAAGGATCTGGAGGCGAAGAAGTTGAGGGCAGTGGTGACTTTAACTGTCACGGGCAATGCGACGCCACCAAGCCCAGCCAGGAGCAGCTCTGCATGAAGAAGCGTGTACATATGTGCGACCACCTGGTGACTCGCTCTCAGCCTTCGTAGGCACTGCTCCTCAGAGAGGTCCAGGAAGCTCAACCTTCGTCTGTAGACCCTCTCACAAGGGTAGTGCCTCCTAGGACGTTGGGCCCTCTTTTGTTCCCCTCTCTGCTCTTCTGCAGGTCCCTGTGGGACACCTCTGTCTTGTGGAGCTGCAAGTGGCGGAACTGCATGCCGTGCCTGGCGAGGATGGTGATGTTCCTCCTCCTCGGATGTACTGGTGAATGCAGCCATTGCGCCCCCCATCCTGATGGTGTCAGTTTGAGGGGGTCCAAAAAGTAGGTCAATATGTGTAAACAGAACAATTCTGAGTGTGAACCAAGAATTCTCAGTCTAAACACAAAGAACTCCCAGCCAAAAGTTTGTTTGAGAGAACTGAGTGCCCTGCTCCAATAACTCACCTTTTATCCCTATCTGTCAAACAGGGATTCAAATGGCCAAATGGCTGCCAGCTGCAACCCGTCTAGGTTTCCATGTGCTTCACACAGCACAGGAAACACTTTGAGGCAGCATTTAAATCGTTTCCCTGCATCAATAAAAATATAAATCACAATTCCAACGACCTTAACTACGTTAATTGTGGGTTTAAATATCGTCCCGCTGGTTTTAATTGCTGGCGGGACGTCCGGCTTCCTGAAGCATGCGCGCACTCAGGTGAGTCTGGGTCATGCACATTTTGCGGCAGGTTGGAGCCGGGGTTCCTTCCCGCTCCGAAAATCCCCAATTTTGTTTGCACCTCCACCCCCCCGCACCCCTGCCCTCAACGCACCCGGACTTCAGAGATAAAATCGTGGCCCATGTATCTACATTGTACAAATATATCTGAAGTCTTGTCCCACTCTGTCATAGTCCCAGTATTATCTTGGTTATAATGCTAGTCATGTTTGGAATCCACATATGCACTACTGCCATAAGGTTAAATAATTGAGCAGCAGTGATATGCAAGGTAGCACCACGAAGTACAGTGTCTAAACTTCTGCTTTAATTTATTCTTGCCCATGGATTTACCAGTAATCCTTTACTTAAATAATATTGCTGTTGGAAAATAATTTAAGATTACTTTACGACAATAATTATATAAATCAACTATAGACCACAACACATTTTAAATGCTTGATAGTCCTATAATTTTTTTTTATCTGGGCTGTCCGTAGGAGAAGGCAATGTGCATGCCTCAGGGAGGGAATAGTCACCCTCACTCACTCCCTCACATCTGCTGGATGCTTAAACAGACATAAGTGAAAGCCCCTGAGCAGGTCACCTAGCTGTCAAGACCCAAAAAAAAGAAATTAAAAGAAACTATTCAGTCTCCTGTGGCATTGCACACGGGGAGTCAAGACCAAATGCAGTATTCAGGTCAATCAGGGTTAGAGGGTGGGGGGATAATTAGACCCAGGCAAACTTTAGAGTATAAATCAAGAGTGAAGGCCCAAACTAACTCCAAAGCAAAGCAGAGTGAGTGAGGTGAGTTTCACTCTGCTTTGTTCCAGCATCAGGTCGAGCCTCGACACTGAATTCAAGCTGCAGGCACAAATTCATTCCTCTTTCCACAGTGAGCATGATGATCTTGAAAGATATTTCCTGCTTTGATAACATAATTGATAATGGCCCCAAGAACATGGAACTGCCAGAAAACTATTTTTTTTCCTAGTGTGCTGGTTGTTGCATTTTCTGCATATTCAAAAAATGTAATTACCAATGTATTGGCTTCATAATTTATTTGATAGGTTCCTAACACAATTTAACAGAAAGCAATATTCACCAAAAACAAAGGGATAGTTTGACATTGAAATGTTGTATGCATTTGACTGACTTATTCTAGCCCAAAAAAAATCAACAAAATTCTAAAGTTTACATACAATCCCTTTTATCAGGATTATTCAACATCAGAATAAATACACTTAATTCAACAAAAAAAACACAGCAATATATAAACCGACCCATTGGCCCAGATTTTCCTGCAACGGGGAGATCAGCGACTTAGACAGTAACTTTAGCCATCTATTGCGCGATCAATAAGTTCCTCCATATTTTCCGCATTTGTAATTAGAAAATACCGCAGCAAGGATGGCGGCAAATCGGAAGTAGTGTGTCAATTTCTTTCCAGCGATTCCATGAATATATCAACTGGGTGGCAATTTTAAGGTTTAAAATGGTCTTTTAATGCAAATCTGAAGTATGGTACCCATTCAAAGTGCTACTCCCACCAGGCCGATCTCTTCTTAGTAGAAGATCGGCCTGCTTCTGTTTAGAGCAAGTCATGAATTTGACTACAAAGATTCCATAGGTGTGCCGAGCTTGTTTTCTTGCCTCAGACTGGCCCAGGTTTAATCGTTTGAGCGATTGAAAAAAAAATTATTTGCTATTAAACACACCGCTGCCAGGCCAGCAGCGCCAATATTTTAACTCCAAGTGGCAACAGCATGAAAAATGGCAAGAATCCAGCAAAATCACACTTGCCATTGTTTTCAGTGGGGGGAGGGAGGCGGGGGCACGGACCTATGAAAATCAGCTTCCAACTGTTATCAACGTGGGATAATGGGGAAGTGGCGCAAAAGTCACAGGAAAATATGGAGTGCCATAAGTGATGGCATAAGTCACTTACTCCATAACTTCCTCTTTCTTTTGAGCCATTCAAAGGTCCCAATGTCGTAGATGCACCATTACAATGACGCAAGTGTCCGGGAAAGTCTAGGCCGATGTAGTTATGGGAACAATTCAACATGGAACAACAAATGAGATGACTGATACTTTCGATAAATGGAACTAATGTTTACATTTTGGTACTAGTTATTGCTTTACCTCTTGTACTGGTTCAATACTCAAATCCATATAGTGACCCATTTCTGCCATCTTGCGTAAATATCTGTTGTTTTGGGGTATGTTCAGTGGCATCCAGTCCGAACTCTAAAAGGAATCAATAATGTATTTATTTTAATTCCATTCTGACCAACCACTTCACTGAAATGTAACCATTGGAGGAGTTAATCATATTTTAAAAAGTTACAGAAAATCCATTTTGATTAATGAAGCAGAATTTGAAAAAAAGATTAAGATCCCATAACCCTCACAGAACTAAAATTGTTTACAAGACTACCTCTATAGTTCACTCTAAAGTGCAACTATAATGGTTTAGGTTTCCAAATTCTCATAATAATTTAAAAGAATGCTGCAATGTCTTTATGCAAGATACAAAAATAATCTAGCTCCAAGTTTTCCTTTTTTTATCTCTACAGAATTCTGCCCCCTCCGTCACATCCTTCAACATATAATCACAAGGGCACACTCCAACACCTGTCTTTCTCATTCCAAACACAGTCAATTCTTCCTGTGCTTACTTCACATCAGACTCTAACATCATTCTCATCTCACTTGCAGAACTAGCAACACCCCACGGGACTCCTTCACTTCACATTCCACACACTTGACTTTCCATTTATCACCTCCCCATCCTGATTCCATCTTGCTTCTTCTCCAGCTTTCAGCAGATGCACAATATTCAGAAGCCCTACCCATCTCCACTTTCCTTTTCAAGAGCCACTCACTACCTTGCCTTCTCCTCCTGCAGGACAAAACAGCTCATAATGTGAAGGAGAGCAGCAAGATTAGGGGGAGGAACAACTGACATCATAGCTCTCACCCAAACCGAGCAGGAAGCACCAGAGATTAGTGGCCCGGGTAAAACCATGAGAATCGGGGAAGGCGTGGCTAGGGGTTTAACTGAGCAGGGCGTCAACATATTCCATGTAACCCTTCAATCACCTCAGCAACTATTCAGCCAGTTTGACAACATCAAGCTGCATTCTGAAGACAGTCAGCTACTGATGTCCAGCCTCTCAATGCCATCCTAACTCTTGTTCCTTTTCTCTTTCCTCTGGATCCTTCTCAGCATCTGGACATTGCATAAGAACACATCTCGGAGGAGGATGATCCTCCTGAGGATGCACCGTCACACGCTCCATCCCTCCCAAACACCAGTGCCGACATTGGCACTCCGCCTGAGTTAGACATTGAGGTAGAGGGGACTGCACGTGATGAAACACCCAGCATCAGTGAACAGCAGCAAGTAAAGAAAGAAAAGACTTGCATTTACATAGCATCTTTCATGACCTCAGGTCGTCCCTTTAAAGCCAATAAAGTACTTTCGAAGTGTAGTCGCTGTTGCAATGTAGGAAACACGGCAGCCAATTTGCGCACAGCAAGCTCCCACAAACGGCAATGTTATAATGACCAGACAATCTGTTTTAGTTATATTGGTTGAGGGATAAATATTAGCCAGGACACTGGGGAGAACTCCCCTGCTCTTCGTCGAAATAGTGCCATACGATCTTTTACGTCAACCTTGGAGGGGGGGTGGGGGTGGCAGACAGGACCTCAGCTTTAGCGTCTCATCCAAAACACGGCACCTCTGACAGTGCAGAACTCTCTCAATACAGCACTAGAGGATCAGCCTAGAATTTGCACTCAAGTTTCTGGAGTGGGACTTGAACCCATGACCTTCTGAGTCAGAGGCTAGAGTGCTACCACTGAGCCACCGCTAATACCGCAATGGTGGCAGGGACAGCCTAGAAGAGATCTCAATGGAGGGTGAGGTCCTCGCCCAGCAAAGATGAGGACTTCAGGGGTCCAGCTATGAAAACAAAACTGCTTGCCTCTGATCTGTGGAAGTGATGAACCCCAGCCCCATTGGAGTGGCAGTGGCACTATGGGACCAGTATGTGTTGCGCCCTCTCAGGATGTCAGCACGTCTGCTCCTTCACCAACCCCTCAACCAGTACCTGCCATTGTGCCAGAAAGTCAGCTTTTCGGACTGCCCAGGCAGCAGTCAATGTGCAGCAGTTTGCAGCTGGGCCTTCGCCAGCCACGAGAACGTCAAGGGTCCCAAAATAGGCAACAGCAGCCTTCCACCAGCTTTGCTGAGGCCACTAGGGGAGCACCTTGTACGAATAGTAGACTTAGTAAACCTTTTAAGAAAAGCAGCATGGGTTGACACTTGGGTAAGAAATTATTTGAAGGTAATTACTGTGTTTGCTGTTAAATTCATCACCTTTATCAAATTTCGCATTTTTGTCTGCAATGTTGTTTTATAGCAGCTTCTAGGTCTGCACTGTCAGTATGTCATTGGTATGGAAGTTGGCTAAATGATTTTAATGTTCTTTAATGCAAGATTAAGGGAGTGATGAAGGATGTAACATGGGACTGTTAATGCAGAGGGGTTTTGTGTAAGTTTTCAGGGCAGGGGAATGAGCAGGTCACCAGAATCCCTGTCCATTAACTCATTCCTCAAATCTCTTGCTGCAAGGCTTTGAAGTGTAGCTCCTTCATCTGCTGCATCCTTGCCTTCATCCTGGTCTTCCTTGTCCAATGAGGGCTGCTGCCCTGCCTCCTGCAAATGCAGGCCTCTCTCCATGGCAAGGTTGTGCAGTGTGTAGTAGACCACTATCATGAGCTTCTTTGTGAGGCATCTTGTAGGGAGCTCCTAGGCCTATTGAGACACCCGAACCTTTTTTGAGGAGTGCTATGGTGTGCTCAATTATGATCCTGGTGGGCCTATGGCTTCGATTATACCTATGATACTCAGGCATGGTGGAGTTATGAAAGGGTGTCATGAGCCATGTATACAGGGGGTATCCCTTGTCCCCCAGTAGGCATCCTGTCATGTTCCTGAAAGGCTCGCATATTGGGGAATGGTTGAGTGCCTCAGAATAAGGGAGTCATGAAAGTAGCAAGTGAAAACTTACAAACTTGCATTATTCTGTTTCTGTGAACTGCATATTAACTGAGTGGTAGTCCTTCCTATTTACAAAGGTTGCTGGCTTGTGTTCTGGTGCCCTGATAGCAACATGTGTGCAGTCTATGATGCCCTGGACGTGAGGGAAGCCAGTCATTGCTGCAAATCCCTGAGCTCTCTCCTGCTGACTGTTGAGGGCAATGGGGAAGGTGATGTCCTGGTTAGCCCTGGCGAACAGGGCACAGGTGAACTGCTTAATCCAGCTGTGCACTGCAGACTGGGATATGCGGCAGATGTCCCTTATTGCAGCCTGGAAGGAGCCAACGGCAAAGAAGTTATGGACTGTGATGACTTTTGCATCCACTGGCAGAGCACGGTCCCCTAGTCTAGCAGGCAGCGCGTCATGTTGCAGGAGGCTGCGGAGGTCTACTACAGCCTGCCTGGTGAAGCGCATCCTCCTGATTAACTGCACCAGTTAGATCCAAGATACTCACGCGTGGCCTATCCTTCCTGTGTGCTGGGTATGGCCTCCTACGAGCAGCTCCCCTCACCTGCTGTCTTCTAATGTGCCCAGCTGCTGCTCGTGCTGACGGCCGAGGCTGCTGCTGCTCCTCCTCTTGCTCCACCTCTTACTCCATCCAAATGAAACTAGCAATAATGGCACCCATGATAAGTAGATAGAGCTTACTGAAGGTAAGTGAGGCAAAAAATGTCAGAAACCAGAAATCTGGCAGCTGGAAACTCTTGAAAGTACTTTGCATCAATGAATTACTTTTGAAGTGTAGTCATTGTTGTTTTGCCAGCAAATGCAGTAGCCAATTTGCACACAGCAGGTCCGACAAACAGCAAATGAGTTAACTGGCCAAATAATCAGCTTGGACAGTGTTAGCTCAGGGATATATGTTGGCCAAAACACTTGGAGAACAGCTATTCCTTCTTTGAATACTGCCATGAGATCTTTGATGTCACCTAAACAGGCAGACGGGGCCTCAGTTTAACATCACATTCAAAAGACAAAGCAGCACTCCTTCAGAACTGTCCTGTAGTATCAGCTTTTATTATCATAGTATCGTAGCGGGCACAGCACAGGAGGAGGCCATTCGGCCCATCGTGCCTGTGCCAGCTCTTTGAAAGAGCTATCCAATTAGTCGCATTCCCCTGCTCTTTTCCCATAGCCCTGTAATTTTTCTCCCTTTAAATATTCATCCAATTCTCTTTGGAAAGTTACTATTGAAAGTGCTTCCACCACCCTTTCAGGCAGTGCAATCCGGATCATTAAAACTGGCTGCGTAAAAAAATATTTCTTCATGTCACCTCCAGCTATTTTGCCGATCACCTTAATTGTTCTCTGGTTAACGACCCTTCTGCCACTGGAAACAGTTTCTCCTTAGTTACTCTATCAAAACCGTTCATGATTTGGACACCTCTATCAAATCTCTGTTGTAAGAAGAACAGCCCCAGCTTCTCCAGTCTCTCCACAAAACTGAAGTCCCTCATCCCTGGTACCAGTCTAGTAAATCTCTTCTGCACCCTCTCTAAAGCCTTGACATCCTTCCTAAAGTGTGATGCCCAGAATTGAACACAATACTCTGGCGCCTAACCAATGTTTTATAAAGGTTTAGCATAACTTCCTTGCCTTTGTACTCTATGCCGCTATTAATAAAGCCCATATGCTTTTTTAAACAGCCTTCTCAACTTATCTTGTCACCTTCAAAGATTTGTGTATGTGCACCCCTAGGTTTCTCTGTTCCTGCACCCCCTTTAAAATTGTACCATTTAGTTTATTTTGCCTCACCTCCTTCCTCCTACCAAAATGTATCACTTCACACTTCTCTGCATCAAATTTCATCTGCCATGTGTCTGCCTATTTCACCAGTCTGTTACTATCCTCCTCGCTGTTTTCTACATTTCTGAGTTTCATGTCATCTGCAAACTTTGAAATTATACCCTCTATACCTAAGTCCAGGTCATTAATATATATCAAAAAGAGCAGTGGTCCCAATACTGACCCCTGGGGAACACCACTGTATACTTCCCTCCAGTCTGAAAAACAACCATTCACCACTGCTCTCTGCTTTCTGTCCCTTAGCCAATTTTGTATCTACACTGCCACTGTCCCTTTAATTCCATGGGCTTTAATTTTGTTAACAAGTGGTATTTTATCAAATGCCTTTTGGAAGTCCACATACACAACATCAATCGCACTACCCTCATCAACCCTCTCAGTTACTTCATCAAAGAACTCAATCAAGTTAGTCAAATTATGTGCTTACATCCTGGAATGAGGCTTGAACTCAGATGTAAGAGTGCCAACAATGCGCAAAGCTGATGCTTATAGGGAAATGAATGGAGCTCCCCATAATTGTGGTTCGAGAGCCTGAAAAGCACCTTGTAGGGGGACTCCCATTTCAGGCATTCCAGCATAGCTTCAAAGGGGAGCTAGCAGACCTTTAGCAGCTGTTGGTGCTGCCAGGGTATCATGCACTAAGTGCCAGAAGCCCCACTAAAATCATTAAATTATTTGGCCTTGCATTATGGTGCAGCATCAGCCACTTGGCCCCTCTGCCAGGACCACAGAAGCTACCTCAAAGGTTTGCTATAGGACAAGAATCAAAGCAAACATTGAATTTGAATTAGGTGAACCATATTGTCACCAGACATGTCTAAACTATACCAAATGTACAAGAATAATTTCTTTTACTCAGTATATCATACTATTGAGTTACTGTATTTTTTACTGTTATTTAGATTGAGTTTACTCTTTCTTATTCTCCCCGAGCTGGCTGTTTGACAAACAGATATCCTGTGCTAGGTGTGTGGAAGTGTGTAGTATTTTATTTCTATAAAACACCACATTTTGTGGCCTGGCTGCAAATAGAGCAAACTAACTTGAGTGAGATAAATTTAAGCAACAGGCAACTCACGGAAATTTACCTCACAACCATTTGGTCAGCAGGCACAGATTCTGCCAATTGGATTGAAAGGTTATCAGAGGTGAAAATTGATGTGGAAGTGGCAATTGTTTTTCTATGCAATCTCCTATCTCTTAGTGTAACAAATAAATAATTAACAAAAGTTCTCTTTAATATATACTTACATGCAATTTATTTTATGAATATCTCCTCTAAACAATGGGAAGGGAGCAATTGTGTTCATTATTATTGACTTTTATAGTACCTGTGTTTCTGCTTGAATATCTTCTTCTTCCACATCCTGTCCAGGAGATTCCAACAGAGAGATTGTATCAGATTCTACGACCACCTCTAAACCCCACTGCTGACGAGTAGTTTTATCTTCCAGGAAACATGATAAGAACAGTATCTGGTTGAACGTGGTTAAAAAAGTAACATCTGAATTAGTTGCATCAATAGTTACTAATGACTAATTTGTACACATTAAACTTTCATTCTTCCATGGGATGATGTATTTGGCTTAAGAACTACTCTGGACATATAGATTATCTAGTGTCCAGACAGAAGTCTTCTTTTCCTCTATCGCTATTTTCCTTTCAATTTCTAAGTTTTCCCAAAACTAAGCTTGGAGAGCTGCTGCAAGGTGTTAATTGCTTTGCAACTGTCCAGTATCCGGTGTAAGAAAACAGGGTAGGTTAATTTACTCATCAATATTACATTTGAAATTTTTCTTTGAGGCAATGCGTCCCCTCCACAATGCTTACTAGTCAAAATTAGGAACATGCCCTGTGAGGAAATCACCAGAAAGACATTTTATCTACCGATATCTAGAAAGCATTTTGTAAGAAACTGTCATTTGTATGTATTTCAATGGATGTTAAGAAATGTGGTTTTGTTACAGTGTGTGTTTTGAGGGTGGGTAAGACTCAACTCTGAACCTTTTTGAGAATGTTTGCAATTGCTCATCCTTATATTAGTGTAATTGGATGAAATCAAATTAAAAAGGTGGCTAGGTGAAGGAGTATAAAAATGTTTAAAACTGCAGTGACAGTGATAGAAAGGTTCGACATACCATTGACTGTTGCTCTGTATTTATAGTTCGAACTAAGTGACACCATCAAACACTCCAAGGTAGGACTGTGTCAGAGGTCAAATTCAGAACAATCTTTCCACACATTTCTCAAATATATGATCCAATCACGACCTCAGAAGCATCCACTGCAGGCCTGGCAAAGTGCCACTTACTAGGAGTGGCATTATTCATTTTGTTTAAAAATATTATCTACTTTGATGTGCACCACACTTGAAAATAAACACAGTTCTATATATTTAGATGAGTTTGCAGTCCAAGGCTCCCTTGTTGATCATAAATGTCAGCCGCATCATGTCCCTAATGACAACTCTGCTCATGTATCAGCACCATATTTTCAATTTTCCACTTTCTCTAACTTAATGGACTAGGTGTGGTTGCCAAATTTTGCCTTTAACTAAAATGCAGTTCCTGGTTGCAGGAATGTGCTCACATTTATTAAACCTTTGGAAAATGGATTCAGGGTGTAACAAGCGACCACACAATTGATTCACGTCTACTGAGAATTGAACCAAAACCCTAAGCTCAAATACGATAGAACCCTGTTTCGACAGAACATTAAAATATGGCATTAAACTGTTTGAAAGAATAAAATGAAGTAAGACTGTATCTTTGGCTATTTGAAGCATTATATTATTGTGTTAAACCAAATATATCAAACCAAGGTGGTTCTAACAAATCTAGTTCCAAGAATGTTCCCTCAGTTACATTTCTAGATCTTAAGAAAAAACATCTCCCATTTGAAAAGGATACAGCAAGGTCTAGAGCTGCACCACCAAGGAAGATAAGCAGCCAGGGTAAAGCTCGCAGGATGAACTCAGGGTCTTTGTCATGTGCCAGAATGGCAGCAGCATACAGTACACTCCCCAGAAGTGAAAAGATCAGAGCCCATTTACGGAGACTGCAATCAATCTTCCCCCTAGACTGTAAATTAGAAAAAAAACATGATTTAATATCTTATAAACACTTCAATGGAAAGGAAAATCGGGCGGTGTGTATAATGGGCTAACCCCTATAACCCACTACCACCCGTTTAGCACCCCCGCCAAAGTTGAATTTCACCCACAATAAATTTCCCATCTCAGAGAGCGTGATCAGCCATCAAGCAACTTTGACCTAAGTAGCTTCTGGGTACAAAGAAGGCGAGCCACTCTCATTAAAACTGTAGATGTATCTGGTCAATTTCATATTTTGGTCACTCCCCTAACACTGAGACAAACAACTTTTCTTCAGTTACAGCGAGCTGAAGTGAATCTTTAAATTGCATTTACTCCGTCCATTTGAATTTATATAAAAAGATACAATACACGACAAAAACTATCATCACAGCCATCACATCCAGTACATTAGGATAAGCAAAGGTATTGTTTATACCCAGAATTGTCTGCAGAAATCCTAGTATTGCTTTCATCATAAATTAGAAATTTCATAGTTAGATGTTTCTTTCACTCAGATTGGCTGCTCCTACTTACTGCCTTTAATATCAGAGGAAATTTTGATGTCCAGCCAATGAAAACTGCAGTCACCCCCAGTGTATAGCCAATGATTTCTGTGTTGTCCTATAAAAACAATAATTTTTAAAAATTAATGAACGAATAAACATTAATTATATTGACAGATGAAGGATCAAGCTACAACCAAACTTCATTGAAATCTCTTCAGATTTGTCTCCTGCTAATGTCAATGTAGACTGGGAGTCCGGAGTCCAGAGCAAGCATGGACCTGTGAGAGACCAGGACAGAGCATCAGAGCAGGTAAAAAGCGAGGCCCAGGGACTAGGCCTCAATCGGGAGCCTGGAGTCCAGAGCGAGTGCGGACCTGCAAGAGACCAGGGCGGAGCATCGGAGCAGGTAAAAAGCGAGGCCCAGGGACTAGGCCTCAATCGGGAGCCTGGAGTCCAGAGCGAGTGCGGACCTGGAAGAGACCAGGGCGGAGCATCGGAGCAGGTAAAAAGCGAGGCCCAGGGGGCGAGGAAAAATCCTAAAGTGAAGTCAGCACAAGGAACGGAACTGATTGGTATGTAGCTGGTTGGTGAGTGTTTTTTTAGTCTTTAGTTTAGTTCTGTTAAGTTTATTTAGTAGTTTAATAAATCGAGGCATGGCAGGGCAGCTCAGACCAGTCGAATGCACGGCCTGTGTCATGTGGGAACTCCAGGACGCCTCCCGTGTCCTGGACAACCACATGTGCAGGCAGTGTCGTCAGCTAGAGGAGCTCGAGCTCCGGGTTTCGGAGCTTCAGCAGCAGCTGGCGTCACTGCAATGCATCTACGGGGCTGAGAGTTTCAAGTGGTCACCCCGCAGCTTAAGGGAGTGCAGGCAGGGACTGAGTGACCACCAGGCAGACAAGGATAACCAGGCAGGTAGTGCAGGTGTCCCCTGAGTGCATCTCACTCTCTAACCAATATTCAGTTCTGAATACTGGTGGGGGAGAGGGTTCCTCTGGGGAGTACAGCCAGAGCCAAGTCCATGGCACCACAGGTGGCTCCACTGTATAGTGGGGGAGGAGGAAGGCCAGGAAAGCAATAGGGGATTCAGTAGTTAGGGGAACAGACAGGCGTTTCTGCCACCACAGGAACATGGTATGTTGCCTCCCTGGTGCCAGGCTCAAGGATGTCACTGTGTGGCTGCAGAACATTCTGAAGGGGGAGGGTGAACAGCCAGAGGTCATGGCCCACATCAGTACCAACAACATAGGTAGAAAGAGGGAGGAGGTCCTGCAGGCAGATTTTAGGGAGCTAGGAAAAAGATTAAAGAACAGGACCTCAAGAGTAGTAATCTCAGGATTACTCCCGGTGCCACGCGCTAGTGAGTACAGAAATAGGAGGATAGAGCAGATGAATGCTTGGCTGGAGGGATGGTGTTGGAGAGAGGGCTTTAGATTTCTGGGGCATTGGGACCAGTTTTGGGGGAAGTGAAACCTGTACAAGCCGGAAGGGTTGCACCTCAACAGAGCTGGGACAAATGTCCTCGTGGGGACATTCATTAGTGCTGTGGGAAAGGGTTGAAACTAATTTGGCAGGGGGATGGACACCAGGATGCAACATTAGAAAGAGTAAGAAACAGTACAGTATGAAGTGGGGTCAGACTAAGGGAGAATACGAGATGGTCTAAGATAGGATAACAGTGCATCTGTGTAAATGCATGAAGTGAGGTTGGGGAGCTGCAAGCACAAACAGCTACACGGGAATATGATGTCTTGGCAGTAACGGAGGCCTGGCTCAAAAAAGGGCAGGATTGGGTGCTAAATATCCCTGGATACAAGGTGTTCAGGAAATATAGGGAAGGAAAGAAAGGAGGGGGCGGAGGGGGTGGCAGTATTGATTAAGGAGAATATAACAGTGCTGGAGAGAGAAGATGCCTTGAGTGGTCAAGGACAGAATCTATTTGGTTAGACTTAAGAAACAATAGAGGAGCCATTAGACTACTGGGTGTATTCTATAGGTCACCAACTAGTGGGAAGGATATAGAGGAGCAAATTTGCAGGGAAATTACAGAGAGGTACAAGAACCATAGAGTAGTGATAATGGGGGACTTCAACTACCCGAGTGTTGACTGGGACAACAGTGGTGTAAATGGCAAAGAAGGGAAACATTTCTGAAGTGTGTTCAGGAGAACTTTCTTGTTCAGTATGTTTCCGGCCGAACGAGGAAGGAGACATTGCTCAATCTGGTTCTGGGAAATGACGTGGGTCAAGTGGAGCAAGTGGCAGTGGGGGAACATTTAGAGAACAGTGATCACAGGTTTTGATTAGCTATGGAAAAGGACACACAGCAATCTAGAGTAAAAATACTTAATTGGAGGAGGGCCAATTTCAGTGAGTTGAGAACGTATCTGGCCCAAGTAAATTGGATTCAAAGATTGGCAGGCAAAACTGTAATTAAACAATGGGTGGCCTTTAAAGAGGAGATGGTTCGGGTACAGTCTAGGTACATTCACGAGGGGGAAAGGTGGGACAAACAAAGCCAGATCTCCCTGGATGACGAAAGAGATAGAGAGCGAGATGAAGCAGAAAAAGGGGGTGTATGACAGATGTCAAGCTGTTAATACAAGTGAGAACCAGGCTGAGTATAGAAACTTCAGAGGGGAAGTAAAAAAGGAAATAAGAGGGGCAAAGACAGAGTATGAGAAGAGACTGGCAGCTAACATAAAAGGAAATCCAAAAGTCTTCTATAGACATATAAATAGTAAACGGATAGTAAGAGGATCGGTGGGGCCAATTAGGGACCTAAAAGGGGATATACGCATGGAGGTAGAGGGCATGGCCGAGGTACTAAATGAGCACTTTGCATCTGTCTTTACCAAGGAAGAAGATATGGCCAAAGCCACAATAAAAGAGGTAGTTGAGATACTGTATGGGATAAAAATTGATAAAGAGGAGGTACAAGAAAGGCTGGCTGTACTTAAATTAAATAAGTCACCAGGTCCGGATGGGATACATCCTAGGTTGCTGAGGGAAGTAAGTGGAAATTGCAGAAGTACTGGCCATAATCTTCCAATCATCCTTAGATATGGGGGTGGTACCGGTGGACTGGCGAATTGCAAATGTTACACCCTTGTTCAAAAAAGGATGTAAAGTTAAATCCAGCAACTACAGGCCAGTCAGTTTAACCTCGGTGGTGAGGAAGCTTTCAGAAACAATAATCCCGGACAAAATTAATGGTCACTTGGACAAGTGTGGATTAATAAAGGGAAAGCCAGCATGGTTTTGTTAAAGGCAAATCATGTTTGACTAACTTGATTGAGTTTTTTGATGAGGCAACTGAGAGGATTGACAAGGGCAATGCGGTTGATATTGTGTATGGACTTCCAAATGGCGTTTGATAAAGTGCCACATAATTGGCTTGACAATAAAATTGAAGCCCATGGAATAAAAGGGGCAGTGGCAACATGGATAGGAAATTGGCTAAGTAATAGGAAACAGAGGGTAGTGGTGAACGGCTGTTTTTCAGACCGGAGGGAGGTATACAGTGGTGTTCCCCAGGGGTCGGTACTGGGACCACTGTTTTTTTTGATATATATTAATAACTTGGACTTGAGTGTACAAGGCACAATTTCAAAATGTGTAGATGACACAAAACTTGGAAGTGTAGTAACAATGAGAAGGATAGTGATAGACTTCAAGAGGATATAGACAGGCTGGTGGAATGAGCAGACATGTGGCAGGTGAAATTTAACACTGAGAAGTGTGAGGTGATACATTTTGGTAGGAAGAACGAGGACAGGCAATATAAACTCTAAAGGGGGTGCAGGAACAGAGAGGCCTGGGGGTAAATGTATGCAGGTCATTGAAGATGACAGGACAGGTTGAGAAAGCGGTTAAGAAAGCATGCGGGATCCTGGGCTTTATAAATAGAGTCATAAAATACAAAAATGAGGATGTTATGTTGAACCTTTATAAAACACTGGTTCGGCCACAATTGGAGGATTGTGTCCAATTCTGGGCACTGCACTTTAGGAAGGATGTGAAGGCCTAGAGAGGGTGCAGAAAAGATTTACTAGAATGGTTCCAGGGATGAGGGACCTCAGTTGCATGGATAGACTGAAAAACTGGGATTGTTCTCCTTAAAGCAGAGAAGGTTGAGAGAAGATTTGATAGAGGTGTTCAAAATCATGAAGGGTCTAGACAGAGTAGATAGAGAGAAACTGTTCCCATTGGCGGAAGGGTCACAAATCAGAGGACACAAGTTTAAGGTGATTGGCAAAAGAACCAAAGACGACATGAGGAAAAACTTTTTTTACGCAGCGAGTGGTTAGGATCTGGAATGCATTGCCTGAAAGGGTGGTGGAAGCAGGGTCAATTGTGGCTTTCAAAAAGGAATTAGGTAGGTACCTGAAGGAGAAAAATTTGCAGGGCAAAGCTGAGGAGTGGGACTAGCTGAGGAGTGGGACTAGCTGGATTGCTCGTGCGGAGAGTTGGTGCAGGCTCGATGGGCCGAATGACCTCCTTCTGTGCCGTAACCATTCTATGATTCTAGAGAAACACCTGTCAGGAAGCGACAAAAAGAAATGCAGCTGTATCCGTGACAGGTTACTGATCTGCACAGAAGGTATCGGAGGATCCAATAATGAACAAAAAAATATCCTTCTCATATCTTGGAATGCCTGATGTCAGGTTTGGAATAAGTACTGTGAAGCTGTGGCAAACAAATTAATGTAAAAGCCACAGAATGTCTGTGAATTTATTGTCGGTGCTGAAGTCACCTTGAAGGACTTACAGAAACCATTAGGGCAGCAACATTGCTTTGATCTAGAGATAAATACATTCATCTCACAGGAAATGTCACCTTTTTGTACAGCTGCTAGTGGAGGTACTTATTTTTTGTACAAGAGAACAGCTGGAGTGAATATTAACAAGGACAATTTCATACAACTCTTGATTACAAAGAACCAAGTGCCAGATGATTACACCAACTGTAGGTAAGTACCATAGACAGAAGAAGCCATATGTGAAAATGTGCTACTGGTATTCCATACAGACTTTTAGATTAATCCAAAATCTTGAGATATAACTGGAGTCCCTTTTGCATTCCACTCGTGGACATGGAGGTCTGGTTTAAGTACAAGCAACTCTTGTGGTACTTCTCCACTGGATCTCTTAGTGGACTGAGACACTGGCTACACCTCTCCAGTATATAAAGAATAGGAAATAGCATGAAGTAAACTATGCCCATCTAACCCTGTGGTCAGCATAAATTTGACTGTATTGAATCAAGTAGCAAGAAATGAGCTTCTCTGTAATTTGCAAAACCAGAGTACAATATTCCATCACTCGGTGGATATAGGTATTTTAGATTTCTGAATATACAATTTCATGGCAAACAAGGAGGCCATTAGGACCATCGCTCCTGCACCGGCTCTCAAACAGCTATCCACTCAGTTCTATTCCCTTGCTCTTTTCAAATACCCTTTTCATTATTTTCTTTTTCAAAATATTTATCCACTTCCCTTTTAAAAGTTATTATAGATATTGCTTCCACCACTGTATCTGGTAGGGCATCCCACGTCCTAACAACCCTCTGCAGAAAAACAATTCTACTAACCTTTCCCTTTGTTCTTTTGGTAATCATTTTAAATATATACCCTCTAGTTACCGTCAGTGGAAATAGCTTTTTTCTGATTTACTTCATCAAAACCTCTCTATAATTTTTAACACCTCTATCAGATCTCCTCTTCACCTCCTTTGTTCAAATGAAAAAAACTCCAGTTTCTCTAATCTCCTCAAAACCACGGCCTCTCACCTCTGGTATCATCTTAGTAAATCTCCTGTATCCTCACCATGGCATTGACAGCTTTCCTAAGGTAAGGCCAAAACCAAGCAAAATATTCTAACTGCAGCCAAACCAATGATTTGTATAGGTACAATGCATCACCTCTTTGCTTTTGTATTCTGCATCCCTGTTTTTAAAACCAAGAATCCAATATGTTTTTTTAAATGTCAATAGTGACAAGCAAGGCCAAGCATTCTTGAAGGGTCCGACTCTTCCACCAACTTTTTCAGCCCCCTTCACCACTTGTGTGCAGTTGAACAGAGATAATATCCAGATCTGCAAACTAGAGTTAAATGCCTTATTGCTATTATAGCAGTAAAGTTAGTTCTTAGGCCATTGCAAACTAATTTTCAAATTCCCAACTGCCTAGCCTTTGACCTTCCACTAGCAATGATACTTCTGCATCTGTCGATTTGCTCAACCACTCCCTCACCTCCACCTTTAATGACGTTGTCCCCAGCAAAACATTTGCTCTTTCCCATCCTGGTCATTTGCTCCTGGTACGACCCCCATTTTCAGTCCCTTAAGTCCAAGGGGTGCAAACTTGAGTGTATCTGGCGCACAACTGGTTTAGCCATCCATCACCAGATCTGGCTGGACCACATAAAGTGCTATTGGGCTTCACTCTCCTTTGCCAAAACCACCCCCTACTCCAGGAACATCCTGGAGACCAAAAATGACCTTAGCTTCTTTTCTCCACTACCAACCATCTCTTTAAACCCCTCTCCCCCGCTCTCTCCACACTAACCTCTACAACAAGTAAAAGGAGCTCATGGGCTTCATTGTCACTATGATTGAGACCGTCCCTTCAGCTGCCTTGGCTGCTTCCTCCTTCCCCTTGCCCACCAAGCATTATCCCTCTTCATCCTCCTTGACCTAGCTGCAGCCTTTGACATGGTTGACCACATTGTTGGCCAGAGGCTGCAGAAGACTGCTGAGCTGAATTCGAAGTGCTAACAAAGACACTGACCTTTTGAACTGAGGTGACCTGGAGTTCAGTCACTGGTCTGAACTGGCCAGAACCGGTTTGAATTCGTTCCGCTTCTTAGAGAGACAAAGGAACGGTGATGCTACCTGAGCCCTTGGAACAGAGCCAATCAGGGGATGACATCGGTCACTCCAGCAACTTTGAGCCAACCGGAGAAGACAGCATCGTTCGAAAAGACAGACTTGGGGAATAAAAACTGAAGAGTTGCTGGCTTGGGGTCAGTGTGTGTCTTTGTTTGTTTGTGAGCAAGAGAGAGAGTGTGTGTGTCTTTGTTTGTTTGTGAGAGAGAGAGAGAGAGAGTGTGTGTGTGTGTTTTTGTTGGTGTGTCTTTGTTTGTGAAGGAGACTCTGGGAGACTATGGAGACTAACCCTCGTAGAAGTGAATACCTTACGTCAGGGAAGTAAAGATTTCCCTGACGTAAGGTATTCGTCTCCACGTCCTCGTCTCCACGTCTCCCTCCTCTACATTCTGCCCTTTGGCGACATCATCTGTAGACATAGGGTCAGCTTCCACACCCACTTCTATCACTTGACCCCTCCACTTCCTGTGTTGTCAGACGCAACTTCCTCCAATTAAATATCAGTAAGCACTAAGCCACAAATCCTTACCCTCACCACTGATTCCATCCCCTCTCCACGTCGTCTCCACGTCCCCGCGTCGGGGACGTGGAGACGACGTCGGGAGTAAGAGGGAGAATTGCCTGGCCAGCAGCGTCTCTCTTTTCCGGGTAATATAATATCCTTTCTATTCTGGGACCACTCTGGGAGTGTCGTCAGGAAACCTAGTGGGTGTGCGTTTAAAGCCTGATACTCGGGGAGTATTACTGGAGAAACCTAGTGGGTGTGCGTTTAAATCCTAGTTTGAGTATAAACCTGTATAACCTGCTGTAAACTACATGCCTATATCTAACCAGACGTATAAGCGGTATGTACATGATCTAATAACGTTAATAAAGCGAATTGAGAATTAAGAGAGAATTGACTCTTCCTCTGTGTACTAAGCCAAAACCGTTAACCGGTGACTTCCGGTCAACAACATCATCCTCCATCAATAGCTCTCCCCCACCTTCCAGCTAAGTGGGAGTACCCTTACGTGGTTCCACTCTTACATATCCCATCGTATCCAGAGCATCTCCAGAAATGGCTTCTCTTCCCGCCATTGCACCATTACCTCTGAAGTCCCCAAAAATCTATTCTTGACTCCCTCCTCTACATTCTGCCCTTTGGCGACATCATCTGTAGACATAGGGTCAGCTTCCACACCCAGTTCTATCACTTGACCCCTCCACTTCCTGTGTTGTCAGACGCAACTTCCTCCAATTAAATATCAGTAAGCACTAAGCCACAAATCCTTACCCTCACCACTGATTCCATCCCCTCTGCGACCACTGTCTCAGGCTAAGCCTGACTGTTTGTAAGAGAACACCCAGTGGATCTTTGGAGTGCCCATGCCTACCCACTATGACAAGTTGCTTCATTACACTCACACACGCTAAAGATAATTCCATTGCATATATTGTGTTATCTACAATTATGACCTATTAACTTACATAATAATAGTTTGATAAGCATAGGTTAACGATTATCAAATACAAATGCCATTTATTCCTACCATTTACCAGTCAGCACAATGTTGTCTAATACCCTGCTTATATAACAGGTACAAATTCACATCTGTTGTGAATTTTCAGCTTCCACATCGCACCTGATCAAGTATAAATGGCACAGTTAGTTAATGTTGCTGGCAATTCATTCCAATCAAATGACCTCAGTTGGCTGAGACAGCAAATTAGGACATTCAAGCAGACATGGTATCAATGACGGATTTCAATCTCTTGATGGTTGACGGAAAGCAAAACTTCTTCATGCCTGAATTGGACAGGTAATTTAATACCTCCAAGTACAAAGATTGATTCAATGCAGTTATACTTGCAAATGCTGAAGGACTTCATTCAGTTTGGGAACTGGATATCCTTCAAGGCTCCAAGTACAAGAACTTAATTCAAACCTTCCTCTGAATCTGTAAATTTTCCTCATGATCTCTGCTTGGTGTAAATGAGCAGCCGGTGGAACTCCTCAGTACTATTTTACCTGAAGTAATGTGGTAAGCAGTTTTCTTCTTGGTCCATAAAAATCCACTTGAGCAACGGGAGTAGCCCAGTAGTAACATTTGCCCATAATAAAAGGTAGGCAAACCATGAACATGGCACTTCTTCTCCTTTTATTCCTTTGTCTTGGTTGATCTGAGTATAGAATACAAACAGAATGACAAAGTTGGGGATGTGCCTTTACAATTATATTCCTTAGTATAGTATACAAAAGGTATACATGACATTGGGTGATGTGCCTTGTGGTCACTGCGTTCTCCTGGAACTTGTTTTGATCGCCTTTGGGGGTCGTAAAGGAATTTCCCAGAATTCTTTTTTCCCTGAATTGGCCTGAGGTTTTTTAATCTGTTTTTTTGCCTCTCCCAGGAGATTCTATGACTGCTAGTGGGTGAGGAGCAGTGGGGGAGGGTCATGATGCTTAATTTGCAACGTGACTATGGACAGGCTCGATAGACCAGCTATGGCCTTTTCCTGCCCATCAGTTTTGTATGTTCCCATATGTGTATGTGTATGTATGGTTTGTGTATTGTACAATTTTAGGTCATCAAACAAAGTTCACTATAATATTGAATGGTTTATAGGTTATGAGGCTTCCTAACATGTTTTTGCCCTTGCTTATGAATGGGAGAGAGACTGTCTACTAAAAGGGTAGTTGCCTTGAAGTGATTTAAAATATGTCTTTAAGTGACTCATTTAAAAATCAAATAGACAGAAAGCACTTTGACTTAATTTTTCAGAACTTGGCATTTCCCACTAAAAATGTATAAATTTCTAAGCTCTTTCAAAACTCCATCCTAAATTTCTCATTTTCTAATTACACATAGGATTCCAGTAAGAAAATTAGTCATATACCCCACAACTATACATTATGTGTAGAATAAAGGACTGTAGTTGCCAACGATTTCTAGTCAAATGCATGCAAAAATATTATTTTACATTCAGAAGAGCATGACTATGGAAATGCATATAATAAAATTAAGCTTTTTGTAACTTTACAGAGTACGCATCTATTACCTTAGAAATGATCCATGCTAAGGCAATAGATAATAAAAGCTTCAAACCTATAAGCAAAAATGGAATCTGACCATTAACATCAAAATACCAGAGTAGTGGTTTAAAGTGCATGCACCCATTGATATGACTTGCAAAGTGGCAATGGCAAACTTGGATGCCTGCAACTGACAAACCACACACATCAGACTCAACAAAGCATGCAACATTTTGAAGTTTACTCGATGAACTTTTTAAATACATGCAACACTGCAGTAGATTGTGCACGGTGACAATTTTGGCCAAACTGAATGCATTCAAAATATTTGGTGATTATGGGAGAAAAATTCAATAGGGCCTATTATTGGACGCAGGTAGCGCAATCCGCTATTAACCCGCGCCCAATGGCCCCTGCGCAGGCAGGACGAGAACCTTGTCCGGCCTCAGTACTCACCTGCGAGCTGCGTTGAAATCCAGGCCTTGCATGTCAATTCAATGCAATTCACACTTTCCACCAGCAGGGGGAGCCCCAATCTCTTAAAGGGAGGATGGCTCTTAAAATCTCTTAAAAAGGTAGCCCGTGCCTGTTATTTGCTAAAAATAACAGTCTGCTGTCTGCATGGAGTCTGAACGGAGATCAAACATCACACACATAAAACACAGATGCAGATGCCGTCCCTGTGTTTACACACTGATGAGTTATGTTAAAACATTGAATAAAGGTTGTGCACTACTAAATGCCACATCCTCCAATCTGCATGCCAGACCTCACCAATCTGCCGATCTGAGTTTGTACCAGGCCTGCGAGAGTGCGGTGTGCCAAGGTTCTCTGATGATGCACCAAGGCCCCTAGTGCAAGAGGTGGACAGATGGAGGGACATCCTATATCCGCGGTGGGGGGGCAGGGGCAAGAGGGCCTTCAGACATATGCCCAAAAGCAGTAGAAGGCAATAGAGGACAAAGTCAATGCCAGGCGCATAGCACCATGGACATGGATGCAATGCAGGAAAACGAGTGGTCAAGGTGAGTGAGGTCAACTGTCAAGTGGCGTCTCCTACCAACTACACCACTAGCCGCATCCACAGCTCCATGCGCTATACCCCCATCACCCACACACCAACAAACTCTTTCCATCAGAACTCAACTCTTCCAATCAGATGCTTCCTCCCACCCTCTCATATTACCACTGTTGTAAGCCACCCACCCACAACTTACAGGTCACACACTGGCAGCTATTCAACCATGACAGGTACATCACCCAGACACACATCCCGCTTTCTTGCAGGAGAAGATGGCGCATATCAGGAGGCAGCAAGTGACAGTGGCATTTAGCCCCTCGAGCCTGTTCCGCCATTCAATGAGATCATGACGGACCTGTGACCTAACTCCATAACAGGTCTATGCCAGTGTTTATGCTCCACATGAGCCTCCTCCCACCTTACTTCATCTCACCCTATCAACATATCCTCTGTTGCTTTCTCCCTCATGTACTTATTTAGTTTCCCCTTAAATGCACCTGTGCTATTCGCCTTAGCCCCATATCCCTTAATACCCTTTGTTCACAGAAATCTATCAACCTCAGATTTAGAGTTCACAATTGAGCTAGCATCAACTGCCATTTGCAGAAGAGCGTTCCAAACTTCTCCTACCCTTTGCGTGTAGAAGTGTTTCCTAAATTCACTCGCGCACATCCTGGCTCTAAATGTTAGGCTATGTCCCTGCGTCCTAGTATTGAAGTATAGGAGACCTCCAAAAAGAGTTACAAATATCTTGGCAGCCAGAAGCAATAATCCAGCCACTAAACTGTAAATCCTGCACAGTCCCTTTAAATAGCACTGGTCCTCCAGGCACTCTAAGATACGTTCAGATGGTCGGGGTTAAGACTGTGCGTTGAGTTGAACATTAAGTGCCAGAATGGTGTCTATCATTTCAAATCAGCATTGTACACTGATTGTATCCATTTTCTCCTTACTTTACATGCAGCTGTCATTCGGTATTTGCGCACGCGCTAACTCCTATGCCAAGACAGTGTCCACAATCTTACAACACCAGGTTATAGTCCAACAATTTTATTTGAAAATCACAAGCCTCCGAAAGCTGGTGTTGTAAGATTGTTTACATTTGTCAACCCCAGTCCATCACCGGCATCTCCACATCAAGATAGTGTCCGGCAGACGTCACGCTGGAAACGTGCGTGCGCAGCCAAGATGCCGAAACAACAGACGCTACATGGCCCAATTTAGCACCCTATGTCTTTTGAAACTCTAATGGGGAAAACAAAACCGTGAAATGTGTGCTCAGTATATTACAGAGAATTACAGCACAGAAACAGGCCTTTCGGCCCAACAGGTCTATGCCAGTGCTTATGCTCCAAATGAGCCTCCTCCCACCTTACTTCAACTCACCCTATCAACATATCCTCTGATCCTTTCTCCCTCATGTACTCATTTAGTTTCCCCTTAAACGTACCTGTGCTATTCGCCTCAACTCCTCCTTGCGGTAGCGAGTTCCACATTCTCACCGTTCTCTGAGTAAGGACGTTTCTCCTGAGTTCCTTATTGGATTTATTAGTGACTATCTTATATTTATGGCCCCTAGATTTGGACTCCCCCCACTAATGAAAACATCTTCTCGACGTCCTCCCTATCAAACCCCTTCATAATTTTAAAGACCTCTATCAGGTCACCTCTCAGTCTTTTCTTTTCTAGATAAAAGAACCCCAACCTGTTCAGTCTTTCCTGATAGTTGTAATATCTCAGTGCTAAAAAGATTTACAAGGATGATACCAGAACTTTCTCCAGTGCTTCTATATCCTTTTTGTAATATGGAGACCAACACTGTGCAAAGTATTAATGCTTCCCTTAGCAGAGTTTGTGCACCCCACTGGATGCAACCTGCTTTTGTAAATTTCAATAATCTTTATCATTAAGTTTTATGTCCAACAAGTAGCACACCTCTTAAAGGCATCACACCTCAAAAATAACTCACGTCTGTAAAGCAAGAATTGTGCTCAAATAATCACAATCTGTTAGATCAACGACGCTGATCACCTCAAATGTCCAATTGACAAAGGTAAAACAATTAAAAAACAGTTCCATTCGCTAACCAGGTAGGAAAAACTATCAACATTCAGCAAACACCACCACATCAATCAAATTGATCAATACTTTTCAAACCCAGCATTTATGAACTAGCAATTACCAAAAACCTGACCACACAAATAATGTTTCTCCAATTTTTTGGGCATCACATTGCTTTTTCAGCCAGTAATTATATATGTTTAAAATTAAATTTATAGCAATAATATAAAGTCACAAAATCAATGAAATTACTAAATGTAGCCGTAAACCCATCAATTTTACATCTTGATTTCAATTATTTCAGTAGTTCTCCTGCTTAACCAACAAATTACAGAAGAGGGGGAACACAAGTCCCCACCCAACATCCTGCCAGGCCACAGCTCTCCCCCTCCCCGAGTACTACTAGGACTCAGTTCACATAAATGGTGCTGGGCCTCTTATTTTCCCCCCTCGACCAGAGTGATGCCAGCCCCAGTATCTCCCCTCAGTGGTAACAGGGCCATAGGCAATAGATCCCAGTCCCACTTCCAATGCTGCTAGGTCTCAGATCATCCATCCACTTCCAAACCCCTACCTGGAGCCCTTGCTGCCCATTCCTTCTCAACGTGCCACTGCCTCCATCCACTCCAACAAAAATACTAGCCTCCCTGCATCCTCCTCCTCTGCCACTACTTCCAGGTCCCAATCCCAAAGGTTTCCCGCTTACCTGTGCATATTGCTCCTGTGCAGCTTGTGCCCACATGATCTCAGTACCCACCTCCCAACCCACTACATGTTGGCTACTATTTGGCCTTGATGGAAACTTGCCTCACTGGTGACAACACCTTGCCCCTTACTGAAGTCTCTCACCTGCTTACTCCCTTACCTCCGCCAGTTGATACCCTTGTCCCCAGTAAAATCCTTACTCTATCCCTCCGTGGTCGCTCCCCCTGGTACGACCCCCATCTTTTCTCCCTCAAGTCCAAGGAGCGCAGACTTCAACGTAACTGCCATACAACTGGTTTAGCCATTCATCGACAGATCTGGCTGGACCACATCAAGCACTACCGGACCCAACTCTCCTCTGCCAAAACTTCACACTATTCCAGGATCATCCTGGAATGCAAAGATAACCCCTAGCTTATTTTCTTCATTATCAACTGTTTCCTTAAACCTTTCTCCCATGCCTCCTCCATCCTCACCTCCAAAAATAAATGCGAAGAACTCATGGATTTCTTTGTCACTAAGCTTGAGACCATCCGTTCAGCTTTCTCTGCCGCAACCCCCCCTTCCCCTCATCAACCTAGCTAAACTTCCCCCAAGGTTCCTCAAATTGCATCTTTCTCTAGTTTCTCTTCTATCTCCCCTCATGCCCTCTCTGAGGTCATCTTGTCCATGAGGCCAACCTCCTGCTCTCTTGACCCTATTCATAAGAACATAAGAAATAGAACCAGGACTAGGCCATACGATCCCCCGAGCCTGCTCCGCCATTCAATAAGATCATGGCTGATCTTCATCCTCAACTCCACTTTCCCGCCCTATCCACATATCCCTTGATTCCCCTAGTGTCCAATAATCTATCGATCTCAGTTCTGAATATACTCAATGATGGAGCATCCAGAGCCTTTGGGGTAGAGAATTCCAAAGATTCACAACCTTCAGTGAAAAAAAATTTCCTCATTACAGTCCTAAATGGCCAACCCCTTATCTTGAGACTAGGACCCCTAGTTCTAGACTCTCCAGCCAAGGGAAACAGCTGCTCAACATCTACCCTGTCAAGTCCTCGAAGAATTTTATACATTTCAATGAGATCACCTCTCATTCTTCTAAACTCCAGAGAGTACAGGCTCATTCTACTCAATCTCTCCTCATAGGACAACTCTCTCATCCCAGGAATCAACCTAGTGAACATTTGTTGCACACCTCTAATGCAAGTATATCCTTCCTTAGGTAAAGAGACCAAAACTGTACACAGTACTCCAGGTGTGGTCACACCAGAGCCCTATATAATTGCAGAAAGTCCTCCTTACTCTTATACTCCAACCCCCTTGCAATAAAGACTAACATACCATTAATTTCTCCAGTACTTTTTCTTTACTAATATTAACTACTTTAAGTTCCTCCCTCTCATTAGTCCCATGGTTCGCCACTGTTTCCGGTATGTTTTTTGTGTCTTCTGCTATGAAGACAGATACAAAATATTTGTTTAACGTCTCTGCCATTTCTTTATTCCCCATTATAATTTCTCCTGTCTCAGTCTCTCAGGGACCCACGTTTACTTTCATTAATCGCTTCCTTTTCACATTCTTGTAGAAACTCTTGCAATCTGTTTTTATATTTCTTGCTAGTTTACTCTCACATTCAATTTTCTCCCTCTTTATCAATTTCTTGGTCATCCTTTGCTGATTTCTAAAACCATCCCAATCATCAGGCTTACTACTCTTTTTGGCAACATTGTGAGCCTCTTTTAATTTGATACTATCCTTAATTTCTCCAGTTAGCCACAGTTAGATCATTTATCCTGTGGAGTTTTTATTCCTCAAGGGAACATATATTTGCTGAGAATTATGAATTATTTCTTTAAATGTTCACCATTGCTTATCTACTGTCATTTCTTTTAATCTAATTTCCCAATCGACCTTAGCCAACTCACCCCTGTACCTACGTAATTGGCTTTGTTTAAATTGAAGACGCTAGTTTCGGACTTAACTACATCATTCTCAAACTCAATATGAAATTCTATCATATTATGATCACTCTCCCCCAGAGGATCCTTAACTATAAGATTGCTAATTAACCCTGTCTCATTACACAATACTAGGTTGAAAATAGCCTGTTCCCACTAAACTGCTGACCACCCAACTTCCCTCCCTAGCCCCCACGCTAGCTGACATTGTAAATGGTTCCCCTTCCTCAAATAATGCACCTTCAACCCCTCTGTCCTTACAAGGTACTGCCCCATCTCCAACCACCTTCCCGTTCCAAAGTCATTGAATGTGTTGTCGCTTCCCAAATCCGTGCTCATGTTTCCCGCAACTCCATGTTACAGCCCTTCCAATCAGGTTTCCATCTCTGTCACGGCATTGAAACGGCCGTAATCAAAGTCACAAATTACATCCTCTGTGACTATGACCATGGTGCACTCTCCCTCTTTGTCCTTCTTGACCTCTCTGCAGCCTTTGACACGGTCGTCCACACCATCCTCCTCCAATGCCTCTCCTCCGTTATAAAGCTCAGTGGAACTGCCTCAGCTTGGTTCCACTCTTACCTATCCATTTGTAGCCAGAAAATCTCCTGCAATGGCTTTTCTTCCCACCCCTGTACCATAACCTCTAGAGTTTCCCAAGGATCTATCCTTGGCCCCCTCTTCCTCCTATACAGGCAGCCCAATTGCGACATAATCCAAGACATGACATCAGATTCCACGTGTACACTGACGTCACCCAGTTCTATCTCTCCATCACCTTGCTTGACTCCTGAAATGCCTCTGTGTTGTCAGCCTGTTTGTCTGACATCCAGTCCTGAATGAGCCAAAATGTCCTCCAATTAATCACTGGGAGGACTGAAGCCATTGTCTTCGCACCCCTCCCCTAACGCACATCATTACCTCGCCACCGATTCCAACCCCCTCTCTGGCCACTGTGTCAGGCTGAACTAGACTGTTAGCAACCTCAGCATTCTATTTGACCCCGAGCTGAGCATCCTCTTCACCATAAAAACCACCTTCCACCTCCATAACATCATCCATCTCTGTCTCAGCCTCAACACATCTGCTGCTTTTGTCACCTCTAGACTTGACTATTCCAAAGCTCTTCTGGCCTCTCCCCTCCCTATCTCTGTACTCTCCTTCAGCTCCTACAACCCTCTGAGAACTCTGTACTACTCTGGCCTCTAAGCATCCCCTGCTCCCTTTGCCTCACCTTTGGTGGCTGTGCTTTCAGCCAGCTAGGCCCAAAGCTCTGAATTTCCCTTCCTAAACCTCTCTGCCTCTCCACCTCTCTCTCCTCCTTGCAGACCCTCCTTAAAACCTACCTCTTTGTCGAAGCTTTTAGTTACCCCTCCTAACGTCGTCTTCTTTGGCCCTGTATCAATTTTTGCCTGATCACACTTCTATGAAACATCTTGGGATATTTTCTCATGTTAAAGGAGCTATATAAATCTGGGCTTGGATATGGGAGGCACAAATTCAACATTTACAGATGACACAAAAATAGGGAGCATGATTAATTGTATGTGACTTCAAGGGGAGATGGACAGGTTTGTAGATGGTCAGGTAAATGTCAAATTAAATGTAATGTGTTGAAATGTGAGGGGATACACTTTGGGAGAAAGAATAAAGGAGAAGAGTTGTACCCTAAATAGCAGAACTTTAAAAGTAGAGTAGGAGAGACACTTAAGGCTTCATATATACAAATCTTTAAAAGTAGAAGGACAAGTTGTAAAAAGACCATGAAGGTTTTATCAATTGGGCCAGTGACTAGAAGAGGTAATATTCACCTATCCAAATGATTGGTTAGGTAGCAGGTAGAATATTGCTTCCAAGCATTGGGCACTTTATTTTAGGAGGGATTCTGAGGTCATGGAGAGGGTGCAGACGTGATTCATGAAGATGAGAAGCTTTAATTATGAAGAAAGACTAGAGAAACCAGGGCTATTTTCATTATAGCACAGAAGGTTAAGATGAGATCTAATAGAATATTCCAAAATTATGAAGAGTTTGGAGAAGGGGCAGGAAAATGGGACTAGGAGGATAGCTCTTTTTAGAGAGCCAGCACAGGCATGATGGGCTGAATGATCTTTTCTGTATTATATAACACACAGATAACTAGGAGAAAAAGCTGTAATCACTAACTTTACTGATAACCAGATTCAAATATCATTCATAGCATAATAATAAAAAAATACACAGCACTTGCAGATAATATCTGCTGCTCAATAATGCAGACAACGCAATGCCTTTTTGGCATGGCATTGTTTCTACCTGTTTTTGATCTGGATCTTGAACCACACACAGGAAACAGGATTAATACAAAATGGAGAATATCCACTGCTGCCATATAAGCTGCTGTAAAAACCTGGAAATAGATAAAAGATATAAAATGTTAGAATATTTTCCTAATATATTACTTACTATTGTTTAGATCTTTTCCACCCAAACAAAGCTTTTGGTGTTTTTTTTTAACCAAGACAGCTGAGGACGTCAGTAATAAGCTCAACGACTATAATCAAAAGCTTTAAGTGATGATACCGCCTAAAGTGGTTTTGAAAGCTTGCTTAATAGTAAAATCCTGCATATTTTGTTAGGCTACCACTTTAAAGACATTCTTGCCATTAATGTGCACACAGAGATTCTCTACGTTCCCAGTGTTGCATCAATCAGGATTATATGAGCAGAAATACTTAAAGACGGAGAAATGGTTACTCAGGCCAAAATTGGCATTGTAAATCTGGAAAAAAAAGTTTACGTTCTGAATTCTGTAACAATGTTGTTTCACCTCTGGCACCCAAGTCTGAATAGTCAAACATAAAGATGCAAGTGGCCTCTCTCTGCCAGCCAGCAGGGTCCTATGTGAATTGAGGTTGGGCAGACTCAAATAAATTCCTTAAAGGTGTAAGGCCAAACAAAACGCCTAGTCGGCTTTACTCTGTTTTTGACCCATGCTATATTCTATGATGGAATACATAATGCTGTGACTAGGTGCACAAAGTAACAAATGCAGGTTCAATCATCTACCTACTTTAACTGTAAACTGTCAGCTGTTGAACAACCTGCTTTATTTTATTTTATTCTCCTCCTCCTCCTCTTCTTTCTGCCAATTTTCACCCTTCCCTTCTACTCTTTGGCACAGTGAGTCTCCTGTATCTTGTCCAAGTTTGCATTTCTCATGTGTGAGCCTAGATACAGAGCATTGGTGGACTATTCAGCCTTGGAACCCAACTCTCTCTTTACCGTGAACCTACACATGTGCAGTTGCAGTAGGGATTATTAGGTAACAATCTAGAGGAGGAATTGTGTCTGATTTTCCCTTCGTTAACCAAGTACACTGAGCCAATTGTTGGATCCCCACCACCAATCCAGCTGAGATCAGCTAACTCCGTCCAGACCAGGGCCTGAATCGCAGATTTTCCTAGTCTGAATAAGTCAGCTAAATCAATGTTTTAATCAGGTGAGCCACTGAAGGAGACAGCAACTTAATTTTTTAACTTACAGTGAGATAATAAGATAATATAGCCTTTAGTGAAGATAGAAAGGTGAAGTAAAGCTAGCTAAGTCAGACAGAAAATGGAGGAAGTAAAATTTGTTTCCTGTTTTAAGCTGCAAACGTATTTTTGTTTGCACAAAGTAAGAATAAACAATTCTTTAATTAAATTGACCTTGAGCTAATCTTATTGGAGCATTCCTCAGTGCGCTGGGAGAGTCCTAACCTGAGGCTTGCTGACTAAGTCTCTGGTTTTCTGTAAAATACCTGCACATGTAGAATCCATCACTATACACAGTCAAATCCACTCTCATACAACCTCCGTTGAAAAAATACAGAATACTTTGTACATAAACAGGTCCATCAGCCCAAAACATGCCAACACCTGTATATTTAGTTTTACAGTCTATGATATCTGAAGTATGTTTTTCCACCAAATTTTGAGAAGATGCATAAAGAAACCATTTTATCTGCAAATCAATGCCATGTAATAACTGGAAGACTCTTACAGTCTGTCTCAACCAATTCATTGATTTTTTTTCTGCATGTAGCACTACGAGTCAAAACAAATGAAGTTGTTTAGGTAAGATTGAATTAAGCTATGAAGTAGATATTAAAGGTTTGGAGCCTAGATTTTTCCTTTATGTAAAAATATTTTTTGATTAGAATCAGTGTGGAAAAGAAGTTATCAGGAGTCAAGAATGATTTTTTAGAAGCTGACTGTACATAACCAGTCCAGGGATTAGTTCCTGATAAAGACAATCAAAATAAAAACAAACTGTTCATTATTGAACAGTGCTCCAGTTTTAATGTGAGCAACACCAAAGCCATCACCTTCAGCTCTCATCAGCAACTATGGCCCTTAGCCTTTACTCCATGAACCTCAGGCTATGTCCAGAGGTGTACTTCTCAACCCCAAGCTAAGGTTCCTGCTCCACATCCAACTGGTAAACAATACCACTTTCTTTCATCCCTGAAACATTGTCCGCCTCTGCCATTACCTGTCCACCACCACAGCTGAAAGTCTAATCACTGCCTTTAATCACCGTGAGATTCTACTACTTAAACACTCTTTGTGTACAAATGATTCATTCAGGATGTTGTGACCCACATCTTCACCTGGAACAATTCCCCCACTCCAATCACACTTATCCTTACCAAGCTCTATTGGCTCCCCATGCCCAGGCAAATTAATTTTAAGATCCTCATCCTCGTTTTCAAATCCCTCACTGCCTTACCCCACTCTACATCAGCAATTGTCTTCAGCCACATATACCCTTTCACATCCTCCACATCTCTGACACCAGGTTACTCATCATCCCGTTCCACCATCAGTAAATGCTCCTTCAGCCACCACACTGCTGTCCCCTTTCTACATCCCTCTGTTTTATCATTGCAGTTTTCAAAAGCCTCCCAAAATACCATCATCTTCAACTGTACTTTTGTTCCTCCCCACCAACGTGATATCTAGATTTTTCCTCTATCATGTGAGATACTCCGAGATGTCTTTGCGATGGAAGCAGAGCTCTACGTTCTCTCAAACAGGAAAATTTTGGTGTTATATAATGTTCTATGACTTCAGATAGACAGAATAATGTGTTCTAAAACTGTCTTCAGTCAGCTATGCAAAAACAAATGAAGCCTTGAATAACCACAAGACTAGTCTATTACTGCTTTCCAGAGTGGATAGGAGAACGTGGTAGACAGCTCATATGATTACTGGTATGTAATAGCTTTGCAAAAGGATAATTGTGCTTGTGACATGTTATCAGATTCACTTTTATATATATAACTGCAAATTTTCATTCATAGTAGACACAGTTCAGCTTATGGAAACTGCCTTTTTGCTGAAAACACAAGTTTGAAGTGGTGGAAGAAAGGCCAAATTGTAAGTTTTTCCAAACACAAGGATTATAGAAACCCAAGTTGTTGTATTTACAGTAAATGCATTGTGCATTACCATTTTAAATTACATTTAGTAGACTAAATTTAAAACGAACTATATAGCAAGGTGTGGTTCCTAAACAACCAAATAAAAAGCACTGAGGGTTAGGTTAAGTTTATTTAAGATAAACTTGATCCAATGATCTCTTTGCTTCAGCATCCAAAACATTTAACAGAACAAATCCAAGAGCAGGGAGGTTCTGAAGAGGACGTGAACAAGTTTAAGATAACAAGATGGCTCAGGTAAACTCAAACAGAGTTTGAGAGAACTAGGAGAAACACCACAAGGAGGAGGAAACAACAGAATAGATGAAGAAGTAATATGGATCCATAAATAACTAGATTTCCAATAGTAAACTAGGCCAAAATAAAATCAGAGATGGCTTGTGAGAAATCAGAAAAAGAAGAAAGGAAATATCAATAAAAGTGGAGCAGATTCTGGAGAAATTGGGAAACAAAAACCCTTTGAGAAACTAGCAAGTTCAAGTTTGTGAAATGCTGGTGTCAAGAGCCAAGGGAAATTTTGACTCCTGGTAATAAGAAATCAATTGCAGTAAAATGAGTTTCAGTGAACCATATCACCAACCTGAATACTCAGTTGTTTTGCTAGAAGTGCCCCAAACATGTTGCACATATTCCCCAGAAAAGCATAGATGGCACAAGACAAAGATTCTTCTCCCCAAACTCTCCGCTTGCAGCGCAAATAAAAAAGTCTGAAAACAAAAGGGAACAAAGGGATGGTTGAATACAACAGCTTCTGGTGTTTCTGATTTCTAGAGACTTAGATTCAGGAATAAAATTCAAATCTGATAAACCATGAGAAGTAAGCAATCTGTAACTCTTTAAAATCACTCCCTTTAAAATATGCCAATACTTTTTGTAACACGTACGCAAATAACTTGATAGTGGAGCTGAAGTTCATAGGAAGATTTGATCTTAAGCACATGTTCTGATCACTCAGATTATAAATCAGAACACACTCTGAAAAATTCCCTCTCAAATAACCAAAGGCATTAACTAGGCAGTCAATCACCCTGGATAGCCCTTTTGGTTCATATTTAGCTCCACAGCTAACTGAAATTTGAATGAGTCAACAACAAATTGATTGAACAGATGGAGGCCACTCCTATACCAAGTTATAATTGACAGCTACTGGATGTCATCACTGTATATACCAAATGACAGTAAATATTGAATCATAAAATAAGTTAAGCTGTGCAGAGAATAAAACAAATGGGTGTGTTACAGGATATCCTAGTAAAAGACAATGTAATATTTTTCAGTAAAACTGTTTCTTGCAGTCACGTAAGACAACCATATTTTGTTTATAGTTTAAAACATTCTTTTCCTGGTGATGTGAAACCACCTAGGAAGGATACGCATCAATAACAGCAGCAGTAACAGAAACATCGGCAGCACTAACAATATAAACTTAAATGACAAAATTCAAATTCAAATGGTAAGCTCCACTTATACCAGACCTGGATATAAGGATGAATTGGTTACTTCAAACAAAATCAGAAGTATGCTGTTTGTGGTTGCCACATTTGCCGACATAACAGCAGTGATTACACTTTGAAAAAAAATAATTGGTTGTGAAGCACTTTGGGACGTTCTGGGGAAATTATAGGCACTATAAAATTCTTTTTAATTGAATTTCACATCAAAATGTCTCATAGTTTTTTAAGCACGCTTATATAAACAAATATGGCTGCCATTCTGTGCAAACAACAGCCCACAAATAACCACAGGCATGAAATGAATGACCAATCCCTTTTATGGATGGTATTGTCAGAGGGAGAAACGTTGGCCTGGTAACTGAGAACTCTCTTCTCTTCAGATACTTTCATAGGATCTTTAACTGGCAGATGGGACCTCAGTTTAATATCTTAGCCAAAGGACAGTCTCTTTGACAATGCAGCATTCCTTCAGTATTGCACTGAAATATTGTCTTGGATTATGTGCTCAAGTCCTGGCATAGTGCTTGAACCTACAACTTTCTGATCCAGAGGCAAGAATTCTATCGATTTGAACCAAGCTGATAAAAGCTGTGGCTGACACCTCTGTACAAGTATAGAATTTGATACTTGTAGCTGCATGTGTGCTGATTTGGACAACTGGAAACTCAACTGAAGTCACCTACAGATATAATGGACAGCTATTTATGAGAGAGAAAATACCTTTGTACAAATAAGTCACTATAAATAGCTTGCACAGTATTTGGGAGTGTTACTGACTGTAACACAGTTCAAATGACTGTAAAGAATGAGAAAACCTCACCCTCAATGTTAACATTACAAATCTCCTCAATTTATGGCAGATTTACAACATACTTCCACCAATTCACATAAACACAATGAGGGGGAACTGAGGATTTTGAACATTGAATGAAAAGCTAAAATTCTTTCTAGCCTCTAAACTGCTCATTATTTTAGTATTGTGACACACTTTCTAATTAAGTTAGTATCTTCTGACACTGCTTTAATAAACACTAAGTTTTACCATTTGTTCCTCAATTATTATTGGTGTTTTACCTTACTGTGTCATGTGGGAAAGAGAGAAAAAGTGTAATGCACCGTTTCCTCTGGAGTCCCCCATGGATCTATCCTTGGCCCCCTCCTAGTTCTAATCTACACGCTGCCCCTCGGAGACATCATCCGAAAACGCAACGTCAGGTTCCACATGTACTCTGACAACACCCAGTTCTACCTCACCACCACCTCTCTCGGCCTCCCTGCTGCCTCGGATTTGTCAGGCTGCTTGTCCAACATCCAATACAGGATGAGCAGAAATTTCCTCAAACTAAATATTGGAAAGACTGAAGTCATTGTCTTTGGTCCCCGCCACAAACTCCATTCCCTAGCCACCTACTCCACCCCTTTCTCTGGCCACTGTCTGAGGCTGAACCAGAGCGTTCGCAACCTTTGCACCCTATTTGACCCTGAGATGAGCTTCATCACCAAGACCACCTACTTCCACCTCCGTAACATCGCCCATCTCCAACCCTGCCTCAGTGCATCTGCTGCTGAAACTCTTATCCAAGCCTTTGTTACCTCTGGACTTGACTATTTCAATGCTCTCTTGGCTGGCCTCCCATCTACCAGCCACCATGAACTTGAGCTCATCCAAAAATCTGCTGCCAGTAACCTAACTCGCACCAAGTCCCGTTCAACCATCAGCCCTGAGCTCGATGACCTATATTGGCTCCCAGTCCAGAACGAATCCATGTTCTCGATTTTAAAGTTCTCACCCTTGCTTTCAAATCCCTCCATGGCCTTGCCCCTCCCTATCTCTGTAACTTCCTCCAGCCCTACAACACTCCGAGATCTCTGCGCTCCTCCAATTCTGGCCTCTTCAGCTACCTAGCCCTAAGCTCTGGAATTCCCTCCCTAAACCTCTCTACCTCTCTCTCATCCTTTAAGACGCTTCTTAAAACCTAACTATTTGACCAAGTTTTTGCTCACCTGTCCTAACATGGCTTTGTGTCAAATTTTGTTTGATAACGCTCGTGATGTGCCTTGGGGCGTTTTACTACATTAAAAGGAGCTATATAAATGCAAGTTGTTGTTGTTGGAGATGTTATAAGAAAATAAAATGTGCAAAACTGTGACAAGAAAAGTTTTATCGAAAAATAATGTGCCACTGCTTTCTCAAGGTAGTCACTACCCTGCGTGTAAATAATATTAAAGGATAATTTATACATGGAAATAATTTCAGAAAATAATTTCATTCAGAGTTTCAATTACATCATAAATGGTATTAACAGAATTTGGGCGGTTTATTGTCATAAAACCTTCAAATGCAAAATAAAATTAAATCTGACCAGTTATTCCCATGTACTATTTGTGGAAGATGTGGTTGTGGTTGGATATTAGGTATGTTGACTGAGGTTAATACATGCTATCCTTCAATCTAGGATTACTGGAACTTAATCTGCTGTGGATCATCTAATAACAACACTGCCCCATATATTAATTGACAGACACAAAACAGTAACTTAGAGTAGAGGAAATGTCACAAATACCCAAACAATTGATTAACTTCATTTATTAAATATAGAAAAGCTGAGTTCTTACATTTCTCCATGATTCATTCATTTTTCCCATTTATATTTTGTTGGCAGAGGTCTCAAAGTGGATATTGACAAATGGTGTGATACTGTACCGTGTGATTAGGTCAGAAATAATATAGTCCATAAAAGGGAATACCATATTTTCTATATATTACAAAATGATCAATTGATGAATGTCAATTTATAAAATTATGAACGTGAAACAAATACTAACTACATCAAAGATTATTTAGCATTGATGTATTCAAATTATTGATTTTTTTAAATATTGCCTGTTGGAATGTCATTAAAATAAAGTATAGCCGCAAGTAAAATGTTGATTAACTACCATTATACTAAGTAATACAATTCTTGCCTCAAGAGCTTCAATTGTTTGTGAAATTCTGGAATTAGCCATGTAGCCTTGTCACCCTTTTATGTGCCAGTGCGAGTGCGCTTGCAGCCATGGTATTCCAGCTCCCCCTCCTCATTCCAGAGGTGGAGGTAGAGTAAGATCGTAAAATTTAAGCAAGCTCTCCCTCCCTTTTAATTATGGGATGGGGGGGGGGCTTCTAATTTCAGAAATACAATATTAGTTATACTTACATAATGTGAGCGATTGCCCAAAACAGCAGTGATAAAACCCAGAGCGCGAAGGAAATGCAGACTTTCTCTTGGGTGAAGCAGTTGATCCAGTAATTCCAGTTCCATAAGGAGGACGAACCAGCCTGAACCCCAATGCCCCCATTCGCTCCTACGGGGTCACTCTGATTGCTGTAGGCGGCCGATCTCATTCTAAATAGATTTCGTTCACACGTTGGTTACAAATTCATTGACACGAACATGATCTTTCTTGTCCACCACACATACGTTCGTTAATCCTCTCAAATAAAGGCAACTTCTGGCATCGGTCCCTCGGGGTCGATGTGAAATGTTCAAATGTCCTAATTTGGTTAAAAGCTTGGTCCAAATTGGTGCCGAAGTGGTTTAATTGGTAATCCTCGCTCGGTAAAAACCGGCCCACTCCCAAAGTACAAAACGGCCAGGAAAGTTTCGGGCTGTGGTGCGATTCCTTCCTGCTTTGTCATTTGGAGACGTGACGACAACCACCCTCAACTCTAAATCCTTAAAGGCAAATTGTTCAGGCGCAGTCACAGTACCGGGGACTGCCGCAGCGAACGGCTCACCACATCATTTCCACTGGAAACCCTGCGAATCCTAATCGACTCGCAACATCTTCGGACACAGATCAGGCAATAACAATTTGCATTTATGTAGCTCGTTTAACATAGAAAAATACTCCAAGACGCTTTAGTACTACCTTGATGATCAATACCGTCGCCTTTTTCTCTCTGGAGTAACTTTTCTTTTGTACAAACATGTGCATTCGGTGCAGAAACCGCTTAATCAAAGCTCTTAAAGGCGCAGTATCCACCTAGTGCAGGATCTTAAAGCTACTTTACCAAGTTTTAAACAGTGATTACATCTTTGCGGTTTTCCCCACAATTGTCTTTGCTTCTCCCTTGAACGCAATCAACAGGCACTCGCAACCTTCCTGCACTTCATACAAGTGGCTGTTATTCATGTTACTCCAATCATTGCAAACAATTTTACAACACCAAGTTATAGTCCAGCAATTTTATTTTAAATTCACAAGCTTTCGGAGGCTACCTCCTTCCTCAGGTGAACGATGTGGAAATCCAATCATTGGCAGCAAACGATTTGAAGGGGTGAGAAAGAGCATCGCAGATGAGCATGATCTTTCTTTGAATCACCATCCACGCTTTCCAGCAGGAAGCACCAGATATATCAGGAGTGGGACTCCTATCTGCTCTTCCCCTTAGTATGGAACACACACATCAAGGATCGCCACTACTCTCGCTGAAATCAGCTTACTCAAAACAGACCAGGAATCAAAGCTGGAGCCTTCATTTTTTTCTTCTTTTAATTGAAACTAATCAACTAATATTAGGGGGGGAGGGGGGAGAACATTGTGGAAGATTCATTTTTGGATCCAAATGATCCAGGAATGGAACTTTGTGAATTCCGAAATACAACAACATACTTGCTTCAGCCTACTTGTACCATTAAAACGCTGGGCACTGAATTAATAATGTGAGGGTCATAGAAAAGAGATTTGCCTGGTTAAAACAAATTGGAAGAGGAAAGAATACAAGAGACCCCAGCGGACTTCGGTTTCTATTCATCAAAGCCCCTCTCACTGTCCATTCTTTTCTGTATAATTAATAGGAGACCGCAAATCTAAGATGAATGCAGCATTCTACCCAACTATAAACATGAACACCCGAATAGAAGAAAGCCAGTCATACAAATCAATCACTACTCGAGAGCTATATTGCCTACTCCTGCTCCTATTTTCTATTTCTTATGTACTAAAAAATGATACAAAAATACAAACATTGCATCATAAACATAAAATAAAGCCACAAACTATTCTGCACTTAGGCACCAGAAAGTCAAATGACAGCAACATCTCACCAGCATATATCATAGATATCAGGACCAAAGACTATACAAGGCATAAATACTGAACACACAAGACAACCAGTAGAAATAAATACCATCTACAGCTGAACTTCACACTACTACTTTACATCCATAAAAAGTACAGAGCATTCAACTCAAAACTATTGACACTCCCATACCTTTTTGAGCATACACAAATATCAGCAAGTTTGTTAAGTTAGCAAAAAATCAAAACAGCTGAAACATCCAACCTCTGACCCCATAACCTTTATGTCCTGCTTCTCATCAGGCCTGCAATATTCACACAAGGACCAACCTCAACCACTGGTAGTCTGACAAAAACACTATCAACAACTACAATATTCCCTACTTTGACTGCATATATGATGCTTATCTGACTGTATCTTGGGATCATTAAGCTCATGCCAATATTATTGCCTTGTTGCTTATATATCTCTCTAGCCTACAAATCTCCCACTCTATCCCAGATCCCAGCCCTGTAATACACACAGATAATTGTATCATTCCCCTTCCTATTCCTTAACTCTATTGAAATGGATTCTATATTAATGCAACTCCCAGAACATTCTTGTACAATGCCACACTAAACAATGGGATATCCTCTACACAAGAAATTAGAATAATCACACCTGAGCAGGCACAACATGCTATTGTGGAAATTAAGTCAGACTCTAGGAATGAAAGACTAACAACTGGCTCGCTATTGGTCTGAAAACTGATGAAATGTGCTGAAACTAATCCTAAAAAGCAGACACATTCCAATGGGGAATCCTTACTGGAGCATAGCCACTTTCTCTCTTGCGTTCCACATAGAGTTTATACAGAGCTCAAGAGGAACTCAAAGTTTAATTCTTACATTGGGCCCAACCCAAAAAAAAGTTATTCTCTCTCCTTTTTTGTCGAAAATATATCCATTAGACATGAAGATCATATGAAGTGAGTAATGGGTTACTAAATAGGATTGTTTGTGGAGTTTACTTGTAAATCCTAAAAATTAGAAAGAGCATGCTAACAGATAATCATTGAAAAACAAATTCTATATTCTTAAAAAATATTCAGAGACAGAACATTTTAATACTTATAATTCCTTTTTTCTTGAATTTTCTCCCCTCCTCTCCTGAAGTTAGTGGACTCATGCTGACTGTGGATCCATGGGCACTAGCAGCTTTCTGACATCACACCCAAACAAACCATTTTTATGCAAGTCTGGACATTAATTGTTGGCTGATTCCTGTTCTCACCACCTTGTAACTTGTTTGACAGGTTATAGTGGTTGTACATTTATCTGGTCCATCATCTACTAATACAGTATTCAAGAACCAGGCGGTGGTAATTTACAGAGTCCAAAAGTAGGACTTGATTACTTTATTCCAATCGTGGTTACAGTTTGAGCTCTCTGCATACTACAGTGCACTTTATATTAGTGCATACATATGTATGTATACACTTTACAAGCAAGGTAGCTCAGTACCATTCAGTACCTTAATTCTAAGCCTAGATTAACCCACTTTCAAACCTTAGGTACATAGATTGTCCCTGCTGTGAACAACATGGCAAGGCTAGTTGTCAGTTGATCAAGGAGAGTCAGCATGAATTTGTGAAGGGTAGGTCATGTCTGACTAGTCTAGTTGAATTTTTTGAGGTTGCTTGCATGGTAGATAGAGGAGTGTCTATCGATGTTGTCTATATGGACTTCTAGAAGGCATTTGATAAGGTTCCGCACAAGAGATTAGCAACCATGAGAGCACACAGAACTGGAGGTAACCTTGTGACATGGGTCAGTAATTGGTTGGAAGGTAGAAGACAGAGTAGGGAAAAAGCGTTTGTTCTCTGATTGGCAGGATGTGTGGTATTCCCCAGGGATCTGTACTGGCGCCTCAGTTTTTCACCATATACATTAACTTGGATGAAGGAATGGAGTTGTATATCCAAGTTTGAAGATGCCACCAAGATAGGAGCCACAGTAAGTTATGTGGATGGGTGCAGTAAATTAGAAATGGACATAGACAGACGAAGTGAGTGAGCAAAACTATGGCAGATCGAGTTCAATGTGGGGATGTGTAAGTTCATCTACTTTGGATTCAAGAACAACAAATCGGAGTATTTTCTTAATGGTGAGAGACTCGGAGCTGTAGATGAGCCAACGGATTTAGGTGGCCACGTACATAAATCATTAAAGCCAGTGCACAGGTACAAAATGTAATAAAAAAGGCTAATAGAATGTTGGCCTTTATCTCAAGAGGGTTGGAATTCAAAAGTGAGGAAGTGATGCTTCAGTTGTATAGAGCCTTGGTCAGACCCCATCTGGAGTATTACATTCACTTTTGGGCAATGAACCTCAGGAAAGATATATTGGCTTTGGAAGAGGTACAGCGCAGATTCACTAGAATGATACCAGGGCTTAAAGGGTTAAATTGTAACATGGTTGTATTCCCCTGAGTTTAGAAGGTTACGGTGGTGATCTAATCGAGGTATTTAAAATGACAAAGAGATTCAATAGAGTAGATACAGAGAAATACTTCCACAGGTGGGCGAACCCAGAACAAGAGGACACATCTTAAAATTAGAGCTAGGCCATTTAGGAGTGAAATCAGGAAGCACTTTCACACAAAGGGTAGTTAAAATCTAGAACTTGCTTCCCCAAAAGGCTGTGGATGCTAGATCAATTGAAATTTTCAAGACTGAGATTGATAAATTTTTGTTAGGTAAGGGTATCAAGGGATATGGAAAAAAGGCAGCTAAACAGAGTTGAGGTGCAGATCACCCATGATTGAATTGAATTGCAGAACAGGCTCAAGGGGAATAGCCTACTCTTGTTCCTATGCCAGTATTCTTCAAACAAGTCTGGCAAAGTTGACCAAATTGGCTTCCCTGCTCTCACTACAGCTCCTCCTCTCTGGCGACACTTGGGGCTTTCTCCCCACAGCTGTTCTTGAGACTGTCTTAGCCTTCTAAGCTACTCCTGTGCAGCACTGGGTTTCTCAGCACCTCTGTGGCTCAGGCATTCCAGCCCCAGGGATCACTGCCACTCTTCATAGGTGCATCCCTTTCCAGTTCATCCTCTTGTGGCTGCCACCTCCATGTGCTCTCAATCTCTGTGCTCTTACTGACCAGAAAGGTGCAATTTGCACTACAGCGATCTGTCTGACATCAGTAGCTTCAGTTCAGGTTCCAGACCATCAGAACCGTGTTAATACTGCTTAGTTCCTCCTTTTTAACTATCTTGTTTAGGGAATGTGCTTGGATACATGCATACATTTTAAAAATGTGCAGAAGACCCAGTGGACCTCTTGAGCACTTTGTAAACTAGGTTTGACATTGCGCTGGATTTACAAGCTTCACTCCGCTCCAGACCCCGAGTCCAAATTTACATTGTAAGTTTAACGTTAGTACGAAATGCAAATTGCTTTCGCTGATGCTAAACTTGCAGTGTAAATGTACCTTAAATAGGTCTCTCATGCCAGCTTGCCCCTTGGCCACTGTCTGAGGCTGAACCAGACTGTTCGCAATCTTGGCATCCTATTTGACCCTGAGATGAGCTTCTGCCCACTTATCTGCTCCATCACCAAGACCACCTACTTCCACCTCCATAACATTGCCCATCTCTGCTCCTGCCTCAGCTCATCTGCTGCTGAAACCCTCATCTATGCCTTTGTTACCTCTAGGCTTGACTATTCCAATGCTCTCCTGGCCGGCCTCCCATCTGCCACCCTCCATAAACTTGAGCTCATCCTAACTCGCACCAAGTTCCATTCACCCATCACCCCTGTGCTCCCTGACCTATGTTGGCTCCTGGTCCAGCAACACCTCGATTTTAAAATTCTCATCCTTGTTTTCAAATCCCTCCATGGCCTCGTCCCTCCCTATCTCTGATATCTCCTCCAGCCCCACAACCATCCGAGATCTCTGCGCTCCTCCAATTCTTGCCCCTTGTGCCGTCAGCTGCCTAGGCCCTAAGCTCTGAAATTACCTCCCTAAACCTCTCTGCCTCTCTCTCCTCCTTTAAGACTCTCCTTAAAACCTACCTCATCACCTGTCCTAATATCTCCGCATGTGGCTCGGTGTCAAATATTGTTTGAAAATCGCTCCTGTGAAGCGCCTTGGAACGTTTTACTATGTTAAAGGCACTATATAAATGCAAGTTGTCGTTGTGCATAGTCTAGTATCTCACTTTTACAATCTGGCACTTAGCTTTACCCCTATTTCCTCTTGTTACTTACTGGCTTATTGCTCTCTTACCTTTCCAGTGCCCATGTCTTTTGCCCACACCTGCTGTTCCCTTCATAGCTTTTCTTCCCACACTTACTGTTTTTCTCTTCATCGGCATCTCCTGATTCTGCTTCTCCTTCTCCCCCAATCCATGCACAACCAGCCTCCTTCTGCACTTTATTTGTAGTTTCCAATACACGCATCCAGTGGCGGTACTCTCCCCAATTGAGCTGATTGACTGGTGACAACGTTTGTCAGCCTGACATTTACTCTAACAATGTGAGACCAGTAGTGTATACGCCATATTTAGTGAAACCTTAAAATTAGGGACACCTAAAGGACGCCTGATGCCAGTCCTTTATGAAAATATCCCAGAATTGGCTGTATCTCCTGCAGCTTTCCTTTTTCTCACCCTCACCTGGGATCATGCCTAATTCTGGAGCCCTGCCAGCAGGATGTGATTTCAATTCATTTTCTGTTCTTTAGGTTTCCCAGTTCATTGCCACTCCATTGAGAGACGGATGTCCTGATCCTGGCATCTGCTTTGTTGGCAGTCTGCAGAGAGCGAGATACGGCCAGAGTGCCTGGGAGATCCCAACCAAATTGGAGGGATTAATGTCCTGCAGACCCCTGTCCGGGACCCCTCCCTCCATGTGCTGCAGCTGCTAATGTTTGAAGTACTATGGGGTGGGTGGGGGGCTGTTACCAGCTCATCAGTAGCTGACGTACTGGTGGAGTAGGGTGACAACCCGAGTTGGAAGCACTCCTGGAGGTTTTATCACGTTATCCTGACCACATGACGTGAGATCACATGACCGGATAACGACTTCTACAACTGTTATTTACAGTATTAAGGTTGGGTCCTCTGGAGGTGAGAATCTTTATTTGTGGTTTGGCATCAGCAGTCGTTGTGTGAGAAGTTCCAAGAACCAGGAGGTCATCCGTGAGCAGGCGAAGAAAGGAAACCGAGGACAGGGAAAATGGAGAAACTATTCTCTCCCTCTCTCCCCTGAACCCTCATCACCAGTCTCCCTCTCCCAACTGTTAAATCCTCACCAGACAGTTCTCAGCTTTTGAGTAATGTAAATCTCTTTACCTAGCATCCATAGCGGCAGAGAAACTGCTCTATTGCTGGGAAGGACCCCAGATATTGAGCAGTTTCTCTGCTGCCATGGATGCTGGGTAGAGATCTCCATTACACAAAAGCCATTTCTTTCACATACTGCCACCTTGCACTTACCTGCATGTCCCATGTTTTAAACTGAAAAGGGACATTGAAGGCTGCCCGTAGTTCGTAATTTGCGAGTGTCCATGGTTTCAAGATGTAGCTTGTCTATTTTACAATGCAAATTATTTGGGACTTTTAAGTGTCTGTTTTTTGCAGGTGTCCATTTGTACAGGTTTCACTGCAGTTTCAGGAGAAAAGCCTATGCTCACATTTCAACCACTGAAAATAGTGCCATACACCTACAAAAAAGTGTACTTACCATCACACGAAGGAAACTGATATTTGAAAACTTGTAAAATGAAAAATAAATTTTATGTCAAGACATCCAAGCTTGGTAATAGTAATTTTATTTATGCATACAACAGATGTTTTAATCTGTCATATTTACAATATATATCAACAAACTACTTTTATTGACAACTAGTATAAATCTAATGTAGTCAATCTCTTTACAGCAAGTGTATACTAACTATTGTCTACAGGGTAGTGTATAGCAACAGATGGATTTGGAAACACTTTGCTGCCTTTTTACAAAGTCATGGATTTAAATATTTACATCAATGTGATATTTTGCAAAAATGACAGCACAATCCACCCGACATCTGAAGAGGCAATTTAGGTGGCATGACGTGTGTCAGCCTTGGCTCAGTGATCGCAGTCTCACCTGATGCAGAAGGTCGTGGGTTCAAGCCCATTCTAGGGACTTGAGCACATAATCTAGACTGACACTTCAGTGTAGTGCAGAGGAAGTGGTGTCTTTTAGATGAGACATGAAACTGAGGCTCCATATGTCCTCTCGGTTAGATAAAAAAAATCCCGTGACACTATTCAAAAAGGAACACGGAAGTTCTCCTGGTGTCCTGGCCAGCATTTATCTCTCAACCAACATCACTAAAAACAGATTGAGTTGTCATTTATTTCATTGTTTTTTGTGGGACCTTGTTGTGCACAAATTGGCCGCTGTGTTTTCCTACATTACAACAGTGACTACACTTCAAAAGTACTACATTGGCTGTGAAGGGCTTTGGGGTGGTCTCTTCTGCACTTTTGTGCACCTTTTCTGTCCAATGTCATCCAAGTCTGATATTCAATATCATAATCCCCAGATAGAGTCCAGTGCACCACTAGTTTAAAAACTAGTGAAACTCCATTCTATTGGTAACCCCAAAATATGGAGAGGTTAGTTTTGCATCAGTGCATTTTACACTGCAAAAATACAGCCATTTCGGGGAAAAAATATCCCATATCATTTCAAACACAGAATAAAACAACAAACCTAATTGTATCCTCTCAGTCAGCAAATGAAAGGCAAGTGGTACATATCTATTTATTTTGTATTCTTTTATTACTGTATTGAACAGCAGGATCGTTTGTTCACTTATCTTTAGAACATATTTAAAATATATATTTATATTGCAAGAAATTCTGCATATAAGATGGACTGGAAATTCCAATTGAATCACTGTTAATTACTTCAATTACTGTATTGTATTCCATAAGTTTGCTGTCTCATTTTTATTCAGCATTTATCAAATGCCTCAGATAGAAACAACAGATATTGCTTTTGACCTGTTGCAGCATATATTCCCATTATTTATTGCCCATATAATGTTCAGATAATTAGGGCAACTGGCCAACTACTGATGATAGCAAATGAAGTTCACCCGTCCAGATGTTTGCAAAGTCTCCGTACTTTTTCCTTCTTATTCCTGTTGCCGTGCTTTTTCCATGGTTTTCCTACCACATTTTCCATGTTGGCTCCAGTCATCGGTGTTGGACCAATGCCAAGCTTGAGTCCCATTGCTGTTTGAATGCCTTTAGTCAAAGCACGTATATTCTCCTTTTACAAGAACACAATGTGCATTTAATTAGTCAATTGCAAGCATTTTGTAAATCTGTTACCAAAACTACTTCAATTCACAGGACAAAGTTCTACCACACACAAGGATGAGTAATGTTATATTAAGAAAATCCATGTTTGAGGATTATTTTGATTTGAGAGGATCCCAAACACCTCAAACTTAAAACCGTCTTTTAAGAATCTGATTATAGTCAAAACTTGTGTACAAATGCATTCTGCAGATAACAAACTTTTTAATATCGTGAGTTCAGAATTACATAAAACACGTATCTCGTATATTTCAAGTTATAAAGAGTACAACTGCGAAATTGTGTTTCTCTTTAAAAATTGTTGCTACTTGATGTAGTTACATAACCATCTGAATATTTGAAGCACATCAATTTTATGCTCAGGACAGTACACCTATAATTTTCTCTTTTGTGGGTATACTAAAAACCAGAATTTGTAATATAAACAGTATTTTGTTTAAATATACAGGGATATGCACATCATTTGATTAAACAATCTTGCAATCATGCCTTGCATTGTAGTTTCTACCCATATCAGGTTCTTGGCATTTGAAATCCATTCCATAAGAATCACACCATTGTGCACCCTATGTGTTGTGTTTCCTTACCTGATGAAAGAAGCTTTTGTCCACATCATTATCTATTCTTTTCACTGTATGTTGCTTCCCTTTGAGCTGTGTACCATTATCGTCACACATAACAGTACATTCTTCAAATTTAGCATGATGGAATTGGAAATGAGCAGGATCAATACCAGGTGGAGAGTGGCAGTACAACAGCCTGCCCTGAAATTGAAACAAGAAAACAGACCTTTTCAAAACACAAAAACGATTGATATCAGGTTATTCATTTTACTTCCATATGCAAAATGGCTGCCGTATTTGCTAATGTAACAAAAGTGACTGCACTTCAAAGTAATTAATTTCACGTGAAACACTTTGCGACTTTTAAGATGTGGAAAGGTGCTATTTAAGTGCAAGCCCATCTTTCCTTTCAGATGACTTTCTGTCAACTCCCCAGCTTCAGATACTTCATGTTGCCTTCATTTCAATATCCAGGCATGATGTCAGTTGAACACTTCTACAGAAATGCTCTGCAACTAAGTTTTGGAAAAATTTTCTTCTTAATCAGAGCTGATCATCAAAAACTTTCCAGAATCCCAGACAGAAAACGATGGCAACATATGCTCTCTTCACTGCTGGGCTTTGTGGCAGTTCTTCAGATCAAGGCATTGATGAGTGGTCCATCTACTATAATGAAGTGCTACTCTATACTCAGTAGATTTCAACTCATTGTAGAGCATTATAATTTAATTCAATTAAAAACTCAAAAATCATAATATATATCATAACAGAATTCCAATAAATTCTGCCCATTTGTCTAGGAAAGACTCAGCTTAGATTCGGACCTCAATAGGAATAGTGCATTAGAATTTTATGCTTGCATTCATAGAATCATACAACATAGAAGGAGCGCATTCAGCCCATCATGTCTGTGCCGGCTCTTTGAAAGAGCTATCCAATTAGTTCCACTCCCCTGTTCTTTCTCCATAGCCCTGCAAATTTCTCCTTTTTACGTATATATCTAATTCCCCGTTGAAAGTTACTATTGAATCTGCTTCCACCATTCAGGTAGCGCATTCCAGATCGTAACAACGCGCTGCATAAATAAATGTCTCCTCCTTTCCACCCTGTATTCCTTGCCAATTATCTTAAATCTGTGTCCTCTGGTCATTGACCCTCCTGCCAGTGGAACCAGTTTGCCCGGTCCAAAGGTCCATCCAAGCAATTTACTTTACAGCTATGACAGACTGTATGTTCAGACAGTTTACTCACAGTTACATAATCTTTCAAAATATATCGAGCTGATCGAGGTTGGTCTGGTTGTCCATGTGCAGTCATAAAACCTCTCATGTCTGTAAGATATCAATATATTGGATAATTGACAGTTACTGGAGAGTTTATTGAACTTTTCCAGTATAAGGAATGCTATATTCCTAACAAAGCATGTAATTATATTCCTATCTAACCAAGTTGTCCAACAGAAACATAAAGCACAAGCATCTTTGAAAAATATGGCATTAAATAAAAAGATAGTCTGTGATAGAAAGAGACTATTGAGGTCTCTTTCAAGTACGTCAAGTACCACTCTCATATTCCTTTAAACATTTTCAAGGTTATTCAATCTTTTGCATTAGTGCAGAGTATTTTTAGCCAAGAGACTGGATTAAAAAAAAATTCTCCCTTTAAGTAGAACAGAGATGAGAGGACAAGTGGCACAAAAACTCAGTATGTAAAGCCGTGAGCCAGAGGGCAGTTGTGAGTTCAGTACATGACAATACCAATGGCATCCCGTTCTCCTCTCCCCCAATGGAATATTGGGAAGGGCAGGGCACTACAAAAACAAACAATCAAGTGGCAACCTTAACCTACTCACATTCTACAGCAACACAAGGGTACAGTTTCTCTGCATATAAAATAAAAAATGAAAATGTTGGAAATGCAGGGCTGGTCAATCAGCCATCTGAAGTGAAGAGTCATGTTAAAATTTTGGGTCCAGACCTTTTGTCAGAACTGGAAATTAGATGCGATCCCCTCAATAGCAGAGCCATACCGGGAGAGGGAGGAAAAACAGGTAGAAGTCAAGTGTCAGGATGCTGACTCCTGTTACAGAAGCAGTTAATAGGTTGAACAGTCAGGAAACAGGTTTTTTCAAAAGCTGGAATGGGGTGAAAACTGGTGGATGGTATACAAAGATCATTTCAGTGAGGCAGTAAAATGACATCAAAAGAACAAGAAAGCATGAGAATAGCAAAGCAAGGCACTGGAAAAAAAAACTAAAATGGAGGCAAATGAAACAGGCAATAATAGGGGATGTATAAAGAAAAATGTTGGAAACACACAGCACGCCTGGCGGTACTCTAAAAGATGCCTGAAATCCTAGCAAACCCTCCCCAGCACCACCAGAACTGTGTTGTGTCAAACATCAAACAGAGTCCCCACTTCTTGACACCAATGGAGTCACTGTGCTTCCCCAGTACCCCCAATCTAAGAAAATGGGGGAAGGTGGTCAAGGTCTGAAGTTTCAGAAGTTAATGCTCAGACTACAGGACTCTAGGGTCATTTGTAGAGAATGACAGAAAATCTAGCCCCATGAATCTTCCAGGGAAATTTGTGTATCTTGGGGAGGAGGCCAAAATGATAAAAGATCTGAGTTTTGTCCACAAGTGTGATTCTGACCCCCCCCCATGACTCATCAATTAAATTCCCCTTCTTGACCTCCCTACACAATTCTAACCAAACTCAACAGATGTTTCAGGAACAACATGTCAACTTTCTGCTGGGCATGCTGCAGCCCTCTGGTCTGAAAATTATTAACCTCATTGAGTAATTAACAGAAATACAACAGATGCTATGTACATACATGATGTGCATTCTCCCTTACAATCAGCTCCTGGTTTCAAATGAGGAGGGAGATAAATATTTCCCAATAGGATGGGAAATCGGAGCGCTTAATAATACAATACTGTTAATTAGGTGCGCTCCTGTATCTTTCCTGATGGCCTGTTGCAAATGGGGCAGCAGGTTACCCACCCCAACTTCTCAATGGAGTTAAGATAAATGGTTGGAAGGAAAAAGCATGGAGAATGTGAAGAGAAAGTACAAAGTGCTACAACAAATACAAACAGATATTTCAAATTCCAGAAGATGGTGCTTTCAATGATTAATGGTAAATTAAAACCGGACTATTAATCATGTATTATGAAGCCAGACAATGGCATATTAAAGTGAACTTCATCCATAATTTAAATGCAAAATGCATAGTAATAGAACATCATTTATTATAGACTTACATCCATAGGCAGTTAATAACTCCTCAGAAGTAGGTGGCCTATTTGGATCTTCATCCTCTCTGGGTCGGATGATATTAATTCCATATGTTGCTTCCAAAACATGCCTGGGAATATGCTGGCAGACATGGCCCAGTCAAGAAATTTAATGTATGTGTGCTTTCAAAACTAGACGGTGATAACTGTAACCCACATTATGTAACAAGATACTTGAGTAATATTTCGACTATAAGTCAATAGCAAATACAGGTAAATGGCTCCGAGGAGATAGGAAGATAATGTGAAGAGAATCTACAAGGTGGCAGGAAAAGTACAAATAGGTATTTCAAAATCCAAGATTGTGGCTTTTACTGATTATTAAACCTCTTATTACGAAGCCATGCAGTGACACATTAGAATTTATTTTAAATGCCCAAAAACTATTAAAATCAGGAGTAATGAGACTCCACATTTTTAAAAGTTAATTTTCAGTGCCAGAGAGGTCGTTTGGTCGTTATTAATACTTACCACGCCGTTAAAAATTAGTTTAGACCTGATAGAACTGTGTACTTTTCTTCTGGCAAGATTAGTTAGTTTCCAGCCGGGTAGGGGAGCAAGTTCACGGTGGTCCATTGATTCCAGCCTGCAATATCTCTAACACGAAGCTGTTAGATTAGCAGGGAATCAGGAAGAGAAAGTTCCGGATTTCTGTGTTTGACTGCGCATGTGCAGTCGCTGGAACTTGCTCTTCGATTTGCTCATTAATAACGGTGAACACTGTTAGACTCACCTTTATTTTACGAGCAATTTCCAGCCCAATATATACAGTAAATTTAATGCAACCAAAAATAATTCAGGTAATTTCATTAATTTTCCCCCCTCACAAAAACTGAAATAAATGAAATGTATTTTTATCTTGATCCTCTTTCCCTATTCTTTTCAATGCCACTGTTCTCAAGCAGAGAAAGCAAATAGCTTAGTCAATGACTCCAAGGATTTCAACACAAATTCTTGAATTAGATAATCAGTGAGCACAGCAACATGATATTAATGCCTATACAACTTATAGCATTGAAGCACTCTTACAGCAGGTTTAGTTTCTACAGTATTATAATTTTCTCAAAATATAACCAGTCATGGAAAATGTATGCACATTTTCACTACAATGCAATGATTATACAGTAACGGTCCAAATATAGAAAAATACAAAAACATTAGAAATCTATGCTCACTGCAGTCATTTTTATTAACCAAATGAAAGCCACACCTTACCGCCAAGGGGATATTTTCAGTTCTAGCTGCTTAAATGAAGTATTTGGCACTGGTCCCAGTATCAAACTACAAAGCCACAAGTGTGTAATTGTCTAGTCAGGTCCACTCCCTGTTCAAATGGGATACAACAGCAGGAGACCTAAAAAGCAAGTTTGTCAGCATCTGAAAAATAGAGATAAGTTAACAATGTTTTGAGCATAGACCCTCTGTCAAAACAGTGATAAAGCGTCTGCACCCAAATCACTGATGTCTTTTTCCTTTCCAGATGTTGATATATCTGCTGTGTCAATCCAGTATTTTCTATTTTTATGTCACACCAGGAACTGCATGGTGTTCTGCTTATGTAATTGGCAAAGTTTTTTCCTTTAAAAAACTTTAAAACTACAGAAGTAAAGAACCTCATATGGTTGTACCTCCAAGAAAGAATGACAGCAGCATGTGATGATCATGCAGTTTCTAAATCAAAAGTAAAATAATACAGATGCTGGAAATCTGAAATAAAAACAGAAAATGCTGCTGAAAGGTCATCAGCCTGAAATGTTAACTCTCCACAGTTGCTGCTTGACCTGCTGAGTATTTCCAGCATTTTCTTTTTTATGCAGTTTGTTAAGATTGGCAACATTGAAGATTATGAGTTTGAATGTGATAGGTAAAGGGGACATTTCAATTTGGTTTTGTTATTTAAGAGCTTTTCTGTATTTCATTGCTTGTTGAGTTTTTTTTTAAAGCATTAAAAGGAAAACCTTGCCCCCTCACAAAATTTAAAGAGTGCCAGCAGCAGTGTGACACTGATAACATGGTTTGACGGTCAAATACGAGAGATGTTATCAGTCTTCAAATTTTGTGTTGGGTTTGGGAGGGAGGAAACTGCCCATTAAACTAAAAATAAACAATGAAACACTCAAACATCATTAAAAAGCTCTCAAATAGCAAAACTCTACATTTTAATATTCTCTTATGGCATTTCACAGCTGGAAAGCATTCTAACCACTTTAAAATTAGTCTGCAAGATGGAATATGCAAATTTGTCTGAATCAGGTCTCCCACCACCAGTGGCTCATAGCTATGTAAACAGAATGACTCTTAATTCCATTTCTTCAGTGATGTTGTCAATTATATTAAAGGAAATATGGAGACAGGGCCTGAAAGAATTAAAGTTTTATTGCCTTATTGTACAGCGGGTGAGAGAAGGCTCAGTCTATCCAGCTGTTAGAAACAGTTCAACATGCATCACTGGACTTTAATCACCAACATATACTAATCAGGATAGCCCCAACAGAGCCAACACTGGTGGCCATTGCATGTTTTTGTTATGAAGTTTGTTGTTCATTGTTTGAATAAAATACCTTGGTCTTGCAGATGGATTCCTCAAAGGCTAGACCTTATTTTGAAGGATTTTATGGCTATGGGAGTCTAATGTTTTTGATGTACTAGTTAGTTACAGTTTTGAGAGTAGGGCCTCTTAAGGATCAACAAGGTCATCTATGTGCAGAACCACAGGAGATGGGTGAGATCCTAAATGAATATTTCGCATCGGTATTTACGGTTGAGAAAGGCATGGATGTTAGGGAACTTGGGGAAATAAATAGTGATGTCTTGAGGAATGTACATATTACAGAGAGGGAGGTGCTGGAAGTCTTAACGCGCATCAAGGTAGATAAATCTCCGGGACCTGATGAAATATATCCCAGGACGTTATGGGAGGTTAGGGAGGAAATTGCGGGTCCCCGAGCAGAGATATTTGAATCATCGACAGCTACAGGTGAGGTGCCTGAAGATTGGAGGGTAGCAAATGTTGTGCCTTTGTTTAAGAAGGGCGGCAGGGAAAAGCCTGGAAACTACAGACCGGTGAGCCTGACATCTGTAGTGGGTAAGTTGTTAGAGGGTATTCTGAGAGACAGGATCTACGGGCATTTGGAGAGGCAGGGACTGATTAGGAACAGTCAGCATGGTTTTGTGAGAGGAAAATCATGTCTCACGAAGTTGATTGAGTTTTTTGAAGGGGTAACCAAGAAGATAGATGAGGGCTGTGCAGTAGACGTGGTCTACATGGACTTTAGCAAAGCCTTTGACAAGGTACCGCATGGTAGGTGGTTACGTAAGGTTAAATCTCACGGGATCCAAGGTGAGGTAGCCAATTGGATACAAAATTGGATTGACGACAGAAGGTGGTTGTAGAGAGTTGTTTTTCAAATTGGAGGCCTGTGACCAGCGGTGTGCCTCAGGGATCGGTGCTGGGTCCGCTGTTATTTGTTATTTATATTAATGATTTGGATGAGAATTTAGGAGGCATGGTTAGTAAGTTTGCAGATGACACCAAGATTGGTGGCATTGTGGACAGTGAAGAAGGTTATCTGGGATTGCAACGGGATCTTGATAAATTGGGCCAGTGGGCCGATGAATGGCAGATGGAGTTTAATTTAGATAAACGTGAGGTGATGCATTTTGGTAGATCGAATCGGGCCAGGACCTACTCCGTTAATGGTAGGGCGTTGGAGAGAGTTATAGAACAAAGAGATCTGGGAGTACAGGTTCATAGCTCCTTGAAAGTGGAGTCACAGGTGGATAGGGTGGTGAAGAAGGCATTCAGCATGCTTGGTTTCATTGGTCAGAACATTGAATACAGGAGTTGGGATGTCTTGTTGAAGTTGTACAAGACATTAGTAAGGCCACACTTGGAATACTGTGTACAGTTCTGGTCACCCTATTATAGAAAGGATATTATTAAACTAGAACGAGTGCAGAAAAGATTTACTAGGATGCTACCGGGACTTGATGGTTTGACTTATAGGGAGAGGTTGGATAGACTGAGACTTTTTTCCCTGGAGAGTAGGAGGTTTAGGGGTGATCTTATAGAAGTCTATAAAATAATGAGGGGCATAGATAAGGTAGATAGTCAAAATCTTTTCCCAAAGGTAGGGGAGTCTATAACGAGGGGGCATAGATTTAAGGTGAGAGGGGAGAGATACAAAAGGGTCCAGAGGGGCAATTTTTTCACTCAAAGGGTGGTGAGTGTCTGGAACGAGCTGCCAGAGGCAGTAGTAGAGGCGGGTACAATTTTGTCTTTTAAAAAGCATTTGGACAGTTACATGGGTAAGAGGGGTATAGAGGGATATGGGCCAAGTGCAGGCAATTGGGACTAGCGTAGTGGTATAAACTGGGCGACATGGACATGTTGGGCCGAAGGGCCTGTTTCCATGTTGTAAACTTCTATGATTCTACAATAGACATAGAGGCAAGACCATGGAAGATTATAACCAGTATAGATCAAGTGGCAACTCCTCTTCCAAGGAGCAATAGCCCATCTTTTTCAGAAGGATTCATAAAGAAAGCCAATTAAAGGAATTTAACTGATTGATTTGTCTATTTAACCTTTGATGAAGTGGTTCAAACTCACTATGTTATTTTAAACTGACCTCAATAACTTGCTGTTACTGCTTGCTTCTAAAATAACTATCTGTGAATAAATGTTTTGATGGATCAGTCTGTTATGAAAGCTTCTGGCATGATCAATATTAATTGTCATCTGAATTTGCATGGGTATGTAGTGGGAATCCTACACGTAAATCCAGAGACAATAAATTAGTCTGTTCTTTGTCTAAGACATGCTATCCCAGAATCGTTTGTGTACTCTGATATACTTCAGTTCAGAAGAAACAAGAGCCTGCCTATAGAAGCTGGCCTTTGCATTGGCACAAGAAAAAGTATCCAGAGAAACCCAAATCATAATACTTGGTAAGTTTCACAAAAATAGTCCCACTACAGACAGTATTATCACATTGCCCATGAGACCACATTCATTGTATGGAGTCCCCTACATGACACTCTATCATGGGGGTATAGAACAAGGATAAACTTCTAAATTTATTGCCAAGATTAAACTAATCCTTGAGTGCATTCAGGGTACGAGAAATGCAGTTGCTAATTAACCAATGACAACACAAAAATACAAGATTTTTCAAAATTTCTCCTCAGTAGTTTTTTGGGCACTCCCTAGTTTCCTAATCAAAAGGAGTGATTCTTTCATTGAGGATTACAGTGTGCAAATCTTTTATGTGCTCTTCAAAATGGTGAAATCAGGGGTTCAGGTTAGATATCTCATTATTAAAAGATGAAAGAACGAGAAAAAATGCCAATACTAAGGAGGAAAGGGTAAGACAGTTATATTCAAAATCTATTATTTATATCCATGGAAAGAAAAGCAGAATTTTTAGAAAGTAGAAACATTACTGGCCTGGAAAGAATAAAGTACCAGCACCAACAAAAAGAAGCATCTGTGGTTTCTATTACAGTTATTTTGGAGAATGGGGTCTTTCGACAAGAGCACATACCTACTCCTCCTGTTTTTCCTCTTCACTGTTCAACCCAAGCCACCCATTTCTTATGTTCAAGATGACAGAATGTGCAATGTCTCCCCAGACCACAATGAATGATGCTCTTAGTCAGTTCCCAGGAAGCAACTTAAAGCAGCCAATAGAGAGTCTCTTCATTTAAATTTCCATCCTCTATCTTCCATAGAGTGGAATTCCTTCCTAAGCATCATGGCTGAGATCAGAAACTCAAGCGAACAAAAGATTAGTGTCCTTTCCCGCAGTAGTACCATGCAATAGTGATCCCAAAAACAATGCCCTAATCCACCATTTCAACTTTTGTTACTAGTTTTAACCTTTGTCCTTCACTTAACTTCTTTTGCACATCACAATTTAATTTGCAACTGGTCTATAACAATGCCTCGCTGCAAGAACTACAGCCAACATGTTCACTCCCATGCACTTCAATATCTATTGCCATTTCCTGAAGTCGCTGTTAAATGTACATTTTATACAGAAAAATCTTTTCACATTCGAGTTGATTTTTTAGTATGGAGGTAACGTAGGGAGCAGAAAGGAAGGAAATGCAAAAATATTTATTTTCCACCATCCTCAGCTCTTATTCAAAAACTAATTATGATATTTTCAACCTATTAAATATAACTTAATAGGGAGAACCCAAAAATAATTCTATAAAAACTTATTTTGTGTGCACAGCATCACATGTACACTAATGACAAATGTATAAATATTGTGGGAAATGAGTTCTAAATCTGAATCAAAATACTTTTGGGGGAGGAACGATTGAAATTTCCTTTCCTCCACCCCACAACACAAAGAAATAAGCTAAAGTTGCTTCCTTTCTGATAAGAGCTATTCAGTTTTGTCAGTTAAATTGCAGCCTCATGGAATCTCTAGATGGGACATCTCAAGTATAAATGGCTTATCTGGATGATCTATCAACTGGTCTGCATGCACAGTATGATTAAGCTCAACATCCTTCCAGCAATAGATGTACATCAATCCCCTCTTAGCTTACTGACAGTTTGCCAGAAATGGACAAAATCATTCAAGCATAATTGTTTTCTGGTCAAGAGCCCCAATACAGTGGGCCTTCCATGAAGCTGCATTTTTGATTAAAAAAAACAAATAGCTCGTCGCAGGAAAGGGAAGTTCATCACTATTTCTCTCCAGTTTTATTTTCTTGTTGAAATTCTTCCCCAAGTGCACTGGTCCCTTTAACAAGGAATGCTGTTCTCAAAAGACAGAAGATTATTTCTTAGTTAGTATATTAATACTATGTAAATTCAACCAATTTAGATGTTTAACATTCAGAAAAGGATATTAGAGAGGTAGGTGGCACATGGTCTCTCATCTGGTCTATGGGTAAAATTCCACTACAGACCATCTCTGCTTTGGTAGAGATGAAGGATGGCATCACAAGGCCCGGACAATCACACAAGCATAAACCAGGCTCCACATACAATGTCTAGAAGAAAATTACTCAGTATTAGAAGTTAGCTAAAGTTATTTCAAGGTTGGATTCAATATTCTACCCAAATGCTTGCTGCATGATCTGCTCATACTTAACCAGAGAATTATTTCATAGAAAACGCTATTATGCATCTGCATTCTCAGTTTGTGAAAAATACTAACTAGAAAATTATTCTGAAAAAAAAATCAAAAAGGAACCCAATTCATAAAGTAATTGAAAGTTAGAACATTGCCCTTCACCCTGGGACTTGGTGTACACAGCCTAGATTGATAAAATAAAAGCTACCTCCCTCAGATGGCTGTAAAGCTACTAACTGAGTCAACGCAGTATCAATTCAATTCCTTGAATTTTAGATTTCAAGTCCATAGCTTATAATTTCAAGCAAATTAGCAGCCATGCACAGCAGCCAATCTGACAAATGAAAAAGTCATATTGGTGCATTAGGCATCTTCTGAAAAATCAAAGTACATTATAGGTCAGTGCAGGTGGAGCTTTACCCTGCATTTAACCTGGAAAGAAAAGTAGAAAAATGTTCCATTTCCACCCCTCCCCATTGTTTGAAATATTTCAGCAAACAAATTTAACAAGAATAAAAATGCAACACTAAAGGACAACAACAAAAATTACCTGAAAGTGTTTTGTGTGGCCTGGAGTTGCAGATACAGAAACTTTCTTATTTTGAAGAATAGTATTGATTGTTGAACTTTTACCTACATTTGGATAACCCACCTATCAAACAAAACAAAACCATGATGAATACCAACAGACACAATGTAATGACCACAGATCTATCCATTTATAGTGGACAAATGTTCTCAATTTACAGCATGCATCTCCAAAATGGAAGCACATTGAAATGCATTATCCATCATTATTTGTAAAAACAAATAGCACGGGCTATTGGTTCCTGGAAGTATATGTTTAAAACTATCTGGTAGTATGCAAGATTGCATACAGTCATTGAGGCAAATGTTTAAAAAAACACATGGCCAAATGCATCAAACTTTAACATCTCATGTCTAAGATTTAGTTTGGCTTTAACTAAGAAGGGGCAAGCATCAGAAAAGTAGAATGATACACTCTGAATTTTTAATTTTTCTATTTAAAAACACAGCAAAATAAAAAGTGAAGATGATAGCTATATTTGGGATTTTTACTATTACAAATTCACACTAATAATAAAGTCAGAATGGAGAGTTCAAATCAACTGAAATCAGTTTAATGTGGATAGAAACTCCAAGTATAAACTGTTCTTTTCATATTTTAGAACATATGGCATGCAAAACTAATTTATACAAATCAGCCAACACTGTTATTCTCATTTAGGATAATGTCCTATTCTAGAATTTTATGTCATGATGGGTCTATCATATATACTGTAAATTAATGCAACTTTTAAAAAGGAAGTTGACTACGAACTTACAAAATCTAAAATAATGAACCCAACTTACGTCATGTCAAACAAAATGTTGGAAATATTCCAACTGATGCCAATCAGTAACAATTTTAATCCATAACTTTATGCAACGATTTGCCCACTGGGCAGTTCTCTTACATCTTTGCCAGCTCCATGTCCCTTCAGCCACCTTCCCTGGTCACCTCGTGACTCACCCTTTGTCTCCAAATTCACAATTTTTTCCCACTGGATCATACCCTGTTTTCCACTTTTGCTTCTCCTACTGGATTACAACTGTCTCCTCTTGTTTTTCTATAGCTTGTCAGCTCTATCCCAACTTTTCTTCAAGCAACAAAAAAAATTACGAAAGTCAAAAGAAAACAAAAAAAAAGTAGAAAAAATAAAAATATCAGAGGGGAAATGGGAAAGAAGGAATAAAGGCCCAAATAAAACATTAAAGAAAAAAAGAACTAAAATAATTTTAAGAAAATACATGAAACAGGACCTGCTGAAATGGCGTGCTGGATGGACTAAAATAGCTTTTTTTTTGCCCTAAATCCTTATGTTGTAAACAATAAACAGACAAAAAAAACACATCAGAAGTAAAAACAATCAAAGACACTTAGGTATTCACTCACTAAGCCCACTGTGATTTCACCATCTTTCACACGATTTCCCTTGTGCAAAGTTTGAAAAATCTCCAACAGTTCATTTCGCTGCATCAGACGGCTTGAGTTACCAATGCATTTTTTTGTCAACTGTGTTGGATGAGAGCTTGAAGCATTTACAGTCCTGTCATTATCATTGGTGCAGTCCACACAGCTATCAGTGCAGGTATGATTCATATTAGTAAAACCAGCCAGGCTCTCATTATCAGATTGCTTAATATTATTTTCTTTCTCATCTTCTGAACAAGTCTCCCAAAATTCATCATCTTCACAATCTTCATATTCACTACTGTCACCTTCATCTGTGTCACTACAGGTAGGCCACAAGCCTTCTCCAGCATCATGAAACTGACTGCAAGGTTCTCTTGGGCCTTCTGTTTCACCTTCACTCTCTTCACTCCTTTCTCCCCCTGGCTCTTCGCCCTAAACATTTTGAAAATCAGAAACATTTAGGAGGTGGAATATGACATTTTTGACTAATTGCACAAAATGCAGGTCTGAGATTGTAACTTTTAGTCTACTGAAAACACATTTGAAAGAGAGGACACCTGTGATTAGAGGAACCCCCACTAAGTGTCAACAAAATAAAATAATTACCAGTAATATATAGCAACATTCAATTCAACATGCAGCAGCCAGAACTCTGGCATTCTTTAGTGCTGTAACATAATCACAACTGTTGATGAAGGAATTCCAGGACTAAAACAAGTCAAGAACCAGCAGGAAATGGACAATGAAAAGTGAAGGTGTGCCTTTTTATGTTTATGTATTTAATTCTGATTTTTTTTTTCTCCCCCCAGTGTTATTTCTTATCGTCTTAATTTTTAACCCTCCCTTTCAAAGATTTCTGAATCTTTCCCTTACTAAAATGGTGGGTGAGCAGGCAGGCAGCTGTTCAGAAAGCTCTATCAAGTTGGGTGTACTGAAACATCCACTATCAAGTGTGCTCATTCACTTATGAGAAAGGCCCTTGCCCAGACTGCTTGATTGGGATTGGCGAACCACTGTAGGTGAAGTGAGGAGCATAGAAAGCAAGCACAGGCAAACCCCATGTACCACTCCACAGGAAGCAACCTTTAAGAATAAACCATTCTGCATAATGTGAGACTGTGCCTAAAATCTCTAAAATTATTAAAATGGTCACATTTGAAAGTTAATAGAATGCATGCCTGACTTTGCAAGGACTTTACAGAAACAGATCTTGGACACAGCTGCAGGTGCTGATTGATCTGGTTTCACTACCATCTAAAAATATACTGATAGGAAAGTGGTTTAAGGGTAGAAAGCAATTGTTACTTTTTAGAGGAGTTATGTCAGGAGGAAGGGAAAGAATTCTGTATGGGTGCCCTAGGGATCGATGCTGGAATTCCTAATGTTTCTGAATTACGTCGCTGACTTGGGCTCAGGAACCCATTGCAAATGGATCAAATTTGCAGCTGATATCAAACTGGGAGAGGCAGTGGATTTGGAAGAGGCTGCACTGAATTACAAAATGAGTTGGATAAAATATATAAGTGGACTAAATGGCAGATGAAATTTAATATGGATAAAGGTAAAGTACTGCACATAGGAAAGAAAAATGGGTGACACATATACATAGAATGCACAGCACAGAAACAGGCCATTCAGCCCACAGGTCCATGCTGGTGTTTATGCTCCACAAGAGCCTCCTCCCACCCTTCTTCATCTAACCCCATCAACATATCCTTCTATTCCTTTCTCCTTCATGTGTTTATCGAGCTTCCCCTTTAATGCATCAATGCTAGTCACCTCAACTACTCCTTGTGTTAGCGAGTTCACATTCTAATCACTCTCTGGGGAAAAACATTTCTCCTGAATTCCTTATTAGAGTCATTAACAACTATCTTATATTTATGGCCCCTAGTTCTGGTCTCCCCGGTAAGTAGATATGTCTTCTCTACGTCTACCCTATCAAACCTTTCATAATCTTAAAGACCTCTATCAGGTCACCCCTCAGTCTTCTCTTGTCTGGAGAAAAGAGCCCCAGTCTGTTCTATCTTTCCTGATAGGCATATCCTCTCAGTTCCAGTATCATCCTAGTAAATCTGTTTTACACCTTCTCTAGTGCCTTTATATCCTTTTTATAATATAAAGATCAGAACTGTTCACAGTACTCCAAGTGTGGTCTAACCAAGGTTCTATACAAGTTTGACATAAATTCTCTGCTTTTCAATTCTATCCCTCTAGAAATGAACCCCAGTGCTTTGTTCGCTTTTTTTATGGTCTTATTAACCTGCATCGCTGCTTTTAGTGATGTGTGTATCTGTGACCTCAGATCCCTCTGCTCCATTTTCCAAGGGATATGTGGCCTCCTTATTTTTCCTACCAAAATGTACCACCTCACACTTGTCTATATTGAAATTCATTTGCCAATTTCACACCATGAATGGTGTCCAAATAGCTAAAGATAAAGTTGGAAGATACCTAACAGCCTTAGTAGATTTGACATTCAACATGTCCAACTACTGCATAGTAGCAAGCAACAAAGTAAACATAATGCTGAATTATATAACCAAAACAATAGAGTACGAGTGAGATAAAGTCTTGTTAAAACTGCATAGTGGTCTGGTTAGACCACGCCTTGAGTACGCTGTCCGGCTCTGGTCATCGAAACATAGAAGAGATATTCATCCATTAGAGGCAGTGTGGAGAAAAGCATCAAGGTTGATCCCTAGTGTTAGAGACCTGAGTTATGCTTTACCACTCCACATGGTAAAGCATTCCATAGTCCAATGATCTTTTGTGTAAAGAGATTTCTCCTTAACTCTTTTAGTGACAATATTAATGACCACTTGTCATTGGCACCCCAACCAGAAGAAATAGTCATTCCTTATTCACTACCAAAACCCTTCATAATTTTAACAACCTCTATAATAGATTCCTCTAATTCTTCTCTGCTCCAGTGGAAATAGTCCCAGTATCTTAAGTCTCTCCTCATATCTAACATCATCCTGGTGAATCTGCGCTGTGGCTTTAGTGTCCTTTCTATAATGGGGTGTACAAAACTGTACACAGTACTCTAACTGTGGCCTAACCAATGCTTTGTCCAAATTTATCAGTACTTCTTTACTCTTGTACTCCATATCCCTATTTATCAAACCCAGAATGCTAACATTTTAAAAAAATGGTTATATCAACCTGCACTCCCATCTTGAACGCATTATGCATTTGAACCTCAGGTCTCTCTGTTCTTCCACACCAGACTCATTGAAACATTATTCTGACAATGGGACAGAGGATTATGCTTACTTTTAAATGAAAGCACTTTTTAGTGCCATATCAGCACGCAATAATATCACCATCACCACAGTATCCATTACAATTGATTATTTAACTATGCCTGCAAATAATCTCTGAAATATCTACCAGAGATTGGCAGTTCTTCCATCAGTAGACAAAATTGAAAGATAGTGAAAAGTATTTTTTTTTTAAAAAAAAAGACAACTTTACATATCACAAAGTACATTACTCAAATACTGATATGTGATTGGAATAATCTGATGTAGAAGAAAAATATTGGAACAATATAGTTGGCTGCTGAGATAGGAGAGTTAGGGTACTAGAGGGATGAAATTTGATGAGCTAAATGCCCCTGTCTCATCCTTGATTTTCCTTATGTTCCTATTTCTAACAACCTTAAAAAGAAACTTCCATTTAATGCATACCTTTGCTTCAGCATCTAATCTTTTCCCCTCTGCAATGGCTGACCAGAAAACGACCCGTGTACCTTCCTTGTCAAAATACCTTGCCCATGCTCTCCGCTGCTCACGTGTCAAATGATCAGCTTTGTTCAGGAGGATCACGTTTTCTTTATCCTTATGGACCTCCTTCACATAGCATTCCTAGGAAATGGACATTGAGAACAACACAAGATTTGAAGAAAAAAAAGAGAACTGGTTCTTTTAACAGTAGCAAATCTAGATACATTTGCTTTAACAAAAGTAAAACAGGATGCATTGAGAGTTCAGCACATTTAAACATTAATGGCACTACTGTGGCTTTTTTAAACATACTACTTAATATACTGTGGTGTACATGGGCAATTAAAAAAAATAAACATCTCTCCCTGCCTGTCTTTCACCCACTAATTATTTCTCTTACCCTCTCCATCTCCCTTTGTTTGTCGTCCACTCTTTGCCTCACCCTCCCTACATGCCTCTCATATTTTTCATCTGTTGATTTCAGTTTGTCTAAACAGACTGTAAATAAAATATTCTGTCTCTTGCAGACAAAAGTTTCTCAGTCTGTAGTCAAATACTGAAACTTGTTAGACCAATAAAAGGTTGAAGCCAGTGCTGCGTGGGGTCATAAAAGGGGGCTGAAACCTGGGTCATGAAGGTGTAGTCTAAGGCTGGGGAACCAGCAGGCCTGGAGAGACAGCTGAGGCCAGAGTCTAAGAGTAGAGAGGCTAGAGCTGAAAGCATGGAGCAATTGTCATGGCAGCTGCATGGAATGTGATCTGTGAATGTAGCTACATTTTTGTTAATAGTTGCACCGTACCAGATCAGCAGAGACAGCTGAAGATGGGGCTGAAAGAAAGGAGCAACTGTCATGAAAGCTGTATGGAATGCGATTTGTGAATGATAACTTTTTCTAGAATGTGAATGGTGAGTCAAAGCAGAAAGCAAGCAATGAGAAAATAAGAGTACAAAAACAAGAAAAAAATTGCACAGATAGATTTAACATACCAAGAGTTGCAAGTATTAATGAGATAGGGCATTCTGATTAAGTAAAGTTAACTATCACTAGCCTTACATTAATACAACATGTCTTTAAAGCATTTTTAAGGGTATTTTATATGGATCAGCCCAATTCCTTCAAGTATAACCCTACTGTATCATTAGGAAGCAGTTTTCAAATCATGGCAGATGCTATGACATTTAAAAGAAATGTTTTACTTATATTTTAAATGTTTTTACATTAAAATAACAGTGGAACCACACCACTATTTGTCGCCTGGGTTCTAAATGGGTGTGGAACTCAGCTGTACAAGGACAAGCATGCTTTTTAGTCTCAATTTGAAACAATATCTACATTTTAGAATGAGACGAAGCCTTGTATTATTGGCAAAAGAAAATGCAATAATCAAATTTTTACTTACCAAATCTTCACACCGGAAAAGCAATGGGTTTCTAGCATCAACAATCTGAACAATGATATCACTGCATAAAAAAATTAAGAATTAGGTGGTGGAACTTTTACACAATAACAATTTAAAAATAAAACAAACATGCAGCTTTTAATACAACCCAGTACTAAACTAACAAAAACTTATAAGATATACAGTTGTACTCAATTATGTAACATATTAACCTCCATGCCTGATGCACTTTTAGTATCAACCAACTTTACCTATATACCTTCATACAGTGATCCTCTGTATGAAGCTCTAATATTACCTGCATAATATCTACTCCGATTGAACACACATCTCACACAATGAGTTCTCAGTCTCAGCTGGGCAGTCTGGAGAAAGTGTCAAGCAGAGGCCAGGTGCTCCAGAAGATAGAGTGCATGATGCCATTGAGAGGTTTCCTGCTACTTCACTGTATCATTATTGTACAAGTACTAGAGCAGCGTTGGTACAGGTGAGAATGTTGCATAATACAAGAAATAAAATCAATTTTAAATGTGATACGGTAGTTTAATGAAACTAGACACCCTGTGCATTTTGGGGGGGGGGGGAGAAAGAGGAAGAATGTCTGGGGGGGAAAAAAAAAATCAGGTTCTAGGGCAGTTTTCTAAATACAACAGAATCCATATTACCCCAACAATAAAATAAGGATTATTACACAATACACAGAAGTACATATATTTCAGTGATTGCCAAATTTGACAGAATTCACAACTCAACAACTATTTGGTATAGTTATACAATTACATCCAAACCAAGTGTCGGTTCATCTATGTAATTTCAAGTATTCTGTTCAGAATTTTGAGTTTTTGAGAGCAAACAATATGGCTACTGGATGTGAACAGTAAAAGAACAGCTCTGGATGGCAACTACAAGTGATGTAACTTCTATAAAACATACCTTCTTTCAATCACTCTCCACAGTTGACGCCAAAAGTCCAGATTCCTTTCAAACGGTGTCAGGATCAGTTTCTGTTCCTCTTCCAGCCTGGACACAGAGCAAAAATAGTTCACCAATGAATTTTAAGCAATGTGTAAAAAAAGTTCAAAGAGTATATTGTTCTTGTAAGATTCAATGGAATAAATTTACAGTGCTGAAGCGTTACAAGTTGGTTTTCTACATTTAATTTTAAGAAATATGGAAGTTGACTCACCGTAGTGATCGTTCAGCTCAAATAGCAGGAGTACGCCAAGAAAACTTGCTATATTAGGGAGAATCTTGCATGTACTACTTGTAGCTTGATGGCAACACAGCCAACTTTCATGTTGTTTACATTAGTATGCCAAATCGTATGGGATAATGGCACAGAAAGAGGGGCAGATACCTGTAACACTAGGGGGTCAATTTTAGGATGGCCGAGCGGGTGCGTTCGTGGCGGGAGGGGTTCCTAAAATTGGGGAATCCCAGAGGGGGTCCGGAGCCCAGCTCCAACCCGCCCACTTCCGGGTTCCCCATTGACGTGAATCGGTGCGCGCGCAGCCCCCGCATGCGGGACTCCCACCAGCAATTAAAGCCGGCAAGATGACAGTTTAGATAGTTAGGGAGGTACATGAGGTCGTTGACAGACCTCATTGGGAAGAGATTTCAGCAGGGAAGTGATTTTGGACTCTCCTCAGCGTGTTTCCCATGCTGTGGGAAACACTCCCTGTTGTTGCAGACGTGTTTCAGTCAGCAGCCATTGGGAGATGCAGAGGATTCCTTGACAGTTGAGGGGAATACCTCATTCATGCAGCAGGGCATTCTGTCACCGCAGACAAAGTTTTGCCTGCCACACCATTGTCTCCACACTCAAAATTATTACATCATACCCTAAACTCTGCTGTCCAAACACATTTACCTACTTTGCAGACCCCCTCATACTCTCACCGTCAGGACTGGGGGGGGGTTCCATAGCTGCATTCATCACTCCATTGTAGGACGAGCAACATCACCAGCCTCGCAAGGCACGCCGTCCACCTCCGCCACGTGGAGCTACACAACACAGTGCTGCGCAACAGGCACCTGCACAAAGTAGTTGTGCAACTACACATACACCCACTGTAGGGTGACTCATTGGGTGGCATCAAGGGTGTTCATGGAGAACCTCATGAAAGGGCCTTATTGCACAAGCCAGTCAAGAATGGCCAAGATGTGGCAGTAGTGGTGACAATGTCATATGTAATGAGTTATCAGAAATCAAATATAAGTAAAAACCATGACAAACCCTCAAACACCCTTGTGCATCCCCTTCATGCTCACGACATGTTTGCCTTACACTTCCTACTACACATACGTGATGCATGCCCTGTGGCTGCAGCACAGGTAGTGGCAGGCGGGGTGAGGCTGACCGTGAAAGAGATGCATGAGAGGATGAGTATGAGACAGAGCCATGAGATTGTGAGGATTGGGTTGAGTGGTAGTGATGGGATAGGTACTGGGGAGGTGAGGAAGTGCAGGTAAGATGAGGATGAGGGTTCAGTGGGTGTGAGGAGTGATGTGTTAAGAGTAGTGTTGGCAGTGCAGAAAGAGATGTGGGGTGGGGGTGCCGATGTGGCAGACGGAGTGTAGGGGAATGAATAAGAGTACTCACTTCAGCTGACTTGGTTAGGTCACTGAAGCACCTCCTGCACTGTATGCAGGTGCGTGATATGTTGGTGTTGCTGGTGGCCTCCTTTGTCACCTCGAGCCAGGCCTTTGTGGTGGCAGAGGCAGGCCACTTCCTCCCATCTGCCGGGTGGAAGATCTCCCTCCTCCTCACCCCATCCAGTAAGACCTGGAGTGAGGCATCATTAAACCTGGGAGCAGCTTTCCCCTTGGGCTGCTCCATGCTGTAATTTTGCCTATTTTCTGCAGCATCAGTCAGTGGAGGACTGCCCCTTTAAACAGGGCTCCTCCAGCTGACAGCCTATGACCCGGGTACGCAGTCCACCCGTTGCACGGCTTTCCAGCGCGAAACCCGGAAGCCAACGTAAGTGGCTTCAATTTACTTACGATCGCATGCCAAACCCACCGATATTACTGGGCACGTGACCCCCCCCGCTGCCAACCCGCCTCCCTCCTAATAACGGTCCCGAGTCTCTACTTCTTCGCACATGAATTGCATTTCCGGCAGGCTAGGTGCAGGAAGCTCCCACCTGAAATAGGCAGGAGCTTCATTATAATATGAAATGGAGATGCCATATTTATGCCTTTCACATTATTTTCCCACCATCATACCAAGTCCATACAACTTCCAAATCATGCTCATATATTATGGGTATTCAGGGTTGCTAGCGAATCAGCTGCAGAAGAAAGTTTGTTTAAAGGTCAAGGAAATAAGATTAAATGAATAGGTTTATAGCCATTTTTGAACTTTTTTTTGTTTTTGAGAGATTTTTGGAAGGGGAAATGGAAGAAGGGGGCTGGTTGAGGGATGCCAAGCTACAACAGGGGTGTTCTATGCCCATTTATTAGTACCCTAATACTCATCTATGCCATTTCTCCAGGGTTTCCACCAAACACCCGTAAAGTTAGTGAGAGATCCGGAAAATCCAGGCATACATCTATAGAGAGAGGGAGAGGTGCATATTTTTCTGCTTAGAATTTCAAGTACTCTGATTTGGTCATCAAAACGTAATAGGTCTCCAGTTCCACCTCCCCACTGTACTCTATGGTCATTTGAAGGTGAGCTCATTGTCAAAGTAGAAAGTCTACTAAATCTGACACTGAACCAAAATTGTTAAGTGATTAAATAAGGCAGCAGGACACTTCCCAGTGATTCACAGTTCCCCTCTCAGGGTTCAAAGACTTAAATCTGAGAAGGAGCAAGACTGTCCTTCAATTTTAGGTACATTTTATACACAAAATTAGTATTTAACTAATTAAAAATGATAACCACAGACACAAAGCACATCAGCTGAATTACAAGTAGTATAACCCTCAACACTTACTGAGCCAGCTGTCGCCTCCATTCCAAGAAGCTCTCCCTTTCTGCCTGTTGAAGTTCTTCAGCTGCTGTATTCCCATCCCAGTAAGGTCTACATATAAGGCAATCAATTGGGAAAAGATTAGAACAGGACTTTTTTATTTTAAAACTTACAAAAAACGGCCAACTACATTGCATGATTTAATCACCAAATTTTGTAAAACTCTACACAATAGGGCTGATTCTGCAATCAAGCACTCCCAGGGAGTGACGGTTGGACAATCGTTCACCCGCAGTCCATGATTTTCAAGGGAGCCAATATAGGTCAGCAGTACTTGGTGCGGGATAGGATACGGACAGCACAGTTTTAGATTATCTCAAGTTTACAGAGAGGGGAGGGTTGGAGGCCAGCCAGGAAAGCAATTGGAATAGTTGAGTCTTGAAACAGCAAAGGGAAGGATGAAGGTTTCAGCAGCAGATGGGCTGAAGTAGGGACAGAGATGGGTAATGTGTTACAGAGGTGAAAGCAGGTAGCTTTCATGATAGAGATGCTATTGGTCAGAGAGGCGGAAATTGCGGGTCATCCAAAACTGGATGTCAGACAACCAGACTGACAACAGAGGCAGTGCAGGGAGGTGGAGGAGAGGTATAGCTAGGTGTCATCTGCATACATATGGAAGCTGACCCCAGGTCTGCAGATGATGTAGTCAAGGGGCAGCATGTAAATGAGGAAGAGGATGGATGGGCTCAAGGACCGATCATTGGGGAATCTGAAAGCGCGGATAAAGTAATTGCTGATTTAAAATTTAAATGAGTAATAAAATTCATTTTACATTTGACTAAAATTTCCTGTAAAATGGAACAAAAGCATACCAAATATAAAGACTGCATTTCAGTTTGCATCAAAATCGATTTAGGTATTTTATAATACACAATATTTGTGTTCCTCAAGTGCATCATTTGTATTGAAGCAGGATCAATATTTCTATTATCAAATGTACAATACTTAGCAAAATCAAAAGCTGAAAAGTCACAACAAAGGAATAAAAAGCATTGACAAAAAAACACACCGAAGAACTATTGAATTTTTAAAAAATACATTCCCAAGGGCACAAGAAACATCTCAATTAAAAGCAATAGTTACTTACACAAGTGAGCGTAACCTCAAAAGAAGGGCTGTATCCACTCAACTTATTGAAAACACTAGCACAAAAAAGAACTTTAAAAATACTGAAACATTAAGGAACTTTCAGACGATAGAGCAACAAGTTATTTCAGATGCATTCTGAAATGTGATTGTTAAGAGAGAGGAAAGGACCACTTAAGAGGGCTCTTATAATTTAGGGAACACAAGGTAGAGTTAACAGAAAAAAGTCATCAAGTATTGGGAAAGGAAAACTATCAAACTTTAAAAAATATTGCTGCTAGAGGTTTCTGCTCCAGAAAAGGTTCCATAATGAAAACATTTTGTGTTATACTCCAATTGTTTCCACAAATCAAAATCTCTCAAGAAGAAATATTTGAACACTTGCCCACCTCCTGGGAATGCACAGAAACTGCTTGTTCTCTTCTTGGAGCTTCTTGATCTTTTTGCTTTCCTCAGGTGTCAGCAAACCAGTTCTATCCTCAGCAGAAATAATCTTGACATTAAGCTTCTCTATCAAAACAGAAGTTTAAACCTTCAGTTATGACTGTATACTAGGACTGTTCCCATAGATAGACTCTTTAATGAAAGCATAAACACTGATTGACCATCAACAAAACAATGCTTTGCATTAACACTGCTTGGGATCAGATGTGGTTGGGATCAGATCAGCCATGATCTTATTGAATGGCGGAGCAGGCTCGAGGGGCCGATTGGCCTACTCCTGCTCCTATTTCTTATGTTCTTATGCTTCACCCAGGTATGACTATGCAGCACACATACACAAACAATGATAAATGAATAGCACATTTGCCACAAGTTTTGTGTACTTATCACGAAACAAAAATGTTACATGATCCGACTGTGATTATCTATATCCTATTAAAAATCTTACATCTATGCACACTTCCTGCCTACAAAACCCTACTTTCTGTTGTCACTCTTTTCATCACATTCTTGTATCAACTTTTTTCCATTACCAGTGGATCTCGCATGGCACTGCCCATGGAATGTCAGGCCAAAGCAAATTTCCCTCCGTTCATTAGTGATGATGTAGGTATTGGTATAGAGATCTACACTACCAGGGCTTATGAAGCTCCTTCTAGTGGTAGGAAGGTTTGAGGGGAAGTGATGGGAACAGCCTGCAGAAACAATCTCAAAAAAAACCTCAAAAGTTTAATGAATCATTTACTTAAACAGAGACAGATGGAAAATTGAAGGGAAAAAGAAAATGGTCAGCAGTTGATCTAAATGTACTATTACCCAAGACAGTTAGGAATGTTGGCAATGTCCTGAAGCTTTGAGGCTGTCTGAATAATGCTACTATTGGTATCACTATCTGGAAACAAAGCTCAAGTGTGAAAACTCAGGTTATACCAAAGTCCTGAATGGTCCGGCAAACCCAAACCACTAATATTTTAACTAGAATTTTTTCACCAAGAGAAAATAGAATTTCAATTATAATTAAATTGGACAGAAAATTTCTAAAATTAAAATGTCAAAATGCATCTTAACCCGAGCGAGATAACAAAGGACAGTGCAATAAATGGAAATCCACAATTGGAAACGTGAACTAAATTCAAAACATCTTACCAGCTACAAACTCCGTGCCTGCCAATTCTGCAGTAGCCAGGAACTCATCTAAAGTGCTCTGTTCTGTTACAGATTGTAGGTTGAGCCGTCCCCAGTTATACCCATCATTCAGTTCGCTTGTGTGAAGCTACGCATGACAAAATAGGAGAATTAGATTCAATTAACACAGCAACATCAGCAATATTAACCTTCAGTCAACATAGCTTAATAAACTGAACGACCGTATAGAAATTTGAGGGGAAGTTTCCTCAGTTTACTTATAGCAAAAAAAGCGCAAGTATTACGCAGATTTCCCTGTTTATATTCATGCTAACTTTTCCACTAACAGTTAACAAGCAGAGAAAAATGAAGCCCAGGTTACCCAAAATCCAACAGTTGCCAGAAATATTTAAAAAGTTTAATTCTAAAATATAATTTTTAAAGTAAGTGTATTTATACATTACAATTAAAATTCTAAAATACAAAAGTGATATATAAATTTAATTAGTACAGTGCATAATCCAGGCACAAAAAAAAATGTTTTCTAGACAACAGCTTGCATTTATATAGCACCTTTAATGTAGAGAAACTGCCCAAGGAGCTTCATAGAGGCATAATCAAACAAAAATGGATGCTGAATCAAAGAAAGAGATATTGGGAGATGTGACCTAAAGCTTGGTCAAATATAGAGCTTTTAAGGCAGGTCCTAAAGGAAGAGAGGGAGATGGAAATGGGGGAGGGTTCAGGGAGGAAGTTCCAGATCGTGGGACCTAAATGGCTGGAGAAGGTTACAGAGATAGGAAAGGGCGAGGCCATGAAGGGATTTAAACATAAGGATGTGAATTTTAAATTAAAGGCGTTGGGGAACTAGAAGAAAGTGCAGTTCAGCAGGTACAGGAGTGGTGAATGGTCAGGATTTGGTGTAGGGTACAATACAGGCTGCAGAGTTTTGGATGAGCTAAAGTTTATGAAGTGTGGAGGATGGCATGCCAGCCAGGAAAACATTGGAATAGTTGAGTCTGGAGGCAAGAAAGTCATGGATCAGAGTTTCAGCAGAAGATGGGCTGAGGCAAGAAATTATGGAGGTGGAAGTAGGCAGTCTTGGTATGATGAAGAGCATATGAGTTGGTAAGCTCAGCTCGGCATTGAATAGGACGCCAAGAGTGCAGTCTAGTTCAACCAGAGACAGTGGCTGTCAAGGGGGATAAAATCAGTGACATGGAGCTTGCAGTGGGGACCGAAGAATATGACTTGGGTCTTCTAAATGTTGAGAAAATTTCAGCTTACCTTGCGTGTTACCAATTGCAGGATTAGCTGTTACAGTAACCACTGGTCTTACAAGCTTAATATGTACTCACCAAACTTTTATCCAGCACCAGTGAGATGAACACCTGCTGACTGTAATACCAGTTCATTGTATCATAGTAGGTACAGCACAGGAGGCCATCTGGCCCATAGTGCCTGTGCCAGCTCTTTGAAAGAGCTATCTATTTAGTTCTATTCTTGATAATTGTTAGGTCATGAAGAGTGAACCATGCAGTGTGGGACTGGAATCAGACTGGGATGGGGCAATAGTGAACCAGTGGGATTTTTATGACAGTCCAGCAGTTTAGTTCTGGTACCAGCAACTTGCCATGGTAGGATTTGAACTGACGACCACTGGGTTGCTAATCCAGTACTGTATTATCACCACTACAATATCCATCACACATGTGATTTGGATCAGAAATTGACAATCACTGGACATTTGCAGGAGATATTTATCAATCAATAATTATACAAGGAGAAATATAGCTTGCATTGGATTCTGTGTGTGCAACAAAGGGTGTCAAAGAAAATTCATGTAAAGTTATGCTTTGCTGGTGGCAGGGGTGTGTGTGTGTGACAGAGATTGTTTGCGAGCGGGCACATGTAGGAAGAGGGTCAGGTGTTCAGAGAGGGGGGGAGGGGGGTGGCGCTCGGTTACCTCCTTTAATAAACATTTCGAGGCCACTCACCCAACAGTCCGTTTTCCTCTGATTCCTGCCGGACTGATTCTTGTCTTTAATGATGGCCCGGCCCAGGTTACTGCCCTTCTTCTTGCCCATGGCTCCTGTCACACTCGCCGCTCGCTCCGACCCGACAAACAACCGACACGTGATTTACCAAATCGTCACAATGAATGGCAGCGGCCGGACTGCGTGTGTTAATCTTTCCGTCGGATCCAGCGGTTCTGACTCGAGGGTTCCGATGTATTGTCACAGCTTGAGAGCAGAGTTATTGTCAGTTCAGCGGAATGGTTATCAAAGTGCTCTTTTACTAAAACTATATTAGTTTTTGATACTATTTTAAATTACTTTTTTATCTTTCAATTTATGTTTTTTTTAAATAAATGTTATCAGTACTAATCTGGAAAATCAGTACCTTGTGCCAGTTCATTAAATTTTGTGGGGATGAGTTTTTATTCCTGGGGTTGGGTTTCAGAGAGTGGATCAGATCACTTGGTGTACTGTAAAATGTATCTAACCCAATTTTTTTTAAATGACATTGTGACTTTGCAATAAATTAATAGAATCATAGGAATTACAGGACAGAATGCGATCATAGGAACAGGAGTAGGCTATTCAGCCCCTCGAACCTGTTCCGTTATTGAATCAGATCATGCCTGACCTGAACCTCAACTCCACTTACCCGTCTTAGATTCATATCCCTTACTACCCTGACTTAACAAAAATCTATTGCTCTCAGTCTCGAAAATTTCAATTAACCCAGCACCCACAGCCTTTTAGGGGAGAGAGTTCCAGATTTACATTATCCTTTATGTGAAAAATTGCTTCCTGATTTCACACCTAAATGGCCCATCTCTAATTTTAAGATTGTTCTCCCTTGTTCTGGATTCCCCCACCAGAGTAAATAGTTCATCTGTATCCATCCTAGTGAATCTATTTAATATTTTTAACATTGCAGACTCCTTATGCACAGTTCTCACACAGTCTGCTGGGCCTCCAGTTGTGATGCCTTACACCAATGGCATGGCTGCAAAATGCTCCAATGAGGTGCTGTCCTCACATCTTCCCACTCCAGCCAGGCCCCACAAGACACTGAACAAGTGTGTGAGAGCAGGCAGGTGCTGGCAGCCCCAATGTTATTGTACATGGCTCCAGCAATTGCAGGGACATCTGGGACCCTTGCCCCACTTTGGATCAAAGAAAGACAAATTGGAGTATTTTCTAAATGGTGAGAAACTAGGAACTGTAGAGGAGCAAAGGGATTTTGGAGTCCAAGTTCACAAATCATTAAAAGCTAGTAGACAGGTACAAATAACAATCAAAAAGGCTAATGGAATGTTGGCCTTTATCTCAAGAGGGCTGGAATGCAAAGGGGAGGAAGTTACGTTTCAGTTCTATCGAGCCTTGGTCAGACCGCATCTGGAGTACTGCATTCAGTTTTAGGCACCGCAGCTCAGGAAGGATATACTGGCCTTGGAAGTGGTGCAGCGCAGAGTCACCAGAATGATACCGGGGCTTAGGGGGTTAAAATATGAGGACAAGTTGCATAAAGTTGGCTTGTAGTCCCTTGAGTATAGAAGATAGAGAGGAGAGGTGATCTGATTGAGGAGCTTAAAATGTTAAAAGGATTTAATAAGGTAGATACAATATCTTCTGGTGGGGGAATCAAGAACAATGGTGCATTATCTTAAAATTAGAGCTAGGCCATTCAGGAAATCAATGGAAAGGATAATCGGGCATGGTATCCAATGGGCAGCTGATTCGATATTGCCAATCTTACACCAATGCCCAAAATCAAAATTACCCTCATTGAATGAAAACCATTCTCACAGCAGACTGCAAACTGATGTGGAATGTACTCAAACTTCCCATTATTCTTAATTAACATTCTAAATGGCTTTAAATGTTAAGTCAAAAATAATGTTATTTTTGTAACATTGTAAGCTGAATTGAACGTCATAGCAATATCGTAACATAAATGAAAGCAAAATCCCCACAGGTCATAAAGGTTAAAGTCCTAAAATGTTACAGTTGATCAGCATGACCTGCCTTTCATGACCATGATGTGAGGAAGGAGGAAGGAGGAAGCCTCCGAAAGCTTGTAGATTTCAAATAAAAATTGTTGGACTATAACTTGGTGTTGTAAAATTGTTTACAATTTTCATGACCATGATTAACTCATATTTCTCCATGTGCTTAGTAATTTCATCCATATTGTAGACTCTAATATTTTATCAGCAACTGAAGTAAGACTAACTGGCCTATAATTTCCTGGCTTATCCCCGTCTTTTTCTTTGAAGAGGGAAGTCACATTTATCACACTCCAGTTCCATGGCACAATTTTCCTTTCCACAGAAACTTGGAAAATTATAGTCAAATCCTCCATATCTCTTCCCTAGCTTCCCTCAGGAACCTTGGATGCAAACTGTCAGGTCATGGCAATTTGTCTATTTGAGGATTGAATAACATCTTTAGTAACATTTCTCTTTGAACAATAACCTCCAATAACTGATCTACCACATCTCTGGTGATCCCAATATCCACCTTCTCTGTGAAAACTGAGGCAAAGCACTTAGTAATTCTGCTATTTCCTCATCCGCCTCCTTCATCTCTTAGCAGTCGTACCCCTACCTCCTTACTATAAATGTGCTTATAAAAAGTTTTTTTTAATTGCCCTTTATGTCTTTTACTAATTGTCTCACATACTGCCTCTTAGTCTTTCCAATCTTTCTTTTCCTGTAGTCTTTAAATTCTCCTAGTTTTCATTCTTATTACCAGCCCTGTAAGTGCAAAGGCTTTTATTGTTTCAAATTTAACCTAAATCACCTTATTATCAATGAAACCACAGCTTTTAAGTCACTCTCTTTTTTTCTTACTGGAACATACTTGATTTTTACTCCTTTCATCTCCTGGTTAAAATTTTCCCATTGCTGATTTACAGTTCTATTTGGCAATATCCTTCCACTTAATCTGGTCAAGGTGCCTTTTTATCTTGCTACAATTCTCTCTTTTCAGACATGTACCCTTATCTCCAACTTTTCTTTTTCAGTTTCTATTTTTACATTGAACTTACTTATATTGTGGTCACTGTTTGCCAAACATTTCCTTACATTTAGTTTACCTGCTTGCTCTGCTTTCATCACCCAGAATCAGGTCAAGTGGTGCTTTCTTCCCTGTTGGAATGGAAACTTAATGACTGAGAAAACAGTCCTGAACACACATAAAACTTCCCCTTTCTCACTACAGTCAATTTTGCTATTTCAGTCTATTTTTGGGTAATTAAAATTTCCTACAATTATAGCTCTAGACTTAATACAAGCCTTTCCAATTTGTCTACAAATTTCAGCTCTGTTTTCTTTCCAGCAGTCTATAATACACTCCCAATATGACTGAACCCTTTTCATTATTTAGCTCAATCCAAAAGAACTCTCTTTGGGCCACTTCTCTATTTAAAGCCTTACACTATAGTACTATGATATTGCCTCTGATTAAGATCACTACCCTTCCTCCTTTTCTTTCTCCTCTAATATTCCTTAAATATTTAGACCTGATATATTTAACTGCCAATCCTAACCCAGCTGCGGCCATGTTTCGTTTATTGCTGTTAGGGCCAATTCCTTGGTTTGATGCACACAACTGACACTTAGGAGACCATGTGCCAATTTCCTTCTGGGCTAAAATTCCCTGCTCTTTTACTATTAATGAATTGAAGTCCTTGTGCCCATTACCTATTTTAAAGCTCCAGATTTAATGCAAAAATTTTAAAGTGAACACCAAGTACAATTTTTTTGTCATACGTGCCAAATTTGCTCCTTTTTCTTCATGTGAGCATTTGGAATGGGAACAAGGGAAGATTTATGGTGTAATGCTCTTAAGTGTCCTTTGGAATTTAAAAAATGTTTACAGTGCCTATTTAGTGAATGCTTTTTCAAGACATTTTTGCATATATTTGAATTTTTTGAAAATAATTTTGGTGGTCATTTCTTCTCATTCCTTAAATATGTTTGTAAAGCACCTCAATTTTAAGGTAAGTGTGATGAGGAGATGCCGGTGATGGACTGGGGTGGACAAATGTAAGGAGTCTTACAACACCAGGTTATAGTCCAACAGCTTTATTTGGAATCACAAGCTTTTGGAGCTTTCCTCCGAAAGCTTGTGATTCCAAATAAAGCTGTTGGACTATAACCTGGTGTTGTAAGACTCCTTACATTAAGGTAAGTGTGGTACAGGATGCATGCCAAGAAGATGAGCAGGCCACAGACCACTCTACAAACATTGGCACACCTTCTTGTCAATGATCCAGGACAATTGCCTCAGCTTGCTACAAGTCAACAGGACAGAGTTTTGTCATCTGGTGCAAGGACCCCTACAGCAATCTTGCAACATAGTAATGCCCCGACCAGTGGTTGACAAGATCACCATTGCCCTCAATGGTTATGCTTATGGCTCATTCCCAGCAGGCCAATATCACATACTGTGCTGCCCATACATGCATCAAAAAGGTGACTGATGCCATGGTCAGCATTCTTATCTCCTTTCCTACTAAACACCATGACACCAATGCCCAATATCATCACATTGTTGAATTTCCTGAAGTGTAGGGAATCACTGATTGCTGCCATGTGTCCAACCTGAAGCCCTTCAAAATATGAGTGTGTAGCAAGGCTTTTGTTGTAGTATGGGCATTCATGATCTACAAGGAAAGAACTGTAAGGTTGTGCGAAGGCCTTGCATAGGTGAGTAGTAATGGAACAGATTGACAGGCTACTCTTTATATGGTATTTGGTTAATCTAATCTTGCCAGATTCCTCAAAGCGGGCTGTCTTCTCCCACATCTGTTTCTAGGTGCAGCAGTATTCAGTCTGGCTACCAGCTGCTACCAGGTATGGTTGCACTACTGTCTTCTGGGAGGATACCCTAGAATATTAATCAGGGCAAGCCTCCTCACACCCATTTCATCCTTCACATTTACTTTGCCAGCCATCAAACAGGCGATTAGGGATGTGGTACTCTGCCATTTGCCCATAGACTTTGTTTTATGCCTCAACATTGGATTCAATTTAGCGTTCCTTTTTGCCTGACACTTCTTCCACACCCACCCTCTGCAGCTTTTGAAAAGGTTGAAAAATATTTTAAAACTATTTCCAGCCTCTTTGAAGACTAGAGAAATTTCTCCCTTCTGCTACTTTCCTTTAAGTGGCAGCAGCTCTTTAAGAGCAACGACATCTGGTGAGGCCAACAGGTCACTACACCAGGCTCAGCACACATGGGAGCCCTACAATCTCAGCCACACTTTCTCCCTGATCGGGGAATCGGGCTATTATGTCATGATTTTTTATACAAACGATGATTCAAGGCCCACAATTTTGATTTTTTATACTCTGTGCACTAATATATATATGTTTTAATTTGAATTCTCTTGGGAAGGAAGTTTTACTGCAGCTATACAAAGCCCTGGTTAGATCACATCTGGAGTACTGTGTACAGTTCTGGGCACGTACCTTAGAAAGGATATATTGGCCTTGGAAGGAGTGCAGCGCAGATTCACCAGACGGTTACCAGGGCTCCAAGGGTTAGATTATGAGGAGAGATTACATTAACTAGAATTGTATTCCCTTGAATATAGAAGGTTAAGGGGTGATTTGATTGAGGTTTTTAGGATTTTGAAAGGAATTGATAGGGTAGATAAAAACTTTTTCCATTGGTGGGGAAATCTAGAACCTTAAAATCAGAGCCCGGCCTTTCAGGAGAGAAGTTAGGAAACACTTCTTCATGCAAACGGTGGTAGAAGTGTGGAACACTCTCCCACAAAAAGCAGTAGATGCTAGCTCAATTAATAATTTTAAATCTGAGATTGATAGATTTTTACTAGCCAAGGCGGGCAGATGGAGTTAGGATATAGATCAGCCATGATCTCATTGAATGGAACAGGTTTGAGAGGCTGGATGGCTTACTCCTGTTCCTATGTTTGGCATTTTATAATTTTTTACCTTCTAACATCCTGATTTCTTTTTTTTACTAAAATGCCCAGTTTAACCCCTTTCAACCTTTCTATCTTCTTATTACCAATGCACAAAAAGTTTACTTTAACTTCCAAGAAGCCTACTTTTCTCTTGCTTTTTCCACCTTGCTGCCATATTAATTTAAATCCTACCCCACGGCTCTAGTTAACCTCACCATGAGGATATTGGTCCTAGCTCTGTTCAGTGTAGACCAACCTGCCAGTAGAGCCAATTCCTGCTCTAGAACTGGTATTAATGCCTGATGAATATGAACCCTTCTCCTCAACCACGCTTCTAGCCAAGCATTTATACCCCTAATCTGTCTTTTCCTGTACTGGCTAGTGTGTGGCACTTACAATAATCCTGAGATTGATACCTTTGAGGTCATGCTTCTTAATATACCTCCTGGAACTCTCTTTGCAGGACCTGAATCCTATTCTTTCCTATGTTGTTGGCTTCCACATGAACCACAACCTCCAGCTGACCACCCCCCACCAACCACCCTCATCCCCTTCCAAAAACTTCTGCACCTGTTTTGTTATGTTCCTTAACCTGGTACTTGAAAGAAACACACCATTTAGGACTCACATTTACAAATATAAAAGCAACTGTGTACTCCTCTTATTATCAAATCTCCCACTAGCATTGCTTTCCTGTACTTAACTCTCTGGTGTGAAAATGAGCCACTCCAGTAACATTAGTGTGTTATTTTCTTGAGTATCTATGGTTTAATCAACATCTGGCTTTAACTGAAGCGCCTTGTTTTATTCAAAGAAACGCAAATTGATTTGTTGAAGTCAGCGAAAATTATTATGTTTTGATTAGTCAAGGCTCAATTAAATTTAATTTCTGCAATTTGACAACTCTGTGTTATTAATCAAATAATTAATGTAACATCAATATGGACTTCCACTGGAAACAAACAACAGTAATAATGCCAAATTAGAAAAAATGCTTCAAATATTTGGAAGATTCGCCATTTCTTGGCAAAGATCAGAGCTGGCAAATAGCTGCAAGCTTTCTGATCACTACCATGGGGAAAGATTTCCTCTGTACTATTGTGTAACAATGTCATAAATCCATTCTTTATAAACAGGTTTATGACCCTTCATTACATCTAGCACAGGGGAAACCTAGCCCTCTGTGTATTTTCTTCCTTTTTGGATTTAAGATGGAAAGTTTATAATCTGTGAAATTATTTTCAGAAAAATATCTTACCAAACTGTCCTTTCCAATTGGGATAACAGTACTTCATTTAATACTGAATCATAAAGACATGAAGTTAACAATTTGAATTATAGAAACACAAATTAATCAACTAAAATGGTGAACATAGGAATATTTTGTAATAGGGCCAAAGGCAATTTCAAGTACCCTTTATCCCATTTGTCTCACTCTCATCAGCAACTCTTATGTTGAATTATGGTCACAAAACAGCATAATTTGTTCAACTGATTAGGTAAAATTGTTGTGTTATGTCTCCCCCCCACCCCCCCAATTCAGGTCCCATTGTGCCACTTATCATTCTCTGCCCAAGAGAACATCTTTCACGTCCTCAGGACGTTGCAAAGTGCTTCACAGCCAATGAAGTATTTTTGAAGCGTAGTCACTGTTGTAATATAAGAAAATGCAGCAGCCAATTTGTACACAGCAAGGTCCCACAAACAACAGTGAGATAAAAGACCAGATAATCTGGTTTGGTGAGGGACACAGAGAATTCCCTGCTCTTCTTCAAATAATGCCACAGAATCTTTTATGTCAAGAGGATAAATGGGACCCTGATTTAGAAGGATATGCTGATAGGGTTAGATGAAGTAGGGAGGGAGGAGGCTCGTGTGAAACATAAACACTGGCATGTACCCACTGGGCCAAATGGCCTGTTTCGTTGCTGTACATTCTATGTAATCCCATCCAAAAGCAGCACCTTCGACAGTGTAGCACTCCCACAGTATTGCACTGAAGTGTCTGGACTGGGGCTTAGAACATACAACCTTTGGACTCAGATGTGAGATAGCTGCTATTGAGTCAAGGATGACAAGTGACTGGGTCCAATCTTAAAACAGCTGCCAGGAACTGTGCAAGATTGTTCAAAGGGTAATGTGCCCTCTGATTTGCCTCCCCATAAGAGAATGTTTAGCCTCCACTTTCGCTGATGAGACGATGCAGACTCTCTGTAATGGCAATCCACATCCTATCATTGAACGGTAAATTGCATTAGAGCATCAATACACACCGCAACTTTGTTTTACTTGTCATATGTTCTATAGTATTGAGATGAAGTCTATTCTTTGCAGTAAAGAAATACTGTAATTTCTGAAACAACAGCCTTTTATAGAAGTGTTTCCCTTCAGGCATGACACGTAGTATAGATATCAGACATCATCTCCCATGACTGGGGTCCATAGCTTGGCTGAAATTGTAGAATCCACCATTTATTGGAGCTTGGAGTGAAAATGGAACAAAAGGAAAATAGAAAAAACACACAGCACCGTGGTGGATATAAGAACTGATGGGATAAGGACTTGTAATGTACGTATTATAAAGTAGCTGCTATTTTGATCAAAACAGAGAATATAGCCTCTCAGTGTCAATTTACAGTACACCAGAGATAGAGATTCTAACAATAATCATTTTACTTTTATTGATCCTTCTTACTGATGGTCAGAAATGGGCAGCATTTATGCAAATAGTTTAATTTGCTATAGTCATTGACAACACAAGAGGGTGGGAGTGAAAGCAGATTCTGGACTCACTTCATTCTTCCTGTTCTTTAGGAGAGAGTGCACCCACCACTACTAAACTGCATTCTTTTAACAGACAACTATCTTAAGTATATGAAACAATCTCAAGTGGCTGTCTGAGTCAGCAAGTTGGATTGAAGCATTTCCTTTCAAGATTGGATGGAAAGTGAAGGCCAAAGCAATGTACACAATTCCTGCAAATCCCATAATATCCAGTTGAAAGCAATGCAAGTAAAGGCCTTCAAACAGCATTACCTGAGCAGGATGTGGAAATAGAAAACTAAGCAACGGATTTAATAACCATATATAAACTACAGACCTTCTCTTTTCCAATTACAGCTTACAGGATTTAACAGGGACCCCCATCTGTGCTCCCAGCTTCTACATAGTTCTGAGTCTGAATTCTAAAATATTATCTATTGGTATTTAAAAATCTTCTTGACTTGGCAACCTGATCAGACCTTGCTGTGAGCAAATTAGCTGCCACGTTTCCCTACTTTACAACAGTGACTACACTTCAAATGTACTTCTTTGGCTGTGAAGCGCTTTGGGACGACTTGCAGTCATGAAAGGCCCTATATATAGATATATATATAGCTGAGAAGCTAATAATAATCACATAATTAGTAGGATTGTGGACATTAAAAATGAGGTACTGCAAGAGTGAATTTTCTGAAAAAGGGCAGTTTCATCCATCGCAGCACTGGAAATTCCACTTCTCTTACTCAAAAGCTACTTCTTTCAGATTCAACATGATTTGAACAGCCTGGTGTAACCCCCATTAACAGGTCGTGTATCTCATTGAAATGTTGTCCTCATTATTATGTTGTATGTATGTTTAGATTCTAAAAAAAATTCTAATATGGTCAGGTATAGCATAAAATGACAAACTGCACCAAATTGTCATTAAATTAACTCAGCAAATTGTTCTAAACAGATATTCCTCGTTTATTACACATCATTTCAACCCGTCAGTCTTTGACATGCACTTTCTGCCACACCACCTATCATATTGACTAAACAGGCACGACAATCATTGTTTTAAGGTTATGGGACTTTGGAGTCTACAAAGTGAAAAATAAATGATTGACTGTGTGCTGTTATTGTCAACGGGTGGCGCTATTTCACCACATCCCAAGTGTTCAGAAAATAACGTCAAACCGTGATTGATCTTATGTTCCCCTCCTGTCGGATGGATCTAAACTGAACAATCAATCATTCAGCTTCGCACATACATCTTTCTCATTGATCGTAAATCTGGCTGCTTTGGAGCATTGTGCGGTGTGATGTTTTTAATCAGGAGACGATGCAGTTCTCAATAATGGTGAAAATAACAGTCATGGCAATAAGGTACAAATTATTTTGGGTAAAGTTTTGAAAGCACTCGTGCCTCTGTGGGAGAGTAAACGTTATAATGAAGGTTGTCATTTAATTAAATCGATGGAGTTATCGATTTGTCTGGAATCTCACTGCCATTGTTCAATAAAAATAAAATTGATTTGTTGGTAACAGCTTTGATTATTGTCACAAATAATTCGATCTATTATTTTCAGAAATAATAAAAAAATAAAAATAAAGCTAAGGAAGTTGTGAGAGAGACGAGTCATATGCCAACCTTTTAAATGAGCCTTCATGGAATAAGAAACAGGGTATAATTTCAAAGTTTGCAGATGACACGAAGCTCAGAAATGTAGTAAACAATGTGGAGGAGAGTAACAGACTGGTGAAATGGACAGGTACATGGCAGACGAAATTTAACACAGAGAAGTGTGAAGTGATGCATTTTGGTAGGAAGAATGAGATGAGGCAAAATAAACTAAATGGTACAATTTTAAAGGGGGTGCAAGAACAGAGGGACCTGGGGGTGCACATACACAAATCTTTGAAGGTGGCAGGACAAGTTGAGAAGGCTGTTAAAAAAGTATACGGGATCTTGGGCTTTATTAATAGAGGCATAGAATACAAAAGCAAGAAAGCTTTGCTAAACCTTTATAAAACACTGGTTAGGCCTCAGCTGGAGTATTGTATTCAGTTCTGGGCACCACACTTTAGGAAGGATGTCAAGACCTTAGAGAAGGTGCAGAAGAGATTTACTAGAATGGGGACAGGGATGATGGACTTCAGTTATGTGGGGAGACTGGAGAAGCTGGGGTTGTTCTCCTTCGAACAGAGAAGGTTAAGGGGAGATTTGTTCAAAAGGGGATAGGTGTTCAAAATCATGAATGGTTTTGACACAGTAAATAAGGAGAAACTGTTTCCAGTGACAGAAGGGTCGGTAACCAGAGGTCACCGATTTAAGGTGATCGACAGAAGAGCCAGAGGTGACATGAGGAAACTTTTTTTACGCAGTGAGTTGTAATGATCTGGAATGCACTGCCTGAAAGGGTGGTGGAAGCAGATTCAATAGTAACTTTCAAAAGGGAATTAGATAAATACTTGAAGGGAAAAAAATTACAGGGCTATGGGGAAAAAGCAGGGGAACGGGACTAATTGGATATCTCTTTCAAAGGGCTGCCACAGGCATGATGGGCTGAATTGCCCACTCCTGTGCTGTACCTACTATGAATTCAATTAAACCCCTATTGTATCACAAAACTAGAGGTCGTATATCCAATCTATTGTGTGATTCTCTGAAAGCAGAACATTTCATTATTTACCTTGAACTCTCCATAAACCTAATAAATTTAATAAATCTAAAATCTTTATGATAGAACCATCATCACCTTCCAATTTACTTCGTTTCTCCCCTGAAGTCAATGACTCAAATTGGGATTCCACAGGCATCGGGAGGAGCTCTCCGGTACCGTATCATTGGTTCTTTGTAAACCGACCCTACGTCTGCCGACAGGCTTTCTGACTGTAGGAGGCAGTGCAGCCCAAGTCCTGGCCTGACATCTATTTTCCTGCAAAGATCTTTGGAAAGGGATCGGGGAGCAGGGACCTCGAACGGCTTATCCCAAGGACGCTTACCCAGATTGCCCATTTCATTGTTGCTGCTCCGGGCGTGATCAGCTAACTCACCAACTTCTCGGTATTTGTAACTCAGTATCATACCCTAAGCTGCATTTACCCACTGAAGCAATGGACCGTCTCCCCCACCCATAATGTTCTGTAGAATCTTGTGAAGGAATCCATGAAGACATGAAAATTATTTTCACTCTTTAGGACCACAGCAGTAAAACGAAAAATATAAGTTAAATTGCAACTTGTCCTACTCCGTTCAAATATTTCCATGAACCAAAGCATGTCATGGGTCCAGTTCTGACGAAAGGTTAACCTGAAACGTTAACCTGACCTGAAACGTTAACTCTGTTTCTTTCTGCACAGATGCTGCCTGACTTGCTGAGCTTCTCCTGCATTTTCCGTTTTTATTTCATGGGTCCTGGAGATTTTTCAAATCTTATTTTATATTAATAGTGTTGAAACGTTATTGCGGTTTTCAGGTACTCAAATGGTTAACTGCTTTATCTCTCTTCAGGGAAGAGTAGTTGCGACTCACTGAGCTGACTGCGATAACTTCCTAGATCTGATCCATTGTCGCTCCTCCCCACTCCGATGACTGGATGGTTCGCTCCAGTGTATATTTACATCTCTCTGCCTCGGACCGTATGAACTCACACGAGTCAGTGTCAGAAAAATGAGAAGTACAAAAGGTCCGAAAGCAGCAAGCGATCGCCCACAGCAGCCCGTCCAGTACACGAACGGGAATGGAAAGGATCGGGGGGCGTTGATTCCCCGATCGCCATAACATTTTTTTTAAAAAAAGGTATCTATATCAGAGATGCTACCTTGGAAGAAAAATAAATTTGACTTAATCGAGAAGAAGCAGCCGAAGCAGCTCGGCTACTCGGTGACTTTGAACTGTAACACTATCACTTCCTTCGCCCGTGCTTGCCCAGACGTGGTGGCAGAAAGTGCCCTCAACCGAGTCTGCAGCATGTTCAAGTCCAAGAGGAGGAAGATCAGAATCACCGGCGAAGATCCCACCTATACCGTCTTGTACCTCGGCAATGCCACCACCATCCAGTCCAAAGGAGAAGGCTGCGCCGATGTGGCAGTGACCAAAATCTGGTCCAAGAGCGAGCAAGGTAAAAACGGGACGAAGATGAAACTGACCATCAGCTCTCAGGGAATCCGAATGGTTCATGTGGACGGGAAGGCGAAGAGACCGGGACATCTTTACCTTTTGCACAGGATCACTTACTGCGTGGCAGACCTCAAATCTCCTAAAATCTTCGCCTGGATCTACAGGCACGAACTGAAGCACAAGGCGGTGATGCTGAGATGCCACGCCGTCCTGGTCTCCAAACCCGAGAAGGCGAAGGCGATGGCTCTGCTCCTCTACCAGACCTCCAGCAACGCCTTGGCGGAGTTTAAAAGGCTGAAAAGGAGGGACGACGCCAGGCACCAGCAGCAGAAACTGATCGGGGAGCAGACTATCCCCCTCGTCCCACTGAGGAAGCTGATGAACGGCCAGTGCAGCTACAAGCCTCCGGTGGAAAGGAGCAGGAGCGCTCCGAAGTTGGGCTCCATCACCGAGGACCTGGTCGGAGAAGAAGAGGAGGAAAAAGCCTTGGTGGAGATTAGCCTGGAGTGCGAGGACATCTTGGACACTGCAGACCCCTCGTACAGTAACGAACGGCAGGACCTTTCCGAGATGATCAGTGATCTGGGGGAACTGACGATAGGTAATGATGTTCAGTTACTGAGGGCTGATCTGAGAGTCACCAGGTTACTCTCTGGGGAAAGTACCAGCAGTGAGTCCTCCTTGGGGAGCGGTGCCAGCGACCAGGAGCCAGTTGCAGCTACGGACGGAAGTGAAGACGGCGACTTGCAAGAAATTGGATAATTGTTTCAAGTTTTCTTTGCAATCGGCCTCCCATCACACCTCCCGCACTATGCGAACTGTCGGTGTAACTTTTCCCCCCGTACCTCACCATTACAGTATCTTTAAGATGGTAAAAAGAGGAAGAATAACTACGTGCAATTAAGGAAAAATACATGCACAAAATAGACTTTTAAAAGGGCAAAATCCGGCTTACACTTTTGTGTCAACTTTATTCGTTCTCTTAATAAGTAAGTGGAAGATTTAACATTTAGAAATGCAAGTTGCGATTCGTACGAGCCGGTTCAGTCCCTGTTTACAATAAACTTCCTATGGAAGTGGCGACAGTGACGGTTGTCGTCTGGGACACGCTTGGAACTGCTCCTGTCGGCAATGTGACCCCTCCCCCCAAAGTACAAGTGCATATTTTAGAAGGATGGGAAGCAAAGCCTCACTAGTGACTCAGTAATGTCATTAGCACGCGGAAATAGAAGTAGATGGGCCACCATTATGAAAAGTCCAGCTCAGCCTGGGCAGAGTAAATGGCGGACCTTGGCTGTACAAGGCAAAACTATAAAGTTATGGCAATTAAATCAACACTCTTCTAAGCATCCACACTCGTGAATGTAATAATGTGGGTCAGATCTGTTGGATCATGCTTCACATTTGAAAACACAATTCTCAACCCTCGGTCTCTTCTGCCTGTGCACTAAATTCACGGTTTAAAAGAATTACTCCTGTCTATGAAAGAGTGTTTGGCTACATCCTTCATTTGTTTACAAAATACAGAGCAACACCATAAATGCTTTTGTGTCACTTGTGTACGACATGATCATAATCAAAATTATACAGCACCCCTTCCCCACCCACCCCCCAGAAAATAAGGCTTGTTAACACCTTCATGCAGACAACGCCCCTTTAAAACAATGGGGGCAAAATTGAACCTACTTTATCCCGTTTCTCAAATCCAATTTTATGGGACAATGTCTCATGACCAAGGTCACCTGAAATATGTCCGACATCATATTGACTCAGGCAATATTCAGGTGTCCCTAGTGGCCGCCTTCAACGGGCGTTATCTCCTTGCATATACTAATTAGTGGCTTAACGTTTGTTTAGAGACCCTGCTCTGAAATTGGTCAAAAACTAGGCGGAGCTTGTGCTGCAGAACTCCAGTAGCCTAACTCGCGATCCTTAAAGGGACCGCTGGAGGCCACCGAATTCAAGACAAGTAAACTTTTTTTCCCCACTTACCTTAATGTGGAGACATGAGCGCAATTTGTGGCTCCACAGCACTTTCGCGGGCTGCTGCCCTTCCTTGTTGCCTTCCCCCTCTCCCCCCCAGATCTCCCCGAGGGCCGCTCCCAGTGTTCGAGTCGGCCAATCTTGCTCTGGCCGGACTGGAAAGCTGCACCAGGATCGCCCACAGCTCACCAGTTTTGTGGGACCATGACGGGCTCGTGTTGCAATCATGCTGCGTGTTCCGGGCGCTAACCAATTTCTCCACCAAAGAATCTATTTGATCCATTATAATAGCAATTTCCAGTGTTCTGCCACTTTGTTATTTTCATTCACCATGGCCTCATTTGTTGAAGAAAATTTGAATTATTTTCCATCAGTTCCGTTTTTGAAGTTTGTTTCTCTCCTTATTCAATTCTTCAACCTTTCGTGTCCTTGATCCGGCACGGACACGATGGGCCAAATGGCTTCCTTCTGTGCCGTGACTTTCTATGATTCTATGTTGTTTTGCTCTTTTTTTAAATACTGGTGATTATTTTCTCATATTCTCTTTCATGTCCTTGTCTTTCATCTATTTTCCCTTAAGTGCTGTTTGGAAGAACAGCAGTCAGTTTCCGGCTCGTATTTTCAAAATCTCAAGCTTCCCTCAGGTACACACTGAAGTTATGTGTTAAGAAGCATATTCCCCGCAGTTCTCATTTGGAAACAGTATATTTGAGACTACTGGCGAGTCCCAACAAATGGTATATATTTGATTTAAAATGAGAAATCTGAAATACGTTGCAAGGTATTTGGTGTAAAATGCACTTTTAGTAGACTATACAATATGTCCGTACACATTAAATACTCTTACCCGATCCATCTTCTTTGATTCAAGAAATCCAGAATAAAGTTTAAAATCAAAAGGTAAGCCACATAATGACTTTTGAAAAAATAATCTTTCTGGTATCTTATACAGAATGAGTATGAACAATCATAAATCTATGAGACAGTCTATATTACAGTATCACAACCTGAACATAAAGGTCAACACTGTGAAAGATAGCTGCGGCACTATCAGGAATTTTTTTGCCATTCAGATTAATGGCTCCATAGAATGATTTCAGTGTTCAAAGATATCTGATTAAAACACAAAATTCTTGCTACATTAGGTACATTATTGTGGACAGATGGAGTTCAGATGAGCTTGGGAGTTACAGCCGAGGCTACTAAAAAAGGTAGCGTCTCCTTAACAGACCATGGGGGTAATTTTGACTTTGTGCGATAGTGTAAAACGGCCGATATTGAATCAGCTGTCAAATTCTTGAATTTCCATTCAAGAAAATTCATTTTCATGTCAGTGGAAATAAAAATCGCACAAAGTCAAAACTATCCCCTTTAACTTTATCGCAGTGTGATGAGGGAAAGAAAAACAATCTGTAGTACATTGGAATTGTTATCTGACTTGACTGAATAGATTCTCATCAATGTATAGAATGGATTCCTTACATTTGTCTTTTCTCATTATGGAATGGATGCAATTTCTTACATTCAGTCAAATACCATGGTTATTTGTCCTAAATTAAGTATTTGTTTACAATCTTTTGATTGATTCACATAATTTATTCTTGCCTGTTACACTCTGTGGTTTGTATATTGCACTGTTGTGACTTCTTAACCAGTGTTTTATTGTCTGTAAATAGTTTTGTCATCGGATATTATATCATTTCTTTGCTGTGCAAAAGAAAGATGCAGCAAGCATTGGATGTCCTAACTGTGTTGTATATACTAAATGTAAATCTGTACAAGATAGATGTTATTTTTTAAATATTTGCTGAAGTGTCCATCATTTTTTGTTGGCACAAACTGAAACAATAAAGTCAATGTAAAAATGTCTTGTACTGTAGTTTTATGTATGGTATCAGTGTGCATGATTGTATCAAGATGTATGAATAATAACAGCAACATGCACTATTCTGTTGTAAAATAGGAAATAGGTTTTCAAACTAAGTTTCATAAGCTTACATATGCACCCCATGGTTATTTCTCGTGGACTTATTTTAATCCTGTCCCGCTTCCAGGCTATGGGCCCAAAACACCCTTTGATCATAAAAACTGGTGTACAGTTAAAACAGCTGGGAAGAGTAGCAACATACACATGAAAGTGATTTCCAACATCCCAGTGTTTTTAGTGATGATTAGTTTTGATGTTGGCAATACCAGATTGTATTAAGGTTAAATTGTCTGCAGTCAATTTATATACGAGAATAATTGAATCCTGTCTGAAAAACATATATATCATGGATGTGATATGGTGCACAAGCAAGTGATGTAGCTTCACAAAAGGGGATATTGTACTTACGGAGACTAAAAACAATGTAGTACAGATCAACAGCAAGCAAATTGAACTTGTTTCATAACACTCCAAGTGGTGATCAGTATGTTTTTAATTATTTTAATCGATATTGGAATAATTTTACTTGATATATTTTGATGAAAATTCAAGTTGAATTGAAAATCACAGCTTCAGACTTTTTGAAACCTTCTTCGCAAAACATGGCTGCTTACATCAACTCAGTTAAATGTAGCTTTTCATGACTCAGCTCCAACCTCAGTACAGCACTCAGAATATACTGTCAGTTGGATCACCAGTCAAAAGTGATATCCAGGCATGCCTAAATTAACTTACATGTGACCTAAAGAAGTCTGGAAAATAATTAGGATTAAAGATAATAATTAGTTTCTTCTGTCATGTGGCAGTAACAGATGGTACTTCAAACACAACAATTTAGTTCTGAGAAAATGTGTCTTCAGTGTTTTTCTAAGCATTTTAAGTGTTTTAGTTGTATAGCAATCATTGTTTCAATCCACAAACTATTGGAATTTAACTGGTGATATAGTTAGGCCCACCTGCATTGGCCACTAACACTCCATAGGCGGTGTAGATCTAAGAATCCCTAATGAGGCAAAGGAAAGTGGTGGTAGGTGTGTGCCTAATCTCTTCATTTCTGCAGTAGTTTAGTGGTTATATATGTGATCTCTCTGATCTTCACAACGAAGTGTGCCAGTCTGGCTGTTTTCTGCCTCTTTTGACCTTTCAGTGGAATAACATCACCCTCCCCAAGAACAAAGCAAACTCGAAACATGGGATCTAACATGATGGGCTAAATCTGATTAATTCCCATCCAAATACAAAAATGTTTTATTCTACTGCATCATGATTTTGAGTTTCAAAACTTATTCATTTTTTTTGTGGAAAAAAATGATTGGCTAACCTTCTACATTAAAAAGATTTTTCTGTAGTCATCTTATTTTTGTTGAACAGATAAAACCACCCTGGCCTCCTGCTGCCTCTGCTAGGATCGAGATGAACTCACCGGAGCAATTTCCCGCCGGAAACCTGCCTCAAATTAAAATCTGCCCCATTATTTCTGCTCTCCCCCTCCCTCCCCCCTCCAAAATGCACATTCTTTCTTCAATGTTTCTCTTTGTGCTATTTGGCAGAATTGATTCTCTGCAGCTTTTAGTATAAACAAAGGAAATGGCATTTGCAAAGTGAAATTAAGTATAGGCAACTTCACTTGAGAGAATTATATTTAGCTATAAAACTGGGGCACGAATCTAAACATTTTAAAAATGTATATTGAACAGACATTTCTGAACAAATTTAAAAATAGGAAACTTTAGGTTTTCACAACTCGAAGAACGATTCATTATTTCCAAATAAAGAAACGGTGGTCAATTTTCACTTTCATTACCTTGAATTTTAACTTTACTTTTCTTTTGTAAACATTTGATAAGCATTAGATTCTCATTGTTTAAGCACAGTAAAGACACTGTAGATTAGTCCTGGGGAAGTTATAACATTCCACTGAGGCTTGATTTGTTTTTTGTTCATGACCATCAAGTAATTTGACCTTGAGAACATTTGCTTCATATACAGATGTTTCCCATTCAGTCTAGATAAATTCCTGTTAATTGCAAGCTGTTTGCTTTAAATATTGCAGTGCACATCAGCAACCAAAAGTGACATGACATCCTTTTATTCTCCACTCCACACCATTGATCACTGATATCAATACCGTTAATTCCTCTTAAAAGCAGGCAGAATTTTCCAATCAAGAGTGCTTACAGCTTTAAATTGCTCCTACTAGGAATTCAGCTTCCTAATTATTCCTAAACACAGAATAAAAAGACAAGTTCACTTGCTTTTAGAGAGAATTTTGGTATCAGTGCTCCTTTTAAAAAATTAAAGTTAAACAGAATTATATTGACTTTCAAGATTGTGTTCACTAATTTTGTGAGATTTTTAAAATAGTAGGTTCTGATGCTATCACCAGGAAAACTGAATATAAGAAATCACTAAGTCCAACAGCATGAGAGAGCTGAATTAACATTTACAGATACAATTGTTAATCCAAAGTACTTCCACAATCTAACCATTTCAACTGTTTCAGCTCCCTTGCACTATTGGGATTTGGAACTTCTCCTGCTCAGTTCCCTTGATGGTTTCATTAGTTGTCAGTGTTTGAATAAATATATTCACAAAACAATAGATATAAACCAGAATAAATGAGGATTTTGAAAACTAATCAAATTCACTTTAACTGGGATTTTTAGATGGGAGTATGGATTATTTACATAATATCTACTGTAAAAAGTTACATCACAATGGCAAAAATAAATAAGTAAAGAAATGGCTTTTAGAAGAATGACAACATCACTGATACATTCACAGGACTGTGCTGCAATCTTCCAGTGAAGTACTACTGAAGGTGCCCACTTCTGTTTTTTCTCCTGGAATGCTACCAAACATATTCTAACTGTCGTATCTATATTTATAAAAAGCATTCTCCATATGAACTCGCCAACCAAACTAGGCTGATGGTTCTAGTATGGTTTACCAATTGTCATAATGCAGTTATTTTTGCTGCAATTAGTTTTCAAGTTAAATTTAATAATAGAAAACCAATAGAGTACAGAATTCATTTTGTTGTTTGGTTGTTTGCTTTCCTTGGACAGATTTTGTGAAGGTGTCTTGTCTTTGGTTTGTGATGAAAGCAGCTTATTTCTCATTATGGCTCCACTTAACCTATTCTAGAAATAACCCAGGGTCGCAAGACTGTGAATGAAATTTATGTCAGCATCAATTCAAGGGTAAAGTCTGGTGTTGCTGTTTATATTCATTCTGACACTGAAGCAGCAAGGAACATTACTAACCCACATATAAATGATTTGCACCTTTCACACAATTGTTGAAAGATGCACTGGGAGGAATAGAAATTGTGTGTATCCAGAAAAAGAATGGTAATTTCTCTTTGCCCAGTAAAATTGTTGATACATTTTTTAAAAACTGCACATCCTTGCCCTGTTAGCCATAGACATCAGCTTGTAACATTATGGGGTGGGGGGGAGGTGTATAAAATGGCATTGTAGCCAGGCTATCATTTTATAATCCTTCAAATTGTAATATATGACATGAAGTAACTCTCAATTAATTAGAGCAATAATAAATGGTCATGGACTTGAACACAAGCAAATTCCTGGCCTTATCCTTAACTGCAATCCATTAAAATGGGGACAACCAGTCTTCCACCCCCTACCCCACCCAATCAATGTAGGTTGAGCCACTATGAACAACCTCATGTTCTCACTGAGGTGAAGTCAACAGGAAATCAAAATCTGGTCCCTGTTTCTGGGCTAATACCAATGACAGGATAACATTAATAACACTCCTATATAGCTCAGGCACCACATTGCAGGAACATATATCAAAGCACACATGATTTTAGAGATTCACTAAGTTATTATAGGCTAAAATAACACCATCACTGATACTGTGGACAACTGCAACACACCCAAGTATAACTACCATTTACCACTCTTAAATTTACACTACCTGTGCCCTTCAATCATGGATACCATGAAAACAGTGTATGAATAATGTGCTGTAACTCAACTATTAATTAAAAACAATGTTGAGCTAACTGATTCAGAATCACAGATACAAGAAATAGTTTTACCATAGCGTAATACTGTCGAAATAAAACCTAAAAAAATTCACCAAATGACTTACTAATCAAAATAATCTACCTTTTACCTTTAAAAATTCCGTTCTGAAAACACCTTAGAACAGAACCTGCTTCAATCGAATTCTAACAGCCAAGCCACATCATTGGTCATTTATTACATCAAAGGAAAGCTGCAAAAAAAACCCTCACAAAATATTATCATGCTGTTTAGTAACGAGTTGGAGCTGCTGGGTTTGCTCAGTGAATATAACCTTGTCATTTTTTTAGCTGGTGACAACCACATGTTACAGTGCAAATTCAGCAACTCCAATGTATGTTGCTTAAATCAGCAAATTAGCCTGTGGTAGCACTGCAAAGATTGTAATTCAGTACTGGGGAAAGTGGGGGGCGGGGGGCTACAGTTCATAGTGCAAAACTGTGCTGATTTTGCTTGGTACATTTCCTTTAATTTATTACAATGTTACTTTCATGGTGTCAGTTCTGTAAAGTACGGTAAATAAAAAAGCTCTTTTCATGGTCATTAGCTTTAACCCTCTGAGTGGGTCTGGACCGAACAGTTAAGGCACTGCTCCAGCACTGGTGCCACAGCATTAAAATTGGGCCTTGTGCATTCTATTGTTTTGACTGGTTAATAACATGTTTTTAATACATAAATTTACTTTTTAACAGTTCTTCAAGAAAACAGCTTACAGTTGATGTTTCGTTAACCTGCCTGAAACTTTGGTTGATAGCAGTTCCACAGATCAAATGTTCCGAGCAGGTCTTTACCAGTCCTGACTAGAATTTTGATTAGGGTAAAAGGATGTTTTTGTCAATAACTTTAGAGCTGAAATCCAGAAATGACAGCTTATTAAACAAAACAGGCTGAACTCACGATCTGCTGCAGCCTTTACTGTAATGATGTTTCAAACATCTCATAGGTGCAATCTGCAGCTGTGTAGAAGAATTTATTTTTGAATAGTGCTGATCCAATCTTGTCACTATAGTAACAGCTTATCCTCTTCCAATCTGTTACCATCATTGTACTATCTTTCACCTTTTTGATGGGATACTGATGCCCTTTAAAAGAGATATCTGATAGATATTTTAACTTATGTTACATTACACTCATAAATATCATAACCTGGCAGAACTAATTCCTCCTTAAAGGGCATCAGGATTCCTTTTGGAAAGTACATTTTTTGCCCCTCCTTTTTGTCAGTAATTTTCTCCCCTCTCCTCCCTTCTTGAAGGTGTTGACACTTAGCTTGGTACAGTTCGACAGGCATCCAGTAGCGCTCCTGCACATCACCCAAGTGCCCATTTTCAAGTGTAATCCTAGATAATAAGGTTTGGCAGATCATTTAACCATGAAGAGCATCACACCTTTCCTCACCTGGCATCCATGCACTTTCTAGCAGGGGTCACTGGGTAATAACCAGGAGAAGGAACTCTGGCTGTTTTGTTTCCCCCTCTAGTCAAGCATCACAAAGGCAAATTGTGGCCCGACTACTGTCCTGGGTGAGATCAACTAACTATACTATACGAAACAGGAATTGAACCAGGGATCTTCTGGTTCTATCCTTAAACATTACATCAGGCAATGCCCTTACCCACAATGGGCAAGCTACACTAATGATCATTTTACTCAATTTTCTGAGATTATGGGGTAGATTTTCAACTTGTTGCATGGACGTAAAACTGACATTGCAGATTGGCTGCTTGATAAAGAAACGGTCTAATATTCATTTCTATTTTACACCCTGGCAGCAAGTTGAAAATCTATCCTTGTTCTGGCAGTTTGAATGAATTTCACAGAAGAGTAAGGGCTCTTGCATTTTGTACAAATTAAGAAATGTACCAGTAATTTTTTATTTCATTGTCCTAGTTGACTCCCTATTTGCTTTCATAACAGTCTCACAACATCACCCATAGACCTTCAATGTTTTGTTTGCTACATCCCTCAGGTCCTTCTCCTGCTCTGCAACCTTGAGCGGGCAACCCCACATGATGTACACTTGCCAGAAATTACTCCAGCTCTAATGCATCATGCTGCACTTATATATGTTCAGACACACCTGTCACACACGGGACCATTCCCTCAATGTGTCTAGTTCTGCCTGCAGACTAATTACTTTATCTAGGATCCTAACTCTCACAAAGATCTTCATCGGCAAAGTTATACACTGTTCCAGGTGTCAGCCTTAGCTCAGCGGTAGCACTCTTGCCTGAGTCAGAAGGTTGTGGGTTCAAGCCCCACTCCAGAGACTTGAGCACATAATCCAGACTGACACCTCAGTGCAGTATGGAAGAAGTGCTGCACTGTTGGAGGTGGCATCTTTTGGATGAGATGTTAAACTGAGACCCCATCTGTCCTCTCAGATGGACGTATAAGATCCAATGGCACTATTCGAAGAAGAGCAGGAGCGTTCTTCTGGTGTCCTGATCAATATTTATCCTTCAACCAATATTATCTGGTCATGTATCTCATTGTTGTATGTGGGACCTTGTTGTGTGCAAATTGGCTGCTGGGTTTCCCTACATTACAACAGCAACTACACTTCAAAAGTACTTCATTGGCTGTGAAGCACTTTAAAATGTCATGATGTTGTGAAGGGCACTATGTAAATGAAAGACCTTTCCTTTGTTCTCCCAGTGCCTTCTTCCAGATCATTAATAAAAATGGTGAAGAGCAACAGACCTAGCACAGATTCCTGGGGAACTCCACTAGTGACCAGCCCCCATGTAGAGCTGTTACCATTAACAACTATCTTCTCTCTATGCTAATGATGGAGATGGAGGAGTAGTAGTAGTTGTGTCTGACAAGTATATGCTAAAGAACCAGATGAATCCTTAACACGCTCACTAGGAACCATCTGGTACACCTCCCCTTTAAGAGGTGCTAGCTGCTTTTAAGTGTCATCAGAGTCCGGCCCCTCAAACAGGCGTGCAGCTAATGAATAGCGTGGGTAGCGCTAGCTGCATGTTAGACTCATGATAATAAGCAGGCAGCACGAATATTGCGTGCTTCCTGGGACATTAACGGGTGCGTGCAGTGCCTGGCCCGCCCTCTGCCTGCCCATTTTTGGGCACGATCGAATTTCTAGACCACAATAATTACCGGACTTCCATCATGCACCAACATTGTAACCTCTTCAAAAAATGTGATTAAGTTGGTGAGACAGGACCTCCTTGTCCAGAAGTTATGCTGGGATTTCTTAATCACTTCTTTCCAGATGATCAAAGAATGCATCTCTAATAATACCTTCTGGGGACTTCACTATAACTGAAGTTAAATTAATGGACCTGCAGTTTCCTGGCTGTGACTTAATGCTCTTTTTAAATATAATGTCAGATGGGCCTCTCTCTAGTCCATTGGAATAATCCCAGACTTCAGCGAGCTGTTAAATATATGAGCCAGTGGCTTGCATAATACAGCTCTCATTACTTTCAGCACCCTGGGGTAAATACCCATCAGTGCCAGCAGCTTGATTTGATTCAACAGCTCTCGTTCTAGCAAGGACTATTTCTGCAGCTATGTTCTATTTTAACATCACATCTATGTTACAGCATTGATACCTTAGCATCATTGTCAGTACTGACGCTTGGTAATCATTTAAAACCTCAGCCATATCTTGGGACTCCACCCAAATCTGCCCTGAAGAATCCCTCATTAATCCTATGCAGCCCTTGATGGCTCTCTGTCTCTTAATGGAGCTAAAAAGGGCCTTGCTATCACTGCCATACATATCCACGTTCCTTTTCTCCATTGCTGTTTTGGCCAATCTGATAGATTCTTAGTTGTTCTCAACTGAATCCGATACCTATTCTTTTGAGAGTTGTTTACCTTGTATTTGATAAAACATTTCTGATTTAGTTTAATTTGTCTTTGGACATCATTTATCCATTTTGCTTTTGTTTCACCATGGAGTAATTTTTTCATCTTTACCATCTGAGCAGACATACTTGGCTTCTTTATGCATAAGACTGGTTTTAAAATTCTTCATTTTTCATCAATCCTGCAATGATCTCTGCTTAGTAGGACCCCCGAGTCAAACTCAACTCAAATCCTCTGTCATTTTTGTAAACTTATTCCTCTTACATGTAAAATTACATAGTATGGATAGCACAGAAACAGGCCATTCGGACCAACAGGTCCATGCCAGTTTTTATGCTCCACACGAGCCTCCCTCCTCCCTATTTCATTTAACCCTATCAACATATCTTTTCATTCCTTTCTTCTGCATGTGGTTTATCTAGCTTCCCCTTAAATACATCTATGCTAGTCACCTCAATTACTCCTCATGGTAGCAAGTTCCACATTCTAACCACTCTCTGGGTAAAGAAGTTTCTCCTGAATTCCCTGTTCGATTTATTAGTGACTATTTTATATTTATGGCCCCTAGTTCTGGTCTCTCCCGCAAGTGGAAACATCTTCTCTACGTCTACCCTATCAAACCCTTTCATAATCTTAAAGGCTTCTATCAGGTCACCCCTCAATCTTAACTTTTCTAGAGAAAAGAGCCCCAGCTTGCTCAATCTTCCTTAATAGGTATAACCTCTCAGTTCTGGTATCATCAGAGTAAATCTTTTTTGCACCTTCTCCAGTGCCTCCATATCCTTTTTATAATATGGAGACCAGAACAGTTCACAGTACTCCAAGCGTGTTCTAACCAAGGTTCTATACAAGTTTAACATAACGTCTCTGTTTTTCAATTCTCTCTCTAGAAATGAACCCTTGTGCTTTGTTTGCTTTTTTTTAAAAAATGGCCTTATCAACCTGCGTCGCTACTTTTAATGATTTGTGTATCTGTGTCCACAGATCCCTCTGCTCCTCTACCCCATTTAGACTCTTATTATCCAAGCAGTATGTGGCCCCCTTATTCTTCCTATGAAAATGTACTACCTCAAACTTATCTATATTAACATTCATTTGACAATTACACACCCTTTCTGCAAGTTTATTAATGCCTTCCTATATTTTGTCGCAGTCCTCCTCGGTATTAACTATACCCTCCAATTTGGTGTTGTCCGCAGATTTTGAAATTGTACTTCTGATTCCCGAGTCCGAATCATTTATGTAAACAGTGAACAACAGTGATCCCAGCACCGATCTTTGTAGAACACCATTTCCCACCTTTTGCCAGTCTGAGTAACTACCTTTAACCCCTACTCTGTTTTCTGTTTTGTAGCCAGCTTGCTATCCATTCTGTTCCTTGTCCCCTGATTCCACATGCTCTCACCTTAGTTATGAGCCTACTATACGGTACCTTATCAAAATGCCTTTTGAAAATCCAAATATATTAATTACATCTACTACATTACCCTTGTCTACCCTTTCTGTTACCTCTTCAGTAAATTCAATAAGGTTGGTCAAGCATCACCTTCCCTTTTGAAATCTGTGCTGTCTATTCTTTATTATATTTTCGGTTTCTAGATGTTTTTCTATTACATCTTTGAGTAAGGATTCCATTATCTTTCCTACCACCGACGTTAAGCTAATTGGTCTATAGCTCCCTGGACTGGTTCTATCTCTCTTTTTATATATAGGAATCACATTAGCTGTCCGCCAGTCCACTGGCACTATTCCCTTTTCTATTGAATTTTTATGTGTATGTAATAGTACCTCTGCTTTCTCTTCCCTAACTTCTTTTAATATGCATGGATGCAATCCATCTGGAACAGGGGTTTTATCCTCTCTAAGTTTGATGAGTTTGTCAATTATCTCCACCCTTTCTATCTTAAATGTCTTTATATCTTTTTTGATCCTTTCATCTAATGTTATGCCCACGACGTTAGTCTCCCTGGTAAATACTGAGGCAAAGTAATTATTTAATATTTCTACCATTTCGCTGTCATTACCTGTGAGTTTATTATGTGTCTCCCTTAGTAGCCCTATCCCTATCCTGATTTTTCTTTTGTTATTTCTTTTTATATTCCTTGATAATTTAATTTCATAGTTTCTCTTTGCCTCCTAATTGCTTTTTAAATTTCTTTCCTAACCTTCTCGTATTCCCTTTTGTCATCCTCTCCTTTGTTGTTTATGTACTTAGTGTATGTGTTTTTTTTCAGTTTCAATTTTGCCCTCATTTCTTTATTCATCCATGATATATCACTAATGGCTAGTTTGTTCTTGCTTTTTAGTGGGATATATTTCTCCTGGACTCTATTGATCACCGTTTTAAATGTTTCCCACTGCTGTTCTATTTCTTTGTTTATCAGTAAATTTTTCCACTTTATTTTCCTGAGTTACATTATCATCCCCTGACAATTTTTTCCAATTTATTGCTTTGGTCTTTGTTTTACTTATGTCCTTCTCAATCTTTATCTTAAATTGTATTATGTTGTGATCGCTATTGCCTAGATATTCCCCCACACATATTTCTCTTATCTGTTCTGGTTCATTCCCATTGCTGGACCTAGCAGTGCTTCCTCTCTTGTTGGGCTTTTTACATAATGGATAAGAAAAAAGTCCTGCACACATTGTATAAACTCTATTCCCTGTACCCCTTTGCCTATCTCTTATTGCCAGATTATTTGGGGATAGTTAAAATCTCCCATGATTATTATTTTTTGTCATTTACTTATTTCGCGTATTTGCTTACATAGTTCTTCCTCCACCTCCTTACCACTATTAGGTGGTCTGTAGTATACCCCTATTAGCGTGATTGATCCCTTCTTATCTTATTTCAATCCATATGGATTCTGTTTCTATCCTTCTGTTACTTATGTTCCTTTTTTTCCTGCCATTATGTTTTCTCTAATTAGTACAGCTACTCCACCACCTCCCCCCCACTTCCTCCTTCCCGGTCCTTTTTGATTATGTTATAACCTGCAATATTTGGTTGCCAGTCCTGTTCCTTATGTACCCATGTTTCAGTTATTCCTAGTACATCTGGTTCCTCGCTACGGATTATTGCCTCCAGTTCCTCCGTTTTATTTTGGACACTGTGTACATTGCTGTACAGGCAGTTTAGTTCATCCTTAATAGTTCCTTTTACTTTATTTTATCATTCCTTTTATACTTCTGTTTTATAACTGTATTTGTTCCTTGACCATTTATATTATCTGCATTCCTTAGCCTGATCTGACCTTTACACTCATCTCCTGTTTCTTTTATATTTAAGCTTTTGTTATTGCTACCAGATTCCTCCCCCCATTTTGCTAGTTTAAAGCCTTATGCACCGCCCTATTTATTCTTTCCACTATGACTCTGGTCCCACTCCAGTTCAGGTGGAGCCCATCCCAGTGGTACAGCTCCTTCCTGTCCCAGTACTGGTGTCAGTGTCCCATGAAATGGAATCACTCATTCAGCCATACAATCACCTTTCTGATCTGCCTTTCCTTATGCCAATTAGCCCGTGGCTTGGGTAGTAATCCTGAAATTACCACCCGTGAGGTCCTGCTTTTTAATTTAGTTCCTAGCTTCTGATATTCCCTTAGCAGGACCTCCTCCTTGTTCTTACTTATGTCATTGGTGCTGACATGGACCACAACAACCGGACCTTCCCCCTCCGTTCCAAGTTCTCTCAAGTTGCTCAGAGATGTCCTTTACCCTTGCACCAGATGGGTAACATACTCTCTCGATCGCCACTGCAGAAGACACTATCTATCCCCCTGATTATAGAATCCCCTATGACTAAAACCATTCTATTCTGATCCTCCCCACCTTAGACTGCCTAATGCTCCATGGTGCCATGGTTAGCATTCTGGGCATCCTCCATGCAGCCTTCATCCTTATCCTCACAGGTATCAAGTACCTCGTACCTGTTGGATAGGACCTGTGTCTGCAGGACCTCCTTCTCTACTTCCCCCTCCCTCATGTGTCAGAGTGTCTCTAAGTTGCACTCCAGCTCAAAGACTCAGAGCTGGAATGTCTCAAGCCAAAGATATTTACTGCAGATTTGGTAATCTGGGACAGTCTCACTGTCCACAAATGCCCACATATTACAGTCCCGAAACACAGCCTGTACTGCCATTTCTAGTTTGTATTTATTTAATCAGTAGTTTATTTCTAGGACTAATAGAATCACTTGAGATCTAGATTATATTTAGTAAATTGTTATAGCTTGATTTCAAAAAAATTAGTAATTACTTATTTAAAAAAAGACTTATGTATTTTTTATTTGTTTTAAAAGTTGATAGATTAGTTTATAGTCACTAGGTTTAAATCGCCTCCTTCCCCCTCTGCACCCAATTCCCACCCTCACCAAATTCCCAGTTGAAAGTCATCACTCAGTTAGCAATTCATTCCATTAGTAGTTCACTCTCTGCCTTTACCAACCTCTGTGCTCAAGCTGTGTGCTATAGTCTGGCACTAGCATTAAATTTTCAGCAAAATTCACTTGGCTGCTCAAATTAAATGTAATGATGTTATGGTCACTGTTGTCCAGGTGTTTCCCCATGTGGATGCCCGATTCCATATTGGGGTCACTGCTAAGAATTATATCTGATAAATGAGTTTCCTTGGTATCTTCTATAACATGCTGTATAAGAAAGCAAACATTCATAACATCTACAAATATTTCAGCCTACCCCCTCAATACTTGGTGGACTGCTACTGGACCACTGCATACCTGGAAAATTAAAATTCTCCATAAACATAAACATTATCTGATTTTGTTAATTATCTTAATCAGTGCCTAAAGTGCCTCACCCTAATGAACCCCTTGACTGGATACCAATTATGAATTTTGGACCAATAGCTTGATTCAACTGCACCCAAATTGCTTCATTGATGCCCTGCAGACAAATATATTCTCTTTCATGAACAATTAAGTGCATGTTAACATACAGAACAACATCATCCCCCGTTTGTTCTATTCTGTGTTTTTGGAATCCCTTATATTCCTTTAACTGAAATTCTGCCCCTATCATTAACATCGAGGAGTATCTCTATCTCTGCTAGGGCTGCCCTTTACTAAAAGTCTGGATTTGATTGCTTCCAGCAGGGATTCTTGTAGAGCTGCTCTTCCATAACCACGAGCTGCGTGCCTTTGGCTTTGCTGATCAAAAGAGAGACAAGCCCTTGCTGCAAAGGTAACCAGAGTCAGAGACATATTAGATGGCAGTGGAGCAGGATGGATGTTGCCGGAGATGTTAGCTGCCCAGATGTCCTGGCATTATGTCCATCATACAGCCAAAGCTATCCAGGAACTAAAGTCCACACTCAGCCCTGACTTCATTCGGTGTATCAAGGAGGGTTAAGCACATGGATTGCTTCTGTCCGAGTTCACCCACTTTGGACGGAGTTGCAAGGTCCTGAATCCCCCTCAGGAACCTCCAGATCACAACTTGAGCTTCAGAAATTCCCTCCTTGCCATTCTATTCTGCAGAAAGATTTCCTACTCTCTGCTGTTGCACACACTCTACTTCTTCGCCCTCATCTTTCACCCTGACAGAACAAGCTGCCGACTGGTGGGTCAACGTCTCCAGTTGAAAGTCTTGTATTCAGGGATCTTGCTTGGCATCACTGGGGACTTGGGGCAGAGAGTGCAAAACAGGGCAGTGGCATCAAATGTTTATTTAAGTCATGTCATTGATGTCCTGGCACGTGCCCATTTTACATTCAGAACAAAATTGTATTTTACACTTGTGTGCAATGCCAGACGTTGCAGATCCTTTTCCATTAACTGAAGGGGATTGTCCTCAATTTTATTTCACTTTTCACATCCATACACCTTGGTCTAGAAATTCGGGAGGGCCTATTTTTGGGTGCAGTGAAGTCACCCCGGATATAGAATCATAGAAATGTATGGTACAGAAGGAGGCCATTCAGTCCATTGTGTCTGTGCCAGCCAAAAAAGAGGTTTCCAGCCTAATCACAGCTCTTGGTCCGTAACCTTGTAGGTTACGGGACTTCAAATGCATATCCAAGTACTTTTTAAATGCGATGACGGTTTCTGCCTCTACCACCCTTTCAGGCAGTGAGTTCCATACCCCCCACCCCCCTCTGGGTGAAAAAGATTTCTCCTTAACTCCCCTCTACCAATTACTTTAAATCTATGCCCCCTGGTTATTGACCTCTCTGCTAAGAGAAATAGGTCCTTCCTATCCACTCTATCTAGGCCCCTCATAATTTTATACACTTCAATTAAATCATCCCTCAGCCTCCTCTGTTCCAAAGTAAACAACCCCAGCCGATCCAATCTTTCCTCATAGCTAAAATTCTCCAGTCCGGGCAACATCCTCGTAAATCTCCTCTGCACCTCTCTAGTGCAATCCCACCTTTCCTGTAATGTGGTGACAGGAACTGTATGCAGTACTCTAGCTGTGGCCTAACTAGTGTTTAATACAGTTCTAGCATAACCTCCCTGCTCTTATATTCTATGCCTCGGTTAATAAAGGAAAGTAACCCATATGCCTCCTTAACCACCTTATCTACCTATCCTGCTACTTTCAGGGATCTGTGGACATCCACACCAAGGTCCCTCTGTTCCTCCACACTTGTCAGTTAACTACTATTTATTGTGTATTCCCTTGCCTTGTTTGCCCTCCCCAAATGCATTACCTCACACTTCTCTGGATTGAATCCCATTTGCCACTTTTCTGCCCACCTGACCAGTCCATTGATATCTTCCTGCAGTCTACAGCTTTCTTCCTCACTATCAACCACACGGCCAATTTTTGTATCATCTGCAAACTTCTTAATCATGCCCCCTACATTTAAGTCTAAATCATTGATATATACCTCAAAAAGCATGGAACCTAGTAATGAGCCCTGCGGAACCCCACTGGAAACAGCCTTCCAGTCACAAAAACACCCCTCGACCATTACCCTTTGCTTCCTGCCATTGAGCCAATTTTGGATCCAACTTGCCACTTTCCCTTGGATCCCATGGGTTTTACTTTTCTGACCAGTATGCCATGTGGGACCTTGTCAAAAGCCTTTCCAAAATCCACATAGACTACATCAAATGTGCTACCCTCATTGAATTTTTTAAAGAGGTAACAAGGTGGGTTAATCAAGTTAGTCAGACACGACTCTCCCTTAACAAATCCATGTTGACTGTCCTTGATTAATTCATGCTTTTCTAAATGACGATTAATACTGTCCCTCAGAATTTTTTCCAATAATTTGCCCACCACTGAGATTAGGCTGACTGGCCTGTAATTACTCAGTCTATCCCTTTCTCCCTTTTTAAATAACGGTACAACATTAGCAGTCCTCCTGCCCTCTGGCACCATGCCTGTAGCCAGAGAGGATTGGAAAATCATGGTCAGAGCCTCCGCTATTTCCTCCCTTGCTTCTCTTAACAGCTTGGGATACATTTCATTCAGGCCTGGTGATTTATCTACTTTCAAAGATGCTAAACCCTTAATGCTTCCTCTCTCACTATGTTTATCCCATCCAATATTTCACACTGCTCCTCCTTAACTACAATGTCTGCATCGTCCACCTCTTGTTTGAAGACAGATGCAAAGTATTCATTAAGAACCATACCCACGTCTTCAGCCTCCACACACAGGTTACTTTTTGGGTCTCTAGTAGGCCCTACTCTTTCCTTAGTTATCCTCTTGCTCCTTATGTATTTATAAAACATCTTTGGGTTTTCTATGATTTTATTTGCCAATATTTTATCATGCCCTCTCTTTGCCTTCCTAATTTCCTTTTTAATTTCACTGCTGCACTTTCTTTACTCCTCTTGGCTTTCTGCAGTATTGAGCTCTCGGTATCTGACATAAGCTTCCCTTTTTTGCCTTATCCTACCCTGTATGCTCCTGGACATCCTGGTGCTCTAGATTTGGGAGTCCCACCCTTTTTCTTTGTGGGAACATATTTGCTCTGAACCCTCACTACCTCCTCCTTGAATGCCTCCCACTGCTCTAACACTGATTTTCCTTCAAGTAGCTGTTTCCAGTCCACTTTTGCTAAATCACATCTCAGCTTAGTAAAATTGGCCTTTCCCCAATTGAGAACTTTTACTCCTGGTCTATCTTTGTCCTTTTCCATAACTATGCTAAATCTAACTGAATTGTGATCACTACCACCAAAATGCTCTCCCACTGATACCCCTTCCACCTGCCCAGCTTCATTCCCTAAAACTAAGTCCAGAACTGCTTCTCTCTTGTTGGGGTTGCTATGTACTGGCTAAAAAAGTTCTCCTGAATGTATTTTAAGAATTCTGTGCCCTCTATACCTTTTACACTGATTCTATCCCAGTTAATATTAGGGTAGTTGAAATTGAAACTATTACTGCCCTATTGTTCTTGCATTTCTCAAAAATTTGTCTACATATTTGCTCTTCCATCTCCCTCTGACTGTTTGGGGATCGATAGTACACTCCCAGCAGTGTGATTATCCCTTTTTTGTTCTTCAGTTCAACCCATCTGGCCTCATTTGATGATCCTTCTAACATATCATCCCTCCTCACAGCTGTAATTGTTTCTTTAACCAATAATCTGACCCCCCTCCATCCTTTTTTATCCCCCTCTCTACCTTGTCTGAAAACCCTGTAACCAGGAATGTTGAGCTGCCATTCCTGCCCTTCTTGAAGCCATGTTTCAGTAATAGCTATGATATCATACTTCCATGTGTCTATCTGTGCCCTCAGCTCATCTGCCTTATTCGCTAGACTCCTTGCATTGAAGAACATATCATTAAGCAATGCCAAATTCCTTTATTGTCTATTTTCTAGCCTTTGTTTCCTCTGCCTTCCAAACTCGCTTACTAATTTTCTGCCTTCCATTTCCAGCTTTTCTTCTCTCCCTTCTGAATCTACGCTCAGGTTCCCATCCCCCTGTCAAGTTAGTTTAAACCCTCCCCAATAGCACAAGCAAACGACGATACTGGTCCCGTCCCCATTGAGGTGCAACCCGTCTGGCATGTACAGGTCCCACCGCCCCCGGAACCGGTCCCAATGCCTCAGGAATCTAAAGCCGTCCCTCCTGCATCATCTCTCCAGCCACGCATTCATCTGCTCTATCCTCCTATTTCTGTACTCACTAGTGCGTGGCACCAGGAGTAATCCAGAGATTACTACCTTTGAGGTCCTGCTTATTAATCTCTTTCCTAGCTCCCTAAAATCTGCCTGCAGGATCTCACCCCTCTTTCTACCTATGTCATTGGTACCAATGTGGACCATGACCTCTGGCTGTTCACCCTCCCCCCTCAGAATGTTCTGCAGCCGCTCAGTGACATCCTTGATCCTGGCATCAGGGAGGCAACACACCATCCTGGAATTGTCAGCAGCCGCAGAAACGCCTGTCTGCTCCCCTAACTATTGAATCCCCTATCACTATTGCTTTCCTGACCTTCCTCCTCCCCACAACCCGCCAAACCCCACCACCAACCCCCAACCCATACAGCTGAGCCACTCATGATGCTGTGGACTTGGCTCTGGCTGTACTCCCCATAGGAACCATCACCCTCACCAGTATTCAGAAGGTTAGAGAGTGAGATGTACTCAGGGGACTCCTGCACGACCTGCCTGGTCCTCTTTGTCTGTCTGGCTGTCACCCGTTCCCTCACTGCCTGCACACTCTTAAGCTGCAGGGTGACCACCTCCTGAAACATGCTATCCACGTAGCTCTCAGCCTCGCGGATGCACTGCAGTGACTCCAGCTGCTGCTCAAGCTCCGAAACCCAGAGCTCGAGCTCCTCTAACTGACGATACTTCCTGCACACCTGGTTGTCCAGGACACAAGAAGCGTCCTGGAGTTCCAAAATGGCACTGGATGTGCATTCGATGGGACTGAGGTGCCCTGCCATGCCTCTATTTATTAGACTATTAACTAAACTTACCAGAAATAAACTTAAGACTTGTCCCTGATCTGGACAAAAAAAAAACACTCACCAGCTACTCATCAATCAGCTCGTTCCCTTGTGCTGACATCACTTTATTTATTTTACCTCTCTCCCCGCTGCTCTCGCTTTTGGTCCTGCTCTCGCCACATATAAATGGAGAGGTCCAAGGAGCCACGGATATTGGGTCTCGGACCTCATTACCATGAGGCCAGTGTTGTGAGAGGAGCCCCCTGGGAAGAAGGTACTGTGACCCAGCTCTTGGTATTGACATTCCTAGGCCCTGTTTATTATGCATCTATAATTGTGCAGTCAATATAAGGGAATCAGATTTAATCGTGGAAATGGAGGATTGTCAATTTCCCTGAATCCGAACACCACTAAAAACGTAGCTGACTGATGCACAGTTCATCTGAGTACTCTCTTTTCATCTCTGGGACTCGAATTTGAATCCAGTCGAGACTTAAAAGATGAAAGCTTCTTCTCTCTGATGCTGTAACGGTTCTAAGTGAAATTAATTTTGGCAGCCTCTGACTGATTTACAGAGTCAAGGATGGTCTCTTTATGTCAGCATTAACCCCATCCCCCAAGCACTGCTGACAAAATAACTCATTTCAACATATCCAGGATTGCCAACAAATTACCTGTACTTTCTACTTGCAGACTTAGCCAAACAAGAGAGAAAAATTAGACCTGGCAATCTGATGACAAAATCAGGTCAAACTCAACTAATCCAAAATTTACTAAGCAAAATTGTAAAGTGGTTACAATTTCCCTACAAATAGTGAAGGGAGGAAAGGGTAAATTTTTTGATTACAAACTTCTGGCACAGAATTTTGCCCACTAGGAGAACATATTGGGAAATTATCTCTGCACAGCCTATGGATTTCCATCTATTAAAATGAATGGTTGGAAAATCATGGGCTGCACACAAAACTTCCTGAGATGTGCTGTGTGTGGGCAAGGCTTCCCGCCAAGAGATCACAATCTGAAAATTTACCCTAATATCTTTACCCCAGCAGATGGATTAATAAAGTTTGACTTGTCTGGCCAAAGCTTTTCATTCATTCAGCTGTAAATGAAATATAAAGTCCAAGCAATGTGTTATATAATCAGGTGATAGTGGGAGAAGATGTAAAATATGGACTTCTTTTCAACCTTTCCCAACAATGACCAACGGGACTCTTGTAGCAAGGCAAAATGGACAATATCAATGTTGCAATCCACTGTTGGGAGATGTTTCACCTACTCCTGGCGGGAGCGGAATCAACTTTCCTTTAAAAGGCCAATTTTCCAATGGCAATTGATCACAGAGCAATCAATTGTCATAGGGAAAGCAGTAAATTTAAATTTTAAAAATGTTCTGAAAGAACTTTGGCTGGCACTGCTTTGCTCCCTTATGCTGCAGCAAGGTGCTGCAGTGATATCCCTCACCCCCTCACTGAGACAGGTGCCTCTGTTACACCAAAAAAGGCATGGGCACCTGCCAAGATATGCTAATGACACTGACCAGGGGATTTCAGATAAGGCCTTGGGGCATTCCTGCTCCACCAGGTCCCACAAAGGAAAATAAAAAACTTACCTGCTTGGGTTTCTTCATCTTCCTGGCAGATCCCACGAATCTTCAGACTGATGGGAAAACAATAGTGCAATCACAAAAAGGAAGTCAATGAGTAAAATGATATAGTCTTATCTTTTTTCTTGTGTGGGCTTCTCCTATGTTTTTCACTATTTTCACTGTTTATACATTATTTTGTTTAATGCCTTTTCATTCTACTACTGAGTTGATCTTTTCTACCATCTAATAGGCCTCCACTTTTCTATTAATCAATTTGTAGGTCATTCAGCCCATTATCTCTCTGTGATTGGGGTATCTGTTGGTTTTCCTCATCCCTCCCCTTTTCGTCTCTTTTCCACCCTACAACAGGCCTTGATTATCTTTGTTTGGGTGGTGATTTTAACCCTACCCACTCAGCGGAAACCGAGTGGGTGGACAGTTCAAGTAGCTTAGGTTACTTACCTGTCCTCGGGCTACCTGAATCCAGCCAACTGCGATTTTTACGCAGGCTTCTGGACAAGCAGCTGAGCAGTCTGCCAAAAGCCAGCGGGGTCCTTCTTTAAATATGTAGATCAGAGTCCGATGACATCATCGGGCCCTGATTGCAATTTTAACTCAAGCCTAAGTAAGGAAACTGCTAATTTCCAATACAGCATTTACTTCACAGCATTGCTGCCAACAGCCAAAACTAAAAGATGTGCTTTTGATGGCGCCTCTGGGCACAGCAATGCTCAAGTATCAAATGCTCCCTCTGGTAGTGCCAGCCGTTATATTTTCTGTCTGCAGGCAAGCGAAGTACTTAACCGTCCTGTACAAATCAAATCAATTTCCTTATCAGTGAACTTTATGGGGGTGATTTTAAACCCCAAAAACAGGTGGGTTCGGGGCGGGTGGGAGTTGAAAATAGTTGTTTTTTGGGTCGTGACCGCAACCCGGCTTTACTTCCGGGTTTAACGTCGACGCGTAAAAGTACAGGCTTCCCATTGGGAATGCCGAGTCCAAATATTTTGCGGTTGCGACCCAAAAAAACAACTGTTTTCAACTCCCACCCGCCCCCAACCCATCCGTTCTTGGGGTTTAAAATCACCCCCTTCAGATCTATCCCAGCTATCAGGGAAAATTGGGTAACTAGGAAATGTTGCAAATTTCAAACTGTCTCCCATCAAAAGTTGCATTTGTGATGTTCATTTTCAAGACCCTACCTGTTGTCAAGGAAAGGCCCATACAGGCTAACAATGGAAAAACTACAGTGCAGGCAAGTACAAGTGGTCTGAGAGTTCAGAACATTCAGCCAGAATAAAACGCCAGCCCATGGCACCCAGCACCACCAATGCAACCATTTCCATACTTTGCTGACAACACTGTGCCTCAGGGGGAATCCACTTCTTAGATGGTTGTTTGTGCCACCAGAGACATTGGGACTACCTTGTTTGTATGTAAGCACTGCCAAAGTCAGGGATGCTATGCAACAGCAGCACAGTAATCTTAATGCAGTATAAATCAATCCCACCAGTACTGCACTACTGAACCACCAATTAATATTTAAACGAGTTGACCACACAATTTTTGGCAGGGTCAGTGCTGGAAAGCATCAGTGGGTGGAAGTCCTGGCTAAGGGGTGCAACGCCAGTGCAAATGGCCCAGTGGAATTTCAGCACTTATATTTTTAAAGTAGCTCACAATTATAGCGGTGCTCTCCAGTTTACACCAGAAGTGAGTCTTTGCACGTCAAAGGAATTTGGACCTTAATATCCACCTATAGAAAATATTTCTATTTTTGTTAATTAAAATCTCTCAGCTTAAACCACATCAAATTATGATCCAGGGGAAACTCACTGGGGGTAATTTTGATTTTGTGCGATAGTGTAAAACGGATGATAGCGAATCGGCAGCCTGTTTTACATCTCTCCCGATTTTTATTTCCATTGAAGTCAGTAGAAATAAAAATGGGGAGAGACGTAAATCGAGCTGCCGACTCATTTTCACTTGTTTTACACTATCGCAGAGTCAAAATCTACCCCAATGTGTGGAACAGTTCTGGTATTCTATTACTCTAATCAGGCAGTACGTCAGAAATTAGAGCAGCTCTGAAACTGGCTGAAATCCGTATTATGATGTACAGTATAATCAGCAGGAACAGTGGCTGGTTTTCATTTAGTTTGACCAGACACTGGATAGAATATATATTTGCAATCTATTTTTTCCTTCTGAATCTATGCCAATAATGCACTGTGGTGAATTTCATGACATGATTGGCCACGTGTGTGCATGGTAACCAATTTTTTGATGACATGAGTTTGGAGGAACAAAATGAAAAGAGTTGCAGAAATGTTGCAACACAGGTGTGAACTATTAATAGTAAGGGCTTTTGCACACTACAATATCATGGCACCAAATTCAGAGTTGTCAACACCTTGGTAAGTCGAAAAATTTAGTCAACTTTGCAAGTCAAATGCATGTCAGTTACGGTCATTTGTACTATTGTCAAAAAACTGAGGAGAATGCATTAGAATTTGTGCTATTTTCCGTTAAAATTTAAAATAGCATAATGTTAGGTTTTGAAATTGAGGAACTGCTGTGCCCCCAGGAGACAACAAAGCTAAAAATAAATGTTCACGACTACAGCCCCTAAAACAGCAATTTGCTGGGTTTTGTTTTGTCAACAAAACCTAGCAAAACTGTACGAATTTATACAGATTCTACGATATAAATGAACAGGAAATGGTTCAGTGTTTTGGAATTTTAGAATCAATAATTAAATAATATGATAAGTATTCTAATAAACATTCCTATTGTGTCTTCTTGTCATGACTTGGCTTCTATTGTAGTCGTCATGTCAGCCCAAAGTTTTCAAGTTGTAATTTTCATGGTATAGTTTTTACTAGTTGCAATGGTAACACAGGATCCTCATCCCTCTCTGTGTTTAATATGCATGAATTTCTATTTTTGGCTGCAGCTTTCTACAGCTAGAGTGTGGTGTTACAATTGCTGGAAGCTCCTGTTTCATAAGGTACTGCAGCACAGTGAAACCCTGTCTTCAAAACCTTAGTAATCACCTCCAATTCGACTAGAATATCCTTATCTTCAACATGAATTTACAATTGCCCCGATTTTATCTGCCCTCGCCTGGCGGAAACCAGGCAGGGAGACAGTTAAAATAAGGCGAGTCCCCTCTGATCCTGCTGCCTTCCTGTCGTGTCCCCATATTAACCTACTCTTTTGAACAGGTGAACAGGACACCCACAGGAAGAAAGTGGGGTCTTACTTTAAATATTGATTATGTCATCAGGGCCCGATCTGCAATTTCAACCCGAGGCCTGAGTAGGAGTGAGGGTTAGTATTGGCTCCCTCATCGGGCAAACCTGTTGGGAGCCGGATCCTGGCCCATAAGAAGCACAGAAGGTAAATTTAAAAGTTTTATTTTATGTTTCCTTGTGGGCCAGTAGGGGCAAGAGTGTTCCTCCATGCCTAACCATGAAGTCTTGGGCCTCCGTTGCTACCCGCCCCCCACCCCCAATCTTTCCACAGGCTTCCCCCCACTGACTGTCACATGGGTCCCTAGCTGCACCCTCCTGCCCCCAGATGCCCACTCCCACCCGCCGGCCAATTAGTCAATCTGGCCAGGTGTCGGGCAGGACTCTGCAGAGTTTTATTTAAATGAGGGCCTGCCTTTAAGATCAGCAGGGCCTCCATGTCCCGACCTTGTCGGGTTCGTCACCCACTACCGAGCTCCCTTGCACCCTTCCCATCCTACATGAAAATCAAGGCCTATGATTTTGGCTCACTCTGGTTGGGAAAAGACTAAGGTTCGATGTTTGTATCTATAAAGAGGATATGAAGCAAGCTACAAATATAGTTGCTACAGACAGATTCCATTGTAGCCCACAATCAACTATATACAGAAAAATACCATTGTATTGTGATACTCAAAAGCAAAAAAAAAACTTGTATGGTTAAAGGGATAAAGAAGCTCGTCTTTCCATCAGCAGCACAGCAGGTTGTGGTATAACTGACTGAAATAATAAACCATGAAAAGCAACATTTCAATGAAATGGAATACATCCTATAATACCTGACTGCTCAAAAATACATCTATATTAAAATTACTGCTATTTTCCAAGAAACAGACTTATTTTACCTCGTGCTTTATCATATAAAAAGGTAATTTTCTTCATTATTACTTCTCACCGCACAAAAATGAAAGAGATTAGGACCCAGAAAGTCATTGACACCACGCACACTTTACAGGCGTAAAACGGGCACCTAAGCACCCAATATGATGGGCAGCATGCACACACACATATCGCGGCGGAAGTGCACCACCCACCATATTGGTAAAGGCTGGGGTATAGTCATCCCGGCCTGTGCCTCAAACAGGCATTTGCATATGTTAATAGGGGGCCTAATGCCTCTTTCAGGACCCTTCCTGATATTAGGCTGCCCTGAATGCTGCTGGTGTCGGGCAGCATTCAGGGCAACTAATTTCAGGAAAACTAAGCGTGCATGCAGCCTAACTAGCAGTACTTAAAGGGACCACTGGAGGCTGCCACCAAAAAGGTAAGTTTTAAAAAAAACTTACCTTAATGTGCTCCTCCCAGCTCCACAGAAATCCCGGGACTCCGCTCTTCCTTCTCTCAATCACCTCCCGCCCCTCCAGGACCTACCTGAGAGCCGCTGCCGGCAAAGCAAAGACCTGAAATTTAAATCTGCTTTATTGGCAAGTTGCCTGGGGACATGCAGCAGGCATCTGCAGCTCGCCAGTCTAATTTAAATAAGGCCCGAGGCCCAACATTGAGTGGGCCTCGGGCCTACCCGTTCTGGCACATGAATCATTCCCTGTGCCCAATTAGCACTTGCAGACCTGCACTATCCAAATTCACCCCCTAGGAGTGCGTCACCCAATGCAACTGTGATCAGACAAATTTCTGGGATCATAAGGGAAACACAGCAACTGGTTGTCACTATTTCTCAGGGTCAGGAGCCTACACAACAGTATTGTTGATTGGCTATGTTGAGAAAATAGTGTGAAATTATAGAGCAATATGCACCAAAGAATTGTGTTAGGAGAAATTGTGACAGCAGTATTGCTGGCCTTATTTCATATTGCTTAATAACTGTATGAAATGTTCCTGCTTCAATTCTGATTATTAAATGTTCATTAATGTCTTTTGGGAACTACTTAATTCAAAACGAATTAATAGCATTACTTTTCAAGATGGAAAATTAAAGAAGTAAAGAGTAATGAAAAAGTTACATTTAAATATCTTGACTAACCTTTTCATTCAAATATATTTGGGAATTACTTACTTAATTATTCCTTATTATACTTTGGAATCTCTGAAGAGAAATTTAGTAAAATATATTATATCTATATTCTAGAAAAACTGGAATTTGACACAGTGGCACTTCCTGACTCCAAGTAGATGGTCAAAGGAGACATTGGCAGAGCCTTGGGAGCAGGCCCTATCTGCTTTTTCAGCAGCAGAGTTATAATTCCAGGCAGATGGAAGAAATAGGTATCTTATTAAAGGCAAATTTAAATGACTGCAAACTTCCTTGAGGGTTCTGCCAGTTTCTCACTGTAACTCTGGTGGAATTCTGGCAGAACTCACCGAGAAAAGGCATGAATCTGGTTACCGGCTTTCACCGAGGTGCAAGTGGGCCCCACTGGGGCATACAGGCTAGGGGAGTGGCCTGGACTCCTGATGACTCCTGTACACAGTGGGTCAACAGGGAGATGGCAGGGGTCATGGGAGTGGGGAAACCTAATATAGCAGGTGTGCTCGAGTAGCATACCAATGCCCAATAAAATATGTTCTGGCTGCCTCAGTTTCAGACGATGCAAATCCACGTTGTAAATGGATGCTGCAGGGGAAGGAAGAACCTTTTCCTGGGTGACGTTGATCTTCCACTAGGGCTACTTAGTTCACCTGCTCTGGGGGATTTTGGCCTCAAAAAGCCAACATATTGCCATCATCCTACACAACCCCCAGTAAAGGACTGCTCCATCCAAAGTGCCAAAAGCCCTTTGTTAGCTGCAAGTACAGGAAATTCCACCTGCACAAACTTGGTGCTCCCCCCATGCATTATGAGCAACACGTTGGGAACAATATTTAAATATTCTAATGAGCTGACTTTGTACTATTGTGCAAAGTTCACTTTCTTTTTAACAAGGTCTTTTAACCTCAATGGAGTGAACCAAACGACTGAAAAAACAAGTCCAGTGTGTTCTGATAATTCTACTGATCATGACTATCTTTACCAATAAACCTGAGAAAATCACTAGTGTATTAAAACCAGCTGCCTTATTGGGACATTGTGGTGCTCGCTCAGGAGAAATAGTGGGAACCTTCAAGAAAACACATTTTTATTAAAATAAATCAAGAGACTAGGGTTGGATGCTTCAAAGATTAGGAGAAAACTATATTCTGCTCCTATTAAGCATCCTGGGAAAAGTTGTGGTTAATACTAAAATAAATTCAATCTGCAACAAGCCAAAACAAGCTTTGTTGACAAATTAAATGGTCTGTACAACAAGAAAAGATTTCTGATTGAGTGCTAGGGCCCACTAGTGAATTCCTGTTGTGTCAAAGGGAAATATTGAGGCCAAGAAAATCACATAAATGTTTCTTATAAACCACGTATATCATCATTCCTTAGTGTATTATTTTGAGCACAACGTCTTTTCACCAAAATAAAATGGTTCAATGTTCTCAGTTTATTAAGAAAACAATTCATTGATTCTTTATCATTCTAGTAAATTTATCAAATTCTTTGCTCTTTCTTTATCCCTTTATAAATATGTGTACTCTTTATGGTAATATTCTCCTACTTTGCATCCATTGGCAAGGTCAAGTACTGCCTGCCCGCTAAAGCATAGGGCCGATTTTAACTTGGGGGGAGGGGAGCAAATAAGTGGTGTGAGGGCCAAAGCATGCGGCAAACCATCCAGACCCTCGGAGTGTGAGGTCCTGGAGATTTTAACTCACGGGCCTCATTTACATGTCCCAACACCATGAGTGAAAATTGGTGAGGTGGGGGGCGTTGGTGAGTCGGGTCAGGCCACTGCCGGGGACCCATGGAAACGATCCCCCGAATGTAATTTGAGGAGGGGAGGTGGGAGTTGGCAAGACCACGATCGGGGGAGGGAGGGGAAGCCCGGGGCAGGGGAGACCCCAGGGATCCTTGTGGGGCCAGAAGGAGCATTATTCTGGGTCTTTCTGGCCCTCAAGGAACCTTCAAAAATGTAAGAAAAAAAATCACTTACCTGGGCCTCCTGTGACCAGGATCCTTGCTGCCACTGACTTCCGCTGGCGGATTGGAGACTGTGCAGGCATTACTCAGGCCCAAGGTTAAAATGGTGTGCAGGTCCCGATGGCGTAACGGGGATGTCTCTCTGCCATTTAAATTAAGCAGCTGCACACCTGGGATCGGTGGCCTTCCCATGCCTGAATTCAGGCAAGTAAAAATGAGGAGGAACAGGAACCCGTCGGGAATGCAGTACAAACTCCCCCCACCATCTTAAACTCTTCAGCCCGCATGATTCCAGCTGGGAAGAGTGCAGGGGGTGGGGGGGGGGGTCTGGGGTCTGTTTAAAATTTCCCCCCATGATCACATAAGGTGGTACAGAACAAGTATAGAACAAACAGCCAATCAATCCCAAGGTGAGTGCCATGGCTCACTGGTAGCACTGTCACCTTTGAGCAGAAGTTTGTCGGTCCAAGCCCTACTCCAGAGGTTTGTGCACATAATCTAGGCTGACCTTTCAGTGCAGGACCGAGGGAGTGATGCACTTTCGGATGAAACATTAAACTTAGGTCACGTCTGCCTTCTCAGATAGAAGTAAAATATCCAATGGCACTTTTCGAAAAATAGGAGGGGAGTTCGTAGAATCATAGAATGATTACAGTAAGAAGGAGGCCATTTGGCCCTTCGAGCCCGTGCAGGCTCTCTGCAAGAGCAATCAAGTTAGTCCCATTCCCCCGCCCTTTCCCCGTAGCCCTGCAAATTTTTCCCTTCAAGTACTTATCCAATTCCCTTTTGAAAGCCACGATTGAATCTACCTCCAACACCCCCTCAGGCAGTGCATTCCAGATCATAACCACTCGCATGTAAAAACATTTTCCTTCATGTCGCCTTTGGTTCTTTTGTCAATCACCTTAAATTTGAGTCCTCTGGTTCTTGACGCTTCCGCCAATGGGAAGAGTTTCTCTCTATCTAGACCCCTCATGATTTTGAATACCTCTATCAAATCTCCTTTCAACCTTCTCTGCTCTAAGGAGAACAACCCCAGCTTCTCCAGTCTATGCACGTAACTGAAGTCCCTCATCCCTGGAATCATTCGAATAAATCTTTTCTGCACCCTCTCCAAGGCCTTCCTAAAGTGCGGTGCCCAGAATTGGACATAATACTCCAGTTGTGGCCGAACCAGTGTTTAATAAAGGTTCATCATTAGTTCCTTGCTTTTGTACTCTATGCCTCTGTTAAAGTAAAATTTAAGCTGTTGGGTTAAACCGGCAAAGATGACCTTTGGCGACTAATGTGTGCGTGGCTGCGGTCGCTGCCCCGAGACCACACTGAGCTGCGCCTTGCACGAACCATAATTCAAAGCTTAAGCATAACATATGATGATTAACAAGTTAGTGTATTGCTAAACAAAATGGACTCTGTGGAACAAAATGGACTCTGTGAAAAGACATTAAAATGTGCTGATTTAGACAAAGACATTCCACAACGAACTGATAAAACTAGGGAACAGACAAAAGCCAGACTGTCTTAAGTTGATAACAGTTGTTTTAATGTGATTGGAAGTCATTTGTTTCTGTCGGGGCCTAATTGGCTAATGTGTAACTAACCAAGGCTAATGATGTATTAACTGCTAAATGTCTGCACTTGTAATGTATAAAAGAAGCTCAGCGACCATTTTAAAATTGAGAAGGTGACTACGTGCACTGCGGAGTGCCAAGCGCTTCTCCCAAAGCTTTGTTCAATAAACTGCATGTTGAATCTTTAAGTCTGACTCCGAGTGGTGATTTCCCACAACAAATTGGCGTAGTCGGTAGGATCTCACTGCTGGTGAGTTGATCGGTTGGCCTCGATCGGCGAACTGGAGTAGAGATTATTGAACTGTGGGAGTCAGACTGAGCCAACAATGCAGTTAAAAACGGGGAAAAATTAGGGGAATTTATGGGACTATTGGGTAGAAACAGGAATTGATTGCTTGTGCTGATCGACTAAGGACAAGGAAGTGCCTGTCTCAAACGCGCAGCCTTAGACCAGTTGTTAAGAGGGGAGATCCCCCACGCGATGGTCAGGACCATGAAGTGGGCGTAGAGGCACAATGGCACTTAGGATCGTGAAGCACAAGTAGTCAGGACCATCCGGCATCAAACTCTGTAGTGGCGAAAAAACGCAGAGATAATTAGAGCATAAGAATTCGCGATGTGTACTGTCTGAAGTTTTAATGTCTGAAGTTTTAAGCGGTGCGGTAAGGAGCTGATCACCCTGACCTAGAGCCGGACTCCGGTGGAGAAAACACGTTGCCGAGTTGGTAATCGTGGCCGGGAGTTTAAGTTAGATCCGGTGAGTGGCCGGGAGTATAAGTAGATCCGGTGAGTGGCCGGGAGTTTAAGTTAGATCCGGTGAGTGGCCAGGAGTTTAAGTTAGATCCGGTGAGTGGCCGGGAGTATAAGTAGATCCGGTGAGTGGCCGGGAGTTTAAGTTAGATCCGGTGAGTGGCCGGGAGTTTAAGTTAGATCCGGTGAGTGGCCGGGAGTATAAGTAGATCCGGTGGAGAACACGTTATCGAGTCGGTAATCGTGGCCGGGAGTTTAAGTAGATCCGGTGGAGAACACGTTATCGAGTCGGTAATAGTGGCCGGGAGTGTATAAGTAAATATATGACAGACAGACACTCGTTGATTAAGAAGATGCAAAAGGATGGCTGGGATGTTTCTCAGACCTTAGAACAACAGAGAAAGTGGGTAGATGGGGAAAAGAGAGACAAAACAAAAAAGGCAGGGGTATTATTAGTACATCAATTAGCTGGACTAATGGGACAAGTAGCCGTTTCCACTAAAAAGTGGAACGAAGACAAGGACAAAATTAAGAAATTAGAATCTAGGGTAAGGGAATTAGAAAAAAGGAATCAATTAAAATGTTTAAAAGACAGAGACCCGGAAAAGAAAGGCTCTTTTGTTTTTAGTGTACTGTCTCTTTAAAAAGCCTGTCCTTATTGTGAGTGTTTTCTGTTGGTGTTGTGGGCCATGCCCCCTTCTTACTGCGTCTTACGTGTTTTCTTCTTTTGTGTAATGTATCTGTTTTGTCTTGTGTTTAATTCTGATATTGCTGAATTAAAATTGGAGTTATTGAGGTTAAGTGACCTATTAAATTCTGGTTCTTATAAAATGTGAGCATGTCAAATTCCAGACATGGGATCTTCTAAAAAGAATTGGCATTTTGAATTTTTATCTTGTGATTGGCTGTGGTTAAAAAAAGAGGTTAAAGAAAAATTAACGGGACAGATAAAAAAAGCTATCTGGTATCACCGTGATAGGAAAAGTCGGAAAGCTGGAACAGCTCGGAGAGTTGGTTATAATCATACCCACTAAAAGTATGTGAAAAAAAAAATGAATTGGACAGCAAATTATAAAACTTACGAAGCAATGTGAAAATTGAGGGGGACCTAAAACAAAAGTTGATATAAACTAAAATGTACGATGGGAGATGTTATTTCCCGGTATGAATTTTTTTTTAAAAAAGAATTTATGTGAAAATTACGTTGACGTATGCTGAGAACGCTGCGTGAATCTGATATCTGGCTCCGTCGTTTTGTTACTAAAAAAAAGTTAGCCCTTTCCAAGGACACCAACATCTGTTTTTAATTCACCAAGCAACAACTTTTGCAATTGTTTAAAATAAGTTTCTTAATGTAAGTGGATATTTCCCCACGTGATAGAAGGAAATATTGGGCATAATTTTGTGCTCCCTTTGCTGACTATTCCACCAGGAGTGAGGTAATTAGATTCATTCATGGAAACATGTGTGGAGTCCTCTCTGGTCCCGGGATAAAGGGTGACAGAAGAAAATTAATGAATTGTTTGTTATTTTTAACCCCTTTTGCTCTTGAGAAGAATTTCTGTTTCTTTTTAAACAGGGACCATCGTTTTCGGGACTGCAAAATTGTTGGTGGTGCAGGATTACCAAGAGTAGTTCTTTGACATAAAAATGGCTTCACAAAGTTACGGAGCAATCTTTGCTGGTGAAGTATTGGTGCGGGAACATCCAATGTTGTTAAGAATTTAAGACCTTATCTGCAGAGGTCAGCAGATATCAAATATCACTGTGTGGTGATGTTTTTGACCTAGACTTAAGCCCTATCAAAAATTCAAAATTACATAGAGAAGGAAAAGCAATCATCAGCCTTGATCCAAGTTGCTTTTCCTCTTTAGAAAACGTTTTGCCAAGAGTAATTACAAGTACTTCTGTCTCTACTATAAAACCACAAAGCCTGGACATAATTTGTTTCTGAAATTGGAATTGATAAGAAAAATTTATATGAGTTGCTGTTCAAGCACTCGAGAAAGAAAAATTTACTTGTAATTTAAGGGGATAATCAAATTATATTTTAAATAAAAGAAGTCCAGTCTAAATGGTTCCTATTGAATGCTGTGTATCAAGGAAGAATTCTTTTCGGGAGGGAAGAAAATTCTACATTGACAAGTCCTGTCAGTCCAACAATACTGCTCTCAAGTTGGGATAATTGTGAAATGATAGAAGGGACTCGGGCACAATGTAGTGGGATATTTTGGGAAATGAAAAGCGGTTCAAGAAGAAATTACGTAAAATAAACAAATTTTGGGATATTGGACCTGTATTGGACAGTAACGTTCCTCCAGGGCTCATGATAGGTAATATAATGGGTTATGTAAAATCGGATGAGAGGAAGTGATTGAGAATTAAAGTAAAGAAACAGAGAAATTACACCAAATGGGAATTTCTCTAAAGTCATTGAACTGGGCATGATTTACAAAAAAAAAATCAATCTGGCATAAATATACAATCTAGTGAAAGTCAGGAACGTGTAGTTGAGAATAGTAAATTGATAGCTTTCTCGTGGAGATATTTGTCCTTGCCTATAATGAACAATGAACAAGGCGGCCTTCGAGACACACGACAACGCAAAATCGTCGAGCAGAAATTGATAGCCAAGTTCCGCACCCATGAGGACGGCCTCAACCGGGATCTTGGGTTCATGTCACGCTACACGTTACCCCACCAGCGAACAAATGTTATCTGTTTTTAATATAATGGGTCATTTGCTGGCTCTCTCTGCCTTCCGGATGTTTCTGCCTCTCTCTGTGTTTTTTTTTCTTTTTCTCTGTTTTTTTTCCCTGTTTGTTTTTTTGTTGAATGTGTATTCGGGGGTTCTGCAGATGACACCTCTCTGTCTGAACACGGTGATTGCCTTGGCAACGGGCAGTTGCAGGGGCATTCTGTAAACACCATGTATTATTCAATATGTATAAATGCGTAGGCTTCAAGGAGATCTTGAAACATTTACCTGAGGAAGGAGAAAATCTCCGAAAGCTTGTGAATTTAAAATAAAATTGCTGGACTATAACTTGGTGTTGTAAAATTGTTTATAATGAACAATGAGAAAGCTACATTCAATAGCCTGGCCACCACCCTGACATCGGGACCATGCAGGGGGAGATAAGCACTCTAGACACCCCTGATCTTTTTGATAAGATAACCTGAAAACCTAAGACTGGCTACAGTGGACATAAAAGATACAAATGTATGTGGCCATCATCTGAAACGGAGACCAGGATGAAGAACATGATTACAAAGGCCTATGGCCTGGTGAGCTAGTGGAACCACTCTTTTACAGGACTGAATCCCACTGGACATATGATGTGTGCCATGGAAAACACGTTCGGAAATACCATGAGGAAAAAGAGACTGGCCAGCAGAAAGTTAATATCCAAGAACACTACCTATGATATGTTGCTAGTATGCGGAAATACATGAAGAAGATACACTGAAGAATGAGTCTCAGACAGGCTCAGTTACTTGACAACAGCACAACATGAAATGGTTAATGTGGTCCAGGCGAGTGATAAATCCTTTTAAACAAGGCACTGACACATGGTCCATAGAGAAACCGACTAATTAATGAAACAGTCAGGAAACACAGGTAAAATATACGTTAGTTAGCTGTGAATAAAGGGCTTGCTGTCTTTATCAAACAAGCTTTTTACGACCTTGTAAAAGAGCAGGCCTCTGTGGCTGATAAGCACCTAGAGGCCATTAATCATTAGGGAGGTGGCAGTATCACTGGAGGAATGTACAAGGGAGTTATTTGAAAGTTTATTATGCTTGGTTATCGGATGTTTAAGACATCTATCTGTAACATGTAACCTGTGAGTTACGGGTTAGGCATACACACAGAACATCACGGAAGGTAGATACCCGAAAAGGCTGTGTATTGAGTGCCGGACCAATGTTGCATGAACCTTATCGTTGTTGGTCTAGATGATTATTAAGCCATAATCATGACCAAAAGGGGGGACTGTTAAAGTAAAATTTAAGCTGTTGGGTTAAACCGGCAAAGATGACCTTTGGCGACTAATGTGTGCGTGGCTGCGGTCGCTGCCCCGAGACCACACTGAGCTGCGCCTTGCACGAACCATAATTCAAAGCTTAAGCATAACATATGATGATTAACAAGTTAGTGTATTGCTAAACAAAATGGACTCTGTGGAACAAAATGGACTCTGTGAAAAGACATTAAAATGTGCTGATTTAGACAAAGACATTCCACAACGAACTGATAAAACTAGGGAACAGACAAAAGCCAGACTGTCTTAAGTTGATAACAGTTGTTTTAATGTGATTGGAGGTCAATTGTTGCTGTCGGGGCCTAATTGGCTAATGTGTAACTAACCAAGGCTAATGATGTATTAACTGCTAAATGTCTGCACTTGTAATGTATAAAAGAAGCTCAGCGACCATTTTAAAATTGAGAAGGTGACTACGTGCACTGCGGAGTGCCAAGCGCTTCTCCCAAAGCTTTGTTCAATAAACTGCATGGTGAATCTTTAAGTCCGACTCCGAGTGTTGATTTCCGACAACACGTCTATTTATAAAGCCCAGGATCCCTTATGCTTTCTTAACCTGCCCTGCAACCTTCAACAATTTGTGCACATATACCTCCAGGTCCCCGTTCCTGCATCCCCTTAAGAATTGTACCCTTTAGTTTATATTGCCTCTCCTCGTTCTTCCTACCAAAATGTATCACTTCGCACTTCTCTGCGTTAAATTTCATCTGCCACGTGTCCGCCCATTCTACAAGTCTGTCTATGTCCTCTTGAAGTCTATCACTATCCTCCTCACTGTTCCCTATCCTTCCAAGTTAGTGTCAACTGCAAATTTTGAAATTGTGCCCTGTACACCCAAGTCCAAGTCATTAATATATATCAAGAAAAGCAGTGGTCCTTGTACCGACCCCTGGGGAACACCACTGTATACCTTCTTCCAGTCCGAAAAACAACTGTTCATCACTACTATCTGTTTCCTGTCTCTTAGCCAATTTCACACCAATGCTGCCACTGCCCCTTTTATTTCATGGGCTTCAACTTTGAAGACAAGCCTATTATGTAGTACTTTATCAAACGCCTTTTGGAAATCCATATACACCACATAAACCGCATTGCCCTCATCAACCCTTTTTGTTACCACATCAAAAAACTCAAGTTAGTTAAACATGATTTGCCTTTAACAAATCCATGCTGGCTTTCCTTAATGAATCCACACTTATCCAAGTGACTGTTAATCCAGTATCTCAACTTCCTCCTCTTTTACTGTGACTTTGGCAGTATCTTCTTCCTTGGTAAAGACAGATGCAAAGTACTTATTGAGTACCTCGGCCATGCCCTCTGCCTCCATGAGTAGGTCTCCTTTTTGGTCCCTAATCAGCCCCACCCCTCCTCTTATACCTGTTTACTATTTATATGTGTATAGAAAACTTTCAGATTCCCCTTTATGTTAGTTGCCAGTATATTCTCATACTTTCTCTTTGCCCCTCTTATTTCCTTTTTTACTTCCCCTCTGTACTTTCTATATTCAGCCTGGTTCTCACTTGTATTACCAACTGACATCTGTCATACGCCCCCTTTTTCAGCTTCATCATACTCTCTATCTCTTTCTTCATCCAGGGAGCTCTGGCTTTGTTTGCCCTACCTTTCCCCCTCATGTGAATGTACCTAGACTGTACCCGAACCATCTCCTCTTTAAAGGCTACCCATTGTTTGATTACCGTTTAGCCTGCCAATCTTTGATTCCAATTTACCCAGGCCAGATCCGTTCTCAACCCACTGAAATTGGCCCTCCTCCAGTTAAGTACTTTCACTCCAGATTGCTGTGTGTCCTTTTCCATAGATAATCTAAACATTATGATACTACGACCACTGTTCCCTAAATGTTCCCCCACTGACACTTGCTCCACTTGACCCACCTCCTTCCGCAGAACCAGATCCAGCAATGCCTCTTTCCTTATTCGGCCAGAAACATACTGATCAAGGAAGTTCCCCTGGACACACTTCAGAAATTCTTCCCCCTCTCTGCCCTTTACACTATTACTATCTCAGTCCATATTAGGATAATTGAAGTCCCCCATTATCACTACTCTATGGTTCTTGCACCCTCTGTAATTTCTCTGCAAATTTGTTCCTCGATATCCTTCCCACTAGTTGGTGGCCTATAGAATACACCCAGTACTGTAATGGTGCCTCTATTGTTTGTTAACTCTAACCAAATAGATTCTTTCCTTGATGCCTCCAGGACATCCTCTCTCTCCAGCACTGTTATATTCTCCTTAATCAATACTGCCACCCCCCTCTTCCCCTCCTTTCTTTCCTTCCCTATCTTTCCTGAACACCTTGTATCCAGGAATATCTAGCACCAAATCCTGCCCTTTTTTGAGCCAGGTCTCCGTTATCGCCACGACATCATATTCCCATGTGGCTATTTGCCCCTGAAGCTCACCAACCTGATTCACCATGCCTTGTGCGTTTTCACACATGCACTGTGAACTTATCTTAGACCTCCTTGTATTCTCTCTTAGTCTGATCCCACCTAACACCATACTATTTCTTACTCTAGTGCTATCTGTCTCTCCCAATCCTTTGTGCACCTTGGTTCTCCTTTCCAATACTACATCCTGGTGCCCACCCCCCTGCCAAATTAGTTTAAACCCCCCCCCCCCCCCCCCCACTGCACCACTGAACTTCCCAGTGTCCTGCTAACAGCAATCGCTCGATCAACAGATGATCTGGCCATTTATCTCATTGCTGTTTGTGGGAGCTTGCTGTGTGTAAATTGGCTGCTGCATTTCCTACATTACAACAGTGACTACATTTTAGAAAAGTGTGTCATTGGCTGTAAACTCCTTTGGGACGTCCTGAAGTTGTGAAAGGTACTATATCAATCCAAGATTTTCTTGGTTTCTTATCCCTTCTGTACTATGCGTGACTCATCCTGTCATGGAATGTACCCAACTGATGCATTATCCAGAACCTCAACTTCACTTCACCTCACTTGTTGTACCAATATGACTTTATTTTTGACCATACATAATTGATAGGGAAATTAATTCCAATGATAGAGATTTTGTTCCTCACTTGTGTTTGATAGAAGTCAGACTAAGACTGTACAAATTTATTCCATTTATAGGATCCTTAAAGCAAAACCATTTTATGAAAGTTGTTGGTTTGCAAACTCACAATGTGATGATGCGTGAGATGCACCCAGAATGAAAATAACACACAGTTCTTCTCTCTCCCCTAACTAAACTTTGCCAAACACTTTTTGTCCCATTAATTTTCTCCCCTCTCTCCTTTCCTGATGGTGTTCACTCTTTATTGGGAATGGTTCCACAGGCACCCTCCATTATCTCCTAATGTGATCAGTATACGCATGTGAGCCTTGCCAGGCTCTTCGACTGCATGGGGCATCACAGCTAAGACCAATCCTGTCCTCACCCAATGACCAAATACAAAATCCCAAGTGGGGTTCCTGGATAGCAACCCAGAAGTAGGTCCTCAGGCCAGTTTCACTCAAAAAATTAAGGGATGCTGAGGCCAATTGTAATATCTGTACTACAGTCTCAGCTGGGATCAGTTAACTCAGAACAGACTAGGGATTGAACCTGCATCCTTTCTGTTCTGTATGGCTCAGCTATTCACTGGATAAATTGCTAAGCCTTAGAACCAAAATCCACATGTAAATCTCTCTAATTCTATGCATTTTAGTCAGCACTAAAAATGTGATTAAGAAATATGTACAGGACTTGCAGCACTCAAAGATAAAACAGTTTGAATTCCTGCTTATAAAGGCTGATTACACTGTCAGTATCACGCCCTGTTTATACAGCCAGAGCAGATTCAACTAGCATCTCTCCAGTGCAAATTTAATCTATCGGCTGCAAATAGAGCAGGGTGTACATGTAGCTTCCTGAATGACTGCTTCCCAGTCCATGAATATCAAATTTCACAAAGGAATACACACCCTGTACAGCAAAGTAAAAGTACACCTGGGAGCTAAAATTCAAGAAAGGTAATTGGAGAGTTTGAGAATAACCTCTCAGCAATGATTTGACTTGTTGCTGGTTTACATATGGAACAAAAACAAAAGCACAATGCAGCTCACAAAGCAGAACCCCCTTTCCTGGAAACCTGCACACAGCCCTGGCAATGACCTGGCATTGCTAGTCACACAAAAAATAGTACCAGATGCACAGTCTGCAGATCAAATTCTGTCTGAAGAACTTCAGAATGAGACAATGGCACCCCGAATACTAATTAGTATTTTTTCCTGTGCAGGATATTCACTGAGCAGTATCACTGTTTACAAGTCTGGCTCAAATTGGCTGAAAGTGTAATGAAGAAAGTATGCCTGCCTGCAAAGTTATTACATCGGTAGAACATTAAATGTCTTAGCAAGCGTTCAAACACTGCTTGCAAAGCTTTATTCCGTGTCAGTCCGTTGCAGTAAGATCTGATCAAGTTACAGACACCATAGATTCTTTGCATCACCTAAAGTAAGGTATGTTGACTTACTTATGTTGGAAAGCATGCTGACATACATGCTTCTAAGCTTGTATGATCTACAAGGGCTGTATACTGAATTTAGAATTTACAGGCATAATCAAACACAGCACATTCATTTTATTTCTGAGCACGGTAGCTTGTTTATATGACAGTGAATTGAATAGTTTTGCTCTGTATAGCAACATTAATTCTGTACATTAGATGTGGAAATTTTAGCTCTGCAACGAATTCCCAAGAAGCAAGTTTGCAACATTGACACTGCCACAACTAATTTGAATCAGCTGCTATTTTGTTACAAAACCAAATCTGTCATTGTCATATAACTAGGAAATAATTTAAGAGCATGCAAAAGACAAAGTTTTAAGTGCAACATACTCTAATTAATTCAGCTGTGAAGATAACATACTTCAGTTACGTGGATAGACTGGAGAAACTGGGGTTGTTCTCCTTAGAGCAGAGAAGGTTGAGAGGAGATTTGATAGAGGTATTCAAAATCATGAAGGGTCTAGACAGAGTAGATAGAGAGAAACTGTTCCCATTGGCAGAAAGTCAAGAACCAGAGGACATAGATTTAAGATGATTGGCAAAAGAACCAAAGGCGACAGCAAGTGGTTAAGATCTGGAATGCACTGCCTGAGGGGGTGGTGGAGGCAGATTTAATCGTGGCTTTCAAAAGGGAATTGGATAAGTACTTGAAGGGAAAAAATTTGTTGGGCCACGGGGATAGGGCGGGGAGTGCGACTAGCTGGATTGCTCTTGCAGAAAGCCGGCACCGCCTTGATGGGCTGGATGGCCTCCTTCCATGCTGTAACCATTCTATGATTCTATGATTCTAACATGTACTGGCACTTATTGCTCTATCTTGTCTGAGAGGAACTATAGAATTTTCAATTTTAATTGTGAGGACATTTTTTGCTCAGTATTCTCTAAGGGCAGGATATAACAAGTTGATCAACTTCTTAGTGGCCTTATAACCGCGGTCTTATGCGTCAAGGCATGGGATTGCATTGTGAAGCGTTGTTATACTGTCGATTTTAACTTGTTAAAATTAGGTTTCAATGGTGAAATTCCATTAGTATCATAAATTCTTGGATTATACTGAATTATTGATGTCCCTGTTCAATCTATTGCAGTCTCTCTTCAATTACAGCTTCAGTGGTGCAATTCTCCAGACTTCACCAGGACAAGAAGGGAGGAAAGAGTAGAATAATAACCCGTTGAGCAGTAGGAGATGAAGAACAGCCAAAAAATTATTGCTTGGAGGTCAGTGACAGAGGAAAATGAGGTTTAAAGACTATGTTAAATTTTCTTCTGGTGGGATTTCTGTCAGAAGTGCATTGGTACTGAAGTCCCACCCACCAGTGTGATCCACTCTGACACTATCACATTTTCCTGGGTCAGGTTAATTTTAATATTATGGGGGACTCCCTGCTTTATTTGTGCCCTCTATTGGTAGTTATTGGGGGGGGTGAACCGGAGAAGGTAGATCCGGCACTGCAGCAGCATTTAAGCGATTGCAGCAACTTAAAGGGCAGCAATTATCTGGGAGCAAGGAATTGGACTACTGAAAGGAAAGGAAGCATATTTGAGGGTGCTACAGCAGGGTTCAGAGACTCCATGTTTTCTGACTTGGAGTTTAGGTTTTATTGGTCCAAATAAGGAAAAGGAGGCAGGAGACATTTGAGATAGTGGGAAGGAGGCCAGCCAAAGGCATGGTACAGACCCATTGGATGGGCCATGGCCTTGTTAGTCAGTGCCCACTCCACCAACCCCAGCACGGTAACTCAGGACCAGAAGAATTGCAATGATTTCACCTGGTTGGCCACGGTAAAAGAAGACAGTCATATCTTGTACCAATGCAATGTTGAACACCATCTACAGCTTACTAGAAATGTCCAGGAGGTACCACGATACCCTTCATACCCCCTTTCCTTCCCTGCAAGTGTTCCTTGACTCAAAGCCTAACATGAAGGGAGGCAGTGAAAGCCTTCCTTGATGACCTGGATTCTCCTCCCCTTGGCCACTTTGCGGTCGGTGGTCCTAGTGGCCACTAATGTGAAACCACCTCTACCACACTACAATTTCCTCCCAGAACCCTCAGTAGTCATGCAGGGTGGTTTGAAGGTCAGAAAACTACCCTACTGTGGCTAACTGCTGCTGGGAGGGAGGGAAATACCGTTCTGATGCAGCATTTAAAGGCTGCAGCAAGTTAAAGGGCAACATCACTTTTCAACAAGATGGCATAAGGAGCAGCAGTCTCGGGGATGTCCACAGCTGGTCGAGCCTCCATTGCGTCTTTGGAGGTGCTGCTGGTTGCACTGACGGCCAGGAGGGGCTGTCTGATGGACGCTATCATTAGAGGAGACTCCACAAGCAAGAGGTGTAGACTGTTTTGAGGGAGGTGGCAGAGGCAGTCAATGCAACCTCCAAAACCTCAAGAACTGCCACATAGTGCAGGAAGAGGTTCAATATCCTCACAAAGGAAGGTCAAAGCTCTGATGCCAATACACATCCTCTACTACTCATACACCTTCACTCACCTCCTTACTTATCATACTCTTTCTTCCAATACCTGGTGTCAGAGAAACTCACTTCTACAAAGCCCAACCTCACAAAACACTCAAGCATCTTCTTTACTCAAAACCACTCTCTCAGCTCATTTTGCCTCACTCAAGGGCTTCTGCTAGTCTTCAAGATCACTTCATTTAAAGGGACAAGGCACCTTCATCTCTCATCATCAGGGCATGCATTACCCCCTTGGGGCAAGTATCCATGACACTCACAGCCTGTAACAATGTTTTCTCATCCTTCAAAGGAAAAATGCTTACAACCAGCACCACAGAAAGATAACTGGGGGAGGACCACCACCATCCTGAGTCCACTGGAAGAGGAGGCGTTAGACCTAATAGGCAAATGTATAGGTGACCCTGTAAGAGAGATACTGAGGTTGGAGGTGAGCTGGCAAGAAAATGTTGGTAAAGGTTGGACAAGGCACATCATCTGTAGTTTCAGCTTCATGTGCTTTCCCAGATTATTGCAATGCCCTTACACTCACCTGCTATTTTTTCAAGAGCAAATGTCCGCATGCACAGCTAAAGAAGCTCTTCTGTCTTTCATACAGGGAGTGCCTTGAAGTAAGAGGCCAGCCACTCCGATGAACCCCTGGGTTCTTCCAGATCCACAGCTGCTGCCATGCCCTAACCAACTCCGTCCTGGGATTTTACGTGTGCAAACGCCAGTACAGAGACATCCACCTGCATGGAATTAGTTAGACAGTAGAAACATTAGTTACAAGAATTTTCACTCAGGAGTCACTGAGCACTAGTGAAAGTGAGAACCTAAGAGTGGAAGAAAGGGGTGGTGCTATTCCTCCATGGAGAGCAGAAATCACCACCCTCGGCTGAGGATCCTAGGCACCCAGTTCTCAAGGGCTTAGTCTTCAAAAGAACAATGATTCAAGAGTGTTGATCTGAAGTGCAGGCAGTGCAGAAGGTTTATGTGCATGTGGTTGAGATAATGGATAATTGGAAGGAGTCCACAACTTCCATCTGCAACACATTGCAGGAAGTTTCTCACGACATGCAGAACACCCTGGAGACTGCGCCAGCCTGGAGACTGTGCCAGCCTGGGAGACTGATGCAACTCCAAGCCACCAGGAAGAACTTCTAAGGACATTGGTGGCTTCCACAATAGTAGCTAACAGTGCTGCAATAGGTGCTTTGAACAGGACACTTTAACCAGGCTTATTGGGACTATTCATTCTGTTATGACGCCAACCAGTAGCACCTCAGAATTTGTGCCCAGCACCATTGGGCTGCAAGGATTACATGCAGATGTTGCTGCCTTGCCAGAGAGTGGCAATAAAATCACTTCCTTAATGTCTCCTTCCGCCATGTAGTGGATCTGGCTGGGTTTGGGCGGGTGTCCAAGGAAATGTATTGAAATGAAGCCTCACTGTTAAAATCGGCAAGGTCTCAACGTCTCTGTTGTTTCTGGGAGCGGCACCCACTTCGGGGCTTGCGTGCATCATTCCTGCCCCCCACCCCTCGTTAAATCGGGGCCACTGTGTTGAATCAGCAAAGATGAATAAATGTAAGCCCAATAGCACAATTAACAATGCTGAACCTATTAGCAAGATTTAAATTAATGGACTGATGTTCATTTTGAGAGGCTGGCCACCGGCAGCAAGGGAGGGAATTTGAATATTGGATATTAATGAAGCATTTAAGCTGCTCGTCTAGCCAAGCTGTTTCAATATAGCTATAATATTGGCATTGACCTGACAACATGGAAGATTGCCTAGGTATATCATGTCCATAATTATAACCTGGTTAATTACTGCCCTGTCAGTCTCCTCTCAATCAGCAAAGTGATAGAGGGAGTCATTAATAATGCCATCAAGCAACACCTACTCACCAATAAGCTGCTCACCAACACTTTGGTTCTGGCAGACCCAAACTCTCAGCTCCAGACTTCATCACAGCCTTGATCCAGACACGGACGCAAGAGCTGAATGTCAGAGGAAATGTGAGAGTACCTGCCCTCAACGTCCAGGCCGCATTCAACTGAACGTGGCACCAAGGAGCCCTTGCAAGACAGAGGTCAATGGGGGTCAATGGGAAAACCCTCCAATGGCTGGAGTCATACCTGACAAAAAACATGGTTTAGGATGTCGAAAGCCAAACATCGCAGTCCCAGAACATCGCTGCAGAAGTGCGTCAGGGAAGCATCCACAGCTGCTTCATCATTGAACTTTCCCTCATCATGAGGTCAGGATTGGGGCTGTTTGTTGATGATTCCACAGTATTCAGCTCCATTCACAACTCTTACAACAGGACCCAGTGTATAAACATATAGGCTTGGGTTGACAAATGGCAGGTAACATTCGTGCCACATAAGTGCCAGGTAGTAACCATCTTGAAACAAGAGAAAGCCCAGTCAATTCCCCTTAACTTTCTACGGCACCACCATTAACATTCTGGGGAACATCACTGACCAGAAGCTTAACTGAACCAGTTAAAATTGCTCAGGTTACTTACCTACTCTGGAGGTGTGGGAGCTGGCGGTTCCCAATTTTAACCTGCTCAACTAAGCAGGCAGCAAAGATGCCCACATAAAGCCAATGGGGTTCATTTTTAAATATGCATATTTGGTCCCAAGGGGTTGGCTTGAGCAGGAAGCCACAGTGAGTTTCCCGCCGGGCCAACCTGGGTGGGGGGGGGGTGAGGGGCGAAGAGGTTTAGGGTTTGAAGAGGCCCAAAAAGGTAATTTTAATTTTTTTTAAACTGTCCTTGTAGGCCCAGGAGGAGCACAAAAGCTTAGGCCTCCCCTGCCCCTGACTCGCTGCTGATCATGAGACCCCCCCACGGAACATCCCCCGGCAATCCCACCACTTACCTGGTCTCGGCAGGCGGCCTCTGGGCCGGACGATTTTCCGCTCGTTTCCACCATCTTCCCAGCCAGAAAGAATGGGAAGTCAGCCGGAGGGATTTAAATGTGGCCCAGGAGTTAAAATACCCCAGGTTTCATTTCTGGAGCCGTGGGTAAGTTTCTAACTCACTCTGCTGCTCACCCACCAAAAAACCGTCCAGGAGTTAAAATCGGGCCACAGATGATAGTTATCAGCAAGGAAACAGGTTTAAAGGAGTTACTGTGAATTAGAAAGCAGATCTGACATGACAAGCTGTTGAAACATCCAGTTCAATTGCCCTACAGGGTCAAGATTGCTAACTGCCCCAAGCCAGTTCCTCAAAGATGTAGTCAGCAAATCAAAACAAAATTTTGAACAATAGAAGTTCAGCAGAAATAAACAAAAGATGTTAAAGTTTATCCTAATTATTTACATGTTTGGTTTTGTTTTTAAAAAGGTACTAATGGTAACTTTTTAAATGAAACCAACAGAATTATACTAAGTCTTTCTATAAGGAGAGTCAAAATTGAAAATAATCTGTACAATATTTTCTACAAAGGATGTGTGTTCTTTAACAGTCTGAGCCTGATTTTCCTCTTTGATATAAAACAGGTACGTGATGTATGTCCATGCACTGAGAGTTTTCCTGTTGGATGCAAGACTAGGAAAAACACAAAATTAAATTTTAATGCAAGAATAGCACTTTAGTGCATCAGTTTCAGTTCCTTCCTTTGTAGATTGAGACATGTTGGCAGCCAGTCATAGAGTCTGATTGTTTAAATGGTACACTTTTATCTTTTATATTCCAGTTAACTTTCAAGCAATTGATTTTTTCCTGAGTTTAAATAAGTCATATTCCCTGTGCGGAAATATGATTCACCTTGCATCAGACAAGGTAAATCATATTTCAGTACAGCGAGTACGAATGATTTAAAAAATCAGTGGAGAAGGTGGCCAAGTTGTGCAGTGCAATGGTGTGTCAACAAGCAATGCCACAAAGTAGTGGAACACATGCTCATTCCAACTGTTTCCTATATTGCACGTCCTTGATTTCAGGTGGATGTTGAGGGTAGGGGAAAACAGGTCAAAGCATACCCCAACCTGCCCCAGGAGGGAGGAAGAATTGGAGGAATCATTAATTTTGCATCACTCTCATACACCCCCAAGCATCCAGCTCAAAAGCATCACCGACAGAAAACTGGTTCCACAAAACCCACTTCCCCATTCTCAGTCAGGGAATGGGTATGGTACCATGCTCTGAAATTCCTTTCCTCAGCCCCTCCAGCTCTCCAATTTTCTCTCCTCCTTTAAGCCCATCCTTAAAACCCACTGCTTTGCCAAAGGTTTTGGTTAAGCGCCGTGGGACGTTTTATTACGTTAAAGGCGCTATATAAATGCAAGTTGTTGTTGGTTACCCATGCTAACATTTCGTCCTTAGGTTCAGTGTCCATTTTTTAATTATGCTTCTGTGAAGTGTCTTGGTACTTTTCCTACAATAAAGCTGCTATATAATTGACTGAGTGAAAGTGTTTGCATGCACTTTCACCATCAGATCCTTGGTATCACACCTTGAATCTTTAACTCTCCTTCCCATTTACTTCCCAAATGCATTTTCTTGATATTACCTTTCTAACGTTAGAAGTGCATGCTATTCTCTTTTTAGAATTGTTCACAAGCTGGCTTCTCGCAGTAGATTTTCTTTCTTATACTGGCCATTATATCTAGTAGCACTTGATGTACATTCCTTCCATGGCAGGCTGACAGTCTTCTGCAAGCAAACTGGTCTTTGGCCTTGTAAAATGTAATAAATGTTCTAAGTTATCTGATCACAATATGGAATTGTGGACAATTTGTCATTCACTGATGAAGTATGGTGTATTAAATCTCTAAAAATTATGGCATTGTGACAAGAAACATGAGTAGAAAAGATAAGGTGCTTACATTTTAAATAGTTCAACATACAGTAGATTACATTTTCAAGCTGCAACAGTGATTAAAATGGCACAAGTCATTGTAGGAGATACAATTACAAAAGAGTTTGAACAATATTTTGGCCTGAGACCATCTTGGAAAAAACCCATGTTATATCGGCCAAAGTACACTTTCTAAACTTACCCCATTTTTGGTGGCAGTCTTGAATCACTTGAGTTAGCAAAGGCAGTCCCCACAATGATTTATACCTGAAGTGAATTTTTAAAAATACTAATGTGCTAGTCTAACCATAAGACTGCATATTTTGAAACTGTGCCTCACAACCTAGGAAGGTTTCAGGTTGGATCCCTATCAAGTCTGTGCTGAATTAACTGAACTTAGCTGACACGGTGGTGGGAGCACAACAGTTGGTCTCAGAACCCCCAGGTAAGGGGGCGGCGGAAAGAAAAAAAAAACTGCCTATGGTTCCAACTCTCGACGAATATCCGATGCCTGTCTAGCTGGTTCTCACATTAGTTCACATTGTTCTGGCTCCCACTTTAAGAATGGCCACTTGGGTAAGATTACCAGAAAGGGAAAGCTAATTTTGTAACCATACACTAACTAGCATTAGTTTTCACCTTCAGGTCAGGACGGGTACGGTAAGGAGAGAAAATTGTATGGAAATTTGCAACAATGAAAATGTTTGGAGATGTATTGCATATGAAATTCACCTGCAAAAAATTAATCCAGGCCTCTTGTGAATGGGAGAGCACTGCACTGTTACACTGGGACATTGCAACAATGCTAATTGCTAAGTTGAATTTTTTTTTATTATATATATATTTGTGAGTTCAGAACAGTTATCTCTCCTCGTGTAGAATACCATCCAAACCCCTTAATTAGATATAAGCCTCTTAACTCAGCTCCCAGTATGAAATATTACCTTCAGACATCATAAAAAAACTACTGTATTTTTTTCTCTCTTTCCATCCTCTCCTGAAGGCATTCACTCCTTGCCCATTCCACAGACGACCACTGGTAATTTGTTCGAGTTTTTCATGGCTAGGCCAAACAGTGAATTTGGACATCTATTTGACTGTAGGCAGCATCACGGCTGAGTCCAATCCTGTCCTCATCCACATGGGGTTGCTGGATCTCAATCAGAACTGGAAACCATGGCCAATTTTCTCCATAATTCAGAGACACTACGGCCATTTATAGCCCTGGCTTCACATTAAATCCGTGGGCTGCTTTCGGCCCCCTCCCGATTGCCTGCCTCCCCCCACCCCACTCCCGGACTCTCCTAAGGACCGTGTTGCCCCTCGGGATGGGTGAGCTTTCTCTTGGGCTTTGACTGGCACCTGCAATTTACCAACAATAAGCAAACAAGGCCAGCAGACCAATTTTCTGTGGTCCTGCTGCTGGCCTCAGTAGGTGTGTGCACTGCACTGAGATTGTCGCCTGATTCAGGCATGGTTCAATTTCTAGGTCAGTGTTTCTAGGTCCCACCCAAATTTCGACGTTTGCCAGGCATCTTTGGCCTCACTTCTGCCAGGAATCCACCGTTAGGGCCGAGACTCGTCAGCCCCAACCTCAGTAAGCTAGAAATTCTGACCAGTAGAGCTCACTTATGAATGCTTAATGTACACATACTACATCCCTACATGCTCTATTTTTACACTGGCATGAACCAGTTTAATAAACAGGTAAATACCTGCGTAAAATTAACACACGGAGGATTGTACCACGAGTGCATGAAACATTTGTACATGAACTTCGCCAATCAAAATTTCTATCCTGCTGAGTTATTGAAGGAAACAAATAATTGTATCTTGATCATATTTTACTCATGATAACTTGTTTCTTTGCCTGCGAAGGCAATGTGTCCTGTAAGTTGTAATGTTTGTTTACACTCCAGCCCTTTTTAAATACAAAACAATTCGATTAGTCATTACAACAAAGTGAAAGAATTTATTGTTAACGAGAACATAGCTGGGTCTGAACTTGCAAGTTGCCGAATGAAGCCACCCCTTAGCTAGAGAACACTGTGAAGGATTAGTTGTGCAAGTGTTTCTTTAAGAGGGTGGAGTGTTCTGGTCACCAGTTTTGGGCAAGGAGGAAAAGGGAGATAAGTGCATTGTGTTACCTTATCCACCCTGTAGAGGATGTGGAGCTTTTGGCAGCACTATTCTGCAGTTCTGAGGTGAGGGAGTGCCAGTACCACCTACCTCCAGGTGACATGAGTGATAACTCTGGGTGACTTGATGGCACTCATATCTAGGAGTCTGTTCATCCTGCTTTCACTGCCCTCCAGGAGAGGTCTGAATGAGTGAACTTGTTCATTCTTCTTTTTGGCTTGGTGCCATGCGCTGCTGTCCTCTGGGCACAGATGGTGCCTGAGTGTTGTAATTCTGTACAAGTGCAGTAGAAATATTGCTAAGACTTGCAGTGAAGTTATTTGAGAGTGAAGTGAAAGAGCCAAGCACTGTTTGTCTCTTACCTGTTAGTCTCCAAGTCTGTTGCTGAAGAGGGCAGTCTAAACTTTTTTTAAAGGCTGCACAGAAGATTCCAGGTAGTTCAGCTGCTTACAGTGTTTTACATGGGTTTTACACCACTGCCTGTACTGATTGAATGCAAATGAGCAGACCCAAGAAGCTCATGTGCATCTCCCCCTGGAGTGTCTGCCTACATTTCCCCAGCCAGGGCACAATTTCACTTAAGCATAGTATATTCTGACAATGCAATGTACAAACATTCTACGAGCCCATTTCTTCATGCATTTTACCACACATTTGTGTTTTATTGGTTTGGGAGGGGTTGTGCGGGAGATGTGGAGAGACCACGAACGCTCTTGTTGCCCAGGGCCCCAAGAATTCTTAAACTGGTTCTGCGGTGAAACAATGGGGTAAGTATGGCGTAATGCTGATTTTCAGCGTAAAAGAACGAGGAAATTTGGGTATAGGTGACTTATACCCATTTTTACGCTATGCCTGAATTTCCTCGATCTTTTATGCCACTTCTGCAAAACCCTCTGTTGTTCATTAACATATCCCCGCCCCTCATGCGAAAGTGCAGCTTATGAGAATTTCCTAAATTTATACCTGTTCTGAATAGGCTGTAAATTTGTGCCTAAAATTTAAGGCGCAACAGGACCCAAAATCATGTTTCTGGTGTTTCATGGCCCTTTTTTTAAAAAGCAGTGTTTTTTAAAAAATGATTGTTTCCCTTTCCCTTTTCTATCTTCTTTACTACAGACGAAAGTTTTTAGTGAGCCACTTTGGAGAATGGCAATGCTGTTCAGTAATTTCAGGATCAGAAATACAGAGTCAATATTGTTCAGAGTTTCTGCTGACAATGATGAAACCACAGCTCTCAACCCCACACTGAGGAAAACTCTGCTTTACCAGTCTGATGTTTTATCTCCTCTAGATCTACCTTTAAGGCTGGTTTGAGTGAGGTCACCCATTTGTGCAATGGACTCATGTCAACTGCAAGATGAATTGACGCCTCGCAAAAATCTTTTCACACTGATGAAATGACTTGTCAAATCTAGCCTGGTTGATTTAAGGCCCAATTTACCTGTTACCTGTGCAAGCACAAAGTTGTATATTGTTGCTCGCATTTTGAAAGTGAGCACAAAGTTGTTATTTTCTTGTGCACATGTGCAAATTGCACCAAAAATAAACACAAAGGAACAACATTCTATGTAAAGGTGTGAATAACAAGAAGAGGCTCAGGAAGGAGTAGCTGGTGATAGAGAAGTAGAACTGTTGGTCACTGAGACAGAGAAACAGTTAGACAACAAAGAAAAGAACAGCCCAATGAAATCGAGAAAATGTAGTGCAGAAACAAAAAGTCAATAGGGAGTTATAAACAGTGCAAGAGAAGATATATGGATATCAAAAGCAAATTAAGAAACGTCAAGTACTCATCCAAGGTCATGACTGATGGCTAAGTTCTTAGGAACTGACATGACAGAGGGGACACTAATGGTGAATTTTCCCCCCAAAAAGGTTTTACCACCACAAATAGTGACTTGGAAAGCACGATTGAGCACATTATGAAGAATTAGAATAACTTGGACATCAGTTAACAGACAGAATAGATCAATTAATCAACTCTCTAGGGAGTTTCTTGCGGTGTTTCAGAAGTTTATTTGATGTGCTGTAGGACCTACAATCAGCCCTGTTACTTAAGGCACTACAAAAACTCATTGTGGCCTGTCAAATATCTCTGGGTATGGTTCCAAAAACTTTTTCACTGAGTTTTCTCTCATACAAATTGAAAATCTTTACAAGTACCCATGACTGGTTTGGATCCAACCAAGCAATAGTACCAACAACACTGAGAAAAAGAATGAGCAAAACATGTGCTTTTTTTAATTTGTTCTCGGGATATGGGCAACATTATACTTACTGCCCATCCCTAGTTGCCTTGTTTTCTCCTGAAACTACTGCACTCCTTGTGGTGCTCCCAGAATGACTATTTCTACCTTTATGCAAATCATGCCATTGCACACACCCCAGCTGGTAGACATTCATCTCATGGAAAATACTGCTTATTGGGAGGACACGTGCATTGTTGTTGGGCACTGGGTGAGGCTGTACCTGTGGTAGGTAAGAAAGATGATTGGAAATAGGGATCTGCTTGTGAGTTCCTTTGGGAGTGGTTTGGAATGTGTGAGGGGTGGGCTGCATGAAAGGGGCCTTTGTCTCCTGGTGTTTTCCTAGCTCCAGGTGCAGAATGTGCATCATTTTTTTCTGTAGCTCATAGCTTTGTCCACATGTTTGTATGGGCACGGGTTATTAGGTTCATTAAAGCTAAGGAATGCACCTTCCTGCTGCCAGGAGTGGAAGCTGAGAAAGTGACAAGGATCCTTCCCCCACTGGCAGCAGCCCAAGCAGCCATGGGGTTGGATCTGCAATGATGGTAGACCTAGTTAGTGCTTCTAGGGCCTTCAAGACCTCTGTCCAGAAGGGCTGGAGGCAAACGGGATCAAAATTTGTGTTGGAGCATGTCGTTTTGGGGACAGTTTTCACACCATTAATCAGTCAGAGTCGGGCAGAATATTTGAGGTTTGTGCAGATGAGTTATGTGTAGTGAAGTTTTAATCAAATAAACAACTATAAAAAGCATCATTATGGTGATTCTTTAAAAAAAATTCTAGACATAATGTGAAATACCTTCCAGGCAGCTTTGAAAACAATGCTGTCTGTAGCCTCTTGAGTTCCTGAGAGATGCTTCATATGGAATTGATGAGCAGCAAGGCCGACTGGTTTGACAGGATATGTCAGATAATTAAATGGACTGGAAAGGCCTTTTCCTGTTCCCTGGTAGTTTGTTCATATGTCAGCTCTAGGCACAACAGCTTCTCTGGAATTCAAAGAATGGCAAGTCACTCTCAGGAAAGCAAATTTTTCTTATGAATTAAGAACAATTCTATACATGAATGTGGACAGAATTTTTCTTTCGGCACTATTTGTACCACCCAATTTTTCATAACATTATCGACCTTTTGCTGTGTAGGTGTTTATTTTGCAGCAACAGCCTCTTACCTGTGTAGGTGGGATTATAGTAATTGGATGAGTCAGCAGAAACATCAGCCTGTTTTGCCATATGCTTAAAATGATAGCTGAAACGAGAAAGAGCTCTGTGGGTAACATTAACTGCAAGTAATTACCCAAAGATTACTTTCATGCTTGTACTATTTTCCTTTGTTAAAAAAATTATTGCTGCCATGCATGAAGCCCTATATCCATTCAAACAGTGGAGCAGATAAGGGTTATGTCAGCCAAAGGCATCTCCTCCAGAGTGTATCTGCTCCACAGCATTGGTATTTGCGGGTTTGATTTCCATTGCACATTGGTGGGTACATAAGAACATACGAAATAGGAGCAGGAATAGGCCATATGGCCCCTCAAGCCTGCTCCGCCATTCATTAAGATCATGACTGATCTTCAACCTCAACTCCACTTTCCTGCCCGATCCCCATATCCATTGATTCCTTTAGAGTCCAAAAATCTATCGATCTCAGTCTTGAATATGTTCAATGACTGAGCATCCACAGCCCTCTGGGGTAGAGAATTCCAAAGATTCACAACACTATAAGTGAAGAAATTCCTCATCTCAATCCTAAATAGCCAACCCCTTATCCTGAGACTATACCCCCTAGTTCTAGACTCTCCAGCCAGGGGAAACAGCGTCTCAGCATCTACCTTGTCAAGCCCTCTCAAAATCTTATATGTTTCAATGAGATCACCTCTCATTCTTCTAAACTCCAGAGAGCATAGGCCCATTGTACTCAATTTCTCTTCATAAGACAACCCTCTCATCCCGGGAATCAATCTAGTGAACATTCATTGCACCGCCTCTAAGGCAAGTATATCCTTTCTTAGGTAGGGAGACCAAAACTATACACAGTACTCCAGGTGTGGTCTCACCAAAGCTCTGTTCAATTGCAGCGAGACGTCCTTACTCTTGTACTTCAACCCCCTTGCAATAAAGGCCAATAGACAATTTGCCTTCCTAATTCCTGCTGTACCTGCATGTTAACTTTCTGTGTTTCATCTACAAGGACACCCAAATCCCTTTGAACACCAACATTTAATAGTTTCTCACCATTTAAAAATATTCTGTTTTTCTATTCTTCCTACCAAAGTGAATAACCTCACATTTTCCCACATTATACTCCATCTGCCACCTTCTTGCCCATTCACTTAACCTATCTTTATCCCTTTTGTAGACTCTGTGGGCCCGATATTAGCACCCGCTATCTGGTGCGTTTCTGGCGGGGGGGGCTCCGAAAATCAGGGATTCCCAGAGCGGGTCGGGAGCCCGGCTCCAACCCGCCCACTTCCGGGTTCCCCACAGACGCAATGACGTGCGCGCGCAGCCCCCGCATGTGGGACTCCCGCGGGCAATTAAAGCCAGCGGGGTGCCACTTGACAGTTTTTATTGTGGTATTTCAGGTCGTTAACATACCTGATTAAGGGAATATTTCAGGAGGGGTGGGATTTTACAGACAACTGGGACTGTTTCCCACACTGGGGGAAACACTCCCAGTTCAAATGGACCTGTTGCAGCTGTCAGCCTGTGGCAGCTGCAAAGGTCCATTTGACAGGTGAGGGGGGGAGACCCTCACTCATTGCAGGAGGCCACTCTGTCACTTTGGACAAAGTTTGGCCTCCACCACCCTCCTCCTAACAATCAAATTCACCAAATTGCACACTTACCCCGGGGTCCAGAGACATGTACCTACCTTGCGGACCCCCTCAGATGTACATCTTCCGGATGGGGGCCGCCGTAGCTGCAGTCATGACCTCCTCGGAGGGCGAACAGCATCACCAGCCTCACCGGCCACGCCGTCCACCTCTGACACTTGGAGCTCCACAACACAGTGCTGTGACACATCCACCTGTACAGCAGGAGGGAGGGCAACCGCAGAGAGAGATGCTTTGCAGAGGGCACTACCCTTGCCACAGGGTCCACAGACTGAGGCTCAGCTTCCTGGACCTCTCTGAGCAGCAGTGCACACGGAGGCTCAGAGTCACTCGACATGTAGTCGTGGACATCTGCAGCCTCCTTCCTGCCAAGCTGCTCCTGGCTGGCCCGAGCATCATCTTCTTACCTGTCACTATCAAAGTCACCACTGCCCTCAACAACTTCTCCTCCGCATCCTTCCAGGGTGCCACCGGGGATATCGCTGACGTCTTTCAGTCGTCTGCACAAAAGACCCCGGCAAATACACCTACACCCACTCTGCAGTGACACAATGGGTGGCATCAGGTGTGGGTCTTCATTGTGATCCTCAGGAAAGGGCATTATTGCACAAACCAGACAAGATTCGCGAAGGCAGCAGTGGTGCCAATATAATATGTAATGTGAGTTGGTCAGAAATTCAATATAAGTAACAACCATGACAAACCCTCAAACACCCTTGTGCATCCCCTTCATGCTCACGACATGTTTGCCTTACGCTTCCTACTGCACATGTGTGATGCATGCCCTGTGGCTGCAGCACAGGTAATGGCAGGTTGAGTGAGGCTGACCGTGAAAGAGATGCATGAGAGGGTGAGTATGAGATAGAGCCATGAGATTGTATGAGGATTGGGTTGAGTGGTAGTGGTGGGATGAGTACTGGCGAGGTGAGTAAGTGCAGGTAAGATGAGGATGAGCTTTGAGTGGGTGTGAGGGGTGATGGGACAGAGTAGTGTTGGCAGTGCAGAAGGAGATGTGGGGTGGGGGCAGTGATGTGGCAGACGGAGTGTAGGGGAATGAGTAAGTGTACTCACTTTGGCTGACCTACTTAGGTCATTGCAGAGCCTCCTGCACTGTATGCAGGTGGGCGATATGTTGGTGGTGCAGGTGACCTCCTCTGCCACCTCGAGCCAGGCCTTCTTGGTGGCAGAGGCAGGCTGCTTCCTCCCGCCCACCGGGGGGAAGATCTCTGTCTTCCCCCTCCTCCTCACCCCATCCAATGATACCTGGAGTGAGGCATCATTAAACCTGGGAGCAGCCTTCCCCCTGGGCTGCTCCAAGCTGTAATTTTTCCTATTTCTTGCAGCATCAGTCAGTGGAGGACTACCCCTTTAAATAGAGCTCCTCCAGCTGACAGACCTTACTGCGCAGGCGCAGTCCGCCCGCTGCGCAGCTCAGCAGCGGGGAACCCAGAAGACCAGGTAAGTGGATCCAATTAGGCTGCGATTGCGCACGGGGCAGACTGATTTCACCGGGCATGTTACCCACGCGCCCAATCGCCCCCCCGCCACGAACCCGCAGCCCTCCTAATATCGAGCCCTTTGTGTCCTCCTCACAGCTTACTTTCCCAACTAGCTTTGTATCGTCAGCAAACTCGGATACATTACACTTGGTCCCTTCACCTAAATCATTAATATAGATCGTAAATAGCTGAGGCCCAAGCACTGATCCTTGTGGCACCCCACGAATTACAGCCTGCTATCATGAAAATGACCCTATTCTCTGTTTTCTGTTCATTAACCAATCCTCTATCCATGCTAATATGTTAACCCCAACCCCATGTGCCCTTACCTTGTGTAACAACCTTTTGTGTGGCACCTTTTGTCAGCCCTATTAGTTACATCCTCAAAAAACTCCAGTAGATTTGTCAAATACAATTGCCCTTTCATAAAACCATGTTGACTCTGCCTAGTCATATTATCATTTTCTATGTGCCCCATTATTATATCCTTAATAATGGATTCCAGCATTTTCCCAACTATTGTGGCAGGCTAACTAGCCTGTAGTTCCCTGTTTTCTTTCTATCCTTTCTGGAATAGTGGTGTTACATTTGCTACCTTCAAATCCATGGGAAGGGTAGAAATTGGTTTGCATTTCACTTGTTTTCTGGGACCAAAATGAGCGCCACCAAGTTGAATTCTGCAGCGTGACATTCCATGCCATATTGGCTCGGACACTTGATAGGGGTCCTTGGCGGCAAACTGAAACAAACACAGACATCATTTAAATATATTAATAAGAGTCCTGCGCCTGAATCAGGACCACTTGGTCAAATTGGTGTCCGTGGGTGTCTGAAATGTTACTTCCCAAACCCGCCCTCCATTAAGGTTAGTCTCTGGTTAGTCATTTTAGGCCTCTAGGGTGCATATGGGGCAAGTTTTTGGCTGTTTTGGAAAATGTTTGTCTCTGAGATACTATTGTGGAGGATAGGAACCGTTTTACAGTATTTGTTTGTTCTCAATTGTTGAACATTGAAATGTTCCTGGGCTTACTCTTGAGACTCCCAAATCAGGAGGAAGAGCAGTAGCAAAGTAGGCAGCGAAATCTGACAGTTTGCAAGAAGAAGGCGAAGGAGACAAGGCTGCAGGAGACATTACAGGATGTGGATCTTCAGAAATAGAACATCATACCTGAACCTCACAGAGGATCAGTGTGTAAGGCAGCTACATTTCAACAGGGAGACAGTCACGTATCTATGCCACCTGTTGGAGCGAGAATTGGAGCCCAACACCGTGGCTCTAAGCTTTTATGCCTCTGGCTCCTTTCAAATTGCTTCTAGTGACATTAGCATATTCAGTCAGTTTGTTATGCACCCAATGATCCAGCATTTCACTGATACACCGTGTGCGAGGCAACAACAGTTCATTAACTTCCCAATGGAGGCTGACAAGCAGGAACAAAGAGCACTGGATTTGCCGACATTGTTGGATTCTCATAGGTGCAGAGGACTATGGAGTGCTCGCATGTGTCCCTGCATGCTCTCCATCATGAACCAGCACAATTTCTCAACAGGAAGGAGCTGCAAGAAAGAAGAGAATGTGTCAGTATGAGATGTTTAATTATTTAAATTAATCAGGGTGACCAATTTGGGACCTTAGTTACATCCATGTGATCAGGCAAACGCTTCGCGCCATCGCCTATTGTGCAGCTGAAAACAGACTTAAATCAATTCCTACCCCAGCATGTTCCCCCTATCTTTGCTGTGTATGTTTCAGCAGATCTTCATTGTCAGCTGAAAAGTAAAACAGAAAGTTTACAGCAGATCTCCAAAAATATTAATATAAAAAAAGGATAAGCCAGAAATCTTGATTATTCAAACTTCATTAAAGACTTTGCTGCACAAGAGTCTTAAAAAGTTGACATCATTTGATGTAACTGTTAAGTCCATGTTTATAGTGCAGAAAATCTTTATGAGGAACATTAAACAATGTCACATTAAGTCTTAGACTTGAATGTTCATTTCTGAAATAATTGTGTGGAAGTAGAAGCCAATAATGAGTTTACACAGGACGTCAAGATAGCAAAATCTAGTGCTGAATAAAGCCCTGCCATTTTTCCTTGTAAGTCAGTGCTGCGCACACGTGGGGTAATTTTGACTGTGCGATAGTGTAAAGCGGGTGATAGCAAATTGGCAGCCTGTTTTACATCTCTCCTGGTTTTTATTTCCATTGACTTCAATATTCATTCGTGAGGTGCAGAAATGATCAAATAACACAAAGACTGTGTACATGCACGTAAGGAAAAGTACGATGCAAATACATGTCTCTTGAGCATGCAGCAAAATACACTGTACTCAAGTGTTTATAAATTCCACCATTGTTCAATAGGAGAAACTAGGGGCCCCGAATTTAATGGCATTTATTTTTAAACACAGCTGGGGTCGGTCCCCAGCAATTGGAGAAGAATGGGTGTTTGGTGGGAGGGGGCTCGGAGACCAGCAGTGAAGAGGGAGGGAGGGAGAGATTGTGGGGTGGTCTGAAGATAGCGGGGGAGGGTCTGACAGTCGAGGGAGAGGGGGCTGAAAATCATAGGGGCGGAGTGGCTGATCACAGGGAGGGACAGGTCGCGGAAGAAGGTTTGCTTGTGGGGCCGAGGGGGGTGGGGGGAGCACTCCTGCTCCTCCTGGTCCACAAACAGTGCTGGAAAAGGACTTACCTGCTGGATCTGGCAGCTCCCACCTCTCTTCAGCTGCCGGGTTTCCCGAGCCCTTAAATTCAAATGGCTCCCAAAATCTGAAGAATGGAGCCTCATTCAAATATTATAATCATTGACCCGCCTCTCCAGAGAGGGTTACTCAGACACCCCCAAACCTTCCCCAGTTAAAACGGAAGGCGCCCGGATCCCCTTTTTACAATTTAACCCCCCCCACCCCGATCCTCTCCCCCCACCCCCTCACCCAGAACCTTAAATTACTGTCCTGTGTGTATACTGAGCATTGAATATGTAACACAGTACCAGGAGTCTCATCCCAGTGCTTCCTATAAAAGGTAGAAGGCAGGATTACATGGTCAGGGATTTTTATCATTGGCACTACTGACGATCCGGATTCTTTCCCCTCAGTCTGGTTCAGTAAAAACTGAAGTCGAATACATTTTAAAGTTCATCACAGCTTTAATAGCAGGGTTCTTAGTCTGCAGCATTGATTTGGACTCCTGATAGAGTCCCTCTATGCTGGCAGAGCAAGAACAAGAAACATACAGAAATCCACACGTTTTTATACAAATCAATAGGGGTTGGAACATACTTAACGAGGGTCAACACCAATCATAAGCCGGACATAGGTTGCCATGCGAGGTTACATTATTGCCGGCCAATCATAGATCGTCCATGTGCTGACCATGTTGCTGTTAGACATCAAAGGGGATACTTCCTCACCTTCCAACCTGGAATGTTCTTTCCTGTTCCTTCTGTTCCTTATCTCCCAACCTGGAATGTCTTTCAACTTTGGCTAAGCTCGTTACCTATATTGATCTGCCATAAACATGGAGACATTCAGACCAGTCCTTGAATCACATCAAAGACTCTACATTGATAAGACAATGCAAACCTGCTGAATACGCAAACATATGGCCCAGCAGGAGGCCAGGCCACCTGTACCAATCTCAGTTACTAACTAATTAACCCTTTCTAACCATTTTGCATTCTGCTTCTTTGCCACGTAGGCATTTTAATATTTTACCAAAAACTGACCACGTAGGGATTCTCACTACTGCTCTTTGCTTGTTCAAGAGTGAATGATAACCATGGGATGAGAAATGTCCCTCCACACCTTCTAAGCTGTAACACTGTAAACTTATTTCCAATTTTGCTGCAAGAAGATCTTCCATTACTAAGTTTGCAATCACTGTCAAAATATTAGAGAGAGGCACTAAGCCCTCGCAAGGCCCTTTACCGTAGGAAGGAGGGAAAATGGGAGTTGAGTTATTTCAATGTTGGAGCAATAGTATTTTAAAAAATTATCAAATATAGAAAATCAATAGGAAATTGAAGTTAATTATAATTCTAAATCATTTAGGTTCAGATTTGCCTTTTAATGAGATGCTTACTGCTGTGCGATATCTACCAGCTGTTAATGACTACCACCAGATAAAACAATTTCCTCAGCACTACAGCTGGTTATTATGACTTACCCCCAAGGGATAGAATCAAATAATTAGGGCAGGTCCACCACATTAAGCACTATTCTTTATTTTTAAGACATCCAGAGTCAGCAAGGCTAGCTAGCAGTCAGTCCTATTAGTATTGTTGATTTAAATAGTAGTCAGGGTTCCAGCTCTATTTTCAAATAGGGTTTGTGGGGCTGGGATGTTAGAAAGTGTGTTATTTGTTGCAATGTGACCTCCACTTACCGCTATGGCAAGCTTCCTACAAACATTAACATTAATAAAACTGCTGTGAATTCATATATTCTTGAAGCACTGTTTCTGCAAGATTTCTTCTCATAATAACAAACCCAGCAACATTAAGTGCACTTGGCAAATCCCATAGTGCCAATTTATTCTAAATTATGGATACTTTCCTGCTGTGGACTCACCACAATAACATTTTTATTGAGGTTGCCCAAAATCATTTTGCTTAGATTTCTAACAGATTATGAAGAGAGCATACTTTCACTTCATTGAACGCAGAATCCAGCAGGGTGAGGGCAATGTTGTAATTACTGTGCTATGCAAATCATCCCAGCCCAGTCCATATAAAAAGATACTGACAAAGACAGATTCCTAAACTATTACCAATTCATTACTTAGAAAAGATGACTGCAAACAGGGATGAAAATGAACAGGAGCACTAATGCCCTCTGGGGGTAAGTGGCATATTTTATCATAAGCTGTGTGTCATTAGTAATAATTTTACATCTAAAGTATTAAGATCAGGTATTTTAAATCAAGTAATCCTTTTATAGATTTCATAAGTGACCAGGCAAATCATGGATCATAATTTTGACACTAAATCGTACAATCATTCATTTGTAGTTAATTTTAATACAGCTTTGCTCGTAATGGTCGTTCTATTTTCCATTCTGTGCAATCACATGAAATTCCTGAGGTAAACTCTGAACCATATAGGATTGTAATCTCTTTTTTTAACCATGCTAAGTTAATGTACATGTCTGTGATTTTAAACACTGTATGGCCACAATCATTATAATTACTAGTTTCAGAGGACGGAGTTAGATTTATCATTTCTCTATAATTAATACTGGCAACACATTAATTGGGGAGTTGGATGAACTGGACTGTGAGTTTGTTATCCTGGTAACATTGCTGAACTCTTTGATTCAGGACCTCATGGAGAAATGGTAAAATGATTTAAGCTACGGTTGTATAATAGTAATCTGCATATATATTTATTTTCATTTTGACAATGAAGTAATGGTTTGTTATTTGGTTCAAGTTTGTAATTACATCAATTGAACTTAATACTACTAGAAGTCATGTTGTTAGCTGGATGAATGCTGTCACTTAGAAATGGTAGACAACAGTGCATCTATGTACATAGCAGAGGTAGCGAACACAGGATGATTATAACACTCTGGTTAAAGTTCACTGGAAATACTACAAGCTTTATGATAAGGCTGAGAAAGTGTAGGCGGTTTATTGAGTAATTGAGTAATCTCAAAAGGTTATTAAATTAATTATATTATGCTGTAGTACAAAAGTAAATTGCTTTTCCTTCTCCTCCCCTCCCCCTGCCATCTTACACCACCACACACACACACACCACCACCTAATTGAAATTGTTGCCTTTTGGTAAGAAAAGAATACAAGTTTTCTATTGAGGGCAAATGATTAATATTCATTGCACATAAATATCATTCTTCATTCATTCCCAATTTGAAGGCCATGGGCTGAGGTACACTTCTTGTACTTTTAATGTGTGCTTTCCTTTTAGGAGGAATGAAGCAGATGGCACTTGAAAACTTGCAGAAATCAATGCTACTGATTACATTACAATTTTTAATGCACTCATTCAAGAGATAGCAGTAATAAAACAAATCCCATTAAAATTCATTCTCAAAGAGATGGCTTAACAGTTCTATCACCAATATTGGACTCTCAAGTGTGTGGTCACATAGGGTGAAATTACCGTCTCAGCTACTTTTTGTAAAAAAGTAGACAATTCAAAGCAGTATTTCATAATTTTATACTCATGCCCACTTTTTCCCTAAAAGCAGCAAAGTCAGGAATTTTCCCCCATATTTTACTGAAGACCACCACTAAAAGCTGAATCATAAAATCTGAAGTATATCAGTTGTACCAGTGTAATTATGCTGTCAAAATTATGGCTGAGTCACACCCCAAGAGTCACAAGTCATAAAAACTTGTTTGAAGCTGTGACTTGTGCACTAATTTTACAGAATATTTCTCCGATTATCAAGGTGAGGAATATCAGTGCTGAGGAATTTCAGTGCTGGGGAATAGAACTCTTCCCATTTCAAGCATCCAGTGCTCTCAGATCAGCCATTGGACAGCCTCTACACCGTCCCCCCCTCCCCAATAACATGCCTTAGCTCTAAACTCAGAGTAACACCCCTTAGTGCACCAGTGTGATTTGTTTTCCATTTCACCCACCGATCATCCTGTGTTTTTTCTGAGTAAAATTTCCAATTAGTGCTGAATGAAGGACAGTTTTGTGCAGTAGGCTAATGCCCATGGAGACATTAAGGTTGTTCAAACTCATTTTATATAGAACTTTCCCAGCCAAGAGCTTTGGGCTGGGTTTGAACCCAGTTAAAAGACCACCTAATTTATATTGTCTTTATATCCATTTTATTTGCCTGGACTTACCAACAAAAGTTTGGTCAATACGTTTTGACCTCCACTCCGTAAATTGCTAACTTTAGCTAAGCTCTTTATCCGGTTAGTACTTCATAGTTTGACAATGTTCCATTAACTATACTTAATGCATTCACATGTTGGAAATATCTGAGGTGGAGCATTTTTCGCCCTTTACTAAGGGCAGTGCCGTCATTTACAGTCTTAGACATTATATATTGTTTTTCTAGCTTCTCATCCCTCATTGTCGAAATCTTGGCCCTTGTTTCTATACAAGTAGAGTTTTAGTGCAATGGAGTAATTACTGTACTTTTTTTTCTGTAGCACATTATAAACTGTCAGTGATCTTTCAGATGAAGAAGATACTTTGGCATCCTCCTTTCATGGAATAAATGTACATAGCAGACAAATATTTCAGGGTTAGATGTTCTTTTCTTTCCAGAAATAATAACAAATGAGGCACCAAACACATGTTCATTCATTGTTTGATATAAACCAGGAACAAGGTTCAGTAGAGTGGCATGTTTAAGTGCAATTTCATGGCATAATCAATCTCTTATAGCTGTGGCAACAGATTGTATTTTACCAGTGAACAGTTAATTAATCCCAGTGGAATGCTTTATACAGATTCACTCAACATTAATCCTTGGAATAGAAAAATATCAACATTAGCATTAACAGAGTATTCAGGAAAACAACAGTTATTTTACAACAAGTTGAAGATTCAGCTGTGCCAATTAATACAGGTAAATCTCGACAGTATTGTATTAGCTTTGAACTGTATGGATTGTCGCAACTGTGGAGTTCTGGATCTTCTCAGTCATGTTTACTTTTGGGAAATTGATTACGCTGTCTTAAGTTCCTTGAAAATAATACAAGAGGGAGTTTTTATGTTGCAGAGATTTATAGGAACAAACCAGTTTCATTCAGATAAACTTGTGAGCACCCAAATGGTTCAGTGGGTAAATGCACTGTGATACTAAGACTTCAAGATAATCCATGACTCTGGCTGCATTAGTTAATCCTACATTGTGGCACCTTGCTACAATTGGCCACAATGTCACTGGGTTACAGAGAGAAGAAAATCAACCAGGTTTCCTGTTCCAGATTGTTGACTCTGGCCCCTCTGGAAATGTACCTGCATACCTGACACAGGAGGACAGGGCTCAGACAGGATGCTTCTGAGTGATAAATAGCCTGCTGGCTTTCACTGTCACACAAATGGAGAATGGCAAGTTGGGTGAGGTACAGGAGGGTACCTGTGAAACAGTGCCCCGGCCTTCAAAAGAGGAGGGGAGAAAATTGGGAGATTTGTTTTTCTGCAGAAGACATAAACAGCGTGATCCTTATAGGGTTATGTAGGGTTAATCCATTATATAATTCAGGGGTCACAAAGAATAGAAGGCTGTCTCTTCCAGGCAGCAGGAATCTGGTAGCAGACAGACATATGCTGCATATTATTACAACTCACTCATTTATTATTCCACTGTCTAACTCTTACTAAAAGAACCCACAACACTATGGGCTCGAATTTAGCAGGCCTGCGGGTTCCCAGCGGGTGGTCCTCCGGGAGCGTCGAAAACGCGGACGGGTAATTGTTCGCGTCCCCCACGCGATCGCGGGATAATTGGACCCATTAAGGCCTGCTTCCGGGTTCTGCGCTCCCCAGCTGCGTGCCGGCCGGCTGCGCATGCGCAGTACCGTCGACGCGATGTAGGAGCTCCAGTTAAAGGGGCAGTCTCCCAAAGCCCCTCCTGCTGCAAGCAAGAGGTCTGGGAGAATGGCTCAACCAAGGGGAAAGGCTGCGCCCCGTTTTTCAGATCTGGCACTGCAGCTGATGCTGGAGGGCGTGAGGAGGAGGAGGGAAACACTCTTCCCTGAGGATGGGCGCAAGTTCCCTGCCGCCGCAACCAGGAAGGCATGGGCAGAGGTGGCGGCGGAGGTGAGCAGCAGGGGCAACACCCCAAGGACTTGGGAGCAGTGCCGCAAGCGCTTCAATGACCTGACTAGGTCTGGCAAGGTGAGTACACCAACGCACCCTCCCACATCCCGTCCCCACCATCACGCCAAGCAGATCACAACCCCCTCCTGCACAGCCACCACTGCGCTCCATCAGCAATCCTCACAGCCACTCATTCACCATCCTCGCCGTGCACGCAAGTACCCACCGTCCCTGACCCCACCCGAACACTACCACACACCCCAATCCCCATGCAATGGGATGGGCACGTGGCCCACACTTCCTCCCATCCGTTCCGCGCCACGCTCAACCCAACCACACCGATGCTCGATGCGTCTCACGATGCAAGACGCACCCACTCACACATCTGTGTTTTGCCTTCACAGGAGAAGAGGAGCAAGAACAACCGCGAAAGGGCACGCACCGGAGGTGGGCCGCCGCAAGTGGTGGAGCTCACCGACGCAGAGGTGGAGGCGCTCGACCTCGCCCGCACGCGACATTGCCTGTCGGTGGCCGATGGCGAGTGTGTCGCTGCCGAAATGGGCGGTAAGGGAAAGCTGACACTCAACACCCATGATCGCGAGTGACCGTATCATCACCTGCCATCAGGCGCACTGTCAAGTTGGTCCACATGCCTCAAAGTGCCCTCTGTTCTCTTGCAGGTGCGTCTTTGGATCAAGCGAGCATGGAGGGCGATTCCTCAGAGGACATGGCGGTCTCTGAGGGTGCATCGTCACATCAGAGCCAACCATCCACCAGCGCAGAGACACGCACCTCGGTGGGTCCCCCTCGCCAACTAGTTGGGGTAGCACTTGGTGAGTCACTGCGCACGAGTGAGCATGAGCAGACCCTGGTGGCAGGGGCAGCCGCGGAGGGTCCGCGACGGAGGGAGCACTCATCTCCAGGCTCTGCTCAGCCGGACCCAGATGCTGAACCCAGGGGGCCACCAGAGAAAAGGAGAGTCGTCGAGGGCCACCAGCTAATTGCTGAGGTGCTGGCAGAGGTGCCGCGCGCATTGTCCACAATAGCGCAGGCGATGGAGGAGTCCACCTCCTGCATGTGGGCATTGGTGGCGCAGGCACAGGAGGGTATCGGCGACACAGTGTCGCGGGTAGGTGCGGGACTGTCTGCGGTGGAGGACAGGCTGGCCTCCCTCGAGCGTCACGCACAGCTCCACTTCGAGTCCTTGCAGGCCCTCACAACGTCTGTACGGATTCAGGGTGAGCAACATTCCGACGCCACCAACAGGCTGAGGGATACACTAGGGGTGGCCTTGCAAGGCCTCACACATGCCATCCAAACTGCCGTCCAGCAGGGTGGAAGGGGTGATGTGGGCCGAGGCCAAGAGAGGGATGATGGTGACCGGGGACATGGAAGCGGGGACGCCTCTCAAGGCGTCCCCACGTCCCACCCGTCGCCCACCTCTCAACCAGCACCCGCAATGGTGCCTCCTCTCCAGGTGGCCGAGTCTGCCCCTGCCCCGGTGCAGGAGGAGCAGTCTGTGGAGGTGCCCTCACGGGCACCGAAACCCAGGGGCCGTCCGCCAAAAGCATCTACCCGGTCAAGGCAAGAAGACGAGCAACCTGCCACTACCTCTGCTGGAGCCACAGGGGTAGCACCACGTAGGGGTTCCCGGAGAAGAATTCCAAAGGCCTTATAATCACAAAGGGAATACACCAGGGTGTTTATTATTTTGTACTTTGTTTCTTAAATGATGTCACATTCCACATATTAAATAGTCTATTCTCACCACTCCTGCCACCTCTCGTCCATTCTTCCGCGGCTTGTGCAGTAGTTGCGTTCCGTGGAGGCCATCATGACGGCGAACACCTGCTGCCACCCATTGGGCACACTGCTGTGGGTGCAGGATTACTGGCAGCACTCTTCAGTGGAGGGGGCTGGTATGGCCGCTCGCATGTGCAGGTGAGGAGATGCGAGCGCCTCGCAGTGTCTGACTCTAGGAGAACCGTTGACGTATGAGTGCGTCCCTGGCCCGGCGACCATCCCGGTGAGTCGCGGCTCGGCGCATGGGTCGTCCATCATCCTCGGGCGCGTCCTCCTCCTCCTCCTCCGCCTCCTCCTCCTCCTCCTCCTCCTCCTCGCCCTCGCCTTCCTCAATGTGGGTGGCGGGTGTGGATGGGGCCTCCTCCAGCGGCACCCCTCTCTGTTGGGCCATGTTGTGCAGGGCACAGCAGACAACTATGATTCGTCCCACTCTGAATGGTGTGTATTGGAGCGCTCCCCCAGAACGATCAAGGCACCTGAAGCGCATCTTGAGAAGCCCTATGGTCTGCTCAATTGTAGACCTGGTAGCAGTGTGGCTGTCATTGTACCGACGCTCCGGCTCGGTGATGGGGTTCCTCAGAGGTGTCATGAGCCACGTGTGGAGGGGATACCCCTTGTCGCCGAGGAGCCAGCCGTTGCCGGCGTTGGGTGCCTGCAGGATGGGCGGGACGGCGGACTCCCTGAGGACGAAGGCATCGTGGCAGCTGCCGGGGTATCTGGCGCACACGTGTAGGAATCTCTGGCGGTGGTCACAGATGAGCTGGGCGTTCATGGAGTGATACCCCTTCCTGTTGATGAACAGCCCTGGCTCATGCGGAGGTGCCCGTATTGCGATGTGGGTGCAGTCGATTACACCCTGCACGCGTGGGAAGCCGGCCATGGCATGGAATCCAACCGCCCTCTCCATCTGGCTGCGCTCGTCCATGGCGAAGTTGATGTAGTGGGAGGCCCTGCGGAACAACCCATCGGTGACCTGCCTTATGCACTTGTGTGCAGAGGACTGACAGACCCCGGTGATGTCCCCGGTGGCACCCTGGAAGGAACCAGATGCGAAGAAGTTGAGGGCAGTGGTGACTTTGACGGCGACAGGTAAGAAGATGCTGCTTGGTCCATCAGGGAGCAGCTCGTCGTTAAGGAGGCTGCAGATGTCGGCGACTACCTGGCGATTGACTCTGAGCCTCCGTATGCACTGCTCCTCGGAGAGGTCCATGAAGCTGAGCCTCGCTCTGTACACCCTGTGCGGAGGGTAGTGCCTCCTGCGACGCATCTCTCTCTGCGGTTGCCCTCCCTCCTGCTGTGCAGGTGGGTGTGCCGCAGCACCGTGTTGGGGGGCCCCACCTCTCCGAGGCGGACGGCGTGGACTGTGAGGCTGCTGGGGCTGGTCATCCTGTTCGTCCTCCGACGATGTCAACGCACCACCCATCTGGCAGGTGTTGGTGTGAGGGGTTGTGCAGGGTAGGTGGGTGGGTCCTCGGACTGGGGCTGCGGTTTCGTGTCGGTCTGTCCTCTGGCTTGGCGGGGGTTGGTGGAGGGCAGGGGTTGCCCTATGTGACGCGGTGGCCTCCTGCGTGGGTGAGGGCGCTCCCCCGTGGAGCGCACCTTGGCACCTGGCACAGGCTGCTGGCTGCAACACGCCTGGTTTGAAGGGTCCTGTTTCCCCCAGTGTGGGAAACTGACTGCTTTGACCGTAAAATCCCACACTTCCTCTTTTGACAGCTGCTTCAGCTCATTAACTGACCACAACGAGCAAGTTAAGTGCTCTCAAGTGGAACCCCGCTGGCTTTAATTGCCTGCGGGATTCCCACCAGCGGGGCTTGCGCGCGCAGCCCCGCACGTCAGCGCGGTACCCGGAAGTGGCCGGGATTTCGTCCGAATCCGGTCACGTGATCGGAGATCGGGATTTTCGGGGCCCCCCCGCTGGAAACCCGCCGGAAACCCGACCCTAAAATCGAGCCCTATATGTAGTAGCTGATACTTTAAAAAAAAATCAAACTACATGTGAGAGAGGCTTAAAAAACAAAATGAAGCTTTTGCTAGAGTACAATAGAGGCTGTGCCTGGTAAGAACTAAAAAAATAACAGCATTTCAATAAGGCTGCCTAAAAAGATTTAATTCCAAAAAACTGACTAGAGTTCATTTAAAGATTGAATGGGACAGGGAAGCTTCTAGTTTATCCAAAAAAGATAAAGAGATTCAGAATTTCTCAGGGCAGAAGATATTCTCTGATCATTTAAGCTGATTGCAAATCTGCCATAAGTTGCAGTTTCCTAAGAATTATAATTTTCAAGAAAGCAAAAACCAAAGAAAACACAACAGTGTGAGTTTGGCACAATACACTACAAAATGATTGCATCATATTTGCACTGTGAGATGAAAGACTGCTAGAAAGCCTTCACTTTGACCCTGACTTTACACTTGAGAAAGCAAGACAGCAAAACTTTTAAAAAGCAGCAGGTGGTAGAAACCAGCCAGATAGGAAAGCAAATGTAGATCAGCTGAAAGCATGGGGAAAATAGCAGCTACCTACAAAATTGTCGCAGACACAAATGAAGAAAAAAGTCAACTGGTAAAAGGAAAACCTGAGACAGCTGTGGGAATTCAGTACCACCCCTCGCTTTTGACAAAATGCTCTGCTACGTGTGTGGTATTCGAAATACTTCAAGTGTCAGCTGTGGCTCAGCGGTAGCACTCCTGACTCTAGGACAGAAAAGTTGTGGGTTCAAGTCCCACTCCAGGAACTTAAGCACAAAATCTAGGCTGACACTTCAGTGCAGCACTGAGGGAGTGCTGTATCGTCGGAGCTGCCGTCTTTTGAATGAAACATTAAACCTCTCAGGTGGATGTAAAAGATCCTTAATGCACTATTTTGATGAAGAGCATGTGAGTTTTCCCCAATGACCTGGCCAATATTTATCCCTCAATCAACATCACTAAAAAAGATAATCTGGTCATTATCACACTGCTGTTTGTGTGGACCTTGCTGTGCACAAATTGGCTGCCACGTTTCCTACAATACGACAGTGACTACACTTCAAAAGTATTTAATTGATTGTAACCTGAAGTCGTGAAAGACATCATATAAATGCAAGTTTTTTCTCTTTCGTTATTCTATATTAAACACAGCTGAAATAAAAATTTAACTGAATCCCAAAAGATATTTGTGCTGATTTAGAAAAAAATGCTCAACACCCTTACTTGTAACCATGTAAAGTGCCAGAGTCAACATGATGTAAATGTGGTTTTATTTTAATCATGATTATTTGGCAAAAGAATTAAGGCCAAAGACCAGTTTTCCCTTTTAATGCACTGCATCAAATGCCAAATATGTAGTTATAAGGTTTGCAAGGTGTTTGTAGTGAGACTGCCTGAGAATTGGTCATCCACTGTTGTTGCCCTGAATCTTTTTGCACTCATTTTTTACGTTTTCAAAGAATTTAGGCAGCTCAATGCACTGCCATCAAATTTCTAATGAACCGAGGACGGATACATGGCAGATGAAATTTAATGCAGAGAAGTGCGAAGTGATACATTTTAGCAGGAAGAATGAGGAGAAGCAATATAAACTATATGGTACAATACTAAAGGGGGTGCAGGAACAGAGAGACCTGAGGGTGTACGTGCACAAAACTTTGAAGGTGGCAGGACAGGTTGAGAAAGCGGTTAAAAAAGCATATGGGATCCTGGGCTTTATAAATAGAGGCATAGAGTACAAAAGCAAGGAAGTTATGATGAACCTTTATAAAACTGGTCCAGCCACATCTGGGGTATTGTGTCCAATTCTGGGCACTGCACTTTAGGAATATTGTGAAGGCCTTAGAGTGGGTACAGAAAAGACTTACTGAAATGGTTTCAGGGATGAGGGACTTCAGATACATGGATAGAATGGAGAAGCTGGGGTTGTTCTCCTTTGAGCAGAGAAGTTTGAGAGGAGATTTGATAGAAGTGTTCAAAATCATGATGGGTTTAGATCAACGAATCATAGAATGGTTACAGCACAGAAGGAGATCATTCAGCCCATCAAGCCCATGCTAGGTCTCTGCAAGAGCAATCCAGCTAGTCCCATTCCCCTGCCCTTTCCCCATAGCCCTGCAAATTTTTCCTTCAAGTACTTCTACAATTCCCTTTTGAAAGCCACGATTGAATCTGCTTCCACCATCCCTTCAGGCAGTGCATTCCAGATCATAACCATTCGTTGCATAAAAAAGTTTTTCCTCATGTCACCTTTGGTTCTTTGGCCAATCACCTTAAATCTGTGTCCTCTGGTTTTTGACCCTTCCGCCAATGGGAACAGTTTCTCCCTATCTACTCTGTCTAGACCCCTCATGATTTTGAATACTTCTATCAAATCTCCCCTCAACCTTCTCTGCTCTAAGGAGAACAACCCCAGTTTCTCAAGTCTATCCACGTAACTGAAGTCCCTCAACCCTGGATTCTAGCAAATCTTTTCTGCACCCTCTCTAAGACCTTCACATTCCTCCTAAAGTGTGGTGCCCAGAACTGGATACAATATTCCAGTTGTGGTCGAACCAGTGTTTTATAAAGGTTCATCATAAGTTCCTTGCTTTTGTACTCTATGCCTCTATTTATAAAGCCCAGGATCCAGTATGCTTTTTTAAGTGTTTTCTCAACCTGCCCTGCCACCTTCAATGATTTGTGCACATATACCCCCAGGTCTCTCTGTTCTTGCACCCCCTTTAGAATTGTACCTTTTAGTTTATATTGCCTCTCCTCGTTCTTCCTACCAAAAAGTATCACTTTGCACTTCTCTGCGTTAAATTTCATCTGCCAAGTGTCCGCCCATTCCACCAGCCTATCTATGTCCTCTTGAAGTCTATCACTCTCCTCCTCACTGTTCACTACACTTCCAAGATTTGTGTCATCTGCAAATTTTGAAATTGTGCCCTGTACACCCAAGTCCAAGTCATTAGTATGTATCAAGAAAAGCAATGGTCCCTGGTACCAACCCCTGGGGAATACCACTGTATACCCTCCTCCAGTCCGAAAAACAACCGTTCACCACTACTCTCAGTTTTCTGTCTCTTATTCAATTTCGTATCCATGCTGCCACTGTCCCATTTATTCCATGGTCTCAACTTTGCTGACAAGCTTATTATGTGGCACTTTATCAAATGCCTTTTGGAAGTCCATATACACCACATCAACCCTCTCTGTTACCACATCAAAAAAATCAATCAAGTTGGTTAAACACGATTTGCCATTAACAAATCCATGCTGGTTTTCCTTAATTAATCCACACATGTCCACTTAACTGTTAATTTTATCCCGGATTATCGTTTCTAAAAGTTTCCTCACCACCGAGGTTATACTGACAGGCCTGTAGTTGCTGGATTTATCTTTACACCCTTTTTTGAACAATGGTGTAATATTTGCAATTCTCCAGTCCTCTGGCACCACCCCTGTATTTAAGGATGATTGGAAGATTATGACCAGTTCCTCCGCAATTTCCACCCTAACTTCCCTCAGCAACCTAGGATGCATCCCATCCGGACCTGGTGACTTATCTACTTGAACTACTGTCAGCCTTTCTAGTACCTCGTCTATCAATTTTTAGCCCATTCAGTATCTCAACTACCTCCTCTTTTACTGTGACTTTGGCAGCATCTTCTTCCTTGGTAAAGTCAGATGCAAAGTACTCATTTTGTATCTCAGCCATGCCTTCTGCCTCTATGCGTAGGTCTCCTTTTTTGGTTCCTAATCGGCCTCACCCCTCCTCTTACTACTTGTTAACTATTTATACGCTGATAGAAGACTGTTGGATTCCCTTCTATGTTAGTTGCCAGTCTATTCTCATACTCTCTCTTTGCCCCTCTTATTTCCTTTCTCACTTCCCCTCTGAACTTTTTATATAAAGATAAAGTAAATGAAGAGAAACTGTTCCCATTGGTGGAAGGGTCAAGAACCAGAGGACACAGATTTAGATGATTAGCAAAAGAACCAAAGGCAACATGAGGAAAAACTTTATTATGCAGCGAGTAGTTATGATCTGGAATGCGCTGCCTGAAAGGGTGGTGGAAGCCGATTCAATTGTGGCTTTCAGAAAGGAATTGGACAAATACCCGAAGGGAAAAAAATTTGCAGGGCTACGCAGGAATGAGCAGGGGAATGGGACTAACTGGATTGCTCTTTCAAAGAGCCGGCACAGGCTCGATGGCCGAATGGCCTCCTTCTGTGCTGTAACGATTCTATGATTGCATCATGCACATGCATCAACATACAGAAGTCTGCTTTCCCCACTCAAGAGCAATACAAGTTAGTAGTAAGCTGCCCACTTGCACCACACTTAAACCTGCTCCTGTACTGTACTGCTTGGCACAGTATAACTGTGCCATTAGTTGCATTAAGTGAAGTATGATAATTAGACAACAGAACTGCTACCACCATTAATTTTGAATCAATGAGTGTTACAAATGCAACTAAATGCATTCTCAAAAGTTAACCACATTGGCATATCCTTGCAACTTCTAACTTTGCCTCATTATGCTTGCAAAACTTATGCTGACAATTTCTAATTACACAATGTCTCTTAATTTCAGAATAACCTTTGACCAACATGTTGAAAATACTATTCTGGCAATGGCATGCACTCTGAAGAGAGACTAATCTTAAAGACTAATTGACCTCCTGAGGTGTTTTGTGACTGGGATCATGCAGTGTTCAGTACTATAATTCACTGTTAATCAATTCAAAAACAGCACAAACCAAGAAATATAAAATTCCTCCAAGATTACTGAACCTTTGAACACATAATACATTTTGCAGTCTGTGTACTTTTAAAAATTTCTCATCTCCCCTCTGGTTCTTTTGCCAATTATCATTAAATCACCCAGTGACCCCATCACCAACATTCAAATTAGCCTCACCCCAGAAGAACGGCCATGGTTAGAATAGGAACACACTGGCAGGTAGATGTCTCGCTTCAATCAATTTCCAGCTAGAACCCTGCCAGCGAGAAAAATCTAGGCCAGGGTCTCTTCCAGTCTTGAAATAGTTCTCTGTTTCTAAGAAAAAGATAAAATATTCCACAAGTACAGCACAGATAGAATGATTTGAGAGGAAACTGGAAACTACGAACGGAGCTTCAGTGAGTGGTTATATGATGGTAACTTGTTTAAACTGTATGATGCCAGAACTCTGTCAGATGAGTCACCACTGTGATGAAGAGCAGAGTTCCAGAGGTCTATTACATAGACAACAGGATCATCATTATGACAGCCATACTGAAAACCATTTGAGCGATCATGAATATCTTGAGAATTAACAGAAGCCCCACAAAGAAAGTTAAAAAAAAGTTTTAAAATCTTATCTATTCGGGCTGCTTCTGACTCCGATCTACATCCCCAGGGTTGACCTGCTCACTGCTGCTTCCCACTCAGGCCAGCGAGTTAAAATTGCAGTTGGGTCCCGATGACATGCAAATGTTAAAAAGGACCCTGCCGGCTTTGGGCAGAAACCAGTATCATCAGCCACTGCTGCAGATGGTAACCCTGATCTCCAAGGATACATCCAGACACTTGTATTTCTGTAGCAAAGAGTGGTGGCACTGTCTCAAAATGAATGAAGACCCAGCTCCCAGGGAAATAACAGACCGCACATCCCAGCATCTCCACTCTTGCCTATCAAAAGGTCACAGGCCCTATTTCTCCCCCTCTCCCAGTCCTTCCATAACTCAGCCCCATTGAAAACTCCCAAGCCACACATCCCAGGTCTCTCAGACTCTATCCCCACAATCAGGCCACAATCTCACAACCCCTTCTTTAGCATACCTCCCCCTCCACCCATTGCCTCTTATGTGCCAACCACAGGTCAACTTGCTTCCCACTTGCCCCTGTCCCTTGCCCACTCTCAGCTTGAATTTCCAAACTCCAGTTCTCTTTAACTCAGTGTGTTCCATCACCTGCTGGTCAGGCTCTCCCTGCCTGATCCCAGTACCTACCTCCAACATGGTGCATGTTGTCTACCACCTTGCTGCATACCATAGACTTTACAAAGATGAGAGATAGAAATTAAGTACTTGGACGAAACAGCATGTGACAACTTGAAAGAGATACAGAAAAGAGAGGAAACATAGTGAAGGAGAGATTACACAAACAGTGAAAGAGTAAGAAGGAGTGGAAGACAAAGATAGACACCACAAAGAGAAAAAAAATGAATACAAAGACATAGAGAGCAACACAGATAGGGTGGATAGAGAGAAACTATTTCCGCTGGTTGGGGATTCTAGGACTAGGGGGCACAGTCTAAAAATTAGAGCCAGACCTTTCAAGAGTGAGATTAGAAAACACTTCTACACACAAAGGTTGGTAGAAGTTTGGAACTATCTTCCGCAGACGGCAATTAATGCTAGCTCAATTGCTAATTTTAAATCTGAGATAGATAGCTTTTTGCCAACCAAAGATATTAAGGGATATGGGCCAAAGGCAGGTATATGGAGTTAGATCACAGATCGGCCATGATCTTATCAAATGGCGGAGCGGGCTCGAGGGGCTGAATGGCCTACTCCTGTTCCTATGTTCCTAGAAAGAAGTTAAGAGTAGAAAAAAACAAGAGAGACAATTTTGTTTTATTTTTTTCCATGAGCAAAGCCACAAAATGTTTTATGTAATAATACATCCTTCATTACATGGTATAATGCTCTTATGTTATAAAATTCTCAAACCTTCCATGAGCAATGCTAGGGAGATCTGCTAATAGTTACTAATCACATAACTCAACTCTGCTCTTCCATGTATTAATTTATCATGTAACTGGAAATCATCTTGAACCACTTATCTTCACATCCACAAAATCAGCTGCTTTCAATTGTTGTGTAATTAACTACAACTATACAATTAAAGTATGTACAAATATTTGTACACAATGCCCTTGATTTCCTGGTATTGATCTTTTTGTATAAACCCAGTCATGAAAGCAGTTTTGTTTGACCTTTCCTGAAGGTAATTTAGGGGAAGATTCAATCAAATCAACACAATGAGGTTGAAATGCCACCGACTATGATCCTATGCCAGGATTCTACATGCCAGTGCCCCTCATTGCTGATCTCCCGCCCCCAGAGTTTGTGGGGTCAGTGGAAGGGCACCTCATTTGCTTGGGGCTAGAAGGCGCTTGTGCTACTATGGCATATATCAGGAACCCACCGACCCTATGCTGCTGGGAACACCAGCATCTGCCAACTATGGGAAGAGAGAGTGGTGGTAAGGCCCACTAGTGCCCTTCTGGAGGCCAGTACACTTCATCAGACTCAGTGTACATGCCTTCAGTCTTACGATGGATCCCTTACGGGCTGTGAGTATGAGAACGAGAGCCGACAACTTAAGGAGTCCTCACCCCTGGCCCCATTTCCCTCTGATATGGTTGGACGAGTGTCACTTCCCAAATTAGGTTGGGATTTGGCGTTTCCAAGTCCCGACCTTTTTCTCAGCTATTTCACAGATTCCTGCCAGAATTATGGCCGGAGTCCAACGAAAAGGCTGAAGAAATTCGGCCCCATCTTGCCTGAAAAGTAAAGTGTCTAAATAAGCTTTTTGTGATCATAGGAAAGATTTTCACTGGTGCCACTGGGCAGAAACAGGGCAGTAGCATCCCTAAAATGCTGGGGAAAAGCTTACCATTCTGTACCTGCTCCCGATCCGGCTGACGGCATCTTCAGAGGGGCCTACCGCTGAGCGGCCGGAGTGCCCGCCTGATTCAGCCAGTAGATCCTTTTACTATTCAAATCAGGATCCTATGACATACATAGCTACTCAACGCCTCAAATTTAAAATTCTCATCCTCGCGTATAAATCCTTTCATGGCCTCACCCTTTTCTGTCTCTCTAACCTCCTCCAGCCCTACAAGCCCCCATCCTGAACTCTCTGCTCCTCTGACTCTGGCCTCTTTTGCATTCCTCCTAATTCACTCCATTGTTGACAGACATGCCTACATCTGCCTCGGCCCCATGGAATTCAGTCCTTAAATCTGTCCACCTCCCTCTCCTCCTTGAAGACCCTCCTTAAAACCCACCTCTGACCAAGCTTTTGGTCGCCCCTCCTAATCAGCATCATGTTACGGGTGCTTTGCAAGTGTGACCCCTGGGAGGATCAGGGCAGAACTAGGTTGGACGTGAGGCAGTTCTTCTTTTCTCAGTGAATAGCGGACCTGTGGAACAGGTTGCCATCTCGTGTAGTGAAGGGTGTTGCACTGTATACCTTCAAGAGAGAGCTGGACCTGTTTCTGGCTGTGGCGGAGCTCACCTCGTACAAGATTATGTCATGGTGCTCCGACAGCGATATTAACTTTGGCCTGAGTGGGGAAGCTGCGGTGGCTTTCCCACCAGATGAAGGCCAGCATGAAGAGGAACGGGAATTTGATGAGGCCCTCCAGGTAAGTGTTTTAATTTTTTTTGTGGGGAATAGTCCTCTTTACAGATGGTTCTGGAGTACATTATTTCCCTGATGTATCTCTGCCCAGCAGTAATCTGCCAGATACTTTTAGCTAATTTTGTAAATCTGACAATTACTGTATGATGCATATAGCTTTTCCAATTTTCAGAAGAAAAAATTGTTGCTGCTCTTTTTACCTTGACAGCTACTGGCACTGTATGTGCAGTGTGATTTTATGTAGTCCTTACATGCAGCTCCTATTCAGTAATCTTTCTGCAATAAAAGGAAAATACTATTAAAAGTATATTTTATTCAGTGGCATGAAATGGATTTTAGCAATCCCAGGCTATAATTAGTAAAATTTAGATTCATACCCTTTAAATTGTGCTTGCATAAGCAACATTCCATTAAATTATTTAATAAATGCTGCTGAGAGCAAAAGTTGAAATAAAAGCACAATGACCATTCTGAAGCCATATTTTGTTACGGGTAGGGTTCTGTATTATTTTCCTGGCTGGTGGAACAAAGGGCTCAGAAATATATGTGCCACTGAATAAAATCGTACGTCAATGCTTGCACCACTTTCCATGCCACATTTGTATCAATTTGTTTCTTTTGGCGCTCTATAGTGGTGGGATATGAAAGCACATGTTGCAGTAACAATCTAAGGGGTCAAAAGGGTTGATTCTGCACTTCCATACTCCCAGAAAAACACAATCTGTGATTTCTCATCCATTCATTTTAATGGGTAATACAATTTTGTATATATGAGCTGCTAAACTGCATTAATGCAACACAACGTTGTTGAGTTAGAAGCGGAGCTCTGTCTTCAAACCAGAAAATCTCCAGTTTATATACCGTTTTCACAATTTAGATAGGTCAGTTTTAAGTGAAATTAAAATGAAACTCTGCTCAACGTATTCTGAAAATAATTCTTTTTGGCTTTGTGTGGGAGAAGTGAAACAGATACACAAACATATCTGGAGCTAACCTAGTTTCAAGGGGAGGCAACCAGCCTGCGTTAGTAAGACTGCATATAGTCATGATCTAATCAGTTCAGATTGCTTGGCTAGTACCTCAGGTTGTTGAAATTACAATGTATGCAAGTTTACCACCATGGAAGTAGACCTAATTCAATATCTGTGATTGTTACAACCATTAAAGGTGTGTCACACCAGATACAAATTCCAATAGACTTGGTTTTCAGGATTGGTTTAGGAAACAATTCTCCCGATGATGATTGGGCTGCTGCTTACATTCCATTCATTTGAGTGTTATTCTAATTACTTGCCTGTTAAGAAAGAAGCTGGATCTTCTTCAAAAATGCATACCCAGTATAAATGGATTGTTTTGATTTAGGGTATCACTTTCAGAAGGATGTTATGGCCTTGGAGAGGCTTCTGAGGAGATTTACTAGAATGGTATCAGGGTTGAGGGACTTCAGCAATGTGGGGAGAAGGGATAAGCTGATCCAGTCAGATAAGTAGTATTGCAAATCAGAGACACTGGAGGGGTTGAGAGAGGTGGTGGTAACATAGAGCTGGATGTCATCAGTGTACATGTGGAATGTGACGTGTTTTTCGATGATGTCGCTGAGGGCAGCATGTAGATGAGAAATAGAAGGGGGCCAAGGATAGATCCTTGGGGAATTCCAGAGGTAATTGTGTGGGAGCAAGAAGAGAAGCCATTGCAGGCTATTCTCAGGCTATGACTGGATAGTTAAGAATGGAACCAGGTGAGCGCAGTCCCACCCAGCTGGACGTCGGAGGATAGGCGTTGGAGGAAGATGGTGTGGTCAACTATGTCAAAGGCTGCAGACAGATCAAGAAGGATGGGGAGGGATAGTTTACCACGGTCACAGTCACATAGGATGTCATTTGTGACTTTGACAAGGGCCGTTTCAGTACTGTGGCAGGGGCGAAAGCTTGATTGGAGGAATTCAAACATGGAGTTGTAGGAAAGATGGGCACGGATTTGGGAGGCGATACCACTTTCAAGGACTTTGGAGAAGAAAGGGAGGTTGTAGTTAGGGCAGTAGTTTGAGAGGATAGAGGGGTCAAGGGTGGGTTGATGACGGCAGATTTGAAGGGTTGGGGAACAGTACCTGAGGCGAGGGAACCATTAACAATATCAGCTAACATGGGGCCAGGAAGGGAAGTTGGGTGGTCAGCAGTTTGGTGGGAATAGGGTCAAAGGTGCAGGAGGTGGGTCTCATGGTCAAGATGAGCTCGGAGAGGGCATGAGTGGAGATAGGAGAGTAACTTGAGAAAGATGCAAGTTCAGGGCTACGACAGGGGGGATCCTTAGGGAAGTTTGGCTTGGTGGGCTAGGGGAAGGGAGGGAAGCGGCAAAGTCAGCTGAACAGATGGTCTCATTCTTAGTGACAAAGAAGTCCAAGAGCTCCTTGCACTTTTCGTTGGAGGTGAGGGCGGAGGGGACACTGGAGAGGGATTTAAGTAATGGTATGTAGTGGATAAGAGAAGCCGGGGGTTATCTTTGCATTCCAGGATCATCCTGGAATAGTGAACAGTTTTGGCAGAGGAGTGCCTTTTGTGATCCAGCCAGATCTGGTGATGAACAGCTAAACCAGTTGTCCACTGTAAACGTTAAATCTGCGCCCCTTGGACTTAAAGCTGAGATGAGGGCCATACCAGGGAACAACCAGGGTGAGAGAGAGTAATGGTTTTAATGGGGTCAAGGACATTAAAGGTGGAGGTGAGAGGGTGATTGAGCAGATCGATAGCTGCAGAAATGTCGTGGTGAATGGAAGGCCAAAGACTAGACCGTTGGGAATTTGAAAGTGCAGCTGTAAATGACTTGAGGGAGAGTTTTTTCCAGTGGCAGACACAGAAGGAAGTGGGGTTGGGAGGGGGAAATGGGGATGTGGGTGGAGGAATTGATCAGAGAAGGCCTTATCGGTGATTGACACAATGGGAGCAGAGAGGCCATGTGAGATGGCAAGCTTGTGGAATTGCCGTAAATATGGATTTTAAGGAACGCCTTAAAGGAGAAGAGAGAGGCGGAGAGGTTTAGGGAGGGAATTCCACAGCTTAGGGCCTAGGCAGCTGAAAGCATGGCTGGCAATTGTGGAGCGATTAAAATCACGGATGTGCAAGAGGCAAGAATTGGAGGAGTGCAGAGATCTCGGAGGGTTGTAGGCCTGGAGGAGGTTACAGAGATAGGGAGGGGAGATAGGGAGGGGTGAGGCCAAGGAGGGATTTGAAAACAAGGATGAGAATTTTAAAATCGAGGTGTTCCTGGACCGGGAGCCATTGTAAGTCAGTGAGCACAGGGATGATGGGTGAACGACACTTGGTGTGAGTTAGGTTACGGGCAGCAGAGTTTTGGCTGAGCTCAAGTTTATGGAAGGTGGAAGATGGGAGGCCAGCCAGGAGATCATTAGAATAGTTGAAGCTAGAGGTAACAAAAACATGGATGAGGGTTTCAGCAGCAGATGAGCTCAGGCCAAGGTGGAAACGGGTGATGTTACGGAGGTGGAAGTAGGCGGTCTCCGTGATGGAGTGGATATGTGGTTGGAAGCTCATCCCAGGGTCAAAGAGGGCGCCAAGGTTGCAAACGGTCTGGTTCGGCCTCAAACAGTGGCCAAGGAGAGGAATGGAGTCCATGGCTAGGGAATGGAGTATGTGGCGAGGACCGAAGACAATGGCTTCGGTCTTTCCAATATTTAGTTGGAGGACATTTTTGCTCATCGTACAAGCAGTGTGACAAATGAGAGACAGTGGAGGGGTCGAGGGAGGTGGTGGTGAGGTAGAGCTGGGTGTCGTCAGCATACATGTGGAACCTGACGTCATGTTTTCAGATGTTTTCACCAAGGGGCAGCATGTAGATGAGAAATAGAAGGGGGACAAGGATAGATCCTTGGGGGTCTCCAGAGGTAAAGATGCTGGAGCAGGAAGAGAAGCCACTGCAGGTGATTCTCTGGCTATGACTGGATAGGTAAGAATGGATCCAGGCGAGCGCAGTGTCACCCAGCTGGACGACGGAGGAGAGGCGTTGGAAGAGAATGGTGTGGTCAACTGTCCACTTGATCAGCACCCCATCCACTGGCTTAAATATCCATTCCTTCCACCAATGGCATACTGTGGCTGCAGTGTGCAATATCTGCAGGATGCACTGCAGCAACTGCAGGCTTCTCTGGTACCACCTCCCAAACAAACGACTCCAACCAATTAGAAGGACAAGGGCAGCAGGTGCATGGAAACATCATCACCTCCAAGTCACACATCATCCCAATTTGGACTATTGCCATTCCTTCATCGTCACTGGGTCAAATTCCTGGAACTCCGCACCTTATAGCACTGTGGGTGCACCTTCTCCACATGGACTGCAATGGTTCAAGAAGAAGGTCCACCACCACTTTCTCAAGGGTAACAAGGGATGGGCAATAAATCCAGTCTTGCTAGCAACTATATCCCAAGAATTAATTTTTTTAAAAAGGGGTGGGCAGCTGGTCTGTGAAGGCAAATGAAGCCCGGCCATGTCTCCCGCTGCCACTCTCAGGCAGTCATCTGCTTGCCCAGCCAGGAGTTAAAATTTCACCTAATGTCTTTGTGAACGACAACACCATGATACACAATATAATGGAGTTAAAAGTTAATTTTATTTTACATGGAAAACACTATATACAATACTTGTTGTGCCACTCTTTCTGACACTAACTTCCAACACAGGTTTTCAATACACAGACTTTTCCTATGTTACAGTTATCAGACAACCACTGGTTAATGATAAAGCAGAGAATTTAACAACAGGTCAGTTCAAAAATAATTACTGCATTTTTGCTAGTTCCTCACTGTAACACTTTGTAACTTTTGTATAATGTATAGTGTAATGTTTATGTTTCCCTTTCTATCGATTACTTAAAGGGTGATAAACAATGCTTTCTTTTTCAAAGTACCAAATTTAAAACTCAAAAGGTAGTTTACTTTCCATTACACAAACTTTTTACATCAGGATTTTTCAGCAACTAGTAGCAGAAATTAAGAATGTTTAAATAGCATCCTAGGAATATTTGACAAATGTAGCTGTTGTAGTAAAAGGGTACTCTGCAATTTCTGGATTAAAAGGGAATCAAAGGATTCTGGTAAATGGGATTCGATTGAACTGACTTTATTGCTGCACTTGTACTGTAGCACTGCCAATGGGTGTAGCCTTGACTTCAGTGGCAGCATTGTAATTTGATTGAGGCAACGCTCGTGTCTCTGGCAGCAGTGAATATCCTTTTCAAATGCTGGAGGCACATTTCTGCTGGGCCCATAAACATGCTTTAGGCCATATTTTTTTCCAATACAACCCAGCAATGTGGTTTTTGCCTTTCACTCCTATGGGGACCGTGCCCGACACCTAGGAAGATCGGCAAGCAGAAAATTAAAACTTTAATGTTGACATTTAAATATACTACTCATGCACAGTTATTCTTTGTTGCTGCTGGCACCCTGAAATCTGCTCCGTAATATGATATTCCTGTATATTGTAGCAGTGCCTCCACTACACGCAAAATTTTCTGGAGACTCTCTACCACAGGTGGGACCTTGCATGTTGTAGGCAGGTTATCGGAAAATTGTTGGTGCACTGCCTGTGATAAGCTGCTTCATGTGAGGCCCAATCTGTGATGCAGTGTCTCAGAAAACTTTCACCTTAGAAGTGGTTCTGCAATATCAACTGATCATAAGTGTGCCAGCCCTTTAGAGTGTTTCACATTTTTGTATTGTATGTGCATCACAATACACTATACATGAAGGTGAAAAACAAATGATTTATAATCATGTAACTAAGGTGGCAAGAAAAATCAATCAGTCTCCGTGCTGGGAGCATCTTGCTACCAGTACCATAATGCCATTTTTTGATGTTGTTCATATATTTCTGAATGCTGTGTTGATGTGCTCTCTTCATTTTGTGAATGTTGCCAGCTCTAGTGTATTATAAAACCCAGTTATAATAAGGTGGTCCCCATGGATCAAGTTAGAACTGAAAACATGGTCTCACTGCCTGTGTTGAATAGCTAGCAGAAGATAAAAAAAATTAAATGCAGCCTGACCACTCTCTCCCAGGGAATATTCCTTGAAGCAAGCAAGAGGATTAACTTGCGAGTTGCAAATGTCAAGTTTAACTTGCTGTTCTTCAAATATCACGGGCTGATTTCAACATCTGCCGCAAAAGGACAGTGGACAGGTTGAGCCTCTGGGAGAGGCAAAAAGCCTTGGGCCAATTTAGAAAAATATTCGGGGAAATTCCTCTCCAATCCCCAAAGACAATCAAGCATGCTTAAGGATACTGCAGTGATTCATATCAATAATTACAGCTAACCCTCACCTACCTTCTGATGCCATCAATTCTCAGGAACTTGTCCTGGCTCCCAGTTGAAGGACTGTATGAATCCCTATCAATCGCATGTTTTGGTAATCTATTCCAGAAGTTGATGACTCCCTGTGAAAAGAAATGCTTCTCAACCTCTAACCTAACAACCAGTATGACGGAAGAAAGGCAGGTAGATTTTTAATTTGATTGGCTTATGTTGCTTATGTCCCCAGTAGAAGCCTGAAATGATCCCAGAGTGTAAAAGTTCAGGACAGTTGTGATCTTGACAGCCACCAACAGTGAAAGAATTTGACAGCAGTTCTGGTTGGAGCATACATAATTCAGTTACAGCTTGCCTTGTAAATCACAGCTATCACAGATACTGCTTCTCTGACAAATACAAGTGTGTACACCTCCGTCTGCAAATTCTGATGGGCCCATCAGTGGGTGTGGACTTACAATTTGGCAATCTTCTTACTGGGCTCTTTAGCCTTACTTTTGCATACAGCTCAGCACAAAGCAATCCTGGACATTCAATTCATATCAATAATTAGATGGAAGTGACAGAAAATTATGTGTAAAATGTAAGGATGTAATTTGGACCTTAGCAGCATGCACCTCCCCACAACCTGGCAGGTGCTTTCAGTGCATCTGAAAATTTGCAGTGCAAAATCGGACATGACCAAAAGCGGGCAGAGATCTGGCACAATAAGGCACTACACAAATTGTCGATTAAATTCACTCGATTTATGCCTGAAAATCAAGCAAACTCAATCGGAAAATCTACCCCGCTGTCTTCAGCTCACTTAAATTTGTGGTATTTCCACCAATTTCAGATATCATGTAATATATTCATAGGCAGTGGGATTCTATCCACTCACTGTTCCAATTAAACTTTATTGCAGTGCTCCCAGTACAGCGCATGATTTTTAATACTACTTGCACTTCATCTGCACATCTCGTTCATTCTGTATTTATTTTGGTAAAACGTTCCCTGAAGTGGTTCTCCAATATGGTTGTTGGAGCATGAGCTGAAGCTATCACTTTTGGCAATGTGCATGGTCTTCGACAGCACGAGTAACACTTTTTGTATATTCAATTTGCCACCGACTTCAAAGATGACGTCAGTGGCAAGCAGTGAATAGAAATGCATCTTCAGAAAGCATATTGACAAATGGAAAAATGAATCAACGTAAGGTACTGCAACCTACCAAATAGACTATTAACAGTGCGTCACAACTTTCGTGCAAAATCCATCAATGTTCATACTTGCACTGTAAATGACGTATGTATTGATACGATGGAAAAGAACAGAATTTAGCCCATTAATGTCTTTATGTAAATAGAGCCCAGAAAAGGAAAAGCAGAATGTTGCAGCTGCAGTGCTTTCATCTGTCAGAAATAATGGAGGCAGATGTACAATAGCAAAACTCTATCCTGCAGCAGAAAATGCGCCAGTCAATTCATAAGTGCTTTAGTCTTTCACTGCCAACTACCTGTAACTACTCAAAAAACAAAGCTTGAGCAAAACCATGGAACTCTGTCAGCATCTTATAGTCCATAGATTTGTTTATCAGCGGCTCATCTCTACAAAGTAAACCACACAGTGTGCAGAACACAGCTGTTAGAATTAGGGAAATATTCGGAGTAAGATCTTTGATAAGCAGCAGTGGGCTAGATTTTCAACTTGCCGCTCGAGTGGCCAATCAGCAACGCCTTTTTTACACACAGGCGGCAGGATGACAATCTACCCCAGTGACACAAGTTGTAAACCATTTAAATTTATGAAGCAGTGACTGGGTTTCCCCTCCCGGAGCACTCACCTTGAGCCGGTGAGCGTTACCCCTGGCTTCCCGGTGGCGGCCTCCTGCCGCCCAATTTTAACGGCTGGGCAGCTGCTTCTTGCTGACTTCCCGGCCGTCTTGGTCAAGCGCCATTCTACTGAGGCCCAACTGTTAAAATCAGCCAAGCCTGCCTGCTGCCACTCCCAGACAGGCATGCTGTTCGTTTTGCTGTGTTCGCGTCTGGCAGTTAAAATCGAGCCCAGTTACAAGAGTGATGTAATTTTTGACCCTGAGCAACGCTATGGATTATGAACTATATTATATACTAAATTTTACATTTTAAGAAGCATTCAACCACTTGACGTTGTCTCTTCTGATGTGCATCCTTCAGTGATGCAGTACTTGTTTTGCTGAAGCTGCTGCCACAGCTCCTTCAGTGAAATTCTTGGAAATACTAATTATAATCAGCTATTCTGTCCAGAACCAGAACTCATTTTAATCAGTAGCCTTTTAGCAGGTATTGGCTTTTTTCCCTCTGATTATTAATTGTCATTTTGTCATTTGAATGCAGCACAAAGTCTCCACTGTTCTTTATTTCACACACTTTTTCCCAAATTTAATTATTTATTGAATGAACTTGTGTGATCCTTAAGTCCCAACTTGCCACTGTCAAGCATTTACCTTTATGATTTCAATAGGGAGTGGTCATTTTGTCCCAAAAAATCAATCCTCGAGGAGGAAAATAGGCTGGTAAGGAACAAACACTTAAACAAAAAGGTAAGATTGATTTAGTTTTAAAAGTAAATTGTACTTCAGAGAAGTTCAAAAGCAGCCTAGGAATCCAAGCTCATTCAGATTTAGTTGTTTTAGTCAGACTGAGCTGAAAACAAATTTTTCCTCAGTAAGCCTTAGATAAACTGCTATGAATGCTTTCTATTCACTAAATTTAAATCAAAGTTCATGCTTGACAATTGGTATTTGTTGAAGTTTAATAATCCTTACATTCTGAGATAAAAAATAAACTCTAATTATTTGGACCAATTTTGCCAATCGGGTTTTGGCTGGTCTTCGTAGACCTTCAGAGAGACTGGTATCCTCTGTAAAACTGGTTACCAGTTAAGACATTCATCCTCTGTTAGATTATTCCAATTGTGGATTGTAAACAATTTTACAACACCAAGTTATAGTCCAGCAATTTTATTTTAAATTCACAAGCTTTCGGAGATTTCCTCCTTCCTCAGGCAAATGTTTCAAGAAACTCTTGAAACATTTGCCTGAGGAAGGAGGAAATCTCCGAAAGCTTGTGAATTTAAAATAAAATTGCTGGACTATAACTTGGTGTTGTAAAATTGTTTACAATTGTCAACCCCAGTCCATCACCGGCATCTCCACATCCAATTGTGGAGTAATGGTCTCCAAGATATCTGTTTACAATTATCAGCTAGATCAGCCATATAACTGAGCTGCTTTGTTTGTCAAACAAGTGTAAAGGTTTTGAGCGAAGGTGTGCATACCTAAGGGAGCCTTAGTTCTATGAAATGATCATTAATTGTAGCTTACTGGGTAAATGCACCAGCCAGTACGGCACTTGGCACACAGACAGAAGGGGGCCGATTTTAGCACCCGCTATCGGGTGCGTTCTCGGTGGGGGGGCCTCGAAAATCGTGAAATGCAGGATCCCGACCGGATCCCGCCTCGATCCCGCCCACTTCCGGGTTCCCCGCTGACGCGCCGGCGTGCGCGCGCAGCCCCCGCTGGTGGGAATCCCGCAGGCAATTAAAGCCAACGGGATGCCACTTGAGAGTATTTATTTAGCTATTTCAGGTCATTAACTGACCTGATTAAGGGACTGTGTGTGATTTTGGATCAACATGGGACTGTTTCCCACACTGGGGGAAACACTCCCAGATCGAATGGACGTGTTGCAGCTGTCAGCCGCAAAGGTCCATTTGACAGGTGGTGGGGGAGACCCTCACCCATTGCAGGAGGCCATTCTGTCACTTGGGACAAAGTTTGGCCTCCACCACCCTCCTCCTGACGGTCAAAGTCACCAACCTGCACACTTACCCCGGGGTCCGGAGACATGTACCTACCTTGCGGACCCCCTCAGATGTACATCTTGCGGATGGGGGCCGCTATAGCTGCAGTCATGACCTCCTCGGAGGGCGAACAGCATCACCAGCCTCGCCATCCACGCCGTCCACCTCTGACACGTGGAGCTCCACAACAGAGTGCTGTGACACATCCACCTGTACAGCAGGAGGGAGGGCTACCACAGAGAGAGATGCGTCGCAGAGGGCACTACCCTCGCCACAGGTTCCACAGACCGAGGCTCAGCCTCCTGGACCTCTCTGAGCAGCAGTGCACACGGAGGCTCAGAGTCACTCGACATGTAGCCGTGGACATCTGCAGCTTCTTTCATGCCGAGCTGCTCCTGGCTGGCCCGTGCACCATCTTCCTACCTGTCGCTGTCAAAGTCACCACTGCCCTCCCGAACTTCTCCTCCACAGCCTTCCAGGGTGCAACCGGGGACATCGCCGATGTCTCCCAGTCGTCTGCGCAGAAGAGCCCTGCAAATACACCTACACCCACTCTGCAGTGACACAATGGGTGGCATCAGTGGTGGGTCCTCATAGTGATACCCAGGAGCGGGCATTATTGCACAAACCGGACAGGATTCGCGAAGACGTGGCAGTAGTGGTGCCAATATAATGTGTGATGTGAGTTGTTCTGAAATTCAATAGAAGTAACAACCATGACAAACCCTCAAACACCCTTGGGCACCCACTTCATACTCACGACACGTTTGCCTTACGCTGCCTACTGCACATATGTGATGCATGCCCTGTGGCTGCAGCATAGGTGGTGGCAGGTTGAGTGAGGCTGGCCTTGAGAGAGATGCATGAGAGGGTGAGTATGGGATAGAGCCATGAGATTGTATGAGGATTGGGTTGCGTGGTACTGGCGAGGTGAGTACTGGCGAGGTGAGTAGGTGCAGGTAAGATGAGGATGGGGTTTGAGTGGGTATGAGGGGTGATGTGACAGAGTAGTGTTGGCAGTGCCGAAGGAGATGTGGGGTGGGGGCAGTGATGTGGCAGACGGAGTGTAGGGGAAAGACTACGTGTACTCACTTTGGCTGACCTACTGAGGTCATTGGACCGCCTCCTGCACTGTGTGCAGGTGGGCGATATGTTGGTGGCGCAGGTGACCCCCTCTGCCACCTCGAGCCAGGCCTTCCTGGTGGCGGAAGCGGGCCGCTTCCTCCCGCCCGCCGGGTGGAAGATCTCTGTCCTCCCCCTCCTCCTCACCCCATGTATTGATACCTGGGGTGAGGCATCATTAAACTGGGAGCAGCCTTCCCCCTGGGCTGCTCCATGCAGTCATCTTTGCTATTGGTTCCAGCATCTGTCAGTGGAGGACTGCCCCTTTAAATAGAGCGCCTCCAGCTGACAGATCTTACTGCGCATGCGCAGCCCGCCCGACGCGCAGATCAGCAGCGGGGAACCCGGAGGAGCAGGTAAGTGGCTCCAATTAGTGGTCTGCCTGCTACGATCGCGCGGGAAACCCACTAATTTCACCGGGTGCGTTACCCACGCGCCCGCTTGCCCACCCGCCGAGAACCCGCACCCCTGCTAAAATCGGGCCCAAGGTCCCAGGCTGAATCAAGTTAGCTGATCTCAACCTGAGCAACAGTTAAGAGTGCTACCATCCGCCCCTGGGCTAAGGAGGGAAAGAAATTTGTCACAGTACCGGCTCCTGATGTCTACATGCTTATATATCAGGTGAAGCCAGGATCGGGTTTGGCTGTAATACCCTCCTTGGTTGAATAGCTTGCCAATACTGACTGTGTTCAATGTGAAGAATGGTCACTGGGGTGACAGGTTGAAGGACGCTGGTGGAATCCTACCCCTAAGTAAATCAATGCCTGTGGGCCCCTCATTAGCCCCTCATGAGGCAGCAAAGGGTGTTTCCAAATCCTGTCACTATTGTCCATCGAGTGTCCAGACGCAGGGGTGCCCAAAAGATTTGGCGGTGAGCTTGTGCCTGGAGGTATGAAAAGGTAATTCCCAAATTTCTTATCTTTTGACCACTGGATCTTTGGACCTGCAGGTCTTCCGGCTGCTGCTCTCCAGTAGCAGCTGGAAGGCCCTGAGGCCTGCAGCTGGCTTCATTTTCCTTCCCTATTTTCTAGTGCTAGGCCCTATCAGGAGGCAGGTCTACATTTGGAATACCCTCAGGCCATTTTAGTGGCACACGGGACCAAAATTGGCCGTAGCTCGGCACAAACATGCATTGCCCCTGTCCGTTGCTGGAAAACCACCCCCTGTTGCTCTTTAAAGTTTTCTCATCTTTTATTGAAATCACTAAAAGCTAGTGCACAGGTACAAGGAGGCTAATAGAATGATGGCTTTTATCTCAAGGGGGTTGGAATACAAAAAGTGAGGAAGTAATGCTTCAGTTGTGAGACCCCATCTGGAGTATTGCGTTCAGTTTTCGGCACCGAACCCCCAGAAAGATATATTGGCCCAGGAGGGGGTACAGTGCAGATTCATCAGAATGATACCATGGCTTAAAGGGTTAAATTATGAGGAAAGATTGCATAAACTTGGTTTGTGTTCCCTTGAGTTCAGAAGGTTGGGGAGTGATATAATCAAGGTGTTTAAAATAATAAAAGGATTATTATCCACAATAGGGTAGATACAGAGAAACTATTTCCTCTGGTGGGAAAATCTAGAACAAGGGGGGGAAATCTAGAACAAGGGGGCACAATCTTAAAATTAGAACAAGGCAACTTAGGAGTGAAATGATGAAGCAGTTTTTCACACAAAGGGCAGTGAAAATCTGAAACTTTCTTCACCAAAAGGCTGTGGATGCTGGGTTAATTGAAAATCTCACGACTGGGATCGATAGATTTTTGTTAGGTAAGGCTATCAATGGATATGGAGCAAAGGTGGGTAAATGGAGTTGAGATACAGTTCAGCTATGATCTAACTGAATAGCAGAACATGCTTAAAGGGCTGAATGGCCTACTCGTGTTCCTATCTTCTTACATTTTTACTCTATTCGGATCTTGACTGGAATCTCTTGCTCTCACCTGTTTGCTTTTCTGTTGATCACAATTATCATTAATTCTTTAATATTGTCGTTGTACAGTGTATACTTTATTGCTTTTATACTGACTGATGTCTTGGTATTCTAGTGGTATCTTACAGTTCCTTCAATACCAGACCTTTTCTAGGCCCGTTCAGGTTTAGTTATACCCTGTTCTTATTCTTTATATTTTTTCCTTCATTGCAATTGTCAACTTTCATTACCAAACATAACCTTCCATTAAGAACATTGTATGATTATCGAACTTTCACTTCAAGTTTTTAGTCAATGTGAAGCAGTTATCAACAAGATGAATTGAGTACCAGGAGTTATCCCAAGGACATTTGATTAAAAATTAAAACTAGATATTCTAACCTTGTTTAGGTCATTGGCAAGGCCACGTTCAATTGAGTGTAATTTTGGGCATTTTTAAAATGAAAAACTGTTGGGGATGATTCACAGACATAGCCAAAGGGGATATTGCAGGATATAAGAGTCTAAATTATGAAAAGAAATATGCAAAATTGGAAAAAGACGACTGAAGGGACCACAATCGAGATCTTCAAAATGATGAGAGGCATTAATAATGTGAGTACAGAACTAGAGGACATGAATACAAAATGAAGCAAGACTTAAGATGAGAAGAAACTTGTTTTCCCACAGAGAAGTGAAACAGATTCCTAGCAAAAGGAATTAATGAAGTGTAGATTAACTCCTTCCAGAAAGAATTGAATCAATATCTGATTACAAATTGAATATAAAATTATCGGGTAAGGATGTACAGAGATAATGAAAAAAAACCTTTTGTTTGTACAATAGGTTTTAGTAACTCACTTTTCCCCAAAGAGTTCAAAACTCCTTGGGCTCGATTTTAACTCCCGGGCCGGAACACTTGCCAGTCAGGTGCAGCAGCAGTCAGGTTTGGCCAATTTTAACAGCTGGGCTTCATAAGCTTTCTGGTTTCCCGACCAAAATAACCATGAGGTCGGTGGGAAGTAGCTCCCGGGCGTTAAAATCGGGCCGTAGGTGCCGCCGCCGTGGACCCAGGGGTACGGTCCCTGGTAGAAGGTAAGTGCTCTGGATGGCAATCCCAGTCAGGAAAGGGGGGAGGAAGCCAGGGCAGGGGAGGCCCAAGGTATCCTTGTGGGGTCCCCGAGGAGCCCTGAAGAGGTGGTGGAAACGTATCCAAAAGAGTCCAGGTACTCGGAGCATCTGAGGAAAAAGTTTGGCATCTTCAGCAAGTCACCAAGGTAAGTCTATAAAGCATTTGCTGACACAAATGTACATCAGCAAAGAATGCATGCCACAAAGGGTTGCATCTCAACCAGCTACAGCTTGACAGAGGTCACATGCACAGCACTGACAATCTGTCAGCTCTTACGTACATTCACATGCATGTCCATATTGCTGTAGGGCAAACATTGTAGCTGCTATTGAAATCTGAAATGACTGTCACACTTTAATCTGTAAAGTTATACTTGCAAAAGAACCTTCCAAAAATACCTAGGTGAATGATACATGTTCATTGACTTACACACAATTTGGGATGCAGGGTAAGCTCTTGGGTGTCAATGTCTGTGTTTGTCAAACTTTTAACATTTCTACATTATTTATCTAGTTGTAGAACAAGACATGACATAATAGGAGAGGGAAATGTGCCCCAGAGGAAGGCACCACAACTTTAAACCCTTAAACAAATGTGTGGAGGAACCTGTGGCTGAAATCTTGGAACTGGTGACCTCGGGTTCAGTGTGCCAATAGTATGTTCCACAATGATCCACTAGTGCTCACAGGCAGCTCATTTGTTGGTTGGGGGTGGGGGTGGGGGTGGGGGTGGGGGGAATGGGGTGCTGCTGGCGGGAAATCCAGTGGCTTCTCTGAGGAGCTGAACTAGAGTTCAATGTTAAAGGGGGGAAAAGCAATAATTGGAGGGGAGGGGGGGGAGGGGTGGGGACGCAGATGGATCAGCAGCAGGCCAGAAGATTTTTGCCTGGTCATTATGGTATATTATTCCACTTGCTATATCTCCTGCCTTTCAGTTTTGAAAAGATTAACCGCCAACATATTGGCCCAAAAATCTGTGAGCTGTGATTCTGGTGGATCTGTTACAGTTTTGTCCCTGCGAAGGTAGTTTATACACAGATAAGATAATTCTCTCCTTTTTTCCCTTATTTCTCACAGATGCATTGTTTACCACCAAAAAGCTAAGAAAGTTGTTTCCCACTTTTAACACATATCCTGACCCATGGATTGTCTGGAAAGAAATTAATTTCTAATACACATAAGAACATAAGAAATAGAAGCAGGAGTAGGCCATATTACCCCTTGAGTCTGCTCCACCATTCAATAAGATCCAGGTGGATCTTCAACCTCATCTCCACTTTCCCGCCCAATCCCCATATCCCTTGATTCCCTTACAGTTCAAAAATCTATCGATCTCAGTCTTGAATATACTCAACGCCTGAGCATCCACAGCCCTCCGGGGTAAAGAATTCCAAAGATTCACCACCCTCTGAGTGAAGAAACTGCTTCTCATCTCAGTCTTAAATGTTTGACCCCTTATCCTGAGAGTAGGCTCCCTAGTTCTAAACTCTCCAGCCATGGGAAAAAGCCTCTCAGCATCTACCCTGTCAGGTGTTTGATATTTATTCCACACACACCTGCATAATCTAAGAATTGTTTTATATGACTGTATATATCATAAACTGTAACCACAGGCTGTATAAATCATAAGCCTGCAACTGGTGCTGTCCCTTAAGACAGTTGCAGGCACTCAGCATATTAGGAGGGAACATTAAGTCATTCCCTCCTAACAGGGTGGGATGTCCTGCCATTGTCCCATGCCATGAACAACATCAACATATTGATGAGGGAACATTAAGCCATCTCATCTTGAAGAACGTAAGGGCTTTGCCATTGTCCCAGCAAGTCGATGTTGTCAGCCCGGTGCCGGCAAGTGAGATCCTTTTGTCAAGCTTAATCGACTACTGTCTGCCTCACTATCTGGACTGGGAATGAGAAGTTATTGGCAGGGGCCCAACACCCGTGTCAGAAGAAGGAAAGAAGTCTGCAAAAGGCAGGATCCGCTGGATCCAAGAGGGTGAGGGCATTGAGGATCGTGAGAGGCGAAGGCATGAGCCCTACCCAGAGTGGAAGTGGGTAATATACCTCCAGTTTCCAACCTGTAAGCTGCTGCTTAAATACTGAATGTATTAAATGTTCTTTATAATAAAGTGCATGCCAGCATAATCAATTGTGGTCGGCATGAATCTTTCGGAACTGGGAAATGAGTAGCAGAGCAGGAGCTCCCTAAAACTGTATACATATATATTCCCAATACAAGCCCTCTAAGAATTTTATACGTTTCAATGAGATCACCTCTCAGTCTTCCAAACTCCAGAGAATATAGGCCCATTTTACTTAATCTCTCCTCATAGGACAACCCTCTCATCCCAGGAATCAATCTAGTGAACCTTCATTGCACCGCCTCTATGACTAGTATATCCTTCCTTAGGTAAGGAGACTAAAACTGTACACAGTACGCCAGGTGTGGTCTCACCAAAGCCCTGTACAATTGGAGCAAGACTTCCTTACTCTTGTATTCCAAACCCCTTGCAATAAAGGCCAACACACCATTTGCCTTCCTAATTGCTTGCCGTACCTGCATGTTAACTTTCTGTGTTTCGTGTACAAGGACACCCAAATCTCTCTGAAGACCAACATTTGATAGTTTCTCACCATTTAAAAAATATTCTGTTTTTCTATTCTTCCTCACATTTCCCCACATTATACTCCACCTGCCACCTTCTTGCCCACTCACTTAACCTGTCTATATCTTTTTGCAGAATCTTTGTGTCCTCCTCACTGCTTACTTTCCCACCTAGCTTTGTATCATCAGCAAACTTCAATACACGACCCTCGGTCCCTTCATCTAAATCATTAATATAGATCGTAAATAGCTGAGGGTCAAGCATTCATCCTTGTGGCACCCCACTAGTTACAGCCTGCCAACCTGAGAATGACCCGTTTATTCCTACTCTCTGTTTTCTGTCCGTTAACCAATCCTCTACCCATGCTAATATGTTACCCCCAATCCATGAGCCTTTATCTTGTGTAACAACCTTTTGTGTGGCACCTTATCGAATGTTTTTTGAAACACAATTATACTACATCCACTGGTTCCCCTTTATCTAACCTGCTAGTTACATCCTCACAAAACTCTAATAAATTTGTCAAACACGATTTCCTTTTCATAAAGCCATGTTGATTCTGCCTAATCATATTATGATGTTCCAAGTGCCCTGTTACCATTTCCTTAATAATGGATTCCAGCATTTTCCCGACAACTGATGTCAGGCTAACTTGCCTGTAGTTCCCTGTTTTCTCTCTTCCCTCCTTTCTTGAATAGCAGGGTAACATTTGCTACCTTCCAATCCACTGGGCCCGTTCTAGAATCTAGGGAATTTTGGAAGATAACAACCAACGTATCCACTATCTCTGCAGCCAACTCTTTTAGGACCCTCGGATGTAGACCATCAGGTCCAGGGGATTTGTCGGCTTTTAGTCCCATTAATTTCTCCAGTACTTTCTCTTTACTAATATTAATTACTTTAAGTTCCTCCCTCTCATTTGCCCCTTGGTTCCCCACTATTTCTGGTATGTTTTTGGGTCTTCTACTGTGAAGCCAGATACAAAATATTTGTTAAACATCTCTACAATTTCCTTATTCCCCATTATAATTTCTCCTGTTTCAGCCTCTAAGGGACCCACATTTACTTTCGCTACTCTCTTCCTTTTTATATACTTGTAGAAGCTCTTACAATCTGTTTTCAATTTTCTTCTTCTTCATCAATTTTTTGGTCATCCTTTGCTGGTTTCTAAAACTGTCCCAATCCTCAGATTTACTACTCTTCTTGGCAACATTATGAGCCTCTTCTTTTAATCTAATACTATCCTTAACTTCTTTAGTTAGCCACGGATGGATCACTTTTCCCCTGGAGTTTTTATTTCTCAATAGAATGTATATTTGTGGAGAATTATGAAATATTTCTTTAAATGTTTGCCGCTGCTTATATACTGTCATACCTTCTAATCTAATTTCCCAATCTACCTTAGCCAACTCGCCCCTCAGATCTATGTAATTGGCTTTGTTTAAGTTCAAGACTCTAGTTTTGGACTTAAGTACGTCACTCTCGAAATCAATATGAAATTCTATCCTATTATGATCAGTCTTCCCCAGAGGATCCCTTACTATAAGATTACTAATTAACCCTGTCTCATTATGCAAGACAAGATCTAAGATAGCCGGTTCCCTGGTTGGTTCCACGATGTATTGTTCTAGGAAATTGTCTCGAATGCATTCCATGACCTCATCCTCTAAACTACCTTTGCCAATTTGATTTGTCCAGTCTATATGAAGATTAAAGACCCCCACGATTATTGCATTACCTTTGTTACAATCTCCTATTATTGCTCAATTAATACTCTGTCTATCAATATAGCTACTGTTAGGGGGCCTACAAACTACTCCCGCCAGTGTTTTCTGCCCCTTGTTATTTCTTATCTCCACCGATACTGATTCTACTTCCTGATCTTATAAGCCAAGATCCTACCTCACTACTGTCCTTATGTCATCCTTTATTATCAGGGCTACACCCCCTCCTTTTCCATTTTGTCTGTCTTTTCGAAACGTCAAGTACCTGGAATATTTAGTTCCCAACCTTGGTCACCTTACAACCACATCTCTGTAATCGCTATTAGATCAAACCCATTTATCTCTCTTTGTGCCACTGATTCCTCTATCTTGTGACGAATGTTTTGTGCATTCAGATAAATGCCTTTAATTTTAACTTTTTACCATTTCCCCTTGATTTGACCTTATTCGCTGATGCACTATTACCGTTAAACTCTCTGTCCCTTCCTGTCAACTCTGCTTATCTTTACCCAAATTGCTACACTGCCTTGATTTTGTCTTCAGATTTCTAAAATTTCTTCTCACCTGAACCCTTCCCCCCTTTTTTAGTTTAAAGCCACTGTTAAACACAGAGCATTACTGTTCCTACCTGGTTCCTACACCTTGCAACGCATTAATAACATAAGAATAGATTTTCTTACCATATTCGCCCAATTTACAGGCCAGATCTCCGCCTATTTTGCACATCATACACGTTCCTAGGGATGGGGAAAGCATGTGCAAGAAGCATCTATCTAAAACAGGTAGGAGCTTCATTTATACATTAACTTGGGAATGGAAAGTCATGCATGCCATATACCGATGCTACGGCATGCAACATGTTGATTCTTCATTACACCCAAGTGAACTGAGTGTACAAGGTTGTTGGCAGTGGTAGACATACAGAAGTTCATTTAGAGGACATAGTAATGCTCAAGTAAGTGTATTTCAATTGTTTCTTGGCTATTTTTCTTCATTTCTTTCTGCTGGTACTTAGTTTCTCATGCAGCTTTGTGACACTCATCACTCATCGAGGACCTCCTTCCTGCTGCACATTTTTCAATGAGCATCTTCACTCCTGCATCAGAGAACCTTAGCGCTCTGTTCAAAGTCATTTTGCCTACTTCTGCAGAATCTGACTATGAAGGGCGCCCGCCCTTTAAGTTGTTGCTAGATGTCTTTAAGTTGTGGTCGTCCAACGTAATTCCCACCCTCCCAATCGGCGAGCTGTTTTCGGGAGAGTGTTTGGCACTCACAGCTTACCGAAGTCATGTACATCATACGCGGCCACACAAATGGCACAGGACCCACGCTGATTCATTTGGGCGGGCAGTGCCCAACCGATATGAGCTCTACATGAAGGTCGCCCCCTTCATAAAAATGTAAGTTTAAAAACAAACAGAGCATCAACGTAATGCATTAAATCTCAACCAGCCTTACACCTCCCTGAACAAAAATTTTCGTATAAAGCACAAAAAAAATCACACTCACATTTACTCGCAACAAAAATTTTGCATTCTTCTATGCTAGCCTAAAACAATTGTAAACAGAGTAACAAAAAGAAAAACAGGAAATGTATTAATGCTCATTAGTACAATAATCTACTCAACTCTGCCACCACTAGCTGCTAGACAGCACAATATAGTTTGCAGCTTACCACATATTCAAAACAACAAAGCCAGAAAAATGAAGCAAATCAGAGGAAAAACATACTGAAAGTCACTTTACATACCCCATAGCTGCAATGCTGCTCTAGCATGGACATCTCTGCTGAATTAGTATTATCCATTCATATTTGATCTAATAATCTGATTTATTGTATTTTCATTATAATTTTTTCACACTGGAAAAAAAAATCAAATCTTATCACATATACAGATAGAAAATTGGAAAGTCGGCTTCAACTGTGACTTGAATACAGAGAAATGTGGAAAGTACCTGCTGAACCATTCAAGACTGCTTGAGTTATAAAATAGTTATTCATCAGTTTTTAACACAAATTGTTATAATTGTGCTTTTTAGTAAAATTACCATTATGTCTACTGAATAGCACTCATTAGCAAAATGCACCTTCATTGCTGCATGTGGGGAGTTATCCTACTAACAACACAATGGACAAAAAAACTTCAGATTTTGCATGTCACATCAGATGTTCTTTAACAAGTGTACAGTGCAGAGAGAGCCTTTCTTTAAAGATGCAACCTAAAATTTACTAACAAATAAATAGTAAGTGTTTTACCAGGGATGAGTGTCAAATGAAAGGAGAGCATGAATAAGGATACAACATATACAGCAAGAAAGTGCTTTCTTCCTGCCACATTACAACAGTGACTACACTTCAAAAGTATTTCATTGCAAGTCAGTCCTTCCTTCCTCAAGTTTCTGATTACCTGCATTTTTGTCATATGATGCACAACCGCATGGAAAAAAACCAAAAGGTGATGGTTACTGATGGCTGCAGAAGGCAAAACCCTGACGGTGAGGTTGTTAATCAAGAAACTGAGAGAAAATCCAAAAAGATGAACATTAAACTTCATCTACTATATGTTTAAAAAATGATAGTGGGGATGATTGTTTTGGCCAAGACTCACCATCAGGGTTTAAATGATATAATAGTCCTTGACTGTGAAGCTTTGCTATCATGATTTGTGACATCATTCAATTCCCAAGAGTGTGTTTTAGCCATGGACTATACACCAAGCCATTGCTTACTTACTGTATAAGTTTCAGAATGTACCTTCTATGTATCATAAAATAATACTACTGCAACTATTTGTAGCGGACAATATTTGTACTCAACTCAATAAGCCAGTGTTTTTATTAAATTTAAAGTAGCAGGCTCTATCATCCTTCACTTTCTGTTGTTTGTGGAGTCTCTGTCATTTTCCTGCATTTCAATCTTTATTTGAAGTATGTTACAATTTTTTGCTGACTTTCACCATACACAATATTTCGCAAACAAACAAAATTGAATGTACACATTATTTTCACCTTGACTTTTTAAAAAACAGTCCACACATAAATAAATAATGACAGCACAGTTGGTTAAGCATTTGAGATTTTCAGTCTTCAGAGAAACCAAAACATATTTTAACACATTTTCATTTCAAAAATAAGCTTCTGCAAAATAATAATGGAAGGTCACTGGACAGTAATCCAGAGCAAGAACCATGGTTAAATGTTTCCCCTACTTGTCCCACGGCCTTTGAGGCCACTTGAAGTATCTAATAGCTTTCCCATTGAGATTAGCTAACTCAGCACAGATCAAACCTAGGTCTGCGTAGCTCGGTACAACTGCATCTGTACCTCTACCCACTAAGCCATCAGGGGAGGTTCAGATCACAGTTTGAATGTTTTTACAAACTTCTCTTTACTTCATAGTTCATTGATATGTTTGGCACCACAGAGTGAAGTATATTTTCTTTGAGGATACAGCTGAGTGAGAGATCGCTACTTTACTTTCTAAGGACCCCCACTATGGTCATCCACATCCATGCTTTGAATCTGACATTTCTATTTCAACATTCAACAGAATAGGTTATTGAGGCCCAGACCTGAAAGGTCACACTCAGTACAAATAACTTGAAAGAGATTGGCACATGTATCTCCTATCCTGAACTCAACTGGGAAGTTTAGGATCCTGTTACACTAAATCATTTTTCTTTTTTGAATGTTCTTTCTTCCTTAATGTTTTACTAAAGATCTAATGGCCAAGACACAATTTCTGTTTTATTGTAGCTTCAAACCAATGAAAGGCAATGATTATATAATTGACAGTGATAGGCAATCATTCTCACAGAATTTTGAAAATGAAAAGCTATTGCATGTGTAGTGATGTGGGTCTGTAGCAATAGTAACGATCAGAACAGTAAATGTTTCTTCAGTCAGTGCATGGATTAAATGGATGAAACAAAATAAAATTACTATCAGGGTCTTTTATGAACAAGGGCATTTATAAACACCATTCTTCTATCTGAAAAAGCTGGGATTGAATTCAATCCTTACACATAGGATAAAAGCACTCCTTTTTCTCTCTTTCCCAACAGGATCCCAAGGAAGAGGAACTTGGGTTGATCTTGCTCAGTTCCAAGTAGAAGGCACTTCAGGACACAAAACATCATTAACACTCAGAGAAAACAATGAAAGAAAGTGTGAGTAATGGAAAGACGTCACTGATGAAATAGGATGTGTTCTTGTGCAGTTTGTGTTTGGCCAAGTTCCACAGTGGTGTTGAGATGGAAAAAGAGTGGAACCTCTTAATTTTGTCTATCCAATGTTTCTCCTGATTTGAGAATACTATTATCTCAAAGCACAAAGGATAAAAAGCTCCATGTTCCAACATGTCATCACCCTCACAAAGAAAAATTAGCATTAAACACATTTTTAGTAGAACTTAGTGTCATACTGAAATCATTTACATTAAAACAACAGACCATTGAAATTATTGAATTCTGATGGATTAGAATTGTGAAACAAAACTCTCCTATTTCTCGCAGGTGTGAGGATCATAAATAAAACAATTATGGATATTCATAATTCCAACAGCAGTGACTACAGATACATAGCACAAAACTAGCCATAATCTAACACTAAAATGGCAGTCTTGCTCAAAGAGGCCAACACAATGGAAGGTAGAGGAAATGAAAATATTGGTCAGGAATTCGCTGCAACAGCATTATTGGTGATGACCACTATTTGTATCTGACATCAATGCATAGGCCAGATTGAGCTGATGTAGCATCTATCCTTTCCAAAAGGACATTAGTGAACCGATGTCAATCCGACAGCTTTCATGGTCACTTTTTTCCTGGTGTCGGCCCACAAATTACCAGACTTATTGAATTTAATTTCATGACCAGGACACTATTGTACTCTATATTACTATAATAAAATATTGTATCTAAGATTCTATATATCAAAATGATCTCATTCATATTTTTTCTTGCTCAGTGTGGCTTTCACCTGGTAATTCCCCAGTGACAGGGGTGTGGCCAAAAACACAAATGGTGCATGGAATTGAATCTGCATCCCATCGCTTATCCATTTACTGTCTTTAGTTGTATCTTTCTATTTACTCCTAGGTTTCTACACAATTTCAATAAGTGTTTTAAAATATTGTAATCTATATCTGATTCATGAGTAAGTAAAGAAGTGAGAGTCCACATAATTGTAAAGATTAAAACTGATTTATTATTTTGAATAGGGTAATGGCACAAGTTCTTTCTAAGCAGGATCACCTAACCTATATTTTATTGCTCTGAACTACTTCTTCCTATGTCTTCAGCCCTTTACAAAAGCCAAACACTGTCCAAACCCTGAGTCCATCTCCATAGGTCACTGCAGGTCTGAATCCAATATGCATATCCTAGTTCTCTTTTTACTCACTGTCAGCTTAAATTCAACACCTTTTAGCTCTTCCTTCTACAGATCTCCTGTTCTTAGTCATTTCTATCTCTTCCCTGAATTAAATGAGTAGGACTAGAAGCAGAGCTGCCAACACTGGGGAAATATTAGTTGTGAGATTTATGATCAAAGAGTGAAACAGATTGCAAACCCATTTCAAAATAAGGAAGTGTGATTATTTTTTAAGACTGAGATACAATAAGATATTTTTAAACCAAAATGAAAGAGCTGTTAGGTCTGGCCAGTAACCATAGAAACAAACCAAGATATTTTCTATAGCAATCTCCTATAGCGTTGCACACAGGGGGGTAGATCTTGATTTTGTGCGATAATGTAAAATGGGTGATAGCAAGTCGGCAGCCCATTTTACATCTCCCAATTTTTATTTCCATTGGATCAACCCTGGTGGGACACAACCAGGTGAAGTTTTCAGGTCAAGAAGGGTTAAAGGTTGGGGATAATTGGACTAAGACATAGGTGGAGGAAAGGGGGATGATGTAGGGAGGGAGAAGGGAAGGTGAGGGGGAAAGGGATGGGGACTACAGGAGGAGAGGCTGATGAGAAGGGATTGGGGAAGGATGAAGAAGGGGTGGGGAGAGGTGGGAGGGAGAAACTATCTAGGTGAGAAGGAAGTCAAGAAATTACCTTGATGGGGGCCAGATATCCCCTCAAATGGAGAGAAATAGGGTAGAGGCAAGCAGGAGCTGGCGTTGGAGGATGCAGGAAATTCCCTCAGTGGAGGTGAGCAGAAAACTACCTCAGCAGCACAGAGGGAATGTTGCTTATTTATTCCAGAATTCTACTGGTCCTGATTTTTTGAGGTATTTACTCACCTGCCTTTTTAGCAACTTTCACTGCTACTGATTTTTTCCAAAAAAATGTCACTGTTCCACCCCCAATTTAATACTTAAATTTCATTGACCCCGTCTGAGGCTGGCGCTGGAAAAGACCGTGGAAAATGAGGCAGCAGTCAAAGTGTGCGGAGATGCAGCATAACGGATCTCCTTACCATTTCCCACTGTCACCCTGATCAATTAGCACAAGATCAGGCAGAAAAATCTACCTTTCACTTTTTAGCTCACACATAAATAATGTCCACTGGGGCTGTTGGTGCTAATGTAAAAATCTACCCTGTTTATCAAAGAACATTCTGCAAAGTTCTCAAATTCCATTTGATAATACTCTGCATTATGAATTCCAGAAAAACTTTCCAGCAGCTCCTATATAATAATACACATTGAGATCTCCATAGTGATAGTAGGTTAAAGCACTCCTTCGTGAGTGTGAAATAGCTCATGAGTGTGGCAAGGCAGGAAAGTCACAGCAAGTATGTCTGGAATGCAAGATCTTTGGTGAGAGTCTATTCTTTTATTATGGATGGTTCCTGATAGAAATGCAGTACCTCTTTAAATGAATTCTAGAACATGCATAATTGGGCTGAAAATTGGTAAAAAGAGTGAAAACATTGCATCGCAGAATTGTGATGTCTGCCAAAGTCCAATTTGATGATACTCAATGGATTCTATTTTCAGTCAGTACAGCAATGTAGGGAGGCACATGATTCACTTCTTGACATTATTAAACAATAAAGATAAAAATATACATAAATTATAATTAAATTGGAACTGAATTTTTACAGAAAGAAGCATAGTCCTGCCTTAAAGCAGAAGCGATAAAGCTGGCAAGTTCCCAGGTCAGATATACCTATAATCAGATGCAGAGTAAAGCCCTTACCACGCAATCAAGAATCAAAGTTTACAGCAGAGAAGGCGGCCATTTGGCCCATCATGTCTGTGCTAGAGCATCCCAAAATAATCCTACTGAGGTGCACTTCCTGCACTAAACCACAAAAGAGCACATTTTACTGCAGTGTAAACATTTCTATTTCCTACACAAATCTTGCTAAGTGAGACTACCAGTTTATTGTGTACCCAACTGAATTGAAGCTGCCCAACTTCATTTCATGTATGATCCCAGCATCAGAGAGGGGCGACTTTCATCCCATTACTCTGCGATAGATTCAAACTCACATCTCAGAGGTGAGAGATCTCAGTGTCATAACCTACTATGACACTTAGTCCCTTACTCCTATTTCAATCCAAATTCACATTCAGTCTCTGACAAATGGTTTTAGAGTGACATTGACAAAAGCGTAAGAATAAGTCAGATGGGGAATGCTGAATGGACAGAAGAGGGAGGTATTAAAAAAGTTAAAAACAAATTGAGGGGCGAGGAAGAATTGCAGAATATTCATTTCATGTGTAATTAACTTCCTGAATAGATTTAATCTTAAGCAACCTGCCCTTAGGAGAATAGGAAGAAATAAAATTATTCCCCATGTTTTGACATATCCATTAAGCACTGGTAGCATTCTCTATTACATTGTGTGGATTTAAAGCATTAGTAAATGCACATATATCATCTACTTATGCTTTAAATTCACAGAAGTTAATTGCAGAGCTAGAAGGGCTCGATCTTATAACTGAAATCTGGTTGAACAACTTGTATTGAAACTTTGGGGGGAGGGAAAAAAACTTTTGTAATGTTTTTTAAAAATCTATTTTATTTACTTTTTGTCTTTTCGACATTGACAGGACTACAATTTGAGAAACAGCCAGGGTATCCCACCATATTTTTGAGATAATATCAGAATAAAATCAAGAAAAAGGAATGCTGCATATTGTTCCTTAATAATAACGAATCTTTCTTCTAGAAAATACCAGCAATTCCTTCAGTTAAAATTATGTTAGAGCATGTGGTATTATAGCTCCTGTACAGTACATATATATATATATATATATATATACTCTGTCACAACTTAACCTGTCACCAGGTTTGTAAAAATCTGATTATCTGAGATAGTGGTGCTACAAGTTTAGTGTCTGCCTTAAATATTCTCTTGGCTACGGCAGTGCCCATGAATGGTCTGAGCACCTGATGCTCAGAAATGTGCACAAATTGCCCAATATCTAATTATATGATAGCGTAACCTGGAAGTGTAACAATAGGACCCTCGTGATCTGAAATGGATATCAAATCTTTTGAATGTGCACTTCTCCAATCTTTCCGAAGGTGCACTGAAATACTTTAGTGAGATGAGGCCAGATACAAATTAAGCTGTTTTCATTTACACAGCAAGTGAACGTACACAATAATAGTCAGAACCAAATCTTACCTTGATTCAATTGATCCTCCTTGAAAATGCAAATTAAAATAATAAAAATATGCCACGCTATCCCTATTTTTTTTGGTCAGCCTTCTGATCCTGATCAGCTCTGTGCTTGAGATGAGCGAGTTTCCGCTTGTTAGATCAAGCTTCCTCCCCCCAGGTTAGTTAACTGATTGACTGCCCATGTGTCTCTTTGTCCTTTTCTCCATGTTCCCAGTGAGAGGACTGTCCCTTTGACTCTTTCCCTGATTAGTGATTCACCAGTTTGCCGGTCTATAAAACCGGCTACCTCTCCTCCCGCCTTAGGGCATCAGTTTAAAGAAAACTTCTCCAGCTATTCTCAAACTGAATAGGGGCCATCCTGGCTTAATGGGCCTGGGATGAGACAATTAATCATCATTGTATTAGTTTCAAATAGACTATGAGCTGTGTCATTCCACATACTGTGGAGATGCCGGTGATGGACTGGGGTGGACAAATGTAAGGAATCTTACAACACCATGTTATAGTCCAACAATTTTATTTTAAAATCACAAGCTTTCGGAGATTATCTCCTTCGTCAGGTGAGTGAGTGAATGAGAGGTTCTCAAATCGCAAATCTTATATCAGGCTGGGACACCATCACACCAATCAAAGGTGTCGTTGGTGTTCAGACAGGTTAGCCACGGAAAACAGTAGGTCCCAGTATACTGAATACACAATGGGTCAAATTACACAGACAGAGAGAAAGAGACCCGAAAGGCAGAGAGAGAGAGAGAGAATGTCCAGTTGTATTAAAAATCTTCAGGTAAGCGTTCTCCAAGGCGGCCTTCGAGACACACGACAACGCAAAATCATCGAGCAGAAATTGATAGCCAAGTTCCGCACCCATGAGGACGGCCTCAACCGGGATCTTGGGTTCATGTCACGCTACACGTAACCCCACCAGCAGGAAAAAAAAGTTATCTGTTTTTAATACAACTGGACATTCTCTCTCTCTCTGCCTTTCGGGTCTCTTTCTCTCTGTCTGTGTAATTTGACCCATTGTGTATTCAGTATACTGGGACCTACTGTTTTCCGTGGCTAACCTGTCTGAACACCAACGACACCTTTTGATTGGTGTGATGGTGTCCCAGCCTGATATAAGATATGCGATTTGAGAACCTCTCATTCACTCACTCACCTGACGAAGGAGATAATCTCCGAAAGCTTGTGATTTTAAAATAAAATTGTTGGACTATAACCTGGTGTTGTAAGATTCCTTACATTATTCCACATACTGGCTTATCTAACTTTAATACACATCTTCAATGCCTGCAATTCATGTTTTTTAAAAAATCTGTGCAAATTCAGTCTGTTTTAAAATATAACTCCTAAACAAAACTCAATCCCGAAGGAAAAAAATTGTTCAAAAATCCTGGAATGTGACAGGTGCTTTAGATTTTCATGTACAATTGAATAATCAGAACAAAAAAAAAATCCAATTCAATTATTGAAGCTTTTGCTCAAAATGCCAGGTTAAGCTACAACTGGATACAAGATTCTTTTATTGAAATAATGCAAATTTAGCTAGGTACCACCAATTCAAACATCACTTCTCACGCAGTCTTAATGCCTTTTTGCTTAGGTAGACCCTCCAAACCATTGCAGTCCCCACCACTTACACTGTCCACGTTCATCAGGGCTAGCCGCCTATATCAGGCAAATGGCGCTAACCATTTGCTATTTCCACTAAAGTCAATTATAAAGACATCATTTATAACACCTTAAGTGTACCAGTTATTTCGGACCTACTTCGTCATGTCGCTAAACTTTCTTGCTCTGCCACTTTGGTCCTCTCCCGTTTAGTTGGATAAAAGGTTGTTTCCATGAGCGTCCGTGCAGTGAAATAGCTCTATTGAAGGTACTCTTTAATGCTACTCTTGGTCTTACAGCTCCTACAGTTACGTGATTGGAAGTCAGGAGTCAGCAAATTTGTAGTAAGCAAGCAGAAGTGCTTAAAAGCAAACCATGTAATCAGTACATTTATAGCTCCTCTCATTTAGAGACACATTTTGAACAGTATAAATTAAAACTGTATAAACATTATCATGGTGTTGAAGTCCTCAGTGGTCTTATGGAAATTTCTTTTCATTTTTATTGCAAAATTCAGAAGGACAGTGGCATTAATTTGAATATAATTAGTGCGATTTTCCCAGCTGTTACAATTGAAGGACAGGTGTAGATAGCTATTGGTTTTACCATCCACTGCTTATAACAGGAAAATCGCATTAATACCAATGTGTCCATTATCTTTAAAAGTTTCTCTTTTTGCAGTCTGTCTCTTTCAGTGCACTGTTCAAAACTCGCTTTCCTTTGACTTCAGTTTTCAATCGTTAATATTTTTGATATTTTATCAATATTTCTATTATTAAAATATGCCAATTTTAATTGGATATGTTAGTCACATCTTTGGAACAAATGCACATATTTTAGCAAATTTTGGGTGGAGGAAAATTACATTTATTATTTAAAAGGATTAGCAGGAATATTTGCAAACCAAAATTATTTTTCCTAAAACCTAATTATAACATTAAAAGTGGAAGCCTGTCATCTTTCCATGCAAAGAGCTTCTATTTTTACATAGAGACACTGAAGAGTCACAGCAATAATCATACAAAGTCAAATTAGGTTAGACTCCAATTCTTATTTCAAAGATCTTTTAACATTTTCATAAAACAAGATGAATAAATTGACAAATAGTTCTTAATATTTAAATAAAGCTAATTTAGATTGAGTATGGTTACCATACTTTACATAGAGGGTGGTGAATTTTTAGGACAGATTGTGGAGGCAGATAATCTGAGCAATTTCTAGAGGCAGATGCATTTGAGAAAAAGTGATTGAGGCATATGAGAGAGTAGTTTGTCTTTTTTTTTAAACTTTGGGATGAACTGCAATGGTCTCTTCAATTTCTGTATATTCCTATGTTCCTAATTCTATTTGAACGATACTCATTTAGTGTAATACATTTTTCTCTAATAGCCAGAAGAATCGGTGCTTAAAGGAACAAAAAATGAGTAATGATAATATAACACAAACAAAACACGATTTAACACTGTGATGAAGAGAAAAGAATGCACTTGATCCTAAACTTGAAGTTGCATAAACTTTAACTTGTAATGCCTGATAGCTATCACAAAGTTTTTGACATAAAAGTAAGAGTTAAGTAACCATAGCTATTAAAATGTCTTTTCTAGTGTCAATGATTAGGAGGATATACATGTTTCCAGGGCAGATGTGAATTGCAGGAAAAGCAGGTTATATATAATATAAAAATATATAATATATTTATATTACTGACCTTTGCTCTAGCACCTGATTACGACCAATACCAGAGCCAGAAGCCAGGGTCAAAGGGCAAAAGTCAGCAGTATGAATACATAACCTATACAATTCTGAAACTGTGATATTTCAATAACATTTAAATGTGTCCCCAGGATAAAGCATTTATATTTGTAGTCTTATTTAGTTCCTACCTGCAAGTCAGTAGGAAAACAAAAATCTGAAACTAGTGTGAGGCACTGCAACTTTAAATAAAAATATGCCACATGGAACTTCTGTCCTTTGTCTAATTTAAGGAGCTGAACTTACAATTGTGTTTCTCTGGGCACTGTTGGTTTGCTGACAAAGCACAGGAATGTACTGACGAGGCAGATTTCCACATTTGGTTCAGATATATTATCTTTCTGCACTACAGGGCATGCATTTACACTAAGCAATTTCATGTATGCATTACAGAGAGATGGAATTTTCTAGAAATAACTAGTGGTGCCCTGTGGCGACACAAGCTTCGGTTTTCATTACAAGAGCTCTTAAAGGAATTATTGGATCTGAGCTCTAATGTATTTCTAACCCTGGAATTACTAAACATTATTTATAATGGGTTATGGAAAATATATACACCCACAAGAAACCCAAAACTGCAAACAAGAACATTGATTTTCTGGTCCAAGCATGGGACAGCATCGAAGGTTTTGCCCCCGCCACAATGATTGTCCGCTGGCACCACTGGAGCTCCTGGGATCAGCCTCATTCCAATTTTACCAGTAAGCACCTGGTGTAAACAATGACTGCCACTGGGAGTTTGCTGCTTGTGAGGTGGATTCCCGATATACCACAGGAATATCCTGTAGCAGCATCTTAAAGAAGAGCGGCATTATTCGCACAAATGGAAATGGGAGGTGCTGCATGGCCATGTGGGCTGTGAAAGTCTTACTGGAGCAAGTCCAGTAGAGGATGATGGCCCTCTTTGGCATCACAGCCATCGTCCACATAGGAAAGCAGCGCAGATTGCTTGGCAGTTAGTGGCAAGAAACATCAGACACATCAATGCAGACAGCAATACCCAGAAGAGGTGACTGAAAGTGGGTAAGATGTTGAGACCTCACTAGATTAACCCAAGGAGGACAACCCATCATTTCCTTATATTAACTAGATGTGCAAATTATGCATAGTACAAAGTGCATTCTCCCCACACACTATTTTACAGCCCATTTAATGCTCACTATTCATAAGCATTCTGCAGAAATGTACTCTTTGCACCAGCAAATTAAACCTGTAAGTCTTCTTTTATTCACAACTGTAAAGGGATGCACCCCAAAAAATCTTTCCATTTGAATAGAGTTGCACGATGCATGTTAATGGTTTGTCCATCATTGTCGATGATGACAGCCGATGATTCATTTCCAATTAATAGAGGTTATGGGTTCTCATCTGACTATGAAGTCCAACTTTCACGAGGTATGTTTTGGCACACACAGTACATTGGATGTCAGATTGACCCATGGACTGATCTTTCGTTGATTTCCTTTGGGATCTCTTTTCTTCAGCTAACTGGATACAACTTGTTTCAAGCTTTGTCATGCCATGAAGAATCATCTTTTGCCACTTTTTCCTGTCACAAGCATCATGCTCCCATGTGTCAGTTGAAATGCCACATTTTTTTAGATTGGCCTTTAGGTAATCCTTATAACTTTTGAACTGATCACCATGAGAGTGTTCACCAAATCTCGACTCACCGTAGAAGATCTTCTTGGGTAGATGAGTATCAGGCATTCGACCTAAGTGACCAGCCTACCCTAGCTGTGCCTTTATTATCATTGCCTCCATGCCCGCACATTTGCTCTTCTGAGAACCTCAGAAGGTGGATCTTACGGCACCATCGAATTTTCATGATCTTTCTGAGGAAACCTAGATGGAAGTAGTGAATTTTCTGATGAGGCGACTGTAGGTGGTCCAGCTATCGCACACATACAGTAAGGATGTTATAACTATTGCCTTGTAGACCTTAAAGTTTTGTTACCATATTAATTCCCCTTTTATCCCATAACTTCACATGGTTTCCAAAAGTATTACTGGCTTTTAACAAACTGTGGTTCACTTCATCACCTAGAAGCGCACCATGTGGCATGGTGCTTCCTAGGTAGGTGAACCTATCCACCAAACAGTGTGTGCCCTTTGATGGTAATATTGGGTGGCACATAAGGTTTTCCAGGGGCAGGCTGGTATGTAATTTCCATCTTCTTCAGACTTACAGTTAGGCCAAATTTATTACAAGCACCCGAGAATTGGTCCACGATAACTTGGAGGTCCTCTTCTGTGTCAGCAACAAGGGCACAGTCATCAGGAAACAAGAGCTCTCGAACAAGTTCTTCAAAGGTCTTAGATTTGGACTGTAGGCAGTGGAGATTGTACAATTCATCATCTGGCCTAAAGCAAATATACATTGCTTTATCCAAGTTCCTGAAGGCATAAGTAAGCATAGAAGCAAACAAGATTCTAAACTAGGTGGGAGCTAGAACACAACCGTGTTTGATTCCAATACAGACAGGGAAGGGATTGGGAAGTTCACCATATTCCATGACTGGCCAACATGGAACTGGCACATCATCTGGATAAACTTTTCGGGACAGCCAACTTTGGACAGTAGTTTCCAGAGACCTTCTCTGCTAACTGTATCGAAGGCCTTTGTGAGATCAACAAAGACACATAAAAGGTCCAAATTTTGTTCTCAACACTTTTCCCGAAGTTAAGTTGTCTGTTAGCAAAAACTGTATCACTAGTACCTCTGCCTTTTCTGAATCCACGCTGGCTATCTGGCAAGAATTTCTCAGCTTTACGCTCGATATATTGATTTAGGATAATCCTAGCAAGGATTTTTCCTGCTTTGGCAAGTATGGTTATTCCTCTATGATTGTCACACACATATCAACCGCAGTTGTGATTGAATAGATGGATAATGGATGCATCTCCGTACTCTTGAGGGATGTAGATGTGGTGAAAGAATAGAACATTCAAAGGCACGATGAAGCAAACCACGGTGAGAAATATGGGGGGTGATTTTAGGAGGCAATTGCGGGAGCGTTGGGTGCGGGGGAGCTCCGAAAATCGCGGAAATCCCGTTCGGGTTCGGAAGCCGGCTCCAACCCGCCGACTTCCGAGTTTCCCAGGGACCCAGCTGCGTGTACGCGGGCGACCCGAAAACAGATGTCCCGCTGGCAATTAAAGCCAGCAGGATGACAGTTAAACAGCCAAATATACCTCATTGAGGTACTTAAGGCACTTTACCAGTGACAGATTAAATACTTAGAAAGCTTTTTAACTTACCTGGGCGGTTGGCGCACCACTTCTGATTCACGCCTGGAAGGGCCGGATCAGGCAAAAAGAAACTAAATAAATTAAATAAAAAACCATGGAAGGAAGTGAAAACACTAAATGAACCCACCTTTGAAACCTGCTCCGATGTCCGATGTCTCCTGCTCCAATGTCCCCCTCTTCACTCCCCTCGATTTTCCCCCAATGTCCTCCTGATTTTCCCCTCTCCCTCCCGATCTTCCCCTCTTTTTTTTTATTCGTTCACGGGATGTGGGCGTCGCTGGCAAGGCCGGCATTTATTGCCCATCCCTAATTGCCCTTGAGAAGGTGGTGGTGAGCCGCCTTCTTGAACCGCTGCAGTCCGTGTGGTGACGGTTCTCCCACAGTGCTGTTAGGAAGGGAGTTCCAGGATTTTGACCCAGCGACAATGAAGGAACGGCGATATATTTCCAAGTCGGGATGGTGTGTGACTTGGAGGGGAACGTGCAGGTGGTGTTGTTCCCATGCGCCTGCTGCCCTTGTCCTTCTAGGTGGTAGAGGTCGCGGGTTTGGGAGGTGCTGTCGAAGAAGCCTTGGTGAGTTGCTGCAGTGCATCCTGTGGATGGTGCACACTGCAGCCACAGTGCGCCGGTGGTGAAGGGAGTGAATGTTTAGGGTGGTGGATGGGGTGCCAATCAAGCGGGCTGCTTTATCTTGGATGGTGTCGAGCTTCTTGAGTGTTGTTGGAGCTGCACTCATCCAGGCAAGTGGAGAGTATTCCATCACACTCCTGACTTGTGCCTTGTAGATGGTGGAAAGGCTTTGGGGAGTCAGGAGGTGAGTCACTCGCCGCAGAATACCCAGCCTCTGACCTGCTCTCGTAGCCACAGTATTTATATGGCTGGTCCAGTTAAGTTTCTGGTCAATGGTGACCCCCAGGATGTTGATGGTGGGGGATTCGGCGATGGTAATGCCGTTGAATGTCAAGGGGAGGTGGTTAGACTCTCTCTTGTTGGAGATGGTCATTGCCTGGCACTGATCTTCCCCTCTCCACCCCACCCTCCCCTGGTCTTCCGGTCCAGCACCGGATCTTCCATTCTCTCCCCCCAATCTCCGATCTTCCGTTCCAGTGCCGGATGACGTCTCGCTCTCGCTCTCTTTCTCACCACACCCTCCCCTCGCGTTGCAGCTCCTGACGGCAGCCAGCCTGTCAATCAGGCTGGCTGCAGGGCGCGAAACCCAGAGAGGATGTTAATCACCATCAATCAACATGTGATCGCGTCGGAAACGTTTTGTTCATGCGGGTTTGCCACGCGCATCTTAACACCACCACTGCCAACCCGCCACCATTGTAAAATCGAGCCCATGAAGTACACAGTAAGGTTACGTGAAGATAAATTTTCTGAATTAGCACAGTCGTTGGAAAAGCAGCAATTAATGTTCACTAATGTGCGCCATGTAAATGACGTTGCTCTATTAAAACTTTGACAATTAATCATGTTATGGATGTAGTTAGTAAAACTGTAAATTTTATTGGAGATGCAGGTCTCAACCACCAGCGGTTTTGCCAGCTATTGGAAGAAAGTGAAATTCACTATGGACTGCCATATCACACTGCAGTTCAGTGGCTAAATTGGGAAGCTGTGTTGAAGCGCTTTTTTGAATTGTATGGTGAGATCCAACTGTTCTTGGATCAGAAAGGGAAAGATGTTCCTGACTTACAGGACAATGAATGGATTCAAAACCTTGCTTTCATGGTGGATATTACAAAGAACCTGAACTCACTCAACAGAAGAATATAGGATGCAACCAAGTGGTGATAGAATACGAGGACAACATTCACACCTGTGAGAGGAAGCTTCAGCTGTGTTTTTTTTTTATTCGTTCATGGGATGTGGGCGTCGCTGGCGAGGCCAGCATTTATTGCCCATCCCTAATTGCCCTCGAGAAGGTGGTGGTGAGCCGTCTTCTTGAACCGCTGCAGCCTGTGTAGTGAAGGTTCTCCCACAGTGCTGTTAGGAAGGGAGTTCCAGGATTTTGACCCAGCGACGATGAAGGAACGGCAATATATTTCCAAGTCGGATGGTGTGTGACTTGTAGGGGAGCGTGCAGGTGGTGTTGTTCCCATGTGCCTGCTGCTCTTGTCCTTCTAGGTGGTAGAGGTCGCGGGTTTGGGAGGTGCTGTCGAAGAGGCCTTGGCGAGTTGCTGCAGTGCATCCTGTAGATGGTACACAATGCAGCCACTGTGCACTGGTGGTGAAGGGAGTGAATGTTTAGGGTGGTGGATGGGGTGCCAATCAAGCGGGCTGCTTTGTCCTGGATGGTGTCCGTATGTAACCTTCCCAGAGTAACTTAGCACATTTTCTCGCCTTGAAATCACTACTCAAAGTAATGGTGTCACAGAATGGTACATTGTCAAAATTGCTGAACTGAGAAAGGAATTTCAAGAACAATTATCTAAATTCAAGAACCATGAAGGAGAGTTTGCAATTTTCAGCACACCATTTTCTGTCAATTGTGCATGATGTATTGGGAAGCAGCAGTAGCAGTAAATAAATTCTGAATATAAGTAAGTACCAATATGATTTATCTTTATCCATTTCTATTTTAATAACTTTTGCTGAACGTGGCCCATGCAAAGTGCTTGGATATTGGATCAGGCCCACCATACAATGAGTTTGACACCCTGAGTTATATAGAAGCAGACTGTTTCCAGTTGTTGAGGGGTCTAGAATGAGGGCCTGTAGATTCAAGATTAAATGTGAGATTTAGAACCAACAGCAAGGGAATCTTATTTATACAGAGAATTGTGAGGCTGTAGAATTTCTTCCAGGATTAGTGGCTGAGGCAAAAATATTGTCAACATTCAAGATTAGATTGGCTTGGTGGATGAAGGAAAAGGAATTGAAGGGATATGGGAACAGAGCAGGTAAATGTGATGAGGAATATTTGTGCATGTGGAGCATAAACACCGACACGGAGTGACAATAGAATTTCAACCAAGGCATTCATCAAGCATTAAAGAACACTGTGCCTATAAAGAAATAGATATGTAGAAATATTTACTGCTTAGATATAATTAACAATGTGATGATTGACGCATTTAAAAAGTGGGGGGAAATATTTGGTTAAGACCATGACTGAAGGTTATAGCCTTATAAGGATAAGCACAGACACAGACGATCAAATACTTTATGGAACACTCTGGGAAGGTCATCTGTGCAATGTAACTGGTACGGGTTGAATAATGTAGATTGCAATGTTAAAGTGATATCTTGGGAATTTTTACTTAATTACTTTCAGGGTTCATTGAAAAATTTCAGAAATTTATCATTTTAGAACTTTTATCTGTGGTTATTCCCCACCCTCGGTTGATTAAGTAAGCTGAAAAAGCCCATGAAAGTACAAATTGTACGTGGTCTGGTATAAGGAATTAGCTTGAATGTATTAAAGACTTTTTTCCACTCCATATTTACTTTCACTCTTACAGTCTTTAATATCCCCTTGGTGCAAGTACTTGTCTTTGCTGAACTTTGATTTTATACCACTGTACAAAATGGGTTGATACCAAAGTTTTTTCAAAATGTAATCATGTACAATGTGTATATTTACACACAAATTTGGCATCAACTGAAAATAATTGGTTGAGGGTGTTGCCTCAGACCATTGGAAGTGATGAAGATGACCTCAAAAGGAAATTCATCAAAAGTACTTTATGCATATTTAAGTGCATTAATTGAGGTTGGAAAGCGTTGCCAATGAAACAAGTTCCCTCATTTGTTTTCAGCTTTTTAGTCCAAATGAACAATGAATAATGTTTCTAATGATGGTTTCCACATTCCAATATTTTTGCCTCAGCTGCTTATCTGCTGCTAACTCATCTGCTGATTTTTTTAATTAACTTTGTTTTACTTTATTGTATAGTTACGGTGTTCTCAAATGGATCTTTCCCAAAAAACTCTCGTCATTCAGGAAGTACAACAATACACTGTAATAGCTTTCATTAGTTTTATACTTACTAGAACTATACAAGGGGATAAGCTATGGTAATACATCATTGTGCTGAATTCAAGACAATTACCAGTATATGTACTTTTTATTTTTACCTTCACAACATTAATTTTGATATGCATCCCAAGATGTTTTTTTTCTTATTTCATAGTAATGACCTGATGCTTGAACATAAAGGATTTTTTGTTCTGCCTGCGATATTGTAAGCGCTAAAATAATTGGAATGTTTATGCATGACTTTTCATTTCAATCAAGCATGTCTGAACAGCATCTTGTCCCAAAATAGATGCTTGGATCACAAACAGAATTATCCTTCGTGAAGCTGTCATTCCGGTGTTAAATCAAATCTCCAGCGAGATTTACCTGGATCTACCTGGATGCATACTGCAGGCAAGAATTAATCCAAGATATGGGCAATGCTGGGCATGCGTGACAGTTTTGATATCTTTTAACTGATAAATGTTTGAATGCTGGTTATGAGACTTTTCTTATCAGTTATTGTTACACTGGCTATTGAATTCCTTCATCATTTAGACATAATGTTTCTATTGAATGCTATCATTCCTCATTCATACTTTGCCCACAGAATGCCATCAAATTTCAATCATACTGGCCTTGAATTCTGTGGTTCTCCCAATCTCCCGCTGTGACTTTGGTGGGAGACCGGTAGAATCACCAAACAAATGACACAAACAGATGTTAACACTATTTCCCTGGGAGTTCCATCAGTCTCCTTCCAAAGTTACAGCGGGAGATTGGGAGAACCCCCACAGATTTCAGGTCCATTGTATGCACTGAATGCCATCATCTTTGAGTCGTACTGTGTTTATTGAATGTCATCATCCCTCACTCATACTGTGCCTACCGACTGTTATTATCCTTTAGTCATACTGTGCCTACTGAATCCCATCATTCCTTACTCATACTGTGCCTGCTGAATGCCATCATCTTTCAATCATACTGTGCTTGCTGAATGTTAACATCTCTCAGTGATGCTGGTGAAAAGTTAATAAAGATCATCATTCTTATAGCATGTAAATTACTAATCTGTTATTCCCAAAATACTAATGTACAGAATATTCAAATACATTGCATCTGAGAACAGAAACTATACTGTGCTTAATTACTGAGCAATGCTCACATCGTCACACATTTTAAATTATAATCTGTGAACAGTTATTGACTTCAGACCAAAAAATTATCAATTTTATGGCAAATAATTATATGCAGCGATAGAAAGGCACTTGTATTTTGCACAAGGTGCTAAAATATAATATGAAGGGTTCCTGAATACTAAATACTCAATATTTAAAAGGTTCCGCAATCAGCATTAAAATAAAGCTGTGCGTAGGCTCAGGAAAATGCCATAGTGAAACTAGATCTGCCTGTCAGCTGTCCTTGCGTTTTTATTTTTAGAAAACAAAATTGCTCTGTGAAGCATAGAATATCTTTCTCCTATGGTGAATCTGGCAGAATCTATTTTGTTCAGTCTATATTATTCTGGGAAACAGTCAAACACTTAAATGACTATTAGGCTTACAGTTTGTTCTAATTTGCTGTAAAACTAGGTGGTACAGTGGGTTAGAACATCATCCTTTCACCTAAGGGACCTCCTTTTAAAACTATTTGTGATCTTACCAACAACTGAATCAGAAAGCTCTGCTTTCCTATTTCAATCCATTCTACATGTGTGTTCTTGCAACAATGTTTGTTTCCCTCCTGCTTGCCCTGGGAGAATGTTTAGTGTGCTTAATGTTTACTTTTTAATCTGCTCCTTCTAAATGCCACTTCAGGGGGAGGAGCAAATCTGGTTCCTCAGCAAGTGCCTGGTGACTTGCCAGTGTCAAATGCCCTGTTTATCTTGATTCATGCATAGTACAGCCATCCACCTTGTTTTTCATGGGCATCTATTAGTCTTCCCAACCCTTGCACTTTTCTTCTCATTTGCTCCCATGAATGATACACTAAGGAGACAGCATTAACATGTTTGGTCACCTCTTACCACGCTTGCTGAACACTGGCTCTATTTGGAGGATTTCCCTCTGCTCCAAACATTGCACTTCCTTCAGAGTCATCTCATCCAATAAAACCTCTCTTCACTGGGGTGCCTGACAAGTGGAGTCATGGAAATGAGACAAGAGACTGAAAATACCCACTACCATCCCAATAAAACAGCAATGCTGGGCCTAAACCCAATACAGGTGCAGGCTGATTTCGCCTTGTGGGGAAGGCCCAGGAAGTCCCAGAGCACTGCACTACTCTCTGCCCTACACCTAGGAAATGCCAAATGCTAGTGTCCTAGGCCAAACCATCTTCAGCTGCTTCATCAATGACCTTCCCTCCATCATAAGGTCAGAAATGGGGATGTTCACTGATGATTGCACAGTGTTCAGTTCCATTCGCAACCCCTCAGATAATGAAGTAGTCCGAGCCCGCATGCAGCAAGACCTGGACAACATCCAGGCTTGGGCTGATAAGTGGCAAGTAACATTCGCACCAGACAAGTGCTCGGCAATGACCATCTCCAACAAGAGAAAGTCTAACCACCTCCCCTTGACATTCAACGGCATTACCATCGCCGAATCCCCCACCATCAACATCCTAGGGGTCACCATTGACCAGAATCTTAACTGGACCAGCCATATAAATATTGTGGCTACAAGAACAGGTCAAAGGCTGGGTATTCTGCGGCGTATCCTGACTCCCCAAAGCCTTTCCACCATCTACAAGGCACAAGTCAGGAGTGTGATGGAATACTCTCCACTTGCCTGGATGAGTGCAGCTCCAACAACACCGAAGCTCGACACCATCCAGGACAAAGCAGCCCGCTTGATTGGCACCCCATCCACCACCCTAAACATTCACTCTCTTCACCACCGGCGCACTGTGGCTACAGTGTGTACCATCCACAGGATGCACTGCAGCAACTCGCCAAGGCTTCTTTGACAGCACCTCCCAAACCCACGACCTCTACCACCTAGAAGGACATGAGCAGCAGGTACATGGGAACAACACCACCTGCACGTTCCCCTACAAGTCACACACCATCCCGACTTGGAAATATATCGCTGTTCCTTCACCGTCGCTGGGTCAAAATCCTGGAACTCCCTTCCTAACAGCACTGTGGGAGAACCTTCACCACACGGACTGCAGCGGTTCAAGAAGGTGGCTCACCACCACCTTCTCAAGGGCAATTTGGGATGGGCAATAAATGCTGGGCTCGCCAGCGACGCCCACATCCGATGAACGAATAAAAAAAAATTCCAAGGTTTGCAGCGGAGGGGAATCTCTCTTTACATACTTTACAGTAATTTTAAGCTTAACTAGTCCCTCAAATAGCAGATAATAATCAGTATTTCTGATTGCTACACTAAACTATAATATAAACAATATTCTTATGTAGTGGTCCCTTTCTTTTTTTTTGTAACCATCTACATAAAAAATTATAACCATCACAAAAAAAAGGTGACTGGGACCAAGCAGGTTTAAATGTGTCTGTTATTTTTTTTAAAAAGCTGCCAATCAAATACATATTTAAGTAAATCCCAAAAGATGCTTTCTCCGTCCTTGTGTTTAAATCCCTTCATGGCCTCACCCATCCCTAACTTTGTAACCCTCTCCAACCCGCCAAGAACTCTGCATTCCTCCAACTCTGGCCTTGTGCATCCAAGAATTTTTTTGCCCCACCATTGGCGGCCGTGTGTTCAGCCATCGAGACCCTAAGCTCTGGAATTCCGTTTCTAAACCCCTCCGTCTCTCCACCTCCATTTCCTCCTTAAAGAAGTTCCTTGAAACCCACCTCTTTAACAAGCTTTGGTCACCCCTCCTAATATTCCTTCTTTGGCTTGATGTTGATTTTTATCTGATTATGCTTCTGTGAAGCGCCTTGGGACATTTTTTCTATGTTAAAGTCACTATTGAAATGCAGGTTGTTGTTGCTTTGTTGTGTTTGAATTCTCCCTCAGAAACCAGGCAAAGACAAACTGACTAAAATCTGCAACAATTGTGTCAAATTAAGCTGGGACAATTTCTGAGTGCAGCTGGTTTTAACCCCATACAACAGAATTAAAGCAGCCAATACTATGCTAAATCTTAGACAAAAACGCTTCATTCTTCATTTTTGTCAACAGTCTCAATCCAAATAATTAATGTCAATTAGAAACAATAGAGGTTCACATATCAATCTCTCAGCGATTCCATTTGAGACTTCACTCCACCCCAAATGTATTCCTTCAATGAGTATCTACTACTTCCCACATTTCAACCATATTTACCCTTCTTTCAGTTTTCTGGCAAACACTTATAAAATGAAATTGAAATTTAATGTGTTGTTTGTCATTTTGAGTTTGTTGTATGTTTTGTTTGCTTTGCAATTGTCTTCCCATCTCTCCTGAAGAATTGACACTTTGCGGAACATGGTTCCACCATCGCTAGCATCTCTCTGTACCTCGTCCAAATGGCCATTCTTTATGTGTGAGTCGAGATAGCAAGCATCATCAGGCTAGTCCACTGCGAAGCCCAGCCCAGTCCAGCACAGCCTGCATGATGATGTCCTTGCCCAACATCCACTTGGACAAACTTATCAATTGGAGTGACTGAATAGAGATCTGGAGCGATAAACCTAGTCTTAACAAGTCAAATCTTGCAGTATTTTAAATAAAATTGATAGTTATTATTAGAATGGGACAGTGTTACAATGCATGGAACAAATGGATGAGATTTCTTCGGTTTTTAACACATCTCACAAAGGAAGCCTTGAATTCCTGTGCCAATGATTTCAATCAAGAAATACAGAATTTATAATAAGCAATCAAAATGAACAAAAACTCAATCAACAAAATCAAATCAACTAACATTACTTCTAAACAGTCAATAAACCAAGATTCTCATTATCCACATGATTTCAATAGAGTCTGCATATATAATCTCAATAACTTCAACATTTTAGAAAGGTCTGTCATGATGCTGTATGTCAGTTTAATCAAATCCAGCTGGATTCCAAACTTTTGAAATGATGATGGGATGGTAACAGACATTTGCAGTCCCCTCACATCTCTTTATAGTTAAGGAAGGAATATAACTACCACTCAAAAATAACCTTTAAAGGGTATAGAAAGAGATGGGGGATTACTTTTTATTAGAAGTATTTTCTCTTTTTATATAAGAAAATGATCAAATCAACTGATTTTTAAAAAATATTTTTGAAAATATATATTTTCCTACCAGCATGAAGACACTCCAGCATGGTATGAGCACATCCGAGTTTCCATCCCCTCTCAACTCACATCTCTAGCTGAACCTTCCAAGGTCCTAGTGCTTGATGATGGCATCAAATGATGGAGTCTTCATGGGGTGCTTCTCAAAAACAGCTACAATCAATGTAGCACCTCCTGATGGAAGGTGTCACTGACAGTGCTATCAAGCAGCACTTACTCATCAATAACCTGCTCAGAGATGCTCAGTTTGGGTTCCACCAGGACCACTCGGCTCCAGACCTCATTACAGCCTTGGTCCAAACATGGAGTCATACCTCGCACAAAGGAAGATGGTAGTGGTTGTTGGAGGTCAATCATCTCAGCCCCAGGACATTGCTGCAGGAGTTCCTCAGGGCAGTGTCCTAGGCCCAACCATCTTCAGCTGCTTCATCAATGACCTTCCCTCCATCATAAGGTCAGAAATGGGGATGTTCACTGATGATTGCACAGTGTTCAGTTCCATTCGCAACCCCTCAGATAATGAAGCAGTCCGTGCCCGCAAGCAGCAAGATCTGGACAACATCAAGGCTTGGGCTGATAAGTGGCAAGTAACATTCACACCAGACAAATGCCAGGCAATGACCATCTCCAACAAGAGAGAGTCTAATCACGTCCCCTTGACATTCAACAGTATTACCATCACCGAATCCCCCACAATCAACATCCTGGGGTTCACCATTGACCAGAATCTTAACTGGACCAGCCACATAAATACTGTGGCTACAAGAGAAGGTCAGAGGCTGGGTATTCTTCAGCGAGTGACTCACCTCCTGACTCCCCAAAGTCTTTCCACCATCCACAAGGCACAAGTCAGGAGTGTGATGGAATACTCTCCACTTGCCTGGATGAGTGCATCTCCAACAACATTCGAGAAGCTCGCTTGATTGGCACCCCATACACCACCCTAAACATTCACTTCCTTCACCACCGGCGCACTGTGGCTGCAGTGTGTACCATCTACAAGATGCACTGCAGCAACTCGCCAAGGCTTCTTTGACAGCACCTCCCAAACCCATGACCTCTACTACCTAGAAGAACAAGGGCAGCAGGCACATGGGAACAACACCACCTACACGTTCCCCTCCAAATCACACACCATCCCGACTTGGAAATATATCGCCGGTACTTCATCATCGCTGGGTCAAAATCCTGGAACTCTTTACCTAACAGCACTGTGGGAGAACGTTCACCACCCGGACTGCAGCGGTTCAAGAAGGCGGCTCACCACTACCTTCTCAAGGGCAATTAGGGATAAATGCTGGCCTTGCCAGTGACACCCACATCCCATGAACGAATAAAAAAAAATCAGATCCTTCAGCTTTGACCCAGTTCATCTATTTGTCCAATCAGGAGAAGCCCAGTACCACTATCCACACCAGTCTTACACAGAGAGCTCACCCTTCTGGAAGAATTTTTAATGTGCACCCTAGCTGCCTAGCAGAAGTAAGGGTTTTCGAATGATATAAAAAAATTCTATTGCATCACTCACCAGCTGACTCTATCCTTATCAACTAGCCCCTTTTCACCAGAGTGGAAATACATCTTTGTTACGAGGGACAGCATCTAATTAGTATACCCCCATAGTAGGCCTGATCACTAGGGATCAGGCAATTTTAATAAGCAGCTTCATAACCTGTCTCACCACAACTCCTGGTCCTTCCATAGTACAAACATTGACTCAATACATTCTTAATTCTGCCCTTGATCCAATTAGTACTAACCCAAGTGTGGCCATTCCTTGTGTAGGTATATCGCTGGTGGTTTTTACATAATCCCCAGGTGGAAGTTATTATTTAACCCTCTCAGATGGATTGAGCACATCATAGATTACAGCCATATGGCATTACACCAAACCCTTCCAAATACTTTGCAGAGATTATTCCTGAAATTTACTGGAAAAGGTGATTTATTACATAAGTGAAATATTTACCAAAAAAAAGTCACCCAGGGTTAGGAAATATCAGAGAAATAGCACCAATCCAAAGTTAAGAGGGATCCAGAGGATTTGAACTTTCTAATATTGGATATGCTCAGAAATGAATTTATTTCCTTCATTTACATAAATATGTTCAGCTATCTCAAGGAAATTCATGGTAGGTTTCACAAAACCTTTGATGTATCATTTCACACCATGCACTGTATAAAAGCATCCACAAGAGTTCCCTGGTGATTTCAGTATTGTGGATAATGGAAATCCTGCTAATCAGAAAGGTGCTATCAAGAAATCGGGTCTTACCATAGCAACGATTGTGCTTTGCTCTGCATTGGCTCAAGAAATCATTCCACTGTTGTAAATATTAGCTTCCACTGGTTATAAAACACAGCTTTATATGACATCTACATGTAATGTTCAAAAAATTATCTCCATATTAAGTCAACTATTAAAGCTGGTGGAGGCCATAATCTGCACTGATTTCGAAATCAAATGGAACCATGTCAGACAAATGTTTCCATTTGGAAGCACTGCCAGGAAATTACCTACACCCATTCTAAAGTCAGCCTGACATGGGAAACATAGCACAGTCGATTCCTGCTAAGCATTTCCCCCCGCCCCCACCTCAGATGATTCCTTATAGCAGTGAGAATTTTCTGTTGCAGAATTCCTTGCAAACTTGTAATTTGCAATTTTTCAAAATGTGCACTTGCTACGGTTGAGTAGACTGTAGAAGTAATAGAAGTAAAAATAGAATCTTGTACTGTATACAACTAGAATGTTGTATATACGAGTCCACTGAACAATTTACAGATAAAATGCCAAAATAAATCAATAAACCAGTAACGTATAAATCAACGGATGTCATGCTGAAACTGTGCAGTGCTCTGATCAGAGGACACCTTAAATGATGTCTCCAGTCTTACTTGGAATTACATAGAATGTACAGCACAGAAACAGGCCAAAAGCAAAATACTGCGGATGCTGGAAATCTGAAATAAAAACAGAAAATGCTGGAAATACTCAGCAGGTCAGGCAGCTGTGGAAAACAGGTCATTCGTCCCAACTGGTCCATGCCAGTGTTTATGCTGCACATGAGCCTCCTCCCACCTTTTCATCAAATCCTATCAGCATAACCTTCTATTCCTTTCTCCCTCATGTATTTTTCTAGCTTCCCCTTAAATACATCTATGCTAGTCGCCTCAATTACCCCTTGTGGTAGCAAGTTCCACATTCTTACCATTCTTTGGGTAAAGAAATTTCTTCTGAATTCCCTATTGGATTTGTTGGTGACTATCTTATATTTATGGCCCCTAGTTCTGGTCTCCACCAGAAGTAGAAACATCTTCTCTACATCTACCTGATCAAACCTCTTCATAATTTTAAAGACTCTATTAGCCTTCTCTTTTCTAGAGAAAAGAACCCCAGTCTGTTCAGCCTTTCCTGATAGATATATCGTCTCAGTTCTGGTATCACCCAAGTAAATTTTTTTTGCACCTTCTCCAGTGCCTCTATATCCTTTTTATAATGTGGAGACCAGAACTGTGCACGGTACTCCAAAGGCAAGATTTTAGCCTGGAAAAGTGGGTGGGTTGGGGGCGGGGAGGCAGTAAAAATTGCAAAAGTCTAAAACCCGCCCCCAACTCGCCCATTTCCGGTTTTCACAGGGGCGGAAGAAGGAGGCGGGTCGGGCATTAAAAGCTTCTAAGGAGCCTGCGGGCCTCCATTTTCAACACTTTTTTGATTTTAGCCTCTGGGGGCCGGGATTCCTGGGCCTTCTCCTTCACGCCATGTGAGAAGAGACAAGAAGGCCCAAAACTGTAGGTAAGTGCCTTTATTGCACTATGGGCTCAGAGGAGCAGGAGTGCTGCCCCCAGGCCTAACAAGCCTACCTGCAGCGACCGCCCCCCCTACCGACAACGATCGCCGAATGCCCCCACAACAATCGCTGACCTCACCCACGATCGCCAACCCCCCCAATGATCGCCGACTCCCCCACAACGATCGCCAACCTCCCCCACCGATGAGTGACCCATGATTCCCTCCCCCCAGTGACTGACCACCCCCCCCCCGCCCACCAAGTGTGGTCTAACCAAGGTTCTACACATTTTAACATAACTTCTCTGTTTTCAATTCTATCCCTCTGGAAATGAACCCCAGTGCTTGGTTTGCTTTTTTTTAAATGGCCTTATTTAACTGTGTAGCTACTTTTAGTGATTTGTGTATTTGTACCTCTAAATCCCTTTGCTCCTCTACCCCATTTAGACTGTTATTATCCAAGCAGTATGTGGCCTCCTTATTCTTCCTATCAAAATGTAACACCTCACACTTTTAATTTAATAGGAAGGAACACAATAGAAAATGGGTCAAAGGTTTCAGTTTCTATTTACTTAACAAATACTTCCTTACTATGAATTCCTATTTAATCTGGTTTTCTATTCAATTGTGACACTTGGACTGTGGTCTTTTTGCCACCATGTTTTGGCCTGTGGGAGGCAAGATTTAGCAAAATGAGTTGCCTGCCATTCTCCTGAGGTAGAACGTCTCACTTCTGCAGAGTGCTTCATCTAATAACAGAACCAGAAACTGACTGAATTAATTGAGTCAGGGCATCATGCAGATCAGAGATTCAAACTGATGTTCCCCTTAGTCGAGAGTGAAGCACTTCTACTACTGGTGGTACCACCCATTGTATTATAAATTCATATTGTACAGTATTTGATGCCCTGGTTATGTCCAAACTATCAAAACAAGTAAGACACATTGAATAATGCTGCTTCTGTAATGCTGGCCAAGCTTTGTAAGCCACACAATATTAGATTCTCCAGTCTCCTCCAAAATGTGGATTACCTCTGCCTATGCAAAGGCACCTACAGGCAGTTCAACAGGATGTGGTGTATCGACACTGGTGCTATGAGTTTGTTGAAACTGCAGGAGTTAGCATGTGTTATCAGTATAGATTGGCTACACTTAGTTATTAAGTACCTACCATTATATCATCTGGTGGCCTCAGAAGTCGCACTGGCACTGCTGGTTTGTTGCAGATGGTTGTGATATCATGGCCTGCACTGAATTATTTTTCAGTACGTGTCTGATGTTAAACTGGAGTTCACATTCATTATGAGGTTGATGTGATCAGAGCCACTTTAAATTCTATGCTTATAATGGTGGACATAAGAACATAAGAAATAGGAGCAGGTGTAGGCCATACAGCCCCCCTAGCCTGCTTTGCCATTCAATCAGATCATGGGTGATCTTCAATCTCAACTCCACTTTCCTGCCCGATCCCCATATCCCTTGATTTCCCTAGCGTCCAAAAATCTGTCTATCTCAGCCTTGAATATACTCAATGACTGAGCATCCACAACCCTCTGGGGTAGAGAATTCCAAAGAATCACAACAGTCTGAGTGAAGAAATTCCCCCTCCTCTCAGTCTTAAATGGCCGACCTCTTATCCTGCGACTATGCCCTCTAGTTCTAGACTCTCCAGCCAAGGGAAACAACCTCTCAGCATCTACCCTGTCAAGCCCCCTCAGAATCTTATATGTTTCAATGAGATCTCCTCTCATTCTTCTAGACTCCAGAGATATTGGCCCATTTTACTCAACCCCTCCGCATAGGACAACCCTCTCATCCCAGGAATTAATCTAGTGAACCTTCGCTGCACCAACTCTAAGGCAAGTATATCCTTCCTTAGGTAAGGAGACCAAACTGTATGCAGCACTCCAGGTGAGGTCTCACCAAAGCCCTGTACTCTTGTAGTAAGGTTTCCTTACTCTTATAGTCGAACCCCCTTGCAATAAAGGCCAACATGCCATTTGCTTTCCTAATTGCTTGCTGTACCTGCATGCTAACTTCTTGCGTTTCTTGTACTAGGACACCCAAGTCTCTCTGGACACCAATGTTTAATAGTTTCTCACCATTTAAAAAATATTCTGTTTTTCTACTCTTCCTACCAAAGTGAATAACCTCATATTTCCCCACATTATACTCCATCTGCCACCTTCTTCCCAATCACTTAACCTGTCTATATTCTTTTTCAGACTCTTTGGGCTCAATTTTACATGTAAATTGTGTGGGGGTGGATGTGTTGGGGGCGGGAGGGCTGCAAAATTGCAGAAAGGCAGAGCGGGTTCAGAAGCCTGCTCCAATCCACAGACTTCCGAGTTTCCCACAGATGCACCTGTGTGCGCGGGCATCCCAAATCCGGAAGTCCCGCTGGCAATTAAAGCTGGTGTGATGATAGTTAAAGAACCAAATGTACCTCATTGAGATACTTAAAGCACTTTACTTGTGACATATTAGGAAGTTAGAACGATTTTTAACTTACCTGGGTGGCCTTCCCACGGCTTCTGATTCACGCCTAGGAAAAAGAAACTAAATAAATTAAATAACAAACCACTGCACGAAGTTAAAGCACAAAATCAACCTACCTTTCCACCCTGCTCCGATGTCCGATGTCTCCCTCGCCGATCTCCCCCTCTTCACCCCCCTAATGTCCCCCTATCTCCCCCTCTTAACCCCGCCGATCTTCCACTCTCCTCCCCCCGATCGTCCCCTCTCCTCCCCCCTGATCTTCCCCTCTCCTCCCCCCCCGATCTTCCCCTCTTCTCCACCCCCCCCCCCAAACCCCCGGTCTTCCTCTCTCCCCCACCCCTGATCTTCCATTCCAGTGCCGGATGACATCTCGCTCTCTCTCTTTCTCCCCCACCGACCACCTCGCGTTGCAGCTCCTGACAGCAACCAGCCTGTCAATCAGGCTGGCTACTGGGCGCAAAACCAAACTTTAAGAGAGAACTTTAATCACCATCAATTACAATGTGATCGCGTCAGAAACAGTAAGTTTTGTTTATTCAGGTTTGCCACACGCACCTTCACCCCCCCGCTGCCAACCCGCCACCATTTCAAAATTGAGCCCTTTGTGTCCTCCTCATAGCTTACTTTCCCACCTAGCTTTGTATCGTCAGCAAACTTGGATACATTACACTCGGTCCCTTCATCCAAGTTATTAATATAGATTGTAAATAGCTGAGGCCCAAGCACCGATCCTTGCGGTACTTCACTAGTTACAGCCTGTAAACCTGAAAATGACCCGTTTATCCTCTGGGGGATTTTAAAATTATTAAGGGTTTTAATAGAGTGAATATAGAAAGACCATGTCCTCTGGTTCAGGTGTCAGTGATGAGCGTCAGCAATTTAATATGGTCCCTCTGAGAATCAGGAGCGGGATCAGGAAAAGTCTCGATTGCAACAGATTGCTAAAGCATGGAATGCTTTGCCATGGGAATATTTGAGGCAGAGATCATTGCATCTTTTAAGGGGAAACTGAATCAATATTTGAAACAGAGGAAAAAATAGGGCTATGGAGAGAGAGTGGGACAATCGGATTTGTTTTGTATTGCTTTAGCAAAGAGGCAGCACAGACATATATTGCTGAATGGCTTCCATCTGCTCTGTAAATGTCGAGGGTAATCAAAGCCAATGAGTGGGCCACAGATGATTACATAATAATGTGAGATCCCATATGTAAAAGCCCCGTGAAGTTATTCTGCATTAAACAAGGACTGCACTGACTAATTTATCGTACATTACTGCTTTTGACAGTTGATCTGTACATTTGTGGCTTTTCTCTCTTGCTAATAAAAAAACAACCTGTTTATATTATAGGACATTTTGACCAGCAGGATAACAAAAGTAGCATGAAACAAAGGCCCCATCCCCTATTTCATCTCTCTGTACTGTAAGTGCTGTGGTGTATCAGGATTTATGGATATAGGGGTCTTCAAAAATTCTACAAAGCAATTATTTTTTTAAAAAACTGCCTAACATAATTCCTAATGATGTCAGGAACGCAAGTGGGTGCCCAATTGTGGTGCTGCTCCATACTGTGTCCTGTTGTGCCATTTTTGTTGTTTTAAAAATAAGAAAAATAAGAAAAAAATGAAACCTGACATTCTTGTCATGTTCAGCTCACACCACGAGATGTGATTTGTTGCCATAACCAGATTCCTTCCTCCTCCCATTGCAGATCATCTGTTTGCAATGCCTTCACTGCCCTTGGTTTAAATCAGTGCTTTGTGAGCACTTTTATCTGCAGAGATTATGGACCTTCAGAATAACAGGTGATTGATGGTGTGCATGTGTGTGTGATTCTCTCATTGTTTTTCTGAATGTCTTGCTCCCTGTGCTTGAGTATCGGTCTCATTCTGCATTTTTCTCTGTCCTTCACTGAGACAAGCTCAAAGCTCTAGGTCTTTCACACAGAAAAACTGGCAATTAGTCCCTGACTTCAATTAGTACATAATACAGTGGCAACCAACAAACAGTTAAAGAACTTGCACGTTTGTACCTCTCAACTGACCTTAGCAGCCCCTTTTTTTGTACGGGAAGTTTATCAAATAAAGACACAATACAAAATTACTTGAGTTTTAGAATATACTTCTCTAAATGGCATCAACATTTTAATCAGATTACCTATATCCTAATACCCACATTTTTCTGAGGATTTGTTTTTATATAGAGTTAACGAGCATTGTTCTACCCACTCACAAATGCCCAATAATTATATAAATGAGCAGTCTTCACAGGAGGCTCAGATACAAAGAAACTCAGTATTATCTGGCACCTCCACATACACAATGACATTGAGAAATTCAGATCAAAATACATTCCATGAAACTGCATTCAACTTTCAAAGGTTAGAGATACCAGACCACTGTAAAACAATTCAAAAACTCCCAGTCATGATTACCCTATGTCAGAATCCACACTCCCACATTCTCTCCCTGCTTTTACTGATTCCTACAGCAAGATATGGAGGGAACATTGTTAAGGGCAGAATATCTCAACCTGCCTAGTGTCATAGTGAGGGATTTCTAAGGCATGAGAATGGGGCAATACAAGTGCAGAAGTGTTAATTTTCTACATTTAGTATGAAGACTCCCAGGCCCCGGAATTCCGAGTCCCCGGATCTGCCACCCACTAAATGCCCCAGATGCTGAGTCCGCCAGAAATTAAGGGATCAGCTAATTTTAGTGTAGCTGAGCGGACAAAGGCACGGGTCCAGAATTTGCTGTAGCCGGTCAACGAACGACACCTGCCGTTAGTTAGACTTACACTTGCCCATTTCATTCCTATGAGATTTTGCACTGGAAGTTTCTGGAAATGCGAGATGAAAACCGCACGGCGCCCTCTACAGGGCATCTGGGACCTGAGTGAACAGGGCAAGGCAACTGTGTAGCTCCTTGATCAATCAGATTGAAAGATTGTTAAATGAACAGTGCAGAGTCTGAACCAGGAAATGTCAGTTAGAATAGTGAATTCAATGTCAAATCTGATACAGAAAGAGAAATAGAGAGGGAAAGAAGGATTGGCTTGAGAGAGGGAGAAAAAAGAGACAGAAAGAAAAAGTTTTTTAAAAATTAATTTTTATTTTTTAAAAATCTCCAACAACATTTAAAACCTGAAGGAATGATACACCACATTTGTAACAGTTCATTTTCAGTGCCAGAGAGGTTGTTTGGCAGTAATGAACACTTATCACATTGTTAAAAATGACTGAAATGGATAAGCCCTAACTTTCTGTGGCGAGTTTAGTTCGTATCTACCATGCAAGTACAGGAACTTCACGCCATTCAATGGATTTGAATGTTGAGTCAGACAGCGAGATGGGAAGCTAACAGCAGAGTGGTGCATCTTGGACAGCAACCTCCGGATTTTCTAGTTTAACTGCACATCTGCCCTCGCCTGAAGTTGCAGTGCGATTTACGCATAAATAACGATGAGTGCCGTTAGCCTCACCGTCATTTTGACAGCATATTCTGGGCCATCATTTCTGCTGACAATTGACGTGATGAGCCAGATGGCCCAGAAAATGTTGGGGGGAGGGGGGGGGTGGAAGTAGTTCTAAAGGATGCAGCTGCAGATTTTAAAGCTGGACTGCATCTAAAGCAGAATCAACAACAGCATGGTGAGAACTACTAGAAGGGGAGCTGCTAACTGCTCAGAGAGTAATATTGATCATCTTCTTACTGAAATAAGGCACAGGAAGAATACAATTGTGGGCATGGGTGGGAAGAGATGTGGCAATACAGCAGCCAGAACCATGTGGAAGTAGTGGCACTGGCTGTGAGCAGCAACTCCCCTAACACCAGGACCTCTCTCTAATGTAGGAAGAAGTTCAATGACCCCACAAGGTCAGCAAAGGTTAGTTTGATGTCAGCAACCTGCCATTCACCTATTTGTTGACAGACTATAGACTGATATTAACCTTAAAAGTGCAGTAAGAATAATAAGGTGAAGACCCTGTGAACTAAATGCACCATTGAGACTCTTTCATGTGGAATAAGTAAATTATGTGGCTACAAAATCTTGCAATTCAAGCATAACCTTTAAAGTATCAAATTGTATAAAGAACTCTAAAAGAGAAATGATAGTTCTCCAATAGCTGTCAAATAAACCATTCTGTTTCTGAAAGTAACAAGCTTCCTGTTCTCATGCAAGAAAAATTGGCAAATAATTCTTGTGAGCGACAAGTCACAGAAGGAAGAACAGCAGATATCCATCTATCAACCCAGAAGGAGGAGGAGGCACTGGAGATATTGGGAACCCACTCAGCAGTTAATAGAGGAAGGAGATGTGGGAGGGCCTGCACCCACAGTAGGTTTCTGTAGAACAAGTGCTAATGTTCAATGATCAGAAATAGATCTTAGTTTGATGAGATTCATACTGTGAAGAGACCCTTACATGAGCAGAAAAGTAAGGAAAATATGAATAGCTGGAAACTTAATGAATTTCACTGTCTTTTTGTCTCTACAGGAGCTGAAAGCAAGAAATAAGAAGCAGAGAGAAAGTGACTCAATGGCAGGAGCTTAAAGAGCAGAGATAGCCGGCAGAAATGCACCCATATTGTAATTCACCCTCTCATTTGCACTAACTAGCCCAGATAGACTCACTTGAGAAGATATAAATAGTTTAGAAGAGGAGTGGACATTGTAGGTGCATAATGTACACGGAAAGTCAGCAGAAGAAGTAATGGAAGTAAGCAATGGTGTTTCTGAGTGGAGGCGAAGGAAAAGGCAGCCCATGCATGAACAGCATTCAGACAAAGATCTCAGGGGTCTAGCCATGAAAGCACAGATATTGGCAGAGCATCCAACTCACATGAAGACGCTGCAAAGCCTCTTGGAAAATGTTCGGCAGATAGAAGGGATGGATGGCAGAAGCCAATGCCATCCTTTGTGTCAATATCAGAGAGGGCTTCTCTACAATGCAAGACATCCTGTAAGGAAACTCCACATACATCCCACAGAACACAGAGGTCTCTGACACATAACACCATGGGTGTATTAAGAAAAGATCTTCTGGGTTTATACATCCTGGTGGCTGGATATCTGCAAAAGGATCTCAATCTCCAGCAGTTCTGCCTTATGAACCTGGCCACCCAGTCTTAGATTGGTAGTTCCTAGAATGGAAATGATAGAATTTAGGAAGGATGACATCATTAAGTCCTTATCGGTCTCCAACAACCCTATTGGAAGTGCAAATATGTGGAGATAGGATGAGGATAGGATTGAGTTCCATTGTGATGGCTCCTTATAATGAATAACGACACTTGGGTGAGGTACAGGAAAGCACCCATTAACCAGGGAATTGCACCTCAACACAACAGCAATACCTTCAATTGAGATGGGAAAGGGAGTATTTTAAACCTATATTATTATGGCCTGAGCAATTTCATTAACAGTTTTCAATTCACATTCACATTTCCTATCATAAAATATTTACAAATTAAAGGATCTTTTTTCTTACATTTTTTGTTCTTTCCTTCTTAGGAATGTTGATTATCCACATTCTCCTTAACTGCATTCTCAATTATCCACAAGACGTTTTGCAGTTAATGAGAGATCATTGAGGGTCAGCAGTTCCACCATTTTTTCCCCCTCTTTCATAACTCAGTGCTCCTGCAAGAAAAGTTGACACAGCACATCTGATCAACCAACTGATCTCCTGGCTCTCAGCTCTCACACACAACTACTTGTGATTCCATCCATCAAATCTGGCACAGGTCAGACACTTCCCTAATGGCAGCCAAAGGCCCCCCAGGTACAGAGTTGAGGGCTAAAGGCAGTACGTGCTCACCTCCAGTGATTCCATTGACAATCTCCATAGTGCTGAGCATAGCACAGCTGGTGAGAAACTTGGTGAAACAGGGAGACTCAATATTGATTTCAAAGTTGGTAACTCTGCTGCGATCAGCACTATAGAGCTGCCGACAAGACTGGTGGAGATGAGTGCATACTTTCAATAGTATACACCTCTGTAACCAGAGCTTTTGATTCGCACTGGGGGTCAATTTCTAGCTGTCTTTCCCTGGTCTGTGACCGGTTCAATGGCTGGAGTCGTAAGCAGTTGTTTGGGGTAATTTATCACCTGGCAGATCAGATGATTTATCCGTTGTGCAACATCTGATTTTATGGGCCGCAGTAATGGAGGTATCTCCTGCTTGAGAGCTCTGAGGCAGTGGGTAAGGAAAGGCAAAACAATCAGAAGCATAATGCCAGTTGGAGACTCTCAACTATCTACCAATTTCTATTACCCATTGGGATAGGGGAGGCCCTCAATTATGGGGGATAATTGAGCTTTTCCTGCACCCTGAAAATAACTGAGACAAGAACTGTATTTTACCAAGCCAATAATATTGCTAAAAACACAGCATTCTCTAAACAAAAATGGGGTTTTACATAACCAGCTGTTAAAAATCCTCTTGAATATTCATCAGGTTAAAGAACAAAATTATTCTGTTCCAGTGCATCAGCATGCAAATGGAATGCACCACCTATCAGTTCAGTAAATTCAAAAAGATTTCATATCCTTGAATCGTGAAGAAAGTGCAGTTGAAAGGTGCTAGAAGCAGCTCCTCCAGGGAATTTAAACTGGGTTGTGAAAAGCGAGAATGCAACACAAGAAGTAAAATAAGACAACGCACCAAGAGATGGATGCTAATAAGTAATAATCATTTTGCGTAATGTGCTTATAGCAGTCTAAAATCAATAGAAAGAAATGTAAGCTAGTACATAGCCTGATGGAAGTTAATTACTGTAGATCTGGAAACCTGTAAGCTGGCGCCCTACTTTTCAACAGTAAAACCAATTGAAGCAGCAAATGTTATTCGACTAATCCTTTCTCCAGCCAACTGTAATTCTTCAGAAGTTCTTCATACATACTGTTTTCTGGTTGTCATTTTGTTGTGACTATTAGTTTTGTATATTGACTATAGGATAGCACACAGCCTGCAGGGAATTACAGGGTAATATAAGAGAACACACAGACCACAGTGTGTTACAAGACCAGTAAAACAACAAGGAGTTGAAAAGATGAATAAACCATGAGACTAAAGCATGAATTATCATTGCTGTCTTAAAGCAAAGCGTGTTGGTACTTTGGAATATGCTCCAGATTGTGTATCACTCAGTAAATAGAAACCTTTTTCTCCTCACCAATTTTCACTCGATTTCTTCTAAAAGCAATGGGGGTGATTTTCGTCTCACTACCGTCCTGTTTGTGCTAAAAAAAAGGGACTAAAATTGAGCGGTTGCTAGTCCCGCCAACTCACTGCTGCTTTGATGTCCATTCCGATTTTCTGGGGAAGAGAGGGAGAGCAGCACAGCTGAACCAATCATGGACCCATTCTATGTCAACACATGCGCACAAGTCATCAGGAGCAGAGATGGTAACTTTGATTGGCAGCTTGTCATTGCTTTGCTCTATCTCCTCCCTGGAGGGTCAGTTTGAGTCATTCAGAGACACTGAGAGGCTCCAGGCCAAGGTACGAAAAAGTACATCATGTAACAGAGGAATATCAGGATGAATCAACTTAGGGATACCAGCTTGCAAGTGTATGTTGACCAGAATGGTGGCAGAGTTGTGTACTTTTATTGTTTTTATGGTATCAGGAGTGATATGAAATAGATGTATCACACTGGAAAACTGTATTCTGTTCATGCATGTATTTTATATAAATTAAACCAGTTTGTTGGTTTATAATTGTTCCTTATCTCACTACAGTGCTTTTCAGTCTGCCTTCCATAAAGATAAGAGAATGCACGTCCAACATCTTGGCTGCAGTGCTGAAGTCTTGTGCTCCAGAACTAGCCGCGCGTCTAGCCAAGCTGTTCCAGTACAGCTACAACACTGGCATCTACCCAACAATGTGGAAAATTGCCCAGGTATGCCCACAAAAAGCAGGACAAATCCAATCCGGCCAATTACTGTCCCATCAGTCTACTCTCAATCATCAAAGTGATGGAAGGTGTCAGTGGACAGTGCTATCAAGCAGCACTTACTCACCTGCTCAGTTTGTGTTCCACCAGGACCACTCAACTCCAGACCTCATTACAGCAACATGGACAAAAGAGCTGAATTCCAGAGGTGAGGTGAGAGTGACTGCCCTTGACATCAAGGCAGCTTATGACCGAGTGTGGCACCAAGGAGCCCTTGTAAAATTGAAGTCAATGGGAATCAGGGGGAAAACTCACCAATGGCGTGAGTCATAACTAGCACAAAGGAAGATGGTAGTGGTTGTTGGAGGCCAATCATCTCAGCCCCAGGACATTGCTGCAGGAGTTCCTCAGGGCAGTGTCCTAGGCCCAACCATCTTCAGCTGCTTCATCAATGATCTTCCCTCCATCATAAGGTCAGAAATGGGGATGTTCATTGATGATTGCACAATGTTCAGTTCCATTCGCAACCCCTCAGATAATGAAGCAGTCCGTGCTCGTATGTAGCAAGACCTGGACAACATCCAGGCTTGGTTTGATAAGTGGCAAGTAACATTCACGCCAGACAAGTGCCAAGCAATGACCATCTCCAACAACAGAGAATTCAACACCTCCCCTTGACATTCAACGGCATTACCATCAACTTCCTGGGGGTCACCATTGACCAGAAACTTAACTGGACCAGCCACATAAATACTACAAGAGCAGGTCAGTGGCTGGGTATTCTGCAGCGAGTGATTCACCTCCTGACTCCCCAAAGCCTTTCCACCATATACAAGGCACAAGTCAGGAGTGTGATGGAATACTCTCCACTTGCCTGGATGAGTGCATCTCCAACAGCACTCAAGAAGCTCGACACCATCCAGGACAAAGCAGCCCGCTTGATTGGCACCCCGTCCACCACCCTAAACATTCACTCCCTTCACCGCCAGTGCACCGTGGCTGCAGTGTGTACCGTTTACAGGATGCACTGCAGCAACTCGCCAAGGCTTCTTCAACAGCACCTCCCAAACCCGTGACCTCTACCACCTAGAAGAGCAAGGGCAGCAGGCACATGGGAGCAACACCACCTACACGTTCCCCTCCAAGTCACACACCATCCCGACTTGGAAATATATCGCCATTCCTTCATCATCGCTGGGTCAAAATCCTGGAACTCCCTTCCTAACAATACTGTGGGAGAACCTTCACCACACGGACTGCAGAGGTTCAAGAAGGCGACTCAGCACGACTTTCTCAAAGGCAATTAGGGATGGGCAATAAATGCTGGCCTTGCCAATGACGCCTACATCCCTTGCACGAATAAAAGAAATGTGATGGCACTTGCAAGACTATAGTATCCAGTACATGCAACAAGGGGACTTATGTTACTATTCCCAGGTTATGCTATCGTGTAGCTAGATATTGGCAGTGAAGGTGTACTCCAGATTATAGGGGATGTAAGGTTCACTTACAGGAGGGATTGGTTATGCCAAACCTGAGAGAATACCTATTGCAGACCCATTTTACATTTTCATTTTTTTTTGCCAGCTTAATGTCATGGCTGACAATGATCGCAGCCTCTGTGATTACATCACGTGATTACAATATAAATGACATTTAAACAGTAGGGATGTAAGGATTAACTTATTTTAAATTACTATTGAAATACATCCATTTCTTGTGTGCTTTTCAGAAAAAGACACATAAAAATATGGGAAACAATCTAATTGGGAATAAGGATTCTGAATTTCCACAGAGGTTTTTCCAGTCACCTGCTGTAACTTCAGTGGGAGACTACAGAGACCCCCAGGAGAAATGGCATACATAGCTGAAAATAACTGTTTATGCCATTTCTCTTTGGGTTCTGCTGGTCTTGCTGTTCAGTGTACTTTTTGTTTGAGTCTGAATATAAACTATTATAAATCAGACACTTCTCAGGCAAACTGAATTCAGTGTCTTCAAGAGAGGAGGGAAGGGAGGGAAGAAAATAAAATTCTTTGAAACCATAAGTGTATATTTCAGGTAAACTGAAGCTTAATGTTCCAGTTTTTGTTTCTGTCAGAAAGCTGGAAAGATTTTTTTGTTTGATCAACAGCTGTTGGAAGGAAGGACAGAAATGAAAGAAAGAAATAAAGAAACATAACAGCCAATTTTCACAAAGCAGCTACCACAAACAGCAAATGAGATGAGAGATTAGTTACTTCTGTTTGGGGTATGGAGTTGGTTGAGGGAAGAATATTAGCCAGGACATCTCCCTATTATTCTTCAAATAGTATCATGGGATCTTTGACATCCACATGAACCCCCAGAGCAGACAGGGTCTAACATTATATGCAAAAGATGACAATTCTGGCAATACAGTACTTCCTGAGAAGTATCAACCTAGATTATATGCTCAAATCCTGGAGTAGGGCTTGAATCCATAGTGTACTAACCCAAAAGCTAAAGCAGACAATATATTGTACAATGGTGTTAATATGGCTGCACCCTAGTCTCAAAACATCTCGACCTAACAAATTAATATGTAGGAAGGAATGCATGGTTTCATTAAAAAAAAAGGGGGGGAAAATATACAAAGACCAGAAATCTGGAATAAAAACAGAAAATGCTATAAATGTGCAACATGCCTGATAATATCTGTAAGGAATCTTACAACACCAGGTTATAGTCCAACAAATTTATTTTAAAATCACAAGCTTTCGGAGATTATCTCAATCATCTGACGAAGGAGATAATCTCCAAAAGCTTGTGATTTTAAAATAAATTTGTTGGACTATAACCTGGTGTTGTAAGATTCCTTACATTTGTCCACCCCAGTCCATCACCGGCATCTCCACATCATGATAATATCTGAACAGAGAAAAGATAGGTTAATAGAGACCCTTCTACCTGAAATGTTAACCTGGCTTTTCTCTTCTCAGATGCTAATGGATCTACTGTGTATTTCCATCATTATCTGCCTTTATTTTCTTTTGCTGTCCCTTTGATTTTATGAACATAAGAAAAGTCAGGAATGTGAAAAGGCCGTCTCTTAACTCTCCAATCATGGTTTCTAATTGTATTTTGAGTAAGTCCAAAGTTTATGCCTCGATAACATTACTTGGTAGAATATTTCAAATATTTAGATGTCAACATTGGCTTAGTGGTAGCCCTCTCATTTCTAACTCAGAAGATTCCGGGTTCAAGCCCCACTCTAGGACTTAAGTAGAAAATCAAGGCCGACACAGTAGTAGTCAGGGAGTGCTATGATGTTGGAGGTGCCGTCTTTCAGATGAGATATAAAACTGAGACGCCATCTGCCCTCTCAGGTGGACATAAAAGATTCCATGGCACTATTTGAAGAAAAGCAGGACAGTTCTCCTGGTATCCTGGCTAACATTCATCCCTCAACCAACGCTATCAAAAACAGACGATCTTGTCATTTATCTCATTGCTATTTGTGGGATGTTGGCTGTGCACAAATTGGCTGCCGTGTTTCCTATATTACATATTGGTGTGTGCAAATAGGCTGCCGTGTTTCCTATATTACATATTGGTGTGTTCAAATAGGCTGCTGTGTTTCCCTATATTACAACAGTGACTACACTTCAAAAGTACTTCATTGGCTGTGAGATACTTTGGCACATCCTTAAAGCTGCTATATAAATGCAAGTTCTTTCTGTTTATTAGTCCTTGAGTAAACACATTGTTCCTGATACCTGTTCTAAATTTACTTTCCCTTCTTGTTCTCTGATCCTACATTCTTGGTTTCCTTTGAAGTAATAATGTGGGTTTACCTTAACTAAACCATTTGTTATTTTACACTCTTCAATTGGTTGCTTTCCTTCCAAGCTGCAAAGCTTAAGCCACTCTGATTTTTTCCCTTTTAGTTCATCTCCTTTACACTTGGGAACTGTACTATTGCTCTTTTCTAAATCAAGTTGATAATTTTTGTGGATTGGTGACCAAAACTAAACAGAGGATTCTCATGTGGCCTGCCCAGTGCATTGTAAAGGCTTAGCATAATTCCTGTAGATTTATACCAACCTTTCAATATCCTTAATATCAGCAACTTGCTGAAACACAGTCATTCCCAATTATCGTTATATAACCTTGTGCTTGCTGAAATACATTTAAATACATAGTTGAAATATGCAAGCAGACTAAGGGTTGTTCCTTTAAAGTCTGGAGTTTGAACAAACCTTAAGTTTGACTTCAACATTGTAGCTCCTTTTAATAAATGGTTGCATGAATGTGGATTGGTGGTTTTCCATTTTTCTTGTGTTGTGGAGATTGCAGTGCCACTGAGTATCACAGCTGCAGGTTTGTGGTTTTCATTACTGAAGACAGTGATAGGTGGTATCTATTTGACTTGCAATCTAAGATATCCTTATCATGCATTTTCCATGAGAGTCTGACAGAAGGATCTTCCTCTTGTGCAATCATTAGCATGGTGGTCTGGAAAGGTTCCCCCGTGCTGATCTTGTACAGTTTTTTTTCCCCAAAATACGAAATTGGCTAAGAGACAGGAAACAGAGAGTAGTGGTGAACCGTTGTTTTTCGGACTGGAGGAAGATATACAGTGGTGTTCCCCAGGGGTCGGTACTAGGACCACTGCTTTTCTTGATATATATTAATGACTTGGACTTGGGTGTACAGTGCACAAATTCAAAATTTGCAGATGACACAAAGTGTAGTGAACAGTGAGGAAAATAGTGATAGAGGACATAGACAGGCTGATAGAATGAGCGGACACGTGGCAGATGAAATTTAATGCAGAGAAGTGTGAGGTGATACATTTTGATAGGAAGAATGAGGACAGGCAGTATAAACTAAAGGATACAACTCTAAAGGGGGTGCAGGAACAGAGAGACCTGGAAGTATATGTGCACAAATCGTCGAAGGTGGCAGGGCAGGTTGAGAAAGTGGTTAAAAAAGCATACGGGATTCTGGGCTTTATAAATAGAGGCAGAGAGTACAAAAGCATGGAGGTTTAGGAAACATTGGTCCGGCCACAACTGGAGGATTGTGTCCAATTCTAGGCACCGCACTTCAGGAAGGATGTGAAGGCTTTAGAGTGGGTGCAGAAATGATTTACTAGAATGGTTCCAGGGATGAGGGACTTCAGTTATGTGGACAGACTGGAGAAGCTGGGGTTGTTCTCCTTAGAGCAGAGAAAGTTGAGAGGAGATTTGATAGAGGTGTTCAAAATCATGAGGGGTCTAAACAGAGTAGATAGAGAGAAACTGTTCCCATTGGCGGAAGGGTTGAGAACCAGAGGGCACAGATTTATGGTGAATGGCAAAAGAACCAAAGGCGACATGAGGAAAAACCTTTTTACGCAGCGAGTGGTTGTGGTCTGGAATGCACTGCCTGAAAGGGTGGTGGAGGCAGATTCAATTGTGGCTTTCAAAAGGGAATTGGAAAAGTACTTGAAAGAAAAAAATTTGCAGGACTACGGGGAAAGGGCGGGGTAGTGGGACTAGCTGGATTGCTCTTGCAAAGAGCCGGCACAGACTCAACGGGCCAAATGGCCTGCTTATGTGATGTAACCATTTTATGATTCTATGAAACCTCTAATTCAGACCATTTGAAATTAATTGAATACTCCTCCTTAGAAAAGAAGGCAGATTCCATTGTATAGCTGTTGTGCAATTATTGTTAGCTCATGGATTATGTAATATACAATTAGGTGTTCAGTTTATGAGATTATACACAGTTATCTTGCTGAGAAAAATATTCATTATACTTTAAAGGAAACATGAAAAATATACACTTGGCACTGGGGCCAGCATCAATAACAGGGAGAAACAAATAAAATGACATGACGTTTTTATTGCAAAACCTCAGTTTGCAATCTTTCTGGCCTGGAAATTGTGCTGTTTTTCGGGTGCTAAATGGGCGCCTAATCCTCCAATATGGCATCAAAGTTCTAGCCTGATCAACAGCACGGTTTTTGACATGACTACTCCAATGTGATTTTGTTGTCTATGTTACACATCTCTGGAGGTTGTAAACAAGTGGGTGCATCTTTTTCCCAGGACCAGCAGGATAGGCATCAGAGGTGGAGGCCTTTTTGGCCACTGTTTTCGGATTGGATTTGCTTCTTATTCCTTTCTTCAATATTGGAACTACAGTTGCTATCCTCCAATGCTTAGGTACCATTCTATTACTTATGAAGCGTTGAAAAATATCAACCAACAATTCACTAATTTCTTCCATTTATTTCTTGAGGATTTGAGGATATTCCTTCTGGGCATTCTTTACTAACGTCTATACGTATTGTGGATCACCTACTCCCATTTACTGTGACTGGAATGTGAAGAATCCATTTCATATATTGACCATGTTCAGCTCATGTGTAATTACCCAATTTATCCTTCAAAGACCCACCTGTGTTTTGACCTTCACTCTACTATTAACATTGTTGTAAAAGTATTCCATTTTTCACTAAGGATATCCTTTGTCATGATATTAAAAAAAAATTGTATAAAAATCTTTTAAAAATCTGATCATTGCTATAAAAAGTTTTTGTATGGTTGTTCTGGACTCCCATGTAGAAAGGGTTTACTACATTTAATTAGTGTTGGCGCAGGGAGGTTATGCTCGAACTGTATAAAACATTGGTTAGGCCACAGCTTGAGTACTGCGTACTGTTCTGGTCACCACATCACAGGAAAGATATGATTGCACTAGAGAGAGTACAGAGGAGATTTACAAGGATGTTGCCAGGGCTGGAGAATTTTAGCTATGAGAAAAGATTGGATAGGCTGGGGTTGTTTTCTTTGGAACAAAGGAGGCTGAGGGGAGATTTAATTGAGGTATATCAAATTATGACAGGACTAGATAGAGTGGATAGGGAGAACCTATTTCCCTTAGCAGAAGGGTCAGTGACCAGGGGGCATAGATTTAAGTAATTGGCAGAAGGATTAGAGGGGAGCTGAGGAGAAATTTTTTCACCCAGAGGGTGGTGGGGGTCTGGAACTCACTGCCTGACAGGCTGGTGGAGGCAGAAATGCTCAATTCATTTAAAAAGTACTTGGATGTGCGCTTGAAGTGCCGTAACCTACAGGGTTACAGACCAAGTGGTTGAAAGTGGGATTAAGCTGGATCACTCTTTTTCGGCCGGCATGGACACGATGGGTCGAATGGCCTCCTTCTGTGCTGTAACTTTCTATGATTTACTGGCAACAACAACTTGCATTTATATAGCGCCTTTAACGAGGAAGGACTGCAATACAGAAATATAAAATTGCAGGGTTTTTCTATTGTTTTCTTTTAACGAGAAGCATAATGCTGTCAGGCACGTGTAAAAGCAAGGAAGCTCAGAGTTTAGAGGAAAAGGAAGTAATTTGTCTCAGATTTTTATGGGTTAATTTGTTCTGTACCATAACTGTATGTAAAATGTACCCAAACATCAACTGCAAAGAAGCTTCTGCTGAATTTTGAGATTATTGATATGGATTGCTGTTTCATTTGTTAGAAGGGATGTCTGCAGCTATCTATGCTGAAGCTTAAGACGTGTGTATATGGGCTGCAATAATAACAGAATTCAGCACCAAATGTGCATTTTAGGAAATGAGTCAGCACAAGCTGGGTACGGTTGGAAGATTGTACATCCAATTTGCCAAGAATTTGGTTCACAAAAATAAAGAATTATGTAGTCAACATTAGAAAATTGATTGCAAACGTTATATAGCATAAAACATGTTAAGATCATGAAAGCTAATACTTAGCATTAATATTCAGGAGTTGGCCAAGATCTCTGCATAAATAAGTAAACTAATGAGGATGTGTGTTGCGACCTAGATATAGTTGCAATGTTCAAGAGGTCATGTGAGTAACAGTAATCATCGGAGGCTGAAGGAACAAGGTGGCAGCACAGAGACTAACATAGACATTTAAACATTACAAATATTGCAATATTTATAAAGGAATAATGCAAAAATCAGGACACCGTTGCAATGAAGAAGACAATGCATTGGCTGTAGATAAATCAGATTTACAACATAGGAGTGTTGGGAGAAAATAACAAAGGAATAGTACAAAGGTTAGAAAGATAATAAGGCAGACGACAAAGAAAATTGAGAACATTGAATGAGTTGTAAAAATGTTGGTATTAAGAGAGCAGCATATGAATAATGAAGCAGCAAAGAATAGAGGGGTAATGAGGCAGCAGTCAAATGCAGAGAAAGACCAGGACAATGGAGGAAGTTAATTAAGAACTGGGTTTATTAAAATTTTACCTGGTAAGCAGAACTGTGCAGACACCGCTGCTTTAAAGGAGTCTCACATTCAAATTGTTACACATCCTTGGGAAAAAAAATCAGAATAATCGAGATCAGTGATACTGACAATAAAAGGGAACAGGCTAGGTAAAGTTACTGAGCCAAATAAAAAGTAATTGAATTAATATCAATTGACACACATTAACTGTGGGAAAGGCTCAGCAAACATGTAATTTCAACCGTGCACATTAATTCAACTGACTCACACCGCAGAGCCCATCAGATTCAGTTTTGCCCAACAGATCAGCACTTGCTGTTAGTTGAACAGAAAGACGGAAAAACACTATTTCAAAGTTATTCATTTTCATTTTTCTAAACAACTGTAGATGAAAATCCCTCTTTAAACAAATTCTCAATTTACTTGCAAATAATTTTCAATGTGACGTAATTTTATTAAAGACTGCAGCTAAATGTATTAATAGTAATTTTAGGGCCGATTTTAACCCGGGGCAGGGGTGGGGTGGGTGGCAAGCTCACATGACAATGTCAGTGCAAGGCCCAGGCCGTTTTAACTCCCAGGCGTGTTTAACATTTGAAGGAGGTGGGGGTGGGGGGTCCTGCCCTCCCAATCGCCAATTTCCGGTGCATTCCTTGACTACGTAAAATGGGAATGTATCTCTTAAAGCGTGTCTGAAAAACATTGGCTGCAGAAAAGAGTCAAAAGGGCAGCTCCCCCCGCTTTCCTGATGCACTCCTAAAGGTCCTGGTAGAGGAAGTAAGGGCCAGGAGGGAAGTACTGTTCCAAGGTCACTGTTAAGCAGGCCTGGACAGAGGTGGCTGAGAGAGTGCAGTGCCAGCAACATCACCTCAGGACCCAGCTTCAATGTAGAAAGAGATTTAATGACCTCACAAGAGCAGCGAGGGTGAATACATCTCTCCACCTCTCTCAACACCACCTGACAATACATCTCTAGTTTACAATGAAGGGAGGAAATGTAAATGATCGGAAAGGCCTCTCAAATAGTAAAAATGTATGCAAAGGTGGGATATAGTTAACTTGGTACTTTTCCCGATGCCACTGAATTACTTATTTTTTTAATTTGTTCTTCGGATTTGGGCAACACTGCCATTGCCACATTTATTGCTCATCCCTAATTGCCCTGAGAAGGTAATAAGAACATAAGAAATAGGAGCAGGAGTAGGCCAATCGGCCCCTCGAGCCTGCTCCGCCATTCAATAAGATCATGGCTGATCTGATCCTAACCTCCAATCTAAAGAACACAAGATGTAGGAGCAGGACCCGGTCCCTCAGCCCCTGGGCCCTCTCCGCCACCCACAGGGCCTTGACCGATCCGAACTCAGCTTCATGTCCAATTTCCTGCCCGCTCCCCATAACCCCTAATTCCCTTTACTTCTAGGAAACTGTCTATTTCTGTTTTAAATTTATTTAATGATGTAGCTTCCACAGCTTCCTGGGGCAGCAAATTCCACAGACCTACTACCGCCTGAATGAAGAAGTTTCTCCTCATCTCAGTTTTAAAAGAGCAGCCCCTTATTCTAAGATTATGCCCCCTAGTTCTAGTTTCACCCATCCTTGGGAACATCCTTACCGCATCCACCCGATCAAGCCCCTTCACAATCTTATATGTTTCAATAAGATCGCCTCTCATTCTTCTGAACTCCAATGAGTAGAGTCCCAATCTACTCAACCTCTCCTCATATGTCCACCCCCTCATCTCTGGGATTAACCGAGTGACCCTTCTTTGTACTGCCTCGAGAGCAAGTATGTCTTTTCTTAAGTATGGACACCAAAACTGTATGCAGTATTCCAGGTGCGGTCTCACCAATACCTTATATAACTGCAGCAATACCTCCCTGTTTTTTATATTCTATCCCCCTAGCAATAAAAGCCAACATTCCATTGGTCTTCTTGATCACCTGCTGCACCTGCATACTAACTTTTTGATTTTCTTGCACGAGGACCCCCAGATCCCTTTGTACTGCCGTACTTTCCAGTTTCTCGCCATTAAGATAATAACTTACTCTCTGCTTTTTCCTGCCAAAGTGCATAACCTCACATTTTCCAATATTGTATTGCATCTGCCAAATCTCCGCCCACTCACCCAGCCTGTCTATATCCCCTTGTAGGTTTTTTATGTCCTCCTCACTCTCTACTTTCCCTCCCATCTTTGTATCATCTGCAAACTTTGATATGTTACACTCGGTCCCCTCCTCCAAATCGTTAATATAGATTGTAAAGAGTTGGGGACCCAGCACCGACCCCTGTGGAACACCACTGGCTACTGGTTGCCAGTCCGAGAATGAACCATTTATCCCAACTCTCTGCTTCCTGTTCGATAACCAATCCTCCACCCATGCCAGAATATTACCCCCAATCCGGTGATTCTTTATCTTGAGCAATAATCTTTTATGTGGCACCTTGTCGAATGCCTTCTGGAAGTCTAAATACATTACGTCCACTGGTTCCCCTTTATCCACCCTGTACGTTATGTCCTCAAAGAACTCAAGCAAATTTGTCAGACATGACTTCCCCTTCATAAAGCCATGCTGACTTTGTCCTATTAAATTATGTTTATCTAAATGGTCCATTACTGTCTCCTTAATAATAGACTCCAAAATTTTACCCACCACAGATGTTAGGCTAACTGGTCTATAATGTCCAGCCTTCTGCCTACTACCCTTTTTAAATAAGGGTGTTACATTAGCAGTTTTCCAATCTGCCAGGACCTTTGCTGAGTCCAGAGAATTTTGGAAAATGATTACCAAAGCATCCACAATCCCTACTGCCACTTCCCTCAAGACCCTAGGATGTAAGCCATCAGCTCCAGGGGATTTATCCGCCTTGAGTCCCATTATTTTACTGAGTACCAATTCCTTAGTGATTTTAAGCGTATTTAACTCCTCCCCCCCCCCCCCTAGAGCTCCCTGTTTGTCCAGTGTTGGGATATTCTTAGTGTCCTCTACCGTAAAGACTGAAACAAAATATTTGTTCAGCATTTTTGCCATCTCCATGTTTCCCACCATTAATTTCCCGGTCTCATCCTCTAAGGGACCTACGTTTGCCTTAGCCACCCTTTTTCTTTTTATATAACTATAGAAACTTTTGCTATCTGTTTTTATATTTTTTGCTAATTTATTTTCATAATCTATCTTCCCTTTCTTAATCAATCCTTTAGTTACTTTTTGCTGTCTTTTGAAGACTTCCCAATCTTCAATCCTCCCACTAAGTTTGGCTACCTTATATGTCCTTGTTTTTAGTCGGATACTATTCTTAATTTCTTTACTTAGCCACGGATGGCTGTCATTTCTTTTACACCCCTTTTTCCTCAGTGGAATATATATTTTTTGAAAGTTTTAAAATAACTCCTTGAATGAACACCACTGCTCATGTACCGTCTTACCCTTTAATCAATTCCACTCTCATACCATCATAGTCTCCTTTATTCAAGCTCAGTGATGATGTTCCCATGACATTGCTACTCTTATCCTTCTCAATGGGAGATACTGTCAAAGTGACCTTGGTGAGTTTCTGCAGTGCATTCTATAGATAGTGCGTACCTGGATTTGCTCCCAGGTCTGATGCATATAAAAAACTGCACTCTGAAAACTCCGCCCATACAGCATGGACCTCAGGTTGGTGGCCTTCAGATCCAAAGAGCGCCACCCTCCTTTCCTACACTTCCTGTAGCAGGATCTCCAAAGTCTTGACTGAAAAAGAGGCAATCTCCCCATTTCCCATTTTGTACACATTTTCAAACCTAACAATGAACACACCTCACCACAATAAAACTCCTTGCATAGCCAGGATAATCTCCCTTATAATGGTAACCAATAGTCCGTCAGCATCCAATTATGGGACAAGCCTGTCTTCCTGCATGGACAGGGGAGCCTATGGAAATTAAAGGAAGGGACTTACCTTACAAAAATTTAGACAGGGCAGCCTTCCCCACTCTGGCATAGGTGCACCCATACCAAGGGCAACTGCAATTTTTCTGTTGTCACAAAATTGGAGCTAGAGGGGGTGGAATTAAACTTCACAAGGGAACAGTGTTCTGCCAAATATTTTTTAAGTCAAAGCAAGGAGTGCTGTGCACAGCTTGTTGAAGGAAAAAACTCTACATACAAATCAGTTGATTTTATCGCGAAAAGAGTCAATCTAATTGGATTTAATTGGCTCCAATCTCATTGGTAGTCCCGAAAGCTGTTAAATTCATTGAAACGTATTGAAAAAAAATAATTTCCAATTTGATCTTTATAACTGAACACATGCTGATCATTATAAGTATGGGCAAAGACATCAGTGCAGATGGAAAATTGTTTCAGTAAATATGATTTGTTCCAAATAGCTGAATTCCAAACTGTTCAGTTGTGATTTTTACCTTTTTTATAAATACAAAATTTTAGTCAATTAAGTGGTGGAGTAATACAGAAATTTTCATGAGTTACAGTGTGTGCCAAGGTGTGACACAGGAAGTGTGATGGACAAACACTCAAAACTTTTTAATAGATAGATCAATTAGTTAATCTCCCATAGCATTGTTCATCAAAAAATTATGGCCTAGAATTTATTCAAAATAAATTACAACGTTATTGACCCTTTTAAAAAATATTGTACCCACCAGTGGGAGTTACATGCAGGTTTCCTGGGTCTGCTCATTTGCATTCCCATTGTTGCAGTCATTGGTGTAACATCCATGTAAAATAGGTATAAGCAGGTGAACTACCTGGAAACTTCTGTAAAACCTTTAAAAACAGTTCAGCGTGCATTCTTCAGCAACAGAGTGGGGGACTAGCAGGTGCTTGGCTCTTTCATTTCACTCTCTAATAAGTTCACTGCATGTCTTAGCAATATTTTAATTCTACTTACACAGAATTTTGACCACACAGGTACCATCTGGACCAGAGGTCAGAAGTTCATGGCACCAAGTCAAGGAAGCACTCCGACCTTGACTGATGGAGACCTCCAAGCCCTCCTTGAGAATATTGAAGGGACAAGCACAGACTCCTACTGTGGGTGCCACAAAGGTACCCAGAAATGTAACTCGTGCCACTCGGAGGGAAGTGGCACTGAGTGCCAGCCCCCTTACCCCCAGGACTGCAGAACAGTGCCACAAAATGTTCAACAACCTCGCCAGGGCTGGCAAGGTAACACACTGGGAACTTTCTCCTTTTCTTCCTTGTCTACACACTGGGCACCAGCACAACCTTGACCCACTTAAAGCAACACTTCTACAATTAACCCTTCACACTGTGCTCTGCTTAAGAACAGCTGTAATTCAGCATCTTGCAATACAGCTATCCAGCTCCCCTCGCAGAAATTATTTATGTGCACAATCTTAAGACCGCTTTCTCCAATTTAAGGGCACGATCTTAAAAGGAAAGTGCGGGTGCAATTAAAGCCGGCGGGACGATATTTAAAGCAGTAAATCAAGTACTTAAAGTATTTGAAACCTCCAAAAATCCAATTAAGAATGAAGGCAAACGATTTCAACGCTGCCCCAATGTGTTTCCCGTGCTATGAGAAGCACGCCATGGGAAAGTAGTCGGGTTTCAGCTGGCAACCATTTGGACATTTAAATCCCTATTTGACAGATGGGGTTAAAAAGGTCAGTTATTGCAGCAGGGCACTCAGTTCTCTCAGATAAACTTTTGGCTGGGAATTCTTTGTGTTTCGACTGAGAATTCTTGGTTCACACTCAGAATTGTTCTGTTTACACATATTTACCTACTTTTTGGACCCCCTCAAACTGACACCATCAGGATGGGGGATGCAATGGCAAATCACCATCCTCGCCAGGCATGGCATGCAGTTCGCCTGCACAAGAGCAGAGAGCGCAACAACAGAGGGACCAACGTCGCAGGAGGCACTACCCTCGTCAGAGGGTCTACAGACCGAGGCTGAGTTTTCTGGTTCTCTTTGAGGAGCAGTGCCTACGGAGGTGGTCACAGATATCTGCAGCCTCCTTCATGCCGAGCTGCTCTCGGCTTGGCCTGGTGGCATCTCATTACCCATTGCAGTTAAAGTGACCACTACCCTCAACTTCTTCGTCTCTGAATCATTTCAGGGTGCCACAGGTGACATTGCCGGGGTCTCTCAATCGTCTGCCCACAAGTGCATAAGACAGGTCACCGACGGCTTGTTTCGCAGGACGTTGCGATACGTCAACTTTCCCATGGACGACTTCAGCCAGACGGAGAGGGCAGTGGGTTTCCACTCTGTGGCTGGCTTCCCACGGGTACAAGGTGCAATCAATTGCACCCATATAGCAATCCGAGCACCTCCGCACGAGCCAGGACTGTTCATCAACAGAAAGGGATATTGTTCCATCAACGCTCAGCTCGTTTGTGACCACCACAAAAGATTTCTTCACGTATATGCGAGATTCCCTGGCAGCTGCCACGGTTCATTCATTCTGAGGGAATCCAAAATCCCAGGCCTCTTCCACACACCAAACAGCCTTAAGGGCTGGCTCCTCGGGGACAAGGGATACCCCCCTGCACACGTGGATCATGACACCTCTGAGGAACCCCATCAGTGAAGAACAGTGTCGATACAATGACAGCCACATCGCCACCAGGTCTGTCACTGAACATGCGATAGGACTGCTGAAGATGCGATTTTGGTGCCTTGATCATTCTGGGGGAGTGCTTCCATACGCACCAGTGAGAGTGGGTTGAATTATAGTAGTGTGTTGTGTCCTGCACAACATGGCACAACAGAGAGGGTTACCGGTTGATGAGGTCCCATGCCCTCATCCAGCATCCACATCTGCCTTCAACATTGAGGAGGAGCAGCAGCAAGAGCAGCAGGAGGAGAAGGAGGAGGAGGAACCCATCGGCAGAGCAGCAGCTCACCTGGCTGCTTGTGAGGCCAGGGAGTCACAAAGTGAGAATAGTCCAGTCCTCAGACCACCTGGAAAAAGCAGCGCCAACACCAGCGCCCCCACCCCTCGCTGCACAAAACAATCCTGCAACTAAACGTACACCCACTGTAAAGTGACCCACTGGGTGACATCAAGTCTTGCCGTTCATGATGAAGCACATGAAAGGGTGCTATCACAAAAGGCAGTCAAGAATGGGCAAGACATGGCAGTAGTGATGAGAGTGATAACATTTAATGTGACTTTATCAAAAACCAAATATAAATGAAAAACATGACAGTCTGCCAAACATCCTCGTGCATACTCTTCATGATCACAAAACCTTAGCCTTTCTCTTCCTACTACTTCCACATGGTTCATCCCCTGTGGCTGCAGCAGAGTAGTGGCAGATTGCTCATGGTCGTGCCCTGACTGCTTGGATGCTTTTGGCCTTCGCCCACGGGGTTTCGGAGCCTGTGAGGGCCCCGCCAAAGACTGCTCCACCTGCACATGTGCAGGGGCAGACTTGGCCACCCGGAGAGGAGGCAGCATTGCGGGTACTGGTTGAGAGGTGGGCAACGGGTGAGACGTGGGGGCACTTTGAGTGGCATCCCCACTTCCATGTTCTCTTTCGCCATCCCTCGCCTGGGCCAGGCCCACATCACTCCTACCACCCTGCTGGAGAACAGTTTGGAGGACTTGTAAGCCCAATTGTAAAGTTTCTGTCTGCCTGTTTAAGGCGGCAGAATATTGTCCACCGAGTCCAATCGGCCGTTGTCAGGACCTGAATGGACTCATTTGTGAGCCGTGCTTGATGCTCAATGGAGGCTAGCCTTCAACATCACAGACATTCCCGCACTTACCTGCAACACTATCTCAGAGATTCCCTCCCATACCTGTGCCACCAGTCCACCATTGCAGGGGGTGGACTCCTTCATCCTCTGGGCTATTGTGGAGAGTGTGCGTGGCACCTGTTCTAGTACCTCGCAAATGTGCTGCTGTCCCTCGATCATTTTCCTTTTAAAGAATGGCCCCCAGAGTTCAGCATCTGCATCCAGCTGAGCAGAGCCTGTACGGGAGTGCGCCCACCAATGTGGACTCTCCACAGCTGCCCCTGCCACCAGTGTCTGCTTGTGCTCACTTGTGTGTGGTGACTCATCTGATGCCAACCCAACTAACTGACTACTAAGACCCACTGAGGTGTGAGTATCTTTGATGGTGAATGGCTCATTAAGGTGTGACGGTGCGCCCTCAGAGGCCGGGAGCTCCACTGAGGAATCGTCCTCTGCCGTCACTGCGGTCATTGAAGGGCCTGTAAGAGAACAAATGGCAATAATAAGCATCATCACAAATGTGTTATGTTGCGATGAGCATACTGAGGTGTTCAACATGCCAATCATTATTAACATCAATTCATGTTGTGTGTGATGAATGTTAAAATTGTGTCACCAGACGTTTGTGGGGTGCCAGCCTCGGCGTCCCCGACGGACAGGCACTCGAGGGTGCGGCTGATCTGCAGGGCCTCCTCCTCCGTGTCTGTGAGAACCACTATTTGTTGTGGCCCCCCCCTCCAGTCCTCGCCCTCTCACGTGCATTTTGCACTCTCTCCTAGAAGGGGAGAAAGACAGATGTGTGTGAGTGAGGGTGAAGTGATCAGCCAATGAATGCATTGCTTAAGGTGAGGCTGACCATGAAAGAGGTGCATCAGAAGGTTAGTATCAGACGGAGACATCACATTGGATCAGGATTGGGGTGAGTGGTAGTGGTGGGTTCACAAATGGAGAGGTGAGGAAGTGATCAGGAAGTGAAGGTAAGTTGACGATGAGCCTTAAGTAGGTGTGAGGAGTGATGTGATGGAGTAGTTTTGGTAGTTCAGAATAACGTGAGGGATGTGGTGACGTGCACCATAGAATGCAGGAGAATCAGTAAGTGTACTCACTTTTGCTGACCTAGTTAGATCATTGAAACGCTTCCTGCACTGGACCCAGATGCAGGATATGTTGCTCCTGCTGGTGACCTCCTCTGCCACCTCGAGCCAGGCCTTCTTGGTGGCAGAGGCAAGGCGCATCCTCCTGTCGGCCAGGTAAAATAGTTCCTTCCTCCTCCTCACCCCGGCCAGCAGCACCGCAAGTGAGGCGTCACCGAACCTTGGAGCTGCCTTGCCCCTGTGCTGCTCCATTGTGTCTCCTTGCTCCTTGCTTCAGCAAAATCGATTGGAGCAATGGCCCTTTAAATCCAGATGCTCCAGCTGACAGCAAGTCATGCAGGTGCGCAGTCCGCCCGCTGCGCAGCTCTCGGACAGCAAACCCGGATACAAGGTTAATGGTCACCAACTAAGTTGCGATCGCGTAGGGAATGGTAAGTTTTTATTATTCGGGTTACCTGCAGGCCTGTTCACCCCCCACCCCCCGCTGCCATCCCGCCGCCCTTTTAAAATCGTGCCCTAAGAGTCTGCATCCCCCACGTCTCTTACTTCACCACTTGGCACACACTCTTCAATGACCATCACTACCCTCCTTCACTCTTTCTTCTTGCAGGGCAAATTGGCACACAATGCCTGCCAAAGGCAGGCCATTGGAGGGAGAATCCCCAACTTTAACTCCCTCAATCCTATCGAGAACCAGGCCCTGCAGCTTGTGGGCACTCACTCGGCTCTTGCCATGGGAGATGGAAAGGTCGGCAACATCTACACTGTCGCCCTGGCATCCCTCTGAAGCACCACATAGACAGAACCTTCCACACCTCCTTTCTCTGTCACCTTAATCCTAAGGGAGTAATGCTCACCCATTCTTAGCTTCTACCCTCTTTTCCTGCAGATTCACCACAGCAATGCGGGGGATCACCGGAGGAGTGATGATGAGGAATAGGAGAAGCTGGAGAGTTTTATCTCCCTTGTCATGTCCAGCGATGATAATGCAATGAAGAATGAGGACCAACCCATAAATTGCAGCTGCTTCATCCGGCCCAGTCTTCTTTGCCCCAACCCCTTCCAACTGAACTCTTGCAGAACTTGCTTCCTCTCTCCCAGGCAGCAGCTCAGAAACTTTTACCCAGGGGAATTAGATAGTGGTACTGAGAATATGGCACTGAGTGATTCACAGAGCACAGGGGAATGAGGAGTGGGGAGTGGGTGAGGATGTGCCCCCTTCTCAGTGGAGGCCACCAATATTGTCCAGCATTGCACCCTCAAAGCAGTTAGGATGGGAACAGCAGACTTGAGTCCCAAAATAACAATTAATGGTTTGTGATTGGTGAGTAAAAAACAGGTACTTGTGGAACATTTTCACTCCAGATATAATGGTAAGAGACTCCTTTTCAGACATGTAAAAACAAACAATATGATCAAGATCTTGTAATATTTGACCCATGAAACATTTGAATTTCTTGGTGCACTCAAAACTCCATACAACAGGTAGCAATCCCAGTGAGTATTGATGACCAAATATTACTTGGAGTTAGCATCTAGGTATTGGTAAGCCTCCAACAGTTCCAATTTATTAAATGAGATGCCTCCAGTTAATGTTGCGAACAGATCCGCAGTATTGGGTAAAGGATAAGGATCATCCTCATCACTTGAGTTCACTGTCACTTTGGAATTCACACAGATTCATAAGAATTTATCAGCTTTTGGCACCACTATTATAGGTGCAGCCCAACAAATTCAGTCAGTCTTTTGAGTAATGCCATTTTATTTTTCAACCCATCAAGGTCTTAATCCATATCTTCTCTATCGATAGATCATGCCTTATTGAAAACTGGTTTGGCATTGGGACATAACTGGATTTCCATCTAAAATTCTAAATGGTGCCACATCAGTATTTAAACAAAATTTTATGGTTTCTCCTGCCCTCTGTCCTAAATCTCTTACATTTAATCTTACATCTATGCCCCCTCATTCAGGACCCCTCAATCACCAGAGGCAGTCAGATTCTATTTACTCTATCCCATCCCTTCATAAATGTTTGAACACCTGAATCAAATTGTTCCATATCTCCTGTAAGTTCTTCTTCAAAGTATTTAATTGGCTGTAAAGCATATTAGGACATCCTGAGGTCGTGAAAGGTGCCATATAAATGCATGTTTTTTCTTTCTTTTTCTATTCTAATGAAGACAGCTCCAATGTTTTAAGTCTGTTTTTGTATTTGTACTTCCTCATACCAGGCAGCATCCTAGTGAATCTGTGCTGTACGCTCTCTAATGCCTCAACATCCTTCCATAATGTGGAGACCAGAACTGCACACAATACTTCAACTGTGGCCTTACTAAGGTTTCAAATAGATTCACCATTACAACCTCAATTTTTATATTCGATACCTCCTGCCATAAAACCCAGTATTCCATTTGCTGTTTTATGGCCTTTTCCATTTGAGATGCTGCTGTTAATGCCTTGTGAACCTAAATCCCCAAATTCCTTTGCTCATGCACATTGCCCAGCTTTCCCACATTCAAAGAATAATTATCACTTTTATCTTTTTACCAAAATATACCACTTCACATTTATTGACATTAAATTCCATTTTTTTTTATTCTATTCGCTCATGGGATGTGGGCGTCGCTGGTGAGGCCGGCATTTATTGTGCATCCCTAATTGCCCTTGAGAAGGTGGTGGTGAGCCGCCTTCTTGAATCGCTGCAGTCCGTGTGGTGAAGGTTCTCCCACAGTGCTGTTAGGAAGGGAGTTCCAGAATTTTGATCCAGTGACGATGAAGGAACGGCGATATATTTCCAAGTCGGAATGGTGTGTGACTTAGAGGGGAACGTGCAGGTCGTGTTGTTCCCATGTGCCTGCTGCTCTTGTCCTTCTAGGTGGTAGAGGTCGCGGGTTTGGGAAGTGCTGTCGAAGAGGCCTTGGCGAGTTGCTGCAGTGCATCCTGTGGATGGTACACACTGCAGCCACTGTACGCCGGTGGTGAAGGGAGTGAATGTTTAGGGTGGTGGATGGGGTGCCAATCAAGCGGGCTGCTTTGTCCTGGATGGTGTCGAGCTTCTTGAGTGTTGTTGGAGCTGCACTCATCCAGGCAAGTGGAGAGTATTCCATCACACTCCTGACTTGTGCCTTGTAGATGGTGGAAAGGCTTTGGGGAGTCAGGAGGTGAGTCACTCGCCTCAGGATACCCAGCCTCTGACCTGCTCTTGTAGCCACAGTATTTATATGGCTGATCCAGTTAAATTTCTGGTCAATGGTGACCCCCAGGATGTTGATGGTGGGGGATTCGACGATGGTAATGCCGTTGAATGTCAAGGGGAGGTGGTTAGACCCTCTCTTGTTGGAGATGGTTATTGCCTGGCACTTGTCTGGCACGAATGTTATTTGCCACTTATCAGCCCAAGCCTGGATGTTGTCCAAGTCTTGCTGCATGCGGGCTCGGACTGCTTCATTATCTGAGGGGTTGCGAATGGAACCGACGCTGTGCAATCATCAGCGAACATCCCCATTTCTGACCTTATGATGGAGGGAAGGTCATTGATGAAGCAGCTGAAGATGGTTGGGCCTAGGACACTGCCCTGAGGAACTCCTGCAGCAATGCCCTGGGGCTGAGATGATTGGCCTCCAACAACCACTACCATCTTCCTTTGTGCTAGGTATGACTCCAGCCACTGGAGAGTTTTCCCCCTGATTCCCATTGACTTCAATTTTACTGGGGCTCCTTGGTGCCACACTCGGTCAAATGCTGCCTTGATGTCAAGGGCAGTCACTCTCACCTCACCTCTGGAATTCAGCTCTTTTGTCCATGTTTGGACCAAGGCTGTAATGAGGTCTGGAGCTGAGTGGTCCTGGCGGAACCCAAACTGAGCATCATTGAGCAGGTTATTGGTGAGTAAGTGTCGCTTGATAGCACTGTCGATGACACCTTCCATCACTTTGCTGATGATCGAGAGTAGACTGATGGGGTGGTAATTGGCCGGATTGGATTTGTCCTGCTTTTTGTGGTCAGGACATACCTGGGCAATTTTCCACATTGTCGGGTGGATGCCAGTGTTGTAGCTGTACTGGAACAGCTTGGCTAGAGGCGCAGCTAGTTCTGGGGCACAAGTCTTCAGCACTACAGCCGGGATGTTGTCGGGCTACTCTTCTGCATTTTCCACCATTTTATCATTATCCCCTTGCAGCTTCCTTTGGTACTCGAATTATTTACTTTGCATCTTATTTTAGTGTCATCTATAAATTTGGACACTACTCCCTTTAGCCCTGTATCCAAAGCATTGATGCACACATTGAAAAAGAACTAGTCCCAGAACAAAACCACTATGGGACACCAGTGCCCACTTTCTGAGAAACTTTGAAAACACTGGCCCAGTCCAAATGAACATTAATGGAAGTTGTACCTGAGGTTATTACTGAACCCATTTCTTTCCTGGAGCAGTAATTTATTTTATTTACACTAATGGCTGGTGAACTTGCATTTCCTGACTGTTCCTGAGTATGTTATTTGCCATTTCTTTTGTTTGGGCAATTTCACAAGAAGACTTGAAAAGTCAAATCTTTTTCTCACAAGAGCTTCTTTTGAATAGATTCACTTCTCAGCCCACAAACAAAACAATCTAGCAAAAATCATCTTAACAAGTGTAAAAATTGAAATAAGGAGTTATTTATTTCAAAGCAACAATATAAGTGGAAACTGTCTCCCCTTCATCTTGGTTACATTTGTGAAATCTGAACCATTCTGCCTGTATTGTGTCACCAAAACCTGAGTCAGTTCTTCACAAGTTTTTTCCTCAGGAAACACCAAGTTATTTTTAATAGGCCATAAACTTGGGGGCCAATAACCACCTTTCAGTGACGTTATTTGCAACCATCTAGTTATCTAGTCATTCCAAATACAATTTAAAATCCACCTTCACCTGCATCATACTCGGTACTTTTCCCAATGTACAACATTTTAGCTGTGGCCTGACTGTCTGAAAATAATGGACCAGAAATTGCTGTTTGGGCGAACGACCTGCGCTCACCACTACTTACATACTAACTTACCCATATTGTATCCGTGGTCTTTACTGCAGGAACTTCCTCTAACGGGAACCTGACAACAGTCCATCGTTAACTCCCGCGTTTAAGTCCATCGTTAACTCCCGCGTTTAAGTCCATCGTTAACTCCCGCGTTTAAGTCCATCGTTAACTCCCGCGAACCTAGTTCCTATGTGGGCGATGAGAGGAGCTCTCTGTTCCCTCAACCAATCAGATTGCAGCATCCTTGACAAGCCGAGAAGAATCAAAACCATGAAGTGCAAGCTACAACAGTAAAATCAATTGTAAAAACAGTTAGAGAAAGCGAAATAAAGAGAGGGTAAGAAATATCAAATTAAAAGAAAAAGATGAGACAGAAAGAAAAAATAAAAATTTTTAATTTTTTTTTTAAATGTCCAACAACTATTAAAATTGCAATGAATGAGGCTCCACATTTTTAGAATTTAATTTTCAGTGCCAGAGGTTGTTTGGCAGTCATTAATACCACGCTGTTAAAACATGGTTTAGACGTAAAAAACTCAGCATACCTGTTTTGTGGTGAGATTAGTTCGTTTCCAGCTGGGCAGGAGAGCAAGTTGGCCCTGGTCCATTGATTGCAGCCGGCGAGGTCTCTTTAATGCGAAGCTTTCAGATAACTGGCAAACCAGGAAAAGCAAATTCCAGATTTCCGCATTTGATTGCCCATGTGCAGTCACTGGAATTTGCTCTTTGATTTCGCCATTAGTAACGGTGAGCACTGTTAGGCTCACCATTATTTTAAAAGCAATTTCCGGCCCAATGAAGCCCCCAGGATTCCACAGTTTTTATACCTGTAACTATTGTAATATCAGAGATAAATGAATGGGCTACTTCAAACACAAGTGATCAGTTCTGAACAAAAAGGCTTTTACTAATACACAAGCTTTCCCACAAATACACTAGTACACTTCCAGATCAAACTTGTACTTGCTCCCCAAACTGTTATTTCTTTCTAGACACCAGATGGAAAAACCCTGACTCAATTTTACATACCCTGGCAATTGCACATTTCTATAGTAGCAGTAGGGAGCCACACTCCCAATGAAGGAGGCTCCCTGCATGGAGGGCAAAAATTACAGAATTACCTCTTACATTACCGAGGCATGACTTTCTGTAGATTCAACTCCTCCAACCGGCTTAAGTTTTTTTAACATTCAGACTTCTCTCACTGGTTCTGCACTGGTCCTTCTGTTATGGGCTGCCTTTCCTGTAAACAGATACAAATTGATAAATGTTGAAATTTTGAACAGCACTGACATTGCCATGGAATACTGAGCTGTAGGTGGAAGGGGTATCATTGGGCCTAATTTTACTGATTGAGTAGCATCAGTTGAAAGTTTCCTTGGCAGCCGCAAGGCTTGCATCAGTATGGGCTGACATGCCATTGTGTGAAAAGGGCAAAAAGTTTCACAGTGGTAGGTATGCATCCACATTCAAGGAGCAGATGGTTGAGGTATACGTCTTTGTTCCAGGCATGCCATGCACACGATGCGGGTAAATATGAGGCACTCTTAACTTGGCAAACTTCCTCAAGGTGGAAAATGTTTTTCTTTATCTGAGCAACAGATCTCTGGACGTTTGAGTTGGCATTAACACAGTCAGCTACCCCCTCCTGTCCAGTCCCAACAGCTGACCTATCAGGCAGGTGCCTATCTGCCTGGAAGAGTGCACCCTTTCTTTGCTGCTGCCTCTTCAGGCATAATCTGAATAGGGAGAGGGGGGAGGGGCGTTCTATTTATTTTTCTGGACCTTGTCTCAGCCATTTCAAGAATTCACAAATGAATTGGCAGCATAATATAATGTGCTGCCAAAATGTGGTGGTATATTTTGGTAAAAAGATAAAAGTCTCTCTTTAAATTGCAGCAGCAGCACCTCTTTAAGAACTGCTGTTGTGCTGGATGTACCGCCCCCGTTGCCAGCAATCTTCCTGCTCAGGGTCCAATCTATGCAGAGAGCCTTGGATATTTATTTAAATGAAAGGACCCCCAAATATCACATGAGGTGCCTTCAATGCATCATAATTGTGAGCTGTGCTCGCACCCATCCAGTTCAGTCACCAAAAAATCTACCTGTTTATCAGAAATAAGCATTAATGGATATAGAAAATGGCTGGGTGTCGATTGGCACTTTAATTGTGTGTTCCCCATTGTGAGATCTATGTTATTTTCATTTGTCTTTTCGGCGACAGAGTGACTGAATGCCTAAGTGAGTAGGAATGGATGAATAAATGTTGAAACTCTGTTAAATGTTTTAGGTAACAGACGATATGATTTAAAGATCTGACTGTGACAAATAGCTGAGAGAAAACTTACAGTGCCAAGATACATGTTACATCATTGACTGCTCTTTTATCTTTCTCCAGATTACACCTCTGTGAAACGCCTTGGGTCAATTTTTCTACATTAAAAGTGCTATATAACTGCAAGTTGTTGCTGTTGTTGTAATACATATTACATCAGAGAATGCTCTTCTGCCTTTCTCCAGATGTGCTTGTCACTGAGGTGCAAAAGAAATCTCCAACACAATCCCAGTATAGTCTGTCAAATAACTCTAATGTGCTTCTTCAGAAGATTGTAATACTGAATGGCAGATGGGGAGGAAAATGGGATAAAGGAACCAGAGGCACAAGCAGAATAGGTGACTTCATAAATAACCATGTTGTCTGAGAGTTCATAGACTTAAAAGGAAGGAAGCCAAGATTAACAAACATAGCCCCACCATGCTCTATGATTAGTAATTTTGGTTACTTTTCTAATCAGTGCATATTAATTTCATCACATGGCTCCCAAGAAAGGAGGTTATTAAATAAATAAACTCAAACTCAAATCATTACTGCACATACAGGAACATTACACTGTAACAGTAATGGATAGGTGAAGCAAACTCCAAGCAAATGCAATTAATGCTACAACAATCAACTGGATAAAAATACTGTTAACATGGAATTGTGGTTTAACAAAATAAAAAATAGAAAAGATCAAACAGGCATTGGAACAATAGGATTTCTGTGCTTCTGGGAAACATCTGTGAAAAGCAGCTGCTGTCTGAGAAAATGGGAGCAGTGGTTATGATCTGAAGTTCAGAGATACAATTCCAGGCTTGACTTATTTAATTTAATGGAACTAACCTTATAGAAAGGCACAGTTTGTAATCACTTAACTGCAGTTATAATTGTGATCTAAACAATCTGAAGAAACCAGGTGGAAGAATCAACACATTTAAACAGTGAGCAAAGTCAGTTTCACTCTGTGTGCATGAAAAGTGCACTTCAGCAGCAAATAAAAATGTAACAGACTGGACTTGATTGTTGTTTCTTACTGTGTTATCATATCACTAACGTATAAGAGTACGTGCCTTGATGCACACAACAGCTGTGAAAATCAGAGATCAAAAATGTTCAGCATGGCTGAGCCATATAGCAGCTTCCTCCAGTTATTTAGAAATGCAGAAATACAATATAGACATTCCTTGTATTGTTAAGAAAAATTCACATCACAAACTGATTAGATCGGGCCAAAAATGTTGTTCTGTAACTCAGGTTGGCACGATTTGAGTTATTCTTAAGTTTCAGGATACCAGATTGGTCTGCATAGGCTCTGTTCGAACTACTCTAAATAAATTCTTTCTTTTTATCTTTACTTAATTTTACTACAAACAATTAATATGATTAAAAAAACATAAAAGAGACCAATCCTCCCTGGCCCTAATAAAAAACAAAAAAATGATTATTGTATGATACTTGAATAAAATTATTTAAATGTAATTTTTTAAAATGAAATACTGCGTGATTATTACCATTTCTCCTTGTACTGTAAGGTTCCTGAATTAACTTTGTTTTAATCTTATAATAAATATAAGTAATTCAATTAAACATTTATCTTCTTTGTATCATTGACAACAAACGTCATAGGGCACACTCTAAAATGTTTTTTGAAGTACATCCATATAATAAATACAATCATACAGTCTAAGTATATAATTGTAGTGCTTTCATTCATAGAATGGACTACTGTATTCAGTAATGTGTACGGTGCTTATGGCTTTTGGGTTTTTTGCATGCATGAAGGCATTTTCCTAACGATTACTCCTGTCATGTCTCGTGTACTATTCCCCATTTAATAATTCAAGAAGCTTCTACTGAATTCACCAGGACAGCAACAAGAAGACCATTAAGCCCTGCGTACAAGTGCATCCCTGGCCAAACCCCGCCTTTTCCCCCACCCGTCATTCCTTCCTCCAAACCCGTCTTGATTTCCTCATCTCTCTCTCACCTGTATCTGTCACAGCACCTCCCAGGAGATCATTTACCTCCAAGCCATACCCTCCCTGACCCAGTAAATATTAGTTGCCATGCTTTTGAGTGCCATAAAAATTATAATACAAATCCAGTAAATCAGTAAAGTACCATTTGTGAGACGCTTAAAGAGCAAGTGGGATGGATGAAAAAGAGGCAGAGGACAGGAGAGACTTGCAGAAAAAGAGAAATAGAAAGTGTGAGAAGAAGCATCAGAGATAGATGATGACGATGAAAGGGTGTCAGAAGCATAAAGAATGAGAGAAAGAGAAAAGCAGAGGCAGCTGCAGGAAGAGAGTGTTTTTAAAAACTTTTGTCCAAAGCCATGGAAGATCAATTTGCATTTGCATATTATTGGTCAGTTCATTCAAGAAGTCACACTTTCTGAGACTCAATCACCTGTACAGCCAAGCAGGCAGCTCATGTAACCCAGTGAAGCAGATCTCATGTATGTACCTTCGAAGCCACTGGAGAAGAATATAGTACTTAAACATGATGGATTGATAATGTTCTTGGTTGGTGCTTAACTCTCATGTTCATTTTGCTGCAATGGCAATAATGTAACCTCTTTGGCCAGTATGATACATGTGTTAAGTCTCTAACTTAAAGCTGATGTGCTGCAAATGTATATATCCCTGTTCCACAGTCTGGCACAAACACACCTTTCCCATTAAACTTGCAAGCGCTCAATAATAGCTACAAAAGAAACAATGTTAAAAGAAAATCAAAGGTGTTGAGACCAGATAGTAATGATACTTTCATAGTGCTTGTCACATCAGAATGTCTCAAAATGTTTCATACAATGAATTACTTTTACTTTGGAATATAGTGGCTGTTGTGATAAAGCCATTTTACACTTGCAACATCCCACAAACACCAAATGAGATGAATGATCAGTTAAACAGTTTTTTTTAGTGGTGTTGATTGAAGGATTAATGTAAGGAGTCGCACAACACCAGGTTATAGTCCAACAGCTTTATTTGAAATCACAAGCTTTCGGAGCTTTGCTTTAAAAGCTTGTGATTTCAAATAAAGCTGTTGGACTATAACCTGGTGTTGTGCGACTCCTTACATTTATCCACCCCAGTCCATCACCGGCATCTCCACATCTTGATTGAAAGAGGAATGTTGGCCACTGGAGTAATTTATTTTCTTTTGAATGGGCCCATAGGATCTTTAACATCCATCTAAGCCCCTGAATCAGGCAGACAGGACTTTGGTTTAATGGGTTCATTGGCATCTCTGAAAATACAGCATGGAACCAAAAAGTTTACAGCACAGCTCTTTGCCAATGCTGTCCAAAGCTAATTGCAAAGCTAATTATACAGCCCTGCACTCTTTCGATAGACCTCTATCTGCCTTTGCTTCAAGTGTTTATTTACTTTCCTCTTAAATAATGCAATGGTGTACAATGCATTCCTTGACTAATGTACCAGAGTGTCAATCTGGATTATTTGCATGGGGTTCGATGGTCAATTTTCACCACATGATTTTAATGGAATAATTTGCAAATTACATTGTTTATTTTCATCCCGAGTTACATTTTTCACTCAATTTTACCATTGTGTGCTGTTGCCTTGTATCCTTCTTGTCAAGCAAGTCAAAGTACCCCAAGCTAAGGACTGATCAGCAACTGAGGACACCTTTACTGGAACAAATCATTAGAGAATGAATTGGTATTCAACTTCAGATTAGGAAGAATCCATAATAATGTAATTGTATATATCCATTCAAAAACACAGGTTCAATTACCTAAATATTCCTTTCTCATTCTACAATTCAGACTGTATAACTCTGCATCTAAAACTGCAGAGTCCAGATATAGGATTACTGAGGCCTACTAGATGTGTGTCTGATGTATATTTAATCCTGCTTTTTAACTAATTTCTAAAACATTATAAAATTTCACCAAGCTTTTAGTCTCATTTTCTTGATATTTTAGGTGGAATCAATTTTAACCCACACAGGTTTTCTATATTGAATGAGGAATAGGAGACAAACTGTACCAAAAATATTTTTAAATACACAGAATTACATAATGTACAGCACAGAAACAGGCCATTCAGCCCAACAGGTCTATGCCAGTATTTATGGTCCCTCCCTACTTCATCTAACCTTATTAGCATATCCTTCTATTCCTTTCCCCCTCATGTTTATCTAGCTTCCCCCGAAATGCATCTATGCTAGTCACCTCAACTACTCCTTGTGGTAGCGAGTTCCACATTCTAACCACTCTCTGGGTAAAGAAGTTCCTCCTGAATTCCCTATTCAATTTATTATTGACTATCTTATATATATGGCCCCTAGTTCTGGTCTCCCCCGCAAGTGGAAACATTTTCTCTACGTCTACCCTATAACAACCTTAAAGACCTCTATCAGGTTACTCCTCAATCTTCACTTTTCTAGACAAAAGAAGCCAGCCTGTTCAATCTTTCCTGATAGGTATAACCTCTCAGTTCTGGTATCATCCTGGTAAATCTTTTTGCACCTTCTCCAGTGCCTCTATATCTTGTTTATAATATGCAGATCAGAACTGTTCACAGTACTCCAAGTGTGGTCTAACCAAGGTTCTATACAAGTTTAACATAACTTCTCTGCTTTTCAATTCTATCCCTCTCGAAATGAACTCCCAGTGTTTGGTTTGCTTTTTTTACAGCCTTATTAACTTACTTCGCTATTTTTAGTGATTTGTGTATTTATACCCCCCAGATCCCTCCGCTCCTCAGCCCCATTTAGTATCTTATTATCAAAGCAATATGTGACCCCCTTATTCTTCTTACCAAAATGTAATACCCCACACTTATCTATATTGAAATTCATTTGCCAATTACACAGCCATTCTGCAAGTTTATTGATTTCTTCCTATATTTTGTCGCTGTCCTCCTCGGTATTATCTATACCCTCCCATTTGGTGTTGTCCGCAAGTTTTGAAATTGTACTTCCGATTCCAGAGTCCAAATCCTTTATGTAAATGGTGAACAATAGTGGTCCCAGCACCAATCCTTGTGGAACACCAGTTCTCATGTTTTGCCAGTCTGAATAACTACCTTTAACCCTACTCTCTGTTTTCTGATTCATAGCCAGCTTGCTATCCATTCTGCTACTTGTCCCCTGACTCCACATGCTCTCACCTTAGTCATGAATCTCCTATGCGGTACCTTATCGAGGGCCTTTTGAAAATCCAAATATATTTCATTACCCTTGTCTTCCCTTTCTGCTACTTCTTCAAAGAATTCAATAAGGTTGGTCAAACATGACCTTCCCTTTTGGAATCTGTGCTGACTATTCTTTATTATATTTTTGGTTTCTTGATATTTTTCTATTACATCTTTGAGTAAGGATTCCATTATCTTTCCTACCACAGATGTTAAGCTAATTGGTCTATAGTTCCCTGGACTGGTTCGAGCTCCCTTTTTAAATATAGGAATCACGTTAGCTGTTCACCAGTTCTCTGGCACTCTTCCCTTTTCTAATGAATTTTTATATATATGTATTAGTGCCTCTGCTATCTCTTCCCTAACTTCTTTTAAAATGAGCAGATGCAATTTATCTGGGGTTTTATCCTCTTTAAGTTTGATGAGTTTATCAATTATCTCCCCTTTCTATCTTAAATGTCTTTATATCTTTTTGATCTTTTCTTCTAATGTCAAGCCCAACATGTCAGTCTCCTTGGTAAATATGGAGGCAAAGTCATTATTTAATATTTCTGTCATTTCGCAGTCATTACCTGTGAATTTATCGTGGTGCATCCCTTAGTGGCCCTATCCCTATCCTGATTTTTCTTTTGTTATTTACGTGTCTGTCGAATACTTTACTATTTCTTTTTATATTCCTTGATAATTTAATTTCCTAGTTTCTCTTTGCATTCTTCATTTTTTTTTTAAATCTTCTTTCCTAACCTTTTCATATTCCCTTTTGTCATCCTCTCCTTTGTTGTCTATGTACTTGTATGGAATCAAACTGTTTATTCAAATTACAAAAATGAGGTGCGTTACTGATAAATACTGTTCATCATTTGGGTTTGAAAACAGCACACATTCAGAACTTTTGCTTCTTTCAAATTTTTCCCTCCAACTTACTCTCCTTCCTTCCTCTCCCAAAGGCATTGGCTCTTGCAGTTAGGAGGCCAGATATATATAGAATTATACAGCACCGAAGGAGGCCATTCGGCCCATCGTGCCTGTGCCGGCTCTTTGAAAGAGCTATCCAATTAGTCCCACTCCCCTGCTCTTTCACCATAGCCCTGCAAATTTTCCCTCTTCAAGTATTTATCCAATTCCCTTTTCAAAGCTACTATTGAATCTGCTTCCATCAGCCTTTCAGATTGTGCATTCCAGATCATAACAACTCGCTGCGTCAAAAATGATTTCCTCATGTTGCTGCTGGTTCTTTTGCCAATTACCATACAATTACAGGGTATCCTGAATAGTTAAGCAAAAACAACAGCAGTACATCAATTATTTAATGGAGTGGGAGACCCAGCACAAGTAAATGACTTGACACTTGCAAAGTAGGCACATTCCTTCCATTCATCCTTCCTCCCTTTGACGTACTCATTCTTGTTTGAGCTACTTGACCATGCTGTCAACATGACTGGAAAATAAGATGCATTGTCACAATATTTGATTTTTAGATATCACAATACAGTACTTTAACTGAGAATCTGGAAATTAAGTTCAATATACCACAGAAATCCATGCCAAGGGGATCAAGTTAAGGCAAGAACATCTAAGTATTAAGTGAGTCTACGATTGGAACATCAGAGACGACCTGAGGATTTTCCTCAAAAATGAGTTTCCTCACGAAACATCTCAGTTTACTCCAATTTCATGACTCTTAATGGCACTAATCTATGTAACAACAGGACTTACATGAAAAACATTATGCAGCGGAAACTTTCTAAAATAAATAGCTTACAAATAGTTAAAAGATACAATAGATAGACAGAGTGAATCCCTGCAGTACAGAGCGGCCTTGTGAAAGCTTACAGAACTCGGGTAGCTCCAAGGGTTTGATGATGTATGAAATCTGTCGCTTGGTCATCTTTTGTCTAAACCTTGTGATAAAAGCAGTAATATTTCTGCACCAAAATCAAGTTCAAACAAATTGCAATTTTTTTAACATGCAAAATATCTTGAAATATAAAATGTGCTCTGCTTATGTACAGTTTCAGAATTTAAATCCAAAATAGCAATCAATGGCAGTGCACACAAAAATTGATCTTTGCAGATGTTCCAAGAAAAAAAAGTGTACCTTTTGATAGCTTCCAGTATTTGAAGGGTTACACCTCAGCAAGGATAGCAACAGTGTGGTACAGGTCCGTGAAGTCATATAACAAATCAGATATAGTAAGCAAGAGGCTAATGTATAAGTACAGAACAGTTTGTACCAGTCCGAATGGAATGTGTCTGAGTTTGTTCTCATCAGACAGTCAAAGTTTATCCTTATTGAATTATGTTAAAACAGATCTGAAAGGGGCTTTCTGGCTGAACATGTGCATGTAATCCAAATCCTGCCTGTGTTGGTTCCAGTGTCTTAACTTAATTTACTGGAGTTTGTCAGCATTGTAGGAAAACCTCTGACATTCCTGTGGAGCGTTACCTCCCTCTTCTCATTTGAGACCCTCGTTAAAACCCACCTCCTTGACGAAGTCTGTGGTCACCCCTCCTGTTAGCTCCTTCTTTGGCTCGGCATGCATTTTTCTTTTGATTTTGCCTCCGTAAAGTGTTTTTTTCCCCACATTAATGGCACTATAAAAATGCAAATTGTTGGTGAGTTGTTGTCGTTTGAATCCAGTATCAGTGAGAAGTGATCTGCTTCCAATCAGTTCTAGTGCAAATGCTGCCTCAGGGCAAAGATCTATCCAAATTCACAGCATTGGTTTATTTACCAGTAGCACGAATAGCAGTCGCGACGTAAATCAGTTAATCAAGTCTTACTGACTGTAAACCTATTGAACACTCACAGGGCGACTCCCATATGGTACTTTTTTCAACAGAAAATATTGAATTGAGAACTGGGAGGCTATGACCATCTCCAACAAGAGAGAGTCTAACCACTTCCCCTTGATATTCAACAGGAAGCCTCCGAAAGCTTGTGAATTTAAAATAAAATTGCTGGACTATAACTTGGTGTTGTAAAATTGTTTACAATTGATATTCAACGGCATTACCAGCTCCGAAACCCCCACCATCAACACCCTGGGGTCACTATTGACCAGAAACTTAACTGGACCTGTCACATAAATACTGTGGCTACAAGAGCAGGTAAGAGGCTGGGTATTCTGCAGCGAGAGACTCACCTCCTGACTCCCCAAAGCCTTTCCACCATCTACAAGGCACAAGTCAGGAGTGTCTTATTATATTCTCCACTTGCCTGGATGAGTGCAGCTCCAACAACACTCAAGAAGCTCAACACCATCCAGGACAAAACAGCCCACTTGATTGGCACCCCATCCACCACCCTAAACATTCACTCTCTTCACCAGCGGCGCATCGTGGCTGCAGTGTGTACCATCTACAAGATGCACTGCAGCAACTCACCAAGGCATCTTCGACAGCACCTCCCAAACCCGTGACCTCCAACACCTAGAAGGACAAGGGTGGCAGGCGCATGGGAACACCACCACCTGCACGTTCCCCTTCAAGTCACACACCATCCCGACTTTTTTTTTATTCGTTCATGGGATGTGGGCGTCGCTGGCAAGGCCAGCATTTATTGCCCATCCCTAATTGCCCTTGAGACGGTTGTTGTGAGCCGCCTTCTTGAACCGCTGCAGTCCGTAAGGTGAAGGTTCTCCCACAGTGCGGTTAGGAAGGGAGTTCCAGGATTTTGACCCAGCGACGATGAAGGAATGACGATATATTTCCAAGTCGGGATGGTGTGTGACTTGGAAATATACCGCCGTTCCTTCATCGTTGCTGGGTCAAAATCCTGGAACACTGCAGTGGTTCAAGAAGACGGCTCACCACCACATTCTCAAGGGCAATTAGGGATGGGCAATAAATGCCGGCCTTACCAGCGATGCCCACATCCCATGAACGAATAAATAAAATCAATGCAAGATAAACAACTCACATTTCTTCTCATATGAATTCAAGAGAAAAATAAATCAGTTCATTCAAAATCAAATATTAATAATTTGAAGATTGTACATTTTTAAAATGTATAAATTACTTGAAATCAGTAGTAATGCCTTTACTAGTAGGGAATGTTAACTAATGTTTTCCAGTGATGTGATAAAAGAAAAGAAATGAATTAAAAAATCCTCTTAAGTGTAAAGAATATGCGCTGCTTATTTGCATATCATTCCAAAGCGTGGGATGTTAGAAAACAGAAAACAGTTTGAAGTAATTGCTTATTCTCGGGTTAGAAAAGCCAGCAGGTGATGCAATCCTGGTTAACCCACTGATAAACACACTACTTGATTGCCAAGAAGGGCTGTGATTGAATCAGGATGAAACATAAATGATAATTTCTATAAATCGTAGACAAAATTTCTACCACTACCATGGCCCATTGAATAAGTTATTCAGCAAAATTAGATTTTAAAAATGCTCTATCAGGTGAAGCTTGTTTACACGTCTTCAAATTAAATAATCTGGAACCATTTTAATGTTTGAATCAGGAATTCTAGAACATGGGAGTGATTGAAATGGTGTTTGTTGTATTGGAATGTTTAGGACAATTCTGCATTTATCTGGAGAAGATATAAAGCATTTGAAATTCCATGACTGCAGAATTTTTCACAGAACATATGGCTTGTTGTGCAAATCCCAATATGTGTATTTTCCTAAAATCTAGCAAGTGAAGGGATGGCATGTTTTAACGAGGTTTAAATACCTCCAAATCGCCTAATTAGCCTTCCTTTGATCACAGAAATGTTGCTTACAGGAGAGCTGATAACTTTAACAACTGTACACAATACAGGATTTATAGACCAGCGATAAATTATCAGCCTCATTCTGAAGAGATTACAGCTCAGTAGCCAAATTCTTACTGACCTACGTAGGAACTGCAGAATGGTAAGATACTCAATTTATGATTGCTACCACTTTACTAGTATTAACATATAGGTTACCAAATCAATATATTATGCAAGAGTCACCTTCCAATAAAGTTAACTGAGAAAACTGATACTTGCAACTGTGACTTTAAAAAAACCATCAGCTATTTTGAAAACATTTTGGGGTCTAATTTCAACATTGTCGCACACGTTTTCCAGGCATGCAATGGGTGCAGATAACCAATTTCGCAGGACAGAGGCCAGCGCCTGATTTTCATGGGCATTCAGCCCAAATTGGTTGGGGTCTTTTTTCTTAAGCGGTCCTGGTGGCCGCCTGAAATGAACAGTCCTCACTTCAATATTGAAATGAGTCTCCATTTCTAACTAGGATGCCTAAATTTGTTTAGACAAGTGGGAGTTTGTGCTTCGCAAGTGCTGACGAGTATTTTGGGGTCTTGAGCTGCCTCATCAGCAGTCCTTAAAGGGACTGCTGGAGGCCACTCAAAATGAGGCCCCGAACCTTCTGGAAATGTCTTTTTGAGGGTCGGAAGAAGCAGGTATTAAAACAAACTGCTGGCCACTGCTGGCCTGCCCTTGCCCCGCCCTGATCGCCTTCCCCACCACCCCAACCCATGACTTACTTGTGGGCCTCGCCGGCAGCCAAAACTAATTAGGTCCTGACAGGCGAGCTATGTTGGGGAGCCTGATTGGTGCCTGCAGCTCGCCTGAATTATAATGATGAGGTCAAGAACGAATTTAGGGCAGTCTTTGGGCCTTCTACATTCTGGCACACCGTCGCTGCGCACCACTGGAATCATGCCCAGTTTCGGGCGTTGTCCATTATGAGGCCCCTTTGCCTCAAATTCACGTGCAAACAGCGGGAGAAAGAAATGGCTGGCTGGCTGGTACAGGTAGGCTCCAGTCCCGCCCTCCAAGTGATTGAATGGTTTTTGACAGTCACCAGTCCTGCTTTCCCAGTGGAACAAAAATGATTTTTCTTGTGACTCGCACATGGGTTTAAATGTTGACTGGTTGGCATATATGTAGCTTAGTCAAACATATTGCAACGTACATAACAAGTTGCAGAGGCATTGCTCAAAAGAACATATCAGTATACATGGTTACTAAAATAGCGAAGCAGGAACTGGAAAGAGCAATAGTTTGACATTATTACTGGATTCTGAAAGTACCACAAGGTGTCGACTATACAATGCACACAAGTCTTAAAACATACAAATAGCATGGAATGTTAACAATGTTGTTCTACCTGTATTTGACAATTAACCTGATTCCAAGCATGGTTATTTTTGACTCAATTACCTGTGACCTGAATAGTTGAGATGATAGATTTTCGGGTTGACTATTGGGCAATGGCAGATATAGCCTTCAGTTATGGTTGATGACTCTTTAGAAAGAAATATAATGCAACACATTGATCCATTTGCCTAGATGTGGAATGTGACTCTAAATGATGAAATGATTTAAATGTCGAGGCACTGTTAGACTGAAGAGATCTGTAAAATATTTGCAACAACTGTCTACTGCACAACAGTGCCAATCAGTATGGCATTGCTAGAAATGTTCCAAAAGATTAAGGGGGTGAAAAGCAACAAAGTCAACGGAGAAGATAACTGGGCAGGGTGTATAACAAGTGGCCGATCAGTTACCTGTTTTGTGCCCCCGCAGAAGTTGAATTTCACTCTCAAAATGTGTGCTTTAACCAGTGAGACAAATAAATTACAGCAGACTATTGACAAAGGTTTTTTTCAGCCAGGGAACTGAGGAATAATTTAACCACAGCATATTTTCTTGCTAACAGTAGCCAAAGAGAGAAATCCATTATTCCAGTATGCCATTTGGCACTACCCTCCATACAAAATAAGTAACCATGCCAGATTGACCAGGCAAGAAAATAATTTTTTTGAAATTATTAGGAATTAATTACAGAAACATAACCAAGTTTACAATCTGGCTATAGATAATAGAGAAATGTAATTCAGCTTTGTAATTTACAAGAATGTCTGTTGGAACACTTTACACTGGGGCTTAAGAGTTTGACAGGTCTGAATCCCCATTTGTAAAATTGTGCTTAAGCTACTCATAATTTACCACTCAATTTATAATGAATGGAAAATCATGAGTAGCTTGTGCTTAATTTTGCAAGAAAGGCTTCTGTCTCACTAGGCTCATGCCCCCACACTGAAAAGCAAAATCACACAGAAGGACAGGAAAGTCAGCCGCTGTAAGTCATATAAAGCTGGCTAACCTACTCTAACTAGAATCATAGAATCATAGAAGTTTACAACATGGAAACAGGCCCTTCGGCCCAACATGTCCATGTCGCCCAGTTTATACCACGAAGCTAGTCCCAATTGCGTGCACTTGGCCCATATCCCTCTATACCCATCTTACCCATGTAACTGTCCAAATGCTTTTTAAAAGACAAAATTGTACCCGCCTCAACTACTGCCTCTGGCAGCTCGTTCCAGACACTCACCACCCTTTGAGTGAAAAAATTGCCCCTCTGGACCCTTTTGTATCTCTCCCCTCTCACCTTAAATCTATGTCCCCTCGTTATAGACTCCCCTACCTTTCGGAAAAGATTTTGACTATCTACCTTATCTATGCCCCTCATTATTTTATAGACTTCTATAAGATCACCCCTAAACCTCCTACTCTCCAGGGAAAAAAGTCTCAGTATATCCAACCTCTCCCTATAAGTCAAACCATCAAGTCCCGGTAGCATCCCAGTAAATCTTTTCTGCACTCTTTCTAGTTTAATAATATCCTTTCCATAATAGGGTGACCAGAACTGTACACAGTTTTCCAAGTGTGGCCTGACTAATGTCTTGTACAACTTCAACAAGACATCCCAACTCCTGTATTCAATGTTCTGACCAGTGAAACCAACCATGCCGAATGCCTTCTTCACCACCCTATCCACCTGTGACTCCACTTTCAAGGAGCTATGAACCTGTACTCCTAGATCTCTTTGTTCTATAACTCTCCCCAACGCCCTACCATTAACGGAGTAGGTCCTGGCCCGATTCGATCTACCAAAATGCATCACCTCACATTTATCTAAATTAAACTCCATCTGCCATTCATCGGCCCACTGGCCCAATTTATCAAGATCTCGTTGCAATCCTAGATAACCTTCTTCACTGTCCACAATGCCACCAATCTTGGTGTCATCTGCAAACTTACTAACCATGCCTCCTAAATTCTCATCCAAATCATTAATATAAATAACAAATAACAGCGGACCCAGCACCGATCCCTGAGGCACACCGCTGGTCACAGGCCTCCAGTTTGAAAAACAACCCTCTACAACCACCCTCTGTCTTCTGTCGTCAAGCCAATTTTGTATCCAATTGGCTACCTCACCATGGATCCCGTGAGATTTCACCTTATGTAACAACCTACCATGCGGTACCTTGTCAAAGGCTTTGCTAAGGTCCATGTAGACCACGTCTACTGCACAGCCTTCATCTATCTTCTTGGTTACCCCTTCAAAAAACTCAATCAAATTCGTGAGACATGATTTTCCTCTCACAAAACCATGCTGACTGTTCCTAATCAGTCCCTGCCTCTCCAAATGCCCGTAGATCCTGTCTCTCAGAAAACCCTCTAACAACTTACCCACTACAGATGTCAGGCTCACCGGTCTGTAGTTCCCAGGCTTTTCCCTGCCGCCCTTCTTAAACAAAGGCACAACATTTGCTACCCTCCAATCTTCAGGCACCTCACCTGTAGCTGTCGATGATTCAAATATCTCTGCTAGGGGACCCGCAATTTCCTCCCTAACCTCCCATAACGTCCTGGGATACATTTCATCAGGTCCCGGAGATTTATCTACCTTGATGCGCGTTAAGACTTCCAGAACCTCCCTCTCTGTAATATGTACACTCCTCAAGACATCACTATTTATTTCCCCAAGTTCCCTAACATCCATGCCTTTCTCAACCGTAAATACCGATGTGAAATATTCATTCAGGATCTCACCCATCTCTTGTGGTTCTGCACATAGATGACCTTGTTGATCCTTAAGAGGCCCTACTCTCTCCCTAGTTACTCTTTTGCCCCTTATGTATTTGTAGAAGCTCTTTGGATTCTCCTTTGCCTTATCTGCCAAAGCAATCTCATGTCCCCTTTTTGCCCTCCTGATTTCTCTCTTAACTCTACTCCGGCAATCTCTATACTCTTCAAGGGATCCACTTGATCCCAGCTGCCTATGCATGTCATATGCCTCCTTCTTCTTTTTGACTAGGGCCTCAATCTCCCGAGTCATCCAAGGTTCCCTACTTCTACCAGCCTTGCCCTTCACTTTATAAGGAATGTGCTTACCCTGAACCCTGGTTAACACACTTTTGAAAGCCTCCCACTTACCAGATGTCCCTTTGCCTGCCAACAGACTCTCCCAATCAACTTCTGAAAGTTCCTGTCTCATACCATCAAAATTGGCCTTTCCCCAATTTAGAATTTTAACTTTTGGGCCAGACCTATCATTCTCCATAGCTATCTTAAAACTAATGGAATTATGATCACTGGTCCCAAAGTGATCCCTCACTAACACTTCTGTCACCTGCCCTTCCTTATTTCCCAAGAGGAGGTCAAGTTTTGCCCCCTCTCTAGTTGGGCCATCCACATACTGAATGAGAAATTCCTCCTGAATACACTCAACAAATTTCTCTCCATTCAAGCCCCTAATGCTATGGCTGTCCCAGTCAATGTTGGGAAAGTTAAAGTCCCCTACTATTACCACCCTATTTTTCTTGCAGCTGTCTGTAATCTCCTTACATATTTGCTCCTCAATTTCCCGTTGACTATTTGGGGGTCTGTAGTACAATCCTATCAAAATGATCTCTCCCTTCTTATTTTTAAGTTCTACCCATATAGACTCAGTGGGCGAACCCTCGGATATATCCCCTCTCACTACTGCCGTGATGTTCTCCCTAATCAAGAACGCAACTCCCCCTCCTCTCTTACCTCCTGCTCTATCTTTCCTATAGCATCTGTACCCTGGAACATTGAGCTGCCAGTCCTGCCCCTCCCTTAGCCATGTTTCAGTAATAGCTATAACATCCCAGTCCCATGTACCCATCCATGCCCTGAGTTCATCTGCCTTGCCCATCAGACTTCTTGCATTGAAATAAATGCAGTTTAATCTAGACTTCCCTTGGTCTTTGCCCTGCTTTCTCAGACCATCTGTCCGGTCATGTTTTGTACACTCTCCCTTACTGCCTTTTGTTTCTGTCACCACTTTACTTCCCACTGACTTCCTGCATCGGTTCCCATCCCCCTGCCACATTAGTTTAAACCCTCCCCAACAGCACTAGCAAACACTCCCCCTAGGACATTGGTTCCAGTCCTGCCCAGATGCAGACCGTCCAATTTGTACTGGTCCCACCTCCCCCAGAACCGGTTCCAATGGCCCAGGAATTTGAATCCCTCCATCTTGCACCATCTCTCAAGCCACGTATTCATCCTAGCTATCCTGTCATTCCTACTCTGACTAGCCCGTGGCACTGGTAGCAATCCTGAGATTACTACCTTTGAGGTCCTACTTTTTAGTTTAACTCCTAACTCCCTAAATTCAGCTTGTAGGACCTCATCCCGTTTTTTACCTATATCGTTGGTACCTATATGCACCACGACAACTGGCTGTTCACCCTCCCCCTCCAGAATGTCCTGCAGCCGCTCCGAGACATCCCTGATCCTTGCACCAGGGAGGCAACATACCATCCTGGAGTCTCGGTTGCGTCCGCAGAAACGCCTGTCTATTCCCCTTACAATCCAGTCCCTTATCACTGTAGCTCTGCCACTCTTTTTCCTGCCCTCCTGTGCAGCAGAGCCAGCCACGGTGCCATGAACCTTGCCGCTGTCACCTTCCCCTGGTGAGCCATCTCCCCCAACAGCATCCAAAACGGTATACCTGTTTGAGAGGGGGATGGCCACAGGGGACCCCTGCACTACCTGCCTGCACCTCTTACTCTGCCTGGTGGTCACTCATTCACTTCCTGCCTGTACTACCTTTACCTGCGGTGTGACCAACTCGCTAAACGTGCTATCCACGAGTTTCTCTGCATCGCGGATGCTCCACAGTGAATCCACCCGCAGCTCCAGCTTCGAGATACGATCGGTCAGTAGCTGCAGGTGGACACACTTCCTGCACACATGGTCGGCAGGGACACTGGTAGTGTCCATGACTTCCCACATCTTGCAGGAGGGGCATATCACGGGTGCGAGGTCTGCTGCCATGACTTGCCTTAGCTTAGTTACCCCTTTTAAATTACGTTGAAATTAGAAAATGTTAATTATACTAGGGACCTAGGTTCACTAAAAAAAAACACTACCTGTTATAAAGCCTGCAGACCTTCCCTTTCTTATTACTTTACTTACAGTAAAATGGTAGAAATACTCACCTGAACCTACTCACCAATCAGCTCCGGTCTCACCAATCACCAACCCGCTTCACCTGTGACGTCACTCTTTGATTTTTATCGGAACGCGGTCGTTCCACTCCCGCTCTCGCTCTCGCTGTTTTTATCCCCGCTCCAGTGAACTCCCGCTCTCGCTGTGCGCTGATTTTATCCCCGCTCCGGTGAACTCCCGCTCTCGCTGTGCGCTGATTTTATCCCCGCTCCGGTGAACTCCCGCTCTCGCTGTGCGCTGATTTTATCCCCGCTCCGGTGAACTCCCGCTCTCGCTGTGCGCTGATTTTATCCCCGCTCCGGTGAACTCCCGCTCTCGCTGTGCGCTGATTTTATCCCCGCTCCGGTGAACTCCCGCTCTCGCTGTGCGCTGATTTTATCCCCGCTCCGGTGAACTCCCGCTCTCGCTGTGCGCTGATTTTATCCCCGCTCCGGTGAACTCCCGCTCTCGCTGTGCGCTGATTTTATCCCCGCTCCGGTGAACTCCCGCTCTCGCTGTGCGCTGATTTTATCCCCGCTCCGGTGAACTCCCGCTCTCGCTGTGCGCTGATTTTATCCCCGCTCCGGTGAACTCCCGCTCTCGCTGTGCGCTGTTTTTATCCTCGCTCCGCTCTCGCTGTTTTTATCCCCGCTCCGGTGAACTCCCGCTCTCGCTGTGCGCTGTTTTTATCCTCGCTCCGCTCTCGCTGTTTTTATCCCCGCTCCGGTGAACTCCCGCTCTCGCTCTGCGCAGTTTTTATCCTCGCTCCGCTCTCGCTGTTTTTATCCCCGCTCCAGTGAACTCCCGCTCTCGCTCTGCGCTGTTTTTAACCTCGCTCCGCTCTCGCTGTGCGCTGTTTTTAACCTCGCTCCGCTCTCACTGTTTCCCGCCGCTCCGGTGAACTCCCGCTCTCGCTCTGTGCTGTTTTTAACCCCGCTCCACTCTCGCTGTTTTTATCCCCGCTCCGGTGAACTCCCGCTCTCGCTCTGTGCTGTTTTTAACCTCGCTCCGCTCTCACTGTTTCCCGCCGCTCCGGTGAACTCCCGCTCTCGCTCTGTGCTGTTTTTAACCTCGCTCCGCTCTCACTGTTTCCCGCCGCTCCGGTGAACTCCCGCTCTCGCTGTGCGCTGTTTTTAACCCCGCTCCACTCTCGCTGTTTTTATCCCCGCTCCGGTGAACTCCCGCTCTCGCTGTGCGCTGTTTTTAACCTCGCTCCGCTCTCACTGTTTCCCGCCGCTCCGGTGAACTCCCGCTCTCGCTGTGCGCTGTTTTTAACCTCGCTCCGCTCTCACTGTTTCCCGCCGCTCCGGTGAACTCCCGCTCTCGCTCTGCGCTGTTTTGAACCTCGCTCCGCTCTCGCTGTTTCCCGCCGCTCCGGGAGTCACTAGCTAGTCACTAGCATGACTAAAGGTAAAGTTAGAAAGAATAGAAGGTTAATCATTTAATAAAAGGTGTGATTCTGCAGCTGAGTGCTTCCGTGGTGGAATGGCGCTCGCAGGAGTGCACAAAATAGCAAACCTTTCATCTAATATTGAACCAAGTTACAGTATCTTTTCTTTCCATCCACATTGCTCTTAAATTTTCTCTAACACTATTTCCCTGGAGGGTGAACAAGCAATTTCTTCCTACGCCTTTTTCAGCTCTAACTGCTGGGAAGTGTACAGGAACTGTAGGCATGTTCCAGGAAAATCAAGCACTGTGGGCCCATCAGCTCCCAGAAGTGTCATTCCACGGCAGGGGCACCCGACCTTAGAATGAGTCCTGACATGACTGTGCAAAGGTCTCTGGTTTTTCATGGTAATGAAGTAATAGAAAATGTGAATTCAACAAGATTCGAACTGTCCTACCATGATTTGCAGGATGCAACGTAATCAATGCCAAATAAATATCAGCGTATCAATGCACTTGCCATTCATTCCCAGTATAAAAAAACGGAAGAGGAGGAAAAAAATAGTCGAATGCAGACAATTCCTGTGCACTTCCCAGCAGTTCAAGTGGTACTGAAAAAGGCGTAGGAAGAAATTGCTTGTTCACCCTCCAGGGAAATGGTGTTAGAGAAAATTTAAGAGCAATGTGGATGGAAAGAAAAGATATCTGCTACTTGGTTCAATATTAGATGAAAGGTTTGCTATTTTGTGCCAATTATGATTATCCAAGGGAGTGTTACTGGGCACTTTTTGTTCACACCAAAGCTTTATACTTCAGCAAATAGCTTTTTTAACAGAAATGTAAAAGCATTTTTAATGGATTTTACACCCAATACTGGGTACGGAAATATATTTTACACTGAACCCATTAACTTACCATAATCTTCATACCAAGATCTGTTTTTATTGAGCAATAATGGAAAAAATGTTTGAATCACAGTTCTTTAACCAAAAAAACACTCCATCACATTCAACAACACTTTAGTTTGATCCATGTCTGTGGGTCAAGATGTCCTTGTTACAAATTATTACTTATGTAAAGCAAGGGTTTTTTTTACCATCGACTCAGTATGTTGTTTTGACAGCAGATGTACAATTTCCGACCATGAGCAAAGTTTTGTGCCTATAAAGAAGTTGGTACAATCAACACAGAAGCAAAACAGGAAATCACCCTGCAGTTAAAGAAGAATTATTTTCCACATCAACAGGCCCTAGACCAACAGAAACTGTAATACTGGAGCATTCCCGAAATCTTTCAGCACCCTACACCAATTCTTGAAATAAACAGTGGGGGCAGTTTTCAACTGCTGCCCCCATTTCTCACCTATAAAATGGGTGGCTGACAGTGCAAAATTGGGTGGGGGTATTTGGGCCACCCAATTTTCAGGTGGGCCTGCAAATGGGCGCACAGCGCGCCCATCTAAAACAGGCGTAAGCTGCTTACATATGTAAATAGGGAACTTATGCTGGGTCTAAGACTCTGTTTACAATTTTCAGGTACAAGTGGGCGGAGCATACGTGATGCATGCTCCGTCCATTTGTATTAGGTGGTGAGCGGTCTAACCAGCATACCTTGAAAGGATGGCTGGAGGCGCCTCTAGAATTGGCATTTAAATTTATACAAGGGTGGGAAGATTTTTAGAGCAGGAATGCTGCCTGCTTTGTTAGTAGCTCATTCAAGAGCACTTCAGCTGAACAATTCCTGCCCCCCTGCATTAACAGTCATGTCCAACATCTCTCAAAGACTAACATTGATATTCATGTCAACTAACACTGCAGGGTCACCAGCTCCTACGGGTACACTCTGCACACAAAAATTTCTAAAAGGTTTATCATTTTACTGGCTTACACAAATACCATCGAACTAATTATCACCCAGGTGTGCAACCATAGTGCCTATCTTAAGTGCTCTCTTACCTACTCTAGTGCTGCTATGAGGTGCTCCCCCAGTGGCTTCAGCATGGGAAGTGGAAGGCATGTTGAGCCTCAGATGGGGGCTCTTGAGGGCTCTCAGCAACCTCCAGGAACTAGATTCTGAGGGAGCCCAGCTGCAAACTGCAGCAGCTGCTTGGCAGTCTGGCCCAGCTGGCTTTCTGGCACCAGAGTGGACATTAATCGATAGGGTGGTGAAGGTACAGGCATGCTGTCATCCTGAGAGAGGGCATCATCCTGAGAGAGGGCATCATGTTCCATTCCTATTGTACGACTGCCTCTGCTACCGGGCCGCAGCTTAGTACTCCTGCTGATCTGTGGGAGGACAGACTGTAGAACATCCATGGTCTAACTGAAGTTCTTAGTTATTCAGTCTCCCAGCGTGTCGAAGGCAGAGGAGATCCCTGAGAGTTGCTAGTACTGGTGCCATAAACTCCTGCAAAAAGGGTCCAGCTGCAGCATCCATTGAGGTGACCACATACTCCATAGTTGACTGTCGAATAGCAGGCTCTTCAGAGCTAGGATCCAAGCTTGCCCTCTGGTGATCTGTTTGCTGTGCTCTCCTTCCCACTTGAAGCTGCTCCTGCTCACTTGTGCTCTGTGAATCCCCCTGTACAGACTCCTCATCTGTACCACCTGGGTTGCTGATTTCTATGCTGGTGCCCGGAAAGTTAAGAGTGACGTTTTCAGGAGAGTTGTCGCTCTCTGTCTGTGCGGCTGCAGGTCCCGACTCATCCAAAGATCCTGGATAAAAAGGGCAGATGGATATAGATTAGTATGCAATAGCAAGAGTAAGCAGATGAGAGGCGGTGCATTGCAGCTCTAAGTTGTTATGTGTGTGTGTAAGAGAAAGAGTTATCTTTGTCATACCCTCTCTATTGCCTCAACATCCTTCCTGTATTGTGGAGACCAAAACTGCGCACAATTCTCCAATTGTGGTCTTATTACAGTTTTATATAGATTCATCATTATGTCTCGATGTTTATATTCTATAACTCTTGCCATAAAACTCAGGATTTAATTATGGTCTTTTCCACCTTAGGTGCTGCTTTTATTGTCTTGTGAACCCTCAAATCCTTCTGCTCTTCCACATCACCCGCTTACCCTATTTAAAGTATAATTGTTACTTTTATTTTTTAACCAAAATGTACCACCTCACATTTACTGACATTAAATTCCAACTGCCACTTTTTTGCCCATTCACCATTTTATCGATATTCCCTAGCAGCTTCCTTTGGTCCTCGGAATTATTTACCAAACCAACTATTTTAGAATCATCTTCATATTTGGACATCACTCTCTAGCCCTGCATCCAAATCAAATAGCAGTGCCAGAACAGAGCCCTGTGGGACACCACAGCCCACATCTAACCATTCTTCAGAAACTGCACTTAACTCCTACCCTCTGTTTCCTCCCTCCAACCCAGTTTTTAATTCAATTTACTACTCTCCTCATCAATTTCATGCCATTTAATCTTCAATAGTCTCCTACATCCTACCTTGTCATTCTTCGGTTTCTCCAGGTGCCCAAGATGAGGTGGTGTGGCTGAGCCCAATAAAAAGCCTCACACCTTGCATCATCCACCTAACAGTGGTAAGCACCATCACAGATATAGCCACCCCTGTGGTGCAGAAGGGAGCGCCTGATGAAGCACAGTGCACAGGTGAGGAGGAGGAGCAAATGCAGGTGGAGCTGCAGGGGATTCATCCTGATGGCCCATGGGCCAATTTGAGGTCTCCTTCAGTTGATGAGCTCACAAATTCAGACCTCACAATGACGGCCATCAAATGTATTTTGCTGGCACAACATCAACACTTTGTAGAATAATTTTAGAGTCTGCAACAGATATGTCTGTATGACTGCCTGATAGATACTGCAGACCACCATGGAAAGTCAATGGAAAAGAAAATCAGGTTGGGTGTATGACGGGCGGCCGATCCGATATCGGCCATTTAACACCATGCCGAAAGTTCGAATTACCCCCATAAAAATTTACAACCGCCTTTAAGCTGTCAACATTGTTGGGTGCTGGGAAAGAGGAAACTGTTGTAAAAACAGGAACTTGAGAAGTTGCTACAAAATAATTATGTAGGTCAACATTTGCTTCCACCAATTTCAGGTAGAAAGTAACAGAACAACACTCATCTCCATCAGGAATGTACTCAATGTGTTCCGATTAAACAATCCAGCCTGCAAGCTGCGCATTGAATCAGCACCAAAATTGCTCAATGAGTTATATTACTGACAAACAGAGGCTTTTGCTCAATTCACAAGATAACTGTAACTTAACGTACAAAGGTAATTTTCCATTATCCTTTTTCTAATCTTTTTTGAATGACAAAACTGATTTGGAAATCCAGTTTTCATTACTTAGTTGGCAACAATAACAAGAAATCTACATGAAAATTGCAGAAAGTGGTGGATAAAAACAATTCCTAAAAGAAAGGAAACATTTTCTTTATTATGTGCAGTTATTGTCATGATCACAGTGGTATGATCTAACCATTTCATTCATAAATTGGCAAGTACAATTTATTTGTTTAAGATGTAAAATAATAATGAATGGATGCCATGTACTATGGATGTATAATTCATCCCGTTGAGTTTAAGTTTAATGAAAAAGAGGAACAATACAAATATATTATTCATTCAGAATGCAAACTTTTAAAGTCATTGAAATTATGCCAAATACATTAAATTTATAGCAAATTAAATTTTTTAAAATGAAAATGATGAACGTACATAGCTTAAAAGAGAAAGTGTGTTTGTGTGAATTAACGTATAACTCTCAACGTTAAAAAGGAAGAGATGGCAATGCATTTAGTGGCATCTCCATCCTTCCATGTTCTAGTTTTTTCACCTTAATGCTGCTATTCAGATGAATTCAGAGAAAATTTTGGGCAGAATCCACTCTTCTACAACTTGAAGGATAGAGGGCTTCAGGAGCTTTATTTTGAATGAATTTAGCATGGTGCAGGATTCAAAACAAGCACCCAAAAGAAAGAAAATTGCTCTGTGCAGGACATGCATTGATTTAAAGAAAAAAATACAATTTGATACAAATCAGTCACCAGATATTTAAAATCTATTTGTACAGGCAGCACAGTGGTGCATATAGAGTGGGGAAAAGTGGATCCGCACCAGTGATTCCTCCGGCAGCTCGTTATTGGTCCCCAGCATCAAAGAGAAGGTACTAAACACAGCCTAGCCGCTTCCCCACTACATAAGAACATAAGAAATAGGAGCAGGAGTAGGCCAATCGGCCCCTCGAGCCTGCTCCGCCATTCAATAAGATCATGGCTGATCTGATCCTAACCTCAAATCTAAATTCATGTCCAATTTCCTGCCCGCTCCCCGTAACCCCTAATTCCCTTTACTTCTAGGAAACTGTCTATTTCTGTTTTAAATTTATTTAATGATGTAGCTTCCACAGCTTCCTGGGGCAGCAAATTCCACAGACCTACTACCCTCTGAGTGAAGAAGTTTCTCCTCATCTCAGTTTTGAAAGAGCAGCCCCTTATTCTAAGATTATGCCCCCTCGTTCTAGTTTCACCCATCCTTGGGAACATCCTTACCACATCCACCCGATCAAGCCCCTTCACAATCTTATATGTTTCAATAAGATCGCCTCTCATTCTTCTGAACTCCAATGAGTAGAGTCCCAATCTACTCAACCTCTCCTCATATGTCCGCCCCCTCATCCCCGGGATTAACCGAGTGAACCTTCTTTGTACTGCCTCGAGAGCAAGTATGTCTTTTCTTAAGTATGGAGACCAAAACTGTATGCAGTACTAGGAGTGGGAAAAGATCAACAGTGGACAATCAAACAAAGAAAGTATCGATTTGTATAAAGGATAAATATGTACAGGTACCCAATCCTGGAAAGTAGCAATAAGTTTAATAGTTCCTTTTTGAGAATTCAGGTTTTCTGGGATATATTCAATTTCTCTGATGTTTTTACTTCCATGGGTTCATTATTTCAGTGATTGTCACCCACAAAATGACAAAGGCCTGGAACCTGATCAGAAAGAGGGGGCGCAACAAATGGAAGGGGATAAAAACGGACATTTTAAAATGCGTAAATTGAATGAAAAATATTTCAAGTAGTACGAACAAATTTTCCCAGCAATAGAAAATGTTGTGCATTGTAAGGCATCGGCAAACACTTCCAAATATTTCATTTATTTAGTCATATGGGATTGGAGTGTTACAGTTTCCATGGTAAATATTCACTTTCCCTTCACATTTGAAGTACAGATTAAAGACATCGGCGTAACCGTGATCCCGCCACCAGGTACAGAGCTGTCTGTTGCTTGTACAATCCAGAATGTGAAATAGTCCTATGTGCTCCATTCCAATCAACGTGAAGAAATCTTGGTCACCGAGGTGGCCCTTAAAATGATACTTTTCTGCAAGTTTTCGTACATTCTCTATGTTCAGAAGCTGATTGTAGAGTTCTGACTGACGCATAACTTCTAAATTTAGCAGCATGACTCCACTATTGAAGCCGGGAAGACCGTCTGGCGGAGGATCACCAACTTTAGCTTTGGGGTTTTCTCTGCGGTACTGCCAAAAGGTATGCCTTTTTAAAAACAGAACAAAATAAATTAGGCTTATGTTTAAAACAAATAGCTCATGTTTATGTGGCCACTTAATATAACAGCATCAAGAACGATCTTTGATATAAACGTGGGCCCAGATTTTCCTGCAACGGTGAGATCAGCGCCATACACCGTGAATTGCGCCCTCTAGCCGCCGATGATAACTTATTGCTTATTTTCCTGCATTTCTAATATGTTGCAGCAAGCATGCTACCGAATCGGAAGTGGCCTGGCCAGTTTTTCCCCAGTGATTTTATGAATACAACTGTTGCAAAGTGTTTCACCTTGCTCTTCACAGCAACACTCAATGCTTAAAAAGAAACACAGTTAGAAAGATAATTAAAGGAAAAGCATTGTTACTAATACATTTTTATTGACATGACAATGGAATGGTTTAAGAATCTGCCTTTCAACAAGTCACAATCAGGAAACACATTAGCACATCATTTAAATACAATAAGAGAGTACATTTAACATCCGTAAATCACCGCCGCTGCCAGGTTGCATAATTTTTCAGTCTAAGTGGCATCAGCGTGAAAACTGGCTTAAATGCAGGAACATCGCGATTGCCATTGATTTTAACGGGGTGGGGGGCAGAGCTATGATAAATGTCTTCTAACTGTTTTTGGCGAGAGTAACGGCGGAGCAGCGCACAAGTCCCAGGAAAATATGAAGTGGCATAATCAATAGCGTAAGTCACTTACTTGATAATTTCCTGTCTATGATCTACAGGATGCACTGCAGCAACTCACCAGGCTTACTTCAATAGCGACTTCCCTCCCAGAAAGCGTAGAAATCACCCACAGCGGCCTGGTATAGAGAGCGGAGAGAGCAGAGCGGGGAGAGAGCGCGGGAATTCCCCCAGCGGCCGGGTATAAAGAGAGCGGAGAGAGCAGAGTGGAGAGAAAGCGAAATAAATAATCGAAGAGCGCGTCACAGGACAGCAGGTAGGTGATTGGTTGGTGAGTGTTACCTTTTTAATGCTCTCTAAGCTAGAGAATTGGTTTAAACTAAAGAGCTGGGAAACTATAACCATTACTTTATTAAATCAACAACTTAAGCTAGATAAACTAATTAGTTAATAAATCTAAAAATATCGAGTGATAATAACTTTAACTAATTAAATATATAAAACAAGGTTAGATTGGGATGGCAGGGCAGGTGGTGTGTCGTAACTGCAGCATGTGGGAGTTGGGGAAGACCAGCGAGATCCCGAGCAACCACACCTGCAGTAAGTGTCTGCAGCTCGAGGAACTTCGACTCAGAGTGTTGGGCTGGAGTCCGAACTGTGGACATTGCGATGTATCAGGGAGGGGGAGGGGGATAAGAAATAACAAGGGGCAGAAAACACTGGGGGAGTCGTTTACAGGCATCCTAACAGAAGGTACAGTGTTGGACAGAATATAAATCAGGAAATTAGAGCATCATGTTACAAGGGTAATGCAATAATCATGGGGGACTTTAATCTTCATTTGGATTGGGCAAATCAAATTGGCAAAAGTAGTTTGGAGGACGAGTTCATGGAATGCATCCGAGGCAGTTTTCTACAACCATATGTCGAGGAACCAACTAGGGAACAGGCTATTTTAGATCTAGTATTATGTAATGAGACAGGATTAATTGGTAATCTTATAATAAAGGATCCTCTGGGAAAGAGTGATCATAATATGATAGAATTTCATATTGAATTTGAGAGTGATGTAGTTAAGTCCAAAACCAGGGTCTTAAATTTAAACAAGGCCAATTATGTAGGTGCAGAGGCGAGTTGTCTAAGGTAGATTGGGAAATTAGATTAAAAGATATGATGGTAGATAAGCAATGGCGAACATTTAAAGAAATAATTCATAATTCCCAACGAATATGCATACCCTTGAGGAATAAAAACTCCACGGGAAAGGTGATCCAACTGTGGCTAACTAGAGAAGTTAAGGATAGTATTTGATGAAACGAGGTTTACAAAATTGCCAAAAAGAGTAGTAAGTCTGAGGACTGGGAGGGTTTTAGAAATCAGCAAAGGATAATTAAGAATTTGATAAAGAGGGGAAAAAATTGAATATGAAAGTAAATTAGCAAGAAATATAAAAACAGATTGTAAGAGCTTCTACAAGTATATAAAAAGGAAGAGATTAGCGAAAGTAAACGTGGGTTCCTTAGAGGCAGAGACAGGAGAAATTATACCGGGGAATAAGGAAATGGCAGAGACGTTAAACAAATATTTTGTATCTGTCTTCACAGTAGAAGCACAAAAAACATACTGGAAATAGTGAGGAATCAAGGATCCAATGAGAGTGAGGAACTTAAGTAATTAAGATAAGTAAAGAAAAAGTACGGAAGAAATTAATGGGACTAAAAGCTGACCAATTCCCTGGACCTGATGGCCTACTTCCTAGGGTTTTAAAAGAGGTGGCTGCAGAGATAGTGGATGCACTGGTTTTGATCTTCCAGAATTCCCTGGATTCTAGGCAGTCCCCATGGATTGGAAGGTAGCAAATGTAACCCCTCTATTCAAGAAAGGAGGGAGAGAGAAAACAGGGAACTACAGATCAGTTAGCCTGACATCAGTTGTCAGGAAAATGAAAGAATCTATTATTAAGGATGTAGTAACAGGGCACTTAGAAAATCATAATATGATTAGGCAGAGTCAACATGGTTTTATGAAAGGAAAATCATGTTTGAGAAATCTATTCGAGTTTTTTTTGAGGGTGTAACTATCAGGGTAGATAAAGGGAACCAGTGGATGTAGTATATTTGGATTTTCAAAAGGCATTCGATAAGGTGCCACACTAGAGGTTGTTACACAAGATTAGGACTCATGGGATTGGGGGTAATATATTAGTATAGATTGAGGATTGGTTAATGAACAGAAAACAGAGAGTAGGAATAAACGGGTCATTTTTGGGTTGGCAGGTTGTAACTAGTGGGGTGCCGCAGGGATCAGTGCTTGGGCCTCAGCTATTTACAATCTATATTAATGACTTAGATGAAGGGATCGAGTGTAATGTTTCCAAGTTTGCTGACGATACAAAGCTAGATGGGAAAGTAAGCTGTGAGGAGGACGCAAAGAGTCTGCAAAGGGAAAGTGAGTGGGCAAGAAGGTGGCAGATGGAGTATAATGTGGGGAAATGTAAGGTTATTCACTTTGGTAGGAAAAAATAGAAAAACAAAATTTTTTAAATGGTGAGAATTTATTAAATGTTGGTGCTCAGAGGGATTTGGATGTCCTTGTACACAAAACACAGAAAGTTAGCATGCAGGTACAGCAAGCAATTAGGAAAGCAAATGGTATGTTGGCCTTTATTGCAAGGGGATTGGAGTACAAGGGTAAGGAAGTCTTCCTGCAATTGTACAAGGTTTGTTAAGAGCACATCTGGAGTACTGTGTACAGTTTTGGTCTCCTTATCCAAGGAAGGATGTACTTGCCTTAGAGGCGTTGCAGCGAAGGTTCACTAGATTGATTCCTTTGATGAGAGGGTCATCCTATGAGGAAAGATTGAGTAGAATGGGCTGAGAATTTAGAAGAATGAGTGGTGATCTTATTGAAACATTTAAGATTCTAAGAGGGCTTGTCAGGGTAGATGCTGAGAGGATCTTTCCCCTGGCTGGAGACTGTAGAACTAGGCGACATTGTCTCAGGATAAGGGGTCGGCCATTTAAGACTGAGATGAGGATGAATTTCTTCACTCAGAGGGTTATGAATATTTGGAATTCTCTACCCCAGAGGGCTGTGGATGCTCGGTTGTTGAATATATTTAAGACCGAGATCGATGGATTTTTGGACTCTAAGGGAATCAAGGGATATGGACGGGAAAGTGGAGTTGAGGTCGAAGATCAGCCATGATCTTATTGAATGGCAGAGGGGCCATTCAATAAGATCATGCTCCTATTTCTTATGTTCTTATGTATGACCTCCACCAACAAGAAGATAATGATCAGCAATGTGGTGGGAACACCATCGCCTCTAAGTTACCCTTCAATTCACATCCTGAATTGGATATCTACTGCCATTCCTTCATCATTGCTGGGTCAATATCCTGGAAATCCCTTGCCAACACCATTGTGGCAGCACCATCAGCACAAGTACTGAAGCAGTTCAAGGAGAAGGCCTATCACTACCTTCTCTGGGAAACTAGGGATGTGCAATAAATACTGCTGTGCCAGCATCGGGCAGATCCCGAGGACAATTAAAAAGATTGAAACATAATCATTGGTACCTGATTACCTAATACCATGTAAAGACATATAGTCAATGTAAATTATTTGTGCATAATAAATTACTACTTATAGAAACTTGAACAGACCATATTTAGTACTCGGGAATTTCCCATGGAGCTGCACTTGGACAGAGAATGAGGTCAGGGTGTACGGACGGTGGGGCCAGGTGTGGGAAATATGTTTCTGAGTGAAGGGCGCAAATGCCAACCATCCATGTTTGGCATTTGGTGGACGGAGGGCCTTAAAACTCAATGCAAAGCTGGGTATGTGTGCTTTGTGCAGCTGCACCATGAGTTCCTTTTGCTCAACTTTGGTGGCATTTCACACAGCTTCCGCACTCATTGGGACAGGAGGAGTTGGGACTCATAATGAAAAGGGAAAGGGGTCACACAAAACCAAGTTGATCAATTTTAAAACAGGTAAGTGATATTACTAATTTTAACCCGAAGGAAGTATGACGATAAATAAGAGAATTCAGAAATCATGTCTGCTCATGTGTTGATGGTCTGAAGAAAGAGTATGCATCAGTTCGTAGCCAAATGAAGACCAACTATCAAAGTTTTAAGCTTCCTGCCTTTCATCAGCAGCAGCTTGTGCGGTGAAATGCCAAATAAATGCCACATAATGATATCTAATTGCAGTCAGGAGGCAGTAGGAGGTAAATAATAAGCTGTGAAGAAACTGAATTGCTTGAAATAACTGAATATAATTATGTAGTGCAATCCTTGATGTTTTCATTTTCAGAACCCTTTGTTGTAATGTTGACTGCACATATTCTACAGTGAGACGATTTTAAAAAGTCACGTTGAAATTCTTTTGATTTTTTGATTAGAATGAACACACAGGATGTAAGATCCCTGCTGGGATGTAAACAACTTGGGCATTCCATAAAGCTGCGATTGCCATGGAAATTTATTTTAACATTACATTTCTAATCTTCAAATCAGGCTATCTGCTATACAGCTAGTGACAAAACTATTCTGCCAAATATACTTGTTTGAATTTATGAATGTGCATCTCTAACTTGTTATCAGGGTCTGGTGGTAATGGTGTGGTTAGAATACATTGGACTGGGATTTAACAAGTCTTTAATTATCATTTCATTAACATTCATTCAAATGACTATAACAAAGAAAAACAAATGCATCATGTGTTTAATTTAGCATTTTTCTGATACCTGGACTCAGTTATGTTTTAATTCAATTTGCTGTTTATAAAATGGTCACAACACATGTTCTATACTGTCAATGTATTTGCAAAATTAACATACAGAGTAGACTTCAAATTGCTGGAAAATGTGCCATTGTCAAAAATTGAAATTTCTTGGGGGAGGGAAGAGGACACCCGATGGATAATAAGTCTTGTGCTTCCAGAAATTTCTATATCCACCACTTGTACAAAACATGCTTTTATCTTTTGGTCAGCTGAGTGTCTGACATGTGGAAACCCTCGGTGTGTTTTAATAGTCTCCAGTTCAAGCCACTGAGAAATCTATATGCACCAGCAGGGTTTCTGTTTGCCCAATATGGATGCACACTCTCTCTGTAAGTACACATCCTACTTAACTAAGTTGAGAGACAATACATGCAGATTCACTTTAAGATAACATTCGGAGGAGAATCATCTCAAAATGTCTGTGAAGAGACTGCACAAAACAGGGCAAATATTGTGAGGCTCAACTCCTGCACGGAGCCTCACTCGACAAGAACTCAGATCAGACGTGGCGGTCTGTGCGTCCGATTCCCCATTCCACACTCATATTGAATGAAACTCATACCTGAACATGTTTTACATTTGAATCAAAATGTCTGATACTGTTTCATCATAACAGAACATTTACATTCCCAGCTGAAGTCTGTGCGAGGCACAGGTGCTAATGAGAAGCAATAAAGAGTGGTTGTAAGTACAATCACATAACACACACAGATGAATGTTAAATCCCAGCCTATGAACAAAATGGTCCCCAGAGACACATTGTAACTTCCTGTATGTCATGACAGGAGTTCTCACATTAATGGTGTGTGTACAGAAATAGCAATGCAACAGGAAACTGCCAGAGGTTCATTGTGGCAGATGTGACAATTTGGAAAAAGGATGAATGAAAACTTCCTTAATAGCAGCTGTAATATGTTGCTGGCCCAAATCAAACAGTTTTATACACAAGCCCTAATTTTGTGAGACTGGCAAGATCTGTACTGGGAATGGGCTAGTTGCCTGGCCCATAGCACACTGAGATGGCTGTGCACAATTGTGCAGGCTTAGCTTATTGGAATAATTAGTATAAACTCTTGCACTAGCGGCTACCCTTACATGGATATGCAAAATCTGGCCAGCAGCTCAGATTTAAAGGTAAGTAGCAGCATGAAGGGGCAAATATTGTTTGAATCTTTATAAATCTTTCAAACAAATTTTAAATATTTGTCAGCATGGCTCAGTGGCACTGGGTTCAGACTCCATTCCAGGACCTGACACTTCAGTGCAGCATTGAGGATGAGCCATAGGGGGGAACTTTAACTCCCCACGCCCGTCGGGAAGGGGGCGGGGGTGGGGGTAAATTCTTGAAAATCTGAAACCCGACCCCAGCCCGCCGCAAACGCGCTTACTTCCGGCTTAACCGGGGCTGATTGGGGAAAGATGAGTAACCTGCTCTCGAGAGGCAGGTCAGTAATTTAAATATGTTAATAAGGCTGTGTGCCTCAGATTTTAGCAGGCTTTTATATTTAATGGCTGTGGGCCAGGTTTCCCAGGACTCGGAAAACCCGGCAGCTGAAGGGAGTCGCAAACTGCTGGATCCAGCAGGTAAGTGCTTTTTATAGCATTACTTGTGGGTCCGGAGGAACAGGAGTACTTTCCCCCACCCCCGGCCCCCCAAGCTAACCTCCCGCGATTGGCCTCCCTCCTCACAATCTGATGCCCCCCCGCCGCGATCTCTTCTCCCTCCCCCCTCCCCCCCAACTCAGCAATCTCTCCCTCCCTCCTCTCTGGTCCCCAGCTGCGGCCTTCTGGCACAGGCCTTCCCACCCGACAGCCAGCCAGCCTCTCAATTTGGCTGGCGGCTGGCCGGGAAACAGAGAAAAAATATTCAAATGAGGTCCTACCGTTAAATTCGGCAGGACCTTCGCGTTCCCCACATTTCTGGGTTTTCCGGCCGCTACAACTCCTCCCCACCTGCCCATGAATATCGGGGCCATAGTATCTAAGATGTCATCTTTTAGATGAGATACTAAACTGTCAACCTCTTCTGGTGAACATAAAAAAAACCATGGCACTTTTTTGAAAAAGAACAGGGACTTTTCCTCATGTTCTGTTTAACATTCGTCCTTCAACCAACACTACCAGAACAGATTAACCCTTATTACGGTTTGTGATACCTTGCTGATCGGTTGTCATGTTTACCTAAATAACATCAGTGACTACACTTCTAAATGTATCCATTGTCTGAGAAATGCTTTGGAACATCCTGAGGACAGGAAAGGCATTTTCTTCCCAGGAAAAAATGAAGGGCAAGAAAATCCAATATAGAGGCACAAAATGGAGTCTATGGGCAAGGGACATAGCAGGACAACACTCAATGACCTGTACAATACATGGATCCATACACTATGCCTTGTACTCTTGGGAATCCTAGCAACTAAGAAACATTTTGTGCCCTGTTGAACTGATGCCTCCTTTCCACAGCTAAAACAATAACAGCCCTTGCAAACAAGGCCACTGTCACCTACTTGATGTATCTGTGGACAGTCAAGTGATTGATTTGGCATATGTCACTGGTGGTGGCTTGGAAGGATTCAGTGGTGTAAAAGTTTAATGCACGCCCATGGGACAAGCTGTCCCTGTGGTACAAGTTAACGCCATATAATTGTGTAATTATATAATTATAGCAATGTACAGTCCCTCCATGAAGCAGAGGCACCAAGGACAGGTCTCCGCAGACATTCAGACACGCCCAGGAAGGAGATGCCAAAACTGGAGGCTGTTGTGTGGCAAAATGTTGGAAGTGGTGGTTGTAGAGAATTATGTTGTGTTGTGAATTCCTGGGAAACATGGCTAAATCCAATTGGAAATAAATGTACCATTCAAGAGCACAGTTAGTTCAGAAAAGACAGTGAACAAAAAAGGAAGTGGTGTAGCCAGACAGATAAATTAAGTTCATCCTATCAGAGGGAGAAAGCTACAAGAGGAATTGCTCTGGCTAGACATTTCAAATGAGAAAAAATTCAAGCTATTACTAGGGGTATACTACAGATCATCAAATTGGCAAAAGGAAGACATTTTGCTCTACAAAGAGATTAAAAAAAGGGTATGCGAGCACAGGAAGATTATTTTAATGAGAGATTTCAACCAACCAAATAGAAACTGGGAAAACCCAAGCAGCGCAGAGCCAGAGTTGCTAAACAGATAGGGATAGAGTTTCTGCTTGTTTTGCACCCAGATTCCAGCGCAATCGGCTGAACCAGCGCAAAAGATCAGAGAATTTTAAACGTAAGTGAGTTACGCCCAAAAACACACATTCATGTTTTCCGTGATCTTTTACGCTGATCCAGGATTCAGTTCGCCCAAATCAGGCCTCGCCCACAAAACTGGCCACGCCCCCCGGTCGAAATTGTGAGTTTCCACTGATTGTGCTGGTTCAGGAAGGCTCTTCAAATTGCACTCATTTTCTTAGGCGCACAGGCACTAGTAGGCACATTTTAAAAGTTTTTTCATATCAAAAAATATTTAATTTACGAAGAAACTGACTAGTGTACACCAATTAAACTATTAAATGGTTCAGTATAGTTTTTTTAAGTCATTTTCAGTGATTTTAAAATCAGGTCACTCACAGGTGGAGGACTAGACACTCTTATTAAAAATGCTTATTTTTGCTGATAATCCCATTTTTAGCTGCATTAATAAAACTGGACCAGGTTACCACTCTTACATACATCAAGGAATACTTTTTAACGGAAATGAAAAAAAGAAACAATTACGTTCTATTACGCTGCCCGATTGTGCGGGTTCATGGAAGATTTTACGTTTATGATGCTGCAAATGAATTTTTGAAGAAACTTGAAATTGAGTGGTTAGGTTACGGTTCAAGTGCATTTTCGGTGCAATTTACTGATTGCGTCCAAAGCGGAAACTCTACCCCGTCGTGCCTTTAACGTAAAAAAAAAATCCCAAGGCGCTTAACAGGGGTGTAATCAGAAAAATAATGTAATGTATGATTGCTTTATGACTCAGTGCATCAAGGAAGCCACAAGCAGCAGTGCTCATTTTGACGTGGTATTTGTTAAATGACTCTGCCAATACACAGGAAGTGGGGGTGGCGAGTACACAATGATCAAGTTTAACAGAATCGGGAATTCAGATATACCAAAGACCAGGAGCCAGGTATATAACTTTAAAAGGGCTAAATTCAAATAAATGAGCGAACAACTAACCCAAATCAATTGGAAGAGGATGTTCGATAACACTTCAATAGGGATGTGTGGAATGCCTTTAAAGGAATGATGTTGAGCATGCAGGATAAACGTCATTGGAGCGCCTCCTGCACTGTATGCAGGTGGGCGATATGTTGGTGGTGCAGGTGACCCCCTCTGCCACCTCGAGCCAGGCCTTCTTGGTGGCAGAGGCAGGCCGCTTCCTCCCGCCCGCCGGGTGGAAGATCTCTGTCCTCCCCCTCCTCCTCACCCCATCTGATGATACCTGGGGTGAGGCATCATTAAACTGGGAGCAGCCTTCCCCCTGGGCTGCTCCATGCTGTAATTTGTTCCATTGGTTGCAGCATCTGTCAGTGGAGGACTGCCCCTTTAAGTAGAGAGCCTCCAGCTGACAGATCGTACTGCGCATGCGCAGCCCGCCCGACGCGCAGACCAGCAGCGCGGAGCCCGGAGGAGCAGGTAAGTGATTCCAATTAGTGCATTGCCTGCTACGATCGCGCGGGCAACCCACTAATTTCACCGGGCGCGGAGGCCACGCACCCGAAACCCAACCCGCCGGAAACCCGCAGGCCTGCTAAAATCAGGCCCATTGTCTTCGGACCCCGCCACAAACTCCGTTCCCTAGCCACCATTTCTATGCCCTCCCTGGCCACTGTCTGAGCCTAAACCAGACCGTCCGCAACCATGGCATCCTATTTGACCCTGAGATAAGCTTCCGACCCCATATCTGTTCCATCACCAAAACCGCCTATTTCCACCTCCATAACGTCACCTGACTCCGCCCCTGCCTCAACTCATTTGCTTCTGAAACCCTCATCCATGCCTTTGTTACCTCTACACTTGGCCTCCCACCTTGAAACCTTCGTAAACTTGAGCGCATCCAAAACTCTGCTGCCTGTACCCTAACTCGCACCAAGTCCCATACACCCATCACGAATGTGCTCAGTGACCTGTGTTGGCTCCCGGTCCGGCAATGTCTCAATTTTAATATTCTCATCCTTGTTTTCAAATCCCTCCATGGCCTTGCCGCTCCCTATCTCTCAACCTCCTCCAGCCCTATAACCCGCAGAGATCTCTGCGCTCCTCCAATTCTAGCTTCTTGCGGATCCCCGATTTTAATCGCTCCACCATTGGCGGCCATGCCTTCAACTGCCTAGGCCCTATGCTCTGGAATTCCCTCCCCAAACCTCTCCTCCTCTAAGACGCTCCTTAAAATCTACCTCGTTGACCAAGCTTTTGGTGACCTGTCCCAAAATCTCCTTATGCGGCTCATTGTCAAATTTTGCTTGATAACGGTCCCGTGAAGTGCCTTGGGACGTTTTACTATGTTAAAGGCACTATATAAATGCAAGTTGTTGTTGTTGTTGGAAGTAGGGTGGTTATTAATGCAGCAATAATAATGTAGATAAAACAATATAAAATACAAAGGAAAACTTGACAACCAGAATTTTTAAAGCGACGATCATTTTTAAGAAGCCTACTTCCACAGGCCAGTCTATTCACACGCTACTGCACTTGTTTCAAATGGGAAAGCATCATTGCTCGCAAGGACGCAGCAAAAAAGCCACAATATCCAAAGGAGCTATTTAAATAAAGTGCGGTGCTTTATTGAGGCTGGCGATGGCCACCAGTGCAGTTTCAAAAAAAACGTATGTCCTTTGTTTTTGTCACAAAATGCATCCACTGCCTGGGAGCCTTATCAAATTGGCTCCAGCCTCATCATGGGCCATTCTGTTTCCTGGAACATTTTCAAATGTTGTCCGTTTAATAGATTAATGGGATTAATTGTCCTTATACTGTAGCTTCACTGTGACATCAAAATCTGATTCTTCCTGTCAAAAGAACATAATCTCCAGGGTGAGTGAATCTCCCCTGGAATTTTCAAATGACTCCACCTTTCCCCAGAGGTCAATGGGAAAAGGCTAGATACATCTACAAAATAAAATTCTGGAAGTTTCTAATCCTAAGCGTTATAAAGTACTGTAAGAATATTTGGAACCACAGCACACCTCAGTTCAGTTAATCCCAGTTCGATGAATATGCGATGAGTGAATATTTCCCTAATGGACACTATCTCCATGAAAAAGTATTTAATACATTTTTTTAGTGGACAGAGAAGAACTGGAAGAGTTGTACATCACTGTCATATTTCAATGTGAATTTCAGAAGTGGATAGGCCATGTAAATGAATACAGCCATATGGCAAACAGATTATTCTTTTAAAACAAGCTCATTGAATTCTGTGAATCAGTTAAAAAAAATCAACCGGTTAGTTCTTATTTTAATTTTCAGATTTAAAATTGCTACCATTTTCCTTTCAATGCGAAATAGCCTCTATAAAATATATTGTTAGCTCTACTCTGCATTTGGGCTTGATCAATGCTGACACTGAGTGCCTAAAGTGAAAAAGTGTTCCATTCTTTAGCAATTCTCATCTCATTTAGTAGATTTCCTTCACTTGAGACAATGAGCTTGTAACCTGCTCTTGACTTTGTGAATTACTGGGAGGTAACCTAGGAAACTCCGCTATGAGCTTTTCATTGCATCCCTGTGTCAGGCTGTCCTCCCTTTTTATAATTAAATGATTAGTTGAAGAAAAAGATAATAGATGAGAAAAGCAGTTAAAATTCTCAAACTCCACAGTTCTGGACCTTAATTTGTGTGATCTTTTGAAGAAGAAAAATTGGAAAGAAACTAAGAACAGCAAGTACAGCTCAGTGAGTCAGCATAGCGGTTGTCATCAGTGGTAATGTCAGCATCATACCCACCAACTCCTTAAGGTACTCTTATTTAAATGTAATATTTCTCAGTATTACTATAACTTTCATTTAGATGTCACCTGGATGTGCGGTGTGTGTTTGGGGGGGCGGGGGGGGTGTTGTTGAAATGAGTGGGGAACTGAGCACTACTTCCACAGGAAGGGAGATGGTCAATATGATCTCCTGGACTAGTTTCCATAGCCTGAGAGGGTCGGAGATGAATTTTCCAGAGTTTTATTTCCCTTATTGGCCCTGGGTTTTTTTCTGTTTTTTTTCTCCCAGGAGATTACACGGCTGCGGGTGGGGGAGGGGGAGTAGGAAGTGTCTAGTCATGATTCTCCAGCCATCCTGGGTATGGGGCAGGCTTGATGGAACAGCTGGTCTTTTCCTGCCCAACATTTACTATGTCCATATGAGGAAAATTACAGATTGAATCCATAAAGCAGCTCTCACATACCCCCTCACAGTTAGCAAAGTCCTGTGAGGAGATTGTCTGCTTGCCCTTTCAGGCAAGAATATTGCACAATTCCCGAGTGTGCAAGTGCGGAGTGTGTACATGTATGTGCAGGGGGGGGGTGGGGTGGTGTAAAGGGGAAAAATAAATCGAAATGGGAAAATTAAAGATATGGGCCTGAAATTCCTGAGGGCCTGTTCCATCTTTGGAACTGCGACAAAGCTGGACTTAAGGCTGCCAGTTTTCCCCGGCCTTCACCGTGTCCTGAATCCCGGCACAGGGTCATTTGCACCCACATCATTTGCAGTGCTCCCTGAGCATCAGCTCCAGGGGGTCCAAGACTATCGGAACAGCACCTTGTTGCTCTGCTGTGGGCCGACCATTCCAGCCAAAGACAGGTGGAATTTTCAAAAAAAAAGAAAATTAGGTTTTGAACTTGCTGGAATTGATTGCCGTTACGAAACTGGCAATAGGGGTCTCCCTTCAGCCATGATGTTACTGGTCCACCTGCATCTTTCAGGTGTATTTTTCTTGGGAATCAAGTAAGGCAGAACTGGCTGGATTTCTGATAAGTGATGAACGCCATACTGCCAGTCCTGTCTCCTCTTCTGATGTCAGGGCTGAAGGTGGGTGCGAGCACATTCCCCCACCCACCTTCCACCAACCCCCCTCACCCCCAACACCCCAGTTAGAATTTCTCATTGTGGGAAGACAGGTGTGGAACTCCCCCAGGCCCAGAAATTTCAGGGCATATGTTTATCCATAGAAAGCAGCAAAAAGTAGAGAGTATTTTTGTTAAGCAAACAGAAACAGAATATTCCAAACCACCTTCCAAACCCTTTTTATTCACTCTTGGTAGGTTTCTTAGTGATTCATTTTAATGAAGTTTTCAAAAGAAAAGTCAGTATTGAAAACCAGATAATTGGTTTGGAGTATTGAATCACTTCAAAAATTCATGCTCATCTTCTACCTACATACAGCAATTGCACTTCAAAAGAAATTAATTGAATGTGAAGTGCTTCGGGACCACTTGAGAACATGATATGGTGCTATTTAAAAACAAGTCCCTCTTCTTCGACCATATAATTCAATTCTATTTGCATTCATAACATCATATACCTCCTTAACTCTTCTACCGATTTCGGCTCAATGACCAATTCTTCCCTCTCCCCCCATCTTGTGAAATGCCTTGGGGTATTTTGCTCTGTTAAAGGTGACACAAATATAAGTTATTGTCATCGTATTTCTTTTTTTAAAAAGCAGCTTTATTAAGAGGGATCACCTGGACCCAAACAATGGCTATATTGTGCACTGTCTTTCACAAAAACTTAGTTGCATCCAAACAGGTGAAAGACAACATGACAATTGAGAATTTAATATACCCTTTAATATATTTTTGTAATTTTTTTCTCCATGTGTATCTCTGTATATGTGTACAGGACAGGGCCAAAACTGAGATTGGGAATCAAAAGGAATTTTGACTGGATATCTAAAGGCATTTATTTTACTTTCACAAAATAGGATTAATTTATGCTTTTGCAATAGTGTGCATTCCAGGATTGAAAATCAAAAGGCTGAAGAGAAAAGAATTCTTGTCATTTTCTTTTGGGAGAGGGGAGGGAAGCAGGAAGTGCAGTGAAGTTCGGTTGTCCATTGATTGCTCCAGTCTGATTGCCAGGATACCTGACAGTATCCGTGCAGGACTGTACACTACAAACGACAAATTGCATTAAGTTCAGTTTGAATATTTCAAGTTAATTACTTCATGGATTCTGAAGTTAAAAAACAAACATTTTTCTGCTAAAGTGTAATCATATCTCAAACACAAAGGAAACATCCCCAGGTCCCAAAGACTCACCTGCAGGACAGTTAGGTACAAGTAAATCTTCAATCTCAATCTGGTCATTTTAAAGAGGAGGGGAACCCACAAAATATATTATAAGCTATTTACATGATATTTTCACAACTAGTTTTTGTGTTAAAAAATTTGGTAAAATTTGCCACAAAAAATCAATGTATTAACTAGTTGTAGACTGTCAACATCCAGTGTCAAGGCAAAGTCATAAAAACAGTGGAGATTAATCAGTGCCACAAAATCAGTTGATTACTTTAGTGACACCATGTAAATACAACTATTTTTTAGTGGTACAGCTTTACTATTAACAAAAGCACCAATAACGTGGACCACTGTCCTTCTGCTCATGTTTGTGAGGAACATAGCAACATAGTGACAGGAGTAGGCCATTCAGCCCCTTGAGCCTGTTCCGCCATTCAATGAGATCATGGCTGATCTGTGACCCAACTCCATATACCCACCTTAGCCCCATATCCCTTAATACCTTTGGTTAACAAAAATCTATCAATCTCAGATTTAAAATTAACAATTGAGCTAGCATCAACTGCCGTTTGCGGAAGAGAGTTCCAAACTCCTACCACCCTTTGCGTGTTGAAGTGTTTCCTAACTTCAATCCTGAAAGTCCTAGCTCTAATTTTCAGGCTTTGTCCCCTAGTCCTAGACTCCCCAAACAGCGGAAATAGTTCCTCTCTATCTCCCCTATCAGTTCCACTTAATATCTTGAAAACTTCGATCAAATCACCCCTTAATCTTCTAAATTCCAGGGAATGCAACCCTAGTTTGTGTAATCTCTCATCATAATTTAACCCTCAGAGTCCAGGTATCATTCTAATAAATCCATGCTGCACTCCCTCCAAGGCCAATTTATCCTTCTTAAGGTACGGTGCCCAGAAATGAACATAGTACTCCAGGTGTGGTCTAACCAGGGCTTTGTATAGCTGTAGCAATACTTCTACCCCTTTGTATTCTAGTCCTCTAGATATAATGACCAGCATTCCATTAGCCTTTCTGATTATTTTCTGTACCTGTCCTTAGCATTTTAATGATCGATGTACATGGACCCCTAAATCTCTTTGGACCCTTTGGTGAGGGGAGTCGATGCTTCCCTCAATACGCTAGAAGAACTCTCCGTTTTGGAGAGTAGCCAGGAAATGTCAAAACGTTTAAAAAAACTTATTTCTGTGGTGAGTAATTTTCTGAGCGCACAGTGGCGGCACAGAACTTCATACACTGCCAGTAAAAAGGAGCTTCAAAGGCCTTTTGACGATTACACCAAATTTGAGGAATGTGCCTTGTGAGTTTGCCCAATGTTTCAAAGGCTTCTGCAACAAATCCCAGGAGCTGGTGGTGTTTGGAAAGCCTTTTGTTGTCAATGTTGAAAGTGCTTCAGCAGACATTGAACTGGAACTGATCAAACTCCAATGCAATGATCAGTTGAAAAGCTAGTTTGATGCATTGATCGAGGGTGCCAGCATTCTATCAGCACCTGCCAGAGGAGTTTGTAGAATTAACCTGCACTAGTCCTGCTTTTGCTCAAGACTCATGGATGAAAGCATGTGATGAGTGCTACCTGTGTGATATAGGGACGTGGATGCTTCTTGTGTTCAGGAAGTCTCTTCAAGTGCTTATGCTCAAGCTCAAGGTTTTGGAGGCTGAAAGATTCCTGGAATTCACAAACTAGGATGTGGTCACCCGGCAAGCAGTGAGTTAGTGAGAAAGCGAAACAGACGACCATCCATCAGGGTAGAGCAAGAAGGCAATGCAGGGATCACCAAGGAGTTTCAAATTGACAAACAAGCTTTTGGTACACGATATCGGAGACAGTGACCACAACTTGGAGGAGGGCACTCATGCACAAAACCATGATACCATGGAACACGTAGTTGCCAGGATGATATTAGGATGAGAAACAAAAACAGAAAATGCTAGAGAAGCTCAGCAAGTCAGGCAGCAGGGCTGTTTTTATTTCAGATTTCCAGCATCCGCAGTATTTTGCTTTTGATTTAGGATGAGAAACTATAGTTATGAAGAGAGACTTGAAATAGTGGGACTATTTCCACTGTAGCAGAGAAGGCTAAGCAGAGATTTAATAGAGATTTTCAAAATTAAGGGTTTTAACAGGATGAATAGGAAAAGACTATTTCCTCGGGTTGTAGAGTCAGTGATAAAGAGTCATCAATTTAAATTTGTCACTAAGAGGATGAGGAGAGAGGTTAGAAAACATCTCTTAATCAGAGAGTTGATAAGCACGGAATGCTTTGCCAGAAGCACAGGCCACTGTATCTTTTAAGGGAAGAATAGATAAACATCTATTCTCCAAAAAGCACATACAATGCACTAGTTGTGGCATATGGATCTGGCTCCTTGCTGCAAAGATTGGACACCCATGCTATACCTGACCCTATAGTGTGCTTGATACTGACAAGGTGGGGAATTTCAGGAACAAGCACGCCTCACCACGACAAGCACAATGTCCACAAAATAAAATCCATGTACATTACTCATAGGTTGTTCTAGCTATCCACCACTGACAGATAGTTGCACACAAAAAACGCATGATTTTAGAAAATCACAGATGAATAATGTAGAAGATGGAAGCTCTTCCCTTTAAAAGAATAGTTCAAACACTTTTCCTGCAACCCAAATCTTACAAAGTAACAAACTGAATCTCTTCCTAGATCCAGAACTGATGTGTGCATGGGCACAGGTACTGAGAAGTGAGAGGAGTATGTCCCCTCCACATTTCTTTAGCATGGGTTATGTCTACTTTGATTTCACCTCTCCAAATCCCAGAATTGCATCTGGCATCTCCCAACACTTTATACTTGGTTGTACCTCTCTATAATTTAAGTAGGAAGGGTCCTTTAGTTATTGAAAAAGTAGTGCGAGACCGCCTGATACCTCAATAGTAGTGTGCTGGGCCTCTTTCCAGAGATTGCTTTGTTTTTCCTATTTAACTAATCTTAATGGGCAAAGTTACTCAGCTGGGCTGCCAGATAATCAAAACTCTTGAGAGGGGTGGAGAATTGGCAGATGAGCCCCGGCCCACAGAAGCCCACTTCCTGTTAACCAGATTTTCCTGCCCTCCCAAATGAAGGATGTATGGCAACAGGAAACAGCAGAGACATAAAGAGGAAACCCAGAGGTTTATAGAAATTAAAAATTACTGTTACTGTCATTTTCAAACCCATAAATTCAATCATTGATTAATTAAATGTTTCCAAGTTGCAAGTTTGAGCATTGAGAATTACCTATTTCAGAAACTTCAGGCTTTAAAGGTTGTTTTTGGCTGGTATACTGTTTGTTGTTTATTATGCTTAAAGCATTCACCCACCACTATTACAAGCAATCCATAGGTTGCTAAACGGTGCTTGTATAATTTAAGATCAACAGCTGTATACACTTAAATTCAGCACAGTAACTCAAGAAGTATAAGCACAAATTCTGTCATCCGAAATACCGTGAGAACACCATTAATTAAAATTGAATGCTTTCAATTTACAGAAACTGAACAGGGAAGACTTGTGCCAGGTAAGAATGTGCAAAACGACACAGAATTCTACAATAACTCATATGTACTGATTCCAGGACCAATCCCACCCCATAGAAGCCCACTTCCAGTCAACCAATCAGAGGGATCCACACTGTTATTCTGAAGATCACTCATATCAAAGTACATTCAAGCGCAGTTTTAATGGGATTTTATTACCAAACAATGATTAGGTAGGTTGTCAGTAATACTGTGATTAGACACAGACACCATTTCCTGGCAATTGTGCAATTCTAGTTGAAATTCATAAACATTTACTTATATGAATGGAGTTTGACATTTGTGTTTATTATTCTAAACAGGTCATAGTGTTTTCAACTTCAGAAACTCAGCACTGATGGTGTTCACCCTGCAGGTGCACTGTGAACAGTGGAAATCTCAAGGTCTTGGGGAAAAAAAATGACAGGAACAAGCAACCGGAGAATGCGTAATCATCTGAGCTTTAACTTTACCTACCAAAGCAAATATGCTTTCTTACTGAGGCATTTCTCCACGTCTCCCTGATCACAAATTAATTTTTTTTAATATTCATTCATGGGATGTGGGCGTCGCTGGCGAGGCTGGCATTTATTGCCCATCCTTAATTGCCCTTGAGAAGGTGGTGGTGAGCTGCCTTCTTGAACCGCTGCAGTCCGTGTGGTGAAGGATCTCCCACAGTGCTGTTAGGAAGGGAGTTCCAGGATTTTGACCCAGCGACGATGAAGGAACGCCGATATATTTCCAAGTCGGGATGGTGTGTGACTTGGAGGGGAACGTGCAGGTGGTGTTGTTCCCATGTGCCTGCTGCTCTTGTCCTTCTAGGTGGTAGAGGTCGCGGGTTTGGGAGGTGCTGTCGAAGAAGCCTTGGCGAGTTGCTGAGTGCATCCTGTGGATGGTACACACCGCAGCCACTGTGCGCCGGTGGTGAAGGGGGTGAATGTTTAGGGTGGTGGATGGGGTGCCAATCAAGCGGGCTGCTTTGTCCTGGATGGTGTCGAGCTTCTTGAGTGTTGTTGGAGCTGCACTCATCCAGGCAAGTGGAGAGTATTCCATCACACTCCTGACTTGTGCCTTGTAGATGGTGGAAAGGCTTTGGGGAGTCAGGAGGTGAGTCACTCACCGCAGAATACCCAGCCTCTGACCTGCTCTTGTAGCCACAGTATTTATATGGCTGGTCCAGTTAAGTTTCTGGTCAATGGTGACCCCCAGGATGTTGATAGGGGATTTGGTGATGGTAATGCCGTTGAATGTCAAGGGGAAGTGGTTAGACTCTCTCCTGTTGGAGATGGTCATTGCCTGGCACGTGTCTGGTGCGAATGTTACTTGCCACATATCAGCCCAAGCCTGGATGTTGTCCAGGTCTTGCTGCATGCAGGCTCGGACTACTTCATTATTTGAGGGGTTGGGAATGGAACTGAACACTGTGCAGTCATCAGCGAACATTCCCATTTCTGACCTTATGATGGAGGGAAGGTCATTGATGAAGCAGCTGAAGATGGTTGGGCCTGGGACACTGCCCTGAGGAACTCCTGCAGCAATGTCCTGGGGCTGAGATGATTGGCCTCCAACAACCACTACCATCTTCCTTTGTGCTAGGTATGACTCCATCCACTGGAGAGTTTTCCCCCTGATTCCCATTACAGGTGCATCATTTTTTTTATTACTAATTCTCAGGTTGTGGGCATCGCTGGCGAGGTTGGCATTTATTACAGATCCCTAGTTACCCTGAGAAGGTGATGGCGGGTCTTCTTCTTGAATCGCTACAATCTATAGAGGGAGAGAGTAATTGGAGGAAGTTGGCTTGTGGGAAGGAATGGCCCTTTCAATTGCAAAGAGATGAAAGAAAAAAGACGTATATTTATATAGCACCTTTCAGGACGTTCCAAAGCGCTTTACAGCCAATGAAGTAATTTTTGAAGTGTAGTCACTGTTGTAATGTAGGAAACGCAGCCAATTTGCGAACTGCAAGTTCCCACAAACTGTTTTTTAGTGATGTTGGTTGAGGGATAAATATTTGCCAGGAATGGGGAGAACGCCCCTGCTCTTCTTCGAAATAGTGCCCTGGGATCTTTTACGTCCATCTGAGAAGGCAGGCTGGACCTCGGTTTAACGTCTCATCCAAAAGACGCCACCTCTGACAGTGCAGCATTCCCTCAGTACTGCACTGAAGTGTCAGCCTAGATTATGTGCTGATATTTCAGGAGTGGGACTTGAACCCACAACCTTCTGACTCAGAGCCAAGAGTGCTACCCAGTGAGCCATAACGGACACCTGTGATTAGAGGAGGGGATTTGTATAGTATCTTTAATATAGAAAAATATCCCAATGGGCATTGATTGGATACTTTTGTTCAGAACAATTGGAGACTTGTGCACTCTGAGCATGTTCAATTTACAGAATTTCCCAGCATGCAATCTACTCATTGAGCATATGCAGTTTGCAGAATTTCCTGGCAGGCATCAATAGGTTTCTGAGTTGATGAAGAAGGCTGTCTACCCTGAACCTCTGAAAGTTTGAGAGTTTTTTGGCTTAAACAGTGCCAAATTTCAAAGTAGAATCTTTATATTTTGTATTCTAAAAGGTTACAACAGCTACCTTTTATTAGTTTGCACTGAGAGCTGAAAAACCATGACTGTTCATATAAGCAGATGGAACATCTGGAAGGACTGTACTATTATTCAATTTGGAAGGGATTATAACAAAGTTCTGAATTAAAAATACCTCACTGGTTCTGCTTAAATACAATAAGTGGTCTTGGAGGATATTTGTTAAAGAAGCAAAACTGAAAGAAGAAATGATTAAACTGAAGTTCGCGGGGCCGTAGATATAAGATAGTCACTAATAAATCTAATAGCGAATTCAGGTGAAACTTCTTTACCCAGAGAGTGGTTAGAATGTGGAACTCGCTACCACAAGGAGTAGTTGAGGTGACTAGCATAGATACATTTGCGGGGAAGCTAGATAAACATGAGGGAGAAAGGAATAGAAGGATATGTTAACAGGGTTAGATGAAGAGGGGTGGGTGGAGGCTTGAGTGGAGCATAAACACCGGCATGGATCTGTTGGGCAGAATGGACTGTTTCTGTGCTGTGCATTCTATGTAAATCTATGTAAAAAACAGATGGACAGAAAAGTTGGACCCCCATTTAACATCCATAGATTTGTTAATGTTCTGTGGTAGGTAAGGAAAACACTTTATTTTCTAGGAACTAATCAAAGAACATTTATTTCACTGTCTCTGGGGAAATCTCCCGCAAACTTTTTCTAATTTTTTTTCTACTGGAGTTGTGTGCTCTTCCCCACCCCTGGCAATAATGCAACCTCTGACTGACATAAGCAATGCCACAGGAGACCTGTTAGTACACATTTATTAAATGTCTGCTGCATAACAATCATAGAGCAGATAGTAATACATCAGACATAACAGTGAGGAAAATCAATTTTAAAAAATAAAGCCACTGAACCTGAGCCTAAAATTTACAAGCAACATTGAACTCTAATTGACCCAAACCATTTTCAGTCAGATACCTAGGGGGTGATTTTAAACCCCAAGAACGGGTGGGTTGGGGGCGGGTGAGAGTTGAAAAGAGTTATTTTTTGGATCGCAACCGCAACCCGGCTTTATTTCCAGGTTTAACGTCGCGCAGAAAAGTACAGGCTTCCCACTGGGAACGCGAAGTCCGAAAAATTTGCGGTTGCAACCCAAAAAAAACTATTTTCAACTCCCACCCGCCCCCAACCCACTCGTTCTTGGGGTTTAAAATCACCCCCCTAGATTCTCACAGCAGGTACATGAACAGTGGCCCTAAACAGATAGCAGCTAAACATCACAACGTGCTCCAGACTTGAACCGTGAGCAAAGCCATTGGAGATCCGTAATCAATGTAGAATAATATGTGTGCCTATGTATGAGTATAATTGTACCCTTATGAGGAACAAAGATATCTAACATTTATAATTAAAAAATCAATCTAGCCTACTGCATCATTAAGAGCTCATGCAATGACATTTTCTGTGACCTACTCCATTATAGAAACCTTGCAGTAAGGCTGGAGGTTGGCCACATATCATAGTGAATTAGCGTGGCCATCTTACCACAGGCAATCTGCCGCAGAAGGTCACTAACCTGACATTGGAGCAATTTTAAAATGTTTAATAAAATAAGGTAACCTACAGGTCAGAGGCTTCAGCACAGCAAGAATCAAAGGTTTATTCTTCACTGTTTGGGAACATCTTGTTTATATTCCTAGCCAAGAGTACTCTGATTTATGATTCAAAATGATTTTGCTGTGGTTTTTTAGTCTTTTGCAGCTTCTATTCAATGGCCTTGGACTTCAGCAGAATGTCACACACTGACCCTCGAGCTGACAATACAATCATTATGACCTTCATTATGTCGAAAATAAAACTGGAACAGTGATTAAGTACTTGGCGTAAAAGGGTTTGAAGTCAGTGCAGCACAGCTGTCCTGCAGTTGCACAAATTTATTGCAACAATGAAAGATTTTCCATTTGTTATTTATCCAAAAACTTACTCATATTTAACAATTCATAGTTCAGAAAGAGTTTTAAAGCACATTTAACATGAATTATAGTCAACAGATGAAATTCTCTATCAAATACTGAAAACAAACCCACCACGGAAATACCTAACCAGAAATTCCTGAAGTTATTAATCTAAAAATAAGTAGAAGATATATAAAAGGGGCTAAATACCAATTACAGAGTATTTAAAAGTGGAATAAACTTTAAAATTCCATCACCAATAATGTATAATCCAATTTATGCCTCTCTTATTATGAATAAGGTAAGAGAATTGTCCCTGCTGAAAAACTTTTGAATCATAGTATTGTTTATTTGTTCCCTCTATGTACACAAAAATGTGTTTGTAAGTGAACTTTTCACAAGAGCGCAAAAGTAGGATTCTGCTTACACATCTTTCTTTAAAAAACCATCATCTAAAAAGCAGCAAAATGGAATTATATAAAATGTCACTAATCCCCATGTAAAAATGTATAAATGCAGATGGTTAATCTAACCAGGAAATGCATACAAGTAGTAGGGAGTTATAATTGCTGCTTGGAGATTAGGTTGAGCTACAACTAGTTAATACATTATACCCCAGTTAGGCAGAATGTTCTCTAACATAGATTCTTACCATGCTACAAAGTGCAGGTGAGTCATTAATGTAACATTCCTGATAAACAGGCCCAGAAACCTAGGAAACATCTGGATGTCTGCACTTCCATGCATTCAAAAGGGACAAAAATAAAGAAAAAAAAAGTTTCAGTAAATAATCCACAAGGACTTCCACTAACTGCCTCAGGCACATGTTTACGCATCTGTGAATCTCCCTTCTGCAGCACAGTGTATTTATAACTGAAACTATTCACAGCAGTATTTGAACACGTTTTCTGAAATCATCACTGGGACCACTGAAATGTTTGTGAAAATTTTCCATTGTTCTCATTTGCTGAAAACACACTAAAGGCAAGCAGCAAACAGGAAGGTTTATCTTATAATTAATGTCAGGGTCCAGTGGGAGTTACACTGATTATCTGTTTTGACGTCATTTTCTTTCTACATTTACGATAAACATTGCCTCTTAGGTCGGGCAAATTGTTGTGCCAATTAAAATAAATTACTTAAATGACTGACAAAAAAAATGAGCTCAACAGCAAACACACAGGTAAGGGGTTAATGTGAACTGTGCAAACTTCAGTAAATGGAATCTTTCCACTTAACTGTCATGTTCTGTCTCTTATTTATTTATGAGAATCGGCTCAGTGTTAACCACTTGATGGTTAGTGCAACAAATAAGCTAACACTTCACATTACTGAATTGGGCACCACTGAACAACAACTGTACTAGGATAATTGAAAAAGCACATTGTTTCCCAAGAAGTATTTTCCTTATCCCAATACACAATAGGTGACTCAATGCCAACAACATCTTGTGTTTACATAGAACCTTTAACAAAGAAACCTTTCCAAGGTGCTTTAAAGAAAAGAAATGGATGCTGAGCAGAAGTAGAAGAGTTAAACAGATGACCAACGTAGGGAGAGAAGTAGCAAGGCAAAAGGGTTTAGGGAGACATTTCCACAGTGTAGCTGTGAGGTGACCGAGGGCCCTGTCACTGATGGTGAGGTAGAAGAAGTGGGAGGGGGCAGAAATGCAGTGGAGGCAAAGAACCAAAAAGCATGGCCTGGGATGTCGGGCTAGAGCAAGTGATAAAACCAGGCTGGGGTGGGGTTATGGAGGGATTTGTAAATGAGGATGACGATTTTGAAATCAATTCGTTGGAGGACAGGGAAACAATGAGGGTTGATGAGGATGGTAGTGATGGACAAGGACGACTTAGTGTGGGACAGGATGCAGATCAAGGACTTGGAGAAGTCAAGTCTGGAGGTAATCAAAATATGGATAAGAGTTTCAGTGTTGGTAAGGGTGAAATAACAGTGCAGGCAGGTGATATTGTGGAGATAGAAGTAAATGATCATGACAGTGGATCGGATACGGAGTTTGAAACAGCTCAGGGTCAAGGAGGACATCTAAATTGTACATCGTCTGGTTCAACGTGAGCCAGCAACCGGAGGGAGATTGGGATCAATAGTACAGGTGTGGATTTTTTAGTGGGAGGAGAATAAGTTGGTTCCCATCAAAAAAACATTCCTGGTGGAAAAAAAGTGGAGGTGGAAGACGACTACCAAGGTGGAGATGAGGGGTTCAAATGCCTGTGGCCCACTATACAAAGCAACGTTATGTAAAACACCTTCTCCAAGAGGGTTCAAATAGTTGCAGACTGCAAATATATATCTACACACAAAAGAAAACATACTGCAGTTGCAATCATTTTGTGATCACATCTTCTGAAAACAAGCTCCACATTTAAAAAGTAACTAATGTAACACAAATGAGGATATTTTTGCTGAGAGGCACTTTAAGCATAAAATAATAAAATCACATAATTTGCATAGCCTTTCATTCTTGTTGCAGCCATCAAACTCCCCATTTCAAGATGTCAGTCTTAGCTCAACGGTAGCACTCTCGCCTCTGAATCAGAATGTTGTGGGTTCAAGTCCACTCCAGAGACCTGAGCATATAATCTAGGCGAGCACTTCAGTGCAGGACTGAGGGAATGCTGCACTATTGAAGGTATGAAACTTTAAACTGAAGCCCCATCTGTCCTCTCAGGTGGATGTTAAAGGCCCCATGGCACTATTCAAAGAACAGCAGGGGAGTTCTCCCAGTGTCCTAGCCAACATTTATTCCTTAACCCACACCTAAAACTGATGATCTGGTCATTTATTTTATAGCTGTTTGTGGTGATCTTGCTGTGCACAAATTGGTTGCCATGTTTCCTACATATAGCAGTGATTACACTTCAAAAGTACTTCATTGGTTGTGAAGCGTTTTGGGACGTCCTGAAGTTGTGAAAGGCACTATATAAATGCAAGTCTTTCTTTTCTCCCGCTTTTCTAGATTTAAATTATGTGATAATAGCCTTAAGCTTTAATATAATGCCCCTATTCAGAACATACAAATACCTGTACAAAATACAAAACACGTTCCTAACATGTCATATTTCTCATAACTCAAGCTGCTCTTGGAGACAGCTTTCACGGTTCAGTCAGCCAGCGCTCTCACTATTGCTGGAAAAAGCTCTCCAGGCAAAAAAAAAGAGAAGTACACTGTTCTCTTGGGCCCGTCACTTTCAGCAATGCCCCTGAATATGCATGTACGGCATTCCTTGCTTCATGAGGCTAATGACGTCAGTGCATGCAGGTCAGCACATAAGGTGGACATTTGCAAACTGTGGGCATGTGATCAGAAGTCACAGGATCAAACCTCGAGGAATACGTCCAACAAGAGTTGGCAACCCTTAGAGTGGGTGATGTGAGAAATCATAGAATGATAGAATGATACAGCACAGAAGGAGGCCATTCAGTCCAACGTGCCTATGCCAGCTCTTTGAAAGAGCTATTCATTTAGTCCCACTCCCCTGCTCTTTCCCCATAGCCCTGCAAATTCTCCCCCTTCAAGTATTTATCAATCAAGTATTTATCCAATTCCCTTTTGAAAGTTACTACTGAATCTGCTTCCACCACCCTTTCAGGCAGTGCATTCCAGATCATAACAACGCGCTGCGTAAAAATGTTTTTCTCATATCGCCTCTGGTTCTGTTGCCAATTAAATAAATCTGTGTCCTTTGGTTACCAACCCTTCTGCCACTGGAAACAGTTTCTCCTTATTTACTCTATCAAAACCGTTCACGATTTTGAACACCTCTCTCAAATCTCCTCTAAACCTTCCCTGCTCTAAGGAGAATAACCCCAGTGGAAAAACCCGAAATGGAAAAAATGCCTCAGTAAGGGATGCCCTTCTGAGCTAGGGGCTGAGGTACTATACTGGGGCAGAGTGGGCTTCACTCTGCAACGAATTATGCCATACCTGACCTGGAATTGCTTGATCTAATATCGGATAAAGGCATCTCTTAGTGCAGCATGAAGCCCAGGCAAGAAGGTCTCAGGTTTGACTCAATCTATTCTAAGCTAACTGATTGGAGCGGCGCAGTAATTGGAGAAGTATGATAAGTCTCCGTGTCCATGGTCAGTGCTCCTAATTGGTATCTTGTGACACATTTTCCACCAGAAAGTGCATTTGTATAGGGATTAGCAGAGAACTGGATTGGGCTCAGCTGCAGTGCCTCTCTGGTTGGATAGCCTGCTGACACTCACCATCAAGTTTCACGCATCAATAATGGGTATTTGGGTGAGGTACCAGAGGAAAACTGGAATCGTTCCCCAGCAAGGAGTCAACACCTTACCATGAGGAGGGTGAAAAAAATGAAAAATTTTGTAGAAAAATAAAAATCACAATGGTTACAAGTTTTATAAATAGTCCCATTGCTCACTCATTGGACACATACAAGCATAAAATAGTTGTCTGAATAAATATTTAAATTTGGCAACAACATCTGTATAAGATTTTATTAAACATTTCAAAGCTAAAATCATCAAGTCTAAGTGACTTTCCCTTTTCAGGCGTTACACATATTTATCAGCCTACGATTGGATGCCCAGAAACATTGGATCTGAGCAGAGGTGAGAACTTCGGCTCGGCAAACTGTCACTTGCTCTGAAGTCTCTTTTGAAAATGTGTACATCATAAATGTGCTTGGAGATCAACAAAAACTGTTAAAACCATTTGACATTGAAGGATAGACATGATAATTATGTCTAAGTATAAAGGATTGAAGAAGCTGCCATCAGGGTCAATCAGTTCCTTAACACTACTGCCAGGGAGCAACTTCAGTACAAATTAAACGTTCAAACTTACACATTATGAGTTTTTAGTTGGCACAATCAATTTCTCTGGAACAAACAACATTACAACACAACCACAGAGTGAAATACGCACACAGCCTTCAATCCCAGGCCCACTCATTTACCAATCTGAACAGCGTTGAGTGAAGGCAGCAGCATTTCCATGCAGGGCGGAAGGGAAAATCTGAAGAGAGTCTTGCCTGACAATCTCTAGTGGCCAGCTATAGAGAGCATGGGCAGCATTCTGGGAGTAGACTGTACATCCACCCTATCAGCAGCAGTGTTATGGAAAGTGGGCATCCTGCAAATGAAGGATAATATACAACAAAGAAAATGGCAGAATAACATCTTTATTTTTTTTAAAAATTGGGAGATTGCTTCTTGTATTTTGCAGTTTGTAACATCAGAATTACACATAGTACTATCCACAACATTAAGATATTTTCTGCAGCTGTTTCATTATTTTCTAAAGACATCCCTTTCTTGTAGTCTAAATTTAATTATCTTTTTGAAAAGTCTCAAAATGCCATAATTCAGTTCCAATGAATTTTTTACATTAATAAATGAACAGTATGTAATGGCAATTTTGCTCAAAGGTGCCTCGAGGATGGATGTTGTGGGAAATGGAAAAAATGTCACAATTGCTCAGAACAGTCAGTGCCCATCTGAAGTTTTCATAAATTGTTCTTTATCCCACCTTGAGTCCCTGCTGCCTGTGTTATTGAAGGATTGGTTCTGCTAGGGCTTCAGAACAATTTGACAAAGCCCATCAATTTCTATGTAAACAACAAAATGTCTGTTTTTAAAGTCCTTCCATTAATATACTATTACATTATTGCAGGAATAAATTCAATTACTGTATACCAATAGGGCAGCTGTAAAGAAGTTTGCTAAGTAGCATTGTTACGTTTTGGGATTTTTGATGATTCTGTAAGAAGGAATTTCAGGTAAATTTATATTAAGATGTGGCTATTAATTTAAATTCAGCTCACAAAAGGGCCAAATCCAAACAACACTCAAGCTATCTGGGAAAGCATAGTCGACCTTGCAGCTAGGACCAGATGAAATGTTGTCAGAATTGTGTTCCTCGCATAAGATTTTTAACCAAGGTAGAGCAGTTCCACTCAGCTGGACAATGGAGGAGGATAATGTGTCGAAGGCTGCAAAGAGGTTGAAAAGGAGGAGGAGGGATAGTGGAACATGGTCACAGTCACAGAGGATGTCATTTGTGACTTTGATTAGGGCTGTTTCAGTGCTGTGGCAGGAGTGGAAACCTGATTGGAGAGATTCAAACATGGAGTTGCTGGAAAGATGGGCACAGATTTGGGAGGTGACAACACATTCAAGGACTTTGGAGAAGATAGGGAGGTTGAAGATAGGATAGTAGTTTGCAAGAACAAAGGGGTTAATGATGGTTTTTTTGGGGAGGGGGAGGGGGTGGTGATGACAGTTAAGAAAAGGAGGGGCGACGATACTTGAGGGCATGGAACCACATAAAGAGAGCACATTTACTGAAGATAAATGTTTTACTGAAAATAGATTATGGTAACAAAAACAACACCTTTCCATATGGACTGAAATCCAAACTGTTCACATGAACATTAGTATGATTGTTATAGCACAGAATGTTTATTTTACATTTGCTGCGGCACAATAGTAGTAATTCGGAAGCTTGTAATGTTCTTTTCTTACAGATCAAGGTTTGGCCTTCCTTTTACAGATGTCAAGTGCAGACACTCTTGGCACGTAGGTTACCCAACCACAGATGTTGTGAGCACTCTTATGGTAAGGTGCCCTGCCGTGATAATGATAGCCTCGTTTGTACTGAGGCAGTTGATTTGAAAGAAATTCCTAATTTGGATGAAGGAATTCAGCGAATCAATTTAGAAATTCTGAATTTATAAAGAATTATTAATGACGCTGGGTTTACTCCCCCTTAATTTCTTGAAGCATTCCATTGATTCTGCTTAATGGTTGTATAGTAGCTCAAATAGCAAAGTGCCTTTTGCACAAAGATCTCAAATCTGAAGCTTGCCTCAATGGATACAACAAACTTGACTGCTCTCACCAGATAAGTGATAGTCAACCTCCTTCCTTCTATGGCTCACATGCTTTGATTAAGCACGAGACAGTTGAGTACACAGAACAGATTTTATTGTACAGCACAGGTGGTACAGCACAGGTGATCAATTTATGAAGTACAAGGGTAGCATCCAGTTTTGCTCTTTCCAGCTACCTACTGTAACTACTGTAACTGTACCCCTTTTTATACACATGTTGTTTACTACAAAAGCAACATACTGTAATATTTTCATAGGTAGACAGACCTTCAGATTACAACTCCTACTACCTCCCTTGTTAGCTGTCTCTGGACCGTATCAAGGACACCAAGTTCAAATCATCCTGCATTCTGGCTATACTATGGACCATAGTTTCTACATTAATCAATCATGGTTGATGTCCGCTTTAGGCAGCACTTCCTAGCATTCCAGTTGACATCTATGTTAACTGTATCCATATGATTTATATCAATTAGTGTTAATTGTACTCAGGTGGCTATTGGGGAAGCAACTGAAGACCAGGCTCTAGTATTCTATCCTTCACCACCTGGCTATCCAATTTATTACAATCTGGAGAGGAATAGAATCCCTTTATTCATGTCCAATGTTTCATCTTTCCTGGTGTTACCAGGCAACCTGCTGGTCCATCAACCAGTTATGGTTATTATAGTGCATTGTGATTATTAACTCTCAACTTTTCAACATGTCCAACAATAAGTTCTGCCAGTTGTGGGTGTGCTACTGGATGAAGCACTGCACAGCAATGGAGTGCTCCAATGGGAGGGGTTGCTGGGCCCTGTGCTTGGGACTCCCGACACTATCACTGGAAGTCCTGGGCCAACTGACCTTTGGATGCATAAATGGGTAAGGAATTGATCAAAGTTCATTCAGATACCATTGATTGAAACATTCACTGATATAAATAGGATTAGTGTATCCACTACTCAGTCAAACATAATTTTTTGAAAAAACTGAATCATGGATGAAATACAAACAAAACATCAGTGAACAAGAATAACAATACAAATAATCCAACTCCAAATATGAAACATGCTTGAGATGACAAGTGAACATCCGAATTCAGTGCTTCAAAGCAATTTGCAACAACAGTTTTGAAGTCTTATGTTTCTTAACTGTGGTATGTAAAAGGTTAACCTAAATATGACTCTGAATGGATACTTAAAGTAGAAACTAATCAATGTACATCCAGTTCTTTATTTGGATATTTCATACCTATCAACTGGGTTAATTTTCATCAACATGTTAACATGTTACAAGAGTAGAATCAACGGCAGGAATCTGGCCAATTTTAGCTTCAGGTGTTAATGGAAATCAATTCAGAAGAAGCTAATAGTATTTTAACCTGCAATACACAAAGTGGACTATTTTCAACTGCCTGCCACCCCATTTCCGAGGTGTGCAGCAGCTGAAATGGCAGGGATATAGCGGCTGCCCTAGTCTACCTGATGCAATTTTCAGGCAGGGCTGTAAATGGTGCTGAGCACTCGAGCCCAAAACAGACTAGAGGCTGCTTGCACATGCACATGCCACACCCACTCCGCCAATAGCTGGGCACCATAGTCAAGGCACAGTCTGACTAGAGCATTATACAGTTTGATCATGACTTGCTTTGACTATATTCCATATAGTTCCACATTCTAATGCCTTTGTTGATTGCTGCTCTGCACTGGTTGGACATGCGTAAGTTTACTAGAATGATACTCGGACTTCAAGGGTTAAGTTACGAGGAGAGATTACACAAAGGTATTAAGGGATATGGGCCAAAGGCTGGTATATGGAATTAGATCACAGATCAGCCATGATCTTATCAAATGGCGGAGCAGGCACGAGGGGCTGAATGGCCTACTCCTGTTCCTATGTTGATCATCAGGACTACTAAGACTCCTTTGTTTCTTGCAATGTCATCATTAACTATTTTAACACCATTCATGGAGTATACGTGTCGTTCATTGTTCCTTAACTACATGCAGCACTTTACACATTAAATTTCACTGATCTGCCTAAATTGTTTTATGATTTCTAAGCTGGCTCATCCAATTCCAGTATCCCTCCTGTTCTGGCATCATCTGCAAATGTTTCAGCTTGGCTCTATTGCAAACAGTGGGAGTATGACATCTTATCAGCCGATCCCAGGGATGCATGCTACAGCTTGGGAATGAAAATTTCCAAGCATATTATGTGATTTTGTAGAGTTAGACAGGTCCACAGTGGCCCTTAGGCTGATTTAAAGTGGCATCCACAGCAATATGCAATGGAGTGATCTGAGGCAAAGGGGCAGTCACTGGATGTCACCATAGTTACCTAGCAAGGAAGAAGACCTTACGTGGATCCCAAGTCAGCATTAAATTGACAATTTTTTTTGAAGTTCTTCTACAAAAGGGGAGCGTTCTTTGAACAATAAATGCTACCCTACATTTTCCTTCCTTTAACATACTTCTAACAATACACAAGATTAGAAGGATTCTTTTTCTCCACAATGAATATGTGGAATAGGTTCCCAGCTTTAGTAGTTAAAAAGAGTTGGATACACATCTGGCGAGAAAGAGAATTGAAGGTTATAAGGATAAAATACAGGGAGAGAGGATTCTAACTGCAGATTACTGGGGTTCCTGTACTGTTGGAAGCAGGAAACTATCATTGCAAGAAATGTGAATGATCAGGGGTGAATAATGAGGGAAATGACGTTGGATGAATGTTCTGGAATTTTTCTCAATTTCTCTTTGGGGAGGGGCTCAGAACCATTCCTCAAGAGATTGAGTTGAGTTGAGTAAACTAGAAGATGGAATACTTTTCATGTAGTATTGTGAAAGGACATAGATGATGAGCTGAATGATCTTGTTGCTTTCCTCCATGGTTTTCTTCTGGGCCTACTGTTGCCCATTCTATTTTTTTTCCAACTAATTTATCCTCAAGTTTAAATGCTTCAAGGTGCTACTGGTCCAGATTTATCATCCCCTCTTTGAATCTCCGCCTCTGATGATCTCATACCTCTATGTACATTCAAATCCTCATCCCACTCCATATGGTATCAAGTTTCTCTTTCCACCTGCTCCATCAGCTCCGTTTTGTTCTGTGGCTGCAATACCTTCCACTGTCAACTAGCCTACTGACACTCTTTGCCTAGACTCACAAATGCCACTTGGGACAAGTACTGGAGAATTGCCGGGGCCGAGAATCATACTCCAGAAAGAGTCAGCACCTTCAGGAGAGACAAAATATAATCCTGCTTTTGGTGAACATGCTGTATGAATGTAATGTTTTACACAGTGTAGCACAAACCCACAGGTTGGGTTTATACTGCTACTATAAATACAACTAATTTGAGCGTTGCAGTGGTATTTTCCACAAGGAGAAAAAAAAGTCAAACAAAAACGAAGGTTCCGGCACACAAGGAAACAGCTGCAGTGCACAGCAAACAGACAGAATGGAGGTTTAGTTTGCAGGGTGGACCGTTAACAGTAAGAGGCCAAATAATCCATAAAAACAGAAGGCTGTTTCAGTGCAGTCAGGTTGACCTGAAATAAACATTGGCTGACTTTTCATAGACAAGCAACCCTCTAGGCACCATTCATTTAAGAGATGCTTGGAGATAAACATGGTAATAGTTTTGTGGGGGGAAAAACAGCCGCAAGAAACATGTATAGTGTCTGAAAAAAGTAATTTTGCGTTAATGTGCTTAACTATACATTAACACATTTTCAAAAAGGAATTTGTATTTCCGCAGAGAGCCAGCAAGTTGGAAGTCCAGGATGAAAAATTGGATCATATACTTGTAGTCAATAATCTAAAAAAGCATGGTAGAAAACAATAATTACAGTGGAAATTTCATGTGCGTTCTGTGATGTAACTACTCCCTCTGTTGAAAGCTCTGGGTACAACGATCACAAGAAAGCAGCTCCCCCAATGACTCAGTTTGGTAAAAGCACTGCCTAGTACTGTACTGAGCCAAACAGATCTGGTAGGTCGCAGATTCAATCTCCAGTGTGCAATGATATGCTGATGTCAGACAGAGCAGCAATAGCGGGTGGGGGTGGGGGTGTGGGGAAGCAACAGTTGGCTTCAGCATCACTATGCTAGGGAATGGAGGGTGGGGACATCCAGGGCTCAGGCACCTGATCTCAAGCCACTGACCAATATTGGAAAGTGTGTGTGCATGCTCCTCACAACTGAACAGCCTGCCAATGTTAACCATCTATCGTTATAAATGAAGAACAGCTGAGGTACTACAGTGCAGCTGACACGGTTGAACCACGCTAGAGTCAAGAAGAGAAAACTGGATGTAAGTGGGGGAAGGAGCAGTTGCTTATCTATTTTGGTTGGTAAATAAGTATGTTTAATAGAGAAGTTTCTTCAATTTAATCAATCATCTTTTTTCAGGTGGGAACCGACATTTTGGATCATTCCTTCTCACCCAGAGCCACTGAGGTAAAGTGAATTACAAGGACTGCCCATTTATCTTTGAGCCGCCCCATGCACCGATGTGAAAGTCCATACTTCACACAATCTGGAGCACCCGACGTGGGAAATTTTACTACCATTTGGGGGTACTTCCCCAAATAATTTTTCCCAGTTTGGTTTGATCTGAAGCAGCAACTCTGCATTCGGGCATGGAGCCATTTCAGGATACATGGAGGTCTGCCTTGTTGTGGTGACACCTGTTGTGAGTGGAGTGTAGCCTTCATGTCAGGGAAAACAATTCACTGAGTTGAAAATACCCCTTACCAAGAAGGAGATATTTTTCTTTTTTGTTGTTAAATATATGGGTAGGACTCTGTACTAAAAGTACTCCTCCTAGACCTTTCTCTTATTTTAAAAAGATCAGTGAAAATATGAGTTAGAGGTTGTTTGATTTCAGGCCTTTTACAGAGGCCAGTTGACATTATTTAGTGAGACCGGCATATGGTGGCATATTGCAGAAACAGTACCTGTGCTTTTTGTATACTTAAATTTTAATGATCAGAAAATGTAGTACCAGATATTAAAATTGGATAGCCATGTGGTGAAAGATAGAATACTAGAGCCTGGTCTTTAATTGTTTCCAAGCCTTTATTCACAGAAATTCCCCTTACACACACACACACACCACACCCTAGCTAAGTTCTCCTATAAAAATGATGAGAGTCCCCAATTGATACCCACCACCTGAATACAATTAACACTAATTGATATAAAATCATACAATTAACACCAGGATCTACGTAGGTGGTGAGCATTTGCTTTTGAAGTAATTATCTTTTAATAAAAGCTTCATTCTATTCAACTCAGACTACTTGATCCCTTCCATTGGTGACAGTTGAGTGGGGGGGAAGAGAGGGGGTTTGCTAACAACTTCATGAAGATCGTTAAGCCAGCTTGTAACTATATCTTTGAGATGTACCATTTGACAATCTAACAAAAAATTAACATTGATGAAATAAAGCTTGACAATAGTATGCAGATGCTGAATGAACCATGACAAGCCTCCATTGGAACATTCTATATAGTGAAGAAGAGTTTCTAAGATAATGAATAAAGAACAGTTTAATGTATTCAAACTAAATGCAGAAAGATTTCAGTGATCTGCAGGCAACTGGCAGGACAGGACAGTCATGTAGCACTTACAGATAAGTGTCTCATGTTTTACATGTTTAACGCACTGAAGTTAGTGGAAACTAACAGCAAAAGGTAGCGTTAAAATATTGATCTACCAACTAAAGTAGTGCATTAAATCAAAAACAACAAGACACAGTCCATGAAGCTAATTTAAATTTCTTAACTATAGCCAAAATCTGTCACTATCTTTTTGATAATATCTTTCTTCAAATAATTCATATTTAGAACACTTGTCAACTTTTATGGGTGTTCCACAAACAATTATTTTCTTAATGATCAAACAAAATGAGAATGGTAGTTGGTTTGACCTGGTAAAGAAGGTATGTATAAAGCAATGCAGGTAATCATGGTGAGGCAGTGGAAAAGTAATGGGATAGGTTACATTAATCATGGTGACTAAGCAGTTTTTTCACTCAGCATTTAATGTTTCACTCCAGTAACCAGCCTATTTTTTCCCCCCATTAAAGTCACTTTGAGGGATTAGGCATCACTGGTCATTAGTTTCCATTGTCTGTATTTTATTCAGTTTTCTTTCACCTGACTCAGTCACTCACCATCCCAACCTTGTACAATTTCTTCAGGGCACCTTTTTAAAGCTCCTTTATTCTGACATTGCAGATTTTATACTTTATATTTCATCATGAACCCAGTATCACAAAGTCACCTTTCTTCCAGAATAGCTGATATTTTGTTTTTGGCAAATTCTGGCACAAAATTCAACTGTTTATTGCCATGGACATATGTCACCCCAGCTATGTTACTTATCTAATAGGCATTTCTAATTTTTAACATACATATGACTATAAAAGATTTGTCTTTTCATATAAGAATCCTCTTCCAGGAACATCCCCCCACCCCAAAAAAAATGTCGGCTTTTAGTCTAAACAAAGATTAACTTTAGTTTCTTTTATCTCCACTTTCCCTCCCTCCTGCTACAACCACCACCATCATCATCAATATCAAATTGAATTTTTTTTTTAATGCAGCATGTTGTAATGATCTGGAATGCACTACCTGAAAGGGTGGCAGAAGCAGATTCAATAGTAACTTCCAAAAGGGAATTGGACATATACTTGAAAAGGAAAATTGTGCAGGGCTATGGGGAAAGAGCAGGGGAGTGGGACGAATTGGATAGCTATTACAATGGCCTCCTGCGCTGTACTATTGTAGAATTCTGTTACACTGTAAGAAATTGAACAACTTGGAACAATTCTTAGTCATAACCTGCACGTTAGAAAATATACTGGTTTTACTACTGAAGGTGAAACATTTTGTTCTTACTTCAAGTCATCCAACAATCTTCACATATTGCTTAATGTTACTTGCACTGCTGGAATATTCCAGGCGTTAAATATCGAGCACTATCTGATGGAAGCTAATTCAATTCAGTAACCGTTCTGAAAGAATCTCAACAAGTACCTGGGAGCCTATAACATGAATATATATTAAGATAATTTAATTTCCAGGTTTTGTCTTAGAAAAACAGTGAAATAAACTAGCACATCATCTAAGGATTGCTGGATTTCAAAACCAAGTTCTGTATTTGATTTCACTCTATTAAAATAGCTGGTTTCAAATTTAATTTCAAAAATAAAATATCAGCTAGTCTGGAAGAATGGTGACTGTGTGATACTGTGCTTATGATGAAAGAACAAGGACAACAAAACAATTTCTTTGCATTCAGCAATCTGAAAGCCCCAAATTCCTCAACATTAACTATTCTTTCCACATTGGCTAATAAGGCTCAAAGTGTCAAATTATATTGGTTATATGTGAGATGGAATTGTAAATCCTGGATTCCTGCTGGAGATGCAGACAATGTGCAGACACATTAGTGCTCTTCATGTGGAAGTGACAGACTGAAGATGCTCGGCCCTTTGACCACCATATTTCAGCCTTGTTGACACATAGTAGGAATGCAGATCTTATCTTCACTACCGACAGGCATTACTGCATGAGGCCCAAGCCCTCATTCAAAAATTATGCTTTGTACTTCTGGGTCACAAGATAGAAATTCCTAATGACAACTTTTAACTTTTATCCTCCATTTATGGAAGGGGTTTAATCGATATGGAGAAAAATGTAATTTATACGAGAGTGCCCCTTTTTACTGACATGTTGAGTTTGATAACTGTCTTAAATTTAATCTACATATACCTGATTGAAACCTAGTCTAAATATCTTTCAGTAGTAAAATAAGAACAAGTCTTATAAATCTTCAAATCTGAAGATTCATACTGATCATTAAACACTTGTGCTGTTGATATGATGATGGAGTCTTACTGGCTAATGCAGAAGGAATAGTTAATGTTGAGGAATTTGGGGCTTTCAGATTGCTGAATGCAAAGAAATTGCTTTGGTGTGCTTGTTCTTTCATCACAAGCACAGTATCACACAGTCAACATTCTTCCAGAGTAACTGATATTTTACTTTCTAAATTAAATTTGAAACCAGCTATTTTAATCGAGTGAAATCAAGTGCAGAACTTGGTTTTCATAGCCAACTATATTTAGATGCTGTGTTGTTTTTCTAAGACAGAATCTGGAAATTAAATTCTCTTAATATATATTGATAGTTATAACCAGTTTCACAGTGATGTGAAAACCTGTAATTTAGTAACTGGAAAAATTGGCTCCACACACCCTACCAGACTGGTGCAATGAAATGCTGGAGTTAGCAGTCTCAAAGAAACTCACACTACTTGAAGGGCAAGTTAAATCTTTTCAAAATGAAGTACCAAAGATAGAAAACATCCACTGTGTCTGGGAACTATTCCAATAAGCCCAGATTAGTCTACTGCCAGTCTGACCAGCATGAAATATACAGAACAATTGCTGAATGAAGATGACAACCAATTGCTGTGCATTCAGCTCTATGCCCTCTGCTTCTACAACTCTCTTGGGTCTGCCCCTCCATCTGGTTAATGAAATTCTGAAACATGAAAATACCCCCAGCCTCATTTATGAGGCTTTAAGTCACAATATACCTCTGTTACAAATAGCACAGAAAATTAGCACTTTTTCAGGATACATTTTATGGAAAAATTAAGGGGCACTCACTACGACGTGATGCAATGCAAATTGCTTGGCTCTCAAAAACCCCAATGACATCAGAATACGTACAGGATATTTTCACTCTTCCCCCATTATCCTGCTACTTATTAATGATGAGGGTTTCCCTCATTTTCTTCTGTAAATACTGCTTGAGGAATTTTTTTTAAATTTTAACCAGAATTTCACAATATAAATCAATGTTTAAATAAAGCCCTTCAAAACCACTGCAATGGATTCACACTTCTGCCATCTCTAATATTATTACATCAGTGGTGTTGCTGTGGTAACAGATCTGCTCTAAGCTTTTGCCAACGTCTCAGTGCCTCCCCCACCTTGCCTGCGGGACAAGTTACAGTATCTTTAAATACAGTTGAAGTCTTAATTTAACTCATAAATTATTCATCCAATTTTTTTCAACAGACTTTATTATCTAACAAAGATATAAGAAACGATTGGTGTTCCCTATATTTTAAATATATATATATATTTTTAAATAATCCACTACTGATAACTGAATAACTACAATTTTTATACTTAATTTTCAATAACTGTAATTTCATTTTATAATTGGATCACTTTTCGTGCAAATATATACAAAAAAATTGAGATAATAAAATGATAACTGTCAAATGTCAGTGTAATGAAAATGTTGCAAAAACTAGTTTGGAAAAAAATATATAAAATGACATCCCTAATCATGGTACCTAGTGACTAAATTAAATCTCTCTAAATAGAATGTATTTAAGTCAGATTTGGAACTCAGCTTGAAGTCAGCAGAGATAAAACTGCAAATGGCAGTTAAGTCAATCCCATAGATCATCCATAGCAACTAGTTCTTGGGTCTACAACCTTCATTTTAGCTTCTGGCCAGGCTTTAAGGATATTGCAGCGATTTCAGTACCTGTAAACAGGCTGCATTTCTCTGGCGATCCCTATCACAGCTCCTGGCTGGAACTTCTCAAACTCCTCAAAGAGACGCCTGATGTTAGACATGTACTTCAGATCCAGATCCAACTGCACAATACGTGTCATTTCTGCAAAACAAAAGGAGGAAAAATCAGGTCACACATAGGTCACTAGGAACAGACAGGATGTATTATATCCTATGTTCATTCAAAAGGCACCAAAAGGTCTCTGACAAGAAAAGTTCAAATTAGTCAACTACTTACACAGCCAAAAAACTAAATATTGATGGAAGACAAACACTAAGGATTTATCAAGAATTACAGTAAGCTTTGTAGTATCACGTTTTAAAAGGTGTTGTTTATTTTCTTCTAATCAGTTTTCAATAAATACCAGTAAATATGTATCTGATCAAAAATAAAATCTGAGTGTGTTAACACACTTCCTGTTGCACAGAATTTCTGATTTAGGTACAATACTTACATTTTTAATCTTGAGCCAGTCAGAAGATATTCCCAATTTCAATATTTTGCTAAGCTAAACCCTCACCAAAACTGGTAAAACCAACTGATAGCTTGAGTACTGTATAATGCTCAAGAATTATCATATTTTGTATATTAGCATTTAACTTAGAATGAGTTGCAATATGAATGATTATTAAGACATTGTCTCAATCATGAGGAAGAAGAGCAGGAATGGCTGCATTCCATTTTTGTCACAACATCATCATAAACAAACAAGATTATGTTTTCATGACACAAGGCCATATTTCCACATGAGCTGCATTATCACATCATAGTTTTCTTCAAATAAGAAGGTTTGCCAAACCCTTTTTCAAAAAAGATAATGGGGCCGACTTTCCTGCCACACCGCCCCCCCACCCCCCACAGTCCGCTATTCGACAGGCATCATTTGCCCAAAGTACACCGTGGCAGTCCAGGTCAAACTACAACACAAATAGGAACCAGGCATTAACAAACCTGACATAGGTTCACCCCTGGCAGGGCTTTGTGTAAGGAAACAGCAGTGCAAAAGAAGAGCACAGCTTCAGGCCTGCCTGCTGACCCTGAGAACAGAAAGTTTCTGTTGTGCTGAGGAGAGAAAAAAAAATGCCAAATTTACCTTCCAGACCTTTGCTGCCAGGCCCCCTCGGGCCTCCTGGCCCTGACAGAGGCCCGCTGCTAGTGGCTTGGGGCAGCTCTGCCTCTGGATGCTCCCTGCGCCATAGTTACAGGAAATGGATGCAGGAGTTGGGTATGCCCCCGCTCCGGCCCCCGCCCCCTTTGCTCCAATAACATAGGACGCCCCCATTTTCTTCACTTTTGGATCTGGGTCAGGAAAAATCAGTCTAATGTCTCTAGGTAAGAATATTTCACACTGCCCATTTCCGACAGGCAGCATATGTCCTGATTCAAGCAGAGTCTTTCTTGGCAATTCTATTATAATTATTAGGAATTAGTGCATTTTCCCGCAATAATTCTCCTCTACCTAGGAGATCTGCATACTATAAGATCAAAACTAAATTCATTACTTAAAAAGGATATATATATATGCACAAATAAAAAGGAATTAATTTTTATTGTGTGATTAAGAAGGCATACATGTACATTTCTGAACATATTAATGCTACCTTAACCCAAATTATTGACTACTCCCTCTAATTACCTCACGTGATTCTGAATTCATAACCATACATATCAACCTGGAAAACTAGCAAAAGCTGACCAAATGCTTCAGAAAAGCTGCCACTTCAACAACAGCCCTGGTGTGAAAACAAACAGGCTTTGTACTTAAACAGGAGGTAAATACAACAGGGTAGAATTTCCAGAAGTTGCATCTCAAATTACACCCATACCCGCACCCATTCTGCCGAAATCAAGATGCGCCAAAATTTCCTGCCAATCTCATTAGCATATGCCAGAACGTAAAATTGAGCATAAATCAGCATAAACGGCCAGTGTGGTTTGAACATAATTTAAATGTAACCAATGGGGCCTCAAGTGATTTCCTCCAGAGAAAAGCTGGGGAGTGCAAGGTCAGTGGCAGACATCTCCCTGTCTCAGAGATTTTTCATTAATTCATTTAAATTGCACAGTAAAGAGTCTCCATTTTCTCAAATAGTCCCTTCTCACCGATTAGTGCTGCAGAATCACAAGTCAGAATGAAACGGAGGGAAGGCGGGGCCGGCTCCTCAGCTCCCCACATCCCAGCCCTCACAGATGGTCAGGAGGTGGGCGTGGACAGAGATAGAAGAGGCACTGAGTGCCACGTCGATAGTCCCGAACACGGCAGCACAGTGCCGTAAGAAATTCAATGACCAGATCAAAGCAGGGAAAGTAAGACACTCACCATGCTCTCCCTTTCTTTCTCATCCACTGTGAGCACCACACTGAAGTCTCTGAGATGGAATTCGTTGATCAGTGACCTTGTAACAAAAGCCTCCACACATTCTGCAAGCCTAATTTTTCTCCCTTTTTGTCTTTGCAGGGCAAGATGGCGCACAACGCCTGGTCGAGGGCATGGACTGGGGGGGGGGGAATATCGGTACCAAACCTCCTCTCCCTGACCCACCCCATAAGGAGAAGGCAGTGGAGCTCTTGGGCTGCCACATCACTGTGTCCGCAGTGAAGGCCAAAGTGCGGGGGGGGGGGGGGGGGGGGAAAGAGCCGAGAGCCAGGTGAGTACCTGTCCGCTTGCTGTCTCTCAATGCTCCAGGACAGGGGTCCAGCCTTTCCTTCTCCATCCCCCCCACCCCCATGGGGCATCCCATCAGTGGCAAAGGCAACCATTCTCACCCTCTGTTTTTTCTTGACACAGGTCATTCAAGGTTCTGGGGGCGAGGGAGAGAGAGGGGGAGCAACTTTCGGAGGAGATGGAATAAGCGGACCCTGGCTTTTCCGTGCACCACATCTCCACAGAGTGGCACACAAGGGGTCGATGGAAGGCCACAGCCACACACATCCCTTCTTGCCTGGGAGGACAACCTCTCCTCCACCTTCAGGCCATCCCGAAGCTGAGTCAGAGTCACCCAGCTTTCCCTAATCGGGCACCAGCATGGACACATTTCACAGGGGCGAGCAAGTGCCTCAAGGCCAGGAGAGTTCTCCAGCGCAGCAAAGCAATTTTGTGAATCAGGAAAATTCTGAGGAGGTGAAGGATGCCGACACCTCTCGAGAGAGACCGGCTAGAAGTCGGCCACGGACTGGTGAGTCAGTGGAGTCTGATTTGACGGCTGCCAACCTGAAGAGGTGCCTGCTGGTGGAGCATCAGAGAGGCTCAAGGACTCTGGGATCCATCAGCAGTAACACAGAGCTTCTCATGGGCATGGCTTCCAAGTCTGCTGCAATGCTGAGCACCAACATCACACAGGCGATGTTAGAGCTGCGAGAACCAGTGGAGCAGGTGGCTGCTGCATTGGGACACACAGCAGGTGCCCCGACAGGGGACAGTGAAGGAGCAGTCGGGGCTTCCACCTTGACGAAAGCTCAGACTTCTGCTTTTGAGGCTTTGGGTGGAGGATATCATGAATCACGGCTTCCAGACTCTTACTGAGGCCTTGCAGGATCACTTGGCTCCAGACCTCATTACAGCCTTGGTCCAAACATGGACAAAAGAGCTGAATTCCAGAGGTGAGGTGAGAGTGACTACCCTTGACATCAAACTAGCATTTGACCAAGTGTGGCACCAAGGAGCCTGAGTAAAATTGAAGTCAATGGGAATCAGGGGGTAAACTCTCCAGTGGCTGGAGTCATACCTAGCACAAATGAAGATGGTAGTGGTTGTTGGAGGTCAATCATCTCAGCCCCAGGACATTGCTGCAGGAGTTCCTCAGGGCAGTGTCCTAGGCCCAACCATCTTCAGCTGCTTCATCAATGACCTTCCCTCCATCATAAGGTCAGAAATGGGGATGTTCGCTGTTGATTGTACAGTGTTCAGATCCATTCGCAACCCCTCAGATAATGAAGCTGTCCGTCCCCGCATGCAGCAAGACCTGGACAACATCCAGGCTTGGGCTCATAAGTGACAAGTAAAATTCATGCCAGACAAGTGCCAGGCAATGATCATCTCCAACAAGAGAGTGTCTAACCACCTCCCCTTGACATTCAACGGCATCACCATCGCCGAATCCCCCACCATCAACATCCTGGGGGTCGCCGTTGACCAGAAACTTAACTAGACCAGCCATATAAATACTGTGGCTACAAGAGCAGGTCAGAGGCTGGGTATTCTGCGGTGAGTGACTCACCTCCTGACTCCCCAAAGCCTTTCCACCATCTACAAGGCACAAGTCAGGAGTGTGATGGAATACTCTCCACTTGCTGGATGAGTGCAGCTCCAACAACACTCAAGAAGCTCGACACCATCCAGGACAAAGCAGCCCACTTGATTGGCATCCCATCCACCACCCTTAACATTCACTCCCATCACCACCAGCGCACAGTGGCTGCAGTGTGTACCATCCACAGGATGCACTCAGCAACTCGCCAAGGCTTCTTCGACAGCACCTCCCAAACCCGCGACCTCTACCACCTAGAAGGACAAGAGCAGAAAGCACATGTGAACACTACCCCTGCACGTTCCCCTCCAAGTCACACACCATCCCGACTTGGAAATATATCGCCGTTCCTTCATCGTCGCTGGGTCAAAATCCTGGAACTCCCTTCCTAACAGCACTATGGGAGAACCTTCACCACACGGACTGCAGCGGTTCAAGAAGGCAGCTCACCACCACCTTCTCAAGGGCAATTAAGGATGGGCAATAAATGCTGGCCTTGCCAGCGATGCACACATCCCATGAACGAATAAAAAAAAACGATCTGATGGCTGCCAACATGCCAGCCATCGAGATGATGACTGGGGCCGCAGATCAAGACCGCAGTGGAAGGGCGGCTGGTGTCGTCCAAGCTCCTGCTGCTGCCACTTCTCAGGGCCGCAGCACCAGCTCGGGCTCTGGCCTTCCAACAGCAGACAAGGTAGGCTGCACAAGGCAGCTCAGGATTTCGCCCCTAGGACGCAGTCAGCAGCAGCCCTGGTCTAGAAGCGTATGGCCGTCAGCATGGACTGAACACAGGCCCACGATTCATCAGTCAAGCATTCCTCCACCACACCCCACCTTTCTGGTACTGAGTTTACTGGAACAAGGCCAAGGGGGGGGAGCTGACCTAAGGGTTCATCTGAGCGCTAAGACCAAGTGGGTTGCCTGGAGGGAGTAGGGGGATTTAATTCCTGCCTCCACTACCTCCTTTTTCTCCTCCTCCGTCTGTGGACGGTGGGGGGAGCTGGCTGGCTGGAAGATTGTGGCCGTCACTAAGATGTACCCTCTTACCCTCTACTGGTGTTATACTTGTTCTTCATTACTACATTTCTAAGACCAGATAAAAATATTCAAACATTTGCACATTCCACACCAAAACTCATCATTCTGTGGTCAGGGCAATGCAAATTTCCAAATTCAAAATCAGAAGACCTTCATGTTCTACCTCTATGCATTTCAATCCATCAGTGGGAATGTATACTCTGCTTTTAACATCAGCTTCACTTATAAGTACTATCGGCACCGGAAAAGAATAAATTAAACGTGTCATAGACAAAACTGTACAGTTGGCATCTCAAACTTTGACAGATTTATGGCATGGTGCTGTCAGTAATTGAAGTGCAAAATATCACACACAGACAGCACCACCAGCTGTTTCACACCTGCAATAAGATCATAAGTTTGTTGAAATATTAAAATCTTACATCTTTGATCAACGTACCAGCATTTCAGCAGCAGCAACTCCAGAAGATATATTTTTAGTCCCCTTGTACCATAGATCAGACAATATTCTTTGGTTCTGATCATTTCTTTACGTCTGTTTTGTTAGTAAAATATTTTTGCAGATATCATCAAAAAGTTGTTCCTTTTCTGTTAAAATTCTTTCTCATCTCTCAAAGAAGGTAACTCAGGCTGACATACAATTCCAGTGGCAGATCTCAAATATTTGTCCCAGCTGATGATACTTCATGTCTGAGTCCAGACAATGAGTTATTTGATCTTAGGGAAAGAACATCACACCAAGCCCCAAACTGTCCTCACGAGATATCCATACACATGCACTTGCCACCAGAGATCACTGGTTCATGATCACAGGCATCAACCCTGGATGATTTATTTTCCTCATCCCATGAAGGTCAACTGCAGCAACCCTACTGCTGCCCCCTGTGAAATCAGTTACCTCAGCAGACACCAAGGATCAAACCTGGTATCTTCCTGGGCTGTATGAGTCAGTAGTACACCTGGCAGTGCCTTCATCCACTGAGCCACCTGGCCAGCTTAAAAAAATGTTGCACCTTAAAAAAATATGAAAAGTTCTTTCAGAACTTCAATGTTTGGGCATAACAGTTCAAGAAAAATTATTAAATGCGGCCACAAAATACCACGTACACAAATTTCATTGGAAATAATATTTTTAGTAAATATTCCAAAGTTTATGGCATTGCTAATGGTAAGTCAGCGTTATTTTATAACAGGAGCATTATACCATAAAATGCATAAAGTATTATTATATAATAAAATAGGTGAATGTTTGCATATTAGTCCTTTCTATGCACAAAGCAACCATGCGGTGAGGGAGCTGTCTGCTACTAACTAGCCTGTACCTTTAAGGCCACAAAGCGTACAGGACTAGAGCAGAAATCTACGTGTTCAATTATTCTCCTATGAGATAATTACTGTTGCTTAAACAAGTTTGCCCATTAAAAAAAACTTTTAAAAAAGAAATGCTACTTGTTCACTACTGCAGGAAGGGTATTGTAGCACTGGAGGAGGTGACAGAGTCACTTAAACATAAGGATGAGAATTTTAAACTTGAGGTGTTGGTCCAGAAGCCAATGTAGGTTAGTGGGGACAAGATTGAAAGGTGAGTCCGACTTGGTGGAGGAGACCTGTACAATTGTGACTTGTTGCCATTTTATGAATAGGATATTCGAGCCAATCAAGTACAAATGTGACATACATGTATCACATTTTCAACTGCGACAAGTGTGATGGATTCATTGATCAATTTAGCACAGGGGCCTGAACCAGGTGTTAGGCTTCTCATTTACATATGTAAGGAGTTTATCGCCTGTTTCAGTAGCCTGAAAAATGGCCCAACCCAATTTCAGCTGGGAAGTTTGTATGGCTTCCTTGAGGCGCATGACGTTGTTCCCCAAAATTGGGCCTCGCTAAGCTCATTTTACGCCCGTAATTTTGGTTCATTTTGGTAGGAGAAATAAGGAAGTCTCTTGTTTGCTAACCTTCCTATGAAGCGTCTTGGGACGTTTTATTCGTCAAAGGCACTATATAAATGCAAGTTGTTCTTGTTATTCCTTGGAAGATAAGAAACTAAAAGAGATAGAGGAGCGAAGAGTTCCAGGAATACAGATACGTAAATCATTAAAAGTAGCAATATAAGTTGATAAGGCCATGAAGTGTGCAAACAAAGAATTGAGTACATTTCTTGAGGAATAGACTACAAAAGCAGCGAGATTATGTTAATTTTATATAGAACCTTGGTTAGACTACACTTGGGAGTACTGTGTGCAGTTCTGGTCTCCATACTACAAGAATAATATTAAAGCACTGAAGAAAATGCATTAAAGATTTACATGGATGTTACCAGAATTGAGAGGATACAACTACCAGGAAAGAGTGAGCAGACTGGGGCTCTTTTCTCTGGAAAAGAGACTAAGAGGAGAGCTGATAGCTTTCTTTAAAATTATGAAGTGGTTGATAGGATGGATGTGCAGGAACTGTTTCCACTTTGGGTGGATGTGGAGAAATTGTTTCCACTTGTGGACATAGCCACTAGCAGATCAAAACAGAAATAAGGAGGAATTTCTTTACAGAGAGTGGCGAGAATGGGGAACTCAGTGTCACATGGAGAGGTTGAAGCAGATATCATTGATCCATTTAAAGGGAGGCTTGATGCACATGAGGGAGAAGAGACTAGATGGATACAAGGGCAGGGTGGGAAGAAGTAATTAGAGAAGGAGGAAGCTTATGTGAATTATAATCACTAGCATAGACCAGTAGGGCCAAAAAGCCTATTTCTGTGCTGTACATTCAATGTAATTTAACATTAAAATTACCTCTACAGTGCCATCTCGTGACATCTCAGTTAATAGTTACAGGTAAATTTCAGAATTTTAACACTGCAATTCCCAATCGGAAATGTTTACATAGCAAGTTTCAATGGAGTGTGCGCTTTACACTAGACTTTTGATGAGATATGTAGATAGTTGTATAGACAGTGAAATACTCATCTTTTATAAGCTTCATTAAAGATTATTAGTAAACATAAGTAGCAGAATAAAAGCTCTTTACATTAAAATATAATCTACTTTTATGGTCTTCGATTGAATGGAATGGAAATTAAGTACAAAGACCGGAATAACTTCTAATTATCATAATGACTTTAACTACACCTTTGATTTTTAGGCTTGATTCCAACTTGCTTCTACACACCACAGTACTCAGACACCAGTTTTAGATTCATTTCACAAAATGCCATGTCAATTGGAAGGTACTTGCAAATCCTGAAACATATTAGGCACTAGACACGCATGCAGCGCTGCCAATATTTGGTTTTCAATTAATTTCATTTTTTTTTAATTCCAGTTTATAATGCAATAAAATATTGTAGCCTTTAACGCGTTTGTAAATGTTAAAACTGCATACATATGAAAAGTTATCTATTTTTGTTTGGTAAAATGCTATGAATTCAAAACACGCAATCTATGGAGATAAAATACTCGAATACATTAGAAATCAATCAAAAATAATGTAATGACTGAGACACCTTGTACAAAATATTGAGAGCAGAAACTGAATGCTGAATTAGTGTGTGAAGTGCGTGACTATATTGCATTTCACTTCAGGGGACTTTGACTGTGATGTTTATTGGAAACAATTCAATCGTTTCATTAAACACTCATCTGGAATCATAAATGACAAACAGAAACTCCATTACAGCATGTTATATTAGAGTACAAATTCAACCAAGGTCACATTTAAAAATGAAATCAATTGTTAATCATTGCCATCTGCATTCACTTTAATTAATTTAATTTTAGGGTTTTGCAGCTATTTTCTCTCCCACTGTCCTCATACATCCCACCCACCATGTGCTGGAAATATTTCAGCAGGAAGCCTGCTTTATATTATTGTGGGCTACACTAGTTGTTTTTACAGAGCAAGATGGAGCACACATTTGACTGCTGAGTGAAGCAAATCAATCACATGCTCAAGTGATACAGCAATAGCAGCATACACTTCACTTGCTTACTTCCTTGGACTAGCAACTCACTGTCCAGTGGTGGCATAATAAAGTAATTATGTGACAAACAAACAACTTGCAACTTTGAAAATTGATATTTGTTTCTTGTAGCTATTCATTCTTGAATTCCACTAGGACCAATTAAAGTTAAAGAAACCACAATCCTACAAAACTAAATACTCAACAAAACTATTAGATTTTTTTTTGCATATTCCACTCAACGGTGTAGATTTACATGTAACGAGTACATTTCCCTTTCTCTGTTAAAAAGCATCAAATGGTATAATGGCCAATTCAACAACCCAGATTCCCAGCGGGGAAACCATGCTCGAAGAGTGCGAAGGTCACAGATCGTTGTAGCCCCATATAATACACATATAACTTCAATTGTTTTCCAATTGTAAAATGGCACACGCTATAACTGAAAAATTATTGTAAATGATCTGCATGCATTTAAAGGTTTTATAGAGATTATTCGACCTGAACAGTCTCTAGATATTCAGAATGCCTCAGTGGGAAAGCCTCAACCTGGCCTTAATCAAGGCAACTTTCAGGCAGGATGCAAACCTCTGAAATGACCAAGTCTAAGCCACCGAAGTGAGAAGCTGCCTTGAAAATAAGTAGACTGAAGAACTCAGTAATGCATGCTAGAGGCACACATTCATCAGAGTTTATTTTAATCACCAATACTACAATTACATGCAATTTAATGGATGGGAGAGGAGAAAAGGATATTGAATATCAATATCAAAAATAAATTGTTTTGTGATTTAAATCTATCAGCCACAAGAAAGGCACAGCACGGACCAGATGGTGACAGCGGGGGAGAAATTCAACTTGTGTCACAATCGGGCGTAACGCCTGCTATGTGCGCCCGATGACCTCAGCGAAAATGATAGCTCCACACTTACTAGTATAATGAGAATGGTGTTTTCTCAGTCTGTTGTGCTTTAAAGGGAAACTGCAACTCATTTCAAAATGGGAATTTCAATAATTTAGCCAATAGCAAAATCCTACGCCAGGCCTTCTGCTTTGTTGTAAGAAATCAGGGTTGAAATATTCTATTTTTCACCAGAAGGGGGCTTTGTTGCTGCTGCTTCCTGCAGTACAACATTGAAAATATGGATCTGAATTTAATTATGATTAGTGAGCTACTAGCACTACTCACGCTGTTTATTGGCAGCAATTTGGGGGGTAGGCAGGAAATCGAATGGCAGTGATGACATTTAAAGGCAGCCTGCACCTCCTAAACGGGAGGTGGACTTTGACTATTTCAATCAATGCTGTTAAGTGAAGATGGCGGTTCGAACAATTCTACAAGGACAGTATGGAGTCCACCCCCTCGACCTTGCCATTTCATGTGGCTTCTCTATCATCATTACCTCAATCACAGACAAGGCCATCTTTGATCACTTCCTTGTGATCCTCACCATTCACACTCCCCAACCCCTTCTAACCCAACTTCCTTCTGCATCTTCCCCCCCCCCAAGTCACTTACAACTGCACTTTCAAATTCCCGACTGCCTAGCCTTTGGCCCTCCATTTGATACAATACTTCTGCCGCTGCCAATCTGCTCAGTTACTCCTTCATCTCCACCCTTTGATGCCCTTGTCCCCTGGAAGACTCTTACTCTCTTTGGCCGTTCCCCCGGTGCGGTCTCCATCTTTGCTCCCTCAAGTCCAAGGGGCGCAGTCTTGAGCGTATTGGTCACACAGCTAGTGTAGCCATCTATCGGTGGATTACATCAAGCACTATCGGGCTCTGCTCTCCTCTGTCAAAACAACTCACTACCCCACAGTCATCCTGGAATGTAAAGATAATTCCCAGCTTTCTTCACTAAAAAAACCTCTTGATTAAACCCATCCCCAGCTCCGCCTACCACCACCAAGTGCAAGGTGCTCACAGACTTCTTTGACACCAATGTTGAAACTATCCATTCAGCTGCCTCTGCCTCACCCACATCCCCCAAGGCTCCCCCCTGCCCTAGCCCTGAACCCCCATCTTTCTCTAGCTTCTCTCTTGTCTCCTCTTATGTCCTATCCGAGCTCATCTTGTCCACGAGACCCAGCTCCTGCTCTCTTGACCCCATTCCACTAAACTGCTGACCACATAACTTCCGTTGCTGGCCCCCATGCAAACTGACATCGTAAATGATACCCTCTCCTCAGGTACTGTTCCCCACCCCTTTAAAATCACTGTCATGACTCTTCTCAAAACAGACCACCCCCAACCTCCAGGTCTTTGCAAACTATTGCCCCGTTTCCAACTCCCTTTCCTCTCCAAAGTCCTTGAACGTGTTGTTGCTTCCCAAATCCGTTACCATCTTTCCTGAAACTTCATATTTGAATTTCACTAATCTGGTTTCTGCCCTTGCCACAGCACTGAAACGGTCCTCATCAATGCCACAAATGACAGCCTCTGTGACTATCCCTCCTCACTCTTTTTGACCTTGCTACACGGTCGACCAAATCATCCTTCGCCAAAGCCTCTTCTCCATTTTCCAGCTGAGTGGGATGGTCCTCACTTGGATCACCCATGTTGTCATTCCACCTGGACATCATGGTATGGTACATGCAGGGTTCATAAAACCTTTTAACATATTTTTCTGCCCTTTTTTATTTTCTTGAAGTTTGCATGCTGCTATACTTTGTCTTCCTCAAGGGTTTGACAGGTTGGACTGTTGGCTTTTTCATGATTCATAAGAACATAAGGAATAGGAGCAGGAGTAAGCCATTCCGTCCCTCGAGCCTGCTCCACCATTCAATTGGATCATAGCTGATCTTCGACCTCAACTCCACTTTTCTGCCTGATCCCCATATCCCTTGATTCCCCGAGAGTCCAAAAATCTATCCATCTCAGCCTTGAATATATTTATGACTCAGCATCCACAGCCCTCTAGGGTAGAAAATTCCAAAGATTCACAACCCTCTGCGTGAAGATATTCTTCCTCATCTCAGTCTTGAATGGCCGACTCCTTATCCTGCGACTTATGCCCCTAGTTCCAGACTCTCTGGCCAGGGGAAACAATCTCTCGGCATCTACCCTGTCAAACCCCCTAATAATCTTATATGTTTCAATGAGATCACCTCTCATTCTTCTAAACTCCAGCCAGAATAGGCCCATTCTACTCAACCTCTCCTCATAGGACATCCTAGGAATTAATCTAGTGAACCTTCGTTTTACCGCCTCCAAGGCAAGTATATCCTTCCTTAGATAAGGAGACCAAAACTGTCAGCAGTACTCCAGGTGAGGTCTCACTAAAGCCCTGTACAACTGTAGTAAGACTTCCTTACTCTTGTACTCCAACCCTCTTGCAATAAAGGCCAACATGCTATTTGCTTTCCCAATTGCCTGCTGTACCTGCATACTAACTTTGTGTATTTCCTGTACAAGGACACCCAAGGCTCTCTGAAGACCAACATTTAATAGTTTCTCACCATTTAAAAAATATTCTGTTTTTCTATTCTTCCTACCAAAGTGAATAACCTCACATTTCCCCACATTATACTCCATCTGCCACCACACTATCCACTCACGTAATCTGTCTAAATCCTCTTGCAGACTCTTTGTGTCCTCCTCACAGCTTACTTTCCCACCTAACTTTGTATCAGCAGCAAACTTGGATACATTACACTCAGTCCCTTCATCTATGTCATTAATATAGATTTTAAATAGCTGAGGCCCAAGCACCGATCCTTGCGGCACCCCACTAGTTACAGCCTGCCAGCCTGAGAATGACCCGTTTATCCCTACTCTCTTTTTTCTGTCCTTTAACCAATCCTCTATCCATGTTAATATGTTACCCCCAACCCCATGAGCCCTTACCTTGTGTAACAACCTTTTATGTGGCACCTTATCAAATCCAAATATACTACATCCACTGGTTCCCCTTTATCTACCCTGCTAGTTACATCCTCAAAAAGCTCTAATAAATTTGTCAGACATGATTTCCCTTTCATAAAAACCATGTTGACTCTGCCTAATCATATTATGATTTTCTAAGTGCCCTGTTACCACTTCCTTACTAATGGATTCCAGCATTTTCCTGATGATTCATATCAGGCTAATTGGCCTGTAGTTCCCTGTTGTCTCTCTCTCTCCCTCCCTTTTTGAATAGCAGGGTTACATTTGCATCCTTCCAATCCACTGGGACCATTCCAGAATTTAGAGATTTTTGGAAGATCATAACCAATGCATCCGCTATCTCTACAGCCACCTCTTTTAGAACCCTCGAACGTAGGCCATCAGGTCCAGGGGATTTGTCAGCTTTTAGTCCCATTAGTTTGTCCAGTACTTTTTCTCTAGTGATATTAATTGTTTTAAGTTCCTCACTCTCATTCATCTCTTGGTTCCCCACTATTTTTGGTATGCTTTTTGTGTCTTCTACTCTGAGGGGCAGATACAAAATATTTGTTTAACGCATCTGCCATTTCCTGATTCCCCATTATAATTTCTCCTGTCTCAGCCTCCAATGGACCAACATTTACTTTTGCTACTCTCTTCCTTTTTACATACTTTTAGAAGCTCTTGCAATCCATTTTTATATTTCTTGCTAGTTTACTTTCTTATTCTGTTTCTCCCTTTTTAATCAATTTTTTGGTTGTCCTTTGTTGGTTTCTAAAACTCTCCTAATCCCAATTCTTCTTGGCAACATTAAAGGCCTCTTCTTTCAATCTTAAACTCTCCTTAACTTCTTTAGTTAGCCATGGATCACTTTTCCCATGGAGTTTTTATTTCTCAATGGAATGTATACTTGTTGAGAATATTGAAATATTTCTTAAATGTTTTCAACAGTCAAACCCTTTAATTTCATTTCCCAATCTACCTTTGACAACTCGCCCCTCATACCTGTGTAATTGGCTTTATTTAAGTTTAAGACTCTTACTTTCAAACTGAATGTGAAATTCTATCATATTATGATCACTCTTCCCCAGAGGTTCTTTTACTGTGAGATTAGTAATTAACCCTCTCTCATTACATAATACAAGATCTAAAATAGCCTGTTCCCTGGTTGGTTCCACGACGTATTGCTCCAGGAAACCGTCTCGATTAACTTCCATGAACTCATCTTCTAAACTACCTTTGCCAATTTGATTTGCCCAGACTATGTGCAGATTAAAGTCCTGATTACTGCATTTCCTTTGTTACAAGCTCCCATTATTTCATGATTAATACTCTGTCTTTCTTTCAGTCAGGCAGGCAGGCAGATTACGAGATGAGGAGGAAATGATGGACATATAAACTCTTTGGTAATTTGTAACATTTATTCAGTAACCTGCAAACTCACTGCTGGCTGGTTGAGCCATCAAGCTTCACCCTATGTGTATAGCAATGAAATGTGCCATTAGAGATAAGAAATGCAACATTGGAAGTAGTATCTTTTTTAAAATCACATGCATTCTCTAAATTGTATGGCCGAACATGCAACATGTTCCTCTGAAGAATTCTGAATTTAATTGTGCTTTCAAAATCACAACCAATTTATTTGTTTAAGAAAAGCAAAATATTGCAGATACTGGAAATCTGAAACAAAAACAGAAAACATGGGAAATACTCAGCAACTCAGTTAGCATCTGTGGAGGGGACAAAAGTTGATCTTTCAGGTACAGGCCTCTCTTTAGAAAAGCTGGATTAAAAATGACTATCGTAAATTTCATTTGCACTGCTGTTGAATTCACTGCATTAGATGTATTATATACAACAACATGATGCTTAAAATAACTAATCATTTCACTTATCCCTTGTTAGAAGTAACTAATATGGATGAAATGCAATCTAACAAGATTTCAGGAATTGTAATCCGACTAAATCACTGACAGAATCCAGTCTGGTACAACAGAGCTAATAGAATACTGCAGGGATTTTAATTAACATGCAGATGGAGGAGTTAAAAGACAAAAAGCTAAATATTAGCTTGGCACAAAAAGAGAGAAAATGACATTTTGGCCACCTTCACTGGCACAATGTGAAAATTTGCATCAGCAACTGCAGCTGAGGTAGCTTTTGATCCTTCCATTTGCTTACACTGGGGAGCTCGCTGAGCTCATGAATATGAAGAGGCATCCTACTTGGCAGAAAATTAACTTTTCTATCCCACCAAGCGATATTCTCCTCTGGTTAGCTGCAATATTCCTATTACAAATAAAAGCAGCACAGAACTGAGAGAAGGTTGGTGGGATCAGTTTTGGTTATTCCAGCAGAGCCAACACAGACATGGTGGGCTGAATGGCTTCATTTTGTCCTGTAATCTTTGATGGTTCTATGGTTGTCATAGTGCCAAACGTCAACATTTCACACTGAGTCAGTGTCAGCACTTATTGACACAAATCAACACTACCGAACCCCCTCTGTATCTCTGTCCCTTCCCCCCACAACACCCACCCCACCTACCCACCCACCCCCATCCCCCAACGAGTCCAGTAGCTAATGCAATGGATGGACTGCACACTCCCAGAACTGTGGGCTTCGAGTGCCACCTCTGTATATTGTAGGCGGGATCTCTCGGGAGAGAGAGTTGACATTTAAACAATAGTGACAGTTACCAATAGGTCAAAGATATAAAAACTATTTTAAAAGAAAATTCACCCCCATTTTTATCTGAAACTGGACATGCCCATTAAATTTTTTTCTGGCTGCCAGGTCACATACCATAATGTGACCCCATCCAATAATGCACTCAAAGGCCATTATGTGTTAAGTATGACACACTTTACCCTGTGATTTCTGTTAACACTGTCCAACTCTGTTTCTGTCTCATTCTTTCTATAAGTTTCTCCTCCCCACTGTCTCTTCTCTCTTTTCTATGCCTACAATGTCTCTCTATGACTCTTATCTATGTCTCTGTGTGTCTCTCATATATTTTCCTTCACGAATGTACTCAATTTCTATTGACCCACCACGGGTGGGAGTGGTCGGGAAGTTAAAAAGTGAAATACGCACAACACAACCCCAACTCGCCGCACCCGCCACCCTTTTCACAAATGTCCCGCCAAGGAGAGGCCGGACACTTTGTCAACATTTAAATCGGGCTTCCGATTTGAAATTTACTGCTGCTGCACAGGTTTCCCTGGGGTCGGGAAACTCGGCAGTGAAAGGAGAGGGGAGCTGCAGGCTCCCCAAGCTGAGTGCCTGTTTCAGCACTCCTTGTAGGCCAGGAGGAGCAGGAGTACTCCCCCGGGGCCCTCAAAAAAGCCTTCGGTCTTCCCCAGCCCCGATCGCCAGCCTCCCCCCAGCAGTCCCAATCATGGGCCTCTCCCCCCTCCCGATTGCCAGGGACCTTCCCCACTGTGTCTTCCTGCCGCTGGTGTTTTCTCCCGCCTGCCGGCCAGGCTGTCCACCATTTGGCCAGCTGCCGGGCGGGAGACAGACCTACAAAATGTTAGTGAGGTCCTGCCGTTATGATCGGCAGGATCTCCGCGTCCCTTGCCTTGTTTTCACCCTCCCTGCAAATATCGAGGCCTATGTCTTACTTCTGCTGAAGAGTACACACAGCAAGGTAGCAGCCAGTATGTACTGGGTCAGAGATGGGGGTGCGGAAAAGTTGGTGGGGAATTGCTTCAATCAGGTTGATTGAAGGGGAAGAGAAAGTGTGGCTGACCATCAGACTAGTAGGCACTACAGCCAGGAGGAATCAAGGGTTTGAGATTTGAATTGGAGTGTGGGAGGGAGTGGGCGGAGTGGGCCATAGGCTGAGATGGAGTGTGGGCGGGGGGGGTGAAGAAAGAGTTGGAGCTGGGATCAATTGGGGGATGGGGTGTGGGAGCACAGGAGTCTCGAGTCACTGGCGAGCTCAGGCTGGGTGAGGGAAAATGTGGGCCAACAAGTATGAGCAAGAAGGTGGGACAAACACTCGGTCAGTAAAGCGGGAAATGCTTAGGGTAAACCAACAAACAGGCGGACCAGGAAGCACTTGGCCAGTCTGCAGGCTCAGGTTGGCTATTGCACATGGTAAGCTGGGTGATACACTGTTTATAAGGATATGAATGTTACACCAAATAATGCATTATATATTATTCCATTGCTAAAGTGGAGCTGTATCTCTTTTAGGTTACAGTCTAATTGCTAAATAAACAGAGCCTTACGTCATTCAAAGTTTAATTGTTTTTTGTTCAGGGAACTTTGCAAATTGGAACGTGCTCATCAGTTTCAGACAGTGGCAGAAAAGCACACAGTATTTGAAGATTATTTTCCTTCTGTAACAAAGTGTGACACCTGCAGTATGGCACCTGCACATGCAGCACTACTGTTCTCAATATATCAATAGTAGAAAAAATGTCTTTATATCTAGGTAAGTATCTGTGAATTGATAAAAAATTACTGAAAGGCACTTCTGGGTGCATGAAATTAACCAGCAAGTAGATGGCATTCGTTAAAGCTACATCTCAGGGGCTGGGTGATACAGGTGGCGATTGCTTCGTGTGCCAGTCCCTGCTGGCCTAAGGTCCAACTGGAATTCAGTACCAATTGGGCATCTCAATGCAGCTGGCCGGTCCGGATGCTGAGCCAGCCCACAGATAGGGCCGGGGAGGGGGGCGGTGGGTGAGCCTGGGCTGACAACAGACCGCAGTATTTTTGCGGTGCCAGGAGGAGCTCACCCACTGCTCCAGAAAAGACCCAGGTCCTTTTAACTCTCGGGCTAACTCCCATGCCTCATTTAAATCCCACCGGTCGATGTCCCGCTGATGACGGGATTGGCTTCCCGGGCCATCTCGACAGGGCACTCCAGCTCCCTCTGGCCCAACAAGGAAAGTAAAAAAAAAACTGACCTGATTGGGCCTTTTCTGACCCTGGCTTCTCTACCCATTGGCTTCACGTGGAGAGAAAGCCTCAGAGGCTTTCCCACTCAGGCAACCAGTTAAAATTGCAGTCGGGTCCTGATGACTTCATCGAGACCCAACCGGCACATGTACACAGAAGGATCCCAATGGCTTTGGGCAGGTGTCCTTGCTGGCTGCTCAGTACAGCAAATTAAAATTCAGAACATGAGCTCCTGCCGGCTTTCCAGCAGGTAAGAAACTTGAGTGATTTTAACTGCTCACCCAGTTTCCACCGGGCAGGTAGGGTTAAAATCACCCCCTAGATACTAAAATGTAATATTTTATCACCGTCATGCATCACAAAAAAAAGCTATGCATTAAATGCAATCCATTGCCATATTTCTATTGCTTTCAATAAGAAAAACTCTCTGAACTAGCTACATTTTCTCTCAACATTCACCTGAGGAAGGAGGAAGCCTCCGAAAGCTTATGAATTTCAAATAAAATTGTTGGACTATAACTTGGTGTTGTAAAATTGTTTACAATATTAAGACAACTATTGATTGGAGGAAGTGGAGAACTGCAGAATTGGAGGAACGCAGCATTCTCGGAGGATTGTGGGGCTGGAGGAGGTTACAGAGCCAGGGAGGGGAGAGGCTATCTGAAAATGTACAAATTTCTCTAAATTTTAGCCGAGTAAAAAGCTGCTTTCTAAAAGATGACATCTCAAAATTGGTGATTATGGTAGATTAAGTGACAGTTTAACACTTGTATGTAACCGATGCGGTAAAAGCTTATTTGTTTCAGTTATTTATAGTTCAAAATACTCAGCAGACAGGCCTCAAACAATAATCAAACCGACAGACTCACTTGCATCTGTGCGGAGAAAGGAAACGTATCTATATTGTGTTGACAGATTTAGGCCAAACAACATCTTTTATGTCTACAGTGAGCATCAACTCAATGACCGGAAATAATGAGACAGGACGTTAGCTGCAGGCCGTCGTGAGTCACGTGCCCATTTTATTTCTCGATTGAGATAACTGTGCATAACGGCAATGTTTTATTTTTAAGGATATTAAAATCAAACTATTTATTTCTCCTGGCAGCTCTAGTCGTTCAGCAGTAGACTCCTGTTCGCAGGGCTTCAGGTACAAAGCCTAATCTTGGCCTTTATTCAACCTCAGTTTTCAATTTTGCCCCACCACAGGGCCTGGCACAATAATGGAGTTCTTCTCAGGCAGGAAAAAGTTAACAGGCCCAGTTGGAAACATAGAAACATAGAAAATAGGAGCAAGAGTAGGCCATTCGGCCTTTCGGGCCTGCTCCACCATTCAAAATGATCATGGCTGATCATGTAATATGCCAAGTCATAGAGTTAATAATCATAGAATGATACGGTGGCAAAAATAAAGTATTTTTGTTCTATTTGTTGTTTACAAATTGCACTTTTAAAATTTGTGTAATAAAACATTTGAATTTGAAGAGTTCAGTCTTCTTCTGCTTGCGACCTCTGCGGAGGAGGGGGGGGGGGGGGGGGGGGGGAGGGGGCGAAGGAGGGGGCATCCTTGAGTGAAAGATTGCACCACAAGCCGTGATCTGACAGCTCTGCCCTGTCAGACACGTGCCTCCTGCGCACGTACCATGTCCCTTTGCTCCAGCTCCAGCAGCACAGGATCTTCTGGCTGTATTGCCTCCACTGTCGAGGTCTAAATCTTCAGGACGCAGTATACTATGCCAATCCTAGCCAATCTCTCTGGGGAACACTGAAATACGTCCCAGAACCGTCCAGCCACCTGAAGCGGACAAACTCAGTATGAATTTTTTTTTGTTACAAGGAGACACTCCCACTGACTTTCTCATAACATTATTAGTTGCCCGATTGCAGTGCAGAGATTCATGTGAGCCACAACTGGTGGGATAATTTGAGTCTGCTGACTGCACTTTATACTATACAGATACCAGCCTGAGACCAGGATCCCTAATAGCGTGAATAGAACAGCCTAGTTTCCCTGACATCTACATTAAATATACTTCCACATCCCTATATTTACCTTCCTCTTTAATTGGTCCTTGTTGGTTTAGTAATCGCTGATCCCCATCCTATTGTTGTTTATCAGGTCTCTCATATGACTTACAGCTGCTTTGTCATTGTCAGACTGTAATCATTCATGAGGAGGTTTACAAAAGCAATCCAAGGCAGGTCACCATTCAATTTTGAGTCCATTACATAAGGAATTATTGGCTCAATCATGTCCTACCACTCAGTGGTACAGTTTCTGGCTTTATGCCAACTCTGTGCGTAAGACTGGACTTGAACAGAATTGAAGAGAACACCATTCCTTTTAAAAGATTACCATTTCAGTTTTTATTTCTGTTCCAATCACTATTTCAACAGTACATGCTCCAACTAGTTGATCCTCTGTATCTCAGCCAGGAATTTGTTGCTATTCTATTCGTTAGCCTGTAATTTGAGTTCAGAAGGAATTCTTCAAAATGGAAACATAAACCCCATAGATATTTCTGGATTAAATTTCACCTGTAAATATTTAGTACTACAAGCATGTTGCTAGTTTCTCTTCAATGAGAGCAACTGAGTAGACAATTGGTTATTTTAAGAGCTGTGAGACGAAGAATTGCCAGGTTTTGTTCCATCATGTGCTAATCATAATATTTATATAATTGAAATAACAACCTGGAAAATAAGCCAGCAAATGACATCAGAAATGTATACATCACAACCATAAAGAACAAGCAGATTATGTAGTCTTTACGTCATTCAGTTGTTTGTTTTCCATTAAACTGCTTGTAAGTCATTTATCCGTTTTATCCAGACATTTTACTAGAATTGAGTTACAGCAGTGGCTTCCATTGCCATAAATGTGTTCTTCCTGTTCTTTATTCCTGACTACAGAGCACAGGTTTGTCTTGCTAAACATTTACAATTACATTGGTGTCAGTTCCTGTTACACTAGAAAGCACCTGCACATCGTTAGACACGCTGAAGTGTTTTTATATTCTGCCAATATGGCAGCCAGTGTTTTTGCAGTTTTTAAATAACTACCTATTGATATACATGTAAAAAAAGACATCTATTTCATTTTTAAAAATCAAGTGATGATTTCCTCGCCCCAGCCTGCAGTTAAATAACCTGAAAGCACACACCATCGAGGCTCATAAATGAAAAATGGCATTTTGGCTAAGGTACCAGAGAACTGCAGTCCCTATGGAATGATATTTAAGCAAGAGTCATCACCATCAAGAGAGAGAAAGGGAAAGAAAGGAAAGTAATTGGAGAAAAAAAATCTTGAAAAATTGTGGATTTTATTAAAATAAATACATAAAAGGGATTTTGTTGACTTATGTTTTCAAGATCATTCCAGTGATAGTTGCAGCTTCACTAAACACTCTCCCACCCAGTTCTTTACATGGCAGAGATTAAAAATGTGCTAACGGTTTGAGAGACATAAAAGGACTCTGGAGAAGAGACCAAAATAAGGTGCTGAACAGGCAATCAGCGATGGTTTTATGTGCCTCTTAGCAACGGGCTGTCTGTGGCCCTTTCAGTAAAGGAATGGTACAAATGATAGAAGAGAGAACACAAGATAAACTTTCAAATAGTATTCATTATCCAAGACAAAGGAAGGAGAAATAATCACAGGTTTACATATTGGGGGATCTTTCCATACGGGGGTACTGTGTCATCCTAACAGTACTAACTATGGTGCAATGACAAAAAAAAGAGTCAGAATGCAATTCACAAAAAAGTACAGAACCATGAGCAATAAAATGACACAGAGCTACCTAACTCAGGAGAACTGAAAGTGTGAGTAACTTAAATATTCAGTTACACAAGCAATATATTTTTTATTATCCATCAAGTCGACATTCTGTATTCCATTTATTGTTGCTTCTTTTTTGTTTTCATCCACTTCTATGAAGATTGGTTGGGAGAGAGATTCATTTTGGTTGAGAAATTGCAGCGGCATCATTGAATCCTTGGGTAACATCAGCTCCTCATTGTGACAAACCATTTCTAGTAGCCACACATACCACTCATAAACCACAGCTGTAACCACTTGAAGTGCAATAAGCTGTAAAGCTCGAAATGAGATTGTTATTTTAGGTGATTGTCTTTTTGTATCTTCAAATGTTTAACAACAGCATTCAGGAAAAGGCTAGCTGGTCCATCGAGCCTGTCCCAAACAGTCATGATGCAACTAAGCACCATGATCCCCAGAAGCAGCCATGTAATCTCCTGGGAGAGGCAAGAAGCAGATTTTTAAAAACTCAGCACCAATTCAGAAAAGAAAATCTGGGAAATTCCTCTCGAGCCCCAGAGGGCAATCAAAACATGTTCAGAAGATCACAGTGACTATGAGGTACATTCCCAACATCCTATCTACCTTTTGTACACAGTGATATTAGCCACACATCATGAAGCTTCTGCAATTCTCTTCACTTGGTTATGATTGACACTTGACCCAGTTAACATGAAAGCTAGCAATGGAATTTTCTGCATTCTTTCACCATCAGTCTTCCTTTCCCTGCTAACAAAAAATTTAAACATCACCAATGAAAACAGCTATGTACTCTCCAATCAACCAGCTGAGAGGCAGAACAAAAAAACACCTTTCAATGATGCACAAATATAATCGGAGGTTAAATCTTTTAAATAGATTTTCTAGTTCAATTAACGGGCACTGCAAATTACTGTCTATCAAGGTGTTAGAATTGTGCCATAAAAATGATAGTAAATGCTACTTTACATATGCTATTAAATTATTTACAGCACAGCTCTAGAACAAATTTGTTCTTAATTAACAAAAAAATGCCTTCTTAAAAAAATATGGAAACTGCTTTTATAAAAGATTTTTATTCTTCTCTTGTACATTTTTTAAAATTTCTATTACATAGAATTAGCAGCACAGAAATAGGCCATTCAACCCAACTGGTCTATTCTGTTGATTATGCTCCACACGAGCCTCCTCCCACCTTGCTTCATCTAACCCTATCAACATATCCTTCTATTCCTTTCTCCCTCATGTGTTTATCGAGCTTCCCCTTAAATGCATCTATGCGATTCGCCTCAACCACTCCTTGAGTTCCACATTCTCATCACTCTCTAAGTAAAGAAGTTAAGACATTAAAGGCCCGTTATTGACAAATTATACAGAAAAATGTACAATGACATCACTGCATCTTTGTTCTGCTACTACATTTTCCATGTCTATGTAAAAATTACCTGAAAGCTAAATAACACACAACAACCTAGAAACCAGCAAGAGCTGACTCACAGCTTAAAAAAAACTGACATAGCCCCAAAACACTGACTGCACAAAAACAGCCCTGAATATCTGCTTTATGACACATGAAGGTAGTTGGAAAACAGGTTTATCATTATTTAACAACAACTACTTGCATTTATATAGCGCCTTTAATGTAGTAAAACGTCCCAAGGTACTTCACAGGAGTAGAATCAGAAAAAATTTGAGACTGTGCCACATAAGGAGATATTCGGACAGACGACCGAAAGCTTTGTCAAGAAGCATCTTAAAGGAGGAGAGCGAGGCGGACCGGTTTAGGGAGGGAATTCCAGAGTTTAGGGCTTGGACAGCTGAAGGCATAGCTGCCAATGGTGGGGCGAAGGAAGTGGGGAATGCGTAAGAGGCCAGAATTGGAGGAGTGCAGGGGTCTCGGAGGGTTGTAGGGACACTTGATACAAAGTCCAACTCCTCACTGGGACAGAAACATACTGTACACAGCTGCAAGTACACCCAACATTTTATTGCAAAAGCACAGATTTTAGCAATAGTTCATTTAGAAATTACTGAAAGTATGTGAGAGCTAAAAGCATGAGATTTACTGTTAGTGCTTGTCCCCAGATCCCCCTATCACTAACTCCTAAAAAAAAAATTTTTTACATTTTATTTGGTGTATTTTGCAGTAATTGTGACTGTCACAAAGATCATTTTTCTTGGAAAGGTTAGATATTTACAATCATAGGATCATGGAAAGGTTACAGCACAAAAGGAGGCCATTCGGCCCATTGAGTCCGTGCCAGCTCTATGCAAGAGCAATCCAGCTGGTCCCACTCCCCGACCCTATCCCCGCAGTCCTGCAAACTTTTTCCTTTCAAGTACTTATGCAGTTCCCTTTTGAAGGCCATGATTGAATCTGCCTCCAACAACCCCCGGGCAGTGCATTCCAGATCCTAACCAGTCGCTGTGTAGAAAAGCTTTTCCTCATGTCACCTTTGGTTTTTTGGCCAATCACCTTAAATCAATGTCCTCTGGTTCTTAACCCTTCTGCCAATGGGAACAGTTTCTCTCTATCTACTCTTTCTCGACCCTTCATGATTTTGAATACCTTTATCAAATCTCCTCCCAACCTTCTCTGTTCCAAGGAGAACAACCCCAGCTTCTCCAGTCTGTCCACATAACTGAAGTCCCTCATTCCTGAAATCATTCTAGTAAATCTCTTCTGCACCCTCTCCAAGGCCTTCACATCTTTCCTAAAGTGCGGTGCCCAGAACCCAATACTCCAGCTGTGGCCGAACCGGTGTTTTATCAATGATCATCATAACTTCCTAGCTTTTGTACAATCTGCCTTTATTTATAAAGCCCAGGATCCCGTATGTTTTTTAACTGCTTTCTCAACTTGCCCTGCCAACTTCAACAATTTGTGTATGTATACCCCAAAATCTGTTACTGTACCCCTTTTAGAATAGTGCCCTTTAGTTTATATTGCTTCTCCTCATTTTTCCTACCGAAATGTATCACCTCGCATTTTTCAGCGTTAAATTTCATCTGTCATGTGTCCGCCCGTGCCACCAGCTTGTCTATATCCTCTTGAAGTCTATCACTATCTTCCTCACTGTTCACAACACTTCCAAGTTTAGTGCCATCTGCAAATTTTGAAATTGTGCCCTGTACACCCAAGTCCAAGTCATTAATATATATCAAAAAAAGCAGTCCTAGTACCAACCCCTGGGGAACATCACTGTACACCTTCCTCCAGTCCGAAAAACAACCGTTCACCACTACTCTCTGTTTCCTGTTATTTAGCCAATTCTGTAACCATGCTGATACGGCTCCTTTTATTCCATGGGCTTCAATATGGATGACAAGCCTATTATGTGGCACTTCATCAAATGCCTTTTGAAAGTCCATATACACCATATCAACTGCATTGCCCTCATCGACCCTCTCTGTTACCTCACCAAAAAACTCTATCCAGTTAGTTGAACACGATTTGCCTTTAACAAATCCATGTTGGCTTTCCCTAATCAATCTGCACTTGTCCAAGTGACTGCTAATTCTGTACCGGATTATCGTTTCTAAAAGTTTCCTCAATACCGAGGTTAAACTGACTGGCCTATAGTTGCTGGGTTTATCCTTACACCCTTTTTTGAACGAGGGTGTAACATTTGCAATTCTCCAGTCCTCTGGCATCACCCACGTATCTAAGGATGTTTGGAAGATTATGGCCAGAATCTCCGCAATTTCCACCCTTACTTCCCTCAGCAACCGAAGTGCATCCCATCTGGACCAGGTGACTTATCTACTTTAAGTACAGCTAGCCTTTCTATTACCTCCTCTTTATCAATTTTAGCCCATTTTAAATATTAAAATAAAAAGAGTTGTAGGGACTGAGAAACAACTTTACAGGGTAAAGTTAAATTAAATGGGTTAACACCTGCTGTTAAAATAGTGGACACAGGAACATCAAACAAACTCATTACGTGTTCATATGTTATTATCACCATCAGTAAAGTCTCTACTATATTACTTTTTGAACCGGTCAAAAGATATTTATTTTCTTATACAGGAAATAAAATCATTACAAACTGCAATAATTACTTTTAAAATAAATTTGAAGAGCTCAAAGGCATGGTGTTCAGGAACAGGCACGGGGAGCTGAATTTTGCGCTCTCTGGTACACCCAATTTGTTATTTGGGGTTTGCAATCTATTATACTCGTATTGACTATAAATGTTACTTCTCACATTTCCCCTTGGAAGTTGACACCACTAACATGGATGGTGCGATCGCACTCCTGGTTACTCCACAGTAACAAAAGACACTTAAAGCATGGGGCCAGCTTCCACATTCATAGCGATGACAGCTCTACCTCAACTCCAACTATCTATCCAATATCAAGACATGATGTGGAGATGCTGGTGATGGACTGGGGTTGACAATTGTAAACAATTTTACAACACCAAGTTATAGTCCAACAATTTTATTTGAAATTCACAAGCTTTCGGAGGCTTCCTCCTTCCTCAGGTGAATGTTGTGGATTTCATTTCCACAACATTCACCTGAGGAAGGAGGAAGCCTCCGAAAGCTTGTGAATTTCAATAAAATTGTTGGACTATAACTAGGTGTTGTAAAATTGTTTACAATATCAAGACAACTATTGATTGGAGGAAGTGGAGAACTGCAGAATTGGAGGAACACAGCATTCTCGGAGGATTGTAGGGCTGGAGGAGGTTACAGAGCCAGGGAGGGGAGAGGCCATGGAAGAATTTGAACATGCGGAGGAGAATTTTAATATCAAGGCATTGGTGGACCGGGAGCCAATATAGGTAAGCAAGCACAGGGAAATGGATGAACGGGACTTGGTGTGAGTTGGGCAGCAGAGTTTTGGATGAGCTTAAGTTTATGGAGGGTGGAAGATGGAGGCTGGCCAGGAATAAGTACAATTCTGCCTTTAAGGAAATTGCCGATGAAGGATCCACTCAAGACGTGTTTTTTTTTTACAAATCTTTTACATATTAATCAATGCTTTCTCTTTGAACTTGCAATATTAAAATGTCTTCTGGATGTAATATTTGTCACTGTGTGCAATATTCATCTGAAGGATGAAATATTCCTCAAACTTGTCCATTAACAACTTCAGTTTCCATTTATCCTCTCCTCACCTTGCGTAAACCGTTATTTTTTTTCTCTTCAGATCATGCTTTTGCAAACAAATCAAAATGTTCTTTCCGTTTTCTCTGTGCTTTTGCGGGTAAGCCTTTCAAATTCTTCTGATCCAGGAACTTTTAACCTTCCATTCCTGTCCCAGTTCTGGCACCATGTGAAGGGTCGCAGCCAAATAGAGCAACAAAACCTCAAGAGACTGCAGTCGGTTTCAAACTTTATTCAAATGGTTCCCTGTGAACGCCTGGTGCTTTTATATCAATCCATCTCTGATCACGAGATGGTTAAATTCAACTTTAACCAATTATAGATGGGCCATTCAACTTATTGCCACTTAATGGAACTTGCTGTTTGTAAAGTGGCTGCTGTGTTTACCCACATAACAATATCTGCACTTCAATGTAATTCATTGTCTTTAAAGTGGTTTGAGATGTTTGAGGGATAAGACACTATATAAATATAAGTCAGCTATTTCTGTCGCCAAGGGAGGAACATTGTTTTAGCCATGGCTATCCAAACCGATTTGATTCAGTAGATATTATAAAAACTAAATAAAAGTTGATAGGGTTATAAATGAAATTGCAGGAGGAAGCTGTTCAAGCTTCTTAAAAAAAGGAAATGGAAAAAAAATGCAAGACTTCTTTCAATATCAGAGTAGATAGGCCATATGTTTACATTCATAACATGCACGAAAAAAACAGGAAATGACATTATAACAGGGACATATATGTTGTTGAACAATACTTGGGGAATACTCCAGGGAACAAAAAAAAAGACTGTTATAGACTTATTTGACAGAAACCTCAATTTAATATTAAATAAAACTGCATATGACATTTTAAAAATTCCTAAATAGTTTATTGATGCCTAGACATTGCCCAAACATTTTTATAAACTTAATAGTTCTAATCTATTTTATTGCTATAACTTTTCTTCAATGTTGCAGGATAAATATTTTGAAAACAGGTCTTGAAACAACAGCGTAAGGCAGCATGGAATTACCATGCAGCACCAGAGTAGCCAATGTTTTTGTATTTTCTTTTAAATATATAGAATTTATAAAAGAAATGAAAAAAATCTTTCTGCTAGAAATTCTACAGCTAGGCTATGCATTCCAATTATGCCTTTAGTTTAAAGGCTTTAGTTAAGCTTCCAATAAAGCATACATCCTTTTAAAAAATGAAAGGATTTTTTTTGTTCATATGTATTTTAATTAAAATGTCTACTTGGATATTTTCATAAATATTCTAGGACTATGCATCCTCAGTTAATTCTTTGTCTCTATCCTGTCTTTATTTCCTCCCTTTCAGTGCATGATGCAATGCTCCAAGGTCATCTGATACTACATTCAGTAGTAAACACAGTAGTCTGCATTGTGTTTCAATGTACCATTGTCCAGCCAAGACAAAGATCAAGCTGCCTGCTCCCAGGCCTTTGCGAAAGGCACCATTAATCTAGAAATATTCAGCTGGCCATGCAGCATCTGTGATAAATAGAAGTCAGCCAGTCAACATTTCAGATCTAAGAGGCTTCTTCAGAACTGGAAGATATTACAGATGAGCAGCATTTAAATCATAGAATGATACAGCACAATAGGAGGCCATTCAGCCCATCATGCCTGTGCCGGCTCTTTGAAAGAGCGATCCAATTAGTCACACTCCCCTGCCCTTTCCCATAGCCCTGCAAATTTTTCCTCATCAAAAAGGAACAGAACAAGAGAATGGGGGAAGAGAAAAGAAAAAACAGGAAAAGAAATAGAGTGACCTGTGATGTGCTTGGGTGGAGAACAGGAGATGGTTAAATGGCAGATATAATATTAGCAGGAGACAAAAGGAGGCATAATGAGAGAAATCAGTGAAATAAAAGACAGAGAGAAGATACAGAGAATGTGTGGATAGCTAGAGGAGGTAGGTAGCAAGTGAAGCATGATAAAATGGCGAGGCGGAGCAGGCTCCAGTTGCCCCAGAGTCTGGTGGAAGAAACAAAGTAGATCGACAGAAAGGGTGTGGATCACCATGCTGTTAGTCGTTAGTGTTCCGACAGGGGTCCGGACCACAAATACCAACCGACAACCTCCCCCGTCGCCGGAAATGCTGGCACACCCATCGCACATTGCTTGCATCTACTGCCAGAGAGAAAATGGGAGTTGTAGTTAAGGTCTGAAGTTGTTAAAGTCAATGCTAAGACCAGAGGGCTACAGTGCCTAATGGTAGCACAAAACAGCAATAGCAAATTGGCATCCCGTTTTACAACCCGGCCAATTTTCATTCCCATTGTCAATGGGAAGGGGTGTGGGAATCAAAGGGGAACAGATGAAAGATGGGATTGGAAGGGAAGACTGTCCTGGTGGCTGGAATTTTAATGATACATAATGATAATCCATAAATCTTGGAGAGGCAGATGTGTCAATGCCTAAATCCTTTGATATGCTTTCATTTTCATTACTATATTGATGGTGACGATGAACCTGACAATTCAATAATTTCGCTTAAAAATAAAGTCTTTATTTTACTTTAGCCGAACCCATGCTACCGATTCACTTGAGAGAAACGATTCCAACCAGCTTCAGTGCCTTCATGACAAAAGAAAATCTAGTCTTTTCAGAAGCAAAAATTGTTTTTAAGCCGTCTTTCCTGTCATTTTTATACTCTCCCTCTTAAACTGTGCAGTTTGAAACCCAGAACATATGCGCCACCAATTGGGTAAACTACCAGAACATTCGCATGAATTATGAAATTAATTTTGTATTTCATTGTGGACACAAATAGAAAGGCCACCTGCTTGGAGTGTAAGCAAAAGGTAACTGTGGTGATAGAATATAACATTTGAAGACACAAGAAGCAAACTAAGGTGAGAAATATTATATTTACAGAGGAAAGTTACATGAAGGTAAATTTCATGAATTAGCACAGTAGGAAAACCAACAATCAATGTTTACTAATGCTCACTTCTGAGGTAGCATTTTTGGAAGAAAATTATACTAATAACTGCACAAAGAGTGCCCCCGATATTCATGGGGAGTGGGAGGAGGGAGTAGGGGCCGGGAAACCCAGATTTTTTTTTCCCCGTTTCGTGGCCGACAGCCAGCCGGGAGAGGTGGCGATGGTTGACGGGGGGGGGGGGGGGGAGAAAAGGAGCGAGGGGGGAACGATGCCTCTCGAGAACAAGTTATTCGCCCTACCTCAATCCACCGTGGTTAAAACCGGATGTAGGTGCGTTCGCAGCGTGTTGGTGTCGGGCTTCAGATTTTAATAATTTAACCCCTCCCACACGCCCCCTCCCCCCATCATCTGATTCCAGTTATTAGCAACTTCCAGGGCACCATATTTAATTGTTGGAACACCCCAATCTGGGGTGGGGTGGGGGGGGGGGGGCGGAGGGGAAGATGAATGGAAGAAAAAGAATCAGTATTTTTTATGCTGGAATTTTGTAATTAGCACTATACTGTAGTGCAAATCACGATCAAATCATGCTGCACATTTAAAATGAGTCAGTACATTGTCCAATATTTAACTGTGGAGCCACTAGAGCCCATAGCTCTGGATGACATTTTGTATGAAGCACAGTAATTAAAGCAAGTGAGTTACTTTAACCTGTTGAAATCAGCATTCGCATTTTGGCACCAAAACAAATATGGCAATAAGAGTACATTTCTTCCAATATTGTTTTGGGGAGGGACTGAAGCTGCTTTGAATTTCCCTTTCTACGACACTTGTAGTGCCAGTAATGGTAGTTGGCAAAGGAGCGGGCAGGAAAGAGAAGAGCACTTACTTCTCCTTCCCATTAAGAGAAATTCGTATTTTCAATAGTGACAGGACATGCCAGTCAGAAAGAGCTGCTCTACTCCCAAATCACATCCCTAGCACAGCTATTTGAACTTTTCAGATGCCATCAAAGTGGGTTTCCAAGACTATGTGGGATGTTAATCCTTACTCCAAACAATGAATCTTGCCATATGCATCACCAAAGCAACGGCTTTTCTGCTGGGAGATCCAACATTTTGAGAAATTGGAAAAAAGAGAGGGGAAGAACTTTTTTTAAACAAATGAAAGATTAAAACAATTTTAAAAATAAAATGTGTGTTTTGAAACCTAAAAAAAATATCAGTAGTTGCTGAATCTAAGAGTGGCAGATGCATTCATGAAGAACATATTGAAATATCCTGAACCAGCATCATAAATCACACAGAGACAAATCAATTAGAATAGATACAGGGATACTATCTACAATCAGCTCTGAGAACAGTCCAGATGAGCAAGACATATCTGCCCAAACAGCAAACAATTAATTGGTTTCTCTACAACAGAAGTGATCCATCATTGTTGCAGAATGTTTTACTGAACAGTGCAAATGTAAATATAACTGATGGATATGTGTAGATGGGTAGAAAACATTATTCCAATTTAATGTACCCAGACAATTGCAATAACTTTGAGCACCGTACAGATTTTCTTGCTACAAAACTGCCACAAGAGATATTTTCATTCCTCTTCAATGCAACAGTCAGGGAGAAAATAAAGTGGTTCCTGAATCAGAGTGTAGACAACAAGTCAGTGCCACTCCCAAGTTAACCCGAAGATAGGGTAGGCAAAAAGCCACTGGGTCAAAATCCAGGCCACAATAAATTTTCAGAAGGGCCCAGTCTAATCGGTACAATTCTTTCATTCCTTATTTCATTTACTTTCCTCCACCCTCAGTTGTGGTGTAACTACCCAAGCAGTTAATCTTCATGAGGTGGGAATCTTTGCTGAAGGAGGAATGCTAAGATCGCAGAGTCTCTCACTGCTGTCTGGCTGAGATTAGCTAACTCCTCGTAGACAGGATAACACAGGCCACATTGTTCAAATTGCATTGCACACTCAGCCTTTAGTCCATCTTACCTCAAGTCTTTTGAGAGAGAAGTTGCTGACTCTCAAGAGAGGCGATGGCAAATAAGAGCAATTGGGGAATACAATTAAAATATAAATACTATCAAGAGTTGTTTTCTAATTAATTTGTTGGGTACCTACTTTAGAAAGGGGGGAAAACATGCTAATAATTCATACTGAAAATTGTGGCAGGACAAGTTGATATGGATGTTTAAAAAAAAGCAAATGGGATTCTGGGCTTTATAAAAGAGACAGAGTACAAAAGCAAGGAAGTTATGGTAATCCACTCTCAAACACTGGTTAGGCCTCAGCTGGAGTACTGTGTCCAATTTTGGGCATCACACTTTAGGAAGGATATCAAGGCCTTGAAGAGGATGCAGAGGAGATTTACCAGAATCATACCAGGGATGAGGGACTTCAGTTATGTGGGAGACTAGAGAAGTTGAGATTGTTCTTCTTGGAGCAGAGAAGGTTAAGGAGAGATTTAATAGAGGTGTTCAAAATTATGACTGGTTTTGATAAAGTAGATAGGGAGAAACTGTACAGGAGGGTCAGTAACCAGAGGACAGAGTTAAGATAATTGGCAAAAAATCCAGGGGGGAAAATGAGGAGAATTATTTTTTTTAAACGCAGCAAGTTGTTACAATTTGGAATGTACTACCTGAAAGGGTGGTGAAAGCAGATTCAATGGTAACTTTCAAAAGGAAATTGGATAAATACTTGAAATGGAGAAATTTGCAGGGCTGTGGTGAAAGATCAAGGGAGTGGGACTATTGGATAACTCTTTCAAGGAGCAGGCACAGACACGATGGGCCAAATGGCTTCCTTCTGTGTTGCATGGCTCTTTGATTCTATCAAAATGTAGCCCTCCATAGTAATTTATTATTTTGAGGAACTCATTGATACATGCTGACCTGATACTTTTTGTAATGTGGAATGTCTGTTTACAAACACATTAAGCTTAGTAGATCCCACCAAAATTAAAGCAATATGCTTGGCAAAGAACTTCTCTTCAGCTAGTTTTGTCCCGACTCAAGCTAGCAAACTCACAATCCTGGGGTCACCGAGCTGAGTCGAATGCTGAAGCACCGCAGCTTGCAGACTGCTTTTCAGTGAGTTTTGAAGTTTCAAGAAGAATGTGAACAAATATCAAGGAATGACCAGTTTGAATTAAGGTTTTACAAACACAGTGGGGCTGTATGAGTGACAACCAACTCCACTTTCAATATATTTCTCTATGACATGCACAGGCAGAAGCATGGATTGACGACAGAAGACAGAGGGTGGTTGTAGAGGGTTGTTTTTCAAACTGGAGGCCTGTGACCAGCGGTGTGCCTCAGGGATCGGTGCTGGGTCCGCTGTTATTTGTTATTTATATTAATGATTTGGATGAGAATTTAGGAGGCATGGTTAGTAAGTTTGCAGATGACACCAAGATTGGTGGCATTGTGGACAGTGAAGAAGGTTATCTAGGATTGCAACAGGATCTTGATAAATTGGGCCAGTGGGCCGATGAATGGCAGATGGAGTTTAATTTAGATAAATGTGAGGTGATGCATTTTGGTGGATCGAATCGGGCCAGGACCTACTCCGTTAATGGTAGGGTGTTGGGGAGAGTTATAGAACAAAGAGATCTGGGAGTACAGGTTCATAGCTCCTTGAAAGTGGAGTCACAGGTGGATAGGGTGGTGAAGAAGGCATTCAGCATGCTTGGTTTCATTGGTCAGAACATTGAATACAGGAGTTGGGATGTCTTGTTGAAGTTGTACAAGACATTAGTCAGGCCACACTTGGAATACTGTGTACAGTTCTGGTCACCCTATTATAGAAAGGATATTATTAAACTAGAAAGAGTGCAGAAAAGATTTACTAGGATGCTACCGGGACTTGATGGTTTGACTTATAGGGAGAGGTTGGATAGACTGAGACTTTTTTCCCTGGAGTAGGAGGTTTAGGGGTGATCTTATAGAAGTCTATAAAATAATGAGGGGCATAGATAAGGTAGATAGTCAAAATCTTTTCCCAAAGGTAGGGGAGTCTATAACGAGGGGGCATAGATTTACGGTGAGAGGGGAGAGATACAAAAGGGTCCAGAGGGGCAATTTTTTCACTCAAAGGGTGGTGAGTGTCTGGAACGAGCTGCCAGAGGCAGTAGTAGAGGCGGGTACAATTTTGTCTTTTAAAAAGCATTTGGACAGTTACATGGGTAAGATGGGTATAGAGGGATATGGGCCAAGTGCAGGCAATTGGGACTAGCTTAGGGGTATAAACTGGGCGACATGGACATGTTGGGCCGAAGGGCCTGTTTCCACGTTGTAAACTTCTATGATTCTATGTTTAAACATTTAGAATTTGACTAAATTCACATCACAGATTGACGATATTTTGACATGGGTTGCTTGACAGAACAAGCACACTTAACATTCGAAGATTCCAAGTTCCTCCAAGTTATTTCAGCCCACTCACTGTGCAAACAACAAAAGTTTACCTGCAGGCATGATTCTGTGCATGGCAACTGACAAGAAGAAAATGGAGTCACTGTAGTAGGCACCAGATCCAGCACTAAAATGTTTCTGCATTGCTTCAACAATAGGGAACAACTTCTGAGTCAGGGCATCCACATCATGGAACGTAACCTGCCAAGGAGAGCATGTACCTGGTTACAAAGAGCCCACATTACATCCTGCACATAAGTATAAGTGCAATGCTTGAGTAATAGCAAATTACTGCCTTTACCATAATTATTCAAATATGTTCATTCCATTAAACATGTGAGGAGCAGCGATTTGTAAAATCTACTTACTTTGTGTGTCCTGCAACACTGCATTCAACTAATGCTGTGTTTATATTGTCAGTTTGCCCTCTGCTGTTGGCAACATATGATCAATGTAAGCAAGGTGGTGCTGCTCCTCCAGAGATCACGTGCATCTGCCGGGAACCAACAGACTTGCTTGATCGCTGGCTGCCAGCAGGATGTACATATCAGTTTTATAATGTGCTAACTGCTGCAGAAATCTCTGCTCGATACAAGAGGTACAGCTTCTACGGCGGCCAGCACATAGTTACAAACATGTTATAATTCAATTCTATTTTTACAAGGAGAGCAAATAGCCATGTTACTTAGCAAATCTTCAACGAGCAAAATCTGAATTAGCAGAATGCACTCGGTTTTCCCAAATGTTTCTCCAAATGTTCACCCAAAGCAGCACAGACAACACTGACAATTCTGTGAGATTTACAATGTGCTGCAGGGCAGGTACTCAGTCATATATTTAAAATTAAGCATTAAAAAAATCTAATCTGCCAAATTACCCTATGATACCTTAGTGTTATATTGACAAATATCTGTATACTCACTGGCTTCTTTCATGTACTCATTACCATGTTTAGCTGTGGGTTCGACACAGTCCAGTACTGGACTGTGACATTTTGTGACAACATAACATTCCACTCCAGTGACATCAATAGCAAATGTGGATTAAGGAAAGCAATGTCCAAGATCACAGGAATGACACCCTTCTGAAACTAGCAGTCCAGCACACTACTGAGGATCAGCTGAAAGTCATCAGCTTTTGCAACACTGACTAATTTAGGGGCAATTCACCACAAAATACTTTCCCTTTAATATAGATGTGATCCAAATTCAGTATAAATCAACTTTTAGCCATTCAGCAATTGTGATCACGAGTTTTATGTGGCTAAATACATCAGGAAATGTGAGGAATGACATGAATAATCAATAAAAGTGTAATAGATTGGAAACTGCAAACAGTCAGTTAGGGGGATTGGAGACCACAAAATTCAGCTCCCTGTCTCTTCCTGCAAATCAGGTTTTTGCATACTTCAGTTTAATTTTAATGATTGCAGTGTGTAATGACTGCATTGTGTAATCTTTTTGACAAGTTCAAAACAGCATTAGAGGTTAAACAATACTGTTGATAATAATAGCAGATGAACTTAAATGTGTTTGTTTGACATTCCTGTGTCCAATATTATAATGGCGGACTTTAACCCATTTCTTTTAACTTTTTCTTTTCACTCATGAATCTGTATATTTGTGCTCAGTGGAAGGAAATGAACATGTTTCGAAGGAAAGAATTGAAGTGGAGGTAGACCACAGTAAAATACAATGGATTCTAGCCCTGAATAGGATCAGGAGAAACCAAAGCTTAAAAATTACTATTGATAATATTGGCAGATGACTTCAGGATGCAGTCATGTGGCAGTACTTTGTCTGCTATTTAAATACAGGCATTTATTTTAAACAGGTAAACACCGCCACTAAAATAGCAGAGGAACGAATGTCATATCAACACATTAAGCATTCATCCACTAACAGCGCCAACAGTTTCATGGTTCAAAAATAGATACATACATACCAACCTTCAGTATTTTAAGCTGACAGTCAGCATTTCAACCCATGGGTTAGCTTGTCAGCCTTTCACAAGAAAAATTAGCTCTTTCCACTGGAATCAGAGACTATCGGGTGAACCAAATCAGATCAGTTGAAGGGCGAGACTGAACCCCGTTTATGGGTTAATGCATCTATTAAAATAGGCAATATTCGACCGTGGTACAAAAATGTTCAGCATTCATCCACCACAGGCACCTATTGCGTTTTTTTAAGCTTCGGGTATCTTATAGTTTTAAAAACAGAAAACGATTGAAACACACAGCAGGTTACTCAGCACCTAAAAAAGGAAGCCAGGTTAATATTTCCATGTGATCCTTCATCAGAATTCAGTTTGGAGGTTTTTTTTTGATGATACCGTCTCATTCTTATCCCTCCTGAAGCTACTTAAAAATAAAATAATTTAAAGATAGTTACATCAGCATCCCTTCAATCCAGACAATTCCACACCCACCTGCCTCTGGGCTGCCATGGGGTCCAGGTCAGGGACAGAACAGATCAGTGAGCCTGTTTTGGCTGGTGAATGTGGAATCCACTACCTGTTGGGATTACTGTAGATGTGTGTTGTTAAAGGTTTCAATTCACAAATTAACCTGATGTATTAGGAGTTGGCAATGGACACAATGGAATCTTGTAAAACTACTGGTTATTTTCATACTTAAAATATCTGTACCCCTGCCAAAAGAAATTATTTTTGGCTTGACAGGGAGAATTGCAACAGGCTCCAAAATGCACCAATTAAAGTGTACAAAATGTAAATTTTCTAGGAGCAGAGGCATTCCACAGACCCTGCTAAAATTTAATTTAGGGATGGGCAATAAATGCCTGCCTTGCCAGCGACAACATCCCAAGAACGAATAACGAGAAAAAAAAAGCTGTTACATAAATTAAGGAGATTGTGCAAAGATTATGAAAGCTGGGTGTCAAACTAAGTGCCACTTTAAAAGTATTACAAGGTACAGCGCAAGAAATTAGACATGACTCAAATTCAGCCCATTAGATACAATATGCCACAGAAGAGGAGAGTGTACACACACAGCTGACAGAAAGCTTCATTCTGTCGTTTTCAGAAACCAACATTTGAGAATAACGAACTTGATCATTTGAGCACAGTCTGTGGATGTGAGAACATGCTGACAGGAATTTTTCAGACTTGGAGCTGGAAAACTCAACACTTCACAAAACTGCAGTAAAAAGGATCAGTGATCACTGGCAAAGTGAAACGGCACCCAGTCTTTGATCATTGGAACCAACATTTTCCTCCATTATTGTACAATCAAGACATAACTGTTTTATACTCTGTTAGAATTTAGCATGTTTTGCTTTTCCTCCTAAAAATCAACTTCTTAGTTTGGTTTCTGATTTCTTAAAGAATTCTGCCATTTTTCAAGACAGCTGAATTTGAATCCATCAAACCAACCCAGTTTAGGAGGCTGAATCTTTATGATCACAAACTTCAATCTTATTCTAGCTATTAGTTTTGCATTTGTGAATGTTCCTATCTCAGTTGAGGCTCACCTTCAAGCCTTCTATCCACAGTGTACTGAACTCCAACTGGTATCCCTTGGCCTTAGAAAAACTCAACACTTCACTCACAATTAGAGTACTTTGTTCACCATTGTGGTTTATCTTGCTGCTGGTTTTCACTACGTTCCTCCATCCATTTCCCTAACTTTCCCTTTGCTTATCTTCAGTTTTTCCTCATTTCCCTTTTTCTCCCATTGCCACAATGGCCCGAATTTTAACTTGCCAGCGGCTTTCCAGTAGGAAACCATCCTGGCGAGTTAATTTCCTGTCTGCCCACGACAGAATGAGACACAGTCGATTTTAACGTCTGGGCATCATTTAAATCCCACCCACCGACTTCCTGCCTGAAACAGGTAGGATGTTGGAGGGAAGCACAACAAAATCGCATGGCCCAGAGGTCACCTGCTCCTCATAGCCCACCAAAGGAAGAAAAAGAACACTTTTTCAGCTTATTCTGGGAATGATCATCTTCTGTCCTGGGGTGGCCAGGCAGGAAAGCTGCAGTAGCTTCCCTGCTCAGGCCGGAGTTAAAATTGCAGTCGGGTCCCAAACATGCATATTTCAAGAAGGACCCCATCAGCTTTGGCCAGATATCCTTGCCCAAAAGTGACTACACTTCAAAAGTACTTCATCGGCTGCAAAGTGCTTTGGGATGTCCTGAAGTCGTAAAAGGCGCTATATAAATGCAAGTTCTTTCTTTTTCAGGTTAAAATAATTGCAGATGTTGAGATCCTGGCAGCTCCAGGGTAGGTAAGTAAGTTGGGGCATTTTAATTGCCTATCGGCCCAGTTTACTTGGATGAGTAGGGTTAAAATCACCCCCATTGTTTCTGCTGTTTGCGTTCTTCAGTCAATCAGAAGTTTTTTTTAAATTGTACTCCTGCATGTTACATAACATTGTATGGGAACTACATGTTCAGGAATAGCTGTCATTTTTAAGTCAGCAGTTGCTGCCACCATTTTACTACTCCCTGTGCCCCCACTCGCACTCTCTCCATTTTAAAGGTTCAGATAGATAAACCAAAGGCCCCAAATCTTTACGAGTAAGGTACCTGAGGGGGTTGATTACTTTCTCTAGTTACAGTGGTTTCAGTGGAAACCGAAAATATCAAAGAAGTAAAATTAATTTTCTGCAGTCCATTTGGCTCCACCTTCTAAGGGCGATCGGTTAGGGCTGGAGTCTCAACTGTTGATGCCCTTTTGCAGGCCTTGGCTAAGCAAATGACCCCAACCTTGGGATTTGGGACGAACTCTCTGGCTTTGCGAAAGGGCAGGCGAGGGTTCCATTGCTCCGCACTTATGTTGTAAGGGCAGGGGCAGAGAAGTTAACACCATTTGACACAACACGTTTGCGCTGACTCTCCGAAAGAGCGATCCATCGTCTCATTTTCTGGCTTATAGATGAGGAAAATCCATACACACCGGCAATGAGGAAATCATGGACCTGTATTGGTGGGTTGAGTGCTCAGCCTACCTGTGGCCATTAACAGTGGAAGCTGGCACCACCAAAAGCAATGTAGCCGCAGCCTCCAAAGTTGGCAGGGAAAAACAATCTATTCAGGTGGGTCTTGACACTTCAGGGAGGCATGGAGGAATATGTAATGCTCCAGCAATGGGCAGAAAATTTGTGGTGTTCTTAGCCCTGACCGCCTGCCATGCTGTAGTGTAATGAGGGCAAATTGCATTTGTCACCGATCTGCCCATCCCACTAACCTATTTATGCCGTGCTGCAGACTTTCACCGTTCTTGTCACAGTTTGGGCATTGACCCCCAATTTGCTGTTATCAGCAAATTTCAATATTGTTTAATCAATTCCAGGCCTCTATGAAATACTACGCACTATACTTTTCAATTCCAATAAACTTCCTCTTACCCTTCCGCTTTGTTTACTATCCTCCAACCATCACTCTATCCATATAGTCTTATTCCCTTTAATTCTGTGTGTCATTATTGTGGCATCTTATGAAGTATTTTTTCAAAATCTATATAAACCACATCAACTGCATGTCCTTTATCCAGCTCCTCCATTAGCTCTTAAAAGAATTCTGTAAGACTGGTCAAGTATGACCTGCTCTTTAGAAATCCATGCTGAATGACTCATATTTCTCCAAGTGCTTAGTAATTTCATCCCATATTATAGATTCCAGTAGTTTGCCAAGGGCTGAAGACTAACTGGCCTATAATTTTCTGGTGCATCCCTATCTCCTTTTTTGAAGAGGGATGTCACATTTGTCACCCATCAGTTCTCTGGCACAATTTTAGAAAATTATAGCCAGATTATTTCTTGCCTAGCTTCTCTCAGGATCCACGGATGTAAACATTCAAGTCTTGGTCATTTATCTACCTTAAATTTGAGTAACTTCTTCAGTACTGTTTCTCATTACCTCTAGACTTGACTATTCCAATGCTCTCCTAGCTGGCCTCTCATCTTCCACCCTCCAAAATCTTGAGCTCATCCAATACTCTGGTGCCCGGATCCTAACTCGCACCAAGTCCCATCACCTCTGTGCTCGCTGTCCTACATTGGTTCCTAGTACGGGAACACCTCCATTTTAAAATTCTCATCCTTGTTTTCAAATCCCTCCATGGCCTCACCCTCCCTATCTCTGTAACCTTCTCCAACCCGACGAGATCTCTGCGCTCCTCCAATTCTTGCCTCTTGCACATCCCCGATTTTAACTGCTCCACCATTCCTCAGCCCTAAGCTCTGGAATTCCCTCCTTAAACGTCTCCACCTCTCTCCTTTAAGATGCTCCTTAAAACCTACCTCTTTGACTAAGCTTTCGGTCACCTATTCTACTATCTCCTTATGTGGCTCGGTGTCAAATTTTGTTTCATAACGCTCCTGTGAAGCGCCTTGGGACGTTTTACGACATTAAAAGGTGCTATATAAATGCAAGTTGTTATTGTTGAATGTTACACCTACCTCTAATTTAATCATCCCACAGATCCTAGTCTTCAAGACACTCCTTTTTTCCTTACTGGCATATACTCGATTTGTACTTTTTCTATTACTTGTTTAAATATTTCCCATTGCTGATCTACAGTTCTATTTGCCAAATTTTGCTTCCATTTAAACAAAAAACATTTTCACACAAATTGTTTAGACTTCAGGAATTTCCTACTTTATCTGTGAAATCTCACTTGGGATTAGACTACATTTAGTGCAGTATTGATTGATAACCGAGGAACGTTTTATCCTGGGACCAGGATCTTGTAGTTAAGTGTTATGCTTGTAATCGAGATTTTATACAATGTAGCTTGCTTTCTTGAAATTTTTATCAACTAATATTCTCATCCATGATTTTCATCCAAGTCAACACAAAAAAAGCATTTATTGTATTTTGAATTCTGCACAAACTAAAGTTCAAATGATTTGTTAATTGAACCCTTTAATTAGCGAGTATGAGGATATTGATACAATGTTGAGGCAGGAAGGAAGCTGAAGAATGCTCAGTGCAGGTTCTGTAAGAGGATATGAAGGCGGCAGAAAGCTGAATGGTCTTTTTTTCATTCTTGTTCCTACATTCTTTGTCCTTATGAATTTGACCATAAGCTGTAGATAAAGGCATTAGAAATATCTTCCACTGCTCAAAGAAAGGTCAGAGATGCCAGCAATAGCTCTGTACATTGTGAAATGATCCAGTCTCCAACATTTAGTTAACATTCTGAAACTCAGATTGCGGAAATGGAACAAAAGCAGAAAAAGGGGCTAAGCTCAAAGACTCTATTCTTGAAATTATGTACAATAAGAATTTACTGACATTTCCAGCAGCATATTCTCAAAATAAACTAAATAGCAAAAATATTGTTTTTAAAACAAAACTTAAATGAACCTTGCAGTCAATGTAAGAAGATCTATCCACGTTGAAATGTGGGGTGGGAACTGGGGAGAAAAGATAGTGGAGAAAGAAGGATGGAGATTAAACTTGTTTGAAATTACCAACATGATTACCTGTTTATTGTCTTCAAGGTTTTACCTAATTTGTCAAAAACTCTAATAATTTCCCAAGTAAAGTTTTTTTTGTCTGAACAACTGAAAGAGGTTAACCATCCAACTACAACACCCTGTTAGCCTGTTACCTGTCTCCATTTGTCACATATTATTCAGCAGGCTGGCAAACCAATTTATTGCTGTGACAGCATACCTTTCCTCTGTACAACAGCACCATCAAGTGTCCAAATTAACAACAGGACTGCAACATCCAATAGAGTGGCTATGTAGGAAGCAAGCAATAAATTCGATGGTCTGTGTTTAAGAAACCCAAATAAAATCATCTTGGATTCTGAAAATTATGAGGTGTTTTGCAGACAGGCAGATGGGCCAATGATTATTCCTCAATTCTGCTCTTCTGAGAATAGGTCACAGCCGCTGCCCCTTAAGTCCACTTGCCCCACAAAATGAAACGAAGCCAAGTAAAACTTCAACAAAACTGCAAGAATATCACAAAAGCTGTAGTCAAGGTGCAATTTCTTTATGTATTCTAATCTGCCATCTTATCTACCTTTTGTTCACCACTCAATACCATTACAGAAATGAACCTAATCATGCTTTTGGTAAATACATAAAAATCCAATTTATGTACACAATGAAGGAAGCCAAAAGTTACCTTTCCTCAATAACCTCACTGTCATGCAAACCAATAGCTCTATTCAAATGCCAGTATTCAAGAAGGAATACAGATCAACACCTACAGTTTCAAAGCGACACCTCATCAACGGCAAAACAAGGACGAGCAACTTTGTCAACAGAGCCACGAAACTACTCTATGAAGCCTTATTTCAAGATAAACCAAAATATTTATTATATTGTGTTTCCAAAGATAATTGAACGGTGATGAAGAATTCCTTACCCACGCACAAGCAGGTGGAGTAAGAGAATGATTAAACTGCCATTTTCTTCTTACTCTTCATCACAAGCTTGTACACAGCCTCGACAAATCATTTGTTCTATATGAGTTGGTGTTTTGGACTTTGAACATTCTCAATTATTTGTATATGTTTGTATAGAGAACACAATATCACCAAAAGGACAATTAAAGTGGACAACCGAGTTCCTGTGATGCTATGTATTTTAGGAGAAACAAAGCTACAAACTCCATTAAACAAGTACAATGTTCAGGTTTCATCTCCCGAGTAACCAGGAGCATTCCTAGTTGTGCAGAGAAGAACATTGCTCACATCTGTTTTTCACTCACTAAACAAACTGCAAGTGTGATCAAAAGGTTAGTAAATTTAAAGAACAAGTGTGTCCAATTGCTATTTCACATCAGACGGCTACATACAGAATGTCTGTATACAACTGACTAGAGATATCCTGTAATGCGAAATAGTCAACATGGAAACTGAATGAAGGTGATAAATGAAGCATCCAAGTTTGGTCGATTTAGCTGAAATATAAATAGAAAATGGATCCAAATTTAAATGATTATTCCAGTGTGGACATGATGCAGCATAATAAAAAGTACAGTCTTCTGTAAAAATGTAAGTCATATCCTTTAGCTCTTCCATTAATCATATTTGGGTATAAACAGAATGCCTCAATGATAGTACTAACACAAATTTACATTTGTATCCAATGCTGTTCAAATGTGCGCTTGCAGTAAGGCAACATGCAATTTTTTGTTCCTTCTGCATGTCTTAAAGCAAAATGTTAAATGACATAATAATTGACTCAAGAGCATCTACACAAACACTAAGGGGTCGGCATTCCCATGTTTGATAATCAGTGAAAAAGTAGACAATAGTAAAGGATGGTGGAATTGTTGGAGAAGGTACAGACAGATAAATTGTCCTTGTTTGTAGATGTTATAAACAATTTTATCCCTTAAAGAAAGGGAGTAAAAAAGGGTAGCAAAAAAATTGGAAGGTGAAGCCAATTTAACTAGTTACAGGTCATCAATGAGGAACTCGCACGCATCCTGCAACTGTAGAGTCACATCAAAAAAATTGTATTTGACTCCAGGTCATTGATGGGCTTAATGAAGGGGAACATTTCGAAGTATCACTAGAACAATGAAAAAAGTGAATAGCTTTCAGTCCAAGAGCACGGGGTAGTAGCTTTTAGAAGGTATATCACAACGGAGCAGGAGAATAAGGATGGGGAAGCCCAGGAGCGCAGAGGGTATAAAAGCATGTAATTTGCAGCAAGTCTACAGCAACTGAGTTGACAGCCTGGAATTGGCGAAGTAGCAATACTAGTAAGTTCAGACTCAAGGAGGCTGATTGTGTGTATTACCAGGTCTATGAAGACTTGCAGGAAGAGCCGGCCACCTGCACTGAAGATCACTTCAACTTTTACACCACAAGGTCTTTCCAGGCATTAACATGGGACCTCTCAGGAGTCAGACACTTTATTATGTACCACTCCATTAAGAAGGTACCAGAAGGTTTGTTGTCATTGTAACCCTGCCACATGTACTTCAGTAAGAAACAGCAGCAGACCAGTCACTGCAGGCAGAAAAGTAACTACTTAAGGGTATCATTGCCCAGATTTTGCAGAAAGCTCTGGTTAACATTCCTCACTCAACCAAGACTACCACAACAGATTTAACTAGTTATTCATCTCACTGCTATTTGTGAGACGTTACTGCAGAATGGTTGCTGCATTTACTTAGATCATAACAGTCACTGTACTTCAGTCATTGTGTATAGTGCTTTGAGATGTTTTGATGTGATAAGGCATTATATGAATGCAAGTATTACTAAGCATTGACATGGGTGCCAACTTGCATAAAACATTACAAGGAACATGACTGAGCTATACTGGAGTTGGAGTCAGACCCTATGGTGTCAACAGCAGGTCTGAAAGCATGAGAAATTAAAACTCAAAACAGACAGAGGATCTACCCTTACTGTATTTGATTTATATAAAAAATACACACAAACAACACTAAGCATATATTTTTATGCAATTGTGGATCTTCTGTGGCGTTTCTCATGGTGAGTCAGAGGATACGGTAATGACTGGAATATTATTGCATGCAACATATAATACATTATAAGCACACATCCTTCCCATGCTCTCAGATGTGTATTGCGATAATAAAGATATCCACACAAATAAAGTAAATGAAGAAAATCACTCAGTAAGCAGACATAATTTCCCCCCTTTCGCCCTCTCACTCAAGACTGTGGGCGAGAAATTTTGCCATGTAGCGCCCGTTGTTTCAGTGCTGCACAACCTCTCGAACATCCAAGATGGCGTCTTAGCTGTGCATGGCATGTGCCGGACGTCATCTTGGTATTGGTGTTAGTGCATGCGCAAATACCGAACGCCAGAGGCATGTAAAGTAAGGAGAAAATGGATAAAATCAGTGTGCAACGCTGATTTAAAGTGACAGACACCATTTGGGATTTAACACTCAATTCAACGCATAGTCTTAACCACGACCATCTGAACATGTCTTAGAGTACAAGGAGGACCCCCACAGTGCTATTTAAAGGGACTATGCAGGATTTACAGGTTAGTGGCTGGATTATTGCTTCTGGCTGCTGATGCATTTATAACTGTTTTTGGAGATTTCCTATACTTGAATACTAGGACACGGGGACATAGCCAAACATTTAGAGTCAGGATGTGCAGGAGTGAAGTTAGGAAACGCTTCTACACGCAAAGGGGGCTGTGGGGGATGTTTGGAACACTCTTCTGAAGATGGCAGTTGATGCTATCTCAATTATGAATTCTAAATCTGAAAGATAGATTTCTGTGAATCAAAGGTATTAAGGGATATGGGGCTAAGGCGGGTATATGGAGTTAGGTCACAGGTCCACCATGATCTCATTGAATAGCAGAACAGGTTTGAGGGGCTAAATGCCACTGCCATTTGCGGCCTCCTGATATGCACCACCTTCTCCTGCAAGAAAGCATGACCTGTGTATGGGTGATGTGCCTGTCATGGTAGAATAGCTGTGTATGACCTGTGAGTTGTGGGTGTGCAGCTTGCAACAGTGGTAATGTGAAGGGGAGAGGAAGCATATGATTGGAAAAGTTGAGTACTGATTGAAAGAGTTTGTTGGTATATGGGTGATGGGGGGTGTAGTGTGTGGAGCAGTGGATGCGGCTCCTGCCTGCACAGGGGCCATTGGGTGCAGGTTAATAGCAGATCACACTACACGCACTCACTAGTAGGCCTCATCGAATTTTTCTCCTGAAGTATTTTTCTCTCCCTCTAAAAAAGAATTCCTATAGATGTATTAAAATGATATTTTAGTGTCACTTCTAGAATTCATTCCAAATAATCTTTTTGGAGAAAAAGAATCAGAAAGAGTACAACAAAATCCATTTCGAACTAGACAATTAAGAATGTAAGTTTGTTTTATTGCAAATTTGCTTTTAAATGTCCTGTAACAGGTCTCACTATTCCTGGATGCTAAAGCTCCGTCCATTCAATTATAGCCCGTTTCCTTGCTTTCCGTCCAGTTCTATCCGACTGTTCAGCTCCTACCCACTTGGCCCTGCTGACAGTACAGCTCATCACTATAAAGAATACTACCACTGAGCCAAACTGATGGGGAGGGGAGGGGAGGGGAAGATGTGTTTGGTGGTGGCATCGCGCTGAATGTGGACCCCGGTGGGATGGAAGGGGAGGATAAGAGAGACCCTATCATGGTTCTGGGAGGGAGGGGAAGGAAAGGGGTGAGAGCAGAGGTGCAGGAAATGGGATGGACACTGTCGAGGGCCCTGTCATCGCCTCGATGGAGGAGAATCCTTGGCTGAGGAAAAAGGAAGACATATCGGAAGCACTGGTGGGGAAGGTGGCATCGTCAGAACAGATACAACGGAAACGGAGAAACTGGGAGAAGGGAATAGAGTCCTTTCAGGAAACGTGGTGGGTGCAAGGGAAGGGTAGAAATTGGAAGCTAAGTTGATGAAATTTTCCAATTCGGGGCAAGAGCAGGAAACGGCACCGATACAGTCATCAATGTACCGGAAAAAGAGGTGAGTGGGGGACTTGAGTAGAAGTGGAACAATGTTCCACGTATCCCACAAAAAGGCAGGCATAGCCAGGACCCACACGGGTTCCCACAGCGACATCTTTTATTTGGGGAGGAAGTGAGTGGAGTCAAAGGAGAAGTTGTTCAACGCAAGAACAAGTTCAGCCAGGCGGAGGAGTGTGGTGGTGGATGGGGACTGGTTGGGCCTCCGTTCAAGGAAGATGCGGAGGGCCCGCAGGCCGCCTGGTGGGGGATGGAGGTGTAGAGGGACTGGACTTCCACGGTGAAAAGGAGACAGTTAGGGCCGGGGAACTAGAAACTGTTAAAGTGGCAGAGAGCGTAATCAGGGCATGTTTGTTTTGTGATTGGGCAATTCTTTGAAATGTTAATATTTGTAGATTTAGGAAAGTAGATGAATTCATTAGCTCTAGTACCAGGGATATCCTTGAGAGAAACTTAGTTAACATCGGCGGGTGACTCACCTCCTGACTCCCCAAAGCCTTTCCACCATCTACAAGGCACAAGTCAGGAGTGTGATGCAATATTTGCCTGGATGAGTGCAACTTCAACAACACTCAAGCAGCGCCACACCATCCAGGACAAAGCAGCCCGCTTGATTGGCACCCCATCCATCACCCTAAACATTCACTCCCTTCACCACTGGCGCTCTTGGCTGCAGTGTGTACCATCCACAGGATGCACTGCAGCAACTCGCCAAGGCTTCTTCCACAGCACCTCCCAAATCCGTGACCTCTACCACCTAGAAGGACAAGGGCAGCAGGTACATGGGAACACCACCACCTCCACGTTCCCCTCCAAGTCACACACCATCCCGACTTGGAACTATATCGCCGTTCCTTCATTGTCGCTGGGTCAAAATCCTGGAACTCCCTTCCTAACAGCACTGAGGGAGAACCTTCACCACACGGACTGCAGTGGTTCAAGAAGGCGGCTCACCACCACCTTCTCAAGGGCAATTAGGGATGGGCAATAAATGCTGGCCTCGCCAGCGACGCCCACATCCCATGAACGAATAAAAAAAAAAATCCGAGCATTAATACCTGTGACACGAAAGAATTCTTTGGACAAAGGTTAAGCTTTAGCTGCTCAAATTTAGCTCAGTTTCAGTGGAGTCTAAATTGACAGCTGGACTCTAAATAAAAGCAACAAATCAGAACAGCTACAAAAACTATTTCCTACAAAAGTCTTTCAGATTATCAAACTGCAAAGAAAATATGTTCTAAAGATATTTTAATCCGTTGTGGACGAGTTAATTCTTTACTATTTTAAGTATTTGAACCATCAGCTGTTGATGTATCTTCTAAACATTGTGTATCTTATTTGTAGGGATTAAAAGGTAGTTACTCAGACTGGCAGAAGGTGGGAAGTGGTGTTCCATAAGGATCGATGCTGGGACCACAGTTGTTCACCATTTACATAAACGATTTGGACTCGGGACTCAGAAGTACAATTTCAAAACTTGCAGACAACACCAAATTGGGGAATATAGATAATATTCAAAGTGATGGAAGGTGTCGTCGACAGTGCTATCAAGCGGCACTTACTCACCAATAACCTGCTCACCGATGCTCAGTTTGGGTTCTGCCAGGACCACACGGCTCCAGACCTCATCACAGCCTTGGTCCAAACATGGACAAAAGAGCTGAATTCCAGAGGTGAGGCGAGAGTGACTGCCCTTGACATCAAGGCAGCATTTGACCAAATGTGGCACCAAGGAGCCCAAGTAAAATTGAAGTCAATGGGAATCAGGGGGAAAACTCTCCAGTGGCTGGAGTCATACCTAGCACAAAGGAAGATGGTAGTGGTTGTTGGAGGCCAATCAACTCAGCCCCAGGACATTGCTGCAGGAGTTCCTCAGGGCAGTGTCCTAGGCCCAACCATCTTCAGCTGCTTCATCAATGACCTTCCCTCCATCATAAGGTCAGAAATGGGGATATTCGCTGATGAATGCAGTGCTCAGTTGCATTCGCAACCCCTCAGATAATGAAGCAGTCTGTGCCCACATGCAGCAAGACCTGGACAACATCCAGGCTTGGGCTGATAAGTGGCAAGTCTAACCACCTCCCCTTGACATTACCATCGCCGAATCCCCCACCATCAACATCCTGGGGGTCACCATTGACCAGAAACTTAACTGGATCAGCCACATAAATACTGCGGCTACAAGCGCAGGTCAGAGGCTGGGTATTCTGCAGCAAGTGACTCACCTCCTGACTCCCCAAAGCCTTTCCACCATCTACAAGGCACAAGTCAGGAGTGTGATGGAATACTCTCCACTTGCTTGGATGAGTGCAGCTCCAACAACACTCAAGAAGCTCGACACCATCCACACAAAGCAGCCCGCTTGATTGGCACCCCATCCACCACCCGAAACATTCACTCCCTTCACCACCGGCGCACCGTAGCTGCAGTGTGCACCATCCACAGGATGCACTGCAGCAACTCGCCAAGGCTTCATCGACAGCCCCTCCCAAACCCTCAACCTCTACCACCTAGAAGGACAAGGGCAGCAAGAACATGGGAACAACACCACCTGCACGTTCCCCTCCAAGTGACACACCATCCCGACTTGGAAATATATCGCCGTTCCTTCATCATCGCTGGGTCAAAATCCTGGAACTCCCTTCCTAACAGCACTGTGGGAGAACCTTCACCACATGGACTGCAGCAGTTCAAGTCTCACCACCACCTTCTCAAGAGCAATTAGAGATGGGCAATAAATGCTGGCCTTGCCAGCGATGCCCACACCCCATGAATAAAAGAAGAGGACTGCGACAAAATACAGGAAGACATTAATAAACTTGCAGAATGGGCTTATAATTGGCAAATGAATTTCAATATAGATAAGTGAGGTATTACATTTTGGTAGGAACAATATGGGGGCCACATACTGTTTAGATAATAAGAGTCTAAATGGGGTAGAGGAGCAGTGGGATCTGGGGGTACAGATACACAAATCACTAAAAGTAGCAATGCAGGTTAACAAGGCCATTAAAAAAGCAAACCAAGCACTGAGGTTCATTTCTAGAGACAGAACTGAAAAGCAGAGGAATTATGTTAAACTTGTATCGAACCTTGGTTAGACCACACTTGGAGTACTATGAATAGTTCTGATCTCCATATTATAAAAAGGATACAGAGGCACTTTAGAAGGTGCAAAAAAGATTTACTAGGATGATACCAGAACTGAGAGGTTATACCTATCTTTAAGATTATGAAAGAGTTTGATAGTGTAGACGTTGAGAAGACGTTTCCACTTGTGGGGAAGGCCAGAACTAGGGGCCATAAATAAAAGATAGTCCCTAATAAATCCAATAGGGAATTCAGGAGAAACTTCTTTACCCAGGGAGTGGTTAGAATGTGGAACTTGCTACCACAAGTAGTTGTTGAGGCAACTAGGATAGGGAAGCTAGATAAACACGTGAGGGAGAAAGGACTAGAAGGATATGCTGATAAGGTTAGATGAAGTAGGGAGGAAGGAGTCTCGTGTGGAGCATAAACACCACCATGGGCCTAATGGGCTGAATGGCCTGTTTCTGTGCTGTACTTTAAGTAATTCTATGTAAATAAATCTAATCATCAGTTTTAAATTGATTGTAATGGTGTAGCGGCGTGGTATTTACCACCTCTCAGAATAGACAAGAGAGTGTGTGGTGGACGTCCCACATAGTCAAAGGGTAATTGTTAGCTCTGTGCACACACTATTCCATTCACCCACGTATATGGGTGCAAGTTTCGATTCATTAGAGACTTAGTCTGCTTATGGAAGCTGCCTTTCCACTGCAAAAACAAGTTATCAGTCTCAGGGGGAAGCCAGAATCATAACAAAAAGTTTAACTATCTTTTGATTATTTACTTACTGGTGAATGTAAAATTTGAGCTAATCAGCATACTTCACACACACACTTTGCCAAACACAAAATCTAATTACCATCTCTTGTAATCCATTACTTTGTAATTTCTCAGCATTGTGCATTTATATTTAATATTCGTCAATTTTTTTTCTTTCTTGGCGAACTCTGTTAATACGAATTGTGAAGAGGGATGTAAAAAGAGAAAAATATGAAGGCAAGACAAGAGTTGGGACTAGTAAGAGAGACACTTATTGTTCTGAAATCAATTTTTCACTGTTTTAAGCAGTCATGAAACTATGCAATACCTCAAGTTTCAAGAACTTTTTCCTCTACAATTAGTTAGATAACAGCATCACTTAGTGCCTTATCTGAAAATCCAGAGCTGAGTAAAGTTGCCATTTAGACTGTCTCCACATTTTTTATACACTGTATGTTGTTTAATAACAAATAGGCATGAACTTTGTAAACAATTTCAGACTCTTTTCTCAAAAAGGTTTATTGTGCAACATTTTAACATTGTATTTTCAAAACAATTTTCTCACCAAGAATGACTGTTGAAAAATTACATCCTATTCATTATTTCCTCAAATCTGTACATGTATGAAATAAAAAGTACATGCCAATTTTAAACCTGAAATATAGAAAACAGGGTAATTGCTAAACCTCTAGGTTATGGAACTCTGCAAGTGTAAAAAGGTACAGACTCTGGTTTGTGGGGAGCAAAGTCCACTTACAGCAAATGTTGCAAAACTGCTGAGAAAAAGGTCCCAGAATAAACAGAATTTTTTTAAAAATTCGTTCATGGGATGTGGGCGTCGCTGGCGAGGCCGGCATTTATTGCCCATCCCTAATTCCCTTGAGAAGGTGGTGGTGAGCCGCCTTCTTGAACCGCTGCAGTCTGTGTGGTGAAGGTTCTCCCACAGTGCTGTTAGGTAGGGAGTTCCAGGATTTTGACCCAGCGACGATGAAGGAACGGTGATACATTTCCAAGTCGGGATGGTGTGTGACTTGGAGGGGAACGTACAGATGGTGTTGTTCCCATGTGCCTGCTGCTCGTCCTTCTAGGTGGTAAAGTTCACAGGTTTGGGAGGTGCTGTCGAAGAAGCCTTGGCGAGTTGCTGCAGTGCATCCTGTGGATGGTACACACTGCGCTGGTGGTGAAGGGAGTGAATGTTTAGGGCGGTGGATGGGGTGCCAATCAAGCGAGGCTGCTTTGTCCTGGATGGTGTCGAGCTTCTTGAGTGTTGTTGGAGCTGTGCTCATCCAGGCAAGTGGAGAGTATTCCATCACACTCCTGACTTGTGCCTTGTAGATGGTAGAAAGGCTTTGGGGAGTCAGGAGATGAGTCACTCGCCGTAGAATACCCAGCCTCTGACTTGCTCTTGTAGCCACAATTAAGTTTCTAGTCAATGGTGACCCCCAGGATGTTGATGGTGGGGGAATTCGGTGATGGTAATGCCATTGTTGGAGATGGTCATTGCCTGGCACTTGTCTGGCGCAAATGTTACTTGCCACTTATCAGCCCAAGCCTGGATGTTGTCCAGGTCTTGCTGCATGCGGGCATGGACTGCTTCATTATCTGAGGGGTTGCGAATAGAACTGAACACTGTGCAATCATCAGCGAACATCCCCATTTCTGACCTTATGATGGAGGGAAGGTCATTGATGACGCAGCTGAAGATGGTTGGGCCTAAGACACTGCCCTGAGGAACTCCTGCAGCAATGTCCTGGGGCCGAGATGATTGGCCTCCAACAACCACTACCATCTTCCTTTGTGCTAGGTATAACTCCAGCCACTGGAGAGTTTTCCCCCGATTCCCATTGACTTCAATTTTACTGGGGCTCCTTGGTGCCACACTCGGTCAAATGCTGCCTTGATGTCAAGGGCAGTCACTGTCACCTCACCTCTGGAATTCAGCTCTTTTGTCCATGTTTGGACCAAGGCTGTAATGAGGTCTGGAGCCGAGTGGTCCTGGCGGAACCCAAACTGAGCATGGGTGAGCAGGTCATTGGCGAGTAAGTGTCGCTTGATAGCACTGTTGACGACACCTTCCATCACTTTGCTGATGATTGAGAGTAGACTGATGGGGCGGTAATTGGCCGGATTGGATTTGTCCTGCTTTTTGTGGACAGGACATACCTGGGCAATTTTCTACATTGTCGGATAGATGCCAGTGTTGTAGCTGTAGTGGAACAGCTTGGCTAGAGGCGCAGCTAGTTCTGGAGCACAAGTCTTCAGCACTACAGCCGGGATATTGTCGGGGAACATAGCCATTGCTGTATCCAGTGTACTCAGCCGTTTCTTGATATCACATGAAGCGAATCGAATTGGTTGAAGACTGGCTTCTGTGATGGTGGGGATATCGGGAGGAGAGAGAGATGGATCATCCACTTGGCACTTCTGGCTGAAGATGGTTGCAAACGCTTCAGCCTTGTCTTTTCCACTCGCGCTGGACTCCGCCATCATTGAGGATGGGGATGTTTACAGAGCCGCCTCCTCCCGTTAGTTGTTTAATTGTCCATCACCAGAAATAATACAGCATAGGAGGCCATTCGACCTATCTGAATAGCTCTTTGAAAGAGCTATTCAATTAGTTCCACTCCCCTGCCCTTTCCCAACAGCCCTGCAATTTTTCCCCCTTCAAGTATTTGTCCAATTCCCTTTTGAAAGTTATTACTGAATCTGCTTCCACCACCCTTTCAGGCAGTGCATTCCAGATCATAATAACTTGCTGCGTAAAAAAATGTTCCCCCGTCTCGCCTCTGGTTCTTTTGCCAATTACCTTAAATCTGGGTCCTAAGAAACCCAATACTGTGACAATTTCTCTGAGCGTTCTCATTTTAAGTTTCAAATATGCTGTCCAACAAGCTCTTCTGCCTTCCAGCATTCCCACTATTCTAATTAATTCTTTCCCAGAACCTCAAAACTGTGGGACTCCTACCTTGCTCACTCCTTCTTTCACACTAGTCTTCGGAATTTTAAACATAAACTTCAAATTGCCTGATCACTCCTTCCTGATTTACCTCACCTTTTTCTCCCTCTAGTCTTGGTATGCAGCACTGAGGGCCATGGCCTGTCACCTCAATTTCTCACTAAAATATTAATATACAAAAAAAAATTATTGACATTCATTCACTTGTAATTATTCAAAAGGAATGCACTTAATGTCTGAATACAAAGTGGGGAAACTTCCACATGGAAAAGTGAAAGACAATCTCCCATGGAGATTTGCAGAACAACTTCACTGTAAAAATCATAACAGACTTCATTCCCCCTCATCATTCTTGATTTTACTGTGTTGATGCCATTATTCGAACAGCTTGGACCACTCTAAGCTAGGGTCAACTTTCCACCCTCTCTTCAGGACAACGTTACACCGTTAAACTTTAAGTCTGTTCAGGTTAGAATATAATAGACCTGAACTACATAGGTATGAAATGCTCAGGTAGGTGGAAACAAGTGCATGTATTAGGTCATGTTCCACATAAATGGAAGAATGAGACACACAATTTGAAAATCTTAGTATTAGAACCTCTGAATGCACTATTATGGCGATGTAAATGTATTTCTTTTTTTTTTTAAAAAGTAACAGGAGCAGACAAACCTGGAAGACCTCACATGAGCATTTCAGGAGCAGACATTATAATGAGGTAAAGAAAAGTTAACAAGATAACTTGTATTTCACTTTAGAAAATGAAGATTTGAAAATCTTAGTTACTGCAAATTTTGAAAATGAACCAACATTGATGCATTCATTATTAAGTGGATTCAGGTTTCGAACTTTTTAAAACTGTTCCATTCCTTACCATTAAATATGAAAAGAATGGGGGAGATGGCATCACATGTGCTTGAAATATTCAATGCAGATGAACCGACTGCAATGACGAGATAAATTCAAGCAAGCACAACTGGAAACTTAGAATCATGGCATCTCACAGCAGAGAAGGCGGCCATTTGGCCTGTCGTGTCTGTGCCAGCTCTTGGAAAGAGCTGTCCCATTTAATCCCAAACCCCAGCTTTTTCCCCATAACCCTGTAAATTAGTCCTCTTCAAGTACATGTCCAATTGCCTTTTGAAAGTACCAACGGAATCTGCTTCCACTACCCTTTCAGGTAGGACGTTCCTGATCTTAACCCTCAGTGTGAAAAAATGTCTCCTCATTTCCCCTCTAGTTTTTGCCAATTATTTTAAATGTATGACCTCTGGTTACTGACCCACTTAGCAGAGGAAACAGTTTCTCCCTACTTGCTTTATCAAAACCCCTCATAATTTTGAAAACCTCTAACCTTAACCTTCTCTACTCGGAGAACAATCCCAGCTTCTCCGATCTCTCCGCATAACTAAAGTTCTTCATCCTTGGCATCATCCTGGTAAACCTCCTCTGTACTTTCTCCAAGGCCGTGGCATCCTTCCTAAAGTGCAGTACCCAGAATTGTATACAATACTCCAGCTGAGGCCTAACCAGTAACCAGTGATTTGTAAAGGTTTAGCATGACTTCCTTGTTTTTGTATTCATTGCCCCTATTTACAAAGTGAAGTAAGCCATACATTAACTGTCTTATCAACTTGCCCTGCCACCTTCAATAGGTTTGAGAGTATGTTCCCCACCCCCTGCTCTCACAATAGTATAATTTAGATTATACTGCCACTCCATGTTGCTCCTCCCAAAGTGCATCACCTCACATTTATCCACATTAAATTGCATCTGCCATCTGTCTGCCCATTTCACCAACTATCTAAGCCTTCCTGAAGCCTGCTGCTATCCTCAATATTTACGACATTGCCAAGTTTTGTATCATCCGCAAACTTTAAAATTGTACTAGCGATATCAAAATCCAGGTCATTTATATGTAACAAGAAAAGCAATGGTCCTAACACCGACCCCTGGGAGACCCCACTGCATACTGCTCTCCAGAGATGAAAGGGTGTAACTTAGATGAATTCACTTATATTTTACATATCACTCTGTCAATAAGGATGCCTAATCAAATGGCCATACCCAAGTACTGTCTCATAGGGGTTTATTGTCTGTAGAATCTAACCATATTCGTTTCAAAACAAAATACACTCTCCTCAGAGCGTAAAATATAGTTATTGTCGAAGACATCATCATTAAACAGAGCAAGAGAACCGGCCCCAGAAAATGCAGACATGGGAAACTTGGAAAGATACCTGGTACTTGAAGGTAGCGCCTTGCAGCAGCTGTTGCAGGAGCGGTTCTCCTAATTTTTTGCTGGGTAAATCACCAACAAAATGCAGATGAAGCACCTCGTTATCATTAAACGTCGCATGTTTTACCATCGACTTAATGGCAATCGTAAATTTTTCTTGGAGACCGGAGTTTTTGTCGACCTTGGTAAACATCATAAGAGCATGGAATTGCACCATCTCTTTCCCCGCCGGATCCTCCGTTTCGCCGTTAACCACTGCCGCACTTTCTTGAGATTCTGCCGGTTTTTTCCCACTGTGATTCGCTGCCAGTTGAGCATCGCCCTGCCCGCTCTTCCCTGCCTGGTTTTCTTTCATTCTCCGAGTGGTGCTGGAAAAATTCTCATGGTTGGAGCCAAAGTAGTAAAATGCAAACACCGCCAATGTAGCTGCAAATAACAGGGCGAGCTGATAGGAGCGGAATGGGGTGAACTTGGCCTTGCTCTGTAGAATCTTTCTCCACAATTCCATTGTTTTTCAGACCGTGCGGATACCAAGAGTCGCGCCGGCAGCAACTTTGTGTCTATTTCCAGCTTCTCTCGCAGGAAAGCGCCATGGTGAAACCGATCGGAGGAACAGGCCAATCGGCGTCAGGGTTAACGACCACCAGCAGCCAATCCAACGCCGGACGGGGACGTGATGCGCCTGCAAATGAGAAATTGTACCAACCAATGCAAAGAAACGAAATACCTCAGGAAACAGCCAAGGAGCTCAATTATGCGACGAGGAAACGACAAGAGATGCGCAGGAAAATTGACAGATCGCATGTATGCCCACCTCCAAAAACTAGCAAAAGCACAGGCTCAACCGTGGCTTACAAAAGAAATTAGGGATAGTATTTGAGCCAAAGAGGAGACATATAAAATTGCCAGAAAAAGCAGCAAGCCTGAGGATTGGGAGCAGTTCAGAATTCAGCGAAGGAGGACAAATAGATTGATTAAGAGGGGAAAATAGAGTATGACAGTAAACTAGCAGGGAACATAAAAACTGACTGTAAAGGTTTCTATAAATATGTCAAAAGAAAAAGATTAGTGAAGACAAATGTAGGTCCCTTACAGTCAGAAATGGGGGAAATTATAATGGGGAACAAAGAAATGGCAGAACAATTAAACACATACTTTGGTTCTGTCTTCACAAAGGAGGACACAAATAACCTGCCAGAAATGTTAGGGAACCAAGGATCCAGTGAGAGGAAGGAACTGAAGGAAATCAGTATTAGTAAAAAAATAGTGCTCGGGAAATTAATGGGGCTAAAGGCTGACAAATCCCCAGGGCCTGATAATCTACAACCCAGAGTACTGAAGGAAGTGGCCCTGGAAATAGTGGATGCATTGGTGATCATCTTCCAAAATTCTATAGACTCCGGAACAGTTCCTACAGATTGGAGGGTGGCAAATGTAACCCCACTATTTATAAAAGGAGGGAGAGAAAAAACAGGGAATTACAGACCAGTTAGCCTAACATCAGTAGTGGGGAAAATGCTAGAGTCTATTATAAAAGATGTGATAACAGAACACTTGGAAGGCATTAACAGGATTGGACAAAGTCAGCATGGGTTTATGAAAGGGAAATCATGCTTAACAAATCTACTGGAGTTTTTTGAGGATGTAACGAGTAGAATAGATAGGGGAGAACCAGTGGATGTGGTGTACTTGGATTTTCAGAAGGCTTTTGATAAGGTCCCACACAAGAGGTTAGTGTGCAAAATTAAAGCACATGGGATTGGGGGCAATATACTGGCATGGATTGAGAATTGGTTGACAGACAGGAAACAGAGAGTAGGAATAAATGGGTCTTTTTCCGGATGGCAGGCAGTGACTAATGGAGTACCGCAGGGATCAGTGCTTGGGCCCCAGCTATTCACAATATATATCAATGATTTGGATGAAGGAACTAAATGTAACATTTCCAAATTTGCAGATGACACAAAGCTAGGGTGGAATGTGAGCTGTGAGGAGGATGCAAAGAGGCTCCAATGTGATTTAGACAAGTTGGGTGAGTGGGCAAGAACATGGCAGATGCAGGATAACGTGGATAAATGTGAGGTTATCCACTTTGGTTGTAAAAACAGAAAGGCAGATTATCATCTGAATGGTGATAGATTGGGAAAAGGGGCGGTGCAACGAGACCTGGGTGTCCTTGTACACCAGTTGCTGAAAGCGAGCATTCAGGTGCAGCAAGCAGTTAGGAAGGCGAATGGGATGTCGGCCTTCATTGCAAGAGGATTTGAGTACAGGAGCAGGGATGTCTTACTGCAGTTATACAGGGCCTTGGTGAGACCACATCTGGAGTATTGTGTGCAGTTTTGGTCTCCTTATCTGAGGAAGGATGTCCTTGCCATGGAGGGAGTGCAATGAAGGTTTACCAGACTGATTCCTGGGATGGCAGGACTGACGTATGAGGAGAGATTGGGTCGACTTGGCCTATAGTCACTAGAGTTTAGAAGAATGAGAGGTGATCTCATCAAAGCATATAAAATTCAAACAGGACTAGACAGACTAGATGCAGGGAGGATGTTCCCGATGGCTGGGGAGTCCAGAACCAGGGGTCACAGTCTCAGGATACGGGGTATGCTATTTAGAACCGAGATGAGGAGAAATTTCTTCACTCAGAGGGTGGTGAACCTGTGGAATTCTCTCCCACAGAAGGCAGTGGAGGCCAAGTCATTAGATGTATTCAAGAAGGAGACAGATATATTTCCTAATGCTAAAGGGATCAAGGGATATGGGGAAAAAGCAGGAACAGGGTACTGAGTTAGACAATCAGCCATGATCATTTTGAATGGCGGAGCAAGCCCGAAGGGCCAAATGGCCTACTCTTTCTCCTATTTTCTATGACCACCATTCAAAAATGGTCCTAAATATAAGGCACTAAAAATGCTGTGCGACAGGGATTTGCACCCACCATTCATCCATTCATTCTGTGGGGTGGGGGGTTAAGTATATGAAATCCAAAAGGGAAAATACAAATTCACAAGATTAATTTTCAAATACACAAGCCTCCCTATGTCTTGCCACTTTAACTTCTCCTCCCATTCACACCTTGGCCTCTTATACTATTCCGACCAAGCTCAATGCCAGCTTCAGGAACAGTATCTCTTTTTTCCAGCTACTCTGCAGTCCTCTGGTTGACAGCAACTGCTCACCAGAAACTTACATTGACTGGTGTCTTTTGCATGGTATTGCTTATGGGAAGTTTTGGTCTGCACCATGGTTGTGATATTAGCTGCAAACCTGTCCTATGCCTTTAAGGCCACTGCTCTAAATAGGCAAATCCGGGTAACTGCAACTACTTTTAAGCTGTTGAAGTCAGCTTGTAACTGCTTTTAAATTTGAGGCTTCAGGTCCATGACTGACTTTTCTTGGCAATGTCAGACAGGGCTGCACTGCTCTCATTGGCACCATTCAGTCTGTGTTCCCACTGATCCAGCAGATCTGCCCTGTGCAGCTAGAACCCAGTAACAATGGCCTACAGGAACATGCTCGCATGCTCCTGTTGTCTCTCACGATAGCAGGTCAATAAAGCCCTCCAAAGAGTCTCCAAAGTTGTCTGTGTCAGTAAAACAGTAGGGGCAGGCTGACCAAGCAACAACAGTAGAGATGTACCCTGCAGCTGGTCCTTCTCTGAACGTAAGCGCAGGAAAAGAAAGCCACCACAGTCCCAAGAGCCTTATGCAGAAGTTAATAGCATGCTTGCATGCTCCAGCCTCTCCGATAGCTCGTAGGAGGATCATCCAGTTAGGCAGTGGAAGAAGTAAAACAATTTCTTTTGCCCAAGCTGATATTTCCTCAGTTTTTCATACAGGCTAGATTGTGATATGAGGAATTAGAAGTGTTTGATTGGATGTTTACCCAGCTGATAGGTGGATGGTCAGGCATCTGCAGAGAGATAATGTTTCATGGAGCGTTTCTACAGGAAGGATAGCTGGGTTAGAAATTATTGACAGAATATTGTGAATATTTCTAAATAATACTTCTGTTCTTGGCATCCACTTCCTGCTTTTGCTGCTGCTGTTCACCTTCTTTCAGTTGCCTTCCAATTGCTCCCTCTTATGTATCAGGTAAAGGCAGCACTTTTTGCAGTACAACATTGTGCAGCACAAAGTGAGATAGTGTAAACTACTCAACTTAATTATGCAAGATTGATCAATGACTAAGTCAATACGCTCACAAGCAAAGCTCATTTATTGAAAGTATAATACCTTAAACAAAGTTAAGTACTTTCAACCAAGGAAACTTAACTGGGGAAAATGTCTTTCAAATTACAATTTTTGAGCTCAATCTTCCCGGGTCGAATCCAAATACGCGATACAATACGCTGATTCATATACCTTAGTTGCTTTCAAGTTTCTTATCAAAATGTTCTTTTATAGAATTTTCAGCATAACCTGATCATATCTGGTTCACATGCAACTTTACATTTCTGAGCTAGTGTGCATGATACAATGGTCCTATCGATATGGCTAAAGCCGCCTCAGCCTCCAATCATGCCATTATCTACTCTCCTATTTGCAAAATTCTCTTATATTTCCTTTCTTGAGGTCCTCAGACCATTGTTTAATAAAATTTTAAACACGTTAGTAACAGGCAGTACTATATATGGATGTTTTCCAGGTTCAAAGAATTCAGGTGGAATCTTTTTTCTAGAATTGAATCTTCTATCGACATTTGTGTGCTGTTTATTTTACTGGAAGCGGCATTCTACATTGTAACCCTTTTCACCCACATTATGAAACAACATGCACCAAAAGACCACTATCCTAAACACTCTTACAGGACTGAACTAAAGTGCAGATCGGGCCTACTGAGATACATGAAACATTCCAATGATATGTTAAATGTTTACACTGGTGGCAAAATGGAGCTCACTGAACCTGTGCACTGCTGGAGACCTGGGGATCATCAATGTTATTAGTCAACACTAAAGAGAGTAACCTTTATCCCCATGGATCCATCAAGCCACTTGCCTTTGCTTTTTGACCAGTGCAGGCATTGAGGACTGTCTTACTATGAAGGAATCATGGCAGCACCCCAGAAAATGGCACTCACATGCATGATTCTATGACAATGATCACACTCACCAGCTGTATATTGATGGAATGGAACCTTTTTGTTTTGATGTAGGACACTCCAGGGGTAGAAGGGGGAAGTGTGTACAGGTTCCATCATTGACTTCTTGAAATCCTACCCATTGGAAGACTCTCTCAAATTGAGACCTTTGAGCCAGAGGGTGATAAACAGTTGTGCAAAAGTATGTGGCCTGCTCAATGCATTGGTGGACAACCAGCTGAGAAATATAGCAGAAATCCAAAAAGCTACCTCGGAGCGAGAGGCACAGCTAAGGTTTGGATTGTGTGCACATCTTGTGCCATGTGGGAACTCCAGAACACTTCATGTCCTGGAAAACCACGTGCAGGAAGTGCCACCAACTGCTCAAGCTTGAACTTAAGAGTTTCTGAGCTCGAGGTGCAGCGGGTGTGACTACAGTGCATGTGGGAAAGTTTTGTGTTTAACACATTTCAGGAGGTGGTCATGCCATAGCTACAGAGAGTGCAGACAGAGAGGGAGTGGTTGACTACCAGACTGACTAGGAGGAACAGGCAGGCAGTGCAGGAATCCCCTGGGAGCGTGGCACTCACAAACCGGTATAATACCAGTGAGGGTGTGGACAATTTGCGGGTGTGCAGTCAGGAGCAAATCCACAGCACCATTGGAGTCTCGGCTACACAGGGTGGGGGGCAAAAGAAATGCAATTGTTTTCGGGGATTCGATACTCGGGGATACACAGGCATTTCTGCAACCACCGACGTGAGTCCCGCATGGTGTTGCCTCCCTAGTGCCAGGATAAAGGACATCACAGAGGGTCCAGAACATTTTGGGGGGGGGGGGGGGGGGGGGAGGGGAACAGCCAAAAGTCATGGTCCATGTGGGAACTAATGGCATAGGGAGGAAAAGGGGTGAGGTCCTGCAATCAGAGTTTCAGGAGTTAGGGAGGGAGTTAAAAAGCAGGACCTCAAAAGGTAGTAATCTCTGGATTACTCCCAGTGCCACACTCTAGTGAGTATAGGAATAGTAGGATAAGACAGGTTAATGCATGGCTGGAGGAATGGTGCAGGAGGGAGGGTTTCAGATTCCTGGGACATTGGGGCCAGTTCTGGGGCAGGAGGGATCTGTTCAAGACGGACGGGTTACACCTCAACAGAACCGGGACCAATGTCCTCACGGGGAGGTTGACTCTGTGAGCAAGGGTTAAAACTAACTTGGCAGGGAGATAGGCAACAGGATGAAACATTAGAGAGGAGAAATAAGGTGCACAGAGGACTGGGAGGGACAAGTACCAATAGAGTAAAGAATAGTAACTTTCAAAAGGGAATCAGATAAATACTTGAAGGAAAAAAATTTACAGGCTATGGGGAAAGAGCAGGGGAATAGGACTAATTGGATAGCTCTTTCAAAGATAATGAAGCAGCCCATGCCCGCATGTAGCAAGACCTGGACAACATCCAGGCTTGGGCTGATAAGTGGCAAGTAACATTCACGTCAGGCAATGACCATCTCCAACAAGAGTCTAACCACCTCCCCTTGACATTCAACGGCATTACCATCGCCGAATCTCCCATCAATATCCTGGGGGTCACCATTGACAAGAAACTTAACTGGACCAGCCATATATTGTGGCTACAAGAGAAGGTCAGAGGCTGGGTATTCTGAGGCAAGTAACTCACCTTCTGACTCCCCAAAGCCTTTCCACCATTTACAAGGCACAAGTCAGGAGTGTGATAGAATACTCTCCACTTGCCTGGATGAGTACAGCTCCAACAACACACAAAGCTCGACACCATCCAGGACAAAGCAGCCCGCTTGATTGGCACCCCATCCACCACCCTAAACATTCACTCCCTTCACCACCATCCACAGGATGCACTGCAGCAACTCGCCAAGGCTTCTTCAACAGCACCTCCCAAACCCGCAACCTCTACCATCTAGAAGGACAAGGGCAGCAGGCATATGGGAACAACACCACCTGCACGTTCCCCTCCAAGTCTCTCACCATCCGACTTGGAGATATATCGCCGTTCCTTCATCGTTGCTGGGTTAAAATCCTGGAAACTCCCTTCCTAACAGCACTGTGGGAGAACGTTCAGCACACGGACTGCAGCGGTTCAAGGCGGCGGCTCACCACCACCTTCTCAAGGGCAATTAGGGATGGGCAATAAATGCTGGCTTTGCCAGCGACGCCCACATCCCATGAATGAATAAAAAAGAGCGGGCACAGGCATGATGGGCCAAATGGCCTCCTCCTGTGCTATACCTACTATGATACTATGAACTCAGTGAGAGGTCCTGGATTTAGCAGCATTAAGGAAGTGGTCTTTGGGTTCACGGCATTGGGGCTCGAAGCCCTGGATTTGACAAACATGTCAAGGTCACAATAAGTTGGGAATACAAAACAAAGGCTACAACAGGTGTGTATCAATGTATTTATTATTTTCTCCCACATCCATGCCTGTTTAAAAAAACCTCAATATAAACTTTATTTGAATATAGCTTTTGAAATGTTTTTCTTCAAATAATTTTGAAAAACAAAAATGGATTTTGTTAAAAAGAGAAAAGCATTGCATCATTTGGCTAATTTAAATGCTATTGATGCATCCAGGGAAACAGTGCATACTGCACATGCTAAGGCAGGAAGACCTACATTCAGCTAACTGTCACAGCTGAGCAAAAATATCAATTTCCAGGCTTTTAAGAGGGCCTCTCAAGTAAAAACTTGAATGCAAGCAGATAACACAATTCGATGGATAAACTTAATCATGTTATTGTGATATGTATTTTTTTTAAATTTAAACCCTTATTTGGACATTAGAATTTCAGTTAATGATGAAAAACAATGAATATTTTTCAGAAAGCATTTTGATCAATAGTGCATCACCATCTAGTGATCAGAGCCTGTATTTAGATTAATGATAGGAGCCAGTTAACATTGGGGTTTTCCAATTTAAAGTTGGCACAAGTGATGAAAAAACATGACAAAAGGAAGTAACGTTTTGTAGACACAGCTGTAAGATTCTTAATGATACTGTAGATCTCCATGGTCTTAAAATGAATCAGAGGAATTGCTGCTTTAACAATACGTCTTGTAGGGGATAACATCAGAGCCACTCATTTACAGTGACTGAAAAAGTCCAATTATATTTATGAAATACTATTCTGGATTTTTTTTTACTGGTGCTTTGGGGGTTAAAAATTCCATAACTCCATTCATTATTCTCCAAATACTGTAAATGAATGGCCTTTGTTCAACATATTCAATTTTATCACTTGTAATTGTACTATGCATTACAACCAAAGGGGCTTAAGAAACAGTGCTACATAAAACAAGCAGAAAATGCCAACAAGCTCCTTAAACACTAGTTTGGTTCTACTATCCAGCTGCCATGGCCTAGTAATTCTCGAATTCACACAATCTGTCACACACCATTATAAATATTAATTCAATAATATGGGAGAAATTATTTTTTTCCATTCTTTTAGTAATTTCTATTTTACCGAGTACCAATGCATCATGTAGTTTGGTCTATTTTATGGGTAGCTTGATTTCTCATACATTCGCACTAATTGCATTACATTCTTTCCAATATTGTGTACAGAAAACAGGTCTCTTATTTGAACAGCAGCAAAAGCTGGTTACACAAAAGCTTACTGGTACATTTATTTACCAGTTTCTGTTGAAAAGCAATAGTTATGACATGATCTATTAGGTATTTATGGATATATTTTGATTATGAATGGAAAATCTAACCCATCACCTATTTCTCTTTGCATCATACTATCCTCCAGAGTTCAGAAAGTAGGGCAGGCATCTTCATGCAAACAGACAATACTGTTCCTCAGTCAAGCTAACAGATGTGCATTTGAGCTACATGGAAATGGACACCTGCTCTTCCCCTCCCCAATTTTCTTTTTGTCAAATTAGTCAAATTTGTCCCTATATAAATTTTGATTGGGAATCTCAATCAAGGCTGAGATTTGAACTTGGGTCTCCAATGGAACAGCCTGACACACCAGCATTGTAGATTACTGTAACTCAATGCCATCTTTGTGGATTGTTCCTCTTAGTCTATTGTCCGTGATGTGGAGATGCCGGTGATGGACTGGGGTTGACAAATATAAGGAATCTTACACCACCAGGTTATAGTCCAACTGTTTTATTTGAAAATCACAAGGAGGCTTTCTCCTTCGTCAGGTGAGTGTGGGATTCGGATTTCATGGAAGGTTGCCGCATTTATAGTCAGAGAACAATACCTGGTGATTACAGATAATCTTTCCAACTGCCCGTTGACAAGGCAATCAAGTGTTCAGAGAGATGTTACCTACAGGACCACCGAATACACAAACGGCCAGAACAAAAGACAGACAGAGAGAGAGAAACATCCGAAAGGAAAAGACAGAGAATGACCCGTTGTATTAAAAACAGATAACTTTTTTTCGCTGGTGGGGTTACGTGTAGCGTGACATGAACCCAAGATCCCGGTTGAGGCCGTCCTCATGGGTCCGCACCCATGAGGACGGCCTCAACCGAGATCTTGGGTTCATGTCACGCTACACGTAACCCCACCAGCGAAAAAAAGTTATCTGTTTTTAATACAACGGGTCATTCTCTGTCTTTCTCTTCCTTTCGGATGTTTCTCTCTCTCTCTGTCTGTCTTTTGTTCTGGCCGTTTGTATTCGGTGGTCCTGTAGGTAACATCTCTGTCTGAACACTTTGATTGCCTTGACAACGGGCAGTTGGAAAGATTATCTGTAATCACCAGGTATTGTTCTCTGACTATAAATGCGGCAACCTTCCATGAAATCCGAATCCCACACTCACCTGACGAAGGAGAAAGCCTCAGAAAGCTTGTGACTTTCAAATAAAACAGTTGGACTATAACCTGGTGTTGTAAGATTCCTTACATCTATTGTCCGTGGCAGGATAGTAGAAGTTTTTTAAAACAATCTCCCTCGCAGTTCTTATATTGATCCAAAACATACATTCTCACTTTAACCAACAGTTAACACATTAATTCCTCTACTTGTGAAACATCTGAACACATCTCAGCTGACAGCAGATGAAGCCCACGTTTGTGGATGTAAATGGTGATTCTCACCAAGATGTAAACTGAAGGTCAGAAAAGTGCAAAGACAGCCACATAAAGAAGTGGCACTGAACCATTATCCTTGTAGTTACTGTGGCCATTATAGTTTGCAGAAACCTTTTTCCCCAGCGAGTATGGCAAAACTGGCTTAAAATAAGATTTGTACAGCCCACAGCATACCTTAACTTTCCAACAAAGCTCCACTTCCCCCAATCTGCTCTTCCCTTCCACATTATTAATGCTCCCTAGACAAAAAATGTCAGGATTCTGGATAGCAGCCTGGACCGATTTCAAGATCTCCAGAAAACTCTAAGTTAAACCTCAAAAATGTAATGCAGCCTCTGTAATACAAAAGACCTACTGCAGTTTTAAATATTAAATGCATATTTAGTTTCTGTTCATGGAATGTAAAGTAGTACAAGCTTCAGAGGAACTTTTTATACAACGATTCTACAATGTGAACAAAAATACTCAATACAGAGAAGTTGATATATACAATAAATATACTAAGACATGCAGTTCCGTAACAAATAAAAATGAATACATTTATTTCAGTTTCAAAACTATGGGGAAGTATTGTTCAGCTTTGGGTCTAATGGATCTGATCATGTGCCAAAATCCATAATAACTCCACACTCCAATGTTTATTGGCCAAAAAGCAGTTTCAAATAGTTATTGGCCTCTCAAACAATGAACTGAAACACAAGTAATGTACATGTTACAATGCTCAACTGCTTTGAAGCTTATAATGTAGTTCATGTGTTTTCAATATATTTTCTTTGAGGTTTTAATGATATACTTACATTCTTTTGTAAAAATGCACTAAAACAAAACAAGAAAAAAGCACCAAAAACAGCGAACAAAACAGAAAACTACATCACCAAAAAAAGTTTGAGTTTTATCCACCTCTGAACATATTCTGAAATTTCACAGGAACATCTATTAATATATTTATATTACTTCAGAGGGAAAAAAACAAACCATTTAACATGTAAGGATTAAAAATGTGATTTTCCAGGAAGCCTTATTCTGAACGTTCTATTTTAATTTCAAAAAGTTCTACTTTTCTTTAGCTTTTTGCAGCATAAGAACTTTTGTAACAGCAACGATAGATGGCAATATATTTTAAAAGTTGCCATCACCTAGTTGTTTAAACTTTGGTAAACAAAATCAAAGGAGAATATTAATTTATTTGCATTTACATGCAGAGGATGGTTTGATTGTTGGCAATGAAGTAGATAACATTTGTTTATATTTATCAGGGGGTGTACAGATTGTCTAAGTTGCTGTACAATCTATTTGTTTTCAGTTTGGAAGATACTGAACTTAAAAAAAACTAGTATGTTGCTGGTGATATACTGTTTACTATGTAAATTATTTCAATGGTACGATATGCAGCTGGTCATCCAGTATTCCCAATTCCTATTAGCAATTTATCTCAATACACTGGGCTTTATGTTTAGGTGTAAATAAAATTATAGACATCAGTTATGTACATGGTGCACCAAATCAGTAGCTATATATTTTGTAGCCAACTGTGTGTAGAAGGCATTTATAATCAAGATATATAAAAACTAAAAATCAAAATTTCTTGGATGAGATAAAGAATGTACAAAGTTTTAAAAACGTGATAAAATATTTCCTGAAACAATAGACAAAAGGCATATTTTCTATTCTGTAAAAGGAAACAAATTTAAAATGGGCACAGTCCTAAAATGAATTTATTGCTCCCAACAGCACTTATATGTGCCACTTTTTCAGAGATGATCTATGTTTACAACTGCACTGCAGTTGAACCATCACAGTACCTATGATAGTTTTAGAGCTATTTTAAAAGACAATGAGATAAAAATTTTGTTTCTGTGCTCATGATTTTCTGACCATTCAGCTTAATGGACGGAAAACCATGGCTGGTGAGCACATAAGTGGAATTATTATTCCTATAATTTGGGCACATACAAAATTTCAAAACTTCTGTTCAACTTGAACACCTGTTCTATTTGCCCATCTCCCAGAGGTGAAACACCTCTGAAGAAATTAGCTTCAACTCAAGCATGACACAAAGTAGAAAATGCAAAAGTTGGGTATTTGCATAGACAATGTACTCCCGAGTAGAATAAATCACTGCAGCTGCTTGTAGATATATAAGCAAAAGCTCCTTCATTTATAATTGTTTTTTTTTTAAAACTCAAAACTTCAATTTATTTTTGGTATATATAATGAAATGAACTGATGAACATGCTTCAAGTTGATTGCACTGGAAGAATGATTGCAGCTCTCAAGTGAGAAATGCAGTAAAAATTTTAATCAGTCTCTGATCTCCGCTGGAAACGGTTTAATATTTCAGGGTTATGAGAGGCCATGTGGGAAAAGTCTCGGAAAATATCCTGGTAGGTCGCGTCACCTGCAATAAAAAATAGTTGTTGAGTTACTAAAGCAAAATAATATTTTTAAAATACAAATTTATTGTAATTTTTACAGACAAAGATCTACCATATACACTATACAATATGTTTTGCAAATTCCACAAAATTAAACAGAATAAATTGTGATTCAATAAAATCAGCCTGTTCTTTCTGTAATTATTATAAACGGGCACTTTCTTTATGTAATTACTCTGTCCATTCATGTTCAACATCCACTAAATGTTGTTGTGGTTGAAGTAATCAATACGGAACATTAGTTATTGGTCACAAATATAAAGACGCTAACCACTATTTCTAATCATAGAATAGATGAGACCATCTATTCTGTGGCCAGAATAGGATATTCTATTCTAGAATCTAGGCCCATTGTGCCTGTGCTGGCTCTTTGAAAAAGCTATTCGATTAGTTCCACTCCTCCGCTCTTTCACCATAGCCCTGCAAATTCTCCCTTCTCAAGTATATATCCAATTTCCTTTTGAAAATTATTATTGAATATACTTCTACCACCCTTTCAGGCAATGCATTCCAGATCATAACAATTTGCTTCTTAAAACAAAGTCTCCTCATCTCCCTTCTGGTTCTTTTGCCAATTATCTTAAATCTGTGTCCTCTGATTACCAACCCACCTGCCAGTGGAAGCAGTTTCTCCTTTCCTATTCTATCAAAGTCCCTCATAATTTTGAACACCTCTATAAAATCTCTCCTTAACCTTCTCTGGTCCAAGGAGAACAATCCCATCTTTTCTAGTCTTTCCACATAATTGTCTTTGTTCAAGTCCCTTTAGTTTGACTCCTGCGCTGCCCATAGCACTGAGACTGCCCTGGTGCAAATGAACAATGCCCTTTGTGACTGACTGACTGACTGTGATGCATTAACGCTTCTTGACCTAATCGCAACATTCAACATGATCAAACACTCCATTTTATGCCATCGCCTCTTCTGTACAGTCCACCTTGATTGGACTGACCTCATGAAGTTTCCCTCCTACTTATCCCAACATTGCCAGCATATCTTCAACAATGGCTTCTCCTCCTGGACCTGCATGGTCACACCCATTGGCTCCCTGTCTACCAATGAGTTCAAAATCCATCTTCTTGTTTATTGTCCTTTTATTGCCTTGCTCCATCTTAGCTCACAAATTTCTCCAGCCCTATGTTTCAGCCTGTGCCTTTCAGTACTCGATTCTGGCCTCAACAGTTCCCCCCCCCCCCCCCCCATTCCCATCTCCTTTACTACAGTTGGCAGAGCTTTCAACTCTCTCAGCTCCACTCTCCAAACACACTTTGTTTTTTGGTTTTCTTAAACCGTGCTTTTGCTATTCTCTCAACACGTCTACTGTTCATTGTCCTTTTTTGCCCCCTCTGAAGCAGTATGGAACTTTTTTTTAAAACTTTAAAGGTGCCGTTTAAGTTGTTGTTGATATTTTCTTTGTTAAATATTTTGCAAAGTATTTGCAAAGTACATCAAACGGCTATAATAAAATCTGAGTTAGGAGGAGGATAACTTTTCAAATACAGCAGCATACTTTGATCCACTCTACAGAGGACAATGGATAACTGGTATTGGACTACAGGACAGAATCCAATCAAGAAACTCAGATGACATCAAATCTCCTGAATTGAGCCTCGATTCCAAATTTTTACATTGCAACCCTATACCAGATAGCTAGTATTTTTTGTATTTACAGAGCTTTTAAATCTACACCATTTTTTGAATTAGAGCAATGACATGGGACCTCATAGGATATCAGGATATTCTAGATGGAAAATTACCCAGTAATTCATCATCCTCCATAGAATACCACACTATCCACAGAAGGGAAATGTAGAACCATGTACACAATGTTGAAAACTGTCAAAATATCCTAAAGGGCTATGGGATTTTCAATACAACTATAACAATTTTATTGAGCATAATTTGCCATCTCTCACATTATATTACAATAATTAATTAGTGGAAAATTCAAAAAAGATGTCAGGCATCAACAGATTTAGATAAAAATACTTGTAAACAGCAGAAAAGGAGGTTAGTCTTAAAATACTGATATTAAAAAGAGACATATAGAAGAATTTCTGGCAATCACCAGTAATCTGGCCAACAACCCGTAAATAGCTTACAATACTGGAAGGGAAAAATAAATATATACACTACACATCAAGGTAATACTACTGTACCTGAATGAACCTCAGCAGCAAAATAGAAAGAGTGTAGGAATCAAGGGACAGCTTATAAGAACAAACACGATGATAGGTTCAACCTTTAAACACTTGATTCAAAAATTCCCAATTCTTTATTTCACCACTTATTCCACATTTAAGATACGTGCTTGCGTTTTGGGGAGACTATTTATCATCTAATTCTACCTCCACCCACCCCCCCCCAAAAATTTCCCTCCTTCTTGTCTTTGCAGTCCATGCACCATCTATGGTTACCCTGCTGCCAGGCTGCCACCAATGCTGTTCTGAATCACTCACCTAGCTACACATGAATCAGCCACCCAAGGAATACTCTCACCTTCATTTTTTCCTCCTGTGGGGAAAAGCTTGTGCTCTACTCACTGCTACTCCACAGTAATACAGCAGAGGTTGAAAGCTCAGCACAGAATCAAAGCTGAGTCTCACCACTTAATGGTACCGTGTATTTGTGTGATCACAATTTCCTAAATTACATAATTCTGAACCTTATCTGTATTGCTTTGGATAAGCACCAGAGACCAGTGCAACTCACACAGAAGGAAAAATGCAAGGGAGACTCGATGCTATGGCTACACATTCCGTGGGAGCTAACTTCTGACAGGCACTGAGGGGCTTGGAGTAGCTTGCCTGCTTGTCCCCTCAATCGTAGATGGTGTGTGTTTGGTTGGGTAACATTCAGGAAGAGTGGAAAGAGGAGAACCAATTAGCAAAAGCGAATAAATAAATGATACCTTAAATAAACTAAGACAACCCCATTTCTGGCAAACCTAAATAAAATGGGACAGCATTTTCTAGACCACATGCATATTCTAGTTGATGATATGCATTAAAATTATAAACAGCTCATTAATAAATTAAATTGAACTAAATTTAACATTTTCAAAATAATTAAGATCACTGCCATATAATGATGCAATTCAATTAATCTCTCATATTCCTATCATACTAATCTAACCATAACATCACAGAACTTTGATTTTAAAAAGTTTTTAAAAATCATTCCTTCAGAATTTAAATACTCAAAACCTTAAGCACGGTTTGAAGTAGATTGGAAATTTAGTTTAGAAAGAGACCAATGATATTCACAAATAAGGATTTAGGAGCACTTGCGCTCTATGTGCAGTAATGTAACAGTGCCATGCTTCATTTTGTTTTCATTCATGTCAATATTTCAGTTAATTCTCCCATCTGAAAGTGAACACTGAAACAGTAGAATTCTTGGGTTCATTTTAATTTTTTGAACTGAACAAGTATCGTTTGCAGTCAATCAGAAATTAATCATAAAAGCAGTGATATAAACCAGTAAATCAGGGAAATACTACAGTTTAGTGAAAACAAGACTTGCTTATAACCAGAAAGATGGCATTAGCGTTGAGTAAGTTAGAAACAAATTGGGAGTTTTGCTTTTAACCAGGAATATATAGTTATGCAAGGACTTCATGCACAATCAATCAGGTCCATATGTAACCCTGGTGGAAGCAAAACCATGCAAATAATTATTTGCAAGTCCTAATTTGTTGCTTACATTTAAATACAACCAAAAATTACCAGCATGTCTGAAGACAAATATTTTTGTCCATTTGGACCTATGGCAGGCCAATCCTATCAGCTGCTTTACTTTTTTTAAACAAAAGCATACTTAACATTTAGTGGCAACAAACTTGCAGACTTCATGAACTTAAAAAGATTTGAAAATCCTACATCATTTCTTTTTACAGTAATGCTGCATTTAAAGTTCAGAAAGTACATACAAAAATACAGTAATTATACCCAGATTATGAACACAAAAAAGGCACACAAAATACATTCAAAAAGACACACACAGTAGACAAGAATAAAAGTAATGACAGGAAACAATCAGATGCATTTGCTAGCACCAATTTGGCTTTTGTGATTGATAACTAAAACCTAAATAGAAAAGCTGCACAGAATGTTGCATATGGCTTTGGCTTTTAACAGTGCATAATTACTTATCTTGCGCTCTCTTTTACTAGTAGACTACAGAACTCACCGAGTAATTATATAAAGTTATAACAAGATATGGTCTATGCCTACAGAATTGTTACTGCAAGTTACAGAATCTCAAGTAACAATACAATGCTTTCTAATAACTTCATAACATAACTCCTCATCTACTATAAATACCTTTTATATTTAAGCAATAATTTCCCATTTTATGGTTTCCTTGTTATTGATGTCTCAAAACAACTTTTAAAGTGTCACTACTGTATTTAATTCTGTAAGAAGAGGTTAAATTTCAGTGCTGGGAATCCTTTATAAATGTTAAAACTGCCAAAAGTAAAACCAAACAAAACTATCTACACAAAGTGAAATGGCTTCATAACACTTGCTGAAATTCAGATAAAAATATTGTTTTATTTTTGAACAGGCCAAGCTCTGAATTAACTTAATTTAAAAAAGACAAACAACTGAAAACATCATATAATACTTAAAGTAACACCACAGAAAAACAGACTGAAATTGCAATATTTTCCAGTTCCACTGCATTTCTTTATAGGAATATAATACTAAAAACTGATGCTTATATTTCAAAAAACAAAGTTCAATGGCAAGATTTTCTTAGTGTTGTCCAATAATTAAATTATAGCTAAACCAGGCAGCCAAGTGCCATAATATGTTAGGTTTGTGCATTGTGTCATCATGGTAGACCATGAATTCTTCCCAGTGACTTCATCCATGGAGAGATCCTGATCTCAACCAGAGATTTCAAGGAAATACCAAATCAAAAAAAGACCATTCCCTGAGGAAAATTGTAGGGCAAATGAGGTCATGCTGCTGCTCTGAATTTCCTAACAACTGGTTCAACAGTATCAAAGGTAATGATCCAAGAACGCAAATTTTACAACCTTTTCAATCAAGAAGGGCATATTGGGGGTAAAGTGCAAGAAGGAAACATCTTTAATATAACAGTAAAAAAACCCTCTAGAAACTGATGTGGCTCTGATGGCCAACTGGGTAAATGCACCATTTGATGTGGTACTAAAACATTCAGATCAGAAGATCTGAGTTTTGATCCCCAATCCATATTGAGTTAGGGGAGTGCTAATATTGCCCTCCAACTACCAAATCAGCTAGAGGTCTTGCTCCTGATTGTTATCAAGTGACTCCTCCTGGAAAGTGCAAGTGTATGGGCATCAGATAAGGACAGGATTGGAATTGGCTGCGAAACACTCCATGGTTGACTACCTTTCTGTCTAGACTCACATAGAAAGAATGGTGAATTGGGTAAGGTATCAGAGGACTGTTGGTGCCCATTTTAAGCAAGAGTTAGAGCCTTTGCTGGGGGTGGGGAGACTACGAAAAAACCTCTGAAAATTAGTCACTCCGTAAATAATTCCTTTCAACATCCGACTTTTACCTTTTAAAATCAATTTCTGACTCAAAAAAGCAATAAAAGTCACTAACTCACAATGTCAATACTTTATTAAGTACCATCTAATTTTTACTAAAAGTTCAAGCTATGCAATGCACAAGATCAAAATATACAAAAAATATTCTGGAAATATAACTAAGGAACCCAGTTCTTATGTGCATACTGAATGTTTTAAACTTTGAGTGCATTGCTTGTATTTGCTAAATAGCTTTGGTATTTACTTTTTTCTGACTAAAAGATATTCCTTTCCTTGAGATTTAGCTGGTCAAAATGTTGGTCCTACAATTGGGTGAAATGTATCAATTTAAGTATGGCATCACCTGCCAAATGACAAGGTCATGAGGCTCCCATCCTTTTTCCTGACAGTAGATATTTATATAACCCTATAATTTTAACAAGGCTCAAGAATCTTCTAGCTGCAAACTAATAAATTCCTGCATGCATTTTTTATATTGCATCTCTGTATGACTGTTATTGGAATATTGACCTGACTGTCCAAGGCCTTCAGATTCTCGCATCTCATCATTCATCTTTGCTAGACGTAATCTGTGAAAACAAAAGTACCATTAACTTGCTGAGGAGTGTGAATGAAGTGTGATGGGGCCAAACATTAATAGCATCTGGGAAATATTTCTGACATTTTATATGCTGACAAATATACCTTTCTGAACTATTTATACAACAACTTGCATTTATATAGCTCTTTTAACATAGTAAAACGTCCCAAGGCGCTTCACAGGAACGTTAAACAAAATTTGACAACGAGCCACATAGGAGGTATTAGGACAGGTGACCAAAAGCTTGGTCAAAGAGGTAGGTTTTACTGAGCATCTTAAAGGAGAGAGAGGTAGAGACACAGAGAGGTTTAGGGAGGGAATTGCGGAGCTTAAGGCCTAGGCAGCTGAAGACACGGGATGTGCAAAAGGCAAGAATTGGAGGAGCGCAGAGGTCTCGGAGGGTTCTAGGGCTGGAGGAGGTGACAGAGATAGGGAGGGCCGAGGCCATGGAGGGAGTTGAAAACAAGGATGAGAATTTTAAAATCGAAGCGTTCCGGAACTGGGAGCCAATGTAAGTCAGCGAGCACAGGGGTGATGGGAGAACGGGACTTGGTGCGAGTTAGGAAATGGGCAGCAGAGTTTTGGATGAGCTCAAGTTTATGGAGGGTGGAAGATGGGAGGCCGGCCAGGAGTGCATTAGAATAGTCAAGTCATGAGGTAACAAAGGCACGGATGAGGGTTTCAGCAGATGAGCTGAGAGAGGGGCAGAGAAAGGCAACGTTACGGAGGTGTAAGTAGGCGGTCTTGGTGATGGAGCGGATATGTGGTCGGAAGCTCATCTCAGGATCAAATAGGACGTCAAGGTTGCGAATGGTCTGGTTCAGCCTCAGACAGTGGCCAGGGAAAGGGATGGAGTTTGCGGCAAGGACAATGGTTTCGGTCTTCCCAAAATTTAGTTGGAGGAAATTTTTACTCCTCCAGTGCTGGATGACAGACAAGCAATGTGACAAATGAGAGACAGTGGAGGGGTCGAGGGAGGTGGTTGTGAAGTAGAGCTGGGTGTCGTCAGCATACATGTGAAATCTGACGCTGTGTTTTCGGATGTCACCGCTAAAGGGCAGCAAGTAGATGAGAAATAGGAGGGGGCCCAGGATAGATCCTTGGGGGCCTCCAGAGGTAACAGTGCGGGAGTGGGAAGAGAAGTCGTTGCAGGTGATTCTCTGGCTACGGCTGGATAGATAAGAATGGATCCAGGCGCGCGCAGTCCCACCCAGTTGGGCGATGGAGGAGAGGCTTTGGAGGAGGATGCTGCGGTCGACTGTGTCAAAGGCTGCAGACAGGTCGCGCAGGTTGAGGAGGGATGGTTTACCATCGTCACAGTCACATAGGACGTCATTGTCGAAAACAACAAAAAACTCTCCAATTTTGATGATATTTAACCACTTTTAGTACGAATACAGCGATAAACATGAACAATTGCTCAACTATCTGCTGTAGGTCTGATCATCTTCATTTTATGACTCGCCATTTTGGTCAGGTGATTTCTCTCCCACTATTATATGGAAGACTTCTTTGACCAGAGAAAGCAACTGAGACCTCAAATGATGAGCAATATGAGCCTATAAGAACTCATCTAACAGAACCTAACAGTAGGATATTAGAAAGAGATACCGAGGGGCAGATTGAGGGTGGGGGAGACCTTGAACGTAAATGTCAAACTTCTTTCAAAAAAATAAGAAACTACCTAGAAAAGTTTTCATATACAACGGAATAACTGAAATGTTTCATCCCAGAGGTTTACATTTGTACTTTCTCCACCAGAGGGCAAATCTGTTCAACTCATATTTCAAACCTTAAAAGTTGACGGTTTCTCAGAAGCCAGGAGTATTTCAAACACAAGAGAGCAAAAAACCCTGCTTGGAAAGTCTAGTATTTTTAAGACCCAGTTTACAAGTAAATCCCTGTGATGGATGAATTATACTCCAGGGCAATTAGAGGCAAGGGAACCAATTTGTGAAGCACTAACAGTCGTTTTGAGGAAATGAATAAACACTAGGGAGGTTTACAGGATAGAAGCAGGCAAATGTAATGCCCGTTTTGAAGGGCAACAGAATCTTAATTGACAGCTACAGAAATAATCAGAAACAAAATGGAAGAATACCTATATGAAAATCACATAAAAAGTGAGAGCTAATAGAGGTTGAAAAGATAAAGATTTGCTAACCAACAATGAAATGACATCTCAAATTGACAGGAATGGGGGGAATGGGCTCACTAGATGAGGAGTGTACCTCGACTTTCAAAATGCCTTTTGTAAAGTACCAGATATGATAAAATATTGTATGAAAAACTCCTTTAAAAATGCAGTCTCACTGAAAGGCAGTTAAATTCATAGAAACCAAGCTAAATGAGACTGTGGGTTAAGGTCTTACACTGAGAGCTTGATAGGGTTTGTACCTGAGCTGATCAGTTACAAATGGAGTTCAATTCAAGTAAGGTCTGCATATCGGGAAGCAAAAATCAGAGGAATTCAACTTCAAGTGTAGAACAGAAGTTGCAAAGGGAAAAACTGGGTGATCTATGGGTGTTAGTTGTCTTGTCACTCATCATGTCTAAACAGCATGAGGCAGGAATCAAAAAAGCACATACAATGCTAGATTGTGTTGCTAAATTAGTTGCGTTAAACTGCCAGAGGTCATGCTGAAGGTGTGAAATTTCCTCTACCTGATCTTGTGAATGATCCTATAAAGAGGAAACAGAGAGACGGCATAGATAATCTATTGCAGACTACAGCTCAGCTCTAAACCCGACAACAGAACCTCAGCCATCTCTTATTCTGGTAGGTTGAATAATCCAACTTGTTGAAGATGATAGATATCTCATTTCTATTCAGTGCTTGATATGGACTTGAAATTTGGAAGATGTAGTAACATGTTCTCTGGAATCACTGTTCTTCAGTGCAGAGAAACAAGAAAACAAGAACCACCAGAGAAGGGTTTCATCTGAGTTTGTTGAGAAGCTGAGTGCCTGTGTGTCTTCCAGTCTCCCTCAGTCGTGTCATTCTTCAATCTGTTCTTTGTAGACCAACAATTTGCATTTGAACAGCGGCTTTAACGTAGAAAAACCCAAAGTGCTTCACAGAGGCATTATCAAGTAAAATGGTTTGTAAGCAATTCGCAGGATCTGCTGGGTACAGCGATGGTCCCCTATTCTACTTTAAAAACTTTATGATGTCTGTGGTCCTTTGTGGTGAATAATCTAGTGGTAATCCAGCAGTGATTCCTCTCAACTGGTCTTCTGATGCAGATTTGAACTGAAGCTTTTAAGAAAAGTGGCAGCGTTGCTTCCAGTTTGCTCTCCTTTGCCAGGATGAGTGTGTTGGTGGCTGTGGCTAAGCAAAGAACCACACTTCAGGCACAAGGAGCCACATGTGGCTCACGACATAAATTGGCCACCTCTAGTTTAAATCTACATGTCGAATTATATGGTCAAAATAAAAGTTTCAATTGTCTGATCAAATCTTTTGAATCTAAAAAAAGGAGGTTCTCTGCTAATAGATTAAGTTGCTAGAAGACATATATCACAAAAGTTATTTACAAATTTTTCTGGTTCTGCAGTATTACCAAGCTAATTTTTTTTCCCCCCAGAGGAGACTATTTAAAGGGAAGTCTAAGTAGATCACTTTTGATCTACAGAATCTCACTGGAATCTTGTTTAATTTTTTACCATCTCCAAAAGTGGCTCTATTGCCAACAGCCTACAACTGTGAACCTATCTTATCGTCACTCTGGAGCCCTGGGAAAGCACATTATTGGCTGAGAAAACATGTGGCTTCATAGCCATTTTCTGACCAGTATGAAGTTATAGTGCTCCCTGTTTCCTATATAATGCATAGTCAGTGACATCCCCGGAATTGCCAATCAGGGAGGAAGATCTAACTTGAAGTCTCGCTGCTGATAAGAAAATTGATTTTTTTTCAGTAAAACATCAAACAAGATCCCGATGAATTTATTGTTTTACTCTACATATGAAACAGGATTATTCTGAACAAAAAGTACATCCTTGGACTTTGCCTCTACAATCTGTAAGAATTCCAAAATAAACACGATGAAAACCATAAATGTATTGTGATACGTACAATGTAACTATATCTGCATTTGCAGCTTCTACAGCAATGGTGAGTGGGTCCTTCCTTTCTTCATCTAATGCACATTGATCAGCTCCTCGCTTCAGAAATAAACACACTTGCCTGAAGGAGCAAAGTAACATAATAGTTTTGTTGCAAATTAAACTCAATTTTCTAAAGAACTGAAGAGCATTTCACACTGGGACAATACACACTTTAGTTTATTATTCAATTTTTTCAACTTAAAGCAGCACAAGGACACAGTACACAATCACATAATGGTGAAGTACAGATGTGATCTCCATGCTCCTTTTTTCAGCAGTGCTATTTTTGGGTGTTACAGTGGATGACGGGTGCCTTTTTATGGGGTAGGGAATATCTACAGGCTCCGAACTATCAACTTCACCCAACCCTTTTGAGAGAGAGAGAGAAAATGTTCTGCACCTCTCTCCACCCGTGCCCCTCCCCCTGCCAAATAAATCAAGCAAGGTTCCAAAGTATCTACCTAAGCTTATATTTCACATTATTCATCCTTTCTCTGGTTGTTTTCCTTAGGACTATGGAAATATGTTATCAGCTCAGAAATTCTTATGTTTCACAAAGCATTTACCTTGTTACCATAATTTTCTAAAAATTCTTTACCAAAGGACAGGAGTGCAATGAATGTTACCCCGTTCCCCCTTTTTTGAACAGGAAAGTAAGTCCAGTAACTATAATCTGCTAGCAACCATAAGGGATAACATTATTAAGCACTTAGAAAGATATGAGCTAGTCAGCACAGACCAGGCCATTAATCAAATTCTAAGGAAATTACTCAGCTGAATAGATGATGGGTAAAGGATAGATGACAGAGAATAGGAGTAAATGGACATGTTTTGGCTTGACAAAATGTAGCTAGTGGCATGCCCCAAGCAAATCTGTTAGGACCTCTCATTCCCCATAACCGTAAGACATCAAGGTAGCTTTTGATTGAAAATGGTATCAAGGAACCCTTGCATAACTGAGGTCAATAGGGGTCAAAGGAAAAATCTTCTAGTGGCTGGAGCCATACTGAACAAAAAGGAAAATGGTTGAGATGGAGGCCAATCATCGCAACCCCAGTACATCACTACCCCAGTACATCACTGCAAGAGTTCCTCAGGGAAGTGTCCATGACCCAACCATATTCAGCTGCTTCACCAATGACCTTCCCTCCATCGTAGGGACAGGAGTGGGGCTGCTTGCAGATGACTCTATACTGCTCAGCTCCATTCACAACTCCCCAGCTAATGAAATAACCCATGTCAACCTACGGCAGGACCTGGACAACATCCAGATTGCGATGACAAATAGCAGGTAATATTCATGCCACATAAGCGCCAGGTAATGACCATCTCCAACAAGAAAAGGCCTAACCACCTCCCTCTGATACGGCAACACTATTGTCAAGTCACCCACGAACATCTTTTTTTTGGGGGGGGGGGGGGGGGGAAGAGAAAGAGGAGTATCACCACTGACCAGAAGCTTAACTGAACCAGTCACATCAACACCATGGCTACAAGCGCAGGGAAGAGGCTGGGTATTCTAGTGGTTCACCTCCTGACATACAAATCCTCTCCACGGTCTACACTGCTCATCAGGAGTGTGATGGAATACTCACTATTGTCTGCATGTGTGCAGCTGCACTAACAGTCTAGAAGCTCAACACCATCCAGGACACAGTCGTCTATTTGATCACTGACCTACCACTGGATTCAATTTCCACCTTCTCTACTATCGGCATAATATGTGCTAGCCACAGGATATGCACTGCAGCAATTCACCAAGCTTATTTTCACAGCACCACAACCTCTACCATCAAGGAGGACAAGAGCCACAAGATCATGGCAGACCATAAACTCCAAGTACCCATCGAGGTCACACCTCATCCTGACTTGAACATATATCATTGTTCCTTCACCATTGCTGGGTCAAAATCAAAGAAAACTACGGGTGCAGATACCCCTAGTACCGTCACTTGAGTGACCACATTTTGGGCCGTACAATCCAGAAACCCCTCCGTTCTCTCTGATATTGCTGAGTGTGAGCAAATGCTGCTCAAGTGCAGAGATTCAATTTTCCGACATGGTGAAAATGTGCTGCTCTGAATATGCTGAGGAAACACAATGGCCCATTATATCACTCTCCACACACATCACGAGCGTTTCCTTCACTCCCACCCCTTTGCGTCTAACTTGAAATTGTAGATAATGTTAGTCTGAACTCCGAAACTTTCACAAAAATCAGAACCCTTCTTACACACTTCAGACGATTATTAATTATAGAAAAAAGATTCTTGTCCAACAGCATCTCAAAGCTGAACTCCCTCTGAGACTAAGCTCCACACTTTTCTAGATACTTCATACTGCACTGGCCTCTTACAGATTGAGGGCCCCTTCAAGGTAATGCATGGCACCTTTTGTATAATTTTACCTGGCTTTACAGTTCCAATTTAAAGCTTGGGTTATATCAGTCAGGGTCGGTGAATCTCTCTCGAAATTATTAGTGGCCCCAACCTATAATGTGAGGCACTTGATGAGGGCCATTTAAAAATAGAACCCCTTCATCATGCTTCCTGTTTGCATCTATAGTTTTCCATTTACTCACAAGTAAAGCAATTCTTAAACCTGTGCACTTCATTGGTCCCATTTATTTTGATGCCATCATCTTTTTTATATTCATTTTCTGGTATCATCAGATGATTTATTAATATTGTACAAGCACCATCCTTCATATTGCTTATCAACAGTGTGAACAGTAGGGGGTCCAGAATTCATTGTTATCTTCTTTGGCACTCACTCATTTGCCTGAGCTTTCTGAAATTACTTTTAATGCAGCAGTTAGGTCTTGTGTCATTTTCCCCACCAGCAGTATTTGTTCTGTAATAATGTACTTTGAAACTGAAAGGGAGGTTGATCTATTAAACTTCCAACAATATAAAAGTTATCTTAGAATATATACTTACAGATTGGCCCAGTAAGTTTTACCCAGAATTGTCCCTGAATCATTTTTTTTTTGAAGGCTCTTCCAAAGTATGTAACAATCCTGAGACATGTGTTTGCAAGAAAACATAAAATGTCACTGGGCCTCATCAAAGCACCAACCAGTTTATTGCAGTATTTTGGACATAAAGAAACAAATATATCTCACACCAATAAAGGTAAACAGGTTTGTTACCCAGTATGCCCCAAGATGGTGGCATGATGTAGTGGCCCTCTGCCATGACAGTCTCTGTGGTTTACATCTGCTCCATTCTGCAGCAGAAATTCGCAGGCAACCAAAGAGCCCTGTGATAAAAGATACAACTTCAAGATCCAAACTTAGCATAGGTAAAAGTGAACTAAAACATTAATTAATAAACAGTACAGGGGAGAGAAGGGCAGAATGAAAAACACATCCAGTGAAGGAAAAAAAAGGACAGTGGAAGGAGGAAAATGTAAGAAGGGAAGAAAAAGTGAGGAGAGAAAAAGCAGAAAAGTGAGGAGATGAGCAAGAAAAAAAAAGGTAAGTTTGATTAAAAAAAAGTAAATTATAGCCTTGCAGTTAACTTAATTATAACATAATTATACACAAATGCTGTTTCCCTGTAGCATGCCTTGAAATAGAACTAACAGGGTGAATCAAGTGGCACAATCATGCCATTGGCTTGGCACATGGTTCCAATCCAGTCATTTACAAGTTTATCTCAGCTGATTGAAAAATTATTTTAAAAATGAAAAGGGTATACTTTATGAAGAGGAACACAAGAATGTGTAACCAGGCAGTAATAAATCTCAGGGATCAGTGGATGTTGATATCCAAGCTTCACTTTTGGGGTTCAGCACATGGTTTCCAACCAGTGTAATACATTGCAGGTTACATTATGGGTAATGATACATAAGTCCTATGTAACATTCCTAGAATTTTTTGGTCCCTCCTATTTGGTAAATTCATTTTTTTTCTTCCCAATTTTCTTTTCTCCAATTTACTTGCTACTGTCGACTCATTTTCATTTAGGAAAGCAAAACAACTAAGGCTGCAGAAGTTTCCATCAATATTTCTTCATGGTTAACTGGCCAGAGGTATTATTTAATTGAAGGGAAATGTCAGTATTCCCTGCCTGAACAGAACTTTTGGAAGCGAGTTGCTCCACCAAGACGCCAAGTTGAAAAGTGGACCGAGGTGAATGGATAGGTGAGCTTGACCTGTGACCTTCTGGTTGGAATTTAAGTTACTTTATCTCTTTCACTTTGATTTACTGATCTCATTAGATTCTAACTAAACCAAAGTATATCCTGTTCTCCAAATATGGGGGAAACAAAAAGCTAGCAGCCAACCTACCCCCAGAACAGCCTGAATAAGAGGAGTTGCTTTATTATCTTCAACATTAACCCAATTCACATCAGCTCCATGGGCTAATGCTTCTGCCATATCAGGAAGACTTCGAACATACGCAGCGTTATATAACTGTAATCCTTCAGGAATGATTTTCTCTTCTTGGAAGACAGAGGAATCCCTACTGCCTCGCTCTATGATCGATGCTTCCAAAATTTCTAAGGAAGCAAAAAAAAACTTTAATATATCTTTCATTGATTGTGATCAAAGGTTATATAGTTACAGATACTTAATCTTGGAGCTAGTAACAGTATTCTAAATATATATAACATGCAACATGTGGTTCTGATTCTACTCATAAAATACTCATATTAGGGATCGAGTGTAGGTTTGATGACCATAGTTCAGGTTAGAATGAATTGAGTTCTGACTATATGAAAGTTGGTAGAAATCACATGTAAAGTGTAGAAAAATACAAGATGGATATGCATCTATATGTAAAGTTACTAACTTATGCAACTATTATTCACCTTGAACAATCTTACCAACCTGGTTCAGATAAGTTGTTATTGGAGGTCACAGACGTTACCACATCCTTGCTGTCCTCTGAGCTATTTGGCACACCACTGTCTGAATTTTTTACTCCTTAAAGAAACAGACAAGTTAAACAAGATCGACTCATGTCAAAACCACTATAATTTTTCAGTTTTAGTTGATATAACAAGGTTTCTACGAATATGATTAATACTTTATCTGAACAAAAAGGTGGAATATTTTTCATCAAGTGTTTTAGTCATATAACTAAAACACTTATTTGTTAGAACAAAGAAGTGTTTAATCAGCCTACAAAAAGTATGCTTTAAACTTTATTCGTTTACCATAAACGTACAATTAGAATAGAATAGCAGAACACAAGCACTGTATTCTGAATGTTTTTCAACAAACTGAATACGGTTAACTTTTTTTGACTTTAATGTTCCTGTGTTCTTTAGGGGGTCTATGAACATAAAAGAAACTGGCTTCACCTTTTTGATGCTACAATATTTTACTAATGTAAAAATGAATGCACAAACATAGAATGCTCCTTCATATTGAGATAAGGTTTACACTCATGGAAAACAAACCACAAATGAGAACACACCATGATTTAAAACCAAAACTTCCCAACATTTCACAGAGACTAGTACAAAATGAATCAGTTCATGTTGCTACTCTTTTTGCAATATCCAATACGGTTAACAATGAAATACATTGATTACGAATACAAGGGAAAAATCAAATGCATGATGAAAAATGCTGCTGGAACAAATAATGTTTTAAAATGCTGTTGGACATCAAAACCACAAAAAAAGTACTCACATATGCACCTATAAAGTGGAATCAAGCAGTGGATGAATTTAGTAGCATAGGCACCGAGAAGCTCCATATGTGCAGTACTTACTACTATTAGATTTTGAAGAGGTGTCAAAGTAGGAGAATAGCGAGTCTAGCTCATCTGGGCAGAAGAGAGACTCCCGACGTGGCTCAGTGTTACTAACAGCAGCTGGTTACATGCACGTTAGCAAAGCAAAGCAGCCATTGAAACAAAGAGGAAAACAGAGGAAACTGTTTGAGAAATTCAAAGAAAAATACAAGGAAGAACACTGAAAGATAGATTGTTAGTTAGTAATAGTTTGAAGTGAATTACTGAGTTTGGTAGACTTAATATAATTTATGAATTCTTTACTGCAGGTGAAAATGACGTGGTTGTTGGCCACTGAAATGAAGAAATTAACTGATGGCAGAACTATGTTTTGCAGATTTGTTTTATACACAATTCAATTAAATAATGATTTATTTTGTCATTACTTATTGGTAGTTCTTGTTCTATTTCCACATGCTACATCATAGATAGGCTGTGTTACCTGGAATTTTGGAAGTGCTCCCTGGTATAGAAAGAGTTTTGGATGATATTTCACGTGTGCTCTCAAGTTGACTGGGCAGTGATAACACTGTTGATCTTTGTTCTGATGAAGAAAATCTATGGGGTTTCTGTACAAACTTCTTCTCAACATACTTAGCTTTGATCCAAGTTTCCTTCTCAAGCCTAACAATAGCAGTGCATGAAATACACTTGAAAGTTACAACGCTCGTATATTCTCACATTTTAAAAGCAGCAAAAGTTACAGTGAGATTATATGCTGTATGAAAAGCAAGGCACACACTAGTTATTGATTTGCACCTTATCAGATGCTAGTTTCTATTTGATATTTTACAAGTTTTGCATCTGAAAATTAACACATTTTACATTATAAATATAAAAAAATCATAATATTTATTTCATTTACATCCTATTAAATGACTTTTACTCTGACTAGCAAATAAACTGAATATATTTTGAACAATAATCTACATCAACATTAGAAGAATGTTTTGCATTTATATAGCATCTTGTCACATCCCTCAGAAGTATCTCATGGTGCTTCATATAAAATGAATTACTTTTTTGAATACAATGACTGACCAAGCTGTGTACAAAACTGCCTGAAATGAAATGAATGATCTGTTAAGCTGTTTGAGGATGTATTGGTTGAGGGATAAATGTTGACCAGGACACTGGGAGAACTTGCACTCCTTCAAATAGTGCCTTTAGAACTCTTAACATCCAGCAGAACAAGCAAATGGAACCACGGTTTAAAATCTAATGTGAACAATTAAACTTTAACAATGCATCAGTTGCTCGTACTTCACTGGAGTGGCAGTCAGTATTATGAGCTCAAGGATGCTACAGGATGCAAATTCACAACCATCTGACAATCAAGGTAAGTCATAGAGTCATAGAGTTATACAGCACGGATAGAGGCCCTTCGGCCCATCGTGTCCGCGCCGGCCATCAGCCCTGTCTACTCTAATCCCATATTCCAGCATTTGGTCCGTAGCCTTGTATGCTATGGCATTTCAAGTGCTCATCCAAATGCTTCTTGAATGTTGTGAGGGTTCCTGCCTCCACAACCCTTTCAGGCAGTGAGTTCCAGACTCCAACCACCCTCTGGGTGAAAAAGTTCTTTCTCAAATCCCCTCTAAACCTCCCGCCTTTTACCTTGAATCTATGTCCCCTTGTTATAGAACCCTCAACGAAGGGAAAAAGCTCCTTAGTATCCATCCTATCTGTGCCCCTCATAATTTTGTACACCTCAATCATGTCCCCCCTCAGCCTCCTCTGCTCCAAGGAAAACAAACCCAATCTTCCCAGTCTCTCTTCATAGCTGAAGCGCTCCAGCCCTGGTAACATCCTGGTGAATCTCCTCTGCACCCTCTCCAAAGCGATCACATCCTTCCTGTAGTGCGGCGACCAGAACTGCACACAGTACTCCAGCTGTGGCCTAACCAGTGTTTTATACAGCTCCATCATAACCTCCTTGCTCTTATATTCTATGCCTCGGCTAATAAAGGCAAGTATCCCATATGCCTTCTTTACCACCTTATCTACCTGTTCCGCCGCCTTCAGGGATCTGTGAACTTGCACTCCCATTCATTGTGTATTCCCTTGCCTTGTTAGTCCCTCCAAAGTGCATCACCTCGCACTTTTCCGGGTTAAATTCCATTTGCCACTGTTCCGCCCATCTGACCAACCCATCTATATCGTCCTGCAGACTGAGGCTATCCTCCTCGCTATTTACCACCCTACCAATTTTTGTATCATCAGCGAACTTACTGATCATACCTTTTACATTCATATCCAAGTCATTAATGTAGACCACAAACCCCACTGGCCACAGGCTTCCAGTCACAAAAACAACCTTCGACCATCACCCTCTGCCTTCTGCCACTAAGCCAGTTTTGTATCCAAAGTGCCAAGGCACCCTGGATTCCAAGGGCTCGTACCTTCTTGACCAGTCTCCTGTGGGGGACTTTATCGAAGGCCTTACTGAAATCCATGTATACCACATCCACTGCGTTACCCTCATCCACACGCCGAGTCACCCCCTCAAAAAATTCAATCAAATTAGTCAGACATGATCTTCCCTTGACAAAGCCATGTTGACTATCCCTGATTAATCCTTGCTTCTCCAAGTGGAGACTAATTTTGCTAAGAACTGAGCCAAGCTGACACTTTTGAACCTATCCCGAAGGTTTTGTCTAATAGAAACAGACTTAGAAATAAGTTTCATTATTTACCTCGAATCTCCTGCATTTGGCTTTTTAAAATGCGTTTCTTCTATCTGTGCCTCATATATTCCATTTATAACGTTATTTCCCAACGCACACATAAGCTGCCAAACAAAATGAGAATACAGATTTCAGCTTAAGCTTTGCTTTTAAGGAATTCAAAATACATTGGTGGCCTGCCAATAGTAAAATTGTTGTTGCAACAGCCTAATTAAATTCTTATCTGCTGATTCAAATCTTCCAACATGCAAAAAAACTGCATCTCTTCTAAAATGCATTTCTATACTGTAAGATCCATTGTTAAAATTAACATCACTGTGGCTATTATAATCAGATCTCACCACCTCAACTGTAATTGTTCTAAAGCGGGGAGGTCTAAATAAAATATTTTGAATGTTGCAAGCGAAGAAATGATGGAAAATTTGACTAAGTTATTTTGTTGTGTAATACTACATGTTCTACATTAATTCTAGCAAATATGGTTTTTGTGATGAGTTTAATCTTAAACCTGTATATCTTCGTTGCCAAAAAAATCCTTCAAATTAAACTGTAATAAAACACCTTCAGACAAAGTGGTATTGTTAAAAAAAAAGGCCAAACTCACTTTTAAGAGCTCAGGTTCCCATGAATCCAGAGTAAGGGAACGAACCTTAGAAAAATGGACACCTAGACTTCTAAATACAAAGAGAAAATAAACTAATACAACACAAATAATGCAGGTAAACTTCTGCAAGGTATTGAAGCTTAACAATGCAGCAATAAATTGTACTTCTGGTCAATCAGTAATGGGCAAGCTAATTTTTCTGTTCCTTTAGTTTTTTTTTCATATTTAGAGCTTTTCCTTTGTAAACCTCCCCAATTGAGCAGAATCAAGTCTCAGGTTTTGAATATTTTTTGCTCTCCAATTGAGAGCCCAGCACTTTGCCAAAATTAGAGTCAAAGCCAAGATTTAAAGTTACGTGTAAGCTGTTCATCCAGATTTTGCTTCAGTGAAAAGCAGCAACAGTACTGAATACTGAGCCCAATTAATATCAAATAGGTGAATGCACACAAATCTTTTTCATGTTAATACCTGTGAATTCCTGAACATTCAATGCATAGTGTGATTCCAAGGTTAATGCTTGCCCAACGTGGGTCTGACTGGCCACAGTCACAGCAATTTGTATTGCCAGCAATGCACTCCACGCGCTGAAGTGCGTTTTCTCCTTTCACTGGTCGCTCCTTCAATTCACTCCCAGAGTCCAGACTGCTGGTAGAAGGGGAGGATCTTCTATCTAATTTCTGGAAAAGCAAATAAGTTTACTGCTTTTTCTTTCTTTCAAAAGAAGTTCCATGTAATCCCATAACTGCGTTGATTTTAAACTACAAACTGTCACTTATCTAACCTGAATGTGGTAGAAGTGGCATCACACAGAAACATCTATATTTTTAAAATAGCTATTGAGGCAGAGAGAGCATTAAAGGGGGATTTAATAAGTATTTGAAAAGGAAAAACTTAAAAGGATACAGAGCAAGGTCATGAAAATGGGATTAGAGTGTATAGCTCCGAATGAAGAGCTAGCACTGCCACAAGCTCAATGGGCTGAATGGCTTCCTCCTTGCTCAATGAATCTAGAAAAGGGATATTCAAACATGTTGCCTCTAACTGCACAGCATCCTCTAACACTACATTGAGATGTCAGTATTAGATATGAGATTACATGGCTCAGCTCAAGCCTGCAAATCTCTCACCAAGCAAAAGTACTATTAACAGGGCCACTTGTCAATGTTTTTAATGGATGTAGACGATGCTGGCAAGGCTGCATTTATTGCCCATCCCTTGTTGCCAAGAAGGTGGCAGGCTTTCTCCTTGAATCACAGCAGTCCATGAGGTTTAAGTGAAAATATACTGTACACTTACATCTGCATAGCTCTCTTCTCCTTTCTCTTTGTATGCTGTAGCTATACTAGCTTGAACAGCTTTGATCCAGACCTGTCGGATTTTTTCAGAATCTGCTTGCAGCATACAGCTCCTGGAAGTGTGAAAGCATACAGAAATTTAACATTTATGGAGCTACTGAAAACAGACAGCAAGATTTCAAAGACTTAGCTGTTGTCCAAGTATCACCATTACTGAAAATATATGTATTAAAAAAACTTAAAATTCTTCATGCTGAACTTGGAAGCGATTGATAACCGACTATCACAAGAACAATGTTATATTTCACCAATTTTCTAGGTCAAACATTACTAAGTACATAAAATGAAAATCCAACTATTTTATTTACTATTCTGTCATGTCAAAACTAAACCTGCATCTTTGAAGACAACATGGCACAGTACCGGTGGCTATAGACTTAATAAAATGTGTTTAGCACTATGCAAAAAAATAGTACTTATCAATAATATTTATGACCATGCAGCAAAACCATAGAAACCTGAAATAGCCAGCTGTCTGCATGTTATTTCCTTTTGTTACCACCAGAGGGCTCTTTTCAGATCTTAAAATCAAAGTTTAACTTGCAAAATAAATCTGCATGCAGAGGTACACACAAAATACATTCTGAATCATAATTATAGTTCTTCACAATTACAGCAAAATGTTTGGGCACTTACTTTGTAGGAGAGACTACTTCAAAACAAAAACGCCTTTCAATATCCTCACATGGTTTGACTGTACAAAGTCGCAAATCATCAACTACTACAGTGAGATTATCCTGCAAGGAAATTTTTTTTGGATTAAAATGGTTGAATGTTTAAACAAAACTAGTTATTACTATCATAGAACCATAGATACCAGAGACCAAATATAAGGTTTAAATCTAATTATGGCATTCAGGTGCCACCATAAGCAAAAACAGTAAAGCTCAAGAGGTTTACAAGAGCCATTGATGCGTATTAGACCACGACTTGGCAGTTGGATACTGATAGAGAGTCATCTTTATGAATATGATTTCAATTTTACTGATTTTTTTTTGGTGAGGATGTGTGTGGGTGGTATCAGTGCACACCGTGTTTCTGAACATTGGTATTCAGATTTATTACTAAATAACTGGCAACTGATACCTCAAACATTTTATGTCCAATACACAATACACTTTTTGCTCACCTTAAATTTCTTTTGGTAAACAAGCTGGTTGTTCTGAATTGAAAACCAACGCCTGAGAAGAGAAAAAAAAACTTGTAGGTTGTAGATAACAGATAACAGAAGTATTACAAAAAACAAGATATACATTTAATGACGGCAAAATTTGGCCAGGTTTGAAAACAGTCCTGTTCCACTGCTTCTTCTAGACCCATTTTCTCCTCCTTTTATCCCTTCCTTTTCTGAAGTCAACGGCTCCTCCCCCACCAGTATTTAACTCAAGTGGCCATGTGTGAGCCTGCACTGTAATTGCTCGCAAGCTCTTTTACCATGGAGGGAGTATCAGAGCCAAACCTGATTCTGTTCTCAGCCAATGCCCATGCGTATGCACTTTTCAACATGGTTCAATGGACAGTGATTAGGAGCAGAAACTTGACTGGTTTTTCTCTCTCTCTAGCCTGGGATGCCAATGCCAATTGTAGCACCTCAAACAACACAGCGACTGACATCAACTAGCTCAGCGTAAACCAGGAATCAAACCAGGAATCATGGTCCATGTCTCTCAGCTACACACAATCTTTCACAACTGAGTTACCAGGGGAGGTCCTCTTCTCCCGCCCTCCTCTATTTTATATCTTTTTCTGCCATGTATTATTCCTCAGCCAAGGGGGATGACATGCGTCTACATCCATGACTGATGACGTGTCCACGTCTCCAAGAATAGCACTTGTGTTGCCGATGAGCAAGTTTGCAACATTACTTGGGGTGATTACCCCTCCACTTTCCATTCCTCTAGAGAAGTGCCTCAACACCATTTGACACTTCAAAGGATTGAAACTTGAATCCCATGAAGAATGTTGAATTTTTAAAAAATTGTTTCTGGGATGTAGGCGACGCTGGCAAGGCTGCATTTATTGCCCATTCCTAATTGCCTGCGGGCATTAGGAGTTAACCACATAATGTGGTCTGGCGTCATATGTCAGCCAGACAAGGCAGGGGCAGGAAAAGATATTTGAAACTAGTAGAGTTTTTCTGACAACCTGCCAACTTGCACGCTTTTTTCTGATGCCAGCCCACAAATGACCAGATTTATTGAATTCAATTTCCCAACCTGTCATGGTGGAATTTGAACTCAAAAAAGCTAGGTTCCTAGTCTAGCACCATACCCACTATATTATTATATCCCAGCAAATCTTCATTCTGCCACTCCATTGCTAATTGGTTAGCCACTAGAAAATGTATTTCCATTTTCTAATGAAATGTGATCAGATATGTTTGTTATTTTCACCTTAAGAAATAAAACAGAATAAAGTTTCACACTTGAAAAATAGATTTGAAAAAGAAACCTAGTTTTCACAAAACTGATATTAAAGCCTTTTTTTTAAAACAAATGAGAGTAAATGAGTTTTTTCTAAATAAATCAAGCTCGTTAGTTCAACACTTTTTTTTTATAAACATGGAGTTTTAAAACTTGAGCATTTTCTTTATTAAAACCATCAGTGTACCACACAGTCAGAACGTGAAGTGCAGTAGATTAGTAGGATGATTAGTTATGTTAATATTGCTAAAGGCAAAACAAGCAAAGAATGCTGCCTCTGGTTTGCAGGACACAGTGCTCATGCTGTAAAAAGGACAGCACAGTGACCAGTTTATAAGCCATGGATAAAACCAGGTTTACCCGAAGTTCTTTGGATACTTGCAGACAGGTGAGAGCTAATATGCAGAGATAGGAATGGGGAGCAGATAAGATGTCCAGCTGACAGGTTGGTACCTGATGTGGGGGGTCTTTTTCCTGTCACATGACAAAATGGGATGGGATCAAGACATAGAAAGAAAACAGAAAAAATGAAAATAGTAAAATGAATCTGAAAGATGAATCTATGATCCGAAAACACAGGAAGGTTAAATGCATACTAAAGGTAAAGCGGTATAAGCTAGTATAGCCTTTTTGTATAAAGTCCCAATAAAACAGAGGAGATTGAGTATTCTTTTACTGTTTGATACAAATTAACAGTTTCACATTTTCAAGATATGACTATAAACTTACAGAAACATGCATTTAATTTTGGTACTGTACAATGATCAATAACCATGGGGAAAAGGTTATACCATAAGAGACAGAAACCCATTGGACAAAGGACATGTGAAGACTTAAAATCTTGTATACATTTCACGACTATAGGCCCAACTAAGCATGCAGCCACTACAAATTTACCCCATACTAGTGGATCTCCCATGGAACTGCCCATGGAAAATCAGGACAAAGCAAATTTTCCTCAGTGCTTCAGTGAAGCTGTGGGTATAGGTATGAGGAGTTTATGAAGCGCCATCTAATCATAGAAGTGTATAGATACAGGTACGACTGTGCAACAGGATCACATAATAATTACAGACGAGGAAGACTATTTGGCCCATCATAATTCATCCATCCAGAGGGATCCTAATGTCCCCCCAATGTAGCATCCAGTTGTTTCTTTAATGATTCCAGAGATTTTGCCTCCACTACTCTATCTGGAAGTTTATTCCACATATTGATCACTCTATGTGAAGAATTTCCTGAGATTTGCCCTAAAGGTACCCTTTTCTATTTTGTACCAGTGTCCTCTACTTCTACTCCGTGCTGAAGAAAATAGACTGTCACGGGGATCTCTGGAAACCTGAACTACCATGCAAAATTTCACCACTACATAACTGAAAGCACTTCATAGTGTTCTTTAGTGCACAAAAACATTATTCTACAAAAGAACATTAAATTGCAAACTTAACGTTTCTCCAGTCCCCACCACCACCCCCTCACCCTTCAAGATCTTGTTCATGCAAGATTGGTTGAACTTGTATTGTTAACCTCAGTAACCCTCAAATTTTGTTTATGTTCCTCACAATATAAACTTTGTTTACATATTTCTAATAATCCTTTCAGAACAGCAGTGGCCAGAATTAAAAATAGATCCATAATAAATATAACTTAAAGTAGTTGTCTGACTTTGTTAAGTGCTCCATCATGACTAATGCCATCAATAAGGCGACCGAACGCTGATCGATGGCTTCCCGGTCCAAAAAGCAGCACACTCGACATTCCTAACCAAGGCAGTCCTTTTCGTTCACCAGGGGCATAGGCCCACATCTACGTGTCTGTCACCTCAACAAGGAAGGCCTCGCATCTGAAAAATGCAACTACCTGACTAAGTTGCTATATGAAATGAAGATTGATGTTCTCACGCTACAAGAGATTCATGTTGCAGATAACAATAAAGCATCAAAATATCACCTTCCATGACATGAGTTAGCAATGAGCCAACATCATCCATAACATGGGTTGACAACATTTGAGAGACAGGAACTCTGGAACAAAACTGTTCCTTGCATTTGAACTCAACACCATATGCCATCACAAAAAGTGTCGATGACCGTACGATTACTAATATTTGCAAACCGCCAAATGCTACCTGGCCCAAACTATTTTTGCCAAATCATAGCCACCCTTCAATGAGTTGGGGACTTCAAAAGCTTTCACACAACCTGGGAATATGAAGACAATGATACTGCAGGTGAACAGCTCCTTGAATGGGCCTTGAATCAAGAATACCACCGACTTTTCGATCTTAAGCAACCAGGAATATTCCATTTTGCTAGATGGAGAAAAAATTACTCTCCAGACTTGTGCTTTGTGTCCTGTGACCAAAATGCATAACTCCTAGTGGCAGAAGGAATGTGCTTGACACCTTTCCACATAGCGAACACTGTTATACACCTTGGTCTCCAAGTCCCCATCATATTACTACCAAAGTCACGTTGGAACTTTACAGTGGCTAACTGGAACAGGTACATGGATACAGTAGAAAAAGTGATTCAACAAATTCCTACAAACGCAGCAAACTATGACAGGTTTATCAACGCCCTTAAGGTGGCCACAAAAAAGAACATCCCTTGTGGATACAGGAAAGCCTACACTCCCTGCTGGTCAACCGACAATGAGGTAATTCTAGAGGAATACAGGACGACAGGTAACCCTGCTGCTGCAACTGCACTCTTGGAATCACTAAACTCTGCTAGATGGCAGTGAGGGCAATAGCCATGCAGATCTTAGATTTCACCCACTCGAGCAGGGAAGCCTGGAGACTTCTCCATAACCTTGGTGGTGCTAACCCATCCCTAAGTAAAGGCCCGCATGTCACAGCTTACGCTATCAGCATCCAAATACTTCTGTATTCCAAGATCCACACAGATCATCATCAAAAAAGTAAAAAAAGAGCTGCTTTGCTCCCTTTCTGACTGCCCACCAACATCATATTTATCGAGACCATTCACCAGAGAAGTGGACAAGACTCTTGCACATACCAAATCCATCAAAACGCAGGCTCAAACGGCGTCTTCACAGAATTCCTGACGAACCTAAGTCAAAATATCACAATTGGTTGGCATGCTTCTTTATCAACGTGCATGCCTCTGGCCAGATGCTCGAGTTATGGCAACATGCAAATGTCATCGCCAACCTGAAAATCGGGGAAATCAGCCGATGACTGCTGTGTGTTTTGTACAAACTCCTGGAAAGGATGTTACTCCAAAGATGCATGCCACTCTTCGAGGATTAAAACTAAGAAGCAATGTGGATTTAAATCTGGACAGAAAACCCGTGACCAGGCAATTGTACTCACAACCCACAGTGAAGCTGGTTATCAGCGTGGGCACATAACAGCCTTGGCTTTTGTGGACTGGTCTGTAACATATGATATGATATGGAGAGACGATCTACTGCTGAAAATATCTGGAATACAATGCTGCAAAATCAATATTGGCCTACTAACAGCCATATTCACCAACCACAAGTTCCAAGTACATCTTATGATTAGCAGAGCTCAATAACTGAATAACGGGCACCCGCAGGGCTCAGTCATGGCACCATCACTTCTTAATATTTACATCAGTGATATCCCGCCAACTCAGTCAAGAAAATTTGGATATGCAGATGATCTTGCGTTAGCCATCCAAACGAGAACTCTTTCCCAAGTGGAACGGACACTTGCAGAAGACAAAAATACTTGGCGACTATCATAAACTGGAGGCTTCTTCCGAATCCTCAGCGCTCGACTCTGCATTTCATTTGAGCAACCGGCATCCAAAGAAGCGCTCGAACGCTCCCTTCAGTTCCTGTCACACTGAACTCGTGCACGGGGACTTTCCAAATTACCTGGAAGTGGGTCTGGATCGTAGTTTCACGTACTGTCAACATTTGATGAAAACCGCTGCCAAGATAAAGACCAGGATCAACTTAATCTACAAATTAGCTAGGACCAGTTGGGGAACAGATGCTCACACTCTGCAGACAGACACCTTGGCTTTTGTCTTTTCAGTAGCTGAATATTGCACTCCAACATGAGCAGGAAGTACACATGCAAATCTTGTTGATGTGCAACTCAACACTGCTAAGAGGATCAACACAGGAGTACTGAAACCAACAGACAGTCTGGTTCTCTGTTCTTGCACGTATCTTGCCATCACCTCTCAGAAAAGGAGCAGCAATATTTAGGGAACATATCTGGATCCGAGAAAACTCAGATCTACCAACTGAAGATCTCTAGAAGCTCCTGATATACTGAAAGTTCAGAAAGAAGTTACTCCACTTTAATACAAGGCCAAACTGTGCATAAAAGCAAATTCAAGCCAAATAGGACAAGTCTACTTGCTTTTGTCTAGCATAATTTTCCTGTTAATACCAAGCAGTTTCAGTTGTAACCTATTTTGGTTAACTGGACTGTACTGTTTTGATCCAAGGTGGCTTTTGCAGCATTTCCCAGCTTTTAATCAGTCACTAATAATCTATTCTAAGCCCTGAACAGTTTGATATTATAATGATTTTTTTAAAATCCTACCAATTTGCCTCAAAAGCACACGATTGCCAACTCTTTCCTCCCCTTCACAGGCTCAAATGCTTTCTCATTACACTGTGATATTGGAAATAGCAAGGTTGTGGGAATGACCTTTTGCGAAACTACTACATAGAAAGCACTTTTGCATTTGCCATAGTTCAAGTTAACATTCAGCAGATTAAAAACAATATGAAAGTCACTCTGTACAAACTGGATAGAAGTGTGTCTGTAGTTTAAATTTTCCAAATCAAACAAGGTTTAATTGGAAATGTTTAAGGAAGAGAGTATAATTTTGGACAGTCAAGATCTGACGTTTGACAATTTTGTATTGTATTCCATAATTAGATGCAAGATGAACAAATCTGGTAACTGGCTATTATTTGGTTGTGAAACATAATTCTTATGTTCTCATCAGTTAATGTATTAGACTCATGTGACACTATTCTGATGTTTCAACTGACAATTGATAAACACAAAACCACAGGAATATACTGTATCAATGATTTTATGTTAATCACATGCCCTTCTCTGTACTGTGATTGCCTATCAACTACAGAAGAGTACTTAATTCTAAAATCAAAGTCTTATCTTACCGGTTCCATGTTTTGAAGGCATTGCTGGCTCGTTTATATAAATATCCTTCCATGACTATGCCATTGGCAGCATCAATGTTAAATTCTATCTTGGGATCATCACTGGAGAAGTCCTAAAGTATGCGATTTTAAACCAAATACAGAAGCAACAATTACTTGACAGACAGGAAAGAAATGATGTGCGAAAGATAATTTAACTTAGTAATGTTAGTAGCATGATCATCTTATAAACCTGTAAAACACTGTGTCTGGGACACACACAGTGAAATATTAGTTACCACAATAATTTCTGTCATAATAGCAAATTTTGCTTTTCCAAGTTTTTAAAGAAACACCATCTTCATGAGAGAGCAAACAACACTACCCTAGTTATAATCACTGTGACTTCTATTTCTTTTAAAAGCAGAGTTGTCAGTGAAGCATAATAGCTTTCAGTGAAGGACAATGGTGGCACTACTGCCTTGCATTTGAAATACTTGCTTTGTTTAGTTTTATTTTTTTTAAACCTTGTTTCTCCCCATCTGACATCAGAGTTACCCATACTATGCAGCAAGAGTGTAACTGCTCCTCAACCTGATGATAAAGATTGCACTTTCCAATTGATCTTGGTAAACTCTGCCTCCAATCCACATGATTTTTTCAGTCAGTCATCCTAACCTGGCTAGCTACAGATGTAAAAGACCTCGCCATCTTGGACCTCATCCAAGTATTAGCCCACCATGCTGTTCCCCTATTACATTACCAGCTATATTTTAAGTATAACAAAGCTAGTGGGCATAGAGTATAACATCACATTTTTTGTCCTTTCTTACTGCTCCATGGCAGCCAAGCTAAGCATAGCCAAGGTGGAGCAACACAGAAAACAGAACAAGCAGAGGAATGTAGGGCAAAATGATCTGCTGTAAGAATAACTAGAATTTACAAGATAAAACATTTTTAGTGACAACATATTACAAGGAAGTAATCCAAATATAATGCATCATTTTTGCTACTTCTTGAAAATAAAATTTATCCTTATATGAACTTATTCTTTTTGAACTGACAGAAGTTTTATTATATCACAAAGCAGCTTAACTATATTCAGCATTTAACTTTCAAACCTAAAAAGTAATGTTGCGATTAAAAGAAAATTGGTTTCAGTATCACTACTTTATAGTTGCGTTTCCCCGTTCTGCTTTGTGCAAAACCAAATTATTCTAATTGAAGATTCCTTTATGACTCACTTGTGAGCTGTGAAATCTTTGTTACTTAAGAAATAAACCCGGTTTTCTATTATGCACCTTCTATAGAATATAGCAAAATTTCTCCATTAAATAGACTTATTGGTTTATGGTATACATTCTCCTTAGCTACGTTGACTATCCTTCCTTTTTCCTGCCATATGGAGATTAAATTAAATCATGAACTGCCCACTAGCTTTGTCAACAGCAGTGCTCCATTTTTATTACATTGATTCTGCCAGCAATAAATAAGGCAGTGTACTTCCCTACAGGACACAAGTGTGAACTCAATGTGTATTTTTTTTCCTCTTGGCCACTGAAGGCACATTGCAGCCATTGATTGTTACTATTTTTTTTTGTTTGTCTGCATTCACGCTGAGCATCAAGGAAAGTCTTTAGTTAGCAAAAGTTGAGTTTTTGTATTACTCTCTGTGATCCAAGATTTGAAACTGGTCCTGTAACATAAATGGGGTGGACTCCACAGCACCAGGAACCAAAGCAACCAGAATCACTTTTAGAAGCTGTTGTGTAGAAGATCAAAGGCATTCCAATTTTTATAGCTGAAACAGGCATTCACACAATATATTTAAATCTAAGGAACTATGCTAAAGAGATGAAAAGCGAATGGTGAAAAGGGGACGACAGAGTGCAAAAAAGGTAGAGGGCCAGTGTGTGACAAAGGTGTGTGCAAAGATATAGAACAATAAAATAAAAAGGAAAACTGCAAATGTTGGAAAACTGAAAAACAAAAAAAATGCTGTAAATACACAGCGGATCAATCAGCATCGGTAAAGAGAAAAGATGGGCTATGACGTTTCAGGTGCATACCCTAAATCAGACTCGTGGTGAAATCCATGAATTGAATTATGGTGTGGCAACACGTAGCATAGGAATTCTTATTTCTGGGTTCTTTCAGGCACAAGAATTCACAATATTTGGTCAAGAGTAACATTTAAATCTAACACTTTTTGAAAGATTATAGGCTGGAAATAACATTGCCATGAGCTTATTCTAAAATTATTTATATTTTTTGGAGCTTTATAATCTACATAAATGCAATAGTGTCAAACCACAATTCATATTTTTTGGGTTCATGTGGTTGGAAGAGATCATTGAAATAGGGTGGGGCAAGGGCATGGACGGATTTCAAAGTATGGACCTTGAAGTTAATTTGCTATTGTACTGAGAGCAACAGAATGATGGGATGGCAGGGCATTGTGCTGAAGATGCGAATTGTGGCATTCTGAACAAGTTGCAGTTTATAGAGGGTGGCTGGCCAGTTAGATGAGCATTAGAGAATGTGACATGATGAAGGTATCTATTAGCATTTCAGCAGCGAGGGTGGAAGTGGTAGAAGATGCAACCTTGGAAGAAAGCAGCATCAGTAACGGTACAGAAGGAAAGGGAAGCTGAGCTCAGATCAAGCATTACAGAAGTGTTGTGCACCTTCAGACTGAGCCTGAGGAAATAGCTGAGGAGTTTTATGCAAGTCAAGACCACAGGCACATAGGTGCTAGTGGGAGAAAAAGACTACGACTTCAGTTTTGCTGAATAAGTTGGGAAAAGATTTTGGCTCATCCAAGTCTTAATTCAGACAGGCAGTTGGACAGTGTATTAATAGCCATGAGATTGATGGAGAATGTTGAGGAGTAAAGCTAGATGTCATTGTCACACGTGGAAGCTGACCCATGCTTTTGCATATTGCTAAGGAGCAGCATATAATGGATAGTCTAGGGCCTGGAAAGAACCATGGTGGGACAAGGAATGGGGGAGAAACTGTTGCATGAGATTTGATGTCTTCACTGCAAAAATTATGACCATTATCAGGAGAGAGCTGCGCCATGGAGGTGAACTGCAGAGGAGACGATGGAAGGAGATACAGTACACTTTGAAAGTGTGATCAACAGTCTCAATGGCAGCAGCGAGGTTGAGAAAAATGAACAGGTGCAATGAGCGACAGTCACTTTCATACAGGATATCATTTGTAACTTTAGTGGTGTCACCTTGTCACAGAAGCTAATTGTAGGGTCTTGAGTAAGGAGCAGTGGCAGATCAGCAGTGAAGCAGAAATGTAATCCAACACTTAAATTGGAGATAGAGGACAGGCAGACAGTTGTTTTGTTTTGTGGAGGGGTTGAAGGGGTTGAAGGAGGTGGGCAGTGCAAAGGAAAAAGACAGATTGTTGACGTTAGCAAGCATCAGGCTGAGGAGCGGAAGTTGGGGGGGGGTTAGGAGCTGGGATACAAGGGGACCGAGAGTGCATGAATGAGGTGAGTGTAATAAGGGCTGACGGTTCATCTCAACATAAAAATAGTCTTTAGAAATGTTCAATAGAAATTTAATAATGCAGGGGAAATAATTTCTGCCATGAATATTATAGGATTTAGTTACTACAGCATAATAAACCTGGTCTCACATGGAAAACTATTTATCCATATTGTCTGGAGAAAATAGCCAAAATTAAAATCGTTGCCAGTTTTTAGCATTTGTATAAGGGTCGTAGAGTCAAAAACTTATTATAGTCCCATTTAATCCTAACCATGACTTCATTACTATTTCACAAGATCCTTTGGTACTTTCGAAACATAATGCATTTCATCAATCATTAAAAACTTTTACGGATGTTAGTCATACCATTGGCCCAACGCCCATTGCTTAAAGTGCTGGCATACTCAGTTCTAAATAATGTAGTATTTCCTCCAGAAAGCAGGCAAGGTCAAGGAAGAATGGACTCTACGGGTAAGGCTGGGGTAATGATTTTACAGCCCTTGAACTAACTGGCTGGGAAACAATTGGGATAAACTAGAGTATACAAGCAGATTTACAATTGCATTTGCTATGTACAATTTGCAATTGTCAGACCGATGATGTTAAAAATTGAGGCAGGGTTAACTACATCCCTTTACGGATTTCTGGGTCGAACTTTACAGATTAGACTGTATCTGGTGTCAGTGTATACAGATATAGTTAAATTTCTGTAGTCTCAAATAGCTGAAGAAAAGATTTGGTATGATGAAAGGTCATCGACCCAAACCGTTAACTGTTTCTCTCTCCACAGATGCTGCTTGACCTGCTGAGTGTTTTCCAGCATTTTTTGTTTTTATTTGAAAAGATTTGGTATTATGGCCACATAAAATGATTTGCTATAACCCAGGGCTGAAAATGCACTTGAAAAACACAAACCTTTAAAACAAGTGAAATTCCCTTTCAGTGATAAAAACTGACTGAAGAGAAAGTAGTTACTAACTTGAGAAGTCTATATGCTAGTATATTAAATAACTACTGTTGACAGTAACATTCCTATAAGAAATAAACCAATTAAACTATATAAGTGTTAATAAGCAGTAGAAAACCTTCTGTGGCATAATACATTTAAGAGAAGAACACAATTCATTTTTGTAAACTTAATGTGAATTCATTTTATGCATCATTGTAGCATTAAGTTGTTCATTACTCAATTGACATCGTAGAAGGGCTCATCGTCTATTAATGTAAATTGAACCCGATTACATTACATACAGTTTTAGTACAGTCATGTCATCTCTTCCATTCTGCTGAGAAAACTACCAAGCATCTGGTGACACTTAGACACAACAACTAGTTAGATAGTAGTTCCTAAGACCGTGGATAAAGATTCCATTTAAGATACCAACAATTATATTTGAGTTTGCAATAGTCTTTGGGGAATAAAATTCATAATCTAAAAAAATGTTATAGTGCATCTATTAGTAGAGTGTCAAATTCAACAGAGGCAAAATACCACTATAAGGAGGAACTAGATTCACGAAAGCAAACCCAAATAAGCTTCTGAAAGCAGTAACTGAAATTATTTGTAGATTTACAGAACAAAACTTAGGCCACTTTAAACATTTTAATATCTTAAAAAGACACATAAAAACATATAAAAACACATTTCACAAAAAAAACTTACCATATATAATACATAATGAAATCTGCTGAAGAATCTCATTGTAACTGTCCCTTATAAATTGCAAAGATCTATATTCTGGTGAAACACATAAATTTTTCTTGCACCAGTTAAAAATTTCACTGACAATACAAACTGGCAGTCTATAAGCTCAGAATAAATACTTCATTTAGACGAGCACCTTATTCTTTAAAACCAGTCACTTCCTTTGAAACTCAGGTAATATGTTTTCCTTTCATTCGTTGCACAAATATCTAGTTACTTATCAATCGAGCAACAGATTCTTCTGTCCATGATGCTTGTCCCCATGCATTTACAAGAGGATCTAGATCGTGTTCTATAAGCTTTGACTCCTCTTTCGCAATGAAAGTAGTCAGCTGTCAGCCTGCCAACCTGATAGTAGTGAACCCACAGCGAGTTGTAAATTAATCCGTGCATTATAAAGCTTTTTCATTTGCTATTAAAATTAGAGATTTCTTGCTTGCTATTAAAACTTCTCAAAAAGAAAAGCACAAGTGTAAATTAGAATGTTTTGGTTAACTAAATTAGTTACTTGCTGTATGCTAGGTATAATGCAGTCAGATGAAATATTAAAGCACTCAGATAAATTTAATGAAAATAGTGTTATCAATCTCTCGTGTTACATTTGTGTTGCCAGAAACACTTCAATAATAGAGCAGTAACCTGATCACAGGTTTGTGGGATGGTGGAAAAAAAGTTGAGAAACTATTTAGATCTAGTACGACACAATGTTATGTTGATCTACAACTTTAATTCATCATGATGCAACACTGCACCAGAGCACCACTTCTAAAATCTTATACTGACCTCTACATTACTTTGAATAACATTTTCAAAACTAAATTCACATTTTCAGTTTCTCTCCAGTATTTCTTGCCAAGATGTCCTGAATTAAACCCTTTACAAAAAGGTAAAAAATAAACATTTGAATGCTTACAATATTTTACTTCCCATTCCTTTCTTAATGCTTCTAAACAAGCCTAGTCAATTTTAACCACTTGACCAAATACATCATTACAATTCTGATTTGTCAATGGAAACAACAAAAGACTTGCTTTAGTATAAATATATCTTTTTAAAACTTCCTTTTTTGTGCTGTTTTATGCTCAAGATAAGGAATTTTAGTGCTGGAATACTTTCCCAAATTAACATCAAATAGCCCTAGGTTAGGTATATCACGAGCAGATGCAGATTCAGTCCAACCCCACTACCAGTGTGACATTTTTCTATTTCCCACACCAGTCATTCTTTGACCCCTCCAGCACAAAACCAACAATTAGAGGTAGTTTCTGTTGTGGGCACTGAAGTGAGATGCCCAAACTCATGCCCACTGATGTCATTCATTCTTCTCAAACATCTAGAACATTTATTTGAAGTGTATTTTTGTTCACTGTGTACCACTCTTTCTAGCCTTCACTTGAATCAGCTGTGCTTATATTATTTGTGATTAAAATAAAGTAAACTAACAGCTGATTCAGCATCCATATACCAAATAATCCAACCACTGTGAAGCTTATTTTTGAAGAATACATATATTTGTGTTTAAAAGGATTTTTAAAACTCCAGTACAATCCTGCTGCATGTTAGGGAAGATTCTCATGATTTTGGATGAGGTTCAAGGACAATTTTTTCCCCAATATATTATAAAACTGATGCTTTCACAATAGTCCAATTTCTGCAGATTGCTAGTTACAAACACAAATAGCTGCTATCAAAGAAAAATATTTTATGCACAGTTATTGAGAAATCAGCATCCAAGACCAATAACTCTAAATGCAGAACTGCAGGGCTAAACAGAAGACAAAGTAGTGATTACAAATAGCCGGATGGATTAGATCAGGCTAAAGAGAGTAGAAAAAATGTGGCCAACATCAAGATACTGAAACATCTTTGTAAGATTAACAGTATTACTATTACTACTCCAGTTGTTCCTAGATGATCTACCACCATTAGTATACTTACATATAACAGTAACTTACCTGAAGAGCAGCCTAAGTTTGGCATTTAAGAAAAAAGAAAGAAATCCATTATTGACTATTTCTCAAATAAAAGGTTACAGAACATGGGGATGTTGGATTGAACACCACAATTCTTGTTGGGAACTGCATAAATTGCACATAATTTTACATATACGTATTATATCCATTAGAAGGAACTTGAAGGTAGGGGCAATAGTAGGATGAAAATATAAGAATGGAGAGCAGAGGCGCAAAGTGAGCAAAAATTGACCACGCAGCAGAGAGAAAAAAATTTAAATGTATTTTGTAAAAGGCAAGATAATTTTATAACACAAGTCTGAGAGAATCTAAAGAGAAATGTTACGCAAAATACCTCAGTACTTGGACCATGATGTTATAACAAAAGCATGAAGCAGAAGACTTTGTTTTAAAATAAAAAGGGGGCCACTCCTGTGATGGTTACAAGAGTAAATGTATATATGGTGTAATCCTAGCACCATACAAACCCGGAAGTTCCCAGGTTTTATCCCCGGTAAGTTAATTAATCTCAGCTGGGGCAGGAATGAGTGTGTGGTGTTAGGAATTTCTGGACTCAGGACAGAAAAACCTACGACGATTCTTGCTACAGGCCCATGCTGGTGAAGTCAGGATCACGACTGACTGTGAAGCCTCATATCTCTCCCAAACAATTGCATAGCCTGCTGATAGTCAATGACTAAGCTCAATCATAAAGACTGCTGGTTCCCATATCTGACATGAGTTTTCACTCTTCAAGAGGGGAATGGAAAGGAAAGAAAAGAAAACTTAAGAGGGAAGCAAAAATAAATTAAAGATGCTGGTTCAAACTTGTTACTGGTACAGAATATGTATGGGGGAAGAGGTGCAGGCAGCTCAGGGGTAAGCTAGCTTCTCAAGGTTATCTGAACTATAGATTTTAATTCTCTTCTCATTCATTAAATTCATTACACTATGTACACTATGGATAAGTTGCCTGGAGAACAGGGAGGGGGGGGGGCAGGGAGGAGAGAGAAAAAGAGGGGGAAGAAACGGAAGAACACTGCCCACTGCCTCTTTAAGAGTCACACCAGTATCCCCCACGATGACGGCATCGCTGCGACAGCATCAATACTCAACACCAACAACAGCCAATCTCCGGAAGCCATCCTACAACTCATCCGCTTCATCCTGGATCACAATGTCTTCACCTTCGATAACCAGTTCTTTACCCAAACACACGGAACAGCCATGGGGACCAAATTCGCACCCCAATACGCCAACATTTTCATGCACAAGTTCGAGCACGACTTCTTCACTGCACAAGACCTCCAACCAACACTATACACCAGATACATCGACGACATTTTCTTTCTATGGACCCACAGCAAGGAATCACTAAAGAGACTACACGATAACATCAACAAGTTCCATCCCACCATCAAGCTCACCATGGACTACTCCTCAGAATCAGTTTCTTTCTTGGACACACGAATCTCCATCAAAGACGGGCACCTCAGCACCTCACTCTACCGCAAGCCCACAGACAACCTCACGATGCTCCACTTTTCCAGCTTCCACCCTAACCACGTCAAAGAGGCCATCCCCTATGGACAGGCCCTGCGAATACACAGGGTCTGCTCAGACGAGGAGGAACGCGATGGACACCTACAGACGCTGAAAGACGCCCTAGTAAGAACGGGATATGACGCTCGACTCATCGATCGACAGTTCCGACGGGCCACAGCAAAAAATCGCATAGACCTCCTCAGGAGACTAACACGGGACGCAACCAACAGAGTACCCTTTGTCGTCCAGTACTTCCCCGGAGCGGAGAAACTACGCCATGTTCTCCGCAGCCTTCAACATGTCATCAATGAGGACAAACACCTCGCTATGGCCATCCCCACACCTCCACTACTCGCCTTTAAACAGCCACCCAACCTCAAACAGACCATCGTTCGCAGCAAACTACCTAGCTTTCAAGAGAACAGCGTCCACGACGCCACACAACCCTGCCACGGTAACCTCTGCAAGACATGCCAGATCATCGACACAGATACCACCATCACACGAGAGGACACCACCCACCAGGTGCATGGTTCATACTCCTGTGACTCGGCCAACGTTGTCTACCTCATACGTTGCAGGAAAGGATGCCCCAGAGCATGGTACATTGGCGAGACCATGCAGACGCTGCGACAACGGATGAACGGACACCGCGCAACAATCGCCAAACAGGAGGGTTCCCTCCCAGTCGGGGAACACTTCAGCAGTCATGGACATTCATCCACCGACCTTCGGGTAAGCGTACTCCAAGGCGGCCTTCGAGACACACGACAACGCAAAATCGTCGAGCAGAAATTGATAGCCAAGTTCCGCACCCATGAGGACGGCCTCAACCGGGATCTTGGGTTCATGTCACGCTACACGTTACCCCACCAGCGAACAAATGTTATCTGTTTTTAATATAATGGGTCATTTGCTGGCTCTCTCTGCCTTCCGGATGTTTCTGCCTCTCTCTCTGTTTTTTTTTCTCTGTTTTTTTTCCCTGTTTGTTTTTTTGTTGAATGTGTATTCAGGGGTTCTGCAGGTGACACCTCTCTGTCTGAACACGGTGATTGCCTTGGCAACGGGCAGTTGCAGGGGCAGTCTGTAAACACCATGTATTGTTCTATATGTATAAATGCGTAGGCTTCAAGGAGCTCTTGAAACATTTGCCTGAGGAAGGAGGAAATCTCCGAAAGCTTGTGAATTTAAAATAAAATTGCTGGACTATAACTTGGTGTTGTAAAATTGTTTACAATTGTCAACCCCAGTCCATCACCGGCATCTCCACATCTTTAAGAGTCCTCTGTGAAACTAGATCATCTTCCTCTTCCTACATGATGTAAGGATGTTGATCTTTAAATCTATTTTTTTCTGCCATTAGAAGTCTCATTATGTTTGCACCATCATGAGTGGAAACCTCATTGGTACAATTTAGTTCTGCTTTTGACCACTTCACTATGTTTCTTTTAAAACTCAGTATTTTTGCAAATCTCAAACTCAGAAGATGCAAACAGAATGTAGTCAGTCTTTATGATTGAGCTTAGTCAGTGACTATCAGCAGGCTATGCAATTGTTTGGGAGAGATATGAGGCTTCACAGAATTGAGAGGTTTAATGTCGATCTTGAACAAGATGACAAGCTCACCAAACCCCTGCATTACTAAGACACAAACACCAACACAGATCATTCTTCACCCACAACCTAAAAGTAATGGTTGGAAAATAAGCCTAAATGTATTCTCCAACTGCAGGAGAAGAGGAAGATAAAATTGGTACCTTTCAGCTGAAGTTTAATAAATTTCGTGCGCATCATGATGAGGGACTGCAGTGCTGGGATGGAAAACGGTTCCTCCAAGGGCACCCAATGTTAGCAACTAGCATTCCTATGTGAAGTACAACACAGCCAGCTCCCTTTACTCTGCCCAACAATGTGCTTTAACCTCAAGAATACTTCCTACACCACCAAAATTAAGTGCTTCCATTTCCCATAAGGGCCATCTTTGTGATCTTTCCCACTGAGACTATTAATTTGGTACCAATGTGCCAAATTAAGGGAAATTTTGTGCTACAGACCCACTCGAAACCTGGTAAAATCACCCAAACTCTTTTCAGGTATGACCTTATAAGGAAAGGAAGCATTCACCAATCTGGGCTAGATTTGAACCTATATCCTGTGATAACCGCTACACCATGTAGCCCTGAAATTGTTGAACTCAAAAGGTGTCAATTGCTGAGGGGAAAGGGGAGACCAGGAGATAATTATTCCATGATGTGTCCTACATAATCATTTTTCTAGCAATCAGTTATTTAAAAAGCACACTCTGAAACACTCTTACATAAAAAGCCCTGTATGTACTCCATGTGGTGTGTGAATAGGAAAATGGACATGGATGTTCTGTTTACATCACACAGCTTCATCTCTAACTTTGGCACAATGTCTGTTTTTCAACTGATGGCAAACCAGTTCAGTAGAAATGGAGTTTCAGAAGAAAAGGTTGGTTTGTAATTGATCTATTTTCAGAGGAAATAAATAGATGCCAATGTCAAGAAAGCTACATTCCAAGGGCGTTGCTTAGTTGAAATCTGCTTTCTATATAGAGAAACAACCTGCTTGTACACATCTAAGTTAAGGACCTACCACAAAAAGTAACATTCCCTTACAACTCAAGTCTGAACATCCTAGAGTTCCACACAAGAGGGTATTAAACCTTTCAAAGCTGACTATAGGGTTTGCCTGGTTGGATAAAATGATACTGCAAGTGCAAAATTCAAGGGCTACAGAAAGAATTGATTTCAATACATAAAAATGAATTGCAGCACCACACAGTGGGAAGAAGCAGGGTACAGCAGCAAAATAAAGGTTGTCATCATGTCAGGGCTATTGGATTTTCCGTAGTATGAGTAGATGGTTTCAAAACAACTCAAGTGGTATTTTCAGCCCTTGTAATGTCATAATGGTGAGAGACTTAACCATTGATATTGGTACAATAATCTATTCAGACTAAAGAAATTGGACAATAAATCAAGATTTGTAGTCAGTATTTTATATCTTGGTCATTTTAGTTTTAGTAATGGATCAAATATTAGAATTTAAGTTTAGTATCAGCTTTCCAATACACACTTTGAATATCGTAAAATTCTGGACTTCTCTACAGTTGTTTTCAGAAAGTGAGAGATACGCATCAAACCAAAGAATGTTTTTTAAAATGAAAAACCCTTCAATTAATTGTAATCTAATTTTAGTGACAGTCCATTTCATAGGGTTAAATTCACGAGTGTCAGATGAGTAGAAAAAGTCCAGTAATTCACAAGTGACAGCCCTGCTAATGGTTTTATTTAGTTTCGGGTCTTTTTTTGGGACAGGGGCTGCCATTATTGTTAGTGCCCACACTGAAAGATTCATAACTGTGGAGTGATCAATGTAACATTAATTTCCATGCAATAGGCTGCACATATTATAAAATATTGATTAAAGATTAGTATTTATGGGTACGGTTAACAACCATAAATGATGGCAAGCATCTGAACAATGCAAAACATTTGAACTATATATAAATTTCCAGATGTCATGGGATCTTTGTAATATGCAAGATTTCACATCTGTCCACGTACCTTTTGTTGAATAGTGGAGTGCTTTTGTTCCATATCTCTCTTCTCTTTAGCTGCATCCACAACTAATTGATCCAGCTGTTGAAACAGAACAGTAAATCAGCTATTGTTTATTTAAATTTCTAAATTATTAATCTTCATTTGATAACTATAAATAGTCTTACTCATTTTAAAAGCTCACAAAATAATGAAGCCACATATAATGAATGACAATTTTTTGGAGAAATATAAAGTAAGTTCATTCTTACAGACCACGTCATGATGTTTCAGACTATCTTTATAATTGATGAAATTGACAAGATCCCAGCAATTCAATAGGTTCAGTTCTATTTATACTCAAAGTAAATTTAGTACCATCCAATCACAATGCAATTAAATATTCCTATTTTACAATTTGTCCTCTGTAATGTTAAGGAAGCATCACACCTATGCTGGAAATTTTCAGTGATTCATTCTGATAGCTGGTGCTGAGGCGGTCCGCTTGGTAGTTATGAGAACAGACACCTGGCTCTGATCCATATAGTATCTTAAACTCAGAATGGTTATACAGTTCTAAATGAATATCTGAGTGTGGCATCAGACCAGTAGGAATCATTGTATGTATAATCTACACACTGGCCAAGGTTGCAATGCTCAATCATTGTTGCCTGCGTTAGCATCTATGAATGCCTGACAGGGTAAACCAGTGGCAGAGATGCTGATGCCTAGTGGTACTGCATTAATTAGGCAGAAGCAGTAGAAGCAAAAGTGTTCAAATACAAAATTTTCAACCGTATTTCTGGATTTAAAGGCAGTAATAAAGAAAAAAGGCTTTGGTGGCCAGTCTAATAGTTTGCATGTTATTATTCAACTAATAAGCAATCAGAAAAGCAAATACATTTTCTAGAAAGTATTCCAATTTTATATATAGAACTAAATCTGCAAAAATATAAATAGCATTTGAACTTAAAATAGGACACCAAATTCTTGCATAGCTAAGAAATTATATTTCTGTCCAGCAAAAGTAAATAAATCACAGTTTTCTCCTGCAATTCCTAAGTCCTCGCAAATTAGCCATCTCAAATTAGCCATCTGAGGTCATATGGAATGCAGGATAAAATATTAACCCTGAAGAGAGGGAACGTAAGAAAATCCAATACACCTGCAGCAGTTAGCAGAGCAGCACTAGTAGAAACCTGTGAGCAAATCTTCTGTTTAGCCTGTCACTGAGGAAATTAGTGGTGCATCTTACAAGGGCAGAGGGAAGAGAGTAAGAGTAGGAAGGGAGAATTTTTTGTTGCTAAAATTATTATGCAGACAAAATAACAACAACATATAGATTAAACTGGAGAAAAGAGGCAAGTCAGATAACACAATACAACCCAATATATACTGTATTATTTATAATCCAATTTTAACACAATACTCGTGTCATCTGGCTGTGTCTTCAACGTGTTGAAATTCTCATTTGGTGTTTATTTTTAAAATTGGAAGAACATGCAAAAGACAAAGATTGCAGCATCAAAGGACACGAAGAGGCTATTTTAATGAGAAATACTATACAAGCTACTACAATTTTTCAGAGGTACATAATCCCAGAAACACTATTCAAAGAAGATGAGCATTCCCGCAGTGTCCCGGCCAATATTTATCCCTTCAATACCACCAAAACAGATTAGCTGGTCATTTACTTCATGGCTGTTTGTGGGACCTTGTTATGCACAAATTGGCAGTCATGTTTACCTACTAACAAAAGTGACTACCCTTCAAAAGTAATGTATAGGCTATGATGTGCTTTGGGACATCCTGAGCACATGAATGGTACGACATCAATGCAAGTTCTATATTTCTAGAATATATGCTGATCATGGCCTGTAACAGTGATTAGGGACAAGCATTTGGAATTCAGTGCGTGGCAAGTCAAATTTGAAACTAAATTGAAGATCATTACAATCTTCAACTGACAATCTCAAGTCAAAATGTTCATCCCATTGCCCTACAGCAGAATGTATAATTGTTTAACGAGGACACTCTAGGCTAAAATAGTCAACAGCTATTGAGCATTATAATCATGGATTCATCCTGAAACAAAGCACAATACTAAGTTGAGCAGCTTCCCAGCAGTTGTAAAGTGCACATGTGCAAGTGAGCAGTGAAATAAAGTTTGTATGTATAAAAGGAAATAGAAACCTTTGAAAACATTTTTGAAGCACAGGAAGTCTGGATTTGGGCCCAATCCATCATTTGTACATCCCTAACAGAAGAAACATGCCAAATAAAATGGTCTTTACAGCATTTATAGTAGAACAGATCACACAGCTAGCTTCAAAATGCTTTCATTCACAGATTATAGAACATACTTGCTCTTCCTTTTTAGTCCCAGCCTGACATGCAGCAAGCGCATTTTATGAGTCATATTATAAACAGCCCAATGACTGCTTTGAAATTGCCAAAAAAAATCCAACTGCAGTCCAGTATTTATTTACCAGCAGTGACATCACTGCCAAATTAAAAAGTCATATGGTAACAGTCAATGCAAACCAGATTAACTCCTCTTTTGCTCAATATCAGAAGGGAATTACAATAATCGCTGAAAAAAACTCAGCAAAAATCGATCAGAATGAATGGATACTAAAAAACACCAAACAATTGACATTTTAATATTTGTTAGTGTAATCTTTCCTCAAGTCAACAGCTTCAGAAAGTGTCAACATTCCCAAATTTCTACAGTAAAAAAGAAAAAAGTTTCTAAATGATTCTATTACTTGTAATAACTATGACTTATAATCCCATCGTAACTTAGAGAAAACTGTGCATAAGTAGGTTTCTGAATGATTTACTTCTATATACATACTGCGTGTCATTTATAGGGCCTATATCAACAACAAATAATGTACTTTACTGTTCTAATGATTTACCTACATCCAGTTGAGGTTGAATTGAACAATGACCTATCTTGGAAACTGGAGGGTCAATATGTATTCAATGAAAGCTAGACAGGCTGTACACAAACTGTTCTGGTGTGTTAACATTTGCATGATTTGACCATTGAAACAGGAATGTACTTCAAAAAATGTTAAAATAGCTATCAAAGATGGTTTTAGTTAGGTTTTGGAATGTAACTGAGGTTATTTTTTTCTAAATAAAACTTGAATGGTGAGTTTTGAGATGGGCTCTATATTATTTCTAAAACTCAAACTTTAAAGAGGTGTCCAAAGTAGGTGGGGAAATGTACTTCATTGTTTTTATTAGGAAACAGTATTTTTAAAAATACATAAATTTTTAGCTAGATTTCTGGCATAAATTGTTCACATCACCTAGTTTTAGACTAAATCTCTCCCACCTTCTGCTTCTCCTCCTCAAAACTAATTTCTGATGAAGTCTTTGCACTAAAGACGCTAAAAAAAGCAAGTTATTGATTCAATATTGCAGTATCTAAAATATTCTTCAAAAACAGTAAATATATTAATCAACATTTCTGATAAGAAAGTATTAACCAAAGTTCAGATAAAATAATTCAGCACAAACTAAAATCACAGAAACACAGGAATGCTGTTCCTCACCTTAAACTGGGATCGCCAAATCAAAAGACAAGCATTTCTGAACTTCAATGATTTCATTTCAAAATCCAAATGTATTACAAATTTGACCTGCAGTAAACTGGGTCCCGATATTTCAGCAAACTAACAGACTGACTTAGATTATTTGTTTAAATATATGTAATAATCAGAAAAAACTTGAGGATTACAGTACTATAAAGAATTGGAAATGACCACTTATACCACTGGGTCAATCGTAAAAATGAAACTACTTATTCCCCTTTTAGGAACATAGGAACAGGAATAGGCCATTCAGCCCCTCATGCCTGCTCCGCCATTTGATAAGATCATGGCTGATCTGTGATCTAGCTCCATATACCTGCCTTTGGCCCATATCCCTTAATACCTTTGGTTGCCAAAAAGCTATCTATCTCACATTTAAATTTAGCAATTGAGCTAGTATCAATTGCCGTTTGCGGAAGAGAGTTCCAAACTTCTGCCACCCTTTGTGTGTACAAATGTTTTCTAATCTCGCTCCTGAAAGGTCTGGCTCTAATTTTTAGACTGTGCCCCCTACTCCTAAAATCCCCAACCAGTGGAAATAGTTTCTCTCTCTCCACCCTATCCGTTCCCCTTAATATCTTAAACTTCGATCAGATCACCCCTTAACCTTCTAAACGCTAGAGAATACAACCCCAATTTGTGTAATCTCTCCTCATAACTTAATCCTTGAAGTCGGGGTATCATTCTAGTAAACCTACGCTGCACTCCCTCCAAGGCCAATATGTCCTTCCGAAGGTGCGGTGCCCAGAAATGCTCACAGTACTCCAGGTACGGTCTAACCAGGGTTTTGGATAGCTGCAGCATAACTTCTGCCCCCTTGTACTCCAGTTCTTTTACTTCCAATACCCTTCTGCCAAAACGTCATCGCCCACTTCAATAAAATTTATAAAATTCCCTATTTGCACTGCCTCTTGGGTAGTCCATTCCACATGTTTGCCATCCTCTGTCTGAAGAATTTATATCTTAACTGTGAATTTATCTTTTAAAATCCCAACCTTTCCAAGAATGCCAAGATTTATTGCACTGGCCTTGAAGTCTCACCTGTGCTCCCAACTCCTTCATATAAGGCTCCAGTTCCATAAAGAGGTCATATCCTTGATGAAAGAATGCAAGATGGGCATACATAAAGGACAACATCTGGAAATGTAATGGAGACAAAAAAAAAACTTAATTGCTGAAACATTTTTACTTCATCTGACAAAACAAATACAAAAATTTGGGAACAAATTGTACAATCTATAGAATATAATGTAGGTCAGATGGCCACTTAAATCTTTAGTTTTAAATATCTTTATTCAAAATGAATGATTGATAATCACAAGACCACAAACTGATATTTTGACAGTTATTAAGAAAAATACACTGATATTTCATGAGTGAAATAACTCTACAAATGTCAGCAGCATATGTCACTGCAGCATAAATTTAAAGATCTACCTAAAGCCGTGTGCCCACACAAAGACCACCACTCTGACAGTGGTCCGAGCTTTCTGCTCAGCCGTTATGCCATCAGAAGAGAGGTGGGCCGACTCAGCATCCATTCTTGGAACAGCGTAAATGACGGGAAGTATAGGCGGAGGCTGTGTTTCCCTCATTACTCCTTGATTTGAGTGGGAGGGGAGAAAGCTGATTGCACCTCAAGCATTTTTCTGGCCCCATCTTTCCAAGATCTGCCAGGACAAGGCTGGAAAGCCTAAGCAAGAAACCGTTTAAATTGTACGCAAGCTCTTCATAACTGATTCACGTCTGGAGTGCTTCTAAGTAACTGATCTTTCACATTCCATAAAGAACTGTTAGAATATTACATGTATGTGAAAATAAAATACAAAAACAAAACACACCTTTAAAAACTTACAATAGATTACATTTTAACATTCTTTAGCAAGCCATAACCTCTTTGTGGTGCATGCTTTGCACATCCAATTCTGACTTCACCCAGGGTTGAGACCTAATTATTCAGAATTCGTGACCTCCTTACTCTTATATACCAATCCCGTTGCAATAAAGACTAACATACCATTTGTCTTCCTAATTGCTTGCTGTACCTGCATGTTAACAAGAGTTTGGTGCTACTGGGAGAGCAGGCATTTTTAAATTAGACAGAGACATTGCAGTGCAGGGAAGCCTCCTGATATGCGTGGAGTGCAATACGTGGGCAGTCATAGATTCTCAGTGTATCCAAGGGCAGCACATTTGTACTAAGTGCCAGGAAATTGAATCTCTGAAGTAAAGGATCTTTGTAATCAAGGAACAACTGGCCACATTTGGCAGCATCAGAGAGAACGAGAGGTTTCCAGACTGTACTCTCCAGAACATAATTGCCCTAGAGTCAGTGCTAGAAATTTAGGACAGAGAGAGAAGGGGGTGAGCATACACAGAATCAGCAAAGGGATACAGGACTCAGGTGCAAGGAAACACTGAGTTACTGGAACTGTCCAATAGATACATAGGACCCTATATTATGGCGGCAGGGGGTCGATTGGGCGCGTGGGTAACGCGCCCAGTGAAATCCGTCTGCTCCGCAGGCTAATTGGATCCACTTGTTCTTCCGGGTTCCCCGCTGCTAAGCTGCGCGGCGGGCAGACTGCGCGCGCGCAGTAAGGTCTGTCACTTGGAGGAGCCCTATTTAAAGGGGCAGTCCTCCACTGACTGATGCTGAAGGAAATTGGAAAAATTACAGCATGGAGCAGCCCAAGGGGAAGGCTGCTCCCAGGTTTAATGATGCCTCACTCCAGCTCTTATTGGATGGGGTGAGGAGGAGAGGGAGGACAGAGATCTTCCCCCCGGCAGGCAGGAGGAAGCGGCCTGCCTCTGCCACCAAGAAGGCCTGGCTCGAGGTGGCAAAGGAGGTCACCTGCACCACCAACATATCGCCAACCTGCATACAGTGCAGGAGGCGCTGCAATGACCGAAGTAGGTCAGCCAAAGTGAGTACACTTACTCTTTCCCCTACCCTCCGTCTGCCACATCACCGCCCCCACCCCACATCTCCTTCTGCACAGCCAACACTACTCTGTCACATCACTCCTCACACCCACTCAAACCTCATCCTCATCTTACCTGCACTTACCCACCTCGCCAGTACTCATCCTGCCACTATCTCATACTCACCCTCTCATGCATCTCTTTCACGGTCAGTCTCACTCAACCTGCCACTACCTGTGCTGCAGCCACAGGACATGCATCACATATGTGCAGTAGGAAGTGTAAGGCAAACGTGTCATGAGCATGAAGGGGATGCACAAGGGTTTTTGAGGGTTTGTCATGGTTTTTACTTCTATTTAATTTCTGATCAACTCACATTACATATTGTATTGGCACCACTACTGCCACGTCTTTGCGAATCTTGTCTGGTTTGTGCAATAATGCCCTTTCCTGAGGATCACTATGAAGACCCACAACTGATGACACCCATTGTGTCACTGCAGAGTGGGTGTAGGTGTATTTGCAGGGCTCTTTTGTGCAGACGATGTCCCGAGTGGCACCCTGAAAGGATGCGGAGAAGTTGTTGAGGGCAGTGGTGACTTTGTTAGCGACAGGTAAGAAGATGGTGCTCGGGCCAGCCGGGAGCAGCTCGGCATAAAGGAGGCTGCAGATGTCCACGACTACATGTCGAGTGACTCTGAACCTCCGTGTGCACTGCTGCTCAGAGAGGTCCAGGAAGCTGAGCCTCGGTCTGTGGACCCTGTGCCGAGGGTAGTGCCCTCTGCGACGCATCTCTCTCTGCCGTTACCCTCCATCCTGCTGTGCAGGTGGATGTGTCACAGCACTGTGTTGTGGAGCTCCACGTGTCAGAGGTGGACGGCATGGCTGGTGATGCTGTTTGCCCTCCGAGGAGGTCATGACTGCAGCTACGGCAGCCCCCATCCGGAAGATGTACATCTGAGGGGGTCCGCAAGGTAGGTAAATGTGTCTGGACACCGGGGTAAGTCTGCAAGTTGGTGAATTTTGTTGATAGCAGGGTGGTGGAGGCCAAACTTTGTCCCAAGTGACAGAGTGGCCTCCTGCAATGAGTGAGGGTCCCCACCACCCCCCCCACCCCACCACCCCACCCCCACCACCCACCCCCACCACCCCCCACCACCCCCCCCACCCCACCACCCCACCCCCACCACCCACCCCCACCACCCCCCCCCACCCCACCCCCCCACCCCACCCCCACCACCCCCCCACCCCACCCCCACCACCCCCCCCCACCCCACCCCCCCACCCCACCCCCCACCCCACCCCCCCACCCCACCCCCCACCCCCACCTGTCAAATGGACCTTTGCAGCTGCCACAGGCTGATGGCTGCAACAAGTCATTTGAACTGGGAGCGTTTCCCCCAGTACGGGTAACAGTCTCAGTCAGTTGCAAAATCCGATCCCTGCTAAAATAACAGGTCAATCAAGTCTGTGAACAATCTGAAGTACCTGTTCAAGTACTTTAAGTGGCACTCCGCTGGCTTTAATTGCCAGCTGGAGTCCCACATGCGGGGGCTGCGCACGCATGTCAGCGCGTCAGTGGGGAAACCCGGAAGTGGGCGGGTTGGAGCCAGGAATCCACCCGCCCCGGGAATCCCCAATTTTCGCAGCGCCCCGCCACGAACGCACCCGATCGCGGGTGCGAAAATCGAGCCCATAGTGTTGGACAGTAGACAGTTCTTGAGCAACACGATGGCACACTGGACTAAAGAAATACCCAGCAGGGTGAGAAGAAGGTAGTCTAAGGGAAGAGTGGTAGTGGGAGATTCTACAGTCAGCAGGAGTAGGCCATATGGCCCCTTGTGACTGCTCTGCCATTCAATAAGAGTAGCCAAAAGTGTTAATGGTATGTTGGCCTTCATTGCAAGAGGATTTGAGCAAGGATGTCTTACTGCACTAATACAAGGCCTTGGTGAGACCACACCTGGAGTATTGTGTGCAGTTTTGGTCTCCTTACTTAGAAAGGATATACTTGCCATAGAGGGAGTGCAGCGAAGGTGCACCAGACTGATTCCTGGGGTGGCAGGACTGTTGCATGAGGAGAGATTGGGTCTACGCGGCCTGTATTCACTGGAGTTTAGAAGAATGAGAGGGGATCTCATTGAAACACACAAAATTCTGACAGGGCTAGTCAGACTGGATGCAGGGAGGATGTTTCCCCTGGCTGGGGGTTCCAGAACGAGGGGTCACAGTCTCAGGATACGGGGTAGGACATTCAGGACTGAGATGAGGAGAAATTTCTTCACTCAGAGGGTGGTGAACCTGTGGAATTCTCTACTACAGAAGGCTGTGGAGGCCAAGTAACTGAATACATTTAAGAAGGAGCTAGATAGATTTCTAGACACAAAAGGCATCAAATGGTATGGGGAGAGAGCAGGAATATGGTATTGAGATAAGGATCAGCCATGATCATATTGAATGGCGAAGCAGGTTCAAAAGGCTGAATGGCCTACTCCTGCTCCTATTTTCTATATTTCTAAGTCATGGTTCATGTTGGAATCATAGAAGTACATTTGAAATCTTGCAGAGGGAGTTTAAGGAATGAGGCACTAGATTGAAAAAGACACCCCGATGGTGCTAATCTCCAGGTTGCTTTGTGTGCCACATCTTGGAAGGGTTACGGAAAGGAAGATCAACAACAATTTGCATTTATATAATGCACATAACGTAGCAAAACGAGGATGAGAACCGGGAGCCAATGTCGATCAGCGAGCACGGGGTGTTGGGTGAGCGATTCTTAGAGTGGGTTAGGATATGGGCAGCAAAGCTTTGGATGAGTTCAAGTTCATGGGTGGAGGATGGGAGGAGAGCATTGGAAAAGTCGAGTCTGGAGATGGCAAAAGGCTGGAGAACGGCGATGTTAGAGGTGGTCTTTGTAAGTGAGACAATATGGGGTCGGAAACTCAGCTCGGTGGAAAATAGGACAGCAAAGTTGCAAAAAGTCTTATTCAGCCGGAGACAGTGGCCAAGGAGGGGAATGGAATCAGTGGCAAGGGAATGGGGTTGAGGGACTGAAGACAATGGCATTGGTCTTTCCACTATTTTACTGGAGGAAATAATGGCCATCCAGGACTAGATATCTGACAAGCAGGCTGACAACGCAGAGGCAGTGGAGAAGTCATGAGAGGTGATCGAGAGGTAGATCTGGGTGTTGTCAGAGTACATGTGGAACCTGTCGCCATATCTTCGGATGATGTCAACAAGGAGCAGTATGTAAACGAGGAATAGGAAGGTGGCCAAGGATAGATCCTTGTGGGACTCCTGAGGTAGCGGTGTTGGGGTGGGAAAAGAAGCCACTTAAGATGATTTTCTGGCTACAACTGAATAAGTATGAGTGCAATCCCACTCTGCTGGACAACGGGGAAGAGGCGTTGGAGGAGGATTATGTGGTTGACCATGTCAGAGGTTGCAGAGAGGTCAAGAAGGATAAGGTAGGATAGTGCACCACGGCCTCAGTCACAGAAATTTGTGACTTTGATTAGGACCATTTCAGTGCTGTGGCAGGGGCAGAAACCTTATTGCAGAGATTCAGACATGGAGTCACAGAAAAGACGCGCATGGATCTGGGAGGCGACAACATGTTCAAGGACTTTGGACAAGAAAGGGAGTTTGGAGGTGGGACGGTAGATTGCAGTAACAGAGGGGTCGCAGGTGAATTTTTTTTTAGGCGAGGGTGACAACGGCATTTTTGAAAGGGTGTGGGACAGTAGCTCAGGAGAGGGAACCATTTACGATGTCAGCTAACATGGGGGCTAGGAAGGGAAGTTGGGAACGGGGTCAAGAGAGCAAGAGGTGGGCATCGTAGACAAGATAAGCTCGGAGAAGGCATGAGGGGAGATAGAAGAGAAACTAGAGAAAGATGTTGGTTCAGGGCTAGGGCAAGGGCATCAACAGCAGAGGTGAGGGAGTGAATGAGCAGATCGATAGGTACAGAAGTATTGTGGCATATGGAGGCCCAAAGTCAAGATAGTTGGGAGTTTGAAAGTGCAGTTTTAAGTGACTTGAGGGACATTTTTTTCCAGGGGCGGGTGCAGAAGGAACTGGGGTTGGAAGGGAGAAAGGGGATATGAGTGGCAATACATACAAGGAAGTGATCAAAGATGGTCTTGTCGTGATTGAGACTATGGGAATAGAGGCCACGAGATGTGTATACATGAGTATATGTAGGACAGTTCATATTGAGGAAGAGGTTAAGGGAGGACAGAAGGGCAATGTATCAGAGGAGAGAGGGCAAGGAGAGTGGAGATGGAGAAGACTGAAATCATAGAGGATGAGGAATCACTCAGTGCTGAGGCTAAGGAAAGCAATGAGGTTATCTCGGTGAGAAACTCAGGGTGGACGGTAGAGAATGTGGAGAGGTGAGAAGGATGGAACAAGGTCTGGTGCCAGAGGAGTAGAGGGGGAGACCAAGGTGAGATTTGGTGATAAAGGCCACACCGCACCGCCGCAGTTTGAGCAGGGCAGGTGATGGAAAGTATAGCAGCCGGGGAGGCTTCAATAAAGGGCAAGGTGTTGTCACTCGTGAGCCAAGTTTGCGTCAAGACTATCATGTCAATGCAATCATCCACAATAAGTCATGGATTGCAAGGGCTTTGTTCGCAAATAAGCAGACATGCTGGAGGAAAACTCGGAAAGGTACAGAGATTGTTGATCCACTGTCAAGAGTCCCAGGGGTCAGAAGTGGGAGGGATAAACAGGAAGGAGATCAGGAAAGCAGGTGCATGAGCTAAGGGCTCACGTTATTAACATGACTTGTCTAAGATGGGAAAGCTATGTTGAAAGGATGGCCACCTGAACCAAAACAGCATCAATGACCTTGCGGCAAAAGTAAATAGAGCAGTGGGAGAGGATTTAAATTAGCAATAACATCTGAGAATAGCCTGTGATACCTACCATATTGCACAGAGAAGTCAGACCATTCCACAGAATCAAACATGGTTTAGGAGAATACCAGTCTTCAAAAGACTTTTTTTTTTAAAAAGCAGGTGCAGTTTTCATAATTCAATACAGTAATCTTAATATTGAAGTTGTAAGTACACTCAAACAAGTAGATTACAAAAAATGTGAGGATGTTGTTATTTTACAAATCAGCTGACATAAATGATTAAAATTCCACTGCAAATGTTAGTCTCAATGTTGTGCAAGAACTATTACTAACAATCCATAAATTTTGAACATGCTCCCTTCACAGCTCGGAGTTTTTAAAAAATCTTATATTTTAAAAAAATTGTTACGTGATCAAGACCAAGAAAGCAACCTTGTCAAAACAGATCAAGCAAATTGTTCTGAACATAAATTTATCCTGGCTACAATGACATGTGTATTATGTAATCAAGAATCAGTATTTAAAAGTGAAAATGCAATCCAGTGAGGTTATCAAAATAGGTCAGAACCCTAAAAATTTAACCACCAGTCAAACCACAATTAAAAATTGGAAAAAAGCTTACCGATTTTAAAATCTCAGATCTTCTCTTCGACTGAAGGACATTGATCTGATAAGGAACAAAAATATGCTGGTATAAATATGGTATTAAAATTTTATGGATTAGTAGTTTAAGTCATCTTTGTTGGCATTTAGCAAGTAACATAAAGCAGCCCAAGCAGGAGAAAATACTCTAAAATTAGTTGCGAGAAATGTTTTACTCAAATTTAAAGCACAAGAATGCCAAGTTTAAAAAAAGGTTCCTTCATTGCCCAATTTGAGACGAAACTGGCCAAATGTGATCTACACCTGCATTTCAGTCAAATCCTGAAATTCATCCCAGATCGTATCGTAATTGTTGTACGATACAAGTCTGGGATGAATTTCAGGATTTTTCTCCCCCTATAGTTTCAAGTTATCTTCTAAGTTGGGTTAATGTGTGATTGTTCCTTTATTAATCTCATAAAACTTCTGTCCCAGCAAAGAGCTAATTCAGATCCTGTAATACTTTTAACATGACATTTATGCTTAAATATATTAAAAACACAGCTCAGTATTTGGAAGCACCAGGCCGGATGACACCAACAAAAAGTAGAAAAACAATCCTGGTTTTAAGGTATGCCAGAATGTTGTCTTTTACACCTTTCAGGCAACTTTAATAGTATCTGCCTCATGATGTTGCTGTTCTGATTGTAAAAACAAGTTGAGGAAAGTGAAGCAGCACAAAATGTGAGCATGTATCAATTCAGTCTCTGTGCTCATACTTTTGTTTTAAATTAAAAACAAAATCCACCTGTAATTGTTCATAACCAAAGGCAGGCAGGTAAGGTACCGGTACTCACTAACGACACCTTCAGATTGGGGCCTGCTCAAATCCACTGAACTGAAATAATGTGTGCTATTGAATGAAACGCTTGAACTAAAAGAAGCACCTGGCCAAGAGAAGTAGGATCTAGTCCTAGCTTTTTACCCCCACAGAACCACAGATAACAATATTAAATACAAGCCGAACATTTGTGCCCAACAGAAAATAGTCAAATGAGGAAATTGACAACAAACAAGTTTTATTGGAAAATAGAATTGGCACTACTTGAACTCCCCATTGACCAGAGATAACTCTTCACAGTGCTATCAGAATGGATGGCAAAATAACCAGACAGACCCTGCAATCTAAAAAATTATAAAGAAAGCACAATCAGAAATAGAAAAAGTGCCCAGAGAGAAACAAAGAACCTCTTCAGAAAAGAACTGTTCTGAATGAACTAATGAACAATCCAGACATAGTCTTAAAGTCAAGTTAAGGGCAGCAATACAGTAATTAAAGATAGGCAACAATACCTTCCTGAAGTACATTAACAACTTATGATACAAACTACCATACTAAATTGGCAAAACCATTTGTGAGGAAACACAGAAGGAAAACAAGATCATGAAGAAAACTAAAGATTTCAACCAGAAACAACTAGAATACTTAAAAGTAGGGGGAGGGGAAAAGCAAGAAAATTCGACATGCAGCCCAAAATGCACAAGCACTCAAACTGATAGTATTGGGCAAAATACCAGGAGGAAAACTCAGTGTGTCAGACTGTGGTCATGTATCCTATAGAGTTGGTGAAAACAAATTCATTCCTAAATCCTCCAGCACAAAAATAGGGGTGACCTGATGGAGGGCTTCAAGATTATCATGGATTATGATTGGGTAACAAGAGGGTACAAATTTAAGATAATCTCAAAAAAGAATTAGAGAAGTTGAGAAGAATGTGTTTGCATGGAAGATGGTTAGAACAAGTATCCTCTGCCACTAACCTGTTAATGAACTAATAGAAACATAGAAAACATAGAAAATAGAAGCAAGATTAGGCCATTCGGCCTTTGGGCCTGCTCCGCCATTCAAAATGATCACGGCTGATAGTCTAACTCAGTACCCTGTTCCCGCTATTTGCCATTTCCCTTGAACCCTTTAGCATTAAGAAATATATCTATCTCCTTCTTGAATACATCTAATGACTTGGCCTCCACTGCCTTCTGTGGTAGAGAATTCCACAGGTTCAACACCTCGGTTCTAAATGGCATACCCCGTATCCTGAGACTGTGACCCCTGGTTCTGGACTCCCCAGCCATCAGGAAAATCCTCCCTGCATCTAGTCTGTCTAGTCCTGTTAAAATTTTATATGTTTCGATGAGATCACCTCTCATTCTTCTAAACTCTAGTGAATACAGGCCCAGTCGACCCAATCTCTCCTCATACGACAATCCCGCCATCCCAGGAATCAGTCTGATAAATTTTTATTGTACTCCCTCCATGGCAAGGATATCCTTCCTCAGATAAGGAGACCAAATCTGCACACAATACTCCAGATGTGGTTTCACCAACTCAGTAAGACATCCCTGTTCCTGTACTCAAATCCTCTTGCAATGAAGGCCGACATACCATTCACCTTCCTAACTGCTTGCTGCACCTGAATGTTCGCTTTCAGTGACTGGTGTACAAGGACACCCAAGGTCCCGTTGCACCTCTCTTTTTCCCAATCGATCACCATTCAGATAACAATCTGCCTTTCTGTTTTTACAACCAAAGTGGATAACTTCACATTTATCCACGTTATACTGCATCTGCCATGTTCTTGCCCACTCACCCAACTTGTCTAAATCACATTGGAGCCTCTTTGCATCCTCCTCACAGCTCACATTCCACCCCAGCTTTGTGTCGTCTGCAAACTTGAAATGTAACATTTAGTTCCCTCATCCAAATCATTGATATATATTGTGAATAGCTGAGGCCCAAGCACCGATCCCTGCGGTACCCCACTAGTCACTGCCTGCCACCTGGAAAAAGACCCGTTTATTCCGACTCTCTGTTTCCTGTCAGTCAACCAATTCTCAATCCATGCCAGTATATTCCCCCAATCCCATGTGCTTTAATTTTGCACACTAACCTCGTGTGGGACCTTATCAGAAGTCTTCTGAAAATCCAAATACACCAGATCCACTGGTTCTCCCCTATCTATTCTACTAGTTACATCCTCAAAAAACTCCAGTAGATTTGTTAAGCATGATTTCCCTTTCATAAACCCATGCTGACTTTGTCCAATCCTGTTAATGCCTTCCAAGCGTTCTGTTATCACGGGCCCGATGTTACCAGGGCTGCAGGTTCTCGGCCGGGGGGCACGCGCCCGGCGAAATCAGTCAGCTCCCCACGCGATCGTAGCATAATTGGATTCACTTACCTCGTCTTCCGGGTTCCCCACTGCTGATCTGCGCGTCGGGCGGGCTGCGCATGCATAGTAAGATCTGTCAGCTGGAGGAGCTCTATTTAAAGGGGCAGTCCTCCACTGACAGATGCTGCAACAAATAGAAAAAATTACAGCATGGAGCAGCCCAGGGGGAAGGCTGCTCCCAGTTTAATGATGCCTCACTCCAGGTATCAATACACGGGGTGAGGAGGAGGGGGAGGACAGAGATCTTCCCCCCGGCGGGCGGGAGGAAGCGGCCTGCCTCTGCCACCAAGAAGGCCTGGCTCGAGGTGGCAGCGGAGGTCACCTGCACCACCAACATATCGCCCCACCTGCATACAGTGCAGGAGACGCTGCAATGACCTCAGTAGGTCAGCAGAAGTGAGTACACTTACTCTTTCCCCTACACTCCGTCTGCCACATCACCGCCCCACCCCACATTTCCTTCTGCACTGCCAACACTACTCTGTCACATCACCCCTCATACCCACTCAAACCTCATCCTCATCTTACCTGCACCTACTCACCTCACCAGTACTCATCCCGCCACTACCACTCAATCCAATCCTCATACAATCTCATGGCTCTATCTCATACATCTCTTTCACGGTCAGCCTCACTCAACCTGCCACTACCTGTGCTGCAGCCACAGGGCATGCATCACATATGTGCAGTAGGCAGCGTAAGGCAAACTTGTCGTGAGCATGAAGGGGATGCACACGGGTGTTTGAGGGTTTGTCACGGTTGTTACTTATATTTAATTTCTGAGCAACTCACAGCACATATTGTATTGGCACCACTACTGCCATGTCTTCGCGAATCTTGTCTGGTTTGTGCAATAATGCCCTTTCCTGAGGATCACTATGAAGACCCACAACTGATGACACCCATTGTGTCACTGCAGAGTGGGTGTAGGTGTATTTGCAGGGCTCTTTTGTGCAGACGGCTGAGAGACGTCGGCGATGTCCCCGGTTGCACCCTGGAAGGATGCGGAGGAGAAGTTGTTGAGGGCAGTGGTGACTTTGACAGCGACAGGTAAGAAGATGGTGCTCGGGCCAGCCGGGAGCAGCTTGGCACGAAGGAGACTGCAGATGTCCACGACTACATGTCGAGTGACTCTGAGCCTCCGTGTGCACTGCTGCTCAGAGAGGTCCAGGAAGCTGAGCCTCGGTCTGTGGACCCTGTGGCGAGGGTAGTGCCCTCTGCGACGCATCTCTCTCTGCGGTAGCCCTCCCTCCTGCTGTACAGGTGGATGTGTCACAGCGCTCTGTTGTGGAGCTCCACGTGTCAGAGGTGGATGGTGTGGATGTCGAGGCTGGTGATGCTATTCACCCTGCGAGGAGGTCATGACTGCAGCTACGGCGGCCCCCATCCGGAAGATGTACATCTGAGGGGGTCCGCAAGGTAGGTACATATCTCTGGACCCCGGGGTAAGTGTGCAAGTTGGTGACTTTGATTGTCAGGAGGAGGGTGGTGGAGGCCAGACTTTGTCCCAAGTGACAGAGTGGCCTCCTGCAATGAGTGAGGGTCTCCCCACCACCCCCCCCCCCACCTGTCAAATGGACCTTTGCAGCTGCCACAGGCTGACAGCTGCAACAGGTCCATTTGAACTGGGAGTGTTTCCCCCAGTGTGGGAAACAGTCCCAGTTTGCTTTAAAATCCCACCCCTCCTCATACAATCCCTTAATCAATTGTAAACAATTTTACAACACCAAGTTATAGTCCAGCAATTTTATTTGAAATTCACAAGCTTTCGGAGGCTTCCTCCTTCCTCAGGTGAATGTGGAAATGAAATCTAATCCCTTAATCAGGTCAGTTAATGACCTGAACAAGCAAAATAAATACGTTCAAGTGGCATCCCGCTGGCTTTAATTGCCTGCGGTATTCCCACCAGCGGGGGCTGCGCGCGCACGCCGGCGCGTCAGTGGGGAACCCGGAAGTGCGCGGGTTCGAGGCAGGCTCCGGTCCAGCTACGGGGTTTCTCGATTTTCGGGGCCCCCGCCAGGAACGCACCCAATAGCGGGTGCTAAAATGCTGCCCCACATCTTTTATAATACACTCTAGCATTTTTCCCACTACTGATGTTAGGCTAACTGGTCTGTAATTCCCTGTTTTTTCTCTCCCTCCTTTTTTAAATAGTTGGGTTACATTTGCCACCCTCCAATCTGTAGGAACTGTTCCAAAGTCTATAGAATTTTGGAAGATGATCACCAATGCATCCACTATTTCCAGGGCCACTTCCTTTAGTACTCTGGGCTGTAGATTATCAGGCCCTGGGGATTTGTCAGCCTTTAGCCCCATTAATTTCCCTAGTATTTTTTTTTACTAATACTGGTTTCCTTCAGTTCCTCCCTCTCACTGGATCCTTGGTTCCCTAACATTTCTGGCAGGTTATTTGTGTCCTCCTTTGTGAAGACAGAACCAAAGTATGTGTTTAATTGTTCTGCTATTTCTTTGTTCCCCATTATAATTTCCCCCATTTCTGACTGTAAGGGACCTACATTTGTCTTCACTAATCTTTTTCTTTTGACATATTTATAGAAGCTTTTACAGTCAGTTTTTATGCTCCCTGCTAGTTTACTCTCATATTCTATTTTTCCCCTCTTAATCAATCTCTTTGTCCTCCTTTTTCTAAATTCTAAACTGCTCCCAATCCTCAGGCTTGCCACTTTTTCTGGCAATTTTATATGTCTCCTCTTTGGATCTAATACTACCCTTAATTTCTTTTGTAAGCCACAGTTGAGCCACCTTTCCTGTTTCATTTTTGCACCAGACAGGAATGAATAATTGTTGTAATTCCTGCACACGTTATTTAAATATTAGCCATTGCCTATCCACCGTCATCCCTTTCAGTAAAGTTCCCCAATCTATCATAGCCAACTCACACCTCATACTTGCGTAATTTCCTTTGTTTAGATTCAGGACCCTTGTTTCGGATTCAACTACTTCACTCTCCATCTTAATGAGGAATTCTATCATGTTATGGTCGCTCTTCCCTAAGGGACCTCGCACAACAAGATTGTTAATTAATCTTTTCTCATTGCACAATGCACAGTCTAGGATCGCCTGTTCTCTAGTTGGTTCCTCAACGTATTGGTCTAGAAAACCATCACGTACACCCTCCAGGAATTCCTCCCCCACAGTATTATTGCTAATTTGGTTTGACCAATCTATACGTAGATTAAAGTCACCCATGATTATAGTTGTACCCTTCTTGCATGGGTCTCCAATTTCCTGTTTAATGCCCTCCCCTACATCTTCACTACTGTTTGGGGGCCTATAGACAACCCCCACCAACGTTTTCTGCCCCTTGGTGTTTCTTAGCTCCACCCATACAGATTCCACATCGTGATTTTCAGAGCCAATATCCTTCCTCACTATTGCATTGATTTCCTCCTTTACTAACAACGCTACCCCACCTCCTTTCCCTTTTTGCCTGTCCTTCCTAAATATTGAATACCCCTGGATGTTCAGTTCCCATCCTTGGTCACCCTGCAGCCATGTCTCCGTAATCGCAACTATATCATAACCGTCAATATCTATCTGCGCTGTTAATTCATCTAGCTTATTGCGAATGCTCCGTGCATTAAGACACAATGCCTTCAGATTTGTCCTTTTAAGATTGTGAGTCATCTTAGTTTTATTTTGCACCATGGCCCTATTTGTTTATCGCCCTTGTTTTCTCTGCCTTCCACTATTGCTTCTTCCCTTTCTGTCTTTTGTTTCTATCCTTGTTTCCCCCTCCTCTGTCTCCCTGCTCAGGTTCCCATTCCCCTGCCATTCTAGTTTAAACCTTCCCCAACAGCACCAGCAAACTCCCCCAAGAGGACATCGGTCCCAGTCCTGCTCAGGGGTAACCCGTCCCACTTGTACAGGTCCCACCTTCCCCAGAACCGGTCCCAATGTCCCAGGAATCTAAATCCCTCCCTCCTACACCATCCCTGCAGCCACGCATTCATCTGGTCTATTCTCCTGTTCCTATAATCACTAGCACGTGGCACTGGTAGTAATCCTGAGATCACTACCTTTGAGGTCCTGCTTTTTAATTTATTTCCTAACTCCTTAAAATCACCTTGCAGAACCTCATCCCTTTTTTTTAAAAAAACCTATGTTGTTGGTACCGATATGGACCATGACAACTGGCTGTTCACCCTCCCCCTCCAGAATGTCCTGCAGTCATTCTGTGACATCCTCGACCCTAGCTCCAGGGAGGCAACATACCATCCTGGAGTCACGTTTGCAGCCGCAGAAATGCCTATCTGTTCCCCTTACAAGTGAATCCTTTTATCACTATAGTCCTGCCATTCTTATTCCTCCCCTCCTGTGCAGCAGAGCCATCCGTGATGCCACGAACTTGGCTCTTGCTGCTTTCCCCTGATAAGCCATCTCCCCCAACAGTATCCAAAGCGGTATATCTGTTTGAGAGGGACATGGCCCCAGGGGACTCCTGCACTACCTGCCTAGTCCTTCTACTCTTCCTGGCGGTCACCCATTTCTTTTCTTCCTGCGTAATCTTTACCTGCGGTGTGACCACCTCACTGAACGTGCTATCCACGATAATCTCAGCATCACGGATGCTCCACAGTGGATCCACCCGCAGCTCCAGCTCCGAAATACAGTTAGTCAGTAGCTGCAAGTGGACACAGTTCCTGCACACATAGTCGCCAGGGACACCAGTAGTGTCCATGACTTCCCACATAGTGCAGGAGGAGCATATCACAGGTGCGAGCTCTGCTGCCATGACCTTGCTATAAAAGCTGCAGACCTTACCTTTCTTTTTACTTTAGTTACTGTAGAATAGTAGAAATAATGTCCATAAATTCTTTTAAATGGGAGTTATATATTTGTTTGAAAAAGAGGAATGTTTAGGAATAATGAATAAGCATGTGAGTGGAATTAGACTATGTCGTTCATGTACAAAAAAACACTGGAACAGACTTAATGAGCCAAATGGCCTGCTCCTGTACTGTAAAATTCTAAAACCCCTTGAAGGATGCCTTGGAGGAAGCTGGAAGCAAACAGATTGCAGCAACCATGCCACAAATCAAACTGTGAATTCCAGAGTACAGCAGCTGAACGTTTTCCTCCATCGCCATGAGCCACTTGCAAAAAACTTTCCAAATAATAATTTAATAACTTTAAATCAATTTTGTTTTGTAAAAGTGTGTATACAATACGATTTTATTATTGTTGCCACAATTTTTCTCTTTTTAGGTTTTATTTTCCTGAACATAATGGCATTATAAAATAGGTATTAAACATTAGCTGAAAATCAAACAATGTGTAGCCCACAGCAAAAGTAATCAGATAGGGACAATTATAAAGCTAAATCTACCTCCCTTTTTACATGCACAGAAGAACATGATTTGAACATTAATTCAGTAAAATCCATATATTGTATGTTCATTTAATAGGAAATATCTGTTTCATTAAAGATTTTCTAGGGCAGTTCAAGATTCTTCACTATCATTTTGGGATTTCTAGTTCTATTGATAAGCCTCTCAAAGTCCAAGAGCAGCAACTGTGAACGGTTGAACAGTAAGCTTTGAAAAAAGCTTTGCATAGGCCTGACTTGGCATTGGTAAGTCAATGGTTTAGGGGCGCTTACGTTGCCACCCGTTGGGCTTTCTGATCGAGATCTCTTTAGACTCAAAGATGTGACAGCTGATCTACTGCTCCTTTAACTGGTCAATTCAACATTTATCGAGGATGGATTTATTTTTCTCATGGAAATAGCATTTTTCCAAATGATTTGAACTTAACTGGAAAATGAATTTGAATGAAGTTCCTCCAGCCAATCACAATCAGTCCCTCCCCCCTTCTTCATTTTGTCCCTGTTACCACAGCCCCAGATATTTGCCTCTGGCACTACTATCATGGCTTCCCCCCACCGTTATTGGCACTGCATCATGTGTCAACCATCAGTCCCTATCTGCCCCTCTGACTTGCTTCCTATTACTTTGGATGGGCTTTAGCCGATGTACTGCCTGGCCTGTGTCATGTCTTGCTCCCTCCCCTACCCCAACAATGTGGCCAACTAGCTCCTCTTTTGTTTTTAACAGCACTTATTGCATTATGGTCTATATAAAGCCATTTTCCCAGATTAGTATCAGGCATTCCATAAATGCAAGTTTGTTCTTTCTTCAGTACTGGGATCCAGCTGTGTGGTTGAGTGTGGCGGGAGGGGGGGGGGGGGGGGGTAAGGATAGGATACATGGAGTGAAGGAGTAGGAGGCAACATGAGAACAAGGCAGAGGGGAGGACACAGTGATGGGAGTGAGAGGGTCATGGGAAGGGAAAGGGGAGCACACATCAGGCAAAGGGGGTAGGGCATCACTCCATGGATGTTGCTTTCTGCTCTGACTGTATAAGAGAGAAAGAGAGAGATCCAACAGAATACATTTAAACATTTTGCATCCAATATGTCTGTAGGTAGTGTAAACTGTTTTCTGTGTCTGTGCTGATAGGTTGCTTTTTAGTGAATATGAAAGTTGAGCTCCCATAATTTAGGTCTCCTTTTGCAATATTTTTGGAGCCTCTGTGCATTTGTGATTTTCCCACATCATAACTACTTTGCACCCTTCACTGTTGGTTTTTGCTGCTCAGTGATGTGATCAGCACTTTTGGTGGTATGCTTGACGGTGCAGAAGATGACAGATCAGGTCACAGAGCAACAAAAAAAATACGACAAGGCAGAAAAGAGAAAGAACAAAAAGAGGAAGAAATAGTTGAGTGAGTAAAACAGAATTCAAAGAACAAAGTCATAGGTTTAAGAATGAAAGGAAAAAAAAGTAATGGCAGGAAAAAAGAGACATATAGTGCAGAGAACAGAGAAAAATCTGCACTGGAGTGGGAAACAAAATAAAAGCAACAGCATTAAGGAGCCGAAAGAAAAGCAAGCAATAAACTAGTAACATGAATACAAGGTTGCACTTAAACTGCTGCTTTTGTACCAATGCAAAGTTGTTTCAAATGTACACTAACACAAAAGTGTCAGTATAACTTTAGAATCAGGTCACGATCTGACTCCAGAAAGCACTTAATTTGTTAGACCATTGCAGGAGGCCATCTCACACCACTTAGACTTGGCAACAGATGGAGTATAACTCCAGCCCATGACTGTAGTATCTCTCGTGAACATTGCGCAATTTGAATATCTACATTTTTTTCCTTCTTACTGGTTAAAACTCTAAAAACCAATAAGTGGAGCACTTACAGAATCATGTACTACTCCCGAAAAATGGGTAATGCTTCAGAGCAGGAATACGAGTTCTTCAAAGGATAAAAATCAGAAACCACGTTCATGGCCCTGGACTACCCATGAGCAATGTCATGGGAGATCTAACATATTCCAAAAGAGATTGGAACAATTCTGATCACTTTTGAGAGTCTCTCACTTTTATAATTAACAGCACTTCGGAGTAGAATTTCAGCAACAATTCTCTTGATCGTCTCCTGTTACTGCAGCAGAAAACGGTGTGAACAGCTGTTTACGCAGTTTCTCTGCAGTTTCCACTGACTTTCCGCCACTGTTATGGCAGATGATCGGAAGAACACCTGTGGAAATTCCAGGCATTTGCCTTTAACTTGATTAATGTATAATCGGCTTGCTTTTTGGTTAAGCCGGTTGATTATTTCATTTAAGTTAACACTTCTATACTTAATGTATTCACTTTTAATGTAACTTACATGCTTGTATCAACACTTCAATAAACGTTTTCCCCCCATTTGTAAACAAACAGTTCTTCATGACTATAATTATGCAGATTCACACAGTAATGAGCATGTCAGAGCATGCAATGTTTCTGTCGCTGCAGGTTTCACCACCAGATGGCAATAATAATACTGCTCTTAAAAGCAACAAATCTCAAGTTATCTTACCACATGCATCATCTGTTCCAAATGCTTCTCTTGCTAAGCCCAAGCGTTTTACAAAAATGTTATAAACAGAATATGTAACTACTGTAAAATCAATACCAGTAGAGAGGTGTTATCCTGTTTTGGTTATCTATCTCAAGATTAATTAATGATGAATTATTTCCCTGCTGGTTACCCCTCAACATATTTCAAGCAACTTTGTCTTGCTCCCCTCTTCAGATCTTTCCACACCACATTCAGAAGGCTGGCCAAGCAACCTGCTACTACGCTTCTGTCAATCGAGGCTTCATAATCATTAACCCCCGTGATAAATAACTTCTACATTGTGTAGTTTTTGCCCTAAAAAAAAATGTAACAATTCATTTTAAAATTCATCATCATCATAATAAGTGTTCTAACTGGGATGACAGGCCAATTTTTTTTCTCCCCAATTCCAGATCCAAAATCAGGAACTTGCTTTGTGGGGAAATCGTGGTAGCAAACCTTCATCCTACTATGTGGCACAGCACCTTAGAGAAAAAGCAAGCTCTACCACTAAGCTATTTTAACTTAGCATTTTTTAATCTTTCTTTTCCCTCCCCTAACCCTCACACTGAAGGGGTGTGTTACATTGGAAAGCCAAAAAGGCTGAAGGGAAGAGAGAAGAGGAGGAGAGATAAGCAGAGAAGAGAAAAGAGAGCAAAGAAGAAAGCACACCAGGTTCAAAGAGTCAAGACTGAGCAAGCATCATCATCTGGCCCAGTGATTTACACTTACACCACCTGTGCCAAGGACTGTCACTCGAGAATTGAACTCTTCAGCCACTCACAATGTTCCAGCATGGCAAAGTAACTGAACAACTTTGGCACTTATACCATTATCTTTTGAGACAGACTGATGCCATAATGGTAAGAAAAAGTATGCACCCATGATCCTCTATATAGCAATTTTCTGGCCCAAATTCATACTGCCACACATAAACATAGACAGAAGTCAAGTGCTCTTGCATAGGATGGGCGGGAAGATTTCCTTTGTGTGCCTCTGGCTGGTTGAATTGAAAACAATACTTGTGGAGGTCTGGGAGCATACCAAACCAGCAATCAAAAAGGGATAATTCAAAAGGGCCACTTTGGCCCCAAAAAAGATTTCTTTCACGAGTCATGGAGCTAATTTTTCTTGTAAGCTCTATGACACTAATCAACAACTGAAAAATATGGAAGTAGGTGCTAACAGTATGTGAAACACTGCTCTCGTCAAATCAGTTTCATATAGCAGACAGCATTTGTGATACAATCAGCACAAAATGGCCAAATACAAGTTATGGTAACAATACGGTTATCAGAGTACAATTAAAAAAGTGGCATGATGTAGTATAATTTGAAAATTTACCCATCAAAAAAAAAGGAAATGGGGTAGAAATTGGTTATGGCCCATTTTTGGGCGTATTACTAATAGCAATGTGACCGAACCGGGAGGCCCAAGGCTTGTCCTAAATTTAGCTGAAGAATCCTGAGTGGAGCAGGCGTGGTGTTGTACAATTTCAGAGGGGTCCTAAAAACAGGCATTTACATATTTATGGAGCTGAACTCCAGTTTTAGGCAGCCATCAGGGTGCCTGAAAAATCGGTCAACCCAGTTTGGGGTCAGACATTTTTCAGGCAGCCATAAGGTGCAGGAGACAGCACGATGAAATTGGTGCTTTTTGGCCCCACTCTGTGACTGAAAAACGGACGTAACTGGGTCCAATTTCTCCCCATAGAGTTTTCAGAAAGCGCACACACACATTAATAAATTCTCTACAGCATGAGAATACCATTCTAAACATTGGTGGGCGTCAGTTGCAAATATCAGCTGAGCTTTCATTCCGTCAATACGTCAATGTAGGAAATGACACTACAAATACCATCATTTGCATGGGCATTATCACTAATCCAAGGCAAAATTACTGATCTTCAGCATTATTAAATTGGAGCAGTCTGCTGGTACAACATAATAATGCAGTAATGCAATGCATCATACAGTCAATGGATTTGACTTCACACACTAGGGAATTTTGGATGAATCTGCTAGATGCAAAACAGCATCTTCAAATGATGAACTACTGATGGGTAATATACACTACTTTCCATATCAGGGCAATTTTTTAATACTAAAAAAATTATTTTATTTATTATGCTACAACACAAGGAGGATGAGCTATTATGAATCTTGAGAATGAAGCAATAAATGCTCTCTGGACAGCTCATAATATTTTAGCTTTTTGCTTCATCTACCTTTTTTATATATGTGTACAAATGGAATCATTTTCTGAGGCTTCTGCAAGGGCTTAAATTATTCTATTAAACGAGGAAATCTATGCGTATAACAAGAACTAAGGAAAAAAAAAAATTCATATGGATTAGGAAAGAGACCCAATTACCTTAAATTAGGACGCCATCCTCGGTCACAGAAATTAACACTATCTGTTGCATTCTCAACACTTAGATTCACAAGTTAATTTTCTATGGCGGTGTTCAAATAATGTTTGCAAACAAAAAAATCATCTGTAGAATCTGTTGAATGTATAACTGTCTCAAAATATAAATTCTGAAGGATTTCATCGATTACGTTTTCTGTTTTTTTTAAAAACATATCAAGTTGCATTGGACAGCTGTGGATGATAAAGGCACTTTGGGCAATGCTATGGAAGGAAATGGCAAGCAGCCTCAGAGAGGTTGTGCTGTCCAATTGAAAGGATGTAATGGCATGGACAGGACAAGATGTCAGGAAACATACTGAATGATGACACTACATTGTTTTTTCTAATTTAAAGACTTAGCGGACAAAAGGATTTTTTAATATATATAAAAAAGGTGCATTATGGAGCAAGGAAAAGCAAATATGGATGTATCTGACTTATTTTTAAGAATGTACATTTAAAAAGAATATGCAGTCAAACTTTCTTTTCATTAATTTCTAGCGCACATTACAAATAGTAGAGTTGGAATTAGTGTTGTTTAGGGCATTTCAACATGAACAAGCAAAAGGGATCAAGTACATGAAGAAATGAGTTAATGCAACAGCATTAGACGACAGGCCAAATTTTGCCATGTAATAATAGGTAATCAGCATTAAATGTATATAACATTTCCTTGTAATATACTGTGAAGTAAAAATTACATCAGTGCAATAGCACTGCACAATGAATTACTTGAACAGGCCCTTCAAGCCTGCTCCACCATTCAATCAGATCATGGCTGATCTTCGACCTCACTCCACTTTCCTGCCTGATCCCCATATCCCTTGATTCCTCTGGAGTTCAAAAATCTGTCTATCTCAGCCTTGAATATATTCAATGACTCAGCATCCACAGCCCTCTGGGGTAGAGAATTCCAAAGATGCACAACCCTCTCTGAGTGAAGAAATTCCTCCTCATCTCAGTCTTAAATGGCCGACCCCTTATCCTGCGACTATGCCCCATAGTTCTAGACACACCAGCCATGGGAAATAACCTCTCAGCATCTGCCCTGTCAAGCTCCCTCATAATCTTTTATGTTTCATTTAGATCGCCTCTCATTCTTCTAAACTCCAGACAGTATAGGCCCATTCTACTCAACCTCGCCTCACAGGACAACCCTCTCATCCCAGGAATTAATCTAGTGAACCTCTGTTGCACCGCCTCTAAGGCAAGTATATCCTTCCTTAGGTAAGGAGACCAAAACTGTACACAGTACAGGTGAGGTCTCGCCAAAGCGCTGTACAATTGTAGTAAGACTTCCTTACTTTTGTACTCCAACCCCCTTGCAATAAAGGCCAACATGTCATTTGCCTTCCTAATTGCTTGCTGTACCTGCATGTGAACTTGTGTTTCTTGTCCAGAGAGACTTGGGTGTCCTCGTACACCAACATTTAACAGTTTCTCACCAATTAAAAAATATTCTGTTTTTCTATTCTCCCTACCAAAGTGAATAACTTCACATTTCCCTACATTATACTCTATCTGCCACCTTCTTGCCCATTCACTTAACCTGTCCCAAACCCACGGCCTCTACCACCTAAAAGGACAAGGGCAGCAGGCACATGGGAACAACACCACCTGCACGTTCCCCTCCAAGTCACACACCATCCCGACTTGGAAATATATCGCCGTTCCTTCATCGTCGCTGGGTCAAAATCCTGGAACTCCCTACCTAACAGCTTGTGGGAGAACCTTCACCACACGGACTGCAGTGATTCAAGAAGGTGGCTCAACACCACCTTCTCAGGGGCAATTAGGGATGGGCAATAAATCCTGGCCTCGCCAGCGACGCCCACATCCCATGAACGAATAAAAAAAAATCCCGTTGCAGACTTTGTGTCCTCCTCACAGCTTAGTTCCCACCTAGCTTTGTATCATCACCAAACTTGGATACATTACACTCAGTCTTGAATTTAGATTGTAAGTAGCTGAGACCCAAGCACCGATCCTTGCGGCACCCCACTAGTTGCAGCCTGCCAGCCTGAAAATGACCCATTTATCCCTACTCTGTTTTCTGTCCATTAACCAATCCTCTATCCAAGAGAATATGTTACCCCCAACCCATGAGCCCTTACCTTGTGTAACAACCTTTTACGTGGCACCTTATCGAATGCCTTTTGAAAATCCAAATATACGATGTCCACTGGTTCCCCTTTATCTACCCTGCTAGTTATATCCTCAAAATACTAATAGGTTTGTCAAACATGATTTCCCTTTCATAAAACCATGTTGACTCTGCCTAATCATATGATTTTCTAAGTGCCCTGTTACTGCTTCCTTCATAATGGATTCCAGCATTTTCCCGACGACTGATGTCAGGCTAACTGGTCTGTAAGTTCCCTGTTTTCTCTCTCCCTCCTTTCTTGAATAGCAGGGTCACATTTACTTTAAAATATGAGAAATACATGGGAACCTGCCTTTCACTGGAACAGAACCAGCAAATTGATTTTGTTTTGAAATACTACATTCTTGAAACTACATTAAGTGGTAAACAGAAGCCGGAATATGCTTCGAAGTAGTACCCTTTTTGGGAATTCCAATAACATTGATTGAACATTTCTCGTGTTGTTTAAGATGCTGGCTGAACCTCAGTGACCTGTTTTGTAATGCATTCCAGCTCACAAATTAGAGCTTAGAGCTAATGGCCAGGAGAGGCCTCCTCAGGTTGAGTTTTGGTGTTGATGTTGATCTGGATCAAATCTAGCACTAATCAGACAGTGTCAAAGACTATGCAACAGGTGGTGATAAAATCAGCTAAATATTAGTCAGGAATTTAAATGAGCTAATTGCTTGGAACTGGTACCAGGTGGCACTAATTTCTAGTTTAGTTATGCCCCATTGCAGTAGCTCCAGCTTGAACTTCCACTTTACAGTCTTAAAACTTCAAAGCAACGGAGTACTTAATTATCGAAACTAGAGTTTAAATTGCTAGGAAATATAGGTCTCTTGATTATTCATATTAACGTTACCAGCTATTTTTCTTTCGGCATGATTCCTGAGATTTGTATTCTTCATATGGCTATCCAGTGCCATTATTTATCTTTCTAGGGCAAAAATTTGACACAGGCACAACTGAGAAGCATAACAGCAGTGTATTATTGTCCAATCCTTATGATTAGGGAAGGACTGTTGTTGGAGAAAAAAATGTAACAGTTTAAATGTTGGGTCATTTCCTTGATTTATTTTTGTTTTCTGCTTAATAGTGAAATATCTCAGCTTGTTTTTTAAAAAAAATATATATAAACAATAATTACAAAAACATGTGGAACATTTGTTTAATGAATAAAACTTTAAAGTGGGAATAATTGCCATTTTTCAGAGGGAGGGTGAATATAAAAATCAGAGACACACGATACAAGATGTTGCATGGAAGTAACACTATATTTTTCATTGCGAATTAAATTAACTCCTTCCATGTATATATACCAAAAAATAAAGTTTCAGCAACATTACTTCAGGGGAGATCTTGTGCCTTTAAAACATGTCAGGACAAATTTAACAGCCAAGGCCAATTTGTGTACAAGTTTAAGTGGGTTCAAATAGGTCAATTCAATTTCAGGTTAGAAAAAACTGTTTTGGAAGCGTATAGTTTGTGAATTCTAGTGATCTACTTAACATTTTAGCTTACTGCCTGAAGAAATTGAAAAAAAATACCAGAAGGTACAAAACAAAGCAGCAATGTTGGTGGATAAAGGCCCCCATGAGAGTGGTCAGAATGTGGAACGCGCTATCACAAGGAGTAGTTGATGCGACTACAGGGTGTACAGGGCACAATTTCAAAATCTGCAGGTGACTTAGAAGGGTAGTAAACAGTGTGGAGGATAGTGATAGACTTCAAGAGCATATAGACAGGCTGGTGGTATGGGCAGACACGTGGCAGATGAAATTTAACATGGAAAAATGCAAAGTGATGTTCTTTCTACGAAAATGTAAGGAGAGGCAATATAAACTAGAGGGCACAATTCTAAAAGGGGTACAGGAACAGAAAGATCTGGGGGTATATGTGCACAGATCATTGAAGGTGGCAGGGCAGGTTGAGAAAGCGGTTAAAAAAGCATACGGGATCCTGGGCTTTATAAAGAGGCATAGAGTACAAAAGTATGGAAGTCATGGTGAACCTTCATGAAACACTAGTTCGGCCACAACTGGACTATTCTGATTCCCTTAGTGTCCAAAAATCTATCAATCTCAGTCTTGAATATACTCAACGACTGAGCATCCACAGCCCTCTGGGGTAGAGAATTCCAAAGATTCACAACCCTCTGAGTGAAGAAATTTTTCCTCATCTTGGTCCTAAATGACTGACCCGTTAATTTGAGATTACGAGCCCTTATTTTAGACTCTCCAGCCTGTGGCCAGTTCTGGGCGCCACACTTTAGGGGCGATGTGAAGGCCTAGAGAGGGTACAGAAGAGATTTACTGGAATGATTCCAGGGATGAGAGACTTTAGTTACATGGATAGACTGGAGAAGCTGGAGTTGTTCTCCTTGGAAAAGAGACGGTTGCGAGGAGATTTGATAGGGGTATTCAAGATCATGAAGGGTCTAGACAGAGTAGATACAGAGAAACTGTTCCCATTGGCGGAAGGGTCAAGAACCAGAGGACACAGATTTAAGGTGATTGGCAAAAGAACCAAAGGTAACACGAGGAAAAACATTTTTTTTTACACAGCGAGTGGTTAGGATCTGGGATACGCTGCCTGAGGGGGTGGTGGAGGCAGATTCAATCATGGCCTTCAAAAGGGAACTGGATAAGTACTTGAAAGGAAAAAATTTGCAGGGCTATGGGGATAGGGCAGGGGAGTGGGACGAGCTGGATTGCTCTTGCATGGAGCCGCCGTGGACTCGACGGGCCAAATGGCCTCCTTCCGTGCTGAAACCTTTCTGTGATTCTAGGACTAGCACAGATGTATTTAAGGGGAAGCTAGATAAACACATGAGGGAGAAAAGAATAGAAAGATATACTGATAGGGTTCAATGAAGTAAGGAGGGAGGACGCTCGTGTGGAGCATGAACACCGCCATGGACCTGTTGGGCTGGATGGCCTGTTTCTGTGCATACATTCTATGGAGTTTAGATAAATGAGAGGTGATCCCAATGAAACTTATAAAATTCTGAGAGGGCTTGACATAGTAGATGCTGAGAGACTGTTTCCCCTGGCTGGAGAGTCTAAAATAAGGGCTCGTAATCTCAAATTAAGGGGTCAGTCATTTAGGACCGAGATGAGGAAAAATTTCCTCACTCAGAGGGTTGTGAATCTTTGGAATTCTCAACGACTGAGCATCCACAGCCCTCTGGGGTAGAGTATATTCAAGACTGAGATTGATAGATTTTTGGACACTAAGGGAATCAAGAGATTTGGGGATAGGGCAGGAAAGTGGAGTTGAGGTAGACGATCAGCCATGATCTTACTGAATGGCGGAGCAGGCTCGAGGGGCCATATGGCCTACTCCTATTTCTTATGTTCTTATGTAATTCTATGTAATTTTCTATACTGCACACAGAGAAATCTGTATGGTAGACAGCAGACCATATTCTGCCAGGATTTTGTACCACATCAATTTGCCTTTCAGTACTTGCAAGACAACTGACATTTACTTCGAACAAAAAATGCTATGAATGGCATCATTTCACTTAGTTTAAGTGCTATCTTGTATTTTTTGTTGCAATCTCACTAAAACAATTGAGAACATTAATTCTGACTAATTGAAAATAAATTAGATACTTCAATAAGTCAAATCCTCAATATTAGGAGTGAAGTTTTACCTGCAGAACATAGTCCAGTGCTATATGCCGAAAGCATTTGCGTGTTGCTGTTAGGATATTGGTAGCCTCTTCCATTTCATGCTGCTTATTTTTTTGAACTTGAGCGTTTTTGACCAATGCATTTTCTTTCTCCTCACTGACCTTGTCAAACTGTTTTTTCGCATCTTTAAATTTTCTAAGATCCCTGAAAAAGATAAACAGAAAGAGAATGAACTTGCATTTATACAGCACCTTTCATGACCTCAGGACATCCTAAGATGCTTCAAAACCAATAAAGTACTTTTGAAGTGAAGCCATTATTGTACGGTAGGGAAATGCAGCGGCCAACTTACGCACAGCAAACAGCAATGAGATAAATGGCCAACTAATCTGTAGTAGTGGTGTTAAAATATTTTTAATTGCAACAGGAACACATACAAGATATCTGCCTACTTAAACAAATATCAGGGCTTTCAGATGTAATTTCTTCAAAAATTCATACTAGAATCAAAAAAGGCTTCAAATGCATTGAGACATTAAGTCGTGAGTTATAAATGCACAGTACACTGAAATCAATTTTCAATTACCACTTTGAAGCTGTGTGACTGCATGATAACTGAATTATTTTTTAAAAATCAACTTAATGCAGAGAAGTGTAAACGAATACATTGGGCAGATAAACAACTTGCATTTATAAAGTGCCTTATAAAGTACTAAGAGTATGAAAAGAAACTTGCAAGGGATATCAAAACCAATACGAAGAACTTTTATAGTTACATTAGGAAAAAGAGGGTGGTCAGGAGCATTGTTGGCCCCTTAAAAACTGAAAGTGGGGATATTGTCATTCACAATGGGGAAATGGCGGACATGTTGAATGATTACTTTGCGTCAGTATTTACAGTAGAAAAAGAGGATAGCATGCCGGAAATCCCAAGAAAACAAATATTGAATCGGGGACAGGGACTCGATAAAATTAACATAAGCAAAGCAACAGTGATGAAGAAAATAATTGCACTAAAGAGTGACAAATCCCCAGGCCCAGATGCTTTCCATCCCAGGGTTTTAAAGGAAGTAGGTGAGCAGATGGCAGATGCCCTGACTATAATCTTTCAAAGTTCTCCAGATTCAGGAACTGTCCCTCTGAATTGGAAAATTGCACATCACTCCGCTTTTTAAGAAAGGAGAGAGAGGGAAACCGGGGAATTATAGACCAGTTAGCCTAACATCTGTTGTGGGGAAATTGCTGGAGTCCATAATGAAAGATAGGGTGACTGAACACCTCAAGAATTTTCAGTTAATCAGGGAGAGCCAGCATGGATTTGTGAAAGGAAGGTTGTGCCTGACAAACCTGATTGAATTTTTTGAAGAGGTGACTAAAGTAGTGGACAGGGGAATGTCAATGGATGTTATTTATGTGGACTTCCAGAAGGCATTTGATAAGGTCCCACATAAGAGACTGTTAGCTAAGTTAGAAGCCCATGGAATCGAGGGAAAAGTACGGAATTGGTTAGGAAGTTGGCTGAGCGAAAGGGGACAGAGAGGAGGGATAACGGGTAGGTACTCACAGTGGCAGGATGTAACTAGTGGGGTCCTGCAGGGATCTGTCTTGCGGCCTCAATTATTCACAATATTTATTAACGACTTACATGAAGGCATAGAAAGTCTCATATCTAAGTTTGCCGATGACGCAAAGATTGGTGGCATTGTAAGCAGTGTAGATGAAAACATAAAATTATAAAGCGATATTGATAGATTAGGTGAATGGGCAAAACTGTACCAAATGGAATTCAATGTAGACAAATGTGAGGTCATCCACTTTGGATCAAAAAAGGATAGAACAGGGTACTTTCTAAATGGTAAAAAGTTAAAAACAGTGGATGTCCAAAGGGACTTAGGGGTTCAGGTACATAGATCATTGAAGTGTCATAAACAGGTGCAGAAAATAATCAAGAAGGCTAATGGAATGCTGGCCTTTATATCTAGAGAACTGGAGTACAAGGGGGCAGAAGTTATGCTGCAGCTATACAAAACCCTGGTTCGACCGCACCTGGAGTACTGCGAGCAGTTCTGGGCACCGCACCTTCGGAAGAACATATTGGCCTTGGAGGGAGTGCAGCGTAGTTTTACTAGAATGATACCCGGACTTCAAGAGTTAAGTTACGAGGAGAGATTACACAAATTGGGGTTGTATTCTCCAGAGTTTCGAAGGTTAAGGGGTGATCTGATCGAAGTTTATGAGATATTAAGGGGAACGGGTAGGGTGGATGGAGAGAAGCTATTTCCGCTGGTTGGGGGTTCTAGGAGCAGGGGGCACAATCTAAAAATTAGAGCCAGACCTTTCAGGAGCGAGATTAGAAAACGTTTCTACACACAAAGGGTGGTAGAAGTTCGGAACTCTCTTCCGCAAACGGCAATTGACACTAGCTCAATTGCTAAATTTAAATCTGAGATCGTTAGCTTTTTGGCAATCAAATGTATTAAGGGATATGGGCCAAAGAACATAAGAAATAGGAGCAGGAGTAGGCCAATCGGCCCTTCGAGCCTGCTCCGCCATTTAATAAGATCATGGCTGATCTGATCCTAACCTCAAATCTAAATTCATGTCCAATTTCCTGCCTGCTCCCCGTAACCCCTAATTCCCTTCACTTCCAGGAAACTGTCTATTTCTGCTTTGAATTTATTCAATGATGTAGCTTCCACAGCTTCCTGGGGCAGCAAATTCCACAGACCCACCACCCTCTGAGTGAAGAAGTTTCCCCTCATCTGTTTTGAAGGAGCAGCCCCTTATTCTAAGATTATGCCCCCTAGTTCTAGTTTCACCCAACCTTGGGAACATCCTCACCGCATCCACCCGATCAAGCCCCTTCACAATCTTATATGTTTCAATAAGATCGCCTCTCATTCTTCTGAACTCCAATGAGTAGAGTCCCAATCTACTCAACCTCTCCTCATATGTCCGCCCACTCATCCCCGGGATTAACCGAGTGAACCTTCTTTGTACTGCCTCGAGAGCAAGTGTGTCTTTTCTTAAGTGTGGAGACCAAAACTGTATGCAGTATTCCAGGTGCGGTCTCACCAATACCTTATATAACTGCAGCAATACCTCCCTGTTTTTATATTCTATCCCCCTAGCAATAAAAGCCAACATTCCGTTGGCCTTCTTGATCACCTGCTGCACCTGCATACTAACTTTTTGATTTTCTTGCACGAGGACCCCCAGATCCCTTTGTACTGCCGTACTTTCCAGTCTCTTGCCATCAAGATAATAACTTGCTCTCTGGTTTTTCCTGCCAAAGTGCATAACCTCACATTTTCCAATATTGTATTTCATCTGCCAAATCTCCGCCCACTCACCCAGCCTGTCAATATCCCCCTGCAGGTTTTTTATGTCCTCCTCACTCTCTACTTTCCCACCCATCTTTGTATCATCTGCAAACTTCGATATGTTACACTCGGTCCCCTCCTCCAAATCGTTAATATAGATTGCAAAGAGTTGGGGACCCAGCACCGACCCCTGCGGAACACCACTGGCTACAGGTTGCCAGTCCGAGAATGAACCATTTATCCCAACTCTCTGTCAGACATGACTTCCCCTTCGTAAAGCAATGCTGACTTTGTCCTATTAAATTATGTTTGTCCAAATGTTCTGCTACTGTCTCCTTAATCGTGGACTCCAAAATTTTACCCACCACAGATGTTAGGCTAACTGGTCTATAATTTCTAGCCTTCTGCCTACTACCCTTTTTAAATAAGGGTGTTACATTAGCAGTTTTCCAATCTGCCGGGACCTTTGGTGAGTCCAGAGAATTTTGGAAAATTATTACCAAAGCATCCACAATCCCCACTGCCACTTCCCTCAAGACCCTAGGATGTAAGCCATGAGGTCCAGGGGATTTATCCGCCTTGAGTCCCATTAATTTACTAAGTATCAATTCCTTAGTGATTTTAATCGTATTTAGCTCCTCCCCCACTAGAGCCCCCTGTTTGTCCAGTGTTGGGATATTCTTAGTGTCCTCTACCGTAAAGACTGAAACAAAATATTTGTTCAGCATTTTTGCCATCTCCATGTTTCCCACCATTAATTTCCCAGTCTCATCCTCTAAGGGACCTACGTTTGCCTTAGCCACCCTTTTTCTTTTTATATAACGATAGAAACTCTTGCTATCTGTTTTTATATTTTTTGCTAATTTATTTTCATAATCTATCTTCCCTTTCTTAATCAATCCTTTAGTTACTTTTTGCTGTCTTTTGAAGACTTCCCAATCTTCTATCCTCCCACTGAGTTTGGCTACCTTATATGTCCTTGTTTTTAGTCGGATACTGTCCTTAATTTCTTTACTTAGCCACGGATGGCTGTTATTTCTTTTACACCCTTTTTTCCTCAGTGGAATATATATTTTTTGGAAAGTTGTAAAATAACTCCTTAAATGAACACCACTGCTCATGTACCGTCTTACCCTTCAATCTATTTTCCCAGTCCACTTTAATCAATTCTGCCCTCATACCATCATAGTCTCCTTTATTCAAGCTCAGTACGCTTGTTTGAGAACCAACCTTCTCACCCTCTAATTGGATATGGAATGTAACCATGTTATGGTCACTCGCTCCAAGGGGATCCTTAACTAGGACATTATTAATTAATCCTGGCTCATTAAACAGGACCAGGTCCAAGGTTGCCTGCCCCCTTGTAGGATCAGTTACATACTGCTCAAGAAATCCATCCCTAATACACTCAATAAACTCTTCCTCAAGGCTGCCCTGCCCAATTTGATTTGTCCAGTTAATATGATAGTTAAAATCCCCCATAATTATAGCTGTTCCCTTATTACATGCCCCGACTATTTCCTGATTAATACTTCTTCCAGCAGAGTTGCAACTATTAGGAGGCCTATATACTACGCCCACTAGTGTTTTTTTCCCCTTAATATTCCTTAACTCTACCCAAACTGTTTCATTATCCTGATCCTTTGTCCCAATATCATTTCTCTGTATTACAGTGATTCCTTCCTTTATCAACATCGCCACCCCACCTCCCCTTCCTTCCTGATTGTTAAATACCCTGGCATATTTAATTCCCAGTCGTTGTCACCCCAAAGGCGGGTATATGGAGTTAGATCAAAGATCAGCCATGATCTTATCAAATGGCGGAGCAGGCACGAGGGGCTGAATGGCCTACTCCTGTTCCTGTGTTCCTTTAACGTCGTAAAACGTCCCAAGGCGCTTCACAGGAGCGTTATCAAACAAAATTTGACACCAAGCCACATAAGGAGATGTTCGGACGGGTAACCAAAAGTTTGCTCAAAGAGGTAGGTTTTAAAGAGTGTCTTAAAGGAGGAAAGAGAGGTAGAGAGGCAAAGAGGTTCAGGCAGGGAATTCCAGAGCTTAGGGTCTAAGCGGCTGAAAGTATGGCCGCCAATGGTGGAACGATTAAAATCGGGGATGCACAAGAGGCAAGAATTGGAGGAGCATAGAGTTCTCGGAAGGTTGTAGGGCTGGAGGAGTTTACAGAGATAGGGAGGGGCGAGGCCATGGAGGGATTTGAAAACAAGGATTAGGATTTTTAAATCGAGATGTTGCCAGACCAGGAGCCAATTTAGGTCAGTGAGCACAGGGGTGATGGGAGAACAGGACTTGGTGTGTTAGGAAACGGGCAGTAGAGTTTTGATGAGCTCCAAGTTTACGGAGGGTGGAAGGCTGGCCAGTAGAGCATTGCAATATTCGAGTTTAGAGGTAACAAAGGCATGGATGAGGGTTTCAGCAGCTGATGAGCTGAGACTGGGGCAGAGACAGGCAATGTTATGGAGGTGGAAATAGGCAGTCTTCGTGATGGAGTCAGAAGCTCATCTCATGGTCAAATAGGATGCCACAGTTGTGAATGGTCTGGTTCTGCCTCAGACAGGGGTCAGGAGAGGGATGGAGTCGATGGTTTGGTAACGGAGTTTGTGGCGGGGACCGAAGAAAATGGCTTCGGTCTTCCCAATATTTAGTTGGAAGAAGTTTATGCTCATCCAGTATTGGATGACAGACAAGTAGTGTGACAAATGAGAGACAGTGAAGGGGCCGAGGGAGGTGGTGGTGGTGGTGAGGTAGAGCTGCGTGTCAACAGCGTACATGTGGAACCTGACGTGTTTTTGGATGATGTCGCTGAGGGTCAGCATTTAAATGAGAAATAGGAGGGGGCCTAGGATAGATCCTTGGACTCGAGGTAATGGTGCGGGAGCAGGAACAGAAGCCGTTGTTCTCTTGCTACGACTGGATAGATAAGAATGGAACCAGTCGAGAGCAGTCCCACCGAGCTGGACGATGGAGGAGAGGCGTTGGAGGAGGATGGTGTGGTCAACCACATCAAATGCAGCAGATAGGTTAAGAAGGATAATTTACCACGATCACAGTCACACAGGATGTAATTTGTGACTTTGGTAAGGGTAGTTTCAGTACCGTGGCAGGGGTGGCAACCTGATTGGAGGGATTCAAATATGGAATAACGGGAAAGGTGGGCGCGGATTTGGGAAGTGACAACACGTTCAAGGACTTGAGAGGAAATGGAGGCTGGAGGTGGGGCAGTAGTTTGCAAGGACAGAAGGGACAGAGGGGGAGGGGATGATGGCAGATTTGATGGGGAGGGGGGACAGTACCTGAGAAGAGCGAACCATTTACAATATCAGCTAACATGGGGGCCAGGAAGTGAATAAAAACAGAAAATGCTGGAAAAGCTCAGCAAGTCAGGCAGCATCTGTGGAGAAAGAAACAGAGTTAACGTTTCAAGTCGAAGACCTTTTGTCCAAACTGGAAGGTGTTGAAGATTTAAAGTTTTTAAGCAAGTACAGAGCCATGGAAAGCTGGGGGGGAGGGGAGGAGAGGAAAGAGCAAAAGGAAAGGTCTGTGATCGGGAAGAGGGCAAGAGTAATTAAATGACAAAAGGGACGATGGTGCAAGGCAAGGAGGGTGGTAATGGCACAAGTTAAGAAACAAAAGATTGATCTAGAATAGCTGTAAATGGCAATAGCAGAACCATTACTGGCACTTGCAGTCCGAAAAAAATGGGATCAGTGGTTATGATCTTAAGTTATTGAAATCAATGTTGAGTCCAGAAGGTTGTAAAGTGCCTAAATGAAAGATGAGGTGCTGTTCCTCAAGCTTACAAGTAAACAAGTACAAGTACAAGTAAGCTGCTGTTTCACCTGGAAAGAGCGTATGGGGCCCTGGACGGTGCGAAGGGATGAAGTGAAGGGGCAGGTGTTGCATCTCCTGTGCTTGTGCAAGAAAGTGCCTTGGGGAGGAGAGCGGGTGTTGAGGGTGATGGACTAGAGTGTCACGGAGGGAGCGATCCCACTCCCACTCTGACCTCAGCCTCTTTTGTTGTTCCAATGAAGCTCAACGTATGCTCGAGGAACAGCACCTTATCTTTCGTTTAGACACTTTACAATCTTCCGGATTCAACATTGATTTCAACAACTTCAGATCATAAACCATTGCTCCCATTTTTTCAGACAGCAAGTGCTGGTAATGGTCCTGCTGTTGCCATTTACAGCTACTCTAGACCGATCTTGTGTTTCTTAACTTGTCCCTTTACCACTCTCCTTGCCTTGCACCATCATCCCTTTTGTCATATAATCACTCTTGCCCTCTACCCTATCACAGACCTTCCCTTTTGTTCTTTCTCCCCCCTCCACCCTTTCCCTGGCTTTGTACTTGCTTAAAAACTTTAAATCTTTTAACATCTTCCAGTTCTGGCAAAAGGTCTTCGACCTGAAGTGTTAACTCTGTATCTTTCTCCACAGATGTTCCCTCACTTGCTGAGTTTTTCCAGCATTTTCTGTTTTTATTTCAGATTTCCAGCATACGCAGTATTTTGTTTTTGACCAGGAAGAGAAGTTGGATGGTCAGCAGTTTGGTGGGAATAGGGTCAAGGAAGCAGGAGGTGGGTCTCATGGTCAAGATGAGCTCAGAGAGGGCATGAGGGAAGATAGGAGAGAAACTAGAGAGATATGGGAGGCTGGAGCAGGGGGGAACCTTAGTAGAAGTTTGGCTTGATGAGCTTGGGGAAGGGAAATGGCAGAGGCAGCCAAACAGATGGTCTCAATCTTAGTGACAAAAAAGTCCATGAGCTCCTTGCACGTGTTGTTGGAGGTGAAGGAGGCAAGGGAGAGGAGTTTATGACCGTTTGTCATGTTGAATAGGAGCCGGGGGTTATCTTTGCATTCCAGCATGATCCTAGAATAGTGAGCAGTTTTGGCAGAGGAGAGGAAGACCCGATAGTGCTCTATGTGGTCCAGATCTAGCAACGAATGGCTAAACCAATTGTCCGCCATAAACGTTCAAGTCCACTTCCCTTTAGGAGCGGAGATGAGGGGGAACGGCCAGCATGAAAGAGTAATGGTTTTAACAGGGACATGGGCATCAAAGGTGGAGGGGAGAGTGTGATTGAGCAGATCGGTAGCTGCAGTAATGTCGTGGTGAATGAAGGGCCAAAGACTAGACAGTTGGGAATATGAAAGTGCCGTTGTAAGTGACTTGGGGGAAAGAGGTTTTTTCCTACGCGTGAACACAGAAGGAAGGGGGCTTGGAAGGGGGAAGAAGGATGATGTGGGTGGAGAGAGATACAAACAAGTGATAAGAGATGGCCTTATCAGTGATTGACACGATGGGAGTAGAGGGGTCACGTGAGATGGCACGGTCAAGAATTTTGGTTGGGGAGTTTACATGGAGGGAGGGATTATGGGAGGATCGGAGAGCAGTGAAGTCAGAGAAGAGAGGGCATGATGAGTTGAGATGGAGGTTGAAATCGCCACGGATGAGAAGTCGCTCGGTGCAGAGGCCGAGGGAGGAAAGCAGTGAAAATATCGCGGGGAAAAACATGGCAAGGTACTTGGGTGGGCGGTAGAGAACCGAGATTTTAAAGGAGAGGTGAGCGATGCTCAAAGGAGGAGAGGGTGCCAGAGAAGTAGGGGGACAGACTAAGGTGTGATTTGGTGATAAGGGTCATACTGCCACCGCAGTGGAATGAGAACATAAACCTCAGATGAAACAGTGTGGATGAGGAGACACCTGGATTGCAAATACCTATTTCGTTGAAAATACAAGTGCAGGCAGATGAAATCATTAAAATAAAAGGCCAAAAGGAGGATAAAGTACAAGAGCTAAGGGGTTATGGTAAATTTGTACAAGGCAATGATTAGAGTATTGTGCGCAGTTTTGGCCAACCTATCTTGGAAAAGACGTTAAAACCATAGACAGTATACAATGTACGTTCACCAAGATGGCACCAGGGATGAGAAATTATCGTTACATGTAGAGACTTGAGATGCTGGTACTATTTCCACTTGAGAAGAGAAGGCCAAGAGGAGATTTAAAAGAGACCTCTTCAAAATTATGACGGGTTTTGATAGAGCGAAAAGGAAAAGACTATTTCCTCTGGTTGGGGAGTCAGTGACGCAGGATCATCAATTTAATAGTCAGGAGAGAGTCAGGAGAGAGGTTAGGAGCAATTTCTTTATACAAAGAGGCGTTAGAGCACTGAATGCTTTGCCAAAGAGAGTGGTTGAGGTACTTTTAGTGGAAGAGCAGACAAACATTTAAAGAAGGCTATGGGGCAAGAGCGGGGCAACATGATTAGTTTTTGATTGCTTTAGCAAAGAGCCAGCACATTGTCAATGAGCCGAATGCCTGATCCCTGTATGATTCTGTCATTAAAATTCACCGAAAGCTGCTGAAATCAATTATTTTAATTTCCTTCTCATGATCTGCATCGCTGTTATGCCAAAGGAAAAAGCCACCAGTAGTCAGGAGAAGTATTTACATAAGGGTTTCCTATGTCAACTCATTTGCATGCTCGTTGGAGTAGTGATTGGAGTAAATCCTGTGTAAAACAGGCTGCCGAAGTGCATCAAAATTAAAACCTTTAAAAAGACCATTTGGCCAGCACACTTGAGCAGCAGACTGGGGTTCAACCAGGTAAGGAAGGAGCATTGCTTGGCTCACAGACAACTTCAATGCATGTCTCATTAATCTTTTTCTCATACTTTTCAAAAATGTCTACAGCAGGATCCTCTCGAGCAAGCAGCCAAACAGGTCAAGGGTATGCCCATAGGGAACGCCACGACTTCTACTAAGTCGCATTTTAATGGTGGCAATCAGTGGAAACAGTTTCCGACTGATTTTCATGCCTGAAAAATATTCCTGCACCATTTTTGCACCCCTAATGCACTGAAAATAGTGAGAAGATTCACCCCCACTATGTTCAATATATAGACATTATGTTTAATATTTGTGCATCTAAATTCAGTTTTGTGTAGTAAAGATTTGCCAACTTTAAAGTTGGCAAATCTTTACTAGTGTCTCAAAATAACGAAGTTCACCTGAACCACAGTGTTCACAGCATCAACTTTTCTGCATGTCTAGTCAGTGATTATTATGCATGATATATTCCATTAGAATAAATTTATTCTGATTTTTCCCTCTTGACACGTTACAAATTAAGTAATAGTATATAGCGTTCTCAGTTTCAATGGATTTTTGGACTTAACATTTTTTAATCCATTGTGTTATGTATCTAACCATTTGGCCTCACTTAATGATCAAAGGATATGTAATAAGAACAAAAAAGGTGCCTACTCTTTAACAAATGCCTGAAGCTGCATCTTGATGGATCTTTGGGCTTGGTCAATCAGAATCTGAAATACAAAATAAAATATTTTACAATAAAGAGGCGAAGGTTATTATACCTTAATTATTATATCAATAAAAGCACTCTCAGTGCCTGTTCCAGTGCAATTTTCTATTCATGGTCTGTATTTTTTCTTCCAAAAGCATTTTATTCTCCAGCTACTAAAAACATAATGTTGATCTGAAGAGCAATACCGTCATTGTTTGTTTTCATACATTAAGTGTCTTTAACCCTAACTATAGGATTTTTACAATTGCAATCGTATTTGCAAGTCCTATTCAATTATTTCATCTCCAATTTTTGGCTACATTTCTTCAAAAGAATTATCCATTATCAATCACCTTGAATTATAGTTCAAGTACAAACCATCGTAAAGGATGTTTTCCGAGCACCTGCCAGCTTTACATGAAGTACAATTCATACTTCTATCAACCTTAAAAAATGATTACTGTACTATATTTAACAAAATATGAATTACTATCAGCAATAAACTGATTAAAATTATCAAATGTATCAAACACAGAATATTACATCTGTAAATGGTGAGATTCTGCTCACAAAGTACACTTTTTGCCACAGCCACATAAAAGGCCTTGGTTTCCATTTTGTTTTCAAAAAGAAAAGTAGTTACGATTATGACTTCCTTAGGCCATCTCTTGCTCCATGTTCACATTCACTGTGCACTATATCACCGAAATTCACAAACTGTTAATTAGCAACCAAACCTCCCTTTCTTTTCACATATTAAACATTATTTTATATCTAATATTTGAATACCACGAATCTGCACTGCGCTACTCTCATTTTATGGTTTTATTCTTGGGTCCACAAAAACACTGATTAATAGCAGCCGGCAGCTGTATCAAACTGGTAATTTTAATGCATTTGAAATTTAAAATAATTATATATTCTTAAGTTCTTAAATTCTGGGTTATTTTATGGATAGCTGTATTTTTAAACTATTTGATTGCCCAGCATCATTTCGTAGCACATCTTCATGGCATTCTAGCTAAAATTCAACAAGGGAAGTGCAAAGGTCCCCATAAAATTTATAAGAACTAACAAATCACCTTGGAAGAGTGGCACAAATTGAGTAAAATTGTATACTCCCGCAACACCCTAATACTAGAAATTGCCCCCATGTTAGAGTTGATGCGTACGGCTGCACTGTTCAATTTATTACGGACAGGTAAAAACATTTTGGATGAAATTCAACTAATATCATCCTCTTTATAAATTTACTGACCGTATACACATCAATGACTTTTCATTGATACAAAGTCTAGTATTGATTAAGGTGGGGCTTGTGGAAGGAAAGGGGTATTGGTTGACTGCCTATAAACTCGCAATTAGTCACGGTTTTTCATATTTGACTTTTCTTCTCAATGTCAAAGTGCAGAATATCAGCTTTATTTTTAGGAATAGTTGGATTAAAAGTTTCTTTTAAAATATACAGATTTCATTCAGAAGTCTCTGTATAAACATGCCCAATTTTGGCATCATATTCAGTCTTCTAGAGTAATTTTGACGCATCTGTTCTAAATTAATATAAACTCAAAACACTCTGAAAGCAATGAACATAAAACACATTCACCCAGGTACCACACCCTTTTCATAAGGATCTTACTTACAATGCTTGTTCTGCTAAGAATACTGGATGTCAGCTCCTGATTGATTAGTGTTCCAAAAACACTTATGTGAACAATCAAACTATGAAAATTACTTCAATTTCCAAAACCATAAGTGAGGGTAGAAACATTTTGCATCATATTCTAGGATTATTGCATCATTTAACCTTGCTGTTGAATGTTTTAGATTTGCAATCAACCTGCATTGTTACCACACCTAACAATTAGACCACACTTGGAATTTTGTGCACAGTTCTGGTCTCCATATTATAGATAAGATATTAGAGGCATTGGAGAGGGTGTAAAAAAAACATTCACAAGGATGATACCAGAACTGAGAGGATATCATTATCAGAAAAGGCTGAACAGGCTGGCGCTCTTTTCTCTAGAAGAGAGAAGGCTGAGGGGTGACCAATAGAAGTCTTTAAGATAATGATAGCATTTGATAGGGGAAGACGTAGTGAAAATGTTTCCACTTGTGGGGGAGTCCAAAGCTAGAAGTCATAAATATAAATTAGTTGCTAATAAATCCAATAGGGAATTTCGGAGAAACTTCTTTACCCAAAGAGTTGTAAGAGTGTGGAACGCGCTACCACAAGGAGTAGTTGAGGCAAATGGCATAGATACATTGAAGAGTAAGCTAGATATGCACGCGAGGGAGAAAGGAATAGAAGGGTATCCTGATCGGGTTAGATGAAGTAGGAAGGGAGGAGGCTTGTGTGGAGCATAAACGCCAGCATAGGCCAATTGGACCGAATGGCCTGTTTCTGTGCTGTACACTCGATGTAACTCTGTATTCCTATACTTTCAAAAACACACTGTTTGGATAAAAACAATGATGTTATTTCTGTTTATGAAAAAAAACACACTTTCCATTAGGTTATAAAGAATGCAGTGGTAGTTCTTATGAAATTTGAAGCCAAAGACTATTTTCTGTCTGTTTTTAAAAAAACAAGCAACTTGGATTCTGTGTCAAATACTGAACTCTTATGTGCAGGAATTAATTGAGTTCAAACGTCCTTAAAATAAAGATAAAATTGAAGAACTAGAACTGACTAACACAAAGTAAAATTAAGTTCCCCCCAAAAACACCCTGAAGTACAATGCCAGATAGTAGCATTATTCACTAAGCTAGCAATTTTTACTCTTATCTGTTACCAGTCTCAGTATCCCAAATGCTCAAACTTTCAGTCCTGCATAAAAAAAGCAACTCACCACCACACCTGGCGGAAGCATTCGCCGATTTAAATATTTTAAAGTTTACAGAAACGGACATAACAAAAGTCAGTCAATTTACTAAACCAGTGCTTATGGAAAGATGATTCTGTGAGTAATTTGATAATTGGGCTGTGCTGCTAAAAGCAATATTAAACAGAGTTGGGGGGGGGGTGGGGGGAGAAGAGAGAATTAGTACCAAGCACCCTCTATTCAACAGTCTTTGAATGTAGGTGGATTTCCAATAGTGTTTGTAGAACAAAACAAAATCATAATTTCTCCACAAGATACAAAGGGCTCAATAATATTGGGAAGTGGAAAAATAAGAAATACAGGAACGGTACACACTTGAGCCTGAGTTTTTTTTAAAATTGAGCACAAGTCTTGTGGAGACCCAAATATCTAAATAAGCATGCTAAAAATGTTGTTTTGTTTTCTGTAGGTAATCTCTGTTTTATTCCTATGTACATATGTTAATCCATTCAACTAAAAATCACTTTAAAGTAACACTGCAATCAAAAGTTTTCCTCTCAGTCTGAGTGGAGTGTGTTCGACAGCTGTAGCTCAGGGCATTTCTCTTTGCTACAGTGTGATAAGACAGAAAAGTTTTATGCAATGTAATTCTGGCTATACAAATAGATTGGTCAGACAGATTGAAAAGACAGTGGTCTCTGGAATCTGATTTGCTGAAGTTCTGTAATGTGATTGGTGGACAGGCAGATGGATGGATGGATGTGAATTTAACAAGTGACAAAGCATTGCCTGTAGAAGTGTGGTTTATAAAACAATATTGAAGTGAAGCGGTAGAGTTTCCGCTTTGGGCATAAGCGGTAGAGTTTCCACTTTGGGCATAATCGGGAAATTAGGCGCAAACTGCGCTGGTTAGGTTACAGTTCAAGTTTCCGCTGAAATGCATTTGCATAATCACAAACATAAAATCTTCCATGAACCAGCGTAATGGAACATAATTTAAAACCTCTAGTATGTTCTGAAGTCACAATGCTTATATAACGTTGCCAGAATTGAAATTCAGTGCTGCTTCTTTTTCTCTTGCTAATATTTTTTCTTAAAACTCAGCAATTAGGAAAAGGCTATACATTTGATACGTGATTACTTCATAACCTGCCTGACTGCTCGGCAGAGATATAATTTCAAAAGCTGGACAGATTAAATCTCAAATAACTAATGGAACTAGAAGGCAAATTAGACACACATGGAATTGATGGTTGTGTACAGCTTTTAAAAATAATTCACTCTGAACTTCCTCATTACTCCTTATAATGTGACATTTGATACTAATTTTCCTCCTTAATATTTTTAAACTAGAATGCAACTGATTACTGAAAAAACTTTTACAGAAAGAGTAGGAATGCAATAGGAGTTTACTGCCCACATACATCACAAATGGTAAGCTTTAAAAGAACCATAATTTCATAAATTATTTGGAGTTATTGAAAGTTCTGACATGAGCAATAGGATTGTAGCATAATGCCTGGTGCCCCATCTACAAATCCTCAATCAACAATCACCTTTCCACAGTTTGCTGCAGGTAGGGGGGCAAGTTCCAAACACTGTTCCCAAGCAACTTATGTTTAATACGATGTGTTTGATTTTGACCATTGTCATGTCAGTGGTATGGAAATCATAAGTATTCAGTTAGTATTTGTACAAGCAATATCATAGAGCTTTATTTAACCAGCACATTACCAACAAACCCTGAAATGTATGAATAAAACAAATCACAATAATTTACATTTTTGCAGGTTTAACATTTGTAGTATTTGGCAAATATATTTTCTAAACACACATTACAATTTCAATTATTAAAACACAAACCATCCATTAAAAACAAAATTAAAATTTAAAAAAATGCCAACCGTTTATTATGCAGATACATACCCAGCAAGTTTATTGGACAGGATTTTCACACAAGTGGGCTATAAACTATCACTGCCAACTGTGAGCTGAAAATTTAATTCTCCTCTTACCAAAGGCAAGAAAATAAAAATATTCCAGTGTGTACCAGGCAGACTTTAGCAACATGGCATCCACTTCCTATGTGCTGCCCACTTAACCCTTTAAAAAAATACTTCCTACAATGCATCGAGTGCAGTCATGCTGCAAATACACTGCAACAGTTCAGGAAACTTCCTTTTCTCAGCCATGATAATAGATCAATTTCCACTATGCGCACACAATAGTGAAACAATCTCGGAAAGGGGAACACAGTTGAGTAGTAGAGGAGGAGGCAAAACCACAAAGATGCAGATTTACAGCCACCATCCAGTCAGAACCTACAAATATCAACAGAACTGCTTCCAGTTACTGCTATCCCAACTTTCACGAGGGAAAAAGTAAAATGTGCAAGGTTTGGTTGTTACAGGGGATGCTGTCTCAAAGAGGTACGTGTATATACCATTTCCCTCATAATAAATTGATGACCTGGAATGCACTGCCTGAAAGGATGGTGGAAGCAGGTTTAATAGTAACTTTCAAAAGGGATTTGGACATATACTTGAAAAGGAAAAATTTGCAGAGCTATGTGGAAAGAGCAGGGGAGCGGGACTAATTGGATAGCTCTTTCAAAACAGCCAACACGAGCACGATGGGTTGAATGGCCTCTTTCTGTAAGTTATGATTCCTCAGCATCAAACAACATTGATATGAATCAGTGACACCAAACTGGATGTGGATGGACTACTTAGGCATAGTGTGCTTGTATATCTTGTTCTGAATAATGCAGGAAACAATGCAGCCAATCTTCACATGTTTCCTAGAGCTTTATACAACACACGAGTCAGAGACCACTGTCGAATTGCAATATGACAATGACATTTCCATGTGTATACTTATCACAATTTCTCAAGAACTGATCAAGCTACTGTAGCAATCTTGCGAGATTGGTAGCTCCTCCCAGTTATTATTTAATACCCTCTGTTCCACATAAATAACTTAGTTTGGAACTTTGTCTGGAAGAAGTTGAAAACCCTGTCAACCAGTGCTTACGTGGTTATTCACACTAGGCTACACCACCCGTAGTGTGCGGAGGATGTGAACGACAAATATCATATGCTATCTATTGCCATTACATAATGCAAGATTCAATTAATTCGCAAAAATCAAGACGAAAGCAATTTTTTCAACCATAGCTTTTGAAGTCTAATTATTGTTTCAGATTTATAATGAACACTAAACGCTTGAAACATTATACTGCTGGTTTCTAATGAAGTCAAAATAGAGTTTTAAGGAGACACTAAAAATGTCAAACTGATGACAATATATTTCTTAAACGTAGTTTACACAAAATTTGTGCCAATTAGGATACATTCACAACGCATCAATGCCAGAATTTATGACTTACCGTGTGAAAATTAACCATCTCCTGCAAGCTCTCTGAAAACCTCATCAGGCTGTTCTAATGGAAGTAAACATAAAACTAAGTAAGGATGTCAATTCTGAACAGACTTTCAACAAGTAATTCGACATTCTGTATTTAAAAATATAACTACTGGTATTTATATAGTGCCTTTAACTTCGAAAAACCTTCCAAAGTGCCCACAGAGGGATAAGGAAAAAATGGATGTTGAACCAAAGAAGAAGATATTAGATGGGGTGAAAAGGGGTGAGTTTTAAGGAGAGTCAGAGGGATTTAAGGTGGGAATTTCAGAGTGCGAGCCTAGGCATCAGAAGGCACAAGACTGAGAGTTCAGGGGGGGGGGGGGGGGAGGGAAAGAGAGCACTGGAGACCATTACAGCAATATATAGGGACAAGGAGGGATTTAAACACAAGGATAAGAATTTTAAATGAAGAGTTAGATGGCCAGGAACCAATGTAGGTCAGCAAGGACGGGATGATGGGCAAGCGGGACTTGAGAGATAAGATTTGGGCAGCAGAGCTTTGGGTGAGCTAAATTTTACAGACAGTGGAAATGGGAGGCTGGCCAGGAGAACACTGGAATAGCCAAGTCTGGAAGTGACAAAGACTCAGGCTTGAGTAGGATATCGAGGACAGTTTGCTTCATCCTCAGACAGTAGCCAGGGAGGGGGATGGAGTCAGTGGTAAGGGTACAGAGACTGTAGTGGGCCCAAAGATGATGGCTTAAATCTAGCCAATGAAGAAAATTTCACCTTGTCCAGGACTGGATATCAGACAAGTAATCTGACAACACAGAGGCAAGGAAGGGGTGAAAAAGAGGTGGTGGAGAGGGAGAACTGTCTGCAGGTTCTGTCAAGGGGCAGCAAGTAGATGAGTAACAGGAGGGGGGCAAGGATGGATCACTGGGGCAACTCCATGGATGAGAAGAGAAGCCATTGCTAGAAATACTCTGGCTACACTCGGATAAGTAAAAAGGGAAACCAAGCAAGGGCAATCCAACTGAGCTGGGTAATGGAGGAGAGACCGTGGAAGAGAACAGTAGTCGATTGTGTTAAAGCCCATGCTAAAAGCCCATATTCTGATCAGTGCAAAGTTATCATTAATTTGGTATGAGTTCCATTCATCTCAAATGGAAAATTACAATTCACTACAAAAATGAAGTTAGGCTTTCAGTTCAAACAATATCCACTACTGGTCATACTCTCACCACCACAGAATTTTCATTTATTTTTGATTTTCACTGTAAATCAAACTCTGACAATAATCCAGGGAAATTACTAAATGTGTACTGCAAGTCAAACTAATAAACTCGTGATCCATTAATGCTAATGTGCCCAAAACTATTTGGCACAGAGAGGAGTGTGTTTCTGGATATTAAACAGTCCACTTAGAATGGTGTATTTGTCAAATTTGTTCTGTGTACTGTTAAGTGTTGTTGTGCCATTACTTCCCACCATACAGCACTTCTCATCCATAATTCAATTAGGTATGAACCTACCATCAGTTTGCGACCATTTTCCAAAAGGAGCTCAGCTACTATTCTGAATACATTATAATCTGTTCATAGCAAGGTTCTTACCTCAATTACTTCATCCTTAGTGGACTGTTGGGCAAGCTCACGAATTCCATTTACGAACAGTTTGTTGGCATTACAGAAGTTCTTTCCAGCATCTATCATCCCAATGCATAGCTTCACAACCTAAAACAGGAAAAGTGTGAAAATGTATTCACATACTCCCTATGATAAAAAGGTTATCCATTATCCAATTAAAATCTGCAATGGCTAAAGTGGTGAATTAGATATATCCCATGTACAGAATTATAAAACTATAGTGGAAAAGATATTCAAAATCAATAGTTTACATTGAGCAATAAGCAACTGGTACAAAAACCCAAATAAAGTTCTGCAGTCACAATAGGACTCACTGTCTAGATTACTGACCCCAACTACATCAAACTCAATTAAAAACAGAAAATGCTGTAAATACACAGCAGATCCTTCAACACCTGCAACCTGACAGGTTAACATTTCAGGTGCATACCCTACTTCCTTGAAATACTCAGCTTGTTTCAGGACTGGATGTCTTTCTTGTGGGTATACCAGTTAGTGATTGGTGATTACCAGCATGATACCTGGGCTAAATGGGTTAAATTATGAGGACAGGTTGCATTGACTAGGCTTGTATTCCCTTGAGTATAGAAGATTAAGGGGTGATCTAGTTGAGGTATTTAAGCTGATTGAAAGGAGTCAGTAGAGTAGAGAGAGAGAGAAACTATTTCCTCTGGTGGGGGAGTCCAGAACAAGGGGGCATAACCTTAAAATTGGGTCAGGGTTGATGTCAGGGAGCACTTCTTCACACGAAGGGTAGTGGAAATCTGGAACTCTCTCCCCCAAAAAGCTGTGATGTGGAGATGCCGGTGATGGACTGGGGTTGACAATTGTAAACAATTTTACAACACCAAAAAGCTGTTGAGGCTAGGTCAATTGAAAGTTTCAAAACTGAGATTAATAGATTTTTGTTAGGCAATGGTATTAAGGGGTACAGAACTCATGCAATAGTCTTAGTCTCAACCGCTCCCTATGGCAAAGCATTCCATGTTCCAATAACCCACTATGTGAACAGATATCTCCTAACCTCTTCTTCTCAGTGGCAATTTTGAATTAATAGCCCCTTCATTCACTGACTATCCAACCAGAGGAAATGGGTCCTTCTCTAGTCACTATCAAAGCCCTCCATAATTTCAAAAACTTCTTCAATCTCTTTGCCTTCCCAGCTCCAGTGGATAGTCCTCGTATCTCAATTTTGTTTTGGAGATGTTATGGACAGAACCCAGGATCTCATACATGTAAAGCATGCATTTTACTAAACACCTATCCCCAACAATTACATGCATCTCAGGAGGTCAAATTTTCACCATAAATATTCATCTCTTATTAGTTCCACTGTCTCTAGTACAGTTATTTCACAGCACTAAAAAGTAACATACTGCATTCAACATAAGAGGCACCACTCAGTGAATGTACTTCACAAAAAGGACCATCTATCCATACCATCACAAGAACCAAGGGCCACCACCAGCAGGAATTTTTAAAAAGTTTAATCAACATCTTAACCACGGTTAGTATGTCAGGTGCAGAACATTTTGTTCACATTTCAAATGCTTCTAGTCTTCCAAGTGCATGCACATCCATATAAAGCTATCGACAAAATGTACCATTTCATCCTGCTGCGTTAGATGCCCACTGGTCAAGCCGTTTCACATGTTGTTAAACACTTCGTAGTATCATAGTAGGTACAGCAAAGGAGGCGGCCATTCGGCCCATCGTGCCTGTGCCAATTCTTTGAAAGAGCTATCCAATTAGTCCCATTCCCCTGCTCTTTCTCCATAGCCCTGTGATTTTCTTTCCCCCACAAGTATTTATCCAATTCCCCTTTGAAAGTTACTACTGAATCTGCTTTCACCAGTGCATTCCAGATCATTACAATTCACTGCGTAAAATAAATGTTTCTTCATGTCGTCTCTGGCTCTTTTGCCGATCACCTTAAAATCTGGGTCCTCTGGTTACCGACCCTTCTGCCAATGGAAACAGTTTCTCCTTATTTACTCTGTCAAAACTGCTCAAGATTTTGAACACCTCGATCAAGTCTACTCTTAACCTTCTCTGCCCAAAGGAGAGCAACCCCAGTTTCTCCAGTCTCTCCACATAACTGAAGTCCCTTGTCCCTGGTACCATTCTAGTAAATCTCTTCCGTACCCTTGACATCCTTCCCAAAGTGTGGTTCCCAGGATTGAACATAATACTCCAGCTGAGGCCCAACCATATAAAGGTTTAGCATAACTTCTTTGCTTTTTTGCTCTATGCCTCTATTAATGAAGCCCAGGATCCCATTTATGCTTTTTTTAATAAAAAACAGCCTTCTCAACTTGTCCTGCCACCTTCAAAGATTTGTGCATGTGCACTCCCAGATCTCTCTGTTCCTGCACCTGCTTTAAATTTGTACCATTTAGTTTATATTGCCTCTTCTCACTTTTCTTACCAAAATGCATCACTTCACACCTTTCTGCCTTAAGTTTCATCTGCTGTGTTCTTTCACTATCGTTACCCATCTTTTGATTGCAATTAACATCCTGATTTCATTGTTGAGGTTGTCAACATTTTCAAAGTGCCATCAACTGTTTTAGTAGCTTTCGGCCTTCTGTCTCCACTTCAGTTTTGTTTGCTGATGACTACTGCTCTTGTTTTCTTGCTCATCCAATACTTCAAGCTGTTATCACTTACTGATTCTACCATCCAAGCCTTGGCTACATCTGAAATCGCCGTGTTGTCAGCCTATTAGACAGTGCTCACCAGTCTGCGATTCACCTAAACATTGTTGTTGCGATCTATTAGTGTTTCACACATACTGGTTTTCAAAGAGATGTCAGGGACGGAAAAAATACCCAATTGTCTCACCCCATGTTTGAGCCAATCTATTCCATAGTGCAGTTATTGACTCATATGCATACTACTTGTTCCATGTATAGATTGTAGAATATTCAGATATTTTTTCACCCAAGGAACTGTTTTATGATGATCAGCTGATTATGCTGCACTTTATCAAAACACCTTTTTTATAATCAATGAAGCATAGATCGATGTGCTGAGCTTGTTCATTCGTAAACACAAGATGCCTACTTTAGTACTCTTCTCTTTATGGAAACCATTTTGCTCTTCAATGATTTTGTCATCAATCTTGTTCTCGAACCATTTGTAGCTCACATTCAAAAAACCTTAATGATACAGCAGGGGAGACTTAATCTTCATTGGCTCTTTCAATCACTGGCCTTAGCTTTTTTTGGTATTGTAGCAAAGGTTAATTGTAAACCATGAGGAATGTGCCCTGTATCATAAGTGAAGTTGTACAGTCTATTAGCTTCTGAATTTCCATACTGATAATGTCTTGGAATACAGTCGTACCTGTTTATTTTCAACTCACTTAATTGCAATTTCTGTTTTAATGCAATCATTTCTATAGTCCCATTTTCTTTTCTATACTTCCAACTATGAAAAGTTTGCTTTATTGCAATTCCCGCTTATATGCAACTGTGGTACACAGAAATCCCACTTTACCAAGACTCTTCGCCTTCTAAACTGAGGAATGGAAGTCAAATTTCAAGACAGCGCAACAAAAAAAAGTGCCGTGACATATTGTGTGAGCAAGTGGATGTTTTGAACAGTGTGCAGGAATTGAAGATTCCTGTTAGCTGCGCAGAAACATGGCATTTCTCAATCTCACGTTTCTAGAATTCTGAAAGAAATGCAGATGTCTTAAAGCACTGGGAAAGAAAATGAGAACTAGGACAGGAAACAGAAGCGTGAAAGCAAGATGGCCGATGTTGATGATGCGCTGTTTAGGTGGAAAGAGAGAACTTGCATTTATATAGCACTTTGTACGTCCTCAGGATGTTGCAGAACACTTTACGGCCAATGAATTGAAGTGCAGTCACTACTGAACTGTAGGCAAACGCAGCAGCTAATTTGCACACAGTAAGGTCCCACAAACAATGAGATACAAGGCCAGATCATCTGTTTTGGTGGTGTTGGTGGAGGGAAGAATGTCGGTCAGAATACCGGTTCATACGGAGCTTCGGTTTAACAGTTTTCATCCAAAAGGTGGCACCTCTTGACAGTACAGCACTCTCTCAATACTGCAATGAACTGTCAGCCTAGATTATGTGCACTAGTCGTGGAGGGGGGCTTGAACCCATGACCTTCAGATTCAGAGCCAAGTGCTACCACTGAACCAAAGCTGACACACTAACATAACTTCAGTGGGAGGCCATGTGATATAACTGTTTAGAAGTCCAGAGTCAGGTTTTATCATTGGCTTCAGATGTCTAATGCAAATGTTTCCTCAAATTATAAAAAAGCAAGAGTTCCAGAGGTGTACAACATAGGCAAGATCATTAGTGAAATAGTCATGCTGAAACACCCCTGTCAATCATCAATACAATTTACTCACATTTTCAAAAGGCACTAGAAAGAATTCTGTATTCGAGACTTGAAAATAAATCAAAGCTCATGGTAAATTGATTACTGGATTGAATACAGGCTTAATCCTAACAAGCAGGCAATGATAAATGGTACAGTTATGCAGGGGTCTGTACTTGTTCCCCTAATATTCAGGTTACTCACAAACAATATGGAGGAAGAATATAAATTTGGCTAACAGCAGTAAATTGATGGAACTATTTTAAATAAGATTCTTAGCAATGCGAGGCATCTGTACAAATTAAACAGATGGGCCAAGAACAAATTTACATTTTACAGCACCTTTCACACCCCAGAATGTCCCAAAGTTTTAAGGAATAAGGAAGGGTTTTTAGTATGGATAAATATATGCTAATACATTCATACAGGAAACAATATGTGCATTAAGAATGGCTTTTGTTTTGGAGAGTATTAAGATGAGTATTTCAAGGTTCAGTATGGATTAAGCCTGGAATCGCTCTGATTTTTAATACCAAGCCACACACTTATCCACTGATGTATCAGGGAAGCTGTGTTCTCAGAGAGAAAAGGAAAACATTTGGGTGTGGTTATCAACCACTGCAAGTATCCAGTCAATGTGAGGCAGCTAACAGGGCCAATTAAAGACTGGAATGTATCTAATTATAAGTCATCACAGAATATTTTCATCTCATAAAATTCTCTGGTCAAGCTACATTTGGAGTATTGTAATTTTTAACATTGTGTTCAAAAACACACTAATATAGCAAAAAGGTATCAAATTTCTGAATTTTTATGTATCTGTTGACATTTTAACCATGCTATTTCTCTACTAATAAACATTTTCTGGTATGATAGTAAGGGGTCCCTGGCACACAATTTGGAACATTTTGGTGTAACTATAGCATAAGACTAGCACAGCACTTCTTTTCTGCAAGGACATTTGTATGTAACTGATATACACCAGTTTTATACTAAAGCATTCATATTTCCTCAATCATGTATCACTACACTGTAACATTTGCATTACAAATCAAACACCAAAGTACCAAGTGGGTGGCAGGTGACCCATAAAAAAACAATGAAACATTTGCACTTAAATGTGATGGTACCCACCTTTTCAAGTTTCGACTCCAATTCAGCAAAATCCCCTTCAACTTCCTCTACAGCGGCTCTGTTAAGGAAAGAACATAATTAAATTAAACTGCTGTATTTTCACATTGCCGTTCCCTTCGCACAATTTTGATTCCTGCTGCCACCACCTGCTACCATAAACCCAAGCAATAGACGGATGTTCTTAAACATGTACTTCTTCACACCTGCCATAAATAGCACTCCAGTATCAGCCAACAAGTAAGAAGATTCTGTAAATATAACTGCAAGTTCTGTCCTATAGATGACATCAAAACAAGAACACGTAACTCATCGCACATATTTTTTGTCATTTCACAAACACAAACAGAGGTTTAAACTGGCTGGTGTTGAGGGATGCAGAATCAAAGTCAAACTTACAGTCAACAGATTCAAATGATCGAACAGCAATTAAATGTAAAAAGAAAGAAATATGCAAGAAGATAACAAAAATAAGTAGGTATACTGATCTCGTTAGCTCAACAGAAAATGAGCTCATGGTTGGGGGGGGGGGGGGGGGTGGGTCAGCTTGTTGATAGTTATTGATAGGGTGTAGGTTCCTTATTAGTTTCTTCTTGTATGGAGTTTTTAAAAAACTTTTCTACAATCATGTAATGTAGAGACATGCTGATTGTCACGTAGCAGGGATAAGAGAAAAGGTATTTAATACCACTTATTGTAATGAGAATTTGGATCGACCTGAATACTTTGCTCAGCACTATAATGCATTTGATTCCACAATCATCGCCCAGTGTGGTTGTAAATACTATTACGAGTACTATATGCTTAATAAATCTATGAGTGCTTAACCGTAACATTTTAAGAACCTTATTGATTATGAGGAATAGACAGAGCATCTAGAAACAAAGAAATGCATTCTCTAACACATACAAAGGATCTCATTAAATAGATGCCACGTTGTTGTAATGTGCTGTATTGGAACCTCAACATGCATAAAACTTGAGTAGTTTTTTTTTCCTCCCCCCTCTTCCTTGACCGCATCACAATAATTGTGATAAATTCTAAATAGATGAACAAAAAAATGGATTAAGCAGAATATAATTTGGAGTACCTTGATTATGGATATCAGCATACTGTTTATAAAAAGAAGTGTGAAATAGACAGCCCCCCATTAACATAACATCAAAATGCTACAACTTTGTTAAGAATGTCATGAACTACAAAGATATATAAAACAAAAGCAAAGTAGATACAGGTGTGAAAAATGTAAGTCACGCACACAAGTGGTCGAGGGTGTGGGTGCAGGTCTTTTTCCTTCAAAAGAATCTGCTATACTTCTTTATATATGTATACCACACAATCAGCTGTAGCAATTGAAAAGCTCATCTCTCCGCCTGAGAAAGACAAACCAACAGGAGGAAGGCAACGGAGACATATTATCAGTCAGAAAAGCTGGAAATACTTCCGCAAATGCTCATTCTGCATAATGGCATCTTGTTGCCAATATGCATTTGTGCAGAGCTGATGTATCTAGGCAACATTTTAGTTTTTCAAATTGCCCTGTATACTTGCTGGCTTTCTTTGTACAAGCTCATTTCATACTGGATTATATTCCTGGCATCCTAGGATACTATTACCTTATTACCTCAGAAGTTTTTGTTTTAAAAATCACTCAGAATATGAGCATCACTAGCAGTGCCAGCATTATTGCCATTCCCTAGTTGCACTTGAGACAGTGATGGAGAGTTGTCTTCTTGAACTGCTGCAGTCCATGTGGTGAAGGTGCTCCCACAGTGCCGTTAGGTCGGGAGTTCCAGGATTTTGACCCAGCGACGATAAAGGAATGGCGATATAGATTGGTGTGACTTGGAGGGAAATTGGAGGCGATAGTGTTCCCAAGCACCTGCTGCCCTTGTCCTGGGTGGTAGGCATTGTGGGTTTGGGAGGTGCTGTCAAAGAAGCCTTGGCGAGTTGCTGCAGTGCATCCTGTAGAAGGTACACACTGCAGGCACAGTACTCCGGTGGTGGAGGGAGTGGATCTTTAAGAAGGTCAATGGGCTTCCAATCACGTGGTCCTGTGTGGTGTCGATTTTCTTGTATTGTATTGTATTGTTGCAGCTGCACCCATCCTAACAGGTGGAGAATATTCCATCACACTTCGGACTTGTGCCTTGTAGGTGGTGGAGACCCTTTAGGGAATCAAGAGGTGAGCCACTGACCTGCTCTAGTAGCCACAGCATTTATGTGGCTGGTCCAGTTGAGTTTCTGGGCAATGGTGGCCCCAGGACGTTGATGGTGGGGGATTCAGCGATGGTAATGCCATTGAATGTCAAGGGGAGATGGTTAGACTCTCTCTTTTGTTGGAGATGGTCATTGCCTTGCACTTGTGTGGCACGAATGTTACTTGCCAATTATCAGCCCAGGCCTGGATGCTGTCCAGGTTTTGTTGCATGCAGGCATGGGCTGCTTCATTATCAGAGGAATTGTGATTGGAGCTGGACATTGCAATAATCAGTACACAGCCCCGCTACTGACCTTATGTTAGAGGGAAGGTCGTTGATGAAGCAGCTAAAGATAGTTAGGCCTAGGACCCTGCCCTGAGGAACTGCTGCAGTAATGTCCTGGGGCTGGGATGATTAGCCTCCAACAACCACAACCTTTGTGCCAGGTCTGACTCCAGCCACTGGAGAGTTTTCACCCCGGATTCCCATTGACTTCAGTTTTACTAGGGCTCCTTAGTGTCACACTCGGTTGAATGTTGCCTCGATGTCAAGGACAGTTACTCTCACTTCACCGCTGGAATTCAGCTCGTGTCCATGTTTGGACCAAGGCTGTAATGAATTCAGAAGCTGAGTGATCCTGGCAGAACCCAACTAAGCATCAGTGAGCAGGTTATTTATTGGTGAGTAAGTTCCGCTTGATAGCGCTGTTGATGACGCCTTCCATCACTTTGATAATGATTGAGAGTAGACTAATTGGCCAGGTTGGATTTGTCCTGCTTTTTGCAGACAGGACATACCTGGGCAACTTTCTGCATTGTCGGGTAGATGCCAATGTTGTAGTGTTGAACAGCTTGGCTAAAGGCATGGATAGTTCTGGAGCACAGGTCTTGTGCACTACAGCCGGGGTATTGTCAGGACCGTAGCCTTTGCCGTGTCCAATGCACTCAGCCATTTCTTGATCACGTGGAGTGAATCAAATTGGCTGAAGACTGGCATCTGTGATGGTGGGGACCTCAGGAGGAGGCCAAGAAGGATCATCCACTCAGCATGTCTGGTTGAAGATGGTTGCGAAGGCTTCAGCCTTATCTTTTGCACACATGCTGGGCTCCGCCATCATTAAGAGTGGGGATATTCATGGAGCTTCCCCCTCCTGTTAGTGCACAATTAAGCAACTGCCATTCATGACTGGATGTGGCAGGACTACAGAGCTTAGACCTGATCCGTTGGTTGTGGGATCACTAAGCTGTCTAATAGCATGCTACTTCCGTTGTGTAGCATGCAGTTAGAAGTCAAGTCATATTAAACATCATGTGAATACATCTTGTAGGTAAATTGGAAAGAACTTTTAAATACATTTCACTGTATTATCAGTAGTGAACTTTAAAAAGGACTATGTTTACATGGCCATCCAACCTCAGTAACAAGAATATATTTCAAGAACCCTGCCCCTCGCCTAAATAAAATCTTGTTCTTCCAGGTACCATTCCTAAATCAACACAAAGCTGAGGACATCAAGCAGTTAAAAATCCCTGTGGAAAGGAATATTTATGTTGCTATAGGGACAGTCAGAAAATCTTGAGATGCTATTTTGGCCTATATGAATCTCTTCAATGAGACAGATGGTATTTCTTTTTTCTTTCCCTCAACTGAAACTGGAATACTAATTACAGCAAAAACCAAACCACAGAGAACTTTCATATAATGGGATGACTGAGACTAGTACTAACTGATGGTGACATCAGCTCATGGATGATGACTTAACAGTATCCACCAAAAACAAAGAATACATTTGTCAGAGCATGGATTAAATAGCAGTATTGATGAGCTTTTAAATAAGGGTCATATACAGCAACCAGCAGAATGTTGTGCACTGGACAAAACATGATGTACCACAAATTAAATATATAATATCTTCTATTTGGGCAACAAATGCTTTTATGTCTGAAAAAACACCAAGAAACTCCTAGGGTCCTTATCACAGCAGTCTCATGCCACCACATAGCTTTCCTTAATAAAAAGTGGTCCGTTCTCATACTGGAGATTTTGTTTGGATATGTATCACAACTTTTTCCACTGTCAGCTACACATGCCAAACATTTTACAACAAACCTTTGAGATCTTATCCATTTTAGCTGAGGTGATTCAATTATCATTCTGTTATAGCCTTTTGGTCAGATTACATCAATGCAAGCATTATTAGATCCAAAATACATTTCGTAACCCTTACTGAGGCCACATATCACTGAAGCAGAGGTGTGCACAATTCGAAACAAACATAAATCCAATCTGTCCCAAATGAGCAAAACATTAAAATCAACCTATTTTCAGGATATAACAACAAGTCCGACAGATAGAGCAAAGCAAATGTTTAGTTCAACTATGGCAGAAGCAGCAAGGAATAAATCAGTAGCATTGGCAGTAATGTACTGAAAGCAAAATCTGCAGTAGAAATAAGCATTTAAAAATCAAAATTAACAGTAAACACTTGACAGAATGAAATTTTATTTTCCTATGGTATTACCATGGGTGAGGATGAAATCATTTTTAAAATTAAACATAAAACAGAACCAAAACCTAAAAGCAAAAGCAAAGAAGAATTTTTAAAAAGGAAGTGCTACACTGTCTGAAGTGCCATCCTTCAGATGAGACATTAAGTCAAGGTTGGTTCATGTTCAGTTGGACATTCAAGATTCCAATGGGTCAAAGATTAGGTTGCTCTCCTGTTGGCTGTGCTAATATTCCTCTGGCAACCACTACAACCTATTAACTGATCATCTCTGTCATTTGCGGGACATTGATGGTGCAAAACGGTTGCCACATTTTGCAGTGAGTGCACTTCAAAAGTAATTAATTGTGCAAAGAGCTTTGAGTTGTTTCCAATGTGATGAGGTGCTATATAAATATAAACAATATTAAAATTTAGAATGCAAATTCAGTCAGAATACCAACAAATGCAGTATCCACACTCGATCATGGTAAAATCAGAGTACACAAATGCAACATCTCACGCAAATGGGCCATTTGTCAATCGTGAGCCAAGACAGTAAACAGGATACCAAGCATCAATGCCAAGCCGGACTGTATCCTCATTTAGCATCCACTTGGTCACTTTCCAGTAGGAGTTTACAGGTTAATCATCAAGTGAATTTTGCCTGGCTTATCCATCCCTAACTAATTTTTGAGCCTCTGGAATCACACTGTTTGAAATTAGTTTTATTCAGAAAAGATTGAACCTGGGATCTTCCTGGTCTGTATGGATCAGTGCCACAGTATACAATGTATTCCCCAAGTATTCCTACCATGTCTCTCCATTATCCTTATTACAAAAAATTATCCTCGCAAAAAAGTAGATAAAATGAGCTAACAAGTTTGGTTTCCCTAAATAAAGAAATATAATAAGGTTAGTTTAAAAAAACATGAATTAAACTATTTGCTTGGGATCTCCTACAAAGGTGCATGATTCAACATTGGTCCCGAGACAATAGTTTGATGGAAAGACTCCTACACTGCAAACCGCTGTACTGCAAAATCAAAAAGTGTACTGGAACAGATTTTCAAATCCATGAACAGACTTGGTGGGAGACAGGTACGTTAGGATTTGAGTCAGCCCAATTGGACAAGAGCTGACTCCACAGGAACTTCCAGGATTGGTTTAATTTCATTAATTTCAACAAATTTTCTGGGTCAAGAACCAGAGGACACAGATTAAGGTGATTGGCAAAAGAACCAAAGGCGACATGAAGAAAAACTTTTTTAATGCAGCGAGTTGTTATAATCGGGAATGCGCTGCCTGGAAGGGCGGTGGGAGCAGATTCAATCGTGGCTTTCAAAAAGGAATTGGCAAAATACTCGAAGGGAAAAAATCTGCGGGGCTACGGGGAAAGTGCGGGTGAATGGGATTAACTGGATTGGTCTTTCAAAGAGCCGGCACAGGCGCGCTGGGCCGAATGGCCTCCTTCTGTGCTGTAACCATTCTATGATTCTAACTCTGGCCCATATAGAAGATTGTAAACAATTTTACAACACCAAGTTATAGTCCAGCAATTTTATTTTAAATTCACAAGCTTTCGGAGATTTTCTCCGAAAGCTTGTGAATTTAAAATAAAATTGCTGGACTATAACTTGGTGTTGTAAAATTGTTTACAATTGTCAACCCCAGTCCATCACCGGCATCTCCACACCATATAGAAGAGTTCGTTTTGGGGGGAAAATGTAGCATGGGAAATATTGGGTTCCGTGTCAGTGACCATACTTACAAGCATATCCCAATAACCCAGAATGTTTTTATCTGCCTGTTATATAGGTAAATGCAGCAAGACCCAAGGATTGAATAGATGACCCATGCTACGTATTCTGGCTAACATGAGTATATCAAGTGCCACTACATGATCATCTTGCCTTTGGCAGACAGATAAATATACTTTCCATCCAACTGAGATTCAGGCTATAAACAACAGATACATTTATTTAACATTAAAAAGGTAAATTAATTGCACTCAGCACAAATGGCACCTTAACAATAATTTCAACCTTCACTCTTCTCAAATTGTCAAAACAACAAACATGCTTCTCCTGCACTAACTCTCACTGTAAAATTGATCCTTGAAACACAGTAGCTCACTTTGTACATGGCTACCACTGAGGCACTTAGTTAGTTCAGTCTCTCTGCTGGTCTCTGACAGACTGCTGAGTTGAACTCATGCAACCTACTATACTGTACAATCCACAAACAGATGTTCCTGGCCATACAGCTGTCCACGAAAGAGAAGCCGCGTTTCACCTTTGTGTGTGCTTCTGCTGTTTCTCACTTGTTGAAGTTGTACAAGACATTAGTAAGGCCACACTTGGAATACTGTGTACAGTTCTGGTCACCCTATTATAGAAAGGATATTATTAAACTAGAAAGAGTGCAGAAAAGATTTACTAGAATGCTACCGGGACTTGATGGTTTGACTTATAGGGAGAGGTTGGATAGACTGAGACTTTTTTCCCTGGAGAGGAGGAGGTTTAGGGGTGATCTTATAGAAGTCTATAAAATAATGAGGGGCATAGATAAGGTAGATAGTCAAAATCTTTTCCCAAAGGTAGGGAGTCTATAACGAGGGGGCATAGATTTAAGGTGAGAGGGGAGAGATACAAAAGGGTCCAGAGGGGCAATTTGTTCACTCAAAGGGTGGTGAGTGTCTGGAACGAGCTGCCAGAGGCAGTAGTAGAGGCGGGTACAATTTTGTCTTTTAAAAAGCATTTGGACAGTTACATGGGTAAGATGGGTATAGAGGGATATGGGCCAAGTGCAGGCAATTGGGACTAGCTTAGTGGTATAAACTGGGCGACATGGACATGTTGGGCCGAAGGGCCTGTTTCCATGTTGTAAACTTCTATGATTCTATGATTCTAACACTTCAAATTCAAACCATCATTTAAAATGCAAACCATACTTAATGCATTAAGGTAAAAACAAAGTTAATTTGACTCAAATATGTTAACTGTTCCCAGGATATAATTTTTCCTCAGAGGAAATTCAGATACTAAATTAGGTAAAATTAGAAAATGGAATTAAAAATAGAAATGTACAATAAATCATCATTAGTTTCTGATTTTGTCAAGTCACATGGGGAAATGGGGGGGGAGAAAGAGTTGACCTGAGTTAATGACGTGCATTTCTTGGTGGTTTGATACACAGTGGCATTGGTTTAAACCTGACGGCAGGTTGCATCTCTGCCTTCAGTTAAAAGGCAGAGTGTCTACTGTTTTATGCTATCAGTAAGCAAGGACAAAAAGGGGGCAAGGGAGCAAGTAAGTTTGGGTTAACCTTCCGTGGCGTGTCTTCATACAGCTGATTCTTTGCCTTACATTCTGAAGTCCTGTTTTGTTCCCATTTCTGTCAGTGAACCCATCATGTTTGGTACCACTAATTATATTACAAATGATGGAACTTTCTGCTGATTTTGATATGTATACTTTTGCCTTCTGTAGACTTGGTTTCCAATATAATACTTGTCAGCTTCCAATCCTCTACCCGAGTCGTCCAGACTTCAGCTGCCTGCATCCTGTCCTGCTCAGTCCTCACTGTCCCCAATGCATTGAGTTTAAAATCTCTTCTTGGCTTTGGCACTATACTTCCTGTAGTCTTCTCCAGACTTGGTAACATCCCAACTCTGGCCTTCTCTGCATCTTTCCCGCCCTTCTACCCATCTTTGGTGGCAAAGCATTTAGCAGCCTTGAACCTATTCTCTGGAATTCCCTCTCCAAAATCCCACTGCATCTCCACTTTTGTTTCTGCCTTTAAAGACCTCATCAAAGTCCATTATTTTTACCAAGCTCTCTTTACACTCCTACCATTGCTCGGCATCTGTTCCTATTCTCCCAGTCTATCAAGTGCCTTGGGACATTTTTCTACTTTAAATGTACTATATATGTAAGTGTAACTTGTTGATTTCCTTTGCAGCTGGCCCTACCTGATAAGAGTTTTTTGATGTGGTAACGGAGAGGTTACATGAGGGCAATGCAGTTAATGTGGTGTATATGGACTTTCAAAAGGCGTTTGATAAAGTTTGATTGCGGCCCATGGGAAAGAGGGGGCAGTAGCAACATGGAAACAGAATTGGCTAAGCGACAGGAAACGGAGAGTAGTGGTGAATGGTTGTTTTAAGACTGCAGTGAGGTGTACAGTGGTTTTCCCCAGGGGTCGGTGCTGGGACCACTGCTTTTTTTTAATGTATATATTGACTTGGACCTGGGTGCACAGGGCACAATTTCAAAATTTGCAGATGACACTAAACTTGGAAGGGTAGTAAACAGTGAGGAGGATAGTGATAGACTTCAAGAGGATTTGGGCGGACACGTGGCAGATGAAATTTAACGCAGAAAAATACAAAGTGATACATTTCGGAAGAAAGAACGAGGAGAGGCAATCTAAACTAGAGGGCACAACTCTAAAAGGGTACAGGAACAGAGAGATCTGGGGGTTTGTGTGCACAAATCATTGAAGGTGGCAGGGCAGGTTGAGAAAGCAGCTAAAAAAGCATACGGGGTCCTGGGCTTTATAAATAGAGGCATAGAGTACAAAAGTATGGACGTTATGATGAACCTTTATAAAACACTGGTTCGACCACAACTGGAGTATTGTGTCCAGTTCTGGGCACCGCACTTCAGGAAAGATGTGAAGGCCTTAGAAAGGGTGCAGAAGAGATTTACTAGAATGATTCCAGGGATGAGGGACTTTAGTTACGTGGCTAGACTGGAGAAGCTGGGGTTGTTCTCCTTGGAACAGAGACGGTTGCAAGGAGATTTGATAGAGGTATTCAATATCATAAAGGGTCGAGATAGAATAGATAGAGAGAAAGTGTTCCCATTGGTGGAAGAGTCAAGAACCAGAGGACAGAGATTTAAGGTGATTGGCAAAAGAACCAAAGGTGACATGAGGAAAAACTTTTTTACACAGCAAGTGGTTAGGATCTGGAATGCGCTGCCAGAGGGGGTGGTGGAGGGAGATTCAATCATGGCCTTCAAAAGGGAACTGGATAAGTACTTGAAAGGAAAAAATTTGCAGAGCTGCGGGGATAGGGTGGGGAATTGGGACTAGCTGGATTGCTCATGCGAAGAGCCGGTGCGGACTTGATGGGCCGAATGGCCTCCTTCTGTACTGTAACCTTTCTATGACTCTAAACATGCCACCAATTGGCAATATATACAAGGTCTACGACTGCTTAGGGAACCCCTGCTCCGCTACTCACTTCCCAGTTCCGAAAGATTCGAGTTGACACCAATTGGTTACGGTGGCAAGTACTTTATTACAAAGAACAGTTTAATACTCAGTATTTAAGCAGCAGTTTACAGAATGGAAACTGGAGATATACTGTACCCACTTCTACGCTGGGTAGAGCTCGTGCCTTGGCCTCTTGCGGTCCTCATGGCCTCCACCCCCTTGGGTCCTGCGGATCCTGCCTTCTCCAAACCTCTTTCCTTCTTCCGACTACACGGGCATTGGGCTCCTGCCAGCACGTCCGCCTTGACAAAGCTAGCCTGCCTTCTTCTGGGGGATCCTCTACGCTGAACCTTTGTTTGAGCTGTATCTTTATACACTGTTAGCTGAAGATCATGTGATACGCTGACTTAACCTCATCAGCTTGATGAAAGATCCCAGCTGACGGCGCCAACCTGACATTATCACCTTGTTGAGACAATGGCAAGACACTTAACCTCATCAATTTTGATGACCTCATCTCTTTTGGAGAATGCAGCCCACCCCTTCTTCGACATCTCGAACAAAGAGTGAACTGTGGGGTTTAAATACACATACCCCAAGCTAACCACCTTAATATACTGAGTAAATATGGCTGATGCAGACGCATGATTTGTACAATATGTGTAGTTACATAGTAAATGTATTTCATGATAACATTCCCCCATAAAACAATTCTTTGACACTTGCTACACTTTTAGCACACACCAGCATAGTCTGACACATCACAAAAGGTACATATATCAATTTGGCAACAGGAGGAAAACGAACTCTCAGCTTCTGAAAGTAACGTTAAATGGCACTGTCTTGGTTTCAAGAGGAACAACCCACAGCCATCCATCACTTTCCTTACAATATTGTCACACAAAAGCAACTTGATGCTTCGCAATTCAATGCCATATTTCAATATCATCAACTATTTGGAAAATATTTTGTTGTGTCCATTTGAGGAAAAAAAGTTGCAGGAAAGGATGCCCCAGAGCATGGTACATTGGCGAGACCATGCAGACGCTGCGACAACGGATGAACGGACACCGCGCAACAATCGCCAAACAGGAGGGTTCTCTCCCTGTCGGGGAACACTTCAGCAGTCATGGACATTCAGCCACCGACCTTCGGGTAAGCGTACTCCAAGGCGGCCTTCGAGACACACGACAACGCAAAATCGTCGAGCAGAAATTAATAGCCAAGTTCCGCACCCATGAGGACGGCCTCAACCGGGATCTTGGGTTCATGTCACACTACACGTAACCCCACCAGCGAACAAATGTTATCTGTTTTTAATATAACGGGTCATTGACTGTCTTCCTTATCTCTCTCTCTTTTTTGGGGGGTTGTATATTCAGTGGCCTTTTAGATGACACCTCTCTGTCTGCTCACTGTGATTGCCTTGGCAACGGGCAGTAATCACCAGGCTTTGTTCTGTGATCTTAAAATGCAAAGGATTCGAAATTGTCTTTTCCACACTGCCTGAGGAAGGGGAAAGCCCCCGAAAGCTTGTGGGATTAAAAATAAAATCGTTGGACCATAACTTGGTGTTGTAAAATTGTTTACAATTGGTACTTAATAAGTCATTATCTGCACAGATCTGCAAACTGTAGCTCACTCCAGTTCCAATGGAAATCCAAAAACATACAACGACCTTCACTCCCATTATCTGTGCAGTCACTGACCAGTACAGTGCACATAAAACTATAAACCAGCACACTTAACTAGGCACTCAGAAGCGTCAGATGACCCCGCAAAATCCAAAACTCGAAACCTTATTTGCAATGTAGAAAATTGCCCAGGTAAGTGATGGCCACAAAAAGCAAGACATTCCAACCCAGCCAATCACTGCCTTATCGGCCTACTCTCAATCATCAGGAAAGTGATGGGAGGAGTCATTAACACTGATAACATGCAGCACTTACTCATCAATGACCAGCCCACTAATGCTCAGTTTGGGTTCCACCAGGACCACTCAACTCCAAACTGCATAACAGCAGTCAAGCTCAATTCCAAAGGTGACGTGAGGTGATAATGACTAACTTTGTCATCAAGGTAGCATTCAACCGGGTGTGACTCCAAGGAGCCCGAGGAAAACAGGTAAATGGAGATCAGGGAGAAAACTCTCCAGCAGCTGGCGTTATAGCTGGCAAAGAAAGATGGTTCTGGTTGTTGGAGGCCAATCATCTCAGCACAGGACAGTGCTGCAGGAGTTCCTCAAGTCAGTGTCAAAGGCCCAACTGTCTTCAGCTGCTTCACAAATTACCTTTCCTCCATCATAAGGTCTGAACTGTTCAATGATGACTGCACAATGTGCAGCTCCATTCACAATTCCTCAGATAAAGCATTGACTCCCCGAAGTCTCTGCACCACCTTCAAGGTATACGGTAGCATAGTGGTTATGTTACTGGACTAGTAATCCAGAGGCCTGGACTAAAAATCCAGAGTCATGAGTTCAAATCCTGCCACAGCAGCTGGTGAATTTAAATTCAATTAAATTAAATTAAAATCTGGAATTAAAATACTAGCATCAGTAATGGTGACCATAAAACTACCGGATTGTCGTAAAAACCCATCCGGTTCACTAATGTCCTTTAGGGAAGGAAACCTGCCGTCCTTACCCAGTCTGGCCAAAATGTGACTCCAAACCCACAGCAATGTGGTTGATTCTTAATTGCCCTCTGAAATAGCCTAGCAAGCCACTCAGTTGTAAAATCTCGCTACGAAAAGTCAGAATAAGAATAAAACCGGACAGACCACCCGGCATCGGACCCACGAGGCACCGGACACGACAGCGGCAAACCAAGCCCAGTCGACTCTGCAAGGTCCTCCTTACTAACATCTGGGGACTTGTGCCAAAATTGGGAGAGCTGTCCCACAGACTAGTCAAGCAACAGCCTAACAGAGCCACACTCACAGAATCATACCTTTCAGCCAACATCCCAGACTCCTCAATCACCATCTCCTGTCCCACCAGCAGGACAGACCCACCAGAGGTGGCGGTACAGTGATATACAGTCAGGAGGGAGTGGCCCTGGGAGTCCTCAACATTGACTCTGGACCCCATGAAATCTCATGGCATCAGGTCAAACATGGGCAAGGAAACCTCCTGCTGATTACCACCTACCGTCCTCCCTCAGCTGATGAATCAGTCCTCCTCCATGTTGAACACCACTTGGAGGAAGCACTGAGGGTAGCAAGGGTGATGGACATTGAAGTCCCCCACCCAAAACGTACTCTGGGTGGGGGATTTCAATGTCCATCACCAAGAGTGGCTCGGTAGCACCATTACTGACCGAGCTGGCCGAGTCCTGAAGGATATAGCTGCCAGATTGGGCCTGCGACAGGTGGTGAGCGAACCAATACGAGGGAAAAACTTACTTGACCTCGTCCCCACCAAACTACCTTTCGCAAATGCATCTGTCCACGACAGCATTGGTAGAAGTGACCACCGCACAGTCCTCGTGGAGACGAAGTCCTGTCTTCGCACTGAGGACACCATCCAACGTGTTGTGTGGCACTACCAACGTGCTAAATGGGATAGATTCAGAACAGATCTAGCAGCTCAAAACTGGGCCTCCATGAGGCACTGTGGGCCATCAGAATTGTATTCCAGCACAATCTGTAACCTCATGGCCCGGCATATTCCTCACTCTACCATCACCAACAAACCAGGAGTTCAACCCTGGTTCAATGAGGAGTGTAGAAGAGCATGCCAGGAGCAGCACCAGGCGTACCTAAAAATGAGGTGCCAACCTGGTGAAGCTACAACTCAGGACTACATGCATGCTAAACAGCGGAAGCAACATGCTATAGACAGAGCTAAGCGATGCCACAACCAACGGATCAGATCAAAGCTCTGCAGTCCTGCCACATCCAGTCGTGAATGGTGGTGGACAATTAAACAACTAACGGGAGGAGGAGGCTCTGCAAACATCCCCATCCTCAATGATGGCGGAGTCCAGCACGTGAGTGCAAAAGACAAGGCTGAAGCGTTTGCAACCATCTTCAGCCAGAAGTGCCAAGTGGATGATCCATCTCGGCCTCCTCCCGATATCCCCACCATCACGGAAGCCAGTCTTCAGCCAATTCGATTCACTCCACGTGATATCAAGAAATGGCTGAGTGCACTGGATACAGCAAAGGCTATGGGGCCCGACAACATCCCAGCTGTAATGCTGAAGACTTGTGCTCCAGAACTAGCTGCGCCTCTAGCCAAGCTGTTCCAGTACAGCTACAACACTGGCATCTACCCGACAATGTGGAAAATTGTCCACAAAAAGCAGGACAAATCCAATCCAGCCAATTACCGCCCCATCAGTCTACTCTCAGTCATCAGCAAAGTGATGGAAGGTGTCGTCGACAGTGCTATCAAGCGGCATTTACTCACCCATAACCTGCTCACCGATGCTCAGTTTGGGTTCCGCCAGGACCACTCGGCTCCACACCTCATTACAGCCTTGGTCCAAACATGGACAAAAGAGCTGAATTCCAGAGGTGAGGTGAGAGTGACTGCCCTTGACATCAAGGCAGCATTTGACCGAGTGTGGCACCAAGGAGCCCCAGTAAAATTGAAGTCAATGGGAATCAGGGGGAAAACTCTCCAGTGGCTGGAGTCATACCTAGCACAAAGGAAGATGGTAGTGGTTGTTGGAGGCCAATCATCTCAGCCCCAGGGCATTGCTGCAGGAGTTCCTCAGGGCAGTGTCCTAGGCCCAACCATCTGCAGCTGCTTCATCAATGACCTTCCCTCCATCATAAGGTCAGAAATGGGGATGTTCGCTGATGATTGCATTCGCAACCCCTCAAATAATGAAGCAGTCCGAGTCCGCATGCAGCAAGACCTGGACAACATCCAGGCTTGGGCTCATAAGTGCCAAGTAACATTCGCGCCAGATAAGTGCCAGGCAATGACCATCTCCAACGAGAGAGAGTCTAACCACCTCCCCATGACATTCAACGGCATCACCATCGCCGAATCCCCCACCATCAACATCCTGGGGGTCACCATTGACCAGAAACATAACTGGACCAGCCATATAAATACTGTGGCTACAAGAGCAGGTCAGAGGCTGGGTATTCTGCGGCGAGTGACTCACCTCCTGACTCCCCAAAGCCTTTCCACCATCGACAAAGCACAAGTCAGGAGTGTGATGGAATACTCTCCACTTGCTTGGATGAGTGCAGCTCCAACAACACTCAAGAAGCTCGACACCATCCAAGATAAAGCAGCCCGCTTGATTGGCACCCCATCCACCACCCTAAACATTCACTCCCTTCACCACCGGCGCACTGTGGCTGCAGTGTGTACCATCCACAGAATGCACTGCAGCAACTCGCCAAGGCTTCTTCGACAGCACCTCCCAAACCCGCGACCTCTACCACCTAGAAGGACAAGAGCAGCAGGCACATGGGAACAACACCACCTGCACGTTCCCCTCCAAGTCACACACCATCCCGACTTGGAAATATATCGCCGTTCCTTCATCGTCGCTGGGTCAAAATTCTGGAACTCCCTTCCTAACAGCACAGTGGGAGAACCGTCACCACACGGACTGCAGCGGTTCAAGGCGGCGGCTCACCACCACCTTCTCAAGGGCAATTAGGAATGGGTAATAAATGCCGGCCTCGCCAGCAACGCCCACATCCCATGAACGAATAAAAAAAAGGCACAAGTCAGGAATGCAATGGAATACTCTCCACTTGCCTGGATAGGTGCAGCTGCAACAACATTCAAGAAGCTTGACACCATCCAAAACAAAGCAGTCTGCTTGAGTGACTCCTCATACACGAGCCTAAACACCAACTCCCTCTACCACTGGCGTACCATGGCTGCAGTGTATACTAACTACAGGGTGCATTGCAGCAACTTGCCAAGGCTTCTTCGGCAGGACCTCACATACAGCAACTTCCACTACCTACAAGGACAAGGGCAGCAGGTGCATGGGAACACCATCACCTCCAAGTCACACAACATCCTGATTTGGACATATATTGCTGTTCTTTCACTACTGGGTCAAAATCCAAGAACTCCCAACCGAACAGCATTGTGGGACAATCTTCAGTTCAATAAGGCACCTTCTCAAGGCAACTACGGCTGGTCAATAAATTCCAGCCTTGCCAGCGATGCCCACAGTCTGAGAGTTTTTTTTTAATTAACTTGTCTTGTTTCTCTCAGTCTGCACTTACACAACTGTAGTGTCAGTGCAAATCACTTTCTCTTCACACCAACAGTAAAGCTGTCATATCAATCCAGAATTAGGACTGACCAATGCAGAGCGCGAATCTCCGAAGGTGAGAATCTCATTCCGTTTCACTCTGAACTCAGGTCAGGGCCCTGACTCCAGATTTACACTACATCTTCTTGGTATTGGTGCAAAGAGAAACTGCTTCACAACAACAATACTGCATTTGTATTGTCAATACAACCTGGACTGACATCCACATCTAAGTGGAACAATATTCTCTGGCTGCAGTTAATCTTGGTTTTAATCGCATATTACACAAATGAATTGATAAATTTTGGTATTAGTGTACCTCTAGTTATCCCACACCTTGTATAAACCTTATCTTCAGAATAGTGACATTTTGTAAGTCAAGTGGTAGAGATCAAAATATACTGATTGAGCTATTCAAACCTAATTGGTTTTCAGCTCATTGATGTACACACATCAAGTCTTCTTGTCCGTGATGCAAAGATTGGCCGACATCTGAAAATGACCTAAAAGGTAACAACCAATAACATGTTTGCATTGAAAATCAATATGGATATCTGACTGCAACTCATTTATAAACTGTACTTAGCTATGCAGGAAACATCTATTGCAATGAAAAATCAAAAGGGTGGGTTCCCTCCAAAACCATCGGAGAGCCACATAATCTTCGACATACAACGTAATACATGCTGGTAGCAGATCATTTTTGTTTACATCAAGAATTATACTATTAACAATGTGATATTCACTATCAGTTCACTCAAAAGTGGATCCAGCCCTGTGTAAATACAATAGCACTCGAAAAGGCCAATTAGAAAGAGGAAATTCATTCTAACAAGGAAGTATGCCTTCTTACAAATTATAAGGTTCTTACAGCTATTTTTCCAACAAACTTAGATTGTTTTGCTGAAAACTGAAATATTCAATGGCTCTCCCAATGTTTCAGCAAGTAAGTGCACTGCCCAGTGTAGAACTGAGCCATACACACCAGGAAAGCCCAAGGTTGGTCCCGGCAGGCAGAGGTGATTCCAAATGGCCTCTGAATCCCTGGACAAAGGAAAGTCAGCCAGGGTTCGAATGCCAGACTGCTATCCAATGACTCCTGTAGAAAAGTGTGCACATGCAGACATTTGTAAAAGAAAATGGGTCTGAAATTGATCAATATAAAAAAAACCTTCAGGATTAAAGCTAAAAATAAAGATGCACGATGCCCCAACTGCTAATGCTTTGGCTAAATTTTCACCCATCTGTTCCAGATCCAATTCGCTACATCTCCATACATCTGTCCCAGCCTTTGTGGACTCTCTTGGTACTTATTCTCATTACCATCTTTTTATGTACACTGTTATACAAATAACAATGAACACCAAGTGATTAACGAAATTTTGAACAGCAAATGAAAACAAAACTGAGAATAATCAGGCAAAGAAAATATACAGAGGAAATATACAATTAAAGCATGGAGCGGGGCTTTTTTTAATGTGCCATATATAGCGTTCGCATTCATATGAAGAGTATGTGTAATTATTTGGGGAACAAACAATGCAAGGTATTTGCATCAGTCCTGGTAAGTGTGTGTCTGGGTAGTTATGAGCATTTGTGGTTTGAACAAGTACATTTCTGGTGTGGGAGGTACAGCTTAGTATATGGGTGATCAGAAGAGTGGTGCGTGTTTGTTTGAATTTTGTGCAGTGTAAGGTCATGATCAATGGTGAAATTGTGCACACAAGAAGGCACATTGAACCATGTGCACAGATGAGTATTTGTGCAAGGGTTAATGAAAGACAGATCACGTGAGTACAGATAAAATGAATAAATTACTTGTGGGTGACATGTGATTTTTAAATTTTTCCAGATTGCTAGGTTAGCAGCAGGGTGCTGAACTTAAGGTTCATAAAACGTGCAGTGTTGCACTTAGTGCTGGTTGTGTCAAAACTTTTTCAAAGCCAGTACACACGGTATAATGCAAATTGCAGAAAAGACACTGAGAAAGATTATTCCTATTTACTCTTGCAGTTCAATATAATTCTGTACATCATTAGCAATCAACTTGCTACATTTTTATTGCAAATCAAATTGCATTAACTGCAACTGCTTCTAGAATTTTGATAAAGTTAAAACTTCCATCCCCACTTTTTTTTTTAAAAATACATTTTTGGGATATGCGCGTCACTGGCAAGGCCAGCATTTATTGCCCATCTCTAGTTCCACTGAGAAGGTGATGGTGAGCCATCTTCTTGAACCACGACAATCCGTGTGATGAAGGTGCTCTGACAATGTTGTTAGGTAGGGAGCTCCTGGATTTTGACCCTGTGACAATGAAGGATTGGTGTCTAACTCAGGATGGCATGTGACTTGGAGGTGAACTTGGAGGTGATGGTGTTCCTGTGCACTGCTGTCTTTGTTCTTCTAGGTGGTGGTGGTGGTTGCGGGTTGAAGAGATGCTGCCGAAGAAGCGGTGGCGACTTTCTGCAGTGCCTCCTGTGAATAGTACACACTGCAGCCACGGTACCTCAGTGGTGGAGGCAGTGAATATTTAAGCTAGTGGATGGGGCCCCGATCATGCAAACTGCTTTGTCCTGGATAGTGTCAAGCTTCTTGAGTGTTACTGAAGCTGCACCCATCCAGGCAAGTGGAGAGTATTCCATTGCACTCTTGACTTGTGCCTTATAGATGTTGTGGAGGCTTTGGGGAGTCAGGAGGCGAGCCATTCACCTTAGAATACCCAGCCTCTGACCTGCTCTAGTAGCCAAAGCATTTATGTGGCTGGTCTTGTTGAGTTCCTGGTAAATGGTGACCCCCAGAATGTTGATGGCAGGGGATTCGATAACGATAATGCCACTGAATGTCATGGGGAGGTGTTTAGGCTCTCTTGTTGGAGATTGTCATTGTCCAGCCCTTGTGTGGCATGAATGATATTTGCCACTTATCAGCCCAAGCCTGGATGATGACCAGATTTTGCTGAAGTGGGGAATGGGCTGCTTCATTATCTGAGGAATTGCAAATGGAGCTGAACACTGTGCAATGTTCAGTGGACAGTCCTACTTCTGTCCTTATGATGGAGGGAAGGTCATTGATGAAACACCTGAAGATAATTGGGCCTAGGACCCTGCACTGAGGAACTCCTGCAGCGATGTCCTGGCAGTGAGATGATTGGCCTCCAACAACCATAACCATCTTCCTTTGTGCCAGGTATAGGTACAGCCACGGGACAGTTTTCCCCCTTGATCCATTATTGACTTCAGTTTTACTATGGCTCCTTGGTGCCACACTTGGTTGAATGCTGCCTTGATGTCAAGGGCAGTCACCCTCACCTCACTTCTGGAATTCAGCTCGAGTCCATGTTTAGACCAAGACTGTAATGAGGTCTGGAGCAGAATTTTGCATCAGTGAGCAGATTATTGGTAATGCCACTTACTGTTGATGACTCCTTCCATCACTTTGCTAATGATTGAGAATAGGCTTCTTACATGGTAATTGGCCGGGTAGGATTTGTCCTGCCTTTTGTGGCCAGGACATACCTGGGCAATTTTGCGCACTGTCGTGTCGATGCCAGTATTGTAGTGTTGGGACAGCTTGGCTGGAGGCACGGCTAGTTCTGGAGCTCAGGTCTTCAGTATTACAGCTGGGATGTTGTCGGGACCCGAAGCCTTCGGTGTATCCAGTGCACTCAACCATTTCTTGATGTCACACGGAGTGAATCGAATTTGTTGAAGACTGGCATCTGTGATGGTGGGGACCTCGGGAGGAGACAGAGAAGGATTATCCACTTGGCACTTCTGGCTGAAGATGGTTGTGAATGCATCAGCTTTGTCTTTTGAACGTGATGGGCTCCGCCATCCTTGAGGATGGGGACGTTCATGGAGCCGCTTCCTCCCGTAAATTGCTCAATTATCCACCACTGCGACTGGATGTGGCAGGAGAGCAGAGCTTTAACCTGATGTGTTAGTTGTGGGATCACATAAATGTCTATAGCATACTGTTTAGCATGTAGTCCTGTATTGTAGCTTTATCAGATTGGCACCTCATTTTCATGTACACCTGGAGCTGCTTCCAGCATGCTTTTCTACTGAACTAAGGTTGGTCATCTGGCTTGATGGTGATGGAGGAGTGAGGAGTATACCAGGTCATTCCCTTCCCTAATGGACATTAGTGAACCAGTTGAATTTTTCACAACACTTTTACTAATATCAGTTCCTTATTCCAGATTTTATCATAGAATCATACAGCACAGGAGGCAGCCATTCGGTCCAACGTGTCTGTACCGGCTCTTTGACGAACTATCCCACTCCCCTACTCTTTCCCCATAGTCCTTTTCTCTGAATTTAACTGAATTCAAATTTTCAAACTGGTGCTGGTAGGATTTGAACTCATGTTATCTGGATTATTAGTCCCTGCCTCTGGATCACTAGTCCAGTAACATAAGCAGTGCACTACCATACCCTGTACCATATGGTAAAAAATACAACACAAACTAGTCTGGAGTGAAACTTAAGTAAAACCATGCTCATCCTTGGGGCTGGCAACAGAAAATAAACCCAACTTAACTCAATTAAGTTCTATGACGGCCATCCACATTTAATTTTTTTAAATTTGTTCATGGGATGTGGGTGTCGCCGGCGAGGCCGGCATTTATTGCCCATCCCTAATTGCCCTTGAGAAGGTGGTGGTGAGCCGCCTTCTTGAACCGCTACAGTCCGTGTGGTGACGGATCTCCCACTGTGCTGTTAGGGAGTTCCAGGATTTTGACCCAGCGACGATGAAGGAACGGTGATATATTTCCAAGTCAGGATGGTGTGTGACTTGGAGGGGAACGTGCAGGTGGTGTTGTTCCCATGTGCCTGCTGCTCTTGTCCTTCTAGGTGGTAGAGGTCGCGGGTTTGGGAGGTGCTGTCGAAGAAGCCTTGGCGAGTTGCTGCAGTGCATTCTGTGGATGGTACACACTGCAGCCACAGTGCGCCGGTGGTGAAGGGAGTGAATGTTTAGGGTGGTGGATGGGGTGCCAATCAAGCGGGCTGCTTTATCTTGGATGGTGTCGAGCTTCTTGAGTGTTGTTGGAGCTGCACTCATCCAGGCAAGTGGAGAGTATTCCATCACACTCCTGACTTGTGCTTTGTCGATGGTGGAAAGGCTTTGGGGAGTCACAAGGTGAGTCACTTGCCGCAGAATACCCAGCCTCTGACCTGCTCTTGTAGCCACAGTATTTATAAGACTGGTCCACTTAAGTTTCTGGTCAATGGTGACCCCCAGGATGTTGATGGTGGGGGATTCGGCGACGGTAATGCAGTTGAATGTCATGGGGAGGTGGTTAGACTCTCTCTTGTTGGAGATGGTCATTGCCTGGCACTTATCTGGCGCGAATGTTACTTGCCACTTACGAGCCCAAGTCTGGATGTTGTCCAGGTCTTGCTGCATGCGGGCTCGGACTGCTTCATTATTTGAGGGGTTGCGAATGCAATCATCAGCGAACATCCCCATTTCTGGCCTTATGATGGAGGGAAGGTCATTGATGAAGCAGCTGAAGATGGTTGGGCCGAGGACACTGCCCTGAGGAACTCCTGCAGCAATGCCCTGGGGCTGAGATGATTGGCCTCCAACAACCACTACCATCTTCCTTTGTGCTAGGTATGACTCCAGCCACTGGAGAGTTTTCCCCTGATTCCCATTGACTTCAATTTTACTAGGGCTCCTTGGTGCCACACTCGGTCAAATGCTGCCTTGATGTCAAGGGCAGTCACTCTCACCTCACCTCTGGAATTCAGCTCTTTTGTCCATGTTTGGACCAAGGCTGTAATGAGGTGTGGAGCCGAGTGGTCCTGGCGGAACCCAAACTGAGCATCGGTGAGCAGGTTATGGGCGAGTAAGTGCCGCTTGATAGCACTGTCGACGACACCTTCCATCACTTTGCTGATGATTGAGAGTAGACTGATGGGGCGGTAATTGGCCGGATTGGATTTGTTCTGCTTTTTGTGGATAGGACATACCTGGGCAATTTTCCACATTGTCGGGTGGATGCCAGTGTTGTAGCTGTACTGGAACAGCTTGGCTAGAGGCGCAGCTAGTTCTGGAGCACAAGACTTCAGCACTACAGCTGGGATGTTGTCGGGCCCCATAACCTTTGCTGTATCCAGTGCACTCAGCCGTTTCTTGATATCACGTGGAGTGAATCGAATTGGCTGAAGACTGGCTTCTGTGATGGTGGGGATATCGGGAGGAGGCCGAGATGGATCATCCACTCGGCACTTCTGGCTGAAGATGGTTGCAAACGCTTCAGCCTTGTCTTTTGCACTCACGTGCTGGACTCCGCCATCATTGAGGATGGGGATGTTTGCAGAGCCTCCTCCTCCCGTTAGTTGTTTAATTGTCCACCACCATTCACGACTGGATGTGGCAGGACTGCAGAGCTTTGATCTGATCCGTTGGTTGTGGCATCGCTTAGCTCTGTCGATAGCATGTTGCTTCCGCTGTTTAGCATGCATGTAGTCCTGAGTTGTAGCTTCACCAGGTTGGCACCTCATTTTTAGGTACCCCTGGTGCTGCTCCTGGCATGCTCTTCTACATTCCTCATTGAACCAGGGTTGATCCCCTGGCTTGTTGGTGATGGTCGAGTGAGGAATATGCCGGGCCATGAGGTTACAGATTGTGCTGGAACACAATTCTGCTGCTGCTGATGGCCCACAGTGCCTCATGGATGCCCAGTTTTGAGCTGCTCGATCTGTTCTGAATCTATCCCATTTAGCACAGTGGTAGTGCCACACAACACGTTGGATGGTGTCCTCAGTGCGCAGACAGGACTTCGTCTCCACGAGGACTGTGCGGTGGTCACTTCTACCAATGCTGTCATGGACAGATGCATTTGCGACAGGTAGATTGGTGAGGACGAGGTCAAGTAAGTTTTTCCCTCGTGTTGGTTCGCTCACCACCTGTCGCAGGCCCAGTCTGGCAGCTATGTCCTTCAGGACTCGGCCAGCTCGGTCAGTAATGGTGCTACCGAGCCACTCTTGGTGATGGACATTGAAGTCCCCCACCCAGAGTACATTTTGTGCCCTTGCTACCCTCAGTGCTTCCTCCAAGTGGTGCTCAACATGGAGGAGGACTGATTCATCAGCTGAGGGAGGACGGTCGGTGGTAATCAGCAGGAGGTTTCCTTGCCCATGTTTGACCTGATGCCATGAGATTTCATGGGGTCCAGAGTCAAACTTAAAATATCAAACTCGTTAGTCTGTGCAAGCAACATCAGTTCAAAACCTGAATTTTCAATAATCAATTTCTCCTACAATAGGATCAACTATGTGCTTGTGATCCGATACAAATTTGAATGATAAATCAATTCCCACTAACTAAATTTGTTTTCCAATATTGAGCAAAAAACACTTGGCAAATCCCTAGCAACCTACTCTTTCAAAGAACTGTGCAATACCCATTATACAGGAAACACTCCAATGCAAAGCATACATTCAGACACTTCAGCCCAAAGAAGGCTATTTGGCCCTTCGTAGTGCTAGCTCCACATCAGAGCACTCTACACTAATTCCATTCTCTGCTCCTTTCCCATACCCTTCCATACTGAGAAGAGACAGAGGAAATCTTTCTCAAATTGTTTGCTGATAATTTTGGCATAAAAAGATTGTAATAATACTTGCTCAACAGGCCAAGAACAGCAAACCCATACAAATGATAGCAGAAATAGGAGTGGTTCATTAGTTGCATTCCAACAGAAACTCACACTGCAGGAACCGGTTTATGTAACTTGAACCACCTCGAACAACTTGCGTGAGTAAAAGGTGAATGAAGCACAAACTGAATTTCTATTTTTTTTTAAAAAGACATCTTCATTTTAACCCAATAAAAGTTACACATTGCACGCTTGTACAATTTCTTCCATGAACTGGAACTGCATTAAGTGTATATTTGCAAGTCTCCCAGATGAATCATCCAGTTTATCTAATGAGTAGCGCAGTCCTCGTAACCAAGAGGATCTCAGGTTTGATTCCTGGACCGCAGTGAGTAAGTTTATCTACCACAGCATCAGTAGGAGCACAACAGTCCTCAGCATCCTGTGATTAAGAGAAAACATGCCAACAATTCTGCAAGCATTTCTAGCAACCTTTGCTGGAGGCGGGCATATATGATCAGACTCAAATGTGAAAAATCAAAATTATGTATGAACACGATGTACCAGAAAGAGAGGTTGGATGTGGATGCCCAGGATAGTACACATGCAATTTTAGCAACTGCACTGAATCTGCTGTAACTTAATCTTGAGCAAACAGTTAACTTCAAAGTTACTGAAATAAAAACAGAAAATGCTGCAAATACTCAGCAAGTCAGGCAGCATCTGTAGAGAAAGAAACAGAGTTAACATTTCAGGTCGATGACCTTTCGTCAGAACTGGAAGAAGTTGAAGATTTAACAATTTTTAAGCAAGTACAAAGCCAGGCAAGGGAGCGGGGGGAGGAAAGAACATAAGGGAAGGTCTCTGATAAGATGGAGGGCAGAAGTGATTAAATGACAAAAGGGATGATGATGCAAGGAACGTGGTAATCATAGAAAGTTACAGCACAGAAGGAGGCCATTTGGCCCATCGCGTCCAGCTTAATCCCACTTTCCAGCACTTGGTCCGTAGCCCTGTAGGTTACGGCATTTCAAGCGCACATCCAAGTACTTTTTAAAATGATGTGGAGATGCCGGTGATGGACTGGGGTTGACAATTGTGAACAATTTTACAACACCAAGTTATAGTCCAGCAATTTTATTTTAAATTCACAAGCTTTCGGAGGCTTCCTCCTTCCTCAGGTGAACGATGTGGAAATGAAATCCTCGAAATGAAATCGCATTCATAATTCACAGAACAATGCTTGGTGATTACAGACAGTTTTTTCAACTGCCCGTTGCCAAGGCAATCAGTGTGCAGACAGACAGGTGTTACCTGCCAGGTCTCAGAATATACAAATCACCAAAAAAAACAACAAACAAAAAAAAACAGAGATAGAGAGGTAGAAACATAGAAAAGACAGTAACTGACCCGTTATATTAAAAACAGATAACATTTGTTCGCTGGTGGGGTAACGTGTAGCGTGACATGAACCCAAGATCCCAGTTGAGGCCGTCCTCATGGGTGCGGAACTTGGCTATCAATTTCTGCTCGACGATTTTGCGTTGTCGTGTGTCTCGAAGGCCGCCTTGGAGTATGCTTACCCGAAGGTCGGTGGCTGAATGTCCTTGACTGCTGAAGTGTTCCCCGACTGGGAGGGAACCCTCCTGTTTGGCGATTGTTGCGCGGTGTCCGTTCATCCGTTGTCGCAGTGTCTGCATGGTCTCGCCAATGTACCATGCTCTGGGGCATCCTTTCCTGCAACGTATGAGGTAGACAACGTTGGCCGAGTCACAGGAGTATGAACCATGCACCTGGTGGGTGGTGTTCTCTCGTGTGATGGTGGTATCTGTGTCGATGATCTGGCATGTCTTGCAGAGGTTACCGCGGCAGAGTTGTGTGGTGTCGTGGACGCTGTTCTCTTGAAAGCTAGGTAATTTGCTGCGAACGATGGTCTGTTTGAGGTTGTGTGGCTGTTTAAAGGCGAGTAGTGGAGGTGTGGGGATGGCCATAGCGAGGTGTTCGTAGTCATTGATGACATGTTGAAGGCTGCGGAGAACATGGCGTAGTTTCTCCGTTCCGGGGAAGTACTGGACGACAAAGGGTACTCTGTTGGTTGCGTCCCGTGTTAGTCTCCTGAGGAGGTCTATGCGATTTTTTGCTGTGGCCCGTCGGAACTGTCGATCGATAAGTCGAGCGTCATATCCCGTTCTTACTAGGGCGTCTTTCAGCATCTGTAGGTGTCCATCACGTTCCTCCTCGTCTGAGCAGACCCTGTGTATTCGCAGGGCCTGTCCATAGGGGATGGCCTCTTTGACGTGGTTAGGGTGGAAGCTGGAAAAGTGGAGCATCGTGAGGTTGTCCGTGGGCTTGCGGTAGAGTGAGGTGCTGAGGTGCCCGTCTTTGATGGAGATTCGTGTGTCCAAGAAAGAAACTGATTCTGAGGAGTAGTCCATGGTGAGCTTGATGGTGGGATGGAACTTGTTGATGTTATCATGTAGTCTCTTCAGTGATTCTTCGCCGTGGGTCCATAGAAAGAAAATGTCGTCGATGTATCTGGTGTATAGTGTTGGTTGGAGGTCTTGTGCAGTGAAGAAGTCGTGCTCGAACTTGTGCATGAAAATGTTGGCGTATTGGGGTGCGAATTTGGTCCCCATGGCTGTTCCGTGTGTTTGGGTAAAGAACTGGTTATCGAAGGTGAAGACATTGTGATCCAGGATGAAGCGGATGAGTTGTAGGATGGCGGCCGGAGATTGGCTGTTGTTGGTGTTGAGTATTGATGCTGTCGCAGCGATGCCGTCATCGTGGGGGATACTGGTGTATAGTGCCGAGACGTCCATCGTGGTGAGAAGTGTTCCTGGTTCAACTGGTCCGTGGGTACTGAGTTTTTGTAGGAGGTCTGTGGTGTCGCGACAGAAGCTGGGGGTTCCCTGTACGATGGGTTTCAGGATGCCCTCGATGTATCCAGAGAGGTTCTCACACAGGGTTCCGTTGCCTGATACGATAGGACGTCCGGGTGTGTTGGCTTTGTGTATCTTTGGGAGGCAGTAGAAGTCTCCCACGCGGGGAGTACGTGGGATGAGAGTGCGTAGGATGCTTTGAAGGTCTGGATCGAAGGTCTTGATCAGTTTGTTGAGCTGGTGGGTGTGTTCTTTGGTCGGGTCTGCGGGTAACCGTCTGTCGTGTTCCTGGTTGTCCAGTTGTCGGTATGCTTCTTTGCAATAGTCCGTTCTGTTCTGTATGACTATGGCTCCTCCTTTGTCCGCTGGTTTGATGACGATGTTGCGGTTGGTCTTGAGAGCGTTGATGGCGTTGCGTTGTGCTCGGGTGACATTCTGGACTGTCTTCTGAGTGCGGCTGATGAATCTCGCATTGACGCATTTCCTGACAGCTTGAGCATACATGTCCAGCTGAGGGCAGCGACCCTCTGGACCTATTGGATGTTTATCCCATCCAATATTTCACACTCAACTACAATCTCTGCATCATCCCCCTCTTTTGTGAAGACAGATGCAAAGTATTCATTAAGAACCATACCCACATCTTCCACGCCCACACATAGGTTACCTTTTTGGTTTCTAATAGGCCCTACTCTTTCCTTAGTTATCCTCATGCTCGTTATGTAATGGAACAAATAAAGAAACAAAAGATGGGTCTAGAGGAACTGTAAATGGCAACAGCAGAACCATTACCAGCACCTGCTGTCCGAAAAAAATGGGAGCAGTGGTTATGATCTGAAGTTATTGAAATCAATGTCGAGTCCAGAAGGTTGTAAAGTGCCTAATTAAAGTTACTGAATCTGACTTGCAGTGATGAATAAGCGGAAACTGTCCACATATTCCAGAGAATCGATACTGTAGTTTACTTATTCGATGACACAGTACTGGCAAAAATAAGGAAAAGTTGGCAATAATTTTTTTTGCAAATTTAGCTCAAATTGATGACAGACTTCTAGAACTGGATTCTGTTCAGCAAAATGACATTTGAATGCTGAAAAATGTTGATTTTATTGACTTATTTTTCCATTTTTAAAAAGAAAACAGAAAAACAAAATAAATTTCAGAGAAGCAACCATGATGAAGTTTCCAACAAAAAAAGATTTTCAACCACAAAAACAACTTGCATTTATATAGCACTTTTAACGTAGTAAAATGTCCCAAGGCACTTAATAGGTGCGTAATCAGACAAAAACTGACACCAAGCCAAAGAAAGAGATATTAGGACAGGTGACCAAATGCTTAGTCAAAAAGGTAAGTTTTAAGCAGCGTCTTAAGACGAGAGGGGTGGAGAGGTGAAGACGTTTAACAATGCATATGAGCTGGAGGTTATCACCACAAAACTGGCTCACTTATAGCATTCGGTCCATGTACATCCATTTATCTTCAAATTATTGAAAAAATGATCGTACAGTTTTCCATTGTGGATGAACCACACCATGCAAATAATAGTAACGACTCGCAACTTTAATTTCTGGTCAATTGATAGGAATTAAAGTTGCAAGTCATTACTATTACACGCCAATGAGGTTGAAACCTCATCGCTGGCCTATGTGGGTTAGCTAAGCACACTGACCTACTTATGGCGAGGAATATACATTAAAAAAAATGTTCAAAGATTATAGCTACCAAAATGTTCTTGGCCAAATCTAGAAGATGCTGCAAAATGCCACCAGCTGGAATTCAAGAAAAGGAAATAATTGGAGAACTTCAATGACTGACACTACTTTTTTTTTTATTCGTTCTCGGGATGTGGGCATCGCTGGCGAGACTGGCATTTATTGCCCATCCCTAATTGCCCTCGAGAAGGTGGTGGTGAGCCGCCTTCTTGAACCGCTGCAGTCCGTGTGGTGACGGTTCTCCCACAGTGCTGTTCGGAAGGGAGTTCCAGGATTTTGACCCAGCGACAATGAAGGAACGGTGATATATTTCCAAGTCGGGATGGTGTGTGACTTGGAGGGGAACGTGCAGGTGGTGTTGTTCCCATGTGCCTGCTGCTCTTGTCCTTCTAGGTGGTTGAGGTCGCGGGTTTGGGAGGTGCTGTCGAAGAAGCCTTGGCAAGTTGCTGCAGTGCATCCTGTGGATGGTACACACTGCAGCCACAGTGCGCCGGTGGTGAAGGGAGTGAATGTTTAGTGTGGTGGATGGGGTGCCAATCAAGCGGGCTGCTTTATCTTGGATGGTGTCGAGCTTCTTGAGTGTTGTTGGAGCTGCACTCATCCAAGCAAGTGGAGAGTATTCCATCACACTCCTTACTTGTGCCTTGTAGATGGTGGAAAGGCTTTGGGGAGTCACAAGGTGAGTCACTCGCCGCAGAATACCCGGCCTCTGACCTGCTCTCGTAGCCACAGTATTTATATGGCTGGTCCAGTTAAGTTTCTGGTCAATGGTGACCCCCAGGATGTTGATGGTGGGGGATTCGGTGATGGTAATGCCGTTGAATGTCAAGGGGAGGTGGTTAGACTCTCTCTTGTTGGAGATGGTCATTGCCTGGCACTTATCTGGCACAAATGTTACTTGCCGCTTATGAGCCCAAGCCTGGATGTTGTCCAGGTCTTGCTGCATGCGGGCTCGGACTGCTTCATTATTTGAGGGGTTGCGAATGGAACTGAACACTGTGCAGTCATCAGCGAACATCCCCATTTCTGACCTTATGATGGAGGGAAGGTCATTGATGAAGCAGCTGAAGATGGTTGGGCCGAGGACACCGCCCTGAGGAACTCCTGCAGCAATGCCCTGGGGCTGAGATCATTGGCCTCCAACAACCACTACCATCTTCCTTTGTGCTAGGTATGACTCCAGCCACTGGAGAGTTTTCCCCGATTCCCATTGACTTCAATTTTACAGGGGCTCCTTGGTGCCACACTCAGTCAAATGCTGGCTTGATGTCAAGGGCAGTCACCCTCACCTCACCTCTGGAATTCAGCTCTTTTGTCCATGTTTGGACCAAGGCTGTAATGAGGTCTGGAGCCGAGTGGTCCTGGCGGAACCCAAACTGAGCATCGGTGAGCAAGTTATTGGTGAGTAAGTGCCGCTAGATGGCACGGTCGACGACACCTTCCATCACTTTGCTGATGATTGAGAGTAGACTGATGGGGCGGTAATTGGCCGGATTGGATTTGTCCTGCTTTTTGTGGACAGGACATACCTGGGCAATTTTCCACATAGTCGGGTAGATGCCAGTGTTGTAGCTGTACTGGAATAGCTTGGCTGGAGGTGCGGCTAGTTCTGGAGCACAAGTCTTCAGCACTACAGTTGGGATGTTGTCGGGCCCCATAGCCTTTGCTGTATCCAGTGCACTCAGCCGTTTCTTGTTATCACGTGGAGTGAATCGAATTGGCTGAAGACTGGCTTCCGTGATGGTGGGGATATCGGGAGGAGGCCGAGATGGATCATCCACTCGGCACTTCTGGCTGAAGATGGTTGCAAACGCTTCAGCCTTGTCTTTTGCACTCACGTGCTGGACTCCGCCATCATTGAGGATGGGGATGTTTGCAGAGCCTCCTCCTCCCGTTAGTTGTTTAATTGTCCACCACCATTCACGACTGGATGTGGCAGGACTGCAGAGCTTTGATCTGATCCGTTGGTTGTGGAATCGCTTAGCTCTGTCTATAGCATGTTGCTTCCGCTGTTTAGCATGCATGTAGTCCTGAGTTGTAGCTTCACCAGGTTGGCACCTCATTTTTAGGTACGCCTGGTGCTGCTCCTGGCATGCTCTTCTACACTCCTCATTGAACCAGGGTTGAACTCCTGGCTTGTTGGTAATGGTAGAGTGAGGAATATGCCGGACCATGAGGTTACAGATTGTGCTGGAATACAATTCTGATGGCCCACAGTGCCTCATGGATGCCCAGTTTTGAGCTGCTAGATCTGTTCTGAATCTATCCCATTTAGCACGGTGGTAGTGCCACACAACACGTTGGATGGTGTCCTCAGTGCAAAGACGGGACTTCATCTCCACGAGGACTGTGCGGTGGTCACTCCTACAAATACTGTCATGGACAGATGCATTTGCGACAGGTAGATTGGTGAGGACGAGGTCAAGTAAGTTTTTCCCTCGTGTTGGTTCGCTCACCACATGTCGCAGGCCCAGTCTGGCAGCTATATCCTTCAGGGCTCGGCCAGCTGGTCAGTAGTGGTGCTACCAAGCCACTCTTGGTGATGGACATTGAAGTCCCCCACCCAGAGTACATTCTGTGTCCTTGCTACCCTCAGTGCTTCCTCCAAGTGGTGCTTGGACTGATTCATCAGCTGAGGGAGGACGGTAGGTGGTGATCAGCAGGAGGTTTCCTTGCCCATGTTTGACCTGATGCCATGAGATTTCATGGGGTCCAGAGTCAATGTTGAGGACTCCCAGGGCCACTCCCTCCTGACTGTATATCACTGTACCTGTACCGCCACCTCTGGTGGGTCTGTCCTGCCGGTGGGACAGGACATACCCAGGGATGGTGATGGAAGAGTCTGGGACGTTGGCTGAAAGGTATGATTCTGTGAGTATGGCTATGTCAGGCTGTTGCTTGACTAGTCTGTGGGACAGCTCTCCCAATTTTGGCACAAGTCCCCAGATGTTGGTAAGGAGGACCTTGCAGGGTTGACTGGGCTTGGTTTGCCGTTGTCGTGTCCGGTGCCTAGTGGTCCGATGCCGGGTGGTCCGTCCGGTTTTATTCTTATTCTGACTTTTCGTCGCGGGATTTTACAACTGAGTGGCTTGCTCGGCCATTTCAGAGGGCAATTAAGAATCAACCACATTGCTGTGGGTTTGGAGTCACATATCGGCCAGGTTTCCTTCCCGAAAGGACATTAGTGAACCGGATGGGTTTTTACGACAATCCGGCCATCATTTAATTCCAGATTTTTATTTAATTAAATTTTAATTAATTGAATTTAAATTCGCCAGCTGCTGTGGCGGGATTTGAACTCATGACTCTGGATTTTAGTCCAGGCCTCTGGATTCCTAGTCCAGTAACATAACTACTATGCTACCGTGCCCTACTGCTATAAAAGAACAAATTAAGGGCATATTTGAGACCTGGCTTTTATGAAATGCAGTTGAAGTCCCATGATTCAAGAGACCATTACTTCCAGAGTATAAAATTCCCAAAGCACTTGCTCAGTAAATACACTAAAGGTGTGTACACAACAAATCAATAAGGGAGAACCAATCCTTCCTGTAAGAACACAGTGACAAATGTAAGGAGTTTTTGTCTCCCATCGCAATGCTGAATTTTGTATTTAACTCTCATTCAAGAAACTCGCACACTTCCTTCCTCACCTGCATTATTTCTACACATCAGAACTCTGCCCAGAAACAAATCCCACTGATCATTTACCCTGCCTGCATTATGCTCATTGTTATAGTTCAGGCTTTTCCCCAATACTTTTGCCTTGTGCTCATGGCAAAGAGGCAGTTTCCACAAACAGACTTACTAGCCAAAACCTGCATCCTAATGCTAGTCAATGGGGGGGGCAGCAGAAGAGAGAAAAAAAATCTAATTGGCATGACTGACTCTGTGGATTTTGGAGGAGGCCAAGCATGATTGTCCACTCAGCATTTTTGTCTGAAGATGCTTGCAAACACTTTAGCTTTGTCGCTTGCACTCACATGCTCAGCTCCACCATGGATTGAGGATGGGTATGCTCATGGAGCATCCATCTCCAGTTAGTTGCCTGACTGCACATCACCATTCTTGATGATGTGGTAAAGCTGCAGAGCTCTGCTTTGATCCACTCGTTGTGGGACCACTTAGCTGTCTATATATAGCCTGTTGTTTTTGGTGTTTTGAAACCAGAATGGAGAGATTCAAACAAGGAATTGCAAGAAAGATAGGCACAGATTTGGGAAGTGATCACATGGTCAAGGACTTCAGAAAGAAAAGGGAGGTTGGAGATGGGCCGGTAGTTTGTAAGGACAGAGGAGTCAAGGGTGGGTTTGTTAACACAGGGGTGATGATGGTGGATCAGAATACAAGGGAGACGGTACCTGAGGTGAGGAACCATTTACAATGTCAGCTAGTACAGCGCCATGAAGGAATGATGGATGGTCAATAGTTTAATAGGAATGAGGTCAAGGGGGAAGGAGATGGGTCTCAGTCGAGATGAGCTCAGAGAGGGCGAGGGGAGCTGGGAGAGAAACTAGAGAAAGCTCTGGATCCAGGGCTGGGAATTGGGCAGGAATGATCCTTGGCGGAGATTTCATAGAATCATAGAAACTTACGGCACAGAAAGAGGCCATTCGGCCCATCATGTCCGTACCGGCCTAAAAAAAACTATCCAACTTAATTCTACTTTCCAGCACTTGGTCCATAGCCCTGTAGGTTATGGCATTTGAAATGCACATCCAAGTACTTTTTAAAATGAGTTGAGGGTTTCTGCCTCTACCACCCTTTCAAGCAGTGAGTTCCAGACCCCCAAGTTGGCTTTGTGGGTAAGGAGAAGGAGGGAAGCAGCAGAAGCAGTTGAACAAATGGTCTCAATTTTAGTGACAAAGAAGTCCATGAGCTTCTTGCACTTACTGTTGGAGATGGTTGGTAGTGGAGAAAAGAAGCTGGGAGTTATCTTTGGTCTCCAGGATAACCCTGGAGTAGTGAGTGGTTTTAACAAAGGAGAGTGAAGCCCATCAGTGCTTGATTTGATCCAGTCAGACCTGGTGATGGATATCTAAACCAGCTGTGCTCCAGAAGTACTCACGTCTTCACCCCTTGGACAAGGAAATGAAGATGGGGGCCATACCAGGGGAATTAAAAATTTTGCTGGGGACAAGTGGATCAAAGGTGAATATGAGGGAGTGGTTGAGCCGGTCAACAGCTGCAGAAGTATCACGGTGAATGGATGACTAAATGCTAGGCAGCTGAAAGTTTGGAAGTGTTGAGATTAGAACCATAAGTAAAAATACAACTGTCAATATACAAAGCAAAAATGCTAACATCTGGCAGGTCTAAATGGATAAAGTACCACAAGACTGTAAAAGAACTGTGCAATTCCATTACAGATATCCGGTGACTACAGCCAGCACCATAAAGATGTAAAATTACTCTCAGATGTTTGGCAAAATTCTTTTCCAAACTATTAAATGTTCAGATAACTTACTTTTAACTTTCCATCAGATTCTGCCAAATGCTGTTCCAAATCTTCAAGCTATAATGTTAAGTACTTAACTGAACAAAGCCTTCACAACGATGCATCTACTGATTTAGTTAATGATACACAATGAAGACTATTGAAAATTAATTCCCTTACATAACAAAATTATTTTCTTAGTTATTTGAGACAGTAAATTCAACGATCGACAAATATAAAAATGACAGTCACATTTTTAGGAGGGGAGAAACAAAAGTTCATGACTATGTATGCCTCTTAATTTTTTTTTTAAAATGTACTTTTATTACAAGACCTTTTTACCAAATCATTTTGCACCACTGGAGATAAAACTATAAAAGCTGTTTTTTTTAAAAAACGAAATCTCTATTTGGCAGACTGTGCTCCAAAGTATTCTGCCAAAGAAATGAGGCACCGGGTCATAATTGCAACTTACAATGTTGCTGATCATGGCCATCCAATCCTGTCAGAGGAGGCAATGAACTTTCCCTCAGCAAGAATGGAAAATGGGAGTGATCCTTTTCATATCCCAGAAACCAAGTCAAATTGTCTCCCAGCAACAAACATAAGAAAGATGCACAGTAGGAAGAAAATATAGTTTTTATTTCCCCTTTAAAGAAAGTGTGGCAGTGAGCCATAAATCTCTGAACAGTAAATGTGACACAAAAAGATTCCCAAACCTGGAGCTTTAAAGATGCACAGTTCCACAATGGCTGTGATTCGAGGAGCCAATGGTGCTAAACAAGAAAATATGATCCAAACCTGCTAAATTTAAAACATTCCTGAGTTGAATTTAAAACAGTTAAATCTTACTGTATAACTTCTTATACTTCAGTCCATCAATTATGATTGTAAGGAGTCGTACAACACCAGGTTATAGTCCAACAGCTTTATTTGAAATCACAAGCTTTCGAAAGCTTGTGATTTCAAATAAAGCTGTTGGAATATAACCTGGTGTTGTACGACTCCTTACATTTGTCCACTCCAGTCCATCACCGGCATCTCCACATCATCAATTATGATGTTATTGCAGTGCTCACAGAAAAAAATCCAAACTAATCTAACTTAAAATAAACAAGATTTATAAGGCCAAGTGCAGTACATTCTAGTTTTTTTTCTATAATCTATGTAGGTGGCATCAAATGTCTGAGAAAACTAGAAATAGTGAAAATAAGCTGAATGCTATTATGAACTATCTTGAGAGTGATCTTCAGCCATGAGAAAAACATTAAAAATCAAATCGAGTCAGACTATCTATTTCGATGCTTAATAGCAATTTTAAGCCAATTTCTGGAGTCATATAATTTAAGCATAAAATAATTGTTTATTAAGTATCAGCTTGCCCAAACGTTCCTGCTCTCTTTTGTGTCAACATACAAGTTCCTGTGCTTCTAATTTTCATTTTAACTCCTCTAAGGGTACATCAGGCTAATACATACCATTTAAACCTGTAAAGCATCTTTGAGGAAATTTGTTCAAATTTAATCAAGTCTCTTATCCAGTAACCAGCTAGTAACTGACTCAAATAGGAGTGCGAACAAAAACAAAAGCTTGTAAAATTCTTATTGGCTTTTAATTATTTTTCAAATCAGCTGTGCTAAGGTTTTAAATTGCCATGTTTCTGTCAGCTTTTGCCAAATTGAACCATATTTGCATTTGTATCAGTTTTCAAGAAAGGAACCAAGTCTACATTTTCAAAAAATCAACATTTTTTTATATATAAAAAACTTGAGAGAGCAATTCCACAAGTGCCAATATGATATTGCCTCACCTATGTAAGGAGAGTAAAATGGATTAAAAAAATAATATATAAAATGTCTAATAGCTAATTAAGAATTTTATTTTTATTCTTACAATTAGTGACCTATTGAGCTGTAATTCAACAATATTTGCATCTACACTATTTCATTCAGCACTAAATTAGGATTGCTTAATTGGCCATTCACGCAATGTAGTACTTTCAGAGAACGAGCATATCACAAACAAATATGTAATGTGTGAATTGTTCCAACGCACGACTTGAACCAAATCATTTAGATTTTCTCAAAAAAAATTAAACTTGGGAATTTCACAAAACAGCACCAAGTATTTATTCTGTGGTATGTCACAAAGTTTATTATGTAAACGCATGTATTTTCCAGTCAAGTAAGTGGAAAGTGTCACAACTAGATAATAAAGAATGCCATATAGTACAATATGGTGGTAGATTATACACATCACGCCCATGATAATTTACATAATGTGGCAATCACATTAACACAACAGGTTTTGGATAACTAACAAGGTGACAACATGCACCAAAACAAAAAGACGTTCTGGTAAATTGCAGGATTCATAAAATTCAATGTTTACACCGGGGCCTCAACAAGTATTTCAAAACTATTTTCAAAAACAAATCTGCAATTTCCTCGCAGATTATATGACATCAGTACATCTTACAATGCCATTGTGCCATCATCGCCAACAACTTTAAAACATTTATCTAAACAGAGCTCTGACTGATTTAGCAAAATATTGTCACAGTCTTTTTTACTGTCCTTGTTACAGTTTTTGAAACAGTTATAAACAGGAGGAAATCACAACACGACAACTAGACAAAATGATTTCACTTCATTGCTTTTAATGTGTGGTGTTCCATGTGAAAAAAGGAGGTTGAGATCCTGAAAGTTTTTCTTGTTTAAGTCAGACTTCATTAGGACATAAATAAAAATGCATCCAATGATACATCACAAAGAAGTGACAATCTAAAAAAACTACAAAGATATTCATGTATGTTTATTCCTCGATTGAAAACCTACTGAATTATTTACATATGGAATATATAATTGCTGCCATGAAATATAAAAATATGAGTTATTTGGTGACTCATTCTGGAGATCATGACATGCTCTATTTTGTTGCCTCAAGTGATTCATGGTCAGCAAACAGCAATAGTATTATTACATGTATTTTGATGAAGTAACCAGTTTAAAAGAAATCTGACTTGTGTTACTCTTTAACCACACTGTAATTTTCCTCGAACGATGCTGGACTAAAACAATTAGAAAAATGTTACAACCAATCAAATCTGAAATCTCTCAACAAGGGACAGTCTCCATAATTTGCTCAATATCAAGCCAGCCTCACTTGTGGAGATAAATAATTTTACTCCTATTTTAGTACCAAATAGAATGTATCCTCACTATCTTAGCTCCTCATTCATTAATTTTATGTTAGTTCAAACTGTCAAAATAAAGAATTACTTTTCTCCATTAGCTTTGAATGTAATGCAGAACAGAGGTGATATTTCTTAGCTACTTCTTTTGCTCACCTATTAATCATACTTTATAATTATAACTAATCTTTGAAACAAATATTATTTTCATATACTTAATTTTTCTTCATTGCAACAAGTTGACAATTTCCTAATCACACGACATCCTATTTAAAAAAACAGAATCTAACAGAACCCATTAAAAAGCAGTAACCTAACATGGGGTTCAGATGACAGTAAGCAAAAATGTCATCTGAAATCTTTGATGGCTTAGTCGCCTGTAATTATACACTTCAAGCTGCTGGTTTATCTGCTTATACTTCAAAAGAGAAAACTATCTAAAATTTAAGAAATCACAGAAATCTGGGGCAAGGGGTGTATGCTCGATGGCTCAGCAAGTTAGCATACTGCCCTTTCATCTCTAGGATCAAAGCGTAAATCCAACCTAACCAGAGAACATTTGCACATTTTCACATGGCCCTACAGCAGAAAATTGACCATAGTTTGGTGCCAGACTGACCATCTCATAGTAAAGCCATAAAGATGGCTGGTGTTAGACGCGGCAAAATTTATACTGCCACTGGGGGGACTGCAGCATTTTCCAGAGGTTGGGGTTAAGGCATCTGACCAGTGTCCAACTGACCTGCAAGTGCTTGATGCTGACATTGATTGAAAAAAAGTGTGCTACCAACTGAGCAAGGCTGACATTCAGAATCAAAAGATTATAGGTTCAAATCCCACTCCTGAAGTTGAGTACAAAAATCTAAGCTAAAAATTCAATGTGTTACTCCCAATGTTCTGGCCAACAATTACCCTCAATCAACACTGCCTAAAATAGATTAACTGCTCATCCATTATATTACTTTTATGAGATCTTGCTGTGCACAAAATGACTGCCAATTTCACCTACATAACAACTCGTCAATATTCAAAATTAGACTGGATACATGGTTGAAGGAAAAGTAGTTGAAGGGATATGGGAACAGGGTGGGTAGATGTGATTATTAATATTTGCTTGCATGGAGGGTAGGGTCAAATGGCCTCTTACGATGTTGAAACTTCTATGTACTTCAAAATAATTAATTGTACGTGAAAGGCTCAGAACCATGATACGCTATTACATAAATACAAGTCTTTCTTTCCTCGCTTTCATGAGAAGTTAAATTCACAGCAAACTCCCATCGATTTTTTTGTTTAAGTCAGAGTCAAGCATCATGTACCCAGATGTGAAACAGGCAAAATGCATATCTGAACAGAAACACATCACATGACTAATACGACCTTCATACTGAATGTTAATTGCGAGACGTCAATTTATCTACTGGAGCATTAAATGAAATCACAAGTGTTTTACATTCACTTTTAATATTTATAAGATCAACACTTTCATTTTGTGTTTCTTAGACTTACTGTAGATTCCAGAGAATTATTCTCGTGAAGAAAGCTCAAGTGGAACTTAATACTAATGCCAATGATACCAAAAGTACTGTTCACAGCTTTCAAAACTTCACCAATAAACCTACAATCATTTTTTTAATAATTTCTGCCATTTGAAGCTCTCGCAATTAACGTATCACAAAGACAGACGTACAAACTGATGCTCATCCCAGATTAGAGCTGTTTAGCATAAAAATTCAGACCAAGGATAATACGATTTGTAGCCTGAGGACCATCACATCCTCCAAAAAAGACGGACGATGGTATCGGGTGGCATTTACACTGCAAACACTTTTAAGCTAAACTCGGAAAACACTAAAGGAAAAAAAAGAGGGCTAGCGTTTTTCTTTTTAATCATGAGTCTACAACAGCAGGTTACCAGATTATTTCTGGTCAACACTGTTGCTCTGTAGAGTTTATTGAAATTCAAGTTGAAGTTGATGCAAAAATAATAAATAACCTGCAAACAAAGGCAGAGTAAAGCGGTGTATCCTCCTCGGCAGCTCCATAAAAAGCAACTGACAGGAGGATCGAAAGCAGGGTGTCGCCGTGAGGCGGGAGGTTCCTGCCCTGAGAGACCAAGGATAATCCCCCGAGCCATAGAAACGGATTCCCAGGGACAACGGCCTACCTGAAGCGCGGGGAGTCCTTCAGACATTCCTCAAAATCCACCGTCAGCTTCATGGTGCGTCTTTCCCGGCTACTACGACTGAACCCTTTCCGTCGTCCACTCGGTGTGTTGTAAAGGCGCGGCTTTTCCACACGCACGCACGCTCGCTCGCTCGTTCGTTCGCTCCGCCACCGCTTCCGACACTTCGCAGCCTCGACTCTAGCCCCGCCCGTGCCCCGCTCCCGCACACCCCCCCGTCAAGGCATTGTGATTGACATCTCCCTGACCATTCAGCGCCGCTCCTGATGCCAGAGGGCCAATGGACTGGAGGGAAGCGACGGGAGGCGGGTCCTGGGCCGATACTAAGTTCGGTTGCACGAGACCTTCCCGGCCGAAGCCGGAGAGAGAGAGGGAGAGAGAAAGGGAGAGAGAGGGAGAGGAGCTGCCGCTGCTGCCCTGGTCTGATTCGGGGCTTTCACCAAAGGATTAACGTTTCGCAATAAAGTCAAATGGTGGTGATTTATTTTTTTAAGAAGAGTCCGAAACACCCATCCAAATCTACACCGAAACAAAATAACGGAGGGGAAAATGTAACTTCGTGCAACTGATTTAATAACATTTACAAAAGGGGCCCTTATAACTTGGGGGGAGTGACAAAGATTCATGGAAGAAGAGCAAAATTAAGTAAAAGATGACGCTATCGCCATCTGCTGGGATATTGCCATAATTATAAACTGTGGGTTTTTTAAATATCACTTTAAACTTCTTTACAATGGGAGAGTTCCCTGGATATATACAGACTCCAATTTATTTTCTTTTGCTTTAAGGCAGTTTGATAAGAGGTATCTAACAAGGGCACAGTGAACTGACGAGCATTTTCTTTTCGCAGTAGCCGTTTTTGAATCATTAGGTATAAATGACCTAATAATTCACAAATGACAAAAGTCAAAGGAAATTGCTCCTCGGTTATTTTCCAGTGTACATTGTTTTTGTGCAACAATCTTCCAGAAGGAGGACACAATTGGAAGTAGGGTAGGAACGTGGATGATTATGGTCATAGTGCGACTGAAATGCTTTTACACAGCACTTCAATAGGTTCGCCGTCTTCTGCCGTGGAAAATTCTGGACACCTCTTTAAAGTGCAAAGTGAGACACTTTCCAATATGGAAAAAGTTTAATTGCAGCGACGCACGAAAAATCCAAATACAGCCACTAGAATTAGGATTGCTTGTTGCTGTTGCCCCCTTTTCCCAGCTGTGCAGATTAATGATATTTAAAACAAACTTTGAGGCAAACTCAGCATGCCGTTCAATGGCTCCATGTGACTATACAAAATTCAGCTTTACAAATAGTTTGAAGCAGCAAAGAGCAAACATGGAGAAGTAAGCATTGCGGTAAAAGAGTGGCTTTCCACTTTACTGATTCCTTATGGTCAAGTATTCATTACATATGCTGCTGCAGGGTTACATGTTGGTCTTGCAATGTCTGCATTATTTCAAACATGTACATCTTGGAAAACTCTGTGCAGCAGTATAGCAGTACCATTGCTGTCCAACATCACCAGATAGTGACAGATGAGGAAGGCCATTTGACCCAGCAGAAATAACCGAAATTACCCCACCCATTACAGCATCCAATAGTTTCTTAAAAGATTCCATGGTTTCACCCCCATGACTCTACTTGGAACTCTAATCCACACATTGATCACTCTTTGTGTAAAAAAGAATTTCCTGAGCTCAGTCCTAAAAATTTATCTTTTACTAGTTTAAATCTATATCCCCACGTCCTACTCTCAATATTAAAGTAACATTCTGGATTGACCTTTTCTATTCCCTTAGCTTTCTTATAAACCTACAAACATAGAAGTTACAACAAATATATATACATATATATATATAACACCTTTAACATAGTAAAATGCCCCAAGGCATTGACAAAATTTGACACCAGGCCATGTAAGGAGATATTAGGTCAGGTGACCAAAAGCTTGGTCAAATAGATAGGTTTTAAGGAGCATTTTAAAGGAGAAGTAAAGAGGTGGAGAGGTTTAAGGAGGGAATTCCAGGGCTTAGGACCTAGACAGCTGAAGGCATAGCCGCCAACGGAGGGGCGAAGGAAATTGGCGACGCACAAGAGGCCAGAATTGGAGGAACACAGGGTTCTTGGAGGGTTGTAGGGCTGGAGGAGGTTACAGAAATAGCAAGGGGCAAGGCCATGGAGGGATTTGAACACAAGGATGAGAATTTTAATATCAAGGTTTTGCTGGACCAGGAACCAATGTAGGTCAACGAGCACAGGAGTGATGGGTGAACGGGACTTGGTGCGGGTTAGGATACGGGCAGCAGAGTTTTGGATGAGCTCAAGTTTACAGAGGGCGGAAGATGAGAGGCTGGCCAGGAGAAACAGAAAGACAGAAACAGGCCATTTGGTACAATGTTTACTCTCCACACGATCAAATTGTTTTAATCACATTTACCCACCCTGTTCCCATATCCCTTCAACCTCTTTTCCTTCATCCACCTATCCAATCTAATTGTGAATGTTGACATAGTTTCTGTCTCAACTACCAACCCAGGATAGTGAATTCCACAGATTCACAACTCCCTGTGTAAAGAAGTTTCTTCTGAATCAGTTCTAAATCTCTTCCATTTAATCTATGGTCCTTATTCTTGTCCCCTGAAATACTGGAAATAGACTGCTTCTATATACCCTGACCCATCCTTTCATAATTTTAAACACTTCTATCATACCACCCCATAATCTGTGTTGTTCTACAAAAAAAAACAGGTGTCTAATCTATCTTTGTATTTAAATTTCCTTATACCAGGTTGCCTTATAGTGAATCTGTGCTGTACCCTCTCTAATGCCTTAATTTTCTTCCTGTAGTGTGAAGCTCAGTACTGCACTCAATACTCTAACTGGGGTGGAATTAAGGTTTTATAATAGGCTTACCATTACCTCTTGGCTCTTAGATTGTTTACCCCTTGAGATAAAACCTTTTTTAAACAGACTTATCGACCTGAGGTGCCTTTAATGTTTTGTGAACTTGTACTCCCAAGTCCCTCTGCTCTTCCCCAGCACCGAGCGTACTTCCATTCAGAGTATAATTACTGCTGTGTTTGTTTTACCAAAATGCACCAGTCACACTCACATTTGAATTACATATGCCACTTTTTAGCCCATTCTTCCATCTTATCGATGCCACTTTGCAGCTTCCTTTGGTCTTCTAAAGAATTAACTACACCTCCTATTTTGGTATCATCTTCAAATTTTGACACTGCTCCCTCTAGGCCTAAATCTAAATCACACAGTGAACAAAAGTGGCCCTAGAATTGAATCCTGTGGGGCACCATTACCCATGTTCAACCAGACTGAAAAACTGCCCTTAACTCCCACTCACTGTTTCCTCCCTTCTAACCAATTTTCATTCCGGTTTGCTATTCTCCCTCTAATTCCATACCCCTCAATCTCCTCCAGTAATCTTCCTCTATAAGATCACCTCTTAGATGCCTTCTTTCCAACAAGAACTTGCATTTATATAGTGCCTTTAACATAGAAGAGCTTCACAGAGGTGTAAGCAAAAAAAGGATACTAGGCCAAAGAAGGAATCAGGAGTGAACAAAAGCTTGATCAAAGTGGTGGGGGGGGGGGAATAAAAGAGAGTCTTAAAGGAGAAGAGGACAGTGGAGAGACAGAATTCCAGAAAGTGGGACCTGGATGGCTGGGACAAAGGGAGGGGGTGAGCACAAGAGGCCGGAATCAGAGACACAGAGTTCGGTTGGGTTGTAGCAGTGAAGGAGGTTATAGAGATAGTGATGAGGCTGTGGAGGGATTTTAACACAAGGATAAGAATTTTAAATTTGAGGCAGAGGACCAGGAGCCAATGCTGGGTGATGGTAAATGGGACTTGATGCAGGATGGGAAACAGGCAGCAGAATTTTGGACAAGCTGAAATTTACAGGGTGGGGGATGAGAGGCTGACCAGGAGAGAGTTGTAATAGTTGAGTCTGGAGGTAACAAAGGGATCGATGAGGATCTTAGTGTAAGATGGGCTGAGGTAGGGGAAGGGACATGCGGTATTACAGGGGTGGAAGTAGGTGGTCTTTGTGCTGGAGAGGATGTGGGGTCGGAAGCTCAGTTTTGGGTTGAATAGGATGCCTATGTTACGAGCAGTCTAATTCAGCCTGAGACAGTGGCTGGGAAGGGGGGGTGGGGGTGGAGGCGGAGGCAGTGGTGAGGGCAGTTTGTGGCGGGAGCTGAAGATGATGGTTTTGGTCTGCCCTAATTTTAGTTGGAGAAATTTTCAGCTTATCCATGATTGCCTGTCGGCCAAGCAATGTGACAGCACAGAGACGATGGAAGGGACAAGAGAGATAGAACTGGGTGTCATCACGGATGATAGCACCAAGAGGCAGTATATAGATGAGGAAGAGGAGGGAACAAAGAATGGTTCCTTGAGACACTCCTGGTGGTGATGCACAGGTTGAAAGAAAAGCCATCAGTAAAGAGGCTGTGGCTACAATTGGATAGATAAGAGTGGAACCAAGCTGGGGAAGTTCCACCGAGCTGAAGGACACAGGAGAAGTGTTGGAGGAGGATGGTATGATTTACTGTCAAAGGCTACAGAGAGGTTGAGGGGGGATGACACACCACGGTCACAGTCATAGACAACATCATTGATGACTTTGGTTAAGACCATTTCAATGCTATGGGAGTGGTGGAACTTTGATTGGAGTCAATCAAGGCATTGCGGGAAAGATGAGCATGGATCTGATAGATGACAACACATTCATGGACTTGAGAGGAAAGGGAGGTTGGAGATGGGTCAGTACTTTGAAGGACAGAGGGTTCAAGGGTGGGTTTATTCAGAGGGGTAATGCCAGCAATTTTGAAATGGATGGGGATCACACCAGCCGAGAGGGAATCATTAACAATGGAGGCCACCCTGCAAAGTCCAAGTTTCTCCAGTCTTTCCTCATAGCTCAGATCTTTGACACTTGTGACTCTTTCCTGCACTGCCTCCGGTGCTTGACTACATCCTTCGTGTCTCACAACCAGGACTCAAGGTGTGGTGCGGTCCAATCAGAGCCACTGTATAGTTTGGCCACGACTTACTGTGACTTGTATTCTACTTTTTTGGCAATGTAGTTTGTCATTTTATTGGCACGGTTGATTGCTGCTCTGTATTGGTTAGACATGTTAAGCATTGAGATTACTAAGACTCCTACGTCTCTTTCAACTTCATCCTTAGCTACTTTAAAGCTGTCAAGGATTATATGCATTGCTCATTATTTCTTTGCACATGTAGTACTTTATATTTGTATATTAAATTTCAACTGCCATTTTTGTCTACTTGCATATTCTATCTAACTCATTCTGTAATTTCTGAGCTGCATCTTCTGAATCAGTTACTCCTCCTGGTTTTTCATCATCTACAAATTTGACCATTTTGCATTTAGTTTCTGAATTTAGGAACAGTGGTAATCCCTATACTAAGCCCTTAGGGTCCGACTCAGTACTTACCTCCCACCCAGACTTAACTCCACCGAGTACATATTTTCTACCCTTCAGTCACTTAAAAACTACTTGAATTTTTACATTCTTTTGAAGAATTTTTTTCAAAGGATGTTTCAAAAAATTAATCTTCTGGAAAATCAATTTATGTTTCAAAAAAGTCTCAAAATTTTTTTTAAAATTCAGTTAAAAAAATAATACAGCTAATTTCTGCCTCCCACCATCACAGCAGATTCTCAGGAAGTTCATCTAAAAAATGTAGATAATGCTGAGGCTGGGAAGTTGCATAGAATCAGGAGCATCTTTGCAGTGGGTAGAAGTCCTACATTTCCAAAGATGCACTAGGATTCCACAAAAGCAAAAAAAAACACATTTACATCTCCTTCAATTGTTTCTCACCACATGCCCATGAATGGTTACCTCCAGTGCACCCTAAGTCTCTATCCTTGCCACACATCATCATTCATATGTGACACCTCAGTGACAACATCCGGCTTTACCTCTCCCTCTCCACCTCCCAATAATCCCAAAGCTGTTGCCATTTGTCCAACTGACATTTGATAAAACCAGCTTTATATTGTCAAAATCAAAGCTGATAGAATTTCACATCCAGTTTGAGAGTGAGGATCTTGGATCTGAAACTACTGTATTAAACCAAAGTAAGGGCAATTACAATGGCATGAGGACAGAGTTGGCTAAAATGGACTGGGAAAACAGGTTAGAAGGTATGACTGTGGATAAGCAGTGGCAGACATTTAAAAAGATATTTTATGATTCTCAACAAAATTATATCCCAGTAAGGAGGAAAGACTCCACGAGAAGGGTCTACCAACCATGGCTAACTAAGGAAGTTAAGGCTGGTATCAAGTTAAAAGAAAAGGCATACAATGTGGTAAAGATTAGTGGTAAGCCCAAAGATTGGGAAAACTTTAGAAACCAGCAAAAAAAAAGGACTGAAAAAATAAGAGGCAGAAAATAGATTGAGAGTAAACTAACAAGAAATATAAAAACTGACAGTAAGAGCTTTTACAAGTATATAAAAAAGGAAGAGAGTAGCTAAAGTAAGTATAAGTCCCTTAGAGGATGAGACTTGGGAAATAATAATGGAAAACAAGAAAATGGCAGAGGCACTGAACAGATATTTTGTATCTGTCTTCACGGTAGAAGACACTAAAAGCATACCAATAATAGTAGATAATCAAGGGGCAAAGGGGAGGGAGGATCTCAAAACAATCACCATCACTAGAGAAAAAGTACTAGGCAAACTAATGAGTCTGCAGGCTGACAAGTCCCCTGGACCCAATGGCTTGCATCTGAGGGTCTTAAAAGAAGTGGCTACAGAGATAGTGGATGCATTGGTTGTAATCTTCCAAAATTCACTAGATTCTGGAAAGGTCCCAGCGGATTGGAAAACCGCAAGTGTCACGCCCCATTCAAAAAAGGAGACAGAAATCAGGTAACTATCGGCCAATTAGCCTAACATCTGTCATTGGGAAAATGCTAGAATCTATTATCAAGGAAGTTGTAGCAGGACATTTAGAGACTCAAAATAAAATCAAGGAGGGTCAACATAGTTTTATGAAAGGGAAATTGTGTTTGACAAATTTATTAGAATTCTTTGAGGAAGTAACGAGCAAGGTGGATAAAGGGGAACCAGTAGATATAGTGTATTTGGATTTCCGAAAGGCATTCGATAAGATGCCATATAAAAGATTACTGCACAAGGTAAGAGCTCATGGTGTTGAGGGTAATATATTAGCATGGATGGAGGATTGGCTAACTAGCAGAAAACAAAGTTAGGATAAAGGGGTCATTTTCAGGATGGCAATCTGTTACTAGTGGGGTGCCGCAGGGATCAGTGCTGGGGCCTCAACTATTTACAATCTATATCAATGACTTGGATGAAGGAAGCAAGTATACTGTGGCCAAATTTGCTGATGATACAAAGATAGGTAGAAAGTTAAGTTGTGAGGAGGACACAAAGTGTCTGCAAAGGAATACAGATAGTTTGGTGGATGGAATATAATGTGGGAAAATGTGAAGTCATCCACTTTGGTAGGAAGAATAAAAAAGCAAAATATTATGTAAATGGAGAAAGACTACAGAACGCTGTGGTACAGAGGGATTTGGGTGTCCTTGTACATGAAACACAAAAAGTTAGCATACAGGTGCAGCAGGTAATTGGGAAGAGAAATGGAATATTGCCCTTTATTTCAAGGGGGATAGAGTATAAAAGCAGGGAAGTCTTGCTACAACTGTACAGGGTGCTGGTGAGACCACACCTAGAGTACTGCGTACAGTTTTGGTCCCCTTATTTAAGGAAGGATATACTTGCATTGGAGGCGGTTCAGAGAAGGTTCACTAGGTTGATTCCGGGTATGGAAGGGTTTTCTTATGAGGAAAGATTGAGTAGGTTGGGCCTATACTCACTGGAGTTCAGAAGAATGAGAGATCTTATTGAATAAGATTCTGAGGGAGCTTGACAGGGTAAATGCTAAGAGGATCTTTCCCCTCACCTAGAATCTAGAACTAGGGGGCATAGTCTCAGAATAAGGGGTCGCCCATTGAAGACAGAGATGAGGAGAAATTTCTTCTCAGAGGGTTGTGAGCCTTTGGAATTCTTTGCCCCAAAGAGCGGTGGAGGCTGTCATTGAATATATTCAAGGCTGAGTTAGACAAATTTTTGATCAGCAAGGGAGTCAAATGATATGAGGAACAGGCAGGAAAGTGGAGTTGAGGCCAGAATCAGATCAGCCATGATCTCATTGAATGGCAGATCAGGCTTGAAGGGCCAAATGGCCTACTCCTGCTCGTTTGTCTTATGTTCTGCCATTTTCAGCTTTTACTTGAACCGAGATGCTTTTAGCTTTGATTCCACCAACCTTCTCAGCTGCCACATCAGGCTAAATCTGCAATGCAGAACTATGGCTTACCGATCAATCTTGAGTGGAGCTTCCTTCTCCTCATTCATTCTGCTATAAAAAGATTACTTTTTTTCCTACCTCAATAGCACCATTTGCTCCTGTCCCTTCCTTTGTCCTATGCTCATTAATTTCCAACATATGCCTTCATTAGCTCAAGGCTTAATTTTTCTAATACTCTCCTAATCAGCCTTCCTGCCTCCACCCTCCACAAGCTACAACTAATTAAGAACACAATTGTTAATGTCCTCACTTGTGCAAAGTCCCACTCGCATAACTGCTATCTTTGGCAAGTTTTACTGGCTCTCCATGCCCTTTCAAGTGGACTTCAAGCTCCTCAACTTTAATTTCAACTCCCTGCAGGACTTGTTCCAATTTACCCCAATGATCTCCTCCAGACCTTCGTGCACATGTGCACATAGTTCTTTTAAGAGTAAGCTACCTACTCATTGTTGCATATAGCCTCTGCTACATTCTTTTAGCTTCAATGCTCTGCATCCCCCCCCACCCCATCGCCTTTAAAAAACCTTTGATCCTGCCTTTATCGACCTAACCTTGCCATTATCTCCTTTTTGCCTCCTGCTATATTGTAAAATGCTCAAAAGTCTTTCGGTATTATGGATGTTAGAGAAACATAGCGATTATAATTAAACCCTACAAGGATCCAAAGCAAACACATTTGATGAAGTCACTACTACTGTATTACAATTTTTTAAAAATTCGTTCATAGAATGTGGGCAGCGCTGGCAAGGCCAGCATTTATTGCCCATCCCTAATTGCCCTAGAGAAGGTGGTGGTGAGCCCCCTTCTTGAACCACTGCAGTCCGTGTGGTGAAGGTTCTCCCACGGTGCTGTTAGGAAGGGAGTTCCAGGATTTTGACCCAGCAACGATGAAGAAACGGCGATATATTTCCAAGATGGGATGGTGTGCGACTTGGAGGGGAATGTGCAGGTGGTGTTGTTCCCATGTGCCTGCTGCCCTTGTCCTTCTAGGTGGTAGAGGTCAGGGGTTTGGGAGGTGCTGTCGATGAAGCCATGGCAAGTTGCTGCAGTACATCCTGTAGATGGTACAGACTACAGCCACGGTGCACCGGTGGTGAAGGGAGTGAATGTTTAGGGTGGTGGGCAGGGTGCCAATCAAGCAGGCTGCTTTGTCCTGGATGGTGTCAGCTTCTTGAGTGTTGTTGGAGCTGCACTCATCCGGACAAGTGGAGAGTATTCCATCACACTCCTGACTTGTGCCTTATAGAGGGTGGAAAGGCTTTGAGGAGTCAGGAGGTAAGTCACTCACTGCAGAATACCCAGCCTCTGACCTGCTCTTGTAGCCACAGTATTGATGTGGCTGGTCCAGTTAAGTTTCTGGTCAATGGTGACCCCCAAGCTGTTGATGGTAGGGGATTCAGCAATGGTAATGCTGTTGAATGTCAAGGGGAGGTGGTTAGACTCTCTCTTGTTGGAGATGGTCATTGCCTGGCCCTTGTCTGGCACAAATGTTACTTGCCCTTTACTGCTATATAGTAGACACACAAAGGGAATTATTTTTGGGAGGCTAAAATGTGGTGAGCAGGTCACAGGCTATATAGGGGAGAACAGGGCAGGAAGCACATGATTTTGCAGCAAAGTGGGAGGGGAGAAGAGGAGGAAAATTACAGTGGCCCAATTTATGGTCGAGGACCTGGCAATTGCCCCATTTTCCCTGCTACACTACCCAAAAATGAGCAGTTTGTTGGAGGAAAATCCAGCCCTAAAACTTACCTGGGTGTAAGATAAGATGGTGACAGAACTGGAATGCTCCTGAAAGTAACTCCACAGTGTCACCAAATGGCAGATGGCTGTAACTACATGGCAATAGACTTAGGAAACATATAGGGTTTTCCTATTACAAATGTTTACATAGGATTTTCAGTGTTAAACATTCATATAAAAAGTTTGACTCAAAATAGTGACAAGTTGTAAGATTTGTGGACAGGACGTGTGCACCATACAAAATATTTTTGATAATTAATCTCCCATGGTGTGGCACACAAGGATTCAAGACAAATATCCTCTTCAGATAATTGTAAACAATTTTACAACACCAAGTTATAGTCCAGCAATTTTATTTTAAATTCACAAGCTTTCGGAGGCTACCTCCTTCCTCAGGTGAACGATGTGGAAATGAAGTCCTCGAAATGAAGTCGCATTTATAATTCACAGAACAATGCTTGGTGATAACAGACAGTTTTTTCAACTGCCCGTTGCCAAGGCAATCAGTGTGCAGACAGACAGGTGTTACCTGCCAGGTCTCAGAATATACAAATCACCAAAAAAAACAACAAACAAAAAAGAGATAGAGAGGTAGAAACATAGAAAAGACAGCAACTGACCCGTTATATTAAAAACAGATAACATGTGTTCGCTGGTGGGGTAACGTGTAGCGTGACATGAACCCAAGATCCCGGTTGAGGCCGTCCTCATGGGTGCGGAACTTGGCTATCAATTTCTGCTCGACGATTTTGCGTTGTCGTGTGTCTCGAAGGCCGCCTTGGAGTACGCTTACCCGAAGGTCGGTGGCTGAATGTCCTTGACTGCTGAAGTGTTCCCCGACTGGGAGGGAACCCTCCTGTTTGGCGATTGTTGCGCGGTGTCCGTTCATCCGTTGTCGCAGTGTCTGCATGGTCTCGCCAATGTACCATGCTCTGGGGCATCCTTTCCTGCAACGTATGAGGTAGACAACGTTGGCCAAGTCACAGGAGTATGAACCATGCACCTGGTGGGTGGTGTCCTCTCGTGTGATGGTGGTATCTGTGTCGATGATCTGGCATGTCTTGCAGAGGTTACCGCGGCAGGGTTGTGTGGGTTCCGACGGGCCACAGCAAAAAATCGCATAGACCTCCTCAGGAGACTAACACGGGACGCAACCAACAGAGTACCCTTTGTCGTCCAGTACTTCCCCGGAGCGGAGAAACTACGCCATGTTCTCCGCAGCCTTCAACGTGTCATCAATGACGACGAACACCTCGCTATGGCCATCCCCACACCTCCACTACTCGCCTTTAAACAGCCACCCAACCTCAAAAAGACCATCGTTCGCAGCAAATTACCTAGCTTTCAAGAGAACAGCGCCCACGACACCCCACAACCCTGCCGCGGTAACCTCTGCAAGACATGCCAGATCATCGACACAGATACCACCATCACACGAGAGGACACCACCCACCAGGTGCACGGTTCATACTCCTGTGACTCGGCCAACGTTGTCTACCTCATACGTTGCAGGAAAGGATGCCCCAGAGCATGGTACATTGGCGAGACCATGCAGACACTGCGACAACGGATGAACGGACACCGCGCAACAATCGCCAAACAGGAGGGTTCCCTCCCAGTCGGGGAACACTTCAGCAGTCAAGGACATTCAGCCACCGACCTTCGGGTCAGCGTACTCCAAGGCGGCCTTCGAGACACACGACAACGCAAAATCGTCGAGCAGAAATTGATAGCCAAGTTCCGCACCCATGAGGACGGCCTCAACCGGGATCTTGGGTTCATGTCACGCTACACGTTACCCCACCAGCGAACAAATGTTATCTGTTTTTAATATAACGGGTCAGTTGCTGTCTTTTCTATGTTTCTACCTCTCTATCTCTTTTTTTTTGTTTGTTGTTTTTTTTGGTGATTTGTATATTCTGAGACCTGGCAGGTAACACCTGTCTGTCTGCACACTGATTGCCTTGGCAACGGGCAGTTGAAAAAACTGTCTATTATCATCAAGCATTGTTCTGTGAATTATAAATGCGACTTCATTTCGAGGACTTCATTTCCACATCGTTCACCTGAGGAAGGAGGAAGCCTCCGAAAGCTTGTGAATTTAAAATAAAATTGCTGGACTATAACTTGGTGTTGTAAAATTGTTTACAATTGTCAACCCCAGTCCATCACCGGCATCTCCACATCATGACTACCATCGACCTCTTCAGATAAAGCAGGGTGAGAGACCAAGGGTTGATTGGACGAGCACAGAGACATAATTCAATCCCCATTTTAAAGTCATAAATTTCTATTATAAATTCCTATGTCATTTATAATGGAATCTGCCAAAGTAAAGGTCACTCTGTAATTACACAGCCTTCTCTCGACTCACCTTTTCCTCCGCTCAGTGTTTGGTCTCCTTTCATACACACCACCAAAATTTACTGGTAACACTAAAAAGAGGTTTGGAAAACAGCAAAGATAAAAGACTTCAGGGAGACAGACATTTGCAAAATGGGAAGACAGGTGGCAGATGCAATTTAATGTGAAATATTAGCTGATGCATTTTGGAATGAAAGTACACTCAATAGAAAGATGCTGAAGAATGTGTGGGAACTAAGACTTAGGGATGCAAATAAAGAAACTGCTTGAAAATTTAAATGCAGGTAGATACAGCCATAAAAAGTTCAATAGCATTCTAGGTTCTATAAACAGGGGTATAGAGTACAAGAACAAAGAATTTATGATAAATTTGTACACTGCAACAGTTAGGCCACAGTTGGAAATGCCATTACACTTTTGGGTGCCCAATTATAGAAAGAACATTAAAGCCACAGAGATATGCAGTATATATTCATCAGATTTAATAAAGGTGTTTAAAATAGTGAAGGAATGCGTGAATTGGCAGACAATTTCTTTTGGTTGAGGGGTTATCAAATTAAAATCATTACCGAGCTGAGGGTGGGAGAAAATTCTACGCTGAGTTAAGAGTATGGAATGCTTTGTCACAGGAAGTGATTGAGGCAGAGACCAATTCAACTTGTAATGGAAGTAGAGAAAATTACGGGGATACGGAGAGCAAAGAGCCAGCAAAAACATGATGGATGAATGGCCTTTTTAAAAAAATAGTTCACAGGCTATAGGCACTAGTAGCAAGGCTGCATTTATTGTCCAGCCCTAGCTTCTTGGAGAAGGTGACAGTGGGATTTTTTTCTTGAACTGCTACAGCCCTTGTGGTGATGATGTTAGGGAGGGAATGCCAGGATTTGGCAACAGCAAAGATGAAGGAACAATATGTCTAAGCAAGGACGTTGTGTGACGTCAGAGAACTTGGAGATGGTGATCCTCCCTCCTTCTGTGCTGTTATTTCCATAATTTTAAGATGGTGGGTTTGAGCACCATATCAGGGGTTTGAAATTGCTGAAGTTTTGTGATAACTGCGATAGTCCTGGCCTCACAACTTAAACTCAATCAAGCACAAGTGGGCAAGCACAGCACTACATATTAGCACCATTGTCACTACTTGGAATCAGTCTCCAGGGTCATTCAGAAACCAACCAGTGAAATAACTCACCATCACAATGTGGGTACAGTAGCTAGTCATTATGTTACTGGGCTAACTAGCTAGCAGTGAAGAGTTCAAATCCCATCGTTGCAAGTTATATAATTGAATTTTAAAAACTGATGTGTAGGCTAGCACCAAAACTTTACCATGAAATCTGGATTGTCATGAAAAACCCAACTGGTTTGGCAGATACATGACTCAGTCCGATATAGTTCACTCTTGATACCCTCAGGGCAAATAGGGACAAGCAATAAATATAACCTTGCCAGTGTTGCCCACATCCCAAGAATAAAAAATATACATGGCATCATATGACTTGACTGAATGTCAGCAATTAGAGAGGTGCAAGAGCCATAGAGTGGTGATAATGGGGGACTCCAACTATCCTAATCTCGACTGGGATAAGTTATAGTGTAAAGGGCAAAGAGGGGGAGGAATTTCTGAAGTGTGTTCAGGAGAACTTTCTTGACCAGTACGTTTCCGGCCCAACGAGGAAGGAGGCATTGCTGGATCTGGTTCTGGGGAATAAGATGGACCAAGTGTCGGGGGGAAACAGTGATCATAGTATCATAAAATTTTGATTAACTATGGAAAAGGACACAGAGCAATCTAGAGCAAAAATACTCAATTGGAGGAGGGCCAATTTCAGTGGGATGAGAACGGATCTGGCTCAGGTAAAATGGAATTAAAGACTGGCAGGCAAAACTGTAATTGAATAGGCGGTCCTTAAAGGTTCAGGTGCAGTCTAGGTACATTCCCACGAGGGGGAAAGGAGGAGCAACTAAAGCCAGAGCTCTTTGGATGACGAAAGAGATGAGAGTAAGATGAAGCAGAAAAAGGGGCCATATGACAGATGTCAGGTTAATAATACAAGTGAGAACCAGGTTGAATATAGAAAATTCAGAGAGGAAGTGAAAAAAGAAATGAGGGACAAAGAGTCTGAGAATAAACTGGCAGCTATCATAAAAGGGAATCAAAAAGTCTTCTATACGCATATAAACAGTAAATGGGTAGTAAGAGGGGTGGGACTGATTAGGGTCCAAAAAGGAGATCTATGCATGGAGGTAAAGGGAATGGCTGAAGTACTAAATGAGTACTTTGAATCAGTCTTTGCCAAGGAAGATGCTGCCAAAGTCACAGTAAAAGAGGTAGTTGAGATACTGGATGGGCTAAAAATTGATAAAGGAGGTACTAGAAGTAGATGTACTTAAAGTAGATAAGTCACCCGGTCCAGATGGGATGTATCCTAGGTTGCTGAGGGAAATAAGAGTAGAAATTGCAGAGGAACTGGCCATAATGTTCCAATCATCCTTAGATATGGGGGGGTGGTGCCAAAGGACTGGAGAATTGCAAATGTTATACCCTTGTTCAAAAAAAGGTGTAAGGGTAAACCCAGCAACGACAGGCCAGTCAGTTTAACCTCAGTGGTAGGGAAACCTTTAGAAATGATGATCTGTGACAAAAATAATCCACACTTGTCCATGTGACCGTTAATTAAGGAAAGCAAACACAGATTTGCTAAAGGCAAATCATGTTTAACTAACTTGATTAGAGTTTCTTGATGAGGTAACAGAAAGGGTTGATAAGAGCAATGCAGTTGATGTAGTGTATGTGAACTTCCAAAAGGTGTTTGATCAAGTGCCACATGATAGGCTTGTTATCAAAGTTGCAGCCCATGAAATAAAAGGGGCAGTGGCAGCATGGACTGGATGAAGGTATACAGTGGTTTCCCAGGGGTCAGTACTAGGACCTCTGCTTTTCTTGATATATATTAATGACTTGGACTTGGGTGTACAGGACACAATTTCAAAATTTGTAGATGACAAAACTTGGAAGGGTAGTGAAAAGTGAGGATGATAGTGATAGACTTCAAGAGGACAGACAGGATGGTGGGATGGATTGACACGTGACAGATGAAATTTAAAGCAGAGAAGTGCAAAATGATGAATTTTGGTAGGAAGACCGAGGAGAGGCAATATAAACAATAGGTCACAATTCTAAAAGGGGTGCAGGAACGGAGAGACCGGGGGGTATATGAACACAAATCATTGAAGATGGCAGGGCAGATTGAGAAAGCGGTTAAAAAAACATACGGGATGCTGGGCTTTATAAATAGAGGCATAATGTACAAAAGCAAGGAAGTTATGATGAACCTTTATAAAACCAGTTCGGCCACAGCTGGAGTATTGTGTCCAATTCTGGGCAGTGCACTTTAGGAAGGTGGTGAAGGCCTTAGAGAGGGTACAGAAGAGATTTACTAGAACGGTTCCAAGGATGAAGGACTTCAGTTTCATGGATAGACTGGAGAAGCTGGAGTTGTTGTCCTTAGAACAGAGAAGGTTAAGAGGAGATTTGAAAGAAGTATTCAAAATCATGAAGGGTTGAGATAAACTACATAGAGAGAAACTGTTCCTATTGGCAGAAAGGTCAAGGACCAGAGGACATAGACTTAAGGTGATTGGCAAAAGAACCAAAGGTGACATGAGGAAAAACTTTTTTTTAAAAACACGAATGGTTATGATCTGGAATGCACTGCCTGAGGGGGTGGTGCAGACAGATTCAATCATCGCTTTCAAAAGGGAATTGGATAAGTACTTGAAGGGAAAAAATTTGCAGGGCTACAGGGAAAGGGCAGGGGAGTAGGACTAACTGCAATGCTCTTGCAGAGAGCCAGCATGGACTCAAAGGGCCGAATGGCCTCCTTCCTTGCTGTAACAATTCTATGTTGTAGACAAAGACCAATTACAACTAAAACAAAAGTTCAGGTTAAATCAAGTGGCAAAACAAAAAACAATTAAAAAATATCCGATTCAGCTGCTTGAGGGATGGAAAATACGAACATTGAGCTCCAAGCCTCAATTCTCTAACAGTTATGATCATGAGATTTTGAAAAAGAGGGTCCTCGGTCTGTTCAGTAATGACATCACATTTGCATTCACCTCAATCCTGCGCCCCCACTGTTGAATGCAAGGCCACGTTATAGGCATGGGAAGACTTTTGAGTTCCAGTGACCCAGGTCATGGTCAAGTCTCTGTCTGATGTCAAGGTTGATTTCATTTTAGCTGTCTAGTGAAGAAAATAATTTATTGCTCATTGTTGCATAGATACTCAACCCTGTTTGAGTAGCAAAAGGTAAGATAATTTATCAAATTATCAGCAACTTTATTTCAATACATTCAATTCAAACACAAATACATTAGTAAAAGTTGTACTTGTGGAGAATTACACAGCAGTACTGCCTCTTTTGTTGCAAGTGTACAACTAAATTTCATTAAGTAAAACTAAGTGGCACTCATCATAAATAATCTCCCCATGCAATACCTGTCAGTAACCTCTTACAGACAATAGATCCAAAGAGCCATGGGCACTAAGCCTGAAATCTATTATACTCTTTTTGTATTATTTTGTTGCTATAAAAATTCCAAAACAACTCTGGACATGTATTTCATTAGTTGGCTAATTCAGAGTTTGCTTTCTTAGTTTAACATTTCAGCGATCTCTTCAATTAGTTTTACTCTAGTTCCATTTTTTCCATTAGTTTGTTTTCATAAGACCATTTGATACCAGGATTTTGGCAATACAAAGAAAGATCCATGGTCTTGAACAGAATGTTGTGCAAATACATTGTCATATAAAAATACAAAATAAGCAATAGTTTGAGTACATATAGCAGGAATCAGTGTACTTTAGAGAGGAGGCTAAAGAGAAGGATCAAGAAGAATTTCTAAAAATGTCTAAAAATGTAAAATGTATATGCGTCCGTTAAACAACCAAATGTATAACACTTTATATAGTTTCTCAATCTTAAAAGTATGAGGGAAAATATTAAATGTCAAAATGTACCCTTTTCAGACAAATTGGGATAGATTTTGACTTTATGTAATATTATAATAGGTGATAGCGAACTGGCAGCCCGTTCTACATCTCTCCCAATGTTTATTTCCATTGAAGTCAATGGAAATGGGATATGTAATATGGGCTGCTGATTCGCTATCAGCTATTTTACACTAGTGCACAAAGTTAAAATCTACCCTAACTTGTCTGATATAATTTAATGATCATTTCTTTGAATGAAACAGTGCAGTACATTTTATATAAAAAGTGTAAATAATGCATTAAAATAGCCAAGATGATAATACATCTACAATTTATCCTCACTGTTAATCACGCAATGTTTCTTCCCGTTACACTGCCTTATCAAAATCAAATCTGCACAAGGATCTTGATCTTATGGTCTGCTATTAAAATAACTTGAAAACTAATGTACATTAAAAAAATATGTACAAATGGTGTTATTTCTGATGATACTGCCACCTTTTACAATGAAACCATGGAAGTCACCAAAACGCAGAACTATTCCTATATGAAAAAAATCAGCGTGGGGATAAAATTTGGAGCCTTTTGTAAATAATTTGAACCAAGTGATATCCTTATTGTAACTTAGTAACCAAACTTCCTTGAATAGTTTTATAGACATTGTCGACATTTTTGCATACAATTTTCACTTGATAATTTACATTTAAGTATTAACCAAAGTTTGATGCACTTCCCAATTTAGTAATCCTATCATTTCGTAACAGGCTATTTTTCTGTTGACCCAACATTAAGCTCAGAATTAAGCTTTACATAAAAAAGTTTTTATCCAATTATAACATACACATTGAAAAGTAGTTTACTACTTCACTTTTTTTATAATCATGTACACTGAACTGCAGGGAGTGCAATGTGGAAAGGGATAATAGCCCCATCATTCTCAAGTAAACCAGACAATAAAACCTTCAGTGCATGTACACAATAAAGTGACTGTACACCTTTTATTTGTCTCTCCATTCACACAATACGTAGTTTTCTTATATTGAAGTTAGCACAATACTGCATTAAGGCCATAGAAGCCAGTGTTGTCATGGCTGGAATTAGATACAGTAAACACAAATATGATTAGATGAAACATTGCAAGACAACTGTGATTTGTTAAACGTTATGAGTCACTTACTAACGTTCAGGGAGTGTGCAGGTCTTTAAATAAATTCACTTCAATGACATGTTCCATCTATGGACCACAGACAAAATATTCCAGAGAAAACTAGTCTTTGAACCATGGAACAAAAAAGGTCTAGTTTCAATTATAGAAATGGCTTGCTTCCCAATTTAGTAGTCTTGGGCTTTACAGCCACGTGCCACTTAAATCCACTCGCCAGTTACGATGAGTTTCTTAAATCTGAATTTGTGAATACACAAACATCTTCACTGAGAACTATACTACCACTTAATTCAAAAATATGAAAAGACATTATCCTTTTCATTGCCCTATGTAAAGCTGTATATTACACCAACTACTGATTCATACAACTTTATTGGGACTTTTTCCTTACCCAAAATAAATTACAGGTAAGGTCTAGTCAATGGTGGCACTTGTTAAACAGATGTTTTTACATATGCAATTTGAATTTTTTTAGGATTCCTTAAAAACAGGGCTACAGTATCTTTAAGTGATACTTGTTAACATCAACACAACTATAAATTGTGTTAACTTACACCATCAGCAGCACTGAAATTATTTCAAGGGCAATAAGGTTCCATTTTTTGTGTTAGCAAATCACCTATCAGGACTTCCATTTTGAGCACTTTCTGAAGGCAAACTCCTTGAATTCAAAAATAAGAAGTGAACTAAAACTGGTTACGGTGCCAAACACCATATGAGAAAAATAAGAGTACTGCTGCAAAAGATAAACTGCACAAGTGTATTGATGTGAACTAAGCACCATGCACACAAGTATCATGCAGATATGAAAGTACCACAAGCTGATCAACAGGTAGAGAGCTGCTAGAAAATATTCTGTGTTACGTACTAGTCAATGAATTCTGTGCTGCTTCTGTTTCCAGGAAACAAGTGTTTTTTTCAGTGATTCAACCCAGCGCAAGCACAAAAACACAGGCAGACAGGCACCTCCTGCCCACCTCTCAAGGGGATTTTATTTACATTACTGTAGAAATACACCCACTGCAAAATTCTGAGTGCACAGGTGGAACTACACTTTTCTGAATGCAAGTTGGATGGTCAATGAAACACCTCAGCTCTTCAATCAGGATTTAAAACCCATTGATGGCAAACACTGTTAGCTGGGATATTTTTATGCCAGGTTTAAAAAATGGCTTTGCTCTATGAATCTGGATCCTCATTTTCAGAAAGTTCCTCATCTGTATCTGGTGCGAAAGAAAACACAAAAGTCAGAAAATTAATATTTTTGAAGAACAGTACTAAGCAAATTTGTCTTAGTAATTCGCCCTAACCCACAATTAAACCAGCAATAAACTAAATTAGGGTAATTTATTTTGGAAACCTTGTTTTGTCCAATAGTTATTAGGTACTGTATGTACTTAGTTTATACACACTGGTCACTTTTTACTTACAGTTGGTCATTTCTATAGGACTGTACCTTTAAGAACTACCCCTTATTGGCTTCAACTAACAGACCAAACATTTTTTTTTGAAGTTAGATTTCACAATTTGCACAGTGCAATTAGAATCTGACAAGTGGAAGATAACAGGTTACTGCAGACAAACTAGCAGCTTGGGATAGCATTTCATGGTTTGGGGAGTTGGTTAAGCCTTATCATTGATCTAAGCTCGTTTTAACTGGCTTGGACGTTGTGCACCATTTATAGTTTACGGTTTGTAATTATGTTGTTGGTATCCATGAAGCAAAGACAAAACTGAGATCGATAGATTTCTAGATATTAAAGGCATCAAGGGATATGGGGATGGTGCAGGAAAATGGCGTTGAGGTAGAAGATCAGCCATGATCTTGTTGAATGGCAGAGCAGGTTCGAGGGGCTGGATGGCCTACTCCTGCTCCTATTTCTTATGGTCTTCAAAGGCTGGTCAGAGTGCAGAGGTGCATCATTTCATTAACCTACTCCTAGTTCCTCTATGTTCCCACCCATCAACAATGTTCAATTTTTATTCAAGATTTTGTAATCACATACAGCTCTAGGTCTTGCACCAGATCATTATCATAGTAAACATTCCAAGGTACCTAACAGAAGAGCAGCAGGTGAGGGTAGAAGAGAGTGATTGAAAAGGTGGGGATAAAGGTAGATCATAGAGATTTAGGAATGAAGCTACAGTATAGAGCCAAAATAGCTGAAGGAGAGTATGGACAGGAAACCAGTCAGCAGATTGGAGGTAAGCTGGAGCAAGACTAAGTGAGGATAAGGAATTGCAAATCAATACAAGGGGGACAGGGAGCCAATGAAGGTTGCTGCCAGAAATCAAGCAGAACTTAATACAGGATAGGATGCAGGCAACAGAGTTTTAGACAAGTTGGATTATCTGCAAGCCTCAAGTGAGGACAACATTAGAGAAGATGAACCTGAAGGTGAGAGGTGATCATGGTTTCAGCAGCGATGGAGAGATAAAAGGGTGAAAGTGATGAATTTTCAGAGATGGTCTTGGTGATGGATAGGATATGGTGTTATGGTTCAGAGCTAAACAGAAATCAAAGTTGATTCCATGTGACTGAGCTAGAGCAAGCAGCCAAGGAGTAGGAGAGCATCAGGGGGCTCGGCTGTGGAATTTCTGGAGGGAGCAGAGTACGATGGCTTCAGCCTTGCCAATGTTAGATGGAAGAAGTTCTGGCGTGTCCACAACTTGATGTTAGAATTGTCAGATTAATTGCAGTCCAATATTTGGCACAATTTTTAAGTTAGAGTGAGCAATAATGGTGGAAGGAGGAGGCAACGATGTAACCATTATGCAATATTGAAACAGTCAAGGCTTGAAACTTTGGACTGAGCTCCAGCATTATAATTCACCAAATTCCAGAGGACAACCCTGAACAATTTTTAGTTAAAATGCTTGCAGTCCTGATCCTTCACCTGCTCAGCACGAGTGCTCTTTTTGTGCAGGTGAATGGAAATTTTTTTTAATGCTAAGTGTTGCTCAAGAACAGTTCATCAACGCTTACAAAAATTGGCAGGTTTTTATGGAATGCCAAAATGTGATGACTTTACATCACTAACATTTGAACAACCTATGCTTCCCAAGAAGGGATCAGAGTAAATTTTCAGTTTGTGATCTGTGAAACTATTGTGAATTCTACAAACTGAGGTATAATCAGATTTGTCCCAAATCACTTTCCTTCCATAGCTGATACAAATAATATATTTTGTGTACAAATGCAGTGCCTCAAAAGCCTCAGTGCTCTATTTTTGTTGTAAAAGTTCCTTACAGGTAAGCAATTTGCTAATGCCAGGTAATAAAATATGTAAAATTTATTCTGATCACTTCCAATCTTGAAACCTATGGCAAGCATAGGTTGTGTTTGTATGAACTCTTAAAATCATGTTTGTTTCACTGGTTACCATCGTCGCAGTCCTCTTCTAGGTCTCGAGCTCCTTTCATGTCATCTTCAGCATCTTCTACTTCCTTGGCTATTAACTGTCTTGCTAATTTGATATTCATGCCTTCATTATAATGCATTTTTCTCTTCATCTCAAACTGCTTCTTGCTTTCTTCAAAGAAAAAAATTGAAAGGTTTAGGATTATGCATCATTATAAGAAGCTATGTTTTTTCAGCAAATACCATATGAAAGATTATCTTTCTCCAGAGAAAGGGAGTCCATCTGACCTGCTCTTGTTCTCTAGAACAGTGAGCTCAAAAGCAACACAAAAGCGACTAAAAAAGCATCTTCTGTCCCCTCAGCCATTGATTGGTGCATTGTGGAACCTAGAACATTAAAGGGGCTTTTTTCAAATGAAGTCCATGTCTATAGAGAAGCAATCGTATTAGCTTCATCACTGGCCCTTTAAGATCTATACACCCCAACAAAAAAAAGAATAATTTTTCAAACTGAGTGCACCACAAACTTTGCAGAAGTTTAGACAAATGAGCACTGCACTTGCCAGGAAAGTTTCAATCCTTTAATATAAAAACAAAATCTCTCAGCAGCTTCTCTCTATAAACCAAGGATATGTATGCCTCATCTGGACATTGGGACAAATGCAGAACCAGACATAAACTGATTGGCACTTAGACTTTCGCATTTCACTTTATGACAACTTACAACACTTTATAGTAAAATGGAAAAACTGATGGAAATCTGAAATTAGTAAAATACTATAAATACACAGCAAATTAGCATCTGTAAAGAGAAATGACAGGTTATGACGCGTTTATCCTTTCAGAACACGTCATAAGTAAATTGAACAACAACTTACATTTATATAGCATCTTTAACATAGTAAAACATCCCAAGGTGCTTCACATGTTAAACAAAATGTTACACCGAGTCACTTAAGGAGATATTAGGGCAGGTGACCAAAAGCTTGGTCAAAGAAGTAGGTTTTAAGGAGCGTCTTAAAAGGAGAAGAGGTGTAGAGAGACGGACAGATTTAGGGAGGGAATTCCAGAGCTAAGGGCCTAGGCAGCTGAAGGCATGGCCACCAATGGTGGAGCGATTAAAATCAGGGATGCCACAAGAAGCAAGAATTGGAGGCGCATAAAGATCTTGGAGGGTTGTCGGGCTGGAGGTTAGAGATATGAAGGGGTAAAGCAATGGAGGAATTTGTAAACAAGGATTAGAATTTTAAAACCGAGGCGTTCCCGGACCGGGAGCAAATGTAGGTCAGCAACCACAGGGGTGATGGGTGAACAGGATTTGGTGCAAGTTAGGATATGGGCAGCAGAGTTTTAGATGAGCTCAAGTTTATGGAGGTGGAAGCTGGGAGGCCAGCCAGGGGAGCTTTGGAATAGCAAAGTCTAGAGGTAACAAAGGCATGGATGAGGGTTTCAGTAGATGAGCAATTCTTGAAACAATTTTAACAAAAACACTGATATTCAGGATTTAAATGCTCAGAATTACATAGTTTGAATGCAACTGCAAGTAAATATGGAGCCCTGAAATTTGTTTACAGACTTCGATAGAATTTTGCGTGTTCATTCGTAGCATTGAATTTACGAGAAATATCCCAAAGGTAGGCATCAGAAAACATACAAATTCCACAAAAAGACACAACTAAAAACTGTTAGAACCTATTAGGAATAGTCAAAATAAAGACAACTCATTTCACTTTGACTTGACCAGCAAATCATATATAAACACAATCATGACATTTACAGGACAGACAGACAAACAACAAGATAACTTCGCTCTTTAGGGCATCAGTAAAGAGAAGCAAAAATTCAGATACGGAACACATTCATGACCAATGTAGAGAGAATGTAGCTAAAGCTAACAAGGGTTTTTTTTAATTCATTCATGGGACGTGGGCGTTGCTAGCAAGGCCATCATTTGTCTATCCCTAATTGTCCTCAAGAAGGTGGAGGTGAGCCGCCTTCTTGAACCACTGCAGTCCGTGCAGCGAAGGTACTCCCACAGTGCTGTTAGGTAGGGAGTTCCAGGATTTTGATTGCGTTTAATATAACCCACACAGTATAAATCAAAGGACACCATTTTGACACTATACAGGTCATGGGTCAGACCACATCTGGAGTTTTGGTCCCCCCACATGGTGGATGATATAGCGGCTTTGGAAAAGGTCCAGAGGACAGCTAGAAGAATGATTCCTAGCTTAAACCAGCTACTCAGATAGGCTCAAGGACCATGGTCTATTTACTTTAGAGCAGCGTAGACTTAGAGGTGACCTGATAACGGTCGATAAAATAATTAAAAGGCTGGATAGCATCCCTATTGTTAGATTATTCCAGTTTAACAAGTTGGAGAGGACCAGGGGACATGAGTTTAAACTATGTAAGAGTAGGAATAGACTGGATGTTAGGCAGTTCTTCTTTTCCCAGAGAATTGTGAGCCTCTGGAATAAATTGCCAGCTGGTGTGGTAGGTGCTGACTCTCTGCATGCCTTCAAGAGGGAGCTGAACCAGTTCCTGACTGGGGCAGAGGTCACATCGTATAGAAGGTAAGTGTCTTTATAGGTAACACTGCCATGCGATTTCCTGGAATAGTGTCGATCACCTGAGGGGGTTGGAGAGGAATTTTAGAGTATTTTTTTTCCTTATTAGCCCTGGGTTTTCCCTGTTTTTTACCTCTCCCAGGAGATTACATGGCTGCGGGAGTGGGTGCAAAGTCGAACAAGAAATGTTTAGCCATGATGGTCCGGCCATCATGGTGTGGGGCAGGCTTGATGAACCAGCTGGTCCTTTCCTGCCTGTCATTTTTGTATGTTTGTGAATTATAAATTTATACAATGTTCAAATGGTAGTCAGAAATAGTACAAAGACACATTGAAAAACAAGCTGAAGCTATGTGATGTCCCCACTGATTGGAAAGACATGGCAATGGAGAGACCACAATGGCATGTAACCATGTGTGCTGATGCTATCTAATTCTCACCTGTACAAATGGAGTAGGATAAGGGGGGTGGGGGGTGGGGGAAACGCAAATTCACTTGGCAACTGCAACTAATTTACTACATATCAGATAATCTTAAATTATGACCAGCGTGAACTGTTCTGCACCAATCTCAGTTACCAGTTAAAGTTCCAGAGGACATGATAAACATCGACTGATCCAGTGATTCGCAGTAGGAAACTTAATCACATATGTATGCAGTTCAATATAAACGTGAAAGGTTGGCTTACAACTCAGAAAAATCAGACAATGGCATCAGGTAAAGCAACAAACTTCTCAATCTACTGATTAGACAATGATACTAATAACATAAAGCTGACTCTTTTCTGAATGAGTACTGGTTACACTACTGGGGGGGGGGGGGGGGGGGTGATGAAGTGATTCAATTTTAGGAAGTTACAGCTTATTGATATTACAGCATAAAAAATATCCTCCAGTTCTTCAAACTCTCCTATTCACATCTACGGTAAAATCCTATTTCCAACAGTAATAATATCACAAAACTTCAGTGACCATTACAGTTTATAGCAGCATTTCCCTGGCAACTAGACATTATTCAACCATGTTGCTGTTTTCCTGTTACTGGTGCAATACGGCTCCCTTTGTGATTCCCCGTCATCTAACAACCAATCACCAAATATAGATTTCAGAAAATAAACGTGCATGTTAATTGTAAATGTGAAAAATTCTTCATGCTCACCAAATGAATTTTAAAATTACTTTCAATTTTATCAATTCATGTTTAATCTCATAAGTATTAGAAAAGTATACATAAGAAACCATTGACAAAAGCAAGGAGAGATGGTTGGATCAGTGAGTTGAACAAGTTCACAGGCTGTTTAGCCACTCCCTTAGAGGAAATAGTGTGGGGAAAAAAAGTCAAAAACAAGTTTAAAAATTGGAAATTCAACCACACTCGTCAATTTTCAAAAGAAATGTGTTTTAAGACTAGCCGTTCTGATTTACAAGGGTAACTGTGGCTTTCAAACAGCACATCGAAATGAAACAATGCCAAACTCCATCATTCTCTGTGCGACCAAAGGCCTCGAGACACAATGGTAATCTCTCAAGAACACATTTGCTCATTCTGTTAACAGATACAAAGAAACCATGCCGTAAAAGACTATTCTTCACAATCACAAGCTGCTGAATGAAAGGAAACATTCTTAAATTGCTATGAGGAAGCCAGTGTTTTACAGTGAAAGCAATTTCGTCCATAACCTCTAATTCATGCACCATTTTTTTTAAAAAATGATCAACACGTGATCAGTGATTACAACATTGTAATTAGCTGGGGTCATTTTAAAATACAGTACTGATGTTAGTTACTTTAAAAATGGAATATATATAACAGAATAATTTCCCTTCTGATTTTATACACAGAGCATTGCTGTTTAAGATCAATACTGTAGATGTAAACGAATGATCTAACTTGAGTATAGTTATCTCAAATTTCTTTGAACATGTACAAGAGATCATAAGTAAAATTTCAATAATATTTTTGATAAAGATGGGCTATTGGGACAGACACATTACATGATTTTTAGACTGAACATGCTAGTAACTAAATTATAATTGTTAAAATATAAATTATCTGCAATTCTGGTATCTGTAATCAAATTTAGATAAATGTTAGTAAAGATCATTTTTTTTTAAATCCTGAAATTTTTTTTAAAATGACTATTAATGAGCAAGAGAGTTCCATCATATTCTTGACACATTATCAGAGGTCCTATTTTAAAGTACTATGACTGAGGTACAGATCAGCTGTTATATTTTCCTGACAAAATTGTAAACTTCCAAACATAAATCCCAAATCAAAGCTTTCCATTAGCTTCATCTGCTGCTGAGATCAATCCAATAAAACCCTTGTTAGATGCATTATCCAATGCCGCAACAGCCTTTCTCGAGAAGTAAACGTGATCCAGGAACTCAAAATTTCTGCCCAGCTTGGACTTCCCATCCACGTACTTAAACTTCTACCAGTACAGTATTTACCAAAAGTAACAGTACCATTAGTGAATGGAATGAACCTTGACTGCTGAATCCAGCACTGGAATCAAATCCCCACAAATGACACTGGGCAGTTTGATTCATCTATTCAGTTCTTCGCCAAGAGTGCTCTCTCACCCATGGTGGGTTTAGAATATGATTTGCACGACACTGATCTATACTTTGAAGAGATAAAAATTTTATCTTGAACTTTTGAGAGACGATTAAGCATATAATTGAGTCTCTATCGTCATGACAAAGTGCTCAAAAACCCGCAGGCTTTCAATCCCAATGTAAATCTCAGGATCTACTCACCAGTGACCTCTGGTGCTGACCACACCAATGTTTGCAGGATCAGGGAGTTAGCTGATCTAAATAATGGCAACAGGAGTCCACGTCACTGGGGATGCATCACGGGCACTGCCTGCCATGAAAACAGCAGCTAGTGCCTCATTGATTCCTTGTAAACTAACATTTTTTTTTACACCTTTGGGGGTTCAGGCTACGACAGGCTCAGACTTCATATCGGCGAGAGTCCCAGCCACGAGGCATGCCCACTCCTACGCAGGTGTCCTTGTTTAGGGTGGGTGTTTGCTCAAAAAATACCAGGGAAGGCAGGGACCCAGTCTATGCGTCTTGCCCTAATTCGAAGCCCCATCCGCCAGATTTCAGCTGGCATTATGGCGGGAGCGTGACCCAGATACATTTTTGTATAGTATTTGATTAAGTGGCTGTTTCTTTAAAACTTAGAGGGTTTAACAGCAATATAATGCCAAGTCTTGTACCAACGAAATGACAGACATGTTAAATAATGACTTTCCACAGTATTTACAGTAGAGGAAGAGGATAGCATGCTGGACACCCCAAGGAAACTAATTTTGAATCAGGGTTGGGGACTCACCGTAATTAACGTAAGCAAATTAACAGTAATGAAGAAAATAATGGCACTAAAGAGTACAAATCCCCAGGACCAGATGGTTTCCATCCCAGGCTGGAAAAGGAAATTGGTGAGAATATTGCAGTTGCCCTAACTATAATCTTCCAAAGTTCTCTCTATACAGGAACCGTTCCTTTAGATTGGAAAATTGCACGTCACTCCGCAATTTAAGAAAGGTGAGAGGGGGAAACCAGATTATAGACTAGTTAGCCTAACATCTGTTGTCGGGAAATTACTACAGTCTATAATTAAGAATAGAGTGACTGAACACCGTGAAAAATTTCAGCTGATCAGAGAGTGCCAGCATGGATTTGTAAAGGCAGGTCATGCCTGACGAACCTGATTGAATTTTTTTGAAGAGATGACCAAAGTAGTGGACAGGGGAATGTCTTTGGATGTTGTTTATATGGACTTCCAGAAGGCATTCGATAAAATCCCCAGAGACCATTAGCTAAATTTGAAGCTCATGGGATTGAGGGTAAATCATTGACCTGGTTAGGAAATTGGCTGAGTGGCAGGAGACAGACAGTAGGGATAATGGGCAGGTACTCAAATTGGCAGGATGTGACTAGTGGAGTCCCACAGGGATCTGTGTTAGGGCCTCATCTATTCTCTCTATTTATTAACGGCTTAGATGACGAGATAGAGAGCCACATATCCAAGTTTGCCAATGACACAATGACAGGCAGCATTGTAAACAGTGTAGATGGAAGCATAAAATTACAGAGATATTAATAGATTAAGTGAAAGGGCAAAACTGTGGCAAATGGATTTCAATGTAGGCAAGTGTGAGGTCATCTACTTTGGACCTAAAAAGGATAGATCAGAGTACTTTCTAAATGGTGAAAAGCTCAAAACAGTGGAGGTCCTAAGAGACTTAGGGCTCCGTGTACATAATCATTTAAATGTCATGGACAGGTACAGAAAATAATCAAAAAGGCTAATGGAATGCTGGCTTTTATAGCTGGAGGACGAGAATACAAGGGGGTAACAGCCTTGAAAGGAATCTAACATGATTTTCAATTATATACAGATTTCATGATTGGTTCGATATATATTTGACTGACTGTTCGTTGTTCAATTTAGTTGGCCAAGTAGTCAAAAGCCATAAACTCCTGGTAACTCCATTCTGTGATATAAAAAACGAAGAATTGTCAATAGGTGGCAATGGAAAATCTCAGGAGGAAAAATAAGTCTAAAAATCTCAAAAGCAACCACAGGAGTTTGAGAAGAACTAACAGTTTGAAAGTGGTTAAAGACAGGAGAAATGTGTGTATTTCAAAATCAGGTATAAAGGATTATTTTGGGTCTTATGAGTAACAATATTTTTATTTTGTCAATGAGTTAGATAAACGTCATTCTACTATAAATATATCTACTACTGCTAGATTATTTGCTTATTTATTTGCATAATACACATTTCATATTTTAAATTAGGTCTGTTATTATGCTTTACCCCTTTTGAACTTACTAGATCTCAAGGCAAAGATAGACACAAAGATATGAGGAATTGAGACTCATCCATGAGAATGATCTGAGATACAAGAGCCAAGATAATTTAGGGTAAGGCTAAAAAAGACACAAAACAACCACCACAAACAAAGTTTTGCATTCCTCCAATGAAATGCATAATAGTGCAAATGAAGCCCATTTACCACCCATAAAATGCAAGGCCTCAGGAAAGCCGGCAGCTGAAGGGAGACGAGAACAGCTGGATCCAAAAGGTAAGTGCCTTTCCAGCACTGTTTGAGGCCAGGAGTGCTTCCCTCGACCCACCAAGCTAACCTGTTAATCTCCCTGTGATTGGCTACCCCCCACGATCTCTTCAACCCCCGACCCACCTCTCCAGGGACCTTCGACTGATATCTCCAACCCCTCCTCCCCAACCAATATCTCCAGGACCCCCACCCTGATTTCCTCCCCAACCGAACTCTCCGCACACCTTCCTGCCCAACAGCCAGCCAGCCTCTTAACCTGCCTGGCTGCGGCAGGAAACTGAGTCCAAGCATTTAAATCAGGTTCTGCCGCTAAACCTCCCCTCCCCCCCCACAAATATCGGGGTCTATGAGTCACTACATTGATCACCAGAGACTGGTGCTTTTTCCGCTCTAAAATTAAGACACATTTCACTAACCATCTCTAGTCTTTTCATTAGTATGGGGCAAAACTTATTTCTCCACAGCCTTTCCAATTTCATCTATCGCCTCAGGAGGAGGTGCATGAAATACATGTGCGTATCCATAATGCAGATGTGTTTATCGATAGAGACAAGGGAATTGAAAGGGGAAGAGAATCAGCCCCTTGTGCACACTGAGGCTAGCCCAAAAGTACCACTGGCACCAGGTTGGCTTCTTACCCTCTCCTTTGTAAGTTACATAGCCTCAGGCATGGTCTCCCACATCGGGGTGGTGGGGTAGGGGATCTGGGGAAGGAGCTCAGAGGCCAGGAATTTCCTCATCCCCAGCCTGGGAATTGCTGACAGACCTACTTTCGATGGGTGTACTGCCTATCAGTCTGGCAGCAAGCATAACTGGGATCCATCTGGCGATGGCCTGAACCCGCAAAGATACTAAAAATTTAGTGGGATTTTTGGCTCCATCTTTCTTGGGGAGGGGGCCCTCCCTCTCCAGAGCATGTTGGGTTATCTGGCTTCCCCTTTCTGGCAGGTCCTCGAGATGCACCTCTTGTGGCACAGATGCCTGTTGAGCATATTTAAATGCAGTAACCTCCCCCTAACCCTGCATACTTTGATGGGGTCAGTGCCTGAGGTCACAGGCACTAACACTGGGATGTTAAGTCTGCAAATTTTCAATCCCTTATTCTTTTGTTTTACTGTATTGCAAGTATGAAAAACACAAAGTTTCAGTGCCATAAATGGACTTCAATTATCTAACTGTAAAACTTGAGTGGAAGTAGTCTTAAAAGTACAATAATGAACAGGCATTCAAATAAATTTAAAAACAAACAATTTTCAGGAATTAAATATATGCTCTAAATGCTATAAATATAATTGGCTTGCCTTTTTCTTCTGGAGTTAATTCTTCCTCTTCTTCACTACTTTCTTCCTTTGGCTCAAAGATTTTAGGATTCATTCCCTCAGCTGCTGTCAGCCTAAAAAAGTTTTTAAAAATAGTTTGCAGTCACCCTGTAATTTCATGTTCATTACTCTGGAAGCAAAACTGCTCATATGCTTTATGACTACTAAAATATGCAATGCACATTAAGGTTTAGGTAAACTTCCAAGCAATTTTGCAAGGGTGCCTTTTTTCTTCCTTTTGTGAGAACTGTTTTTCTGCCACACAAGGTTATGAAATTATCTGATGCCTTCAAAAAAAAGGAAGCTCCACTATCACTGGAGAGATTGCTGCAATTTCAAAAAGATGTACGTTTATACCAGACAACCATTATAAATACGTTGCTATATCTTTATTTACATCATCTTACTAACAGCACGGTTTGGTATGTAAAAATGTATATTGAACTGTTAATCAATTTTTTAAAAAAGGCTCTTTTTTTTTAAAAAAAGTACCTGCCTTACAGGGTATCCACTGAGGAAGGCATCCACCAAAGGAGTGGCCTGGCATCTGTCTACATTTGCTGGCTCCCTTTAAGTATGCATTCACACGCCACAAGTTGTGTCACTGCAGTGGAAACTCTTCACACTGACTCTAAACTTACATACGAATTAAGAGCAGGAGTAGGCCATTCGGCCCCGCAAGTCTGCTCTGCCATTTGTTAAGATCATAGCTGATCTGATTGTGACCTCAACCCTACTTTCCTGTCTACTTACTATAATCTTTGACTCCCTTGTTAATCAGGAATCTATCTAACTCAGCCTTAAAAATATTCAATGACCCTGCCTCCACCGCTCTCTGGGGAAGGGAGTTCCACAGACTCATGACCCTCAGAGAAAAAATGTCTCCTCATCTGACTTAAATGGGAGACCCCTTATTTTCAAAACTGTGTCCTCTAGTTCTAGTCTCTCCCACAAGGGGAAACATTCACTCAGCATCTACCCCTTCAAGTCCCCTCAGGATTTTGTATGATTCAATAAGATCACCTCCCATTCTTCTAAACTCCAGTGTATACAGGTCCAACTTGTTCAACCTTTCCTCATAGGATAACCCCTCATCCCAGTAATCAGTCGAGTGAACTTTCTCTGAACCGCCTCCAAAGCAATTATGTCCTTTCTTAAATAAGGAGACCAAAACTGCACACAGTATTCTATATGTGGTCTCACCAATGCCCTGTATAACTATAGCAAAACATCTCTACTTTTATATTCCATTCCCCTTGCAATAAATGACAACATTCTATTTGCCTTCCTAATCACCTGCATACTAACTTCTTGTGATTCATGTACTAGGACACCCAGGTCCCTCTGTACCTCAGAGTTCTGCAGTCTCTCTCCATTTAAATAATATACTGCTTTTCTATTCCTCCTGCCAAAGTGGACAAGTTCACATTTTGCCACATTATATTCCATCTGCCAAATTTTTGCTCATTCACTTAACCTATCTATATCCCTTTGCACACTTCTTATGTCCTCTTTACAACTTACTTTCCTACCTATCTTTGTATCATCAGCAAACTTAGCAACCATACATTTGGTCCCTTCATCCAAGTCATTGATATAGACTGTAGTTGAGGCCCCAGCACCGATCCCTGCAGCATTCCACTCGTTACATCTTGCCAACCTGAAAATGTCCCATTTATGCCTACTCTGTTTCCTGTTAGCTAACCAATCCTTTACCCATGCTAATATGTTACCCCCTACACCATGAGCTCTTATTTTGAATAGTAGCCTTTGAAAAGGCACCTTGTCAAATGCATTCTGGAAATCCAAGTACACCACATCCACAGGATCTCCTTCATCCACGTTGCTTGCTACCTCCTCAAAGAACTCTAGTAAATTTGTCAAGCACGATTTGGAGTGTAATCTTTCTGCTAAGGCCCAAACTGACTCCAATGTGATTCGAGGTGAGACTCACTCCTCCGGAGAGTCTCAGTTAGCTTCTTTCGGTGACTTCAATGCTGGATTCCAGCACTATATATACACTGTAATTGCAGGGTCAGTGCAAAACTAAACTGTTTCACACCGTGCAATAGTGCAGCTATGAATACATCCCAAGACATTTTTGGTCTGATGCATCTTTGTGTGATCGTCCCACTTCTGCACAGTACAAAAAGGCATGCTCTGCCCATACTGTCAATTCATTTTTGCCTAAATACAAAGGAATGTTATTAAGTGCAACCCCGACAAGACCTGATCAATTCGCAACTTGGGATAAGGAAAGAGGCTCTTGCAGGGAAAGAAAAACTACAGCTGCCAAATAAGGCATCATCTACAGCTGCTAAATCTAAATAGTAGCATCTGGATTATGCTAACAGCTTTGCATGTGTTATCAATGGTCACCTGTTTACTGCATACCCATTAAGAGTAGCTATTGAGCAGAACAAAAATTTCCTGAAGTGAAGCAACAAGAATGAGTGAAGAATGCATTCACATGCCATTTGACAACCACCAGTGTATAAGGCTTAAAAAAAAGATTGGGGGGGGGGGGGGGGGGGGAAGAGAGAAGGGATGATCTGGTAGCAATAACAAAAGCTGAAAGATAGAAGGAGATGAGTGTAAAGGTCAGACCTGGGTAAGGAATAAAGATAATAAACAGTCAAGGAACAAATACAGTTACAAACCAGAAGTATAAAAGGACTTAAAAATAAAGTAAAAGGAACTATTAAAGATGAATTAAACTGCCCACGCAGCAATATATAAAGCATCCAAAATAAAACGGGGGAACTGGAGGCAATAATCCATAGCGAGGAACCAGATGTAGTTGGAATAACTAAATCATGGTTATATAAAAGAACAGGACTGGCAACCAAATATTGCAGGCTACACCAATCAGAAAGGACAGGAAAGGAAGGAGGGGTGGTGAAGTAGATGTACTGATTAGAGGTAACGTAATGGCAGTAGAAAAAAGGGACATAACTAACAGAAGGATAGAAACAGAATCCAAATGAATTGAAATAAGACAATAAGGGATCGATCATATTAATCGGGGTATACTACAGACCGCCTAATAATAGAAAGGAGATGGAGGACGAAATATGTAAGCAAATATGTAAAATGAGTAAAGGACACAGAATAATCATCATAGGAGATTTTAAGTATCCCCAAATAAACTGGTAAGAGAAGAGATAGTTTGTTCACTATTTACATAAACGATTTGGACTCGAGAATCGGAAGTAGAATTTCAAAATTTGCAGACATCACCAAATTGAGGGGTATAGTTAATACCGAGGAGGACTGCGGCAAAATGCAGGAAGACATTAATAAACTTGCAGAATGGGTGCGTAATTGGCAAATGAATTTCAATATAGAGAGAGATATTACATTTTGGTAGGAAGAATAAGGGGGCACATACTGCTTGGATAATAAGGGTCTAAATGGGGTAAAGGAGCAGAGGGATCTGGGGGTACAAATACACAAATCACTAAAAGTAGTAACACAGGTTAACAAGGCCATAAAAAAAGCAAACCAAGCACTGGGATTCACTTCTAGAGGGATAGAATTGAAAAAGCAGAGAAGATGTTAAACTTGTATAGAACTTTGGTTACCATGGAGTACTGTGAACTGTTCTGGTCTCCATATTATAAAAAGGATATAGAGGCACCAGAGGAGGTGCAAAAAAGATTTACAAGGATGATATCAGAACTGAGGGGTTATCTACAGGCTGGGCTCTTTTCTATAGAAAAGAAGACTGAGGGGTGACCTGATAAGATTATGAAAGGGTTTGATAGGGTAGATGTAGAGAAGTTGTTCCCACTTGCAGGGGAGACCAGGACTAAGGGCCATAAATAAAAGATAGTCACGAATAAATCCAATAGGGAATTCAAGAGAAACTTCTTTAACCAGAGTGGTTGGAATGCAAACTCCCTACCACAAGGAGTAGCTGAGACGACTAACATAGATGAATACATGAGGGAGAAAGGAATAGAAGGATAGGCTGATAGGGTCATATGAAGTAGGGAGGGAGGAGGCTCATGTGGAGCATAAACACCAGCATGAACCCATTGGGCTAAATGGCCTGTTTCTGTGCTGTACGTTCTATGTAATTCTATGAAACAGGTTCACCATGGAACCTTGGAATTGTAAGAAACAACTGAAGGGATTGACAAAGATATTTGACACTCTGAATTTAGTATGCATGAGCCTGACAGGCATCTACACATTTAAAGGGGTTGATAAAAGCAGAGGATAACAACTTCCAGGTGGAAATGAAACTGGAACACAAAACTTGGCAGGTGCGTTCAAAATACCACGTCAGCATGCCAGATCGGGCAAGGCTGATCCATGAACAATGCCTAGACTTCAATAACCCCAAGAGTGGAAACCAGAACCACTCAACAGCATATTCTTCCACAATGAAAATTTCAAATCACAAGTTCTACAAGTCTCAAAAGAAACATACATCAATTTATCAGGTCCAGTTAAGATCAGTTTGGCACAAGGTGGTCTATCTGGATTCGGTTTCCAGTCCACCTTCATAAACCCAGAGATTCGAGGATGTTCTCACAAACCTGATGCAAAGGGATCAGAAAGGACAAACAGTAGCCATTTGGACAGGTACAGAGCTGGGTTTTAGCTAGAGGATGCATATATTTGAAAATAAATGGTATACATTAGGAGAGAATCAAGAGGAACTCCACTGTATAAAAACTTTTTCCACTTTAGGTTATAAGCCGAATTGGTAGATTGTTTTCTGGAAGCCAATACATTACCACTGATATTATGCCTTTGTCTAATAAACAGTTTCTATTTGATGGCTTGGCTAACAGTAACTTGGATGTAGGATCTAACTTGGCAATTGCATGAGCAATACAACACCAGGATTTACAACAGTTTACACAGCCAATAGTGAGCTACCAGAATCACTATTCCTTCTACTGTTCCAATTTTCTGTGTTTTGACTACCACTGTTGCTTATGTATCAACCCAAATTCCCTTTGGCAGTGACCAAAAGGTGGGGGGCTGACAAATCCGGCAAAGGTCAAAGATTAGGACCTCAAGATCCTGACAGCTCAACCTTACATACAGGGCCACCCTGGCATCAAATTGCATTATTAATTGATTTAATGGCTGTGAAAGATCTCCATATCATTAGATTCCGCTTCCTTGACTAAAGCCAACACATTCAATCCTTTAAAATGCTGGACTAAGTTTGAAGAATGGGCCGAACTGTCGGTGACAGACCAGATCTTGATTGCCTTCAGATGCTGTCCAGTGGTGCCAACTGGTGCATCAGCAGAGGATGAATCAACAGCAATCAAAGGTACCTACCCTATTGGAATACTGGTTATGCCAGAGGCTTCTTAATGGTACAGGTAGGACAGATATACCAGGTACGAGCTTACAGATAGAAGTGTCAATTGATCATACCTCTTCTCATGCAGAGGTGTGTTTGACATATCTGCACCTTCCCTGGAAAATGGTCATTCACCAGGCGCTGGATAGGATATATCGAGCATACCTAGAACCTGGCAAATGGGAAAGTAAGTCTGCAATAACGGGCTTACATGACTATGTTGAAGCTAACTCTTAAAATACTTGGATTTTGAATATGAGTTCAAGACCTTGGAAAAGGTTGCTCTCAAACTCTATAATGCCAATGATGACCAAGGTAGAAGACAGAGGAAATAGCAATATGGTAAAGGGCCCATCAACACTGGTCACTGGTATTCTGGAAAGCCATTCTTGCTGGCATCCATCAACTCCTTGATGTCAGCCAATGCCCAAGGATTGGTTTTTCTAGATGTCTATCATTCTGTCCATCCCCCAGTGGCGCAGAGCACTACAAGGAAGATAAATGACAAATGATCAGCTTGTGTTAACCAGGGCCCAGCCAGGTTTTGCCACTTAGTAACTTTCAGGGAAGACCCATACCCTGATCATTGCCCATTGTCAACTCATCTTAAGCAATAACGGATTAAGTCTGAAGGAGGGACAAGACTGGCAGGGGTGCTGGTGCTGACCCATGCTGGTTCTTTATATTTTCCCAATGTTGTCTGGTGGGGCAACAAAGACAGAGTAGCAGCCGTCAAAATCATCTATATTGTGGTGTCACACAGTTCTGTACACTCCAACACCAGTAATGATCAAGAGAGCATCAGAAATAGGAACTATAAGTTTGCATTAGATGCAAAAAAGCAACATGTGGTAAAGCCAGTAAGTATTCAGAAGGACTGGGCGAGACTGGTCGAGTTTAACATCCAGGCTAAATACTGGGAAAGAGCAGTCAGTATGGACAAGCGTAATGCTGCATTTATATTACAGCACTCTTGCTGGTGGGAACCCCAACTTCAGCGACACTGCTGAAATATAAATGAGGCCTCAAGAGGTGTTTTTTCTCTGCACATCGCCACCAGTGCTAAAAATAGAATGTCATAGGTAGGGCGAGGGTTCAACCTACTTGGAACAGGTCAGCAATGCAGATTTCGCAATACACACTAAAAAAGAACTGCAAATGCTGGAAATCTAAAATAAACTAGATCCAACAATGGGTCTAGCCCAAATACATTAACCTGTCTTTTCTTTTAACAGATGCTGACAGACCTGCCATATATTTCAAGCATTTTCTGTTTTTATCATAGTATGGTACAGCACTGAAAGAGGCCATTCAGCCCATCGTGCCTGTATCGGCTCTTTGAAAGCGCTATCCAATTGGTCCCACACCCCTGCTCTTTCCTCACATCCTTATAATTGTTTTCCCTTCAAATATTTATCTAATTCCCTTTTGAAAGTTAGTAATGAATCTGCTTCCACTACCCTTTCAGGTAGTGCATTCCAGGTCATTACAACTCGTTGCACATAAAAAATATTTCCTGATATCGCCTCTGGTTCTTTTGCCAATCATCTTAAATCTGCGTCCTCCGGTTACTGACCCTTCTGCCACTGGAAACAGTTTCTCCCTATTTACTCGATCAAAACAGTTCAGGTTTTGAACACCTCCATCAAATCTCCTCTTAGCCTTCTCTGTTCTAAGGAGAACCACCCCAGCTTCTCCAATCTCTCCACCTAACTCAAGTCCCTCTTTCTTGGTACCATTCTAGTAAATCTCTTCTGCACCCTCTCCAAGCTTTGACATCCGTCCTAAAGTGTGGTGCCCAGAATTGAACACAATACTCCATCTGAGGCCTAACTAGTGTTTTATAAAGGTTTAGTATAACTTCCTTGCTTTTGTACTCTATGCCTCTATTAATAAAGCCAAGGATTCCATATGTTTTTTTTTAAAAAACAGCCATCCCAACTTGTTCTGCGACCTTCAAAGATTTGTACACATACATCCCCGGGTCTCTCTGTTCCTGCACTCCCTTTAAATTTGTACCATTTAGTTTATATTGCCTCTTCTCATTCTTTCTACCAAAATGTATCACTTCACACTTCTCTACATTAAATTTCATCTGCCATGTGTCTGTTACTATCTTTCACATTCTTTACTACATTTCCGAGTTTCGTGTCATCTGCAAACTTAAATTATACCCAAGTCCAGATCATTAGTATATATCAAAAAGAGCAGTGGCTCTAATACCAACCCATGGGAAACATTGTATACTTCCCTCCAGTCTGAAAAACATCCGTTCACCATTACTCTGCTTTCTGTCATTTAGCCAATTCTGTATCCACGCTGCCACTGTCCCTTTAGTCCCATAATTTTGCTAACAAGTCCATTATGTGGTACTTTATCAAATGCATTTTAAACTCCACATACACAACTGCACTACACTCATCAACCCCCTCCGTTACTTCATCAAAGAACTCAACCAAGTTAGACAAACTCGATTTTCCTTTAGCAAATCAGTGCTGACTTTCATTTATTAGCACATACTTTTCCAAGTGTCAATTAAGTTTGTCCCAGATTATTGTCTCTAAAAGTTTCCCCACCAATGTTAGGCTGACTGGCCTGTAATTGCTGCATTTATCCCTCTCCCCTTTTTTGAACAGGGGTGTAACATTTGCAATCCTCCAGTCCTCTGGCACCACCCCCATATATAAGGATTGGAAGATTGTGGCCAGAGCCTCTGCAATTTCCACCCTTACTTCCCTCAGATGCATCCCATCTGGACCTGATGACTTTTCTACTTTGAGTACTATAAGAATCTATCAAATATGAAATCAGCTGTTAATGGATTAAAAACTAAGATTAGGTAACAAACTAGGCAGGGGGCAAAGTATAATGAAGCAGAAGCAGCAGCAGCAGGGGAAACTACTGACCCTTCTACCAGAACAATGAGGTCAGATAACAGGAAAGCTGCAGGCCCTCAGGAAATTGCCCGAGTTAGCTATTTTGGAGAACTTTCGCTCTGCTTCTGGGAAAATGGTACCGGTTGCAGTAAGACCTTTGCACCGATTCCAGGAATATTTTGACCACCCTTGCCCAGATAAGAAAAAGAGGAACGTATACTATTATCGAACCCACCACCTGCAAACAGTACATGCAGAATTGCACATTCCTCAGGCAGAAATAGGGTATATAAAATCTGGAGTTTAAGCCAAAAGCCCCACAGTTGGAGAAGGGGAGTTCGGCATATCCAGAGGATCCATGTTAGCTATGGCCTTACCCTGTGTAACTCCGAGAGTTAAGATATTTCCAGGTGACGTTAATACTGGCTTCAGCCTAACCCTATGTAACTCTCCGAGGAACAACTAGGAATGGGCCACATGCGCCAGCTGTCCAGTTGCGCAATGGGTAATGTCATGCTTGTTTAAGACTGTTAGTTACTGCTCAACGATTGTTATATAAAATGATCAAACTCTGTCTGTGAACAATAAAAACCTCAATTCTCTAACCAATATGGTGTCAGTTCGGATTAATTGAAAGGAATCTCCATACCAGCATACAGAATTTTCTAATAGTACTGTCAACTTAAGTACCTCCTCTAGATCTATTTGTATCCTATCTAATATCGCTACTACCTCCTCCTTTACTGCTACATTGGCTGCATACTCTTTAAAAAAATTTGTTCATGGGATGTGGGTGCAGCTGGCAAGGAAAGCATTTATTGCCCATCCCTAATTACCCTTGAGAAGGTGGTGGTGAGCCGCCTTCTTGAACCGCTGCAGTCCGTGTGGTGAAGGTTCTCCCACTGTGCTGTTAGGTAGGGAGTTCCAGGATTTTGATCCAGCGACGATGAAGGAACAGCGATATATTTCCAGGTCGGGATAGTGTGTGACTTGGAGGGGAATGTGCAAGTGGTGTTGTTCCCATGTGCCTGCCGCCCTTGTCCTTCTAGGTGGTAGAGGTCGCAGGTTTGGGAGGTGCTGTCAAAGAAGCCTTGGCGAGTGGCTGCAGTGCATCCTGTAGATGGTACACACTGCAGCCACGTTGCACCAGTGCTGAAGGGAGTGAATGTTTAGGGTGTCAATCAAGCGGGCTGCTTTGTCCTGGAAGGTATCAGCTTCTTGAGTGTTGTTGGAGCTGCACTCATCCAGGCAAGTGAAGAGTATTCCATCACAGTCCTGACTTGTACCTTGTAGATGATGGAAAGGCTTTGGAGAGCCAGGAGGTAAGTCACTCGCCCCAGAATACCCAGCCTCTGACCTGCTCTTGTAGCCACAGTATGTGTGCGGCTGGTCCAGTTAAGTTTCTGGTCAATGGTGACCCCCAGGATGTCGTTGGTGGGGGATTCAGCGATGCTATGCCATTGAATGTCAAGGGGAGGTGGTTAGACTCTCTCTTGTTGGAGATGGTCATTGCCTGGCGCTTGTCTAGCGCGAATGTTACTTGCCACTTATCAGCCCAAGCCTGGATGCTGTCCAAGTCTTGCTGCATACGGGCACGGACTGCTTCATTATCTGAGGGGTTGCAAATGGAACGGAACACTGTGCATTCAGCGAACATCCCCATTTCTGACCTTATGATGGAGGGAAGGTCGTTGATGAAGCAGCTGAAGATGGTTGGGCCTAGGACGCTGCCCTAAGGAACTCCTGCAGCAATGTCTTAGGGCTGAGATGATTGGCCTCCAACAGCCACTACCATCTTCCTTTGTGCTAGGTATGACTCCAGCCACTGGAGGGCTTTCCCCGATTCCCATTGACTTCAATTTTACTAGAGCTCCTTGGTGCCACATTTGATCAAATGCTGCCTTGATGTCAAGGGCAGTCACTCTCAACTCATCTGTGGAATTCAAATCTTTTGTCCATGTTTGGACCAAGGCTGTAATGAGGTCTGGAGCCAAGTGGTCCTGGCGGAACCCAAACTAAGCATCGGTTAGCAGGTTATTGGTGAGTAAGTGCTGCTTGATAGCACTGTCGACGACACCTTCCATCACTTTGCTGATGATTGAGAGTAGACTGATGGGGCAGTAATTGGCCGGATTGGATTTGTCCTGCTTTTTGTGGACAGGACACACCTGGGCAATTTTCCACATTGACGGGTAGATGCCAGTATTGTAGCTATACTGGAACAGTTTGGCTAGAGGCGCGGCTAGTTGTGGAGCACAAGTCTTCAACACTACGGCCGGGATGTTGTCAGGGCCCATAGCCTTTGCTGTATCCAGTGCACTCGGCCGTTTCTCGATATCACATGGAGTGAATCAAATTGGCTGAAAACTGGCCTATGTGATGGTGGGGCTATCGGGAGGGGGCCGAGATGGATCATCCACTCGGCACTTCTGGCTAAAGATGGTTGCAAAACGCTTCAGCCTTGTCTTTTGCACTCATGTGCTGGACTCTGCCATCATTGAGGATGTGGAGATGCCGGTGATGGACTGGGGTTGACAATTGTAAACAATTTTACAACACCAAGTTATAGTCCAGCAATTTTATTTTAAATTCACAAGCTTTCGGAGGCTTCCTCCTTGACGAAGGAGGAAGCCTCCGAAAGCTTGTGAATTTAAAATAAAATTGCTGGACTATAACTTGGTGTTGTAAAATTGTTTACAATCATTGAGGATGGAGATGTTCACGGAGCCTCCTCCTCCAGTTAGTTGTCCACCACCATTCGCGACTGGATGTGGCAGAACTGCAGAGCTTTGATCTGATCCAATCCGTTGGTTGTGGAATCGCTTAGCTCTGGTGAAGGTGAACGCCGATGCGAAGTATTCATTTAGTACCTAAGCCATACCCCCTGCCTCCACAAGATCTTTTTAGTCCCTAATCGGCCCCACCCTTCCACTATTTACGTGTTTATAAGAGACTTTTGGGTTCCCTTTTATGTTAGCCGCTAATCTATTTTCATACTCTCTCTTTGCCCCTCTTATTTCATTTTTTACATCTCCTTTGTACTCCATATTTATTGTAGTTTTTCCACCAGGTGTTCTTTATGTAATTGTTCCATAGTTGTCGTCCTCCTCCCTCTCCCCCTTCTTAAAAATTAAGTCACTATCACATCATTTAAACAGCTGCAATTCTTTGCGTTGCCACCAGTGCTCTGGAATACAGCCTGGAACGTAAACATGGTGAATTCCAAGCACCAAAAGCAGACAAACAATACCACTTTGATCTGTTCTAGTTCTATACAATACAAACTTGCCATAAAATAATGTATTATCAAAATGTTACAAATGCTAATTGAGTTATCAATTCCAGCCCATTCGTTTTAAATCATTGGAGCTACCATTACATAAACAAGATATAAAACTCCATTAATTAAGTATTCCTCTGAATTTAAGAGCCTACAGAAAAATGGGGATGTGGTTCATCAATTTTCATTCACCACTGCCCCCCCACCTTCCTGGATGGCAATACATTAAAAATACAAAGAAGATCTAGAAAGTGTTATTGGCCAACCTTTTAAAACCAACTGAGTTAACAAGTGCACTGGCCTACCAAATATGTATATAGGAAGACCACCTGCCCAACCTGTTCCCTTCCTCTTTTCACATCTCCAATCTGAAATATACAAAACCACAGGAGGACAACAAACTTCACTGAAACCAAAGAGAGCAATTTTCAACTGTCAACAATATAACTGCAAGGAAGTTCAGAATTTGAGAGCAGAAATGTACTCACTTTTTTGCTAGTATTTCTGCAGTAATATTTTCATTTGATTCAGAGTCACTCATTGCAGCTTCATCATCATCATCATCTCCTACCAACCTGTGCAACGAAGGAAATATTAAAAACTGATTATACTTTGTCCCCACTGATCACTAAACCTAATCACTAGATTAACAGTTTGCAAGTTAGATTATACTTAAAATCTGTAATACTAAAAACATTTTTGAATTCCATTTCATTCTGTTAAAATACATAATGCACTTCTTTTCTGTAGCCTATTCAAATTCAAAGTACTGTACATCAGTTCCCTCGTGTATTTTTCTACAGCTGTTCTGATGGAGGGAAACAAAGAACCAAAAACTCATCAGTGATGAGAATTCACAGCATCCCGCCTCCTGCAAAAGGAATCACATGGCGTGCCACCTAGTTTGACAGAGCTTTGACCACCATTCAACTTAGGATTCAGAATTGAAATATATTGCTTACACAGCAGATATCCATTTTAATGAATGCAGTGCACAAATTCTTTTTAATTGGGGACCCAAATGCCAAATATAAATTCTATTAATGATGTTGTGGATGCTGTAATTACATCAATTATCTCCTTCGTATACTGTCACAAGTATCTTTTGGACTTGAACCTTTCCCTTCTATGGAAGGCAGAGATCTTGCCTGGTTCTGTACTTGCTTAAAAACTGTTGCCATCACAAGAAAAACCATCAAGCTATGCCAGTAAGGTGAAAGATTCTATGTACAGCCAAAGGTGGGGTGAATGGAGCATAACCACTACATAATGTTCTTAAAGGGACAGTGTGGCTATTTGATTTTTCTCCGTGTAATATGAATAGACTATTTATATATGGGGGTTGAATCATAATTCTTTGGAACTTGGATTTTTTTTAAATATGGGGAGAAATGCTCTCAACCAAAATTAAAAGAAAACTGAAGCAAAAATACTCAGACCCTCCTCACTTATTTTAATCGCTGCAATTTAATACTGGACAAAATAAACAAGTACATTAAAACATCTTTTAAGTTTTCACAATTTTTGAAACCACTGTCAGAAATTGCTGTTTGGCCCAATGGAAACGTATAAATGTTTAGATAGTGTATGGTGGTGTAGTTCCATAATTCTTATTCATAGATTGTGGAAGTATTTTACTCTGCTTATGAAACACTATTCTGCTACATATGCAAAACAATATACTTTGAAGCAATATCAACAGAACATTGTGCATCTTTACTGCTCGTTAGCAACACAAGAGAACTGTTCAGTATAGTATAGAGTATAGTATAGACAGAGAATGCTAGAAATACTCAGCAAGTCAGGCAGCATCTGTGGAGAAAGAAACAGTTAACGTTTCAGGTCGACGATCTTTCGCCAGAATTGGAAGTTAAAGATTTAACAGTTTTTAAACGAGTAAAGACCCAGACAAAAGGGGGGAGGAAGGGGAGGGGAGGAAAGAACTGTATGCTGTATTCGCTGCTCACGATGTGGTCTCCACGACAATGGAGAGACCAAACGCAGATTGGGTGATCGCTTTGCTGAACACCTCTGTTCAGTCTGCAAGCGTGACCCTGACCTTCCGGTTGCTTGCCATTTTAATTCTCCATCCCACTCCCATTCTGACCTCGGCCTCCCACACTGTTCCAATGAAGCCCAATGGAAGATAGAGGAACAGCACCTCATCTTTCGATTAGGCACTTCACAACTTTCAGGACTCAACAATGATTTCAATATCAGATCATAACCACTGCTCCCATTTTTTCCAGACAGCAGGTGCTGGTAATGGTTCCACTGTTACCATTTACAGCTCCTCTCGACCCATCTTCTGTTTCTTTACTTGTCCCTTTACCATCCTCCTTGCCTTGCACTATCATCCCTTTTGTCATTTAATAACTCCTGCCCTCCACCCTATCACAAACCTTCCCTTTCATTTTTTTTTTCCTCGCCTCCGGTCCTTTCCCTTGCTCTGTACTTGCTTAAAAACTATTAAATCTTCAACTTCTTCCAGTTCTGACGAAAGGTCATCGACCTGAAACGTTAACTCTCTCTCTCTCTCCATAGATGCTGCCTGACTTGCTGAGTATTTCCAGCATCCACAATATTTTGCTTTTGTTCAGTGTAGATGAGAAAAGAAAATCTCAAGAACTCAGTAATTTCACTTATACTGTGCTACAGAAGTGTGGCAAGAGCTCATTTAAAAGGACTATGACCATATCTGTTTATCATTTAAATGTTTCTTTCACCCATTGAAGCTTTCAACAATTATTTCACACTCCCGCATCAGCAATAACTCGTGTCATAAATTAGCAGTGGGGGATAATTGTCCCTCAAGATGATGCTCTCCATCAAGTGAGTTGTCCTCCACCAAATTTGTCAGGAGAGGAATCAGACAGCCAATCAGAGCACTATCTTTTCAAACACTGATCAATCAATAAAATTACCATATTTTGTTTTTGTGTCCAAGAACAGGAAGTACATCTCAGATGAAGAGCAGCAAGCTCCTTTTCAAGACTCAATGAGATTCCCATTATAATAGTGATTTTAAAAAAGCTGCCTTTTCTGTTTCTTTTGAAGACCATGATGGTACTTACAAGAAACTAACACAAATATATATAAATTTCTGAGTGTAAAAGGATAATTAACAATCAAATTGACTGTGTTGAACTAGCTGATCTCAGCCCAGCACACATGTAGGAGTGCAACTGGCCTCAGCAACCCTGGATAAGGGAGAGTAAACAGGATCTGTCAGTGACTCCTGCTGGAAGTGTGTATGTATTTCTGTGAAAGTCAAGTGAGGAAGGATCAGACTGGCTGTATTGTCCCAATGACAATGACTACCTATTAATATGCACCACCATCCTTATGCTTTAAATACAGTTTTTCCAAAGGATAGACTTTTTAAAAAGGATGTTCAAATACAACCTCTACTTAGTACACTACTGATGAGGTGCAACTTTTCTGCTAACTCAGCCAGTTGCCACTCACTTTACCTTTTTCTAAGTCTACAACAGGGGATGCAAGAGCTGCTGCACCAGAGTTTTTGTCCTCTCAGTGAGGTTCTGTCTTTATCTCTCATAATTCTACAGCATTGAAGGTCTTAACTTTAACTTGAATCAACTACTTGTAAAACAGCCTAATGCCAAAAATAAAACTTACGTAATACAACGTTTCTCCGTTAAATTCACATTGTATTCTACTTATAAGTGTATAAAACTCTTCGGCTGTGATAGACCTGTAAGGGATTTGTATAGCCTGCTTTATCTTCAAAATACAAACATAAATCTTAACAAGTTGTAACATTCAGTAATCCAACACTTCATAGAACAAGGATATAAAAAGGCAAGTTTTAAATAACAATGTTTTCAAAACTTTTGAGTCACTTGGAGACATGTTGTAACTTCATTAAACACAAGATAAATAATTTGCTTATTTACCTGTTGTATGGTGTACTGGGCTCATCAATTTTCATTAGCCCATAGTCTTTTCCTTCTGGATGATAAGTGGCAAGAATGTTCATTTCATCCCATTTTTGTGACTTTTTACTGCAAAATATGCATTTTCAAGTGTGAGATTAAAATCCACCAGATCGCAATTATACACCTCAAATCTTAGTCAGGAAAAATTAGCCACGAGCAAAGACTCCTTTCCATGTTATATGTACATGTTGGGAACCTGCAGTATAACAAAGTTCTGCTGACTACATCACCTAAACAGATATCTGTAGTATTAAAAACACCATTAGTGAAATCAACTGCCATAATCCAACTCTTAAGCCTCAAGCAGTTTACAACAGTCACCTGAATACCTCAGTTACGATCTTGAAAGAGTGGAGAAACATTCAGGATTCTTAATTTTTTATAGTTGTTTTTACATTATTGGTTTTCAATTTTGGGTTTTTTGTTCTGACAGCTATTGTCACTAACTGTTAACATAAGGACATAAGAAATGTCCTTATGTTAACAGGAGTAGACTATCCGGCCCCTCGAGCCTGCTCCGCCATTCAACAAGATCATGGCTGATCTTCGACCTCAATGCCATTTTCCTGCACCATCCTCATATTGCTTGATGCCTTTAATATCTAGAAATCTATCGATCTTTGTTTTGAATGTACTCAATGACTGAGCCTCCACAGCCCTCTTGGGTAGAGAATTCTAAAGATTCACCACTCTCAGTGAAGAAATTTCTCCTCATCTCAGTCCTAAATGGCCTACTCCTTATTCTGAGACTGTGACTCCCCAGCCAGGGGAAACATCCTCCTTGCATCTACCCTGTCGAGCCCTGTAAGAATTTTGTATGTTTCAATTAGATCACCTCTCATTCTTCTAAACTCTGGAGAAGACAGGCCTAGTCCACTCAATCTCTCCTCATACGACAATCCCGCCATCCCAGGAATCAGTCTGGTGAACCTTTGTTGCACTCCCTCTATGGCAAGTATATCCTTTCTTAGGTAAGGAGACCAAAGTTGTACACAATACGCCAGGTGCGGTCTCACCAAGGCCCTATATAATTGCAGTAAGAATCTTTACTCCTGTACTCAAATCCTCTTGTAATAAAGGCTAACATACCATTTGCCTTCCTAATTGCTTGCTGCACCTGCATGTTAGCTTTTAGTGACTCATGAACAAGGACACCTAGGTCCTTTTGAACATCAACATTTCCCAATATCTCACCATTTAAAAAAACTCTGCATTTCTGTTTTTCGTACCAAAGTGGAAAACTTCACATTTTTCCACATTAAATTCCATCTGCAATGTTTTTGCCCACTCACCTAGCCTATCTATATCCCCTTGAAGCTTCTTTGCATCCTCCTCACAACTCACATTCCCACCTAGTTTTGTGTCATCAGCAAACTTGGAATTATTACATTTGGTCCCCTCATCCAAATCATTGATTATAGATTGTGAATAGCTAGGGCCTAAGCACCGATCCCTGCTGTATCCCACTAGTCACAGTCTACCAACCTGAAAAAGACCCGTTCATTCCTACTCTGTTTTCTGTCTGTTAACCAATTCTCAATCCATGCCAGTGTTTTACCCGCAATTCCATGTGTTCTAACTTTGTTCACCAACCTCCTGTGTGGGACCTTATCGAAAACCTTCTGAAAATCCAAATACACCACATCCACTGGTTCCCCCTTATCTATTCTACCAGTTACATCTCAAAAACTTCCAATAGGTTTGTCAAAATTGATTTCCCTTTCATAAATCCATGTTGACTCTGCCAAATCCAATTATTATTTTCTAAGTGTCCTGTTATCACATCCTTTATAATAGATTCTAGCATTTTCCCTACTACTGATGTCAGGCTAACAGGTCTGCAGTTCCCCGTTTTCTCTCTCCCTCCTTTCTTAAATAGTGGGGTTACATTTGCTACCCCTCAATCTGCAGGAACCATTCCAGAATCGATAGAATTTTGGAAGATGACAACCAACGCATCCACTATCTCTATAGCCACCTCTTTCAAAACTTTGGGATGTAGATCATCAGGTCCTTGGGATTTATCGACTTTCAGTTCCATTAATTTCTTTCAGTTCCTCATTCTCACCAGACCCTTAGTTCTCTAGTATTTCTGGGAGTTTTATTGCACCTTCTTCTGTGAAGGCAGACACAAAGTATTTGTTTAATTTCTCTGCCATTTCCTTATTCCCCATTATAAATTCTCCCGTATCTGTCTGTAAGGGACCCACATTTGCCTTCACCAGTCTTTTCCTTTCTACATACCTATAGAAACTTTTACAGTCCATTTTTTGTTTCTCACTAGTTTGCTCTCATATTCTATTTTCCCTTTATCAATTTCTTGGTCCTCCTTTGCTGAATTCTAAAATGCTCCCAATCCTCAGGCTTACTGCTTTTTCTGGCAACTTTATATAAGCCTCTTCCTTTGATTTAATACTAGCTTTAATTTCTCGTTAGCCACGGTTGGACCACTTTTCCTTTTGGGTTTCTGTGCCATAAAGGAATAAATGTTACAAATTATATATTAATTCTGTAAATGTTAGCCATTGCCTGTCTACCTTTTAATGTAGTTCCCCAATCAACCACAGCCAACTTGCGCCTCAAACCTTCGTAGTTTCCTTTGTTTAGATTTAAGACCCTAGTTTCGGATTGAACTACATCATCACTTCACTAATGAAGAATTCTATCACATTATGGTCACTCTTCCCGAAGGGCTCCTTTATAACAAGATTATTAATTAACCCTTTCTCAATGCACAATACTAGATCTAAAATAGCCTGTTCCCTAGTTGGTTTCTCAACAAACTGATCTAGAAAACCATCTTGTATACATTCCAGGAATTCGGATAAGAATTCCTGGAATGTATACAAGATGGAACGAACGATAAGAACGAACGAACTTTCATGATCTCAGAACATTCCAAAGGGCTTCAGAGCCAAAAACTTACATTTTTTTGAAGGGCTGTCACTTATTTATTGTAAACAATTTTACAACACCAAGTTATAGTCCAACAATTTTATTTTTAATCCCACAAGCTTTCGGAGGCTTCCTCCTTCGTCAGGTGAACGGTGTGGAAATAACATTTTCGAATCCTTCGCATTTTAAGATCACAGAACAATGCCTGGTGATTACTGCCCGTTGCCAAGGCAATCACAGTGAGCAGACAGAAAGGTGTCACCTAAAAAGGCCACCGAATATACAAACCCCCAAAAACAAAAAAAGAGAGAGAGATAAGGAAGACAGTCAATGACCCGTTATATTAAAAATAGATAACATTTGTTCACTGGTGGGGTTACGTGTAGTGTGACATGAACCCAAGATCCCGGTTGAGGCCGTCCTCATGGGTGCGGAACTTGGCTATCAATTTCTGCTCGACGATTTTGCGTTGTCGTGTGTCTCGAAGGCCGCCTTGGAGTATGCTTACCCGAAGGTCGGTGGCTGAATGTCCATGACTGCTGAAGTGTTCCCCGACAGGGAGAGAACCCTCCTGTTTGGCGATTGTTGCGCGGTGTCCGTTCATCCGTTGTCGCAGCGTCTGCATGGTCTCGCCAATGTACCATGCTCTGGGGCATCCTTTCCTGCAACGTATGAGGTAGACAACGTTGGCCGAGTCACAGGAGTATGAACCGTGCACCTGGTGGGTGGTGTCCTCTCGTGTGATGGTGGTATCTGTGTCGATGATCTGGCATGTCTTGCACAGGTTACCGTGGCAGGGTTGTGTGGTGTCGTGGACGCTGTTCTCCTGAAGGCTGGGTAATTTGCTGCGAACGATGGTTTGTTTGAGGTTGGGTGGCTGTTTAAAGGCGAGTAGTGGAGGTGTGGGGATGGCCATAGCGAGGTGTTCGTCATCATTGATGACATGTTGAAGGCTGCGGAGAACATGGCGTAGTTTCTCCGCTCCGGGGAAGTACTGGACGACGAAGGGTACTCTGTTGGTTGCGTCCCGTGTTAGTCTTCTGAGGAGGTCTACGCGATTTTTCGCTGTGGCCCGTCGGAACTGTCGATCGATGACAGTTCCGACGGGCCACAGCGAAAAATTGCGTAGACCTCCTCAGAAGACTAACACGGGACGCAACCAACAGAGTACCCTTCGTCGTCCAGTACTTCCCCGGAGCGGAGAAACTACGCCATGTTCTCCGCAGCCTTCAACATGTCATCAATGATGACGAACACCTCGCTATGGCCATCCCCACACCTCCACTACTCGCCTTTAAACAGCCACCCAACCTCAAACAAACCATCGTTCGCAGCAAATTACCCAGCCTTCAGGAGAACAGCGTCCACGACACCACACAACCCTGCCACGGTAAACTCTGCAAGACATGCCAGATCATCGACACAGATACCACCATCACACGAGAGGACACCACCCACCAGGTGCACGGTTCATACTCCTGTGACTCGGCCAACGTTGTCTACCTCAGACGTTGCAGGAAAGGATGCCCCAGAGCATGGTACATTGGCAAGACCATGCAGACGCTGCGACAACGGATGAACGGACACCGCGCAACAATCGCCAAACAGGAGGGTTCTCTCCCTGTCGGGGAACACTTCAGCAGTCATGGACATTCAGCCACCGACCTTCGGGTAAGCATATTCCAAGGCTACCTTCGAGACACACGACAACGCAAAATCGTCGAGCAGAAATTGATAGCCAAGTTCCGCACCCATGAGGACGGCCTCAACCGGGATCTTGGGCTCATGTCACACTACACGTAACCCCACCAGCGAACAAATGTTATCCGTTTTTAATATAACGGGTCATTGACTGTCTTCCTTATCTCTCTCTCTTTTTTTGTTTTTGGGGGTTTGTATATTCGGTGGCCTTTTTAGGTGACACCTTTCTGTCTGCTCACTGTGATTGCCTTGGCAACGGGCAGTAATCACCAGGCATTGTTCTGTGATCTTAAAATGCGAAGGATTCGAAAATGTTATTTCCACACCGTTCACCTGACGAAGGAGGAAGCCTCCGAAAGCTTGTGGGATTAAAAATAAAATTGTTGGACTATAACTTGGTGTTGTAAAATTGTTTACAATTGTCAACCCCAGTCCATCACCTGCATCTCCACATCACTGTTATTTATGGTAGCTAATTTGCGCACAGCAAGGTCCAACATACAGCGACGAGATAAATGACCAGAATGTTGGTTGAGGGATAAGTGTTGGCCAGGACTCCCTAGCTCTTCTTTGAATAGTGTCATGGGCTCTTTTACATCCACCTGGGAGATCAGATTAACGTCTCATCCGAAAGACAGCACCTCCAGCAGCGCAGCACTTCCTCAGTACAGAGGCAGTATACTCTTAAAGTTACTTCAAGTTTACCTACAAAAGTTAATGCGTGTTTGTGTGGAATACGTTGTGCAAAACCGGCTAAGTGACAAAGTGGTGAGCACTGAAGTAACAAGCAGCAGCAGTCTGGGTGCAGTAACGGATGGTGCTGGGTGGAGAAGAATGCAACGAATCGCGGATGGGCACTATACGGTTCAGAAAGCAATGGAATATGATGTCCGAGGTGGGAAAAGACCGTGTGCAAGGTCAAAGCTGAGAAAGTGCGATGTGTAGGAAGAACGTGGTCAGTAACAGCAAGGGCTGGCAGTGGGGAAAGTCCGGTCTCCTCGAATCAATCGCCAACCTACTAAACCCAAGATCTCTAAATTCAGGCAACGGCCAGTTTGTCGGTAGCTCTATCCCCACCCCCCGGGCCGGTTTGTCGTTAACTCTGTCCCCACCCCCGGGCCGGTTTATCAGTAACTCTGTCCCCACCACCCCGACTGGTTTATCAGTAACTCTATCCCCACCCCCCGGGCCGGTTTGTCGTTAACTCTATCCCCACCCTCCCCCGGGCCGGTCTATCAGTAACTCTATCCCCACCCTCCCCCGGGCCGGTCTATCAGTAACTCTATCCCCACCCTCCCCCGGGCCGGTCTATCAGTAACTCTATCCCCACCCTCCCCCGGGCCGGTCGATCAGTAACTCTATCCCCACCCTCCCCCGGGCCGGTCTATCAGTAACTCGATCCCCACCCTCCCCCGGGCCGGTCTATCAGTAACTCTATCCCCACCCTCCCCCGGGCCGGTCTATCAGTAACTCGATCCCCACCCTCCCCCGGGCCGGTCTATCAGTAACTCTATCCCCACCCTCCCCCGGGCCGGTTTATCAGTAACTCTATCCCCACCCCCCGGGCCGGTTTGTCGTGAACTCTATCCCCACCCCCCGGGCCGGTCTATCAGTAACTCTATCCCCACCCTCCCCCGGGCCGGTCTATCAGTAACTCTATCCCCACTCTCCCCCGGGCCGGTCTATCAGTAACTCTATCCCCACCCTCCCCCGGGCCGGTCTATCAGTAACTCTATCCCCACCCTCCCCCGGGCCGGTCTATCAGTAACTCTATCCCCACCCTCCCCCGGACCGGTCTATCAGTAACTCTATCCCCACCCTCCCCCGGGCCGGTCTAACAGTAACTCTATCCCCACCCTCCCCCGGGCCGGTTTATCAGTAACTCTATCCCCACCCTCACCCGGGCCGGTCTAACTGTAACTCTATCCCCACCCTCCCCCGGGCCGGTCTAACAGTAACTCTATCCCCACCCTCCCCCGGGCCGGTTTATCAGTAACTCTATCCCCACCACCCCGGGCCGGTCGATCAGTAACTCTATCCCCACCCTCCCCCGGGCCGGTCTATCAGTAACTCGATCCCCACCCTCCCCCGGGCCGGTCTATCAGTAACTCGATCCCCACCCTCCCCCGGACCGGTCTATCAGTAACTCTATCCCCACCCTCCTCAGGGCCGGTTTATCAGTAACTCTATCCCCACCCTCCCCAGGACCGGTTTATCAGTAACTCTATCCCCACCCCCCGGGCCGGTTTATCAGTAACTCTATCCCCACCCTCCCCAGGGCCGGTTTATCAGTAACTCTATCCCCACCCCCCGGGCCGGTTTATCAGTAACTCTATCCCCAGACCGGTTTGTCGTTAACTCTATCCCCAGCTCCCGGGCCGGTTTGTCGTTAACTCTATCCCTCAGGCCTCAGGGGACGGTAACTTTAGTGACTGCGAAGTGGGTTATGGCCCGAACACGGGTCACAGCGCCAGGCCCCGAACCCGATCACGCAGCGCAGTAACTCACTTATAGTCCTCCTCTTCCTCCGCGCATAGATCCAGCGCCGAGGTTTGCTGAGGGCGCTCCAATTTTCTGTTTTTTAAAATCCCTTTGATGGGTGCAGGAGCCGCCATGGCGGAGCGGGCGGGCTGAAAAGCGAGTGCGCGCAGCGGCAGCTGCTGGAACTTTTCACTCAACGACGCTCACCACCGCCCCCTCCCCCGGGGCCCCGCTCATCCTCCGCCGGCCACCACTGGCACTGCACCAACTCTCGCGAGAGCGCGAAGACAGAGCAGATTCTCGCGCGATCCGGGTAAACAAGCCGATCACGTGAGGCATTGTGAGGCACCGGAACTGATGGCATAGCACTTGCTAACAGCGCAGCCGCGTATGAAGGAGGCTGAAGGGGAGGGAGAGGATTTGTCGTTGGAAAATTAGAGTGGATTTGTAGAGGAAGACTTTTTTTCACCCAGAGAGTGGGTGGGTGGGGGTCTGGAACTCACTGCTTCGGAGGGTGGTAGAGGCAGAAACGCTCAACTCATTAAAAAAAAATACTTGGGTGTGCACCTGAAGAGCCGTGACCGGCAGGGTTAGGGACCAAATGCGGGAAAGTGGCATTAGGCTGGGTGGCTCGTTTCTCAGCTGGCACGGACACGATGGGCCGAATGGCCTCCTTCTGTGCTGTAAATTTTCTGTGATTCTAACTTGTAGTGGGTGGGGCACTCACAACTCATTCATCGTAGTTGTCTGGACACCTGCAAGGTTTCTATCTCCTGTGGTTCTTTCCAACAACTTATTTTCCTTTCAGGCACTAATCCTCAAGAACGTAAGAAATAGGAGTAGGCCATATGGTCCCTCGCGCCTGCTCCGCCATTCAGTAAGATCATGGCTGATCTTTGACCTCAACTCCACTTTCCCGCCCGGTCCTCATATCCCTCGAATGCCCTAGAGTACAAAAATCTATTGATCTCGGTCTTGAATATACTCAATGACTGAGCATCCACAGCTGTCTGGGGTAGAGAATTACAAATATTCACAAGCCTCTGAGTGACGAAATTCCTCCTCATGTTAGTCCTAAATGTCTGATCCCTTGTCCTGAGACTATGACCCCTAGTTCTATACTCTCAAGCCAGGGAAACATCCTCTGAGCAACTACCCCGTCAAGTCCTCTTACAATCTTGTATGTTTCAATGAGATCACCTCTCATTCTTCTAAACTCCAGAGAGTATAGGCACATTCTACTCAATACTCAAACCTCCCTCACACAACAATTTGCATTTATATCTTTAACGTAGTAAAACGTCCTACAGCACTTCACAGGAGCGTTATCAGACAAAATTTGACACTGAGCCACATAAAGAGGCATTAGGACAGGTGACCAAAAACTTGGTCAAAGAAGTAAGTTTTAAGGAGCATCTTAAAGGAGGAGAGAGAGGCGGAGAGATTTAGGAAGGGAATTCCAGAGCTTAGGGCCAAGGCAGCTGAAGGCATGGCTGCTAGTGGTGGGGCGATTAAAATCAGGGATGCGGAAGAGGCAAGAATTGGAGGAGTGCAGAGATTTTGGAGGGTTGTAGGGCTGGAGGAGGTTACAGAAATAGGGAGGGGCGAGGCCATGGAGGGATTTGAAAACAAGGATGAGAATTTTAAAATCGAGGTATTCCTGGACTGGGAGATAATGTAGATTAGGGGTGATGGGAGAATGGGACTTAGTGCAAGTTAGGATACGGGCAGCAGAGTTTTGAATGAACTCAAGTTTATGGAGGGTGGAAGATGGGAGGCAGGAGAGCATTGGAATAGTCGAGTCTAGAGATAACAAAGGCACGAAGACGGTTTCAGCAGCAGATGAGCTGAGACGGGGCAGAGACGAGCGATGATATGGAGGTGGAAGTAGGCGGTCTTGAAGATGGAGCGGATTTGTGGTCAGAAGCTCATCTCGGTCAAATAGGACGCCAAGGTTGCAAACGGTCTGGTTCAGCCTCAGACACTGGCCAGGGAGAGGGATGGAGTCAGTGGCTAGGGGACAGAGTTTGTGCGGGGAACAAAGACAATGGCTTCGATCTTCCCAATATTTAGTTGGAGGAAATTTTTGCTCATCCAGTACTGGATGTTGGACGAGCAATGTGACAAATGAGAGACAGTGGAAGGGTTGGGGGAGGTGGTTGTGAGGTTGGCTGGGTGTCATCAGTGTACATGTGGAATCTGACGTGTTTTGGAATGATGTCGCCCAGGGGCAGCATGTGGATGAGAATAGGAGGAGGCCAATGATAGTACCTTGGGGGATTCCGAAGGTAATGGTGCGGGAGTGGGAAGAGAAGCCATTGCAGATGATTCTCTGGTTACAACTCTTTTTTTTGTGTTTGAATCACTACCCCAAAAACCTCACAGTTACCAGCTCAAACTTTTACTGCCCCTTCCTCTGGTCTGTCATCCAAGACAACATTAAAATCTGTGTCAACTGTCTTGGCTGCAACATTGACACCATTGATTTCCTGAGGAGCCCAGACAGTCTTCCAACCTCTCCACCTTGTACAACAGCCACCTCCATGGCCCCATACATAGGCTGCACATTTGGATGCAAATGGCACATGACTAAACTGGCCACCAGATGTGGCTTAACAACTTCGAGTTGTGACACTGCTCCCTTTCCATTGGTAAAATCTGCTTACTACACCAAGGTCATCCTGTAGAAGAAAAGCAACTGCAAATTCTTTCTACCACAGTCTACTCTGACCTCCCTTTCCAATACTCACATTGGGCTTCAAATGTGAAGAATTCACAGTAACCACAATTGAGCTAATCTGCACAGCTGTCTTTGTTCCTCTCACTTTTCCCCTCCCTGCCACCCGTTGCTCCCAGTTTCCCATCCTGCTCTTCCCCTAACTAAACCCTTACCTCTCCCATAATCTATAGTTTCTTCCCATCTACTATTAATCCTTAGTACTTTCATCTGGACCACAAAGCTGACAATGTGCCCCCTTGGGTGCTTATAATCCATTTCTTGACCACCTAACTTTATCTCTATAGCTCCCTACTCTCCCAACAACGTCACTCTCTATCCCTTAGCACTGTCTCTACATTATCTAAAACACCCAATGTCAAATCTCAATCTGGTGCCCTGCAGCTCGACTGCAAAATTTAAATGAGGCCAGAGCCTCAAAATCACGAATCAGGGGAGCCTCTTCGCCTCTGGAATGAGCGGCTGACCAGTGCACTCCTCTGGTCGTCCATCCAAAAGTCAAAATCTACCCCACTAAGTCCTCTCCAAATCCCTTTATGGCTTCACCTCTACCTATTTTCATACTTTGCCCCACCACGTGTCTCTGCGTACACCCTCTGCTTCTCCTGTTTTACCATTGGTGGCCGCTCCTTCAACATGTTCTCACACTCTGGAACATATCTCCTTCAGCATCTCTGCCTTGTCACCTTCCTTTCTGCCTTCAAAAGCCCCTTCTATTTAAACTGTGGGGCCTTTCATTATCACTATAGCTGTCTTCTTGTTTTCTCTTACTCTTTAATGAGAAAAGATCTTCAGGCAGGAGAGTAGAAGATCTCAATCTCCCGTATATGTCTCCAACCAAATATGGGAGAGTTTGTGTGTCTGGCATTAGCGTTCGTTGCCAGAGACTGAAGATGGATGCAGGCTTACAACGTTCCACTCAGTTCCTAATCTGAACCATGGTAAGTGGAGAGGTGCCTGATGGAGACTCTGACATTTTCTAGCAAGAGGGAAGGAAAATCAGAGGGAAAGTAACATCTGAGCAGTTCCAGGCCGCTGGCTACAGGGGGGTTTGACAGAGGCTTGGGCGATAGAACATGCGGCTTTTCAGCTGCAGATGCATCAAACCCAGCAGATGACGAAGAGGAATTAGGGAAAAATGTAGAAACTAACCCAAAACCACCACCATTCAAATAAAGTTAATAACGAAAAATCCCAGGTGTAAAAACCTTATCTTACCACTATGCTTCAACAAATTACCACAAGTTGCCCAAAGGCTAATGGATTCTTAACATTTTTTTATAAAATGAAATACATCAAAGATTTTTTATTGCAACTTGAAAGTTGATGTATGAATACAGCGTTAAAATACATCAACTTAATAATCCTTATAATTGAAATCAATTATAAGTTCTTCCAGAGACAACATAATAGAAATTCAATTGCGCAGCGCTTGTTTTTCGGGTGAAGAATCCAAAATGGCGGCTGTGTGCATGCGCTCAGTCTGCACAGGAGGCGCACCACATGCCATATTGGTTTGGGCACCGTGCAGTCGTCCAGGACGCCTGCCTGAAACTGGCGATGGGCCCATTACATATGCAAATCGGGGATCTAATGTTTGCTTCAGGCTCCTCAAATTCGTTGGCGACAGCGATCAGTTTTCTCAGGCGCACAGCAGCCAAACCAGCGATCCTTAAAGGGACCGCTGGAGGCTGCCACCCAAAAGGTATGTTTAAAGTTTTTTTACTTACCTTAATGTGGAGCAAAGAGATGCAGGAGTGCTCCTGCTGGCTCCACATTAAAACTGCTGGTGACTCCGGGCCATCGTTTGCCCCCCTCCCAATTGCCTCCCCTCCCCTCCACTCCAAGCTATGAAGTGTGTTTGCCGTGGGATATTTGCATGTGAGAAAGCCAGTTTTAATAGATAGGGGAATAGATATTAAAATAGTCATAAAAAATCATAAGGATGGTGGCCTTAGAGAGTATAGGAACTCAAAGCAACAGACTAACATGAGTTGTTGACCAGAGCAGTACATATTGAGGAAAGGTTAGAAGGGACCCCATCCTTATGATTTTTTTATGACTATTTTAATATCTATTCCCCTATCTATTAAAACTGGCTTTCTCACGTGCAAATATCCCACGGCAAACACACTTCATAGCTTGGAGTGGAGGGGAGGGGAGGCAATTGGGAGGGGGGCAAACGATGGCCCGGAGTAATTCATGTATAGAGAAATTAAAGTCATATATTCAAAGATAGCCTCAAAACTCAAAGGTAGGGGATGCACGATATATTCTCTGGTATACTTGGATGTTGGCCTCCCATCTTCCACCCTCCATAAACTTGAGCTCATCCAAAACTCTGCCGCCCGTATCCTAACCCGCACCAAGTCCCGTTCACCCATCACCCCTGTGCTCGCTGACCTATATTGGCTCCCAGTCCAGAAACGCCTCGATTTTAAAATTCTCATCCTTGTTTTCAAATCCCTCCATGGCCTTGCCTCTCCCTATCTCTGTGACCTTCTCCAGCCCTACAACCCGCTGGGATCTCTGCGCTCCTCCAATTCTGGCCTTTTGTGCACCCCCAATTTTAATCACTCCGTCAATCCATGCCTTCAGCTGCCTAGGCCCTAAACTCTGGAAATCCCTCCCTAAACTTATCCACCTCTCCTTTAAGACGCTCGTTAAAACCTACCTCTTTGGTCAACAATCCTAATATTTCTTTATGTGACTTGGTGTCAAATTTTTTTTGATAATGCTCCTGTGAAGCACCTTGAGATGTTTTACCACTTTAAAGGCGCTATATAAATGTAAGTTGTTGGTAAAGGAGGAGAATTCATCAAGGATGTAACAAAATGGCTAGTAACTTGGAATATCTTCAGCACAAAATGGACTGGCACAAGAGAGATGAGCTGCATCTAAGCAAAACAGAAGCCATGAGACTTGCAACGAACATTAAGACAGCTATCAAAAATAATTCAGACGAGATGTATGAAGAGGATGGCAGGGAGGAAAGTCGATCTCCAACAAGACAAATTGTTGAGTGGAAGATAGTAAATAGGCAGGTATGAACAGATTGGGCGGGATTCTCCTCTTTAAGGTGGAGTAGCAGACTTCTGCTTGTCCCTCTGACCTCACTGTGCCATCCCATTTCCCTAAACTTACAGCGGGCTTGCAAGTGGTTATGATACTGGACTAGCAATCCAGAGGTTGAGAGTTAAAATCCTGCCATGCCAAGTCATGTAATTGAATTCAATAAATCTGGTCATTTGTGGACTAGAACCAGAAATTACCATGAAAGCTTGTCATTAAAACCTAACTGGTTTGCTAATGTCCTTCAGGGAAGGAAACCTGTCATCTGCATGTGACTCCAGTTCCACACTATGTGATTGAGTTTTAACGCCCTCAGAGCAACTATGGATGGGCAATAAATATACTCAAGCAAAAATAAGAAAGGGGGAGTCCACCATTGCTGCAACAGCACCCAAAGATACAGTGAGATTAGTTAAAGGGCAGAGCGAGCCCAGGAAGAAGTGAGCAACAGTTTTTCTATGTCTCAGCTTAGACTGGGTGGGATAGTGGAGGAAAATCCAACCCAAAGAGATGTACACACAGGAACCAGTTATCAGGAGCCGGTGGACACTGAGAGCCAAGAAAGAAGGGATATGTACTGAATGTAAGAACACTAGAAGTATTAGAAATAAAATGCCTGAACTGAAGGCCGTTGTGACATTAGGAAACTACCATATATTGGAATATCTAGAGGATATCACTGCCTGAAAGGGTGGTAGAGGCAGAAACCCTCATCGCATTTAAAAATGCTTGGATATGCACTTGAAGTGCCGTAACCCACAAGGGCCGAATGGCCTCCTCCTGTGCCTTAAATTTCTATGATTCTATGTTTCTAGGATAGTTAAGAATACAACATACAGGCTATAGAATGTTCAGGAAAGATAGGGTACACAAGAAAGAAAGTCATGTAGCTCTATATGTGATGGACACTTAGGATGTTAAAGATATTGATCCTGTGGGAGATGGAAAGTTACACAATGAATTACTGTGGTTCAATATCTTTAACGTGAAAAAGATAAATCTAAGTATGAGGAGTTATCTACAGACTGCCAGGCTATAATAAAAAGGAAGTCAGGTTTCTCTATGAAGATATAAAAATGATATGTAAAAACAAGAGGATTATTTTAATGGGGGACTTAATCAACCAAATATAAATTGGGAATACCTAAGTAATTCAAAGTCCCAGATGGTAAACATAATGTGCAATTCCTTTACCACACAGTGTATCAAGGAAGCCACAAAAGGCAGTGCACATCTTGGTACTGCTAAGCAACCCAGACATTCTATAGGATAGAGACCACAGAATTATTAAATTCGACATGATGTAGAATTTGGAGATGCAGAGGACTAGGAGCCAGGCATATAATTTTAAAAGGACTTACTTTAAAGAAATGAGGGAAAAGCGTAAGCAAATTGATTGGGGGTGGGGGTTGTTCAACAACAGTTTATTAGAAGACAAGGGAAACACTTTTAAAGGCATAATGCTAAACATCCAGAATAAATGCAAATCTGGGATCAGCATGTGTTGACTGAATAAGCCTGACCCTAAATTAATTAACACACAAAAGCAAAACAAGGAGGATGAATCCTGCAGAGAGTAAGATGAAGGGAATGACTAGAAGAATATAATAACATGTAGAAACATGTCAAAAGGGTGGTTCAGAGGGACCTGGAGAAAGCATGGCTACAGATGTGAAACATATCAGTAAGAATTTCTTCCAGCACTGTAACAGTAAGAGGACAATCAGAGAGGAGGTGAGAATCTTAAAAGATACAAACAAGGTTGAGTACAAGATAGTTAATATACTAAATGATTACTTTACTATGGAAATCATGAACAACATACCTTCCTCTAAATATGATGTGGCGATGCCGGTGATGGACTGGGGTTGACAATTGTAAACAATTTTACAACACCAAGTTATAGTCCAGCAATTTTATTTTAAATTCACAAGCTTTCGGAGGCTACCTCCTTCCTCAGGTGAACGATGTGGAAATGAAATCCTCGAATTTGCCTGATTGCCTTGGCAACGGGCAGTTGAAAAAACTGTCTGTACTCACCAAGCATTGTTCTGTGAATTATAAATGCGACTTCATTTCGAGGATTTCATTTCCACATCGTTCACCTGAGGAAGGAGGTAGCCTCCGAAAGCTTGTGAATTTAAAATAAAATTGCTGGACTATAACTTGGTGTTGTAAAATTGTTTACAATTCCTCTAAATAGGAATAACCCAAGTGGAATTAGTAACTTTGATGTAAATAAGATGAAAGTCCTAGACAGGTTTAAGAGGTTCAAAACAAATAAAACCCCATGGATAGACAGTATTTATCTCAGAGTATTAATAGAGACAGGGAGAAGATGTGTGAGGTATTGACAGTCATTATGGGGAACTCAGTGAATACCTGAGAGGACCTGGCAGAATGGAAACAGGCTAATGTAGTGCCCATTTTCGAAAAGGGCAACAAAATAAACACAGACAACTACAAGCCTTTTAGTATTAGTTCAGTATCACCTAAAATAGATGGAACTGTTTATCAGGAGTAAACTTGAAGATTACCTGTACGACAATAACCCAGTAAACAACAGCCAACATGGGTTCAGAAGGAGAAAATCCAATCTGACCAACATTGTTGATTTTTTTGACAAAGTGTTGTGGATGTTGTTCTATGATTGGTCAGTGGAAGAATTGATGAAGTGTGATTTAAACTTTTCCCCCCCAAGGTGTCTCACCCAACTGACATTTGTGAATTCGTCTGGCAGCCTCAGCACTCAGCTTCCAACATCTAGTTCAGATTCAAGTGTTCAACTACTTATGTTACGAAGCTGTGCAAAATACTTCCAATAACCATTAGTGAACAAGAATGAAATTCCAGGAGATTGATAATATAGTAAATATTTTTTTTAAACTGGAAGCCGAAGAGAGTATAATTAATATTTTCATTATTTTATTTCCAAAACATACTGAATGCATTTCATTACACAAATACAAGATTTCAAAGAAATCAAATATTAAAGAAAATATTTGTTTCCTTAGCTAAATAGGCAAAAAGAGAAAGCAGAATAAGAGTCAATTCAATCAAGCATTGATTACTATACTTTTCAATTATCCTTGAATATTCCTTTAATTCTAAACACAAGCTAAAGATTATTTAATATGAGTAAATAAAGTGTCACGAATAAAAGACTGAGAAGGCTCATAGGCTGGGATAAGGATCCGCTGTTGGAGTTGGGACTTGGTGGGCACTCTTCGTATGGCTCAATGCAAGCTGCATATGCAATCACGTGAGCAATGTAATTCTCCTCATGAGTTCTGTGAAACAGATAAGCCATGGGACCTTTAGCAAAAATTGCCACATCTTCTCCTCCATGAGTTTCTGAAGCCAGTGGAACAGCGGCTTGTTGCTCATAATCCTTGTTCTCTGCAAAAGACAGAAAATCTCATCATATTCCTCCGTGGTCTAACACCTCCGAACCTGTGGAACACCCTTCAGCCCTATGTTCTTGCATGTGCCCTCTGTTCTTACAGCTTTGGCCTCTTTTACATCCCTGCTTCGCTCCATTCCACTTTCAACTGCAGAATCTTCAGCAATTTCAGCCCTAGTCTCCAGAATGCTCTCCATAAATCCCCTGCCTTGATATATCTCTCCCCTTCTTCAAAAGCCTCATTAAATCTTTTTGGTGACCAGTTCTAATCCTTCCATCACCACTGCTTGGTATCCAGTTATCAGCACTTCTGTAAAGCACTTTGGGATGTTTTATTATGTTAAAGGCATTATACGAATGAAAGTGGTTGCATCTACATCATTTTGCCAAACAATTACATCACATATTAGAAGTTATATTAAAATTTGATTCTCCAGTCACCACTTGAAACGTGCTTCAAGCCTACCTTTGAAGAAACACCATCAGTAGGACATTTCTATTTGCTACGTGAGCAGTAATTTAAAAGTAACAAATTACTGCTGAATTATGAGGAGTTTTGTGCTGTAGACTCACACCTAATGGAAGAAGTGTGACTGCCCAAAACATTGGCTTTGGCACAGAGCTTGGTGAGAGTTGGGTGAATCTGCTAAATGAAATGAATTGCAAACAGAGTGAAGACTTAAAAACGGGAATTTGGTGAAAGGAGGTGCTAAGTAATGTAAACCCAGGGGCAACAGTAAATATGTAAATATATAAATAAATAATCTGTAATTAATTAGATCTTAGGGGTATAAAATTAACTAAGTAGATGATACCAACATTTAAGGGATCCGAATTGCATCAAATAAAAATCTGGTATACATAAATAATAAATAGGAGTTAAGGGGATACTAAACTAAAACATAGACAGACTTTTAAGTAAAATGATGGGACAGCTGAGACCCGTTGCCTGCAATTTCTGTGCCATGTGGGAACTCTAGGACACTTTATGTGGCAGTGCCTCCAGCTGCTCGAACTCCAGCTCAGGGTTTCTGAGCTTGAGAAGAGGCTGGAGTCACTGCAGGGCATACAGGAGGCTGAGAATTTCCTGGATCGTATGTTCCAGGATGTGGTCACACCGCAGCCACATAGAATTCAGGAGGATAGTACGTGGCTGGCCAGCCGGCAGGGTAGGAAGAGGCAGGTAGTGCAGGAATCCTCCAGAAGTGTGGCAATGTCAAACCGGTTTTCAGTATTGAATATCGGTGAGGGTGACTACACCTCAGGGAGTGCAGTCTAGAGCACATCCATGGCACATGGGGCAAATGATTGCACAGGGGGGCACAGCAAAATGTAGAAATGTAGTGGTCATAGGGGATTCGATAGTCAGAGGGATAGACAGGCGTTTCTGCAACCGCCAACGTGAGTCCCACATGGTGTGTTGCCTCCCTGATGCCAGGGTAAAGAACATGGGTTCAGAACATTTTGAGGGGGGAAGGGGAACAGCCGTGTTCCATGTTGGAACCAATGATATAGGAAGGAAAAGGGTTGAGGTCCTACAGACAGAGTTTCAGGAGCTAGGGAGGAAGTTGAAGAGCAGGACCTCAAAAGTAGTAATCTCTGGATTACTCCCAGTGCCATGTGCTAGTGAGTATAGGAGCAGTAAGATAAGACAGATTAACACATGACTGGAGAAATGGTGCAGGAGGGAGCACTTCAGATTCCTGGGGCATTGGGACTAGTTCTGGGGAAGGAGGGACCTGTACAAGATGGATGGGTTGCACCTCAACAGGGCTGGGACCATTGTCCTCGCAAGGAGGTTAACTAGTGCTGTGGGGGAGGGTTTAAATTAATTTAGCAGGGGGAGGGACACCAGGATAAAGCATTTGAGAGGAGATACAAGGTGCACAGAGGACTGGAAGAGTAGTTCAGAAATAGGAGGAATCAGACAAGGGGGAAATGCAAGGCAGACTAAGATGGTCTGGAGTGCATGTGTGTAAATGCACGGAGTGTGGTAAAACAAAAGCTGGTGAGTTGCAGGCACAAATAGCCACATGGGATTATGAAATAGTGGCAATAATGGAGACCTGGTTCAAACAAAGGGAGGATTGGGAACTTATTATTCCTGGCTCAATGTATTCAGGAAGATTAGGGAAGGAAAAAAAGGAGGAGACGTGGCAGTATTGATCAAAGATACTGTTACAGCACCAGAAAGGGATGATGTACTTGAGGGTTCAAAGGCAGAATCTATCTGGTGAGAATTAAGGAACAATAGAGGAGCTATTACGCTGCTGGGTGTATACTACAGGCCACTAAATATTGGGAAGGAGGTGGAGGAGCAAATTTGAAGGTAAATTGCAGAAAGATGCAAGAACTTTAGAGTAGTGCTAAAGGGGGACTTCAATTATCCTAATATAGACTGGGATAGTAATAGTGTAAAGGGCAAAGAGGGGGAGGAATTCCTGAAATGTACACAACAGAACTTTCTTGATCAGTATGTTTCCAGCCCAACGAGGAAGGAAGCAGTGCTGGATCTAGTTCAGTGGAATAAAGTGGGTCAAGTGGAGTATGTTTCAGTGGGGGAACATTTGGGAAGCTGTGATCACAATATCATTAGGTTTAGAGTAGTTAAGGAAAAGGACAAGGAAAAATCAAATGTGAAAATACTCAATTTCAGTGAGTTGAAAAGGGATCTGGCCCAGGTAGATTGGAATCAAAGATTGGCAGGTAAAACAGTAAATGAGCAATGGGAGACCTTCAAAGAGGAGATAGTTCGGGTACAGACTAGACACATTCCCACGAAGGGGAAAGGAAGAGCATACAAAGCTAGAGCTCCCTGGATGACTAAAGATATAGAGATTAAAATGAAACAGAAAAAGGAGGCTTATAATAAATGTCAGGTTCATAATTCAGTAGAGAACCAAGCTGAAATCAAAAAGTACAAAGGAGAACTATAAAAGGGAATAAGAGGGGCAAAGAGAGAGTATGAGAATAGATTTGCAGGTAACATAAAAGAGAATCCAAAAGTCTTTTATAAACATATAAATAGTAAAAAGGTTAGACAAAGGAAGGGTAGGGCCGATTATGGACCAATAAGGAGATCTTCTTGTGGAGGCAGAGGGCATGGCTGAGGTACTAAATGGGTACTTTGAATCTGTCTTCACTAAAGAAGAGGATGCTGCCAATATCACAGTAAGGGAGGTAGTAGAGAAATTGAATAGGATAAAAATAGATAGAGGCAGTACTTAAAGGTTGGTAGCGCTCAAAGTAGAAAAATCACTCGGTCTAGATGGGTTGCATCCTCGATTGCTGAAGGAAGTACGGGTGGAAATTGCGGAAGCTCTGGCCACAATCTTCCAATCCTGCTTAGATATGGGAGTGGTGCCAGAGGACTGGACAATTGCAAATGTTACACCCCTGTTCAAAAAAGGGGAGAGATAAACCCGGTAACTACAGGTCAGTCAGCCGAATGTTGGTAGTGGAGAAACTTTTAGAAACAATAATCTGGGACAAAATTAATTGGCACTTAGAAAAATGTGGGTCTATAAATGAAAGCCAGCAGAAATTTGTTAAAGGCAAATCTTGTTTGACTAACTTGATTGAGTTCTTTGATAAAGTAATGGAGAGGGTTGATGAGGGTAGTGCAGTTGATGTTGTAAATATGAACTTGCAAAAGGCGTTTGATAAAATACCATATAATAGACTTGTGAGCAAAATTGAAGCCTATGGGGTTAAAGGGGCAGTGGCTGCATGAATACGAAATTGGCTAAGGGACAGAAAGCAGAAAGCAGTGGTGAACAGTTGTTTTTCAGACAAGAGGGAAGTGTGCAGTGGTGTCCCCCAGGGGCCGCTGTTGGGACTACTGCTCATTTTGATATATATTAATAACCTAGACTTGGGTATAAAGGACATAATTTCAAAGTTTGCAGATGACACGAAACTCAGAAATGTGGTAAACAATGAGGATGATAGTAACAGACTTCAGGAGAACAAAGACAGATTGGTGAAATGGGCAGACACACGGCAGATGAAATTTAATACAGAGAAGTGTGAAGTGGTTCATTTTGGTAGGAAGAATGAGGAGAGGCAATATAAACCAAATGGTACAATTTTAAACAGGGTGCAGGAAAGAGAAACCTGGGGCTGTACGCATGGCAAGTTGAAAAGGCATACAGGATCTGTGGCTTTATAAATAGAGGCATAGAGTACAAAAGCAAGGAAGCTATGTTAAGCCTTTATAAAACACTGGTTAGGACCCAGCCAAAGTATTGTGGCCAATTCTGAGCACCACATTTTAGGAAGAACGTCAAGGCCTTAGAGAGAGTGTAAACGAGATTTACTGGAATGGTACCAGGGATGAAAGACTTCAGTTACGTGGAGAGACCAGATAAGCTGGGGTTGTCCTCCTTAGAGCAGAGAAGGTTAAGGGGAGATTTGATAGAGGTATTCAAAATCATGAACGGTTTTGATAGAGTAAAGAAGGAGAAACTGTTTCCAGTGGCAGAAGGGTCAGTAACCAGAGGACACAGATTTAAGGTAATTGACAAAAGAACCAGAGGTGACATGAGGAAAATATTTTTTATGCAGCGAGTTGTTATGATCTGGAATGCACTGCCTGAAAGGGTGATGGAAGCAGATTCAACAATAACTTTCAAAAGGTAATTGGATAAGTACTTGAAGAGGAAAAAAATTGCTGGGCTATGGGGAAAGAGCAGGGTAGTGGTACGAATTGGTTAGCTCTTTCAAAGAGCCAGCACAGGCATGATGGGCCGAATGGCCTCCTTCTGTGCTGTATCATTCTATAATTCTGACTCCTACAGCTGTTGGAGAAAGGAGAATTTCATTCTATTAGTCTGGGCAGCATACAAGCTCAGGTCTCAGAGATGAAAGTGCAAATATATCATTAGTTTTACTAAGCCACTTTTTAAAGCTCTCATGACTATAGAAGGAATAGAATTGTCAGTCACTGACAGAGCAAGACACATAAGTGGTCAATTGTCATCAGTTTCATCAAAAATAATTGCACTGCTAGGTTGGAGTCAAGCTCAATATGCTTTACCAATGGTACATATAATATTGGATAGTTTCCTTGGTTTCTAAATTTTCATATTTTGTAATTTTCAGTGGATAGAGTGAAATTAATAAATTACTCAGTACTACATCACCCTATTATGCAAATACAAGTAATATAAATACCAGTAACAAAAAGTCAGATACCTTTAAATGGTATAGCTAAGTTCAAATAGTAAAATGATTTTAGTGAATTGTTCTCCATCTCTAGACTGGTCCATTGGCACCCCATTTGCTTTCTGTCCAAAATGCACGCTCTACAGTACTGTTCTGCTTGACCCTCAAGACAAATTCCTTGCATCTAATGAGCAAGAAAACCAGCAACTATGTTCAGCCAGTAATTAAATCTAAATACAGCTATAATTGCAAAAATTGCACTGAGCTGGTGTGAAAGTGATTGCACCCCTGCTTCACTGTCACCAAGACCCACCCCAACTCCATACCTATACCTACAACGTCACTAATGTACTCTGAGAAATTTGCTTTGCCAAGGAGATCCATTAATATATAGGGAATTTCCATTAGTTGCTTATAGTAGCCCAATATTGCAGTGCCAGACAAAATCCACTGGAAGCACTGGCAGTTTTTATTCTGAAATTAACTCAACTTCAAATTGTTCAACCTGAATTAAATCCTGCACTTGTGTCCCAAAATTACTATGAATGTAAATATGCAGTACCAATATGAACAGGCTTTAATGTGTCTTAATGAATACTGTCAGTTTGGTAGAATTAGTGCAGCGTAGTCAGTATACCATCTAAGTACTACAATGTTCATGTTAATCTATAAAGCCCAACAAATATAAAACTCAGACTTTCTTACCAAAGTCAGTTGAGCTTATGTTTGGTCGTGTTCCATTTGTAATTGCATAACCAGGTCCATTTCCATACAAGATACTTGAATATGGCTTTCCGTCCCAAGCCAATGCAGGTGCCAGTCCTACATTAATATATTTAAAAATATTGTTTATTATTCATTAATTCACAGCTACCTAACCAATGTATCCATTCAATAATTGATGCTAGCCATAGCAACACTATCAGCAAAACTTATTTCCATTTCCTTCCTGTGTATGAACCATTAGAAGAGTTAGCACAATCAGTAAACACCATACTTTGGTTCAACTTAACAGTATTAGTATCAAAAATATAAAGTGCACCGTTGAATGAACAAATTTTAACTATGAAGCTCATTTGTTTCACATTTAATTTGAAGTTTGTAAAAATAGCCAAAAATAACAAAGCATAAAATTGACTGAGGACAAGCTAATAAGCAAATCTTCCACAATGTCCGTCCGCTGAAGATTTTGTAATTTCAACTTAAAGTTATATTTCATAATCAGCGTTTAAAATTCTGTCCTAAAAATTAAAGGGTCATTAAAAATTTCATGTGTGTATTATTGGGGGTAATAGTCTAACCAGAAGTTTTTAAACCAATTTTAAATTATTTCTTAAATTGAACTGTGTGTGTTACAAGACCAATTTTATACTGTTCAGTTTTCTCCACAATGATTTGTGTACAATGGGTAGATTTTCCACCTGCTGACCATGAATGAGTAGAATTATAATCTAAATGTAATGTCTAGATATATAGTGAAACAATTCAAATTATATTTTTAACACAAACCTAAATACAATTAGAATAATAAAGTACTTTGCATATCAAATAAAAACAATTGTAAGGATAACAATGATGCATAATTAACTAAACTTGCAAAATAAAATTTAAGCTTCTAAACCGGATGTTAATCTTGGTGTAATTTGATTCGAACAGCTTCAGGTAATGTCACGTAATCAGCTCTAACACCCGTTGGTAACATTACATAAATCACAGACACCATGCTCAATATTGAAATGGTGGCGGGTTGGCAGCTGGGGGGATGAAGGTGCACGTGGCAAACCCAAATTAAAAAAACTTACTGTTTCCAACGTAATCGCAATGTAATTGATGGTGATTAAAGTTCTTTCCAGGTTTCGCGCCCGGCAGCCAGCCTGATTGACAGGCTGGCTGCCGATAGGAGCTGCAATGCCGAGGTGGGGGAGAGAAGTGGAGAGAAGGAGAGAGAGTGAGACATCATCCGGCACTGGAATGGAAGATCGGGGGGATGGGGGAGAGGGGAAGACCGGGGTGGAGAGGGGAAGACCGGGGTGGAGAGGGGAAGATTGGGGGAGGGAGGAAGATCGGGGGGGAGAGAGGAATATCAGGGGGGTAAGATCGGGGAGCGGGGAAGATCGGGGGAAATGGGGGGGAGAGGGGGAGATCGTGGGGACATTGTGGGGGAGAGGTGGAGATCGGGGGGACATCGGGGGGAAAGAGGGCGAGATCAGGGGGACATCGGGGGGGAAGAGGGCGAGATCAAAGAGGGAGACATCGGGGGCTGAGAGGGACATCAGAGAGGGAGACATCGGACAACGGAGCAGGGTGGAAAGGTAGGTTGATTTTGTGTTTTAACTTTGTGAGATGATTTTTTATTTAATTTATTTTGTTTATTTTTGCCTGATCCGGCACCAGATGTGAACCAGAAGCTGTGGGAAGGCCGCCCATGAAAGTTAAAAATCATTCTAACTACCTAATATGTCACAAGTAAAGTGCCTTAAGTACTTCAATGAGGTACATTTGGTTCTTTAACTAATATTCCACCGGCTTTAATTGCCAGCGGGACTTCCAGATTCGGGACGCCGCCGCACACAGGTGCCTCTGTGGGAATCTCGGAAGTCAGCGGATTAGAGCCGGCTTCCGAACCCACTCTGCATTTTTTCCATTTTAACAGCCTCCCCACCCCCAACGCACCTGCAATTTAAGTTTAACATTGAACCCCATGCAAATCTCAATTCCAATGATTTCAATTGTTATTTTCATTGTGTAAAATCAAATACCATGTGAAGCTGAAGCAGAAATCTTTAGATGACTAAACAGCTTATGCCCATTTATTACAATGGGTGTTAAGTTTAAAGAAAAAGTAAATGTGGTAAACAGAGGATCAAGACTAGCAAAAGGCATTAATGGATTTTTATCTCTGCTCTGAGTTTTGCTAAAATATGTTAATGAAAGTGAGCCAAAAATTGCTTGTTAAGACTGTTAAGCCTTGTTGAAGGTGGATCAACATAAGAACATAAGAAAATCCAGTGTGAAAAGGCCATTAAGCATATCAAGCCTGCTCCATCCAGAGTCCATATGTGATTATTACATCGTGGATTTTCCTCTAACACACACCTGTTGATCCACTACTTTGAGGAACACTATTTTCCTTCTCCCCCCAAAAAAATACAGTGCAGCTAAATAGTTCTATGAATTGGGCTATGCGGTGGCTCAGAATGGCTGCTGACAATACTGTTACTCAACTGCTGGAGGTTAGCTCCTCAAGAAGCTCACTGATCTTTGGAGTGTAGAAGAGTGTCATATCATACCATTAATATTTAATTTTTGAATAAAACACACTTAAAAGTTATTTTTGTGAAGTAGTTTGACTTTGGTCTGAAGGAGGCTTCAAGATTGATCCTTAATGTTTACAATATATGCGTATAAGCAAATCAAGAAATAAGAAAACAAGTATACTCATCAATATGGAGGAATCATAACAATTCAAATACAACAATTGGACGCTACAGACCAGAGGATAATAGTCAAAAAGATAGGGTGGAAAATTTCCTCTGTGCACAACATGTATATAGAATTTCTTTACAATTGTTACACATAGCACACAGAGGATATCTTCCCTCAATATTGGATTGATGTTAAAATTGTGCCAATAATCAGTTTTCACAGTGTGAGTTATCAAAATCATTAAATTAACTCAAGACAACAATGTTCTATGCTGGTCTGTTTTCAAATGAAAATTGCTCAGCAAAATCTTGTAGCAATTTTTTGATAGATTTCATTAATTTTTCATTTAAAATTAAACCAAACTTCACACTCAAGAGAAATTTTGGTTTGTAGATAATTTTGTACAATTGCAGCATTTTTTGAAGTTTATTTTTGATACCTGAATTTTCAAACTATTTTTCCATTCACTAACTCAAAGTACAATTAGGCCTTTCATTTACCAAAGTAGGAAACATATTATTCTCACCAAATATTGGATTGCCACGAAGAGTATATCCACCAAAGGAGAACACATGAGAATGATCTGCAGTTACAATGCTGAGGGTGTCAAATTCATTTGTCCATTCACTGGCTCTTTCAATAGCATTATCAAATGCAACAGTTTCTGATAAAGCATACACTGCCTTACCACCATGGTGTCCGTGATCAATTCTCCCACTTAAAAAAAACATAAAAATCAACTTTATACTCAAGAACCCCCAAATCAGATACAGCATACAGTTAAAGATGGAGAGTAAAGCTCTTTCCTCAAAAGTGTGCCTTAACCACAATTCCACAACTGTGATATTAACCATCATCATCACCTCTTGGGGTGACATTGCTAATTTAGTGCAATATTTGTGCTGTGGATTCATGCCCAGAAACATATAGATCCCTTACAGTCATCAGAAAGAATCAACTTTCATCCCATCTATTTGAGCTAGATTCAAATCCAGATCCATATGTTGGTGATAGGACAGTGTTTTAACTCGCTGTGCCAAACTGGCTGATAAATATAACCATTATCCAGCACTGGCACTTAAATGTAAAACCATGACAAGTTTCCATCACAGTTATTAATGATACCAAGGTATCTTGCATCATCATCAACAACTCATAGTAATCTATGAGTATTAACTACCATACTGATAGTGAACAATATTCCATCCTCCAAAATTTAGCTCAACTCCAATGATGAGAAGATGAAAAATACTTTGAGGTACTGATTTAGGACTGTATAATTATTCTGGATAACTATAAGCTACAATATTTTCGATCAAATATAACAAATGTTTAAACTACTTATCTTCAACAAACAGGAAAAATCCACGGGGATTCTTACTAAGAATTCGAATGGCTTTTTCAGTCATTTCAACAATAGATGGATCCATCGTCTTATTTCGATTTAACTCATATTTCATATCCTTGGGTTCAAACAAACCTAAAAAACAAAACAAGATATTATGTCATTTATTCATTATTTAGTAATACTGAATATTTGTGGAGAAAGGCTTGTCTGTAAAATGCTAAAAAGAAAGTGCAATCCTTTTTTTTCAAGCCTACCCTTGGGTCTTAACACAATTGAGCCCACTTAATCCATACCACACTGACCAAACACAAATTCTTTAGATCATTAGGATCTGTATGCTAATGTAATTAGAGGATTTCTAAGGCAGTTCTGAGCTGGGAGATTGCTTCTTTCTGATTTTTTCCCTTACACCCAGAAGTGGCCCATCACAGCCATCTGAAATGTCCTCAGTGGAAGTTCAGCAACCTTCCACCTCCCAAGCTGTAGCCACTGAAAATACATTTCACAGGAGTACTAGGATAGGTAATCGAGTACATAAGACAGGGACTAAGGGGATGCACAACGATTATTGTTAATTTTCCAGTTAATTATTAACATATGAAATAGAGTTGTTGGAGTATTCTTTTTTCTAGATTTGGTGTTGGTGTTATTATTTGTAGTCAGGTGAGGGCAAGACCCATAAGACTGGACTGAAGGAAGGCAATCGGATGGTGGTAGTCAGAACAGTGGTGATAAGGATTGCGGAACTGTTGGTGTATTGGGATTGGGAGGAATGATTCATGTGAAATGCTCTTGGATGAGTTGCTCCCTGAGAGCTCTGGCAGCCATGGGTACTGTCGGTGATGCTGTTCCTGCTCTCCTTCCTCTTCACGCTGCTCTTTCTGATCTTCCTCTTGCTCCTGCTCCTCCTCCTCTGCCACTTCTTGCTGTCCAGGTGGTGGTAAGGGCCAGTTCCTCAATATCACTAAGTTTTAATGAAGCTGTGGAAGGAGCCATGAGAGGAGCTGCTAGTTCTACAAAAGCTAGCAAGTGAGAAGAGAAAGGTGCTAGTGTCTGCTCTGAAAGTAGCAAGGAAGAAGTGAGTATATGTTTGGAATGAGAGATGTTTTAGTGTGCTCATGTGCTGGGTAATGAAGGATGTGATGGAAGGGATGGAATTGTTCAGAGTGCTGGGGGAGGGGAGACAGGACTGTTGTTCATCTGTTAATGACAGATGTGGAGAAATTAAGAGCTGTACTCACCGTTGCTACTCGTGAGGCCATTGAAACATTTCTTGTACTGCATCCAGATCCTATGGGTGATGCTCCTGGAGCTGACGACCTCCATAGTCTATTGCCATGTCATGCACATAATGTTTTGGGATCTTCCTCCCATTGGCTGGAAAGATAAGTTCCCTCCGCCCTCACCTCTTCTATGAGGATCCCTAGGGAAGCTTCAGAAAACCTGGGGTCTTGCCTGCGACTCATCTTTAAGCAGTTTCTTCCTCCACTACTCCCAACAGTGAAATCAGCCAAAAGAGAATACAACCTCGCCTTAAGAGGTGCATTCCCACTTTAAATAGGCCTCTGGTTGACCCGCCAGCCAGAGGCCTATTTAATTGCTATGCCAAAGTGTTTCTTGTTGTATCAGCCAAATGGGTGGGAAACCTGTCCGTGAGATTATAATGAGGTCCGGGGCCTACTTTCTGCTGCAGCAGGCAAGTTTCTCACTAACCCCACCACACAATGCCCAAAGCCTGTCTGGAGTTAAAATTGAGGCCCAAATTTATGTTAAGAGCAATTTTTCAATTAGTGTGTTTTAATGTAACTTCTTCAGAAATAAGTTAGCATCTCTTTATCTGTTACTGTTCTCTAAATATATTTTAATTACTTATAAATTAATGATAAGAAAGAATGATAAGTACAATTTACTATCCATAATGGACCCTACAATGTGAGTCCACGTTGGCCTTCCTACAAATGGTGTTGCAAAGAATAACTTTTGGTGGACTTACCCATCAAATAGTTGGTTTTCTTCACATCAACAGCATCAAATTGACTTTTATTCCACACATACGCTGCATCCTGGAAGATGTTACAATGCAATACTTTAGAAATTGGCATATAATTAGAGGATAAAGCATTCAATGGAATATATAGCTGTGAAAAATATCAATAAGTACTGTTCTCTTATTGAGCCATTTTTCAATCAGATTTTGTTTATCTTTTCGATTGCCACTTTGAGCAGGATGATTTGGATATTCAGGGTCACGAGTTCCTTCAGGAGTCATGTACATTCTTCCTCCTCCGAGTATGACCTGGAAAAATAAATATACAGTTACTCTTTTTAACAAGAAAGTTAAATTAGGATAAACTGTCAACAGCTAAAAGTCTGCAGACTCACTGTAATTACTCAGTGAGTAAATGCACTATGTGGCACAGCATACAGACCAGGAAGGTTTTGGGTTTGTTCCCTTGATCTATTCTAAGTTAGTTCCTCTCAGCTGGGATGGGCATACTCTTGAATTAGCCTCAGTATCCAGCATCTTTGGAAGAGAAAAAAACATTGCCAGGGTTCTAGCGTTTGATCACTGTGCACCGACTTCTGCTAAGAGTGAGCATTCTTGAATGATGGGTGAAGGATCAGACTTGACATGGGTCAAGTAAGCACTGACGTTCATTGTGCAGGCTTACACGTGAAAGCTGACAACTTGAGTGAGGTAAAAGTGTTTTGTGGAAATGTGTGAGGCACCAACTTCACGAGGGGAGATGTAATGGGAGAAATCAAAGGGTAAACCGCAAGGAGAAGAAAAGCATCTGAAATCTAATTTTTCATGTTATAGATCAGTTCTAACATATTGTATATCACATTCATAAAAGAATACTGATCAGACTATCTTTGGAAAAATTACAATGGAAGATAAGTGAAGTGTACACATTCCCAAATGATTCCAATATCCTTTCCAGAAAAGTGTAAAAACTACATATAGCATTTTAGACATTTTGTTGAAAATAATAATTAAGTTTTTTTCTAAATACATACCATTAAAAACAAAGGGGTTTTCAAGCGAGACTAGTACGGCGCCTTTTGCAGAATTTACTGTGCTAACTATAGGGAATTGCTTTTTCTCATATTTCAGATTTATTGCAACACCATTTGGTATTTGCACAAATAAGGACATAAGAACATAAGAAATAGGAAGAGGAGTAGGCCATACGACCCCTTGAGTCTGTGTGGAATTCAATAAGATCATGGTTGATCTTCGACCTCAACTCCACTTTCCTGCCCTATCCCCAAATCCCTTGATTCCCTTAGTGTCCAAAAATCTATCGATCTCAGTCTTGAATATACTCAACGATGGAGCATCCACAGCCCTCTGGGGTAGAGAATTCCAAAGATTCACAACCCTCTCAGTGAAGAAATTTTTCCTCATCTCAATCCTAAATGGCCTACCCCTTCTCTTGAGACTATGACCCCTAGTTCTGGACTCTCCAGCCAGGGGAAACAGCCTCTCAGCATCTGTTGTTTCAAGCCCTCTAAGAATTTAATACGTTTCAATGAGATCACCTCTCATTCTTCTAAACCCCAGAGAATATAGGCCTATTCTTCACAACCTTTCCTCATAGGGCAACCCTCTCATCCCAGGAATCAATCTAGTGAACCTTCGTTGCAGCCCCTCTATCATAAGTATATCCATCCTTAAGTAAGGAGACCAAAACTGTACACAGTACTCCAGGTGTGGTCTCACCAGAGCCCTATATAATTGCAGCAAGATCTCTTTATTCTTATATTCCAATCCCCTTGCAATATAGGCTAACATACCATTTGCCTTCCTAATTGCTTGCTGTACCTATCTGCATGTTAACTTTTTGCGATTCATGTACAAAGACACCCAAATCCCTCTGACTACCAACATTTCTTAGTCTCTTACCTTTTAAAAAAATTCTGCTTTTCTATTCTTCCTACCATTTCCCCACATTATACTCCATTTGCCACCTTCTCACCCACTGACTTAACCTGTCTATATCCCTTTGCAGCTCATTGCGTCCTCCTCACAGCTTACCTCAAGGAATAAAAGAATTCAGAATGGAGTGATTTGTTTGTAACTGATGTTACAGCAAAGATATTTTATTAGGAGCATTAGAACAACATGTATCATATTTTGGACTGCTACATATTTTAGAAATTATTAGTAACTCATATGGAGTTGCTAAAATTTACTGCAACTAGTTTTTGTGTGGGATAGAAAAGGTGAGCACATGTGGGAACTAGGTTCTGGCACTGGAAAGTGATGACTGAATTTAACATGGGATACTAGGATTCAGTGCATTGTGCTGTAACCCAGGGAACAACTACAGCCTTATTTTACTCGGATAATCTAATTTTTTCCTAGTTTAAGATTAGGGATATGGGTTCAAAAACAAAAAAAAACTGCTGCTTAAAATACCACCTTGCAATGTTATATGTTAAGAAATTATCAACATTAATTGAATGCTGTCTTTATGTGTTATTTTGAGACTATACTGCTCTTGAGTTTTTTCGGGATGTAGGTACACAGGCATTTTTGGATTGATATGAAGTGGTTTCAGGAATCAGGTCCCAATCTTTCTCCCAAGGTTAGAATGTCATACCCTCTCCTGGAAACTCCCACATGGCTTTTTAATACCAGGTGTAGTATAACTCCAACTCACTGTGAATCTATACTTTAAAAGTGCTGACATGATCCAGTGGTCTTCCTGGACTTACATTCTAATGTCAATAGAGTGCTGCTGCTCCTAGCTGCTCTCTCCTGACATTAAAAATGAGATTCTTAGGGAGTAGAGTCCTGTGCATGTACTGAATCGTGCATGTGCAGAGATCCTTTCTGGCTGACCTCAGTGCGATCTGTAATTGATAGTTGTTCTGCTGGCTGCATATCACGTTTCACAGAAATAGGTCTGAGATCAGAAGCTACAGTGTAATCATAGGCTAATATTGGTGCGATAAAGACCATTTTCATTTACAGAGTACCGTGCCCTGTAAAATTGTAATTTTTTCCCGCATAATTACACTTTACCACACAAATAGATCCAGATATCTACTTCTACAAAGCTTCAGCTTGGCTAAATTAGTACCACCCTCACCTCTCAGCAAGAAGGTCATGTGTTTGAGCTGTACTTTACGACCTGATCATACAGTCTAGGCTGACATTTGGGTGCAATTTCAGGGGGTGACTGATCGGGGTATTTCAAATGTTAAAAGTGGACTGGCTATAGTTACTTGAAGGTAAATCAGAGTCAGAATAGCGGGAGGCATTCAAGGCATTCAAGGAATAGATACTGAAGGTTGAGACCAAATATGTTCCCACAAAGGAAAGGGTGAGACTCCCAAATCGAGAGCCCCCTGGATGTCAAGGAGCATATTGGGTAGGATAAGGCAAAAAAGGGAAGCTTATGTCAGAAACTGAGAGCTCAATACTGCAGAAAGCCTAAAAGAGTATAGTAAGTGCAGGGGTGAAATTAAAAAGGAAATTAGGAAAGCAAAGAGGGGGCATGAAAAAGTATTGGCAAGGAAAATCAAGGAAAACCCAAAGATGTTTTATGAATACATAATATAATTGCGATTACGGAGACATAGCTGCAGGGTAATCAAGGCTGGGAGCTGAATATCCAAGGGTATTCAATATTTAGGAAGGGCAGGCAAAAAGGAAAAGGAGGTGGGGTGGCGTTGTTAGTAAAGGATGAAATCAGAGCAATAGTGAGAAAGGAAATTGGCTCAGAAAATCAAGATGTAGAATCAGTCTGGGTGGAGTTAAGAAGCACCAACAGGCAGAAAACACTGGTGGGAGTTGTCTATAGGCCTCCAAACAGTAGTGATAATGTAGGGGACGGCATCAAACAGGAAATTAGAGATGCATATAACAAGGGTACTACAGTAATCATGGGTGACTTTAATCTACATACAGACTGCCCAAACCAAATTAGCAATAATACTGTGGAGGATGAACTCCTGGAGTGTGTACGAGATGGTTTTTGTGGACCAGTACGTAGAGGAGCCAACTAGGGAACAGGCTATCCTAGATAGGGTATTGTGCAATGAGAAGGGGTTAATAAATAATCTTGTTGTGGGGGTCCTTTAGGGAAGAGTGACCATAACATGATAGAATTCTTCATTAAGATGGAAAGTGAAGTAGTCCAATCTGAAACTAGGGTCCTAAATCTAAACAAAGGAAACTACGAAGGTATAAGGAGTGAGTTGGCAATGATAGATTGGGGAGCTTCATTAAAACAGAAGGCTGTGGAGGCCAAGTCACTGAATGTATTTAAGAAGGAGATAGATAGATTTCTAGACACAAAAGGCATTAAGGGGTATGGGAGAGTGGTCTTGAGATGGAGGATCAGCCATGGTCATATTGAATGGCGAAGCAGGCTCGAAGGGCTGAATGGCCTACGCCTGCTCCTATTTTCTATGTTTTTATGTTTCTATAAAGAGCAAGAGGTTAACTAAGGAAAGAGTAGCGTTTATTAGAGACCAAAAAGGTAACCTGTGTGTGGAGGCGGAAGACGTGGGTATGGTTCTTAATGAATACTTTGCTCCAGTCTTCACAAAAGAGGTGGACGATGCGGACATTGTAGTTAAGGAGGAGCAGTGTGAAATATTGGATGGGATAAACATAGTGAGAGAGGAAGTATTAAGTGGATAAATCTCCAGGCCCGGATGAAATGTATCCAAGGTTGTTAGAGAAGCAAGGGAGGAATTAGCGTAGGCTCTGACCATCATTTTCCAAGCCTCTCTGGCTACAGGCGTGGTGCTGGAGGACTGCTAATGTTGTATCATTGTTTAAGAAGGGAGAAAGGGATAGAACGAGTATTTACAGGCCATTCAGCCTAACCTCGATGGTGGGCAAATTATTGGAAAAAATTCTGAGGGACAGTATTAATTGTCATTTAGAAAGGCATAGGTTAATCAAGGACAGTCAAGATGGATTTGTTAAGGGAAGGTCACGTCTGATTAACTTGATTGAATTTTTTTGAGGAGGTAACAAGGAGGGTCGATGAGGGTAGCACGTTTGATGTGGTCTACATGGGCAAGGTCACACATGGCAGACTGGTCAGAAATGTAAAACCCATGAGATCCAAGGGAAAGTGGCAAGTTGGATCCAAAATTAGCTCAGTGGCAGGAAGCAAAGGGTAATGGTCAACGGGTGTTTTGTGACTGGAAGGCTGTTTCCAGTGGGGTTCTGCAGGGCCCAGTGCTAGGTCTCTTGCTTTTTGTGGTATATATCAATGATTTAGACTTAAATGTAGGGGGCATGATTAAAAAGTTTTCAGATGATACAAAAATTGGCTGTGTGGTTGATAGTGAGGAAGGAAGCTGTAGTCGACAGGAAGATATCAATGGACTGGTCAGGTGGACAGAAAAGTGGTAAATGGAATTCGTTCTGGAGAAGTGTGAGGTAATGCATTTGGAGAGGGTAAACAAGGCAAGGGAATACACAATAAATGGTAGGATACTGAGAAGTTTAGAGGAACCTTGGGGTGCATGTCCACAGATCACTGAAGGTAGCAGAACAGATAGAAAAGGTGGTTAAGAAGGCATATGGGATACTTTCCTTTAGTAGCCGAGGCATAGAATATAAAAGCAGGGTGGTTATACTAGAAATGTATAAAACACTAGTCAGGCCACAGTTAGAGTACTGCTTACAGTTCTGGTCACCACATTACAGGAAAGATGTGATTGCACTAGAGAGGATACAGAGGAGATTTACAAGGATGTTGCCAGGACTGAAGAATTTTAGTTATGAGGAAAGATTGGATAGGCTGGGATTGTTTTCTTTGGAACAGAGGAGGCTGAGGGGAGATTTAATTGTGGTGTATAAAATTATGAGAGGCCTAGATAGAGTGGACAGGAAGGATCTATTTCCCTTAGCAGAAAGGTCAATAACCATGGGGCATAGATTTAAAGTGATTGGTAGAAGGATAAGATGGAGTTGAGAAAAAATTTTTCACCCAAAGGGTGGTGGGGGTCTGGAACTCACTGCCTGAAAGGGTGATAGAGGCAGAAATCCTCATCGCATTTAAGGGGTATTTGGATGTGCACTTGAGGTGCTGTAACCTACAAGGCTACGGACCAAGAGCTGGAAAGTGGGATTAGGCTCAATAGCTCTTTTTCGGCCGGCACAGCCACGATGGGCCAAATGGCCTACTTCTGTGCTATAAATTTCTATGATTCTATGATTCTATGATTACAGACTGTAAACTAAACCATGCTAAATTCATACCGTACCCTTGGACATTGAAGCGACTTTACTATACTGTTACTATGAAAAAAGAATTAATGGTAAGATATTGAGATTATGTTAATTATGTTATCGTAGATATGAAATAAAGCAGTGTTACTCAATGCACCTCTGGGCCTGACTTCATATTTGATGACTCTGCAAGTGGGAATTAAGTTACATGTCACTCAGTGTTGTTTTGTGGTCCTGTTGTTATTGATTGGCTGGAGTAACTAGATATAAATTGGATTGGGTTATGTGGGATGGTCCAAATGTGAGCTAATTTAGACATTTTAAAGGCTGGGAATTTCCTCGTGGCTTCTCCCACTCCGTTGCCATAACTTTGTCAGAAACCCAGTTTAAGCGCATAGACAGTGTTTCCACTGTATGATTATCAGATGAACAATTAATTAACTAATAAACTCTTTATTAAAAATGGAGGACTATTATAAAAGAGCTTTGAGGCTTGACTAACCTCTGAACCTTATAAACATAAAGAAATAAACTTACGTCAATATCTACGTTATTTACGAGCTGGAAAGCAATGTCTTTGCAACCAGCCTTAATTGCATCAGATGGCAAATCAGCATCACCATACCAATTTCTGTCTGCAACATGGGCGTAGGTTGCAGCTGGAGAAGCGTGTTGAACCCGAGTGGTTGTCACAATGCCAACTGACTTTCCTGAGCAAAAGAACAAATTTAAAGATTAGCTAATATAGATGAAAAGCAATTCCAAGACTACAACAGTGTAGAGAAAAATGTCTCAGTAAATTTTACCAATAGGTGGATTTAGGTGTGGAGAATCATTAGACTTTCATGACATCCCTCACCTTGATGAGCATTAACTTCATAAAAAGCTTTGTAAAAAAGAACTTTTAACATTTGTAATGATCTGGAACAAGCTGCTTTTGGTCAATGTACAATCTGTTTGTCTGAGTCATGTAGTTTATCAAGAATATAAATATGCCTGTCTGTATTTATCAATAAATGTTGTTCTGGACAAACGTATGAATTAATTTTGTTCAAAAAATTGACTGGGCAAAATTCTGTGCAAAGCTAAAGATGTAAATGAACTGTTTTATTTGGTGTCTAGTTGGTCTACTATATTTGATAGCCTGTCCAAACATTTTGTATGTTCAATAAAAATTAAATACCTCTTCACAGATATTAAAGTGTTGTGCATTGCTCCTTTTTGCAGACTTTAAGTTGGCTAAGAGAAGAGGGGAAGGGAAAAGAGAATGAGAGAGTGAATGTGAACAACCGACTAAATGATCAGGCAAGCATCAAATATGATAGGCAGGTTACTCAACTACAGATCAGAGAAAACAAGAAATGCTAAATTCTGGTTATGCTACAGCTGGATCATAAGACCAAGAGGCACCCGAAAGGATTTGGTGTCCCAAATGATAGCAATTCTTAGAGCAGGTGCAGCTACATTAAATAGCTTCGGTAAGAACTGTCAACATTTTGAATACAGTGCCTTATGGATGGACTCCTACCAATACTCCTAGATATGCAGCATGAGACCAGTAGATAGAGAAACTAGGACAGAGTTAGTGAGCTGAGTCAAGAGGGAAAACCATAAACAAGAAGCTAAAAAGGGAAGCTATAAAAAAAGAGAAAATAGCCCGGGGTAACCAGATAATTCAAAAGCAAGGGAAACAATCTGGAATGAACAAAAAGATCTAGGGGGGAGAGGGAGGATTATAACCATTCCCACCCGGCAGAAACTGGGCGGGAAAGCAGTTAAAATCCATCAGGTGACTTACCCACCGATGTCCCGCCCGGATCCCTCTGTTGCCAATTTTTACCGGCACTTCTGGACTGGCGGCTGAGCTGCCCACCCAAAGTCCTCTTTAAATATGCAGAATGAGGTGCAATGATGTCATCAGGCCCCAACAACAATTTTAACACCGGCCTGAGTAAGGAAGCCCCAAGGGCTCTCCCGCCAGGTGAAGGCCTGTCAGAAGAGGATAAGAAGCAGAAGAGGCCATTCAAGGTAAGTTCATTACAAGAGGAGCAGGAATCCAGACAGAGAAATTTTGGGATCCTCTAAGAAACAACGCTCACTTTAATTACTCTTCTCCTTTTTAAATATCTGTAGAAACTCTTACTATCTGTTTTTATATTTCTAGCTAGCCTTCTCTCGTACTCTAATTTCTCCCTCCTTATTATTCTTTTAGTCATTCTTTGCTGTTTTTTATATTCTGTCCAATCTTCTGACCTGCCACTAATCTTCGTGGAATTGCATGCTTTTTCTTTCAATTTGATACTATCTTTAACTTCCTTAGTTAGCCACGGATGGTATGTCCTTCCCCTGGAGTCTTTCTTTCTTACTGGAATGTATCTTTGCTGTGTGTTATGAAATATCTCATTAAATGTCTGCCACTGCATCTCTACTGACCTATCCCTTAACCTAATTTCCTAATCAGGTAGGAAAGTAAGTTGTGAAGAGGACATAAGGGTCCCGATATTAGGAGGGCGGCGGGTTCTCAGCGGGGGGTTGACTGGGCGCATGGGTAATGCGCCCAGTGAAATCGGGGTGCTCCGCACGCGATTGCAGGCTAATTGGAGCCACTTACCTGTGCTTCCGGGTTTCCCGCTGGTAAGCTGCGTGTTGGGCGGACCCAGGGGGAAGGCTGCTCCCAGGTTTAATGATGCCCCACTCCAGGTATCATTGGATGGGGTGAGGAGGAGGGGGAGGACAGAGATCTTCCCCCCGGCGGGCGGGAGGAAGCAGCCTGTCTCTGCCACAAAGAAGGCCTGGCTCGAGGTGGCAGAGGAGGTCACCAACACCACCAACATATCGCCCACCTGCATACAGTGCAGGAGGCGCTTCAATCACCTAAGTCAGTCAGCCGAAGTGAGTACACTTACTCATTCCCCCACCCCCTCCATCTGCCACATCACCGCTCCCACCCCACATCTCCTTCTGCACTGCCAACACTACTCTATCACATCACCCCTCACACCCACTCAAAGCTCATCCTCATCTTACCTGCACTTACTCACCTCGCCAGTACTCATCCCACCACTACCACTCAACCCAATCCTCATACAATCTCATGGCTCTATCTTATACTCACGCTCAAGGGTGTTTGAGGGTTTGTCATGGTGTTTACCTATATTTAATTTCTGATCAACTCACATTACATATTATATTGTCACCACTACTGCCACGTCTTTGCGAATCTTGTCTGGTTTGTGCAATAATGCCCTTTCCTGAGGATCACTATGAAGACCCACAACTGATGCCACCCATTGCGTCACTGCAGAATGGGTGTAGGTGAATTTGCAGGGCTCTTTTGTGCAGACGACTTAGAGACATCGGCGATGTCCCCGGTGGCACCCTGGAAGGATGCGGAGGAGAAGTTGTTGAGGGCAGTGGTGACTTTGACAGCGACAGGTAAGAAGATGGTGCTCGGGCCAGCTGGGAGCAGCTCGGCACAAAGGAGGCTGCAGATGTCCACGACTACATGTCGAGTGACTCTGAGCCTCCATGTGCACTGCTGCTCAGAGAGGTCCAGGAAGCTGAGCCTCGGTCTGTAGACCCTGTGCCGAGGGTAGTGCCCTCTGTGACGCATCTCTCTCTGCCGTTGCCCTCCCTCCTGCTGTACAGGTGGATGTGTCACAGCACTGTGTTGTTGAGCTCCACGTGTCAGAGGTGGATGGCGTGGCCGGCGAGGCTGGTGATGCTGTTCGTCCTCCGAGGAGGTCATGACTGCAGCTACGGCGGCCCCCATCCGCAAGATGTACATCTGAGGGGGTCCGCAGGGTAGGTAAATGTGTCTGGACACTGGGATAAGTGTGCAAGTTGGTGAATTTTATTGTTAAGAGGAGGGTGGTAGAGGCCAAACTTTGTCCAAAGTAACAGAGTGGCCTCCTGCAATGAGTGAGGGTCTCCCCCCACCACCTGTCAAATGGACCTTTGCAGCTGCCACAGGCTGGTCGCTGCAACACGTCCATTTCAACTGGGAGTGTTTCCTCCAGTACAGGAAACAGTCTCAGTTCATTGCAAAATCCCAGCCCTCCTAAAATATCAGGTCAATCAGGTCTGTAAAAGACCTGAAGTACCTGTTTAAGTACTTTAAGTGGCACCCCGCTGGCTTTAATTGCCGGCGGGAGTCCCACATGCGGGGGCTGTGCACGCATGTCAGCGCGTCACTGAGGAACCCGGATGTGGGCGGGTTGGAGTCGGGCTCCAGACCCACCCCGGGAATCCCCGATTTTCGCAGCCCCCCCGCCACGAACGCACCCGATCGCGGGTGCTAAAATCGAGCCCAAGGAGTCTGCAAAGGGATATAGATAGGTTAAGTGAGTGGGCAAAAATTTGGCAGATGGAGTATAATGTGGGAAAATGTGAACTTGTCCACTTTGGCAGGAGGAATAGAAAAGCAGTATATTATTTAAATGGAGAGAGATTGCAGAACTCTGAGGTACAGAGGGACCTGGGTGTCCTAGTACATGAATCACAAAAAGTTAGTATGCAGGTGATTAGGAAGGCAAATAGAATGTTGTCATTTATTGCAAGAAGAATGGAATATAAAACTAGAGATGTTTTGCTATAGTTGTACAGGGCATTGGTGAGACCACGGGCTCGAATTTAGCAGGCCTGCGGGTTCCCAGCGGGTGGTCCTCCGGGAGCGTGGTCAACACGCTCGGTGAAATTAGTGGGTTGCCCGCGCGATCGTAGCAGGCAACACACTAATAGGAATCAATTACCTGCTCCTCCGGGGTCCACGCTGCTGGTCTGCGCGTCGGGCGGGCTGGCTGCGTATGCGCAGTATGATCTGTCAGCTGGAGGCTCTCTAGTTAAAGGGGCAGTCCTCCACTGACAGATGCTGCAACCAATGGAACAAATTACAGCATGAAGCAGCCCAGGGGGAAGGCTGCTCCCAGTTTAAAGATGCCTCACCCCAGGTATCATCAGATGGGGTGAGGAGGAGGGGGAGGACACAGATCTTCCCCCCGGCGGGCGGGAGGAAGCGGCCTGCCTCTGCCACCAAGAAGGCCTGGCTCGAGGTGGCAGAGGGGGTCACCTGCGCCACCAACATATGGCCCACCTGCATACAGTGCAGGAGGCGCTGCAATGACCGCAGTAGGTCAGCCACAGTGAGAACACGAAGTCTTTCCCCTACACTCCGTCTGCCACAACACTGCCCCCACCCCACATCTCCTTCGGCACCGCCAACACTACTCTGTCACATCACCCTTCATACCCACTCAAACCCCATCCTCATCTTACCTCCACCTACTCACCTCGCCAGTACTCATCCTGCCACTAACATGCAACCCAATCCTCATACAATCTCATTGCTCCATCCCATACTCACCCTCTCGTGCATCTCCCTCACGGCCAGCCTCACTCAACCTGCCACCACCTGTGCTGCAGCCACAGGGCATGCATCACATATGTGCAGTGGGCAGCGTAAGGCAAACGTGTCGTGAGCATGAAGTGGGTGCACAAGGGTGTCTGAGGGTTTGTCCTGGGTGTTGCCTATATTGAATTTCAGAGCAACAAACAGCACACATTATATTGACACCACCACTGCCATGTCTCCGCGAATCCTGTCCGTTGTGTCCAATAATGCCCGCTCCTGGGTATCACTATGAGGACCCACCACTGATGCCACCCATTGTGTTACTGCAGAGAAGGTGCAGGTGTATTTGCAGGGCTCTTCCGCGCAGACGACTGAGAGACATCGGCGGTGTAGCCGGCTGCACCCTGGAAGGATGCGGAGGAGAAGTTGTGGAGGGCAGTGGTGACTTTGGCAGCGACAGGTAAGCAGTTGGTGCTGGGGCCAGCCAGGAGCAGCTCGGCATGAAAGAGCCTGCAGATCTCCACGACTACATGTCGAGCGAATCTGCGCCTCCCTGTGCACTGCTGCTTGGAGAGGTCCGGGGAGCTGCGCCTCGGTCTGTGGACCCTGTGGCGAGGGTAGTGCCCTCTGCGATGCGTCTCTCCCTGCGGTAGCCCTCCCTCCTGCTGTGCAGGTGGGCGTGCAACAACACCGTGTTGGGGGGCTCCACGTCTCTGCGGCGGACAGCGTGGACTGCGAGGCTGCTGGAGCTGGTCATGCTGTTCGTCCTCCGAGGGTGTCCACACACCACCCAACTGGCAGGTGTTGGTCTGAGGGGTTGTGCAGGGTAGGTGGGTGGTTCCTCGGACTGGGGCTGCGGTTTCGTGTCGGTCTGTCCTCTGGCTTGGCGGGGGGTGGTGGAGGGCAGGGGTTGCCCTATGTGACGCGGTGGCCTCCTGCGTGGGTGAGGGCTCTCCCCCGTGGAGTGCACCTTGGCACCTGCCACAGGCTGCTGACTGCAACACGCCTGGTTGGAGAGAGACTGTTTCCCCCAGTGTGTGAAACTCACTGCCTTGAACCTAAAATCCCACACTTCCTCTTTTGACAGCTGATTCAGCTCATTAACTGACCTCAACAAGCAAGGTAAGTACACTCAAGTGGAACCCCGCTGGCTTTAATTGCCTGCGGGATTCCCACCAGCGGGGCTTGCGCGCACAGCCCCGCACGTCAGCGCGGTACCCGGAAGTGGGCGGGATTTTGGCGCGATCCGGTCACGTGACCGGATATCGGGATTTTCGGGGCCCCCCCGCTGGAAACCCGCAGGTAACCCGACGCGAAAATCGAGCCCCACATCTAGAATACTGCGTGCAGTTTTGGTCTCCTTATTTAAGAAAGGACAGAATTGCTTTTGAGGCGGTTCAGAGAAGTTTCACTTGACTGATTCCTGGGGTGAGGGGTTATTTTATGAGGAAAGGTTGGACAAGTTGGGCCTGTATACATTGGAGTTCAGAAGAATGAGAGGTGATCTTATTGTAACATAAGATCATGAGGGGACTTGACGGGGTAGATGCTGAGAGGATGTTTCCTCTTGTGGGAGAGACTGGAACTAGGGGACACTGTTTAAAAATAAGGGGTCTCCCATTTAAGACGGAGGTGAGGAGAAATTTTTTCTCTCAGTTGGTCGGGAGTCTATGGTACTCCCTTCCCCAGAGAACGGTGGAGGCAGGGTCATTGAATATTCTTAAGGCTGAGTTGAATAGATTCCTGATTAACAAGGGAGTCAAAGGTTATAGTAGGTAGACAGGAAAGTAGGGTTGAGGTCACAATCAGATCAGCCATGATCTTTATCAAATGGCAGAGCAGGTTTGAGGGGCTGAATGGCGTACTCCTGCTCTTAATTCGTATGTTCGTAAAAGAAAAATATTGCGGATGCTGGAAATCTGAAATAAAAACAGCAAATGCTGGAAACACTCAGCAGGTCAGGCAGCATCTGTGGAAAGAGAAACTGAGTTAACCTTTCAGGTCGATGACCTTTCATCAGAACTGGAAGATGTTAAAGATTAGCAGTTTATAAGCAAATACAAAGCCAAGAAAAAGGCTGGGGGGTGGGGGCAGGAAAAGAACAAAGATAGGGTTGAGGGCAGAAGTGATTAAATTACAAAAGGGATGATGGGGGCAAGGCAAAAGGGGGTCTAAATGGGACAAGTAAAGAAACAAAAGATGCATCCAGAGGAGGTGTAAATAGTTACAGTAGAATAGCAGAGGGGGAGGGAAGCATGGAAAATATGGCAAAGCAAAGAAGGTTCCCGTGGTGCAGGAATGTGGCGCAAAAAAGGCAGGTAGTCCCCAGGGGTGCAGATCACACCGCGCGGCCATGTAGCGATAGGGTATCCCTACCCCAAGCACCATCCCAATTCTCCTCCACTCCCAGTGGCTCTGGTGCAGCCATCCTCCATTACCAGCACCTGCTGTCTGAGAGAAAATGGGAGCGGTGGTTAAGGTCTAGCACATTTGAAGAGACAGGCTTTTGAAGGAAGAAAGAAAAATGCCAAGTGTTTTAGGAAGAATTCCAAAGAGGAAGGCGTAGTGACTGAAATATTGGTCAGCATTGGTGGAGTAAAAATCCAGAGTCAGACAAGCGGAGGGTTCAGGCTGGGATATAAAGATGAAGAAGATCGCTCAAATAAGATGGGGTGAGACTGTAGAGGAACTTGAAAACAATAATGAAGCAGCTGAAGTCGATACACTGTGAGATAGGGAGCTTGGCAAGAATCGGGGTGATAGGTGTGCAGGAGTTTGTGCAAGAAAGGGAACTTGGGCTAGAGTTCTGTATTAATTGGACTACAACGAGGAGGAGGGGGAGTGGGAAAAGCATTCAAGAAATCAATTCTGGAGGTGGCAAAGTTGTATTAGGGTCTCAGTGGTGGAAGGAGAGAAGTAGGGATGGAAGGGGGCAATTCGCTGAAGATAGAAAAATGCAATTGTGGTGACTAATTAGATCAGGGGTGTCAAACTCAATTTATATGGGGGGGCCTGATCTGACATCCTGGCGCTTGCCATGGGCAACAGCTATTTGGACACACTGGGGTAGAAATTGGTGTGTGTTTTGCCCATTTTTGGGCGTAAAATGGGCGCTATGTATACTAATTACTGGGCGCACTCCTCCACCTAATCTGCGCCGGCAGCATGCTGCTGCCATATTGGTCCTCGCTGATTTTAGGAGTACCTGGCAGCTGCCTGAAATCAGTGTTGGATCAATTTAAATATGTAAAGAAGGGTCCTGCGACTGTTTCAGGACCCTTCTGCAAAATGCGCAAACATCTAAGTGGAGCACGCGCCCTGCAAGCTACGACTAGTTTCTCCAGTTCTACAGCGGCTTAAACAGTGGTCCTTAAAGGGGCTGCTGGATGCCACTAAAGAAATGGTAGGGAAAGTTTATTTTACTTCTCCTTCTGTGGAGTGTGGAGGAGCAGGATTGAGCCTCCCAGCTCTACAATGCTGCTGTGGGCCACTGCCAGCCCATACTCAGTACTAAACGTTCCAGCAGTGCACCTCTGGGTAGCACATGAACAGTCCGGGCGTCTGTTGCCCTGGGCTCCCACCTTCCCAGCCGTGAGACCCTCAGAACACTCCCCCCTCACCACCCTGGACTTACTTTGCAGCCAGACGCCTTCTCTTGGTACTGGCAGGGGGCCGGCAGGTTGGCTGATCTTTGTCTCTCCCCCCACCCCCCCATTGGCCAGCTGCTGTTTTCAGGGCTGACTGGCGCCATTGAAATGAAGCCCGGCAGTTAAAATCTGCTGGGCCTCTGACAAAGACTCCTACAGTCCCATGAGTTTCTCGCTGGGAGCTAAAATCACCTCACATGTTTTAAAAATGTTTCAATATCTGTTCTCGCTTCATGGCTGACAATAATAAGCAAATATCCAAAAAGAGTTTAAATTTTACAGTTTAAATTGAACAAATAATTGAGAAAAACTTCAAATTGTGTGAAATCTTGTTCATCCCTCCCCCTAAAAGATTTTACATTCAGAAGGTCTACTTGATCTGGAAAGCTAGGTGACCCAGTTGCACAATTTGCCAATACGACTTTGAACAGAATGTTAAATGCAAGGGAAGAAATGTATGTTTTCCTTCCTTGAAGGTAGACAACCTGTTAGTGCTAAGTATCAAGTAAATCATGCCGATCTGCCTGTCTTCCTCTCTCTCCTACCTCTTTGATGTAGCTTTTGATCACCTGTCCTAATATCTCTTATGAGGCTCAGTATCAAATTTTGTTTGATAATCTCTCCTGTGAAGCTTGGGACATTTTACTACATTAAAGGCGCTATATAAATGCAAGTTGTTTTTATTATTGATGTGAAATTCAATTTAAATGCAATTGGCATTAGGTAGCACAGGGACTTCAAACATCCTCAAGGTTACAAAACAAATATTGTTAGGCTGTTATGACTGGTCAATAGAGTGCATTTTGAGTGAAGAAATGTTCTGGTTTTTGCAATAGTTTTTGAATGCATTTCTAATGTTATATATGGGCCACCAGAGCAGTTCTTTCCCCACTACATTGTAAGTACAGCAGTTTGAAAACTCATGATGGTCACCTTTATTGTTTCAACTATCTTAGGATTTTTTTCCCCGAAAGTTTTATTTGCTGAGGATAAAATGATTATTGAAGGTAGATTTGTATCGATAAAATGTACCATACCTGCATGTTTTGCCCTCTTCAGTACTGACGTGACTTCATTGCCAAAAGTTGACTGACAGTTACTTCGTCTGGTAGCTGCACTCACTCCAATGGTTCCAAGGTTTGCTTTTACTCCACAAAGATAAGCAGTGGCTGTCCCAGCACTATCAGGGACTTGATGATCAACATTGTATGTCTAAAACAAAAAAATACATTCTTTTCAGAGCTTTAGTGAATTAGTATGTCTGTGCAACAAGTGACTCTCCATTTGTTCCCAAGTAGTCTTATTATATCTAGGCATGTGTGCCTTGAAAGAAGATATGTCACTGATACGATTTGTGGATTTCTGTAAGGGGATTTGATCTTAGTGTGGAAAAAACAATCTTCTCCTCACAGCAATTAGAAGAATACGTGAGGAAAGTTGAGAAATATCGAATTTGAGAGTTTTGCCCGAGAATCTGGCACTTACTCAGATCACAAATTAAATTTCAGCTCACTGGGATTCGTTATTGATTTTATAATCAGTGGCCATATTGTGTACTGGGGCAAAAGCAGGCATTGCGGGATTCCCCACTTCATTTGCAAAGCACTACTGGAACTAAAATGTGTGAAAAATGTAAGAATTTTATAATAATTACTTACAATCAGTTCTTAGTGTCCACGTCACTGTGCATCATTACTGATGTAATAAAGCTCCAAAATAGGTTTAGGATGACCATGTTCCTCCCATTACCAAGGGTAGCCCCTTAGTGGATTAAAGGAGTAAATAATGTTGTACAAGTAACTTTAAACTTAATTTTGGCTTTAAGAAATGCTAATATCCTGAGATTGGACTGCAGAAATAATTCAATTTATATTCCTGTAATGTCTTGGATAAGTCCCACTGTGAGTGTTTAAGTCACAATTAGCTTCAGTGTCTAGCAGAAGATCCAAACTAGAGGACTGAAATTTGCTAATGTGGGACAAGAAAGGAACCAGAAGAGTAAATTAACAGCTAGATTGGACAGTCTGTTCCAAATCTCAGGGTCAAATAACTTTATCCCCTTAGTTTACAACTTTATCTAAATCATCTAGCCTATTGTTTTGTATTTGTAATAACTTTATCAGTCATGTGATGTGATATATTCCATCTGCTTGCATCACATTGTAATTTTTTTTGTAATTTTGTGAGGCTTGTAACTGACATCCCTTGGCAATACTTTCAAGCAATTTCATAGAGGAATTCACAGCACAGAAACAGGCCATTTGGCCCAAAAAGTCTATGTCAGCATCTTTTTCCACATGACCCAACTAGTTCAACCCTATTGTCCTACTTGCTCTCCATTTCCATTAATATTCCTCTGTTCAAGCAACTAAAATTCCCTTTTAAAAGTATTTCTGCACTCTGCTGTAACAGTGGTTTGTACTAGAGGTTACACACTCTAACCACCCTCTGTGTAAAGAAATGTTTTCTAACCTTTCCTTTAATTTCTTTTGTGATTATCTGATTATTTTGTGATTATCAGCACTTTGGACACAAAATTACTAAATCATCTTGAGTTGAGTAACATTTGCATAATGGAAGATTTTAACTTCCCAAGCATTCAATGGTCCAATAATGAGCCATTTAGCATTGAGGGCAGGTGAGCTGAAAGATATGTCGACATTATAAATGACCGTTTTCTATCACTGCATGTTTGTGAGGAGACTAGGGATAATCAGGTGCTTGATTTAATCTTCAGTAATGACCCTGATATAGTTATAGACCTCCTTGTGGGGGAACATCTGGGCAACAGTGACCACAAAATTATTAGATTCAAATTTTCTCTAAGTTTCCTGATGGAAATCTGTCCAATAAGTTTTGCCCCAGGAGTCCACCATCTAAAAGGGGATTAGGGCGTCAGTTTTGCTCTCTCCCACTTTCCTCTTTTACACTTTCCTTGGACTGTCCATCCTGATATTTCCTGGGACTCTCAATGCTTCCTGTGCAAGTTCAACATTGCCTTCCTCCAAGCAATGTCACAGGAGATCCACTCATTATTATATTATAAAGAGAATGGTTAGAAGGAATTTTTTGATGCAAAGGTTTGTTAGAATATAGAATTCATTACCACAGTTGCTACTGAAGCTGAGACAGTCACTGAATTTATAAAGTCAAGCACAGAAGCACACTTGATCCCAAGTGTAAAGGGAATGAGCTTTGAGGAAAGATTGAAGAAGACAATCTCTACTGTCTAGAAAGAAAACAGTTACGGGAGGATCAGATCTCATTCAGGTATATATAATATCAAATGTTATGGATAAAGTCAACCAAAATATTACTTTGAATTAAGTCAGAAAAGTGGGACCAGAGAACATGAATTTATATTAGTAAAAAGTAAATTTAGTACAGATACTAGGAAAAAAGCTTCTCGACTCAGACTGAAGCATGTTGGGAATAATCTGCTTGGCAGTGTAGTAAAGGCAAAAACATTAAAGCTCTTCATAATGGACGGGAGAGTCAGAGTACTACAGGGAGCAACTTTGAGGGGCTGAATAAAATTTTCTCCCCTTTGATTTTTCTTATATTTTTATTTCACCAAACTGCCCAATATTTAGGATAATTAAGAATTTCAATTCAAAGAATTTCTGCTTTTTCAGATTTGAACCTGGTCAGGTCACATGCTGCGATGTAAAATTATTACCGTAGAATACTCCTAACTGGGGTCACAGCTGCTGCTATGAAGTCAAAAGAATCACAGGTGGCAACTGAAAAGAGGAAAAATATACAAAACTACCCACAATGTAACAACAATACTAAATTCAAAGATATGTGCTGCTCTACACTTTAGCACAGCAAGGCCCATTTAAACTTGTGTCTAAACAGCTTGCAGTGCACTGAAATGCACAATAAATATACACCTTCTTGTTCTTTGCTGACAAATGCAACAACACTAATAATCATACCCTGAATGTCAAGAGCCAGCTGCTGAAAATTCTTAGCTGGGAGTACATTATGAAAATGCTTAATCATGGGATGCTTGGATGCATATATTTTTTCAAAACCGTTTTCCTAACAGTAATTGAAAACATCATAAAAGCTAGAATTTCACAGAACATTAGAATATTATATTTTTTATGCCTGACCTTGGAGAGACCAAGATGCGGGAAAGACTCCATTGCTAGGACAGTTTCTTCTCCACTTCTTCCTTGCATTTGTCCTTTGAGTATTCGAGCAGCAGTCACGGTGGGCACTCCCATTCCTAAAATAAATTATGAATATCATTAAATGTTAACAGATTAATTTACTACAGGAAATTGTTTAAATGGTGTTTTGGTCATACAAAGAGAAGCTGGTAAGGAACACTTAATAAGAACTTCGACCAAGGTAATTTTGCACATAAGCATAACACTGATTAATCACCTTTCGGAGGTGTAGTTCTCACCCTTTGAATGAGATTGTTTGCCACATACCATGTGGTGCTGCAACTGAGGCTATCACAAGAGAAGGCGTTTTTCTTTCATGAACTTTTAGTTTACAACCCAAATGGTTTCTATTTACTGGGGCTGATTTCTGTGTGCTGGTGTCAGTCAGTTTTAAATAGTTAGGAACTGGTGCAAATTTTGCCAGAATTGTACAGTGCTTATATCACTCAATTCTCTGAGGTAAAGAAGTGAAAGATCATGCATTTATAAGGCACCTTTCATGACCTCAGGATGTCCCAAAGCGCTCCACAACTAATGAAATAATTTTGAAGCGTAGTCACTATTGTAATTAAATGCTGCAGCAATTTTTTAAAAAGCTTTTGGAGAACCTCAGTCCATTATTAGATTTTGCTATGGCTGAAGAGCAGGCAAAAATGCAGGTAAAGATGGAGCAGTCCACCACCCAACTTCCTGTTTAATGGTTGCTGAATCCAAGCTGATGCTGCATGAGGTGCCTGCAAGAAGGGTTCCTTTGGTGCCAATCTATGGTACCATCCTCGTAGGTCAGCATTACAGCATGTCAAGTTTCAGGCCACTGCTGAGCATTGCTGTCCATGTATTTACCAGCCCCCTGCTTTATGGTGTCCTTGCAGCAGATGGTAAAGCTCTGCATCTGCCTCTCTATTGATTCAGACCCTGAGAAAAAAGTTCCTCACAGTTATGGACAGATAGGTGTGCCAGGGTCTGCAGAAATAGTTGGTAGCATCTTGAAGTGTGCAGCCAATTGGCTGTTGATCAACCTTGTATACCTTAACGTGTCTTAGTGACATCATCATGGGTTTGCTGTTGCACTTCTTTTCCTCCAGCTCTGCGTCTGCCAAAGTGAGAAAATTTCACCTCTGTGTGCAGATGTGGGTGTGTAAATATTGTTAAGAGAGCACCTGTCGTGCAGCCTGACCTGTCTGGCATCTCCCTGTAGGTCCTCCTCTTCTTCCGAACACGTAAATTAGTGCCAAGAATGATGCTGGGCAAAATCATAATTCATGGGCTTCACAAAATAATGAAAAGCTGGTACACCAGCCAGATGAAAAAGAAAATGAACTTCTGCCTAATCTGTCAGTTCTTAGCAACGCTGGGTGCCTGATTTCCAGGACATCGGTTGCACTTGCTGTCCTGCATGTCTGTATATCAACAAATTGGTAACAGGACATCCCCACCACTATTTGCATATTTTAAAGTAGCTTCTGTCTGTTTTGGATGGGACCGTTTGACACCTGCCGCAAAACTGACTGGCAACTTGAGCTTCTGTGATCATCGTCAATTTTCTTTACTAGAAACAACAAAAGGAGGGTAAATTTCGGTGGGGGCTTTCCCGCTCACCTGACATAACTTTGTCAGGAAAAGTGAGAAAAGCCCTAAACACCATTTTTGCCATTTTTCCAGTTACAGTGGATGACCATGAGAACCAGAGTGGAAATTTCACCCCCAAAGTTTTGAGATTGAGGTTAACATAATTGGATTGGTCGCATATAATTAGATACCCATACATCAAAAAATATATGTGGACACTATTTGATATCGTGTGGCATTGTACATGGGGAATCAAGACCAAGTAAACACTTCAGGTGAATTGGGGTTAGATGACGGGGGCAATTGACCTGTGGAGGTGCAGCCGGAATTTATTACCCATTTTAAAGTCAAACATTTTGTCCTTATGTTTACATTTCCATTATAAATTTATTTGTCCACATTTATGGTACAAACTTGTCTCACTGTAATTACACCCTCCCACCAGTGGTGCCAGTACTGGTCAGAGAGTGCAATTACAACGTGATAAGTTCACATTGGCAGATTCCAGTATAAATGTGGAGAGGGCAATTTACAATAGTAAGTTGATAGGAGGTGCACACATACATTTATTTAATATTTGATTAAATATTATTAGGTACAATATATAAAAAATCTTATGTCTGCTTGCATTTTCAGTCAACTTTTTCCATTATAATTTTCTATGTCCACACTTATAACGGAAATGTAAACTTATCACGCTGTAATTACATCCCCCTGTCAATGGAGTGATCATTTTTATCACATCTCTATGGCTTTTCCTCAGTTGTATGGACAGTTTTTTGGTAAAATCTTTTTGGTACTGTGCATTTATAGTTTGTAAACTCAAATTTGGCAACGTGAAAGATTTATTGGGTAGCAACTTGGCTACCATTAGAATATGGAATCTTCTTACCACCAAGATTATGCAGCATATGCTGGTTTAATAATAACAGTACAAATATTGGAAACCTTAGGAGTTCAACCACTCAACCAGCCTGAAGGATCAGCAGAGGTACGATACTGTAATGGAGCAAATATTAAATAAGGAAAAAGATTTGCTAATGAGAGGACAAAAGAAATACTCACCATCTCCAAGAAACAGTATAACATTTTTAGCTTTGTGTTTTACTGGTTGGAGATCTAAAGCAGTCTTCAATGATTGTTTAGCCTTCGTATTCCAGAACAACGGATCCTCTTCTGCTGCGAAAATATTAAAAATACTGGCTTTGAAGTTTCAATTTTGGCTTGCATTATAATAAAGCTATGAAAAATAACAGTGTTTAATTTCTAAATAAAATTAGAATTTATTTAAAAAATATCTTTTTACAAAACTCTCCTAAGTTTGCTGGGCCCTCAATATTTGTAAAAAAAAAATGAAAATCAATTAGATGTCGTTTCTGCTCTATCTTCCAATTACGAGCAAATTGTAAACAATCACAATTTGAAACTTAATTCAACGCAGAGTAAAAATAATATCAGGCATCTGATGTCTCCGCAGCAACGATATAAAAGATACAAAACTGCAGTATATTGAAATCTCTCTTCTGCATTGTTAAAACTGTAGCAGACAAAATAGTGCAATAAGCTTCAAGACCTGTAGAGAGAGCTGTTATACTGAGAGACCTACACTGAATCAGTAGCAAACCTTTGCAAGAAATTACTAACTGGGAATACCGTTTAAGTGTTCTGTTAAAGAGCACGAAACAATCTTGCAAAGTCATACCAACTATTTCCCTACTAATTCCCCCACACCCCCCCCCCCTCCCCACTTACTTATTTTTTTTCTCTTCGAGTGTCTGCACCACAGCCCCTCCAAAAGATACTGGCTGCTGGAAGGTGCACAACAGGAATCTGTGGCGACTCATGTATCAATTCTCTCTCGCACCCTGTAGGGAACTGGCAAACCTTGACTTGATGCCTCCTTGTGATGCCACAAATAAAAGTGGGAATACACCATGTGGGAAAGATATTGGTGAGAATCTGAATTCTATCATTTTGTTCACCAATAAAGCTGCACCACTACAAAGAGAGTACACATAGATAATAAACTGGCAGTGCACCTTTATGTGACCTTGGCAACTTGGAGCAGGATGCTGTCCAAAGGGAGGAGGAGGAGGAGAAGCATTATGTGGTAGTTGTAGGGGATTCAATAATTGGTAAGCAGGATCGAGAGTCCTACATGGTGTTGCCGACCTCGTGGAGGGTGAGGGATATGTCGAACTGGCTTGAAATGATATTGGAGAGGGAGGGGGAGGGTCCAATTGTTGTGGTCCATGTTGGGACCAACAACATAGGAAAGAGTAGGCTCTGTTCAGAGAGTACCAGGAGCAAGGAGCTAAATTAAAAAACAGGACCTCAAGGGTTATAATCTCTGGATTATTACCGGAGCCATGTGCAAATTGGCGTACGGATAAACAGATTAGGGAGGTGAACACGTGGGTTCCATTTCATGGGACACTGGCACCAGTATTGGGACAGGAAGGAACTGTACCTCTGGGACAGGCTCCACCTGATCCGGGCTGAGACCAGGGTCCGAGGGGAAAAGATAAATAGGGCGGTCACAAGGACTTTAAACTAGTAAATGGGAGGGAAGCCTCAGGTAAAAAGGTAGTATAAAGAGTAATTCTAAAACAAACGAAAAGGAAGTGAGTCGAGCGATAGTCAGAATTTATGCTTTAGGCACAATAGGTAAAGGGAAGCTAAAAGATGTAAAGTAATTAAATGAGGAGAGAGAAATAAGAAATGTGTGAGAAAAACATTAGAGCAGAAGCACATGTTAGGGTTTGAGGACCAAATAAGCTTTCTTTATACAAATGCATGGAGTATAAGGAACAAATTGAATGAATTGCAGGCGCAAATTCAACTTAGATGGTATGACATGGTGGTCATTACTGAGACATGGCTGCAAGACGGTCAGGACTTGGAACTGAATATACCAGGTTATAAGGTCTATAGGAAGGGCAGGGAAACTGGTAGGGGGGGAGGAGTAGCCTAGTCATTAAGGATTAAATTACATCAATGATAAGAGAGGATATAACGAGAGGTAAGCAGGCAGTGGAGACTTTATGGGTAGAATTAAGAAATAGGAAAGGATTTAAGACTGTAGTGGGAGTTGTGTATAGGCCCGCTGGTAGCAGCTGTGTAGTGGCAGAATGTATAAATGCAGAGATTAGACAAGCATGTAGCAAAGGCAGAGTGGTTTTAATGGGGGATTTTAACTTTCATATTGATTGGGATAAGCAGAGGAGCTCATATGAGAAAGGTAGCAAATTTCTTGAGTGTGTTCTGGACAGATTTCTGCAACAGTATATCCTGGAACCAACAGGCGGCAGGCCATATTAGATTTAATAATGATTAATGAGCCAGATTTAGTTAACAGCATAACAGTGCGTGAACATTTATCTAATAGCGATCATAATATGGTCGAGTTCAACGTTGTATTTTTTGTATTCATTCATGGGATGTGGGCGTCGCTGGCAAGGCCAGCATTTATTGCCCATCCCTAATTGCCCTTCAGAAGGTGGTGGTGAGCCGCCTTCTTGAACCGCTGCAGTCCGTGTGGTGAAGGTTCTCCCACTGTGCTGTTAGGAAGGGAGTTCCAGGATTTTGACCCAGCGACGATGAAGGAACGGCGATATATTTTCAAGTCGGGATGGTGTGTGACTTGGAGGGGAACGTGCAGGTGGTGTTGTTCCCATGTGCCTGCTGCTCTTGTTCTTCTAGGTGGTAGAGATCACGGGTTTGGGAGGAGCTGTCGAAGAAGCCTTGGTGAGTTGCTGCAGTGCATCCCGTAGATGGTACACAATGCAGCCACGGTGCGCCAGTGGTGAAGGGAGTGAATGTTTAGGGTGGTGAATGGGGTGCCAATCAAGTGGGCTGCTTTGTCCTGGATAGTGTCGAACTTCTTGAGTGTTGTTGGAGCTGCACTCATCCAGGCAAGTGGAGAGTATTCCATCACACTCCTGACTTGTGCCTTGTAGATGGTGGAAAGGCTTTGGGGAGTCAGGAGGTGAGTCACTCGCCCCAGAATACCCAGCCTCTGACCTGCTCTTGTAGCGACAGTATTTATATGGCTGGTCCAGTTAAGTTTCTGGTCAATGGTGACCCCCAGGATGTTGATGGTGGGGGATTTGGCGATGGTAATGCCGTTGAATGTCAAGGGGAGGTGGTTAGATTTTCTCTTGTTGAAGATGGTCATTGCCTGGCACTTGTCTGGCGCGAATGTTATTTGCCACTTATCAGCCCAAGCCTGGATGTTGTCCAGGTCTTGCTGTACGCAGGCATGGACTGCTTCATTATCTATGGGGTTGCAAATGGAACTGAACACTGTGCAAACATCAGCGAACATCCCCATTTCTGACCTTATGATGGAGGGAAGGTCATTGATGAAGCAGCTGAAGATTGTTGGGCCTAGGACACTGCCCTGAGGAACTCCTGCAGCAATGTCCTGGGGCTGAGATGACTGGCCTTCAACAACCACTACCATCTTCCTTTGTGCTAGGTATGACTCCAGCCACTGGAGAGTTTTCCCCCTGATTCCCATTGACTTCAATTTTACTAGGGCTCCTTGGTGCCACACTCGGTCAAATACTGCCTTGATGTCAAGGGCAGTCACTCTCACCTCACCTCTGGAATTCAGCTCTTTTGTCCACGTTTGGACCAAGGCTGTAATGAGGTCTGGAGCTGAGTGGTCCTGGCAGAACCCAAACTGAGCATCGGTGAGCAGGTTATTGGTGAGTAAGTGCCACTTGATAGCACTGTCGACGACACCTTCCATCACTTTGCCGATGATTGAGACTGATGGGGCGGTAATTGGCCGGATTGGATTTGTCCTGCTTTTTGTGGACAGGACATACCTGGGCAATTTTCCACATTGTCGGGTAGATGCCACTGTTGTAGCTGTACTGGAACAGCTTAGCGAGAGGCACGGCTTGTTCTGGAGCATAGGTCTTTAGCACTACAACCAGGATGTTGTCGGTGGCCCGTAGCCTTTGCTGTATCCAGTGCACTCAGCCCTTTCCTGATATGACATGGAGTGAATTGAATTGGCTGAAGACTTCTGTGATGGTGGTGGTATCGGGAGGAAGCCGAGATGGATCATCCAATCAGCACTTCTGGCTGAAGATGGTTTCAAAAGCTTCAGCCTTGTCCTTTGCACTCATGTGCTGGACTCTGCCATCATTGAGGATGGGGATGTTCATGGAGCCTCCTCCTCCCATTAGTTGTTTCATTGTCCACCACCATTCACGACTGGATGTGGTAGGACTGCAGAGCTTTGATCTGATCCATTCGTTGTGGAATCGCTTAGCTCTGTCTATAGCATGTTGCTTCTGCTGTTTAGCATGCATGTAGTCCTGTGTTGTAGCTTCATCAGGTTGGCATCTCATTTTTAGGTACCCCTGGTGCTGCTCCTGGCATGCTCTTCTACACTCCTCATTGAACCAGGGTTGATTCCCTGGCTTGTTGGTAATGGTAGAGTGAGGAATATGCCGGGCCATGAGGTTACAGATTGTGCTGGAATACAATTCTGCTGCTGCTGATGGCCCACAGCGCCTCATGGATGCCCAGTTTTGAGCTGCTAGATCTGTTCTGAATCTGTCCCATTTAGCACGGTGGTAGTGCCACACAACATGTTGGATGGTGTCATCAGTGTGAAGATGGGACTTCGTCTCCACAAGGACTGTGCGGTGGTCACTCCTACCCACACTGTCATGGACAGATGCACCTGTGACAGGTATATTGATGAAGACGAGGTCAAGTAGGTTTTTCCCTTGTGTGGGTTCACTCACCACCTGCTGCAGGCCCAGTCTGGCAGCTACATCCTTCAGGACTCGGCCAGCTCAGTCAGTAGTGGTGATACCGAGCCACTCGTGGTGATGGACATTGAAGTCCCCCACCCAGAGTACATTCTGTGCCCTTGCTACCCTCAGTGTTTCCTCCAAGTAGTGCTCAACATGGAGAAGGACTGATTCATCAGCTGAGGGAGGGCAGTAGGTGACAATCAGCAGAAGATTTCCTTGCCCATGTTTGACCTGATGCCATGAGATTTCATGGCGTCCGGAGTCAGTGTTGAGGATCCTCAGGGCCACTCTCTCCTGACTGTATATCACTGTACCACCGCCTCTGGTGATGGAAGAGTCTGGGAGATTGGCTGAAAGGTATGATTCTGTGTGTATGGCTAAGTCAGGCTGTTGATTGACTAGTCCGTTGAGCATCTCTCCCAATTTTGGCACAAGTCCCCAGATGTTAGTGAGGAGGACTTTGCCGGGTCGACTGGGCTTGGTTTGCCTTTGTCGTGTCCGGTGCCTCAGTGGTCCGTCCAGTTTTATTCTTATTGTGACTTTCTGTAGCAAGATTGTACAGCTTGCTGGCCATTTCAGAGGGCGATTAAGAATCAACCACATTGCAGTTGAGTCTACATATAGGCCAGACCAGGTAAGGGCAGCAGGTTTCCTTCCCTAAAGAGCATTAGTGAACCAGATGGGTTTTTACCACAATCTGGTAGTTTCATGGCCACCATTACTGATGCTTGTTTTTTTTATTCCAGATTTTATTTAATTAATTGAATTTAAATTCTCCAGCTGCCGTGGCAGGATTTGAACTCATGACTCTGGATTATCAGTCCAGACCTCTGGATTACCAGCCCACTAAAATAACCATTATGCTACCGTACCCCTTAAAGTGAGAAACCCATAACAGCTACTAAGATTCTAAATTTAGGTAAGGCTGACTTCAACAGGATGAGCCAGAGACTGTTCACAGTAAACTGGGCACATCTGTTAATGGGTAAAATGACAGATGATCAGTGGGAGGTGTTCAAAAAAGAATTTAACGTGATATAGAACAAGTTGATATCCCAAAGAGGCAAGAGCTCTCGATGCGAAAAAAAACAGCCATGGATGAGAAAAGAGGTAAGGGACAATATAAAACTAAAAGAAAAAGCATAAAAAATTGCAAAAAATAGCACAGATCATGGCGACTGGGGGAGATACAAAGAACGGCAAAGGGTGACAAAACAGACAGTAAGAGCTAAAAAAAGGGAGTATGAAAAGAAGCCTGCAAGGGATAGCAAAATCAACAAAAACATTTTTACAATTATATTAGGAAAAAAAGGGTTGTCAAGAGCAACGTGGGCCCCTTAATAACTGATAATGGTGATATTGTAAATGAAAATAAGGAAATGGTGTTCATGTTAAATAATGACTTTGCACAGTATTTACAGTACAGGAAGAGGATGGCATGCTGGACACCCCAAGGAAACTAATTTTGAATCAGGGATGGGGAGTCACCATAACTAATGTAAGCAAATTAACTGTAATGAAGAAAATAATAACATTAAAGAGCGACAAAGCCCCAGGACCAGATGGTTTCCATCCCAGGGTTTTAAAGGAAGTAGGTAAGAACATTGCAAAAGCCCTAACTATAATCTTCCAAAGTTCTCTTGATTCAGAAACCGCTCCTTTAGATTGGAAAATTGCATGTCACTCCGCAATTTAAGAAAGGTGAGAAAGGGAAACCAGGGAATTATAGACCAGTTAGCCTAACATTTGTTGTTGGGAAATTACTAGAGTCTGTAATTAAGGATAGAGTGATTGAACACCTTGAAAATTTTCAGCTGATCAGAGAGGCAGCATGGATTTGTAAAGGGTAGATCATGCCTGATGAACCTGATTGAATTTTTTGAAGAGGTGGCCAAAGTAGTGGACAGGGGAATGTCTATGGGTGTTGTTTATATGGACTTCCAGAAGGCATTCGATAAAGTCCCTCATAAGAGACTGTTAGCTAAAGCTGAAGCTTATGGAATTGAGGACAAATTATTGACCTGGTTAGGAAATTGGCTGAGCAGCAGGAGGCAGAGAGTAGGGACAATGGGCAGGTACTCAAATTGGCAGGATGTGACTAGTGGTGTCCCACAGGGATCTGTGTTGAGGCCTCAACTATTCACTGTGTTTAGTAACAACTTAGATGATGCGATAGATATCCAAGTTTGCCGATGGCACAAAGATAGGCAGCACTGTAAGTAGTGTAGATGGAAGCATAAAATTACAGAGAGATATTACTAGATTAAGTGAATGGGCAAAACTGTGGCAAATGGATTTCAATGTAGGCAAGTGTGAGGTCATCCACTTTAGACCTAAAAAGGATAGATCAGAGTGCTTGCTAAATGGTGAAAAGCTCAAAACAGTGGAGGTCCAAAGAGACTTAGGGGTCCATGTACATAATCATTGAAATGTCATGGACAGGTACAGAAAATAATCAAAAAGGCTAATGGAATACTGGCTTTTATAGCTGAAGGAGGAGAATACTAGGGGATAGAAGTTATGCTACAGCTATACAAAGCCCTGATTAGACCACACCTGGAGTACAGTGTTCAATTCTGGGCATCGTACCTTAGGAAGGATATATTGGTCTCGGAAGTAATGCAGCGTAGATATACTAGAATGATACCTGGACTTCAAAGTTTAAATTATGAGGAGAGATTACACAAACTAGGGTTGTATTCCCTGGAATTTAGAAGATTAAGGGGTGATTTAATTGAAGTTTTCAAGATATTAAGGGGAACCGATAAGGTAGATAGAGAGAAACTATTTCTGCTGGTTGGGGAGTCTAGGACTAGGGGACAAAGCCTAAAAATTAGAGCCAGGACTTTCAGGAGTGAAGTTAGGAAACACTTCTAAACGCAAAAGGTGATAGGAGTTTGGAACTCTCTTCCACAAACGGCAGTTGATGCTAGCTCAATTGTTATTTTAAAATCTGAGATTGATAGATTTTTGTTAACCAAAGGTGTTAAGGAATATGGGGCTAAGGTGGGTATATGGAGTTAGGTCACAGATCAGCCATGATCTCATTGAATGACGAAACAGGCTCGAGGGGCTAAATGGCCTACTCCTGTTCCTATGTTCCTACTCCTTTTTGCACAATATAATGATGGTGGGACAATATAATTGTAGCACTGATAGCAGTAACAGAACTGTCTGCATGGTAAACCATTTCACTCTCTCAACTGAGTAGCACAATGTGAATGTAGAAAGCTAACCTGAGAGGCAAGAAAATAAAAATAGTAGGTTACAGAAAGGTGAAAAGTTTACAACAGTGCAAGAAAAGGATGAAGGTGCCAAATCTTCTTTCATGTAACTCTAACAACTATTGTGATACTAAAGATAAACAAACTCATAAAAGGCTAGGATTTGGCTTAATGTGATCCTTTAATAAACACAGTGAATTCAAGACCAATACACAGAGAATACTGTTTAAATTTGCAGCTTTGATGGAATCAGCAGTTTTAAAATTATTATTTTGCAACTTGAACTTCACCACAAAATAAACTGTTATTCAGTAAGAACCCAAGATAATGAAATTAAGATTAAAATTAAAATGTAAAGGTATTACTGTGTAAGAACTTGCAGACAAAACATGCATTCGAGCAATATGAAGAGTCAGCTTGAAAAATATTGCTTTGTGAAGCAGATCTGATTATTAAAGCTATACACAATCATTTCTAGGTGTTTTAGCTGAAAGGTTGCCTGTTGGCTCAGTTTCTCAGTGGAACTGAGCCATATAGACCAGAGAGGTCCCAGCTTCAGTCCCCAGTCTGTGCTGAGTTAGCATCCTAGGCTCAGGTTAGAAGGGAAGGAGAGGTACATGTGTGTGCATGCGCTTGTATGTGTGTGTTTGTCCATATGCGTACATGTGCGTGTGTGCTTAGAAAATTTGTCAGGGTTCCCGTCGCTCACAGCTATCCAATGGCTCCTATTGAATTCACACGTGAAGATGTTTGATGAAGACCAATTAGGTTAAGTTGTGATGCCCCTCAGAACCTCTGTCTAGGCTCACAAATGAAGAGTAGCTTGGACAAGGTACTGGAGGCAATTGGCGCCCATGGGACTGCACCCCAAGAGGAGTCTACCCCATTGGAACGAGGGAGAAATTTGCAGAAATTCCCCTTCTTCAAACCTACCTGAACACATATTCTTGATTTTCAAAAATATTTAAACTTTGAAAAGTATAAGATGCTACGTTTATCCACATCTGCTATTGTGTGCTTTTAAAGTTTTTACTTAAAAAAATATTTTATTTTCAAAATATGGTTGCAATTAATACAGTTCAAAAAAATAACTCATTTGTATAAATTTAGTTTCTATATTAAATATAGAGATAATGAATATAGTTCTTTTAACAAGTTTCAATGTCCCATATGTTCATTGTCCCAAGTCAATCACTGATTTTACTAGCAAATACACAGAAATAATCTGTGCACTTGGTTCTGGTAAAAAGTTTATTTTCTGCTCCAACTGTGTCTTAATTTAATAATATTCCCAGTATGCTGAAGTTCTGTCAATTCAGCCAAAAGCAGCACAAACCTTTCCAAATCGTTACCATCTGTTGGTGATGGGATGTCAGATTGAGTATGTGTGTTTATATAGTACAGTTTATCCGTCAGCAAATAGTGTTCTTGCACTTTGTAACCATTGTACTGAAGCAGCAAAGTCTTTACAAAGAGAACCAGAACCATTTGCTAACAGGAAAAAACTGGACTGCATTTCTGGATTGACGCTGCAGAGGTCATCTGACAACTGGTTCAGATCTTGAAAGATTTTTAATGCCAAGTGAACCAGATAAAATTCACAAAAATAACAGATAATGCCTCCCATTTTTTTTTAAAAAGTAATTTTTTAGGATATGAATCCCTTCCCAGTCCTCCTGGCCTCGTTAGGGCAAGCACTGACTGCAGTCAAGAAAATGAACAGCTGGACAAACTTTTCACAGACTATCACAATGCTAATGTGCTAACCACCCCTGGGATGGCTTTCCATCTGATTTTCCACTCAACATCTCCCTCAGGCAGTGACAAGTAAGATCAGGAACTCCACGGAACGGGTGATTGAACTTCAACTCTATAACACTGTAGTACTGTGCTGGAAAGGTTACAACACAGAAGGAGGCCATTCGGCCCATCGAGTCCGTGCCGGCTCTATGCAAGAGCAATCCAACTAGTCCCACTCCCCTGCCCTTTCCCCGTAGCCCTGCAATTTTTTTCCTTTCAAGTACTTATCCAGTTCCCTTTTGAAGGCCATGATTGAATCTGCCTCCACCGCCCCCTCGGGCAGTGCATTCCAGATCCTAACCACTCACTGTGTAAAAAAGTTTTTCCTCATGTCACCTTTAGTTCTTTTGCCAATCTCCTTAAATCTATGTCCTCTGGACCTTGACCCTTCCGCCAATGGGAACAGTTTCTCTCTATCTACTCTGTCCAGACCCTTCACATTTTTCCTGAAATGCGATGCCCAGACCTGGACAAAATACTCCAGTTGTGGCCGAACCAGTGTTTTATAAAGTTTCATCATAACTTCCAGTTTACCCTATGCCTCTATTTATAAAGCCCAGGATCCGTATGCTTTTTTAACCGCTTTCTCAACCTGACCTGCCACCTTCAAAGATCTGTGCACATATACCCCCAGATCTCTCTGTTCCTCTACCCCTTTTAGAGTTGTGCCCTCTAGTTTATATTGCCTCTCCTCATTCTTCCTACCGAAATGTATCACTTTGCATTTTTCTGAGTTAAATTTCATCTGCCACGTGTCCGTCCATGCCACCAGCCTGTCTATATCCACTTGAAATCTCCTCACTGTTTCCTACCCTTCCAAGTTTTGTGTTGTCTGCAAATTTTGAAATCTTTTTGCAATTAGTTTTATAATTTCTCCTTTTTCAATCTCCTCACACTTGCCCTCTATTAATACTTTCTGGAGCTGCTCGTGAGGAGAAAGGGGAGGTGGGCGGGGGGGAGGGGGGTTGGGGCGATGGGATTTTCATTCTAATTTTTTTCTTCAATGCTGTGGAGATGTGCCTTGTGTCCACTTTGGTGAATTTTGTGTTCATCAAGGTAAGCTGCTGAACAAAACACTTTCTGTTTTGGATACTAGGGCCTAAATTTTAACTAGGAGGTGGATCTCAGTGAGGGGTCAATAATCAGATGGGGAACCCGGAGAAAAAAATTGTGTGGTTCCCTGAGCGATCGCGGCTCGATTGAAACCACTTAAGTCAACTTCTGGGTTTCGTGTCCTCAAGCTGCGCAGTGGGCGGACTCGCACAACTCACTTAAAGCCCACTATTTAAAGGGCCACTCCAACAATGCATTTTGAAGGAGAAAGGAGGCTAAAATGAGCATGCAACACTCCAGAGCCAAGCCAGCACCTAGGTTCTGCGACACCATCCCGGAGACATTGCTGGGTGCAGTGAGAAACAGGAGGGAGGTCCTTTATCCACTGGACAGGAGCAAGAAACCTGGTTCCGTCACAGGGAATGCATAGCTGGAGGTGGTAGAACAGGTCAGCAGCAGGACCACGGCGTCCAGGTCGTGGCTGCAATGCAGGAAGAGAGTCAATGACCTAACCAGGTCAGGAAAAGTGAGGACAGTTACTGATTGACCTGCATTCTGTGGTGAACATTGCCACCTCACACTGCATCCACCCCCCACCCCCAACACTGTCCTGCGCAGCCTTCTCCAATCACATCACTCCTCACACCCACTTAAGGCTCAGTGTCAAGTTACCTTCACTTTCTGTGCACTTCTTCACCCACCCATTTGTGCACCCACCACTCCCACTCACCCCAATCCTGATGCAATGTAATGAATCTGTCTGATAGTCACCCTCTGATGCATCTGCTTCATTGTCATCCTGACCCAAGATGTGGAGATGCCGGTGATGGACTGGGGTTCACAATTGTAAACAATTTTACAACACCAAGTTATAGTCCAACAATTTTATTTTAAAATTCACAAGCTTTCGGAGGCTTCCTCCTTCCTCAGGTGAATGTGGAACTGAAATCCTCGAACCTATCGCATTTATAAATCACAGAACAATGCCTGGTGATTACAGATAGTCTTTTCAACTGCCCGTTGCCAAGGCAACCAAAGTGTTCAGACAGATAGGTGTTACCTACAGGGCCAGCGGATATACAAACGGCCAGAACTAAAAAAACAGATGATATGAAGATGCCAATTAAAAAAACAGAGCTATAGAGGCAGAAACATAGAAACATCCGGAAGGAAAAGACAGCAATTGACCCGTTATATTAAAAACAGATAACATTTGTTCGCTGGTGGGGTAACGTGTAGTGTGACATGAACCCAAGATCCCGGTTGAGGCCATCGTCATGGGTGCGGAACTTGGCTATCAATTTCTGCTCGACGATTTTGCGTTGTCGAGTGTTTCGAAGGCCGCCTTGGAGTACGCTTACCCGAAGGTCGGTGGCTGAATGTCCTTGACTGCTGAAGTGTTCCCCGACTGGGAGGGAACCCTCCTGTTTGGCGATTGTTGCGCGGTGTCCGTTCATCCGTTGTCGCAGCGTTTGCATGGTCTCGCCAATGTACCATGCTCTGGGGCATCCTTTCCTGCAACGTATGAGGTAGACAACGTTGGCCGAGTCACAGGAGTATGAACCATGCACCTGGTGGGTGGTGTCCTCTCGTGTGATGGTGGTATCTGTGTCGATGATCTGGCATGTCTTGTAGAGGTTACCGTGGCAGGGTTGTGTGGTGTCGTGGACGCTGTTCTCCTGAAAGCTGGGTAATTTGCTGCGAACGATGGTTTGTTTGAGGTTGGGTGGCTGTTTAAAGGCGAGTAGTGGAGGTGTGGGGATGGCCATAGCGAGGTGTTCGTCGTCATTGATGACATGTTGAAGGCTGCGGAGAACATGGCGTAGTTTCTCCGCTCCGGGGAAGTACTGGACGACGAAGGGTACTCTGTTGGTTGCGTCCCGTACCCAGCTTTCAGGAGAACAGCGTCCACGACACCACACAACCCTGCCACGGTAACCTCTGCAAAACATGCCAGATCATCGACACAGATACCACCATCACACGAGAGGACACCACCCACCAGGTGCATGGTTCATACTCCTGTGACTCGGCCAACGTTGTCTACCTCATACGTTGCAGGAAAGGATGCCCCAGAGCATGGTACATTGGCGAGACCATGCAAACGCTGCGACAACGGATGAACGGACACCGCACAACAATCGCCAGACAGGAGGGTTCCCTCCCAGTCGGGGAACACTTCAGCAGTCAAGGACATTCAGCCACCGACCTTCGGGTAAGCATACTCCAAGGCGGCCTTCGAGACACTCACCAACGCAAAATCGTCGAGCAGAAATTGATAGCCAAGTTCCGCACCCATGAGGACGGCCTCAACCGGGATCTTGGGTTCATGTCACGCTACACGTTACCCCACCAGCGAACAAATGTTATCTGTTTTTAATATAACGGGTCAATTGCTGTCTTTTCCTTCCGGATGTTTCTATGTTTCTGCCTCTCTAGCTCTGTTTTTTTAATTGGCATCTCCACATCATCTGTTTTTTTAGTTCTGGCCGTTTGTATATCCGCTGGCCCTGTAGGTAACACCTATCTGTCTGAACACTTTGGTTGCCTTGGCAACGGGCAGTTGAAAAGACTATCTGTAATCACCAGGCATTGTTCTGTGATTTATAAATGCGATAGGTTCGAGGATTTCATTTCCACATTCACCTAAGGAGGAAGCCTCCGAAAGCTTCTGGATTTTAAAATAAAATTGTTGGACTATAACTTGGTGTTGTAAAATTGTTTACAATCCTGACCCAAAGCAATGCATCCATCGGGTGACCACTTCACCCTCACTTACTCACACATCTGTACTGAGAGGACGGAGAAGAGAGCTCAAAATGCATGGGAGAGGGCGAGGACTGGAGGGGGGCTTTCACAAATCATGGCCCTCACAGATGCAGAGGAGGAGGCATTGGAGATAAGCCGGACGGTGGTTGATGGCGATTCCTCAGAGGAGCCCCCTGCCTCTGAGGGTGCACCGTCAGAGTTAGTGAGCTATCCACCAGAGCAGATACTCACACCTTGGTGAGTCCTATTAGAGAGGTAGTTGGGTTGTCACCTGTTGTGTCAACACAAACAAGTGAGCACGAGCAGACACTGGTGGCAGGGGCAGCGGTGGAAAGTCCGTGTCAGTGGGCGCACTCCTCTCCAAGTTCTGCTCAGCTTGGCACAGATGCTGAACCCCGGGGGCCATCCTTGAGAAGGAGAATGATAGAGGTACAGGAGCCACTTTGCGAGGGAGTGCCATGCACACTCTCCACAATAGCGGAGAGGAGGAGGAGTCCAACTCCATCGTTAGTGGATTGGTGGCGCAGGTAGATGCAGAAATGTCTGCGATGAAGAGAATGGCATCTTGGTGGTAAGGTGACTGTCATCGTAACGCTGCTGTGCCTCGCTGGTGGGGTTCCTCATAGGTGTCATGAGCCATATCTGCATGGGGCATCCTTTGTCTCCAAGGGGCCAGCCCTTAAGTGTGTCTTGTGCGTGAAAGAGGGCCAGGATGTTGGATTCGCACAGAATGATGGAATCATGGCAGCTGCCCGGCAATTTGGCACACACCTGCAGAAATCTCTTCTGGTGGTCGCAAAATGCTGCGCATTGATAGACTGATATCCTTTTCTGTTGATGAACAGTCCTGGCTCATGTGGAGGTGCTCAGATTGCTACATGTGTGCAATCAATTGCGCCCTGGGAAGCCAGCCAGAGAGAGGAAACCCACTGCCCTCTCAGTCCGGCTGATGTCGTCGATGGGGAAGTTGACTTGGTGCGATACCCTGGCAAACAAGCCGTCCGTGACCTGTCGTATACACTTATGGGCAGACGACAGATCCTGGTGATGTCACCGGTGGTGCCCTGGAAGGATCCGGAGGCTAAGAAGTTGAGTGCAGTGGTGACTTTAACTGCGACAGGCAATGCGTGGCCACCAGGCCCAGTCGGGAGCAGCTCTGCATGAAAGAGCCTGCAGATGTCTGCAACCACATGGCAACTCAATCTGAGTCTTTGTCGGCACTGCTCCTCAGAGAGGTCCAGGAATCTCAGCCTCTGCCTGTAGACCCTCTCATGAAGGTAGTGCTTCCTGTGACGTCGGGCCCTCCGGTGCTCCCCCCTCTGCTCTTCGGCAGGTCCCTGTGGGACACCTCCGACTTGCAGAGCTGCAACTCCCAGAACTGCATGCCGTGCCAGCCTCAGATGCTGATGTGCCTCATCCTCAGATGTCGTGCTGAATACATCCATTGCGCTCCCCATCCTGATGGTGCCAGTATGAGGGGCGTCCAAAATGTCGGCAAATATGTCAGAACAGATGAATTCTGAGTGTGAACAAAGAAATCTGAATCTGAACACAAAGAACTCCCAGCCAAAGGTTTGTCTGAGAGAACTGCCTGCCCTGCTGCAAAAACTCACCTTTTATCCCCATGTGTTAATCGCTGGTTTAAATGTCCAAATGGCTGCCAGCTGCAACTCGCCTCCGTTTCCATGGTGAGTTTCAGATACCACGGGAGACACGTTCAGGCAGAGTTAAAATCGTTTCGCTGCTTCAATCCACGAAAATTTAATTGATTTAATTACTTCAACGATATTAATTGCCCCTTTAAATGTCATCCCGCCGGTTTTAATTGCCGGCGGGACTTCCAGGTTTCCGAAACATGCGTCTGGGTGAGACTCATTTTTCGGCAGGTTGGAGCCAGGATTCGTTCCCACTCCAAACTTTAAACATTTTTACTGCCCCCCCGCCCTCGACCCACCCATTCTTCCGGGTTAAAATCATGCCCCAAGTCTCAGCCTTGAGAATTTCCAAGGTCGGGTATAAGATGATCACATACAGATGTACAGTAAAGCTTCCTCTACTCTGTCCATCAATGTGGAACGGAATCAGCCTCAAAAGCACTGCCTCACTGCACCATTATAACATTTTTCAGCCATCCATTAGCTTCTCTGAGTGAGATTGCCATTTTAGGGGCAATTGGGCTGAGTTTTCCACAGTTCTTGTGGAATGAGCTATATTACTTTTATACTGCAACTACTGGTCTCAATGTGGGGCAAAGTTCTTCTTCCAGCATTTAAAATTTAAACGTTTAGAAAGTGGAAATATTTACACTCTCTAAACATTTGAATTAACTCCAAGTGGGCTGGAGAGATCCCCTGAATATTTTTTAAAAATCCATTTGACATTAAGTTGAAGCGACACTAAGATTGGGCCCAGATTCTGGATTTATAGAGCAGCTTTAGTGCCACGTACGAAGAGGAAACCGTTTTACAGTGATATTGAAGTTGCAGTGTAAATGCACTCACAGACCAGTGTCAATTCTATTCAGTAAGATTACTTTACTTTTTACCTGGGATAACAGCACTGGATCCATACATCTGAACAGATAATATTATAGCATTCACTAGAAAGTATAAAGTCTTCATCTTGCTGCAGCTCTTCAATTCTATTCAATTTCCTTTTCAAAGAGAGCTTTTTATGGCACTTGCAGATGTTTTTATGGGTGCTACTGTAGATTTACCTTTGCACCAGGGTAAAAGGTCAGATGCAAAATCTGATGTGTGTGTTGTGACAGAAGAATGAGCAATAGTAAATATCAAAGTTTATGATACAATGATAGAATATAAATGTGTATATTTTGTATGCTTCTCTCAGCATTTTCTCCTATAATTGAAATTCTAAGATACATGTGGGTAGACTCCATCCTAATAAGGTGACAGCAAGATAATAGATGGTGAGACCAATTTCAAATTTTGTTGAGAGGTAAGTGTGACAGATGGGCAATTCTGTCACATTTCAAATCGTAAGAAAGTCTTATTTTAATTTTAAAAATATGTTCTTCAGGTGTAGGTGGAGTGGGGGGCAATGCTGGCAAGTATCTAGTTATGAGTGTGGTAGGTCACTTTAAATTTGTTTCACTGACGGTGTAGTTTCTTTGTGGATTGGGGTAGAATCCACATTCCTTATGCATGGCTAGAAATTTCCATTATTAGGGAAATGTTCAGAGATGTTGCATTTTTTGTACATGAATACATTCGGATTGCAAACCCATTAAGATTAGATAGAATTCAATTAAGTAACCACTTGACACAACTGTCTGCTTTGTTCTGTGGAGAGTCATTGGAGTCAATAGGGGTGTCACAACCAGATGAAACTGTTGGCATATGAGGAGCGGGGGGGGCAATTCCATGGCAGGCGACCATCTGTGGTTGTTAGATCCTACGGTTCACAGACAGCTTTATTCAATTGTGAGACATAAATATTTGATTTCCTTTGTCTCAGTTTTTATATTAAGGGCACAAAAATATGTCTCACCCAAACATGCTGCTGTTCTTCCTGTTTCCCGATACTGCAGTTCTTGTAGAGATGAACTCATGGAAACTCCATGGTGGTTGAAATGGAACCTCATAAAAAAGTCTGTATTAGGGATGTTGGTCCATGTTCAATATAATTAGAAAAGTTAAGGAAGTGCCACACCTTTTATTATTTTTGTACCCAAACAATTGAAAGTTTTGTAATCAAGTGAAATCTGCTGCACTGACTTTCTACTATTGATTTTTACTTTAATAGATATGAATTAATATTTTATCGCCTGAGTCACACAGTTCGATAGAGTGCTTATTCATCTGCTATCTGAAAGTAGGGAGAACACTGCAGGACTTGTATCAATTTCAGTGAGCTAATAACAGTGATAAGGGTATCTAACTGACCCTTGGGCAATGCTACATTACCAGCTATGGTGCATATAAGATCATGCTATGGTTCGTTGGGTGCTCTCACTTACGGAGGTAGTCCTCTACCTTGACCTAAAAGAAAGAACTGCATTTATAAAGCACTCTTCACATCCTCAGGACATCCCAAAACGCTTTATAGCCAAAGAATTACTTCTGAAGTGGAGTTACTGTTGTTTTATAGGCAAACACATAGTCAATTTGCACACAGTAAGGTTCCACAAACAGCAATGAAATAAATGACCAGTTAATCTGTTTTTGTGTTGTTGGTTGAAGGACAAATGTTGGCCAGGATATCAGGAGAACTTCCTTGCTCTTCTTCAGATATGCCATGGGATCTTTTATGTCCACCTGAGAGAACAGAAGGGTCCTCAGTTTAACATCACATCCAACAGGTGGCAGCTCCAATCAGAGCTGGATTAAAAATCTTTGGGGCCCTGAGCACTCCCCCACATGATCCATTCAAATACAGATGTGTTTTACCTGGGGTCCCCATATTTGGCTGGGGCCACATGGCACGGACCCCATAGGCCCGAGTACCCCTCGGCCAGAGGCAAGAGTTCTACCACTGGACCAAGGCTGACACCCCATCAAAGAGGTATTTGGTGAAATCCTAAAAACACAATGTGAATGATATGATTAAATTTCTGCTTACATACGTTTCAAAGCATGATTTGTTTTTATTTTTTATTAATATGGTCTGATTGCTAAGCACAAAAAGACAATACAGGGTAATGTGGGCTGTATATTACATCTGTTGTGGTGTTAATATTGTAGGTCTAAGCAAGCAAAGATTTAGTTGCACTTTGCTCATCTCCATTTTATTGACAGCCATATAAATTTATAAAATCTGCCTCTTAGTATAAGTGCAAAGCACTATGGACTCGAGCAACAAAGGTTTGCTATTCTTTCTGTGCTCAACAACAATTCATATTCTATCAATGGCCAATCATTTTTTTAAGTCGTCTGAATGCTCTCCCTTAACAAAAGCAAAATACTTACTTCTGTGAAGTAGCTGTTGGTTTTTGATATGTGCATATTCTAAATGATTAATATACACATAACTTGTATACATCCCTAAAATTATCTCCAACAAACTCCAATTGTCGTGCTTGAAGTGCCGTAACCTACAAGGCTACGGCCCAAGAGCTGGAAAGTGGGATTAGGCTGCATAGCTCTTTTTTGGCCGGCACAGACACAATGGGCTGAATGGCCTCCTTCTGTGCCGTAAATTTCTATGATTCTAGAGAAAAAGGTACTGGCAAAACCTTGTAACCAAATCTCTTCCTTTCCTCTCCCTTTGGTTTCTCTTGTCACTCCTTATCCTTCCTTTTGACCTTCATTTTTTATTTTGTCCTTTTTTTCCTTTTCTCCCTTTCTCTTGTCCAGCTGTCTTTTGTTTGCTTTTAAAGCTATTCAGAGACGTGGGGGGAGAAATTGACTATTGTTGCACCCATTTTTTGGGAGAAAAATTAAAGTTGGCAAGACCAATTTGGGGTCACAATCTCTCACGACTGATCTCCCCCAAATGTGGGCCGGCTGCAAAATTGGAAGCCAGTAAATTCCAAGTATGCAGAGTGCCTGCCTGAAATGGGCATTAGACACTTTGCATGCTCCGCCCAGTTGTTGCAGGTCTTCAACAACATAGCCAGCGGTTCTTAAAGTGACCGTAGGAGGCTGCCCACAAAAAGATAAGGAAACTTTTTAATAGTTTCATTTCTGTGGAGCCATGAGGAGCAGGATTTCTCCTGCTGGCTTCGCAAAAATAAGGCAGGCTGCTGCCAGCCTTGGCTTGCCCCGTTCCTTGTCGCCTTCCCTCCTCAGGAGCTACCTTTGGGCCGGACATGGAGCTGGTCAAAATTCACACGGTCCCAATCGGCGGGCTGAATTTGTCACACCCAATTAGCCACCGTAGTTCGCCAGTTTAATGTAGATGCCTTTGGGCCTGGCATTGCAATTACTCTGCCCATTTTGCACCAGAAAACAGTGCTACTCAAATTTCTCCCTCGTGTAGTGGCAGTTGCTTATGTACATACTTGAATTGACAATGGCCAGAGATTTCCTCAGAGCTGCTCTGAAACTCTACCAGATGTGTGATAAACAGGGTTTCTGCCACACTTCCAGAGAAGTTATGGCGACAGAGTGGGAGCAGCTCAGAGGGAATTTCCAGTCAATGTGTCCACATTCCAGTGTACCTGTAGCTTTGTGGACAACGTGCATGCACTTCATCATTTCTGTTAATGTGAATTAGTAAACTTGACCTTGGTCCAGATAGCCCAATTAACTCAAAATGTTTTAAGTAGACAGGCACTTCTATTGGCATTCTCTGACTATACTTATTTTTTTAAATTTGTTCTTGGGATGTGGCCAATGCTGGCAAGGCTGCATTTATTGTCCAACCCTAGTTGCCTGAGAAGGTGGTGGTGGGCCTTCTCCATGAATGGCTGCAATCTTTGTGGTGATGGTGCTCTCACAGTGGTATTAGGTAGGGAATTCCAAGATTCTGACCCAATAACAAAGAAGGAACTGTGACATATATCCAAGTCATTAAGGTGTATGACTTGGAGGGGATCTTGGAGGTGGTGGTGCTCCCACAACATTGTTTCTTTTTTCCATCATTGGTGGTAGGGGACGCAAGGGAGGGAGGTGCTGTTGAAGTAACCTTGGTGAGTTGCTGCTGTAGATAGTACCTAATGCAGCCACAGTGTGCCAGTCAGGTGGACATTGAGTCCATTGGTGGGGGCATTGATAAGTGAACTGCTCTTTGAGTGTGGTTACACATGCATCCACCTAGGATGTTCCATCGCTACTGATTTGAGCCTTATAGATGGTGGAGATTCTCTGTGGGGTTATGAGGTGAGCCATTCTTTGCAGAGTATGCAGCTTCTGCACTATTCTTGAAGCCACGTTGTTTATATGGCTGGTCCAGTTCAGCTTCTGGTCAATTGTGACCCCTATGATGGTGGTGGTAGGGGGACTTGGTGATGGTCAAAGGGAAATGGGCTTTCTCTTGCTTGAGATGGTCATTATCCGAAACTTATGTGACACAAATGTTACCTGCCTCTTGCCAGCCAAAGTTTGGATGCTACCCAGGTCCTGCTTTAGGCTGGCATGGGTTACTTCATTAGCAGAGGAGTTGTGAATGGAGCTGAACATTAGAATCATCAACAAACAGCTCCACTCTTGACGTTATGATGGAGAGAAGCAGCTGAAGATAGTTGGACCGAGGATGCTGCACTGAGGAACTCCTGCAGAGGTATCCTTGGGCTGTGATGATTCGCCTCTGAAAATCACTAGCAGATGCCCAGTATCATAGCTGTATAGGAACAGTGGATTTGCCCTTGTTAAAGAAAAGAGAGGTTTTATACTGAGTCTCAGCTGAAAGTATAAAGTATCCTGATGAAAGGCAGTGAGGTGGCCATCTAAGGAGATAATCTCCGAAAGCTTGTGATTTTCAAATAAAACTGTTGGACTATAACCTGGTGTTGTAAGATTCCTTACATCAGTACTAGTGATTGTACTTTTTTTATTGGAGTTAAAAGCAAGAATATGATAAATCATAAGGATGCAGACAAGCAGTAACAGTTTCCAGTTACTGGATAGGGTATTCTGTAGGAAAGAGTTAAACAGAGAGATATGAGCAAAGAGAAAAACTGGCTATGTGTCGCTCACAAGGCTCATTAATTGACTGACTTGCCCAGATTCTTTCAAACGTATCATTATCCAAGAGAACCCAGTGAAACAGAACTGTGAAACTACAGCTGCATCAAAAACACATTATTCAGCATAAGGTTTAAAGGGCAACACTACCTCCAACCTCATAGTCCCCCCCAACCCCGCAAAGCCCGCTTCTACCTCCATCCCAAGATCCACAAATAGGACTGCCCTGGGAGACCCATCAATTCAGCCTGTTCTTGCACCACGGAACCTTTTTCTTCCTATCAACTTTTTTCTCCCCTGACCAGTCTCTTCCGACCTACATCCGCGACTCTTCTGATGCCCTCCACCACTTGAAAAGTTTCCAGTTTCTTGGCCCTAACTGCCTCCTTTTCACCATGGATGTCCAGTCCCTCTACACCTCCATCCCCCGCCAGGATGGCCTGCAGGTCCTCCGCTTCTTCCTTGAAGAGAGGCCCAACTAGTCCCAATCCACCACCACCCTCCTCCGCCTGGCTGAAATTGTTCTTGCGTTGAACAACTTCTCCTTTGACTCCACTCACTTCCTCCAAATGAAAGGTGTCGCTATAGGAACCCGCATGGGTCCTAGCCTTCTCGTGGGATAGATGGAACATTCTTTGTTCCAGTCCTACTCAGGTTCCCTCCCTCACCTCTTTTTCCAGTACACTGATGACTGTATTGGTGCTGCTTCCTGCTCTCTCCCTGAACTGGAAAATTTCATCAACTTTGCTTCCAATTTTCACCCCTCCCTTGCTTTCACACGGTCCATCTCCAACTCTTCCCTTCCCTTCCTCGACTTCCCTATCTCCATTTCTGGGGATAGGCTGTCAACCAATATCTACTAAAAGCCCACCGACTCCCACAACTACCTTGATTACACTTCGTCCCGCCCTGCTTCCTGTAAGGACTCTATTCCTTGTTCTCAGTTTCTCCGTCGCATCTATTCTGATGATGCCACCTTCTACACCAGTGCTTCCGATATGTCTTCCTTTTTCTTCAACCGAGGATTCCCCTCCACGATAGTTAACAGGGCCCTCGACCATGTCCGTCCCATTTCCCACACTTCTGCCCCTCACCCTTTCCCCTCCCTTCCAGAAAAATGATAGGGTCCCCCTAGTTCTTACCTTCCACCCCACCAGCCTCCACATTCAACGGATCATCCTCTGCCTTTTCCGCCACCTCCAGCAGGATCCCACCACCAAACACATCTTCCTCTCCCCTCCCCTTTCAGCATTCCGAAGGGACCGTTCCCTCCACAAAACCCTGGTCCACTCTTCCATCACTGCCAACTCCTGCTCCCCTTCCCACGGCATCTTCCCATGCAAGTGCAGGAGATGCTACACCTGCCCTTTCACCTCCTCCCTTCCCATTGTCCAGGGCCCCAAACATTCTTTCCAGGTGAATCAGCGATTTACTTGTACTTCTTTCAATTTAGTATATTGTACTTGCTGCTCACTATACGGTCTCTTCGACATTGGGGAGACCAAACGCAGATTGGATGATCGCTTTGCTGAACACCTCCATTCAATCCACAAGCATGACCCTGAGCTTCCGGGTCACTTGCCATTTTAATTCTTCGTCCCACTCCCACTCTGAGCTCTCAGTCCTTGGCCTCCTGCACTGTTCTAATGAAGCTCAACAGAAGTTTGAGGAACAGCACCTCATCTTTCAATTAGGCACTTTACAACCTTCCTGACTCAACATTGATTTCAATAACTTCAGCTCATAACCACTGCTCCCATTTTTTCAGACAGCAGGCACTGGTAATGGTCCTGCTGTTGCCATTTACAGCTCCTCTAGACCTATCTTTTGTTTCTTTACTTGTCCCGTTACCACCCCCTAAGCCTTGCACCATCATCCCTTTTGTCATTTAATCACTCCGGCCCTCTTTGTCTGGCTCTGTACTTGCTTAAAAACTGTTAAATCTTTACTTCTTCCAGTTCTGACGGAAGGTCAATGACCTGAAATGTTAACTGCAAAGAAGGTCTGGAGAGAGATGCAGTGGTATCTGTCCAGGTTCGTCCCGAGCAGTTCCGTAACACTGGACTCTGTGCTCTACGGGCTGTTCCCGGGGACGCACACTGAGACAGACATCAACTGCTGCTGGAAGACCATTAACTCAGTGAAAGACGCCCTTTGGTCTTCCAGTACACAGAGCTGTCCTCGACCGAGTGTTGCAGACCGGCACATTCCAAGGTCCAGGACCACGTGCTCAGGGACGCACTGAGGCTGGGTGCGGCCGCCGCAAAGACTCTGTGGGGAAAGGCAACCATTTAGAGCCTTCCTGCCATTGTATACCGAGGGGCTGCAATCAGGGAAACTCCCCCCCCCCCCGGGCAGAATGTAAAATTCAAATTGCTGTAATGAATCTGTAATGTACCTGTAATGAATCTGTAATCAATAATCTGTATTGGGTACAATGCAATGAGACACCCCAGAGTGTCATGAACTGTAATTATGTACAATGTGTTCATTGAACTGTACTTGATTTAACCTGCAAATTGTATAATCTGTATTGTGTACGTTTGGAATGTGATATGACAACTGTATTGTATGTTTTGCTGCAAATTTTATGAATAAAGTATATTTTTTGAAAAAAAAAAGTTTCTCTTTCCACAGATGCTGCCTGCCCTGCTGAGTATTTCCAGCATTTTCTGTTCTTATTTCAGATTTCCAGCATCCACAGTATTTTGCTTTTGAATGAATATAGGTGTGGGATAGCCATGGTAACATTATTTACTCTTAATCGTGAGCAAGAAAAACAGATATGGGTTAACCTAATTGGTTTAGCTAAGCAGCCAGAGATACTCTGACCTATGCAATAAAGTACAGCTGATAAAACATTCACAGCAGTGAATGGTTTCAAATTATTATTTTCAGGATTGCCAAATGGACAAATCTTTAAAAATTGATGAGTACGTTGTTCAGTTGCATTTCACACACAAGCAGCACACACCTGCAAAAGTTCTCTCCCTTGACACAGCTCTGAAATGCACTTGTTGCATTCAGTCTAAGTGATGGAAGATGCACCATTGCAAGACTTGGTTCACAAAGTGACTAGCAAGAGTATCTGAGTGTTGAACAAATTATTTTCGACTCCCTTTTGGAAAATTGTGAATACTGAGTATAATCCTGGCTTTTCTTTCTCCCTCTGTAATAAGTTGATCATCAATCAACGGGGTAGATTTTCATGTCCATCGGACAGGCAGTAGGCGGTCTTGCTTGGGCCTCATCTCCATACTGCCGGCAAGCTGCTCACATATTTTGAGCAGCTCGCCGATCAGAGACGACCGTAAATCTAGCAACTCCAGCACAGAGCCCAGCTGGTGCAGGCAAGTTAAGGGGAGAGGCGACCCCTGAAGAGGGTTGAGCAGCGCGGGAATTGAATTTTTTGGGGTAAGGAGGAGCATTAATTTCCTTTATTGCCAATTATAGGATAATTACAAAAAGCTTGGGTCTGACTGTTCATTAACAACTTGCACTTGGTACCTTTAACATAAAGAACATCCCATGGCACTTCAGTTAGACCCATGGAAAAAGGATATAGAGCCAGGGAAGGAAAGATTAGAAGGGTTGACCTGAAGCTTAGTCAAAGAGATGAATTTTGAGGAAGTTTTTAAAAAGGTGGCTGAAGACTGCTGTCAGCAACAGGGCAAAGGGATTGCGTGGTGGGAGATGCACAAATGCCCAGTCAGAGGATCGGACTCTTTGAGGGATGGCATATCAGGCAGGACAAGGTGACGGAGATAGGGTGGGGTGAGGTCATGGAGATTTTAAAGATGAGGCAGAGGATTTTAAATTTGAGGCACTTGGATGTGTATGCCAGTGTATATCAGTTAGGCCTGATGGGTGAGTGAGAGTTGGTGTAGGATTGGATACTTGCAGCAGAGATTTTGTATAAGTTGGAATTTATGGAGGGTGGAGGATAGGGGATGGGAAGCCAACAAGGAGAGGTGAGGTGACAAAGGCACGTTTAAGAATTTCAGCAGCAGCGTGGTTGAGGTAGTGGAGGAGGCAGGCAATGTTGCAGAGATGATAGATTGCAGTCTTTGTGACGAAGAGGGTATGTGATTTGAAGTTCAGCTCAGGATCAAACAGAACTCAGGTTGGTTCAACCTGAGACAATGGCATATCATCAAATGTAGTCTTCAAACACGTGCATTCACCCTCCATACCTAGTTCTATGCTGTTATCTCCAACAAAGTTCTTTTTCAACCATAGAATCAAAAAAGTGCTAGAATTTTAAAACCTATTTTCTTAGTGAGATGATTCTGCAATACTGAGGATAGGCTTTGCCATTTTTACAGATAAAAGTGATACAGTATTTTGATCCTCTTTAACTGACCATAATTACTGAGATCTTTAAACATCTGGATAAGCAGAGCTACTAGGGAAAACCTCTCATAAGTGTCACTGGTGACCTTAGAAACAGCAGGATTTTTTTTGCGTAGACGACGATCAAACAATCCCCTCCACATACCCACTGGGTTTTAGCAATTGTCCAAGATTTCAGTTTGTGTTTCAGTGAGAGTAAGAAGGGTTTTATTGAAGCAAACATGAAATCTGTTGGCTTCAAGCAGGCCTATAAAAATTCCATTAAAATCCCAGAACACTCCATCAGTGTCTGTTGAAATATGGACTACTTTACAAGGACTTTTATAAGCAGTGATTGCAATGCAGATCTCTTCATTTTACAGCTGGGTTAAATATTATCTGCCCTCGTTCCCCTAATGCTTCAAATGAAGGGTCTAATTTTAGATTTATGTGAATGCAAGTTTATTTGGAATCACAACTGCTAAGATTAGTCACTCCCTTTTTCAAATGGCTTAGACAATTAATTGCATGTTTGACATCCAAACGATTGGAATTGGCTCTAAAATGGATAAATACATTTTAAAGCATCAAGACTGAACTAGTGAAGTTTAAAACATAGTGGTTTATCAAACTAATCATTCTAGACAGTGCAAAAAAAACTACGCTGCTCCTGTAGTGTAAGAACATTTTGAAATTTCTTGCTAGTATCAATATATAATCTGAATTAGAACCTGAATATTCTGAATTTACTACAATTTGTCAACAAAGAAGTACTCCGTCATAAATTTACAGGCATTAAAATATCTGTCTTTGTGATCTGAAAACAAATTTCAAATGTAATTCAGCAGTGCTCTACCTTTATCAAAATGTATCTCTATCAAATCATGGAGCCTCATATATTTGTATTGAAATGTAAGGCAAAATTGTGGGGCCTCATAAGGCACCTCATCTGGTGCATTGACATTGTACGCACTGTGAATTCAGTTTCAGCCAGGTTGCTTGTGTTTTGGGTCTGAACAGGAAAAAACCCTCACCAAATAGCTATTAATTATTCATGAATTGGGTTACTTAACTTACTTCAAATTCATTTATTTAAAAAACAATTTAAAAAAAATTCACGAACATCAGGCTTATTAAGTTACCTTACAGAGCTAGGAAAGATTGCTCCATTGGCAATTCTCGTATCAGTGTTTGGTCATTTTTCAACATCACAAGTGCTGGTAGAGACGGTGGAAATTGTAGGACTGGGAAAGACTGCAGTCCAGGTCGCCAGTCCCAATAACTACTACCTCTCAATCACTCACTACCTCAAATATTTATCTAGTTCTCCCTTAATTTTTTTCCACACATCTGTCCCCAATGTCTGTTTGGGCAGGCCATTCCACAGATTCACGGCACTCTGAGTTAAGTAGTTCAATCTAAACTGCCTTCTCACCTGCCCTTTCATAAGGTTGAACTCGTGCTCCCCAATTCTACAGTTTGTAGCAATCTCTTACATGTTATCAGAGTTCAATTTAGCTCTTCCCTTAAGAATCTTAAACAATTCAATATCTCCCCTGAGCATTCTCTTCTGAGTAAACAATCCGAGGTTCTTCAATCTCTACTCATCGCCTTAGGTTAGGTATCAGTTTGGTTGCTCTTTCCCCACTGCCAACTATCTCTAGATCAAAAGCAAAATACTGTGGATGCTGGAAATCTGAAATAAAAACGGAAAATGCTGGAGAAGCTCAGCAAGACAGGTAGCGTCTGTGGAGAAAGAAACAGAGATAACATTTCAGGTCGAAGACCTATCGTTAGAACTGGAAGATGTTAAGAGTTAAAATATTTGAGCAAGTACAGAGCCAGGGAAAGGGGGGAGGGAGGGGAGAAAAGAACAAAAGGGAAGGTCTCTGTTAGGGTGGAGGGCACGAGTGATTAAATGACAAAAGGGATGATGGTGCAAGGCAGGAAAGGTGGTAATGGGATAGGTTAAGAAACAAAAGATTGATCAGGAGTAGCTGTAAACGGCAGCAGCAGAACCATTACCAGCACTTGTTGACTGAAAAAATGGGAGCAGTTGTTAAGACCTGAAGTTATTGAAATCAATGTTGAGACCGAAGGTTGTAAAGTGCCTGAACGAAAGATGAGGTGCTGTTCCTCGAGCTTACATTGAGCATCATTGGAATAGTGTAAGAGAACATAAGAACAATTAAACAACTAACGGGAGGAGGAGGAGGAGGCTCTGTACACATCCCCATCCTCAATGATGGCAGAGTCCAGCATGTGAGTGCAAAAGACAAGGCTGAAGCGTTTGCAACCATCTTCAGCCAGAAGTGCCGAGTGGATGATCCATCTCGGCCTCCTCCCGATATCCCCACCATCACAGAAGCCAGTTTTCAGCCATTCGATTCATTCCCCGTGATATCAAGAAACAGCTGAGTGCACTCGATACAGCAAAGGCTATGGGCCCCGACAACATCCCGGCTGTAATGCTGAAGACTTGTGCTCCAGAACTAGCCGCACCTCTAGCCAAGCTGTTCCACTACAGCTACAACACTGGCATCTACCCAACAATGTGGAAAATTGCCCAGGTATGTCTTGTCTACAAAAAGCAGGACAAATCCAATCGGGCCAATTACCGCCCCATCAGTCTACTCTCAATCATCAGCAAAGTGGTGGAAGGTGTCGTTGACAGTGCTATCAAGTGGCAATTACTCACCAATAACCTCCTCACTGATGCTCAGTTTGGGTTCCGCCAGGACCACTCGGCTTCAGACCTCATTACAGCCTTGGTCCAAACATGGACAAAAGAGCTGAGTTCCAGAGGTGAGGTGAGAGTGACTGCCCTTGACATCAAGGCAGCATTTGACCGAGTGTGGCGCCAAGGAGCCCCAGTAAAATTGAAGTCAATGGGAATCAGGGGGAAAATTTTTCAGTGGCTGGAGTCATACCTAGCACAAAGGAAGATGGTAGTGGTTGTTGGAGGCCAGTCATCTCAGCCCCAGGACATTGCTGCAGGATTTCCTCAGGGCAGTGTCCGAGGCCCAACCATCTTCAGCTGCTTCATCAATGACCTTCCCTCCATCATAAGGTCAGAAATGGGGATGTTCGCTGATGATTGCAGTATTCAGTTCCATTCGCAACCCCTCAGATAATGAAGCAGCCCGTGCCCACATGCAGCAAGATCTGGACAACATCCAGGCTTGGGCTCATGAGTGGCAACTAACATTCGCTCCAGATAAGTGCCAGGCAATGACCATCTCCAACAAGAGAGAGTCTAACCACCTCCCCTTGACAATCAACGGCACTACCATCGCCGAATCCCCCGCCATCAACATCCTGGGGGTCACCATTGACCAGAAACTTAACTGGACCAGCCATATAAATACCGTGGCTACAAAAGCAGGCCAGAGGCTGGGTATTCTGCCGCTGGTGACTCACCTCCCGACTCCCCAAAGCCTTTCCACTCTCTACAAGGCATAAGTCAGGAGTATGATGAAATACTCTCCACTTGCCTGGATGAGTGCAGCTCCAACAACACTCATGAAGCTCGACACCATCCAGGACAAAGCAGCCTGCTTGATTGGCACCCCATCCACCACCCTAAACATTCAATCCCTTCACCACCGGTGCACTGTGGCCGCAGTGTGTACCATCCACAGGATGCACTGCAGCAACTCACCAAGGCTTCTTTGACAGCACCTCCCAAACCCGCGACCTCTGCCACCTAGAAGGACAAGGGCAGCAGGCACATGGGAACAACATCACCTGTACGTTCCCCTCCAAGTCACACACCATCCCGACTTGGAAATATATCGCCGTTCCTTCATTGTCGCCGGGTCAAAATCCTGGAACTCCCTACCTAACAGCACTGTGGGAGAACCTTCACCACGCGGACTGCAGCGGTTCAAGAAGGCGGCTCATCACCACCTTCTCAAAGGCAATTAGGGATGGGCAATAAATGCTGGCCTCGCCAGCGATGCCCACATCCCATGAACGAATAAAAAAAAATAGGAGCAGGAGTAGGCCATATGGCCCCTCGTGCCTGCGTCATCATTCAATCAGATCGTGGCTGATCTTTGACCTCAACTCCACTTTCTCGCCTGATCCTCATATCCCTTGATTCCCCTGGAGTCCAAAAATCTATCCATCTCAGCTTTGGATATATTCAATGACTCAGCATCCAAAACCCTCTGGGGTAGAGAATTCCAAAGATTCACAACTCTCTGCATGAAGAAATTCCTCCTTGAATGGCTGATCCCTTATCCTGCGACTATGCCCCCTAGTTCTACACTCTCTAGCCAGGAGAAACAATCTCTCAGCATCTACCCTGTCAAGTCCCCTAAGAGGCCGAGGTCAAGAGTAGGAATGGGAAGGGGAATTAAAATGGCAAGCGACCGGCAAGACAGGGTCATGCTTGCGGACAGAGCGGAGGTGTTCAGCAAAGCGATCACCCAGTCTGCGTCTGGTCGCCCCAAAGTAGAGGAGACCACATTGTGTGCAGCGGATACAGTATATAAATTGTAAGTACAAGTAAACCGCTGTTTCACCTGGAAGGATTGTTTGGGGCCCTGGATGGTGGGAATGGAGGAGGTGAAGGGGCAGGTGTTGCATCTTCTGCGCTCAAACGGGAAGGTGCCGTGGGGAGGAGAGCGGGTGTTGGGGGGATGGAAGAGTGGACCAGGGTGTCGCAGAGGGAGCGGTCCCTTCAGAATGCTGAAAAGGGAGGGGAAGATGTGTTTGGTGGTGGGATCGCGCTGGAGGTGGCGGAAATGGCGAAGGATGATACGTTGAATGTGGAGGCTGGTGGGGTGCAAGGTAAGGGCAAGGGGGACCCTATCATGGCTCTGGAGGGAAGGGAAGGGAAGGGTGATGGCAGAAGTGCAGGAAATAGGATGGACACGGTCGAGGGCCCTGTCAACTACAGTGGAGGAGAATCCTCGGTTGAGGAAAAAGGAAGACGTATCGGAAGCACTGGTGCAGAAGGTGCTACACCTGCCCCTTCACCTCCTCCCTTCCCACCGTCCAGGGCCCCAAACACTCCTTCCAATTGAAACAGCGGTTTACAGCCATTTTAATTCCCCTTCTCACTCCTCCTCTGACCTTGGCCTCTTTTACTGTTCCAATAAAGCTCAACATAAGCTCGAGGAAAGCATCTTATCTTTCGTTTAGGCACTTTACAACCTTCCGGACTCAACATTGATTTCAATAACTTAAGATCTTAACCACTGCTCCCATTTTTTCAGTCAGCTAGTGCTGGTAATGGTTCTGCTGCTGCCATTTACAGTTGCTACTGATCAATCTTTTGTTTCTTAACCTGTCCCATTACTACCTTTCTTGCCTTGCACCATGATCCCTTTTGTCATTTAATCTCTCATGCCCTCCACCCAATAAGAGACCTTCCCTTTTGTTCTTTCCTCCCCTCCCCCTTTCCCTGGCTCTGTACTTGCTCAAAAACATTAACTCTTTTAACATCTTCCAGTTCTGACGAACGGTCTTCGACCTGAAACGTTAACTGTTTCTTTCTCCACAGATGTTGCCTGACTTGCTGAGCTTTTCCAGCATTTTCTGTTTTTATTTCAACTATCCCTGCTGCAGTACAACAAAAATTGTACACAAAGCTCCAGATATGGTCATGAAAGTGCCATGTACAGCCTAGATAAGTCAATCATGTAAAGTAATCATATATTAACTGCATTGAATTATAGTACTTGTGTTTTTACCATGCCATGTTGTCTGGAAAATTATATCCTCGTAATCCACATGTTCAGATGTCAAATGTTAGTTGTGTTGTTGTATGTGAGCTTTGCTTACTGTTTATTTTTGTTACTTGTCTCATTAATTTATCTAAAATAGGTATCATTTCCACTTTTCAAGGACAGAAAATGGTGGGAAGGGAGGCCAAAGTAACTTCTATCTATTATTATGCTAATTTGACATCAAGGGATGAATTGCAGATATTTATTGGTCTTTTATTAGTTTTAGCTTCATATGTGCAGTTATGGCTGTGCCATGTCAAACATATGCTAGTTTAAAACTAATTCATGTCTGCAATTCACCTCTGACCATGTGTTATATTATGTAAATCAGCAAAACAGAAATGTACTGAGTCATGTTTGGCCTGTTCCAGTCGATCCTTTTCACATTTGGAATCTAAGTTCGCAAGTTTTAAGCCCTGAAACGTACAATTATGACCCCATTACGACAATAAAAATTATTATAACCATTAAACATATAGGAACAAAAAGGAACAAATGAATAACATAATAGTTCTCTTTAATATAAAAGGACCCGCATAATGGGTCTTTTCTTTCATAGTCCAATTTTCTCCCCTCCACTCATGTATGTGCAGTTTTAGCTGGTTGCAGTTCCCCAGGCAATGTCAACCCTCTGATACCTTGTTTAACTGCCCAATCTTCATCTCTTCATGAGCCTAGCCAGCAGATATTGGCAGATTATTTCTCTATGGGGGGCATCACTTAAGCCCAATGCTGGCCTCATCTGATTTACGTACACACACACCAAAAAGAGTTAATGGATAGCGAAAGAAGCAGCAACCTTGACTGATTTTTCTCTTCTCCCTATCACAGGTGCAAGGAGGTTAATTATTGTCCTGAGATCAATTAACTCAGCACAGACCAGGAATTGAACCTGGGATTTTAAATTTTATATGGATTCGTGCTACACAGTGTCGTGACTTTACTTACTAAGGCACAGAGAGGTAACATTATAATTTTACATTTAACTCAGTAAAATCTCAATCCTGTCATATAAAAGAGACAAAACTTGGGAGCAGAGGTAAAAAATACTCCATCTCTCTCAAAAATAAATAACGCTACATATACCAGTTGGTAGATATGGTTGATTTTACAAACTATTTTAAGCTTTCTTCCAGAGCTACTTTGCTGACAAGCACCCCAACTAGCTCAACTGATTTCAACAAGTCAGTACCTTAAATTGGCTTTCCCTGGGCCCCGTTGCATGTTGGAAGGCTTTCAATGGCTCTAGGCCACTTCAAAGTACCCACTTAAGGCAATGAAGCTATTTTAAGATGCATGCAAAATGCCTTCACAACTTACCTCACTAGAGCAGCTCTGGACGGAAGTTGGGCTGAAATAAAAAAATTATAATCACCACCGACAAATATGTATGGTTTCATAAATTTTTTTCAGAATGAGATGGGAAACGTTTTCCACAAAAAATAATATTCCCCAATGGTATCAATCTTCTTTAATTGAATGCTAAACCTTTATATGCTAAACTTTCACAAATTGCTGGTTAGGCCTCAGCTGGTGTATTGCGTACAATTCTGGGCACCATACTTTAGGAAGGATATCAAGCCCGGGGGAGGGTACAGAAGAGGTTTACCAGGATGATATCAGGGATGAGGGACTTCAGTTATGTGGAGAGATTGGAGAAGCTGGGATTGTTTTCCTTAGAACAGATAAGGTTAAGGGGAAACCTAATTGAGGTATTCAAGATTATGAGGTGTTTTGATAGAACAAGTCGGGAGAAACGGTTTCCTCTGGCAAGTGGGTTGGTTACCACAGGTCATAGATTTAAAATAATTGGCAAAAGAACGAGAGGGGAAATGAGGAGAATTTTTTTCAGACAGAGGGTTATTAAGATCTGGAACACACTACCTGAAAGGGTGGTGGAAGCAGATTCCATAGGAACTTTCAAAAGGCAACTGGACATGTACTTGAAGAGGACTAATTTGCAGGAGGGTTATGGGGAAAAAACTGGGGTGTGATATTAAATTGGACAACTCTTTCACAGAGCCAGCATCGGCACAAGGGGCCAAATGGCCTCCTTCTGTGCTGTAAGATTCTATGATACTTATGGGTGTCAAAACAATAAAATACCTTAATTAAAAAAAACTTGTATTTATATAGTTGCTTTCAGGACTGCAGGACGTCCCAATGAAGTGTAGTCACTATTGTAATGTAGGGAAATGTGGCAACATTTTTGCGCACAGCAAGGTCCACAAACAGCAAAGAATAATGACCAGATAATCAGTTTTAGTGGTGTTGCTTGAGGGATTAATATTGGCCAGGACACTGGGGAAAACTCTGCTGCTCTTCTTTGAAGAGCGTTATGGGATCTTTTATCGCCATCTGGGGACAGACAGGACCTCAGTTCAACATCTCATCTGAAAGATAGTGGCCCCAACAATGCAGCATTTCCTCAGTACGACACTGAAATGTCAGCCTAGATTATGTGCTCAAGATTCTGAACTGGGACTTGAACCCACAACCTTCCAAATCAGAGGTAAAAGTGTGACCATTAAGACAAGGTTGACACTAATACCAAATCATGTAGTCATTGAAACATAAATTTTTGTCAGGCTGTTAGTAAAAATATTGGCTCAGAATTTACTGTCAAAATAACGGTGAGGCTAACAGCACTCACTGTTATTTTGCGCAAATTGCACAGCAGCTTCAGGCGAGGCCAGATGCGCAGTTAAACGTGAAAATCCGGCAGTTGCTGTCCAAGATGCACCGTTCTGCCGTTAGCTTCCTGAAAACGGCACCTTGCTGTCTAACTCACCATTCAAATGCAATGCACGGTGCTAAGTCTCCGTAGTTGCATGGTATCAACGAACTAAACTTGCCACAGAAAGTTAGGGCTTGAAACCATTTCAGTCTAAGTACCCTTTTTAACGGTGTGCTAAGGTTAATTACTGCCAAACAATCTCACTGGCACTGAAAATTAACTGTTACAAGTGTGGAGTCCCATTCCTTTAGCTTTTAATTGTTGGAGATTCAAAAAAAAATGTAATTAATTTTTTTTTCTCTCTTTTTTTCTCTCATTCAATCCAATCTTTCTCATCCTCTCTTTATTTTGCTTTCTGTACCTGTTTTGAATTCACTATTCGAACTCACACTTCCTGGTTCAGACACTGCGCTGGTCATTAACAATTCTTCAATCTGATTGGTTAAGGAGATACTCAGTTGCTTGTCCTGTTCACAGGTCCCAGATGCCCTGTAGAGGGCGCCGTGCCGTTTCGATCTCTCACTGACAGCAATTTGCCGTGCAAAAGCTCACGGAAATTAAACGGGCAAGGGCAAGTATAATGAACGGCGGGTGCCGTTGGTTCGCCGGCTCCAGTAAATTCTGGCCCGTTGAGAACACAAATTGTTACCAGTCAGAAAGTTGCAACAAACAAATATTTGGAAGCAGGCTTTGTTTTAATATTTGCTACAGAATACATTACAACAGAGAGTTCTCATCAACTGTGCATAGTTCTGGTCTAGATATGTAGTCAACATCAAACAATACTTGATTGCAACATCAATTCCTGTGTACCACACTTCTATTTTCAAATATTATTGCTCTTCTCTAACCTCAATTTCTAAGAATATTGTGATGCACCACAAAACTAATATAACTAAAAACGTATGCAACAGACTGCATATTAAAGTTCTATACTACACACAGCACAACTTACAGTTCTACTAAAACTTGCTGCAACAGAACTGTGCAGCTAAATCAAAACTTAAAATTACCGTTAAAATGTTATTTAATCTTCAAACACTGTTTCTTGTGCATTAAAAAAAAACTTTCCAGTTAACAGAAACTATTTGGTTTCAGCAGCATTTTTCTCGAAGTTCAGAGATGTATTTATTCAGGAGCTCCAGTTGGTTTCTTGAGAATGGCACTGTACTTGAGGGCTGCACTGTCCGATTTTAAGACAACCTCCACCACTGCAAAAATGGCTATTACCTAATGACAAAGTTCATTATCAAGTCAATAAGGCATTAGATTAGGGTTGCTATGTAAACATTACAAATACATTTCCTTTGAATTGGAGTACACCTGTATTATTTTTCACAAGTGATAATTATCTTCTGCAATAAAAGTAAATGTGTGAACCTTGAACATCAGCATATTTAGCCAAAGAATGCATATTGTCTAGTAGTCAACTGGACTTTAAAAAGTTCATTAACAGCACAATCAGATTTTAACTTTGTGAACTCAGTGTACTTCGGTCTATATTAACTACCTCATACTATAGAGATTAGCATTTTTAATTCAATTTAGATAACCCTACTTTATTAATTATTTTCACCATCATCAACAAAATTGAGAGAATGTAATCATGTCTTACAATACTATTTTAAAAAGTAATAAAATGCAAAATAAATTCTATACTTCAACATATGTTTGTTGCTCAGTCACACAGTCATAAACAAGTACCTGACAAACTGGTTTCTGGTCCATTGTCTCTGGTTCCCACATCAATTTTAGTTCAGGGTTCTTTCCTACTCTGTGAAAAGTAAATCCTTGGAGAGGAAGGCCCTACAGCAAAGGCAAAGAAGGGGGTGGATATTTTACATTAATTGAATGGAAGAAAATCTTTGGCAGTTTGAATAAAAAGAAAAAATGTGTACATGATGAAATGATTTACGTTTATGCACAAAGTTTCCACACTTCTCAAAGTTGAAAGTCAGGCTTGCAACTTCACTTGGAGAAAAATATTTCCCATCCACATTTAACCTTTCCACAGGTTGGTCTTAAGTTGCATAAATCATTTATAAAATCTTTTAGATGGACAATGGCCTCGTGAGGTTCCACTGTGGAAAATTTTATTCATAATGCTTTTAAATTACCACAGCAATATGCATCAAGCATTTATAAACAGCAGCTGACTTAAATTGTTTCAAAATCTTTGATGCTGACTTAGCATATCTATACAGTTTTAAAAAAATCACAATTTTACTCGCCAAGTAAAAATTTACAGTATGAGTTCAGAGCAACACACAAGTTTACACAAAATGTTAGAAGTAGCTTGCAATGTGAAAAAATAACATTGCCCGATTAGGAGACACATCAAACCTTCCAGACGTAGGCATGAACTGAAACCTTAAATGTATTTATACAACTGCAATTATAGTTGCCAATATATCTTATTATGTGAAGTACTCATTCTCACAAGTATGAACCAGCTTCTTGAAAATTTTCTCTTGCTGCAGCTGAAAAGATCATATTATTCCCCCTGAATTGGCATCTCACAAGGAGTTATCCAGATCACATTAGAGGCGAACTGCACCTGATGCTAGAATACTGGTATGTACCTGCAGATAGCATAGTCTATCTAGTTTTATGCAGTGTACTACAAAGGATATTTAAGGTAATCTAGAAAAACATTCTGATGGGTTAAAGATTATTTTGGTTACATTTATCCAATATGTTAACTTAGTGCTGAATTTGACAAAAGTAAAATAGTAAAAGGGGTTGCAGTCAAAAGAAATAATCTTCTGAACTAATATTTGTGTTTGTGCTATCATAGTAGGTACAGCACAGGAGACGGCCATTCGTGCCTGTGCTGGCTCTTTGAAAGAGTTATCCAATTCGTCACTTTCCCCATAGCCCTGTAAATCTTTCCCTTCAAGTATTTATCCAATTCCCTTTTGAAAGTTACAACTGAATCTGCTTCCGCCACCCTTTCAGGCAGTGCATTCAGATCATTACATCTCGCCGCTTAAAAAAATGTTTCCTCATGTTGCCTCTGGCTCTTTTGTCGATCACTTTAAAATCATAATTTGATTTCATAACTAAGTGGCATGTAATGCAATAATTATTTTAGTTTCTTAAAATTCTTACCAGCACTTAACAGACCAAAGCAACCTTCAGAGATAACTTCACAGTTGTCTGTGAGTGATAGAGGTGTTCAATTTATAGGGAGAGAGCAAAGCCACAAAGTACAACCCAAACAATTACATATAGCTGCAGTATTAACTTCCCACCAAAGTCCTCACAAATTGCCTTCATCTTCATTGTTTGAAATATCAAAACTTAGTTCATTAAACAATATTTAAGTTAATAAAATAGTTTTTGATAGAAAATTCAACCACAGGTCTTCTGCTGGCACTTTGGATCCATGGAGCAGGTAGTTCTGATGATAGATCTGGAAACTCATGAAAAATGAGTCTTTGCTACCAAGGTGGTTCCTACAATGGATGCCATTGACAGCAGCTCAATGATGTGAAAGTGCCTTTCTTGGCTCTAGGGCAACAGTTGGAGCGAGCAGAATGCTTTAGAACCAAATATGCATCACAAAGTACATCACGGTTAGTATGGCTCCAACTCGTTGGGTTGGCAGATATTGCACCAGTAGGAAGCTTTAACTTGTGAAATTATACTAACTTCAGAAAAGTTTTTCCAAAATTCACGGGCACCTGTATACCCAATGTATGGCATTGTGACTTTCTGTACATTCATGCTGCAGGTTTTTGGTGGTGTTTCAACTTTAAAAAAAAAAGTCAGAGACCCCAGTATAACCTGAATGTCACAACTGAGATGTACTTTTTTTTTCACATCGTTCACCTGACGAAGGAGGAAGCCTCCGAAAGCTTGTGAATTTAAAATAAAATTGCTGGACTATAACTTGGTGTTGTAAAATTGTTTACAATTGTCAACCCCAGTCCATCACCGGCATCTCCACATCACGAGATGTACTGAAACATTGTTCTCCTTTCTTAAGGAGCTGGGACTCACACAAGGCAAATATGACTGTGGCATAGATTTATAAATATTGAAACCGTAACTTATTGAAACTTTAATGGATCCAAATTGTGATTTTTTTCTCTCCCAGGGAGACCAATATTTTAAACAAACTCAATTTTTACAGCACAAATTTTGTAGGTTTAAGATCAGGAAGGATGAGAAAAAATTCTCATGAGCAAATTTGATCCATGTTGATTTCTGCGATAAAAGTTTTATTAAATATAGGCTGTTTTTCTAACTAATTTTTCACATCTCAATGATCTAAGGTGATCTCTTGGCACCATTAATCAGCCATCAATAAATGACATGAGTCTCAGAACAGACTATTTTTAACAAAAAAGTAGTGTTGTCAATTCATTTCAGCAACAGACTGTTAATTCTGATTTTTCTAATGAGCTGTTAGATATGAAATATTTGATTTGGGTTTCAAAAATGCACTAGGCTGTGTTTGCAGATGACTCCATTTGAGAGCAATCTGCCTCCTACATACCAGCTTTGGGATTAATCAGTTATAATGGAAAGGTGACATCTTGACAATTACAGTTAAAAGAAGTTTTTTTCTGTTGGATTGGAAAATTCTGCTGGTTTTTAAGAATCGCCTACACTGACAAAATTGCTTTTAAAAATAATGTACTTAACAGTACTGTATCTGGAAACCGTTAAAAGACAAACACCAGAATATAATCTGAGTGAATGACTAATTTGGAAAATATGTAACCTTTTGAACATTTCTAATAAACAATACTTACATTACAGTAGATTCGCTTCTGGATACCATACCGTAGAACCAATACATCAAAGGATTGGTCTAAAACCCCCATCACCATGGCTTCAGATTCCAGAGGGCCACATTCCTAATAAAATATATTAAATGTTAAAACTATTGAATAAACTGCAAACATTTCACCATGAACTATACTACTTCCCACAAAACATCCATGGTGTTCCATAGTCAGGTGATTTATAATTGAAACATTTGAGGCTTTTATGTTAGATTTTAAAAATATTTATGATTTTAACCAGCATTGCTTTAGCATGTCACTGCTTATGGTTATGACATATAATGTAATAAGTTTACCCCCTCCCAGTTCTACATAGTGTTGATACTGATCATGAGAAATATAAGTAACAGCACAAGAAAAAACCCAGTGTTTCATTGGATGTATCTCTCCACCATCACAACTGTGCTGTTAGATTACTTGTCCAGCATCTAATTATGAAGTAGCCATAACCCTAACCAACTAAACATTGGCGAGACTAAAGCAATTCTGTTAGCTTGCCAAAAACTCCATACTCTTATCATACATGCCAACTCATAAAACTCAGCAATGCTGATCAACACCTTCATAAGAACATAAGAAATAACAGGAGTAGGCCACATGGCCCTTCGAGTCTGCTCTGCCATTCAATAAGATCATGGCTGATCTTTGACCTCAACTCCATGTTCCTGTCCGATCCCCATATCCCTTGATTCCCCCAGAGTCCAGAAATCTGTCTATCTCAGCCTTCAATATATTCAATGACTCAGCATCCACAGCCCTCTGGGGTAGAGAATTCCAAAGATTCACAACCCTCTGAGTGAAGAAATTCCTCATCATCTCAGTCTTAAATGGCCGACCCCATATCCTACGACTATGCCCCCTAGTTCTAGACTCTCCAGCCATGGGAAACAACCTCTCAGCATCTACCCTGTCAAGCCCCCATGTAATCTTATATATTTTAATTAGATCATCTCTCATTCTTCTAAACTCCAGAGTATAGGCCCATTCTACTCAACCTTGCCTCAGAGGACAACCCTCTCATCCCAGGAATTAATCTAGTGAACCTTCGCTGCACTGCCTCTAAGGCGAGTATATCCTTCCTTAGATAAGGAGACCAAAACTGTACACAGTACTCCAGGTGAGGTCTCACCAAAGACTTCCTTACTTTTGTACCCCTTGCAATAAAGACCAACATTCCATTTGCTTTCCTAATTGCTTGCTGTACCTGCATGCTAACTTTGTGTTTCTTGTATGGGATCCCCAAGTCTCTCTGAACACGAACATTTAATAGTTTCTCACCATTTAAAAATAGCTGATAACCCTGTAAGAGCAGACAGTTCAGAAAAACAGCCTTGAATAAAGGCCTATGACAAAGACCACTGATTCAAGATGACTGAATAAGCTAAATTCCTCTTCATTACAATAGATTTCAGAATTTGTATTAGTTTGTTTTTCTGTGAAAACTGAAAATCAATAGCATCCTACATGATATAATATTTACCACTGGAATCCTCGTAAAGCTCTGTGGACTGACAAGTGAACTTTTGGTACTTTACTGTGCTAAGTGGCCATCCAGGTTCAAAATGCTGCCCCTCACAAATCCCAACTGTAACATTTCTGCCCAAAATGCATAGTTAGTAAGTATAGACTGTTGGTGGCTGACTCGCAATATCAGTACTTCTAAACACCAATGCTGTTTAAAGGTATACTGCTCCTTCTAAGATTGGACTCCATGGCTAGGATTTGCCACTTAGGGGAGGAATTCTGTAAGGGTGGGACTTCCACCTTTCCCTCAGAATTCACCCTGACCCCAACCCATTCTAGAGTTGCATTGTGGGCTTCCAGTGAGATTTCTGTTGCCAAAAACGAGCCTGCAATTGTGAAGAGCAGAACCTTGACGATACTGCAGAAGACAGCAAGGGACCTTTAAGGGGCAGAAGCACTCCAAATATCAGAATGCATCTCCCACTGAAGATCTTAACCAACACAGGAGTCTTCAGCAGATCAGTTTTGGAGCCCAGACTGGAGGGACAGCAGACCTTCATATGGCTCTCTTTCTCCCTATCTACAGGGTTACCACTGCTTCTGGGGCCAACTGCCACCTTTCCCAAGTTGGCCAGGAAATGGTGGTGACACAGGTGGGTGGGAATGAAATCTGTTGGGGACCTGGGTCCTGCCCCCAATTAAATGCAGTGGCCAGCAAAGGAGAGTCCAATGGTGGGAACAGGGGAAGGGCTATACATATTGGGTGGTGAGGCGGTGGTAGGCTCTGCCACAATCTCGCTCAATTTTGGGCAAGATTGTCAAGGAGAATCCCAGCCCAGGATGGAAATATCCTCAATGTTTTATACAACTGATGTTAAGACACCATTATGCTGTTGTATTACCACATACCTTTTGTATTTACCAAAAGCCTTGTAACCTATTTATCCTCAAACAGGCTCCTTCTTGCCCCCCACCCCACAACAGGGTCTCTCTCTCTCCCCTCCCAGCACCTGCACTGGATAGGATAACTTTAGAACTAGTTTTACTATCCAATCACAACAAATAAAGCATTGAGCCTTTTATATTTAACCTGAAATTATTTAGCATTTACCATGTAATTTCATGTTTGATGCAGTTAAATTGTTTTTCTATTCTGAAGTGCTTGTTTTAGACCTTCACAGGCAGTCGATTTTTTACACATTAATGGGCAAGTAGTGAAGTGTCATGAACAGGTGCAGAAAATAATCAAGGCGGCTAATGGAATGCTGGCCTTTATATCTAGAGGACTAGAGTACAAGGGGGCAGAAGTTATGCTGCAGCTATACAAAACCCTGGTTAGACCGCACCTGGAGTACTGTGAGCAGTTCTGGGCACCGCACCTTTGGAAGGACATATTGGCCTTGGAGGGAGTGCAGCGTAGGTTTACTAGAATGATACCCGGACTTCAAGGGTTAAGTTACGAGGAGAGATTACACAAATTGGGGTTGTATTCTCCAGAGTTTAGAAGGTTAAGGGGTGATCTGATCGAAGTTTATAAGATATTAAGGGGAATAGATAGGGTGGATAGAGAGAAACTATTTCCGCTGGTTGGGGATTTTAGGAGTAGGGGGCACAGTCTAAAAATTAGAGCCAGACCTTTCAGGAACAAGATTAGAAAACATTTCTACACACAAAGGGTGGTAGAGGTTTGGAACTCTCTTCTGCAAACGGCAATTGATACTAGCTCAATTGCTAAATTTAAATGTGAGATAGATAGCTTTTTGGCAACCAAAGGTATTAGGGGATATGGGCCAAAGGCAGGTATATGGAGCTGGATCACAGATCAGCCATGATCTTATCGAATGGCGGAGCAGGCACGAGGGGCTGAATGGCCTACTCCTGTTCCTATGTTCCTAGTGGTAGCACTGCATTTTGATGAAAATAAAATGGTTTTGGGAGGGTGAGGAGCAGGGCCTGGAACAGCGCAGATTGGAGAAGAGTGGAATCTCAGCCCACCCATGTTCTTTTTAAAAATTTGTTCATGGGATGTGGGCGTTGCTGGCGAGGCCAGCATTTATTGCCTATCTCTAATTGCCCTTGAGAAGGTGGTGGTGAGCCGCCTTCTTGAACCGCTGCAGTCCGTGTGGTGAAGGTTCTCCCACAGTGCTATTAGGAAGGGAGTTCCAGGATTTTGATCCTACTCTTACCTGCCTGCTGAGCATCCTCCCAGTTCGGCCTCCTACTCAATCCCTCCCTCCTGGCAGCGACTTCAGGCTTCAGTCTCTTGCTCTCAAAACTAGGAAGGCCCGCCTTGAATGCTCTGGCTCAGCTCCCAAGACCAGATATCCCTGTGCCCCACTCATACTGCTTTGCTGCTCCAAGTCTCAGAGGATTTGGGGAAGGAGGAAAGGTTGGGGGAGGGGGGCATACCTATACCAAGAGCAGAGCCAGAGCTTGGCTTTGCTGGCAAGGTCAATAGATTGGGGGCTAGGAGGTAGGTCCCTGGGTGATCACAACTGGATTGGAGAACACAGACGGATAAAGTTCTTTTCCCTTTGCTACCAGCACCGAACAGCTGAAGTCAAGTCTGGCATTCAAAATTTTTGTTATATAATGGGGAGACCAGGTAAAGTGAAACTGGCAGCCTAAATTCTAATGAAGTCATCTACAGCCAATCAAAGTGGAAGTGGGGCCGGGAAGAGAAAAACAATGAATAAAAACTGCCACAATTCACTGGAAACAAAAAGAAGTCTGGGAGTTTCTGTCCCCCATGGTATCCACAGATGAATTAGATCACTTGTGATGAGTGGAGGGGAGGGGAGCGTGGGCATGAGCCACATAACTCCTACCACAGCAATCAATTCAGTACAAGAGTTGTGGAGGCATGAATTCCCATGAATCCCCTGGACCAGTCAGATCATTTGAAGCTGACATGGACTGACAGGCTAATCAGATGGCCGGAAGAAAGACCTAAGCTCAGTATTCTTAACAAGATAAACAAAGTAGCCTGTTCTGACTTGAGTCAAATGCTTGTAAGCTGCATCCAAAACTTGACTCATCTTGTTGATAAGTTTCACGTTGAATAGATACTTTTCAATGAATGAGCAAAATCAGTCCAAAATCCTTTCCACCTCTGAAAAAAAAAACTTGCATTTATATGGTGTTGTTTATGTCATCAGGATGTTCCAAAGTTAATGAAATACTTTCAAGTTTAGTCATTGTTATGTTGGCAAATGTGGCAGTCAATTTGTGCACAGTAAGGTCCACAAACAGCAATAAGATAAATGACTGTTTTGGTGATTTTTGTTTGAGGGATAAATGTTGGCCAGGACAATGGGAGAACTCTCCTGCTCTTTACTTAGTGCCATGGAATCTTTTAAATTCACACGTACAGGCAGATAAGGCCTCAGCTTAAAGACTCATCCGAAAGAAGGATTTGCTAATAAGTATCCCTCCGTTGAATACATACCTTTCCTATTATTCATTCCAGTGCATATAACTGTATGTATCCAGGGTATGGTGATGTGGTGATTATAGTGCTGCATTAGCAACCTAGAGCTTGTGAGTTCAAATCCAACAATAGTAAATTGTGCAACTGAATTCAATAAATACAGCAATTTGTGGGCTGGCACCAGAAAAAATGACCATGAAAAGCTGCTGGATTGTTGTAAAAACTTACCTGATTTAGCCTACAAATTACTCCAGTTCCACCTTATGTGGTTGACTCTAAAGTGGCCTAGTGCATTTTGTAAAACAATTACTACTCTCAGGGTAACTAGCAATGGGCCATAAATGCAGCATTGCCAGCATCATTCACATCCTGAGAACAAATTGCACATTAAAATCTATCTGCCAATCCTGGTCTCTTTGCATGCTAACAATCTCTCTCAAGCCACTTATTTATGCCAGATTCTGGCACAGTGGCATCCTAAGCAGACTCCTGGGGTTTCCACTACAAAATCTGGCTCCCTTATCCTGTTGGCAGAATCACAGACCCACAAAAAACTCATGTAGAATTCTAATGCTGGGACAACTGAGCTGGATTTAGTAGTGCAAGCTGCGTGAGCCAGCTCATGGACTCTGCTCTCCTGGAATCTCACCTAAACAAGTGCCAGTATAAAAGTAATTTTATACTCATAAGCCAGGAACACAGCTTGTTCATTTTATATTACATATATAAGTAAGTACATTATTTGTGAATAGAATGAACAAAAACTAACCCATAGTAGGTCCCTATTGAATTCCACTAGTCACTGTCTCTTACCAGAGTTTTTTCTCTTCATCATCATGCCAGCCTACTTCTGCAAAGTGAGTTTTAAATGCAAGTAGTTGGCTTGCTATTAATTCCATGAGCTTTAATCTTTATAAATCTCAAATGAACATGCTTTTCAAATCCCTTCTGAAAATCCATGTAGATTATGTTTACTGGATTGCCCTTGTTTAGTTTCACCCTGAAAAAATTCCAGTAGATTTGAGAGGCATGACTTCTGCTTCTGAATCTATGATGGCTATTCTTTAGGTAGACATCATCAGCATCCTGTAAAATGCACTCAAACATTTTGCCTACTAAAGATGATAAGTTAACTGTCTACAACTCACAATTTTGTGCCTCACTTTAGTTGTGAATGTTATTCACTAAGGGGGGGCAGGGGTTGGGGGTTAAAAATCTTAATGTGATTGCAGACTTTTTAACAACTTGCTGCCATCTTATAAATATCAGTGCTATTCGCTTTACAACGTCACTTGCATAATAAATTGGCAACAATTCTAATTATAAAAGTTAATCAAATTGTTCCCCATTTCCTGCTCTGTATTGGCCCCACCTTACTGAACTCAATCTTGGTAATTGTATTAATTCAACAAGACTGTTTAAATTTGCTTGATTTCCATTAACTTTCCCAAGTGCATTTTCATTCTGCTTATACATGTATTCACTTTGTAAGAAAAGCAATTCAGTAGAGCATCGAGCCTATATTCTGAAAGATGACACGAAATAAAACCGGAGATGGGCTCCTCTGATGGTTCATTGGGTAAATGTATTGTCTGAGTGGTACTGAGCAATATAGACTAGGGAAGGTCCTAGGCTGAATCCATAGTGTGTGGATGAGTTAAGTGATCTCAGATTTGGCAGTAGTAGGAGCCTTTATGCCACTGAGCTAGAGAAAGGAAAAAAAATGGCAATATTTCTGCTCCTGATTGCTATTCCTGGAAAATGCACATGAATATCAGATGGAAGACAGGATGAGGCTTAGTTGTGATAACTCCCATGACCAAACAGCCTGCTGATAATCAGTGTCCAACTTCACACAAAAAGATTACTTGTGTGAGTTAATGAAGGCTGCTGGTGCCTGCGGAACATTGATCAGTGCCATTTAGGAGTGGAGAAAAAAACCTGGAAAATAAAATTCTAAACTCAAACTATATGTAGCAATAGTGTCTTTATAATGATTTTATATATATATATATCAAAAAATCTACTTATAGAAAAAAGGTTTCCCCAAAGCATGAAGTGAACAGGTGCTAAAAATAACACCCATTAACCACTCATAAGTAGTCTAACAGACTAAATGGTTGTTTCCCAATGGTGAAACTGGCAAGAAATCTTTTCTCTTCTGACTAAAGAATAAAATAAATTTCACTTTGGTAATAACACTTTCCAATTTAATCTCTCAGTTCAGGCCATGTCTTGCTGGAATAGTTCTATTGAAATCCAGCTACAATCACAGTCAAGAACCTTCAAAATATAAGAATCAAATGATTGTCTTTTATAATTCTAATAATTGGTCTCTTTATATTTGGTTCCAATGCCACAAAGCCTGGACAGTGGCTTAGGCTATAAATGCCAAACAGTAAATACTAAGTACTTAAGCGTAACTATTTTCACAAGTAGAAAATAACATGTTGCGACTGCTGTGCTAAACTATGATGCACATAATATTCTTACATGACTTCACCCCCTCCATCACCATCCACAGAATTGCTCTCTGAAGGATTCATACAAACTCTTCAATCTGAACAAAATAGGTTGACTGGGATCAAACAAATTTAAATCACTATCTTAAACTCAAGAAGAGTTACCAATCAAACATATATTCAAACTAATCCATAAGATGTTTGCACTTGAACTGAATGGCTTAGTCCTCCTTCCTCAGACATCTAGCTCAGTCACATTGACTAATCATGCAACTACTTTAACAAAAAAGAGGATATGCTCACCTGTTCCATTCTTATCTATGCAGTCATAGCCAGAGAATCACCTGCAATGACTTCTCTTCCCGCACCGTTACCTCTGGAGTCCCCCAAAGATCTATCCTTGGCCCCCTCCTATTTCTCATCTACATGCTGCCCCTCAGCGACATCATCCGAAAACACGATGTCAAATTCCACCCAGCTCGACCTCACCACCACCTCTCTCGACCCCCTTCACTGTCTCTCGTTTGTCATACTGCTTGTCCGAAATCCAGTACTGGATGAGCAAAAATTTCGTCCAACTAAATATTGGGAAGACTGAAGCCAATGTCTTTGGTCCCCACCGCAAACTCCGGTCCTTAGCCACTGACTCCATCCCTCTCCCTGGCCACTGTCTGAGGACGAACCAGACCATTTTGAACCTTGACGTCCTATCTGACCGAGAGATGAGCTTCCGACCACATATCTGCTCCGTCACCAAGACCGCCGACTTCCATCTCCGTAACATTACCCGTCTCCGCCCTGCCTCACCTCATCTGCAGCTGAAACCCTCATCCACGCTTGTTACCTTTAGACTTGACGATTCCAATGCTCGCTTGGCTGGCCTCCCGTCTTCCACCCTCCATAAACTTGAGCTCATCCAAAACTCTGCTGCTCGTATCCTAACTCGCACCAAGTCCCCCTCTCCCATCATCTGTGCTCATTGACTTACGTTGGCTGCCGTTATGGGAACGTCTCAATTTAAAAATTCTCATCCTTGCTTTCAAATCCCTCCATGGCCTCGCCCTTCTCTATCTCTGTAACCTCCTCCAGCCCTACAACCCCCCGAGATTTCTGCATTCCTCCAATTCTTGCCTCTTGAGCATCCCCGATTTTAATCGCTCCACATTGGCAGCCGTGCCTTCAGCTGCCAAGGCCTTAAGCTCTGGAATTCCCTCCCTAAAGCTCTCCGCCTCTCCTCCTTTAAGATACTCCTTAAAACCTACCTCTTTGACTAAGCTTTTGGTCTCCTGTCCGAATACCTCCTTATGTGGCTCGGTGTCAAATTTTGTTTGATAACGCTCCTGTGAAGCGCCTTGGGACGTTTTACTACATTAAAGGCGCTATATAAATGCAAGTTGTTGTTGTAAGTAAAACTAGTTTTTAATGCCTTACATGGTATGACAGATAAAAGCTAATACCATTATATGGATTGGACAAAAAATACCTCTTTTTTTTTCTCAGTCATATTCTTTACTGTCAACAACTTCAAATGGCATTAATTTTTACCTGGTAAATTACAGAACAATCATGATCATGTTTTATCTGTATATTATGTAAAAGTACATATGCTAGCTTGACACACACCAAACCTAGTGGGAAGAGGTCGAAAGAATGGTCAAATTATGAAATAAAATATGGCCCCATCCCTCACCAATTCGACACTATATTACATTTTTTAGCTGTTAGAATATGAAGATTTTAATGTAGAGATCTATGAATGTAGACTGTGAGAAACACCATTCATTTGTCCATGATTATCATGTGAAATAATCCAATCATACAGTCACTATGGCCATAATTTAATCTCCAAAGTCCAGGTACGTTGGGGGCAGGGGTGGGGGCAAACAAAATTGGGGATTTCCAGAGCAGGAAGGAATCCAGGCTGCAACCCGCCAAAAAACACGCATGAACCTGACCCATCAGGGTGCGCGTGCGCTTCAGGAACCTGGAAGTCCCACTGGCAATTAAAGCTGGCGGGACAATATTTAAACCCACAATTAACATAGTTAAAGTCGTTGGAATTGTGATTTATATTTTTATCGACGCAGGGAAATGATTTCAACGCTGCCTCAACGTGTTTCCTGTGCGACATAAGAACATAAGAAATAGGAGCAGGAGTAGGCCAATCGGCCCCTCGAGCCTGCTCCGCCATTCAATAAGATCATGGCTGATCTGATCCCAATCACAAATCTAATGAACACAAGAAGTAGGAGCAGGACCCGGCCACTCAGCCCCTGGGCCCTCTCCGCCACCCACAGGGCATTGACCGATCCGAGCTCAGCTTCATGTCCAATTTCCTGCCCGCTCCCCATAACCCCTAATTCCCTTTACTTCTAGGAAACTGTCTATTTCTGTTTTAAATTTATCTAATGATGTAGCTTCCACAGCTTCCTGGGGCAGCAAATTCCACAGACCTACCACCCTCTGAGTGAAGAAGCTTCTCCTTATCTCAGTTTTGAAGGAGCAGCCCCATATTCTAAGATTATGCCCCCTAGTTCTAGTTTCACCCATCTTTGGGAACATCCTTACTGCATCCACCCGATCAAGCCCCTTCACAATCTTATATGTTTCAATAAGATCGCCTCTCATTCTTCTGAACTCCAATGAGTAGAGTCCCAATCTACTCAACCTCTCCTCATATGTCCACCCCCTCATCCCTGGGATTAACCGAGTGAACCTTCTTTGTACTGCCTCGAGAGCAAGTATGTCTTTTCTTAAGTGTGGACACCAAAACTGTATGCAGTATTCCAGGTGCGGTCTCACCAATACCTTATATAACTGCAGCAATACCTCCCTGTTTTTATATTCTATCCCCCTTGCAATAAAAGCCAACATTCCGTTGGCTTTCTTGATCACCTGCTGCACCTGATTTTCTTGCACTAGGACCCCCAGATCCCTTTGTACTGCAGTACTTTCCAGTTTCTCGCCATTAAGATAATAACTTGCTCTCTGATTTTTCCTGCCAAAGTGCATAACCTCACATTTTCCAATATTATATTGCATCTGCCAAATCTCCGCCCACTCACCCAGCCTGTCTATATCCCCTTGCAGGTTTTTTATGTCCTCCTCACTCTCTACTTTCCCTCCCATCTTTGTATCATCTGCAAATTTTGATATGTTGCACTCGGTCCCCTCCTCCAAATCGTTAATATAGATTGTAAAGAGTTGGGGACCCAGCACCGACCCCTGTGGAACACCACTGGTTACTGGTTGCCAGTCCGAGAATGAACCATTTATCCCAACTCTCTGCCTCCTGTTCGATAACCAATCCTCCACCCATGCCAGAATATTACCCCCAATCCCGTGATTTTTTATCTTAAGCAATAATCTTTTATGTGGCACCTTGTCGAATGCCTTCTGGAAGTCTAAATACACTATGTCCACTGGTTCCCCTTTATCCACCCTATACGTTATATCCTCAAAGAACTCAAGCAAATTTGTCAGACATGACTTCCCCTTCATAAAGCCATGCTGACTTTGTCCTATTAAATTATGCTTATCTAAACGTTCCGTTACTGTCTCCTTAATAATAGACTCCAAAATTTTACCCACCACAGATGTTAGGCTAACTGGCCTACTACCCTTTTTAAATAACGGTGTTACATTAGCAGTTTTCCAATCTGCCGGGACCTCTCCTGAGTCCAGGGAATTTTGGAAAACTATCACCAAAGCATCCACAATCCCTACTGCCACTTCCCTCAAGACCCTAGGATGTAAGCCATCAGGTCCAGGGGATTTATCCGCTTTGAGTCCCATTATTTTACTGAGTACCATCTCCTGAGTGATTTTAATCGTATTTAGCTCCTCCCCCCGTAGAGCCCCCTGTTTGTCCAGTGTTGGGATATTCTTAGTGTCCTCTACCGTAAAGACTGAAACAAAATATTTGTTCAGCATTTTTGCCATCTCCATGTTTCCCACCATTAATTTCCCGGTCTCATCCTCTAACGGACCTACGTTTGCCTTAGCCACCCTTTTTCTTTTTATATAACTATAGAAACTCTTGCTATCTGTTTTTATATTTTTTGCTAATTTCTTTTCATAATCTAACTTCCCTTTCTTAATCAATCCTTTAGTTACTTTTTGCTGTCTTTTGAAGACTTCCCATTCTTCCATCCTCCCACTAAGTTTGGCTACCTTATATGTCCTTGTTTTTAGTCGGATACGATCCTTGATTTCTTTACTTAGCCACGGATGGCTGTCATTTCTTTTACACCCTTTTTTCCTCAGTGGAATATATTTATTTTGAAAGTTGTAAAATAACTCCTTAAATGAACACCACTGCTGATGTACCGTCTTACCCTTTAATCTATTTTCCCAGTCCACTTTAATCAATTCCGCTCTCATACCATCATAGTCTCCTTTATTCAAGCTCAGTACGCTTGTTTGAGAATCAACCTTCTCACCCTCTAATTGGATATGGAATTCAACCATGTTGTGGTCACTCATTCCAAGGGGATCCTTAACTAGGACATTATTAATTAATCCTGGCTCATTACACAGGACCAGGTCCAAGGTTGCCTGCCCCCTTGTAGGATCAGTTACATACTGCTCAAGAAATCCATCCCTGATGCACTCAATGAACTCTTCCTCAAGGCTGCTCTGCCCAATTTGATTTGTCCAGTTAATATGATAGTTAAAATCCCCCATAATTATAGCTGCTCCCTTATTACATGCCCCGACTATTTCCTGATTAATACTTCTTCCAGCAGAGTTGCAACTATTAGGAGGCCTATATACTACGCCCACTAGTGTTTTTTTCCCCTTATTATTCCTTATCTCTACCCAAACTGTTTCATTATCTTGATGCTCTGTCCCAATATCATTTATCTGTATTACAGTGATTCCTTCCTTTATTAACATAGCCACCCCACCTCCCCTTCCTTCCTGCCTGTCCTTCCTTATTGTTAAATAACCTGGCATATTTAATTCCCAGTTGTTGTCACCCTGCAGCCATGTTTCTGTAATGGCCACAAGATCATACCCATACGTAGTTATTTGTGCCGTTAACTCATCCATTTTGTTCCGAATGCTACGTGCATTCAGATAAAGAACTTTCAAATCTGTTTTGTGACACTTAGTTCCTGCTTTTTCCTTTTTTAACACTTTACCTTTTACTCCATACCTTCTGTCCCTTCCTGATACGCTTTCCTCTGTCTCCCTGCTCAGGTTCCCAACCCTCTGCCACTTTAGTTTAAACCCTCCCCAACAGCACGAGCAAACACTCCTCCTAGGACAGCGGTCCCGGCCCTGCCCAGGTGCAGACCGTCCGGTTTGTACTGGTCCCACCTCCCCCAGAACCGTTTCCAGTGTCCCAGGAATTTGAATCCCTCCCCTTTGCACCATTCCTCTAGCCACGTATTCATTTGAAATATCCTCCTATTTCTACTCTGACTAGCACGTGGCACTGGCAGCAATCCTGAGATTACTACCTTTGAGGTCCTATTTTTTAATTTACCTCCTAACTCCCTATATTCTGCTTTTAGGACCTCATCCCCTTTTTTACCTATATCGTTGGTGCCTATGTGCACCACGACAGCTGGCTGTTCGCCCTCCCCCTCCAAAATGTTCTGTAGCCGCTCCGAGACGTCCTTGATCCTTGCACCAGGGAGGCAACACACCATCCTGGAGTCTCGGTTGCGGCTGTGTGAAGCACACCATGGAAGCCAAGGTGGTTTCAGCTGGCAGCCATTTGGCCATTTAAATCCCTGTTTGACAGATGGGGATAAAAGGTGAGTTATTGCAACAGGGCACTCAGTTCTCTCAGGCAAACTTTTGGCTGGGAGTTCTTCCTGAACCACTTCCTCCCACTCAAGTGCGGGAGATGTTGCTCCTGCTGGTCACCTCCTCAACCACCTTGAGATGGTCCTCTTCATGGCAGAGGCAGGGCGCTTCCCCCTGTCCACTGGGCAAAATATTTCCCCCCTCCTCCTTACCCTGGCCAGCAGCACCTCAAGTGAGGCGTCACTGAATCTTGGAGCTGGCTTGCCCCTGTGCTGCTCCATTCCGCCTGGTTCCTCCTTTGTTCAGCAAAAGCCATTGATGCAATGGCCCTTTAAATACAGACACTCCAGCTGACAGCAGATCATGTGGGTGCGCAATCCGCCCGCTACGCAGCTTTCAGACGGCAAACCCGGAAGCCACATTAAGGGCCATCAATTAAGTCGCGATCGGTGGGGAAAGGTAGGGATTTATTTGTCAGTTTCTCGCGTGCCCATTGACCCCCTCGCTGCTATCCCACTGACATAGTAAAATCATGCCCTATGTATCAATTAGATATTGACAATAAATTCCATAAAAACATAAAACTAGTAAGGATGGATTTTGTGCTTAAGTTGCATTGTTTTAAAAATTATGCCCCCAGCTGTCCCACCAGATTTTATGCTGACTTTGCATTATTTTTTATTTTTATTTTCCCCCATCCCACTCCATTCGTGTTTGTCCACTTTGATACCTGTTCTTGATCCCAGGGCTCCACTCAGCCTCCACTCAGGCTATCATCCTCTGGTCGGATTATTTTGTTGACTTAAATTTTTGTTTACCTGCCGACTTATCCCACTCACACTCAGCCCAAAGTCAGGCTGGTCATCACCATCTACACATTTATATTTACAATTGCGTTACTTATTATTAGACCTGCAACTGCATATATTATTAAAATTGGATACATACACTTATCATTAATAATTTTTTTTGACTAGATCTCCAATGCTGTTGCTGAAAGTGAGTTGAAGGTTTATAAGAACAGGGTGGTTGTGCCAAGTAGTATTACCAGAGACACAGACTTATTGGCATTGGGGTAGCTATCAGATCAGGAAGAATTGGGAAGGGGGCTCAAGGTGTAGCAGTATTGGGATGGTGTCTCAGTCGAGCAGTATTTTGAGGTGGGGGGGTTTCCTGAGGGTCTTGGAGTACTGGAAGGGGGATTTGGGTTTCTTTAAACATTAGAGAGGGAATTTTTGCACATGCTGAGGCAGATCCTGGGATCTGGATTCAATGGCAGAAGGTCTCAGGGTCTGGAAGTATTGGAAGTGGTTCTGGGATCATGGAGCACTGGAAATATAGTCTAGTGATTTATGATCACCGAGAGATGGTTCTGGGATTTGAGGAGAGAAATCTTGGAAGGGAATTCCTCGGTCCAGGAAGAGTGGAGAGAGGGTTTCGAAGCACGGGGGCAGAGTTTGGCAGTAATGGAAGTTATTAGGATCTGGCAGTATAAGGTGGTGGGAAAGCAGGGACTCGCAAAGTTATGGGGGAGGGGCCGAGGAGAATGAGACCCTAACTGCCCAAGGCCCCTTTCAAACCATCAGACCCCAAATTCCTATGTAGCTGGCTTTCAGCCTCCTCCACAGCCCCTTCTGCACTGTCAACTCTGCCCCCAACTTTTTCCATCGTTTGAGAAATTCAGCAACCTGCATATGTTCCGAATGCACAGATATGATTGAAAGCTCTGTCCATTATTGTGAGGCAAAAATACCCAAAGCCCAGGCTTTTGAGACAAACTGAGGCTTTGAAGTAAAAATTTTAATGAAGGTGTTAAAAGACACAGAAGACAGTTCAATAGGTGAATTTAACAAAGTTATTGTGAAATATGTATTTGAAAAATATATTTTGTTAAAAACTTTATTTAGGCTCATTACAAATTTAAGTTGCTGAGGGAAAATATACATACATTTGTAAAATTACATATAATTCTAACTTTGATATACTACATACATTTTATTTATAAGTCTTGTTAAAATATTTCTCATGGCCATCTATTGTATTGCTAGCATTATAATGAGGGTTGGAAGCACTTGAAGTGCAAAGATTTATGTAACTATGATGTGATCTGTAAGTGGCATGCATTTAATTACAGCAAGTTACGTGCACTGATTTATTTATATAACAACAGTATGTGAGAGGCACAGATTTATTTCTCTAGATTTATTTCTGCAGCCACACTTATGCACTCAATTTTGAAAAAATGTAATCTGCGTGCAACACTGAGGGAAGTCCAATATTTTATTTTTAATTATCTGTATTATTTTTTAAGCTCTGTAGCATTGTTACTTTATTTAGATTTAAAATCTTTTTAGGCTACATTTTAATCTTCATAAAATCTACTTTGCACTGCTACGGTGGGTCTCAGCCACTTTTAAAAAAAATATTTTTATGAAGTCATTCACTGAGAAAAGGAACAGCAAAAACGTACATAATCAGAGAAAAACAGGAACAACAGATATGGAAAGAAATCGAAAAGGTGTGCAAAAGACAAACTAAGAGTATGAGAAACAGGAAAAATGTTGGAAACAGGTAAAAAGGCAACAATGGGAGACGATGTGCGACAGCCACACACAGACTAATTAGGAAACAGAAATAGTGGACGAGAAACAGAAAAATAAAAAAATTAGAGTGGGAGACAAGCAGTGGCAGTTATAAGAGGGATAATTTTTTTTTATAACTCCTGTACTTGTGCAACCCAAGTGGACTTCAACTTGTTTATTCTAATAAATCATGAATATCTGGTAGTGATTACAAAGCAGCATTCTTACCTCTGAGTTCTGATAATAGTTCTAAACATCACAAGTTGTGCACTTCCAGGTTATGACATTTTCTACGACAACAATGAGATGAGTAAATTGTAACCATCACTGTGTATGCACCTTTCTTCTTGCGTTCGCTATTTTTTTAGGGTATTGGTTTCAATTTTCCTCAGTCATATTATCTGGCATATTTTAATTCCATGTTAGCTGTGGAGTTCATAATTTGTTCCCCAGCAATTATCTCTTCTGACATGACACGGTGTAGCTCCAGCACTCCTCTGGTCCCTGACTGAAGTTGCCATTTATTTAATCCTAGAGCATACTCGGTAAAAGTTCAGTCGATTTGACTTTTGCAACTAGTCTGACCCTGTTCTCATCCAATGTCTAAATAATACAATATACATTCACACATATATACATTAAACATAAGCACACACAGACACACATGCGCGCACAAATAAAGACCCCCACACACATTCGGTAGCTATCGAGAGCAGAAACTCAGCCTGATTTTTCCTGTTCTTAGCCCAATCCTGGTCGGTATGGATCAGCTCTTTACCTACCATCAAGGAACTATTAGATTAATTTTTTTTCCCATAAGTCGTCAAGCAAATTCTGGTTCCATTTAATTTGTGATGGACTAAGGATATAATTGGGATGTAAATAGATCATTCACATATGAATTGCATTATAGAAGATAGGGAGGGCAAACCATTGTTGTTTGGAGAATTATATATATATGTATGTAACTATGATTATGTAGTTTTACCTACCCTGCTAAAATATATCTATCTTAATTAAAAGTCTTACATATAGCACACATCACAACAAATATGTACATCACACCTAGAATATCATATGTGTTATGTAAGTACCATGAAAAATTTATTACAGATCAGGCTTTCTCCCAACAATTACGTTTATGTTTACAGAAAGAAGGCACTTTTCATTAAAAAACTGGGTCTCCTATAAATCGAAACACATGTTCTTATACATACAGTGTCTGAGATAGCATATCTAAAATGCAAAATTATCCTTTTATTGTGAAATGAACCACTGGAGATCATGCAGGCTACCCAGCATTTTCTCCTTACTTCTTTTGAAAGGCAGAAAACACTGCACTATCAGGCCATCATGTTTATGTTAAAACTAATAGAACTATTTATAAATAAAATACAGTCTGAGTAAAATATGGCAAGTTATTAAGTGCAATACTTAAAACTACAAAGATAGAATCAGTCCAAAAAGGTTAAAATACACTTTTTAGAACATATTTCTAAAATAGCTTGAAAAGCGATAAACCCTTTTATAAATGCTAGGACTCTTTGATGAACAGTCTTTCATAGACTTTCATGATGTGAAGCTATATATGGACGATGGAATGATCACAGAGTTCAAATTTCAAGATGGAACTGAAGTTTGATAGCCAGATCTGTGATTTATTGCCATAAAACACCTTTCAAGTTGTAACCATACATTTGTAGTCCACAAGAAACTTGAGAGCAGAACAGAACTCAAATCTTGTGGTGAAAGTATTAACATTTGAGATATTACTGTCTTTCTGCAAACATCTTCTTTTCATGGTTCAGAGTAAATTGAATTCAGCTATCCTACGGTCTGTCAGTTTGCATATGTTAACATTCCACTTAAGTTGTTACAGCCACTTAAACCAATGTTGTTCTTAATTTAATTTAATTAGGACCTAAGAGATTGGCCTTGTATCCTAAATGCTTTATAAAACAAGTAATCTGACTATGTCTTGCACACAACTGGGCTCCGGTTTCCATTTTGAATTCTGGCTAGGAAAAACAGCTTCTATTTTAACCGTAGCTATCTTAAAAGGATGAAATGAATAAAGGTAGACATTCTGCTTACTTGTCACATCCATCACACTTTTCTCATCGGCTTTAAATAATCATAACCTGTCCATGTAATCATACTGACTTGCTCAAATGTACAACAGGCAAGAAAAGCTGCCACAATTAATCATGAACAAGAAACCGACAAAAAGTAGCTGATCAGTTCAGTAAAATGTTTTTCCCACAGCTACCAATCTGGAGTTAGCAACTACTATAAAACCAAAGCAATCAAATTGTTCAAGTATATTTTCTGCAGCCATCTTGCTTTCTGACCCATTGCATGATATACCCCTAGCAATTAAATTTGTGACATAATAATTACATCAAAAATCACATAGTTCTTATAATAAAACACACAACTTATCTATAGATTTACCCATTGTAGACCACTGAACCAACTTTCTCCTGCAGCGGCCTGCACTCCTCTCTGGCACTTTTCTCCCATTTCAGTTTCCTTAGTCCAACCTGGCACTCTTCTCCTTCCCACTATCCATTAGTTACCGTTGGCACTCTTGCTCCCCACTTCCTCTTGGTTATTGCTAGCATTGTTTCATCCCCCATTTACAGTGCTATTTCAATCTTCTCCCCTTTCCCTTCTAATGGAACTGATCGCAGCTTCCGATCCCTTCCCTCTCCTACTTTCCTCCCCTTCATTGCCATTCATTTCTCCCCTTCTGTCTTCCTTCAGCACCACTCCCTCTGGAGTCCTGCTGCTAATGGTATTGACTCTGATTGCTGCATTCACTATTAATTTCCATCTGCAGTATGCAGCGGCTGAAATCACTTTGATTAGCAGCAGGACTTGGGCAGGGGTGATACTGAGGGGCATGAGGACTGGTCTGCACTAATTGTTGTCAGCAAACACTGACATATGGACCAGGCCCAAAGAACATTGATGGTTGGCATGTATGCTGCTAGGCCCAAGTCTCCCTGAACAAGGTCTCTTGCAATGTTGACTCCAAAATTATTCAATGGCCATTCCTGCTGTACCAAGACACATCTCATCGGCAAAACAAATGCAAGCTACCAAATAATAAATAATTTTAAGTATCCTTACCTTCACAAAAACAGAGAAAAAAATGTCAGTGCTAAGTTCTTGCACTTTTTTTGAAGCACTTTTTTTCCCGTTGCAATGGTCTGCTTGTTTCTGAATGTCACTTTTATCCAGACCAACCCGTCGACCAGAACCTAAAAAACAAAATCCAGAATACCAGCTACATCGTAAAATCAACTATTTTTTAGGGTATAAAAAAGTCTATTAACCAGCAAATATATTTAGTAAAATGACCCAAAATGCCTCAATTATATTTGAAGCGTCATTATTGGTTCGGCTGCAGATTATAAAACTGGCTAATTATTCTACTGGATAGCTAAGCTTAAATATTGCATTTACAAAGTGCAATAATTTAGTTAATCCAATGTTTCAATTTATTTTGCAGCTTTTAAAATAATTTAGTGCATACATAGTTAAGTTTAGAATTTGGATTTAAAAACTAAACTCAAATAACTAATGTGATTCAAACAGAACAGGACACTGGCTAAATCAGTTCAATGCGTTCATACAACATGGCTAACTTATTCAGTGAACATTAGGCCTCAAGATGAACTGTAGTTTCAAATGTCAGTAACTCGACAGTCTAAAAAGCTACAAGTTAACACTGTAAATTTCAGTAGTATTTCTTTCATTTTTAGGCCAGATGTTCCATGCCCAGGTGTTTGAGATGTTCTTGAAGCAATGACGACACAGGGAAAGGGTTAACACAAAGGTGGAGCAAACAATGGTAACACAGCAAAAAGCAATTTGCATCCCAATGTACCCCATTAACTGTTCTCCTCAGGGATGATTGCCTGATGAGATCTAGACAATAGCATTTGGTGAATGTTATATTGACCTTCAGTTGGATGACAGTTACCAAAGAGATCATCTCCAAGTGAAACAGAATTTAATTTGGAAAGGGCAAATACTGTTGGCTTAAACTGGAACAGAGCATGCACTCAGTGATCCACACAGAAATCTTTTAATTGACAACAGATACCCAGCCCCCTTCTTCAGCACAGACAAAAGGGAATGAAAGGATCCAAAAGGTTTGGAACTATCCATTTAAAAATTGGTTGCCTGTATGAGTCAATGCAATGGCATTTCTGAGATAAGATACAGTGAAATCTGTAAATCAGGGACACCTAAGGGATTTGCATCAGGTGTTCTTTATTTGCAGGTGTCCTTATTTTCAAAATGGTCATTGTATGTACAGTAAACCAGATAAGCCAAATATCCTGGGATTGGCCATGTCTCCTGCAGCATTCCTTCTTTTGCTTGCCCTCACCTGGGATCATGCCTAATTCTGGAGCCCTGCCAGCAGGATGTGATTTCAATTCATTTTCTGTTGGTTGGGTTTCACAGTTCATGGCCATCCTGGGGTCCTTTTCCATTGAGGGAGGGATATTGAGATCCTGGGATCTGCTAGGTTAGCAGCCTGCACAGAGCAAGGTGGCTGATGTAGGGCCAAAGTACCTGAGAGATCCCAGCCAAATTGGAGGGATTAATGTCCTGCAGCCCCTGTCCGGGACCTCCTCCCTCTGCGTGCTGCAGCTGCAAATGTTTGAAGTGGTAGGGGGTGGGTAAGGCGCTGTTAGTAGCTCATCATTAGCTGACGTGCTGGCGGAGTAGGGTTACCAACTCTGGTTGGAGGCATTCCTGGAGGTTTGATCACGTGATGTTCTGACCACGTGACGTCAGATCACATGGCTTCTACAAGTGTTATTGGATTTATCTTATAAAGGTTGGGTCCCCTGTAATTAAGAATCTTTATTTGTGGTTTTGCACCAGCAGCTGTTGTGTGAGAAGGTCTAAGAACCAGGAGGCCCGTGAGCAGGCATAGAGGGGAAATGGAAGGCGGGGAAAAAGGGAAACCATTCTCTCCATTTCTCCCCTCCGAGCTCCCAGCCCCCATCCTCCAGTCTCCCCCATTCCACCTTTCCCCCCAACTCGAGCCCCCCGCGATTTCAGGCTCCCCCCACCCGGTTTTAGAGCCCCCGATTCCCGACTCCCACCACCCCGGACAGTTCCCAGCTTTTGTGGAATGGCAGCAGAGAAACCGCTCTATCTCTGGAATAGAGCCGTGCAAGCATTCAATCTCTGCCGCTGTGCCTGCTCGGTAAAGACATCACCATTCCACAAAAGCCGTTTTCTTCACCTGTTGCCGCCTCGCACATATCTGCGTGTCTCCTGTTTTAAGTTTTAAACGAACTCGATGCATTGAAGGCTGTCTATATTTTGTAATTTGCTCATGTCCATGGTTTCAAGGTGCAGCTTGTATCTGTTACAATGTAATTTATTTGGGACTGTCAATAAGTGTCTGTTTTTTGGGGGTGTCCGTTTGTACAGGTTTTACTGTATCTGGTAAGCTAAGAGACTGGTTCACAGGAAATTCTGAAAATATCCTGGTGTGAAAGCAGATGGGAGTTTACGTGCAGAAGCAACTACAAATAGGAACACAACTTTTCATATTCAGCATTTTACATCATAAATTGCAAACACTTTAAATGAAAGGCCAATAGTTGTAGAAGGGATATTGGTCATCTGATGGAAGATTAGGAGCCAGAACCCTGGCTGATTCTTTTTCTTTCTTCCTGAGCTCAGGAATGCTAAAGCCAGTTGTTGTTCCCCTACTGCTGTCCTGGTTGAGATTGGCTAACTCATTGCACTTTGGGCATTGAACCTGAAAACTTCCAGGTCTGTATGACTCAGAAAGGGTTTTCATTGGCTGAAAACTAACTCTAAAGGCCTGTTTTCTAGCCCCTGCGAGAACCACATGGAAATACTCCTGCAGTACAAGTCGATTAAAAATCATCACATAATCCAATTTATTTAATATTTCAATTTGTATGCACACTCATCTGACGCAAAGATTGTGTAACCTACCAATTGATGCAGCAAGAAGTCGATGGACAATGATATCAGCGTAACGGCGAATGGGGGATGTGAAGTGAGTGTAGAAAGGCACATTGAGTGCATAATGTCGGAACAATGCTTCATCACAAAGGACTCCAGTGCAGAAGTACAGTGCCATCTGCAAAGAGATTAAATACACTTACATTGAAGCCATCTTCACTGCAGGGACATGTAAAATAATCAGCAATGGAACTTGTTATTTTATAGAATTCACAATATACGGTGTAGCTTTTAGAGATGCTTCAGGACATGCTAGTCACCATGACTACACAAACCATAGCTCCATTCAACAAAGGAATCCTATGGGATGGGCAAGTAGGAGCAAGGTGTGTGGAGGGATCCTTCCATTCAAAGAATGAAGACGACTCTGCAAGGTACATATTTTTTTCTTTTTTCATTCCAGGTATCATTCGCACAGGTGGAGACTGACTGATTAATGATATTGGAAGTGCAGGGGGCCTTCTGGGTAGAAAAGTCCCATAAGTCAAAGGTGACTTGCCAAAATTTGTTTCAAGAACAGCTGTTCAATCTAAACAGCTAAATTCAATGTTTACAAATGGCCTCAATAGTTAATCATTTCACAAATCTGTAAGAAGCAGCCATGGAATGAGATTGCAGCACCACTCAGTAGCACAGGGAGAAAAAGTGTGCTCAGGCCACAGTATATGAAGGAGGTGAATACTGATATTGCTATAAACTGGAGAAACATGCAGATTCTATGGTTTCATGCCAACCATTATTATTCCAATAAATAGATTATTTTTCATATTAATAAAAGGACAGAGTTAGAGCTTTTACAATGAGTAGCTCCCTAACTTTAAGGCTATTTTCATTTGTTCTATAAGTAGCATTTATGGACCATTTTCTCTGCACACTCAAAAATTAGCTACTTGCATCTTCCAAAAATGGTTAGTAACGATGTGTTGCTTTTCCATCTGCTATACAAGTCCATTTTACATTTTATGTAAGTTTCTTCAGTGACTGATTCATTCATTTTTCTTTCTTCACTGCAATGGTTTTGTTTGAAACACATTGTCTTATATTACAGCTAGAATACAGTGTACATGATGCAATGTGATAGCAATTTTCTTATTTGCAATTTTATGTGTGGTATAAGAGAAAATGCAGCAAGCATGGATAGAAAGTTGATTAAAAGGTAGACAGGAAACAAAGCGTTAGGGTAAATGGGTGTTGCTTGGATTGGACAAGGGTTGAAAATGATGTACCCCAGGGTCAGTGCTGGGCCTACTGCTGTTCTCAATATGTATAGATGATTGGGACTTTGGCATAGAAAGCACAATTTTTAAATTTGCTGATGACACAAAAGTAGAGGGTTTGGCACACAGTGAAGAGGACTGTAAAAGATTTCAGGAAGACATAGGCAGGGTAGCAGTAAGGGCAGACAGTTGGCAGATGCAATTTGTGACCTGTCACTTCTAAAGCATGTTAAACATTCAATTTAGTCAACTCAATGTAGAGGAAGGCTCAGGAAAGATGCAACATTGGATAAAGGCTATAGGAGGATTTCACATTTTCAATAGTTGATTTGCTACAAACACATGGGGCCCGATTTTACCAGGCCTGCAGGTTTCCGGCGGGTTGGGTTTCGGGAGCGTGGTCAACACGCTCGGTGAAATTAGTGGGTTGCCCGCGCGACCGTAGCAGGCAACACACTAATTGGATCCACTTACCTGCTCCTCCGGGCTCCGCGCTGCTGGTCTGCGCGTCGGGCGGGCTGCGCATGCACAGTACGATCTGTCAGCTGGAGGCTCTCTAGTTAAAGGGGCAGTCCTCCACTGACAGACGCTGCAACCAATAGAACACATTACAGCATGGAGCAGCCCAGGGGGAAGGCTGCTCCCAGTTTAATGATGCCTCACTCCAGGTATCATCAGATGGGGTGAGGAGGAGGGGGAGGACAGAGATCTTCCACCCGGCGGGCAGGAGGAAGCGGCCTGCCTCTGCCACCAAGAAGGCCTGGCTCGAGGTGGCAGAGGAGGTCACCTGCACCACCAACATATCGCCCACCTGCATACAGTGCAGGAGGCGCTCCAATGACCGCAGTAGGTCAGCCACAGTGAGAACACGTAGTCTTTCCCCTACACTCCGTCTGCCACAACACTGCCCCCCCACATCTCTTTCGGCACCGCCAACACCACTCTGTCACATCACCCCTCATACCCACTCAAACCCCATCCTCATCTTACCTGCACCTACTCACCTCGCGAGTACTCACCCCGCCACTAACACGCAACCCAATCCTCATATAATCTCATGGCTCTATCCCATACGCACCCTCTCGTGCATCTCCCTCACGGCCAGCCTCACTCAACCTGCCACCACCTGTGCTGCAGCCACAGGGCATGCATCACATATGTGCAGTAAGCAGCGTAAGGCAAACGTGTCGTGAGCATGAAGGGGATGCACAAGGGTGTTTGAGGGTTTGTCATGGGTGTTACCTATATTGAATTTCAGAACAACTCACATCACACATTATATTGGCACCACCACTGCCATGTCTCCGCGAGTCCTGTCTGTTTTGTGCAATAATGCCCGCTCCTGGGTATCACTATGAGGACCCACCACCGATGCCACCCATTGTGTTACTGCAGAGTAGGTGCAGGTGTATTTGCAGGGCTCTTCCGCGCAGACGACTGAGAGACATCGGCGGTGTACCCCGCTGCACCCTGGAAGGATGCGGAGGAGAAGTTGTGGAGGGCAGTGGTGACTTTGGCAGCGACAGGTAAGCAGATGGTGCTGGGGCCAGCCAGGAGCAGCTCGGCATGAAAGAGGCTGCAGATGTCCACGACTACATGTCGAGTGAATCTGCGCCTCCGTGTGCACTGCTGCTCAGAGAGGTCCGGGGACCCTGTGGTGAGGGTAGTGCCCTCTGCGACGCGTCTATCTCTGCGTTAGCCCTCCCTCCTGCTGTACAGGTGGATGTGTCACAGCACTCTGTTGTGGAGCTCCACGTGTCAGAGGTGGACGGCGTGGATGGCGAGGCTGGCGATGTTGTGCGCCCTCCGAGGAGGTCATGACTGCAGCTACGGCGGCCCCCATCTGCAATATGTACATCTGAGGGGGTCCGCAAGGTAGGCACATGTCTCCGGACCCCGGGGTGAGTGTGCAGGTTGGTGACTTTGACCGTCAGGAGAGGGGTGGTGGAGGCCACACTTTGTCCCAAGTGACAGAGCGGCCTCCTGCAATGGGTGAGGGTCTCCCCCCCCACCTGTCAAATGGACCTATGCAGCTGCCACAGGCTGACGGCTGCAACACGTCCAGTTCAACTAGGACTGTTTCCCTCAGTGTGTGAAACAGTCCCATGTTTCTCCAAAATCACACACAGTCCCTTAATCAGGTCAGTTAATGACCTGAACAAGCAAAATAAATACACTCAAGTGGCATCCCGTTGGCTTTAATTGCCTGCGGGATTCCCACCAGCGGGGGCTGCGCATGCACCCCCGCACGTCATCGGGGAACCCGGAAGTGGGCGGGATCGTGGTGCGATCCGGTCACGTGCCTGGATATCGGGATTTTCGGGGCCCCCCCGCTGGAAACGCACACGAAACCCGCTGGTAAAATTGAGCCCATTGCCGAGGAAAATTCTGATTTAGAATAAGTCATGCTATTTTGAAAACATTTTTTAGTCTTTTGGTTGTCAGTGAGGTTAGAAGATACAAAGGTTCAGGACATAATGAATGATTAGCCAATTTTCACAGCATATTAATAGTGCAAGGTGTTGAGTTTGTATAATGTTGGACTTCAAATTTACATTGCATTTTGGGAATGTAAGACTTTAAACACCAATCTATTCCCTTCCCAGCCAACATAAATGATTCAAACACATCTATTAATGCGAATTTTACTTAAGGATACTTTTTTAATAATTGAAATATGAAAGGTAAGTGGTCTAAAAGGAGTAATAATATGAAAAGACACAAAGTATAGCAAATGGTTTTGAAGTATGCTTTGCACATTGTTGCATGTGTAATAAATTGGAAGCACTACATCAAGTTCCACAGTGCATGCACTCAAACCTTAATAATGGGGCAGAAAACCTAGTGCTGGTTTTGTCTTTGCATCTGCATTGGACCAATGGTCCAAAAGGGCAGTACAGGCTACTGGATTTCTATTTCTATTTCAGATTGTTGGACTTAGAGTTGGGAAATTTGCCAAAATTTAGATCAATATGTGAAAGGACAGGATTAAGTTATTTTAAGAACAAATTTCTTACCATTTTAAACATACTATCATGTAACATGAGGGAATCTATTTTTGATTCAGTTTATTATTGTAATGCCATGATCATTAACATTATAATCATCAGAGTTTTGGTATAGAAATATAATTTATGATCCAAACCCTGTATTCTGAAAATTTCACAAATAGATACACCATTGAGTTACTGTAAAAAAAATGTAATTGAAATTAAAATTATTTCAGCATGGAAACTGTTTCTGACTGGTGTATATCACACAGGTCAAAATATGCCTGTACTGACAATTAAGAGGAATGAGAAAGGACAAATAGATGTGAGGCATATCAAGGATTTTTTTTTGTTTAAGAGTGAAATCAAGTAATTTGTCTTTGAGTTACTCTGGAAGCACTAGTGAACATTTGAAATGTTTTAAATTTACATTCTCTCCTCTCTCACATGCCCTCAAAACATTTCCATACTATCTTCCCATCACTAGTCACCTCATTCTGCTGTGCGGGTGGCAACAATCCAAATATTATACTTCATTGCTATATTTCCCTTCCCCAAACGTTGATGTGAAATGTTTCCCTTCTCTACTGTGGAGAAGTCTACCTAACTTTGCACCAGTGGGGCTGGTATTGTGACATGACAAGCACCTTGAGATCACAGGATGTCTTAATCATTACTGGACTGGTTCATACCTGTACAGACATTGAGTGAAACAATGGAAAATACTCCAATCATATATCATTGTACTCTGCTGCATAGTAAATATAAGGTACACATACCTTTTTAAAAAAATCATTCACTATTAAAAAATCAATTTTTTGTCATTCTTCCTGCAACTGCCAGTCTCGGGGAATATGGCAGTTGGTGTTGCTACTACATTTTTAAATAGTGGATATGGGCTGTTCTAATTAACTTCACAATACAGTGAATAGTGAATGTGTAAATCACAATATTCATTACACCGAAGACAGAAAATGCTAAAATGTTCTAGCAAATGTTACGATTCAAATAATTCTTATCTCAAAGAATCATAGAAGACAAATTCTGTCTTAAATTAAATTTCTATGTTTTAAAGCAATAGAGATGCTCCATTTAATTAACCAGAACACAAAAAGCACCTCTAAACAACCATATCTGAATACCAGACGTGAAATAACAGCCTGAAAGCTGAGTGGCTGGTTTTGTGAAAAATTATCTGTCATATTCCTTGAAAATGATATTTATAAGAAACAATGTCCTGCTGGTTTCATCATGGTTCTTCCTCACAGATTTCACTGGCATAACCACATATATAATTGCGCCACTAGTCTGCCATAATATTTAATGGAGATTATTTGAACCTCTTTTAGTTTGATTTGACGTTCTTAATAGATGATTGATGCAGACTGAAAAAAATTAGATGGAACAGATGAACTTACAAAATTGGGAAACAAAAAGTTGGGTCTGGCTTGTATCCAACTTCATTAGTTTTGTTACAGAGGTTGAGTTTGTAAACTTGCCAGCATGACTGCAGGCAACTGCTGATATATTAACAGTTCCACAAGGAAATGAGACAATTAAAATGATGACAATCAAACTGAAGTCTGAAAGGTGATGAATTGACAACTTGATCTGCTTTCAGTTTGTAATTTTGACATTAAACCTTGATTGATTGCATCTTTTTGGCAAACACATATGTTCTGTGGATAAGTTTTAGTGTCTTTCAGAAGCAAAACTGAGGAAGAGCAATATATGCCCTGCCACAAATACATTTTCCTACAACGGTATTACAATATGTCAAACGCAAGTATGTGAGTATTCAATTGTGAATCACTGTGCAGTGAACTTACAACATTTATGTACTTTTTTGGGCAAATTCTTTATTTGTGAAGCCCAACAATCAGAAACAGGAATGTACAGAACTTGAGGACCATACAGTTCTCAAGACAAAGTGAACACCCGCTCTTTGTGGTCAAGGCTTCAACGTACAGTGCAGCATAATGCCTTTTCATCAAACATTCTGTTTGTACAGTCAACTTAAATTTGAGCAGAGTATGTTATTACATTAAGTTGGAGGGGCTTACAGAAATGTAAATAAATTTGTACAATACCAAGTTCAACCGTAAATAACAATGTATTTGTCATTACATGCATATAGAGTAGTAACAGAGTTTAAGTAAGTCTTCTTGAAATCCAGAACCATCTACATTTTTGTTAGCGGACTAACATACTATTTTTGTACAAACAAGAGATCTCTATAAAATTTAAATCTCTCTTACCTGCATTGGTCGAGAGCACATGTGGGTCAGCACCTCTCTCCTGGCTGCAGAATATTGGTCTGTTCCTAGAGTTTTATTTAAGCTCGTCTGTTTCACAAGGCAGCAAAAAAGAAGTTACTTTTGGATCTATGTTGCCAACACAAATTGTAATAAATATGCCGATTCAAAAAAAACATATAACCTTATGTGAAAATTGATCAAAGGTTTAATCCTCATATTCCTCAGGGTAATGACATTTTAAAATGAGTTTTTTGTGAAATGGTGAAAATATCAAAGCAGGTTTTACAGTCATTTTCACTGTTGTATGAAAGGCGGATGTCACAATCCCAGTATGTATTGCTGGAATGTTTCATATGAGTCCTCTGCCATTAACATGAAGGAAAAATGGAATTGGATCTGCACTTTTGTCTAGGATTTAATACATAATTCCTGATTTGGCTTGCTTTGAATCATCTTAAATAAACCAAATTAATTAACATTCTGCCACCAGTAGGACTGTAGTACAGTATTGGGTGAAGTGTCATTCAAATTGGCTAACCGGAAGTATCAAGGAACAGGGCATAGGGATTTATTACTCACAATTACTTCATTTGATTTTTTTAATGCAGGTCAAATACAGTATGATTGTCAATATGATCATCATGAACAGCACAATATTTGGTTTCAGAACTACAACAGGACTGCATTAGCTGGGTAATATAGCATAACTATATTTAGAATTAACGTATCACAGCCCCGGTGGTGAGGAATTAGTCACTTAAGTTATTAAAGTTTCATTACGAGGCAGCAATTACATCACCTCCTTCGTCCAGTGGATATTTCTGGTCTGGGTACAGCTCATATCTTACTGTATAATGAGATGTTTCTATCTTTCTCTGCAATTTGCTGTTTCTAGCCTCTAGTTTATTCTTTAGTGTGTCATCTGTAGTCTTTCTAAGTTTTGGTTTGTTGTAAACTGTTTTCCTTTCTTCTGGCTAGCAATCTGCTTTGTAGTGATGCTAAAGATGATGTTCAGACAGCATAAATGACAGATTGAATGGATCTCCAGACCCAGCCGTCTAGCTCGAACAACTGACGGTTCCAGATCTGAATTGCAGACTGCAGAGGTGCAAATGCAATCTTCTGTAGTTCTGGTTTCAAAAAGAAATGTTTAGGGGGCCAAGAAGAAAAGCTTTTAAAAAAGCATTCCACTTTTGGTTGTCCTTCCTAAAATTAAGTTTGAATTAATTTTTTTAAAGTAAAAAAAATCAGATTTGGTTTTAGAGATGCCTGTGTGAATGAGGCCTCCAAACCCGAAGCAAATTCAGGAATGATTTGGTCCTTAATCACTGTGACTTCAGAGAAAACGACCAAAAACAATTAGTAGGAACAAAATAATTTTAACAGTACAAGGAAACTTAATTGCTTATGTTAAATATACAGAAATTATGGATTTTCTGATCAATTTACCTTTTATTTGATCATGCTCATTAGTATACTCTTGTTCTGACTCACTTTTGTGTGTGCAGTCAAAATCAACCCTTCACATGACAACTGAAGATGCACAACAACCATTACCAGACAAACAGAACTTCTCCACAATCAGCTAACTTTCATTTTAGTGCATAAAAATTCCAGATATTAAATAAAATCTCTCATGCAACCTAGTGTGGGAAGTCACCACTTTGTTTTTCAGATATTCCATGCACAAAAAAACACCACATGCTCTAACATTCAAATTTATATGATAAGAGTATATTCAAATTATATGAAAAAAGCAGGTGCTGTTTCTTCAATTTTTCACTGAGATACTCAATCTTTGTACAGTTTGCAAGAAACAGTTCTAAATATTAGACAAATATGTAGACAGTCATATGATGAAACCATACATTGGGAGTCTCTCGGGATGGAGGCACTGCTGCTGGCCACCTGGGAGAAAAGGACTTCGTATTCGTGGTTTGTGCCTATGCACTTTCACTTCTCATGGGTCAGAGACAGGCCCGAACGGCAGGGAATGCACAGTAATAATTAACTGAATTTATCGATTACCTGCTCCAAACGTGATTCTCCCCGGCCTGATCTTAAAAGGATCCATTCTGTGATTCGAGGCTCTAGTGGTGGATGTCCCTACCCAGAATGCACTACATACCAGAACAAGCCCTACCAATTTCAGTGGAAACCAGCACACAGCCGCATCGGGGGCACTTTGTATTGATTATACTGACAATTTCACAAAATATGCAACAACCAGTATTGATTAAAATGCAACATTATCTAGCTCCCAAGCATAGTCACCTAAAAGTGCAGAAATATAATTTTACCTTTACATTTATACTTAACCAGTTAGAAATACAATTGCAAAATCATTTAATTTGAAAAACTTTCAAAAAAAAATGTCAACTTATCTGGTTTTAATTATGGGTCGAGGCCTACCTTAAATCAAGTCTCACAGTTTTGTGTCCCATTTTTCTGAAAACTCACATGTAATGTGCCTGCAGTACTGAAGTCAAGATCAAGCCCCATCTGGTCACAGAACTCATTAAGGTCATCAAGCATTTTTGTTTGTGGTGGTGGATGCAGACGTAGTAAAGCCTGCTCTGGGAATGAATTGTAGATATTGTGGGCGACTGCCATGTTTGCCAGTAACATAAACTCTTCCACTAATCTAGAAAGAGCAAAACATTTTTCAGGTTATAAAAATGCAGAGTAACTTTTCCAGCAATGTCACTGAAAATAGGCAAAAGACTTAATACAAATACCGAGTCAAACATTTTGTGGAAAACCTGTGTATGGCTTCATATTGCTTACAATCTGTGCTGCCCATATCCGAACTCACACCAAGTTCCGTTCACCCATCACCCCTGTGCTCACTAACCTGCGCTGACTCCCGGTCCAGCAACACCTTGATTTTAAAATTCTCATCCTCATGTTCAAATCCCTCCATGGCCTCGCTCCTCCCGATCTGTGTAACCTCCTCCAGCCCTACAACCATCTGAGAACTCTGCACTGCTCCAATTATGGCCTCTTGCGCATCCCTGACTTCCTTCGCCCCAGCATTGGCGGCCATGCCAATAGCCAGCTAGGCCATAAGCTCTGGAATTCCCTTCCCAAACATCGCCACCAGTCGAACTCTCTTTCCTCCTTTAAGACGCTCCTTAAAAACTTTTGGTTACCTGTCCTAATAGCTCTTTATGTGGCTCGGTGTTAAATTTTGTTTGATAATGCTCCTGTGAAGCGCCTTAAGACATTACTACGTTACAGGCGCTATATACATGCAAGTTCTTGTTCTTGATAATAAACCACAACCCTACAAACTTTCTGCACATGCACGCATGACCAGCAACTCAAAAATATCACGTTTATGGTGAGAAATAAAAGAAACGTCGGCATTCATGGAGACATAATTTTTCACCTCGATAGATTTTAACAAAAATTTAACGTCAAAGTAATTCCTAATCAAAATCATGTTATAAAGTGGAAAATCAGTGGGAAATGTTCAAAGAAACATTTAACGAAATACAGAACCGGTTTATACCCCTGAGGGGCAAGAACTCTTCTTGCCAAAAAAAAACAGCCATGGACAACTAAAGAGGCAAGGGACAGTATAAGACATAAGGAAAGGGCATACAAAAAGGCAAAAAATGGCACAGATAATGCAGAATGGGAAAGATACAATGATCAACAAAGGGTCACAAAACAGATAGTAAGAGCTACAAAAAGAGAGTATGAAAAGAAACTTGCAAGAGATATCAAAAGCAATAGGAAGAACTTTTATAGTTATATTAGGAAAAAGAGGGTGGTCAGGAGCAGTGTTGGCCCCTTAAAAACTGAAAGTGGGGATATTGTCATTCACAATGGGGAAATGGCGGACATGTTGAATGATTACTTTGCGTCAGTATTTACAGTAGAAAAAGAGGATAGCATGCCGGAAATCCCAAGAAAACAAATATTGAATCGGGGACAGGGACTCGATAAAATTAATTTAAGTAAAGCAACAGTAATGAAGAAAATAATAGCACTAAAGAGTGACAAATCCCCAGGACCAGATAGTTTCCACCCAGGGTTTTAAAGGAAGTAGGTGAGCAGATGGCAGATACCCTGACTATAATCTTTCAAAGTTCTCGAGATTCAGGAACTATCCCTCTAGATTGGAAAATTGCACATGTCACTCCGCTTTTTAAGAAAGGAGAGAGAGGGAAATCGGGGAATTATAGACCAGTTAGCCTAACATCTGTTGTGGGGAAATTGCTGGAGTCTATAATGAAGGATAGGGTGACTGAACACCTCGAGGATTTTCAGTTAATCAGGGAGAGCCAGCATGGATTGTGAAAGGTAGGTCGTGCCTGACAACCCTGATTGAATTTTTTGAAGAGGTGACTAAAGTAGTGGACAGGGGAATGTCAATGGATGTTATTTATATGGACTTCCAGAAGGCATTTGATTAGGTCCCACATAAGAGACTGTTAGCTAAGTTAGAAGCCCATGGAATCGAGGGAAAAGTATGGACTTGGTTAGGAAATTGGCTGAGCGAAAGGCGACAGAGAGTAGGGATAATGTGTAAGTATTCACATTGGCAGGATGTGACTAGTGGAGTCCCGCAGGGATCTGTCTTGGGGCCGAAAATTTTTCACAATATTTATTAACAACTTAGATGAAGGCATAGAAAGTCTCATATCTAAGTTTGCCGATGACACAAAGATTGGTGGCATTGTAAGCAGTGTAGATGAAAACATAAAATTACAAAAGGATACTGATAGATTAGGTGAATGGGCAAACCTGTGGCAAATGGAATTCAATGTCGACAAATGTGAGGTCACCCACTTTGGATCAAAAAAGGATAGAACAGGGTACTTTCTAAATGGTAAAAAGTTAAAAACAGTGGATGTCCAAAGGGACTCAGGGGTTCAGGTACATAGATCATTGACGTGTCATGAACAGGTGCAGAAAATAATCAATAAGGCTAATGGAATGCTGGCCTTTATATCTAGAGGACTGGAGTACAAGGGGGCAGAAGTTATGCTGCAGCTATACAAAACTCTGGTTAGACCGCACCTGGAGTACTGCGAGCAGTTCTGGGCACCGCACCTTCGGAAGGACATACTGGCCTTGGAGGGAGTGCAGCGTAGGTTTACTAGAATGATACCTGGACTTCAAGGGTTAAGTTACGAGAAGAGATTACACAAATTGGGGTTGTATTCTCTGGAGTTTAGAAGGTTAAGGGGTGATCTGATCGAAGTTTATAAGATATTAAGGGGAACGGATAGGGTGGATAGAGAGAAACTATTTCCGCTGCTTGGGGATTCTAGGAGTCGGGGGCACAGTCTAAAAATTAGAGCCAGACCTTTCAGTAGCGAGATTAGAAAACATTTCTACACACAAAGGGTGGTAGAAGTTTGGAACTCTCTTCCGCAAATGGCAATTGATACTAGCTCAATTGCTAAATTTAAATGTGAGATAGATAGCTTTTTGGCAACCAAAGGTATTAAGGGATATGGGCCAAAGGCAGGTATTTTTTTAAATATTCGTTCATGGGATGTGGGCGTCGCTGGCGAGGCCGGCATTTATTGCCCATCCCTAATTGCCCTTGAGAAGGTGGTGGTGAGCCGCCTTCTTGAACCGCTGCAGTCCGTGTGGTGACGGTTCTCCCACAGTGCTGTTAGGAAGGGAGTTCCAGGATTTTGACCCAGCGACGATGAAGGAACGGCGATATATTTCCAAGTCGGGATGGTGTGTGACTTGGAGGGGAACGTGCAGGTGGTGTTGTTCCCATGTGCCTGCTGCTCTTGTCCTTCTAGGTGGTAGAGGTCGCGGGTTTGGGAGGTGCTGTCGAAGAAGCCTTGGCGAGTTGCTGCAGTGCATCCTGTGGATGGTACACACTGCAGCCACAGTTTGCGCTGGTGGTGAAGTGAGTGAATGTTTAGTGTGGTGGATGGGGTGCCAATCAAGCAGGCTGCTGTATCTTGGATGGTGTCGAGCTTCTTGAGTGTTGTTGGAGCTGCACTCATCCAAGCAAGTGGAGAGTATTCCATCTCCGCTTTGCGGAGTCAGGAGGTGAGTCACTCGCCGCAGAATACCCAGCCTCTGACCTGCTCTTGTAGCCACAGTATTTATATGGCTGGTCCAGTTAATAATGCCGTTGAATGTCAAGGGGAGGTGGTTAGACTCTCTCTTGTTGGAGATGGTCATTGCCTGCCACTTATCAGGCGTGAATGTTACTTGCCACTTATCAGCCCAAGCCTGGATGTTGTCCAGGTCTTGCTGCATGCGGGCTCAGACTGCTTCATTATTTGATGGGTTGCGAATGGAACTGAACACTGTGCAATCATCAGCGAGCATCCCCATTTCTGACCTTATGATGGAGGGAAGATTATTGATGAAGCAGCTGAAGGTGGTTGGGCCTAGGACACTGCCCTGAGGAACTCCTGCAGCAATGTCCTGGGGCTGAGATGATTGGCCTCCAACAACCACTACCATCTTCCTTTGTGCTAGGTATGACTCCAGCCACTGGAGAGTTTTCCCCCTGATTCCCATTGACTTCAATTTTACTAGGGCTCCTTGGTGCCACACTCGGTCAAATGCTGCCTTGATGTCAAGGGCAGTCACTCTCATCTCACCTCTGGAATTCAGCTCTTTTGTCCATGTTTGGACCAAGGCTGTAATGAGGTCTGGAGCCGAGTGGTCCTGGCGGAACCCAAACTGAGCATCGGTGAGCAGGTTATTGGTGAGTAAGTGCCGCTTGATAGCACTGTCGACGACACCTTCCATCACTTTGCTGATGATTGAGAGTAGACTGATGGGGCGGTAATTGGCCGGATTGGATTTGTCCTGTTTTTTGTGGACAGGACATACCTGGGCAATTTTCCACATTGTCGGGTGAATGCCAGTGTTGTAGCTGTACTGGAACAGCTTGGCTAGAGGCGCAGCTAGTTCTGGAGCACAAGTCTTCAGCACTACAGTTGGGATGTTGTCGGGCCCCACAGCCTTTGCTGTATCCAGTGCACTCAGCCGTTTCTTGATATCACGTGGAGTGAATCGAATTGGCTGAAGAATGGCTTCTGTGATGGTGGGGATATCGGGAGGAGGCTGAGATGGATCATCCACTCGGTACTTCTGGCTGAAGATGGTTGCAAACGCTTCAGCCTTGTCTTTTGCACTCACGTGCCGGACTCCGCCATCATTGAGGATGGGGATGTTTGCAGAGCCTCCTCCTCCCGTTAGTTGTTTAATTGTCCACCACCATTCACGACTGGATGTGGCAGGACTGCAGAGCTTTGATCTGATCCGTTGGTTGTGGAATCGCTTAGCTCTGTCTATAGCATTTTGCTTCCGCTGTTTAGCATGCATGTAGACCTGAGTTGTAGCTTTACCAGGTTGGCACCTCATTTTTAGGTACGCCTGGTGCTGCTCCTGCCATGCTCTTCTACACTCCTCATTGAACCAGGGTTGATCCCCTGGCTTGTTGGTGATGGTAGAGTGAGGAATATGCCGGGCCATGAGGTTACAGATTGTGCTGGAATACAATTCTGTTAGATGGAGCTAGATCACAGATCAGCCATGATCTTATCAAATGGCGGAGCAGGCACGAGGAGCTGAATGGCCTACTACTGTTCCTATGTTCCTCAAAGTGCAAAATTATAGAAAAGGCAGATTCAGCCAGTCATAACCAGCTTCTATAGTGATTAAATAACAGGAACACCATTTCAGAACCATGGACCGATCAAGGAAGTACGGCAGAAAATACCATGAACAGCAAATAGGCCAAAAAGTTCATGGCTGTAATTGATAGTTGTAATTTGTCGAAATTTAACAAATGTTGTGCAGAAAGAAACACTGATATATGTGTAAAATATGCCATAAAGCATTTTAAATGCACAATTATCTTGCTTATGCAGCATTCTGCAAATAGGTACAGAATCAATATTTTAATTGGTCTAGCAGGTTTGATTATAATTTTTGACTTGCTAGGATCATGCAACAAATAAATTCACTAAAAGCGGTCAGTACATTATCATTTCACTAGATGGCAGTAGCCATCTGGCCACAAATAACAGACTTAGCTGTCAGAAATGGGCAAAGGATAATCCACACACATAGATAACAAAATAATTTCTTCATGAATCCAACACTTGAGGCAGAACAAAAATAAAACAGATGGTTTGACATATTGCTGTTGCAAGTTGCATCGTTAAAATTAAATATGTTTTACAACAAGGCTCAAGATCTAGAATAGCTGTACCTTTGGTTTTAAGAAAAGTTTCATGAAAATCAAAAAAGTCACATCAATTACTCATTAATTCATCTGGGCTAGTAAATATAGGCTATCATTACTGTGGTACAAACACTTGTTCCTCTCATTAGATACAGATGGATGTACATGGACTACATAAATAAATAAAAATAAAATTTTAGTGTTGAGCAGTCTTCAAAGGGAAACCAGCGTAAAAACGAGTGCTTATATGTAATCAGACCAAGGGAAATGTCTTGTCTTAAATGAGTAATCTTTGCCGTTTCAATACATTTTCCGGCGACACGGAAGAGGTCCACAACATCTCAAAGGGTCTGCTTTTATATCATATCAAGTACTCCCACAGAATTCAGAACAGTTTTGTAATCTTCAGTTCCCTTTCCAATTCACAGCTACGACGTGCCCATGGGGACTCTGAGGAATTATCACCAGGTAACTCATCATCTGAGACTATATTTTCAAGAGATTGCTGAGAAAACTGAAAATGGTATATTAACTCCTTGTGGATTTAGTTTAGTTTTGTTTTCAAGTTTTGTGCTGCTTGGCTCTTTTGCTGTCCCTTTGGCTTCTGTTATTTAACCTGTACATAAATTTGACAAAACCGTTTTAACTGAACATATTGGTTTGGCAATGTGCTATTTTCCACCTTTGGAAGTGTGCTTAGAATGTAGTAAGCATCCCACGTATTCTCCATTAAGTGTCATACAATGATTAGGGGTTAATTGTTAAATCTGGGAAGCTAAGCCATATATGGAGCGAATAAGGATGCAAATATTCTTTTATAAGGTACTTGGAATGCTTACGGAAACCGTCTTTTAACCACGAACATGAGAACATATTAGGAAACAGTCCGAACTATAATATCTATGGGCTATTACCTTTGTTTCTTCAAAAGACCCACAACTCATTTGTGTTATTAGTATAATGCAGATATGAAGGTTTAATAGATGAAAGAACATCAACATCTAAGACTATAACATTTCTACAGACAATACTGGGTTGGTACCTTAATTTTTAAATTATGCTGTGGTTAAGTTAAATTCTATTTCACATATATATAGTTCTACTTTCACTGTCATGCAGCATCATCATTGGGGATTGAGGAAATTGATGGCAATGGAATAATGCATTTATTGGTCTGCAGGAAAACTTAGAAAGGAAACTTGTAAGGTCACTGGCAAAATGCAACCATTCCCACTGGGTGAGTTAGGTTAAAATTACCCCGATGACTTTAAGGAAACACAGCTTAACCTTAGCAGAAGAATAACACATTGTGCATTACATGGCATAATCCTTCTAAAATAGCATATTATTCAACTTACGGTGAATACCACCAAGGGAGAACAGTTAGTTATATATTAAAAATGGTACATCAAAACACACAGATATCACACTCTGTTACAGATGTAAAACAATCTTAAAATACTGGATGCTTCTAAACTGCGAAAGAACTGACAAGTACATTTCAATCTGCAAAGTTGCTGACTTGACCAAACAATTAAACTCACAGTGACCTCAGGCTGTTTTTATTTGTCGCAATTAGACTTGCTGGCCTTAACAGAATAATCTGTCTTAAATACAGTTCCACTGTAGCAGCAGCATAATACATTGTGTGTTACATGGTATAATGTTCCTGTCCTTATAAATTAGCGTACCCTTCAATTTACCATCAGCAACATCGCTGGAGATCTGCTTACATTAAATTTAATTGTACATAGGAACATTGGAACAGGATTAGGTCATTCAGCCATTCAAACCTATTCCACCATTCAATTCGACCATGGCTGATCAGTACGTCAACTCCATTTATCCATCTTCGTTCCATATCCCTTGATACCTTTACCTGACAAAAATCTATCGATCTCTCAAATTTCAATTGATCCAGCATCCACAGCCTTTTGGAGGAATGAATTCCAGATTTCCACTACCCTATGTGCGAAAAACTGCTTCCTGATTTCACTCCTAAATGATCCAGCTCTAATTTTAAGATTATGATCTCTTATTCCAAATTCCCCCACCAAAGGAAATAGTTTCTCTGTATCGACCCTATAAAATCCCTTTATCATTGTAAACACCTTGATTAGATCACCCCTCAATCGTCTAAACTCAAGTTTATGCAACTTGTCCTCATAATTTAACCCTATAAGTCCTGGTATTATTCTGATGAATCTGCGCTGAACCTCTGTGTGAGGCATCAACAGATTTTGTCCAGAATGTCAATTTGATTATTTGGAAAATTGCTTGACATCAATTATAAACCTATGTATGATACAATGGATATTGGTTTTATTGCTCCAGCAATATTCATTGCTTTTTTTTTTCAAGATTAGAATTTCTCACATGGTGCCCTGAGTAGGTTCTTGGATGTAGTTTAAGAATGAAGAGAAAGGCAGATCGACAGATCAAAAGCTCTTGCAGAACTTCAAACTATAAAAGAGACACAGTTAAAGCACAGATAACAGTTTTTTCTAACCACAAAATGGGTGACATTGTGTTATTTCCCCATGAAGCTAGAGGATAATGTTTAAAATAAACATTGTATATTCGCCACACAAGTATAAATGTTGTACTCTTGGTTTTATGCCTGCAGTAAAAGCTCAAGTTGCAGCCTTAGGCTTAAAAAGATGCAACACATAGTGCAATTTACTGTAGTACCTTTTAATTCGATAAGGGTTAGCTAGGATATGAATTTACTGTGAGGTCTTTTGTACCATTTTCATAATTGGAATTGTCTGCCTTCTGCATTCTATCCAAAGTCAGTCAGATTCAAATCTTACATGTAGATTAAATGGTAAGAATTATTATTAATCTCAAAATGCTCAGCAGTTTTGTAATGGCATTTGTACATCCTTTCATTGTACAGTATAGTGCTGGTGGATGCAGATCAAGTAAGTTCTGCAAACAGATCAAAGCATTATATGGGAAAGCTAGACAACATTTTAGACAAAAGGAATTTTTAAGTTAAGAGCTGAACTGTTCTGTCAGCAACAAAAAAGTAATGTTATTATAGAACCATTGTAACAAGCCATTAAAAAATACCTGAAATGAAAATCAATTTCTGCATTACGGAACAGATATCTTTATTAAAGATGAAGCCTTAATGGCGAGACAGTAGTTTATAAAAGCATAATTTTATCCATCCTGTGAATATATTTTGCTCTTCTATAAAACTATACAGATCTGCTATCTGTAATACTAGATGCATGAAATGGTTAACCATAGACTTCATTATTCTCCTGAAAATTTATGTCAATATTTAAGTCATATTGTATTAGTTTTTGGGATCCACAGAAAATTTCAACAGTCACACAGCTGTAACATGACATATTCACACACACGTCCGCCGACTATAAACACAACAGCTACCACACAGCAATGGAATGCAGAAATGGGCACATTCTTTTCAACAGCTTTCAATGAAAAGTGCCAATTAGAGTAGCAACCTGATGCATCAAAGAGAATCTTTATTGGTATGTGCAATTAATTTGAAGGGTGAATATAAAAACAGTGACATTGACATTCATTTTGAAGCTTTTTACTTTGTAAAAGGGAATGAAATGAACTGAACAGCAATTGTAGTCTCAGAAAACATGCTTTTGTAAGTGAACAATACCTTGTCTACATCTACAATTTATTACAAAAAAAAGAACCATTTATTCACTGACATTCATATAAATGATAAAATTGAAGCACCAATGGCAGCTCAAACTTGCAGAATTGGTGTTTAGTCATTAATGTAGATAAAGGCTGCAGCCTTTTGCTGCCACGTCTGTATATAGCTTAAAAAAATCTTTGCTTGTTCCCAGATTCAAGCATAATAGTAGGATAGGTAAATGCAGTTGTGTAAAACACTAGATGAAGCATGCAGATACAGGTCTTTTTATTACAACTACGTTTTTAGCTTTATGCTGCAAGTACTTTGATTTGTTGTTTCCTTTTATAAGATAAATACAAGAAAGCATTTTTACTGCTTTGTAAGCTTTAATTTAACAAATTAAATAAACTCAGTAGATTAAAAATAACTGTCACAGCAGATTGAATCACGCAGATTAAATTATCTTTCCTCATTCCTTAACAAGGAATTTAAAGTAACTGAATATAATAAAAAAATACTATATAGTAAAATGTATTGCTTATTTTTCTCATAAAACTCTACACCCCACATATATATATATATATATACACACACACACGAGACTGAAACATGCTCTAAACGCTTCAATTAGCCTAAACTCAAACTTGTGGAAATTTAAATGTTGTCATTTAATGAGCTATGCCTGAAGGCAGAATTTAATACATTAAGTGCTGAACTGATAATGGTCGGCAATGAAGTTCATTACTAAGTGCAATGTCCATTAAAACTGCTAAATCTATTACATATTACACAACAAAACTTGCATTTGTATAGCGCCTTTAAAGTAGTAAAACATCCAAAGGCGCTTCACAGGAGTGTTATCAAACAAAATTTGACACCGAGCCACATAAAGAGATATTGGGACAGCTTGGTCAAGGAGGTAGATTTTAAAAAAAAATTCGATCATGGGATGTGGGCGTCGCTGGCAAGAGCAGCATTTATTGCCGATCCCTAATTGCCCTCGAGAAGGTGGTGGTGAGCCGCCTTCTTGAACCGCTGCAGTCCATGTGGTGAAGGTTCTCCCACAGTGCTGTTAGGTAGGGAGTTCCAGGATTTTGACCCAGCGACGATGAAGGAACGGCGATATATTTCCAAGTCGGGATGGCGCGTGACTTGGAGGGGAACGTGCAGGTGGTGTTGCTCCCATGTGCCTGCCGCCCTTGTCCTTCTAGGTGGTAGAGGTCGCGGGTTTGGGAGGTGCTGTCGAAGAAGCATTGGCGAGTTGCTGCAGTGCATCCTGTGGATGGTACACACTGCAGCCACGGTGCGCTGGTGGTGAAGGGAGTGAATGTTTAGGGTGGTAGATGGGGTGCCAATCAAGCAGGCTGCTTTGTCCTGAATGGTGTCGAGCTTCTTGAGTGTTGTTGGAGCTGCACTCATCCAAGCAAGTGGAGAGTATTCCATCACACTCCTGACTTGTGCCTTGTAGATGGTGGAAAGGCTTTGGGGAGTCAGGAGGTGAGTCACTCGCCCCAGAATACCCAGCCTCTGACCTACTCTTGCAGCCACAGTATTTATGTGGCTGGTCCAGTTAAGTTTCTGGTCAATGATGACCTCCAGGATGTTGATGGTGGGGGATTCGGCAATGGTAATGCCATTGAATGTCAAGGGGAGGTGGTTTGACTCTCTCTTGTTGGAGATGGTCATTGCCTGGCACTTGTCTGGCACGAATGTTACTTACCACTTATTAGCCCAAGCCTGGATGTTGTCGAGGTCTTGCTGCATGCGGGCACGGACTGCTTCATTATCTGAGGGGTTGCGAATGGAACTGAATACCGTGCAATCGGCAGCGAACATCCCCATTTCTGACCTTATGATGGAGGGAAGGTCATTGATGAAGCAGCTGAAGATGGTTGGGCCAAGAACACTGCCCTGAGAAACTCCTGCAGCTGGGGCTGAGATGATTGGCCTCCAACAACCACTACCATCTTCCTTTGTGCTAGGTACGACTCCAGCCACTGGAGAGTTTTCCTCCAATTCCCATTGACTTCAATTTTACGAGGGCTCTTTTGTGCCACACTCGGTCAAATGCTGCCTTGATGTCAAGGGCAATCACTCTCACCTCACCTCTGGAATTCAGCTCTTTTTAAAGGAGGAGGAAGAGGTAGAGAGGCAGAGAGGTTTTGGGGGGGGGGTGGAATATCAGAGCCTAGGATCTAGGCAGCTGAAGGCACGGCTGCTAATGGTGGAGCAATTAAAATCGGGGATGCGCAAGAGGCAAGAATTGGAGGAGGGCAGAGATCTTGGAGGGTTGTGAGGCTGGAGGATGTTGCAGATATAGGTGGAATGAGGCCATGGAGGTATTTGAAAAAAAGTATGAGAATTTTAAAATTGAGGCGTTGCCAGACTGGGAGCCAATGTAGGTGATGGCTGAATGGGACTTGGTGTGAGTTACACATATACAATTTAAATTTTCTGATGCTTTGAATGTTTACACATATTTAAATAGGTAGGACTGAAGTGTGGTGCTGTAGTGCTGAAGACTTGTGCTCCAGAACTAGCCGCACCTCTAGCCAAGCTGTTCCAGTACAGCTACAACACTGGCATCTACCCAACAATGTGGAAAATTGCCCAGGTAGGTCCTGTCCATAAAAAGCAGGACAAATGCAATCCAGCCAATTACCGCCCCATCAGTCTACTCTCAATCATCAGCAAAGTGATGGAAGGTGTCGTCGACAGTGCTATCAAGCGGCACTTACTCACCAATAACCTGCTCACCGATGCTCAGTTTGGGTTCCACCAGGACCACTCGGCTCCAGACCTCATTACAGTCTTGGTCCAAACAAGGACAAAAGAGCTGAATTCCAGAGGTGAGGTGAGAGTGACTGCCCTTGACATCAAGGCAGCATTTGACCGAGTGTGGCACCAAGGAGCCCTCGTAAAATTGAAGTCAATGGGAATCAGGGGAAAACTCTCCAGTGGCTGGAGTCATACCTAGCACAAAGGAAGATGGTAGTGGTTGTTGGAGGCCAATCATCTCAGCCCCAGGGCATTGCTGCAGGAGTTCCTCAGGGCAGTGTTATAGGCCCAACCATCTTCAGCTGCTTCATCAATGACCTTCCCTCCATCATAAGGTCAGAAATGGGGATGTTCGCTGATGATTGCACAGTGTTCAGTTCCATTTGCAACCCCTCAAATAATGAAGCAGTCCGAGCCCGCATGCAGCAAGACCTGGACAACATCCAGGCTTGGGCTCATAAGTGCCAAGTAACATTCGCGCCAGACAAGTGCCAGGCAATGACCATCTCCAACAAGAGAGAGTCCAACCACCTCCCCTTGACATTCAACAGCATTACCATTGCTGAATCCCCCACCATCAACATCCTGGGGGTCACCATTGACCAGAAACTTAACTGGACCAGCCATATAAATACTGTGGCTTCAAGAGCAGGTCAGAGGCTGGGTATTCTGCGGCGAGTGACTCACCTCCTGACTCCCCAAAGCCTTCCCACCATCTACAAGGCACAAGTCAGGAGTGTGATGGAATGCACTCCACTTGCTTGGATGAGTGCAGCTCCAACAACACTCAAGAAGCTCGACACATCCAGGACAAAGCAGCCTGCTTGACTGGCACCCCATCCACCACCCTAAACAATCACTCCCTTCACCACCGGCGCACAGTGACTGCAGTGTGTACCATCCACAGGATGCAATGCAGCAACTCGCCAATGCTTCTTCGACAGCACCTCCCAAACCCGCAACCTCTACCACCGAGAAGGACAAGAGCAGCAGGCACATGGGAGCAACACCACCTGCATGTTCCCCTCCATGTCACACACCATCCCGACTTGGAAATATATTGCCGTTCCTTCATCGTCACTGGGTCAATATCCTGGAACTCCCTTGCTAACAGCACTGTGGGAGAACCTCACCACAAGGACTGCAGCGGTTCAAGAAGGCGGCTCACCACCACCTTCTCAAGGGCAATTAGGGATGGGCAATAAATGCCGGCCTCGCCAGCGACGCCCACATCCCATGAACAAATAAAAAAAAACTTGGTGCAAGTTACACATACACAATTTAAATTTTCTGATGCTTTGAATATTTACACACATTTATATGGATAATTTTATAGCTGCAATAAACGAAACAACCAATAACTTACCAGCATGAAACCAACAGAAAACAATGTTTTAGCAGGGTCACAATGAATGTTAGCAACCTGGCACAACAATGGTCTGCCTGGGGCCACATTGAAGCATTATGTTAACACCTCCACAGAACCAATACACTAAACATGAAATTTTAAAATTCATTTCATTTAAACAAATCTGTACAATGAAATTGCTGATATTTCTCAGCATATCATTATACAAATATCACTGTAGTGTGGTCTTTATAAGAATGTGAAGCCAACTTGTGTTAGGTATAAATATTCTATCAGCCAGGGCTTTCTTCTATTCAAAGAGAAGGATTTACTCACATCTGTGGTGCCACTAGAAAAATATTTTTTGTCACAGCATTGTTGTTTAGAGCTTGCTATTTAACCCTCTGTTATCACTATTACAGGTGGTACTTGTTCACAAGGTCTTGACGATTTCTTTATTTTTTCTTTTTTTTTTAAGAAGTATTCAAAATATTCAGATTTGTGGAATGGTTTGACCAGCTGAACTATATATTGAACAAAAATTAGGAGTAACTTATTTTTCTAATTTCTTAAAATATAGTGGAACCATTGTCTGTGTATTAAGTCAGAATAGACAAAACATTTGCTTATAACTTAACTTACTTAAAATGGTAATCTTTATGACTGGATTAACTAAGTGAGGAACAAACTGGTACTTGCTATAGTTGAATTTACTATGCAGTGAATTGAATTGTACCCTTTTCCTTTATTGTGCTGTGTTGAAAATGTCTGTGAGATCTATTGGATTTAAAGTGTCTTAAAGCTGCAGTGGCTGTTGCTGCATTATTAATTTCGATATGTGGAAACTAAAGAATAGCTTATATCTTGAAAAAGTTTTCTCAGTTCCATTAATGATAGATATCTTAATGTTTTTGCAGCAGAGCTCAGTTTTAGGAACACATAGATGTTACACATGCTCCTGACCTTCACTAATCAACCATGGATTTCTATAAATCATAGCACTGGAAGCAGAGACAAAAGTATGGAAGTCAGTGTGAGTATAAAACGTACAAATTTAAATCTAAATGTCCTTTGCCAAGGCTATTTTAATGCCTACCTATATCTCAGACAGAAAATGTAGTAACTGTGGGGTTCTACAGCTTTAAGTTTCTTTTTTAATTACCACCAAATGGGTGTTCTGGAATTAGGAAAGCTTTACTTCTTAATTTTATTAGATTAATTTTAGAAAAAATATCAGATAAAAGTTACCCAAACATTAAAACCAGTTGATCTCAGTGATGCATGCAGTTCATATGGGATATAATGCTGTTACAGCATCTTTTCTGAAGTTTTGGTAAACTACTCCTTCATGATAATACTCAGATATATTGTACCACAACTTAGGATAGTGCACGTATTGCTTATTGATCTCTGTGAAACAGATAAAGCATATAAAAAGGCCTTCTCTGCAACATACACTTTGTATATAGTATGTTTTTTATATGGCTCCAAAGACAGCTTTAGGTAGAGCACAGTAATCACAAAGCTCACTAATGAAGATGTTGAGCAACATTCTTATTGCTAATTCAAGTACTGCTTTAAAGTTAAATGCACTATTATACCTGTCAAATAGGAATGAAAATATTAAACAAACAGTTCACTTACATACATCAAAGAAAGTAACTAAACACAAGTGCCATTCTTGTCGGTTAAACAGTCTGTTGCTTTAATTTATTCATGCCTAAAGTGCTTTTCCCTTTTATGCGCAATTTTCACTTCTTATGTGTGTAGTTAACCGTGGCAAGACGCAATGATAATATACTTATGTATATGGATGAAAAATACAAATTTTACTGTTAAGCTTCTTAAAAATTGAGAGGAAAAAAATTTGTACACATATCAGGAAGTTGTTACATATTTTGAGAGGTCACACGGTTTTTACAGTGCATTTGGAAGAAATCACTGCATATCTTGGTTTTACTGGTGTGACTGTGCTTATGCTGAGATCAATGCATGCTGAAGGATCAAAGCAATATTCTAGTCACATCACCTGAGTTTCAGTTGGACTGGGATAGTCCTGCCTGCGTTGATTGATGGTCATACTGACTTAGATCACTTGCTTTTGTAGGCCTCCAAGAAGTGGCTCCAGACTGCCCAATGTTTCCCTGGCTGCATATATTATGTTATGAATGACCTGCGCTCTGTAGTTGTTTCATCCACATGTTGGTTGTTGGGGAGGAGAGGGGGAGGGGAAGAGAGCTATGTTCCCCACTATGGGGTGATCAATCTTCTTGCAACTGATGAAGTTTTGCTAGCCCGCTACAACATGGGTCCACTCTCCAGTGAGTGTACCTGTCATGGTCTTCGTTGCTGCCCCAACTAGTATCCACTACAGTTGAATGTGGGAACTGACCAAAATGTGCGCGAGAGAGGTTGTCTGACTACAACCCTCCAGCAGACATCTGTTCTCTGATTGGAAGAATTTAAGGAGTTTATATGGTGTCCAGTATGTATGGTAAACAGTCATAAGTTGATCTTCCTGCCTCTTGTTATGTTTAGCGGTTGACAGGATTGGTCTCCAAACCTCTCTCCATTCCTTTTCCGTTACTTGGGTACTCAGAATTCATTCCCAGGCCCTCTCTTGTGTCTTTTGACATGGTGCATATGTTGGAGATTTATTGAGTGGATCTTTCAGGGTGTTGAGGCAAGGTTTTTCTGGAGAGAGGGGCAGATCACAACAATGTTCACCAAGTATTGTTGGAGGTAATTTCTGACCCGGTGGTATCAGAATAGGTAAACTGAACAATGGGAAGCTTGCTTGCAAGTTGTTGGAAGGACATGAAATAGCTCTTGGTGAAGAAGTTGGCCTAGCCAAGTGATATCCTTTTCATGGCAGGTCCTGGGCTCACTTTAAAGTTTCTACTAGTTTCTCATTATGCCATATTGGTTAGAGGATGTGCATACTCAAAGAAAACTTCATTGCTGCACAGGCCTCTTTCCAAGCTACTAGGATGAATTATTATACAGAGTGCTTCTGAGTCTTGGGTAATCTTTTCTCAAGACTTGTTTTCTTGTGACACACCAGCAGGCATAACATCAGAGCTTCCATGACCTCCATCATCAACTTCCTTTGATGCTTTCAACTCCAGCAGATATTGGATGGTATCCCACCCTTGTTGCTCCTGTGATACAACAGCCATCCTACAAATTCAAGGCCCATAAAAGCTCAAACGGACATTGCTCACGACTGGCATAATCTTCCACTGGCAACTTAATCAATATTATTGCTCCCTCTCTGTGGCCAAACCCTTTCACTATTTAAGGGTCTCTCTGGAGGGCAAAGATACTCTCAAACTCCTCTTCATCAGTGCAAACTGCTGCCTCTGACTTATTACCTTCACTCCTTCCATTATCACCTCTGACAACTAATGTGAGGAGCTCATGAACATTTCTGTCTTCAAAAGTGAGACTATCCACTCAGCTCCCTCCATTTCCTCTTAATATACTGCTAATTTACAACAGGCTTCAAACTGTAAGCAATCTAATACTATAAAACTTTGATTCTGCTTTCAGCGCACTAAATACAAACTTAAACTCATCCAGAAGTTTGCAGCCCTATCCTGCACAAAGGAGTCCTCATGATCCTCCATTGTCTCTCAGCACACTGAATCAAAATCATCTTCAAATCTCTTGATGACCTCACTCCATTCTTTCTCTGCAATTTTCTCCACCTTTACGACCCAGCACACATCCTCCGCCTTTCCAATTGGTTTCTATGCATTTGTCCCTCCATCATCTCCATGGGTGATAGAACCATAAGCTATTGTGCCATGTGCTCTGGAATTCCCTTCTTAAACCTCTTTGCCTTGCTATAACTTTTCGCACCTTAAAAAGCCTCAAAAAATTATCTCTTTGACCATGTTTGTGGCCACATTCCATAATTTCCCTGCTACTTATTGCATGGTGTCCACTGCTCCTTTGTGAAAGATGCTTTAGGATATTTTGTTATGTGAAAGGTACTATATAAGTGTAAATTAGTGTGGTTAGAAATGTCAACAAAGTGGTATTTAGTATTTGGTTCCACCAGCCTGTACTCCACAGGTACCTGGGCTTGTGTTGATATTTGTTGCCAGGGGCTTAATTGTTCGGCTGGAGAGGAGATGGGGACACTGTTCAAGGGAGAATGTGGGGAAGCTGAAGCCGTTTTTGCACAACATGGATGTGGGATGTTCATGCTGGATTCTGCTCTACGTTTGGAATGCATTTCCATTGACCATTCTCTTCAACAAAGTGAGGAGTTCACACTAAAGCATCATTTCTGTATCCAGGGAAATGAGCAGCAAGGCAGAGTTGTGGATGCTGTTTCAATGATGAATGCCTGGTTACTTGATAGGAAGCTCTATTCGTCTAGACCATGGTTAACTCCAAGGGATACCTGGTCTGCAGGGTGCATAGAAGGGGTTTTCTGCCCTTGTAAAATTCAGTCACATGTAAGAAATGGTTGCTTTACAACCAAAGAAAACATTTCCCGCTGTCAGTGTTAGCTGTTGAACTCCACCCTTCCTGTCAAAATGTTGGAAGGTAATGCATTGATGATGAAAACTAACTATAGAAAAACAGAATACATACAAATTTCAAACTTTACCAACACTATTCAACAGAAGTGACTGATCATACAACCACACAAATATATGAACAAATAAATATCACTTGAGTATTGGTACAATTAATTGAAAAATTCCCCTAATCATTCCTAGGATATTCTTTCAAATACAACATAAAAAGCTCTCTCCAGTGTTCATTCACAAATATGTACAAATGAGGCTTATGAAATAAAACACTCAGGTAACTCTTGGCATACCTCTATTTCCTAAGTGTTAGCAGGTGTACCTACACTAGAAATTAAATGGCTAGTTTACAAAGAATTATATTTGGCAGATCCCCAGAAAGGAAAGTAACTACAGTTATTTTGTTTGGCCCAGGAAGAGACCAGCTCAGCAACATTGAAGCTTTCCATTGTCTAATGACTCACCATGTAAACTGAACTGCTCTCAACAAGCTATCGTCTACAGTGAATTTATATTAAATACCCCTACTTAAAAACTTTACTGTAGGGTATATTAACTATTTTAAAATTCACAGCACGTCTTCCTCAACAGCTTATATTAAAATGCATGGTACTATGTTACACTGAAAATGTTGCATAAATACTTCTAATCAAAAAAATGCAAAAAATGACCTTTCGTCGTACAATGAGACATCAAAGAAACAAATGAAGTGTAAAGAATCCATTAAGTATACTGGATAAATAAGCAGTCCCATGACAACCCTCACTATAACAGCTAGTGCTCAAATAACCAGGGTGAAACTGAACCCAGTCAGACATCTCCTATGTCAACATTCTAAGACCTGTCTATTCATGCTTTATGCAGCCAAATACCGAAGAATATGAAACATATCTGATTTTATTCCTTACCTTGTTGATAATCCAAACAATTTGTGCATATAGCCTTTGCTTCAGCTAATATAATTCCAAAATATATACTAAAAAAGATATTTACTTTGAGAAACTTTAAGATATTGAAGCTTAGATACATTTCTATTCATGCCAACTTTTTGTGACAATTTGATTGATCTGTATAATTTATCATCTTATTTCAGAAGTCAGTGTCCGAGGAAGGTTTTCCCATACAATAAATTTCTCTTGGGTAATACAAACTCATGTGCCTTATTCAACAGGGAAAATAGACATTTCACAGAAGTTGTACAGCACTTTTTGTAAAAGTTGTACTTTTTTTTTGCAAAGGCTCATGAAATTCCATGAAACTGATTTCCCTTCCCCAATTGCACAATATAAATTGGATAGTGCATGTATCCTTTGCACTCGACTTGAACACTGCTGAACCAAGCAGTATTTCTGGGTTTAACTCATCCCAATCTTGTGAGCGACGACCAAGTGGGACTACCACACTGGATTTGGTGCTCAAAGTAGGGATCAGGAATTCCTAAACTATTGCAGGCCTTGAAGTTACTCAGTAGGGTCAACAGTAAACCAGATTTTTCAATGGTGGAAGCTGTTTCAATCAGCAGCAAAATCCCACAGACCCAGACAGTTCAGCTTAACTCCCTCAAAAAATTATTAAAATACTGCCATATCTTACCAAAAATTATCATAAATGGAAATTTCTGGCTTCCCCTTTGAAGGCCTTTGGAGGTCAAAGCAAATTTAAAAGAAACTTTAAAAAAAATATGGTTGTTATGTTTTTGAGCTGTTTCTCCCCTTCTTAAACTAGATACTTCGCTTCTGCATTTTAGATTACTGTCATAGGTAAGTTCTTAGCTCCTCACAACTTTGAAGATATCTTCAATGACGCTGATATCTAAGTATATTTAGTAATTTGCCCAGGATAATAAACAGGATTTAAACATTTTCTTTGGTAATAGATCTATCCAATGCCTCCAAATGACCGTTCCCACAATTTCAGAAGGCAGCAGAGCATCACAGCATTAGATCTCATTTCAGACTTGAACCATGATGCAAATTATTGAATAAATGATTGATAAGCATAAAAATAACAGTAATAAATATGTATTTGCAAAAGAAAATAATAAATACTCGCAATCTCCATGTTAAACTATTACTTTCAAATTAACCTTTCCACACAGTTATTCTTTATTCCTAACAGTCTTACTAAATGCAGGAGCTACTTCTGGCCTGACCTGCCTCTTTGAATGAACTGACAATGATTTGATCAGACCAGGCTCATAACTAATCTCACGTAAGTTATGTATTTGAATAATTGTCAGGTAAATTTGACTGTAAATGCCAGTTGTATACATAGCTGAGAAAATCATACAGTACAATATATTTGAATATGGCTTGGCTCCCCCCTACAGGTTTAAAGACAAATGAACAAATCATTTATTTGCAACAAGACTGCTATCCAGTTAACAATAAAAGCTACTTAAGGAATATATAAATAATAACCAATGTAGGGTAATCTGGGGGGAACTCGGGTTTCTGATTTTTAGCTGTAACCAGGAAAGCCCAACAAAATTTCCCTCAGTAGAAAAATTTGAAGGCTGTCTATTTTGATAATACCAATAAAACACTGAAAGTAAGGAAAAATGGTTGAAAGTTTGAAATATATCCCTATCTTATGCAATGTTAAATTGTCCAGTGCTTTGTCTAAAATAAAATTTGTACTTTTTTTTACTTGACAACAATATAGAGGAAGTGCTCATTCTGTCAATGACATGGATACACATACAGGTTTATACATACACAAAGTATTTACCTTGCAAAAGATATTCAGTACAAAAACAGCCACTAATTTGGGTTGCAATTCACAGATTGGGACTTTGGGTTTAAATCACTGCCTGAGCATTTCCAAGACAGCTAGCTGTAACCTTCGAATAGTTATCAAACACACTACGAAGGTGCCAAGCTGATGGGAAGGAAGAAAACTAATGAAGTTTAAATTAAAATAACAGCATGGGCTCCACTTTGCATTTCAGTACTCCCGAAATGCCAATCATAGAGCAGGATTGGAAGAGGCTGCAGCAAAGTCCAGTCATGCTTTTAGCTGTAGTACACGACTGGGGGTGTGGGCTACAATACGGGAAAAAAAATAACATTTTCATTCAGAGATGTTAATTTTTAGGTGTTCTGCCACAGCTGTGGAAAATCTCAGACTAACAGCAACAGAAGCTTACAAGAAAAATAAAGTTGGATTGGGGGGGGGGGGGGGGGGGGTTGAAATGAGTATCACATTCTAATTCACCCGTGAAGTCAAAATTTATACATTAAGAAAATCACCTACAATATTTTGTAAAAATAAACTACTGCCTACCCAATGAAAAATGTGAAATTATACAGTAAATAGAGAAACAGTTTATCAAATTAAAACTTGTTGCTTTTGTGCCATGGTCTTCAAAAACCCTATTCCGTTTCATTCTTTGGACAATTCTCAGGGCTGTTCCTGTAAAATATATTTGAAGTATTTTCTTTTCATTTAAATTGCTGAGTTTTCTCTTTAAAAGAAAACTCGTGTCAGTTTTTGAAGGTTAAAAATTCTATGGGCTCGATATTTGCGTCGGGTTACCTGCGGGTTTCCAGCGGGGGGGCCCCGAAAATCCCGATATCCGGTCACGTGACCGGATCGCGCCGAAATCCCGCCCACTTCCGGGTACCGCGCTGACGTGTGGGGCTGCGCGCGCAAGCCCCGCTGGTGGGAATCCCGCAGGCAATTAAAGCCAGCGGGGTTCCACTTGAGAGTACTTACCTTGCTTGTTGAGGTCAGTTAATGAGCTGAAGCAGCTGTCAAAAGAGGAAGTGTGGGATTTTGGGTTCAAGGCAGTGAGTTTCCCACACTGGGGGAAACAGTCTCTCTCCAACCAGGCGTGTTGCAGCCAGCAGCCTGTGGCAGGTGCCAAGGTGCACTCCACGGGGGAGAGCCCTCACCCACGCAGGAGGCCACCGCGTCACATAGGGCAACCCCTGCCCTCCACCACCCCCCGCCAAGCCAGAGGACAGACCGACACGAAACCGCAGCCCTAGTGCGAGGAACCACCCACCTACCCTGCACAACCCCTCAGACCAACACCTGCCAGATGGGTGGTGCGTGGACACCCTCGGAGGACGAACAGCATGACCAGCCCCAGCAGCCTCGCAGTCCACGCCGTCCGCCGCGGAGACGTGGAGCCCCCCAACACGGTGTTGTTGCACGCCCACCTGCACAGCAGGAGGGAGGGCTACCGCAGGGAGAGACGCATCGCAGAGGGCACTACCCTCGCCGCAGTGGTCCACAGACCGAGGCGCAGCTCCCCGGACCTCTCCGAGCAGCAGTGCACAGGGAGGCGCAGATTCGCTCGACATGTAGTCGTGGAGATCTGCAGGCTCTTTCATGCCGAGCTGCTCCTGGCTGGCCCCAGCACCAACTGCTTACCTGTCGCTGTCAAAGTCACCACTGCCCTCCACAACTTCTCCTCCGCATCCTTCCAGGGTGCAGCCGGCTACACCGCCGATGTCTCTCAGTCGTCTGCGCGGAAGAGCCCTGCAAATACACCTGCACCTACTCTGCAGTAACACGATGGGTGGCATCAGTGGTGGGTCCTCATAGTGATACCCAGGAGCGGGCATTATTGGACACAACGGACAGGATTCGCGGAGACATGGCAGCGGTGGTGTCAATATAATGTGTGCTGTTTGTTGCTCTGAAATTCAATATAGGTAACACCCAGGACAAACCCTCAGACACCCTTGTGCACCCCCTTCATGCTCACGACACGTTTGCCTTACGCTGCTTACTGCACATATGTGATGCATGCCCTGTGGCTGCAGCACAGGTGGTGGCAGGTTGAGTGAGGCTGGCCGTGAGGGAGATGCACGAGAGGTTGAGTATGGGATGGAGCAATGAGATTGTATGAGGATTGGGTCGCGTGTTAGTGGCAGGATGAGTACTGGCGAGGTGAGTAGGTGGAGGTAAGATGAGGATGGGGTTTGAGTGGGTATGAAGGGTGATGTGACAGAGTAGTGTTGGCAGTGCCAAAGGAGATGTGGGGTGGGGGCAGTGTTGTGGCAGACGGAGTGTAGGGGAAAGACTTCGTGTTCTCACTGTGGCTGACCTACTGCGGTCATTGCAGCGCCTCCTGCACTGTATGCAGGTGGGCGATATGTTGGTGGCGCAGGTGACCCCCTCTGCCACCTCGAGCCAGGCCTTCTTGGTGGCAGAGGCAGGCCGCTTCCTCCCGCCGCCGGGGGGAAGATCTGTGTCCTCCCCCTCCTCCTCACCCCATCTGATGATACCTGGGGTGAGGCATCATTAAACTGGGAGCAGCCTTCCCCCTGGGCTGCTCCATGCTGCAATTTGTCCCATTGGTTGCAGCATCTGTCAGTGGAGGACTGCCCCTTTAACTAGAGAGCCTCCAGCTGACAGATCGTACTGCGCATGCGCAGCCCGCCCGACGCGCAGACCAGCGCCGTGGACCCCGGAGGAGCAGGTAATTGATTCCTATTAGTGTGTTGCCTGCTACGATCGCGCGGGCAACCCACTAATTTCGCCGAGCGTGTTGACCACGCTCCCGGAGGACCACCCGCTGGGAACCCGCAGGCCTGCTAAATTCGAGCCCTATGTGTCCAGATCAAATTTTATTGCCAGAATTATGTTGCTCCCTTCTTTTCAAATGGGATAATTATGTGATATCAGCTGTGTGACTGATATCAGTGGAACAATTCACTGGAAATAGGAGTGTGTGGGGGGAGACAGAGGACTTAAATTTGTCAATAAATTTGAAGATACGGGGAGTCATTTTAACCTAACCTGCCTAGTGGGAAACTGACAGGATCAGATCAGCCGCCCATTTTACACCCGGCCCAATTTTACTTTCCACTGACTTCAAATACAATTCAAAAACTGAATTCCTGGTTGCATTTGTGAGAATTTGAAGTTGGTTTGACACCTTCCTCCCAACACATCAGCAACTTTAAAAGAGAACGATTTTTTGGCTTCACAACATTTCTTGCTATCTTGAGCACCATTGTATGTACTCGTGGCCTGCCAAACACCAGCATTTAATGAAATCAATAACAATAATAGGAAAAGATATTCTGAAAGCTTGTATCATAATCATTATCAAGTGAATTCTCTTGGCATACGTATCCTCTCACAGTGCAGATTGTATGAAAGTAGAGATGTAACTGGAGGCTGGCTGGCAAGCGTTGTGCATTTTAGACCTAGTAACGTTGATATTAGCATGCCCTTAACAGCTGTGCAGCCTTTTTTGGGTAGGGGATCGAGATTACGGCCTGAAGGCCTGGCTAACTCTTTTTTAAAACCACATCTGCAAACTCATGACGAGAATCAGTGCAATAATGCTCACCAGGGAACACATGCTTAGCTATTGAGCACACTTCTGCGATTTTGAAAATTAGTTCAGTGCATTGACCGCAGTAGGGGGAAGATTATAACACAGCCTGTACAAAATCTGCCAACTTAGCTGCCTGTTGTGCACTACACAATTATGTAGCTAAACAAGAGTATAATGCACTTGATGGAAGATCCTTGATGATTTTATAGTGAAATCATTTTTTTTGAAGGCCTGGTACACTACAGTTGGCATTGGCAGCCAGAATCACAAACTGAGATTCCACCACAAATCTGGCAGTATTTTCAATTACATAACTGAAGGGCAGCTCTAGAGCACTGTAGGTTGTCAGTTTGAATGTTGTTGAGATGAGCAGTAAGCAGACTATGTTAACACTGCCTGCAGCCTGACACAATTTCCCAGTCAGCAGATAGCACAGGGACAGATGCATTAGGCTCACATTGCATCTATACTTTACAAGGCCAGGAAGCGGGGTTGAGGGGAGGACTGGATAGATTAGAGATCCAGAAATATAACTGTTTATTTTTTTTAAATGAACATTTTTGAACACAATTCTTCACAGAGATGAGGAAAACTATTTTAATTTACACACTTTGAGTAAGTTTTCTCCTTCAACTTACTTATCTAAATAATAACATGGCCCCTTTGCTGCATTCCAGGAGGTCACAATAAACACATTTAATTAAGCCATCATCCAAAACAAAGCTTTAATAACAAATCAAAGGTTACGCTCCCTCATTTTTTGCCATTATTGTGGTATTTTGATGATGAACAAAGGAACCTTATTTACCTTCAGTAAAGTCTCCAACTTTCTTTGCATGCATCGTTATGAGCTAATTGCCATAATTTTATTGTGGTCTTTGATGCCCACAGTAAAATAGCTTGAATATTGGGCTCGGCATGAATAAAAGTCACTGAGCTGTGCTTACAATTGATATAAAGAGACCACCAAAGAATCTTTCCTCAGGTCACAAACTGGAATATTCTTCAGATATGTGATCAAAATATGACTCATTTAAAAGCCCTAGGAACTAAATGTTTCACAGCTTATTTCATGAAAAAGGAAATGCTAACCTTAGAAACTACCAAATTATCTACTTTAATAGGTAAAATGCAAAGTCAACATTATTTATTTTAATTAACCTCTGAGCTTTATTCTGATAGTTCCTCCATAGCGTGTTAAAGTGTGCACTTTTAAAAAAAAATGAGTGCACAGGTAAAAAGAAATGTTAACAGTAAGGAATCATTAAAGTTGATTAGGATCTATAATTTTTGAAGAGCTCAATAAATTAATGAGCTCCTGGAAAAATTATAAACTAAAATTAGTTTGCTTGAATGGATCAGGTGATCATGATTGCCCTTGATGATTAAAAGTAAGCTTGACTACATTAGATCAAGTATATGGAATTTGTTGCTAGCTTTTTTCCCCCTAAACTGGTGCTGTGATGCAAATGTCTTTTCAGTGGTGTCCCCCAGCAAGAGATGCTTTTTGTGACTTTTTAAATTTTGTTTGTGTGACTCTACTGGATTGTAGCTTGAGGGATGATTTAGAGCCTAATTATCATGATTTTTAATCAGTGACAGTCCTACTGACTTTCAGTATGTCATTTTGCATAAGTTGCTATCTGCTTCCTGCAAGTAACAGATGTCTAACAGTTTTACCTGGATAACCACAGGAATAGGGCATAAAAAGCGAAGGATATGAATCATACAATTTACAAGATAGAAGGAGATCATTCAGCCCATAACACTCATGTTGGTGCTAACTCTTTAACTGGAACTATCCACCATCCCATGTTCCTGTTATTTGTCTGTTTCCCAATGTACTCCACCTTTGATACCCTTGTCCCCAATAAAACCCTTACTCTCTCCCATCCTGGTTGTTCCCCTTGGTACAGTCACCATCTTTGCTCCCTTAAGTTCAAGGGAGTAGACTTGGATATTTATGGCGCACAAATGGTTTCACTATTCATTGCCAGGTCTGGCTGGACCACATCAAACACTATTGGGCCCTGCTCTCCTCTGCCAAAACTGCTTACTACTCCAGGATCATCCTATAATGCAAAGATAACCCCGGCTTCTTTTCTCTACTAGCAACAGTCTCCTTAAACCTCTCTCCCCTGCTCCGTCCACGCTCACTTCTAACAAGTGCGAGGAGCTCATGGACTTCTTCGTCAAAAAGATTGAGACCATCCGTTCAGCTCCCTTTGCCGTAATCCTTCCTTCCCCCAGCCCACCAAGCCAAGCTTTCGCCAAGGATCCCCCCTGCCATAGACCTGAACTTGCATCTCTAGTTTCTCTCCGATCTCCTCTCAAGCCCTATCCAAGCTTATTTTGTCCATGAGACCCACCTTCTGCTCTCTCGACCCTATTCCCACTAAACTGCTGAAAGCCCAACTTCTCTTCCTGGCCCCCATGCTAGCTGATATTGTTAATGGTTCCCTCTCCTCGGGTACTGTCCCCCTCCCCATCAAATCTGCCATCATCACCCCCCTCCTCAAAAACCCACCCTTGACCCCTATGTCCTTGCAAACTACCACCCCACCTCCAACCTCCCATTCCGCTCCAAGTCCTGTCACTTCCAAAATCCGTGCCCACTGTTTCTGCAACTCCACGTTTGAACTTCTCCAATCAGGCACGGATCAGGGGTAGGCTGCCCCCATCACAAAAACGGGTGTGACTGCTGTTTGGGTATTCTCTGTCTTAAGGGACAAGTGGTCCAGAAAGATTCTTATTTTTGAACAAAAAATCTTTTTGTTGCTTCAGTACTTGTTTTAGAATACTATTAGTTGTTTACACTTAATGATGGAGGCAGTGTTTAGTACTGTGCCACCCACCTCCCCTTTTTTGTGATATGGCTTATTTGGAGGCATAAAAGGAAACCACAAGCCCCTTTGACAGCTGCTTAAGTTACTCACCTGGTTTTCTCCTGAGCCACTAACAACTGTTTCCCTACTACATAGCAAAAATTCTCCGTCTCCAACTACTCCATCCCACATGGAATAAAAGGAGAAATGTCACAATCAGACTGGCACCCTCTTCCTATTCCCGCATCAGACTCTTCAAACCCATATTTATTTTCCCTGTTCCTCCATCTATTGCTTGGCACTATGTTTATCAAGGCAGACTACAAGGGTTTCCGGACTCTTGCTTGGGGTGCTGCTACCATCCCAACCATGGTACAGCAGCACAAACTCATTCCAGGAGTTAAATAAAGAAGACAACCAACATGCAAATACAGCTTCGGACAAGCATAAATAAATTAAAAAACTTACCATTATTCATCAGAAGCTGCCCACAACTTGTCAAATTCTAATTCCTTCAGGCTGCCTCATGAGGTTTCCATTGTAACTGCCCATTAAGTTTATTGCTGTCTTTTCGACCCAAACAGCATCTGGACTTTCTCATGCTTGTTCCAGTGGAGCACCGCAATGATACTTAAATCAGACCCGATAAGTAGATCGGGTACTGAGGTTGTCTTCCCGGAAGAGCACTCTTCTGGTGCGCTCTGCATAATTTGTCCCGACAGAGCCATGACCCTGGAAAATCCACCTTTAAAGTTTATCCATAACAGGCAAAATTTAACTGGTTTTACAATTTTCTGGCTTATCCATTTCCCCTTTCCTGAACAAGGGTGTAATATTTGCCACCCTCCAGTGCTTGGGCACAATTCCCATTTCCAAAATTTTTTTGTTGAAAATTATGGTTGGTGCCTCCACTATCTCTTTCCCAACTTCGCTCAGTATTCTGATTTGCATACCATCTGGCCTTGGTGATTTTTCTACTTTTAGTCCCAACGTTTTCTAATCCAGTTTCCTTTTGAATATTTATGTTAAAGTGGCTCTTCCACATCTGCGCCAGGCACTCGCATAGTCAGATTTGTGTTTTCATATTCCTCTGTAAAAACTGAGGTGAAATGTTTATTAAGAATCTCTACCATTCCTTCACTCTCAGGTAAAAGGTGGCGATCTTCATTTCACCACTTGAGATATTAAAAAGCCCGGAATGAGCAAAGGTTAATTGGCCCATTAAGCTGTTCCTTCCACAAACCATATACAAACTATACCACCATGTATTCTACTCCACCCATTCCTGAAGGAATGTTCTGCACAGAAAATGTCTGATCCCCAAGGATCATGAAGTAAAACTCTAGAAAGTTCATCTGTTTTCAGATTTCCAAATGTGCTGGCTCTTGACAATATTCTCTCTCCCCCTCCCATTGCATCGGATACAGAATTTGATCATCTTGGTATGTATCAATGCCAATCCAAGTCAAATATCTTGCTTATATCTACATCATTTGGGCTGCTTAACACACTAGATGCTGTCGGTAGCAACATGCAGCGTGACCTCAAGGACATGAACAAAGAAATTTTGAAGTCAGCGAAGTACTGTTCACTTGTAGAAATGCTGGATAAATTTGATCCAATACATTTAATAGACTGCCACTGTTATTTGCAATGTATCCAAGTAGTGATAACCACTTAAAATGAACCAATTTGTGCATAGGTTTTGGTCCATTATAAGCGGCTTACAATTTAATCCAGAGTGCTGGGATCAGGTGTAATACATAGGTAGAAAGTTAGCACACTAGCTCTACTGTTTTTTTTCCTCCAAATCTGCCATCAACAAATTTGCTTGTTAAATTGTGCTCTTTAAGATAGTAGAACAATAAACCTGAGTGCTAGGAGTACTTGCAGCCACTCTGCATCTATAACAGACTTTGTTGGAGCACGACATCTGATCCTGGCTCTCATGTTTAAGCTTATACCATCCTAAGAAACACGATTACAAGCAAATTGGTTGATAGCAATGGATTAAAACCTCTGCCCAGTAAAGTCAAAATAAAATTTGCTGCAGCTGATACTCCAGCTGAACTAAGCACTGAAGTTTTAAATTTCTAATGTTCTTACTCAGCAACCTTGAATCCAAAACAAAATAATTTGCTTATGATCAATGTTCACTGTCCAAGTAAAGGGGCATTTGCCTTTGTTGCAAGCAATAGCTTTACTATTGAACTTTATGGCTTCAGTTTGGGATTCAATATCCATGTCTAAAATAGTTTGTGCCAAACACACTTTATTTAGCCCAAACATCTAATTTCTTGGAATCTGTTGAGGAATCATTAAGAAGTGGAATAATACGGGCTTATTTTAAGTTTTGCTGACAGTCCACTAAGTTCATCCAGTGAGTAGCTCAGCCACACAGACCAGGAAGATTCCAGGCTCAATTCTCAGTCTATGATGAGTTGACTAATTTTAGCCAGAGCACAGGCGGGAAGCTATAATTGGCTTCAGCATCCCTCGGATAAGGAAGGGAACATCAGGAATGCTTCCTGCTCCTGATTGCTATCCAGGGACCCCTTCATTAGAACATAAGAAATAGGATCAGGAGTAGGCCATATGGCTCCTCGAGCCTGCTCCGCCATTCAATAAGATCATGGCTGATGATCTACCTCAACTCCTCTTTCCCACCCTATCCCCACATCCCTTGATTCCCTAAGTGTCCAAATATCCATCGATCTCAGTCTTGAAGATAAATGCATATGTGGATATCAAGTGGGCGACAGGTTTGGTTTCAGCTGTGATGGGCTCCCTGTGGCTGAATAGCCTACTAATACATTGTTAAGGCTCACACATTTCTCAGCCAATGGTAGTGGAGCGCATCTGGCATCTGTGAAACCCTACTCCAGCAAGAAGAGAATGGCTTCAGGGAAGGTGGAGAGGGAGAAGTTTGGTGAAGGGTAAAACAAGTTAAATAAAAAATAGCTTCTGAGTAGAAACTGGGATGCTGTTTGTCCACCATGGTTAGGTGGAGGCAGATTGACTTAGACAACTCCAAAATTAACCAATGGTGGACAATGTTGAAGGTATAAGAGCAAAGCCAGGAAAGGGCACAGATATAGGTAACTCCAAGGACAATAAGGGAGGGCACAACGCTAACTGGAAATTAAACATTTAACCATCTGGACTAAATCTCATTTTAAGCCAATTTCCACAAAGCAATCACTTTTCATGTTATTTCCAAAACTGCACAAAACACTTCAAATCATCTATGAAGTAGCTTTTCAGCATCGATACAGTATGACATAAGTGGGATTTTTGCACACAGACATTTGTATACCGCCAGAATGCCAATTTTAGATTACAAGCCAAGGTTTGCATGGACGCTTGTGTCAAATTTCTCCGCATCTTGCAGAAACTCATACACAGACACACTGAAAGGCAGCAGAGAGCAAGAAGGGAGTGGGTTAAAAGCAGGTGAGAAAGAGAGGGCAGAGAAGGATGGGGAGGAACAGAAAGGCGCAGGGGAAAGGCACACATACGTGCTTTGGGGACAGGAAAGAGAGCGAGTAAGGGACACACACGTAGAAAAATGAAAGAGAGATATTGACAGAGGAGCAAGGACTAAGTCGGAGAGAAAGAGCAATGAGTGAATGGAGAGAGAGAAGTAACTGAGTGGGGGTGAAGAGAGGGGAAATAGGGGAAGAAAGAGAAAGCAAGTAAGTGCATGGATACAACAAGTGGGACAGAGCAGCGGGGGGGAGGGGGGGGAAGGAATAGAGAAAACACGGCAATTAAGTGGGAGAGCAGGGACAGAGAAAAATAAATGGAGGGATAGCGAGTGAGCAGGAGCCGAGTGGCAGGGAGAAAGAGATCACAAAAGAAACTGAGTAGGAGGAGAGAGCAAGAGGGGAGAGAGATTATTAAGTGGAGAGGAGTGTGGGAGAGAGAGAGCGAGAGCGAGCAACAACTGAGTTGGGGAGGAAAAGAGGCAGAGAGAGAGAACATGAGAGAGCAGTGACTGAGCAGGAAAGAGAAAGGAACAGCAACTGAGTGGGAGGGAGAGAAAAGCAATTGTGGGGGGAGAGAAAATAAGAATGGGAGATCGAGAGAATCAACTGAGTGGGAGAGGGAGGGCAGTGACATGCTAAAGGAGTGACATGCACCACAATGATTTAACAAAATCCTGGTGACAACTTTGGTCAAGATTAGAATGCTAGAAGGCAATGTATTCTCTTCCTCCTTCCTCCATGTGCTAGAGCAAGATTAAAATACTAAAGTGAAACTGTCAAAGTTTCTACAACTAAGACAAGATGTGGAAGCGCTACAAGTTACAATTGGCAGATTCTGGAGCAGAAGAAATTTGATAAATTGAACAGCGGCCATGATGCTGCTGCCTGTGAGTGGAGCCTTCAGGGAGTACAAGATGGGGAATGATTACATACTTACAAATAATACATAAAACAAAAAGAGTACATAAAACTTTTGACAGAAGTATTCACTGTCTTAGTAATGTTACTCTACATGATAATGAGCCTTCCTTAGGTACTACATGGATGCTTTCCTTGCTGACCTCGTTTCTTCCAACCTCCTAAACTCCAACTTACGCAAAACTCTGCCACACACATCCTACCCCGACCTAAATTCCAGTCCATCAACCAGCCTCGCTGACCTACATTGGTTCTTAGTTCCCCAACACTAATTCTAAAAATTTTGCAGTTGTCTTTAAATCCCTCCATGGCCTTGCTCCACCCTATTTCTGCAATCTCTTCCAGCCCTATATTCCCCATCCCCCAAAGACTTTATATTCCACTGACTCTGGCTTTTTGCACATTCCCTCCTTCCTTTGTTTGACTATTGGCAGCATAGCCTTCAGCTGCCTGGGCCCCACTCTCTGAAATTAATTCCCAAAACCCCCTCTCCTCTAAAAACTTTTGATCACCCTACCTAACATCGCCCTTTCTGACGGCATCTGTTTTCCTCAAACCTTTCTGTGAAGGTGTTTAGGATGTTATTTGCGTTAAAGGTACTATACAGATGCAAGTTGTTCTTTTTAGAAGATAAACTCATGAAAAAGAATGTAATTTTTGACAATGAAATTACCTGCATACTTTATAATTGACATCTTCTATAAACTGTTTTCTATAAACTATGGGAAAAATTAACCGCACCTTCTACTTAGGAAATATGGCCCAATATATGGTTAGGTCCTAGCTCATAAAATTGTTAATACTGACTGATAGGTCAAGTAGCATCAACTTCAAATTCACTGGAAAATCACCACATCAAAGAAATGGGCACTGCAACCATTAGAAACCTTCTGAAACGCAAATTAAATTTCTGGAGAGCAATAAATAATAGTATGTAAGTTTTTGACAAACGAGTACTGCAATATTAAAAGAGTTAGTCAGTGTCCTAATATGGAGCTACAGTCAGGTTTCTGGACAGTGACATTTTATTCCGTCAGAGAGAAAATTAGCTGAGCACACATAATCAATTTTGTGTGTTTCATGGAAAGGATTTTCTATTTTGGGATAATGTTTTAATATTCAAAGCCAAAATACAATTAGGTAGCTCATTTAAGTACCAATTTATGAAATCAGTGTGCTACATCCGATTAGAAAACATTTCAGAATCTTGGATATTGGTCGGCCAAAGATAACAAGTGACGAATAGGATAATTTTTTTTCTTGGTTCAGCAATACCTCAAAGGTTGGATACAATTTTTCCACAGTACAATGGAGTCCATATTGTAGAATTTGCACCTTTCTGAATACCAATATGTGGCAAGATATTTCTGGGAGTACAACAATTCTTGCTTGCATCATTACTTCAGACATCACAGTATCTCATTGTTGATGATCTAAATGGTACATTAATGCAAACAAAATTCTATAAACTATATGCTTATTGTATAGCAATAGATTCAGCGAACTTATTACAGTTCTTTGATCTATGCATCATTCAAACACAGCTGTTCTGTGGTAATCATGAGACAATGACTAAAAATACAGGTGTATTTAGGCACAGATCTCACTATAAACAATGCAGAACAATGAATTGATAAATTACAAAGATTAATTCTTTTCCTCCCCTGCACTTAGTTAGTAATTTTAAATTACTCACTCTCATTTTATCTTCCAGAGACATGCACTATTCCACATCTGAGAAATGGCTTTGCTTGCAACCCTCTTGAAGATTGCAGATTCAAGCCCCACTCAATGATTTGACCACTTAACCTTTCGGTACACAACAACCCATCCATACTGTCCAACCACAGCCCTATCTCTAACCTTCCTCTCTTCTCTAAGGTCTTTGAACATGTCTTCACCTTCCAGTGCCAGGCCCACCTCTCCTAAAACGTCCTGTTCAAATCTCCTTAGTCCAGCTTTCACCCTAGTCACAAGCACAGGGATTGCCCTGGCCAAAGTTACAAATGATGTTCTCTGTGATTGCGACCATAGTAAATTTACCATCCTTGTACTCTGATTTCTTTGCGGCATTCGACGCAGTTAATCAAGTCATCCTCTTCCAGTGCCTCTCCTCTCTTGCCCTGAAGTGGTTCCATTTCCACTTTTAAAAATTCATTCATGGGATGTGAGCGTCGATGGCAAGGCCAGCCTTTATTGCTCATCCCTAATTGCCCTTGAGAAGGTGGTGGTGAGCCGCCTTCTTGAACCGCTGCAGTCTGTGTGGTGAAGGTTCTCCCACAGTGCTATTAGGTAGTTCCAGGATTTTGACCCATGGCGACGAAGGAACGGCAATACATTTCCAAGTCAGGATGCTGTGTGACTTGAAGGGGAACGTGCAGGTGGTGGTGTTCCCATGCGCCTGCTGCTCTTATCCTTCTAGGCGGTAGAGGTCGTGGGAGTTTGGGAGGTGAAGCCTTGAAGAAGCCTTGGCGAGTTGCTGCAGTGCATCTTGTAAGTGGTACACACTGCAGCCACGGTGCACTGGTGGTGGAGGGAGTGAATGTTTAAGGTGATGGATGGGGTGCCAATCAAGTGGGCTGCTTTGTCCTGGATGGTGTCGAGCTTCTTGAGTTTGTTGGAGCTGCACTCATTCAGGCAAGTGGAGAGTATTCCATCACACTCCTGACTTGTGCCTTGTAGATGGTGGAAAGGCTTTGGGGAGTCAGGAGGTGAGTCACTCGCCGCAGAATACCCAGCCTCTGACCTGCTCTTATAGCCACAGTATTTAAGTGGCTGGTCCAGTTAAGTATCTGGTCAATGGTGACCCCCAGGATGTTGATGGTAGGGGATTTGGCGATGGTAATGCCACTGAATGTCAAGGGGAGGCAGTTAGACTCTCTCTTGTTGGAGATGGTCATTGCCTGGCACTTGTCTGGCGCAAATGTTACTTGCCACTTATCAGTCCAAGCCTGGATGTTGTCCATGCGGGCATGGATGCTTCATTATCTGAGGGGTTGCGAATGGATCTGAACACTGTGCAATCATCAGCAAACATCCCCACTTCTGACCTTATGATGGAGGGGAGGTCATTGATGAAGCAGCTGAAGGTGGTTGGGCCTAGGACACTGCCCTGAGGAACTCCTGCAGCAATGTCCTGGGGCTGAGATGATTGGCCTCCAACAAGCACTGCCAAATTCCTTTGTGCTGGTATGATTCCAGCCACTGGAGAGTTTTCCCCCGATTCCCATTGACTTCAATTTTACTAATCATTTACTGATCCAATTGAGCTAGCACATCTCAAACAACTGCTTCTCTTCCTGTTTCTGGATTCACTTCAGGAGTTCCTGAAACTATGCCTGGTGCTCTCTTCTTCATTATCTACATCCTTCCCCTTGGTGACATCAACAGCAGGTACAGGGTCAACTTCCATACGTATGCTGATGACACCCAGCTCTAACTCTGCATTACTTTCTTCAACCCCATGATCATTTCTGTGATGTCAGACTGCCCAACTGACAGTAAGTTGCAGATGAATTAAAATTTCCTCCAACTAACATCAGAAAGATCACAATCATCATTTTCAGCCACCACCACAAATTCTGCTCTTTTGCCACAGAATCCATGCTCCCTCCCCAGCCACTTGCTCAAACTGAATTGGATCTGGCAAAAGATTGGCACTCCCTGGTCATTCCAGAGTTGTGTTTCAATCCTAAATGTTAGCCATCAACTTCCACTTCTGCAACATTACCTGCCTTTGACCCTACCTCATTCTCTCTTCTGCAGAAACCCTTTCCCATATTTTTCTCACCTCTAGACTTGATTTTTCCAATGCCATCGTTGCCGGCCTTTCATCCTCTACCCTCCATAAACTCCAAATTGGTCAAAACTAGGCTGCCCACATATTGTCCTGCACAATGTCCTGCTTTGATATAAGAACATAAAAAATAGGAGCAGGAGTTGGCCAGACGGCCATGCGAGCCTGCGCTGCCATTCAATAAAATCATGGCTGATCTTCTACCTCAACTCCACTTTCCCGCTGTATCCTCATATCCCTTGATTCCCTTCTTGTCCAAAAATCTATCGATCTGAGTCTTGAATATACTCAACGAGCATCCACAGTCCTCTAAAAATAGAGAATTCCAAAGATTCACAACCCCCTTAGTGAAAAAAACTTCCTCATCTCGGTCCTAAATGGTCAACTACTTATCTTGAGACGATGATCCCCAGTTCTAGACTCCAACCAGGGGAAACATGTTCTCATCATCTACCCTGACAAGCCCTCTAAGAATTTTATATGTTTCAATGAGATCACCTCTCATTCTTCTAAACTCCAGAGAATATAGGCCCATTTTACTCAATATCTCCTCATAGGACAACCCTTTCATCCCAGGAATCAACCTAGTGAACCTTTGTTGCACCCCCCACTAAGGCAAATATATCCTTCCTTAGGTGAGGAGACCAAAACTATACACAGTACTCTGGGTGTGGTTTCATCAGAGCCCTATATAATTGCAGCAAGACCTCCTTACTCTTATCCTCCAAACCCCTTACAATAAAGGCTAACATACCATTTGCCTTCCTAATTGCTTGCTGTGCCTATATGTTAACTTTCTGTTAATATCAGCCAATACCCTCTGCCGCTCATTTACATAGCTCCATTAACCATGCATAAGACCAGCTCAGCGAGTTTCCCAGATTTCCACAAATAACGTGCTGGCATAGATTTATGTCCAAAAATTTTGGTGCAGCATGGCCCGAAGTCACCTGATATCGGCATAACTGAGATTTCTGAAGTTTGATCGTGATTTACTTCTAAATTTTTCTGAGACCTGCACTATATTTAACCAAAATACCATCAGTCTCAGTGCACCCAAAGACCTCAGTACCCAGCACCCACCCACGCACATGTCCAGAAGGACTAAGCAGCTGGAATGGCCTTCCCAATGGGTCTGCCTCAGTTCTACATAATATTGGAAGAAAAGCTGAGCAAGAGGCTCTGAGAACAAGGCGCCACTGCAAAAGCCAGCAGTCCACTTGCTATTACTCCAATTGGTAACGCTGCATTTGTGCTTGTTTTATGTCACTTTTACATTCCGGCATAGGCAAATGAGATTCATGGGAAATTTTGGTGCAAGTTTCTGTTGGCAAGGTCGGAGCAGCAACCGATTTCGTAATTTCTGCGTAAATGTGATCCAGGAAATTTGGGGCCAAAGCAAGTGGCCTTCCCGATTAGATTAAGTGAATGTCTGTAATAGTCCATCCACCAGCAACAACATTTTAATCAAACTACTGGCATATTAAATATACATTTTCCCCCAACACAGAACATCTCAGCCATCACTTCTCCAAGCCAATATGTTGGTTTTTATATTGAATGTAGCAATTAAAAAATATATTAAATAAAGACTAAATTGTGCACAAAATATTCTTTTTTTTTGTCACAAGGATTTCCATCAGAAACAATGAATAACATAGGAACAGGAGTAGGCCATTTAGCCCCTCAAGCCTGTTCCACCATTCAATGAGATCATAGCTGATCTGTGACCTAACTCCATATATCTGGCTTAGCCCCATATCCCTTGTATATTAATTCTTTTTAAAAAGAGGCTGGGGCAATACCCGGTGAACAATTAGATGAAAAGTTATAAGGATGATACAAACAATCAAATATGATATGGTCCTAGTCCTGTTGGGAATATGGAAATATCATATGTGCAATGTAACCAGACAAGGTTGATAATGCAGACAGCAATTACAGATTGAAAATGTCATGTTATCAATCTATTAACTTCAGGGATCAGAGTGACATTTCATAGTTTTATCTCCTTGGTAATTTTGCATGTGATTATTCACCCCTTTTGACAGGATTAATTAGGTAGGGAAGAGTCCATATTTAATCTTCAATTAATAACTTTTCTGTGTTGAACATTTAGATTACTAGCCTGTCCAGGGAAATTCTACTCTCCCTGGCCTGAAGTTTTACAACGCTTGCAAAAACAAACTCTAATATTACAAAAGGAAACTCCTCAAATGTCAGAAGTAGCTTTATTATGTATGTATTAAAATAAGGATTAAGAAAACTATTTTAAATATTAAAAACACTTTTGCTTACCCGGCTTTCCTTTTATTATCATTCTCGCCTATTTTTATTGTTTTAACTTTACATTTGCTTTATTTCTATTCAATATAAATCCAGGCTATACACATTTTCTAATTAAAAAGTTTTGAATACTTGGCTTACCTTTATTTTATCCTGTGCCTTCCAGGGCCCACCGACCATTTTGCAACTGAGAGCCACATTTAAAAAAAAACTTCTATTTGATTAATTTAATTTTGAAGACTGAGATCGATAGATTTTTGTTAGGTAAGGGCATCGAGATATGGAGTTAAGACGGGTAAATGGAGTTGAAGTGCAGATCAGCCATGATCTAACTGAATAGCAGAACAGGCTCAAGGGGATGAATGGCCTACTTCTGATCCTATGTTCCAAAGAAGGAGATATTAGCAGGTGTAACCAAAAGCTTGGTAAAAGGGTTGGGTTTTAAGGTAGGTCTTAAAAGAGAAAAGGGAGGTGGAGGCATGGAGGGATTTAGAGAGTGAATTCGAGAGGGTGGGGCCTAAGTGGCTTGAAGGCCACCAATGGTTCGGTGAACTTGGGGTGGGGGGGATATATACATGGGGCCAGAGTCAGAGGAATGGAGAGTTCAGGAGGGATAGGCTGGAGGGAATTACAGAGATAAACAAAGGCAAGACTATGAAGGAATTTAAACATGAGGATGATAATTTTATATAGGTAGTGTTGGAGCACTGGAAATCAAGGCAGATCAGCGAGGGCAGTAGTCATGGATTAGCAGGATCTGGTGTGGGATAGGAGATGGGCAGCAGAGTTTTGGACGAGCTGAAGTTTATGGAGGGTGGAGGATGGGCGGCCAGCCAGAAGAATGTTAGAATAGTAGAGTTTGGAGGTGACAAATGCATGGCAGGGGGCTTAAACCAGCACATGGGATGAGTTAGGGGCCAAGGTGGGTGATGTTATGGAGGTGGAAGTACACAGTTATTGTGATGGGGCTATGGAGTTGGAAGCTCAGCTTGGGGTCAAATGGAACGGCGAGTTTGTGAACAGTCTGGTTCAGCCTAAAACAGTAGCTGGGGCGGGGGATGGAATCAGTCGTTTAGAATACAAAGTTCTGATGGGGGTTGAATTTGAAGGCTTTGTTCTATATTGTTTGTTTTGTAATAACAATTACAGTTAAACCTGTACTCCCACACCCCCCCCCCCCCCCCAACTCTTTTCAGGGATTAGCCTTTCATTGTCATCAATTCACATCACCCAAGTGTGAACTCTATGTACTTGGGCTGAGTGCCAGTAACCATGCTCTTGATCAGACATTTCCTGTACACCACATTTTTCCCTGTAGTTTGATAGTTTAATTGTCTTTCCTGCATACTAAAAACAGTTTCCACACTTTTCTTGGGTTGTTTTCCATATGTGCATATTGGAAAAATTTTAATCCAAGGTTATAAATAACATAATTAGTTATAATATAATATACACATACATGAGCAGATCTCCGATGGCATTACTCAAAGTAAGTTAGAGGATACACTGTTTTATAACGACAGGAGGCATTATACCACAAAATTCACAATTAAATTTCTATCTTCACTTATACTTATCTCTGTGCTACTAGTATCTTGTCTGTGGCATTATCCAGTTGATGAATACAGTTTTTTTTTAATACGCAAGTCAGCAACAGAGTTGTGAGACTTCAGAAACTCACTCAGCCGAGCCAGCTAGTGGCCAGAGTCTGCAACTGTATTCTGTCATGAGATATAGCAAAATAAAATGGGAATTGTTGACATAACAATTCATTATGATAAATGTTGACAGAACTGACCAAAAATTGTGACAGCAGGAAGTAAGGGTTGTGGACAGGAAGTGCCTGTTCCATGCAAGATTTTTAACATATATGAATATTAAAAACAGTACATCTATGCACAATTCCTGTCTATCACAGTTCAGCTGTGCCACACTTTTGCCCGATTGAATCAAATTTCACATCCCTAAACGACTAACAAATCAGAGCTCTAATACTATGCAGTCATCAAAATCCACCAAGAAAGTAAAAGCAACTAATCAAATTACAAAATATTTTTGAAAAATTTTTCATCCACCATTTTCTCCTTAGTTTGTTGACTCAGACGTAGATTGAGATTTCTAACATAAAATTACATATTTCACAATAACTTGTTTAAATTTACTGATAAAACTGCTGCTGACTCAAAGATCTTCCGTAGTGCTCCCAAACCCTAACATTTTCCCTGTCCTAAGTGCTACAAACACCCTCCTCCCCAGTCCTTTCAAACGAAGATCTCCTTCCTCAACACTGCTGTCGAACCACAAGATCTTCCCCACTCTTCAGTACTGCTTTTGGGGAGCATTTGATGGTTTTTCAAGCCTTGTTGGGAGCAGGATACTTTTTTTGTTGTCTGGTCATTTTCTGAGTTCCATGAAGGCAACTCCTGTCAGGAACTAGTGTCGGGCTACAAACTAATGCATCCTCCTGGGTCACTGCTCCACCAAAAGTCTTACAATGCAAATAACTTTGTTCTTTCCTCTGCAAAGCAACTTAAACCCACTTATTTAAATTAGAAAATATTTATTGGTTTTCTCTTATGGTAGATTTGGAATATTTGCTAAAGATACAAGTACTGTACTTAGTTAGAATTCCTTCCTATTATCTGTTATTTACACGATTGTAGAATATATTATGTCTCTCCCTTACTTCCCAAGGTAGATTCGTAGTTCTTATTGAAGCTTTGATTGCCATAATATTGCCCAGGGCTTTTTTTTCTCCAATGACCATCACTGGAATAGATGCTCAGTCGCTGTGGTTTGGCTCTTGTTGACATTAAGCGTAATATTAAGCATTAAGAATTTTCAAGCAATAACTAACTCAATGCCACAAAGCACTGTGCACAAATATTTTTTTCATACACTTTAACTACAAAAAAAAATGCACAAAACACTTTCTAAATACTACAGGAAAATGTAGAAACTAAATGTCATTTTGGGATAAGTTTCAACATTCACCTTAATATTTGCATATAATAGAGGGTTTTCCTCATTTTGTTAGGAGCAATGTATTGAGAAATAGCATCAGAAAAGCTATAAAATCAAAGTGGTAACAAGCATCATCCTTGCATCTATAACAATACTTCTACTGGAACCTATGTATTTAAATAAATTACTCTCCAATATGTGTGAAATGGCACTCTGGGTTGTGTGTTTCCATTGTGAAAGTACGATGTTGCACTGTCTTGGCATTCTATAAAACTCAGTGAAACCTATAACGGAACACTTCCTTTCGTGCCAAAAATAGCCAACTAAAGGCTGGAAACTTCAATTGTATTTTTGTGTATAACAGTTGCTCTCATTTTACCACACTGCCCTCAGATTCTTTTTTAATTTTCAGAATTTTATGCTTCCTAACATATTGCAGTTTCTGTAAATTTTGCTTACAAGACATTTGCAAGAGAGTTTTCAATACAGTGAGTCTGTTTACACATTGCATATACTAGTTGCAATACACGTTTCTGGATCAGGGCATGGAGGAAGAAGACAGGGAAGGGGGGTAGGAACACTCACTATCTTCGCCAGGATGTTGTTTGGTCACATCACTATTCTTCAGCATCTGAAGCAGGTGGGAGTGTACTCAATAACCTTTCCTCTTGTATCAGCCTCCCCCCTCCATCTGTGACGATGAGGTAAAGGGTGTTTGAGCGGGTCCTTGTTATATTGTCCTTCAAGAAGAAGGGGGCCCAGAGTACTTGGTACATTTCCTGTCTTGTGCACAGGTTAACATTTATTTGCTCTGAAAGACATATGGCTAATAGAAATTTACTCATGGTTGTGACGATGAAAGGGAAATTTCATGATAGCAAAGGGATGCATTTGTTTCAAAGTTAGAGCCTTGTCTGCAGGTTCTAGGTCCAATCCCCCATGGGTGGGTTCAATGGACAAGAGTGGATCTGAGAGGATCGCAGCATAGGTTTTTAAATGTTATTTTTATTTCTACATTGGAAGTTAGCACAGGCAAACACTTTATCATCAGCTCTCCCTCTCACACACAGTTCTTCACTTTGCATCTTAGATTCTCTTATGATGATTAATTTTCAGAAACAAAGTTAACATTGTAAACTCTCCTTCTGTACCTCCTTGCCCCAACTTTGCCATCTCTCAAAAATCACAGTTAGTGATTCATTGCCAATGATTCAAATGTCAACAGGTGCTAATGGTACTCCATCATTGTGGTGTAAACTGAGCTGGTTAATTTTTATATTACCAAAACCCATAAAACTTTCCCAACATCTGCAATTTGCTACATTATTGCACCAAGATACACATTATAAAACAGTTCTCAGAAAGGATACAAATGGGAAATATGATGTGTTTACACAGACTTACAATAATACTATTTTTTGTCAATTTTTCACCATCTGCCTTTTAAGGTGATTCAATGTAGAAATTGATAGCTGATTAAAATATGAAGAAATGCTGCTAGAAATATTTCGAATAAGGACGACTTACCTATTGCTGTCCTTATACTGATAGACATAGCATCCTTGAGGCATTCCTGTCTCTCTATCCAAGGTAAAAGAGATCTTCAACTGTAAAAGAGGGACACATTCAATAGCACTGAATTGGTGTTTCAAACTAAAATAAAGGAACACTTCCAGTTTTGCCAAATGTCAGGTGTACAACACAATTACAATTAAAAGTAGAAATTCATCCCAGTAATAATGACAGAACATAGATTTACTTAACAGTTAGTATGGTCTTACTTATTCTTTAAATGTAGTTCAATCTCTAACTACAAATCAATATGCCTTCATCCAATTAGTGGAAAGGTTGGCAGAACCTTCTCCTTAAAGCAGAGAAGGTTAAGGGGAGATTTGATAGAGGTGTTCAAAATCATGAAGGGTTTTGATAGAGTAAATAAGGAGAAACTGTTTCCAGTGGCAGAAGGGTCAGTAACCAGAGGACACAGATTTAAGGTAATTGGCAAAAGAACCAGATGCGGCTTGAGGAAAAAATTTTTTACGCAGCGAGTTGTTATGATCTGGAATGCACTGCCTGAAAGGGTGGTGGAGACAGACTCAGTAATAACTTTCAAAAGGGAAATGGATAAATACTTGAAGTGGAAAAATTTGCAGGGCTATGGGGAAAGAGCAGCAGAGTGGGATTAACTGGATAGCTCAGTCAAAGAGCCGGCACAGGGATGATGGACTGAATGGCTTCCTTCCGTGCTGTATCATTCTATGATTAAATGAACCACTGGGACTGTGCCTTTGAAGTTTTTGCAGTATGCAAGAGCTGTAAAAGGACATGCTCTTTTTCAACCCGACCACACAAAAGGCTTAAGATTTCTTTTGAAAAAAGTTGCAGCAGAAAAACCCAGTTGATCCAGTGAGGCAAGTAACCTGCAGAAAAACAGTAAGCTCAATCTGCTCCAAGTCAGAGAAAGGAATAAGGGACCCTATTCTCACTAAACTGCTGATCATCCAATTTCCTGTCCTGGTCCCCATGCTAGCTGTTGTTGTAAACAGTTCCTTCTCCTCTGGTATTGTCTCGTTCCCTTTCAAATCTACCGTCATCACAACCCTCCTCAAACAACCCACCCTTGACTCCTCTGTCCTTGCAAACTACAGCCCCATTTCCAACTTCCCTTTCCTCTTGAATGTGTTGTTGCCTCCCAAATCTGTGCCCATCTTTCCCGCAATTCCATGTCTGAACCTCTTCAATTAGGTTGCCGCTCCTGCTACTGCACTGAAACAGCCCTAATCAAAGTCACAAATAGCATCCTATATCGTCCGTCTCTGCTTCTGCCTCAGCCCATCTGCTGCTGAAACCCTTATTGATGCTTCTGTTACCTCCAGACTCTACTATTCCAATGCTCTCCTGGCTGGTCTCCCACCTTCCACTCTCGATAAACATGAGCTCATCCAAAAATCTGCTGCCCATAGCCTAGCTCGCACCAAGTCCTGCTCACCTATCATCCCTGTGCTCACTGACCTACATTGGCTCCCGGTCCACCAATGCATCAAATTTAAAATTCTCATCCTTGTGTTTAAATCCATCCATGACCTCACCCCTTCCTATCTTTGTAACCTCCTCCAGCCTACAATTCTTCGAGAACTTTGTGTTCCTCCAATTCTGGCCTCTTGTGCATTCCCGACTTCCTTCGCCCCACCATTGGCTTAGTGTCAATTTCTTTGTCTGATTACACTCCTATGAAGCGCCTTGGGATATTTTATTATGTTAAAGGCGTTACATAAATGTAATTGTTGAATGAAAGGGAATCTTTGGTCTACATTCAAAGAAAGGAAGACTGCACCAATTTTTGCACTGTCCTCATACAAATAAATTATGCCAAAATGAAACAGAAAACTTTAATTTTATCTATGTGTTTAATATCAATTAGTGCTAATTGTATTCAGGTGGTGCATATCAATTGGGAACTCTCATATCCATTTATAAGAGAGCTGATCTAGGGTGTGGTGTGGGTGTAATATGGAGCTCTGTGAATAAAGGCTTGGAAGCAACTGAAGACTAGGCTCTAGTATTCTATCCTGGCGATCCAACTTATAACAAACTTGGCTGGGAAATTATGATCTAATTTCGAAGCCAGCTTGAAATGCTGAAGCACTTATTTGCTTGAACTCACAAAACAAGGCAACAATGCTTTGTACAACCATGTAAATTACTCCATGGACCATCCTTGCAAATTGGGTCAAGCGAACCCCAAGATGTAGCCATAAGATCAGAAGAACAGGCCTCAAATTTTCTTAGTAGTTATAAGCAGCTGAACAAATAAACAAAATACACTTTACAACCTACCTTGCGATACAATTGTGTTTACATTACAGACCCCCTGGCCCTATATACATCAACAAAGTGATATTTTTTCTCAGAAAGAAACAAACACACAATAGCAGGCAAAATTACAGTACTCTGATTTTCCAAAATAAATACAATTTAGATTAAAAATTTAGGCAAAAAAATAGATTTAGCCTTAAAATAGGCCCACCACCATGGGGTAAATAATACAAACTCCGTAAGAAAAAATTAGAGTAACAATGATAGTATTGAAACCATGAAGAGGAAGGTTCAAATCCTGGCCATGTGTAATTAACTGCACAGTTTTATTTCATTTCATGAAGTTGATACCACTGCATGTTCTTCATCTGAAATTTTCCAATTGAACAAATGGTGAAACATTTGGGTAGCACTGTCCTGACTTAGTCTAGTGGCAACAAGTCCATCCCCAGAACTGTTGAGGTCAGGCACCAATAAATGGCAGAACTATTTTGGCCTCAGCTGGGATCTGGCATAATTAGTGAGGATTTCCAGATTTCCAAGGATATTCAGGACACTCTACACTGCAGTGAGGCAGACGTGACGATGACAGTTAAAGAAAAAACCCTTAGTGTGGACTGAATGATACTGGTGAATGTCTCATTGAATGGAAGAATTGAGTGTTCATAATTGACTTCTTCCACAATGAGACATTCTTTCTGTGTGATTGTCTTATTCCTTGGTGGAAATTCTTGAATTCTCCAGTGTCAATTGAGCCCCATTAATTTTGTTAATCATACTTCTATTGTCATGCTACTAAATATCAACTTGGCTCAAAAGATACCATTCTTGCCTCTCAATCAGGAGGCTGTGGGTTCAGACTTCAGCACATAACCTTGACTGATATTTCTGTGTAGAACTGAGGGACAACTGCATTGTTGGAAGTCCTGTCTTTTGGATGAGATGTTGCTGATGGTGAGCCATTGCTGTGCAATATTGGCTGTCATATTTGCCTATATACAGTGCTCTAAGCGTGATATGGTATGATATAAATGCAAATTCTTTCTTTCTATGCTTTCAGGGAAAATAACTTGCTTCCATCTTAATTATCTATACTTCTCAGCTGTGTAGAGAAAAAAAATCAAATTACCTGCCTGCAATAAAACACTCATACATTTTTCCATATAATCTACCTTCATATAAATCGCAATATAGGAATACAAGGAAACAAGGATTAGCTAAATTGGTAGCATTCTCATGTCTGAGTCAGATGGTAGTGGGCTCAAGCTGCACTCCAGATTTTACATAATCTGAGCTGACATTGCATTGTATTACTGGAGTCCTTCATTGCCAGAGGTGCCTGTTAAAAAAGATTTTTTTTTAAAATTTCTTACTCTAGATTATTTCAGCACTAGTATTTTAGGTCAATCTCATGGCAAGTCACAACTCCCCATACCTTTCAGATTGCCTATCCTTGCCCTGAGTTTTAGATAAGCTTTCAGTATCATTCTCCCTCCTATACTCCTGGCCCCAGAACCAAGGCCCACACCTTCCCCTTCCCACTCTTAATCCCACGCATGCCACCAGTCTTCCCCTACTTCCTCTTGCCACTCCTATCTCCCACTGGCCCATGCCATCCCACTTGCCACTGCCTCATGCCTCTCTTGTACCTTACCCCGCCTGCCTCCAGTGCCCATACCTTTCCTACTCCCTTTTCCCTCTTGCCGCTCTAGTGTTCCTGTGCGCACCCCTTCCCAGCTGCTTCCTGTCCTCTCTCACATCTTTTCCTCTGGTCCCAAAAGTTGATTCACTCCCAACAAAAACCTCTGTTGCTACGTTCCCAAACCTGGACCTAGCTTCACTTACTGTGATAGTAAAAGTGAAATAAGCACTTCAAAGAACCTTTAGCGAGATCACAGCCACAAATGCAGGCTGGTGTTTTTCTGAGCAGAACCCAGCAATCCCCTTCCCAGCAACTTCCCGACCCAGAGCTCCCACACCCCAAGACAACTCTCCCACCACTGCAACACCCCAGCACCTACCTCCCCAACACTTCAACACTCCTCACACACTCCAGAACTAGCTGCGCCTCTAGCCAAGCTGTTCCAGTCCAGCTACAACACTGGCATCAACCCGACAATGTGAAAAATTGTCCAGGTATGTCCTGTCCATAAAAAGCAGGACAAATCCAATCCGGCCAATTACCGCCCCATCAGTCTACTCGCAATCATCAGCAAAGTGATGGAAGGTGTCGTCGACAGTGCTATCAAGCGGCACTTACTCACCAATAACCTGCTCACCGATGCTCAGTTTGGGTTCCGCCAGGACCACTCGGCTCCAGACCTCATTACAGCCTTGGTCCAAACATGGACAAAAGAGCTGAATTCCAGAGGTGAGGTGACAGTGACTGCCCTTGACATCAAGACAGCATTTGACCGAGTGTGGCACCAAGGAGCCCCAGTAAAACTGAAGTCAATAGGAATCAGGGGGAAAACTCTCCAGTGGCTGGAGTCATACCTCGCACAAAGAAAGATGGTAGTGGTTGTTGGAGGCCAATCATCTCAGCCCCAGAGCATTGCTGCAGGAGTTCCTCAGGGCAGTGTCCTAGGCCCAACCATCTTCAGCTGCTTCATCAATGACCTTCCCTCCATCATAAGGTCAGAAATGGGGATGTTCGCTGATGATTGCACAGTGTTCAGTTCCATTCGCAACCCCTCAAATAATGAAGCAGTCCGAGCCCGCATGCAGCAAGACCTGGACAACATCCAGGCTTGGGCTCATAAGTGCCAAGTAACATTCACACCAGACAAGTGCCAGGTAATGACCATCTCCAACAAGAGAGAGTCTAACCACCACCCCTTGACATTCAACGGCATTACCATCACCGAATCCCCCATCAACATCCTGGGGGTCACCATTGACCAGAAACTTAACTGGACCAGCCATATAAATACTGTGGCTACAAGAGCAGGTCAGAGGCTGGGTATTCTGTTGCAAGTGACTCACCTCCTGACTCCCCAAAGCCTTTCCACCATCTACAAGGCACAAGTCAGGAGTGTGATGGAATACCCTCCACTTGCCTGGATGAGTGCAGCTCCAACAACACTCAAGAAGCTCGACACCTTCCAAGACAAAGCAGCCTGCTTGATTGGCACCCCATCCACCACCCTAAAAATTCACTCCCTTCACCACCGGCGCACAGTGGCTGCAGTGTGTACCATCTACAGGATGCACTGCAGCAAATCGCCAAGGCTTCTTCAACAGCACCTCACAAACCCGCGACCTCTACCACCTAGAAGGACAAGAGCAGCAGGCACATGGGAACACCACCACCTGCACGTTCCCCTCCAAGTCACACACCATCCCAACTTGGAAATATATCGCCGTTCCTTCATTGTCGCTGGGTCAAAATCCTGGAACTCCCTTCCTAACAGCACTGTGGGAGAACCTTCACCACACGGACTGCAGCGGTTCAAGAAGGCGGCTCGCCACCACCTTCTCAAGGGCAATTAGGGATGGGCAATAAATGCCGGCCTCGCCAACGACGCCCACATCCCATGAATGAATTAAAAAAAACACACAGCAAGCTAGAACCCACAAAGCATGACACCAATACCTAAGGACCCCTTCCCTAACACTCTTGCGCGTCAATAAACCTCCGTTCTAACCATATCGCACTACCCCCGTCCCAATGCTTCCACAAGCTTAGAGCATCCTGCAGCATTACTAAAACTACGAGACCCCTCTCAAATACTTCCACATACATTCTACCTACATGTAACCTGAGGCACCTTCTCTATCATCTTACTCTGAATGTCGGACTTCAAAAAAGGTAAACTTCTTTGCGTTATGGTATTAAAGGGAATTTGGCAGCATGAATAGCAAGTTGGCTAAAGGACAGAAAACAAAGGACCATTGCCCTTCTCAAAAGTGATCTGGGAAGAACACTATCAAAATATGCGAAAACAAAAATAGAGTGCATGTTTAATTATGAAGATGACTGTAAGCAACATCAGGAGGACATAGGTTAATAGGTTGAACAAATACATTTGGAGAAGAATAATGAGAGAAATTGTTCACTAAATGCTAAAATTTTGAAAGGAGCAGAAGATTAGGTAGACTTAAGGGTTCATAAGGGTGGGCATCCTTTTGTGAATTTGCAAATAGAAAGTACAAATTATTTTTTCTCTTCCACTCTGTTGGCAGCCTGCTGACTTGTGGCTGAATTTATTTGACTTGTTTCAATTCTTGGGGCCCCGGGATGGGGTATTTTCCTGCATTGCAATTGTTTAAATTTGAACAAAATCCTCTCTCCTCACTGAGAGTGTTAGGTCGCTCACTCCCCCCTCCCCCCACTGAGAGCAAAATCAACTGAAGAAGGAAAGGGCAGCAAACACCACCTTGCTATGATAAAATTCTCAAGCAGAGGGAAAGATAGCTGAGATGATTTTCTAGAGTGGCCCCCCAACACACTGAGGTGGTTTTCCCCACGTTTGTTCTTCCCCATTCCCAAGCCCCTCCTCTCACCTTCCGATATCCTTCTCTGCCTCCCCTCCTCCTTAATACAGCAGAACACAGTGCACAGGGTGGGCTCTAATAGCCAGTATAGTACTTTAGGTAATTTGACAGCGTGTAAAGTTACCATTTACCCTTGAAATGGCCCATCACAGCACCACCTACCTGCTTGACAGGTACTGCATGGAATGTTGTGATCCACCGAGGTGGGAGGGGTTTGGTTGAGATATGGTGAGTTGCACCTTTCCTCCCAAGGCCAGTAATCCTATTGGTGGTGAGCGTCTTTCTCTTTGCTTTTTCATTGTGGTATGGTCAGCAGATGATGTTTGTTATATTTATAAGGTCGTTACCGTGACAGATTTAAAATGGATACCGGCCACTTAATGCCACCTATGGGGGTAACTGATATTGCAAGTAGATGTTCATACTTTTACAAAGACTTTTTCCATTGACAGAGCCTGACATAGTAATTTTCAATGTATTTTGAAATAGAATGTTGCAACACTCTGCAATTTTAATATATAATACAGATGAAACACAAGACAACATCTGGAGGTTTTTGCTGCTGATTACCCCAACAGGCTTCAAAATGGCTGCCAAGATTCTGCTGAAATCTCAGCAACCATGATTGTTCCTTAAACCTCTCAGACTGTCAGAACAGCACAGATGTTAATATGATCCTGGCAATCTGTGATTTAGCTGGGAATCAGATTAAAGATATACAGAGACAATATACAAACTCCAGCACAAAAGAGAGAAAAATGAAAACAGTTAAAATATTTCATAAAGTTTGCTTTTATCATGCTTTTCTTCCAAAACTTGCTATCAATTTTTTCTTATATTATGAACCAAAATATCTGGCTTGTTTCAGAAATTGTCTTAAGTGTGTTCTAACTTCTGTGTACACACGACAAATAACAAAGAAATACAGAAGCACAAACATTTTCATAACCTACATTAAAAGTCTGTTCGTGATCTTGCAACATCAATTGTTATTTCTTCTGTTACTGTGAAAACATTGAGGGGTTTTGAAAAATCATATTTTAAATCAGAATTTTAACTAGAATTTGAACTTAAGAAAAATGTCTGCATCAAATATATGCAGAATTTTTCAGGTTAAGTACTGTTGTTAACTGTTTACCTTCCTGAGCTTTCTATATGTACTTAAGTTTTGAATGTTCAAATTCAAATGACTTCTTACACTTTTATTGCTCATTATACCACATATCAATTTGTCTTGTATTTCACTACCAGACATCAGATACACACACACACACACACACACACACAGTTGGGTTTATATCCATCCCCTTGTGTTTTGTCACTATTGCTATTTATCTTGCATATTTTCCCATGAACATATTGAGGAACTTTTAACATAATTTTATGAAGAGAAAAATTTGAACGGTAACTAAATATAAACTATATTTTTCAGTTGCCACTTTTAGAAAACAACAAAGGGAGCACAAAAGAAATACAATTTGAGGGAATGAGCCATTAGAGACAGTACTAGTTTGGAATAATTATTTCAATTAAATTGGGTGTATAACAGCGCGGTCAGAGCTTTATTCCCTGTACCATTTCAAATCTGAAATGTGTTTGAGAGATTCAGTTTGATTACCTGGAAACACTGGCACCCCAGTTAGTTCTCATGACCATGTTGCTCTGTTTAACACTGAACAAAAGCTCCAACATTTCTAATTATCTCTACATAATGTAATGCTTGGCTAAACCACTAAACCCAAGTTATCAATCAGCAAAGATCAAAACAACTGCCAATATAATGTTCGAAAAGCAATGGCCATTGTGGCAAACTTTAATATGATTAGGTTAAGAAACTTTAAAAAAAAAACTCAAAAGCCATCGCTTCATTATTTAAAGCTCTCATCCTTTGAGTTACTGGGAAACCACCAATTCTCTGCAATGGGTAGACTGAGGTGCCAAAATCCATTTTATTCTTTTGAAAACTAGACAAAATAGTCATTCACATCAGTGCATTACTGAAAGTGGTATTGTTTGAGCTATTCCACATCACCAGCAGGGGTAGTCTCCAGCATGGCTTAAGTTGACGGTAAGGTCATATCACGTGCCACTTCGGCACACAATACAACTGCAGTTGAAAACAGTGCATTAAGTTAAATTTATGTCCAGATTCTTAGATGTAACAAGTGTATTTTAAAAGCTACAGAACCTCATCTATCATTTATACAAATGATTTCAAGTACACATTCCTAAATTGAATTTGTTCCCAGCAAAAGGGCACAGTGACAAATGAAATCAGAAATAAAAATAAACCACTAACTGCTTGCCCTACGTTCTTTTCATAGTGTGCAGGAGTTTTAATTCAGTCTGCACTGTATTGGAATACCCAAATAAACAGGAAACCAACTTACTAAATTGCAGTAAGAAAAAAAATCTCAATTCTGTATTAGTCCTAACAGTGTATTTCTGTACGTAAAGAAATTTTAGAGCCAATTCATAAACATTTTATAGTTAGCATATATTGCGACAGTAAAGAATTAGCTTTCTCACAGATTGTATGAATTCTAATAAATTTATAGGTATGATCAAGATTTCAGATCATATGGACTTCTGTAATACCTTCAAAAGGAAAGAAGCAGTGCAGATACAAATGCAATGGAGAAGAGATAAAATAATCATCAAAATTTGTAAAAAATTGAAAATAATTGGGACCAGAGTGTCTGAGATTCAACATGTAGTGTTTATATAAATTATGTGATATTGGTTTTCCTAATTCAAATTATGAAACCTTCCTCAACGTAAAACTTTTTTCTCCCACCGAATGAGGATATTTAGAATTTGGAAAACGTGAGCACTTAATATTTTTGTAGCAGTATGTACAAGTTTCCTATTTGAACATCTGCAGAAATATTTTACTTTTAATTTTTAAGGCGAATAAAGTAGAATAAAGCACAATTGCTAATTTTTGCTCTGTGGAAATCATATTCAGTCTGGCATCATGATTACCCAAACTTAATATGATCCTCTAGTGTAGCAGGATATATAAAATTACATCACTAGTACATCTGAGTTTTGATTTCCAATTGAAATCAGGATTTTTTCCATCAGGTCTCTATATTAACCTGACAGGAATCTCTGCTTTGCCACCACAGAGAACTCTATGCTTAGTAAAAATCTTTGTCACCTGTATATCAGGATGAGTAATGCTGCATATAAGGTCACACTGAATCCACAGATACATTGAAGGAACTGTAAAAGACAGTGGGGAAGAAATTTGATGTGCCCAAAACAGGCAGCAAATTGGCAGAGCGATTCCTTTGCACGCCGTCCGCACTGTCCTGAGACCCGAGCCAGATTCGGCATCAGGCCTCATTTGAATGGAAGCGGCAAGCTATGGGCACGAGATAGGCATCTCGATGCAGCTCATCCAGTCTGGGCATGATGAATTCTGGCCGAGCGGCCTTCAGATAGGTGCGGGGAGAGGACAAGAGAGGAGGCGAAGTCGAGGGGGACGAGCTCAGGCCGCCAGTGGCTCGCAGTATTTTTGTGGAGCCAGAATGAACACTCCTGCTCCTTCTGGCTCCACTAAAAAAGTTTTGTGGCTTTTTTTGAGCAGCTTCCAGCTGCTGGAGGCTGGACCAATGATTCGGCCACTCAAATCCTAGTACAACTAGGTGGCGCTAGCTCCATTCATTTGTACCTGAATTTTGCATTGAGGTCCAACAACTGGTGTAGGACCCTGATTTACATAATAAAACAGCCTGTTTCAGGCAGGTAAGCTGCTTGCCTATTTACAGGCCCCCCTGAATATGTCATCAGGCAGGCCTTGGGTGTCAATGGGACAGCTGAGGTTCCCCTGTCCCCATAATTTTCAACTCCTGGCTACCTGTTTTTCAGGCGCAAACAGAGAGCCATGAGTTGAATTTCTCCCCCAGTGTACAATTACTCTGAATAACTAAGTCTTCACCATTCATATCTGACCAGTTAGTGTCATTTTTGTAAATTTGCAACAAATGGAAGTTTGCAACACAACTGGCACCGACTGAACTTTAAAACATTCTTTAATTCATTACAGTCACTAAGTAAACTTCAAAATGTATTCCTTTCCATATTTTGGTGTATAACTGCTATTTTAGTTCTCAAAGGGTTAATGTTATTGGTGGCTTACTTATGGTGAAATAACACAAAATTTGTCAGCACTCTGGTTACAAATTGTTCAGGCTCACTGTGTACTATTACCTTATAGACACAAGCACACATACACACACTAGATAGATGACACGAGCAGTTTATTACTAACAAGTTCATAAAAAATTCAGTCCAAAGTCCTGTCATTGGGGAATACCTTTGTACATAAGCAGTCTTTTCAGATCTATGTGTATTTTGTGTATGTTGATTTTAATGACTCAAATATGAGTTACAAATTACTACTACTGATATTTATGTGCAAATAAGGAATTTTTTGAACTGCTTTTCAAAACTGCTAACCTCTTCATCAGACAGCTTGTTTGTAACAAACATGCAAATTATATTTGATCAAGCTATGAAAATTTAGTACAGTATGCCTGCCTGAATTATCTCCACCTGCTTGAATGAGAGATGACTTTCTGGACTATGAATACCCCGGACAATATTCATTAGTGGTATAATTATTAATAACAACACAATCTATCAGACTCAAATATCACATATACACACACATTTACTCAAAGGATCGTAAAAGGAGCAGAACAGCAATCTTGCAGCCATTTTCTGCATAGGCGGACTGAAGGAACTGGCCAGTCTATGAACATCGTCAGAGTCCCTTTCTGAAAATTTTCAGAACCATAGTCCGCCATCTTGTGTTCTCTTCAGCTGTTTTGATTTCAACTCTGAACTTTTTCTTCACAGGTACAGCTTAATTTAAATATTTTTCCTTTTACAGGGTCCTTCATCTCTCCTGTCTGCTCTCTACCCTGTGAAATTAAAAAAATCAATCAGGTGCTCTCTGTTGGTGCTTTCCTGTCTGTCATTTTTGCCATCTCCTTGGGCTTACAGGAACAGGTCCTGTTTGATTACGTCGGCAAACATTCCAGTGCTGCCACAATGCTGACAAATCAGTGTCCCCATTAATATTACTTGGCATAACACCCTGTTCTTATGAAACCTCCAAAACAGGTGAGCAACGCCACAGGAGATCGTCTCGTACCACTTAACATTCCACACACTTTCATGAGGCCCCCATAACTATTTTACCTCCTTAACCATGGGGGTGAATTTCCTCAAAGCTTCTCCCACTGCACAGCCATAACTTCAATGTTGTCACCTCTCAAAGCCTAGCCCATCTTTCTCGCAACTTCATGTTTAAAACCCTACAATCAGGTTTCCGCTCCTGCCACACCACCAAACGGTCCTAACTCAAACAAATGATATCTGCCGAGACCACGGTCCATTATCCTTCCTTGACCTGCATGCAACCTTTGACACGGTCGACCTCACCATCCTTCTACAACGCCTCTCCCTGTTATGCATAAATGAGGATTCTGTTGAACTTCCACTGAAGCTCTGGCAGCACAGTGGGAGAAGCTCCAGGCAAATTTATCCCGTGTTTTTTTCCTTAAAACTCACCCCATACTTTCAGCTGCCTCTGCTGCTTCCCCCCATCCCCTTACCAACCAAGCCAAACCTCCCCAGGTTCCCTCCTGCCCGAGCCCTGAACACAATTCATTCTCTAGTCTCTCTCCTATCTCCCTCTTTCCCTCTATGAGCTCATCTTGTCCTACCTCTTTCTCCCATTTCCACTGAATTGCTGACCACTTAACTGCCATTGAAAATTGTTCCCTCTCCTCCAATACTGTCACCGTCCCTTTCAAAACCACCATCACCCCTTCCTTAGAAACCCCATCCTTGACTCCTCTGCCCTTTCAAACAACCACCTCACTTCCAACCTTCCTTTTCGCTCCAAAGTCCTTAAACGTGTTGTCACCTCTCAAAGCCTAGCCCATCTTTCTCACAACTTCATATTTGAAACCCTCCAATCAGGTAACCGCTCCTGCCACAGCACCAAACGCCCTAACTCAAACAAATGATATCCTCCGTGACTATGGTCCATTATCCCTCCTTTACCTGTGTGCAACCTTTGACACGGTTGACCACACCACCCTTCTCCAATGCCTTTCCTCCGTCGTCCATCTAGGTGGGATTGCCTTCGCTTGGTTCCACTCTGACCTATCCAATTGTAGCCAGAGCATGTGCAGCAATGGCTTCTCTTCCCACCCCCACACCATTACTTCTGGAGGCCCCAAACATCTAGCCTTGGGCCCCTGCCCTTCCTCTTGGCAACATGATCCAAAGACATGGGGTCACCTTCCACATGTATGTTGACAACATGCAGCTCTACTTCTCCCAAATGCTCCACTGCCTGTGTGTGGTCAGCCTGCTTGTCTGATATCCAATTAAACATTGGGAAGACGAAAGCCATTGTCTTCGTATCCTCTCCACCGATTCCATCCTCCCCTCTGGCCAATGTCTCAGGCTAAACCAGACTGTTCACAATCTCACCATCCTCTGCAGCCCTGAGTTGAGCTCCTGACCACATATACTCTCCATCACAAAGGCCGTTTCGTACCACCTCAGTAACATCGCCTGCCTCTGCCCCTGTCTCAGCCCATCTGCCCCTGGATCGCTCCACCATGCATCTTTCACCTCCAGACTCCACTTCTCCAATGCTTTCCTGCATCACCTCCCACCCTCCACCCTTTGTAAAGTTCCGCTCATCCAGAACTCTGCTGCCTGTTTCCTATCCCACCCAAGGTCCTGGTCATCGCAGACATTCTTTGACTCCCAATCCTCCAACGCCTCAAATTTAAAATTATCATCCTTGTGTTTAAATCCCTCCCTAAGCCCCTCTGCCTATTCAAAGCCCTCATCTCTCCTCCTTTAAGGCCCTTCTTAAAACCCGTCGCTTTGACCAAGCTTTTGGTCAATCCTAATATCTTTCTCTTTGGCTCGGCATCCATTTTTATCTGACTACACCTCTGAAGTGCCTTGGGACATTTTTCCACTTTAAAGGCACTAAATAAACACAAATTTTTGATGCTGATCTTTTTGTACCGTAACCAATGCATGTATTTTTTTTTGCGGTGTGCTGTCCAAAGCTGAACATAGTACTCTAAAGTATGACTAAATCAATGCATTGTAAAGCATTAGCATAGCTTCTTGGGCTAATATGCCAATCTTTGGTGACATGTCTGCTAGTACTCCCAGGTCTCTCTGCATTATCTTTGCACTAATTCAATCCCATTTACTGAATGTTTAGGAGAGTCAGCTGAAACGGAAAAGGGGGATGTATGACAGATGTCAGGTTGATAATAAGTGAGAACTAGGCTGAATATAGAAAGTATAGAGAAGTGAAAAAGGAAATAAGAGGGGCAAAGAAAGAGTACGAGAATAGACTCGTGAATAGCATAAAAGGGAATCCAAAAGTCTTCTACAGGCATATAAATAGTAAACAGGTAGTAAGAGGAGGGGTGGGGCCGATTAGGGATCAAAAAAGAGATCTACACATGGAGGCAGAGGGTATGGCTGAGTTACTAGATGAGTACTGTGCATCTGTCCTTACCAGGGAAAAAGATGCTGCCAAAGTCCCAGTAAAAGAAGAGTTAGTTGAGATAATGGAGGGGCTGAAAATTGATAAAGAGAAGGTACTAGAAAGGCTGGCTGTACTTGGAGTAGATAAGTTTTTTTTTTATTCGTTCACGGGATGTGGGCGTCGCTGGCGAGGCCAGCATTTATTGCCCATCCCTAATTGCCCTCGAGAAGGTGGTGGTGAGCCGCCTTCTTGAACCGCTGCAGTCCGTGTGGTGACGGTTCTCCCACAGTGCTGTTAGGAAGGAAGTTCCAGGATTTTGACCCAGCGACAATGAAGGAACGGCGATATATTTCCAAGTCGGGATGGTGTGTGACTTGGAGGGGAACGTGCAGGTGGTGGTGTTCCCATGTGTCTGCTGCTCTTGTCCTTCCAGGTGGTAGAGGTCGTGGGTTTGGGAGGTGCTGTCGAAGAAGCCTTGGCGAGTTGCTGCAGTGCATCCTGTGGATGGTGCACACTGCAGCCACAGTGCGCCGGTGGTGAAGGGAGTGAATGTTTAGGGTGGTGGATGGGGTGCCAGTCAAGCGGGCTGCTTTATCTTGGATGGTGTCGAGCTTCTTGAGTGTTGTTGGAGCTGCACTCATCCAGGCAAGTGGAGAGTATTCCATCACACTCCTGACTTGTGCCTTGTAGATGGTGGAAAGGCTTTCGGGAGTCAGGAGGTGAGTCACTCGCCGCAGAATACCCAGCCTCTGACCTGCTCTCGTAGCCACAGTATTTATATGGCTGGTCCAGTTAAGTTTCCGGTCAATGGTGACCCCCAGGATGTTGATGGTGGGGGATTCGGCGATGGTAATGCCGTTGAATGTCAAGGGGAGGTGGTTAGACTCTCTCTTGTTGGAGATGGTCATTGCCTGGCACTTGTCTGGCGCGAATGTTACTTGCCACTTATGAGCCCAAGCCTGGATGTTGTCCAGGTCTTGCTGCATGCGGGCTCGGACTGCTTCATTATCTGAGGGGTTGCGAATGGAACTGAACACTGTGCAGTCATCAGCGAACATCCCCATTTCTGACCTTATGATGGAGGGAAGGTCATTGATGAAGCAGCTGAAGATGGTTGGGCCTAGGACACTGCCCTGAGGAACTCCTGCAGCAATGCCCTGGGGCTGAGATGATTGGCCTCCAACAACCACTACCATCTTCCTTTGTGCTAGGTATGACTCCAGCCACTGGAGAGTTTTCCCCCTGATTCCCATTGACTTCAATTTTACGAGGGCTCCTTGGTGCCACACTCGGTCAAATGCTGCCTTGATGTCAAGGGCAGTCACTCTCACCTCACCTCTGGAATTCAGCTCTTTTGTCCATGTTTGGACCAAGGCTGTAATGAGGTCTGGAGCCGAGTGGTCATGGCGGAACCCAAACTGAGCATCGGTGAGCAGGTTATTGGTGAGTAAGTGCCGCTTGATAGCACTGTCGATGACACCTTCCATCACTTTGCTGATGATTGAGAGTAGACTGATGGGGCGGTAATTGGCCGGATTGGATTTGTCCTGCCTTTTGTGGACAGGACATACCTGGGCAACTTTCCACATTGTCGGGTAGATGCCAGTGTTGTAGCTGTAGTGGAACAGCTTGGCTAGAGGCGCAGCTAGTTCTGGAGCACAAGTCTTCAGCACTACAGCTGGGATGTTGTCGGGGCCCATAGCCTTTTCTGTATCCAGTGCACTCAGCCGTTTCTTGATATCACGTGGAGTGAATCGAATTGGCCGAAGACTGGCTTCCGTGATGGTGGGGATATCCATATGGGATGCATCCCAGGTTGCTGAGGGAAGTAAGGGTGGAAATTGCAGAGGTGCTGGCCATAATCTTCCAATCCTCCTCAGATATTGGTGTGGTGCCAGAGGACTGGAGAATTGTAATTGTTACACCCTTGTTCAAAAAGGGGTGTAAGGATAAACCCGGCAATTGCAGGCCAGTCAGTTTAACCTCGGTGGTGGGGAAGCTTTTAGAAACGATAATCCAAGGCAAAATTAATAGTCACTTGGACAAGTATGGATTAATAAAGGAAAGCCAGCACGGATTTATTAAAGGCAAATTGTGTTTAACTAACTTGACTGAGTTTTTTGATGAGGTAACAGAGAGGGTTCATGAGGGCAATGCGGTTGATGTTGTGTATATGGACTTTCAAAAGGCGTTTGATAAAGTGCACATAATAGGCTTGTCAGCAAAATTGAAGCTCATGGAATAAAAATGGACAGTGGCAGCACGGATACAAAATTGGCTAAATGACGAAACAGAGAATAGTGGTGAACGATTGTTTTTCAGGCTGGAGGAAGATGTACAGTGGTGTTCCCCAGGGGTTGGTACTAGGACCGCTGTTTTTTTTGATATATATTAATGACTTGGACTTGGGTGTACAGTGCACAATTTCAAAATTTGCAGATGACACAAAACTTGGAAGTGTTGTAAACAGTGAGGAGGATAGTAATAGACTTCAAGAGGACATAGGCAGGCTGGTGGAATGGGCAGACACATGGCAGATGAAATATAACGCAGAGAAGTGCAAAGTGATACATTTTTGCAGGAAGAATGAGGAGAGGCAATATAAACTAAATGGTACAATTCCAAAGGGAGTGCAGGAAAGAGAGACCTGGGAGCATATGTGCACAAATCGTTGAAGGTGGCAGGACAGGTTGAGAAAGCGGTTAAAAAAGCATATGGGATCCTGGGCTTCATAAATAGAGGCACAGCGTACAAAAGCAAGAAAGCTATGTTGAACCTTTATAAAACACTGGTTCGGCTACAACTGGAGTATTGTGTCTAATTCTGGGCACCGCACTTTAGGAAGGATGCGAAGGCCTTAGAGAGGGTGAGGAAAAGATTTACTTGAACGGTTCCAGTGATAAGGAACTTCAGTTACGTGGATAGATTGGAGAAGCCGGGGTTGTTCTCCTTCGAGCAGGAAAGGTTAAGAGGAGATTTGATAGAAGTGTTCAAAATCATGAAGGGTTTAGACAAAGTAAAAAAGGAGAAACTGTTCCCTTTGGCGGAAGGGTCGAGAACCAGAGAACACAGATTTAAGGTGATTGGCAAAGGAACCTAAGGCGACATTGAGGAAAACCCTTTTTACGCAGTGGGCAGTTATGATCTGGAATGCACTGCCTGAAAGTGAGGTGGAAGCAGAATTAATTGTGGCTTTCAAAAAGGAATTGGATAAATATTTGAAGGGAAAAAAATTGCAGGGCTATGGGGATAAAGCGGGGGAATGGGACTAGCTGGATTGCTCTTTCAAAGTGCTGTCACAGGCTCAATGGGCCAAATGGCCTCCTTCTGTGCTGTAACCATTCTATGATTCTATATATACACACACAATACTTTATATTATCAATGTTAAATTTAATTTGCTATTTGTCTGCCAAATTGCACAATCAATCCAAATACTTTTGTAAGTCTTTTCCTGAATCCTTGGTCTCTATTTTAATAGTCAGCAAATCTGACCACTTACAATTGATTTCAGGATTGAGATCATTTATATAAATGATAAATAACATGGGGCAAAAAGCACTGACCCCTGCAGGGCTCCCTCAACATCTCCACCCGTACTGGCATTTTTTTAATCAACATCTTATCTCGTCCCATGGTGCATCCTGGATTCCTGTGGCTTTTAATTAAATTAGAAGTTTTTCATGTGGAATTTTGTCAAAAGCTTACTTAAAGTCTAAATCAGCTATATCATAGGATGTGCCATTCCCTACTTCATCTGTGATATCCTCAAAGTAAAAGAATACAAAAAAGTGAAGTCTTGCAGTTATATAGCACCTTATCACATCTGTCAAATAGCAACATATTTTTTGTGTGGAGTTGATGGGATTCACACCAATATAGTAGAAAATACATTTCTGTCTCCAAAGATTAGCTTCATTCAGAAGCTTCCAGGCAAACAGATCCATTAAAAAGACATTAACAATGAGTTCCCTGTATTTACACCATTGCAGCCATTAGCAATTTAAATCCGTGAACCAATCTGATCTGCAATCAAAGATGCCTTTGTACATTCAGGTCAAGGAAATGAACCCCTTTTGATCACCTGATCAGAAGCCACTGTCTGATTTTAATTAAAATGAAACTAGCAAACCCACATATATATATGAAATTCGTTTAAACCTGTTTTAGCCAATTCCTATACTTCTCCCAGATTTATTCCCCCGTCCCCTCCTTTTCCTCTGTAGGCTTTGTACAGATTTTTTTCTTCTTTAATATTACTTTGCTTGGCCTATTTATCCATTTTGGAGACGGATTATTTAGCTATCTTGGGTACCTCTATCCTGCTTTTGCACCTTTAATATTAAAAATCTCCGGGGTACTTCACAGAGCTGAAACAGATGCCAAGTAGCAACGAGAGAGCTAAGAGATATGGCTGAAAGCATGGTCAAAATGAGAATGCTTTTAAAGGCAGTGAGAGAAGTGGCAAGGCAGAGTGATTAAGGGAGGCAGTTTGAAAGAGTAGAGCTGAGGCTGCTGAAGGTTTTGCCACTATTGATTTGGAGGGGGGGGCACGCAGGATGTACAGGAGGCCACAAGGGTATGGGCGGGAATGCACAATTTGAGGAGATTGCAGAGTGGGTTGAGACAAGTAGAGACATGAATGACAAACATTTTGAATGTGATGCGTTAGGGAAGCGGGAGGGAAGGTTGAAAGTGGCGGACAAGCAGGACTTAGTGTGGGACAGGATATGGGTAGCAGAATTTTGGATGGGTTGGAGTTTACTTCGACTCAAGCTCAGAAAGCCAATAGAGGAGAAGTTTGTTAGGAAAGTTGAGTTTGGAGGTAACAAAAGCATGGATTAGTGTTTCATCTGCAGTGGCACGTGAAGAATAGGTGATGTAGTGAAGGTGGAAATAAGCAATATTGGTGATGGATAGGATATGGGGTTTCATGTTCGGGTTAGAATTGAACAGAATACTGAAGTTACACATCATCCGATTCAGTGTGAGCAAGCAGTCAGGAAGGTGGATGGAGTCAGCATGGGAACAAAGTTTTTGGCATGAGCCAAATAAAATGGTCTTCCCAATGTTCTCATGGAGGAAGTTCTGGCTCATCCATGAGTTGATGTCAGAAGCAATCTGCAACAACAACTTGCATTTCTGTAACACTTCATGTGTCAGAAGACATCTTAAGGCATTTTATAATGAGGACAAAAAGTGGATACAAAGGGAAAAGGGAAAAATGCATGGTAAGATTGGAGGACCAAAGCTATGGTACAACGAAAGAGTTTTGAGGAGATTTTTGGAAGTGTGGAGGTAGTAGGTAGTTCCAGAGGTTAGGAGTGTAGTGGCTAAACCTGCGACTGCCAATGGTGAAGGTGAGTGACAAGGAGAGGCTCGGTGTTAGAGGACCAGAGGGCGCATGCAGGACATATAGCAGCAGAAGATAACCAATGGGGGAATAAAAAATTAGTAAAACAACCCTGCAATCAAACTGCAGGGACACAGGGAGTCAGAACTTAGTCTGAGTGAGGAAGTGGCTGGTGCACTTCAGAAGACCTGATGCTTGTGGAGGGTTAAATCTGACGGGAAGAGCATCAGGCACTGATGGATGAGGCTGAGCGGGAGAGCTGGGTGTTGTCAGCAGGCATGTGGAAGTTTCCAGAAGATGTCACAAAGGGGTATGATGTAGATGATGAAGGTGAGGAGGGGACAGAGGGTGGACCGCTGGGATACACTGGAGGTGAACATGCAAGCAGAGATGTCATCGGGGGTGATGTAACGTCCACGCTACAACAAGTATGAATGGGACTAGACTCCAATATCATGGGGTGGAAAGCAGATTGGGGGGTCCTGAATAAGGAGTGGTGGATGCACAGTTGCAGGCAAGATTGCGTTCCAGGACTCGAAAGTAAGGGAAGGTCAGGGATAAGGTTTGGAGAACTGAAAGCTTAAGGGTTAAGACAACATAGAAGTTATCCTGAAAAGTGCTTTTTTCTCAAGGTACAATATATTTTTCAACAATATTTTCTCGGAAACTTCTTTTTAGTTCATCCTCGTTCATTAAAAAAGTAAACTTTTAAAATAACTAACCACCCTATTAATTGGTATAAAGATGGTTACGGCCATGGAAGGAGCGTTCATGCCACAGCCTGTCATACTGTTAATCAGCCAGCGAATTCTTCCATTACTTCGCACCATTCTCCAGAGGAAAAGTGTGAAGATACGAAACAACCTTTTAAAAACCGTATTTTTGTTCTGCTCCTCAATCGAGCTATTTCCATATATTCTTAAATTTAACTATGTTGCGGTCATTAGTCCCTACCTCTTCAACTGGAGCTATCTACTGTAATCCCATTTCCCTGCCCATTCCCAGTTTCCTTTTATATTCCTTTTCAAATATTTATCAAATTCCATTTTAAATGATGTTATACTCTCTGCATTAATAGCAGAGTGTGAAAAAAAATTCACAATTTTTCCTTCATGCTTTTATTGATAATGCAGAGTCTATACCACCTTGCTACCAATTTGCCAACCAGGGAAAACAATATTTCACTGTTTACCATCTCAAAACCTATCAAAGTTGAAAACCTTTATTAGATCTGTTTCTTAACCATTTCAGTTCGTGAAAAATGACCAAATAATTGGAGCCTTTCTTAATAACTATAATCGCTCATTCTCATGAATCTTCACTGTAACCTTTTCCATAGTTTTAAAATCCTTTCTATAATAGGATGCCCAGAAATTCACACAATACTGCAAAGATAGCTGTTCTGTACAAATTCAACATTATTTCCTTACTTTTATATTTAATGTGTCTATGTGTAAAACACAGAATCCCATTTGCCTTTTAATGGCCTTTCATATCTGCATTCCCACATTAAAGGTCCATATATCTTCACCCCTGATCTCTCTGTTCCTCCATTCTGTTAACAGCATTAGCATTTAGAAGAAACTTTTTACTGTTTCTCTCCAAATTGTACCACTGTACTTTACATTGCTCTAGTGAACTGGATCTGCCACCTATTCGAACATGACCTATGTCCTCCTGCAATCTTCTTTCCAATTTGGCATGCCTGCTAATTTTGTATCATCAGTAAATTTTGATGCAATAACTCTAATGCCTATGCCCAAATCATTTATACAAATGGGAAACAAGTTAGGGCTAGGATACACTATTACCCATACCACGCCAAATCCAAAAAAACTCTACCCCATTACCGATGCTCTTTGCTTTCTGTCCCATGTCATCTCCTTGCCCATTTCCTTTAATACTATGTATCTAAATTTTTGTATCAAGTCTCTTATGTAGCACCTTGTTATATTTGCCACTTTCCAGTCCTTTGGCAAAAAATCCACTTCCAAAAACTTTTGGGGAAATTATGATTAGGGTCTCCACTTGCCCCTCACCAGCATTCAATATTTTGAGGGGAATATCATCTGGGCCAAGTGACTTTTCTACTTTTAGTCCCATTAATACAGATTTTGAATACTTTTCTCCAGCAACTGCTCTTCTACATCCTTCTCAGGCATTCATAAAGACCCACTTTCACTAGCTTCTGCAAAACTTGAGATGCTTGATCATTTCTGCCAATCCTTTACTCTCAAGTGCTAGAGGCCCCTTTATCTCTAAGTAGTCCCACTGCTTCTTTGACTACCATTTTACTTACGTACACATAGTCACTATTTGCAGAGTAATCTCTACCCTTCAGATTTCCAACCGATCTGGCTTCATTTTCCAGAACCAGATCCAGCACCGCATCTTCTCTCATTGGACATGCAACATAATGGCGTCCATCCCAACCGGTGTCAGATCCTTCGAAGCAAGTTCGCAAATGCGCACATGCGTATTAAAAACCGGAAATCGCAAACCTGCTCTCATTGGTTCAATGGTGTATTGATAGTCCTGAATTAAAGGGCCAACCATGCCACAATCATAGACAATCAAACACAATCACCAAACAATCGTAAACTTACCCATCTGCCCAGCTGGAACGAAGATACTTATGCCACGAGAAGGTATGCTTGAAAATACAAGCCCTACATTACTTTTTAAAAGTGCGATGACTTATAATGACTGCAAAACAACAAAAAATTAAATTTTAAAAATGTGGAATGTCTAATTATACTTATTTTAATATTTTTTGATCATTAACTTTCTTAACCAGTATGTATCCAGCCCAATGAGGAAGGAGGCATTGCAGGGCTTGGTTCTCAGGAATGAGGTGGGCCAAGTGGAGCAAGTGTCAGTGGGGGAGCATTTAGAGAGCAGCGATCATAGTATCATAAGGTTTAGATTAGCTATGGAAAAGGACACGGACCACTCTAAAGTAAAAATATTCAATTGGAGGAGGGCCAATTTCAATGGGATGAGAACAGACCTGGCCCGGGTAAATCAGAATCAGGCAAAACTGTAATTGAACAATGGGCGGCCTTTAAGGAGGAGATGGTTCGGGTACAGTCTAGGCACATGCCCAAGAGGCAGAAAGGTAGGGCAACTAAAGCCAGAGCTCACTGGATGACAAAAGAGATAGTGAGTAAGATGAAATGGAAAAAAGGGGCGTCTGACAGATGTCAGGTTGATAACACAAATGAGAACCAGGCAGAATATAGAAAGTTCAGAGGGGAAGTGAAAAAGGAAATAAAAGGGGCAAAGAGTATGAGAATAGACTGGCAACCAATATAAAAGGGAATCCAAAAGTCTTCTACAGGCATGTAAATAGTAAATGGGTACTAAGAGGGGTGGGGCTGATTAGGGACCATAAAGGAGATCTACTCATGGAGACAGAGGTACTAAATGAGTACTTTGCATCTATCTTTACCCGGGAAGAAGACGCTGCCAGAGTCTCAGTAAAGGAAGATACAGCTGAGATATTGGATCGGCTAAAAATTGATAAAGAAGAGGTACTTGAAAGGCTAGTTGTACTTAAAGTAGATAAGTTACCCAGTTCGGATGGGATGCATCCTAGATTGCTGAGGGAAGTCAGGATGCAAATTGCAGAGGTACTAGCCATAACCTTCCAAACATCTGTAGGTACGGGGATGGTGCCGGAGGACTGGAGAATTGCAAATGTTACACCCTTGTCTAAAAAAGGTGTAAGGATAAACCCAGCAACTATAGGCCAGTCAGTTTAACCTCAGTGGTGGGGAAACTTTTCGAAACGATAATCCGGGACAGAATTAACAGTCACTTGGATGAGGGTGGATTGATTAGGGAAAGCCAGCACGGATTTGTTCAAGGCAAATCGTGTTTAACTAACCTGATAGAGATTTTTGATGCGGTAACAGAGAGGGTAGATGAGGGCAATGCAGTTGATGTGGTATATATGGACTTTCAAAAGGTGTTTGATAAAGTGCCACACGGTAGGCTTATCATCAAGATTGCGGCCCATGGAATAAAGGGGGCAGTACCAAAATGGATACAGAATTGGCTGAGGGACAGGAAACAGAGAGTAGTGTTCAACGGTTGTTTTGCGGACTGGAGGGAGGTGTACAGTGGTGTTCCCCAGGGGTCAGTGCTGGGACCACTGCTTTTCTTGATATATATTAATGACTTGGATTTGGGTGTACAGGGCACAAAACTTGGAAGGGTAGTAAATAGTGAGGAGGATAGTGATAGACTTCAAGAGGATATAGACAGGTTAGTGGCATGGGCGGACACATGGCAGATGAAATTTAATGCAGAGAAGTGCAAAGTGCTACATTTTTGCAGGAAGAATGAGGAGAGGCAATATAAACTAGAGGGCACAATTCTAAAAGGGGTACAGGAACAGAGAGATCTGGGGGTATATGTGCACAAATCGTTGGAAGTGGCAGGGTAGTTTGGGAAAGCGGTTAAAAAAGCATATGAGATCTTGGACCTTATAAACAGAGGCACAGAATACAAAAGTATGGATGTCATGAAGAACCTTCATAAAACACTGGTTCGGACACAACTGGAGTATTGTGTCCAGTTCTGGGCACTGCACTTTAGGAAAGAAGTGAAGGCCTTAGAGATGGTGCAGAAGAGATTTACTAGAATGATTCCAGGGATGAGGGACTTTAGTTACGTGGATAGACTGGAGAAGCTGGGGTTGTTCTCCTCGGAACAGGGACGGTTGCGAGGAGATTTGATAAAGGTATTCAAAATCATGAAGGGTCTAGACAGGGTAGATAGAGAGAAACTGTTCCCATTGGCAGAAGAGTCAAGGACCAGAGGACATAGATTTAAGGTGATTGGCAAAAGAACCAAAGGTGACATAAGGAAAAACTTTTTTTTTTACACAGCGAGTGGTTAGGATCTGGAATGCACTGCCTGAGGGGGTGGTGGAGGCAGATTCAATCATGGCCTTCAAGAGGGAACTGGATAAGTACTTGAAAGGAAAAAATTTGCAGGGCTACAGGGAAAGGGCGGGGGAGAGGGACTAGCTGGATTGCTCTTGCATTGAGCCAGCGTGGACTCGATGGACGAATGGCCTCCTTCCATGCTGTAACCTTTCTATGATTAAAAAAAATTTAAAAATAAAAATATAATTTTTTTAAAACTTTGAACTTCTGTATGTTTAAGTAAATTAAATCATTTCCTTGCATTTTTGTAATAAGGTAAGTTAAATTTTTATTTAGACTAACATAGGGAATGTCACTTTAAATTTATGAGTTTAACTTGCCTACTTGTCGGCAGGGCTTGCAGTCCCACAGTGTTTCCATGCGCACATGGCCTGCATTGATCTCGGAACGCACCACTGAGAAAGATCTTCGAACCCAGCAAATTTATGTCGTGGACCACGTCATAAGTACATTCGTACTTTTTATCCATAGGAGGTGCGGAAAGTCTTGCCACGCCAGTTGGAGAAAGTTCCGGCCCAATGATTAAGGAAACAGTTCTGGATGAATTCTAGGAACCCCTCCCATTTTGACCAGAAACCTTTGCCTTATCCCAGTCTACCTTAGTAATGGAAGACTTCAACTATACTAACTACAACTGTTATTACTGCAAACCTATCTCAATTCCATACAAATCTCAGCCTTAATTTCTTTCACTATTTCTTTATTTCATTCTCAGGATGTGGGTGTTGTCAGCAAGGCTGGCATTTATTGCACATCCCTTGTTGCCCTTGAGAAGGTGACAGTGAGCTGCCTTCTTGAACTGCTGCAGTTTCAATAGTCTATAAAACACTTCCTAACATATCCCTTACTGTTTCTTAATTCAACCCAGACAGACTGTCCAATAAAAACTCTCTTTTCTATGGCTATACTTGTGTCCTTAATCAATAAGGACACTCCTTTTTTCCTTTGCTATCTCTCCTGAAAATTTAGCTGGGACCGTCAAGGCTACATCATCATATTCCTCCACTCCAATTAGTGTCTCTAATTCAACAACTTAATTTCTAATGTTCTGCACATTTGCATTGTAATTTGCATAGTACCACCTCAACCCTGATCCATTCATTAACTTCAGTACCCTTTTATCTTTTTTTCTTCTCTTTTCTTCATCATTCTTCTTAACCTCTCTCATTTATTCTAAGGTACAGCTTTATTTTTATGGATGCTTTCCTGATCACTTGTGTGATGAACAGGTAGTTTAGCTCTCAATTCTAATCATAAGTCGAGATATTTTGGTATCCATGTATAATAAAATAGCATTCACTTTAAATTTTGGTTATTGCTACAGACTGTATTCAGTTTTAAGTACATAAGCTGTTGCAGACAAGATCCATAGCTTTCATTTAAATAGACAGGGCATCCCTCTCGTGCAAATGCATTTAATTTGATAAATTTATTAGATTTTTTAAAATTGAGAACTATTGGCCAATGGCTTGCTTTGTTCAGGTGAATGGTCAATTAAGCCAAATGGATTTTGCAACTAGGTTTCACATGGACCTGTCTCCAAAACCGAATAGATGGATGCTGCTGACTCCTGGGAGTGGAACTTGCAGCTGCTGACATTTTCTTTGTCTAAGTTTCTGAATGATCTGCAACTTTATTTGATTCTGGAAGATGCATTTTGAATTTTCTTTGCTCCTAGTCAAGCTTCAAAGTGTATTGGGATAAATACACTTCCAGAAAAGCCTATACTCCTGCATATTGAATTAAATCTCATCTCCTGAGGTAAGCCATGTTTCTGAAATCTCAGCGCCACCGCAAGCTGCCCTCGAGGTTGCAGCGGGGACGAGACCGTCGTCCATCTCCTGGTGGACTGCCCCTTCACGCAGAAGGTGAGGCGAGAGATGTGTTGGTACCCGTCCCGGTTCATCCCCAAGAGCTCAGTAACACAAGACTCTGTGCTCTATGGGCTGTTCCCTGGGACGCACACCGAGACAGATATCAACTGCTGCTGGAAGACCATCAACTCAATGAAGGAAGCTCCAGCGCGATGCCACTACCAAACACGACTTCCCCTCCCCATCCCTTTCAGCATTCCGAAGGGACCATTCCCTCCGCGACACCCTGGTCCACTCTTCCATCACTCCCGACACCCGCTTCCCTTCCCACGGCACCTTCCTGTGCAAGCGCAGGAGATGCAACATTTGCCCTTTGACCTCCTCCCTTCCCACCGTCTGGGGTCCCAAACATTCCTTTCAGTTGAAACAGTGATTTAATATACTGTATTCGCTGCTCACGGTGCGGTCTCTAAAAACGTGACCGAGCTTCCAGTCGCTTGCCATTTTAATTTTCTGTCCCACTCCCACTCTGACCTTGGCCTCCTACACTGTTCCAATGAAGCTCAATGGACGCTCAAAGAATAGCACCTCATCTTTCGATAAGGTACTTTACAACCTTCCGGACCACTCTGACTTCAATAGCTCATCATAACCACTGCTCCCATTTTTTCGGACAGCAGGTGCTGGTAATGCTTCTGTTGTTACCATTTACAGCTCCTCTAGACCCATCTTCTGTTTCTTTACTTGTCCCCATTATCACCCTCCTTGCCTTGCACCATAATCCCTTTTGTCATTTAATCACTCCTGCCCTTCACCCTATCACAGACCTTCCCTTTTGTTCTTTCCTCCACTCCCCTTTCTCCGGCATTGTACTTGCTTAAAAACTGTTAAATCTTTCACTTCTTCCAGTTCTGACGAAAGGTCATCAACCTGAAACGTTAATTGTTTCTTTCTCCATAGATGCTGCCTGACTTCCAGCGTGTTATGTTTTTATTACCTATTTCATTTCATGTACTAAAAACATTACAAATCTGTCATTAAGTTTGTACATCATATTTCAATAACAAAGTCACTCATTCCCAAGAAGCTTTCAGGGCAGCCCAATTACATTGAAACTACAGCACTGAAACAGGGCATTGAGCCAAACTGGTCAATGTCGGTGTTTATGCTTCACATGAACCTCCTCCCTCCCAAATTCATCTAATCCTATCAGGATACCCTTCTATTCCTTTCTCCCTTATGTGCTTATCTAGCTTCTCCTTAAATGCATCAATGCTATTTGTCTCAACTACTCCTTGTGGGAGTGCGTTCCATATTCGCAACCCTCTTTGGGTAGAGAAGTTTCTCCTGAGTTCCCTATTGGATTTATTAACGGCTATTTTATATTTATGGCCTCTAGTTTTGGACTAACCCACAAGTGGAAACATTTTCTCTATGTCTACCCTATCGAACCCTATCATTATCTTAAAGACTCCTATCAGGTCACCCCACAGCCTTTGCTTTTCGACAGAAAAGAGCCCCAGCCTGTTCAGCCTTTCCTGATAAGGATATACTCTCAGTTCCGCTATCGTCCTAGTGAATCTTTTTGCACCCTCTCCAATGCCTCTATATCCTTTCTATAATAACCAGAACTGTGCAGAGTACTCCAAGTGTGGTCTGACCAAGGTTCTATACAAGTTTAACATAACCTCTCTGCTTTTCAATTCTATCCCTCTAGAAATGAATCCTAGTGCTTGATTTGCCCTTTTTATGGCCTTATTAACCTTTCGCTAATTTTAGTGATTTGTGTATCTGTACCCCCAGATCTCTCTGCTCCTCCATCCCGTTTAGACTCTTATTATCCAAGCCTCCTTATTCTTCCTATCAAAATGCACCACCTCAAACACCTATATTGAAATTCACTTGCTATACATGCCCATTCTGCAAGTTTATTAATGTCCTTTTGCATTTTGACTCATTCTTCCTTTGTATTAACTACACCATCAATTTGCAGTCGTCCGCACATTTTGAAATTGTACTTCCGATTCCTGAATCCAAGTCGTTAATGTAAATTGTGAACAGCAGTGGTCCCAGCACCAATCCTTGTGGAACAACACTTCCCACATTTGCCAGTCTGAGTAGCTACCCTTAATCCCTACTCTCTGGTTTCTGTTTTGTAGCCAGCTTGCTATCCATTCTGCTACCTGTCCCCTGACTCCACATGCTCTGACCTTAGCTGTGATTCTACAGAGGCCTTTTGAAAATCCAAATATTACATCTGCTGCATTACCCTTGTCTACTCTTCGTTACTTCTTCAAAAAATTCAAGAAGATTGGTCAAGCATGACTTTCCCTTCTGAAATCCGTGCTGACTATTCTTTATTATATTTTCGTTCTCCAGATGTCTTTCTATTACATCTTTGAGTAATGAGACCATTATCTTTCCTAGCACTGATGTTAAGCTAACTGGTCTATAATTTCCTGGACTTGTTCTATCTCCTTTTTTAAATATAGGAATAACATTAGCTGTCCACCAGACCTCTGGCACTATTCCCTTTTCTAATTACTTTATATATATATGTAATATTGCCTCTGCTCTCTCCTCTCTAACTTCTTTTAATATTCACAGATGCAATCCATCCAGACCAGGGGTCTTATCCTCTCTAAGTTTGATTAGTTTATCAATTATTTCCTCCCCTTTCCATCTTAAATGTTTTAATATTTTCTTCTTCTAGTGCCCTGCCTACCTTGTTAGTCTCCCTGGTAAAAACAGAGGCGAAGTAATTATTCAATATTTCTGCCATTTCGCTATCTTTACCTGTGAGTTTACCTTGTGGATCCCTTAGTAGCCCTATCCCTATTCTGATTTTTCTTTTGTTATTTATGTGTCTCTAGAATACTTTACTATTCCTTTTTATATTCCTTGATAATTTAATTTTGTAGTTCTTCTTTGCTTTCCTTTTTTTTTTACTTCTTTCCTAGTTCTTCGTATTCTCTTTTGTCATCCTCTCCTTTATTGTCTAAGTACTTACAGTATGCTTTTTTCTTTAGTTTCAATTTTACCCATATCTCTTTATTCACCCATGGTGTTTCATTATTGGCTAGTTTGTTCTTGCATTTTAGAGGAATATATTTCTTCTGAACTCTATTGATTACCATTTTAAATATTATCCACTGCTGTTCTATCTCTTTATCTGCCAAAAAATTTTTCCAGTTTACCCGCCCTGGTTCCATTCTCATCCCCTCAAAATTAGTTTTTCTCCCATCCATTACTTTTGCCTTTGTCTTACTTATATCTTTCTCAATCATTATATTAAACCTTATTATGTTATGATCGCTATTGCCTTGATGTTCCCTTATGCTTACTTGTAAACTAATTACATCATATACTCATTGCCCAAAATGGTACCCTTCATGTTTTTGCAGCTCAGTACCGTTAATGACAAATTTAATTTGCCTGGGGATTGGGGTGGGGTCAGAAGAGTCATGCTTATAATCAGGTATCATCTTTCCTCTGCTACTAAATAATCCGAGAACTGGGTTCTGTAGATGGGCAGTTCACTTTTAAATTGCCAGTTCCTGGTCATAAGAAGAGATTATTAAGAACAGAAAACTAGCAGAAAATGACTATTTTTGTTTTTAGTTCTGTGGTGATTGTGCGCGAGATGCAATATAGATAGACAGGTGAAGCACACCTTGCAGTGAGTTTCAGAGCAGCACTGTGGAGGCCTGTAAAATAGGTCTCCCTCTCTCTCTGTCGCAAATAGGGTGTGGTACAGGGAAAACCATGGGGAAGGTGATCATTTACCTATTTAAAAAAAAAAGTAACGTAGGGCAACTTGCTCTTAAGAACATAGGAACGTGGCAATTGCTAGATGAAAAAAGATCCGGGTCCATCTAGTTAGCCATCTACCATCCTACTAGTCACATGAAAAAATGATAATGGAGTTGTTGATTAGTCATAGCAATTAATTTCTATCAAGTAGTCTACAACAGACCAAACACAACACAAGGAAAACCCCAGTAGTGGAGAGCTCTGGGAATCATAGGTCCTGTTCCTCCCAAGCATGCTACACTTACCACATCATGTTGTAAATAACTCATGTACTGTATCTCAATGTTACTTTCTGAAAGAAATCTATATAATTTGCATTTGAATGACTCAATACTGACTGTTTCCACCATCTCCCCAAGGAGCCTGTTCCACAGATTGACCACTCGCTCACTGAAATATTGCTTCCGCAGATTAGTTTTGAATTTCCCCCCTTCAAATCACAGGCCGTATCCTCTGGTGCTTCTGATCGGGACAAGGTGAAATAGCTTGTTATGGTCTACATTATCCAGTCCATGATCTTATCTTTAATAAGGGTTTGCATAACTTTACTTACAATGGACGTCAAATTCACTGGTCTGTAGTTTCCTGGGTCACTTTTGATACCTTTTTCAAAAATAGGAGTAACATCTTACTTTCTCCATTCCCCAGGCACTTGTCCAGTATTCAGAGATTTCTCAAAGAATTGTGCCAAAGTTCCTGCAATTTCCTCCCTTATTTCCTTAAGAATCCTCAGATGCATTTCATCTGGCCCGAGATTTATTTACCTTAAGAATGCACAGCTATTCGGCATCCATGCTGGTAGTAATGTGAATAGTGTCCACAACTTACCTTTGCAACACCCTCTAGTTCCCTTTGAAGATCAAAAATGTTACATGTCTCTTCCTTCATAAAAACTGAGGCAAAAAACTTACTTAGCACTTTTACAGCCTGTGTAGCGTCAGTTGTCATGCCCTCTTCCGATCCCACTTTCAATGGCCCCACTCTATCCCTCCTATTTCTATTTCTCTTAATATAACTAAAACACTTGTTATCCATCACTTCTCATGCCATATTCAATTCAAAATTTTTCGTTGCCATTTTGATGCCCTTTTAACATTCCAAGCTTGTTTTTTGGTATTGAAACGGTCTTAATTCTGTGCTATTTCCCTTCATGGCCTAAAATGCTTTTTTCCTTTTCTTTATGAGTTGCTTGGAAGGCCCATTCAACCGTGCAGGAGTAACTTTAAGCTTGGTACCTTTACTTTGCATGGGTACACATCGGTCCATTGCATTCAGAATAATCTCCTTGAAGGAACTCCACAGTTCCTCCACTCCCCTAACCATATTCAAACCTTCCAGGCCCACTCTGACAAGACTCAAGTGTGAAAGTTGAGGAGTTGCCTCTTAAAATTTGGCAATTTTGTTTGGGTTTTAGTAATCTCTCCAATTCTTATGTCATATCAAATACAATCACATTATGATCACAGGTACTTAAAATGGAGTAGCTTGCATAGTGATCAAGCATGGACTTTGGAACTGTTCATGTAAAATCCTGATGGCCTATATTCTAGGTTTCTAAAAGAGGTGGCTGCAGAGATGGTGGATACATTGGTTGTTATCTTCCAAAATTCCCTAGATTCTAGAATGGTCCCAGTGGATTGGAAGGTAGCAAATGTAACACCACTATTCAAGAAAGGAGGGAGAGAGAAAACAAGGAACTACAGGCCAGTTATCCTGACATCAGTCATCAGGAAAATGCTGGCATCCATTATTAAGGTCGTGGTAACAGGGCACTTAGAATATCATATGATTAGGCAGAGTCAACATGGTTTTATGAAAGGGAAATCGTGTTTGACAAATTTATTCGAGTTTTTTGAGGATGTAACTAGCAGGGTAGATAAAGGGGAACCAGCTGGTGTAGTATATTTGGATTTTCAAAAGGCATTCGATAAGGTGCCACAAAGGTTGTTATGCAAGATAAGGGCTCATGAAGATTGGTTAAGGAACAGAAAACAGAGAGTAGGAATAAACGGGTCATTTTCAGTTTGGCAGGCTCATACCAGTGGGGTGCCGCAAGGATCAGTGCTGGCATCTCAGCTATTCACAATCTATATTAATGACTTAGATGAAGGGACCGAGTGTAATGCATCCAAGTTTGCTGACGATACAAAGCTAGGTGGAAAAGTAAGCTGTGAGGAGGACACAAGGACTCTGCAAAGGGATAAAGACAGGTTAAGTGAGTGGGCAAGAAGCTGGCAGATGGAGTATAATGTGGGGAAATGTGAGGTTATTCACTTTGGTAGGAAGAATAGAAAAACAGAATATTTTTTAAATGGTGAGAAACTATCAAATGTTGGTGTTCAGAGGGATTTGGGTTTCCTTGTACACAAAACACGGAAAGTTAACATTCAGGTACAGCAAACAATAAGGAAGGCAAATGGTATGTTGGCCTTTATTGCAAGGGTGTTGGAGTACAAGAGTGAGGAGGTATTGCTGTAACTGTGCAGGACTTTGGTGAGACCACACCTGGAGTGTACTGTGTACAGTTTTGGTCTCCTTACCTAAGGAAGGATATACTTGCCTTAGAGGTGGTGCAATGAAAGTTCATTAGATTGATTCCTGGGATGAGGAGAGATTGAGTAGAATGGGCCTATACTCTCCGGAGTTTAGAAGAATGAGAGGTGATCTCATTGAAACGTATAAAATTCTTAAGAGGGCTTGACAGGGTAGATGCTGAGAGGCTGTTTCCCCTGGCTGGAGACTCTAGAACTAGGAGGCATAGTCTCAGGATAAGGGGTTGAACATTTAGGACTGAGATGAGGAGAAATTTCTTCACTCATAGGGTTGTGAATCTTTGGAATTCTCTACCCCAGAGGGCTGTGGATGTTCCATCCGTTGAGTATATTCAAGGCTGAGGGCAATAGATTTTTGGACTCAAGGAATCAAGAGATATGGGAATAGGGCGGGAAAGTGGAGTTGAGGTCGAAGATCAGCCATGATCTTATTGAATGGCGAAGCAGGCTAGAGGGGCCGTATAGTCTTCTCCTGCTCCTATTTCCTATGTTAAGTACTGTTCATGTAAAATCAAGTTACAACTTTGGTGCACATATAACAATTTCAGTTTATCAAAAGTTGAGGATAGTGTTGCCATATTTTTCTTCTCCTCTAAAGACGCTGCCTCATTCTGGGTTATGGTTCCATGGGTACTGATACCCTTCAGTACTGTGTGCAAGTGGGCATTCTTCATGTGAGTCCAGATGAAGAATAGTGGTAGGCTATACATGTGTGGAAGGCATCAGAGAGGCCTGATTCTGTCCTCATCCGATGTTAATAGAGGCACACTTTCCACCATGGCTCACAATAATGAGAATCGCTGATTTTGCCCTTTCTAGCCTAAAAGGTGCTTAAGCCTTATTGAACACCTTCTGGTTGAGATCAGCTAACACAGCAGACTCAGAATCAAACTTAGAACTTTCTTGTCTGTATGGCTCAGGCACAAAAGTGCTGACTACCAGAGTAAGTCCTTCAGGGGATATAAGGCACTGGAGTGGCAAAAATTGATCATATTTTGAAATGTTATGTTAATTTTGAAGGCATATATGCACATACACAGATGTGCACTCTTATTTGATTAAGGGCTATTTGCAAGATTTACCACAAAAGAATGGAATTATACAGCAACCCTTTCCCTCACAAAATTTAAGGAACTGTTCCTTTTATCATTTTTTTAAAAAAAATTTAAGAATTGCAATATAAATGCACTTACCTAATGAGCCATCATTTTTATTTAACAAAATTTTGACTAGCTTTTAACCAATAGCTATAGGGAAAGAAGTACATTGAAATTAAGTTTATTATCTCAGTTCTGCCATTGTACTGTGCATTTATTTTGAAAGTATAATGTTTCAGTTATATCTTAGTAATCCTCTGGACGTTATGCACATATATAGATCAAAAATAACTTAACAGATGTTTCCGCTATAATAATATTCCACTACTTTTCTCCTGCCGTCTTTTCAGGTAGGAAGTTGGAAAGCAGTGAATAAGTTTGTGCACCTACTTTTAATATGAAGTTTTATATGAGACACATGAATCAACAATTGACATTCCACAAATCATGGATTGTTCCAATTCAGTGTGCTACAGCACTATAAGCTTGTTAAATAAAAGTGTTGTCTGCCAGGTTAACTCATTCAAATTGAAGGCAATAGGGTGGCAAAAATTGACATTTTAAAATGTTTGTTAATATTTGAGGGTGCATGCACATACAGATGCACTCATTTGTACCACTTAGGGTTATTGAGAGCATTTACCACGGAGGACTGGAATTTTGCAACCCTTCCTCTCCCAAAATTTAAGGAACTGTTCCTTTCATTATTTAAAAAAGAAACATTCTTTAAAGATTGCAATAAAGATCAAATTTGTCCTATCTCAAGAGGCATCACCACTTAGATTTCTAGTCATGAGGTAAAATGCACTAAACAAGAGTGATTAATTATGTTTATTTTATTGACATGACAATCTGTGGTAGAAATGCACCATCATCTAACAATATGGTAATGCAATAGAACGATGTTCCACGGAATAAAAACAGAAAATGCTGAAGAAGCTCAGCAAGTCAGGCAGCATCTGTGGAGAAAGAAACGGAGTTAACGTTTCAGGTTGAAGATCTTTCATCAGAACTTGTTTTCGACCTGAAACGTTAACTCCGTTTCTTTCTCCACAGATGCTGCCTGACTTGCTGAGCTTCTCCAGCATTTTCTGTTTTTATTTCAGATTTCCAGCATCCGCAGTTTTTTGCTTTTGATTTAATGTTCCATGGAATGTCCATTGTTAAATCTTGTGCCTCCCTTAAGATTCCACTTGTAAACAGCAGGTGCATAGACTTGTTCTTTTCAATTTGCTATCTGAAATGGAGAGATGCCAAAACAATGTGGAATATTATATTAATGGAAACATCTGTTGAGTATTTTTTTCATCTTCAGTAACTTAAGTACCCAATGGGATCCAGATGTATGCTCTGAGAGTGTGTTTGTTCTTCATTTAAGAATTTACTTGGGACTTTATTGCTGACTTATGAAACATAGGCTGCTTATGAATCATATACAAGGTGTCAGCCTTGGCTCAGTGGTAGCATTCTCACCTCTGAGCCAGATCCACTCCAGACACCTGAGCACATAATCCAGGCTGATAATTCAGTGCAATGCTGAGGGAGTGCTGCACTGTCGGAGGTGCCAGTTTTCATATTGGACGTTATACCGAGGCTCTGACTGCGCTCTCAGGTGGACGTAAAAGATCCCATGGCACTATTTGAAGAAGAGCGGGACATTCTCCCAGTGTCGTGGCCAATATTTATCCCTAAAGTAACATCACTAAAACAGATTATCTGGTCAAGTATCTTATTGCTGTTTGTGGGATCTGACGGTGTGCAAAAGAGCTGCCACGCTTTCCTAATTTATAACAGTGACTACACTTCAAAAGTATTTCATTGGCTGTAAAGCACTTTGGGATGTCCTGTGGTCGTGAAAGGCACTGGTATAGAGCCAAGAAAAAGGGGCAGGAAAAGAAAAATGGAGAGGTTTGTGATTGGGTGGTGGGCAGGAAACAATTAAATGACAGAATTGATGATGGTGCACAACAATAGGAGGTGATAATTAGAGAAACAAAAGATGTGTCCAGAGAATATGTGATTGGTTACACAGAATAGCTGTATTCTCCATTGCCTCTAGTCGGAGGATTGAGGGTTCAAGCCCCATTACAGGACTGTAATCTAAATTAACACTCCAGTGTAGTTTGGAGAGAATCCCTCTTTAGATAAGATGCCTGCCTGTTTCAGTGATTCAGATATATTTTAAAGATCCTTTGACACAATTCAAAGAACAAGGATCTCTCCTGGTCAATATTCCTCCCTCAAACACCACTACCAAAAATAGATTAATTGATCATTCATCTCACTGTTGTTTGTGGAATCCTGTTGCGCCTAAAGTGGCTGCCGTGTTTGCTGACATTGTAAGTCATTACACTTCCAAGTATTAAGTATATGTGAAATGCATTGAGAAGTTTTTGAGACATGATAAAGCGCTATATAAAAGTTTATTTCCTTCAGTATTTAGAGCAGAGAATAGCAGTGATCAAAAACAGCCAAGTTACTTTTAAGCCGTGCTTGCAGTAGGCAATAGAAATTTTCACACTGATCCATACTTGATTAAAAGCAGCCTAAGTCATTTAATTTGAATAAGACTACCATTCCTTTTATTAGGTTTTCAAATCCAACTTGTCCAATGAACCAGAATGAAAAGCAGGTGAAATAAGCATATGATAATTTTAACAAGATACCACAAAATTTGTGCTCCTTAACCAGAGGCATCCATAATGTGCAGAAGACTAGAATTTAACAGCACCACATTGCACCTCCACAACCTATTGCACTCAAGATCCACCTGAATTCACTGGTCAGCAATGCCCTCAGTCCCATCTGATTTGTTCCCTTAAAGATTGGTTATTTCTTTTCTACCACCCTGTTTCCAATTAGCTAAATATTTTGTAAAGCGATAGAAATTCTGATGAATACACCCTTTGTCAAACCATTAAATAAGAGATTAATGTAGCATTTCTTGTTTGACATTTACCATAGAGGCAATAACCGCATATTATTAAAAACTTCAGATGATATTTGTACAAAGCCAGTTAGAATTTGCCAGTGGTATTTTTTTTGCGATCCAAATCATCCTTCAGAGGCAGTCATGATGAGATTATTTATTATTAAACCCTAATGACAAAACCAATCCTTTCATTACTTACTTTATTTAATTACAGTAAAGGTTTCTCAGCAATTTATTATTCCTGTAGGCAAAGCGCAACATACTTAACTATTTGTGTCACCTGCGCTGCTATAAAACATTTGTTAACAATTAAGCATAAATTGTGCCACTATTAATTCATCACTTCTGTACTGGAAGTGGAAATCAGGAATGCTCAACTATCTTTTTCACTTTGTCTGAACCACCCAAAAATGTAACGAATTTACCAATGAGGTTTAGTTTTAATTCAAAGCTCCAGGCTCAAATAAATCACTAATGCAAGAATTACATGGATAAGTGCACCATGATGCAGTATGCAGCATACAGCCATGAAGGTTTGATTGCACATCAGTACTGAAGAAGCTGATTTTGGCCATAGTGGCACTAAGAACTTGACAAGACCAGGAGGGGAGGGGAGGGGAGGGGCGCGGCGCAAGTAGGAGAAAGGAAAGAAAGTAATCAACCAGGGCTCCTGATCCTGATGGGAAGTATATGGACGTCAGATGATGATTGTCAAACAACCTGTTGGCACTCACTGTTTAGGCTCACGGATGAAAAAATGGTCATGGTATTAGAGATTTGTTAGTACTTATGGAACGTACCTGCAGAACGTCGGCCCCTTCCGCAAGGGGGAAAATAAAAAGAGTTGCCTCAATTCCTGGGTGATTTATAACACTGAAAACTGTAAAACTGTTAAGAGTTTTGGTCGGTCTATTCTACAGTTTCAATACCAAATTTATCCTACATTCTTAAATTAGGGAATGTATAGAAGTTGCCCATTACTGGGCTTCACTGTACTACTGAGCCAATCAAATGTATGATAGAACAGAATTTTGCCGGTGCTAAATTTAACATTTGTGTACTGCTAGAATTAGTAATGGTTAAAACACCATCACATAGGGTACTTCTTGAAGGAAAACACATCTGTTCAGTTTACAGACAAATTGGCTGCTTGAACTTGCTGCATATTTCTTTGTAAATAAAAACTGGCAAGTCTGAGGACATCAGTAAGTTCCAGGTGTCAATTGGCCAGTGTTGCTTTATTCAATGACAAGCATTGTCAAAACTGACTTCATTTAACATTGATGAATAACCATTTGTTCTAATGTATTTGAGAGCTGCAATTGTTTGTAGCCCTATTACCATAAGTGGAGCCCTTTTTTCCCTTCTCTGATGTCTATAGTCAGATGTTTTACAATAGCAGTATGAAAATGATGTTGTAAGACTATTGAATATTGTTTCTTTCCATACAAAAGGCAGACTGCAAATTTGAAAATATATTCCTTTTTGAATGGAATCCCGGAACTAGCCACAGTAGAAACCGTCTTACTGAAATAAGTGGGATGATGATCTGTTCAATAGATTAAAAGCTCAGTAATGCTGGTGTTCTTGTATTTAAATTTGTTTTGTCAATTTTCTTATTGCATTACTTTAAGTTTTAGGAGATATTTCTTCAAAATTCTAAATTAAACAATTCAGAACAAATTTAGTTTTAAAATTTAGAAATTTTCAGTAATTTAAAGAGGAAAAACTCAAAGCTTCTGCTGATGAAGTAATGATGATGAGGCATCTATGGGTGTAGCTTCTCCTGGCTGTTTCAGGTATTGCATCAAATGTATCAGCTCCATTGATGAGGGATTTCTCTTCTTTGAAATCTTATATTTTTCTACCTATGTTTAGTATGAAAGTTCTATCAGAAAAATGAAGTACAGCAAAAATAATAAAGCAATCATATTCAAGGAGGTATGATTGGGAGGAGGAGGAAGAGGAAGAGCAGGAGTAGAAAGGAAGAGAAATCTGGTTATTCCACGCAGGAGGGAGTCAATACAAAAATAACAGTCAACCGTAGCCTGTTCTTATACAGAGATTGATTGGGGTGGATGTTGTGTGCAAATTGGCTATTATGTTTCTTACCATACAACAATGACTGCACTCCAAAAGTACTTCATTGGCTGTGAAGCGCTTTGGAATGCCCCAAGTTTGTGAAAGGCACTATATATATGCAAGTTCTTTCTTGACTTCTGGTATTTGGGAAAGGGAGGAAGGAGTTACACAGATTGTACAACACAGTGACAGGTCATCTGGCCTAACAGGTCTATGTCGGTATTTATGTTCCACATGAGCCTCCTCCCAACCTTCTTCAACTAACCCCATCAATATATCCTTTAATTCCTTTCTCCCTTTTGTGTTCATCTAGCTTCCCCTTAAATGTATCTATGCTAGTCACCTCAACTACTCCTTGTGGTAGTGAGTTCCACATTCTAACCACTCACTGGGTAAAGAAGTTTCTCCTGAATTCCCTATTGGATTTATTAGTGGAAACATCTTCTCTACATCTACCCTATCAAAACCTTTCATAATCTTAAGGAACTCTACCAGGTCACCCCTCAGCCTTCTCTTTTCTAGAGAAAAGAGCCTCAGCCTGCTCAATCTTTCCTGAAAGATATAACCTCTCAGTTCTGGTATCATCCTAGTAAATCTTCTTTGCACCTTCTCCAGTGCCTCTATGTCCTTTTTATATTATGGAGACCAGAACTGTTCACAATACACCAAGTGTGGTCTAACCAAGGTTCCATGTAAGTTTAACATAACTTCCCTGGTTTTCAATTCTATCCCTCTAGAAATGAACCCCAGTGATTTGTTTGCTTTTTTATGGCCTTATTAACCTGCGTCATTACTTTTAGTCATTTGTGTATCAGAGGCATCCAGCAAATAAATAAAGTTGATCCAGTGGAAGGTAGAAAGTTACACTATGAACTACTGTGATTGGATATCTCTAATGTGAAAGAAACAAAGCGAACACTAGGGATATATAATCATAGAATCTCACAGCACAGAAGGAGGCCATTCGGTCCATCGTACCTGTGCCAGCTCTTTGAAAGAGCTATCCAATTAGTCCCACTCCCCAGCTCTTACCGCGTAGCCCTGCAATTTTCTCCCCTTCAAGTATTTATCCAATTCCCTTTTGAAAGTTACTGTTGAATCTGCTTCCATCAGCCTTTCAGGCATTACAGTCCAGATCATAAGAACTTGCTGCATAAAAAAAATTCTCATCTCACCTCTGGTTCATTTGTCAATTACCTTAAATCTGCGTCCTCTGGTTAATGACCCTTCTGCCAGTGGAAACGGTTTCTCCTTCTTTACTCTATCAAAACCCTTCATGTTTTTGAATGCCTCTATTTAATCGCCCCTTACACGTCTCTGCCCTGAGAACAATCCCAGCTTCCCTCATCTCTCCATGTAACAGAAGTCCCTCATCCCTGATACCATTCTAGTAAATCTCCTATGCACCTTCTCAAATGCCTTGACATCCTTCCTGAAGTGTGGTGCCCAGAATTGGATACAACACTCTCGCTGAGGCCTAAACAGTGATTTATGAAGGTTTAGCATAACTTGCTTGCTTTTGTACTCCATGCCTCTATTTATAAAGCCAAGGATCCTGTATGTTTTATTTTAAAAAGTCTTATCATCTTGTCCTGCCGTTTTCAAAGATTTTTGTACGTAAACCCCCAGTTCTCTCTGTTCCTGCACCCTCTTTTAAATTGTACCATTTAGTTTATAATGGATCTGTACTAAATAACCAACAAACGCTAGTTTATGGATGTATTGTAAATGGGATTTAAGCGTACCTACTTACATCCTGTGGAAATTGCTTTACAGTGGTCTCTTAAATGCAGAGGCAGATCCTGGCTAAATAACATGAGCTGCATTGAAATTTTCTGATGTTCTACCACTACCTCCATACATTTCTCAATCTTCTCCATTGCACACTTCTGTTTCATTAGTTTAGTTTGAACAGTGCTTGAGGCATTTGACTTAAAAACAGTTCTGACCCCAAACTGCTCACCTTTTGTAAGATGGCAGTGGAGCCAAAGCAGAGATCCTACTCACTTGTTGCATTTTGGTGAACAAAAGTCGCCCCAAGAATGGGGCAAGACATTTAATAGAGCACAGTATAAAATTAGAATATATTCAAGATCTCACATCACTTGCAGGTGTAAATCTGAGTAAGATAACTGGGACAGCAGATGGGAAGTTCGTTCACACAAAGCAGATTCAGATTTCGGTATTCTTGACTTCTGACACAAATATATGATAGTGCTCCTAAAGAATAAAAGTAATTTATAAGAAAAAAAATGACTTCAGCACATTCCTCAAAAACTCACCCTCAGCCCCTTCAACAACACCATCTCCAAGGTCCCTTTCCTCTCCAAGATTCTTGAAGGTGTTGTCACCACAGTTTCATGCTCACCTCTCACAAAACCCTGTTCAAATTCCTTGAAATCAGTTTCCGCTTTGCCCATAGCAGCGGGATGGACATGCTCAACCACTCCATGGCCCACTGCCACAGGAACACCCTACTGTAGTACCACTTCTACTTGTCTTACTTCAGTCAGCACATTTCCAGCAATGGCATCCTCCCACACCTGCATGACCATGTCGGGAGTATTCCCAAAGCTCTACCTTTTGGCTCCTTATCTTCCTGTTTTCCATGTTGCCCCAGTAAGCCTGAGGTGAGTTTCCATGCGGGGAATTTCAACCCCTAAGAACGGGTGGGTTGGAGTTGGGTGGGAGGTGAAAATGTCAGTTTTTGCAATGGCAACCCAGCTCCAATGCGCCCACTTCTGGGTTTAACATGGGCGTGTTTGGATGTGCACGCGCAACCGATTCACTTATGTCATGCCCCAATATATATTCAAGATCTCATCACTTGGAGGTAGGCAGGCAGATCGTTAGCGGGGCAATTTACATGGATGACATACTTGAGGTAGGTTTTGAAAAAAAAAATTGATTCTGAAACTGATTCTAATTTAATGTCTCCAGCAAGGGTTTCGCGGGGCTTCTGAATCTCACCATTGAAACGGAGGCGAGATTCAGTCGCAGTTAATTTGGGTTTTTAAACCTGTGATTGCCTCACCTGAATAAAAGGTCAGTTATTGCAACTGGTCTCTCAGGCAAACGTTTGGCTGAGAGTTCCTGTGTTAAGGCTGAGATTTCTTATGTTGAGACAGCTTTCAAACAGACAGGATCAGGATGTGGGGTGCAATGGATGTATTCAAGAGAACATCGGAGGAGGAAATGACCATCCATGGCAGCCACTTTGTGCTGTGTCGGGATATGCAGGTGCACAACAAAGATCTGGAGAACAGCAGAGAGGGGAACTGAGTGAAGAACAGCAGAGAGGGGAGGCACACAGGGGCCGAGGACACAGGAGGCACTACCCACGTGAGAAAGTATACAGGCAGAGGCTGAGCTCCCTGGACCTCTGAGGAGCAGTGCAGACACAGACTCAAATTGAGTCGGCAGTGGTCATAGGCATCTCCGGCCTTCTTGAAGAAGAGCTGCTCCCCGCTGTTGTCCACGCATTGTCCGTCGCAGTGAAAGTAACCACTGCTCTAAATTTCTTTACCTCTGGATCCTTCTAGGGCACCACCAGTGACATCTCCAAGGTGTGTCAGTCGTCTGCACGTAAGTGTATAAGGCAGGTGACGGACGGGTAGTTTCCCACGGAGTCCGATTACGTGAACTTCCCCCGTGATGACAATAGCCAGAATGAGCAGGTAGTGGGTTTCGCTTTTCTGGCTGGCTTCCCACAGTTGCAGTATGCAATTGACTGCACGCATATGGCAATCCAAGGGCCACCACATCAGCCAAAAGGGTTGTCACTCCATCAATGCACAGCTAGTGTGCAACCACAGGCAGCTATTTCTACAGGTGTGCGCCAGATTCCCTGGCAGCTGTCATGACGCATTCATTCTGCGCCAGTCCAACATTCCAGACCTCTTCTGAACAGGAGACAGACCTAAAGACTGGCTCGTTGGAGACAAGGGATACCCCCTGAAAACTTGGCTCATGACACCTTTGAGGAACCCCACCAACGAGGCACAAGAGCAATACAACCTGAGCCGCATGACCACCAGATGTGTATTTGAGCAAGCCATAGGTATGCTAAAGATGCGCTTCAGGTACCTGGATAGGTCTGGAGGCGCCCTTCAGTACTCGCCAACGAGGGGCTCCAGAATAACCATGGTATGCTACGTCCTGCACAACATAGCGCAGCAGAGACGTTAGAGGTGGAGGAGGTCGAAGGTGCTCGTCAATCATCCTCTGATGAAGACATCGAAGAGGAAGAGGATGAGGAGGACAAGGACTGAATATGAAGATGCGGCACCCATCGCCAGACCAGCTGCGTACATTGCTTCCCGGATACCCTCATCTCTCAAGTTCTCTCAATAACAGTGCAAAAGAGAGACATGGAGATACTCAGGCCAGTTGGCACAACCACCACCACTGCCAACCATGCCCCACTCCCTCTTGCACAAAACAGACCTTCAACCATGCATACACCCATTGCATATCTACCCAGTGAGTACCGTCATGTATTGTCATTCATCATGAAGCAAATGAAATGGCGACTTAACACTTGGGACGCAATAATGGCCAAGACATGGAAGTGGTGCTAATCAATACATTTAATGTGCCAATCTGAAAAAAAAGGTAACTTAACATAACATTTCTTCATACACCCTTGTGCATACCCTTCGTGAACTACAAATACTTGAACGTAATTATCTTACTGCTTCAACGTGGTGCATCCGCTGTGGCTTCAGCAGGCTGCTCAGATCTCTGCCCTCACCGCTGAGATGCTTTTGGCCTATGACCTCTGGGCTTTGGAACTCGTGAGGGCCCCGCCAAAGACGGCTCCAACTGCACCTGTGCAGGGGCAGACTCGGCCATTGGGAGAGGAGGCAGCAGCATTTCAGGTACTGTTTGGGGGGGCAGGCAACGGGTGAGACATGGGAGCACTTTGAGTGAAGTTCCCACTTCCATGTCCTCTTTCGCCTCCATCCCTCTTGCAGGCCGGCGCACATTATTCCCACCACTCTGCTGGGCAGCAGCATGGTGAACATATGTGACGTGTTGCAAGGCCAGAGATAAGGTGTCCGTCATCCTGTTTAAGGCAGCAAACATGCTGGCTTCCAAAATATGCATGGCCGTGGTCATGGCCTGCAAAGACTAATTTGGGAGCTGAGCTTGAAGCTCCATGGAGGTAGCCACTATCTCCACGGCAGACATTCTCACAATTACCTGCGACATCAATCTACTAACGTTGAGTTGGACTCCTCCATCCTCTCTGCTATTGTGGAAAGTGCGTGTCGCACATTTTCTAGCACCTCGCAAAGGTGCAGCTGTACCTCAACCATTCTCAGTCTCAATGATGGCTCCCGGGGTTCAGCATCTGTATCCAACTGAGTAGAGCTTGGAGAGGAGTACTCACTCCGAGACGGACTCTCCACAGCTGCCGCTGCCACCAGTGTCTGCTCGTGCTCACTTGTGAGTTGTGAATCACCAGGTGACAACCCAGCCAACTGGCTAACAGGGCCCATCGGAGTGCCAGTATCTGCACTGGTGCATGGCTGTATGTCCTGTGATGGTGCCCCCTCTAAAGAAATAAGGTCCTCTGACAGAGCGATGTCACCCATCTTGGCACATTCTTCTTCTATGCGTGAAGACTCTGGAAGACAAAAGAAAGCTATATGAATTAGTCCTGGCAAAGTAACATTCTTGCTACTCATCATACTCAGGCTTCTCATAGTTCAGTCATTGACAACATGAAGTCATCATGTGGGTGAAAGATGTTTACGTTCTGTCACCAGGCATATGTGGGTTCCCAGTCTCTCCATCTCTGATGGATGGAGATGCAGATGTCCCACTTATCTCTATGGTCTCCTCCTCTACATCTGTCAGCTGGACAATTTGGAGAGGACCACATCCAGTTCTCGCCCTCTCCCTTGCGTTTTGTGCTCTCTTCTCCCACGCGTTTTGTGCTCTCTTCTCCCACAAGGGCGAAAGAGCAGGCCTGTGAGTGATTGAAGGTGACGTATTCACCCGATGGATGCTGTGCAATGGGTGAGGGTGACTATGAGACAAATGGATCACATTGTATAAGGATTGGGGTGTGTGGCAGTAGTGGGTGAACAAATGGGGAAGTGAGGATGTGCATAGAAAGTGAAGGATGGTTTACTGCTGAAACTTAAATGGGTGTGAGGAGTGATGTGATGGAGTAGGCTTGCCAAGACAGAGTGATTTGGGGGTGGGGGGGCGATGGGGGTCGGTGGTGTTATACACTACAGGATGTGGATGAATCAGCAACTGTACTCACTTTTCCTGACCTGGTTAGGTCATTAAACCGCTTCATGCATTGCAGCCAAGTCCTGGCCTCCATGCTCTTGCTGCTCATCTTTTCAGTCGTGCCTTCTTGGTAGCCGAACCTGGATTCTTTCTCCCATCGCTTAGGTAAATTATCTCCCTCCTGGATCTCACTGGACCCAGCAGTGCTTCAAGTGAAGCATCCGTGAACCTGGGTGCTGCCCTTGCTCTTTGAATCCATAACTTTGTTTCCTCCTTTCTTCTCCAAAATCCATTTTTCCTTTGGCTCTTTATATAGTGGACTTCAGATTGCAGCCTGCGGGTGCACATTACACCCACTGCGCAAAAACCCAGAAGCAAAAATAATTGCCCTGAATTAAGTTCTGATCGCAGATTCCGACACTCTCACTTGACTTCAGAGTTTCCCACACGAAAATATATCCCCCACCCCTCCACTCTGTTCCTGGCTCCAGGTAAAAATCATGCCATATATATATGCTGACAACACCAAGTTTTACCCCTCCAGCATCATCACCCTCATTCCACAACCACCTGCGCTGTTAGAACTTCTGTCCAAAATCAAGTCATGGATGAGCCAGAGCTTCCTCTGATTGAACATTGGAAAGATCAAAGCTGTCTTTTTGGCAATAAAATCTCCTTGCACTCAAATCCATTCCCTACCCGGTTGTTTGAGATGATGTGCAACCTTAATGACCTGTTGGATTCTGCGCTGAACTTCAAACCCCATATTTATCCATCACCAAAACTATTCACTTTCACCTCCATAATATCATTCATCTCTGCCCCTACCTCATTCCCACCAACACTGAAACTCTCAACCACATTGCCTCCAGATTTGATTTCTCCGTTATTCTCACCAGGGTCCGTCCTACACAAATTCCAACTCCCTCAAAATTCTAATACTCCCTGTATTCTTTTCTGCACTAAGTTCCACTCATCCATTACCTACAACCTCGATGAAATTCCCATTAGTCCTTGTCTCTTCGTGCATCAAATTCAAAATCCTCATTAAAACATTCCTCCATGGCCTTGCTCCAGTCTACCTCTGCAACCTGCTCCAGCCCTGTAGCCTAGTGCTTTGTTCTCTGACGAGGCCTCCTGTGCGTTCTCCCTCCGCTTCGCCACTGATACCTTTGGTCAATTTGGCCCTACTCTTCTAAACTCCCTCACTAAGCTCCTTTGCCCTGCTACTTTTTAGCTTGGCTCCTCAAAACTTATCCTTTCTACCATGCTTTCAATCATTTGCCCTATTTTTTCCACCATTGTTCCCTTTCTGTTTCTTCTCGGTGAAGTGCCCTGAGACATTTGCTATGTTCAAGATGCTACATAAATGTAAGTTGTTAAAGAAAGAGAAAAAAATAATGGCCGTCAACAGAAAAAATTACATAAGAGTTAGGGCACTGGAGAAAATAAGCAAATAAAGCAAAAATGTAGAAAATATAAAAAAGGAATAAAAATCATATGTTACATGAGATTTTTGTGTCAGAACCCAGTAACATTGATATGATTTAATGGAACGATTTGAAGTAACTCTGTTCTGTGGTTAGCTTGCAGTTGTTTTACTGCACTGGAATTTAGGAAGTGTTACTTTGAATCGTAGAATTTTACAGCATAGGAGGAGACTATTTGGCCCATCATCACACCTGTGCCGGCACTCTGAAAGAGCTTTCCACGTTATGTTGGCAAAAATAGCTGAGCTTTCAATACATGGCCAGTAAAATTTTCAGTCAGTTGGCACTGCAAAGCTAACTCCATTTATCCATTCAAGATACAGTTCAGCAGGGTGAGAGATGGTTTATCCCTTTAAAGTTAACATTAAATTTGCCTGCTTACTGAATTTGGTGTAAATCTTTGAAAGATTTCTCAAGATGATAAAGTCACAGGACTTTAACAATGGTTCAGCAGACACATTATACATTCCAAAATGGAACCAGATATGTTTCCTGTCAGTTCTGAGCTACCTGAACGGAATTGGTATAACAATGGTATACAATTAGCTTCAGTATCCCCGAGCTGAGCCATTCCTGTTTCCTATGCAAAGACCTCAGTTTGAGTGTGTGCAGATGCAGATAGATACAAGGAAGAAGATTAGACTCAGTTGTGATGCATGGTTGAACAGCCTGGCCATACTCATTATCAAGGTTCAAAATGGCTATTTGGGAATGGGAGGGCTGCTGCAGCCTATTGAACCATGCCTTCAGTGTAGAAAACTGGGGAAAAGTACTAAGATGAAAAAAAAATCTAAATAGAACTTGAATCGCTAGGGAAACCAGACCAACATAATTAACTAAGTTGCAAATTGAAAGTAAAGCATGCTCTCATCAATTACAAGTACTATTTTTTTGTTGACTTGTTAATCATATTCAATATACAATGGAACAAAAAGTGGTGAGAATGGCAGGTAGATGAGTGGGAATCCTCAAGAAAGCTTCCTCCTATTGTCAATAGCTTCAAGGTTCTAAAAAACCTATAAACACTAACTGTGTTTACCAGGTGGCAGGGAAAACCCAACTCTTTCTCTTGGACTCAGTACAGCACAAATCTCTGTAGACTAGGAGACATGAGGCACACAGTTTCCTCCAGGCCAGGGACTAATTATTACTACAAATGCAAATTCTTATTTTTGGGGAAAGGGATGAAAAGCAAGGGAACTTATCAAAGGAATTTGGACTTCGTAAGTGTATTCTTAGACTCCAAAAATTAAGCTAGGGGTTCCAAAATTCAGGTAATAAATTAAAAATATGCAATTGAAATTAAAATTGAAATTCTGAAGAAATGTTTAAACAAGCACTTAAAAACGACAAGTGAATCATGAATCAATGCAACAGCTTTGAGGAAAAACAAACTTGGTTCATTTTGGGACAAGGAGCAGTATACTAAAATATTGGATTTACTCACTTTATTGGTTTGATCCTGGCCTGCCAGACTTACAGCTGAGTCTAATTTGAGGTTATATCCAGTTTCTTCAATCTCTCTTTGGGATATTTTTGGCCTCCCAATCTTTCCCAAATCTGGTTTCCTACTCATTTTTGTTTTGCCCAATATTTTCTTGGGTTTCTCAGAATTTTATTCTGATATTTCCCAAGTCAGCTCTGATGTTACTTAAACATCTTTTGCTTTAATGAGCTTCGTGACCGTCTAATTCTCGCTTTTCCTTCAACGGATTCTTAAATTTGTTGGTATTCGGAGCAGAAGTGACATCATTAATTTTAGTTCCTTTGGTAACTAAATGCCAATGGGTAGCAGAAAAATATCCAATTGAATAAACCACCTTTTGCTTTTATACCTTATTAAAAATGTCAGCTTTGTTCAGGTTACTGTACTACGATAAATTCATTATAGACCAAAGCTAAAAATACATAAAAGAAATGCTATTCTCAGGATCAAAGGGAAATAATGTTGCATCGAGCAGAGCATTGTACATAAAAGCACCAACTTCCTTCAACTTCTTCTCAAGAATTGGGCTTACATTTGAAGTTCCAGATGCAGTATATGTTACATTCTTGCAAGGGTGCGCTCTCTGGCAGAAAGCTGGCAAAGTGACTAGTTTAATCATAAATTGGCAATAGTGCAGTCTTGTTAACTGTCCTCTACATTTCTTAGCAGCATTGCAATAATTTTATTTGCTCTATTCAATATTAAAGCAGTATTTTAAAAAAAAAATTCTGCATTTCCAAGCATTCAGATTATATGCACATTTAGTTGTAGAGTAATGTTTGATACAGTACTGTATTAGAATTCAATGATGATGTGTCAGAATATCAGAAGCTAAGCTAAGACTTAGACTTTCATTGCAGAGGGGTGATCCAGACTGAACAGCTTTTAGAACCAAGAAGCATGCTACACCCCTCTGTTTGGTGTCACTTGCTCATACAGTCCCCACCACCTACACCATCTCTGCTTATCCCTGACAGCCTCCTATATAAGGCACATGGTGCTAACCATTTGCCATCATCCTAGGCATCAATTACAAAGGCGCCGCTTAAACCGTATTAAGCGCGTCAAATATTTTAGGCAGTTCAATCAGCTGTTCGCACCTCTTTAAAGTGTGATTACTTGTCATTAAGTCCTTTCAGGCAGCCCTGCTACCTTCAGTCACCCCCATAGTGTCCAGAACTCCTGCAATTGCTGCTTACAAATATTTAACTTCTGTAGTGGTAAAACTGGCCAGAGGTGAATCCGACTAGGACCGTGTACTTCAGCCGCGAATTTCAGAATTTCTTTAGCATAACATTTCCCGTGCCCCCATTTGGAGTAGTAGATATGCTGAGTAAACTCTTTCCAAGAGTAATTAACGATACATTAATTAGCTACTTTAAAAACTTTACCAGAAAATGCAGCCGTTTTGCAATGGCAAGAGTAAAGGATCACACACAGTGCAGTAACAGTCAATAGCAATACAGCATAAACTAAAAACTGATGCTGTAGTCAGTGTTAAATCTAAACTTGAGTGGAGTTTACAAAATATATCTCCAAAATACTAACAGGTTTGAGCAGATTTGATCATGATCAGTGTCATAAGATAACACGGTCCCACACCACCTCCAGGATTTCAGCCATCAGGTTACACCAGCCACCATGTATAGCGGGAAAATTGTGTTGACACCGATGCGCCTGCTATAAGCGGTGGAGACTGTATTCATTTCTCAAAGTCACCAGATGTGGGCAATATAGTTGGGTGGGCAATTGCCATCGTATGTGGGTAATTTCCAAAGTGCCTTCCCTTTGGACATATGGTTTGTGCAGCACAATCCACATATCCAAAGGTAATGAACTCCTGATGATTCATCTGGTGCTATTACTCCACAGTTAAATGAATAAACTTGAGAGAAGTTTAGGTGCTGACGTAGTTTAATTCCAATTAGATATATCATTAATAAATTCTGGTCAATTCTCAATCTGTCAGAGGAGATTTGCTCTGCAAACTTGGATATACAACTCTCTATTCCTTCATTCAAATCATTAATTTATACAGCGAAAAGCTGAGGCCCCAGTACAGATCCCTGGGGAACAACACTTAGCACATCCCACCAATTAGAGACTGTTCTCTTTATCCCTACTCTCTCTCTCTCCTATCTCCCAACCAATTACCAACTCATGTCATAAGGTTGCCTCTAAATCCATGCACTTTCAATTTTGTTGATAATCTCTTGTGCAGAACCCTACTGAAAACCTTCTGAAAGTCCATATAGACAACATCCATAGACCCTCCCCTGTTCACCATGCCAGTGACCATCTCAAAAAATCCAATTAGACTAGCAAGACATGACCTTCCCATCACAAATCTATGCTAACCGTCTTTGATCAGCTCATACTTGTTCAAGTGCTCAGTCACTCTGCCCCTGATAGATTCCAGTAACTTACCCCCTACTGATGTTAAACTGACAGGTCTATAGTTACCTGGTTTCTCCCTTCTTAAATAATGAAGTGACATCTACAATTTTCTAATCCATAGGTACAAATCCTGAATCTAGAGAGCTTTGGAAAATTGTAATTAACACATCTGCAATTTCCTCACCTTTTTCTTTTAATACCTTGGGGTGGAAACCATCAGGTCCTGGAGATTTGTCTATCATAATTCCCAATCTTTTCTCCATTACCATTTTCTTACTTATATTAAATCCACTAAATTCCTTCCTTGACTTACTTTTAGGTTCCCTTGTACCACTGGCACTTTGTCTTTTTTCTCCACAGTGAAAATAGTTACAAAGTATTCATTTAACATACTGTCATTTCCTTACTGTCCATTATAGTTTCACCTACATGTGTCTTCATTGGGCCCACATTCCCCTTTACCACTTTCTTTCTATTAATAAATATATATATATATACACACACACACATATCTATCTATATATATATATATATATATATATATATAAACTTTTGCTGTTAGCTTTGCTATTGCTTGCAAGTTTTTTTTCATATTCCTTTTTTACACCTCATTACTTTTTTTGTATCCATTTGTTTTTTATAGCTTTTCCAGTCTGCTGGATTTCCACTTTTCCTTGCATGTGTGTAATCCTTTTCTTTTAGGTTGATACAGTCTCTTATCTCATTTGTTGACCATGGTTGCTTAACTGCATAAGTGGCACTATACCCTTTTAGGGGATATGTACTGGTTTTGTATCCTACCAATTACTTATTTGAATACTTCACACTGTTTGTCTGTAGGTTTACCGTCAACAGTTCAGTTCCAGTTTACTGCAGTCAATTTCTTTCCCATTCCTTTGACGTTTGCCTTACATATACTTAAAGCCTTGGTTTGTGACTCTCCCTTCTCCCTCTCAAACCTAATAACAAATTCAATTATATTTTGGTCACTATTTGCAATATGTTCTCTTACCTTCAGATTGTTAACTAATTCTGGTTCGTTACTCATCACCAAATCCTTGTCCCTTGTCGGTTCTAAAACGTTTGTTCCAGAAAGCTGTCCTGAATACATTCTATACATTCTAGAAATTCATTGCCGTTATCATTTGAGCTGTTCTGCTGATGTGAAAATTGAAATCTCCCATTTTAACTACTTTGTTTTTGCTACATGCTTCCCTCATACACATATTTATACACCCACTACATCACTACTATCAGGAGGTCTGTGGACAACTCCTACTCGTCTTGCATCCTTTGCTGTTCCTTTATTTGACCTATCGTGTTTCCACTGTCTGATTACCCTTACTGAAATCCTTTCTTTCTATTGCTATAATATCAATACTGCTACTACTCCTCCTTTTCCAATTTCCCTGTCCTTTCTAAATCAGATAGCCTGAAATATTTAGCTTGTAGCCAGATCTTCGTAATGGCAGATGAAATTTAATGCACAGGTGTGAAGTGATGCATTTTGGGAGGATGGAGAAGCAATATAAATGGCACAATTTTAAAAGGGATGCAGGAACAGAAAAACCTGGGGGTTCACATACACAAATCTTTGAAAGTGGCAGGACAAGTCCATAAAGCTGTTACAAAAGCATATTAGATCCTTGGCTTTATGCAGGCATAGAGTAAAAAAGTTATGATAAATCTTTATAAATCACTGATTGGGCCTCAGCTAGAGTATTGTGTCTAATTCTGGGCACCAAAATTTAGAAATGATTTCAAGGTGTTGGATAGGGGGCAGAGGAGAATTACCAAAATGATACTAGGGATGAGAGACTTCAGTTATGTGTAGAGACTGGAGAAGCTGAGATTGTTCTCCTTAGAGCAGAGAAGGTTCAGGGGAGATTTAATAGAGGTGTTCAAAATCATGATAGAGTAAATAAGTGGTGGGTGGTGGGTGGGCCAGTAACCAGAGGACTCAGATTTAAGATAATTGGCAAAAGAACCAGAGGGGAGATGAGACTTTTTTTAACCCAGCGAGTTATGATGATCTGGAGTGCACTGTCTGAAAGGGTGGTGGAAGCAGATTCAATAACAACTTTCAAAAGGGAATTGGATAAATACTTGAAAAGGAAAAATTTGCAAGGCTATGGGGGAAGAGCAGGGGATTGGAACCAATTGGATAGCTCTTTCAAAGAGCTGATACAGGCACGACGGGCTGAATGGCCTCCTTCTGTGCTGTAAGATTCTGTGATTCTAGGTGCAGGATGGGAGAAATTGGAAGCATCGTTAATAACACTGAAGATCATTGCTATTCTTTTCTCTTCCTCTCTTTGATCAGGTATTTGCTAAGACTCATTTTTACAGCCACATCTCTCTTCTCAGCACCTGCCTCTAGCTCAGACTCATTCCACGTGGATTCCAGCTGAAAATTCATCTTTCCTTTTTCATATCTAGTCATGATCACAGATATCTCCATAATATCCAATCCTCTAACTACTACTCTGCTATTTCACGAAATCCACTCTCTTCACCATGCGCTGCCATGTGCACGTTCTCGACTTCTATATTCAGCAGCACATACTCTATTTTTTTTTTATTCGCTCATGGGATGTGGGCATTGCTGGCAAGGACAGCATTTATTGCCCATCCCTAATTGCCCTTGAGAACGTGATGATGATCCAACTTCTTGAACCGCTGCAGTCTGTGTGGTGAAGGTTCTCCCACAGTGCTGTGAGGTAGGGAGTTCCAGGAATTTGACCCAGCAACGAAGAAGGAACGGCGATATATTTCCAAGTCGGGATGGTGTGTGACTTGGAGGGGAATGTGCAGGTGACGTTGTTCCCATGTGCCTGCTGCCCTTGTCCTTCTAGGTGGTAGAGGTCGCGGGTTTGGGAGGTGCTGTGGAAGAAGCCTTGGTGAGTTGCTGCAGTGCATCCTGTAGATGGTACACACTGCAGCCATGGTGTGCCGGTGGTGAAGAGAGTGAATGTTTAGGGTGATGGATAGGGTGTCAATCAAGCGGGCTGCTTTGTCCTGGATGATGTCGAGCTTCTTGAGTGTTGTTGGAGCTACACTCATCCAAGCAAGTGGAGAGTATTTCATCACACTCCTGACTTGTGCCTTGTAGATGGTGGAAAGGCTCAGTTGGCCTGGCCCTCAGGTCATTATCATCCTTCATCTCATCCGGCAGTTTAATAAAAAATCTTTTTTTCTTCCTTTCAGGTTAAAAGGATCAGGAACTCAAACAATTGTTGGATGCCACCCTACCTTACAAGCCAAAACTCCAAACATCCAACTCTCTGCTGCCCATATCCTAACCCGCATTAAGACCCGTTCATCCATCAACCCTGTGCTTGCTGACCTATATTGACTCCTGGCCCTCCTCATCATTATATTTAAATCCCTCCATGGCCTCACCCCTCCATGTAACCTCCTCCAGCGCTACAACCCTCCAAGAACTGTGCGTTCCTCCAATTCTGGCCTCTTATGCATCCCCCACAATTGGCAGCTGTGCCTTCAGCTATCTGGGTCCTAAGCGCTGGAATTCTCTCCCTAAGCATCTTCGCCTCTCCATCTCTCTATTTTCCTTTAAGACAATCCATAAAATCTACTTCATTGACCAAGCTTTTAGTCACCCCTCCTAGTATCCCCTTCTTTGGCTAGATGTCATTTTTTTGACTGATTACGCTCCTGTGAAGTGTCTTTGGATGTTTTACGACATTGAAGGTACTATACATATTCAAAGATTACTACTGACATCCACTTTCAACAAATCCACTACAAAACCATACCTTTTAAAAAAATTTTAATTCACCCGAGTACAGTATCTCAACATTGCCTCAATTGTAAATCTTCCTCACACATCTAGAGAATGTGTAAACTGTATGACGATTCATCTGAACCTTTGAATCATGTTTCACAATTATATGTAAACTGATTTTCAAGATGCCAAACTAAAAATTGCTGTACTTTGAATACATAAAACAAAGAGCAATTTACACAATGCTGCAAAGCTTCTACAAGATGTGGATTAATAAACCATTATGATTTTAAATCACATTCTGTCAAAATAGTACTATTTCAAGTTCAGGCATCATAAAGCTGCTCTGTGGGTGTAATGTCTGACAGTCAAAAAGACCGTTATATATATATATTTTTTTAGAAAACTGCTCATTATGGCTGCAAACATGCAAGATTTTTCAACATGTCTAAATGGAGTTTTATAAATTCCTTTGAATGATATAGTTGGCAAAATGGTCAGTAAACACTGGTGCACTAAATCTGATGCATATCAAAATGTGAATTATGCAAAATGGGGCAAATATGCCTTTAGCCATTCTATTAAGTACTAGATAATGTAGTCTACTCCTAATTCAAAGCCATTTAATTGAATTATCTGATAATTCGAATTACTGTACAATTCAATTTTTTTTTAAGCACAAGAAACCTTTGAACTATCAGTGGATAGTAGAAAATAGATTTCAGAAGAATTTTTAGATAATGCCTGTTTGTCAATTTGCTTCCAGGGCACTTGGTTAGATTTATGTTGAGTACTATGGACATGGTTAGAATGACTGCATACAAAAAAAAGACTTTTGATGCCTGAAATCTAGATTATGTAAGCCAACGAACAGGAATATCATTTCCTTATGTACTTTCTAGTTTGGAATACCCAAATATTTCAAATATAGACTGTGGGAAGTAGGAATTAAGACGAAAGGATTTATTTTCAGCTTTTGGCATCATGGTTTAAAACAAAAATAACACTCCCTACTTTACTATCAACTATTTTTTAAGGGCAAGACTTCCTTTTTTTCCCCCTGTTCTTCCCAAGCCACGCACTAGCCTTGCTGAAAGGAAGAACAGGTTGATAAGTTGCTTCCCAGGACTTCTTCATTGCTACTGTGAATTGTCTGATAAAAGTTGTATAATTACAGTGCAAGGAGGATCCTCCCTCCTTGTGAAGAAACACATGACTTCACTCAGCAGTTCCCATACCAACATGGCCGAGCAGTACGTGGGGTAGAATATCTGTGGATCTGCATCCTTCCAATCTGTAGTCCTGAACTTTAGTGTTCCCACATAATGTGCCATTTAATTTTTTTTAAAATTCTGTACCATGTACTTGGTAGTCCCGTAGTCCCTGTAATAGCTAACTTAAAAATGTCCACGGTCAGTTATGCACAAACATGTTGAGGCATTGCTTTTAAAACCTTATTGAATATGAATCTAAAATCTACCTTAAAGGCTTGTTCAGACATTATTTAATCTTTTAAAATATGAATATCATAACAACGCTTTTATATTGAGAGTGTTGTAAATAGAACTCTTTGGTGTATTCTCTACCAAATAAAAGATGCTCACCTGGTCCAACCGTAAAGCACCCCCATCAAACCTCTGCCTACGAAGATGTTTGGCGATGCTATGAAGGTTTACTACAGCAGTCTTTATTTCTGTAATACAGTGCTCAGGTGAAACAGGTGGTAGTTCTTCAGTTGTGAATATCTTTTCTGGATCCTCAATTATGCTTTGTGCATGATTATAACTCAGTTTTACGCAAGAGCGAATAATAGTTCGGCCATACCATTGACTAAGGATCTGCAAAATAAAATTTGAGAAACATAACTTTTTTTAAAATAAAAGTTTCATATTTATCCAGTGCCTCATCACATCGCTCAGAAATGGAATGACTAATGAAAAACATGCACACTTTAAAATATAACAAAACCTTATCCAATGAGCTTCTAAAACCATTAAGAGGGGAACAAAAGCAGTTGCTTTAATTTGCTCATTGAGACAAAGTAATCAATTTGTTTCTGTTTGTAGATGCTCTCTTTCTGTACGCACTACTGTTTTCATATTACAACAGATTATTTCTTTGATTCAATAAAGATACATCTATGAAGTCATTATAAAATGTACAAATATTCTCTTCAAATAAAATACACACCATATATATTTGTATGCATTAATGATGATCCAAACCTTTCTTGTATACAGTTTGAGGCTTCACAAATGCATGGACTAAAATTTTGATTGTCAAGCTGCAAGATGCACGGTTCTTTTAAAATTAGCACTGACATTTTAAGGCTACAATCTGCCAGTTTGGTTTTAAAATCTATCAAGACTTATGCCTTTGTAGGTCAAGATCCATTTTAAAAAGATATAAATATCATGCAAATTACAAATATAAACAATTTAAAATAGGTACTAGATTCAGTTTTTGCACTGAAGTTGACATGAAAGAAAGCAGAATCGGTGGCAGGCCTAGGAGGATGTGGCCTGACTTGCTCCTGACCTGACCAATTCCAGGCTTCACGCAGCACCCCTTCTATCCCCAGTTCCAGTTCCCAGGCCTGAAGCCAGTTTTTTTAAGCGCGACATTTGGTGGGATATGGGGTAGGTGCACAGCGGCTAGAAATGGGTCATATGGCATGGACACATAATTGACTAGATGTCAGCCGTGGCTCAGCGGTAGCACTCTCGTCTCCGCATCTGAAGGTTGTGGGTTCAAGTCCCACTCCAGGGACTTGATCACAAAATCTAGGCTGACACACCAGTGCAGTACAGAGGGGGCATGTTAAACCCTATCAGGCAGACATAAAAGATCCCATGGCACTATTACGAAGAGAAGCAGGGGAGTCCTGGCCAATATTTGTCCCTTAACCAACATCACTAAAAAGAAAACGATTACCTGGTCGTTACCTCATTGCTGTTTGTGGGACCTTGCAAATTGGCTGCTGCGTTTTCTAGATTACAACTGTGACGACACTTCAAAAGTACTTAATTGTCTGTAAAGTGCTTTGGGACGTCCTGAGGTTGTGAAAAACGCTAAATAGATGCAAGTTCTTTCACTGCTATCCAACATTTGCCACTTTTTAGTCCTTTGGCACAATTCACACCTCCAAAAGTTTTTAGAAAATTATGCCTAAGGCATAATTATACCTAATGTATTTTTAGTCCCATTCATTTTTTAAAAAAAACCCTCGTCATGGCTCTGCTATATCCTCAGGTACTCCTACAGTCCTGCTTCCACTTTCCTCTGTAAAACTGATGTGAAATCAGTTCAGATCAGATGACATATCTCCACTATTCCAGCACTCTCAAGTACGAGATGACCCCCTTCATCTCAAAGTGGTCACACCCTTGTTCCTCTTATTTGCTCAAAAATGCGCTTCTTGTTTCCCTTCCTGTTCCTGAGGAGTTTCTCTGTACATTACAAATGACTGCCCTGATTCCTTTATACTGTTTTAAGTAGTGCATTTTGAAAGTTTTTTTTAAAATCACAGAGAAAGAGATAACAGGTCAAGCATTTTGTATTTTTTTTTGTAAAATTCTGTTTTAGGTGTTTGATTTAGCAGTTCAGAATTACTCTAATGATGCTGTTCCTGATAGGTGAGCAGTTTTAAGTTGAATGTTCTGTATATCAAGTTGCTTGCATATTTCCTAGACATGTCTGAAGTGACAACTCCCTTTGTTTTCAATGTTGCTACTTCAGATTCCTTCCGATCGGTAGTGTTCTGGAGTGGGCTAGGAACAAGGAGGGGACTCAACCCAGTGTTTCTTTTTAAATATCAAGGATAATTTTTTTGACCATGTATTTTTTAAATATAAACTGGGAGTTAACTTCCACCAACAGCTATTCTTTCTATACTTCCTTTTAATGAGTGGCAATGTTGTGATATTTTGTTGCATTTGAGTTTTAGCCAGCTTTTTTTTGGTCTGATGAAATCAGTATAAACTTTCCAGAGAGTATGGCGTAAAAAAAAAGTTTTTGTTAAACTACTAGGAATAGAGCAGGTTCAAACCTGAAATTGATTTAAACATAGCTAAATGAAGTTGATTCACTGGACTAACTAAACACACTTGTGCACTTGGTGTCCCATTTGGGCAGGCAAAGAATTATTAAATTGCAACTATTCACAAATTCCAGTATAGAATACAATATCATCAAGACCATTATTTTCTTTAACTGTTCAGTTAGGTTCCAACAAGTAGGACTGCACTTGCTATGCTACAACAAATATAACAGCTGAACATACAAATAGCAATCATCTTGGGCAAATCACTGATATCACAAGTTCAGCATGCCTACAATAATAATGCTGTTAAGGCAAGCAAAAGAGATCAGCACAATGAAATTGGGAAAGGAAAATGCAGTTTTAAGCCAATATAAACCCTACTAATATAGAGGTATACATTGAAAGGAAAAACGCCATTAAATTCTTTTTAAAAAGTCGAATCTTCATAATATTGCAATTGCCATGATTTTTATTTGAAGCTTTTGAAAATAGAACATGCTGAAATGACATTTCCCTCCCACTCCCAATTTGCAAGCAAAGCCAAGATAATGTTCATGATGTGGAGATGCCGGTGATGGACTGGGGTGGACAAACGTAAGGAATCTTACAACACCAGGTTATAGTCCAACAATTTTATTTTAAAATTTTAAAAAGGAGATAATCTCCGAAAGCTTGTGATTTTAAAATAAAATTGTTGGACTATAACCTGGTGTTGTAAGATTCCTTACAAGATAATGTTCAGCAGACTATTCACCATGGGGGCATCATAGCTGAGCCTGATCCTGCCCTCAATGAATATATCTATCCAAAATATATTAAAAATCTTATCTGTGCACATTTCCCGTCTACAAACCTTACCTGTTGTCACATTGTTGATTTTACCATTATAAATTCCTATGTCCACATTTATAATGGCAACCACCTATGTAAACGCAATATTCTAATTGTAGAACCGAGCCACCAGAGGGTACTGCAATACCGTTTCTCCACAAATCGCTTAAAATGTTTTCTAAAAATTTTCAACCACCTTTCTTTTCTCATCAACTGAAATTTCCAAACTCCAAAATAACAGATGAAATAAATTTTTTTAAAATACATTTCACAATAACATGATTAAACTTATCCACTGAATTATCTATTTTATCTTAATTTAACATTTTCACTTGGAGGGCTCAGCTTCTCCAAAAAAACTGGACATAAACTTGATATTTTTGCCCAGAGCAGTGACACTGAGCTAAATTGACATTGTGCAGTCTGAGCATGTGCAGCATACACATTTTCCCCAGTCAGGTGTATTGATGGAATATCTTTACTTGTTTTATAGCAATTTCTTCAACTTATTTGAAAGGCAGGAGGGCAAACTTTAAAAACTTTATTCAAAGGAGCGGGGAGGTGGAAAATGGGGCAAGGAGCGGGGAGGGGGAAAATGGGGCAAGGAACATACACAAAGGGGAAGAGGATACGTGTAAAAGGACGGGGATGGGAGGCCTGTGGAAAAGAGAGGAGAGGTAGGCCCGTGTTAAAGAGAGGAGACATAGAAAAGAGAGGGAGGGGGCACACGGAAAAAAGTGGACACAAGAAAAGGGAGAAGGGCAGAGGTAAAAGTTTGGAAAATATTTCAATTGGGGGACAAAAAAAGTGACGGGGGCAGGAGACATGCCTCGGGGAAAAGGTAGACTGCAGAAAATGTAATCAGTGTGGGGCGAGGTGGTACAATCACCTATACTCCAACCAACCAACTCTATCCATCTGCTTCCCAAATCGTTGTAAGTTTTGCTATTCGATTTTATTTTATTATTTATTGTTAAATAAGAGTATATAAAAATTAAGGACAGAATGCATAACTTTAAAATGGGGCCTGAATTACATTGATGTGTCTTGTTCGAATTATCCCCCATTGTATAATCCGCTTGAAGTAAAGTCTACACTTGGTCTTGATAACCCGTGGGAGATAGAGATTAATTGATTTTGAAGCAAAGTACCTTTAATTATCACCTGTTATGTTGTCGTTATAACAGGCTCAAATTATCATCTCGTTATCACCTGCTGCAAAAATCAAAGACATTGAAATTATAGTCAAAAACCGTAACTACCTTTTTTCCCCAAAGTAATACACTACTATAGTGGTGAAATTATAATTGTTGGTTTGTAAGGAAGCAAAGGAGCTTGGATATCCGAGTTTTGATTTACATAAAATGGTGACTAGCAAAGTGGAAACTTTGTTGGGACAATCATGGATTGCCTTTCAATAATGGTGAACACGTTAACCTGAGGATGTCTCAGTCCCTGCAAGAACTGGGATGCACCGATTCAGAAGGCGTCTTGTCGCAATTATCTTGTCAAACACAGTAAGTTGCTGCTGGTACTTTATTAAAGATTATGGCATTGATCACTTAGACCGACCCGTAACTAAAACAAAAGCTTGGCTTCAATGGAAATGCAAGTAGCTGGTCTGGGCGATTGGTTTATCAAGGAAGCTTTTGATGAGATTCTATCAATGTCCCAACCAGGGATCAAACAGCATTTCTATGTGGTGCTGACACTGGGAAATGTGTGTGAGGATCATGTGTATTACAAGGCTGCTTTGTTGAGGCCAATTTAAGTACTATGCTCCTTATGCTTTGTGTAATATTACATGAGAAAATAAAGTGGATATTCTGTTGTGCATTGGGTCTTTTTAGTGAAAGAATTCATACATAATCAGATAACCAAGGGGAACCCAGAACCTACACTGAAGAATTTATTCTCCCATTAAATTTCTACTGCTTATGATATCCTTTTTCAATTTGTGGATTGCCCATCCAAGAATCCAAAGTGAACCCAGCAATAATAGAAATAATAGGCCAAATAATCCACTTGATATCCGATGACGAAACAGAGAATGAGCTACCCAATTAATTACAAGTTTGTCCATGTACTAAAAAAACTAGTGATTTTTGCATCACCCAAGGTTTGTGTGGTATGCTGCATACTACTATTGAGAGAAACATTAAGTGCTGGTGATACAACCAAAGAATATGCTCATCAGTTCAGGTAATCAGATCTGTATTACAATGAACCAACCCTACAACCCATTTACTGTGAAGCATCAAAAATAAATCCTTTGCTGCCTCAAAGTTCTAGACAATTTTACAACACCAAGTTATAGTCCAACAAATTTATTTTAAATTTCACAAGCTTTCGGAGGCTTCCTCCTTCCTCAGGTGAATGTTGTGGAAATGAAATCTTCGAATCCTATGCATTTATAAATCACAGAACAATACCTGGTGATTACTGCCCGTTGCCAAGGCAATCACAGTGAGCAGACAGAGAGGTGTCACCCACAAAGCCACCGAAGAGGAAAGAGTCACACTGGACTCCTCCAGAGGGTCGCTGCCCTCAGCTTGACATGTATGCTCAAGCTGTCAGGAAATGCGTCTATGACAGATTCATCAGCCGCACTCAGAAGACAGTCCAGAATGTCACCCGAGCAAAACGCAACGCCATCAAAGCTCTCAAGACCAACCGCAACATCGTCATCAAACCAGCGGACAAAGGAGGAGCCATCGTCAGACAGAACAGAACGGACTACTGCAAAGAAGCATACCGACAACTGGACAACCAGGAACACTACAGACGGTTACCCACAGATCCGACCAAAGAACACACCCACCAGCTCAACAAACTGATCAAGACCTTCGATCCAGACCTTCAAAGCATCCTACGCGCTCTCATCCCACGTACTCCCCGCGTGGGAGACTTCTACTGCCTCCCAAAGATACACAAAGCCAACACACCCGGACGTCCTATCGTATCAGGCAACGGAACCCTGTGTGAGAACCTCTCTGGATACATCGAGGGCATCCTGAAACCCATCGTGCAGGGAACCCCCAGCTTCTGTCGCGACACTACAGACTTTCTACAAAAACTCAGTACCCACGGACCTGTTGAACCAGGAACACTTCTCACCACGATGGACATCTCGGCACTCTACACCAGTATCCCTCACGATGACGGCATCGCTCAATACTCAACACCAACAACAGCCAATCTCCAGACGCCATCCTACAACTCATCTGCTTCATCCTGGATCACAATGTCTTCACCTTCGATAACCAGTTCTTCACCCAAACACACGGAACAGCCATGGGGACCAAATTTGCACCCCAATACGCCAACATTTTCATGCACAAGTTCGAGCAGGACTTCTTCACTGCACAGGACCTCTAACCAACACGATACACCAGATACATCGACGACATTTTCTTTCTATGGACCCACGGTGAGGAATCACTAAAGAGACTACACGATAACATCAACAAGTTCCATCCCACCATCAAGCTCACCATGGACCACTCCTCAGAATCAGTTTCTTTCTTGGACACACGAATCTCCATCAAAGACGGGCACCTCAGCACCTCACTCTACTGTAAGCTCACGGACAACCTCACGATGCTCCACTTTTCCAGCTTCCACCCTAACCACGTCAAAGAGGCCATCCCCTATGGACAGGCCCTGCGAATACACAGGGTCTGCTCAGACGAGGAGGAACGCGATGGACACGTACAGACGCTGAAAGACGCCCTAGTAAGAACGGGATATGACGCTCGACTCATCGATCGACAGTTCAGACAGGCCACAGCGAAAAATCGCGTAGACCTCCTCAGAAGACTAACACGGGACGCAACCAACAGAGTACCCTTTGTCGTCCAGTACTTCCCCGGAGCGGAGAAACTACACCAGGTTCTCCGCAGCCTTCAACGTGTCATCAATGATGACGAACACCTCGCTATGGCCATCCCCACACCTCCACTACTCGCCTTTAAACAGCCACCCAACCTCAAACAAACCATCGTTCGCAGCAAATTACCCAGCCTTCAGGAGAACAGCGTCCACGACACCACACAACCCTGCCACGGTAACCTCTGCAAGACATGCCAGATCATCGACACAGATACCACCATCACACGAGAGGACACCACCCACCAGGTGCACGGTTCATACTCCTGTGACTCGGCCAACGTTGTCTATCTCATACGTTGGAGGAAAGGATGCCCCAGAGCATGGTACATTGGCGAGACCATGCAGACGCTGCGACAATGGATGAACGGACACCGCGCAACAATCGCCAGACAGGAAGGTTCCCTCCCAGTCGGGGAACACTTCAGCAGTCAAGGACATTCAGCCACCGACCTTCGGGTAAGCATACTCCAAGGCGGCCTTCGAGACACACGACAACGCAAAATCGTCGAGCAGAAATTGATAGCCAAGTTGCGCACCCATGAGGACGGCCTCAACCGGGATCTTGGGTTCATGTCACGCTACACGTAACCCCACCAGCGAACAAATGTTATTTTTTAATATAACGGGTCATTTGCTGTCTTCCTTCTGGATGTCTCTATGTCTCTGCCTATCTCTCTCGTTTTTTTGGGGTGTTTGTATATTCGGTGGCCTTGTAGGTGACACCTCTTTGTCTGCTCACTGTGATTGCCTTGGCAACGGGCAGTAATCACCAGGTATTGTTCTGTGATTTATAAATGCGTAGGATTCGAAGATTTCATTTCCACAACATTCACCTGAGGAAGGAGGAAGCCTCCGAAAGCTTGTGAAATTTAAAATAAATTTGTTGGACTATAACTTGGTGTTGTAAAATTGTTTACAATTGTCAACCCCAGTCCATCACCGGCATCTCCACATCAAAGTTCTAGCTCCAGCCTTTACAAACCAGATAAAAGGATTCCTTCTGCTGCAGCTGGCAATCACCAATGATCAAATTCACCTGGAAACAATGGCTGTGCTGAAGCACCTCATTAACACCATTCCTTTGTGCTTGGAAAGTGACGCGAATCAGATTCTGAACAGCATGAAACTACCAGTTCCAGATAATAATAAGAAAATGAAGAGAATATTTGCCCAGGCAATATATATTATGGACAGTCTCAGTTACCTTGAGCTAGAAGCAAGACAGGAAATGGTGGAATTTATTATCTGACAGTGTGCCCTGCCTGCTGAGGATGGACAAAGAAAACAGGGAAACACAGCGGAGCTCTGCAACTGCAGATGTGGTTGCGGGCCAAAATTTAAGGATACTGTGCAAAGAATAGATGAAGGTTGAGGTCAAGGACAATAAAGTTAAGTTTGATCAATACTGTAGCCCCGTTTCACAGAGCTATCCAATCCAAGAATAGCTACAATTTCACCAGAAAGGCTGAATTGCTGACGTAAAAACAGGAACTCATCAAGGTTGAGCCAACAGACACAATGAGGACTTCCATTCGAAAGTCTGTCCTGGATGCCTGTACGTCTCTCATGAAACCAGAGCCTCTATTAAATAACAGTAAATTAATTGAAGTATGCCTGAATACTGTTCTCAGCTTGTCATATTTGGAGGTTAGCAGTGCCAATGAAAGCACAATCATGGACATGACAGAAACACATATGCTTCAGAATGAACCAATAACCTCTTAGCAGGACCATCTGAAGCAATTCTTACTTTTGGAGTTGTCATCTGATGGGATTCAGTCTATCTTTAAGAACATGGAGATTTGGATACAATCCACAAAGGACAATTGAACAAGGAAAAGCAATGGAGACTCCGTTACAGTTGTTGGTGTTTTACCTGGAAAAATATGACTAACAATAAGATTCCATCCAATTATAAACTACTGTGTCCAGTTCTTGTCTCCTCATATGGTGGGTGATATTGAGGCTTTGGAAAGGGAGCAGAGGAGGGCCACCAGATTAATTCACAGTTTGAAGCATCTTAGTTGCCAAGATAGGCTAAAAGAGCTGGGACTCTACACTTTAGAGAAGCATAGACTTAGGAGTGATTTAATCGAGGTTTATAACATGATGAAGGGAATATATTGTGTTTGAGTAGGCAATTTGTTCCAATACTTAGGGTCACAATTTTAAGTTGTATAAAGCTATATCTAGGTCATATATCAGGAGGTGGTTCTTTTCCCAGAAAATAGTGGACCTCTGGAACAGGCTGACGGCTCGTGCAGTGGACATTTCTGGCTGGGGCGGAGATCACCTCGTCCAAAAGGTAAGTACTGCATAGCATTATCGAGGCCAGAGTGATCTCCTGGACTAGTTTCCATCGCCTAAGGGAGTTGGAGAGGAATTTCCCAGATTTTTTCTCCCCAAATTGGCCTGGGTTTTTAAATCTGGTTTTTCACCTCTCCCAGTGGATCACGTGGTTTCAAGTGGGGTGGGGCCTGTATATATTGTGATGCACAAGGTATCACAATTGTGTGGGACCGACTGGATGGACCAGACAGTCTTTTCCTGTCCATCAATGTTTGCATGTTTCTTTAACTTGGCAGCAATCAGATGCTTTGATACACAGTTCCATCACTTGTTGTAAGGGAACCAATTATTGAAAGCTTGTATGTACAACTTTATATCCAATTACGCTTTGAAGGGTTTCCTGAAGATCAGAAAAACATGGTAATGGAAGTTCTGAAAGTAATTCGAGTTGGGTTAAGTTGAGCATGCACTGATAAAATGTCAAAATGGCCCATGACAAGCTGAACACTACTCTTTACAATTTTTAAAAAGGACTTACAGACAAGCAATGCAACAATTCTTACATGGTTTCTATTGTTACAAATGTCATTCGGAAATATGGAGCTGGCCTTGAAGATGTCCCGAGAATAATGAAACCACTATGCAATTAAACACGGTCAATTACTCAGCAGGAGATAGAACATGCACCGACACATTCTATCTCCTTTCTGGCTTTACAAAATGTGCAAGCGGTTTTATCTCGTCTCCTCAGAGACTCTACTCCAGTTAGCAAGTATATTAGTGATATATGGAAATTAGGACTGCAGACTCATACACCAACCACAATCTCCATTAACTATTTACTAGATGTAAGGAATCTTACAACATCAGGTTACAGCATCAATACTCAACACCAACAACAGCCAATCTCCAGAAGCCATCCTACAACTCATCCGCTTCATCCTGGATCACAATGTCTTCACCTTCGATAACCAGTTCTTCACCCAAACACACGGGAACAGCCATGGGGACCAAATTCGCACCCCAATACGCCAACATTTTCATGCACAAGTTCGAGCAGGACTTCTTCACTGCACAGGACCTCCAACCAACACGATACACCAGATACATCGACGACATTTTCTTTCTATGGACCCACGGTGAGGAATCACTAAAGAGACTACACGATAACATCAACAAGTTCCATCCCACCATCAAGCTCACCATGGACCACTCCTCAGAATCAGTTTCTTTCTTGGACACACGAATCTCCATCAAAGACGGGCACCTCAGCACCTCATTCTACCGTAAGCCCACGGACAACCTCACGATGCTCCACTTTTCCAGCTTCCACCCTAACCACGTCAAAGAGGCCATCCCCTATGGACAGGCCCTGCGAATACACAGGGTCTGCTCAGACGAGGAGGAACGCGATGGACACCTACAGACGCTGAAAGACGCCCTCGTAAGAACGGGATATGACGCTCGACTCATCGATCGACAGTTCCGACGGGCCACAGCAAAAAATCGCATAGACCTCCTCAGGAGACTAACACGGGACGCAACCAACAGAGTACCCTTTGTCGTCCAGTACTTCCCCGGACCGGAGAAACTACGCCATGTTCTCCGCAGCCTTCAACATGTCATCAATGACGACGAACACCTCGCTATGGCCATCCCCACACCTCCACTACTCGCCTTTAAACAGCCACCCAACCTCAAACAGACCATAGTTCGCAGCAAATTACCCAGCCTTCAGGAGAACAGCGTCCACGACACCATACAACCCTGCCACGGCAACCTCTGCAAGACATGCCAGATCATCGACACAGGTACCACCATCACACGAGAGGACACCACCCACCAGGTACATGGTTCATACTCCTGTGACTCGGCCAACTTTGTCTACCTCATACGTTGCAGGAAAGGATGCCCCAGAGCATGGTGCATTGGCGAGACCATGCAGACACTGCGACAACGGATGAACGGACACCGCGCAACAATCGCCAAACAGGAGGGTTCCCTCCCAGTCGGGGAACACTTCAGCAGTCAAGGACATTCAGCCACCGACCTTCGGGTAAGCGTACTCCAAGGCGGCCTTCGAGACACACGACAACGCAAAATCGTCGAGCAGAAATTGATAGCCAAGTTCCGCACCCATGAGGACGGCCTCAACCGGGATCTTGGGTTCATGTCACGCTACACGTTACCCCACCAGCGAACAAATGTTATCTGTTTTTAATACAACGGGTCATTTGCTGTCTTTTCGATGTTTCTGCCTCTCTTTTTTTTTGGTGGTTTGTATATTCGGGGGATCTGTAGGTAACACCTGTCTGTCTGCACACTGATTGCCTTGGCAACGGGCAGTTGAAAACACTGTCTGTAATCACCAAGCATTGTTCTGTGATTTATAAATGCGACGGGTTCGAGGATTTCATATCCACATTCACCTGAGGAAGGAGGAAGCCTCCGAAAGCTTGTGAATTTCAAATAAAATTGCTGGACTATAACTTGGTGTTGTAAAATTGTTTACAATTGTCAACCCCAGTCCATCACCGGCATCTCCACATCAAGGTTATAGTCCAACAGTTTTATTTGAAAATCACAAGCTTTCGGAGGCTTTCTCCTTCGTCAGGTGAGTGTGGAATTCCTTGAAGGTTACCGCATATATAGTCAGAGATATAGTTCTCTGACTATATATGCGGTAACCTTCAAGGAATTCCACACTCACCTGACGAAGGAGAAAGCCTCCGAAAGCTTGTGATTTTCAAATAGAACTGTTGGACTATAACCTGGTGTTGTAAGATTCCTTACATTTGTCCACTCCAGTCCATCACCGGCATCTCCACATCATATTTACTGGATAACAGAGTTACTGTATGATGACAGCAAATAACCTGTCAAAAAAAATTGACAAATTCAGCAACCCGGAAGCCTTAAGTTGTTATCTGTGCTCTTCATAAAAATCATGTGTAACCCTGACTCAAACTATGATAAATATTCAGCATCCTTCTGATTCATCTCAGCTCTCCAGTGTCCTGGTCTGGTTCCCTAGGGGTTTTCTTGTGTTTTTTGAGGCAGGCTGAAGTTTTTCCTATCCTATGGAATTCTAACTTAGTTAAAATTTCTCCGCTGAGATACTTCAAGTCATCTTGATAGGGAAAAGTGTGATGACACAAACATACAAGAAATGGGAGGCTGGGATCTGATCAAGATTCCAGGAAGTTCAGGAAATCACCATGAAGGTATTATACTGCTGGCAAGCACAATGACCATGTGTGCATTGTTGAGCAATTCAGTCTAGATAGTGGGAGAATCAGATTTATATGAGTGGCACCGGAGAGGTCAAATAAATGGAGGGCAAAATTTGAAAAAGTGACACAGAGGAAGGAGCAGTGGAGTCCAAGGAATTTAAGTGTTTAATTTATTATCTACAGTCTAATTTTAATGTTATAGTTGATTATGGGGCTAATTAACTTAAAAATAATACATAAGAGGCAAGGGTAAAAACCAAACTATCAACTGTAAGTAAGTAAATAAACCTAAAGGATAAATATACCTTAAATAAATATATATCTAATAGGATAAATTTACTAAACTGAGCGGTAGAAGAAACTAATTTAACATTAAAGGCGATTCAGTTAGCACTAGAGATAAAGGGGGAATGAATATCTGGATAATTCACTCAAGAACATATAAAATTCTGATAGGGCTAGACAGACTGGATGCAGGGAGGATGTTTCCCCTGGCTGGGGGGTCCAGAACGAGGGGTCACAGTCTCAGGATACGGGGTAGGACATTTAGGACTGAGATGAGGAGAAATTTCTTCACGCAGAGGGTGGTGAACCTGTGGAATTCTTTACCACAGAAGGCTGTGGAGGCCAAGTCACTGAATGAATTTAAGAAGGATTTCTAGACACAAAAGGCATCAAGGGGTATGGGGAGAGAGCAGGAATATGGTATTGAGATAGAGGATCATCCCTGGTCATATTGAATGGCACTGCAGGCTCGAAGGGCCAAATGGCCTACTCCTGCTCCTATTTTCTATGTTTCTATGTAACACAGTCATAACACTTAGAAAGGTACAGGAAGAGGAGAATGTGACTGACAGTAAACTGGGATGAATTGTTAATGCATAAACCTACAGTCAAACAGTGGGAGGTATTTAAAGAAGTATTTGGTACAATACAAGACCAGTACATAACCCTAAGAGGCAAAAGCTCCACACGGTCAACAAGTGAGGTAAAGTAGTGAAAAGCTATAAGAGACTTACGCAATTGCAAAGAAAATTGGAAATCCAGTGGGTTAGGAGAGCTATAAAAAGCAACAAAGGGATACAAATAAAATATTAAGAGCTGCAAAAAGGGAATACGGAAGAAATACCTGCAGGGAGTATTAAGGCTAAGTAAAAGTTTTAATAAAAATATTGAGAAAGAGAGTGGCTAAGGGAGATGTTGGCCCATTAAAGACAGATGTGCATAGTACTGCACTTGACAATAAGAAAATGGCAGACTTGTTACATGAGTACTTTGCATCAATCTTCACGGTAGAGGAAGAGAAAAAATACCAGTGGCACAAGGGAAACTAAAACTAAATCAAGGGGAGGAACTTCTTGGATTTAATATGTAAAAAAAATGGTAACGGAGAAAATAATGGTAATGAGACTGAAGAAAGAGAAAACTCCAGGACCTGAGGATTTCCATTCCAGGGTAGTAAAAGAAGTAGGTGAGGAAATTGCAGTTGCGTTAGTAATAATCTTCCAAATCTCTCAATTCAGGAATTGTGGCATAGGATTGGAAAATTTCTAATGTCTCTGCACTATTTAGGAAGGGTGAGAGAAAGTAACCAGGTAACTACAGACCGATTAATCTAATTGTCAGTTGTGGGGAAGTTACTAGAATCTGTCATTAGGGACAGAGTGACCGAAAACTTGGAGAAATTTGAGCTGATCAGAGAGAGTCAGCATAGATTTGCGAAGGGTAAGACAAGTCTAAATAAGCTAGTTGAATTATTTGAGGAGGTCACTAACATGGGGATAAGGGAGTGTCTATGGATGTTAACTATATGAACTTCCAGAAGGCATTTGATCTTAGAAAGATTACAGCACGGAAGGAGGCCATTCGGCCCATCGAGTCCGCTCTGGCTCTATGCAAGGGCAATCCACCTGGTCCCACTCCCCTGCCCTATACCCTTAGCCCTGCAATTTTTTTCCGTTCAAGTACTTATCCAGTTCCCTTTTGAAGGCCATGATTGAAACTGCCTCCACCGCACCATCAGGCAGTGCATTCCAGATACTAACCACTTGCTGTGTAAAAAAATTCTCCTCACGTTACCTTCGGTTCGGATAAGGTTCTGCAGAAGAGCTTATGAGCAAAAATGGAGGCAACTTGCGATATGGGTTGGAAATTGGTTGGGAGGTAGGAGATAGAGAGTAGGGATAAAGGGAATGTACTCTGATTGGCAGGATGTAACAAGCATCAGCTTTTATCCATATTTATCAATGACTTGGATGAAGGAATTGCATGTTGTATATCCAAGTTTGCAGATGACACTAAGTTGGGAGGCACTGTAAATAGTGCAGATGGGAGCAGGAAGTTACAAAGGGACATAAACAGATTAAGTGAGCATGTCAAACTGTGGCAAATGAAGTTCAATGTGGGGAAGTGTGAAGTCATCCACTTTGGATCCAAGAAAGACAAATTGGAGTATTTTCTGAATGATGAGAAACTAGAAACTGTGGAGGAACGGAGATTTGGGTGTCCACGTACTCAAATCACTAAAAGCTACTGGACAGGTACAAAAAGCAATCAAAAAAGCTAATGGAATGTTCGCCTTTATCTCAAGGGGACTGGAATACAAAGGTGAGGAAGCTATACTTCATTGGTTGAGAGTCATGGTCACAGAAACATAGAAAATAGGAGCAAGAGTAGGCCATTCAGCCCTTTGGGCCTGCTCCGCCATTCAAAATGATCATGGCTGATTGTCTAACTCAGTACCCTGTTCCCGCTTTTTTTCCCCGTATCCCTTGATCCCTTTAGCATTAAGAAATATATCTGTCTCCTTCTTGAATACATCTAATGACTTGGCCTCCACTGCCTTCTGTCGTACAGAATTCCACAGGTTCACCACCCTCTGAGTGAAGAAATTTCTCCTCATCTCGGTTCTAAATAGCATACCCCGTATCCTGAGACTGTGACCCCTGGTTCTGGACTCCCCAGCCATCGGGAACATCCTCCCTGCATCTAGTCTGTCTAGTCCTGTTTGAATTTTATATGTTTCAATGAGATCACCTCTCATTCTTCTAAACTCTAGTGAATATAGGCCTAGTCGACCCAATCTCTCCTCATACGTCAGTCCTGCCATCCCGGGAATCAGTCAGGTAAACCTTCGTTGCACTCCCTCCGTGGCAAAGACAACCTTCCTCAGATAAGGAGACCAAAACTGCACACAATACCCCAGATGTGGTCTCACCAAGGCCCTGTATAATTGCAGTAAGACATCCCTGCTCCTGTACTCAAATCCTCCTGCAATGAAGGCCAACATACCATTCGCCTTCCTAACTGCATGCTGCACCTGAATGCTCACTTTCAGCGACTGGTGTATAAGGACACCCAGGTCTCGTTGCACCTCCCCTTTTCCCAATCTATCACCATTCAGATAATAATCTGCCTTTCTGTTTTTACAACCAAAGTGGATAACCTCACATTTATCCACGTTATCCTGCATCTGCCATGTTCTTGCCCACTCACCCAACTTGTCTAAATCACATTGGAGCCTCTTTGCATCCTCCTCACAGCTTACATTCCACCCCAGCTTTGTGTCGTCTGCAAACTTGGAAATGTTAAATTTAGTTCCCTCATCCAAATCATTGATATATATTGTGAATAGCTGCGGCCCAAGCACTGATCCCTGTGGCACCCCACCAGTCACTGCCTGCCACCCCGAAAAAGACCCGTTTGTTCCGACTCTCTGTTTCCTGTCTGTCAACCAATTCTTAATCCGTGCCGGTATATTCTTCCCAATCCCATGTGTTTTAATTTTGCACACTAACCTCTTGTGTGGGACCTTATCAAAAGCCTTCTGAAAATCCAAGTACACCACATCCACTGGTTCTCCCCTATCTATTCTTCAAGTTACATCCTCAAAAAACTCCAGTAGATATGTTAAGCATGATTTCCCTTTCATAAACCCATGCTGACTTTGTCCAATCCTGTTAATGCCTTCCAAATGTTCTGTTATCACATCTTTTATAATAGACTAGCATTTTCCCCACTACTGATGTTAGGCTAACTGGTCTATAATTCCCTGTTTTTTCTCTCCCTCCTTTTTTAAATAGTGGGGTTACATTTGCCACCCTCCAATCTGCAGGAACTGTTCCAGAGTCTATAGAATTTTGGAAGATGATCACCAATGCATCCCACTATTTCCAGGGCCACTTCCTTTAGTACTCTGGGATGTAGATTATCAGGCCCTGGGGATTTGTCAGCCTTTAGCCCCATTAATTTCCCGAGCACTATTTTTTTTTACTAATACTGGTTTCCTTCAGTTCCTCCCTCTCACTAGACCCTTGGTTCCCTAACATTTCTGGGAGGTTAGTTGTGTCCTCCTTTGTCATCTCCCATCTGGAGTACCGCACCTCAGGAAGGAAGTTTTGGCCATGGAGGGAGTGCAGCACAAATTCACCAGAATGATACCAGACCTTATAGGGTTAAATGATGAGGGCAAGTTGCATGAACATGGCTTGTATTTCCTTGAGTATAGAAGATTGTTGGGTGATCTAATCAAGCTGCTTAAGATGATAAATGGATTTAACAGGGTAGATGAAGAGAATCTACCTCCTGTTGGGGTCATCCAGAACAAGGCAGCATAAAATTGGAGCCAGGCTATTCATGAGTGAAATCAGGAAGCATTTCTTCTAACAACAGGTGGTAGAAATCTGGAACTCTCCTCCCCCCTCCCCCCTCCCCCCGGCCAAACAAAAGGTTGTGGGTGCTGGGTCAATTGAAGCTTTCAAGAATGAGAAAGATAGATTTTTGTTGGGTAAGGGTATCAAGGGATAAGGGTCAAAGGTGGGTAAATGGGGTTGAGATACATCATCTAACTGAATGGTGGAACAGGCTGGAGGGGCTGAATGGCCTACTCCCATTCCTATGTTCCTGTCCTTGTTAACATACTCAAAAATCAGAGAATCATTGTAGCTTTTCTTTGCAGTGCTTTTAAAATCACTCAGTGGTGTCAGAATTATTCTTCACAAATATTCTTATGGGAAACTTGCTTCTCTTATTGTCCAGTGGCTCTCAATAAAAGGTTTGGGAAATGCTGAAACTGTAGCTTCTTACAATGTACAAAAATAGTCCACCAAGTTGTTTTTTGCAATGATTTCTATGAATGAGAACCCTAACCCAACAATCTTAGTGTTTGAGGCAATGTTAAGTATTTACAAGATCCTGGGTCAGCTGCATGAGAGTTAGGCAAATACCATTCTGATCAATGCAGCACTTGCAATTGATCCTTTCTTCAAAAATGAACGTGTCAAAATGAGAGCTGCAACATTTAACGTACTTGGGAAGATGACCAGATTTGGGTTCAGCTGCCTCGGCCCAAAGCTCTGGAATTCCCTCCCTAAACCTCTCCGCCTCTCTACCCCTCTCCTCCTTTAAGAAGCTCCTTCAAACCTACCCCTTTAACCAAGCTTTTGGTCACCTATCCTAATACCTCCTTATGTGGCTCAATGTCAAATACTGCTTGATAGCGCTCCTGTGAAGCGCCTTGGGATGTTCTACCACGTTATAGGCGCTTTATAAATGCAAGTTGTTAAGCAATTGAACCTTATATTTATGGAACACATCTCTGGAACCTTGATCAGCTTACCACCGCTTTTCAACAACCACAGCAATGAGGTAATAAAGGCCTGAAAATTGGTTCAAGAATGGCAAAAGAAAGCAGCTGCAACATTTTTCAAGAGCTTTCACTGAGGGTGACCATGCTGGATTCCAAGAAATATTTGAATGACATCTTCAAGCACATTAGCAAAGACTTGAATGGCAAGATCATCTTCTACATAAGAAGCTGTGTTGCCTTCTTTAGCAATGTACAATCTTTGATGAGAGAAAATGTGGTCACATTTATAAGTTTCCTTATGTACAATATAGTCCAGATTTCAGAGTTGTTGCTTTGAAGTCAGATCACCTGCAATGTGTCCAAAGTAAAGAACCATGGTGATATGACATCTCTACATGTATTGAGGAGCATGTATTGAGGAGCATCAGAATAAAACTACTGTAAGTGGGATTTGCTTGTCTTGTGTTTCAAAAAAGCATGTCTGAAGCAGAGGATTTCCCATATTGAAAATGGTCGAAAGAAAAAAAAGTATGCAAACAGCCTGGGCTGTTCTATGGAGAAAACAATTGCTCCAAATGGGAAGCTGCACCTTTTTTAACCTTTTGCATACTATTTCTCGATAAAGGGTACGACTGCTCTAATCATCACAAGCTGCAATAATGATTATTAGAAAATTAATTTTTGAATGAAGAAAAGAACTATCTCCTAGTGCTCGCAGACTGTTGGAGCCCTCCCTCAAAGTACTGCTGGACCCAGAGTCCTATCCCAACACCACCAGACCCCAGGCCCCCTTAATTGATAAAGCTGTACCTTTCCTTGAGGAGTCAACTTCCAAATGACAGAAAAGGCTAGCTTGTCCTGCATTGGATTCAAGCTGCAGAGTTCTTCACAGAGCAGCCTTGGAAGCATTGGGATAACCTGTAGTAGAATATAACCAACACAAGAGAACGTGAAGACAAATTAAAAATAATGAAGGATCTTACCACTCTGTGAACATACAACCTCACATTCATTTCTGTCAAAAGTATTATTACACTTAATAGCACAAAATTATCTGCAGGTATTAGTCAATCTCTCTTGCCACTGCTCACTGAAAAAGTAAAAAAAATTGTACATCAGTTTCTGAAACTGTCCCATTGCTCATCTCCTACTCTGTCTTTGCCACTTTTTCTTGCTGTATGGCTCTCATACTTTCCCTCTGTCACTTCGAAATCTGTTTGTCTCTTGACTCTATCTCATACTTTCTGGAAAACAATAGTTACCTTTTAAATAAATTTATATGATCTTGCTGTAATCCAGTTGGAGTCCCAATGGTAAAGATTGTGAGCATTTTTGTGAAAGGTTTATTGACAAGTATGAGCATGTAACACATATGCTAAAATGATCTTTTTCCTACCAATTATGCTGAGTGTCTGCTACCATTAGGGGAGCATTTAATTATTTTTTTGCTTTTCATTGGAAAAAACATCCTGAAACATGAGCTAAAGGTCCATCTTTACTTCTGTTACCAAGGGAGATGAAGTGAAAACTGCTTCCATTTCCTGTATCCCTCATTACCTCTCCAGGGTACTGTAAATTCTCTTGTGGCTAGCCACCTATAAATTCTCATTTTCATTCATCTCATTTTATGGCAAAATATTAAAACTATTTCACAGTCACCAATTACAAGCTCTCTCCCATTTATCAAACTGTGTCTCAACTTCTTCCTCTATTAAATATATCACATGCCTGACGTGGTATACTGCGGTGATGTCATAATGGAAGAGGGACAGTGGATAGTGAAAGGTGTAATTCTTGCCAAACTATATACTATAGACCTTCCAGAGATCTAGAAACTGACTGGAAAAAGGGATCTTTCTAGATGGAGAAAATATGATTAATGTGATTTAGTTACTCTTTACATATCTTTGAGGTAGTACCGGTTGTAAACCTCCCTCAGAAAAATTAGCGAAACTAGTCCTGACTCATGGCTCAATTCATTGGTCCATAGGATACAAGATAAACAAATCAGTTCCCTTAGAAGTACCACTGAGGATACAATGTTACTTTAAAATGTATGATGTGGAGATGCCGGTGATGGACTGGGGTGGACAAATGTAAGGAATCTTACAACACCAGGTTATAGTCCAACAATTTTATTTTAAAATCACAAGCTTTCGGAGATTATCCCCTTCGTCAGGTGACGAAGGGGATAATCTCCGGAAGCTTGTGATTTTAAAATAAAATTGTTGGACTATAACCTGGTGTTGTAAGATTCCTTACTTTAAAATGTAGACAGATTGTCAATTAAATGGAATGACAAGTACCTTTTGCTGACTTTTCAAACAAAAAATGTTCAGCAGCATTGACTCAGTCAAACTGAATTTTGGAATTCTGAAAAATGTCTCATTTATAACACAGAAGTATCAAACTCTAATCTCAGAGAATCCAAATTCTACAAAACAAGTCATTTGAATCTAAATTAACTATGTTTTGGTTCATTCTTAATAGGCTTTACTGGTGAATTTTTTCACACATATTTTTGCAATGAATTCCACCAAAGAGCATTTCTGTCACTGATGTAAACGCAATTCTTTGTAGTAATCAGTTTCTAATTCACTGAACTGTTAACTGGAAAAGGTAAATTGGATAACCTATTTATCTACTGGAAAACGTATTCAAATGTTCCACCAATTAAAACTTCAGCCTTTTCCAATAAATACTGAAGGCATGAAACAATTTCAAGATGAAACATGCTCAATGATCCGCTCCTCATATAGTTACAATAGATTCCCAATTGCTGCTGCTTTATAAATGCATGCCAACAGTGAAATTATACTTCTTCATTGCCATTTAAAAAAAAAATTGAACTCAAAGCACAACTCTATTTAATTTTATTTTAAATGCAATCCATTTTTTTCTAAATCAGGAGCCATCTCACTTTAACCAAGGCATGAATTCCGCCCATAAATTTAGTGAAAACTACAGTAGAATTTAACTTCAAGCATTTTTAACCGAGTACAATTTCCAACAAGGTATTGCATTTTTATGCAGTAAACCCTCAACATTGCAATGCTGTACACCACAATCTTGGTTATAATGTAACATTTTAATGACTCGTATTTTTATCCAAGCTGTGTAGGCTGTATGTCAGTTCTGTTTATTGAGCTGTGTCATTCAGTGAAAGAATGCATGCTGAAATGTTAAATGACCAAACTTATCCAAGTTCATCAGTGCAGCAAAAATCATTCTGTAAGGTTCTTGTAAAGGACTAATTTAACTTTCATTTTGTTACAATGCACGCCTACTTATGAAGCCTGTTTTAGATAACCTCCAATCATGTGCACACTGGACAGCATAGGTTTAACTTCACATTCCTCACCTTCTGAACCAGATAGACACTGGTTGCCCTCTTGCTGGCAATCACATCAAGAGCAGTCCCTTCATGGACAAAGTAACTCACATCTGCAATATGCACTCCAACTTCAAAGTTTCCTTCAAAGAAATGATTAAAAATATTAACTAAAAGCATGCACTCTACATACACAACAGAGACTTGCTCTGAAATTTAACAGATGTATTTGCAAGACAATACTTTTTAGTTCAATGATCAAGAGTTATAATGCAATGAAATAAGGTCCAACCCTCTCATCTAATCTGGCATTCACGTGGCTGTGGCTTGTTAAAAGTAGCCATCACAATTTTTTTTACATTTTACAAAAATTTGCAGTCTTCGAGTCACTTATTATTCCTCACCAATTCTGCAGCATTTTACCAGCCAAACATAAATTGCAGGATCTTGCAGAGGTCTTATGCATTCCAATTACTTGCAGCAGCGGCCAACTCAACAGAAACGAACATTTACATAGCATCTTTTGACAACAACTTGCATTGATATAGCGCCTTTAACATAGTAAAATGTCCCAAGGCACTTCTCAGGAGTGTTATTGGAGAAAATTTGACACCGAGCCGCATAAGGAGATATTAGGATAGTTGACCCTTGGTCAAAGGGGTAGGTTTTCAGGAGCGTCTTAAAAGGAGAGAGGTAGATGGGTTTTGCAGGGGGGGGGGTGCAATTCCAGAGCTTAGGGCCGAGACAGATGAAGGCACGGCTGCCAATGGTGGGGCAAAGGAAATCCGTGTCGCACAAGAGGCCAGAATTGGAGAGACGGAGAGTTCTTGGAAGGTTGAAGGGCTGGAGAAGGTTACAGAGATAGGGAGGGGCGAGACCATTGAGGGATTTGAACTCAAGGATGAGAATTTTAAATTCGAGGCATTGCTGGACCAGGAGCCAACGTAGGTCAGCGAGCACAGGGGTGATGGGTGAGCGGGACTTGGTGTGAGTTAGGATATGGGCAGCAGAGTTTTGGATGAGTTCAAGTTTACAGAGAATGGAAGATAGGAAGCCGGCCAGGAGAGCATTGGAACAATTGAGTCTGGTGGTACAGGGTACGGTAGCATAGTGGTTATGTTACTGGACTATAATCCAGAGGCCTGGACTGATAATTCGGAGTCATGAGTTCAAATCCCAGGCAGATCCACGGCAGCTGGGGAATTTAAATTCAATTAATTAAATTCAATTAATTAAATAAAATCTGGAATTAAAATACTAGTATCAGTAATGGTGGCCATGAAACTACCGGATTGTCCTAAAAAGCCATCTGGTTCACTAATGCCCTTTCGGGAAGGAAACCTGCCGTCCTCACCTGGTCTGGGCTGTATGTGACTCCAGACCCACAGCAATGTGGTTGATTCTGAAATGGCCTAGCAAGCCACTCAGTCATACAATCTCGCTAAAAAAAGTCATAATAAGAATAAAACTGGACGGACCACTTGGCACCGGACACAACAAAAGCAAACCAAGCCCAGTCGACCCTGCAAAGTCCTCCTCACTAACATCTGGGGACTTGTGCCAAAATTGGGAGAGCTGTCCCACAGACTAGTCAAGCAACAGCCTAACATAGCCACTCTCACAGAATCATACCTTTCAGCCAATGTCCCAGACTCTTCCATCACCATCCCCATGTCCTGTCCCACCGGCAGGGCCGACCCACCAGGGGTGGAGGTGCAGTGATATACAGTCAGGAGGGAGTCCTCAACACTGACTCTGGACCCCATGAAATCTCATGGCATCAGGTCAAACATGGGCAAGGAAACCTTCTGTTGATTACCACCTACCGCTCTCCCTCAGTTGATGAATCAATCCTCCTCCATGTTGAGCACCTCGTGGAGACGAAGTCCCATCTTTGCACTGACGACACCATCCAACGTGGTGTGTGGCACTACCATCGTGCTAAATGGGATAGATTGCCCAGGTATGTCCTGTCCACAAAAAGCAGGACAAATCCAATCCGGCCAATTACCGCCCCATCAGTCTACTCTCAATCATCAGCAAAGTGATGGAAGGTGTTGTTGACAGTGCTATCAAGTGGCATTTACTCACCAATAACCTGCTCACCGATGCTCAGTTTGGGCTCCGCCAGGACCACTCGGCTCCAGACCTCTTTACAGCCTTGGTCCAAACATGGACAAAAGAGCTGAATTCCAGAGGTGAGGTGAGAGTGACTGCCCTTGACATCAAGGCAGCATTTGACCGAGTGTGGCACCAAGGAGCCCTAGTAAAATTGAAGTCAATGGGAATCAGGGGGAAAACTCTACCGTGGCTGGTGTCATACCTAGCACAAAGGAAGGTGGTAGTGGTTGTTGGAGGCCAATCATTTCAGCCCCAGGACATTGCTGCAGGAGTTCCTCAGGACAGTGTCCTTGGCCCAACCATCTTCAGCTGCTTCATCAATGACCTTCCCTCCAACATAAGGTCAGAAGTGGGGATGTTCGCTGATGACTGCACAGTGTTCAGTTCCATTCGCAACCCCTTAGATAACGAAGCAGTCCCTGCCCGCATGCAGCAAGACCTGGACAACATCCAGGCTTGGGCTCATAAGTGGCAAGTAACATTCGCACCAGACAAGTGCCAGGCAATGACCATCTCCAACAAGAGAGAGTCTAACCACCTCCTCTTGACATTCAACGGCATTACCATCACCGAATCCCCCACCATCAACAACATCCTGGGGGTCACCATTGACCAGAAACTTTACTGGACCACCACCGGCGCACCGTGGCTGCAGTGTGTACCATCCACAGGATGCACTGCAGAAACTCGCCAAGGCTTCTTCCACAGCACCTCCCAAACCCTCTACCATCTAGAAGGACAAGAGCAGCAGGCACATGGGAACAACACCACCTGCACGTTCCCCTCCAAGTCACACACCAGTCCGACTTGGAAATATATCGCCGTTCCTTCATCGTCGCTGGATCAAAATCCTGGAACTCCCTTCCTAACAGCACTGTGGGAGAACAGTCACCACACAGACTGCAGTGGTTCAAGAAGGCGGCTCACCACCAACTTCTCAAGGGCAATTAGGGATGGGCAATAAATGCCAGCTTCGCCAGCGACGCCCACATCCCATGAACGAATAAAAAAAATATAAATACTGTGGCTGCAAGAGAAGGTCAGAGGCTGGGTAGTCTGCGGCGAGTGACTCACCTCCTGACTCCCCAAAGCCTTTCCACCATCTACAAGGCACAAGTCAGGAGTGTGATGGAATACTCTCCACTTGCCTGGATGAGTGCAGCTCCAACTCAAGAAGCTCGACACCATCCAGGACAAAGCAGCCCGCTTGATTGGCACCCCATCCACCACCCTAAACATTCACTCCCTTCACCACCGGCACACTGTGGCTGCAGTGTGTATCATCCACAGGATGCACTGCAGCAACTCGCCAAGGCTTCTTCCACAGCACCTCCCAAACCCGCGACCTCTACCACCTAGAAGGACAAAAGCAGCAGGCACATGGGAACAACACCACCTGCACGTTCCCCTCCAAGTCACACACCATCCCGACTTGGAAATATATCGCCGTTCCTTCATTGTCGCTGGGTCAAAATCCTGGAACTCCCTTCCTAACAGCACTGTGGGAGAACCTTAACCACACGGACTGCAGCGGTTCAAGGCGGTGGTTCACCACCACCTTCTTAAGGGCAATTAGGGATGGGCAATAAATGCTGGCCTCGCCAGCGACGCCCAGATCCCATGAACGAATAAAAATAAAAGCATGGGTAAGGGTTTCAACAGTAGATGGGCTGAGGCAGGGGCAGAGACAGGCGATAGTATGGAGGTGGAATTAGGCGGTCTTGTTGATGGAAAAGATATGGGGTGGGAGGCTCAGCTCAATCAAATAGGATGCCAGGGTGTGAACAGCCTGGTTCAGACAATGGCCAGGGAGGGGGATGGAATCAGTGACTAACACAGAAAAATATCCCAAGGTGCTTCATAGAAGTATATTCAAACAAGAATTGACACAAGCCAAAGAAGGAGATATTAAGAGAGATGATTAAAAGTTTTGTCAAAGAGGTAGGTTTTAAGGAGGATCTTAAAGGAGAGAAGAAGTAGAGAGCTTTAATTCCACCAATCACCTTTAAGCTCTCAAAGTATCACTTTGCAGATCTGTTCACCAATTCTATTGGTCTAGAACAGTCACAAGCAGGAAGCGGCTACATTTTACTGAAATCCCGTCCACAAATCAAAAGTTCCAATGTTGTTTGGGTTCAGACTGAGCAGATCTCATGCTGTTGAGTGCCACCTTCTATCCAAGCAGCTTAATATAAGCATTAGTTCACAGGTACAGTTTAATGAAGGTGTGCTGAATCATTATTCAATGCACAGAAAGACTTTGTTTGATCCGGAAGGCTGGGCAACAGGACAGTGAAGTGCATCTAGAACTAACATGCCAATGTGAAAACAGATATAACAGCTTGCAGGAGGTACAAATCAAAGATCAGTTCTGAACTCCTTGGTTCTTTGGTTGACCACAAGGGCTGATGAAAGATAGACAAATCAGTTCCCAAAACAGATCCAACTCTGTCCTCAAGTGACACACCTCTTTCGATAAAGGCATATTTTTTTAATTCCCATCTGAAATTCAAGGTCAAGTACACATAATCCTTCTGACAGTAGGAATGTAACCAGCTGAATCCAAGTCAGGTATAAGAAAGTTAAACCTCTCATTCAAAAATTTAATCCCAGAAAAGCTATTAGCCTCATAAGTGACATAAGCACCCAGCTTGACAAGGTTCTATCCAAGGCTCATGAACTTTAATTGTTCCTCCCAAACTTTAATTGTTCCTCCCAAATAAGCATCAATCTGCTTATCCTCACAAAGACTCAAACCAGTATACTTATTGACTGTATAGTGTCACAACTCTTAGAAACCATATGGTGAATGGAAAGATTTTGCGACATCTCAATCACAGCAACCTAACTGGCTTCCAAATTAGCTTCAGAGCAAACTGGTCACCTGGTGATGTTCTTAATTTTACGGCTCAGAAATGGAACAACTGTACCAATACTTGACTCTAAGTTAGTGTAGTCATCTTCAACATTCCTACAGGCCTTCAATAAGGTAGCCATCACACTCCAGTGAAAAGCTGATCTCTTGTGATTTTGAACCAGATATGTTGACTTCCTCACAAGGATGCAAACAGTCGATCACAATAAATGGACATTGTTTTCTTATCCTAACATGCATGCAGGAGTCACTCAGGAATGAGTGCCAATGCCCATTGTTTCTCATCTTTTTCAATGATATGTTGGATTTCATTATATTCTTGGTTGCTGATACCCCTCCACTACAGATTGGTTTACTCACACGTGAAAAGAAAATCACTATAACCACACATAGACTACTGGCTGATAAGAACAAATCGTATGTTGTCTTTTGCAATGAAGAGCAAGTCAGAAATTCTGACCAGAAAATTGAAGAGTGATGTTCCCCATCAATCTCTAAGGGATGTAAACTGTTTTCAGCTATGAACAATCAGATTCTTGGCATCATATTTACATGTGATTTACACTGTAGCAAGAAGGTGGCACAAATGGCTGGAAAAGCTGTTTTAAGAGAGGAAATTATCAAAAAGCTCAGTCCTTCTATCACTTCCAGAAATTTCAATGTTCTATAAATATATCTGTCCAGTGAAGGAATATTGTAACTGTTTCCCAAGCTATAGAGTGTGATTTATGCAATTACAATCCAAAGGCATACAAATCAGCTGACTAGTTGAGCATGGCCTACTCTTATGTCACAGTTCATTCACTGCAGCACCAGAAAAATGTGACTAGCCGCCAGCCCTCTACAAGATTATAATTACAGAAGCTACAAGCATTTAATGAAAACAACAGCTGCACCTGCCTCAACATCCTTTGCTAATTAGTGTCCACAAAGAATACCACCAGTGAAGCCTCATATGCCTCTTCTCCTCTCTGTAGAATTCTCTTTCAGATAGCGTTATTAACTAGAGCTCACTCCTTTGCATAGGTAAGTCCAAAAAACAAAGTCAACTCTCACTTGCTGGACTTTAACTAATGAATTAGTTTGCATCAGCCTATTGGAATTCGGTTGCTTGTCAGTAACCCAATACCAATTTTCCAAATCTTAGTCCTCCCAACAACTGTCAGGGTTAATTTCAATTTATATCTGTTCTTGTTTTACAGTTGTCTCCAGCTGCATCCTGTTTCTCTGCCATGAAGCACCTCACACCATACCTGTGAAAATCATCCAATCGGTATTAAGCTTTAAAGTTTCGAGCATTCCCCCACACCACCGAGAGAAAAATTAACTGAGATATTTTATAGCAATTTCATTGCATGGTACAGTGAATTAAAGAATTTGACACTTCCTTTACTTCTGGAGATCCATGTACAGTGTTGTATTTTTAGGATACATGACTTTGAAAAGATACAAAATGTAACCACACACAATTTTTAGAACTGTTGATATTTCCAATATGAGAATAGCACTTTGAAGTCGCACATAATCTACAAGTCTCTTCTACTTCTATATGGTATTTTCTACCACTCATTATAGTTTGGACTCCTGATAAATTAAATCCAAATGATGAAAAATATGCATCAGAAAATCAGAATGAGAAATTTCTCTAAATTAATTAGATGACTTTGATGCAACTTGCACAAAGTTGCCAGATTTAACAATCCAGTGTGCTGCTTTCCATTCATTTTATAGAACCAATGTAAGTGTTCTGGAAAAGGTATTCCTCCATTCTCTCTACCAAAAAGTAAATATAAATCTGGAAAATTTAATTTCATGAGGAATATAAGAAAAATGTCACTCAATTTTTTAAAAGTTGTTTTACTCAAAAGATCTGATGGTTGAACTTTAGTGGAGTGCTGAATACCTTGAAAATGAAAAGTACTAGCTCAATCTAAGAGTACAGAAGTTCAGATATTCATTTTAAAACTTCAATAAAGATGTCACACCTTAGTTCATCCCACCTGCAACACTGAAAATAGATGGGCATCACCTCTATGACTTCTTTCAACAGCCAAGTTGCATGCCCTCAAGGCTACGTATTTATACAGGTGGATGATCTTCAGATCCATCAGATCCTCGCTAATACTTTCCCTACAATAAATGTAAAACTGACTGGTCTGTAGCTCCCTGGGTTATATCTCTGTCATTTTTTAAAGAGATCGATATGACCTATCTTTTTCTCCAATCTTCAAGCATAATACTTGTTTCCAAGGATTCATTAAAAGCACCTGTTATGAAATTCAACATGTCCTAAGTACCCAAGAATGGAATCTATCAGGACCCATGTCTTTAGCTTCCCTTCACTGCCTTTCACCTGCCCAGCACTTATTTATCAGTTATTTCTGACTATCTTAGAATCTCATCAACTTGCCCTAAAAATTCAATTCTAACAGTAGAAAGGCAATCTGAGGTTTCCTCCATGAACACAGAGAGAAGCTGAGAGGCTTAGACTTTGTTCCTAATTTAGGGGGTTGTGCCATCTACATATGGGTAAGGTAGCATAGTGGTTATGTTAATAGACAAGTAATCCAGAGGCCTGGACTAATAAACCTGGAGACGTGAGTTCAAATCCCACCACGGCAGCTGGGGAATTTAAGTTCAGTTAATTAAATAAAATCTGGAATAAAAAGCTAACATCAGTGATGATGACAATGAAAACCACCAGATTGTCGTAAAAACCCATCTGGTTCACGAATGTACTTTAGGGAAGGAAACCCGCCGTCCTTACACCAGACAAAGCAAAGGCAAATCAAGCCCAGTCAACCCTGCAAAGTCCTCCATACGAATTAAGAGCTGGGGTCGGCCATTCAGCCTCTCGAGCCTGCTCTGACATTTGATTAAATCATGGCTGATCTGATTGTGACCTCAACCCTACTTTCCTGCCTACCTACTATAACCTTTGACTCCCTGGGGAAGGGAGTTCCACAGACTCACGACCCTCAAAGAAAAAAATTCTCCTCATCTCCATCTTAAATGGGAGACTCCTTATTTCTAAGCTGTGTCCCCTAGTTCTAGTCACTCCCACAAGGGGAAACATCCACTCAGCACCTACCCCTTCAAGTCCCCTCAGGATCTTATATGTTTCAATAAGATCACCTCTCATTCTTCTAAACTCCAGTGTATACAGGCCAAACTTGTCCAACCTTTCCTTATAAGATAACCCCTCATCCCAGGAATCAGTCGAGAGAACCTTCTCTGAACCGCATCTGAAGCGATTATGTCCTTTCTTAAATAAGGAGACCAAAACTGAACACAGTATTCTAGATGTGGTCTCATCAATGCCCTGTACAACTGTAGTAAAACATCTTTACTTTTATATTCCATTCCCCTTGCAATAAATATCAACATTCCATTTGCCTACCAAATCACTTGCTGTACCTGCATACTAACTTTTTGTGATTCATGTACGAGGACACCCAGGTCCCTCTGTACCTCAAAATTCTGCAATCTCTCTCCATTTAAACAATATACTGCTTTTCTATTCCTTCTGCCAAAGTGGACAAGTTCATATTTTCCCACATTGTACTCCATCTGACAATTTTTTTGCCCACTCACTTAACCTATCTATATCCCTTTCCAGACTCCTTATGTCCTCTTCACAACATATTTTCCTACCTATCTTTGTATCATCAGCAAATTTAGCAATCATACATTTGGTCCCTTCATCCAAGTCATTGATATAGATTGTAAATAGTTGAGGCCCAAGCACTGATCCCTGTGGCACTCCACTTGTTACGTCTTGTCAATCTGAAAATGCCCCATTTATGCCTACTCTGTTTCCTGTTAGCTAACCAATCCTTTATCCAGGCTAATACATTACCCCCTACACCATGAGCTCTTATTTTGTGTACTCGTCTTCCATGTGGCACCTTGTCAAAAGCCTTCTGGAAATCTATGTACACCACATCCACAGGATCCCCTTTATCCACGTTGCTTGTTACTTCCTCAAAGAACTGTAATAAATTAGTCAAACACGATTTCCCTTTCAAAGTCAACTCTGTCTGAATGCATTGAGATTTTCTAAGTGCCCTGCTATAACCTCCTTAATAATAGATTCTAGCATTTTCCCTATGACAGATGTTAAGCTAACTGGCCTGTAGTTTCCTGCTTTCTGTCTCCCTCCTTTCTTGAATAGAGGAGTTACATTCGCTATTTTCCAATCTGATGGGACTCTTCCAGAATCTAGGGAATTTTGGAAAACTAATACCAATGCATCTACTATCTCTGCAGCCACTTCTTTTAAGACCCTAGGATGAAGTCAGTCAGGACCTGGGGACTTGTCGGCTTTTAGTTCTAATATATTTTTCAGAACCCTTTCCCTGGTGATTATAAAATGTTTTAAGTTCCTCCCTCCCTTTCACCTCTTGATTCACAATTATTTCTGGCATGTTATTTGTATCCTCTACAGTGAAGATGGACGCAAAATATCTGTTCAATTCATCCGCCATTTCCTTATTTGCCATTATTAATTCCACCGACTCACTCTCTGGAGGACCAACGCTCACTTTACTTACTCTTTTCCTTTTTAATACCTGTAGAAACTTTTACTATCTGTTTTTATATTTCTAGCTAGCATTCTCTCGTACTCTAATTTCTCCCCCCTCATTATTCTTTGTCATTCTTTGCTGTTTTTTATATTCTGTCCAATCTTCTGACCTGCCACTAATCTTCGTGGAATTGTATGCTTTTTCTTTCAATTTGATACTATCTTTAACTTCCTTAGTTAGCCACGGATGGTACATCCTTCCCCAAGAGTCTTTCTTTCTCACTGGAATGTATCTTTACTGAGTGTTATGAAATATCTCATTAAATGTCTACCACTGCATCTCTACTGACCTATCCCTTAACCTAATTTCGCAGTTCACTTTCACCAGCTCTGTCTTCATGCCCTCATAATTGCCTTTATTTAAGTTTAAAACATTAGTCTTAGACTTACTCTTCTCTCCCTCAAACTGAATGCGAAATTCAATCATATTGTGATCACTGCTACCGAGAGGCTCCTTTACAATGAGGTCATTAATTAATCCTGTCTCATTACACTTTACCCAATATAGAATAGCCTGCTCTCTGGTTGGCTACTCTGAGAAACTGTCCCGAAAGCACTCTATGAACTCATCTTCCAGGCTACCTTTGCCAATCAGATTCTTCCAATCTATATGTGGATTAAAATCACCCATGATTATCGCTATTCCTTTCTCACAAGCCCCCATTATTTCTTCCTGTATACCCTGTCCTATAGTGTGGTTACTGTTAGGGGCCTATAAACTACCCCCACAAGTGACTTCTTGCCTTTACTATTTCTTATCTCTACCCAAATTAATTCTACATCTTGGTCTTTAGAACTAAGGTCATTTCTCTCTATTATACTCATGTCATCCTTAATTAACAGAGCTACCCCCTCCACCTTTTCCTAGCTTCCCGTCCTTCCGAAATGTCAAGTACCCTCGAATATTCAGGTTCCAGCCTTTGTCATCTTGCAGTCACGTCTCTGTAATGGCTATCAGATTGTACATATTTATTTCTATTTGAGCTATCAATTCATCCATTTTGTTACGAATGCTACAAGCATTCAGATACAAAAGCCTTTAATGCTGTCTTTTTACTATTTTTGCTACCTCTACCCTTATCTGCTGGCGCACTCAAGTTTGCACGCTCTGTCCCTTCCTGCCACTCTCCGATTATCATTTCCCTTATTGCTACCTTGCTCTCTTGCCTAGTCTTCTTTCTTTAATTTATCACATCTTCCCTCACTTGATGTCTCGCCCCCACTATTTAGTTTAAAGCCCTCTCTACCGCCCTGGTTATACGATTCGCCAGAACACTGGCCCCAGCACAGTTCAGATGAAGTCCGTCCCAACGGTACAGCTCCCACTTTCCCCAATACTACCCAGAGATTATTACCTTTGAGATTCTGCTTTTTAATTTAGCCCCTTGCTGCTCATACTCCCTAAGCAGAACCTCTTCCCTCGTCCTATGTCGTTGGTACCTACATGGACCACAACAACTGGATCCTACCCCTGCCTCTGCAAGTTACTCTCCAGCCCAGACCAAATGTCCCGAATCCTGGCACTGGGCAGGCAACTTAGCCTTCTGGACTCTCGTTCTTGGCTGCAGAGAACTGTCTATATCCCTCTGACTATTCTGTCCCCTACTACCACTACGTTCCTCCTAACTCCCCCCGCTTGAATGGCTTCCTGTACCATGGTGCCACGGTCTGCTCATCCACCCTGCAGCCCCTGCTTTCGTCCATACAGGCTGCAAGCACCTCAAACCTGTTGGACAACTGCAAAGGTTGAGGCTTCTCCACTTCTACCTTCTCAATCCCTTTACCTGCCTCGCTTGCAGTCACATCCTCCTGTCCCTGATCACTGACCAATTTAAACAACCTTATCCTAAGGGGTGTAACCGCCACCTGGAACCGAACGTCCAGGTATCTTTCCCCCTCCCTGATGTGTCGCAGTGTCTGCAGCTCGACCTCCAGTTCAATGACTCTGAGCCGAAGCTCCTCAAGCCACAGACACTTACTGCAGATGTGTTTGCCCTGGATCACACTGGCATCAAGGAGCTCCCACATTCTGCAGTCGCTACACATCACTTTATTATGTATTAATTAATTAATCTTCTTAATTAAATTTATCAACCCTACTACTTCCAATAAGCTTCACAACTGCTCGCAAACCTTCCACTACTATTAAAATCTTACAATTACTTAGTTGCACTTGTTTTGAAAGTTAAATGAGTCAATTACTCACCAACCAATCACTTATGTGTTTCCCTGTGACGTCACACTTGTTTTTTTTCTCAGAACGTGGTGGGTGGGTTCTGACTGGCAGCGACTGAACTCCCGCTTTCTCCACGCTGTTTATATCCCCACTCTGGTCTCGCTCTTTCCCACTGCTCTCCATCTGGGGACTTGTGCCAAAATTGGGAGGGCAGTCCCACACACTAGTCAAGCAACAGGGGGAAGGTCATGTCTGACGAACATAATTGAATTTTTTTGAGGAGGAAACAAGGAAGGTCGATGAGGGTAGTGTATTTGATGTAATCTACATGATTTTTAGCAAGGCTTTTGAAAAGGTCCGACATGGCAGACTGGTCAAAAAAGTACAAGCCCATGGGATCCAAGGGAGAGTGGCAAGTTGGATCGAAAATTGGCTCAGTGGTAGGAAGAGAAGGGTAATGGTCGACGGGTGTTTTTGTGACTGGAAGGTTGTTTCCAGTGGGGTTCTGCAGGGCTCAGTACTAGGTCCCTTGCTTTTTGTGATGTATATTAATGATTTGGATTTAAATGTAGAGGGCATGATTAAAAAGTTTGCAGATGATACAAAAATAGGCCGTGTGGTTGATAGTGAGAAGGAAAGCTGTAGACTGCAGGACGATATCAATGGACTGGTCAAGTGGGCAGAAAAGTGGCAAATGGAATTCAATCCGGAAAAGTGTGAGGTAATGCATTTGGGGAGGGCAAACGAGGCAAGGGAGTACGCAATAAATGGGAGATACTGAAAGGTGTAGAGGAAGTGAGGGACCTTGGAGCGCATGTCCCAGAAGGTAGCAGGACAGGTAGATGCGGTGATTAAGGAGGCATATGGAATACTTTCCTTTATTAGCTGAGGCATAGAATATAAGAGCAGGGAGGTTATGGTGGAACACTGTTAGGCCACAGCTTGAGTACTGTATACAGTTCTGGTCACTGGTAACTACGTTACAGGAAGGATGTAATTGCACGAGAGGGTACAGAGGAGAATTACGAGGATGTTGCCAGGACTGGATAATTTTAGCTATGAGGAAAGAGTGGATAGGGTTGTTCTCTTTGGAACAGAGGAGGCTGAGAGGTGATTTAATTGAAGTGTACAAAATTATGAGGGGCACAAAATTATGAGGGGCCTAGATAGAGTGGATAGGAAGGACCTATTTCCCTTTGCAGAGAGGTCAATAACCAGGGGGCATAGATTTAAAACCAGATTGGTAGAAGGATTAGAGGAGAGGTAAGGAAATATTTTTTCACACAGAGGGTGATAGGGATCTGGAACTCACTGCCTGAAAGGGTGGTAGAGGCAGAAACCCTCAATTCATTTAAAAAGTACCTGATTGTGCACCTGAAGTGTCATGACCTACAAGGCCACGGACCAAGTGCTAGAAAGTAGGATTAGGCTGGGTGGCTCATTTTAGGCCGGCGCGGACACGGTGGGCCAAATGTCCTCCTTTTGTGCAGTAAATTTTCTATGATTCTATGAACAGCCTGACAGTCATACTCACAGAATCATACCTTTCAGTTAACGTTCCAGGCTCCTCCATCACCATCCCTGGGTACGTACTGTCCAACCGGCAAGACAGACCCACCTGAAGTGGCGGCACAGTGGTATACAGTCAGGAGGAAGTGGCCCTGGGAGTCCTCAACATTGATTCCGGACCCCATGAAGTCGCATGGCATCAGGTCAAACATGGGCAAAGAAACCTTCTGCTGATTACCACCTACCACCGCCCCCCCCATAGCTGATGAATCAGTACTCCTCCATGTTGAGCACCACTTGGAGGAAGCATTGAGGGTAGCAAGGGCACAGAATGTACTCTGGGTGGGGACTTCAATGTCCATCACCAAGTGTGGCTCGTTAGCACCACTACTGACCGAGCTGGCCAAGTCCTGAAGGACATAACTGTCAGACTGGGCCTGCGGCAGGTGTTGAGAGAACCGGCACAAGGGAAAAACTTACTTGACCTCGTCCTCACCAATCTACCTGTCGCAGATACATCTGTCCATGACAGTATTGGTAGGAGTGACCACCGCACAGTATTTGTGGAGATGAAGTCCCGTCTTTACACTGAGGACACTGTCCATTGTGTTGTGTGGCACTACCACCGTGCTAAATGCGATAAAATTCAGAACAGATCCAGCAGCTCAAAGCTGGGCATCCATGAGGTGCTGTGGTCCATCAGCAGCAGCAGAACTGTATTCCAGCACAATCTGTCCCCTCATGGCCCGGCATATTCCTCACTCTACCATTACCAACAAGCCAGGGGATCAACCCTGGTTCAATGAGGAGTATAGACGAGCATGCCAGGAGCAGCACCAGGCGTACCTAAAAATGAGGTGCCAACCTGATGAAGCTACAACACAGGACTACTTGCATGCTAAACAGCAGAAGCAGCATGCTATAGACAGAGCTAAGCAATCCCACAACCAACAGATCAGATCAAAGCTCTGCAGTCCTGCCACATCCAGTCGTGGATGGTGGTGGACAATTAAACAACTGAACGGGAGGGCGAGGCTCCGTGAACATCCCCAGCCTCAACGATGGCAGAGCCCAGCACCTGAGCGCAAAAGACAAGGCTGATGCATTTGCAACCATCTTCAGCCAGAAGTGCTGAGTGGATGATCCATCTCAGTCTCTTCCTGAGATCCCCACCATCACAGAAGCCAGTCTTCAGCCAATTCGATTCACTCCACGTGATATCAGGAAATGGCTGAGTGCACTGGATACAGCAGAGGCTATGGGCGCCGACACCATCCCGACTGTAGAGCTGAAGACTTGTGCTCCACAAGCCAAACTGTTCCAGTACAGCAACAACACTGGCATCTACCCGACAATGTGGAAAATTGTCCAGGTATGTCCTGTCCACAAAAAGCAGGACAAATCCAATCCGGCCAATTACTGCCCCATCAGTCTACTCTCAATCATCAGCAAAGTGATGGAAGGTGCTATCGACAGTGCTATCAAGGCGGCAGCTCACCACCACCTTCTCAAGGGCAATTAGGAATGGGCAATAAATGCTGGCCTTGCCACCAACGCCCACATCCCATGAATGAATTAAAAAAAGTGGGTAGATGCAAGGCATAAGAATGCTTCAGCGGTGACCACTTCGAACCGCCGGTCGGAATGTGGGAGCATCACCATGTTGTTCCAACAGTGGACAGCCAGCCTTGAAATGGCCCAATGAGAATCGTAATATTTTTAATCTTCTGCTCCTAATGGAGCGATCAGGTCTGCTGCAGAAAATAAAGTTTTGGGACCACCATAAGGCCCTTAGTAGGACTAATGCCAGGTCTTAGCTGGCAAGAATTCTACCAAGACCTTATAGGGGCAGATACTACTTCCCCAGGCACACCCAATTGATGTATGGGGGAGGCAGATAGAAGTTCCACCCACGTCTCCTCTACTGGAAAATAGCAGGACATAAGAGATGGGGTAGAATCCCGGATGAACCAAGATCTGCTCAATTTCTGCTCTCTGATCTGGAGATCCACCAGGTTATCACCTTGGCCTGGACCAGCATTTTACATCCAATTTGTTTTATATTTCCAGCAATACCGATCTCTATTTTGGTCTCCAGATCAGCTTCATGGCCTCCCTAATATTCTCATAAGGATCCCTGACCTTTGCTCTCGGTGTGGCTTTATATTTAATGAAAGCTTTTTTATGTCCTTATTCACGCAGTACGTCCCTTATCGCCCATATCAATCTTCTTTTTCTTTACTGGACTTCATTCTTACTAAGTGGTTTGTAGTTACTTTGTCCTCCTTGACTTTGATATGGTTGACCATGTCATTCTCATCCAATATTTCCAATCCATGTACAGCTTTGTAGATCTGCCCTCGTATGCGTCCATTCCCACCGATCCAAATGAAGCCAACACATCTCCAGAAATGGCTTTTCCTCCCTCCCGTGCATCGTCACCTCCAGAATCCACTAAGGATCTATCCTTTGTCCCCTCCTCTTCCTCATCTACATGCTGCCCGTTTGTGGCATCACCCACAGACACAGGATTATCTTCCACATGATACCAAGCTCGACTTCTGCACCACCTCTTTCAACCCTCGAGTGTCTGTGCACTGTCAAAGTGCTGTCCAACATTTAGTCTTGGATGAGTTACAACTTCCTCATATACAACAATGGGAAGAACTAAGCCATCATCTTTGGCCCCTGCCACAAACTCTGCTCCCATGCTACAGATTCCTTTCCCTCCCTGGCTACAGTCTTGGACCCAACCAGACTGTTAGCAATGCTAGCATCTTATTTGACCCCAAGCTTAGTTCTAGACACCATATTCTCTCCACATCAAAGGCTATTTACGTTCATCTTCCCAACATTGCCAGCCTCCATTCCACCTCTGTCCCCCCACCGCTAATATCCTCATAGCCTTTATTACCTCCAGACTCAACTGTTAATTGTATCCATATGATTCATATCAATTAGTGTTAACTGTATTCAGGTGGTGCATATCAATTGGGGACTCTCTTGTATCCATTTATATGGGAGCTTTTCTAGGGTGTGCAGTGGGATATGGATCTCTGTGAAGAAAGGCTTGGAAGCAACTGAAGACCAAGCTCTAGTATTCTATCCTTCACCACCAGGCTATCCAATTTTCTAACATCCAACACTCTCCATTCTGGTTACCTTTCTTTCTCTCCATGAACTCCAAACTGAGTAATATTCTGCACACATCCAGTCTCACTTGTACACTACCCCTATACTCACTGACCTACCCTGGCTCCCCATTCTCAAATGCATTAAATTTAAAATCTTCATCACTGTCCTTAAATACCTTTGTGGCCTCGCCCTAGCCTATCTCTGCAACTTCTTCCAGTCCTGTGTTTCTTCCCCCTCCCCTCGAAGAGTCTGTTCTTATGACTGCCCTTTTGTATAAACCTCCTGCCTTCATCCCTCCGTTGGTGGCAAAGCATTCAGGTGCCAATGGAATTCCCTCCCCAAACTGTTCAGCCTCTCCACTTAAAAACCTCCTCAAAACTCATTTCTTCACTCAAAACTTTGGTCACCCCTCCTAGCCTCACCCTTATTAGCTTGGCAACCGATTTCAATGCTCATATCTGTAAAGCACCTTGGGACATACTCCACTATGCTATATAAATATAGGCAGTAAGGCTTGTGGACAGAAAGTGTGCACCCTATGCAAGTTACGCTTTAAAGTTTATTTACAATGGGCTATCAGCAAATAGATGCACAAACTATTTCACCGGCCGAGCCAATAGGCATGATTTCTCCGATGAAAGGTCATTGACCTGGAACATCAACTCTGTTTCTCTCTCTACAGATGCCGCCTGACCTGCTGAGTTTTTATTTCAAATTTCTAGCATCCGCAGTATTTTGCTTTTGTTTACATTATTTCTCTACTGGACAACAGAAGTCACTTGAATTCAACAAAGGCCATTCGATGAGTTTTTCAGATTGCAATCTATACCTATCTATATAACATATTAAAAGCACTACATAAGTCATACACTTCCTTTTTTGAAATCATCATTTCCTATCATGCCTCTCGGTGGCACCCTAACAGGATTTATTAAGTGAGTAGCAATCAGCTGTTAGGGGTCCCAGTGACACCATCAATTGCACTTCTAACACTAAATGGAGCTTCAGAAGCTCCAATTCTCCACTGCTAAACCACCATTACACAGCTTTAAAGCCCTCACAATCTTAAGAAGCAGCAAGCAATCCAACTTCCCTGCCTGGATATTAAAAGTAGTTTTATATTTTTCATTTTAATATGTTGTAGATAATTTTTTACTCCTTTTCTTGTTCCTTTTTTACTCTGAAAAAAGTTCTCCAGGCTCACCTGGGACCTGCCAGCTACAACGCTTCCCGAAAGCAGCTCATGAGGACAGAACTCCAAAATTCTCCCAGCTGCCCCTTTAACCTCTCCCCATTTAACTTTCAACAATTTTCTGGTCAGTTTCCTATTACTTTTTAATACTTTTTAACCATTTCTTAAGGCATCAATTTTCCCTCATAACCTCACTACATCACATCATTCATTTAAAATTATCAATTTACATAAATATGTATATTCATTTAAAGTTCAATACAAATTAAATACTGCTCACATCCAATTCATTTAAAAAAATATTTTAACATTGCCTCTTTCATTAGATTATTTGTCATTTGAATATTTTTCTGTCTCACATTTCACTCATTTCCATATTTAACCTGATTATATATTAATTATTTTATTTTTATTTACAACTAAGCTTAGGTAAATCATAATCTTGTCTTTTCATTTATTATTTTGTCTAAATTACATTTCATTATTTATATAATTTTAGAATCTTGCTAATTAACAGTAGGTTTGTGTATTCAAGATTATGAGACAACAGGACACCATCATGTATGATTAACATCACAATATTACTGGGAAGGATACAGTGCAAACAGACAACAACGTAAACAACTCCACCAGGACATGAGCTACACGTTAGTGACGGACTCTATCCTCTGATTCACTGTTAGCAATGCCACAGGAGATCAACTAGTTTAAATAATTGTTATATTGCTTTATAATTACAGCAGCAGCACCACTCTCAGTCTTACAGCATGGAAATTAAATAGTATTTTTTTTCTGAACAGGCCCATGACAAATTTAATTTTTTTCTGTGTCTACATCAGTCAGAGCTAAATAGCTGAACTATATTCACTTATAATACAAAACTCAGGAAATACACAGCCCAGTCAGCATCTGTAACGGGAAAAGACAGGTTATGATGCCGTTAACTGGTACACACCCAAAAAGTCATAACCAGTCTGGTCTTTTTACAGATGGTGACTGACCTCCTGCGTATTTCTTGCATCTTGTGTTTTTGTTTCAGATTAATAGCATTTGCAACTTTTCCTTTTTATCTTTATTTAAACATCCTCCAATTAGGAGACTTTCAAGATAACAGTCACTTCTTGAAAGATGAAAGGTAGCTTATGCAATATTATTTAGAGTATGAATAGTCTTTCATGCTTGTAATATTCCTTATTAAAAACTAAATTACAAATGTATAAAATCATACACTACACAAGTACTATCAAATAGAATATTCTACAGATGGCAGGGAAATAGGAATTTTATATTCACCAAAATGACAGGCTATGCTTATTTGGAACTTCTTCACCTGCAAGTTATGTTTCCTTAGTCATGGTAATAGAAATGCTGCACTTGTCTCCATTTGACACTCTATTTAAGAGTTTTGTGGTTTTGCTGTTCTTACATCTTTAGGTTTCTTCTTCAAACATTAGACAAAGATATAGCAAATTGTTATTAATGGATTTCAAAAATATAAAAGTTGCAAAAGAGAAACATACCCTCTGGGAGCTCACGACAAGATAGTGCGTCATCCAAATCTCTCGCAGTGGCTGGATCAATCGTGAATATGCAATCTTCCCTATCGAAAAAAATGACAAATTTAACCACATCTTGTAGCAATTTTAACAAGCACTGATAACTGACTAATAGAAAGCAAACACAACTTTCTGGTAAACTACATAGGAATTTGTTAAAAGCAAAATACTGCGGACGCTGGAAATCTGAAATAAAAACAGAAAATCCTGAAAATACTCAGCAAGCCAGGTAGTATCTGTGGAGAAAGAAACAGAACTGACGTTTCAGGTCGATGACCTTTCATCAGAACTGGAAGAACTTAAAGAAGTTAAAGATTTAACAGTTTTTAAGCAAGTATAGAAGCCAGACAAAGGGTGTGGGGGGGGGGGGGGGTAAGGAAATGACAAAAGGGATTATGGTGCAAGGTAAGGAGGGTGGGTAATGGGGCAAGAAACAAAAGATGGGTCAGAGGAGCTGTAAATGGCTACAGCAGAAACCAGGTGCCCGAAAAAATGGGAGCAGTAGATATGGTCTGAAGTTACTGAAATCAACGTTGAGTCCGGAAGGTTGTAAAATGCCCAATCAGCATAGGAGGCAGTGGACAAAGAGGTCAGAGTGGGAGAGGTATGGAGAATTAAAATGGCAAGCAACCGGAAGCTCAGGGTCACGTTTGCAGACTGAGCGGAGGTGTTCAGCAAAATGATCGCCCAACCTCCATTTGGCCTCCCCAATATAGAGGAGATCCCATCGTGAGCAGCGAATACAGTATAATAAATTGAAAGAAGTACAAGTAAATCACTGTTTCACCTGGAAGGAGTGTTTGGGACCCTGGAAGGTGGGAAGGGAAGTGGCGCTCACACGGGAAGGTGAGTGGGTGTTGGGAGTGATGGAAGAGTTGACCAGAGTGGCGCGGAGGAAACGGTCCCTTCGGAATGCTGAAATGGGAAGGGAGGGGAAGATGTGTTTGGTGGGATGACACTGGAGATGGTGGAAATGGCAGAGGATGATACGTTGAATGTGGAGGCTGGTGGGGTGGAAGGTGAGAACAAGGTGGGCCCTTATCGTGGTTCTGGGAGGGAGGGGAAAAGGTGAGGGCAGAAGGGCAGTCGAGGACCCTGTCAACTACAGTGGAGGGGAATTCTCGGTTGAGGAACAGAGAAAACATATCGGAAGCACTGGTGTGGAAGGTGACACGTCAGAATGGATGCGACAAAGACGGCGGAACTGCGAGAATGGAAGAGAGTCCTTACAGGAAGTAGGGTGGGAGGAAGTGTAATCAAGGTAGCTGTGTGAGGCAGTAGGCTTATGGTAGATATTGGTTGACAGCCTATCCCCAAAAATGGAGATAGGAAAGTCGAGGAAGGGAAGGGAAGAATTGGAGATGGATCACGTGAAGGAAAGGGAAAGGTGGAAATTTAAAGCAAAGCTGATGAAATTTTTCAGTTCGGGGTGAGAGCAGGAAACAGCATCAATGGTGTCATCAATGTACCGGGAAAAGAGATGAGGGAGGACACCTGAGTAGGACTGGAACAAAGAATGTCCCACGTATCCCACAAAAAGGCAGGCATAGCCTTTGGAACTTTGGCTTGCTGTTCAGTGGTGGGATCATGATCCTCGGGGAGGTAGAAGGAGATGTGGGAGAATTGACATTCAGCTTCCACAAGGTAGAGGTCCGTTCGCCAATTAACAACAGCGCGCCCTTGTCAGCAGGTTTAATGACAATGTCAGGATTGGATCTGAGAGAACGGAATGCTGCAAGTTCAGAGGGAGGTAGGTTAGAGTGAGTGAGGGAAATAGAGAAATTAAGATGGCCGATGTTACGCCGGCAGTTTCCAATTAAAAGATCAAGAGAGAGGGTAAGTGGCCAGAGGGAGGGCTCCAGGTGGAACGAGAATTCTGAAGATGGGAGAAAAGGTCCGCTCTGGGGGGGAAAGCTCCTGGCTGAAGAAGTGGGCACGGAGGCGAAGACGACAGAAGAAGAGCTCAGCACGTTTCGAGCTCGAAATTCATTGAGGTAGGGGCTTGAGGGGATAAAGCTGAGGCCTTTGCTGAGGACTGATCGTTCAGGGTCAGAGAGGAGAAGGTCAGAGGGGATAGTGAAAACATGACAAAGGGTAAGATTGGGAGGAGGGATCAGGTCTGAGGAAAGTGAAGTGGAAGAAGGTTCAGGAGGGGCGTTGGTATCTAAGAGTTGTTGAAGCTTGCGATCTTTTGATACCTGAAAGGGAGATAAAAAAGTTTTTTGTTGAAGTGCCGGATGAGACGAAGGATTAAATGGAACTGCGGACCAAGGCAACTCTGAAGTAGTGAGTCGATGCTGCTGAAGAGAGAGGTCGAGAGCGTGCACGTGGCGGCGCATGGATCTCAGGAAGCGGTAAGAACAGGAATTTGTTAGATGTTTAAGAGCTAATAGTTGCAGTAAATTTTTTAAAAATTGTTTCCAGAAATCCAGCTTTGTCAATCGCAACTTTGAAACTCGAGAAATGTTGCGACAAAAAATGTATGATTGTGACCTTACTGTTCCAACAAAGGATATGAAGTTTCAAAGCACATGCAATGCCACTTGCTAGAATATTACGCTCTTCAAAAGGTAGATTCTAGCTATTTTACCTTGGTAACTGCAATACTGGAGCTTTGGATTCTCAAATAGGGCACGACAATGCCTACCCTTATTCCTGCTTGAAATTGATACTGACTTCCACTGGGGTGGGAGAAAGGGGAAGTTAAATCGATCTCAGCTGCATTAATTAGGCAAGGGAAAAGAAGAAAAGATAGCTACCTAAAGATATTTTCTTCGCACTTCTCTCAAGAAGGCATCTTACTGTTTTGACTATTATTTCGCTCAACATAGGAAGGCTCCATTATGAGACTTCTACCACTTTCAACACTTAATTTTTGTCACGTGCTAGTTAAACTTTACCCTGCTGGACAGTGTGTCCACACAGTTAACATAGCCAATGCTAAGTAAGACTCATGTTTTAAAATTAAGTCAAGCTGATTTAATTAACAGAGCTTTTTCTATGACGTTAGTAAGCATCTATAAGCGTCACTTTTCTAGACGAAATATAGATTAGGTTTGGTTTTGATATATTGAGAAGTTACTTTTTTATAAATTTAAAAACATGATTAAATTTACCCACTGTATTGTCTTTTGTGCCTTTAAATGTCTTACTTTAAATTTTTATTACAAGAATTCAACCTTATTCAAAAGTCTTGACTTCAGCTGGATATTTTTTGCCTGAAAAATTGACAGTTTTTAACACATCTGGTTATTGAGCATGTACACGAATTTCCCAGCATGCGCAGCTGACTTGAAGTAAAGGGTGTTTCCCTTCATCCCATTAAGATTTTTAAATTTCTTCACCTTTTCCAAAAGACTGAAACAAACAGAGCGGAGAAGGTTAAGAGGAGATTTAATAGAGGTGTTCAAAATTATGAGGGGTTTTGTCAGAGTAATTAAGGGGAAACTGTTTCCAGCGGCAGGAGTGTCGGTAGCCAGAGCACACAGATTTAAGATAACTGGCAAATGAATGAGAGGGAAGATGAGAATTTTTTTTAATACTCAGCGAGTTATGATGATCTGAAATGCACTGCCTAAAAGGGTGGTGGAAGCAGATTCAATAATAACTTCCATAAGGGAATTGGATATATACTTGAAAAGGAAATATTTGCAGGGTCACAGGGAAAGAGCAGCAGTGTGGGATTAATTGGATAGCTCTTTAGCAGAGCTGACACAGGCACAATGGATTGAATGGCCTCCTTCCGTGCTGCATAGTTCTATGACAACTCAATTAAAATATTAACAACTGCTATTTTCTATTAAGAACTGCTCACTGAACCAACAATGGTGATAGTACACATGATTGACAGCAGCTGTACTTTCTTTGCTCACAGTTAAAATCAAAACATGCATTTTAAAAGTCAAGAACGTACTTTTTTTTCTTAAAAGGTTGAAAATTCAGTAAAATCCTTTCCCTTTTAAACCATTTTTGACATTTGGGGAGGTTTTTTTTAAAAACTATAAAAACTGAAACATTATACAAGCAATGAACTGTTCAGCATTGAGGTTATTTTTATTTCTTTGCAGAAGTTTATGTTTATTATTAAAGTCTGTTTCAGACAACACACTGATTAATAGTGTACTAAATACTTTAAGGCAGGAATGTGAAAACATGAACCAACTGATGACCAGGAAAGTTGTAGGGGTGCCTATGGCACAAAAGAACTGCCAACTTATCTCTGAAGGAAACTGACAGATTAAAAAATGGTGGGAGTTGTAGTCCAATGGTTCAAAAGGGGAAAAAAGGCAGTTTGGGCTTCCATCTCCTGGTCCCCCTCCCCAACAATACTTAATCCTGCCCCCCAATTCATGCCAAATCCCATCAATCAACCCCCCCAAATATTGCCAATCTCTGCCCCCCATGTCCCAAAATTCCTCCTTCGTCCTGTTGGGCCCTAACCCTTACCCCCCACACCGCCACTTCAATGCGAACAAAGCACAAGAATTTATTTGCAATGCTCCGTAATACCAGGAATGCTCTCAATGCTGCCATACCTTGGGACCTTCCATCCCAATGTTCTCAGATCCTTGGAGCTTCTCCCAGTGATCTCAGATTCTGCCCTTGTGTTCACAAAACCACCATCTGCAGTGTTTACGAACCCCCTCTGAGATTGCAGAGCTTTACCTAATTATGTTAAATTACTGGTCCCCCAATAACGCTACTTGGCATAACACCCCTTTTATTACAAAACCTTTGCCTCACAACGTGCAACACTATTGAAAAGTTGCTCTAATGTTTTAAAAGCTTGTGCACTTCCCATCAGTATCATTACCATCCTCCTTGCCTTGCACCATTATCACTTTTGCCCTCCACCCTATCAAAGACCTTCCCTTTCATTCTTTCCTCGCCTCCTCTTCCTCCCCCATTTTCCCTGGCTCTGTTCTTGCTTAAAAATTGTTTAATCTTCAACCTCTTCCAGTTCTGACGAAAGATCATCGACCTGAAACATTAACTTGAGTTTCTTTCTCCACAGATGCTGCCTGACTTGCTGAGTATTCCCAGCATTTTCTGTTTTTATCCCATCAGTATCAATTACCTCTTGTCACACTTTGTTCATTGGCTCAAAGAGGACAGCAGCAAATCGGAACTGAAGAGGTAGGCAATATACAAATAAAAGCAAGGAAAGCAGCTACAAAACTGCTAGTGAAAAACTAAGGACTTCTGAAACGAGCCAATAAAAGAACAGTAGAATCAAAGAGGTTTACAGCACACAAAGTGACCATTCGGCCGGCTCATTGCTAGAGCAATCCAAAATTATTCCCACTACCCCACGCTCTCTCCATAGCCTTGTATCTTCCTTTGCTCCATTTATTTTTCCTAAAAAGATACAATGTTCTCAGCCTCAATCATTCCCTGTGGCCAAGAATTTCATGCTCCAACAACCTGGTATATGAAGAAATTTCTCCTAATCTCTCTTCTCACTCTCAGTGATCATTTAAATTGATGATTCTGCATCACTGACTCTCCAATCAGAAGAAATAGACATTCCCTATTAACTCTACCAAAACACTGGGGTCATTAAAGGCGCTAGATAAATGCAAGTTCTTTCTTTCATGTGACTGGTCAGTGATAAGTGTCAGGCAGTGGTTAAGTGGCCTGGCCATCTTCAGAAAGTACCAACAGCTTCGAGTAGATGAGTGCCTGGAGGAGGGTAGTGAGGCCCTTGATGGAGGAAATGCCATCAAAAGGCAGGTGAGCTAATCCTCGAGTTAATTCTAACTCCAATTTTATTTGAATGCTTAGCATTTACATACAGACTACTCAATCTTCTCGAACATTGCCTTAATCTTTTTCTTCGTTTTATCATTTAATTTTTTTGCTATCCATTGCCCCTTCTGCAACAGTGTTTTTATCTCTCACTGCTCCATAGCTTGTCTCTTGCTCTCTTTCCTCTGGCAGTATTTTCTTGCTTTTTAATTCAGCTAAGCCTTCTGCTTCTATTCCAATAGCTTTATTCATCCTGTTCTCCCTCTGCAGTCTCAAAACCATACTCTGCCATCCTTCTGCCATAGATGACCAAATTTTCCCCCACTGCTCTGTTTATCCTTTCTACAATATCAGTGCTAGGGAAGGGAGTGGTGGATGCACCGTGCACAGGGTGGGGGGGAACAGGAACAATGCCCTTTTTATTTTTAAAAAACATGTTCTCTCGCTTTTAAAGATTTGTGTATCTAAATCCCTAAATTTGATCCTCCAATTGTTTGGCCTTGGATTCACCAGAATGATTCCGGGGGTTGAATTACGAGAATAGGTTGCATAAACTTGGTTTGTATTCTCTGGAGTTCAGGGGTGATCAAATCAAGGTTTTTAAAATGATTAAGGGACTTGATAAGGCAGATACAGAGAAACTATTTTCTTGTGTGGGAGTCCAGAACAAGGGAGCACAATCTTAAAATTAGAGCTAGGTCATTCAGGACTAAAATCAGGAAGCACTTCTCCACACAAAGGATAGTGGAAATCTCTCCCCCAAAAAGCTGTTGAGGCTAGGTCAATTGAAAATTTCAAAACTGAGATTGATAGATTTTTTGTTAGATAAGAGCATTAAAGGGTATGGAACCAAGACGAGTAAAAAGATACAGATCAGCCATGATCTAATTGAATGGCAGAACATGCTCGAGGGGCTGAATGGCCTATTCCTGTTCCTATTCATCTCGCCTAGTTCCCTTTTTAATCTAAATAAAATTTGTTGATTTGCAGTCAAGTACCTTTATCTTTGACTATTTCCATTCCTTTTCAACTTTTGTTTCAACCCATAATAATTTTATGGTTGCTGTTTTAGATGTTCTCCTACCTTTGCATTACCCACCTGCCCCATTTCATTACATAAAACTAGGTTCAGCACTACCTCGTTCCTCATTGGGCAAAAAACAATGAAAAGAAACCAGTCATGAACTTATCGCAGAAACCCTGCCCCTTCTTTGACTATTACATTACTTTTACCTCAGTCTCTCTGAAAATTGAAGTCACCCATTATTATAGCTCTGTTGTTCCTGGTACCAAATCTGAGCAACAGTGTGCTGCAACATTCCTGAGAGTGGCTCTTGTGCAAGGCATTGTGTGGGACCGTTGCCCTGAACAAAAAGTTGCCATGAGGCAACAAATTAGACATTTTTTTTAAAAATTGAGTATCATATATTACTACTAGTCAATCTCCATGATGTTGCATACAATAAGTCAAAACCTGTCAAGTGTTGAAAAGTTGTTTCCCAAACAATGCGATGACACTAAACTCAAACTATGAACAACAGAAGCTGCTACTACAGTAGCATAGAGATTTTTAAAAATGGAGAATTTAAATTAGAGCTTATGATGTTGATTGTTTGACATAATACAATCGCAATAGAAAGTGAACCCAACACAGAAACCAACACAAAAGACAAGCATCATGACTCACCAATGACAACAGAACAATACTAGCGACCAACGCGGCACAGCTAAGTAGGCATGAGTGAAATCAAAAGTTAAGGGGACCAAACACCCACCACTGGATCAATAAATTCAAAGAGCAGCATGCAAACCAATAAATGAATGAAGCAACGAGTACCAGTGAATTGATGCCCCTCTTCCTACTTTTGGCGTTGCTGCTTCCTGCCCATGGCCAGGAGCTGACTTCATCAGCAAGTTACTTTCCAAAGTTCTGTATGATTCCTGTCACAGTGCCACAAGTCATGTAAGGCTGCAACTACATTGTGATAGGTAACTATTTACATACAGAATTGCCATTACAAATGTTTACATAGGGTTTTCAACTGTAAAAGCGTTAGCAAAAATTGGAGAAATAGGAAGTAAAGATTGTTGACCGCAAGTCGGTGCCATACTCAGGACTTGTAATAATGTAGATTTTTTTTTCCCAGGAAGGATAGGAAGTATCCTCCCTAGACATTGCTTTTTGTTTAAGGATCAGCTGGAAGCTCTGGTAAGCTGTAACGATGGAGTCTCCTGTCGAATGAGTCTCAATTGTTGTTGTTGCTGCGCTGATGGGAAAAGAGCCCAATCGTAGACACACATATAAGGCCGCACCCATCGCATTGAAAGCTAGATGAGGCAGGTAGGTGAATTACATGCCAGGCACTTGGCAGCCAGATCTCGCAACATCGCAAGCTCAAATTCATTCATACCAACCTGGCATACGTGATACCATTATGGTCTGTCGGTGGCTGTGTCTTCCGAGGTGTCAGAGTTAATATTGCAAGATTTTAAAGTGGCATTTAATGTCTTCAAAGAATTTAATCCGCCCACTGATATCCAGCAGAAGATGGCTTTGGAAATTCTATAATCAGGCATGTGAGCAACACGTCCTGACCAACGCAACTGGATCTTTTTGATCTTGGCCTGAATTCCAGTTATAATGCAGTACTTAAGAACATCAGCATTAGGCACCATGTCCTGCCACTTGATGCCAACAATGTGTTGTAGACAGTGCAAATGGTAATGGTCAAGCCGCTTGGTGTGATGGTGATAGCAGATCCATAACTCCAATCCATATAGTAGGGTGGGGAGGACAACAGCTTGGTATACAGCAACTTTTGTTGGCTACTAACCCCTTGTTCCTGCTAGAGTTTCCATTGATTTTGCCAAAAGCAGAGCAGGCCCTGCCAATCTGGTGAGTAACGTTGTTAATTGTGATGTTCTGCGAGAGAACACTACCAAGGTAGCAGAATTTTTCAGTGGCACGTTATTGTTTGTAACCAGAGAATGTGAGACCAGATGACCAGGTATAGGCTGTGCCATGATTTCAGTCTTTTTTAAGTAGATTGTAAGGCCAAAACACTGTGCTGCCTCAGAAAAGCTGTCAGATAGCAACTAGACGTCCTCCCAAGTGTGGGCAAGTAATGCACAGTCATCGGCCAAGAGCAAGTCAGCACACAGGCGACGAAGGTTCAAGATGCCACCATTTGTGTGGTATTGAATATAGATTCCCCGTCAAGAGTTTTTAAATGCCTCGAGCAGTACCGCGACAAACAGGGGCAAGAACACCTAGTGTCTGCAAATGGTGATGACACGCAGCCTTGATTTATTACTCGGGCCATCATACCAACATGTAAATGCCAGACAATGTTCACAAATCTATCAGGGCATCTGAACTTTAGAAGAATCTCCCACAAGTGCATCATGATTCACAGAATCAAATAACTTTGTCATGTCAACAAAAAGAAGAGGTTTTGGTGCTCTTCACTACAGTTTCCGGGATTTGACAGGCTGAGAAAATCATGTTGTATGTTCCTCGACCAGCCAGAAAGCCACAATGACTTTTTGGGAGAATTCTTTCTGCTAGTTGTTCAGTTAGTTGACAGAGCATGATGCGGGCAAGGATTTTACCTGCTACCAACAGAAGAGAAATTCTGCGGTGACTATCGCAGCATAATTAATCATCTTTGCACTTGTAGAAGTGCACAATGCTGGCATCTTTGAAATCTTGCAGCACAATTTCATGTTCCCAGATTTTATTGTAAAGGATGAGGTGTCTCTTAAGCTTGTGGCCCCCATGCTTGTAGATCTCTGCAGGGGTATCGACATTTGCTTGATCGCAAATTGGATTTCAGCCACATCAGGTGGGATGGCAAACTGGTCTTGCTCAGGTAGTTGTGGTATGTTGTTTAATGCATCAGCATACACCACAGAGGAATGGTTGAGGACTTAGATGAAGTGATTGGCCAACAATCCAAGATTTCTGCTTGGTCAGTTAGCAACTTTATGCCATCTTCACTCAGGATGGGGACAGTGCCACTTGTTTTCAGTCCATATACAGCCTTTAACTAAAGCTTCGTTTAAGCTTGTTGCTTTAATTGCAACTAGCACAACGCATTACATGGATGATCATAACATCTCAAATGTCGTGCTGGCACACAATAACGTAGTCAATCAGGTGCCAGTGACCAGAGCAAGGATGCATCTATATGGTCTTGTACTTGTTGAAGCATAGTGTTGGTGATGGCTAGCTGGTGTCCCAAGCAGATGGCCAGGAGGAGAGTGCCACCGCAATTTTCACTGCCAACTCTGTGGCATCCAATTACCTTGTTCCATGAGGTGTGATCATGGCTAACCCGAGCATTAAAATCACCAAGGATTATTAGATTGTCATTTCTTGATGTTGATATGATGACGTTAGTGAGACCTTCACACAATTGCTCTGACGTCATCAGTGTTGATGATGGTTGATGCACAGGTACTAATGATGATGGCATAACGGTGTAGCTCAAAGAGAATGTGAAGAACCATTGGCCTGTTGTCAATATCTTTCGGCTTGGCTTGTAGTTTGCATGCTAAACCCATGCAGATAGTGAAGCCAACGCTGGAAAGGTGTCGTTCAACTTCCTGCTTGCCGATGCAGTAAAAGACGTAGCTAGCACCGACCTCCTTGAACTGAGAGTTGTCACGGAGCCAGGTCTCACTGAGAGCAGTTATGTCCATGTTTTATCAGGCAAGCTCTCTACAGAGTATAGCCATACGTCTGTTGCGGCAATTGTCAACATCAAATAGAGTACGAACATTCCAGGAGGCAAGATTTATAGTGCATTTTAGAGAGAGCCGTCTTTGTTTTGTTTTTTGACTGCATGGTTGGATGGCCAGCTGGCTGCGGCAAGCCACCAGACTAAGGATGGAGCGAGCAATTTTTTATGGATTCTTTTCTACCTTTTCCCCAGTTGAGGAGAGCAGTGCCATTCCTGAAAAGAGCTGCTCTGACATTCAAGAGGATATGAATGATGCTGTCTGCTGTCGCTCCACGATTAACAATGAATAACCATCACCCTTGAACCGCCTGTGCACAAATTTGTGGCTAAATACTCCCAGCAATATCTTTTGCCTGTAACCGTTACCACTTGTCCATCGCCACAAACTACAATCAAAAGTCTTCAAGAAAATCTCCCAAATTTTAGATTTACATTTATTTTGGGCAAACTACAGACAGTTTTACAAAATCAGAACAAGAATCAAATAATTTAAATCATAATTTAATATTTAATGCTAAAACTAGTAAAAAAACACCCAACCCAACAGTCTTTTTGCAAATTTAGCATAAGCAGTCCTAGTAGAATGGCAAATACTCCGAAAGTTCTTTCCTTTTAAGTTTAAAAAAAGGTTCAATTTTTACTGCCAGCACATCATATTGTTATAACTGAAACAAAAAACAAGTGTGCGGTATTCTGGGCCAAAAATTAATTTCTTCGTAGTACTAAGAGTGAGGTTTGCCAGTTTACAATGCAGATGCAATTCAGCTGTAATCTGATTAATATAGAATTACATTGATTTAAAAGTGTTTTAAATGACATTTGTTTAAAAGAAAACATAACTTGTTTTGTTTGATGTACAATGTTTCCATGGCCACATTATTACTAGGGAACAAGGAATGACTGTTCCTAAGCTTGTCCTATAGCACCTGTGATATGTATGTGGGTGTGCTGGCCTTCCAGTCTCAAATGTCACTATCCAAAAATCTTTTAAAAAACAAACATCATGGATTTCACTTTGACAAGTTTAACTACTTTGGCATAGAAAAAAAATCTGTTTAAAGGGGGTTAACATGATAACATCAATTCTCTATTATTTCAAGAATACAGAAAAAATGGAAGTGTTTCAGTGCCTTCCCTTTGCACAAAATATTACCAGAATTATCTTGCTCTATCACACCTTAGTTACAACAAAAAGGAACACGTGCACATTTAATAATCTATCCAGCCAAAGCAAAAAACAGCATTAATTTTAATGATCCATTACAACATTGTTTAGCACTGGAATTTGCTTTAAAATGGAAAATGTTTCTATAATAGGAACACCACCAAAGTCCATTCACATATGTTTTTAAAAGTTGCAGATAAATGTATTGTGCATCCCTCTTAATTTGATAATGCTGCTATGAAGCGCCTTGAGACATTTTACTATGTTAAAGGCGCTATATAAATGCAAGTTGTTGTTATAATTGTGTAAATTCTGTCAACAAAATGTTGCACTACAAGTGCTAAATACAAATGGGCTTGAGATACAATCTGCAGAAACATCATACCTAAATGTTGATTATTTTACTAGGTTCAATCCTTTAAAGGAAATGGATGGTTCAATTTCGAGGCAAAACCACAAGGTACTGTTTGATAACAAACCATGATTTGTATTTGAAAATTAATACAAGTAAATGAAGTCAGACAAAAGAACACCTTCTAACCTTTCTGCATAGTTTGTTTTGAATAAGGCTATTTTCTATTTTCTTTGTATTTTTCTTGTAGAATTTGGTACCTATGTTGCCAACTTTCCCCAAAATATCTGCGTCTGAAAACCATCATACCAGCTGCTGATGGCAGTCCAAAATATTGTCAGTTTTCAAATGGCTGCTTACATGCATGTCTCGCACAACACTGAGATTGCCATAGCAACAGGAAAACTACCCAAGTGTTGTAGTGAACAAAAGGAAACTGCACAGAATGACATTTAACCCATCCAATCCCTCATTAAGGGCCACTTATTATCAGTATTATGATACTCGAAATGTTTTTGCAACTTCATTTTTTTTTAGAAACTTGGGATTTATTTTAAACTCCTTCTGCAGTGAGCAAATGCTTTAAAATTGTTTATAAATCCACTTTATATGAAATTAATGTGGATTTTAAATAACATAAATCCAAAATAGCTCTATTTGATTTTAACAGACATTCCCAAAGTGCATAATTGCATTTTTCCATAGCTTACTTTTACATATGGCCTTCCTCCATGTTTGACTATAGTTCAACTTCTACACAAATAGGATACTTATTTGTATTTCCCTGGTGAAAATCACATTGGATGATGTTCCTTGAGAATTTACTCGAGGGACAAATAACCCATGTGATTTTCAATGGTGAAATGCAAACAATATTGTCTTTGACTTCCACTCTTTTTCTATCTTTATATAGCTCTCACACATTTCATCATCTTGTTTCCATGCTTCTCCTGCCCCCCCTCTCCTCACTTTTTCTGTAAGCCTTTCACAGTTCTTCTCTCTGTCTTTATATATGCTTCCCACTATGTATGTCCCTCAAACAACCCTCTCTTCCTTTCTCTCTATATGTCTCACACCCTCTCACCTCCCCCAAAGACCTGGAGGCAGACATACGGCATCAACCCTCTAATCACTGCAGAAATCTCATCTCTATGGGTACAAAGCAGCAGCTCCTTTCTCAGGAAGGGAGTTTCAGAATTCTCTAAGAGTATAACCATTACAAAACAGTTCAGGCAAATTACATACCAGGACCTAACTCCCATCATGATCAGTGAAAATAAAGAAAATACAAGCAAGAGCTTTCCTCAGCCAGGGAAAGAAGAATGTGTCTAAAGACAATGCAAAACACCAACTATGTATACTTCTAAGACAAGAAAGACTGCTCACAGTACCTAAGTGATCCTGTTACTGAAAATCATGCAATAACCTTCCTTTGTGGGGTCCATTTATGGCATGGGATCACAATTCTGCCAGGTAGGTTTGGCATGAGGTTCTCTTGGGGATGAACAGGAATAAAATCCTCTCCTAGCATTGAAGTACCTAATAACAAATTAAATCTTCCTCTTTTGCTAACTACTGTAGTGTTGAACAGAATCCCTTCAACATGGCCAATCACATTGTTGACATCTTGGGCAAAATCCTTTGAAATAAAGAACATCTCTCTCCTCCATTCTCGCATCAACAGGTGTTACCTGAGAGTTTGTCTCTGACTAGACCAAAGTAGAGGAGAGGTGGCATATTGAGGGAATAAGTTTATGGAAGTGGTGTCAGCCTCACACTTGTTTTGGGGCAACAAGAGTTGCGCTGGAGCATGGAGATTTAAACTCACTTTATGCCCTCATAATGAAAATATGCCTTAATTAGCTAATGTTCTTAGAAGCTCTTAGCCACCGTCTTTGCCGTTTGTTGGTTTTTGTCAATGGAAAGCACTAGACACACATCTTAATCTTTTCCCCTGCGCATTAGTTGAAGGAAATTCATCAGCATGTTTATGAATTTATAAGTAGTAACAGAAGAAATTTTCAGGGACAAAGTCTTCCCTAATTTCCTGAACCTTGGTTGATGAATAACTAAATCGTGATGGAGATGGACTCACTTTTAATTGTGAGATAGCCTCCTATACTTAATGCAAAACTTGAAATCTGGGCCTGGCATAAACCAAGTTTAACAAAATAACAACTTGAATTAAAGTACAGTACTAAAAGTTTTATACAATAGAAATGTTATTTCTTCTGTGAACCTTGTTTACAAGTATGTGCATAGTCTATTCTACAAAATGAACTGATATTGCATATATTCCTCAGATTACATGGTTTGAAGTGTTCTATCTGTATTTATTATGTTTTTAAAAAATTGTTTCTTTTAAAAATTGCTTTTAATTAACTGTTATTCCAATGATCAAGATCAGAAATTTGTGGAGATGCACTACAGTAATAGTTTGACATACAACACACAAAAACCTATTAAAGAACTTGCATTTATAAAGCATCTCAGCACATCTGCAACAGCAGGACAATCCAATCCAAAGCAGGACAATCCAATCCGGTCAATTACCGCCCCATCAGCCTACTCTCAATCATCAGCAAAGTGATGGAAGGTGTCGTCAACAGTGCTATCAAGCGGCACTTACTCACCAATAACCTGCTCACCGATGCTCAGTTTGGGTTCCGCCAGGACCACTCGGCTCCAGACCTCATTACAGCCTTGGTCCAAACAAGGACAAAAGAGCTGAATTCCAGATGTGAGGTGAGAGTGACTGCCCTTGACATCAAGGCAGCATTTGACCGAGTGTGCCACCAAGAAGCCCTAGTAAAATTGAAGTCAATGGGAATCGGGGAAAACTCTCCAGTGGCTGGAGTCATATGTAGCACAAAGGAAGACGATAGTGGTTGTTGGAGGCCAATCATCTCAGCCCCAGGGCATTGCTGCAGGAGTTCCTCAGGGCAGTGTCCTAGGCCCAACCATCTTCAGCTGCTTCATCAATGACCTTCCCTCCATCATAAGGTCAGAAATGGGGATGTTTTCTGATGATCGCACAGAGTTCAGTTCCATTCGCAACCCCTCAAATAATGAAGCAGTCCGAGCCCGCATGCATCAAGACCTAGACAACATCCAGGCTTGGAATGATAAGTGCCAAGTAACATTTGCGCCAGGCAAGTGCCAGGCAATGACCATCTCCAACAAGAGAGAGTCTAACCACCTCCCCTTGACATTCAACGGTATTACCATCGCCGAATCCCCCACCATCGACATCCTGGGGGGTCATCATTGACCAGAAACTTAACTGGAACAGCCATATAAATACTGTAGCTACAAGAGCAGGTCAGAGGCTGGGTATTCTATGGCGAGTGACTCACCTCCTGACTCCCCAAAGCCTTTCCACCATCTACAAGGCACAAGTCAGGAGTGTGATGGAATATCTCCACTTGCCTGGATGAGTGCAGCTCCAACAACACTCAAGAAGCTCGACACCATCCAGGACAAAGCAGCCCGATTGATTGGCACCCCATCCACCACCCTAAACATTCACTCTCTTCACCACTGGCGCACAGTGGCTGCAGTGTGTACCATCCACAGGATGCACTGCAGCAACTCGCCAAGGCTTCTTCCACAGCACCTCCCAAACCCGCGACCTACCACCTAGAAGGACAAGAGCAGCAGGCACATGGGAACAACACCACCTGCACGTTCCCCTCCACGTCACACACCATCCCGATTTGGAAATATATCGCCGTTCCTTCATCGTTGCTGGGTCAAAATCCTGGAACTCCCTTCCTAACAGCACTGTGGGAGAACCTTCACCACACGGACAGCGGCGGTTCAAGAAGGCGGCTCACCATCACCTTCTCAAAGGCAATTAGGGATGGGCAATAAATGCTGGCCTCGCCAGCGACGCCCACATCCCATGAACAAATAAAAAAAAAGTACTTCTTATCTGATGAACTTTTCAGTTTTTTTAAAAAAACGATCATCAGGTATGTAATCAAATGTAGAAACAATTTCGCACACAAAGATCCCACAAACAGCAGATGAGAGTAAAGACTAGCTATATTGCTTTTGGTGGTGTTGGTTCAGGGAGGATTGTCCAAACCAACACTTGGAGAACTTCCTGCTCTTCTGAAAATAGTGCCATAGGATCCTTTACATCCACCTAAACAGACAAAAGGCTCTTTGGTTTAACAACTCATCTGAAAGAAGTCACCTGTTACAAGTCAGTACTGTGCTGAAGCATCAGCCTAGATTATTTTCTCCTGTCCTGGAATGGGACTTGAACCCACAGCTTACTGACTCAGGTAAGAATAAAACCAACTGAGCCCAGCTAACACTTAATACCCATACAAACACATACAAAATTATTGTCTTTTGGAATAGGGGTCAACCCCACACTCATAAATTGGGCAGTAATGCTGTAAAATTACTATTACTCAACACAAATTAATAAACAGTTCAGCTAAAAAGTAAAAACATGCTTGAAGTATTTGTTTTGGGGGTTTGAAACCTTATTCATTAGATTCCTGCTGGCTGTGAAGCACATTCTTTGCTTGCTTCAAATTTAGGCCTCTGTATCCTGGATTTGGATTCCACTAACTGCCACAGTCTTACGTATTATCTCCCCCACTCCCTCCAATAAACCACTTCCAAGGATGGCCAAATCTTTAGTTTAAGTTTCAATCTCCCAAATACATCAAAGCCTACGGTACATGTTATCTAAACACAGCAATACAATTTACTTTTATATTGAACAGACACTTACCGTAAATCTTTACGTATTCTGAACTCTTCATTCGGGATGGTCCATGGTAGAGATTTTGGTAGGCATTCCAGAACCTCATCAGAGAAGTCTGAGAAATCCACATCATACTCTATAAGGATGCCCTCAGTTTCAGGTTCAATTTCACCAGCCTGTCCTAGACTTCTGGTCAAATGCCTGTTTACAAATAAACACAAAACAAGCAATTTTGTATAGTGTATTCCACTTTGTTATTACCTTTGTTACTTCCCACTTATTTTTAAGGTCTCAATCCTTTAATAGTTTTGCCATCATGTTTTGCCTAACTTCACTGGTAAGGATTAAATCTCAGCTAACATTGCATCAACTTCCTCGTACCATTAGACTTATGAACTCTACTTTTGTGTCAGTCTTGGCTCAGTGGTAGCATTCTCACCTCTGAGTCAACAACAACTTGCATTTATATAGCACATTTAACATAAGAAAACGACTCAATACACTTCACAGGTGGGTAGTCAGACAATAATTGCCACCAAGCAGAATACAGAGCTATTAGGAGGCGTAACTAAAAGCTTGGTCAAAGTGTTAGTTTTTTAAGGAGGGTCTTAAAGAAGGCGAGAGAAGTGGAGAGATTTAGGAAGGGAATTACAGAGTTTAGGGCCTATGCGGCTGAAGTTGTGGCTGCCAATGATGGGGTGAAAGGAATGGGGGAGGCAGAGTTGGAGGAACCCAGAGTTTTCGCAGGGTTGTAGGACTGCAGGCGGTTACAGAGATAGAGAGGCAAAGGGTTAGGGTTAGGGATTTGAACATGTGGATGACAATTTTACATTTGAGGCGTTGGGTAGATCCGGAACCAAAGTAGGTCAGCGAGCACAGGGGTGATAGGTGAGCGGGACTTGGTGCGGGTTAGGATATGGGCAGCAGAGTTTTGGATGAGGTCAAGTTTATGGAGGATGGAAGATGGGAGTCCAGCCAGGAGAGCATTGGAATAGTCAAGTCTGGAGGTAACAAAAGCATGGATGAGGGTTTCAGTTGCCGATGGGCTGAAGCAGGGGCGGAGACGGAGAATGAAAAGCAGAAGAAAACAGAAAAAATGTGAAAAATAAACAGACAAGAGGAAAACCAAAGACAAGACAAATGGAAAGGCACAAGCGCAACAAGGCACAGACAACCAACTTCTAAAATAAAACAAACACTGGTAACAGAGACTGCTTCCACTGACTTTCAGTGAGCAACGCTATAGGAAGACGCACAAGTGAAACTAAATATGTTTTAACCTATTATTCTGCACTCCCTGCATAAAAATTAGCATTTAAACCCATCTAAATTTAAAGATCTGCATGATGTTTAGGTATTCCAAAATGAAACTTCTGTACAACTAAGTGGAAGTAACAAAACATAACCACCACACCAAAGAGTGCGGCAATAACCATGTGTCTCTCCCATTAGTCACTGAACCACACCAATGAGCTCCAAAAGAGCACAACACAGATACATAGCTGCAGCACTGACTCAATACCTCCATTGTAAATGGAGAAGCTATTTTTTAATGACAATCCTAGACAACAGCATGTTTAGCAGTCAAACTTAAAACACAGTTTTCTGCACATAAAATTTCTAGTTGATAAATTGCATTTGTACAGCACACCACACTGGAAAGATGTCTCTGACACTTTATTGTGAAAAAATGAAAAACAAGCAGGAGGAAGGAACATGTTGATGTAATTAAGGGATGCAGCCAATACAGAGGAAAAGAAAAACTCGTTACAAGAGAGTTCAATGGCCTCAACATAAATTAATCATTAAAATGAGCAAAAAATATACTTTATGGCATTTAAATCGTACAATTGCATTCAGTGCAATTTGCAGCGAACTAGGTACGATTCACTTACGTGCTCATTACAACTTATTAATGGCATATTTTATGACTCTTATGCATGAATTTTCTAATTTAATATGGATTTTATCTGTGCATTATCTCATCATATTCCACCTGTTGAAAATTTCAGACAAACCAACGTATAATTAATCCAAACAATAATTTAAAAGTTGCAAACAAAATCTAGTTAGGCAGGCACCAGTGAATTAGTGAACTGTCAAAAGGATGGGTCTGACATACCAGTGAATTAAATGAGTGGAGCAACAGACACTAGCAAATTAAATGGAGAAGTGGGAAGCACGTATTAATAAATTCATAGACCAGTGGACATACCAACAAATCAATAAACCAATGAAACAGTGGACACCACTGAATTAATAAATTCATAGAGGTGGGGGGTCAGCAGACATAAGTTTGCAAAGCCCAAGAAGTCACTTAGTCAGAGCTGGTTGGTCGTAATGTGGGAGGAGGGGGCACAAGGCCCAAGGTACTCGGCTTGAGATCAGCCACTGTGGAAAGCAAACAGGAGAGGTAAGCCAATTCTGAAATTAGACGGCAAGTCCCATTTCCACCAGGGCAAACAAAATAGGGCGGGTGGGATTTGGGTAGGCCTCTGCCCTAATTCAGGTGGCTGGAAATGGTAGGGGTAGACCTGCAAATGGCAAGGATGCCCTCGGTGATCTGTTTATTCAGGTGGAAAACCCAAACATTGTGCTTTAAACCTCAATAAACAGAGAAAATTCCAAAACAAAAATCAGGGGGAAAAAAAACAAAATCTCTCATGAGAAGATGTGCAACATACACCAGAGCACTACCAGAAGTGAGAACCTATAACTGTATTGTGACAACTGAAATGTTTACATAGGCAGGTTCCATTGTAAATTTTGACATAAAAGCATTAATCAATTATCGTGACAACAGGAAGTAAGGTTTGTGGATTTTAAGTGCATGCCGTACGCAAGACTTTTACACATAGATAGATGTAAACTATCATGCACCCTGTTTGCATTTGGGATTATTCAGCAGCTCCCTTTGCAGTTGATATTTATTGTGCATGAAGAATGAAAAGATCCCATTCACTGAATTGACTATGGAAACGTAAAAATACTTGAGCTACACAAAACATCTTTTAGTACTTTGAATAAATACAAATGTTTTAAAATGCTATGTACCATGCACTGAAAATAGTGAAAAAGTTTAACTTCTTCTGAGTAACTCAAGAAAATCGGTTTGCTGTCACTACTAAAAGAAACATTGTACCACTAGTATAAGTACTGGTGCAGAGCAAACATTTTTTCTATGTTTATCATAATAGGGACATATTTCAGATTCGATCATTCCCCAAATTAAGTTGTTTTCTTAAATCGACAAAAAATTATTTGAATTCTATTGCTTAAGCAGCATCTTTTAGACATTATAATGGAAAATTATGTTTATTCTGCAACACCATTCTAATTGTTAGTATTTCCCTTTATATTTTGCACATTTTAACAACAAATTGTTCCTACCCATCTGCAAAATTGCTGTCATCCCTCCAGTCCACAATGCGGCAAATAAACAGAATGTTCCCATAATCTCCAGGCCTAGCCATGAAGTCTCCTGGACAGTCTTCTAATGGCACCAAGATTCTAGGTACTCTGTGATCAACAGGTGAAAACACTATGAACTCCTTGTAAAGTTCACTGTTTTTATCAGTTAATGGCTTGATGAATCCTGTCACAGCTCTGGAATGTTTCTTCTCCACAATGTAAACAACCTACATTTATAAGAACATCAGTGTTATCTCTTTAGTCTTCAACCGTCTTCACATTTACAAGAAAATCCGCAAAAACGCATTTTTTGAACAAGCAGTCAACATTTCACTTGTGAACCTAAGCAAATTACTTATATTTTAACTGTAGCAGTTTCTCAAAATTCTAAAGTTATCCTCCACAATGTTAAGAATTTGAATTCTAACAAAAGTGGAGAACAAAACCTCCTGTCCCTTCAAAGAGATTGAAGTGCAGTCACTGTTGTAAGGTAAGAAAATGAAGGTAGGGATTAATGGCCAGATAATCTGCTTTAATGATGTTGGTTGAGGGACAAATATTGGCCAGAATAGCAGGAGAACTCCTCTACTCTTCTTCGTATAGTGCCAATGGGAACTTTCACGTCCAACTGAGGACGCAAGATATCCCAATATTGACGTGTTCAATTTTAGTTAGTATAATTTAAACTCAGCATCCCATATCCTTGTGTCAAGTGAGATGTGAGACAATCGATAAAGAATTCACCATCAATGTGGCTGCACAGCCCAGGAACCCAGAATGTTCGAGGCACTTGTCCAACAAACAACAGTCTGGTTCCATCTACCCTGTCCCATCCTTTCATAATTTTAAGAACTTCTTTCATATGGACCCATAATCTGTGTGGTTCTAAAAGAAAAACAATTTTTCAAGTCTTTCTTCATATCTGCATTTCCTCATACCAGGCACATCTTAGTGAAGCTGTGTTGTACCTTCTCTAGAGCCTCAATATGCTTCCTATGGTGTGGAGCCCAATGCTGCATACAGTCCTCTAAATGAGATCTTATTAATTTTTTTGTATCGGCTCAACGTTACCTCTTGGCTTTTATATTGTATTAGAATTCCAAGTTTTTTTTCTGGAGCCTTATTAACCTGGAAGTGCTACCTTTCGTGTCCTGGAAACCTGTACCCCCAAATCCCTCTCCTCTCCCAGAGCACCAAGCCAACTTCTATTCAGGATATAATGACTGCTGTTATTTTTTTTCTAAAATGTTACCTGAATTTCATATGCCACTTTTTAGCCCATTCTTCCATCTGATCAATATCCCTTTGCAGCTTCCTTTGGTTTTCTAAAGAATTAACTATACTCCATATGTTGGAATCATCTGCAAATTTCGACACCACGTCCTGTAGGCCGATATCCAAATCATTGATATATAGTGAATAGAAGTGGCCCAAGAAATGAACCCTGAGGAACACCACTACTCACTCCTAACCACTCTGAAAAACTGAATTTAACTCCCACTCTGTTTAACTGCTTCTATCCAATTTTTAATCCAGTTTAATTTCTCCCATCTACCATGTCTGGGACCGCCTCAAAGAATTCTGTAAGGTTTGTCAAGCACAATCGTCCCTTTTGAAATCCGTGCTGGCTATTCGTAATTATTTTCTTTTTATCCAGCTAGTTACGTGGTAATTTCATCCAAAAAGACTAATATTTTCTCTACCATAGATGTTAAGCTAACTGGCCTCTTTTACCTAGATTCACTCGGTCATCCTTTTTAAAAATGGGTACTACATTGGCCACTCTCCAACACACATACTTAATAGAGCCCCAAGATATAATTCCTAGGACCTCAACAATTTCCTTCATCTCCCTCAGGATGTATCCATTAGGAAGTGGCACTTCGTCTTCATTTAACCTAACTAGTTTTCCTTTTACCCATCAAAATATAGCTCATCTCGCTCTCAACCACTTCAGGCCTTGTTGCATGAGGGCACCCGAGCCACAACATTCTGGATTGCTTGTAGTTTTTTTTGGAGGGCGAAAACTGGAAGACCAACAAGGAGAGCACTGCAGAAATTCTGGCTAGAGGTGATAAGGGTGTGAATTAGATTTTTGGTGGTACAGAGGCAGAGGTAATGGCCAAGGCAATGTTTTAAAGATGAAAGCAAGCTGCTGTAGTGATTAATCAGATATGGGAAAGGAAATTAGCTTCAGGACAAGCAGTACACCATGGTTTTGTACCTCTGGGCTCAGCCTGAAGTAGCAGTTGGGGAGGTTGATACTTAAGTCCGAAACTAGAATCTTAAACAAAGCCAATTACGTAGGTATGAGGGTCGAGTTGGTTACGGTTGTTTGGGAAATTAGATTAAAAGATATGACGGTAGATAAGCAACGATGAACATTTAAAGAAATATTTCATAATTCTCAACGAATATACATTCCACCGAAAAATAAAAACTCCAGGGGAAAAAGTGATCCATCCGTGGCTAACTAAATAAGTTAAGGATAATATTAGGTTAAAAGAAGAGACTTATAACGTTGCCAAAATGAGTGGTAAGCCTGAGGATTGAGAGAGTATTAGAAACCAGCAAAGGATGACCAAAAAATTGATAGAGCGAGAAAATAGAATGAGAGTAAACTAGCAAGAAATACAAAAACAGATTGTAAGAGCTTCTACAAGTATATAAAAAGGAAGAGAGTAGCGAAAGTAAATGTGGGTCCCTTAGAGGCTGAGACAGGAGAAGTTATAATGGGGAATAAGGAAATGGCAGAGATGTTATACAAATACTTTGTATCTGTCTTCAGATTAGAAGACACAAAAAAAATACCAGAAATAGTGGGGGACCAAGGGGCTAATGAGAGTGAGGGAATTAAAGTAATTAATATTATTAAAGAAAAATTACTGGAGAAATTAATGGGACTAAAAGCCGACAAATACCCTGGACCTGATGGCCTATATCCTAGGGTCCTAAAAGAGTTGGCTGCAGAGATAGTGGATACGTTGGTTGTGATCTTCCAAAATTCCCTAGATTCCAGAACGGTCCCAGTGGATTGGAAGGTAGCAAATGTAACCCCGCTATTCAAGAAAGGAGGGAGAGAGAAAACAGGGAACTACAGGCCAGTTAGCTTGACACCAGTCGTCAGGAAAATGCTGGAATCCATTATTAAAGACTGGTAACGGGGCGCTTAGAATATCAAATGATTCGGCAGAGTCAATATAGTTTTATGAAAGGGAAATCAGGTTTGACAAATCTATTAGAGTTTTTTTTTAGCAGGTTAGATAGAGGGGAACCAGTGGATGTAGTATATTTGGATTTTCAAAAGGCATTCGATAAGGTGCCACACGAAAGGTTGTTATACAAAATAAGGGCTCATGGGGTTGTTGGTAATATATTAGCATAGATAGAGGATTGGCTAACGGACAGAAAACAGAGAGTAGGAATAAACAGGTCATTTTCAGGTTGGCAGGCTGTAACTAATGGAGTGCCGCAAGGATCAGTGCTCGGGCCTGAGCTATTTACAATCTATATTAATGACTTAGATGAAGGGACTGAATGTAACGTATCCAAGTTTGCTGACAATACAAAGCTAAGTGGAAAAGTAAGCTGTGAGGAGGGCAAAAAGAGTCTACAAAGGGATATGGACAGGTTAAGTGAGTGGGCAAGAAGGTGGCAGATGGCGTATAATGTGGGGAAATGTAATGTTTTTCACTTTGGTAGGAAAAGTAGAAAAACAAAATATTTTTAAAATGGTGAGAAACTATTAAATGTTGGTGTTCAGAGGGATTTGGGTGTCCTTGTACACAAAACACAAAGTTAACATGCAGGTACAGCAGGAATTAGGAAGGCAAATGGTATGCTGGCCTATATTACAAGGGGGTTGGAGTGCAAGAATAAGGAAGTCTTGCTGTAATTGTACAGGGCTTTGGTGAGATCACACCTGGAGTACAGTGTACAATTTTGGTCTGCTTACCTAAGGAAGGATATACTTGCCTTAGAGGCGGTGCAATGAAGGTTTACTAGATTGATTTCTGGGATGAGAGGGTTGTCCTATGACAAGTATATCATAGGATAACAGGTAGATAAGGTGGTAAAGAAGGCATATGGGATACTTGCCTTTATTAGCCGAGGCATAGAATATAAGAGCAAGGAGGTTATGATGGAGCTGTATAAAACACTGGTTAGGCCACAGCTGGAGTACTGTATGCAGTTCTGGTCGCCGCACTACAGGAAGGATGTGATCGCTTTGGAGAGGGTGCAGAGGAGATTCACCAGGATGTTACCAGGGCTGGAGCGCTTCAGCTCTGAAGAGAGACTGGGAAGATTGGGTTTGTTTTCCTTGGAGCAGAGGAGGCTGAGGGGGGACATGATTGAGGTGTACAAAATTATGAGGGGCACAGATAGGATGGATACTAAGGAGCTTTTTCCCTTCGTTGAGGGTTCTATAACAAGGGGACATAGATTCAAGGTAAAAGGCGGGAGGTTTAGAGGGGATTTGAGAAAGAACTTTTTCACCCAGAGGGTGGTTGGAGTCTGGAACTCACTGCCTGAAAGGGTTGTGGAGGCAGGAACCCTCACAACATTCAAGAAGCATTTGGATGAGCACTTGAAATGCCATAGCATACAAGGCTATGGACCAAATGCTGGAATATGGGATTAGATTAGACTGGGCTTGATGGCCGGCGCGGACACGATGGGCCGAAGGGTCTCTATCCGTGCTGTATAACTCTATGACTCTATGACTCTAAGTAATTGAATAGAATGAGCCGATACTGTCTGGAGTTTAGAAGAATGAGAGGTGAGCTCATTGAAACGTATAAGATTCTGAGAGGGCTTGACAGGGTAGATGCTGAGGCGCTGCTTCCCCAGCTGGAGAATCTAAAACAAGGGGGCATAGTCTCAGGATAAGGGGTGGGTGATTTAGGACTGAGCTGAGGAGGAATTTCTTCACTCGGGGGTGGTGAATCTTTGGAATTCTTTGCCCCAGAGGACTGTGGATGCTCAGTCGTTGAGTATATTCAAGGCTGAGATCGATAGATTTTTGGACTCTAAGGGAATCAAGGGATATGGGGATCAGGCAGGAAAGCGGAGTTGAGGTCGAAGGTCAGCCATGATCTTATTGAATGGCGGAGCAGGCTCGAGGGGCCATATGGCCTACTCTTGCTCTTATTTGTTATGTTGATGCAATCAAAGGCAGAGGTGTGTAGATCTTTGTGGGAGCCAAAGAGAATGGCTTTTGTTTTGCTGACATTGTGTTGGAAAATATCATGGCTCATCCAGGTCTGAGGTAGATCCCATCTTTCGGAATGATGTTACCGAAGGGCAGCATATAAATGAAGAATAGAAGCAAACCAAGCTTGGAACGCTGCAGTACACCACAGGTGACCATGTGGGCACAGAAGGAAAATCAATTTGAGGCGATGTAGTGTTGACAAGGTGACAGGTAAAAATGGAACCAAGAAAGAGCAGTGCTATGGAGGTGGACTGTGGAGAAAAGATACTGAAGGAGGATAGAGTGGTCAACTTAATGTTGTAGGTGACTTTGACCAGCATGGTCTTGGTGCTCTGGGTGGGGCGAAAGCCTAATTGGAGGATGTTAAACAATGGGTGACGGGTATATATTTGCAAAGTAATAACATGTTTAAAAACTGCAGAAAGGTTGAAGATAAAGCAGGAGCTGGAAAGGATGGAAAGGTTAAAAGGTTTTTAAGTTGGGGGTAAGGGCAGTAGTTTTGAAGGATGCAAGGTATACATAACTACTATATAATCTATAGGACAGGGGCAGTTGAAGTAGCTGAGCATGGGAATGAGGAGGGAAAGTTGAATGATCAAGAACTATGAACGGTAAGTGGCCACGAGAGAAAGTAATAGGTTTCATGGACAAGACAGATTTACTGACAGCAGAAGAAAAAGGGGGATGAATCTATGAAATAAACTACTAATCTGTGTTTATGAAGCAAAATTATACAGAGGCAGGAAAAATCAGCAGACAAACACAACACATTCAGTACATATGTAACTTTAGACCATGTATTCTGGAATAATGAAATTTCCACAGTCTTACTAGTTATCTTGAGTAATCTGTTAACATGAGTCTGTGATGAAAAGTTTTAGGCGAGGTATTAACCTCATAGAGCCCTCATAGTCCCTGACTCATAACAACACAATGAAATGGGAAACTGAGGAAATAGAGGACAGTGGCCTAGTTATACATCTCTCATCATTCATGTTCAAGCTATCTGAGTTAAGATAAAAAAGTATTTTTCACAATTAATCAAATTAACACTTTTACAATTACATCTCAACCACAAACAAAAAGCAGAAGTAACTGCCAATATAAACAACTTCAAAACAGTCTAGCTAAAACGGGAATTGACTTCTTAGATTTGGAAATGTAGGGTGGGGCAGCTTTTACAGATAATGGCTCTGACTTTCTGAGTAGCAAGTTCACATGCATTGCCTGAAGAACCAACCAAGCCATTTTATCCTGACAGGTGGGTTACTACAAATAACTAACAAACAAAGATGGGCAAACACTCTTAAACAAATAATTTCATGCTATATAGTGGTGTTTGTGTATTTCTCACCTACCCCACTACACACAGACTGGTAAAGGAAGCGCAGTTACAAATTTGTTACACTGCTTGGCCTAGATATAAATTCATATAAAAATATAACATTGAAGAATTGATGCTGGATGGTTCCTAGAATCCATCACAGACCAAAAAATCATGCATACAGCAACCTCTCAATAACAGTTCCTGAATCTGAGAACAAGGGGGAGCAGTATTATGAAAGTAAGCTTAGATTGGGGTGGGATGGGGGGTGAAAAGAGAAGAGGAGAAATAAGGAATTAATAACTCAGTTTCCCCAATTAAACAAAATCCCATGGAATATAGTTAATAATCATTTGTAAGTCGCTCATCTAGCAGTACGGATATGCAGAGTGAAACACATCACAAAAACTACCAAAATTGGCTACAAAAATGTTTTTACTTCACTATTATTAAAATTGGCAATAATATAAAGACATATCAAGTAAAAGGGAACAAAACCATCTTAGCCCAAAAACAGAGGAAGACTGAAGAACAACAACTTGCATTTATATAGTACCTTTAACACAGTAAAATGTCCCAAGGTGCTTCACGGGAGTGTTACCCAACAAAATTTAACACCAAGCCACATAAGGAGATATTAGAACAGGTGTCCAAAAGCTTGGTCAAACAGATAGGTTTTAAGGTGCATCTTAAAAGGAGGAGAGAGGTTGAGAGGTTTAGGGAAGAAATTCCAGGGCCTAGGCAGTTGAAGGTACGGCCGCCACTGGTGGAGCAATTAAAATCAGGGATGCACAAGAGACAAGAATTGGAGGGGCGCAGAGATCTCGGAGGGTTGTAGGGCTGGAGGAGGTTACAGAGATAGGGAGGGGTGAGGCTATGGAGGGATTTGAAAACAAGTATGAGAGTTTTAAAATTGAGGTGCTCCCGAACCAGAAGCCAATGTAGATCAGCCAGTACAGTGGTGATGGGTGAAGAATGAGAAAAAAACACCCATTTCCTGAACAGCATATCATATTTTCAAGAAATCTGGTGTTCACTGCAGGTTACTGTAACTTCAGGTCACGTGTAGGTGAATGAAACAAATATAAGGGGAAAAATATTTTCATGTGTATTTACCTTGCCAGTTTTTTGAAGAAATCTATCTGGATGATTTCTTGGATCATTTACTACCATATTGCAAGACTTGCCCTGTCTTGAAGTTCGTATTCTGGTGGCACTATTGTCATCAGGGCGTAATCCAGTAGCTGCAAAAATCAATTTTTAAAAAACCACAATTACATACAAATAGGAGTGCTCCACTTTTTTCCTTTTATATGAAATAAAACTAGACCACAGAACAGTTTTATGTTAACTTCCAAGTACAAGTTAGATAAAACTACCCATTGTAAGTGAAGACATAAATTGATGAGTATTGGAGGCCTAAAGGCAATACTGCAGCCCCTGCAATTGTAACCAGTTGCTAACCAAGAAACTTTCAAATAGTAATCAATTAGATGGCTCAACAAGCAGTTAACAATTCAAAACTCCACCTGCAAAAGTAAAAAATTATAGTTAAGTTTGTGCACTGCTTTCATACGTTCCCGCGATCGTTGGCGCAGCAAGTCAAAACCACGAGAGCAACTTATGGTCTGTATAGCAAAACAACCAAGTGCAGAATGTGTACATTGAACTACAATGAGGAACACTGACAAATGATTCTTTCTCAGAAGTTTTATTTGTTTAATATGATACTGTGAAAACACAATATTAGCTTTTGGGTCCTATGAAAAACTTGTCAATTTGCATGACAAAGACAGCTAATTTCATCAATCCCAAAATTTTGACATGGTCTTTGGCTGAGATTCTGTATTCTTTCTGCAGACAGATGCCAGATCATTCTGGCTGTCTTGGTGGGGGATGGAGGTCTAGAGGGACTGGACATTCATGGTGAAAAGGAGATGGTAGGGGCCAGGAAACTGGAAACTGTTAAAGTGGCAGAGGGCATCGCTACCAGTGCGTCCAATATGTCTTCCCTTTTCCTCAACTGAGGATTTCCCTCCACTGTAGTTGACAGGGCCCTCAACCATGTCCGTCCCATTTCCTGCACCTGCCCTCATCCCTTCCCCTCCCTCCCAGAACCACGATAAGGGCCCCCCTTGTCCTCACCTTCCACCGCACCAGCCTCCACATTCAACATATCATCCTCCGCCACCTCCAGCATGATGCAACCATCAAACACATCTTCCCCTCCCCTCCCAGCATTCCAAAGGAACCATTCCATCCGCGACTCCCTGGTTCACTCTTCCATCACCCCCAACACCCGCTCCCCTTCCCACGGCACCTGCCAGCGCAGGAGATGCAACACCTGCCCTTTCACCTCCTCCCTTCCCGCCTTCCAGGGCCCCAAACACTCCTTCCACAGCAATTTGCTTCCACTTCTTTCAATTTAGTATGCTGTAATCGCTGCTCACAATGCGGTCTCCTCTACATTGGGGAGACCAAATGCATATTGGGTGATCGCTTTGCTGAACATCTCCGCTCAGTCCGCAGGCATGACCCTGAGCTTCCAGTCACTTGCCATTTTAATTCTCCGTCCCACACTCAGCTCTCTGTCCTCTGCCTCCTGCACTGTTCCAATGAAGCTCAATGGAAACTCGAAGAACAGCACCTTATCTTTCAATTAGGCACTTTAAAACGTTCCAGACTTAACACTGATTTCAATAACTTCAGATCATAACCACTGCTGCCATTTTTTCCGTCAGCAGGTGCTGCTAATGGTTCTGCTGTTGCCATTTACAGCTCCTCTAGACCCATCTTTTGTTTCTCTACTTGTTCTATTATCACTCTCCTTGCCTTGCACCATCATCCCTTTTGTCATTTAATCACTCCTGCTCTCCACCCTGTCACAGACCTTCCCTTTTGTTCTGTTCTTTCCTCCCTTCCCTTTCCTCCCCCCACCCACCCCACTTGCCTGGTTCTGTACTTGCTTAAAAACTGTTACATCTTTCACTTCATCCAGTTATGACGAAAGGTCATTGGCCTGAAACGTTAACTGTTTGTTTCTCCACAGATGCTGCCTGCCTTGGAGTATTGCCAGCATTTTCAGTTTAAATTAACATGGTTTTTCTTCACAGATGCTGACTGATGTGCTATGCATTGCTAGCATTTTGGTTTTTATTAATTGGTTGCTCTTATGTAGATCAGGTATGATTGCAAAGCCAAATTGCTAAATGCAGTGGAGTCTTAAAATATTGAATTTTGATACAGTCGAATGTACCTTTTTGTTTGCAACTCGCTTAATTTCAATTCCCATTTTAATGCAACTATTTCGAAAGTCCTGTTTTTCCCCTATGCTTTCAATAGTGGTGTGTTTTTTTGCAATTTTATTTATTACAATTCCTGCTTATATGCAAGTATTGCGAGTAAAAATCCCGCTTTAACAAGACTTGGCGCTGAGGCTTTTACTTCTCAATCTGATTGGGTTTGAGGGTCAACGTGCCTAAGAACCAGTTTGGCCTGGTTTCCTCCTGTTTGTTAGTGTGTGGGTGAGAGAGAAATGGAAGTTGATTTTCCAGATGGCCAAACAAAAAAAGCACCGTTACTTGTCACTGCACAAGCAAGTGGGTGTTTTGAACAGTTTGAAAGAATTGAAGATTCATAAGCTAGTCACACAGAAACATGGCATATCTGAATCTCAAGTTTCTAGAAAGCTAAGATTAACAAACTTGCCAAAGAACTGGGTGTGGAAAGCTTTGAAGCATCAAATGGATTCCTGTGCCACCGAGAAAGTGAGGCACAACCTTGTTTACAAAAAGCTGTGCAGTGAAAAAGTGGACAATGACAAGCCCGCTGCTGATGCGTGGACTGAAGAAGTGTTGCCGGGTTTGTTAGCGTATCCACCCAACTGCATTTTCAATTGCAGCGAGACCAGACTTTTCTATCACACCCTACCTGATCAAACCTACACAAACAAACGGGAGAGGTGACCGGTGGCAAAATGAGAAAAGAATGCCGTACATTGTTGTGCGCTAACCAAATTGGCTCAGAAAAAGTGAAACATCTCATGGTCAGGAAAAGCAAGAACCCGCATTGACATTCCTACTCAGAAGTCTCCGCTTGTGTGAAAAGCCTACTTGTAGTTGATGTTCCTCCCAGAACTATCACTGTCGGCTGAAGAGAAGTAACAACTACACCTGTACTTGCAATTCTAAGGAAGTCACAGTCTAAGCATGTACAGTATCGAGAATCATCCAGCTTGCATCAGTATGACTTTGACTAACAGTAAGAATGAATTTGTTTTTCCAAATGATTTCAAAACAAGCTGAGACATGAACTTTAGAACCTTTTCTGAGGTAATATTTGACTATTTTCAAGTGCTCTTTTACTTCAGAGGGACAGACACAGAGCAGATTACAGACACTGCTTGTTGCTGTTTATACTGGAAATTTAACAAAATCCATGGTCCATGAAGAAATATTTATGCAGCTGTGGTATTTATTTATCCATATCAAAAAACACTTGTTCAGAGTCTCTGGGTAGAAGGCTTAGAATTTTTTTTCCAAATTCTTTCACTCAAGATATGCACCAGTCCTCCACTTCCACACCCACACAAAAGAATCCCCCATCATCCTGAATGAACAGTGTAATCTCTGATTCAGTGCAAACAATACTATGGAGGTTCTGTTGTAATTTTATTAGACTACACAGAGGATCTCAGCATGCACATTTATCACACTTCCAGCATGACACATCTGCATCATACTTTTTTTTTGTACCAAATTTCATAGAACTGATTGGCTTAAATTTTGTATTCATAAAACAACAAATCACTACTGGACATATAGAAATAGTACTTGTGAAGAAGCAGCCACCACTGATGAAGTTCAAAAGAGCAGAAGTTATAAATAGGGAATCAGTAACAGTTACCAGTGGGAAAAAAAAAGGCAAATCAATCAAATGGCTGGGGGGGGGGGGGGGGGGGGGGAGGAGTTTAAATCCTTTCAGTCACTATAAGAACATAGAAAACAGGATACGGCCATACGGCCCCTCAAGCCTGCTCCGCCATTCAATAAAATCATGACTGATCATCTATCTCAACTCCACATTTCCGCTCAATCCCCAAATCCCTCGATTCCCTTGCTGTCTAAATATCTATCAATCTCCGTCTTGAATATACTCAACGACTGAGCATCCGCAGCCCTCTGGGCTACAGAATTCCAAAGATTCACAACCCTCCAAGTGAAGAAATCGTTCATCTCGGTCCTAAATGGCCGACCTCTTATCTTGAGAATATGACTCCTAGTTCTAGACGTTCCAGCCAGGGAAAAGAGCCTCTCAGCATCTATCCTGTCAAGCCCTCTCAGAATCTTACATATTTCAATGAGATCACCTCTCATTCTTGTGAACTCCAAAGAATATCGGCCCTTTCTACTCCATCTCTCCTCATAGGACAACCCTCTCAACCCAGGAATCAATCTAGTGAACCATAGTTGCACCCCCTCTAAGGCAAGATTATCTTCAGTAAGCTGAGCACATATTAGTAGAAATAAAGTTAGTAACATAATAAAAAATAAATTATGAAATTTACAAGAAAAACTTACCGATACAATTTCATTTTCTATGTTTTGGAAATGTCCCATAACAAAAGATAGGAGCATGAGTGGTCCTTACAGCCCCACGAACCTGCTCCGCCATTCATTAAGATCATGCCTAATCTTCTACCTCAGCTCCACTTTCCCGCCCTATCCCCGTATCCCTTGATTCCCTTACATGTATTTTGTTGGAGACCTGTACCTATGGGAAAGACCTGAGCATTGAGTTAACACAACTTCCCAGACCCCTAAAAACATATTTTGCTCCAGAGCTTCAAGCTTTTGTTGCAAAGAAATTAGCTGCACCCATCTCATCACAGTGACACTCTTTATCATTCACTCTCTATCACTGTAAGAAGGAATGATAGAGTGATAGAGAAAGAGAGAGCGCTATCGTAATAGCATGCGATAGACAGCGCAAGAGATCCCAAGCGTGCTGGAGAGCCAGAGTGCAATAGAGATTTGGATGGATGGAAGGCAAAGCCAGAGTTTATGCGAGAGAGAAGGAGAAAGGGTTAAAGGAAAAAATATAATTATTTTTCGTTATGAGCAGTGGGAGATCAGCTGTATTATAAATACATTATCTGTTACAGGGTACAATATTCCTGCAACTACAAAATAGGGCATCCTCTGACAATTCACATGCAACACCAGGAGTGATCTGCTTGCATTTAAAAATATCCGAAATCTTTAATCAACCAAGTTCTGTTCACAAAATAATGTTCCATGATCCTCGTATGAAATGTTCCAGTGGAGATAGTCATGGATTACATAGAATTACCAAGAATTTACAGCACAGAAGCAGGCCATTTGTCCATGCCAGTGTTTATGCTCCACACAAGCCTCCTCACATGCTACTTTATCTAACCCTAGTTATTGGGTTGAACCAATAACTGCAAATCACCAAAATAACAACACAAAGAGCAAAAGCAAATATCCTGAATTTACCATCCAATCTTGAAATTAATCATAATGCTTTCCATGACTTCTTGCCGGAAATGATGCAAAGGGGACAGGTTTTGCACATGGTCAAAGATATGAGAAGAAGAAGAAAGCATGATAAATGTTCAGAGAGGATAGGTGGAAACAATCTAATAAATTAAATCGAAGGCATAAGATTACTGAATGTTAAATGTATACAGCACAAATAATTTGATGTTAAATTACTAGAATGTAAACAATTATCCAAGATGAAGTACAAATTTGAAATCACAAAAGTGCATAGTGTAGAAATTACATCCCAAAGTTAACTGTTAACTGCAATATTCAATAATACTGCAAAGACGAGTGTAGATTCTGATTTAGTGACCCAAATACTTAAATTCTATGTGGCTTTTGCATTATATAATTCTGAAACCTGGTAAATCTGTGATGGAAATAGTTTATAAAAAGCCATTTAGCTTCATATACAAATTCCCACACAACTTTTAATTCTTGATCTTCAAAGTGGAGGCTACAATTAGATGGAAGTTCACAAAGCCATTGGTTCTTTCCAGCCACTCTTCCTGGTTTAACCAGGACACTAACAGTCAAACACTCTTCTGTGATAACCAAATCAAAGCAGCCAGCAAGAAAATGCCATTTACATTGCAAGCAAACTGCTAGTACTTATAATTGTGAAAGATGGCTAATGGCCTTGGCAAAAAACAAAGCAGCAAGTAATAAATGTTTGAATATAGCTAGTAATCAACAGCCATACACCTTAAATTACAACTGCAGGTTTTGTCAACATATTATAGAAGTATGTCTATGGTAAATTAAATTAGCTTTAAAGAAAAAAAAGCAATCTCTTAGCAAGATTTGTTCTACATATAATTAGCGAAGGATATGATTGTTTAATAACCCAATTCAACTTCCACACATTTTTCAATTGGTGCAAAACTGCATTAGGAATGTGTTCCATTAGAACACTAAATATTTAAAACTACAGAACACAAAGAATTTGAAAGTCAAGTCAGAGCCGTACAGTAATAAAGTGCCATGTTTATGCATTTGAGTAGTTCAATTTTCAGAAGGTATGCTTTTTCTCCTTGGATCAAAGTTAAAATGAGCAATACCTTTAAATTAATTTGTTATGAAACTTAAGGCCATTGAAGTTGAAATCCAGAGTAAGCATCGCAGTCAGGATGTGAACATTACAGATAGGCCATCCATACTGCCAGTTATTTAGTTCTACTCTGCCAGTTATTTAGCATTACTCTGTTCAAAATCAGGTACAGAGTCCAGCATCCAAATTGCAAAAAAACCACAACCAAGCTTCCAAGATACTTCAACAAATCACAAAGAATCTTATTATATGCAGTAGGTCAGAAGGGACGAAAAAATGCTCGGGACAGCTATGCTATTACTATGTAAAGAATAAGGCTGAATTAGTTAACAATTTCCATACAAGTAGCCACAAATCCATTTACAACAGATTTATGACAGCTACTATTTAAAAGCAATAACTAAATATTTTGAGATCTAAGCTACGTGAAACAAACATTACCCTCTAGAACTACTTTATGGAATGCAAAGGAAAATCAAAGAGGTGCACGTGTACTATCAAGAGAAGCAAGATACAAATCTCAAATCAAGATCATAAAATAGTCAAATTGGATGTAGACCATCCACTTCTTATAATTCTTTAAACTGCTATTTTAAAACACCGTAAAATTATAACATACAAGGACACAACAGTTTGCAGCCATCAACATCCATGAACTACAATGGAAGCCAACTTCAAGTTACATGGCCCTTACACTCTTCTTTGGAGCAGTGGAACAGGAGTATATTTACTGCATCTTGAATTTTCTTTTGCATTCTAAAAAAAGGTTGTAGAGGGCTACTTTTATGTAACATAGCTTCTGTCTTGAAAATTGTTCTAACATTTCTAAACAACCTCATTTTAAAAAAGGAAAGCTTGCTGGGGAGCTGAAACAATAAGGAAATACAGGATAGTTCAGTTACAATGACATTTTCCATAATCTGCAGGTGGACTCCAAGTGGTCTCCTTACTTCAGAGGACCAATGCCAGAACAAACAGCAGTTCAAAAATGTGAACATTATTGTGGCTGTGCAAAGTTAGCTTATTATTCATCCATCATATTTAATTCAAGATAATGCTTCATCTAGTGGAGCATTACATTATTTTTTATATAATGAAGGCAAGAGGGAGCAAGGTGAGAGGGATAGGGAGAAGGAGGCAAGAGCACCTCGGAAACGCAGCGGATCACCTTTATAAAGATCGAGGCTGAAACTGTTTCAGGAGCACAGTGGAGCACCTTTATGAAGAGCAGGGCTGAAACTGCTGCAGGGCACTTTGGGACCACAGCGGAGCATCTTTAAACGAAGACACGGAAATAAAAAGAAAAACTGAAAAGTGACGTCACAGGCAGCAGAGAGGAATGAGCGGCGGAGCCTGAGGATCAGAAGCAAAGTGTCTGATTTATTTATTTATCTATCTCCATATTTAACTACATAGGAGTTAAACTAAAATAAAAACAGAAAATGCTAGAAAAGCTCAGCAAGTCAGGCAGCATCTCTGGAGAAAGAAACAGAGTTAACGTTTCAGGTCGAAATCCTTTCAGAAGATCTAAACTAAAATTCAGGTAAGCAGACAGTAAATCAAAGTAAAAAGATGGGACAGCTGAGACCCGCTGCCTGCAATTCCTGTGCCGTGTGGGAACTCCAGGACACTTCATGTGTACTGTATAACCACGTGTGCAATAAGGGCCTCCAGCCACTTGAGCCTCCAGTTCAGGGTTTTTAAGCTTGAGGGACAGCTGGAGTCACCGCAGGGCATTTGGGAGCTGAAAGTTTCCTGGATCGCACATTCCAGGAGGTGGTCACCCCGCAGCCATAGAGAGTTCAGAAAGATAGAAAGTGGATGGCCTTCTGGCAGGGTAGGATAAGGTAAGCAGCACAGGAACCCTCTGGGAGTGGCGCTCACAAACACGTTTTCAGTACTGAATACCGATGAGGGTGAAGACGCCTTAATGGAGTGCAGTCCAGAGCAAAGCCACTGCACCGTGGGGCAAAGGACTGCACGGGGGGGGGGGGGCAGAGCCAAGTGTAGCAATGCATCGGTTGTAGGGGATTCAAGTCAGGGGGATAGATAGGCGTTTCTGCAACCACTAACGTGAGTCCCGCATGGTGTGTTGCCTCCCTGGTGCCAGGGTAAAGGATATCACAAGACGGGTGCAGAACATTCTGGGGGGGGGAGGGGGGGTAAGAGGGGAAGAGCCAGAAGTTGTGGTCAGTGTTGGAACCAACGACGTAGGAGGGAAAATGGTTGAGGTCCTGCAGTCAGGGTTTCAAGAGTTAGGGAGGAAGTTAAAGAGCAGGACCTGAAAGGTGATAATCTCTGGATTACTTCCAGTGGCACATGCTAGTGAGTATGGGAGCAGTAAGATATGGCAGGTTAATGTGTGGCTGGAGAAATGGCGCAGGAGAGGGTGTTTCAGATTCTTGTGACATTGAGGCCAGTTCTGGGGAAGGAGGGACCTGTAAAAAGATGGATGGGTTACACCTCAACAGGGCTGGGACCAATGTCCTCGCAGGGACGTTAACTAGTGCTGTGGGGGAGGGTTTAAACTAATTTGGCAGGTGGAGCGGCACCAGGATAAAGCATTAGCGAGGAGAGACAAGGCGCACAGAGGACTGGGAGAGATAAACAGCAATAGAATAAAGAGTAGTTCAGAAATAGAAGGGATCAGACAGGAGGGAAATGCGGCGCAGACTAAGATGGGTTTGCAGCGCATTTGCATAAATGCACGGAGCGTGGTAAATAAGGTTGGTGAGAAACAGGCACAAATAGCCACATGGGATTATGATATAGTGGCAATGATGGAGACCTGGCTCAAACAAGGAGCAATGGGCACTTAATATTCCTGGCTACAAAGTATTCAGGAAAGATAAAAAGCTTTGTGTGTGTGGGAGGGGAAGGGTGGGGGGGGAAGGTGGCTGTATTGATCAAAGATACTGTTACAGCACTAAAAAGGGATGATGTCCTTGAGGGTTCAAGAACGGAATCTATTTGGTTTGAATTAAGGTGTAGAGGAGCTATTACGCTTCTGGGTGCATACTACATTCCAGCAAATAGTGGGAAGGAGATGGAGGAGCAAATTTGCAGGCAATTTGCCGAAAGATGCAAGAACTTTAGAGTAGTGCTAATGGAGGACTTCAATTATCCTAATATAGACTGGGAAAGTAACAGTATAAAGGGCAAAGGGGGAAGAATTCCTGAAATGTGTACAAGAGAACTTTCTTGATCAGCATGTTTCCAGCCCAACGAGGAAGAAAGCAGTTCTGGATCCAGTTCAGGGGAATAAAGTGGGGCAAGTGGAGCATGTTTCAGTGGGGGAACATTTTGGAAACAGTGATCACAATTTCATTAGGTTTACAGTAGTTATGGAAAAGGACAAGGAAAAATCATCTGGAAGGCAGCTAATTTTAATGAGTTGAAAAGGGATCTGGCCCAGGTGACTTGGAATTGACAGGTAGAACAGCGAATGAGCAATGGGAGGTCTTCAAAAAGAGGAGATAGTTCAGATACAGACTAGACACATTCCCATGAGGGGGAAAGGAAGAGCATATAAAGCAAGAGCTCCCTGGATGACTAAAGATATAGAGATTAAAATGAAACAGAAAAAGGAGGCTTATAATAAATGTCAGGTTCATAATTCATCAGAGAACCAAGCTGAATACAAAAAGTACAGGGGAGAATTGAAAAAGGGAATAAGAGGGGCAAAGAGAGAGTATGAGAATAGATTAGCGGGTAACATAAAAGGGAACCCAAAAGTCTTTTATAAACTTATCAATAGTAAAATGGTAGTCAAAAGGAAGGGTGGGACAGATTAGGGACCAAACAAAGATGTTCTTGTGGAGGCAGAGGGCTTGGCTGAGGTACTAAATGAGTACTTTGCTTCTGTCTTCACTAAAGAAGAGGATGCTGCTAATGTAATAGTAGAGGAAGAGGTGGTAGAGAAATATGATAGGATAAAAATAAAGACGGTACTTAAAAGGTTGGCAGTGCTCATAGTAGAAAAGGCACTCGGTCCGGATGGGATGCATCCTAGGTAGCGGAGGGGGCGAAAAATAGGGAAAGAGAAAAAAAAGAGAGAAAAACAGATGGAAAGAGAGATAGAGAGATAGAGAGAAACAAGTGGGAAAAGGGCGAGAAACCAGCAGAGTGGAAGAGGCAGGGAGATAGGAGTGCATGACACTAACAGTGGGGATAAAACAGATGATGAGGAGAGAGGGAGAGGTGAAGAGATAGACATACATGCACGCTCACACAAAGGGGGCAAAGGAGGAGGGAGGCATACAAATAACAGGATTAAATTCACAACTGGACTACACCAGGACCAGATGCATTTTGTGGGCATGAATATGGGACACTGACACCCTTAAGCCACTCTCCCCTGACCCAGCCTTAAAAGGTAAAAGAGCAAAGAGTTAAGGGCAGCAACAACAAAACATGGGTTCAGGCTATTTATAAAAAAAGGAATGGAAGCTACCCAATGAAATCCCTGGAATTCATGGAGCTGTTCAGCCAACATTTTAAAGGTGCAAAGAGGTGTTTGTAGGTGGCCATTCCTGTTAACATTTCCCATCACTGCTAACCCATGTGTCAATTTGGCTATTCATGCACAAAATTATTGCTTTTCATCCCACAAAGAAGCTGAAAAGATCACTCTAATCTTGTGACATATTAAAAAGGGATTGATCTCTTTTTCGTTTTTCTTTTCCATCACATAATGGAAAACTGGATTGGGCAAAAAGCGTAAGATTTATTATGTATTTTGTAGAGACATCTTAGTCCTTTGCATTGAAGGCATCTTCCACACACCACTGAACAAGATTTACCAGCAGTGAATGCCTGGGAAAATCACTGAGAAGTGCCCTCCCATTAAGATGCTTGACATCAGGACACAAAGCTCATGTGATTTCCTAATGCTACACAGCATAAAAGGCTGGCCACATCCTGAGAGTGCCAGCTTCTTTTTTTAACCTATTAAGCACCTGAGAAAGACTTACCAGGACTACATGGATTTGAATAACTGTCAACTACATTTGAAAATAACTGAACAAACAATACAGTCGGTGTTTGTTCAAAAGTAAGTTGGCGCCTCCCTCAATCTTCGCAGACAACTTACAAAACTTGTATTTGTATTGGGCTGAGCTTGGGACAAGATTCTGACTGTAGCTAGTCTTCTTAAATTCCTCATCACTAGTAAACTTCTTAGTGACCAAAATAAAGGAATCTCTTTAAAGCTGAAAAAAACAGAACTGCTTTAATTTTGACATACCCTGCTTCTGGTATTTTTTTTCTTCGGTAATCTTATCTATTTTCAAAATCCTCTACACATTGCTAGAGACTGACAAGTCGGAGGACGGCCTTTGCAGGAACAAGAACTCCAATTGCCATGGTATAACTACCAAAATGTATATCATCCATGCCTGCTGATTCCAAATAATAAAGTTTGATGAAGGCAAGAAGGTTTCTCCACGTTACTGCCTTAGAGGTACAAATGGGCCTATTTCATGATACTGAGACAGCCATGAGAAAGGTGGAATGTCTATTCACCGTGCAAGACAATTTCCTGCTGGAAAGGTGAAGGCAGTGGAGCATACATACCACAAGTTATTTTGCAAGCTGTCATTTGGATATGAGCTTGCTGAGGTCTTTGGAACCATAGGTAAATAAATGGAGTTTGGCAAGATGATTTCTTATGGTCTGTATATCAAGCCAAAGCCCTGTGTATATTGCTCCAACTCTAAATTATGAAAGATAAAAGGAGCAAAAAAAATCCCAATTCAAATAAAAATGAGAAAGTACTTTCGGCAGGAAACCCTGTGGTAATCAGCGAACAGCTCAAACTATCAAGCCAAATGATCCAAGAATGGTAAATCTCAATTACTGTGCAAGCTACGATGGGGAAATCCAGTCTACAATGAGAATAACTTCAAATCACAACAACTTTGTCACATAGTGCCTTTAAAATATAAAAGTCCCAAAGTGCTTGACAGAATAAGCATAGAGAAAACCAATGCTAAGTCAAGAAAGGAGAGATTAAGAGGGACAATATATTGTTGGTCAGTGAGATGAGTTTCAAGGAGGTTTTATAAGGAGGAGAGAGATAGAGGTTTAGGCTGGAAATTGCAAAGATTAGGACCCAGGCAACTGAAGACCCTACCGTCAATGGCGAGGCTAAGGAAGGAGAGGATGTACAAGAGACCTCAGTCAGAGGGGCAGAGAGACATATAAGGCTGGAGAAGATTGTGTAAATAGGGTGGCCTCGAGGCAGTGAATAAATTTGAAGACATAGTAAGTTTCAAGAGGGAGAAGGCATTCAGTCCATCTAGCCCACCTATCTACAATACTCCCCATGTGCATTTCTAATAAACTTGAATCAGATTTGTTGACAAGAACCTGACTAGTTCTTCCTTGAAACACATTAAAGTTTCTTGTTCCGCCACCTATGTCAGTAATATGTTTCACATACTTACCACTTTTAGTAAAAAAAAATCCTTCTGTATTTCCTATTTTCTTTTCTTGTCCTTGATTTGTAAATGTGACCCCTTGTGCTTAAATTATGTACATGGCAGAATCTGCATCCAATTTGTCCAAACCTTTCATAACTTTAAGCACCTCTATCTAATCCTCTCCGAGTGCTCTCTTTTCAAGAGAGGAAAGACCTAGGGTAGTCAATCTTTCCTCAAACATCATTCCCTTACATTTTGGGATAAACCATGTAGCTCTTTTCTGTACCACCTCAAATAAAGTATTTTAAATGAGGGGCTAGGGAGCCAAGTGGATTAGCGAGGACTGGGGTTCCAGACAGCAAGTCTTGGACAAGTTTTGAGCAAGTTAGAGTTTATGAAGAATGGAAGACCAGTAAGTAGGACATTGGAATATTCAAGTCTGAAGGTTGAAAGCATGTATGAGGGTTTCAGCAGGAGAGTGGCTGAAGAAGGGGCAGAGGTAGAAATAGAGAGGGAGTGAAACTTGTTTGCAAGGGAGCACATATTCTGGAGAGAATTAGGGAGTGGGACAATTATAAATCTGCCAGTAGGACTGATGCTAGGTTATGTGATCGGGAAGAAAAGGACGTTAGAGAGTTTATCCCGAGGAGTGTGCAGGGTGAGCTGCTCGACAAGAGTGAAGGATGGTTCAGTTGAGGCTGTTACTCAAAGAAAGGCGGCAACAACAAGCCCAGTGTAGAATGAGGGAAAATTGCAAATGCTGAAAATGTGAGATAAAAACAGAAAATGCTGGAAATAAACAGCATCTGACAAGATCACAAGATAATGCAGACAAGAAGGCCATTCGGTATATATTACTTCACGCATCCTGAAAGATCCTACAGTCCTCCCCAATAGGGAGAGGACAAAGTGTTACTTGGTGATAAGGACTGCACCACTACTGTGGCAATCTTAGCAAGGCAAATGAATGGCATGTATAGTCTTTGGAAGGTTTCACCACCCATCAGCCATGTATCTTCAGTTTCATATTAAATTCATCCAGAGTGAGGTTGTGGATAGTGAGCGCCTTGTTCATGAAGGTGGGAACATTCTGAAGGCAATACAGAGCAAGTTGGTGATAGTTACTCTGCCAGCAGGTCAAGGGAGGGAGAGAAAGTGAAATAGGTGAGTGAGATGGGGAGGAAGTCAGAAGTTAACCCAAGGATCAGGTTGGGCGAGATGGTTGCTGAGAGCAGACGGTGAGACAGTTGGGGTTACTGCTTTGAGAGAGCCAACAAGTGCCATGGTGTTCAGCAGAGGCTAACAAGGGAGACTACAGTCTGGTTCGTAAGGGACTCGAGCAATAGGATAGAAAATAGGCCGAGGAATAGTGGCAAATGAGAAAAAGAATCAAGGGAGGCATGGTGCTGGAAAAGAAAAGGAGAATGGGGACAAGGCCAAAAGGGACAGAAGAGAGCTGGGTCGATTCCTGGAAAGGAAAAAGAAGAAAAATGGGAGGTCAGGATCTCAGGTCTAGAGTGGTAGCCAAAATGCAAATGCAAACGGACACCAGAGCATTCAGTGGATGTCAAGCACATTGGGAAATGAAAATGCACTATATAAAATGCGAGCAAGTTATTATCTTTATGTTTAATATCTACTCCCATGCTTTTTTCCAGGCCTCTTTTTGCCCCTCTGAGCATTACATATTTATCACTATAGTCTAGGCAAGGTTATATCCTACACACAAAATTTTAGTCTTAAAATCTGTGAGATAGTCAAAGGTAAATCACCACTTAAATGGTTATAGTTTTTCCAACATGTATTTGGTATACCAATATAACACAAAACTGAATGATATCTTTCAATTATTTACCCACTGAAGTGAAACAAGTTGCAGGCCCAAACCATAAAGATCTTTACGCTCCAGAAACATGATGTTATATTATTGACTGCACAAGATACAGTACTAATCTTACCCTTTTCTGAAGCGCTGAAGTTCATCTTGCTAACACGTCCACCAAGTGCATTTTTCTGCAAATCACTGGTTCCATTATCGTTCTCATCTTGGCTGTCATCATATTGCTCCTCAATAATTACGTCAGGACTGGGCCCAAGTACTTCAACTTTATCCTGAGCTGAAATGTCCTCAAAGTTAACATTATTAACTTCACCAGGCACATCTGATTGAGCAAGTACATTTGTTTCTGAACCATTTCCTTCCGATACAATAACCTGCAGAAACACAAAAAGAGGACCATAGATATACTGAACTTTATCAATACAGATCATATAATATTCTACTAGTGTTGGTTAAAATCTAAAATAGGACAAAATTGACAAAAGTACAGTTTAGCAGACAGTCAAGGAACACAATCAAATCATTCCAAATTCTTGTGTAAAACAACTGCCATTAAACAAGCAAATAGCATTTCAAATGGAGAATGAATCAGCACATGTAATTTTGACTGTGGAGACATAAATTTGGCTAATGGTACGGTCACCAAGAGCGCCGAAGGGAGGAAGGGATGCACAAGAGGGCACCGTCTGAGGAACGGAGAGTTTGTGAGGGGGTTGTCGGGCTGAGGGAGATTGCAGAGATTGGGAGGGGTCAAGCCACAATGAGATTTAAACACGAGGATTAGAATTTTAAATTGAAGGCTTTGGAGGATCAAGAGCCAATGTAGGAAGGAATAGCAAGGACAGAAGTTTTTGCTGAGCAGGACTTGATGCGGGTTAGGATACAAGCAGTAAAGTTTTGGATGAGCTGATGTTCACAGAACTTAGCAAACAGGAGGCTAGCCAGGAGTGCATCGAAATAGTCGAGCCTGGAAATGACAAAGGGATCGATGAGCATTTCAGCAGCAGATGGGCCGCAGAGGCAGGTGATATTATGGAGGTGGAAGTCATCAGTCCTATGGGGTCAAAAGCTCAGGTCAGGGTCGAATAGGACACCAAGGTTACCAACAGTCTGGTTTGTGACAAACAGACAGTTTGTGGTGGAGGCAGAAGACTATGACTTCAGTCTTCCCGATGTTTAACAGGAGGAAATTGCGGCTCATCCTATACTAGATGTCAAGCAGACAGTGGAGGAGTCAAGAAAGGTGATGGCGAGGTAGAGCTGGGTGTTGTTAGTAAACATGTGGAAACTGGCATCTCTTCGGATGCCGTCGCCAAGGGGAAGTATGTAGATGAGGAGGGGGGGGCCAAGGATAGATCCTTGGGGGATTCCAGAGGTAACTGTACAGGGGCTAGAAGGGAAGCCATTACTGGACATGCTCTGCCTACGATACAGTCGCTATCGGCAAAATGCTCCCAGAACGCTCTGAACACCGTGCCAGTTTCGCCAAGATGAAATTACACTCAAGTTTCCGTGCAAATTCATTAACGTAAGCCTGATCGTAAAATCTCCCATGAATCATCGCAATCAAACAGCATAACCGATTCATGACTGGAAGAGGGCATCCGACAGCAACAGAGGAGTGAGATTGCCAGGAAATAAAATCATTAATTTTTAACTTTTTTTTTAAAAAGTAATTTCTTTAAAAAATAAGTCATTAACTTTAACTTTTTAAAAAAACTGATTGATCTCCAGCAGATCAGGGCAGATCAATTGACTGATTTAATACCCTTGGTCTTACTTTTTAAATTGGCTTCAATTAACTGGTCAGGTGATTAATGCTGAATTCATGTGACTACGGGTGACCGTCACCTGAGAATCTGGGCGCAATGTGATGAACACTCCCAAACTGGTGCAATCGGTGGAAACTCGCCATTACGACCTGGGGAGCATCACCAATTTTGTGGTTGGGGACTGCTTCAGGCGAAGGGACTTTTGAACCAACGTAAAAGGTTGCGGACACTCCAGCCTAAAGTGCTTATGGGCGCAACTCACAATGTTTGAAATTCCACGATCTTTTGTACTATTTCACTTGATTCCGCCTAGATTATGCCGATATCTGGGTGGAAATCATTCCAAAACTCCAAGCCCATGTATTAATGCTGATCCAGAACCAGACTGCTTAAATGCAAAAAGACCAAAGCTTGGGAATAGATTTGGGTATACTTCACAGAACTTTTCCTCAGCAGATTAATTGGGTTGGGTAAAGACTGTGAAGGAGGGAATTATGTATGTTCTTTGAGGAAGAATTATCTTTTCTTGTACCATTGTTAGCCTGCAAAGTCCATCCATCCAACAGGATTCTTGATCTCAAGGTTAGCTAGAGGCCCAAATCACAGTAGCATGTTTTTTTTAAAAAAATTCATTCTTGGGATATGGGTGTCACTAGCAATGCCAGCATTTATTGCCCAACCCTAGCTACCCTTGAGAAGGTAGTAGTGGGCCCTTTTCTTGCATGCTGCAGTCCAAGTGGTGAAGGTACTCGCAAATGCTGTTAGGGAGTTCCAGGACTTTGACCCAGCGACGATGAAGGAACAGCGATATATGTCCAAGTCGAGATAGTGAGACTTGGAAGGGAACTTGGACGTGACTGTATTCCCATGCACCTGCTGCCTTTGTCCTTCTAGGTGGTGGAAGTCGCAGGTTTGGGAGGTGCTGTCGAAGAAGCCTTGGCTTAGGGCCGAGATAGCTGAAAGCATAGCAGCCAATGGTGGGCAAAAGGAGTAGGGGATGCACATGAGGTCAGATTGGGAGGAACACAAGAGTTCTAGAAAGCTTATAGGGCAGAAAGAGGAGGCAAGGACCTGGAGGCATTTGAAAAGTAGCAAGCGAATTTTAAATTTGAGACGCTGATGGGCCAGAAGCCAATGTAGGTCAGCGAGCACAGGGGTGATGGGTGAGCAAAGACTTGGTGCAGGTTAGGATATGGGCAGCAAAGTTTTGGATGAGCTCAAGATTATGGTGGGTGGAAGATGGGAGGCCGACCATGAGAGTATTGGAATAGTCGAGTTTGGAGGTAACAAAAGCACAGATGAGGGTTTCAGCAACAAATGAACCGAGGCAGGGGCAGAGGCGGGTGATATTACGGAGGAGGAAGTAGGCGGTCTTTGTGACGGAGATTACGTGCAGTTGGAAGTTCAGCTCAGGGCCAAATAGGACGGCGAGGTTACGAATAGTCTGGTTCAACTCGAGACAGTGCCTGGGGAAAGGGATGGAATCAGTGGCGAGGATACAGAGCTCGTGGCAGAGCCAAAACACAATAGTGTCGGTCTTCCCAATGTTCAATTGGAGCTAATTGCTGCTCATCCAGGACTGAATGTCAGATAACCAAGCTGACAACACAGAGGCAGTGGAGGATTCGAGAGAGGTGGTGGTGAAGGGGTCAGCTGGGGGTCCTCAGCGTGCATGTGGAACCTGATGTCATGTCTTCGGACGATGTCGCTGAGGGGTAGCATGTAGATGAGAAACAGGAGGGCCTTGGGGACTCCAGAGGTCTGGTGAACTGCTTGAGAGTTAAAAGCAGAGTGCATTCAGTTCTGCTAAGGAGCAGCTTTGTGATCCTGAAATGCAAAACATCAACTTAAAAAGGATAAAGTTGGGATAATGTGGCCTGTTCACTTATTTAAACGTTATAGTTTACAGAATTGGGAACCTAATACAAATGTACATAAGATCTTTAAAAAATGCTTTCACAATCAGTTTCACTACCAACTTCATTGCACTGAATAAATGTTCAAATCTTGGCTTCTGATGTTGGATTTCATTTCTTGCTGACTCAGCACTGTACCAATGATTCCTCTACAAAAACTACCAAGTACTGCATTTTACTTATTTGTCACAATTTTTCTCCCGAAGTGAACCCAGATAATGCTGGTATTTCATGGCATCTTGTGATCATAGTATTCTACTATGAAAGCTGTTTTAAAGATGCAGCATTGCACAGCAAAAAGATTACACAGCCAGTTTTCCCCATCAAAAATTTCACCCAATGTAAAAGTTCAGGAAAAAGATAGTTAGCCTCTCTATGGCAAAGCTTACTCGACTGTTAAAAGCGGATTGCACGTATATTGCTTCTTTAGATTGTGATTATTGTAACATAGTCCAATGTAACAAAACCAAATCCACACAAAAATTGAGGAAAGGTCTATATAAATAAAATTCAGTACAAAAACTGACGTAAAAAATATGTATTCAATGAGCCTCCTTTATTAAAAAAATAAGTGGTTTATTTATTAAGGTGATAAATTGGTACTCATGTACACGAGCCAATACAACATAAAATTATTTTCTTGCAACTGCCGAGAGAGCAGCATTAAGTTGTCCAAACAGACATTTCTCCTTTAAGAGAAATTCAGTACCAATGACTTCTGAACATAAGCCATTATTCCTATTAGTATGAAGTTCCAGTACCTTAATGAAGCCCAGAGTACATGCATTTTTAGCACATTTTACAAGCTCAGCAAAGAAACAAAGCAAAACACTGTTGAGAAAGTTTTGACTTAAGCCAAGAAAAGCAATTCAACTTTCCACAGTTCACTTTGGCTTTTGGCAATTGTTCTTTCCTGTAAAAGCTAGATTTGAAACCTGTCATATTAAGTAACAATTTATGGAAGTTCTCAAGGGTATTCATACTAGTGGGAACTTCCTTTTGGTGGTCTACTCTAAACAACAGTAGCAATTATTTATTTATTTATTGGGAGAGGTAGATTATTACATTTGATAGGGTTGGATTCTTACAAACTTTTTTGGTACGTTTGGTGTGAACAATTTAACTGTAGTTGTATCTTGATTATCACAGCTATTATGCCAAATCATTTTGCGCTTGGATTAGGACTTGTACATACAAAGGACACTGTTGTACAGCATGATCTTATCTAAAAAACAAACATTTTTTTGGATGCAAACTTAAGTAATTATAGGATCCACTGCTGATGAGTCAATTTTTGTCACAAATATACTTCACGAAGTTTTTTTTTAGCTTTTCCTGGACAGTTGGAGATTGTTCTATATTTGTTTTCTGCACCCTATGGAAAAGGGATGTTTGGTCTGGAAGTTTCTGGACAGCCACTCAGCTGATTTGAGATATAGGCCTAGAAATCTATTGGTTCTACTGCAAAGGAATCAGATGCTGACTTTGAAGGCCCAGGCTACTGAAGAAGCCTCATGCATACACACTTGGGAAAAGCTTGGTGCACTGGGCAGCCTGCCTAGAGAGAGCTTGTGCACAATGTCGAGGAGCATGAAGGAATCCAGCTCCAACTTGTTTCAAAGTTTTGCGCAGAGCACGGAGACCATTTTGTCCAAGATGGGCCGAGTGGTCAGCTCCATCATGATGGAGCGTCTTACGACAAGTCTGACAACTTCCACAGCAGCACAAACTGCTGCTACGACAGTTCAGACATTTACTATGGCAGCTCAGACAGCTGCCATCTTGGCTTTGGTGGCTAATGTTGAAAGGGACTTCCAGGGTGTCACATCACTTCTGCACTCTGTTCTCTAGCAGACTCCTAAAAGTGCTGAGGCACTGCTCCAGGAGAACGGCCTTGGTTCCATGGGAGAGGCACCATCAGTCCTCTCTCAGCATGACAGCATGCCTGCTCCCTCACCAGCCATTCCACCAGTGCCCTTGGTGCCACTCTGCCTGCCGGCCCAGACTGCTACAAGCCCATGCCGAGATGCTGCAGTCTGCAACGAGGCTCTCTGGGGTCAGCTGCTTGAGATCATTCTTCAAAGCCATCTAAAATGTCCTCAATGGAAGTTCAGCAGCCTTCCACCTCCCATTTGGATTTGGTGTTGGTATTTGTCTTTGTCGTGAAGTGAAGGTAAGGCCAATAAGTTTGGAGCAAAGGAAAGTAAGCGGATGGTGGTTCTAAGAAGAGTGGTAAGGATTGTGGGACTGTTGGTGGATGGTGAATGGGAGGGCTGACTTAGATGAAGCACTCCTCAATGAGCTTCTCTCAGAGCTTGGGCAATTAGGGGCTCTGGTGGGCGCTGCCTTGCCTAGCCTCCTCTTCTTCTTCTTCCTCCTCCTCCTGTACCTGTTGCTACCCAGGTGGTGATCTGGTCTCTCACGATGGCAAAGTTGTGAAGCATGCAGTAGACAATGACAAATCTGGATACCTGCTCAGGGGTGGACTGCAAAGCCCCTTCGGAACGGTCCAGACAGTGGAAGCGTTGCTCGAATACACTGATTGTTTGCTCCATGATGTTTCTTGTGGCAACATGGCTCTTGTTGCAGATGTGCTTTGTAGCTTTGTGCGGGTTCCTGACTGAAGTTATGAGCCACCTTCAATGGGGATATCCCTCGTTGCCCAATAGCCAGCCTGTAACTTGGCGGCCTGGTTGGAATAAAGGCGACACAGAGAACTGGCGCAGGATGAACCAGCCATGACTGCTGCCAGGATAGCAGTCAGACACCTGCATGATGCACTGCTTGTGGTCACAAACCAGTTGTATGTTGAGGGAGTGGAATCCCTTTCGATTGATAAAGATGCTAGACTGGTGATAGGGAGCATGCAGCCAATGGCACCTTGTATAATGGGGATGCCTGCCATGCAGCGAAACCTAGTGTTCTCCATTCCTGCTTTGCTCTGTCAATGGGGAAGGAGATGTAGGTATTTCTCCTGGTGTACAGAGCATCAGTGACCTCCCTGATACATCGGTGTACTGCAAACTGAGATCTTGCTAATGTCACCTGTTTCACCCTGAAAAGGAGCCAGTGGCATAGAGGTTGACGGCGATTGTGCCCTTAACAGCAAGTGCTGTCCATGCCCTAGTTTGAAACTAGAGCTGTAACTGCAACAGCTGACATAGCTCGGTGATAGCCTCCTTGGTGAAGTGAAGGCACGTCATACATTGCTCCTCAGTCAAGTTGATGTTGGAGAAGTGTTCCTTCAAGACCCTCTGTGGATACGACCTCCTATTCCGTGCTCTCCTCCTCCTCATTCTTCTGGCTACTTCTCCATACTCTGTGGTGTCTTCCTTGCTGCTACCCCTTGTCCTCTATTCCCAAAAGCAGCCCTACCAGACCAACCATATCTGCAGCCAGACTATTTGTGAGGCAAAGAGCAACAATAGCGCAAGAGCTGCAAAACCTCTCTCTATGAAGACAAAGTAAACTTTCCAGAGTGATAGAACACAGCAAAAAACACCTAGAAGTCAAGCAGTAGCCAGAAAGGCTAACCCAGCAACTAACCTGTAATCATGATGCCATTAAATAATGCTGGCGAAGGGGGCTTCATGCCCATTAGCGCCACATTGTGCTCAGCAAGGTTAGCACGTGCGAGTGAAGTGCTGGGGCTGTCCAAAATTAAAAACGGGTCCAGTTAGAAGTGCTGGACTCTAATCTACATACATTACTTTCCACTTAGAATTCTACTGGCACGTGCTCCTGCTGCCAGTACGACCTACTCTACTGACATGGCAGCCGGCGCACATCTGGCCGGAAATGTGTGCAGCCTCCTGCCCACCATATTAGGGACTTAGTAGGCTGCTTAGCGCCCAAAAAACGGACGCTACACGGCCAAATTTCTAGGCCATTGATTGTTCAATTAGCCAACTAGTTCTATTTCATGAATTGGGGAGTGCATCCTTTTTGTTCTTTGGTACAGATCTTAAATGGTCAATCCTCCTGTTCAGTATTGTGGCCAATTGAGCCGACCATGGTGGGAGAAGAAAGTATTAGCATTCAATGCTAACTTTCTCTGTAACTTTCTCCTGTAACATTTCTTCAGAAGATTTCCAAACGATGTAGAAACCACACTTTAAAGGACCCTTTTCAGGAATTTTCAAAAACTTTAAAGGTCCTAAAATTATGCCATAGGATAGTAGCATAAGAATACTTCACAGAAGTCTGAAATTTCTCTTTGCTAATCTAGCAGAGCATTAATCCATTTATTTTAAACAGTTTAACACTCTACTAAAATGGGAGAGAAATTTCAAATGAATACAATAAACACTCTCACGCTAGTAACACACAAATGTAATTTTGGGCCTAAGAATTTAAATAAAGTGCACTTTTTGAATAGAATTTGTGAGAAACATTTAAGTAATGAGTCACCTGCATGTCCTCAATGAGCTGATACAGCATTCAAAGAAAACTTTTAACAGTAAAATAGGATTTTCTCCTCCTCCCGCTGACGTCGTTTTGTGATTCCGGTATTAAAAGATCACAGGCCAACAACTGTGTCTCATTTGTCGCTTTCAGGATAAGGTTCTGCACTCAGTCTTATCTTAAATCATTACATAACGTTGACAAAGCAATTTCCCTTTCCTGTGTTTTCTTGCTTTGAAAGCTCTGGCATACGCAGCACCACACCTAACTACTCATATTCTATTGTAGCATATTGTCAAAATGTGTTACACCCATGGGAACGAGATACTAATAATCTACAAAGCTGAGTGAACATATACACAGCTTACATTTCCCACATAAACAAACAGTCATTCAGTCTTGCTCATGGCTTCTCACTACCTTCCTATACAGAATATCCACCCTTCCTGGTGAGGAAATCCAAATTGTTGAGAGATTTTCTTTTTTTTTTAATATGGCGACTTAGATGTTGACAGGTGTTGGTATCATACTATCAAATATTTCTGTTAATTTTATGACACTTAGAATTGTTACAGCACAGGAGGAGGCTATCCAGCACATCAAGCCTATGCTTGATATTCTGCTGATCAGTTTAAAGGTTAGAGAAAGCAAGCATTGAGAAATCCACTCTCAGAATTAATAGTGATTAAACACATACCAAGCCTCAGACAGACAGGGTAAAGACAACTTAACTATATTCAGTATGACTAGTTAATGTTCTTTATTCTACCATTTTAAATTAAAGTTGATGGTACAATGGCATATGCAGCAGACATTTGCATGTTTTTCAATACAATTCTTTCTCTGCAACCACCCAAAATGAACATTTGGGTAGACTGTACAACAATTTATGAATCATTTCATTCTCTTCGATAGAACAAGCAAAATAAAAAGAGCATTGGATTTTCTAGAGTAAATCTGTGTCATTGTTTCAAACATTTAGTTACTGCCTAACCCTATACTTACATTCTGAATATGGAACACATTAAAAAAAATCCCAAAAGGGGAATGGTTTAATTTGATCACATTGCTGCAGGGTCTAAAACAGAAATTAAATCTAGAATGGGGGGGGGGGGGAAATCATAAAAACAAAGATGAAAAAAAACAAGAAGAAAGCATTCAAAATGATTCCTTTAAAAATTACAGACAGAGGTATGAGGAATTGGATGGCACACTGGATTAGCACACTTTTTTCAATTCTGGGATCTGGGATTGAAAATAGGCCAAACTGATGGATGAAAATCTTCTCTCCCTCTGTGCCAGGGTTCAATGCAAAATGAGCATAGGAAGTCTGAACCCAGTTCCTAGTCGTCACAGGCCAACAGCACAAAACAATTCAAAGTTTGCTGGAAGTTGACAATAAATGCAGAGTCAGTCAAATGTCCTGAGGACAGTGGGTACTAAAAATCCAAAATGGCCTCCACAATGGTAGAGCAGGGCATCCTCCTCATCTGGCCATAGCTGAGCTGAAGCTTGGTCAGTGAGTGCATTTCTCAGCAATGACAATGACATTGCAGTACTCACCTTGATGGCAACAAGATTAACACAAAGTGAGCTTCGCATTTAAAAAAAATGATTTAGTAATTCTAAAAACACAAAAAGTATTGCATAAAAATAAATTAGTTGATTGCATCTATGCCAGCTTCCTCTGAACATGAATTTACTTGTATATCTCCCATGGTATTCTAATTGGACTTGGCCTTTGGTTTCTGATGTTTACCACAATCCCACTACAGCCCAGCTGCAACAAATGCCCATTGTTATAAGACAAAGTGCATCACAACTGACACAGGGTAAAGATATTACACACCCTACTGGTATGGAAAGATACAGATCTCACAGATATACATTTATAATACTATTTACCCACCACTTTACAAAACTTGTTTTAAGATGCAAATTACTTTAATTGTTCTTCCCTCCCCAAAAATTGTTATGCCGTTATCTACATTTATATTAAAAATCTCATGCCTGTATGCACTTCTTGTCCATAGAACCTTATTTCCTGTCATCACTTTTTTGTCAACATTTCCCATTATAAATTCCTGTGTCCACATTTATAATGGAAACAGCCTATATAAACTTGTCACACCTTAAATACAACCCCCACCTGTGGTCGCACTGCAGCGCTTCAGTTTTGCAACTCCCAGCTCCTCAGCCTGCAGAGAAACTACTACACTCCAACCAACTCTACTACTCGGCTTCCCAAATTGCTGTAAGTTTTACTATTCAACTGCAAATAATATTAAAGTATACTATATAAAAATAAAAGAGTAGAATGTATGATTTTAAAATGGTGTCTGAAATGCACCTACATGCCCCGGCCCAATTATCTACCGATTATAAAATATTTACCCTCCCAGTATGGATGTATGGTATTCGTTCAAGATTCAATTATTCTTCCTTCCACAAAACTTTCCCACTTTTTCTTAACTATTTAAATAATTATTTTTTTTTCCCCTTTGCTTTCCACAGTTGTGCTTACTGAAGATTTTGATGGTACAAAACTTCCTCAAAATGCTTTTCCTACTGTTGAGTCTCCAATGACCAGCATCTTCACAGGTAATTTCCATGGGCCTGGTACACTGATGACAACTGCATCAAAGCAGCTCAAATATCCCTGTGGCCCTGGTGAAAACTTCAGTCTCCCTCGGTGACACAAAAAAAAATCCACATCCCAAAATAAAAGCTCATGAGTTTTATTTAATGGCTTAAACTGCATAAAGCATTTGAAAAAACAAAATCTTCTGTTTTTTTTTCTCCCACCACTTGTGTTTCACAGTTGTTTATAAACTTTATGCCTGGTTGCCACATTACAGTCTGGGTATTGCAGTTCCATAGGAGCAGGGTGAAAACTACAACTGCAATGATACATTGATTACACATGCACATACAGAATTTGTCCACAACAGCTGGAAATCCAGGTGAAATTTCCAACTCAAACCCGAGGCCCAAAACTGAAGAGCAAAACTATGTTTGGGGGGGGGGGGAAACTTCTTGCTGCCATTTCCAACATTAAATAACCAATCTGATGGATAAGATGTTATTTTTTTTCAAATGTCTAAATTTTATGTACGCCATGTTAGAACCATTTTTAGCTATGTACAATGACTTGCGAGAAAACAGCAGCTGAAAATTGAGAAGAAATTATTTGAGCAACAGGATTGGTTATTTGCTGATTCGTGAATGGTGACTTGGGGGAAAAAAAATTTGAGGGACCTGATTGCTCTGCTTTCTGCTGGTGATTCATTCCTCAATGATCATTTTTACTACTTTGATTTTGTTCACATTAAAACAATTTAACAAATAAGTGGCTATTTCAGTCAATCACAACTTTATACCCCATGGATTTATGACACTTTAGCTCAAACACCTTGGAGACTGCACTTTCTGGTGTAATACTACAAAGACTTTCACGTGTTGCTAAAAATGCACACCAACACAAGATTTAAAATTACAGATAATCACACAAATACGCATCCAAAACCTTAATCCAAGTTAAAAAAAAATCAAAATATAGTGAATAAAAGACACAAAAGGCAAGCAGCACATAAATTTAAGAGAAGTAATGAGAATATGGACAACTGAAAGTTAAAGCTGGGACACAAAGCAGGTAGTTTTAATATTTTTGTGTATTTAAAACATTAAGTATAGTATTGGTCAATGTAAATTTTGAAGTGTTTCAAAAACTAACATGCAGCACATATTGATTATATAAGATACACTACATGCCAGTACACCACGATGGATAGTGTTTATAGCAACATCTATAATTAGGAAGAAAACTATATTAAAGCAAACTGCTTTTTGCATGTACGCTAAAGAACAATCTTGCAAGAATCTACAACAATTAAAAAATGCAACAGAAAGTACTGGTAAAGTAAAAAAGATTGTTCGACTATAACAGATTTCACGGCTGTGTGTGTAACATTTGCCCTGGACTTGTACCTTTAATAATATTTCTGCCCCCTGCTGTACAAAAATATGATCTACACTCTGAAATGGTTATGAAAGTTGAATACTTATGGCGATTACGTGATCAAATGAGAACAAGTAATTCTATGGTCTATGGTCTTTTGCCTTCTCTCCTAACTTTGAAATTAATTTAGCATTGTAAAACTGAAAAACTAGCCGAGACTAGTAAATAGCACACTAAAATGCTTCAGGCGACTCACGTTAATCCATGTGTGTTGTTTATGGCCAACTACACAAACTGACAATTCATAAAATTAACTTTTATAGAACATTGCAGTTTTAACAGACATCTCAAATGAGCCAATAATTACAATAATTTAATTTACAAAAATAAACTGCGCTTTTTGCGAATCCACATATAATGTATTATTTATAAATACATTTAAAAAGCTCAGATATTTCAAAGCAGCCCAGTAACAGCACGGGTTTGTTTTATGAAGTTTAAATCGTAACCTTGACTGACACTTAAACTGTAACTTGCACTTCACTGGGTATATTCCAAATAATGCAACACATTTTAAAAGTAAAAGTAATGCTGTACCTTTGATTTTTTTTTAAAAGTATCTATTTTGAGACCATTTCCACAAATGTAGATTTTTGACCATCCAGGACCTAATGGCAGAAAGTCTCTGAAGTTTGGTTTTTAATAGAGCAAATACAGAACTGATCAAAAGAGTCAGTGGCAGTGTAAAAACATAAAAGAAAAATTAAAAATCCTTGTTGAAATGCCCAAGTACATAGTGGTGGGAAGCAGGTTCAATACACCATTCTGCTGAGCTCTTGATCTTAGTATGTGACTGTGGTGAGGTGCCCAGCACAAAGCAGGCACCTTCCCACAGAAAAGGAATAAAGCAGTCCCAGGGTCCTACTGCATGCTTCCCAACACCCAGTTTATAGCAGTATTAGTGGAGAGGCAGGATCAAGAATTTCATATCTTCTCAAAAAAAAATACAATAGAGTCCAGTTAAAATTTCAAAGAAAATTTAATTAAAAAGGGAAAGTTAGTGCAGGTACACACACACACACATCCATTAAATGAGAGGGATAACACAACAAATCTCACTGCAATTTTTAGGCTCCAGAGTCAAATTCCTGCTTTCCATGAAGATCAACAACAGACGTCAGATTCTTACAACAGATTAATGAAGATACCAGAAAATGTATACATAGCCGAAAGACAATAGCACCTGCATGGAAAATACTAACCATGAGCGTAGAAACTTTAATAGCTATCAGGAAATAGAAATTAGTTATTTGCTAAAACTCTACATATGCACCTGAACAGTTAGAATTTCCTTATATTTCTCTGATTTTTTTTTAGTGGGGGGGGGGCAAGAAAGAGGGAAAAAAATCATTCCAGATTTGAAACTTACCTTCCACTGTTCCTTGGGCAGGAGTTTCACCACCACCACATCACCATTCAAAGCTCTATTTCGAGAAATGATACCTTCAATAAAAATATCTCTGTTTCCATCCTAAAAGAAAAATATTAACTGAATTAGTGCCAAAAACATTAATAATAATGCCAAGATAATGTCGAAGAATATTAGATTAGCTGCCATAAGCACGATGCTCGTCTTTCTTTCACAGACTTCAACCTCCACGTAGAAATAGAATACACAAAAATATCAAATTATTGGGGGGGGTGGGGGGGGGAAGTGACCCATGGCCACAACCACTAAAAAGTTTGTGCCCTGTACACAGTCTTTCCCCTGTGTACATAAGGTCTGATTTGGACTTTCCTGTCAGGTTTCTTTAAGAAACAGAACCAGCATCATGCCCTAAAAAACAGAAAGAAGCGAATCATGTGCAAAAAATGACAGAACTACCCTAAGCCAATTTCAAAGAAAGAGCACTCTACCGATGAAAAGTAATTTACCATTCTTCCTCATTTGTTCAATCATCACAACCAAGTAGAAGATATGCTATATCCGTGTCAAAAACTGTAAGCAGGCCTGGAGCATAAAAGTGCTAAAGCATATCATTCCCTTGATTCCACAAGAAAACATGAAACTTGCTCCAAGTAGCTGCCTTACAGCTGGCCTCTAGGGGAACATTGGACAAGTTGGTCCAAGTAGACTGAATTTTATCCTTCTCTGATGGTTCCTATCCTATCAAGGAGTAACGCAAGAGAGAAAGACAGAATTACCAATGCTCATATCCATTGCAGTATCAGATGCAAAATCATAATTTCCCACCCGAGGATGACGATCTCACACTACCGACAAGGCCAGTTTCCCCAAATTCCAGGCACAGAAAAGGCTCTAACTAGAATATATGCTCTCTGCACAGTGGGAAAACTTAATTCTACACATGCATAGAACGAGTCCACCACCATTCAATTTACATAGGCTGATAAAACTATTTGGTAAAGATGGTACAAGCAGATATGTTTTATTTTGTACCAAGTTCAGCTCTCACCACTAACTTCAGATAGTCAGAGGGCACGTGGTCAGTCATAATCAAGTCAGCTCTGAGAACGCATTGGTGAAGTATTGAATTTGCGAATGATAATATGGGTTTTTTGTCTTTAATTTGAAGATGGGGGTGGGGGGGGGGGGGGAAGAGAAAGGATTGGGATTGTTAATGTATGTTCGCTCAGCAAAAGATTTGGATTATTTTTCTCCTGCTGATTAATGCTGTACTGTAGAGTAGATGCGCTTGGTTTCAGCTGCTATGGAGGACAGCTAAATGGCTGACTGAAACATCTAATTTTTCTTTTTAAAAAAAATTTGTTCATGGGATATGGGCGTCGCTGGCAAGGCCAGCATTTATTGACCATCCCTAATTGCCCCCGAGAAGGTGGTGATGAGCCACCTTCTTGAAACGCTGCAGTCTGTGTGGTGAAGGTTCTCCCACAGTGCTGTTAGGTAGAGAGTTCCAGGATTTTGACTCAGCGATGACGAAGGAACGGCGATATATTTCCAAGTCGGGATGGTGTGTGACCCATGGGCCAGCTGCCTTCGTCCTTCTAGGCGGTAGAAGTCGCGGGGGTTTGGGAGATGCAGTCGAAGAAGCCTTGGCGAGTTGCTGCAGTGCATCCTGTAGACGGTACACACTGCAGCCACGGTGCACCAGTGGTGAAGGGAGTGAATGTTTAGGGTGGTGGATGGGATGCCAATCAAGCAGGCTGCTTTGTCCTGGATGGTGTCGAGCTTCTTGAGTGTTGTTGGAGCTACACTCATCCAAGCAAGTGGAGAGTATTCTATCACACTCCTGACTTGTGCTTTGCAGATGGTGGAAAGGCTTTGGGAAGTCAGGAGGTGAGACACTCACCGCAGAATACCCAGCCTCTGACCTGCTCTTGTAGCCATAGTATTTATGTGGCTGGTCCAGTTAAGTTTCTGGTCAATGGTGATCCCCAGGATGTTGATGGTGGGGGATTCGGCGATGTCGGTTGAATGTCAAGGGGAGGTGGTTAGATTCTCTCTTGTTGGAGATGGTAATTGCCTGGTGCGAATGTTACTTGCCACTTATCAGCCCAAGCCTGGATGTTATCCAGGTCTTGCTGCATGCAGGCACAGACTGCTTCATTATTTGAGGGGTTACGAATGGAAATGAACATTGTGCATTCATCAGCGAACATCCCCATTTCTGACCTTATGATGGAGAGAGGTCATTGATGAAACAGCTGAAGATGGTTGGGGGCCAAGGACACTGCCCTGAGGAACTCCTGCAGCAATATCTTGGGACTGAGATGATTGGCCTCCAACAACCACTACCATCTTCCTTTGTGCTAGGTATGACTCCAGCCACTGGAGAGTTTTCCCCGATTCCCATTGACTTCAATTTTACTAGGGCTCCTTGGTGCCACACTCGGTCAAATGCTGCCTTGATGTCAAGGGCAGTCACTCTCACCTCACCCTCTGGAATTCAGCTCTTTTGTCCATGTTTGGACAAAGGCTGTAATGAGGTCTGGAGCCGAGTGGTCCTGGCGGAACCCAAACTGAGCATCGGTGAGCAGGTTATTGGTAAGTGCCGCTTGATAGCACTGTCGACAACACCTTCCATCACTTTGGTGATGATTGAGAGTAGACTAATGGGGTGGTAATTAGCCTGATTGGATTTGTCCTGCCTTTTGTGGACAGGACATACCTGGGCAATTTTCTACATTGTCGGGTAGATGACAATGCTGTAGCTGTACTGGAACAGCTTGGCCCCCACCTGTGTTATGGAGCTGGCTGAGACAGCTCAGTCGTCTTACAAACATTTTTTTTAAAAAGCTATTTTACCACAACATTTACATTAGAGGCGAAGGTGCGGAACACTGCTTCTAGCAGCAGTATTGTTGCAATTGCTTTGCAGCTTGTCAATGATAGCAGCAGTGCCTTACGTGATGATGTCCCAACATAAATTGGGCAAAGTCCTGGTCTTGACAGGTTGAAGTAGTAGATGTAATAAAGTAAAATAATTGTTCTCAGGAAAATTCTTTATTGCTTCATCGTATCTATGACATGAGTTGATGCCTCAAGCATACAGCTGAAAATCTCACAATCGAGGATTTGTCTAGCATTGACAGTTCTGCATCTTAGCATCGCTAACTGTATGTTAGGATAAGCTTTCAACTGCTGATGAGTCTATAAGGAGACACTCCTAAACCAATATCATGATCTTTTTTCTTGTATGATGCATGTTAATATTGATAGCTGGGCTCAAGAGAAGCAGCCCTGGTTACTGAGTCCATGTCCAAGTAAACTAGATCAACCCAAAACAGGAGTCACTACTTCACACAGACCAAGGACTACCTGATGGAGGCAACAAAGTCACCTGATTGCTATTTGGAGACTCGGACACTCGAGGTACACAGCAATAGGTAGCAGTGGACTGAGAGCCAAACCCAAACATTCAGTCCTGAACTGATACTGTTAGAGCCAACACCAGGCAGCAGTCGAATCCAAATGTTCAGACTTGCAAGTGATGCCATAGAAAATTATATGGGACCTGGAGGATCCAGACTCCTCACTGGCCACACTAATTGACTTACAATGTGACTCAGCCAATGCAACTTTGAGTTGACATGCCCTGAAAAAATTTCCCACTAACACTCCATTCTCTACTGAATTTTGGAGCAGAGAAGTGCCAAGTTGGAACTTAAAATCTCTCTATGCCTGAAAGAATAAAGCTTCAATATCCTCATAGGTTCATAACACCTTCGAGTAAATTATTTGGTCCTATTTGGAGCAGTCTTTTGACTTTGAGAAATGGATGTTAGGACATCATTTGAAACAGGTGGTCAAAGTAGATCTGGTTAGAGGCAAACCAACTAGGGCACAAAATACTCAGCAATGAACTGGAGTGGAAAAAACTTCACAACTTTATATGCAAAATAATAAATAACTTTTCTGTGCAATTTAACTGTCGGAAAAATATCTAAACCAGAATCACAGAATGGTTACAGCACAGAAGGAGACCATTCGGCCAATCAAGCCCGTGCCGGCTCTTTGTAAGAGCAATCCAGTTAGTCCCATTCCCCCACTCTTTCCCCGTGGCCTTGCAAATTTTTTCCCCTTCAAATAATTATCTAATTCCTTTATGAAAGCCACGATTGAATCTGCTTCCACCACCCTTTCAGATCATAACTACTCGCTGCGTAAAAAAAGTTTTTCCTCATGTCACCTTTGGTTCTTTTGCCAATCACCTTAAATCTGCGTTCTCTCGTTCTCAACCCTTCCGCCAATAGGAACGGTTTCTCTTTATTTACTTAATCTAAACTCTTCATGATTTTGAATACTTCTCTCAAATCTCCTCTCACCTTCTCTGCTCTAACAAGAATAACCCCAGCTTCTCCAGTCTATCCACATAACTGAAGTCCATCATCCCTGGAGCCATTCTAGTAAATCTTTTCTGCACCCTATCGAAGGCCTTCACAACCTTCCTAAAGAACGGTGCCCAGAATTGGGACACAATACTCCAGTTGTGGCCGAACCAGTGTTTTGTAAAGGTTCAACAAAGATTACTGTGCCAACAGAACCAAGAAACCAATGAAAACAATTTGAATTTTTTTCTGATGTGGAGACAACTGATAAATCAGCTCCCAGTAGATGGCTAGGTCTTTGAGTAATTTTCACTGAGCAACAATGACATTATTAAATTTGTATATACAAGTCAAATAAAAGAGGAAAAGTGTTATCAAAAGAAAAAACAATGGTGGGAATTTGATCATACTCCCTTTCTCCCTTTGCCAATGCTGGATGCTAGACTTATTCACAAGGAACGCATACATTGTTGCTCTGCTCCCCCTCTCCTTGTTTACCAGCCTCTAACTTCAGTAACATAGTACACTATTTTAAGTCAGTTAATTAGTTCCACTCTGCAATCCTGAAGTATGCAAGATGTTGCTAGGCTCCTGATGTACCTTAATTAGCTCCAACAGCTATATATTTATGCTCAGACCTCTATCCATGCACCTTGTAGCTACCTACAGGTAATGCTACTAAGATTGAGTAGACTGAATAAGATTTTATCAGGAATGAGTAGTTACAATTGCAAAGACAGACTTGAGAAGTTCGGGCTTTTTTCACAAGAGATTAAGGGGATGTGATAGCAGTCTTCAGGATTATGATGTAGTAAATGCTGGCATATCGTTTTCACTAGTCAGCGACGAGGGCACATATTTAAGATAGTCAAAAGATGAATTACAGGAGGCTTCAGTTAAAAAAAAAATTGGAAGAGCGTGGTTAGAATGTGAAACTCTGCCACTCAACACTAATGAGGTAGACTCCATAAATTATTTTATGGAATAGGATTGTTGCTTGAAAAAAAATATACACACACACACACACACACACACACACACACACACAGAAGCAGCAAGCGGTACAGAGATATTAGATGAGGTAACTCGTGGAATATAACAATAGCACAGGCTTGATGGGCCAAGTGGCCTATTTCTGTGTTCCAACATTCTATGATTCTCCCTTTGGATTTTCCTTTCCTTTGTAGGGAGAAACTGCAGCCTCAAAAAATGAATAGAGCAAGGATTAAACCTACATTCATTTCACAGTGCCACTGGGTGCTACTCCCCTAATGCTTGATGTGGAGATGCCGGTGATGGACTGGGGTGGACAAATGTAAGGAATCTTACAACACCAGGTTATAGTCCAACAGTTTTATTTGAAAATCACAAGCTTTCGGAGCTTACCTCCTTTGTCAGGTGAGTGAGTGAAGGTTTCTAAAATCCCCTAATGCTACTTCACATGCAAGTATGTTACTTAAAAAAATATCTTAAGTGCACATCCCTAATAACATTTGTTTATAGTACAGTTGTTTATAATGCATATTTCAGACTTCAAAATGTAAAATGGGACATTCTATACCAAAAGTTACCATCCGTATAAACAAAATCAAAAGCAAAATCTGTATAAACTATATGGAGAACACCAAGGAAGTCTAACTAAACTAACTGGTATCAAATACACAACTTTGTTTTATTGGTCCTCCAGTAAATTCTAGTCAATAGCTTTTCCAAGTATTTCAGTTTATATCACACTTGCACAAAATATAACAATTTTTCATATTATCGCAGCTACTAAATACAAAAGTATTTTAAAATCTCCTTGTCATTTTGGGGTACAACGGTCATTTTTATCCAGAAGATTTATATGCAGGGGAGTAGTTATAAATTATTTTGTTTAAGTCAAGCAAGAAAATCCACTGATGTGGGGAAGCATAACGTATTCATTAATTTGTATTATTATTCAAAGACTGATTGAAATAAGTGAATCCCATCATAACTGTTGCTTTGTATGATCATGCGCTGTGAAATAAAGTAGCTTAACAATTCATATCTTGTCTCACATCACCAATTGCCTGTTTGGTCGACCTTTAGAGAGATTGAAGCAGCATACATGCAAATGACACTAATATTCAGTGCAGATCACATTGTTTTTTTATTCGTTCATGGGATGTGGGCGTCGCTTGCCAGGCCAGCATTTATTGCCCATCCCTAATTGCCCTTGAGAAGGTGGTGGTGAGCCGCCTTCTTGAACCACTGCAGTCCATGTGGTGACGGTTCTCCCACAGTGCTGTTAGGAAGGGAGTTCCAGGATTTTGACCCAGCGACGATGAAGGAACGGCGATATATTTCCAAGTCGGGCTGGTGTGTGACTTGGAGGGGAACGTGCAGGTGGTGTTGTTCCCATGTGCCTGCTGCTCTTGTCCTTCTAGGTGGTAGAGGTTGCGGGTTTGGGAGATGCTGTCGAAGAAGCCTTGGCGAATTGCTGCAGTGCATCCTGTGGATGGTACACACTGCAGCCACTGTGCGCCGGTGATGAAGGGAGTGAATGTTTAGGGTGGTGAATGGGGTGCCAATCAAGAGGGCTGCTTTATCTTGGAGGGTGTCGAGCTTCTTGAGTGTTGTTGGAGCTGCACTCATCCAGGCAAGTGGAGAGTACTCCATCACACTCCTGACTTGTGCCTTGTAGATGGTGGAAAGGCTTTGGGGAGTCAGGAGGTGAGTCACTCGCCGCAGAATACCCAGCCTCTGACCTGCTCTTGTAGCCACAGTATTTATATGGCTGGTCCAGTTAAGTTTCTGGTCAATGGTGATCCCCAGGATGTTGATGGTGGGGGATTCGGTGATGGTAATGCCGTTGAGTGTCAAGGGGAGGTGGTTAGACTCTCTCTTGTTGGAGATGGTCATTGCCTGGCACTTATCTGGCGCAAATGTTACTTGCCACTTATGAGCCCAAGCCTGGATGTTGTCCAGGTCTTAATGCATGCGGGCTCGGACTGCTTCATTATTTAAGGGGTTGCGAATGGAATGGAACGCTGTGCAATCATCAGCGAGCATCCCCATTTCTGACCTTATGATGGAGGGAAGGTCATTGATGAAGCTGAAGATGGTTGGGCCTAGGATACTGCCCTGAGGAAATCCTGCAGCAATGCCCTAGGGCTGAGATGATTGGCCTCCAACAACCACTACCATCTTCCTTTGTGCTAGGTATGACTCCAGCCACTGGAGAGTTTTCCCCCTGATTCCCATTGACTTCAATTTTACTAGGGCTCCTTGGTGCCACACTCGGTCAAATGCTGCCTTGATGTCAAGGGCAGTCACTCTCACCTCACCTCTGGAATTCAGCTCTTTTGTCCATGTTTGGACCAAGGCTGTAATGAGGTCTGGAGCCGAGTGGTCCTGGCTGAACCCAAACTGAGCATCGGTGAGCAGGTTATTGGTGAGTAAGTGCCGCTTGATAGCACTGTTGACGACACCTTCCGACACTTTGCTGATGATTGAGTGTAGACTGATGGGGCGGTAATTGGCCGGATTGGAGATGGGAGATACTATTGTTATATCCTGGGTATATAGTTAGATATGGGGCAGTATGGGCACACCCCTAAATGGAAGACGCTTAGACCACTTACAGGAGTGACTAACACCACTGTACCCAAGAGAATATCTAAGGCAAGACCCTAAACTTGTAACAGTAATGCATGTGGTGAAAGTGGGAAATGCTTATTGGATAGCATCCAGGATTGCTTTCTGAATCAGTATGTTTCTCGTTCAACAAGAAGCGTTGCTTGATTTAGTTCGAGGAAATGAGAGAGGGCAAATAACTGATGCGAGTGTAGAACAACAATTGGAAAATGGTGACCATTGCATAGCTAGGGTCAATGCAAGAATAGAAAAGGATAATAAAGAGTCAAAAGTAAGTGTGGGAGACTGGACAAATGTCAAGTTCAGCAAGATAAGAATGGATCTGGCCCAAATTAACTGGATAGAAGAGTTAACAAACAGGTTGGCAGCTCAGCAGTGGGAAATCTTCAAAAAAGAGATGGATAGAACACTAGATAAATATATTCTTATAAAGGCAAAAAGGGGGTGTATCAGAGAACAGTGTTTTGTGGATAAATAGATTAAAACTACATAGGAAGGCATATGATAAAGTTAGGATTTACAATACTAAAGATAATCATAATGAGGAATATAGAATATGTGGAATTAAAATGGCAAGAAGGGAATATGAAAAAGGTGAGCAGATAACCTAAAAGGAAATAGTAAGGGCTTTTAAAGCATGAAAAAAGTATAAGAAAAGTTAGAAAGGGTAGGACCACAAGGATGAGAAAGGGAGTCTAAAATTAGAAAAACTCAAGGTGGTTAAGTCACCAAGCCCAGCTCGCATGCACCCTTGGTTGCTGAAAGAAGTCAGACAGCAGAGGTTCCAGCCACAATATCTAAATCCTCAGTATATGCAAATTGTGCCATCAGACTGGACAGCAGCTAATGCAACCCCTTTGTTCAGGAAGAGAGAAAAAGATAAACCGGGTAACTATACAGCAGTTAGTCTAACATCTGTCATGGGCAAACTCTTTAGCCCAAATTTTAACCTAGCCCACCTGGCAGGACCGGAGCAGATTCAGGTGGGACGCCCGTTTTAGACCCCACCCCATTTTACACTCCATGGAAGTCAATAGAACGTAAAATCGGATAGGGTATAAAACAGGCCCACTCCTCACTCAGTAAACCCACTCAGTAAAATCGGGGCTTTAGATTCCATAATTAAAGATAAAATGAGTGAGCACTTAGAAACATAATGGATACTCAAGGACAACCAGCATGAATTTGTCAAACACAAATTGAGTTTGACAAATTTAATGGAGTTTTTTTTTGAAGTGACCAATTGGCTCACTAAAGCAAATGCAGTAGCTATAAAGTGTATGTGGTTTTTCAGGTGGCATTCAGTAAGATGTCTCACAAGAGACTGGTTTCAAAAATTCATGTATGGTACAAGAGGAAAAGTAACAGTATGAATAGAAAGTTGATTCATAGACAGGGAACAAAGTTAGGATAAATGGATGTTCCTTGGACAGGAGAACGGTTTTATGTGCTGTAGCCCAGGGTCAATGCTGGGTCAACCTTTGTGATTGATTGATTGATTGATAGATATATATATAAATAAATAAAGGAGTACAATCTCAAAATCTGCTAGGGGACTGTAAACGACTTCAGGAAGTCAAAGACAGGGCAGCAGAATGGACAGACAGGTGGTAGAAACAATTTAGTGTGGATAAGTGCGAGTTAAAACATTTTGACAGAAAAAACAAGGATTAGAAATACACACAAAGAACATAGAAAGGGGTTCAAATGCAGAATTCCTTAAAAGTGAGTATTCAGGTACAGTAAAGTCATAAAGAAGGCCTTTTGGGTTTTATAAATAGGGACATAGAGCATTACAGTAAAGTAGTAATGATAATTTTCTACAAAACATTAGTCAGGCCACAGTTTTGGGCACCTTGTTATAGAAAGGACATTAAAGCCGGAGAGCATATAGTATAGATTGACCAGCATGTTGCCAAAGACATGGAACACTGGGATTTTTTTCCACGAGAGCAGAGAAGGCCAAGAAGAGAATTAATGGAGGTTTTTAAAATTATGAAGGTTTTTGAGTGAATAGGGAAAGACTATTTCCTCTGGTTGGGGAGTCAGTGACAAGGGGTTATCAATTTGAAATAGTCACGAACAGAATGAGTGAGGTTGGGAGAAATTTCTTTGCACAGAGGGCTGTTAGAGCTTGGAATATTTTGCCACAGGAAATGGTTGAGGCAGAAACCACTGCATCTTAAGGGAAAATTGGATAAATATTTGAAGCAGAGAAAAATACAGGGCTATGGGGAGAGTATGTGGCAGTGGGGTTAGTTTTTGATTACTCTAACGAAAAGTTGGCACTGACACAATGAGCCGACTGGCCTCCTTCTGTGGTGTAAACTTCTTTGGTTCTTTGTATTTGGGCAGCACTTGGTGTTGGTGATGGACTGAATTGCTTGAACAGCACATTGGCACAACCAGTGTGGGCCACGGCCTATTTTTTCCCCAAGATTCTTTCAGTGACTGGTGTCATATTGCTTCCTGGTAACAGCCCCTTTTGTTATCAAGTTACTCCCTACAATTCTGCAATCCACGTTTTCAGGCAGGGTTCTCTGGTGTAGTCGATCTCAATTTTTTTTCCAAGTCATGATTAAGACACAATAAAATAATCCCTTAAAACAATGATTTCTACAAGTTCTTAACATTACCAAGAGCACCAATACTTGTCTTTTCCCCTTTTAACTTAAATTAAAAATGAATATTTTGTGGCAAGTTATAAGAGGTCAGTAGTTGGTGGTATAGGTGATTGATCCAGTTCCAGTGGATGAATTCTGGAGTTCAGACTCCACAGGTCAAATGTTGATGATTTGAACAAAAATTAAAATGTTTACAATCATAACTAAAGTCAAGAAGAAAATTCTCATCTGATTCTGGAGGAGACAGAAGCTGACACTAGTCAAGGCAGATTCTAGGAAAGGTACACTGATAAGAATAATTCCCAAACAAAAGCAGTGCTCAGTAATTTAAACCTTTCAGGGTTTCAATATAGCATTGCACCTTTTCAGCGTAACATCTTGAAAGTGTGAGTCTTATTGCCTAACAAGGATTGTGTCTCGCATTGTCGTACAACAAAATTATTGGTCAAAACACTGCAGTAAAGTCTAAGCTACTTCCCCAAAATAAGTTATCATATGGATGTCATAGATGTTGACACATAACAGAAATCAACAGTATTGGTTTAAAATTAATATATGCAGAAGACATTGACATCCACGCTTATTCTCCACATTAGAGCACTGTGAAAAGCAAGCAACGCGTGGGGTGCCCACTGGAGCTACGCTGGTAGTCAATGCTTCCGCCATAAATGTTTATAATGCGTACCTGAAGACATATCTAAACTGACGATTGGCCCAACAGCCACAAGACAAATGACAAACTCAACATACAAGACAGATGCAAAAATTACTTTTAATTATAAAAGATTTACTGTTTTCAGAGCAACGTATGAGGTATTCCCGGCGATTGCAGCCAAAACATGCCAATGAGGCCATTGGGTTTATATAGATGTTTCTCACAATTTCTGTTGTTGCTAAGCTTTATTGGACAAATGCAGCACATAGTGAAATCACAAAACACAAATCACAAAACGGTATCTTTCATGTGATGCTCCAAAGTCAAAATTTACTTCAACTTGTAGTGTAAAAATATATCACAGGGAGGAAGTATTAAACACAAATCTTCTGAAATAATAAATAGTTATAAAATGCATTTGGTCTACAAGGGTCCTGGACAAGTGGAAGGAACACTTCGCCAAAACAAGCTTCAACATACCTTGAAGATAATTTTTTTTTTACTTACAGGAGAAGGAATAAAGGCTTCATGGTACTTTTTAGGATTTATTCTCAGCGGACCCTGTAAACGCCAACGGAAAAAGTGAAGATCTTAATTTTTGAAACCAGAACATTTCGAATCATATGTTAAACATTTACTGCTTCGCATAACTTGTTCACTTTAATGTCAAACAGTAAACTGGCATGGGCCACAATTATATTTTCAAAAATCCATAAAAGCATATAAACAATGTGAAAATGTAGGTAGAAATTTGCCAAGCAACGGTGAATCATAATTCAATACTGGCCGAATTAAATGGTTTCCAAAATAACACTTTCCTCTCACTGGAGTGCCTTGACATTACAACAGTGACTGCACTTCAAAAGTACTTCAATGCTTGAAAAGCACTTTGGATATCCTGAGGTTGTGAAAGATGCTATATAAATGCAAGTCTGTCTTTCTTTCTTTTAAAATACTGCAGCCTGCAATGTAATATACATCATCATTAATTACTCTCTAAAATCATGCCACCACACAAAAACAACTTTCACCACTTTCCACATGGAACCAGAGGGCAGCTTTCTAAAGGCTTAGTGCATTACAATACTAAGGCACACATACACAATTTGACCTTTTTGTTGCTGTTATACTCTACTATCATTGAGGCCAGTAAGTAGAATTAAAAATCACAGCTACCAAGATCTCAGTTACATTAGCTTGCTGCAAAATACATTCTTGCCACTAGGAGAGCGCTCTCTGCACACTTGCTTACAGGCATGTGGTGAGTACAGGCATGTGGTGAGTTCTGCTCTGGCTGGTAAATTTTTCATGTTTTGAGCTTGCAGATGGAAATGTCCATGCTCTCCAAACATTAAAAAGATGCTCATTTATATACTGCCATGGAGCACTTTTAACATCTGGCCCAACAACCCCCTGGAATTATATTGTACTAAGTCTGGAGCCCAGGTGGTGCATGGTGGCTTTCCCTAGGAGGGTCCACAAGAACACAGTTTTTGAATGATATCACGACCTGACTAGAGTTATACAGTCATTTTTGCATTGCTGTCAAGCAGGATCTTTTTCACAGAAGCTGTAACCTGACACTTCGCTCCACCTCCTTGCAAGCAAGCTACAATGCTGACCTATGGGGATGGTAATGTGGAGTAACAGAGAGTCGCCTCGCTCACACAACCTCGTGTAGAACTACCTCCACCTCCATATCCTCAACCATCCAACAGGTGGTTGTGTGCTGTAATCCTCCATCAATTGCCTGCACCTTGGGTTTCCTTATCCTTCATTTTTGCCAGGCTCGTCTTAGTTCCACACCCCTTCAGCCTTAGCAAAGTGCTGGTAATGGGTTAAGAAGCTTTTTGAGGCTTTGAGAATTTTTGTCACCCTATTGTGACAATCCACTTTAATTGTTCCCAGTTCTTTAAGTTTCACTTATATGCAGTTTTGCACTCCCACTACAGAGGCTGGGTATTCTGTGGCAAATGACTCACCTCCTGACTCCCCAAAGCCTTTCCACCATCTACAAGGCAGAAGTCAGGAGTGTGATGGAATATCTCCACTTGCCTGGATAAGTGCAGCGCCAACAACACAAGAAGCTTGACACCATTCAGGACAAAGCAGCCCACTTAACTGGCATCCCATCCACCACCTTACACATTCACTCCCTCCACCATCAGCGCATCTACAAGATGCACTGCAGCAACTCGCCAAAGCTTCTTCGACAGCACCTTCCAAACCCGCAATCTCTACCACCCAGAAGGACAAGGGCTGCAAGCGCATGAGAACACCACCACCTGCACATTCCCCTCCAAGTCTCACACCATCCTGACTTGGAAATATATCGCCGTTACTTCATCGTCACTGGGTCAAAATCCTGGAACTCCCTACCTAACAGCTCTGTGGAAGTACCTTCACCACACAGACTGCAGCGGTTCAAGGCGGCAGCTCACCACCACCTTCTCAAGGACAATTAGGGATGGGCAATAAATGCTGGCTTCGCCAGCAACGCCCACATCCCAAGAATAAAAAAGTGTGCTCCCTAGATCTGCATCTGAATTTATGATAATGGGCTGCCCACAGAAAACTGGGTGCAAAAACCACAATTACAATTAAGACAAAATAAAACTCATCAACTCCAATCTAAATTACACTAAAAGTGGAAAATCTTGGAATTGGCCTCTCCATTACCTCACCCAAGTAACCATTTCACTGCTGGGGGCTAATCTTGCCAACCTCCTTCCCAATCTGCTCACCCTCTCTCATCGCTGACCTCATTGCCTCTGCCAGCAAATCACCACCCCTCTCCACATATCCCTCCAGAATGTCTACTCACTTGCAAACAAAGCCATTGCCATCCATCACATTACTGTGGATGATTACATTAACATCATGGTTTGATGGAAATTTGGCTAATGGGTGATGGGACCTTCCCCTTTACTGAAGCCTCCTCGCCTGGCTACACCTTCTTCCCCCTATTCCGCCCAAAACGCTGTGGTGGCGGTGTGACCTTTATCACCAAATCTCACCTTGGTCTGTCCCCCTAGCCTCATGCACCTTCTCCTCCTTCAAGCACCTAACCTTGTTCCACCCCTCTCGTCGCTCCTTTAAAATCCTTGTTCTCTATCACCCACCCCAAGTTTCTCACAGATATCCTCAATCCTTTCCTCCCTTAGCATCTGTACCGAATGACTTCTCATCCACAGTGATTTCAATCTCCATCTCAGCTCATCTTGTCCTCTTTCCTAAGTTCACTGCCCTCCTGAACCTCTCTCTCAGAAAAACCCTCCTACCCATTTTCACGGCCATCTCCTCGACTTTGCCATCTCACGTGGCATCTTTATTCCCATCCTCTCAATCACAGCCAAGGCCATCTCAGATCACTTCCTTGTATTCCTCACCACTCACATTCCCCCTTCCAACCTCATTCCCTTTGCGTCTGCCCCTAGAAAGAACACCCCCGTGTCACTTTCAAACTCCCAACTGTCTAGCCTTTGGCTCTCCGTTACCCGGAATATTTCTGCAGCAATGGATCTGCTCAATCATATACTCACCTCCGCCTTTGATGCTCGTCTGCAGTAGAACCCTTATTTTCTCCCAATCTGGTCACCCCCTCAGTGGCAGCCCCCATCTTCGCACCCTTTAGTCTAAGGAATGCAGACTTGAACGTATATGGTGCACAACAGTTTAGCCATTCACTGGCAGATCTGGCTGGACCACATGAAGCACTGTTGGGCCCTACTCTCCTCTGCCAAAACTGCTCGCTACTCCCTCTGCCCTTGCAAACTACCACCCCATCTCCAATCTCCCTGTCCTATCCAAAGTCTTATAATGTGTTGTTGCCTCCCAAATTCCTGCCCTTCTTTCCCACAACTCCACGTTTGAATTTCTCCAATCAGGTTTCCACTCCTGCCATAGCACAGAAACAGCCCTATTCAAAGTCACACAACATCCTCTGTGACTGTGACCGTAATGCACTATCCCTCTCATCCTTCTCGACCTTTCTGCAGCTGTGGACACAGTTGACCAAACCATCCTCCAATGCCTCTCCGTTGTCCAGCTGAGTGAGAATGCCCTTGCCTGGTTCCACTCTTACCTATCCAGTCGAAGCCACGGAATCTCCTGCAATGGCTTCTCTTCCCCCGCCCCCACACCATTACCTCTGCAGTACCCCAAGGATGCATCCTTAAATCCCTCATATTTTTCATGTACATGCTGTCCCTCGGCAATATATCCGAAGACATGCTATCAGGTTCCACATGTACACTGCCAACACCCAGCTCTACCTCACCACCACCTCTCTCAACCCCTCCATTGCCTGTGTTTTTAGACTGGTTGTCCGACATCCAGTCCTGGATAAGCCGCAATTTTCTCTAATTAAACACTGGGAAGACCGAAGCCATCGTCTTCCGCTCTGGTCACAAACTTCGTTCACTCACCACCAATTCCATCCCCCTTCCTGGCCACTGTCTCAGGCTGTGCTGGACTGTTCGTGACCGTGGCATCCTATTTGACCCTGAGCTGAGCTTCTGACCCCATATACACTCCATCACAAATACCACCTATTTCCACCTCCGTAACTTTGCCCGTCTCCTCCCCTTCTCTTCTTATTTGCTGCTGAAAACCCGATGCACGCTTTGTTACCTCTAGACTCCACTATTCCAATGCAATCCTGGCTGGCCTCCCAACTTCCACCTTCCATAAACCTGAGCTTATTCCAAAATTCTGCTGCCCATATCCTAACCTGCACCAAGTCCCGCTCACCCATCACCCCTGTGCACACTGACCTACATTGGCTCCTGGTCGACTAACGCCTCAATTTTAAAATTCTGATCCAAATGTTCAAATCAATTCCATGGATTCTTTCTTTACCACATCAATGCAGTGCATTTACCCACTAAACAGTTGAGCAGCTTGTTGCATTATTTAGAATTCTGTAACATTTTAATGAGAAAAGACCACATTGTTGACAATTTTATAACATGAGGAATTTATAACAGAGAACCATTTCAACAAAGTGAAGTTGGGAGAGGACAGTTAGAGAGAGAATATGGTACATATTCAGCAAATTGGGGAAAAGTTTTGTGCCCGCAGATAATTTTGCATTTACTGGATCTTAAGCAATAAAGAAGTGCACCTAATGATGCTGAAGTTGCCTATTTCTTTCAGCAGGAGCATTTTTTGATGTAATTATCAACGGACTGAAATTACTACACAATGCCTGATCAGTCGTAAATCTTACCAAAGTAACACTTATATTGCATTAGCCCTTTTAACTATACATGTGCAGATTAAAACGCTTACCCCATGCCTTTTTCAGCTCCAGATTCAACTATTCCAATGGTCCCCTGATTGGCTTCCTTTCCTCCACCGTCCATAAACTTCAGCTCATCCAAAACTCTGCTGCCCATTCCTATCCCATACCAAGTCCAACTCAACCATCATCCCAGACTTGCTGATCTACATTGGCTCTTGGTTACCCAACACCAAGTTTAAAATTCTCATCCTTGTGATTAAATCGTTTCGTGGCCAGATCCCTCCCTATCTCTGCAACCACCTCCAGCCCTAAAACTCCCCCCCACCCCAAAACTCTCCGCTCTCCTGGCAATGGCCTCTTGGGTAACCCCCCTCCCTTCGCCCCATAATTTGCAGTTGTGCTTTCAGCTACCTAGGACCAACACAGTGCAATTCCCTCCCTTTCCTCCTTTAAGACCTTCCTTCAAACCAACCTCTTGGACCAAGCTTTTGGTCACCCCCTCCTAATAGCTCCTTCTTTGGCTTGATGTCCATTTTTTCCTTACATCTCTGTGAAGTGCCTTGGGACCTATTTTGATATTAAACGGCACTATATAAATGTACGTAGTTGCTATTGTTGAAGGAAAATTGTCAACAACGTTATGAAAAGCTGTATCATTTGATCACAATGATTTGACATGTCAAACACAATGTGCTACAATACAATGTATCAGCATATCATAAGATTTCTTTCTTGATCACAACGAGCAGCACAGAATTGCCAAAAATTTCTACATGATAATGATGCCCCTTTAAAATCAGCTATCATTAATCGCTGTCAGTGTTTTTCAAGGCCTTTCTAAAGATACGACCAAAAAATTTCAATTTAGATTATCGGATTCAAATTTTGAAATATACGTCATAGCATGAAATTAAAAGAAAAAAAAATCAGCATTTGGCCTCTTTATTTCCTATTCCAATACATTTACAATGGATTACTTTTGGAGTGCAGTGATAGTCATATTAGCAATCATGGCAGCCTTTCTTCACAAACAGCAATGAGACGAATTTGGTGGTGTTGATTCAGGGAGAAATGTTGACCAGGCCACTAAGTCAATTTACCGCTTCTCTTTGAATAGTGCTGTAAGATTTTTTACATCCACTTGAACAGGCAGACAATAACCTTGATTTAACATGTCACCCAAAGTACAATGAGTCCTCAGTTGTGCCCTGGCATGTCAACCCAGATTATGTTCTCGAGTCCTGAGGCTTGAACTCATAACTTTTTGAGTCAGAGGCCAGAGTACGACCAACTGAGCCAAGCTGACATATAATACTACAAACCAATTGATCATGCTTCTATATCTTGCATTTTCCAGTCACTAAATGTTCCACTGCAACAAAACAAATTCCACATTAATGAAGAAAAATCAGACAACCAGTTGGCATTAAAAGATGGTAAATAAGCTCAAATTTGGCCTATTACTTTCTATCCAACACCTAAATTTAATTGCAGCTTAAGACTCTCCTCACCTATTGGATCAAATTTAAAGCAAAGCAAACACTGTCAATAATTCAGTTAATTGTGATTCCATGTAGAACACATTGGAGTGGTAGGCATTTAATATAAAATTAAAAATCATTTTTAAAAAATCCTTCAGGGGTTAAGGAGTTTTCAGCACACCTGATACAATCAGTGACCTGACTTATGGCATCACCCAACAAAACAGCAGCTGTATCAACAACAGACACAGTGGGGGTGATTTTAGGAGACAATTGCAGGTGTGGGGGGGCTTAGAAAATCGCGGAAATCCCATTCGGGTTCGGAAGCTGGCTCCAACCCGCTGACTTCCAAGTTTCCCATCGGGCAACCCAAAAACGGAACTCCTGCCGGCAATTAAAGCCGGTGGGATGACAGTTAAAGAGCCAAATGTACCATTGAGGTACTTAAGGCACTTTACCTGTGACAGATTAAATACTTCGAAAGATTTTTTTTTAAACTTACCTGGGTGGCTTGTCCACCACTTTTGATTCACGCCTGGAAGGGCCGGATCAGGGAACAAGAAACTAAATAAATAAAAAACCACGGAAGCAAGTGAAAACACTAAATGAACCTAACTTTGCACCCTGCTCCAATGTCCGATCTTCCTCCCTCTCCCCCACCCCCCCCCGATCTTCCCCCCCATCTTCCAGTCCAGTGCAGATCTTCCATTCTCCATCCCTCCGCCCGGTCTTCCGTTCCAGCGCGGGATGACATCTCACGCTCTCTCTTTCGCTCTCGCTCCCCCCCCACCCCGGCATTGCAGCTCCTGTCAATCAGGCTAGCTGGCGGGCACGAAACCCGGAGAGGCCGTTCATCACCATCGATCAACATGTGATCGGGTCGGAAACGGTTAAGTTTTGTTCATGTGGGTTTGCCACGCGCCCCTTCACAACACCCCCCCCTACCCGCTGCCTACCTGCCACCATTGTAAAATCAAGCCTAGAGACTCCATTGTGATGTCATCTACCTTGCTAGTAGCCTAGCGACAGAGAAGAAACAACCTAAAGACTCAAAAGAGAGATAGACAGTCCTCTTTCTTTGATCCTAAATTGCTACAGTCTTTCAACATTATGGGTCTCTGACTTCTTGCTTTTCTAATAATCTTCAATTAAAAATGTAAAGATGCAGGGGGTGAATTGCAGACAAAGTAGGCTAAAACTCCTTCAAAAAGGTTTAATTAATGCACACTATACCTTTAGGTTAGGTTCTTTACTATCACAAGTAAACTGAATCAATTTACAGGTTTGATATATTGGGGTAGAGTTTCTGCTAGTTTTGCGCCCAGATTCCAGCGCAATTGGCCAAACCAGCGCAAAAGATTAGGGAATTTTAAACGTGAGTTACGCCCAAAATCACTTATGATGTGGAGATGCCAGTGATGGACTGGGGTTGACAAATGTAAGGAATCTTACAACACCAGGTTATAGTCCAACTATAACCTGGTGTTGTAAGATTCCTTACAAAATCACTTACTTTAGGGTTTTCCAGGATCTTTTACACTGGCTTAAAATTCAATTCGCCCGGCTCAGACCCCACCCACAAAACTGGCCAGGCCCTCTGGTCGACATTGAGAGTTTCCACTGATTGCGCTCGTTAGGGAAGGCTCTTCAAATTGCGCTTATTTTCTTGGGCGCACAGGCACTAGTAGGCATGTTTTAAAAGTTCTTGCATATATAAAAAAAATAATTTACTAAGAAGCTGACTAATGTACACCAATGAAACTAGCAAATGGTTCAGTATAGTTTTTTTAAAAAAAGGTCATCTTCAATGATTTAAAAGGTTACTCACAGGTGAAGGACTCGACACTTATTAAAAATGCTTATTTTTTTGTGATAAACCTATTTTCAGCTATATTAATAAAACTGCACCAGGTTACCACTCTTTAAAAACATCAATGAATATTTTTAATTGAAAGAAAAAAAATTACATTCTATTATGCTGCCCGATTGTGATAGTTCATGGAAGATTTTACATTTGTGTTTATGCAAATACATTTTATTGGAAACTTGAACTGTAACTTAACCAGCCCAATTTCAGGCGCAATTTCCCAATTGCACCCAAAGCAGAAATTCTACCCCATTATCATTTACACACGTCAATTGGCTTATACCATAGCAGCATCTAATTCCAGGGTCAGCAGTTTTATTTTTGAGATGCAACAGCAAGTTATAACATTTTCATTTTAACCTGTGGGTTGTTCAAATAAAGTGACAAAAATATTACAGTTTTGGATACCTGTATAAGTTCTCCTCTCTTTAAGCCCGCTGAAACATCATTGACTGGCAAGTAGGTTTCAAATATCTTCTTTTTCCTCCCTCGACCAGACCTATTCCTATTCCGTTTATCATTAGGAATTGAATATATACCAAGGTTTCCCCCTGCAAAGAACAGTAAGGATGCCATCAATAAAATTATGGATAAATATTACCTTTCCCCTCACCCCTCCAAGTTTCTCACATATTCGACCTAGTCTTCTGTCAACCTTCCTCTTCTCTCCCTTGCTGGCTCAGCAACCAGCGACTGTACTTACATTTGTTTGTGAAGTACCTTGGGACTTTTTTTTTTTTTAACATTAATGGTGCTATATAAATGCAACTTATTATTTTATAGAAGAATTGCACGTTAAAAAACATCTCATGAGTCACACGTACAACAAACTAATGCCTAAAACTGAAGGTATGACTACATATTCAAGCAGAAAAGCATTATTTCTACATTTCTACAGCAGGGGGGGGGGGTTGCATAAAAGGGACGGGGGAGGGTGAATAGGTCAATGGCCTTTCATCAGAACTGGAAGTGGCTGCAGATGAACAGCTTATAAAAAGGAGGAGCAGAGGACGGACAGAAAAATGTCTGTGATTAGGTGTATGACAGGAGATCGGAGATGTAGAATCAGTTTGGGTGGAGCTAAGAAACAGCAAGGGGCAGAAAACATTGGTGGGAGTTGTTTCTCGGCCACCAATCAGTAGTGGTAACGTAGGGCACGGTATAAAGCAGGAAATTAGAAGTGTATGTAACAAGGATAATACAGTAATCATAGGGGACTTTAATCGACATATAGATTGGGCAAACCAAATTAGCACAAATACTGTGGAGGACGAATTCCTGCAATGTATACAAGATGGTTTTCCAGATCAGTATGTTGATGAACCAACTAGGGAACAGGCTATTTTAGATCTAGTATTGTGCAATGAGAAAGGGTTAATTAATAATCTTGTTATAAAGGAGTGCTTAGGGAAGAGTGACCACAATATGATAGAATTCTTCATTAAGTTTGAAAGTGATGTCGTTCAATCCAAAACTACGGTCTTAAATCTAAACAAAGGAAACTACGAAGGTTTGAGGTGCAAGTTGGCTGTGGTTGATTGGGGAACTACATTAAAAGGTATGACAGTAGACAGGCAATGGCTAGCATTTAAAGAATTAACACATAATTTGTAACAAATATATATTCCTTTAAGGCACAAAAACCCAACAGGAAAAGTGGTCCAACCGTGGCTAACAAGAGAAATTAAAGATAGTATTAAATCAAAGAGGCATATAAAGTTGCCAGAAAAAGCAGTAAGCCTGAGGATTGGGAGCATTTTAGAATTCAGCAAAGGAGGACCAAGAAATTGATAAAGAAAGGGAAAATAGAATTTGAGAGTAAACTAGCGAGAAACATAAAAACAGACTGTAAAAGCTTCTATAGGTATGTAAAAAGGAAAAGACTGGTGAAGGCAAATGTGGGTCCCTTACAGGCAGACGGGAGAATTTATAATGGGGAATAAGGAAATGGCAGAGAAATTAAACAAATACTTTGTCTGTCTTCATGGAAGAAGACACAAAGAACCTCCCAGAAATACTAGAGAACCAAGGGTCCGGCGAGGATGAGGAACTGAAAGAAATTAGTATTAGTAAAAAAAATACTAGAGAAATTAATGGGATTGAATCCCAAGGACCTGATGTTCTACATCCCAGGGTTTTGAAAGAAATGGCTATAGAGATAGCGGATGCATTGGTTGTCATCTTCCAAAATTCTATAGATTCTGGAACGGTTCCTGCAGATTGAAGGGTAGCAAATGTAACCCCACTATTTAAGAAAGGAGGGAGAGAGAAAACAGGGAACTAACTACAGACCTGTTAGCCTGACATCAGCAGTAAGGAAAATGCTGGAATCTATTATAAAGGATGTGATAACAGGACACTTACAAAATAATAATAGGATTTGGCAGAGTCAACATGGATTTATGAAAGGGAAATCAAACCTATTGGAATTCTTTGAGGCTGTAACTCGTAGAATAGATAAGGGGGAAACCAGTGGATGTGGTGTATTTGGATTTTCAGAAGGCTTTCGATAAGGTCCCACACAGGAGGTTGGTGAACAAAGTTAGAGCACATGGAATTGCGGGTAATATACTGGCATGGATTGAGAACTGGTTAACAGATAGAAAACAGAGTAGGAATAAACGGGTCTTTTTCAGGTTGGCAGGCTGTGACTGGTGGGGTACCGCAGGGATCAGTGCTTGGGCCCCAGCTATTCACAATCTATATCAATGATTTGGATGGGGGGACCAAATGTAATAGTTCCAAGTTTGCTGATGACACAAAACTCGGTCGGAATGTGAGTTGTGAGGAGGATGCAAAGAGGCTTCAAGGAGATATGGACAGGTTAAGTGAGTGGGCAAGAACATGGCAGATGGAATATAATGTGGAAAAATGTGAAGTTATCCACTTTGGTAGGAAAAACAGAAATGCAGAGTATTTTTTAAATGGTGAGAGATTGGGAAATGTTGATGTTCAAAGGGACCTGGGTGCCCTTGTACATGAGTCACTGAAAGCTAACATGCAGGTGCAGCAAGCAATTAGGAAGGCAAATGGTATGTTGGCCTTTATTACAAAAGGATTTGAGTACAGGAGTGAAGATGTCTTACTGCAATTATATAGAGCCTTGGTGAGACCGCACCTGGAGTATTGTGTACAATTTTGGTCTCCTTACCTAAGAAAGGATATATTTGCCACAGAGGGAGTGCAACGAAGGCTCACCAGACTGATTACTGGGATGGCGGGATTCTCGTATGAGGAGAGATTGAGTAGACTAGGCCTGTCTTCTCTAGAGTTTAGAAGAATGAGAGGTGATCTCATTGAAACATACAAAATTCTGACAGGGCTAGACAGACTGAATGCAGGGAGGATGTTTCCACTGGCTGGGGGGTCCAGAACGAGGGGTCACAATCTCAGGATACGGGGTAGGACATTTAGGACTGAGATGAGGAGAAATTTCTTCACTCAGAGGGTGGTGAACCTGTGGAATTCTCTACCACAGAAGGTTGTGGAGGCCAAGTCACTGAATATATTTAAGAAGAAGCTAAATAGATTTCTAGACACAAAAGGCATCAAGGGGCATGCAGAGAGCGGGAATATGGTACTGAAATAGTGGATCAGCCACGATCATACTGAATGGCAGAGCAGGCTCAATGGACTACTCCTGCTCCTATTTTCTATTCTGGGGCTCAAAAGGATTAAATTATGAGGATAGATGGCATAAACTTGGTTTGTGTTCCCTTGAGTTTAGGGGTGATCCAATCGAGACATTTAAAATGATCAAGGGATTCAATAGGGCAGATATAAACTATTTCCTTGTGGGGGAGCCCAGAACAAGTGGGCACAATCTTAAAATTAGAGCTAGGTCATTCAGGAGTAAAATCAGGAAGCACTTGTTCACACAAAGGGTACAGGAAATCTGGAACTCCCTACCCTAAAAGGCTGCGGATGCTGGGTCAATTGAAATTTTCAAGACTGAGATCAACAAATTTTTCTTAGGTAAGGGTATCAAGGGGTATGGATCAACGGTGCATAAATGGAATTGAGGTACAGTTCATCCACGATCTAACTGAATGGCAGAACAGGCTTGAGGGGCTTAATGGCCTACTCTTGTTCCTATGTTCATAATTAATTTTGTCACACCTGGTGACAAAATAGTGGAAAGAACATATGGTTTGAGGGGGCAGTCCCCATCCATGGTAATTCACTGAACTCCCTTAAATATCCAATATTTTTTTGAATGTGGATCTTTTCACAATACAAGTGTCATAGGTCTGTTGTACCAATCTAAAGTTAGTAAAAATGCAGATGGGAAACTCATTTGCATTTAATCTAACAATATTTACCACAGTTATAACAGTTCCTCCAATAATTACAGCAGATACCATCATACATCCAACATGTACACAAAATTATAGCTTTTAACATCTTACAAGCTATGGGTCTTTAGTGAATATATTTCTGACTAGAGGGAAGGGCAAAAATAAAAATCAATACCAATAAACAGAAACAAGAGGAATATTTTTTTAAAATCACATCATACCTTTGGAGATCATAGATTTAAAATTCATCTCATCAGTTCCCTCCAATGATTCGGATTTATGTCTTCTGTCAAAAAGCTGATTACTTTTGGCTGACTCGTAATTGTGCTTAGCTTTCGGACCAGATCTTTTGTCTGCAATTTCACCTAAAAAGAGACAAAGTATTTAATATAAACGGTATTTTCTTCTTTTACACCCAGAGCAGAGCCTCTGTAGGTTAACACTTGGACATTTAGGAAAGTACAGGATCAGAAAAAACTCCGCAGTCCACCTGGCCGGTCTCAAAAACTAATACCTCTGTCTCAAATATCTATTCAATTCTTCCCTAAATTTTTTTTCACGTTATCTGTCTTCACTTCCTCTTAGGGGTCCATTCCACTCACTCTACCCCCTCTGTAAACAGATTAAATCTAAACTATCTGCGCACCTTCCCTCTTCTAAACTGGAATCTGTGTTTTAGAGTTTCTAGCAATCTCAAACATATTACTTTGGTTCAATTTATCTATTCACTTAACTATCAGCAATATCTCATCTAAGCATTCTCTTTTCCAGAGTAAACAATCCCAAGCTTCTCAGCCTCTCCTCATAACTCAGATGCCTTAAGCTGGGCATCAGTTTGGTTGCCCTTTATGGTAGTGGTTCCAATGTCTGAATTATCCTTGGAAAATGTAGTTAACTTGTGGCATAGGTCACAAGAATTGCACAGTACACCAGATATGGCTGTACTCGTGTCTTACACAGAGATTTATCATCTCCTGGGATTTGTGCTTTACACTTCTGGCTACATTTCCCACGATCCAGTCAGCTTTCCTTACTTCTGCCGCACAGCGAGTCGTTCATTTCAGACAGCTATCCTCTTCCATGTTGTGCCCTGTACCCAAGAGCCATTTAGTTTACATTGCCATTGTTTATTTTCCCTTCTCTAGTCTTATTACTTTTCCATTTGTCCACATTAACTACTATTTGCCACTCTACAGCCCAGATTCGCAGAGACAGTAATAGCAGTAGGGAGCTCTATATATCTTACTATTGATATATGCTAACAAACTCTCAAGAGAAAAGCCTATCAAAACATCCTTGGAGACTTAATTATCTAAACGATCACCTATATTTGTGGAGCTACTCCCCAACTATGCTGCTGCTATATCAGATGTAACTGTTGCCTCAATATACAATACCTGGACTGGCCCTATTTTTATTTATTGATTCAGGAGACTGAACTGCCATATTTCTATATATAAGGTATGCAGTTATGGGCTGCTCAGTCATACACATCTCACCATATTTGGTCATGTTAATGTATTGATGACATCCCAGAACATTCTTTACCTTGCACAAAACAGTAAGGTCTGTTCCATATGGTTGAGATCTTGAAGCAAAAGTCAAATGGAACTTACCATATTTGCATATGAAATTGGTGAAAAGATCATTACTCAGTCCTGAGAAAAGTCTCCTCCCAGAAACATGGCAAATCCATAGAAAGTCAATGACAAATCTAAATTGTGTGATTATGCAGGATGACTGATGGAATGAATGGACTTAGCTATGATTACAGAATTAGTAAACTTGGGTTCTATTCTCTAGAAATGAGGAGGTTAAGGGATGATCTGATTGAGGTGTTTAAAATAATTAAGAGAATTGATTGGGTAGATAGGAAATGACACTTCTCCAATAGGGGATTCAGGTAAAGGGGAATATAACCTTAAAACTGATAATGAAGCAAGCAAATACAGTGGTACCAACAGTGGAACTGGAGTGAATCTTTAGTGAAACCATGGCAATTTTCTTTTAAAAAAATCCTTTTGAATTGTCATTCTCAAACTTCAGGAAATATGGAAAAATGTTCACAGTTTAAAATCCACAACTATGATTAACATGTTGGCCACAGACAGGTGCTATACATTTAAGCTGGTCTAATAAAAGGTATTACCCTCAGATATACTTCATTATTAAAAGCTTGCAATACAGAATATAATCCAACAATTATAAATTAGTATACGTGGAATTAGAAAAAGTACCAAATATATAAATGGGTGAAACACTGGCAATGAAACTTAATAGAGACAGGTGTTAAGTCCTGCACTCCTTCAGTACCATGTCTTGTGCTAGTCGCCTTGGAGGCACTGTACCGAAGAGCCACAAAATTGATCCATAGCATCAAAAGGCACAAGTAAGGTTAGAAATCTGGGGTTTTTCAGCTTCGCAAGGACCAAAAAGTAATCTTGAAAAAAATATTCTCATAGAAAATGTAAATTCAGAACACTACTTCAAATTAAACCATGACGTTAGGGTATGAGGGCACAAGTTCAAACTGGTAAAAGGGAAATTTAGGACCGACACCAAGAAGCTCCCTTTATACAAAAGAGTGGTCAACGTATGGATTGGACTTCCAGGTAGTGTACTGAAGGCAAACAAATTCCTTGGAGTCATCAAAGAAAAAGTTGGATGCCAGGTTGAGCAAGAGAAAGGCTTGGTCTAAATCATGAGCTAATATGGGCCAAATAACCTCTCATATCTGCATCTAGCAGAAGGATCATCAGCAAAGGAATAAACTTAGTATAGAAAATTACAATCTACAATACAAAATTTAGCTGTTGTTGCAATTTTAAGCGTCCATAAATCTGTTGCTTTTATCAGTGTAGATTTACATCTAATATCAAACACCTTTTTTTGCCCTTTTCTTTGTCAGAATGACACCACAGGTTTTCAGCCAGATAAGAACTTGGAAGAGTAGAATTTGTGTCACAAATGTTTTTAACATTCACAAAAATATACCAAACACATTTCAGTAATCATTACACTACTCTTGACCAAGTCAGTACCAGTTCTTACTTATTTAATGCACAATATAGTGGCAATTTTGGCAACAAAAGCATTAAAAGTAGTTCCATCTGTAAAAGACTAATGCATTAATACAATATAACACAACTCAACTTAACATCCATACTGCCAAGAAATTAAGACATTAGGATTCACATTATTTAATAAAATTTTATCAGCTAGATTGCAGGAACCAATTTAACTTCAATAAATTTAGCGATGAATTTTAGTTTAGTTTAGAGGATACTTTGTACCCACCGAGGTTACCAATGCTGCCACTTTACTGCCCAGTAATCCCCATATGACTTACAATTCTTAGAATATTTGCTAGTAGTTTGCATTTTAAAATTAAACACACGTGTTGCATTACAAAAGGAACACAATGTACCACTTGAAGAATCTACTTGCTTCAAATCACTTTTAGGGTGGGATTATAAAATGTAATGCTTTTCTAAGCCGTGGGCAGGGAACACTTTATAAGTTGTGTGTGCAGAAATTCAGGTGGAAATAAAAATCATGGGATGTGAATTTCTTTATTAATAAAAAATGGGAGAATGCCCATTTTTCCATAACGAACAAAATTGCACCCTCAGAAATCTCACAATTCAACATTGCATATTCTGGCAATTTTTTTTTAAATTATGGAGGAAGGCAGGCTTCTCCCATTTTTCTTTACTAGTGACACTTCACCTGCCATATTTCTACTGGTACAACAGCCAAATAACATAACTAGGGAGTGTTCTTTAATCTTTCTGTTCACTATGGTACTTTAGTCATCATTCATAGAATCATAGAAGTTACAACATGGAAACAGGCCCTTCGGCCCAACATGTCCATGTCGCCCAGCTTATACCACTAAGCTAGTCCCAATTGCCTGCACTTGGCCCATATCCCTCTATACCCATCTTACCCATGTAACTGTCCAAATGCTTTTTAAAAGACAAAATTGTACCCACCTCTACTACTGCCTCTGGCAGCTCGTTCCAGACACTCACCACCCTTTGAGTGAAAAAATTGCCCCTCTGGACCCTTTTGTATCTCTCCCCTCTCACCTTAAATCTATGCTCCCTCGTTATAGACTCCCTACCTTTGGGAAAAGATTTTGACTATCTACCTTATCTAAGCCCCTCATTATTTTATAAACTTCTATAAGATCACCCCTTAACCTCCTACTCTCCAGGGAAAAAAGTCCCAGTCTATCCAACCTCTCCCTGTAAGTCAAACCATCAAGTCCCGGTAGCATCCTAGTAAATCTTTTCTGCACTCTTTCTAGTTTAATAATATCCTTTCTATAATAGGGTGACCAGAACTGTACACAGTATTCCAAGTGTGGCCTCACCAATGCCCTGTACAACTTCAACAAGACATCCCAACTCCTGCATTCAATGTTCTGACCAATGAAACCAAGCATGCCGAATGCCTTCTTCACCACCCTATCCACCTGTGACTCCACTTTCAAGGAGCTATGAATCTGTACTCCTAGATCTCTTTGTTCTATAACTCTCCCCAACGCCCTACCATTAACGGAGTAGGATTCGATCTACCAAAATGCATCACCTCACATTTATCTAAATTAAACTCCATAAACTCATGGCTATTTCCAATCTACTGCTGTCCGTGGTATAGCCTCCAGAATAAGCTGACAGGTGCTACTGTTGGTTCACAGCTCCATCCAACCCCTCCTCTCCTGATCTAGTTATACTGGCACTAACTCTCCAGAATAGGGATATTAGCAGCAAACATTAATGTAACAAGTACACTATGCATGGTGCAGAAATAACTCAAGGGTGAAGAGAAAGCAATCTGGTCACGATTGTAGATTCAGCACTTAATTTGAAATCACTTGGAGCTGCAATAAACAAAGCAAACAGAATGCTTAATTATATAGCTATACCAGTTGAATAAAAAGACAAAAAGGCAGTATGCTAAAACTGTACAGTGCCCTGGTCAGACTGCATCCTGAATACTGTGTTTAGTTTTCGCCAAGATACAATGAAAACATTTAAGCCATGGAGCCAAGCAGAAAAAGAGGCATGAGGCTGATTCCTAGCTTCGAAAGATTGAGTTATGAGAAAAGACTGGAGAAACAGGAGTACTTCAGTCTTGAAAAGATGTTTCTGAGGTAGGAAGCGCATGGAAGTGTACAAGATATTAAAAAAGCATAGATCAAGCTAATCCAGACCATTACCTCACGGTATACCAAGATACTGGTACAAGGGGCCATATGTTAAAAAAGGGAAATGTAGGACAGATATCTGGAATGAACATCTACATACAGTGGTTGTTGGAGACCAATCATCTCAGCCTCAGGACATCGCTGCAGGAGTTCTTCAAGGCTGTGACCTAGGCTCAACCATATTCAGCTGCTTCATCAATGACCCACCCCTCCATCAGAAATGGGGATGTTGCTGATGATTGCACAGCGTTCAGTTCCATTTGCAACCCCTCAGATAATGAAGCAGTCCGTGCCCGCATGCAGCAAGACCTGGACAACATCCAGGCTTGGGCTGATAAGTGGCAAATAATATTGGCACCAGACAAGTGCCAGAAAATGACCATCTCCACAAGAGAGAGTCTAACCACCTCCCCTTGACATTCAACAGCATTACCATCGCCGAATCTCCCACCGTCAACATTCTGGGGGTCACCATTGACCAGAAACTTAACTGGACCAGCCATATAAATCATGTAGCTACAAGAGCAGGTCAGAGGCTGGGTATTCTGCGGCGAGTGACTCACCTCCTGACTCCCCAAAGCCTTTCCACCATTTACAAGGCACAAGTCAGGAGTGTGATGGAATACTCTCCACTTGCTTGGATGAGTGCAGCTCCAACAACACAAGAAGCTCGACACCATCCCAGACAAAGCAGCCCACTTGATTGGCACCACCAGTGCACCATGGCTGCAGTGCGTACCATCTACAAAATGCACTGCAGCACCTCCCAAACTCACGACCTCTACCACCTAGAAGGACAATGGAGGCGCAAGAGGCCACCACCACTTGCATGTTCCCCTCCAAGTCACACACTATCTTGACTTGGAAATATACTGCCGTTCCTTCATCATCACTGGGTCAAAATCCTGGAACTCCCTACCCAACAGCATTGTGGGAGTACCTTCACCACACGGACTGCAGTGATTCAAGGAGGTGGCTCACCACCACCTCAAGGAGGTGGCTCACCACTACCTCAAGGGGTGGGCAATAAATGCTGGTCTTGCCAGTGACGCCCACCTCCCATGAATGAATAAAATACAAAGAATAATTAATACTTGTAACAGGATTTTGGGTAGTACAGAGGAGGCAAAGACCTTGGACTCATTCAAGAGACAGATAATATAATGAAGGGAACGTAAAGTGTTTTTTTTTTACTCTAGATAAATGGTTTCTCTCATCTATATCTATTTTGTGATCTTCTGAAACTACCTCAGTGCTGTGCGATTAAAGACTAAATGCCTGGCTGATACTAATCCATCCAATCATAATCGTTTCAGTCGACCATAATAACTAAAGAAGTAAACTAACAGCAGATACTAATGAAGCCACTCTACAATAATTAGCCACTAAAGCTACAAATTTTCACCCTGGTGATTAAAAAGCAGAAGCTACTGTTCTCACCAGCAACTGTGCCTTAGATATATCTAATCCCACCCCTATCCTCAGCTAGTGAATTAATGTACATCAAAACAGAATAGTGATGTACATCAAAACACAATCTTGCACCCCATCTCGCCAGTCAACATGCTGAATATGTTGGATCAGCTGAGCCACAATCTTAGAAAATCACAGAAATTTCAATGCAGAAGGAGGCTTTGCAGCCAGTGGTAGCTCCAAGTTCTATTTCTTTACTCTTTCTCAGTGTTCAACATTTTTAAGTGTTTATCTATTCCCCTGTTAAACATCATTATTGAATTAGTTTCAATAGCCACATATAGTTATACATTCCATATTCTAATAAACCTTTGCATGAATTCAAACGTATGGCCCTTTGGTGATGTTTCACGGACCAGCAGAAATAATCTTTCATTACTTACCCTCTCAAAAAAATGTCAACACTTCTATTAGATCACACCTTAACCTTCACTGCTCCAGTATACACAACCCTAGTTTTTCTGACTCCAATCATAAATATATCCTTTCGCCCTGATATCATCCCAGTGAATCTACACTGCACGTTTCCCATTGCTCAAATATGCTTTCTCATGAGGTGCCCCAAACTACACAGTACAGTGGAACCCGCTTAATGGCAACTACTTCCACAAAGTGGGAAGCAACAAAAGCAGCACAAATCAAGGCTGCTGTGGTGCATAACAACCTTTATTTGCCTAAATTATGTGCAATGTCTTACAGTATAACATCTTAAAAAGGTAAGAAAAATGCTCATGTCTCGTGAGTTTTTTTTAATACTGCTGCGATGAATTCTGAGATTTTTTTTGGTGGAAATCGGAAGTCATCAACGACCGCATTTTTCCTTCCACTGCGTAAAATTCACCAAACGTTTCACTATTCACCTTTTCAGAACTTCACGCTTCCGTTTCCTAGTGCGTTTTATCAAGATGCCTGTTTTTCTTTTCAGAATTTTAGAAACCAGAGATTCAGAAATGCTATCTGCGCGACTAGCTTTTCGATCCTCAATTCCTTCAAGCTGTTCAAAACATCCACAGGAACAAGTCATGCACTTTGTTTGTTGAACCATCTTGAAACCTGACTTCCATTCCTCCCTCACCCAAACACTAACAGAGGGAAACTAGGTCAAACCAGTTCTTAGGCACATTGATCAACACACCCAATCAGATTGAGAGGTGAAAGCCACCGTCTCGTTAAAGCAGGATTTCTGTGCATCACCCTTGTTAAAACTGGAATTGCAATTAAGCAAGTTGCAAATAAACAGGTACAACTGTATTTCAACTATGCTCTAACCATGCCTCAAACAAATTCATAGCAGATTGCTTGCTTTTGTATTCAACATAATTTATATCAAACGCAGGATCCTTTTTATGGCTTTTCCGATCTGCAATCCTGCTTTTAAAAGCGTATTCATCTACACTCCTAGATCACTGTTCCTCCACGACAGAAATTCTATCATTTAAGATTTCCATTCTCTTATTTTTCTCCCAAAATATACTACTTCACAGGTATTTAAGTTGAACGGCACTTGCTGCATTTCTACCCACTCCCTCAACCGGTCTATAATCTACTTGCAGTCCAATGCATTCTTCCTTGCAGCATAGTCAAAAAATTTTGGACAGAATTAGGTCTATCTCTACAGGTTTTCTCAGCATATTTGTAAAATGCTGACTTGGAAAAAATTCCTGTGTGCATTCTATGAATCCTTTCCATTCTGATTACCAACATTAGTGTTGTACCTGGTTATTTCTGGATAAAGTCCATTTTAGCTCAATTACTTCTACAAACCTCTTTGAATTGCCTACATATTTCTTCCTCTCTTTCTTTCTGTTTGGATGTCTGTATTAGATACTCAGTATTTTTGCAGAGCTCTCATCATCTTCACACAAAGAATTTCAAATAAATGCATTGTTCTAATGACATTACAAAGGCAGGGCTTCAGGACAGGCACAGATCTCAAGAAATTTAGTTATGATGTTTACATTCTCATTAGAAATCCAACTGAGGATATCACCCAGCAGAACTGTAGTAGTATTGTGTAAACTGTCACATGAATGAAATAATAAAATTCTTATATTTTCAAAGCTAGTGGCAGATATCACATGTGCCACCAATTAACAGCTTACAAGTTGTGTTTACTCTGGCAGAAATTCACTATCTTGCCAGAATACTGCAATTATGGATTTGGGTCTAAATAGGATTTTGTCAACTTTCATCTGCCAACACAAGAATTTAACATCAAGTCAACAGATGGCACAGAAACAGGCCATTCAGCCTAACTGGTTTATGCTGGCGTTTATGCTCCACACAAGCCTCCTCCCACCCCTCTTCATCTAACGTTATCAGCTTACCCTTGTATTCCTTTCTCCCTCACGTGCTTATCTAGTTTCCCCTTAAATGCATCTATGCTATTTGCCTCAACCACCCCCTGTGGTAGAATGTTCCACATTCTCACCGCTCTTTGGGTAAAGAAGTTTCTCCTGAATTACCCATTGGATTTATTAGTAACTATCTTATATTTATGATCTCTAGTTTTGGACTCTCCCACAAGAGAAAACAATTTCTCTACGTCTACCCTATCAAACCCTTTCATCATCTTAAAGGCCTCATGTCACCCCTCAGCCTTCTCTTTTCTAGAGAAAAGAGCCCCAGCCTGTTCAACCTTTCCTGATAAGTATATCCTCTCAGTTCTGGTATCATCCTTGTGAATCTTTTTTGCACTTCTCCAATGCTTCTAGGTCCTTTTTATATTATGAAGACCAGAACTGTACACATTGCTCCAAGTGTTGTCTAACCAAGATTCTATACAAGTTTAACATAACTTCTCTGCTTTTCAATTCTATCCCTCTAGAAATGAATCCCAGTGCTTGGTTCGCCTTTGTTATGGCCTTATTAACCTAAGTTTATTAACCTACTTTTGGTGATTTGTGTATCCGTACCCCTAGATCCCAAGTAGAAATACAAAACTGAAACCAAACATAAATCGCTAGAACAAGATTCAGAATGGAGAATTGGAAATAAATCAAGGATTCATTTTTTTTTAAAGTGAGTAACACTCTTTTACTATCATACCTCAACTAACTTTTCTAAAGTTACAGCATATGCTGTAGACAAACCCATGAAAGCCCTCTGCTGCCCAAGTGTGCAGCTTTTCCAGGGCCAGGCAACTCTAAATAACTTGCAGGTTGGAACAAAATACCATCTCCAAATGAAATAAAGGGAGCTGCTACAGGACACTGGCAATCGCCCCCCTAGGTAATGTCACCCGAGCAGCTGGATAGCGAAGAAATGATAGGACTGTGCCAAGTAGCAAAAGTCAACTATTGTTTAATAATGATAATATAAATACTTCTATTGTTTTTAAGGATGAAGATGGGGCGGGGGTGTATTTTTAACAGAAAGTACTCCTTCACAACCCAGGCTTTCCTTCCCCTCCAAGTACAAATCTGCATGACCCGCTTGGCAGCGAGATCAAGGCTATAATATCTATTGTAATTGTAGAAATTACTTTATATATCAATTTTAAAAACATCCTTTAAGCTAATGCAGCAGAAACAGCTGTCATGGTGATCTGCCATCTAACAACACATTACTCGACGTCACAGATATAGGCAAACCTGATATTTTGCTTCCATATAAACACTACACAAGTGTTTCCAAAAAGCCTTGGTCCTGACTACATAGAATGCAAAGATCTTCTGATGTCCATATTAAGGAACATTCTCTAGCATACCAGTAAGATGGAGAGGAGCAGTTAGGAGTCAAATGTTAACAGCACCTTTGACAAGAATTGGTCAGTAGGCACAGACCACCTCAATAACTCTCCTGACCAAAATTGAAGTTAGGTGCAATATAAATGTTTCCATATTGGGAACATTCAATTTATATAAGCTATAGGCTTAAAGTAAGTCTGATCAGCAGAAAAACAAGACCAAACATGGATTAATATGCCACACACCTTTGGCAGAAAATCAGAGATACAACTCCAAAGAATGCACTTGTGCCGACCAGTAAAAAGCACCCAAAAGAGCTAGATTTATGCTATATATACACATTAGCTCAGGAGGTAATTCAAGACTTGTGATAATTCCACAGAACAAGAGCGCAAGGTGGCTATCCACACACCAAATCCCAAAATACTTATTAACTTCAAAAGGAAATCACTATTTTCTACTGACAAAAGTACTGAAGTATTCGTGCATGAACTAGTTTTGATAATTGGTCTTTTCCCATGTTTCCAGTAAAGCAGTACTAACCATGGTTTCCAAGACCAACAAGTGTAATCAAGGTCACCCTGGCTCTGTATTCTCTGGTCCGAAGATGGTTACTTCGGCGGGGGGGGGGGGGGGGGGGGGCGATAGAGGGAGGAGAGAAATGTCAAGACTTCTGGGGCTCTGGCCTAGGGGAAAGAAATCTGGATACTGTGGATGTATATATATATATATATACATAGAATGTTTAGCACAGAAACTGGCCATTCCAGTGTTTATGCTCCACACATGCCTTCTCCCACCCTACTTCATCTAACCCTACCAACATATCCTTCTATTGCTTTCTCTCTCATGTGTTTATCTAGCTTCCACTAAATGCATCTATGCTATTCACCTCAGCTACTTCTTGTGGTAATGAGTTCCACATTCTAACCACTCTCTGGGTAAAGAAGTTTCTCCTGAATTCCCTGTTGGAGTTATTGGTGACTATCTTATATTTATGACCCCTAGTTTTGGTCTCCCCCACAAGTGGAAACATCTTCTCTACACCTACCCTATCAAACCCGTTCATAATGTTAAAGACCTCTATCAGGTCACCTTCCCTTTTCTATATTTGTGAATGTCTTCACATCTGGAAAATATTTTCATTCACTAGTTTGTATAATTTATTTCAGAGAGTGAAGCATGCCAAAGCAGGGATGGATGAACTGAAACATCGACTAACTGAATTACAATTTTGTACAAGTGGCATGCTGGAGCTTCTATACAATGAACCAGGGTGGTATGTAGGCTTGGCTCAGTTGGTAGTAGTCTTACTGGAGTCAGAAGATTATGGGTTCAAGTCCCACTTCTAAGCTGACACTTCAGTACAGTAGAGGAGTACTACATTGTTGGAGGTTTCACCCTTCTTATAGTATGTTAAACAAGAGGACCTGTAATCTTGTTCCAATGGTTCAGACGGACATGAGTAATTCGATTGCACCATATGAAGGAAAGTAGTAAGTTGTGCCAATGTCTCTCAACCAATACCACCAAAAAAAAATTAACTGGTCGTTCATCTCATTTTCTGTTTTGGGGACCCAGCTCTGCACAAATTGGCAGCCACATTCACCCAGCATCAACAGTGACTGCACTTCAAAAATTCATTGGGATGTAAAGCTATTTGGGATGCTCTCAGGGATGAGATAACACACTACATGAATGCAGATTCTTTTCTTTCTTTTTCAGCCATACCATTACATAAAGATGTCACATGAAAATATTGTGGATCGCCACAGGACAGATGCAAAAATATTAAATTGGAAGGCAAACATCCTGGATTACAGTCAAGCACCACTTAGTAGCTGGTTATAACATGGCACTGCGAGGAACCTGTAAGTAGGTCAAAAATTGTAAGGAACTCAAAAATACAATTTGGTTTTAAATTATTTTGCTTCTTTCTTTTCTGAAAGCTTGACTCCTTGCTACAGTGTGTTTCCACAGACACCAGTCACTCTCCAGTAACTCCCCCAGGTAACTATCCTTCATTTGTGAGTTTAGACAGTGAATGTCAGGAGGTGTCACAAATTTTAAACTTAATTCATTTCCTTTTTGATCCAGGAAGAAATGTCTTTTGATTCAAGCTAGAAAAGGGCCCATTTCAAATGTCAATTAAATGCTGGGGAATAGCTACGGGTGGGTGGATCCTCTTAAATTCAAATAACAGGCAGAATTTCCTGGAACGTTTCAGCGTAACTACGGCGTCAGTACGGAGTTGCAGCATTTTTTTTGCCGAGGGAATTTATGCTTAACTGATTTATGCCAGTTTACACTGAAAACATTGCCATGCACGAATTTCCTCAATGGTCCACGCTACTCTAGAGTTATGTCTGCCGAAACCCCACTTAGCTCATTGGTTTGGCTCTGCCCCATGCAAAAGACCAGAGAATGCAAGTTTTCGGCATTTACAGCAGTGCCGAATGAGCGTAAATTTATAATCAAACTTTTAAGCGCAGCAGGTCCCACTGTCACTATTCCTAGTGTTTTATAGCAATTTTTTTTAAACTTCTCATTACGACCTGCACTGTATTTTCTACATCTTTGAAAGCTTTTTTTTTAAAATGGCATCAGAAACTGTTACATTAAAAGAGAAAAGCTTCCACAATTATATTTTATTAAACATACTGTGCTTAATGCACATTGATGATTTGATGGCTTCAAACTTTAATTGTTATATCAATAAGATAAAGAGGGACTTAAAGATAGATGGGGTATGTTCCACACATTTTTCAGGCTCCGAATATTTACGTTAATTTCCACTTGTTTTACACTAGTTTTTATGTTGCAGTGTATGCTGATGAGATTCTCAGCAAATTTCAACCTAAGTTTCCACCAGCAAGATTGCCATAGAAATCGGCATAAATTGCAGCATTGTCAGATCAAGGAAATTGCGGCCCGTTATTTTATTGCTGACTTTGTTTCAGATATGAAGATAGATGCAGACACAAAGATATATAGCTCTGAAAGTTGACGGTTTTATAAGAACAAGGCATTATTCCAAGTGGCTTTATCAGAGACACTGATTTATTAGCATTAGGTGCAACTCTGACAACATTGGGAAGGGGACCAGCAGTGGTATGGGATGTCTGTAAGTGCCTCAACGTCTTTCTCTGTGCATGCCATCTCACAGTGTACCTGATATTTCCCCATCTTGCACCCGAATGCTATTTCTTTCTCGCCCCAATCTCTGTGAGCGTTGTGACGTGGCTATTCCCCCATATTTCTGTCTGTGTCCCCTGATCGCCCTGTTTCTGTTCCAACTGGTGTTTCACTCACTGTTTGATTTTTTTTTCTGTCCTGATCTCGTTTTCATTCTCTTTCTCTCCTAAACATCTGTCTTTTGACTCTCCCGATCCCCCTTTGTCCTCAATCTCTCTCCACCCACTGACCTCTACATCCCAGTCTCTATGCTTCTCTGTCCAATGTTACAGTTTCCTTGGTTTCTCTCTTTCACCCTCCATACATGTCTCACTCCCATTTCTGTTCCCCCGCTTTCTCTCTGCCTGCATCTCTCGTTGCTGTGTGTCCTCTGTTTTCATTCACCGCCCCACCCCCCCCAACCACCATTTCTCTCTCTTTCATCTGCTGTCTCTTTCTGATTATGATGGCAGCCATCATAGGGACTTCCAACAGCAGCCTTTGAGACCATGGAGCAGCAGGAATATACTGTTCCAGAGCAGGAGGCCTGCAATTTTTAAATTTTTCCAGTATAAATTTCTATATCAACATTTATAAAAGAAAATATCTATTTAAACATCTCACACTGCAATTAATTCCTCCTGTCAGTGATAGTATTGTACCAACTCCAATGGCAGGAGAGTGTAATTGGTGTAACATTTACATCAGCAGTTCCTGTTATAAATGTGGACATTGGAACGTGGAACTGCACACTCATAAGATTAACATGTTACTAGTAGATCTCCCACAACATTGCTGTTGGGGTGTCAGAAGATTTTCTAATTCATAAGAGAGGTGTTTATGCAATGTAGGGAATAGTATCAGCACTACTAATTTACAGTGACCAAAGAAGTCAAATTCCATTTTTGTTAAATGGAACTCTGCAATTTTTACTGGTGCTTTTGGGATTATTCTATGAAAATTATAAATGAGTGGTCTTTATATTTTGTATACATTTCCTTGCTATATATTTAATTTTTATCCCTTACTATTTTTAATGCAGGAAATATGTAGCAAATTGGCATATAAGATGCACCAATTAGAGGTAAATATCTGGTATTAGCAGTACTGGGCAGAGGTAATAGGGTTTAGTTTGACGGTACTGCAATTGAGCTGCTGGAGTTTGGTAGCATGGGAAGGGGGTCAATTGAGCCTGCAGTACTGTGGAGTGGGTACCCAACATTTTCCAGAACTGAGATTTGGATCACTGAAAGCCTGCCTGCCTGCTAATGGTGGGGCAAAGTGGGGGGGGTTAAGATGCATTAAAGACTGGAGTCAAGAGAAAGGAGAGTACAGTCAGGGATTTAGGCTGGAGGGGTTAAGAGCTATGGAGGACCGAGGCAATAAAAAATTTAAATACAGAGGATGAGAATTTTAAATTTGAGGTTTTGGGGGACTGGGAGTTAATGTAGATCAACGAGGACAGGTGGGGATAGGCAGGATGGTCAAGCCTCACTTCATGTGGAATAGGATTACAGGCTGCAGAGTTCGGGATGAGTTGAAGTTTGTGGAGGGTGGAGAACAGAAGGATGACCAGACAACAGTGGAATAATTGCGCTCAGAGGTGACAAAAGGTTCGAATGGGGTTTCAGTGGCAGATAGGTTGAGGTGGGTAATGTAACAGAGGTAGTAGTAGGCAGTCTTTGTGATGAAGATACAAGGTCAAAAGCTCAGCTCCAGGTCAAATATAACACCCAGGCTGCAGTAAGGCCCCTGTCTCAGGCAGAACCAGTGAGGAAGATGAAAGTCAGTGGAAAGGCCAAAGACAGTATCTTCAGTTGTCCCAATATTTGGCAGGAGGAAGTTACAACTCATCCAAGACTGGATGTCAGACAATGAGTGACAGCACAGAGGCAGCGGAGGGGTCAACAGAGATGATAACTCCCCTCACACACACTTCTGGCTCTAGCCTTTTGTACATCCCTCCCACCCTCACCATTGCTGACAAAGTATTCAGTGCTTGGGTTGCACTTTGAAATTTCCTCCCTACCTCCCTGTTTCCTTATCCTCCTTTAAAAACCATCTCTTCAACCAAGATTCCTGGCACGCCTCCCAACCTACCCCTTCCTGGCTCAAAATGTTTTCCTAATGCCCTTATCCTCCTCAGGTCATCAAAGTTTATTCATTTAATAAAACCTACTTCCTATTCCTTCAATCACCTGCCCACCCAACTCCTGACGAGTTATCTTCCCTGACCTCCATGCTTGCCGATATCAACAATGGCTCCCTTTGCTCTGGCACTACTCTGCTATAGCACCCCCACTTCCTCAAAAAGCCCACCCTCTTCTTCTACACCAATTTATGGGCCATCCTTTACATTAAAAGAGCTATATAAATTCAGGATGCTTTGGTTGAAGGCTTGGTTCATGATTTGAGATTTAAGACTTTGAGGTGCAGTGGGAAATAGCAAGGGAATTCAAGAGAGTAGGAACAATATGGCTGAAGAATCTACCACCAGTGGTAGAAAGAAGGGAGATGCACCGAAGGCTAGTCAGAGGCCCAGCGATACGGGATCAGATGCACGGCTAGAGGAGATTGCAGAAGTAGGATAAGGCAGGGCCACTGGGCGATTTGTAGATGGGGTGCGTCTGGGATTGGGAGCCGGTGCAAATCAGTAAGTGCAGGCAAAGGAGAAGCAGAATTCTGGAATTTATGGATGGTGGAGACCAGAAGGCTAGCAAGAGGTTGAAGAATTAAGTTCAGCAAAATAAGGTTGGTGAGCTGCAGGCACAAATAGCCACGTGGGAATATCATGTACTGGCGATAAGGGAGACCTGGCTCAAAAAAGAATAGGATTGGGTACTAAATATTCCTGGATACAAGGTGTTCAGGAAACATAGGAACAGGAGGAGGCCATTCAGCCCCTTGTGCCTGCTCCGCCATTTGATAAGATCATGGCTGATCTGTGATCTAACTCCATATACCTGCCTTTGGCCCATATCCCTTAATACTTTTGATTGCTAAAAAGTTATCTATCTCAGGTTTAAATTTAGCAATTGAGCTAGTATCAATTGCCATTTGCGGAAGAGAGTTCCAAACTTCTACCACCCTTTGTGTGTAGAAATGTTTTCTAATCTCGCTGCTGAAAGGTCTGGCTCTAATTTTTAGACCGTGCCCCCTACTCCTAAAATCCCCAACCAGCGGAAATAGTTTCTCTCTATCCACCCTATCCGTTCCCCTTAATATCTTACCAACTTCGATCAGATCACCCCTTAACCTTCTAAACTCTGGAGAATACAACCCCAATTTGTGGAATCTCTCCTCGTAACTTAACCCTTGAAGTCCAGGTATCATTCTAGTAAACCTACACTGCACTCCCTCCAAGGCCAATATGTCCTTCCGAAGGTGCGGTGCCCAGAACTGCTCACAGTACTCCAGGTGCGGTCTAACCAGGGTTTTGTATAGCTGCAGCATAACTTCTGCCCCTTTGTACTCTAGATATAAAGGCCAGCATTCCATTAGGGAAAGGGAAGGAAATAAAGGTGGGGGGGCAGTATTGATTAAAGGAGAATATTGCAGAGGTGGAGAGAGGGGATGTCCTTGAGGGGTCAGGGACAGAATCTATTTGGTTAGCGTTAAAAAAGAGGTGCCGTTACACTACTCGGTTTATCCTATAGGCCACCAACTAGTGGGAAAGATACAGAGGAGCAAATTTGCAGGGAAATTACAGAGGTGCAAGAACCATAGAGTAGTGATAATGGGGAACTTCAATTATCCTAATATAGACTGGGATAGTAATAGTGTGAAGAGCAGGAGGGGTAGGAATTTCTGAAGTGTGTTCAGGAGAATTTTCTTTATCAGTATGTTTCCAGCCCAACGAGGAAGGAGGCATTGCTGGGTCTGGTTCTGGGGAATGAGGTGGGTCAAGTGGAGCAAGTGTCTGTGGGGGAATCATTTAGGGAACAATGATCGTAGTGTCATGAAGTTTCAATTAGTTATGAAAAAAGGGCAAGGAGCAATGTAGAGTAAAAATACTCAATTGGCAGAGGGCCAATTTCACTGGGTTGAGAATGGATCGGGCCCGGGTAAATTGGAATCAAAGATTGGCAGGCTAAACTATAATTGAACAATGGGCGGCCTTTAAAGAGATGGTTCGGGGACAGTCTAGGTACATTCCCAGAAGGGGGAAAGGTATGGCAACCAAAGCCAGAGCTCCCTGGATGACAAAAGAGATAGAGCAAGATGAAGCGAGAAAGGGGGCGTATGACATGGCAGGTTGATAATACAAGTCAGAACCAGGCTGCATATAGAACGTAGAGAGGAGAAGTGAAAAAGGAAATAAGAGGGGCAAAGAGAGAGTATGAGAATAGACTGGCTGCTAACATAAAAGGGAATCCAAAAGTCATCTATAGGCATGTAAACAGTAAACAGGTAGTAAGATGAGGGGTGGGGCAGTTTAGGGACAAAAGGAGATCTACGCATAGAGGTGGAGGGCATGGCGGAGGTACTAAATGAATGCTTTGCTTCTGTCTTTGCCAAGAAGATGCTGCCAGTGAAAGGGGAGGTAGTTGAGATACTGGATGGGCTAAAAATTGGTAAAGGAGGTACTAGAAAGACTGGCTGTACATAAAAGTAGGTAAGTCACCTGGTCTGAATGAGATGCATCCTAGGTTGCTGAGGGAAGTATGAGTGGAAATTGCAGAGGTGTTGGCCATAAACTTCCAATCCTCCTTAGATAGGGGGATGGTGCCAGAGGACTGGAGAATTGCAAATGTTACACCCTTGTTCAAAAAAGGGTGTAAGGATAAACCCCGCAACTACAGGCCTGTCAGCTTAACCTCGGTAGTGGGGAAGCTTTAAGCACAATAATCCGGGACAAAATTGTCACGGACAAATATGGATTAATAAAAAGGAAAGCCAGCACAGATTTGTTAAAGCTAAATTATGTTTAACTAACTTGATTGAGTTCTTTGATGGGGTAAGAGGGTTGAAGAGGGCAATGCGGTCAATGTTGTGTGTATGGACTTTCAAAAAGGAGTTTGATAAAGTGCCACATAATAGGCTTGTCAGCAAAATTCAAGCCCATGGAATAAAAGGGGCAGTTGGCAGCAAGGATACAAAATCGGCTAAGTGACAGAAAACAGAGTTGCGGTGAACAGTTGTTTGTCGAACTGGAGGAGGGTATACAATGGTGCTCCCCAGCGGCTGATACTAGGACCACTGCTTCTTTTGATATATATTAATGGCTTGGACTTGGGTGTACAGGGCACAATTTCAAAATTTGCAGATGACACAAATCTTGGAAGTGTAGTAAACAGTAAGGAGGATAATAATAGACTTCAAGAGGACAGACAGGCTGGTGGAATTGGCAGACACATGGCAGATGAAGATTAAAAGCAGAAAAGTGTGAAGTGATACATTTTGGCAGGAAGAATGAGGAGAGGCAATATAAACTAAAATGGCACAATTCTAAAAGGAGAGTACAGGAACAGAGAGAGCTGGGGGTATATGTGCACAAATCTTTGAAGGTGGCAGGACAGGTTGAAAAGGTGGTTAAAAGCATATGGGATCCTTTATAAATAGAGGCAAAGTAAGGAAGTTATGTTGAACCTTTATAAAACACTGGTTCAAACACAACTGGAGTTTTGTGTCCAATTCTGGGCACTGCATTTTAGGAAGGATGTGAAGGCCGTGGAGAGGGTGCAGAAAAGATTTGCTAGAACGGTTCCAGGGATGAGGGACTTTAGTTATGTGGATAGACTGGAGAAGCTGGGGTTGTTCTCCTAAGAGCAGAGAAGCTTGAGAGGAGATTTGATAGAAGTGTTCAAAATGATGACAGGTTTAGATAAAGTAAATAGAGAAACTGTTCCCATTGGCAGAAGGGTCAAGAACCAGAGGACACAGATTTATGGTGATTGGCAAAAGAACCAAAGGTGACATGAGGAAAAAATTTTTTTTTTTTTTTTAAAAACACAGCAAGTAGTTATGATCTGGAATGCACGACCTGAAAGACTAGGAAGTAGATTCAATCATGGCTTTCAAAAAGGAACTGGATAAATACTTGAAGGGAAAAAATTTGCAGGCCTACGGGGAAAGAGCGGGGGAACGGGACTAACTAGATTGCACTTACAAAGAGCCAGCACGGGCTCGATGGACCGAATGGCCTCCTTCCTTGCTGTAACCCATTCTACGAAAGCCTGGATAAAGTTTTCGTTGGTGGCCAAGATGAGGTAAGGGTCCAAACAGTCCTATTCATCGAGAGCAAGCAGTCAGAAAAGGAGAGGGAGCTAGTGGCAAGAGAATAAAGTTTTTGCCAAGGGCCAAAAATAATGAGGGAGAATTTCCTGGAGAAATGTCGTAGGGCACGTTTTACAACGCAAAAGAGCAAATTATGACACAAGTGACTTATGCCAGGCCATAATTTCCTGGGACTTTTGTGCCATTCTGCCGTAACCTTCACTGATACATTGAAAAGTAAACATAGCTCCTCCCATTAAAATCACTGGCGATCGCGAATTTCCTTAATCAACTCATGTTTTCTTGCCAATTGGACTGAAAAAATAATGGCAGTGGTGACTTGGCAACAATGTGATTTAAGGATTCATTAGCAGTTCAATTTAGAGATACATAGTCTTTCTAAATGGTCTGTAACTTGCAGTGAAAGTATGTTCGGTTTAGATAGCACTGCTGTTGTCATTTACTTGCATAATAATGTAAAAAGTGGTTTAACAGAGGCAGATTTAACATAGCCTATGCTATTAGATAAGCTAATCCTTGTACACAGGGACAGGATTTCGATCCAATCAAGCAGAACAAATTAATTTCCAGAATCAATTAGCATGAAAAGAACATTACTTTACCAAATACAAGTCATGTCTTACATATATATGAGCTGGTATGAGAGAAATTATGACTGTCTAAGAGACCACATTGCTGTTAAACAAGAATATTTTAATGAATGCATGCCAAGTAAGTACTGTACAGTCATGTTTTGGATATTTGTGTGGAAGGGGGGAGGCAGAGGAAAATTCACGGTCTGCAATTCCGGTAAATCAAGATGTGGAGATGCCGGTGATGGACTAGGGTGGACAAATGTAAGGAGTCTTGCAACACCAGGTTATAGTCCAACAGTTTTATTTGAAATAAATAAAACTGTTGGACTATAACCTGATGTTATAAGACTCCTTACAGGTAAATCAAAACAAACACATTGTTGGCCTCGTCACATTACACCTCTCTTTCTTCACTCCCACCCCATATACACACATCCATTACATATTTCTTTATCAACCATCTCTCTTCTTCCTGCCCAGAGACACTGCTGCTTATCTGTACCACAGACAGACCAGCAAATCAATACAATACTGAGACCGAAAGAAAACACAACACAATCTCATCCTTGTTTTCAAATCCCTTCATGGCCCCACCCCTCCCTATCTCTGTAACCTCCTCCAGCCCTATAACCCTCCAATTCTTGCCTCTTGCGCATCCTCGATTTTAAATCGCTGGCAGCTATGCTTTCAGCTGCCTAGGCCCTAAGCTCTGGAATTCCCTCCCTAAACCTCTGCGCCTCTCTACTTCTCTTGCCTCCTTAAAACCTACCTCTTTGACCAAGTTTTTGGTCACCTGTCCTAATACTTCATGTGGCTTGGTGTCAAATTTTGTATGATAATGCTCCTGTGAAGCACCTTGTGACATTTTACTATGTTAAAGGTGCTATATAAATGCAAATTGTTGTTGTTGCTGCTGCTGCTAGGGGGGTCAATGGCAACGTAAATAAATTAATGGTGATGAAATTGTCCTAATGTGCAGCTTATGAATGCGATCAGTGCATTATCCATTTCATCGAGTGAAACACCTGCTTCGGCTTCAGAGCACAGCACCTTCTCTCTGAAGCGACAAATGCTTCAAAGCAGCTTCTGATATTCAAGGCAACTTTGCATATGCATGTTCCAACAGTACATTGAAACAGTGCATTCTGGGTTCATGACTTCAATATCCACATCGTAACTTCTATATATATTTGTCTTTTCGTACAGATTTAAATAGAATAGTTACATTTTTAAATGCTTATTTTATATTGTGAAGTTGACAATTCCAAATTATTATAAGCTGCACATTTGTAGCTGAATGCTTTACAGATTGCTAGAATTTGTACTGGGCTCAAAGTTTAGATGGATATATTTTCCAGTAGCGGTGAAAGGACATCATTTTATTATAGCATTTCTGTTCAGTGCAACACTAATATTACCATAACAAAGAAATTGCACCATTAGCATTATGGGATCAATATAGTAGCCATTGGCTGTGCCGCTGTAATGCTCACAGGAGTGTATTCTAATTAGAAAGCCAGGAAACTTTGGATTCAGTTGGCAATGGCAAGATCAGCACACAAAAGAGTGAAAGTTACAGCGTACGTCGCTGCATGATATTATCTCGCACAGCCTATCCATGGTGTTCAATGCAGATGGTCGTGTCATCTGTCTCCACTACTTCTCCAGCGCTGTGGGTCTGCTCTTGTGTTTCTCTACTCCAACCTGTCCCAATGCAACCAGTTCATCTCCAGCACTGGCTTTTTGCAGGAAATTCTACCCCAACAGTTTTGTTCTTCATGATGGTCAATTGTAAAAAAAATTCTGACTCATCCACAAGTTAACACCGGACAGGCACTGACAATATAGAAATGATTGTGGTGAGAAGGGAAGTGGTAGCGAGGTAAAACTGAATGTTGTCAGCATACATATGGAAGCTCATCCGTGCCTATGGATGATGTCAACCAGGGCAGGATGTAGATAAGGAAGAGAAGGAGGCAAGGATAGATCCTTGGGAACTCCTGGGTTTATGGAGAAGGAGAAAAAGCCATTGCTGGAGATGCACTGGCTGCATTGGGACAGGTTGGAGTAGAAAAACACAAGAGCAGACCCACAGCGCTGGAGAAGTAGTGGAGACAGATAACACGACCATCTGCATTGAACACCATGGAGAGGCTGTGCGAGACAAGGAGGCATAATGCACCTTGGTCCCAGTCAGAGAATATAGTTGGTGACTGACAGGACAATCTCAGTGCTGTGAACACACTGTAAATTGGACTGAAAAGTTTTATATATGGAATTATGGGAGAGATAAGCCCAGGGCGACCTTCAAGGGACCTGGGAAAGGAAAGAGGTTAGAATTGGGGCAATTTTATTTCAACTTTGAAGAACTGTTTGTCTCGGAGGGCTATTGATCCCTCATTTACCAAATGTTCCAATTTGGGCTTCACCTTTCCGTCTCCCTTCCTCATGTTCGTGTAATGACCTCAGTTTCTATAACCAGATTAAGACTTATGAATCAAAACCTCTGCTGTACATTGATTAGCTTAATCTAAGTCTGACAATTAACCTTTAAAATTGTTTTAATCGCTTATGGCAGTCCTATTTCCTCCTTAAGCAAAATAGACTAGGTGAATCAAAGGCTGAAGATCCCAAGAGGGTCCTTAGATTATAAAACAGACTCTTCCCTTTGAAGCAAGAGTAGTCTCGGAGGATTGGGCTTTAATAACATCTGAGTAGATTCACATCAAAACAAAGAATGCATTGCAGGAAACAAATCTCTTCAATGGTGTTCACACCCTCCATTATCAGATACAGCAAGTTACATTTGGAGATAACTATCACCAAGAGAAATGCAGAGTAGCAATGCTATCTGAGAACACAATGCACATGCTCTGACTGCAGAATCTGTCTTCAGCTAAGAATGTCACCGCTCTGAGCAAAAATATCAAGTCCAAGCCCAAGCTTTTGGGAGAGGCTATGGTCTTCAAGTAAAAACTTTAATGAAGTTATTACAACAAACAAAATACAATTCAATGGCTAAATGTAATTATTGTGAAATATGTAATTTTTTAAAACCTTACTTTGGACATTGAGGAATTTCACTTGAAGAATAATCAATGATGCAAACTTTTTCAAATAGCATTTTGAATGATTCGATCGGTTAATCGACAAATGTGATGGGGATATGTTTACATATGCTTTCCTGTTCTAAAATGTTAACTGGTAGCATTAGGAATTTTAATTATTTTTGGACTTCACAAATACAATTTGGGGATGTATTCAAAAACAAAATGAATTTGCACAGGTTTAAAAAGCCTCCCACTGCAGACATTGAAGATGTTTATTAAAGCTAGGCAAGCCAGATTGTACAGTGTCTCAGTTCATCATCTACTTCAAATAGAGACAATGAAAGTCAATTCACTCATCCCTGATTTATTAAGCTATGATGGTACCCATTCATTTTGAGTGTAATGGGAGAGGGTGTCTTGAGAGCCACACCTCAAAGGGGGAGGAAAAGTAGTCAGTTTGGTTGACAGGCCTACCGGTAATTCATTAAATGAGGAATGAGTCAGAGGGACAGCCGTCCAACTTGGTGGGAGAGAAAAGAACAAAGAGACACTTAGGCAGTCATCCAGCTAGCTAGGTTGGGGAAGGAAACATGCCTAATGAGAGGAAACATAATCATCTCAAGCCCAGAACCAGTCAGGGTCAGGAGCCCAACCAGGAAAAGTTAAAAGGAATAGTTTGGCCTATTTTTATTACTTTTCTTGTTCCCAAGAAGGGCTCTGTAGTTAGTTGAATCAAGATGAGATTTGATTACTATTGTTATTCTGTAAATAAAGCAGCTTAACAATTTATATCTGGCCACATCACACTAAAGTGCTTACTCTGTCTGCCTTTGGAAAGATTGAAGTAGTACATGTGCAAAAGGACATGATATCCAGTTCAGATCACAAAGGGTCCTATTTCTGCACCCCTGGGTGATGCTATTAGATATTAGCCAGTACACAAACTTCCAAATGGAAAAAGTTCAGACCGCTTAGAGGAATGACCACCGCTGTACCTGAGAGTGAGGGAGATCAAAATATGTAACACATTTAGATAGCATTTTTTCCTAATGTAAACGTTTATAATAGACAATTTCTATAGCGAATTTTGACATAAAAGGTGTTACAGGAAGTAATGCTTGTGGACAAGAAATGCAATTGTTTGCAAGATCATAACAAACAGAACACAATTAATGGTGTCATTTTCACCAAAATCCAATCAATTCCGAAAGCTTTAATTCTTTTCTTGGCTCAGTTAGGATAAACTTTATTCCTACCTGCCATCCTGGTTAAGAGATGTGACTATACTGATGATACAAAGATGGGAGGGAAAGTAGAGAGTGAGGAGGACATAAAAAACCTACAAGGGGATATAGACAGGCTGGGTGAGTGGGCAGAGATTTGGCAGATGCAATACAATATTGGAAAATGTGAGGTTATGCACTATGGCAGGAAAAATCGGAGAGCAAGTTATTATCTTAATGGCGAGCAACTGGAAAGTACTGCAGTACAAAGGGATCTGGGGGTCCTAGTGCAAGAAAATCAAAAGTTAGTTTGCAGGTGATCAAGAAGGCCAACGGAATGTTGGCTTTTATTGCTAGGGGGATAGAATATAAAAACAGGGAGGTATTGCTGCAGTTATATAAGGTATTGGTGAGACCGCACCTGGAATACTGCATACAGTTTTGGTCTCCATACTTAAGAAAAGACATACTTGCTCTCGAGGCAGTACAAAGAAGGTTCACTCGGTTAATCCTGGGGATGAGGGGGTGGACATATGAGGAGAGGTTGAGTAGATTGGGACTCTACTCATTGGAGTTCAGAAGAATGAGAGGCGATCTTATTGAAACATATAAGATTGTGAAGGGGCTTGATCGGGTGGATGCGGTAAGGATGTTCCCAAGGATGGGTGAAACTAGAACTAGGGGGCATAATCTTAGAATAAGGGGCTGCTCTTTCAAAACTGAGATGAGGAGAAACTTCTTCACTCAGAGGGTGGTAGGTCTGTGGAATTTGCTGCCCCAGGAAGCTACATCATTAAATAAATTTAAAACAGAAATAGACAGTTTCCTAGAAGTAAAGGGAATTAGGGGTTACGAGGAGCGGGCAGGAAATTGGACATGAATTTAGATTTGAGGTTAGGATCAGATCAGCCATGATCTTATTGAATGGCGGAGCAGGCTCGAGGGGCCGATTGGCCTACTCCTGCTCCTATTTCTTATGTTCTATGTTCTTATGAACCATTGCAAGACTCACAAATTATAGCAGTATGTCTATGTATTTGCATTTTTAGGAAAATAATTTTCAAATTGGATTAATTCTTGGAGTATTTTGCAATCAGATAAAAATTAATCCACTAACATTTACAGCAGAGGAATTCAACAAGTTTTAATAGTGAAATATCTTCTATTGCCTTACTTTGCACATGGCTGACATTGGCTTTCTCGGTCTCCAAATCATGAAGGGCAGCAACTTGGTCTCCAATGCAGACTCCATCTGAACACTGAGTAACACCCAAGCTTAGGTCAGTTTTTCCTTTGCTCTTTCTTCTGTTTCGTTTTTTCTTATTATTCTGCACTTCCATCTCATTAGTTACTTGTACATCATTCTCTGTTCTCCCTAGATCAACATTCTGAATATAATAGTCAAAAGGTTGTTTATGCCTTTGCAGCGCAGACTCAGAGAAACGATCGCTATTCAATGCATCGTCAGCAGTTGCTGTTTTTGCAAACCCTGCAAACTCTTTGTGACTGTCTGAAAGTGTTTTTGGATGGACTTGTTTAGGCCTAGTTTCTTTGAATATAACTTCATTTCCTGATTCAGTATCACCATCCTGGCTAGCGTTGGTATCTCTCTGCTGGTTTTGCTTTCTGGTTGCCAACCCCTGTTTCTTCCTCCAAGAGTCAGGCATACCTGTCTCACCAGCATCCCCAACTTTTTCCAAAAAATTAACAGGCATGTTTGGAAATATAGCAGTATTGTCAATGTCCACTGCAAATGCAGAGTGGCTGTATTTTGCATTTCCTCCTAGTTTTTGTCGGTTATTAAAATCCTTTCGTTGCACCACTTCCACTTCTGAAAGATTCAAATCAGTCCCAGGAGCAATTCCACTTTCATCATTTTGGTCTATACAATTGATCTGCTGAGCAAATTGCTTTAGATACGCTCTAAACCTGTCACTACGGTGCTGGTTTACCAACCTGGAATAAGCATTTTTTTGTGGATTGCCAATCTTACTGTGACCATTTCTTGCATCAAAAGAGGGAAACGTTTCCTTTGCATGTCCTGAATGATCCATTTGGTGATATTGATACAGTCACAAAATAGACCAAATGAAGCTGTAGAGAAAACAATACATTTTATCAACATCCAATGTAAAATACTACATTATCCTGGAAAATCTAAAATTAAATATTTAAAATAGTTTAAAACAATATGCCATCCATATAAACACAACAGTTCATAAGAACACGAGATTAAATGACAAAAGAGATGATGCCAGAGGACTGGGCAATTGCAAATGTTACACCCTTGTTCAAAAAAGGGTGCAAGGATAAACCCAGCAACTACAGGCCAGTCAGTTTAATCTCAGTAATGGAGAAACTTTTAGAAACAATAAACCGGGAAAAAGTTAACAGTCACATGGACAAGTGTGGATTAATTAAGGAAAACCAGCACGGATGCATTAAAGGCAAATATAGTGTTTAACTAACTTGATTGAGGTTTTGGATGAGGTAACAGAGGGTTGATGAGGGCAATGCGGTTGATGTGGTGTATATGGACTGCCAAAAAGGTATTTGATAAAGTGCCGCACAATAGGCTTGTCATTAAAGTTGAAGCCCATAAAATAAAAGCAGGGCAGTGGCAACATGGAATTGGCTAAGTAATAGGAAAGAGAGTAGTGGTGAATGGTTGTTTTTCAGACTGGAGGGAGGTGTACAGTGGTGTTCCCCAGGGGTCAGTACTAGGACCACTGCTTTTTTTGATATATATTAATGACTTGGACTTGGGTGTACAGGGCACAATTTCTAAATTTGCAGATCACACAAAACTTGGAAGGACAGTGAACAGCAAGGAGGATAGCGATAGACATCAAGAGGATATAGACAGGCTGGTGGAATGGGCGGACACGTGGCAGATGAAATTTAACGCAGAGAAGTGAGAAGTGATGCATTTTGGTAGGAAGAACGAGGAGAGGCAATATAAACTGAAGGGTACAATTCTAAAAGGGGTGCAGGAACAGTGCAACCTGGACGCATGTGCACAAATCGTTGAAGGTGGCAGGGCAGGTTGAGAAGGCGGTTAAGAAAGCGTACGGTATCCTGGGCTTTATAAATAAAGAGGCATACAGTGCAAAAGCAAGGAGGTTATGATGAACCTTTACAATAGACTGGTTCGGCCACAACTAGAGTTTTGTGTCCAGTTCTGGGCTTCGCACTTTAGGAAGGATGTGAAGGCCTTAGAAGGTGCAGAAGAGATTTACAAGAATGATTCCAGGAATGATGGATTTCAGTTACATGGATAGACTACAGAAGCTGGGGTTGTTCTCCTTAAAGCAGTGAAGGTCGAGAGGAGATTTGATAGACGTATTCAAAATTATGAAGGGTCTAGATAAAGTCAATAAACAGAAACTAATCCCACTGGCAGAAGGGTCGAGAACCACAGGACATAAATTTAAGGTGATTGGCAAAAGAACCAAAGGCGACATGAGAAAAAACTTTTTAAAAAAACACAGCAAGTGGTTATGATCTGGAATGCACTGCCTGCGGGGGTGGTGGAAGCAGATTCAATCGTGGCTTTCAAAAGGGAATTGGATAAGAGGATAGGGCGGGGGAGTGAGACCAGCTGGACTGCTCTTGCAGAGAGCTGGCATGGACTCGATGGGCCGAATGGCCTCCTTCTGTGCTGTAACCATTCTACGATAAGAAATAGGAGGAGGCCATACGGTCCCTCAAGCCTGCTCCGCCATTCAATAAGATCATGGCTGATCTTTGACCTCAACTCCACTTTCCTGCCCGATCCCCATATCCCTTGATTCCCTAAAGTCCAAGAAAAACCTATCGATCTCAGCCTTGAATATATTCAACTACTCAGCATCCACAGCCCTCTGGGGCAGAGAATTCCAAAGATTCACAACCGTGTGAAGAAATTCCTCCTCATCTCAGTCTTAAATGGCCGACCACTTATCCTGAGACTAGGTTCAATGAGATACAGGCTTTTTATTAAATATTTAACCATGTTTATATAAAACTTTTTGCTTATCAAAATATGCATCTCTTGTTACAGAACATGTTTGCTACACATTTCTGAAGGTGGTTAGAAAGCAGGATTTATTGATGAATGAGGCAATAGGTCTAAAAACAGCCCTTTTCAAACTCCTGGCCCACAAAATTCAAACAAGACAAACCAACAAATATGAAATAGAACAGGACTGATTTGCCTGGGCTTCAAGGGCTGTATTGCCAGGGCTTTAGGTGCCACATATGGCCTACGGTATGCAATTTGGGCATTGCTGATCAACAATATGCGTACCTTTCAGGATTTAAGACCCGAACCATGTTTCTTCTCAGACCTGCCTCCAATCAAAATAAAGTTCAATTTTATCAGCTGCTCATCTTAAAGTTTTGAGTCATGAATTCATCTTCATCATTACTTCTCACTAAATATGCTCTCGAAATTCTCCTTTTAAGCAATGACACTGGAGACCAACTACATTATTCAATAATCATTTAAAGAAATATTCATACATTACTGATCTTTATAGCTGTAGTTTTTGTTTCTTCAGATATTAGGAAAAGAGGGCCAATTATTTGAAACACATTAAATCGTTAATCAAAATCTACCTAGCACTCATTCTTGAGCTTTTTTTTTTATGAACCATGTACAAAAACCAGTATTTCATTCAAAAAATTCCAAACATAGTATAACAGTCAGATTACATAAAATATTAATTAAAAGTACATCTCAGCAAATTTCCTGGGTACACATTGCTACCAAGTTAATGGCCATGGCTCAGATACAATTGGTCTCTAGATCCATACAAATTATAGGCCAAATTAGTGATGCGAGTAAGCCTGAAATAGCCACACAATATATCAATACAGTTTAATGACATCTCAAGAACATTTTGGTAAAATCTATACTATTCTGCTTTAAGTAAATCAAATTGATATACAGAAACTGAATAGGGCACTTCAAACTTTGGTTTTCTGAAGACAAGTGCTCATTAGCACAAAATAATCCAGAAACTATGATAAGCACTTACATCTATTATATTTTAAAATCTGTAGGTGGGTGGTCACCTTCCATTTCAAATTAGATTTAAAACTGGTCAACCAATCTAAATGATAAAATCCATTATTTGAGTGTCTACATTTACCTGCAATACCTGTTATAGGTGGCACTATGATAGACCTCTACAATATTAAAAGCCATGTGATCTTAGATCTCAAAACAGTAGCTTCTCCTGAATATTGAGGCCACACACATCTCCACACCAAAAAAACTAATCTAACCACAGTAACTGAGAAGAACTTGATTTCTTCACTGCGTGAAGTATTCACAGCCAGGCATATCTAAAACATCAACTGACTTATGCTTTTTCAACAGATGTTGCCTAACCTGCTGAGTGTCTCCAGTGTTTTCTGCATCTGCAGTATTTTGTTTTTTTCCTACATTTCCCTTAACTACGTTAAATGTTGCACCCTTCTTTGACAGTTACATCGATGGTTGTCCAACATTTTGAATGATCCTTGATGGTTGCAACTTAATGCTTCATCCATCCAACTATCAGGAACACTGCTCAACAATTTGACATAAATGAAAACATATGTGCATCATCAACAGAAATCAACAAATTAAGCTCCTTTTGTTTGACAGGAAACAGCCAGACTTACTAACATATGCATGTCCCATCGATACTCAATTCAAGCAATCCATCCAGGAGGTTGCCATTTTCTATGAGACTCTAGATTTTTAACCCCTCGTGTACCTTCACAAATAATAAAGAATTCAAATAAATGATCAAAGTAAATTCAAAAAAGAACATTTTAAATCAAAAGGATAATTATATATGCTGGTGGCAGAAAATATTTGCTGTAAGCATTTGAATAATGAGTTTATATACTTGGTGTTGTCACAAGGCTTCTTTCATCTATTGATATTAATACTGCACTTAAGCAGTATGCTTTGATGTTGTATCATGGCAGCTAAATCTTCAATGGATCCCTTTACTCAAGTATCATCACGCTCCCGGGGGGGAGGAGCTAAATACGATTAAAATCACTCAGGAGATGGTACTCAGTAAAATAATGGGACTCAAGGCGGATAAATCCCCTGGACTCTCGGGGGGGGGGAGGAGCTAAATACGATTAAAATCACTCAGGAGATGGTACTCAGTAAAATAATGGGACTCAAGGCGGATAAATCCCCTGGACCTGATGGCTTCCATCCTAGGGTCTTGAGGGAAGTGGCAGTAGGGATTGTGGATGCTTTGGTGATAGTTTTCCAAAATTCCCTGGACTCAGGAGAGGTCCCGGCAGATTGGAAAACTGCTAATGTAACACCGTTATTTAAAAAGGGTAGTAGGCAGAAGGCTGGAAATTATAGGCCAGTTAGCCTAACATCTGTGGTGGGTAAAATTTTGGAGTCTATTATTAAGGAGACAGTAACGGAACATTTAGATAAGCATAATTTAATAGGACAAAGTCAGCATGGCTTTATGAAGGGGAAGTCATGTCTGACAAATTTGCTTGAGTTCTTTGAGGATATAACGTATAGGGTGGATAAAGGGGAACCAGTGGACATAGTGTATTTAGACTTCCAGAAGGCATTCGACAAGGTGCCACATAAAAGATTATTACTTAAGATAAAAAATCACGGGATTGGGGGTAATATTCTGGCATGGGTGGAGGATTGGTTATCGAACAGGAAGCAGAGAGTTGGGATAAATGGTTCATTTTCGGACTGGCAACCAGTAACCAGTGGTGTTCCACAGGGGTCGGTGCTGGGTCCCCAACTCTTTACAATCTATATTAACGATTTGGAGGAGGGGACCGAGTGCAACATATCAAAATTTGCAGATGATACAAGGATGGGAGGGAAAGTAGAGAGTGAGGAGGACATAAAAAACCTGCAAGGGGATATAGACAGGCTGGGTGAGTGGGCGGAGATTTGGCAGATGCAATATAATATTGGAAAATGTGAGGTTATGCACTTTGGCAGGAAAAATCAGAGAGCAAGTTATTTTCTTAATGGCGAGAGACTGGAAAGTACTGCAGTACAAAGGGATCTGGGGGTCCTAGTGCAAGAAAATCAAAAAGTTGGTATGCAGGTGCAGCAGGTGATCAAGATAGCCAACGGAATGTTGGCTTTTATTGCTAGGGGGATAGAATATAAAAACAAGGAGGTATTGCTGCAGTTATATAAGGTATTGGTGAGACCGCACCTGGAATACTGCATACAGTTTTGGTCTCCATACTTAAGAAAAGACATACTTGCTCTCGAGGCAGTACAAAGAAGGTTCACTCGGTTAATCCCGGGGATGAGGGGGCGGACATATGAGGAGAGGTTGAGTAGATTGGGACTCTACTCATTGGAGTTCAGAAGAATGAGAGGCGATCTTATTGAAACATATAAGATTGTGAAGGGTCTTGATCGGGTGGATGCAGTAAGGATGTTCCCAAGGATGGGTGAAACTAGAACTAGGGGGCATAATCTTAGAATAAGGGGCTGCTCTTTCAAAACTGAGATGAGGAGAAACTTCTTCACTCAGAGGGTGGTAGGTCTGTGGAATTTGCTGCCCCAGGAAGCTGTGGAAGCTACATCATTAGATAAATTTAAAACAGAAATAGACAGTTTCCTAGAAGTAAAGGGAATTAGGGGTTATGGGGAGCGGGCAGGAAATTGGACATGAAGCTGAGTTCGGATCGGTCAATGCCCTGTGGGTGGCGGAGAGGGCCCAGGGGCTGTGTGGCCGGGTCCTGCTCCGACTTCTTGTGTTCTTTAGATTTGTGGTTGGGATCAGATCAGCCATGATCTTATTGAATGGCGGAGCAGGCTCGAGGTGCCGATTGGCCTACTCCTGCTCCAATTTCTTATGTTCTTATGTTCCCCTTCAAAATCACCATCACCCCACTCCTCAAAAAACCTATCTGCGACCCTTTCATCCTCTCCAACTACTGACCTATCTCTAATGGACTTTTTCTTAAGATCCTTGAACGTGCTGTCACCTTCAAGCTCTAAGCCCATCTATCCTGTTACTCCTTGTTCGAATCCCTCGAGCTTGGCTTCTACTCTTCTCCACACTGAAGCAGCCCTAGCCCAAAACACAAATGACCTTCTCTATAACTGTGACATCATCCTTCATGATATTTTTGGGGTTTTATGATAGATATTCTCTCAGGTTCAGAGTCATCAGCCACTCTTGTAAGCAGACCTCACATCCCCTACAACCTGGAGTGTAACTGTTTTTACCCACTACCTAGGTAAATAATAGCAAGGCCCATCAGTCATAACAGAGCACTGACTACTAGAAAGTATCACGTGCCATGTCATGATTCTCCACAGACTGAATATGCATTAATACCAAAGTTCAGGCGTTGAACCAAATGGTTTTATTTACATAAGCAGGTGAATGAACAGTCACTAATGAGTCATAAATTTCTCTATCTTCCACATTTTAATATTGTATGACAATTGCTAATTAATCATCTCAAACTGCTTCTAATATTACAACCATCATTTACAGACCTCAATCCACCAGTATTTTGCTCTAGAGTTACCTAGCTCACAATGATCTCGCTGGAGAGATCCCTAAATATTGCTGGACAAGTGGACTAAAAAGAAAACTTTACATACCCACTATCATGCTTGACTAAAGCTCTAAAAACAGATTATTTATCTCATTGCTATTTGAGAGATTTTGCTGTGCACAAATTGGCTGCCACATTCACCTACAGTAACTTCACTCCAAAAATAATTAATTGACTGTAAAGCACTTTGGGACATCATGAGGGGATTAAAGGCACTATAAATGCAAGTTTTTCTACATGGCATAATGAACATAAATTTTAAAATGCCAGTGTTTTCATCAAAAGTAAAATGTCTCTTGCACATTAATAACTCAGCCAGTAGCTCCAGCATTTGGCATGTGTGCAGAAACTATTCTTCAGTATGCTGTAATTTATTTAAAATAGGTTATGGGTAAAGAAAATGGCAGTTGGTGCTTACTTTCTGAAATGTTCCAACTTACTGGTTTGTATTAGATCTGCAGGTGCTAACCAAATCACTGAAACCAACAATTATTTTAAAGTTAAGAATACCCATTATCTAGCAAAGTCCTAATGGAACAATTCCACAGAACTTCACCCAAATGACTATTCCTCATGTATGACTTCTCCCCATGAAACTGACAGCTGACAGGCCATTCAAGCAGTGTCACAGCTGAACCCAATCCTATCTTCATCCAGTATCTACATCATATTTTCCTCAACAGATCACACGTGATCAGGAAGCAGACACCCTAGTAGATATCATCCCTCCTCTATACCCCCCAAAAAAGGCCATTGCCACAGCTGAGGTCTGCTAACTCAACATAGACCAGATTGAACATGGTACTTTTCTGGTTTATATGGTTCAGTCACACACCACATTGTATATTTATCCACTGAACCATCATTAAAGCCATTGTTTAAAATATGTTTGCTTTCTGTTGCACAAAGTACAGCAATAAAAAACCAACAACTCATTTACTTCATAGTTACAAAAATTTTGTATTAGGACTATGCACATTTACTGGCCTAGAATGAAATCCTAGTTGGTTGACTTGTATTGTCCATGGATAAATGAAAATCCACCCATACATTTAACAGTGGCCCAAAGACATACTGACAGGTGTTGGTTTGCCGGGGGGGGGGGGGGGGGGGGAAAGAGAAAGAGAGATACAGACTTTTTTAAAAATTGAACCATAAAGGTGACATTGGGTTGACCCAATGTTACAGAAATAAATTTGCATATGCACCTGTTTAAAGGAGGCACAACTAATAAAAAAATGAAACATAAAAGTCCAATTTCAATCAAGCCAAAAGGAAACTTGTAACAATAAATCATGTTATTTTGTCTATTAGACACTGCATTGCCTGCAGAGCCCAACTGTTGCAGAAGGCCTCAAGCATACAGTGGACACCACATGCTCCCTCTCCCAGGTCACCCAAGCACAGACAAGCTGCGGAAGAGAGGCCACGTCCATCCTGGACCTGTGAACCGCCATCTTCACCAGGCCCAGGAGCAAACCCATCCAACTTCCCCCCCATCCCATCCTGCAAAGATTGCAAGCAGCCTGGGAATCTGTGAAATGACAAAAATTAGTTGCACACTACCCACCCCAGATCCCCCTCAATGAAGCACCCCCACAAAGAAAGCCTTCCATTGGAGCCTCTGCCAGACAGCAAGATGAAACACCAGGACATGTCCAGACAGAAGACAAGGACGTGAAGAATGTACAGAAGCAACTCATACAGGAAATCCCTCAGTGCAAAGTGCACAAAGGGAATTTGAGAGACAGCTCAAGTTGTGAGGTGGAGGTCCCCAAGGGATATTCCAGGGCCTCGCATGGATGAGAAATTCCACCCAAATGGGGGTAATATCAGGCAGGATCACACCACATGCTTGAGCCTCAGTACACCATGTGGAATCATGGCCGAGTGCAACTTTCTGCTCCTGGATGGCTGGGGCCACAGGCCAGAAAAAGGACATCCAGGTAGCCAATGCTGGTGGTGACATCCAGCCCACTCCACTACAATCTAGTACATCCCTGACTCTGGCTACCTGGGCAACCAGGGACCTCCTCCCCACCAGCCACATGTCTCCAAAGCCGACCACACGCGGGTGTGGATTATGAAGCAGTGACTGCTACCTCGGAGGCGGGGGCGGGGGAAGAAAGAGCTATTACTGGAGACAACCACGTTCCAGACTCTGACCAGGTTTCGATGGAAGACAGCCAGCTCCTTCCTGTGAGGATGCTTGCATCCCGTGCAAATGGGTCGGGCTGCTGGCTGGCCTCAAGGGTCTGGAGGTTGCGAAAAGTGGTACCGATAGCCGGCTCTCTGACCACGTATCACCACCAAGAACAGCTCTTTCGACATGGCCATTTTAATGAGCAACTTTCCGCTTTAAACAGAATTCGCTCATTTCGCCAGAAAGGCCCTAAACGAAACAGCTTAAGACTCGGTGCAACTTAAACATGTTTTTTTTTTCCCCCTTCCACAAATTACTCCACTCTAATTATAACATATACTAAACAAAATATCCGCTCCCGGCTCCTCGAACTTACAGAGAGAAAGGCCGACAGGCTAACGCCTCCAAGTTTCTCTTTTAACGGCTCTGAACCCCCTCGAGCCCTGCGCACATGCAAAAAACATCCGGGTCACCCTTAAACGGAAGGGGAGGAATCCGGGCGCAATGTATTGTGGGAGCCATGTTCCTTTCTGTTCCTCACGCTGGTCCCCTGAACAATGAGTGTTGCCCTAAAACCTGCACCAAGCGTGCTAATGCTTCTATTGAAATCTCTTGAATTTAAAACGCGCATCACTGTATTAAACGTGCTTATTTTAATCGTTTGCAAGATTAATCTTAAAAAATATTTTTTTAAATGTCGAGTTTAGCTGCATTATTGAAGCGGTCGCGTGTTTTTGACAACTATCAATCATTGTCGCCACCTTGGACAGCAACTGTTCAGACAACAAAGCAGCCGACCATAGGAAGTGTCTGCATTAAAATAAATAAATGATTTAGAAATGACAAATGATATCTCGTAATACAGGAAAACACAATAAAGCTGACATCAATCCGCCTTCCTTTACGTAGTTGCAGTGATTTCCTCCTTTATTTTTAGAGGTAGTTAAATATTACAAAGAAAACCGCCATCGATGCCCGCTAAAGACTGGCATCGTCTTCGTAGCTCAAAATAATCCGAATATTAACGCGTCCATAATTTTGACAAGTTATTTCTGTAACCGTATTATGGTACCAATATTATCTATACTATTAGATACAACTATTTGCATACCCGAACTCGTAACTTGGTCAGCATCACGTTTTGTTTAAACCGAATCAGTTCCTGGAAAACATTGATTTGGGAATGTTCTTAATACATGTCCGAGCAGGTGACATTTGTTTCTGATTATTAACGTGTAGCAAAACCAGAGTAAAAACCGTGAAATGTTTATGCATGAAAATGGTAATAACATGAGATCTCTGGGAATTGACTCTGTATTTAGGCTTTTGATGTTCCCGGTGTCCCGTTTGATTTAAATTCCATAATACGTACATAAATTTCGTATATGCTACGTATGAACTGTATGACATGGTTACATTAATAATGTCGCACCCAAGAATTGGACTGGTCATCTGTTAGTAACATACATTACCCGGGGCAGTTCCTCTGCACAACTGTTCGAAATGCGTTAATGTATTGTCGAAACCAATACGCCTCAATCTTTTATGTTTAATTCGGGTAGCTGTTCGATATTGTATGCATATATGATCCATAAAAGCTATCTTAATCGAGAAACTATGTTTCCACTTTACTACCTAGCTGCAGAGCTCAGTCTAACGGAAGTTACGGTACTTTTCCTTTGATATTAAGCGAAAAATGACATTATTTTAATGACAAATTGTATGACATATCAACCACTTACCTTCGTAATCTTAAACTAAATAAAAGGTTCCGTATGGAAAATATTATTTTATAAATACCCTGAGTATGTTTTAAGAAGCAGCTACTAACAAAATAAACAATGACGAAAATGTGTTTATTTCCAAAAATAACAAATCAAATTGAGTCACGGTTGAGCCCACTGCCAGTCGCCAGTGCTATTCCTATTTATTTTTTGTATGATTTAGTGAAATTAGTCAGAGAAAATTAGCTGTGCTGCACTAGCGTCAATTTCGGCGGTTTAGTAGCAAGCCAGACCACATACGATTTGTCTGATACAGTGCTATTCAGAATGCGCTAACTGGAACCCAAGAAAATGTTACTTCATGTTACCCTACAACTTTATAATCGGATCCTCTCTAGGAAAGTATCTGGATTAAATATGAAAAGACCAAAACGTTTTGATTTGTTTTTCGGAGGTAAGTATGTGAGGTTGAGGGTTCTGAGCACATTACCTGCGGAATGGGGCCACGTTTGTACCAATATGCAACAATGAAAATAAGCAAAAAATGAACGAAAGAATGAAGCCAACTATAACTTTTAGAATCATATATATATGCAAGGACAAGTTGAAGCTTCACGCAGAGAAGTTTATGTGATGTTTTTAATTGGCATGAACTACATTTTACAATTACGACTTGCTTTCGTTGACTGCGCCATTAAACCACAATGTTACCTTAAAGCGTCCACAAAGCACTTCATCGAAGCCATTATACGGAAGACTTAGTCTATGATGCGCCACTTCCTTGCAAACCAATTGAAATACAAAATGTCCTCTCTTAGTAACCACAACTTTTGTCAAGTGGATCTGTGTAACAAGAGAAAACATGAAAAAGACGAGGAAACGTACACGAGAAAGAAAAATCATGCGTAAAGATAATAAATTGTTAATAAATCATAAGCATAATACGAAAAGCTTTGAGACACTACAGTTTTGTTGCATGTAACTTTTTAAAAAGTAGTGAGCTTGTCTTAAACGTTTTTAGAGTACGGCGTTAATTAGATTTTCTACAGTGCAACTCGAAGGGAACCCTACTGGCTGCCCTGCCCTGATTCTCTCAAAGAATTCAGCATTGTTATCCCCCTACGTTTTAATGAAGCTACACATAGTTATACATCCTAAGGTAGCTGTCGAGATAATAAACCCTAACAAAACTCTCAGATGGCATCTACTTACGGTATCAGAGGTAAGCCTTTTTTGCATTTCATTACCGTGTTTTGGAAAATAAACATCTGAGTCAGATATTTGTTTCATCTCGCTGTTAACAAATATCAGCCATCGGGTGGTACTAGGGTGGAGCACACAGCAACAATTTGCATTTGTATAATACTTTTAAAGTAGTATACACCCCTTAGATCTTTCGCATAGGCAAAACAGAGCACAAACAGTAGTAGAATGTGGGAGGTGAGGGAAAACATGGTAGAAGTAAGTTTTGAGAAGATTTTTGAAGATGAGCAGCAAGGTAGAAGGGATTTAGGGTGTTTTGGAGTTTAGGCCCCAGTCAGCTGAAGGTTAAGAACAAAGTAATTGATTAGATAGAACAACGAAGCATGGAATGGAATCATATAAGGAAAACAAGTGAAAATGACACCAGACAGAAATTGTAAAGATTGCAATAGAGACATTGAGTAGATTGAGGAGAGATTGAGTAGAATGGGCCTATACTCTCTGGAGTTTAGAAGAATGTGAGTGATCTCATTGAAACATATAAGATTCTGAGCGAGCTTGACTGGGTAGATGCTGAGAGGTCGTTTCCCCTGGCTAGAGGGTCCAGAATTAGGGGGCATAGTCTTAGGATAAGGGGTCGGCCATTTAGGATTGAGATGAGGAGAAATTTCTTCACTCAGAGGGTTGCGAATCTTTGGAATTCTCTACCCCAGAGGGTTGTGGATGCTCAGTCGTTGAGTATATTCATGGCTGTGATCGATAGATTTTTGGACTCTAAGGGAACCAAGGGATATGGGGATTGGGCGGGAAAGTGGAGTTGAGGTCGAAGATCAGCCATGATCTTATTGAATGGCGGAGCAGGCTCGAGGGGCCCTATGGCCTGCTTCTGCTCCTATTTATGTTCTTATGTTCTTACAGCTAACTACTTACGACAATGGACTCCAGCATGGAATTCCAATGCAGATAAAGCATTACAGGTGCATAAAAAGTCTTGTTCTAAGCAGGTACTACAGGAAGTTCCTATTCATTCAGATTTTGATACTCGGCACACTAAGCATACCCGATCCGTTTCATAGTAGCACAAAATAGATTTTGTAATAACTCTTGTGTGAAATACGTTTTTATTCAGCTTTCCTATTTCGTTTAGATCGAATTCATTATCAGAGCCATAGTGCCAAAGTGGTCATTTTTACCGCCAGTTTTCAGAAATCAGAATCCACGCGTATTGGCAAACTAGTTATGCATTTATTAGGACTCAACTGTCCCTGCACTTCCTAACATGACAAAAACCTTCCAACATTACCAGTTTTACCAGAGGTTGGACCGCATTAGGTACTTACGATGGAGCCTGCATATGTGTCAAGTTATCCATACGAAGACATTTTGGAGGTGTTCCTGTTTAGCTTTAATCCAAAAAGGCAACAGCATTAAGAACAACCCTTTCCAAACCCCTGTGCCCACAAAATTAAAGCGGTCCGTCCTGGACTGAAGATTGCGAGGACTCGGGGGCCGCACGTGGCCTACGGTTACAGTTTGGCCGCCGCTAATTTAGAGCCTGACTTTCCTCCGCCCCGCTCTCCCCCCCCGCCAAGTACACACAAAGGCATAAACACAATCTAAAGGACTACCTAGTTAAACCATTGCTAGCCAGGATAGTAACGTTTGTACACCTAGTCTGGAGTGCCTGTGGGCTCTTTAAACAAAGAGCCCCTACATTTTATGAAACATATCAAAACTGAAGTTCTTGTAAAACTTTTAAGACATATATACGAACAATGACGGACAGGAAAAGGCCCTCTAATCCATCCAGACTGTCCCACAAATATTACTTATATAAACACATGTCCATACAACTCAGGTTGGGGAGAACATCAAACCTATTAACAGTTACGTTGATTGTATATAAGTGTGGCAGAACACAGACATTTTATCCAAGATTCACAGTAAGGCATTCTTTCCGCGGAGAATCTTTGGCAAAAAGTCTATTCTGTCACAATTATGATCTTCTTAAAAGTGGTTAACGGGCCCCGAATCTTTGCATCTCTTCAGGAGGAAGTAACTATACTTAATGAAGAACCTTATGTATATAAGGTTCTGTGATATGTAAAGCCTCATTTCACACAAATTATTTAGCAGTGATCTGGAAATTTACACACTTACATTTTCTAAAAAAAAAGAAACTTGTACCATTCTCTAAAATCTAAAGCGTGTGTTATACTTTTATTAATGAGGTGTGGAATATTTGGTGCGTGTCGATTTACCAAAAGCTGAACGAGGAATTTAGCTCTCTTAATTTTAGCACTGGACCAATGTCATAAGGCTAAATTGAGCTCAACTGATCTTGCATTTTAATGGAAAGCGGGCATTATTTTGATACATAGCCGATTGTTTATTGGTTTTATGCAATTGAAACGGGCAAGCGTTTATTTCCCATCATCAACTAATATTCTCGTGAACATTTACATAGAAATATTGTTGCGTCAATAAGGGAGATCATTATTTGTTTTACAAAATACAGCAGTGTCCCAATTCTCAGAAGACGCTTTCTGTTGGGGCTGAAGCAAGGAATTGACCAAAACGCACTACCTCAATTGCCCATAAACTTGACATTAACCTTCACAAGGATTTTCAGTGCTGTATCATGCTAATTTATCGCTGGCGACATATATTAAACATTATATGTACACGACTGTTCTATAAAATCTCACAACCCTATTGTTATATGAAGCAGAATTACATAATAGTTTTAGTTTCTCAAATTCTGAGCGTTGCAGCTTTTACTGAAGTTAACCGATAAGGCGGACCCTTCCATTGAAAGCAGACATACACCCAGTTTAAGTAACAAGATGTTTCAATTTTTGCAATAATAAATTTGCAATCAAAAACTGTTCGACTCAGTTTCCACTTTTTCTGAAGTGATGTGCATACAGGCTACTTTCCACACATTATCCCTTTCTGTATTCAAAGTGATACATTTTAATGCATTAATGTTCATCAAAGCATGATTTGTATATTTAAAATAAAAATGTATTTACAATGGTATCATAGGTCACTTTTAAATCGTGGGAATGTTTTTTATGATAATTATTTTTAAAAAGTTAGATTGCACCAAGTGTTCCCGGAAAATTACCAATGTAGTTTGCAGCTAGAATTGCTTCTTGCAGTTTTTCCGCATTGTTCTCACCGCATCTGGGTTACGATAGTGTAGGAATAGAAATGAGACATTAACGCTGTAAAAAGTACTTGGAAATTTCTGATTCATTCTACGTAGGTCAAAGCCACCCAACGATCTCTCCAGCATTGGGAGAGTATTTATGTTTTTCGAATTCTCCGTGAGAAGATATGAGATTCTCAATATGGATATTGTAACTACAAATTGAGAACTTCTGCTTCATGTATGGGTGAGTGCGTATGGTTGTTCAGAGGGAATGGGCGAAAAGCACAATCAAAATAAAATTCTACCCTTGCATATTGTTGTTTTATATATAGATCAGTAGTTTATCAATACATCCACCCATTCCTTGTTCTCACTGTAAAACCAGCAATGTTTCCACTGGGTGAAAGCCATTATTTAATTATTTTACTTATAGACCCACTATTGAAGAGCGTGCAATTTTTAAAACCAGCAATTTGCAGTGAAGCAGCAGAAAAAAAATCTGATGATCTAAACGCAGAAAAGGAAGAAGAAAAGGCAAGGCTCGTCCTTCCTCTGATTGTTCTTAGCAAGTTCCAAAAGGAGTCGCTTGGCTGACGTCATGTCATATTATAAAATGATTGAAAAGCAGCCGAGAAAGCAGCAGACGACTCTTGTTCTAGAGGGAGACAGAACTCCAAACGTAACCAACGAACTTTAATTTTATTGTATCTAGGCGTAGAATTCGCCACCTTATCAAAAAAGGATGAACATCTCCTCGTTTTTGGTTTCTGGACTACTCCTGGCTCTCCTGTCCATAAGGACGGATGCAAAACCCCTGTTTCAATCACAGCAAGTAAGTTGATGACATTTGTTAAGATAGCTAGTCATCGGCGATCCGTATTGAGAAGCAAGCATAGTTGTGTAACCTATCGCTACACCACTAAATCGAATACAATTAGTAATTGTTAGAAATTTATCGCAACCCTTTGCTGCGTTTCAATTTTGAATATCAGAGCAATGAATATTTTTCATGTTTTGTGTTAAATCAAGTAAGAAACTTTATATTTACAAAAATAACTATCAATCAATGAATATGATACAATACGTTTTTAAAACAGGTGCATTTCTTCAGTGTGTTTATCAGTCCCTTCTGCGACTGCTATTGATCTTTATTTTGTGAATACTATTTTCACATTGCAATATAATGTGTAATATAATAAACGCAGCCCATTCGGTTTTGTTGATATTTAATGATCTCACATTTCATTGCCACTGTGCCTTTGGTGACAAATTCAGATATAAATACGATGGTCGTAAAATATCCATGCATGGTTGAAATTAATTACTAGAATAGCATTCCAATAATGTTTATAATGGTAAACAATGACATTAAGCTAATTTAAATAAATTCAGATTTAATGTACTATGACTAAAGATTTCCAATTTCCGCTTCCTTTTACAGGGTCTTAAACATTTATTAGGTGAAGAATTTTCTGAGTACCTTTCCTCAGAAGAAAGAGGTGCCCTTGCAGATGTGAATTCCAAGGTCCGATTTTTACGAGACCTCAGCTTCGACACCAGATCAAAGAGCACATGGGCTCGGCTTTTCAACGACTACAACAACCCCAGGAGATTCCGAGGAATCAACAAAAAAGGGTTGTCCAAGGGCTGTTTCGGACGCAAACTGGACAGAATAGGAGCGATGAGCGGACTCGGCTGTTAGATCTGCGACACCTAGCGACGGTAAGTGACTGTTGCAAACATTGTTCAAATTTGCTTGATTTACTTTGCTGGTAACTTCCCTTAACTCAAAAGTTTAAAAACTTTCTCTCTTCGCCGCCTATTGCGTCACATAAAATATTTACAGTTGATTTCTGCAACACTGATACAGCAGCCACAGATACACACAACCGATGCATCAATTCAGGGGAAAGAAATCCAGGCTTTTTCATATTCAATCGAGTTAAACTGTGATTGCAACAGGGAATCGTAAAGTGTTTTAGTTATATTACGACAGTTTTCGACTCTTTAGATTTTTTTAAACCAGTTTGTTGTTAACTTTCCAAAATAGAACATATAGATCACATCCGAGTTTAATTCAAAATTCAAATTTTGCGGAGTATTTTCATTCATACAGTTTGGGACACTTGGTTCTTGTGTGTAATACTCGCTCTCTGCCACACTAACGATATATTTCCATTCACAGGACACTAGGCTGCTGATGGGCTCTGAAAACTACTTGTGTGTCTTATTGTCTCCCCAAAAGTACCGTTTAATAAGAAAACGATGCCATTATCCCGGTACGACGAACCACATCACCAGCGTCTTTATTGTAAAGAAACGTGAAGAAAAGTGTTGTAGGAACTAATACAGCTGTAAATTGTCGCTACTATAAATTGTTTATTTCATTTCTGCATAAATGTATTTATGTTTAAACTATTTATATGTTTATAAAAGAGAGATATTTATAAAAGTTTATTTATGTAACAAACTGAACAGATGGTGAACTGCAGGTCAAAGAAATACAGAGTTTGTAACATTTGTCCTAATAGCTGTTACGTGTTAAATTGCATTTCACAAAAGTCTGAAAAGTCTCCTTATTTATTACAATCCGTGCAATACATAAAAATACTTGGTGGTGATAATTTCTTGTTTTGTTTTGAAGCGCTCGTTTAAATTCAGCGCGATGTTCTGAGGAGCATTTGTCTCACTTATCACACAGGCATAATCTATTTCTCTGAGATTTGTTTCTGTTTACCTTTCATTACATTCCTCTTGTCCTGAACTAAACATATCAACCGAAAACTTCGATGATCGATTATAAGCATTATCGACTATTCCTCCTTAAAAATATGTAACTATAAACTCACAGAACAGCATTTTTCGTGTGAGGATCGTCACTCACTTCCCCCCCCCCCAAACAATATTCAGTTTTTAGCACTTTTTCCAGGCAGTTTTCTGGGCTACTTACTTTACGATAAATAAATTATAATTGCAATGCTAGTTCAGCACGAACCAGGATGAAATCTGAATGATTTTTGACTATTCTAAATAAGTCTGGAGGGGAAAGTACGCTCAGATGTTCCGAAATGACGTAATTCTCTATATGCCCATCAAATTGATAGGCTATTAACAAGTTTCAATATTTTCCACTGTGGGGGGATTAACATTACTGGAACAACAAAGAAAGATGGAAGATGGAAGCTGCTTTTGGTCTGACAACGTACCTTATACCAAATCTCAAAATAGACCTTGCCTCTTTTCCCCACCAATTATATATGTGCATTTCCCCAAACTTCTAAATCCTTGAGGGTGAAGAACCAAATTTGAGAGTATTTTTTATATTATGAGCTCTTTATACTAGGTGGTTTAAGCTACTGAAACCTATTGCTGCTAAGGGCCCAAATGCCCGCATAGAATGGGAAACTTCAATTTTCTGATCTGGGTTCAAACTGGAAGGTAAAAGCTGACCAGAGATTTTTTAAAAATCACACGACTAGACAAGGATCTCCAACAGCAGATTTAAAAAGTGCATTCTAGGGAACAAAATTGCACTGGCTTGACTGCTGTATGATACAGATACTTTTTCCAGTCTTATTGTCATAATTTGGCAAAATCAGTTGCCTTGATAGCCTCAATAGAGTTTATGTCCTCATCACATTTTGTGCAATTTGCTCAATAGAATTAAATTCCTTTTTTCCAATTTGCTGCTCATTTTCTATTGTTCTGTTAGGGTATCAGACTGAACATGCATGTAACAAAAAAGAAAAGCTAAGTACAGGGTACACCTATTTTTTTATATATATGTGATCTCTGCGAGTGGAACACGAGTGCAGATTAATCCGTTTCAGAGAAAATAAATAGTTCTACTGCAAAAACACTTCTAACACTTTCTATTAGATGTGTTTTGGAACTTATATGTGCTACTTTTGGTTAACAATGTCTATGTGTATGTATAATGGAGAGCAATGCAAAAACTTAAAATTATTGTATCTGGAACAACAATTCCTCCTACTTACACAGAACTATATTACTTAATTATAGCCATAAACAACCTAGTTTCTCCATGTATATGTACAGAGATGCACAATATTTTTCCCAGGAAATTGAACTGGTTCAAGGGAAATTTTTGCAATGAAAAAGCAGTTATTCTTTATCAAGGCACTAAAATATGCACACTATCATTAAAACTAAAATTGGTTCAAAATAAATTATTGATTAATATAGCAATATTTTGTCCTGTTATAAATTGTTCTGATGACATAGACAATATTCTTACTTACTAATATGCACTCCTTACTAACCTCAATGATTGACTATCATAGCATTACAAAATAGCACTTACAAGAGATGTCATATTCATGCTGTTTAATTGTGTCTTCTATTTACCTTGAGGTAAATATCCTGCTAGTCTAACTAATGATCATTACAGATTTGAAGTATGTTTTCAGATCTAATTTAAATTATATAAAGCTAATTTGTTATTTAATACCATTGACAGAGTGTACTAGTTCTCTATAACATAATGAAATAAAACCTGATATTACGATTCAAATCACATAGTACATTAACATTTCTTTTCAAATCACATGATTCAATTGGCGGAGTTTGCCATCTGTTAGCTGTCCACCACGCACCCACTGCCAGCAACATCAAAAAAGAATCTGTGAAATTGAGAAAGCACAACAAATTTCAGCTTTATGCATAATTTCCAGTCACACTTTTTCTTGTTTCATGGTAAATTGCTTGCTGGAGAACATATAGGATGCCCACAACATCTCAGGTCAACTTGGAAGATAAAAAATATCATTCTAACTACTTTGTGCAAGTTGGATGAGGGTTGCATTTAATTACAATCAAAAATGATTCACAGAAGCAAAAACATAGATAAAATAAACAACACAATACTTGGATAAGAGAAGTGGCAATAGTACAGATCAGGCATGATCTAATTGAATGGAGCAGAAACATTGAAAGATTATCAGAGTTCCTATAATATTTTATGACATTTTATGAACATTTTAGTATAGTACATACTTGTTACAAAATTTAACATGTGCATTCCGATATTATTATTGTTGCACTTTGTTACTAAATGAAATTTAAAATAAAATATGAGAACACAAGGATGCTTTCAGTTTAGAGTACTCAACCATTAAGATAAGGGCTCTGTCCATTACGAAATCTTACTATTAAAAGTAACTTTGCTTCCCATATGGAGATCTACTATTTTGGGTCTTTAGATCGACTAAGAAGCCACTCAGTTGACATTAGCTACAGGACCTATCAATGAGCAGTGTTATATTGAGGTTTTCTCCGTGCCTTTTTTCTGATGCAACCATCTTGACAGCAATTTCCATAAGCAGATGGCATTACCTACAAACTGAGATTGACATCTTTATTTTCTGCCAAACAGCCAAAGACCACATTTAACAATGAATGGTTTTCCTGTTTCATGGTAAATTGCTTGCTGGAGAATTATAGGATGCCCACAACATCTCAGGTCAACTTGGAAGATAGAAAATATCACAGTCTAGACTACTTTGTGCAAGTTGGATGAGGGTTGCATTTATTTACAATCAAAAGTGATTCACAGAAGCAAAAACATAGATAAAATAAACAGCACAATCCTTGGATAAGAGAAGTGGCAATAGTACAGATCAGGCATGATCTAATTGAACGGAACAGGCTCAAGAGCTGAAGGCCTACTTCTGTTCCTATGTTCCACAAAGGGTTAATATATCTTTTTGTATATGCTGCTTTCAGATTCTTGGAATGGAATAGTGTCTATGGATCAATCAGATGAGTATTTTCTTGTTTCTTGGTACACAGCATGCAGTTTTGAGTTGTGTCTTTTGGGATGAGATGTTACACCCATGGAGCTGGCACATTTTCACCAGGACTCAAGAGTGGTAGCCACAACTGAGTCATTTACCTTTCTGGGCTTTCTCTGATGGAATTAAGCAAACAAAATATCAACAGTCTGTACTCCTTGGTAGGTAATATGACAATGGCCTGTAATTGTTATATTTTCTATCCTGTGTTCCAATGAGACTATCTTCACATATGGCAATGATTGAAATTACATATTAGTCTGACAAACACTGCAGCCATTAACATTTAATCATTAACCATCAAAAGAAACCCCTTATTGGCTAATTTATGAACAACTCTGCCTGGTTCTCACAGAATGTTTGCAGTCCACCATTTTCTACTTAGTGAAGAAACAGCTTCCATTTGAAACCCTAGCTAATTAAACAATACAACATCGAAGACAGAAATTATTATTGATGTCATAAGCAGCGCCATTGGGTTCAATAAAGCTTAGCATTATCTTTTCCATTCTTATATAATGACTCGTTCAAAAGCAGCCAGTAAAAAAAAAACCTCAAGGTTCAGTACGATATCTTGCAACTAAAAGCTGGTGCCCCAATTAAAACATGGATGATGTTACAATTCTCTCAGCTTTCTTTATTGGTGTTCATGGAAGATTGCAGTTTCCATAGGTGAGCATGTGTTTCTTATGAGGCAAAACTTACAATCTGAAGCATGCACTGAATGTGCACCTCAGGGTTAACAATATACTCTTGTACTACAGAGTAACTGACAAAATGTTATGAGGTGCCCACCATAACTCCTGATCTCTTTGCTAGGCAGAAAGATACCAGACTTCAGGCTAAAACTACAAATCATGAGCATGTGATTATTTCTTCAGATTAGGTGCAATGAATTATCCAATCTGATAAATGTTGCCATGAATAATAACTAACCAAAGTTACAAAGAATGCAAGAAACATTTCCTTTGAACACTTTTTATTTCATCTCAAGATCGAATGCAAATATACAAAAACATAAACAGGTTTCTGTATTTAAGTTATTCTACAGGGCAAGTTTACTGTCTTATTCCTTGTGTAAACGAACACAAAACTAATTTTTAAGCAAATCAATGACTTCCTCCTGACTAATGAAAATACGGATGATTCTGATTTTAGCATACTCAGCACATAATGGAGATTGATACTGGAATCTTACGGTCTATTTGGGTTTATTACTCACTGCCTTTATCAACGGAGGTATGGGTGAGGGATGGGGAAATACCACCAATATTTTAGTGAAAGGGAGAACTCCGAACCTTCCACGTCCCATTGCTTAAATATGTCATATATTTTAGGTAAATTGACAGACCTTTCATTTAAGCAAATTGGTCTATTCTGGTTAAAATTATAACAGGCACCAACTCACTTGGATAATGCTTTTTGTTTGGTAATCTACAAGCCAATTTTTATTAAAAGTAATTTTATTTTTGTGAAGATTGTGTTTATCAAAATGAGAGACAACAGTGCTATGAAATTAAGTATCTTTTCTCTTTGCATGTGGTGACAATATCTAGTACCTGCAGGTCAGATATTGCACAGATTAAATACAGTTTTGTGTTCCTTCTGCATTGGCTCAAATGTAACCACAGAAGACATCACAAAGAGTGATCAATCGATGGAATGGACACCCTGGCTGAATAGTGGAAGTGAAAACCCTGGACTCGATCAAAAAAAAGTAGATGCTGCAATGAGGAGAATGTAGGGTCTTTCTAGATTAATGAACTAAGATGTTTGGCCGCCTTCATCCACATTTTTCTTAGATGATTTGCAAATGGCTTCAGGAAGGTAAAATGATGTGAAACACAGTTGATAACTGTGCAGACTATACTTCTGCTTCTCCCAACATACTATTGTATGGAAAAGAGCAAGAGACACTAAACAGCTTTGTCTACCTATATTTTTGTTGAGGGGTGATGGTCAAAAATGTAGGAATATTAGCAATTTAAGTTTATGTCCATGGTATTTATTTGTGATGTATAATTTAGATTGTCTCTCAAGTCATGCCACATAAACAAACTCAGCTGTGACTTGGTCACCATCAGGAACTAACTAAGCCAATGTATCTCTTGGCTCACTCCAAGGTTATTAAAGACTGAACAGGTTGTAGTTTGATATGCAACTAATAACTCATTTTTTTATACTACTTCTATGTAGTGTAGGACAAGATGATTGTCAACTTAATTATCACAACCAGGATAATGAATCGGCTATGAAATTTCAATGCAGCATTAACTGTATTCAGCTTAACATAGCATAAAGCAGTCCAGAATTATGGAATCACAACTATAGCTGGGTTTAATTTTACATAGCATATCAGTAATATTGAATACATGCTTGACAAAGTTATTCCTTTTCAGTTTATACAGTGAAACAACAGGTAACAATTGTGCTCTTCCTGTTTAGTTTAATATTTTGGACAATGTTAATATAAAAACATTCAACCTTGTTGATAAGGCTCAACTGGTTTATCAAAATGATTCAAATATTTTTCGGTGCACTGGTTCTGACCTCGGAACACATTGTCAGTGAGTAATCTGTTTTCATCTTGTTTCTTCTGCAATCTTTTAACTTTTGACGAACACCATGCATCTACTTATATTGTCATACTATACTTATTCTGCTTCTCCTAAATTATATTATTGAATACAGAGTTCAATATAGCATTTAAACTATCACAATGCTTATTAGACTATTCACCGAACTATATTTGAACACACTCTAATAAACTTACTTACAGACTTATTACTCATTTAAACTATCTAACTTCTGAAATCTAGGGCAAAACCTCCTTTTAGTACATGATCTTATTAACATTAAAACTTTTGTTTGAGATCATCTGACATCACTTAGTTTAAAGTTTCCACTCACTTCTGCAATAAATTGAAAATTCATGCTTCATATGTTACTGTTAATTAATTTGGCTCCAAAACAGGACAAGCTCCCTCTGTTGAATACATACGCAATTGCACAATAGATTTTTAAGATTTTAGTGTTATAATAAATTCTGAAAAGAACAAACGGGATAAAATTTGCTGATCATGCCAGCTCCATAAAATGATTTTGATATGAACACAGCATTTTAAAATTGTCTTCAAAGAATACGCTATTATTCAAGTGAAATGGAACAAAATTTAAAAAATGAAAAAGACTTATGTCTATATTCAGGGAAGAACATGGTATATTCACCACTTATGGATTCCAAGCACCATCATTGGGATGGTACGTGGACTCCAGTTATAAAAAGAAACACTGTATTCACAATAATTGCTTTTAACTTGTCAAAAGTATCATTGTGAACTTCAATTCTGTAATGAAAATGGTTTTAGTGAGAGTTCTTATGATGAATATGCTGAGCCTCAGCTCAGTGTATTCACTGAAGCAGTAGTGTTATTGAAGGAAACACAAACGTGAAATTAGAATCCAGCAGTTCAGTTTTAACTGATTTTATGTATTATGTCAACTAATTGAAAGTGTAACTGTCTGATGATATCACAGATACATTTTCAAATGATCATTTATGTTTGTGTCTATCACAGGATCCTTAAAATATAGATAAACCCAGTTTCTAGCTCTAGGCGACACAGCTAACACACAAATGCAGTAAATACAAATAACAAACTAATCGTCTATTTTTTCTGTCTCAACTATGAGTTTGCTATGAAAAGGAATAGAAACCTATTAATTACATATAAATAAACTTATGCATCACTGGATTTAATAAACAGGAGAATGAAAATAGTGTTTTCTAAGGTTTTTAAAGGATACTGTTACTAACACTTTTGACACAATCAACAAAATTAATTTGGCTTGTAAGAGGTACACTGAAAACATGATGTTTGCTTCCCTCTAGTGGCTGGATAGTCCAATTTTTTTCATTGTCATATTTTAAACTGTCTTTTAGTAAGAAATTCAAAACCCCCCAGATAAAGCTGGAAATGCTCAGGTTAGGCAGCAACTGTGGAGAAACAAGTCAGTCATCAATGTTTCAGGTCTAAGACTCTTCCACAGATTTCCGGCATCTGCAATATATTTTTTTATTATGACCATAATCGTTCCACGATACATCTATTCTACAGTAGCCTAAATGCAACCACTTCTTCCACGGAAACAACCTACATTTAGAAAATACATACATCATAACATGTGAAACTGAAAAGATCATTAAGCATTCAATTCGCTCTGTCTTCCAGGTCCTGTTTCAGAACTCAATTTGGCTATTTTTAGAAACATTTTCCTATTCCAAATACTTATTCCTCCTTCTTCCTGTTGAACAAGGAATCAACCCAATCCTTCTGAATGATTTGGATCAGTATTTACTGCCGGCGTGGAACAATATTACTGCATTTAGTACAGTAATCTAACAGTTATGTATCGCTATTTTTCAATTATCCATGTAAATTTTCCAATCCCTCAATATACAGGGTTCTTTGTAATCTCAAACAGGAAGGCTATAAGTGGCTGAAAATACCCCTGTCCCAACTCACAATGGAAAGATTTCATGTGTTCGCTATTTATAGCCAAATCATATGTGTCTGTATAAAAAATACATTTATGATTTTGCTATAAAAGGCAAACAGCAGAAATCTTCCGTTACAGCCTTTATTTTGAGTCACTTGGAATGCTAAGCTGTTTTTAATAAAGAACCAAATTAATTGATGATTCTTTGGGGATCATAGTAGTTTGAAAACACTCTGCACCACCCTTAGACACCATTAAAGTCATGTAATATTGAATTGGGCAACATGAAACACAGGAAAGGTCAAGTGTTCAGATTACTTTGCACATGTCCTCCAATATAAACCAGAAAGTAATACATACAGCCCTTTATGGCTACAAAACCCAGTCTCATCTAGAGGCAAAACACAAATTTCTGTAAAGAGAATGAGAACACAAATTTCTGTAAAGAGAATGAGAACCCAGCCCATGGAAGCCATCAAACTTGCAGCAGCCACCAAGAGGAGATGCCCTGGCAGTAGCAAAATAAATATGTTCCAATCTCATTCAGTAACATTTAACTTAAAAAAGCATGCAAATTATTTCCAAACCTGATTTTGTACCTAGAAACCTTCCAGAAAGTATCCACGTGTGACTTGCTGCTTTTAGAGCTGGCTAGGATTTATAGCTTTCCATTATAAAAAACACAATGAAGATGATTGCTGTTGTGTTTATGTTGGTTTCCAAACTTCACGCATGAGAATTCATATATATTCACAGTGCAGTGAGATATGGAATTTATTTTACATATGCTATCCCATTCTGAAATAGGTTAAACCCAATTCACCATATAAAGGAAACAATTTTTTTTCTGAAAAACCAAATCACTACATTAGATAAATCTACTGAATTTCCTTCATTAATAAAGATGATTATATCCTCAAACACATTTTAAGGCAAATCTTCCTTTATATCTTCATTTCCACTACAAATAATAAGCTAATTTGTCCTGTAATTCCCAGTCCCCTATCATGAAGATTGCAATCATGTAATCTGCTGCATAGTCTTTTGCATATTACCTTGTTTCCAAACAATTACCTACAATTCCTTAATAATTGCATTACCAATCTCTTTTATTGTGCACTGTAACGTATTCTCTGACAAAGTGCCTGAGGAATATTCCTGCAGCCTCATAATCTTCAACCTTATTGAGTATTGATAAAAAAATGTATTTAAAAGGTCAACAATGTCCTTTTGCACCGCAGTAATTCTCATCTTATCCTGAAAGTATTCAGCTGAACACATCTGAAGAATCACATTATTTTTACTGATATTATAATTTGTTTCCACTTTTCTAATTTATTAATCATCTCCTTCTTGATGGCCTAACTTAATCTGTTCTGTTCTAATTTATCTTTGCAAGAATTCAGGACAATTAAAGTAATGCATTTTTCCTTAGCTCTCCTCATCCCCCAGACCATCATTTGCTCAGTTCCATATTGCTTTTGTCACTTCTCCTTGGAATTTTGTGGTATGCCCTCAATTACTAACCTCCTATTGTTGCTGCGACAGGCTCAAATGAATTTTATAACTCTTCCTCTGAGGATGTGTGTGCACTTTGCTGATGCCAAATCTTCCCTAACTAAGAACACCACACCTCCACTTCCTTACTTATTCTATCATCCTTAAGTTTTAGTTGCATTTCTATCCATCCCATTATGTCCACATTTACATTCTACGTACAGGCATTTCTTTTTAATGTATGTATATTTAAATATCCTTCATGAGCCAGCAGGTTGCAGAGAATGGACCAAAAGCCAGATGTCGTTTTTAATTTAATTGTCACCTTTCAGTCCATTCACTAATCTGGAGTACTGTCTATTAGAGAAAATGAGACGAGCCATGTCTGATGGGAGAATTGCCCCCCAAAAAAAGGGGGTAATTTTAACCTGGAAATGGAAAATAAAATCAGACCTGGTGTAAAACGGACAGCCGATCCAATCCAGTCAGTTTACTGCTAGCAGATTTGGTTAAAATGACTCCCATGGTGTCAAATACATGCCAGGCTCCAGCTTGCTTCCCACCAGCAAAAACTACAATCTCAATGCCAATTATTTCTCTATTCAAAGGTTAAAGTGGGACAGAATGATTAGAGACTTGAATCGCTGACAATTTAAAATGCAGGGCGTTAAATTGGGCCGTGTAGTGCCCATTGTTTTGGCGCTACACGGCCTGTTTGACATCCAAGATGGCGTCTTGGATGTGCACGCATGTTTCCAGCGTGACGTGCGCCAAACGTCATCTTGGTATAGGAGTTAGCGCATGCGCAAATACCGAACGCTGGAAGCATGTAAAATAGGGAGAAATTGCGTGCAGTGTGCAACGCTGATTTAAAGTGATAGACACCATTTTGGACCTTAATGCTCAACTCAACGCACAGTCTTAACCCCATCTGAACGTGTCTTACAGTGCCTGAAGGACCCCACAAAAACACTATTTAAAGGGGCCATGCAGGTGTTGCAGATTAGTTGCTGGATTATTGCTTCTGGCTGCTGGAGGAGTAGGAAGTGATTTTTGAAGCTCCCTATTCTTACTGAGAGTTCCTAGACTACTTTTGAAAGTGCTTTGGCAGGTACTGCCTTACGGGTCGGAAAGTTACAACCGTGGTTGAACAACATTCCTGCCAACCGTGGGTGGTCTGCTACGGATCCTGCTGGGCATTGAGCACGACTGGGGGCATGCAGAGAGGCCACGCAGGGCAGGTCAAGCTGCAAGGAGATGGAGGATGAGGAGGCGCAGGGAATTGAGCAGGAGGCCCTACCCATTGAGGGCCTTCCGGGATCAATTCTCTTACCTCAACACGACCGAGGATGATTGCATCCGACACCTGAGGTTCACCAAGGAAGCTGTGACCGAGATCTGTCAACTGGTGCGGCCACAACTGCAGCCTCAGAGCAGGGCAAGGTCAGTATTGCCTGTGGCTGTGAAGGTCACTGTGGTGCTGAATTTCTACGGCTCAGGAGCATTTCAGGCCTCTGCTGGCGACATGTGCAACATCTCGCAGTATGCAGTGCACCGCTGCATAAGGTCACAGATGCACTATACCAGATGAGGAACAGGTTCATCACTGTCCCTCTGCACAGAGGCAAGCAGAACGAGCGAGCACGGGGGTTTGCCCGCATTGCTGGCTTCCCCATGGTGCAGGGTACCATTGACTGCATGCATATTGCCCTGCGTGCCCCGCACATCAACTTAGCCATTTTTGTCCACCAAAAGGGCTTCCACTCCCTCAACGTGCAGCTGATGTGCGCCCATACTCGTCGAATCAAGGAGGTCGATGCCCGTTACCCTGGGAGCAGTCATGGCGTCTTCGTCATGCGGCAGTCCAACGTGCCAGCTATCTTTCACTTGACTCGGCAAGTCAAAGACTGGCTACTGGGCGACAAGGGCTATCCTCTCACGCCGTGGCTCATGACACCGGTCATGAACCCACGCACACGTGCACAGCAGGCCTATAATGAGAGCTATGCTGCCACACGCAACATCGTGGAGCACACCATAAACCTCCTCAAACAATGCTTCTGCTGCCTGGACCAGTCTGGAGGAGCCCTGCAGTACTCCCGAGCGAGTGGGCAGATTTGTGGTGGTATGCTGCATGCTGCACAGCCTCGCCATTATGAGGGACCAGCCTTTGCCACCAATGATTGGAGAAGACCCTGAGCCAGAGGTGGAGGAGGAGGAGGCTGAGGAGGAAGACGGAGAGGGGCAGGAGGAGGAAGAGGCTGGAGGAGGGGGTGGAGCTGGAAGAGGTAATGGAGGAAGACGCAAGGGTGCAACAGGAACCACACGCCTTGTCTGCAAGGGCTCAGCGTGCCCGCCTGATCCGTGCCTGCTATCAATAATTTGAAATACATCCCCCAACTCACCAACAGTCCGACACTCCCCACCTTTCTGCTCCCACAAGACAATCAAATCGCCCTTCATCTGATTAAACTTTGGTGTCCCTCTCAGTTCATTGCATAAATAAAAACCACCATCAAATGCAAAATCAAAGTCTCATTTATCATTGAATAAATGAAATTATGCAAACATAACAGAACTATTCACCCTTGTGCATTCCCTTAGTGCCTTTTGTTCGAGTGCCTTTACCTATCCTGGTGCTCCTACGAGGTGCTTCCCTAATGGCTGGAGCATGAGTGGTGGGAGGCTGCTGGCTTTCAATGGAGGAGCGTACAGATGGCCTTGGAGGATGACCTCGAGCAGCTCTGGGCCGGGAGGGCCCGACTTCAGACTGCACCATCGCAGCATGGGCTGCAGCAGTCTTACCTGGCTGGCCAATAGGCAACAACAGGGGCACTGGCAGAGTGGCAGGCGTGGGAGCAGGAAGGCTGTCATCCTGAGATAGGACAGCAGGTCCGACTGCCATGGCGCCACTGCCACTCGCACGGGGCGGCACCTCAGCAATCCTGGTGATCAGCTGGAGAACGGAATAGCTGGAGTGCTGTGACACCCTGGAAGCCCCGTTCCACAGTGGTCCCCAGAGCCACGATAGCAGCAGTCTGAGCTGCAAATGCAGCAGTCAGACCTTGGATGGCAGATGTTTGTGCTGCAATGAAAGCTGTGACATCAGTCATCAGACGCTGCATCATGGTGGGTACCACAGGTGCACTGATAGGGGTGACCACCTGTTCCATGTTGGAAAGGATGGGCTCCAAGCTCTGCGCAAAGCCCTGTGCCAAGTTGGAGCTGGACTCCTCCATGCCCCTTATCATTGTGCGCAGGCTTTCTGGAAGGTTTTCCAGTGCCTCAAGCATTTGGTGGTGTACGCCCATCAGCTGTCTTCTGTAGCCTGACCCATCAAAGTCCTCGTTTGACTCCTCTGCAGCAGAACTAGTGAGCGACCTCACCCTCCGGCGAGCTGGCACCTGTGGTATCCGTTGCTCCTGTCCCGGCTCCTACGGACTTGTGCCCAGTGTCTCACGTGCAGATCGCTCCTCTAACCTAGCCTCTAAAGGATGCACAGTGTCAGTCTCTGAGCTGGTGGAAGCAAATGTCAGATCGAGTGACGGTGTGGCTTCACTGTCCTCCTCCTCAGACGGTGCCGCCACGTGCTCTTGGGTATCTGTAATGACAAAGGGGAACAGGTTGAGTTGTGGAGTGGGGAGAAAAGCAAGTAAGAGGTGTGTGCTGACAGCATGTGAGTCAGAAAAGATTATGGGAGGAGGGAGATGTGGAAAAGGAGAAGGAGTATTAGATATGCAGAGACCCCCTTCATCGGGACCTCCAGCACGGCATGACGTGACAGCTGCAGCGACAGCCCGTTTAATGATCTGGAGCACTGTCTCCTCTCGGCGGGGGGGGGCGAGGACGTGTAAGCATGCCCATCCACCCTAAGGTCCCTCCTGCTGCTGGCTGTTATGCGCCACCTTCTCCTGCAAGACAGAGGACAGTGTGTCAGAGTGTCCTGTGAGTGGTGGTTGTGTGGCCTGCAAGTATGGTAGTGGGTGCGGGTGAGATTCAGCATGCCGAGTGCAGCATTGTGTATGGTGGGCAGTGTTTGTTGGTGGGTGACGGGGGGTGTCGTGCATGGAACAGTGATGCAGTTGGTAGGATGTGCCACTTGACATTTGCATTCACTCACTTTGACCACTCGTGTCAAATCATTGAACTTCTTTCGGCACTGTGTGCATGGTGCAATGTTCCTGGAGTTTACTTTCTGCGCCACAGCCTGCGGAGCTGCAGTCTGGAGGGTCTCTGGCCAGCTGCAGGTACATGTTGGCCCTCCTTTCATCCACGCCTTCCACCAGGGCCTCCAGAGCATCATCAGAGAAGCATGGAGCCCCCTCTCGTGCCGTCCAGCTATCCTCGTGGCCATCTTTCCCGCCTGTAAGTGAGCTGTGCACCTGCACCTTTAAGAGGTGCACGTCCCATATCCAACTTCCTCATTCTCCGTACAGCCTCTCAGCAACGCGGGTTGCGCTGGCTGCATGAAGATATCATGATAATTAGCAGGCAGCACGAAGTTCACGTACTGCTGCGTAGGGTCCATCGGCTACGGGATACCAGTGCATCGTGCTACCTCGGTCCGAAACGGACCCTGATCCAATTTCTCCCCCCACAATCTCAAACTTCTCACCAGATTTATAAATTAGTTTTTGATTTCCAATGGATAAATGTAATCACATTGATGGGTTATAATGCAGATTACCCATCCATAAAGTTATGCAACTACCACATCTGTGTTCTTAAATAAAATTTGCATCTAATTATATTTCTCCATTTTTTGTGGTTACCAATTGTGCTTTGAAAGTTAATTGTCAAACTAAAATGTTGAAATTTTTAGCTTTAATGCTAAAGACACCATTAATCGCATCAAAGAACCCCAGTACTGTTTTCATCTCTTCACAATGTGCTTTTGAGCAATCACATTTGAAGTCTGTTGACTCTTTTTAAGTGCATCAATTTGAGATTATTGTACATAAGATTTATGGAGCAAAGGATTTGTTCAGTTAAGTACCTTGATAAAATGCAAGTCATTAGTTTTCTATTTAAATTTCTTTAGAATCTGCTAATTGTGGAGATTGCTTTTAAAGTAACTTCATTTGAGATTAACTTTTGTGGTACCATGTGTGCCTACAGGCTTACTATTTTGGCTTTTGCAGGGAACAGTGAACAAATGTGAACATAAAGCATTTTTGCATGCATATTACTTCAGAAGTCAGTTTGTAACTAGTACCTTTTAATAGGAAAGGATGATTCAGTAGTCATTCAGTTTTCTGCTATAAAACTTGTGTATTACAAAAAAAACATTTTCAAATGCACAGGAAAAGTTGTTTAAATCTTTTTCAACGTGTAATTTATGAAAACCGTTGCACAGTCCATTATATCTTCATTTCTTCTCAATTTCCTTATGAGCATTGGAGTAATCCTGCCCACACACTGTTCTAATGACGGCTAGATGATAAACTCTTGGCTTTTGACAATTTCTTTGTAGATGGACGTTGTTCAACAAGCTGTGGAGTATCACGATCCATGGGATGCTGATCAGGATCTTGTGCTGAGGTAGAAGCTGTTGCCTTCAATGTCTTCTTTATGTTCGCCACCTGAAAAATAAAAATCGCAATGACCAAAATTCATGTTATTCTTGTAGCAGAACAAAGAACCATGACGCACAGGAGAGCATTAAAGCCACTTAAGGTTTTTTTTTTAAAAAGCTAATTTAGCACCTTACCCCTGTGCACCTATTGCCTAATATTACTTATTAAAACCAAATAAGCTGTGCATCATCAGCTAGATAATTATATTTATGAATGTTTATCTATTTAAGCCTCAGGCCTCTATGTGCTTGTTCCATCTTTCAGCTAATGTCATCCTCATGCACCCCAGCTATCCCTCCCCTTTGTTGTATTACTATATTCCAAGTTAAGCCCACAAAGTCTAACAGTAATAAACTATGATGGTATTAATACCATGAAGTGTCTACATTAGAAAGAAAAGATGATCACATGTAAGTTTTCTCCTGGTCCTATTTTGCACCAGCCAATTCTAAAAGACAATGGATATTTAGGACTTTCGTTGGATACAATCAGACTTGTAAACCTTTTGAGTTCCACACAACCTGTAGAAACATAGAAAATAGGAGCAAGAGTGGGCCCTTCGGGCTGCTCCGCCATTCAAAATGATCATGGCTGATCGTCTAACTCGGTACCCTATTCCCGCTTTTTATTTCCCGCCTTGATCCCTTTAGTATTAAGAAATATATCTATCTCCTTCTTGAATACATCTAATGACTTGGCCTCCACTGCCTTCTGTGGTAGAGAATTCCACAGGTTCACCATCCGCAGTGAAGGAATTTCTCCTCATCTCTGTTCGAAATGGCATACCCCGTATCCTGAGACTGTGACCCCTGGTTCTGAACTCCCCAGCCATTGGGAACATCCTCCCTGCATCTAGTCTGACTAGTTCTGTTAGAATTTTATATGTTTCGATGAGATCACCTCTCATTCTTCTAAACTCTAGTGAATATAGGCCTAGTCAACCCAATCTCTCCTCATACGTCATTCCTGCCATCCCAGGAATCAGTCTGGTAAACCTTTGTTGCACTCCCTCCATGGCAAGGACATCCTTCCTCATAAGGAGACCAAAGCTGCACATAAAATCAGTGCTTGTGCTCCAGCTATTCACAATATATATCAATGATTTGGCTGAGGGAACTAAATGTAACATTTCCAAGTTTGCAGGCGGCACAAAGCTGAGGTGGAATGAGAGCTGTGAGGAGGATGCAAAGAGGCTCCAATGTGATTTAGACAAGTTGGGTGAGTGGGCAAGAACATGGCAGATGCAGTATGACGTGGATAAATGACCACCAGATGTGGTCTCACCAAGGCCCTGTATAAATGCAGTAAGACATCCTTGCTGCTGTACTCAAATCCTCTTGCAATGAGTGCCGACATACCATTCGCCTTCCTAACTGCTTGCTGCATCTGAATGTTCGCTTTCAGTGACTGGTGTACAAGGACACCCAGGTCTCGTTGCACCTCCCCTTTTCCCAATCTATCACCATTCAGATAATAATCTGCCTTTCTGTTTTTACAACCAAAGTAGATAACCTCTCATTTATCTACATCATACTGCATCTGCCATGTTCTTGCCCACTCACCCAACTTGTCTAAATCACATTGGAGCCTCTTTGCATCCTCCTCACAGCTCACATTCCACCCCAGCTTTGTGTCGTCTGCAAACTTGGAAATGTTACATTTAGTTCCCTCATCCAAATCATTGATATATATTGTGAATAGCTGGGGCCCAAGCACTGATCCCTGTGGCACCCCACTAGTCACTGCCTGCCACCCAGAAAAAGACCCGTTTATTCCTACTCTCTGTTTCCTGTCTGTCAACCAATTCTCAATCCATGCCAGTATATTGCCCCCAATCCCAGGTGCTTTAATTTTGCACACTAACCTCTTGTGTGGGACCTTATCAAAAGCCTTCTGAAAATCCAAATACACCACATCCACTGGTTCTCCCCTATCTATTCTACTAGTTACATCCTCAAAAAACTCCAGTAGATTTGTTAAGCATGGTTTCCCTTTCATAAACCCATGCTGACTTTGTCCAATCCCGTTAATGCCCTCCAAGTGTTCTGTTATCACATCTTTTATAATAGACTCTAGCATTTTCCCCACAGAGTCTATAGAATTTTGGAAGATCCACTATTTCCAGGACCACTTCCTTTAGTACTCTGCAATGTAGATTATCAGGCCCTGGGGATTTGTCAGCCTTTAGTCCCATTAGTTTCCCTAGCACTATTTTTTTTTTTACTAATACTGGTTTCCTTCAGTTCCTCCCTCTCACTAGACCCTTGGTTCCCTAACATTTCTGGCAGGTTATTTGTGTCCTCCTTTGTGAAGACAGAACCCAAGTATGTGTTTAATTGTTCTGCCATTTCTTTGTTCCCCATTATAATTTCTCCCATTTCTGACTGTAAGAGACCTACATTTGTCTTCACTAATCTTTTTCTCTTGACATATTTATAGAAGCTTTTACAGTCAGTTTTTATGTTCCCTGCTAGGTTACTCTCATACTCTATTTTTCCCCCTCTTAATCAATCTCTTTGTCCTCCTTTGCTGAATTCTGAACTGCTCCCAATCCTCAGGCTTGCTGCTTTTTCTGGCAATTTTATATGTCTCCTCTTTGGATCTAATACTACCCCTAATTTCTTTTGTAAGCCACGGTTGAGCCACCTTTCCCATTTTATTTTTGTGCCAGACAGGAATGAATAATTGTTCTAATTCCTGCGCACTTTCTTTAAATATTAGCCATTGCCTATCCACCGTCATCCCTTTCAGTAAAGTTCCCCAATCTTTTCCTAGCCAACTCGCACCTCATACTTTCGTAATTTCCTTTATTTAGATTCAGGACCCTAGTTTCGGATTCAATAACTTCACTCTCCATCTTAATGAGGAATTCTATCATGTTATGGTCGCTCTTCCCTAAGGGACCCCACACAACAAGATTGTTAATTAATCCTTTCTCATTGCACAATACCCAGTCTAGGATCGCCTGTTCTCTAGTTGGCTCCTCAACATATTGGTCTAGAAAACCATCACGTACACCTTCCAGGAATTCCTCCCCCACAGTATTATTGCTAATTTGGTTTGACCAATCTATACGTAGATTAAAGTCACCCATGATTATAGTTGTACCCTTCTTGCATGGGTCTCCAATTTCCTGTTTAATGCCCTCCGCTACATCTTCACTACTGTTTGGGGGCCTAAAGACAACCCCCACCAACGTTTTCTGCCCCTTGGTGTTTCTTAGCTCCACCCATACAGATTCCACATTGTGATTTTCCGAGCCAATATCCTTCCTCACTATTGCATTGATTTTCTCCTTTACTAACAACGCTACCCCACCTCCTTTCCCTTTTTGCCTGTCCTTCCTAAATATTGAATACCTCTGGATGTTCAGTTCCCATCCTTGGTCACCCTGCAGCCATGTCTCCGTAATTGCAACTATATCATAACCGTTAATATCTATGCGCTATTAATTCATCTACCTTATTGCGAATGCTCCGCGTATTAAGACACAATGCCTTTAGACTTGTCTTTTTAAGATTGCTAGTCATCTTAGTTTTATTTTGGCAAAAGATAACCCAATGTACAGGTGTTATTTGTTACTTTGGTTGTTCTTTTGTGTAACAAAGTTATGGACATCAAAATCTATACCTCCAGGAAAAATAATTAAATTTGGACACCCCAATGCTACTGAACAATGGAGCCTCACCAACAATTAATGTTAATGTTTCAGGTCGATGACCCTTTATCTTCTGACGAAGGGTCATTGACCTGAAATGTTAACTCTGTTTCTTTCTCAACAGATGCTGCCTGACTTGCTGAGTATTTCCATAATTTTCTGTTTTTATTTCAGATTTCCAGCATCAACAGTATTTTGTTTTTTCTTTAAGTTAACTAAAGATTAACAAAAATATTTAAACTGTTGTCTTGTCATGGTATTACTATTACACCAATACCGTAAGCAAGGAGTAACATTCGTCTCTAGTCTTTCATAATTTAATTCAAAATGCTTAATGTGCTTGCATGTGTTGTGTCTTCGTGTTTGTTTGGTAGGATAAAAATCTGTGCCCTTTTAAATGAAATCTTAGTTAAAATCATGACTGTCTCCATCAATACCACTTTTAATAAGTAAGTTAGAGTATAAATTTAAGAAAAGATATTTTTTAAACAGTCCATTATAGAAAATTATGATTTCAATCTTTTTTCTCTTCTTTTTTGGGGAGGGAGGAACAGAGGGAAATATGTTTATTCAACAGCAATGCTAAACACAGGAGTTAGCTGAGAGAAGGTACTGAACACAATTCAAGAGGGAGCTGAATTAATATCAGAGGATAAAAGTCAGGTTTATTCTGTGATCGTGTAACGATAATTTGTAAACTGATGGTAAACCCATAGAAATAGTCTCTGGGTAAACAAATTTTCAGCGCACACACACCATGATGCTGAAAAACTATTACTGTAGTAAAACTACTCAAATGGCAGGAAGCTTAATAGGAAACACTTAAGAAAACAATTTAAAAAGTACTTTACTTCTGCTTGCCCTTTTCACTTAAAGTAACCTAAACAAAATCTTTTTCTTATCCAGGTTCTGCTTTCTCCTAGTTCTCACCCTCTATTTTGGAGGTGGGCTTTGACTGGATAAAAACCATTTTCAGCCAAACTGACGCCCAAAGTCTGATGATTAACTTGGTTACAAAAATGCATTCGGTTGTCAAAAGGCAACTAAACTCCCTGGCAACCAACACAGGCCAATGCCAGGGCAAGTGCACTTGTCTGAGGTGGAGTAAGGTTCAACTGTGTATAGTATCCACTGTTAGGCTCAGGGTACACTTACCCAGTTCCCCTAATTAAGTAATTATTTGCACTCCTATTTAAACAAAATTATTTTACCCAAAACAAAAGCAGTCCTGCAAAGTTAGTTGAGGATAGCTAAAATTAGTATTATTAGAGATGAGTGGGCAATAGATAGTCAGAATAAAGATAGCAGCAAAAGGGATCAATCTATAGAAATGTTTTAGAATTTACATAATTTTGAGAAGGCATTTGATACAGTTTGCACATTTGAGTTTTTTTTGTAAGGTTACAGCTTATGCAATTAATGACAAATTCTCATCAGAAGATTAAATACGGTACTGTCCATATTAAAGTAAACTGTTTATGTTCAGTGGAAGAAGCAGACATGATGGGTCTAATAGTCTTTTCTTGTTCATCTTCATAACTCACCTCGGTTTCTATCTGCTGCTGAGTTTTTGTGTGGCTTTCCTTATACTGATTTACACGGAGGACTTGCTGCTCAATCCCCAGCAGAACTGCTTGACAGCAATCGCACCTGTTGAGAAACAAGACAATTGTTGGCAGTATTACATTTTTCATACAGCTGTCAAACAAATGCATTTTAAAAATAGACACTCAAGATAATTGATGAATAAATTTCCATAAATTTGTGCTAATCTAGAACATCCAATGCAATTACAGTACCTCAAGCTGTATTTCAGAAAAGCCATACCTTTGATTTTTTTTTTAAAAAGTCACACCACATAAAAATACTAATATACATTAAATAAACTGACAACAATCCTCTCTACTGTAATTGTAACATTATTTGACAATAATTATCTTTCCATTATCCAGTGTTTTTAAGCAACTGCTACAATGTGTACACCAAAGCAATATTTCAAACAGGCCTATTTGCTTTTATTGCTGTAACATCCCAAGACATAAAAGATTTTTTCCCAGTATCTGCCAGCCTCGTAAGTTAAAAGAGTGCATAGGTTACCTCCTTTCTGTTTGCAGTACAATGGAATTGAAAATGATACAAGATAACACAAGTGCTGAATGTGTACTTTATGCTTCTATTTTAGCAGAGTTAAGCTTTCACTAGAAAATACACATCAATATACTGCCTTCTCAGTTGACTTTCCCTTTTCACTATAAAAATTTCATGAAAAATGTGAAAGAACTGGGAACTGGGAAGGGAATATATTTATATATAGCGATTTGATTTTAGGGTAGCAAAAAGGACACAAAGGGCACTCATTTAATTTTGCTTCATTTTTGAGGACCATAAGATTCTATGGCCAAAACTTCCTATACTCATCTTCCTATCAATGTACAGGTGAAATATACAACGTGAATGCAGGTAAGTTTTCCATTCATGTGTTTTCATTAAGGTACTAACTGATTCTAAGGATTTTTGTGAGTGTTCCATGGCATTTTCCTGTTAAGTTATTATTGTAAAGAGATTCTTAATTTCACAAAAAAAAACAAAATTACCATTTCTGGAGAGTTTTAACAATGTTGCTAATGTCTTGCTTTTGGAGATCTCTGCCGATGCAAAAGTCAACCTCAAGAAGTTGATTTCGCTGATCAAGTTTGCCTTGTATTATATCAGTATAAATTGCTTCGATAATTAAATCCTCCAATTCCCTGAGGTTTTTTATATCAAGGTCTTTCAGAAGCATGGAATACGGAATGCACTGCAAAGTTATAAAAGACTGGTTAACAACTTCATTGTAATGGCCAGAGAAGCTTCAACATTAGCAGTAACACTTAAATTTTTGATTCTTGATTTATGGATAGCCCTATAAAATGGACAAAATCTGAAATCATAGTTTTTTTTTAAAACACAGAACCCAATATAAAAAATTGGGTTCTGTGCTGATTTCTCATCAAGTGCTGAGAAATCATTCCTTACTTTTAATGTAATATTCCTAAAACATCTTATCAAAATTGCAAAAAATTGGAGAAAATATCTTGGTTTCACCTTTTCATTATCATTAACTATTACAACATATCTAGCTAAAATGAAAGAATTATTGTGCTCCTACAAACATAAAACTCAATACCATTCATTAACTATAGCTTTACATACATCAGTTGAAGGGCATTCTCTCGATTTAAAGTATAAGCTCATTAAGTCTCTCACACACAATAGTATCGACAGGTAAGCCGTTCAACAGAAAAGATAGGCAAAAAATTAAACTATGAACGTAGGGAAAATCCTCTCTGTCCTCTATCTTAAAAGAGAACATTGAGTATAGGTTCTCAAATAGGTCATTTATCCAGTAAAACCTATTCTTCCAGTTACAAGGATTTTTTTACAATCCTCATTGAGCATCAATCTTAAAAAACACCGCTCCTCCACCAAGCAATGAGATTATGAGGCAACAACAGAGACAGTACAAAACTGGCAGATGTATGAACTGCAAAAGCAGAAGTCAAATGAGAAATTCAGAAGTTGAGGTGGGGGGGGGGGGGTGGAAAATGAACTTTGAGGAAAAATGGCAGGAGCTTTAGATGTCTATTTAGATCATTTGAGCTTTACTTAGGATTTTATGACTTTTTACAAAAACCCTCTAGTGTTACAGTCCTGTAAAACATTCTAAGGTATCAGAAATTCTCCATTTTTAAGATAAAATTTGTGAAAGATGTTAATGCTGGGGAACAAAATGATTTTAGGCAGCCAGCTTTAGTATCAAGTATTCTTAGGTCAAACACAGTATGGTTAGATGTTAATCCTCCAACTAAAGCATCCTTTATTCTTTACCAACAATGTGCTGAAGTCCCTACTTTCGAAAAGTAATAGTGCGATAGTTTTACACTTTTCCGACCAACTATCCAGTGGGTTCTGAAGGAATTGCCAATTCAGCGGCAGTTTTGTGCTGTCAGTCCATAAACATTAGGAATTGGATTAAAACTGGCCAACCCATTTCATGGAGAGTTCAGACAGGCAGGGGTCAGAGGAGACTTTCATTCCATCAGTTTGAGTTGCATTCAAACCTAGATCCTAGAGGTGAAAGGCTTGCGTACACCCCACAGCATCACCTAGTCCCCAGAAATATTCTCCATTTTGATTAACTGAAACCATATATAATAATTAACCAAAAATGGGAGATTAAACATTTCAACCGTACCAGTGGAAGAGATCTCCCACAAGGAAGGAAGGAAAAAGCTAGAGGACCAGCCATCTAAGGCCTTTCTTGTTGACCATCTGGCAGCTAGGTCAATGGCAATATTGACAAGGTCAGAGAACATGTTCTGCTCCTACTCTTTTTCTTGGGAGTGGGTGGGTGGGTGGGTGGGGTGGAGAACAAGAACGGGGGAGAGGGGGGACAGGGAAGGGGGGGGGGAGGAGAAGAGAGAGAAAGAGAAAAAAAAAAGTATAATCTTCTCAGTACGAGAGGATGTATTGTCAGTTAAAATACAGCACACTTGGTTACCAAAGGGCCACGTGTTTCTGGTTTTAAGGCACCTCCCAGGCATCTCTCAATAGGTCCAAGATCTTCCATTACTATAAGTTCCTCCCAAGTAGTCATAAATGATGGAATGATTTTAACAATAATTTCAAGTATTACTGCACTGTATAAAAATTAGCGACAGATTTCTGTGCCGTCCATATTCATTTTCCATTACAGTAATAGCACCAATGTTTATAGAGTATAATTGCTGACTAAATTAAATACAGAAAAATTAAGGTGTATGTAAAGTAAACAATGTCACAAGTTCAATTAGACTATTATAAAAATGTGTTGGCTACAAACTAAACTAAATTAGAACAAAAAAAAGTCACTACATGGCAATGCATCCTGGACACCTAGCATGTATGCACAAACAAAATCTTAAGTACCTTCATTCTTGCAGCCAAGCTTACTATGGTGAGGTGTTTCAGCTTGTTCTTCTGAGCTAATGTTAATTCGGGTAGACTTCCCTTATTTGCTAAACAACAGAAAATATGTAATGCTAGAAAGAACCTTTAGAGTTAATTAAAGCAAGAATCATACACAGCTCAAATCTGATAAGTGCATAACCAGTTTGCCAAAGAAGGCTATGTCTGCATCAGGAATTTTAAAAATTCTCCCAAAACCCATTTAATTATTCAAATCAATTTAAATAAAAACATTTATTTTATTCTAAAAATAGTAAGACTCCTCTTAAAAAAAGGTCTGTTGTCTTTAGGTAACCTTTGACAGTTAATTAATTACATTTAGTCTGCTGACTACTATAAAATAAACACAGGAAAGATAACTAAGGAGCTATGCTTAAACCAGGAACTTGCAGAATTAGAATGAACATGAAGGGCTAATTACACAGAATTTTATTCTTGGTTCAGATATGCTTTTAAATAAAACTGACTACATGTAGGATTTGAGAACATTAGGTTTGTGTGGGAATGTCAAAGTAATTCTTGAGCACGAGTGAGTTAAGAAGTGCTTTCTCAAGACTGAAATGAACTCAGTAATGCACAATGTTCTACAGATTAAAGTTAAGCAGTTTACATAAAGTATCAGGATTTTGTTGATTATTCTTACAATATGTAACTGCTGCTGCATTTGGCAAGTGTTCATATTATCAGTGTAATATGCAATATTCCTACTAGCATGAATTATCAGTTTGAAGGGCCTTGGACATTATGAATTTAAAACCCCTTGGACATTGTGAATTTAAAATGCAAAGACAGCATTGTGCAGAAATCACTCGATCAGCACAAAACAGGAATAGTCGAAAAACTGATTAGAACAAAATAAATTAAATACCACAGGACTGATAAACTGAGAACAAAGTAGTTAAAAGTTGTTGGGAAAAACAGAATGTCTGGGAAAAGCATGGCTTGGAGAGGGTTTGGATATCGATAAGGGAGGCCTACGCATCCCATGGTCTCAAACAAGTGAAACAAAGGACAAACAGCGGTTGAGAGGTTGCACCTGATCTGACACAATACAGGGAAGTTGAGTGACACGAACAAACAGCCCACTGTCCATCATTAAGGCCTGGCAACAGAGAAGGTTATTAGACAACAAAGGCACTTCCCCTAACTTTTACTGGCGCCCCAACTAGCAAAAACCAGATAAAAATGAACACCATGGCAGATTCTTTACTACAGGAGGAGAAGCTTGAAGAAGCTTCGCTGAGAGGATGGACGTCAAAGAAGAACCTCAAAAGCTATGAGAGCTGATCACTCTACTGCCTTGATGCTGAAATCCTTGGTTTAAAGGTTGCGTGTATCACTTGATGCTTGTGTGAACTGTATCATCATTAAGATAACTTTGATTGATTAGAAGAGAGAGTAGTGTGACTTCCTTTGGCTGACTATTGTCCAGGGTCACAAATCACTGGAAAATCTGTATTGCTACAAGTTGGGACATTGTGAGTGCCACTGGCATATAGAAAATAGATACTAGATTTCAACGTATACAGTATGTGGATTTTTTTTTAACAAATCAAGTCAGAAAAGAACAAACTTCCATTTAAATTTAAGGAGATGATACCTAATGGTTATGGTACTGGACTACTAACCCAAAGATTGGGAGTTTTGGTAAATTTGTGGGTTATGTGAGATTCCTATTACATAATACTTGCTTGACTCTTAATGACCTCAGGGCAACAAGGGATGGGTAATAAATACGGCCGTACCCATATTCCAAAAACAAATATAAAAAGCCTACTCCTGATAATTTAAAATTGTTTCTTTGCACTAAAAAATTGAGTTACTCAATAATTTGAAACAAACAATGCAAGTAGCAATGAGGGAATTTAGTGCAAAAAGTTGAATTATCAGATAATTTGAATCAAGCAATTTGAATTAAAAGGAGTAGACTGTATATAATGCTTTATTATGTCCTCAGGACATCCCAAAGCGCTCCATGTCCAATTAATTACACGTGAAGTAATTTTGTTATGTACATAAAAGACATTCTCTTCCTCTCCCCCACCCCCCAATTTTGGCCATTACTAATAACCATTTGTTCTTTACAACAATAGTTAAATAGGACAGAGGGCTAGGCCTTCTACCACGGCCTCGATTTTTTAGTGGATCTGGGGCACATGGAGGTGGACAGCAACTTGTGGATATGCATCACTGCTGCTTTCCGCTGGCCAGTTCTGGCAGCAGAAAATGCGCCAGTCCACAGGACTTGCAAAATGAGGGAAACATAGCCTCAGCAATGTTTCCTGCCATTTCTACTGGATGTAGGATCCAGTTGTTAAGCCCCAGCAGTATCCAGTATGCAGAGGTTGCCAGAGGGCAAATTTGAAGTTTTAACTAAATTTTTGCCCAGTGTGATGGATGCCTTTTCCTCCCTGCTACCCCCAGACCGGCACGACTCTCTGGCAAACGCCAGGAAGCTCACCTTCCAAATGTAATGACCCTGGGACCAGAAATGACTGCAGCCATCATCCTCTCAGAGAAGGAATGTGTGCGGGGGCACAAAGGACAACAAAGAGAAGTCGATCTGACCCTAGGGAGGGCACCCAAGGGCTTGAATGTCCTGCCTAAGTCAGGCTCTCCAACAGCTTGAGAGTTATGTGTTAAATAATACTCTATCCTAAGGGTTTCTTGTTCGACTCCAATTGCTTTGCCGATGGTTGTGAAAGTCACAGTGCCCATGAATTTCCAGGCTGTTGGCTGATTCCAATTTCCTGGAGGCAATTTCTGTTGCATTCGGCCAGGAACCATGTTCACCTGATGAACTGCTGAAGGTGGCTGACAGGCTCATCTATTTCCACAAAAATGTAGAAAGCAGTAAAAGAACCAAAATATTTTTTTTTATACATGGGAATAAAGATGCCAGTCAATCTGATGGGATACATCAATCACAAAGCACATCCTGGTTTGTTATGCTTAACGTCTGTCCCTCTATCAGCACTTCAGTACAGGAGCACTTAAGGCACACCACTGGCTTCTCCAATTCACTTTCAATCAACAGAAAAGCAACATCATCAGAGCTTAGTGAAGGGTCACGTGCTGGTGATTCTACACCTTCTGAAACACAGAAGCTTCAATGTTCGATGTTGGTGCATGGGATAGTTGTGCTGCTTATGTATATATGGCCTTTGTTTCTGTGGGTTGTACTATGTGCTTTTAACTTCCTGATGGCGCAAGTTCATCTGTGTAGCGAATGAATACACATTAGGGTGATAACAGGTAGCATTTCAACATAAGTAGTATTGTACATGATAAGCAGGTAATATTGAAGACACTAAATGCAATTAGCAGTATTAGCATTTTGTTGCCATGTTATTGTACACCAACGTTTGGATTGGTTAAGCTATTGCTGAAGACATTGTGTACATAGAGAGGATACTTACCAATCATTGGTAGAAAATTTCACTTGAGCAGAAGTCACTCCTGAAGTCTTTCCAGACCAAACAGATGGGAGGCACCCACTGCTCAGAAAGTTTGCAAACTTTTACAGTATGTTCCAATCAGCATACCTGGATTTAATTAATTCTAGGAGAATGCTTAGGGCTCTATTTTAGCACCCGCTATCGGGTGCGTTCCTGGCGGGGGGGCTCCGAAAATCGGAGAATCCCGGCGCGGTACCGGAGCCCGCCCCGAACCCGCGCACTTCCGGGTTCCCCGCTGACGCGCCAGCGTGCGCACGCAGCCCCCGCTGGTGGGAATCCCACAGGCAATTAAAGCCAGCCACTGCCCTCAACAACTTCTCCTCCGCATCCTTCCAGGGTGCAACCGGGGACATTGCCAATGTCTCTCAGTCGTCTGCGCAAAAGAGCCCTGCAAATACACCTACACCCACTCTTCAGTGACACAATGGGTGGCATCAGTTGTGGGTCCTCATAGTGATCCTCAGGAGCGGGCATTATTGCACAAACCAGACAGGATTCGCAAAGACATGGCAGTAGTGGTGCCAATATAATATGTAATGTGAGTTGTTCAGAAATTCAATATGAGTAACACCCATGACAAACCCTCAAACACCCTTGTGCAACCCCTTCATGCTCACAACACGTTTGCCTTACGCTTCCTGCTGCACATAGGTGATGCATGCCCTGTGGCTGCAGCACAGGTCGTAGCAGGTTGAGTGAGGCTGGCCGTGAAAGAGATGCACGAGAGGGTGAGTATGAGAGAGAGCCATGAGATTGTATGAGGATTGGGTTGAGTGGTAGTGGCGGGATGAGTACTGGTGAGGTGAGTAGGTGCAGGTAAGATGAGGATGAGGTTTGAGTGGGTATGAGGGGTGATGTGACAGAGTAGTGTTAGCAGTGCGGAAGGAGATGTGGGGTGGAGGCAGTGATGTGGCAGACGGAGTGTAGGGGAAAGACTACGTGTACTCACTTTGGCTGACCTACTGAGGTCGTTGGAGCACCTCCTGCACTGTATACAGGTGGGCGATATGTTGGTTGCGCTGGTGACCTCCTCTGCCACCTCGAGCCAGGCCTTCCTGGTGGCAGAGGCAGGCCGCTTCCTCCCGCACGCCAGGAGGAAGATCTCTGTCCTCCCCCTCCTCCTCACCCCATGTATTGATACCTGGAGTGAGGCATCATTAAACTGGGAGCAGCCTTCCCCCTGGGCTGCTCCATGCTGTAATTTTTGCTATTTGTTGCAGCATCTGTCAGTGGAGGACTGCCCCTTTAAATAGAGCACCTCCAGCTGACAGATCTTACTGCGCATGCGCAGCCCGCCCGACGCGCAGATCAGCAGTGGGGAACCCGGAGGGGCAGGTAAGTGGATCCAATTAGTGGATTGGATCCTACAATCGTGCGGGAAACTGACTAATTTCACCGGGCGCGAGCCCCCCTGCCGAGAACCCGCAGCCCTGCTAACATCAGGCCCTTAATGTCTATAGTGCAGGACACTATCAAGTTTGAAAAAAAGAGAAAAAAAAAGGTGTCCAGGTAAATCAGGAAGCAGCAACTAGCAAACACAAAACTTAGGTATAAAAACCCTTTAGACTGTAGGAGAAAGGAAAACTCCTTAGTTTTGAGAATAGGTTACAAAAGGAAACAATGTAAAAGCTCTGATTTCAAGACAGCCAGGGGGAGGGAGGGAGGGGGAGAGAGAGAGAGAGAGAGAGAGAGAGAGAAAGAAAGAAAGAAAGAAAAAGGCACCTATTAGGAACACGAACGTAGGAACAGGAGTAGGCCATTCAAGCAGATCATGGCTGATCTGCACCTCAACTCTATTTAACTGCCATATCCATATCCGTTCCGAACAAAAATCTCTCCATCTCAGTCGTGAAAATTTCAATTAACCCAGTATCCACAGCCTTTTGGGGGAAGAGAGTTCCAGATTTCCACTACGCTTTGTGTGAAAAAGTAGTTTCTGATTTCACTCCTGAATGGCCTAGCTGTAATTTTAAGATTGTGCCCCCTTGTTCCCCTACCAGGGGAAATAGTTTCTTTGCATCTACTCTGTCGAACCCTTTTATCTTTTTAAACACCTCGATTAGATCATTAATCAACCTTCGATATCAAGGGAATACAAGCAAAGTTTCGGCAACCAGTCCTCATAATTTAAGCCCCAGTATCATTCTGGTGAATCTGCCAATATATCCTTCCTGAGGTGCGGTGTCCAAAACTGAATACAGCGCTCCAGCTGGGTCTGACTCAGCCTCTGTACAACTGAAGCATCACTTCCTCATTTTCAAATTCCAACCTCCCTTGAGATAAAAGCCAACATTTCATTAGGCTTTTTGATTACTTTCTGTACTTGTGCACTAGCTTTTGGCTTTGTCCATATCATTGATATATATGATCAAAAGCTGAAGTCCCAATACAGATCCCTCTAGAATACCTCTTGTCGTATCCCACCAATACGAGTATTTTCCCTTTACTCCTGCTCTCTGTCTCCTTTTTCCCAACCAATTTCCAACCCATGTTATAAGGAAGCCTCCAATTCCATACGCTTTTATTTTTACATTGAGTTACATCGAGTCCACAGCACAGAGACATGCCATTTGGCCCAACTGGCCTATGCCAGTGTTTATGTTCCGAACGAGCCTCCTCCCACCCTACTTCATCTAACAATATCAGCATACTCGTCTATTCCTTTCTCCTTCATGTGCTTATCTAGCTTCCCCTTAAATGCATCTGTGCTATTTGCCTGAATTACTCCTTATGTGGTGCGTTCCACATTCTTACCACTCTTTGGGTAAAGAAGTTTCTCTTAAATTCTCTATTTGGTTTATTAGTGACTATCTTATATTTATGACCTCTAGTTTTAGACTCCCCTACAAGTCTAAACATTTTCTCTACGTTGACCTTATCAAACCCTTTCATTATCTTAAAGACCTCTATCATGTCACCCCTCAGCCTTCTCTTTTCTAGAGAAAAGAGCCCCAGCCTGTTCAGCCTTTCCTGATAAGTATATCATCTCAGATCTGGTATCAATCTTGTGAATCTTTTTTGCACCTTCTCCAATGCCTCTATATCCTTTTTATAACATGGAGACCAGAACTGTCCAAGTGTGGTCTAACTAAGGTTCTATGCAAGTTTAACATAACTTCTCTGTTTTTCAATTCTATCCCTCTAGAAATGAACTCTAGTGCTTGGTTTGCCTTTTTTTTTATGGCCTTATTAACCTGCAGCGCTACTTTTTAGTGATTTGAGATCCTTTTGCGCCGCTATCCCATTTAGACTATTATCCTTATTCCTCCTACTAAAATGCACCACCTCACACTTACCTACATTGAAATTCATTTGCCAATTACACGCCCATTCTGCAAGTTTATTAATGTTTTCTTGCATTTTGACGCATTCTTCCTTTGTATTAACTACATCCCCCAATTTGGTGTCGTCCACAAATTTTGAAATTGTACTTCCAATTTGAGTCCAAATCGTTAATGTAAATTGTGAACAATAGTGATCCCAGCACCGCTCACTGTGGAACACCCCTCCTCACCTTTTGCCAGTCGGAATAGCTACCCTCAACCCCTACTCTCTGTTTTGTAGCCAGCTTGCTATCCATTCTGCTATCTGTCCCCTGAATCCACATGCTCTGACCTTAGTCATGAGTCTACAATGTAGAAGGCCTTTTGAAAATCCAAATATATTACATCTACTGCATTACCCTTGTCTACTCTTTGTTACTTCTTCAAAGAATTGAATAAGGCTGGTCAAGCATGACTTTCCCTTATGAAATCCGTGCTGACTACTTTATTATATTTTCATTTTCGAGATGTTTTTCTATTACATCTTTCAGTAAAGATTCCATTATCTTTCCCACCACTGATGTTAAGCTAACTGATCTACAATTCCCTGGACTTGTTCTATCTCCCTATTTAAATATCGGCTGTCCGCCAGTGCTCTGGCACTATTCCCTTTTCTCATGAATTTTTATATATGTAATAGTGCCTCTGCTATCTCTTCCCCAACTTCTTTTAATATTCGTGGATGAAATCCATCCAGGGGTTTTATCCTCTCTAAGTTTGATTAGTTTATAAATTATCTCCCCCTTGCTATCTTAAATGTCTTTATATCTTTGATCTCTTCTAACTTCATACCCACCTTGTTAGTCTCCCTGGTAAATACAGAGGCAAAGTAACTATTCAATATTTCTGCCATTTCGCTGTCCTTACCAGTGAGTTTATCTTGTGCATCCCTTAGTGGCCCTATCCCTAAGCTGATTTTTCTTTTGTTATTTATGTGCCTGTAGAATACTTTACTATTCCTTTTCATATTTCCTGATAATTTAATTTCGTAGTTCCTCTTTGCTTTCCTAATTGTTTTTTTGACTTCTTTCCGAACCTCTTCATATTCCCTTTTTGTCATCCTCTCCTTTATTGTCTAGGTACTTAGTGTATCCTTTTTCTAGATGTCTTTAGCTGCACATATGGATTAGCATATTTACAGGAAATCAGAACCATGTTGTTTAAGCTAGTCTTTCCATAAGTGAAAAATTATTTGAAGGTCAAAATGGCCAAATTCAACAAAAGGCTAAAGAGACAGGAAACATGATGGTGAATATCCAGTATAAAAAGTGCAAAAATTAGGTTATTTTGAAACGAGCATATACTATTATATAAAGCCACAACGTGAAAACCAGAAAATATCAATCACCTATCTTAAAAGTACTGACATGACTTGGAGGAGTGTTGTGAATATTTTGTACACCTGCAATAAAATTAAAGTGTTTCCTTTACTCTTCAAAGTATATTCATACAGATGAGTTTGAACTACAACTTCAACAATATACTTAAGTGGAACAGGTTATACTATGTTAAAATCAAATTTTCTGAGGCAAAGTTGAGGAATTGAGCAGCAGATGCATGCTGAGTTTCTCCTAACCCTTCGATTCCTTAATGTATGTACTGAATTTACATACTGAAATTGCTTTAGGTTCAGAGATCATCATGAGTGAAAGGAACAGAAGCTGTTGACTTCTACTCAAGGTTCTTTAAATTGCTTTAAGGTTGAGGTCACTTGTGAGTGAATGGTGATGGCCAATAATCTATTGCTGGATAGAATGTTTTCCCCCATCCACCTTTTGGTTTATTTTTGTAAAAGACAATGTATAAAATTGTAAATTACAGTTGTAAGAGTATTTTCAAAAGATAAACATACAGGTTATTTTAAGAAGTGTGTGTACCATGGTGAAGTGCAATATGTATGCACAGCAGAATTAATGCACTTCCACTAATTGTCATTGAGTTGCTACAGCAGGCTATTGAACTTGCAAAACTCTTCAATGCATTTTGCAATACACAGCCTTGGGGAGAAATTTTAAACCAGACACTCTGTAGCACAGATGTACTTGGCCAAAAAAAAGGAAGGGCAGGGCTGGGAGGAAGCGATGAGGAGGAAAGGAATCCATGAGCTGTAATCAGGAGGCAGACAGGTAATCAGGGTGGGAGCTCAATGGGCTGAAATGAGCCAATTCCTCTGGCATCCTGAAATGTGCAGACAGACTTTTGGGAGGGTTGGGTGAGTAGCCTGTTGTCACGATCCATGTGGAAACTAGCAATGTTGGTGGGGCTTAGGACACGATCCTGCACAGGGAATATGTGGAGCGAAAAAGAAAGCTAAACAAGAACATAAGGCTGATTCTGATGAAAGGTCATCGACCTGAAACGTTAACTCTGTTCCTCTCTCCACAGATGCTGCCTGACCTGCTGAGTGTTTCCCATCATTTTCTGTTTTTATTTAAAGCTTGCATTCTCAGAAATACTACCCGGGCAATTTTCTAAGCCAGACAGGTAAAGGAAGATTAGGCAGCTGAAAACTTGATTGGAAGAATGGAGGGAGAATTCAAGTTTACAGACCAGTTTGGCAATTCAAGGAATTCCTGAAACTCCTCCTGAACCAACCTGGCATCAAAAATAGATAAATCTGTGGATGGGAGTTTAAATTAATAAACTCAGGGAAATATATTGGAGAGATTTAATTGACAGCAGATGGGGAGGGGTTTAAGTGTAAAGAAGGGAAAAACACAAATAGTAAACTTGGAAGGATACAGAACGTATTCTGGGTGAGCACTTAGCGGCTCAGTAGTACCACCACTGACTGAACTGGACTTCCTGAAGGGCATAGCTGCCAGACTGGGCCTGTGGCAAATAGTGAGGAAACAAACATGAGGTAGTAACTTACCTGTCTCAGGCACATCTGTTCATAACACTTTCCATTGTGTTGCATGGCACTACTGCCTTGTTAACTGGGACAAACTATGGTCTAGTATTCCAAAACTGAGGCACTGTGGGTTGTCATAAGCAGAACTGTACAGGAACACAGGAACTGGAGTAGGCCATTCAGCCCCTAGAGCATGTTGTGCCATTCAATTAGATTATGGCAGATCTGTATCTCAATTCCATTTACCCGCCTTCATTCCATATCCCTTACCTAACAAAGATCCATCAATCTCAGTTTTGACATTTTCAACTGACATAGCCCAACAGCATTTTTTTTTGGGGGGTGGTGGTGGTAGTGGGGGGGGGGGGGGGGCGCAGGAAAAAAAAAGTTCCAGATTCCCACTACCTTTTGTGTGAAGAAGCGCTTCCTGACATCCCCCCTGAATGGCCTAGCTCTAATTTCAAGACTATGTCCCCTCGTTATAGGACCAAAATCTGTAAACTAATGGCTCGGTACATCCCTCACTCTTCCATCACCATCAAGGGGGAAACCAATCCTGCTTCAAAGGTGAGTATAGAAAGGTGTGCCAGGAGCATCGCTTGGCATACCATAGAATGAGGTACCAACCTGGTGATGGCTACCTGCATGCTAAACATCAAAAGAAGCATGCTACGGACAGTGACCTGCGGGCCCTCAATGCTATAGACAGAGGTATAGGTCTCAATAACCAATGGATCAGAACAAAGCTCTGCTGCCCTACCACATCCAGTCAAGAATGGCGGTGGGTAATCAGGCAACTAATGGGAGGAAGCGGCCTCATGAACATCCCCACCCTCAACCATGGTGGAGGACAGCACGAGTGCAAGAGATAAGGCTGAAATGTTTGCAAGAGATTTCAACCAAAAGTGCCGAGTGGATAATCCTACTTGACCTCCCCGTGAAGCTCACACCATCATAGGTAACAGGGTGCAGCTAATTTGGTTTGTTCCACGTGACATTTTAAAGAGGGATGAGTGGACTGGATACACCAAAAACTATGGGCTCCAATAACATGCAGGCTGTAGTGCTGAAGAACTGTACACCAGACATAGCTGCAGCCCGAGCCAAACTGTTCCTATGGAGCTATGACATTGGGATCAATGTGGAAAATTGCGCAAGTTTTGTCCTATCCAGAAAAAAAGATACCTCCCAATCACTAGGCGGGTGGTAAGCGAACCAACACGAGGGAAAAACCTGCTTGATCTCGACCTCACCAATCTACCTGTCGCAGATGCATCTGTCCAGGACAGTATTGGTAGGAGTGACCACCGCACAGTCCTCATGGAGATGAAGTCCCGTCTTCGCACTGAGGACACCATCCATCGTGTTATGTGGCACTATCACCTAAATGGGATAGATTCAGAACAGATCTGGCAGCTCAAAATTGGGCATCCATGAGGCGCTGTGGGCAATCAGCAGCAGCAGATTTGTATTCCAGCACAATCTGTAACCTCATGGCCTGGCGTATTCCTCACTCTACCATTACCAACAAGCCAGGGGATCAACCCTGGTTCAATGAGGAGTGTAGAAGAGCAGCACCAGGCGTACCTAAAAATGAGGTGACAACCTGGTGAAGCTACAACTCAGGACTACATGCATGCTAAACGGCGGAAGCAACATGCTATAGACATAGCTAAGCGATTCCACAACCAACGGATCAGATCAAAGCTCTGCAGTCCTGCCACATCCAGTCGCAAATGGTGGTGGACAATTAAACAACTAACGGGAGGAGGAGGGTCTGTAAACATCTCCATCTTCAATGATGGCGGAGTCCAGCACGTAAGTGCAAAAGACAAGGCTGAAGCGTTTGCAACCACCTTCAGCCAAAAGTGCCGAGTGGATGATCCATCTCGGTCTCCTCCTGATATCCCCACCATCACAGAAGCCAGTCTTCAGCCAATTCGATTCACTCCACGTGATATCAAGAAACGGATGAGTGCACAGGATACAGCACAGGCTGTGGGCCCCAACAACATCCCGGCTGTAGTGCTGAAGACTTGTGCTCCAGAACTAGCCACACTTCTAGCCAAACTGTTCCAGTACAACTATAACACTGGCATCTACCCGACAATGTGGAAAATTGCCCAGGTATGTCCTGTCCACAAAAAGCAGGACAAATCCAATACAGCCAATTACCGCCCCAATCATAAGCAAAGTGATGGAAGGTGTCGTCGACAGTGCTATCAAGCGGCACTTACTCACCAATAACCTGCTCATCCATGCTCAGTTTGGGTTCTGCCAGGACCACTCGGCTCCAGTCCTCATTGCAGCCTTGGTCCAAACATAGACAAAAGAGCTGAATTCCAGAGGTGAGGAGAGAGTAACTGCTCTTCTCATCAAGGCAGCTTTTGACCGAGTGTGGCACCAAGGAGCCCCTGTAAAATTGAAGTCAATGGGAATCAGGGGGAAAACTCTCCAGTGGCTGGAGTCATACCTAGCACAAAGGAAGATGGTAGTGGTTGTTGGAGGCCAATCATCTCAGCCCCAGGGCATTGCTGCAGGAGTTCCTCAGGGCAGTGTTATAGGCCCAACCATCTTCAGCTGCTTCATCAATGACCTTCCCTCCATCATAAGGTCAGAAATGGGGATGTTCGCTGATGATTGCACAGTGTTCAGTTCCATTCGCAACCCCTCAGATAATGAAGCATTCCATGCCCGCATGCAGCAAGACCTGGACAACATCCAGGCTTGGGCTGATAAGTGGCAAGTAACATTCGCGCCAGACAAGTGCCAGGCAATGACCATCTCCAACAAGAGAGAGTCTAACCACCTCCCCTTGACATTCAACGGCATTACCATCGCCAAATCCCTCACCATCAACATCCTGGGGGGTCACCATTGACCAGAAACTTAACTGGACAGCCACCTAAATGCTGTGGCTACAAGAGCAGGTCAGAGGCTGGGTATTCTATAGCAAGTGACACACCTCCTGACTCCCCAAAGCCTTTCCACCATCTACAAGGCACAAGTCAGGAGCGTGATGGAATACTCTCCACTTGCTTGGATGAGTGCAGCTCCAACAACACTCAAGAAGCTCGACATCATCCAGGACAAAGCAGCCCGCTTGATTGGCACCCCATCCACCACCCCAAACATTCACAACCTTCACCACCGGCGCACTGTGTCTGCAGTGTGTACCATCCACAGGATGTAATGCAGCAACTCGCCAAGGCTTCTTCGACAGCATCTCCCAAACCCGCGACCGTTACCAACCTAGAAGGACAAGGACAGCAGGCACATGGGAACACCACCACCTGCACGTTCTCCTCCGAGTCACACACCATCCCGACTTGGAAATATATCGCCGTTCCTTCATCGTCGCTGAGTCAAAATCCTGGAACTCCCTTCCTAACAGCACTGTGGGAGAACCTTCACCACACGGACTGCAGCGGTTCAAGAAGGCGGCTCACCACCACCTTCTCAAGGGCAATTAGGGATGGGCAATAAATGCTGGCCTTGCCAGCAACGCCCACATCCCATAAATGAATAAAGAAAAAAGTCATCAATAGTCTCCACTGAATATAGCGATCACTTTCATGCTAATGCGATTTGCCTGCTATATGCAATGGACGGTAAATCCATTGAACTCCCAAATAATCCCATTGCATAAGAGCAAATATTTGCTTACCCTAGCTTTTCTGCAAAACAATTTATTCCAAGTGCCGGGGTTCCTTGTACCAGCAGTCAGTACACTGATGAATCTGTCAAATTTGCTGAGATTAAAGCCCAGGACCATTTAAGAGGCAGTTAGACTGTGATGGAGGCGGACAAAAGGCGACCCAAAATCTGGAGCAAACAGTACCATGAGTTGTCATATTCCCAATAACCTCCTATTTCATAAGAACTCTTACATGTTGGTTACTGATAGTTTATTAGACAGGGAAACTGATTCTCAATATACAATTAAAGTCTGACAGGTAATTGCACAGCGAACAGTTGCTTGAATTGCCTGAAACAGCTGGCCCGCTTAATACGGTATAAGTGCCGTCTTTGTAATGGGCACCTATGATAATGGCAAATGGTCAGTGCCATAAATGGGGGATGGTGTAAGTGGTGGGAACTGTAGTACCATCAAGTGGCATCTATTCACCAATAACCTGATCACGAACACTCAGTTCAGGTTCTGCCTGAACAGCTCAGTTCCAGATCACATCACAAACTACTTGCAGTATGGATGAAAGAGCTGAACACGAGAGGAAAGGAAAGGTGAGAGTAGTAGACCTCGATATCGAGGCAGCGTTCGACCGAGTATGGCAACAAGGAGTCCTAGCAAAACGGAGGTCAAGGTAAAAACCCTGGCTGGAGTCATATTTCACACGCAGGAAGATGGCTGTAATTGTCGGAGGCTGACCACTGCAGCCTCAGGACATTGCTTCAGGAGTTCCTCAGGGCAGCATACTTGACCCAACTATCTTCAGTTGATTTAGCTAATATGGAGCAGTACATTTTGGGAAAAAAAAGTGAAAAGAAGCATATACTTATTAGCAAGACCCTTAATAGATAAACCTAGGGGTGCAGATACATTTGCCAGGAGGCAAATGAGATTCTGGGTTACATAAAAGGGGGACATTAAATACAAAAATAAAGCGGTAACGTTGAATTTGTCCAAACAAAGGTTAGGACGTAGCACTCAGATATAGGAAGGCTATTACAGCCATGGAAAGGGTACAAAGATTAGAACGGTGCCAGGAATAGGAAGTTAGTTATGAAAAGTGCTCAAAAGATTGGGGCGGGGGGAATCTATTAGTTTACAAAATTATGAAAGGTTTTGAGAGGGTGCAAGATTATTTCCAATGGTTGGCAAATTGGTCACAAGGTGCAAAAACTTAGCACCATCAGGCAACAATTAGGTCATTTTTTCCCATGCAGAGGGTTATTAGAACATAGAATTACAACAAGTTTTCCCACAAGTGGTTACTGAGGTAGAGACTATAATACCATTTAAAAAGGAATGGACAAACATTTCAAAAAGAATATAAAAGGATACAAAGAAACGGCAGAAAAATGGGATCAGAGTAGATAGCTCCAGATGAAGAGCAAGCACTGACACATATTTGATGGGACAAATGACCTCCTTTGTGCTGCAATTTCAATGATTCTATCATTTTGTAGCAGTGGATAGTGGAACAGATAGAATAAATATCACTTCCTTACCTAAATAGTCAGGATACGTTCCATATGCAAACAGGTTCAACAATTGAAAGTAGGCAGCATGCGATCCATTAGCCAACTAGGGAGAAAGACTCAAAGATTACTGACATTCATACTTTTAAAGTAATAGGTGTACAATTAAAAGTATGACAAGGCTGGTGGATACATGTTTCAAACTCAACTGATGCAAAGTACAAATTTATTGGATTAAGGAAAGTTAAAAGTTCCAAGTTTATAAATGAACTCCTTAATAGCATGCTGAAATCATCAATAATGTGAACAAATTCTGATACTTGTATATTAAAGTTTCTCACCCCCAATCTCAAAACAGTACAGAAAAAACGAGTGGTGAAGTGTCTGTTTAATTCCTTGCTTGGAAATTATGATCTTTAGTCCTTATTACTGGAAAAACACATCTAGTTTTCAAAATGCACAAAGCTTTTCCAAAGGCAAAAATTGCAAAATTACTTTTAATTCTAGACGCTGAAAATCACAAAAGTAATGGAAATTGTAATATTTTCTCTTTCACAATATTGCTTAATATACACTGAAAATAAGAGGCATTTTTATTTTGGTGCACAACATGCTACTGTATCAGTATTAGATCTAGACATCTGTCCAACTGTTGAATAGATGATTAACATTCCAATTGCACACTATAGAATGGTTCCAAGGTGGAAAATTCACCAACAAGAAATTGGTACAATATTGATACTTTACCACTAGTTATCATTAATATATTGAGTAAATCTGCTCATATTTACAAAGCATATTAAAGATTCTGGAGATAACCACTGTTGCACTAATTGCCTTGCCTCCGGCACTTTGACGCTTCAATACTGAATACAGAAGTCCGACTGGACTCTCATTTTAAGGATCCAGGATCCCATCAGGAACTGCAATTACTAACAAAATTGAACAAAAACAATTGTAATTTTTTTTAAAAAAAGCTGACTAGTCATATCAGTGCGCACATCACATTGCAATTTGTGTAATGAAGCGGCATCTCCTGCAGCAGATGTTAAAGCAGCATTTTGCTATGAATACTAAAACACCTTTATCCCTCATTTAAAAGTTTCTTGGCATCTCGTTGGGTTATAATTGAAAAAATGTGGATGAAAAATCTCTGAAGGTGGCAGGACATGTTGAGAAGGCTGTTAAAAAAGCATATGGGATCCTGGGCTTTATTAACAGAGGCATAGAGTACAAAAGCAAGGAAGTTTTTATAACCAGTTATAAAACACTGGTTAGGCCTCAGCTGGAATATTGTGTTCAATTCTGCACACCACACTTTAGGAAGGATGTCAAGGCCTTGGAGAGGGTGCAGAAGAGATTTCCTAGAACAGTACCAGGGATGAGGAACTTCAGTTATATGGAGAGACTGGAGAAGCTGGGGTCATTCTCCTTAGAACAGAGAAGGTTAAGGGGAGATTTGATAGAGATGTTCAAAATGAACGGTTTTGATAGAGTAAAGAAGGAGAAACTGTTTCCAGTGGCAGAAGGGTCGGTAACCAGAGGACACTGATATATGGTCATCGGCAAAATAGGGCCAGAGGTGACATGAAGAAACATTTTATTTTTACGCAGTGAGTTGCAATGATCTGGAATACACTGCTGGAAAGGGTAGTGGAAGCAGATTCAATAGCAACTTTCAAAGGAGAATTGGATAAATACTTGAAGGGAAAAAAATTACAGGGCTATGGGGAAAGAGCAGGGAATGGGATTAATTGGACAGCTTTTTCAAAGAGCCGGCACAGGCACAATGGGCCGAATGGCCTCCTCCTGTGCTGTACCTACTACGATACAATGTCAAAGAGGTATCCTGAACAGTAAAGCTGAATCTAGATTAGTATTTTTAAAATATCCCTGAAATATAGTTTTAAAAGAGTTTTTGAGAGTTTCCAAACAATTTTGCAATTTAAAATCAGCTTACTATACTTTAATACCATATTCCTCTAATTTCTTCTGCTAGTAATTTATTTTCTTTCTGCAATCCTGCACTTGAATATCTATTGTCAATGTAATATTTATTCTTACTGTTTTCTTTCTTGTTCTCTGCTCAGCTGATTACATTTTCTGTTTTATACTTTCTTCTATTTTATGCATTCAATGTGTCTAATGTGTCAAGACTGCAGTAACAACTGCGCACAATAACTTCTGCAGCCTTACCTTTTCATGTTGTCTTCACAAAGTCTTCCAAAAGAAAGTAAACTGTGCAGAAGTTCAGACCCTAAATTACTGATTAATGGTCAGCGTACATCAAAGTAACATGAAGCCAATCCACTTGGGCTAAGGTTGATGGTTTGCATACTTCTTTGCGGCCCCAGTTTATTAAAAAGAGAAACACATTTTTGTATCCCGCTCCATATATATTTTATTTATTTTCTCTGTTGTTTACGCCTCCCAATATATGTATTTAGCATGATAAGACCAATGGGTTTGAATTAAATTGTATAGTTAGGGAAGTAATTAGTTACATAAAAATGTTACGAGATAGAGCGAGAGAGAGAGGAGGATGAGGAGCAAAAAGTCAGGACTAATCCAGCTTGCTTGATCCGTACATTTGCCTTCACATGGAAGCAACCTGAAGGTCAGATGCACAACTGATATCTCCATGGCCTCTGTAGATGATGCTGTATAATCAGAGGATGCTGAAATGTAACCAGATGTGGTACCCCAATCAACTTGATGTTGCACCAGACAGTTTGGCCAACATTTGAACTTCGCCATCTGATGGAAGCATGTGTGTGAATGCAAGCCAAGGTAAGGAATAAAAATTTTGCACCTTGTTCAGCGACACATCTAAATGAACTACAATGTCCCTACCACATGGTGTTTAGTCTACATGTTGCCAAATATGGGACAACTGCTTCTATTTGTTTTAAGTTAACTGGGTTAAACAGTAAAATTAATCTCATTGTGATGAAGCTGATTTAAAAATAACTGAAAATTTACAACTTGAAAGTTTTCCTATCAAAAAGTCTCTCATCCTCTTAGCTTGGTTTCTTTTTTGCAACCTTTGTCCCTTCTGTCGCCTTTTTATCTAATACATATCAATAAATTGACTCTTTTAGCTGCCGAATTAATAAATTCATATCTTTCTGCCCCGATTACTCCCTCTGTCCAATCATAATCTCTAGTCTGATGCAGCATTGTCTTTTTATTGTACATGCGTGACTTTCTGATCTTTGTCTCCACTCCCATTGTATTTTCTTTGATTTCTCTGCCAAACTTCATTATCAAATTTCCCTCTCAGGATTCTTCTCAATTTGTTCCAAATCATAATCCAGACTTGGTGGGATCTGGATTTTTTTTCTTGTAAGAAAAACATAGCTTCTCTTTATTTTCACTGCACCAAGAGGGTCAAATGACCTGCTCCCACCCCATGGCAATGCACACCCAAACATGAAGGCTGCAAGCTGACTTGAAATTGGGCTTCGGGCCTCATCTACATAATATCGGCAAACTGCAGACGCCAATCGGGCATCCTGATGCAGCTCACCAGGTGAGGCCCTGGAAAATTCGACCTGCTCCAATGTGAAGCTGGCCCACAGGTAAGTCCAGATGGTGGTGGGGAAGCGATCAGGAGAGGGGTGGGCACAGGCCAACAGTGGCCCGCAATGTTGCTGTGGATCCAGGAGGAGCCACATCAAATAACAAAACAAAAACTTACCTGTTCTTTGGCAGCCTGCAGCGGTCCCTTTAAGGACGTCTGGTTAGGCCTCTGTAGACCTGGAAAAACTACAGCGCATGCTCTGCTCAGTTTGGCATCTGGTCTTACGTCCCTGATTAGAATATTCAACGAACCCAAAGCCTGTTTTAGGCAGGTGCCCTGGTCATTTGGAAGCCTAATTGGCAACCGGCACACTTTCGGAATTGGGAGATCACAGCCAGAAATTGGTCCAACTCTTATTTTTGACCCAGAAATCGGGCACGATGGAGGCCAATTTCTCTCGAGGATAGTGAGTGTTGGCAAGCTATTCTGTCCTTTGGGCATCTGATAGAAACCCAACTCTGCTAACACTGGACATCTGTGTACAAGTATTTTATTTTTCACTGGATAGCTCTCAGGAGCATGAACCTGGTCTGATTTTTCCTCTCTTCAGCCTAGGATTGCTGAAGCCAATTGTAGTGCCTCATGGTGATCGGCTATTTTTGCACAGATGAAGGAACTTAGGATCATGTGGGGCATTTACCCACTAAGTCAACTGAGCTTCCTTGATGACAACTTAACAAGTGAAAACTTCAAATATTATTCTGTCAAGAAAACCACAAAAACAAGCTCACATTATTCTGTGTACCTTTATGTTTATTTATGCTTATTTTACATAGTAAGATGTTCAACATTTCAAATTAGTTATTAAATAGTAGGTCCCAATACTCTGGAGAGAAGCATCTTAAAAATTACTTAGGTATTTTGCATTTTAAGTTTGATTTACTTCTCCCTATGGCAGTGAGAGTTTAAGAAATGAAAATACATTTTTCTGTACTGCATTCCTTCTTACCTCCTGTATATTAGGTGTTTCCAGAAGTTCACCAAAAACAAAAACTCCTGGAGCTTCTAATACTTGGCTTATAAGGGTAGTTAATGCTGGACCTTTGGCATTTCTAGACAACAAAATGAACTGTTCCAATGGGTTACTTGTAGGTTTTGATTCTCCTGCCATTGCACAAAGGTGGTTCGCTGTAAAACAAAGACAAAGACAGTCAGTATTTTTAAGTAGCACTGGTACCAAACCAGAGGAGATGTTACATAAAGAAAGTAAACTGAAGCAGTGTAAGCGATCTATGGAGCTTCTCTGGGCTGCTTGGCTCTGTCCTGCTTTTGCTTGCAATAATGAAAAACTCAAAACTCACCAATGAAATGGAGAACATCATGGAATAATCTAGTAAAAGATACCCAACATTGCTTTAGAAGGGAAATATGTTGCTTGACTAATTTCCTAGACTTTTTTTTTGAATAAGTGATATCCTAAGAGCAGCATTGGAAAACCATTGTGAATAAGGAATTGACTGAAGGAAAGAAAGCAGCCAGTACTTGTTGAGGGAGTGATATCAAGGTGGATGGAGGCACTGAATCGAGTGTACAGGGATCAGTGCTGGGGCCACTATTTTTCGTAATTTACATTAATGGTTTGGATTCTAAAATCCAAATGTAAACTAGTCAAATTTGCGAAGGATAGTAAACTGAGGAGGAGGTAGGAGGAAGCAGCCTGGGAACTATAAAAGTAGTTAGATAAAATCTGCAAATGAGCAAATTCAAAACAAGCAAGTGTAAGGTACTACATGTCAGTAGAAAAAATGGATGTGCCGAGTATACCATGGATGGTGTAGAAATAACTAGAAGTGGAAAGGAATCCTGGACGCATAGCAGATTTAGCACTTAATAGTGGAGCAGCAATAAACAAAACAAACAATACCTAATTATATTGCTGGCTCACTTAAGTCCAAGTTAGGTGTCATGCCAGAACTGCACAGCGCTATGGTCAGATTCCACCTTGAATACAGTGTTCAGTTTGTGTTGCTGAGACAAAAGGGAAACATACAAGCCAAGAAGGCGGTGCAGCAAATAACCACGAGGATTCAGTTATAAGTAAAGATTCTGGAAACTGTTAGCCTTAAAGTATACAAGGTATTAAAACAGCATAAATATAGTTAATCTGGACACTACTCCAAGATCTAGAACAAAGTGGCACAGACTAAAACGGGAGAAGGGGAAATTTAGGACAGATGTCAGGATGTACTTCTTCACCCTGGAATGTTCTTTATGGGAGACAGATGGAGGCAAAATCCTTAAACTCATTCAAGAGACTGTATAACACGATGAGAGAATGCAAGTTTTTCTTTATTTTGAACCTATCACATAAGATAAGCCAAATAATTTCCCTGATTGTATCTCTCTTCTGACTCCAGTGGGCAATGATCTCAAATGCAGAGAAGGACAGATAGAGACATTTTTCTGACTGTTGGCAATTTTCACACTGACTTGGTGTCATTCCAAAGTGGGTTTTATCACAACATTAGAAGTTTCTGCCAATGGAACTAAAAATACCAACTAACCAATAGGGGGAGAATCCAATTGACTTAAATGGGGGAGAAAAGTCTGTCCGGGGGGGGGGGGGGGGGGGGAGTAGAAAATAGGAGAGTATTGTCTGTATGCAAAATATATTTATAAAATGCTCCTGGATGATTAAAAAAATTAATATTTCCACCCCAATCATAGACCTGCATTTTGGGTCGCACTAACAGGAATTATATAAATGACCAGATAATTTGTTTTTGTGGTGGTGAATAGCAATGGAGTGAGGCACAAAGCAGCCTTATGTATTTTTGTGCGTGCTTATTTGTTTGTTGAATAAAACACAGTCCTTGCAGTTTTTAAGCAGGGACATCCAATCCAATTTTTCGTGGATTTTTAATATAACAATAAACAAAAATTTCTTTAAGGAACTTTTGTTATTATGCAATCATCATCAATTTCCTCATCTTCTCAAAACTGTGGCCAATTTTATGGAAATAATCACTTTTCCTTTTGTTTCTTTGAAGTTTAATCAAAGATGTCCAGTTTAAAAGCAGATACTGAAACACTGTCAATGTTACCAATGAAGTTTTCCTGGGCTCTGATGTTTTATATTTCCTGAAACAATATGCTATCCACCAGCTTTTTGCATCCAGTATGTTGTGCAACACAGAAGATTTTTTTAGCAACAAGAAAAGTGCATAAAGCCCAATAATGCCATCCCTTTTTGATAGTGACTGCACTTCAAAAGTATTTCACTGGTTGTAAAGTGTTCTGGGACATCCTGCTATATAAGTGCAAGTCTTTCTTAGATCAAGCCCACCTAACCACTTTCTCACCATGTTGCTCAACCTCCTGTCTCCAAAAATACATTTGTTCCTTAAACCCATTTATACTGTCAATTTCAATGACCTTGCCTGGTAAATAATTCCACGTCCAAAACTCTTTAGGTGAAAAAGTTCCACCCGACTTTCTTTCTTCTAATGGTTAACTTGTGTCCTCTCATATTTGGATGCTTCCTCATAACAAACAAACAAACTGCCTCGACCAACTTCCTTCATAACCTTTAAAACTATACGAGACATTGGATAACAATCAGGAGTGCAAATCCCATCAGATATTTCCCCTCCCTCTCAAGGAAATCAAGAGTAAATGTGTCCCACCAGTGTCCTGATTGTGATTGTGAAGCCATCCTCTCAGTCATCAGCTCTAACATGCTTCTGATACTGCTTCCAATGATCTCCTCAGTTTCCTATTCAGGCTGGATCAGATGGTTTACTATCTTGATGTCTAAATCAATCCTGAGCAAACCTTTAAACCTTTGAGTAAGACTAGATTTTTTTTCCCCAGGCATTGCTGCTACCTCTCTCCCCTCTCCAACAAAACCCTAATCCATGCTTGCATCAAGTAAGGATCAACTGGTTGCTCTCTTCTTTCAATGTTCTCAAACTCCAATCAATCCAAAAATCTGTAGTTGCTGTATTTATGCACACTAGATTATCTCCTATTATCCCCATCCTTACCACGATTCACTGGCTTCCTGTCCATCAAAATGTCAATTTCAAGGTCCATGTCTTCAAATCCCTTTCCCACCAAACCACTACCTCCCTAAGCAATTTCCTCCAACCACATGTCCCAGAATGTATCCTCTACTGGCCAATCCCTCTTCTCCTGTTAGTTTGTTCTTTTCGTACTGTGTCCTTTTTGTCCTTAATGTTAAGCACCCCAAGTTGTTCTCCTTTGTGAGGGGCACCAAATGAAAGTTGTTGTTTCTAGTCTGGATGCCTCAATGCCACACAACCTACTGCATCTACCCACTAAGCCAGCAGAAATACTATAACAATTAACTTTAAATCATAGAAAGCTGGTCTGGTTCAGAATGCAGGACATTTCAGAAAATTACAAACATAGACTTACATAGAATCTGCAATTGCTTTATGTTGGTGTTTATACTCCACATGAGCCTCCTCTCACTCCCTACATTACAGAAATGACTACACTTCAAAAGTATTTAACTGGCTGAAAAACACAGTGGGACGTCCAAAGGTTGAGAAAGGTGCTATATAAACACAAGTTCTTTCTTTCTTTAATTACTTCTTCCCATCCTACTCCCGTATCCCTTCATTCCCTTCGCCCCCATGTTTACATCAAGCTTCCACTTAATTGCATCAATGCCATCTGTTTCAACACTCCACGTGGCAGTGAGTTCCACATTTTCACCACTCCCCACATGAAGAAATTCCTCCCAAATTCTTTATTTGATCGGTCAGTAGCTGTCTTATATTTCTGCCCCTTGTTCTGGACTCAACAACAAGTGGAAATAGTTTCTCCACATTCACCCTATCGAACCCCTTCAGAATTTTAAAGACCTCTATCAGGTCTCATCTCATTCTCTCTTCAAGAGAAATGAGCCCCAGCCTGCTCAATCTTTCCTGATAGTTGCATCCTCTCATTTCTGGTAACATCCTTGTAAAACTGCACTCCAAGTATGGTCTAACCAATATTCTATATAAACTTAACATTACTTCCCTTCTTTTGTAATCTATTCTTCTAGAAATGAACCCCAGAACTTTGTTTGCACTCTTTATGGCCTTATCAACTTGTGCTGTTACTTTTAGTGACTTATGTATCTGTATTCCCAGATCTTTTTGCTCCTCTACCTCGTTCAAAAGGATGTTGAAGCTCTGGAGAAAGTGCAGAAAAGATGTGTTATTTCTTCAGAGAATTCAATAAGATTGGTTAAACATTATTTTTCTTTTAGAAATACATGCTGATTATTCATACAGGTACGGCACCAAAATTTCAAGAAATAATTGCGACTTCAGTTAAGTACCGAAGTTGGCCGCTCAAGGGAAAACAGAACTCAAAGTGACAAAAGAGGGTGCATGAGTTCGGGTAGGTATTGTACTTTACTGTACTAGTTTGCACTTTTGTTCCATCATAGCTCTATAGATCGCCACACTTTTAAACTTCAAGCAGGGTATTTTTTTTAAAAAAGGGTTTTCTTTCTGCTAATGCTACCACTCTAGCAACAAACAGGCGAAGAACAGACAACACTTCTTTGCCAGAAGAGATATCACGAGACATTTAACTACAAGGGAGAGGGGTCCGATCACCTAAAGTATTCAGAAACAAAAAAGAACAACGTGTTTCACGCTTGCTCCTCTAGGCCCAGACCTATATTCTTAACAACTGTTTAACGTACAGGTGACTCCGGAACCCAGAGATTCTTGCAGCGCACTGAGCAGAAAGCCTGGAATGCCTGTCTCCAGCCAGCCACTTATGAAGCAGCTGTGAGCCGCGCATTTTCAATAACTTACCTGCGCCCAGGCCCCTTTGCCTTAGTCTCTCATTCAGAGGAGAGCTGGGCGCCTCCGCGTCGCTCCTATTGGTCGGAACAACACGAGCTTGGGCCCGCCCCCTGCACGAACTCGGATTCTTATTTGCTCGCTCAGCTGTCGATCTAATGACGTGCCCGCCCCGCCCCATTCATGAGGCTAGCAGTTAGCAACGTATCATGATTCTGAAATTTTAATTTAAATCTCTGTTGACGCAGTGGAGCGCGGAACGTCTGTTCCTTAATCGCACTCGCTTTTGTTCGACATTAGGAGGAAACTAAAACAGAAAAAAGGTGGAAATAGAGCAGGTCAGTCAGCATCTGCGGAGAGGACACACACTGGACAGCTCAGGGTGGGGACCCTTCAAAACTGAGATAATTAATGTTGGTTAATGTTGCAGATAAAGCATCAAAATATCACATTTCTGGATATGTTAGTAGCGAGCCGAACACTACCCAAAACATGGGTTGGTAATGTTTGTGAAACAAGAACTCTTGAACAACTGTTCCTCGCATTTGAACTCTTCAACACCATATGCCATCACAAGAGTCGATTACGATTGCTAATGTTTATAAACCAACAAATGGCGCTTGTCCCAAACTAGACTTCCAATATCTGTAGCCAATTCAATAGCCATCACACAACCTGGGGATATGAAAACAATGAGGTCATAGGTGAACAATTCCTTGACTGGGCTTTGAATCAAGACCTGGCACTGAGGCATATTTCACTGCCTCTTTTAAGAACAGCAATCCTAATTGTCCCAACCTGCTCCCCTGCCAATTGTCTCACCCAGCCTGCACCTTGGGGATTAATCTCTCCCAAGTCCTCTTTATCCTGCTCACCTCTTCCACTACTTCCCTCCTGAATATTTGTTCACTTGCGATCAAAGCCCTTGTCATCCACAATCTCGTCGTGAATGATTGCATTTACATCCTGGGACTGGTAGAAACATGGCTTACACGTAGTTCCTCATTACCCTTATAGAAGCTTCCTCACTTGGCTATATTTTTCACTAGCTGCCCTACCCTACCCCCCCCCCCCCCCCAAACACCATCGCCACCACCGCCACTCCTACAGTTCCTTTCCGCCTTCAGAGTACCTCATATTTTTCCATCCCTCGTGCTTTTCATTTAACACCCTTGTCATTTATTGCCCCCAGTCCCATGCTGACCTCCTCCCTTCTCTATTCCCTTAGCACTGAGCGAATCTTCATTTTAAACTTGATCTCAACTCCCTTAGCCCTCCTTCAAATTAATTCCCCTCCTGTCTTCTCTCAATCTGATATAAGTTCCCCAACCTTTCCTTGTCTTCCTTACAATCTACATCCCCCTTTCCTTTTCAAATCATAATACTCTCACCATCTGCCTATGATAAAACTCTCACCCAGGTCCCTTATAAGTTCACTCTCAAATATCCAGAAACTCTACCAGACCAGCAACAGAAATGCCATGGCTATGAGAGCAGGTCAGAAGCTGGGTATTCTGCAGCAAGTGGCTCAGCTGACTTCCCCAAAGCCTTTCCACCATCTATAAGACACAAATCAGGGGTGTGATGGAATGCCAAGGCTGTTTAAGCAGCACCTCCCAAACCCACAATCCCCACCTCCCAGAAAGACACTCCACTACAAAGGGGGTCAGTGATTCAACACTCCAGAAGCTAATAGCCGTGTCTTAGGGAAGGAGGGAGACTGACTCGTGCACGCTGCACGTAGACCTGAGCTATTTGATAGACTGGATTTTTAAAGTGGTTAACTTGTCAGCTGTCTAAGGAATTACTCTTAAAGTAATCTCACCAATTTATAACCTCAGATTCTGATCACAGCTAATGCTGATTTACAGTGATGCACTGAATTGCCTGTGTAACCTTTGCTAATCGTTTTATTAAATAACTATATCCATTAATGATTTGCTACTCAACTGATGGGTAACTCTGATTTTATTTATGCGTGTCTTTGTGTACCCAACTTTAAATTTAAGTTGTGATTGGTAACCAATAAATAGTATTTAGTGCATGATTGTGGTCTGGCTTCTTCCTTGATGATTTGGTAAGAAAGAGTTAATTCACTCTCACAGCAGAGTTCACCAAGGGTTAAATTAAATTCATTTTGATCTGAACTGGGTTAAATGTAAGACAGTTCGGCGAGCCAAGTCAAGCTGCATTCATCTCTACACCTTTGCTGGGAGGTAAAACCCCAGATGGCTCCTTAGTGAGGAGTTGAAGGAGGGTGTTAAGGATTCGTCTGGTTCCTCGTCATATATTTGTCAGGATACTGAAACCCAGCTTTCTTACACTATCCACAGCCAATACTCACCCACAGCCATGTTCTGCTTTCAAAATGTATAAATATAGAGGTGCTAAACAATTTTTCACAGAACAAAAGACAACAGTTTTACAGCATGAGGAAAGACCAAAATAGTTGATACCTTCAGCCATATTACATTTAAAGAGACAATATACAGCTTAGTTTTTTGTTACATTACATTTTAAAAATACAAAGCATAACTAGCCATATTTTCAATTTCATCACAAAAGTTGTAGACTGAATAACCTTCATATTACTGGGTATCATAATTAAAAAGTTTAAGTAATTCATTGTATTCTTATTTTGCTATGGATTTAAAGAAAAAGAAACGGGTTGATTACTTCTTTATATGTTACATCTTTTATTTACAAGACATCGTCTGTTAAGCATTTAGTAAAGTGCACAAATATTCAACCAGTCTAAAACATCCTGCTTTAGTTTTAATGATTGGCATACACAGGGAAACACGATTTTGCTACGATAATGTGAAGTACAGTGCAATCATGAAGAAACATACTGATCTCTTAACGTATTTTAAGACTGGTAACAACAAGGCATGGTGAAAGGAAAAAGGTTCTTGCTTGAACAAATATTTAAGAACCTCTTACACAAAGATGTTCATAGCAGGATAATAATAAAAGTAATGGCATTTTGCTGTTCTTAATACATTTAGAAGAATTCAGTTGCTTTTATTTAAGAAATTAAAAATGCGATCAAGATAATAAAAAGAACTGGCGACATTTTATTAAACATGAACAAAAAAAATAAAACAGCTGTTTAGATTAAAATAAGTGAATTTGAAATCACCACACCGAACACTTTTCAACTGGATTCATTGGAGCTCTTTTAGGACAATGGAATACCCTTCCAAATTCATCAAACTGGGAAACACTCCCAATAACCCTGTTAAAATAAAAAGGAAGGTTACCACTTGCAAGATACACAACTCATTCTAGCAAATCCATATTATGTCAGGGGTATGTATATTAACAACTATTTATGCCTTAGTTGGTAAAAGAAATACCTGATTGAACCACACAGATTGGAAAGTCCTATGGTTAATCCCTGGTCTGTGCTGAGTTAGCTGATCTCAGCTGGGGTGGCAAGAGCACTACAATTGACCTCAGTGCTCCTAGGCTAGGGAGGTGAATAACAGCAAAGGTTCAGAGTTCTGATCGTTATTCAGTGACCTCTGCTGAAAGTGGATGTTGGAGGAGAAGAGGATTCGGCTTGGGTGTCATGCCCTGTACAATCAAATAGCCTGCTGACATACATTTTCTAGACACGCCTATGTTGAATAGTCACTTACGTGAGGCAGTGGAAGGTAATTAGTGCCTGTGGAACCATAACTCTTTTTCTTCAGAAGGGGAATTTTAAAAAAATCATAGAAATTTGCCCCATCATGCCTTTGCAAGCTCTCTGGCTGGAGCTATACTATCTAATCGAATCTCCCTTCCCCTTTCCCTGTATCCTTTTATATTCTTTTTCAAATACTTATCCCTTCCCTTTTAAATTTTGCCCCAGTAGCCACCTGTAATAAACCATTCCATGTTCTAATAAAGCTATTTATGTAGGTTTTAGCTGATGTGGAAATGAATCTTGGGAAATGTGGAGTATTTACAGTGTATAGACTGGTTATAGTTAAGAAATCCATTTCTTGCTTTTGTGGTTAAAGATTTCTGTTTCAAGGTTCCCCACTGTTTAAAGGGAAATTTAGCAATCATAAAGAAATGGGCGGGGAAACAATTAAGTACACTAATCTACTGATTTATTATTCCTTGACCCAAATTCAAAATGGCTGGAGCATTCTTACTACAGGAAAACCATTGTGGACTAATCCAAGGCTGGAGGGGGACATTGGAATTTAGCTAGAAATATAGATATAGAACAGTCTCATCACAATCAGACAAACCAATTGCTACCAAATGCTTTGTTCTTCATTTATGATTCAAGTGCTGCCAAATGCTTGGCTCCTTATTTATGATTTATTTAATAGGAATTAACATTTTATAATTTCAAAGCAATTATTTCAAGTGGATTTCATTGATGACCAAATGTGCCAAGAATATTCTCCTGTAACTCACTGAAATTTAAGAAAAACAAACAGGATCCACCTGACCCAACAAAGGTATGGATTGAACCACGCGCACTCAAACTGGTACAAATGTCTTGGGCTCAAGAGACTGACAAGAAACCTACTTCCATTTTGCTCTCAGTCTTTAATTATAGAAAGGACATCATGATTTGGCAGTGCCAGTGAAAACAAAGTACATAGCTCCAAATTGACACTATTAGAGCCATAAGTGGATTGATGATTTTTTTTAAAGACAGTGGGGAAAGAACAAGATCGCAGGACTGAATGGGCAAAAAACAGACAAAACCAAACAAAAGATAGTGCTGAAGAAACCAAAATAAATCAAAAGTAGCACAGATAAAAATAAAAAGAAAGAACAGCTGGGATTGATTACATCGGCTTGATGGTTTCAAAACATGACCTTACAACCTGCACTGTGAAGTAAATTCAGCTCTCTCTGTCTGGCAAGAGGCACGAGGATGAAGGTAGACAATGCCTGTAAATTACTGCTATCATGCATTTACGTTTGCTCCACTGATCTGCCCTCTTTCCAGATCATTGGTCTTGTTATTGAGAAACAAAACATTTATTTTTCATCCAATAAAAAACACAATCAGTGCACATTTAACAGATTGCATTTCTGCACTATTTAGCAAATTACCATAATAATTTAATTGTTTGAATACTTTTTTGGTGCGTATAGAAGAAAACCGTTGGAAAAATACAATGAAAAATGTGCAGAAGAGATGGTGGGGCAAAGGGAGTCGGGATGCATAAGAGGACAGATGCGAAGGAACAGAGAGTTTGGGGGAGGGGGTTGTAGGGCTGAAGGAGGTTACAGGATTAGTGGTTGAGGCAGAAACTAGGTCAACATTCAACATTAGATTGGATAGGTGGATGAAGGAAGAAGAGTTGAGAGGTATGGGAATAGGGTGGATAAATGTGATTAGAATTATTTGCTCGCACAGAGGGTTAACGCTGACATGGACTTGTTGGACCAAATGGCCCATTTCTACGTTGTGACTTATTTGTATTTCTATGTATGTAGGTCTTATCTGTGATTGAGACCATGGGAGATAATACGGTCAAGGTGGTGGCTGTGAATATAGGGAGGAGAATTTATATCGAAAGAGGGGTTTAGGGAGGACAGGAGTACAGTGCATTCAAACGAGAAGTAGCAGGAGAAGCTGCGATGGAGATTGAAATCATCAAGAATGAGGAGATGCTCAGTGTAGAAGCTGAGTGAAGGAAGTAGGGATAATATCTTGGTGAGAAACTTGAGGTGGGGCTGTGGGGTGTGGTAGACAATGCAGATTTTGATGGAGAAGTGAGAACGGTGGAACAGGGTGAGGTGGTTGAAGGGGGAGAATGTACAAGTGGAGTAGGGGGAAGAGACCAAATTGTGAATTGATGATAATGGCCACATCCCCATCATGGAAGTTTGGGTTGGGCTAGGTGGGGATACTTCAGTAAGGGACAAAGGGTTGCCACCCACGAACCAAGTTTAATTTAAAGCCAAACGTCAATACTATCATCCACAATAAGGGGCCTTGTTTACGAATGAATGGTCATTCTGGGGCGAAATGTGGAGAGTGGCAGTGACTGTTGATCCACTTGCAAAGTCCAAGGGAGCAGTGGTAGGTGGGGTGAGCGAGATGGGAAGGACGTTGGTGAGGTTAGTCCCCAATGAGCATGCTGGGCGGATGGTCAGCAAGAGACGAAGATTGGGCAGTTGGAGTTGCTGCTCATAAGGAGATAGTGACTTCCCATGATTCATGAAACAAAGTAAATTACTTTTTGAAACTTTGACGGCAATGGAAATAAAAATTGTGAGAGATGTAAAAGGGGCTGCCGACTTGCGATCTACCCCGTTGACTCTTAATGCCATTTGAAGTGGCCGAGCAAGCCACTCAGTTGTAAAAACAATTGCGACACAGCAAGAAGAAGTTGCACCACCTCAGGGCAACCAGGGATGGGCAATAAATGCAGCCTTGTCAGTGTCGCTCACATCCAGAGAACAAACAAAAACAAATATTGTTTTCATTATATTTTGCAGATTTAATTTAGTCACATGCAGTATCTTTAAAAATGAATTGCCAGGGTTTATTTATCCTCTGTTCATATTAGAACTTTAGTTTGAGGAGAAATATTTGAAACAATTTTGCTATAATTCTACACATGGAAAACATGAAAAAAAACAGTACAAATACAAAAGTTAATTCAAACTGTACAAGTTCATAGCAAATGATCTCAATATAACGTTTGATGAAAACTCTTCATTAATTCAAAATCATTTGAGAACTTCAGAATCTACCATAAGGTTCTATTAAAAATGTTTTTAGTTTCACACAATAGCCAGAATGATCAAACTTTATAATGAATGATACCTGTAGTGTTCTGGGGCATGTTTGTCAGTAAGCAGCTGTAGGTAGATGGACTGAACTCTTCTCTTCATACACCAGTTCTAATGAGGCAGTGTAATAATTAAAAACTAGTCAGCATTTAATTATGTAGCTTATATTAACACCACAATATTAAATTAAGAGAAAAGCACTCTGAAGCGAAAGATAACCGTTATTATTGATTATTATTACTGAAAAAGCAAACCTTTGTAATGAGTTATTTTTGCAAGACATCATTATTGTGTACAGCTTTTTAATTTGTTCTATCTTATACTTAGTAAAACCTTTATTTTGCAATGGTTAAGATGAATTATGCATTATTGAACTTTATGAAAAGACCCATATTTCAGATGGCCCGAAGCAGTACCTGATTTTATATTGGGTTAAGTGGGGTGCAAGTGCCATAGGTTCCTGACACGTCAGTCTCATGTAGCCAGCAGTAACCCCAGAGTAAGCTGGCTGGATTCATTTAGGCTGGCCACTAGGAAGGTCCAGGTTACTGCTGGTTGTGTGGCACTCCCATGTTGGGAGCTGGTGCCACTAACCCCACTAATCTCCTTATGAATGCAGCAAATAGCATGTTCAATCATAAAACTTTTCAAAAAGTAAAGGCACCTGGCCCGTTTCCAAAGGTACAAATTATCACACAGTGGGAGCAATTTCGACTTTGTGCAATCGTGTAAAACGGGCGACAGCGAATCGGCAGCCTGTTTTACATTTCTCCGGATTTTTATTTCCATTTCAAGCAAGATGCAAACCACCACAGAATTGAACTCATTGTGGTAATCAAAAAATAGGGAAAAAAGCATTTGAAGACTCATTCGGGCTTGTTATGGAAATGCTTTGACATAGTGACCCTGAAATTCCTGGGTTGGGAGAGGGTGTAAGTCTGATTACACCTGGTGGGCTCAGAATATGGGCCTGAACTCACTTCTGCCAGGATTCTGCCATGTTTAGACCAGACCAGGACTAAATTCTGGTCGAGTGGGGGGTTCGTGGGGGACCCTTCTGCCTGCATCCACATATCAAGGGGCCGTGTTAGGGGAATTCCTGGGCTTTGCTGGGAAATTGCTACCTTTACGCCTTTGAAAGGCCTCATCAGAGATCATACTAATTTATAGTTGGTATGAGGCCCTGTGACGGACCCAAACTATTATTAAAATAAGCTAATTGATCCTGGATGAGATCAATTACCTTCTCGAGCAGCCAAGCAACTCCAACTGGAGCCGAAGACTTGTCAAAAAAATGTTTTTCTTCGCTTAGTTGGGTCTTAAGTGGGTTGGAATGACCTTAGCAAGACTGGGGAAGGCACCGCTGATGGTTCACCCCATCTATGCAAATAACTCTGTCCCTGGGGTTTTGGATGGGGACTCCGATCTGGGGCTAGGGTGGCGTGGGATTCTGTTCCACTATACTTAAGCCGGTGGAATGGGCCACAGGAATTTTTAAAAAATTCGTTCATGGGATGTGGGCGTCGCTGGCGAGGCCGGCATTTATTGCCCATCCCTAATTGCCCTTGAGAAGATGGTGGTGAGCCGCCTTCTTGAACCGCTGCAGTCCGTGTGGTGAAGGTTCTCCCACAGTGTTGTCAGGAAGGGAGTTCCAGGATTTTGACCCAGTGACGATGAAGGAACGGCGATATATTTCCAAGTCGGGACGGTGTCTGACTTGGAGGGGAACGTTCAGGTGGTGTTGTTCCCATGTACCTGCTGCTCTTGTCCTTCTAGGTGGTAGAGGTCGCGGGTTTTGGAGGTGCTGTCGAAGAAGCCTTGGCGACTTGCTACAGTGCATCCTGTGGATGGTACACACTGCAGCCACTGTGCGCCGGTGGTGAAGGGAGTGAATGTTTAGGGTGGTGGATGGTGTGCCAATCAAGCGGGCTGCTTTGTCCTGAATGGTGTTGAGCTTCTTGAGTGTTGTTGGAGCTGCACTCATCCAGGCAAGTGGAGAGTACTCCATCACACTCCTGACTTGTGCCTTGTAGATGGTCGAAAGGCTTTCGGGAGTCAGGAGGCGAGTCACTCGCCGCAGAATACCCAGCCTCTGACCTGCTCTCGTAGCCACAGTATTTATATGGCTGGTCCAGTTAAGTTTCTGGTCAATGCTGACCCCCAGGATGTTGATGGTGGGGGATTCGGCGATGGTAATGCCGTTGAATGTCAAGGGGAGGTGGTTAGACTCTCTCTTGTTGGAGATGGTCATTGCCTGGCACTTGTCTGGCGTGAATGTTACTTGCCACTTATAAGCCCAAGCCTGCATGTTGTCCAGGTCTTGCTGCATGCGGGCGCGGACTGCTTCATTATTTGAGGGGTTGCGAATGGAACTGAACACTGTGCAATCGTCAGCGAACATCCCCATTTCTGACCTTATGATGGAGGGAAGGTTATTGATGAAGCAGCTGAAGATGGTTGGGCCTAGGACACTGCCCTGAGGAACTCCTGCAGCAATGTCCTGGGGCTGAGATAATTGGCCTCCAACAACCACTACCACCTTCCTTTGTGCTAGGTATGACTCCAGCCACTGGAGAGTTTCCCCCCGATTCCCATTGACTTCAATTTTACTAGGGCTCCTTGGTGCCACACTCGGTCAAATGCTGCCTTGATGTCAAGGGCAGTCACTCTCACCTCACTTCTGGAATTCAGCTCTTTTGTCCATGTTTGGACCAATGCTGTAATGAGGTCTGGAGCCGAGTGGTCCTGGCGGAACCCAAACTGAGCATCGGTGAGCAGGTTATTGGTGAGTAAGTGCCGCTTGATAGCACTGTTGACGACACCTTCCATCACTTTGCTGATGATTGAGAGTAGACTGATGGGGCAGTAATTGGCCGGATTGGATTTGTCCTGCTTTTTGTGGACAGGACATACCTGGGCAATTTTTCACATTGTCGGGTATATGCCAGTGTTGTAGCTGTACAGCTTGGCTAGAGGCGCAGCTAGTTCTGAAGCACAAGTCTTCAGCACTACAGCTGGGATGTTGTCGAGGCCCATAGCCTTTGCTGTATCCAGTGCACTCAGCCGTTTCTTGATATTGAATTGGCTGAAGACTGGCTTCTGTGATGGTGGGGATATCGGGAGGTGGCCGAGATGGATCATCCACTTGGCACTTCTGGCTGAAGATGGTTGCAAACGCTTCAGCCTTGTCTTTTGCACTCACGTGCTGGACTCTGCCATCATTGAGGATGGGGATGTTTGCAGAGCCTCCTCCTCCCGTTAGTTGTTTAATTGTCCACCACCATTCACAACTGGATGTAGCAGGACTGCAGAGCTTTGATCTGATCCGTTGGTTGTGGAATCGCTTAGCTCTGTCTATAGCATGTTGCTTCCGCTGTTTAGCATGCATGTAGTCCTGAGTTGTAGCTTCACCAGGTTGGCACCTCATTTTTAGGTATGCCTGGTGCTGCTCCTGGCATGCTCTTCTACACTCCTCATTGAACCAGGGTTGATCCCCTGGCTTGTTGGTAATGGTAGAGTGAGGAATATGCCGGGCCATGAGGTTACAGATTGTGCTGGAATACAGTTACTGCTGCTGCTGATGGCCCATAGCACCTCATGGATGCCCAGTTTTGAGCTGCTAGATCTGTTCTGAATCTATCCCATTTAGCACAGTGGTAGTGCCATACAACACGTTGGATGATGTCCTCAGTGCAAAGACGGGACTTCGTCTCCAGAAGGACTGAGCGGTGGTCACTCCTACCAATACTGTCATGGACAGATGCATCTGCGACAGGTAGATCGGTGAGAACGAGGACGAGGTCAAGTAAGTTTTTCCCTTGTGTTGGTTCGCTCACCACCTGCCACAGGCCCAGTCTGGCAGCTACGTCCTTCAGGACTCGGCCAGCTCGGTCAGTAATGGTGCTACCGAGCCACTCTTGGTGATGGACATTGAAGTCCCTCACCCAGAGTACATTCTTGCTACCCTCAGTGCTTCCTCCAAGTGGTGTTCAACATGGAGGCGGACTGATTCATCAGCTGAGGGAGGGCGGTAGGTGGTAATCAGCAGGAGGTTTCCTTGCCCATGTTTGACCTGATGCCATGAGATTTCATGGGGTCCGGAGTCAATGTTGAGGACTCCCAGGGCCATACTCTCCTGACTGTATATCACTGCACCGCCACTTCTGGTGGGTCTGTCCTGCCACGGGGACAGGACATACCCATGGATGGTGATGGAAGAGTCTGGGACGTTGCCTGAAAGATATGATTCTGTGAGTGTGGCTATGTCAGGCTGTTGCTTGACTAGTCTGTGGGACAGCTCTCCCAATTTTGGCACAAGTCCCCAGATGTTAGTGAGGAGGACCTTGCAGGGTCGACTGGGCTTGGTTTGCCTTTGTCGTGTCCAGTGCCAGGTGGTCAATCAGGTTTTATTATTATTACTTTTTTTAGCGAGATTTTACAACTGAGTGGCTTGCTAGGCCATTTCAGAGGGCAATTAAGAATCAACCACATTGCTGTGGGTCTGGAGTCACATGTAGGCCAGACTGGGTAAAGGATGGCAGGTTTCCTTCCCTAAAGGGAATTAGTGAACCAGATGGGTTTTTACGACAATCCGGTAGTTTCATGGCCACCATTATTGATACTAGCATTTTAATTCCAGATTTATTTAATTAATTGAATTTAAATTCCCCAGCTGCCGTAGCGGGATTTGAACTCATGACTCCAGATTATTCGTCCAGGCCTCTGGATTACTCGTCCAGTAACATAACCACTATGCTACTGTACCCTTTCAGGGCTATAATCTGGATTGTTCTTTTAAAAAGAACACTGCTTCAAATCAACCTGTTAATATACAGAATATCCTGAACTGGACCTGCTCATTTGAGCTTCCCAGCCTGACATCAATGGAGTGGATCTACTTCTACAAGATATCAATCAGGTGTGGCTAGGTTTGAGGAAACAGCTCAAGATAAATAATAACGTAAGTATTTTACATCAAAAGTACTTGCCACGAGAGTTACCTTCCTCTTTAGCAGCTTGAATACTGTGGTAATATTTTTGCATAAAGTCTTTGATTTTTGTGTTATTTCAGAGAATGCTATTAACACAGATTAATTTCCTTTAGCTACTTTGAATTCCCATGTTAATAATATAATTTGTACAGATGTTAAGCCAGAATAATAAAAAAAGAAAACGCTGTCTTAGATCACAACTTGTGTGCCACACAATAGGTTCCTCTCATTGTTCTGATGGGATGACCCTTCCTGTGCACAGACTTCAAATAGAGTAAAAAAAGAAAAAGCTCCCTCTGCATCATGCTGAAATTACCAGCTTGATCTCACACAGGATTTGAGTTTCTTTTGTGAGCTCCTGGTAATGACATGCAGAGCGTTAGGAAAAAAATCAGAACTGAAAGTATTAATGTCACCATAGTAAAAGTTCCTCGGCAAACAGTGGACATATTAGATGGCAGTAAAAAATTATCTACTCGAGGCAGAGGTTTTCAATGGGAGTAGAAAGCACCAAGATTTTTATTACATGTTCACTACTCACTTCACCACACTGCATTTAGATATAACTTGGGTTTCTTCTTTGCATGGAGTTTGTTCTATTTGTGCAAAATATGTGAGACTGCCATGTAACAAATAAACAGGATGTGGTGGACCTAAGTGGTTGGATGTCGTTTGAAGTCTGATCTGAGCTGTGATGTCAGTGGGGAGAGGAGAGGAAGATGTTCAGGGGAGGCCAGGTGTTTCCTGGATGGAAAATCTGGGAAAGGGAGAACTCTGGGGGATTTAAACTTTAAAAAAATGGGACTAAAACATAGTTGCTGCTCAGATATGAAGAATTAATTTCCCTCAGCCGGGGTTTGTAAAGTTGTATTGAAGCTTGTACTAAGGGTAATAAGTCCAGAGGATAGGGGATAACTCTTATTGCCCAAAAAGTGACCATTTTTTTCCAGTGGAAGTTACATTTTCATGATCCTCTTAAGAGTATTTAGACCAGAGTAAATATTTTGATGTCACCCAGCCTCTTGGTTAGGGAATGGTGCAGGGAATATGAAGATCTGAACAAACAAGAATAAGTAAGTGATGTCTGCAAAGCAGATCACTGGATTGAGTCCCAAACCTTTGTAACCTCAATCCTCTGATTGCACAGTTACAATCTTTTACTACGAATGATAGCAGAATATTTACTGCAGGGTTTCTAACAATGGGACACAAAGGAGTGTTTTGCTGTGTATGTGTCTTCACTAGAAAATTCTGGAAGTCGTGGTCAGCCATGGGGAGCGACAAAATGTCTCCCCACCCAATTTTCTGCCCCCCGCCTACTGGAGCTACACCAGGAAACCGGTATAACTTCAGAGGAAATTTGGCCCTATGGCCTCAGTAAAATTTCAGCAGAGCAGTACTCCAGCTGTGTCAGCAGTTGAGGGTTGTTTCGTACTTTAAAAAAATACTTCAGGCCCATAATGGACTGGAGTCCCTCTATTAATGTTGAGTTGACTGGTATTCACTTTTTGAAGTATTAAATGCCTTACTGCCGCAACCAGGAATTAAATGGGGCAGAAACGCTGGTCTTATTTCTGCACATGTTCAAAAGCTCCCTCTGATGATTAGGAACATCGGAATTGCTAGATGAGAAAGGACCGAGGTCCATCTAGTTCGCCTTCTATCATCCTTTGTCATCGCATGATACAACAATAATGGAGTTGTTCTCAAATCATGGCAGTCAATCGCTATCAATTAGTCTACAACAGACCCAGACGTGAAGTGAGGAAAACCTCTAGTGGTGGAAAGCTTTGGGAACCACTGGTTCAAAGTCAACTGTTCCTCCCAAGCATGCCATACTTACCATTTATCATGTCTCAAATTACTCATTCACTGTATCCCAAAATATTATTTTCTGAAAGACAACTATCTGCTTCCCCTTTTTCCCTCAGGAGCCTGCTTCTTAGATTTACCACTCACTCACTGAAATAATCCGCAAATTAGTTTTGAATTTACCCCTCTTCAAGTGCAGGCCGTGTCCTCTGGTTCTACTGTTCTGACAATGTGAAACAGTTTCCTTTGCAATAAAAGAAAAGTAGGTGATCAGATCCACCAGTAATCTACAGACGTACAACTGTAAATGGGTTTTATTCTTGCTCTTTTTTTGGCGGAGGGGGGATTTTTTTTTGCTTGTGAAATTGGGGGATAGCACTGCTAAATGTTAGCATCAAATATGACTGGATCAGGTGCAGCAAGGGCTTGCTGTGACATGCCAGCTTCTCTGCCTCATCCACCACATTAAATAATCTTCACTGCATTCATGTGACATTTTGGCTAGAGTTTCCTCTGCAATCCTGTCCAAAATCAGACGGAATTGCAGCAGAAAGGGCAGGAAAATGGGAAGGCCGCCTCCCCGCCTGACCTGGCAATCCCCCCGCCCCGAGTAAGATCGCTGCTGATACCTTTTGCCTGCCTGCCTGCCATATGTAAATGCCAACGGGAGTGGGCCCAGGTTTCCATCCCATTTCCTTCCCTACCACCACAGTTACTGCTGTTCCCCAGGCCACCTGGTGGAAAGAGGCAGTAGTCCGGGATAGTGACAGTAAAGGCCCCAAAGTCTTCCGATGGAGGGAAAGGGCACAGAAGAGGCCCCTTCACCTTCATTTTGGTCCAAATGCCTACCTTATGCAGGTCTTAGTCTCGGCCCAGGCCTCCAAAAACTGCAGCTGAGAATCTTCCTTGGGGCTCGTCCGCTCCTTTAACTGTTGTTCCGCTTTCACGGGTGCTACAGGGATGGACTCGCTGTAACACCGCCCGATACCCCTGGGTGGCAATGGCAGGCTCCCCCTGTGCAGTGGGAATCCTGCCAGGAACCCAACCTGCATCACTAACCATTCTTGACCCAAGGGAAAGGGTTACGTTTGCGCCACAGTCGGAGGAGCAGGTGGAAGTCCTGACTCGCCACAGCTACGCCCCAAGGAGGAGAATCTAGCCCTTCATTTTCTTTTATAACATCCATACTTGCTTCACTTCCCCCCTCCCCAAATGTTTTTCCCCATGGATTATGTTCCCCCTCTCAAATAATGAGGATGGAATCCTCTGCTGGTTACTCGTCCTGCCCCCTAAGACTACCCCTGGTATTGTAAGCATTTATATGATTTGACTTTAATCATCATCAGCCATATGATGATTAAAGTCAAGTCATGTAAATGCTTACAATACCAGTGTTAATCTTATGGGGCAGGATTAGTAGTAACCAAGAACTTTCCCTTTTGACAAGTTAATACTGATGTAATTGTAATGCACTGGGAGAGGGGGAGAATAGTTTTTTAAAGACAGTGCTACAGTTTTAAACAAAGGTGCTTTTCATTTTCATTTTTTCATGTGTAAAAATAGCAATAGACCAAATTAGTGTATTGAATCATACAGTTAGATCTAAATATCAAAGGGTTGAATTTCCTTCCCTTGTTCAGCACGTTAGCAATGTATAAATGGCACAGGAAATTTTTTAATGAGGAGATTTGGGTGGAAGCCATTTGCACTGCTTGTGCACCTTTAAAATGCTTCCTCAAATTTCCTTGCACTTTTTGGGCCTTCCCGTGATCTGCTTGCTGATTCCCCATTGGCCTCATTTGCATATGTCTATGTAGCTTGGAAACACTTTTTGAACCTGTTTTTTTTTTGCAAATATTTTCTGCAATGACCTGCACTTGCTTCTGATTCCCTCTCACAAGGTCCGCCCATGGCGGATTTTTAGACAACCCCACTCGCAGTCAGCATCTCAGGAGCAGGTATGGCTTTCCCTATGGGCAATCCACTCTTTGCCATTATCATTGGAAGAGGAGGAAAAGCAGCAAAGGATGGAGAAAAGGAGAGTTAGGTGCCAATTAAGGAGGGTGCAGCCCACCAAGTATCACCCCCTCAAAGAATAGACAAGCATACAGGTCATATAAGTACCTCTCTGAGGAGCTCCGTATAAGAAGAGTGCACTTCACCAAAGATGCAACAGGGCATCTCTGTGACCTGCTGCAGGAAGCCACACTCATCTACCTGCACTGCTCTCTCTGTGGCTACGAAGATGGCCACTGCCCTCAACTTCTATAGCACAGGGTCATTTCAGGCAGCCACAGAAAATCTCGGCAACAACAGCTAGGGAGTAATATGGGTATGTATTTGTCAGGTCAATGAAGCCCTTTGCAGCAGAGCAGCCCAATTCATAACCTTTTAAATTTCAGCAAGGCAGCAGAGAGATAGGTCCATACAGTTTTATTGGGTAGCTAGCTTCCCCAAGATCCAGGTTGCATTCGATAGCACCTACATTACATTGAGGGCACCCACAAAACACCCACTTAGCTTTTGTGAACAGGAAGGGATTCCAATCCCTCAGTGTTCAGATAGTGTGTGACAGCAATCAGAGGATCCTCCATGTCAACACACATTATGCAGAAAGTTGCCATGATGCCTTCATCCTCACCATCTAGAGCATAGTGTCTCTCCAGCAGCTCCCTGGCCTCATAGGGAATAAGCTCCCTGAGTCAGAAATGCCCACTCCAGTGCCCTACCTCTCAGTGGCATTGTGCGCAAGTTTCTCCTGCAACAAGATTGAGTGAATTAGGTGAAGACTAGCATTTGGGGGCTGTCTCCAGGTGGCAACAGATAGCAGATGTAAGAAATGTGTTGGTATCACCCTGTTAAAGTGGAGGAAGGGGTTTTAAGGTTCTGCATGCAAGCAATTGCTATTAGTGAGGATGGTGACTTATAATGTAAATTCCCAAGTTAGTGCCTCCCTTAACAAGAGTGCACTGTGAAGGGTTAATTTTGCAGCTATTAATTTTAGAGGGTGAACAGTGTGTTGGTGCCCATGGTGCACAGGGAAGAGTGGATGGTGTGTTACGTTGCCGGCCCTTGTCAGATCATTGAAATTCTTGCAGCACTGGTCTGCAGTTCTGGGGATGAAAGGTGGCACTTGGTTGCACTGCCACCTCCCTCGATATGGCACACATGGCATGAGACTTACTTTTTTGCGGCTTCCTCTCAATGGAAACCCAACCATCACTCTCTCCCTTGATGAATCTCTTCCAGACAGGTTTGTAGGTCTGTCTCATTAAAATTGTGCACTCTTCTTTTTTGCCTTTGTGCAACACCCACCTCCCTTCCTTAACTGTCTCTGCCAGATTATCCAGTGGAAGACATTCTTTAAAAGTGGCACAAAATAACATATGAGCCATCTAGTCCAGCTATCTGATAGTCAACACAGTGAGCCAAGCACTTTTCTACTTACCTGCTGCTTCCTCATGACTGCTGCTGAATTCTTCAGCCAAACTTGGCTATTTAAAGGCTGCACTCTTTCCAGCACAGTATCCCTTTCGATAGGATTTTGAATCTTTCATCAGACCTACAATCCATATTTAAATTACGTGACCTCCATCAATTATGGTGGGCTCAGTGCTACAGAGGATCGGCAGATGGAAGCCCTTGCTCAGAGGTGCAAAACTGGCATAATTGGACCTGTGGAATTTCAGGGCCTATGCCATGCAATAGACAGAGTATGCAAGAAGATCGTGAGTGTGCCAATGAGATAACACGTGTGAGAGAGACAATATATGAGAGAAGAATTGTGAGAGCATGTGACAAAGTATGCGAGACGATTAAGACTGCATAAAAGTTTACAAAGGGATTGAGAGTGTACAAGGGGAAGCATATGAGAGGATTGTGAGTGTGTGAGACAGCGTTTGTGAAGATTATGAGTGTGAGAATGTATGCAAATGGATTAAATGTGAAAATTATGAGTGAGTGAGAGCATGCAGGAGGATTGCATAAGGTTTATGAGTGTATGAGGAGCCAGTAAGAGAGGATTGTGGGTGTTTGAATATAGTAGGTTATAGTTTTCCTAAATGTGCCCAATCAAATAATATTACATATAAACTTCTGAATTTTCTGGGGGTGCCTATCTTGAACCTCCTAAAATAACAATGACACCTTTATATCATCGACCGATAATATACAGAACAATTCAGACAAAGTTACATTTATTCATAGAGAAATAAACAATTTCTGGACAATACTTTTCGTCGTATAAGAGTTTCCTGACACCATTCACGCATTCAAAACAATGAATGGGAGTTATGAAAAGCCCTTTATTAAAAATCAAATAAACTTGTTTGGATTATTGTGTGAAATACCCCTTTGTTTTACCTGAGAAAATGCAATAAAGAGAAGTTGTTCGTGGGTATATTTTAGGCCAGGAAGGGGTCGTTCAGGACCATGATCTTGAATCCATTTCTGATAAGCCTGGAATATAGGGAAAATGGATGTTGTCTCTGGGTTATTGTATGTTTCAAAAAATCCATTTATGTAAAGAAATACTACAAGTTCACTTACATAGTATGCAAGTTTAAGTCCTCCCATATCAGCAATGTTTTCTCCAAGTGTAAGTTGGCCATTGACCTGTAGAGGGAGACCAATAATAGTGAAGTAAATTGTCGACAGGATATCCTCCAATGTAAATTGAATCCCTTTTAAATATGCTAGTTTTCCCACAAAGTGTCAGATATTTCCTGAAAATCACAATCTTATTGTGGTGGCGGGGGGAGTATTTTTCATATTGACTCAAGTTCATAAGTTTCACCTGAAAATTTCTTCTATCGTGATATTTGATAGCAGAAAATTTTAAGTTTGAAAAGTAGGACCAGCTTTGTTTTTTTGTTAGGAGACACTTTGGTTGTCCTAAATTAAAGAAAACTAACACAAGTGCCCCTTTATTTTGTGGCGGCACAAATAACAAACACCCAAACCATACAAAAGGGCAAAGGAAACAGGTCAAATTAAATCACAATGTTGTTACCGATGTCGGCTATGCACTCCAGTCCTTGCGGTGCCTGCCGGTCGCAGAAGGCCTCAAGCGTACTGGCAGGCACCGTGTGCTCCTTTTCCAGGGCCACCCTGGTGCGAACAAGGCCGCAGAAGAGAGGGAGGCAGCCTGGACAACCACCCATACGGAACCAGCTTTACTCTGTAAATTTCATCACGCGCTGATAATTTGTAATTAGCACATGTGGCCTGAGTGAGTTACTTTTCAAGAAATGTATCACTGTGCAGCCTAATGTGGATATGTAAAACCCAAGGAACTGGTTCTTCAAAGATCAGCATATTCCCAAGTAGGCGGAGGAGGCGGTGTTCACTTTTACTATTAGCCTCTTTCCAGACCATCCAAATCTGGCAGTAGTGGCGATTCTGATACCCTGGGCATGATTTTAAATGGGAAAAATGGGTGGGTTGTTGGCGGGATGAGCAGTAAAAATTTTAAAAATCTAAAACCCGCCCCCAACCTGCCTCCATTCCACCCACTTCTGGTTTTCACGGAGGTGAGACGAGGGGCTGGCGACCAACCTGCTCTTAGGAGGAGGTTCGGTCAGTAAAAGCTTTCAAGAAGGCTGTGGGCTTCCATTTTTACGGATTTTATTTTTAATCCCTGGGGGCCGGGATTCCTGGGCCTTCTACTTCATGCCACGTGAGAGGCAGTGAGAAGGCCCGAAACTGCAGGTACGTGCCTTTATTGCACTGCTTATGGGCCAGGAGGAGCAGGAGGGCTTCCCCCAGGCCCAACAAGCCTACCTTCAGCAGCCAGGCCTATGACCTCTGATGTCCCCCCACCACAATCTCCGATCACCCCCCCACGATCTCCACCCCCCACAATCTCCGACCCACCTCCTCGATCTCCAACGCCCCCCACGATCTCCGACCCCCGCAATGACCCCCGACCCCAAACCCTGGATAACTGAGCCCCTCCAATGACTGAGCCCCCGATCCCCAACCCCGCTGATGACTGCCCCCCAAATGACTGAGCCCCCGAACCCCGACCCCCCCTGATGACTGACCCCCCAATGACTGAACCCCCGAACCCTGATGACCCCGATGACTGAGCCACCAGACCTCCCGATGACCGAGCCCCCGATGACTGAGCCCCCCCCAACGACCGAGCTCCTGATCCCCCTGATGACTGAGCCCCCCGACCTCCTCCCGATGACCCCCGATGCCTGAGCCCCCGATTACCTACCCCCTCGATGATTAAGCCCCGATCCCCCCGATGTCTGAGCCCCCTGATGACCCCCGATGACTGAGCCCCCTGATGACCCCCGATGACTGAGCCCTCCGATGACCTCCGATGAATGAACCTCTGATGACTGATCCCCCGACCCTCCCCCGATGACCACCGAAGACTGAGACCCCTAGGCCCCCGATGACTGACCCCCTGATCTCCCCAATGACTGACCCCCCCAGCCCTCCCCGACGACCCCCGATGACTGAGCCCCTGACCCCCAGATGACTGACCTCCCCAACCCTCCCTGACAACCCCTGATGACTGAGCCCCCCGATGATTGACCCCCGTCCCCCAGATGACTGACCCCCCCCAACCCTCTCCCTGATGACCAATGACTGAGCCCCCTGATGACTGACCCCCCCGACCAACCCCACCCACGAAGACTGACTCCCTGACCCCCCCCCATGGCCGAGCCCCCCGATGACACCCCCCCCATGATCCTGATGACTGAGTCCCCCCACCCCCAATCTAACACTCACCTGTTCGTGTCCTCTTCCTTCCTCTTCTCCTGTCCGACTGAGGCCAGCCTGTCAATCAAGCTGGCCTGTCGTACAGATGTCCGGGAAACCAGTACTTCCGAGTTTCAAGTCAGGAATTCCACCCCCACCCCCACCCCCCACCCCCCCCCCGATAAAATCATGCCCCCAGTCTTAATGTTCATCCCCTTCGTACATCACTTTCTTTCTAACCTTTTCAATGTTCACAAGGCTACTGTTTCCTTAATAAGAATATGAGAAACTGGGCAAAACGGTTACTTTACAAAAAGTTGCTTCTTAAGAATCTGCCATCATACATTGAAGTTTTTTTTCTCATACTGGTGGATTCAGAATTTAAGCTCAGCCAATGAAAGATTCCAAAGAAACCATGGTGGAGGGGAAAATCGATGTAATTGCCAAAATGTGCCTCCTGGAAACTTCTGCCGCTGACCCCAATGAACTTTCCAGGGTCAGGGAGAAGCTTCCTCCTTAGCCTATCAATGGCATGCGCTCGCACCATTAGGGGTGTAGCCGGAGCAGTCATAATACCAAGAAGGCCAGAAAGTTCAGTGGATGTCTGGGGGATGGAAGTGCTGGGAAAATCACAATGACTAACATTTGTGCCTAAAACTCTTTTCATGCATGAGCCTAACCTTTTACTCCTATGTGGTGTTACCTCGGTGTCAGCAGGTTGTGAGGTTTGTGGCTGGGAATGCACCAATGGAGCACTCAAGGCCTGAGGTGGCACTCGTCTCAGTAAAACTGATGTCCTTGAAGTACTGCTTCCGATGTCATGTCACTTGCATGCCCAATGCCTGCTGCACTCAGGCCAGAAGCATTTCTGTGCTGGCTTAGGAGGGGCTGCATTGACATCTGTGCCCACGTCTTGCAGCCCACTAGTGCTGGGCATGGACACAGTTGGGTTAATGGTCTGCATGATAACAGGTTGAACTGTCCTAATTAAATCCTGAAAGCCTTGAATTAGGATGGTCTTCAAGCCATCTATGGAAGCAATCATAACTGCCACTCCAAAAGCAACAACTGCCCATAGAACCTCTTGATTTCTTGAGGCTGCATTGACCTCTTGGGAAGCACATGTGAGCAATTTCGTCATCACTGCCTTATTGCACTTGAATGAAATTTGTTCAATACATAATGTAAATACGCAGATTTTTTGACAGTCTTTTCAGTAATACAAGCCCTTACTTAGATTGTTCACAAGAGTTATCTGGAAGACCCAATATTGATTTCAAAGTGTTGTACAAATATACTTTTATGCACTCTTAAAGAATGAATTCCAATTTTTTAAATAATATATGAAAATTTGAAGGTTTTCAGAAACCAAAAGAGATGTATCATAAATTTGGACCAATTCAGATTGAAAGGTGCATACACGTGCAATTTATGTGCTTGTCTAATCCTCTAATGGAAAGGAATGGGAAGCTGAAGTTCTCGTCAATATATATTCATTCAATTCCTAGTAGTCTTGTTGAAAGAAAGGATAGTGTGACCACTTGTTGGCTATACATCTATCTGATGCCAATAATCTGTGTGGAATGGAAGTGTAGTATTAAGCTTCATTCATTACAGAAGCCCTTAGCACTGGTGAAACCAAAATAAACAATTTTACTTATGCCGAGAACAGCACAGATTAAGGGTTGGATTTTCCTAGTCCCACTCTGAAAGGGTCAGGGCAGGACTTCTGCGTATTGCAGATACAGACAATATTTCAGCGGGATTGTGGCTGCAGCATCTGCAGAGGAGGAAGCAATGTTAAAGGGCCTCAGGAGCCAAAGAATGGAAGAGTTCAGTGAATGAAGGTCTCGGCCGAGACCAAGGCCTTCACCAGGTAAGCAATGGGAGGAAGAGGAGGCCTCTAGTAGGCGGTTTCCCTCCATTGGATGAATGAGGGGTCATTCTTGCTGCTATCCCAGGCCGACTGCCATGATTTAACTGGTGGTCCCAAGGAACAGTGGGAACAGGAACAGACGGGAGATAAATGGGCCAGGTACCCAGCCTTATCCACCTTGTCAGCATTTGCATGTGGCAGGTGAGGAAGGAGCAACCAGCAATGGTTCTAGTGTGGACAGGGGGAGGGAAATTGAGATCAAACACTAAGGTGGTGCTAGGCCTCGCCTGATAATTTCACCCCCTTTTCTGCTGCTATTCTGCCCAATTTTGGGTGGCATAGCGGAGGAAAATCCAGCCCTCAAATAATGGATATACTTATCCATAATTCTCTACAGCAGTTTAACCATTTAGATCTTAAGACCCTGCTCTAATATTATGTTCAATGAGCCTGAGCAGGTTTGCAAAATGAATCAAATGCAATCTCCAAAATGTTTTACTTTCCCACTGTTTTTTTCTTTCACTTATGTCTTTACGACATTCTGACTCACGTTTTAAATAAGTTTTCGTCTTTCTTGGGATAACCTATATAAATGTACCAGGCTTATTCATAATTCAAGACTATTCAGAAGTAAGGGCCATTGGAGAACTTACCCTTTGGTTGTAAACAGTAAAGTTTTCATATAGGTTGACAATACATTGTGCTCTCTCTATAAATTTATCATAGGAATCTTCTGTCCACCATTTTTTTAGGTTGCCATATTTATCATAATGGCTCCCTGAAACGAAACGAGTATTATGTCACATCTTTATAATGGCATTTTCACATTATGTGACATGTAAAATTGCATTCAAAAGCAAGCATGTTTGTACTGGGATGAAACAACCCTCCAACTCCTTCCACCATTTCAACTCCACCCAAAGTAGACTTTTCTGCTCCCATGAAACTCTCTACTCAATAGCATATTTACAAATTAACAAAACCAACACATGTGTAGCTGAGAATAAGGGACTCAGATCCATAGTCATCAGGGAATCAGTCCTATTACAACTGGGTTATTTTGTATTTGTATATGACAATTCAATATAGAATGGGATTAGGACATGAGGGTATGACACGATGTGACATCTTTATGTAACCGATTGCCAGCATTTGTGTTTTTCACAGTTGCGCAATGCAGTGAAATTAGTACCAGCTACTGAGTAACATTTATTTTGTTCTCTGTTTGCAATGAGTGAAGCACTTCTGCAAGCTTCATTGATTGTTACTAAAACAGGCATCAAAAATTATTAATTTAAGTAGAGGTAGGCCTCCAGACCAAAAAATTTGCAAAGTAATCGAAGGACAGTTTTCAGAGTTGCTTTTTAAGATAACTTTCTTCTGCCTACTTATGATGAAATGGCAAATTCATATTTTAAACTGAATTTACGTTATCATTACATGAATACAAACAGTTTGATTTCTTGTTTGAGTCCACCCAGTCCTATGGAATGCAAGTCCCCTCATGCCTGTGGTGGGACAGGGACTGATCTATCTGTACGCACATAACCATAAGGTAAAGACCATAACTAGCAGTTTCATAAGATTAGGAATGGGTGGCAAAAGACCAAACAGAGATGAAATAGGTGTGTTAAAAGGAGAAACACCCACTAAAGAAAGAAGAAAACAAAAAAAATAAAAATAAAAACAAGGGAGTGAATTCCTTTGGCATTTCTAGTGTTAGAACACCGTATTCAAAGTGGGCAGGGGATACGGAGGGCGAAAGTTGGGGCATAGGAACATAGGAACAGGAGTAGGCCATTCAGCCCCTCGTGCCTGCTCCGCCATTTGATAAGATCACGGCTGATCTGTGATCTAACTCCATATACCTGGCAGAATCTGATTATGTTGAAACTCTTCCCCTTTTACTGCCCATAAAATTTCTGGGCCATTTTGTGGACAGATGCGTGGTTGACATACAATTTAATTCCTGCATTTACAACCTTAGCAAAGCTGGGCACAAAGAACATCTGTGCGTCCCTGGAATCTAGCATTGCTTAGGGCATCAGAGGCTGCTAAATTGTTTCCCCACTACAATCAAAACTGGCCAGATCCCTGCTCTAATTTCCTGAGTTGGATCCACAGCTGCACTGATAATAATGTTGGTACTCGTCCACTTTATGTAAGTACTCAACCCGAGGAACACGGGTGAGGTCGGGGCACCTGGGGCCAGTAGGTGGTAGTCCCAGCCTGCCCAGGGATATGATGGCTCTGCAGGCCCCAGGCAGTTCATGAAAAATACAAGGGAATGAAAGAAGAGACAAAAATGAGAATGAGTGATTAATAGATCAGGGAATGAGAAAGGAAATATAATAGGATAAGAAGTAGGGAGTCACCGTTATCATTTATTCATCTACCTCTTAATATTTGGCTAAGATACCCTGCATGGGTATTTTCCTCCTCAATTTTTATTCCCATCCCTCCTTTCCCAAAACCATTGGGGAAGACATTTCTGATATTGGAAAATGAGTGAATTCCCAGTAAATCAGCATTAGAAAAAAATAGTAAAGCAATCCCATTAAATCTGTTACTAAAATAGACACCCCTCTGTATCTTGCTGAAGAAAACATTTGGACCATGAGAAAATCTAAACTACTGGCAGGAAATCTTTTACTAATTTTTGTATCTTATTCCAATACCAGATTCAGCAATGCTTCATTAACAAGTTGCACCAGTTATTTTCTACTGTCATGAGATGATATTAAATGAATAATATATGATTCTATAAAGCCTTCATCTTAGAGGTGGAGAACTAAAATTTATTGCTGTAACCTTGTAACTTTAAATGGATAATGATATGCACAATTTAGATGATGTAAAAATTGTAAGTCAGATAGAATTAACAAAAGCATTACATTCTGTATGTAAATGATGCAGCTAAATGAATGATAAAGGTTACTCGCAAATTTAGCAGACTATTAACTCCAGACACCCTTTGTCACCTTAAAGTCCCACTAATTATAAGGGAAGATTTTACATGCTGAAAATTTATGTTTTAACTGAAATACCACATTATAATGGCCTGGAAATTGCTCATAAAATAATGGCGATGCTAACATGGCTCAGCGTTATTTCAGGGCAAATGGAAGAGCAAGTTCCTGTGAACGCACACGCGCAGTCAAATGCAGAAATCCGGAAATTGCTCTACCATTTGCCCTGCTCGTTTGAAAGCTGTGTGGGAAGGACAGTTCACCGGCTGAATGAATGGAGCAGCCTGAACTTACTCTCCTGTCCAATTAATTTCTCCATCAAAAAGATATGGTGGGTTTTTAGGTCTAAACTAACTTTTAACGGCCAAACAACCTCTCGGGCACTGAAAATTAACTTTTAAAAATGTGGGATCTCATTACTTCTGATTTTAATTGTGGTTGGACATTTATAAGACAAAATGTTTTTTAAAAATTATTTTTCTTTCTCTTTTATCTGTCTTTTAATTCGATATTTCTTACCCTCTCCTTATTTCGTTTTCTCTAACTGATTTTACATTGTATTTACTGTTGTGGCTATCATTTCCTAGTTCTGACTCTGTTATGGGGGCTTTAGGCTGATTGGTTGAGGGGACAGAACGATCCTGTCCCCGTTCTCACAGTTCAAAGAAGCCCGGGAGAGGACGCCGCACTTTTTTTGCAGCTCACCATTACAGTAAGTTCCCGCACTAAAGCCCGCGAATAGTTTATGGGTGATTTTATAACTAACGAGCGGTGGGCGACATTCGTTCGCCACTCAGTGCAAGTTTCGGGCCATCATGATATATTCATGTACTTTTTCAAGCAATGCTAATTATAATTTTTATTCACCGTTAATGTTTTCTGTATGCATGTAACATTTTCTCTCATTATACATCCCCAGGGTTTCATCTGCAGTCACGAATACATTCACGCTAACCTTGTTCATCCACCAGACTCACTGATTGCAGTGAAGGATTTAATGACAGAGTGCTGCTGTAATTGCTGCCCACTATATTACAACGGAAATGGAAATACTTAATCCAGTTTTATTGCTCATTAAAACAGAAAGTATAAGATGTTGTCTGAGACTAAAACATACCCCAGTCATCATAACCATGTGTCAACTCATGTCCTATAATAGTTCCAATACCTCCATAGTTCAGGGACCTGTCAACAGATATTTTGACATTAGGCAGTTTAAAAAATAGTTTACATGGTTAAGAAGATTATTGTATGTTCATCTAGGATATAGAATCATAGAAGTTTACAACATGGAAACAGGCCCTTCGGCCCAACATGTCCATGTCACCCAGTTTAAACCACTAAGCTAGTCCCAATTGCCTGCACTTGGCCCATATCCCTCTATACCCATCTTACCCATGTAACTGTCCAAATGCTTTTTAAAAGACAAAATTGTACCCGCCTCTACTACTGCCTCTGGCAGCTCGTTCCAGAAACTCACCACCCTTTGAGTGAAAAAATTGCCCCTCTGGACCCTTTTGTATCTCTCCCCTCTCACCTTAAATCTATGTCCCCTCGTTATAGACTCCCCCACCTTTGGGAAAAGATTTTGACTATCTACCTTATCTATGCCCCTCATTATTTTATAGACTTCTATAAGATCACCCCTAAACCTCCTACTCTCCAGGGAAAAAAGTCTCAGTCTATCCAACCTCTCCCTATAAGTCAAACCATCAAGTCCCGGTAGCATCCTAGTAAATCTTTTCTGCACTCTTTCTAGTTTAATAATATCCTCAGGGATACATTTATAATAACCTCAGGGATACATTTCTGCATATGTGACTAATTTGGAATACTTACTGAGGAAATTCAGGATCATAAAGTGGAGGCTGCAGGATCCCAGCTGGAAATACTGAGGAGGTGAAAACAAAACATACCAAACGTATTTTTTTACTGCAACAACATTTTTGCTTCTTGACAACTCTGGTTCTTGTTAATTTATATCTTAATCACTAGAAAGGCAAATTTAAATGTTAGAAATGATAAAAATTGAACCCTCATTAGGGTGTAAATTGATTTCCACATTTTTTACACGTTTGTTGGTGTACTCATAAGGGTAAATTGTGCTTCCAACAGGCAGCCCTGCTTGAAGGGTGTGTAGGTCAGAGAATTGGGGTTATGACATCGTTGCTCTATGGATTCGCTGCTGGGAACATGGAATCATTGCAGTACAAAGATTAATTGATCAGAAAAAAAGCTGTTTAATATTTCTAACAATAATGACAATTTAGGACCATGACATTGAGGGAATGTTTGCATTGGCTAGAGTCCAGTTATAAATAGTCCCAGAGGAAGCCTTTATAATGGTGAAAATAGGAAACAGATAATAAATCCTTAAAATTAACAAACACAACACTCATTATTGTATTCATAACAGAACACGATTCCACAGAAATGCATGGCAGCAAAAAATGCAATTTGTTATTTGTAAATGTTGATATATTAACAGAAGTAAATTTAAGGATTATCTGTACAACAACCGAGTAAACAGCAGTCAACACAGCTTTAATGATGTGGAGATGCCGGTGATGGACTGGGGTTGACAATTGTAAACAATTTTACAACACCAAGTTATAGTCCAGCAATTTTATTTTAAATTCAGGCTTCAAGGAGATCTTGAAACATTTGCCTGAGGAAGGAGAAAATCTCCGAAAGCTTGTGAATTTAAAATAAAATTGCTGGACTATAACTTGGTGTTGTAAAATTGTTTACAACACAGCTTTAGATAGGGAACATCAAGCCTGACCAATCTCCTTAATTTCTTTGAGGAAGTGACAACCCTGGTTGACTGTGGTAAACCCTATGATGTGTGTACTTCGACTTTAAGGCATTTGATAAAAATTTCATACAAAAGTTCATAATTAAGCTCAAAGCTGTGGGGATTCAGGGAAATGTCAGGGTGTGGGAAATACTGAGTGGGGTGTCTAATTTTTCTAATTTATATCAATAAAACACCCCAAGAGGGAACAATGCCCTTTTAAATGTGGTGTGAGGTAATTGCTTCATGTTGTGTGGAGGAACTGTTCCTTAATAATTGCTGCATGTGAACGGTTTTAGCTAATGAGAAGTTTGGTCTCAGGAAGATATAACTAGGATTTCACATCTAAAAAAAGGCAACAATAATTAAATAGTCTATATCCTGAAGCAATACAAATACATGTGCAGCACAACTATGAATCGTAGTAGAAAAGGAGGCTTTACTCGTAATCAGTACAATGAAATATTGATCTTTATTTACCCACCCATTTGATTTTGTGTAGACAAGTAATAAGCATTTAGCGTTTGAGGAGGAAGTAGCCATCTGTAAACAAAGATATTTTGGATTACAAATTTTATCACAGTTCTGCACAAAATTATTTCAGTGACATTATCATTTTCAACAATGAATACAAAGCAGCATTTTACATTTGTTAAATATGTACAACTCAGGAACCTGAGTGAAGCATCCGATTTGCATTCAGTGCTTCCCTACAATAACACAGCTAAGATTGGTAGGATTCATATATCAGTATCTCTACACTTGAGGGCACTGTAGGTTGCTGCTGTAATGTATAGCACCACCACATTACCAATATTGTGTTTTTTATAATGTAGGGTTTGTTGCAAAAAGTAAAACAGCAAAATACTCACGCTGTCTTATCCACTTGTTGCCGTATTTTCTTTACTGAGAGTTTGATATTGTACATTATGCTGTTAAGCACATTTTTAAAATATGTCTTTTCATTCACTTCGAACTATAACAGAAGAAGAAAACTTAAGAAATGTAATTGCATAAGGGATGAAATGTTATATTTTGTTTACAAAAGGCCACTTTTTACTCTCCAGCAAGTCAGAAATTCTTGATGCCAACAACTCCCTTATTGTCAGCATACAATATAATGGGAGATTTGCAAATTACTGTGATCTTTTCAATATTCTCTGAAATGCTTAAACAGAGTAATTTGTATAAGAAGCTTCAATATGTAGATTGCACTGTTAATCTCTTCAAAAATAGTTTTATTGGATCAATTGTGATGAACTCACAGTCATCACAATAGATAATACTATTGCTATTAATAAAAGCTTGGACCTACATAGTTATTGTTTGCTAACACAGTCTCTCCTTTGAAACTGCTACAGTATTTTCAAAATAAAGTTTTCCACCTCAGAAAAAAAGTATTATCCCAGGTGATGATTCAAGAATTATACATCCAGATGTTCATCATATCATATTCTGTGGGCAACCTGTCCTAAACTGTAATCATTAACTACTCCCAGTGAACATTAGGAAATGGGAACCATACTGAAGTCAATGGAGAGGAACATGGGTGGGCTAGCATCTGTTTTGCATCCCCACCAAAGTTGAATTTCACCCCCAATGTATTTGAACCCTGGGCCTCTCTGTTCACCCACACTGTTCAGCATCTTTCCATTAATTGTATACTCCCATTCCTTGGTTTTTCTCCAAAAGTGTTTTATCTTGCACTTTTACACATTAAATTACCTGCCTTTTGTCTGCCCATTCCGCTAACCTTAATATATCTTCCTGAAGTTTTTTTACACTGTTTGCAAAACCTTCTACTCTTGAGTCTTCAGCAACTTTTCAGATTATGTTTCCTATATTCAAATCCAAATCATCTATATATACCAAGAATAAAAGTACACCCAACCCTTCTCCAGTCTGATCAACTCCCATCTTCCTCTTTGTTTCCTGTCTGTCTATCAACTTTCTATCCACATTGCCACATTTGCTCTTATACCATATGCCTGAATTTTTCGAACAAGTCTCATGAGACAACTTATTCAATGCCTTCTGAAAATCCATGTGCTTTGTTCTCTTTGTCTATCCAGTTGAATACTTCTTCAAAAAAATCAATTAAATTTGTCAAACATGACTTACCTTTAACAAATCAATGTTGGCTGTTCTTGATTAACCCATTTCTGTATCCTTAATAATTTTATCTCAAATTATGGATTCTAGAAGTTTGCCTACACCTGATGTTATCAAAGGAAGCTTACTGCTTCCAGGTTTTTCCATGACTCCCAATAGATCTTGGCCCTGGTTGTTGTTGTTTGGACTGTTCCATATCTTTGGACAGGGCGTAATGCGCAACAAATCTACAAGCAGCATGATCCTATCCTTGCATTAAGAGTGCCTGTTAGATGCAGAAGATTCCGACATTCTCAAAGTTTTATTTTGTTTGCTTTTTGAGGGGGAAGGGAAGGGACTTTCTCCATCTCTAGGAATATCCTGCACCTGCTTATACTCCCAGTCTCCCTGTACTAATTTTCAAAGATTAAATCAGGCACCCAACATGAAGTAAGTCCATATTGTATTGTCTAATTATTATTAATTTTTAGTTCCTGGGGGAACATCCTCTAGCATTATTTTCTTTCTCATACAAATGGGGCAAAATGGTGCTACATATTGTACCTGCCTGCTTATCTTTTAATCCTCTTGGTCTCAAACCTTGTGCATGTCATTGAGGTCAAATATGGAACAATCTTCTACCGGATATGCAGTGGATATTGCTGGTCTGCTAAGCCCTCTTCAGAGTGTTAATATTGCATCATCTGTTGTTTATCTTTAACCAGTGCAACCATCCCCAAACTAGTATAATATGGCAATCTGATAATGCAATTAAACCAGCTACAATACATCAGGGTTCAAATGATAGTAATTTTTCTTGTAAAAGCTTAAACAGAAATGTTCAATACTTACACCATATTCATTATCAACAGCATTAGTAATTAGTAGAAAATCTGGATAGCCAATCATGACCATCATATACTGGAGCTGCAAACAATAAAAATACATTTAATTCTAATATTCAGAGGCAATGCAATTTCCCTATATCAAGCAGGGAAAGAAATCCCAATAGTACTTCAATTAAATCACATGACTTGATTACAAAAGCCTCCCAATCAATTGCTGACTATCTTATTAACCATGGTGGCATTTACTATTCAGAATAGCATGCTCTGAAGCATATTCTAACGTATAAACATATGATGGAGTTCAGGTAGCATTGATAAATTGCTTGAGCTTCAACCTCTCAGTTTTTGATGTGCTGTTGCCGTGTAACATACTGCAAACGTGCTTTATGCCACGTGGAACGCAATGCAGACTGTGCACTGTCCTACATGTAACACATTGCAAAATGTACATTACACCATATGGAACACTGCAGACAATCTGTTACATCAAAATCAACACACTGCAGGCTGTGTTGCCATATATTATGTGTTAGAAATAGTGACAGAGGATAATAGTGAGATGGATGAGAAACATGAACAGTTTGCAAACTCTGGATGACAATAAATTAGAACAGATAATGGATTATAAGCACTGTTGCTTGGCTATTGAGACGTAATTTCCCAAATACATTTTCTCGTTTTAAAGTGGACAATTAAAATTTGCTACTTGCCATTATTGCATTTCAAACTGAGACTATTTATAACATTTTTTGCATTGTTGCAATTGAAATCAAACTTCTCATCAGGTCTACTTTACACAATGGGCTGGAAATTGCTTTTAAAATAATGGTGAGCCTAACAGCGCTCACCATTATTAAAGGCGAAATCGAAAAGCAAGTTCTGGCAACCGCACAAGCACAGTTAAACGTGGAAATCTGGAACTTGCTCTTCCTGGTTTGCCGGTGATCTGAAAGCTTCGTGTTAAAGGAACCTCGCTGGCTGAAATCAATGGACCAGCGTCAACTTGCTCTCCTGCCCAGCTAGAAATGAACTAATCATAATACCATAGTAGGTACAGCGCAGGTGGAGGCCATTGGGCCCATTGTGCCTGTTCCGGCTCTTTGAAAGAGCTATCCAATTAGTCCCATTCCTCTACTCTTTCCCCATAACCCTGTAAATTTTTTCCCTTAAAGTATTTATCCAATTACCTTTTGGAAGTGACTATTGAATCTGCTTCCACCACCCTTTCAGGCAGTGTATTCCAGATGATTACAATTCGCTGCATAAAAAAAATGTTTCCTCATGTCACCTCTGGCCCTTTTGCCAATCACCTTAAATCTGTGTCCTCTGTTTACCGACCCTCCTGACACAGGAAACAGTTTCTCCTTATTTACTCTATCAAAGTTGTTCATGATTTTGAACACCTCTGTCAAATCTCCCCTTAACCTTCTCTGTTTTAAGGAGAACAACCCTAGCTTCTCCAGTGTCTTCACATAACTGAAGTCCCTCGTCCCTGGTACCATTCTGGTAAATCTTCTCTGCACCTTCTCTAAGGTCATGACATCTTTCCTAAAGTGTGGTGCCCAGAATTGAACACGCTACTCTAGCTGCAACCTAACCAGTCTTTAATAAAGGTTTAGCATAACTTCCTTGCTTTTGTACTCTATGCTGCAATTAATAAAGCCCAGGATTCCATATGCTTTTTTAATAGTTTTCTCAACTTGTCCTGCCATCTTCAAAGATTTATGTACATACATCCCCAGGTCTCTGTTCCTGCGCTCCCTTTAAAATTGTACCATATAGTTTATATTGCCTCTCCTCATTCTTCCTACCAAAATCTATCACTTCATACTTCTCTGCGTTAAATTTTATCTGCATGTGTCTGCCCATTTCACCAGTCCTCCTGAAACATAGAAACATAGAAAATAGGAGCAAGAGTAGGCCATTCGGCTCTTCAGGCCTGCTCCGCCATTCAAAATGATCATGGCTGATCGTCTAACTCAGTACCCTGTTCCCGCTTTTTCCCCATATCCGTTGATCCCTTTAGCATTAAGAAATATATCTATCTCCTTCTTGAATACATCTAATGACTTGGCCTCCACTGCCTTCTGTCGTACAGAATTCCACAGGTTCACCACCCTCTGAGTGAAGAAATTTCTCCTCTTCTCGGTTCTAAATGGCATACCCCGTATCCTGAGACAGTGACCCCTGGTTCTGGACTCCCCAGCCATCGGGAACATCCTCCCTGCATCTAGTCTGTCATGTCCTGTTAAAATTTTATCTGATTCGATGAGATCACCTCTCATTCTTCTAAACTCTAGTGAATATAGGCCAAGTCGACCCAATCTCTCCTCATACGTCAGTCCTGCCATCCCAGGAATCAGTCTGGTAAACCTTCGTTGCACTCCCTCCATGGCATGGACATCCTTCCTCAGAAAAGGAGTCCAAAGCTGCACACAATACTCCAGATGTGGTCTCACCAAGGCCCTGTACAACTGCAGGAAGACATCCCTGCTCCTGTACTCAAATCCTCTTGCAATGAATGCCAACATACCATTCACCTTCCTAACTGCTTGCTGCACATGAATGCTCGCTTTCAGTGACTGGTGTACAAGGACATCCAGGTCTCGTTGCACCTCCCCTTTTCCCAATCTATCACCATTCAGATAATAATCTGTCTTTCTGTTTTTACAACCAAAGTGGATAACCTCACATTTATTCACATTATATGCATCTGCCATGTTCTTGCCCACTCACCCAACTTGTCTAAATCACATTGGAGCCTCTTTGCATCCTCCTCACAGCTCACATTCCACCCCAGCTTTGTGTCGTCTGCAAACTTGGAAAGTTACATTCTGTTCCCTCATCCAAATCATTGATATATATTGTGAATAGCTGACGCCCAAGCACTGATCCCTGTGGTACCCCACTAGTCATTCCCTGCCACCCGGAAAAAGACCCGTTTATTCCGACTCTCTGTTTCCTGTCTGTCAACCAATTCTCAATCCATGCCAGTATATTGCCCCCATCCCATGTGCTTTAATTTTGCACACTAACCTCTTGTGTGAGACCTTATCAAAAGCCTTCTGAAAATCCAAATACACCACATCCACTGATTCTCCCCTATCTATTCTACTAGTTACATCCTCAAAAAACTCCAATAGATTTGCTAAGCATGATTTTTTTTTATTCGTTCATGGGATGTGGGCGTCGCTGGCGAGGCCGGCATTTATTGCCCATCCCTAATTGCCCTCGAGAAGGTGGTGGTGAGCCGCCTTCTTGACCCGCTGCAGTCCGTGTGGTGACGGTTCTCCCACAGTGCTGTTAGGAAGGGAGTTCCAGGATTTTGACCCAGCGACAATGAAGGAACGGCGATATATTTCCAAGTCGGGATGGTGTGTGACTTGGAGGGGAACGTGCAGGTGGTGTTGTTCCCATGTGCCTGCTGCTCTTGTCCTTTCATAAACCCATGCTGACTTTGTCCAATCCCGTTAATGCTTTCCAAGTGTTCTGTTATCACATCCTTTATAACAGACTCTAGCATTTTCCCCACTACTGATGTTAGGCTAACTGGTTTGTAATTTCCTGTTTTTTCTCTCCCTCCTTTTATAAATAGTGGGGTTACATTTGCCACCCTCCAATCTGTAGGAACTGTTCCAGAGTCTATAGAATTTTGGAAGATGACCACCAATGCATCCACTATTTCCAGGGCCACTTCCTTTAGTACTCTGGGATGTAGATTATCAGGCCCTGGGGATTTATCAGCTTTTAGCCCCATTAATTTCCCTAGCACTATTTTTTTTTTACAATATTGGTTTCCTTCAGTTCCTCCCTCTCACTAGACCCTCGGTTCCCTAACATTTCCGGGAGGTTATTTGGGGCCTCCTTTGTGAAGACAGAACCAAAGTATGTGTTTAATTGTTCTGCCATTTCTTTGTTCCCCATTATAATTTCCCCCATTTCTGACTGTAAGGGACCTACATTTGTCTTCATTTGTTACTATCGTCCACATTGCTTTCTGCACTTCTGAGTTTCGTGTCATCTGCAAACTTTGAAATTATACCCTCGCCACAAAACAGGTACGCTGACTTTTTTAGATCTAAGCTGAGTTTTAACAGCGTGGTAAGTATTAATGACTGCCAAATAACCTCTCTGGCACTGTAAATTAAATTTGAAAAATGTGGAGTCTCATTCATTGTGATTTTTATAGTAATTGGACATTTAAACAAAATGTAAAATGTTTTACTTTTTTACTTTTTCTTTCTGTCTCTTTTATCTCTTTCTTTTAATTTGATATTTCTTACCCTCTCTTTATTTCGCTTTCTCTAACTGTTTTTACAATTGATTTTACTGTTGTAGCTTGCACTTCATGGTTTTGACTCTTTGCGGCTTGTCAAGGATGCTGCAATCTGATTGGTTGAGGGGAGAGAGAGCTCCTCTCGTCGCCTACATAGGACCAAGGTTTGCGGGAGTTAACAGTGGATTGTTTTCAGGTTCCCATTGGAGGAAGTTCCTGCAGTAAAGACCGCGAATACGATATGGGTAAGTTAGTATGTAAGGAGTGGTGAGCGTGAGTCGTTTGCTGCAAACAGCAATTTCCGGCCCATTGTGCCATTCTGCACTCAATGAATTTGATAAGACAAATTATAAATACTGCAGAATTTGTATTTTTTGCTTCAGATTCCGCAGTGACTGGGCTATAGTCCAAATGTCAGGTTTGGGCAAGGTGACCCTTTTCTTTCACATTCAGATGAGATATTAAACCAAGTGCTTGTTCCGTTGGCTCAGACAGGAGTTAAAGATCCCATCACACATTTCAAAAAAGAGCGGGCAGCTCTCAAAGTGTCCTTGCCAACATTCCTTCTTCAACCAACATCACCAACAACAGATTAACTGGTCATTCACCTCATTGTGGAAAATAGCTCTAGCTATCTAAATTCAATTTTTGATTGTAAGCGAAGAGTATTCACTAAGTTTCAAAGATGTATTGCCTCAGAAATATATTTTTGAGCTTTAAAGTTTATTTTAAAATTGTGCCACTTACTAAAAATCCTATTTCAAGCTCAATATTCGGTCAATATTTGAATTTTGATATTTTTTTATTTTTGTAGTTCAGACTGATCCCATCAACCTTAGAACTAGCACTGAACTCTACTATGCACCACTGAGCATTGTCAGAGAGGGTTTATCTATGTAACAATAGTAACTGCAGAATGTAATTCATTCAAAGTGAAACACTTTGGGACATTTCTAAGAGACATGATAAGGTATTGTACAATGCAGGTCCTTTCTTTTTCACATGCAAATAAGTCAAACTGACAATGTACAGTTGTAATCTAATTATAGAAGGGGACTAGGACTGATGTATTATCATTGATCTTAGACTGTGTTTCATGTCAAAGCTAATTACATGATGCAAAATCCGATATGAAAACCCAATATTATTTAGTGCTGCTTAATGATATTTCAGTAGGATTACTGCTACAGACCTTTGCTCTTGCTGCTTCTTTTGTCTCTTCATCCATCCAATTTAATTCATCTAGTCGACGATCAAATGCATGCTTAATGTCTTCAACTAGTTGTTGTACCTTATCAGAATACAAATAATTATAGTTCTACAAGCTGATAGCTTATTTGCATGATAATTCAAAAATATTAATCTGCTATCAGAATCTTAATGGTAAACTTACTTTTATTTTGCTGGAAGATGAAAAGTATTCTTCAACAAAAAGAGCTCCCAGAGCCATCCCGAACTGTTTATTGGCTTGGTTTAAGCACATTTTACCCAAATCAATCTGTTTCTCTGTGCCATCTAATTCTTTAGAGAACTCATGAATTGCATCTCTGAATGGTGTGGAAAGATGTTCACTCAGAGCAACTACTATGCGCCAAATCATGTAATTATGAAGTACTCTGAAAATGCAAAAGTATGACCATGTATATCAATGCTGTATATCAATGAATGCATTCTACAGACTATTCATAATTACACTATTAATAAGTTATGAATGTTTACTTCTGTTTTATCAATATTTTCATCGGATTACCACAATTGTCTATTCAGAACTATGCACAGGTGAAAAATCTAGAAATTTAGTGCCAGCTCCACCCTTTTCAGTGGGAAACAAGTCATTACAATTTTTTCCAATACAATGAGTTTATAGTTTTGGTGTTAACAATAACTACAGCTCTCCTGACATGTCAGCAAAGCTCCACAACGGCAGTGAGTTTATCCAGTAAGTAGCTGAGCCATACAGATGATGAAGACCCAGGTTTGATCTCTGGTCTACTTGAGTTAGCTGAAGTCAATCAGGGTGGTGGTAGGGGTACTACAATTAGCCTCAATGCCTTTGGGTTAGGGAGGAAAAAATTGGCTCAGGGTTCCCACTCCTGTAGAATCGGTTGCAGTAGAATAGCCTGCCAATAGTCACCGTCAAGGTTCACCAATGGTCCTTTGGTTAATGTGCCGGAGAGTACCCTGGCACCATAGAACCATCTCCCAGCAAGGAGTCCATGCCTCTAGCAGAGGAGAGTAGAAGAGAAAATCAGTGTGAAATAAAAAAGAAAACTCACTAATTACATTCCCTGACTCTTTCAATCAGAGCTTTTATTTTGATGCTTACCTTGTTCAGTCGCTTTCAGAGAATAAGCATGCGGCCAAAATTATTTATTTTGAAATCAATTCATATTCACGTCTGAACATGTTCTACTGGTTCGTCTTTTTGTCCAGATAACAGATTCAGCAATTAGTCCAACATATTATTGAAATGAACTGAACCATTAAGACAAACCATCTCCACCTTTAGAAGCAAATACTCTATTGGAAATTAAAGAGTTAAAATGGGTCAAAATGTGAGTTAATCTCTGTATTAAGGGCGCAATGATAGAATCAATTCAGACTGAATTTGTAATAGGTTTAAAGCCACTTGAGTATTCAGAGGCTCTGTTAGAGTGTAAACACTTGGAATTATCATTGATGGCCTGTCATGGAGAGTGAAAAACAAATATAACGCTTCATTGTAGGCCTGAATAATAAACACTGCATGCCTGCCAAAATACCAGGCTTTTGTAAATAAACATTATCATTTTTATGAGTTGACTCTATTAAATTTACAACAGTGTCCAAGGCTTCATCCTTTTTTAAATGTATTTTGTTCACTTGTTCTCCCTCTTCTTCGTAGCTTTTTTCTTATGCCTCTGATTCTGAAAGCAGGTTTGCAGTTTTGAGCACTGACTCTAATGGGCATAATGCCAAAAGCACATATGGCTGACATGGATCCCCATCGGTTTTCTTTGGGCAGGGATAACCTGAAATAGTGGTCATACAAAGAACTAATGAAATGAATCAAAAAAAGGTCCTCGGGGATATTCAGCTATATAAATTTACGCTGGAAATACATGAGACAACTAGTATGAGTCACAGGTCCACATTATATTGACGTATGAAAATCCGACCACTGAACACATTATCCACCCCCCACCCCATTTCCCAGAGGGACTATTCCCTTAGTGATACCCATGTTCACTCGTCCACAATCCCTACTTCCAGTTGTTCTTGCCCAGCACCTTCCAGTGCAACCACAGGGGATGAACACCTATCCATTTACCTACTTCCACGGCACTCTCCAGAACCCTCCTACCATTTGACATAGCAATTTACATGTACTTCCTCTGGTCTAATGTACTATTTTCTTTACTTATGGTGCAGTGTCCTGTACATTGGACAGACCAAGCGCAGGTTGGGTGACATGTTTGCTGAACACCTCCACTCTGTCCACAAGTGAGACCTGGATCTCCCTGTGGCTTGCCATTTTAACTCCCCCTTCCATCCCCACTCTGATATCTCTGCCTTTAGTCTCCTACACTGTTCTGACCAGGCTGAATGCAAGTTTCAGGAACTGTATTTTATCTTTCTCCTGAGCATTCTGCAACTCTCTGATCTGAACATTGACTTTAGCTATATCAGTCATCTTTATACTAGAAGGTGTTTGTGATGTGGATGAGTCTATCAATGCCTAGGGCGGGGCGGGGCGGGGCAGGGTGGGGCCGGGGGAGGTCGTCTAGCGTTTGTGGTGGAGACCCTTTGTCAGAACTCGGTGCTCATGAAAGATCTGAGCCTGTAGTAATGACTTGTCTTTTCTTTTCTTGGGACTGGCAGACCCATAACATTTAGCCAGCATTTGTTGTTTTAATTTCAGTGCTTCCTTTATTTCCTCTTTTTCTCCATTTCCCCATTAGTTGCCTTTTTGTTCAGATTGTCTAGTGACACCACTGTGTCAGCCAATGAGTTGCACTGTGTCAGCCAGTGAGTTGGAGGCGGGGCGAGATTTGGGGCAGGACTCACAGCAAACAATCTATTTTACAGCAAACAAAGTCTATTTACTCAGCAAGCAGAGTATATTTAAACAGCGCACAACAGCAAACAGTCTAGAGAGTCTATTTTTAAAGCATCTCTATGAACTACAGCAAACAGAATTCATGACTAAAGCTACAGCAACATTCTCCAGATAAAAGCAGCGTGATTTCTCCAGCAAAATGCAGTGAGCGGAGGATAGCTGCAGACAAATAATGTGGGTAAAATCAATGCCAGTCACTTACAGCGTGATTGACGGGGGAATTAACCAAACATCTCCATTCTGGCCAGAAATAGTGGTGTCACTACATGCAGCCCTTTTTATTTGTCTCTTCCATGTCTTATCTCTTATTATTTGCATATTCTTTTGTCCTTTTCATGTTTCTCCATCACCTCACTCATAATCATTTCTATCAACTAACAGCTTTCTATTAAGCATTTTGCAGGTCATTCAATCCCTCTCTGTGATTGGCATATCTGTTAATTGTCTCCCCTCTCTCCCTTCCCTCCTCTCTCCCCTTTTCTCTGTTTTTCCAACCTCACGAAAATGCCTTTTCGTCTTCAGTTCCGATGAAGGTAAACACCTGGTGTGTGCTCTGACCTGCTCAATGTTCTGATATTTGCTGCGTCCAGCTAATCCAACATGCCTGTGTACAGACCCAGGAAAATCTTCCCCCTGATCTTCATATCAGGAATCCTTACAGCGACTATTGAGAGGGTGATTTTAAACCTACCTGCCTGGCGAAAACCAGTCGGCGGGTAGTTAAAATCCCTCAGGTCACTTATCTGCCATGGAGCCACTGGGAGCTGAACTCCAAGATTTTCACCTGCTTCAGTGAGCAGGTGGCAATGACACACGCGCAAAGCCAACAGGATTTTTTCAGCATATGATGTCATTGGGACCTGACTGCAATATTTACTAGGAGGACTGAGCTGGAAATGGCAGTCACTTTCTTGCTAGGCCAACCCAGCAGGGGAGTGAATCAGGGCCAGAAGAGGTCCATAAAGGTAAGTTTGAAATTAAGGCTAAAAGGAGCAGTCTCCGGGCCCCACAAGAAAATCTTAGGCCTCCCCACCGCGATCTTGCCCGCCCTCCTAATCGCGGGGACCCCTGCGCGACACCCTGACAGCTGATCCCGTGGATTTCCCTGCTCATTGGGTAGCTTCAGGGCAGCACGAATTTATGCTGCTTATCGCCCGGAATGAATGGGAAGTCGGCCGGCGGCATTTAAATGAGGCCCGGAAGTTAAAATATCCCGGGCCTCTTTTTTCTGGAACTGACATCAAAACTCACCCACCGAAAACTGGTCTGAGTTTCTTTCTGACCAGCCTCTACATTCATGTCATTGCAGTTTTGGATTGCTTGGCCACTTCAGCTGTGCACACACTTCCACCACAGGTACTTCAAATCCAAAATTTGCCAACAATCACTGTCAAGGTTCACACATGAATAACAACTAGCACTGGGGAAGACTATCCCTAGTGAGGAGTCAACAGCTTCGGGAAAGCAGAAGAGCAAAATAATGCATTGAGCAAAACCCCAATTGCTACTACCATCAGAAAGCATGCTATCCTGATCCAAGAAAAATATGTCATGGAACATTTACATAAATCATTCAATCCTTTGTGCTCTGTAATGCAGTTATTTGTTTCTCCGAGTCTGCCCATTCCTATTTGAATAACAGGTATTTTCCAGCTAGTTGACTTAGACTTGATACCAACCCATTTTATGTCTGGATAGACAGTCTGATGATAGCATTAGTACCCAAGATGCTTTAACTGGATTTATTTTTGATTTGTCCAGTGCTGCTTTTAAATTGAGTTAAAGGCCACGTTAGTACCACCAGCTCCCAATGTGCAGGTCTCACACGGCCAGCAGCAACCCTGAAGTAAACTTGCTGGAATCACTAAGATCACCCACTGAAAATACCTCAGTAGAAAAATGGGCCTTCTGACTCATGGCAGTAGTTTACTTAAGGGTTGCTGCTGCCTGCAAGAGTGCTGCCAATGAGAACCAGTTGCCCTAATATGGCCCTTTACTCAATAAAAAAGCAGCTTTTGTCTTTTTCCTCTGTCATAGGTAGCTAACTGTAGGACAGCTTCATTTAGCCACAGCAACATATGTCAGAGACCTATCCAGGCTCTCTGATAACTCACCATGTACCATTCTAGAGGTCATAAATCTAAGATCATCACTAAAAGAACAAAGAACACAGGAGTGATGGGCTGAATGACTTCCTTCTGTGATTCTAAAGATAGCAAGTTTGAAGGAATGAGAGTGAGGCATAGAAATAAGATTTGCCTTTTAGATTTTTAACTTTTGGAAAATGTCTACACATTGTTTATTGTCCTGAATTTAATTGAATTCTTACTTTAATTACTTATCTGAGTAAAAAATCCAGCCATTGATTTGAAATGGATATATAACTGCTGGTAGAATGTTTTCTTTATATGCCTATGTGTATCCTAACAGATATTAAGGGGGAAAACAAAATTGGATAGGACCTATTATTGGACGGGGGTAGCACGATCCGCTATTACCCTGCCTACAATCGCCCCTGTCAGGCAGGACGAGACTTTCGTCAGGCCTGAGGACTCACCTCCAAGCAGCGTTCCGAATCAGCGTTGAATGAGGATTCAATGCAATTTGCACTTTCCACCAGCAGGGGAGGCCCCAATCACTTAAAGGAAGGCTGTCTCTTAAACATCTCTTAAAGGTAGATGGTACCTGTTATTTGCTGAAAATAACAGTCTGCTGTCTGCACGGAGTCTGAACGGAGATCAGACATTGCATGTGCAAAACACAGATGCAGCTCCCATCCCTTTGTTTACGAACTGATAAGTTATTTTAAACATTGAATAAAGGTTGCACACTACTAAATCCGACATCCTCCAATCTGCATGCCAGACCTCACCAATCTGCTGAACTGAGTTGGTACCAGGCCTGCGAGAGTGTGTGCACCAAAGTTCTCTGCTAATGCACTAGAGGCCTTGGTGCAAGAGGTGGACAGAAGGAGGGAAACCCTATATCCGCGGGGGTGGCAAGAGGCCTTCCAGACATATACCTAAAAGGCAGTGGGAGGCAGCGGGTGACAAAGTCAATGCCAGGTGCACAGCATCATGAACACGGATGCAGTGCGGGAAAAAGTTCAATGCTTTGACATGAGTGGTCAAGGTGAGTAATGTCAACTGTCAAGTGGCGTCTCCTACCAACTACACCACTAGCTGCATCCACTGCTCCACGCACTACACCCCCCATCACCCATCTACCAACAAGCTCTTTCCATCAGTACTCAACTCTTCCAATCAGATGCTTCCTCTCACCCTTAAACATTACCACTGATGCAAGCTGCCCACTCACAACTCACAGGCCACACACACTGGCAGCCATTCAACCATGACAGGCACATCACCCAGACACACGTCCCGCTTTCTTGCAGGAGAAGGCAGCGCATATCAGGAGGTAGCAAGTGACAGTGGCATTTAGCCCCTCGAACCTGTTCTGCCATTCAATGAGATCATGGTGGACTTGTGACCTAACTCCATATATCCGCCTTAGCCCCATATCTCTCAATATCCTTGGTTCAGAGAAATCTATCAATCTCAGATTTAGAATTCACAATTGAGCTAGCATCAACTGCCATTTGCAGAAGAGCGTTCCAAACTTCTCCCACCCTTTGTGTGCAGAAGCATTTCCTAACTTCACTCCTGCACGTCCTGGGTCTAAATGTTGGGATATATCCCCTAGTCCTAGCATTCAAGTATAGGAGACCTCCAGAAACGGTTATAAATGTCTCGGCAGCCAGAAGCAATAATCCAGCCACTAACCTGTAAATCCTGCAGGGTCCCTTTAAATAGCAATGGAGGGGGTCCTCCAGGCCCTCTAAGACATGTTCAGATGGTCGGGGTTAAGACTGTGCGTTGAGTTGAGCATTAAGTGCCAAAATGGTGTCTATTACTTTAAATCAGCGTTGCACACTGATTGTATCCATTTTCTCTTCGATATCTGCGCATGCGCCAACTCCTATACCAAGATGGCGTCTGGCACATGTCACACTGGAAAAGTGCATGAGCAACCAAGACACCATCTTGGATGTTGGAGAGGTCACGTAGTGCCGAAACAACGGGCGCTACACGGCCCAATTTAGCGTCCTAAGAGTTTTATGCCTTCTTCTTTGTCTTAATAGATCTAATGTAAACAGCCCAAGACAATGAGGTGATGCAACCCATAGTAAATCAACCAAAACAGCAAGCTAAATCACAGTTTTGGTACATGTAGTTATCAGCTATGATCACAGAAGAAGTGAGGTCCATATGCTGTGCATATGGGAAATCTAAAATTGTAACCCATGATTTTCCTCCAGCCATTATTAACATTGCATCCTGTTTTGAGAAAAAACCCCATGTGCTGCTGTCCTGATTTTGTACTTGGAGTCAGGAGCTGGCTCTTTAAATACATTGGGATCTGTTTTGAATATGAAGACCCAGAGAGCTAACACTCCCCAAGTTAATATAGCTAAAATCTGTCGTCTTGTTCCAACATATGAATCTATGGTGCCATTAATTCCTGGAAAGCTGGCTTGTTTTGGGGTGCAGCAGAAGGACGGAGACCTATGTATCTGCAGTCAGCTGCACTCCTGCAGTGTAAGTGCGCTTTCTTACACTCTCCGTGCTAGTTGAGTCTAAGCATAATATATACAAAATGTAGAGAAGGCTTGTGGCCTACTTATTTCATATGTGGAATATTAAACAATTATCCCAAATTTCATAATGTTTACATAATTTATTCAACATTTAATTTTGTCACTGTATAAAGGAAATACTCAGTAGGACCCTGCGGAATAAGCTACTTACTCCATTTGGAAGGAAGACCCAACTATATAACTCAATATTTATCAGGTGCTCACTAATAGGCTAATTTTGTATTCCAGTTCCTACAAACTATCTTGTCTATATATTAACCCTGTTATACACACCATTTACATGAACTATAGTATAGTAATTATAGACCAAGCATAGATGAGGGGATCATAGGAAATTGGTTCCATGAAATAACTCTGTAGCAATTTAAAAACATTTTATATTCATGGTACATTTTACCTTGGAGAAGTCTTTGATATGAGTTCCGAAACTTTTTGCATGTAATCAGTGGCAAGCACTACAATTTCTTCATCCTCTGAAAGGTTATCATGAAATATTCTGTCCAGTAAACGCTTCCAATGAACCTGTGAAATGAAACAAAAATGGTACTTACATCCACAATTTGATTTGTAGGCGAGAAGATTAACTTCACAATAATTTGTTCAATAAGTAACAGACACTACTCACAGTTGGTGCAATGCGCTGTAACTCTCTCAAAGTGATTTTGTTGTACATGGTATTGATGTCTCTTCTTAGAGTATCCGACTCAGAAATTGTTATCTTTAGCCATTTTTTTAGGAAAATAAATTATATGAGACATTTCCACAAAATGCACTTTTGCATCAGATATTTTCCTTAAAGTGGCCTGTTACGCACATTTCAACAATAAAGAAAACAAGAACACAAATTATTGTTGGCTGGTTCCCTATTAGTCTCTGCTGGGAATTGACAAAGCAGCGACCACAGTGTCAGACTACTTTTGTTTGGTTACCCTCTAATCAGAATAAACTTTTCTGCAATCCAAGTTCAATCAACCAATTATGTGGTTCCTTTCATTGGGCCCTGTTTGGAAAACAATATCAAAGTAAAAGTACAAGGTATGTGGGCAGTGTTGCCAACACTTGTCATTCATTTGTGACTTCTGTGATTTGTGGAAGTTTTAATGATTGCAATTCATGTGGAAAATGTAAACATATATGCTGCATGGAAGCACTTTCATCTTTGGGGGACTTGTGGATGTGACACTGCCACAGTGTGTTGATAACCATTTGGTGCATTGCACCATTGGATCAAAACGCATTTTCTGGTGACAAATATTTTTGTCTGAAATCTTCCCATTATTTATTGCGATCATCCTTCTGATGATTTATGTTAATTTTCTTCAAGCAAGTTGCTTGTTGATTGATCTTTCTCTAAATCACCTTGAATTCAGAGATTGCCGGTGAGCTGATTTAGAATTTATGAAATGGACTTGAAATTAGAATTATAGAATCATACATAAGGAGGCCATTCAGCCTATCATGTCTGTGCTGGCTCCTTTGAAAGAGTTATCCAATTTAGTTCCACTCCCCTGCTCTTTCCCCTTAGCCTTGCAAATTTTTCCTTTTCAAGTCTATATCCAATTCTCTTTTGAAAGTTACTATTGAATCTGCTTCCACCACCCTTTCAGGTCGTGCATTCCAAATTGGCAAATAACATTATTAGAAATGCAGTACTGTAATCTTTATACTAGCTTTGCTGTTATATACTGGCTCATCATTCCGTGATCACATTTGTGGACCAATGGCCACTTTCTCTACTGTACATTTTCCTTTCATTGGCCCCAGCATATATTTGCTGATCTTTCAAAAAACCTGTTATGGTTCTCTGTGTTCATGGCAATTTCATTTTGATCCAAAGTAGCTACTGGCGCTCAATCACACTGTGGTAATGTCAGGGACTCTGAAGTGAATATTGATCTCCCCAAGAGTTTTATAACCTAAACTCTAACACTATTCAGCAATGTCTATTGCACTCCTAGAATTTCGACAATGTACATTATTTATAGCCTACTTTTATCGAATTCCATTAGTCTTTTCTTATGAATGGCAATTATAACTGATTAGGAGTAAAAAAAATAATAAATTTAAAATAATTTATATCAAAGCCTTACAGTAATTCACAGCCAGTTTGTTGTTTTACTTACATTTGCCAATTGCATCTCTAATTGTAATATCTCTTCTGTCTTCTTTTTGGCATCATCTCCTCCGAGGAGATTTATTAATTTCTCCATCAGGTCTTTATATGCTATCAAAATCTGATCAATAAAAATATGTGCCATTAAAGGATGATATCAATAAAATGACCGTAGCATTAATGTTTTGCACAAAAATCGCATCTTTTTTTAAGAATGAATGTATTAAATGTTATCAGCTGAAAAAAGTGGCCAGAAACATTATTCATATTAAAAAATGAGGGATTCATACTGTGTGCCGGGGATTAGCACAATGAACAGTCAATTCTGGCACCTGAGTTTGAAGCCAGACTTTTTTTTACACAAAGGATGAAAGCCTTCTTTGACCGATGGTTGTGTCAGTGAAATAAGTCTGGGCAATCTAAAGATGCTTTTATATTTTCTAAGGCGCCTCAGGGAATGATATTCAAACAAGAGACCTGCAATTACAGTGCATTGCACTCCTCCATTTTACCTGGTGCCACCACTTCTAAGGAAGACCTGTTAGAAGCCGGAGACTCATGCTTGCCATTGAGTGAATCAGGCTCTGTGCTTTTACTTTTAACCAGAGATCTGACAATAGCTGACAAAACACAGCAAAAAGTGGGTGTCCACTGTCATCCGAACAACAAAGGTCAGTTATTTATATCTACAAGTGCAGCTAACATTGGAAGGTTGCCATCGGTTGCACCTTTTAATATAAAAGTACCTTTAATCCAGTTTTTAGTGATGTGAGACAACAGCACAAAACTGCCCATAATTTAGATTAATTGGCAGTTTCACTCAGGGAGGCCACAAACGAGAGAAACATAGAAACATACAAAATTTTAAGGCTCAAAAAGACAATATGGCTGATTTTTCTCTATTTTGCTCCTGGGGAATGCTCAGTTCCCAGGTACAAAGCAGGGAAAAAAAGGGCAGAGACTCATGATCGAGGTCTCATCCATGCTTATGTTACCTCCAAACTCGACTGTTCCAATGCTCTCCTGGCTGGCTTCCCATCATCTACCCTCCATAAACTTGAGCTCATCCAAAACTCTGCTGCCCGTATCCTAACTCGCACCAAGTCCCGTTTACCCATCACCCCTGTACTTGCTGACATACATTGGCTCCCGGTCCACTGATGCCTCATATTTAAATTCTTAACTTTGTCTTCAAGTCCATGGCCTTGCCCCTCCCTATCTCTGCAACCTCCTCCAGCCTTACAACCCGCTGAGAACTCTGCGTTCCTTCAATTCTGGTCTCTTGTCCATCCCCGACATCCTTATTGCGAAAGACATAAAGACCTCAGTAAAACCACACTTGGAATACTGTGTGCAGTTTTGGGCTCCAAGCTATAGGAAGGGTATTGAGGCAATAGAGAGGGTACAGCACAGATTCACTAGGATGCTGTCTGGTATAAGGAAATACAAATATGAAGAAGGACTTGGAAAATTGGGACTGCTTTCATTAGTACAGAGGATATTACAGGGTGATTTGATAGAGATGTTAAAAAAAATTATGAAGGGATAGGATGTATAGAAATAGGCTGTTTCCAGTGATTGAGGGGTCTAGAACAAGGGAACATAGATACAAGATTAAATACAAGAGATTTAGGACAGAGAGCTGGAGAGGCCTTTTTACACAGAGGATTATGAAGCTGTGGAATACACTATTAGAGTTAGTGATTTAAGCAGAGACCATGTCAAAATTTAAGAATAGATTATACTAGGTGGTTGAGGGAAAGGGGAATAAAGGGATATGGGAACAGGACCGACACATAAGATTAGGTCATGTGGAGGATAAACATTAACACGGACTGGTTGGGCCAAATGGCTTGTTTCCATGTTGTAATTTCTGCATAATTCTATGTAATTCTGTGATCACTGCCTCTCAAGGATGCTATAACTGCTAATTCCTGTATGTTGACTAGGTCATTTAAAAATACCAGGTCAAAATGATCAAGGCGTTAACCCTTTCTTAAAGCTTACTGATCAAGAGACAATGGGGTAGAAATTGAACCTTGTCGCACCTGTTTTATGATGGAAAGGGTGCGGAGTTTTTGGCGGGGGATGAAAGCAATGGCTTCAGTCTTCACAATGTCCAGTTTGGCTCCGGCAGCTCACTAGCAGCTTGCAAATGAAGCCCGAGTTTCAAAATGGCTTGGACCGCACAACAGTAACAATGTGCGAGGGGCGGCGGCATGATCTGCCCGTCAACTGCCCGTTGTGCGCCTAAAATTAAAATCGGCCCTTTTATGCTTCTTAACCCCCGTTCCCACCCACCCCCCCAAAACTCTGCAATTATCCAATTTTATTTTTCAAATTATTCTCCTAGTGGAGCTCGTGGACATCATTCTATTTAAATAGTTTACTTAAGAATGATTGTAACCTTTTGAAGCCCTATGCTGAGGTTAACCCACATATTTGAGATTCAGTTTATGGATGGGTCACTCTTAGAGACTAGCACAGCTCTCACTACTAATGGGATTAGAAAGTGGAACCCCAAATTGTGGCAGTGTGTAGTCCTCTGCAAGAAACATGTGGCTAAAGCACCTATGGGGCATACCCCAAAACAAGCAATTGATGCTTGACTTCCCTCATGCATTGGAAGAAATACAAAGCAGCCTGAGTCTCACTCAGTGCACCCTTCCCCCAAATAGCCAAACCACTGCTCAAAAGGAGAATACTGCCCATCAACGGTGAACCACCAAAGGCAGGCAAAGACCACAATTCCATAGGCTATTTCTTAACTGGTTGTTGCAAAAAGCTTTATGACAATGTATATAAGTGGTTTGGGGTGGGAGTCTGAACAAACCAATTTTAACTTTAGTGGCTGGGTATTCTGTGGTGAGTGACTCACCTCCTGACTCCCCAAAGCCTTTCCACCATCTACAAGGCACAAGTCAGGAGTGTGATGGAATACTCTCCACTTGCCTGGATGAGTGCAGCTCCAACAACACTCAAGAAGTTCGACACCATCCAGGACAAAGCAGCCCGCTTGATTGGCACCCCATCCACCACCTAAAACATTCAATCCCTTCACCACTGGCACACTGTGGCTACAGTGTGTACCATCCACAGGATGCACTGCAGCAACTCGCCAAGGCTTCTTCGACAGCACCTCCCAAACCCGCGACGTCTACCACCTAGAAGGGCAAGGGCAGCAGGTACATGGGAACAACAGCACCTGCACGTTCCCCTCCAAGTCACACACCATCCCGACTTGGAAACATATCGCCGTTCCTTCATCGTTGCTGGGTCAAAATCCTGGAACTCCCTTCCTAACAGCACTGTGAGAGAACCTTCACCACACGGACTGCAGCAGTTCAAGAAGGCGGCTCACCACCACCTTCTCAAGGGCAATTAGGGATGGGCAACAAATGCTGGCCTCACCAATGACTCCCACATCCCATGAACGAATAAAAAAAACTAAATGAATTGCTGGGAATACGAAAAGGAATCCCTTTCTAGTGATCTTTTAATTTGGCAGCAAATTCATTAGAACACAAGAACATAGGAACGGAAAAGGTTATTTGACCCAACCAGTTCTCTCCATGATCCAGGTCCTGTCTCAAGATCCGATCTAATCCTTTTTTAAAAAAATAATTTACCTGCCTCTAGGCCAAATCCACCATCTCTACTGAATCAAGATTGAATACAATTACATCCTAAATGTGTCAATGGAGAATTTACCACATGGGGTGGCAGACTATTCCATAAATCAATGTCTAAGTTTAAACTAATAGATTTTTAGGTTAATGATCATGTTCTCTAATTCTTCTCTTGTAGTTTTGCATAAAGTACCTCTCCACATCAACTTATCCATTTCCTTGATTATTTTAAGAAAATTGAGTCATATCGACCTTAATTTTTTTTGTAATGGAATAGACTTAAATTCCTTGTGCTCTTTTCATAAACAAATATATAAAATGTGGACTCATACTGCTGCACTTCTCTGAATCCTTTCCACTGCCTCAATGTCATCTTTATGTATGGTAATCATACCTTGACACAATACTCATATGTGTTTTTTCTAATGCTTTATAAAATGTCAGAATCACTTCCTTAGATTTATATCCTATGGAACTGCTCGGATAACAAGTCATGTTATTTTCCCTTGCAGCTGGTGTCATATATTTTACATCGATATCTTTCAACTCACATTTTTTAATATTAAATGTCATTTACATTCTGAACAACATAAGCCCCGTGATTGAACTCTGGGCGTCTGCTGGTCACAGCCGTTCAATTATAATTACTACCATTAATCCACCCTTTGTTTCCAATTATGAAGTCAATTCGTTATCCGATTTACAACATCCTCCTTTAACATAAGTGCTTTCATTTTAGTCACAAGTCTCTTTTGACGCACTTTATCAAGAGCCTTCTGAAAATCTAGATTTATAACATCCAGCACATTAATTCCATCCACCAATTCTGTTACTTCCTCTCCTAGTTCTGTAGCTAATTGCGATGAACTATTTCAGTGAGACTGCTACGTATATCCTAGATTAATAGGTTAATTTTAATTCTTAAATTAAGCTGCATGTGCTGGATTGTGATGTACTGAGTTTTTCCTATAATGGCAGAAAAATTCTCTTCCTGTCACTTTGCTGGTTTCACAATTTTCAAACTGCTAACGAACTGCTTTAATGAGCTGAAGGGAATGAGGGGAAAACTGAAGCAAAATGTCAGGGCAAAATGGATAGAAGCCCAACACATCTGCTGAAGTGCAAGTTGGTAGATCATCTCAGCTGACTGATCAACTGAGATTAAATCAGAGCAGCAGTTTGACTGAGTGCCCCAGTCTATCTGCAGCCCAATATGTCCACTAAACCTAAGCCTGAATGTATACAAAAGTGGTAATATTAGAACCCCCTTTTCCACATATCTGCTAAAATTCATCACCATTTTTAGTAAAAGAAAGATTTGCGATTATATAACGCCCATCATGACCTCAGGATGTCCCAAAGCGCTTTACAACCTATGAAATAGTTTTTAAAGTGTAGTCACTGTTGTAATATAGGAAACACGGCAGCCAATTTGCACACAGTAAGGTCCCACAAATAGCAATAAGATGTGACCAGATAATCTGTTTTAGTAATGTTGGTTGAGGGATAAATATTGGCCAGGACTCCAGGAAAAACTCCCCTGCTCTTCTTCGCATCGTGTCATGGGGTCTTTTCCATCCACCTGAGAGGGCAGACAGACCTCGGTCTCATCCGAAGGATGGCACCTCAGTCAGTGCAGCACTTCCTCAGTTTTGCACTGAGATGTCAGTCTAGATTATATGCTCAAGGCTGTAGAGTACAACATTCCAAAAGAAATGTCCTTTCTGAGAAATGCTGTATTGGAATATTTCTATATATTCGTTCTTCACTCTATTACAGCCATACGCGTAATGTCGATACATCTTTGGTAGCTTTCAGATTTTTTACAAGAATATTTTTCAAAATGAAATTTTCAAGGCTCTGGAGATGTAACTTCAGTGCAATTGAGCAGACTGAGGCAATTTTTTCAAGATCAGTTTGTTCATACACCTCATTATTAAATGTGCAATAGATAGGAAACTGCATAACAGGTGTGCAGTGGTATCATGCATAAAGTGAATGCTTTCTATTATTTCTGTCACTGAATTGGAATAATTTACTGATACATTTGTGCATGTGGATGCATCGAACATGAGCATTCCTATATCTTCAATGCTTATGCTTGTGTTACTAAACTTCAAGAAATCAGTTATTATGCTTTTGCTTACTGACATGAATAATGTAAAGGTTGTTAAAATATTTAGTAACTTTGTATAAGGCTATGCCAATAGGCCAAATAATAGATCTAAAAGGAAATTTCTCTTTGCGGGTTGTATTTATTGTCAATTTGATACATTTTTTCTTGAAATAAAGAAATTCATCATCATTGTCGGTTGACAATGGTCGGAGCTCCTGTGACAAAATTAGAATCCTTAAATTTTAAATGTTACGTGACAGAATTTGACAATATGACCTGTTTATTCACGTTATTGAAGCAATAGAAAAACAAAGCAATTTAAACATTAATTCAGCTTTTAAACTTACAATTTACTAAAATTAGAGAGATGTTTAAGCATTTTCTATGTTTGATTCAAAAATTGGTAATGGTTTGTGGCCTTAGCTAATCACTATTTTTCTTGAAAACATACTTTAATTGTAAAAGCCTTTTTTTTCACCCTTGTATACTGGATAACGTAAGTAATAAACATCAACTCGTATTTCTGAGTATGTTTTACTCACAAACTGCTGATGGTGGGCGAAACCTTTAACTTCGGTAAGGATGTAAAACGGGCGATATGGGAATGGCCATCCATTTTACACCCTGCTCGGTTTTCTGAAAGAAAAATCAGGCAGGGTGTATAACAGGCAGGTGATCCGATGTTGCCCATTTTACTCCCCCGAAGCTGAAAGTTCCCAACCATTATTTTGTGCAAGATTTACTTTGTGTTTAGTTAAAAAAATGTTTCTATGATCTGTGAATGTACACTAACGAAACCAGAAATATTTAAACCAGAATGCACCACCTGATTAATATTTTCCATTATTCCAATGAAAGTGGTCTTTAAACAGTCCCTGATGCCCTGTATGCATGTTTTAGGAGCTGTATGGACTAACATTTTAATTTACTTCGGGGTAAATTTTAACCTAACCCGCCAGGCGGGAAACCGACAGGATTGGATTGGCCAGCCTTTTTTACTTTCCAATGATCCTGCCATTTTCCCATCAGGTGGGTTAGATTAAAATGGCCACCTCAAATATTTTTGGATTGCTATCCTTAAGGACAGCAGCTGGAAAAGGACATTTATTTAGGCCATCTTACAAAATGCTTAATACCAATTTAGTTTGTAATCTGTCATGCCACAAGATTTTGTTTCCACAGAAATGATTTGGGAAAAAAGAAGTTACATTTAAAGAGTGCGTTTTAAAGCAAAATATATTCACACAAGTTTTTTTTCAAAAGGCAGAGAAAAAGATGGCTAAAATGCTAATTTTCCCTAAAGAATGTAAATAATTAGCAATTTGTTAGCCTGTTTCAGTGATTGATAAACACTTCAAAATGATTGTGCAAGGAGTGTCTGGCACAGCCCCTCCTCTTGAGTTGTTCACACTGGGAGATCGAAAACAGAGATAGAGACACAGGTAGTCAGTCAGGCTTTGAAAACAGAAAGCTGTAAGGGCAAACTATCACTAGGTTCAGAAGGAGAATGTAGATGGGTAGTTAGAGTTATTTTGCTGAAGTCAAGAAAGACGGCCCACTGAGGTGGAGAAATATAGCATTTTCATTATTTTGTATTATTGTAGAAAGACAAGTTGTAGTGAGTGTGATTGTAACTATTGCCCTGTATGTTCACTAGCTGTAAAATAAAGCAGCTTAACAATTTGTATTTGGCCTCATTTTACCAAGTATTTTTTCTCTGCCTTTGAAAAGATTCCACAACATTTTTTCTCTGCCTTTGAAAAGATTCCACAACATTCACCTGAGGAAGGAGGAAGCCTCCGAAAGCTTGTGAATTTAAAATAAAATTGCTGGACTATAACTTGGTGTTGTAAAATTGTTTACAATTTGAAAAGATTGGACAGGCAGATAGGGGTATGTGCAAAAGACACGAGTAACCAGTTCAGATCACAAGGGGGGGACTACTGTTACACACCTTTTGTCCAAGTAGGTATTGGGCAATGTTAGTCTACTTCAGCATGTAAGGGGCAGGAATCTGCTTATGGAGTGACTAACGCCATTGAACCCAAGAAGATATCTATAGCAGACCTAAATTTGTAACATAATCATTCATTTTGTTTTGTTGTTCTTGCTGATGTATATGGAATAACATATGGTTTCTTCTGAGAGACCTTTCAATTCACATTTTAAGCTAAAATCAATTGTTTCAGTGTCTTTCTCCCCCTCATATTGCTCTTGATTTCTAGATTTTGATTTCTGGATACTTTCTCTGACATTCTTACCGTTGTCACAGTCTTAATTTTTCTTGATTTTTTTTCTCCCTCTTAACTGTCCTAATGGATCTTGCTGCCATTTCTTTCTTTTTGTCTTGCCTCTATCTTTCATCATGTTTTTTTTTAAATGGCCTCACTTAGTCCAATGCTATTTTTTACTCGGTTGCAGCATATTCCGTTTAATCTATTATTTCTCATTATTGCCCATTCTGTCTTTGTCTTTGTAACTCCTTTCTTCCCTCCCCTTTTATTCACTTTTCTTTCCTTCCTCTCCATTCCAACTTCTTGCGTCACAATTGTAACAGTGCATCAAAACTAGGGCCTAACAACAAAACTACTTTACCTCTGACCTGTATCACGTGCTTCTTTGCTTCCATCCACAATGTAAATTTTGTCCAAAATGGATTAAAAAAAAACTTGAGAAAAATTCTCAATTGCAAAAATTATGTACCACACAAATGAAATAAATTATTTAGGTAAAAATAATTCTCTTGTGATGTTGCACTGGAGAACTCACCCTTTAGGCTTGTGAGTTGTGTGATGTGATTATGGCTGCACAATGTTTAGTTAATATTTAAACATTTGAACCAAAACAATAAACTTGCTTGGTCGAAGAGATGTCACAAGTGAGAAAATGTAATATGTCAGTCAGTTTTTCAGTTTCCAGCTAAAACCTACAAAGCTCCCAAATGAACAACTTTAAAAATAGTGTGCATTTACTAACATTAAAAAAAACTAAAATGCATTCTTTGAAATAATGATTTGAATAATAATAATTTTACTTTTAATGACACTCGGTTATGTTTCTGCCTTTCTCCAAATGAATATAAAGAAAAAAATTACTGCCCAGGACCATTATTTGCAACACTGGCAATATCTCTGTGTTTGGACTGAACACGGGTGGTCAGATAAAGTGAGTAAAGTTGAGATATGTGATGATTTTTAACACTTTTAATAGAAGGCGCCATGAAAAATGAAAATACCACAAAAGAAAAAATGGCCAAACCAAGCACTGAAAATCTGCAAAAATAAAGGGGGTAATTTTAACCTAACCAGCCGGGCAGGAAGCTGACGGGATCGGGTTGGTCAGATCGAGTTGACTTCAATGGAGAGTAAAATCAGGCACAGTGTAAAATGGGCAACTGACTCAATCCCTTCAGTTTCCCGCTGGGTGGGTTAGGTTAAAATTACCTGTAAACACTCAAAACCAGAAAACCTATTCACAACATGGAATGATTACATTTTAAAAGCTAGTTTCTATTTATGATGTAAATGTTTATTTTTTGCATCTATATTTGCAGCATGAGCCAATTCACCCTACCACTACCGTCACCCTCCCGCACACAAAATAAAATTTAAATGCTGAATTATTCAGAAAAAAGTAACATGAAGGAAGTAATTTGGTTGAATGGGAGTGAATCAATTTTTCAATCGATAAATCTGTTTTTACAATGTGAAGGATGATTGCCAATTTTTGTGCACTTTGATTACACGTTAAAACATTTTAAAGAATTAATTATTGTTTATAAAAGGCCCCCAAATTCCTGGAGGGCGGAATGAGTAGAGAAGTTGGCCATTGGGCCAGAAATTGGGGCAGGATCCAATTCTGCTAGCTCTCCACCCCTTTATGTTTGTTCGCTGGGAAATTCTGACAGAAGGAGGTGGGCACTTCTTGTGCTCTCTACCATCTGTTGTGACGTCACTCAACGAGATGGGACTGACAGCATGATATCTCTTGCCAGAAATGTTGTCACGTTCACCTGAAAGTTCACCTGCATGAGGCAGGCATACGTACTACAACAATTATGTAGCAGTGGAGGTCTAATCTTGGTTACCCAGTGTAAATCAATTCTCTGTGATCAAATGCCATTAGAACAGTGGCTACAAAGAATTTGCTACCCATTAAAAAAGAATTCAAACCTTTGGCCAAAATGACCAACTTCCCCTACCACCTCCCCCCACCAACCTGTTAGATTCTGCATCATTCTTTCAGTGATATGCAACTTCCACAGTGCAGGAATGCACGCAGCTTGATAGGTAGTAAGGAAACTATGGGGTAGATTTTCAACTTGCCTCTAGGGCGTAAAATTGGTGTCGTGGATCGTCCACCTGTGATGTTCAGCAAGCAGGTCTACCCCACACATTGTGCAGAAGGAAGCAGCTGTGTCTTACCTGCTCAAGGATAAGACGTGAGAGACCACAGTGACCAGGTGGAACAAGCTTCTACAAGTATGTAAAAAGGAAGAGAGTAGCAAAAGTAAACGTTGGTCCCTTAGAGGCTGAGACAGGAGAAATTATAATGGGGAATCAGGAAATGGCAGAGACGTTAAACAAATATTTTGTATCTGTCTTCACAGTAGAAGACACAAAAAGCATACCAAAAATAATGGGGAACCAAGGGGTAAATGAGAGTGAGGAACTTAAAACAATTAATATCACCAGAGAAAAAGTACTCGATAAACTAATGGGATTAAATGCCAACAAATCCCCTGGATCTGATGGCCTACATCCATGGGTTCGAAAAGAGGTGGCTGCAGAGATAGTGGATGCATTGGTTATGATCTTCCAAAATTCTCTAGATGCTGGAATGGTCCCAGTGGAGTGGAAGGATGCAAATGTTACCCCCCTATTCAAGAAGGGAAGGAGAGAGAAAACAGGGAACTACAGGACAGTTAGCCTTACATCGGTCGTCGGGAAAATGCTGGAATCCATTATTAAGGAAGTGGTAACAGGGCACTTAGAAAGTCATAATATGATTAGGCAGAGTCAACATGGTTTTTATGAAAGGTAAATAGTGTTTGACAAATGTATTAGAGTTTTTTGAGGATGTAACTAGCAGGATAGATAAAGGAAAACCAGTGGATGCAGTATATTTGGATTTTCAAAAGACATTCAATAAGGTGTCGCATAAAAGGTTGTTACACAAGGTAAGCGCTCATGGGGTTGGGGGTAATACATTAGCATGGATAGGGGATTGGTTAAAGGACAGAAAACAGAGAGTAGGGATAAACGGGTCATTTTCAGGTTGGCAGGCTGTAACTAGTGGGGTGCCGCAAGGATCGGTGCTTGGACCTCAGCTATTTACAATCTATATTAATGACTTAGATGAAGGGACCGAGTGTAATGTATCCAAGATTGCTGACGATACAAAACAATGTGGGAAAGTAAGCTATGAGGAAGACACAAAGAGTCTGCAAAGGGATCTAAACAGGTTAAGTGAGTGGGCAAGAAGGTGGCAGATGGAGTATAATGTGGGGAAATGTGAGATTATTCACTTTGGTAGGAAGAATAGAAAAACAGAATATTTTTTAAATGGTGAGAAGCTATTGAATGTTGGTGTTCAGAGACACTTGGGTGTCCTCGTACAAGAAACACAAAAAGTTAGTATGCAGGTACAGCAAGCAATTAGGAAGGCAAATGGCATGTTGGCCTTTATTGCAAGGTGGTTGGAGTACATGAGTAAGGAAGTCTTACCACAGTTGTACAGGGCATTGGTGAGACCTCACCTGCAGTGCTGTGTACAGTTTCGGTCTCCTTATCTAAGGAAGGGTATACTGGCCTTAGAGGCGGTGCAGTGGAGGTTCACTAGATTAATTCCCGGGATGAGAGGGTTGTCCTATGAAGAGAGGTTGAGTAGAATGGGCCTATATTCCCTGGAGTTTAGAAGAATGAGAGGTGGTCTCACTGAAACATATAAGATTATGAGGGGGCTTGACAGGGTCGATGCTGAGAAATTGTTTCCCTGGCTAGAGAGTCTAGAACTAGGGGGCATAATCACAAGATACAGCGTCGGCCATTCAAGACTGAGATGAGGAGGACTTTCTTCACGCAGAGGGTTGTGAATCTTTGGAATTCTCTACCAAGAGGGCTGTGGATGCTGAGTTATTGAATATATTCAAGGCTGAGATGGATAGATTTTTGGAATCCAGGGGAATCAAAGGACATGGGTATCGGGCGGGAAAATATAGTTGAGGTCGAAGATCAGCCATGATCTGATTGAATGGCGGAGCAGGCTTTAGGGGCCATATGGCCTACTCCTGCTCCTATTTCTTATGTTCTTAAGTGAGCCATTTATTAGGTGAGGCCAACTTAACTAGGTGGCAGACAGAAAGGTGGAGGAAGCCCGTGGTGCAACCAGGAACAGCATCTAGCTACCGTCCAGGGACAAAGCTAGGATTTTTGGTGGACTGACCGCAGGGGCTGCTCTGGCAATTCGGGGCCCATCTTGGCGTACGCTTGGGCGTACTCTGCCACATAACACAGAGGCTTCACAAGTGAGCCGTAGGGCTCTCACGTGAGGGACCTACACATTGGTAGGGAGTTGTTTCACATGTCGGGATTTTATTGACCGATTTACCAATTTGGACACATGCTCAAACTCTCAGTGCCACAGTTGCTTCAGGGCTGCATTATGGTGCACCCTGTGCACAGGCCACCAAGCAAGCCTCAGTGCCCATAACAGTGGTCATGCTGCCGTCCAATGGGCAACAGTTCTAAGGATGCAAAAAATCCTATTATCAATCCCATAGTTCTCTTTCTTCAAATTGCTTTTGCTGATCAGAACATCCTAGTATGTTATTTTTTGGTGGTTTGTCACATGATGCTGACTGGAGTCAACATTTTAGTCTCCTGGAAAACCTGAAAAAGAATCACAAAATTGAGGCAGGCTGGTTAAATTGACTGAATGGCCCCAATATTTCTGGGAAGGCGAGGAGGGTGCAAGAGAGGCCGAAAACGGCTGAAGAACCCGGCAAGGCCGGGGACACGGAGATCGTGCCGAATTTACAGCAGGATCTCATTATAATTATTTCTTCCGTTAACCGCTTGGCAGCTGGCCAAATTGACAACCTGGTCCCTTAGGGATGGTCCCCTACAACTGGGGAGGGGGGGTGGAATGTCGGCTTTTGGATCTTGCGGGGGTGGGGTAGTCGGCTCGATCGCAGCATGGAGGTTGGTGTTCGGACCTTGTGTGGGGGGGTGGGATCGGCCGCGATCGGCAGAGGGCTTCCGTGAGGGTCCAGGGAGAGCACTCCTGCTCCTTCTGGCCCTCAAGGAGTGCTGGAAAAGGCAGTTACCTCGTGGAGCCTGCAGCTCCCGCCTTCCTTTCACTGCTGAGTTTCCCGACCACTGGGAAACCCAAACAGCAACTGTAAAATTTAAATGTGGCTCCCAATTGCACTGTCGGAGCCCGTTTTAAATATGTTAATGAAGTGTCTCGCATCTCCACGGTGCAACACTCAGATGCCACAAAACTGCCCGCCATAAAAATGGCAATGGGTACGTACGCAGCGGGTTGGGAACGTGCTCCCTGTTTAACCAACCTCCCCTCCCCCACTGACCCTCTCCCACCTGTTGTGGGGGTGTTGATATCGGGGCCAATGTTTCTAGTGTTTGACTAATCTGACTTCCCCCACAGAGACATAGGAGACTTTGCCCCAAAGCTTTGGCATTAAGAAGTTGAACACAAAGAATCTTTAACTGGGAAAAATGAACTGGCACAATGGTACAAGTACAGGTATTGAGCTTTATACAAGATGGGAGTAGGAGAGCACAAGCAACACTGCCCATATGGAACATTATGATGACATTTTCACATCCCTGCTCATTGCATAATTTTCTTGGAACCTATCAAACCAGGCTATTCTTCTAAGATGTTTAGAGGATGTGAAATGAAGATTGATTCCACTCGTAATATCTAGATTTAAATTCAGATTCCAGTAGTGGCAGGGAAATGTTCTAACTCACTGTACCATTCACTCTTCAAATTGAGTTTGTTTTTTAAATGCACAATACAGCGTTACTCTATTTAATAACCAGACATCTGAGCACGATCTTGCCTATCTACATAAAGTGGCATCTGTAGTTTTCCTCCAATTATTGTATTATGTTTTTTCTCCTTTTAATAGACCTAAAATCTTTATTGTGAATTTACCTTTTCACTTTCTTCATCTTGCCCAAGATAAAGAGTACGCTCTGGCAGTGTGAGTCCATCTTGGTCAATCTGTAAAACAATGTAATATATTACACTTTTACATTTCATTAATCTCACATGTTAATTATGGCTTTTCTACAAAAAGATGCATGGTCCTTCAGTTAATAATTTTTTCAGTAGCTATTTGAAACAAATGCTCCATCTCTCACAAGGCGAATTAATATTTGTGAATATTCAAAAGGCTAACAATGGGTTGGATCCTACATTACTAATGATCTGCTCGTAGGCTTTAGCAGCAACATTTTTTAAAAATGTGCATCAAAATAATTGTTGCTGGATTATAAAAAGTGGGATTCTCAAAGACTGGAAAAAGAATAGTGGGTTTTCTCAGTTTTACAGTACAAAGATAAAACATGACCAGGAATAAATGCAAGAACATTTCATGACAAAAACCATACCTTATTTTTCCATAATCCAATGAAGACTAGAACTAAAATCTATTATCAGTTGTACATCTTATCTGAATTTTATGAGGATAAAATTTCAATGCTCAACGCATTGTGGCCCTCTATCAAATGATAATTGGGCTATACTTATGTCTGGAGATAACATTAATGTGTGATACAATACAGATATATTAAACTTTTATTCAGATAACAAAATTAAATTATCTCATGACTAAAAAACACTGGGGTATATTTTGCCCTTCAAAGAGAATTTTTTTATTCCATTATTTTTTTTCTATCATCAATCATAATGGCAGCCAGTGGGTGTTATCCTTCTGTCAGATTCATGAAATATGAATTTAAGTACTCTAATGGCAGAAAACTGGTCAATCACAATGTACCTGTAATTATACTGGTTTCATATTTGTCAAGCAACTAATTAGCTGCTTAACTGGTCTCAGTCCCAAACGTCATTAATCCACTGTGTAGTGGCAGCAGTACACAAAACTGAAACACTTACAAATATCAGATTGAAATGTTTGGAACTTCTGATTTACTGACCATACTATGGAGTTTCAAGTAGATATCATGGAGATACTGCAGGCACACTGAAGAATGAATGAAGTTCCATAATTAGCAAATGACCCACCTGTCTGGATATGGAGATGAACGCCCAGTATGGAATTGGATTTACATATTTGTTGTTCAAGAAACTAATTTTAATAAATGCAGTACATTTAATTAAAATTTTTCTTCTTAAATGTCATTTTAATATGTCTACAGTTGTAGTGTTAGTCATATAGCAGAAATTAAACTGATAATTTTTATCAATATTCTATAACACCTGCTTGTATCACAACTATTTATTGATTGATATTCATGCAAACTATATCATATGTTTAATTTTACAAAAATAACTACAATCCAGTAATTAAATGAAAGTATTCACAGTTGCAACTGAGAATCACTGAGGATTTAAAGTCGAACAAATGTAACATTAGTAGTTTCATAAACTATTTCTCATATCATAAGATTTGTAAAGTATCTAGTGTGCTAATAATATACACGATGGTAAATATATTTGTTTGCTTATATACTTAAATATTTGCACCAGGATTGCAACTCCTCCCCCTCCACCCACCCTCTAATTTTTCTCCCCTCTCTTCCAAAGATAGCAACTCAGCTGGGCACAGCTTTATTGGCAGGTCAGGCACCCTGTTTCTACGATAAATGTCCTTGAAGGAAGGAGGTAAGGAAGTTTACCTGAAAGTTCTGAAGGATCAAGAGAACGGCAAAACCAATTGAATAATTCCAGAGCTTTTGAAGGATTAAGAGATAAAATCAAACAGGAGTGGAGTTAAATATTCCAAAGGAGGACGAGAAAGGAAACCAAAGAGAAGAGATGAAAAATCTGAAGGACAGACAGAAAGAGACAGATTGAGAGACAGAGTTAAATTCACAGGGCAGCAGGGCTGGTAGGTCTCAATTAGATTTCAGATGGGTCATCTGAACGAGCATGCTGGAGACAATGAAAGATAGTTTGACATTCCATCGGTCATTCACACTCATTCGAGTTGAGGCAACTCTATCCAGTTGAACTCAGCAGGTGTCATTGCTAAGTTCGGCTGGTGGATTCTGTTCTGGGGGAGGGTAGTCAGTTTGACTGAAAGCTGGCACTTGTGTCAGGCTTTTAAACGGAATTGCAAAAGCTAGGTGCGAATTGGCAGCAAAGGGCTGCATGAAGGATGGAATACTGGAAAGAGGAGTTAGAAAATCAGCTTTAAATCAAACAAGATGATCCAGTGAAGTAGCAGTGTAGTGTCTTCATTACATTTATATTATTATGCAAAGACAAGATATATTGATGTAAGTAAGTGAATCTGATTGTAACTGTTGAGAACATAAGAAATCGGAGGAGGAGTAGGTCATACGGCCCTTCAAGCTGCTCCGCCATTCAATAGTCACTATAAGAATAAAACCGCATGGACCACCCGGCATCGGACCATTGGACACTGGACACTGGACACGACAAAGGCAAACCAAGCCCAGTCAACCCTGCAAAGTCCTCCTCACTAACATCTGGGGACTTGTGCCAAAATTGGGACAGCTGTCCCACAAACTAGTCAAGCAACAGCCTGACATAGCCATACTCGTAGTATCATACCTTTCAGCCACCATCCCTGACTCTTCCATCACCATTCCTGAGTATGTCCTGTCCCACCAGCAGGACAGACCCAACAGCGGCGGCGGTACAGTGATATACAGTCAGGAGGGAGTGGCCCTGGGAGTCCTCAACATTGACTCTGGTCCCCATGAAATCTCATGGCATCAGGTCAAACATGGGCAAGGAAATCTTCTGCTGATTACCACCTACCGCCCACCCTCAGCTGATGAATCAGTCCTTCTCCATGTTGAGCAGTAGTTGGAGGAAGCACTGAGGGTAGCAAGGGCACAGAATGTACTCTGGGTGGGGGACTTCAATGTCCATCACCAAGAGTGGCTTGGTAGCACCACTACTGACCGAGTTGGCCGAGTCCTGAAGGACATAGCTGCCAGACTGGGCCTGCGGCAGGTGGTGAGCGAACCAACACAAGGGAAAAACCTACTGACCTCGTCCTCACCAATCTACCTGTTGCAGATGCATCTGTCCATGACGGTATTGGTGGGAGTGACCATCGCACAGTCCTCGTGGAGACGACGTCCCATCTTCACACTGAGGACACCGTCCAACGTGTTGTGTGGCACTATCACCATGCTAAATGGGATAGATTCAGAACAGATCTAGCAGCTCAAAACTGGGCATCCATGAGGCACTGTGGGCCATCAGCAGCAGCAGAATTGTATTCCAGCACAATCTGTAACCTCATGGCCTGGCATATTCCTCACTCTACCATTACCAACAAGCCAGGGGATCAACCCTGGTTCAATGAGGAGTGTAGAATAGCATGCCAGGAGTAGCACCAGGCATACCTAAAAATGAGGTGCCAACCTGGTGACGCTACAACTCAGGACTACATGCATGCTAAACAGTGGAAGCAACATACTATAGACAGAGCTAAGCGATTCCACAACCAACAGATCAGATCAAAGCTCTACACATCCAGTCGCGAATGGTGGTGGACAATTAAACAACTAATGGGAGGAGGAGGCTCTGTAAACATTCCCATCCTCAATGATGGCAGAGTCCAGCACGTGAGTGTAAAAGACAAGGCTGAAGCGTTTGCAACCATCTTCAGCCAGAAGTGCCAAGTGGATGATCTATCTCGGCCTCCTCCCGATATCCCCACCATCACAGAAGCCATTCTTCAGCCAATTCGATTCACTCCACGTGATATCAAGAAATGGCTGAGTGCACTGGATACAGCAAAGGCTGTGGGGCCCGACAACATCCCAGCTGTAGTGCTGAAGACTTGTGCTCCAGAACTAGTCACGCCTCTAGCCAAACTGTTCCAGTACAGCTACAACATTGGCATCTACCCGACAATGTGGAAAATTGCCCAGGTATGTCCTGTCCACAAAAAGCAGGACGAATCCAATCCGGCCAATTACCACCCCATCAGTCTACTCTCAACCATCAGCAAAGTGATGGAAGGTGTCGTCGACAGTGCTATCAAGGGGCACTTATTGACAATAAACTGCTCACCGATGCTCAGTTTGGGTTCCGCCAGGACCACTCGGCTCCAGACCTCATTACAGCCTTGGTCCAAACTTGGACAAAAGAGCTGAATTCCAGAGGTGAGGTGAGAGTGATTGCCCTTGACATCAAGGCAGTATTTGAACGAGTGTGGCACCAAGGAGCCCTAGTAAAATTGAAGTCAATGGGAATCAGGGGGAAAACTCTCCAGTGGCTGGAGTCATACCTAGCACAAAGGGAGATGGAAGTGGTTGTTGGAGGCCAATCATCTCAGCCCCAGGGCATTGCTGCAGGAGTTCCTCAGGGCAGTGTCCTAGGCCCAACCATCTTCAGCTGCTTCATCAATGACCTTCCCTCCATCATAAGGTCAGAAATGGGGATGTTTGCTGATGATTGCACAGTGTTCAGTTCCATTCTCAACCCCTCAGATAATGAAGCAGTTCGTGCCCGCATGCAGCAAGACCTGGACAACATCCAGGCTTGGGCTCATCAGTGGCAAGTAACATTTGCACCAGACAAGTGTCAGGCAATGACCATCTCCAACAAGAGAGAGTCTAACCACCTCCCCTTGACATTCAACGGCATTACCATCGCCGAATCCCCCACCATCAACATCCTGGGGATCACCACTGACCAGAAACTTAACTAGACCAGCCACATAAATACTGTGGCTACAAGAGGAGGTCAGAGGCTGGGTATTCTGCAGCGAGTGACTCACCTCCTGACTCCCGAAAGCCTTTCCACCATCTACAAGGCACAAGTCAGGAGTGTGATGGAATACTCTCCACTTGCCTGGATGAGTGCAGCTCCAACAACACTCAAGAAATTCGACACCATCCAGGACAAAGCAGCCCGCTTGAATGGCACTCCATCAACCACCCTAAACATTCACTCCCTTCACCACCAGCGCACAGTGGCTGCAATGTGTACCATCCACAGGATGCACTGCAGCAACTCGCCAAGGCTTCTTCGACAGCACCTCCCAAACCCGCGACCTCTACCACCTAGAAGGACAAGGGCAGCAGGCACATGGGAACAACACCACCTGCACATTCCCCTCCAAATCACACACCATCCCGACTTGGAAATATATCGCCGTTCCTTCATCGTCGCTGGATCAAAATCCTGGAACTCCCTTCCTAACAACACTGTGGGAGAACCTTCACCACACCGACTGCAGTGGTTCAAGAAGGCGGCTCACCACCACCTTCTCAAGGGCAATTAGGGATGGGCAATAAGTGCTGGCCTTGCCAGCGACATCCACATCCCGTGAACGAATTTTTAAAAAATAAGATCATGGCTGATCTTCGACCTCGACTCCACTTTCCTGCCCGATCCCCATATATCTCGATTCCCTTAGAGTCCAAAAATCTATTGATCTCAGTCTTGAATATACTCAACGACTGAGCATCCACTGCCCTCTGGGGTAGAGAATTCCAAACATTCACAGCCCTCTGAATGAAGAAATTTCTCATCTCAGTCCTAAATGTCCGACCCCTTATCCTGAGACTATGTCCCCTAGTTCTAGACTCTCCAGCCAGGGGAAACATCCTCTCAGCATCTAACCTGTCAAGCCCTCTTACAATCTTATATGTTTCAAAGAGATCACCTCTCATTCTTCTAAACTCGAGAATATAGGCCCATTCTACTCAATCTTTCCTCATAGGACAACCCTCTCATCCCAGGAATCTAGTTGTTCTGTATGGGAAGTAAAACAGATTAATGATTCATATTGAGTCTTGTCTCACTAAGTCAGAGAGTGTACCACTTTCTTCCCGGCGGAATGCATCTCGTCCATTGGCAACGTGCTGCTCAGCAGGTTGACTGCTATGTCTTGAGGCACATATTAGGGAATTATTGTTGGGATGGTTATGGTGCTGAGTCGAGTACCCCGTGGATCAGTGTTGGCGCCCCATATTGTTTTCAATTTACATTACATATCTGAATCCATGTTTGTTTGGTCTGCCTTCAGAAAGATTCAAGAGGCATGTGAGGACACAGACAAAAGATAGGAGTGTCTGTTCCAGATCACACGGGAATACTATTGTTACATCCTTGGATTATTCTATCGTACAAGTAGAGATAGGACAGTGTGAGTCAACTCCCATAAAGGTAAGATGATCAGATTGCTTTAGGGAGTGACTGACGCCAATGAACGCAAGAAGGTATTTACGGCAAGCCTGCATTTGTAATAGGATACTTATTAATTCATTTAATATCTTTCCAAAAAATCCTCGCACTTAGAAATTAATGAATTTGCATGAGTGAAATACAAACTATGCATCTCGCAAGAGTTGGATCAATAAGGGGGATAAAGCCAAATTCCCCGTGGTCCACTTAAATCTGCCACTGATTATTTTTCAACAATAACTACTAGCTGTGTTCACTGGTTAAAGTGTTCTGGTATGGTCTCATACATCATTCTGTTTTTTACCTCATCAGGTAATTTATCATACTACTTCATTTTTTTATCTCAAGATTTATGAGTCTGTTCCAGTCCTATTCCCAAGTGCCACCCATGGCTCGGTCCCACTCCCACTGATCCAGTTCTCAAGTGCTACCCACAGCGTGATCGTACTCCTGTGCCTGATCCAAGTGCCATTACAATGTTCCCTTAATCTGTATCCTCCTCTACTATTAACTTTCTCATGCATAGTCTCGCTCGTCAGAAGGATCACCAAGAAGGAATAAGTATTGTAACATCATTTTGGAAAATTATTTAAATACAAAGTTCCTTTTTAATTAGTGAGTGATTCTGAAGCTGCTGCTATTTTCCTGCAAAATGCTCTCTTGCTTTCTGAAAGCAGTTGTCACATAATATTGCTAAAAATTCAATAAACAGCCTCAAGACATAGCAGTCAACCTGCTGAGCAGCACATTGCCAATGCACGTGCCCATTTTGCCGGGAAGAAAGTAGTACACTCTATGAAAAGTATTGGAGGGGAGGGGGGCGGGGGGCGCGGTTGTTCACTTGTAACTCAGGTAAAATAACAGAATTGATTATCAAGAATAAACTTGAAGCTTACTTGTATAATAATAACTACGCAATCCAGGATGGATTCAGAATCAAAAAATCATAGAATGGTTACAGCACAGAAGGAGGCCATTCGGCCCATGAAGTCCGTGCCAGCTCTTTGTAAGAGCAATCCAGTTAGTCCCATTCCCCCGATCGTTTCCCCATAGCCCTGCAAATTATTTCCCTTCAAGTATTTATCCAATTCCTTTTTGAAAGCTATGACTGAATCTGCTTCCACCACCCTTTCAGGCCTTCACCTCCTTCCTAAAGTGCAGTGACCAGAAGGGGAAGATCTGCCTGACTAACCTCCTTAACTTTTTTTGAGGAAGTGACATCCCAAGTGTACTGTGTAAACCCCTACAATGTTGTGTATTTAGACTTCCAGAAAGCTTTTGGCAACATTCTGCACAGAAAACCTCTACTTAAGCTTAAAGCATTGGGGATTTGAGACAACATCTGGGAAAGGCTAAGAGATTCAATGAAGACTTGGAAGTAGCAGGCAATGTTAGGGAATTATTGCTGGAATGGTTATGGCGGTGGAGTAGTGCTGAGTCGAGTAACCGATGGATCAGTGTTGGCGCCCCATACTGTTTTTAATTTACATTACGTATCTGAACTCAGAAACTCATTGAAAACTGTTCAAATTCGCAGATGATACAAAACCACAAGCAGCAATTGGGAGACATAAGTGCGTCATGAATAAGGGTGAAGTTGAAAGAGATCAAGAAAGAAAGCACTTGTATTTATATAACAACTTCTCACATCTCTCAGAAATGTGCCAAGGTGCTTTATAGACAATTATTCACTTTGAAATGCAGTTATAAACACAAACATGTCAAGTGATTTTACACACAGCAATGTCCCACGAACAGCAGTGAAATGATTGACCCATCAATCTGTTTTGTTGGCATTGGTTGACGGATGAAGGATGACCAGCATACAACAAGAGCTCATATTATTTTTTTGAATAGTGCCATGTGATCTTCAACCACCAGAAAAGACAGTGGGGACCTTGATTTAACATCTCAGCCAAAGGACAGTACCCCTGATAATGCAGCAATCCTTCAGTATTACAATGAATTGTTAGACTGGATATTGTGGAATGGGGATTGAACCCACAATCTTCTGATTCAGAGGTAACAGTACTACCAAGTGAGCCAAGATGGCACTAGGATATTAGCAGACTTGACAATCAGTAGTCAACATTGCAAATAGAATAAAAGAAAAACTGCAAATACTGAAAATCTGACATAAAATAGAAAATGCAGGAAATACATTGCAGGTCAGTGAGCATCCGTAAAGAGAAAAGACAGATTATGACAGAGCAGTACACACCCATAACATCATAACCTGTCTTTTCTCTTTACAGATGCTGATTGACCTGCAGTGTTTTTCCAGCAATTTATGTTTTTATTTAAGCAAACAGAATGCTGGACTACATCGTTAGAACCACAGAATACAAGTTGAAGCAAGTCATGCTTAAACTGTACAATGCTCTGGTCAAATCAGACCTAGAATACTGAGTCCAATTCTGGTCACTGAAACATAAGAGAGGCAGATATTCAAGCTCTGGAGGTGGCACAGAGAAGAGCCGTAAAACTGATCCCTAACATCAGATGACTGAGTCATGAAGAAAGACTGAAGAATTTGGGTTTTTCAGCTTCAAGTGAGACAATTAAGAGGTAACCTTATAAAGGTATAGAAAATAGTAAGTAGTATAGGACACCACTTCAACTTAAACCAGGAGAGTAAGACAAGGGAGCACCAGTTCAAGAACAAAAGATACATTTTAGGATTGATGTAAAGAAGTTCTTCATCACACAAAGAATAAGCAACATTTGGAATGAACTTCTCACTAGAGCAGTGGAGGCAAAAACCTTGGAATTATTTAACAGGCAGTTGAATGGTACAACAGAGAAAATGTAAGTTTTTCTGGATAGATGAATTAAGTTGGGCCAAATGGCCTTTCCCATCTTTTTTTTTTATTCGTTCATGGGATGTGGGCGTCGCTGGCAAGGCCAGCATTTATTGCCCATTCCTAATTGCCCTTGAGAAGGTTGTTGTGAGCCGCCTTCTTGAACCGCTGCAGTCCGTGTGGTGAAGGTTCTCCCACAGTGCTGTTAGGTAGGGAGTTCCAGGATTTTGACCCAGCGACGATAAAGGAACGGCGATATATTTCCAAGTCGGGATGGGTGTGACTTGGAGGGGAATGTGCAGGTGGTGTTGTTCCCATGTGCCGGCTGCCCTTGTCCTAGGTGGTAGAGGTCGCAGGTTTGGGAGGTGCTGTTGAAGAAGCCTTGGCGAGTTGCTACAGTGCATCATGTGGATGGTACACACTGCAGCCACGGTGCGCCAGTAGTGAAGGGAGTGAATGTTTAGGGTGGTTGATGGGATACCAATCAAGCGGGCTGCTTTGTCCTGGATGGTGTCGAGCTTCTTGAGTGTTGTTGGAGCTGCACTCATCCAAGCAAGTGGAGAGTATTCCATCACACTCCTGACCTGTGCCTTGTTGATGGTGGAAAGGCTTTGTATCTTGTGTAAGTTTGAAATAAAGCACAAACAACCAGGGTGTGTTTGAAGGAGAACATTCCACACATGGAAAATAAATTTACCTCTGGCACCTTTTCAATAAGCTTATAATTTTGTATGGGTGGGGAGGGGCTGCAGAGAATATTAATCTCACTTATAATCAGTTTGACGTAACTGTACTCAAAACTTTATTAACATCTTTTTTTCTCTTTATCCCAGTGTCTGTGTGGAGTACTCAGGTAGGAGCACAAGTTTTTCTCTATACCACTCTCCTTCTCTGCTCTTCATAGCTTGCTTTCTTATTCCACCTTTTAAATATTTTGAATCAATCAAAAAAATCTAACTTTATTTCTTGCCACCTTTTCCCCTGAACAATCTCCATTGCTTTGTTCAAGGGCATTACCCTTTTACGTGCATGCAGGAGAATGGATAAGAGCTCACCTGGCTCCTATTAAATAAGATCTGTCACCACTGCCAACTGTACAAATCCTGCCTCACACACAATCTGGTGGTGTATATCACAGGGTACTAACAGAAATCAATCTCTGTGCAAAAGTGCAGCTTATCATTGTGTTCCTAAACATCACTGTACTAGGTTCCGAGCCATTCTCCATCTCTCAGCTGCCCAAACCCTTAAAGATCATACTCACTGGCTTGACAAGTCTATAGCCTGATAAACCCACAATCTTGATAAACCTCCAGTTCCAACAAATCCATAACTTCAATAAACAAAGTACAACCATTCAATGCAGTGGTGTGTTCCATTCAGCTTACAATGGGTTGAACTTCCTTTGGAGACATTCACATTGGATGATCAGGAGGATTCAAGGCAGCGAAGAAAATATACTCAGGCTACTTGTTACAAATTAGAGTCTGCCATAAATACCTTCTTCGGGTTCAGTGGCACCATTTGCTCCATTAAATGTTGTGAATGTCTTGATATTATGGGAGTTGATTCACATTGACCTATATTATACAGTAGTGTAACCTGGGGGTGTAACCATATTTTTGTCTCTTTTGCATGTGTAATTCTTCAATTTCTCTGAAGGGGAACCGAACAAACAATTGGTGAGATGAGGCCAGATGCGAATCGATAAGCTGCTTTATTCCAAAGGAAGATGAACATAGAGAATGGCAGTTATGATAGGATTCACTTAATTTAGACTGTACAACTTATTTTCAAGTAATAATACAAAATAAAAAACATGCCAAACATGCCATGCTTCCCCGCGTCAGCAAGTTGTCTTACTTGACTTAAACAAGATAAATTTGACCATACTCTTTTGCACTCCAACCTTTTCACAGCCTTTTGCTGTCTGACTACCCTTTTGTTTCAAAAAATTCTGTTTGACTGCCTATGTCTGTGTTTTTCATCTCTCACTGTTCACAGCCAGAAAAGAAAGCCCTGTCCGAGTATCCGGGAATAGTGACTCCCCATCACAATGGGTGTGAGGTGTTTATTGATTACTGAGACAAGCTGACTATTGCCTATTGTTTATAGTCTATGAGAAAACAATGTCAATGCTAGCTTATTAGCATCTTAACTACTTATCATCGTTAAGACCCCTTTTTTAAAACTTGTCTGTATGCACTATGTTTTAAAGCACAATATACAAGGGTAACATTTTTTCCAAATCCTTTCTGTGGAAAAATGGTCAAAAAATCCTGAAATGTGACACTCCCTTACTTAAAACAAAAACATAATTAAGTTTACTGAATAGATTCTTTTTTCTATTAAATAACTGTAACGATGAACTTTACCAAATGCTTTTCCCTAACTGTTAAATATCATATTGTGATGAACTTTACTGAACCAAAGGTAAGGCCTATACATATATATATATATATATATATTAGTTAGAGACAGGCAAACAGAGACAGAGAACTACATTTATATAGCACCTTTCATGACCACAGGAAGTTCTAAAGCACTTTTCAGTCAATGAATTACTTTTGAAATGTGTTCACAGTTGTTCACGGCAAACACAGCAGCCAATTTACACAGCACTGTACCACAAACAGCAATGAGAGGAATCACCAGTTAATTTGTTTCTGGTGGTGTTGGTTGAAGGATAATTGTTGGTGAGCACACCAATAGATTCCCCTGCTCTTTGTCAAATGATGCCATGGGACCTTTTACATCCACCCAAGTAGGCAGATGGGACCTCAGTTAAACTTCTCATCCAAAAGACGGCATCTCCCTCAGTACAGCACTGATTAAGTGCTCAAGTCCTGGAGTGGGGTTTAAAACCACAATCTTCTGTCAAAGAGGCAAGGATGCTACCACTGAGCCAAGGCTGACACAAATATATCAAGTTAGTACAAAACTTTACAGGGGCAGAATCAATGGTTACACAGAGTCATAGTGTGAGCACTTATTAACGAAGTCCACTTTAACCACCAGCTGTGCAAATCTTGCCCTTCCTTCTTATGATTTACCCTTATTCTGAATGGAAGTTCAAGACTCATTTTCCTTTCCATTCCTCCCAAAGCAAAATTACAAGTGTTTTTCAACACAGGTCTTTAATAAAGCTTTACAGTCATTAACAAACACTAAACTAGCCTCAGAGTTTGTCTCTACTCCTATTTTAGATTGGAAATAAAAAAAAGTCTGTTACTCTTTTTTGCTTACCAGTTTAGTCACATCTACTTTTTTCATTATCATTAACATCCAAAGCAACTATACCTCACTTTTTAAAAAAGCCTTGTCTGTCATAAACAACAAAACTGAAATTTATTTTTTGTTTTAGAAACGGCAAGAAGTCATACAGATTGTACTGACAGTGCTTATTTTAGCTGTTTATCAAATCAAATTTTTGTTAAAATTTGAAAATTATAGATTGTACTGTAAACCTTAACCATAGAACTTCTTTAGTTACGTCAATATGACTTTCACCACTTCAGAAACATTGGCTTCTAATTTAATTAATATATATCTTATATTGTCAGAGGTCCCATCTGCTCTCTCAGGTGGACGTAAAAGATCCCATGGCACTATTTCAAAGAAGAGCTGGGGAGTTCTCCCCAGTGCCCTGGCCAATATCACTAAGGCAGATTATCTGGTCATTATACCATTGCTGTTTGTGGTACCCTGCTGTGCACAAATTGGCTGCTGCATTTCCTACATTATAACAGTGACTACACTTCAAAATTTTTCATTGGTTGTAAAGCACTTTGGGACATCCTGAGGTCGTGAAAGGTGCAAGTCTTTCTTTTTTTCTTTTATTTAAATTTGTTTAAACAGTTTATTTTAATCCAGAATTGGTTTGTCCTTAAGGGTCTCTCCTAATTTGCAAATGACCATTTAGCATCAGTTCTCCGCTTTTCCTTACATAGCACACTGTTTTACTGAGATTCTAGTATACAAATGACACTGACCTAATGGGGGTGATTTTAAACCCCAAGAACGGGTGGGTTGGGAGTGGGTGGGAGTTGAAAATAGTTTTTTTTTGGGTCGCAACTGCAAAATTTTCGGACTTTGCATTCACAGTGGGAAGCCTGTACTTTTACTCACCGATGTTAAACCCGGAAATAAAGCCGGGTTGCTGTCGCGACCCAAAAAACAACTATTTTCAATTCCCACCCGTTCTTGCAGTTTAAAATCACCCCCAATAACTCACAACTGGTGAATTCAACAAAGTTAATATCAAATGGTTTCCAATATCCTATTCAGTTTATATAACACTTTTATTTTCTTATTGTATATTCCTACTTACTCATTTTTCAGGCTGGAATGCATTTTATCTATGCAGTAAAATGATAGCGTGATGTGTTTAAGATATGGTGGCCGAGCAATTTCAGTTAATCAGTGTTGAACATTCACAGTCTTAAACTATTTTTAAGGTTTTACCTTCTGCATATGGGCAACTTGAAGCCTGAAGCGTTTTATGAGACTGAAGTAAAAAAACTGCTGGGGGAAAGATTATGATGAGAATGGAAAAATATTGTGAGATATTTGGAGCATGAGCTGCAGCAAATATTAGTCTGGTGGCTTGCAGAGTGATTTTTTTGTCAGACTGGGTGACATACAACCAAAGGGAGATATGACAAATTATGCTGGGTTGGGGGAAAGAGACTGAAGTCAGCCGGATGAAGGGGTGCATTGTTGGGATGGGAACCTGGCCTGAAAGAAAACTGAGCTTCTACCAGGTACCCAGGGCAGAGAGAGACCAATGCTGCATGGGATCTGGAACAAGGAAAGTGGGTCCTAGATCAGAGAGAGACCAGAGCTGCATGAGTCATAAAGAGAACTGTTTCTCTACAACACCCAAGACAGTTCAGGAAAGATTATTGAACAGGACTTGGGGCAGGACAGACTAGTTGCTGCTATCCACTGAAAGACCATTTCCTCCACAGGATGTGTGACTCGAAGAGTCGATTGCTACCTATTAGGAAACAAAAATTTGCCACAGGTGGAAATCAATTGAAATGTGGGCCAGGTCAACAGTCCAGCATATGCACACAATTGAAGAAGGTGCTTATTTCTCCTACAATTGATGGAGACCAATATGTACAAATTCTTTACATAGCTTGTTAATACATTAAAACAATTATTTTATATACATGATACAATGACTATTCAACAAAAGCTGGACAATTTAATTTGCAGCAAAATATGCCAGCTGATGTTTGATGTTCTGAAGGCCTGAAAGTATCACCCAATATCTAATGTGTGGTTCACCCCAGCTAAAAGTAATAGTAAAGAGACAGTACATAAATCATAACTTATAGCTGATTTTATTTTTACGATCACTTGTTGGACAAAGATCTATATTTTATTCCATTTGTAAATGATATTTTGCTGCACTGTTACTTCATGCCAATTAAAATTATATTCTACCCATGTGAAATTGTTGTGCTGTATTACACAGACTGTTCTGACCGGGGAAGGGAGCTGTCACTTCTCAGACTTAATGATCCACTGAAGGCAGGTCTCCCCCTACGTTATGAGTCCCATGCCTGATAAAGGGCTATAATCAAAAGCTGTTCTGTAAACTCCTCTGTGCCAGGATTTTACTTTTTCTATGATTAAAAGGTGTCTGAACCCCCCCACTCCTGAACAAAATTATAGTAATATTAGTAATTTTGAGATAAAAGAGGATTGATGTTGTCATTAGAAATAGGAACAGGAGCAGGCCATTCAACCGCTCGAGCCTGTTCCGCCATTCAATTAGATCATGGCTGATCTGTATCCTAACTCCAATTAACCTCCTTGGTTCCGTAACCCTTGCCTAACAAAAACCTATCAATCTCAGTTTTGAAATTTTCAATTGACCCAGCCTCAACAGGTTTTTGGGGGAGAGAGATCCAGATTTCCACCACCCTTCATGTGAAGAAGTGCTTCCTGACATCACCCCTGAACTGTCAAACTCTAATTTTAAGGTTATTCCCCCTTATTCTGGACTCCCCCACCAGCGGAAATGGTTTCTCTCTCTCTACCCTATCAAATTCTTTAATCATCTTCAACACCTCAATTAGATCACCCTTAATCTTCTATACTCAAGGGAATACAAGTCTAGTCTATGCAACCTGTCCTCATAGTTTAACCCTTTTAGCCCCGGTATCATTCGGTGAATGTTCACTGTACCCCCTCCAAGGCCAATATATCCTTCCTGTGGTGTGATGCCTAGAATTGAACACTACTCCAGATACAGTCTAACCGGAGCTTTATATAACCGTAACATAACTTCTACCCCTTTGTATTCCAGCCCCCTTGAGATAAAGGCCAACATTCCATTCGTCTTTTAAATTATTTTTTGTATCTTCCACTAGCTTTGAGTGATGTCTGTACTTGGACCCCCAAATCTCTCTGCTCCTCCCAACTTCTCACCATTTAGAAGATCCCCTGATCTATCTTTCTTCGACCCAAAGTAGATGACCTCACACTTCCACATATTAAACTCCATCCACCGCAGTTTTGCCCACTCACTTAATCTATCAACGCCCCTTTGCAACTTTCTGATCCCAACTACATATTTACTGTGCCACCTAACTTAGTGTGTCATCAGCAAACTTGGATATATAGCATTCTACTCCTTCATCTAAGTCATTTATAAATATAGTGAATAGCTCAGGCTCCGGTACAGATCCCAGGGGGACACCACTAGTCACAACCTGCCAATTTGAGTACATACACATTATCCCTACTCTCTGTCTCCTACCTCCTAACCAATTCCCTACCCATGTTAATAGGTTACCTCCAATTCCACTCTCAGTCACTTGTGTGGAACCTTATTGAGTGCCTTCTGGAAATCCATAAAAATAACATCCATAGACACTCCCTTGTCTATCACTTTAGTTACCTTCTCAAAAAATTCAACTAGTTTGTTGGACATGACTTAACCTTTACAAATCCACTCCCACTCCAGCGCCCTTTCCCTAGCCCTGCATATTTTTTTCCTTTCAAGTACTTATCCAGTTCCCTTTTGAAGGCCATGATTGAATCTGCCTCCACCCCCCCCCCCCCCCACACACACACACACACGTGTATTCCAGATCCTAACCACTCGCTGTGTAAAATAAGTTTTTCCTCATGTCACCTTTGGTTCTTTTGCCAATCACCTTAAATCTATGCCCTCTGGTTCTTGACCAGTTCATATTTGTCCACTTTGTCCCTAATAACAGTCATGATGTGGAGATGCCGGTGATGGACTGGGGTTGACAATTGTAAACAATTTTACAACACCAAGTTATAGTCCAGCAATTTTATTTTAAATTCACAAGCTTTCGGAGGCTTCCTCCTTCGTCAGGTGAACGATGTGACATCACCTCGTTCACATCGTTCACCTGACGAAGGAGGAAGCCTCCGAAAGCTTGTGAATTTAAAATAAAATTGCTGGACTATAACTTGGTGTCCCTAATAACAGATTATAGTAACTTCCCACAGATTCCCACAGTTAGTGGGATAAATTGGATTCTAAATTGTGCGATGAAGATTAATTCAGCCTTATTGTGTAAATGGTCGAATGGGTACAGCAATTTAGGACGGAGTTTAGTTTGCGGATTGCAGTGTCTAGGTATGCCTTTGTTCCTTGACAGTAATCAAACGCGCATAATACTGAGCACATCGTAACTGGACTGTTATTGAGCACAGATTTTGTTCTCTTTCCTTTCTTTGCATTTTTGTTTTGCTTGTAAATGAGTTGAACTAGATTTAACCCCCACACTCTACATTGATGGACCGTTCCCCCAATAAAGATTTTGTCAATGATTCGAGCATCAAAACACTATACAACCCATGTGTGTACTTCCTAAACCTATGCTATTGGGTATCAATTGTTAAACCACGATTCACGCAGTATGAATGTGAATGTATGCAGTTAATTACATTTTACATATTTATATTTATTAATCGTAGAAAGGGCGGAATACGGAACAATTAAGCGAGCTAATGTCGGATACGTATATTTTCTCTTCTGCTTTTACATATTTCACAAGACTTACTCTGATCACATTCCGTGAAGAATTTTTATCGTCCACGTTCACATTCAAGGAGAAGAACACGGCTGTGCTGTACACTCCTTGCGTTTTATACAAAAGTTCACCAAAACTCCACCCTGCCTTCTTCCAGGTCCCAATGATGTCCCAACCCCCACAATCTTCGATAATGTCCAACATGGGTTTAGCCCCCAGCCGATCTATCTCTTTCAGATTGATGCACGATTTGTAAAACTGCTTGACTTTCCTCTCGGCAGATCTCCTGTAATATCTTTTCACCGGTTGCATCAGGAGCCGTTGCAATTTTGCTTCGTTTTGGTCGGCGATGGCAGTGACTGTCCCATAACTGAGTTTGTCCTCGGGAATTCCATGTCTTCTCAGCCAACCCCCGCACGAAAAGGTGTAAAAATCTTTGCACGGATCTATAGTGGGGTCAATGTTGTTTGCAATCAACCTGGCCGCCTTCGTAAAGGTTTTCTTGCGGCTGCAATCCTCCCGGCAGTGGCTTTCTTGCTCTGATGCGAAATACTTAAGGACGAGCATGCTAGCCAGAATGATGCAGAGCCCTGTTGCAAACACTAAACCAGAAAGCAGACAGATCTCCCTCTTGCTCCATCGCGATTCTCGCTTTCTACTTTTGCCATTCTTGTCATGCTTGCGAGAACTCAGGTGAAGATTTAAACCATTGTGCAGAGTCCCAGAGCTAAATTTATTCACGTACTTAACTTCTTGAAACTCGTCGTAATGAGCTGTCAATGAATAGGTCTTCTCCATAGTTCTTCAGAAACTACATCAATATCGTACTGGTCGACCTAGTCAGGAAATAAAAAAAGAACGGAATTGTTCTAACCCTACATCACTTTTTAAAAATCCGTTGCTCTCCCCGCACTGTGGATCTGGCAAGCATAAGGAACACCCGCTCAAATCCAGGGAGTGTGTGAGCTGAGCTGGCAGCACCTGCTGGAGCTCCCTGCAGCTCTATTAGTACTGATCGCAATGATTGACAGGCCTTCACTTTCCCGTTGATTGTAACTGCCAACACACTTCCCCGGACTGTACACCATTAATTATATCTGAAAAAGGCAACACTGTTGCAGATGCAGGAGCGTACGTGTACAATATGAGATAGTGAGATAGAATTGCACAGGTCTGAAGTACCAGGCACTTCACGTATTAGATTTCCAATATTCTGTTTCTTTGTAGTGTGGGGTTTTATCCTTTTATTGGTTTATTTTACTATAAACTTGCCCTAGCACCTCCTTAAATATGATAGCAAAACTTAGCAAAGGGAAATCTAGTAAGAACATTTAAAAAAACTTGATTAACTTTTTGATTAAAGTATAAGCTGTATATTAAAAAAAAACTTACCGATTTTTTTCATCCACGTCAGACCTCGGCAATGAGATAGTCTTCAGATTGACCCAAGTTGGATATTGTGCGTCACCGAGTTATGCTTGGGGGACAGTTCGACGTCGAATTACACAATTGGTTGTTATAATTAATTATGTGTCCGCCTTGACTGCTCGGTATCAGAAAACAGTACGCAGTTATTTTCAGTAATACCAATAATCAGTAATATCAACAATCAACACGACGGTATTTATATACCGAGCATGTTGCTGGTGCATAGTAAATTATAAATATTTACAATGTAGTAAACACATAAAAGAAAACTTTACTGCTTCAAGCTACCCATTGTTTTCGAGACATTTAGTCGAAAACCAATCTGTAGCTGTAATTATGAAAATGGCATGCATTATTCATAAAGCCCATGATTATAGTAGCGTTAATTGTTTTCTGGTTAATTGACTATTTCTTGATTTAAGAGAGACCATCATCAGTGATCCAAGCGAACGGGTTATCATTAACTGTCATTAAAAACTGGTTACATCTAGGAAAATGTTGCAGATGATTCGCTTTGGCCTAAGCTTAGATGATAGCGAAAGACTCCAATTACAAAATGACTAACTTACAATGTATAGAATCGTACTTTGCAACTTTATCCTGATTCTGGTGACATGGACGTTTGGCCAAAGGATTCCCACAGACTTCTTGTGCCTGAGATCTTTCCTTAGACCAGGCTGTAAATCACAATGACGTTACTTTTTGCTAGCCACCAACTTCTGCAGTTTGCCCAATGTACAAACTGCACCTCCTGTCATTGTGTATAACAAAAGGGTTAATGATAAATGCTTGGAGTCACCGAGATATAAAGATATGTAAGGTTATGGCGTTTTGTTCAGTAATAGGTTAAAACAAAACCGAGCATATCAGTGCGAAGGTTTCTTGATTCGATCTCAAAACGAAGATCGGTGGCATGGAAATGATACACCGTAAATAAATAAACATAGCTGCAATACGTTTTTGCAATAATGCCCCACATTACGATTTGATAATCAGTGAAATAATAATAATGTTCACGTCCGTTTATTAACTTTATGAGCCTGCAGTCCAGGTGCTGCAGTGTTTTTACCCAATGAGGAAATTTACCTCTTCAGCCCAAAGTTAGAGCTAAAGAGACTCACTCATTTGATAACTCTGCCCCAGGACTTTTCCATTTAATGTAGAGTATTACATAACTAAATGCTTTCAGAGATCCAACAGCAGGTGGCAAAATCACTTCTCGGCTCCAATAATTAACACTGATTTTTTTTATCCGCAGTGTATCCTTTTAGGATTTTAATTCTGTATTTGAAATACAGTGAAAGGGGGAGGATTTCTGCTCACTCAAAGGGTGGTCTCAGCCTGCATAAAGTGCTGGAAGATGTTCTTAGAGGATTACACAGACAAATGGCTTTGTGCTCAGTTCAAATCTCTTTAATGGCAAAAAGCTTTTACTTTCAAAATTATTATTTACTAACTCTAATTGAATCAAACTCAATTGCCCTGAAACATAATTTGAATTGCAAATGACTGCAGGTCTCGGGGCTGAACATTTTTCATTTAGTAGCAAGTAGTGCTTTTCTTTTAAATCTTTCCATAAATGATTATAATAATATTAAAGCTACGCAGCTATGAAACGACGAACAAAACAAAGTTGTTTTAAAATGTGACAAATGTGTTTCAAGCTGTTAAATGCAATCAATCATATATCAAATGAAATACATTATTGTTAGCATCTGAGTGAAGCTGCTGAGGAAATCTCACAAGTACAACTGCTCACAGCACAGTAACCTGAGATCTAAATCGGAGACTCCAGGTTCAAAACAAACTGCAGAATGGTTTTGGTTTCCGCCAACAGAACCCTCAAAATAAAGCGACAGTCAGAATCAGCTACAGGTAATCTTAAGCATCCAGCCATGACACTGATATGTGGAGATAATAGACCGCCAGCTAGACAGAGATAAGGATACATTTAAAAATACCAAGATACATAGACAGCTGGACTGATAAGACGTGTAGACAGTTAGATAGACACAGGTTTTAACGGATGAAAAGGCGGGTTTTGATTTATTCCTGGAAGCACGGTGATATCATACTTGATCCAATAAAATCATATTTCGACAGCAGTTTGGCTGACAACATATCTAGATGACATTATCGCTTCTTCCAGTCGAGAACATTTGTTAAAATGACCAACTTAAATTTTAAAAGTATAGCAAGTAAAAAAAAAGTATCACTATAGCGCATTTATCTCTTCCAATATATGACAGTTTTCCGGGTTGAGAATGTAAAGCAATTTCTTTATTCAGAACTAAATACTTTTTGCAGCAAAAAAAATAATGGTGCTGAGATATAAATTAGGGAAACCCGCCATGGCTTTCTGGAATGGAGAGCTGAACTCCGATTTATATTGCACTGGTTAATTTAGGTCTCTCGACCCTTTATAAGTTGCGAACGTGTTCTGTAGTGAGAACCTGAGTTGTCCTGGACGGGATGGTCCCGCTTTAGGTATCCCCGAATTGTTGTGGAGAAACCAAACTGACGTGCCAATCTTATATAGGAACATAAGTAACCGGAGCAGACACTCCGATTAAAACATGTAACTGCCTGGGGAAGGTAAAAGCCACTATTAATTTAGTTTTCTTTTCTTCTCTGTGGTTTGGGGTTTTCTTATGAATGGATCCCATGAGAGACAAACTGCATTTACTGAGCAGAGAGAGGTCATAAACTGACCCCAGGCAAAGAAACAAAATACCCGTGGGTATTGTAATAGAGCAGTCGACTGCCAGAGCTATATTAGTTGGAATACGTTTTATCCATTATATTAATAAGCATTAAATCTAATGGCTCATGTCGGCCAATACGTTTACATGGATTGCATTATATTTGGAATACATCACACACACACTTCAACCGGAGAAAATAAACAATTTTACTAAGTGGCTCTATACTTTTAAGTAGGGAAATGCTAGATTGCTTCAAGACAGAAAAATAAATATAATATAGGAAAACCTTTTTCAGATCAACTGCTTACAACATAACCAAGCCGTGTTAAATGATTAGAATGATTAACCTAGTCAATGCTTTGCCAGTTACAATAATCCTTAAGGTGTGATATGTCACTATGTGTTCAGTTGTATAAAATCTATTCCAATAGACCTAGTAGGGTATTTTAATTTTCAGAGTGTTTAAGGATAAGTGGTGGAGCTGTCTTGACAAATGCCCTCCATCACTACCCTTCATTTGCAGACATAAGAAAAAGCAAGAAAAAACATTCAATCTCAATATGTTGCCTAACTGCCAGCAATCGGTCTGCTCTCAGCAAGCATTGCCTGGCTAGACGTCTGGAAAAATCATGTTGGTTGAGACTAACCCAGAGAGGGGGGAGTTGGAATATGTAAGCTTGTGGGACTATTTTAATTGGACCAAAAAGGGTGGCACTGGATAACCCATTGTAACCACGACTGAAACCACACCACTAATAAAGCACTTACGGATGGTCCAATTAAACTGAAAGATGCACAAAATAAAGCCAAGTCACAACCTCATTCTCATGTTCAATGATGCAGTTTACGTCTTGTGGCGGCCACTGGTCGTGGAAGACCTCAAGCGTACTGACAGACACTGTGGTCTATCTCCAGGGCCACCAGGGTGCGCAGAGCAGATGAAGGCAGTCAGAGTAGGGCTCCCCGTGTGTCCTAGATATCCTGGACCTATGGAGGGAAGTTTTGGCCAGGCCCAGTAGCAGATTTGGGATGCCCGTTACTCCACATATCAGGCGGCCGAAGATCAGGAGCGAAGGACTGAAATTTAACCAAAAATTAGGGAGCAGCCCCTTAAAATAATAAAACAAAGGCAGCAACCTCTCAATATAAATTAATACGAAAGAAAGTTTCTTCTGACTGTAGAATTGACACATGGCCTGGGTATGTAAACTTGTGGGCTGCTTACCAAAGAGACAATTGTAAACTTTTAACCCATCGCTCATCGGGAAAAGTCCTAAATGATGATGCATCCCTCCCCCACCATCAAAGGTGACACCGCCATTTACACTTATCCATAAGATTGACCAGCAATGACTATAATTGGCTAGCCAACATTATGGTGGTAAGGAAAATGTAGCTTGCTCAGGTGTCATTTTTGTTTATTACAATACTATCTTAAAGGAATCAAAAGATGACATAATTTTTACAATGATGTGTAATGTAATATTCTCTGGAAATTCACAGATTTTCTAGTATCGGAAAGTAAGCATTGTGGACATGTCAGACAATCACTGATGTTGGCGAGGTGCCACATGGTAGAACTGACATCTGAACGATTTAGTTACTTGCTGGTATGCAATCTTTTACCATGTTAAAGTAAGCAATATTTTGACTGTGTTCCATGGGACACTTTTTCAATATTAGGAATTTTAATAGCTGATCATTAGGGAGAAAATTGCCTCAGTTAGAGAATGGATTGTAATTGGCAAAATTACTTCCAACTCATCATGTATTTTCTGCGTGAGAGATAATGCATTGTTAAATACAAATGACATATGTATCTGTCTTGTTCCATTATGCATATCCATCATGAATGAGTTTGTCCTCAAAGAGGACATACAGATGTCATCAAATGCCATCAATCACAGCTACACCATGAGTACTTTAACAGCATTCATAAAAAAAGGTATGTAATCCATTTTTGCAATTTATTGCTTGTGTGGAATAGGAATAGGTGTATGGGTAGCACAGACTTACTAATAAGCAGAGATCCAGCAGCATATTTAAAAATGATCACAAAATGCACCTTCTAATAAAAGGGAATGGAAGTCAAATTTTCTGACTAAACTGAATAAATAATAAATAAAACTGTTAACGTTTTGGGTGAGTGATAAAACTGATCCCATCACTCATAAATTGACAAATTTGATTTTGGAAAATGTACAAATCCTGATAGGTTTATGTAAATGTAAGCATTTTAAGGGATATCCTGTCACTCAGAACAATTTATTAATTAAATTGTGAAAGTTTTATGGAATTGACAATTTAATACTGCCAGATTCAGGACTTAAAAGACAAAAATGTAACATAATTTATTCCACATTCTTCAGCAAAAGAAACCAAGATTCAGTAGCATCAGTGATTGTTATATATCTTTAATGTAAGATCAGAATAAAATATTCTTAAAAGTATTCATTCATGAGTTTGGATCCAACATAAATTTTTAATCAATAAAAAAACTTAAAAATCTATACAAGGTGTTTTTAATTTGAAATGCAAAGCCTCCTTTAGATATCTGCCTTCTATTTGTTATTGGACAAGGTAGAAATCTGCAATTTTAATTTGGATAGTCACAAAACATAAAAGCACGACTAAAGGTCAATATTCGAGTCAGACAGGCACTTAGAAACGAATAACTAACCGCCATTACTCTGACAACTGCTTTTTTTCACAGATGATTGAATCAAGCTAATTAAAACGAGTGATTTCCTCTGAGAACCAGCAGGACATTAGAGAAGCTGCCACTTAACAGATTTATTTTCAGGTAAACGATTCGGATGGTGTTTACTGCTTCTACATTAGTAGGTTACACTCTGCTACATCTTTACAGCATCACTATGCAGTGTCCATTTGTTCTAACAATGCTGGCTTGTTACGATAGCCTTGTTGTATTGCTATGTACCAATCTAAAGGCATGATCCATACAATGAAACTGACATCAATAATAAATCTTTGTAGTGTATTGCCAATCGTTATGAACCCATGCACTGTCTCCAGTGGCCAGTGACATTCCCTCACAAGACTTGTAACAATTGAATGAAAGATTAAGGCTTTGTTGACTCGCATTTTGACTGAGTTGATATGGACAACACAAATACATACGCACTCTTAATGTTTGAAAAGTAAGAGGCTTATACTACTGAACTTTGTGATAATGCATTACTGATCTTTCATGCTCTGTTTCATGCTTTCTCTTCCTTATGTCCTCAGTTTGTAAAGGCAATGGCCAGTGACAGGTCTATTGTCTACAAATTCCTACATATTTCTGAAGATTCCCAAAAGACATGTTAGTTCCAACCACTAATCTAAATGCTTTGGCACGCTGCAGTTCTTTCTCATATGAGAACACAAAGTAAGCTGCAAGATTAATTGAGGAGGAACTTTGCAGTATGGTTTTTGCCGTCAAATGAAGTAAGGATATTTTACAATGATATCATCTTTTGATACCTGATACAGACAGATCTTTAAAAGAGTCTTTGGCACCACCGAAGTGCTTTAACCTACGTGTTCTGTAATACAGAGTCAGGCAATACATTAGGTATGCCTATGTGAAATAAAATGGAAAATGCTGGTATATAATGCAGGTCAGTCAGCATCTATGGAGAGAAAAGACAAGTTAATATTATGAGTAGAATTTTTCTTTAGAAATGAAAACAAAAGATATACAAGCATATTAGAAGAATTGGAAAAAAAGGGAGAAAAAACAACAGATACCCTAGTCACAGAGAAGAAATGATTGAGTTGAATAGCCTATGACTGGTTTAAAATAAATTGTTATGAAAGATTGCCATACCGAGACACTGAAAAGACTTTTAAAAAATAGTTGAGATGGTCAGAGGCCCATCCGAGGAAAAAAAGTGCAAAAAATAAGGAAAACTGGGAAAAAAAACAAACAAAGCATGCAGATGAATGTCTAAAATGAAAATTGAAATGGTGGACACACACAGTGGGTACATCAGTCCCACAAGGAAAAGAAACAGGGCAACACCAAGTGTGAAGCCCCTCTCACCCCTACCAGAAAATGTGGAATTGTGTTTGACTAAGGGTCTACACTGGAACATCAATCTCCCTCCCTCCCCTCCTTTTATTTTAAGCAGGTTGCAGGCCATTCAACTAATAACTTCCTTTCTGTGATTGGAGTATCTGATGTTTCCTTGTTCTCATCCCTTCGCTTTTTTCCCCCAATTTTACTAATATGCTCATTTGTTTTTCAGTTTTCAGTTCTGAAGGCGAGTCCTTCTTGAAATATTAATTTGTCCTTCCTTGCTCTAGATGCTAACTACCTTTATATTCCCAGCTTTTTCTGTTTTTGTTTAAGATTTCCAGCAAACAGTTTTTTTTCCTTTTTATATATATGAATATGTTTAGGAGAGGTTGTTTAGGACTCTACGTGCCCTTTTAAAATAGTTTATAGACTGCAGATAGGAACAGAAGAGAGAATGGAATAAGAAAAGTCCATTTGATATATCCAACGTGTTCCTTCCATAGATCATTTTACAATCTGCTCTAACAGAGAGTCCACATTACCGATTTAGTCTCTTGGGGAAAGATTCAGCAAAGTTTATCCTTTCCCCTTTCAGAAAATAATCAAGTTAAATTCCAGACTATTTAAATTTACAAGCATGAATTAACTTTTCAAATATGGTGCCCATAGAATGCCAACACATCAGAAATGGGTATTAAAGGGATAAGAAAGAGTGCCACGCAATAAGATGAAATCTTAAAATATTTTCTTGTGCTTATTTTGTATAATAGTCAAATGCAGTCAGAAAAGATCCAAACACACAGATCATTATTAACTTGGTAACAGTTTTTTTTAGACTAAATTGCTGCAAAGTAAAAATGTAGGGAGCAAATTTTAACCTCCACCCAAAACAGGCATGAAGTCGTCAGAGCAACTGTGCCACCTGCCCGAAGTCGGTGGTGGGAGGCCCAAACCATTTTCTGGTTCCAAAATGTTATAACTGATAGGAACGTCAATGGAGCAGCTGTAGCAGGAGATTGACTGTTGTTGGTGCTGCTGGAAGATGGACAAAGGAGCTACCACAATGCCAGCTTCTGGTTGGAGGTCTGAAGCATGACAGCCCATTGTTGATAAAGCGCAAAGCAAACTCCCATTATAAATGTTGATTTGAAATGTATTACTCAAAAGAAATAAAGTATTTGGGACAAGAAGTGCATGCACATACTATATGCAATATATGCAGTTCCTGTCCCATATCTCATGTGGCATTGCTTATGGGACTCAGAAGATACACTATGCCATGTATTGTACAATATTGGGATGGGTTAGGATGTGGTAGATTGGGGGATGGGGTCTGGGGGTATTTTTGGAGAGAGAGTGCAAGAGAAGGAAGGTTGTAAGCCTTAATCAATTCCCCTCCAACCCAAAAGTTTTACAGTAACGGTTTCCCAGTACAGTGGGTCAGCAAATACAATGTAGATGATGACAACGCAGCTCCTGGCTCGGTGTTTGGAAGGCTGCTCACAACCACTAGCCTTTCCTTCCCAGAAAGTCCTTATTGTCATTTTCTTAGGTCTGGAAGTAGAGGAGGGGTGCAGTACTGTGAAAAGGTTCTGGGGTGTGGGAATACTGCAACGGGACGGTAGGCTCTGATAGAATTGGGAGGGGAGGCTGTGGCATTTAGGATGAAGGGTGTGGATCTGGAGTATGGAAGCATAGTAGTGGGGGCTGTAAAGATCTGGGAAGATTGGGGAGATGGTCTTGTGGTGCAGGAGATTGCAAAATGGCCTGATAGTATTCGGATGTTATAATATGTAAGTGGAGAGAGTCTGTCAGTATTGAGCGGAAGGGGAAATCTAGGAGGATATGTCCTATCTATTTCTGCTTGTGAACACCCTTCCCCCAAGTCAAAAAAAAATCATTTTGAGGTTGAGTTCCTTCCATTAGACAGGAACTGGTTTCAAATGAGTGCAAAACACTTACTGTTTTTTTAGTCTGTTTGCCAACTATACAGTGTTAGCAATGCACTGAAAGCATAGCAAGCACTTTGAACTCATTGAAATTACTCAGAAAAAAACTCCAAATCGTTTTGACTGTCATTTGTTTCTCAATAACTAAAAATTCCAATATCCAAAGTAACATTTTAAACAAAATAAAAAAAACATATTTCATAACATCTAAATTTACTTGTAGAATTCCCTTTTGTGTTTTTTAATAGCTTCCATAATGTTTTTACTTCTAGGCCTCAGTCTCTCTTAAAAGCCTGGGCTTTATTTTGAGCTAGAGCTATCACATAGCTTCAGTGAGATGTTGCAGTCTGAGCATGTGCACTGAGTACTCTTTCTCTGTGTGTGTGTGTGTCTCTTTCTCTTACAGATACCAGTCTTACTATTATGGGAAAAATTCTAAAACTTACCTCTGATCCCTCAGCCACACTTCATGGTTTATATTCTTTATGTTTATATCCAAAGAAATCAATTGTCTCAGAATTTCCAGGGTTTTTTCCCCACAGTGGGTACTAATTCAACTGGGAAGAGAAAAAATCTTAATTATATTTGAAGGTAAAATGAAGAGGGCTTTCCATTGAGTGAAATAGGTTTATAGCTTAAGTAAAAATAACAGAAAGGACAGCTGTCATTTATAAATGTTAAGATGTTTGATTCAGCAATGGATAAAAGTTCAAGTGAAAACATTATTTGAAGAAAATTTCTCAGTGTTTTGGAATCATTTGAAAGAAAGAAAGAAATCCTCTCTTAAGAAAAAGACTAGTGAGAAAATCTTACAGGTGTGTGGTGTGTATTTGTAAATTATAAAATATGGAACTTTTATCTGAGGGACCAGATGGCAAGCTTTAGAATTTTCCCCACAAAGGTAAGACTGGTGTGTGTGAATGAGTTTGAGAGATGTACATGTGCACAGAAAGAAAAAGAGAGGCAGAGATAGAGTGAGACAGAGGCGAGTGACAGAGTGAGACGAGTGAAAGAATGAGAGAGGTGAGTGAGAGAGAGAATGAGAGAGACCTATTTCCAGCCATCAGGTGTCATCAGGCTTTGTCCCACCACTTCTTAGCACAAAAAGCACTAAAATAATGTACTTGCCAAAAGTATACAATAACAGCATATTTTGCGCTAAAAAACTTGCATCCGGCTGATACACGAACTGGTGGCCAGGAGCAGGCTAGGGGGAGCGGGTCAGTTCGTATTCTGGCATCCACTCTCTTCCTAATGCTACCATATCTTTGTTCTCCCTTCAATGCTGCCAGACCCCCGCCTCAATTCTCCCAGATCACAAAATCCTCTTCCCCAGTGTACCATTCCCTGGGACTCACCCAAAAATAACAAACTTTAATCCCCGCCCCCCTCCATGCTACCAGACCCCAGGAATCATCCAGTAAACCAAACCAGACATTCCACGTCCAGCATTACAGAAAACCCTGCGTTGCTTCTCTGCAGTAATGCCATACCCAGAACCATTCCCCCGCTATTATTAAAGCTCAGTAAACATCATAATCGCCGCTAAACCCCACATTCTAGAATTCAGCATTTTATACGTTTACATATATTTTCTTATGTATAGCTACATTCTAGTCATCAAGACTGATAGATGAACATGTTTTTTTTCTTATATTTCTAAACACTGAAGATGCTGAATCAGCCTGACTCAACTCTTGAAAGTTCCAAACACATTGGGGGGAGTTCTAACCCCCAAGAACGGGTGGGTTGGGGTCGGGTGGGAAGTTAAAATAATAGAAATTTGAAGGATGGCCACAAACCGCCTCCAATGCGCCCACTTCTATATTTAGCAGCGGCGCGTTTGGCTGTGTGCGGGTAGCCTGCTCGCCAGAGGTGGGTTGGTAATTATCAGAGCAATTTACATGATTAGCAGATGTTAATGAGGCGATTTTAAATTGAATTCAACAGGCATTCGAATTTAACGACTCTAGCACAGAGTTCCTGGGGCTCTGGAAACTTGCCAATGAAATGGAAGTGAGATTGAACTGCAGTTCATGGGAGTCTTTAAAGTTATCATTGCCCAATGTGAATAAAAGCTCAGTACTTGTAGTTGGTGTCTTAGTTCCCTCTGGCAAATGTTTGGCAGAGAGTTCTTGTGTTCATACAGCTTTTTTGGAAGTTTGGAGTCTTTCAAACGGACAAGATCAGGATGTGGGGCACAATGGATGTATTCGATAGGACTTTCGAGGAGGGGGACAATCACCATCCATGGCAGCAACTTTGTGCTGTGGTGGGATCTGCAGGTGCACAAGAGGGAGGTGCTCAAGAGAGATACGCACAACACAGATCTGGAGAACAGCAGAGAGAAGAGCAAAGTGCAGAACAGCAGAGAGGAGAGCAACAGAGGGGTCAAGGTCGCAGGAGGCACTACCGTCTACAGTCAAAAGCTGAGCTTCCTTGACCTATCTGAGGAGAAGTGTCTACATAGGCTCAGATTGAGCTGGCAGATGGTCGCAGACATTTGCAGCCTCCTTGAAGAAGAGCTCCTCCCTGCTGGACCTGGTGGCCACTGGTTGCCTGTCGCTGTAAAAGTCACCACTGCCCTCAATTTCTTTGCCTCTGGCTCCTTCCAGTGCGTCAACAGAGACATTGCCAGGGTCTCTCAGTCGGCTGCACATAAATATATAAAGCAGGTAATGGATGGGTTGTTTTCCAGGGCATCCACTTATGTGAACATCCCCCCCCCCGACAATAATAGCCAGAATGAGCAGGCATTCGGTTTTTCATCTTTTGCTGACTTCCCACAGGTACAAGGTATAATAATTCACACACACGTGGCAATCCGAGGACCACCACATGAACCAGGAGTTTTTAACAACTGCAAGGGATTTCACTCCATCAATGCACAGCTGGTTTGTGCAACCACAAGAAGAGGTTCGTGCGGTGTGCACCAGATTACCTGGGAGCTATCATGATGCTTTTTTACTGCACCAGTCCAACATTCCACACCTCTTCCTACCAGGAGACATAGTTAAGGGCTGGCTACTAGGAGATAAGGGATACACCCTTCAAACCTGGGTCATGACACCTGTGAAGAACCCTATCAATGAGGCACAAGAGCGCTACGACCAGAGCCACATTACCATCAGATGTGTCATCGAGCAAGCCATCAGCATGTTGAAGATGCGCTTCAGATGCATAGATAGATCTGGAGGTGCCCATCACAGTGGTGTGCTGCATCCTGCAAAACATTGCGCAGCAGAGAGGATTAGAGATGGAGGACGTCCAAGGCGCTCATCAATCAGCTTCTGATGACAAGAAAACTGCAAAAGAGGAGGAGGAAGAGGACGGCGAGCAATAGGAAGATGGGACACCCATCGCCAAACCAGCTTTTCTTTTATTCATTTATGCAATGAGGGCATCACTAGCAAGGCCAGCATTTATTGCCCATCCCTAATTGCCCTTGAGCCACCTCTTGAACCGCTGCAGTCCGTGTGGTGAAGGTTCTCCTACAGTGCTGTTAGGAAGGGAGTTCCAGGATATTGACCCAGCAACGATGAAGGAACGACAATATATTTCCAAGTCAGGATGGTGTGTGACTTGGAGGGGAACGTGCAGGTGGTGTTGTTCCCATGCGCCTGCTGCTCTTGTCCTTCTAGGTGGTAGAGGTCGCGGGTTTGGGAGGTGTTGTCAAAGAAGCCTTGGTGAGTTGCTGCAATGCATCTTGTAGATGGTACACACTGCAGCCACGGTGCGCAGTGGTGGAGGGAGTGAATGTTTAAGGTGGTGGATGGGGTGCCAATCAAGCGGGCTGCTTTGTCCTGGATGGTGTCGAGCTTCTTGAGTGTGGTTGGAGTTGCATTCATCCAGGCAAGTAGAGAGTATTCCATCACACTCCTGACTTGTGCCTTACAGATGGTGGAAAGACTTTGGGGGGTCAGGAGGTGAATCACTTGCCCCAGAATACCCAGCCTCTGACCTGCTCTTGTAGCCACAATATTTATATGGCTGGTCCATTTAAGCTTCTGGTCAATGGTGACCCCCAGGATGTTGATGGTGGGGGATTCGGCGATGGTAATGCCGTTGAATGTCAAGGGGAGGTGGTTAGACTCTCTCTTGTTGGAGATGGTCATTGCCTGGCACTTGTCTAGCGCAAATGTTACTTGCCACTTATGAGCCCAAGCCTGGATGTTGTCCAGGTCTTGCTGCATGCCGGTACGGACTGCTTCATTATCTGAGAGGTTGCAAATGGAACTGAACACTGTGCAATCATCAGCAAACATCCCCATTTCTGACCTTATGATGTAGGGAAGGTCATTGATGAAGCAGCTGAAGATGGTTGGGCCTAGGACACTGCCCTGAGGAACTCCTGCAGCGATGTTCTGGGGCTGAGATGATTGGCTTCCAACAACCACTGCCATCTTCCTTTGTGCTAGGTATGACTCCAGCCACTGGAGAGTTTTCCCCCTGATTCCCATTGACTTCAATTTTACTAGGGCTCCTTGATGCCACACTCGGTCAAATGCTGCTTTGATGTCAAGGGCAGTCACTCTTACCTCATCTCTGGAATTCAGCTCTTTTGTCCAAGTTTGGACCAAGGCTGTAATGAGGTCTGGAGCCGAGTGGTCCTGGCGGAACCCAAACTGAGCATCGGTAAGCAGGTTATTGGTGAGTAAATGCCCCTTGATAGCATGGTTGATGACACCTTCCATCATTTTGCTGATGATTGAGAGTAGACTGATGGGGCGGTAATTGGGCGTATTGGATTTGTCCTGTTTTTTGTGGACAGGACATACCTGAGAAATTTTCTACTTTGTCGGGTAGATGCCAGTGTTGCAGCTGTACTGAAACAGCTTCGCTAGAGGTGCGGCTAGTTCTGGAGCACAAGTCTTCAGCACTACAGCCAGGATGTTGTCGGGGCCCATAGCCTTTGTTGTATTCAGTACACTCAGCCGTTTCTTGATATCACATGGAGTGAATTGAATTGGCTGAAGCCTGGCTTCTGTGATGGTGGGGATATCGGGAGGAGGCCAAGATGGATCATCCACTTGGCACTTCTGGCTGAAGATGGTTACAAACGCATCAGCATTGTCTTTTGCACTCACATGCTGGACTCTGCCAACATTGAGGATGGGGATATTCACCGAGCCGCCTCCTCCTCGCGTTAGTTGTTTAATTGTCCACCACCGTTCACAACTGGATGTGGCAGGACCGCAGAGTTTTGATCTGATCCGTTGGTTGTGGAATCGCTTAGCTCTGTCTATAGCATATTGCTTCCGCTGTTTAGCATGCATGTAGTCCTGAGTTGTAGCTTCACCAGGTTGGATCCTCATTTTGAGGTACACCTGGTGCTGCTCCTGAACCAGGTTTGATCCCCTGGCTTGACGGTAAATGTAGAGTGAGGGATATGCCGGGCCATGAGGTTGCAGATTGTGGTGGAATACAATTCTGCTGCTGATATTGGCCCACAGCGTCTCATGGATGTCCAGTTTTGAGCTGCTAGATCTGTCCTGAATCTATCCCATTTAGCACGATGGTAGTGCTTCTCAACATGATGGACGGTATCCTCAGTGTGAAGACGGGACTTCGTTTCCGCAAGCACTGCGTGGTGGTCACTCCTACCAATACTGTCATGGACAGATGCATATGCGACAGGTAGATTGGTGAGGACGAGGTCAAGTAGATTCTTCCCTCATGTTGGTTCTCTCACTGCCTGCCGCAGGTCCATTCTGGCAGCCATATCCTTCAGTAGTGGTGCCAACAAGCCACTCTAAGTGATGGACAGTGAAGTCCCCCACATTCTGTGCCCTTGCTACCCTCAGTGCTTCCTCCAACTACTGCTCAACATGGAGAAGGACTGATTCATCAGCTGAGGGAGAGGCGGTAGGTGGTAATCAGCAGGAGGTTTCCTTGCCCATGTTTGACCTGATGCCATGAGACGTCATGGGGTCCGGAGTCAATGTTGAGGACTCCCAGGGCCACTCCCTCCTGACTATATATCGCTGTACCGCCACCTCTGGTGGGTCTGTCCTGCCGGTGGGACAGGACATACCCAGGGATAGTAATGGAGGAGTCTGGGATGTTGGTTGAAAGGTATGATTCTATGAGTATGGCTATGTCAGGCTGTTGCTTGACTCGTCTGTGGGACAGCTCTCCAAATTTTGGCACAAGTCCCCAGATGTTAGTGAAGAGGACTTTGCGGGGTCGACTGGGCTTGTCGTGTCCGATGCTAGGTGATCCGTCCGGCTTTATTTTCATCATGACTTTTTGTAGTGGGACTGTACAACTGAGTGGCTTGTTCGGCCATTTCAGAGGCCAATTAAGAATCAACCACATTTCTGTGGGTCTGGAGTCACATATAGGCCAGACTGGGTAAGGATGGCAGATTTTCTTCCCTAAAGGACATTAGTGAACCAGATGGGTTTTAACGACAATCCGGTAATTTCACGGTCACCATTACTGATATTAGCTTTATTCCAGATTTTCTTTCATTAACTGAATTTAAATTCCCCAGCTGCTGTGGCGGGATTTAAACTCATGTCGTCTCATTATTAGTCCAAGCCTCTGGATTACTAGTCCAGTAACGTAACCGCTGTGCTACTGTACATTGCTGCCCGCTTTCCCCGCCCCCCCCCCCCCCCCCCCGAGGAATGCCCTCATATCTCAAAGGTTCACTTAGTTAGTCAGAGTGGGAAAAAGAAAAATTGAAATACTCTGACCTGCTCCCAAAACAATCCACCCACCACAATCACCCCCACCTCCACCCCCGACCACCTTTGCACAATACAGTCCCTCAACCACGCATATACCCATTGCACATCCGCCCAATGGGTCCAGTTATGTGTTGACATTCATCATGAAGCAAATGGCAGGATGACTTGTCATTTGGGATGCAATACTGGGCAAGATGTGGAAGTGGTGCGAATCAATAAATTTTAATCGCTGATATAAAAAAAGGAAACTTTACAACATAACATTTTTTCAAACACCCATATGCATCCTCTTGTTGAATTAACATTGCTTGAACTTTCACTTTCTACCGCTTCTATGTGGTGCAACCCCTGTGGCTGTAGCAGTGGTGGAGGCAGGCTGCTCAGATCCCTGACCTGACTGCTGAGATGCTATGATATCTGGGTTTTGCAGCCCATGAGGGCACCACTAAAGGCTGCTCTATCTGCACCAATGCAGGGACAAACTTGGTCATCAGGAGAGGAGGCAGCTTGTTGGGTACTGGTTGGGGGGTTGGGTGGGGTGGGGTGGGGGGGGCAATGGCTGAGACGGGGAGCGCTTTGAGTTGAGTTCCTGCTTCCATATCCCTTTTTGCCATCATCCCTCTCCTGGGCCAGTGCCACATCACTCCTACCACTGTGCTGGAGAGGAGCTTTGTGCAGATCAGTAACAAGTTGTAAAACCGTGGATAAAGCATCTGTCGTCCTGTTTAAGGCGGCAGACATCTGCATGGCCGTGCTAATGCTGTGCCTAAACTCATTTGAGAACCTTGCTTCAAGTTCTACAGAGGCGGCCACTCTCTCTATGGCAGACATTCTCACAATTACCCGGGATAACAATCCACTACTGTTGGAGCTGGACTCCTCCATCCTCTCTGCTTTTGTGGAGATTATACGTAACACGTCTGCCAGTGCCTCGCAAAGTTGCAGCTGTACCTCATTCTCATTCTCAACTATGGCCCCTGGGGTTCAGCATCTGTGTCCAGCTGAGCAGAGCTTGGAGAGGAGTGCACCCCTGACGAGGACTATCCACAGCTGTCCATGTCACCACTGTCTGCTCGTGCTCACTTATGAATTGTGAATTGCCAGGTGAAAACCCAATTAACTGTCTAACTGGACCCACTGAAGTGCGAGTATTTGCGCTGGTGCATGGCTGTATGTCCTGCGACTGTGCACCCTCAGAAGGAAAGAGGTCCTCTTCATGCATCTCCGCAGACTCTTGCTCTACACGTGAAGGCCCTGGAAGACAAAAGAAACTGATATGAATTATTCCTGGCAAAGTAACAATCTTGCCAATCACCATACTCAGGCTTCTCATAGTTCAGTCATTGATGAAATAAAATCAGCATGTGTGTGGAAGATGTTTTAAATTCTGTCATCAGGCATCTGTGAGTTCCCAGTCTCTCCATCTCTGATTGAGAGGGATGCAGATGTGCCACTTATCTCCATCGCATCCTCCTCTGCATCCGTGAGCTGCACAATTTGTGGTGGGCCAATTCCAGTCTCTCCCTCTCCCTCGCGTTTTGCACTCTCTTCACAACAATCGCCAAACAGGAGGGTTCCCTCCCAGTCGGGGAACACTTCAGCAGTCATGGACATTCATCCACCGACCTTCGGGTAAGCGTTCTCCAAGGCGGCCTTCGAGACACACGACAACGCAAAATCGTCGAGCAGAAATTGATAGCCAAGTTCCGCACCCATGAGGACGGCCTCAACCGGGATCTTGGGTTCATGTCACGCTACACGTTACCCCACCAGCGAACAAATGTTATCTGTTTTTAATATAACGGGTCAGTTGCTGTCTTTTCTATGTTTCTACCTCTCTATCTCTGTTTTTTTTTGTTTGTTGTTTTTTTTTTTTTGGTGATTTGTATATTCTGTGAGACCTGGCAGGTAACACCTGTCTGTCTGCACACTGATTGCCTTGGCAACGGGCAGTTGAAAAAACTGTCTGTACTCACCAAGCATTGTTCTGTGAATTATAAATGCGATTTCATTTCGAGGACTTCATTTCACATCGTTCACCTGAGGAAGGGGGAAGCCTCCGAAAGCTTGTGAATTTAAAATAAAATTGCTGGACTATAACTTGGTGTTGTAAAATTGTTTACAATTGTCAACCCCAGTCCATCACCGGCATCTCCACATCATGGCATCCAAGAATGGGATACAATGCTCCTGCTGCTCACCTCCTCAGCCACCTCCAGCCACGCCTTCTTGGTAACAGAAGCAGAGTTCTTCCTCCCATTGCTGGGGAAAATTATGTCCCTCCTGCTCATCACTGCACCCAGCAGTACTTTAAGGGGAGCATCAGTGAATCTGGATGATGGCCTTGCTCTTTGTGAATCCATGGTAAATACCTCCTAGCTCCTTCAAATTCAATTTTTGCATTGGCCCTTTAAATAGTGGACTTCAGATCGTGTCCTGTGGGTGCGCATTACGCCCGCTGCGCAGCTTGGAGATGCGAAACCCGGAAGCAAAAATGTAATCGTTCAATCGAGTTGAGATCGCAGAATCCAACCTGTTAACTCTACTTCCGGGTTTCGCGTCCAAAAATCTCCCTCCACCCACCCCCCACTCTCTTCTCGGCTCCGAGTAAATATCGGGGCTGTTCTCTCAATTCAATTGCATCCAGCCTAATTCAACACAACTATATTCCCCTGAAAGATTCTGTATTTGAATAACTGACCATGGATTTCCAACCAGCTGTCATACACATAACTGAAAAAAAATCTCACAGGATGTGTTTAATTCGATATGGCTTGGCTCCTCCCTCAAGTCTGAAGTTTAAAAACCAGTTAAATCAGTCTTTGCAACATTTGTATCAAACTTCGACTGGGACACGGAATCTAATTGCAGTTGGCTTTTAAACTCCCTTTGTATTGTGACTGGATTTAATGGGACCAAGCCACCAAGCCATAACTAGACAAAAGAGTTAATTTTATCATATTCATAATAGAGGAATAAAAAAATTATTTCTACAATCAGTTAACTAACACTCAAGGATGTAACATGGATTGATACTACCTCATAATGCAATCACCAGTTGGGAACCATCAAGACTATATGTTGAAACTGTGTCATAGTCTCAGGCTGTCCAGAACCCCATTGTGACATTATAGTGAAGTAGGATACTTTATGTGGGTACAGTTAAATCTTTGGACAGCTTTTATAATATCTCGTAGAGACATGGGCCCCGATATTAACGGGGAGGTGGGAAGGGTGCAGGGGAGCCCGGCAGTGGGCAAAGAACCTGGCAAGGCCGTGGACGTTGAGGCCCAGCCGATCTTAATGGCAGGGCCTCATTTAAATAAAACACTGCAGACTCCCACCCGACAGCTGGCCAGATTGACTGCCTGGCCGTTGGGCGAGAGCAGAAATTAGCAGTAAGGCTGTAGCCGGGGACCCATGGGAATGGTCTCCAGCAGTCAGTAGTGGGGTAAAGCTTGGGCCGCGATCGGGAAGGCGGGGGGAGAGAGAGGAGCACGAGAGGTCAGGGATGTGATCAGGTTGGGGGGGGGGGTGGGGGGGGGAAGAGAAATGTGAGAGGTCGGGGCCGCGGATGGGGGGGGGAGGGGTGTGTGAGTTCGGGGATGCGATCTGGAGCGGGAAGGGGAGCGTGAGAGGTCAGGGTCGCGATCGGGGGCGGGGGAGCGTGAGAGGTCAGGGCCGCGATCGGTTGGGAGGAGCGTGAGAGGTCAGGGCCACAATCGAGGTGGGGGAACGTGTGAGCACAAGGCTGCAATCAGGAAGGGGGTGCGTGAGAGGACAGGGCTGCGATCCGGGGCGGCGGGGGTGGGTAGGAGCGTGAGAGGTTGGGGACACGATTGGGGGAGGGGGTAGGGAGGAGTGAGAGAGGTCAGGGTCACGATCAGGGGGTGGGGTCCTGGGGAAGAGTGAGAGGGATCAGGGCCGCAATTGGGAGGGGGAGCTTGAGAGATCAGGACAACGATCGGGAGGGAGAGCGTGAGAGGTCAGGGCTGCGATTGGGAAGGGGGGAGTGTGAGAGGTCAGGGACAAGATCTGGGGGTGGTGGGGAGGAGTATGATAGGTCGGGGCTGCGATCGGGAAGTGGGGAGCTTGAGAGGTCAGGGTCGCGATTGGTTGGGGGGGGGGTGGTGGTTGTGTGAGACGTCAGGGCCGCGATTGGGAAGGGGGTGCGTGAGAGGACAGGGCTGCGATCCGGGGCGGCGGAGGGGGTAGGAGCGTGAGAGGTCGGGGACACGATCACGAGGGGGTGGAGAGGAGTGCCAGAGGTCAGCGACACGATTCAGGGGGAGTGGGGAGGAGTGAGAGAGGTCAGGGTTGCGATCGGCGGGGGGGGGGGAGCTGGGGAAGAGTGAGAGGGATCGGGGCCGTGATCGGGAGGGGGGAGCGTGAGAGATCAGGGCCGCGATTGGGATGGGGAAGTGAGAGATCAGGGCCACGATCGGGAGGGGAGGAGCGTGAGAGATCAGGGCCGCGATCGGGAGGGGAGGAGCGTGAGAGATCAGGGCCGCGATCGGGAGGGGAGGAGCGTGAGAGGTCAGGGCCGCGATTGGGATGGGGAAGTGAGAGATCAGGGCCACGATCGGGAGGGGGGAGCGTGAGAGATCAGGGCCGCGATCGGGAGGGGAGGAGCGTGAGAGGTCAGGGCCACGATCGGGATGGGGAAGTGAGAGAGGTCAGGGCCGCGATTGGGAAGGGGGGAGCGTGAGAGGTGGGGGACGAGATCGGGAAGGGGGAACGTGAGAGGTCAGGGCCGCAATCGGGTGGGCGGGGGGCGGTGAACATGAGAGGTTGGGGGCCACGATCAGGGCTGGGGAGGTCGAAGGCTTCCTTGTGGTCTGGGAGGAGTACACCTGGTCCTCCTGGCCCACAAGGAACTTAAAATAGGCAAAGTTTAAAACCTACCTGGGCCTCCTCTGGCCAGTCGGCTCCTCCTGCCTTGTTGCTGCTGCCGGGCAGCAGACACTGCGGGACTCCCCATGTTGATGTTAAAAATAAGCTGTGGTGTCAACTACATTATCGGGCCGCAACGTTTGCATGTTAAGTTGGCTTTCGCCTGCTTTTAGCGGGAGCCTCGTCCACCGTAAATATTACAGCAGCTGGGAATGGAGTCGGGTTGCTCGATTCCGATATTTTAACCTTCTCCCCGAGCTTCTCCCACCCGATCGTAATTTCTATGTAAATCAGCAAGAGAAAAAAAAGCATTAGTGTAATGGTGAAAATTATAGTTTTAAAATGGAATAAAATGTTATTCAGTTTATACATCAGTGCGTTTCATATGGGCTCTTAACTAGCTGTAAAATTGAATTTGTTTGAGTTATTCCAACAGCTTTGTTTGCAGAAATATGAACAATGCTTTTGTATCTTCCCATGAATTATACTCCAAAACAGATGCAGATTAAATGAAGTTCCCTCTACTCTATGTAGCACCAAAACTAGACCTGCCCCTGCCATCAGCCATGTCCATTTTCATTGAATGAAATTGCTTTATGCACCCCTATCCTTATGCTGTTTAACTGTAGTATATTTAAGGTTTACCATTTTTAAGTAAAATTGATGTACAAGGTAACCTGCTTCCACAGAATATAAAAAGCCCTTGTGGTCTTTAAATTATTTTGTAATATAAATGATACATCGAACAATGTGAAACTACTATAAATAATGATGCTGCTTTCATAAGTAACGGAATATTTTCAGAACCAAAACAACTGGTGCAGAAGTGCTGGGCTGCATTCAAACAAAGCAGGAAATAGTGAGACTTGTGAAAAATATTGAGACAGCTAACAAAAAGGACAGGGAATGCAATCAGCCACCATACCATACCCCATTCATACCATACCATACCATACCCATACTCATACCCCATACCATACTCCACTAGTTTGAGATGTGGAGTTCCAGCATGATTTTTCTGTTCAATCGTGGCAGGTACTCAACCCTAAATATATTAAAGTGTAGCCTCATACTCAGCCTCTAGGTAGTGTCTTCTAAGACCAATCTTGCCAAGCCTCGCAGTTTTCTCATTAATTATAAAGTAGATGTGTGCTTTCAACATGGTTGAACAACCTACAAAGGGCAACTTGCAATGCGTCATCCTCTTTTGGCAACAATGTTCCCACTGTGCCGCTCACTCCCATTCTAGGGTGCTGAGATCAGTTAGTGTAGGCCAGATCCCACTTGAATCTCCCTGCAATTATTTTCCCTTTGTATAAATCTACTTTATGCCTTGGTCCTGGATCTCACACACAGCCCCAAGCAAGTCCTTTAGTTGCGTGCCGACAGGTTCTGAAACATGAAGGAGAACTGTTTGGATGCACGTTTTGTACACCATAACCTATATTGGGACTTTGCCGTCATAAAAGAAAGACAAAGAAGAATAAAGAACACTTTCCTCCTTCTCAGCATATCCTGAAGAACTGGTAAAATTGGCAACTACCAGAAAAAAAGTTAAAATTACCAGAACGAGGTACCTTCCAAACAAAACTTTCAGTATCTCCTCTTAAGCCTTGCAAAGCCATAATACCCCAGTAAGGGGCACCGATCATCATATCCCATTGTTCAAGATGGTGAGTAGATCCCACTGAATCCAAGGAGAGTTCACCAATACCACAATATTATCTGTGAACAGGAGCACTACCACCTTTTCAGAAATGTTTTGTGTGTTAGCAAGGTTGAGGAGATGGATGTTTATTTGCAGGTTGACATTGAGGGAAGATTGGAGGGCAGAGAAATCGGAGAAGGGCAAGTGAATTCAAGTATAGGTTGAAATCATTAAGGATGGGCAGTGCATAAGCTGAGTGAGGACAGAAGGGAGGAATTTTCACTATGGAAGGGGCACCGTAAAAGAAAAGGGCAATAGATGGTGGCCATCTTGAAGGGGAAATGGAAACAGTGATCGGAAGTGAGGTAGTCAAACAAGGAAACCGTCCTGGTTAATCCAAGTTGAAACCTGAAGAGGAATGCCACACCACTTGCATAGCAGTTCAGATAGGGCAATCTCTGTTCACATTTAGATGTAATAATCATTCTTCTTCAAATGTTGATAAATTTAACATTGTAGGAACAATCTCAAGAACACATTGGGCCCTATAATCGAGGGCTGGGTGGATTTGGCTTTGCTGGGTCTCTGCCCCTAGTTTTTTTTTAAAAAAGAGATAAATTCCAGCAGAAGTGAGGGTGCTGCTTCCTGTGTTCACCTCTCACCCATGCAGGCATTAGTAGAAGAAGCAGGACTCACAGAATGAGGTCGTCCACAAGTAATAGCACCAGTTCTGCCTCAGTTCCAAACCATAATTATGCCTGCCTGATGCAGGCATATTTGTGGACCAGAACCAGATTTTGGCACAAGTATAAATATATCAAATGCTGGTTTCTTAATGGCAATTCATTGCTAAAGCTGCTATTTAAGTTTGTAATTGGCTGGCTTCTATATGTAGTGGCGATGTGCCGCCTTGAAATTCCTAGCCTCTTCCCACTCTCCAACTTTGCCCTACCTCTCTCCTGAGCCATCAAATTTCTTTCTCTTATGAAACTCACCATCTTACCCCTTGATCCAAATTCGATACAGCTCCCGATCAAGTACCTCATCCAGGTCAATGCTTACCAATTTTGTCAATCTATCTCTTTTGCTCCAAGGCTCCATCCTGGGATCTGACCAACTCGTTGTCTACATGGTGCTTCTTAGCTGCATATCTGAAAGTATTGCATGAACTTCCATAGGCAGGGGGTTGACAATACCAAACTCTGGCATCACCATTCACTCGAGGGATATTGTTTTATTATCCAAATGCCTGTTTGACACCAAGTCCTGAATGACTCTAAACCTCTTAAAACTCAATTTCAGCAATATTGAAACAGTTTTGTTTGAGTTTTCGCCAACACCTATGTTCATCTAGCTCTGACTCCATCAATGTGCCTGAACCTAGTGTGCAAAAGCCAGCATTTGTTTGATTCTGACATAAGCTTTCAGCTCCATATCTGTTCTATCTCCAAGACTGCCTTTTACTACCTCCACTTATGATCTTGTCTCATTCCCTTCACTGCTGAAACCCTCTACCACCGCCTGATCACTTCAAGAATTGATTTTTCAAATACTTTCCTCTCCTTCACAAACTTCAGCTAATCCAGAACTCTGCAGTGGGAGTCCATTCCTGCTCAGTCTTTGCCCAGCTGCTGTCTTGTGCTGTAGCAAATCATTTTCAGGAATCTTGGTCACTTTCAAAACCATCTGTGGTTTCACCCCTCCATATCTGGGAAATTGTCCCTTGCTGTACACCATCCTGTCCTCTGATTCTGGATTACTGCTTAGCCTACTCCAACAGTGACTGAGACTTCAACCATTATGGCCCTTCCTTCTGGAATTCACTTCCAAAATTACTTTGTCTCACCACCCCTCTATCTGCGTTTAAAAGGGGGTAATAGACAGGAGGGGGGTAAAACAAGAGCATTGTGTCTGTGGGAGGAAAGACTCCTGTTTGAAAAAAGTGAATGAGGTTTGCACTAATAAAACCACATACTAATTATTTGTAAACAGGCTGCTTCTGGCATGGAGCTGGAAAATGTTTGTGGAGGCACATTAAGATGCATTTTGTATTTGAAATTTTTAGTTTACATTTGGGGTTGCATAACATTACAGGTAAACTTTAATAGTATGCTTTTTTAGACTGGTGGGAAGCTCCACAGAAACAAATGAATAATAGAAGAATAAATTCCATTACTGTGACAGAGATCTATATAGCTGTTAGTAGGATTCAGTTATGCAGTTTGAATAAAAATGTATTTTTTGGTGAATGAGATTTTCCTTCATGTCAAAAGAAAAGCATTGGGCTTTTGCATCACAGTATAGAAATGTGGCAATAAAGGAACCTGGTCATGATCATCCACTTAAAAACACTCATGAAAATAGGAAGCTTCTAGAGGGAAAGCAGAAAGGAGTACTGAAAGAGAAAAACTGATGACAGTATTTCTTCTGAGGCAAAACTGTCCAGTGGCACAGCAGTTTGATTAATGGACTGGCCTGCCCAGCTTGTTTTCTGTAAATTTCTGGTGAAAACGTTTATCAGTAGAAATAGGTGAAGATCAATTTTAAGATGGGGAAAAAAAAAACAATAAAATGCCACTTTGTTCAGGAAGAAATAGGGTTTAGCAGCCCTTGTTTTGATTTTGCTTTTTGGAAAATTGCTTATTAAAAACAAAAAAATTTGTCTTGCAACAACTTCATTGTAAAAACAGTTGTTATAAAACACTTTACAGATTTCTAACAGACACCAATGTGTTATAACGGGTTTTATTGTGTTTGATTTCTGCACAATTCAGTGGATGCCTTCTGGCAATCTGTCTATGATCCTTTTTAAAACATCCATCAGACACACTGATTTTAATCAATAGAACATAGCTGAATGTTTTTCTCATCACATTAGTAGTGATAACATTGGTTTCTTTTTTGAAATGGCAAGCCTAGCAGTAATTGCTGCTGCCAATGAGGATTACTGTCTAAAATGTACCCAAGATTTCAGTTAAAGACATGACACTGTTGCAAAAGACTTAACAACCCTAAACATATTCTACTTTGCTCAACTGCACTGTTGCTGTTTGGGCTTCATAGAATCATAAAATATGACAGCACAGAAACAGGCCATTCAGAGCATCAAATCTGCACAGATGCTTTTCTCCACGTGAATCACCTAATCTAATCCCATTCTCTTGCTTACTCCCCATGCCCTTTAATGCTCCTCTTTCTCAAGCAGCTATGTAAATGATTGTAAACAGAATCCATGGACTTTGCAAACAGCTTGTTCTATAAACTAAAATTTAAGTCCTTTACTCTGCCATACAAGGAACATAATAACAAGAGTAGGCCATTCAATCCATCATGCCTGTTCTGCCATCCAACTAGATCATGGCTGATCAGTACCTCAACTCCATTTACCCGCCTTTGATCCATATCCCTCGATACCCTTACCTAACAAAAATCAATCAATTGCAGTCTTGAAAATTGACCCAATACCCACAGCCTTTTGGGAGAGAGTTTCAGATTTCTATTACCCTTTGTGTGTAAAATTGCTTCCTGATTTCACTTCTAAATGGCCTAATTTTAAGATTATGCCCCCTTGTTCTGCATTCTCTCACCAGACAAAATAGTTTTTCTCTATCTACCCTCTCAAATCCCTTTATCATTTTAAATACCTCAATTCGATCACTGCTTAACATCCCAAATTCAAGGGATTACGAGCCAGGTTTATGCATCCTGTCCTCATAATTTAACCCTTTAAGTCCTGGTAGCATTATGGTGAATCTGAGAGTCAGTGTAACCTGGGTTTGACAGTTACCCATGAGCATGTTAAATTGCTCACTGGATGCCCACAATGTCTTTGATCAATTTGAAAGACAGAAGATACTTCAATATTCACTGCATTATTGACAAGATTTATTTACAATTCAATAATTCACAGAAGCAAGATTATAGACAGAATACTATGTAGCGCAAGTGTTAATTTTGCAATATGTACAATTTGGATGGCTGTTTAAAAACAGTCTGTTATTGATTACCCCACTGCTTCTGACAAAACTCATAAAATAACAGTCTTTTTGATGTAATACATAAGCTGTGTTGGTTATGGAGCACATTGCACCTGGCCATTTATCAGCACTACAACTGAACTGCTAACCAGTGAAATTTTTGTTAGAAGTGTACTTTGAAGAACTAAATTTACTGAGCAATTTGTCCAGTCAAGCAAACAAAACATTAACCGTCTTGGTGACTTAGTAAACAATAGGCGAATGTCTTTCAAATGTTGCATTTTATCCCTGGGACTTTGCTGCATCTCCAATAAAGTTTTTGCACCTACTAGTGGTCAAGAGAAGTATTTACAGCAGGGTTTTCTGGGTCAGCTGATTTGCATAACCATTGATGTTGTGATTGTACAAATCCCCTGCAAAACGGATGTGAGCTGCATGGAAATTGGAGTACAGCCTTTAAAAAGATAATTCAGTCTGTACACTTCAGCAGCAGTAGGGGACAATCAGGCAAGGAAGGAGCAGTGCTTGCCATCATCAAGAATATCTACAGCAGGAACCCTGTTGAGGCACCTGGGTACAGAAGAATACCACAGAATTTTCTGACTCTGACCTCCAAGCTTTCCTCGAGGAAATTGAATTAAAGAAGCATTGACTCCTGGGTGTCCACACCAGCAAGCCTGCCAGGAATGTCACTCATGCCACCTGGAGGGAGGTGGCATTGGCACAGTTCAGCCTGCACTGTTCAGGTGCTGGGATGGGGGGGGTGGGTGGGTGGTGGTGGGAGGAACAAGCAGGTAAGAGAACAACAGTGCTTGGCTCTTTTACTTCACTGTCAAATAGCTTCACTGCATGTCTTAGCAATAATTTGATTATACTTGTGCAGAATTATGACTGCACAGACACCACCTGGACCCTGGCAGCAGCAGGGTATTGCACCAAACCAGAAAATAAGAAGGCACAACTTCACTGAATCAGATGGAAGGCAGGGGGTACACAGACTTCTGGGTATGGGTGCCACCCCAAGCCACCCAGAAATGTAAGTGATGACTTTCTCACCCCCAGGACTTCAGATCAGTGCTGCAAAATAATTCAAAACCTCAATCAAGGTTGGCAAGGTAACACATCAGACACTCCCTTATCTTCCTTGCCCATCCTGGGCGCCAGCACACTCTTCATGCTCTTAAATCAACAATTGGACAACAAACCCTTCACAATGATCTCTGGTTAGGGAGGGGGGTTTCCAATTCAGGATCTTGCACAATGGCTACTCTGCTCCCCTAACAGCAAATACTAACGCGCACAACCCTAAAACCCCTTCCTCCACTTTAACAGGCTGATACCTCCACATCTCCGAATTTAGCTCTCCCATACCAGTTGACACACACTCAACTGCTATCCTTCCCCTCATTTACTCTTCATGCAGGAGAAATTGGTGTACAATGTTTGCCAGAGGCTGGCCACCAGAAGGGGCATCTCCACCATTAAACCTCTCATGCCGTACGAGGAGGTGGTCATGGAACTCATGGAGAGGCACTCTGCTCTTGCTATGGACGATGGCGAGATCAGAGGCCTATTGCCAGTGCGAGGTTAGTATCTGAACACCTACATGTCACCCTGGCATCCCTGTGAAGCTCCACAAAGACATAAGCCTCCACCCCTTTCTGTCTCCTTAATCCCAGTGGGTAATGCTCACACATTCTTAGCCTCTACCTTCCTTTCAAGCAGACCACAGGGATAACAATGGGGTCACAGGTGATGGTGATTAGGAGGAAGAACAGAGACTTAACCACCTCTTGGTCCGCTATGACGATGACGATGAAGAGGGAGATGTCAGCGGACTGAACCACACCCATGAGTTCCTGCAGACCTCCTGTCCCCTGTTCCTCTGCGCCAACCCCTTCCAACTCATCCCCTGCATCATTTGCTTCTTCACTCCCAGGCACCAGCTCAGAGACTTTCACCCAAGGGAAAGAGGATAGTGTAAGTGAGGATGTGCTACTGGATAATTCAGGACAAGAGGGAGGCAAAGAACCAGGAAGTGGGTGAGGATGTGCCAACTTCCCAGTGGAGGCTGAGGAGAAGGTTGCTTATGGTTTTCAATTCATGTTTTTAAAAAATTCATTCATGGGATGTGGGTGTCACTGGCAAGGCCAGCATTTATTGCCCATCCCTAATTATCCTTGAGAAGGTGGTGGTGAGCCGCCTTCTTGAACCGCTGCAGTCCGTGTGGTGAAGGTTCTCCCACAGGGAATTCCAGGATTTTGACACAGCGATGATGAAGGAATGGCGATATATTTCAAAATCAGGATGGTGTGTCACTTGGAGAGGAAGGTGCTGGTGGTGGTGTTCTCATGCGCCTGCTGGCCTTGTCCTTCTAGGTGGTCGAGGTTGCAAGTTTGGGAGGTGCTGCCGAAGAAGCTTTGGCGAGTTGCTGCAGTGCATCTTGTAGATGGTACACACTGCAGCCACTGTGCGCTGATGGTGGAGGGAGTGAATGTTTAAGGTGGTGGATGGGGTGCCAATCAAGCGGGATGCTTTGTCCTGGATGGTGTTGAGCTTCTTGAGTGTTGTTGGAGCTGCACTCATCCAGGCAAGTGGAGAGTATTCCATCACACTCTTGACTTGTAGATGGTGGAAAGGCTTTGGGGAATCGGGAGGTGAGTCGGGAGGTGAGTCACTCGCCCCAGAGAACCCAGCCTCTGACCTGCTCTTGCAGCCACAGTATTTATGTGGCTGGTCCAGTTAAATTTCTGGTCAATGGTGACCCCCAGGATGTTGATGGTGGGGAATTCAGCGATGGTAACGCTGTTGAATGTCAAGGGGAGGTGGTTAGACTCTCTCTTGTTGGAGATGGTTATTGCCTGGCACGAATATTACTTGCCACTTATCAGCCCAAGCCTGGAGTTGTCCAGGTCTCGCTGCATGCGGGCACAGACTGCTTCATTATCTGAGGGGTTGCGAATGGAGCTGAACACTGCAATCATCAGCAAACATCCCCACTTCTGACCTTATGATGGAGGGAAGGTCATTGATGACGCAACTGAAGATGCTTGGGCCTAGGATACTGCCCTGAGGAACTCCTGTAGCAATGCCCTGGGGCTGAGATGATTGGCCTCCAACAACCACTACCATCTTCCTTTGTGCTAGGTATGACTCCAGCCACTGGACACTTTTCCCTGATTCCCATTGACTTCAATTTTACTTGGTCTCCTTGGTGCCACACTTGGTAAAATGCTGTCTTGATGTCAAAGGCAGTCACTCTCACCTCACCTCTGGAATTTTTTCCATGTTCAGACCAAGGCTGTAATGAGGTCTGGAGCCGAGTGGTCCTGGAGGAACCCAAACTGAGCATCGGTAAGCAGGTTATTGGTAAGTAAGTGCCGCTTGGTAGCACTGCCGACGACACCTTCCATCACTTTGCTAAAGATTGAGAGGAGACTGATGGGGCAGTAATTGGCCAGATTGGATTTGACCTGCTTTTTGTGGACAGGGCATACCTGGGCAATTTTCCACTTTGTTGAGTAGATGCCAGTATTGTAGTGGTACTGGAACAGCTTGGCTAGAGGCGCAGCTAGTTCTGGTTCACAAGTCTTCAGCACTTCAGCCGGGATGTGGTCAGGGCCCAGAGCCTTTGCTTTATCCAGTGCACTCAGCTGTTTCTTGATATCAGGTGGAGTGAATTGAATTGGCAGAAGACTGGCTTCTGTAATGATGGGAATATTGGGAGGAGGCCGAGATGGATCATCTACTTGGCCCTTCTGAACGAAGATGGTTGCAAACGCTTCAGCCTTGTCTTTTGCACTCACGCACTGGGCTCTGTCATCATTGAGGATGGGGATATCCACGAAGCCTCCCCTCCCGTTAGTTGTTTAACTGTGCACCACCATTCACGACTGGATGTGACAGGACCGCAGAGCTTTGATGTGATTCGTTGGTTGTGGGATTGCTTAGCTCTGTCTATAGCAGGTTGCTTCCGCTGTTTAGCATGCATGTACTCCTGTGTTGTAGCTTCACCAGGTTGGCACCTCATTTTTAGGTATGCCTGGTGCTGCTCATTGAACCAGGGTTGATCCCCTGGCTTGATGGTAATGAAAGAGTGAGGGATATGCCGGGCCATGGGGTTACAGATTGTGGTAGGATACAATTCTGCAGTTGCTGATGGCCCACAGCGCCTCATGGATGCCCAGTTTTGAGCTGCTCGATCTGTTCTGAATATACCCTATTTAGCACGGTGGTAGTGCCACACAACACAATGGACGGTGTCCTCAGTGTGAAGATGGGACTTAGTCTCCACAAGGATTGTGCTGTGGTCACTCCTACTAATACCGTCATGGACAGATGCATCTGCGACAGTTAGATCGGTGAGGACGAGGTCAAGTAGGTTTTTTTTCCTCACGTTGGTTCTCATGTGACCCAGGAATACCGTACTTGCATGCAGGCTCTGGGTTCAGATTCTGAGGATCTGTGGCAACTTACAGTGAGAAAAGAAAATTCATCTTGGTTAACTGATAGAAAGAGTTGAAGGGGGAAAGTGCCTCTAAAACGGGAAGGGAAGACAATGCGTTTGTGAATGACAAGAGTGAATTTTGACTAAGGTCAAACGGGTCATTTTCAGGTTGGCGGGCTGTAACTAGTGGAGTGCCGCAAGGATCATTGCTTGGGCCTCAGCTATTTACAATCTATATTAATGACTATATTAATGACTTAGATGAAGGGACCGAGTGTAATGTATCCAAGTTTGCTGACAATTCAAAGCTAGTTGGGAAAGTAAGCTGTGAGGAGGGCTTAGAGTCTGCAGAGAGAATATAGGCAGGTTACATGAGTGGGCAAGAAGCTGGCAGAAGGAGTATAATGTGAGGAAATGTGAGGTTATTCACTTTGTTAGGAAGAATAGAAAAACATCATTTTTTAAATGATGAAAAACTATTAAATGTTGTTCAGAGAGATTTGGGTGTCCTTCTTTCAGAAACACAAAAATTTAGTATGCAGGTACAGCAAGCAATTAGGAAAGCAAGTGGCTTGTTGGCCTTTATTGAAAGGGGGTTGGAGTACAAGAGAAAGGACGTCTTACTACAATTGTACAGGGCTTTGGTGAGACCTCACTTGGAGTACTGAGTACAGTTTTAGTCTCCTTATCTAAAGAAGGGTATTCTTGCCTTGGAAGCGGTGCAACCAAGGTTCACTAGATTAGTTCCTGGGATGAGAGGTTGAGTAGAATGGACCTATACTGTCTGGAGCTTAGAAGAATGAGAAGTGATCTCATCAAAACATACGATTCTGAGGAGGCTTGACAGGATAGATGCTGAGAGGTTGTTTCCCCTGGCTGGAGAGTCTAGAACTAGGGAAAATAGTCACAGGATAAGGGGTCAGCCATTTAGGACGGAGATGAGGAGGAACTTCTTCACTCAGAGGGTTGTGAATCTTTGGAATTCTCTAACCCAGAGGACTGTGGATGCTGAGTCATTGAATATATTCAAGGCTGAGATAGATCGATTTTTGGACTCTGAGGGAATCAAGGGATATGGAGATCGGGTGGGAAAGTGGAATTTAGATTGAAGATCAGCTGTGATCTTATTGAATGGCGGAGCAGGCTTGAGGGGCCGTATGGCCTACTCCTGCACCTATTTCTTATTTTCTTATATATTATGTAAATTTTGGGAGCGATGATTTGGTCATCTGTAGAATATGGATAATCTCAAATGCCATTAGGTTTTTAAAAAAATCTTAAATAGTTCTGAAAGTTAGCCAAATGCATTGTATTAAACGTAAAAACTCAAAATATGCACCAGTAGTGGCTGGGGGCAGGATTTTAAGGCATTTGGAAGCAGTATATACAATTCCACTTTTATTGCCTACAGTGCTGCAGTCGTCAAATGGGGGAGGGTAGAAAAGAGAAAGAAAAAAAATCAGCTCTAAATAGTTCACAAATCACAACCCATGGTACAATGTACAGTACCTGATGGACAGCAAGCTAAATGCAACCACTTCTTTCAGAGCTGTCAATATAAGGGAACTGTTGGTGATTTATGATCACCAAGTGTGATACAAATTGCAAACTCATTTAAACATATGGACCTGTGTTTAGAAGAGCGAGATATCTTAAAATAGGTTGTATTGTTGAACCATAAAGGGTGACACTTCTTTGTGGGATTGATCACTTAAAATTTATTTTAGATTGTAGTTACTACTTTCCAAAGGGTGGTGTAACTTGTGACTATGATTCTCATCTGGGGGGAAACAAAAAAGAGGCAAAAAAGAAAATTTGAATTTTTCAAGACATGGGAAATTGATCTGGTGCATTAGAAACTGTTTCAGTTTATGGTGTGGGCCCAGGAGAGGGGTTTATTTTTTTTAAAAAAAGAAAAATACAGGTATATATCTTTTTTCAAAATTTGTTTTCTTCGTTCTGATTGTGCTCCCTGCAACTATTCCAATACAAAACATAAAACATGTTCACAAGCATTAAGTTTATTTGCACTCGGTAGGAAATGTATCACAAAAAAAGCCAGCTTTATATTACTCAAAACATTTAGAGTAGTAAAATAAAAATACAATTTTGAATCTTGGCAGAAATATACTTTGGTGAATGACGTTATTAGCATACAAATAATCTGTTAATGTGTTTTCCTTTATTGCAATTTTCTTCTCTAGGCAAACACATTATGTAAAGACACTGTGGCTTCCAGACATAAGAAATTAAAAATTCAACATTAATCACACCAGCATACAGAAATTGCTCAGCTAACCCATTATTTATTTTTCTTTTGAGTCACAGTTTCAAATACTCTGGAAACATATTTAAGTGCTGCTATGTACAAGGGGATGTTGCATCAAAGCCTTCCATCCAGGAAGATCTACTTAGCAGCATAAAAATAGTAAACTTGTACATATTTACAAATGCAAAACTCCTCCACTACATCCCACCAATTAAGCAGATTATGCTTTAGTACAAGTATGTGACATTTATTAAGCTAATCATGCTGTGATGTACTCTGGGAATAAAAATGGATTATTGTAAAAACTTTAAACCCACAGGAAAGAACTCCAGGTACAGTAATTGGTGTGAAAACAGGAGAGTTTACATTTCAGATATAATTTTTTTAAAAACTATGACTGGATTTAATACCACATTGGAATGATAGTATGTAGGTTTATGCATGCAACATCCCACATGGCGGGTTTCTGAAATCAGCTGTGCCGTCAGGGGGAGGAGCTAAGTGCTTCCCCACAGGAACATAGGAACAGGAGTAGGCCATTCAGCCCCTTGAGCCTGTTCCACCATTCAATGATATCATGGCTGATCTGTATCCTATCTCCATCCACTCGCCTTGGATCCATATCCCCTAATACCCTTAGCTAGCAAAAACCTAATGATCTCAGATTTAAAATTATTAATTGGGCTAGCAACTATTGCTTTTTGTGGGAGAGTGTACCACACTTCTACCACCCTTTGCATGAAGAAGTGATTCTTAACTTCTCTTCTGAATGGCCTGGCTCTGATATTAAGGTGATGTCCCCTTGTCCTAGACTCGCCCACCAGTGGAAAAGGTTTCTCCCTATCTACCCTACCAATTCCTTTCAAAATCCTAAAAACCTCAATCAAATCTCCCTTTAACTTTCTATAATCCAGAGAATACAAGCCTAGTTTATGTTATAAAACCAAAAAATGCTGGAAATACTCAAGTCAGGCAGCATCTTTGGAGAAAGAAACAGTTAACATTTCAGGTCAATGATCTTTCACCAGAACTGGGTTTATGTAATCTCTCATCATAATCTAACCCTTGGAGCCCTCGAAACCGTCTGGTGAATCTGGTTTGCACTCCTTCCAAGGCCAATATATCCATTCTACAGTGTGGTGACCAGAACTGTACACAGTACTCCAGATGTGTTCTAATCAGGGTTTTGCATAGCTGTAGCAAAACTTTCTCCCCTTTATATTGTCTTTTGATGGCTACTCTCTCTCCACCCAAAGGCATGGACACCTTGCTGGAGTACTATTCCATGTGCACTGGTCACCCTCTGGTTACCTCACCCAGTAGCTGTCCTTTATGCATGAGCCTAGACAATGAATGTTGAATGCGAATTACCCATGAGGGCATCATAACCAAGCCCATTCCTGTCCTTGCCCAATATCCACATATTCACTCTGAGAAGGAGTTCACTGGATAAATTTCAAGAGAAGGGCCCCTGACTGATTTTCCCCTTCATAGCCCAGGGGCACTGAGGTCAATTTTAGAATGCCTGTTGCCACTCTTGCTAATATTGACCGACAGCACAGATCAGGAGTCAAACTGGGACCTCCTGACCTATATGACTCAATTACATGGTGCTTGTACAAAAAAAGCCATTAGGGGAGCTCTAAGGGCGAATGTTTAAAATCAGTAACCAAAACAGTTATTTTAAAATTTATGCCTTTGATATTAAGTTACTTCTTCATACCCATATCTATTGTAATTCCCCTAGGTTACAAATCAGGCATCACTATACAAACCTTTTGTTCTTAACCACTGTCATAAATCATTGATCACTTGCATAATTTTTAGTACTATTGCCCTCAATGTTGTTTTTTCCCCCCAAGATTTGTTTATAAGGTGCTATGTAAATGTAAGTTCTTTCTTTAACAAACTATATAGTGCTGCAAGAAGAAAGCTGTTTGATGCTTTAACACAAAGTACAAACGGGATTCCAATCTGTCAATTTCTTAAGCACTGAAGGCCCGTAACTCATGCACTTTAACCCTTCATGTCTGAAAATTAGAGCACTGGTGAGGTACACTGGTTGTTATTGGGGGCGGGGTGGGCAGAGGTTTTCCTAGCACAACCCAGAATGTCCTCATGTTAATTCATTCTTCTGAATTAATCATTTTGTTTTTAAGATGAAGTGTCAATGACTAGCCACAGTATATCAAGGCAATAAAGTGTTAAATTATGTTTCAAAAATAGTTTCAACTGAGTCAATTAAAAAAAACACTTTGTACATGCTCACTTCAGAAAGTCTGCTTCAGCAGTAATATCCCAACTGAATTATTGATATGTACACAACTTTGTAGCAACTTGAAAACCAAGCAAAATAACCTCAGTCATAGATCTTTCTGCAGATCAATAACTTGTTGTACAGTGACATTAACATTACTTTCCTATCGACTTCCATGATGGTATCAGACAGTTACAGGTTCCTTTGGTAACTTATTAAAATGAATGTGAGATGGGCTTCCTGCTTAATCTTAATAGTTTAAACATTGAACAGTATATTCTCTCTTCAACAGGAATCCTATGATCTTCAGATTTTTTGATATATTTTTAAGGCAGTTTTAAATGGATATTATGTTTTAAGCTACATGTCTATGTTTAACTCACCGTGACATTTGGTAGTATTTTGGATTAAGTACAAAAAAAGAGTTCACGGATTATTTATTTAAAGCTGATCATCATCTAGAAATGATGTGGCAATCTGGAGATGTTTTCATATCCTGGAGACTCCCTAAAACTTTGATTTTCAAATTTACACAATACAACATTTTAAAAAGACCTCTCTCAAAAAAAAGAATGCCAAATACAGACAACAGGTACAAAAACAGTCCCACAGCTAGAGTTTTTTGCTGATGAAAAACCCCATAGCTGGAATGTTATCACTTTTTGTAATATTTCTCAGGACCATGCAGCATATATCATTTTTGGTACTTCTCGTTGGGCTGTAGAGTTATTGTATACAGTGATAGACAAGGAGACAAGAAGATAGGTCATTATTTCAAATAATTTGCGAATGGTATGTTGGCCTTCATTGCAAGAGGATTTGAGTACAGGAGCAGGGATGTCTTACTGCAGTTATACAGGTCCTTGGTAAGAAATCATCTGGGGTATTGTGTGCAGTTTTGGTCTCCTTATCTGAGGATGTCCTTGCCATGGAGGGAGTGCAACGAAGGTTTACCAGACTGATTCCTGGGATGGCAGGACTGACGTATGAGGAGAGATTGGGTCGACTAGGCCTATATTCACTAGAGTTTAGAAGAATGAGAGGTGATCTCATCGAAACATATAAAATTCTAACAGGACTAGACAGACTAGATGCAGGGAGGATGTTCCCGATGGATGGGGAGTCCAGAACCAGGGGTCACAGTCTCAGGAAACGGGGTATGCCATTTAGAACAGAGATGAGGAGAAATTTCTTCACTCAGAGGGTGGTGAACCTGTGGTATTCTCTACCACAGAAGGCAGTGGAGGCCAATTCATTAGATGTATTCAAGGAGATAGATAGATTTCTCAATGCTCAAGGGATATGGGGAGAATGCAGGAACAGGGTACTGAGTTAGACGATCAGCCAGGATCATTTTGAATGGCGGAGCAGGCCTGAAGGGCCGAATGGCCTACTCTTGCTCCTATTTTCTATGTTTCTATTTAAAGAGACAATTTTTAGTATCTATTTATCAGATTTTGATAGTCACTTTAATTTTCTTAGTACTTTTGCTGTCTCTTTGGATTGGGAGAATCCACATTCCCCATGTGTGGTTGGAAATGTCATAAGGATTAGTGCTTGTATGGACAGGTGACTGCAAGCAATCACATCGATTGTTTTGATTTTCCCCTTTAGACCGATAGCAGAATGTTACAACCCTAGAGGCTACCAAAGCCTATTGTTATTCTAAAAAGATGAGCAGTCAGTCAACTTAAGCAAGCCTGGTGTCACTGTTTCTTTTGGTTCATGAGTGACAAAGGCCTTTGCAACTGAAAGTTAAGTAACTTTGATCTTGTGGCAAAAGGATGCCCCATAGAGTGCCAGAAATATATTCGGCAGCATTCTCTCAATTCACAGAATCATAGTTTACAGCACAGAAGTAGACCATTCCACAGACTGTGTCTGTGCCATCTGTTTGCCCAGAGAAATCCAAAACTAATCCCACTGCCTTGCTCTCTTTGTAGCCCAGTATGTCCCTCTATTTCAAATATTTATCCACTCTTACCTTAAAATATGCAATGGTCTCTGGCTTAATTACTCCCTGTGGCAAAGCATTCCATGCTTGAACAACTATCTGCATAAAGAATTCTCTCCTAATGTCTGTCCTCACTCTCAGTGATTATCTTAAATTAATGATCCCCTCAGAACTGACTCCCCAGCCAGAGGAAGTGGTTTTTCCCGATTCATCAGCTCTCTGGTTCCATTGATGACTACCTGAAGGCTTTGTGGGTTTAAACTAAACCTCACTGTTGTGTATTATAGACACTGGTGCAGGTTTAGTATTATTAAAAGTATAAATGAAGTGATTTGACTTATCATTTTTGTGTCTGAGATAGAGCCTGCAGTAAGCAAATTCTGTAAAAGTCAAACATTCTGTAGTCAAGCAAAACCTGCTGTATTGTTTTTTTGCCACTGCTTATTTTTTATTTTGGTAGTTTATAGCATAAGTAGTCTGGTCTAATAGCTTTTGGACAAAAATCAGACATTTAAGGTTGAGGAAATTAAAATAGCAAGGTTGTTTATTCAATCACTTCCCCAGGCATTACCAAATTACCAGATATTGTACATATAAGATCACATTTCACTTCATAGGGAATGAAGGGTCGCTTATAGGAGTGGATCCTGGTGAAGAATAGGGCAGAAGTATCTGATGAAGCCCTAAATTTGGTATTGGAATATCACCTTCAAACAGGTTGTTCAAATTTTTTAAAAGTAAATTTAGCAGGAGCATACAGCAACATTTAAAATTATAACAGATGCAGATCTCAAACTATAGTTAGTCTGACTAGCAATAAAGGAAAACGTCTGGGAACGGGTGTACTAATTAGAAGTCCTTAAGACTCCAGGCTGCAAAGAAGGCTCGGCATTACCATAAAAAGCAGTAGTGCAGATATGAGTCCAAAGAAAAGGAGCATCAGTGCCACCGTGATGAGGCTCGATGCAAGCGCGAGGTGAAAAGAAGCAGCATCCTTGCGCACTTGAACTGGTGGAGAAAGGCTTATGATGGAGAGTCCAGTAAATGAGGATCCAATTGATCTAGCTCATAACTCAGCGTAATTTTACTAAAAGCTTGTTTCATACCAAATGTTAAACAATGGGACACATAAATGGATTATTGAGGACTTGCTTTGTTAGCAAACCATCTTAAATGGGACAAAGGAGTTTGGGCAGAGAGGTTTTTGCTGTCACTAAGAAGTAAAGCACCCACTGCAATTTCACATGTGGATTTAATGGACAATTTGGACTGTGATACTATAAAACATGCAATTCTCATTAATTATGATTTGATGCCTGTATCTTAGCAGAAATTCAAAAAGTTGCAGAAAATTCCATATGGTACTTACAGAATTAGAAGGGCTAAAAATTGATAAAGAGGTCATTCAAAGGCTAGCTGTACTTAAAGTAGATAAGTCACCCGGTCCGGATGGGATGCATCCTAGGTTGCTGAGGGAAGTAAGGGTGGAAATTGCAGAGGTACTGGCCATAATCTTCCAAACATCCGTAGATACAGGGGTGGTGCCAGAGGACTGGAGAATTGCAAATATTACACCCTAGTTCAAAAAAGGGTGTAAGGATAAACCCAGCAACTATAGGCCAGTCAGTTTAACCTCAGTGTTGGGGAAACTATTAGAAACCATAATCTCGGACAGAATTAACAATCACTTGGACGAGGGTGGATTGATTAGGGATTTGTTAAAGGCAAATCATGTTTAACTAAGTTGATAGAGTTTTTTGATGAGGTAACAGAGGGTAGATGAGGGCGATGCAGTTGATGTGGTGGATATGGACTTTCAAAAGGCGTTTGATAAAGTGCCACACGGTAGGCTTATCAAGATTGCGGTCCATGGAATAAAGGGGGCAGTAGCAACATGGATAAAGAATTGGCTAAGGGACAACAAACAGAGAGTAGTGGTGAATGGTTGTTTTTCGAACTGGAGGGAGGTGTACAGTGGTATTCCCCAGGGGTCAGTGCTGGGACCATGCTTTGCTTGATATATATTAATGACTTCAACTTGGGTGTACAGGGAACAATTTCAAAATTTGCAAATGACACAAAACTTGGAAACAGTGAGGAGGATAGTGATAGACTTCAGGAGGATATGGACAGGCTGGTGGCATGGGCCGACACGTGGCATATGAAATTTAACGCAGAAAAATGCAGAGTGATACATTTTGGTAGGAAGAACGAGGAGAGGCAATAGAAACTAGAGGGCACAACTCTAAAAGGGGTACAGGAACAGAGAGACCTGGGGGTATATGTGCACAAATCGTTGAAGGTGGCAGGGCAAGTTGAGAAAGTGGTTAAAAAAGCATATGGGACCCTGGGCTTTATAAATAGAGGCATAGAGTACAAAAGTATAGAAGTCACGATGAACCTTTATAAAACACTGGTTCAGCCACAACTGGTGTATTGTGTCCACTACTGGGCCCTGCACTTCAGGAAAGATTTGAAGGCCTCAAAGGGTACAGAAGAGATTTGCTGGAATGATTCCAGGGATAAGGGAATACGTGGATAGACTGGAGAAGCTGGGGTTGTTCTCCTTGGAACAGAGACAGTTGCAAGGAGATTTGATAGAGGTAATCAAAATCATGAAGGGTTTACAGATTTAAGGTGATTGGCAAAAGAACTAAAGGTAATATGAGGAAAAACTTTTTTACACAGTGAGTGGTTAGGATCTGGAATGCACTGGCCGAGGGAGTGGTGGAGACAGATTCAATCATGGCCTTCAAAAGGGAACTGGATAAGTACTTGAAAGGAAAAAATTTGCAGGGCTACAGGGAAAGAACGGGGCATTGGGACTAGCTGGATTGCTCGTGCATTGAGCTCGCGCGGACTCGATGGGCCGAATGGCCTCCTTCCGTGCTGTAACCATTCTATGAATCATAGAGCTGGAGAATATTTGTGGAAATTGTGGCTACATGGGGGGGAATATAACAAACCAAAAGACACTTGATGTTAAGGGATCAGTGATAGACACCAAGGGCAGGATTAAAACAAAAAAAAATCTGTTCAAGTATTTGTTTTGGTGATAAATGAATGGCACTGTAAACAAAAGATAATCTCACTTATACATGTAAAAAGGAAGGGATAAAGTAACAATACATTGGTGAAAAGAAACTGAATTTTAAAACTAACAGTCTATTTTCTAAAATTTGTATTTTTGTTTCTCAAAAACAAACACTTAAAAACAACTTTTTTCCCCCATTTGATTCTCCCTCCATTTTGAGCCCCTTCCCCACATGCTACTCACAAATTACAAGGCAACCTGGCAGGCAAATTGGTTTCAGCCCTTGAGAAATAGGTTCTGCTCACGTGATAGCTCAAAAAAGAGATACATTAATCTAAGCATCAAGGATTTTCTACTTAAAATAGTACACCGATGCTAATTGCAAAACAAATGTGTTCATTTAAACCAATCAAAACTAAAAATGATAGGTGAATACTTCAGTTAAATTTAGGTAAACAATATTTTTCATTTGATGTTGATCAGAAACATTTCTATACTTGGGTATTCTACAATTTGTGTTGGTGGTAAATGTACAGGAGTATTGATTGCTTGTTACTCAGTTATCTTAAATTATTCCTTATGGCCTCCCCAAAAGTTTTTTAAAAAAAAGTAAACAATTAATGTGTACAACTGAAGCAATAACAAAGCCAGCACCCGAGAAGTGTGTATACTGTATTTTCATTTGACCGTAAACTAATCATTTCATCAATACCAATTTAGTAAACCCAGGTACTTTTCCATCAGACTTTTAATGCTGGATACATTTATAATGGTATTACACAGTTGTGCCAAATAGGAATGCTGGTAAGGTTCAGGCTTGAAAGGCAGTTACTTGGCATTTTTTTGAATTTCCAGGTGCTCTTAAGTACAGATTTTTTTTTAAAAGATAAATTCTCTGTCAAACAGCATGTTTGTATAAAAAGGAAATAAGCATATAATGAACAAAATCTACAAAGATAATAAAAAGTATTTGTGCAACTATTTTTGTTGCACATTCAGGTGTATGGAACACTTGCCTTGAAGATAGCCATCATATCTGCACATGCTCAATATTTCCAATGCAAAAACTTGTATATGGGCTTGAAAATCACCAGTCTGCCAGATAGAGGCCAACATCTGTGGGCGGGTAACCAGCCTGATGTACCAGTAGGTTTATTCAGACTATTACATCCTTGCTGTATTGACTAACACAAAGAGGTACAATTCCTCTGCAGATTTTTCAAATTGCCTTACTTTCAAGCCCTACAATTAGGTTACTGGAAGTTAGTGCAATGAGATTGCAACACATTAGCAATGTAACACTTGGTGCTCCAATCTTTACAAAACCTCAGTGCCATTTTTAACAATCGATTTCCTACTGTGAACAATTAAAGGCAAATTACTTTTTTAAACTTCAAGCTTATGTTTAACATCTAGCCATTGTCCCTTTTAAAAAAGGGAACAGTAATTTAGCATAAATACAGTTTTTGGTTTAATATTTAAGATGAACACCATAACTATATTATTTGCATAAGGCATTACAAAAATGTATGGATAGGTAAAGCAGCAGGTAAGAATGCATGACACACAAATGCATCTGTTTCCAATAACAATAATGCTTTCGGTCTACAACAGGGTCAAACTACAATCTGTGGGCCATATGCAGCCTAGAGCCCTGGAAAACCAGCCCAGGCAGCTCAGGACAATTTGTGCTTGTATTTTTTTTATTTGCTGATTAGACTGGTTTGCATTTTGTGGGGCTGGAGGTTTGCATCATTGGTAGATTCATTTCAAATCAGAAAACAGGATCTGTTAATATCTGCAATTTGAAATATATGCAAATTAATGGGTTCATTGATTTAAAATGTTATGTCCTTCCAAGGCTCCATGGTAGGCACCTATGAAGCTTATGAAGACAAACATGTTGGAAACCCTGGTCTACAATCTTTAAGCCAATAGTATTATTCACATCGGTATTTACGGTTGAGAAGGGCATGGATGTTAGGGAACTTGGGGAAATAAATAGTGATGTCTTGAGGAGTGTACATATTACAGAGAGGGAGGCGCTGGAAGTCTTAACGCGCATCAAGGTAGATAAATCTCCGGGACCTGATGAAATGTATCCCAGGACGTTATGGGAGGTTAGGGAGGAAATTGCAGGTCCCCTAGCAGAGATATTTGAATCATCGACAGCTACAGGTGAGGTGCCTGAAGATTGGTGGGTAGCAAATGTTGTGCCTTTGTTTAAGAAGGGCGGCAGGGAAAAGCCTGGGAACTACAGACCGGTGAGCCTGACATCTGTAGTGGGTAAGTTGTTAGAGGGTATTCTGAGAGACAGGATCTACAGGCATTTGGAGAGGCAGGGACTGATTAGGAACAGTCAGCATGGTTTTGTGAGTGGAAAATCATGTCTCATGAATTTGATTGAGTTTTTTGAATGGGTAAGCAAGAAGATAGATGAGGGCTGTGCAGTAGACGTGGTCCACATGGACTTTAGCAAAGCCTTTGGCAAGGTACCGCATGGTAGGTTGTTACATAAGGTTAAATCTCACGGGATCCAAGGTGAGGTAGCCAATTGGATACAAAATTGGATTGACGACAGAAGACAGAGGGTGGTTGTAGAGGGTTGTTTTTCAAACTGGAGGCCTGTGACCAGCGGTGTGCCTCAGGGATCGGTGCTGGGTCCGCTGTTATTTGTTATTTATATTAATGATTTGGATGAGAATTTAGGAGGCATGGTTAGTAAGTTTACAGAGGACACCAAGATTGGTGGCATTGTGGACAGTGAAGAAGGTTATCTAGGATTGCAACGGGATCTTGATAAATTGGGCCAGTGGGCCGATGAATGGCAGATGGAGTTTAATTTAGATAAATGTGAGGTGATGCATTTTGGTAGATCGAATCGGGCCAGGACCTACTCCGTTAATGGTAGGGCGTTGGGGAGAGTTATAGAACAAAGAGATCTGGGAGTACAGGTTCATAGCTCCTTGAAAGTGGAGTCACAGGTGGATAGGGTGGTGAAGAAGGCATTCGGCATGCTTGGTTTCATTGGTCAGAACATTGAATACAGGAGTTGGGATGTCTTGTTGAAGTTGTACAAGACATTAGTAAGGCCACACTTGGAATACTGTGTACAGTTCTGGTCACCCTATTATAGAAAGGATATTATTAAACTAGAAAGAGTGCAGAAAAGATTTACTAGGATGCTACCGGGACTTGATGGTTTGACTTATAGGGAGAGGTTGGATAGACTGAGACTTTTTTCCCTGGAGAGTAGGAGGTTTAGGGGTGATCTTATAGAAGTCTATAAAATAATGAGGAGCATAGATAAGGTAGATAGTCAAAATCTTTTCCCAAAGGTAGGGGAGTCTATAACGAGGGGGCATAGATTTAAGGTGAGAGGGGAGAGATACAAAAGGGTCCAGAGGGGCAATCTTTTCACTCAAAGGGTGGTGAGTGTCTGGAATGAGCTGCCAGAGGCAGTAGTCGAGGCGGGTACAATTTTGTCTTTTAAAAAGCATTTGGACAGTTACACGGGTATAGAGGGATATGGGCCAAGTGCAGGCAATTGGGACTAGCTTAGTGGTATAAACTGGGCGACATGGACATGTTGGGCCGAAGGGCCTGTTTCCATGTTGTAAACTTCTATGATTCTAATAGGAATGACCTTCAAGATACTGTACACGAACTACAGTGGCAAGTTCTACTATGATGCATCTAAACCTACTGCTTTGATAATATGGAGCCAGAAAAACCATGTTTTGGATGAAGAGACTGAAAAGTATAACTTATAAATTGAGGAGTGATCATAAAAACCTTCCTACAAAAAGGAGTTAATAGAGATCATTGATAAACAGTCAAAATGTGATGGCAAAAATGGTAACAAACATACTAAACGCCATTAAAAAAATGTAAACAAAGAGGCATGATCCTTAACTTTAGCACCATTTGTTCACTGCAAAATACTTTTAAATGTGTTTTATGTCTGCACTAAGTCGAGACTATTGTTCACATGACAAACTTAGCATTTCTCATCTCAAAATGTTCCTACCATGATGATTTCTATAATAAAAATATCCAGTCTGCGATTACAATAAGTAACCTGTAAATTTAGCAATAATCCAACTAAAAGTCTCAGATTATTGTTGCCAAGATCGAAGAAAGAAAGACAGACCTGCATTTATATAGCGCTTTTTACAACCTCAGGACGTCCCAAAGCGCTTTACAGCCAATGAAGTACTTTTTGAAGTGTAGTCACTGTTGTAATGTAGGAAACGCGGCAGCCAATGTGCTCACAGCAAGGTCCCACAAACAGCAATGTGATAATGACCAGATAATCTGTTGTTTCAGTGATGTTGGTTGAGGGATAAATATTGGCCACGACACCAGCGAGAACTCCCTTGCTATTCTTCGAAATAGTGCCATGGGATCTTTTACGTCCATCTGAGAGAGCAGGCGGGACCTTGGTTTAACGTCTCATCCGAAAGACAGCATCTCTAACAGTACAGCACTCCCTCAGTACTGCACTGAAGTGTCAGCCTAGATTATGTGCTCAAGTCCCTGGAGTGGGACTTCAAACCACAACCTTCTGACTCAGAGGTGAGAGGGCTACTCACTAAGTCACAGCTGACAAATATCCCTTCTAACAAATATGTAAAACATAGATGGTTCATACAGGAACCCAGTGTCTAGTGAAGGAAGGTACTTGTGAATGTTGAATAAAATTTGGTGATTTTTTTTTTGGTCATGTTCTAGAGGTGGAACAAAACCTCTTGCACGTATCGACAGCTCTAAGAGCCCATTTACAAATTAATTCAATGTTCGATAAGATACTTATGCGGTTTCATCAAATCTGGGGTTATTTGGATGATAAAGTGTAGTATTTATGGATGGATACAGTGACAACATGATACCTCTGCCTTACTTTAAGAGTGGGAAGAATAAGGAGGGAGAAAGAAAACTACTAAAAACTATGCCCAAGCAACAGACCTCAATGCTTTTGCTCAGGTTAAAAAAGGTGATCTAGTGTACAATTTGGCTTTATGCATTACAACTATCTTTTCCAATCTTGCATCTTTACTCGCAACATTTTAACTATATATATATATATATATATATATATATATATAGTAGCATTCTTAATCTCTACAATCGATGGGTTCAAGTGGATGATCTAGAGATCTGTACTGGTGACTGCAGTAATTCCATGAATTAACAGAGTGGGTCCTAGGTTTCTGGTCATGAGATCAAGCTGCTCCAGATATCTTTCATGCAGTGTAATGTCTGCAGGAGGCCGTGGCAGATAGAGAAATCGGATAGCTGGATGGGTCCCTTGCTCTAAAATCATCTTGTTTACAGCCATCAAATAGTCATCTGAGATTTTCATTGCATTTGATGGGAAGTTATTTGCAAAACTACCCTCACTGTCAACTTCTTGAGGCATCTGCTTGTGCCAATGAAGGGCAGCAACACTATCCCAGGGCACACTTTTAATTGAACCTTTGATACGTAGCTGACCTAAAAGCTGCTTTAGCTTTTTTTCATGCTCCCCAACACTGTTTCCAGATTCAACACATAGGAAAATACATAGTTTGGCTGTCTTCCAGAAGCGGACCATGTTAAGAATACATGCCATTTGTAACAGAAACAGGCTACAAGTGTCAACATAATTAGCACTGTCAGGACGAAGCGGATTGAGTGGCCACACATCAATGGAGACCTCATAGTTCTTGCGGCTGAATAGATCTTTTTTGTTTAGCTGACAGAAGTATCGGGCTAAGCAAATATTTTTTAACATTTTGATGGAATCAGAAATAATGGCCACATACTCTTTGCCTGACAGTGCTTTGGGAGACCAAGCATCTCTGGATGGAGGAAAATGAGGCTGCAGGCTGGTATCTTGTGCATCGATAATTGCAGGGCTGTTGTGTGAAAATGCTGGAATTTGTTGTAAACCATCCTCAGGAACACAGTCATCATAGAAACCAAGGATAAGGGTATTGGGTCTCATTCCACCTACAAAACAGGACAACATAAATACAGGAACTTATTGTACCAAGATGAAAAACACTGATTCAAGTTCTCCCTAACTGGCTACCCAAGAATAAATAAAATTTATGTGAACATTTGTTTAAAATGAATAACAATTGATTTTTTTTTGCAGGTTATTTACCTAGACCAGAGATGAATAAAAGATGTTGAACTCCATGACGTACTGAGTCAGAGAGTGTAAGGCTGACAAATGATTTTACATTCAGCGCATCAACCAAGCTTAACCAGGAATCATACTGTGCTTGAAGAGGGTCAGAAGGCATCTCATCTAAAAAGCAGAACATATGGGTGTTTGAATTAGTAATAATTTCACTTGTTTGTAGACAGACTTTTATTTACCCTATATTTATACAGAAACTAAAGAATGACAAACTGTTGGAAATGTTTCTACTACTTGAGAAATGCAAACTGAAATCATACCAGCCATTTTATATTATATACAACAGATGTTTTGATAAATACTTTTAGAATGATGCAAAGTTTTTGCAGTATATGAGAAATATTGCAATGGGAACGACTTCCCCCTCCTGGCTACTGCTGAATTATCTGTCTTATTCAGGTGATGAATAACCACACTTAATGGCCGCTGTAAGGCACTGAATTGACAACAGCAGAGTTTCAATACAATGACCAAACCTTGCAATATAATGAGGTTTTTTAATATCAAGTCATTGTGTTAAATATTCATACTGGCCTGGATTTGGGTTCTTTACATGACTATTACTAATGTTACCAAATCAAGTAAGGTGAGCTGCTCAACATTAATTTCCCTCCTCACCAATGCCCAACATTCTTTCATCTGGCATCCTAACCAAGATGTGGAACCGTTGCCAACTAAAGGATACAGGTTCAAACAAGACAACGCATGGCCTGCTATTTGAGAGACAACTCTCAAACAAGAGTGGCCACCATCCATGTGGCTTACTGGATAAAATATGTGCAATAGCAACAAATCTGGAAAGATTTATAACTGTTCACAAATCAAGTTATCAAATCTCAGCTGCATGATGAAATATATTTTAAACAAATGCAATTTTGTAGAACTTGGCTCAGCAATAAAAAAGGCATACATCATGTTGTCACAATAAATCAACGTAGACAGTTTCATATGCAGCAAGGTTCTGTGCAATATACAATGTGGTAATAAAAGTACACTTCTTGTTTTTGAAATGATTAGTTATTTGCCCTGTGGTTATTCCAGATAAAACAAACACTTATTTTTAAGGGTTACTTCAAAACAATGAACAAATTAGCTTAACATCAAATAGTGATTAGAGAAAAGGGTAGCAGGACATGATATATATTCAGGAGAAATAAGGAAGGAAAAAGAAAAGGAGGGGGTGGCAGTATTAATCAAAGATACTGTTACAGTCCTGAAATGGGATGATGTGCTTGAGGATTCAAAGACATCTATTCAGTTAGAGTTAAGGAGCAGAAAAGGAGCTATTACACCACTGGGTATATACTTTAGACCACCAAATATTGGGAAGGGAATAGAGAAGCAATTTTGCAGGCAAATTTCAGAGAGATGCAAAAACATTAGAGTAGTGATAATGGGGGACTTCAATTATCCTAGTATGAGCTGGGAAAAAAGTGTTAAGGGCAAAGAGGGGGAAGAATTCCTGAAATGTATACAAGAGAACTTTCTTGATCAGTATGTTTCCAGCCCAATGAAGATGGAAGAAGTGCTGGATTTAGTTCCGGGGAATGAAGTGGGGCAAGTGGAGCATGTTTCAGTGGGAGAGCATTTGGGAAACAGTGATCACAATATTACATTTAGAGCAGTTATGAAAAAGGACAAGGAACAATCAACGGTGAAAATACTCAACTGGAAGAGGGCTAATTTCAGTGAGTTGAAAAGGGACCTGGCCCAGGTGGATTAGAAACAAATATTGGAAGATAAAACAGTAAATGAGCAATGGGAGGCCTTCAAAGAGGAGACAGTTTGGGTACAAACTTCACACGTTCCTATGAAGGGGGAAAGGAAAGGCATCCAAAGCTAGAGCTCCATGGATGATTAAAGAAATTGAGGTTAAAAACAGAAAAGGGAGGTTTATGATGTCAGGTTCATAATACAGTAGAGAATCAAGCTGAATACATAAGAGTGCAGAGTAAAACTGAAAAAGAAAATAAGAGGGGCAAAGAGAATGTATGAGAAAAGATTAGCAGGTAACATAAAAGGTAACACTAAAGTCTTTTATAAACATATAAAGAGTAAAAGGACACGACAACGGCAAACCAAGCCCAGTCGACCCTGCAAAGTCCTCCTCACTAACATCTGGGGACTTGTGCCAAAATTGGGAGAGCTGTCCCACAGACTAGTCAAGCAACAGCCTGACATAGCCATACTCACAGAATCATACCTTTCAGCCAACGTCCCAGACTCTTCCATCACCATCCCTGGGTATGTCCTGTCCCACCGGCAGGACAGACCCACCAGAGGTGGCAGTACAGTGTTATACAGTCAGTAGGGAGTGGCCGAGTCCTCAACATTGACTCTGGACCCCATGAAATCTCAAAGCATCAGGTCAAACATGGGCAAGGAAACCTCCTGCTGATTACCACCTACCGCCCCTCCCTCAGCTGATGAATCAGTCCTCCTCCATGTTAAGCACCACTTGGAGGAAGCACTGAGGGTAGCAAGCGCACAAAATGTACTCTGGGTGGGGGACTTCAATGTCCATCACCAAGAGTGGCTCGGTAGCACCACTGCTGACCGAGCCCTGAAGGACACAGCTGCCAGACTGGGCCTGCAGCAGGTGGTGAGCAAACCAACACAAGGGAAAAACTTACTTGACCTCGTCCTCACCAATCTACCTGTCGCAAATGCATCTGTCCATGACAGTATTGGTAGGAGTGACCACCGCACAGTCCTCGTGGAGACGAAGTCCCATCTTCGCACTGAGGACACCATCCAATGTGTTGTGTGGCACTACCACCATGCTAAATGGGATAGATTCAGAACAGATCTAGCAGCTCAAAACTGGGCATCCATGAGGCACTGTGGGCCATCAGCAGCAGCAGAATTGTATTCCAGCACAATCTGTAATCTCATGGCCTGGCATATTCCTCACTCTACCATCACCAACAAGCCAGGGGATCAACCCTGGTTCAATGAGGGTGTAGAAGAGCATGCCAGGAGCAGCACCAGGCGTACCTAAAAATGAGGTGCCAACCTGGTGAAGCTACAACTCAGGACTACATGCATGCTAAACAGCGGAAGCAACATGCTATAGACAGAGCTACGCGATTCCACAACCAACGGATCAGATCAAAGCTCTGCAGTCCTGCCACATCCAGTCGTGAATGGTGGTGGACAATTAAACAACTAACGGGAGGAGGAGGCTCTGTAAACATCCCCATCCTCAATGATGGTGGAGTCCAGCACGTAAGTGCAAAAGACAAGGCTGAAGCGTTTGCAACCATCTTCAGCCGGAAGTGCCGAGTGGATGATCCATCTCGGCCTCCTCCCGACATCCCCATCATCACAAAAGCCAGTCTTCAGCCAATTCGATTCACTCCACGTGATATCAAGAAACGGCTGAGTTCACTGGATACAGCAAAGGCTATGGGCTCCGACAACATCCCAGCTGTAGTGCTGAAGACTTGTGCTCCAGAACTAGCTGCGCCTCTAGCCAAGCTGTTCCAGTACAGCTACAACACTGGCATCCACCCGACAATGTGGAAAATTGCCCAGGTATGACCTGTCCACAAAAAGCAGAACAAATCCAATCCAGCCAATTACCGTTCCATCAGTCTACTCTCAATCATCAGCAAAGTGATGGAAGGTGTCGTCAACAGTGCTATCAAGCGGCACTTACCAATAACCTGCTCACCGATGCTCATTTTGGGTTCCGCCAGGACCACTCGGCTCCAGACCTCATTACAGCCTTGGTCCAAACATGGACAAAAGAGCTGAATTCCAGAGATGAGGTGAGAGTAACTGCCCTTGACATCAAGGCAGCATTTGACCAAGGAGCCCTAGTAAAATTGAAGTCAATGGGAATCAGGGGGAAAACTCTCCAGTGGCTGGAGTCATATGTAGCACAAAGGAAGATGGTAGTGGTTGTTGGAGGCCAATCATCTCAGCCCCAGGACATTTCTGCAGGAGTTCCTCAGGGCAGTGTCCTAGGCCCAACCATCTTCAGCTGCTTCATCAATGACCTTCCCTCCATCATAAGTCAGAAATGGGGATGTTCGCTGATGATTGCACAGTGTTCGGTTCCATTCGCAAACCCTCAAATAATGAAGCAGTCTGTGCCCACATGCAGCAAGACCTGGACAACATCCAGGCTTGGGCTCATAAGTGGCAAGTAACATTCGCGCCAGATAAGTGCCAGGCAATGACCACCTCCCCATGACATTCAATGGCATTACCATCGCCGAATCCCCCACCATCAACATCCTGGGGGTCACCATTGACCAGAAACTTAACTGGACCAGCCATATAAATACTGTGGCTATGAGAGCAGGTCAGAGGCTGGGTATTCTGACTCACCTCCTGACTCCCCAAAGCCTTTCCACCATCCACAAGGCACAAGTCAGGAGTGTGATGGAATATTCTCCACTTGCTTGGATGAGTGCAGCTCCAACAATACTCAAGAAGCTCGACACCATCCACGATAAAGCAGCCCGCTTGATTGGCACCCCATTCACCACCCTAAACATTCACTCCCTTCACCACCGGCGCACAGTGGCTGCAGTGTGTACCATCCACAGGATGCACTGCAGCAACTCGCCAAGGCTTCTTCGACAGCATCTCCCAAACCCGCGACCTCTACCACCTAGAAGGACAAGAGCAGCAGGCACATGGGAACAACACCACCTGCACGTTCCCCTCCAAGTCACACACCATCCCGACTTGGAAATATATCGCTGTTCCTTCATCGTCGCTGGGTCAAAATCCTGGAACTCCCTTCCTGACAGCACTGTGGGAGAACCGTCACCACACGGACTGCAGCGGTTCAAGAAGGCGGCTCACCACCACCTCCTCAAGGGCAATTAGGGATGGGCAATAAATGCTGGCCTCGCCAGTGACGCCCACATCCCATGAACGAATAAAAAAAGGGTTGTCAAAGGAAAGTGGGTCCAATTAAGGACCAAAAAGGAAATCATCTTGTGAAGGCTGAGGTACTAAATGAGTACTTTGCATCTATCTTCACTAAAGAAGAGGATGCTCCCAATGTGACAGTAAAGAAGGAGGGGTAGAGGAATTGGACAGGATCAAAATAAATAAAGAGGAGGTACTAAAATAGTAGGCAGTGCTCAGGGTAGAAAAGTTACCCAGTCCTGATGGGATGCATCTGAGGTTACTGAGGCAAGTAAGGGTGAAAATAGCAGAGGCTCTAGCCACAATCTTTCAATCCCCCTTGGATATGGGAGTGATGCCAGAGGACTGCAAATGTTACATCCCTGTTCAAAAAAGGAAACAGAGATAATCCAGGTAACTACCAGCCAGTCAGCCTAACATTGCAATAATCAGAGAAAAAATTGTCACTTGGAAGAACGTGGGTTAATAAATGAAGCCAGCACAGATTTGTTAAAGGCAAATAGTGTCTGACTAACTTGATTGACTTCTTTGATGAAATAACAGAGGTTTGATGAAGGTAGTGCAGTTGATGTTGAGTATATGGACTTTTAAAAGGCATTTGATAAAGTGCCACATAACAGACTTGTTTGCAAAATTGAAGCCCAGGGGATTAAAGGGGCAGCGGTAGCGTGGATACAAAATTGGCTAAGGGACAGAAAGCAGAGAGTAGTGATGAACGGTTGTTTTTCAGACTGGAGAGAATTATACAGTGATATCCCCCAGCGGTCGGTATTGGGGCCAATGCTCTTTTTCATATATATTAATGACCTGAACATGGGCATTGAGGGCATGATTTCAAAGTTTGCGGATAACATATAGCTTGGAAATGTAGTGAACAGTGAGGAGGATAGCAGCAGATTTCAGGAGGACACAGACAGACTGGTGAAATGGGCAGAAACATGGCAGATGAAATTTAATGCAGAGAAGTATGAAGTGATGCATTATGGAAGGAAAAATACAGAGAGGCAATATAAACTAAAATGGTACAATTTTAAACGGGGTGCAGGAACAGAGAAACCTGGTGGTTCACATAAACAAATCTTTGGAGGTAGCAGGACAAGTTGATAAAGCTGTTAAAAAACCATATAGGATCCTTGGCTTCATATGGCATATAGTACAAAGTGAGGGTAAACTTTTACAAATTACTGGTTAGACCTCAGCTGGAGTATTGTGTCCAATTTTGGGCACCACACTTTAGAAATGATGTCAAGGCCTTGGAGAGGATGCAGAAGAGATTTACCAAATGGTACCAGAGATGAGGGAATTCAGTTGTGCGGTCAGACTGGAGAAGCAGGTATGTTCTCCTTGGAGCAAAGGAGGTTAAGGGGAGATTTAATGGAGATGTTCAAAATAATGAGGGGTTATGATAGAGTAGATAGGGAGAAATTGTTTACACTAGCTTGAGGGTCGATAACCAGAGGACACAGATTTAAAATAATTGGCAAAAAAGCCAGGGGGAGGTGAGGAGAAATTTTTTTTTACTCAGCAAGTTGTTATGATCTGGAATGCATTGCTTGAAAGGGCGGTGGAAGCAGATTAAATAGTAACTTGCAAAAAGGAAGTGGATATATACTTAAAAAGGAAACATTTGCAGGGCTACGAGAGCAGGGGAGTGGAACGACTATTTCGAAGAGCCAGCACAGGCACGATGGGCCGAATGGCCTCCTCTGTGCTGTATGATTCTATGATTCCATATTTGGAACTGACATTTTCAATATTGGAAAATTCCCACACAGGTTTTCCTGTTTAGCTTTGTAATTAAAAAAAAACTTGGTGTGGGGAACTCCCACAGCAGATCAAAATGTAAAATACTCTCAAATTATGGAGACTCTTATGTATTGGCTGTACTCGGTTGCAGCAACATAGATTTCTCTCCTCCCATTCACCTTAATTTAAAATTGAATTTGCATAAAATACAATTTTTTTTATAGAAAAAAAATTAAGAAAAACTCTTCATAACACTTAGTGGGCCATTCCACAGTGACTTCTAAAACTATTCTAATAAATCTGTTTCAAGGTCATACTGGGCTCTAAGGCAGTTATTAATAAAAAAATGTAAAAGTAAATGTTCAAAGCTGGTAATTGTTACATAATGTAGTTCAGTGGAAGGTATTTCAAACTTTGATCTCTAAAAGATTGTTATAGTTTACATATTCGAGTTCTGGGGAATGAAGTGGGGCAAGTGGAGCATGTTTCAGTGGGAGTGCATCTGGAGAACAGTGATCACAATATCATCAGGTTTAGAATGGATATGGAAAAGGACAAGGAACAATCAAGTACAAGAATACTTAACTGGAAGAGGGCTAACTTCAGTGAGTTATAAAAAGGGATCTTGCCCAGGGGAATTTGAATCAAAAATTGGTAGGCAAAACAGTAATTGAACAATGGGTGGCCTTCAAGGAGGAGATGGTTCGGGTCGACACATTGCATGGGAGGAAAGGAAGGGCATCCAAAGCTGGAGCTCCCTGGGTGATGACTAAAGACAAGGAGCTATAAATTGCTGTGCGTAGTGCCCATTTTGTAGGGGCTACGCAGTCTACTAAGGATCCAAATGGCGTCTGAAATGTGCGCGCACGCTTCTAGCGTGACATGCGCTGGACACCACCTTGGTAAAGGCATTTGCGCAGCCAGGTCTAGCTGCACTGTTGATTGGATGCACAGATAACGAATGCCGGCAGCATGCAAAGTAAGGAGAATATGCGCTAATGTGCAACGCTGATTTAAAGAGACAGGTACGATTTTGGAACACAACGCTCCAGCCAACGCACAACTGTACAGGTCGTGAACAGCATGGAAGACCCCCCCCCCACCAGCTCTATTTAAAGGGATCATGCAGGGTTTGCAGGTTAGTTGCTGGATTATTGATTCTGGCTGCTGATGCACTTGTACCTGTTTTTGGAGGTCTCCTATACTTGGATACAGGGACTAGAGGACATAGCCTAAAAATTAGAGCCAGGACTGAAGTTCGGAAACGCTTCTCCAGGCAAAGGGTGGTAGAAATTTGGAACACTCTTCTGAAAATGGCAGTTGATGCTCGCTCAATTGTTAATTTTAAACCTGAGATTGATAGATTTTTGTTAAGCTTGGTGCTTGCTCTCTCGCAGGCCTGGTACAAATTCAGATTGCCAGATTGGTAAGGTCTGGCGTGCAGATTGGAGGATTTAGGATTTAGTACTGTGTAACCTTTATTCAATGTTTTAACATAACTCAACAGTTTGTAAACGCAAGGACGGGATCTGCATCTGTATTTTATGTGTGCGGTGTCTGACCTCTGTTCAGACTCCATGCGGACCCGTATCACATAATTTGCAAATAAGAGGTGCAGGCTGCCTTTGGAGGTGCTAGCCACTCACGCGATATCGGGGGTCCCCCTGCTGGTGAGCATCCAATCAACAGCGCAGCTCGGCCTGGCTGCTCACAGATATCAGATAAATGAACAGGCAGCACAAATCTCATGTGCTGCCTGCATCGCTACGACTGGGCGCAGGTTCAGGGGTTATCAAATTTAACCCCCCAGAGATTAAAATGAAACAGAAAAAGGAGGCTTATGCCAAATATAAGGTTCAGAGAACCAAGCTGAATACAGAAAGTACAAAGGACATCTAAAAAAGGAAATAAGAGGGGCAAAGAGAGAGTTTGTGAATAGATTAGTGGCTAACGTAAAAGGGAATCCGAAGATCTTTTATAAACATATAAATAGCAAAATGGTAGTAAAAGGAAGGGTGGGCCCAATTAAGGACAAAAAAGGAGATCTTCTTGTGGAGGCAAAGGGCATGGCTGAGGTACTAAATCGGTCTTCACTAAAGAAGAGGATGCTACCAATGTCGCAGTAAAGGAGAAGGTAGTACTGATATTGGATAGGATAAAAATAGATAAAAAGGAGGTACGTAAAAGATTGTCAGTACTCAACGTACAAAAGTCACCCGGTCCAGTTGGAATGCATCCTAGGTTACTGAGGGAATTAAAGGTGCAAATGGCAGAGGCTCCAGCCACAACTGGGGAAATCAGACACTAGAAATGCAACTATATAAAAAGGAATTGTTCCATGTGCAAAACAAACAAAAATAGTGCATTTTGGTGTATTTGTACCATGTTGGACAAAGAATCAGGGAAACTGGGTAACACAGTGTCTATTCACCCCTGAGACTCAAGTTTGAATTGAGTCTCTACTGCCTAGAAGGGACCAAAGTGTTTGGGAGCTTTCAGGCAGATCCTAGCACGAATAATAGAACATTTTACAGTGAGGGGTGTAAAATATGAGAATGTTACAGTGAGGAATATATCAGGAGTTACAATGAGCATTTTGTAGGGTATATCATAATGTTAGTGAAGGATGTGGGGTACATCTGAAACTTTCAGTGAGAGGTGTGGGAAAATATTGATGTGTTACAGAGAGGGAAGCATTGTATTAGAGTACTGCAATGGCAATGGGGACATATCACATAGTGTTACATTGAGAAGTGTGGGATACACCAGAAAGTGGGTGAACAGTATAAAAATACCATTAATTGATCCTAAACTGACAGTCAGAAAAGTCAATAGGCTGGCTGGTATGGGAAATGAAAAATGTCACTCAAGTGCAGTAGAGATTGCTCTTCTGTTGTTGAGGTTAAGCTACATTGTCAGACCGGAGTAGAGGGAGCGTTAATCTGCATCTAACTCATATTATACCTGAACCAGTAGTGGTTCAGCCCAACAATGACTGAAAGTGTTCTATTTCCCAGTGATAATTTGAGAAACTAGAGAAGCTGGGATTGTTCTCCTCAGAGCAGAGAAGGTTAGAGCAGAGAAGGTTAGAGCAGAGAAGGTTAGAGCAGAGATTTAATAGAAGTGTTCAAAATTATGAAAGGTTTTGATTAAGTAAATAAGAAATTGCTTCCAGTGCCACATTTCCAGAGGACACAGATTTAAGATAATTGGCAAAAGAACCAGAAGGGAGATCAGAATTTTTGTTTAAATGCAGTGAGTTACTATGATCTGGAATGCACAGCCTGAAAGGGTGGTAGAAACGTATTCAACAGTAACTTTCAAAAGGGAATTGGATCATCAGGTACGTTGGGCCGAATGGCCTCATGTTGTAAGATTCTATGATTCTATTAAGTTCTCTTGCCTTTGCAAGCACAAAAATTCAGCAAAAGCATTTAAGAAAAAGACATATGAAACTTGCAAAGATTGAAACAATTCAGGATTCACACTCAAATTGGGGAAATTAAAAAAGCAATTCTTACCCAAATTTCCTTTTTGCACATGACCCAGCACATACAATCCACTCTTCTTGAGGTCATTTACGAAACTTATAAGTTGAGTACTTGTTCTAGGATTGGCAACCATCAATAGAACTTGCGGGCGCCAGAATTTGACATGATCTTTACGAACATCCAGCATCAGAAGATACTTTCTAACCTGCAAACGTAAGTATCTGTTACAGGGTTCTGAAGTAAGCGAAATAATCATAAATGTATTTACAGCATACACTGATCTACTGCTATAGTAGCTGGGGTAAAATCTTCTTCTGGAATGAAATGCAAAACAAAACTGACTGTTAGTGTCTGCCATTGTGAAACCCTTTTAGTATCACTTGAAAAATTGATGGCAAATTTGGGTTAAAAAATTATTGACTGTACCTGGTGGAAGATTAGAGCTTGGCTGATGTAACCCCAGCTGCTTGAAGGTGATACGTAGTGAAGGACCAACAGCAATATCAGCATGAATGCAATACTGGATGAAGCATATATTGCGTTTATCAAGAACATCATAATCCCACAGCCGATGATCCCCAACGCACAAGTATGCCAGGTGAAGTAATGAAAGGTTGGCCTGAAAATAGGAAGATGCATTTGAAAAGTAACATAAAAGCTAAATATTACCCTTTGTATCATGGTCTACAAGTCAAATACGTATCAAGTAAGAGGCAGCACAATGACGTATTGATTGGAGCACGAACTAGCTACGCCATGGAATGTGGGATTGTGCCCCAATCTCCAGTGTTTCACCCCCACATGAACAATCTTAATGTGATACCATGAGGAAGCACTGTGGAGGTCAGACACTTCATAGGGAATGAAGGAGTCCTCCTGGGCTGTTCTGTTTCTCAGAAATATCAATACATACCTGGAAGCAGGTTGGCTCCCAGCTTGCAAATAGTGCATATTGTGGGAAGGAAATACCAGAGGCAGGTCTCACTTGATTTATTTATTTATTTAAAAAAATACAAAGCAACAGCTTTTATTTTTGTTTAGAAATCAAATAATTTATTCAGTTTTATTGAAACAGAATGGTAATTGATTGGCATTTCAAATGTAATAGCAAGACAGTCTACTCCTTTAATTCGAAGTCACTTCATTTGAATTATCTATTAATTTAAATTCCTTTCAAGCATTAAAAGCCTCCAGTGCTGTTTGATTTAAATTGCTTAATTCAAATTACTGGATAATTTTCAAATTACCCAGACTTCGAATTAACTGGAGCAGACTGTACAAAAATATGTTAGCAGAACCAAAAATAATAAAAAAAGAAAAGCTACAGAGGTGTTTTAAGAATCAGAAAAGTTAAAATGGTTACAAGTTTTGTCCCCATTACTTCTGTAATAAATTTTGATCTTTATAATCATGAAAAAATATTTTACATACCACCTGCCAAGCCAATTCCCTACAAATAAATAGTTTAGTGTAACATTTAAGTAATAGGTGTCATGCCAGTATTATATCTCGTACCCCAAAGCTACCAATTTAAAAAATATAAACAAATTTGTCCCCCACAGATAGGCTGAATTCAGTATAAGTGACAGCTGTGTGTTATAAGTAGTTCATACATTTGTCTTTCTGGATGTGATGTGGCAGAAGAATTTCAGCTTTAAGTCAAATCATTGCACAAAATAAATTCAATAAAACCAAAGATGCTAGATGCAGCAGGGAAAATGCAGCACTGTGCTAAGAGTGAATAATGAGAGCACAAGCTAAGAGGCTGGTTGTTCATCAACTAGACAGAAAATGCATATTTGGTATATCCTGAAATAAAGCCAACAAAAATAAAAATCAACATCCAGAGTCTTGCCAAATCATTGTTTCAAAATCTATTCACCACTACAACTTGCAAATATATGAAGCCTTTAATGTGGAAAAGCATCCCAAGGCCCTTCACAGAGGTATAAGGAAAATGGACACTATTTGTTCATGCAATGATGTAAGCAAATTTGCTGCACTGTTAAGTTCCCGTTTTTGCTCCTTAAGTAGGAGATATTATAAGTTGTAACCTAAAGTTTGATCAAATAAATGGGTTTTAAGGAGGGTCTTGAAGAAAGAGAAAGAGGTGGAGGGGTGTAGGGAAGGAGCTCGAGAGAGAGGTACCTGCAGCTGAAAACACTGCCAGCAATGGTAGAGAGAAAAGTGGCGGGGTGGGGATGCACCAAAGGCAGGAGTCAGAGGAATGGAGAGTTTGGGTGGGGAGGAGTTGTCGGGCTGGAGGTGGTCATCGAAATAGCGAGGGGGTTCATGGAGGGATCTGAACACAAGAATGAAAATTTTACATTCGAGGTGTTGGGAGACTGGGCAGCTGGGGTTACTGCTCTAAAGGAGGCAGTAATGGATACCCACAATGGGCCCATGGGAGAATGCGGAGAAGAATACAAAGGGTAACCATGGGTTGTTCAAAGCAGGATTCATACCTGGGACAGCAGCAGGAGAGATGAACGGCTGAGAAGTGATGGGTTAGGTAGGGACCAGGTGGGGCAAAGTACCTGAGAGGAGAGAGATGAAAGGTCACATAGCCAATTGAGGGGAAAGAAGGGAGGAGAGAAAGTAAGAGAGGAACCACAAATAAAAATGAGAGATAGGAGTAATGGGCAACTGTCAGAGTGTCAGCCAAAACGCGCACACAAATGGACACAGAGAATTCAGGTTACATAGACATGACAAAGATTAGGCAGGAGACAACACGGAACAGTCCAATGTTGAAGTCTGATGGCCAGAAGGCTGTAATGAGATGAAAGCTATTTCTGGACAGCATGGGGTTAACTTGGAGCAGCCACCAACCAATGACCCGGCTTGGAGTCAGTAGTGAAGGGTTTCATTACTCTTTCATGGTTTCATGTGTACGTACCCTAACCTGCATGAGTCCCAGGATGTCTAAGTGCACGTATTCTCACAAAATTAAACATTCTTGAAGGTATACAGTGAACCAACATGTTTTGGGGATTTAAACACATCTTTTATCTTGCAGCGTATGCAGATACTCCTCAATGTATTATTTTTCTAAATTCTCCTTGCAATGTGCCGAGGTTTACTTGAAATGGGTGATTTATAAATGTTTTTCAGGTTATTGTTTCAGTGTTCAGATTACTATCCTCTCATTTGCAGATGCTTATCTGTTACCTGAACAACTAAATACCTGATAATACCCAATAACCATGCAGAGCTAAATGCCATAAGATGCTTTTATATTTTGCAAATTGGGTTTCAGGATAGTGACCCAAATGCACATTTATGTTTCAGTAGCGCAGCCAGTTTCCATATGAGCCAGCTGTAAAGTGGTGCCTGGTATACTTGTACGTGCAAACTGGCTTTGACAATTTGGCCAGGGCGCATGCATCATGATGTCACTACAATAATCGCATCTATGTGCTGACGTCACATTTACTGGGCTAGCACATTTATCGGGTTCAGGAAAACAAGCAGGAGTCAGGAAGACCCCGCTACAAAAAAGGATTGTCTTGGCTACCAGTCTTAAGAAGTCTGATGAATTTAACTGTGGTTGCCACCAGCAAGCTAAGCAAGATCCATGTGACAGGAGCCAGCAACACAATAATAAAAACTCAGCTATGAAAAAATTCCAATGGATTTTGCTTTAATACTACAGCACTGTTGTAATTTTTAATGCCTCCAGATTATTAATAATTAAGAACTGTGGAAGGTCAGCCATACACTTCAAGGTGTTTGTGGTGCTTTCAAGTGCGGTATTTAGAAGATAGTCAAAAAAGTCAATATTTAAGTTTACTGCCAAATGAAGCCAATGTTGTTCTGTATTTTCAACACTACTGCTAACTATCTTTCAAAAACAATAAAAACAATTTAATTTAATCGCAGAGGTATCACCTAAATAGCTTATGCTGTAAACCTGAAGCTTTTTCCTTTTAAAAAAAACTTGTCACTCATCAGTTTAAATCAAAAATGCATTTCTGTTCAGATTTCTATCCAGTCAGTCCTTGATTTTTTTCCCCAATATACAGTGCTGAATCAAGAGCAGCCTTTAAGTGCAATCTCGCTTGATGTCATTATCTTACAATCTACTTGGCATAATCAAAGCATCCAGCCGAGAAAATTGCAGTAAAAACTCAAGCTGGAAAAAACTCTCGGAGGTGCTTTCCACACAAAGCTGCGTTATCATTTATGGTATTTTTGTAAGAACCTTTACATTGGCCAGTTCCTTAAAAAATGTTTAGTGCATTCAAATGGTGACAACTAACAGTTATTTGCAGATGATGTGTTCCTTGAGGATTTTACCCTTACCTAGGTCAAAAACAATTATTTAGAAAGCCACTTAAAGTGGCTAGCTGCTCGGTTCTTATTTTTATAGGCTATGAAAGGTGCTGGGCTAAGGCAAAACGGGGTCACTCTCCATTGAAGTGTCACTAAAGCGTGACATTTTTGGTGTCCATGCTACATCTGTGCGACAAGTGGAAAATTAAATTCACATTTAATTTATGTGCGCATTTAACAGACACATCTTCAATACACTTTATGCATTGATTTACTTCAAAGGAGGAAAATATGTACTCCTGCTTTGCTGTGTTGCATTGTGCCCACCAGAATAGTGAAGAATATTTTAGATTGTTCAATACTCACTGAAGACTCAAGTAGCTTGGTTTCTATTTGTTATGGGCAAGTGTTCATTCTTTGCATAACAAAACCCACTCTCAATGCTTCTCTTCCACTCCTTTTCTCTTTCCCTATTGTCAGTTTCTGATCAGTGTTCTAGATGTTTATCCCAGTTCATTTGGAACAATCCATTTTTTAAGCTGAAACCAAGAGCCTAATTTTGCATTTCAGCAATCAGTCAAAACTGAGTTTTTTTAACCATAATATCTGGTGCAAGTAATCATATATAACAATGCTACATTGCACCAATACTTTACATCACTATTTTTATTTTGTGTTTATCTAATGTGGAAGGGACAGCACAGTTGCCAACCATCTACTTTTTACAGGAACGATCAGCTTTTCTAGTTCCAGTTCACACTATTTGTATGACAGCCAGAAGAACAGTTGATTTCAGTACTTGCTGAATTGCCCCATGTGGTTCACCATGTGCTTGAGCAGCTGACCAAGTGACTCTTAAATGCACATACTGATCTTATGTGAGCATTCTGCACTTCTAACACCCCACAAGTCGGAAAAACTGACTGTAAAGCACAATTTTAAGGAGTTGCAAAAGCTTAGTGAACAGGGACTTTGCAAACGCTAATAAGTATATGGCGCTTAAACATGCATCTAAATGTTCCATGTTGACTTCATGCCGAGACTTGCCCAAGTTTGATTACTTGGTGTAATGGCTTTATAGTGACAAGTAGCATATTCAGTGCTGTGGATGCAGCATGTTCAGTGCATCTTTACTACATCTGGGATGATCTGTTTCTAATGCCACTCTGCAAGGTGACATTGTGAATAGTTCTTTCTGCTCAAAAGATACATTTGTGTGAAAGGCCTGTTATTCAGTCTTCTGGAGCTTTGAAACCCTCTGCCGTGTTTGGGATAGCGAAACCCAGGTCTAACAATTCCGACATTGTTCATTCAAATGATACATAGAAGCAAAAATATATGAGCAAAATAAACAGTAGTTTAATAAAATTTAAACTGCATTAAAAAAGTGGTGTCATCCTTGTAGCCTCGATCAGTAAACTCTTACAAAGAAAGAAAATTATATGTATGTAAGTTTCCATTGAAACGAAAAAGAAATGGTTGTGTTGGAGGAGCTGGACAAGGATACGGAATATTTAAGACAGATATCCCGCTGAATAAGTTGCAATTACTAATTCCATTGCAGTCTTTATGTGTATTGTCCATCCACTGTCTAAGTTTGCCATAGAGCAAAAGAAACTTCATCTAGACATCCTAGAAGCACAGCTGGCTGATGTCATTTTTAAATAGTTTGTTCCAATCTAAAATTATATGAAATAAAAAGAAAATAAAAGCCTTATTTTTATTGCAGACCTCGCGGAATGATAATGAGAAATTAAACACACATTGTCTGGAAGCTTAGCTGTTTCAGCACTTCCAGATCGCTTGGGCTGTTCTCATTTTTAAAAAAATTCTCGAGCTATGGATGCCACTGGCAAAGCCAGCATTTTAGTGCCCATCCCTAGTTAACCTTGAGAAGTTGGTGATGGGTCATCTGCTTGAACCACTGCAGTCAATGTGGTGAAGGTATTCCCAGTGGTGTTAGATAGGGAATTCCAGGATAGTGAATAAGGCAGATGAGCTGAGGGCACAGATAGACATGTGGCGGTATGATATCTTAGCTATTACAGAAACATGGCTTAAAGAGGGGCAGAAATAGCAGCTCAACATTCATGGTTACAGGGTTTTCAGATGAGATAGAGAGGGGGAAAAAAAAAGAGGGGTAGCAATTTTGGCTAAAGAAACAATTACATCTGGGAGAACAGTGATATGTTAGAAGGGTCATCAAATGAGGCCATATGGGTTGAGCTAAGGAGCAAAAAAGGGGCAGTCACACTACTGGGAGTGTACTATAGACCCACAAACAATCAGAGGGAAATAGAAGAGCAAATACGTAGTGCAAAAACAATAGGGCAGTAATACTAGGGGATTTCAACCACTCTAATACTTTTTAAAAAATTCATTCATGGGATGTGGGCGTCGCTGGCAAGGCCGGCATTTATTGCCCATCCCTAATTGCCCTAGAGAAGGTGGTGGTGAGCCACCTTCTTGAACCGCTGCAGTCCGTGTGGTGAAAGTTCTCCCACAGTGCTGAAGGGAGTTCCAGGATTTTGACCCAGCGACGATGAAGGAACGGCGATATATTTCCAAGACGGGATGCTGTATGACTTGGAGGGGAACGTGCAGGTGATGTTGTTCCCACATGCCTGCTGCCCTTGTCCTTCTAAGGTGGTAGAGATCGTGGGTTTGGGAGGTGCTGTCGAAGAAGCCTTGGCGAGTTGCTGCAGTGCATCCTGTGGATGGTACACACTGCAGCCACAGTGCGCCGGTGGTGAAGGGAGTGAATGTTTAGGGTGGTGGATGGGGTGCCAATCAAGCGGGCTGCTTTGTCCTGGATGGTGTTGAGCTTCGAGTGTTGTTGGAGCTGCACTCATTCAGGAAAGTGGAGAGTATTCCATCAACTCCTGACTTGTGCCTTGTAGATGGTGGAAAGGCTTTGGGGAGTCAGGAGGTGAATTACTCGCTGCAGAATACCCAGCCTCTGATCTCCTCTTGCAGCCACAGTATTTACGTGGCTGGTCCAGTTAAGTTTCTGGTCAATGGTGACCACCAGGATGTTGATGGTGGGGGATTCGGCAATGGTAATGCCGTTGAATGTCAAGGTGAGGTGGTTGGACTTTCTCATGTTGGAGATGGTCATTGCCTGGCATGAATGTTACTTGCCACTTATCAGCCCAAGCCTGGATTTTGTCCAGGTCTTGCTGCATGCAGGCACAGACTGCTTCATTATCTGAGGGGTTGCGAATTCAACTGATCAATGTGCAATCATCAGCGAACATCCCCATTTCTGACCTTATGATGGAGGGAAGGTCATTGTTGAAGCAGCTGAAGATGGTTGGGCCTAAGACATTGCCCTGAGGAACTCCTGCAGCAATGTCCTGGGGCTGAGATGATTGGCCTCCAACAACCACTACAATCTTCCTTTGTGCTAGGTATGACTCCAGCCACTGGTGAGTTTCCCCCCTGATTCCCATTGACTTCAATTTTACGAGGGCTCCTTGGTGCCACACTCAGTCAAATGCTGCCTCGATGTCAAGGGCAGTCACTCTCACCTCACCTCTGGAATTCAGCTCTTTTGTCCATGTTTGGACCAAGGCTGTAATGAGGTCTTGAGCCGAGTGGTCGTGGCGGAACCCAAACTGAGCATCGGTGAGCAAGTTATTGGTGAGTAAGTGCCGCTTGATCGCACTGTTGACGACACCTTCCATCACTTTGCTGATGATTGAGAGTAGGCTGATGGGGTGGTAATTGGCCGGATTGGATTTGTCCTCCTTTTTGTGGATAGGACATACCTGGGCAATTTTCCACATCGTCGGCTAGATGCCAGTGTTGTAGCTGTACTGGAACAGTTTGGCGAGAGGCGCGGCTAGTTCTGGAGCACAAGTCTTCAGCACTACAGCCGGGATGTTGTCGGGGCCCATAGCCTTTGTTGTATCCAGTGCACTCAGTCGTTTCTTGATATCACGTGGAGTGAATCGAATTGGCTGAAGACTGGCTTCTGTAATGGTGAGGATATCCGGAGGAGGCCGAGATGGATCATCCACTCGGCACTTCTGGCTGAAGATGGTTGCAATCACTTCAGCCTTGACTTTTGCACTCACGTGCTGGACTCTGCCATCACAGAGGATGGAGATGTTTACAGAGCCTCCTCCTCCCGTTAGTTGTTTAATTGTCCACCACCATTCACGACTGGATGTGGCAGGACTGCAGAGCTTTGATCTGATCTGTTGGTTGTGGAATCGCTTAGCTCTGTCTATAGAATGTTGCTTCCGCTGTTTAGCATGCATGTAGTCCTGAGCTGTAGCTTCACCAGGTTGGCACCTCATTTTTTAGGTACGCCTGGTGCAGCTCCTGGCATGCTCTTCTACATTCCTCATTGAACCAGGGTTGATCCCCTGGCTTGTTGGTAATGGTAGAGTGAGGAATGTGCCGGGCCATGAGGTTACAGATTGTGCTGGAATACAATTCTGCTGATGGCCCACAGCACCTCATGGATGCCCAGTTTTGAGCTGCTACATCTGTTTTGAATCTATCCCACTTAGCATGGTGATAGTGCCACACAACACGTTGCATGGTGTCCTCAGTGCGAAGACGGGACGTCGTCTCCACGAGGACTGTGCGGTGGTCACTTCTACCAATACTGTCATGGACAGATGCATCTACGACAGGTGGATTGGTGAGGATGAGGTCAAGTAGGTTTTTCCCCTCGTGTTGGTTCGCTCACCACCTGCCGCAGGCCCAGTCTGGCAGCTATGTCCTTCAGGACTCGGCCGGCTCAGTCAGTGGTGGTGCTACCGAGCCACTCTTGGTGATGGACATTGAAGTCCCCCACCCAGAGTACATTCTGTGCCCTTCCTACCCTCAGTGCTTCCTCCAAGTGGTGCTCAACATGGAGAAGGACTGATTCATCAGCAGAGGGAGGACGGTAGGTGGTAATCAGCAGGAGGTGTCCTTGCCCATGTTTGACCTGATGCCATGAGATTTCATAGGGTCCGGAGTCAATGTTGAGGATTCCCAGGGCCACTCCCTCCTGTACTGCCACCTCTTGTGGGTCTGTCCTGCTGGTGGGACAGGACATACCCAAGGATGGTGATGGAAGAGTCTGGGACATTGGCTGAAAGGTATGATTCTGTGAGTATGGCTATGTCAGGCTGTTGCTTGACTCCTCTGTGGGACAGCTCTCCCAATTTTGGCACAAGTTCCCAGATGTTTGTCAGGAGGACTTTGCAGGGTCGACTGGGCTTGGTTTGCCTTTGTCGTGTCCGGTGCCTAGTGGTCCGTCCGGTTTTATTCTTATGATTACATTTTTAGCAAGATTTTTACAACAGTGTGGGTTGCTGGGCCATTTCAGAGGGCAATTAAGAATCAACCACATTGCTGTGGGTCTGGAGTCACATATAGGCCAGACCGGGTAAGGACGACAGGTTTCCTTCCCTAAAGGGCAATAGTGAACCAGATGGGTTTTTACGACAATCCGGTCGTTTCATGGCAAAGATCAGTGATACTAGTTTTTTTCTTATTCAAGATTTTATTTAATTCTTCAGCTGCCGTGGCAGGATTTGAACTCATGACTCCGGATTAGTCGTCCAGGTCTCTGGATTAATAGTCCAGTAACATAACCACTATGCTACCGTACCCGATGATAATATTAACTGGGATACAAACAGTGTGAAGTGTACACAGCACACAAAATTCAGGAGAACATTTTCAGCAAGTATGTAACAAGCCCAACGAGGGAGGGGGTAGTTCTGGATTTAGTTTTACGAAATGAAGCTGGGCAGGTGGAAGGAGTATCAGTGGGAGGGCATTTTGGTGGCAGTGATCATAACTCAGTTAGATTTAGCATAAATATGGAAAAGGACAAAGATAGAACAGGAGTTGAAGTTCTCAATTGGGGAAAGGCCAATTTTACCAAACTGAGAACTGATTTAGCAAAAATGGACTGGAAACAGCTACTTGAAGGTAAATCAATGGCAGAGAAGTGGGAGGCATTCAAGGGGAAGATTCAAGGGGTTCAGAGTAAACATGTTCCCACAAAGAAAAAGGGTGGGACTGCCAAATCTCAAGCCCCCTGGATGTCAAGGAGCATACAGGGTAAGATAAGGCAAAAAAAGGGAAGCTTATGTCAGACACCAAGAGCTCAATACTACAGAAAGCCTAGTAGTGTAGAAAGTGCAGGGATGAAATTAAAAAGGAAATTAGGAAAGCAAAGAGAGGGCGTGAAAAAAATATTGGCAAGTAAAATCAAGGAAAACCCAAAGACGTTTTATAAATACATTAAGAGCAAGAGGATAACCATGGAAAGAGTAGGGCCTATTAGAGACCAAAAAGGTAACCGATGTGTGGAGGTGGAAGATGTTCAAATGGTTTTTAATGAACACTTTGCGTCTGTCTTCACACAAGAGAGGGACGATGGAGACATTGTAAATAAGGAGGAGGAGTGTGAAATATTGGATGGGATAAACATAGTGAGAAAGGAAGTATTAAGGGGATTAGCATCTTTGGAAGTAGATAAATCGTCAGGCCCGGATGAAATGTATCCCAGGCTGTTAAAAGAAACAAGGGAGGAAATAGCGGAGGCTCTGACCATTATTTTCCAATCCTCCCTGGATACAGGGGCATGGTGCCGGAGGTTTGGAGGACTGCTAACGTTGTACCGTTGTTTAAAAAGGGAGAGGGGAATAGACCGAGTAATTAGAGGCCAGTCAGTCTAACCTTGGTGGTGGCAAATTATTGGAATCAATTCTGAGGGACAGAATAAACCGTCTCTTAGAAAGGCACAGATTAATCAACGACAGTCAGCATGGATTTGTTAAGGGAAGGTCGTGTCTGGCTAACTTAAATGAATTTTTTGAGGCAGTAACAAGGAGGGTTGATGATGGTAGTGCGTTTGATGTAGTCGACATGGATTTTAGCAAGGCTTTTGACAAAGTCCAACATGGCAGACTGGTCAAAAAAATACAAGCCCATGGGATCCAAGGGAAAGTGGCAAGTTGGTTCCACAATTGGCTCAGTGGCATGAAGCAAAGGATAATGGTCACTGGGTGTTTGTGACTGGGTGGCTGTTTCCAGTGGGGTTCCACAGGACTCAGTCAGAGGTCCCTTGCTTTTTGTGGTATATTGTAATGATTTGGACTTAAATGTAGGGGGCATAATTAAGAAGTTTGCAGATGATATAAAAATTGGCCATGTGGTTGATAGCGAGGAGGAAAGTGTAGACTGCAGGAAGATATCACTGGACTTGTCAGGTGGGCCGAAAAGTGACAAATGGAATTCAATCTGGACAAGTGTGAGGTGATGCATTTGGGGAGGGCAAACAAGGCAAGAGAATATACAATAAATGGGAGGATACTGAGAGGTGTAGAGGAAGTGAGGGATCTTGGAGTGCATGTCCACAGATCCCTGAAGGTAGCAGGACAGGTAAATAAGGTGGTTAAGAAAGCAAAACGGGATAGTTTCCTTTATTAGCTGAGGCACAGAATATAAGAGCAGGGAGTTTATGCTAGAACTGTATAAAACATTAGTTAGGCCACAGCTTGAGTACTGCATACAGTTCTGGTCACCACATCACAGGATGTAATTGCACTCGGGAGGGTACAGAGGAGATTTACGAGCATGTTGCCAGGGCTGGAGAATTTTAGCTATGAGGAAAGATTGGATCGGCTCGGGTTGTTCTCTTTGGAACAAAGGAGGCTGAGGGGTGATTTAATTGAGATGTGCAATATTATAAAGGGGCTAGATAGAGTGGATAGGAAAGACCTATCTCAACTGGCAGAGAGGTCAATAACCAGGGACCATAGATTTTAAGTGATTGGAGAAGGATTAGAGGGGAGCTGAGGAAATTTTTTTTCACCGAGAGGATGGTGAGTGTCTGGAGCTCAGTGCCTGAAAGGGTGGTAGAGGCTGAAACCCTCATCACATTTAAAAAGTACTTGGATATGCAATTGATATGCCATAACCTACAAGGCTACGGACCAAGTGCTAGAAAGTGGGATTTGGCTGGGTGGCTCATTTTCAGCCGGTGCGGACACGACAGGCCAAATGGCCTCCATCTGTGCCGTAAATTTTCTATGTTTCTATTTCTATGATTCTATCTTTTGCACTCACGTGCTGGGCTTTGCCATCATTAAGGATGGGGATGTTCATGGAGCCTCCTCATCCGGTAGATGCTTAATTGTCCACCGCCATTCATGACTGGATAAGGCAGGACTTGAACCATTGGTTGTGGGATCACTTTGCTCTATCTAAAGCATGCTGCTTCCGCTGTTTAAGTGGACATGTCGTCCTGTGTTATAGCTTCACCAGGTTGGCACCTCATTTTCAGGTACACCTGGTGCTGCTACCTGGCACCTGTAATGCTCTTCTATTCTCATCATTGAGCCAGGGCTGGTCATCTAGCTTGATGGTGATGGGGGAAGTGAGGGATATGCTAGGCCATGAGATTAGATTGTGGTGCAATACAATTCTGCTGCTGCTGATGGCCCACACGGCCTCATGGATGCCCAGTTTTGAGCTGCTAGATCTTATCTTAATCTGTCCCACTTAGCACGGTGTTAGTGCCACGTGACATGATGGAGGGCATCATCACTGTGAAGACGGGACTTGGTCTCCACTAAGACTGTGCGTGGTCACTCCTACCAAGACCATCATGCACGGATACATCTGCGACAGGTAGATTGGTGAGGACGATGTCAAGTGGGTTATTGGTGTTGGTTCCCTCATCACCTGCCGCAAGCCCAGTCTGACAGCTACGTTATTCGCGACTCTACCACCTCGATCATTGGTGGTACTACCGAGCCACTCTTGGTAATGGACATTGAAGTCCCCCACGCAGAGTACATTCTGTGCCCTTGCTACCTTCAGTGCTTCCTCCAAGTGGTATTCAGCAGGAAAGAGTCCGGATTCATCAGCTGAGGGAGGGTGGCAGGTGGTAATCAGCAGGAAGTTTCCATACCCATGTTTGACCTGAAGCCATAAGACTTCATGGGGTCCAGAGTTAATGTTAAGGACTCCCAAGGCTACTCCCACCTGACAGTACATCTGGTGGGTCTGTCCTGCCGGTGGGACAGACATATCCAGGGATGGTGATGGAGGAGACTGGGACATTGACTGATAGTCATACTCTCAGAATCTTACCTACGTCAGGTTGTTGCTTGAATAGTCTGTGGGGAAACTCTCCCAACGTTGACACCAATCCCCAAATATTAGTGAAGAGGACTTTGCAGGGTCAACTGGGTTGGGTGTGCCTTCGTCGTGTCCTAATTTGATGCCGAGATCGCAGCTGAATGGTCATCCAGTTTTATTATTCTTAATCTATGTAGCAGTATGATACAACTGAGTGACTTGCTCGGCCACTTCAGAAGGCAGTTAAGAGCCAACTACGTTGGTGTGGGACTGGAGTTACATATAGGCCAGACATGGTAAGGACATCAGGTTTCCTTTCCTAAAGCACATTAGTGAACCAGTTGGGTTTTTACAACAATCCGACAGCTTCATGGTCACTTTACTGATACCAGCTTTTTAGTTTCCAGATTTATGTATTTAACGGAATTCAAATTCTCAAACTGCTATAGTTTGAACTCACATTCATCAAATTATTAGTCCAGGCCTCTGAATTACTAATTCAGTAACATAACCATTAGGCTAACTGCTTTAACTATCAACGTATATAAAATTAAAAGCAGAATCTATGACTTTAAAATTATCCCCCCACTCTTTTATCCTACTTCACCTGAAAACTACACTTGATCTTCTTGACTCCTTGTGTGCAATGCTATAGGCGATCGAATATAAAAATCCATGGAGAGACTAGCCCAAGAGGTCATATAGTTCACACATAGCGTGTGTGCGCGCGCGCGCGAGCGAGAGAGAGGCAAGAGAAGGATATCGAAGTCTCAAATAAAATTTGCACATGGGAACAATAAGAATGAAAAAAATTCAGTTTTAAAAAAAAAAGCTTCTGACCAAAAGAACAAAACTATAACATTTTGAAACAATGCAACTGCACATGCATAAAATATTGGCAGAGTGTTGACTGGAAAAATTGCAGAACAAATGCCTTACTTTATATTCAAGCCACAAGCAGCACAGTTGGAAAACAAAAAAGGATCAAAGCAAAAAATAAAATATGGATTTTTTAAAAAATGCATATGTGGAGAGGATGGAATCCTATTTGATTTAGCCAGATTTCAAACTTAGGAAAAATTTGCAAGTCAAAAACAGAAGCAGGAGAGTTGGAAATAATTAGCAGGAGGCATCAAAAGAAAGAAAAATGAACATAGAACAGAGTTTTAAAAGCAATAATATGAGCGCACAACTGCCTACGGTCACCTAGGGGTAAGCAGGTTCAGATCCGATCAAGCCCGATTTAAAACTAGAGCAAAATTTGCCGATTGACAAGGAAAAAAGAAACAGCAAAGCTGGAAATTGTAGAACAGCAGGAAATCGATATAAAAAAATGGCGCTTTTTTTTTGCAACGACTATCTGACTTCCCAGTACTTTCCCTACCACATTCCCCTCATCAGCTCAGACTCAAAATGTGAAGAACTCAGCGACGTTTTTGTATCCAAAATTGAAGCTATCTGCATTGTTGCTGGCCCCCAATCAGCCCACTCTCCCAAACTCCCAGCTCCCCCAACATGTGCCCCCCATCAGGTTCCCTTACGCTTCCCCTTCTTTGTAGTTTATCCCCGATCTCCCATTCTGTCATGATGTGGAGATGCCGGTGATGGACTGGGGTTGACAATTGTAAACAATTTTACAACACCAGGTTATAGTCCAGCAATTTTATTTTAAATTCGCAAGCTTTCGGAGGCTATCTCCTTCCTCAGGTGAACGATGTGGAAATGAAATCCTCGAAATGAAGTCGCATTTATAATTCACAGAACAATGCTTGGTGATTACAGACAGTTTTTTCAACTGCCCGTTGCCAAGGCAATCAGTGTGCAGACAGACAGGTGTTACCTGCCAGGTCTCAGAATATACAAATCACCAAAAAAAACAACAAACAAAAAAAAACAGAGATAGAGAGGTAGAAACATAGAAAAGACAGCAACTGACCCGTTATATTAAAAACAGATAACATTTGTTCGCTGGTGGGGTAACGTGTAGCGTGACATGAACCCAAGATCCCGGTTGAGGCCGTCCTCATGGGTGCGGAACTTGGCTATCAATTTCTGCTCGACGATTTTGCGTTGTCGTGTGTCTCGAAGGCCGCCTTGGAGTACGCTTACCCGAAGGTCGGTGGATGAATGTCCATAACTGCTGAAGTGTTCCCCGACTGGGAGGGAACCCTCCTGTTTGGCGATTGTTGCGCGGTGTCCGTTCATCCGTTGTCGCAGTGTCTGCATGGTCTCGCCAATGTACCATGCTCTGGGGCATCCTTTCCTGCAACGTATGAGGTAGACAACGTTGGCCGAGTCACAGGAGTATGAACCATGCACCTGGTGGGTGGTGTCCTCTCGTGTGATGGTGGTATCTGTGTCGATGATCTGGCATGTCTTGCAGAGGTTACCGCGGCAGGGTTGTGTGGTGTCGTGGACGCTGTTCTCTTGAAAGCTAGGTAATTTGCTGCGAACGATGGTCTGTTTGAGGTTGGGTGGCTGTTTGAAGGCGAGGAGTGGAGGTGTGGGGATGGCCATAGCGAGGTGTTCGTCGTCATTGATGACATGTTGAAGGCTGCGGAGAACATGGCGTAGTTTCTCCGTTCCGGGGAAGTACTGGACGACAAAGGGTACTCTGTTGGTTGCGTCCCGTGTTAGTCTCCTGAGGAGGTCTATGCGATTTTTTGCTGTGGCCCGTCGGAACTGTCGATCGATGAGTCGAGCGTCATATCCCGTTCTTACTAGGGCGTCTTTCAGCGTCTGTAGGTGTCCATCGCGTTCCTCCTCGTCTGAGCAGACCCTGTGTATTCGCAGGGCCTGTCCAGAGGGGATGGCCTCTTTGACGTGGTTAGGGTGGAAGCTGGAAAAGTGGAGCATCGTGAGGTTGTCCGTGGGCTTGCGGTAGAGTGAGGTGCTGAGGTGCCCGTCTTTGATGGAGATTCGAGTGTCCAAGAAAGAAACTGATTCTGAGGAGTAGTCCATGGTGAGCTTGATGGTGGGATGGAACTTGTTGATGTTATCATCCCACCCACCATTCATTCCATCCCACCATCAAGCTCACCATGGACTACTACTGCGACAACGGATGAACGGACACCGCGCAACAATCGCCAAACAGGAGGGTTCTCTCCCAGTCGGGGAACACTTCAGCAGTCAAGGACATTCAGCCACCGACCTTCGGGTAAGCGTACTCCAAGGCGGCCTTCGAGACACACGACAACGCAAAATTGTCGAGCAGAAATTGATAGCCAAGTTCCGCACCCATGAGGACGGCCTCAACCGGGATCTTGGGTTCATGTCACGCTGCACGTTATCCCACCAGCGAACAAATGTTATCTGTTTTTAATATAACGGGTCAGTTGCTGTCTTTTCTATGTTTCTACCTCTCTATCTCTGTTTTTTTTTGTTTGTTGTTTTTTTTGGTGATTTGTATATTCTGAGACCTGGCAGGTAACACCTGTCTGTCTGCACACTGATTGCCTTGGCAACGGGCAGTTGAAAAAACTGTCTGTAATCACCAAGCATTGTTCTGTGAATTATAAATGCGACTTCATTTCACCTGAGGAAGGAGGTAGCCTCCGAAAGCTTGCGAATTTAAAATAAAATTGCTGGACTATAACCTGGTGTTGTAAAATTGTTTACAATTCCCATTCTGTCCACTTATCTCATTTACAAAACCCAGCACCCGTTTCCTTGAACCTCTCTCATCCCACTCCAGATCATCCAACTTCCTCTTCTCACCCCAAAACTTGCTATCAATGCATCTCTTGTCAAGTCCTATCACCCTCTTTCAAAACCACCATTATTACTCCCCTCAAGAAACTGATCCTAAACTCCTCCACTCTCTCCAACTTCTGCCTCATCTCAAACCTTCTTTCCCTCTTCAAAGACCTAGAAGATGTTATTGCATTGTAACTATTCTCCCAATTCTCTCACCATTTCCTATTAGTCTTTCCAATCTGGTTTCTGCCCTACCTATCGTATCAATATCATACTGGTCAAAGTCGCGAATTACTTCCTATCCAGTGCTCCGCAGCTCTGTGTCACCTTTAACCCACAGGGACAAGGTGTTTTATTTTTGGAAGAGGAGCAGATGATGGCCATTTTGAAAGGGAGGAGGCCAGGGTAGGAAGTTGAGTGGTCAGTAGTTTAGTGGGAATGGGGTCAAGGGAGCAGGTCGTGGGTCTCATGGACGAGATCGGGGATGCGCAAGAACGTAGGTCTCTAGATTTGACGATTGCAATGCTGTCCTGGCCGGCTTCCCATCTTCCACCCTCCATGAACTTGAGCTCATCCAAAACTCTGCTGCTCATATCCGAACTCGCACCTAGTCCCATTCACCCATCACCCCTGTGCTCGCTGAACTACATTGGCGCCCAGTCCAGGAACACCCCGATTTTAAAATTCTCATCCATGTTTTCAAATCCCTCCATGGCCTCACCCCTCCCTATCTCAGAAACCTCCTTCATCCCAACAACCCTCCAAGATCTCTGCTTTCCTCCAATTTTTGCCTTGAGCGCATCCCCGATTTTAATCATTCCACCATTGGCGGCATGTCTTCAGCTGCCATGGCCCTAAGCTCTGGAATCCCCTCCCTAAACCTCTCCGCCTCTCTACCTCCATCTCCTCCTTTAAGACGCTCCTTAAAACCTACCTCTGACCAAGCTTTTGGTCACCTGTCCTAATATCATAGGGTACGGTAGCATAGTGGTTATGTTACTGGGCGAGTAATCCAGAGGCCTGGACTAAAATCCAGAGTCATGAGTTCAAATCCCGCCACGGCAGCTGGCGAATTTAAATTCAATTAATTAATTAAATTCAATTAATTAAATAAAAATCTGGAATTAAAATACTAGTATCAGTAATGATGGCCATGAAACGACCGGATTGTCGTAAAAACCCATCTGGTTCACTAATGTCCTTTAGGGAAGGAAGCCTGCCGCCCTTACCCGGTCTGGCCTATATGTGACTCCAGACCCACAGCAATGTGGTTGATTCTTAATTGCCCTCTGAAATGGCCGAGCAAGCCACTCAGTTGTAAAATCTCGCTACGAAAAGTCAGAATAAGAATAAAACCGGACGGACCACCCGGCGTCGGACCACTAGGCACCGGACACGACAACAGCAAAACACCAAGCCCAGTCGACCCTGCAAGGTCCTCCTTACTAACATCTGGGGACTTGTGCCAAAATTGGGAGAGCTGTCCCACAGACTAGTCAAGCAACAGCCTGACATAGCCATACTCACAGAATCATATCTTTCAGCCAACGTCCCAGACTCTTCCATCACCATCCCTGGGTATGTCCTGTCCCACCGGCAGGACAGACCCACCAGAGGTGGCGGTACAGTGATATACAGTCAGGAGGGAGTGGCCCTGGGAGTCCTCAACATTGACTCTGGACCCCATGAAATCTCATGGCATCAGGTCAAACATGGGCAAGGAAACCTCCTGCTGATTACCAACTACCGTCCTCCCTCAGCTGATGAATCAGTCCTCCTCCATGTTGAACACCACTTGGAGGAAGCACTGAGGGTAGCAAGGGCACAAAATGTACTCTGGGTGGGGGACTTCAATGTCCATCACCAAGAGTGGCTCGGTAGCACCACTACTGACCGAGCTGGCCGAGTCCTGAAGGACATAGCTGCTAGACTGGGCCTGCGGCAGGTGGTGAGCGAACCAACACGAGGGAAAAACTTACTTGACCTCGTCCTCACCAATCTACCTGTCGCAAATGCATCTGTCCATGACAGTATTGGTAGGAGTGACCACCGCACAGTCCTCGTGGAGATGAAATCCCGTCTTCGCACTGAGGGCACCATCCAACGTGTTATGTGGCACTACCACCGTGCTAAATGGGATAGATTCAGAACAGATCTAGCAGCTCAAAACTGGGCATCCATGAGGCGCTGTGGGCCATCAGCAGCAGCAGAATTGTATTCCAGCACAATCTGTAACCTCATGGCCCGGCATATTCCTCACTCTACCATTACCAACAAGCCAGGGGATCAACCCTGGTTCAATGAGGAGTGTAGAAGAGCATGCCAGGAGCAGCACCAGGCATACCTAAAAATGAGGTGCCAACCTGGTGAAGCTACAACTCAGGACTACATGCATGCTAAACAGCGGAAGCAACATGCTATAGACAGAGCTACGCGATTCCACAACCAACGGATCAGATCAAAGCTCTGCAGTCCTGCCACATCCAGTCGTGAATGGTGGAGGACAATTAAACAACTAACGGGAGGAGGAGGCTCTGCAAACATCCCCATTCTCAATGATGGCCTCGAGTGCAAAAGACAAGGCTGAAGCGTTTGCAACTATCTTCAGCCAGAAGTGCCGAGTGGATAATCCATCTCAACCTCCTCCCGATATTCCCACCATCACGGAAGCCAGTCTTCGGCCAATTCGATTCACTCCACGTGATATCAAGAAACAGCTGAGTGCACTGGATACAGCAAAGGCTATGGGCCCTGACAACATCCCAGCTGTAGTGCTGAAGTCTTGTGCTCCAGAACTAGCTGCGCCTCTAGCCAAGCTGTTCCAGTACAGCTACAACACTGGCATCCACCCGACAATGTGGAAAATTGCCCAGGTATGTCCTGTCCACAAAAAGCAGGACAAATCCAATCCGGCCAATTACCGCCCCATCAGTCTACTCTCAATCATCAGCAAAGTGATGGAAGGTGTCGTCGACAGTGCTATCAAGCGGCACTTACTCACCAATAACCTGCTCACCGATGCTCAGTTTGGGTTCCGCCAGGACCACTCGGCTCCAGACCTCATTACAGCCTTGGTCCAAACATGGACAAAAGAGCTGAATTCCAGAGGTGAGGTGAGAGTGACTGCCCTTGACATCAAGGCAGCATTTGACCGAGTGTGGCACCAAGGAGCCCCTGTAAAATTGAAGTCAATGGGAATCAGGGGGAAAACTCTCCAGTGGCTGGAGTCATACCTAGCACAAAGGAAGATGGTAGTGGTTGTTGGAGGCCAATCATCTCAGCCCCAGGGCATTGCTGCAGGAGTTCCTCAGGATGTGGAGATGCCGGTGATGGACTGGGGTTGACAATTGTAAACAATTTTACAACACCAAGTTATAGTCCAGCAATTTTATTTTAAATTCACAAGCTTTCGGAGATTTTCTCCTTCCTCAGGCAAATGTTTCAAGAGCTCCTTGAAGCCTACGCATTTATACATATAGAACAATACATGGTGTTTACAGACTGCCCCTGCAACTGCCCGTTGCCAAGGCAATCACCGTGTTCAGACAGAGAGGTGTCACCTGCAGAACCCCCGAATACACATTCAACAAAAAAACAAACAGGGAAAAAAAAGAGAAAAAAAACACAGAGAGAGGCAGAAACATCCGGAAGGCAGAGAGAGCCAGCAAATGACCCATTATATTAAAAACAGATAACATTTGTTCGCTGGTGGGGTAACGTGTAGCGTGACATGAACCCAAGATCCCGGTTGAGGCCGTCCTCATGGGTGCGGAACTTGGCTATCAATTTCTGCTCGACGATTTTGCGTTGTCGTGTGTCTCGAAGGCCGCCTTGGAGTACGCTTACCCGAAGGTCGGTGGATGAATGTCCATGACTGCTGAAGTGTTCCCCGACTGGGAGGGGAACACTCTCTCTGCCTTCCGGATGTTTCTGCCTCTCTCTGTGTTTTTTTTCTCTGTTTTTTTTCCCTGTTTGTTTTTTTGTTGAATGTGTATTCGGGGGTTCTGCAGGTGACACCTCTCTGTCTGAACACGGTGATTGCCTTGGCAACGGGCAGTTGCAGGGGCAGTCTGTAAACACCATGTATTGTTCTATATGTATAAATGCGTAGGCTTCAAGGAGCTCTTGAAACATTTGCCTGAGGAAGGAGAAAATCTCCGAAAGCTTGTGAATTTAAAATAAAATTGCTGGACTATAACTTGGTGTTGTAAAATTGTTTACAGGAGTTCCTCAGGGCAGTGTCCTAGGCCCAACCATCTTCAGCTGCTTCATCAATGACCTTCCCTCCATCATAAGGTCAGAAATGGGGATGTTCGCTGATGACTGCACAGTGTTCAGTTCCATTCGCAACCCCTCAGATAATGAAGAAGTCCGAGCCTGCATGCAGCAAGACCTGGACAACATCCAGGCTTGGGCTCATAAGTGGCAAGTAACATTCGCGCCAGATAAGTGCCAGGCAATGACCATCTCCAACAAGAGAGAGTCTAACCACCTCCCCTTGACATTCAACGGCATTACCATCGCCGAATCCCCCACCATCAACATCCTGGTGGTCACCATTGACCAGAAACTTAACTGGACCAGCCATATAAATACTGTGGCTATGAGAGCAGGTCAGAGGCTGGGTATTCTGCGGCGAGTGACTCACCTCCTGACTCCCCAAAGCCTTTCCACCATCTACAAGGCACAAGTCAGGAGTGTGATGGAATACTCTCCACTTGCCTGGATGAGTACAGCTCCAACAACACTCAAGAAGCTCGACACCATCCAAGATAAAGCAGCCTGCTTGATTGGCACCCCATCCACCACCCTAAACATTCACTCCCTTCACCACAGGCGCACTGTGGCTGCAGTGTGCACCATCCACAGGATGCACTGCAGCAACTCGCCAAGGCTTCTTCGACAGCACCTCCCAAACCCGCGACCTCTACCACCTAGAAGGACAAGGGCAGCAGGCGCATGGGAACAACACCACCTGCACGTTCCCCTCCAAGTCACACACCATCCCGACTTGGAAATATATCGCCGTTCCTTCATTGTCGCTGGGTCAAAATCCTGGAACTCCCTTCCTAACAGCACTGTGGGAGAACCGTCACCACACGGACTGCAGCGGTTCAAGAAGGCGGCTCACCACCACCTTCTCGAGGGCAATTAGGGATGGGCAATAAATGCCGGCCTTGCCAGCGACGCCCACATCCCGTGAACGAATTTTAAAAAAATCTCCTTACGTGGCTTGGTGTCAAATTTTGTTTGGCAACAGTCCTGGGGCGTTTTACTCCATTAAAGGCGCTATATAAATGCAAGTAGTTGTTGTTAAGATAAGGGCATAGGAGGAGATGGGAGAAAAACTCGAGAGAGATGGGGATTTAGGAGTGGGGAGGGTTGGAGATGGGCCTGCTGGAGATTTAATTTGGAGGGCAGGGGGAAGAGCTGGAAGCACCAAAGTCAGCTGAGCAAATGGTCCCTACCTTGGTGACCAAGAAATCCATTAGCTCCTTACATTTATTGTTAAAGGTAAGAGTGGAGCAACAGCTGCAAAAGCATCCAGGAATCTTTTGAAGGGTAGAACAAAATCTGCATAATGTTGCTGCCGAATTTTATTTAATCAATAAAGCACTTTAAATGACACAATCTGTGACAAGGTCTATGACCACTTTTACCCGTAAATCTTTTCAAAATGAGTAACCACTGAATCCCGAACATATAACCGGTCAAAATTTCAATATTATGGTGGTCAACAGGAGGGTATGTGGGAACACGAGTCTTGAATCAGAATTATGCTTTAGTGAGACAGGTTTATCCAGACTCCACCATTTCATTAGTGTTTTCCTTAAACCTTCACAATCTAATATACACAGACAAATACTTGCTGAATTACTTCCCTTAAATTAGTTTTGGTTGGGAAGCATAAAAACACCAAATGCACACAAAATATAATTTTCTTGTACCAGGTGCAGAAATTCAAGTGGCTCGGAATTTGGACATGTTTATTCATTAATGTGAAATACCCATAAATTTCTAAAATCTCTTCCATACCTGAAATTTGGTGCTGAGGCCCATTCCAATGCCAGACAGGCTAGATCCACAGCAGCATAGACCAAGAGAAAAAAGATGGTCACTATCTCAGCTATAGTATTCAGTTTGCCAGTAAACAAAACGAGCTGTAAAAGCAAAAAATAATACATTTTTAATGCCACAAGTTAATAAGCATGCACACAATTTTCCATTGAAATCACAGGTAATAATGGTCCAAATAAATGTCAGATGAAATAGTTGCTAAATTATTCCCCTCTGACCCTGCAAAACCCATTTGCCTTCTGGCATATTCAGAGAGATACGTTAAAGGTCAAGATTTCCCCTCTGAGTTGAATGTAGATCAAGGGTGCAATAAAAGAAACAGTAGCTGTAATCTTAATAACACACCATCTGCCGGAGGGTATCAGGTGTTAACGTGAGTGAAGGAGTACTGCTGTAAGTCATTGTATATTATACAAATACATCATTTTCCACAAATGTGATGCCAAGATGTGCTGGTGTTCATGCTACATTCATAAACAATGCAAAAAGTTGCCTTTTAAAAATACAATGTTAAAACTGTTGACTTTCAGCACAGAATAAATGCAAGGTATTCCATGATCTTCAGCAAACAGTAATATTCCCATCATAGGATGTTACTGCACAGAATCTAATCATTTTGCCCATCAATATGGTCCCAGTGCTTTTCTCTATGAACCACTTATCTCATGCCACCCTACTGTTTTCTTCTTCAATATTCATCTTTTCCAAGTAACTATCTAATTCCCTTTTAAAATATATGGGCTTTGCAAGAACAATTGTTTAGCAGATAATTCCACATTCTAACCATCCCCTATTTAAAAGATTTTTTCTAACCTTCCCTTTAATTCGGTTTGTGATTAACTTAAATGTGTGCCCTCGTTAACATCTCACTGATTAGTGCAAACAATCTCTTAATAACCCTTCATAATGTTGAAGATTTTAATCGGGTTATACCTTAGCCTGCTCAGCTCCAGTGAAGAAAGCCCTGACTTTTCAAGACACTATTCATAACTGTAATCCATTATCCCCGATAACATCCTAATTAATCTACAATGCTCCTTTTCCATTCATTTTTTATCATTCCCATAATAGTGACCAAAATGGCACATAATACTCCAGCTGCAGCTAAACGAACGTCTTGTACAAATTCAACATTACTGCAGAGTTAGAAAAGGCAAAGTCAACACTTTCTAATGTTAAAAACTTCAATAGCAGTTAGAGGTCAGTGTGTCGAGCTCTGATTGGAGCATAGTGCAAGTGGGCAGTCAAACTCTACACTGTCTGCTCTCAATGTTCCAAAAAATGTTACAGACATCATATAAGAACATAAGAAATTGGAGCAGGAGTAGGCCAATCGGCCCCTCGAGCCTGCTCCGCCATTCAATAAGATCATGGCTGATCTGATCCCAACCACAAATCTAAAGAACACAAGAAGTCGGAGCAGGACCCGGCCACATAGCCCCTGGGCCCTCTCCGCCACCCACAGGGCATTGACCGATCCGAACTCAGCTTCATGTCCAATTTCCTGCCCGCTCCCCATAACCCCTAATTCCCTTTACTTCTAGGAAACTGTCTATTTCTGTTTTAAATTTATCTAATGATGTTGCTTCCACAGCTTCCTGGGGCAGCAAATTCCACAGACCTACCACCCTCTGAGTGAAGAAGTTTCTCCTCATCTCAGTTTTGAAAGAGCAGCCCCTTATTCTAAGATTATGCCCCCTAGTTCTAGTTTCACCCATCTTTGGGAACATCCTTACTGCATCCACCCGATCAAGACCCTTCACAATCTTATATGTTTCAATAAGATCGCCTCTCATTCTTCTGAACTCCAATGAGTAGAGTCCCAATCTACTCAACCTCTCCTCATATGTCTGCCCCCTCATCCCCGGGATTAACCGAGTGAACCTTCTTTGTACTGCCTCGAGAGCAAGTATGTCTTTTCTTAAGTATGGAGACCAAAACTGTATGCAGTATTCCAGGTGCGGTCTCACCAATACCTTATATAACTGCAGCAATACCTCCTTGTTTTTATATTCTATCCCCCGAGCAATAAAAGCCAACATTCCGTTGGCTTTCTTGATCACCTGCTGCACCTGCATACCAACTTTTTGATTTTCTTGCACTAGGACCCCCAGATCCCTTTGTACTGCAGTACTTTCCAGTCTCTCGCCATTAAGAAAATAACTTGCTCTCTGATTTTTCCTGCCAAAGTGCATAACCTCACATTTTCCAATATTATATTGCATCTGCCAAATCTCCGCCCACTCACCCAGCCTGTCTATATCCCCTTGCAGGTTTTTTATGTCCTCCTCACTCTCTACTTTCCCTCCCATCTTTGTATCATCTGCAAATTTTGATATGTTGCACTCGGTCCCCTCCTCCAAATCGTTAATATAGAATGTAAAGAGTTGGGGACCCAGCACCGACCCCTGTGGAACACCACTGGTTACTGGTTGCCAGTCCGAAAATGAACCATTTATCCCAACTCTCTGCTTCCTGTTTGATAACCAATCCTCCACCCATGCCAGAATATTACCCCCATACCAATAGTATGAAGGCACTAAAAGTAAATGTTCTTGTCGATATTGATAGCTCTTCCAATTGTTCAGTTAATAAAGCCAACTTGTAACTATGCTGAATTAGCTATTATCAGCCAGGGTAACAGTAAGAGCATTACACGCAACCCCAGCAGACAAAATGAGCTATGGAAAGGATGGAAGAAAAAGATCTGTTAATGTTCTCTTTTTTGATCAATGTAGGAGATACCTTTAACTTAGTGACTAATCTTCTCTCCCATGAACATCTGCCACTTTGTATCTCTACTCACAGCTACACTACTTGGATGGCATAGGTTTCAGAGGTGGCTCTTTCTGTCCCAGAGTGGCTTCATTCACAGATGTGGAAGTTGTCACTTCAGACTGACTTGGATGTTAATCCAGAGGTACCAGAAGGTTGGATTAGCTGAGTGCCCTTCATGTAATCTGCTATCACTCAGATTTATTTTTCCCTAAACTACTAAATTGTTTGTGTGACAAATACAACTTGATCTGTGGTTGTTAGAAATATGAATATTTTATATTAAAAATAAGCCCATTTATTTGAAATCTCAGTGCAGAAGCAGTTTGAGGTACTGATTAATGCAGGCTTGAATGCATGTTGTGAAGTGGCACTAGTTCCGTATCAGACTCGAGGCTCATACTGATTGCGGAATTGTTTGGAGCAGGAAGAATTATCAAGTGAGAGGCTGTGCTGCAGAACTGAAGTAATGAAAAAAAATCCAGATGAATAATCTGTTGCAAATAGATTACACACATGATTCTCTTTTTAATACAGGGAGTACATTTTAATAGTTTTTTTTTGTTTGGAAAGCATGCTGTAATGAGCACAATAGTGGAAACCTCTCACCATAAAAAAAATGTTAAATGCTCATTACCTTAGTGTTCCAGTGAGGGACAAGTGTGTATTATATATAAAAAGGATTTCCGTTTGCCTTCAATCTCATTGTAGGTTTCGTTCAGAATATTATGATTTGCTACTTATACCTCCATAAACTTTCACTTTCAAATTGATTACCAAGTCTGGAAATTACTATTCCTAAGAGCTGAAAATTTGACTGACAGGTGCAGATCTTCATCTTTTTCCTCAGCTTTTGTTGATTTGATTCAATATTTTTCGAATGGCATTGATAATGTCCTCCCAGGTCCTTGCTGATGGTTCTTTGAGCACAGGGGTTAAAGTGGAATTCATTAGGACAGGGTGCTCACTCACCCCCACCGACTGCTGCTGCATAATCTTCAAGCCCACCCCAGAATGTCTGAATCCCCTGGTGACCTTTAGTATGGAGAACTTGAGTGACTTTTGCCTTTGCTAATCTTAGTGTTTTGACAGTCTGTTTGTGGAAAGAGTTTTTAGGTTCTAAGTCATTTTCACATGAAATAGGCCAGAGAAGTTGCATCCGATCAATGTGAGCTAGTGTTTGCTTATTTTTGCATGGTTTTCAATGATGTTGGTAAATTAGATTACAGGTTGCACTACTGCAAACAATCACCTGAATGCTGCTGTTATTAGGAGGAACTGGGCTAAAACTAGGCAATGTTTTATACAATATCGTTAATCACGGCCATATTTTACGCAGAAATAGACAAAACGTCCACTACTGTTTCTTATAAAACTACAATGCAATTACAATGAAATTACAACACAACTGATGTAGATCTATTACTTCAAAAACTTTTTAAAAAAAAAGTTTAGCACATTAATTTATGTTGGGGTGCAGCGAGGCCACGAGGGGATTTAATCTCGAGGATGACGTTGAAGGAGGATGGTGTCGTCGACCATGTCAAACGCTGCAGACAGGTCGAGAAGGAGGAGGAGGGACAGTTAACCATCATCACAATCAGAGGATGTCAGTTTCAGTTTCATGGCAGGGGCAGAAACCTGATCAGAGAGATTCAAACAGAGTTTCAAAAAAGACAGGCATGGATTTGGGAGGTAACAACACATTTGAAGGACTTTGGAGAGAGGAGTGGAAAGGGAAGCTAGAGGTCAGGCAGTAATTTGCAAGGGTTGAAGGTGGGTTTTTTGAGAGGAGGTGATGATGACAGTTTTGAAAGGGTGGGGGGGGGGGGCAAAGAAAAACAACAACAATAACAATAACCGAGAAGAGGGAATCTTTTACAATGTCAGTTAGCATGGGGACCAGGAAGGGAAGTTGGGTCACCAGTAATTTAGTGGGAATGTGGTCATGGGAGCAGGAGGTGGGTCTCAAAAACAAGATAAGCTTGGAGCGGGCATCGGGTAGATAGGAGAGAAACTAGACAAAGACGAGGGTTCAGGGCGAAGGTGGGGGAGGTTTGGCTTTGTGGGCAAGGAGAAGGCGGCCTGACCTTTGTAACCTCTTCCAGCCCTACAACTCTCCGAGAACTCTGCGTTCCTCCGGCTTTAGCCTTTGTGCATTCGTCACTCCTTTCATCCCATCGTTGACAGCTATGCCTTCAGCCATCTAGACCCATGCTCTGGAATTCCCTCCCGAAAACCCTACCTCCCTCTCTTTCTTTTGGACCATCCTTAAAACCCACCTCTTTGACCAAGCTTTTAGTCACTCTTCCTAGTATTTCCTTCTTTGGCTGGCATCCATTTTCATCTGTTTACACTTCTGTGAAGTGGTTTAGGATGTTTTTCTATGTTAAGTGCAACAACATCTTCAAGATTTATTTTAAGCATGCCACTTTTTAATTTGCTTCCTCTTCTGGTCTCAAAGCACAGATGGCAAATTCAGGTGGGAAATAATCACAATATAGAGAATTTTAAAAAGATTTCCAAAACCAAATTTCCTAATCTACTTCTACCATTCATTTGAATGTTCCACATTCTCCATCTGTGTGTAGATTTTATTCGATTAAAGACAGGGCATTCTGACATCACATGCCTGGTGGCAGCACATGTCACTGGAGTGGGTATTATTAGAATTCATAGTAAAATTAGTTACAATTACCTCACCACACACCAGTACTCTGCCGGCAAGAAAGAACAAGCTAAATGGATGTTGACATGTGGGGGGCACGGGGTGGGGGGGGGGCGGTGGGAGCTGTTTTAATGAAACATATCTGAATAAATTTCTTAATTTTGAAACCAGCATTCCAGTGCTACATTTCTGAGCATTTACTGCATAATGTACTCTATGAACCAAATTTTAAATTCATGTGGACTTACTCAAAGATATGCCATGATCTATTTTTAAAAGTTTTTAATTTTACATTTCACATACATTGATTCAACTGTGTTAAACGTAACAATCACAATAAAGTTAAACCTTGTTATCAAGAGTAGCTAGTTAATAAACATTAAAAAAGCATCAATTTACAACATTTTCATGAAACAAATTAATAAATCTGCAACCACCACAAAGGCAACAGAAAAATATTTTCAAACCTCTTTGAATAAAGATATTGTTTCCTCATCCATCCCACTATATATGCCAAAAAATAAACATGTGAAAAATTAAATACTTTGGCAGGGGGCGGGGGGGGGGGGGGGTGGGGGGTGAGGGCGCCAGCAGCTATAAGAGCCACTGAATTAGTCCACTAAATTACTCGATGCATTTCTAACTTTCCCCTGAACAGGCCTACCCCCCAGCGTCCTGTGCTCCCTTCCTGGAATTTCAGTCAGTCAGTCAGTTAGGCCTGGGGTACTAATATTTATTGCACCTCTGCATTAGTATTAAACTGATGAGACTCAGCCAATTAATAGATAACAGCTCTCAGTATGCATCAGTGTCACCTCTGGTAGACAACTTCCGGAATGCAATTCAGGTAGTCATCTTCTGCTGAGTCTAAAACTTTGACATGGACACAGGGCTAGCGCATAAGAAGTAGTTACACTTTATGTGCTATCAGAAACATCACAGCAACATATCTGAAGCTACTCTAACTCTCCATCTGTAAGTTAGAAACAAAGGTGTATCTGGCATTTTCAGTAGAATTTAAGTTTATTAATGCAAGATACAGCCATCACCTGGAACTTAAAGGCCTGCTTCAAAAAACGAGTTTAGATGTCACCCCACTGCGTTATGAGTCTGCAGATGTTCTGATTTCTTAAGACTGTGACTCAGTAAAGAACCAGGTGGAATTGCTTCTAGGTTTACAGAAATATTGGCAAGTGCAAGTTTAATCTTGTGTGCATTCTCATATGGGTCTGCTGCAACCACAAGAGACCCCCTTCCTCAAGCCAGTTCTAGTTTTTGACTCAATAAGTGAAGATTTTCTAATTCTCAACACCAAAAGTAACACAGGTTTGAAAAAAAATTTGAAGTAAATCCTGTGATAAGACATTCTATTCATTTCAGAGCAAAACATATTTCAAACCTCAACTGGACTCGTATTTGAAGCAATGCTGACACGTTGAACGAGCAAGGTGGACAAATTAGCTTGTTAACAAGTCTCTAGAGACATTCCTTCCAAATAATTCCATGTATTTTTGATCAGTAGCAGCTTGAGTCTTCATTTTAGTTTTCCACCCCCTCCAACTTTCCTCCAGATGTTTCCGACTCTCAGCAATAATTTTAAGTGAAGTTATTGGACAGATCCTTTCATTCACACGTGCTGTGTGATGCACAGGTCTACATTTTAAAATTTATTGTATCTTACCCTTTTCTTGAAAATGTAAAAGCCCAGTGAAAGGGCAGTAAGCCATTGGAAGAAAATGATATTTGCATTTATTGCTAAGTACTGACATCAAAGTGGAGGAATTGGGATCCAACAATTGGTCATTGCTCATCCTTCAGGAGTACCCCAGTACTCCAAAAACCAGGTACAGGCACCCAAAGATGTGGGACAGATGCAGGATGAGAAGGACACAGGCAGGAGAGGATAGAGGCGACAGATTGGAGGAAAATGAGCTGGAATGTTGATTAGAACCATGAAATATTGGCAATTCACTGACAGGGATGCATGCACTCTACAAAACTGAAGAAAGCTACGATCTCAACAGTGAAGTGATATTTCTAATGAGATGAAATTAAAATTAATGAATTCTAATCTGAAAAATTGTTAACATTAAAAGAAGAAATATGAATAAAGGATACCTCAACCCCTGGAGCATTGATGATCCTTTGAAGCTTTCAAAAAAAAGCAACAAACAAAAAACTGATCTTAAATTACAGGTTCCATAGGATCTTCAGTCTGCAGGGTACCCGATATTATAAAGCAAAATAATTATCCATTGGACTGCAATACTGGCCAGAGGTCCAAGACATCTCTGTTCATGTAGTCAAAGCATTTCTATAAATAAATGCTGTGACCTAAACTGTTGGAAGTTATTTTCAAAAAAGGAAAACAAAATCTACTGGTCAACACACAGTTAAACCAGGAGGACAGCATGGTGATGTCAAAATAAAGACAAATTATTACCAGACACATTAATCATTAGAACAACATAATGAAATTACACCAGACCCCACAGTAACATTTGGAATGGTTATCTTTACTTGACTAGACCATATAATTTTTTCTGCAATGTCAGCTTCCACATTTATCATTCAATGCATTTCCTAGCAGACAAATGAGTGGCATGAGGCTTTCAAATCTCAGGTGGCTTAGAACAACTTATTAGGTTCTGAAAATGATTGTCAATTCACCTCTGAAAAGAGCAATTCCTTATAGTGCTTTTTGTTCTACCATTTAAGCAACAGGAAATTTCAGTTCATTTTAATCTTCAAAGTGCACAATATATGCTTAAATGTACAGCAAAACCAACATCATAGCTCTTGGTTTTAAAACCTTTGACACATTTATATTGCTGCAATACATTTATATCTACTGATTTTGAATAGTACTCCATAAATATAGCAGCTAAACTCAAGAAATTATAGGCATATGTTAATCTGAAAATATGGCAGTGAATAATTAAATTCCACTATGATATTCTCTGGCTCAAGAAATTAATAAATGGTTAACATTTAGAAAATGAGAGGTAGACCTGGGGCCCTATTTTCAATAAGGAGATGTAAAGGCATTTGAGACAGGTTTGCAATGGCAACAGTAGTCCTCGCGACATGTGTATTGATTTATGTTGGGGACGTAATTACCGAGTGCAGCTGATTTTTTTTTTATCATCTTGGGTACTGTGACTGAATTAAAAGGAGCTATTCCCAAGCTAAAACTGGATAAAATGCTTAATTTTTGCCCCAGATCATCCAGAGTTATGATAATCTGTACACCAAACAGATGTCATAAATACCAATGAAAACTATAAAGAAATATATAACTGTAAAGATGTATGCATTATTCTCTGGGTGATACAGTAACATTGCTTTTTTCTGCTGATACAATTATGAGAGCATGGCCATACTATCCAAATGTAGCATAGAATCACCAAGATTTCAGCAAGGAAAGAGATCATTTGGTCCATTGTGCCCATGTCTCTATGAGCTCAACATCAGAACAATCTACTCCACGGTCACTGCCCTATGCTTTCCTTTTATCCTTTAGTACTTTTCTTAAAGTATTTATCTAATTTCCTCTTACCTGTTGTGATTTACATAGCTCCAATAACAACTTGCAGTGAAGTATTCCATTTCTAATAACCTTTTGCATGAAAAAAAATCTTCTAATCTCCTCCTCCTTATGCTTCCTTTTTCTCTTTACAAATAAACCTGGATCATTTGGAGAGATAAACATCTCACTTCCTTTGCTGCAGAAGGCACAGCATTACTCCAGCACATACGAGTACAGAGATATTATGTGCACCTATATAATGTCCACTATCAGCACTACACCAGAACATACCTGGGACAAAGCAGTTAGAACTATTAGTGTGTATATGGAGGAGCAGGTGGGTGCTGAGATCACAGCACATTTTTTAAGGGTGTTGAATTGGCAATAGTATATGTCAACGAAAATCGGGAGAGGTGGCCGAGCTGATCCTGCGCATTTTACATTTATCGCCCAAAATCAAGATTACGCCATTCATGTGCAACGCAACAGAAGATCGAGTAGCTTATAACAATAGCATTGGAAAACACTTGAATTGTTCCATTTCAATGCAGAACATTTTATACATTAAAAGTCAAAGTAAACCTGCAAATAGGTTCATTCCTGGTTACACACCGATACACTTGCACTTGGATGATTTAAATTACAAAACTGAAAAGCACAGCAATTTAGCACAATTATGTTATTAATATTTGCATATGGCTGTATCTGGAATGAAGCTGTTGATGTGCAGTTTAATGGTCGGGGGGGGGGGGGGTGTAACTAAAAATTCCTTTTCTATAAGAGATGTTGTTTTATTTGCACTAAATTCTACATGGATGGAATTGCTATAGCTATAGTGGCTAAAGAGGCCTAGTCTAAAATTGACAGGATCCACCCAAACAACCACTGCATTAAACTGGGTGTTGACATTCCATCACCTGGCTTAATTCAATCTGGATGATTTAGGCTGGTGGCAATTTGATCAAAACTCAGATTTCTGTCAAACATATAATCTTCTCCCAGGTGGAGAATTTTCCAACATTTGAATGATTCCCCAATTCTTTCTGGAGAGAGTATCCACTGAAAATGCTTTCTCTCCAACTCCCTTCCTTCCCATTTATCATTCTCCTTAAAGCTGGTGTATTCTTCCCCTGGGTGCACAGCAGGGTGCTTCAGAACAAAGGCCACTATCAAAGTAGGATTTTTTTTTGCAATGTCAATGATATTGTATCCCTGCAGCTTTCTTATCTTAAGGGCTAATTGTTACGAGCAGTCCTATGGTTAGGATAAACATTCTTTTATGTCTAGGTTGCAGTCAAAGGGAATTACTTTTGCTCTGCAGTACGAATGTAGTGACAATACAAACAGGTTGAAGATAGGGAAGGGTGAGGCCACAGAGGGATTTAAACACAAGGATGAAAATTTTAAATATGGGGCATTGGGAGACCAGGAGCCAATCTAGATCAGCAAGGACAGGGGCGATTGGTGAGTGGGATTTAGTGTGGGTTCGGACACAGGCAGCAGATTTTTGGATGAGTTGAAGTTTATGAAGGGTGGATAATGAAGCAACCAGCCAGGAAAGCATTGGAGTAATCAAGCCTGGAAGTGACAAAAGCATGTCTGAGGGTTTTGGTGGCAGATATGCTGTGGTAGGATGATGTTACAGGAGTGGAAGCAGGCAGTCTTTGTGATAGAGAAGAAGCCGAGGAAGCACCTTAAATGCAAGTAGTTGTTGTTTTCATTTCAGTCAACATGTCATACAGAAAAAATAACCCCGTGAGTGCTTGTTCAAACTTTGCAGTTGAAGATCAAGTGGAAGGTTTATTTACATGAGAGTTAACGTGACTGTGTTCTAGGGCAATCTGTAACAGGCAAATTATCCCACAATACGCCATATCATGAAATGATGGCTACCTTTCTCATCTTCTGTTCAGGTTACATCAACATTAAAATAAACATTTTGCTGGGCCGTTCAGTTTTTGATTGCAATCCCAACAAACATTTTTCCAATCTAAGGACGTTTTCTCCTTTCATCTGATAAAATAAGAGATTTGGCTCAAAATCTTCGATGGCCTCAGGAGGAGGACTGGGACTCTCCGATATGGTGGATTATTTGAGTTGTGAAACTGAGATGCTCCTATCTAGCTAATAATCATTGGCTGCCACAGAAATCACTGAACTGTCACTCATCTTCATTCCCCTCCTTCGTGCTCTTTCACTGCTACAGATTTAAAGTTGATTAGACTTTACATGTCAGTCAATTGGAAAATCCAATTCCCCAATGGAGCACTCCCAAGGAATGCAGGTGGGGAAATTGCAAGCCCTCCATTCATTTAACATTACTGGACCAAAAATTAAGGTCCAGGGGCCTGTGATTTCCTGACCAGCATTCCCTTTCAGTGTCTCTTCTCACTGGAAGTGCCTGGTCAGGCAATTAGGCTATAGTGTACGCCGCAGAAGGAGGCCATTCAGCTCACCATGTCTGTGCTGGCTCTTTGCTCGAGCAATCCTAAACTAATCCCACTGCACTGCTTTGTCACTGTGGTACTGCATCTTTGTCTGTTTCAAATATTTATCCAGTTTTCCCATAAAAGAAATAATGGTCTCTGCTTCAACCACTCCCTGTAACAAAGCTTTCCATGCTCCAGCAACGCTCTGTGTAAAAATATTTCTCCGAACCACTCTCTGTGATCAATTTAAAATGATGATCCCTTGTCACCAACTCCCCAACCTGAGGAAATAATCTTTCCCTATTCGGTCTATTAAAACTCTTTATAATATTAAAAACCTCTAATAAATCTCCTTCTCGTTTTCTCTACTCCAGTGGAAAGAGTCCCAGTATCTCAAATCACAACTATAATTTCCCATCCTTGGTATCATCCTGGTGAATCTATGCTGAATGCTCTCTATGACTTTAAATGTCCTTTCTATAATAAAAACCTATGTTGCAGTTTCTACTATCTTGTATGCTGAATTGCAATCTGTGCCATCATCCTGCTAGTGCATTTAATCTTCAATAAAATCTCAAGTTTGAATCAGTACATGAACTGCATTTTGTTATTGATATTAGCTTGTTCACTTTGATAAATATTGTTGCCATCAGAACTAAAATGACCTGAGACCTGTACTTTAATCATTCAATAGATATGATTTATCTCTTACCACAAATCACTTCAAGGAACTATGGGATTTACAACATTGACCCAACTCACCTCTGGGATAACTAATTACTTTATAAAAAGTGTCATTAAACATCTTTTATCCAATTTGACAATGCATTCTATTGATTTCTGACACTATTAAACCTCCTTCAATATTAAATACCCTTTACTACAAAAAAAATTCTTGTTCACAAAATTGATCTCAACTATTTATTTCAACTACTTATCTAGTTATTTATTAAGAAAAAACAAACATCTCTGAACAGGGAAAGAATACTATTTCCACTTCTGAGAAATGGAAATTACATGAAGTTGGAATTGATTTGTTTAGATCTTCGTATAATTAATCCTAATTTAATAACTGAGATTACAGCAGTTTATCTCTATAGCATCATTCAATGCATATTTGGTCCCCACACTACTGATTTCTTGATTTCAAAAACATCACCATGGGAAACTGCAGATTGGGAGACTGATGTTTCCTCTTGGGGTGAGGGGTGGGGGCAGAGGAACAAAGAGTTCTATTGGCTGAGGCTGGAGGGTCTGTCAACTGCCATCTTGAATGCAGTTCCTGTGTTGCAGAGGGAGATGAAGTAGTGATAGGAGAGCGTTTACCCTGCAGCAAACTAAAAACACTGAGCATAAAAGATTTTTTTAAACAGAACATTGCTTATGCATAGCATAAGAATATTAAATTTTCAGAACAATATTTCATTTCTGTATTCTACTAATCATAGGTTTCAAAATGCCTCAAAATGCCCACACAAATCTAAATAGCATGTTATAAAAAGGTCACACTGGTCCGAGGGTTACTTTATAAGTTTCCATATAGGTTTAATAAAGCTGCATGACCCTGCTTTTAGGTGGCCTAAATAGGGCTTCAGGAAAAACGACTAAATCAAAATCACACACTTATCTATTTTAGTCTTGATGTGGAGATGCCGGTGATGGACTGGGGTTGACAATTGTAAACAATTTTACAACACCAAGTTATAGTCCAGCAATTTTATTTTAAATTCACAAGCTTTCGGAGGCTTCCTCCTTCCTCAGGTGAACGTTGTTGGAAATGAAATCCTCGAAATGAAATCGCATTTATAAATCACAGAACAATGCTTGGTGATTACAGACAGTTTTTTCAACTGCCCGTTGCCAAGGCAATCAGTGTGCAGACAGACAGGTGTTACCTGCAAGGTCTCCGAATATACAAATCACCAAAAAAAAACAAAAAAAGAGATAGAGAGGTAGAAACATAGAAAAGACAGCAACTGACCAGTTATATTAAAAACAGATAACATTTGTTCGCTGGTGGGGTAACGTGTAGCGTGACATGAACCCAAGATCCCGGTTGAGGCCGTCCTCATGGGTGCGGAACTTGGCTATCAATTTCTGCTCAACGATTTTGCGTTGTCGTGTGTCTCGAAGGCCGCCTTGGAGTACGCTTACCCGAAGGTCGGTGGCTGAATGTCCTTGACTGCTGAAGTGTTCCCCGATTGGGAGGGAACCCTCCTGTCTGGCGATTGTTGCGCGGTGTCCGTTCATCCGTTGTCGCAGCGTCTGCATGGTCTCGCCAATGTACCATGCTCTGGGGCATCCTTTCCTGCAACGTATGAGGTAGACAACGTTGGCCGAGTTACAGGAGTATGAACCATGCACCTGGTGGGTGGTGTCCTCTCGTGTGATGGTGGTATCTGTGTCGATGATCTGGCATGTCTTGCAGAGGTTGCCATGGCAGGGTTGTGTGGTGTCATGGACGCTGTTCTCCTGAAAGCTGGGTAATTTGCTGCGAACGATGGTCTGTTTGAGGTTGGGTGGCTGTTTGAAGGCGAGTAGTGGAGGTGTGGGGATGGCCATAGCGAGGTGTTCGTCATCATTGATGACATGTTGAAGGCTGCGGAGAACATGGCGTAGTTTCTCCGCTCCAGGGAAGTACTGGACGACAAAGGGTACTCTGTTGGTTGCGTCCCGTGTTAGTCTCCTGAGGAGGTCTACGCGATTTTTCGCTGTGGCCCGTCTGAACTGTCGATCGATGAGTCGAGCGTCATATCCCGTTCTTACTAGGGCGTCTTTCAGCGTCTGTAGGTGTCCATCGCGTTCCTCCTCGTCTGAGCAGACCCTGTGTATTCGCAGGGCCTGTCCATAGGGGATGGCCTCTTTGACGTGGTTAGGGTGGAAGCTGGAAAAGTGGAGCATCGTGAGGTTGTCCGTGGGCTTGCGGTAGAGTGAGGTGCTGAGGTGCCAGTCTTTGATGGAGATTCGTGTGTCCAAGAAAGAAACCGATTCTGAGGAGTAGTCCATGGTAAGCTTGATGGTATCGTGTAGTCTCTTTAGTGATTCCTCGCCGTGGTCCATAGAAAGAAAATGTCGTCGATGTATCTGGTGTATAGTGTTGGTTGGAGGTCCTGTGCAGTGAAGAAGTCCTGCTCGAACTTGTGCATGAAAATGTTGGCGTATTGGGGTGCGAATTTGGTCCCCATGGCTGTTCCGTGTGTTTGGGTAAAGAACTGGTTATCGAAGGTGAAGACATTGTGATCCAGGATGAAGCGGATGAGTTGTAGGATGGCGTCTGGAGATTGGCTGTTGTTGGTGTTGAGTATTGATGCTGTCGCAGCGATGCAGTCATCGTGGGGGATACTGGTGTAGAGTGCCAAGACGTCCATCGTGGTGAGAAGTGTTCCTGGTTCAACTGGTCCGTGGGTACTGAGTTTTTGTAGGAAGTCTGTAGTGTCGCGACAGAAGCTGGGGGTTCCCTGTACGATGGGTTTCAGGATGCCCTCGATGTATCCAGAGAGGTTCTCACACAGGGTTCCGTTGCCTGATACGATAGGACGTCCGGATGTGTTGGCTTTGTGTATCTTTGGGAGGCAGTAGAAGTCTCCCACGCGGGGAGTACGTGGGATGAGAGTGCGTAGGATGCTTTGAAGGTCTGGATCGAAGGTCTTGATCAGTTTGTTGAGCTGGTGGGTGTGTTCTTTGGTCGGATCTGCGGGTAACCGTCTGTCGTGTTCCTGGTTGTCCAGTTGTCGGTATGCTTCTTTGCAATAGTCCGTTCTGTTCTGTATGAACATGGCTCCTCCTTTTTCCGCTGGTTTGATGACGATGTTGCGGTTGGTCTTGAGAGCGTTGATGGGTCAGTTGCTGTCTTTTCTATGTTTCTACCTCTCTCTCTCTTTTTTTTTGTTTGTTTTTTTTTGGTGATTTGTATATTCGGAGACCTTGCAGGTAACACCTGTCTGTCTGCACACTGATTGCCTTGGCAACGGGCAGTTGAAAAAACTGTCTGTAATCACCAAGCATTGTTCTGTGATTTATAAATGCGATTTCATTTCGAGGATTTCATTTCCAACAACGTTCACCTGAGGAAGGAGGAAGCCTCCGAAAGCTTGTGAATTTAAAATAAAATTGCTGGACTATAACTTGGTGTTGTAAAATTATTTTAGTCTTCTACAAGAGGTTCCATGTTAATAAAATATGAATTGATTTCATAGACTGCAGAATGGTGAACCACCACAGCCTTCAGTTACACAGATTTTTTAATTATTTCACACACTTTCCCACAAAAGATGGCAAAGCATCCTGTAAATTTTCAAGTTGTTTGTGACTTCCATTACCTCAAAACAAACAAATGAAAGAAGTACCTGTACTAACACCCATGAAAACAGTACAGCAGCCCAGGGATTTCCACCTCGTGAAGTTTTCTTAGCAGGCATGAGAAGTTTTCCTAAATTAGGGAAAATAAAAAGATAACCAGTAAGCAGATTACTCAGATTGAGGGCTACCAATAATGCTCTCACATTAAATGTTTTCTCAGATTATAGTTTAAACAGAGCACATTACAAACAACAACAACTTACATTTATATAGCATCTTGAATGTAGTAAAACGTCCCGAAGTGCTTCACAGGAGCGTTATCAAACAAAATTGGTCACCAAGCCACATAAGGAGGTATTAAGAAAGGTGACCAAAAACTTGGTCAAAGAGGTAGGTTTTAAGGAGTGTCTTAAAGCAGGAGAGAGGGGTGGAGAGGTTTAGGGAAGGAATTCCAGAGGTTAGGGCCTAGGCAGCTGAAGGCACGGCCGCCAATGGTGTAGCGATTAAAATCAGGGGTGCGCAAGAGGCAAGAATTGGAGGAGCACAGAGATCTTGGAGGGTTGTCGGGCTGGAGGAGGTTACAGAGATAGGGAAGGGTGAGGCCGTGGAGGGATTTGAAAATAAGGATGAGAATTTTAAAATCAAGGAGTTCCTAGACCAGGAGCCAATCTAAGTCAGCGAGCACAGCAGTGATGGGTGAACGGGACATGGTGAGAGTTAGGATAAGGGCAGCAGAGTTTTGGATGAGCTCAAGTTTATGGAGGGTGGAAGATGGGAAGCCGGCCAGGAGAGCATTGGAATAGTCCAGTCTGGAGGTAACAAAGGCATGGATGAGGGTTTCAGCAGCAGATGAGCTGAGTCAGGGGCAGAGTCTGGCGGTTACCGAGGTGGAAGTAGGCGGTCTTGGCGACGGAGCGGATGTGCGGTCGAAAGCTCATCTCAGGGTCAAATAGGATGCCAAGGTTGCAAACGGTCTGGTTCAGCCTCCGACAGTGGCCAGGGAGAGGGATGGAGTCGGTGGCTAGGGAACGGAGCTCGCGGCGGGGACCGAAGACAATGGCTTCGGACTTCCCAATATTTAGTTGGGAGGAAATTTATGCTCATCCAGTACTGGATGTCAGACAAGCATTGTGACAAATGAGTGGAGGGTCGAGGGAGTACAGGTATTAAATGACAAGTAGCAAATTAATGAGTATGTCGAAGTTCAAGATCCCATTAGGGGGATTCCCCCATCTTCAGGTTATAATAAGTGGAATCCATCCCATAACTGGATAAGTGCACAATAACAAACAAATAAACAGAGACAAGGATGCTGGAATTACACCATGGGATATTAGTCTATGAACACATTCATCTAAAATTCCTCTTTCCAGTATTTTAAAATAAAGGGGTTAATGCCTATGCTAAAATAGAAGAGAAAGGAGTTTCAGAAAAAATGCATTAAGCATCCACAGACTCGTATCCATAACAAAACCTTAGGACCAACAGTTACAATGCACTTGTTCAGTCAAGAGGTTCAGATGATATCGTGATGAATACAGACATTTCTCTGATGTTAGTCTTTTACATTAAACACAGTTGTAACCCAGATTCAAGATGGATTCTGTTCATCCAGAGATATGCTGGAAAGTCATTACAGATATTCTATTTAGTTCATGAATTTGAGTTCTAAAATTATATTGGGTTGAAATGGGTTAAATCGGTTAAACCAAGACTGACATTCTAAAAAATTCTTCTAGAAATAATAGCTTTTACTGTATTAATTTTGTAGTCATTTTCGCAATGTTTTTTCACTCTTCAATTTAGAAACATTATTACTGTAAATGTTAAAAGCATTTTTGAAAGCCTCATGGTTATTTATTATCAGTGATTAAAACACTAACTGCAAGAGGAAACAGTCATTGTGAAGCTAAAAGCTAATGAACAGTGTTCAGAATAAGGTTACAGTGCAAATAATCATTGTTAATGACTGGAATTAGAATCGAAAGTGATCACAGCTGGTCCAGAATCTCACCCCAGGTGCGGAGGAAGGTAATATGTCATCACATGTAATGCCTTAATGGAACATATATTTCAATGCAAGCAAAAAAAACTGGTTTATATTCCACATTTGAGGCATTTCTCAGAAATTCCATCCTTTTCATTACTTCACAAGTGATTTAACTTTAATACCACCTTTGTGTCCAGCAGAAAGGTTTCATGTTTGATCTAACTTAGCATATCATTTGTAAATGATAACTGAGGTGATCTAAAAGTGTAGCAATTACCTAACTCTCCTGTGTCTTGGGTATCATAATTCAGAGCTGACCATATTCATTTCAAACATCATGAAAATTCTGAGGTAATTTATAAATGCCATTTAATCTGTAGAAATACTTTCCTTGTTGAAAAGAGCATTTTATGACAAGTGAGCAATTTCACAGGAACAGGATAACAAAAATGCAATGTTATTTTCCTTACATTGCCAGCTTACATTAATTGCATCCGAAATAATTGCAGCTTTAATCTGACAAATAACTGGAATTGTTCAAACAGGCTCGTGAAGAATAATTCTATGAAGGAGAAAGCTGTGAAAATCTCCATGATCACGATTAAGTATATAGCCAGGTAAATGAGAGGAGGGTACAAAAAGCATATGGCAAGGCTGGCTTAAACTAAGCAGTTGCCCAAAACTTCAATGGTTGTTTTGGTTTGGCACACCGGTGTTGCTGGCTCAGTGGGGGCTTAGAATCTGCACGGACAAAGTCTGGTTTCCAATAAAGAGCAAAGTAGCTCCAGGAATAGGATGTATTCAAATGTTTTTAAATGAGGTTCAAATTTATGATCTGTAAGGCAGGATGAGAGAGAAAGAAGTTGAAAATATATGCGCTTTGGAACTGGGGCAGGGTTGGAAAAAAATACAATTAGCAATGGGATGGAAGAAAAAAAATAATTTTTGGTATAAATACTTTATTCTTACATGACAGCTGACAAGATATATCTTCAACCCATCCATAATCAAAAGACAAGGCAGGCATGTCCATGAAATCTGTGGGATTTTTCTATTAGATATTAGAATCCCATCTTCCCAATATCTGGACCTTTACGGAAGCCAAATAATAGAGTGGGGTTGAATTGTATGCCAGTTAGCATGAAATCATGCTTATTCCATTGAGAACACTTAAGTCTTTTCTTAAAGAAAGAGAAAGAGAAAAAGTGGGGGAACATTTTGCTCATGGACTCAAAAGTGCAGGTGTGGGAATGTTGGGTGTGGTCTCCCTCTTCCCCAGACACGATTAGCTCTCTGTTTGGTTTCCTACAAGAATGGCGGGAGGATGCTTGGCAGAATCTTTTCTTAGCAAGGAGTCAGTAATTTCAGGAAAAGGTGATAGGCAGAAGGAAAAGGAAAAAAAAAATACTCTACCTCCTTCATATTCCAGATTCTTTATCCCTGCCTTTTCCCACTTCAATTTAATGTATTGTCTCTTTTTTATTCGTTTCTTTAACTCCTTTCACATTTTTTGTAGCATTGTGGCGCTCTCCATGCATTTTTCAGTTCTATTTTACCAACATTAATTTTCTCAGCTTCTGGTCTTAGAACATTGCAGGCCATTCAGGCATCAAGTCTGTGCCGGTGTATTTCTCCACATGTGCCACTTAGTTGAATCCTACTCTCCTGCTTACTCTCCATATTCTTAATATTTCTCTTTTTCAAACAACAATCAAATTCCCTCTTAAAAGAATTTACAGATTCTGCATCGACAATGGTTTGTGGCAGAGAATTCCAAACTCTAACCAGTGTGTGAAGATTTTTTTTCTAACTTAAATTTTAATTCTGTGTGATCATCTTAAATTTGTGGCTCTCGTTACTGCCATGTTGACGAGTGGAAACAATTGATCACTACTTACCTCATCATCCTGAAAATCTCCATCAGATTACCTTTGACTTTCTCAGCCCTAGTTTTAAATAAATGCTCTAACTTCTCAAAATGTCTCTTCATAACTGTAACCCCTCATCCCTGGTAACATCCCCACGAATCTACACTGAACCTTTTTTATTGCTTTCATATCCTTCCAATAATGGGGTTCACAAAACTGCACATAATATCCAATTACAGCCTAAGGTTTTGCAAAAATTCAACATTACCTTCTTTCTTATCTATTCTTTGCCTTCAGATCCAAAACCAAGAATCACATTTGCCTTTAATGGCCTCATATACTGGCACTGCCACCTTTAATGGCCCATGTAACTTCACACCAAGGTCCCTTTGCTTCTCTATTCCATTTTTAAAATCTTACCGTTTAAGGTGCACATTCTTTCCCTATTCTTACTTTCAAAATATATTAGCTCACATTTTTCTACATTGAACTGCATTTGCCACCTCTCTGCCAATTCTGCTAGCCTACTGATGGCTTCCTGCAGTTTTTCACAATCTGTGCCATATCTCCCATTCGATATCAGCAAATTACAATATTGCCCCCTCAATTCCGAAATCCAGATCATTTATGTGCCACTATAAACTGTTCCACTCCCAATTGTTTCCCTGCCTCATGTAGTTCAAACTAATTCCTACATTCTTATTGCCACGATTTTATTCTGTTCATTATTTTCTCTTCCTTCTAACCTTTCCTACTGTTTTTCACATGGCTGTAAAGAGTCCAGAATGGGGTGGACTAATGCTTGCACCCGTTCCTGGATTGTGATGGCTACTCAAATGAGAGCTTGCAAGGGGGTGGATTCACTACTCTGTTTGTTCTGCAGAGAGGGAAGCAGTGGAGACTTGAACCCACAGCAAAAAGCAGTCCACGTGCTCATTGCTATTGTACTAACATTCAATGCCAGTCTGTTCAACTTTTAAGAATTCTGGGAGGTGACATAGAAAAGGTGAACAAAATCCACAAAACATCATGGGCTCGATTTTCACACCCCCGAGCAGGTGTGTTCGTGGCGGGGGGCCTGCGAAAATCGGGGATTCCCGGGGCGGGTCTGGAGCCCGGCTCCAACCCGCCCACTTCCGGGTTCCCCAGTGACGCGCTGACATGCGCGCGCAGCCCCTGCATGTGGGACTCCTGCTGGCAATTAAAGCCGGCGGGGTGCCACTTAAACTAATCATTAAGGTATTTCAGGTCGTTTACAGACCCGATTAACATGACATTTTAGGAGGGGTGGGATTTTGCAAACAACTGGGACTCCCGGGTCAAATGGACGTGTTGCAGCCATCAGCCTGTGGCAGCTGCAAAGGTCCATTTGACAGGTGGGGTGGGAGACCCTCACTCATTGCAGGAGGCCATTCTGTCACTTTGGACAAAGTTTGGCCTCCACCACCCTGCTCCCAACAACAAAATTTACCAACTTGCACACTTAACTCAGTGTGCAGACACATGTAGCTACCCTGCGGACCCCCTCAAATGTACATCTTCCGGATGGGGGCCGCCGTACTTGCAGTCATGACCTCCTCGGAGGACGAACAGCATCATCAGCCTCGCCGGCCACCTCTGACACGTGGAGCCCCACATCACAGTGCTGTGACACATCCACCTGCACAGCAGGAGGGAGGGCAATGACAGAGAGAGATGCCTCGCCGAAGGCACTACCCTCGCCACAGAGTCGACAGACCGAGGCTCAGCATCCTGGACCTCTCTGAGCAGCAGTGCACATGGAGGCTCAGAGCTGCAGAGCTGCTGCCGGCTGGCCCGAGCACCATCTTCTTACCTGTCACTGTCAAAGTCACCACTGCCCTCAACAACTTCTCCTCCACATCCTTCCAGGGTGCCACCGGGGACATCGCCGACGTCTCTCCGTCGTCTGCACAAAAGAGCCCTGCAAATACACCTACACCCACTCTGCAGTGACACAATGGGTGGAATCAGTTGTGGGTCTTCATAGTGATCCTCAGGAAAGTGCATTATTGCACAAACCAGACAAGATTCGCAAAGACGTGGCAGTAGTGGTGACAATATATGTTATGTGAGTTGATCAGAAATCAAATATAAGTAAAAACCATGACAAACCCTCAAACACCCTTGTGCATCCCCTTCATGCTCACAACATGTTTGCCTTACGCTTCCTACTGCACATATGTGATGCATGCCCTGTGGCTGCAGCACAGGTAGTGGCAGGTTGAGTGAGACTGACCGTGAAAGAGATGCACGAGAGGGTGAGTATGAGATTGAGCCATGAGATTGTATGAGGATTGGGTTGAGTGGTAGTGACGGGATGAGTACTGGCGAGGTGAGTAAGTGCAGGTAAGATGAGGATGAGCTTTGAGTGGGTATGAGGGGTGATGTGACAGAGTAGTGTTGGCAGTGCAGAAGGAGATGTGGGTGGGGGAGGTGATGTGCCAGACGGAGTGTAGGGGAATGAGTAAGTGTACTCACTTTGGCTGACCTACTTAGGTCATTGAAGCGCCTCCTGCACTGTATGCAGGTGCGCGATATGTTGGTGGTGCAGGTAACCTCCTCTGCCACCTCGAGCCAGGCCTTCTTGGTGGCAGAGGCAGGCCGCTTCCTCCCACCCGACGGGGGGTGGGGTGAGATCTCTGTCCTCCCCCTCCTCCTCACCCCATCCAATAATACCTGGAGTGAGGCATCATTAAACCTGGAAGCAGCCTTCCCCCTGGGCTGCTCCATGCTGTAATTTTTCCTAATTTTCTGCAGCGTCCATGGAGAACTGCCCCTTTAAATAGGGCTCCTCCAGCTGACAGCCTGTGCTGCGCATGCGCAGTCCGCCCGCTGCGCAGCTTTCCAGCGCGAAACCCGGAAGCACAGGTAAGTGGATCCAATTAGCCTGCGATTCCGTGTGGAGCACCCCATTTCACTGGGCGTTACCCACGCGCCCAGTCGACCCCCCGCTGCGAACCCGCCGCCCTCCTAATATCGGGCCCCACATTTCTACTTAGTGGTTCTGGAAGACAACCCCAATTAAAACACACTGTACTTTATAGGTTTTCATAATTGTATTAAATTGTTTTACTTAAAATCCCTCAGTTCGTTATGCTAAGCAGGTTGGTACATTAATGCACTGTTCATTTATACGCATGCACATTTAGAAGAAAATGCAACAAATAAACAATGTTCGGCCCTTAAATTTGTGTGTGTTTATTTAAAAGAAGAAATTAGTTTTCTGAACACAGTTGCATTTTTATCAAGCTATTTGATGCAGGTATGATAGACAGAAAGTCTTACATTATACTCATGTAACTGTGACATCATTTGATCCCTCTTTGTAATTTTGATTCAAGAAACTCAGTTTTTAAAAGAAAGAAAATAACTTGCCAAATATATCATCCTTTGCAAGTGCATAAAGAATTCTGGAAGCTCCAATCAGGGTGCTCATCGCAGCCGATAGAGTTGAAGAGTAGATCCCAATTATGACAAAGGGATGCCAAACATTAATATCTTGAAGGAAGCCATAATTCTTTTGAAGCAGCAATCTTAAAACAATAAAAAGAAAGAAAATCATACTCATGGATACTCAGGAGGAACTCGTACTCTCGTTACCACAAAAACAAGCTTGACTAGTGAAATGCAAAATGATAAACTGCAATGGGCAAGAGTATGCCCAGCATCGTAGCCTTGGGTTAAGACAGCTTCTATATTTATTTCTAGGGGCAGCTAGATCATTGAACAGAATCCAGGACACAGGGAAGGAAAGTCTAGAGGCTTGATATAGAGCATGACATAGTTCATGAAGAGAAATTTTGTGCTGCTGTCCCACTGATTACTTTGGGGAAAAAAATGTTCTCCCTTAGTTCTCTCCTTCAAGAAGCACAATTCCACAGACACCAGTCATTCTCCATATCTGTCCCAAGTGGCCATCCTTCATGGGTGAGCCGCAGCAGAAAATGCAAGTGGGCAGGAGGCACTTTACACATAGGGTGCATCAAATCCACATCCAGTTTTGTCCTGGCCCAACATCCACATGTGCTTTCCAGCAAGTGGGGGGGGGGGGGGGGGGTCACTGGATAGCATTCAGAAACAGGAACACTAGTGTTTTTTTCCCTTTGCTAACCTGGGGTTTTGAGGCCACATGTAGTACTCCCAGCTACCACCTCAGCTGCAATTAGTTAACTCAACACAGACCAAGAATTGAACCTAGTACCCCCTGGTCTGTATGGATTAGCTGCCACTGCCATAACAACTATCCATCAAGGGAACGAATTACCTTAATGTAGTAACAAACTTAAATTTTGACGAAATAAAATAATCATGCAGCAATAAATTATACCATATATGTGCAACGATGTTTACAAAGCATCTAATCTTGGCATCATAAACCACTTCTAGATTATATGCTATGCATTGACTGACATTCTATATGGTTAGTAAATACAGTTCAGCTATTTTACTCTCGAAAACCTTTTGAAATAGAATATTTAAAAAGTAAACATACCAATCTTAACCAGAATACAAGCCATCAAAAGAGCTTAAAATAATTACATCTTCCAACTTCAGTTTTGAAATGCTATAGGTCAGCATTTCTAAGTGCAGCTAATAAAACTAATGAGGCACACAAGGCACATCCAGGAAAGTGGAAGTGTGCCATTCAATTTTCATTATCCTATTTGTGCATCTAAAATTTCATGTATCCAGTCTCCCACGTGGCATGCATACTTATGAACAAAAGGTTTTCATGACAGGCCATCTAAAGATGATTCACAATTACTGTACACATTCCTGCTGCACGTGTCCTGTAAATTGGTTTTCCAACTGGACTATTGCTTGAAGCAAGGTATAATAAAAAAGACAAAAAAACTCCAATGTCCCTTTGTTTGCTTTAACAAAATATATTCTATACATCAATTTGTGATTTTATTTATTACGCAAGACATTTTCAGGCACAATCATTCCTGCAGAAAACGAATTTCTGCTGCTAGTGTTGCAGACAATATAATGGCTACATCTCAAAGCAACATTTCTCAGTCCTTTTGTACAACCTCAAAACCAGTCTGCCCACACTGAAAAAAAAAAGTTATGTTGCTAAATGGCTTTCAACCTTTGTGGAACTAATTAGTTTGAAAAAATAACATTTCTTTTCAGGGGCAAAGGTGGAAGAGTTGCCTAAACTGGCAGCTGCATTTGAGTATATAACATTTCAGTTACAAAAGATTGGCTGTGAAGTGCTCTGAGAATGTGAAAAGCAGTATATAAATGTAAGTTCTTCCTTTTTGAAAAAAATGAAGCCAATTGATAAGATGGAAGGCAAAGTTCTTTGTGTGTACCAGAAGGAGGAACCAGGGCTCAAATTGTAAATTAGACCTGAACCTACGACTCTTCCAATAATGAAGCAACCTATGCCAACTTACAGCAAAACCTGGACAACATCCAAGTGACAAGTGACAGGTAACATTTGTGCCACATAAGTGCTGGGCAATGCTCATCTCCAACAAGAAAAAGCCCAACCATCTCCCTTTGACCTTCAACAGTACGATCATAGCAGAGTTCCTCCTTGGCCGGGGGGGGGGGGGCGGTGGTCACCATTGACTAGAAGCAATGTGGCTATGAATGCAGGGTAGTGCCTGGGTGCTCCATGATGAGTGGTTCACATCCTGTCTCCTCAAGGCCTCTTCATATCTACAAGGTTCATGTTAAAAAAGTGTGGTATTTGCATCACTTATCTGGGTGGGTGAAGCTGCAACACTCAAGAAGCTCAACACAAGGATAGAGCAGTCTGTTTGATCAGCACCCCTGCCACTGGACTCAATAACCACATCCTCCATTACTGGTGCACTGTGGCTGTAATATATATCTACAGGGTGCACTGCAGCAACTCAACAAGGTTACTTCAACAGCACCTCACAGCCCCACAACCTCTACCACCACCACTACATCTCACGAACAAATAAAAAAAACTCTACTCATTCGTCAGAAGCTTACGGAATAAAATGCTACCGAGCGCAGTGAATCAAGAAATTATGGAATCTCAACTAAAATGAAGGACACAAATTCCCAATTAGGAGGTTATACAGTAAAGACAGGCTTCCTGAAATACATATCTAATAAAAACATTAGATTGCACTCAAAACACCGAATGGTCTTTTCTTCATTCCTAATCTCAGGCTACAATATTTGGTCAGTGTTACAAGACCTCAAATAACCATTGTGCTACATACAGAAATTTAAAATTGATTTTAAAAAAAAATAAAGTTATCTATCTGTATGAACGACTTACTGGTAAGCTTCCTTCAGCCACAAAGCAAAAGCACATTGGAAATGCTGAAAATTTTGGACATTACCATGTGGTACGTTTTGACAAAATTATGTACCTTAGACCTACAATTTCTCCTGGAAATAAACTGCAGATATTTAACTACAAACTTGCAATATCAAAAATATCCACATCCTCTGAATATGTTAAATATTCCTCCCTTCTAACTCAGTGGTGAGAGTATTCCTCTCACCTCGAAGTCAGAACGTTGTAGGTTCAAGCCTCGTTAAGGACTTAAGCACATAACCTACAACAACAAATTGCAATTATATAGCACCTTGTTGGCCAGGGGCTGCAGAAAGTAACCCGAGACATCAGCTGCTGACACACAGGCAAGAGCAACTTTTGAACTGAAGTAACCTGAGTTCAGCCGCTGGATTGAGCTGGCTGGAACCGGTTTGAATTAGCTAAGTTTTGTGAAAGATAAGGAGATGTGATAAGACACAAGTCCTTATTTAGAAAAGGAGTAATGAGGTAATGCTACTTAAGTCCTTGGGACAGAGCCAATGAGGAGAAGACACAGGCTAAGGCGAGCAAGTCTAAACCAAAGGGAGAGAGACAGTACAGCTTGAAGAGATAAGATTCGGAATAAGAATGAAGAATCTGGGGCGTAGAGCCAGAGCGAAGATTCCGGTGACCAACCATCGCGGAAGTGGAAGACCCTACGTCAGGGACGTCGAGACGACGTCGAGAGAGAGAGAACGGAACGCCTGACCAGCGTCAGCTCTCCTTTTCGGGTATTATCCTTTATATTCTGTGACCACTCGGAGTGTCGGAGAAACCTAGTGGGTGTGCGTTTAGATCCTAGTTTGGGTATAAAACTGTATAACCTGGTGTAAACTGCATGTCTATATCTAACCAGACGTATAAGCTATATGTATATGATCTAACGGCGTAAATAAAGTGAATTGAGAGTTAAGAGAGAATTGACTCTTCTCTTTGTACTAAGCCAATAACCGTAACCGGTGACCTCCGGTCAACAACCTTTAAGCTAGTAAAACATCCCAAGCTGCTTCACAGGAGCGATTATAAAACAAAATTTGACACTGAATCACATAAGGAGGTATTACGACAGGAGACCAAAAGTTTAGTCGAAAAGGTAGGTTTTAAGGCGTATCTCAAACGGAGAAGAGATAGGTGGAGAGGTTTAGGAAGGGAATTACAAAGCTTAGGGCCAAGGCAGCTGAAGGCACTGCCGCCAATGGTGGAGTGATTAAAATCAGGATGCGCAAGAGGCAAGAATTGGAGGAGCACAGAGATCTTAGAGGCTACTGGCACCAAAGAATTTATCAGTATTTTAAAGGCTTCTTGGCAGCACATGGCAGTTAAAAACAAAATGTATAATATTTGGAGGTTGGAAGAAAAATTCCCTAAAAATTGCCTGAAATGTATCCTCACAATTAAGTTTTCAGCAATCAGGCTGAACTCAAGGAGACCGAGCGTGGGTTAGCAGCAGAGAGACAGGCGGACCGAGCGGGGGACAGCGCGAGAGAGACAAACACAGAAGTTTGAAGACTTGCAGCCTATACGTGTCAAATATAGGCGGATAATAAATGTGTCTCACTTGGGCGTACAAGAAATTTCTCCAAAAGTGAGATTTGAACCCACTCGTCCAAATATAGCTACCGGCATTCAAGGTGGATCTACTCAGAGAACAGAAGATCCAGGAGGGACCAGGCATCACATCTACTGTCTGAGGTTCACCACTCTGACGCCACTGTTCCCGAGGAAAGTCAGACAACCAGCTCTACTACACCAACTCAAAAGGATGAGGTCATACAATTTCCTAAAGCTGTGACCATATCAGTAATAAGCTGAAATATATCCAATCACCAAGATGGACATGGTTGTGTCACCAATAAAAGCAAGTTATTAAATGATGCTAGAAAAATGTCAAACCATTACCAAGCAGTCTGCAGTACTGCGAGCCCTTCACTCCTGGACAAAATAACTCGGGGGCGGTGCATGTTAATCCTCTTCTCCAAGATTCAGGAAGTTTCATTTTTGAATAGAATTCATACACCCATCCCCCCCTCCCATTTCAGGCCAAAAATGTTAACAAGTCACAAGTCCATTAAAATGGATCTCTCTTTGGAAAATGCTAGCCCAGTGGAACAATTACATTTTGTTGGGATCTACAAGGCTAAAAAGAATATGTCTGATGAATACAATTATTTTGCATTACAACACAGGACCAGCACCTGCTAATACAATGCTGCATCTGGCACAAGAAAAATATTTTTGGCAACAGTACATGATTTTCTATTACTTGAGGCTTTGGAAACTGAACAAAATGTACATCTGACTGGGTTAATCTCCCTTCCTTCTTGTAAGAATTTTCTTTGGGGGGGGGGGGGGTGGAAACAAGGAAGTTTGTTTTAATAAGATTGTACTGAAATTACAGATTTCACCTATATTTGTTCAGCTTCACTTTAGATCATTATTATTGGAAAAAATAGCGAAGTATTTGGAAGCAAATCTTCAAACCTATTCATGCAAGTTTCTACTTTAAATACTGGATAGTTAGCAGGAAGCCAACTTATTACCTTGGAAAAAGTTGTAATTGGTTTGCACAAGTTTTGTTTTCATTCACAAAGTTAGAAAATTCATTTAAGTTAGCTGTAACAGTATTTCCAACTGAAATATAGGTTTGTTCTATCTGGGATCAGCATTGCTCAAAGCTAAATAAATAAAGAGATGTTAAAATTTTAAAAAGACTCCCAAAAGAAACAGTTTACAGCAAAACATTACTACAATTATTGGGGACTTGTACAGCAGTTCTCATTGGAAAATCAAATCAAGATTAGATCTTATCTACCAAATTATAATGGAGCTTCCTCCAGGACCATGTGAAAAAGATGGATTACATATGAGAGATTGATGAGTGAGGTTCCACGGTATTTATTTTGAATGTGCTACAGTAAATTGAACAGAGTTTAATTCCTTACATTAGTTTATGATTTGACCCATAACGGAAAACCTGCACAAATCCCTGAAAATTTACCCACCGTCCTGCAAAACACAGATGAAAAAAAGACAACATAGAAGCGCATATATTTCAAAATTACCAGTAACACTATGCAGAAAAGCAAATGGAACTACACCAAACAATGCTGACACAACCCTTAATTATTCAGATTAATTACACTCAGGAGACATTGAGAGTTTATGTCAAAGAGAGAGGCAGCAAGCGAGCGGGGCAGCGGGATTGAAGTAGCCTTCAGGAGAATGAAATGCAAAGCTATAGCAAACGTTACTTCCATTTTAACATGAAACCATCAAACCCAAGACGACGTCAGTATTAAAAAAAAGTGGTCCAAATATCCAAGGTGAGGCATGATCTCATTTTATTTCTGCAATTGAAATCAATACCTATTTGTCTGAAATGACACTGATGGATTTCTTCTTTAATTTATTTTTCATCAAATTGAAGATGGTAGCTTGGTGTGCAAAGCACGCACTGACAGTAGTCTTAGGTACCAAGATGCAACAGCCACATCACATTTTGAACTCAGGGGAAAAGAACATAAGCACTAGATTATAAATGAAATCAATTGCAAACAAGTTTAATTTGCTGCCCTTCCCAGTGCTGGTTAGTATACAGTGTCCTCCCTTCTTAGTGACATTAAGCAGCTAAGCAATACAAGGCTAGCTGGCAGCAGAGCGGAAGAATCTCGTCTGGAGCTTACTTAACGACTTATTTAACCATTTGAGCATAATGCAGCCAGCAGCTTTTGCTACTTTCTATTTCTATTGGCAAGAAGCAGCAGCAAAAATAATTTCAGGTGAAAAGGCTACTTTGCAAATTCTGATGCAGATACATTTCTGACTACATGGACCCAAACCAATTCAGTTATTTAATTTTTAAAAAATATTTAAAGAGTATGGCTAGGAAAAATCTATCAAAGATTGTTGTCTCATACAACAATAAAATAGAATTTTATGAATAATTAGCTGCATATCCAGAATTGATAGTAATGAACTGCCATGTATTTTCAGGCTGCTTTCAAATAAGTATTTTCAATAATTAAACTTCAGCTCATCTGCTGCTAAACCCTCATCCATGCCTTTGCTACCTCTGTCTGTCTGCACACTGATTGCCTTGGCAACAGGCAGTTGAAAAAACTGTCTGTAATCACCAAGCATTGTTCTGTGAATTATAAATGCGATTTCATTTCGAGGATTTCATTTTCACATCGTTCACCTGACGAAGGAGGAAGCCTCCGAAAGCTTGTGAATTTAAAATAAAATTGCTGGACTATAACTTGGTGTTGTAAAATTGTTTACAATTTGCTACCTCTAGACTTACTATCCCAATGCATTCCTGGTCAGCAGCCCCCTTGCATCTTCCGTAAACCTGAGCTCATCCAAAACTCTGCTGCCCATATCCTAATTCGCACCAAATCCCGTTCATCTATCACCCCTGTGCTCGCTGAACTACACTGGCTCCCAGTCCGGCAACACCTCCATTTTTAAATTTTCATCCTTGTTTTAAATCCCTCCATGGCTCGTCACTCCCTATCTCTGTAACCTCCTACAGTGCTCAAAGATCTCTGTGCTCCTAATTCTGGCCTCGTGTACCCCGGATTTTCATCGCTCCACCATTGGTAGCCATGCCTTCAGCTGCCTGGGCCCTAAGCTCCGGAATTCTCTCCCAAAACCTCTCCACCTCTCTCTCCTCCTTTAAGACGCCGCTTAAAACCTAACTCCTTGCATATCTTCTTATGTGGCTCGGTGTCAAACTTTGCTTGATAACGCTCTTGTGAAGCACCGTGGGATGCTTTACTATGTTAAAGGCACTATATAAATGCAAGTTGTTGTTGAAGTGGGAGGAAAAGGTGGGTGAAAGAAATCACAACTCAAAAAGGAACGACGTCCAAAATGAGCGGATTTTTATAAAATGCCAAATTCACCTGTATGAATTTCTTTGCCATCACTTCTGAATACCTCAGAATTAACGATAAACAATAACCGTTAGTCTTCTATTTTATACTCATCAAGCAAGTAGCTTTAGATTTAAAAATAACAGCAGTAATAAAGAATGGTAAAACGTAGGTTTTTACCGAGAATCCCACACACAGTCCATCAAGCTCTGTTACACCCTGAAAGGAAGGTAACTTAACAATTCAGGCTCTCTCTATATACTTGACATTCACACTCCATGCGAAAGTCAACTTCCCCAAACTCCAAATGATTCACTATATGTAAAAATGATTTAGGATTATTGCGCTCCCCCGGCAAACAACAAATTCCTTTTACCATTGATAGGTACAGTGAAACAGTATGGGTTGCCCATGATGGTGTTAAGTCGGGGCCAGGAACAGTGGCATATGGCCAAGTAAGGGTGGCATGAGACTCGGAGGAGAACTTGGAATGATAGTGTTCACACGATGCAGCTGTTAGTCTTTCTTGTAGAGGTCGTGAGATGGGATGTGCTGTTGAAGCAAGCTTGAAGACTTGTAATAGTGCACCAGTGGGTGGAGGGGTGAATATTGAGGTGGGAGGAGCGATCAAGCAAACTGTTTTGTCCTGGGTTGTGTCAAATTTGGAGTGTTGTTGTGATTGCACCCATCTAGGCGAGTGTTCAATCATATTCCTAACTTGATGGTGAAGAGACACTGAGGGGTCAGAGGATGAACTACTTGTTGCAGAGTACCTAGCCTCCATCCAGCTCTTGTAGCCATGGTGTTGATATGGCTGGTTCAGCTTCTGGTAAAATGGTGACTTCCAGGATGTTGATGGTGGGGGACTCAGCATTGGTGGTGTCAGTAAAGGTCAGAGGGAGATTGTTGGGTCTTTTCTTGTTGAAGATGGTCATTGTTTGGCACTTGTGTGGCACAGAAGCTACCAGCCACTTGTCAGCCCAAGTCTGGATGTTTTCAAGGTCCTGCCGTCAGGTGACATGAGCTGCTGCAATATTGGAAGAGTTGTGAATGGAGCTGAACACCTGACCTTATGACGGAGGGAAAATCATTCATGAAGCAGCTGAAGATGGTGGCCAAGAATGCAGTCCTAAAGAACTCCAGCAGCAGTGTCCTGGGGCTGTGATGATTGGCCTCCAACCACCACCTTCCTGTGCATCAAGTCTGACTCCAGCCTCTAGGTGGTGTTTCCAATGATCTCAATTTTTCTGGGACCTATTGGTGCTATATCCAGTCTAATGCTGCCACACTCACCTCTCTTCTGGCATTTAGCTCTGCATCCATAACTGGATCATGGCTGTGGCAGGAGACAAGTGGCTCTGATGGAAAGTGAACTGAGCGTCAGTGAGGTGTCACTTGATGGCACTATTGATTACTTCCATTACTGCCAATAATGCAACACTCCTTCAGTACTGTACTGAAGTGTCAGTCTAGATTGTGTATTTCAGATCATTATGGGGCTTGAAGCCATGACCTTCTGCCTCAGGGCAAGAGTGATACTAAGTGAGCCAAATTAATACCTCAAGTTTGAGGTGTACAGCCAAACAATATGAATCTGATAAAGGACTATTTACAGACAAAGATGTAAAAAGTCAGACTGAACCTCGCCCAACCCCACAATTCGATGTCAACCAGACAGACTATATTTTCTCCAGAAAGGAAGCTCAGAACAGTTTTTAAAAGATTAAGTAAAAAAAAACACTATCTGTTGAGATTCTTATGATCTTAAACAAGACAGACCTCCTGATTCATCACAGGCACCAGCCAGGAAGGAGAGTAAGAAGTTAAACTATAATGAATGAACTTGGAAGCCTGCATTATTGGAATTAAGTTATCAATAAAAATTATGCTAAGGTAAACAGGATGGATGAAACAAAAAGTAAACCTACAATTATCAGTAGAAATCACAAAGCTTACAAGTGCATCAATCTTAGTATCAGTTGCATTGTTTGTGGCAGGGGCATAGTCTTTTGGCTTAAATTTTAAACTTCAGCTGCAGTCAGTTATTTGTTATCAATGCAACAAAGTGCCCTTTTACCAGAAAGTCTAAACAGTGGTGCAAAATGGTATTAGGACAGACATCAAGTCTTATGCTTACTTTCATGATTTTTAGATGTTGCTCAATTTATTGTTGCTTGGCTGTCCCTACATTTTCCTTTTAACTTCTATTTTGTTTTAAAAAGTCATTCAATTAATATGCTCCAGCATATCCAGCAAGTTAAAATTATGTCAAAACTCTGTGAAAGATGGGATTCCAGTTACTGGGAATCCTACTAGTACTCATCCCTCCATAGCTGGTTAAAAAATACACAGTCGTTCAAAGAAAGTCAAAAGCACAATCATTACAACAGAATTTTATCGCTCAAAAATGAATCTGGATAATTTCCTACTATGAATCAGTATTTGGTTTATTAACTGCAATAGCAATAAACCATGTTTGTTACCATTTAAAAAAAATTGTCTTTAGCATGCAAGTGCAGCAATTTCTTACTGCACTGTTACTTGCATAACAAAAGTTCCAGTGTGATTTAAATGAAGATTTACTGTACAACCCTTTTCCTTGCCAAGTATACTAATTCTTTCTGTATTTATCCCATTTGCAGCTTCCTAAATCTGTACATTGCACAAGATTTGCAAAATGAGTAGATCTTAATGTCACATATTATGAAACAAAATTAGATCATGTCTGCGTGCATGACTTTTTAAAAAAGAAAATAAATCTTGGTTTAGCTCCAGCTTTGTTAGAGGTGCTGCTGCAGTCCAATGACACACCAATATACTGTACATAGGCTATGATGTTGGTTAGTCCAGCAATTTCCCAAGCAGTGAGTTATCAAGCTCAACTTCTTGTGGAAACTGTCAAGTGGAAAGAAGGTATTGTTCGACATTAAGTATGGGAAAACTGGAGTGAGTTGTCCTGGGCAACTTTTGTTAGCACCCAGTTACAGAACTCCATTACACCATTGGCAGAGAGTTGAAAGCAGATCAATTATTTGGTGGGGGAAAGCACAGTGGGAAAGGGAAGAGAAAAATCAATAAAATGATAAATAAAATCTCACTGTCACATTTTGCCACAGTTTAACCAAATTCTGCTGCCATGGATAAAACAAACAGGCTGAGAAAGGAACATTCATCTTGTTTGCCCTCTTCTGGTCAGTCCAAGTAATACTGAATACAATACCTCTGAAACAGAAATCTGTGCTCTTACAATACAGGGCAATAAAGTCATTTAAAATCACCAGCATAACCTTCAGATTCGAGACTGTTTATACAAATCAGAAAAAAAAGACTCATTCATCTTTTTCCTGAAACACAAACTTTACACAAGAATTTTATGCTAAAAGCCAAGCAAGATTTCCCCAAATACTAGAAGATATTAATTAGAACTTTCAAACTGCCAAAGCGCCTCTGCCCATACCACAAATGTTTAGTAAAAATAGCTACTATAATTTAATAGAATACAATTTACAGCTCCCAACACTCAGGTAACTTGCACAGTAAAAAATAAATTTTAAAATTTCCAATGCTTTTCTTTTCCAGAAGTTCCTTGTTGGACAAAGACACTATTAGATTGCTAGGATAGCAATTAAAAAGTAAGCAAAAAATCAACTTCCTAGAATCTTTTAATAAAATCTATTTGATGCAAGTCCCTCCAAAATTATAGTTGGAGTATGCTTAATCGTCATAATGGACAATACTATCACACAAACCAGTCAGTTTTTAGTGAGGGAACAATGCCTTAAAGGAAAATGAGTACCAAGATAGAGTACAATATAACCCATTAACTTCTGGAACTTGGGATCAAAATTTAATAAATATAGGATGAAAGTATCTCATCGTTATATTTTTGTTTCCTTTTCCCTTTTTATTCTGGATATTTTTGAAGTGTTTCAGACTACTCTTGAAGATGAGCCCTTTGCTCCCTGTGCCCTCGAGAGTGTTTTCACTTGCCTTGGTATCAAGGTAAAATATCTTATTGCATCCAGCATAAGAGAATCCCTTTTTAGAATACTTCATCTACTGATCCCATTCCATACCTCTATGGAATCCTCCCGGTCTTTGAAAGCGGTAGACAACGTTAACACTAGAATTTATCATATGCTTTAGTGACAAACATGTTTATTAACTAGTAAATGAACAAGCAAATTATAGTAGAAACGTAGCGTTTACAGTAGCTATCACACAATGCTTTGTACAGTAGGAAATAATAGTTCTCAACTCTGGTGCTAAAACTATGACTAATTACTTTTCTCATGCAACAGTTTTTTAAAAAATTCTATCCTCACCAACGACAGTTGTCTTCTAGCTATCTCCTCCAGAGGGACTAGCCAAATAACAGATCTTCAAGTCAATGTCTGATCTAGAGCTTTTGAAAAGCACAGACTAATAAATAACCCCGAAACATTAAGTGGAGCCAAATACTTGTTTAAATAACTGTTCAATTCAAAAAGCTGCCAGACACACACACCTGAACAAATCACAGAGCAAGCATGTATTTGAATTGAGTTGCTTGACATTAAGCACCTTAAGCAAACTGCCTGGAGAGAAACTGAATAATCATTGCAACATTGAACTGATTTACACTGGGACCTGATTTTGGTGAGTAAAGGTGGCTTTTAATTTCTTTTGTAACTTGACAATCATCAATACCATGCTAAACCATTGAAAAAAAGCTTAATTTTTTTCACACTTCTTATGGATAGTTTTAGAACGCCCCAACTGAAATTACTTTTGGTCAACCTCAAATTGAACGAGTAAAGTTGGAAAGGGAAGAAAGAAGAGGATGATGATAACGACATACATTTATACAGCACCTTCAATGTAGAAAACATTTTACGTTTATGGAGGATCGGGGGCAGGGGAGGCGCAGTCTGTCCAGGAGAGTACTGGCGTAACGGAGTCTGGAAAGAATGGCGTAAAAGGTTTCAGTGCAGACAGAGATGCATGATATTAGAGGTGAAAGTACACATTCTTAGTGATGGAGGGGATATAGTTGGAAACTCAACTCTGGGGCCAAACAAAACACCAAGGTTACAGGCAGTTTGTTTCAGCCTGAGACATTGGCCGGGAAGTAAGTGGAGGCAGCAGCAAAGGAAGAGAGATTGTGGTGGGGGCCAAAGATGATGGCTTCAGTTTTATCACTGTTTAGCTGGAGGACGTTACAGCACGTACAGGACAGGACGCCAGATAAGCAGTCAGACAGCAGAGAGGAAATGGAGAGGTTGAAAAAAGTGATAGAGTGCCATTGGGGTACATGTGGAAGCTGGCTTGGGATCTGTGGATAATGTTTTCAAGGTTCGAGGAAGAGGAAGGAGCCAAGGATTGATCCCTGGGTACTCCGGAGCTGACAATGTGGGTGAGGGAATAGGAGCATTTGCCACTGATGTTCTGCCTACAATCAGATGGATAAGAAACCAAGACCATAAGAGATAGGAGATAGGAGCAGGAGTAGGCCATTTGGCCCCTCGAGCCTGCTCAGACATTCAATGAGATCATGGCTGATCTGATTTTTACTTCAACTCCACTTTCTCGCCTTTTCCCCATATCCTTTGACTCCCTTGCTGATCAAAAATGTGTCTATCTCAGCCTTGAATGAATTCAATGACTCAGCCTCCACAGCTTTTTGGGGTAAAGAATTCCAAAGATTCACTACCCTCTGGGAGAAGAAATTCCTCCTCATTTCCGTCTTAAATGGGCAACCCCTTATTCTGAGACTATGCCTCCTAGTTTTAGATTCCCCCATGAGGGTTAACATCCTCTCAGCATCTACCCTATCGAGTCCCCTCAGAATCTTGTATGTTTTAATAAGGTCTCCTCTCATTCTTCTAAACTCCAACGACTATAGACCCGACCTGTTCAATCTTTCCTTATAAGGCAACCCTTCCATACCCGGAATCAACCAGTGAAACTTCTCTGAACTGCCTCCAATGCAAGTATGTCCTTCCTTAAATAAAGACACCAGAACTGTACGCAGTACTCCAGGTGTGGTCTCACCAGCACCCTGTACAGTTGTAGCATGACTTCCCTGCTTGTACACTCCATCCCCCTGGAAATAAAGGCCAATATTCTGTTTGCCTTCCGGATTACCTGCTGCACCTGTATGTTGACTTTTTCTGTTTCATGTACGAGGACACCCAGATCCCTCTGTACTGCAGCATTTTGTAGTTTTTCTCCATTCAAATAATATTTTGCTTTTTTATTTTTCCTCCCAAAGTGGATGACTTCACATTTTCCCACATTATATTCTATCTGCCAAATGTTTGCCCATTCGCTTAACCTGTCAACATCCCTTTGCAGACACTGTGTCCTCATCACAACTTGCTTTTCCACCTATCCTTGTATCAGCAGCAAATTTGGCTACAAGACACTCTGTTCCTTCATCCAAGTCATTGATATATATTGTAAATAGTTGAGGCCCCAGCACTGAGCCCTGCGGCACCCCACTAGTTACAAATTGCCATTTTGAAAATAACCCTTTTATCCCGACTCTTTGTTTTCTGTTAGTTAGCCAATCCTCTATCCATGATCCTCTAAACCAAGCAAGAGCAGTCCCTCAGAGCTAGACAAAGGAGAAGAGGCATTGCAGGAAGATGGTATGGTCAAGTGTGTCAAAGGCTGCAGAGGGGTTGAGGAGGGATAACGCACAGTCACAGAGAATGTAGATCATGAAGTTTGTGACTTTGATCAGGGCCGTTTCAGTGCTATGGGAGGTGGGGGGGGGGGGGGGGGGGAAGAGACGCAAGTTGGAGGGAGTTGTGGGAAAGGTTGTAGAGCTTAGAGTCAACTACTCATTCAAGGACCTTGGAGATGTAGCGATGGTTAGGTAGGACAGATAGTATGGCGGGGGCGGGGGGCACGTTGGTGACTGTTTTGAAAGGGAAGGGAACAGAGCCTGAAGTGAGGGAATTATTTAAAATGTCAGCAAGAATGGGGGCCAGGAAGGTAATCTGGATGATCAGGATCTAAGTGGGAATGGGATCAAGACAGCTGGAGTACATTTCATGGACAGGATAAGTTTGGCGTGGGCAAGAGGGAGATAGGGGAGAAACTAAAGAGATGGAGGCTCAGCGCTCAAGTGGGAGGATGAAGGGGTCGGTTTGGTAGGCAAGGGAAAAGTATCAGGAGGTAGCTGAATGGATGGTCTCTATCTTGATGATGGAGAAATCCATCAGCTCCTTACACATCAATAGAGAAGGATGGAGGGGGCAGTGGGAGGGATTTAAGGAGATGACTAGAAGTAGAGAAAAGCAGCCTGGGGTTATGTTTTCCACCAGGATGATCCTAGGTGCAAAACTACCCATAAAGTTTTGGTGTTTAATAAAGTGCCACATAATAGGCTTGTCATCAAGATTGAAGCCCATGAAATAAAAAGGGGCAGTAGCAGCATGTATACAGAACTGGCTGAGTAGCAGGAAACAAAGTAGTGGTGAACGGCTGTTTTTCAGACTGGAGAGAGGTGTTTCCCAGGGTTGGTACTAGGGCCACTGCTTTTCTTGCTATATATTAATGACTTGGACTTGGGTGTACAGGACAATTTCCAAATTTGCAGATGACACAAAACTCAGAAGGATAGTGAACAGTGAGGTGAATAGCGATAGACTTCAAGAGGATATAGACAGGCTGGTGGCATGGTCGGACACATAGCAGATGAAAGTTAACGCAGAAAAACGTGGGGTTATATATTTCAGTAAGAAGAATGAGGAGACGCAATATAAACTGAAGGGCACAGAGAGATCTGGGACTATATGTACACAAATCATTGAAGGTGGTAGGGCAGGTTGAGAAAGCGGTTAAAAAAGCATATGGGATCCTGGGCTTTATAAATAGAGGCATAGAGTACCCAAAGCAAGGAAGTCATGATTAACATTTTATAAAACACTGGTTCAGCCACAACTGTGTCTAGTTCTGGGCACCGTACTTTAGGAAAGATGTGAAGGCCTTAGAGAGGGTGCAGAAGAGATTTACTAGAATGATTTCAGGGATGAGGGACTTCAGTTACGTGGACAGACTGGAGAAGCTGGGGCTGTTCTCCTGGGAGCAGAGAAGATTGGGAGGAGATTTGATAGAGGTATTCAAAATCATGAAGGGTCTAGACAGAGTAGATAGAGAGAAACTGTTCCCATTGGCGAAAGGGTCAAGAACCAGAAGACATAGATTTGAAGCGATTGGCAAAAGAATCAAAGGTGATATGAGGAAAGCTTTTTCACACAGTGAGTGGTAAGGATCTGGAATGCACTGCCAGAGGGGATGGTGGAGGCAGATTCAATCATGGCTTTCAAAAGGGAACTGGATAAGTACTTGAAGGGAAGAAATTTGCAGGGCTACAGGGATAGGGCAGGGCAGTGGGACTAGCTGGATTCATCTTACATAGAGCCAGCACGGACTTGATGGGCCAAGTGTCCTCCTTCCGCATTGTAACCTTTCTATGATCCTATGAAATTTGCCATTAATTTGTCAATTCCCTCAGCATGGACAGAAGAATGCATAATGAGAGAAAAGGGGATGGTCGCACTATTGCAGCAGCAAGTTTATAAATTATGGCTAAAGTATATTATTGGAGCAGGAGTGTCTTGTCACATTTAATTTGTTCAAGAATATCTTTTAGAAAAAACTGTTGGGTGAAAAAAAGAGGGAAAAATACATTCCCATCACTATAATCTCAAAAGAAAAACAGATAATGCTGGATATACATCTCAAATCAGTTAGCATCTGAAATAGAAAAGACAGCTTAACATTTCAAGTGGAACCCATCGTCTTAGCATCTTGATCCTAATTTTAGCACCTTGATAAGCATAAAGGTTGCACAAAGGTTTTGTAAAACAAATCACTTCTTTTCTTAAATATTGCAAAAGGAATCATCAGAAATGTAATTTTGATTATCTAGATATTACAAGTCACTAAAAGAAATATTGCTTATTTAAAATGAAGCATGCATTTCACAGAAAATATATAATGTTATTTCTATTATTTTTTTCCTAAAAAACTACTTCTAATCCTGTAAGCAGAGCAATAACTGATTTGTGGTTTAGCAGAATTTATTATAGAACAAATGAAGGTGACCCACATATGAGATTTAGACTATTATGTAAAAATGTAAGATACATTCATCAATTTGGGAACACTGGGCATCTGCAGCAGAATCTAATTGCACTGGAAGGTGGTGTATAAAAGCATGGGAGGTTAAAAGCTTTCTTTTAAGGGAGCGTAACGATCTGACTGCATTGTGCTAAAATGACTTATCTCTAATGGGTAAAAGCTTGGAACAAAATAACCCACTGTTAGTCACATATTTGAAATAAATTCTACTTACAGAATGCATTTCAGTTCCGTTTAGTTTCACTAAAAGAATAACTTTTAAAGTCGCTCAACTATTACGTCTATTAATTTGCACATTGGGATTGTTGTGACCTAGTGAAATTGACTGCCCATTTTTGAAAGTGGATGATTTGGCTCCCATTGGTTCAGTGCTACTTGGTGTAGCATTGAGCCGAAGAGACCAGGAAAATTCCAGGCCCAGTCTCTACAACAACAAAAACAGCAACTTGCATTTACATAGCGCCTTTCATGTAGAAAAACATCTTACTGCATTTCACAGATCAAAAATCACATTAATCAAAAAACAGACATCGAACCAAAGAAGGGGACATTAAGAGGGGAAATCAAAAGCAGATCAAAGAGGTGGGTTTTAAGGAGGTTCTTAAAAAGGACAGGAAAATGGACTGGTTTAGGGAGGGATTTCCAGAGCATGGCACTACGTGGCTGTAGGCCCCCCAAAATACCAGAGTCATGGGAAACAGACTGTTTGAGTGGGGGGTTGGAGCTGTCGGGCTGTAGGAGATTATACAGATAGGAAGGATTGAGGCCATGAAGAGATTTAAATACAAAGATGAGAATTTTAAATTTGAGGCATTAGGGGACCAGGAGCCAATGTAGGTCAGTGAGGATGGGGTCAGAGGGGCTTGGTGTGGGATAGGAGACAAGCAACAGAGTTTTGGATCAGTTGAAGTTTACAAAGGTTGAGGGATGAATAGATAAGAATGGATCTAAGCAAGGACAGGCCCAATGAGATGAGCTGACAACTCATGGAGGAAGATGGTGTGGTCGACCATGACAGCCTGCAGCGAGATTGAGGAGGGATAATGCACATGTTCACAGTCGCAGAGAACGTCACTTGTGACTTTGGTTAGGGTGGTTTTGGTGTGCGGAAACTTGATTGGAGAACTTCAAAAAGGGAGCTGTGAGAAAGATATGCATGGATTTGGAAGTCTATCTCAGAGTAGGCAGAATAGTTCCCCAATATTTCTGGGCTGGGAAAGGTGGGGGGGAGGGGGAAGATAGAAAAAAAGAGTCACAGAGAAAAATCAACTAGAGCTACTAGCCCTGATCTTAACAGGGATCTTAATGGCAGGGCCTCATTTAAATAATCTTCAGCAACCTCCTGACCAGCAGCCGGCCAAACTGACTTCCTGGCCGGCGGGCAGGGGCGCAAACAAATGGCAGGAGGCCACAGGTGGAGACATGTGGGGACGGTCCCCAGCAGAAAGTAGAGGCTGAAAGCTCCGGGCCGCGATCAGGTCTGGAGGAGGCCAAAGTCTTCCTTGTGAGGCCTGGGGATGCACTCCTAAAAATGCTAAAAAGGAGCTGATCTTTAGCATTTACTTGGCCAGTTCGCACTTCCCACATCAGATCTGCTGCTGGGAATCCCACAGTACAAACCTCCCTCGACTAAGCTGAAGTCACGGCGCCGATGACATCATCGGGCCACGATTTCAGAATATTAATTAGGCCTCCTCCTGCCTTTTGCGGGAGCCTTGTCGATGGCCCGATGTGTGTTTGCAACAATTTAAAACGAGCAGGGTTACTTGATCCTGGTATTGTAATTGTAGAACAGCCCATCAATACTCACTGCTGAAGCTCACACATGAATGAGTACTTGAACAAAGTACTGAAGACCTGTCAACATCTGTGGAATTGTATCTTAGCAAGAGTAACTGCCTTCAGGAAAGCAAAAACAAGGAGGAACACAGTGGGGCTAGATATTTCTATTTGACCAGAATACATGATTGGCCCTTAATAATTTGCTGTTACAACAATAAATTTAATCTTATGGAACTAAAATAGCTAACACAATTTTAATTTTAAAAAAAGGATAATTCTGCATGCCTATCAAAGTTAATTGATGAACAATTTTCTACTTTGCTTGCCTGTCTCTAAAATTCAACCTCTCCTTCAAGGTTTTCTTCCTATCTGAGAAGCGCCTGGGATGTGTTGTACGTTAAAGGTACTATAGAAAGGCAAGTTATTATTGCTGTAGTAAAGAACATTAATGAAACTAAGGCATACTTTCAGGGCACATCCCAGCAGTAATGTTTCGTGAAAACTATTTGAAGTCACAGAATTGCGTTGCTTTAGGGTACGAGTACAGCAGAAGCTATCCATCTTTGTACTCTGCTGCAAAGGTTTTCAGGTTATTCCATTCATAGAAGACAATGTGTCTCTAACTTTTCTTCCAAAAATACTGTTTGCATTGGATAGTTTTTGATTACACAATAGCAGAACAGCAGTTAACACCACAAAATGTTACAAAATCCAAAGTTTATGGAGACAATTTCCTGTAACACAATACTTTTAAAAAATCATCCATTGATTTAATAATATATGTTTATGAAAGGGAACAAATATGCTTGTTACTCAATCTTTAAAGGAGTACCCTGACCAGAAATACTCTTAAAACACAGCAATCCGTGACAAATGTCATCATCCTTTTGGTTTCGGTTTGATTTTTTTAAAAAATGTTTTAACTCAACATTGTGTGAGGGAATTAACTTATATAGCTGAAATGGTATGGTAAGTGAAGCAGCCTGAGTCAATTTATATATTACTATATGCTGCTCTCAAAATTAGGCTCACTTTCTCCCGGGCAAATATTTTTCAAGGTGGCTATTGGCATGATTCTTATCAGCAAAAACTTTTCAAACATACTTCTAACATTTTTGCTTTGTGATCATAATTAGAAACATAAGAAACAGGAGTAAGAGTAGGCCATACGGCCCCTCAAGCCTGCTCCGCCATTCATTAAGATCATGGCTGATCTTCGACCTCAACTCCACTTTCCCTTGACAATTAACTATAACTATAAAAAGACAGAGGGTCAGTACATATTGGGTTCACAACAACAACTTGCATTTATGTAGCGCCTTTATCGCAGTAAAATGTCCCAAGGCACCCCACAGGAGAGTTATCAAAATAAAATTTCATAAAAAGATATTAGGACAGGCGACGCTGATTTTGAGGAGCATCTTAAAGGAGGAGATAGAGGTAGAGATGCGGAGGGGTTTAGTGAGGGAATTACAGAGTTTAGGGCCTAGGCAGCTGAAGGTAATGTCACCAATGGTGGAGCCATTAAAAATCGGGGATGCGCAAGAGGCAATAACTGGAGGAGTGCAGAGATCTCAGAGGGTTGTCGGGCTGGAGGAGGTTACAGAGAGATAGGGAGGGACGAGGCCTTGGAGGGATTTGAAAACAAAGACAAGAATTTTAAAATCCAGGCGTTCCTGGAACAGAAGCCAGTGTAGGTCAGTGAGCATAGGGGTGATGGGTGAATGGGACTTGGCGCAATTTAGGATACGGGCAGCAGAGTTTTGGATGAGCTTAATTTTATGTAGGATGGCCAAGAGAGCATGGAATAGATAGGTCTAGAGGTAACAATGGCAAGGATGAGGGTTTCAGCAGCAAATGAGTTGAGACAGGGGCGGACACGGGCGATGTTATGGAGATGGAAGTAGGCAGTCTTGGTGATGGAGCGGATTCATGATCGGAAGCTCATCGCAACCTTGGCGTCCTATTTGACCCTGAGAACAGCCTGGTTCAGCCTCAAACAGTGACCAGAGAAAGGGATGGAGTCGGTGGCTGGAGAACATTGTTTGTAGCGGGGATCGAAGACAACGGGGTCGATCTTCCCAATATTGAGTTGGAAGAAATTGCTGCTCATCTGGTACTGGATGTCAGACAAGCATTGTGACAAATCAGAGATAGAGGAGGGAGTCGAGAGAAGTGGTGGTGAGGTAGAGCTGAGTGTCGTCAGCGTACATGTGGAACCTGCATGGAGTTATTGATAATTGAGCAACAAAAAAGATTAGGACGTAACCAAAAAGAAAAATTAGACTCACCTCTCACAAGTGCAGCTGATCATAAGAGATAAAATATTATATATGATGTATGTAAAAATTACAGCCGTAATAGTGCCTCTGGGAATAGAGTAACTGGGGTTCTTTAAATCACCTGAAAATGACATCAAAGTAAGGATTTACGACTTCAGTTAACTTTTTTGTAACCCAAACTTTATTGAATTTTTCATGACGCGTAGAAAACACAAGACATTTGCAACCAACAAATATCATTTAAGAAAGAAATTAGCAACAAAAGTGCCACTATAGATTTAGCACCACAATAAACATTGTAATATAAATGGAGAACACAAAATCCTTATAAACTACCATGCAATAAATCTTGCTGATATCCTGTTGTATGTATCACAAGGCATTAAAACCTTTTTGTAAATGTATCAGCCAGCAGTGCAACAGTATAGAACAGAAGCCTATTTTCCAAGATATTAGAAATTCAAAGTAATCATTTAATTGATGTTCACACAAAGTACAATTAACATAAATTTATGAATAGAGTTTACACCCACATCGGGAGATTTAAAAAGTGCGGTGGCAGCAGAATCGGCAGAGATATAAAAGCAAACACCGAGAAAATTTGATAAAGTGATATCATGGTAAACGCGAAGGAGGAGCTTGGAGAGTCAGGGAATAGAAGGTAAATAGATTAAGAAATAGTTTAAAATAATCGGATAAATTAATTACTAAATCACATTAAATCCATTTACTAATTGTTAAATAAGTATTATATATACACATATATATAGTTCCTTAATTCTATAAATATAGAATTAAAGGAATATATATCACACACACACTAATTAGATCTAAGCAAATAAAATAAACTAAGTAGGGGATACGAACACTAAAGGGATCCAAAATTGTATTTATGTATACCAGATTCTTACTTAATATTAAATAAATAGGAGTTAAAGGGGCACCAAAATAAAACAATACATATAGGCAGCTGAGACCTGTTGCCTGCAATTCCTGTGCCATGTGGGAACTCCAGGACACTTAGTCTGTCACAGGTGCAGTAAGTGCCTCCAGCTGTTTGAGCGTCAAGCTGATGGTTTCTGAGCTTGAGGACCAGCTGTGGAATCACTGCAGGGCATACGGGAGACTCAAAATTTCCAAGATCCTATGTTTCAGGTGGTAGTCACCCCACAGGCACCCAAAGCTCAGGACAGTAAGTGGGTGGCAATCCGGCAGGGTAGGAAAACTCGGAGTGTGGCGCTCACTAACCGGTTTTCAGTATTGAATACCATTGAGGGTAACGGCACCTCGAAGGAGTGCAGTCTTAGAGCATGGCACCGTAGGGCAAAGGACTGCACGTGGGGGGCGGGGGGGGGGCACAGCAAAGTGTAAAAATGCAGTGGTTATTGGGGATTCATTAGTCAGGGGGGACAGACAGACGTTTCTGCAACTGCCGATTTGAGTCTCACATGGTTTGTTGCCTCCCTGGTGCCAGAGTAAAGGGCATCACAGAGAGTGCAGAACATTTTGAGGGTAGGGAAGGGGAACAGCCAGAAGTCATGACCCATGTGGAAACCAATGACATAGGAAGGAAAAGGTTTGAGGTCCTGCATTCAGAGTTTCAGGAGCTAAGGAGGAAGTCAAAAGTTACTCTTAGAGCCATGTGCTAGTGAGTATAGGAATAGTAGGATAAGACAGGTTAAATGGTGTAGGAGGGACGGCTTCAGTTTCCTGGGGCATTCGGACCAGTTCTGGGGCAGAAGGGATCTGTTCAAGATAGACAGTTTGCACCTCAACTGTGCTGGGACCAATGCTCTCACTGGGAGGTTAACTAGTGCTGTGGGGGAGGGGTTAAAATAATTTGGCAGGGAGATGGGCACCCGGAAATATATTTGAGAGGAGAAACAAGATGCACAGAGGACTGGGAAAGAGAAATAGCACTAGAGTAAAGAATAGTTCAGAAATAGGAGGAATCAAACAGGGCAAATGTTTGGCAGACGAAGATGGGGTTGAAGTACATGTACGTAAAAGCATGTAGTGTGGTAAATAAGATTGGTGAGCTGCAGGCTCAAGTCGCCACATGAGACTATGATATAGTGGCAATAACAGAGACCTGGCTCACAGAAGGGGAGGATTGGGAATTTAATATTCCTGGCTACAAGGTATTCAGGAAAGATAGGGAAGGAAAGAAAAGGAGGGTGTCAGTATTGATCAAATAAACTACTGTGGCACTGGAAAGGGATGATGTAGTTGAGGGGTCAAAGGCAGAGTCTATTTGGTTAGAATTAAGGAACAATAGGAGGAGCTATTATGCTATGGGTGTATACTACAGGCCACCAAATAGTGGGAAGGAGATAGAGGAGCAAATTACAGAAAGATGCAACAACCAGAGTAGTGATAATATGGGACTTCATTTATCCTAATATAGACTGGGATAGTAACAGTGTAAAGGGCACAGAGGGGGAGGAATTCCGGAAATATGAACAAGAGGACTTTCTTGATCAGTATATTTCTAGCCCAATGAGGAAGGGAGCAGTGCTGAATTTAGTTCTGGGGAATGAAGTGGGGCAAGTGGAGCATGTTTCTGTGGGAAAGCATTTGGGAAACAGTGAGCATAATATCATCAGGTTTAGAATAGTTACAGAAAAGTACAAGGAACAATCAAGCATAAAAATACTTAACTGGGAGAGGACTAATTTCAGTGAGTTAAAACAGGACCTGGCCCAGGTGGATTGGAATCAAAAATTGGTAGGCAAAACAGTAACTGAACAATGGGAAGCCTTCAAAGAAGAGATAGCTTGGGGGGGGGGGGGGGGGGGGGTGAAGGGAAGGGCATCCAAAGCTGGAGCTCCCGAGATGACTAACGATAGTGATTAAAATGAAACAGAAAAAGGAAGCTTATGACAAATGTAAGGTGCATAATACACTAGAGTACCAGGCTGAATACAGAAAGTACAGAGGAGATCTAAAAAAGGGAGTAAGAGGGCCAAAGAGAGAGTATGAGAATAGATTAGCAAATAACATAAAAGGGAACCCACAAGTCTTTTATAAACATTTAAATAGCAAAACGGTAGTTAAAGGAAGGGTGGGGCCAATTTGGGGCCAAAAAGGAGATCTTCTTGTGGAAACAGAGGGCATGGCTGAGGTACTACATGAGTACTTTGCATCGGTCTTCACTAAAGAAGAGGATGCTGCCAATGTCACAGTAAAGGAAGAATAGTAAAGAAATTGGATTGGATAAAAATATTCGTTCATGGGATGTGGGCATTACTGGCGAGGCCAGCATTTATTGCCCATCCCTAATTGCCCTTGAGAAGGTGATGGTGAGCCGCCTTCTTGAACTGCCGCAGTCCACACGGTGAAGGTACTTCCAGTGATGTTAGGAAGGGAGTTCCAGGATTTTGACCCAGCGACGATGAAGGAACGGCGATATATTTCCAAGTCGGGATGGTGTGTGACTTGGAGGGGAACGTGCAGGCGGTGTTGTTCCCATGTGCCTGCTGCTCTTGTCCTTCTAGGTGGTAGAGGTCGCGGGTTTGGGAGGTGCTGTCAAAGAGGTGGTGAAGGGAGTGGATGTTTTGGATGGTGGATGGGGTGCCAATGAAGCGGGCTGCTTTGTCCTGGATGGTGTCGAGCTTCTTGAGTGTTGTTGGAGCTGCAAGTGGCCACAAATTCCGTTGACATGTATTGTGCTGTTTTGGCTGTGCAGTTTGATATCCTATTGGCTTTGTTGATGGCTCTGCATTGATTTAATATATTGAGCATCGGGCCTACTAAAAGTCCTAGAACACAATCGGGTCGAACACACAGAGTCCTTGAATGCAATCTGATCCAAAGCAGAAGTCGACAAAGAAAATCAAGTAGAAAGCTTATTTAAACTTAAAATAAAGTAAAAATCACAATAGGTAGTCAAGCAATAAATAATGTGAAAGAGGAAACAAGAAAGAATAAGGGGAAAGTGAAGACAAGCAGAGCAGAAACAAAAGCCTTGATTTTAACTGGGGGCAAGGGGTGAGATTGGGATGGTGGGATGAGTGCCAGGCTCATGCATCAAGCTGAAATTTGGAACTAAGCAGCTGGGGAATCATGGTGAAACAAATAAGCACTGCTGTTTATAAACATCAGGATGACCTAGTGGATAAATACATGGTGTGACACTGAGCCATGCACACTAGAGGGGCAAATTTACAAAATCATGCTCCTGAAGTGGAACCTCACCCACCATAGAATCATAGAAAGGTTACGGCACGGAAGGAGGCCATTTAGCCCACCCAGTCCGTGCTGGCTCTATGCAAGAGCAATCCAGCTAGTCCCACTCCCTCGCCCTATCCCCGTAGCCCTGCAAATTTCTTCCTTTCAAGTACTTATCTAGTTCCCTTTTGAAAACCACGATTGAATCTGCCTCCACCAGCCTTCTGGCAGTGCATTCCAGATACTAACCACTCGCTGCGTAAAAAAGTTTTTCCTCATGTCACCTTTGGTTCTTTTGCCAATCACCTTAACGCTGTGTCCTCTGCTTCTTGACCCTTCTGCCAATGGGAACAGTTTCTCTCTATCTACTCTGTCTGAACCAATCATGATTTTAAATATCTCTATCAAATCTCCTCTCAACCTTCTCTCTTCCAAGGAGAACAACCTCAGCTTCTCCAGTCTATCCACATAACTAAAGTCCCTCATCCCTGGAACCATTCTAGTAAATCTTTTCTGCACCCTCTCTAAGGCCTTCACATCTTTCCTAAAGTGCGGTGCCCGGAACTGAACACAATACTCCAGTTGTGGTCGAACCAATATTTTATAAAGATTTATCATGCCTTCCTTGCTTTTGTACTCTATCCCTCTATTTATAAAGCCCAGGACCCCGTATGCTTTTTTAACCGCTTTCTCAACCCGCCCTGCCACTTTCAACAATTTGTGAACATATACCTCCAGTTATATGGGTAAGATGGGTATAGAGGGATATGGGCCAAGTGCAGGCAATTGGGACTAGCTTAGTGGTATAAACTGGGCGACATGGACATGTTGGGCCGAAGGGCCTGTTTCCATGTTGTAACTTCTATGGACAGCATTCCATCACACTCCTGACTTGTGCCTTGTAGATGGTGGAAAGGCTTTCGGGAGTCAGGAGGTGAGTCACTCGCCACAGAATACCCAGCCTCTGACCTGCTCTTGTAGCCACAGTATTTATATGGCTGTTCCAGTTAAGTTTCTGGTCAATGGTGACCCCCAGGACGTTGATGGTAGGGGATTCGGTGATGGTAATGCCATTGAATGTCAAGGGGGGGGTGGTTAGACTCTCTCTTGTTGGAGATGGTCATTGCCTGGCACTTGTCTGGCGCGAATGTTACCATAAAGAGAAGGTACTTAAAGGTCGACAGTACTCAAAATAGAAAAGCCGCCCGGTCTGGATGGGATGCACCCTAGGTTATTGAGGAAAGTAAGGGTGGAAATTGCAGAGGCTCTGGCCACAATCTTGGAGATGGGGGTGGTACCAGAGGACCAGGATTGCAAATCTTACACCCCTGTTCAAAAAAGGAGGGGGATACACCCGGCAACTAAAGGGCCAGTCAGCCTAACATCGGTGGTGGAAAAACTTCGAGACAATAACCTAGGACAAAATTAATTGGCATTTGGAAAATTATGGGCTAATAAATTGAAGTCAGTACTGAGTTGTTAAAGGAAAATCGTGTTTGACTAACTTGATTGAGTTCTTTGATGAAGTAATGGAGAGGGCTGATGAGGGTAGTGCGGTTGATGTTGTGTGTATGGACTTTCAAAAGCGTTTGACAAAGTACCACATAATAGACCTGTAAGCAAAATTAAAGCCCATAGGATTAAAGGCACAGTGTCCTCATGGATACGAAATTGGCTAAGGGACAGAAAGCAGAGAATAGTAGTGAACGGTTTGTTTTTCAGATTCGAGGGAAGTATATAGTGTTGTCCCCCAGGGGTCAGTATTAGGACCACTGCTCCTTTTGCTATATATTAATGATCTGGACTTGGTATACAGGGCATAATTTCAAAGTTTTCAGATGACACGGAACTCGGGAATATAGTAAACAGTGAGGATAGTAACAGACTTCAGGAGGACATAGGCAGAATGGTGAAACGGGAAGACACATGGCAGATGAAATTTAATGCAGAGAAGTGTGAAGAGAGGCAATATAAACTAAATGATTAAAGGGTTTGCAGGAACAGAGACACGTGGGGATGTGTGCACACAAATCTTTGAAGGTGGCAGGACAAGTTGAGAAGGCTGTTGAAAAAGCATATGGGATCCTGGGCTTTAATAGAGGCATGGAGTACAAAAGCAAGGAAGTTATGCTAAACCTTTATAAAGCACTGGTTAGGTCTCAGCTGGAGTATTGTATTCAATTCTGGGCATCATGCTTTAGGAAGGCTGTCAAAGCATTAGAGAGGGTGCAGAAGTGATTGACTGGAATGGTAACAGGATTGATGGACTTCGGTTATGTGGAGAGACTGGAGAAGCTGGGGTTGTTCTCCTTAGACCAAAAAAGGTTAAGGAGAGATTTGACAGAAGTGTTCAAAATCGTGAATGGTTTTGATCAAGTAAATGAAGAAAAACGGTTTCCAGTGGCAGAAGGGTCAGTAACCAGAGGATACAGATTTGAGGTGATTGGCAAAAGAACCAGAGGTGACACGAGGACATTTTTTTTTAAGCAGGGAGTTGTGATCTGGAATTCACTGCCTGAAAGAGTAGTGGAAGCAGATTCAATAATAACTTTCAAAAAATTTACAGGGCTACGGGGAAAGAGCAGGGGAGTGAGACCAATTGGATAGCACTTTCATACAGTCGGCACAGGCACAATGGACCAAATGGTCTCCTTCTGTGCAGTATCATAGTATGATTCTATGATTGCACTTCAAATATTTGTTTGTACCTTACCTGACATATTGGATCCAGCCATAATACCAGTACATCCATTGAACATTACTGCAAATACGGCAGCAAAACTCATCATGGTACCAGTTGTGTAGTCTGCTATGTAGTCAGCTGCAGAGAGAAATGGAGACAAAACTGATTATTCAATTTTTTTAAAAAAAGCTCATCCAGTCTGAAGAAAAACTATTCAAAGTAACTGGAATTTATGGTAGGCAAAAAAAAGAAATGGCTGCCTTTGTTCTTTGTCTCGCCTACAGCCTTGCTCCTCACATATTAGGCATGGCAAAGAACTCAAAAGCATAACTAAAAACAGAAGAGCTAGGGGCCATTTTTCCTGTACTTCCTGCTTACGAAATTGCCCCAACTACACATAACACAGAGCAGTACTGAGCTAGGAACAATTCACCACTTCACACTCTGAACAGGGGTATGGACCATAACATGGACACACTTGAGAGGAAATGGGAGACAATGCAATAAAACAGTTTAAAACTATTAGCTTCTATGCTGCTCCCATCACACTCTCGTGAGTGAGTTGACCAATATAATAACAATTTCTAGAAAGCAAAGCACTCATTTATTACCCTTTGGAAAAGGTTGTTTTTTCTAAGAGAAGTACACTGTTTGGAACTGTTCACTCTGGATAAAAATAATTTTGGTCACCAGTAATTTTCTTGTTAGAAAATTATATTGGTTCTGAGGAAAAACTTACTACATAGTGAAGTGCGAAAGAAAAGTCTAAAATTATCTTCTGCATTCACAGCAGAAAGTTGATGTGGATTAATCATCTTCAATAATTAGACTGAATACATAAAGTATTATGGAACCACAAAATGAGACGTAAGTTTTAATTAAACATTTTAACTGTAAAGAAGATGGAATAAATGCAAAAAAGTCACAAAACCTTGACACTGTAATCTTTTGAGCCTTTATGTACTTTGGATCAATTTACATTACTACTCATTTTTAGGATTAACTTACGTGGAAGATTGCTCTGCAGTGTTGACAGTTTAAATCCAGTGAACGAAGTCTCAAAAAATTCTGAGGAGTTTCCTAATGACACTGTGATGTTAATAGATTTTGGTGACACTGCAAAGAAGCTGATGAATATTGTGCAAATTACCACAATAACAACAATGAAAATTATGAAGGAGGCTTTTGCGTAGATGTCAGCTCCAACTAAGCACACAAGAAGGCAGAGGATAAGAATCACCGTGCCATAGAGAAGTTCATACCAGTAGGTTTGAGGAAGAACTTGGAAACTACTGCCTGTGGTTTGCCCTGCAAGAAACAATGGTTCAATTAGCAATATACTACAAGCATCCTACTGCCAGTAAAAGTTAAGTTGTATTTTAACTTGCATGGCGTGGACAACTGCATAAATCCACAAAGTGACATTAAAGATTTTACGATCTCAATCAATATATCATTATTGAGATTTACAGAGAAACAACTATGCCAACAGAAACACACATCTCTCAAGTGATCGCTGCCACTTGTTGTCATTGCAGGGGAACAGGACATGACAGGCCATGGGCTTCACACTTTTATTTTAACTAGGAAGAACTTACTGGTCCTGCCAGCAGTAAACAATGGAGTGGCAAGATGTGGGTATGCATTCACAGTCTACCAGTGAGTTCATCTCACCCATTCCATTATGGGAATGACTGAACAGAGACCTGGTTCTTTCCCACAGGAGGAAGAAAAGTAAGCTGGGTAGCCATGGGCCATTCCTTCACACATCTGGAAGCTAGGTGTGTGAAAGCAGCCCAGACTGACTAGTTTGTACAGGTCAGTAGCAGAGCAATATTCCTAAGCACCCTGTTGTGGAAATTAAAGTTGCTCTTCAATTTAGCTATCATACTATAAAGGAAGTGATTGTCAGCCCCAAGTCACTTACAACTGTACTGTCAAACTTCAGCTGCCTAGCCTTTGGCCCTGCATTCACCACAATACATATGCAACTTTTAATTTGTTGAACCATTCCACCATCGAGCCCTCGACCTCCACAAAATCTTCATCTCACATCTGGTCATTCCACCTGATATGGCTCCCCTCTTTGCTCCTTCAAGTCCAAGAGGCACAAACTTAAGCATACCTGGTGCACAACCTGCTCAGCCATCCATCGCTAGATCTGGTTGGGCCACATCAAACTCTACCAGATCTTGCTCTTCTCTGCCAAAACCACCGACTACTTTAGAATGCAAAGAAGATTCCTTCTCTCCATTACCAACCGCTTTCTTAAATCTCTCTCCCCTGCCCTCTTCACTTTCTCAATGTGTGAGGAGCTCATGGATTTCTTCATCAGAAAGATGCAGACCATCCATTCAAGTGCCTCTGCTGCTTCCAACCCTCACCAGCTCTAAATCCCACCTCTCTCTAGTTTCTCTTCCTGCCGCCCCCCACCATCCTCTTTAAGCTCATCGTGTCCAACAAAAAAAAAATCACCTCCTCAACCCCGTTCCCACTGAAGTCCTGACTATCCAACTTCCCTTCTTGGCCACATGCTAGCTGACATTGCAAGTTGTGGTCTATCAGGCACTGTCCACCTCCTTTTCAAAACCATCTCCCTTCTCAAAAAAAAATCCTCCACCCTTTTACTCTAGCAAACCAGCCCACCTCGAACTTCCCTTTTCTCTCCAAAGTCCTTGAATATGGTTACTACCTCCCAGATCAATACAGATCACTCAATCCAGTGAGGCTTTCCAAAATACTATCAATAGTGTAACTGAAGGGTTTCTACAATGTAATTTTAGTACAATACAAAATGGTCTCTTCATTTCAGAGACAGCTGGATGAATATATTTAGGAATAGCCACTAGGAGGCGAACTCTCCTGCTCTACAAGTGGGCCCAATTCACTCCGTTCTAGTTTTAGTCTAAGAGAAGAACATGAGCCATCAAATCCATATTCTATGTTACACCAGTATATCAATCAGTCTTCATTTAACTACTTACTTTTCTTTTTTTCCTCTTTCAAATAAACAATGCAGAAATGTGTAATTAAAAGTGTATGCGTTTTACAAAAATTCAAAATACAAACTAGATTTTGGGACAATTGATCAAAAGTCATGTACTTACCTGCTGGTGGCATTCCAAAAATGTCAACTATGGACTCAACAAGTCCCAAGATATAGAGAGCACTCCCACATACGTTTGCAAAGAAGAACATGATCCCAATGCTGCCTCCAAATTCTGGACCCAATGCCCGACTGATCATATCTGACCACGAGCGTCTGTAAAGGAAAAACTGCAAAACCTCTTTTAAAGCCAAAAGATTATTCATAATCGACACAATTTGCATCATTGCATATTGCATGCAGAAAGCTGTCTCACACTGCTTTGCTTTCACCCTAGATGCATTATAAAAGTCACCGAGCGCAAAGTCAAATGAGCACTTAAAAAGATTCAAAATGAAATTTGAAACGTTCCTAATATTAGTACAGAGTCATCTACTGATATCAAAATGTAACCATTTAGATGCCAGTGAAGAGAACTCTGTGCATGCAAGCAAGCACGAATACACAGACGATGGCCCATGTTCCCTCATGGCATATAGTATAAGAATGCCATAACATTGCAAGTAGGAAAGCCCATTTAGTCTGTTATATCACATTCTGTAATATAAAGTTTATTTAATACCTATTTTCATTTGTCTGCAAACTTCATTGAAGTGATTCAATTTTAGGATACTAACAAGAAATTTACCAGTTTTCTAGTGCAAAACATGGGTCCGGAATTTGCTGCAATGGTGATATTGGTGACGAATGCTGTAAGTTAGATCGTTGTGCTCCCCGATCCTCCAGTGGTGAATTTGCGTCACAGTTTGCTGAAGGAATAATTTGAATATTCCACAGTGAACATAGCGGCGGATCGGGAATGACGCGGCTATTCTCTGATACACATCCACGCAAACATGCTGATCGATTGAATACTTTATTGATTGGGCTCTCCAGTGCCATTCTGTTATGGTTTCGCTCTAGCCATTAATTTTAGTGGGGCACGGAGCTATGATAATTAGCTGCAACTTTTTGGACAAGGGTCTCTGTGGAGCAGCACAAAAGTCCCAGCAAATTATGGTGTATTGCATGGAATGGGGCATAAGTCACTGACGCCATAATTTCCTGGAATTTCATAATGCCATAAGCTGTAGATGCACCATTATTATGGCACAAGTTTTCAGCAAATTCAGGCCCATGTTCTTTATCCTTCAATCTTAGGTCAATTTCACACCTCATTTAATTTACTATCTGCTTCTTCACACTTCACCAACTCATGGTTATACAAGTTAATTGATCAAAGCAGGCTAAGTGCTCAGAATAGAGTACTAATGTTCAGCCATTATCTATTTGGCAAATTATTTTGTTTCATTTCAAAATGTCTGGATGCTGATCAGCCTTTTAAAATATAAACATCCTGAAAGACTTCTTGCATTGTGTTTTTTGAAAAGAAAGATGAAAAATTGCATTCTTAATCAAAAATACCATATGCACAGGAAAATCATTTTGATGACATGTATTTTACACCATCATTGGAAGTTTATACTCCAAGTATATCTTCTGTAATTTTGTACAGTTTTCACTTAGTTTTGAAGATCAAGATTCTTGTGAATATTGGGGGGAGGATGGAGTAAGGACTTTTCCATCCAAACAGTAAAAATGATTATACCCTCCAGGTGTAGTTCTGCTGGATTTTGATGATACAATTGTTTCACCTTACCTTGAAACACCATGACTACCATGGTTTCATATCAATGCACATAAAACCTTTTAATGTGGTGAAATCCCCCTTGGGAGATGGTAAATAAAGAAAATCACACAAAGCGGATAGTAAGAAGGCTCAAAGGAAGACAAGGAAAGATGTGTTCCAAGAGGTAGGTTTTGAAGAGGCTTTTGAAGCCAAGGAGAGATGTAGTAAGGGAAAGGGTTTTTAATTAGAGAATGCTAGAGTGTAGGGGCATATTGGCTGAAGGCTCTGCCACCAATAGTGGAACAGAGAAGAGGGGGAAAATGCACAGAAGACCAGAGTGAGAAGAGTGGAGGTGTGAGCTAAAATGCAGGGCTGAAAGAAGTTGCACCACCCTTCCTCTGCAAAGTCAAGGAGGTATTTGTAAATAAGGATGAGGATTTTGAAACAATGCACTCGGGGCAGGGAGTCAGTGGAGGTTGGCAAACTGGACGATGGGTGCGTAGGAGTTAGTTTGCAGGGTGGAGCTCAGGGATCAGCAAGGAAACATTAGAGAAGTTAAACCTGAAAGTGATGAGGGCATGGATGGAATTTCAGCAGCACGCACTTTAATCTTGGTCCTGATCAGCAATGGTATCATGTCTACAGTTCCAAACATGAAATGGCATGCTTGGGGCAGATATATGTTTAGCCCACAGCACGAGCACAATGCAAGTGGTGTCACGTGCAGTGGTGTAAGCGGGATAAATACATGAAGAAGGCTAATCAATTCTGATTTCTTTGTGGAGGTTGACAGCAGTTAGCACACCTTTTTGTTTCAGAAAGTACGAAGTATTGATTTTTCCCCCTTTTTTTGGTTTCTGCCTTTACATTGGGATGCACATAGCAGGAAATCTCATCAAATTATTATGTCATTAAGAGTGGTACTATGAAGGTTCATGTAATGTTGAAGCAGTATTATAGCAGCATGAAAGTAAATAACCAAATTCAGCAGCACTATAGCTTCAAAATAGATTCTACTTGTTTACAAATCAGAAGTGCTTGCGCTATTTCTGCTGGTTTATGGGATGAAAGGCCATCTGTACTTGATCAGACCCCCATCTGGAGCACTGCATTCAGTTTTGGACACCAGGTTAAATATTGGCCTTGGTGGGGTACAGCACAGATTCACCAGAATTTTAGGGTTTAAAGGGTAACATTGACAGGTTGCATAAACATGGCTTATATTCCCTTGAGTTTAGATGGTTGAGGGGTGATTTAATTAAAGTGTTTAAAATGACAAAAGGATTCAATAGCATAGATACAAAGAAGTTATTTCCTCTGTTGGAGGCACAATCTTCAAATTGGAGCTAGGCCATTCAGGAGTGAAATCAGGAAGCACTTTTTCACAAAAAGGATAGTGGAAATATGGAATTCTCTCCCCTAAAAGGCTGTGGTTGCTGGGTCAATTGAAATTTTCAAGACTGAGATCGACAGATTATTATTAGGCAAGAGCATCAAAGGATATGGATCAAAGGCAGGTAAATAGGGTTGAGGTACAAATCAGCCATGATCTAATTTAATGGCAGGACAGGCTTGAGGGGTTGAATAGCCTGCTCCAGTTCCTATGTTCCCTACCGACATATTATTCTCCCCTTTATGTGCCGCATCTACTACCAATTCTAAAAGTTACAATCCTACCTCAGTAAGTGAATGGAAAGGCTAGAAGAGATTTGAGAAGAGTGGGTGTTGAAACAGCAGAAAGCAGCAGAAAAAAAACATTAAAAAGTCATTAGTTTCACCAAAGAGGTTCCTTGACCTGAAACACCAAAAAATTGCTGCCACAAGTTTACTAGATCAGCACAGGCCATTGGGAAACATCACTGCCTTTCTGTAATGCATTTTAAAATTGATTTTTTTTTTCCAGTTTAAATGTCAATACAATTGAACCTCTTGAATTTAGATGGTGTAAAGTGTCATCTCGTTAATTTACTCAAGATTAATACTTAAAGTTAGTGAAATTGTAAACATCACCACACCAAAAGATACAGTAGGCACCACCAGCATCCAATGCTCCATTAGTTGAGATAGCACACACTGAGAGTACAGTCATGCTTATGATGAGATATGCCACAATGAACATGAGTATAGTCTGGTACAGTCCTGCTTGACCAACAACAAAACCTTAAACAATAAAAAAGTGAGGTTATTGCTATACAAAGGAAACACATTTGCACTACATTAAGGTTACTGTACTGGGTGCATAGAGAAGAATGATTAGACCATAAATGTATTCATTTATTCAGCTTCTCAGATGTATTGGAGGCCAATCATCTCAGCCCCAGGACATTGCTGCAGGAGTTCCTCAGGGCAGTGTCCTTGGCCCAACCATCTTCAGCTGCTTCATCAATGACCTTCCCTCAATCATAAGGTCAGAAATGGGGAGGTTTGCTGATGATTACACAGTATTCAGTTCCATTCGCAACCCCTCAGATAACTAAGCAGTCCGTGCCCGCATGCAGCAAGACCCGGACAACATCCAGGCTTGAGCTGATAAGTAGCAAGACAAGTGACAGGCAATGGCCATCTCCAACAAGAGAGAGTCTAACCACCTCCCCTTGACATTCAACGGCATCACCATCGCTGAACCCCCCACCATCAACATCCTGGGGGTCATCATTGACCAGAAACTTAACTGGACCAGCCACGTAAATACTGTGGCTACAAGAGCAGGTCAGAGGCTGGGTATTCTGCGGCGAGTGACTCACCTCCTGACTCCCCAAAGCCTTTCCACCATCTACAAGGCACAAGTCAGGAGTGTGATGGAATACTCTCCACTTGCCTGGATGAGTGCAGCTCCAACAACACAAGAAGCTCGACACCATCCAGGACAAAGCAGCCCGCTTGATTGGCACCCCATCCATCACCCTAAACATTCACTCCCTCACCATCGGTGCACCGTGGCTGCAGTGTGTACCATCCACAAGATGCACTGCAGCAACTCGCCTAGGCTTCTTCGACAGCACCTCCCAAACCCGCGACCTCTACCACCTAGAAGGACAAGGGCAGCAGGCACATGGGAACACCACCACCTGCACATTCCCCTCCAAGTCACACACCATCCTGACTTGGAAACATATCGCTGTTCCTTCATCATCGCTGGGTCAAAATCCTGGAACACCCTACCTAACAGCGCTGTGGGAGAACCTTCACCACGTGGACTGCAGCGGTTCAAGAAGGCGGCTCACCACCACCACCTTCTCAAGGGCAATAAATGCTGGCCTTGCCAGCGACGTCCACATCCCATGAACGAATAAAAAAAAATCATTTTCAAAGAAATCCAATAGGCTGCTCAAACTGCTTCAACAAGGATGTTTCAAATATGTTGTACTATCAATTATTTTTACATAAATGGTTCTAATTTAATAAGTACCACAAAATCTGATATCATGGGAGCTACCATCCAGGTGTGAATAAAATCTCCAAAATTCCCAGCATATGGAAAATTGAATGTTGGGCAGAAACTGGATTTTTAGCCTCTATTAGTCCAAATCAACTGCCTATTTTCTGCTGTGTTGTTGCCAACGTGTCTGTCCAATTAACTTTAGACTGGCTATGATCTTGCACTTAGATTGCAGCCTTTTGCTACGTACAGAATTTAAGACTTCAACGGCCTAGGTTTTAAAAATGTCTGCAGTCGGGAAGGAAAACCAATGTCCTCTTGGCTTTTCTGGGTGTGGCGGGGGCTCAACTTTGCCGGGCTTCGCTCCATGGCTGGCTTGAGACCCCTGAAATAGTTTCATGGAGCACTACTATTACATGTATGGGTAGACTAAGTAATTACATTTCCTTAGAAGCCCCACAGTATAATAGGTACAGCACAGGAGGAGGCGTGTACCGGCTCTTTGAAGGAGTTATCCAATTAGTCCCATTCCCAGCTCTTTCCCCATAGCCTTGTAAACTTTTTCCTTTCAAGCAGTTGGTTGTAGTTGCACTTATGCAGAATCCAACTAACTGCTCCTTCTTTACTGAGATTCTAGCAGAGTTTGGTAATTTGGATGAGACATTAGATCATTCATATTTAACTGAATAGCTTAAGAGTAGGGGAGTTCTTCCAGTGCCCTGGCCAACATTTATCACACGAACACCACCAAAACAGATTAACGGATCATTTATCTCATTTTTTTTATTCGTTCATGTGATGTGGGTGTCGGTGGCAAGGCCAGCATTTATTGCCCATCCCTAATTGCCCTTGGGAAGGTGGTAGTGAGCCGCCTTCTTGAACCGCTGCAGTCGGTGAGGTGAAGGTTCTCCCACAGTGCTGTTAGGAAGGGAGTTCCAGGATTTTGACCCAGCGACGGTGAAGGAACGGCGATATATTTCCATGGGATGGTGTGTGACTTGGAGGGGAACATGCAGGCGGTATTGTGCATTGCTCTTTGTGGACCTTTGCTGCACACAAATTGGCTGCTGCGTTTGCCCACAAACAACATTTCAAAAATATAATTTGCTGTGAAGTGCTTTTGGTCGACCAGAGGACCTAAAAAGACACTATATAAATGCAAGTTTGTTTGTTCTTAATTGTTGGGGGAGGGGGCTGAAATACTGACCAGTCACACAGATTTTAACTGATCCACTTCAAAAGCCGGTGTTATTCTCTAAGACCAGCAATAACTTAAACATAGAAGACATTTTCAGCTTCAGAATAAATTAAGCAGGGGGGTGGGTGAGGCGTCCACTCCACCTGATGACATTGGTGGGAGGCCTAATCAATTTTTGTGATCGAGCTTCATTACCATTGAATAGGCAATCTCCCAGAGCTATTGGCGCTGCTTATAATCACTGTTTGGGAGGATAGGAAATCTGGCACAGCAGACATTGAGCTTGGGCCTACAGTAGCATTTTAAATGGGAGGGCTGGAAAGATCAGGGGAGCGGGAGGGGTCAACAGAGTTTATTCCAACGTGAGAGAAATTAAAAAGGGCATATACGGGAGTAAGTGGGTGGAATTTTTTTTTGTCGTCATTTTCAACCCCCTGTTGCCCTGTTTACAGGTATAAATGGGTTGGCAGTGAGACAAAAATTGGCCCCACAGTTTTGAATTGATGATGTGGTAACTCAACAGCCCATTGAAAAAATATTTGCAACATTATGCAACAAAAATACATTCACACTAATCGATATGATACAAAACATATTACTGCCTTTGGGATAAAATCTGTTTACATACTACATGCCTGAGTACATTTCTTTCTCTCAAAGTAATGGTTGGAATTTCTTACCATTTCCAGATCACAATTATGTATCACTAAAAAAGATAGCATAAAAGATTTCAGTGCTGATTTTAAACTGAAAGATAAACCACTCACTGCCATTTCTAGATATCTAATGGTTTTAACTTTCATATCAATAGATCAAAATATCAATATGAACCTTTTAATATTGCGACTCAAACTGAAGAAGGGAGGTAAACTGCTACATACATTTACATGAAGTAAATAAAGCAAAACAAATAAGTTTTGAAACAGTGAAAGGAAATGATCCAATACCCATTTTCTAAAATAAATTCCAATGGTTATTGTTTCCAGCCACTAATCTTAGCTAAGATGGCAGTAGAGGTGCTACAATGGGCCCCGAGTGCCCTTGGGTGAGGAGATGAAAGTCACTAGTGGATCCACTTGTGATTACTATCCAGCAATCCCAGCTACAAGTGTTTGTGTGGACAAGACTGGTCTTTGTCGTGATGCTCATTACAGTCAAATAACTCACTGACATTCATTGTCCAGGTTCATACAAGAATGTCCAGATGGAAAAGACAGAGGGTGACGAGCAAAGTGCACCACAGCGAAGAGTTAACATTTTCAGATGAGGAGGAAGTGTTTTACTAATGGGAGTTATTTTGAAGCTGCTCAAAGACTAGCAATCATGGATGGAGGGATGGAAGGAAGGAAAGGAAATTATTTAACACTGTTCACATCCTCAGGATGATCCAAAGAACATCACTGCTTTTTTCAAAAATAACTGTACTCATTGTCATGTAGGCAAACTCAGCAGCCAACACAGCAAGGTCCCACAAAAGCAAATGAGATAAACGGTCTGTTTTAGGAGTGTCGATTAAGGGAGAAATCTTGTCTGGGTGAATGCCCTGCTTTTCGGAAAAATGCCATGGGATCTCCATCTGAACAGGCATACGGAGCCTTGGTTTAATATCAACTCCAAAAGATGGCACCTGCGACAGTGCAGTGCCCCCTCACTACTGCACTGAAGCATTAGCTTAGATTACGTGGTTAAGTCCGAGAATGGGACTTAAACCCACAACCTTCTGACTCAGAGGTAAGAGGTCTACCACTGAGCAAAGCTGGCATTTAAAAATGGCTCACTGCTGAAATCCTACAAAATTTAAGACTGGAATAAAGGCCAAAGATCCAAGTCTGCAAAATTCCCTCATTCTTTTATTCATAGACAAAATTGGGATCATGACCTCATGGGGAAAAAAAAACAGGTTACAGAACACTAATTAAATCCTCTAGATAGGTGCTATTTCTCAATTATTTTATCCATGGCCGATATTGCAACACAATTGCTCAAGTGTAAATAGGAAAGTATCTTAGTTAAGAAGTCAAAGCAAAATTGTACTAGTGACTATTCAATTTGCCAGGTCTACTAGGTTGGATACAGTATCTAAAACAATTTTGAGTTTGTTATGTTCACAATTACTCTAATACACACCATCAGCATGTTTCCTCGGAAACAGAATCAAAGGTTCAAATCAACTGCTATAGTGAACACTAAATATGATCTCTAATTTTAAAAGAGTGAAGCCACTAGAGCAGAAAGGACAAAATGGACTGATCAATTAACCATTTGTCTACAGCAACTTCCTTTGCAGCTCTGGAGGCATTCCTGAATGAATTATCCATTTTTTTTGTTTGCACATGACACTGGTATTCTATTTCTCACCACGCTTTCCAGTATCAATGTAGAAGTTCACACAAGAACTACCTGTTTTGTCCTAGGAAGTGAATTTAAAAAAAAAATATGGCCACAACCACTGATGGAGAACTCTAGAATATGACAACAACTTGCATTTATATAGCGCCTTTAATGCAATAAAACTGCCCAAGACGCTTCACAGAAGTGCAATTAGATTTAAAAAAAATTATATAGAGCCAAACGAGACATTAAGATGGGTGACCAAAAGCTTGGTCAAAGGGGTAGGTTTTAAGGAGAGGTAGAGAGCCGGAGAGGTTTAGGCAGGAAATTCCAGAGCTTAGGGCCTAGATAGCTAAAGGCCTGGCTGCCAATGGTGGGGTGAAGGAAATCAGTGATGCACAAGAGGCCAGAAATGGAGGAATGCAAAGTTCTCAGAGGTTTGTAGGGCTGGAAGAGGTTAAGAGATAGGGAGGGGTGAGGTCATGGAGGGATTTGAACACTAAAACGAGACTTTTAAATTTGAGGCGTTGCTGGACCGGGAGTAAATGTAGGTCAGTGAGCACAGGGGTGATGGGTGAGGGGCAGTGCAGGTTAGAATACGGGAAGCAGTTTTGGATGAGCTGAAGTTTACGGAGGGTGGAAGATGGGAGACCAGCCAGGAAAGCATTCGAACAGTAGATGGCTCGTGTACAGACTAGACACATTCCCACAAGGGGAAAAGGAAGTGTATCCAAAGCAAAAGCACCCTGGATGACTAAAAATATGGAGATTAACATGAAAGAGAAAGGTAGTTTATGATAAATGTCGGGTTCATAATTCAGTAGAGTACCAAGCTGAATACAAACAGTACAGGGGAGAACTCAAAAAGGAAATAAGAGGATCAAAGCGAGTGTATGAGAATACATTAGTGGGTAACACAAAAGGTTACCCATCACTTAATAGAGTTTTTTGATGAGGTAACAGAAAGGGTAGATGAGGGCAATGCAGTTGATGTGGTGTATATGGACTTTTAAAAGGTGTTTGATAAAGTGCCGCATAATAAGCTTGTCATCAAGATTGAAGTCCATGAAATAAAAGGGGCAGTAGCAGCATGAATACAGAATTTGCTAAGTATCAGGAAACAGACAGTAGTGGTGAACAGTTGTTTTTCGGACTGGAGGGAGATGTACAGTGGTGTTCCCCAGGGGTCAGTACTTGGACCACTGCTTTTCTTGATATACATTAATGACTTGGACTTGGGTGTACAGGGCACAATTTCTAAATTTGCAAATGACACAAAACTTGGAAGTGTAGTAAACAGTGAGGAAGATCGTGATAGACTTCAAAGGGATATGGATAGGCTGGTGGCATGCAAACACATGGCTGATGAAATTTAATGCAAAAAAATGCAAAGTGATACATTTCAGCAAGAAGAATGAGAGGCAATATAAACTAAAAGGCACAATTCTAAAAGGGGTACAGGAACAGAGAGATCTGAGGGTATATGTACACAAATTGTTGAAGGTGGCAGGGCAGGTTGAGAAAGTGGATAAAAAAAGCATACGGGATCCTGGGCTTTATATATAGAGGCATAGAGTACAAAAGCAAGAAAGTTATGATGAACCTTTATAAAACACTGGTTCGACCACAACTGGAGTATTGTGTCCAGTTCTGGGCACCACACTTTAGGAAAGATGTGAAGGCCTTAGAGAGGATGCAGAAGAGATTTACTAGAATGATTCCAGGGATGAGGGACTTCAGCTACGTGGACAGACTGGAGAAGCTGGGGTTGTTCTCCTTGGAACAGAGAAGGTTGAGAGGAGATTTGATAGAGGTATTCAAAATCATGAAGGGTCTAGACAGAGTACATAGAGAGAAACTGTTCCCATTGGCAGAAGAGTCAAGAACCAGAGGACATAGATTTAAGGTGATTGTCAAAAGAACCAAAGGTGACATGAGGAAAAACATTTATTTTTAACACAGCGAGTGGTTAGGATCTGGAATGCATTGCCCGAGAGGGTGGTGGAGGCAGATTCAATCATGACCCTCAAAAGGGAACTGGATAAGTACTGAACGGAAAAAATTTGCAGGGCTACGGGGACAGGGCGGCGGAGTGGGACTAGCTGGATTGCTCTTGTATAGAGCCAGCCTGGACTCGATTGGCCTCCTTCCATGCTATAACCTACGAGCAGTCGAGTCTGGAGGTAACAAAAGCACGCACAAGGGTTTCAGCAGCAGATGGTCTGAGGCGGGGTGGAGACGGGAATATTACGGAGGTGGAAATAGGCAGTCTTAGTGACGCAGAGGATATGGGGTCGGAAGCTCGGCTCAGGGTCAAATAGGACTCTGGGGTTGTGAACTGGCTGGTTCAGCCTCACAGCATCCATTTACATTGTACATTGATTATTAGATGGTACAAGTCCATTTACTAATGATCACTTTAGAATACAATGTTTCTCATAAGTTTATGCATAGAAGATAACAAGCAAAAGAGCTGCATTTATATAATGCCTTATCACATTATTCACAAATGTTACAAAGCCCCAGTGAATGTCCAGTTAATCTGTTTTTGATGGTGGTGTTTGGGGAGGAATGTTAGCCAGGACATTGGAAGAACTCCCTGCTCTTCTCAAATAGTGCCACAGGATCTTTAATAATGTCCACTTGAACCACAGCAAAAGGGTCTCATCCAAAAGACAGCACCTCTGACAAAGTAGCACACCCTCATATGCCAAATGAATTAATCCCAATGAATTGCAGAACAAAGTTGTACATATTTGATTTTACCAATTGTAGCATTTTAGCCAACACAAAACTACAGAAGGAAATTAATTGAACACTAGTTACACAATTTCTAGTAATCTTTACCAGTTTGCAACAGTTAAAACAGAAAGACAATGGATAAACCAAAATAGTGATTTTTTTTCTCTCTTGTATGTCACCATAACAAATTAGATTTCAAATGGCAACATACTTCATATTGTACCACAGGGAAATTAGTGTTCCAAAATAACTGAGCAACCAAATAGCAGTAGAATCAAAAACAGTGAACTACACACAATATTCAGCGCTTTTCATATAGCTGCTTTGTTTTTGTATCATACTATTCTCAAATCTGAATTTATATACTTTTTTTAATTCGTTCATGGGATGTGGGCATCGCTGGCAAGGCCAGCATTTATTGCCCATCCCTAATCGTCCTTGAGAAGGTGGCGGTGAGCCGCCTTCTTGAACCGCTGCAGTCCACATGGTGAAGGTTCTCCCACAGTGCGGTTAGGTAGGGTGTTCCAGGAATTTTGACCCAGCAACGATGAAGGAACGGCGATATATTTCCAAGTCGGGATGGTGTGTGACTTGGAGGGGAAAGTGCAGGTGGTGGTGTTCCCATGTGCCTGCTGCCCTTGTCCTTGTCCTTCCAGGTGGTAGAGGTCGCGGGTTTGGGAGGTGCCGTCGAAGCCTTGGCGAGTTGCTGCAGTGCATCCTGTGGATGGTACACACTGCAGCCACGGTGCGCCGGTGGTGAAGGGAGTGCTAATCAAGCAGACTGCTTTGTCCTGGATGGTGTCGAGCTTCTTGAGTGTTGTTGGAGCTGCACTCATCCAGACAAGTGGAGAGTATTCCATCACACTCCTGTCTTGTGCCTTGTAGATGGTGGAAAGGCTTTGGGGAGTCAGGAGGTGAGTCACTCGCCGCAGAATACCCAGCCTCTGACCTGCTCTTGTAGCCACAGTATTTATTTGGCTGGTCCAGTAAAGTTTCTGGTTGATGGTGACGCCCAGGATGTTGATGGTGGGGGATTCGGCGATGGTAATGCCGTTGAATGTCAAGGGGAGGTGGTTAGACACTCTCTCTTGTTGGAGATGGTCATTGCCTGTCACTTGTCTGGCATGAATGTTACTTGCCGCTTATCAGCCCAAGCCTGGATTTTGTCCAGGTCTTGCTGCACGCCGGCACGGACTGCTTCATTATCTGAGGGGTTGCGAATGGAACTGAACACTGTGCAATCGTCAGCGGACATCCCCATTTCTAACCTTTTGATAAAGGGAAGGTCATTGATGAAGCAGCTGAAGATGGTTGGGCCTAGGATACTGCCCTGAGGAATTTCTGCAGCAATGTCCTGGGACTGAGATGATTGGCCTCCAACAACCACTACCATCATCCTTCATGCTAGGTACGACTCCAACCACTGGAAAGTTTTCCCCAATTCCTATTGACTTCAATTTTACTAGGGTTCCTTGGTTGCACACTTGGTCAAATGCTTATAATGATTATATGTTTATTATGAGCATTATTGAAACAATTTACAGTTAAACACATTGTCACTTAGTATGAATCCTTAATATTGATAATTTCTGTGTACAATTAATTTCTTTCAACAATCCCACATTAGAATTTTTAAAAACGTGAGAAAGCATTCTTTTATGTAATCTAGATCATGTCATTAAATATGCATGCTACACAAAGCAGTTAAGTGTCAAGGTTTAATGTAGATTTCAAATTAAGCCTGGTGAAAAAGCTGAAAATATGTGTAACACACCAGGGGTAAATAAAGCACAATTTGGCCGGGGGTGGGGGCGGGGGAGAAACGATTTTGGTTTTAGTTTTAGTTTCAGATGAAGAATTGGGAACTGAAACCTTTTTTTAATATTTTCATAAGCAGATTGTGCAAACTGAGACACACACACACACAAAAAATTGAGTTTTACCCATTTCTCTTAAAAAGCATATTGTGGCAGCCTCAGTTGGGTCTGATAAAAAATAACTGGCTGGGTAAAGGGTCCATTCTTACTCCACTTACATGGGAGGTAACCAAGCAGTAATTCTAAGGAAAGGATTGTTCGACTCTTCCAAGCAAGGCAAAAAAGAAAGTAAAAGTGGGACCAAATTAAAATATGGATGGAGATATAGATGCATATACACAGGGTATGGAAAAATGTATAGCAGACAAATGCATGTTCCAGGAACGAATTAAAAAACACTAAAACTTAACTCACCAAGAACATCTCTGGAAAAACAATATCAAGTCTAACTTTGTCCATTTCTATACAATTTGTTTTCAATTTCCCCGCAGGGGCAATGGAGTGTGCTAAATGTATATTGAGCCAATCAAAAATAAAAACACCAACACTTACTTCACTGTCTTTGAGCACACCTTAAGAAATCCAAGTCTTACCTTCATCCAATTATTTACAATTCATATTTCCCTTTGTTTCTTTCAGTGGCATTGGAGGTGTGCTGAATGTGAAGTATATTTTAAATGAGTGGAATAAAGCCCCACAGTTTAAGTTGCTATGTTACCATCTCCTCCCAACCCCAGACTTCCCACTACCAGCTTTCGGTCAGAACCTGCCCACTGAGTTACCACGATCACTCTTGCATTGATGTGCATCAAAGTGCTTAGTAGGAACACAAATACGGTCGTATGAACGCAGCCGAAGTACCAACTGAAGTTTGAGGCTTGCCAAGCAGAATGTTACCCTAATTCATTAAAGTCTCTTATCACAAAGTAAAAATTAGAAAAATATTTTGTACCTCAAGGTGAACGAGAAAACTACAAGAATTGCATGTCCCTGTAATGACAGATCAGTACTAATAGTGGCCGTGGGAAATGCAATCCCAACCTCATTGCTCTGGTAGAGCGTGAGGTGCAAAGAGATAAGCATAATTATAGATCTCTCAGTATTAAATGTGATGACACAAAACTCAAATGTAGCAAACAGCGAGGAGGATAGTAGCAGACTTCAGGAGGACATAGACAGACTGGTGAAATAGGCAGACAACATGGCAGATGAAATTTGAAGTGAAGCATTTTGGTGGATGAATGAAGAGAGGCAATATAAACTAAATGGTACAATTTTAACAGGGGTGCAGGAACACAGAGACCTCAGGGTTTACATGCACAAATCTTTGAAGGTGGCAAGACAATTTGATAAGGCTGTTAACAAAGCATTAGGAATCCTTGACTTTATAAATAGAGGAATAGAGTACAAAAGCAAGGAAGTTATGCTAATCTTTGAGGTTAGATCTCAGCTGGAGTATTGTGTCCAATTCTGGGAACCACACTTTAGGAAGGATGTCAAGACCTTGGAGAGGGTGCAGAGGACATTTACCAGAATGGTACTGGGATGAGGGACTTCAGTCATGTGGAGAGACGAGAGAAACTGGGATTGTTGTCTTTAGAGCAGAGAAGGTTAAGGGGAGATTTAATGGAGGTGTTCAAAATTATGAGGGGTTTTGATAGAGTACATAGGGAGAAACTGTTTCCACTGGCAGGAGGGTCAGTAATCAGGTTACACAGCGAGTTGTTATGATCTGGAATGCACTGCCTGAAAAGGTGGTGGAAGCAGATTCAACAGTAATTTTCAAAAGGGGATTGGATAAATACTTGAAAAGGAAAAATTTGCAAGGCTATGGGGAAAGAGCAAGGGAGTGGGGCTAATTGGATAGCTCTACCAAAGAGCCGGCACAGGTACGATGGGCCGAATGGCCTCCTTCTGTGCTGAACGATTCTATGAATAATACTTCGTTTACTAATCAGCCCTGAGATATCAGATATCCTAGGATTTTTTTTTTTTACATTTTTAAGGATATACTTATATAGTTTTTAAACAGACCAAAACGAAAAACGTCATCTTTTGGAGCTGCCTGAAATGAAGCCAGCGTCCTCATTTTAATCGGTACTTCACAAACCGAAGTCTCACCCAACTACAGCTGACGTCAGTACGGAATTCCCAGTTTGAGAATATTACCCCGGCTCAAACTGCAACAAACTCGACAAGTTCAAGCGAGAGAGAAATCAGCACTCACCTATCCGCAGAAAGAGCACCACACTGAACATAGACAGCAGCGTGGGAACAACGACCCCGAAGAAAGTAGACAGCTTCTTGGGCGGGGACCGCTGATCCTCCCTCCTTCCACGGGAACAGCTGGAGCCGCTGCTGCTCCCAGGCTCGGGCGCCGTGTAGAGACGGTAGTTCAGTAAAGGCGTCCGCTCGGCCATGGCTGTCACTCGTGGGGATGGTCTGTGAATGTAGCCGAGGGAGGGCCAGCGGTGCCACCTGCGCTAAGACCAGAACGGCAGCCCGTCCCGCTGCTTGGAAAAGGGCAGCCCAATAGCGGGTCACATGATTCGTCACATGACCGATCACTCCAGCTTGGGGTGCAACAGTGATTGGTGTGAACAGAAAATTCCCCTTTCTGTTGACTAAATCATTTCTGCAGAAGTGGCAGGAAACCACTGGAAGCTATCGTCATACAATCGCCAGTCAGTGCCCCAGTTAGTCCACAGCTTATCGCTGGATGTATATTTTTTAAACAATTAACCTTGCAGATTGTCAATACAAGTTGGTGGGAGCACACTGCCAACTTGTTACAGTAAGCGCTCATTTTTTACTCTTTTAGTTAACGATAAGCAGACACTGGGTTGTCCCAGTGCTATCAAACAAAAATGCCCCTTTTTTTTTAAGAGGGGCACCACTAATAAAGAACTAAACCATAAAACAAAGGAAATGTATAAAATTAAGTAATATATTATCACCAATGTCAAGTACATACTCCAGTCCCTGTCGTGCCCACCAGTTGTGGAAGGCCTCAAGTGGTACCCATTTTCTCGCAAGGACATAATTTTGCTCATGAACCACTTTGGGTTTCAATCGGGGATAAAACTGGATCTATCTGGAGATAAATACTGAGTGCACGTTTTTAGGTTCTGTTCAGATTTTTTGTTCAGTGTCCAGAAGTATTTGTGCTTGACAAATTTATTCGAGTTTTTGAGGATGTAACCAGCAAGAAATAAAGGGGAACCAGTGGATGGAGTATATTTAGATTTTCAAAAGGCATAAAAGGTTGTTACGCAAGATAAGGGCTCATGGGGTTGGGGGTAATATATTAGCATGGACAGAGGATTGGTTAATGGACAGAAAACAGAGAGTAGGGATAAACGGGTCACTTTCAGGTTGGCAAGCTGTAACGAGTGGAGTGCCGCAAGGATCGGTGCTTGGGCCTCAGCTATTTACAATCTATATTAATGACTTAGGTGAAGGGACTGAGTGTAATGTATCAAAGTTTGCTGACGATACAAAACTAGGTGAGAAAGTAAGCTGTGAGGAGGACACAAAGAACCTGCAAAGGGATATAGACAGGTTAAGTGAGTGGGCAAGAAGGTGGCAGGTGGAGTATAATGTGTGGAAATGTGTGGTTATTCACTTTGGTAGGAAGAATGAGGATGAGGAGAGATTGGGCCTCTACTCTCTGGAGTTTAGAAGAATGAGAGGTGATCTCATTGTAACATACAAGATTCTGAGGGGGCTTGACAGGGTAGATGCTGAGAGGTTGTTTCCCATGGCTGGAGAGTCTAGAACTAGGAGGCATAGCCTCAGGATAAGGGGTCGGCCATTTAAGACTGAAATGAGGAGGAATTTCTTTACCCAGAGAGTTGTAAATCTTTGGAATTCTCTACCCCAGAGGGCTGTGAGTACTGAGTTGTTGAATATGTTCAAAGCTGAGATAGATAGATTTTTGGACTCAAGGGGAATCATGGGGATCAGGCAGGAAAGTGGAGTTGAGGTCAAAGATCAGCCATGATCTTATTGAATGGCGGAGCAGGTTCAAGGGGCCCTATGGCCCACTCCTGCTCTTATTTCTTATGTTCTTATCCCTGTGAGAGAGCCTTCGCTCGATGAGAACCAAAGTGGCTTTACACACCGAACTGAAATAGTTTTCCAACTTTTGCTCTGGCCAGGCAACGAGTAATGCATATCAGAAATTTAGCCATGTGTTGTGCTCCTTCACATGTTCCCATTGCCTTCATGAATCACAGAGCTTTCGCTCCATTAATCTGCAACTGGTGTATAATCGCCAGCAGCGCACCAATGCAAATCTGTGCCCGCTCGCCTTCCAGCTGCCATCATGCTTTTACATTGTGACAATCCTCCATCTCCCTCACTTTGCCCTGGCATAGCAAGTGAGAGGATGGCTGATTGGGGACAAGGACTATCCCTTGCACACTTGGCTCATGACCTCTCTCAGGAACCTATGCTCGGTGGCTAAACTGTGCTACCATCAAATTCATGGGTCAACTCGTTCCTTCATTGAGCAGACCATTGGAGTCCTCAAGCAATAATTTCAATGCATGGCCAGGTCTGGTATCCTCCTATACAGGCCACAAGACTGTCCCTTTTAATAGTGGTTTACCATATGCTGCATAACTTTGCAAATGAGTGATTTGGAATGCACTACCAGGTTGTTATGCTGAGTGTGTGATTGTGAGTGAGAAATTTAAGTAGAAAGAAAAGGAAAGGAGAATGCCCAAACATCCTGTTGTGTCTGGCCATCTTCAATGCTACATGCCCTCCCTCTGCCAATAACATTGATGATGTGGAGATGCCGGTGATGGACTGGGGTTGACAATTGTAAACAATTTTACAACACCAAGTTATAGTCCAGCAATTTTATTTTAAATTCACAAGCTTTCGGAGACTTCCTCCTTCCTCAGGTAAATGTTCAGGAGCTCCTTGAAGCCTACGCATTTATACATATAGAACAATACATGGTGTTTACAGAATGCCCCTGCAACTGCCCGTTGCCAAGGCAATCACCATGTTCAGACAGAGAGGTGTCACCTGCAGAACCCCCGAATACACATTCAACAAAAAAACAAACAAGGAAAAAAAACAGGGAGAGGCAGAAACATCCGGAAGGCAGAGAAAGCCAGCAAATGACCCATTATATTAAAAACAGATAACATTTGTTCGCTGGTGGGGTAACGTGTAGCGTGACATGAACCCAAGATCCCGGTTGAGGCCGTCCTCATGGGTGCGGAACTTGGCTATCAATTTCTGCTCGACGATTTTGCGTTGTCGTGTGTCTCGAAGGCCGCCTTGGAGTACGCTTACCCGAAGGTCGGTGGATGAATGTCCATGACTGCTGAAGTGTTCCCCGACTGGGAGGGAACCCTCCTGTTTGGCGATTGTTGCGCGGTGTCCGTTCATCCGTTGTCGCAGCGTCTGCATGGTCTCGCCAATGTACCATGCTCTGGGGCATCCTTTCCTGCAACGTATGAGGTAGACAACGTTGGCCGAGTCACAGGAGTATGAACCATGCACCTGGTGGGTGGTGTCATCTCGTGTGATGGTGGTATCTGTGTCGATGATCTGGCATGTCTTGCAGAGGTTACCGTGGCAGGGTTGTGTGGCGTCGTGGACGCTGTTCTCTTGAAAGCTAGGTAGTTTGCTGCGAACGATGGTCTGTTTGAGGTTGGGTGGCTGTTTAAAGGCGAGTAGTGGAGGTGTGGGGATGGCCATAGCGAGGTGTTTGTCCTCATTGATGACATGTTGAAGGCTGCGGAGAACATGGCGTAGTTTCTCCGCTCCGGGGAAGTACTGGACGACAAAGGGTACTCTGTTGGTTGCGTCCCGTGTTAGTCTCCTGAGGAGGTCTATGCGATTTTATAGACCTCCTCAGGAGACTAACACGGGACGCAACCAACAGAGTACCCTTTGTCGTCCAGTACTTCCCCGGAGCGGAGAAACTACGCCATGTTCTCCGCAGCCTTCAACATGTCATCAATGAGGACAAACACCTCGCTATGGCCATCCCCACACCTCCACTACTCGCCTTTAAACAGCCACCCAACCTCAAACAGACCATCGTTCGCAGAAAATTACCTAGCTTTCAAGAGAACAGCGTCCACGACGCCACACAACCCTGCCACGGTAACCTCTGCAAGACATGCCAGATCATCGACACAGATACCACCATCACACGAGAGGACACCACCCACCAGGTGCATGGTTCATACTCCTGTGACTCGGCCAACGTTGTCTACCTCATACGTTGCAGGAAAGGATGCCCCAGAGCATGGTACATTGGCGAGACCATGCAGACGCTGCGACAACGGATGAACGGACACCGCGCAACAATCGCCAAACAGGAGGGTTCCCTCCCAGTCGGGGAACACTTCAGCAGTCATGGACATTCATCCACCGACCTTCGGGTAAGCGTACTCCAAGGCGGCCTTCGAGACACACGACAACGCAAAATCGTCGAGCAGAAATTGATAGCCAAGTTCCGCACCCATGAGGACGGCCTCAACCGGGATCTTGGGTTCATGTCACGCTACACGTTACCCCACCAGCGAACAAATGTTATCTGTTTTTAATATAATGGGTCATTTGCTGGCTCTCTCTGCCTTCCGGATGTTTCTGCCTCTCTCTGTGTTTTTTTTCTCTGTTTTTTTTCCCTGTTTGTTTTTTTGTTGAATGTGTATTCGGGGGTTCTGCAGGTGACACCTTTCTGTCTGAACACGGTGATTGCCTTGGCAACGGGCAGTTGCAGGGGCAGTCTGTAAACACCATGTATTGTTCAATATGTATAAATGCGTAGGCTTCAAGGAGCTCTTGAAACATTTGCCTGAGGAAGGAGAAAATCTCCGAAAGCTTGTGAATTTAAAATAAAATTGCTGGACTATAACTTGGTGTTGTAAAATTGTTTACAATTGTCAACCCCAGTCCATCACCGGCATCTCCACATCATAGTCTAAAATTGACAGGATCCACCCAAACAACCACTGCATTAAACTGGGTGTTGACATTCCATCACCTGGCTTAATTCAATCTGGATGATTTAGGCTGGTGGCAATTTGATCAAAACTCAGATTTCTGTCAAACATATAATCTTCTCCCAGGTGGAGAATTTTCCAACATTTGAATGATTCCCCAATTCTTTCTGGAGAGAGTATCCACTGAAAATGCTTTCTCTCCAACTCCCTTCCTTCCCATTTATCATTCTCCTTAAAGCTGGTGTATTCTTCCCCTGGGTGCACAGCAGGGTGCTTCAGAACAAAGGCCACTATCAAAGTAGGATTTTTTTTTGCAATGTCAATGATATTGTATCCCTGCAGCTTTCTTATCTTAAGGGCTAATTGTTACGAGCAGTCCTATGGTTAGGATAAACATTCTTTTATGTCTAGGTTGCAGTCAAAGGGAATTACTTTTGCTCTGCAGTACGAATGTAGTGACAATACAAACAGGTTGAAGATAGGGAAGGGTGAGGCCACAGAGGGATTTAAACACAAGGATGAAAATTTTAAATATGGGGCATTGGGAGACCAGGAGCCAATCTAGATCAGCAAGGACAGGGGCGATTGGTGAGTGGGATTTAGTGTGGGTTCGGACACAGGCAGCAGATTTTTGGATGAGTTGAAGTTTATGAAGGGTGGATAATGAAGCAACCAGCCAGGAAAGCATTGGAGTAATCAAGCCTGGAAGTGACAAAAGCATGTCTGAGGGTTTTGGTGGCAGATATGCTGTGGTAGGATGATGTTACAGGAGTGGAAGCAGGCAGTCTTTGTGATAGAGAAGAAGCCGAGGAAGCACCTTAAATGCAAGTAGTTGTTGTTTTCATTTCAGTCAACATGTCATACAGAAAAAATAACCCCGTGAGTGCTTGTTCAAACTTTGCAGTTGAAGATCAAGTGGAAGGTTTATTTACATGAGAGTTAACGTGACTGTGTTCTAGGGCAATCTGTAACAGGCAAATTATCCCACAATACGCCATATCATGAAATGATGGCTACCTTTCTCATCTTCTGTTCAGGTTACATCAACATTAAAATAAACATTTTGCTGGGCCGTTCAGTTTTTGATTGCAATCCCAACAAACATTTTTCCAATCTAAGGACGTTTTCTCCTTTCATCTGATAAAATAAGAGATTTGGCTCAAAATCTTCGATGGCCTCAGGAGGAGGACTGGGACTCTCCGATATGGTGGATTATTTGAGTTGTGAAACTGAGATGCTCCTATCTAGCTAATAATCATTGGCTGCCACAGAAATCACTGAACTGTCACTCATCTTCATTCCCCTCCTTCGTGCTCTTTCACTGCTACAGATTTAAAGTTGATTAGACTTTACATGTCAGTCAATTGGAAAATCCAATTCCCCAATGGAGCACTCCCAAGGAATGCAGGTGGGGAAATTGCAAGCCCTCCATTCATTTAACATTACTGGACCAAAAATTAAGGTCCAGGGGCCTGTGATTTCCTGACCAGCATTCCCTTTCAGTGTCTCTTCTCACTGGAAGTGCCTGGTCAGGCAATTAGGCTATAGTGTACGCCGCAGAAGGAGGCCATTCAGCTCACCATGTCTGTGCTGGCTCTTTGCTCGAGCAATCCTAAACTAATCCCACTGCACTGCTTTGTCACTGTGGTACTGCATCTTTGTCTGTTTCAAATATTTATCCAGTTTTCCCATAAAAGAAATAATGGTCTCTGCTTCAACCACTCCCTGTAACAAAGCTTTCCATGCTCCAGCAACGCTCTGTGTAAAAATATTTCTCCGAACCACTCTCTGTGATCAATTTAAAATGATGATCCCTTGTCACCAACTCCCCAACCTGAGGAAATAATCTTTCCCTATTCGGTCTATTAAAACTCTTTATAATATTAAAAACCTCTAATAAATCTCCTTCTCGTTTTCTCTACTCCAGTGGAAAGAGTCCCAGTATCTCAAATCACAACTATAATTTCCCATCCTTGGTATCATCCTGGTGAATCTATGCTGAATGCTCTCTATGACTTTAAATGTCTTTTCTATAATAAAAACCTATGTTGCAGTTTCTACTATCTTGTATGCTGAATTGCAATCTGTGCCATCATCCTGCTAGTGCATTTAATCTTCAATAAAATCTCAAGTTTGAATCAGTACATGAACTGCATTTTGTTATTGATATTAGCTTGTTCACTTTGATAAATATTGTTGCCATCAGAACTAAAATGACCTGAGACCTGTACTTTAATCATTCAATAGATATGATTTATCTCTTACCACAAATCACTTCAAGGAACTATGGGATTTACAACATTGACCCAACTCACCTCTGGGATAACTAATTACTTTATAAAAAGTGTCATTAAACATCTTTTATCCAATTTGACAATGCATTCTATTGATTTCTGACACTATTAAACCTCCTTCAATATTAAATACCCTTTACTACAAAAAAAATTCTTGTTCACAAAATTGATCTCAACTATTTATTTCAACTACTTATCTAGTTATTTATTAAGAAAAAACATCTCTGAACAGGGAAAGAATACTATTTCCACTTCTGAGAAATGGAAATTACATGAAGTTGGAATTGATTTGTTTAGATCTTCGTATAATTAATCCTAATTTAATAACTGAGATTACAGCAGTTTATCTCTATAGCATCATTCAATGCATATTTGGTCCCCACACTACTGATTTCTTGATTTCAAAAACATCACCATGGGAAACTGCAGATTGGGAGACTGATGTTTCCTCTTGGGGTGAGGGGTGGGGGCAGAGGAACAAAGAGTTCTATTGGCTGAGGCTGGAGGGTCTGTCAACTGCCATCTTGAATGCAGTTCCTGTGTTGCAGAGGGAGATGAAGTAGTGATAGGAGAGCGTTTACCCTGCAGCAAACTAAAAACACTGAGCATAAAAGATTTTTTTAAACAGAACATTGCTTATGCATAGCATAAGAATATTAAATTTTCAGAACAATATTTCATTTCTGTATTCTACTAATCATAGGTTTCAAAATGCCTCAAAATGCCCACACAAATCTAAATAGCATGTTATAAAAAGGTCACACTGGTCCGAGGGTTACTTTATAAGTTTCCATATAGGTTTAATAAAGCTGCATGACCCTGCTTTTAGGTGGCCTAAATAGGGCTTCAGGAAAAACGACTAAATCAAAATCACACACTTATCTATTTTAGTCTTGATGTGGAGATGCCGGTGATGGACTGGGGTTGACAATTGTAAACAATTTTACAACACCAAGTTATAGTCCAGCAATTTTATTTTAAATTCACAAGCTTTCGGAGGCTTCCTCCTTCCTCAGGTGAACGTTGTTGGAAATGAAATCCTCGAAATGAAATCGCATTTATAAATCACAGAACAATGCTTGGTGATTACAGACAGTTTTTTCAACTGCCCGTTGCCAAGGCAATCAGTGTGCAGACAGACAGGTGTTACCTGCAAGGTCTCCGAATATACAAATCACCAAAAAAAAACAAAAAAAGAGATAGAGAGGTAGAAACATAGAAAAGACAGCAACTGACCAGTTATATTAAAAACAGATAACATTTGTTCGCTGGTGGGGTAACGTGTAGCGTGACATGAACCCAAGATCCCGGTTGAGGCCGTCCTCATGGGTGCGGAACTTGGCTATCAATTTCTGCTCAACGATTTTGCGTTGTCGTGTGTCTCGAAGGCCGCCTTGGAGTACGCTTACCCGAAGGTCGGTGGCTGAATGTCCTTGACTGCTGAAGTGTTCCCCGATTGGGAGGGAACCCTCCTGTCTGGCGATTGTTGCGCGGTGTCCGTTCATCCGTTGTCGCAGCGTCTGCATGGTCTCGCCAATGTACCATGCTCTGGGGCATCCTTTCCTGCAACGTATGAGGTAGACAACGTTGGCCGAGTTACAGGAGTATGAACCATGCACCTGGTGGGTGGTGTCCTCTCGTGTGATGGTGGTATCTGTGTCGATGATCTGGCATGTCTTGCAGAGGTTGCCATGGCAGGGTTGTGTGGTGTCATGGACGCTGTTCTCCTGAAAGCTGGGTAATTTGCTGCGAACGATGGTCTGTTTGAGGTTGGGTGGCTGTTTGAAGGCGAGTAGTGGAGGTGTGGGGATGGCCATAGCGAGGTGTTCGTCATCATTGATGACATGTTGAAGGCTGCGGAGAACATGGCGTAGTTTCTCCGCTCCAGGGAAGTACTGGACGACAAAGGGTACTCTGTTGGTTGCGTCCCGTGTTAGTCTCCTGAGGAGGTCTACGCGATTTTTCGCTGTGGCCCGTCTGAACTGTCGATCGATGAGTCGAGCGTCATATCCCGTTCTTACTAGGGCGTCTTTCAGCGTCTGTAGGTGTCCATCGCGTTCCTCCTCGTCTGAGCAGACCCTGTGTATTCGCAGGGCCTGTCCATAGGGGATGGCCTCTTTGACGTGGTTAGGGTGGAAGCTGGAAAAGTGGAGCATCGTGAGGTTGTCCGTGGGCTTGCGGTAGAGTGAGGTGCTGAGGTGCCCGTCTTTGATGGAGATTCGTGTGTCCAAGAAAGAAACCGATTCTGAGGAGTAGTCCATGGTAAGCTTGATGGTATCGTGTAGTCTCTTTAGTGATTCCTCGCCGTGGTCCATAGAAAGAAAATGTCGTCGATGTATCTGGTGTATAGTGTTGGTTGGAGGTCCTGTGTAGTGAAGAAGTCCTGCTCGAACTTGTGCATGAAAATGTTGGCGTATTGGGGTGCGAATTTGGTCCCCATGGCTGTTCCGTGTGTTTGGGTAAAGAACTGGTTATCGAAGGTGAAGACATTGTGATCCAGGATGAAGCGGATGAGTTGTAGGATGGCGTCTGGAGATTGGCTGTTGTTGGTGTTGAGTATTGATGCTGTCGCAGCGATGCAGTCATCGTGGGGGATACTGGTGTAGAGTGCCAAGACGTCCATCGTGGTGAGAAGTGTTCCTGGTTCAACTGGTCCGTGGGTACTGAGTTTTTGTAGGAAGTCTGTAGTGTCGCGACAGAAGCTGGGGGTTCCCTGTACGATGGGTTTCAGGATGCCCTCGATGTATCCAGAGAGGTTCATGTCACGCTACACGTTACCCCACCAGCGAACAAATGTTATCTGTTTTTAATATAATGGGTCATTTGCTGGCTTTCTCTGCCTTCCGGATGTTTCTGCCTCTCTCTGTTTTTTTTCCTTGTTTGTTTTTTTGTTGAATGTGTATTCGGGGGTTCTGCAGGTGACACCTCTCTGTCTGAACACGGTGATTGCCTTGGCAACGGGCAGTTGCAGGGGCATTCTGTAAACACCATGTATTGTTCTATATGTATAAATGCGTAGGCTTCAAGGAGCTCCTGAACATTTACCTGAGGAAGGAGGAAGTCTCCGAAAGCTTGTGAATTTAAAATAAAATTGCTGGACTATAACTTGGTGTTGTAAAATTGTTTACAAATAACATTGATAGCGTCCTTTTCCATTGGCGTCAGTGTTTGAAGAGTGGCAGGACCTTCTCCTGTTCCAGTTGTCTCCCTCCTGTTGTGTGCCAGCTTCTCCTGCAAGAAAAGTGCAATTGGGTTAATATATGCCCAGTTTATGAGTTTTCAAGATGTATGAGGCAGCTTAGCATAATGTGCTTGATGACAGGAAGGAGCAGCAAGTGTTGTCAAGAGGAAAAAGTAGTTGTGAGGCCAGTATCAGGTTTTGAGAGTAGGAGTGCAAACAGAAAGCAGTGCAGTGAAGTGTTCTGTGCTAATTTGAGGAGTGCCATGGGAAGTTAGGAAGGAAAGGAGATTAGTGCTGAGACTAAAGTCAGGTCACGTAGGACTGTGCAGTGAATATGAGAGATATGAAGGGGAATGTTATGTTGGCAATCCTGCTCAGATCATTACATTTCTTTCCTGCACTGCAGCCAGATGCTGGGAACAGCACTGGTGGCATTGACATTGTCTGCCACCCCTCTCCATGCCTGTTGACTAATATGTCTTGGTACACGTCGCCAATTGGAGGAAAAAGAGGACTTCCTGCCTACTGTTCACATGGTCGATCAGCACCTCTACCGCTGCGTCAGAGAATTTGGGGAACCTGGTCGAAGTCACCTTGCCTGTGGCTGGACAATCTCGCTGCCAGCTATAAAAAGTACCTGCCCTTTAAGGTGTAACAGGATGCTTTTAAGTAGTGGTTGTCCACTGGATTTCCTTCCCTCCCAATATGGGACCTATAGGGCAGTGCGTTTTACACTGGTAGTTCACTGATTTCATTTAAATTAGGTGTGGCCACAAAAATTTCACAGGCCCCACATTGATTCTTTCAGGTGGGTGCAACGGATGGCCTGCCCAATTGCTGCTGGAGATGAAAATCACCCCATCTGTCAGAGGCCTGGGACTTACTTTTTTTCCACGTCCACAGCTTCATTTCCACACCTGGGCTTTATTATGCATGGCCTAGGCCCCCATTCTTCACACATGGGAAATCTTTCAGGGACCCTTCCTTTTTTTTTTCTCTCAACTCCCACATTCGAAGGTAGTTCCCACCTCAGGAGAAAGCAGTCCACATCCTTAATAGTATCTGATGCAAGACAGTCAGGTGCTAAATCCACTGCTGGATTTAGCAGCTCCTCCCACAGGTAGCCCAATGATTAGAGAGAGATTTTTTTCCTCTGGGTTTCTGTGAAGCCTTTGCTAATCCATACTTCAGCAAATCAGTATGTTTGATTTGCTAATTTACTAATTGTGAGGCATTTACTGATCTACATTTGAGCAAATCAGTATGTTTAATTTGCTAAATCTCAGGTTCCTGCAGCTTACAGGAAAGTGTTTATTTCTTAACTTACCACAAGCCTTAAATACATCTGATGCTTTTAACAGTGGCTACTGTTAAAGCTTTTTAATTTAACCATTCCAATGGGAGTTGAACTAGTCGAAAAGCAAATTGTAATATTTCAATCGAAATAAATTCTACCTCAGGATTGTTAAAGGGAATGGTTTAATCCCACCACTGTAAGGCATTTTGGCTCTGATTATCAGAGAGTTCACCCAGAGTTATTCCACTTTTTTATTGCACTGCATACCTAATTGGCATACATTGCAATAATATTTTATAATATCTACAACCCACGTTTGGCTTTCATGTGATTTCTGAATGCATATGTGTTTCACTGAGACAGACAGTAACAAAAATAGGCCATTTTATGCATTTAAATATATGGGTGCATGAACTTACACTGTGGATCACATATATCGAGACTAAAAAGTAAAAAAAAGCAGAATTTAGAAACAGTCCTATTCAATTCAAAACTCCTGTATTAGAACTTTAAAAATTCTTATGTTCCTGCAGCTTGTAGGGAATTGGTTCTTTCTAAACCCACCACAAGCCTTACATTTCATCTGGTGCTTTTACAGTGGTTCTTGTTGATGAAAAGCTAACATGTCATTACTTTAATTAACCGTTCCTATCTGAACAGAAAAGAAGTGACAACAAAGAAATGTAGTGAAAAATTAATAATGAAGAAAATAAGCCGTCGCATACAATTGACAGTGTTGAAGTGCTAAACTATACAGAGTAACAGTTGGTGACAGTTTATTGTATATGAGATCCAGAGTTTGGACTGTCACAGAAGATAGTACACTAAGGATCATGCATTCATTACTTCAGATATTTTTTCTCTTTTCTCACATCATATAAATACTTGAAGGGAAAAAATTTGCAGGGCTACGGGGAAAGAATGGGGAAATGGGACTAATTGGATTGGTCTTACAAAGAGCTGGCACAGGCTTGATGGGCCAAATGGCCTCCTTCTGTGCTGTAACCATTCCATGATTCTATGATCACCGAACACGATATCCTGTTTATTCTATTGCAAATATTCTAGATTGCTGTGCCTGCATATAGTATATCAGACATACATAGCATTTTCAGTACATTTACTTTATTGGTGTGAAATGTGTGAACCGTACAAATACAACAATGTCCATAAACATTTTAAAACAAATAACAATATTCAACTGGATTGGGTATTATTTTCAATGCCAAATGAGTGATAATTCACTTGTGTGAAAAATGTAAACAAAAAATATTCTGTGGATAAACTCGATACGATTTAAGTTAAGATCTGATATTTCAATAGAGTCGATTAAAAAGTAAAGTCTAAAATGATATTTTAATGAATTTTTTCACTGTAATAATGTATTCAAGAGATAGGATCTGGAAGATTTTTCAAACATGCATACAGTACCAGGTAATACAAGGTGTCATTAGATAAAGATCCAGATGTAGTAGTGTAGTGGTTATGGTACTGGACTAGCAACCCAGAGGTATGAGTCCAAATCCCACCATAGGAAGTAGTGTAAGTGAATTCAATAAATCTCGTACTTCATGGGCTTGCACTATGAAACATGATCATCGTAAGGATTATTTTAAAAACCTAACTGGTTCGCTAATGTCCTTCAGGGAAGGCAACCAGACACCCCTATCAGGTCTGGTCTGCATGTGACTCCAGTTCCATAATATGTGGTTGACTCTTAATACCCTCTTAAGTGTCCCAGTAAGACACTGATGCTCATTTTGGGTTCCACCAGAACCACTTGGTTCCAGGCCTCATCACAGTCTTGATCTAGGCATGGACACAAGAGCTAAGGGCCAGAGGAGAGTTGAGAATAACTGCCCTTGACATCAAAGCCGCATTCAACCAAGTATGACCTCAAAGAGCCCTAGCAAAACTGAGGTTAATGCAGGTCAAGAGGAAAACCCTCCATGGGCTGGAGTCATACCTAATAGAAAGGAAGAATGGCTATGGTTGTTGGAGGCCAATCATTGCAGCCTCCGCACATTGCTCCCAGAGTTCCTCAGGGCAGCATCCTTGGCTGACTAATCTTCAGCTATTTCAATAGTGACCTTTCCTCCATCATAGTCGAGAGCGGCTGTTTGCTAATTGTTCAGCAGTGTTCAGTTCCATTCAGAACTCCTCTGATTATGAGGTACCCCGTGCCAACCTGGACAATATCCAGATTTGGGTTGATATGCGTTAGGTTGCATTTGTGCTGCATAAGTGCTAGGCCAGAAAAGGGCCAACAACCTCCCCTGACCTTCAATGGCATCACTATTGCCAAGTCTCCCACCACAAACATCGTGGGGGGGTTACCATTGACCAGAAGCTTAATTGGACCAGCCTTATCAACAACATGGCTACAAGAGCAGGGCAAAGGCTGGATATTCTGCAATGAGTGGCTCACCACCTGACCCCTCAAATCCTCTCCACCATTTTCAAGGCTCAAGTCAAGAGTGTGACGGAATACCACTTGCCTGGATGGGTGCAGCTGCAAAAACACTCAAGAAGCTTGACACCATTCGGGACAAATCAACCTGTTTGATTGACACTCCCACCAAAAGACTCGTAGGACCATCTTATCTGCCTTCCTGCTGTACTTTCTGTTGTATTTGTTTATGTGCTGCTTCTCAAGTTACTTGTCCAATTTTGCCTTGAAGATAACTTAACTACTTCCCTCTAAAACCACACTTAGAAAGTTGTTCTACTAATCAACTACCCTCTCAGTCATGTATTCTTACATCCAGTCTGATTCTACCTCTTCTCTGCTTCAACTCACATCTCCTCATTTTGTTGTCTTGCCAGTACAAATAGCCCTGACCAATATTCCACATCTATGAGTCTTATTATTTTAAATACCTCAATCCTATCCCCTCAATCTTTTCGTTTCCAATGAGATGGAGTCCAAATCCTCATCTAGCCTTATATGTTTTATACTCATCTTAGCAACACCTTATGTATCACAATATCATAGTAAGTAACAGCACAGAAGGAGGCCACTCAGCCCATCGTGCTTGTGCCGGCTCCTTGAAAGAGCGATCCAATTAGTCCCACTCCCCAGCTCTTTCCCCATAGTCCTGTAAATGTTTTCCTTTCAAGTATTTATCCAATTCCCATAGTTATTATTGATGAGGGAGAAAGGAATAGAAGGAAATGCTGATAAGGCTTGATGAAGTAGGGAGGGGGGAGGCCCATGTGGAGCATAAGCACCGGCACAGACTAGTTGAGCCGAATGGCCTGCTTCTGCACTGTAATTTCTATTTAATTCTATGTAATCTGCTTCCACCACCCTTTCAGGCAGTACATTCCAGGTCATAACAACTCTCTGCATAAAAAAATGTTTCCTCATGTCGCCTCTGGTTCTTTTGTCAATCACCTTAAACCTGTGTCCTCTGGTACCAACCTTTCTGCCACTGGAAGCAGTTTCCCCTTATTTACACTATCAAAACCGTTCATGATTTTGAACAGTTCCATCAAATCACCTCATAACCTTCTCTGCTCTACAGAGAGCCCCAACTTCTCCAGTCTTTCCACATAACTGAAGTTCCTCATCCCTGGTACCATTCTAGTAAATATCTTCTGCGCCCTCTTTAAGGCCTTCACATCCTTCCTAAAGTGTGGTGCCTAGAAATGAACACAATACTCCAGCTGAGGCCGAGCCACTGTTTTATAAAGGGTTAGCATAACTTCCTTGCTTTTGTACTCTATGCCTCTATTAATAAAGCTCAAGATCCCATATGCTTTTTTAACAGCTTTCTCAACTTGTCCTGCCAACTTCAAAGACTTGTGTACGTACACCCTCAGGTCTCTCTGTCCCTGTACCCCCTTTAAAGTTGTACCATTTAGTTTATTTTGCCTCTCCTCATTCTTCCTACCAAAATGTATCACTTCACACTTCTCTGTGTTAAATTTCATCTGCCATGTGTTTGCCTATTTCACCAGTCTGTCTATGTCCTCCTAAAATCTTACTACCTTCCACGTTGTTTACCACATTTCTGAATTTTGTTTCATCTGCAAACATTGAAATTATACACTGTATACCCAAGTCCAGGTCATTAAGATATATTAAAAAGAGCAGTGATCCTAATACCGATCCCTTGGGGACACCACTGTATACTTCCCTCCAGAGTGAAAAACATCCGTTCACCACTACTCTCTGCTTTCTGTTCCCTGAGCCAATTTTGTATCCATGTTGCCGCTGTCTTGAAGCATCTATCCAGTATGACTCTAGTCAGCCGCCTTCTTTTTCATAATAAAAGCCTCAACAATCCTAACAACCCCTCCAGCCAATTTTCAATCCTTTGTAACACAATGCCTCCAAATTTTGTGAAGCAGTTTTCTATGAGGTATATTATCAAATACCTCACTGAAGACTAAGGGCCCGATTTTACCAGGGGTGCGGGTTCTGGGCGGGTGGGCCAGCGGGCGCGTTGAAAACGCGCCCGGTGAAATTAGTGGGTTGCCCACGCGATTGTAGCAGGCAACACACTAATTGGAACCACTTACCTGCTCCTCCGGGTTCCCCGATGCTGATCTGCGCGTCGGGCGGGCTGCGCATGCGCAGTAAGATCTGTCAGCTGGAGGCGCTCTATTTAAAGGAGCAGTCCTCCAATGACAGATGCTACCACAAACAGCAAAAATTACAGCATGGAGCAGCCCAGGGGGAAGGCTGCTCCCAGTTTAATGATGCCTCACTCCAGGTATCATTAGATGGGGTGAGGAGGAGGGGGAGGACAGAGATATTCCCCCCGGCGGGCGGGAGGAAGCGGCCTGCCTCCGCCACCAAGAAGGCCTGGCTCGAGGTGGCAGAGGAGGTCACCTGCGCCACCAACATATCGCCCACCTGCATACAATGCAGGAGGCGGTCCAATGACCTCAGTAGGTCAGCCAAAGTGAGTACACGTAGTCTTTCCCCTACACTCCGTCTGCCACATCACTGCCCCCACCCCACATCTCCTTCGGCACTGCCAACACTACTCTGTCACATCACCCCTCATACCCACTCAAACCCCATCCTCATCTTACCTGCACCTACTCACCTCGCCAGTACTCACCCCGCCACTACCACGCAACCCAATCCTCATACAATCTCATGGCTCTATCCCATACTCACCCTCTCGTGCATCTCTCTCACGGCCAGCCTCACTCAACCTGCCACCACCTATGCTGCAGCCACAGGGCATGCATCACATATGTGCAGTAGGCAGCGTAAGGCAAACGTGTCGTGAGCATGAAGGGGATGCACAAGGGTGTTTGAGGGTTTGTCATGGGTGTTACTTCTATTGAATTAAACAACAACTCACATCACACATTATATTGGCACCACTACTGCCATGTCTTCGCGAATCCTGTCCGGTTTGTGCAATAATGGCCGCTCCTGGGTATCCCTATGAGGACCCACCACTGATGTCACCCAGTGTGTCACTGCAGAGTGGGTGTAGGTGTATTTGCAGGGCTCTTCTGCGCAGACGACAGAGAGACATCAGGGATGTCCCCGGTTGCAGCCTGGAAGGCTGTGGAGCAGAAGTTCAGGAGGGCAGTGGTGACTTTGACAGCGACAGGTAGGAAGATGGAGCTCGGGCCAGCCAGGAGCAGCTCGGCATGAAAGAGGCTGCAGATGTCCACGACTACATGTTGACTGAGTCTGAGCCTCTGTGTGCACTGCTGCTCAGAGAGGTCCAGGAGACTGAGCCTCGGTCTGTGGAACGTGTGGCGAGGGTAGTGCCCTCTGCGACGCATCTCTCTCTGCGGTAGCCCTCCCTCCTGCTGTACAGGTGGATGTGTCACAGCACTCTGTTGTGGAGCTCCACGTGTCAGAGGTGGACGGCGTGGATGGCGAGGCTGGTGATGCTGTTCGCCCTCCGAGGAGGTCATGACTGCAGCTACGGCGGCCCCCATCCGCAAGATGTACATCTGAGGGGGTCCGCAAGGTAGGTACATGTCTCCGGACCCCGGGGTAAGTGTGCAGGTTGGTGACTTTGACCATCAGGAGGAGGGTGGTGGAGGACAAACTTTGTCCCAAGTGACAGAGCGGCCTCCTGCAATGGCTGAGGGTCTCCCCCCACCACCTGTCAAATGGACCTTTGCAGCTGCCACAGGCTGACGGCTGCATTTCAACTGGGACTGTTTCCCCCAGTGTGTGAAACAGTCCCATGTTTATCCAAAATCACACACAGTCCCTTAATCAGGGCGGTTAATGACCTGAACAAGCAAAGTAAATACACTCAAGTGGCATCCCGCTGGCTTTAATTGCCTGCGGGATTCCCACCAGCGGGGGCTGCGCACGCACCCCCGCACGGCAGCGCGGAACCCGGAAGTGGGCGGGATTGAGACGCGATCTGGTCCCGCACCTGGATTCCGGGATTTTTGGGGCCCCCCCCGCCTAGAACGCACCCGGTAGCAGGTGCTAAAATCGGGTCCTAAGTATCTCGCATCTACATTCGCACCCTTATCCACATGTTTTATTCCTTTACCAAATTTTCTGTTGTTACTTTTGTAAATCCATGCTGACTCTTTCTAATTAGTTTATATCCAAGTGCTGCAATACCCTGTCCTTCATAATTGATTCTAGAATTTTATCTGGAATATAGTTACCCAGAACTTCCCAGCAATAAGGGCCCTACATTCACTGTTAACTGGTCCTCTGGTACTAGCCCTTATTCCAGCAAATCCCGAAATATTTTTGTTAGTCACGTTACTAACACACTCTTTTATGTAGTAACAATTATAGAAGCATAGAAGTTTACAGCACATCATAAAAAGGACATATTTTGGGAGAGTAGGGCTTAAAAAATGAACTATTCTGATCCTGATTGTATTTTAAAACAAACATTTCATTGGTGGCTGTTGGAGGTATAAATTACTGAGCACAAATCACTGGTTTTCACATCACATGTGTAATAGGATTTATTTGTTGTCCACATTATAAACAGGGTTAGCAGACTTGATACGAATGGGTTAATTATCCATAAGGATACATGCAATATTATTCCATGTTTGTGATACAATTGGGGACTCTATGATGACATTTTAGAAAGATTGTGACTTGGCAAGTAATTTGGGAAATGCAATTTTTCTGAGAATTGATTTTGGAAAATTATTTTAGTGCAATTTTGAAATCCCAGACATGAAGCTGAAGAAGTTTGTGAATATTTCAGAGTTGGTGGCATTTGCCTTATATCCCAAAGGCCTTCCAATTCAGGATACATCTCTTAAAGTATTTTCATTCTCTGATAAAGGACTGTTGCATACATTCATTTTCTTTGGAATGTTCTTTTCTAATATTGGGTACAACAATGTCCCTTGGCAGTGGCTTCAGGCTATCCATATATATTGACTATAAAATATCTTTGAGAAACTTTTAGTTCCCAGGTTGGTGAATTCCAACTTCCAGAATTTGACGACCATTTATAACAGGCCCAAATTGTATCACAAATATGGGTGTATAGCATTTGTGCAATGAATATGTAATTTAAAAAGAATATGCAGGATTATTAATGTTTCAATGTCATTCTAACTCTGTTGAAAATAGCACACTTGTGGTATTCTAGAACACATTTCTAAAACATAGGAGATTTATACTTGTGTTGCAAATTGTTGGCAGGGCGTTTAAAGTCAGGCCATGCAGCTTAGTCAGGCAAATATTATAAGTAAAGAATCTTACAACACCAGGTTATAGTCCAACAATTTTATTTGAAAATCAAATATTATAAGGGCAATGGCTGGATGACAACACTTTCTGCATAATTATAGTGTAATGTGTATTTTTTTTCAATTTTCTCCTCTCTTGAGGGACTGACTTATATTGGATTATGGTTCCACAGACAATGACACCCTTTCAGTACCTTGCCCAAGTGGTCTATTCTTCATCCATGAACCTAGGTAATGAATGTCAGGATACCATTCAACCATAGTGGGCAATACAGCCAACTTTGAATCTATCCTCAGCCAATATCTGCACACATGCACTTTCAGAGAGCAGACCATGTATGATTTTTCCACTCTGTAGACCAGGTACGCTGAGACTGGTTGTAGCACCCCTAACTGCCTTCCTGCTGAATCAGCAAATGCAGCCTGGACTGTTATTCTACCAGAGATCTTGCTGGTCTGCATGGTTCAGTAACATGTATTGAATTTACTGGCTGAGCCATTTGATGAGTCCATTATGGGCTTTCTACTACACACACTCTTTATTCCCATGTGAAATTGATATGCAATAAAAAAAATCTTGCGCCTAGCACGCATCCATAGCATGACACTTTCAAAAGCATCATACCCCAAAAGTGCCACCCATTCAGAGGGCACAGATAACTTCACAGATAAAAACTTAACCATGTTAATTGCTTCATATGCAGTCAGTGGGTAGTACCTACAGGGTTCAGTACTGGGGCCACTTCTGTTCACTGTATATATCAATAATTTGGATATAGACCTAGAGGGAGTGCATTTTGGTGAAGAAATTAACAGCAGTAACAATACTCTGCATTGAAGCAGGCTCAATGTTGTGAACGAGCAGATGGATTTGGGGATATATGTTCACAGAACATTAAAGGCAGCAGCTCGGGTTGATAATGCTGTAAGAAAAGCTAATGGAATTCTAGGTTTTCTCACAAGAGGAATTGAATATAAAAGCCACAGGGTAATAATGAATCTATATAAAATCTTAATAAGACCTCAGTTAGAGTATCGTATGAAATATTGGACTCCATACTATAGCAAGGATATTGCGTGCAAATTGGCTGCTGCGATTGTTCACAGAACAACAGTGACCACACTTCAAAAGTAATTATTCGGCTGTAAAACACGATGGGACATTCTGAGGATGTGAAAGGCGCTATCTAAATGCAAGTTCTTTCTTTCCTGCATGGAATGACAAAGGATACACAACAGTGCTTCTCCGAAATCTGTGTAGGCATGTGAGCGTGTTTTGGGAACCTGGAGAACATTTTGGAGAGAGTAGCAACTCCAGGATGCACTGCAGCGCCCAAGCACTGATGCAGTTTTGCTCACAAACATTGTGGGATTTTGGTCTCCAATTTACAGGAGACACTCACTTCTGGTATGAAGAGGCCAAGGGATCGGAATGCGAGGTCCTAGTTGGCAGACTTCATAAGGAACATTTGCCGTGTAATCAATTTGCATCCATTTCAATAATTTTGCAGTAGCTAATGAGGCCAGCACACAGCATGGCCTCAAAACCTTCTCTTGTGGAATCAGGATTTCACTACCAGGTACACTGTGGCCTATCTTCCTGATTCTGCAGACTTCGAAAGCTACGGACAAGGGGCAAATCCCCAAGCAGAACATTTTAGAATCAGCTTTAGAGTGACATGAATCACAAGTCAACAGAAACTAGGACCAAGGTATCAGTCTAGGAGAAATGTTACAATTGAGGCTTACGGGCTAAAATAATGAGACAGGTTACTCTCAATCTTACTAAACAACAATAAGATCCTTTATTTAACAGTGCCATGGGAGATTTACTGGTATTTTAATATGACGGTGAGGTTTGAAAGGAAAGACTGAATGGCAGCTGTAGTAAATAAGAATAGAAATCAAACATCAGCAGTTCTGAGCCTTCATAATTGAAAAAGATTGATGATTCACCTATTTAATTTTACCAGTTAAACAATGACAGTAATCTTTCAAACTTGGCCAAAACAAAACGTGTCTGTTAATTGCAAACAGAACAATTACTTTAGCTCAGAGAAACTGTTTATTCTTACTGAACTGATTTAGGAAAAATAAAAATGTATTCAAACTTTTGATGTTTTAACATTTGCTCAGTGTACTTGAGGCAGTGGAGAATGGGAGGAAACATTTATCAAGTTGAGGTGAATCAAACATAGTGAAGTATATAAAGAAAAAAAACAATCAGTGATTTGCAATATTTTATCATGGAGGAGCTTATCAAGTGCACTTGAAGTGCTGTAACCTACAGGGCTACGGACCAAGTGCTGGAAAATGGGATTAAGCTGGATAGCTCTTTTTTGGATGGCATGGACACAATGGGCCGAATGGCTTCCTTCTGTGCCATAGCTTTCTATGATTCTATGATCAACAAAGCAATGAAGATGACAGTTGGATGAACGTTTGGTATAAATATCTTAAACAGTTAGTGGGGGTTATGTGTGGTGTTCGTGCAATCTCTACATTAAAATTGTACTCCTGTATTATAAACTTTAAAATTTTACTTTTAAGTTTCCAGTATGTATATATATTTATCATATAATGTCCATTATAGGATGTGCATCTATATAATGCACAATTTCTTATATAGTGTATCACTGTGATCCTTGCATTTCATTGTATTGTTTGTGTTATTTCTCTGTATGATAATGATGTCTGTAGGTTTAGAATTTCACAAGTTTCTTAAGGTCTGGAGAGTGTTCCATTACATCATTTGTTCTTTTTATGTATCAGTGAATTTTCTGTGGCATCGCTCACATTTGCCTATAGAATAACAATCATTGCACCTGCTGTATGTGAAGTACTTTGTGATATTTAAAAGCAATGTGATAAAGCACTATATAAATGCAAGTCTTTCTTTCTTATCTAATGCATTTAATGTAACATTTTCCAAGGTGCTTAAACAAGCCCATTTAAACACATTGAATTGTATTTAATTTTCAGAGTGAAATTTAACACATTTTTAAAGCCAAAAAAAGTGACTGTAATTCACAGTGAATGACACTTTGCTTAACAAGTCTGTACACAAAAGGAATAAGCATTAACCATGAGACTCACTCCAGAAAAGCCAGACATATTGTGAGGATTGTCCACTATTCCGTTTTGGACTAGATTATCCTATTTTTGAACAAAATTTTTTAAAATGTAAACCACATACCAAAGTCTAATTTCTTAAGAGAAATTGCAATTTTCCCCCACATACATCTGTGTCTAATGCTATAGTGGGATTAGTTATTAACATTGTCAATGAACATTCCTCAGTAATGTGGCAACTTTATCCTTCTTTTCTTGGATCACGATACATGCAGAGTTGGAACTCTTTACTGCTAACTGATTTTTCCAGCTACAGAGATTGTGCAATACAGTGAAAGGCATTATTATGCATCTGCTGTAGTTTGTCCTGTAGAAAAAGAGGATTTAATATGCTAATATCTTTTGATTAGCAGATCTATTAATGACAACCTATCAAATAGTATCCCTGATGGCTGACTGGACAAGTGGTCATTCTCTACAGTCAGCATTGATCAAAGTATTTGAATCAGATCATTACATTCAATTCAAATACCTTCCCTTCATCAAAAGTCAGAAATGGGGATGTTCGCTCATGAGTGCACAGTGTTCAGTTCCATTCGCAACCCCTCAGATAATGAAACAGTCCGTGCCCGCATGCAGCAAGACCTGGACAACATCCAGGCTTGGACTGATAAGTGGCAAGTAACATTCGTGCCAGAAAAGTGCCAGGCAATGACCATCTCCAACAAGAGAGAGTCTAACCACCTCCCCTTGACATTCAACGGCATTACCATCACCAAATCCCCCACCATCAACATCCTGGGGGGGGGGGTCACCATTGACCAGAAACTTAACTGGACCAGCCACATAAGTACTGTAGCTATAAGAGCAGGTCAGAGGCTGGGTATTCTGCGGCAAGTGACTCACTTCCTGACTCCCCAAAGCCTTTACTCCATCTACAAGGCACAAGTCAGGAATGTGATGGAATATTCTCCACTTGCCTGGATGAGTGCAGCTCCAGCAACACTCAAGAAGCTCGACACCATCCAGGTCAAAGCAGCCTGCTTGATTGGCACCCCATCCACCTCCCAAAACATTCACTCCCTTCACCACCGGGGCACCATGACTGCAGCATGTACCATCTACAGGATGCACTGCAGCAACTCGCCAAACTTCGACAGCACCTCCCAAACCCGTGACCTCTACCACCTGGAAGGACAAGGGCAGCAGGTACATGAGAACAACACCACCTGCACATTCCCCTCCAAGTCACACACCATCCCGACTTGGAAATATATCACAGTTCCTTCATCATTGCCGGGTCAAAATCCTGGAACTCCCCACCTAACAGCACTGTGAGAGAACCTTCACCACATGGACTGCAGCGGTTTAAGAAGGCGGCTCACCACCACCTTCTCAAGGGCAATTAGGGATGGGCAAAAAATGCTGGCCTTACCAGCGACGCCCACATCCCATGAACGAAAAAAAAATCCTTTGTGATGACATCCTAGGGATCTTTTTATAGTGATAGTTTGATTAACATCGACATCTGTGATGAAAACTAGAGTCAGATTTGTGAGATTCTTTTATGGACGATTTGAAAGGCAGCTCTGTCACCAGGAATTACAGATTGTAGGCTTGTACTTGGCTCAGATCTCTCATCAGTCTGAGGCTATCACATAAGAAGTACAGACTATTGACAACGTGGTCGAGCCTTATCGCGCGACTGATACCGCGTTAGTGGTTAGGGTTAAGGGTTGGGGTTAGTGGTTGTTACTTAGCGGTTAGTTTATTAAAAATGAAAATCACCGCGCCATATTCCAGGTGCTCAGATAGTTTCCATTGTTTAATCGGTTTACCCGATGGCTAATCTTGTACTCCCAGGAGATTACATCCTGTGTCTGATTAATCAAACCAGGGTAGGGGGTCCCGCAGATGCTGTGCCTCAAACGGTAACACTCGGCCTTTCTTTACAGGTGCTGCCCGACTGGCTGAGTGTCTCCGACGTTTTCTGTTATTTATTCCAGGAGCTGGAGAGGCAAAGACCTGTCCTCGTACGACACTTTACGACGAGAATCAACGGCCGCTTGTTATTATTTGCCGTCGTGGTTGCCTGGTGTCACTAAGGAGCCACTTCCGGTTTCTTGTTGGAAAGTCATCGCGGCAAATCGGTTCCTCTGGTGTGGCGATTCGCTGATCGGAGCGGAGAGCCGGCCCCAGCTCAAGGTATTCGGTACTAAACGGTGTAGCTGTAGGTACAGTTTGTAAACAGGACGAGTCTGGTTGCCGCGGCCGCAGATTCCCGGCTCCACTGACAGTGAAGCGTGTCGCGTTCGGATTCTCGCCTGTTCCCAGCTCAGTGTCCGGCGCCAGGCCGCGGCTTAGTGTCCAGCGGTCTAGCGCTCAGGATTGTTTCCAACTTCTGCGATGTTATGTGCTCTTGTCATTGGTAAAATACTTTTGGCATTATGGCCTAACTTTGTTTAGATTTTCAACAGTACACATTGATGCACTGTAAAAGAGTGATAGTTTTGTTGATTCCCCCCCCCCACACACACACAAAGCAGGACAAATCCCATCCGTCTACTCTCAATCAACACCAAAGTGATGGAAGATGTCATCGACAGTGCTATCAAGCGGCACTTACTCACCAATAACCTGCTCACCGATGCTCAGTTTGGGTTCTCCAGGACCACTCGGCTCCAGACCTCTTTACAGCCTTGGTCCAAACATGGACAAAAGAGCTGAATTCCAGAGGTGGGGTGAGAGTGACTGCCCTTGACATCAAGGCAGCATTTCACTGAGGGTGGCATCAAGGAGCCCTAGTAAAATTGAAGTCAATGGGAATCAGGGGGAAAACTCTCCAGTGACTGGAGTCATACCTAGCACAAAGGAAGATGGTAGTGGTTGTTGGAGGCCAATCATCTCAGCCCCAGGACATTGCTGCAGGAGTTCCTCAGGGCAGTCTCCTAGGACCAACCATCTTCGGCTGCTACATCAATGACCTTCCCTCGATAAGGTCAGAAATGGGGATATTCGCTGATGATTGCACAGTGTTCAGTTCCATTCACAACCTCTCAGATAATGAAACAGTCTGTGCCCACATGCAACAATACCTGGACAACATCCAGGCTTGGGCTGATAAGTGGCAAGTAACATTCGCGCCAGACAAGTGCCAGGCAATGACCATCTCCAACAAGAGAGAGTCTAACCACTTCCCCTTGACATTCAACGGCATTACCATCGCCGAATTTCCTCACCATTGACAAGAAACTTAACTAGATCAGCCACATAAATACTGTGGCTACAAGTACAAGTCAAAGGCTGGGTATTCTGTGGTGAATGACACACCTCCTGACTCCCCAAAACCTTTCCACCATCTAAAAGGCACAGGTCAGGAGTGTGATGGAATACTCTCGACTTGCCTGGATGTGTGCAGCTCCAACAACACTCAAGAAGCTCAACACCACCCAGGACAAAGCAGCCCACTTGTTTGGCACCCCATCCACCACCTTAAACATTCACTCCCTCCACAACCGTCGTGGCTGCAGTGTGTATCATCTACAAGATGCAGGACAGCAACTTGCCAAGGTTTCTTCGACAGCACCACCCAAATCTGCGACCTCTAACACCGAGAAGGGCAAGGGCAGTAGGTGCATGAGAACACCGCCACCTGTATGTCTCCCTCCAAGTCACACACCATCCTGACTTGGAAATATATCGCCATTCCTTCACCCTCGCTGGGTCAAAATCCTGGAACTCCCTACCTAACAGCACTGTGGGATAACCTTCACCACACGGATTGCAGCGGTTCAGGAAGGCGGCTCACCACCACCTTCTCAAGGGCAATTAGGGATGGGCAATAAGTGCTGGCCTTGCCAGCAATTCCCACATCCCGTGAATGAATTTTAAAAAAAGCTACCAGTCTGATACCATGCACTAATGGGTTTATGAACAGCTTTTATATGATTGGAAGCCATTAGCTCTTTGAGTGAACAGCCTCGAACAGTGAAGAGACGCTAGAAAGCTAGGTGGGAAATAAGCTGTGCGAAGGACACAAAGAGTCTACAAAGGAATATAGACAGGTTAAGTGAGTGGGCAGGAAGGTGGCAGATGGCGTATAATGTGGGGAAATGTACGTTATTAACTTTGGTAGGAAGAATAGAAAAACAATATTTTTGAAATGGTAAGAAACTATTAAATGTTCGTCTTCAGAGAGATTTGTACATGAAACACAGAAAGTTAACATGCAGGTACAGCAAGCAATTAGGGTGGCAAATGGTATGTTGTCCTTTATCGCAAGGGGATTGGAGTATAAGAGTAAGGAAGTCTTGCTACAATTGTACAGGGCTTTGGTGAAATCACACCTGGAGTACCGTGTACAGTTTTGGTCTCCTTGTTTAAGGAAGGATATACTTGCCTTAGAGGCAATGCAACTAAGGTTGACGAGATTGATTCCTGGGATGAAAGGGTTGTCCTATGAGGACAGATTGAGTAAAGTGGGCCTATATTCTCTGGAGTTTGGAAGAATGAGAGGTGATCTTGTGGAAATGTATAAAATTCTTTGAGGGCTTGACAGGGTAGATGCTGAGAGGCTGTTTCCCCTGGCTGGAGAGTCTAGAACAAGGGGGCATAGTCTCCGGATAAAGGGTCAGTCATTTAAGACTGAGATGAGGAGATATTTCTTCACTGTGGGTTGTGAATCTTTGGAATTCTCTACCCCAGAGGGCTGTGGATGCTCAGTCATTGAGTATATTCAAGACTGAGATTGATAGATTTTTGGACTCAAGGGGAATCAAGGGATATGGGGATTGATGGGAAAGTGGAGTTGAGGTCAAAGATCAGCCACGATCTTATTGAATGGCAGAGCAGGCTCGAGGGGCCTACTTCTGCTCCTATTTCTTATGTTCTTATGCCTCAACCACTGGAGTTTTCAGTCCAGAGGTTTCAAAAGTGTTTACTGCACAGGGCTAATTTTATCCTCTCCTCCTTCAACAAGTTTATTCATCGAAATGAAGTGTGCCATTCTGTACAACACTGCCATAAATTATATCTACATTCCCCATTGTCTCTAAGCTGTGTAACATAAGCTTTTAATGGTACATCTAGCACAGTTTTCTTATATTTATCTAAATGCAAATTTCTTTTCTGTGTCACACTTCAAAAAAAAATTAAGAGAAAGCCATACATTTGTAGCAATTTGAATTAAGCAACATAAATCACAAAGTAAGCTGGGAATTTAATGCTGCAATAGTTGAATTATTGGATAATTTGAATTAAGCACCTTTGAATTATTGAGCACAGGCTCTGTAGTGCTCCTGTCGTTATATAAAGTGTACTTATTGTCTGATGAGTATATGCAAAATTGACGCCTTGCTTCTACTTTTGTATTATTAGAGAGTGTATTCTGTGAAATGGGGAAAGGGAACCAAAGACTCTTAAGTTACAGTGGTGTTATGTTTCATGTTTTCTTGATCATTTTTCCATAGAAAGGATTAAGAATGAGTTATGTTTAAGTGTTGTGTTTTAAAATAAAGTGAATTTGTACTAGTTTTAAAAAGTCACAGGCTGCAGCCACTGAAGCGGATGCGGGTTTGCAGTATTAATGAGTCAGGCATTGAAGAGGTTTTCACAAATCACTGGAGACATTAAGCAAATCATTATAAATATCCATATTTTTTATGCTTAAGATGATTCTGTTGATAATTAGTAAGTGAGTTTGGAAGGCAGAGGAAACAAAGGTTTGAAACTAGACAACAAAGGAGTTTGGCAGTGCTTAATGGTAAAAACCACAATGCAAGGAGTATAGTGAATAAGGCAGATGAGCTAAGGGCACAGAAAGACATGTGGAAGTTCGATATTTTAGCTATTTCAGAAACATGGCTTAACGGGCAGGAATGGCAGCTCAACGTTCCTGGTTACAGGGTTTTCAGACGAGATAGAGAGGGGGATCAAAAAGGAGCGGGGGGTGGCAATATTGGTTAAAGAAATAATTACGGCTGTGAGGAGGGATGATATGTTAGAAGGATCGTCAAATGAGGCCATATGGGTTGAGCTAAAGAACAAAAAAGGGGCAGTCACACTACTGGGTGTGTACTATGGACCTCCAAACAGTCAGAGGGAGATAGAAGAGCAAATATGCAGGCAAATTTCTGAGACGTACAAAAACGATAGGGCAGTAAGAGTAGGGGATTTCAACTACCCCAATATTAACTGGGATACAATCAGTGCAAAAGGTAGAGAGGGCGCAGAATTCTTAAATTGCATTCAGGCAAACTTTTTTAGCCAGTACGTAGCAAGCCCAACAAGAGGGGGTGCAGTTCTGGATTTAGTTTTAGGGAATGAAGCTGGGCAGGTGGAAGGAGTATCAGTGGGAGAGCATTTTGCTGGTAGTGATCATAATTCAGTTAGATTTAGCATAGTTATGGAAAAGGACAAAGATGGAACAGGAGTAAAACCTCTAAATTGGGAAAAGCCCAATTTTACTAAGCTGAGAAGCGATTTAGCAAAAGTGGACTGGAAACAGCTACTTGAAGGTAAATCAACGTCAAAATAGTGGGAGGCATTCAAGGGGGAGATTCAAGGGGTTCAGAGCAAACATGTTCCCACAAAGAAAAAGAGTGGGACTGCCGACAAGGAGCACACAGGGTAAGATAAGTCAAAAAAGGGAAGCTTATGTCAGACACCAAGAGCTCAATACTGCAGAAAGCCGAGAGCAGTATAGAAAGTGCAGGGGTGAAATTAAAAAGGAAATTAGGAAAGCAAAAAGAGCACATGAAAAAATACTGACAATATTTTATAAATACATAAAGAGCAAGGAAAGAATAGGGCCTATTAGAGACCAAAAAGGTAATCTATGTGTGGAGGCGGAAGATGTGGGTATGGTTCTTAATGAATACTTTGCGTCTGACTTCACAAAAGAGGGGGAACAATACAGATATTGTAGTTAAGGAGGAGGAATGTGAAACATTGAATGGGATAAACATAGTGAGAGAGGAACTGTTAAGGGGTTTAGCATCTTTGAAAGTAGATAAATTGCCAGGCCCAGATGAAATGTATCCCAGGTTGTTAAAAGAAGCAAGGGAGGAAATAGCAGAGGCTCTGACCATCATTTTCCAATCCTTCCTGGTTACAGGTTACAGGTTACAGGTGTGGTGTTGAAGGACTGGAGGACTGCTAACATTGTACCATTGTTAAAAAAAAAAGGGAGCAAGATATCGACCAAGTAATTATAGGCCAGTCAGTCTAACCTCGGTGGTGGGCAAATTATTGGAATTGATTCTGAGGGACAGCATAAATCTTCATTTAGAAAGGCACGGGTTAATCAAGGACAGTCAGCATGGATTTGTTAAGGGAAGGTCATGTCTGACTAACTTGATTGAATTTTTTGAGCATGTAACAAGGAGGGTCGATGAGGGTAACGCATTTGATGTAGTGTACATGGATTTTAGCAAGGCTTCTGACAAGGTCCCACTCAGCAGACTGGTCAAAAAAGTAAAAGCCCATGGGATCCAAGGGAAAGTGGCAAGTTGGTTCCAAAATTGGCTCAGTGGCAGGAAGCAAAGGGTGATGGTTGACGGGTGTGTTAGCGACTGGAGGCGGTTTCCAGTGGGGTTCCGCAAGGCTCAGTACTTGGTCCCTTGCATTTTGTGATATATATTAATGATTTGGGGCTCAATTTAGCAGGGAAGCTGGGGGTGGGGGAGCTCCGAAAATTGCAGAAATCCCAAGCGGGTTCGGAACCCGGCTGCAACCCGCAGACTTCCAGGTTCCTCATTGACGCGTCTGGGTGCGCGCTGTGCCTCCCGAATGCGGAAGTCGCACTGGCAATTAAAGCCCGCAGAATGATAGTTAAGACACTTATTTAGACACTTAAAGTACTTAATTTTGTCCACATTAAGACAGGGGTCTGATTTTGAAACATCCCCAGCGTGTTTCCCGTGCTCTGGGAAACACTCAATGTTCTGCCAGATGTATTTCAGCCAATAGCCAGTGGGACATTCAAATGCTTGTTTGACAGATGGGGAGAAAGGGTGAGTTCTTGCTGCAGGGCACTCAGTTCTTTCACACAAACTTTTGGCTGCAGGATCTTTATGTTTTCACTGAAAATTTTTAGTTTCCACTCACAATTCTTCTGTTCACAAATACTTAACATCTTTTCAGACCCCCTCAAACTCACACCATCAGGATGGGGGGCATTCACCACTACATCCGAGGATGAGCAACATCACCAGCCTCGCCAGGCGTGCACTTTTTAAAAATTCGTTCATGGGATGTGGGCGGCGCTGGCGAGGTCAGCATTTATTGCCCATCCCTAATTGCCCTTGAGAGGTGGTGGTGAGCCGCCTTCTTGAACCGCTGCAGTCCGTGTGGTGAGGGTTTTTCCACAGTGCTGTTAGGAAGGGAGTTCCAGGATTTTGACCCAGCAACGATGAAGGAACGGCGATATATTTCCAGGTCAGGATGGTGTGTGACTTGAAGGGGAATGTGCAGGTGGTGTTGTTCCCATGTGCCTGCTGCCCTTGTCCTAGGTGGTAGAGGTCGCGGGTTTGGGAGGTGCTGTCGAAGAAGCCTTGGCAAGTTGCTGCAGTGCATCTTGTGGATGGTACACACTGCAGCCACAGTGCGACAGTGGTGAAGGGGGTGAATGCTTAGGGTGGTGGATGGGGTGCCAATCAAGCGGGCTGCTTTGTCCTGGATGGTGTCGAGCTTCTTGAGTGTTGTTGGAACTGCACTCATCCAGGCAAGTGGAGAGTATTCCATCACACTCCTGACTTGTGCCTTGTAAATGGTGGAAAGGCTTTGGGGAGTCAGGAAGTGAGTCACTTGCCACAGAATACCCAGCCTCTGACCTGCTCTTGTAGCCACAGTATTTATATGGCTGGTCCAGTTAAGTTTCTGGTCAATGGTGACACCCAGGATGTTGATGGTGGGGGATTCGGCGATGGTAATGCCGTTGAATGTCATGGGGAGGTGGTTAGACTCTCTCTCGTTGGAGATGGTCATTGCCTGGCACTTGTCCGGCGCGAATGTTACTTGCCACTTATGAGCCCAAGCCTGGATGTTGTCCAGGTCTTGCTGCATGTGAGCACGGACTGCTTCATTATCTGAGGGGTTGCGAATGGAACTGAACACTGTGCAGTCATCAGCGAACATCCCCATTTCTGACCTTATGGTGGAAGGAAAGTCATTGATGAAGCAACTGAAGATGTTTGGGCCTAGGACACTGCCCTGAGGATCTCCTGCAGCAATGTCTTGGGGCTGAGATGATTGGCCTCCAACAACCACTACCATCTTCCTTTGTGCTAGGTATGACTCCAGCCACTGGAGAGTTTTCCCCCTGATTCCCATCCACCACTTGCAGTTCCACAAAATAGTGCTGCGCCACAGCCACCTGCACAAAAGCACAGAGGCAATAGCACAGAAGGGTGCCGCTTGAGAAGGCTCCATCCACATCTGCCACCCACATGGAGGAGGAGGAACCCATGGGCAGAGCAGTGGCTCACCTGGCTGCTCGTGAAGCCAGGGAGTCACTGATATGTGACCGGTTCTCCTAACATCAGAAAGTGTGAAGAGTCCAATAGTCACGCCACCTGGAAAGAGCAGCACCCACACCAGGCCGTCCACCCCTCCCTGCACAAAACAATCCTGCAACTACACATACACCCACTCTAAAGTGACCTAATGAGTGGCATCAAGTGTCGCCGTTCATGGTGAACCTCATGAAAGGGCCCTATCACAAAAGCCAGTCATGAATGGGCAAGACGCGGCAGCAGTGGTGACAATCGTAAAATTTAATGTCACTTTAACAAAAACTAAATATAAATGAAAAACATGACAGTCTGTCAAACACCCTTGTGCATACCCTTCGTGCTCACAAAACTTTCGCCTTTCACTTCCGACTACTTCTACATGGTGCATGCCCTGTGGCTGCAGCAGAGGTAGTGGCAGGTTGCTCAAGTTCATGCCCTGACTGCTTAGATGCTTTGTGCCTACGCCGTCTGGGTTTTGGAGCCCGTAAGGATCCCTCCAGAGACTGCTCCATCTGCACCTGTGCAGGGGCAGGCTCAGCCACCTGGAGAGGAGGCAGCATTGCGGGTACTGGTTGAGAGGGGGGCAACGGGTGAGACATGGGAGCGCTTTGAGTGGCGACCCCACTTCCATGTCCCCTTTCGCCATCATCCCTCTCCTGGACCAGGCCCACATCACTCCTACCACCCTGCTGGAGAACAGTTTGGAGGACATGTGTGATGCTTTGGAAACCCAGACAGTTTCTGTCTGCCTGTTTAAGGCAGCAGAATGTTGTTCATCCTGAGTCTGAATGGCCGTTGTCAGGGCCTGAATTGACTCATTTGTGAGCCGTGCTTGAAGCTTAACAGAGGCTAGTCTTCTCTCCATTGCAGACATTCCCGCACTTACCTGTGTGACGCTATCTCAGAGAGTTGCTCACATCTCTGTGACACGATGTCAGAGATTCCCTCCCGTACCTGTGCCACCATTCCACTCATGCAGGAGTTGGACTCCTCCATCCTCTGCTCTGTTGTGGAGAGTGCATGTGTCACCTGTTCCAGTACCACGCAAATGTGCTGCTGTCCCTCGACCGTTCTCCTTTTAAAGGATGGTCCCCAGAGTTCCGCATCTGTGTCCAGCTGAGCAGAGCCTGGAGAGGAGTGTTCCCACCGACGTGGACTCTCCGCAGATGCCCCTGCCACCATTGTCTGCTCGTGCTGACGTGTGGTAACTCACCAGGTGCCAACCCAACTAACTGAGGACTATGACCCACCAAAGTGTGAGTATCTGTGCTGGTGGATGGCTCGCTAAAATGTGATGGTGTACCTTCAGAGGTCGGCAGGTCTTCTGAGGAATCGCCCTCTGCCATCACAGCGGTCGCTGAAGGCCCTGTAAGAGAACAGAAGGCAATATTAACCATCATCACAGATGTGTCATGTTGCGATGAGCATAATGAGGTGCTGAAGATGGCAAGGCATGTTAACATCAATTCATATTGTGTGTGATGAATGTTAAAGTTGTGTCACCAGACATTTGTCGGGTGCCAGTCTCAGAGTCCCCAATGGACAGGCACTCGAGGGTTCAGCTGAGCTCTAGCGCCTCTTGCTCCGTCTCTATGAGGATGATGATTTGTTGCGGCCCCCCCTCCAGTCCTCGCCCTCTCCCGTGCATTTTGCGCTCTCTTCTCCGAAAAGGGGAGAAAGAACAGGTGTGTGAGTGAGTGATGGTGAAGTGGCCAACCGATGAATGCATTGGTTTGGGTGAGGCTGACCGTGAAAGAGATGCATCAGAGGGTGAGTATGAGACAGAGCCGTGACATTGGATGAGAATTGGGTTGAGTGGTAGTGGTGGGTTGAGTAATGGGGAGGTGAGGAAGTGCAGGTAAGTTGACGATGAGTGGGTGTGAGGAGTGATGTGATAGAGTAGTGTTGGCAGTGCAGAATGAGTTGGGGGGTGGGGGCAGTGATGTGGAAGATGGAATGTAAGAGAATCAATAAGTGTACTCACTTTGGCTGACCTGGTTAGGTCATTGAAGCGCTTCATGCACTGGATCCAGCTGCAGGAGATGTTGCTGCTGCTGGTGACCTCCTCTGCCACCTCGACCCAGGCCTTCTTGGTGGCGGTGGCAGAGGCAGGCCACTTCCCCCCCCCCCCATCCGCCAGGTAAAACAGATCCTTCCTCCTCCTCACCCCATCCAGTAGCACCTGGAGTGAGGCATCATTGAATCTTGGAGCAGCCTTGCCCCTGTGTTGCTCCATTGTGGTGTGTGGCTGTTTGCTCCAGGAAAAGCCATTGGAGCAATGTCCCTTTTAAATAGAGCTCCTCCAGCTGACCGCCTGCGATGCAGGTGCGCAGTCTGCCCGCTGCGCAGCTTTCAGACGGCAAACCTGGAAGCCACGTTAAGTGGCACCAATTGAATCGCGATCGCGTGGGAAACAGACATTTTTTATTGGTCGGGTTACCCGCGCGCCCATTCACTACCCCCTCCCCCACTGCCATCCCGCCTCCACTCTAATATCGGGGCCTTGGACTTGAATGTAGGGGGCATGATCAAGAAGTTTGCAGGTGATACAAAAATTGGCCATGTGGTTGATAGTGAGGAGGAAAGCTGTAGACTACAGCAAGATATCGCTGGACTGGCAGAAAAGTGGCAAATGGAATTTAATCCAGAGAAGCGTGAGGTAATTTGTTTGGGGAAGGCGGGGAAGACAAACAAGGCAATGGAGTACGCAATAAATGGGAGGATACAGAGAGATGTAGAGGAACAAGGGACCTTGGAGTGCATGTCCACCGTTCCCTGAAGGTAGCAGGACAGGTAGATAAGGTGGTACAAAAGGCATACGGGCTACTTTCCTTTATTAGCCGAGGCATAGAATATAAGAGCAGGGAGGTTATGCTAGGACTGTATAAAACATTGGTTAGGCCACAGCTTGACTATTGCGTACAGTTTTGGTCACCACATTACAGGAAAGATGTAATTGAACTAGAGAGGGTACAGAGGAGATTTATGAGGATGTTGCCAGGGCTGGAGAATTTTAGCTGTGAGAAAAGATTGGATAGGCTGGGGTTGTTTTCTTTGGAACAAAGGAGGCTATAGGGAGATTTAATTGCAGTATATAAAATTGTGACACGACTAGATAGAGTGGATAGGGAGGACCTGTTTCCCTTAGCAGAGGAGTCAGTGACCAGGGGGCATAGATTTAAAATAATTGGTAGAGGGATTAGAGGGGAGCTGAGGAGAATTTTTTTTTTACCCAGAGGGTGGTGGGAGCCTGGAACTCACTGCCTGAAAGCGTGGTAGAGGCAGAAACCCTCAACTCATTTAAGAAGTACTTGGATGTGCACTTGAAGTGCTGTAACCTACAGGGCTACAGACCAAGTGCTGGAAAGTGGGATTAAACTGGATAGCTCTTTTTTGGCCGACACTGACACGATGGGCCGAATGGCCTCCTTCTGTGCCGTAACTTTCTATGATAAATAAAAACAGAAAATGCTGGCAATACTCAGCAAGTCAGACAGCATCTGTGGAGAAAGAAGCAGAGGTAAAGTTTCTGGTTGATGACCCTTTGTCAGAACTGGGAAAAGTTTGGAGATTAGACAGTTTTTAAGCAAGTTCAATTGCCAGGGAAAGGGTGGGGTGGAAGGAAGGGGAGGGGCGGAAAGAACAAAAGGGAAGGTCTCTGGTAGGGTGGAGGGCAGGAATGATTAAATGACAAAAGGGGTGATGGTGCAAGGCAAGGAGGGTGGTAATGGGACAAGTGAAGAAACAAAAGATGGGTCTAGAGGAGCTGTAAATGGCAACATCAGAACCATTATCAGCACCTGCTGTTCGAAAAAATGGGAGCAGTGGTTATGATCTGAAGTTATTGAAATCAGTTTTGAGTCCAGAAGGTTGTAAAGTGCTTAATCAAAAGATGAGGTGCTGTTCTTTGAGCTTCATTAGAACAGTGTATGAGGCCGAGGACGCAGAGGTCAGAGTGAGAGTGGGACGGGGAATTAAAATGGCAATCGGCCGTCAGGTCGGGGTCACGCTTGCAGACTTAGCAGAAGTGTTCAGCAAAGTGATCACCCAATCTGCGTTTGTTCTCCGTAATGTAGAGGAGACCACATTGTGAGCAGCGAATACAGTATACTAGATTGAAAGAAATACAAGTAAATCGCTGTTTCACTTGGGAGGAGTGTTTGGGGCCCTGGACGGTGAGAAGAGAAGAGAGGAGATGAAAGGGCAGGTGTTGCATCTCCTGCGCTCGCACGGGAAGGTAACGGGTGTTGGGGGTGATGGAAGAATGGACCAGGGTGTCGCGGAGGGAGCGGTCCCTTCGGAATGCTGAAAGGGGAGGAGAAGATGTGTTTGGTGGTGGGATCGAGGTGGAAATGGCAGAGGATGACACGTTGAACGTGGAGGCTGGTGGGATGGAAGGCGAGGACAAGGGGGACCCTTATCATGGTTCTGGGAGGGAGGGGAAGGGGTGAGGGGAGAAGTACGGGAAATAGGATGGACACGGTCAAGGACCCTGTCAACAACAGTGGAGGGGAATCCTCGGTTGAGGAAAAAGGAAGATACATCAGAAGCACTGATGTGGAAGATGACATCGTCAGAATAGATGCGACGGAGACGGAGAAACTGGGAGAAGGGAATAGAGTCCTTACAGGAAGTGGGAGGAAATACAACCAAAGTAGCTGTGGGAGTCGATGGCCTTATAACATACATTGGTTGACAGCCTAGCCCCAGAAATGGAGATAGAGAAGTCAAGGAAGGGAAGAGTCGGAGATGGACGATGTGAAGACGAGGGAAGGGTGGAAGTTGGAAGCTAAGTTGTTGAAATTTTGCAGTTTGGGCGAGAGCAGGAAGCAGCACGGATACAATCATCAGTGTACTGGGAAAAGAGTGAGGGAGGGGACCTGAGTAGGACTGGAACAAAGAATGTTCCACGTTTCCCACAAAAAGGCATACATAGCTCAGACCCAAACGCGTTCCCATAGTGACACCTTTCATTTGGAGGAAGTGAGTGGAGTCAAAGGAGAAGTTGTTCAACCAGATGGAGGAGTGTGGTGGTGGATGGGGACTGATTGGCCCCCATCCACCACCACCTTCCTCTGCCTGGCTGAACTTGTTCTTATGTTGAACAACTTCTCCTTTGACTCCACTCACTTCCTCCAAATGAAAGGTGTCACTATGGGAACCCGAAGGGTCATCGACCTGAAACGTTAATTCTGTTTCTTTCTCCACAAATGCTGCTTGACTTGCTGAGTATTTCCAGCATTTTCTGTTTTTATTTCACATTTCCAGCACCTGCAGTATTTTGCTTTTGATTCTGTTCCTACGTATCCAGCATGAAGTGTGTGTTGAGAATATACTGTTGGGAGAGGGGCCCATTTAGTTTATCTGGTACGGTACCCTACTGGTTATGGTACCGGACTAGCAACCCAGAGGTTGCAAGTTCAAATTCCACCATGACAAATTGTTAAATTGATTTTGTGGGCTAATATCAGAAGATGGATTGTCGTAAAAACCTAACTGGTTCACTAATGTTCTTCAGTGAAGGGAACCTTCTGCCCCTACCCAGTCTGGCTAACGTGTGACTTCAGTTCCACAGTATGTGCCCTTGGGGTACCTAGGGATGGGCAATTAATACTGCCTTGCTCGTGATGCCCACTTTGCTTGTTGGTGAAGCCCTCAATGCGGAATGAGTTGGAGGCACCTCCTTTGCACTTCCTGCAAATGCAGGCAGAGAAGAGAATTATGTGCAGTCAACCAGCGAGGTATGGGAAGTAAGCCTGGCCTGGTGAATGGAAACTTGCTTCGCCCAAGCCCAGCACAAAGTTAATAATTCTTTTCTCTTCAGATGAAGAGAGTACAAATCTGTGATCCTGAGAGCTTTTTTTCTTTAGTTCATTCTTTGTTCATTTTTTTCCTGCTTACAGCACTTTTAAGAAAGCTGTTTAATTGTCTTGATCGCTTTCTAACATTACCAAGACTATATTTTTGGAATCGTTCTTCATGTAGAAATGGCACACGAAGGACCGGAACTCCACTAGAATGGTATGTTAACAACAGAACAGTTTGTAGCCAATACTCTACGTGGAACATTACATTGTTGACAGTGCATGAAGGGAGTTACTTCTCTAGTTTAAAAGACCCATAACTTAGGAGCATTGTACTGCAACTTAGCATTTGTTAATTGCTGCAAAATAGGAAGGGCAAGTAAAACCTTTAGAAAAACATAAACCTAATTAGGCTAAAATTAAAGCACATCGTCTCTTTGTGACTGCAATGTTCTTAAATTGTAACTAGAATGTCATACTCTTGACGGTGTGTTATGGATGTGCTTTTACTTGTGAAAAGTGGTATACGGTAAGTTAGGGTTGTGTCTTAAGAGAGCTCTTTCACAAACAAAAGTCATGATGTGGAGATGCCGGTGATGGACTGGGGTTGACAATTGTAAACAATTTTACAACACCAAGTTATAGTCCAGCAATTTTATTTTAAATTCAAAAGCTTGTGAATTTAAAATAAAATTGCTGGACTATAACTTGGTGTTGTAAAATTGTTTACAACAAACAAAAGTGAGTTACTTGTCTATGTATAAATAGAAAAGAATAGATGGGATTGCAGTTATTTCTCAATTATTTAGTCCACTGGTGTAGATCATTCTTCTGAAAGGTCCTCTTGCGACTTCTTTCGACATTTGTAGAAATTATTTTTTACATATATACTGTCGCTATTCTCATTAGCATTTGCACTGGAGCAATTGGATTGTGGGGGCTCCAAATTTTTTCATTTGCAGAATGATGATAACATGCAGGGTGGCATAAGGATACCTAGATTGCCAGAGTATGTAGACACATACAGTTAATCACCACTAGACAATAAGGCGATATAGATGAGTGAATATAATGTGCCATAAGGATGTTTGTACATAAATCTTTGAAGGTGGCAGGACAAGTTGAGAAGGCTGTTTTTTTTTAAGAAAAGCATATGCATCCTGGGTTTATTAATAGAGGCATAGAGTACAAAGGCAAGGAAGTTATGCTCGACCTTTATAAAACACTGGTTAGGCCTCAGCTGGAGTATTGTGTTCAATTCTGGGCACTACACTTTTAGGAAGGGGTGTCAAGGCCTTAGAGAGAGGGTGCAGAAGGGAATTACTAGAATGATACCAGAGCTGAGGGACTTCAGTTATGCAAAGAGATTGGAGAAGCTGGGATTGTTCTTCTTAGAGCAGAGAAGGATAAGAGAAGATTTGAGAGAGGTGTTCAAAATCATGAACGGTTTTGATAGAGTAAAAAAGGAGAAACTGTTTTCAGTGGCAGCAGGGTTGGTAACCAGAGGACACTGATTTAAGGTGATTGGCAAAAGAACCAGAGGCGACATGAGGAAACGTTTTTTTACTCAGCGAGTTATCACAATCTGGGATGCACTGCCTGAAAGGGTGGTGAATGCAGATTCAATAATAACTTTCAAAAGGGAATTGGATTAATACTTGAAGGGATAAAATTTACAGGGCTATGGGGAAAGAGCAAGGGAGTGGGACTAATTGGATAGCTCTACCAAAGAGCCGTCACAGGCATGATGGACCGAATGACCTCCTTCTGTGCTGCATCACGCTATAATATACAAGCACTTTCCTTTTCCCCAAGACTACCGAAACCATCATTGAGGACAGACACATCCACCATCAGAGTGTAGTGAGCCACCATGATACTATTTAGATATCACTGATCTCTTCTCTGTCCACTGTACCAGCAGGTAGGAATGATAACAGTAAATAAACAGTTTTTTTAGCCTTTGTTCAAATTACAAGAAATTTCAGATTACTATGGTTACAACTACAGGAAAAGACAAGTTGGCAAGGTTGGAAATACATTATTCCACATTGATACATATTTTTCAATTTGTATACAACAGTCAACCCTGCACATAATGCACTTTGCTATAACTTCAAAACAGGGTGTCCATCTTACCCCACCTTCTGTGTTGGAGAGAGCTTAGATTTTACTTCTCAAATCTTCTTCATTGGGAGCAAAGGTACTAACAGTTTCTTAATTCTAAGTATTTACCATATTTCTTTTTTAGTTGCCAGAGCTCCATTGACTCTAATACCCAGAAACTCATGCACAATGAACTATTGTCACATGCAAAACTTATGTCACTTTGTACTGTATGTTAACAGTTGGGATTTACACAAGTGCTGTAGCCAAAAAAAATTCATTTTTAATTTTTAAAAAAAACTTCATTGTTGTGATATTCTCAATAATTTTTCACTTTTTTAAAGATCTTAAAATGCCTAGATATTGGTAGCATAAAGAACTTTCCCCCAAGTAACCATGACTTACATTTTAGCAGAGCAGAATTATGCTAATTTTCATGGATAAATTCTCATAAAACTTTGTGTGCGGTATTTAAGTCATGCATTTATGATCAGTTTTCACCCAAAGCCTTTTGAACTTTACAGACTGGATCATTCCTTACCATTATATTTTGAATTGTCTTCTTTCTATAGATTGTTTGGCTGAGATGATAATACATTATATGGATCATGGGGGACAACTTGGCACATGAAGCCGAGCTAAATGGTTTGATAAAGGAGGTAGGTTGACAGAAACTATGTAGGAAGGAAATATTGCTGTCTGTACCCTTTAAAAGATGTTCAAATTAAATGCTGATTATGTAATTGAAGGAACTAGTTTGAGGGTTGATACTGAGGCCAAAAATGTGGAGAAACTAAATTGAAATAATGTTGAAATGACAAAATCGCACAAGTGAATGCAGGATTATAATAATATTGTCAGTGCTGATTGAGCATTTTTAAATAAAACATTAAATCATAATTCTTTGTAATTTTTTTGATTTTTGGAAGCTGGGATAGCCTTGCCTTCTTTTGCAGGAGAATAAGGAAAGATGAGTGAGCAACATTGAGTTCTAGCTCAGTCATCATCCCACAGTTGGACAGGCCTTAAATGGACCCCAAAGGCACATAGAGTAGCAAGTCTGCCTAGGGCAACAGGTGGTGTGCTGCAAATGGCCTCAGGACACATTACAAGTACCATTGCTTTAAGATGGCCTCAGTGCTCCTGGGTTAGGGCTGATAAGGGTTACTGTTCAGTAACCACTTCTGGAAGTGGACCTTGGATGACGACTGGCTCAGGCTTGACTGTTGTCTCCTGTGGTCAAATAATCTCCTGATACTCTGTCTAGATTCACACATGAAGAATGGCTACTTTGGTTAGGTACTGTCGGGCAGTCTGTGCCATGGATTTGCCCCCATCAAAGAGTCAACACTATCAGGAAAGGAGGAGAGAAAATGTGACACATGTTCTTGACCCATACAAATTTTTACAAAGTGCCATTTAGTTTGTCACTTGGTAAATATTAGTTTCTGTTATATGTATGTCTCACTAGATGCACTTTATTTTAATCCGTAGCATTTCCACACTTATTTTGTCAGAAGTGGAATCTACATTTACAGCACAGTTTTTTTTTGGTAGTGTGTACTTCATCTGCCAATTCAAACAGAATTAGACTAATTGGGAATCAGTCATTTACATCCTGTAATCACAAATCAACCTCAAATGTGTTTGTATTGAAATTCTCAGCCCTCTTGACTTATCACTAGGATTTATCTGTTAACTGCAGGTAACTGCAAGTTAAACTAGCATTTAAAAAAAAATGTATTCCCTACAGATATGACCCTGACAGCATGATCTTTTTAAATATACATATATATACTATGCCTTGTAGTCTTATTAATTCCTGGTCAATATGATTTCATAGCACAAACTGCCTAAAGTTTGTTTTCAGTTCAGAACCTATTCATCTTGAGCCTGAAGTTTGTGCATATTGCCCTGAGACATAACTGCTGTGGGATAAATAGAGGTGCTCTAACATGTTGAAAACTGTAGTTTATCTTAAATCTCGTAGATCTGTTTCAGACAAAGAAGTGTAAAACTTTTGCAATCACCCCTGGATTAATTTCACCATTTGCTCTGCTAAACCAATTCAATGTAATCACAAAATTGGGTGGTTGAAAATATCTTACCAGAAGAGCATGGGGATTATTTTTATCTTTTCCTATTCACTCCTCCTCCTTCCTCCCCCCCCCCCCCCTCAGTTTATTTATTTTTTGCCTTTCCTTATGGTTCCCATACATTCCCAGCGAAAAGAGTTGGCTATTGAACTGTTGTTGTGCCTCTGCCAGTGTTACTCTTGAGCTGGCTGGTATTATGATCTGATCTAACTAAAATATGAGAACTTAATATTATTCAGTGACTGTCCATGCATCCTATGTGTAAGTGATTTGTTTATCAAAGCAGGCAGTAATGGTGACATTTACTGTAACATTTTTATCCAGAATACAATATAAAAAGTTAAAGTTGAATTAGACCGGAATATTGAAATCATTAATATAATTCTATCAGAAAATATCTTATACAGATATCGCACTTTAAACTAATTTTCTCTTTCACTCAGTATTTAAAGTTTGTTGCTTTCGAGGAAACTGTAAAAGTATTTGATAAGGAATGCAAAAACAAGGGGAAGACAATCCCGAAGCCACCTACGAGTGCTGGCCAAGATTTTAAGACTGCACATATTCAGGTAAACTTTGTGTATTCTTTGTATCATCACGTGAGAGTTTTTAAGTAATCCATGCTACGATCATTCTTACTTTCTGAAGCATACTTTGGACATTGATCATGTCTTTCTTTTACAAAGAAGTGGTTATTTCAGAATCACCTCTGATATCCTGCTTGTTCTATCTGTTACCAGTACAGATGTGAGGCAAGGGCTGTACCTCTCATATTCATTCACTTTGTATGAGATCACGAGGAAATTTAATTTTTCAAATTTAATTTTTTGTTGAATACCTTACAGAATAAATTTTCAGCTCCACAGGTACAATGGTGGTTTATTTTCTCTGTGATACAAGGACATTTTTTTCCTCGGAATATCTGTTATCCACATTTTTTTTCTGAATCAACTTAATGAATTTGAAAACTTATTCCTTTTCTCCATTTCTTTCCTCTTTTCAAGGCAGCGAACATTACCGGGCATGAAAACATTACCAGCCCTCTGGGACCTCAACCAAGTTTGTGTGTGTATGTGTGTGTGTGTGTGTGTGTGTGTGTGTGTGTGTGTGTGTTGAACAGTGAGTGTGAGTTGGCTTTTTAATCATGGGTGGCATCAGAGCTGAGCCTGATCCTGTTTTTACTCAATATCATACACGTGCCTTCCAGCTATCAGCAGGGCTTACTGGATAAAGATAATTGTAAACAATTTTACAACACCAAGTTATAGTCCAGCAATTTTATTTTAAATTCACAAGCTTTCGGAGATTTCCTCCTTCCTCAGGCAAATGTTTCAAGAGCTCCTTGAAGCCTACGCATTTATACATATAGAACAATACATGGTGTTTACAGACTGCCCCTGCAACTGCCCGTTGCCAAGGCAATCACCGTGTTCAGACAGAGAGGTGTCACCTGCAGAACCCCCGAATACACATTCAACAAAAAAACAAACAGGGAAAAAAAAACAGAGAAAAAAAACAGAGAGAGGCAGAAACATCCGGAAGGCAGAGAGAGCCAGCAAATGACCCATTATATTAAAAACAGATAACATTTGTTCGCTGGTGGGGTAACGTGTAGCGTGACATGAACCCAAGATCCCAGTTGAGGCCGTCCTCATGGGTGCGGAACTTGGCTATCAATTTCTGCTCGACGATTTTGCGTTGTCGTGTGTCTCGAAGGCCGCCTTGGAGTACGCTTACCCGAAGGTCGGTGGATGAATGTCCATGACTGCTGAAGTGTTCCCCGACTGGGAGGGAACCCTCCTGTTTGGCGATTGTTGCGCGGTGTCCGTTCATCCGTTGTCGCAGCGTCTGCATGGTCTCGCCAATGTACCATGCTCTGGGGCATCCTTTCCTGCAACGTATGAGGTAGACAACGTTGGCCGAGTCACAGGAGTATGAACCATGCACCTGGTGGGTGGTGTCCTCTCGTGTGATGGTGGTATCTGTGTCGATGATCTGGCATGTCTTGCAGAGGTTACCGTGGCAGGGTTGTGTGGCATCGTGGACGCTGTTCTCTTGAAAGCTAGGTAGTTTGCTGCGAACGATGGTCTGTTTGAAGTTGGGTGGCTGTTTAAAGGCGAGTAGTGGAGGTGTGGGGATGGCCATAGCGAGGTGTTTGTCCTCATTGATGACATGTTGAAGGCTGCGGAGAACATGGCGTAGTTTCTCCGCTCCGGGGAAGTACTGGACGACAAAGGGTACTCTGTTGGTTGCGTCCCGTGTTAGTCTCCTGAGGAGGTCTATGCGATTTTTTGCTGTGGCCCGTCGGAACTGTCGATCGATGAGTCGAGCGTCATATCCCGTTCTTACTAGGGCGTCTTTCAGCGTCTGTAGGTGTCCATCGCGTTCCTCCTCGTCTGAGCAGACCCTGTGTATTCGCAGGGCCTGTCCATAGGGGATGGCCTCTTTGACGTGGTTAGGGTGGAAGCTGGAAAAGTGGAGCATCGTGAGGTTGTCCGTGGGCTTGCGGTAGAGTGAGGTGCTGAGGTGCCCGTCTTTGATGGAGATTCGTGTGTCCAAGAAAGAAACTGATTCTGAGGAGTAGTCCATGGTGAGCTTGATGGTGGGATGGAACTTGTTGATGTTATCGTGTAGTCTCTTTAGTGATTCCTTGCCGTGGGTCCATAGAAAGAAAATGTCGTCGATGTATCTGGTGTATAGTGTTGGTTGGAGGTCTTGTGCAGTGAAGAAGTCCTGCTCGAACTTGTGCATGAAAATGTTGGCGTATTGGGGTGCGAATTTGGTCCCCATGGCTGTTCCGTGTGTTTGGGTAAAGAACTGGTTATCGAAGGTGAAGACATTGTGATCCAGGATGAAGCGGATGAGTTGTAGGATGGCTTCCGGAGATTGGCTGTTGTTGGTGTTGAGTATTGATGCTGTCGCAGCGATGCCGTCATCGTGGGGGACACCTCAGCACCTCACTCTACCGCAAGCCCACGGACAACCTCACGATGCTCCACTTTTCCAGCTTCCACCCTAACCACGTCAAAGAGGCCATCCCCTATGGACAGGCCCTGCGAATACACAGGGTCTGCTCAGACGAGGAGGAACGCGATGGACACCTACAGACGCTGAAAGACGCCCTAGTAAGAACGGGATATGACGCTCGACTCATCGATCGACAGTTCCGACGGGCCACAGCAAAAAATCGCATAGACCTCCTCAGGAGACTAACACGGGACGCAACCAACAGAGTACCCTTTGTCGTCCAGTACTTCCCCGGAGCGGAGAAACTACGCCATGTTCTCCGCAGCCTTCAACATGTCATCAATGAGGACAAACACCTCGCTATGGCCATCCCCACACCTCCACTACTCGCCTTTAAACAGCCACCCAACCTCAAACAGACCATCGTTCGCAGCAAACTACCTAGCTTTCAAGAGAACAGCGTCCACGATGCCACACAACCCTGCCACGGTAACCTCTGCAAGACATGCCAGATCATCGACACAGATACCACCATCACACGAGAGGACACCACCCACCAGGTGCATGGTTCATACTCCTGTGACTCGGCCAACGTTGTCTACCTCATACGTTGCAGGAAAGGATGCCCCAGAGCATGGTACATTGGCGAGACCATGCAGACGCTGCGACAACGGATGAACGGACACCGCGCAACAATCGCCAAACAGGAGGGTTCCCTCCCAGTCGGGGAACACTTCAGCAGTCATGGACATTCATCCACCGACCTTCGGGTAAGCGTACTCCAAGGCGGCCTTCGAGACACACGACAACGCAAAATCGTCGAGCAGAAATTGATAGCCAAGTTCCGCACCCATGAGGACGGCCTCAACCGGGATCTTGGGTTCATGTCACGCTACACGTTACCCCACCAGCGAACAAATGTTATCTGTTTTTAATATAATGGGTCATTTGCTGGCTCTCTCTGCCTTCCGGATGTTTCTGCCTCTCTCTGTTTTTTTTCTCTGTTTTTTTTTCCCTGTTTGTTTTTTTGTTGAATGTGTATTCGGGGGTTCTGCAGGTGACACCTCTCTGTCTGAACACGGTGATTGCCTTGGCAACGGGCAGTTGCAGGGGCAGTCTGTAAACACCATGTATTGTTCTATATGTATAAATGCGTAGGCTTCAAGGAGCTCTTGAAACATTTGCCTGAGGAAGGAGGAAATCTCCGAAAGCTTGTGAATTTAAAATAAAATTGCTGGACTATAACTTGGTGTTGTAAAATTGTTTACAATTGTCAACCCCAGTCCATCACCGGCATCTCCACATCATGGATAAAGATAAGTAGTGGAACACCTGGCTGTGTTTTTCCCCCTCCCTAATTGGGGGTTACTACGGTCAATTTTATCACCTGGCTAAAAACCATAGATAAGGACTTGAACCCGGGACTATCTCAATCTTTTTAACAGTGTGACATTATGAAATGCATTTGCCCAGTGAGCTATTGGGGGAATTCTTAATTTGGAAATTAAAGATGCTAGTTGATCTTCCATGGCATTGCACACGAGCAGAAAAGACCAAGTACAGTATTCAGATCAAGCAGGCTCAGGGGTGGGACTAATTGGACCTAAATGGGAAAGGGGAAGTGGGGAGGAGGCAGATGGGAAGAGGAAGGGAGAGAAGGGGTAAGAAGAGAGGAAAAGAGTGGAGGGGAGAGACAGGAGGAGGGAGGGGGCAGAGGAGGAGGGCAGGGATGGAGGAGACCGGGCGCAGGGAGATGGGGGTACTGACTAAAGGCAGGGAAACTACCTCAGTGAAGGGAAGGAGAAAGGTTCCAATGGTTCCCCTTCCCTTCACATGAACCAGTTTAAGATTCTGAGAGGGCAGGGGAAAGGATTCTGCCCCATGGCTGGAAGTGTGTGTGTGTTGTGCCAAGGTACTTTTCCCTTTTGCTGGGACTGACTTACAGCTCAGCATGCATTCTGGGGATTTCGATGAGCTCTCCTTCCCTGCAAAAAAAAGTTTTATCTGCTGCCAAGCACCAAAACCAAGTGGAAAATTCAACATAAGTGAGGGACGAATTGAGGAGGTCTCCCTTGATGGCTCGATGAGTTTACCTAGCAAGTGGATGACTCATACATACCTGAAAAGCCCTTAGTTCAATCCTGAGTCTGTGCTGAGCTAGCTGATTTCAAGCAGGGTGTTGATAGGGATGCTACAATTGGCTTTAACATACCATTTCAGGGGGAAAAGCTCAGCTAGGGTTCACACTCCTTTTAATTAATAAAAACAGGAATAAGATAACTATTTAAAAAGATTATATTCAAACTTCACTGTGGGCTAACTGTACCATCACTGCCACGAATTGATGCCTTCATCTGTAAATGTCTACACGCTGCCAATATATTTATGTTCAGTACACCACAATATTGTTTAGTATAGATGATGAAAATGTATTTTTTTTTCATTTTCAACAGAAAGATATACTTAAAGCATTTGAAGATGGAGATAGAAAGGCATTCTTCAAACTGTGGGAGCAACACATTTCACCTCAAGTTAGAGATAATGAGCAACTAACTCAGAAACTGGAGTTTCACCTTCATGTTTATTTTGCCATCTTTCCTTTGAAGAACTCTGTAGGAAAGCCTGTAAGTTACAAAAAAAAGTACTGAACTAAATCTATTTTTCATATGGCTAAATAGGTGTCTGAATTTTGTATCAAAACTTCCCTGTATCTTTCTTTTGGTAATGCATGTAATGAACAATATTCATTTTTAAAATAGTCCTTATGAAGAAAGTGTAGTGGAATATTTTTTGTTCAAAGCGCACCCCCTTTTTATTTGCAGAAAATAATATTCTTACTGGCATATATCAAGATATTTGTTGGACAATTGGTTTTTAAAAATATAGATTTTATCACAGCCATGAAGATCTTGATTAGGCCTCCCTCTCTAGTAGATAACTCTGGTGGTGCCAATTATGAGAAATGTCCCAGTGCATTCCAGAATAGATCCATCAGAAGCAGCAAAAGTTGTGGCTTCAAATTAGTCTAGAACTGACCTACTCCAGGGAACTATGCTAATTTGCATTACCAACATGTCAGTTTTGGGAAATGTGCTGTTTGAGTTGAATAAAATTTTTAGGGCTGTTTAAAAGGAACATCCAATCTATGCTACACTTGACCTTGGAGTGTTTGATACTGGCAGTGAGTTCAGAAGTAGCTCTGGAGTAGAAAAATATTTCCCAACATTGACATCATGGACTGGTACAAAATTCACAAATGTATTTGTCTCCAGACCTAATTGACCGTTAATCTGTAGTTATTTCCATGGTGCATCACTCTGTACTTATGACCATAGATTTGATTAACAGTTGCTGCTGCATGGATATACTGGTGAGATAGTTAGAAATATATACAATGGCATTTGTATCTTAATACTTAGTAGTTGTTAGCAATGGGCTGTGATGAGCTAATAAAATCCAACTTTTCCTTACAACAGCAATCCCGAAGCACATAGTGTGCTGATCTGGCCACTCCACCAATGTATGAAAATTGAATCCACCAGATGGTGCTATTCTACCTCCAATAGATTTCTTTAAGATGCCGTATTATCACTGAAAAATTGTTCATCAAGGCCCCTCCCCCCACTCATTGTTTATAAGCAGGTAGCTCAGTGATATAAACCGTGTCAGGAAAGACCACTGACGGCCTAGTGGTTCAAGGCAAGTCGTACAAACCAGAAGGTCTTGGGTTCATTTCTTGGTCTGTGTTGCATTAAGTTGATCTTAGCCAGGGGAGCTGTCAAAGCGAGTGACCACTTTGGTGAGATACCAGAAGGCTATTATTGCTCATAGAACCATACCCTAGCAAGAGTTAACACCTTGAGAAAAGGAGAAAATTGGGAAACAACTGAAAACAAACTAGTATCCTAAAACATCAATCGTGCGTGAAGGGGAAAAAAAAGAATTTGCATTTATATAGCGCCTTTCACAACCTCAGGACATCCCAAAATGCTTTACAGATAATGAATTACTTTTGAAGTGTAGTTACTGTGTGATGTAGGAAGCGTAGCAGCCAATTTGCACAGAGCAAAATCCCACTAACAACAATGTGATAATGACCAAATAATTTGTTTTTCAGTGGTGTTGGTTGAGGGATAAATACTTCCCAGCACACCAGGGCGAACTCCCCCGGTGTTCTTTGAAATAGCGCCATGGGATCTTTTAGGTCCACCTGAGAGGGCAGTTTAATGTCTCATCAGAAGATGGAACCTTCTACGGTGCAGCACCCCCTCAGTACTGCACTGGAGTGCCAGCCTAGATTTTGTGATTAAGTCTCTGGAATGGGACATGAACCCACAACCTTCTGACTCAGAGGCGAGAGTGCTGAGCCACGGCTGACACATTTAAGCATGACATACTTGCGCTGTAAATAATGTGCATCTATTCTGAGTTCTTTCCCTCCCAGAAGTAGTGGTGATCCTTGCCTTTAAGGATTGAGAAAAAATTAACAAAGGAGTATGCACTGGTTAGGGTAATTTGGCCTCCAATGGATTTATTTTTCAGGAAAGGAAGGAATAAAAAAATGAGTTTGGTGTTACAAGGTGACAGATATTTTGTATTGATGCTTTCTTGTGTCTCAAGAAAATAATGAAGATACTTAAATCATTTGTAGGGATATCGAAATGCTTCCTCAGATCTTCAAAAGCGCAAGTAATATCCTATGTGAAGATGTCTCCCATTTATTCAAGTCCTAGGAAATTCCCGTGCTTCTTATTATAGATTCTCAGCCAAGCGTTCTGCCCCAAATAACTCTTGGTAGATCCATCCTGGTGATTTTCTGTTTATGTTTGGTACATGCAGGTAGCAACTGATAAATACACGCTACACGTAACCCCACCAGCGAATAAAGGTTATCTGTTTTTAACACAATGGGTCATTCTCTGTCTTTCTTTTCCTTTCGGATGTTTCTCCCTCTCTCTCTCTGTCTTGTGTTCTGGCCGTTTGTATATTCGGTGGTCCTGTAAGTAACACCTCTCTGTCTGAACACTTTGATTGCCTTAACAACGGGCAGTTGGAAAGATTATCTGTAATCACCAGGTATTGTTCTCTGGCTATAAATGCGAAACGTTTAAGGAGTCCCACGCTCACCTGACGAAGGAGATAATCTCCGAAAGCTTGTGATTTTCAAATAAAATTGTTGGACTATAACCTGGTGTTGTAAGATTCTCTACATTGATAAATACATTGTTTGGCTAGCCTCCCTCATATACACAAATGACAAATAAATTATTTTTCTTCCTGTTCCTCCCCCTCATCAGGAACCACATCAAAGCCATTTCTAGCACAGAAGGAGCTGACATTTAATTAGTTGTATTGTTTGCAATATGATTGTAACGTATTTGCTAACTGAAGGTTTGTCGCTGTAATTATTTTTCAAGTTCTTGATGTATCTTGACTTTTAAACACCACCTTTTCTAAATGAAATAAAGTTGAATTAGTGCTATGAGCACACGCTTGTATTTCTGATGGGTTATGGGAGGAGAAATGGACCTGATTATATGACAATAGAGAGATTGTTTGTAATGAAGACCAGTTTTACAGTCTTTATGTTTCGCATTCCATCAGAATTCGGTATAATTGAGTGTGAGTCTTGTACATCTTTTTTAGTTGCATTGGACAATTTTCGGTGAACAGTATTTGGTTTACATTTTTTTTAGTGACAGGTGATCAAATTATGTTCGTTGATTCAAAGAAGTTATTGCTGTAGAATATGAATGTGGCAAAACAGCAATGTTTGAAGGAATAAAAAACAAGTATTGTTGAATTCTTTTATATTTGTAAATGCATAAACTGAACAGAATTGACAGTGATGTAAATTTCTTTGCTGGTGAATCTTATGGTTCAGAATTTCTCCCAATACTTTAGCCTTGTTTAAGACATAAGAGCAGGGTCCTTAAGCAGACCAATTCTTCTATGATCCGAAACCTGTGCATGTTATACATGCCGTTTAAGGGACAGCATGCTTAGGATTAACAATTTCCCCTCTAATTGTGGTTTGTAGTATGCCGGAGTTCCTGTGGGATGCCCCACGTCCTAACTTTTCTGAGAGACAGAAAATACCACATGGACGGACCAATACATTTAGTCTAAAGCTACTTGTCAGATTTATTTACAGGTTAATTTAATACATAGAAGTAGTGAGACACAGTAGATAAAAAGCAATAAAAGTGGTCACCCATAAGGAATTAAAATATACTTTAAGAACATATTTTTCACACAGTTTTGTAAGTGACAGAACTTTTCGATTAATGTCCTTCATCGACCTTCACACAGCCTTCAGTAGAGGAGGGAAATGAAAGAAAATCAGAGGGAAAATTTGTAGAGAAAAAAATTAATTGGCACGGTTGATGTCCTGGGAGATTTTCAGACAGCACCTTAAAAGTAACATAAGCCTGGATGAAATATAGAAAATACTTATTCTAGATTGTAGAACCAAAAATTGAAATTCATCTTTCAAATGTTGATTTCTATTTAACAGGACAAAGATGATGTGGATGAAAGAACATCTCATTTCAAAAACTATCTAGAAACTAGAGGTGCTGCATTAAGTCAGACAACAGAGTTTTTGCCCTTTTATGCACTGCCATTTGTTCCCAATCCCATGGTACACCCCTCTTTTAAGGAGCTTTTTCAGGTATGAGTTGCACTCTTTGTGCTGTAGTTTACTGGATAATGATGTTTTGTTAACAGATGACTTATATATAACAATTTCTCTGCATTTTGGTGGCTATTTTCTGCCATGGACAGGTGAAATCTCACATGAGACAAATTGCAGAATTTTCCTATATCCATATTCCCACTGGAGCTTGTGAAATACTGGAATCTCCATACAGATGGAAGCACTGGTATTGGGGAAAAAAAGCATTATTTTCCTCTTGACACTGCTGAAAGTAGATTTCTCTGGTGTCAGAGTTCTGTCTTTTTACAACACCGTTTCTGAATAATCTTGTATACCAATGGTGTACAATGCATTGGAATAGACTGAACATGTGCCAATGTGTGATTCCATTTTGGAGCCCCTTAACGTTCAGTCAAATTGAAAACCACATTTAAGTCGCAATGTGATAGTTCCTTGTGGAGATCAAGAATGCAATCTAAATGAAAATACAGGCAGCAGTTCTTTTTGTTTAGATTTTAATAGACTTTTTTTCCTTTTAAATAAGATTTCTGTGCTTCCATTAATGCATTAACTGATATTTAACAAGAAAGAAATTACTTGCATTTATATAGCCCCTTTCATGTCGTTGGGACATCCCAAAGTGCTTTACAGCCAATTAATTACTTTTGAAGTGTAGTTACTTTTGTTTTGTAGGCAAACATGGCGGTCAATTTACACACAGCATGGTTCCAAAATCAGCAATGAGATGAATGACAAGTTAATTTGTTTCTGCTGGTATTGGCTGAGGGATAAATGTTGGCCAGGACACAGCGAGAATACCTCTGTTCTTCTTCAGATAGTGCCATGGAATCTTTTATTTCCTCCTGAGAGAGAAGATGGGTTTAATGTATCATCCAAGAGTTGATGCCTCCAACAGTGGCAGCACTTTCTCAGTACTCTCAGAAATGTCAGTAAAGATTATGTGCCTTGGAATGGGGATTGAACCTACAACCTTCTGATTCAGAAATAAGAGTGCTACAACTGAGCCAAGGCTGACACTTGGTCTGCTACTCCTGTATTGTATAAAGTCCCAGGACCTACGCCTTTGCACCAATTCATTTTTCCCCAGATAAAGGTTCTTTGTCTCTTGCATTGGACCTCTCATCACCAAAGTTTGGGATCAAGCCTTCAGCTTCTCTACAGGAGTAGGTTAGATTACACAGACTTTAGAGTACCAAATATTCCATTATCTAAACCGAATTTTCTGGGTTTTTGTTTTCCCTGTTAAGTTTGCCAGGAATCTAAGCTGTCAATAGTAGTTGGCACTGGGTGATAACCTCGAGAAAATATTCTGCCAGACTGTTCCTATCAGTACAGATATCCAAAAGAAAGAAAAGTTCTTTAAGTCACATGGTAACACCAGCAACCAATCCTCTTCTGTTTAGAAGGCCATAAAGAGAGCAATAAAGCAGGCAAAAACAAGCCCGGCATTTCAAGCAAAGGACTAAAACGCAAATTGGAATTTTACACTGTGCACACAGAATGTACCCTAACTGGGATGTGGTCATATTGGCATTGCAATGCACCAAAATAAAATAAGTGCCATTATAGTTGGGTCAGCATGTCTGTGCCAACATCTGGCAGAGAGTTTAAATATGGTCAACAGTGCTATATTTATACATGATCACTGATGTTCGTAATCTATTTATAAAATATTTGTTGTCTAAACATGATAGTGTAATTACCCAAATCTGCCTTGGGTGATCAAAACACATCAGTAAGGTATGGCTGCACTATGTTTCCCACATTAATCAGAAGAAGGTAGTCAAGAATTTGATGTCCCATTGTTTTATTCACCGTCACTGAAATTAGAACTGGATCATCATTTCCATCGTGTAAATGCCTGCAGGGCCCCAAGTTATAATGTCTCTTGCACAAAGCAATTTAATAAGCTATTTGTTTCCTGTGATGCGACGATCCAGTACAGAACTGGTGATTAAGCAGCAGATAGACAAATGGATAATGGAATGCGTCTTACACTGCTATTAGCTTACCGAGAAGAACTGCAGGTGGCGGGTAAAGGGATATTCATTCCACGTCTGCTTCCCGGGCATCTCTCCATCAGGATTCAACGGACAGAATATTCAAAATTTCCACATTGGAGCGATTCTCACACATTTGCTAAACATTACTGTGTAGCCTTCAATGCAGGACACAGAACAGTGCTTTTAAGAAATTGGTCGTGGTGTTATGGCTCCTAAGCAAGGCCCTGCTCCTAATTTTGTACTTCTTTGGCTTATGGAGGATGTGGAATAAGAAAGAAAGATTGTACCTGCCCGGATAAGGTCGTCTTCATTCTTTGAATGATTTACATCCTCAACATACCATCCCATTCATCCATCCCTGTAGTTCTTTTGGGGGGTATAGTTTTTTGGGTTGGGTTATTGGTAAGTAGTTTCAGTTTAATTTCAGGTCAAGATAAGTTGGTGCACTGGCACATGTCCTGGACTTGGTAACAACTTTGGAGAAGGAAAACACTTGCAGCATCATTTGTCTGCAACATTATGGTGATATTTAAATGTGCTTGCTCAGCACGTGGTTTCCCATGAACCTATCAAGCCAGGTTATGATCCTGTGGTGTGTGGAGGATGCATGTCATTCAAAGAAAAAAGAAAAAATCCTACCAGCTAGCTAATCTGTCTTGATACACAGGAACTTAGTATTATGGCTTTTAAAGTTTGCTTTTAGAACTGTATTTGTTCCTATCCAACTCTCTGTTGAGTGAAATAACCTGAATATGCAAAAGTAACCAAGATTAGCAGTTGAAAATGGCAGACAACAATGGATATATTATTGTCGAAAGCGAGCATGTGATAAGAGATCAGATATCTGAGCTGCCACTTTCCAGTAGCTCTGAACAGAGCCTATTCAGCAAATGTTGGGAAAGTGAGAGGGGGATATTACATCTCTGACAACCCCCGTCAATTTCATTTATTAAGTGCAAGAGTAGCTTGCAAAAATTTATATTTTGTTGCCAGGTTTATATTTTTTAAATTAAGCTTTGAAAGCTTCATAAATAATGGCTGTTTTTGTCTTCGTCTTTTATTCTTATGATAGTTTCAGGTAATCTGATTTTGCTCTTTAGGATTCATGGACTCCTGAATTGAAGATGAGACTGCAAAAATTTCTGTCTGCATGTTTGAAAATGAACAATGTCCCAAGGCTGCTGTCTTTATTTGTATCCTTTTATACATCTTAACCTCCAGAGAAACTCATGATTCTTGTGGCTGAGATTTAGTTCTAAAAAAAGTAGTGTGTGGAGTGGGAGGAGGAGGAAACTAACGAAGTATAATAGATGATTGTCCTTACTGTCTCAAAGAATTGAAGATAAGCAGGCCAGTAGAAGGAACAAGCGTACAAGTAAAGTTCCTCAATTGAACTGCTCTTCTTGATTTTTCCATTAATTCATTGATCAGTTTCAACCAGTATATTTGAAAGAAAGAAAACTAAATATATACTGAATAGATATGATGCAATGTTTTGTACTTATGTTGTAAATTTTCTTTCTTGGATATAGGTACTGAAAATATTACCCAGTGTGAAACAGTTGTTAATAAAGGTAATCAGTACTAGGATGCATCTTGAGGGCATTGGACTAGAAGTCAGACCTAGTTATAATGACGTCGTGAAGCTCACTGGTGATGCCAGGTCTGGAGTATGGTGTGTAGGTTTGGTCACCCCGATCAAAATAGGTGCATTGGAAACAGTTCAGAGAGTGACAAGGCCATTTGCGACTAAGCTATAAAGAAAGAGTCAGCTGGCTGGACTTAATTTTGTTGGAGAAAAGAAGGCTGAGAGGAAATAAAAGGTAAATATAAATTAGCTTGGACAGTGAGTACCAAATTCGAGGGTACATTTACAAAACTTACAAGCCTGAGCAAGACTAGAGATTAGAAAAATGTTTTTCTCTGCAGGATGATACTGACTACCAGAAAAAGTCATTGATTCTGCATCATTTGATACATATAAAAAGGAATAGATCAATATCTGTTGAGAAAAGAGTTTGACGGTTATAGAGATAGGTAAGCTTGTTATACATGGGGGTTCGGAAGAGAGCCTAACAGTTTTCGTTGAGAGAGATAGCTCATTTGTAGTAGTCATACATAAGCTGTGGAAGAAGTGAGCTTGATAGGCTGAATGTCCCTTTCCTGTTCCAAACTTTCGCATGTTTTTAATATTACACAATGTTTTTATAGTTCTTTATATCTTTAATTGCTGCAGGTTACATTCTGAAATGAGCCATTAATTGACACCCGCACACATTGAGAACCTTGTGAATTAATTCCCTGTCATAATCTGGCTCCCATGTTCAATATGTCCAAGTTGTACGGTGGCTGGATTTGGCGACAATAGATAACTGTCCATGTACAAAATTCTCACATAGAAGTTGAGGTCCTCAACTTTATAAAACTGGTATGAGCAGGCTTAGGTACCTTTAGGAAGCCCCCTCTCAAGATGCCTCTTACAGCACTGATATTGTAGGCAAACCTGTAAAGTAAAGTAGTACATGTGTATAGACATGCAACTTTGTAGACATAATATAGTCTGGCAGCAGGAATTTGTTAATTTTATTGTTTTACAAGCCCTATAAAATTGTAGCATATTAGTACTGGATGTAAAAGCAGTGGTCCTTAACTTGTCTTTGAAAGAAAGAAAATGGACAGAGTTGCAAAGGTAATGGCTCCCAATTTAACTTGTGTCTTTTAATGTCGTTATTTCATTATTTTTACAAAGAATAGTAAAATTGTGATTGGCCAGAACTTTGCCAAGAACCTTTATATCTATTTAAAATCATGAAAAGTTAAACATGTAAACATTTGTGAAGGTTTTCAAAAGATGTTACTGTTAATGCCTTCAAGTGCTTGTTCACTGGAATATTTGGATTGTCTCTGAATTGTGAAGGCAAATGCTGCTATCTTTGAAACTACAGCAGTAAAAATTATAGACAAGGAGGTTATTCACTGGCAGCATCTATAGTCAGGAAATTGCTGCTAAATTATGTTCCTGCAGTTAGGGTGCATTAACTTGACTGGAGTTGATAATGTGAACCTGTTGCAGTGGCTGTGGGACCGCTGTTCTTTGGCCACTATGCCTGCCTGCAGTCTGTGAGCTGACCTTATACTAGAATGCAACATCAGGTTACTACATAATATTGCATATGGAGGCCTGGACAAATAATCCAGAGAATGCGAGTTCAAATCCCACCATGGCAGTTTGAGAATTTGAATTCAGTTTAAAAGAAAATCTGGCAATAAAAAAACTGGTAAAAGTGACCATGAAGCTGTTGGATTGCCGTGAAAACCCAGCTGGTTCACTAATGTTCTTTAGGGAAGGAAACATGCTGTCCTTTACCCAGTCTACCTTATGTGTGACTCCGGTCCCACACCTCTAGCATCTCAATTCAATCCATCACTAATGCGATGAAAGTCTAATCTCTGCTGTTTGTAAAGGTCCTGAATGAAGTAAATCTGAGTATCATAACCCAGTTATGAGAGGTGCAGATCCACAACACAAAGCTGTTTATAATTTGTGGAAAAAATTATAGTCCTACTCAGAGGGTGCAGGGAAGTAGCTTGTGTATTGGATTGCTCTTCTGAGACCGGGGTATCACATTGCTGGAAGTGTTTGATGCTCAAAGAGGCAAAAGTATCTATTCCCTAACTCTAATAAACCTTTGTGAAAACAAAAATGAACTTAAAAGAATAATCTGTAGACTTTCTTAATTAAAAATGGTGCACATGGAACTAATTTTGAAAAGCTTCTGTCCTTTATGTTGTTTGATCTTATTTTTTAACTTTTATTCTTTTCACCACGTACAATATAAATTTCATGGACTGTGTCTTTTTAAAAATGTTTTGTTATCTTTGCTAATTCAACAAAAGTATTTAAACTAGAAGCAGTCTGGTATTATACTGTAACTATTTGCTTCAGAACTCTGACAATGCAAGTTGCAGTCTGGTACTGGCCGACACTTGGATCTTTCAATCTTATCTGTAATGAGTGCTGCCAGTCTTGACTAGTCTTGTAGGTAAATTACAATAAAAGAAGGATATTGGGAGAAGGGAAGACTTACCTCAACACAAAAGCACCACTGTTAGTTGATTGTAAAGGCCAGTGGTCATAGAGAAATCTACTTCACAGACTGTCCCTCCATTTCAACAGAAGAAGGCGATGTTAAAGTGAGCACCTACATGACAGAAGAATGTAAATCCAATTATTAAAAATTTGATAATCAGGCAAATTTGTGGTAGTTTCTTCATGTTCTTGGTCCATGAAGATAATTTATTAATAAGAATGTAGCCATACTGTTTATCAAAACTGCTTATGCTTAAATTTGTTACTTAAAATTTTGTTGTAATTGGGGGGAAAAGGTGGTGCAGTAAGTTAGAAAGCATTCTGTCATTTCTGTTGGTTCTGGTCGAGACTGGAAGGATAAAAGTTTCCTTCTTGAAATGAGCAACTGATGGCTCCAAGTCTACCCTGATAAAATGTATATAATTTGGCAGTAAGATGGCAATTTCACTCAAACATTGGAAGGGTTGCTAGTGAAGAAATGGAATTGCCACACGACAACTGGTGCATCAGAACGTGGGCTTCTGAGACTGGGGATTAAGCATGTTTTGGAACAGATTAGGAGGAGCTTTATTCTGCATTTAACTTTTGTTTTCCTAACTCGGTAATATGTGATTACTGACACTGAGTGGCAAAGTGGACAAATGTGCCATTTTCAAGCACTGACATTCAATTGATGAAGGCAAACAAACATCAGAAGTGAAAGTTACAACAGCTTTAATTTATAATAATACGATATCAATGTATGGAAAAACTTATTGCGAGTCAAAGATACATAAATTTTGTTGGACCAGGCAAGTTACTTTAGCCATTCTGTAAATTGAAACCTTGCACCTTTGGATAGATGTTGGTGAGATGTCATTGTATTTGCTTTGAAATTATCACCCACTTCTGCAAATTGGAGGTTACAGCAATTGTATTTTCAGCATTATCACTTCGGAAGAACACAAAGTTGGGCATCTCCAGATGTTTGCTGCTCAGATTGTTTGGAGTATTTGTAGATCTGAAAGGCAGATACCAGTATATTTACTTCACAAATTGCCCATTTGAACTTTATCAGTCAATCAAGGATGTTAACTTTAAGAGGGTAGGGTGTAGACTGTAAATGTACACTGCCCACCTAAAGTTAACATCCTTGTTAAGTATACCTTTTATGAGCTTTTTTTTAAAAAAATTAACCCTTTTCTGTACCCTTTTATTTAAAGATTCTTTTTTTTTAAATGTATTCGCATATATAAAACAGTTACCTACATTCAGGAGGATACAACACAGTTGATACTTTAAATGAAGACACATATGCAGAATATAGTATCAAACATCGGCCTCATTTTTAGTGCCCTCCTGTCTCTGGGTCTCCAAGAGATGATACCAGATTTATTTTTGCTTACAGCTAAAAGAAACTCCAATGGGTCTTCTAGTGTCCATTATTTCCAGAGATATCAGTCCTGGGGAAATGTTAGGCATATTTTTTGTGGTCAACAGCTAATGTAATGATTTTTATTTATTTTAAAATGACATTACATTCCTAAATCCAAAATGAGTACACTTAGCACATTTGAGTCTGTCTGCATGTGGGCGCCTCTGGTTAATCTTGACAGTGAAAAGGGGAGTTGAAGAGGGACTTGTAATATGTGATTTAATTGATATTTGATTTTGACATGCAATGACAATTATAATGAGCTAATAGAATTATAAATTATTGAATGCTTGAACTTGGGAGTGTTTCTTTTAGAAAAATGCTGCACTAGTGAAGAATAAATTTTATTTAAAAAATAGACTGGGATATTTTCTTGTTTTATGGTCATTATGCTGACATTATTGTATTGGCAGAATTATTGCAACAACTACAGCAGCAGTTAGTAGAGACTGAGAGAAAAGCAGCGACGTACATGAAGAGATACAGCAAGATACAAGAGGATTACCACAGCCTAATTGGAGTCACTGCAGAGCTGGTAGATTCCTTGGAAGCTACAGTCAATGGGAAAATGGTAAGATATTTCTCAACTAATGCATTTATATTTTTTTATATATCACTATGATTGAAGAATTTATTTGTTAGAATTGACTAGCAGCAAAATTGTTCTCTATTATGTATATTAATTTAAATGTCAATTATTCACACAGATAAATTTGTGTTAATATGAGTACTTCAGCTATTCACTTTTTATTTGATACAACAGAGGGCAACTCTGTTGGGTAAAAATTCCATTTTGGGCATTTCATAACAGGAACAGCGTACTACAGTTCATTTGCCAAATTTGTAGTGCACTGCTGTTTCTCCCTGAACTTGCAGGTTAGGATCTAATTAAACATTCACAGCAGGATGCTTAGCGAGCTCATGCAGAGCTGAGTGGAATATCTTATTATATATCATCATTTTAGCTATTTAGAGGAATGAAGCAGCCATTTAAAAGGCTGCAGAGCAACTTGTGGGAAAATGAATCTAAATGAAAGTTAATTAATGCCTATAAATGGAGTACTCCAGAAAAAGAAGTCCAAGGTTCCCTGATACAGCAGTGGAAATATTGCTGCATGAAGTTGGTGAAAAGAGGGTTGCCATTTTTGACACTCCAGGGCACCCACCCCAGAGGAGAATAGTTCAGAATGCTTGACAGAAATAATCCTGTCTCCTACTCCCATAGGTTTGGATACAAGTGTGAAAGAAGCTGGCAGCTCTATAGAAAGCTGCCATAGTAAGTGACTTCAACAGTTCCCTATACCCAGTAGATGCCCCAAGTCTGCAGGCCACATAGCATTCTTAACCTGTTGCACATATACTGCTGCCCCATCCAAAGCACTCAGAGGGCATACATTCAAGCTGCAACTTAAAAGTGAAAATCTCTTCTCGCTGACATCCTAAAAGGGCTTCACACAACCTAAATGCATGATACATGTTTATTTATTCATATGCAGGATGGACACTAGGTACACTATTCAAACTTCCATCTTTACCACCTGGGCATCGCCTGAGTGGAGGGCAGAGAGGAAAATTGGGCGGAGGGCATCACACACCCATTACAAAGGCTGCCAGACTTTTTTCCCATTAATTTAAATGGAAAGAAAATGAGACCGGTTGTGTTCCTGACATGTGATCCTCCCAACAGATTGTCCAGATTATATGAACTTCCAGAAGGCATTTAATAAAGTTCCACATAAGAGACTGTTAGCTAAAATTAAAGCTCGTGGAATTGAAGGCAAATTAGTGACCTGGTTAGGAGATTGGTTAGGCGGTAGAAGACAGAGAGAAGAGACAATTGGGAATGTACTCGAATTGGGAGGAAATGACGAGTGGTGTCCCATAAAGATCTGCGCTGGGGCCTCAACTGTTCACTATATTTATTAATGACTTATATAACACAATAGAGAGCCATATATCCAAGTTTGTGATGACACAAAGATTGGTCATGATGTGGAGATGCCGGTGATGGACTGGGGTTGACAATTGTAAACAATTTTACAACACCAAGTTATAGTCCAGCAATTTTATTTTAAATTCACAAGCTTTCGGAGGCTTCCTCCTTCGTCAGGTAAAAGCCTCCGAAAGCTTGTGAATTTAAAATAAAATTGCTGGACTATAACTTGGTGTTGTAAAATTGTTTACAAAGATTGGTGGCATAGTAAGTAGTGTAGATGGGTGCATAAAATTACAAAGAGAAATTGATAGATTAAGTGAGTGGGCAAAACTGTGGCAGATGGATTTCAACACAGGTAAGTATGAGGTCATCCATTTTGGACCAAAAAAGGATAGATCTGAGTTTTTTAAATGGTGAAAAGCTAAGAACAGTGGAGGTCGAAAGAAATTTAGGGGTCCATGTACACAGATCACTAAAATGTAGTAGTCAGATACAAAAAGTAATCAAAATGGCTAATGGAATGTTAGCTTTTATAACTAGAGGGCTAGAATATAAAGGGAAGGAAGTTTTGCTACAGCGATACAAAGCCCTGGTTAGACCACATCAGGAGTATTGCGTACAGTTCTGGGCACCATACCTTAGAAGGGATATATTGGCCTTTGAAGGAGTGCCGCGCAGATTCACCAGACAGTTACCAGGGCTCAAAGGGTTAGATCATGAGGAGAGATTACATAAAGTAGGATTGTATTCCCTGGAATATAGAAGGTCAAGGGGTGATTTGATTGAGATTTTTAGGATTTTGAAAGGAATTGATAGGAGAGAAACTTTTTCTGCTGGTGGGAGAGTCTAGGACAAGGGGACATAACCTTAAAATCAGTGCCAGGCCATTCGGAAGAGAAGTTAGGATACACTTCTTCACGCAAAGGTGGTAGAAGTGTGGAACTCTTGCACAAAAAGCAGTAGGTGCTAGCTCAATTAATAATTTTAAATCAGATCAATAGATTTTTGCAAGCCAAAGGTATTAAGGGATATGCAGCCAAGGCGGGTGGATGGAGTTAGGATGCAGATCAGCCATGATCTCATTGAATGGCGGAACAGGCTTGAGGGGCTGAACGGCTTACTACTGTTCCTATGCGCCTATGTCTTCTCTCCACTAGACTCAGGTGATGCTTAGCCCTTAGGTTTTAAGGCTACCTCACTGCTTGTAGGACAAGATGGATCATAACTGGAGGGAGCATTCCCAATATATTGACCTATAAACAATGTTTGAGTGCACAGCCGCCAATGGTGGGGTAAAGGCGGGGGTGGGGGTGGGGGAGGGGGGGTCACACACAAGAGGCTGAACTTAGAGGAATGGAGAGTTTCGAGGGAGGGGGCTGTAGACCCGAAGGAGGTTACGGAGATAGGGAGGGACGAGACCATGAAGGGATTTAAATAGGATAATGAAAATTTTGAAGCGTTGGGGGCCAAAGAGTCAATGTAGATCAGTGAAGATGGGGTGATGGGTGAGCGAGAATTAGGATATTAGCAAAAAGTTTTGGATGAGCTGATTTACCTACGATATTGATATTAACCAACTTTCTTCAGTGAAGGAAATCTCCCATGAATCCTGCATATTATTGTTTAATATTATTACACCTGCAGGCATGGGAACATAGGAACAGGAGTAGGCTACTTAGTCCCTCAAACTTGTTCTGCAGTTCGATGATCTGTGCTCTAACTCCATATACCCGCCTAAGCCCCATATCCCTTAATATCTTTGGTCAACAAAAATCTATCAATATCAGATTTAAAATTAACAATTGAGCTAGCATCAACTGCCGTTTGTGGAAGAGAGTTCCAAACTCCTATCACCCTTTGCATGTAGAAGTGTTTCCTAACTTCACTCCTGAAAGTCCTGGCTCTAATTTTTAGGCTATGTCCCCTAGTCCTAGACTCCACAACCAGCAGAAATAGTTTCTCTCTATCTACCTTATCGGTTCCCCTTAATATCTTGAAAACTTTGATCAAAACACCCCTCAATCTTCTAAATTTCAGGGACTACAACCCTAGTTTGTCTAATCTCACCTTGTAATTTAACCCTTGGAGTCCAGGTATCATTCTAGTAAATCTACACTGCACTCCTTCCAAGGCCGGTATATCCTTCCTAAGGTGGTCAGATTATGACAACTGGCATGTATAGCATGATCTCTTAAAATTAATCCAAAGAGAACAGGACTGGAATGCCTAAGAAGTTTCTATTCTTTTGCCAGAAGTTTGCTGCTATTGAGATATGGCTGCCAGAGAAAGTACTGAGCCTTATTACGATAATGGGCAAAATAATTTATTCAGTTTGCATTATATACAGTAAAATCGTTAGCTAATATAATTAATACCCACTGGAAATTAGATCTCTGTGGAATGCTTCAATGATCTAATAGGCTGGTAACAAGTTTTTGCTGCACAATATCAATAAGCATCTTTCGAAGAGACTTATTAAATTGTCCAGAAGTAGATTCCTGATCTCATACAGATCACTAGAGAAGAGGAATTATTCCCTGCAAGTAAACAAGAAGTAAAGTTAGTGATGAATTACCCTTAGCTGAAGCTGCATATCTTCTAGCAACTGACTAAAGAGACCCAAGAGCAGCCCATACCTGCCATCTTAACTGGGACATAGTGAGTTCCACAAACAGACACACAAAAAGGTAAAAACAGTTAGAAAACAAGAGAACAAAAATGTAACATATTTAAATATCACTTACTGATATCTGTTGACTGTTACTAGATCACACCAGAATACCTTCAGAGTGTCTGTGTGCGACTGTTTAGCAACCAAATGAGACAAAGCATGGCCCAAAGCATTGACTTCACAAGACCAGGAACTGTAAGTACAAACCATTGGAATTGTTTATAAAACTGATGAATTCAATCTGAGATTTGCATTCATTGTGAGCAGTTATGTATAATTATCCTAATGTATGTATAATTATGTATAGTTTTGAAATAACTAGATTCATTTAATTTCACACTAAGGTACTGTCTGTGAGCAATTAACAGTACTGCAAAAATCTCTATGGTGCTAGCTCACAAATCACCAGATTTTTTGAATTCAGTTTCACAATTTGCCATGGTGGGATTTAAATTCAAGTGCTCCAGGTTGCTGATCCAAGAAAGAAAGAAGAGGTTGCATTTATATAGCGCTTTTCACGACTTCAGGATAATCCAAAACGCTTCACAACCAATGAAGAACTTTTGAAGTTGTCACTGTTGCAATGTAGGAAAACGTGGCAGCCTGTTTGGGCACAGCAAGTTCCCACAAAGATCATTGAGATAAATGCCAAGATATTCTGTTTTTGCTGGTGTTGGTTGAGGGATAAATGTTGGCCAGGATGCTGGGAGAATTCCCTTGCTGCTCTTCAAATAGTGCCATGGGATCTTTTACATCCATCTGAGAAGGCAGATGGAAGGTGGAACCTTCAGTTGTGCACTGCCTCAGTACTGCACTGAAATGTCAGCCTAGATTATGAGCTCAAGTCCCTCGTGCTGTGTTATAATACTTCTACTGCAGTCTAAGTATTATCCTAAATAGACATATAACACTTCCTTTGGAATACAATGGTTATGTTACTCAATTAGTAAACCAGAGGCCTGGACTAATAATCCATAGAACATAAAGTCACATCCCACCATGGCAGTTTGAGAATTTGATTCAGTTTAAAATAAAATCTGGAAATAAAAAGCCAGTCCCAGTTTTTAAAAAAATTATCACAAAGCTGTCGGATTGTCCTAAAGACCCAACTGGTTCACTAATGTCCTTTAGGAAAGGAAACTTGCTGTCCTTATTCAGTCTGGCCTATATGTGGTTGACTCTTAACTGTCCTCGGAAGTGGCCCAGTAAGCCACTCAGATATATCAATCTCTGCAATGCAACGGTTAAGAAAGACCCACCACCACCTTCTCAAAGGCAACTTGGGATGGGCAATAAATGCTGGCCGACCCAGTGACGTCCACAACCCGAGAATTAATAAGAAAACAAACAAACATGTTTAATGTGTACATTTTGGAACAGTGTTGACACCTGATATTCATTTTAATAATTTTTAATGTGTATGTATGGATCTTAATATATAACAGTTCACAGTAACCATGGCAGAACATTACCTGAGCTCAACTTTGCTACATTCAATCAATCCCAGTGATACAAAATCATGACTGGAAAAATAATTTATCTTCGGGTGAAATTCTTGAAATATTTAGTGCACAAAATAACATAGAATTATGCTGAATGGTTTCCTTCAATAAGACTGCGTGACTTCTGATAGATCATGTGTGCACTTGTATACCTTGATCTCATTGTTCAAATCAAGCAACCACTGCTTCCATCGACAAAAGTATCTCCAATTTTGCATACAGTTTTACCATTGTTCACTGTTTTTGAAATTGTACTTTCTACCTTTCCAATGTTAGTATTGTACCATTAAACATTTCTAATGTGAATTCCCAAGAATTACAACTTCCTTTCAAGTCACTTATTTTTCTTGCTATAATTATCCTGACGACCGATAAAATGTAAATAACTTATTTACATTTTATTTTGTATCGAACATAATTTAGGGCAATTTTTTTAAAGGAACTTTATATTGAACCATATTCTTACAGTTTTTAATTTTTTGTTTGCATTTAGACTTCAACCGTTTGCCTTCAGCAGGACACTTTCACCACATAGCTTTTCACTTCAATAAAACGTTTTTGTCTGGTGGAGGCAAAGGATTAAAATCTAGATGTTTTAATTGCTTTTAAATATTTATTAATAGAGTTTTGCTTTAATTTTTGTAAATTTTCTAACTTCTGTGAACATTTTCTATTTTATTGTCTGGTTATCTGTCCAAAAAAGGATGTTTACATTAAGAGCCCTTGTAACAGTGAAGGATCTGTGAGTTTCTAAAATTCTTTCTAGACTTCAGAATGCCTGTTCCTAGCCTACCCTTTCCTCTTTTTCCATTAATGATACATTTTCCTTGTCACATGCACTATATGTTATAATTTCTGAATTGGAAATAGTTACATAACTGTCACTTTGTTTTTAAAAAAGTGTATTGAAAAAATTATCTAAAATACAGTAGAATCTGGTACTAGTGATCAACACTGCTCAGCAGCTCAAATGGTAATATGACCAACTTTGGCCGGTGTTTATGTTCCACACGAGCCTCCTCCCTCCCTACTTCATTTACCCCTATCAGCATACCCTTCTATTCCTTTCTCTCTTGTGTGCTTATCTAGCTTTCCCCGTAAATGCATCTATGCTATTTTCCTCAATTACGCTTTGTGGTAGCGCATTCCACATTCTTACCACCCTTTGGGTAAAGAAGTTTCTCCTGAATTCCCTATTGGAGTCATTAGTGACTATCTTATATTGATGACCTCTAGTTTTGGACTCCCCCACAAGTGGAAACATTTTCTCTACCTCTACCCTATCAAACCCTTTCATTATCTTAAAGACCTCTATCAGATCACCCTTCTCTTTTCTAGAGAAAAGAGCCCCAGCCTGTTTAGTCTTTCATGATGGTGGAAAAAATTTAGAAAATGGAAAACAATAGGGATTGCAGCACAAAACTGTTAGTAGAACCAGCTGAGTTAACACAGAGTTAATACAAATGGCTTTTGGCAAGCACTATTTAAACATTATATCCTTATGTTCACTACAAGTAGTGATCACTAAAAACAGATTTCACTGTATACTAGTTGTGTACATTTCTTTACAATTACAAAATATTGAAAATGAATTCTTACAACTGATTTCTGTTGATGAAATTTTATAATGTAAAATCATAATGTTTAAGACCTAAATTTCACTCTGTTAGCATATCTAAAGAAGGAAATATTAATTAATTCAAAACCCATTTCTGGCGCGTTGCTTTACATGTCAAATGCATTTCCCTTGCAAGCTTTTACATTTAAGAACATTTTCTGTTGAGAACCTTTTGATGCAATTGTTCAGCCTGTATTTCTGCTCTGTTTTGTAACAAGTGGTTTCAAACTGAAACATTCATTTTCCTGGGCTACTTACAAACAGTATGAGGCGATCCTAGCATGAAGCTCTGGTTATGCCTTACCTTGCTTGTCATTATGTGCAGTGCATGTAATCTCTCTACAAGCAACATTTAGCTCTACTAATGAAAAGCAGAAAATCTGCAAAGATGTTACCATTGGGTATCTGGTAATTTTTGTCTTGCAAATGCATTCATAGATGCTGCATGTATTGCTTGACCCAATTATAATGAAACTGATCCACCTAAACAGTGTTCTTTAAACTTCTTTTAAAATAGGCGTCATCTATGCTGAGAGCATCCATAGTTCCGACTACGTAAGTGACTGTTAAATGCTTTGAAATTTTCAAGTTAAAGTCTTTTTCTATACGAATGTGTCTCCTGTGGTGCTGTTCATATGTAGTCCAGTCCTGAAGTGCAGTTTTATAGCAGTGCAGCAGCAGCCTAGATGTGACTGGTTTGTCCACGGCTGTAATACAGCATATTTACTAAGGCAGTAAAACATGACTGACTCAGTTTAAAAAAAATGTATCTACCTTTTGAGGCTGAACGATATGGGTCTCGTGTAATATTTGTAATGCTATTTACCTGCCACCTTGCAACAGTTACTTAAGATGCAAGTTTGTTCTTCTCTTCCAAAACCTCTTATTTCCAGTTATTTATTGTATATGTTCTGTGTTCCACTGTGGGTTTGCAGTATTTGCTTACGGTATAGGTATTTTATTTGTTTATCTTTCACTCCTCTCTTCAAAACTTTTTTTCTTAGATATGATTATGAAACATATTTTTCTCTCCTTTACTTCCTGCAGTTCTTGCTGTAGCTGTTCAGTGAAACACTTCCTGAGGGGCTATTTTCTCTAGTCAATGACCAGAATCTGATCACGTGGTTATTGTGATGGATATAGAGATCTGTTACATTTCAAATCATAAAATTTATTTTTAAAATAAAAAAAGAACTTGCATTTATATGGTACCAATCACAACCTCAAGACATCCGAAAGCACTTCACATCCAATGAAGTACTTTTAAAGTGCAGTCACTGTAATAATGTAGAGAGATGAAACATACATTTTGCACATAGCAAACAGCAATGAGATAAATGACCAGATAATCTGTTTTAGTGATGTTGGTTAAGGGATAAATGTTGGCCAAGACACCAGGAAAACCTTCCTGCTTTTATTTGAATAATACGATGAGATCTTTTATGTCCACCACTTCAGTGCTCCCTGAGTACTGCACTGAAGTGTCAGCTTAAATTATGTGCTCAAGTTTCTGGAGTGGGGCTTGAACCTATGACTTTGACTTATGGGTGAAAGTGCTACCACTGAACAAAGGCTGACACTTAATATCTACTTATGAGACATGGCTAGCACTTTAAATTTAATTTGCTGTAACAGGTGGTAGAATTGATTAGACATGTAGTAACCAGATCATATCCATGGCTTTTTATACTTACTTGGGCAGAAAGGCACAATTCATATACAAATATGTTTTGATTGCAAAGTAAATGGAAACCACTTAACACAGAATGCTTACTTTATCTGGAAAACGATCACTTTAACATAAAGAGATAGATGACACATTTAAATGGAATTGGGTTTACGAACATAAGAGATAGGAGTGGGAGTAGCCCATATGGCCCCTCGAGCCTGCTCCGCCATTCAATAAGATCACAGTTGATCTTTGACCTCAACTCCACTTTCCCGTCCGATCCCCATATCCCTTGATTCCCCTAGAGTCCAAAAATCTATCGATCTCAGTCTTGAATATACTCAATGACTGAGCATCCACAGCCCCCTGAGGTAGAGAATTCCAAAGATTCACAACCCTCTGAGTGAAGAAATTCCTCCTCATCTCAGTCTTAAATGGCCAACCCCTTATCCAGAAACTCTGATCCCTATTTCTAGACTCTCCAGCCAGCGGAAACAACCTCTCAGCATCTACCCTGTCAAGCCCCCTCAGAATCTTATATGTTTCAATGAGATCACCTCTCATTCTTCTAAACTCCAGAGAGTATAGGCCCATTCTACTCATTCTCTCCTCATAGGACAACCTTCTCATCCCAGGAATCAATCTAGTCAACCTTTGTTGCACCACCTCTAACGCAAGTATATCCTTCCTTAGGTAACGAGATCAAAACTGTACACAGTACTCCAGTTGTGGTCTCACCAAAGCCCTGTACAATTGTAGCAAAACTTCCTTACTCTTGTACTCCAACCCCCTTGCAATAAAGGCCAACTTGTCATTAGCGTTCCTAATTGTATGCTGTACCTGCATGCTAACTTTCCGTGCTTCTTGTACGAGGACACCCAAATCTCTCTGAATGCCAACATTTAATAGTTTCTCACCTTTTAAAAAACATTGTTTTTCTTCTATTCTTCCGATCAAAGTGAATAACCTCGCATTTCCTCACATTATACTCCATCTGCCACCTTCTTGCCCACTCACTTAACCTGTCTATATCCCTTTGCAGACTCTTTGCATCCTCCTCACAGCTTATTTTCCCACCTAGCTTTGTATCGTCAACAAACTTGGATTCATTACACTCTGTCCCTTCATCTAAGTCATTAATATAGATTGCTCCCTTCATCTAAGTCATTAATATAGATTGTAAATAACTGAAGCCCAAGCACGGATCCTTGCGGCATCCCACTAGTTACAACCTGCCAACCTGAAAATGACCCGTTTATCCCTACTCTCTGTTTTCTGTCCATTAACCAATCCTCTATCTATGCTAATATATTACCCCCAACCCCATGAGCCCTTGCGTAACAATCTTTTATGTGGCTCCTTATAGCATCTAGGTGGAATTCAGAATAGTATCACTAACTTGATAAACTTTGATCAACTGTGGAAATCGCCTTTTAATCTTCTCTATCCCAAGTTTGAATTTGAAAGGGTATTAGACTTTTCTGGGGCAATGTGTTGCTAGCACATTAGTTATTTTGAGCTCATTGACATAGAAGCTGGAGATTCCATGGTGTTTGCATGAGACCTTTGGGTGCTGATCCAGGTTTAGTACTTCTAAGAGTTAGTGAATCGCAGCATGTTTTGTTATTTTTATATATTCAACAAACCATAAGTTAAATGTTCCGTAATTAAATGAAATTTGGCGTATTGATTTTCAGTTACTGTTTACTTTTAATGAATCTGATTTGTAGTTAATAGTCTAAGTTGCACATTGTAGGAACATAGGAACAGGAGTAAGCCATTCAGCCACTTGAGCCTGCTCCACCACTCAATTAGATCATGGCTGATCTGAACCACAACTCCATTTACCTGCCTTAGCTCCATATCCATTGATACACTGACCTAACAAAAAGTCTGTCTATTTCAGCCTTGAAAGCTCCAATTGTCCTAGCATCCACAACCTTTTGGGGTCGAGAATTCCAGATTTCTACAACCCTTTGTGTGAAAAAGTGCTTCCCGATTTCCCTCCTAAATGGACTAGCTGTAATTTTAAAATATGTCCCCTCGTTCCTGACTTCCTCCACCAAAGGAAATAGTTTTTAAACATTTTAAACACCTCGATCAGATCACCCCTCAATCTTCTATACTCAAACAAATACAAGCCAAGTTTATGCAACCACTCCTCATAATTTAACCCTCTAGGTCCCGGTGTCATTCTGATGGTGTTTATTGTTCTGCTATCCAAAGACTGGGAGGACATTGGTCATTTGAATTAGCTAATTATAATTACAAATGCTTCTGTTCAATTTCTACGTTATTAGACATTGTGCATATAAAGTGATACTCCAGGAGCGAGGGCTTAGTTATAAGTGTGGCTGAACAGGAGAGAAATATCTGGGGAAGCTACTAAGTGCAACATTTATTCTGTAGTGTAGTGGTTATCACGTTCACCTAACAAGCAAAAGGTCCCTGGTTCGAAACCGGGCAGCAACATTTTATGACTCTATAACGAGGGGGCATAGATTTAAGGTGAGAGGGGAGAGATACAAAAGGGTCCAGAGGGGCAATTTTTTCACTCAAAGGGTGGTGAGTGTCTGGAACGAGCTGCCAGAGGCAGTAGTAGAGGCGGGTACAATTTTGTCTTTTAAAAAGCATTTGGACAGTTACATGGGTAAGATGGGTATAGAGGGATATGGGCCAAGTGCAGGCAATTGGGACTAGCTTAGTGGTATAAACTGGGTGACATGGACATGTTGGGCCGAAGGGCCTGTTTCCATGTTGTAAACTTCTATGACTTCTATGACTCTATTCACAATGGTCCTAGCTGGTTGACTGATTTTGGCACAGTATCTGGGGCCAGAGGAGGATATCTGAGGCGTCATATCACCTCATAAACATTTGTTTCTGACTGCAGTGCAACTGTCAGTCCTCTCAGTAATGCAAAACCCTCATGCTCCTCAAGATTATATTAATTCAAAATTTGTATTTAATAGGGTAAGTTGTATAAAAAGTTGAAAAAATTAAATCTTTTCACTTTTTTCCCACCACTTGTGCCTCACAGTTCGGAAACTTTCTGTTTGGGTTTACAATACCCGCTGGGTATTTAAATACATCCACAATACTAGAAATTTTTCAAAAGCACACAGCAGATCTCCCATGGAGGTACCTTCTGGGTATTGTAATTCCACAGTAGTAGTGAAAACTGCAGCTCGCACGATACACTAATTTCTCACGCACAGGATTTTCCACAGGTGCTAGAACTCTTCAGTCCTTTCTACCTGATTGTTATGTAACATGGGTTGTCATGGTGTATTGTTTGGATTTGTAGTTCCATAAGAACAAAATGTAAGCAGCTCCTGTGTTACATCCCTATCTCTCTCACACACATGCACAGCTAAAAAATTCCAGCCTCTATGCCCAGATAAGATTTCCAATTCGGGCCTCAGGCACCAGAAAAAGGGCAGGTCTATCCAGGGGAACTTTTTTGCAAGTATTTCTGACATTAATTTTGTGAGCAATTTTTAATGTGATATGTTATAAATGTTATTTCTTCTTGTATATTCTCAATATACAACTGGAAATAACATTTATAACATAGCACATTTTTTAAAAATCACTAACGTTGCTCACAAAACAACTGAAAAAGTCTGATGAAATTATTTGAGCAGCTGGATTGATCAGTTTTGTGGTACTTGCTGCTTAGTGAATGGTCGCTTTGAAAAAAATGACTGATGTGATTGCCCAATTTCCTGCTGCTTAATCGTTCCTTATTGGTAGTCACTGATGGAATTGAACCGTTTACGATTGATTCATGTTTAATCAATTGCATATTTGATTTGCTGAAATGAAATTGGTTACCTTAATTAGGCTAAAATTAAAGCACATCGTCCCTTTGTGACTGCGGTGTTCTTAAATTGTAACTAGAATATCATACCATTGACAGTGTGTTATGGATGTGCTTTTACTTGTGAAAAATGGTTTACGGTAAGTTATGGTTGTGTCTTAAGAGAGTTCTTTCACAAACAAAAGTGAGTTACTTGACTGAGTAAAAATAGAAAAGAATAGATGGGATTGCAGTTATTTCTCAATTATTTAGTCCACTGGTGTAGATCATTCTTCCATAAGGTCCTCTTGCGACTTCTTTTGACATTTGTAGAAATTATGTTTCGCATTTTTTACATATATACTGTCACTATTCTCATTAGCATTTGCACTGGAGAAATTGGATTGTGAAGCCTTCAAAATTTTTCATTTGCAGAATGATGATAACATGGAGTGTGGCATAAGGACACCTAGATTGCCAGAGAACATAGACACATACAGTTAACCACCACTAGACAATAAAGCAATATAGATGAGTATATAATGGGCCATAAGGGTGCATGTACACAAATCTTTGAAGGTGGCAGGACAAGTTGAGAAGGCTGTTTAAAAAAGCATATGAGATCCTGGGCTTTATTAATAGAGGCATAGCGTACAAAGGCAAGGAAGTTATGCTAAATCTTTTTAAAAAAACACTGTTAGGCCTCAGCTGGAGTATTGTGTTCAATTCTGGGCACTACACTTTAGGAAGGGATGTCAAGGCCTTAGAGAGAGGGTGCAGAAGAGATTTACTAGATTGGTACCAGAAATGAGGGACTTCAGTTATGCAGAGAGACTGGAGAAGCTGGGATTGTTCTCCTTAGAGCAGAGAAGGATAAGAGGAGATTTGATAGAGGTGTTCAAAATCATAAACTTTTTTGACAGAGTAAATAAGGAGAAAATGTTTCCTGTGGCAGAAGGGTCAGTAACCAGAGGTCACCGATTTAAGATGATTGGCAAAAGAACCAGAGGCGACATGAGGAAACGTTTTTTTTACGCAGCGAGTTATAATGATCTAGAATGCACTGCCTGAAAGGGTGGTGGATTCAGATTCAATAATATCTTTCAAAAGGGAATTGGATTCATACTTGAAGGGAAAAAAATTACAGGGCTATGGAGAAAGAGCAAGGGAGTGGGACTAATTGGACAGCTCTACCAAAGAGCCGGCACAGGCATGATGGGCCGAATGGCCTCCTTCTACGATAGCTCAGTGGGTACATGGTGTGGTGTACATCCCTTCACAGTCAAACAGACAGACAATACTCATTGTATAGGCTCATACAAGAAAAATAGATATTTGGGCAAGGTACTAAAGAGCTGCTGGCATCTATCAAACCATTTCCCAGTATAAGTCACTACCTTCAAGAAAGGAAGCCAGAAAACTGGAGTGGAGGGGGTGGGTCATGGTGGGGGTGGGGGGAGGAAAGAATCTTTTTGGTGCATCATTGTATGATGTGATACACAAGCACTATGATATCAATTGCTAAATTTTGCTCTACGGATGTGCAATACCCTGAAATATGACACTTTTGAGGTGCCTTAAACACAAAACTTTTAATAATGTTGCTTCTAATGTTTGTTTTCATTCTTTAGGAAATCTAAAGATGTACCTTTATTACCATCTCTTGATTATGAAAAGTTGAAGAATGATTTGACCTATGGAAATGATCGACTTAAGGCGCTTCTTTTGCAAGCAATGCGTTGGGTATGTGTGAAATTTAGTTTAACTTTGGTTAATCTTTTTACAGCGTCAATTATTTTTGATGCTTTTGCTATTTGACTTGGAACCAGTGTGATGATACATTGTTTCCTGTCCATGCAGTACATTCTGAATGTAGATAATCAGGTCCAATATGTATAGTAGTTGTATAGAGCTCTGAGAATTGCTGAGATTTAATTTTGCGCTTGCCCGCTTCTGAAGGATACATTCCATCATTCCCCTTCTTTATGTCGCCCTTTCCAGAAATACCCTTCTTCCCCACCCAACTCCACCCCCCACTCCAGTTTCCTGGCTTCCTTTGTTGAAGGTAGTGACTTATACTAGGGAATGGTTTGACAGATGCTAGCAGCCCTTTCATACCTTGCCCAAATATCTATTTTTCTTGTTTGAGCCTATACAATGAGTATTGTCTGGCTGTTTGACTGTGAAGGGGTGTACACCACACCATGTACCCACTGAGCTATTGAGGTTCTTAAACCTCTACTCTACAAAGCATGAATTGACTCCACATTCTGGTTTGTTAATACCAATTTCGCTCTCCTCTGCTCCCTTCCATTCCTTTTCTGAAAGCACTAACTTCTTGCTGAACTACAATTTTGCCTAAGCAGTCATAATTTATACATGAGCCTTAACAGTTAATGTCATAGGCTATTCAACTGCAGCAGGTATTACAGCAATGCCTGATCCTATCTGCCCCAGACACCCACAAAGATATACTTCCAGCAAAATTTTATTGTCCCGACTTGAAGTTTTGCACCATCTGAATTATCCTGATTGAGCAGCCAAGGAATTAGAGGCACTGGTATGGGCACTTTGTTGGGAGCTGTATATTGATGGCTTCTGTCTTAGAGGATGTTCTGGCTCATCCGTAACTTGATGCCAGACATACAATCTGACAATACACAGATGGTGGTGGTGAAGAGGTAGAGCTGGATATCTTCTGTGTACATATGGAAGCTTACCCCAAATCTATGGATAATGCTGCAGACGGGTGACATCAATAAGAGGGTGGTACTCTTGTTTGGGTAGATGTACTGGCTGTGTTGGGACAGATAGGAGTGGAACCAGATGAAGACAGTCCAACCACAGTGCACCATGGAGAAGGGGCTGTGAAGGAGGCTTGGAGTGCGACTGTTTTGAATGCTATGGAGAAGACAAGGAAAGATACTGTGTTGTGACGACAGAGTGTCATTAGTGACTTTGATCACAGTAAGATAGCAGCTGGATTGAAGGGAACCACGTGTAGAATTGTGGGAGAAGTGATTATGGAGCTGCATGGTGACAAAGCATTCAAAGATCCTAAAGAGGAAATGGAGGTTGGAGATGGATTGATAGTAGAAGAGGAAATAGGGGTAGAGTGTGGGATTTTTGAGAAGCGGGATGATGATGGCAGTTTTGAAAGGAAGAGGAATGATGTCTAAAGGGAGCCATTAACAATGTCGCAGAATATTGGGGCAAGGCAAAGTTGTTGAGTTAAGTGGCTACGATTTTGGTGGGAAGCAGATTGAGGGAGCAGAAGAGGCTCTCGTACACGTGATGAACATGGCGAAGGCTTGGGGGAAATATAGAGGAAGCTTCAGAGTTATAATGGGAGAGAAAGGGGAACTGAGGGGTCAAGCAGAGGAGGAAGTGGTGGCAGAGGCACTTGTCTGGATAGTTACAGTCTTGGAGGTGAAAAAAATCTAGAAACGTCTGCACTCGGCATTAGAGCTGAGGAAAGAGGGGTCAAAGGATGCATTGGCCATTGGGAGGAGGAGTCTGGGGTTAGCATGGTCAAGTCAGATGTACCATTGACAGTCCAGGCCAGGCATGCGACAGGTGAGCTCAAGTCTGCAGCTCTCAAATTAGAGGGATTGGAGGTAGGAACTACACCAGGGGTGGGAGAGCATGAATGACTTGGTGGGGAGGAGGGCAGGAGAAGTTGGGAAATGTCAAGACACCAGAGCTGGATGGAAACCAGCCAGTCAAGAGGCAGGTACTTGGGTCTGAGGCAGCAGCCAATATGTGCATGCAAGAGGATACAGAGGAAGAGCCAAATTTACATGAACAAGTTGAATGTAAAAGACTGCAATAGACTACTGATACTGATCAAGTTTTTACCGTCACAAAAAACTTTGTAATCCATCTTCATCAATCCACTGCAGAGTCCAGAAGCATAACATTAATTTTTTGTGGCCAACTTTAATTAATTTAATATTTCATATCAACCTGAAAGTTAATTAGAATACTAATGGTATCAAAATGATATAGTTGGTATTCTGACAGATGAAAAAATATGAAGATTTATTAATAGGTATGGTGCAGAATTACAGATTACTATAATATATTTTTTGGCTCCCATAGCGGCTGACACAGTCTCATCCTGGAGAGCAAAGGGATACAGTCCTTCAGGCTTACATTAGCAATGATCTGCTGGAATGTCACAATAGGAACCAGGTTAGTTGGTTTTTTTCTTTAACCTAACAACATTTCTTCTGAATCAAAAAGCTTTGGTGTTTGAACTCTACTGTATTTGCATTGTGGTAAAACAGTGTTGCCATTTCATCATAGTACAAGTAAATTGTTTTATTTTGTTCTCCCTCATTTCCTACAGCGCATCTCTTATGTGGCTCGAGGCAGGGATTGGAGATGGTATTAACACTGCGGATGGCACCAAATTTATTTTAAAAGGGTGCATCCGTTGCAATGACCTGGCTACACAACACTGAGTAGAACGTTGGTTGTGTACATAACATGCTTTTGGGGAAAGGGGGTGAATAAAAATACAAAGCTTATTGTTAGAGATTGGATGATGCACTGCTTTAGTAAAGTGTTCTTTATCTCTCGGCCCTAGATTCAAATGCAACCCAGACTGCCAGATGTAAGGATCCTGTTTAAAAATAGGTTGGCCACTCTCAACCCAATTACTAGAAAGTGTGAGACCAAGGTACAAACTGTCCATAATTGGGCAGTAAAATCAGCCATCTCTCTAGAGAGGTCATATACTTCCTCAATGGCTTTATGAATGGAAGTACCACTCAGTTTGGTAATGAGCCATGAAGATTAGTACGGTTGCACAAAAAATAAGAATTTTTGTATTTGTTAGGTTATCTGTTTCTTTATTGCTGGCCACAATACACACAAACGGCTAAGGTCAGTTATTGCTAGCTATTTCTACCAAGTGAGTAGATTTTACATTATGGTTTTGGTAATAATTGCAATTCAGGGCATGGCAGATATTTCTATAGTTTTGGAAGTCCTTGGTATACAAGGTTGGTTTGTTTGGCATATATTTGATGGGGACCGGCTTAGAAGGTAATTCCAAATAGGGGTATGGTAGTGTATGGTTTTTTTACTGGACTAATAATCCAGAGAATATGAGTTCAAATCCCACCATGGCAGTTTGAGAATTTGAATTCAGTTTTTTAAAAAAAATCTGTAAATAAAAATCTGTTAACAGTAAAGGTAACCAAGATTGTTGTAAAAATCCAACTAGTTCACTAATGTCCTTTACGGAAGTTGTTTTGAGTCTAGGACTTGTGTTGGATAATTCCTTCCTCATCCTTTTTAATAACACATTAGAAAAGCTAGAGACCGTAATGTGTCTGACAATTAACTTCATTTATTATTGTTTCAAAATATTCATCTTAAGACTTCATACAGAGTAATACTCGCAGCCCTACGCCTAAAACGTGCGTGTGAAGAACTTACTGTGAATCATGAGTGTTGCTTACCCAAGCATGTTCACACTACCTCGCCTTGAAGGTAGTCAAAGTTCCGAAAGAGCTTTGCTTTGTATCTGTCTTACAGTTCTTGCTTGGTTCAACTTTACTGGGTGTTATATGACCCTTAGATCATTGAACAGATTGCTGGACAATGCTGGGGAGCCTTATGTCCTGTTACATTGTACCTTTGCTTCCTTTCTTTGCTCTTCCCGAATTATAGCCTTTTTTGTACCAGCCTTTGACACTTTATTTCTTGCAATCTCTATAGTAAAAGGAATCTATTCCCTTATTCATAATGCAGTAATTTCCTTCTTTTACACTCCCCTCCTGCTGTGATTAAAAAGCCTGTCTTTTAAAAGCCTATGTGTGTTATAACTTAAACCCTTTTAGCTCCATATTATATAATTAATGCCAACTAGCTTATTTATTTCATAATCTATATGTGCCTATCCTTACAGAGTACAATGTCTTCGGCGCTGACATTCATCCTTCTCCAATGTTGTCAGTGTCATTGAGGGGAATAGATAGTTTAAATCAATTCTGACGACAATAGCTATTCTGTCTTTGTTCTGTATTAGAATAATGTAAAAGCATTTCTATATTCTTACATTCCCAACCTCGAGACTTGAAAAGGACCTCCTTTTCATGGCCTCACAAACTTAATTTCTGATTAGAGCTACCATTTTTAGCGTATTTTTTCTTATCCTAACTTATTTCAGGGTTTTTTTTAAAATCAAGCAAACCATTACTATGAGGGCAATCAGCATGACCAGTTGTGCTACAAGCGGGAACAGGGCTGCTGTCCCGCATTGAGGACCTCTTCCCACCATTTAGGGTTGCCCAGGGTGGCAAGAGACGCTTCAATATCATCATTTTGCTGCTGCGTAGTGATGATATTGTCCCTGAGAAGGGCTGATGCATTACAGTGTAGATTGAAGACTCAAGAAAGGGGCGGAATTCGTTGGCCAAAATTTACAACTACTCGTGAGGCTTCTGTCTGGAGGGTAATGTTTACTTGAATTTCTGTAACATTGTGGACCAATATTTTATCCCCAATTTTAGTCATTTTGGTTGGTGTAAGGCAAAATGTTGACTACCAAACCAGACATACGGGGCCCGATAATAACGCAGAGGCGGGATCTGAGTGGGGGGGCCATAGCGGGCGACAAATATGTAACATCATGGGATGCGATGGTCCAATTTCAACAGGTATGCCTCATTAACATTTTACTTCTGGGTTTTGCGTCTCCACTGCGCATGAGCGGACGTGATGCGGATCTGCATGGCGTGATTTTACCTCGCCTATTTAAAGGGCCACTTCAAAGGTGCAATGGTGGAGGAGGTTTGGCGTTCTGTGGATTGTGTTGTGTGAAGTTCAGGTTGAGAGATGGAATCAAGGAGGGCAAAGGCTGCGCTCAGATTCAATGACGCTTCCCTGGATGTACTGCTGGGTGCAGTAAGGCCAAGGAAGGAAGTACCCTACCCTAGCAATGGGAAGAAAGAAAAAAAATCTGCTGCCATAACAAAGAAGGCATGGTTGGAGGTGGCCCAAGAGGTGAGCAGCAGGAGCATTATTATGAGGACTTGGATGAAGTGCAGGAAGCGTTTTAATGACCTAACCAGGTCAGGAAAAGTTAACAAAGTTGCAGATTCACCTACATCCTGTCGTGCACCTCCCCCTCACTCTGACTTGTCAAGTGTACTCCATTCACATTATTCCTCGCACACACTTAAGTTTCAGCAGCACCCATCATTTCCTTTCTATGCACTTTCTCACCTCCCTTTTCCTCCATCCACCACTGCGGCTCACCCCAATCCTTATATAATGTGATACCACCTCAATAAGCTCCCCTGATTCTCAGCACACATCCTCAAATGCATGCCAGTGCCACTCGTGATGCATCTGCCTAATAGTGATCCTCACCGAATGCACTGCATCCATCGGATGCACACATGCCTTACAGCCACTCATAGGTTGTTGTGCCCCATTGCAGGAGAAGAGAGCGCAAAATACAAGCGAGAGGGAGAGGACCAGAGACGAACCCCCACAGATCGTGGAGCTCACAAATGCCGAACCGGAGGCTTTGAACGTAAACAGCATATCAGCGTCCCTGATCATCACAGACGTGGATACTGGGACTTCATTGCTGCAGAGTGATAGACTTAATATATCTGACCCACATTTCCTACAATACTAAGTCATCTTGACTTGAATTCAGCACTGAATGAAATATGATCACCTTAATTATGCAGAATTGCAACATTTTTCAGGGCCATCACGACATCCTCCAGGGCCATCACACCCCTGCCCAGAAATGACGAGGATTCCTCAGAGGAGCTCATTCCTTCTGAGGGTGCACCGTCACAGGACACAATCCAACCAGGCACCAGATACGAGCATTACAGTGGGTTCTGTTAGAACGTTAGGTGGGTTCTCACCTGGTGAATCACAGTTCACAAGTGAGCACGAGCAGAGAGTGGTGGTAGGGACAGCTGTGGAAAATCCACATCGGAGGGCGCAGTCCTCTCCAAAAGCTTTGCTCGGCTGGACGTAGATGCTGAACGCTGGGGGCCATCAATGAAAAGGAGAGTGATAGAGGGTCAGCAGCATATTTGCAAGGTACTGGCAGATGTGCCAGGCACACTGTCTACAATAGCACAGAGGATGGAGGAGTCCAGCTCAAGCATTTGTGGTTTGATGTTACAGGCCATTGCAAGGATGTCATCCATAGATAGCCTGGCCTCCTCCATGGAACTTCGGTTGCGGCAATCTGATCAGTCCTTGCAGGCCCTGACCACAGCCGTGCAAACCATGGATACCAACAGCCTTAAACAGGATGACAGATACCTTAAATGTGGCCTTACGAGGTGTCACTAATCTGCTCCAAGCTGCTCCCCTGCAGAGAGGTAGGAGTGATGTGCTGCTGCCCCAGGAGAGGGATGATGGCGAAAGGGGACATGGAAGTGGGAAGTCCACTCAAAGCGTTCCCATGTCTCACCCATTGCTGCCTCTGCCCCCGCCCCCGCCAAAAAACAGTACCTGACATGCTGCCTCCTCTTCTGATGGCTGAGTCTGCCCTTGTGCAGGTTGAGCAGTCTCACGGGCTCCAACACCCAGAGGTTGTCAGCCGTGAGCATCTCAAAAGTCCAAGCAAGGATCAGAGCAGCCTGCCTCTACCTCTGCTGAAGCCACAGGGGTTGCACCATGAGGGAGCAGTAGGGAAAGGAAGCGAAAAGCTTTGACGTTCAGAGGTTATGCACATGGGTGTTTATGAAAATGTGTTAGTAAGTCTCATTTATTTATTTATTCACATAAAATGTATTTTCCTGTGTTTCCCCAGTCTTGCCTGCCGAGTGCCAATTTGGGTTTTCAGTTGCTTGGTGTTAAAGTGAGGAATGAATTGACTGAGACCAATTGCTGCATGTGCAATGGGTGGATGGTTGCTTTGTATCAATGGGGGCGGGGGATGTGATAGTTAATTTGGTCCAGTGTGAGTGACCAACCTAACCATCGAGCTATTAGGGAATCTTGAGCAGCAACGTGAGCGGATGGTCTGGCGTTAGGTGCCTCATCTTCCTCTTCCCCGTCCTCCTTCTCCTCTCCATTTGAATTCTCATCAGATGAAGAGTGCTGAACAGCTTGTTCCTCCTCCACCTTGCTGCTTGCACAACTTAGCACACCACGATTATCCTAGAGCCCCTCGCTGGCGAGTACTGAAGGGCTCCACCAGACCTGTCCAGTCACCTGAAACGCATCTTGAGCATGTTGATGACTTGCTTGATGACACATCTGTTTGTCACATGGCTGGCGTTGTAGCGCTCTTGGTGGGATTCCTCAGGTGTTTTATTCCAGGTTTGAAGGGGGTATCATTTGTCGCCTAGCAGCCACCTCTTAAGGGTGGTTCCAGGTATGAACAGGTCGGGGATGTTGGACTGCCGCAGTATGAAAGCATCGTGACAGCTCCCAGGGATTCTGGCGCATACCTGCATGAACCTTTTCCTGTCTTTGCACACCAGCTGCATGTTGAAGGAATGAAATCCCTTGCAGTTGACAAATATTCCTGATTGATCTGGTGGTCCTTGGATTGTCACGTGTGCAACCGATGGCACCCCTGTACCTTTGGGAAGCCAGCCATAGATGTGAATCCGAGTGCCTGCTCATTCTGGCTATTGTCATCACAGGAGTTTACATACCTCCCAGCCCTGGCAAACAATCCATCAGTCACCTGCTGTATTCATTTATGTGCAGCCGACTGGGAGACCCTCGATATGTCACCGGTAGCACCCTGGAAGAAACCAGAGGCAAAGAAATTGAGGGCGGTGGTGACTTCCACAACCACTGGTAATGTGTGGCCACCAGGTCCAGCAGGGAGCAGCTCTTCTTTTAGGAGGCTGCAGATGTCTGTGACCACCTGACATGACAATCCCAGCTTCATGAAACACTGCTCTTTCGAAAGGTCAAGGAAGCTGAGCCTCTGTCTGTACACCCTGTTATATGGGTAGTGCCTCCTGTGAACTCGACTCCTCTGTGGCACCTCCGTTTTGCTGCCAAGTTTCCCGAACCCTGGGAAACCCGTGCAGGGTAATTTCAAATCACTGCCAAAATCTCATGATAAGGACCCTCATTTAAATATTACAATCACTGATCTGCCTCTCAAGAACGGGTTACTCGGACGCACCCAATCCCACCACAGTTAAACAGAAAATAGACGCGTTTGCGGCGGGTTGGGATTGGGATTCAGATTTTTGCCAATTTAACCCATCAACGCCACTCCCAGCCCACTCCCACCTTACTTGGGGTGGGGTGGGGTGGGTGGTTGGTTAAAATTCCCCCCCATGGTGTAGCTCTTTCTGCACATTAGTTCTCTTTGCATTCCATCGATCAACCTGTATGGTGCAGGTTTTGGGGATTCTGCATCCAGGTTGAAGCCACATATTAATGATGAGCTCTACAGCACATGCAGCCACATAAACAGACACCACTTTTCCTGGAACAGCAAGAGTTATCTGGGGCTTTCCAGACTCCCTCATTCCCTCTAACTAGTATCCTTGGATAGTTTACAAACTCCTTGAGTGTATCATCTTCCAACAAGTTTATCAAATCCACTTTGAATATTTCCATCGGTCTTACATCAACAAATAACAGTATTGCCACTATCACAGGAATCAGTCTGAAATAATGTCACTCTGCTTGCAGGCTTCCTTGAATAGTATACTGATCCATATCTTCGCACCAATCCATATTTCCATCTGATTTCCAGATTTTTATTTATTTATCTAATATAAAATTTGGTATCCCATTGTTTTTTTATATCATGTAATTCCTTTTTGGATTTGATGAAGTAAAAATCTTCCATACAAACTATACGTGATTCCCTTTGATATCCGTTGTTTTTTTATAGTCTTTGTTGTTCTGAATGATTGCCGTATTAACTTTATCTCTAACCTGTCCTGATCCCTTTGCCAGCCTTTAATTAAAACCAGAGACTCTCCTTTTCCTGATTCTAACATCCCCGTCTGCCTATTTATTCCTTTAAATAATCCCTTTAATTGCTTGCATATTGTTTTATCATGTTCCCACATTCTCTTTATGTCAATTCATCTGATTTTTTTCCCAAATTGCATTTATTAAAATTGTGTACTATTTCTCTTAGCATTGCATGATTAAAATCTACGTTCATACGATTACATAAATCAGAAGGCAAAGATACAAAAATTTTTATTAACAAAGTACAAATAAGCGCAAATCACTCTCAGTCTATTATTTGGTCCGTCTCCTCGTCTCGGACATTGCGTTGATTCATCCTGGCCAATTTAGTTTTGTTTAGTCAATTGACGAACTTTCCATTCTGCAAGATAAATATTGGCCTGCCTTGCACCGCCAATTGCCATTGGTAAGAGAAATATTCAGGTACTCTGGTGCCCCTTACCGGATTGATCATAACGAAACCCATCAGAGCATCAAGGAACATCCATGCCATCCTTTCAATCACAAAAGAAATAATTCTTCATACAGGTTAGAATTTAATCAGAAATTAACCAAATTTATGAACTGAAAAGGGGAGGCCTTTCAAGGGTTGGTGCCCTGAAAGGGTTTAGTGGCAATGTTTTGCTTTAACATATTCATCATCGGGCAGCATAGACGTGTTCCGGGAGATGCTCTTTCGTGACCTGTCATGGCTTCAAAAGTCAAAAGACATTACTTCAGTACTTTAGACACAGTTCCTCTGATTGCCATCAAAATCAGGGGTATCTTAAGATCCCTGTCTCACTGACTACTTTCTCCAACATAGTTTTAACCGTTCTATTTGTTCTTTACACCAAGCCTGACACTTGTGGATGGTATGGGATGTGGAATTTCTGTTCTATCCCTAACATAGTACACATTTCTTTCATGACCTGGCCCACAAATAATGCTCCATTATCACTGACGATCACCCGCACGCATTCCTCATCTCACAAGAACTTTCAAATGTAAGGAATCTTACAACACCAGGTTATAGTCCAACAAATTTATTTTAAAATCACAAGCTTTCGGAGATTATCTCCTTCGTCATCTGACGAAGGAGATAATCTCCGAAAGCTTGTGATTTTAAAATAAATTTGTTGGACTATAACCTGGTGTTGTAAGATTCCTTACATTTGTCCACCCCAGTCCATCACCGACATCTCCACATCAAGAACTTTCAAGGCAGTGAGCGCGGTGGTATGAGCTGATACTTAAAAAAAAAACTTAATACAGTATGTTTTACATTCAGTGATTCAATTTGGCAAATAGAAGTAAGGAGTTAATTACTTCTTCACTGTGAAAAACCTTTGGGGGTTGGAGTCATTCAGTACAATAGATTTCAGATTTGCTGTTAAGTCAGTTAAAAAGTAGTGTTTTGAAAAAGTTCAAACTGTAACTTTGTAATTCTCCAACGCTGCTTTTACCTTTTTTTAAATTGTGCATTTTAACAGTGAGCCTCTGTCTGTACACCCTGTTATGTGGGTGGTACCTCCTGCAAACTCGACTCCTCTGTGGTGCCCCACCATTCCAGATGAAATAAATCCATACCATGCATTTTTAATTTAAAATGTATAAATGCTTATATTACTCCTAATATCAACTACATGGACTACAAAGGGTTAAACTGCTTTAAGCTTTGTAAGACAGCTGCAGCAGCAAGACATACATTTAAAGGGACAGTACATGAAAAACAAAAGAAATTCTGTTAGCCTTTTTTTTCTCACAACAGTTTTAATCTCTGATGTTTGCTGTGGGCTTTTAATTTCTTTCTCTTCCTAAATCTTTTCCTACTCTTCACATATCTAACAAAGGAATTTTTATGTAACTGTTTTACAGTCTCTGTTTGCTGTGAAAGGGTTAGTATGAACTTCCCGACCTCCTGCACAATTTCTTGCCTACTTCTTTGTTGGACAAAGGAAAGGGTGTAATGGCATAGAGTACACGGGAAAGGGGGCACTGGGGAACTCTTCTGAAGTCCCAGTAAATTTCTTGGTTGCTGAATCATTACAATTGCTGGTCTCAATCCCGCAATTCCCGACCATATTTACACCTCTGACATTTTCCCTTTTCACTCTCAGTTTTGAGATGGTCCCTTTCTACAGAAACTTTAAATGCTGCTAAACAACCTTGTTCCAATATGCTTGTTGGTCAGCAATCTTATCTTTAAATTGCTGGATTTCCTTCTCCATTTCTGCTTCCATTTCTAACCAATACTGCATCAATTTCTTATTTTCTTTTTCCTTTAACTCTTCCTTTAAACATTTAATTCTGTCAGACAAGGCTTTGGCCACAGAAAACAATCTGTGTATCACAGCGGTCTCAGTCCTGTCCTTTTTAAGGCGCTCCACTAACTTGCCCAGAGAATCAATTTGTCCCATAAGATCTCCAATCTTTAACCATGCCGAGTAGGACATTGGTCTACATACTCTCCTAACTGTTCATCATTCAAATATCCAAAATGAATGAATTTATCCCTTCTACTACCATACGAGTCATATAAAATGGGAGCTGGCCGTTCCAGGATTTGACATTCAAACAACTACTTGTCTTAGCTGTGGCCGCAGTTCACCAAAATGTTGGATAATTCCTTCCTTATCTTTTTTAATAACAGATTAGAAAAGCTAGAGACAGTAATATGTCTGACAATTAACTTCATTTACTATTGTTTCAAAACATTCATCTTAAGACTTCATACAGAGTAGTACATGCAGCCCTATGTCCAAAACGTATGTGTAAAGAACTTAGCGGGAATCGTGAGCATGACTTATCCAAGCCTGTTCAAGCTGCCTCGCCTTCAATGTAGTCAAAGTTCCAAAAGAGCTTTGTTTTATTGTTTTATTGTTCTTGCTGGGTGTTTTATGACCCTTAGATCATTGAACAGATTACTGGACAATGCTGGGGAGCCTTATGTCCTGTTACGTTGTACCTTTGCTTCCCATCTTTGCTCTTCCCAAATTATAGCCTTTTTTATACAAGTCTTTGACGCCTTATTTCTTGCAATCTCTATCGTAAAAGGAACCTATTCCCTTATTTATACTGCAGTAATTTCCTTCTTTTACACTCCCCTCCTGCTGTGATAAAAAGCCTGTCTTTTAAAAGCCTGTGTGTATATTAACCTAAACCCTTTTAGCTCCGTATTATATCATTAATGCCAACTAGCTTATTTGTTTAATAATCTACATGTGCCTACCCTTACAGAGTATAATGTCTTTGGCCTTGAGGTTCATCCTTCTCCAATGTTGTCAGTGTCATTGAGAGGAATAGACATACTTTTTTCATGTGCAGTATTCAGAAGTACAAAATAACATTTTCACTAATTCAGTTCTTCGAATAAAAAATGTTCCACGAGTGTATTTTTCCATTCTGCACTTTTCTTCCTCTTGGCTAACTTGGCACACGCTAGGAACTGAATCTGGAATCTTTGTAGTCTTTATGACACAAAACCATACTATGTGGTGCATTGATCCACTGACTCATGGAGTTACAGTTTGTATTCTACATTATGATGACTAAATTGTAGTTCCCCCAATATAAAAACTTGGTGTAGAACTTACTTGTGTCAGTAAACAAAACAGGCTATCTGTCCAAATGTGACTGCACATTTAATGAAATACTCTGCTAGGGAAAGAGTAAACTTTTCAGTTTTAAAATTAATTTGATTTTCAAGCCAATATTTTGTCACAATATATTGTTTCAAGCTAACTCTAAGTATACCAAGTAAAAGATTCAATAAAAGCTTTTTCCTTGTTGCAGAGGAGCCTAATTAATTTGTTACATTCAAAGAGTGAGATTGTTCGACAGTATACAGCACGACTAATTAATGGGTTTGCGTCGCTGTCACATGGTAAGTTTTTTTATTTGTACTGTCTCAGTTAATATTTATCTGAATTTTGAAAAGTCTTATTTTTTAGCTTATGTAGTTACTCCATATCTACAGTAAAACTAATTTATTAATAATCTCTTTTGACATGATCCAACAGTTTTTTTTTGTCTCCTGTTATGTGAATCAGGCCGAACGTATTTGGCACAGAGCACGATATTATTGAAGATACTTGAAGAAACACTAGAGACTGAGGAGGAGGATTCCATAACTAGAGAAAATGTGTTAGGGGCTCTACAGAAACTTAGTCTCAGGTGATAATAATTTGCATTTATATTGTGACTTTAAGGTAGAATAATATATCAGGATGCTTCACAGAGGCAGAAAGTGGATCCTGAACCAAAAAAAAGAGATTTTAGGAGGGGGGTGACCAATAACTTGGTCAAAGAGGTGGGTTTTAAGGAAGGTCTTAAAGGAGAGAAAGGTGAAGAGGCGAATAGGTTTCATGAGGGAATTCCAGAGCACGAGGCCTAGATGGCTGAAGGTACAGCTGCCAGTGGTGAGGTGAAGGAAGGGGGATGCATACACGTGGAAGCTGACCCCATGTCTTTGGATGATGTTGCCAAGGGGTAGCATATAGATGTGAAAGAGGAAGGGACCAAGGATAGATCCTTGGGAGACTCCAGAGGTAATGGTGCTGGGATGGGAAGAGAAGCCTTTGCTGGAGATGCTGTGGCTATGATTGGAGAGGTAATAAGAATGGAACTACATGAGAGGTGAGGCGTTGGAGGAGCATGGTGTGGTTGACCGTGTCAAAGGCTGCAGAGAGGTTGAGAAGGACAATGGGATGGAAAATCACCACAGTCGTAGAGGGCTGCCTTTGCTTTTGGAGTATCATACTGATTTGGTTCATGGATTAAACAGGTTGCCTCAAAACAGAAAGCAGAACAGGTCTATTTATCCTAGTTGGATTGATTGTGGTATTTTCTGACATAAGCCGTGTTTAATTTGAAAGTGTTGTTTCGTATAATGAAGTGTGGTGACTCAGCACTGCATGTTCTTATAGTAGTACTCTCTGCACAGAGCTCCAGATACTGTGAAAGCAAGGTGCAGCATTACACCTGCAAGTTCCTAGTCTCTCAAGCCCATTGGGGCAGGTGCTGAGCAGAGGCAAGCTAGATCTCTGCAGGGAGGACAAATTTGAAGGTGAATCAACAAAAGTTTCTGTTACTCCTTCTAGCAGATAGTTATAAAACGGCCCTGATAGAGGCAGGTGACATTGTTGGCTGAGGAATGGTTTGGAGAACCTAAAGAAAGGGACATGGGAATAAATAAAAACGGAATGAAAAAATGCACGATCGTTGTCTCCTTGGGACCCTAGATAATTGTTTGTCAAGGAGTTAGTGCTGCCAGATTTTTTTTTTAAAACAAGAAAATGTAATTAAATCAGTATCTGGGTTTGTTACTCACAATTCCTATTGTTTCTACTTTATTTCACCAAACAGAACCTTTATTTACACTGTCATTATTTTGTGAAAGTTATTGTCAGCTGTCATAAAGTTCCTTTATTGCGTTTCAACAGACAGTTCAATTTCTGCAAGTTTCACAAGTCAAAAGTGTTATCCATGTCAGCAAAGAGTTTGAAGTTAACACAGCTAAATAGCCAGGCTACAGTTCTGATACTTGCTTTAAACAGAGCAAAAGCGCAAAAAGAATAATTGTTACTTAGTATTTGTCAATTCCTGGCATCAGTAATAAAAAAATGTATTCTGCAACTGGAATGTTCCTGTAAACTCTTGTGATATTGCTATAAAAAATGCTGTTTGCTTCCTTTTCAGACGAGCACTACAGTCAGCTATGGTTAGAGATGACATTATTTTCTGGCTGATGAACGTACTGGAGGACTCTGATTCCTTGTCGGATTACACTTTGGAATACTCTGTTGCACTTTTCATGAACCTCTGTCTTCGGACCCAAGGTGCAGTATAACATCACAGGCCAGGCAGGGAACTTTTTCTGTCATTGCAGAATGAAGAATTGCAAGATATAAGGGGAAGATTTTCTCTGTGCACCAGGTGTAGCCAAATCACAAACACATTTATAAAGAACATGTTCATGGTTTTGCCACATCTGGTACACAGTGGAAATCTTCTTTTGTAGGTGAAAATGCTTAATTTCTGAATCATCCTGGAACACTAGAAACAGTAGATTTCTATCACAGCACATGCCATCCTTGCTTGCAACTTTCAAAATGCTTTATCAGATCCAAGTTTTATCCAAATATCCAAAATACAGTTTGTTGTGTTTCAGAATTTCTGATTTTAACCTAGGAGGACTTTTGAGTAATTTGCATTAAGACACAGCAATTAAGCTAAATTCAGCTGAACAGAGGTTAAGTCCACAACGTACAGATGCTGGGGATGCGGATTAGGATTCAGCACGTAAGGGATTAGACCCAGTCAAAGCGTCAATCCAGGATGGTATTTTTTACTTACCACATCACTTTGAAACTCTGAGATTCATCAACTATCCGAGAAGAGATTGAGTGATGGGCTGATGTGGCTTCATTCTTGTGAGCTCAGAAGGGAGTGCTTTGGGGCAAACTCACACCTAGGAGGGCAGTGGCTGATTTGATTGGCAGCTCAATTGGCCAAATCCTGGCTATGGAAAGCTATGTAGGGTCACAGGTCAAACTTTTAACTTCCCGTTCAACTAAAAAAGGACCCAAATGCACAGGGAACAGTTTGCAAGATCTGGTAAGGAAGTCAGTCACAGACAGTGAGGGCTCTCACTTTAAGCTGAGTGCTGACCAGTTTCAGAGAAATTACTGGATAAAAAAGTGCATTTAGACTGCTAATGGGAACAGTGTGGCATGCTTTGTTTCTTCCTTTTGTTATTTTCCATGTTATGTGGGGTGTTATGAAATAGGGTAGAATTCACTGTAAATGTTACATTATTCACATTTCTGTCGGTTTAGAATTGGCCTAATCTCACTGAAAAGTTCATCAGCACATGGGGTCACATGCAAGTTTACAGTATTCAGTTCATATAACAACATAACATAACATTGTAATGACCCCCCCCTCCTTTTTCACATGACTAGATATTAGGCAGTAAAGATAAACTCCTGATCATAAGAGCACAGAGTTCACTTAGGGCAGAGACCAATTGATGAACCTGAGTGAATATCTAGTGCAGATCTAAAATTTGTAACACCATCTCTTCATCAAACCTTGAGTTTCTTTCCAAAATGGAAATGCTGGGAACTATACATGTGAATGCATTTATTTATTTGTATTAAAGATGAGGTTGTCTCATTTGTCTTTTTCCTCTGCTCCTCATTTTCCTTTGATTTTCTTTCCTAACTCCTGAGGCCTGGAGGCTGGCAACCCTTTGATATCTTGCCCAAGCAGCTATTTTTCATTTATGAGCCCAGACTGTGAAAATTGATGAGCCATTTGAGCATAGGAGCCATCACAGCCTAACTGACCCCATGCTTTCCTGGCACCACCACTTAGTAATTTCAGTAAGTCTCATTGGATAATGTCCAGAAGCCAGGACTGCGACTGTTATTGTTTTATTTTCCGATCTCTGGCTAAAGAATATTGAGGTGAACTCCAAAGCCCCCAGCCTGACAGATTAAATAACTCAGCGCAAATCAGGGTTTGAGAGCATCTCACTTTTTAAGGTTATTTTTTACCCTTCTGGTTTCTTACGCAACAATTCATTTATGCCTGAAAAGTTGGCCAACCCACTCCTCGGTTTCCACTGATAGAATCATAAAAAGGTTACAGCACAGAAGGAGGCCATTCGGCTCATCGAGTCCGTGCTGGCTCTATGCAAGAGCAATCCAGCTAGTTCCACTCCCCCGCCCTATCAATGTAGCCCTGCAATTTTTTTCCTTTCAAGTATTTATCCAGTTCCCTTTTGAAGGCCCTGGTTGAACCTGCCTCAACCACACCCTCTGGCAGTGCATTCCAGACCCTAACCTCGCTGTGTAAAAAAGTCTTTCCTTTGGTTCTTCTGCCAGTCACCTTGAATCTATGTCCTCTGGTCCTTGACCCTTCTGCCAATGGGAGCAGTTTCTCTCTATCTACTCCGTCTAGACCCTTCATGATTTTGAATACTTCTATCAAATCTCCTCTCAATCTTCTCTGTTCCAAGGAAAATAACCCCAGCTTCTCCAGTCTGTCCATGTAACTAAAGTCCCTCATTCCTGGAATCATTCTAGTAAATCTCTTCTGCACCCTTTCTAGGGCCTTCACATCCTTCCTAAAGTGCGGTGCCCAGAATTGGACACAATACTCTAGTTGTGGCCGAACCAGTGTTTTATAAAGATTCATCATGACGTCCTTGCTTTTGTACTCGTTGCCTCTATTTATAAAACCCAGGATCTTGTATACTTTTTCAACCACTTTCTCAACCTGCCCTGCCACCTTCAATGATTTGTGTACATATACATAGGAACATAGGAACAGGAGTAGGCCATTCAGCCCCTCGTGCCTGCTCCGCCATTTGATAAGATCATGGCTGATCTGTGATCTAACTCCATATACCTGCCTTTGGCCCATATCCCTTAATACCTTTGGTTGCCAAAAAGCTATCTATCTCAGATTTAAATTTAGCAATTGAGCTAGTATCAATTGCCGTTTGCGGAAGAGAGTTCCAAACTTCTACCAGCCTTTGTGTGTAGAAATATTTTCTAATCTCGCTCCTGAAAGATCTCTCCATTCCTGTACCCCTTTTAGAATTAATGCCTCTCTGAAACCAAGTGCTAGAAGAAATAGTAGAGTGATCGGATAACTCTTACCTCAGTTTAGCCCCATTGCATGTGAAGAAGAGTGTGGCCTCTGTTGAGTAATTCTAACAGAGGCATGGCTGAGATCAGGAAGTCAGCAGATGGGGAAATTTTAAGCATCAGCTCCGATCCTAACAACTCCATTGCTTTGCAAGTGAGGTGCAATTTGGGCAGGAATGGCATGCAGGAGATCTGCTGACTTTTCTCAGACAGCCACAAAGAGGGTCATCGTCTTTAGCATTCAAGAGCACCCTCCCCAGAAAAGAATGGTCCAAAATACCTGCCAGGAGATGGCTTACAGGGTGAATTCTGTCGGCAATACCCAGAGAACTGTATTGACTCCTAGGTCAAGAGGGTTGGCAAGCAGTTCGTTTTCAGGACTTTCAATGTTGCTCTTGAGCTAGCTACTACTAAGTTTGGAATTTGAAAAAAGTTTATAACTAATGATTTCTCATTCACAATTCTATTATTAAGTCTAACAAATTAGAAATTCTAAAAAAATCGCAATTAATCTTGCAGTTAAAATTTTTTAATCTCAGTTAATCTTGGTTTTAATTGCATATTTAATTGATGCAATTACTGAATCCATCTCATTCAAGTTTGTTTTATTACTGATGCCCAAATTAATGCTTTGCACAATATGGGATACATTGAAATTTTTGGGGGGATGGGGATCCAAATTGACCTGAATGCTCCCTAATACTACAAGACTCCCGTGTACAGTAAGTTTATCTAAACAGTCTATAGAAGCCTAGATAAATTGCTTGGTCTTCAAGATACCAAATCTCTTCGGTGTTACACTCTCTGTTAAAATAGATGCTCTGGGAACTTGGTCAATCAGACCCAGATAGCCTCTGGAGTTTTACCTTAAGATTAGATTGAACTAACTCCTGTGAGACTACTTGCAGACGTACTTGTGCATTGGTGCTGCGAGATGGGAAGGAGCTTCACAACTTTGCTCAGCTATTTCTCCTGAACTTTAGCTTGAGGCAATCAGACCAAAAGGCGCTGGAGAAGGCGGACAGAGAATCTTCACGTTGGCTATCAGTTTGCGTTTCTGTTCACAGCTTATTGTCAATGAGGAGAGGAGTTCCAATTCTAAAGAGGGCACCTTGTTCATTCTGGAGCCATGAAGTCATTAATATTAATTTTTCAATGTGACAGTATTGAACAGTTGTTAAAATAGACTTGGACAGTGGGGCTGATGTATATTGATAATAAAATTCAGCTCTTTGTTTCTAAGTATCCATTTTTAATATGGTCAGCTTCCATTTGGGACAATCTGTAAAGGTCTACAATCTAGGACGATTACAGGGATAATTCTAGCAATTTAGGTTCATTTGGGAATTCTGTGTTAGAATGCCACCAAATTGGATAAAAACCACCACTGGTTTTAAAGGTATCCAAAATTATTTTAATCCTTTGATTAGTTAGCATTATTTCTGCTTCTCATTGAAATAAATGAGAGGAAGTGTATCTGAATCTAGATGTGGCCCTGGCGATGTTGTTTATAGCAACACATTGGAGGCATGATTCAGATAACCCACTCACTATCTTAATAATCAAACAGACCTATTTATGCTATATTCACATTTCATAAATAAGGTTCTATACTTCAACCAGCTAAAGTCTGAAGAAAAAATATTTTACCGCCTTTCAGGTAAACGGAAATGTGTAGAAGATACCAGACGAGTGTTGAAAGTGTTGTCTGATCTTTTGGGTCATGAAAATAATGAGGTAATATCTCTAAGTCTATGAGATAAAACTTTGTTTATATTTACTTTGTTTCTGGAAATGATTTAATTGACAGATTATGTTTTTTTAATGTATTTGTTATAATGTGCTCAATGTTCTCCCATGGCATTGTTCGTGGCTAGTCTGGAGTTGTGATGTTCAACTGGTTTGTCTCTTAAAAAACACTGCTCACATCCCCTGTGGAGAAGTGGCCTAAACAGGCTAATTGTTTTGGAACGTTTTTGTAGATTGGCAGTTTCCTTGTAAATTCCCCAGTTGCCCTTGGGGAGAGGCCAGATTATCAATTTCAGAATAACCAGCAAGAAATGGATGTTTTTTTTTAAAATGTGTGCGTGTGTGTGTGTGTGTGTGTGTGTGTATAAATTTATTTATATATATCTCTCCTTTTTCCAAGTTCCTTCTTAATTGAACATACAGTAATTAAGTCATAATTGTTACTCCCCTTGTCTAAATTTTTCCATCAAAGTGATAGAGACTACCAAATGATCTGTTCCATTAAATGTATATCATTCTTTAAATTTAAAAAAAACTGTCCTTAACTCTTTTGGAGCTCTATTGTGTAAAATATTACCCTAAGAAGGACATGTAGTAGGATGAAAATTACTTGTAATCCTATGATAGAACCATAGAAAAGATACAGCACAGAAGGGGGCCATTCGGCCCATCGTGTCCGCACCGGCTCAAAGAACAACCAGGTGCCTGTTCTAATCCCACCTTCCAGCACCCGGTCCGTAGCCCTGCAGCTTACAGCACTTTAGGTGCAGGTCCAGGTACTTTTTAAAAGAGTTGAGGGTCCCTGCCTCTACCACCAATTCGGGCAGCAAATTCCATACACCCACCACCATCTGGGTAAAAATTTTTTTCCTCATGTCCCCTCTAATCTTTCCATCAATCAGCTTAAATCTATGTCCTCTAGTTCTTGAACTCTCCACTATGGGAAACAGGTACTTCCTGTCTACTCTATCTGGGCCCCTCATAATTTTGTACACCTCAATCAAGTCACCCCTCAGCCTCCTCTGCTCCAAGGAAAACAACCCCAGCCTATCCAATCTCTCCATTAGCTGCAATTTTCAAGCCCTGGCAACATTCTTGTAAATCTTCTCTGTACTCTCTCAAGAGCAATTACGTCCTTCCTGTAATGTGGTGAGCAGAATTGCGCACAATACTCCAGCTGTGACCTTACCAGCGTTTTATACAGTTCCATCATTACATCCTTGCTTTTGTCTTCTATACCTCGGCTAATAACGGAGAGCATTCCGTATGCCTTCTTCACAACCTTATCTACCTGTACAGCCACCTTCAGGGACCTGTGCACATGCACTCCAAGGTCTCTCACTTCCTCTACCCCTCTCAATATGTTCCTGTTTACTGTTTACCCTCCCTAAGTGCATTACCTCACACTTCTCCAGGTTGAACTCCATTTGCCACTTTTCCGCCCACTCCACCAACCCATTGATATCTTCTTGGAGTCTACAACTATCCTCTTCACTATCAACTACACGGCCAATTTTTGTATCGTCTGCAAATTTGCAAATCATGCCCTCTACATTCAAGTCCAAATCATTAATATATACCACAAACAGCAAGGGACCCAACACTGAGCCCTGTGGCAAACCACTGGAAACGGGTTTCCATTTGCAAAGACATCCATCGACTTTTACCCTTTGTTTCCTGTTACTCAGCCAATTTTGGATCCAATTCACCACATTTCCCTAGTATCCTGTGGGCTTTTACCTTTCTGACCAGACTGCCATGTGGGACCTTGTCAAATGCCTTACTAAAATCCATGTAGACAACATCACTGCACTACCCTCATCAATCCTCCTTGTCACTTCCTCAAAGAATTCAATCAGATTTGTAAGGCATGACCTTCCCTGAACAAATCCATGCTGACTATTCCTGATTAAACCATGCCTTTCCAAGTGACAGTTTATCCTATCTCTCAATATTGATTCTTAATAGTTTGCCCACCACCGAGGTAAAACTGACCGGCCTGTAATTGTTTGGCCTTTCCTTCGGACTCTGTTTAAACAATGGTACTACGTTTGCAGTCTTCCAGTCCTCCGGTACCTCCCCTGTATCTAGTGAGGATTGGAAAATGATCCTCAGTGCCTCCGCTATTTCCTCCCTGGCTTCCTTCAGTAGCCTAGGAAACAATCCATCCGGCCCTGGTGACTTATCAACTTTCAAGAATTCCAGTCCCTCTAGTACTTCCTCTCTTGTTATGTTTACCTTATTCAATATTTCACACCTCTCCTCTTTAACCACTAAGTCCGGATCATCCCTTTCCTTCGTGAATACAGAGACAAAATATTAATTTAAAACCCTACCCACATCCTCTGCTTCTACACACAAGTTACTGTTATCATCCCTGATAGGTCCCACCTTTTCCTTAGCTATCCTCTTGTCCTTAATGTACTGATAAAACATCTTTGGGTTTTCTTTAATCTTACTAGCTAATATTTTATCATGCCCTCTCTTTGCTTGCCTTATTTCCTTTTTTATGTCATCCCTGTACTTTCTATACTCCTCTAGGCTTTCTGCAGTATTTAGTCTTCTGTGACAGTCATAAGCTTTCTTTTTCTGCTTTATCTTGCCCCGTATACTTCTAGACTACCAGAGGGCTCTAAATTTGGCAGTGCCACCCCTTTTCTTTGAGGTACATGTCTGCATTGTACCTATAGAATTTTACTTTTTAGTACCTCCCACTGGCTTGCCACTGATTTCTCCTCAAGTAGTTGTGTCCAGTCCACTTCTGCCAAATCACCTCTTAGTTCTGTAAAATTTGCCTTCCCCCAATTTAAAAGAATGGAATCGTCACTTCTTTTCTGATTTCTGTGTGCAAGATTAAGATCATAAAATCACACAAATTACAGCACATAAGGTGGCCTTTCAGCCCATCACTTTTGTGCTGGTACTAGCTCTATGTACTCTAACCAATTTCCTTGTTCTTTCTTTGTATCCTTTCATATTCTTTCTTTTCAAATATTTAGCTAATTGCATTTTGAATATTGTATTATAGCCACTTGTGATAAAGCATTCCATGCTTTAATAACCCTCGGTGGAAAAAAAAGTGTGTGTGTCTGACAGCGAGAGATGAGGGAGAGAACGAGTGAGAGATGTGCAAGAAAATGCTGCAGTTTGTATCACTTAGAGTCAGCTTCCTAGTTTTCTGTATAAAACATATGAATATTTGTTAATAGATCCATTAAATTATCAATTAGTTATGAGACAACAAAATTCCCTTCATATTTTGTTACCAAATACGAATTAACTGAATGCCAGCTGCTTCTTTCAGATAAGGCCATATGTTAATGGAGCTTTATACAGCATTCTTGCCATCCCTTCAATACGCGAGGAGGCAAAAGCAATGGTAAGTATGGGGGTGGGGGCGGCAGAAATCATTATTTCCTGATAGTTTCTTTGATTTAGTTTCATCATGCAGCTTTTCTGACATACTTCTAGGGCATGGAAGAAATTCTTCGGTGCTTTATTAAAGAAGGGAATACTGAGATGAACAGACAGCTTGAGTTTATTATAAAGCAGCTTAATTCAGGTTAGTATACAGAAGAAGCCATCCAGATGAAAATATTTTCACAGTGCTCTTAGTAATCGAAATATGGTAACCAATAGCATATATCTACATAGTATATATTTTGTGTATTACTGTATTAAACACAGCTTGTAAAATGCTGCTAATTAATCTGTAAATTGGCAGAATATTCAATTAATTCAGTTTCTCAAAATTATTTTTGGCTATAACTTTTAAATGCACATCTGACAGAGGAGGTGCTTGATGAATCAGATTCTGATGATGAAGAGGAGGAAGATGATGATGAAGTAAGTACAGATTTTTCTGAAAATTGGTAAAAAGTTAAACTTTGTTGACTTAATTTTTTCACAGTTACTCATATAATACATTCTGTCACTGCCCTGGATGTCCTTTTTGATTGTCAATGTGTATATGAGTGAAGGAAGCTTTCAAAAAGCTTATATAGGAGTGTTGCTCCATTTTAAACCTAGCAAGATGTACAGGGCTAGGAAAGGAAGGCTAGAATTTCTTGTCTGCCATTTGGAATGCAATTTTTATACAATAGATCTACGGTTAGAGCAAAGTTGGCTTATATTCAAGATATTGGCAACTCTGACCAGCACATACAAAGCCTGTTACTGATTTTAGCTTCAACATAGTAAATTCCATTTTGACCAATGTAGACAGAATTTTGTCGATTATATATCATTTGAAAACTACCTTTTAACTCAGTTCTGCCATTCACTCTGAGGAGTACAGTAGTTTTTTTTTGCTATGTTTTGTAATGATGGAATTGAAAGTATAATTAGTTTGGATAGTCTGTTTAAACTTGTCCTCATATTTAATGCTAACCTCAAAAGAAATTTTCAATGGATTTCCTATTTTTGTGTGAGCAAATATGGCTATCTGAGTTTGTTTCTGTCTGTTTACGGTCATTAATTAGTTCAGGATGATGGGATATAGGCACTTTAGCACTTGCCTCATTAAACTACATTACTTTGCTTTAATCCCTTATAAGCGGCACAGTTTTCAGCTGGTGTAATTAATCTAGAATCAAGAAAATGTGGGTAACATGGTTTATTTATGTATTGTAAGTCTTACTACTTTAGTAATTTATTAAAATCTCAATAACAGGATGACCAGGATGCAATGGAAGCTGACCTGGACAAAGCTGAAATATTAAAACCTCAGCCTGGAGAGTTATCAGGAGAAAAACTACTGACAGCTGAGTACCTAGGGGTGGGTGTTCATTATCAGACATCTGCAAGCACTGTAAGTTGAATGCTGAAGATTATTGTGAAATATCTAGGGTATAGGTTATTTTCCCTTGAAGTCCATTGCAAGTATTAGCTGTGTGGCAAAGATGGGCTATTCAAGCACAAGGCTGGCATTCAGATTTGCTGGCTGGTAGAGCATTTCCATAAAATAGCTGATTTTGTTTGAGGGCCATGGGACTCATTGTGCTATCAAGCTGTGTGTCTACTTTCTGACCCAATCTTATTTACTGTATAACCTCCACTACATCATCAATAGTGCAACACTTAATAAAATTACAGTGGAAATTCAAGGATCCACCTTCGCTTTATCACATATAACATGTTTTAAGGAGCATATTGGTTTGGAATGGTATGTGGTCAAGTTTTCACCAGACTGGACCTATTTTGTAGCATCTGAGAGGGAATGACAGCACAGCTTAGGCTATGTGGAGTCAGAGTTCCACTTAAGTAGGTTTCCTGGGGTATATACGACCCTTGGCTGTGGCAAAGGATCTTGCCTGATGCGGTCCTTGATACAGTGGAGCAATTACTCTTCTCTTTTTCTCTTCTCTGGGCAGTCTATCTTTGATATTGCATGTTAATTAATATGGTTAGAATGTGACATTATTGATGATTTGTATTTATTGCCTTGTTTATATTATATTGTGGTTTCTTTGCTTCCTGCCCTCTTGGCTTTATATAATAATGTTCCAATATCAGTTACAGGTATTTACCTTTATCTTTACTACCCTTCACCTACATCTTGGCATCTATTACATTTAATGTGCCTGCTGCACAATGACAAGAAAAGTTGAAAAGCATGATTTAAAATGTAATTTAATTTTAAAAAAAAACATACCCAACATTTAAGTTTGCTTAAAAAAAATCCTATGGTGTAAAGATTGAGTATCCCCTCATTACAAATTCCACTCTTAACTACTGAGCTTTGGATCAGCATCAAGCGGAAGAGCACTCCTGGTTCAGTAGAGGTTTTAGAAGGGTCTGTCAGGAGCACCACCAAGCATGCCCAAGAATGAGGCACCGACCTAGTGACTCTACTATACATGGCTACCTGCATGCTAAACACCAAAAGTGGAAAGCTATGGACACAGCTAAGTGCTCTCACAGCTAAGAGTCCAGCACATGAGAGCAAGAGACAAGTGTTTCCAAGCATCTTCAGCCAAACGTGCTGAGTGGACAATCCTACTTAACTGCCTCCTGAGATCTCCACTATATAGATGCCAGTGTTCAGCCAATTTGGTTCACTCCACGTGACATTGAGTTGGCACTGGATATCGAGTGCACTGGATACAGCAAAAGCTATGGGCCCTGATAACATTCCAGCTGTAGTGAAGACTTGCACAATAGAACTTGCCGCTTCCTTAGCCAAGCTGTTCCAGTAGCTGACAATGTAGAAGATTACCCAGGTTATGTCCTATCCACAAAAAAGGAGTCAATTATCACTATCAACCTCCTCCTAATCATCAGTAAAGTGATGGAAGAAGTCATCACCAGTACCATCAAGTGACACCTACTCACCAGTAACAGATGCTCATTTTGGGTTTCACCAGAAACATTCTGGTCCAGACTTCTTCACAGCCTTGATGCAGATCTGTACGCAAGACTGAGTGCCAGAGGAGAGATGAGATTAATTGCCCTTGACATCAAGGCAGCATTCAACTGAATATTGCACCAAGGAGCCTTAGCAAAAGAGGTCAATGAGGATCAAGGATAAAATCCTCCAGTGGCTGGAGTCATACCTGATGCAAAGGAAAATGGTTGTGGTTGTCAGAGGCCAATCATTACAGCTATTGGACATTGCTGCAGGAGATTCTCGGGCAATGTCTTCAGTCACCATCTTCAACTGCTTCATCGGTGACTTTCATTTTGTCATGAGGTTAGGAGTGGACTGTTTGCTTACAGTTCTACAGTGTACACTGTGCATTCACAGCACTTCTGATAATGAAGCAGTCCATGCCAGCCTGTAGCAGCACTTGGACAACATCCAGGCTTAAGCTGACAAGTGACAAGTATTATTCACGCCATCTCGAACAAGACAAGCCCAGCCATCTCTTCCTAACCTTCAGCAGCTCCACAATCGCCAAATCCCCCACAATCAAGATCTTGGGAGGGTGGGGGGTGGTGGTGGTCTTCATTTATTTAGCCTATGCAGACTCGGCATATGATTCCAACCATCTTAGAACATTGTCATCGACAGCATGCAAAGCACGTAGACCACCAGTTTGGTTAGAGGGCATGATTCAACGATGTGGGACGCGGTTTGTATTTGTCCACAAGCACATTTGTCATGTCGAAAACAGTTGAGAAGTGTCTAACTATGACATGACCAGTTGAATCCTGGTTGACTGTAGGGTCGGTGATGATGTGGTGATTTATAGCAGCATCTACTGTCCACTCATGATGCCAGTGAGTTGGTAAGGAAAAATTAAAGCAGTTGGGAAAGGTTGATCACATTGGGTGTCTTTGAGATTGCCGTGCTGTTGGCAGATAGAATTAGCAACATGATTTTATTACTAAGTCTATTCACTAATTTTGCTACTGCATCTGAACGACAAAGATGTGGAGGAGCTATGTCGCAGAGGAATGGTAACCACGGGAGGGGAGTAGGACGCAATGTACCTGACACAAGATGCATAGTAGCGTGCAGTTAAGTATCCTCCAGCATAGTGTGCGGTGAGCAAGCCCAGACAAGAGCACAATATTCTGCAACTGAGTAGCAAAGTGCAAGAGCAGGTACTCCCTAGTAGAGCCGGAAAGTTTGGAGATTAAGTTATTTTGGGTTTTGACTTTCTCAGCAATTTTCAGTAGATGGGTTTTGTAGGTTAGTGACTGGTCAAGTGTGACACCTAAGTCGACTGGATGAGCATCGTGTTTGAGGAGTTGACCGTATAAGATGGTACTAAGTTCACGAGTGGCACTAGCATTTTGCAGGTGAAAGACGATGGAGCCGAGTCTTTGTAGTACTTGGTTGAAGACGCCATTTCAGACGTACTCTGCCATGAGTTTCATAATTAATATGGTTTCCAGCGTGGAAAAGTCACTAGCTTGAGCAGGAAATGCATTATCATCAGCATAGATGAATTTACGCGATCTGGTCATTTATGTACAGATTAATAAGGAGCGGTGCTAGAACTGATCCCTGTGGGAGGTCACTGAATTAGGATCTCCATGAACTGGTGCGGTCGGCCATATGTACTCTGAAATGTCATTCCTGTAGCAGCAGTTCAACCAAGCAGGTGGCCCAATATGGCAGGACTCTCAATATTTTCATCAGAAGACTAGTATGCTAGATGGTGTCATAGGCTGCTATTAGATCAAGGTACACAACACCAATCTTAAGGTTTTTCTGAAAGCCATTTTCAATGAGGGTGGTTAATATTTTGTCATAAATATCGCGGCCACAATGAAAACCAGCTTGATCTGGGCTGAGCGCAGCGTCGACTACTGAAGTTATACACTGAGGGACCAGTTGCTCGAGCATCTTATAGCAAACACTCGGGGGAGTTTGGTTGGCAGCTCACTACTGACTGGGGTTCTTGCCTGGCTTGAATAAGCCAGTGATCTTTGCTTGGTGCTATGCTGCTGGAATTTGGCCTTCTAGAACAACAGGAGTGGACCAAGCTTCTTCAAATGTGCAGGGTGTATGTTGTCATAACTGGCTGCAGTACCAGGTCTCATATCACGCAGCATAGAGTCGAGTTCTGATGGCGCTGTTCATCGTGTACTTTGCGTTCAAAGACTTTGTTGTGGGGGGGGCTCTTGCCACTTTTAGCATGGTGACTGACAATGGTACTGGCTGACACACATGATCAGATCTATGCTGGTAGACGTTGAGCAGCACCTAGGTGATGGATGAGGCTTCAGCTTTTCTGTCTCGAGCGAGTAAAGTCCATCTGTGACTCTTCCCAATGGGCTTGTTGAGCAGCATCAAGTGATTCAAACAGGTGGTCTGCAATATCTGGGTCACCAGATTCCTTGTACAGTTTCAATATTGCAGTGCTCTCTTTGACCAGGCGTGACTTGTACAAGAAGCAAAAGCCATGAGGAAATGTGGATTTTGCAGCTTTGTAGACGGTGCCACAAAAAAGTTTATAAGCTTCCTCATTTGGGATATTATGCCATGGGATGGTCACAGTTATTTGTTGAACAGTCTCTCTAAACAAAGTCCAATTGTAGCCACAGGCCTGCATAGATAAATAATGGTCAGTGTTGACTGTGTGGGAGGTTGTCAAGAACAATGCATGATGCTTGTTGTGGGTGACTGTTGATTGATGTGACCCAGCAGATGCCAGGAGTGTAGTCTTGACTCCATCTCGCTGAATAGAAGGTGCTGCGCTGTTTAGGGTCGTGGATCAGGGCAAAGTCATTACTCAATACCAACTTTGTAACTGATCACCCTCTTTGTTGGATTGTGAGTAACTCCGATGTGTATGGTGGCTATCATAAAGACTGCAGCAGTTGAAGACAGGCCCATTACCACTTTCCCTGGACAGCTTAGGATGGGCAATAAATGCAGCCTGTCATCATCACCCACAATCTCAAGAACAATTTTTTTAAAAACAAGTGATCAGCAGTGGGGACCTTGGATGGCTCCCCCCTCCCAGCCTGGGGATGTTGAGGCCAATTGTAGTACTACCGCCACCCCAGTTGAAATTGATTGACTTAGCAATAACCAGAGATTATATCTTGGAGCTTCCCAGTCTGTATGGCTCAGCGCCACACCACCAGTACATTTGCTCACTGAGCTATGAGAAGAGCTTGTTAACTGACTTTAATCATAAATATTGTACAGCAGGGTACCCCACAGAATCAAAAACACTAAATTAAATTAGTAAAGTAATAATTAATTATATTAAACTTAGTAGAAGAAACGGTCTGAATATGTTAATCAGGCTGGATATTTCATCTAAGTTCTACAGTTGTCCATTGAACACTCAATGCAAAAACTGAAGTACCAGGATTCTAATAGTCATATTCTTAGGTTGTGTAGATAAGAAAAATGTGATGTAGGCCTCACCAAGTGGATTCCAATGTACAAATATATTTAGCTGTAAGAGAATATAATTTAGTAGCAAAACAATAGAAAGCTCTTCTGCACCTTTTTGCCAAGATTGCATCCCTGCCACAGCATCGAGACTGTAAATTTTTTGGTGTGCAATTGTATTTTATGTTGTAAAAGTTATTTCAGCTGATTAATACTAACAGCTAGTATTAACATTAATTTAGAAATGTACCATGTCCAGAGCCTTTTATGAATTTGAATCCGAAATGTATTACATATCGGCCGGAATACAAGGGTCCTGTTGAGAAAATTGTGTCGCAGTTGAATAAAATTTTTTGGTGTAATAAATACCATCTTCTAAATGTACAAATCATTGAATGGGCTTTCATTGACCTGGTAAATGAAGAAGTCCTGCTGGCTTCTTGTCAGTAGTTGAGAACTGTGAGAAACTATATGCGTGTGCCCTTCCAAACAAATGCCACGAGCCTTGCCAATCGTCATAGTTGAATGATGTGAAAAATGTGCACTTTCAGACCTTTTTACAGTGGGTTTTACATCATTTGACAGATAATGACAAACACAATGAAGGCCAGGAAAAAGCCAATGCCACTTTTAAATGAAAGTGTTGATGAACCTCTCCGGCGACCAGTTACACCTAGCATGCACAGAGTGGGATATATAGCGTGAGTAATCTGAAAAACACTGAATTTAGCAAAGCAAGTTCTAAAAGAGCTAATACCTTTTTTCTTTACAGACTAGATTATTTGGTAGCAAATTATACATTCACAGCTTTATAATTCATGATTTATAATGTAAATTATTCTGCATTGACAGTTTTAATTTAGAATGGAACCTAATTGCAGCTACTTTATTGTTCTCAATACTTACCAATTTGGGTTTTTAGATTCTTGGGATGGTGCCATACTGTAATAAGAAGTGAAACACCACACTCAGTGCACATTGTTACTTATTGTTTATGTGAACTGAAAAGCTGTAGTCATATCAGGTACAGAATAAATAATTGTATACCTGCAATAGATTCTCTTCCCGCTCCCGCACTGTTGCCACTGGAGTCCCCCAAGAATCTATCCTTGGACCCCTCCTATTTCTCATCTACATGCTGCCGCTCGGCGACGTCATCTGAAAACACGACGTCAGATTCCACGTGTACGCTGACGACACCCAGCTCTACCTCACAACCACCTCCCTTGACCCCTCCACTGTCTCTCATTGGATGGGGAAAAATTCCCTCCAACTAAATATTGAGAAAACCGAAGCCATCGTCTTTGGTCCCCACCACAAACTCTGTTCCCTAGTCACCGACTCCATCCCTCTCCCTGGCCACTGTCTGAGGCTGAACCAGACCGTTCGCGACCTCTGTTTCCTATTTGACCCTGAGATGAGCTGCTGACCACATATCCACTCCATCACCAAAACCGCCTACTTCCACCTCCATTACATTGCCCATTTCCACCACTGCCTCGGCTCATCTGCTGCTTACACCCTCATCCAGGCCTTTGTTCCTCCAGACTGGACTATTCCAATGGTCTCCTGGCTGGCTTCCCAACTTCCACCCTCCATAAATTTGAGCTCATCCAAAACTCTGCTGCCCGTATCCTAACTCGCACCAAGTCCCGTTCACCCATCACCACTGTGCTCACTGACCTACGTTGGCTCCCAGTCCGGGAATGTCTCGATTTTAAAATTTTCATCCTTATTTTCAAATATTTCCATGGCCTCATCCTTCCCTATCTCTGTAACCCCCTCCACCCATACAACCCTCCGAGAACTCCGCGCTCCTCCAATTCTTGCCTCTTGCGCATCCCCGATTTTCATCGCTCCACCATTGGCAGCTGTGCCTTCAGCTGCCTAGGCCCTAGGTTGTGGAACTCCCTCCCTAAACCTCTCTGCCTCTCTACCTCTCTCTCCTCCTTTAAGACACTCCTTAAAGCCAACACTTCGACGAAGTTTTTGGTCACCTGTCCTAATACCTCCTTGTGTGGCTCAGTGTGAAATTTTGTTTGATAATCACTCCTGTGAATCGCCTTGGGACGTGTTACTATGTTAAAGGCACTATATAAATGCAAGATGCTGTTTCATTGAAGCATCATCCTTTTATTTACAGTGAGTGACAAATGATAAAATTATATAATTCCAAACCATGGCTGAAACAATTAATGATGAAGCATTCATTCCTGAAGGAAAGAAATAGAAAAGCAAACCAAAGAAAGAGAACACAGAAGATGATTAAAAAGAAATTGAAAAGAATTAAGTAAAATATAATTTGTTACAAAAAGTGTAGTGCTGTCACTATTTATGAATGTAGGAACTGTGTATTTTGCATTACACTGAATTTTCACTATTTTCTATTGAGTATAGTTTTTTACTCATTTAGTTAGCCAAATGTATTTGTTCTGCACAGCATTTATCCAGACTTTACTTTCGATATACCATGTAGATTGGGAACTGCTCTGGATAAACATGAAAGTAGAAGCCCCAGTACAGAGAGCAAACTCTATTCACAGCAAAGCTCTCGGCCACCTACTCGAAGTGGAAGCAGAACAAGTATGTCCGAGTTTGGTGCTTCTCCTGTCAGTAAGTTGCAAAACAATATTGATTTATTTTAAATTCCAAGAAACTACGGGAATGTTTATTACTTAATGCCAAATAATTTGCTGATTTCTATTAACTGGAACCTGTACACGCAAGTACAATTCGTTTCATAAATGTTTCAGTGATGGGATCTGGGTTGGGCACAAGGGGACGTGTTCCATCACATTGCTGTCCTCCATTTCCCAGTGGGTGTACCGGAAGGATTAAAGTGCACCTTCCCGTATGTGGGCAGATACATGCAAATTAAATTTAAATGAGGGTAATATGGCCTCTGTTGTAGTTCCCAACATTTCCCCTGATTGAATGCGGGACCCAGGGCCCACCTGCTATGTCTCAGTGTCCACATTCAAATGTCAGCAAAGGGAGCCCCTTGGGGGAATTATCAAAGAGCCTGTGATGGTGCTGTCAGAGTATGACATTATACAAGCCCCACAAAAAAAAATTCTCAAAAATTCCATTCTCTTCAGATGGCTCAGTAGTTGTTTCTTCTTCCCACTGTAGAAGGCCTCCAGGCATCTGCCTCTAGTCTTGTGCAACTCCCTGGCTGAAGCTAGGATCTCATCTCCCACAATCAAACCTCAGGACCAGAAATGCAGTGAAATTCCTGCACGCCAGAGATGCCCCCAAATTGGAAAATCTAGGCCAACATGTTTGTAGATGAAATGCACATTGGACTAATTACTGACACCAGGAAACAGAGAAGGGGATGATAAGTTAAACCAAGGTCTTTCTTTTATTTCAATCTCCTAAGGAAACGACTGATTGGAGGCTAATCTTCCAAGGCACTAAAAGTTTGTGAAATTTCTCACTAACATTTTAATACAATCAAGCAAAACTTCTGGCTATCAATCAAATATTGCAACCATCTTCATTTAATCCTCACAAGTTGCACTCTACAGATAATAATTATGTCCTCCCAGCAGCACTATTATCATTCCTTATGCTCTTCTCTGAATTTTCTTCAATACATCAGTCATTTGCAATTAGGATGCCCAAAATTATACAAAGTTTTTGCTAGGACTAAAATATTACATTCAAATTAATACATTTTTATTGAATTTTTTTTTCCCCCTACAGATTTTGATCACAATACACCTCAGTTGGGTTCCCCAGTTGTTGATTTTGATCAGGAGCTTACAGCAGCTACAGGTTCGTTTGGTATCAAGTCATTTGAAAAATTGAATAGACAGTCTATCAGGTGAGCAGACAATGTAGATGCTGAAATGCACAAATGTACTGTACAAGAAAAGTCTTCATGAACTTTTTGTCAGTGTTTTTTTTAAAAAATATTTCCACCCATCATAGCTCATTTCACCTGACTCCTATGTAGCAAGTTAACCATTCCACTAACATTACACCCTTGATTACATTTTAACAATATGCACTGAACAAAATGTTGATTTTGTGCTTCTTTTTATAGTAAAGTATGTTTTATCTGTCATCTGTGCATCTGTTTTAAAAGCTAGCTTCAAATATTTCCCTGATGGTCTACAATCCATTAGTGTAAACTCAGCAGGGTAGATTTTCATCTTTACGACATGGGCATTAAACATTTACTGGACGGAGCATAGGGAGTAAATTCTGGGGGGAAGAGGAAAGGATTGCACGTTCCTAACACGCCTGATTTTCCTTTCATTTAAATTAACAAGAGGAAAACCGGGTGAGACATCCTCCCTGCCCACTTTTCCTTTCTGTACTCTGCCCAAGCGGTAAAGATGAAAATCTACTGTAGCAAACTAGGCATGTGAGCTGGTTGTGGCAAGGCTGATTCAAGTGCATTGCAGCGTAAGTGGTCATCAGATTTATGGCTGCACTCCCTTCCCTCCATTTTACCTTCTCCCAGTGAGTGGTCTCTTATACCCCGGCATTTGATTTGTCCACTTACTACAAAAAAGAAACAAGGCCTACAGAACTGTCCAACTGAGATCCAGTTGTATAATAGTCCACTTGCATTACATTTTTGGTGTCTGCATCAGTGCAAAAACTTACATATGTGGGGAGTACAATCACCGAACTGATGGCACTCTACCTTGATGAGATAGTTTCATATTGCTTTGGCTTCCCACCAGGTGCAATATAATTAACTGCTACGAAGTGAACTTTAAAAAAAAAAATTCAACTACCTGGGAGTTTTTTTAAGTTTTTATCGTTCGAAAAGAGCCAACTGTCCCACTGGTTCTTCACTAACATTAACATTAAAAATGTAACAGAATTTCAACACTAGTAAGTGCTCTAGAAGTAAAGAGAGCAATGCAAAGCCAGCTGTATAACAGCACTACTAATCTGCATTGGTCTAAACAGATAATGGTCTCAGAGTAATATTTACATTTTGGAAATTGAATTTGCCCAGGATCTCAAATTGTGTTTTGGACTTGTTCATTAACTAACTGAAAAGACAACTTTTGGAAGTTTTGGAGAGATGGAAAATCTATCCTTTTCATTATATTGGCTACAATAAACAAATAGATTTAATTTGTTCAATCTATTTGTTTATTGACTGGTTTATGATTTGAAGGAAGAATATGAGGTTCTTGCTGAGCAGGATGGAGCCTTCTGTGATTTGTCTAAAATGCTTAAATAGTGCAGTAATATTTTAGGTAGCACATCTGAGTTTGTTTTTTGATGGAGTATGTTTTTCATGTGAAGTTAATGTTTTGTGTGATGGTCCTGAGATGGAAACATGCAAATTGTTATCAATTTCTTTACTACTGAACAAAAAGTAAATAGAAATTGTTACATTGGTGATAAACTTGATAACTAGTCCAGCTGTGAATTTGAAATTTCTCCTTCCAATTTTTTTAGTTAATAAATCTAAATATGATATAAAGTGAACAGCATATTCATGAACGCCTTACCTGTTAGAAGTGGAATGATTGCACCTTATAAAGGGCAGTTACATTATAAACATTTCCCAGTTATTCAGCAGGTTGACTTTTGGTGAATATTGCTCTTATTGTATAATACGAACATTAGGCAGTGGTGGCAGAATTAGCTTTTTGTCAAGAAAATTAAATTGTGTTTTAATAATCAAGTGTTACTTAACCTTAAAATTTGTTAAGCAAGATAAGACAGTTCACAGTGCGTGCTATACCTAATGCTATCAATTATTGCTATACCCAATGTTATCAATTATCTTTTATCCATTTTATCATCCATTCTGTTGTTTCTGGCCTTGTAGGCAAAATGATTACATGGTTGCATTCGACTGTAGGCCCAAGATTCCTAGGACTCCAGATATAACTACAAGTCCACGAAAGATCAAGACTCCAACAATTGCCCCTCAGTTTTCTCAGTCTGGTCCTCAACAGACAAGCCGTCCAAGTTCCGCTGGGTCCTCTAACAGAAGCAGACAGAGTGAGTAATAAAGAGCAGGGAGGAAGCCTAAGTTTGTATGTAGTCTCCCCCCTTCCCATCCTAAAGATTCTGCAACACACTGCATCACAAAATGGTGAGATGCAGTTCTGAGTCAATGATTCCCATATGGTGAGTTCACCTGATGCTCAAGGATAAATACATTGTCCAGTATAGTGGCTAATCATAGAAACCTAGAAGGCTGCAGATTCATTTGCCAGTCTGATGAGTTACCTGAGCTCTACTGGAGTAGCAGTAAGGGCACCACAGTGGGTTGCAGTGTTCCTGATCTAGGGAGGGGAAAAATCTATTCATTTCGAGTTCCTGATCACTATCTGGTGGTGCCTGTTAGAAAGTACACATGTAAGGGTGTTAGGTGAAGACAGCTGTCAGCTCACATGTGATGTGCATAACATTTGAACAGCCTTGACACTCTGTCTAACTTCAGGAAGGCTTGAAATAGTCACTTTGTTCACTCTCCTTTCCTTGTCACAATTTTCTCTCTTTGCGTTCTATTTTTCTGCTCCCTCTCTTTTTCTTTTCCTCTGTTCACAGCCTACCTGACAGAGGGATTTTGTTAGTGCCCTGGTGCAGGCAATACTTTTCTGGGGGTTTTTCTATTGCTGCCAAGCAAGAAAAACAATCTGGAGGCAGGCATACTCTATGATCCATAATGAAAGTGAAAGGGCTCTGTTAAAAACCTCAGGTTAGGGCTCAGTCTGTTATAAAATACAAGCATTTGTATACATTTTCTCATTTTTTTTCTTTTATAGTGCTGTGTTTTGAGTAATAGGCAATATTTGTCTTTCTTTCTTTACGTTTTCCTACATTACCTGTGACTACACTTCATTGGCTGTGCATTGCTTTGGGATGTCCTGACGTCATGAGAGGCGCTATATAATTGCAAGATCTTTCCTTCTTGCTCATTTTCAGCTCATTGAGCCTTTCATTTATCTCTCTTTTTGCTGACATTGATTTTACTACACTTCTGATAATTTTGTGGTATGGTTTTCCAAACTGAGAATTTTGTGGTGCATGTTTGATTTTAGTTGGGCTATTCATATCTGTAGTCTTTTTGACTTGCCTGTGTATAGGATACATGCAAATGATGATATTTACCTGCAGTATTTACATTGAGAAGACCCTAAATACAGCATGGATATAAATCAAAAATAATACAGCTTTCATTTTTACCATAAACATCCATTTGATAGAATAGGTACAAAACTGAAAATGCGCACAAACTCTACAGTTCAATAATTACAATAAATGTTCCTGCCATTGTAGCAAGGGTAACTTAATTGCAGACAGCATATAATCTGATGCTTATTGCCAAATTTTTATACTGTTCTGAAATTTTGTATTATGAACTGTTGACTTTGAAAGTGTGTGCTCCTCATCTTTTATCCCATTTTTTGTAAGTCATTGCTGTTTCCTGTTTAATGCTTTTGTTGGCAAATCGAAGCATTGAGGAGGAAATGTAGAACTACAAAAAATCTGCAATAGGAGGAATGTACATATCCCAAAAAGCTTTAGTATGTTTTTGTTACTTTTTCTAATCTCTGTCCTGTGTTTTCTAAACTGGAAACTCTGAAATAATGAAATGTCTTGAATTGCAAAGAGGCTATTCAGACTAATTTTGTTTGGTTATAGACCAGTTTTTATTCCTCACCAGCAATAAAATGGTGTCAGTGTCAGCTGTGGCTCAGTTGGTAGCCCTCTCGCCTCTGAGTCAGAAGGTCGTGGGTTCAAGTCCCACTCCAGAGACTTGAGCACAAAATCTAGGCTGACACTCCAGTGCAGTACTGAGGAAGTGCTGCATTGTTGGAGGTGCTGTCTTTCGGACGAGACGTTAAACTGAGGCTCCGTCTGCCCTCTCAGGTGGACGTAAAAGATCCCATGGCACTATTTTGAAGAAGAGCAGGGGAGTTATCCCTGGGGACCTGACCAATATTTATCCTTCAACCAACATCACTAAAACAGATTATCTGGTCATTATCAAATTGCTGTTTGTGGGACCTTGCTGTGCGCAATTGGCTGCTGCGTTTCCTACATTACAACAGTGACTACACTTCAAAAATACTTAATAGGCTGTAAAGCACTTTGGGACATCCTGAGGTCGTGAAAGATGCTATATAAATGCAAGTCTTTCTTTACTTGATGGCCTAATCGTGTCATATATTTATTGAGTAATTGGTGGAAGCCATTGTTCTTCCTTGCTAAAACCCATTCTTCACTAAATTTATGGACTCACAAAAATTGTGAGACAGGTTTATGTTTTGTGAATGTCTTTTTTTCAATATTTATTTATGCAATTTGCTCCCTTTCAGGTTAAGTTTTAGCTTTGTTCAGTTGATAGCATTCTCAACGGAGTCAGAAAATTGTAGATTCAAGCCACAATCCATGACTTGAGCACACAGATAGCAATAAACAGAGCAGCTGTATTCAATCTACAGGCTTAATGACTGACCCCAGTTGAAGTATTATGAGATTCCATATGAAGAAGGTTTAAGGCTCCAGCTGTGTGCACAACTTCAGTGAGAGGACATTAAATATGTTTTAAATTAGTTTATTTGGGGAAATAATTATTCAAGTAGCAAAGGGTTAAACAAGGCTTCCTGGGGGTCACCATTGACCAGAAACTTAACTGGACCAGCCATATAAATACTGTGGCTACGAGAGCAGGTCAGAGGCTGGGTATTCTGCGGCGAGTGACTCACCTCCTGACTCCCCAAAGCCTTTCCACCATCTACAAGGCACGAGTCAGGAGAGTGATGGAATACTCTCCCCTTGCCTGGATGAGTGCAGCTCCAACAACACTCAAGAAGCTTGACACCATACAGGACAAAGCAGCCCGCTTGATTGGCACCACATCCACCACCCTAAACGTTCACTCCCTTCACCACCGGCGCACAGTGGCTGCAGTGTGTACCTTCCACAGATGCACTGCAGCAACTTGCCAAGGCTTCATCGACAGCACCTCCCAAACCCGCAACCTCTATCACCTAGAAGGACAAGAGCAGCAGGCACATGGGAACAACACCACCTGCACGTTCCCCTCCAAGTCACACACCAGCCCGACTTGGAAATATATCGCCGTTCCTTCATCGTCGCTGGGTCAAAATCCTGGAACACCCTTCCTAACAGCACTGTGGGAGAACCTTCACCACACGGACTGCAGCGGTTCAAGAAGGTGGCTCACTACCACCTTCTCACGGGCAATTAGGGATGGGCAATAAATGCTGGCCTCGCCAGTGACGCCCACATCCCATGAACGAATAAAAAAAAAGTCCATATTCATGGCCCATTATGCACCTGTTCAGTCAACACCACATCTATTTCACTTATGTAAACAGAGCAGCTGTATTCAATCTACAGGCTTAATGACTGACCCCAGTTGAAGTATTATGAGATTCCATATGAAGAAGGTTTGAGTGTTGTTGGAGCTGCACTCATCCAGGCAAGGGGAGAGTATTCCATCACTCTCCTGACTCGTGCCTTGTAGATGGTGGAAAGGCTTTGGGGAGTCAGGAGGTGAGTCACTCGCCGCAGAATACCCAGCCTCTGACCTGCTCTTGTAGTCAAAGTATGTAAGATCAATTACTCTGCAAAGGAGTATGACTACGGACAAAGATAATGCAGCAAGGATTATTAATTTACTGCATCCACTCACAAAGTTTTCAGCTTATTTTTTAATAAGAACAAAATCATATTGCTATAATAACAGATTACAGCAGGTTAAATAGATATTGCAGTTTAACAAATTGGTTATAGTTGCATCTGATTATTCAGCTCCAAGTTCCTAATCTATAAACTCTATTAATAGTGGTAACAGTTTTTATTGTACAGCACTGAGCAATACAGCAAACATCTCAGGCTCAATATTTACGGGGACGGAGCCGAGGCGGGGGGCGGGGGGAGTCCTGCCTCATTAACATTTTTAAATAACCCGCCTCTCGAGAGCACTTTACTCATTTGACAGGGTAGATACTGAGAGGATGTTTCCCCTTGCTTTAGAGTCTAGAACTAGAGGACATAATCTCAGGATAAGGGGTCAGACATTTAGGACTGAGGTGAGGAGAAGTTTTTTCACTCAGAGGATTGTGAATTTTTGGAATTCTCTACGCCAGAGGGGTAACCCGTTTAAAACGGAAGTAGGTATGTTCGCAGCAGGTTGGGGTCGGGTTTCAGATTTTGACAAATTTAACCCCCCACCTGTCCCTCTCTCGTCTGTCCAGGGAGATTAAAATTCCCCCCACTCATCTTTGAAAATTGAGAAAAAGGACATTTTATGTTATGAGGAAAGGACATTATTTTCTGCACATGCATTAACTCAATTTATACATACGGTGGCAAAGGCACAGATAACAATTTATAGTGTTGGTGTGCACATGCAGAATGGTACGGTCATTTTGTTGTCAGAATTTTGGGAATAAGCCAACAGAGAAACTACCACAGCTGCCATTGTTCTGGCCTAGCAGACTTAGTAACATACCTGCAAGTTGACATGATCTGGAAGAATTTAGGAGTTCTCATTGCAAGTGCTTTGAGATTCACACATGCACAGTTCATGCAGGAGTCATGATATGGCAGACAGAGAGATCAGTGAAGTAATTGTCTGTATTTTCTCACTTTTTTATTTCAGTAGTGTAGAGTAAAACTTCCATGATTTGAAATGTCAAATATGTATGGAGTACCTTGCAGATCTAATTGAGGTCGGTAGAATTTTTTGTTCTTCTGAGGTGAAGAGGTTGCTTAAATCAGGCTTCTGGTGCCAGGTCAGGTCGGGGAATGTTCTACAGTATTTCCCTAGCAAAGTGGCAAAGATTGTAGTGCTCTGCGTATTGCACAATTTTGCCCTGCAGGATGGGCTGACCGTTAACTTGGCAAACGAGATGCCCAAGGAAGTGGAAGATCCCGACCGGATGTACCAGGGCCCATGGGTTGTGACCTCCGGGAGGAAGGCACGGAAGCAGTAGCCAGGGCGGCCTAAAGGAAGCTGGTGGCTCAGGTGTCCGGACAATGATAACCACCCCAGCCCTCAACACCTCCTTCCGAAGTTCCACCAGCAGAATCAAGGTGGACCAGGAAGTCCAGAGCTATTTCTCCGTGGAATGATTCCCCATGGTGAATCAGCAAGATTGAAACAATAAACAATTGAATTTTCATTCAGTGCAATAGTGCAATAACCAACAGTCAACAAACAACATCAATGTAAAAGCAGATGAAGGTGGCATGATCAAGCATCCCCTCCACATCAGCAACCTCATGGTGCAGCGGGGAGATACGAGTGCCCGCACCATTTCTCCCGCCCTTCCCCCTCCAGAGGCCGCAGCCTTCTCCTGGTCGGCCAGCTCCTCCTCCTCCCGCTCAATCTCCACTTTGGTGCCCTCGACAGCCCTTGTTTCCTCTGCTTGATGTGGAGCTGTGGGAAGGAAGAACAAAAAGTTACAATGGTGCAGCATGTTCATTTGTCAGATCACATAATAGTCAGCTTCACATTCGATGCACAACACGATAAAAGGCAATTCGACCCAAGTGGTTAATGCTGCTGCACCAGCACCCTCCCACTCTAATTTCCTCTTCCCACCCTGCCACCACGAGTGGAAACAGTTTTTCAATATGCAGCCTATCAAATCTTTAATGTCCCTCCACTTAGTCTCATCCTTGGGTAGCTCCTGGCCGGGAGATAAAGCAAGAGGCTTTGACATTCACCTGGCAGTGCCAGTACAGCTCCAACCATGGCACAGCCCACAGTTGTTGCACCCTGGTACCCTTGCAGCTTCACAACTCTGTATTTGTGAAAGGTTAGATTCTTCAGGAAGGGGATCCCACCTCTTGACTGTGCCCCCTCCCGTGCGTTATGCACCAACTTGCCCTCCGAGGAGAAAACAGAGAGAACATTACACGGGTTGGTTAGTTTGACAGGCTCCTTTTCAGGCATTGGAATCTTTTCTTCAGCAGTGAAAAAGCTATCAAATTCATAACTGGCTGCTGTGAAAAGGCTGCCTCCCACAACAACTGACTTTTATGACATTTTTGTCTTTGGGTTCTGCCTTGAACAAACAAACAGAAAACCAGCTAACCTTCCTCAACTCTGCAAACATTGAAAGAGGATAATTGTGGTCTAGTGTTTCAGGAAAAGCAGACAACTTTTGTACTTTTATTGGAGAGTTCTGAATTGATGCACTGAAACTGCTTACCTTGCCTACCCTGGTCAAGTCATTATACTTCTTAAGACATTGACCGTCCCACGAATGGGGGACCAGTGACGCACTCAGGGCCACGCCACATGACATGTTTTGCAGGGAGCCCTCACTCTCACAATCCCCAGCAGCTGCTCTCACCTCCTCTTCACCTTGTCCAACCTTGCAGGTCCTCATTAATGAAGTTTCAGGCTCTCTTTTTGGTCTCATCTTGTGACATTTCGGTGGAAAAGTATATATGCAAAACATTGTAAATTACTTTTTACTGCACTTTACAAAGGTTTTAAAAAGTTTTTTTTAGAACTTTTTAGCCATTGGACGCGAGGTTCCTGATTCTTCAGTGACCCGTTAACGGATCAACCTTCCAGCAACTTGTAATGCAAATATAGTGCGATGTTAATGGGGAGCTCAAAAGTCCAATTAACGTCGTTCACCGCCAAACACACTGTTGCATCAATTTCAGGCCCCTTATCTCTAACCGATTAGATTCAGTTTTTGCAACATCCCTTGTAACATGTCGATGTCCTAATATTTAAAGGAATCTGTGATTAATACTGCCACCATCATTTTTTTTCCCTTGCTTTATCCGTCCTGAATATTTTATCAGGACCAAATCAAAGTCACAAATGCTCACAGTAATGGGTCATTTGACATCATATAGCAGCTGTTCCTCCGTCCAACACACTTTTCAGCATTTCCTCTCCTGTATCTGAACTGAAACAGCACTAACGTCACAGACTACTTCAGGAATCAGCGATAACCCTGAATGCTTTTCAATAAATCACTAGATATTACTTTGCCGTGTCTGGTAATAAATTTCATGAACCAGTTATTTTCCATAACCCACCAATTTCTATTAAGTATTAAACGTACACTGAACTATACAAAATGACCACAGGATGATTGGGAGCAGTTACATAATGCACTCAGGTACTAATCTGTAATGTGGCTTTTGGATCACTTCCAAAATTGCACGACAAAGATTACATACCACAGTCCGTATTAAACACCAGAATGTAAGCACCAACATTTTGTAGTACTTTAAATGCCAATAAAGCAAACTCTGAATTAAACAAAACATTTGGAGGCACAAAATAAGTTGGTTGAACATGAGTATGAATGAATGAGTTACATTGTTAGAACCATAGTAAAGATACAGCACAGAAGGGGGCCATTCGGCCCATCGTGTCCGCACCGGCTCGAAGAACAACCAGGTGCCCATTCTAATCCCACCTTCCAGCACCCGGTCCATAGCCCTGCAGCTTACAGCACTTTAGGTGCAGGTCCAGGTACTTTTTAAAAGAGTTGAGGGTCCCTGCCTCCACCACCAATTCGGGCAGCGAATTCCATACACCCACCACCCTCTGGGTAAAAACTTTTTCCTTATGTCCCCTCTAATCCTTCCGCCAATCAGCTTAAATCTATGTCTTCTAGTTCTTGAACTCTCCACTAGGGGAAACAGGTACTTCCTGTCTACTCTATCTGGGCCCCTCATAATTTTGTACACCTCAATCAAGTCACCCCTCAGCCTCCTCTGCTCCAAGGAAAACAACCCCAGCCTGTCCAATCTCTCCTCGTAGCTGCAATTTTCAAGCCCTGGCAACATTCTTGTAAATCTTCTCTGCACTCTCTCCAGAGCAATTACGTCCTTCCTGTAATGTGGTGACCAGAACTGCGCACAATACTCCATCTGTGGCCTTACCAGCGTTTTATACAGTTCCATCATTACATCCCTGCTTTTGTATTCTATACCTCGGCTAATAATGGAGAGCATTCCGTATGCCTTCTTCACTACCTGTACTGCCAAGGTCTCTCACTTCCTCTACCCCTCTCAATATATTCCCATTTACTGCGAATTTTCTTTCACTGTTTGCCCTCCCTAAGTGCATTACCTCACACTTCTCCGGGTTGAACTCCATTTGCCACTTTTCCACCCACTCCACCAACCCGTTGATATCTTCTTGGAGTCTACAGCTATCCTCTTCACTATCAACTACACGGCCGATTTTTGTATCGTCTGCAAATTTGCCAATCCTGCCCCCTACATTCAAGTCCAAATCATTAATATATACCACAAACAGCAAGGGTCCCAACACTGAGTCCTGTGGCACACCACTGGAAACGGATTTCTATTCGCAAAGACAACCATCAACTTTTACCCTTTGTTTCCAGTTACTGAGCCAATTTTGGATCCAATTCGCCACATTTTCCTGTATCCGATGTCCTTTTACCTTTCTGACCAGTCTGCCATGTGGGACCTTGTCAAATGCCTTACTAAAATCCATGTAGACAACATCAACTGTACTACCCTCATCAATCCTCCTTGTCATTTCCTCAAAGAATTCAATCAGATTTGTAAGGCATGACCTTCCCTGAACAAATCCATGCTGACTATCCCTTGCCTTTCCAAGTGACAGTTTATCGTGTCTCTCAATATTGATTCTAATAGTTTGCCCACCACCGAGGTAAAACTGACTGGCCTATAATTGTTCGGCCATTCCCTTGTACCCTTTTTAAACAATGGTACGACGTTTGCAGACTTCCAGTCCTCCGGTACCTTCCCTGTATCTAGTGAGGATTGGAAATTGATCCTCAGAGCATCCGCTATTTCCTCCCTGGCTTCTTTCAATAGCCTAGGAAACAATCCATCCGGCCCTGGTGACTTACCAACTTTCAAGGATTCCAGTCCCTCTAGTACGTCCTCTCTCATAATGTTTACCTTATCCACTATATCCCACATCTCCTCTTTAACTACTACGTCCGGATCATCCCTTTCCTTTGTGGATACGGAGACAAAATATTCATTTAAAACCCTACCCACATCCTCTGCTTCTACACACAAGTTACCCTTATCATCCCTGATAGGTCCCACCTTTTCCTTAGCTATCCTCTTGTTCTTAATGTACTGATAAAACATCTTTGGGTTTTCTTTAATCTTACTAGCTAATATTTTTTCATGCCCTCTCTTTGCTTTCCTTATTTCCTTTTTTACGTCATCCCTGTACTTTCTATACTCCTCTAGAATTTCTGCAGTATTTAGTTTTCTGTGACAGTCAAAAGCTTTCTTTTTCTGCTTTATCTTGCCCCGTATACTTCTAGACAACGAGGGGCTTGTAAATTTGGCAGTGCCATCCTTTTTCTTTGAGGGTACGTGTCTGCATTGTACCCATAGAATTTTACTTTTTAGTGCCTCCCACTGGCTTGCCACTGATTTCTCCTCAAGTAGTTGTGTCCAGTCCACTTCTGCCAAATCACCTCTTCTGTAAAATTTGCCTTCCCCCAATTTAAAATATTTACTCCTGATTTAACTCTGTTCTTTTCCATAATACTGCTAAAACTAACTGAATTGTGGTCACTATCCCCAATATGGTCACCCACTGTCACTTCACCCACTTGCCCATCTTCATTTCCCAGGACTAAATCTAGAATTGCATCCCCTCTTGTTGGGCTTGTCACGTACTGGCTAAAAAAGTTCTCCTGGACACCGATCAAGAATTTTGTACCCTCTGTGCCCCTCACACTGTTTGAATCCCAGTTGATGTTAGGGTAGTTGAAGTCCCCTACTACTATTGCCCTCTTATTTTTGCACTCAGAAATTTGCCTACATAATTGCTCTTCTATCCTCCTTTCGCTATTCGGGGGTCTATAGTACACTCCTAGTAGTGTGACTACCCCTTTCTTATTTCTTAGCTCAACCCATATGGCCTCGATTGATGATCCATTTAGCATATCATCCCTTCTCACAACTGTAATTGATTCTTTAACCAATAATGCTACCCCGCCTCCTTTTTTATCACCCACTCTATCCTGCCTGAAAACTCTATATCCAGGGATATTGAGCTGCCAATTATCCCCCTCTTTAAGCCAGGTTTCCGTTATAGCAATGATATCATGCTGCCATGTGTCATTCTGTGCCCTTAGCTCGTCTGCTTTGTTTGTAATACTCCTTGCATTGAAGTATATACCCTTTAACCCTGTCAAATTCCTGTGCTGAACACTATTTAACCTTTGCTTCTTTTGCCTTTCTGAGTCACTAACCACGTCACTAACTGCTTTTCTGCTTCCCATTTCCTGGTCTGAATTTGTCCTATCTGCACCTGCCCTTTGGTTCCCATCCCCCTGTCATATTAGTACAGAACTAGCAAATGCCCCGACGAGGATATTGGTCCCGATTCTGCTTGGATGCAACTCGTCCAGCTTGTACAGGTGCCGCCTTTCCCAGAATCAGTCCCAATGCCTCAGGAATTTAAACCCCTCCCTCTTACACCAACTCTCAAGCCACGCATTCATCTGGTCTTCTCCTATTTCTGCTCTCGCTACCACTTGGCACTGGGAGTAATCCTGAGATTACTATCTTAGAGGTCCTGCTTTTTAATTTATTTCCTTGTTGAATCCATGTTTAGTTAAACCTGAAAACAATGTACAAGTTTCCATTTGACAACTTTTCTGATAAAGTGCTTTATAATTTGTATTAGTGCTCTGCTTTATAATAGACTGAACTAAAAAGCTATGTGAAAACTATTCTTGTCAGTTGCACAAATGACAGCTGCAAATGTTACTATATTAAAATTGACTATTGGTAAATCATGTTTAGTATGCTTGCAATTTGCAATATGTGCTGCCAGCGGATAAGGCTTTGTGACCAGGAAATGCATTCAGAAAATCAGCCTTTAGAAATAAAAAGTCACTCTGGGCTTGGTTTGCATGATTGTAAAAAGAATTGATTTAAAATGATCATTTTTATAACAAAAATGTTTCTTTCAGCTGTTCACAGTATCTGAAGCCAGATTGAACATAGTAATATTTCCAACTTTATGGTGAGGTGAACACCATGTTCAATAAATCCAGAGTGTATAGGTCCAATTTTCTGATCGTTCAGGTGGTGTGAATGCAGTGCTGGAGGTTGAAAGTCGGGGTAGAGATTGTGATCTCTGGATTGCCACCCATAATGCACATCACGATCATTTCTGGTCAGAGAAGCCTTTGAACTATAATGAGCAGTGATGCCCTTTCACAGTTTTCATTCCAGGAATGCACTCAGTATTGATCATGACCCTATAAAATAGGTGTTCATGGTTGGTGGGTTCAGTCTTGAAACTAATGAGAATTTAAAAGCAAACCAATCATGTTGGATTAATGTTTTTGGAGTCTTATGTTATAAGGGTTTTGGCACTGTCATTTTATTTTGTCTAATTACAATTTGGACTATGGGTATTACAATGAGAATACCTCTCTAATATATTTGGAGGAAGAAAAGGAGGAGGGGCAACAGAGCAAAGCTAAGCAGATGAGACTGTTTCAGAGGTGGACTGTCAACATCTGCCATTACTCTAGAACTTGGATGTACTGGCACAGTTGCTCTTGTATTGTCAGCTTGTCTCACTGGTAGCAGAGGGTCATAGTTGTGGGTTCAAGCATCACTTTGGGACCTGAGTACATGTTCTAGGCTGACATTTCAGTGCAGTACTGAAGGAGTGCTGCCTTGTCAGGTGTCACATTGCAGATGAGATGTTAAATCAAAATCCCCTCCACCTGTTCAGGTAGATATGGATGGGGAGTAAAGACTATAATGCAGCATGCATTCTGTGTACACCTATTTCATATAAAATTCTTTTGCTCAGTAAGACTACAGTGTTCAGCCCTACTTCCATCCAGCTTCTTTGGGTGTTGCTTGCAGCATGTGCATGCTCCAGCTCCTGCCATGCACTTTGTGGTGCTATCTTGGTGTTTTGATCTCAGGATGTCAATATTGGGCACCCTTCTCTACTTCACTTGCTTCAGTAACATTTCTATTGAAGCATCGGTAAACTTTGGGGCACGATGTGCACCCCCACATTTCTCCTCCATCTAAAAATGTAAGATTAATTGGGGTGCTAAATTTTTCTTGAACAAAGATGCTTTTCCTTTAAAGTGCTGCTTCAAAGACTGTCGTAGCATAGGAAAATCCCACCCCATAACCAGTGAACTCCAAATGGCTGGTGTTGTATATGTTGGGAGCTCACTAGTGAAATTATAATGAGGTTGCCCTCAGAAGTTCCAGTGAAGTGAGTAATCAGCCCAGGCAGCTGATGCAAAATATGCTTGGCTAGACCGGTAAATTCACACTGTTGTCAAAAGAGATAATGCTATTGTGCTTTTTTTTAAAAAAGTGTTGATTATATTTTAGCTCTGGTACTAAATTGACATTCTGTCAGAGAGGCTCAATAGAATGGTTGGTATGGGAAATGAAATGTCAGATACTGATGCAATGCATTTAAAGCATCTTGTGCTTTACCTAGGGTTATTGGATGCTGACATTGTGTGTAAAATGTTAAAACCTGGCTGTGCTGACTGATGCAGCAGTTACCTTTCTTATGTCTGTAGAATCCTATGCTGCACTGAAAGGCAGAGCCAAAAAGATTGAGCCTGCTGCTGACTTTGCCTGCCATTTGATAGTGCTGTCTCTGGTGCAGGTTGGCTGAAGGTGTGTTTGCAGCAAATAGAACAGACCTGTAAATACTCTTATGCTAATCTAAAATCTGCAGATTCCCCATGATCGTTGCAAGGTAGATGTACAGAGGCATTCAGATATAGTTGGTGGCATCATGGCAGATGTGGCCAATTCTGTCTGGTGACTTCTGATCTTCCTGGCGTGCCTTCTTTCTACTACTTGTGTTTAAAGCATGAAATACTGTGATGGGGGTGCTTTAAAAGCAACCCCCAATATTAAGGTGACAGTGACTTACCAGAGGGCACTGCGCTTGTTGTAGCTTCTAGTTCAATGTCCTGCCATGCAGCCACTTGCTGATGGAATGCTGAGGTGGAGTGAACATTGATATTGCAGAAGACACTTCACAGATCCAGTTTTCTTTAAGGATCTTTCTGTTTTGCAGAATGCTTGGAAAGAGTTTCTATTCAATACATTTCTTTGTAATATTGGAAACAATTATTCTGCTGCTGCTTCTCATTTTACAAACATCCCCTTCATGATCCAATTGATGATTAGATTCATGCACAAAACATTAGCTGCAACATAAGAAAATAAAATCCTTGGGTCTCATTTACATTGAGCCGGTAAGTTATGGAGAGCAACATGCAGCTCGCTGGCAAAGCACGATGGAAGATCGGGGGGAGTGGTGGCAACCGGGAGGGGGGGTGTCAGTGTCTGGCGGCAGCCCACGTTCTTTGAATGTGGGGTGGGGAGGAGCATTCTCCCCAAATTTACCTCTCTTGCTCACACCCTAATATACTTACCTTGTGGCACTAGGACCCTTATTTGCATATGCAAAGGCCTAATGCCTGTTTCAGGTGTGGGCACTGCACTCTGATTTTTTTGGCCTTTACCATTATGGTGGGCGGTGCACTTCAGGCTCGTAATGAGTGTGCACGTCCCACCTTCCATATTGGAGGCTAAGGAGCCCATTTAGTGCCCCACAAACGGGCGCTGTGTGGCCGAATTTCTCGGCCCTTGTCTCTGCCTTGCATATTTTTCACTTTTTTTCCCTTGCACACTTTTTTTAATCCTCAAAATGCACATTTCTCTGTCAGCTTCACGCATTTGTTCTTGCACATAATGCATTTAGTAAACAAGGAATAGGCAAAAGCCAGATTTCTGGATAACAGGGTTAAGCTGTTTGCATCTAAATTCAACTTGTTTGTTCCTTTTTGTAGGCAGTCAGTCATACAGGAAATGACAATAGATCTTTCCTCAGGAATCACCTGCTGAATTCTTCAATACGTGGCCAACTTCCTGTAATGATCCTACTCATCGCATACTATCTACAGAACTGGAGTTACAAAATTCTGTGGATTAATACAACACAATAGAGGGATTATGCGTCCATACACAGCATGTGCTTCTTGTGTGACATGACCAATAGAATTCTTAGGCAATAATTTCAGAAATGTAAATAAGAATAATTTATCCTGTTCTTTATTACACTATTTCATATGCTGGTATTTTTTATTTTAGGATGGTCTATATTGAGTTTATTTTATTTTGAGTTCTGTTTTTGATAGCTTAAAACTTGAGTTTGGTGCATCTGTATTGTAATTTTTTTTGTGAAGGAATTTTCTTGGTTTTTTTCATGCTGCTGTGATAATGAAATTAATTATTGCTCTGAAAGTGTAGCATAAGAACGTATAGTGTATTTGTCTGAAATTGCTCTGCTATTTTAGTGGCGGCATTAACAGTTTTAAAATATATGGGCCTATATATCTACAGTATTTGCATTGTATTTGATATGTGAAATGTAATTTTATCAAAGAAAATAAATAAAACCTGACTCTTCTAAGTTTTTAAATTTTGGATCACTTGACTTATTGAGGATGTCAGTGTCAATGGAACACTTTCCATTTGCTGCAGCTCCTTCTGCAAATACTCACCGAGTAATATTTCTTAATCCCAAGCCCAGAAGAATCTCCCCTCATTGCACCTATATGAACATTCTAATATATTCACTCCAGGCATCCTTGTGGCTTCTCTTAAAATATGTCAAATTACGTGGACTGTTTTGTACTATGGATTCAGACCCAATAAGAATTGGATTGAGAATACCAAACCTAATTTTATTTTGCCTCCTCCAGTGCTGGATATAAACCTAGATGTACACAACCCAGACCTGTCATTCCTAAAACATACAGTACCTTTGGTACTAATTTTATAAAAAGTAATCATTTTCAGCCCTTCACCATAGAATATTCAAGGATCTTAGAAAATAATGGGAGGTTGGAGATTCGGAGGTAGTTAATAAGGACAGTGGGGTAGAGGGTGGGTATTTGAGGAGGTGGGTGATGATGGTGGTTTTGAAAGGTAATGGAACAGTTCTGAGAAGAGGGAACCATTTACAATATAGCATGGAGGCTCGAAGGATGTTGAGTGGTCAGGGGTTTGGTAGGAATGGACTTGAAGGAGAAAAGGTAGGTCTTATAGATGAGATGAGCTTGGAGAAAGCAGAGGGGGAGATTGGAGAAAAACTGACACGAGACAGTATTGCAGTATTTATATCTGTTCCAAAATTAGAAACAGTCCTTCCCAAATTATTTTTTTTGTGTTTTAATACATAAATCTTCATCAAGATGATTCACAAATGAAATTTTCAATGGTTTCTTCTCTCCTGTAGGTACTAATCCTTGCTTTTACCCACTGGGTCATCAGGGGAGTTTAAAGTTTTTAAGGACTAATTCTCCTCAGCACGAGACTGAGACAATAAAAGGAAACTAACTGCATATGACCCATTCTGATCAAGACATTGTCTTTGCATTGAAAGATAAAGACTTCCTGCAGCTGTGTCTGAGCACAGCAGCTATCATGTAGGTTTCCTTTTGACAGAATGGATTTTTTAAAATCACACTTAGAATGCTTGCTGACCTGGTTCGTTGTTGTCCTGTTGTACTAATAATCCTTTCTAATGTTTGTTTATTAGTTTTCAGTAACTACATCTATAAAACAATGTTGACTCCACTGATACAGCTTGTGTTTTTCAACTCTTTCTACATACGTGTCTGCATTCTATGACCCATTCAATTTCTTCATTTTTCTCCCTGTGATTAATGTCAGTTATATTTTTTGCCCTTAAATTGTGGCCAGCATGTGATATTATTCTGTTAGTGATTGGTAATTGCCTACAGAAGCAATATGTTACACTTGAAAACATAGTTCCAAGTGCTCTCACCGATGTAAGACAATCATAACATGCACACGATTACAGTGTTTATCAGGTGAAAGAACTATAATAATCACTGTTATTGATTAAATTCTTCTATAATCTTTCCACATTGCTTGTAAATAGTTGTTAACAGCGAAGAATACTTCTCAATTTCACAAGTATATTTTGAGATATAGAAGCATCATACTGCAGAGTCACACGCTCAGAAAGCTTTGAACTGGTATGAGATACACTCATCCACACGCACTTTACAGTCTCTGGGAGCGAAATTGGACTGCGTAGTGCCCATTGTGAAGACACTATGTGGCCTCCAAAGCCCCGAAAATGGTGTCCAAGATGTGCGTGCACGTTTCCGGTGTGATGTGAGTTGGACGCCATCTTGGTAAAGGTGGCTGCGCGTGTGCACCTAATGACCACTGGCAGCATATGAAGTTGGGAGATTATGACGTAAATCAGTGTGCAATACTGTTTTGAAGCTGCCAATGCCATTTTCGAACTCCCCGCTCCAACCGACGCACTGTCCTAACCTTGCACAGCTGAATGGGACTTAAACAGCATGAAGGACCCCCCCACCAGTGCTGTTCAAATGGATCATGCAGGAGTTACAGGTTAGTTACTGCATTAGTTATCTTGGCTGCTGGTATAATTGTAGGTGTTTGTGGAAGTTTCCTATACTTGGAGAAAGTTGCAATATTATATAGAGAGTGGTTTGGGTGTCTTGCAGTATTGTTAGTGGCATTTAAAATAGTGTGCTGAACAACGTTACTTCCAGACATGGGTGGCCTGCTAGTGTTTCCTTTGGGAATTGAACATGACTGGGAGCATGCAGAGAGGCCATGCAGGACAAGCTGCTAGAAGAGGGAGGAGGAGGAGGAGGGGGCGCAGGGCACTCAGCAATAAGCCATATCCAACGAGGGTCTTCAGGGAACAATTCTCTTACCTCAACTTCAGCGACGACCAGTGCAACCAACGGCTGCAGTTCACAAAAGAGTTCGTGACTGAAATTTGTCAACTGCTGCAGCCACAACTGCAGCCTCAGAGCAGGGCAAGAACAATTTGCCTGTGGTTGTCAAGGTAACCATGGCACTTAATTTTTATGGCTCTGGCTCCTTTCAGGCTGCTGTTGGCGATATGAGCAGCATCTCGCAGTTTGCAGTGCACTGCTGTATAATGGAGGTCACTGAGGCTCTGTATGCACTCTGAAACAGATTCATCACGTTCCCTCTTGACAGAGACAAGCAGCAGGGTTTGCTCACGAGGGTTTGCTCACATTGCAGGCTTCCCCATGGTGCAGGGTGCCATTGACTGCACACATATTGCCTTGCGTGCTCCACATCAGAACTCATCCATATCCATGAACAGAAAGGGAATCCACTCCCTCAATGTGCAGCTGGTGTGCGATCACACGCAGCGCATCATGCAGGCCAATGCCCGCTAGCCTGGCAGGAGTCATAACTCCTTCATTCTGCGGCAGTCCAACGTGCCATCTATATTTCAACCAGCACGGCAAATCAAAGGCTGGCTACTGGGCGACAAGGGTTATCCCCTCATGAAGTGGCTCATGACTCCGATCCGGAACGCGTGCACACATGTAGAGCAGCCCTGCAGGACTCCTCCAAAGTGGTCCAGGCAGATTTGTCGTTGTATGCTGCATGCTGCACAACCTCAACATTATGAAGGGACAGCCTTTACCACCGCCTCTCCGGCGAGAACCTGAGCCTGAGGCAGAGTAAGAGGTGGAGGAGGAGGAAGAGATGAAGGAGGAAGTGGAGAAGGAGGAAGAGGTAGGGAGACAAAAAGGAAGACAGACCCTGTCTGCCAGGGCTCTGCGTGATCAGATTATGAATGAGAGATACCGGTAACCTCAAGGACTCCTCCCCTTTCACCAATAGTCCCACACTCCTTACCTTTCTGCTCCTAAATGATCATCAAATCATCCTCCTTATGATTACGTATTGCTTCCTCCCTCAGCTCATCACAGAAATGAAAGCCAACGCCAAATGCAAATCCAAATCCAAATTTATCAATTAACATGTGAAATAAAGCAAACAAAATGAGACTATTCACCCTTGTGCATTCCCTTAGTGCCTGTTGTTCTTGTGCCTTTACCTTTCCTTGTGCTCCTACGAGGTGCATCCCCAGTGGCTGGAGCGTGGGTGGTGGAAGGCTGCTGACCTTCAATGGAGGAGAGTGCAGGTGGCCTTGGAATGTTACGTGCTGCCTGCATCTCAACGACCGGGAGCGGATTAATCACCCACCTCGATCCCCACGCCCGTTTTCGGGGGTTAACCAATTTAGCCCCCTCTGTTCCTTGATTTCTTAATTGCCAGGTCAAAAAATGCCATTAGGTATTGTAATTTTTTTTCTCCCATCTTCACCGTAACCATTCATATGTATAGCCTAAATTGTACTATACAGAATGTGTATGCCACATTGAATTGTACAAGCAAAATATTTTCTACTGATGTCTGAAACAACTATGTTTCATCAGTTTAATGTCTGTATGAAACTGATAAGCTTGTTTAATGGACAACATCCCCTCTGAAATTTATGCTGTCTATTGATTTTCATCTTAGAGTGCAATAGATGCTCTTATAAGTGATCGTTTGTTATTGTCTCTGATATATGGCATGTGATAACCCAAAATAATTGTGAAAAGTAGTTGTTTGGATCTGATTTATTTTGCTTTGCACACCGACAGGATGGAAGCACATTTCCATTGAGCTTGTACTTAGCTTGGCAAATGAAGCACATTCCTTCACATATCTTGCAGAGGTGCCAACTAATCCTATAACATTTCATGGATTGCTTCAATTTCTGGAATTTTTACCTAAGTTCTCCCTTTGTCTCCATTCTGTTAGTTTTTATTGTTTTTATATAATAATTGTGGATCAATTTTATTGCACAGGTCCTGGACTATAATTCCAATATTCCAGGATTGACCAGACCATAGATGAACTATTATATTGCATTATTTTACTGGGTCTGCTGGAGTTTCTGCAACTTTAAGAGAGGCTATTTATGCAGTGGAATTCCGTCCAAATATTTAACTTTCTTGATAACAAGTAATGTTTTAGATATGAAAGTAGCTGGGTTATGCAAACTATATTATACATATGCCATATGGAAAAGAAAATGCACTGTAGGAAGCAATTTCTGTGAGCCAATTCACCATGGGGGTAATTTTCAACTTTGTTACCTGGGCAGTAACCTGGCAGAGTAGATTGCCTGCCTATTGTAGAACCTACTTGATTTTCATTCCATTTATTCCAGGTTCTACAGTGGTCAAGCAATCTGCCCCACCGGGCAACAAAGTTGAAAAATACCCTGTATGTCTTAATCCCGTTGTTTCTATATTTAAAAGCAAACTTGCATGTAACCATTAGTGGACGTCTAGAAAGCAAACAACTCACTCCATGTGAGAAAATTATTGTTTTATTCAAGAGGGAGAGTCTGGAAGGCAATGGGACAATGGAGATTGGAGAGGTGCAGAACTACTGCTATGTTTTATATTAATCCTACATTCCTTGATTTGCATAGATATGACCAATATATCTGTACATACTGATTGTAAACAACAGCATATTATTGTGTACAAGTGCCATACAGTACCTAAATGGATAAGTTTGCTTATGTGCTCATTATGTGTCATCTTATGTCTTCACAGATCAAAGAGAACTTAGTAATCTATAAGGTGCATTTGAGGAGTGCCATTTATTTGAACACCAACCATCACCACCCCACATGAAGCAAATATCACCATAGATACACACACTATTGGAGAAGTACATAGTGATGTTGAAGAGGAAACATAGACTGAGTCACAGAGCACTATTGAGGAAGGAGTAGCAGTGGCAGTAGTTGATGAGTGTTCAACTGGTACAAGGAAGTGGTCTTGTACATTGATTGCCTTTCTTGAGTTGCATGGGGATACAAATCTTAGTGGCCGCTTTCAAATGGAGGCTGGTTCAGCAGCAGCATGACATTGATGAGTCACTTGCCTTTGACAGTGGAAGGTAGTCTGGGTAATGTGGAGGAGACCAAAACTCAGATCTACACTGCCATCTTCCTCATGATTGATGTCATGCAGAACAAGTCGTCTGCACTGCAAGTTGGCAACAACAGTGGTACCTGCATTAGACACCTCATTCAAAAAGACCATGGGCACAGAAGCAGTGTCTCTCATAAATGCTTCACTGGTGCTATGGAGGATTCATTATGGATAGGATAAACTCACTTTGAGAATAATTGCATACAAACAAGAGAAAGGGATTCCAAAATCTTGTACTGTCACTGTTCTATCCTCAGTCAAATCGGTAGGCATTATGCTGAGATGCCCTCCAGCAGTGGAATAGCAGAAACATCCATTTGTCACATGCTATAGATTACAAAATTAGCCACTCCATTACTCCATTACAGGATCAGTTCAGATGAAGAAGGCTGTCTCAGTTCATTTGATCTTACTCATCCAGAATACCAACCCTACAGTCATTCTGTGAATGGGCAGAGAGGATCTCATTTTAATACCTTATCTGAAGGATGCTACTGATCATTGTGTGCCTTTACATAGCCCTGCATGTGACAATAGTCGCTTCTTAAAGCACTGACTCCATCACAATTTCAGCAAAGGAGACATCTGCCACTAATGCCAATGCATCAAGGTTAATCACAAATACAGGTAGCAGGCCTTTGTAGGCTGTAAGCTCACTCGTTGGCCATGCAGTTATCCACCAATGCTTCTGCCTCACTTAGGGAGCACTCAATAGCAGGAGACATGGACAAACATCACAGAGAATTCACATTAAAGACATTAAAGGGGAAAATCTGGGAACAAAACTCGGTAACGCTTATACTACAAGCATGCCAAGATATAATAAAATTTATTTATTTTTTGTAGGAAGAATAAGGAGGCCACATACTGCTTAGATAATAAGAGTCTAAATGGGATAGAGGAGCAAAGGGATTTAGGAGTACAGATACACAAGTCTCTAAAAGTAGCGATGCAGGTTAAAAGGCCATAAAAAAAAGGCAAATCAAGTACTTGGGTTCATTTCTAGAGGGTTAGAATTGAAAAGCAAAGAAGTTATGTTAAACTTGTATAGAACCTTGGTTATAGGAAGGAACATAGGAACAGGAGTAGGCCATTCAGCCCCTCGTGCCTGCTCCGCCATTTGATAAGATCATGGCTGATCTGTGATCTAACTCCATATACCTGCCTTTGGCCCATATCCCTTAATACCTTTGGTTGCCAAAAAGCTATCTATCTCACATTTAAATTTAGCAATTGAGCTAGTATCAATTGCCGTTTGCGGAAGAGAGTTCCAAACTTCTACAACCCTTTGTGTGTAGAAATGTTTTCTAATCTCGCTCCTGAAAGGTCTGGCTCTAATTTTTAGACTGTGCCCCCTACTCCTAAAATCCCCAACCAGCGGAAATAGTTTCTCTCTATCCACCCTATCCGTTCCCCTTAATATCTTATAAACTTCGATCAGATCACCCCTTAACCTTCTAAACTCTGGAGAATACAACCCCAATTTGTGTAATCTCTCCTCGTAACTTAACCCTTGAAGTCCGGGTATCATTCTAGTAAACCTACGCTGCACTCCCTCCAAGGCCAATATGTCCTTCCGAAGGTGCGGTGCCCAGAACTGCTCACAGTACTCCAGGTGCGGTCGAACCAGGGTTTTGTATAGCTGCAGCATAACTTCTGCTCCCTTGTACTCCAGCCCTCTAGATATAAAGGCCAACATTCCATTTGCCTTCTTGATTATTTTCTGCACCTGTTCATGACACTTCAATGATCTATGTACCTGAACCCCTAAGTCCCTTTGGACATCCACTGTTTTTAACTTTTTACCATTTAGAAAGTACCCTGTTCTTTCCTTTTTTGATCCAAATTGGATGACCTCACATTTGTCTACACTGAATTCCATTTGCCACAGTTTTGCCCATTCACCTAATCTATCAATATCGCTTTGTAATTTTATGTTTTCATCTACACTGCTTACAATGCCACCAATCTTTGTGTCATCGGCAAACTTAGATATGAGACTTTCTATGCCTTCATCTAAGTTGTTAATAAATATTGTGAATAATTGAGGCCCCAAGACAGATCCCTGCGGGACTCCACTAGTCACATCCTGCCAATGTGAGTACCTTCCCATTATCCCTACTCTCTGTCGCCTTTCGCTCAGCCAACTTCCTAACCAAGTCCGTACTTTTCCCTCGATTCCATGGGCTTCTATCTTAGCTAACAGTCTCTTATGTGGGACCTTATCAAATGCCTTCTGGAAGTCCATATAAATAACATCCATTGACATTCCCCTGTCCACTACTTTAGTCACCTCTTCAAAAAATTCAATCAGGTTTGTCAGGCACGACCTACCTTTCACAAATCCATGCTGGCTCTCTCTGATTAACTGAAAATTCTCGAGGTGTTCAGTCACCCTATCCTTAATTATAGACTCCAACATTTTCCCCACAACAGATGTTAGGCTAACTGGTCTATAATTTCCTGGTTTCCCTCTCTCTCCTTTCTTAAAAAGCGGAGTGACGTGCAATTTTCCAATCCAGAGGGACAGTTCCTGAATCTAGAGAACTTTGAAAGATTATAGTTAGGGCATCCGCAATGTGCTCACCTACTTCCTTTAAAACCCTGGGATGGAAACCATCTGGTCCTGGGGATTTGTCACTCTTTAGTGCTATTATTTTCTTCATTACTGTTGCTTTACTTATGTTAATTTTATCAAGTCCCTGTCCCCGATTCAATACAAGTTTTATTGGGATTTCCGGCATGCTATCCTCTTTTTCGACTGTAAATACTGACGCAAAGTAATTGTTCAACATGTCTGCCATTTCCCCATTGTCAATGACAATATCCCCACTTTCAGTTTTTAAGGGGCCAACACTGCTCCTGACCACCCTCTTTTTCCTAATATAACTATAAAAGTTCTTCGTGTTGGTTTTGATATCCCTTGCAAGTTTCTTTTCATACTCTCATTTTGTAGCCCTTACTATCTGTTTTGTGACCCTTTGTTGATCTTTGTATCGTTCCCATTCGCCAGGATCTGTGCCATTTTTTGCCTTTTTGTATGCCCTTTCCTTATGTCGTATACTGTCCCTTACCTCTTTAGTTGTCCATGGCTGTTTTTTTTGGCAAGTAGAGTTCTTGCCCCTCAGGGGTATAAACCGATTCTGTATCACGTTAAATGTTTCTTTAAACATTTCCCACTGATCATCAGCTGTTTTACCCATTAACAGATTTGCCCAGTTTACTGTGGACAGTCTCTGTCTCATCCCATTGAAGTCGGCCTTGCCCAAGTCTAGAATCTTAGCAGCTGATTCACTTTTTTCCCTTTCAAACACTACATTGAACTCGATCATGTTATGATCACTATTGGATAGATGTTCACGCACAGTTAAGCCGTTAACTAAATCTGGTTCATTACTCATTACTAAATCTAGTATGGCTTGTCCCCTTGTTGCCTCTAGGACATACTGCTGCAGAAAACTATCCCGGACACACTCAAGAAATTTACTACCTTTCTGACAGTTGCTCGTCTGCTTTTCCCAATCTATGTGAAGGTTAAAGTCCCCCATTAAGACCACTATGCCTTTCTTACACGCTTGTCTAATCTCTGCATTTATACAGTCTAACACTTCAGAGCTGCTGCCAGGGCTCCTATATACAACTCCCACCATAGTCTCACTATGGTTAGACCACACTTGGAATATTCATCTGAACTGATCCTGTAATGGAGTAATCGAGTTCTGGTTTCCATATTATAGAAAGAATACAGAGGCATTGGGAAGGGTGCAAAAAAGAGTCACAAGGATGATACCAGAACTGAGAGGATATCCTTATCAGGATAGGCTGAACAGGCTGGGACTCTTTTCTCTGGAAAAGGGAAGGCTGAGGGGTGACCAGATGGAGGTCATTAAGTTAATGAAAGGGTTTGATAGGGTAAACGTAGAGAAAATGTTTCCACTTGTGGGGGAGTCCAAAACTAGAGGTCATTAATATAAGATAGTTACTAATAAATCCAATAGGGAATTCAGGAGAAACTTCTTTACCCAAAGAGTGGTAAGAATGTGGAACGCACTACCACAAGGAGTACTTGAGGCAAATAGCATAGATGCTTTTAAGGGGAATCTAGATAAGCACATGAGGGAGAAAGAAATAGAATGGCCTGATTCTGTGCTGTAGTTTGGATGTAACTCAATGTAATATATCCTGGATCTATCATTTATTCATTGTGGGAAAAGAAAGCCTCAGCTGACCAAAAGACAAAGAAAGTCACTGACCCTGAGATGTCTTCTGTAGATACCTGGGTAGTCCTTGTGGCATCATTAATGACCTTAGCAAGCAAAAACTGACCTTTTTATTCAAGGGCACTCGCAACATGCAAAGAATCTAGCCACCTGTGAAGACTGAGAAAATCTACCCAATTTTGTCTACCTAGGGAATAGAAATGGCTACTTACATTGAAAAAGTAATTTGCATTTTAAACAGCTATTTAACTTTATTATTGAAATCAAGGTTTCTTCCTGAAACTGATCAGGGTTTTGTTGGATTTAAAGCAACAGTAAATTATTTTCAACTATTCTGTTACAACCATTTTTATTACATTGGAGAGCTGCTCAGATTTTACTTAAATCTAAACTCTTGATTTTTACAAAACTTTACATTAAATATTGTACATGATCTAATTATATGTGAAAAATCTGTTACCAGCAAGCAAGTCAGAAATTACCAAGAAATAACTGGTCTTCCAAAAGACTTATCACCAACTAGCCGTTATGTTGTTCCTCTGGTAACAAGTTGTGAGAAAGCACCGTCAAAATGTTCAATTTTTTCAGCACTGATCATCAAACTTCTTATAATTCCCAGCATTAATTTATGGAAGTTAAGTGAATCCCCTTTCAATCCTCAGCTATTATGGGTGTTGTTAATATTTCTATGAATTATAATTTTGAAATTAATAAAAGTAATTATGAAAATACAACTACAGCTTTAATAGTTTTTGGCAAGATAGTCTCAGAATACTCTTGAATAAATATTTCCCAAAGGAACCCAAAGGGATGAATTCCCCAGGTATAACATTTATGTTAAATTGTTAATTTGAAAATGGTTACTGTTCTGAATCATTTGTTCAAATTTACATATCGCACAAAGTGAAACTGTGGTTGGTTGTATTTGCAATTAAGCTTTTCTAGGTGGCACTTTTGTCTCGTGTTCTTAGCAATAAGTAGATATTAACAGGAATTATTCCATGTTAAGTGTGTTTTGTAAAATTTGAATGACAAGTTATCCTCAAACCCAGAGGTGCCTTCTCAGAAGTAGCTGTATTATGAGAAAATAAATCAGTCCATTTATTTTATCTGCTGTTCTGAATGACTTGTAGAATCCTCAACCATCTGAAAATAATGTGTTCGATTAACCTCCCATTTAACTCACTTCCCTTTTGAAAGGGGAAAGTGAGCAGATTGTGTAGTGCTTATTTGAAGATATCATGAAAGGAAGAAGAAACTGAATGCAATGAAGTTACCAAGCTTGTAGCAGATTTTTTTTCAAATATTTTTAACCCTTAATAACCTCATACTTCTTGCAACTTAGAAGTCGATTTTCTGACCAGTGGCCCCGTTCCTGCTGGCATGATTTGGATGCATATAGAATGTGCAAGAGCTTCATTTCAATGAGCAACTTAATTCAAATTAGTTGATAATGTGTCCCTGTGTGAATTCCCATGCAGAATCATAAATATGCTTAGCTTGCACATATATTATGAGCATCAATGGTGATATTCTGGCATTCAAGTGGTCGTTTCTTAAAGGCAAATGGCTGGAAATTGAATTGCTGCGATCTAAATTCAGAAAATGGATATAGCATTGAGTTTTTTGAAGGTGGACAAAGACAATAAAAGAAGGGATGCTAGTGAGGTTCGCTTGCACCAGAGAAGTGGTGCTTGCATCTGCCATTACATCATTCTGTCACCTTTGTGGACTTGGCAACTAAAACTCGTGAGCTGCTCACTTGGACAGAGGTGACCCATCCATCATTTTGAAGTGTCTTTGGCCTTAGAGACGGTGCAGGGGCAATTTACTAGAATGGTACCAAGGATGCGGGATTTCACTTACTTGGAGAGACTAGAGAAGCTGGGTTTGTTCTCCTTAGAGCAGAGAAGATTAAGGGGAGATTTAATAGAGTTGTTCAAGATTATGAAGGGTTTTGATACAGTAAATAACGAGAAATTGTTTCCAGTGGCAGAAGGGTTGGTAACCAGAGGACACAGATTTGAGGTAATTGGCAAAAGAACCAGAGGTGAGAAGAAGAGAATTTTTTTTATGCAGCAAGTATGATCTGGAATGCACTGCCTGAAAGGGTGGGGGAAGCAGATTCAATAATAACTTTCAAAAGCGAATTGGATAAATACTTGAAGGGGAAAAATTTGCAAGGCTATGGGGAAAGGACAGGGGAATGGGACTAATTGGATAGCTCTTTCAAAGAGCCGGCACAGGCACAATGGGCCGAATGGCATCCTTGTGTGCTATGTCATTCTATGATTCTATGCTGTGAGGCAAATAGTATGTATTTCAGGTGCAGACACAGACATTTTATTTCCAGCAAGCAGTGATCACTAAATAGCAAAAATAGAGTGATTCCTGATTTGAAACAAGACAGATCTTGATCCATCATACAGAGATTCACTTAAATGCTTGATCATCCCAGTTCACTAACCTGCCAGCCTGCATTACATTATGCAGTGGCCCAATACATTATCCCCAATTTGATGAGATTTTGGTCAGAAGTAAGTCATACCTCTGATCAATTCAGTGGAAATGACATAATCAAGAAGTGATCAGAAAGCAAGCAAACTTTAGTTGTGCCCTCTGCATTACCATCCCTTTGATCTTCTGCTACCTTATTCTGCATCAGAAAGAACTTTCGGAACAGAGTTTATTTCTTGGCTCAGTAGGATTTTCACCTGTGGGCTAGAAGATTGTAGGTTTGAATCCCACACCGTGAATAACCTAGGTTGATACAGCAGCTCGGTACTGACGGAGCGCTACATTATTAGAGATGATGATCTTCAGATGAGATATTAAACTAGGTGCTGTCTGCATGTTCAGGTGGATGTTGAAGATGCCAAGGCACTATCCAGAAATGAACAGGAAATTCTCCCAGTGTCCTGGTCAACATTCTTCCCCCAATCAATGTGAATTAAAGAAAAACAGATTAACTGGTCATTCAACTTATTGCAGTTTGTGGATCATTGTTGGTGTAGAAAGGGAGTCATGTTTGCCTGCATAATAACACTCCAAAAATAATTAATTTTGTAAAATGCATTGATACATTTTAATGATCTGCTACACTGCTACATAAGTTCATGTATTTATTTTTCTGTCTTTTCTATTTGGACAATAGTCTCAGGCCATTTTGTGCCTTTAAAGATTTTTCCACTCCCCATCCCCCATCTGAGTACTTGCTAAACCATTCTTGCTGAAGATATAAGAAACCAATAACAACAAAATACTTTAACAGGAAGACTTAATGTTTGCAGCAGTTTCTTCTTATATATACTTATCACAGTATTAAAAAAGCAAAGATTTATTTTCTCACCATAATTTGAAAGTTGGCATGCAGCAAAGATTAAATAGCTTATTAGCTAAATACCAAAGAAAAGTGCTGTACTCCAGTGTCTACACATTTAGACCACACATACACTCTGGTACTCAAGGCAGTTAGATAAATAGCAGGATATGGACTGTTACAAAATAATAAGTGGAATGTTAAAGGAAAAGGGTAAACAGGAACAAAAAATATAAGAAAAACAATTGAAATGAAAATTAAAATAAATCATTTTCACTCTGTGAAAAATCAAAATCATTATGAACGATGTGTACTTTTGTAATTTACGTTCACTTCTGATAAAGTTGTATTCAGGAGTGTCATTAAAATATGAAAGAGACACTTTCACCAGAAGCATCCTGGTCTAAAGTCAAACTGCAAAGAATTATCACTCATTTTAAATATCTTGTGTATTTATTACATCTTTCCATTGATTTTTCTTAACAAAAATTGTTTTGTTTAATCAGCAAGTGTTGATGAAATTATTAAAGGGTTCTCTCTGGGAGTTACCAACAACATCAGACAGGTGAATTAGCATACACTGTTAAACTGAAGCATCACTGGGTTAATCTTTCTACATTATCCACTAAGTTATTGAGTTTCTGAACACAGGAAGACCTATTCTCTCTCTTTACACATGGTCACTATCTGCACTACAGAATGATTAATGGTGATGTGGTCTATCCTGTCCTGACTGAAAGAAAACAGCATGTTGGCAACAACATAGGGAAAGTGAATTTAAAAGGATAGGACTTTTTTTCAAAGAAGTATGGAATTAATAATTCAAGTAATCAGGCAAAATTCTATATGATTAATTTTTTTAAAAAAGAGCTGGATGAGTGATTTAAGAACAGGAAGAATATAACAATAAGCATGGATATACGGGATCAAAGACATGATAGAACACTTTGCCTGCCATCCTGGGACCATAGAAATGTCATTTGTGGAATGCAAGTGTTGAGTAACATAGATTGTAATGTTAGACTACTATCCTGGAGATTTTACTAAATTACCTTTGAGTATTGGAGAAATTTCAGTTTTTTCTTCTTGGAAGTCTTACCTGTGGTCATTCACCTCCCTGAGGAGATTTGTTTTTGATGGAAGAAAAAAATTGATAGTGATTTATTGATGGCTCAAATAGTCTTTTTTTTTGTTCCATCTTTTCTTCGATTCTCATGCAGATAATACAGAAGTAGTTGTCAGCCAGAGTTGTGAAGTATGCAACAATTTTAAATTAAGCAAACAGTTTACTGTAACTGAACTTGAATACTGCTTCTTCATTTATTCATTACCAGTTAGCCACAATCGATCAGCAAACTGCCTGCCAACATAGTGAAACACGTGATGGAGTAATTTGTTTGTGGCAAACAGGATCACAAAATATATATTATATATATAACATTACATAGATTCTATATATAATTTAAATTATAAATATTAACTACTTTTAGTTGTTTAAAATTGCACTTTACTCAATGTCAAAAACTGTCAGAAGCTCCATATGGTTTGTAATATGAAGTTTTTTCTCCTTTGTCTCCTGGTGGAGGCATTCTTTTTGGCCAATTTTTCTTCTCTTTTCTTCCAATCTCCTGTCATTAAGAGGTTGAGTTTTGCTGGGGTGTAACTCCATGGAAGTCCTCTGGCACCACATCTAAGTGCCCATTCTGCACGTGTGAGCTTAGTCAATGAGTGTCAGAAGACTATTCAACTGTGGAGGACATCATGGCTGAGTTTAATCCTGACCTCAGGAAAAATATATTGGTCTTGGAGTGGGTGCAGTGCAGATTCACAAGAATGATACCAGGGCTTAAAGGGTTAAATTATGAGGGTAGGTTGCATAAACTTGTTTTGTACTCCCTTGAGTTTAGAAGGTTGAGGGGTGATCTAATCAAGGTCTCTAAAATGATAACGGGATTCGATAAAGATAGATAGAAACATCTTCCTTTGGTGGGAGAATCCAGAACAAAAATTAAACAAAATCTTAAAATTAGAGCTGGTCCATTTAGGAGCGAAATCAGGAAGCACTTTTTCACACAAAGAGTAGTAGAAATCTGGAACTATCTCCCCTAAATGGCTGTGGATGCTAGGTCAATTGGTCTGAGATTGATTGATTTTTGTTAGGTAAGGGTATCAAGGGATATGGGGCAAAGGCAGATAAATGGAGTTGAGGTACAGATCAGCCATAATCTAATTGAATGGCGGAACAGGCTCGAGGGCTGAATGGCCTACTCCTGTTCTTATGTTTCCTATGGTAGCTGGGGGAAATGATATGCAATAACCTTTGATGGAAAGTGAACTGGTTTGGATGTCAGATGAGGACAGGGTTGGACCCAGCTACAGTTGAAAAGTGTGCTGACCCTCAATGTCTAGGCTTATACAATGAAAATGGCTGCCAGGCTATGGTACTAGAATATCACTATGGCAGGTGGGCCCAATCTTTTTGCTGACATCAGTATCCACAAGATGAATTTACCTTTTTTAGTAAATTAGGGTGAGGGGGTGTTGTGAGACTCCCAATTTCTGAGATATTTTCTCCATTTTATAATTTTTATCTTTTATGCCATGTGCCATACCTGTTCCCAAATAATCACCAAATATCACTCTGAAACTGGCTACCAAAAGGTGAACAAGATTATCCTTGCCTAATTTTCCCTCCCTGTTCCATTCTTCCCTGTCGGAAAACATTTAGCCTCAAGTTGAGAGTCTCCTCATTGTGGTGCACCTGAATTCAATAACTCACTAATGAACATTTAATAGGAGATGATTGCTCCAAACCTGCATTCTGATATTGTCATTCAACCCTTTACATCCACCTGGGTAGGTAGACAGGGGTTGGTTTAATATCTTATCCAAAAGACAACAGGGGTGATTTAAACCCCAAGAACGGGTGGAAGTTGAAAATAGTTGTTTTTTGGGTCGCGACTGCAACCCGGCTTTATTTCCGGGTATAATGTCGGCGCGTAAAAATACAGGCTTCCCACTGGGAATGCAAAGTCCGAAAATTTTGTGGTTGCGACCCAAAAAAAAACTATTTTCAACTCCCACCTGCCCCCAATCCACCCGTTCTTGGGGTATAAAATCACCCCCAACATCTGTGACGGCACAGTATTCCCTCAGTACTGCACTGAATTTTCATTCGATAGGGAGGCTTGATTCAAAAGTGCTACCAACTGAGCCAAGCTGACACTTGAGGCAGTGATATGCCACTAGGACAAAGTTGCATAGTCATTGAAAGCCATTCCATACCTCAGAAAATTGCCACCTTCTGGGTGAGCCCAAATAGTGAATGCCACTAGGATATTCTACCATAATATCGCACTGAGCCTGATCCTGCCCCCACACTTTCCAACAATGGTTACTAGATAGAAAACTCTGCCCAATCGTTTTCTCCTCCTTAGTCAGGCACACAGGCCATTTGTAACAATGCACTATTGCCCTGGTTGAAACCATACAGCACAGATTAGGGTCTGAACATGAATGTTCCTGGTCTGTGTGGTTCAGTACCATAGCCTGCAGTGTATCTAACCTTTTCAATATTTAACGGAGCCAAATAATCGATTATTGATTTGTAAAAATTATATTTTGAAAATTCAACAAGCCACATGAGCTGATAGGACTATCTGAGGCGAGGAGTGTCTTCTGACGCGCGCAGCACATTACTTCCGCTGGGTTTAAGTTTGATAAGATAATACTGACAGCCAGGTTAGAACAGTTAGAGTTAGTATTGTGGGTTACTGCCGTCTTCTGCTGCACAACACAACACAAAACAAAAGGATCTAGTTTAATGCTGAGGAAAGTTAAATACTCCGGAATCGTTATTTTCTGCTTGGCGCACACGTTCTGACCTTTTGTAAATTGAACTCTTGCATCCCATCTCTTTTAGGTAAGTGAAACACTTAATTCTACTTTTACTGAAATAGTGCAGTATTATAAAAGGAATTGAAATCGTATTTAAAGTGTTACGTCGTGTAGTGTTTGCGAAAGACACTTAATCCGAGACACTTAAACAATGTGATACAAAATGCTTGCGGGTGCTGATCAGTTTCGAAGTAAGGCAGTGAGTAAACGGGTGACGAAAAAATGTAGCGTGGAACGTAAATAAGGATCTAAGTGAAATCAAGCATTGTTTTAAGTCACTAAACTTTCCATGCCCTCACACCAGTTAATTTCCAGCTCAGTGAAGGTGGATGTTGGTAAATGACTCATGAGTTGTTTGTAAGGAATTAAAGAGTGAAGGATTGGGTTTATCTAAATGTGATTTGTTTTATTTTTAACTTGAAATCTAGCTGCTAAATACAACCTCCCCTATCCCCTTCATAGCGTTAGTGCCTGATAGAATTTGCTTGCTACTTTCAGCACGCTCTTTTAAATCAGTAGTGCTAATGTTTCAAAGCTGAAGAGCAAGAAAATGAAACTGTACAGGCACAGAGTGACAAGTTTTAAATACAATACCAGACCATCTCCTGTCACGTTACAAAAGGGACTCAAGACCATATGTTCTCTCTTTAGGTGACCCGAAGTTAGAGGTTAGAATCATAGAATGGTTACGGCACAGAAGGGGGCCATTCGGCCCGTCGAGCCCGTGCCTGCTCTTTGTAAGAGTAATCCAGTTAGTCCTATTCCCCCACTCTTTCCCTGTAGCCCTGCAATTTTTTTCCCTTCAAGTATTTATCCAATTCCTGTTTGAAAGCCACGATTGAATTTGCTTCCACCACCCTTTCAGGCAGCACATTCCAGATCATAATTACTCAATGTGTCAAAAAAGTTTTTCCTCATGTCACCTTTGGTTCTTTTGCCAATCACCTTAAATCTGTCCTCTGGTTCTCAACCTTTCTGCCAATGGGAAGAGTTTCTCTTTATTTACTTTATCTAAACCTTTAATGATTTTGAACACTTCTATCAAATTTCCTCTTAACCTTCTCTGCTCTAAGGTTGAGGGGCAAGTGGTAATTCAATCCCCATTTTAGAGTCATACATTGTGTAATGTTTATACAATACTTTGATTTTATATTACTTAGTTAAATAGCAAAAATTGTAGCAAGTTAGGAAAGAGAGAAGTAGAGTTGGTTGGAGTGCAGAAGTTTCTTCAATACAGGCTGAGGAGCTAAGAGATGGAAAACTGAGATGCTACAGCGCTGTCACTGATCGGAGGGTGCAATTACATGGAGACAAGTTTACTTAACAGTTTCAATTATAAATATGGACATAGGAACTTAAAATTGGAATATGTTGACAGAAGTGCAACAAAACGTGCCCAGATTCTGTGGACAGGAAGTGAGTACAAATGTAAGATTTTAACATATAATAGATATGCTAATCCATATTCTCACTATAACCAAATAAACCCTCTTCTTAGAACCATCTCCCTCCAATTCACAGGAGCTATCCATCCCATCCCAGTTCATCTTGGCCCTCTTCACCCTCCTTCCTCAATTATAGCCGTTCCTTCATTGTCGCTGGGTCAAAATCCTGGAACTCCCTTCCTAACAGCACTGTGGGAGAACCGTCACCACACGGACTGCAGCGGTTCAAGAAGGCGGCTCACCACCACCTTCTCAAGGGCAATTAGGGAAGGGCAATAAATGCCGGCCTTGCCAGCGACGCCCACATCCCGTGAACGAATAAAAAAAAAATTAACACCAGCACCTTTATCTCCCCCCCCTCCCCCCCTCCGCCCCCCCCCCTCCGCCCCCCCCCCCTCCGCCCCCCCCCCCCTCCCCCCCCTCCCCCCTCCTCCCCCCCTCCCCCCTCCTCCCCCCCTCCCCCTCTCTCCCTCCCCCTAGTCCCACTTCTAAATTAGAAGGGACTTTTGATGAGAGGGTGAAATAAATCAGTAACTAGATGGCATAAATTTAAGATCTCACCAAAAGAACCACGGGAATGGTGAGTAGATTTTTTTTTTAAGTGTTGGGTTGTCCGGACATGGAATGGCCCACCAGAACACAGGGATTTGGGTGTGCAGGTTCACAGGACATTAAAGGCAGCATTTCAGGTTGATAAGACTTTTTTTTTAAAAAGGTAACTTTTATTACAAGGTATCGAATATAAAAGCCAAGAGGTAATGATGAGCCTATATAAAACCTTAACCTTAGTTAGAGTACCGTGTGCAGTATTGGTCTCCACAGAGTATGAAGGATATTGAGGTTATGCCACCAATCCACTAGGGTGTTACCAGAGATGAGGGGTTACAGTTATGATGAAAAACTTAAGAATGTTTATTTTCAATAGCACGAAGGTGGTTGAGGGGTGACCTAATAGTATGACAGATTTTTTACATTGATCGGCGAGACCAATTTAAAATAATCACTTAAGAGGTGAGATTTTTTTTTACAGAGGGTGGTTAGAATGTGGACTTCTGTACGACAAACTGTTGTTGAAGCACAGTCTATAAATTCTTTTAGAAAGGAATTAGATAACTGCTAGAAAAAGAGGAATATTAAGGGTATGGAGAGCAAATAGTAGAGTGGAATTGGACTCGGCTCGTTGAGAAAAATCGCAGCGTATACTTGATTGGCCAAATGGGAACTTCTGTAATATTCTATGAATCTATCAAGCCTATGCTAGTATCACCGATGTTGGGGTTTTGAGTAATCGGTTGAACCTGAACAAATAAACTTGTCGGGATTCACTAAGACTGATGGCTGGGAAGACGTGTATTTCACGAGGTTCTCCTGAACGTAGGTGCAGTCTCCATCATTTATACTGTCCATGCTTATCACGGACAGCCACCTACATCAGGGCATATGGCGCTAACCATTTGCCAGTACCATAGGCTCTGTTTCCAAGGCTAAGGTTGGAAACATAATATTTTGGTGCTTAGTCCCAGCTCCTAGCAGCCCTTTGAGTAGCAGAACCAATATTGAGTGATAAAATGTAATTGTCCTAGAATTGGAAACAACAAAAAGTCGATGACCCAATTGGGTGTCAGCTAGCTTGTGCTGAGGTTATTTTCCAAAAAACAAACTCATCTGTCCATGGTGGGACACAGGTTTGAGTCCCCAGTCCCAGGTGTATGGCTGTGCAAAGGTGCTAAACAGGGGCTAGGTGTTTCTGCATAGCAAGGAAAGATCAGAATCATTTCAGGGCTGTTTCCATTATATCTCCTAATGACCAACTCAGAATATTATTGCCATGGACCTCAGAGCATGTCACCTGTCCACTCTCTCTTAGCCACAGTTAGAACTTGGCCTTGGGATTACAGGAGAGGAAAATAGTGTATGTTTTTTCAGATGAATCAGTCTTATTCTGGAGCATGCCTTGAAGCATGTGCGGTCTTCCCGTAATATATACTGTCTAAAAGGCGTATTGATATCACTACAACTCAAGAGTTTAGTATAACTGAGATTCTCCTGTGTTAAGCTCTGTGATGCAGGCAAGCATTTCCTTGATGAAAGTTGAATGAGGGAACCTAATAATACATTGAGTGGGTGATATCAGATATTGGTGACCCCATTCTGCAATCATCATTATTTAACTTGGTTGATTGGAGCTGGAAAACTGGTATAATTCTCGGGTGTTATTTACCATACTTTGAGATATCTTAAGGGCATATTTGAATGTTCCTAGTGACCTACTAAATTTCAGTGCCTTTTTACAGGTTAGAGAAACAATGGGGCTCATCCAGGCGATGCTTGCAGGTGTGGAATTGTTAGTGTATTATTGTTTACTGCAGTTATGAGAAGTATCAGTGGCTATTTTGACTGACTAGTTCATTATTTCAATTACAGAACTTTCTAATTATAATAGTTTTATGACTTCAGGTGACTGATGGATGTTTTGGAGCTGTAATTACCATGGTGAATGATCAGTGTTACAATCGAGTTACTGCGTTAAGTACGCACTTGATTCTTTTCTCAAGCTCTTCAATCCAATTCAGAGTGTTAGTGTTGATACTATTTTCATATTGGTGTACTCTTCTAGTCACTACTATAAATGTGATTCATGTCTATTTTAATTGCTTAGAAAAAAATGCAGTGTTGTACTTGGTGGAACTCAATTATCATATTTTATTACCTGTTTTTCGATTTGAAAGCAAAAAAAACTGACTTTATTTATGTGGATTTTTTTTAAGCTGGCTTGTTTTCTTAATATATACAGATTTAAACAAGCTCAGCTTGACCATCCTTAGCATAAATTAGCAATACGTGTATAAGACTGATATAATAGATCCTTCTGTAATATCCTACGTGGTACATGTTACCAGTATGATAATATATCTTTCTTCTATTGCAGTACCAGTTGCCAGACTTGTAAGGAAATTTCTCAATATTATACAGATAAAATAACTATCACACAAGTGTGCAAGAAGCCATTATTGTTACATGGAATGATATGTACAAAAGGTATTTGTGGTATCCAATTTCTTAGATTTATCTTTCAATCACTGATGTGTAGATTGTGTGATTAAAGTATCAGAACATCAAATTAAGTAACCACTCCAGCCCTTCTCCTATAATTGGTAGATTTACTCTGGTCAAGTTAGATGAAGGCAGTGTAAAAACAAGTAGAACTTTAAGTGATGCCTTAAAACAAGTAAGTACTTACAACAAACAGAAGCAGTAAAAGAAAGTTCAACCATGTGATATCTTAATCTAAAGAATGGGTCATTAAGTTACATGCTAAGATTGCAAAACCCATCTAATGTTTCTCAGCCTCGGGGATTTTAATTAATTTTTGGGGCCCTATTAAATTAGATGTTCCTTCTAAAGGTGCTGGAACCTTTTCACATCAGTAAGCTTTAAAAAGCCATATCTTTTCAAAGGTTTAAAATTTAGTATTTTAAAAATGTTTCTATTGGTTAATGAGAGAAAAGAACATATAGAATATCAACATTCAAAGACATCACAAAAGTTTGAACCTGCTAATTTTGTTTTTGCTGAAAATTGGTTTAAACAGCCTGGAGAAACTTGTTTTCAGTCATTGTCTTTTTTTTTCCTGAAGCCTTGAAACTTGTGTTGAATATTACTTTGACTTGGCAATGAAAATGTTCAGAATTAGGTTAATTGCAGTGATAGTGGTTCAAAATGATTTTAAAAATGTGATCACCATAAAAAAGGCATTAGTTTTAACTAGAATTTTAACCATCTCTTGATTTTCTCCTCCAACTTCTCTTCCCTGCTCTCTTCAATATACAGATTGCTTCACTGGCATACAATTCCATGATTGGCAGTGTCTTGTCCAAGTATCAGTGTTAATGTGATTGCTGTTGGGTAATCCAACTGCAAAGGACATGAGCATGACCCTGTCCTCAACTAGTGTCTGCACAAGTACTCCCAACAGGGGTTGTCATATAACGATCAGAAATTGGAACCCTGGCCACTTTTTTCCCTTCCCTAATCAAGATGCTGTGGCCAATTGTAATGTCTCTACCATTGCGTTAGCTGAAGTCAGCTAACTTATCATACACCAGGAATTGAACCCAGAACTGTCCAGATTCATATTGGTGCTTTTATATCAGAGGAGTGTACCTGATGATAAACTCTATGCTCTTCCTCTGTTGGCTGCACCCTACCTAGCTGGATCCGATGGCATCATAGTCTCACAAACATGTAATTCTTTGTAACCCTTTTTGAGAGGCCGCCTTTTTGAATAATAGGCAGTGATAGATATCAAAGAAATACTTAGAAGAAATCACAACTGAAGTAAAAGGACACCTTCCCATTCTGTAATTGTTGTTGGAACAATTCCTTTTGTGGGTTAAAGCTACCAGTTCTGTAAGGTAAATGCAGGGAATTGGTATCCCATATTCGCACATAATAGTAAACTGATATTCTGTATGAGAAAGCCCATCATTTATCTTGTGATTCCACTGCTTAAGTAAACTTCTCACCACTCTGTTCCGAGAAAGTGCTGCTAAAATCAGACTCCATTTTTCCTAAAAGTCATATTCCCCACATCTTTCAGACCCACTATTAAAATTAATTCTTGTGACATCTCTCCCTGGATTTCTCTAGGTCACACAGCTAGCAATCAGATCTCCATTTTGCACAGTGAAACTGGCACCTGACTAGTGTTGCCAATCCTCCTGGCTTGTCCGGGAGTCTCCCAGAATTGAAGATGAATCTTCCGGGCACTACTGCGTGTAACCTGGGAGAAAATTTGGTTGGAAAGTTCATATTGTCGTGATGATGCTTTGAATGACCTCTAACCTGTTTTCCAATTGGCTGAAAAGGTTCTACACTATCCAACAAGACAGTAAAAACAAACTCCCCCAGCCCCTTCCTCTAAACATGGAAAATAGGAGCGTGAGTAGGCCATTCGGCCCTTTGGGCCTGCTCCGCCATTCAAAATGATCATGGCTAATTGTCTAACTCAGTACCCTGTTCCTGCTTTTTCCCCATATCCCTTGATCCCTTTAGCATTAAGTAACTTAGCACTAAGACAATAAAGTTTTCGTTAGTGGGTTATGATTGGTTAGAATGGCTTGGTGACAGCAGCAAGTTTATATTTTAATTGGCTCTTTTCTCCCTCCCCGTGAAAGGTGGAGTTCCACAGTCGGACGTGGGAATGAACAAGTTCCAGATCTCTGGTACTTATTGACTGTATCGTATATCTGAGCATTGAGAAGCCAGTTCTATGAGAAGTTAGAGCTTGAGGTTTGTTTCATTATTGTATTTAAGGATTGTTTAAAGAGCGCTTCGGACATAGTTTGGATAGAACATAAACTGTTGACTTAGTATTTGCTATAGAGTTTCAGGTGTAGATGCTGGTGTTTAAAGGGCTGTTTTGCATGCGTGGGACTTTTCGCTCCATTAGTTTGAAAATTTTCTCCTCCACACCTCAAGCTAAGGCGCTATCAGGGGGTCAGGCTGAAGCCTCCTATACAATCTCTTTGCATTAGGCTGCATGTGTTCTGAAAGGTTTTTGAACCACATAAACAGTCCCAGAACCCTGGAACAGGAATGAAGCCCAATAAGAGCTGTCCACAAATGCTCAGTGATCAGGGCATGCCGGGCAGTAATAGACAGGTTGCTCAGTGCAATAACATTTGCAAAGTGTGAGCAAGTGTTTTGTGAACAAACCTCCAGGAATATGTCCAACCAGAGTTGACAATCCTACACCTGACTCAAAAGTAAAACAGGGAGAGTAGCACCATAGAAGACTCTCTCCCTGGACAGAAATAGCAGATATAGGATTAGTGTAAAAGCAGATGGGTACTGTAGCATAGTGGATATGTTATTGAACTAGTAGTCCACAGGCTTAGACCAATAATCAAGAGAATGTGTATTCAAATCCCACCATGGCAGTTTGAATTCAGTTTCTTAAAAAAAAATGAAGATAAAGATCTGGAAATAAAAAACTGATATCAGTAAGAGTGACCATGAAATTGTTGGACCATAGTGAAGGTTGAAGGTTTGATGTCAGCAAACATTGACAAACTGACCAGGTCTCCATAACGCTGACTGTTGGTATACAATGCTGGCGGTTGCTATGTTTGCAGTTTCCTTTTTTCACTAACTTTGGAAAAAAGTTGGTGAGTATAAAGCAGAGAAAACCTGTTTCCTCCGTTCTGTATGAGTATATAGTGTGGATAAATGAAAGTTATTCTTGTATTTTAATTGCAGTTTATTTAACTGAAATATCCAGATAACTGTGGATTTAACTCTTTCTATTTCATTACACTCAGAAAACATTCTGATGAAGATGTGCTTTAGGAGGAAGAAACTATTAAAAGTTTGCTGTATCATCTCTTTTGTGATTGTGATAACTTTGACTGTGCTTCAGAGAAGCACCAATACTAGCCAAGAATTACAGACTATCTCCCAGAGATCCAGTTCTCCAGAGGATAGACTGGCTGTCCCTTTCCTGAGCTTCTTCACTCCTAAGGACAACTTTTGGAGTCCCAGAAAAGAGGAGACGACAGCCACAGTGACACGTGCAGTAACAGCAACAGGGAGAGAGACCAAACAATGGGATGTGACTACCACCAACTGTACTCCCAACTACAACTTCACTCAGACTGAATGGTTCAATGGCTTGGAGCCAAACTTTAAACAGTTCTTACAATACAGACACTGTAGGTATTTCCCAATGATTCTTAACCATCCTGAGAAATGCAGTGGTGATGTCTACCTTTTAGTAATTGTTAAATCCATCATAACACAATATGACCGAAGAGAGGCCATCAGGAAAACATGGGGCAAGGAAATGGTGATGGATGGGAAGCAAGTTAAAACCCTATTTCTTTTAGGGACCTCATCCAATGAAAATGAAAGGTCCCACCATCAAAAACTCCTGGAATATGAAAATGTTATCTATAGGGATGTACTTCAGTGGGACTTCATGGATACTTTCTTCAATCTCACCTTGAAAGAGGTTAACTTTCTCAAGTGGTTTTCCACGTATTGTGAGAACGTTGCGTATATTTTTAAAGGTGACGATGACGTGTTTGTGAGCACAGAGAATGTTCTTGAGTTTCTTAATGCACCCAAAATTAAGAATCTTTTTGTTGGAGATGTCCTGTACAAGGCCAAACCAATCAGAAAAAAGGAGAATAAATACTACATACCTGAAGCTTTGTACAATAAAACTTACTATCCTCCCTATACAGGGGGTGGTGGATTTTTGATGGCTGGACCACTTGCAAGAAGATTGTACAAGGTGTCAGAAAGCTTAGAGTTGTACCCCATTGATGATGTTTTCCTGGGGATGTGCCTGGAAGTGTTCAGCATAACTCCTGTTAATCATCGGGGCTTTAAGACCTTTGGAATTGTGAAAAACAAAAGCAGTAAAATGAATAAAGAGCCTTGCTTCTATAAAAGCATGATGGTGGTCCACAAACTGCTTCCAGCAGAACTTCTAGAAATGTGGAAAACTGTGCACAGCAGCATTAGTTGTTCAAGGAAAATGAAGTTACTGTAGGTACTTTCCCAAACTGTTCCAAAGCTCAGTTTAATTTGTAATGGGAAAGCAAGATTCTGTGTTCAGTACAAAATCCTGATGTTCCTATTTAAAAGGAGCTGGACATTTCATTTATATTTTCCATCAACAATAGTTTTGATTTTTGACTGGTTCCATGCAATTGAAATAATGGTTCCTAAATAGATCTGCATTGATGTATTTATTATTCATTGTCCAAAGATCTCAATCGAATGACTGAAAAAGATATGCTGTTTTACATGACCCAACCTTTCCATCAAAATATGCATTAAAACACATTTTTAATACAATTGTTAGCTTTTTCATCAAAATAAAACTCTTTCGAGAAACAATTCTGAAGATAGAGAGATGCTGCATCTTGATACTAGACCACACAGTGGAGACACATCATGCCTCTGTGATTACAGCTTGCTTTGTTTACTCTTTTTTTGGGGGGGAGAGAGGGGTGAAATGGAAAATACTATTGTAGTTACAGCACTGACTATATTTAAGAAAATTTGAACTGACAAACCTAATCCCTGCATAGACTCTATGCAATTTGTCCTCACTATTGCTTCAATATCCTTCTTATAGTGTGGAGCTCAAAACTGTGCACAGTAGTTCAACTGTGGTCTTACTAAGGTTTTATATAGAGTTACCAACTGTTATATATTTTTTTTGCCTAACAAATTCCTGGGACTGGAGAGGAGCTGTTTCTCCTGGAAAATGGGCAGGATCCCAGCTCCACTGGAATTTTGCAACATTTTGACTGGACCTTGAATTTACGGATGCCCCCACCCCAATGTCAATGGGTTGTGTCTGGGGGGGGAGGACTTCCTGGGTTTCAGTGAGAAATTCTTCTCCTTATGCCCTTGAAAGGCCTCAGTGCAATTCATGCCAATTGAGACCTGGTGTAAGACCTTTACTATAGTAATGTAATAATCCAGGAGAGGATTGATTACCTTTTCTCATCAGAATGGCTCCAATGAGAGCTGAAAAATTGAAATTTTTTTTTAAAGAAATGTTTTCAGCCATCTGGGCTTGTGGTAGACTCTACTCCACCCTAAAAGGGTGGATTGGTTCATGTTGGGGTGGCTGCTGCTGATGTGCTCTTGCAGGTACCAGTGGTCCATTCTGACCTATGCAAATGACCACGTCCCTGGAATTTGAGATGGGTTCTCTGCCTTGGGCAAAGGCATGCGGGTTTCTGCTCCACTGTAGATGCTGGCTGAGCAAGGGCCCAGGAATTTCCAGGCCTATATCTCATGCCATTAAACCCAGTATTCCATTAGATTTCTTTTAAGGCCTATTAACTTGAGCTTTCTGAAGCTGAACCCCCAAATTCCCCTGATCTTCCACATCACCTAGTCTTCCCCCATTCATAGTATAGTTATTTTTTATGCCAAAATGTACCATCTGAATTCCATCAGCCATTTTTTTGCCCATTCCACTATCTTATCAATTTTCCCTTTTAGTTTCCTTTGGCCCTCAGAATAATTTACTATGCTTCCTATCTTAATATTGTCTTCAAATTTGGACAGCACACCCTGTAGCCCTGTATCTGAATCAGTGATGTACACAGTGAACAGAAGTGGTCCCAGGACACAACCCTGTGGGCCACTGCTACCCACTTCCAACCATTCTGAGAAATTGTCCTAAACCTATTCTTTGTTCCCTCCCTTCTAACCAGTTTTTAATCTAATTGTCTCTCTTTCCCCTAATTCCATACCTCTTAATCTTCTCCAATAGTCTCCTGTGTGGTACCTTGTCAAAAGTTTTCTGAACGTCCATGAGCACCACATCCATTGCATTTCCCATAGACCATAATCTGTCGTCACCTCAAAGAATTCTATCTGGTTGATCGAGCGCAATCTTCTTTTCAAGCACTGCGGAGCTCCTGTTTATATTGTAGGGCAAATTCTATAGCACTGGACGAGTACAAAAGAATCTCTGCATATGTATTGAGCGTTTCTTTCAAACTTGCATTTTGTGACTATTGTCTGACTGCTGAATCTTCCCCAGGGGCTGAGGAGGATTTAAATGGGTGGGGGGGGGGGAGAGGAGAGTGGCGGCCTCTCCCTGCAACAGCTCTTTTATGTTGCCAGTCCATTTCTATCTCTGGCGGCATTGGCAAAAACTGGATCTAGGAGCCTCCGGAGGCAACAGAACTGTATCTCATTGAGCTGCCATCATAAGGCTATAAGGGAAATGCAGCACAGGAGCAATTTTAAATATATACCCAAAACTGGCTTGTCATTGTTTATGCCCACTCAAACCCTTCAGTAGGAGGCCCAAATCATTTTTGGGTTCAGGCCTTATAATAGTCGGCAAGCTGCCCAGTGCTCAATTTGTTCGAGCGGGCAGCTTGTTTAACCGGCAGCCGAAAATCCGATGGCTCCATGAGTAAGTTGAGCTGGAAGTTGGTACCAAGATGGGCGGGAGGGACCAAAAAAATTCCTCAAAAATATTCCAGAATGTTTTCAGAGCAGCCTCCAACGGTTCCTTTAAGTACCATTGGATATGCTGCCCACTGCCTGGTACAAATGGGCAGAGCGATGTGGCTCACACTCCACCTGTTTGTACGTGCAACCAGGGTCCTACAATCAGGGTAGTACCCTCCAGTGTGTTTCGAGAGTGCTTGGTGCCAATTTGCAGACCCCCCTGAAAATCGGATCAGGCGGGCTACGGGCTTCCAAGGGGTGGTCACTGTTTCCTGCCATTTTCAACTATCAGACACCTCGTAAACAGGGCAGTTGAAAATTGCCCCCATCATGTCTACATTTTATCTATGCTGGCAAATATCGCACGGCATTGCAATGTAGCAAAGGAGTGGAGAAGGGGTGAAAGAATTTGGAAAGAAGTTTGTAAGAGAGCACTCCAAAAAAAGTGACGTAAAGATTTTATTTGGTTCATGGAAGAAGGTGTTTTGTTGCCCCCTACGGATAGATAATTAAATAAATACCACAGTTACATAACTAAATCTCAGCATCTGACATTTGGGAGCAGCTCTTTACTGTACATCTCATAGGCTGTGCCTTTTTTATAGTGAAGGCCAAAAAATATATAAAACTTCAGTTTAGCCGTTTCTTATTTGCATCTTTCCTTCTTTACCAAGTAGCTCTGCAATAGTACTTAGAGTACTTAAGTAGAACCTTTTGATAAAACATTTTAAATTTGGGCTTGTTATTCCAAGCCTCCCTCCAAATTAGAATAAAGGCACAGTCTTGTCTGGATCAACAATTTTTGAGTTCTCAATTATGAACAAATAAAAGAGAGTCAACTTTTGTAACCATTTAGAATACATTATAAAATGTAAAGATTTCAATTTGAAATTCAGCATTGTTTAACATTTAATTTGTTACCCATAACATGCTGTAAACAACCTCTTGAACATAGTAACCTACAAAGTTTTTTCAGGAAAAAGGTAAAGATGAATAGTTTATGCTTTATCTTGTCCTTGGTTTCACTTGAGACTTTCATGCTGAATAATTTTCCATTGGCGGAGCAAGCCATGGCACATTCTGTGAAAGGCCAGTCTTGCTGTCAATCATAAAAATTTCTGCATGTTGCACGCATAGGTGCATGCGGAGAGCTGTCGGCTGCTATCCTGGTTAGTCCCTTTGGGTGATGGTGAAAGATGTGAGAATCTGCATGAACTTAAGCTCAAGACTTCTCACATAGGCATAAGCCCCTGACTCAAAGCCCAAGATAGCATCAAAAAGGATCTTCAAAAGATATTTTGATTGGCTCACTTCTTATTGGCCGCCGTTGCTGACTGACCATTTTTGATTTCTAGTTTATTGAACTTCGTGATTGATGGTTTTCATTCCTGGTTACTAACTGATAAGTTCCCTAACTGTTAAGTTGTGTTTTGTTGCTGTTTTCTGAATATGAAATATGAACTCATTAGGTGAAAGTGTGATGCAAAATTTGAATCTAGAAACGTGCAACCCTGAAGCATAACAGGCAAATGTGCATTAGATGCAACGCATACGAGTGTGTGTGTGTAGCCCCAAAAATGCATGGAACTGCTCCACTGGCATATGTATGGCAGGACATCCATCGATGACCTCCGTTTCTGACCCCATCATAGTGTTAGGGAAAAGTTACCTCATCAGCGTATGAGGTGCTCATGCCCTATGGCTGTAAAAGCAATGCTGTCCAGTGCTTGCTTCAAAGCCAGCACTGTGCTTACAAATTTTAACTGTGCAATACAATTTGCCCACCTTTATAAAGGCCCTATGTAACAAATAAAGCTGGCATATTTTATGCGGCTCCTGCTCAGGACCCTATTTGCCAAATAAGCAAATTTGGGGCCTATTTGCTGCTCAGAGTGCCAGTACACTGGGTTCATTGTGGCATGCAGTGCCCTTGGGGATATGAAGGATAGGGATGAGGAAATTCCCAACCTTCAAATTGCTTCGCCCCCAGACTCTGAGGTCATAGGCTATGTTTGGGGAGTATGGAGGATCTGCCTCAAACAGGCCCCAAAGGAAACTGGCAGCATAAACTGGACTTGGCATTTCTGGGTCCCAGATGATTTTTTTTGTCCCCGCTGCTCACTCCTGGCAGATTCAGGACCCACATCTTTTCCATTCAGTTTTATAATAAAAGCAAGTTCAGTTTTGTGAGTATCTTCATAACCTCAGTTTCCAACTCAACCTTAATGTTCTACTCTGAACTTTGTCTAATACATTAATGTCTTTTATATACAATATTACAAAAATAATCTCATGAATGATGCATACATTAAATTATTCCAACTTGTTTACCAATAAGATACAAACCAGTGGTCTGCTCCTCTTAATGTAAAATTGTTTGGTTTGAATTAACTGTCAATTTCCTCATGATTAATTTAAATTACTGTATATTAAAATGTTTTCAAGCAAAAAATGACTTAAAATTAACAGGCGCAGATGATATTTGACTAGTTTTATTCATAATTGCTTTGCATTGACTGAAAATTTTCAATAAATAGTCAACAATCCGTTTCTTTTACTTTTCCATTTTTGCAATGGACCCCCATTCATTATGTACATATTTCATATTCTAGTTTTCAAAACAAACCCCTGAAAAGCTTGATAACACAGAACCTTTTCAATTTATCATTATCCTTTGCTTTCTATTACTAAGCCAGTTTCAATGCAAAAACTGTGTCTTTGATTCCATAAATTAATTATTTTAAATCTACATATAAAGAACTTTATCAAATGCCTTCTGACCATTCAAGTAAAATTTCTTCCCGTGACTATCCTTCCCGTGCAAAGTTAATTACCTATTTGAAGAATTTCAGTATGTTTGCTATGTGTTGCTTTAAAGGCCCGTTGATCCCTTAAATTTAATATGTATACAATCCAGTAATGGCAGAAGTAAAATTCACCCATCAAAGTTGCAAATAACCTTTCATCAATGACAAGCCACGGGCCATCTCTCTTATTGATCCAAGGTCAGAGGCGTGCAATTCATGTGATAGGATTCCTATTGACTTCCCAGTAATGCTGGTGCCAATTTAACATGGATAAATTGGAGCCCAATTATGATAAGTCTCTTGCTCAGGAGGATTATTTGTGTGAGATGATTTTGGTAGTAAGGGGATTCGGATCAAGGACTCACTGACTAAAAGCTAACACATACTGGACCCTAGAATTCACCCTTGCTGGCATGAAAATTAAAAAAATTAGTATAGAATTGCAAACCTTAAAAACTTTAAATTTGTGAATAGTGTTGAATATGTGAATGTTAGTAATATGATTTTGTAAGTAAAGTGATTTTTTTTTTCAAAATGAATCTAATGTCTTTATTTGAATACAAGATCTGTATTTGTTTCTTTGGGAAATACTGGATGCTGTTTGGGGAAAATGTTAAATTCTAGTAATTAAAATCTTATGAGATATGAGGAGGCCAAGTATTGGATTGTATTAATGTACTGCAACAAAGTAAATAAATGAAGTAGAATACTTCACTTTGTAATGTGATGTGAATATGATAAATAGGAGATTTTCTCAAGACATGAAAGTTAGTTACTAAATTTGTGTAATTGGATTTAATTTGCTTAAAAATAAAATATATGGTGGAATCTAATTGCCATTCCATTTAATTGCAGAGTCTCTTAACACAATATGAAAACATTGAATGACTTATTTATTTTACTAAAAAATCAGACATGAACAACAGCATTGGAACTAAGGAATACATCTCATGATCCATGATTTATGAATTGGATTTTGAGTAGCCACCCAAATTACAACAATTAATGCTCTTTGCTGCCACCAATGGCAGTTCTGATTTTGCTGATAGTTTTGCAAAGTACTGGAAGCACAGTACTGCTGGTGGTGAATGTAAAATGGCTGACATTTGTTTAAACCTGTAATGGTCTGTAAAAGCCTTTTCATGACATCACGGAAAGTTCATGGCCAGAAAATGAATGGCAGGATTGTGCTCAATTGTTCCTCCATTGTCACCAGTGCTCCAAAATCCACCATTGGCGTGCTATCCTCAATTACATCTCACATAAGATCACATTTAGTTCATAGGGCATGTAGTCTTAACTGTGGAATCAGTCCTGGCACTTGACATAAGAAAAAATATCTGGAGTGTGCCTGAATCACAGAATCATAGAACTTACAGCATAGAAGGTGACTCAACCCCTAATATCTGTGCCAAGACTAGCTGTTTAAAGGTGGGAGTGCAGGTAAAAAAGCCATAAAAAGACTAATAAGATTCAGATTACTAACTATTTCTGGTATACTGCAGAGCACATACTCACTTTACAAATCTATGTACCTGTACCTCTACATCTCTCTGTTCCTCCATTCAATTAAGGAACTTATCATTTAGATACTTCAATTTCTTTTTCCCTAAAAATGTACTATACAGTTCTCTGTACTGAATTGCATTTGCCATTATCTACCTGTTCCACTAAACTTCTTCAGAAACGTCTGCATTTTCCTCACAGTTTGCCATAAACGTAATTTGGTATCACCAGCAAATTTTGATTTAATTCATCTTCTACCTATTGCTAAATCATAAATAGAAAACAAGAAGTCCCAGCTTACCACAACATAAACATTATCATTCAGAAAAACATCTGTTTACCTGTACTCTCTGCTGTTAGGTCTCTAGTCATTACTCTACTCATTCCCTTCAATACCATGTGTCTTATTTTTTGCAACAGTTCCTTTATGTGGCACTTTATTAAATGCCTTCTGAAAATCCATGTATACAACATCTACTGACGTTCTTTGTATATTTTTATCTATACTATAACCCTCAAAGATTCAATTCAATTAGGCAAGCACAACCTGCCTTTTTCAAGATGTGGAGATGCCGGTGATGGACTGGGGTTGACAATTGTAAACAATTTTACAACACCAAGTTATAGTCCAACAATTTTATTTGAAATTCACAAGCTTTCGGAGGCTTCCTCCTTCCTCAGGTTTTCCACATTCACCTGAGGAAGGAGGAAGCCTCCGATAGCTTGTGAGTTTCAAATAAAATTGTTGGACTATAACTTGGTGTTGTAAAATTGTTTACAATTGCCTTTTTCAACTCCATGCTGGCTTTCCCTGATTAGCCCATGTCTTTCTAAATGCTCAATAATTTTGTTCCACGTTAGATAGTCTAGAAGTTAATCTACAATTGTGATCAGGCTAACTGGACTATAATTTCCTGGTTTATCTCTTTTTCTTTTAAATAGAATTTTATATTCGCCTTCCTCAAGTTCCTTGGCACAATTTCAGTTCCAAACAATTTTTGTAAAATTATGGCTAATATCGTCACCTTTACCTCCCTAACCTCCTGCACTATTCTGGGATACATATCATCTGGACCTGATGACTTTTCTACTTCTAATCCTATTAATTTTTTGAATAGTTTCTTTTTGAATATTTATTTCCAATAATGGCTGTTCTACATCTTCCTCAGGTACTTCTTCATTCCCATTTTCATCTCCCTCTGTAAAAACTAAGGCAAAATGCTTATTTTTTTTTATTCGTTCATGGGATGTGGGCGTTACTGGCAAGGCCGGCATTTATTGCCCATCCCTAATTGCCCTCGAGAAGGGGTTGAGCCGCCTTCCTGAACCGCTGCAGTCCATGTGGTGAAGGTTCCCCCACAGTGCTGTTAGGAAGGGAGTTCCAGGATTTTGACCCAGTGACGATTAAGGAACGGCGATATATTTCCAAGTCGGGATGGTGTGTGACTTGGAGGGAAATGTGCAGGCGGTGTTGTTCCCATGTACCTGCGGCTCTTGTCCTTTTCAAGTGGTAGAGGTCGTAGGTTTGGGAGGTGCTATCGAAGAAGCCTTGGCGAGTTGCTGCAGTGCATCCTGTGTATGGTACACACGGCAGCCACTGTGCACCGGTGGTGAAGGGAGTGAATGTTTAGGGTGGTGGATGGGGTGCCAATCAAGCGGGCTGATTTGTCCTGGATGGTGTCGAGCTTCTTGAGTGTTGTTGGAGCTGCACTCATCCAGGCAAGTGGAGAGTATTCCATCACACTCCTGACTTGTGCCTTGTAGATGGTCGAAAGGCTTTGGGGAGTCAGGAGGTGAGTCACTCGCCGCAGAATACCCAGCCTCTGACCTGCTCTTGTAGCCACAGTATTTATATGGCTGGTCCAGTTAAGTTTCTGGTCAATGGTGATCCCCAGGATGTTGATGGTGGGGGATTTGGCGATGGTAATGCCGTTGAATGTCAAGGGCAGGTGGTTAGACTCTCTCTTGTTGGAGATGGTCATTGCCTGGCACTTGTCCGGCGCGAATGTTACTTGCCACTTATGAGCCCAAGCCTGGATGTTGTCCAGGTCTTGCTGCATGCGGGCTCGGACTGCTTCATTATTTGATGGGTTGCGAATGGAACTGAACACTGTGCAATCATCAGCGAACATCCCCATTTCTGACCTTATGATGGAGGGAAGGTCATTGATGAAGCAGCTGAAGATGGTTGGGCCTAGGACACTGCCCTGAGGAACTCCTGCAGCAATGCCCTGGGGCTGAGATGATTGGCCTCCAACAACCACTACCATCTTCCTTTGTGCTAGGTAAGACTCCAGCCACTGATTCCCATTGACTTCAATTTTACTAGGGCTCCTTGGTGCCACACTCGGTCAAATGCTGCCTTGATGTCAAGGGCAGTCACTCTCACCTCACCTCTGGAATTCAGCTCTTTTGTCATGTTTGGACCAAGGCTGTGATGAGGTCTGGAGCCGAGTGGTCCTGGTGGAACCCAAACTGAGCATCGGTGAGCAGGTTATTGGTGAGTAAGTGCCACTTGATAGCACTGTCGACGACACCTTCCATCACTTTGCTGATGATCGAGAGCAGACTGATGGAGCGGTAATTGGCCGGATTGGATTTGTCCTGCTTTTTGTGGACAGGACATACCTGGGCAATTTTCCACATTGTTGGGTAGATGCCAGTGTTGTAGCTGTACTGGAACAGCTTGGCTAGAGGCGCAGCTAGTTCCGGAGCACAAGTCTTCAGCACTACAGCCGGGATGTTGTCAAGGCCCGTAGCCTTTGCTGTATCCAGTGCACTCAGCCGTTATTAAGTATCACTGTCATGACAAGATTGTCTCCTTCATGTTTAAGTCATCCCACCCTTCTTTTACTTCTTATATGCTTATAGAGGGACTCCCTGCTTCTTCCTATGCTGATTACAAATCTTTTTTCATTCTCCTGCTTAGCCTAACTAATTTCCTTTTTTGGCTGTGCTTTTATCATTTTTACAGGTTTTTTATGTATTATATCCCAATATTTATCATTTACTTTTTAAGACTTGATTTTGCTCTACTTTCTCTACTAATGCTTTGAGCCCCTGCCGTTACATTATCCAGTGTGTACCAAAAGGTAAACGAACATATATATATTAAAAGAGACACTCATTTACATTTTTCAAAGAATAATGGAACAAGTTGTAGAATTCAATTCCCAAAGCAGTAGTAAAAATCCTGGAATACCATTGATTAAATATGGAATTTGACTTATTTCCATCTGTAAGTCAGTGGCTCTGATATAATCAGTTACATGGCATAAACTCTCCTATTGTTATTAAACCATTAATCCGACTCACTGTGAGCAACACCGCAGTAGTTTTGCTAGTTTCCAATGCAAAAAAATCAGGCACAGAGCACGAGTATGAAGTGCCTTTTACAAACACAAACTGGCCTTATAAGCATTCTACCTCTGGTCTTTGATGCCAGCTTACAGCCCATCTTTGATTTTAAAGGCCAGCCTTATATTTATTCTTGCTGTTTGCTGTTATAAGATGGATGTTCTGTGCTGTTATGCATTATTAACTCTGCTAATGAAATTACAGATTACACTTTACCGACAGAACCGAAAGCAAACGTTCAGTTGGGCCACCACTTATTCTGAGCTGATCAGAATTCCAAAACTCAATGGGAAAGAAAGTTGTTTAAATAACTTCATATTCCAGAAATCCCCCTCCCCAAAATGGACGTATTATTCTTGATTAGCTGGATGGAGGGACATTTTATCCCTAATTTAACTCTTGTCAAAGCTGCTCCTATAGATTCTCCAGTATGTATACAAACCATCTCCCCCCAGTTATTTTCTAAAGTTGGCTACCTTAGGTCGAAGGAATGTTTACATGCAGTGTCAGATACCGGAGCTGACCCAAGGGCTGTAGTTTGGACTCCCCATTAGAATAGCTTTTGTTTTAGTTAATTTTCTGCCCCAACAAAACCCCTCATTTCAAATATCCATCTACATGTAGAGCTGCTCCATTGCAATAGCTGCAGTACAGAAACAATAGAATCAGTCGAGAAGAGGCTAGCCTATCCCCTTTAGAAATATTTCTTACATAGTCCAATAATCTGCAAGATTTTTGGATAAGCAATCTTTCATGGACTTCCCGATGCAATGTCATATGTGACCAATGCTATTCCTATGTTGAATAACTGAACTAAAGTTGAATAGCTGAGGCTGTACTTTTATGCCAAAATATGTCTTTCATGTTGCATATTACATTGACATTAGCCCCAAAGTTCAACTGTGGTTTTACTGGTCTCCAACCATAACTCCAAGGAAATGGGGACACCAATTACGTTGGGTCTATGCCGCTTCTACCAGTTTCTACAATGCCTTGCAAAGGGCGGAACTGCTGTCAACCCCTTACAGGGCAAATAGCGGCTGGGGGCAGGGACTCCTTAAGCTTCTGCATTTGCCAGCCCACGATATTTCACCCATTGACTCTAATGGATAGGAAATCATAGACACGCAAGTGAGGAAGCAGAAAACATCAGTCTTAAAGACGTACTGTGCAGCCACCAAGCAATCTTTTATCTCGTTAGTTACTATATATAGGCCATAGCACAACCAAGAAGGCTCGCTGACTCTCAATGAAAATGTGGAGGAATCTTGTCAATTTCATGTATTGCCCCCTCCCCTGACACAGAAAAAGGAACTTCTTTAAAGATACAGCTACCCAAAACAAATATTTAATCCCTGGAGGAGAGGAAGAGACCTGGGGCAGCAATAGGATATAATATCTGCTGCTGCTGAAATGGGCAATGGCAGCACTGGATGAAGCAGGCAACCTGGGTGAGAAGGATGACAACCAGATAGAGGAAATGAGCGACAAAGATCAGGAAGCTGGATGTGTATGTCCTAACAGATTTACGGAGAAGGAGAGTTCAGGGGCCAAAGACCTGCCAAGAATGTTGTGCACACTTTGTGAAGGAAGGTGTTTGTGACAATGCAGGAAGAAGTTTAACAACCTCACTTGTGCGGCCAAGGTCCTTTTCTAATCGTTTCAGTCAAAGATGATGTTTCAGACAAAGTTTGTGGACATTCAAAGCCTGTGAAGTCAATCACTTCCTGGTTTGACACTCATGCGGGTCATTTAGATCATTTAAGGTGGCAGCACAAGTAAATAAGGCCATGAAAATGCAATGGAATTGTTGGTTTTGTATCTGGAGGCATGGATACAAAAGCAGGGAGATAAATTTGAACTTGTATAAGACCTCAGTTAGGCCTGAGTTGGACTATTGTGTGCAGTTATGGACACCCCATTATTGTAAGGCTATGGAAAGGGTGCAGTGTAGATTCAATAGGATGTTACCAGGATTGAAGGATTATAGTTATGAAAGGAGATTTGAGAAAGTTAGGGCTTTTTTTGTTAAAGCTGAGAAGATTAAGGAGTGACCTGATAGAGGTTTTCAGGCTTATAAAGGTTTATGATAAGGTAAATGATGATTGATTGTTTCCACTGGTCAACAAGATGGTAACAAAGGGGCACAAATTTAAGATAATCAACAAAAGAATTAAAGGAATGTTAGAAAAAATTTCTTTACACAGAGGGCAGCTAGAATTTGTAATTATCTGCAGTGTATTTCATTCTTTTAAAAGGGAATTACATAGTCACTTGGATAAAAAGAATATTAAAGGATCTGCAGAGTGAGCAGGAGAGTGGGGTTAGATTAGATGGCTCATGTAGAGAGAAACAATGACGCAGATGTGGTGGGCCATATTAACTGTTTGTGTGCTGTAACATTTTATGGTTCTATGACTCTCCCAGCCTATTTATGCAGTTTTGTATTTTCCAGAAAAGATTCTATATACCCTTGAAATTGGTTTTGCTGTATTTTTGTTGTTTGGGAAGAACGCTTCTAGAGCTGTGAGTGGCTATATGATTCTGGCCTAGTTATTTTTGTCAGTTAGGAAGTGTTTCATTTTCAGGTACCTGAAGGTGTCGCTGTGATGGACTGGAATTTGTCTTAAAGGATACTGAAGGCTTTGCTGGCTCCTTAGTAAGGGGCTGGACCTTTCAGTGCCCTTATTGTATGCCCTTCAATACCTCTCTCCCCTCTAGGGCTTCAGGGTGATATCAGTGTCATGTTATGTGGGTAGGGTTGCCAACTCGAGTTGGACATATTCAAAGAGGTTTCATCACATGACCTCCCACTGCCAATCACCCCGCCATGCTCCCACCATTGGTCACCAGACATGTCCATCATTGGGGCACACTGCTTTCCCAAGACAATTGCAAAGTGAACAGTCTCTTTGCTACCAGATTGGATGACTTGTGACTTTTTGCCAAGCTCCAATATTTTTATAACTAATAAATGAAAGCGTTCAAAGAAAATGAAAAATATACACCATTTTTTAATGCCCCTAAATTTTTACCAGGTTGCTTGCAGCAGTCTTCTGGAGATGAATCTTTAATTCCTGAACACACCAGGACAATCCTGGAAGGTTGACAACCCTATATATGGGTGATACTATAGATAGCACCCTGCACACATACAAGTGATGGTTTATTTCTCTCTGTACTCATAGGGTGGCCCACCACTACTACTGTTACTATTGCAACTACTATTACTATTGTTTGAATTTTAATAGTACCTTTCATGCATAAAAGCATTCCGGGATGCTTCACAGAGGTGTAAGGAAAGAAAATGAATACTGAGCCAATGGAAATAATAGGAGGGATGACAAATAGCTTGATGAAAGAGGTCAGTTTTGAGGAGGATCTTAAAGAAGAGGGAGGTAGAAAGGCAGAGGGATTTAGAGAGGGACTTCGAGAGCGTGGGTCCTAGGTCATATGAGTAGATAGGAGAGGGTACTTTGATTGCAGAGACACGAGGAAGTGTGTGATGGTGTTGTGCACTATTGAAAAAAAAAATTACTGTATTTTTTTATCCTCAGTGGAGATTGTGCAGTGAAGGGGTTGATCATAAAATTATTGATACAATTATTTAATTTTCCCTCATTAAGTGTATCCGGCTAATATGAAACACTTATTACTAATGGGCTCAGCAAGTAAAACCAAGAACATCACATATAAAGCACTGATTTGTGCTGCAGACAGTTATCCACATTTTTGGTGACCTACAAAAATCTATCAACAGTACCTTGGCATCACCTTGCTAGTGTTAATGGATAAATGTACTACAATGAGTAAACTTATTGTGGGATATTGATATCTGACTTTTCAAAGAGATATCCTTTGTAGTAGACTGGAACAGCAGTGCTTGATAAAACACTGTAACCAGTATCAGAAAAATAGTGATCACATGATGATTGGCATTAAAATGTTATGGGTAACACAGGAAAAATGTTTCCATTGGAATAGTGATATGTACACTTAAATAAGTCCGGTCGTTGCATCGTTGAGCATCAGGTTTTGTCCCTCATATGCACAGATCTCAATCTTGATTGGGATGAATAGAGAGCACCAAGCAGATGCAAGCAAGGTGCTTCCCTAGTGGAAACTGGTGGGAAAGCATGTGCCACTTTTGTGGCAATAGTAGCTGTTTCTCTCGCATTAGCAGAAGCCTGGGAGCAGGCAGCTGGCCCACTTTCTTGTCATGGAGTGGTGTGTTGCATGGGAATACCTAAGAATGAAGGAAAGGAAAATACGTTTTAATGGGAGGCGGTTAAAATATTTTTGTAGAAACTAACAATTAGGATTTAGACAAGCTTGTATTTAGTACGTATTGCTGTAACAATTTTACTTACTTTACTTTTAAGGTTGTGACTGGCACAAATAGACAGTAAGACCAATTCGTTCAAAACAACTTAGAAAGATTTATTAAACATCCATTTGCATCAATATAGTTTAACAAACAAGACAGTAATGTACAGGTATTATAAAGGCTTTACTTCCCATTTTTCCTTTGGACAACGAGCGCGCTGACCCGGGGTCCTTAACTTTTCTTGTTCCGGTTCTGGCCTTTAGGGAACCTCCTCACATCCTTCCTGGCTCATTGTCCTTCTCCACCTTGTCGTCTGAACTTGGCATATACTTTTATACCTTTTTGGGTGCATGGCCACCTCATGCACAATCTCTCTGGGCTTGGCGATTGGGCATCAGCTGCAATGCCATCTTTCAATTGATTCCTTTGTTCATGTACAGGCCTTGGCCTATAATGTCCCTTTTGTTAAGTACCTCGTTTAGCTGGTGCTAGGCCATGATTAGATTAATCTGCAGTCTGGCACCCCTTAACCACTCAGGTGTGTGCTTGTTGTGTCTCTTCCTGTCCAAGCCACGCTTCAATTACCTTTGCTATGTCACTTCTTTGCCGAGTTCGGATCCCACCCATTCAGGGAAAAGAGAAGTTCTTGCTGTGGGGGTTTTAAAACTGCAGGGTTTCAATCAGCTTCGGCCGTTGCAGTCTGAGTCAGCACGGCCATCCGAGGGGAGAGAGATCATCTTTATTATTTTAACAACACAGTAGTTCTTACTATAGTAACAGGCTTTCCATGTTATTTTTCCTACATGCATATTAGCTGGATTATTATGATATCTCATTTAAGGGTAAATTATTGGAGGCTCCGCTCCCATTGAAGAGTCTCGCTTGTTTTCAAATCTCTCCATGGCCTCGCCCCTCCCTATCTCTGTAACGTCCTCCAGAACATAAGAACATAAGAAATAGTAGCAAGAGTAGGCCATACGGCCCCTCGAGCCTGCTCCACCATTCAATAAGATCATAGCTGATCTTCGACCTCAACTTCACTTACCCATCTGATCCCCATATTCATTGATTCCCTTAGAATCCAGCCCTACAACCCTCCAAGATCTCTGTGCTCCTCCAATTCTTGCCGCTTGCACATCCCCAATTTTAGTCCCCCCACCATTGATGGCTGTGCTTTCAGGTGCCTAGGCCCTAAACTCTGGAATTCCTACCCTAAACCTCTCTGCCTCTCATCCTCTCTCTCCTCCTTTAAGACACTCCTTAAAACCTACCTCTTTGACTAACCTTTTGGTCACCTGTTCTAATACCTCCTTATGTGGCTTGGTGTCATATTTTGTTCGATAATCGCTCCTGCGAAGTGCCTTGGCGTGTTTTACTAAGTTAAAGGCGCTATATAAATGAAAGCTGTTGTTTTTGTTGATGGAGCATGAACCAGAGAACCAGACATGGAAGTTGTGCAGTGGTCACTATTTCTAGATATTAAAATTAAGAAGCGAATGACAAAAAGTCATTCCAGGTTAGATAAAATAACATCAAAAAGATCAAATGTTTGTGAAAACTAAATGGGCTAAAGAATCAATTACAATAATCATTATCCTAGCATCAAATCTGACAAATTATATAAGTTGTTAAAACAAAATAGTTTGTGTACAAATAAATATCCACTGCGAAATATATTAGCAGCTTGGGATAAAACAGGTGGAAATGCTGTGATAACGTTGATACAAAGAGAAAATGGCCTCGAGCAAATCACTTAAGGAGCAGAAAAAGCATAAACCCAATTCAGGTTAAATTGAGCACAGTCACTGTGCTGGTGGCAGCTACAAATGTGGGTGGGATGTCCAGAGTCCTCAGCATCATTTTGACAGTGGTTCTGCCATTGGGAGTTCCTCCTTTTTTCTGCTAATTTTCTGCTTTACTGAAGGCCTTGACTCTTGTTGGGGTATTTTTCCAGCCCACAAGCAGCTGCAGCTGAAACACGTCCTGGATCTCCTGCATGTAAGATCTTCATGTGTGTCCATTCTTCATACGTGAGCTAGACTGTGAGTGTCTGCGGGTTATTCATTTGTGAAGGGAATCACAGCCGAGTCTGACCCAGTCCTCATCCAATATCCACAGGTGGGTGCTTTCAGCCGGGTTTGCTGGATAGCAATTGGAGGAGCCGCACTTTCCAACCAAAGGTCTAAAATACTCATGTTGTTTCTACTGTGATACCTTCAAATGGACAGAGAAGCACTGTAAAGATCTGCCAGTCTGAAATGGTTGTGTTTAAAAAATGATGTATTTGAACTAATGACGGCAATGAATGTTTAGCTTTTACTCTATCATCCCCCTTCTTCCAGAAATCCATTAGGTTGATATAACTTTTTTTTAAAAATAGGTTTTTGCAAAGTTAGCTAACTTGTAATTTGTAGCCTATCTTTAGGGTCCCTGCAGGTTCCTGGCCGTTAGGACAATATGGCATTAGTTTTGAGCAGATATTACCTTTCACCTGCTCTTCACCACATTTGTCATTAACTGTCAGGAGCAACAAAACCAGCTGTTGTAAATCATTCCTACTTATATGTATCAATTTCATTTCAAATATTTAGGCAGGAAAATGGGTAGTGCATTACAGTTTTTTCAAGAGGTAATATTGCCTGAAACAAAAGGCATCAAGCGTTATGGGGAGAGAGCAGGAATATGGTATTGAGATAGAGGATCAGCCATGATCATATTGAATGGCGGAGCAGGCTCGAAGGGCCGAATGGCCTACTCCTGCTCCTATTTTCTATGTTTCTATGTTAGCATTTTTTTTCTTGAATTGTGTCATTATATTTTGTCCAACATAAGCTGAATATGTTACTAATTGCTAAAAGGATGCCTTTTTTTATCTTTGAAGAAAAATATGGTTATGAACTGATTTGCAAATTATACGACTGGAAAAGCTTTATTTGAAATTACTGAAAAAATAGGAAAAAGCTTTTATGGGTGGAGAGCTACAATGAGAACTGAATGATGATTTGGGGAGAAAAAGAGCAAAATGAGATTAATGCTTGAAGCCTTATATATCACGGGAATGAGGCAGATCACATGATTCTTTCAAAAATTACATGTGAAGAAGACTCCTAAAGGGACAATATTCTTTAATTTCCCCTATTGCCTGACAGACTGGTCCATCTGCATGGGAAGGACAAATAACTTTTTGCTGTTTTAGGTAGTTTACTGGTTTCTTGCGCCTATGTGTTATATTTACAGCTATTTACCCACCATCTGTTCATTCATCGAAGTAGGCATAGGATGTTGAAATTGAAGTTCTGTTGTGTATTTATCACCAAATGAGGCTGCACATGTTAGAAGTGCACTAGTGCTCTTTGAAGCTGTAGTTTGTGCATTTGATCCACATATTTAACCTTCTGAAGCTATTTTTTCACAACAACTTAATATATTCTACTCTACAATTGGTATTTTATGTAGTAGGGAATTATCATAGTATAACTCCACCATTTCCCAGTGGGTAAATGCACCACATGGTATGGTACTAAGCCATATGGTCCAGCAAAGTCCCAGATCATTTTTTGGTTTTATTGAACTGGCTGAGCTCAGAATGGGTCGAGAGTGGGAGTGCACAATTGGTCCTAGTTTCCCTGTGCTAAGGGGAGGAAAATCAGACATTGTTTCCCCTTCTGATCACTGTCCATTGACCATTGTAGTAGGGCTTGTGTGTGGAGTTTGGGGAAAGGTAGGATCAAGCTCACTTATGGAGGTCTGGTCTCCTGATGGCCCAGTGCCTAAAGTATGTAACACTAAACTGCACAGACCAATTTGTCTCAGTTTCAATTCCTGGTCTCTGTTGAGTCAGCTATCTTAATCAGAATAGCAATTAGGGTGCTGCATTTGCCTTAGCACCTCTAGGCTAGGTGAAGGGGGGGGGTGGGGGGTAGGTAAAGATCAATCAGGATTCCCACTCTGTATTACTATCTGATGCTGGAATTTGTAGATGTATGGATACTTGGATAAAGACTGGATAAAGCTAAACTGTGATGCCCTCCATGACTGAATAGTCTGCCAACATTGTCTATACTCACATAGAAAGACTGGCCATTTGAGCACTGTACCAAAGGGCTCCTGGCATTCCTGGAACCACACCCCGGCATGAATCAGCGTATTCACAAGGTGAAAAAAAATATTGGGAAAATAAAATTAAAAACTCTATGGCAGCTAAATAGCCTGCTGGCACTTAATGTTCTACTGTGCCTGAACATGTGACGTCACCTTAAAGAGAGGAGGTGTAAGGCAAGAAAACTGGAGCAACAAAAATAAAATTGCTTATTATATGACAGTTACTAATCAGTAGCTTTCTTCTGCAGATTTGTACTCTTGTGTTATAAAGTTGTATAATTTTTTTCTATAATTGAAAATGTTTATCATCAGTGAACAATGAGGCATTCTCTATTTGTTACGTATCAGGTGGTTGTGTGAAAACCATCACCTCATTATGTCACAGGAAAATAACTTGCACTTTTAATAATCTAACCGACTATACAACCAAGGAGGACATTATAACTGAGCCTGATCCTGTACTGATCCATTGTCCATATATGGGCACTGTCCAGAGATCACTGAACAGCGGTCAGGAACGGGATCCCAGGTATCTGATCTTTCTCCTCCCTAGCCCAGAGACACAGAGGTTAATTACAGTGGCCCAGTTGCTGCCCCGCCTGAGATCAGCCAACTCAGCACAGACTGGGAATTTAATCTTGGATTCCCATTCATTATTCTTTGGATGAAGCTGTGATATAATATTGGTAAGTTGCTGTCCAACTTGGGAAGAGAAGAAAGAGAATCACAGGAACAGCTGTACTTTTAAGAGACGTTTAAATTTTAATCACAAATTCTTTTAAGTGTTGCACTATACAAGAGCTCCCCCAGGTGACCATTTTGTGAGTGTTGGAGATCTATACAATACTTTCCTACAAAGCAAAACTGGCCCTGCACATGTTGTTGATGTAGGCCCAGAATTGGTATTTTATTGGGGTGGTCTTGCTGGAAAGTGTGTGTATGTGGATATCGGGCTTGGCTGTAAAACTATCCTGAAATAGGAATTATAGTTATATATGTTATAAGCTGGATTGCCGGTGGCGAAGGATAGAATACTAGAGCCTGGTCTTCAGTTGCTTCAAAACCTTTACATCCAGAGCTGTGCATTACACACACCACACCCTAGATAAGCTCTCATATATGGATACGAGAGCCCCAATTGATACATACCACCTGAATACAATTAACAATATAGACTTTAAAACCATTATAATTTCCTTTCTCAACTGTTATAGGCTTTGAAGAATTGGTAACTATTATCCTGCAGGTTTGTATATTGCACTTCAGTTTTATTTAATAGTACATTTTACTGCATTTTCAAAGTATACCTATACAGACATGCGGATAAATGCTCTTATACAAATCCAGGTTAACTCTGCAGACAACGAGACTAGCTAGGCTTTCTGCATCCAAATTTTTTTTAAATTAATACTTTTTTCTCCCTTTCCACCACCCTCCTGAATCATAGAATCATAGAATGGTTACAGCACGGGAGAAGGCCATTTGGCCCAATGAGCCTGTGCCAGCTCTTTGTAAGAGCAATCCAGTTAGTCCCATTCCCCCGCTCTTTTCCCGTAGCCCTGCCAATATTTATCCAATTCCTTTTTGAAAGCCACGATTGAATCTGCTTCCACCATCCTTTCAATTGTAAACAATTTTACAACACCAAGTTATAGTCCAGCAATTTTATTTTAAATTCACAAGCTTTCGGAGACTTCCTCCTTCCTCAGGTAAATGTTCAGGAGCTCCTCGAAGCCTACGCATTTATACATATAGAACAATACATGGTGTTTACAGAATGCCCCTGCAACTGCCCGTTGCCAAGGCAATCACCGTGTTCAGACAGAGAGGTGTCACCTGCAGAACCCCCGAATACACATTCAACAAAAAAACAAACAGGAAAACAGGTTTTTTTTCCTGTTTGTTTTTTTGTTGAATGTGTATTCGGGGGTTCTGCAGGTGACACCTCTGTCTGAACACGGTGAATGCCTTGGCAACGGGCAGTTGCAGGGGCATTCTGTAAACACCATGTATTGTTCTATATGTATAAATGCGTAGGCTTCGATGAGCTCCTGAACATTTACCTGAGGAAGGAGGAAGTCTCCGAAAGCTTGTGAATTTAAAATAAAATTGCTGGACTATAACTTGGTGTTGTAAAATTGTTTACAATTGTCAACCCCAGTCCATCACCGGCATCTCCACATCATCACCATCCTTTCAGGCAGCGCATTCCAGATCATAACTACTCGCTGCATAAAAAAGTTTTTCCTCATGTCGCCTTTGGATTTTTGCCAATCACCTTAATCCTGTGTCCTCTGGTTCTCGACCCTTCCACCAATGGGAACAGTTTCTCTTTATTTACTTTATCTAAACCCTTCATGATTTTGAACACTTCTATCAACTCTCCTCTCAACCTTCTATACTCGAAGGGGAACAACCCCAGCTTCTCCAAGCTATCCACGTAACTGAAGTCCCTCATCCCTGGAACCATTCTAGTAAATCTTTTCTGCACCCTTCACATCCTTCCTAAAGTGCGGTGCCCAGAATTGGACACAATACTCCAGTTGTGGCTGAACCAGTGTTTTATAAAGATTCAACTATACCTCAGCATGAAGGGGCTGACTCCATGAGGAAAGGCATCATCACCCTCATCTACAAGCGGAAGGGGGAGAGGGAAGAAATCAAAAATTGGCGACCCATCTCACTACTTAACGTGGACTACAAAATTCTGTCCGAGGTCATCGCCAATCGGGTCAAGTCAGCCCTGGAGGTGGTGATCTACCCTGATCAGACCTGCGCCGTACCCGGCAGGAAGATCTCTGATAGCCTGGCGCTACTCAGGGATACGATTGCCTACGTACAGGACAGGGGGGTGAACACCTGCCTGATCAGCCTGGACCAGGAGAAGGCCTTTGACAGAATATCCCACACGTACATGATGGACGTGCTCTCCAAAATGGGATTTGGGGAGGGAATCCGCAATTGGATCCAACTGCTCTACACAAACATCAGTAGCGCAGTTTCAATCAACGGGTGGGAATCAGAAAGCTTTCTGATGAAATCTGGAGTCAGGCAGGGCTGTCCTCTCTCCTCCGTCTTGTTCGTGTGTTGCATCGAGCCCTTTGCCGAGTCCATCAGGAGGGATGCGGGCATAAGAGGGGTGACGATCCCAGGCAGCGGAGGTACTCAGGTCAAGGCCTCCCTATGCATGGATGACGTCGCCGTCTTTTGCTCGGATCAGCTCTCGGTCCGCAGATTGATGAGCATCTGCGACCAGTTCGAACTTGCCTCGGGGGCCAGGGTAAATCGTAGCAAGAGCGAGGCCATGTTCTTTGGGAACTGGAGTGACCGATCCTTTGTCCCCTTCACCGTCAGGTCGGATTACCTGAAGGTGCTGGGGATCTGGTTCGGGGGGGCCGGGGCGTGCACCAAAAACTGGGAGGAGCATATTTCCAAGGTTAAGCAGAAACTGGGACTGTGGGATCGACGATCCCTCTCGATCGTGGGCTAGAGCCTGGTCATCAGGTGCGAGGTGCTCTCGGTGTTGCTGTACGTGGCGCAGGTCTGGCCCATACCTCGCTCCTGCGCCGCGGCAGTCACCCGAGCCATCTTCCGCTTTGTCTGGAGATCAAAAATGGACCGTGTCTGCAGGGTCACGATGTACAAATCTCAAGAGAAAGGGGGGAAAGGCGTGCCCAACGTGGCCCTCAGCCTGATGGCCACCTTTGTGTGCGGCTGCATCAAGCTCTGCATAGACCCTCGGTACGCAAACACAAAGTGTCACTACGTGCTGAGGTTCTACCTGTCCCCGGTGTTGAGAAGGATGGGCCTGGCCACGCTGCCACGGAACGCTTCGTCCAGCTGGACCGTTCCGCCCCACCTGTCCTTCGTGGAAAAGTTTGTGCAGAAAAACACCTTTGACCACAAGGCGATCAGCAAGTGGTCCGCACATAACGTCCTCGAAACCCTGCGGGAAAAGGAGATAGTGGATCCTGTCGGTTGGTTCCCTGAGCAGACTGTCAATGTCATTTGGCAGAACGCCTCATCGCCAGAGCTTTCAAACAAGTACCAAGACCTAGCTTGGCTGGTGGTGAGAAGGGCCCTTCCCGTCAGATCCTTCATGTACTCCCGGACTCTCAGCGCCACCGCGCGCTGTCCCAGAGGAGGCTGCGGTGGAGACGAGACCGTCACCCACCTCCTTCTGGAATGTGCCTTTGCAAAGAAGGTCTGGAGAGAGATGCAGTGGTATCTGTCCAGGTTCGTCCCGAGCAGTTCCGTAACACAGGATTCTGTGCTCTACAGGCTGTTCCCGGGGACGCACACTGAGACGGACATCAGCTGCTACTGGAAGACCATCAACTCGGTGAAAGACGCCCTTTGGTCTGCCCGAAACTTGCTGGTCTTCCAGTACAAGGAGCTGTCCTTGACCGAGTGTTGCAGACTTTATGAATAAATTTTATGAATAAAGTATATTTTTTGAAAAAAAAATGAAGAGGCTGACTCATGCTGAGGTATAGTTCGGCAGGCAGTGACAACCCTCAGTTTCTAACCCAAGTAATCATTCTTCATGTGACCCTAGATAGCAAGTGTCGATAAGCTACTTGAATTTTTATTCAATTTTCCATGTCTATGCATTTACAAACCTTAAATTTCGCAGAGTAGGATGGAAGTTTATCAAAATGTTTTGGTCAAGAATATTTAATGTCATGTGTATACTCGGTTTTAGAGAGGCAATATGCTACCTTAAATTCTAAATTTCACTTCCCCAGTATCAGCTCTTGCAGTTCTGTACAAAAATGAAACAATTTTGAATCACCAGTGTTTAATATGAAGACTGCCATCTGTAGTGCAGAGCCAGTATGACATAGATGTATTTCTACCATTTTATAGCTTTTTGCTAAACATCACTTCTCAAAATGGCTGAACAGCAATTTCTGAAATACTTCTCAACATCCTAGTTCTACAATAGGGGTCACCCCTAAAATCTGAGACTGTGTGGGATACTGACTCCCAAAACATGGGCTACACACATGCCAAGCCAGAAGACTCACAGAAGCTTCAAAAAAGCTGGCAAAGCCCCCAAAACAAGTCAAATAACAAACAACGACTCAAGAAACACCCCTAAAAACAGGTCTATGCCTAACACCACTCCTTTACAATGACTGAATAAGTTAAATTTTGTTTTATTAAATGGGATTCCAGGATTTTCACCAGTGCTTTAGGATCATATTTCACAATTTGGCCCCCTTTTCTATGAAAACTGAAATCTAAAGGTTTAGTCAAAGTGAAAACAAGTAGTTATGCTCAGACTGCCTGTTATATTAAGCTACAGGTATCATAGTAGGTACAGCACAGGAGGAGGCCATTTGGCCCATCATGCCTGTGCCAGCTCTTTGAATGAGCTATCCAATTAGTCCCATTCCCCTGGCCTTTCCCAATAGCCCTGTAAATGTTTTCCCTTCAAGTATTTATCCAATTATCTTTTGGAAGTTACTATTGAATCTGTCTCCACCACCCTTTCAGGCAGTGCATTCCAGATCAACTCACTGTGTAAAAAAATGTTTCCTCATGTCGCCTCTGGCTCTTTTACCAATCACCTTAAATCTGTGTCTTCTGGTTACCAACCCTTCTGCCACTGGAAACAGTTTCTCCTTATTTACTCTATCAAAACCGTTTGGTTTTGAACCTCTATCAAATCTTCCCTTGATCTTCTCTGTTCTAAGGAGAACAACTCCAGCTTCTCCAGTCTCTCCACGTAACTGAAGTTTCTCATCCTTGGCACCATTCTAGTAAATCTCTTCTGCACCCTCTCTAAGGCCTCGACGTCCTTCCTAAAGTGTGGTGCCCAGAATTGAACACTACTCCAGCTGAGCCCTAACCAGTGTTTTATAAAGGTTTAGCATAACGTTCCTTGCTTTTGTACTCTATGCCTCTATGAATAAAACCCAGGATCCCGTATGCTTTTTTAACATCAGGTATAAACTAGATGTATCCATTGCTTGCATTGCAGAGAAAAACTAAAATAGACAGAAGTGTATTTCCCAAAGTAATGTATCTAGGAGTTTGTGGAAGGGCTATGTGAGCACTGAAGATGCAAAATTTATTTCCAGGGTAGAGAGAGCAATGGGTATGTTCCCTTCAGGAATATTTGATTTTTTACACTTTTTGGCGCTTTTCCCTGTATACTGTGATGCAGTCTCAGAATTAGTGGAATAGTAATGGTACAAGCTTTGCACAAGCTCTCACAAGATAATTAAAGATAAGGCTGGTCAGCCAATTATAATTGATCCATCTAGAATGATTTTACAGATCCCCCTTTGCTGCATCTAATGGTTTCTTATAAGATTGCAGCATTTTTTCCTCCACCACTCTGCCTTGAAGTCCATTCCAAGTGTTGATCACTCTCTGTGTGAAGAACCTCCCGATATCAGTCCTAAAGTTATGTTTTAGTAGTTGGAACTTGGAACCCTTGTCCTATCCTGTTTAAAGTGACATTCCAAATGTACTTTTACCAGATCATTTGTTATCTTATATTACTCTTATAATATCACATCTCAGACACCTCTTTTCCAGATTGAAAAGTCTCTCCAGTCTTTCCTCATAACTCAGACTCATGACATTAGTGACCAGCCACGTGTCTCTTCTTTGCACTGCTTCCAGTGTTTGAATTTCTTCCTTGTTTCTAGGCAGTTGGAGCACAGCACTCAAGGTGTGGTCTGGCTAGAGCACTGTATAGTTTGATCAGGACTTCCTCTGACTTGCACTCTACTGTTTTGACTATGTCATTCAATGTTCTGAATTGGTTGGACATGTTTGGTATTCAACCTACTAAGATTTTTAGGTCTCTTCTAGCCGTAGCTATTTCAACATCATTCATGCAGTATGTATGTTGTGTACTTTTCTTGTGGATTTGCTTTCCTCAGAGCTTCCTCCAAGTGATGGTCGACATAGAAGAGCACTGATTCGTTAGTTGGGGGCAGTAATCAGCAGGTTTCCGTGACCTTGTTTGACCTGAAACTTCATGGAGTCCGGAGTCAATGGCCACTCCCACCTGACTTTACATCAGTGTCCTCACCTCTGGAGGGTCTATTCTGTTGCTGGGACAGAACATACCCAAGTATGGTGATGGGTAAGTCTGGGGGTTGGCTAATATGAGCATGACAAAATCAGGCTGTTGCTTGATTAGTCTGCAGGACAGCTGTTCCAACTTGAGCATCAGGCACCAGATGTTAATGAGGAGGCCTTTACAGGATTGACAGGGCTGAGATTACCTTTGTTTTATTCTGATACATTGCCTGTGTCATTGCTGATAGGTCCATCCAATGTTCTTCTTATTGAACGTTGCAGCAATTGTTTACAACTGGGTGGCATGCTAACTACTTCAGAAGACATTAAGAGTAAACCATACAGTCACATTTAGGCCAGATCAGGTGTGGGTGGCAGGTTCCCTTCCATGAAGGGCATTAGTGATTTAGTTCAAAAATGTTTTTATTTAATCAGTTTCTCAACAAATACTTTAAAAACAGAAGTTTTCCTCGTGGCACCAATGATATCGATAACCTTTCTTTAGATATACTGCTCTCTGAGCAATGTGTACTGGCCAGTAAGACAGTCCTTTATTAAAAACTTGAAACTTTTGAATCTAATAAAATTATAGTAAATGTAAGATCATCCAATGTCAGATTCTTACAAATAATGTGAATTACAACAATGCAGATGCCTTTGAATTGCTTGCCTAAATAGATGACTACAAATATGCCTTATAGATTTCCATTCTGGGATTCAGGGGCTATTTAAAAAAAGATCAGGTTGCCATTGTGGCCAGATGCACGCCTAAATCAGAGCCTTCATTAGTGGATTCGAAGCCCAGGCACGCACCTTATCCAGCTGTTATTTCCTGTTTCACTGGCCATGTTTCTTCCTCTTCATGTATTGCATGGATGGGTTTGAGGTTAATGCATTGGATAGATAAATGAGGAAGAGGACTCAAATAATAAAAGATGAAATTACATACAGAAACATTAATCAGTGCTAGTCAGCAATTTGTAAAAAGCTTGACCAACCTTATAAAATTCTTTGATGTGATTTATATGAATTTTCAGAAAACATTTGATAAGGTATCACAAGATTTACAGACACTCTGACACATGAAATTAAAAGGAATGTGGCTCTGCAGTAGCACCCTTGTTTCTGAGCCAGAAGGTGATAGGACTCCTGGACTTAAACTTCAATGCAGTAGAGTGCTGTATTATCATGGGTAGTCTTTTTGATGACATTAAACGTAGACCCAAACTGCCTGTTCAGATAAAAAAATGACATCATTTAAACAGCAGAGGAATCTTCGTGGTGTCTTGGCCAACAATTATCCCTCTGCCAACATCACCAAAACAGATTGGCCATTGAGTTTACCAACATAACAGTGGTAATGTTTGAAAAGTAGTTTAGGACATCCTCAAAGTGTGAAAGGTGCTATATAAATGCAAATTTTCAAAGGATAGGTGGTAAAAGTATACTTCTCAGAATGCAAAATTATGGTGAATAATGTTCCAGAGATCTATGTTGGGGCCATCCTTACTTACCATTTACATAAACGATCTGGACTATTGAAATTTACTACTCTATGACCATGATTGTGGTTGTTTATCACTCCTTGTCTGCCACATACTCCTGGTATCTCTCCTCCACTGCCCAGCTCAGAAGCCTGCCCTTGTGTGGTTCAATTGTTATCCAATTGTGGCCAGAGCAACTCCAGGAATCACTTCTCCTCCTACCCTCACCTTCACTACCAGTACTTCCCTCCTCCCCAAGATCTATCCTTGTCCCTTGACGACATCAGCCAGACACAACCTCCATATATATGCAAGTGACACCCAGCTGCACCTCTCTTGACTCAATGGCCACTGTACTGTCAGACATCCAATCTTAGATGAGTCTGAACTTCCTCCAGCTCAACATTGGGTAGACCACAGCCATCATGTTCTGCTCCCAGCACAAACTCCACTCCCTTGTCCCTGACCATTAAGTTAATTTGAATCACTGTTCACAACCATAGCATCCTGTTTAACCCTGAACTCACCTTCAGACCTCATGGCCCCTGTATCAGATAGCTCACTTCCACAGCTGAAACATTTATACACGCACAAGATACCTCCACACTCAATTAGTCCAATGCTCCCCTGCTTCACTGTCCACAAATTGTCCAAAATTCTGCTAAGTATCCTATACCACACACCCATTACAGTACCTCAAATCCTTGCTGAGTCACTGCTAAGCAAGCCTCAAATTTAAAATCCTCAACCTTGTCAATAAATCCACCCATGACCTCACCCTGCCCTATCTCTCAATCTTCAGCTCACCAGTGGCAGCAATCTTCAGGTGCCTAGGTCGCATTCTGCTTCTCCATTGGAAACAGCCTCAAAACTCATTTCTTTGACAAAGCTACTAGTTGCCCCTCCAAATCTTTTCTTTCCTCACTCTGCACCTTGGAACTAGTTTTTATGTCAAAGGCACTAGATAAATACCAGATGTTGTGATAAAGACTAATAGGAGATAAGCAAAATGTGTTGGGAGTAGTGTATAGGCAAGCATACAAAAGGAATGAAACAGAAAATCTGACTGTTGGAAAAGGGATCAGGGTTTGTGCTCACCAGATACAATTTTCAGTCTGGCCTATAGGTACATCTAGTCAGACTTCCTGATTTCCTAGCATTTACTGGTCTAATTTAAGCTCGAGATCCAAGCTACTTGGTCCTACAACTTATTTCAGAAGCCAAGACCTAAATTCATTAATGTTTACTTAAATCGCACTCGAGTCGATTCCTTTTCAAACTGCGTCCCCGTTATACTACCCAGTACTGATCTGCATCCCTGAGTCTTATTCATTTGAATACCTCCATTAACATCCCCAGTCTTCTAAAAGGGAAGAGTTCTTGCATTTATTCTCTAATCTCCTACACATTCAAGCTCATCTACATTCTTCCTGCAGTGAGGATTCCAGAAATATACAGAATACTCCAGAAGCAGGGTAACAAACAATATATCTTGTCACTAACATTCTTCAATCTAAACTACTGCTCTTTTTAGAAAATCTTAACACTCCTTGACAGGAGCCAGACATTAGTCTGATGTCTAAAAGGATCTACCTACAATTCTGAGAGCCCTTTCCTGATTTCCCCCATTAATCCTGTGTTTACTTTGTATCTATGTGCACAATTTCTACCTAGCTACATTAAAATGAACCTGCCAATTTCTATCCAGCTCCTGAAAATACTCCTAAGTCCCCTTATCCCCATCTTATTTGAGCTATTCTCAAACTTGAACATTAAGTTTATTTCTCTAATAAAATCAGACTTCATTAGCAATTACAACTGTTGCTTACTAGGCTACGTCAGTGTATCAAGGATCAAACCAGTGTCGGATTGGAGTCACATAAGTCAGACTAAGAAGAGGTGGCAAGTTCCCTTCTCTAGTGAACTATTTTTATACAATCTGGCAGCTATCATTTTGTCTGGCACCAGCTCAGAAATGATCAGTTTTAGTAAATTCAATTTAACTTAGTGGTTTGCTAGTCTACTACTATAATTACTAAACAATCATAGCTTTTAAAGATGGGGAGAAGTGGAGGTAATGGGGTTTATCCAAGGAGTTGGGCTAAAGTAGCTGAAATCTCTACCCTTTTTTCCCCACCATTGGTGGCAAAGTGTAGGGGCCAGAAAGATGCAGAAAATAAAAGACTGGAGGACGGCTAGGCAGGGAACAAATTTGAAGACAAGGACATTAAGTAAATGTGTTGGGAATAAGATTATGTAGGTCAGAAGTGAGGGCGGGGGGGCAGACTCAGTCTGAACAGAATACAGGCAGCTGGACTTACCCTTATTGTACTTGAGTCACACTGGTCAACAGGCAAATGTTCATTTCCAAGTCTCATCTGCCTTTTTACTTCACTTATTTTATCTTTCATCTCTTCCTTCTCCCATTTTCTCTCCTAGAATGTCAACCCCATCATATTGTAAACAATTTTACAACACCAAGTTATAGTCCAGCAATTTTATTTTAAATTCACAAGCTTTCGGAGGCTTCCTCCTTCCTCAGGTGAACGATGTGAAGATAGATTTTACCAGCATACCTTCAACTAGCTAACTAATGTCCTTGTCTTCACATCGTTCACCTGAGGAAGGAGGAAGCCTCCGAAAGCTTGTGAATTTAAAATAAAATTGCTGGACTATAACTTGGTGTTGTAAAATTGTTTACAATTGTCAACCCCAGTCCATCACCGGCATCTCCACATCATGAACCCCATCATATATGAGTACTGTAACACAGGCTGTACCCAACCTCCGAATAGCCACTGTGAGCAGGTTGTCTTTGGAAATCATATCCACACTCTGATCATTGCCTCACCAGTTGTCTACACAAGCAACTTCCAGTTGGGCAAATGTACAGCAATCAGGTTGGTTTTCCCTCCCCAACATGGGGTGCTGATTGAAGCATCATACTACAGTTCTGGTTGAGACTAGTTAAATCAGGAAACATACCTGCAATACTCCTGGTCTGTGATACTCCAAATATACTCCAGCAGGGCACTTATTATGGCCCAATTTTCCTTCAGTTGTTATCCATAATTAAGCTGGATCAGGCAACCATCAACAATGGTACAAACTCTGCTACGCACATCCCACACATCTGAATGCCCCGTGTCATCCACCAAGATAGATTTTACCAGCATACCTTCAACTAGCTAACTAAATGGCTGGAGTTAAAATAGATTTAGTGTTTAAACTCAGGCAGAATTTAGTTAATTCCCATATAGACTTTAGCAGTAACAAAACTGTAATCCACTTAATGGGCAGATGCAGCATTGCACAACCATTTCTCTAAATCAATGCAAGTAGCAAATGGCCAATTCCTCAGTAAAGCACACACTGATTCAGTTTGTGCACTGCAACTTGATTTGAATGAAGTGCCTGTAAATTTAAACTAATCTGTGTGATTCCACAACTGTCCCAGGCTTTTTTCATTCCTCATAAATCACCAGCAAGATTTTTTGGGGAGGAGGAAGAGTAAGAGTAAAATAGCACGTAGTTAGACATTTCTTTGAAATTGTACCCAAGGTTAGACGAGCAGCATTTTAACTTATCAAAAGCAAAATACTGCTGATGCTAAAAATTTGAAATAAAAACAGAAAATGCTGGCAAAGCTCAGCAAGTCAGACAGCATCTATGGAGAAAGAAACAGGGCACCATCATCGCTTTTGTCATTTAATCACTCGTGCTCTCTACCCTATCACAGACCTTCCCTTTTGTTCTTTCCTCCCCTCCCTGGCTCAGTACTTGCTCAAAAACTTTAACTCTTAACATCAAGTTTTGACAAAAGGTCTTTGACCTGAAATGTTAACTGTTTCTTTCTCCAGATGCTGCCTGACTTGCTGAGCTTCTCCAGCATTTATGTTTTTATTTTAACTTATAAACATTAGTCTGAAACTGGTAAACCCTTTGAGGGCTTCTTTCACAGCTTACAAAAGACTAATGCACATTGAACGGGAAGCAGGTTTGTATGTCCATTTATTCCACTTTTCAGAAAAATATTTTCTACAATGTTGCACCTTGGATACCTTCATTTTGTAAAAATTAAGACAACTAAAAAAACGCATCTATATATATATATACACACACACATAGGTGACCCTTACTACAGCAATCCCAATCTACAATCCTAAAATGTAGACATGAGACAAGTACTAGTGTAGCATTGGACAATTCAAGCAACAATTGTAGTAATATTAGGGCCCAATTTAGTCATCCCTTTAAACTAGGGAGCATAAAAGCTCACTATAACATGATTATACAGGAACTAGTCAGCCAGCAAAAACTACCCTCCATTACTATAAGCTGGTGATGTATCATAGGATCTTTTTTGATCTGCAAATTTTAAATTCATGCTTTTTATTTTTACATATTCCACAGTGAACCTTCATACAGCAGTCACTTATTTTGGAAGATGTTTAATACAGTCCAAACAACCCACTCAGTACAGGGCAGCAGCTTGCTTAGTACAGAATTTTGGGCGTCACTATGGTTGAGTGGGTGCTGTGCTCACCTGTGGAATGCAGCATCTCAAGGGGAAAACTGCAAGTGCTTAAAAAAACATAACTGATCAGAACATACACATTACAAAAACAGGTTAGGGGATAGGTTGGTCAGGTTCTTTTGCTGATAATCAAAGTCTGCCATCACCCAGCCCATAAAAACATGATATAATTAAGTACATATTTGGAGAAGTTATTTCAATTCTGACCTACAGCATCTTGGTGCTGAACACAACAGTAAACCTTGAACTTATTACCCAAAGGATATATGCAGCAATGAGCTGACGTTCAGTGTACTGTTACTGTAAACAAGGAATTCATATTTAACTGTTGTACAATTTTTAACATCTTAATGATTGATTTAATTGAATCGAGGCATTTGCTTAGCTATAAACACAAATATAGCCAACTTCCAACTCAAAACTAATTTTTGTAGTGTAGGAATTTGACAAATCCCAATAGCCTGATTCCAATTTAAGTGTTGCCATAGTTCTTATATGCTAAATTTCGCTGGTCAAAATAATTAAGAATCTGGGTTTGGACTAAGTATCTTTCCTAGAAAAGCAAATGAGTAAGCAACTGAAACACAGACCAGGAAGGTACCAGCATTAATCCTTGGTCCGTGCACATCAGCTGGGCTGTGATACTGGACTCAGAACCCTGGGGTTAGAGAAGGGGAAATAGGCCAGCTGGTATTTCCACCTCAATTATTGTTTAGTAACCGCGATGTGAGTGATGTCTAAAATTGAACTTGCAAAGCAAAGCCAAGTTATTGATGTCACAAAATATTGCTATTTGTAATATGAAAATGGAAAGGAACAGCCCAGCTCCAAACCTTTGGTGGTGCTTCAGGTGAGGTATTTTAGGAAGTGCTGCAATATTGTAAACAAGTTAAGTAACCAGTTTAATGCGCACTATTGAATACCCAAAACATGAAATAAGGTCCTTTTAATCCGTCAGAGACAGTATGCCAAGCACAACATTCTAAAACATCATTTTGCATTTACATTGTAACTAAAAAAAAAATCATAGGGAACAGTACATTTACACATTGGTAAAACAAGAATACTTAATAAATTTGACAAAATCCACAAAGGTGTACCAACAATTTCTGTCTTTACTTAATTGTAAGTCCGTTCAGAAACTTATGGAGCTCCCACCACACTCCACAAACTGCATAGCCAGCCAGGCCATGCAGAACTCTGGAATGTCCGACTGTGAGGCAATCAACAGAGGCTCTGTCTGAACACAAAGAGGTAAAGCAGTCTTATTAGCCTCTTTAATCAAATTTGATTTTCTTTCCTTGAGGAGCCTTCTTTCCACCTCTGAATCCTACAAAAGAATATTTAGATTTAGGTTCAAATCTGAAAATGGGCAAGACAGCAGCAGAGAATTCAAGCTAATTAAAAGGAGCTCCTAGAAAAACAGGCCAGAAAACATTGTTTAGTGGCTAAATGGGATATGTTTGGTGGCTAAATAGGATACTGAACTACACAGGCCAGAAAAGCCCAGCTTCAAGCCCTGGTATGGATTCTTCGGGCTTGTGGCTAGTTGTACTCAGTATCCCTGGATTGGGTTGACGCAGGTCAGGGTCACCAGGGCTCCTGCTATGCATTGATATTCAATGATCTCTCCTGAAAAGTGATCTTGTGTGGAGATCATTTGGGGATAACAGGCTCATTACTGTTGGACAGATAGAAAAAATACAATGCAAGAAATAATCCAGAACAGAATGGGGCAGAAATATTGACAACGTCACAAACTCATGATCTGTGAATTTACACACATCCACACCATTTACTGCCTAGTTATTAGCAGAGCACAGAAGAAAATCAGTCAGGGAGGATCACATACCTAAGAACTTGCCCCATTTTCCGTCCCACCAGATTTTCCCCTCTGCACAGGTGATGCTCAAATACGTAAATATGAAAATCTACCCACACATTTGGGCATTTGAATTAATGAAAAATACAGCGATGTTACCAATTTTAATTGAATATACGTACAATCATCTCTTTTAATGTTAAATTACACTGTACAGTGGCACACATCATATTTTTTGCCCAAAAGCATAACTTGCTTGCCTCTCCGGGGAACAGAGTTTCTTAAAAAAATTGTGACCTTTTATTATAATGAAGAACTTGTCCTAATTAATCAAATAAACTCATTTATAGCCCCATACCTCCAAATCCACCCCGACCACCACCTCGGCCACCCCGACCTCGGCCACCAAAGCCACCTCGGCCTCTTCTAGCTCTTCCAAAACCTCTACCACCTCGCTGGCTTTCACCCTTGGGTCGAGCGAAGTCAAGTGTAATTTTGCATCCATCAATTTCTCCATCTTCCATTGTTTCCTTAGCTGCTTTTGCATCTTCTTCAGATGGGAAGTCCACAAAGCCAAAACTAAAACAAGAAAGTGAGGTAACAAGCATTATTTTCTATTATTGAAGAAACAATAAATCCTAATGGTGCAAAATTAAATTGCATTAAAAATTTGCAAACTAAGATCACATTACAATGCAAAATCTGGTTAATTTATTAAATTACAAGTGTGACACAGACTGGTCATCGTTCTTTTAAACCAGGCCAGACCGTGTTTTACTATTCTTCTCTTGCGAATCCATCCACTGTCACTGATTGGAGACAGTGAGGAGCTCAATGAGAAGGGACAAAATTGTAATTTAAAATTTAGATACCCTTTTGATCTTCCAGATTCTCTGTCTGTTGCAATTCTAGCACTCTCAGCTCCTTCAAAGGCTTCTTTTAAAGTTTCTTCAGTCGTGTCATCAGAAAGGCCACGAATAAACAAGGTCTTGCTGGGACCTACAAGTTGATATGGTTAGCAAGCATTGTGCAACATAGTAATGGACACTTAATTCTCATCATTTGAAAATTTGCAAAATTGTAAAAAAGGTGTGCAAACATTAAATGTGCATCTCTACTTACCATCACCACTTCTCTGTCCTTGGTTGCTGAAATCCAACCTCACAGTTCTCCCTTCAATTTCTGTGTTGCTGTGATTCTCAAGAGCTTCTTTAGCATCCTCAATAGATTCAAATTTAACAAATGCAAACCTAGGATAGAAAAAAAAGTCACAGGAATATTCAAATTAGTGAAATGATGCCAGTCCAACTTATTTTTTCCCACAGCTGGGAATGTTACTTATATTTTTTCTTTAGTGTTTGGATTATCCCAACAATTTAATCAAAATTAATATGGGAAAAAAATCTTGAGCCCAAGCCTTTCTTGGGTGCCCCTAGTTTTCTTTTTGTGGCATCTACTTACAAATACATAAAATCATTAGTCTTATATGCATGTTACAGTATCAAGGTAGGCAGGTTGCTGTGGGGATTCAGAGATTCCCACACTAGATGGCTCAGACACTTTAAACACATTCACCTTACCCTTTTGGTCTGCCATTCTTTTCTGGTATTCTGATCAATGTTGCTTTTTCAAATATACTCTGAAGAGTTTCTTCTGTTGCAGAATATGCCAAGTTATTTACAATGAGTGTATCGGAATCTAAAATGAAAATTAGCATGTCATTTTTAACTCATCAGCTCTTAAAGCAGTTTTGTTTTATTACAGCTGGATCAGTTCTTGACTATCTAGAGGAATTTTTCAAAAAGGTTCATCATGTTTATCAGACAGAAAGTCATCATATCCAGCTATCAAAAACATGTGTAGGCACAAGATTCGTGACTTGTCATGATAAATCATTCAAAATAACCTTTCCTGTTCAAATGTTTTAAGTGATCTGCATATTTAGCATTCAAAATTAGTGTTAAATACCAACTCTAGGTTAACATTCCACAAAAATTCTTACCTGGTTGCGTTTGTCCACCCTTTACATTTAACATACTCTTATCGCCAGTGAAGTCAACAACGATGGCCCGGCCCTCAACTTCTGTGCCTTGTTTCTGTTCCAATGCTTTATCTGCAGCTGCTTCATTTTCAAATTCAATATATGCAATGCTGAATTCAAGAAAAGAGAGATCGTCAATCTACTGCTTGGAAATCTTCTTTCCAATGCAACACATTTTGAAGAGATGGGAAGAAACAAACAGTTCAGTCAGCAACATTAAAACGTACCCCCGAGTTCCTGATCCATCACGAGAAGCAGGAATTCTAATGTCAATAGCATCCTCAAAAATGTCTTTGAGGCCATCCTGAGTTATCTTGAATGGAAGATTCTTGACAAACAATGTTCTGCAGTCCCTTTCTGCAAGAAAAGCATCTCATTAGTTTACAGTCAGTTCCTATTAAAGGAAATACAAAGATTATATATTATTTACTATGGGGACCAAGTCAATGTTGACTGATGTATTACACAAACATTAATTTCTCGCCAGAAAGTGTGCATTAGTTTTTTTCTTTAGAGGCGGGCAGCGAGTAAGATAAAAAGATATATCCCTTACACCCAACAGGAGGAATGTTAGTGCTAGGTCAGATATAACAGCCAAGTGGAGTAAAGTTCCCTCGACTGCTCTGGTGGCATTAATGTCACCCAACACAAGAGCATTCGTACTGCACCATCATAACATTTTCCATTTTGTACATCAACCATCTCTGTGACAAATGATCAGCCATGTGGTGCCAAATCAAGAGAAAGTTTGTGTTTTATGCCACTGTCCACTGGAACCAAGGTGAGATTGGTTAAAAGGATAACTCAGTGGTTGGAAATGTATTACAAAATGGGAGCCAGCACATACCTCTTTTGCTATCTGCATTGCTTTCCTTGCTGCGAGCTTTGTCAAGTTTGACTGCATGTCCCAGCACTTTGTTTCCATTGAATTCCAATGCCTTTTCCAGTTGCTCTTCAGTTTCAAAGTCTACGTAACCAAATTTCCTATACCAAAAAAAGGAACACACAAAATTACAAAAGAATGTCTAAAATTCACACACACTATTAAATCATAATTTGTTCTTATTAGGGCTCATTGCATAGAAACATGAAAACAAATATCAAGCTCAAAAAAATTAAATATAGCCACTCAAAAATAAACTAAAATTGATTGTACATTTGGCATCCCCAAAAAGACAAGGTTTTTAAAAAAAATGTTCCTCCTATTGCAAACTCTAGTCTTGGCTGGCATAATCTGCATGAAATCCAAGTGTCCGAAAACAGTGTCAGATTCCATCTTTACCCTGTATCTATCCATATACACGCACATCCAGCAGAGGTTATCAGAAGGGGTTTTACCCTCTTCCCTAAATGAGGGGCTTAGAACCTACTGTAATTGCTCCAGCTGATAGCCGATAAGTTAGCATAGATATTCAAAATCATAAGGGTCTAGACAGAGTAGATAGAGAGAAACTGTTCCCATTGGAGGAAGGGTCAAGAACCAGAGGACATAGGTGATTGGCAAAAGAACCAAAGGTGACATGAGGAAAAACTTTACACAGCGAGTGGTTAGGATCTGGAATGCACTGCCAGAGGGGTTGGTGGAGGCAGAATCAATCATGGCCTTCAAAAGGAAACTGGATAAGTACTTGAAAGGAAAAAAAGTGTGTAGTGCTACAGGGATAGGGCAGGGGAGTGGGACTAGTTGGATTGCTCTTGCATCGAGCCTGCACAGACTCGAAGGGCCAAATGGCGTCCTTCCGTGCAGTAACTTTTCTATAATTCTGCTGGATACAAGAATCAGAATAGGGCATGTCCATACCGCCATACCTATTACTCTAATTCAAGAAACTGGTCGTTGAAAAACATTGGCAATTGATTGGCTAAAATTCTGCTCTATGGCGAATTGTGCAGCCGACCAAAAGCAAAGATCCAAACAGAAAGGGAATGCCAAGACCTGAAAGTGCATTGACAACCACTCCTAGAGGAGCAAACAGGCAAGTGAACTGGCTCAGGGAACACTGCCCACATCTGAACCATTCCACTTCCATTGGGGGGGGGGGGAAAAAAACCACAACAGATAAATACCTGCTCGATCCAATTCGGACATCTGTGACTGAAAGTTTCTTTTTGGTGAAGAAGTCATTCAGTGCCTTTTTTAGTTCTTCAAAGTTCTTTTCAGAGTTCAAATTTCCAACAAATAGTGAAAAGGCTGGTTTAAAATCAAGCAGAAAAGGCAAGCTTATAATGTGCATCATTTTGAGGATTCAATATTCCATAAGGCATACTGCTGACACATCAGGATCAAAAAAACATCACACACTTCAGTATTAAGTCCCTTTTGATGATCATCATCTGCGCCAGTAGTATAAAAATCCATTAATTTGAAATAAGTTATTCAAAACGTGAAGCATTCAAGTTTTCCCGAACAGCAACCAATGTGGTTTTTATTTCTTTGTATTTTTGTTGTGTATATAGACACAAGTTATAAAGCTATCAGTTGATTCAGCTTTCAAATCAAAGCAAGAATCCAATCTCCACAAAGAATTACTGCAGAACTTTCCAAAGCTGTAGGTTAAACTACAGCTTAAATACAATCATTCTACTAGTAACTCATCAGATTTCATCCAGGAACAACGGTTTTGTGAATTAACAAGTAGTAACATTTCAGGGCATGAATCAAAGTGTTACCCATCCAAGGCATTTCTAGCAATGGCTTTTTACCATCCCCACACTGTCACCATTAGAGACGTCCCCTCCCCCCCACCCATGGCTTTACCCCACTTCCCACCTCTAACCTCCCCAGCCCTTCAACTATCTGACTCCTTATTAAAATCCACCTCCTTGATCCTCCTACTTAATATCTCATTTGGCTTGATGTCCATTTTACCATACCCATTTTGAATCACCTTTGAACATTTTTCTGTTAAAGGTACCACATAAAGAAGAAACAAATAGAAGCAATGGCCCCTCGAGCCTGCTCCACCATTTAATATAATGGCTGATCTTCGAACTCAACTCCACTTTCCCACCTGATTCCCCCAATCCCTTGAGTCCAAAACTCTATTGATCTCAGTCTTGAATATACTGAACGACTGAGCATCCACTGCCCTCTGGGGTGGAGAATTCCAAACATTCATAGCCCTCTGAATGAAGACATTTCTCATCAGTCCTAAGTGGCCGACCCCTTATCCTAAGACTATGCCCCCCCTAGTTCTAGACACTCTAACCAGAGGAAACAGCCTCTCAGCATCTACCCCGTCAAGCCCTCAAAGTCTTAAACGTCCCAATGAAGTCACCTCTAATTCTTCTAAGCTCGAGTGTATAGGCCTATTTTACTCAATCTTTCCTCATAGGACATCCCTCTCATCCCAGGAATCAATGTAGTGAACCTTCGTTGTACTGCTTCGAAGGCAAGTACATCCTTCCTTAGGTAAGGAGACCAAAACTGTACACAGTACTCCAAGTGTGGTCTCACCAAAGCCCTGTACAACTGCAGTAAGACTTCCTTACTCTTGTACTCCAACCCCTCTTTGCAATAAAAGCCAACATACCACTTGCCTTTCTAACTGTTTGTACCTGGGAACTTTGGCAACACAACAGGTTAAAATAGATTTTTTAAAAAACTAACTTCAACCCAGAGCATTCTTTTTTCCTAAGTTATAATGCAGTGGCCATGCACTCACCGTCACTGTCAGTCTTCTGCTTTTTGGCTGGAGTCACTGCCTTTTGCTCCTCTTTCTTCCTCTTTCCAGCTTTCTTTGGCACAACTATCTCTGCAAAAGTTCAGTCAACACAAGATAATTCATTTGAGGGAAAACCAGCTAGCATTTCACACTAATGACATTGGAGTTCTAAGCTCTCCCAATAATGAGGGGCAAAAGTGTTCTTTTCAACTGAACCCTCCAATACTGAAGGATTTCTGGTGCATATTTTGAGCAGCTGTTCAGCCAGCAAGCCAACACATGGTAGATGAACTGCAGCCTATTCATACCACAACTCTGGTTCAAGTTTTCCAGTTGGTAGTTCAGGAAATGGCAGCTACAAAATGAACCCGAGACAAACTGCCAACGGTAAACTGAACTTCAGTGACTGCAGAATTGGAAGGGGTCATTACATGTTCACCATCAGAGTACCTTCCTCAAAATGCTTGTTGCATGGAGAACAAAAATAGAATCTTCCTATTGGCCCTAGAGCTGCAACTGAATTCCTGGGGGGGTGCAATTTGAAGACACTGAATATTTCTATAATCAATCCATATACATTGTATATGAATTATATACCTTTGCTGAATACAAATGGAAGGACATTCTTAGCCAACAAATAAGACAATGAGTGTTGAATGTGCCAGATTAATGTATACAAGGATTAAATGCAATCTAAATTATAAATGCATCTCAAGCAATTCACTTCAAATCCAAATCATAGTGCACTCCACATGCAACAGCAGGGGGCATACTTCAAATATGGCAGACACGACTCCTGTGAAAATTACAGCTAGTTACAGCAGCCACTTTGCCTATTTAGGCACAGTGAGGACAGACTAGATATTGAACATCAGATCTTTTGATCTGTATGGCTCCTCAGATTTACCCAGACTGAGGAGCTCAAACAGCTGTTTAACAGCATTAACCAGAAGGGAGGAATTTTATGGGTATATCATTTACAACACAAGATAGTTACATTTACCATAATACTTTCACCAACCGAAACAAGTTCCAGTAATTTCAAACATGGTGGCAAAATACCTCATTACTAAAATGCAGAACAAGCTTCCTTCAAAACTGGGGCATGTAAGATTTATACTAAGTCTTTACTTTAGTAATTATATCACATTCAAAGACTTATATAACTGACATTTTAGATTCTCATGTGTGGAATACTTAAACACTTACATTATATAGGTTATCACCTTAGACAGTTAAACTTACCATTTTCTTCCTCATCTTCACTATCTTCTTCCTCATCATCCTCATCATCTTCCTCGTCGTCATCTTCTTCGTGAACTTTTACCATGCCAGCTTTTTTTGCCTTGGGTGGTGGTGCTGTATCCATAGCCTCTTCCTCTTCTGATTCTAATAGATATGGGAAAAAAGTTAAAAGTTCAATAAATTATGACATGAGGATGTCTGAAGCATTCAAGTGTGAACATGAACGCTCACCAAAGCTAGGAACCTTTAACTAAAATGGTTGTTATTCGTGTGGTGTTGGTAGGTTATCCAACCACCAGAGGGCCGAAGGGAAAAGAGGCAACCCCCATGTGGTTCTCAGCCAACATGCACACGGTTATGGAAGTGACTGAACAGCAAACATGTGTTCCTGGCTGAACTTCTCAAACCAGGGATCTGGAGGCCAATTTTAGCATGCCCATGTTGCTGTTTCTGGTGGGATCAGCCAACTCTGCACAAATTCGGGTTTAATCCCAGGCCCCTCCTGCTCAGTATGGCTCAGGCAGTCTCTTGTAAATTCACTAAGCCAAAGGAGTCCAGATAGCACTATTTTCATGAAATAAGATTTTGTTTACCATCCTCATCTTCATCCTCATCCTCAGATTCTTCCTTTGCTTTTTTAGTCACAGCAGCTGCATTCTTGGGTACAGATTTCTCTTCTTCAGATTCTTCCTCCTCTGAAATAAAAATGATTTTCATGCATAACTTAGAATCATAGAAATTTACAGCACAGAAGGAGGCCATATGGCCCATTCTGTCTATGCCGTGCAGAAGAGCTATCCAGCCTAATCCAACTTTCGAGCTCTTGGTCCGTAGCCTTGTAGGTTATGGCACTTCAAGTGCATTTCCAAGTATGTTTTAAATGCAATGAAGGTTTCTGCCTCTACCACCCTTTCCAGACCCCCACCACCCTCTGGGTGATAACATTTCTCCTCAACTCCCCTTTAATCAGTCTATCAATTATTTAAAATCTTTGCCCCCTGGGTATTGACCTTGATTTACTACAGGAGTCTTCTACTTACATATTCCTTCTACTCCAAGAGAGCTACTTACGTGCATTTTATAGAGATACGGTTTGACAAATTGCATTAAATGAAAGTTGGCAGTAACTTTCAACTCTTTTCCTTCCTCTATCCTCTCCCAAATTTTAATCACATTGTAATGATGGTGGGTGGGAAGAGATGCTTATGGGGGACAGGTTTTTCCAATACATTGTCTACGTAGTCATTCTTTCTCAAATGAATGAGCCAACAGTAAACACTGGCAGGCTATTGAGCCATGAAGGGCACCAGAGCATGCCCTGTTACCCAAACACATCACCTGCCCACCGTTGGGTTGAAGCGCTGCCTCAGTTAAGATGAGTAGCACAGACAAGGAATCAAACCGCAAGATACTCTTGGACCATGGCTCAGTACTGCACCACATGGTGCATTTACCCACCATTTGAACCTCCCTTGATGCCGTTGTTACCACCGGACTCGACCATTCCAATGCTCTCTTGGCTGGCCTCCCACCTTCCATAAACTTCAGCTCATCCAAAACTCTGCTGTCCGTACCCTAACTTGTACTGTTCAACATCATCCCTGTGCTCGCTGACCTACAGTGGCTGCTAGTCTCATAACGCCTTCAAACTTAAAATTCTCAACCTTGTATTCAAATCCCCCCAGAGCCTCATCCCTCCCTATCTCTATTCTCTTTCAGCCCTGCAACCATCCGAGATCTCTGCACCTCTTGCACATCCCCGATTTCCATTACCCCACCATTGGCGGCCGTGCCTTCAGGTTCCTAGGCCCTAAATTCTGGAGTTCCCTCCCTAAACCTCTCTGCATTCTCTCTCTCTCTCTCTTTAGATGCTCCTTCAAACCTTCCTCTCACCCGCCCCAATATCTCTATGTGGATCAGCGGAAAATTTTTGTTTGACAACGCTCCTGTGAAGCACTCTGGGGTGATTTACTGCCTTAAAGGTGATATCTGAATGTAAGCTGTTCACAAACTAGAGTACTTACCAGACTCATCATCCTCTTCATCGTCTTCCTCTTCATCCTCTTCCTCACTGCTCTCTTTTTTTACAGCCTTACCATTTTTTTTGTTGGCAGACTGTGGGGTCTTAGCAGCTGGAGTTGCAGCCTTTTTAACAGGAGCTGCTGGCAGTTCCTAAATCAATACAACATTTAATTGGAATGGGACTATTCTTATTAAATTTACTAACACATTCTATTAGGATTACTTTTAGCAACAAATCTCAATCACCTGGGCAAACAGGAGAACTCATATTAGCCATCATAATCGTATACAAGTTAATCATGTTCCCAAAGAGCACCAGATTGGTGGACTACTCATTTGGCAGACTGTTGTATCATATTATGAAAAAAGTGCAATAATGATCCACCTATAACAGAGATGAACATCCCCCCTGGATCAACTAAAATCTTTAAATTTAGCCTGAAAACATCTCAGCGGTTACCCAGCTCTACGCTGATCCATCCTTTCCTCTACAAATAGATTTAGATCCCGGGCGTCCAGGTTAATTACAAAGAACTTGACATGTTGTGACTGAAGTGTTATAATCACCTCTTCACTTTCCTCCTCGGAAGTAGACTCTTCAAAATCCTCAGGGGGTGGTGGAGGGGCAGCCTTTTTGGGTTTTCCTTGCTTTTTATCTGTCTGAAGAATAAAACAAATTAGATTACACCATTGCACTATATTTAGACTACAAATCCTATCCTCCTGAGAAATCAAACATTCCACAATATTAAAGTAAAATATTTCATTACACTTGTGGAGTTTGCTGAACTCATACATTTGTGCATAATTATGTACTGCAACAGAAAACTGCAAAAGCCATTACCTTGAAACATGAGTTTTAACATTTATTTTAATCAACTAGCTGATCCTCAAAGCATTGCTTAAAGTTGTCCTTTTCTTTTTCATTGTTCATAGGTAATAGTTTTCTACACTATAACAGTGCCTACACTTTAAGAGTACTTCATTGACTGTAAAGTGGCTTGGGGCAACCCAAAGTCATGTACGGCACTATATAAATTCAAGTCTTTTTTTTAAACTTGGGTATGTACAACATTTCTAATCAACAATCCACCAGTTACTGATGTTAAAAAAAATCAGCAGTTTTTCGTTCATTAATAGCATCAAAAAGTATAAATCATTTGAATTATGTTCAATAATGTTTCAGTGGCAATCCAAATAATCCCTTGTATTCCCAAGCGATCAAAATCAAACATCAATTTGTGACTCCAAACCGTCAAAACGTAATCAAGCCACACGTGCTTTCTAAAACGTGGGCTGCCTCCACAAAGCGATTGCATTCCCATGTTCACTTTTTTTTAAAAAAAACCTTTATGTGGCAAAACACACAGTAAATTGAACATATTAAAAAGCTTAGTGACACGGCAGAGGGAAGTGGAACGAAGGGGGGGGGGGGGGGGGGGAGGGAACGCCGAGAGAGCCGTGGATCGCTTCTCGCGCCACGCTGAGTAGGGCCTCGCGCCCAGGGTGGAAGGGAGCCCCGCGCGCGAGCCCAGGTCACGGCTTCCTTTCACATCCACTCGCGAGATGTGGAGCAGATCACTCAAAAGCCCGGATGGAGCGAACAAAACGGTTTAAAATATACACGAGGCCTGCCATTAGGACCCGAGCGTCGGCTACAACGGACAGGGGTAAGGTAGGAGAGAAAAAGGGGAATGCAGAATCAACCTGAATAGTTAGCACAAGTTTTGGGGGGGGGGGTGGGAGTGCAAAAAACTACGAGCACCGCGTTCGGCCACCACGCGGTCAAAGCCTTTCGTCTCGCGGGCTCCATGAACACAAATCGAACGAAGGCCTCGCTCGGCGCGCAGCGCAAAACCCGTGCACGGGCCGACAAACAACCGCGAAATTCCGGCGGCTCTTTAGAGGGCTCGTGCAGATTGAAAAATCGTGCAATCCAGTCCGAAAAGTGGCTCCACTTACCTTTCCTAATTTCACCATTTTTATTAAATAATCGCTGTTTCTTTATCAAACAGAGTGGACAATTCTCACGAACAGCAACCCACGTGCTCCTTCCCCAGCAAGCTGCGCAGCAAAGAGAAAGCCACTGCAAACGTCACAGTTTTGACTTACATCACCTCCTCACGTGACACACTTCCCCCATTCAGAGCCCTCTTAGAATTTCCCCAAAGCCGATTGCCCAATCACGCGCCAGTGTATCGTTCGACCGTTTCCTGTGACCAATCGCTGCCTTCAGCTACGAACCAATCCAATTAGAGCTTTTGTAAGAAGGATTAGCCAATCAGAGTTGATAACAGATTCTAACCGGCAAATCAGCAGCTCTGTGTTAACTCAAACGGCTGTTAAAGGCTGACTGATGTAGGCGCTTTTTTAAAATGGCTGACGTGAGTTTGAAATAAACGGTGAGCTGTTCAAAATAGCTACTGACTGTTCTTGCTGAAGGAGGAAACATAAAAATCCACTGTTGTGTGTATATTTTACCGATTTGTGCACAGTTGAGGTGTTATGCGACAGTGAATATTGATATTACTGTAATATGAGTATCCCGTTCATCTGAAGCGTCCTTGAATTGCTAAAGTAAAATGGCTCTCAGCTGGGGGAGGAGCAGGAGGTTGTGCTTACTGAAGCTGTGATTGAGTGACTCTTGACTACTTTGATAATGTTAGTGATTTTTTTTTTAGAACCACTTCTTTTTGCCAAATAGCAACTTATTTACGCTAGGATGGTTGAAATTATTTCTCAGGCTTCATTGGTAGTTGTAATACACTTCCGTCTCCTCCCCATCCCTAGTTGTATCGTGATATGTTGTAAATACCTGTAGCTTCAACAATGCCCTAGTGAATGCTGGATGGTTGGTACATATCCCAAGCAGACCTGAAATGGAGACCATAGGTAATAATGAATATGAGCATCTGGTCCAGTAGAACTGATGTAGACAGCTTCCTGTTGTGTTGAATTCAACCAGTTATTCATAAAATACCAACTTAGCAAGCCATCACCTAGAACCCCAATTCAAAAAGCCTTTTAAGGCTTTTAAGACATATGCCTTTTAAGTCAAAAAATACAATGTGCAGTGCAATATGGGTTTGATATAAGTCAAACTGCAGATTTGGCAAACATTCCATTCCTTCCATTGTGGGAGAAGCTTAAAGTACACAACAATGCACAATAATAAATTTAGAAGTTACTGAAGGAACGTAATGAGTGTTGAAGGCATAAGATTTATTTTCCAGGACAATTACCACCCCCTCACCAAGAAAATAATTTCTGACATTTTATTTGGTGCACTGTGGAGCTCATTGTAATTGTGCCTTTCAAGCCAAAAATAAATTCTCCTGGAAGTATGAAAATAAAAGTTGATACTACTTGAATACAACTACATGGTAAAATAAATGAATTGAAGCCCTCCACTAAAATAATGGACACAGGAATGTGAAACAATGTGTTAAACATTCATTTACTATTGCTAACAGTAATGTCTAGTTTACAGTCCTCCAACTTGTGGGAATATTTTATTTTCTCATAATCTACAGTCATTAAAATAAAACTAAGATGTGGTTTGCAGAAACAGGCACCTGTTGGTTCTCTCTGGTCCACTTGACTTGCAATCTTGTAGGGGGAGAAATGAGAGAGTCCCCACATTTCCCTGTGGATTTGACAGCTCAAACATAGATAGTGGAGCCACTCTCAGGTTTGCCACTGTAACAAAGGGACTTCCATGGTGTGCATGTAAACAAACTGAAAACATATTTCAAAGTTATAGAACATAACTGGGTGCTGTGATCAACAAACCAATGGAAAATCCTGAATATGTGAATCACAATGGATTTTTAAAAAATTAATTAAAAATGAACACCACTCCCTATTTTACTTCCAAATATTGGCAATTCCACAAGTGTAGAGACAGGAATGCTCAGATAAAGCATTCACATCTGAAAGCATCTTTCTTAGCTCAAAAAACTTGGCTGCAACTTATCCTGAAAAAGATAACCTTCACATTAGACGATGGATTAGTATGCCCTAGAAAGTTCTTTTGCAGAAAATGAAAAGTTTTTAAAGCTGCATTATTAGCAGCTTATTTGCAATATCTAACTTTGGGGACAAATTGTAAACAATTTTACAACACCAAGTTATAGTCCAACGATTTTATTTTTAATCCCACAAGCTTTCGGGGGCTTGTGGGATTAAAAATAAAATCGTTGGACTATAACTTGGTGTTGTAAAATTGTTTACAATTGTTAACCCCAGTCCATCACTGGCATCTCCACATCATTTGGGGACAAACACAGTCGGTTCATGTGCAACCAACAGTTGGAAAAAATAACATCTGATTGATTCTGACAAATTCTAATCTTGGCATCCATTTGATTGGTTCTGAGTTCGTTTTGACAACCTCAGTCCTAGAAACGTTGACAAGCTCACATATGGTTGACTGCATGGTTACTGTGGGGTGGATTTGGCAACAGTGGGTCAACTGCATGCAGTTCAGGTGGAGAGGAAGCCTACAAGCAATCAGTATTAAAAATAAGCTAACTTGGTATTAAAAATAAGCCTGCCCTCCACGAGAATAAAATATAGGTGCAGATGGGAACTGCTAGTAGCAAAAGCTGTTTTTTCTCCCAGTGCTTTTCCTCTGTAGAAGGGATTGGCGTGATCTTGTAAGGCTGCCTATTCATATTGCAATGCTGACTTTGAAGACGTGAATCCCGGCAACTACAGGCCAGTCAGTTTAACCTCGGTGGTGGGGAAGCTTTCAGAAACGATAGCCCGGGACAAAATTAATAGTCACTTGAACAAGTATGGATTAATAAAGGAAAGCCAACACAAATTTGTTAAAGGCAAATCATGTTTAACTAACTTGATTTGAGTTTTTTGATGAGGTAACAGAAAGGGTTGATGAGGGCAATGTGGTTGATGTGTATGTGGACTTTCAAAAGGGGCATTTGATAAAGTGCCACATAATAGGCTTGTCAGCAAAATTGAAGCCCATGGAATAAAAGGGGCAGTGGCAGCATGGATACAAAATTGGCTAAGTGACAGGAAACAGAGAGTAGTGGTGAACGGATGTTTTTTTGGTCCGGCAGAAGGTACACAGTGGTATAAAAACAGAAAATGCTGGAGAAGCTCAGCAAGTCAGTCAGCATCTGGGGAGAAAGAAACAGAGTTAATATTTCAGGTCGAAGACCTTTCATTAGAACTATAAAGTGGTATTCTCCTGGGGTCGGTACTAGGACCACTGCTTTTTTTTGATATACATTAATGACTTGGACTTGGGTGTACGGGGCACAATTTCAAAATTTGCAGATGACACAAAACTTGGAAGTGTAGTAAACAGTGAGGAGGATAGTAATAGACTTCAAGAGGACATAGACCAGCTGGTGGAATGGGTGGACATATGGCAGATGAAATTTAATGCAGAGAAGTGCAAAGTGATGCATTTTGGCAGGAAGAACGAGGAGATGCAATATGAACTAAATAGTACAATTCTAAAGGGGGTGCAGGAACAGAGAGACCGGGGGTATGTGCGCACAAATCTTTGAAGGTGCTGGGACAGGTTGAGAAAGCGGTTAAAAAAGCATATGGGATCCTGGGCTTTATAAATAGAGGCATAGAGTACAAAAGCAAGGAAGTTATGTTGAACCTTTATAAAACACTGGTTCGGCTACAAATGGAGTATTGTGTCCAATTCTGGGCACCACACTTTAGGAACGATGTGAAGGCCTTGGAGAGGATGCAGAAAAGATTTACTAGAATGGTTCCAGGGATGAGGGACTTCAGTTACGTGGATAGACTGGAGAAGCTGAGGTTGTTCCCCTTAGAGTAGAGAAGTTTGAGAGGAGATTTGATAGAAGTGTTCAAAATCATGAAGGGCTTAGATAAAGTAAATAAAGAGAAACTGTTCCCATTGGCAGAAGGGTTGAGAACCAGAAGACACAGATTTAAGGTGATTGGCAAAAGAATCAAAGGTGACATGAGGAAAAAGTTTTTTACACCGCAAGTAGTTATGATCTGGAATATGCTGCCTGAAAGGGTGGTGGAAGCAGATTCAATCGTGGCTTTCAAAAAGGAATTGGATAAATACTTGAAGGGAAAAAATTTGCAGGGCTACAGGGAAAGAGCGGGAGAATGGGACTAACTGGATTGGACTTACAAAGAGCTGGCACGGGTTCGATGGGCCCAATGGCCTCCTCCTGTGCTGTAACCATTTTATGTTTCTATGAATCAGAAAATTGTTAATACACCTGCCCTTTCTCCTCCTCCCTTCCCAACATCCAGGATCCCAAACACTCCTTCTGGGTGAAACAGTGATTTACTTGTACTTCTTCCAACCTAGTATTCGCTGCTGACGATGCAGTCTCCTCTACATTGGGGAGATCAAATGCAGATTGGGTGATCGCTTTGCTGAACAGCTCCATTCAGTCCGCAAGCGTGACCCTGAGTTTCCGGTCGCTTACCTCTTTAATTCTCCTTCCCACTCCCACTCTGTCCTTTGCCTCCTACACTGTTCCAGTGAAGACCATCGCAAACTCGAAGAACAGCACCTAATTTTTCTACTAGGCACTTAACGGCCATCCGGCCTTAACATTGAGTTTAACAACTTTAGACTTTTACTACTGCTCCCATTTTCTCTCTGTTGCTGGTAATGGAGGATGGCTGCACCAGAGCCAGTGGAAGTGGAGGAGGTGTGGGCTGGTATTTGGGGTTGGGTAAATGGCTGATGGGGTGGTCTGCACCCCTGGGGTCTATCTGCCTTTCTTCTGCCACATTCCTGCGCCATGGGAGCCTTCGTTTTGCCAGATTTTCTGTGCTTCCCTCCCCCTCTGCTATTCTGCTGTAAGCATTTACACCTCCTCTGGACCCATCTTTTGTCTCTATACTTGTTGGATTATCACCTTATTTTGCCTTGCACCATCATCACTTTTGTCATTTAATCACTCCTGCCCTCCACCCTATCACAGACCTTTCCCTTTTGTTCTCTCCCTGCTCCCTTTTCCCTGGCTCTGCACTTGCTATTGATCTCTAACATCTGCCGGTTCTGATAAAGTCATCAACTGGAAACGTTAACTCTATTTCTTTCTTCACAGATGCTGCCTGATCTGCTGAGTGTTTGCAGCATTATGTATTTTCACTTCAGATTTCCAACATCTGAAGTATGTTGCTTTTGTAGTATATACATGCCTGTCTACAATAGAGGCTATTAGATTCTGAATTAAAAATATCATGTAAACCACAGAAACTTTTGAATTATGGCTAACCTTATAGTGCCAGCAGTTTAATGATCCTTTTTGTGTTAACAATCCACTGATATACATGGCGTTGGAAACATCTAGACCGTAAGTGCTGTGAGACTGTACGGCTGCTCTCAGTCTATCAATTCTTGCAGCATCAACAGGAGATGAGTGACATCTTTATGACAGCTCTTCACAAGAGGAAATGTTTTGTGCAAACCTCATGATTTAGCTATTAATTTAGGAGTTTATAGTTTCAATTAGTTCCTGAAGCCTACCATTTAGTCGTGAGAAAAGGATATACTGCAGAATTGTTAGCTGCAAAAACAAATCTACATGGCCACATCTGTGAAAGGAATGCATTGTAAGATTGTTTGTTTTGTAACATTCTCATGGTACAGCTGTGTAGTGATGTGATTGGCAGATGTGTCAAAGAGTTATGTAGTCTGTAGTTTCAGGCCATAAATAGAGGGGTAGTTAGATGCTTAGTTGGAGCATCCCTGGGACAAGAAAGCTGACAGCTACAGTCAAGGTGGAACATCATCTAGTATCTCCCGGTTTTGTTAACTATCCATCTGTTCAGTTAGCAGACACAGCTTGTTGGATGAAGAATTTTACTAAACATATTGTCTCATTATATAAATTTTATAGAATCTCATAGTAAATGTTTTAGCATATCAATTATATTACTGTGGAATCTACATTTAAAAAAAGTATGTGGATTGTTGCACTGAATGTCTCAAACCAAAAACATACCAAATACCTTTGAATCCATAGTTAAAGTTTCTGGAGGAATGATGAGAATAGAATATATGTTTAAAAAACAAACTCCTTCCCACACTAGCTGTCCCGATTCTGTATCTTCCTTAATGTCCTCCATCCGCTGTCCATATTTATGGAGTCTTTCATATGTTTCTTGGTCTGCCCTAACTCTCCTGGTTCTCTTCCCATTGCCTCTTGAGCATCTTTAAATGATCTCTGTACCTCAACTATTCTGATTTTTCCCAGTATTTTTTTTAAACATTGTAACATATAAGCTAGGATGGACAAGGAAACCTCCTGCTGGTTCCCACCTACCGCCCTCCCTCAGCTGATGAATCAGTACTCCTCTATGTTGAGCACCACTTGGAGGAAGCACTGAGGGTAGCAAGGGCACAGAATGTACTCTGGGTGGGGGACTTCAATGTCCATCATTAAGTGTGGCTCGGTAGCACCACTGCTGACCGATTTCTGAAGGACATAGCTGCCAGACTGGGCCTGCGGCAGGTGGTGAGAGAACGAACACGAGGGAAAAACCTACTTGACCTCGTCCTCACCAGTCTACCTGTCGCAGATGCACCTGTCCATGACAGTATTGGTAGGAGTGACCACCGTATAGTCCTTGTGGAGATGAAGTCCTGTCTTCACACAGAGGACACCATCCAATGTGTTGTGTGGCAATATCACTGTGCTGAATGGGATCGATTCAGAACAGATCTAGCAGCTCAAAACTGGGCATCCATGAGGCGCTGTGGGCCATCAGCAGCAGCAGAATTGTATTCCACCATAATCTGTAACCTCATGGCCTGGCATACCCCTTACTCTACCATTACTAAGAAGCCAGGGGATCAACCCTGATTCAATGAGTGTAGAAAAGCATGCCAGGATCAACACCAGGCATACCTAAAAATGAGGTGCCAACCTGGTGAAGCTACAACACAGGACTACATGCATGCTAACAGTGGAAGCAGCATCCTATAGACAGAGTTAAGCAGTCTCACAACCAATGGATCAGATCTCTGCAGTCCTGCCACATCCATTCGTGAATGGTGATGGACGATTAAACAACTAACGGGAGGAGGAGGCTCCGTGAACATCCCAATCCTCAATGGTGGCAGAGCCCAGCACGTGAGTGCAAAAGACAAGGCTGAAGCATTTGAAACCATCTTCAGCCAGAAGTGCTGATTGGATGATCCATCTTGGCCTCATCCCGAGATCCCCACTATCACAGAAGCCAGTCTTCCGCCAATTCGATTCACTCCACGTGACATCAAGAAACGGCTGAGTGCACTCGATACAGCAAAGGCTGTGGGCCCCAACAACATCCCGGCTGTAGTGCTGAAGACTTGTGCTCCGGAACTAGCCACGCCTCTAGCCAAGCTGCTCCAGTACAGCTACAACACTGGCATCTACCCAACAATGTGGAAAATTGCCCAGGCATGTCCTGTCCACAGAAAGCAGGACAAATCCAATCTGGCCAATTACCGCCCTATCAGTCTGCTCTCAATCATCAGCAAAGTGATGGAAGGTGTCGTCAACGGTGCTATCAAGTGGCACTTACTCATTAATAACCTGCTCACTGATGCTCAGTTTGGGTTATGCCAGGACCATTCGGCTCCAGACCTCATTACAGCCTTCGTCCAGACATGGACAAAAGAGCTGAATTCCAGAGGTGAGATTAACTGTCCTTGACATCCAAGGAAGCATTTGACCGAGTGTGGCATCAAGGAGCCCTAGTAAAATTGAAGTCAACGGGAATCAGGGGGAAAACTCTCCAGTGGATGGAGTCACACCTAGCAGAAAGGAAGATGGTAGTGGTTGTTGGAGGCTTATCATCTCAGCCCCAGGACGTCACTGCAGGAGTTCCTCAGGGCAGTGTCCTAATCTCAACCATCTTCAGCTGCTTCATCACAAGGCCAGAAGTGGGGATGTTCGCTGATGATTGCACAGTGTTCAGTTCCATTCACAACCCCTCAAATAATGAAGCAGTCCATGCCCGCATGCAGCAAGAACTGGACAACATCCAGGCTTGGGCTGATAAATGGCAAGTAACATTTGCGCCAAACAATTGCTAGGCAATGACTATCTCCAACAATTGTAAACAATTTTACAACACCAAGTTATAGTCCAGCAATTTTATTTTAAATCCACATTGTTCACCTGAGGAAGGAGGTAGCCTCCGAAAGCTTGTGAATTTAAAATAAAATTGCTGGACTATAACTTGGTGTTGTAAAATTGTTTACAATTGTCAACCCCAGTCCATCACCGGCATCTCCACATCATATCTCCAACAAGAGAGAGTCTAACCACCTTGCCTTGACATTCAATGGCATTACCATCGTCTAATCCCCCACCATCAACATCCTGGGGGTCACCATTGACCAGAAACTAAACTGAACCAGCCACATGAATACTGTGGCTACAAGAGCAGGTCAGAGGCTGGGTATTCTGTGGCAAGTGACTCACCTCCTGACTCCCCAAAGCCTTTCGACCATCTATAAGGCACAAGTCAGGAGTGTGATGGAATACTCTTCACTTGTCTGGATGAGTGCAGCTCCAACAACACTCAAGAAGCTCGACACCATTCAGGATAAAGCAGCCCTCTTGGTTGGCACCCTATCCACCACCTTAAACATTCAATCCCTCCACCACTGGTGCACCGTGGCTTAAGTGTGTACCATCTACAAGATGCACTGCAGCAACTCGCCAAGGCGTCTTCAACAGTACCTCCCAAACCCGCGACCTCTACCACCTAGAAGGGCAAGGGCAGCAGGTGCATGGGAACACCACCACCTGCACATTCTCCTCCAAGTCACACACCATCTTGACTTGGAAATATATTGCTGTTCCTTCATTGTTGCTGGGTCAAAATCCTGGAACTCCCTACCTAACAGCACTGTGGGATAACCTTCACCACACAGACTGCAGTGGTTCAAGAAGGGATCTCACCACCACCTTCTCAAGGACAATTGGGGATGGGCAATAAATGCTGGCCTTGCCAGCGTCGCCCACATCCCATGAATGAATTTTTTAAAAACTCATCCTCACCCAAAACACTAATGCCACCCATTAGTCTTCTAACCCCAAGGTAGTTCGTGCAGTACTTTTTCATATTTTGGCAGATGTAGGGTGAATGGAGTGGCTAGTAGTGTACTGGTCCCTGAATATAACACAGGCATTACAGCCTGGAAAGAAGAGACTTTCAGTCCATCAGTTAGTGCTGTATTGAAACTCAGATCCCAGAAATGAAGTGATAATGTGCTAACCAGCTAAATTATCCAGACCATAGATGAGCCTATTTTTAAATAAATGTCTAAACACTTCAATAATTTTTTTTATGTCTCTCTTTTATTTGGCCTTCCTTTAGGTCTCTTTGTGCCATACACAGCTTCATGGCTAAGAGGGTATGTTCTTAAAATGTCAGATATGGTCTGAATTCTGAACTTTTCTCACAGAATCTGTTGTGGTATAAACAGTTCTGCAGTTTTGATCTGGTTTCAGCCATTTATACTTCAGGGCAGATTTAGAAACCAGATAAGATAAGAGTAACTACATGCATAAGATCTGTGCATGTGCAGTTGCTAAAACCTAGCAAATGTGACCCTCGCATTCTGGTGATGGACCAATGTCAGGGGAAGATCCCTACTTGCCAGCACAGTTAAAGTTGCATTGAATATCTGTACAGGTGGGCTGAGAATAAAATGTCAGACCTGATGGCAACCTGCACAATGGCAGCAATTTATCTTTGCAACTGGCATTGCGGTTTATTTCCTGTCTCCAGAGGCAAGCACACCACCTCAAATATATAGTAGAAAGTGCTCTTATATCAAGGGAGCTTGCTGTGATTTTTCCTTTGATTTTGTTTTATATCTTCATGTGGTGAAGTACACAGTTACCTCTCTGCTTTCTTCTAGCAGCACAACAGATCATAACTTGAAAATCATGGATATGAAGCCACATCCTCCCAGTGTGGATACTGCATTGGTTGGAAATATAAGAAATAGGAGCAGGAGTAGGCCATGAAGCCCCTTAAGCCTGCTCTGCCATTCATTAAGATCATGGCTGATCTTCGACCTCAACTTCACTTTCCCACCCAATCCCCATATCCCTTGATTCCCTTACAGTCCAAAAATCTATCGCTCTCAGTCTTGAATATACTGGGTAGAGAATTCCAACTATTCACGACTCTGAGTGAAGAAATTCCTCCTCATCAGTTCTAAATATCCGACCCCTTATCCTGAGACTATGTCCCCTAGTTCTAGACTCTCCAGCCAGGGGGAACATCCTCTCAGCATCTACCATGTCAAGTCCTCTTAGAATCTTATATTTCCATGAGATCACTTCTCATTCTTCTAAACTCCAAAAAGTATAGGCCCATTCTACTCAATCTTTCCTCATAGGACAACCCTCTCATCCCAGGAATCAATCTAGTGAACCTTCGTTGCACTGCCTCTAAGGCAAGTATATCCTTCCTTAGGTAAGGAGACCAAAACTGTACACAGTACTCCAGGTGTGGTCTCACCAAAGTCCTGGGAAGATTGGGTTTGTTTTCCTTGGAGCAGAGGAGGCTGAGGGGGGGACATGATTGAGGTGTACAAAATTATGAGGGGCACAGATAGGATGGATACTAAGGAGCTTTTTCCCTTCGTTGAGGGTTCTATAACAAGGGGACATAGATTCAAGGTAAAAGGCGGGAGGTTTAGAGGGGATTTGAGAAAGAACTTTTTCACCCAGAGGGTGGTTGGAGTCTGGAACTCACTGCCTGAAAGGGTTGTGGAGGCAGGAACCCTCACAACGTTCAAGAAGCATTTGGATGAGCACTTGAAATGCCATAGCATACAAGGCTACGGACCAAATGCTGGAATATGGGATTAGATTAGACAGGGCTTGATGGCCGGCGCGGACACGATGGGCCGAAGGGCCTCTATCCGTGCTGTATAACTCTATGACTCTAGTTGCAGCAAGACTTCCTTACTCTTGTACTCCAACCTCCTTGCAATAAAGGCCAACATACCATTTGCCTTCCTAATTGCTTGCTGTACCTTTTTTTTTTATTCGTTCACGGGATGTGGGCGTCGCTGGCAAGGCCGGCATTTATTGCCCATCCCTAATTGCCCTCGAGAAGGTGGTGGTGAGCCGCCTTCTTGAACCGCTGCAGTCCGTGTGGTGACGGTTCTCCCACAGTGCTGTTAGGAAGGGAGTTCCAGGATTTTGACCCAGCGACAATGAAGGAACGGCGATATATTTCCAAGTCGGGATGGTGTGTGACTTGGAGGGGAACGTGCAGGTGGTGTTGTTCCCATGCGCCTGCTGCTCTTGTCCTTCTAGGTGGTAGAGGTCGCGGGTTTGGGAGGTGCTGTCGAAGAAGCCTTGGCGAATTGCTGCAGTGCATCCTGTGGATGGTGCACACTGCAGCCACAGTGCGCCGGTGGTGAAGGGAGTGAATGTTTAGGGTGGTGGATGGGGTGCCAATCAAGCGGGCTGCTTTATCTTGGATGGTGTCGAGCTTCTTGAGTGTTGTTGGAGCTGCACTCATCCAGGCAAGTGGAGAGTATTCCATCACACTCCTGACTTGTGCCTTGTAGATGGTGGAAAGGCTTTGGGGAGTCAGGAGGTGAGTCACTCGCCGCAGAATACCCAGCCTCTGACCTGCTCTCGTAGCCACAGTATTTATATGGCTGGTCCAGTTAAGTTTCTGGTCAATGGTGACCCCCAGGATGTTGATAGTGGGGGATTCGGCGATGGTAATGCCGTTGAATGTCAAGGGGAGGTGGTTAGACTCTCTCTTGTTGGAGATGGTCATTGCCTGGCACTTATCTGGCGCGAATGTTACTTGCCACTTATGAGCCCAAGCCTGGATGTTGTCCAGGTCTTGCTGCATGCAGGCTCGGACTGCTTCATTATCTGAGGGGTTGCGAATGGAACTGAACACTGTGCAGTCATCAGCGAACATCCCCATTTCTGACCTTATGATGGAGGGAAGGTCATTGATGAAGCAGCTGAAGATGGTTGGGCCTAGGACACTGCCCTGAGGAACTCCTGCAGCAATGCCCTGGGGCTGAGATGATTGGCCTCCAACAACCACTACCATCTTCCTTTGTGCTAGGTATGACTCCAGCCACTGGAGAGTTTTCCCCCTGATTCCCATTGACTTCAATTTTACTAGGGCTCCTTGGTGCCACACTCGGTCAAATGTTGCCTTGATGTCAAGGGCAGTCACTCTCACCTCACCTCTGGAATTCAGCTCTTTTGTCCATGTTTGGACCAAGGCTGTAATGAGGTCTGGAGCCAAGTGGTCCTGGCGGAACCCAAACTGAGCATCGGTGAGCAGGTTATTGGTAAGTGCCGCTTGATAGCACTGTCAACGACACCTTCCATCACTTTGCTGATGATTGAGAGTAGACTGATGGGGCGGTAATTGGCCGGATTGGATTTGTCCTGCTTTTTGTGGACAGGACATACCTGGGCAATTTTCCACATTGTCGGGTAGATGCCAGTGTTGTAGCTGTACTGGAACATGCAAATCCCTCTGAACACCAACATTTAATAGTTTCTCACCATTTAAAAAATAATCAATTTTTCTATTCTTCCTACCAAAGTGGATAATTTCACATTTCCCCACATTATACTCCATCTGCCACCTTCTTACCCACTCACCTAACCTGTTGATATCCCTTTGCATCCTCACAGCTCACTTTCCCACCTAGCTTTGTATCATTAGCAAACTTGGATACATTACACTCAGTCCCTTCATCTATGTCATTAATATAGATTGTAAATAGCTGAGGCCCAAGCAGCTGCAGCACCCCACTACTAACAACGTGTTAACCCGAAAAGGACCCGTTTATTCCTACTCTCTGCTTTCTGTCCATGCTAATATATTGCCCCCAATCCCATGAGCTCTGAAGGTGTACTAGTTCACTGTTATTCCACTAACAATCTCTACAATATTTTCTGAGTTCTGGCATTTGTTCAGTAGGTGAAGAGTCCAGGTATCTGTTTTAAACAAGGCAGTTATGGATTATAAAAGCAGCATATAAACTCTGTGAGATTTGCAGCGAGTTTGAAAGATGTCTGATTAATAGAGCTTCTATGCATTCCTTATCACTAAGGTTTTCTATCAAATTTTATTTATGCTGAATGTTTGGATGTAAACCGCTTAATATCTTGCCTCTGATTTTTTTTCAGATAATTCCTGTCTTGAAATTTTTATTTTCTCATAAAAAAAATTAAATTACCTTGAAGTGGTCTCAGATATTTAAGTAGAGACCTTAGCAAGTGTTGTCTAATAAAAATCCTACCTACGTGAGAGTGGTGATAACATATTTTAACAGTTTTTTTTAAATCAGAAGGGAATTGAGTAGCAGTCAAAGCAGCCTAGACTTTTTTTTAAAAAGGCAGGCATTCAGCTGGCACAATAGATACAATGTGGCCCAACTCTATGAGGTGATCTTGCTGGGTTGAGTAAGTCAAGGTTGGAACTGACAGAATTATACTGTGCTTTTGGACTGATGTGTAAATTGTAGAACACTCCAGGTCCAAAGGTGCAATGTAATGGGGATAATATTAATTTAAATCTGATTCCCATTGCTGCATAAATTTAGCTGAACTGTGTAAATTGGATTTCACCTATTAATAGACAAATTGGGGAATAATGAAGTTACTTCTTGATTGCTCTACATTCTGAAACAAAAACTGACTCTTGTTTTACAAAAAAATGGTATTTCATTGGTTTTACAGTCCTAAATCATCCTAGTTGAAGACTTACTGAATTTTTGATTAACCCTACCAACAGTGACCCACGCCAATCTATGGTTTCACACCCACCTTATTTCTTCCAGCTGGTGCTTTCCCATGACTGCCGCCCCCCTTTCCTATTGGTGAATTTGCATGCTTTAATGGATGCAAACTCAAACTTGCAAAAGATCCCTAATCTGGTGTGTTATTTCTGTCGATCTTCCCTTCCTATTCTCCCCCCATGTAGCTTACGAACCAAAAGACCAGCCATTGTACAAACGCCGAAATTGATAGCTGGACAGCAAATAAGTACACCAGATTGTAACTGACTCTCATACAGAACTCTAAATATATTGCATATGGTTTTTGGCCTGAACTATTAAATGTCGATAAAACCTCCCCAAATGACAATATTTTAAAGCTGATATTCAAATACCAGTTTTTGTAGAGACTCTCGCCTGCCTACACGTGCACTGTCTCCTTGGAGACTCGCTCGCCTGCCTACACGTGCTCTGTCTCCTTGGAGACTCGCTCGTCTGCTTACACGTGTACTGGCTCCTTAGTAATTGTGCTGAAGTTCGTGATAGCCTGTAATAGAGATCGGTAAAATAACCTGCCGATTTTTGCCTTTTCTGTCGCAAAGCAAAATTAACACCAAAAACAATGCAACAAATTCATTGAAGCAAAAAAACCCCTAAAGAATAAATACAATTTTTTTGTCGGTGGAGGATTAAACATGTGAAAATCGAATTCTGTACACCTGTGCCAAAAACCACAGCAAAAAACGTGTTTGGCTGTAATAATAGTAGATAATAGAGAAACTTAAAATGGCTGTATTGTTCCTATACAGATACATAACAATGTACTCTCGCTATTGTAAGATCACAATTTGGTATAAATTGTGTTCTTGTGTAACAATGTTGCTATTTGGTTGGGTGAGAATGCTTCTCTTTGCCAATAGTAGCCGAGACTGTTGCGGCATTTCCTTCTGTACCTGGTGTTCTTAATTTATCAACGCACTGTCAGAAGTAATGTTGCTGTCCTTTTGACTATTCAACCAAAGGGGTTTTTGGACAGACTTTGGTTATTTAACATTATAAATTGGGATTAATTAGTGTCCTATTTAGATTATGAAATTAAACAACCAAAACAGGATCGAAACAATTACTGTCAATGCAAGAGCAATATCAGGAATGACATCGGGAAGCACTGTATGCAGAGTGCGCAATACCTGGGATGGTCTTCTGGTTAGGGTAGTGGAAGCAAAACTCTAGAACCATTCAAGAAATAATCAGATGTTGTGATGGGGAGATAGTATGGGGTAGAAATTGGACCTTGTTGCACCCGCTATACGGTGTAAAATGGGTGCAATGAGGGCCAATTTTAATTTTGGGGAGCAACTTCTTGCACCTGATCAGTGCCAGGGGTACGGGCAGTGCCATATTGGCATAGGCAGCTGCCCAGATCCTCAAGGTACCCCTCTGAACAGGCATTAGGCCCCTTAATATGTAAATAAATATCAGTAACTTTTAAGTTCACTATTTACGTGAAGAACATTATGGGCCACCTTTTTAATTTTTTTTTACTGACAGTAATGAAACACTGACAGAAATTTCCTGATGTGGATAAATCTACAGAATTATCAACACAGTGCTCAGCTGAATTAAAATAGGCAAATAAGATTTCCAACAAGAGAGAGTCTAACCACCTCCCCTGGATATTCAATGGCATTATCATCGCCGAATCCCCCATCATCAATGTCCTGGGGGTCACCATTGACCAGAAACTTAACTGGGCCGGGAACATAAATACTGTGGCTACAAGGATAGGTGTGAGGCTAGATATTCTGCAGCGAGTGACTCAACGTCTGACTCCAAAGAGCCTTTCCACCATCTACAAGGCACAGGTCAGGAGTGTGATGGAATACTCTCCACTTGCCTGGATGTGTGCAGCTTCAACAACGCTCAAGAAGCTCGACACCATCCAAGACAAAGCAGCACGCTTGATTGGAACCCCATCCACCAATCCTAAACATTCATTCCCTCCAACACCGGTGCACCTTGGCTGCAGTGTGCATTATCTACAAGATGCACTGCAGCAACTCGCCACGGCTTCTTCGACAGCACCTTCCAACCCAAGACCTCTACGACCTAGAAGGACCTGGGCAGCAGGCACATGGGAACACCACCACCTGCACGTTCCCCTCCAAGTCACACACCACCCTGACTTGGAAATATATCACCGTTCGTTCATCGTCACTGGGTCAAAATCCTGGAACTCCCTATCTAACAGCACTGTGGGAGAACTTTCACCACACGGACTGCAGCGGTTCAAGAAGGCAGCTCACCACCACCTTCTCAAGAGCAGTTAGGGATGGGCAATAAATGCTGGCCCTGCCAGCGATGCCCATATCCCATGGATGAATAAAATAAAAAAAATATACTGGGTTGCATTGGAAGTGAGTTAAGGTACAAATCAAGAGGTTTTCCTAAATATTGGGAAGACTGAAGTCATTGTCTTCGGTCCCTTCCACAAACTCCGTTCCCTAGCCACCGACTCCATCCCTCTCCCTGGCCACTGTCTGAGGCTGAACCACACCGTTTGCAACCTTGGCATCCTATTTGACCCTGAGATGAGCTTCCGACCACATACCCGCTCCATCACCAAGGCTGCCGACTTCCACCTCCATAACATCGCCCATCTCCGTCACTGCCTCAGCTCATCTGTTGCTGAAACCTTCATCCATGCTTTTGTTACCTCTAGACTTGACTATTCCAATGGTTTTCTGGCCGGCCTCCCATCTTCCACCCTCCATAAACTTGAGCTCATCCAAAATTCTGCTGCCTGTATCCTAATTCACACCAAGTCCCTTTCACCCATCACCGCTGTGCTCACTGACCTACATTGGCTTCCGGTCTGGGAACACCTCAGTTCCTCGATTTTAAAACTCTCATTCTTGTTTTCACATCCCTCCATGGCTTTGCCCCTCTCTATCTCTGTAACGTCCTACAGGATCTCTGTGCTCCTCTAATTCTTGCCTCTTGCGCATCCCCAATTTTAATTGCTCCACCATTGGCACCTATGCCTTCAGCTGTCTAGACCCTATGCTCTGGAATTCCCTCCCTAAACTGTTATAAAATTGGATAGCCAGGTGGTAAAGGATAGAATACTACAACCTGGTCTTCTGTTGCTTCCAAGCCTTTATTCACAGAGATCCACATTACTCCCTCCACCCCCCCCCCCCCCCCAGATAAGCTCTCATATAAATGGATACAAGAGAGTCCCCAATTGATATCCACCACCTGAATACAATTAACACTAATTGATATAAATCATATGGATACAATTAACATAAACCTCTCTGCCTCTATACCTCTATCTCCTCCTTTAAGACACTCCTGAAAACCTACCACTTTGACCAAGCCTGTCCTAATATCTCCTTATGTGGCTGGGTGTCAAATTTTGTTTGAAAATTGCTTCTGTGAAGTGCCTTGGGATGTTTTACTATGTTAAAGGTGCTATATAAATGCAAGTTGTTGTTGTTGTTTTATTGCTGCTATATAAAGTGTTTTACAGACCTTACCTGGGCTACATGATGTAGTTTCTGATCATCTAATCATCAGTAGGTGTAAATGTAGAGTTGAGCAACAAAGATGATTCTAGATATTGGTAATTTAAGGTATGAGGATAAGTTATGGTTTTTAAGGTGTGAAAAAAGGAAACTTTGAGGTGATCTAATTTGAGTTTTTAAGATTATAAAGGAATTGTTAGAATTGATTGTGCATATTGTTCACTACTGTGATGTTTACAAATGACCAGTTTACAAAATTAGGAAGTCAGGAGTCAGAAAATAATTCAGGTGAAACTTTGTTACCTAAAGGGTAAAACAGTTGTGAGATAAGTACCAGGGAAGGCCATTGAAGCAAAGAGTTTCAGTGGATTCAAAAGACAATTAGATGTATATCTGGAAAGAGAAGGCAAGGAGGGATATGGCAAGAAAATGGGTAGATGGGATTGTGCCATGAAAAGAGGACAGGCTTATTTTTAAAAATTCCTATGCATAATTCTTGAATTACTTCATTTTGCACCTTCGCTGTACTTGTATCTTCTATTCCATCGCATAATCACCCCAGCACTGGAATATTTCACTGTTTTACAAACATTCTTCCATCACAGGATTGAGGATTGTATTGTTTTTAAGGAACATTTACTAGAATACATATGTCACAATATTGTAACATGAAATGGTTGTGAATCTCAGATGACCTTTCTCATAGATTAGTGGACTATATAATAAAATAAATGTTCACTCATGTTTTAGTGGATACCCCAATGAAGTACTCGAACTTGACCAACGTTTGTTTATAGTAAAACTCGTCCAAATCCATCAACATTTACTTTGAATAAAACACAATGATTAAAAAGTGATTGAATTGACATTGACATATTTTAATTCATGCATTTTTATTTATGAAGAACTATAGATAATTCAATGAATAGCTGAGTTTTATTTGGTCACTACGACACTGCTTTTCTTGGTAGTTTCCTTTTATGTATTGTAATAACAACATGATTCATTAAGTTGAAACAGAAAAGGATTAATTAGTGATTTACCTGCATTTTACCTGTGCACTGCTTTTGTGAATGTTTTCTATGGACTTGGCTCAGTTTTCCTGTGAATTTGGCTACACAGTCTGCAGGGTTCTATTTGTAGTGGGTACACTGGAAAATCCTGTCCAGTTACATTGCTGCCACTGTTCACTTTATTGCTTCCAACAGATATGACCCTGGGCATTTTCTCTGTGTTGAAACACGTGTAGTTGAATCTTAATAAATTGTGCATCCGGTTTGTTAAGAAATAGTGGGGTAGAGTTTCTGCTTTGGTCACAATTGGAAAATTGCGCCCAAAATCTGCTTGAAATTGTGCTGGTTAGGTTACAGTTCAAGTTTCTGATAAAATTCATTCCTATAATCGCAAACAGAAAATCTTCCATGAACCAGAGCAATTGGACAGCATAATAGAACGTAATTGTTTACTTTTTTCTTTCCATTAAAAGTATTCCTTGATGTATTTAAGAGTGGTAACCTAGTGCAGTTTTATTAATACAGCTGAAAATGAATTTATCTGAAAAAATAAGCATTTTTTAATAAGAGTGTCTAGTCCTCCACCTGTGAGTAACCTGATTTTAAATCACTGAAAATGACATAAAAAACTATACTGAACCATTTACTAGTTTCATTGGTGTACACTAGTCAGTTTCTTAGTAAATTAATATTTTTTGATATGAAAAAGCTTTTAAAAGGTGCCTAGTAGTGCCTGTGAGCCTAAGAAAATGAGCGCAATTTGAAGAGCCTTCCCGAACCTTCAGCGCAATCACTGGAAACTCGCAATGTCAACCTGGAGGCGTGACCAGTTTTGTGGGCGGGGCCTAATCCTGACGAATTGAATCTTAAACCAGTGTAAAAGATCGCGGAAAGCATGAACGTCAATGTTTTTGGGTGTAACTCACGTTTAAAATTCCCACAACTTTTGCACTGGTGCAACCTACTTAGCTCAGATTGTGCTGATATTAGCTGAAACGAGTGGAAACTGTACCCCACTATGCTTGGATCATACATTTAATTGAATCATTCTTTCACTGCTGCTTAAATAAAAACAATAAACACTGCCTTTGCACCTGGGGAAGAAGAACTATAGAACATTCATGTGGTATATATTTTGCAATATTTATCAACAAGCAATGTGATGACTCACTGGTGGGAATTTTAACACCTCCAAGACGGGCAGGAGAGAGGCGGTGGGGGGTGGGGGGGGGGTTTAAAATGTCAAAAATCGGAAACCCAACCCCAACCCGACTCCAACACTTCTGGTTTTAACAGAGGCGGGTTGGGGGGTGGGTGACTAACCTGCTCTCCAGACGCAGGTCCATAATTTAAATATTCTAATGAGACTGCATGCCTCAAATTTTAGCAGGCTTTTAGATTTAATGCCTGCAGGCCTAGTTTCCCAACTGACAACTGGAGGTAGGCAAGAACTGCTGGATCCAGCAGGTAAGTGCCTTTCCAGGACTGTTTGTGGGCCAGGGGGAGCTGGAATGTTTTCCCTTGGCCCCCCAAGCTAACCTGCACCAATTGGCTTCCCTCCCCGTGATCCGCTGACCCCCGCCCCCATGAAATGATATTCCCCCTGACTGTTCCAATCTGCCCCCCGGCCTTTCCGATTTCTCCTCCGATCTCCCCCCTGGCCTCCACAATTTCTCCCTCTCTCCCTCCCCCCTCTCCGCTCCACGGCTGCAACCTACCAGTGCAGGCCTTTTCGCATAGCAGCCAACCAGCCTCTCAATCTGGCTGCTGGCCGGGAAACGGAGAAAAAAATTTTAAGTGAGCACTTTCGGGTTTCCCAGCCACTATGACCACCCCCTGCTCCCACCCCGTCTCCCCGTAAATATCGGAGCCATTGCATTTGTTCCCCCTCTGCTGAAAATATTTACTCAACAATAATACACATTTATATAATGCCTTTGATGCAGAAAAGCATCTCACAGTACTCTAACAAAGAGCCAGCAAGGACACGATGGACTGAATGGCTTCCTTCTGTGTTGTAAACATTTATAGTTCTTTTTGACCATTGAGGGTGCGGGGGGATGGAAGGCCTTTAAAACCAAACTCAATTCTGTCCTCACAAATGGACAAGTTGGTTCAGTTGGTAGCATTCTTGTCTCTGGGTGAGAGGTTGTGGTTTTGCGTCCACACCCTTACTTGATTGCATAAGCTGAGGTAGCAGTTCAGTGCAGTCAGAGAAAAAGCTGGATTGTCATTGTGCTATGGTTTCGATGAGATGTTAAACTGAAGTCCCTGTTCAGATGGATGTTAAAGATCTCATGGCACTATTCAAAGAACAGCAGGCAGTTCTTCCACTGTCCTGTCCAACATTCCTCCCTCAACGAATACCATCAAAAAAATTAACTGGTTGAAATAAAAAGAATAAAATGGAAACATGGAATAAAAACAGAAAATTAAGATACCATTTGAAGAAGAGCAAAGAATTCTCCCTGTGCCCTAACCAACAGCTGGCCCTCAACCAACACCGTATTAATGGTGTTTGTGAGCCCTTGCTGTTTGCAAAATGGCTGCTGCGCTTACCCATAACAACAGAACTGCACAATGTAATTCTCTATGTGAAACAATGTGGTACTTTTCTGAGAGATGTGATAAGATGCAAGTCCTTCATCTGCTGACTGTAATCAGTTGACTCAGCACAAACCATGACACCTTCCTGGCTTGTATGGATGAGTTCCACCCTAGACAATGCATACAATAGCTGAGCCACTAGGGAAGCCAAGAATTAATTTTTATAAATAATTCCTTTATTGTCACATAGTTTATGTATTTATAGAACCCATTAACAGGTGCATGCTTGGAAAGATACATGATTGTGATGATGGAGGGGTGCTTTCAATATAAACCCAGTCCACCTTGAATCTTAATGTATGCTGTGGAGCTGATGGACCTTGTTGCTGATTCAAGGAGGAGGGGGCAGCAGCTTTCAGTTATGTGTGAAGTCGAAGCCTCAAAATGAAGGCCTCAATGGAAGGGGAAAAATAGATTTAATAATATGAATAGCCCCCTACTAAGTAGGAAACATTGATTTTCTCTGGATGAAGTGCTTTATATAACACTGTAATAATCCCAAAGGATTCATTAAATACAATATGGTTTTAATCTTTATAGGTGTATGTTTAAAGAGGCCATTAACAATTTACACATTTGTTTTTGAAGAACCCATTAACAATGTATGTTTAAAAGCACATTAACAAGTTACAGATGAACTTGATATCTCCACTAAGTTTCAATGTATTTCCTGGTTTTAAAGATTAAAAACTTCCAGAGAAATTCCAGAGGACGCCTTTTGGAGATGGATATTGCTGTTTCAGGGAATTATGCATTTTAGCACTCCTACCCTTCGCTGTTTTTCCATTAAGTGTAACATTCCATGTTTTTTCCCCCTAAAATGTACTACCGCACACTTATCCAAATTAAATTACTACCACCAATGTAACATTCTACTAATCTATCTATGTCTTCCTGAAGTCTTTTACAGTCTTCTCATTGTCTTCCAAACCGTGGAAGGCAGGTCTAAAGGCACCTCAGGTGCTGTGTGGACACCTGACACTCTCCTAGGACCTGGGGGTACAGACCATGCCACTCCTACCTGAGTATGTCGAACGATGTCTGTTTTCAGTGCCACCACTTCCCTGCAGATGCAGTGACACAGCTATGCCATCTGCTGCAGGCTGACCTATGGCCACATCAAAGACTGCACAGATCTTCCTGTTGCTGTCAAAACTTTTATGTTACAAGATATTTCCAGGCTACTGCAGGGGACATCTCCTGATTATAAGTGCCTCCACATAACATAAATGGGGTGGTAGACACCTGAAAATGGTGATGCGTAATTTACTGCTCTTGTTATGCTGGCGCATCGGTTGCTGCCATCTTGGGTACAGTCCTGAGGGGAGCAGCTGGAGCGCCCATCTATTTCAGGCAGGAGACCAGTTGTAATATTTAAATGGAGACCTATGATGTACATAGAGCCCCGATTGCAATTTGGAGGTACAAATGGGTGCAGCATGCGCCACTGACACTTTGCCCATTTGCACCAGTGTTGAGCGGCCCAACCTTAAAGGGACCGGTGGAGGCTGCTTACAAATGATATTTTTAGCTTTTATTTTTGTTGGGTCAGGAGTGGCCATAAGTAAACTCTGGCCTGCTGCTGGCTTGTGTGAGGTCCCGTTCATGGAATGCCTCCATCCCTCCCCAACTGACCAGCTGTCTTGGAGCGCCAGTTTGGTGCTGGCAGTGTGCAAATGAGGCCCGGGCCTCAAAATGGTTCAGACCTCTAGGTGGTAACAACGGGCAGGCAGCTAGCATGCTCCACCCACTGATTACGCCTAAAATTAAAATCATGCCCCAGAGACCGAATCAAAACTGAAGTTCTTTTATATTAGTCAATTAAATCCAATCCAGTCTACAACATATCTGACATTGTTGTATTGATGTAAATACTCCTGTTGCATTTTTGTGCTGGCCAAGACCACATAGCAGTGGTACACAGAAAGAAAGATCACCAGTCTCATTGTCACATTTGGCAAACAAGAAGGGACTTTTCAATGGATTATCAAAACCTTTAGAAGAAAAGTGATGCATTTGAGAAATAAAACATTGGCTCCGATTTTAACACTGGGTGGGTTTTGAGTGGATGGGTGGGTAGCGAGGTATGTTGAAAACTCACCTGGTACTTGAGAAATGATGCCCAGGCTATTTTAACTCTAGGTCCCATTTAAATCTTGCCGGCCAACTTCCTGCTGGCTTATGTGAGGCCCCCTTCACGGAATGCCTCCATCCCTCCCCAACTGGCCAGCTGTCTTGGAGCGCCAGTTTGGTGCTGGCAGTGTGCAAATGAGGCCCGGGATGGGATGCAGTGGAAAATTGTGTACCATGGGGTCTGCCCATCAAAACCTTTTCTCGAGTGCCTCGTAGATAGGAAGGGGGCGGAGGGGGTGGGGGGAGCTTCCATGGCAGGGAAGACCTAAGCATTTCTTGTGGGGCCCGGAGACCTCCTGGCCTCACAAGGAAGGTATAAAAACGTACTTGTTTGGGCCTCTTCTGGCCCCGGCTTCCCTCCGCGCTGACTTCACCTGGCGGGAAAGCTTCAGCAGCTCCCCCGCTCAGGGCAGCAGTTAAAATTGCAGTCGGGTCCTGATGACGTCATTGGGACCGACATGCATATGTAAAGAAGGATCCCACTGGCTTTGGGCGGGAGTTCTTGGGGTGGGGAGGGGAGCGGGAGAGACGGGGGAAGGGGAGTGGTGGGGGAAAGGAAGTGGAGAAGGGAATTGAGATGGGGAGGGGAGAAGAGGCAAGGGCAGTTCACCTCAGCAAGGGGAGGAGGGAGAGTATGAATTCATTGCCTTGGCGGGCATGGTGTTGGTTAAGCTTATGATTTTTCCTTTAGTGTGCGTTTTTTTCCTGACTTCATTTGCCACCACACAAGTCATAATAACACAAACGAGAAGATAAAGCATTTAAAGAACTCATCATGAATAAGAGTTCATTTCATTTTTAAAAAAAATCTATTTTATATACTGTACATTGTAAAAATTTCTTTTGAAAAATTCAGTCCAATGTATTTATGCACCAGAAGTGCCACTAGGTGGTGCTCTCTTATTACTAAACTGTACAAAATCTTACTCAAATATAAGGTTGCTGAAAAATAAAACACTGAATCTTGAGATAATTCTGGTGTATTAAGTTGGATGGAGTTAATGATGGTAGATATGAAAAGGTGAGGGATGATTTGCAAAGACTTTTTTTTAGGGTTCTGGTAGAGTTACCTTCGGGGAGTATTATATTTTATTCTCCATATTCAGTATCCTGGGTAAGGAACATGTGCAATTAATATGGCAATACTTTCTTTGTGATAGAATGAAGACAAACTGATGTTTGGTCCAATCTGCTTTGAATTCACCTGATCTCAGCCAGGACGAATAGGAATGCTACATTTGAACTAAGAACCTCTGAGCTGGGAAAGCAAAGAATAAATAAACAAGATGGTAGACAACATGCACATTTTGGAGACAGGTACCTGACATTTAGCAGCACTAGAAAGGAGAACAGCCATGAGGTTTAGCAGCACTGGGCTTTGACCATTTTCAGGGGGACTTTTGGGGTTTTCAGAATGGGGATGGACTCCTGAACGGGGTGGGGGGGGGGGGGCGGTGTTGCGGCAGTTTCTGGGGTTTACCAGCATAGAAAGGGGACAGCTTAGGATTCCAATATGGTACACTCAATTTCCTTATGGTGCTTCCCTGCACTGCTTCCAGGGCTTGGATGTTGCCCTTGTGCTCAGTGATCCAAAGGTGCAATCTGACCAGAGCACTATACTGCTCCAGCATAACAGTCTCAGACTTATACTCTACTGATATGGCATATAGCTCTGCATTCTGTTTGGTTTGTTGCTTGCTGCCGAGTAAGGGCTGCACATGAGTCTACTATTATTCCTAGATCTCAACCTCTCCGCAGCCAGTTCAACACCATTTATTCAGTATGCCCCCTATTTTCTTCCACCTTGCACTTACCATGCAAATAAATTGCGTTTGCCAAGTTGTGCCCATTGAAAATTTATGTCACATTCCTTCTGTAGTTCCTTTGTTGCAGCATCAGACTTGACTGACTGCCTGCCTCCCCCTCCAGTTTAGTAGTTTAGTATCATCTGTGAATTTGACCAACTTGCATTGTGTTTTGTGTAGCTTGGAAACAGTTTAGACCTCAATATCAATCCCTGGGGAACTCTGATCAGTGCACCTCCCCAACCTAACAAAACTCCCCTAACTAGAACCCACTGCTTCCTTTCATTCAGCCAAGTCATTATTCACATCCAAGTTTTATCAAGAATATTCATTGCCATGAGCTTGTATAGCAATCTTTCATAGAAAAGGCTTTTAGTAGTTCAGATACTCTACAACATAGATTTAAACTTTATATGTGGTCTTTGAAGCTGGGGTACGCACCTATGAGTCACACTAAAACAAAATCTTGCACACTCCTGCACTACAAATGCTGAAGGACAAGGTCAGGAGTGGGACTTATGTGAAAAATGTGTGCAGAAGTGCTGACTCGACTGGCCTAAATGGCCAGCTGCCAGTTTATCTGGCCTGTGTCCAGCGTTGCTCCCATGCTCAATTTCAAATGTATCAGCAGATTCCTCCATTCTGCTCGCTACCTTTCATACCTTTGCCTTCCAACCACTGCAGTTTAAACTCTCTCCCACTTCTTTGGTCATTCAACTCAATGCTGATTACCATAAGGTAAGAAGGCCGATGTTAAAGAGGGTGTAGAAACTCTGTGCATTGTAAGTCTATTTTTCTATAGTAGATGGACTAAAGCACAGCACTGGTGTTACCATGGGGGACGATTTTCAACTGCCCCATTTATGGAGCATCCAGGATTTCACAGCAGGGAAACAGCAACTGCCGTTGGGTGCCTCAGGCACACCTAATGCGAATTTTAGGTGGGCCTGTAAAAGGGCACTCAGCACTCCCGCTTGAAACAGGCGAGGCAGGTGCAAATGCATATGCAAATCGGAGTCCTACGTCGTTTGCAACTTTCAAATACAAATGGGTGGAGCATATGCCAAGCACACTCAGCTATTTGTACTAGGCAGTGAGCAGCCTAACCAGCAGTCCTTCAAGGGATCACTGGAGGCTGCTATGAAAACAGCCTGGAACATTTTTGGGGCGAATTTTTGTGGGGCCACGAGGAACAGGAACATGAATGCTCCACAAAGGTACTGCGGCCTGCTGTTGGCCACTGGGTTTAATCCTCTCTTCTTTTTACTACCAACTTCCGGCGTGGTTCTCCCATGAAGCTGCTGGATTTCACCCCCCCTCCTCCCTTGTTCGGATAGCTGCCCACTAGTGCTCATTAAGCACTGGCCAGCTCACTGACTGTATTCTAATTAGGCCCAAATCTGAAAATGGCTTGGGCCGCTTGTTGAATCTATCGGGCGGGCACAGCAGACGCATCACTGTTTTGGGTGAAAGATCAAAATATCCTCCCCCCCCCCACCCAGTAGATGAATTTTTATATTCACTAAATTTAGTAATATTAAATGTGAAAGACTTGATTACAATAATTCTATTTTCTTTGCCAATTTTGTTAGGGAAATATTAGGGAGTCAGGGGCAGAGACATCTTAAAAAGAGTAAGCATCTGTGGACGAACAGGCAAGTTAAAGTTACAGGTATTATCCTTCATGAGAAGTGGAAAACAATTAAAGATGAACAGCATTTAAAAAGGAACAGAACAAAGGGACAGAAAGAAGGAAAAACAACATCACACACATACAAGAGAGAAAATAGAATGACCTGTAAAGGGCTTACATGGAAAGCAGATTAAATGGCTGAAGTAATATTAAATAAAAACAGGAAATGCTGGAAAAGCTCAGCAAGTGAGGCAGCATCTGTGGAGAAGGAAACGGAGTTAATGTTTCAGGTTGAAGACCTTTCGTCAGAAGTAATACTAAGATGAGATGATAGGAAGAATAATAATAAAACAAATTCCAAACATTTAAAAGATACAGAGAATGTGCGAGTAGTTGAGGTAATGGAATTAAGGCAGATCTTAATTGGAAACAGGAAAAGCTGTCAATGTGTCACCTTTAGCTAAGTGATAATCCTCGTGCTTCTGAGTCAGAAGGTCATTGGTTTAAGCCCCACTCCACACTTGAGGACATAATATAGGCTGGCTCTACAATGCAGTACTGAAGGAGTGCTGCACTATTGGAGGTGTAGTCTCTTAGTCGAGATGTTAAATTGAGGCCTTATGGCAGTCTTTGAATAAGAGCAGGGTAGTTCTCCCAGTGCCCTGACCAACATTTATCCCTCAACCAACACCACAGAAACAGATTATTTGGTGATTTTCTTGTACTTCTTCCAACTTAGCATACTGTATTCACTGTTCATGATACGGTCTCCTCTACATTGGGTAGACCAAATGCAGATTGGGTGATCGCTTTGCTGAACACCTCCATTCAGTCTGCAAGTGTGACCCTGAACTTCTGTCGTTTGCCACTATAATTCTCCATGAATTCACGGGCACATCACCACACGAGACCCCGCCGACGATCCCCGAGCGCGGACACTCCCCTAAAAGAAGACAGGCCTTGTTCCTCAGCCCAAGGACCATCCAGCAGTTCGTGCACACCACGCAAATGCAGAATCTGGACCAAGGGTTAGAAATGAAGAGTAACGTAGAACCCGGACTAATGCATTTGTAGGACCTTAATGTTTGACCTTCTTGTATTTTTAAAATGGCTTGAAAAATTGCATCAATGAATGTGCCTTGTATTAAATCAACTACGTGATGTGCTGCGACCCTGAACTACCTGTCCAGGGTCAAGAGGGACCTGCTGTTCTTGCAGGAGTGCGCGATCCCGCACCTCAGCATCTACGAGCAATGGCCATGCATGTGGACCCAGGAGCAGTCGATCTGGTCGGGAGGCAACAGTAGTCATTCCTCGGGCCTGGGGATTCTGCTGCGAGGCAGCTGAATTCACCATCGCCGAGACTAAGGAGGTGGTGGGGGGCTGCCAGCTCGTAGCAGACGTTCTGTATAAGAACGCTCCACTCCAACTGATCAATACGTACTCCCCGATCCTCAAGGACAAGTGGCTGGAGGTTTTCCAGCATCTCCCGATACTGCTGGCGACTTCCAGGCCGGTTGTTCTCGCCGGAGACTTCAACTGCATCATCAATGTGGCTGGACGATCCAGCAGGGCTGATGGAATATTGGCCACCACGTCCAAACTCCTGATGGAAGCAGTGAAGGACGCAAAGCTTTGTGACATCTTCAGCAACCCTGCAGAAAGAGCACTGCAGAGATACAGCTGGTCCAGGCCAGATGGGTCCGTCCGTTCCAGGATAGACTTCCTACATGTGTCCCCAATGATCAAGGTCAGATGCATCGATGTGCAGCTGGTGTTCTTCTCTGGCCACTGCCTCCTACTGGCCGACTGTCAATCGCAGGAGGACCAGAAGGCAGGCAGGGGGATATGGAAGCTGAATGTAAGACTGTTGACCCCGGAGAACATTGAGGAAATAGATAGGAATTACACAGGTTGGAGGACCGTGAAACTCCTTTTTGATTTCACAGTGCACTGGTGGGAAGCGATCAAGGCCAACATCAAGAGGTTTTTCATCCTTAAGGGTGTTCAGAAGGCAAGAGAGAGACACAGGGAAATGTCCCAGCTCTAGAAAAGCATGCAGGATCTGCTCCAGCTGCAGTTGATGGGGGTTGATGTCAGGGAGGAACTGGGAGGTGAAGGGCCAGCAAGCCCCGCTCCGCCTCTGGTCCAGAGTTCGCTCTGTGGAGCAGGACAAGAAGTGCTCACGCTTCTTCTTCTAGAAGGTGCACAGATAGACCTCTGTGATCAGCAGCCTGAAGGAGGAAGACGGCTCGGTGATGTCTTTGCAGGCCGACATACTGGGGATCAGCAGGTCCTTTTATGCTGGGCTATATGACGCAAGGCCCGCAGACAGCATGGCCTCCCAGTCCTTCCTGTCCTCTATCACGGAGGTATTAGAGGACAGCGAGTGGGAAAGCATGGATCGGCCACTGCGAGAAGAGTAGAACTCCCAGAAGCGATGGCTTACTGGTTGAGTTGTACTCGGTTGTGTGGGAATGGATAGGCCCAGACCTACTGTAAGTGTGCGGGGTTATGCTTCTGGCAGGCAGCATGTCAGAGTCCATGAGGAAACGCATCATCACCTTCATCTACAAGTGGCAGGGGGAGAGGGAAGAAATCAGAAATTGGCAACCCATTTCCTTGCTAAATGTCGACTACAAGATCCTGTCTAACAGGCTCATGTCTGCTCTAGAGCTGGTAATCCTCCCCGATCAGACCTGGACTGTGCCTGGCAGGAAGATCTCTGATAGCCTTGCGCTACTCAGGGATACGATCGCCTACGTGCAGGCTAAGGGGGTGAACACCTGCCTCATCAGCTTGGACCAGGAGAAGGCCTTTGACAGAATATCCCACACGCACGTGATGGACATGCTCTCCAAAATGGGGTTTGGGGAGGGAATCCGCAATTGGATCCAACTGCTCTACACAGATATCCATAGCGCAGTCCTAATCAATGGGTGGGAGTTGAAGCTTTCCAATCAGATCTGGAGTTAGGCAGGGCTGTCCACTCTCATCGAGCCGTTTGCTGCGTCCATCAGGAAGGATGCAGGTATCGGGGGGATGACAATCGCAGGCAGTGGAGGCTCTCAGGTTAAGGCCCTCCCTGTACATGGACGACGTCACCGTCTTTTGCTCCGCTCAACAGTCGGTCCACAGACTGATGGGCATCTGTGACCATTTCAGCTGGCCTCAGGAGCCAGAGTGAACCACAGTAAAAGTGAGGTCATGTTCTTTGACGGGTGGGAGACCCGATCCTTTGTCCACTTTATCAGCAGGTCGGACTACCTGAAGGTGCTGGGGTTCTGTTTCGGGGGGCCCCAGGCCTGCACCAAGAACTAGGAGGAACGGGTCGCCTAGGCCATACATAAGCTTGGTATGTGGCGGTGGGGGTGCTCCCTTTGTATGGCCAGCAGGAACCTGGTGATAAGGTGTGAGGTGCTCGCTGTGTTGCTCTACATAGCCCAGGTCTGGCCTATTCCGCACCACTCCACTGTAACAGTTACCCGAGCCATCTTTCACTTTGTCTGGAGGTCCAAGGTAGACTGCATTCGCAGGGACGCCATGTACAAGCTCCCAGACAAAGGGAGGAAAGGCGTCCCGAATGCGCCCTGATCCTGATGGCCACCTTTGTGTGCAGCTGCCTCAGGATGTGTGTAGAGCCCCAGTATGCAAACACCAAATGTCACTCCGTGCTGAGTTTCACCCTGTCCACCACACTGAGAAGACTGGGTCTCGCCACACTGGCTAAGCAGATGCAGGATGTCCGTCCAGCTGGACCGTACCTCACCACCTGTCCGAGGTGGAGAAGTTCCTGAGGAGGAACCCCTTCGACTACAAGGCCATCAGACAGTGTTTGGCGCAAAACGTTCTGGGGGTCCTGCAGGGAAAGGAGAGGGTGAATCCGATCGGGCAATTCCCCGACCAGACGGTCGAAGCCATTTGGCAGAACGTCTCGTCGCTGGCACTGACCAACAGGCACCAGGATGTAGCTTGGATGGTGATGAGAAGGGCCTTTTCTCCATGCACGGAATCTCAGCGCCACCACAAGATGCCCTCATGGCTGCAGCGGGGATGAGACCGTCGTCCACCTCCTGATGGACTACCCCTTCTTGCAGAAGATGTGGAGAGAGATGCATTGGTATCTGTCCCAGTTCATCCCCAACAGCAGAGTGACACAGGACGCTGTGCTCTACGGGCAGTTCCCCGGGATGCACACCGAGACAGATATCAACTGTTGCTGGAAGACCATCAACTTGGTGAAGGAGGCCCTTTGGTCTACTCGAAACCTGCTGGTCTTCCAGCTGAAGGAGCTGTCCATGATCGAGTGTTGCTGACTAGCACACTCCAAGGTCCAGGAGCACTTGCTGCGGGACGCACTGAAGCGAGGTGCAGCCAACGCAAAGGCCCAATGGGGAAAGGCCACCGTGTCAGGTGTATTGTGCACAATGTATTAGAAGATATGAACTGTGTTTTGAATTGTAATGATGGGATCGGAGTGTGTACGATCGGGCAATTCCCCAATTGTTTGAATTGTAATTGTGTACTCACATTGATCTGTGTGTACCCTTAAATTTTATGAAATAAATATATTTTGAAATTAAAAGAACTATAATTCTCCACCCCACTCCCACACTCACCTCTCTGTCCTCAGCCTCCTACACTGTTCCAATGAAGCTCAATGCAAGCTCGATGGACAGCAGCACCTCATCTTTCGATTAGGCTCCTTACAGCCTTACGGCCTAAACATTGAATTCAATAACTTCAGATTATAACCACTGCTCCCATTTTCTCGGACAGCAGGTATTGGTAATAGTTCTACTGTTACCATTTACATCTCCTCTAGACCCATCTCTTGTTTCTTTACTTGTCTCATTACCACCCCCTTTTGCCGTGCACCATCATCGCGTTTGCTCTCCACCCATCACAAACATTCACCTTTGTTCTTTCGTCTCCTCCCTCCCCACCACCCCCCCCCCCCACTTTTCCTTGGCTCTGTACTTAAATCTCTAACGTCTTCCAGTTCTGATGAAATGTTGGCCCCGATATTTACGGGGAGGCAGGGAGGGAGCGGGGGCAGATGTCAGTGACCGGGAAACCTGGAAATACCAGGAAGGCCGAGGTCCTGCCGAATTTAACAACAGGACCTCATTAGAATTTTTTTTACTTTGTTTCCCGCCCGGCAACCTCCAGATTGAGTGACTGGCTGGCTGCCGGGCGGGAAAGCTTACTGTAGAAGGCAGCATTCCAGTGACCGCTGGGGATGGTCCCTGGCAATCGAGAAGATCAGAGGTTGGTTGGGGGGGCTCAGAGCTCGGCAGCAGGGAGGGAGGGAGAGGAGAAGAAATAGAGATCGCAGGGGAGGGGAGAGATAAAGATCGCGGGGGAGGGGAGAGATAAAGATCACGGGGAGGGGGAGAGATAGAGATCGCGGGGTGAGAGAGAGATTGCCGGGGGGAGACATAGAATAGACATCGGGGGGAGAGAGGGGTTGGCTGATCGCAGGGAGGGAGAGATCGCAGCAGAAGATGTGCTTGAGGGGCCGGGGGAAGTACACCTGTTCCTTCTGGTACACAGGTATTGCTGAAAAAGCACTTACCTGCTGGATCCGGCAATTCTCACCTCCCTTCAGCTTAGGGTTGCCATCTCTGGTTGGAGGCATTCCTGGAGGTTTGATCACATGTTATTCTGGTCCTGTGACATTTGTCCTCTCTAGTTGACTATCTTTGCTCGTGGTTTTGTGCCAGCAGCTGTTGTGTGAGAAGTTCCAAGAACCAGGAGGCCCAGGGGAAGAGGGGAAATCGAGGCGGGGAAGGGGGGATGGGGGAGGGGGAAGCCGAGGGTGAGGAAAAGGGGAAACCGAGGGCGGGGAGCGATTTACAGAGGGGAAATCAGAGGCGGAAGGAAGTTTGATTCCACCAGCAACTAATGGTAACTCACTGAAATTACACTGATAACTAATAGTAATACTGGTAACACTCAGATTTCCCTCATAACCAACAGTAATACAATAACTCACTAATAGTCTATATGTAACTGGTAGCATTAGATTTAATGACCTGATATCCTACCTGTAACTAGTAGTAATCCTATAACCCGCTAATATTTACCCTGAAACCATTGCCAGAAATCCTCTGCACTGCACAAGGTGGGTCAGGCTCCCCAGTTGATGATACTTTTAATAGGCTCCATCCCTCCCCCTATCTTCTTGGTCTCCGGGTCCAAGTGAAGGTGACAACTCTGAACTGGGAACTTCAGTCAGAGCTGATCTGTACTTAGATTTCACATGTCAAAACTGACCTGAACCAAACTGAAAGATCGCACATAGGGCAGCGGGCTCAGTGTTTGAGGCACTTCTCATAGGGCACATTGTTCTAAACTCAGCTCGGCGCCAACATTTCTAAACCACTCCCTGAGCTCAATCTCAATAAAGAAAAGTTTTCATAGAATTATAGAAATTACAGAATTTCATAGAATTAAAGAAATTCGGATGTTGCCATTTACAGCTCCTCTAGACCCATCTTTTGTTACCACCCTCCTTGCCTTGCACCATCATCCCTTTTGTCGTTTAATCACTCCTGTCCTCCACGCTATCGGAGATCTTCCCTTTTGCTCTTTCCTCCCCTCCTTCCCTGGCTCTGTACTTGGTTAAAAACTGTTTGATCTTCAGCTTTTTCCAGTTCTGATGAACAGTTATCAACCTGAAACATTAACTCTGTTTCTCTCTCCACAGATGCTGCCTGACTTGCTGAGTATTTCCAGCATTTTCTGTTTTTATTTCAGATTTCCAGCATCCGCAGTATTTTGCTTTTGATTCGGTGTTTAATTCACGGTCTCTTCTCTTCCAGGAATGCCCACCTTGAACAAGTTCTGCTCTTCTCTCCGACAGGATTTCCGTTTGTCTCTTTTACCTTGTTCACCTTCATTGCTTTCTGTTTCCCGTCTCATGTTTAATCAGGTTTCTACTAAAACTCGCTTTCACAGCCACATCTCTATCCTCAGCAACTGTCTCCGGCTCTGAATTTTCCACATGGATTCTAACTTAAGTTCCACCCTTCGTGTTTCGGATCCACCCATGATTACAGAAATTTCCATGATATTCAGCGTTCCTCAAACCACTGCTCTCACCGCTTCCTGAGATCCACACTCAACGCCATGCGCTGCCACGTGCACACTCGACCTCTCTCTCCAGCAGCACTGACTCACTCTACTTCAGAATTGTCCTGGTCTGCAGTTCCATTTCACCCTTCACCTCAAGTGGTGCTTTAACAAAAAACTTTCTTTCTTCCTTTCAGGTGTCAATGATCGCAAGCTTCAACAACTCTTAGATACCAACACCCCTCCTGAACCTTCATCCCCTTCACTTTCCTCTGGCTCCTTCCCTCCCTCCAATCTCACCCTTTGTCATGTTTTCACTATCCCGTCTGACCTTCCCCTCTCTGACCCCAGTCTTCAGCAAAGGCCTCAGCTTCATCCCCTTATGCCCCCACCTCAATGAATTTCGAGCGCGACATGATGCTGAGCTCTTCTTCCGTCGCCTCCGTGCCCACTTCTTTGGCCAGGAATCTTCCCCCCGCACAGCAGACCCTTTCTCCCGCCTTCAGAATTCTTCATCCACCTGGAACCCTCCCTCTAGCTTCTTACCCTCTCATGATCTTTTCATTGGAAACTGCTGGCGTGACATCTCAATTTCTCCACTCCCCTCACTCACTCTAACCTACCTCCCTCTGAACCTGCAGCACCCCATTTTCTCAGGTCCAAACCTGACATTGTCATTAAACCCTGCTGACAAAGGCAGCGTTGTTGTGTGGCAAACAGACTTCTACCTTGCAGAGGCTGAACGCCAACTCTCCGACACCTCCCCCTGGACCATAACCCCACTGCCAAATATCAAGCCATAGTTTCCCAGACTGTCACTGACCTTATCTCCTCTGGAGATCTTCCCCCACGGCCTCCAACCACATAGTTTCCCAACCTCACACAGCCCGCTTCTACCTCCTTCCCAAGATCCACAAATAGGACTGCCCTGGTAGACCCATAATTTTAGCATGTTCTTGCCCCACGTAACTTATTTCTTCCTATCGACTCGATTTTTTTCTCCCCTTGTCTGGTCTTTTCTGACCTACATCCACGACTCTTCCAACCCCCTCCGCCACTTTAACAGTTCCAGTTTCCCGGCCCTATCCGTCTCCTTTTCACCGTGGACGTCCAGTCCCTCTACACCTCCATTCCCCACCAGGATGGCCTGCAGGCCCTCTGCTTCTTACTTAAATGGAGGCCCAACCAGTCCCAATCCACCACCACCCTCCTCTGCCTGGCTGAACTTGTTCTTACGTTGAACAACTTCTCCTTTGACTCCACTCACTTTCTCCAAATAAAAGGTGTCGCCATGGGAACCCGTATGGGCCCAAGCTATGTCTGCCATTTTGTGGGATACGTGGACCATTCTTTGTTCCACTTCACAGGTCCCCTCCCTCACCTCTTTTTCCGGTACATTGATGACTGTATCGGTGCGGTTTCCTGCTCTTGCACCGAACTGGAAAATTTCATCAACTTTGCTTCCAATTTCCACCCTTCCCTCGCCTTCACATGGCCCATCTCCGACTCTTCCCTTCCCTTTCTCAACTTCTCTATCTCCATTTCTGGGGATAGGCTGTCAATCAATATCTACTATAATCCCACCGACTCCCACAGCTACCTTGATTACACTTCCTCCCATCCCGCTTCCTGTAAGGACTCTATTCCCTTCTCCGAGTTTCTTCGTCTCCGTCGCATCTGTTCTGATGATGCCACCTTCCACACCAGTGTTTCCCCATATGTCTTCCTTTTACCTCAACTGAGGATTCCCCTCCACTGTTGTTCACCGTGAACTACCTATTTCCCGCACTTCTGCCCTCACGCCTTCCCCTCCCTCCCAGAACCATGATGGGGCCCCCCTTGTCCTCACCTTCCACCCCACCAGCCTCCATATTCAATGTATCATCCTCTGCCATTTCCACCACCTCCAGCACGATGCCACCACCAAAAACATCTTCCTCTCCCCTCCCCTTTTAGCATTCTGAAGGGACCGTTCCCTCCGCAACACCCTGCTCCACTCTTCGATCACCTCCAACACCTACTCTCCTTCCCACAGCATCTTCCCGTGCGAGCGCAGGAGTTGCACCTCATCCCTTCCCACCTGCCCTTTCACCTCATCCCTTCCCACCGTCCAGGGTCCCAAACAACTCCTTCCAGGTGAAACAGCGATTTACTTGTACTTATTTCAATTTAGTATACTGTATTCGCTGCTCACAATGCAGTCTCCTCTACACTGGGGAGAACAAACGAAGACTGGGTGATCGCTTTGCTGAACACCTCCGCTCAGTCTGCAAGGAGGACCCTGACCTGCTGGTCACTCGCTATCTTAATTCCCCGTCCCACTCCCACTCTTACCTCTCTAACCTCGGCCTCTTATGCTGTTCCAATGAAGCTTAATGGAAGCTCGAGGAACAGCACTTCATCTTTCAATTAGGTACTTTACAACCTTCTGGACTCAACATTGATTTCAATAACTTCAGATCATAACCACTGCTCCCATTTTTTTGGACAGCATGTGCTGCTAATGGTTCTGATGTTGCCATTTACAGCTCCTCTAGACTCATCTTTTGTTTCTTTACTTGTCCCATTACCACCCTCCTTGCACCATCATCCCCTTTGTCATTTAATCATTCTTACCCTCCATTCTATCAGAGACATTCCATTTGTTCTTTCCTCCCCTCCCATTCCTGTAGGGGGCCCCTTTCCCTGGCTCTGTACTTGCTTAAAAACTGTTTAATCTTCAATTTCTCCAGTTCTGACAAAAGGTCATTGACTTGAAACGCTAACTCTGTTTCTTTCTCCACAGATGCTGTATGACTTGCTGAGTGTTTCCAGCATTTTCTGTTTTTATTATAGCAATTACAGGACAGGAGGAGGCCATTCGGCCCCCAGTGCTGGCATTCTCTCCTGTAATCTCATTCCCCTCAGATTCTTTTATATTCCTCCTTTTTGAATTATTCATCCCCTTCCCTTTTAAATTAAGTTTTAGTCTCTACCTCAATAGATACATGTGGTGAAATCCCACGGTCTAATAGCCCTCGATTCAAGAACCTTCCCCCTTGTTTCTTCCAATGAGATTCCTTGGTTTCCGTGCCCTAGTTCCCCATTCGATGAGGACACAAAGTGTCTGCAAAGGGATATTGACAGGTTAAGCGAATGGGCAAAAATTTGGCAGATGGAATATAATGTGGGAAAATGTGAAATCATCCACTTTGGGAGGAAAAATAAAAAAGCAAAATATTATTTGAATGGAGAAATGCTACGGTACAGAGGGATCTGGGTGTCCTCATACATGAAACACAAAAAGTCAACATACAGGTAATCCGGAAGGCAAACGGAATATTGGCCTTTATTTCTAGGGGGATGGAGTATAAAAGGAGGGAGGTCATGCCACAACTGTACAGGGTGCTGGTGAGACCACACCTGGAGTACTGCGTACAGTTCTGGTGCCCTTATTTAAGGAAGGACACACTTGCATTGAAGGCAGTTCAGAGAAGGTTCACTAGGTTGATTCCGAGTATGGAAGAGTTGTGTTACGAGGAAAGATTGAACAGGTTGGGTCTATACTCATTGGAGTTTAGAAGAATAAGAGGAGATCTAATTGAAACATACAAGATTCTGAGGGGACTCGATAGGGTAGATGCTGAGAGGGTAGCCCTCATGGGGGAATCTAAAACTAGGGGGGGCATAGTCTCAGACTAAGGGGTCGCCTGTTTAAGACGGAAATGAGGAGGAATTTCTTCTCCCAGAGGGTAGTGAATCTTTGGAATTCTTTGCCCTAAAAAGCTGTGGAGGCTGAGTCATTGAATACATTCAAGGCTGAGTTAGACAAATTTTTGATCAGCAAGGGAGTCAAAGGATATGGGGAAAGGGCGGGAAAGTGGAGTTGAGGTAAAAATCAGATCAGCCATAATCTCATTAAATGGTGGAGAGCAGGCTCGAGGGGCCAAATGGCCTACTTCTTCTCCTATCTCTTACGGTCTTATGGTCTTATTCGCCCACCAATGGAAACAATTTTTCACTGTTTACCTACAGTAAGGTCCCCATGTTTCACTCACTCCTTTACTGGCTGCTCCTCTCTCAGTGCCATTCCCACTCACCACCTTGCTGCTGCTGCTCCCGACTCTGTGGGAGATGCTGGTCTACATGCCGCCCCAACCTAATTTCACCACCTACCCCCCCCCCAACCCCGTTTGAGCACCAATCCCTCAAACCACACTCTCCTTCTCTCTCCCATTTCCCAGCCTGCTTCTCTCCACTGACCTCTCATCCCTGAGCTCCCATTCCCCAGTCTCCATCTCTCCCAGAGCCCCATTCCTTAGTCTTTATCTCTCCCTGAGCCCCCATTCCCCAGCCTCCCTCTCTCCTCCCAACTCTGGAGCCCCCTCAATTTCAGAGCACCTCGATTTCAGAGCCCTCCTCAATTTCAGAGCCCCCTCCCCCCCAAGTTTCAGAGCCCCCTAAATTTCTGAGCCGCCGCCTCCTGATTTCAGAGCCCCTTGATTTCAGAGTCCCCCCCCTCCCGATTTCAGAGTCCCCCCCCTCCCGATTTCAGAGTCCCCCCCCTCCCGATTTCAGAGTCCCCCCCCTCCCGATTTCAGAGTCCCCCCCCTCCCGATTTCAGAGTCCCCCCCCTCCCGATTTCAGAGTCCCCCCCCTCCCGATTTCAGAGTCCCCCCCCTCCCGATTTCAGAGTCCCCCCCCTCCCGATTTCAGAGTCCCCCCCCTCCCGATTTCAGAGTCCCCCCCCTCCCGATTTCAGAGTCCCCCCCCTCCCGATTTCAGAGTCCCCCCCCTCCCGATTTCAGAGTCCCCCCCCTCCCGATTTCAGAGTCCCCCCCCTCCCGATTTCAGAGTCCCCCCCCTCCCGATTTCAGAGTCCCCCCCCTCCCGATTTCAGAGTCCCCCCCCTCCCGATTTCAGAGTCCCCCCCCTCCCGATTTCAGAGTCCCCCCCCTCCCGATTTCAGAGTCCCCCCCCTCCCGATTTCAGAGTCCCCCCCCTCCCGATTTCAGAGTCCCCCCCCTCCCGATTTCAGAGTCCCCCCCCTCCCGATTTCAGAGTCCCCCCCCTCCCGATTTCAGAGTCCCCCCCCTCCCGATTTCAGAGTCCCCCCCCTCCCGATTTCAGAGTCCCCCCCCTCCCGATTTCAGAGTCCCCCCCCTCCCGATTTCAGAGTCCCCCCCCTCCCGATTTCAGAGTCCCCCCCCTCCCGATTTCAGAGTCCCCCCCCTCCCGATTTCAGAGTCCCCCCCCTCCCGATTTCAGAGTCCCCCCCCTCCCGATTTCAGAGTCCCCCCCCTCCCGATTTCAGAGTCCCCCCCCCCTCCCGATTTCAGAGTCCCCCCCCCCTCCCGATTTCAGAGTCCCCCCCCCCTCCCGATTTCAGAGTCCCCCCCCCCTCCCGATTTCAGAGTCCCCCCCACCCCCAGCTTAGTGTCCTGTATTCGCTGCTCATGATGTGGTCTCCTCTGCACTCGGGAGACCAAACGCAGATTAGGTGATCACTTTGCTGACACTTCCATTCAGTCCGCAAGCATGACCCTGAGCTTCCGGTCGCTTGCCACTATAATTCTTCATCCCTCTCCCACCCCGACCTCTCTGTCCTCGGCCTCCTACATTGTTCCATCTTTCGATTAGACTACTTACAACTTTACGGCCTAAACATTGATTTCAATAACTTCAGATCATAACCACCGCTCCCAATTTCTTGGACCGCAGGTACAGGTAATGGTTCTGCTGTTACCATTTACAGCTCCTCTGGACCCCTCTTTTGTTTCTTTATTTGTCCCATTGCCACACCCTTTGGCCTTGCAACACCAATCCATTTGCCATTTAATCGCTCCTGCTCTCCACCCTATCACAGACATTCCCCTTTGTTCTTTTGTCCCCCACTCCTTGCCCCTGGTTCTGTACCTGCTTATAAACTTAAATCTCTAACTTCTTCCAGTTCTAATGAAAGGTCGTCGACCTGAAAGGTTGGCCCGATATTTGCAGGGAGGCGGGGAGGGAGCAGAGGTGTGTGTTAGCGGCTGGGAAGGCGGAGGTCCTGCCAAATTTAATGACAAGTCCTCATTCGAATATTTTTGCTCCGTTTCCCACCTGGCAATCGGCCAGATTGGGAGGCTGGCCGGCTGCCGGGCGGGAAATCCTGTTGTCGAAGACAGCACTCGGATGACTGCTGGGAACGGTCCCCGACAATTGAGAAGATCAGGGGATGGGAGGGAGGCTCGGAACGTGGCAGCGAGGAGGGAGGGAAGGAGAGATCGTGGGGTGTTTGCCAATCGCGGGGAGGGAGAGATCGTGGCAGAAGATGTGCTTGAGGGGTAGGATTCCCAACTCTCGGGAACGACCAGTCGTTTCTCGGAATCGGGGGTTCCGATGCCGAATGATGCCTCCAGCAGCCCGGGAGACCAGCGATTTAAATTTCCCACCACAGTGCACCCACATGAACAACAGGCACTTAAGTGAGGGACTGTATATAATTATTGACCGTTAGCCTGGTGTAGGGAGTCAGGTTAAACTGCATTCATTTTGAACAGTATCATTTTCCAGGTTTTTCCACAGAGCTTGTCACCGGCTGCTGCTCAGAGCCGGCACCTGCAGAGAGCAGCGATCGACCAGGGGAGGCTCTGAAATCGGGCGGGGGGATCGGGAATCGATGGGGGGCTCTGAAATCCGGGGGGAGTCGGAAATTGGGGGGGGGGGGGCTCTGAAATCGGGGGAAAGAGAGGGAGATTTGGAAATGTGGGCTCAGGGGGAAGAGAGGGAATATGAGAAATGGGTGCTCGGGCAAGAGAGCGAGACTGGGGAATGGGGGCTCAGGGGAGAGATGGGGAATGGGGGCTCGGGAGAAATGAGGGTGGGGCGGAAGAGTTTGAGACTGGGGAATGGGGGCTCGGGGGAGCGATGAAGACTGGGGAATGGTGGATCAGAGGGAAGAGAGGGAGACTGGGGAATAGGGGGGATGGAGACTGGGGAATGGGGGCTCGGGAGAGATGGAGACTGGGGAATGGGGGCTCGGGAGAGATGGAGACTGGGGAATGGGGGCTCGGGAGAGATGGAGACTGGGGAATGGGGGCTCGGGAGAGATGGAGACTGGAGAATGGGGGCTCGGGAGAGATGGGGCCTGGGGGAGATTTTGAGACTGGGGAATGGGGGCTCGGGGAAGCGATGGAGACTGGGTAATGGGAGCTCAGGGGGAGAGGTGGAGAATGGGTGCATGGAGGAGAGGGAGACTGTGGGCTCGGGGAGAGAGGGGGACTGGAGAATGGGGTGGGCATGGGGCCCAGCATTTCCCACAGAGCCGGGAGTAGCAGTAGCAAGGTGGTGAGTGGGAACGGCACTAAGTGAGGAGCAACCAGTAAAGGGATGAGTGAAACTTGGGTACCTCACTGTGGGTAAAGAGTGAAAGATTATTTCCACTGGTGGGTGAATGGGGAACAAGGGAATGGAAACCAAGGATTCTCACTGGAAAAAACCAAGGGAGGAGGAAAGTTCTTGAACTGAGGGCTATTAGACTCTGGGATCCTTCACCACATGTGGCTATTGAAATAGAGACTAAACCTTCATTTCAAAGGGAATGTGATAAATCTTTGATCATATGATCAGGCACCACATGGTCAGATGTCATGAGGTCAGAATGTCACGTGATCAAAACTCCAGGAATGTCTCCAACCAGAGTTGGCAACCCTAATGAGGGACCGGGGAAGCACTCCTGCTCCTCCTGGCCCATAAGCAGTGCTGGAAAAGCACTTACCTGCTGGATCCAGCAGTTCTCACCTCTCTTCAGCTGGCAGGTTTCCTCAACCCTGGGAAAACCGGACTGCAGCCGTTAAATTCAAATGGCTGCCAAAATCTGAGGAATGCAGCCTCATTTAAATATTAAAATTACTGACCCGCCTCTAACTAAATAACTAAAGTTCAATAAAAATTAAAAATAGATAAAATGTAATTTTTTATTTCTAAAATTATCTTCACAGAAATAAAGATGGGGAGGTAGCTGGGGAAAGATTTGAGAAATTTGATGCAGGGCCACCTAGTGGCTAAAGGGTGCAATCATAACAGTTGAACATTCAATGTTAAATATTGATCGGGAAATATTGATGCAAAAGTGTGACCAAAAATCATGGCCACAGAAAATAAGGTTTATGGACAGGAAGAACATGCCATATATAACATTTTTAATAAGATGTATAGATATTGATGGTATTGTTATTAGATCAGTTTCATGAAGTGTAAGCTTCTAAGGCCACCTGATGCAATGGTGGGTAAAGGCCCCACTTTGTGTGGTTCTCTACCCGACGAGAGGTTTCAGGTTTGATGCTCTGTGCTGGATAGTCTGCATGTGTAGAAGTTCAATTTGGTTTTGATGGTCTCCACAATTGAATAGCCTACTGACATTCATTATCTAGGCTCACACATGAAGAATGGCTGTTTGGGCTGTGGAACCAGACCATTGCAAGAGTCAATGTCTACAGGAGAGGATGTGAGAAAAAAATTGACAAACTGTTTTTATAAAGTGTAAAGATCCTGGAAATTTTGATGATTAGATATAGTAAGTGGCAACCTATGATTATTGACATATTTTTCCAGCGTAACATTTTAATTAATTCTGGTAGCATACCACAATGTACCAATATTGCTATACCATGTATATACTGTATATATTAGGAATGTAATGTATGTCAACATGTATCAAAGAACAATTGCTGGGAAATATCAGTGAAGAATATTATGGGCAAGCCCGATTCTGCCAGTTCCTACCTACAACATTAATTTTGCTTGGCAATATTTTGATTCATTATTTAAGCAACAGCAAAAATAATTGCTGAAGGACTGCATTTCTGACCTCATGCAGCACAACAGCAGAAAATCAGGTTCAGTTTGCAGATTGTTCAGGTAAGATATGGAATGGAAGAAAGGTGAAAGAGGTTCAAATTTATTATACCAGAAGGCATAGCATCACAGAAATTCCACGCAGACAGGAGATCTCTTTCCAGAGTGTCTCTTTGTGCTTTGCTGTGTGATATAGCTGTAGTGGCGGGAATGCCTCAATATTAGTTTTCCGTAAACAACATAATAGAATCATAGAAAGTTACAGCACAGAAGGAGGCCATTCGGCCCATCTTGTCCGTGCCGGCCGAAAAAGTGCTATCCATCTTAATCTCACTTTCCAGCACTTGGTCCATAGCCGTGCAGGTTACGGCACTTCAAGCGCACATCCAAGTACTTTTTGAATGAGTTGAGGGTTTCTGCTTCTACCACCCTTTCATGCAGTGAGTTCCAGACCCCACCACCCTCTGGGTGAAAAAAATTCTCCTCAGCTCCCCTCTAATCCTTCTACCAATCACTTTAAATCTCTGCCCCCTGGTCACTGATCCCTCTGGTAAGGGAAATAGGTCCTCCCTATCCACTCTATCTAGTCCTGTCATAATTTTATATACCTCAATTAAATCTCCCCTCAGCCTCCTTTGTTCCAAAGAAAATAACACTAGCCTATCCAATCTTTTCTCATAGCTAAAATTCTCCAGCCCTGGCAACATCCTTGTAAATCTCCTCTGTACTCTCTCTAGTGCAATCACATCTTTCCTGTAATGTGGTGACCAGAACTGTACGCAGTACTCAAGCTGTGGCCTAACCAATGTTTTATACTGTTCTAGCATAACCTCTCTGCTCTTATATTCTGTGCCTCAGCTAATAAAGGAAAGTATCCCGTATGTCTTTTTAACCACCTTATCTACCTGTCCTGCTACCTTCAGGGATCTGTGGACATGCACTCCCTTTGTTCCTCTACACCTCTCAGTTTCCTCCCATTTATTATGTACTTCCTTGCCTTGTGATTTATCTACTTTCAAAAATGCTAATCCCCTTAATACTTCCTCTCTCACTATGTTTATCCCATCCAATATTTCACACTCCTTCTCCTCCTTAACTACAATCTCTGCATCGTCCCCCTTTTGTGAAGACAGACGCAAAGTATTCATTAAGAACCATTCGCACATCTTCCGCCTCCACACATAGGTTACCTTTTTGGTCTCTAATAGGCCCTACTCTTTCCTTAGTCACCCTCTTGTTCTTTATGTATTTTATAAAACATTTTTGGGTTTTCTTTAATTTTACTTGCCAGTATTTTTTCATGACCTCACTTTGTTTTCCTAATTTCCTTTTTAATTTCACCCCTGCACTTTCTATACTCCTCTAGGCTTTCTGCAGTATTGAGCTCTTGGTGTCTGACATAAGCTTCCCTTTTTTGACTTATCTTACCCTGTATGCTCCTTGTCATCCAGGGGGCTTTAAATTTAGCAGTCCCACCCTTTTTCTTTGTGAGAACATGTTTACTCTGAACCCCTTGAATCTCCCCCTTGAATGCCTCCCACTTCTCTGCCATTGATTTACCTTCAAGTAGCTGTTTCCAGTCCATTTTTGCTAAATCAGTTCTCAGCTTGGTAAAATTGGCCTTTCCCCAATTGAGAACTTTAACTCCTGTTCTATCTTTGTCCTTTTCCATATTTATGCTAAATCTAACTGAGTTATGATCACTGCCACCAAAATGCTCTCCCACTGATACTCCTTCCACCTGCCCAGCTTCATTCCCTAAAACTAAATCCAGAACTGCACCCCCTCTTGTTGGGCTTGCTACGTACTGGCTAAAAAAGTTTGCCTGAATGCAGTTTAAGAATTCTGCGCCCTCTCTACCTTTTGCAGTGATTGTATCCCAGTTAATATTAGGGTCGTTAAATTCACTGCTTTGGTTCCATAAGAATAACATACCTGAATGAGGCAAGTACTGCAACACCTCATCAGTCTTGTTAATGCCAGAATTCTGGATGAACAATTGGGCTCAGCTTTCTGTTTCTTCCAAATTAATGGTGCATATTATATAACAAACCTGGCTTATTCAGAAACATTTATATTTAAAACCACAATCTCATTCCCTAAATTGAACAGTATTTTTAAAAAAATTATAAAAAAGAAACATTTTAGTAAAAGGTTGAGCATAACATGTTTGCATTTTTAGAGACTTTTGTTGGGAGTCATTTTCTCTCTTCGTGACAGGAGGCTGAGAGGAACCACTTTAGCCCTGATGTTAACTTGGGATGGGAAGCGGGCGAACGGGGGTCGAGGTGAGTGGAAAACTGTTCTGACCTCGGCAATGTGAGGTTCAGGCGATTTTAACTCCCAGGGCTCATTTGTATCAGCTGCCTGCCTGAAACCGGCGGGAAGCAGTAGCTGGCCAGTGGGCTGGAGTGTAATGTCAGGTGGTAGAAGGCCACTGGCGGGGACTTAAGGAACAGTCCCTGGCACTCGGGTAAGTCGTGAGGTGCAAGAAGCCTGAGACGGGGAAGACTAAGCTTTCCTCTGAAGGAGCACTGCTCCTCCTGGCCTCACAAGGAAAGTAAAAAAAAAATGCTTTAAAAATGACCTCTTTGGACCGACTCCTCTTTCTGCTAGCTTCACCTTGTTGGAAAGCCACAACGGCTTCCCTGCTCAGGCCACTGGTCAAAATAGCAGTTGGGCCCTAAAGATGTCATCAGAGCCTGATCTGCAGGTTAAAATTGAAGACTGCGGGAAGGAACGGGATGTCTGCAGGTGAGTCTCCCTGACAATTTTAACTGGTCTAGCTTCAGATTGGTCATTAGTTGATGGTGCGTTTAATTTTGTGGCATCTGCTTCATCGCACAGTGTGGGTGATCTCCCAGCCTATTTTGGGTCTGGTACTGGAAGCATACTGAGCGATGAGGGGGACACGAAATCGACATTAAAAGGCTGTCTACCAGAGGTGATGGACAAATTTAATGGGATGTGGCTGCTTAAAGATGAGTCCACATATAAGAATAGGAACATTGGTAGCCTTTACAAAGACTGCTAATATTTTGATGAAGTTTTGAGCCTTTGTACAGTCTGTTTGGGTTACAAAAATGATTGGCAAATGTAGTGGCTAGCACAATAAATGTAGAAGCAGGAAACCAAATCTGTCAAGTGGTGGAGTGGTGCTACACTCCAACACCCTGTTTGGTGACTGGTTAAGTGGAGGTGGCGCAGAATGAGTTGGTAGAAAGAAGGATGCCCTTACTTTCCGCTCCAGGGCATCCTCCCCATAGGACGGCATTGCAGAATGTCTGGAAGAAGGCAGAGGAAAAGAACTTGCAGCTGACTGTTACTGCCACTGGCAGTGCCAGCCCTATGCTGCATTTCAGTTGCAGGTGTCCTTGTAGCAGATGGCACCTGCATCTTGATCTGAAATCTCTAAATGATCAATGCCAGATAGGTGCGCCTCTGCCCATCAAGGTAAGTTGGAGGGAATCTGACAGGTGGGTGCGGTCTGCTCTGGTGCAGCTTGACCTGCCTGGACCCCTCCACTGCTCTTCTTTCTCCAAAAACATAAGCAAAGGCAAGACCACTATCTCACTATTGTGGATGTACCAAAAAAATGTCTGTGCCAGAACACCTAACATGAGGCCTTTTTACCAACCTTAGTGGAAACAGAAAAGAAACAAGAAAAAAAAAGTTCAGAAATAGCCTCAAAATATTGCTAGAAATCTTACTCTAGGACTCTTTAGATGTACTTCTGTAAACAGCACAGCCTAGAAGTCCTGGACAGCTATTTTATATGAGGGGGTAAATGATTGAGCATCACAACTGGAAATTGTGTGGGCATCTAAATTACATAATAGGGGATTAATTTTACATAATTAACTGGCAGGTACATCCGGTACCGATACAAAATCTGACTAAAAAATTGGATGGAGGCCAAATATCCAGAAATCAGGTGTGATGGATTTCCATCAATTTTCTAATCAGCTATGCCCACTTTCTGCCTGTTTGAAAATCTATCTTTTTGTGTTCTCAGTTTATAAGATGAGCATGTGATTCCACTTCAGCACTTGACAAACATCATAATGCTAATAAATTGTATGTTCATCATTAATAACCCAAACAGTTCTTCCTACCAATCATCAATAATACTTTATATATTGCTAGACCTGACACAGCAAACAAAGGTTACTCTGAATGATAAATTGCAAATACAAAATAGTCTTATTTTGGTTGAGATTGAAGCAAGTTCACTTATGTTGTTCAGGTTATACAAAGCATTAAAACTGTAAAAAAAAATACTGTAACAAAATCACTGGGGCTAAAATTATAAAAATGAATGGAAATCTGTCAGAGTAAGTTGATTTGTAGCCAGTCATGGGTAACATATTCTCCATAACTTGAATTGTAGCCATATCCTCTTGCATCCGAGTGATACCTTGGAATTTGTTGGCACTGCAACAAACAGAAATTGTATTTGGTAACTTGTCCTAAACATAGAACTTGCATTTTCTTTTTCTTGCATTGCACATGATAGTTCAAAATTTCAGTGCTGTACTCCACAAAGTGCACCCACATGCAGGAATCCGGTCATTGTCACCTTTTTCTTTGTTTACAATATTCTTCTGCCATTTCCCGGTAAAAAATATTGATTTTTCCGTGCATCAAACGAGTGTATGTGTGCAATACATTTTGTACAGTTCTTCCCATAAATGGCTTTGTACGTTCATACAGGTGATTTGATGTGTCCTGTAAAGTACAACAGAAGTTTATGACATGTAAGTGGTTTGATAAAATATCATCAGTATTTCCCATCAGACTCTTTGAAACTCTGCATCATGCTATAGGACTGGCAATGGTTCAAGTGGAATGTGCTGAGTACTGCTCTGCCTCTGCAGAATTAAATCTCCAGACTGAAATTGAACTGTTTCCATTGAAAAAAGAAGAGAACAATTCCAACTAAAACAATTTAAAGTACCAGCATTTTAGGCACTTTCTTTGGATAAACAAGGCCACTCACAACTTAATACGATTTTAACACATAACATCTGTTCCTCCATATAGCTAAAACAAAATGTATGGGAAATATTAAGACCAAATTTCATGAAGCAAACACATAAAGCATAATTGATGTTTGGATTGTCAAAAATGCTTTGTTTTGTTATACTAGAATTAAATAAATTACAAACAGCACAAACATAAGCAAGCTATATAGAATCACATTAAGAGTAAAGCTAGTTACATGGAACTGCAATAATAGTAAAGTAAGTTATATAGATCTGAATTAAGAGTAACATTAGATTCTACTGTACTTTTATTCTGTTTATGTTACAATTTAATTTCTTTTTTACTAGACCAAGAGTTCATATGCTAAAAACAAGAACATATTTTCCAATATAAAAGACCTTTGATCACTGAAAGACCATTTCTGGCTTTCAAGAATAAGCAAAATCTATTCTTTCAGATCACATCTGTTAAAATGTTTGTACATTTCTCTTTTTTTCCTTTCCAGAAAGCAATGATTCATTGTGAAGCACAATTCTATGAATGCCAGCAGCCTTCCCTTTCCTCAACCGAGTAGACATTCTTCAGTGATCCTAGACAGGGATACCCTGGGCCAAGTGTCTGTTCCTGCCTTCACTCAATGTTCACACACATTAACATCCAGCAGGAATCACTGGACATGGATCATAAATGGGAACCCTGGCTTCTCCCCCTCCCTAGCCAAGGGACAATGCAGCAAATTGTAAGGCTCCTTCTGATCCCCTCGCTGAGATTAGCTAGCTGAAATCAAATCTGGGATCTTTCTGGTCTGCATGGTTCAGTATACAACTAACAGTACATTTAATCATTGAGGCACTGGAAAGTTTGTTCATAAATTTCTGACGATAAATAGTATGAAGTATAACTAAAATTACGGAGGGAATATTGACACCACCGCCAGGCCGATGACATTGATCAGTCGCTCAAACCCAGTCCGAGTGTTAGTGCTGTGCTGTGTTGAAGCGCTATACATTGTTGAGTTCTGCACTTAGCCATGCTGAGAACTTCAGTAGAGAACGTCAATGAAGTACTATCAATCTACAACCTGACTGCATCAAATTACACATTGCACTTCTTCATTAATTGTATTGTGGAGTAACTAAACGCAGTCATCTGCACACAGCAGGTTTCCCACCATCTTTCCTGAAGGTCGGGATTATGGTTAACATCCCACAGAATAATGATGGAAGAGCCCCAGAATTGGGCCCCTTGTACAGTCCCACTTGATAGTGTTGACTGCATCAAATTACACATTCCAGGCAAAGAATTGGGTGATTATTGTCCTCCCACTTTCTGGTGATGCAACTACAAATCTTGTTAATTACACACGTTGGTGTCACTAAATGCAGCCTTAAAAGTATTAACAGAATGTAGAACACTGCAATCTAGTTTTTTGTCCTTTTACTTAATATTATAAGGTTTATAAAGGTTTAGTATTCCTAAAGGCAACAATGTATATCATGAGAGTTCTAATATTAAAAGAAGAAAATTATTTCACAGCTGAAAGTTTTGACAGCAAATGATGAATTCATAGAAATCCAGACGTATCGTTGTTTCCTCTAGTAACACTTTAAAATGACTGTGAAATAATTTGGCCCTGAAATCACTCTGTGGAATACTAGCATTTAAACGCTTAATACATTTGTCTGAAATTCTTTTTTGCTGTTATAGTGGAGATATTAACCCATTACTTTTAAAAAGGTTGGTGCCTCCATGAAAATAGTGGAGATAGAAATTGCAGATGAATACATTGAGGGGTCGAGTTTCTGCTTGTTTTTTTAAATTCATTCATGGGATGTGGGCGTCGCTGGCGAGGCCGGCATTTATTGCCCATCCCTAATTACCCTTGAGAAGGTGGTGGTGAGCCACCTTCTTGAACCGCTGCAGTCCGTGTGGTGAAGGTTCTCCCACAGTGCTGTTAGGAAGGGAGTTCCAGGATTTTGATCCAGCGATGATGAAGGAATGGCGATATATTTCCAAGTCGGGATGGTGTGTGACTTGGAGGGAAACATGCAGGTGGTGTTGTTTCCATGTGCCTGCTGCTCTTGTCCTTCTAGGAGGTGCTATCGAAGAAGCCTTGGTGAGTTGTTGCACTGCATCCTGTGGATGGTACACACTGCAGCCACAGTGCACTGGTGGTGACGGGAGTGAATGTTTAGGGTGGTGGATGGGGTGCCAATCAGGCGGGCTGCTTTGTCCTGGATGGTGTCGAGCTTCTTGAGTGTTGTTGGAGCTGCATGGGATATGGGCGTCACTGGCGAGGCCGGCATTTATTGCCCATCCCTAATTGCCCTTGAGAAGGTGGTGGTGAGCTGCCTTCTTGAACCGCTGCAGTCCGTGTGGTGAAGGTTCTCCCACAGTGCTGTTAGGAAGGGAGTTCCATCACACTCCTGACTTGTGCCTTGTAGATGGTGGAAAGGCTTTGGGGAGTCAGGAGGTGAGTCACTCGCCGCCGAATACCCAGCCTCTGACCTGCTCTTGTAACCACAGTATTTATATGGCTGATCCAGTTAAGTTTCTGGTCAATGGTGACCCCCCAAGATGTTGATGGTGGGGGATTCGGCGATGGTAATGCCGTTGAATGTCAAGGGGAGGTGGTTAGACTCTCTCTTGTTGGAGATGGTCATTGCCTGGCACTTGTCTGGCGCGAATGTTACTTGCCACTTATCAGCCCAATCCTGGATGTTGTCCAGGTCTTGCTGCATGCGGGCACAGACTGCTTCATTATCTGAGGGGTTGCGAATGGAACTGAACACTGTGCAATCATCAGAGAACATCCCCATTTCTGACCTTGTTCCTGCTAGTTATAGCAGCACAATCGGCGGAATTGGTCGAACCAGCGCAAAAGATTGGGGAATTTTAAGCATAAGTGAGTTACGCCCAAACCTACTTACGCTTGTGTTCTCCGTGATCTTTTACACTGGTTCAAGGTTCACTTTGCCCGAATCAGGCCCCGCCCACAAAATTGGCCAAGCCCCCAGGTCAAAATTGCGAGTTTCCGCCGATTGCGCTGGTTCAGGAAGGCTCTTCAAATTGCACTCATTTTCTTAGGCGCACAGGCACTAGTAGGTACGTTTTAAAAGTTTTTTCATATCAAAAAATATTTAATTTACTAAGAAACTGGCTAGTGAACACTAATGAAACTATTTAATGGTTCAGTATAGTTTTTATAAGTTATTTTCAATGATTTTAAAAAAGGTTACTCACAGGTGGAGGACTGGATACCCTTATTAAAAATGCTTATTCTTGCTGACAAACCCATTTTCAGCTGTATTAATAAATACAGGTAACCACTCTTAAATATATCAAGGAATATTTTTCAATGGAAAGAAAAAAAAAGAAATGATTACGTTCCATTACATTGCCCGATTGCGCTGGTTCATTATGCAAATGAATTTTAGCGGATACTTGAACTGTAACCTAATCAGCGCAATTTCAAAACTATTTTGGGCACAATTTCTCGATTGTGCCCAAAGCGGAAACTCTACCCCTCGATGTTTGTTTATTGGAGCGCAATTTCAGAGCTTTTGTTTAAGGTTACACAGGAAAAAATTGAAATCTGGCATCATAAAATAGGAATTTCAGAAGAATGTGGTAAGCATTCATTTGCTACTATCCTATAGTGTTATTTCAAAATATTTCTCATTTTGAAATGTTATTAAGATAGCAGCAATACATAAAGATGTTAATAGTTTTATACTTTGAACTCAATACCAGACAATACACTCACTACCAACATTTACATAGATTTTAAACCAATACACCCATTTTCCAAATGAAAATATTCATGTTGTTAAAAGAAATGTAAATCACAATGTTTGGGACATCAGTATTTTTTTCCCTATTACTGCATTTACAATTCTTTGTCCTTCATCAGCTTTGAAAATTTTCAACGTATCTATCATTGGAGAATATGTTAGAGCTCAAAAGTCAAGATATACTTTGCATGTAAATATTTAAAAACTGTTTTACATCCTGTGGTGGATAACAGAACCTCTGGGGTATTGAATGGAGACAGATTGTTGGTTGCTCTTCGTCTCTAAATTAGATACAGGCTTTTGGTAGTAAAGTAAATGTTTGCATTGCAAATAGTAACATTTAAAAAGATTCCTGGCAACATTCAGTAAATTTTCAGTCCAAAATTCCCTCAGATTTCTGAGGAAAGCAAAAACAAAAATGCCTCAAGTAAGTTTTAAAAAAAGAGAAACGGGCTATTTGAAATTTGAAGTTCTACTGCAGTTTTGGTTACCATGAGGTTCTATGAACCTTGCAATGGTGTTGTTGCACACTTTTGAAAGACGTTTATATAGGACATGATTTTCCATTCTACACTTGCAAGCACATAGTCAGAGGTTGTAAACATGTACATAACCCTCAATGTTTACACCAATCTAATGTTGATCCTACATGTATTGGATAGTATTCACAAGTTGATTTAAGTATTCTAATCAATCCCGTTTGCAGTCTGGTTGCAGTTGTGGTCATCAATGTTATGTGTACAGTAGTCAATGAATGCCCCCATCCTCGATAGATTATTTTAAAAAGGGGTTTACTTTCCTAACCAATATAAGCTCCTGTCTTGATATACATGGGAATGAATTTGTTGCACCACAAATTATTTTGAAAATTAGGCCCTATCTCCTGGGTGTAAACTTAGTCCAGATTCCTCCAATTTAAACTGTTCATACTTAATCTTAATGTCCACGTTCATCAGGGAGAAGCTCAGCGTGGGGAGAAGCCTGCTCCATTGCATATTTTTGCTTGTCATTTACACAGTCTATTGTTATGTGTGTAATGTGAGTCTGAAAACTAAGCGTAGACTGTAGGGCAAATTCACTGATCCTGTGCTGCCGATGGGGAACTGTGCTCAAAGGGAGCTTGGGTTGAACATAAGAACATAAGAAATAGGAGCAGGAGTAGGCCAATCGGCCCCTCGAGCCTGCTCCGCCATTCAATAAGATCATGGCTGATCTGATCCTAACCTCAAATCTAAATTCATGTCCAATTTCCTGTCCGCTCCCCATAACCCCTAATTCCCTTTACTTCTAGGAAACTGTCTATTTCTGTTTTAAATTTATTTAACGATGTAGCTTCCACAGCTTCCTGGGGCAGCAAATTCCACAGACCTACCACCCTCTGAGTGAAGAAGTTTCTCCTCATCTCAGTTTTGAAAGAGCAGCCTCTTATTCTAAGATTATGCCCCCTAGTTCTAGTTTCACCCATCCTTGGGAACATCCTTACCGCATCCACCCGATCAAGCCCCTTCACAATCTTATATGTTTCAATAAGATCGCCTCTCATTCTTCTGAACTCCAATGAGTAGAGTCCCAATCTACTCAACCTCTCCTCATATGTCCACCCCCTCATCCCCGGGATTAACTGAGTGAACCTTCTTTGTACTGCCTCGAGAGCAAGTATGTCTTTTCTTAAGTATGGAGACCAAAACTGTATGCAGTATTCCAGGTGCGGTCTCACCAATACCTTATATAACTGCAGCAATACCTCCCTGTTTTTATATTCTATCCCCCTAGCAATAAAAGCCAACATTCCGTTGGCCTTCTTGATCACCTGCTGCACCTGCAAACTAACTTTTTGATTTTCTTGCACTAGGACCCCCAGATCCCTTTGTACTGCAGTACTTTCCAGTTGCTCGCCATTAAGATAATAACTTGCTCTCTGATTTTTCCTGCCATAGTGCATAACCTCACATTTTCCAATATTGTATTGCATCTGCCAAATCTCCGCCCACTCACCCAGCCTGTCTATATCCCCTTGTAGGTTTTTTATGTCCTCCTCACTCACTACTTTCCCTCCCATCTTTGTATCATCTGCAAACTTTGATATGTTACACTCGGTCCCCTCCTCCAAATCGTTAATATAGATTGTAAAGAGTTGGGGACCCAGCACCGACCCCTGCGGAACACCACTGGCTACAGGTTACCAGTCCGAGAATGTACCATTTATCCCAACTCTCTGCTTCCTGTTAGATAACCAATCCTCCACCCATGCCAGAATATTACCCCCAATCCAGTGATTCTTTATCTTGAGCAATAATCTTTTATGTGGCACCTTGTCAAATGCCTTCTGGAAGTCCAAATACACTACGTCCACTGGTTCCCCTTTATCCACCCTGTATGTTATATCCTCAAAGAACTCAAGCAAATTTATCAGACATGACTTCCCCTTTGTAAAGCCATGCTGACTTTGTCCTATTAAATTATGTTTATCCAAATGTTCTGCTACTGTCTCCTTAATAATAGACTCCAAAATTTTACCCACCACAGATGTTAAGCTAACTTGTCTATAATTTCCAGCCTTCTGCCTACTATAAGGGTGTTACATTGGCAGTTTTCCAATCTGCCGGGGCCTTTGCCGAGTCCAGAGAATTTTGGAAAATTATTACCAAAGCATCCACAATCCCTACTGCCACTTCCCTCAAGACCCTAGGATGTAAGCCATCAGGTCCAGGGGATTTATCCGCCTTGAGTCCCATTAATTTACTGAGTACCAGTTCCTTAGTGATTTTAATTGTATTTAGCTCCTCCGCCCACCCCCCCTAGAGCCCCCTGTTTGTCCAGTGTTGGGATATTCTTAGTGTCCTCTACCGTAAAGACTGAAACAAAATATTTGTTCAGCATTTTTGCCATCTCCATGTTTCCCACCATTAATTTCCCGGTCTCATCCTCTAAAGGACCTACGTTTGCCTTAGCCACCCTTTTTCTTTTTATATAACTGTAGAAACTCTTGCTATCTGTTTTTATATTTTTTGCTAATTCATTTTCATAATCTATCTTCCCTTTCTTAATCAATCCTTTCGTTACTTTTTGCTGTCTTTTGAAGACTTCCCAATCTTCTATCCTTCCACTAAGTTTGGCTACCTTATATGTCCTTGTTTTTAGTTGGATACTGTCCTTAATTTCTTTACTTAGCCACGGATGGCTGTCATTTCTTTTACACCCTTTTTTCCTCAGTGGAATATATATTTTTTGAAAGTTTGTGAAATAACTCCTTAAATGAACACCACTGCTCATGTACCGTCTTACCCTTTAATCTATTTTCCCAGTCCACTTTAATCAATTCCGCTCTCATACCATCATAGTCTCCTTTATTCAAGCTCAGTACGCTTGTTTGAGAACCAACCTTCTCACCCTCTAATTGGATATGGAATGTAACCATGTTATGGTCACTCATTCCAAGGGGATCCTTAACTAGGACATTATTAATTAATCCTGGCTCATTACACAGGACCAGGTCCAAGGTTGCTTGCCCCCTTGTTGGTTCAGTTACATACTGCTCAAGAAATCCATCCCTAATACACTCAATAAACTCTTCCTCAAGGCTAATTTGAACATTGAACATTGAACTACAGCCCTGTCGTGCTGATTTTTCAACCCACACAGCTTCAAGCTCAGCTCCCTGCAGGGAGTGCAGGGACTGGTGAAGTAAATCTAATGATGGGCATGTCACAGCAACTATATTGGAAAAATTGGATGGAGTCCATGATTACACAAACTGTACATGTCTGTTGTGGGAAGGAGCAGACCTAATGGGCTGAATGATCTTCTATTATTCCACACTCTAATATTTTTACACAGAAGCAAACTGTGGATGCACAATATGCAAAGTGGGAAATGTTGCTGAATGTTTTTGTCTCTACAGTTTATTAACAGTGGAAGAAACAGAACCTGTGCTCGCTGATCTACATTGGCTTCCAGTCCAGGAATGTCCCGAATTTAAAATTCTCATCCTTGTATTCACATCCCTCTGTGGCCTCCCCCCTCCCTATCTCTGTAACCTCCTCGATCCCTACAACCCTCCGAGAACTCTGCATTCCTTCAATTCTGGCTTCTTGTGCATCCCTGACTTCCTTCTCCCCACCAGTGGCGGCCGTGCCTTCAGGTAGGTCCTAAGCTCTGGAATTCCCTCCCTAAGCCTCTCCGCCTCACTACTTCTCTCTCCTCCTTTAAGACACTCCTTAAAACCTACCTCTTTGACCAAGCTGTTGGTCACCTGTCCTAATATCTCCTTATGTGTCTGGGAGTCAAATTTTGTCTGATGACGTTCCTCGAAACTCCTTGGGATGTTTTACTATGTTAAATGCGCTATATAAATGCAAGTTGTTGTTGAATCTCCAATCATGATCAAAAGTAAATCAAAATTAGAAATTTAAATTTGAAATCTGTGAGATCACTCAAATCAACTAATCAGTTACTTTTGTTTGACTGGGTTAATTTTGAGGAACTCAAAAAGTGGAAGGCAGAATTGATAAAATGCAAATAACTCTAGAACAAGAGTACAAAGAAATAGTTATGACATTTTAAAAAAGGCAAGGTAAATTTAGAAACATAATGGGAGTAAAATCGAACTTCGGTGGAAGTCAATGGAAAGGCTCATCAGGCTAACTGTATAATGGGTGGCCGATCTGCTAACACCTGTATTGCACCACATTGAAGTTCAATTTTAGCTCTGAATGGTTCTGCAGAAAAGGCATTCAAACTTCAGAGTTTAAAAAGTTTCAGCAATATTAGAACTGGGAAATACTGGAAAAACAGGGCAGAAACTAAAATGGTCACTTTCACTCCATCAGCATTAATGTGGCATATTTATATTACCAGAAATAATCGGATTTTTTTTTAACCCTCCAATTTTCTTCCTTGCTTTCCTGAGTCACACTGGGATACAGTTCCATGGGGTTAATTACTCTCCAGTACCTCACCCAGGCAGATATTCTTTATGTATCTGTGAATGTGGAGAAGATAGTTGATCATGTCCTCATGCAAAGTACTTGGGCAGCTGAGGATTATTCTGTGCTCACCCAATGTCCTCATGAGCACTTTCCAGCATGAGTCATTGAATAGTTATCAAGAGCAGGAACCCTGGGTCATTTTTCCTCCTCCTAACCCATAGGTGCTAGGGTCAGTTATTGAGCCTCTAATGCCACCCTGGCTGAGGTAAGCTAACTTAGCACAAGGGAATCAAACCTGGGATCTTCTGATCTGGTCTGTATGCCTCAGTTACACATTGTCTTATCCAACAGAGACATCAGAGAAGCCTTCATTGTCTGAATTTTAATCCAAATAAATATCATAAGACCAGAGAAAATAGTTTACAAGTTGCCAATAGGCTGAACATTACATAGGAAATCGATAATTTCTTGCTTAAGTACTTACCGGCACATTCATCAGTTGTAGTATGTGAATAAAAGTTCTAGTATTCCTGTAAATCTTATCTAAGAGAGGTACTGTGGAATCATTAGTGATAAAATGTTTTGCTGTCTGCGTTGCATTAGAAAGCATGATTAGGCCTGCCTTAATTTCTTCAATTTTCATATGTTTCTGCAAAACAAAATAATAATTTAAAAATCAGTGTTTAAATGACGCCAGGTCTCAATTTCAAATTATCGTTTCTATGTACACAGTGTAGTTAGCTTGGCCCATAAATACCATGCAGTTCTACTTGCGAGTTACTTTTGAGTTGGTTTGGCAGTGATCGGGCTGCCACTAATGGCACTGGAAGTGTATAGTTATGGGTTCATTGCACCGTTGATTCCAGATTGGTGTTCCTATGAAATGGTGAGTGTTATGATGTGAAATTATACGATGACGTCTTAAAATACAAATATGGCATCATATACAAATGTGAGCTACACAATGGTGCCAGCTATTTGCTTCCCTTTGGTGGAGTGTTATTCGTATTTAATCCACCCAAAATTAATTCCCTATTGAAAGAAATCATGTATTTGTCAGTAGGGTTGTTAGGATCCTATAATGACCTAGAAAAGTTCCAAGTGAGCAGTTTGAATACAGAATAATATTATGATAGAATTTGTTACCTATTTTCCCCTTAACAGTCAAGTCAGGTGTGACATTCTACACTTCAAACTTATCTCTGTTTATACAGTAATTGGAGAACTGAAAGCTTGCGTTGTTTTGGGGAACTGAATGAAAATTCAATTCAACTTTTTTTGGGGGATTTAAGAAATTGCATTTTTAATGTTGAGAGAAATCGTTTATGCCATTCTTAGAAACTATAAATCAGTAAATCTACAATGTTAAAACTTACATTTTTAGAACTTGATCTCCAATCATGTCCTGCCAGGACTATTAATAATGAGTTTTATTTTTTTAAAGCCCTGTACTAATTACACATATAATTACTGGACATACACTTTAAGAACCGTCACCACACAGACTGCAGCGGTTCAAGAAGGCGGCTCACCACCACCTTCTCAAGGGCAATTAGGGATGGGCAATAAATGCCGGCCTCGCCAGCGATGCCCACATCCCATGAACGAATAAAAAAAAAATTTGGGTACTTACACTTTTGGCCCTCCATGCTCGCAGGTTAAGACCGGTATTTGGAAGAGGAATTGCATTAGGAAATTGAAATATCCGGTTACACTGGATGAAGAGACAAAACAGAAAAGACTATTGGAAACATTCTGGAAGCAATGATAGGGTAATAGAGGGGCAATTTTACAAATGCAGGCTCCCAGGAGGGAGCGCAAATTTGTAAAATTGGTCTTTAGATGTGAACATTTCTCATCTTAAATTTTCTCCCATTCTCTTCACCCCCGAAGGCATTGGGTCCCTTACTGGGGTATGGTTCTATGGTCTCCCTTTGATACTTGGCCCAAGTGACCTTTATTCATATCCGAGCCATAAAAATATCTCCACCCCTTAAGTGTTACCCTCATACTTCCAGGGTTTACCCAAGGGCAGGTCAAGTGGAGAAGATGCAAGCATTCAAAGGAATGACATCTCCATGCCTCCTCAATCATTTTCCCAAGCCTTTGCTTGGCAAAGTGCCAAGCGGAGCACACTGCAATCAGTGGGTCTTAATTCTTGTGCTCAGTCCCCCTCAGATTAGAGTTGCTGAGAGGGGCAGTCAGCAATGACAAGGAGGCTGTAAAAGGGAAGTGCCACCTTTTTTTCCAGCAGGAAGACTCGAGGCTGCAGGCTTTTTGGATGTGGATTGTGCACAGCAGCCAGAATGCCTTGCAAATGGTGGCTTTTACTGCGGCTAAAGGCCTCATAGACCTGCAACAGTGGTTGGATTTGCGCCCTGTTTCCAGCTGCGAGCCTCTGCCAAAGGGTTGGACTGCACAAGGTTGTACGTTGGGGTGATTAAAATGATTTAACCTCGGAAATATGGGTTGATTCAGGTCAGGTTAAGTGGAGTGTACTGCTGGTACTTTAACAAAGGCATTAACCCTTTTACCTATTTAAAATAAATAGCTCAATGTCACCATTCATTTCCACATCGTTCACCTGAGGAAGGAGGTAGCCTCCGAAAGCTTGTGAATTTAAAATAAAATTGCTGGACTATAACTTGGTGTTGTAAAATTGTTTACAACCATTAAAATAGCAGTTAGAGGAATGTCCTTCCAACGTGTTATGGGTTTATTCCTTAATAACATCTCTGGTAATTTCTAGCCTAATTTCTCATCCATGAATGTAATGATCAAACATAAGGGGCTATAAATTGGGCCGCACAGCGCCCGTTTTGTAGGCGCTACGCGGCCTCCTAAGGGTTCAAAATGGCATCCGGAATAGATGAGGACGTTTTTGCATGACATGCGCCGGATGCCATTCTTGGTAAAAGTGTTTGCGCATGCGCAGATAACGAACGGCAGTAGCATATAAAGTGAGAATATGCGTTAAATCAGTGTGCAACTGAACTCAAAGCTCCAGCCAACGCACTGTCTTAACCATGCACAACTGAACAGGTCGTAAACGGCCTGGAGGACCTCCCACCAGTGCTATTTAAAGGGATCATGCAGGTGTTGCAGATTAGTGGCTGGATTATTGTTTCTGGCTGTTGACACAATTGTATGTGTTTGTTGAAGTTTCCTATACTTGGAGGAAGTTGCAATAGTACATAGAGAGTGGTCTGGCAAATCCTGCATTACAACAGTGTTCTGAACAAGATTTCTGGCAACCATGGGTGGCCTGTTAGGGCTCCTGCTAGGCATTGAACACGACTGGGAGCATGCAAAGAGGTCACACAGAGCAGGTCAAGCTGCGAGGAGAGGTAGGAGGAGGAGGGGGCACAGGGCACTGAGCAGGAGGCCATATCAAATGAGGGCCTTCAGGGACCAATTCTCTTACCTCAACCTGAGCGAAGATCAGTGCATCCGACGGCTGCGGGTCACAAAAGAGATCGTGATGGAGATATGTCAACTGCTGCAGCCACAACTGCAGCCTCAGCGCAGAGCAAGGACAGCATTGCCTGTAGCTGTGAACGTAACCGTGACGCTGAACTTTTACAGTTCTGGATCCTTTCAGGCTGCTGCTGGCGATATGTGCAACATCTCACAGTTTGCAGTGCACTGCTGTATAAGGGAGGTCACTGAGGCACTATACGAGCTGTACAGCAGAATCATAACCTTCCCGTTTGACAAAGAGAAGCAGAATGAGCGAGCACAAGGGTTTGTTCGCATTGCACTTTCCCATTGTGCAGAGTGCCATTGACTGCACGCCAATTTCCATGCATGCTCCACATCTCAACTTGGCCATCTTCATGAACAGAAAGGGGTTCCACTCCCCCAGTGAGCAGCTGGTGTGCAACCACACGCAGCACATAATGCAGGTCAATGCCCGCTATCCTGGCAGCAGTCATGACACCTTTATTATGCGGCAGTCCAATGTCCCATCTATCAACTGGCACAGCAAGTCAAAGGCTGGCTATTGGGAGACAAGGGTTATCCCCTCATGAGGTGGCTCAGGAATGCACGCACATGTGCAGAGCAGGCCTACAGTGAGAGCCATGCAGCCACACGAAATGTCATCGAGCACACCATAGGCATCCTAAAGCAATGCTTCCGCTGCCTGGACCGCTCTGGAGGAGCTCTGCAGTACTCAGCGGAGCGGGTGTCAAGATTCAATGTTGTATGCTGCATGCTGCACAACCTCGCCCTTATGAGAGGACAGCCCTTGCCACTGCCTATCCAGCAAGACCCTGAGCCAGAGGCAGGAGATGAGGCAAGGAGGCAACAAGGTGCATAGGCCCTTTCTGCCAGAGCTCTGCACGCTCAACTTATTCATGAGCGATATCAGTAACCTCAATTGGTTCCAAGTCACCAACTGTCCTACACTCCTCACCTTTCCTCTCCCACATGACCATCAAATTGTCCCCATGATTACACATTGCTTCCTCCCGCAGTGCATCGCATAAATAAAAACCACCACCAACTGCGATGTCAAATATAAATTTATAAACTTACACATGAAATCATGTATACAACATTACACTATTCACCCTTGTGCATTCCTTAGTGCCTGTCATTCGTATGACTTTTCCTTTCCTAGTGCCTCCCTAGTGGCTGGAGCATGGGTGGTGGAAGGCTGCTGACCATCACTGAAGGAGGGTGCAGATGGCATTGGAGGACGACCTCAAGCAGCTCTGGCCGGAGAGGGCCCGGTTTCAGACTGCACCATCTCGGCATGGCTGCAGCAGTCTGGCCTGGCTGGCTGACAGGCAACACCAAGTGCATTGACGGAGTGGCAAGGGTGGGAGCAGGAATGCTGTCACCCTGAGAGAGTGCAGTAAGTTCGATTGCCATGGCGCCACTGCAATGCTCATGGGGCGGTGCCTCAGCAATCCTGGTGATCTGCTGGAGAACAGATTGCTGGAGTGCTGTGAGGCCCTGGAAGCCCTGTTCCACAGTGGTACCCAGAGCCACGATAGCAGCAGTCTGAGCCTGGAAAGCAGCAGTCTGAGCTTCCAGAGCAGCAGTCTGAGGAGCTTCCAGAGCAGCAGTCTGATCTCCAAATGAAGCATGCAGATCTTTGATGGCAGCTCTTTGTGCTGTAATGGAAGCCGTTTGTGCTGCAATGGAAGTTGAGACATCGGTCATCTGACGCTGCATCATGGTGGGTTCCACGGGTGTGCTGATGAAAGTGATCACCTGTTCCATGTGGGAAAGGATGGGCTCCAAACTCTTCGCAAAGCTCTGTGTCAAGTTGAAGCTGGACTCCTACATGCCCCTTGACATTGTGCGCAGGCTTTCTGGCAGGCTTTCTAATGCACCATCCACAACCTAGCACCTTGATGTTAAGCCTATCATGTTTTCAGATGGTTGGCAAACAAACAGAGTGCCTGGCCTTTGCATGCTGAGAATATCGGCCCTACAGGAATTGGCTTCAACTAAGTTGCTTGAATTTCCAGTCACTATTATATCAGTATGTTGAACAATTTGGCATGGTACTGCCACCTAAATACTGCATATGACTCATTCTACTGGCAACACGGGATGAAAATCAACTGATAAAACATCTGTTCTCTATTCAAAAGTTAAAAATTTCAAACAGTGAGAAATGGCAACAAGCCTTCGTTTGCTAACCCCTCAGAACCACATTGCAGCTGTGATCACATTCACTGACTCTGAAGTGATTTGGAGTAAGACTTGCTCCTGCAGGAAGTCTCACTCCACTTTGCTCCACTTTCAAATCAGGCCCTGATTTTGGATTCAGGCCGCATTTACAGTATAATTGTATTGTTGGTGCAAAGTGAAATTGCTTCCCCCTGACATGCAGTTGAAGGTATGAATGCATCCATAGAATATTAAAATAATGATTAAGAAATGGTGAAATAGTTTGTTGGAGCTGTGCCATAAAATAATTGAGCACAGTTTATGTCCATGATTCCTAATGAGTTGAGTAATTAATCTCAGATGTACCATCATTCTGGAGCACTAATAGGAACCATGGCAATTTCACACAGTGAGCAAAAGAGGAAAACCATAAGGAGTCTCATCCTAGCTACTCTCATGCTTTTTTTAAATATTCGTTCATGGGATGTGGGCGTCGCTGGCAAGGCCGGCATTTATTGCCCATCCCTAATTGCCCTTGAGAAGGTGGTGGTGAGCCGCCTTCTTGAACCACTACAGTCCGTGTGGTGAAGGTTCTCCCACAGTGCTGTTAGGAAGGGAGTTCCAGGATTTTGACCCAGCGATGATGAAGGAACGGCGATATATTTCCAAGTCAGGATGGTGTGTGACTTGGAGGGGAACATGCAGGTGGTGTTGTTCCAATGTGCCTGCTGCTCTTGTCCTTCTAGGTGGTAGAGGTTGCAGGTTTGGGAGGTGCTGTCGAAGAAGCCTTGGCGAGTTGCTGCAGTGCATCCTGTGGATGGTACACACTGCAGCCATTATGCACCGGTGGTGAAGGGAGTGAATGTTTAGGGTGGTGGATGGGGTGCCAATCAAGCGGGCTGCTTTGTCCTGGATGGTGTCGAGCTTCTTGAGTGCTGTTGGAGCTGCACTCATCCAAGCAAGTGGAGAGTATTTCATCACACTCCTGACTTGTGCCTTGTAGATGGTGGAAAGGCTTTGGGGAGTCAGAAGGTGAGTCACTCGCCGCAGAATACCCAGCCTCTGACCTGCTCTTGTAGCCACAGTATTTATATGGCTGGTCCAGTTAAGTTTCTGGTCAATGGTGACCCCCAGGATGTTGATGGTGGAGGATTTGGCGATGGTAATGCCGTTGAATGTCAAGGGGAGGTGGTTAGACTCTTGTTGGAGATGGTCATTGCCTGGCACTTGTCTCTGGCGCAAATATTACTTGCCACTTATCAGCCCAAGCCTGGATGTTGTTCAGGTCTTGCTGCATGCGGGCTCGGAGTGCTTCATTATTTGAGGGGTTGTGAATGGAGCTGAATACTGTGCAATCATCAGCGAACATCCTCATTTCTGACCTTATGATGGAGGGAAGGTCATTGATGAAGCAGCTGAAGATGGTTAGGCCTAGGACACTGCCCTGAGGAACTCCTGCAGCAATGCCCTGGGGCTGAGATGATTGGCCTCCAACAACCACTACCATCTTCCTTTGTGCTGGGTATGACTCCAGCCACTGGAGAGTATTCCCCCTGATTCCCATTGACTTCAATTTTACTAGGCCTCCTTGGTGCCACACTCGGTCAAATGCTGCCTTGATGTCAAGGGCAGACACTCTCACCTCACCTCTGGAATTCAGCTCTTTTGTCCATGTTTGGACCAAGGCTGTAATGAAGTTTGGAGCCGAGTGATCCTGGCGGAACCCAAACTGAGCATCGGTGAGCAGATTATTGGTGAGTAAGTGGCGCTTGATAGCACTGTCAACGACACCTTCCATCACTTTGCTGATGATTGAGAGTAGACTGATGGGGCAGTAATTGGCTGGATTGGATTTGTCCTGCTTGCTGGTGGGATTGGCAGAATAGTGGGAGCAGGTCACCTACCTGCCTCTTGGCTGCATATTGTGAGTAGATCAGACACAGAAGCAGAAGGTGAGAAAATGGAAAAGAAAAGAAAGATCTTGCATTTATATAGTGCCTTCCTCAGGACGTCACAAAGCACTTTACAGCCAATGAAGTACTTTTGAAGTAAAGTCATTGCTGTAATGTAGGGAAATGTGGCAGCCAATTTTACCCACAGTAAGGACCCTCAAACAGCAATGAAATAATGACCAGATAATGGGGGTTAAATTCGATAACCCCTGAATCTGGGGGTCGCGGTGCCCGATTAACCCGCGCCCGGTCGTTCCGATGCATGTGAGATTCATGCTGCCCCCTCATTTACCTGATTCCAGCACAAGCAGCCAGGCCTAGCTGCGATGTTCAGTGACTTCTCACAAGCAGGGGAACCCAGATATCGCATGAGTTGCTCACACCTCTTAAAGGCAGGCTGCACCTCTTAAAGGCAGCCCGCACCTCTTATTTGCAAAAAATAAGATAGGGGTCCACACGGAGTCTGAACGGAGATCAGGCATCGCACACGTTATACACAGATGCGGGTCCCGTCCCTATGTTTACAAACTGTTGAGTTATGTTATAACATTGAATAAAGGTTGCACACTACTAAATCTCACATCTTCCAATCTGCATGCCAGACCTCACCGATCTGAGTTTGCACCAAGCCCATGAGAGAGTATGCACCAAGGTTCTCTGATGATGCAATAGAGGCCTTGGTGCAAGAGGTGGACAGCAGGAGGGGCATCCTTTATCCAGAGGGGGGCAAGAGGCCCTCCAGACATATGCTCCCGAGGCAGTGGGAGGCAGTAAAGGATGAAGTCAATGCCAGGTGCATAGCACCATGAACATGGATGCAGTGCAGGGAGAAGTTCAATGCTTTGACACGAGTGGTCAAGGTGAGTGAGGTCAACTGTCAAGAGGCATCTCCTTCCAACTGCACCACTAGCCACATCCACTGCTCCATGGAGTACACCCCACCATCACCCACCTACCAACAAACTCTTTCAATCAGTACTCAACTCTTCCAATCAGATGCTTCCTCTCACCCTCACACTTTACCACTGTTGCAAGCCACACACCCACAACTCACAGATCACTCACATCGGCAGCTATTCAACCATAACAGGCACACCACCCAAACATCCTGCAGGACACTCACCAACACATGTCCCATTTTCTTGCAGGAGAAAGTGGTGCATAACAGGAGGCAGCAAGTGGCAGTGGCATTTAGCCCCTTGAGCCTGTTCCACCATTCAATGAGATCATGGTTGATCTGTGACCTAACTCCATATACCCGCCTTAGCCTCATATCCCTTAATACCTTTGGTTAATAAAAATTTGTCAATCTCAGATTTAAAATTAACAATTGAGCTAGCATCAACTGCCATTTGCAGAAGAGTGTTCCAAACTTCCACCACCTTTTGCTTGTAGAAGCATTTCCTAACTTCACTCCTGCAAGTCCTAGGTCTAATTTTTAGGTTATATCCCCTAGTCCTAGTATTCAAGTATAGAAGACCTCCAAAAACAGGTACAAATGCATCAGCAGCCAGAAGCAATAATCCAGCAACTAACCTGTAAATCCTGCATGGTCCCTTTAAATAGCGTTGTTGGGGGGTCCTCCAAGCCATCTAAGACATGTTCAGATCTTTATGGTTAAGACAATGCGTTGGCTGGAGTGTTGAGTGCCAAAATGATATCTATCCCTTCAAACCAGCTTTGCACACTGATCTAACACATATTCTTCTTACTTTACATGGTACCAGCATTCGTTATCTGCACATGCGTAACCGCCTTTACCAAGATGGCGTCCGGTGCACATCATGCTAGAAGCATGTGCGCACATTCCGGACACAATTTTGGGACCTTAGGGGCCGTGTAGCACTGGAAAAATGGGCGCTATACAGCCCAATTTCTAACCCATTCTATTTTTAGTGATGTTGATTGAGGGATAAATGTCCGCCAGGACACAGGGTAGAACTCTCCTGCTCTTCTTTGAATAGTGCCATGGGATCTTTTACGTCGACCTGAGAGGGCAGACAGGGCCTCTGTTTAATTTCTCATCCAAAAGACAGTACCTCCGACAGTGCAGCACTCCCTCTGTAATGCAGTAGTTAAGAAAAACGTATTTTCCATAGGATGCTTATATATGAGTACCCAGGCATGCCTATATTGGTCTCCACCCTCAGTAATGTATAGCTACCACCCACATTTATCACTTACTTTCTCAATCTTTGGGTAAGCAATCTTATTCAGATATGGATTATTTCCCATCAATTTTTTCCCTTCCTGAAGGCCATACTGGGGTATGGCTCTACTGTGCCACTCTGCTAATTTGCTCATCATCACTCGTCCAGATAACGAGTAGGCTATTCTGCTGAATGAGCAGTGGGGGGATCCTCAACCAAGCCTAATCCTGTCTTCACCCAATGCCTACATATATGCAATATGCAGCAGGTTTCACTCGATAGCAATCAGGAGTGCGAAACCTAGCAGATTTTCTTCTCCTTAGCTTGGGGACACTGAAGTAGATTATAATGTCCACATCTCCGCCCTGGTTGAGATCAAGCAAGCGCAAGGAACAGCACCTCATCTTTAGATCATAACCACTGCTCTCGGACAGCAGGTGCTGGTAATGATTCTGCTGTTATTATTTACACCTCTTCTGGACCCATCTTTTGTTTCTTTACTTGCCCCATTACCACCCCCTTTTGCCTTGCACCATCATACCTTTTGGCAATTAATTACTCCTGCTCTGCACCCTATCACAGATGTCCCCCTTTGTTCTTTCCTCCACCCCCTTTTCCCTGGCTCTGTACTTGCTTGTAAACTGTTAAATCTCTAACATCTTCCAGTTCTGATGAAAGGTCATTGACCTGAAACGTTAACTCTGTTTCTATTTCCACAGATGCTGCCTGACCTGCTGAGTGTTTCCAGCATTTTCTGTTTCTTATTGCAGATTTCCAGCATTTGCAGTATTTTGCTTTTGTTTAAGTACTTTTGAAGTGTAGCCACTGTTGTAATGTAGGAAACACAGCAGTCAATTTGCGCACAGCAAGCTCCCACAAACAGCAATGAAATAAATGACCAGATCATCTGTTTCAGCATGGTTGTTTGAGGGATCAATATGAGTGATAACAGAATAGGGATCTAGAGACACTCACAGTCTATGCTCACTTGGACCAAGTACTGCAAGGCCACTGCGGCCTCACCTCACCCTAGCAAGAATCAGCGTCAAGGGAACATTTGAAAAAAATAAATTAATATTAATCAAATCTAGTAATATTTCTACAGATCAAAATATTTTAAAAATGTGTAACGAAGGAAACATTTTAAGTGGAAATGGGAAAACCGCACGAACCGGCAATAAAACAGTTAACTGAACCAATATTGCTGAATGAGCAGATCTGCCTGACTCAGTTCTGACTGATGCTTCCGCGACGTATTTTGTTACATTTATTTTATTACATCATATTATTATGAAAGTAAACGACGCACGAACAGATAGAAAGATCAAATTGGGAAGATGTGTTCAAAGAACTCATTTAAAGGGCTGTCTGAAATGCTTTGACCGGCCTCAATAGAAGTGATTCTCTTTGTTTGCCTCAAGCACATCTTGAATTCACTTAGATTTGAGGACGTGTCCGATCCCACATATTTCATGCTTTCCTCACCTGGTTCGCATTTTACCAGCTGGCCCTTTCTAACATTTCATATATTTTACAGGCACTAAAAAAAAATCATATTTATTTTGGCAATTACGTTTGAGCAAAGGAATGTCGAATCCCTGGACATTTCCAACAATCACACCGCTCCGGTTTATTTATCTGGGCTTTCGTTTGTTCAAGTACAAATATTGCAGATCGCAGAGTGCCCGATCGTTTCTTCAGGTCCCCTCGGAAAATCACACGTCGCCCCCTCTCCGATTGCTTCACGTAGCCGACCTTTACACGTCTGACAGACTAATTCAAATCATGAACTCTGCCCACAGCAAACAGCTTAATAAGCACTTTCTATGCAACATGTGGCACATGACAGCTACTCTTCATTTTGCATCCTTCCCTTTTGACTCCAATATCATTGTTAGCAGGTTTGGGGTCAGTTTCTAATAAAATGCGCGTGGGAAACTCGAAAACAAGAGGCGATGTCATTAAATTCTTGGCCGATGTCATTAAATACAGCGTTCTGTTCAATACTAGAATCGAAACTTGTGAGTGCTCTTACCGGTGTATTCAGCAGATCCTTAGCTTCTCTGATGTATCTGTCCATAACGCGACTGTCACACAGAGGGCGTAACGGTATCATCTTTGCAAGTCTGGTCTGTACAAGGCATACTACGAGGAGCAAAAGTCCTGCAAATCAGTATATTAAGTTACAAGAGACAGTTAGTAGCCCTTCATACCACGCACTTTCAGCTGTTGGTTTTTATAATACATTCACACTTTGCACTGTACAATCTTTCGGCAAGAGCCAAAGGCAATGTTAAAGATCTAAATTAAATCCACGTGCTTCGTCTACTTTATGGTGAGAATGTGCACTATTCAAAATATTAATTAGCAAAATCTCATTTTCTGGAAGCAGTTCAACCTAGTAATGATAGCAAACAGGGGAACACCACTTTAATCGTTAAAACATTCACCAGGTACTTACTATTTAAATCCATAACCAGCGGGTTCTACACTCCTCTTCTCTTACATGCCTTGATCCCACATGTCTGAATCTGTTTTCCATTTATATAGTGTGAGAGATAGAAAGAGTCCCAAATTTCACAGTATTTTGTTTTACTTTCGCGTTGAAAATTAAAAAGGCGATTTTTTTTTATTTTATCACTTACAATAAGTTGTTAGGCTTCCGGTTATTAAATTGTTCTGCATATCTGAAACAGAGTGACATCTCAACAGACTCCGTGAGCTCACTAAATTTCCGCAACGTCAGGAGAAGAGCAGAGATGAAAGACGTTCCCATTTATATAGAGCAAGTACATCCCGAAGCTAAACGTTGAAGTTTAATATTTTACAGACTGGAGCAGTTCTCTCCAGAAAACTGCAGTTGATTTCAGCACTGCAGTGTGCCACACGCCAGTCTCCTCGGAATTTAATAGCACTGTAAAGCACATTACAGATTTGTTCCAAATAACACACAGATTTAATATACTGGGGAATCTTGGAATGGGTAAGAGGATGTGTTATCCAGGGCGCGATATAGCGTGGTGATTGGGTTCTCCAAAATCCTACAGCTGTAGTTAGTGTTGCCTGCCTCGCTGAGTCCTTGTAAAAATTAATTATTTACCAAGGAACCGATTTATTGTCGCAGTTAAAAGTGGTTCAGTTGGCTGCAGGTTTCGTCCTACAAGATGATACTTCAGCCTAAGATCGAATAAAACGATTTCAATAATAGATCGTTCGGTAGGAGAAGGTTAACATCCAAACCGTGGCACTAAACCATGTATTTATATTTTATTTACTGCTAATCAAATGACAAATGTTATGTCCAGTTTTTGATAGTTGGTAAAACAATAGACGTGTAAGATACAGTCTGCATCCCGCAAACATCCGCTGGTGAGCAAGAGAAACTTTTTTTTACACAGAGGATTGTGAAGCTGTGGAATTAACCACTGAAGTTAGTGATTGAAGACAATATGTCAACTTTTAATAATAGGTGAGGTAGCTGATTGAAGGAAAAGGGGATAAAGGGAAATGGGAACAGGGTGGGCACATGGGATTAGGACTACTGCTCACGTGGAGGACATCAACATGGACTGGTTGTAATTTCTATGTAATTATAAAAAGCTGGTTTTCACGGCATGTGATGTTCTGCATTATGATGTTAGGAAAGAGATTTTGGAACCTCCACTGCTGATGACCTCTTGTACACAGAAATCAGGGATCTGCAATTTGGGTTTGAAACCCCAGCCTTTGGGAGTTCCACTTTCCAGTTTCAAGTGCAACCAGGAGCCAGATTGCTTATCTGACTCCTTGCTTATACTCCATCTTTAGCACTGAAGAAACCGCTTAACTGCAGTGCTAAATTTGGTTTATAAATACACCCTAAAAAAGTTTGTGTGTCAAAATTAAGCCAATTTATTTATTGTGCATATTGTTATCATTCAGATCTACTAAGGACTTTTCTATAAAATTACAGTTCTTGGGCAGCAAGTTGCCCTACACATGGTAAGTATATAAATTCATGGGATTTGTTGCAAATTGTTGTGAGGTGCCAAATCACTTGCCTTACTCAGAACATATCCTGGTTGGAAGTGGATCTCAAATCACAAATTTTCCTTCTTCTTTTGAACAGACTTTATATCATGTCTAATAATGTCAATTTCATATTTCATGGATTGCATTACATTCCTATTAATGAACCTGTTTTTCCTTTGAAGGCTAGATGGAGGATATTAAAATTATAAACATTCTAACTTACAACGCACTAATTAGTATTTACACTACCACCCAGCTGCACTGGAACCAAGCCATAAAGGAGTCTGGTGCATGATTAAACACATCATTTATTTTGCCTGAACTTTATTTTTGTGCAATTAGTTAATATGTCTTCAGCTTGCAGGATGGCACTGCTGAAGAATGGAATACTTTTTCATATTAGGCACCTAGAGGCAGCAACAAGTACTCTCAGGGCAGTGCAATACAGACCCAGCAATGTTTCTGAACCCCAAACCTAGACAACCACCTATACTGCACCAGTATGATTTGTTTAACCAACGTTTTCATCATATACCTTCTTTTTCCCATTTTCCAAATTAGCCATCATTGTGGCCTCATTGAATTATGTTGACAATGTCTACCAAATGTCTAAGACGTTTTTGTGCTGTGTGCCATACTCTTATTTAAAATTGTGTGTGTTGAAGCAGAATTTGAACAGTGCCAATTGAAAAAGAGATGCATTAATGATCAGAACTGGATCAACCCCAACCCCGACCCAAGCAAGTTGGCTACAAAACAGAAAAGAGAGTAGGGGTTAAGGGTAGCTACTCAAACTGGCAAAAGGTGGGAAGTGGTGTTCCACAGGGATTGGTGCTTGGACCACTGTTGTTCACAATTTACATCAACGATTTGGACTCGGGAATCAGAAGTACAATTTAAAAATTTGTGGATGACATGAAATTGAGGGGTGTAGTTAATACAAAGAAATCCTTAAAATACAAGAAGACATTAATAAACTTGCAGAATGGGTGTGTAAATGGAAAATGAATTTCAGTATAGACAAGTGTGATATGGTGCATTTTGGTAGGAAGAATAAGGAGGCCATATATTGCTTGGATAATAAGAGCCTAAATGGAGTAAAAGAGCAAAGGGATGTTGGGGTACAGATACACAAATCACTAAAAGTAGCAACACAGGTTAATAAGGCCATGAGAAAAGCAAACAAAGCACTGGGGTTCATTTCTAGAGGAATAGAATTGAAAAGCAGAGAAATTATATTAAACTTGTATAGAACCTTGGTTAGACCACACTTGGAGTACTGTGAACAGTTCTGGCGAACATTTAAAGAAATATTTCATAATTTTCAACAAATATACATTCCATTGAGGAATAAAAACTCCATGGGAAAAGTGATCCATCTGTTGCTAACTAAAGAAGTTAAGTTAAATTAAATTAAAAGAGGCTTATAATGTTGCCAAGAAGAGTGGTAAGCCTGAGGATTGGGAGAGTTTTAGAAACCAGCAAAGGATGACCAAAATTGATAAAGAGGGAGAAAATAGAATATGAGAGTAAACTAGCAAGAAATATAAAAACAGATTATAAGAGCTTCAACAAGTATGTAAAAAACAAAGTTAACATGCGGGTACAGCAAGCAATTAGGAAGCAAATGGTATGTTCTGTCCATCTCTGTTCAAAATCTGTACTGCCACTCCTCAACATCATTCACACTCTATGACCTTTGGCTTTAAGGCTGGAGATTTCCTTTCCCCTTACCACCCTCATTACAAGGGCCGCCGATGCCCAATTCATCAGAAAGCGTTTGGTGTCAAATCGGCTAAACTCGTCAGGCTTGATAAATGCCTTGCTATTTTTGGTGGTTTGTGAAAATAAACGCGGTACACCGCATGCATTTGTGTGGTTCTTTTTTTGCGTGATGGCGGTACAGATTTTTCCATTTAAAGACTAATCCAGCAGATGGCACAAGACGCAGAAAAAATAGCCTTTGTCCTTGGTCGAACCTTTGACGATAACTACAGTAAAAAAAAACCTTAGCTGTCATTCCAGACTCAACAGCGTGGAATCGACGTGGCAAACTTTATATTGTAATATGGTAAATAGTTTACAAGCTTACCAATGATATAAAAGAATAAGTGCTGAAGTCGGAGTAAAAGATTTACACGGTGTAGCAAGAACTGACTGTACGTAGGAAATCAGCTTGAAAGCATAGCCAGACTTCATTTGTGCAAAGGTCCACATCTGGCTGCGCGCTCAGGCTAAATATTTCTGTTTTACAGTCGTCCTGTTTCAAAATATTGGATTGATTAAATTCTGGCAGCTCTTCACGTGAGCTCAGCCAGGAGCCTTGAGCGTTGAGGAGATTTCCAGAGGCGAAGTCCTTAAAGTTGCTGAGTGACACGTTATTAACTGAAGAAGTGTAGCAGCAAGCTAACGGCTAGACCTGTGCTGTTAAAGAATGTCTGGAATAAGGACGAGGAGGTGTCCCATTATTCCAACAATCAATGTTATTGTACACCAAGTCTAATATGTTCCCGGAAAAGGATTATTCAGCTTCACTTAAGGCTTTGTTGAGAAGCACTTGCCGGTCTTATTTTCGTGTAATTATTGTAAGAAAATTAAAAAGTCTCTGTTGAGATATTGTTATGATTATATTTTAAAGCAGAATAAATTTAGGAAAGCTGATAGGGTTGAAGTTTTAGTTAGATTTTTCATACTTTATACACTTTTTTTGAATAATACCAGGAATTATGATAATTTTTTGTTTCAAAAATAAGTGTGCTTATTCTTCCTGAATTTCGAAAGAGGCACATGAATGGTGTGGAGAAATCCCTTGATCCATTCCTCAGATAATGGGAAGGATGGATGAATAATTGTTTAGTATGGAGTCTGCTTTTGGCGAGGCATCAGCAATATCTGCACCCAGTGGCCACTGCAGTAGTGTACTGCGTGGGGTCCATCAAGCAAGGGTTACTGATAAGTTTTACAAGTACTGACAAGGGTTACTGAAGTCCACTCTGTGTGTGTGTGTGTGTGTTTGTAGTAGAACCTTTTGACATAAGTCCTAAATTTGTCTTTTGCTGGTTTGAACCTGTGTCTCCTTGTGAATTTTCATGGTTTAGTTTGAAGTAATATTCTGAGTTTACCTTTTCTATCTGTTTACTATTTTTCATAAAACTGCCTCTCAGTTGCCTCTTTTCCAACTGAAAAACTCAAGTTTCTCCAGTTATCTGTTGCTTGGGGACAGTCTCTTGGCTCTTCTTAAAACCATCTCTACAACTTGACGGTCTCCTTTGTGCCTGAGTGACCACAAGCACACATACTACTCAAGGTATGATCTGACCACATTACTATATAGTTAGGGCATGACATCCTTCAACTTGTACTCGACAGTTTTGGCCAAATAATTCAGCATTCTGTTTACTTTTTGAATTGAAGGCCTGTAGTGATAAGACATGTTGAAAATTAAGTTTATTAACTGGATGTTGTCGACATACTGACCCGAAGTTGACCTAGAGTCTGTGGATGATGACATTGAGGGCCAGCATATAGATGAGGAAGAGGAGGGAGCTAAGGTTGTAATCTTGGGGGACTTGAGAATTAAAGGTGCAGGGGTGGAAAGGGAAGCCATTTCTGGAGATGTGCTGGCTATATTCAAATATGTTGTGGAGATGCCGGTGATGGACTGGGGTTGACAATTGTAAACAATTTTACAACACCAAGTTATAGTCCAGCAATTTTATTTTAAATTCACAAGCTTTCGGAGGCTACCTCCTTCCTCAGGTGAACGATGTGGAAATGAAATCCTCGAAATGAAGTCGCATTTATAATTCACAGAACAATGCTTGGTGATAACAGACAGTTTTTTCAACTGCCCGTTGCCAAGGCAATCAGTGTGCAGACAGACAGGTGTTACCTGCCAGGTCTCAGAATATACAAATCACCAAAAAAAACAACAAACAAAAAAAAACAGAGATAGAGAGGTAGAAACATAGAAAAGACAGCAACTGACCCGTTATATTAAAAACAGATAACATTTGTTCGCTGGTGGGGTAACGTGTAGCGTGACATGAACCCAAGATCCCGGTTGAGGCCGTCCTCATGGGTGCGGAACTTGGCTATCAATTTCTGCTCGACGATTTTGCGTTGTCGTGTGTCTCGAAGGCCGCCTTGGAGTACGCTTACCCGAAGGTCGGTGGCTGAATGTCCTTGACTGCTGAAGTGTTCCCCGACTGGGAGGGAACCCTCCTGTTTGGCGATTGTTGCGCGGTGTTCGTTCATCCGTTGTCGCCCGGTACGATTGATGTGGTTTTGCTTAAATGTGGCTGGCAAATGTTTTCTAAACAGATAAGATATATTTTAAAATTAACCAAAAATGGCTTCCTTTCAAACATCCCTATTTTGATTAAAGCATTATATTCAAATAGGTAGAAGTGGAACCATACGTGCAGTCCATCGCAGCTAGACAGTGGAGGAGATGTGATGGAGGAGAAATTGCTCCTGGGAATAAATAAATAAATAAATATATATATATATAAATAAATATGTATGTTAATGCACTAATCCTCTGATGGAATACATACTCATTTGTTTCAATGTACTATATAAGGAAAATCTTCTTACTATGAAGAATCTTTATCAATGACCCAACTGGTGATCTCAAACTAACCATGTGTAAAATGTATTTTTTTTTGTGTGGCCTTCTGTCTTTCATCCGGAGCACTTGGTTCTAATTTTAACTGAATAAACCCGGTACGATTGATGTGGTTTTGCTTAAATGTGGCTGGCAAATGTTTTCTAAACAGATAAGATATATTTTAAAATTAACCAAAAATGGCTTCCTTTCAAACATCCCTATTTTGATTAAAGCATTATTTTCTTGGATAGACATAGGTCTCCTATAAAAACTTAAAGGATTTTAGAACAAGGAGTGAAAATGACTTCATCCCTGTTACAATAGTGTATTTTCTTTCTACCTATAAAAGAATAATCAAAAGACAATACCAGGATTTTTCTAGCAAATGTACAGGTAGGAAATTTGGAGTTCACAGACACTAATGTGCATGCGTGTTACAATGAATGTTAAAAATATAGACATCATTATTTTTGGCAAACTTCTGTGCTGTGTGAAAATTCTTCCAAGATGTTTGAACCCAGTACCTGGATTTCAACCATGTGGCTTGATTCAATTTTTAAAAAACTTTTATCTTTTCCTTCCAATTTTCTGCTTTTCTGAACTGGTGACACCTGTTAGAGTATAGATCCCTAAGATATTGATCTTAGTTTTTAATAGAGAAAGAATAATTGGATTTTATTTTCTGCAGTAATACATTCAGTTTAAATTGATGTAAATGATTTCTCACGTAAGAACAGGAGCAGGCTATTCAGCCCCTCGAGACTGTTCTGCCTTTCAATTAGCTCATGGCTTACCTGTTTACTCAACTCTATTTACCCGCCTTTTGTCCCATATCCTTTAATACCCTTACCCAACAAAAATCTATCGATCTTAGTTTTGAAAATTTCAATTAACCCTGCACTACAGCCTTTTGGGGAAGCAAGTCCTGTTTTCCATTACCCTTTGTGTGAAAACGTTTTTCCTGATTTCACTCCTAAATGGCCTAGTTCTAATTTTTAAGATTACGCCCCTTTGTTCTAGATTCCCTCATCAGAGGAAAAGTTTCTGTATCTATCCTATCACAAACCAAATACTGGCCTATTCATAAACAAAAACTTTAATTTCAGGCAAAAGTCATTCAACTAGAATTGAATTTAGAGTTACACACTTATCTCTAGGTCTTGGTTAGACCACACTTGGAGTACTATGCATGGTTCTGGTCTCCATAGAGCATCGGAGAGGGTGCAAAAAAGATTCATAAGGATGATACCGGAACTGAGAGGATGTACTTATCGAGAAAGGCTGAACAGGCTGGGGCTCTTCTCTCTAGAAAACAGAAGGCTGAGGGGTAACCTGATTGAGGTCTTTAAGATAATGAAAGGGTTTGATAGGATGGAGGTAGAGAAAATGTTTCCACTTATGGGGGAGTCCAAAACTAGAGGTCATAAATATAAGATAGTCACTAATGAATCCAATAGGGAATTCAGGAGAAACTTCTTTACCCAAAGAGTGGTAAGAATGTGGAACGGTCTATCACAAGCAGTAGTTGAGGCAAATAGCATTGATGCATTTAAGGGGAAACTAGATAAGCACATGAGGGAAAAAGGAATAGAAGGGTATCCTGATAGGGTTAGATAAAGTAGGGATGGAGGAGGCTTGAGTGGAGCATAAACGTCGGCATAGACCAGTTGGGCCGAATGGCCTGTTTCTGTGCTGTAGTTTCAATTTAACTTGATGAAGCTTATGCTATACAAATAATTGTTTAGGAAATACAGATTTATAAAAGACTATGGTAAAATGTTAAAATACAGAACATATGTACTAAATAAACCTACGAAACGAGCTGCTGAATGCAAAACTGATCTCCAAAATTAGTGGACCCATTCAGATAAACTTAAAATGGATTAGTTTTAATAAGAAGGCTTTTTAAGTTATTTTGGCTACAACCAAACATCTTTGCAACCCTGGAACTGAACCACTGCCAGGATGATACAAAATATTAACAACCAAACAAATGAAACATTGCCAATTTTGGATCTTGGGTCTTTGTGCTCTCACAATGTGGATCTGTGCTTATCTGTCTTTTGCTCTACATGGGCAGGCTTCTCTTAATTTTTCTCTCTACATACACATTAATTAATCTCCTGTGGCGTTGGACTTAATAGCCTGGGGTCTGGAGCATATGCTTTTCAGTTGCCAAGTTTTGCTCCCAGTAGCATTGCACAATCAGTAAAAATAATCTTACATCTTTTGTGACTCTAAAATTACTGAAAAGACTAAGTTTATCTATTTGACTTTGTTTCTTTTACGATTTTAATAAACGTTACACATGGATTCGCACCTATTTTGATGGGCATAAATACAGTTATTAAATGCAACATCCATTGGAATATACAGGTTTATTTCATGGCTTTAAATCTATGAGTCCAACTTAAATTACAAGTTTATATGATCTTACTAGTGATGCGCCAAATTAAAATGCTTCTTCATGGAAACCAAATAGCTAAGATCCAAGCAGTAAAAATGTGACTATTCCTGATTCACCCGAGTATTTCTTGAATGTAGTTTGCAATTAAAATGGACTTTAGAAATGTAAATGGGGTGGTTAGGTTAAGGTAAGTTGCAGCAACCTCTCTCCTTTGGAAACCTTCTCAGATTGTTATAAACATTCTGTCATGTTATACATGTGCAGATGTTCTGTTGATGGTAATTGCCACAGAGAAGGTACCAAATAGCATACAACTAAAATAGAAGTTTTTAACTGTTATTTTAGCTCAAAATGGTGCACAAAGTGTAATAGATCATGGTTTACAAACCTTTGTGGATTTTAAAGAATTTACTTTTTTGAAGTCTGTTAGAATAATTTATTTATTTATTTTGTACAACAGTACCTTTTTGATGGGAAAAGCACAGATATCCAGTAAGGTAAGATACTTATGATTCTTTTCTACAATATTACTGCAGATTCAGAATAGTTGAAGTTAGGCATGACTTATCTATATTTCAGGAGACATTCCAGATGTGAAGTAAGCTTGTCTGTCTTATTCTAAGATTAATTGTTTTCCTATGTGTTTTGTCTGTGCTATTGTTCTATTACAAGTTGTAGGAAAAATCAAAAATGTTTTGAAGATGACCTATAATTTCAATAAATATATTGATGCATGATTTATCAATGGTGGACTAGCTTTAATTTTGAAATAATAGAAATACTTAGTTTGTATTATAAACACATTGGGCCACCTTTTTCTCTGTTCATTAATGTTAGTGGAAGTAATAGGTGCATGTAAATAATGGGGCACTTCCAGTTGTAAGTGCTGATGGACTTTTATCTGTGTTTACTGCTGCATTGAGGATTTATCCTGTCTAAAAATACATTTTGGAAAATTAACAATGTGAGAGAAAGACTATTTCATTGCAGATGAGACCCGGTGTCACTGAGCATAAGGAAGATTAAGGTTTTGAAATACTATCACAGTAGTGACAAAAGTGAGCAATACAAACGTGTTTTCTGTCCCAGAACGTGGTTATAGCAGCCACCGATAAGCATATTCAGTGCGGAAGAAGAAGAAAGAGTGAGGTTAACAAGACAGCAGAGGACAATAGGCTTACAGCTTTCATCAAACTAAGCAGTGGGATTACTGGAAGAATTAGCTACCTGGGTATAATGGAGGTACATTGCATGAGTATGCTCAGGCTCAGCAGGGAGGAGTTGTGACTTAAGCCCTGATTTTAAGTCGGATTGAAATTGTGGGTTGAAGCGGGCGGCGAACCATCCGAACCCCTGGAGCATGAAGCCCCTGAGATTTTAACTCCCCGGCCTCATTTGAATACTGATGCCCACCTGAAGTCAGCGGGAATGATATCACCGAAGGCAGGTGGGAGTTGAAATTGCTGAGGGTCAAGCCTCCGCCGTGAACACACGGAAATGACGTCCGGCAAAGTAAGTAAGGAATGGGGAGGATCGGGAATGTCCGCGATCGGAGGAGGGTGGCAAGCCTGGGGCAGGGGAGGCCCGACACTCCTGCTTTCCCTGGCCCACAAGGAATCTTTGAAAAGTAAAAAAAAAGCACTTACCTGTGCCTTGTCCGGCCTGGGTGGTGCCTGCCGCCAGCTTTCACTGGGTGGTTTTGAGATCGTGCAGCTCTTACTTGGGTCCGTGGTTAAAATGGCATCCTCAGAACATTGCTTTGCAATTTAATTTAGCTCTCACTCACCTGGGGTGGGAGGCCTTCCTGTGCCTGATTTCAGGCTGGTTAAGATGCTGGAGGTGGGCATGCTTTGGGAACGGGGTGCGAATTAACCACCAGCATCTTAACCCCCACCCCAGCCACAACATTCCCACTGAGTGGGGTTACAATTCCCCTTTGAGTATCAAGATGTACCGTCTAATTTAAGGAGAACATGCAGGTGCAGAGCATTATCCACTCTCTAGTACCATTGACCTCAACGTTTATACTGCAGAATTTTTCCATTTCAGGAGTCAGTTGCTTTCCAATGCACCGCTCTATTTAAGGAGGTAACAGAATCACGTATTGCCTTGCAGTCAGCTACCAAAATTTCATCATGGAAGAGAAGCAGCACAGATGGCTAAAGTTTTACCAAAAGTTGATTACCATAAGGCACAGGGCATCATTGACTGAATACATATTGTCATTCATGTGCCTACCATCAATCACATACCAAAATAGGAAGGCTTATGATTCCATAAACATAATGTGACCTCTCCAAAAAATACTGCATCTCAATTTGCAGTTCAGGGGAATGGCAAATATATATATATATATATATATATATATATATATATATACACACACTAGAAAGGTTAGCTGTACTTAAAATAGATAAGTCACCTGGTCCGGATGAGATGCATCCTAGGATGCTGAGGGAAGTAAGGGGGGAAATTGTGGAGGTACTGGCCATAATCTTCCAGACATCCTTAAATACGGGGGTGGTGCCAGAGGACAGGAGAATTGCAAATGTTATACACTTGTTCAAAAAAGGGTGTAAAGATAAACCCAGCAACTGTAGGCCAGTCAGTATAACCTCGAAGGTGGGGAAACTTTTAGAAACGATAATCCGAGACAGAATTAACAGTCACTTAGACGAGTGTGGATTGATTAGGGAAAGCCAGCACGGATTTGTTAAAGGCAAATTGTGTTCAACCAACTTGATAGAGTTTCTTAATGAGGTAACAGAGAGGGTAGATGAGGGCAATGCAGTTGATCTGGTGTATCTGGATTTTCAAAAGGCGTTTGATAAAGTGCCACATAGTAGGCTTGCTATTAAGATTGCGGCCCATGGAATAAAGGCGGCAATAGCAACATAGATACAGAATTGGCTAAATGACAGGAAACAGAGAGTAGTGGTGAATGGTTGTTTTTCGGACTGGAGGGAGGTGTGCAGTGGTGTTCCTCAGGGGTTGGTGCTGGGAGCACTGCTTTTCTTGATATACATTAATGACTTGGACTTGAGAGTACAGGCACAATTTCAAAATTTGCAGATGATACAAAACTTGGAAGTGTAGTGAACAGTGAGGAGAATAGTGATAGACTTCAAGAGGATATAGACATGCTGGTGGCATGGGCAGACAAGTGGCAGATGAAGTTTAATGTGGAAAAATGCGAGGTGATGCATTTCGATAAGAAAAATGAGGAGAGCCAATATAAACTAGAGGGCACAATTCTAAAAGGGGTAGAGGAATAGAGAAATTTGGGGGTGTATGTACACAAATCATTGAAGGTGGCAGGGCAGGTTGAGAAAGCAGTTAAAAAAGCATACAGGGTCCCAGGCTTTAGAAATAGAGGTATAAAGTACAAAAACAAAGAAGTCATAATGAACCTTTATAAAACACAGATTTGACCACAACCGCAGTATTGTGTCCAGTTCAGGGCACCGCACTTTAGGAAGGATGTGAAGGCCTGAGAGAGGTTGCAGAGGAGATTTACTAGAATGATTCCAGGGATGAGGGACTTAAATTATGTGGATAGACTGGAGAAGCTGGGATTGTTCTCCTTGGAACAGAGATGGTTGCAAGGAGATTTGATAGAGGGTATTCAAAATCATGAAGGGTCTAGACAGAGTAGATAGAGAGAAACTATTCCCATTGGTTGAAGGGTCAAGAACCAGAGGGCATAGATTTAAGGTGATTGGCAAAAGAACCAAAGGTGACATGAGGAAAAGCTTTTTTACGCAGCGAGTGGTTGGGATCTGGAATGCACTGTCTGAGGGAGGCAGATTCAGTCATGGCTTTCAAAAGGGAACTGGATAAGTACTTGAAATGAAAAAATGTGTAGCGCTATGGAATAGGGCGGGAGAGTGGACTAGCTGGATTGTTCGTGCATAGATCCGGTGCGGACACGATGGGCTGAATGGCCTCCTTCCGTGCTGTAACCTATGATTCTATGATATCCATTAGGACAATTGAGTGTGCTGTATGTCTTTGAAGAAGGAACATGGATAGCTCTTCAGTTCCCAGGTGCAGCAAAGGGGAAATAGAGGCTACGAAGACCCATCGCAACAGGTCACTGCCCTCACAATACTGCTCTGGAATTTACCTGACCCTAAAATGGGTGAGACTGGGCCTGCACCTGGAGGAGAATGAGACACATGGGACAATCAGGACCATCAATGAGCAGATATTGGGATTGCTAAAGTAACATACTCAATTATATTTGTGCAATGAAGATGACATTTGAATGTGTTACTTTAGCATTCCAAATATCAATATGTTCCAGAGAAAATTATAGTGGTAAAATGCACTATATCGCTATGGACCAGGCTGCAGGTTTTACTACGGATGATGAGTATCTGCAAGCTATGAAAGTGAGGGAGTGTCCCATAAACTTTAAAAAGCAGCTGAGAGTTGGACCATGATAGAGGAGAGCAGGAAGCAGAATAATCCTGTAATTCACTCCAAGCCTCTTTTCAATCTGTAAGGGTGTCCAAATTTAAATCTACGGTGGAATGCTTGGCACACATACGGTAAATACTTTCAGATATACCAGGGCAGCAAAATGAGAGACTACAGGTTCAGAGTTGTGAAAGGGAAATTTAGCACACATGATTCTCCCATTTGTTTTGCTACAGCTGTTCTCTGCTGGGATATGGGGGTTGTTTCATCAGGAAATGTAACATGTTATTCCAGTGAGCACTGCAATTGATCACTATTATTTTCTCGTAGGCAGATTTACAATGATGGAAAGGCTATTTGCTTCACCTATATGTTGGTTGCAGAGAACTGTAAATGTTCTGTTAGGTTTACTTTTGGGCAACTGACATTTTATTTTCTGCCCAATTGAAGAATGGCAGACTAAGATATAATGAAAGTGAACAAATTTATCTTTGTGTTTCAGTGCATGTGGTGTATGTGTTTGGTGGATGTATTTTCCATTGATGTAGCGTGACCTCTGCCTGTTGGTTGCTGCTGTCCGCTGTTACTCTGTGCTCCTTGATTTTTGAAGGAGTACCACTGGTGGTAGCTGGATAGTTAATTGGCCAGCTGCAGGGGATACAGAATGCTACTACATGTAGCTGTGGCTATCCTTGATTTCCTGCATCTTTGCTGGAATTGTTGTGATCTCTGTTTTCAGAAGTGGAGTCCACTGTTACTTGTGTATTGCTATGTGATGGCACAGAACGGCAACTAATTTGAGTGGCAATGTCTGGTTTCAGGCTACTCTACACGTGCCACTGTTGGAGGGTGTCCTTTCATGATACCCACTGATGTGTGTGCACAGAACACTTGGCATCCATGAAATCTCTGAATGTCTCCCTCATGGTTGATTGCAAGGGTTCTCCAAACGAGATGAAGCTAGCGACGACCGCATCTTGGATTTTCAACTCCAAAGTCTCCTCAGCAGCAGTAAGAATATTCCTTAGAGATGCAAATAACTGTTCAACATGGGTAATATGCACTAACAACCTCCATTAGGAAGGAGGCCCATTAAGATCTGTATCGCCATATATCTTGGGGGAGAAGGCACTCTTCACATTGGACCTCCTCCCTGTACCTGCCGGCACCTCATCAATCCACACTGCTTCTACCCCTTCATTATCTGTGTCCTGTATTTCACTCTGTGCTTCTTCAGCCACATCACTATTTAATTTGTGCTGTGTCTAAATCTACACTGGTGTTTGCTTCAAATATGGATGATGATGGCTGGTGTGGTGTGGTGAGTGCTGTTCTTTCTGTGAATTTTGCAGATGAATTGAGTTCTCCTTCCTTTGTAAAGTGAGTGGATAGAATATTTTAAGTACATAGGCATATTTAGTGCTTTGGATATTGTCATTACACTCACTACTATGTGCTTGTACACAATCAGTGTGTACGGACAGATTATAATATATTATGCAAATCATAGAAAATATAATTTAATTAAAAGGAACAGGAGAGATTAGGAAATTAATTTTAAGGTTTTTAAAGGTGGAAGAGAGGTGGAGGGGTTTAGAAAGGGCTTTCCAAACATGATCACAAAGGCACCTGAGCACCTGAAGGCTCTGTCGTCAACGGTGAAGCAAAAACTTGTGAAATTTTTACTAAAAATTCCCGTACTCTTCTGTTTTATTCATTTTGCAGTTTATCAATTAGTCATGACAGATGAGGAAGAGAAGGACATTTTCTTTATTGAAAACATTCACTGTCCCTCTTGCAGGAAGATTTATGATACTCCAATTTTTCTTCCTTGCTCTTACAGTATGTGCCAAAGCTGCTCAGTCGAAGTAGCAGAATCAAACATTACAAAATGCTGCACTGTAAGATCTACCAAGCCAAATGGTGTCTGTGAAATCCAGTGGTCCATTTGTAAATTCAATGTGGAGCTTCCCAGCCCAGACTGGAAGAGTCTATTGGATTATCTTGCAGTTAACGTGATTCTACAGAAGTAAGTCGATCGACAAAAAGCACAGGCTCAGTGTAAGGACCATAGCAAAAACCGGAGACTCTTTTGTGAAAAAACGGACAACTTTGTGTGTAGGACATGCAGACCTTTGTTTTTGAATGATGACTATGTGGTTACTTCAGAAGATGCTTGGAATGCCAGAAAGGTAAGAAAATTTATAACAGGCTACTGTATATCATGCTAAAATGTCCCCTTTTTGCTCCTACACTGTAGTAAGTTTTGCACTGCAATATACCGTGAATTTAGAATTTATTTTAAATGAATCTCAATTCACATAATCCTTGAAGAGTTTAGTGTAAATATCATCTATAACTAAACTCTTCTGTATATTTTATCACAACTGTTCACAGTTTTAGCATTAGAAATATTATGAAGTCTACCTTGCTAATGAGGTACTGTTATAGTAAAAGAGTACAAAGCTTCAAATTTCAGGATTTTTGATCAATATCCTCTCAGTGGAAAATTGTTTGATTTATATTAAAAATACTACATTTAAATTAAATCCTATCACCAGGGGTTTAAAATTATCACAGCAGCAAGAAGATAGAGAGATGTGCATTAAAACTAGATAGACCAGTTTGTAGTGTGTTGCTACTTGCATATTACTTTGAACTGAGACACTGGGTCCTAGAAATTGGATCGTGCTGCACCTGTTTTACAGGCATAAAACGGGCGGCTAAGGGTCTAATATGGCGACGGCGTGCACATACTCATTCCACGTGGGAAGTGTGCCTGCCATATTGGGTAGGGCTTTTCCATTGGCGTTCAGGGCACATGCCTGAAACAGACGTTAGGCCCGTTGCATATGCAAATTAGGGGCTTAATGCCTGTTTCAGGCCCTCTTTGCAAAATTTAATTATGAATGACCATTGGCACTCAGCAACTAAACCAACAGCCCTTAAAGGGACCACTGGTGGCTGCCACCAAAAAGGTAAGTTTTAACTTTTTTACTTCCCTTATTGTGGAACCAGGAGGAGCTGGAGTCCTGTTGCTGGCTCCACATTAAATCTGTGGGCCACTGCCGGCCACCGCTTTCCCCCCTTCCGATTGACTCCCCCCTGCTCCCCTCCCGGACTCAGCTGAGTTCGAATATTTGATAAAGTACAGGAAAATTATATGGTACACATCACAGACACTATTATTTGGGAGCAGCAGGGCAAGGCTGGGAAAAGTGGAGGAGCGGAGGAGGGCAATGGTGTAAGTCATAGGAACAGTGGTGGGTTGCAAGAGAAAGGAGAGAAATAGAAGGGAGAGCTAGCAGTGTTCCAGAGAAAAGTGAGTAACAGCATGAAGGCCATCTGGAGTTTGTATCCATAATATGGGATTTTGGCTCTGGGATCTGGGCCCATGTTTTCTGGGCCTGCAATCTTATTTCTCTTTAAAGTCTTGCTTTCCCCCCACCCTAGCAAATGTGCAACCTTTCAGATGTTATTTTACATGGTATCACTCTCGCTCTCTTGGTAACCCATTGCAGATTGTCCTTTAACTCCAAGCACAGTTGCACTCAGTCTCCTGTTGGCCAATATTTACTGCTTTCCAGCCTGAATCTCCAGTCCCCACTTTCTTTCTTACCCAAGTCTGTGTTCCAGTAGCTCCCAGACAGCCTGTCTCTGCCTGATTCAAGTACACACCTCTGAGCTGGTACATGCTGGCTATCATGATGCATACCCAGGGCTTTTAAAAAAGGTAAGCAATAGAAATTGAGTATATTGGTCAGAAACATATGTGATTTGAGCTCCATACAGAAAAAAAGGAGATACAATAATGAGAGACTAACGTGGAGTGACCAAAAGAGTGAAAAAAAAACTTGAGAGGAATAGAGAGGACATCACCATGAGAAAATTGTGTAGGAGGCATTTGAAGCGAGAGAGAGAGAGGGGAAGACAAAAGAAAAACAATACAGAAAAAACTAGGGTATGAAAGAATGAGAGATAGTTGCAGGAACAGAGAAAATATTTTTGGTTTTCTTTGTAAGCATCACCATGGGAAAACAATTAGTCTATACAAGAAACATTTCCTTAGTTATTGTTGCCATCTGTTTTTATAATATATAAGCACTGAATCTCTAGAAACATATTGGTATTCTCGCCGGATCCATTTTAAGTGGATATCCTTGTTTAAGTAGCACAGGACAAGTACCCTTGGAAGTGCTGATGGACATGTTCCTTTCCCACACATAATAAACAGTTTGTTTTCCCAACAGTGTTTTGAAACTGGTATTCTGAATTTTCATTTTTCTACTTTAATCGCTATCTACTGTTCTTAAGTTTCTTTTCTAGCTAATTTTCTCCCCTTGCCATCTCATCAGAAGTCATTTTGTTGGATTTTCCTCTGCTATACTACCCAAAATTGGGCAATATAGCAGTGGAGAAGGTGGGAAAATGGGATAGGGAGGACTACTGCTGGAACCCTGCACCTGAAACGGCTGCTAGTGAATTTTTCTTGCCAACCCCACCCCCGGTAGCAGGGAACTTGACTGCCATGCCTCGATGGGGAGAGGGGACCCGGCTTGGGAAACTGGCCATGTTTTATTTTCTTTCCTGCCTCCTGAATAAAGTACCACCAACCCCAATTACTGGCTGAACAGGGGTGGCGGTACATGATTGGGCAATAGTCCACTGATGGTCCTATTGGAGGGAGTGGGCCCAATAATGGATACCTTTCCCTCTCTTCTGGCCACTATCCTGGTCTGAAAGGGGCCATAGCTCGGTCAAAACCTTTTTCTTGAATTTCTTTTAAAAATCTTCTGCGCAGTTTAATGCTGTGCCCTCCTATTTCACTCCATGGCTGCGGTGGGCTCCCTCTTTGTGGAACCTGCCTGCATTTTAAATGAGCCCAGACCCACTGAAATGGGTTGGGTTACAGTGGGGTCAGACCAGGGATGGAAGTCTCATCCCAACACACCTCCAATGGCAAAATTGCACTGAAGAGGAATTGAGTCTAAGCCCATTGACTCTTTGCTGCGATACAATTCCAGCACCCTCACCTAAGTGACTATGGTTCATGTGTGATTCTTGACAGTGAGTGTTGATAGGTTAATCAACTTGTAGAGGGGCGGGGGTCACAGCTGAGCCTAATGCTGCCCTCACCAACGTACACAAACATGCACCTCCAGCTGGGATCACTAGATAGGGACTGGGACAAAAGCTATAGCCAATTTTCCCTTCCTCAGCCTTGGGGGTGCAGAGGGTAACCACTACCCCAGCTGAGACAAGGAAACAGCAAAGACCAGATATTGAACTGGGACCCACCTGGTCTGTATGATTCAGCTACTTTGAAGTTTACTGAAGGAAGCTATTTTTAAAAAAGTTTTTAATATGGAAAATGAATTCAAAAATTAAATATACTAATTAAATAGTTGTCATTTAACCTACATTTAATATGCTAAAATATTTTTCTTAAAATTTGCTTTGTACATTTTTTTTCAGTATGATAATATCTTCTGTTATTGACAAGTTGCAGTGTTTCCTGTTTTGGAAGGAAACATCCTTTTGGTTTCTCAGGCTATCACAGGCAAACAATTTCTAACTTCATATTCAAATTCCAATAGTTCTCTTCAATATAGGAGAGACACACTATCCTGATCCTACTTTGAAGTATTTTGTTTTTCCTAATTATAACATATGTAGTTGCTAAGGACCTTTTTCCTGACATCACTTTATGGTGAACTTTAAGCTCTGTTGGAAATGCCAAGTAGCTGTGGAACTCGTCCGTTGGATCTTTTGACTGTCTGAGGCATGATGTTTCTCCTCTGGTGGTAGCCATATAAATTCCTTATTTTGCAGTGTGTTTAATTTCACTGGTTATGTAGCTTGTCATGGTTTTGTTGCTGTTTTAAGAAACTTCAATTAACTTCACTTTACCCTGTTCATGACATGTTGCTTATCTCACTTACTCCTTTCTCCAATGAGCCTACAAATTGCTGTTTGGCAAAGTGGACAGATGCTGAATGTGCTTATATGACATTTCTTAGTACCTCTGATAAAAAGCAGACTAACTGATTTAACAATTGTTTGCCCATTTATTTTCAAACAGTGAACAGAGGAATGTCATACGAACATCGCTGACAGTAATTTCCATCTATACTTGTGCCAGCTTGGCTCGATGGAAGCATTCTCACCGTTTGAGTCAGAAAGTTGCGGTTTCGAGCCCTGCTCCAAAACATAAGCATATAATCAAGGCTGACACTTTCACTGTAGACTAAGGGATGAGACTTTAAATAGCAGGCCCCAGTCTGCCTGTTCAAGTGGATGTAAAAGATCCCGTGCTACTATTTGAAAAAAAGAGTTCTCCTGTCCTGGCCAGTGTTGATCCCTCAACCACCATCACCAAAATCAAGTAATTGGTCATTTATCTCATTTACTATTTGTGGAACTTTGCTGTGTTTGCCCACCAATCAACAGTAACTATACTTCTAAAGTAATGGCTCTGGAGTGCTTTGAGATGCCTGAGGATGTGAAAAATGCTATATAAACACAAGTTATTTTTTCAATATAATGTCGATTTTATGTGAGTAATCAGAATATGTTGTTCTATGTTGTAAAAATACTCCAGACAGTTGAGACACACATTGATAATGGTGATTCACCATCGTGTTTGACAGAAGTCAGGGGACTGTTTAATCCATCCATGGTGTTAGGTGATGCTCATAGTGATTGAAGCGATTCTGCAATGTAATTTTACATCCTATCATACAGTTTATAGATTGATCTTTTTTAAAAGATATAAAACTGAGTTGATTATTTCTGGTAAAGCTTGGCCACGTCTAATGAGTACTATTTCATCTGTCCTCATTGAGACAACATTAGATTTTTTTCCGATCCACTTCCGAGAAACCATGATGGTGACAGATTATCTAAGATTTGTTTACTAAAGATAGCTGAGTATAGCCACCAGAATCAGCTGTAAAGGGGGTAAAATGTACAGATCAAAGTTTTTTCCCCCCCCACTCATTAAAAAAATACTTTGGGCAAAACAGGGTATGGCAGCATAGTGGTTACGTTACTGGACTAGTAATCCAGGGGCTTGGACTAATAATCAGGAGACATGAGTCCAAATCCTGCCATAGCAGCTGGGGAATTTAAATTCAATTATTTAAAATAAAATCTGGAATAAAAAGCTAGTATCAGAATGGTGACCATGAAAACTATCGGATTGTCGTATAAACCCATCTTGGTTCACTAATGCCCTTTAGGGAAGGTAACCTGCCGTCCTTACCTGGTCTGGCCTATGTGACTCCAGACCCACAACAATGTGGTTGATTCTTAACTGGTCTATCAAGCCACTCAATTGTACAATCCCACTACAAAAAGTCACAAGAATAAAACCGGACGGACTACTAGGCACCAGACACGACAAAGGCAAACGAAGCCCAGTCGACCCTGCAAAGCCCTCCTCACTAACATCTGGAGACTTGTGTCAAAATTGGGAGCTGTCCCATAGACTAGTCAAGTAACAGCCTGACATGGCCATACTCACTGAATCATACCTTTCAGCCAACGTCCCAAACTGGCATTTACCTGACAAAGTGGAAAATTGCCCAGGTATGCCCTGTCCACAAAAAGCAGGACAAATCCAATCTGGCCAATTACGGCCCCATCAGTCTTCTCTCAATCATCAGCAAAGTGATGGAAGGTGTTGTTGACAGTGTTATCAAGCGACACTTGCTCACCGATGCTCAGTTTGGGTTCCGCCTGGACCACTTGGCTCCAGATCTCATTACAGCCTTGGTCCAAACATGGACAAAAGAGCTGAATTCCAGAGGTGAGGTGAGAGTGACTGCCGTTGACGTCAAGGCAACATTTGACCGAGTGTGGCACCAAGGAGCCCTAGTAAAATTGAAGTCAATGGGAATCAGGGGGAAAACTCTACAGTGGCTGGAGTCTTACCTAGCACAAAGGAAGGTGGTAGTGGTTGTTGGAGGCCAATCACCAGAGCCCCAGGACATCGCTGCAGGAGTTCCTGCAGGGCAGTGTCCTAGGCCCAACCATCTTCAGCTGCTTCATCAATGACCTTCCCTCCATTATAAGGTCAGAAATGGGGATGTTCGCTGATGATTACAGTGTTCAGTTCCATTTGCAACCCCTCATAACGAAGCAGTCCGTGCCCGCATGCAGCAAGACCTGGACAACATCCAGGCTTGGGCTGATAAGTGGCAAGTAACATTTGCACCTGACAAATGCCAGGCAATGACCATCTCCAACAAGAGAGTTTAACTACCTCCTTTGATATTCAATGGTATTACCATTGCTGAATCCCCCACCATCAACATCATGGGGATCACCATTGGCCAGGAATTTAACTGGGCGAGTCACATAAATATTGTGGCTACAAGAGCAGCTCTGCGGTGAGTGACTCACCTCCTGACTCCCCAAAGCCTTTCCACCATCTACAAGGCACAAGTCAGGAGTATGATGGAATACTCTCCACTTGCCTGGATGAGTGCAGCTCCAACAACACTCAAGAAGCTCAAAACCTTGGAGGACAAAGCAGCCCACTTGATTGGCACCTCATCCACCATTGGTGCACCATGGCTGCAGTGTGTACCATCTACAAGATGTACTGCAGCAAATCACCAAGGCTTCTTCGACAGCACCTCCCAAACCCGCGACCTCTACCCTAGAAGGACAAGGGCAGCAGGTGCATGGGAACACCACCACCTGCACATTCCCCTCCAAGTCACACACCATCCTGACTTGGAAATATATCGCCGTTCCTTCATCCTCGCTGGGTCAAAATCCTGGAACTCCCTACCTAACAGCACTGTGGGAGTACCTTCATCACACGGACTGTAGTGGTTCAAGAAGGCGGGCAATTTGGGATGGGCAATAAATGTTGGCCTTGCCAGCGACGCCCACATCCCATGAATGAATAAAAAAAAGTTCATGTCTCTGCATTTTATAACAATCATGCTGTGGAGTAATAAATGTCTATTTGGCTGAATGGTAATACTTTCACCTCTTAGTCAGATGGTGTGGGTTTAAGCCTCATCCAGAGACTTGAGCACATAATCTGGGCTGATACTTTAATGCAGCACTGATCAGAGGTATCGCCTTTGGGATGAGATGTTAAACCGAGGCCCTGTTAACCTATTCAGGTGGATGTGAAAGATCCTATAGTACTTTTTGAAGAAGAAAAGGGGATTCTCCTTGTGTCCTGGCTAACAAATAACCCTTAACCAAGATCACTTCTTAAAAAAAATTATCTGGTTATTCATCTCATTGTTGTTTGTGGAACCTTGCTGTGGGAAAATTGGCTGCTGCATTTACCTTACATTACAACAGTGACTACACTTTAAAAGTACTTAATTGGCCGTGAAGCACTTTGGAATGTTCTGAGTTCATGAAAGGCAATATATAAAAGTGAGTTATTTCTTTCTATAGACGATGTGTTGTTCTAAAGGTACTGTTAAAATTGTATTATGGTAGTAATGTGGGAGAAAAAATTTCCTCTTAACTATTTGTAGTGAAAGCCTAAACATGACTATGCTGAGGAAATCTTTCCTCCCATATTGGTCCATAATACAATTTTTTAACAGTATCTTACATAGACCTACTTAATATTTGAATCAAAGAAAATGAAAAAGCAGGAAACCTGGGATACAGAAATCAATTAATTTTAATTTGCAGATGTCTCCATGAAATGCAGTAATATTTATCCTGCATGAAAATTGCTCCCCCAATGGCCTAGTGACTCCAAGGTACTGAAGTGCAGGCACCAGTGAAACTGTAGCCCAACAAGAGTTCTCAGGAGAGGAAAAATTGGCAAACATTGAATTACATCATATTGTATTCTGTCTGTGAAGCAGCCAAACAGGAGAAGATATATAGCCTAGGATGTTTCCTCATTTGCTAAAGGAAGAAAAGAACATAAATGTCACAATTTATACATTTTAATGTTAGCTCTAGTTCTGGATCTTTTTAATGTTAAGCCACAATAAATTTGCTTTCCGTTGAAATTCCTCTCCACTGTGCCTAACAATGCTTTCATGGAATAAAAAGAATTCAGGAGTTAAGCCAAAACTCAGGATCTTGGAGAATTCTTTTGCCAACTTTCCATGCAGTAATTGAGTGAATAATCTTAATTTTATAAAAGTAAGCTTGGACGTGGCAGTTCCTAATTATTACCTTATAATGGAGGTGTCATTGTATTTATTAACTGTAGGAGATAAATGTGAAACTAGTGTCTGCTTCCATTTCTTCTTTCCTCTTTAATGAATCAAATAGAAATACAGGATATTGTCACCACTGAATGTGTATTCTAGGATTTTTTTTTTAAATGGAAGACCTATAAATTACTAGCATTGTAGCCCAAGTGAAGCTATGATAGTTTATGATACAATTGAAAAAAAAAATCTGTATTGCCACTTTGTGCAACACTTGCTATTCTACAGGTTTATGCACTAAATATTTTGTAGAATTTATCATATAATAGAGGCCATTAAATGATAATTAACTGGAGAGATTCCGGCATCGATATTAAAGCAGAGACGGGATCAGAGCTGGGTGTGGGGGGGGGGGCGCAATAGCGGGTGACAAATGCGCAAGATCGAGGGACGTGTGGAAATGTCCGATTTCAACAGTTATGCCTCATTATCATTTTACTTCCAGGTTTCGCGACTCCACTGCGCGTGAGCGGGCGTGACGCAGATCTGCATGGTGCGATTTCACCTTGACTGTTTACAGGCCCACTTCGAAGATGCAATGGTGGAAGAGGTTTGTAGTGCTGTGGACTGTGCTTAGTGCTCAGTAAAGTAAAAGGTGAAAAATTGAATCAAGGACGGCAAAGGTTGCGCTCAGCTTCAATGAGTTGTTCCTGGATGTACAGCTGGATGCAGCAAGGGGGGGTCCTGTTTCCTAGTAATGGGGCAAAAAAAACCTGTGACGAAGGCGTGGCTGGAGGTGAGCAGCAAGAGTGTCATTATGAGGACTTGGATCCAGTGCAGGAAGCATTTTAATGACCTAACCAGGTCAGGAAAGGTGAGCAAAGTTGCAGATTCACCTATATCCTGTCGTGCACCTCTGTCGTCCTCCCCCTGTCTTATCAAGCATACTCCATTCACATCACTCCTCACACCCACTTAAGTTTCAGCAGCACCCATCGTTCCATCTCAATGCAGTTCCTCACCTCCCCCTTCCGGCCTCCTTCTGTGCTGCAGCCTTTCTATGATTCTTCCATCCACCACTGCCACTTACCCTAATCCTTATGTAATATGATACCACCTCAGTCAGCTCCCCTGATTCTCAGCACATGTCCTCAAATGGCACTGTCAACATGTTCTTCAAATGCATGCCAATGTCACTCACGATGCATCTGCCTGATTGTCACCCTCACCGAATGCACCACATCCATCAGATGCGCACACACCTTACAACCATTCAGGTCTATCGTGCCCCCTTGCAGGAGAAGAGAGCACGTAATAGAAGGGAGAGGGAGAGGACCGGAGATTGTGGAGCTCACCAATGCCGATTGGACATAAAACGTTATATCAGTCACCCTGAACATTGGAGATGGAGAGGCTGGTAATTCTTTGCTGCAGGGTGACAGAATTAATCTCAGACCCACGTCTCATACAAGACTAAATCATCTTGACTTGAATTCAGAACCTAATTAAATATGATCACCTTAATCATGTGCATTTCAAAATTTTTACATTCCCATGACTAAATCATATCTGTCCCTTCTCTCCTCCAGGGCCATCACACAAAGAACAGCAGCCCCTGCCAGAGATGACAAGGATTCCTCAGGCGTTCATTCCTGCTGAGGGTGCACCGTCACAGGACACATGCTTACCAGGCACCAGTGCAGATACAGGCACTTTGGTGGGCTCTGTTAGAGTTAGGTTGGTTCTTACCTGGTGAATCGCACAGCACAAGTGAGCACAAGCAGAGAGTCCGCGTCGGAGGGTGCACTCCTCTCCAAGCTCTACTCAGCTGGGCAGAAATGAAGAACCCGGGGGGCTATCAATGAAAAGGAGAATGATAGCAGGTCAGCAGCAAATGTGGGAGGTACTGGCAGTCCTGCCAGACAAACTTTCCACAATGACAGAGGATGGAGCAGTCCGGCTCAAACATTTATGGATTGATGTCGCAGGCCATTGTGAAGATGTCTTCCATTTAGAAAGCGGCTTCCTCTGTGGAATTCAAATCGCGGAGCACTAATGAGTTCCCGCAGGCCCTGACGGCGGCCCTGCAAACTATGGATGCCAACATTTCTACCGCCTTAAAAATAGGATGCGACACAGATTAACCATAGGCTTATAAGGCATCACTGATCTGCTTCAAGCTGCTCTACTGCAGAGATGATGTGGAGATGCCGGTGATGGACTGGGGTGGACAAATGTAAGGAATCTTACAACACCAGGTTATAGTCCAACAGTTTTATTTGAAAGGCAGGAGTGATATACCGCTGGCCCAGGAGAGGGACGATAGCGATAGGGGAGATGAAAGTGGAAACTCCTCTTAAAGCGTTTGCACTTTTCACCCGTTGCCCCCACCCCAATAGCACCAGACATGCTGCCTCCTCTCCCACTGGCCCAGTTTGACCTTGCACAGGTGCAGGTGGAGCAGTATTTGGCAGGGCCCTCACAGGCTCCAACACTGGTGCTCGTGGCTGATGACCTCCTATGTAGTCAGAGCAAGGAATAGAGCAGCCTGCCTCTACCTCTGCTGAAGTCACAGGGGTTGCACCACGTTGGAGTGTTAAAGAAAAAGCTCACCGAGGGTATGCACGTGGGTGTTTATGAAAGTGTGTTACTATTTTTAATTTATTAAGTCACATTAAATTTATTACTTTGCACCACTTTCTTGTGTTCCCCATTCTTGAACGATGAGTGCCATCTCAGGCTCTCATTTGTTCGGTGCTGAATGTGAAGACAGGAATTGACTGTGACCAGTTGGTGCATGTGCAATGAGTGGATGGATGGTTACAGGACTGCTTGTGTAAGAATGGGGGGTGGGGGGTGGGGGGTGGGGGGAAGGAAAAAGTGATGTGATGGTTACTTTGGTCCAGTGAGTGACTAACTGAATCTTCGAGTTATTAATACCGATGGCTTGCTCGATGACACATCTGGTTGTCATATGGCTGGCATTGTTGCGCTCCTAATGTTAATCGGTGGGGTTCCTCAGGTTCGAAAGGGGTATCCTTCGCCGCCTAGCAGCCACCCTTTAAGGCTAATTCCAGGTCTGAACAGGTCGGAGATGTTGGATTGCCGTAGTATGAAAGCATCATGGTAGCTCCCAGGGAATCGGGCGCAGACCTGCGTGAACCTTTTCATGTGTTTGCACACCAGCTGCATATTGAAGGAATGAAATCCCTTGCGGTTGACGAATGCTCTTGGTTGATCTGGTGGTGCTCGGATTACCACATGTATGCAGTTGAGCACCCTGCACCTGTTGGAAACCAGCCAGAAACGCGAATCCGAGTGCCCGCTCATTCTGGCTATTTTCATCACTGTTCTAAATGGACAGTGAAGGACTGAATACTTTTAGTTGCTTGTAAACTTTATTCACATTACACCCAACGCATCCCTCACATGAAAACCCACAACCTCTCCCCAAGCCTTATATATGGGAGCCAGAGGGTTCCCAATTGCTCATGCACCTGAGCTTAATCAATCAATCATTCATCAATTGATGTAATTCATTTATATACAATTAACAGATTTCTCTGTCTTTTTAAAATAATATGTATATACACAAGCAAAAAAAATTCTTCACTCAACAAAGCATTATATTGTGATTTTTATACTCAAAACATTACATTGTGATCCAACCCTTCTCCAGGAACCCAATAAGCTTTTTTGTACAACAATCCGATAGTTGGTGACTTGAATCTACCCATTTAATCATTTAATCTTGGAGATTTCCTTTCTCTCCAGCATCTGTTTCAAACCAGCAAGATCAATCCGTAGATGTTTTTCACTTACATTTTTAGTAGAGTGTACATTATCCCTTAATGACTGATAGTATACCCATAGAATGTTATGCAGACAATTGTCAGTCCTCCCATTATACAGGACGTCACTCAAAGTATTTGCTAAATAAAACCCCATATCTACTGTGTCTACGAGAGCCAGTGTTTCAGCAGCTAGAGTACTTTTAGCCACCCTTTTTATTTTCTTAGCTTCCCAAGTTAAAGGACAACATTTCCCGTTTTCACCCACAAGAAACACTATGAAACCAGCTTCACTAGAATACCCATCAGGAAGATTAGCATGTGAAGCATTGCTAAAGATAACTAGCTTTATTTTCTTTAGGTCACCTAAGGATGGGAACTTAAGTATACATAAATGAAAATTTAATTTCCGTAATGTTTTATTCACTCTTAAAACATTCTCTACTATGGGATATTTCATTGAAGTACTTAACTCCAACACATCAAAACTAGCATCATGTCAAGTCTGAGTGCACAACCAGTTCAACTGACCAATCAAACTTTGTAATTTCTCTGTCTCTTTCGATAAAACATAATCTTTTTCTGATGACCTAGTACAATTAACCATGATGGGAGTAACACTCTCTAAATAGGACTGCTGAATTATAGTTATGCTAGACCTACTTTGCTTGATATCTAAAAGCCCCAGGCCTGACTCCCAATTTTAAAGTCTACTTTAATTTTACCAATGACAAATTTCTCAAATTCCTCCTCATAAGAAATCAACATGCACCATGAAGATGCTTGAATGTTTGCCTTCATGATACCAATAAAACATGGCAGGATCTGCTTTTAACTGAACACAACCTATTTTTAGCAAAGCAGATCTCACTGAAAAATATCATGATGTGGAGATGCCGGTGATGGACTGGGGTTGACAATTGTAAACAATTTTACAACACCAAGTTATAGTCCAGCAATTTTATTTTAAATTCACAAGCTTTCGGAGGCTACCTCCTTCCTCAGGTGAACGATGTGGATTCCACATCGTTCACCTGAGGAAGGAGGTAGCCTCCGAAAGCTTGTGAATTTAAAATAAAATTGCTGGACTATAACTTGGTGTTGTAAAATTGTTTACAATTGAAAAATATCATACCTTGGAAGCATCATTCAGGCCCTTTGTTTAGCTTCCATAGTTTTCCTTCCACATCTGCTACCTCTATAGATGGTTTCAGAAAAACTATTGCTGAAATGCGGCTTTTATGTCAATTGATCTACACTCTCGAGAATGTGGCCAAAAGAGCCGAAGAGATTTTTCGTTAAGATTACATTTCCAGCAGTGGGAGAATCCACTCTAACATCTGTACCACCCAATTGATCTTCAAAACCCCTAGTTACCAACCTCACTTTAGCCATAAGTCCCATCTGCAAGGACTTTCAGTACAAACCCATCTATGCAAAAAAGCTGGTTGACCCTTATCTGGTCATAGAATAAACACCAAATTCTCTCTAACTCCCTTTGCATCGCCTCCCTTAGTCTTCTATCCTCAAGTTTATTAGCAGCCACCAAAAACTTCACGGTCACGAGGACTTCTGCTTCTCGTTTTATGACTGCAGTTATACAGGGCATTGGTGAAACCACATCTGGGGTATTGTGTGCAGTTTTGGTCTCCTTATCTGAGGAAGGATGACCTTGCCATGGAGGGAGTGCAACGAAGGTTTACCAGACTGATTCCTGGGATGGCAGGACTGACGTATGAGGAGAGATTGGGTCGACTAGGCCTATATTCACTAGAGTTTAGAAGAATGAGAGGTGATCTCATCCAAACATATAAAATTCTAACAGGACTAGACAGACTAGATACAGGGAGGATGTTCCCGATGGCTGGGGCGTCCAGAACCAGGGGTCACAGTCTCAGGATGCAGGGTATGCCATTTAGAACCGAGATGAGGAGAAATTTCTTCACTCAGAGGGTGGTGAACCTGTGGAATTCTCTACCACAGAAGGCAGTGGAGGCAAGTCATTAGATGTATTCAAGAAGGAGATAGATATATTTCTTAATGCTAAAGGGATCAAGGGATATGGGGAAAAAGCGGGAACAGGGTACTGAGTTAGACGATCAGCCATGATCATTTTGAATGGTGGAGCAGGCCCGAATGGCCTACTCTTGCTCCTATTTTCTATGTTTCTATGATGTGATGGTTCAGTGGTTGTCGTTATATTGTCTGATCTAATCAAGCTCTAGCCTCTACTTCTATGTCCGTAGGGACTACTACTGCTGGACCTCCTTCTTGCAGTATCTGAGGCTCTTTTAGTACGTGATGATTTTCTGATGTGAGACCCCCTATTACCACTTGTACTGTGCTTTCTGATTCTCCACTCCACATTCTGCCAGTCCATAGACCGCTTCTTGGCCATCATCCTGAACATTTAAATTTCCTACTAGCTTTTCCTGCACGTCCCAAAATTGTCACGTCTCACCATTCATCACCCATGTACCCACTTTGTGTAATTGTAGTTTGGATGTGACAGCTGTCATGTATTTGACCACCCACATTATCGCTGTCCAGCCCTGGATCTACCTCATTCTGTTACTCAGGACCCGCATCAAAAAAAATCATGAACGTTTGAGGTACAAGGTGCCTCGTTTACTGCTATCACCTGCTCAGAGTCCAAAACTCTATAATTCATTCCAAGTAAATGTGAGGAATGAACTTTAACAGTTTGATTGAGGTATTGGACAAGTACTGTCTTATCATTCTCTGATACCTCAGCCTTGATAAAAGCCTGTCTTCCCACATGCAAAGATTTTAAATCTCAGAAAAAAACAGCACGAATTGTAGTACTTTCGAGCAGGAGGAATATCACTGAGAATAGAAGATAATTTGGGATTACGCCCGTAGACTAGCTGGTAAGGACTATATCCTCCAACCATCTGCAAAGAATTTTTTGCGTGGACAGGCCATGCTAGGGCAGTCGATAACTTACATTCTAGCCAATCACAGCATGACACATTTCACAAAGGCTATTGCTAAAAGGGCTCTCAGCCAGTGTAGTCATGACAAGTATATTCACATTCTCACACATGTCTCTGAACTCCTTAATAGCAAATTCCCTTCTTATCAGTCAAAAATTTGGCTGGTGTCTCAAGCCCAGTCCATATCCATTTTTCCATAAATCTGATTGAGAATAACCTTCTTCTTACTATGTTATAGGGAAGAAATATTAAACCTTGTAGAGGTCAATAAAATGTAGGATTAAAATATTTCTGGCTTTGTCCCATACTCTTAAATCCATGGCCATGTTAAAGTCCTGTGCCAAAGGGACGCTTACAATAGGACGCAGAGGCATCCATCTATACTTTTTACAAATGTCATACAATTGTTACTAATTTCTTCTGTCAGCTGAGTAGATTCAGCAGGATTTTTAAACATTGGCCAGTAGGATGGGCAAATTGTCTATGTAATTTCAGGACAATGTCTTTCTCACCTATCCTGAACACCCAATGCCTTTAATGCCTGTTTGACATGCTGATGAAAAATATCACAGTCATTAAGGTGACACAATAATGCCCTGACTGGGTAAACTGACTTTCCAAACATAATCACCTTATCATGTTCCATGTCCAGTTTCATTTTCACTTTGCATGGAAGGTTTACCCAAAAGCATGGGTATCTCACTCAAGACTACATCTGTGCTTATAAAATGGCTTTCTCCAGCTATTTTACATGGTATGACTATTCACTTGAGTGACCGCAAGGTGTGGTTATTGCCAAATCTAAAGCAGGCCAAACTTTTATACTCTTTAACCTTACAACAATCTTCACTGCTGAGTCAGTCAAGGTAATCCACCCCACAAATTGTCAAATTACACACACTATCTAGTACCACACAATTAAAAGAATCCTCAACTAACACCTTCATCACCAGATTAAAACTCCTCATGACCAGAATGATTTGTTCTTATGTATCATTAGCTTCATCCTTTGCATCAGAGCTACTGTCCACATGAGTCATCTCAAATACCCTGCATTTGCACTCTGGGCAATTCATCACATAATGATAGAGAGTTGCAACAAAAGCACCTCCTGATTTGTCCTTCGCCATTCCTGGAATTCAGTCATCTATAATTCCTGTCCCCAATTTGCCATCTGTCTATATAGCAAGATCTGCTTTGCTGGCACTCATCCCACATCTGCCTGTCCCTAATTCATTCATCACATTGACATCTCCATCCAGTCTCCTGAGAATTCCAAAATCCAGCTTCACACCTGCATTCAGTGTCCACATCATCTCTAAACCTGGTCACCATGGAATCTTCCATTCTGTGTGTTACAGCAGGAGGCCCCATACAATCAATGAGGGCCAAAGGGAATGAATGGTTCCCTAGGAATTTGTTTATATATAAAAGAGTCAGACATCTGATCTAAGAGTCTCTCTGTCCAAGAACTGGAAAGCAGTTAAGACAAGCTGCCTGTCCATATGATACTTTAGCATAGTCCAATAATTTAAACACAAGGACCAATTCATGGATTCCTAACATGAATCTCATCAACCTTTGGTATAATTTGTTGAAGTCCATGATGTATTCTTTCATGGAATGACCATTCATTTTTCAAAATCAATCAAAATTCAACCAGTCCTCATAAGCACTCAACAGATCATCTTTTTTATATATTTTGTCCAGGAATTTTATTAGGGAGCCAAAACCTTCATCATCATCCAAACAATCAACCTCCAGCTCCAAAAACACTTTACTCCTAATCTTACTGCATTCAGGAAGCAATTATGCCAAGGCCAGCTCTTGCTTTCTCTTCAGCAGAGCAGTAACATGCATCCATGAATCAACCTCTTTTTTCCATTGGTCATATGGTTCAAATTCCAAAAACATCAGAGGGAAATCATACCTCACCAACTTACTCTTGTTTTCCACCATTCTTCTCAACAGCCACTTGGCTTTCAAGTTCTATGTCCAACAAAATTTTTTTTCCAGTTTCTAGTCTCCACTTTTAGGCAACCGTTCTCTGCTACCATGTTCTAAATGGACAGCCAGACAGTGAAGGACTGAATAATTTTAGTTGCTTGTAAACTTTATTTGTTGGGATTCACATTATACTCACTATATCCCTCACACCAAAACCCACAAACCCCAAGCCTACTCCCTTATATATGGGAGCCAGAGAGTTCCCAATTGCTCATGCACCTGAGCTTAATCATTCATCAATCGACGTAATTTATTTATATACAATTAACAATCACAGGGAAAGTTTACGTATCTCCCAGCCCTGGCAAACAATCCACCCGTTATCTGCCGTATGCATTTATGTGCAGCTGACTGCGAGATCCTTGATATGTCTCTGGTTGTGCGCTGGAAGAAACCAGAGGCAAAGAAATTGAGGGCGGTGGTATCTTTCACAGCCACCAGTAATGCGTGGTCACCATGTCCAGTAGGGAGCAGCTCTTCTTTTAGGAGGCTGCAGAAGTCTGCAACCACCCGACATGACAATCTCAGCCTCCTGAAGCACTGCTCCTCTGAGAGATCAAGGAAGCTGAGTCTCTGTCTGTAGACCCTGTTAAGTGGGTGGTGCCTCCTGCGACCTCGACCCCTCTCTCGCACCCCTCTCTTGTCCACTTGCAGCTCCCTCCACAACACGCCCTTGCTGCTGATTGTCATCCTCGTCCGAAGTCCAATCAAAAGCAGCGAAAGCACCACCCATCATGATGCTCTCTGTGTGAACACCTCCAAACTCTACAAATAAGTCTCTCACAACAAGTACTCTCACCAAACTGTTTCCCAAAGGGAACTGAGAAAGCAGCTGTGAGCACTGAACCTTTATTCAGATCCGGACTCTTGACTTATAAACACCCCAATAAAGTGCTGGTCAATCTTGCCTCGGTTTAATTGCCAAGTTTCCTGAACCCTGGTAAACCCATACAGCAGCCGTTAATTCCAAATCGGGCTCAAAATCGGTGTGCGGATATTACACAGTGTGCTGAGAGTTCGGTACGTGTGGGAGTTGAAGGGTTGATCTCTTTAAATCTAGTGCATATTGCTTCAACTGTTTAAGGTCAATTTAAAAGTTTAAATTTCTAAGTTTCTGTCAGGTGTGGGAGTTGAAGGGTTAATCTCTTTAAATCTAGTGCATATTGCTTCAACTGTTTAAGGTCAATTTAAAAGTTTAAATTTCTAAGTTTCTGTCAGGTGTGGGAGTTGAAGGGTTAATCTCTTTAAATCTAGTGCATATTGCTTCAACTGTTTAAGGTCAATTTAAAAGTTTAAATTTCTAAGTTTCTGTCAGGCTTCAGCAGAGAGCTGCTGTAGCAAGTTAATTGGTCAGCTAGATTCAATTGGTCCCTGAAGGTGGGGCAGGCCTGACTCATCTGAGTCTCAACTGTAGAAATACAGGGGCCTGTCAGTGCGGACTGCACGGTGTGCGGATATTACACAGTGTGCTGAGAGTTCGGTACGTGTGGGAGTTGGGGGAAGGAGGTGCTGCTTTGCCTTGCTTTTCTTGCAGAGCGGTAGTGGACCTGAGAGCGGTGAGCGGCGGGAGAGAGCGAGACCAGAGCGGGGATATAAACAGCGCGGAGAGAGCGAGACCAGAGCTTACTCTGAGAGCGAGACTCTGAGACCAGCGGCAGTTCGGGGTGACGTCACCAGTCAGAAAGTGACGCGGCACAGGGGAGGCAGCTGATTGGTGAGTAGGTTCAGGTGAGTATTTCTACCATTTTACTGTAAGTAAAGTAATAAGAAAGGGAAGATCTGCAGGTTTTATAGCAGATAGTGTTTTTTTTAGTGAACCTAGGTCCCTAGTATAGTTAACATTTTCTAATTTCAACGTAATTTAAAAGGGGTAACTCAGCTAAGGCAAGTCATGGCAGCAGACCTCGCACCCGTGATATGCTCCTCCTGCAAGATGTGGGAAGTCATGGACACTACCAGTGTCCCTGCCGACCATGTGTGCGGGAAGTGTGTCCACCTGCAGCTACTGACCGATCGTATCTCGGAGCTGGAGCTGCGGGTGGACTCACTGTGGAGCATCCGCGATGCAGAGAAACTCGTGGATAGCACGTTTAGCGAGTTGGTCACACCGCAGGTAAAGGGTATACAGGCAGGAAGTGAATGGGTGACCACCAGGAAGAGTAAGAGATGCAGGCAGGTAGTGCAGGGGTCCCCTGTGGCCATCCCCCTCTCAAACAGATATGCCACTTTGGATGCTGTTGGGGGGGATGACTTATCAGGGGAAGGCAGCAGCAGCCAACTTCCTGGCACCACGGGTAGCTCTGCTGCACAGGCTGGGAGGAAAAAGAGTGGCAGAGCTATAGTGATAGGGGACTCAATTGTAAGGGGAATAGACAGGCGTTTCTGCGGCCGCAACCGAGACTCCAGGATGGTGTGTTGCCTCCCTGGTGCAAGGATCAAGGATGTCTCGGAGCGGCTACAGAACATTTTGGAGGGGGAGGGCGAACAGCCAGCTGTCGTGGTGCACATAGGCACCAACGATATAGGTAAAAAAGGGGATGAGGTCCTAAAAGCAGAATATAGGGAGTTAGGAGGTAAATTAAAAAATAGGACCTCAAAGGTAGTAATCTCAGGATTGCTGCCAGTGCCACGTGCTAGTCAGAGTAGAAATAGGAGGATATTTCAAATGAATACGTGGCTAGAGGAATGGTGCAAGGGGGAGGGATTCAAATTCCTGGGACACTGGAAACGGTTCTGGGGGAGGTGGGACCAGTACAAACCGGATGGTCTACACCTGGGCAGGGCCGGGACTGCTGTCCTAGGAGGAGTGTTTGCTAGTGCTGTTGGGGAGGGTTTAAACTAAAGTGGCAGGGGGTTGGGAACCTGAGCAGGGAGAGAGAGGAAAGCGTAACAGGAAGGGACAGAAGGTATGGAGTAATAGGTAAAGTGTTAAAAAAGGAAAAAGCAGGAACTAAGCGTCACAAAACAGATTTGAAAGTTCTTTATCTGAATGCACGTAGCATTCGTAATAAAATGGACGAGTTAACGGCACAAATAACTACGTTTGGGTATGATCTTGTGGCCATTACAGAAACATGGCTGCAGGGTGACAACGACTGGGAATTAAATATGCCAGGGTATTTAACAATCAGGAAGGACAGGCAGGAAGGAAGGGGAGGTGGGGTGGCTATGTTAATAAAGGAAGGAATCACTGTAATACAGAGAAATGATATTGGGACAAAGCATCAAGATAATGAAACAGTTTGGGTGGAGATAAGGAATAATAAGGGAAAAAAAACATTAGTGGGCGTAGTATATAGGCCTCCTAATAGTTGCAACTCTGCTGGAAGAAGTATTAATCAGGAGATAGTCGGGGCATGTAATAAGGGAACAGCCATAATTATGGGGGATTTTAATTATCATATTAACTGGACAAATCAAATTGGGCAGAGCAGCCTTGAGGACGAGTTCATTGAGTGCATCAGGGATGGATTTCTTGAGCAGTATGTAACTGATCCTACAAGGGGGCAGGCAACCTTGGACCTGGTCCTGTGTAATGAGTCAGGATTAATTAATAATGTCCTAGTTAAGGATCCCCTTGGAACGAGCGACCACAACATGGTTGAATTCCATATCCAATTAGAGGGTGAGAAGGTTGATTCTCAAACAAGCGTACTGAGCTTGAATAAAGGAGACTATGATGGTATGAGAGCGGAATTGATTAAAGTGGACTGGGAAAATAGATTAAAGGGTAAGACGGTACATGAGCAGTGGTGTTCATTTAGGGAGTTATTTTACAACTTTCAAAATAAATATATTCCACTGAGGAAAAAAGGGTGTAAAAGAAATGACAGCCACCCGTGGCTAAGTAAAGAAATCAAGGATAGTATCCGACTAAAAACAAGGACATATAAGGTAGCCAAACTTAGTGGGAGGATAGAAGATTGGGAATTCTTCAAAAGACAGCAAAAAGTAACTAAAGGATTGATTAAGAAAGGGAAGTTAGATTATGAAAAGAAATTAGCAAAAAATATAAAAACAGATAGCAAGAGTTTCTATAGTTATATAAAAAGAAAAAGGGTGGCTAAGGCAAACATAGGTCCCTTAGAGGATGAGACCGGGAAATTAATGGTGGGAAACATGGAGATGGCAAAAATGCTGAACAAATATTTTGTTTCAGTCTTTACAGTAGAGGACACTAAGAATATCCCAACACTGGACAAACAGGGGACTCTCGGGGGGGAGGAGCTAAATACGATTAAAATCACTCAGGAGATGGTACTCAGTAAAATAATGGGACTCAAGGCGGATAAATCCCCTGGACCTGATGGCTTCCATCCTAGGGTCTTGAGGGAAGTGGCAGTAGGGATTGTGGATGCTTTGGTGATAGTTTTCCAAAATTCCCTGGACTCAGGAGAGGTCCCGGCAGATTGGAAAACTGCTAATGTAACACCGTTATTTAAAAAGGGTAGTAGGCAGAAGGCTGGAAATTATAGGCCAGTTAGCTTAACATCTGTGGTGGGTAAAATTTTGGAGTCTATTATTAAGGAGACAGTAACGGAACATTTAGATAAGCATAATTTAATAGGACAAAGTCAGCATGGCTTCATGAAGGGGAAGTCATGTCTGACAAATTTGCTTGAGTTCTTCGAGGATATAACGTATAGGGTGGATAAAGGGGAACCAGTGGACGTAGTGTATTTAGACTTCCAGAAGGCATTCGACAAGGTGCCACATGAAAGATTATTACTTAAGATAAAAAATCACGGGATTGGGGGTAATATTCTGGCATGGGTGGAGGATTGGTTATCGAACAGGAAGCAGAGAGTTGGGATAAATGGTTCATTTTCGGACTGGCAACCAGTAACCAGTGGTGTTCCACAGGGGTCGGTGCTGGGTCCCCAACTCTTTACAATCTATATTAACGATTTGGAGGAGGGGACCGAGTGCAACATATCAAAATTTGCAGATGATACAAAGATGGGAGGGAAAGTAGAGAGTGAGGAGGACATAAAAAACCTGCAAGGGGATATAGACAGGCTGGGTGAGTGGGCGGAGTTTTGGCAGATGCAATATAATATTGGAAAATGTGAGGTTATGCACTTTGGCAGGAAAAATCAGAGAGCAAGTTATTTTCTTAATGGCGAGAGACTGGAAAGTACTGCAGTACAAAGGGATCTGGGGGTCCTAGTGCAAGAAAATCAAAAAGTTGGTATGCAGGTGCAGCAGGTGATCAAGAAAGCCAACGGAATGTTGGCTTTTATTGCTAGGGGGATAGAATATAAAAACAGGGAGGTATTGCTGCAGTTATATAAGGTATTGGTGAGACCGCACCTGGAATACTGCATACAGTTTTGGTCTCCATACTTAAGAAAAGACATACTTGCTCTCGAGGCAGTACAAAGAAGGTTCACTCGGTTAATCCCGGGGATGAGGGGGCGCACATATGAGGAGAGGTTGAGTAGATTGGGACTCTACTCATTGGAGTTCAGAAGAATGAGAGGCGATCTTATTGAAACATATAAGATTGTGAGGGGTCTTGATCGGGTGGATGCAGTAAGGATGTTCCCAAAGATGGGTGAAACTAGAACTAGGGGGCATAATCTTAGAATAAGGGGCTGCTCTTTCAAAACTGAGATGAGGAGAAACTTCTTCACTCAGAGGGTGGTAGGTCTGTGGAATATGCTGCCCCAGGAAGCTGTGGAAGCTACATCATTAGATAAATTTAAAACAGAAATAGACAGTTTCCTCGAAGTAAAGGGAATTAGGGGTTATGGGGAGCGGGCAGGAAATTGGACATGAAGCTGAGTTCGGATCGGTCAATGCCCTGTGGGTGGCGGAGAGGGCCCAGGGGCTATGTGGCCGGGTCCTGCTCCGACTTCTTGTGTTCTTTAGATTTGTGGTTGGGATCAGATCAGCCATGATCTTATTAAATGGCGGAGCAGGCTCGAGGGGCCGATTGGCCTACTCCTGCTCCAATTTCTTATGTTCTTATGTTCTTATGATAGGAGCATGATTTAAATATGTTAATGATGGACCTGCCTCCCCATGGCAGGATACTCAGACGCCCAGATATCCATCGCCGTTAAAATGGAAACGAGCGTGTGTGCAGAAGTTTGGCGTCATGTTTCACGCATTTGATGATTTAATTCCCCCCCACCTGACCCTCTCCTGCCCGTCGTGGTGGGGGGGTGGGAGGGGGTTAATATCAAGCTCTTCATTTCTGCAATTTCTGAACCATATGAATATTACCAACAGAAACAAAAATGCATCTTGAATCTTATGGAGAGATGATAGAATGTTATCAATACATTGGAGCCTTTAACATTACACATGTTTATGAACATTCTCAGCATTTTTGCAAGACAAATAATTTGCATATTAAATTATCCAGCTCAGTTTTGATAAAAATTGAAATGTTTGCATGAAACTTGGGAAAATTAACTGGATGTAAATTTAGTTTTTGATGTAACAGCCAGCAACCAATAAAATATGAATCCAAATATTTTTTAAAATAAGAACAAAATGACTAAGAACTAAATGATTATTTAAGCCTTATAAAGAAACTGATGGTTAATTTCAGTAGAAAATTCTATAAAACAGTATCTAAGCAACCTTTGTGTATCTGCACCACAAAGTAAGTTGAAAGGAACTCTGGCAGGCAGAGAGGTCTGTTTCTTTAATATGATGGACGCCATTGGTTTTCTGCTGGCAAGAATGCAGTTTCATATTCTGGAGAGTCTGCCTGTTTGGCTTGGCGAAGATAATTGGAAAGTCAAAATGACACAAAGATCAGACTGAAAAGCAAAGCTTGCTAGATTTATTAACAATTTGTTGCATAGCATATTAGATATTACTTGGGGTGTTTCATCCTCTTGCTAGAGAAATCTAATGAAATGAATTGCATTTTGTTAGTGAGGGAATCCTATTCCATGTCTGAAATTATTTAATCTAAAGTCATACAGGGTAAAATTGCAAATGATGATATGAGCTTCCAGAAACACTGAAATTACACTCAGATTATGAAACAGTGGGGCTGCCTTTATATAGTACATCAAGGTAATGATTTATGCCAATTCAGTTATGTGGTTTTCTTTGACAGTAATATGTATTACAGAGCTTGCAGGCCACACAGCAGTTTCAAAGTAGTTTGAAGCAGAAAATTGAAAGCCTTATGGAAAGATAAGAAGAGTTGTAGGTAAACCCAGAGATCAGTGAAAGAAACTACCAATAAAGCCAGCCAGGAAGGGCAATTGTCAATACTGAAAATCTTAAATCTTAAATCTTAAAAATTACTGTATTAAATAGATGTCAAAGCAGAGTCAAATCATTTACTTTTTTAAAAGTTGATAACTTGAGAATATATTGTACAATCAAACTGGAAAAGCCCCCACCTGTTAACTCCTTTCATAAATTTGTTTTTGGTTTAAACATTTGGTTTTTGGTTTAAACATTTGGTTTGCTGGACTTGGTTCTAGGGAATGAGGCGGGCCAAGTGGATCAAGTGTCAGTGACGGAGCATTTAGGGAGCAGCAATTATAGTATCATAAGGTTTAGAATAGCTATGGAAAAAGACACGGACCACTCTAAAGTAAAAATACTCAATTGGAGGAGGGCCAATTTCAATGGGATGAGAACAGACCTGGCCCGGGTAAATTGGAATCAAAGATTGGCAGGCAAAACTGTAATTGAACAATGAGCGGCCTTTAAAGAGGAGATGGTTCGGGTACAATCTAGGCACATTCCCACGAGGCAGAAAGGTAGGGCAATTAAAGCCAGAATTCCCTGGATGACAAAAGAGATAGTGAATAAGATGAAATGGGAAAAATGGGTGTGTGACAGCTGTCAGGTTGATTACACAAGTGAAGACCAGACAGAATATAGAAAGTTCAGAATGGAAGTGAAAAAGAAAATAAGAGGGGCAAAGAGAGAGTATGAGAATAGACTGGCGGCCAACATAAAAGGGAATCCAAAAGTCTTCTACAGGCATGTAAAAAGTCAACGGTTAGTAAGAGGAGGGGTGGGCTGATTAAGGACCATAAAGGAGATCTACTCATGGAGGCAGAGGGGATGGCTGAGGTACTAAATGTATACTTTGCATCTGTCTTTACCAAGGAAGAAGATGGTGCCAGAGTGTCAGTAAAGGAAAATGTAGTTGAGATAGTGGATGAGCTAAAAATTGATAAAGAAGATGTATTAGAAAGGCTTGCTGTACTTAAAGTAGATAAGTCATTCGGTCTGGGTGGGATGCATCCTAAATTGCTGAGGGAAGTAAGGGTGGAAATTGCGACGGTACTGACCATAATCTTCCAAACATCCGTTGATACGGGGGGTGGTGCCAGAGGACTGGAGAATTGCAAATGTTGGAATGTTGGCTTTTATTGCTAGGGGGATAGAATATAAAAACAGAGAGGTATTGCTGCAGTTATATAAGGTATTGGTGAGACCACACCTGGAATACTGCATACAGTTTTGGTGTCCATACTTAAGAAAAGACATACTTGCTCTCGAGGCAGTACAAAGAAGGTTCACTCGGTTAATCCCGGGGATGAGGGGGCGGACATATGAGGAGAGGTTGAGTAGATTGGGACTCTACTCATTGGAGTTCAGAAGACTGAGAGGCGATCTTATTGAAACATATAAGATTGTGAAGGGGCTTGATCGGGTGGATGCGGTAAGGATGTTCCCAAGGATGGGTGAAACTAGAACGAGGGGGCATAATCTTAGAATAAGGGGCTGCTCTTTCAAAACTGAGATGAGGAGAAACTTCTTCACTCAGAGGGTAGTAGGTCTGTGGAATTTGCTGCCCCAGGAAGCTATGGAAGCTACATCATTAAATAAATTTAAAACAGAAATAGACAGTTTCCTAGAAGTAAAGGGAATTAGGGGTTACGGGGAGCGGGCAGGAAATTGGACATGAATTTAGATTTGAGGTTAGGATCAGATCAGCCATGATCTTATTGAATGGCGGAGCAGGCTCGAGGGGCCGATTGGCCTACTCCTGCTCCTATTTCTGATGTTCTTATGTTCTTATGTTCTTAAATGTTGCACCCTTGTTCAAAAGAGGGTGTAAGGATAAACCCAGCAACTATAGGCCAGTCAGTTTAACCTCAGTGGTGGGGAAACTTTTAGAAACGATAATCCAAGACGGAATTAACAGTCACTTGGATGGGTATGGATTGATTAGGGAAAGCCAACATGGATTTGTTAAAGGCAAAAAGTGTTTAACTAACTTGATAGGGTTTTTTGATGAGGTTTCAGAGAGGGTAGATGAGGGCAATATAGTTGATGTTGTTGACCGGAAGTCACCGGTTAACGGTTTTGGCTTAGTACACAGAGGAAGAGTCAATTCTCTCTTAATTCTCAATTCGCTTTATTAACGTTATTAGATGATGTACATACCGCTTATACGTCTAGTTAGATATAGGCATGTAGTTTACAGCAGGTTATACAGGTTTATACTCAAACTAGGATTTAAACGCACACCCACTAAGTTTCTCCAAGTAATACTCCCCGAGTATTAGGCTTTAAACGCACACCCACTAGGTTTCTCTATTACTACTCCCCGAGTATTAGGCTTTAAACACACACCCACTAGGTTTTCCTGACAACACTCCCAGAGTGGTCACAGAATAGAAAGGATATTATATTACCCGGAAAGGAGAGACACTGCTGACCAGGCAATTCTCCCTCTTACTCCCGACGTCGTCTCCACGTCCCTGACGCAGTCTTTACGTCCCTGACGTAAGGTATTCACTTCCACGAGGGTTAGTCTCCAGAGTCTCCCAGAGTCTCCCTCACAAACAAAGACACAAACACACACCAACAAAAACACACACTGACTCTCTCTCTTGCTCACAAACAAACAAAGACACACACTGGGACCAAACCAGCAACTCTTCAGTTTTTATTCCCCAAGTCTGTCTTTTCGAACGATGCTGTCTTCTCCAGTTGGCTCAAAGTTGCTGGAGTGACCGATGTCATCCCAAAATTGGCTCTGTTCCAAGGGCCCAGGTAGCATCACCGTTCCTTTGTCTCTCTAAGAAGCGGAACAAATTCAAACCGGTTCTGGCCAGTTCAGACCAGTGACTGAACTCCAGGTCACCTCAGTTCAAAAGTCAGTGTCTTTGTTAGCACTTCGAATTCAGCTCAGCAGTCTTCTGCAGCCTCTGGCCAACAATGTGGTGTACATGGACTTTCAAAAGGCATTTGATAAAGTGCCACATGATAGGCTTATCATCAAGATTGTAGCCCATGGAATAAAGGGGGCAGTAGCAACATGAATACAGAATTGGCTAAATGACAGGAAACAGAAAGTAATGGTGAACAGTGGTTTTTCGGACTGGAGGGAGGTGAACACTGGTGTTCACCAAGGGTCGGTGCTGGGAGCACTGCTTTTCTTGATATATATTAATGACTTGGACTTGGGTGTACAGGGCACAATTTCAAAATTTGCAGATGTCACAAAACTTGGAAGGGTAGTAAACAGTGAGGAAGGTGATAGACTTCAAGAGGATATAGACAGGCTGGAGGCATGAGCGGACACGTGGCAGATGAAATTTAACGCAGAAAAATGTGAAATGATACATTTCGGTAGGAAGAACGAGGATAGGCAATATAAACTAGAGGGCACAACTCTAAAAGGGGTACAGGAACAGAGAGATCTGGGGGTTTATGTGCACAAATCGTTGAAGGTGGCAGGGCAGGTTGAGAAAGCGGTTAAAAAAGCATACGGGATCCTGGGCTTTATAAATAGAGGCATAGAGTACAAAATTACGGAAGTCATGACGAATGTTTATAAAACACTGATTTGGCCACTACTGGAGTATTGTATCCAGTTCTGGGCACTGCATTTTAGGAAAGATGTGAAGGCCTTAGAGAGGGTGCAGAAGAGATTTACTAAAATGAATCCAGGGATGAGGGGCTTTAGTTACATGGATAGACTGGAGAAGCTGGGGTTGTTCTCCTTAGAACAGGGACGGTTGCGAGGAGATTTGATAGAGGCATTCAAAATCATGAAGGGTCTAGACAGCGTAGATAGAGAGAAACTGTTCCTATTGGCAGAAGGGTCAAGAACCAGAGGACATAGATTTAAGATGATTGGCAAAAGAACCAAAGGTGACATCAGGAAAAACTTTTTACACAGTCAGTGGTTAGGATCTGGAATGCACTGCCGAAGGGGGTGGTGGAGGTAGAATCAATCATGGCCTTCAAAGGGAACCGGAAAAGTACTTGAAAGGAAAAAAATTGCAGGGCTACGGGGATAGGGCAAGGGAGTGGGACTAGCTGGATTGCTCTTGCATAGAACCGGTGCGGATTCGATGGGCTGAATGGCCTCCTTCCATGCTGTAACCTTACTGTGATTCTATGATTTGCCAAAGGAGTCTGTATTATGCTACATTTGTGATTGTAAAAGCAACAGTTATGTTTATGAAATCTACAAGCATGATCCTTAGGCTGAATGAATACAATGTTAACCACTGAAACCAGGTATTGGACTACAAATGTGAAGCAACATATAGACATTCCAATGAAGAATCCAACCTATTCAGGCATGGACTTATCACTGTAGTTCAATGCCACAACTATCTCCCTTTCATCAAGAATGGCAGGAAATGTTAGAAGCACTAGCCTGTAGATTTGATGCTTTCAGAGAATGGCTTTTCCACCTTTGCCGATGGGCACCCATTGATTGTTTATCCATGCTTCATATTTACTGCATCTATGGCATTGCCTAATAATTATCTGCAGTAAGATCCTTCTGCCATTCCTAATATATATCCAGATTCCTTTGAACACTATCAGACACTCCTACACTAGTCACCTGACCATAAACATTGTTGCCATCAGAAAAATTTGTACTATTACTAGAAGCACCCTCCTTCTTGTAAGTTATGAATGGTGTAAACACCAGGAGCTCCAGATTGCTGTAAAACTCTACTCGTCAATACCTTGTTCGTTTATGATCTGCCAGCAATTGCTAACCCAATTTCCAGTCTAGCTAGTCAATTTGTCAATAGGGTTGACCTCACTGATATTAACCTTACCGCTGTTGGGCACAGGATTTGGCTCTGCAGTTAATTTCAGTGATTGGGGGTAATTTTCAATTTGGTCATGCTCATCCATTATTTAACTTGTCCAATTTTCATGCTACTGAAAATTCCAGAGACTCCGGAGACTTGAGCACGTAATCTCGGCTGAAATACCACTGCAGTATTGAGGGAGTGCTACACTAGTGGAGGTGCTATCTTTCAGATGAGATGTTAAACAATGGCCCTGTCTGCCCCCTCAGGTAGATGTAAGTCATCCCATGGCACTATTTAAAGAAGAGCAGGTGTGCTTTCCCACTGCCCTGGCCAACATTTATCCCTCAACCAACATCACTAAAACAGAATATGTGGTCATTTATTTCTTTGTTATTCATGGGACCTTGTTGTTCTCAAATTGGTTGCCACATTTCTCTGTATTACAACAGTGACTACACTTCAAACATACTTAATTGGCTGTGAAGCATTTTGAGATACCTTGAGGTCATGAAAGGCGCTTCATGAATGCAAGCTCTTTCTTTATTCATACAATTAAATATCCAATGTAACAAGGAAATATTTACACTGATGATAGCAGCAGAATCTTTAAGTAGCTTTCTACTGTTGTCAATAGTTAGAATATTGACAGTTTGGAAACTCATGTTCTGCACTTTCTTGTTAAAATCAATATTCGTTTTAGTTGTATATTTATTTATACAGGAAATTGACATCCAACCATGTTGGGGTACAATTGGAGACCTGAATGATTTAAAAGCTGAATGCGAAGATCAGACTAAAGATAATTTGGACCATACATCAGCAAAATTGCTATTAATCTCAATTGGAACAGAACAAGAAAAGATCAAGAAAATTGATGATGATATTAGGATCTACACAGAAGATCTAATTTATCTGGAAAAACTGTCTTCATCAATTGAAAAAGCACTGGAAGAAAATATCTTGGTCAACCTGCTCAAGGTACTGTTTCACTTCATGATTAGATTTCACATTGTAACATTGCTGTTACAACTTGGATGCTCTGAGTCACTGTTAGCCCCTGTAATGTTTTACCTATGGCAGAGATATTCCGTGGGCATCTGGACAAGATGAGGAAATTCACATTAATGCTGACGCCTGTACCAGCCACAATAGTATTCCAGATAGACAAGTTATTGTTTTCCATAGCATAGGAAAGCCATTGAGATTTTGCGTGCCCTGCAGAGATATGAATATTACTGGACTACAAAGAGTGTGGTATATGATTAGCAAGAGCATCACAGGTTGCAAACCCACTTAAACATGTGGCGGTCTTGTTGAATTTGACACGCATCAAAATAGGCTATATTTTTAAACCAAAAGGAGTGAATTGTCACTCTTAATGAAAGACCCTTATCAAGATACAACTCTTATTTGGCTCTTGACTAATTATTATTGTAATATGGAAAGGGAATTAAATAATCCTTAAATTAAACACTTATAGGGATGAGTTTGGCTGCTATTTTAGTAAAGATATGAAGCTGGTCAAAAAAACCCAGCCAGCACCTATGTATATTAATGACACATTGTACAGTTTCACCCTATTTGGGGAGCTGGACTACAAGTTTAATCCCTTGGTTTTGATAGACTAATATTTAAATACATATACCTGTTGAACAAAATGCTAACTTTTCTTTAATTTCAGTAGCTTTATTTATACATAGTAACTAAAATGAAGCAACTGTGTATTTTGTTACATGCCTGCCTTAACTGCACTACAGTCTATTCTGCTTTTTGACTACATACACTCTGGAATTGAAGACTATTGCATGATTCATAAGATTATGTACAAAAGCATGCGAGTTTCATGGAGACTGGTTTGTGTTTTTAATCATAGAGATCATGGGGCCCATTTTTGGACTGTTGGATGTTAAGCTCAGCTGTGTAGTTGGCTGTGGTGTACCTGACCTAGGAGTCTTGATGCTGACAAAAGTGTTCCATTCCCCACCATGGCATCCCTGATCTTGATGAGCACATAAAAAATACACCCATCCTCCTAAAAAAAACTCTTATGGTACATCGTTTACCAATTTATTTTAGCGAGTAATCAGATAAATGATAGGTGTACACACTGCCTAGTTGTGAGCTTTGCACATTCCACTACACATCTTAATTTATCATGGATGATATAGTAAAACTCCCAATCAGATGTTAGTTAAAATTATTTAAATTTACCGCTTTAGCAAGGGAGAACTAAGTACGTGACATATGCCAATGAATATGATGTCATATGCTGGGATGTATTCATACGATTGTGGTAAAAGTGCCTTCTGAGGTGCACATTAAGTCACAGTGTTAGGATAGAGTAGAGGAAGCTTAGCTCTGTAATTAGCTGTGCTATATATGACTTAGGAGTCTTAATCCTGACAAATTAAGTAGCTTTATTTATACATAGTAACTAAAATGAAGCAACTGTGTATTTTGTTACATGCCTGCCTTAACTGCAAAGAATTGCATTGATATAGTGCCTTTTACAACCTCAAGATGTCCCAAAGCGCTTCACAGCAAATGAAGTACTTTTGGAGTGTAGTCACTGTTGTAATGTAGGGAAATATAGCAGCTAATTTGCACACAGCAAGGGCCTGCAAACAACAATACAATACAATGTTAGTTGAGGCATATATGTTAGCCAGGATATCGGGAGAACTCTCCTGCTTTTGTTTGAATAGTGCCATGGAACTTTTTACATCCACCTGAGATGGTTTAACATCTCATCTGAAAGATCTCACCTCTGATGGCTACAAGAGCAGGTCAGAGGCTGGGTATTCTGTGGTGGGTGACTCACCTCCTGACTCCCCAAAGCCTTTCCACCATCTACAAGGCACAAGTCAGGAGTGTGATGGAATACTCACCACTTGCTTGGATGAGTGCAGCTCCAACAACACTCAAGAAGCTCGACACCATCCAGGACAAAGCAGCCCGCTTGATTGGCACCCCATCCACCACCCTAAACATTCACTCCCTTCACCACTGGCGCACCGTGGCTGCAGTGTGTGTCATCCACAGGATGCACTGCAGCAATTCGCCAAGGCTTCTTCGACAGCACCTCCCAAACCTGCGACCTCTACCACCTAGAAGGACAAGAGCAGCAGGCGCATGGGAACACCACCACCTGCACGTTCCCCTCCAAGTCACACATCATCCCGACTTGGAAATATATCGCCGTTCCTTCATCGTCGCTGGGTCAAAATCCTGGAACTCCCTTCCTAACAGCACTGTGGGAGTACTTTCACCACACAGACTGCAGCAGTTCAAGAAGGCGGCTCACCACCACCTTCTCAAGGGCAATTAGGGATGGGCAATAAATGCTGGCCTCGCCAGCGAGGCCCACATCCCATGAACGAATAAAAAAAAACTTCTCCCTCCAAAAATATTTTCTACAATACATCGTTTATCTTTTTTTTATTTAACAAATAATTGATAATATTGTCAAATTCTACAGGCGGCTTATTTAGATGTATCTAAATTGCATTTAAGCCCCCATTAATTGCATTTATTTACATAGAATTACAGGTTTCATTTTGCAATCTGAAGTATGTAAGCTGACTGTACTTCTTTGGGATCATGGAGTTTCCAGTTTATTGCTAATATGAACCAATCAGTCTTCCTTTTCTCATCTTCTCCTGAGTTTTAATGTGGAAGAAGATTATGGATACCTGGCAATGAATAAAGTAATTGTGCAATAATTTGCATTTGATGACCTGCCACACAAAACTACAACATGTTTCCAATAACGAGGCATGTCACAGCGGACAACTGTAACATTATACATTCAATCATTTTTGGAATGCAAAATATAGCAATTATATTTTTTTGTGGTTTTTGTTGTAGTTTGCCATATGCAACCAGTTAAAATCTCTTCAAAGTTTATGGAAAAATAACAGCATGTGCCATTGTTACGGAATACCCTGGTTTATTTAGGTAATAATACCTATTGATCAGGAGAACAGGAGGAAATTTTGATTAAACGCAGAGGCAATTGATCAGCATGCATAAGCTCCATATTGCTGAAGACTCACCAAACAAATTGAATTTAGGAAAAAACTGTAGTCCATCTGGCTGGTCTCAAAAACTAATACCTCTCAATTGCCCACTCTCTCAAATAACTATCCAATTCTCCCTTAAGTTTTTTCACACTATCTCCACTGCCATACTGTGTGGTCCACTCTACACATTCACCACTCCCTATACAAAGCAGTTAAGTCTAAACTGTCTGTGCACCTTTCCTTGTCTGAGCTTCAGCCCAGTCTTTTAGTTCTAGAGTTTGTGGCAAACTAAGACATGTTTCTGGGGTTCAATTTATCTATTCCCTTGAAAATCTTGAATACTTGAATGATATCTCCCCGAGCTCTCTTCTCCCCAGAATAAGCAATCTCAGGTTCTCCAACCACTTCTCACAACATAGATGTCTTAAAGAAGTCTTATTGCCCTCTTCAATGTCTCCAATGTCTGGATATCTTTGCTGTAGATTGTACACAGATGTGACTGTATCAATGCCATGTACAGTCTCATTATCATCTCCTGGGATCTGTGCTTTATCACTATGGGTAAACACCCCAAGATCTGGCTAGCTTTTTTTACCACTGCTGGGCACTGAGCTGTCCATTAGTACCTGCATGTCCCTCTGCTGTCTTATGTCCTAGACCTAGAGCAATTTATTTTATGTTCCCACTGTTTATTTTCCTACTCCACACTGTTCATGATCTCTTCTGTGAACACAGTAGAGATGGATTCATATAGTGCAGTGACTTCCTTTGGTCATTTGTATATATAGAAATATTTGATATTCCATGCTATCCTAGCCTCATTTTCTATTTGAGCTCTGCTGACTAGTTTCTTAACCTCCTTTTACCTTATTTTATATCCAACTCGGTCCACCATGTTACTCATAGCTTTATAATTTATGAACAATCTCTCTTTTTGTTATCCTTATTTCTTCTGCTACTTCCATTGTTGTTTACATTTTCCTTTGTTATTCTTTGTTATTCCCTTTGTTTCTTTTCCCTTTGTTATTCTTCTTTCCTACTGGTATTTATCTGTTCTGGACTCTATGTATTGTATTTCTGAATAAGATCAACTTTGCTTCAATGCATTTCCCTAGTAATAGTGCTGTCCAGTCCAGTTTCCTTACCTCATGCCTTATCCCCTCACAATCTGCCTTTCTAGAGTTGAATGGTTCTATTGTATTCATTCTCTTCCATCATAAACTAACCTTAAACTATTAGTGATCATTGTTGCCTCGTTGTTCTGTGACTTTGACCTGTGCAACTATCATCTGGTTATTACATAATAGCAGGTACACTAGCCCCCCTGCTTACATGGATTCATTGACCAATTCTTCCATGTAATAATCCAATCTGGTGTCTGGGATCATGATTTTATTCCTATTGCACCCTTTATAAACCCCCCAATCTATTGCTGGTAAACAGTGACTACACATCAAAGTACCTCACTGGCTGTGAATCACTTTAAGATGTCTTGAGGATATGAAAGGTGCTATATAAGTGCAAGAGCTGTGCTCTCGATCTTTCTGTCTCTCAGTCTCTCCATCTCTCTGTGACTCTGGGTTAGATGAAAACCCAGATCTCAGAGATAAAATAGTTATGTATTTTCATTCACAGTTCTAACCAGTTCCTCTGGATTAGCCATGTAAAATGAGCAATAGCCAAACCCGTATAATTTTTTTTAGACTTGTTCCATTTTTTTTTATAACATTCAGTGCACTTTAAATGCGGCCAGAGACCGTTACTGCGACATAGCAAAAAAATAAACTGCCAAGTTTACTTTTACTGAATCCATAAAAATTCTCATTTCTGGCTAGTAAGAATCTGTGGTGCAAAACAGAAAGATTGTAAAAACATCTATATTATGAGAGTGTTGAAGTGCTGCTTGTTTCAAAGTGAAGTAAGTTCTGGTGTAGAAAATCAATTTGAAATTTTCTCTGTGAACTTTTATCTCCGTCAAGCATTAATGCACTACAACAGAGGTCAGAACAGTCACGAAAATCCATAACATGTTGTGCACCCTTATGAGTGCAAATTGCGCCATTCTCCAGCTGAGACAGTGCATAGAGATATGAGGGACAATTTTCCGATTTCACACCACTCCCCCCGCAGAGTACAAGGTACATACTGGAAATTTAGGCACGCATTGCCCACAATTTTTTCAATCCCTGAAAGCCGAAGTCATGAAATTTCCCTGTGTGTCACAACATATTGATGCACCAATACCTTATACCAGAAGATTGTCTGTCAAAGGAAGCATTTTTACAGCAGGTATATGCTGTAACTAAAATATCCATAGCGATAACAGCATTTCTTAGAAAATCTATTTTATTGCTCTGATCTGACCCTAACATTGCCATTAGCATTTTTGAATTAGATCTCCACATAGCTAAACTATGCCATTGTGTTTTTAGTACAATAGCACTGCAATCTTTTATTTTTTTAAAAATCATTATTTATAAAGTTGATGAAAAAATGGGCCCTTTGATTAGAAAATGTTATTGGCTCCAGTGATTCCTTTAATTCAAAACACTTTGCTTAGGCCAGAATTGAAGCACAAAAGTTTCTTTATGTGATATTGCTTTTAATTAAAATGGCAGCTTCAATAGTTAAAGGAAATCATACATAACATATCTGAATCTAAGTAATATGTTTTGAAAGTTAGATTTAAAAAATACACCTAGTCTGTTAATAAGATAATTGCAATTTTCCTGCTTTCAGTTTAGTTTGCAAAGTTTCCTTGCTCAATAGATAAATTCAACCCATGCATGAAACAGGTATAAAGATTTCTTTAACAGCCTGCCTCAGAGATTATCATAACAGATTGAAGGACTCTCAGCTAAATTCCCAATGTTTTGTCTTTATGTAGTTTTGCTTGTTAATATGTTAAAGTTCATTGATTTACAGTTTCAAAGACTTATCAATAAACTTCTTGCTCAAAATAACTGCAGCAACTGTAGATGAAGACTGACCATGAATGTTTAATAGTCTTGTGTATTGTCCACTTCGCCCAGGCTGCAAAACAATGTATTGTGGAATTCCCTCTCCTGTCAGGAAGGCTTGCAACTCTGGGTAAGTGACATATATGCCTACAGGCTTTATATTAAAAGTGTTGCAAATAAGTGCTAAACAAGAATCTTCATTTTACAGAAGACTTTTTTGGTGACAGTCCTCTTTTGGCTATCATCAGCACCTTCATGCCATTGACCTGGATTCTATCAGTTTTGCTATCTCAAGCTAGACTCTGAACTCCACTTTCTCCCCACATCCATACCATTATCAAAACTGCTTTCTCTCACCTCTGAAACATTGCCTTCCTGCACACCGATCTCTTCTCTTCTGCACCATAATCCTAATCCATGTTTCATTACCTCAAAGCTTGACTTCTCCAATGCCTTCTTTGGTTGGGCCAGCCCATATTAACCCTTTCCGAGTTTCAACTCATCTAAGTGCCACAGCCCGCGTCCTCACCCACACTAAATCCCACACTCCCATTACCCGTGTCCTCTCCAAGCACCAATGACTTCTCAGCACATTGATTTCAAAATTCTCATCCTTGTTTTCAAATCTTTCCATGGCCTTGCCTCACCTACCTTCCCATATTTTCCTGTCTTAAAGTTCCTGCACACATGCTCCACTCCTCTAACATTGGATTTCTCCTCACCCCTCACTCCATCTGCTCCACTAACTCCTAATCTTTGGCATTCTATACTTGGCTCCTTCCACATTGTTCCTATCAGCTTTCACAAACCTTCTCAACACCTCTTTGAGAATGTCTTCAGCTCCCCATTCGACCTCTGCATTTACTTGCACTTTTCCCTTGCTTGGCATCCACCATATCCACAGAACCATAGAAGTTTATGGCATAGAAGGAGGCCATTCAGCTCATCATGTCTGTGCTGGCTCCTTACTAGAACAATCCATGCACTTCCCTTAGACTTGTATCTTTACTCTGCCTCAAATATTTATTCTTTTCCTCTTTATTAGACAGTGCTCTTTGATGTCTTATTGTATGTGAAAAGCACTATATAAATGCAAGTTGCTGTTGTTAGTGAGTAATACCACATGTTAGAAATGATTTTTACTGAATTTGTATTTATCTTTTCCCGATCGCCTGCTTCTCCCAATGTTATTTTCACCAATTGTACTTTTCTTGAGCTGGGGAAGGAATCATTGGTGCCAAGGACTCATACTAGTAGTATTTCCTCTTCCTGGAATCCTCCGCTTCCTTGCAACACTTTATCAAGTGATCTGGTTTAAATTAGCAAAGTACAAACACTGAGAACAGAACAGCTGAAATAAGACGTTCGATTCAAATTCATATCTTTTGAGGAATGTAACACTCTCAAATCTACCAGGTTGCCTGTTGGATATTTTTGACTACACTTTTGATTTGGTCTCTTATTTTCCTCTTTGCAGTTTGTACATCACAGGTGGCCCCTCTGTATATCCTCATTTTACCTGGAATAGGAGGTTAGTGGCCAATGAACTTTTGTTGCTTCTTATGCAAATACCACTCTGTGAATGAGAATGACAAACACGGTTACTGCACTGCAAGGCAGATATTGCAAGTTATCCTCTGAAGCTGAGTTTGTGCTGACTGTTACAATTTGGGCTGGCTTCCAACACTCATTACTGAAGTTCACCACAAAAGATGGCTTCCATAAGCAGACCCTGGGCCTCTTATGAACCAAAATTTGAACTTCTGTGTGTAATGAATGGAATGTACAGTGCCTCAGGATTAATGATCAACCCTTTTAATGTTAGATACTGGATATAGAATTGTCCACCGTATACTGCTGAGCCTAAAAATTCCACACAGTGCATTGCACCGCTTTTACACCAATGGAAAATGTGTTGCACCCACTGATGGTCTGGAGAAGAATTTACACCAGAATTTCTTGGGTCAGCTCATTTGCATATTCATTAGAGTGCTAATTGGCATAAAATCTATGTAAAAGAGGAGTAATGTGCCGGGGTGCATGCTTTTAAAAAGCCAGTTCTGTCTAAAGACTGCAGCAGCAGGCTGCGGGACCAACAGGAAAATAAGGAATAGTGCTTGGCTCAGTGAGTTGACTGTCAGCTAGCTTGACTGGGTGGCTAATGTTTTTGTGATTCCTTGACAAGAAGCTCTAACACAAGAGAACCTGATGTGGAGATGCCGGTGATGGACTGGGGTGGGCAAATGTAAGGAATCTTACAACACCAGGTTATAGTCCAACAATTTGGAGATTATCCCCTTCAAGGGGATAATCTCCAAAAGCTTGTGATTTTAAAATAAAATTGTTGGACTATAACCTGGTGTTGTAAGATTCCTTACAAGAGAACCTGGCAAGAGCAAGAAAAAATGGTAGCAGGACATAACAGAGGCAGAGAAGAAGATGCCACAATTTCACTGAGTCTGACCTGCAAACCCTCCTTGATGAAATAGAACATAGAAGAGACATAGTGCTGGGTGTCTGTGGCAGGAAACTTGCCAACACTAAGTGCCAATTCTCACCTCCAGGGCTGCAGATCAGCACTGCAAAAAGTTCAATGACCTGACCAAGGCAGGCAAAGAAATGCACTGGTCACTCTCTCTTTACTTCCTTGAGTACCGCGAGCACCAGATCACTTTACACCCTCTAAAACAACTTGCATTTAACACAGTAAAAACGTCTTCAGGTGCTTCACAGGAGCGTCATCAGACAATATTTGACACCACGCTACATAAAGAGATATTGAACATGATTTTATCGGGGAGTCGGGAAGGGGGCGGCAGAGGTGGAATTCCAGAAGTACGGGTTTCCCGGACCTCCTTACAATTTTGATGTAACTACGTCTTTTAATTTTTTTGATGGTTTCCAGGCCAGGAAGAGGACATGAACAAGTAAGTGTTAGATGGGTGGGGGTCATTGGGGGGTCAGCCATTGGGGGTCATCAGGGGGAGGGTCAGGGGTCAACGGGGAGGGGACTCAGTCATCGGGGGGCTCAGTCATCGGGGGAATCAGTCATCGGGGGGCGGGGGTCACCGGGAGGGTCAGTCATCAGGGGTCATAGAGGTGAGCCAGTCATTGGGGGGGCTTAGTCAATGTGCAGGGCAGTCATCGGGGCTTATCGGGGGGCTCAATCATCGGGGGGCAGTCATCGAGGGTCATGGGGGGGCTCAGTCATCAGGGGGCTCAGTCACAGGGGTTCGGGGTTGGGGGTCATCGTGGGGGTCATAGATCATGGGGGGGTCATAGATCGTGGGAAAGGTGATGGAGATCGCGAGGTGGTTCAGAGATCGTGGAGGGGGTTGCTGCAGGTAAGTTTGTTGGGCCTGGGGGAAGCACTCCTGCTCCTCCGGGCACACAAGCTGTGCTATAAAGGCACTTATCTGCTGTTTCGGGCCTTCTCGCCTTCTCTCATGTGGCATGAACTAGAAGGCCTGGGAATCCCGGCCCCCAGGGGTTAAAAATAAAAAAGCTGCTAAAATAGAGGCCTGCAGCTTCCTTAAAAGTTCTAGTGGATGACCCGCCTCCTGAGAGCGGGTTGGTCGCCTGCCCCTCGTCCTGCCTCCTTTAAAACCGGAAATGGGCCGGTTGGAGGAGGATTGGGGGTGGGTTTTAGATTTTAAAAATTTTTACTGCCCTCCCCGCCCCCAACCCACCCGTTTTTCCGAGTTAAAATCATGCCCATTAAAACAGGTAACCAAAAGCTTGGTCAAAGAGGTAGGTTTTAAGGAGTGTCTTAAAGGAGGAGAGAGAGTTAGAGAGGTGGAGAGGTTTAGGGAGGGATATCCAGAGCTTAGGGCGTAGGCAGCTGAAGGCATGGCCGTCAATGGTGGCAAGAGGCCAGAATTGGAGGAGCGCAGAGATCTTGGAGGGTTGTAGGGCTGGAGGAGGTTAAAGAGATAGGGAGGGGCTAGGCCATGCAGCGATTTAAACACCAGGACAAGAATTTTAAAGTCTAGGCATTGCCGGACCAGGAGCCAAAAGGCCAGTGAGCATAGGGGTAATGGGTGAATGGGACTTGGTGCCGAGTCAGGATACGGGCAGCAGAGTTTTGGATGAGCTCAAGTTTATGGTGGGTAGAACGTTAGAGGCCGGCCAGGAGAGCATTGGAATAGTTGAGCCTGGAGGTAACATAGGCATGGATGAGCTGCACAATTAATCCTTCACAATACTCATTGGTTAAGTTGGGGGGGGGCACTAACTTAGTATGACTACCTACCTTCCCTCACAGCAATTACTTGGATAAACAACCCTAAAATCCCTTCCTCCATTTTAAATAGGGTGATACCACTTCATCTCTTAGTTCAACAGTCCCATGACACTTGGCACACAGTCCTGCTACTCTTCACCTAATTTACTCAATCTTGTAGGAGAAAATAGCACACAATGCCTGTGAGAAGTAGGCCACTGAAGGAGGTATCCACAACCTAAAACACTTTACGCCCTATGAGGAGCTCATCCTAATACCAGCGAACCTCTTATTCATTTGCACCCAGGTATTTCAGACTCAGGTGACCACATTGACTTGATCAGCTACCTCCATCTATGCTGCTTGTACTTCACGTTTCACAGAAGGTCCTTTGCTTCACTTCCTGTAGCAGAACCTTCAAGGCATTGCTATTGAATGGAGCAGTTCTGTGTGCAATTCTTCGACTAGAAAAGATTTTTTGGCCACCAAAAATTAGCCTCCCCCTTAAGGGCCAGCAGAAGCTCTTTAAGAGCCAGCTTTTCTGTCATATGTGCTCTCAGCCAGGTTTCCTTACATATGTTTTTCTCTCACAAGGAACCTATTCAAATTAAGGAGGTAGAGTTGCCTTGTAAAAGTTGACAAGGTTAACTTGACTCTCTGCTAATGGTCATGCTCTCACTTTAGGTGAGGCAAACCTTGATTTTGCTGGTTTTGCAAAGTTGAGGCTGTAATTATTTTCTGTTTTCTTTAACATGTTTACTGTGGCATATGGATGTACAGGATCCAGTTGATCTGTCTTCTTTGCATATCAAAATCATGCACAAGGGCTTGTTTCAAGTGCCATCAAGTTGTTCAGCCAAACAGGCCATCCAAATCATTAAATGTACTCTTAAGTGTGCTGTATATATACAAACAGCTGTAGTTCATTAGTTGCAGAACATCCCTAAGTTGACTAGACATACAGCTGTGCTCCATGTGTGTAAATGCAATAAAGATGCATGAGTGCATTAATACACAAGCACAAATAAACACAGTAACTGACACTAATGAGGTCTACAGATTCATGTCTTTGCAACTGGAGGAGGATGCATATATGTGGAATTGACTTTACTGCAGTGAGAATGGAAAAAATAATAAATAAAATATGGTAAAATAAAACATTTCTAACAGGAATCAGCAGTGTGCAGACAACCAGCAACAGATAGAAACAAAACAGCCACCATCCATTTCAAATTGTCAACCTACAGATCCTGAAAAACACTGTGCAGATCTGCACAATAATGAACTGAAGGAACAGCATATGCATTGTATCCGCATTATGTAGCAAAGTGTATTCCCCACAAATGCTACTTGCAGCAGGGTTCCGTGGAACTCACTGTAACTGAACAAATCAGTGATTATTTTGGTAGTACAGCTTTGATTTAAATCATTGTTAACTGCAGTACAGTTTCACTAAACTGTGGTTTAATTTGAAGTATTTATTTAGTTAAAATTGCCTATTTAAAGATAATTGAGACCAGTTACTTTAGACATAAAGGTGAAATATGATCAACACACAATAGACACATCAGGTGGAGACATGTTGTAAGAAATTAACCACAATGTTGCAAGATAAACCTTAGCAAACACATCGACACACACATAATCTGCAATATGCTACAATTGTGTGTATCAGAGCATTCTGGAGGTTACTGTGTGCCAAACAGGCAGAAAACATTTTCCATGTATAGCACAAGCTTTAATAGCTTCCCTCTGTTACTGCCGGCAATGATACCTTCAAGTAAGTAAAAACAGATGAAGTTGCAGAAGGTCTTTTTATGAAGAGCAGATGTCAACTGCAAATCTTTTATCACCATAGCAATAATTACAGCCCCAGTGCAGTATTTAAATATGCTTTAGAACTGAGAAGAATATTAATAAGAGTTGATTTTTCATTAACATTTCCTGTGCTTTTCTCTGTTACTTTTGGAGTACCTAATGCTATTTCTAGCTTTCAAACTACATATAACAGATGTAAAAATGATTGCATGCACTTCCACATCAAGAGAAGTGTCAGCTTGGTTCAAAGATAGCAATCTTGCCTCTGAGTCAGAAAGTTGTGGGTTTGAGCACCTCTCTAGGACTTCAGCATATAAATCTATGCTGACATTTCAGTGCATACCGATGGAGTGCTGCATTGCCAGTTACTGCTGTCTTTTTGCTGAGATGTTAAACTGAGGCCCCCATCTCCCTGTTCAAGTGGATGTAAAAGATCCCCATAGCGCTTTTTCAAATAAGAGCAGTGAATTTTCCCAGTGTTCTGGCCAACATTTATCCCGCAAGCAACACCATTGAAATGTTAACTGGTCATTCATCGCATTGTTGTTCGGGAGACTTGTGTTAAATTGGCTACTGTATTTGCCTGCATAGTAACAGTGATTACTCTTCAAAAGTAATTAATTGGCTGTGAAGTGCTGTGGGACATCTTGAGGATGTGAATGGTGCTGTATAAACACAAGTATTTTTAAAAGTTTGGTCTGTGCATGGTGTGCTGACACAGAACTTCATATGTTGATATTTAATATATAAGCATTTAGTGTTGATATGTGGCATTGTGCATGTGAAGGAAGAGTGGATTGTTGGCTGTGGCTCTGTGGGAAGGGAAGGCAGATTGGTATTTGACGCTCCTGGCCAATCCTTTCTCCCTTAGGGCTTGAAGCAGGCTGCCGTTCAGATCCATTGCTCTAGTTGTGCGGCTCACACCACATTAATGAGAGAGCACTGGGTGATTGCACCAAAGGGTCTAATTCCACGATCAGGTGCTACTGGCAAGCAAATCAGAGAATCAGTCCTCAAGTTGTCATGAAGGGTCCAATTAGTCTCAGCTATGATGAGAGACTGGGAAGATTGGGTTTGTTTTCCTTGGAGCAGAGGAGGCTGAGGGGCGACATGATTGAGGTGTACAAAATTATGAGGGGCACAGATAGGATGGATACTAAGGAGCTTTTTCCCTTCGTTGAGGGTTCTATAACAAGGGGGCATAGATTCAAGGTAAAAGGCGGGAGGTTTAGAGGGGATTTGAGAAAGAACTTTTTCACCCAGAGGGTGGTTGGAGTCTGGAACTCACTGCCTGAAAGGGTTGTGGAGGCAGGAACCCTCACAACATTCAAGAAGCATTTGGATGAGCATTTGAAATGCCATAGCATACAAGGCTACGGACCAAATGCTGGAATATGGGATTAGATTAGACAGGGCTTGATGGCCGGTGTGGACACGATGGGCCGAAGGGCCTCTATCCGTGCTGTATAACTCTATGACTCTATGACTCTAGTCTGTTATCTCTCCACTTCCAAGCAGAGGCTGTAGATGCTATTTGGTTAGGCATGCATTCCAAGGGTGCTTCGTACAAGTTTGTGGGAGCAGATGCACTTTGCTACAGAATGCAGAGGCAGGAACAGCTGCTGTCAAGGTGGAGCAAGATGTAGTGTTACTTTAGCTTCAGAGATCCAGAGCGGCACATTTAAACAGCATGCGAGAACCAGCAGCAACAGAGTGTATCAGGAGACTCAGAGTGGCACATTTAAACAGCATGCGAGAACCAGCAGCAGCAGAGCGTATCAGGAGACCCGGAGTGGCACATTTAAACAGCATGCGAGAGCCAGCAGCAAAGGGTATCGGGAGACCCAGAGCGGCACATTTAAACAGCGTGCGAGAGCCAGCAGCATCAGAGGGTATCGGGAGACCCGGAGTGGCACATTTAAACAGCATGCGAGAGCCAGCAGCAAAGGGTATCGGGAGACCCAGAGCGGCACATTTAAACAGCGTGCGAGAGCCAGCAGCATCAGAGGGTATCGGGAGACCCAGAGCGGCACATTTAAACAGCGTGCGAGCGCCAGCAGCATCAGAGGGTATCGGGAGACCCAGAGCGGCACATTTAAACAGCATGTGAGAGCCAGCAGCATCAGAGGGTATCGGGAGACCCAGAGCGGCACATTTAAACAGCATGTGAGAGCCAGCAGCAGCAAAGGGTGTCGGGAGACCCAGAGCGGCACATTTAAACAGCGTGCGAGAGCCAGCAGCATCAGAGGGTATCGGGAGACCCAGCTCGGCACATTTAAACAGCGTGCGAGAGCCAGCAGCAGCAGAGGGTATCAGGAGACCCGGAGTGGCACAGATACCAGACAAACAGAGGGAAAAACTCTTAAATGACTTCATAGTCAACGCAAAGTGAGGAGTGGTGGACCTGAGGAATTAGAGTTGCGTATTTATCATTTAACTTAAATATTAAGAGCATAATATCCTTTAGGTAAACAAATAGACCTAAGAAGCTAAATAGCCTAAATAGATCTAAGGGGACAAAATAAGCTAAGTAGAGGAAACCAATATTAATGGGATCCAATTTACATTAAATAAGTATCTGCTATACATAGATAATAAATAATCAGAGTAATTAATTACTAATTCCTTTGAAATCAAACTAATCCATCAGCTAATTAATAATAGACCTCAAGTGATTCTATTAGTTCTAGATATAAATTACTGCTAACTAATAAATAAATAAAGATTAGAGATGACAGCAGAGGCAATGGCCCTGATATTAACAGGGAAGCGGGATGGCAGCGGGTGGGGGGGGGGGGGGCGATTGGGCACGTGGGTAACCTGCCCAATAAAATCTGTCCGTTCCCCACGTGATCGCAGGTCAAGTGGAGCCACTTAACGTGGCTTCTGGAAAGGCTGCTCCTAGATTCAGTGATGCCTCACTCCAGGTGCTACTGGATAGGGTGAGGAGGAGGGGGGATGTGTTCTACCCGGCAGACGGGAGGAAGTGGCCTGCCTCTGCCACCAAGAAGGCCTGGCTCGAGGTGGCAGTGGAGGTCAGCAGCAGCAGCAATGTCTCCCGCACCTGGATCCAGTGCGGGAAGCAGTTCAATGACCTAACTAGGTACACTTACTCATTCTCCTACACTCTGTCTTCCACATCACCGCCCCCACCCCCCAACTCATTCTGCACTGCCAACACTACTCTATCACATCACTTCTCACACCCACTTAAAGCTCATCCTCAACTTAACTGCACTTACTCACCACTTCCTCACCTCCCCATTACTCACCCCACCACTACCACTCAACCCAATCCTCATACAATGTCATGGCTCTGTCTCATACTCACCCTCTGATGCATCGCTTTCACAGTCAGCCGCACCCAAACCAATGCATTCATCGGTTAGCCACGTCACCATCACTCACGCATCTGTACATTCTCCCCTTATAGGAGAAGAGAACCCAGAATGAACGGGAGAGGGCGAGGACCAGAGGGGGGCCGCCACATATAGTTGTGTTCACAGATGCGGAGCGAGAGGCGCTGGAGCTGAGCAGCACCCTCAAGAGCCTGTCCATTGGGGACGCCGAGACTGGCACCTGACAAACGTCTGGTGACAGAACTTTAACATTCAGCACACACAATATGAATTGATGTTAACATGCCTTGCCATCTTCAGCACCTCAACATCTGTGATCATGCTTAATATTGCCTTCTGTTCTCTTACGGGGCCTTCAGCGACCGCGTGATGATGGAGGGCGATTCCTCAGAGGACCTGCCGGCCTCTGAGGGGGCACTGTCACATCTGAGCGAGCCATCCACCAGCGCAGATACACACCTCGGTGGGTCCCCATTCGCAGTTAGTTGGGGTCGCACATGGTGAGTTACCACACATATGTGAGCACAAGTAGACACTGGTGGCGGGGCAGCTGTGGAGAGTTCGTGTTGGTGGGCGCACTCCTCTCCAGGCTCTGCTCAGCTGGACACAGATGCTGAACCACGGGGGCCATCCATTAAAAGGAGAATGATCGAGGGGCAGCAGCACATTTGCGAGGTACTGGAACAGGTGCCACACGCACTCTCTACAATCACGCAGAGGATGGAGGAGTCCAACTCCTGCATGAATGGAATGGTGGCACAGGTAAGGGAGGGCATCTCTGAGATACTGTCACAGGGATGTGAGGGCATCTCTGAGATACTAACACAGGGACATGAGGGCATCTCTGAGATAGTGTCGCGGGTAAGTGCGGGAATGTCTGCGATGGAGGGAAGGCTAACCTCCATGTAGCTTCAAGCACGGCTCAGAAATGAGTCCTTTCAGGCCCTGACAACGGCCGTTTGGACTCAAGGTGAACAATATTCTGCCGCCTTAAACGGGCAGGCAGATACACTTGCACTGGTCTTACAAGGCTTCACATGTGTCCTCCAAACTGTCATCCAGCAGAGTGGTAGGAGTGGTGTGTGACTGGCCCAGGGGAGGGATGATGGCGAAAGGGGACATGGAAGTGGGTACGCCACTCAAAGCACTCTCACATCTCACCCGTTACCCCCCTCTCAACCAGTACCCGCAATGCAGCCTCCTCTCCAGGTGGCCGAGTCTGCCCCTGTACAGGTGCAGGTGGAGCAGTCTTTGAAGGGGCCCTCACGGGCACCAACACCCAGAGGGTGTAGGCCCAAAGCATCTAATCGACCAAGGCATGAACAAGAGCAACCTGCCACTACCTCTGCTGCAGCCACAGGGGATGCACCACGTAGAAGTAGTCGGAAGCGAAAGGTGAAGGTTTTGTGAGCACAAAGGGGATGCACAAGGGTGTTTGTCGGTTGGTCATGTTTTTTATTTATATTTGCTTTTTGTTAAATGCACATTAAATATTATTATTGTCACAACTACTGCCACATCTTGGCCATGCTTGACTGGCTTCTGCAATAAGGCCCTTTCATGAGGTTAACCATAAACGCCCTCACTTGATGCCACCCATTGGGTCACTCCACAGTGGGCATATGTGTAGTAGCAGGATTGTTTTTTGCAGGGATGGGGGCTGGTGTGGCCGCTGCTCTGTCCAGTTGGTGAGGACTGGACTCTTCTCACTGTCTGATGTAAGGAGAACCATTCACATATCAGTGACTCCCTGGCCTCACAAGCAGCCAAGTGAGCCGTGGTTCTGCCCATGGGTTGCTCCTCCTCCTTCTCCTCCTCCTCCTCTGCCTCCTCCTCCTCCTCCTACTCCTCAACGTGGGTGGCAGATGTGAATGGGGCCTCCTCAAGCGGCACCCCTCTCTGTTATGCCATGTTGTGCAGGGCACAACACACAACTATAATGCGTCCCATTCTGTCTGGTGCGTATTGAAGCGTTCCCCCCTAGAATGATCAAGGCACCTGAAGCGCATCTTGAGCAGCCCGATAGCATGCTCAATTGTAGACCTGGTAGCGATGTGGCTGTCGTTATATCGACGCTGTTGCTTGGTGGTGGGGTTCCTCAGAGGTGTCATGAGCCACGTGTGCAGGGGGTATCCCTTGTCCCCGAGAAGCCAGCCCTTGCGGGTGTTCGGTGCATGGAAGAGGGGCGGGATGTTGGGCTCCCAGAGGATGAAGGAATCGTGGCAGCTGCCAGGGTACCTGGTGCACTCGTGAAGGAATCTTTTGTGGTGGTCACAAACGAGCTGAGTGTTGATGGAGTGATAGCTCTTCCTGTTGATGAACATTCCTAGCTCGTGTGGAGGTGCTTGTATTGCTATATGGGTGCAATCGATTACACCCTGCACCCGTGGGAAGCCAGCCACAGAGCGGAATCCCACTGCCCTCTCTGTCTGGCTGAGGTTGTCCATGGGGAAGTTGACGTAGTGCGAGGCCCTGTGAAACAAGCTGTTGGTGATCTGCCTTATGCACTTGTGTGCAGACGACTGAGAGACCCTGGCGATGTCCCGGTGGCACCCTGGAATGATCCGGAGGTGAAGAAGTTGAGGGCAGTGGTGACTTTGACAGCAACAGGTAAGAAGATGCTGCTTGGCCCAGCTGGGAGCAGCTCGGCATGAAGGAGGCTGCAGATGTCTGCGACTACCTGGCAACTGACTCTGAGCCTCCGTATGCACTGATCCTCAGAGAGGTCCGGGAAGCTGAGCCTCGGTCTGTAGACCCTGTTGCGAGGGTAGTGCCTCTGCGCGTCGCTCTCTCTGTTGTTGCCCTCCGTGCTCTTGTGCAGGTGCCTGTGGCACAGCACTGTGTTGTGGAGCTCCATATGGTGGAGGTGGACGCCATGCCTGGCAAGGCTGGTGATGTAGCTTGTCCTCAGATGAAGTGATGATTGCAGCCATGGTGCCCCCCCATTCTGAAGGTGTGAGTTTGAGGGGGTCTGCAAAGTAGGTAAATATGTTTGCACAGCAGAGTTTTGGGTGGAAAGTAAGAATTTTGACTGGAGACTCTAAGGTCTTGCAGCCAAAACTTTGCCTGAAGTGACAGAGTGCCCTGCTTCAATAAATGACGTTTTCTCCCCACCTATCAAATAATCATTTGCATCTCCCACTGGCTTCTGGCTGAAACACGTCAGTTGCAACAGGGAGTGTTTCCCACAGCACGGGAAACATGCTGAGGATCCTTCAAAATTGCACCCCTGCCAAAATGTCTACTCAATCAGGTATCTCAAGTACTTTAACTACGTGTAAAAGTATGTAAATGATCCCAGTGGGACTCCCGCATTCGAGAGGCGCGTGCGCACCCGAACTCGTCACTGGGGAACCCGAAAGTCAGCGGATTGGATCCGGGCTCCGAACCCGCTCCAGATTTCAGCGGTTTTAGGAGCCCCCCCACCCCCAACGCACCCGCTCCGCCATCCGAAAATCGGCCCCATGTGTCAGGTCTGTGATATGTGGGAGTTTGCAGACAGTGAGACTGTCCCGGATTGCCAGTCTGCAGGAAATGTCTCTGCTTTGAATCATTCCAGCTCAGAGTTGTTGAGCTGGAGTGCGAGTTAGAGACACTCTGACAAATACGGGAGGGGGAGGAATATCTGGATAGTTTTTCCCAGAGTACAGTCACATCTCAGAGGAAAGCACAGGTGCAGGAAGGGGAGAGTGTGACTGTCAGTCAGCAGGGTAAAGGGAACCAAAGAGAGATAGAGAAGGAGGTCCCGCAGACACTGGTCCTATCCAACAGGTACAATGTACTTTCTACCTGTGAGGATAAGGATGAAGGCTGCTGGAAGATGGCCAGAATGCTAACCATGACACCGTGGAGCAGAAGGCAGTCCAAGGGGGAGGGGCAGAATAGAAAGGTTGTGGTCATAGGGGATTTGATAATTGGGGGAATAGATAGTGTCCTCTGCAGTCGCGACCGAGAGTCCAGGAGGGTGCGATTCCTACCTGGTGCAAAGGTGAAGGATATCTCGGAGCAACTGGAGAGGAACTTGGAAAGGTAGGGGGAAGATCCAGTTGTCGTGGTCCATGTTGGGACCAATGATATAGGGAAGAAAAGGGAGGATGTCATAATTAGGGAATATCAGAAGTTAGGAACTAAATTAAAAAACAGGATCTCACGGGAGATAATATCGGGATTACTACCCGAGCCACGTGCTAATTGGCATAGAGACAAAGTGACTAGGAAGGTGAATGCGTGGCTGAAAGACAGATGTGGGAAGGAGGGGTTCCTTTTCATGGGACACTGGCACCAGTACTGGGACAGGAAGGAGCTATACCATTGGGATGGGAACCACTTGAACTGGAGTGTGATCAATGTCCTAGCAGAAAGGATAAATAGGACTGTGGATAGGACTTTCTACTAGTAAGATGGGGAGAGGGAATCTGGTGAAAATAGCATAAGTCTGAAGATAAAAGAAATAGGAGATGAGCGTAAAGGTCAAACCAAGGAAAGGAATAAGGGTAACATAAATGGTCAAGGAACAAATACACTTATAGAACATAAGTATAAAATGACTGTTAAAAATAAAGTAAGGGGAACAATTAATAAAAACCAAATTAAATTGCCTGTACAGCAATGTGCATAGCATTGGAGGAACTGGAGGCAATAATTCATAGTGAGGAGCCAGATGTAGTAGGGATAACTGAAACATGGCTTAATAAAGAACAGGAATAGCAATTAAATATTGCAGGAAATAACGTAGTTAGAAAGGATAGGGAAGGAAGAAGGTGGGGGGCGGGGAATAGCTGTACTAATTAAAGACAACATAATGGCAGTAGAAACAAGAGACGTAAGTAACATTAAGATAGAAACAGAATCCATAGGGTTTGAAACAAAGGATAAGAAGGGATCGATCATGTTAATAGGGGTATTCTACAGACCACCTAATAGTGGAAGGGAAGTGGAAGAAGAAATATGTGCGCAAATCAATGAAATGAGTAAAAGATATTGAATAATAATCATGGGAGATTTCAACTACCCCCAAATAAACTAGCAAGAAGAGGTGGAGAAAGGGGAATGGAGTTTTTATAGTGTGTACAGGATTCTTTTCTTACCCAGTATGTAAGAAGTCGAACCAGAGAGGAATCACTACTGGATCTAATAATGGGAAATGAACCAGAGCAGATAAGAGAAGTATGCGTAGGGGAACATCTAGGCAATAGTGATCATAAAATAATAAAGTTTAAAATAATGATTGAGAAAGTCATAAGTAAAACAAAAACCAAAGTAGTAGATTGGAAAAAAGCTAATTTTGAGGGGCTGAGAATGGAAGGTAAACTGGAAAAACATTTTGACAGAGATAGAACAGCAGTGGGAAATATTTAAAATGGTGATCAATAGAGTTCAGGAGAAATAGATTCCTCCAAAAAACAAGAACAAACGAGCAAATAATGAAACATCGTGGATGAATAAAAAGATAAGGGTAAAACTGAAACTAAACAAAAAGGCATCCTCAAAGAACACAGACAATAAAGGAAAAGATGACAAAAGGTAATACAAAGAGGTTGGGATAGAAGTCAAAAAAGCAAATAGGAAAGCAAAGAGGACTACAAAATTAAATTATCAAGGAATAAAAAGAAATAGTAAAGTATTCTACAGACACATAAATAACAAAAGAAAAATCAGGATTGGGATAGGGCCACTAAGGGATGCACAAGATAAATTCACAGGTAATGACAGCAAATGGCAGAAATATTGAATAGTTACTTTGCCTCAGTATTTACCAGGGAGACTAACAAGGTGGGCATGACATTAGAAGAAGAGAACAAAAATGATATAAAGACAATTAAGACAGAAAGGGGGGAGATAATTGATAAATTAATCTAAACCTAGAGAGGATAAAACCACTGATCTGGATGGATTGCAACCACACATATTAAAATAAGTTAGGGAAGAGATAGCTGAGGAACTATTACATATATATAAAAATTCATTAGAAAAGGTAATAGTGCCAGTGGACTGGTGGACATCTAATGTGATTCCTATATTTAAAATGGGAGATAAAACAAGTCCAGGGAACTATAGACCAGTTGGCTTAACATTGGTGGTAGGAAAGATAATATAATCTTTACTCAAAGATATAAAAAATTTAGAAATCAAAAATATAATAAGGAGTAGTCAGCATGGATTTCAGAAGGAAAGTCATGCTTGACCAACCTTATTGAATTCTTTGAAGAAGTAACAAAAAGAGCAGACAAGGGTAATGCAGTAGAATGGATAGCAAGCTGGCTACAAAACAGAAAACAGAGAGTAGGGGTTAAGAGTAGCTACTCAGACTGGCAAAAGGTGGGAGGTGGTGTTCCACATGGATCGGTGCTGGGACCACTGTTGTTCACAATTTACATTAACGATTTGGACTCAGGAATCAGAAGTACAATTTCAAAATTAGAGGACAACACCAAATTGGGGGGTGTAGTTAAATCAAAGGAAGAATGCAACAAAATACAAGAAAACATTGATAAACTTGCAGAATGGGCATGTAATTGGCAAATTAATTGCAATATAGATAAGTGTGAGGTGATGCATTTTGGTAGAAAGAATAAAAAGACCACATACTGCTTGAATAATAAGAGTCTAAATGGGGTAGAGGAGCAAAGAGATCTAGGGGGTACACATTCACAAATCACTAAAAGTAATGACACAGGTTAATAAGGCCATTAAAAAAGAACCAAGTACTGGGGTTCAATTCTAGAGGAATAGAATTGAAAAAAAGTAGAAGTTATGTTAAACTTGTTTAGAACCTTAGTTAGACCACACTCGGAGTACTGTGCACAGTTCTGGTCTCCATATTATAAAATGGATGAACAGGTATTGGAGAAGGTGCAAAAAGGATTCACAAGGATGACACCAGAACTGAAAGGATATACTTATCAGGAAACAGGCTGGGGCTCTTTTCTCTGGAGAAGAGAAGGCTGAGGGGTGACCTGATAGAGGTCTTTAAGTTAATGAAAGGGTTTGATAGGGTAGACGTAGAGAAAATGTTTTCACTTGTGGGGGAGTTCAAAACTAGAGATCATTAATATAAAATAGTCACTAATAAATCCAATAGGAATTCAGGAGAAACTTCTTTACCCAGAGAGTGGTAAGAATGTGGAACGCACTACCACAAGGAGTACTTGAGGCAAATAGCATAGATGCTTTTAAGGGGAAGCTAGATAAACACATGAGGGAGAAAGGAATAGAAGGGTATCCTGATAGAGGCAGCTGAAGTAGGGAAAGAGGAGGCTCGTGTGGAGCATAAACACTGGTTGAACCGAGTGGCCTGTTTCTTTGCTGTAGACTTGATGTAACTCGATGTTAGGGTTTCAGCATTAGGCCCAGAATAGGAACAACGCTTGCTCAGCAGGGCCTATCAGGGGCACTTTGGGCATAATTTCTGAGGAAGTTTGAAAATGTCCCCAGAATGCTGCCACTACATAATGGTGTGGAGATGCCGGTGATGGACTGGGGTTGACAATTGTAAACAATTTTACAACACCAAGTTATAGTCCAGCAATTTTATTTTAAATTCACAAGCTTTCGGAGGCTTCCCCCTTCGTCAGGTGAACGATGTGAAATGAAGTCCTCGAAATGAAATCGCATTTATAATTCACAGAACAATGCTTGGTGAGTACAGACAGTTTTTTCAACTGCCCGTTGCCAAGGCAATCAGTGTGCAGACAGACAGGTGTTACCTGCCAGGTCTCACAGAATATACAAATCACCAAAAAAAACCAAAAAAAAAACAACAAACAAAAAAAAACAGAGATAGAGAGGTAGAAACATAGAAAAGACAGCAACTGACCCGTTATATTAAAAACAGATAACATTTGTTCGCTGGTGGGGTAACGTGTAGCGTGACATGAACCCAAGATCCCGGTTGAGGCCGTCCTCATGGGTGCGGAACTTGGCTATCAATTTCTGCTCGACGATTTTGCGTTGTCGTGTGTCTCGAAGGCCGCCTTGGAGTACGCTTACCCGAAGGTCGGTGGATGAATGTCCATGACTGCTGAAGTGTTCCCCGATTGGGAGGGAACCCTCCTGTTTGGCGATTGTTGCGCGGTGTCCGTTCATCCGTTGTCGCAGCGTCTGCATGGTCTCGCCAATGTACCATGCTCTGGGGCATCCTTTCCTGCAACGTATGAGGTAGACAACGTTGGCCGAGTCACAGGAGTATGAACCATGCACCTGGTGGGTGGTGTCCTCTCGTGTGATGGTGGTATCTGTGTCGATGATCTGGCATGTCTTGCAGAGGTTACCGTGGCAGGGTCGTGTGGTGTCGTGGACGCTGTTCTCTTGAAAGCTAGGTAATTTGCTGCGAACGATGGTCTGTTTGAGGTTGGGTGGCTGTTTAAAGGCGAGTAGTGGAGGTGTGGGGATGGCCATAGCGAGGTGTTTGTCCTCATTGATGACATGTTGAAGGCTGCGGAGAACATGGCGTAGTTTCTCCGCTCCGGGGAAGTACTGGACGACAAAGGGTACTCTGTTGGTTGCATCCCGTGTTAGTCTCCTGAGGAGGTCTATGCGATTTTTTGCTGTGGCCCGTCGGAACTGTCGATCGATGAGTCGAGCGTCATATCCCGTTCTTACTAGGGCGTCTTTCAGCGTCTGTAGGTGTCCATCGCGTTCCTCCTCGTCTGAGCAGACCCTGTGTATTCGCAGGGCCTGTCCATAGGGGATGGCCTCTTTGACGTGGTTAGGGTGGAAGCTGGAAAAGTGGAGCATCGTGAGGTTGTCCGTGGGCTTGCGGTAGAGTGAGGTGCTGAGGTGCCCGTCTTTGATGGAGATTCGTGTGTCCAAGAAAGAAACTGATTCTGAGGAGTAGTCCATGGTGAGCTTGATGGTGGGATGGAACTTGTTGATGTTATCGTGTAGTCTCTTTAGTGATTCCTTGCCGTGGGTCCATAGAAAGAAAATATCGTCGATGTATCTGGTGTATAGTGTTGGTTGGAGGTCTTGTGCAGTGAAGAAGTCCTGCTCGAACTTGTGCATGAAAATGTTGGCGTATTGGGGTGCGAATTTGGTCCCCATGGCTGTTCCGTGTGTTTGGGTAAAGAACTGGTTATCGAAGGTGAAGACATTGTGATCCAGGATGAAACGGATGAGTTGTAGGATGGCGTCTGGAGATTGGCTGTTGTTGGTGTTGAGTATTGATGCTGTCGCAGCGATGCCGTCATCGTGGGGGATACTGATGTAGAGTGCCGAGACGTCCATCGTGGTGAGAAGTGTTCCTGGTTCAACTGGTCCGTGGGTACTGAGTTTTTGTAGGAAGTCTGTAGTGTCGCGACAGAAGCTGGGGGTTCCCTGTACGATGGGTTTCAGGATGCCCTCGATGTATCCAGAGAGGTTCTCACACAGGGTTCCGTTGCCTGATACGATAGGACGTCCGGGTGTGTTGGCTTTGTGTATCTTTGGGAGGCAGTAGAAGTCTCCCACGCGGGGAGTACGTGGGATGAGAGTGCGGAGGATGTTTTGAAGGTCTGGATCGAAGGTCTTGATCAGTTTGTTGAGCTGGTGGGTGTGTTCTTTGGTCGGGTCTGCGGGTAACCGTCTGTAGTGTTCCTGGTTGTCCAGTTGTCGGTATGCTTCTTTGCAATAGTCCGTTCTGTTCTGTATGACAATGGCTCCTCCTTTGTCCGCTGGTTTGATGACGATGTTGCGGTTGGTCTTGAGAGCGTTGATGGCGTTGCGTTGTGCTCGGGTGACATTCTGGACTGTCTTCTGAGTGCGGCTGATGAATCTGGCATTGACGCATTTCCTGATAGCTTGAGCATACATGTCAAGCTGAGGGCAGCGACCCTCCGGAGGAGTCCAGTTTGACTCTTTCCTCTTCGGTTGCTGTACCGCGGATCCCTCTGTCTGCTGTTCCGGATCGTCGATTGTCTCATTGGGTTCGCTGCTGAAATCTTGGGGTTTGTGGTAGAATTCCCGGAGCCTCATTCTCCTGATGAATTCCTCTGTGTCTGCCGCGAGACTAGTGGGGTCCATTTTGGTAGTGGGGCAGAAATTGAGCCCTCGGCTGAGAACTTCGATTTCGTCTGGTTGAAGGGTGTGGTCGGACAAATTGACAATAGACTTCCCTGTGGTTGCAACCGTGGTACCAGGGGAAGCTTGGTCGATGCTGGTGGTGATGCCGAGTTTCTCAAGCTTCCTGCTCTTGGTTTTCATGTAGGCAGCGTAGTTCCGTTGCCTCGTCTGTTTGGCGGTATAACGTAGCTGGTCTGCTGTGTCCTGAGTACAGGTTGAGAGTATGGACTCTATCTTGGTTTCGAGGTTGTGGCGTCTGCTGTAGAGTTGGTGTATGAGATGGTTGCGGAGTGTGCGAGAGGTACGGCGGCAGAGTCTCTCAGCGTAATCCGAGTTATGGGGAAGAGGGGAGAAGTGCCCACTACATAATGGGGAAGAGGGGAGAAGTGCCCACCACAACAATTTGTTAGGGAGGGGACAAGGGGCAGAAACCTGGTGGATCTGAGTTTCAGCGTAAATTGTGACCCCTCCCTACCTGTCTACCAGAATTATGCCACCTGCCTGGGGTTGGAATTTCTACCCTCGTCTCATTGTGGTAATGAAAAGGGATTAAAAGAACCAGAGATTATGCAAATAGCAGTGAAAAGATATGGGACATGGCCACAACACAAAGGGAAGAAAATGGGGGAGATTGGAGAAAGTAAGAAAGGAAAAAAATACCTGCAGATGCAGGAGGTCTGAAAACAAATAAACATAAAACAAAATGCTTGAAATACACAGTTGGTCACCAGTTCCAAAAAGAGAAAAAAAAAACATCCTGGGCGCAGATCCTCCCTCGCCTCATTCCAGAACTAGTTCTGACGATGGGTTTAAACCTGAAACGTCAACCTGATTCCTGCCATAAAAGTTTGTATTCAGATCAAAGGACTGCAGAGTGCTCAGGAGAAAGACAAGATACTAGGGCCAGTTATCCAAAATTGCTCTCCATGTGAGGAGTCGCTTCTGCTATGAGCACAATTTTGTTAAAGCAGTCCCACTATTCCTGAAGCATATGCTGAGCCTTTTAAAATACTCTAGGAGACCATAGACAGATGCCACAGAGGAAATAGGAGGGGAGTTAAAGTGGTGAGCCACAGGAAGGTTAGCTTTAGAGCTGGAGACAGAAGAGAAGTGTTCAGCAAAGCGGTCATCTAATCTCCTCAACTATAACTCTTCTGTATTGAGCTTTCTATTTGTGAGCTGTTTCATACACTTTACCTAAACAAATAGAACTGAGGTTAAGATAAATCCCATTGTGAGATTACCATTATTCAGAAGATTTTTTGGCAATTCAGGCTATTTACATTCCAGACAACTCTCTGATGAGGTGGAAGACAATAAATAATAGTGGGGTAGGCCCTTCTTGTACAGTGTTGGAAGGTTATACCTGCTAGAATGCAATTGACTCTCCAGAATATTCTCCTGAATAATCTTTTGCATATCTGCTATTTAATTTGCAGCTTCAGATACTACTGCACACGACATAAAACAAGGTACCAGTGATGAACTCCTGGAAGAAGACATGGAAAGGTCATTCCAAGGTACAGTACATCCTTGATGTACTGCCAAATCAGATGTGATTATTTGCCACCAATAAGTGAAACTTACTGCTGTACAAGTAAAAAATCCTCTACATTTTATGGAAACTCCCAGAAACGGTGGAGACCTGCAGCAATTGGGTCTCTGGTACCTCCTTGGAACTTCTTCCGGTTTCCGACTAGAGTTATGGTAGGAGACTGGTGGAAGCCCTGAGGAATTTCAACCCCCATATAGTCATGTAATATTTTGGACTCAATTAGCTTGCTTTGGTAAGCTGAAAGTAAGAATGAGCACATTCTTAACATCATCATATGGACACATGAATATACTTTTAAAAAATTTATGATCAGCTTATTGACATATATCATATCACCACATATTCTGGTAGAGGATACGGTTTTTGTCATTTAAATTATATACATGTCAATGCTGAATATTAGTATAATTAGCAAAATTTTATGAAACTATTGAGCATTTATTAATTGAATGAAACAGTTTCCATCGCAACAGTGTACAATATTAGTTAACATTAGCTCAATAAGATCGGGAATTTCCATATTGGTCCAGTGAGTAAATGCACAAAGTGGTGTGTCATTGAAGTTTATAAATCAAGAAGGACTCTGGTTCAATCCTTTTTTTGTGGTGAGGTAGTTTATGTCAATCAGTGCAGTGTTGAGGGCACACAATTAGGTAGTGAGGGTAAAACTGGGTAAGATTTCCACTCCTGATTATTATTCAGTCACCACTTCTAGAAATGCATGTGTGTGGATTTTGGGTGAAGATAGGATCAAGGGTTTGGCTGTGATGGGCCCCAAGGTGAATAACGTACTACGTACAGGCTTACACAAAGAATTGTGACTCGGATGAGGTGCCAGAAGATTGCTGTGTTCAAGAGAGGAGGGATAAGGGAAGAGCAGAATCCTACAATATTATCGTATCTCATAATTGGCCATATTGGTGCAGTGATTTGTTTTATTGCTGCCTATCTCTTCAGCACGTTTTGAATAAGCGCATCACCATAGTATGTATTTATTACATAAATTATTAACTTTTTCTTTGTGTTTATCAAGGTGAGAATGTTAGTGCTGTTGAGTGGCACATTCAGTGTCAGTATCAAGCACTCCCATGTGTTGCATGGAAAGAAGCAGAGTAACACTTCCTCTGATCTGCAGCAATATTTGGTTCAATTTTTCTGGGAAATTGCGGGTGCGTGGGGGTGGGGGGGGGGCTCCGAAAATCTGGGAAATTCCGTTCGGGTTCGGAATCCAGCTCCAACCCACGGACTTCCGGGTTCCCCACTGACGCGTCTGGGTGCGCGCGCGACTCCCGAATGTGGAAGTCGCGCCAACAACTAAAGCCGGGGGGATGATACTTGACACAGTTGTTTAGATATTTAAGTAGTTGAACTACTTATTTTTCTCCACATTGAGGCAGGGGTTTTGAAGCATCCTCAGTGTGTTTCCCGTGCTGTGGGTAAGACTCCATGTTGCAACAGACGTGTTTCAGTCAGCAGCCAGTTGCACATTCAAATGCTCCTTTGACAGATGGGGAGAAAAGGTCACTTATTGCAGCAGGGCACTCAGTTCTTTCAGACAAAGATTTGGCTGTGAGAGCTTTGTGTTTTCACTGAAAATTCTTACTTTCCACTCACAATTCTTCTGTTCACACATATTTAACTACTTTTCGGACCCCTTCAAACTCACACCGTCAGGATAGGGGGGGCATCATGGCTGCATTCACCACTACATCCAAGGATGCGCAACATCACCAGCCTTGCCAGGCACGGCGTCCACCTCTGCCACATGGAGCTCCACAACACAGAGCTGCGCCACAGGCACATGCACAAGAGCACAGAGGGCAACAAGAGAGAGGGGTGCCGCTTGAGCACATCTGCCATCCACATTGAGGAGGAAGAGGAACCCATGGGCAAAGCAGCGGCTCACCTGGCTGCTCGTGAGGCCAGGGAGTCACTGATATGTGAACGGTTCTCCTTACATCAGAAAGTATTAAGAGTCCAGTCCTCACACCACCTGGAAAGAGCAGCGCCCACACCAGCCGCCCCCCCCCACCCCCCACCCCCCACCCCTCCCTGCACAAAACAGTCCTGCAACTATACATACACCACTATAAAGTGACCCAATGGGTGACATCAAGTGTCGCCATTCATGGTGAACCTCATGAAAGGGCCCTATTACAAAAGCCAGTCAAGAATGGGCAAAACATGGCAGTAGTGGTGATAATCATAACATTTAATGTTACTTTAATAAAAACTAAATATAAATGAAAAGCATGACAGTCTGTCAAACATCCTTGTGCATCCCCTTTGTGCTCACAAAACCTTCACCTTTCTCTTGTGACTACTTCTATGTAGTGCATCCCCTGTGGCTGCAGCAGGTGTGATGGCAGGTTGTTCATGTTCATGCCCTGACTGCTTAGATGTTTTGGCCCTATGCCCTCTGGGTTTTGGAGCCTGTGCGGGCCCCTCCAAAGACTGCTCCACCTGCACCTGTGCAGGGGCAGACTCAGTCACCTGGAGAGGAGGCAGCATTGCAGGTACAGGTTGAGAGGGGGGCAACGGGTGAGACGTGGGAGCGCTTTGAGTAGTGCACCCACTTCCATGTCCCCTTTCGCCATCATCCCTCCCTGGGCCGTGGCCACATCACTCCTACCACCCTGCTGGACAACAGATTGGAGGACATGTGTGATGCCTTCTAAGGCTAGTGCTATTGTATCTGTCTGCCTGTTTAAGGCGGCAGAATGTTGTTCAGCCTGAGTCTGAACGGCTGTTATCAGGGCCTGAATTGATTCATTTGTGAGCCGTGCTTGAAGCTTAATGGAGGCTAGCCTTCTCTTCATCGCAGACATTCCCGCACTTACCTGTGACACTATCTTAGAGAGTTGCTCACGTCCCTGTGACAGTATCTCAGAGATTCCCTCCCATACCTGTGCCACCATTCCACTCATGCAGGAGTTGGACTCCTCCATCCTCTGCACTATTGTGGAGAATGTGCATGGCATCTATTCCAGTACCTCGCAAATGTGCCGCTGTCCCTCGATCATTCTCCTTTTAAAGGATGGCCCCCAAGGTTCCGCATCTGCATCCAGCTGAGCAGAGCCTGGAGAGGAGTGCTCCCAATGACGCAGACTCTCAGCAGCTGCCCCTGCCACCAGTGTCTGCTCATGCTCACTTGTGTGTGGTAACTCACCAGATACCAACCCAACTAACTGAGGACTAGGACCCACCAAGGTGTGAGTATCTGCGCTGGTGGATGGCTCGCTCAGATGTGATAGTGCACCTTGTGAGGCCGGCAGGTCCTCTGAGGAATCGCCCTCTGCTATCACAGTGGTCGCTGAAGGCCCTGTAAGAGAACAGAAGGCAATATTAAACATCATCGCAGATGTGTCATGTTGCGATGAGCATACTGAGGTGCTGAAGATGGCAAGGCATGTTAACATCAATTCATATTGTGTGTGATGAATGTTAAAGTTGTGTCACCAGACGTTTGTCGGGTGCCAGTCTCGGCAACCCCATCAGACAGGCACTCGAGGGTTCGGCTGAGCTCCGGTGCCTCCTGCTCCGCCTCTGTGAGGATGACGATTTGTTGCAGCCCCCCTCTGGTCCTCGCCCTCTCGTGTATTTTGTGCTCTCTTCTCCTAGAAGGGAAGAAAGTACAGACGTGTGAGTGAGTGATGGTGAAGTGGCCAACCGATGAATGCATTGGTTGGGGTGAGGCTGACCGTGAAAGAGATGCATCAGAGGGTGAGTATGAGACAAAGCCGTGACATTGGATGAGGATTGGGTTGAGTGGTCGTGGTGGGGTGACTAATGGGGAGATAAGGAAGTGCTGAGGAAGTGCAGGTAAGTTGAGAATGAGCCTTAAGTGGGTGTGGGGAGTGATATCTTAGAGTAATGTTGGCAGTGCAGAATGAGTTGAGCGGTGGGGGCAGTGATGTGGAAGATGGAATGTAGGAGAATCAATAAGTGTACTCACTTTGGCTGACCTAGTTAGGTCATTGAAGCTCTTCCTGCACTGGATCCAGGTGCGGGACATGTTGCTGCTGCTGGTGACCTTCTCTGCCAACTTGACCCAGGCCTTCTTGGTGGCAGAGGCAGGCCACTTCCTCCCGTCCGCCGGGTAAAACAGATCCCTCCTCCTCCTCACCCCATCCAGTAGCACCTGGAGTGAGGCATCGTTGAATCTTGGCCTCTGTGCTTCTCCACTGTGGTGTGTGGGTGTTTGCTCCAGGAAAAGCCTTTTGGAGGAATGCCCCTTTAAATAGGGCTCCACCATCTGACAGCCTGTGATGCGGGTGCATAGTTCACCCACTGCTCAGCTTTCGTACAGCAAACCCGGAAGCCATGTTAAGTGGCACCAATTGAATCATGATTACGTGGGGAACGGACATTTTTTATTGGGCCGGTTACCCGCGCGCCCATTTACCCCACCGCTGCCACCCTGCCTCCATTCTAATATCGGGGCCCTTGTGATTCAGCTCAAAAACTAGAACAGCATTGCCTGCTGCAACAATGTGACACTTTTCCATTTCACACTGGCAATCCTGAAATAAGGTTGCTAATTAAGGCTGAATTAAGAGCAGTTTTACACTCATTGGGAACTGGATTGAGACTACTCAAACTCAATCTATGTAGGACTGTTGCAGCCTGCGTGACTTTCATTCTGGCATTCTGGGCTGGATTCCCATAAGGAAAGGCCAGTATCTAACCATCTCAAGCTCCTCCTGGCTCCACATTCAAATAAGCAAAAATCTTTTAACTTACTTTTTGAGTGGCAGCCTCCGGCGGTCTCTTTAAGGATCACTGGTTTGACTGCTGTGCCCCTGAGAAAAGCTGACCGTAGCCTGCACGGCACATGCTGTGGTCGGTAACGAACCAATTTAACAAAGGGGTCAGAAACAGGCGTTAGGCTCCCAATTTGCATAAGCAATGGGCCTAATGCCAGTTTCAGGTGAACGCCCTGGATGACAACAGGGTGCCCTAATCAATATACCATGCGATGCATTTCTGAAGTGGACAAAGGCTGCACGCCACACTTCATATTGGGCCCTGCAGTGTCTGTTTGTGCAATTAAATTTCCAGGCCAGCGATTGTAATCCTCTACTAAGAGTTAGCACAATTTTTATGCTTTGTTGCTTTAGAAAAGGCTGGGAACAGGTAAGTACCCATTATTGATACCTCTCAATTACTGGCATTTGTGTTCATAAAAATAATTTTCCCCATGCCCCTCTCCTCACCTTCTCTCCTCTCCTGAAGGCACTGTCTCATCTTGTGGTAAGGTTCCATGGATATCTCACAAAGTGGCCATTCTTCATGCGTAAGCCTGGACAGTGACTGTCAACAGGCTATTTAACTGGAGGGGGGATAACAACCAAACTCAATCTTCCTTTCACCTAACCTCGACACACAGATGTACTGAATAAAGGACACCAAATATTGATCAGAACTCTGGCTGATATTTCCCTGATGAACCAGAGAGCTGATGCCAGTTGAAGCACCCCAGTACTGCTGTTGCTGAGATCTGCTAATTCAGTACCAACCATGGATTAAACCTGGACCTTTCCTGTTCTGTATCATTCAGTATCACATTGTACAGCATATGTCAACGATATTTTGATGTGTTTTTTTTAATACATGTTGCATGGACTTCTGTCTCTTTTGTGGGTGATCTTAGCCCTTTGCCAGGGGGTGATCAAGAGCAGCCTACTTGAGACACCCCAGCTATTTCCCCCCTCTCTTCTTTGTAGGGAGGAACATTACGATCACATTACCTCTGATCAGGGCTGGGAATTTCGTCACAGCTGCTCCTGCTGCACTGGTGAAAACAGAATTTCCGCCGCACTCACGGCAAAGTTACAACAGCGGAGCGGGAGCAGCTCCAAGGAAATTTCTGGCCTAGGGAATGAGTTTTTTAAAATTCGTTCACTGGATGTGGGCGTCGCTGGCAAGGCCAGCATTTATTGCCCATCCCTAATTGCCCTCGAGAAGGTGGTGAGCCGCCTTCTTGAACCGCTGCAGTCCGTGTGGTGACAGTTCTCCCACAGTGCTGTTAGGAAGGGAGTTCCAGGATTTTGACCCAGCGACAATGAAGGAACGGCGATATATTTCCAAGTCGGGATGGTGTGTGACTTGGAGGGGAACGTGCAGGTGATGTTGTTCCCATGTGCCTGCTGCTCTTGTCCTTCTAGGTGGTAGAGGTCGCGGGTTTGGGAGGTGCTGTCGAAGAAGCCTTGGCGAGTTGCTGCAGTGCATCCTGTGGATGGTACACACTGCAGCCACAGTGCGCCGGTGGTGAAGGGAGTGAATATTTAGGGTGGTGGATGGGGTGCCAATCAAGCGGGCTGCTTTATCTTGGATGGTGTCGAGCTTCTTGAGTGTTGTTGGAGCTGCACTCATCCAAGCAAGTGGAGAGTATTCCATCACACGCCTGACTTGTGCCTTGTAGATGGTGGAAAGGCTTTGGGGAGTCAGGAGGTGAGTCACTCGCCGCAGAATACCCAGCCTCTGACCTGCTCTCGTAGCTACATTATTTATATGGCTGGTCCAGTTAAGTTTCTGGTCAATGGTGACCCCCAGGATGTTGATGGTGGGGGATTCGGCGATGGTAATGCCGTTGAATGTCAAGGGGAGGTGGTTAGACTCTCTCTTGTTGGAGATGGTCATTGCCTGGCACTTAACTGGCGCGAATGTTACTTGCCACTTATGAGCCCAAGCCTGGATGTTGTCCAGGTCTTGCTGCATGCGGGTTCGGACTGCTTCATTATTTGAGGGGTTGCGAATGGAACGGAACACTGTGCAGTCATCAGCGAACATCCCCATTTCTGACCTTATGATGGAGGGAAGGTCATTGATGAAGCAGCTGAAGATGGTTGGGCCTATGACACTGCCCTGAGGAACTCCTGCAGCAATGTCCTGGGGCTGAGATGATTGGCCTCCAACAACCACTACCATCTTCCTTTGTGCTAGGTATGACTCCAGCCACTGGAGAGTTTTCCCCCTGATTCCCATTGACTTCAATTTTACGAGGGCTCCTTGGTGCCACACTCGGTCAAATGCTGCCTTGATGTCAAGGGCAGTCACTCTCACCTCACCTCTGGAATTCAACTCTTTTGTCCATGTTTGGACCAAGGCTGTAATGAGGTCTGGAGCCGAGTGGTCCTGGCGGAACCCAAACTGAGCATCGGTGAGCAGGTTATTGGTGAGTAAGTGCCGCTTGATAGCACTGTCGACGACACCTTCCATCTCTTTGCTGATGATTGAGAGTAGACTGATGGGGCGGTAATTGGCCGGATTGGATTTGTCCTGCTTTTTGTGGACAGGACATACCTGGGCAATTTTCCACATTGTCGCTAGATGCCAGTGTTGTAGCTGTACTGGAACAGCTTGGCTAGAGGCGCAGCTAGTTCTGGAGCACAAGTCTTCAACACTACAGCTGGGATGTTGTCAGGGCCCATAGCCTTTGCTGTATCCAGTGCACTCAGCCATTTCTTGACATCACGTGGAGTGAATCGAATTGGCCGAAGACTGGCTTCTGTGACGGTGGGGATATCGGGAGGAGGCCGAGATGGATCATCCACTCGGCACTTCTGGCTGAAGATGGTTGCAAACGCTTCAGCCTTGTCTTTTTCACTCACGTGCTGGACTCCGCCATCATTGAGGATGGGGATGTTTGCAGAGCCTCCTCCTTCCGTTAGTTGTTTAATTGTCCACCACCATTCACGACTGGATGTGGCAGGACTGCAGAGCTTTGATCTGATCCGTTGGTTGTGGAATCGCGTAGCTCTGTCTATAGCATGTTGCTTCCGCTGTTTAGCATGCATGTAGTCCTGAATTGTAGCTTCACCAGGTTGGTACCTCATTTTAGGTACGCCTGGTGCTGCTCCTGGCATGCTCTTCTACACTCCTCATTGAACCAGGGTTGATCCCTTGGCTTGTTGGTAATGGTAGAGTGAGGAATATGCCGGGCCATGAGGTTACAGATTGTGCTGGAATACAATTCTGCTGCTGCTGATGGCCCACAGCACCTCATGGATGCCCAGTTTTGAGCTGCTAGATCTGTTCTGAATCTATCCCATTTAGCACTGTGGTTGTGCCACACAACACGTTGGATGGTGTCCTCAGTGCGAAGACGGGACTTCATCTCCATGAGGACTGATGCGGTGGTCACTCCTACCAATACTGTCATGGACAGATGCATTTGCGACAGGTAGATTGGTGAGGACGAGGTCAAGTAAGTTTTTCCCTCGTGTTGGTTCGCTCACCTGATGTGATGTGAGGAAAAAGGTGAAATTGAGTCTATTTCTTTCCACCCTGTGCCTCTATGCGTTGGCAGACCAATGGCTACAGCAACACACCAACTTCTGAAGTAAAATATGTAAATCTGATCTTTACAAAATTTATATGGGATGGTCAACTTTAGGGTATGTAGTGTAACACAATATAAGAAATGTTTCCATCATGTATAAAGTTTGGTTTGTTAAATTAAGTTTACCCCTGCACATTATTCTGTCAAAGGACAAATCCTATTTTAAATGTTTCTTAAATTACATAGGGTAGGGTGGAAATGCTACTGCAGTAATGAAAGAGTTGAAGGTGGCAATTACTAGTCGAGTCGTTTTAAGCCTTGAAATTGCACTGATAATGCTTCTGTTAAATAATGGACAACCGAATTCCATATGAACCCATTAAGTGTTTATCAGTAATAACCACACAACGTAATTCAATTTAAATTAAAGCTATTTTCTAAAGCTAGTTTGAAAATTCCAGAACCAAATATTTCAGTAATGGAGTGAAAAAAACATTGATCTTTTATATAACCACTACTTATGTTGAATGAAATAGAAAATCCCTCTTAAGTTCTCATAACACTGCTCAACAAACTTGTCTGTACTTTGTGTACTTTCTCCAGTTTGCTTTGAGAGGAAGGCTCCACATGCAAAAGTCCTATTTGCAGATTTCTTGGCACCAAAAGAGAGTTGTTTATGTAAACAGACAAAATACATCACAAAGATCCAATCTTTGGAAGTTTACAGCCAAAAAGTAAATGTGTGCTATCTTGGATATTGCAAAGTCTGTGACATTAAACAGTTATCTGTGGAAGCTCTTATAGCAACAAAATCAACAAATGATCTATCTCAGTGTGGCAAAGTAATATTTAAGCATATTAATTTTCATAATTTGTCTTGCAAAAAGTAGCTGCTCAACTAGTATAAGAGTAAGTGAGACTGTCTCGCTGCTAATGGCATGTTATTTATGGCCGCTGTTTCACCTATGTTTTAGGCTCAGAGCCATTCAGCTATAATGTTTCCCAGTAGTAAAATAAGGCCCAAAATTCTTTGGCATTGCTGAGATACTCTTTATTCTGTGGGTCCATGGCTCTTAGCAGAACTTATGCAATCCCCATAAATCAGTTCTGGACCACACACTAATTCTTTGGATAATGAATTACTAATCATGCCAACTGAATGAAAATAAATATGCATGTGCAAAGTATTTATATAGGAAAATTAATTTAAATTTGCATCGAATCGAACTAACATATCAAATGAACTAATTGGACTCCAATTATAAGTAACACTGTTCTTCAGTTAGATAAACTATTTCTATTTACAATGTAGAATATAATTGGCTCTAACAGAAAGCATGTATTTGATACAGAAAATAACTCACTTCTTTTAAGGACCACATATTGAAACTTCATTATGACAAGATCATAGGAATTGGTAAGACTTTTAAGATTGTTCAGACTTTTTTATCATGTGCTCATCTTATCATGATCTCCCATAATGACTATAATAGGGATTAGGGGGAATATATGTTATAATGGTAGGTTTTCCATAGCTGAGTTTTATGTATTGGGGTTTCATGAAATTCGTGAAGTTCGTCACAAAATTTTGGCTTGCAAATCAAATATTCTCATTGGCAAAGGGAAGAAACAGAATAGACAATCAAACACAGCGGTGCAACTGTAAATCCTCTGCACGTTTAGCAATAAGCATGTCTTTGGAAAATTAATATCTGTGATCTTTATGGGCGGGTATATTTTCTAATCAGCTGTGCTGGTTCCGCAGGCATAAAAGACGTGCAAGAGGCCGGAAAATTGGTCGAGCAGGCCTTCGGTGTGTTTGCACCCGATATTTTTCTGCTAGTAATTTTCTGACCAACTTCAAACTGTGTGCCAAATTCCTAGTGCACATTTCATGCCACAGCCTCATTTAAGGCCCAAAATACATGCAAAAATATCTAAATGAAAAATTTGAACAATTTCCTTGCTTTTGCATTGGGATTGTGCTTTTTGCCTTCAAAGCTCATTTTGAATGGGCAGTGGGAAGAGTCATATTCGATGCAGCTCTTAAATGGGAAGAGACTTTGGATTTTTGTTTTGCAGCTTTACAGTATTTTTAGTACTGTGCTTTTTATTAGTTTTGTCAGTTTTTCTTAATTTTTTATTAATATGTATTTTTGGGATCAATTCTTTATTTCCTCATTAGAAATTTGCTTTTACATGTCACAAAAAAAAGACTTCTTGCACACTGTCTGGAAAGCAAAGTGTAAATCAAGTATTAGCAGAATAACAATGACGACAACAACAGTTTGCGCTTTTAACATAGGAAAAAAAAGTCCCCTGGCATTTCACAGATGTGGAAGGAAAAAGAAGGCGTTATTAGGACTTGGTCAAAAAGATGGATTTTAAGGAGTGTGTTGAAGGAGGTGGAGAGGTAAGGAGTTTAAGGAGGATATTACAGAGCATGGGCCCTAGGCTGAAGGTCAGCTGCCAGTGGTTGGGCGAAGGGAAAGAAGGATGTCCAAGAGGCCAGAGTCAGAGGAACGGAGAGTTTGGCAGGGGTTGTAAGGCTGGAGGAGGTTGCGGAGATAGAGAGGAAATTGCGACTCATCCTAGACTGGATGTCGGACAGGCAATCTAACTACACAGAATCAGTGGAGGGCTCAAGAAAGTGGTGGAGAAGCAGAGCTGGGTGTCATCAGCGTACATGTGGAAGCTGACCCCATGTCTACGGACAATGTCGCAAATGGGTAGCATGTAAATGAGGAAGGGGAGGGGACCAAGGTTTTTCTTTGGGGGATTCTGGAGGTAATGATGCTGGGGCAGAAAGAGAAGCCATTGCTGGAGGTGCTCTGGCTACAATCAGATAGGGAGGAGTGGAACCAAACAAGGGTTGTTCCACTGAACTGGAAACGGAGAAGAGGCATTAGAGGAGGATGCACAACCTTGTCAAAGGCTGCAGTGAGGTGGAGGAGGGATAATCAAAATAGCAACAGATGGAAAAAGAGAGCATATGAAAAGGGGTTCTTCCAATACCAACTTTCATAAGGCATCCTGGTGCAAACCTCAGAGTCCCATGGAGCGGGGTTCACAAGGATGAACTCCAAGTACAGCTTTTCATGATTGAAGTGGTACTAGAAGATATGCCAGGGAGATAGCAGGCACTTGAGCTGCGCCGATCACACTGCCACTATGCCACCAACTATATTTGCAAACCTTGGCACACTCATCTGCCAATGACTGAGGGCAGTTGTGTCCAGAGGTTCTGGGTCAGCAGAGAGCCAGTTGCAGAACTGTACGATCTGTTACAAGGACACCTGTAGCCAAAAGCTTGGTCGAAGAGATGGATTTTAAGTAGTGTCTTGAAGGAGGAGAAGGAGGTGGAGAGACAAAGAGTTTGCGACATAGACGTGACATTGGCAGTGGCAGTCAACATCACCACCATCTTTAAATTTGCTGCTCCCAGCTCATTTGAGGCTAGTACTGTCTATACATGTATCACACAGGTGACTGATGTATCAACCTGTATTATGTGCTGTTTTATCATCCAAGCAGAGAAGTAGATGGAGAGATGTTTTAAGTTGAAGAATCACGTACACCGGGGCAGATTAGTGCCTAAACTTCAGCCCACCCTGGTGTCAGTAAGTGACCATGTTTATGTTATGATTATTTAATGTGTGAGACACTTGGAAGATTTGAATGTGGCAGGCTTTCAATTCTAAGTTGAAGCTTGAGCGTGTGCCCAACTGAGGTTTGTGTGTACATGAGTTGCAACGAAAGATATGTAAGGTTGTATGAGTGCTTGGCATGAACAAGCAGTGACTGTGGGACAGGTTGAAAGGCAATACTTTGTGGTATGCAATCTTGGACCGTCTACCTGACACACGGTACTGTTGGGTAATCTTACCTTGCCAGATTCCTCAAAGTGTAGTGTCGTCTCTTGCATCTATTCCCAAAATGCTGCAGGTAGTGGACACTATAATTGAGCCTGGCTGCTAGCTTCTGCCAGGCAAATGTTCTTCACAGTCTTAGTGCCACCTCCCATTGTTGAGTTTTGATTTTGGCCATTCTGTATAGGGAGAAAACAATATAGTGGCTTTTGCAACAACCCCATAGCTGTTACTTTGATTTGCTGATTTTTATATAGAAAACAGTTAGTGCCTAGCTAGATATAAAGTTATACATTTAAATGTTTTAATAGTTTCTGAACCTTTTGATTGTTTTGGTTAGTTATGAAATTGTATGGTGGATATGCTTCTTAACAATAGGAGATTATCCTATCAAAGATTTATACACACAAAGGTGGTATTTGATGGACTGTTCCAATTATATCATCGATATATAAACACAGATAATTACAAGCACATGTAGCCTGATGAGTAATGATTTATCACTGTTATGATGTGACTCATGCTGGCTATACGGGTTGAAAATATTCGGTACTCATGAAAATACATGTTAACCCACTGTATTCCAGCATTGCTGTTGTTTACGGCTGCTCTGCACAGCCACAAAGGAAATTTTTATGGGACCAGGAACTGCAATGGTGTTGATGCTAGATGGAGTCTTTTGAAGGGAATATCTTGGGCTCAATTTTAGGGGGCAGTTGGGAGTGCTTTGGGGGCGGGGAGGCTCTGAAAATCGCGGAAATCCTGTTCAGGTTTGGAAGCCGGCTCCAACCCGCCGACTTCCGAGTTTCCCAGGGACCCACCTGTGTGCATGCGGGCGACACGTAAACGGGAGTCCCGCCGGCAATTAAAGCCGGCGGGACGACAGTTAAAGAGCCAAATGCACCTCATTGAGGTACTAAGGGCACTTTACCTGTGACAGATGAAGTAATTGTAATGATTTTTAACTTACCTGGGCGGTTTGCCCACTGCTTCTGATTCACGCAAAATGAACCTAACTTTGCACCCTGCTCCGATGTCCGATGTCTCCCTCTCCGATGTCCCCCTCTTCACCCCTCCGATGTCCTCCTGATCTTCCACTCTCCCCCCCCGATCTTCCCCTCTCACCCCCGATCTTCTCCTCTTCACCCGTAGACTTCCCCTCTCCCTCTGATCTTCCCCTCTCTCCCCGATCTTCCCCTCTTCACCCCCGAGCTTTCCCTCTCCCCCCCGATCTTCCATTCTCCCCCCAGATCTTCCACTCTCCTTCCCCCACCCCGGTTTTCCAGTCCAGCGCTGGATGACGTCTCGTTCTCTCTCCCCCCCCTCACGTTGCAGCTCCTGTTGGCAGCCAGTCTGATTTACAGGCGCGAAACCCAGAGAGGACATTTATAATCAGCAATCAACATGCAAATGCGTTGGAAACGGTAAGTTTTGTTCATGCGGGTTTGCCACGCGCACCTTCACCACCCCCCCCCCCCCCCCCCGCTGCCAACCTGTCACCATTGCAAAATAGACCCCCTTAATATCAAAAAAAGTACTGACAATTTAAAAGAAATATCTTAAGTTGTACAGGATTAAGAAAATAAATGTTAATGCACAGTGGTTTTCAAAACCTCCCGGCCATGACATTTATCTTCACTGGTTACTCTTCTCCATGTGAAGCAAGAGGGCAGTCAGTGTGATATTTTGTACAGATCATTGCTTATTGACATGAAGCCACTCAATGCTTTATAACAATGAAAAGCTGATGAAATTGCATTGTTGGAACTGGTGAAATTTGAATCGAAACCAGTTTGACATGACTGTGACTTTGACTATCCAGAAAGCATGGTGAGGATAGAATAGGACTTTAAAATTTGTTAAGTGATGATGGTGTTAACCAATAAAATCTTATCAGGCAGTGGCCGGGGTATTGAACATACTGATAATGCCTGAATCTTATTTGAATATAATGGGGACATAAGTTCACAGAAGCTTTGGAGTGCCATCTGCTGGGGAAATAGTATTTGACAATCAAAACAGGAGGAGTACGGCTCACCTAACCATTGATAAGTGTGATGCAGTGAATAGCGAAATCGCTTTGCTTTTTCTTCACATCATTTCTCATGCACTGAGGTGTAGTACAATTGAATGAGGTGTTGTCCTTCTACTAAAGTACTGCAGAGCTCTCTTCCTATCACTGCCTTGAGCTCCTTTACTGGAAACAAATCTACATTAAAACAGGAGAATAAATTTAACATCAGATTACATACACACTTTGACTATTTTTAAGTAAGAAACACATTTTGCAGTTACAACAAAAAGAAGGATATTTTCCACTTTAAGATAAAAATTAATAAGGGAGAAAATCAGACTGAAATTGAGAACAAATGAACACTAGAACCAGAAAAGACGCAGAGGCCAGTTGTCCCTCTTTTAGGAACATAGGAACAGGAGTAGGCCATTTAGCCCCTCGAGCCTGTTCCGCCATTCAATGAAATCATAGCTGATCTGTGACCTAACTCCATATACCCCCTTAGCCCCATATCCCTTAATACCTTTGGTTAACAAAAATCTATGATTTAAAATTAACAATTGAACTAGCATCAACTGCCATATGTGGAAGAGAGTTCCAAACTTCTACCACCCTTTGCGTTTCCTAACTTTACTCCTAAAAGTCCTGGCTCTAATTTTTAGGCTATGTCCCCTAGTCCTAGACTCCTCAACCAGTGGAAATAGTTTCTCTCTATCTACCCTATCAGTTCCTCTTAATATCTTGAAAACTTCGATCAAATCACCCCTAAATCTTCTAAATTCCAATTCTCAATACAACCCTAGTTTGTGTAATCTCTCCTCGTAATTTAACCCTTGGAGTCCAGGTATCATTCTAGTAAATCTACGCTGCACTCCCTCCAAGGCCAATATACCCTTCCTGAGGTGCAGTGCCCAGATGGGATCTAACCAGGGCTTTGTATAGCTGCAGCATAACTTCTACCCCCTTGTATTCTAGTCCTCTAGATATAAAGGCCAGCATTCCATTAGCCTTTTGGGCCACACACTCTAACCTGCCCTGCTGCTCTAATGTTGCTTTTCTCACACATTTCATATTTTTCCCTCCTGATTTAATTACTTTACATCATTTAGTTTTCCCTTTACCTGTAGTGCCTGTAACATCAACTCCTTGGGTGGTGAGATGCCTGAGATTGGATTTTTCCTTTCCCTCAGGAACAAATTTGTGTTCTCTCCTTACATGCTTCATAGTTACCAGATAGTTGAAGGGCCTATGGACACAGATACAAATGGGTGCAGCTTTTGGTTTTGCCTCTGCAGCTAAAGTTATAAACAAATTGAAGCCAGAGTCTACTAGTCACTCATTCATTCAGCAGCACCGTACTAAAGTAACAGCAAAGGAAGGAGAGCTACTAGGCAAAAGCAAAGGGCCTTTAAATTAATACTAGGAGCAATCAGAACTTCCTCCAAAGGGAGATCATGATACAGCAAGTCAGGAAGCCAGGAGGGTCAAATGGATTGGTGGATTGCTTTCATCTGCAAAGATATGCAATTACTCAAAAAAAGTCCGAAACCTCATTTTCACAGGCTAAAGTTTGTACTCAGTCAAGATCGAAGGAGGTCCTCTAGGCTAGTGCCAATGACATTTAGTATTCATGAACAAACCCACAGGGGTATCCTTGGGGTCTTGAAAGAGCACTATGCTGAGTGTTCCTCTGATTCAGTGGGTCATGGAGGTAATAAAAAGCTGGTGGAATATGCTGCAGGTAGAAGGCATTAATGAACAAGCTTGATCGAAGGACGTGGACTCTATTCTGTGTCACCTAGCTAATGGTAGGGCAGCAATTATGGACAATATTAATGCTAATTGCTAAAAGCTGTTCTAGGTGAGAAGAGGAGGATTGGCATGGCTGTGATGAACGATGCTAGGAACTACCAACTCACCTTGAAGTTACCTTATGAGGTTGGTGAATAGAATTTTGTTTGAGACATGCATATCCTTGGTCTTCCAGAGCGTAGTTGTGGTTACTATCCAAAAGAAAGGGCACCTTGTAGCTCAAAAATGACTCGAACCTTGCAGATATCAGTGACTTTTAAGGGGATTTTTCAGTTTGTTGTGGCAGGTCGGATGCCCTGGAGGCACACAGTGTAATCAGAAAGGAACAGGCTGGATTCCACTTTTGTGAGAAACGTGTAGGATAGGAAAACCCACTTGCATTTGCTTTCATCAAATTCTGTAAAGCTTTTGACATAGTGCATCCTGCAGTCTTCATGGAGAAGTTGAAAGCTATGGGAGTACATGGCCAAAACTTGGCATCTCAAAGCTACCTCTCTGCCTGCAGGACAAGGCCGCACATAACAGATGAGAGCAGACCAGAACGAGAGGAGGGTTCCAAAATTATTTTCTTTCCAGTGCCTTTGAGGAGGTCACTTTGATAATCCTTGGGACCTAGAGCATGGAGGGAGGGAGATGGGAGAAGCCTAAGGCATCCTCCAGCCCTGGGGCTAATATCATTTTAGCATGTTCTTTCCTCACTCACTCACTTATTGTCATCAATGTATACATTCTAGTTTAACACCATGGGGCCAATTAATGTTATGGTAGGTATTGAGGCCTGAGGCCTGCAACATACTTGAGGTGACTAGCATGCTGCATTATGGCCAGCCAATGCAAAGGGTACTGGGAACCTGGAAACATGCTGTTCATCAGGCTCTTTAAGTTCATGAAAAAAATTATAAATTAGGAACTCTCCCTATAATGTAGCCAGATTATTGACCCCTATATATATTGCCAGGTAAGTAATATTTGAAGGAGTGTTATGCAGCCAGCATCCTAACATATATGCTTCTTCTCTTTCTATAGATGTTACCCAAGAACCAGCTGTAGGTCCTATTGCTCCCAAGAAGCCAGAACCTCATAGCACCATGTGTCCCTCTCAGCAAAACTTGCATGCAACAGCACAGATACGCACATTGTGGACAATCAATTGCTGAGCTTGAGGAGGTAGCACTGGGTGAGCTTCAGTGAACACAGCAAGTGGTGGTGGCAAAGGAGAAGCAGGAACCAACTGCCCCATTGATGCTACTAATGACCTTTGTACTTTTAGAACCACAGCAGTCTATGGTTATTTTGGGCAGCAGTGTTGTGCTTCTGTTGTTATTCTGTGGGAAAGGAGATGGGCGTGCCTGCCATGCTGACCAAAGCATCAGTCATCTGTTTGATACATGTGTGGGCAGCACACTGGCTGATGTTATAAATGACACCTATGACAGCCTGAAAGGAGGCGGAGGCAGAAAAGTTAAGGGCGGAGGTGGCCTTGACTGCTACTGCTATGCCTATGTTGCAGGTTGGCTGCAGGTGTCCTTGTGATAGATAGCACAGTGTGCAACTGGCTTTGTATTGACCTGAAGCCTGCAGAACCAGTTGTCATCAGTGATTGCCAGGTAGGTGTGCCAGGGCTTACAGATACAGTTGGTGGTGTAATGGTGGGTGGGCAGTCTCGCTTTGGTGCCTGCTAACCGCCCTGACATGCTTTCTTTCATCTTGGATCATTCCCGCCACGCAACATTGGAGTTTTGATAGTTATCCCATAATTAATGTTAAATTGTCCTGCCAATTAGCATGGGATTCTGTAATGCAGTTAACCGGCTTGTCATTCCCTCATTTGGAATGAAAGTTTATATTGTAAGAGCCCCTTTACATGTCCAGCTTTCTTATACCGTTTCCCTGTTCTGCCTCCCATCTTTCACCCTCCACAAACTTGAGCTCATCAAAAACTCTGCTGCCCATATCCTAACTCATACCAAGTCCCATTCACCCATCACCCCTGTACTTGCTGACCTACAGTGGATCCTGGTCCACCAACACCTTGATTTTAAAATTCTCATCCTTGTGTTCAAATCTCTCTATGGCCTCGCCCCTCCCTATCTCTGCAACCTTCTCTAGCCCTACACTCCTCTGAGAACTTTGTGTTCTTCTAACTCTGACCTCTTGTGCATCCCCCATTTCCTTCTCACCACCATTGATGGCCATGCCTCCAGCCGTCGAGGCCCTCTGGAATTCCCTCCCTGAACTTCTCTGCCTCTCCACCTCTCTTCTTTAAGATGCTCCTTATACCTACTCTTTGACCACACATTTGGTCACCTATCCTAATATGTCCTTATGTGGCTCGGTGACAATATTTGTCTGATTACACTCCTGTGAAGCACCTAGGGATGTTTTACTACGTTAAAGGCGTTATTTAAATACAAGCTGTTGCTGATCTCTTAAAAATGCTTTGATAACAGTCAGTTTCTGGGTGATTTCACTATTTTTGTTTTAACCTAAAGTCTCCAGTGCTGTAAATGGAGTTTCTGCTGATCTTCTGCCAAAATTACGGCAGCCGATTGGGAGAACTACTGAATAAATTGCTGGCACAAGTCTTTTTTCATACAGTACACTGACAATATAGACTTTCCCTTTCATATATGCAAACTTCTGACTGCTCCAGCAGCCATTTATATCCACACTCAGAGCCCATGGTTGGTGGCTTATGCTGCTACTGAAGAAGGTTGAATTATTTAATTGATTCAGAACTTTGCCCTTAGACGGTGTTGTATCTCATTTGCAGTCATGGCAAACAATTCATTCTTCCTCCTCTCTTTCAGCCTGACCCACTTCTTCTATACCATCCTTTCATTGCTTGAGCAGTCCCATCTTGATTTCTGTATTGTGTGAGCAGGGAGTATGAAGTTACACCAATCACCCCATAGCTATGTAGAAGCTGATGCAACTCTATGCATGTCCGCTCAGTCCTATGCACACATGGATTTCAAATTATACAACTCCCTGTCTGATTAAAAAGAGCTAAACTGAAAAAGACCAGGTAAAAGGACATTTAAAAAATAATGAATAAATACACATTCATTGACCATTCTGGAGTTCTATTGTATGTAGTAGAGAACAGCTTGGAGATAGCCACACCAAAATCATTATATTAAAGGTCAGACTGGTAGCATTATATTAATCTTTGAGGCTGGCACGAGGGAAATCATAGCACAGAACTAGCCCTAAAAGTGCATTATAGTGAGGGTATTAAATGTAGCTCCTCATTTTACCCAGAAATTCAATATAGTCGATGTGGTCTAGGTCCTTCTGCACAAATAGAATTTTTGCCTTTTTTTACAATACAGTATGTCAACTACAGCTCTCATCTCCCAATCTATTACAACTTCAAATAGAAAAGCAGACATGCTGTATCTCTGATAGAAAGTTGTGGTGATACTAAACCCATCTGTTTTCCTGGTGTCATTCTCCACACAGCACATTATGACAGAATGGGGATCTTCCAAAAGTCATATAATCTGGTCCAGGAAATCATAACATCTTCAAGTCTAATCTGTAAAATGCTATGAAAACATTCACAAAGCTAGATCTGCAGCACAGTACTTTAACATACCAATGCTCTGCCTCGTGGATTTCCATTATTGGTTTTGCATCAGTTAATACTCCAAACAGTGAGTTTTCCGTGTCAGCCATGCTATCAGTTGCAAGTGGCGAGTATACACAAGGTACTTCACCAATGCAAAGGAAATTTCAGAAAGTAAGGAACCATAAAATCATACAAGTTTACAGCACAGAAGGAAGCCATTCAGCAAATTATGTCTGTGCCAGCTCTTTGCTAGATCAATCCATAACTAACTTGCTGTCCCAGTCTCTCCCTATAGTTCGGCATCTTCTTCTGCTTCAAATATTTATCCAATTTTCTTTAAAAGATGCAATGGTCTCTGCCTTAACCAATCCTGTGGCAAAGCAGTCCATACTCCAACAACCCACTGCATACAATAAATTTCTCCTTACCTCTCTTCTCGTTCTCTTAGTGACAATTTTGAATTGATGACTGCTTGTCACTGACTACCCAACCAGAGGAAATAGTCTTACCCTATTCACTCTATCAAAATCCTTCATAAATTTTAAAACCGCTGTTGAATTTCCTCTTAGCCTTTTTTGATGCATTGGAAATAGACCCAGTATCTCAAGTCTCTCATAACTAATTTCCCATCCCTGGCATCATCATGGCAAATCTATACTGCTTGTGCTCTATAACTTCGTGGCCTTTCTATCATGGGGTACAGTACCCTTTCTGTGGCCTAACAAATGCTTAGTATTAATGTATCTTTACTTCTTTACTCTTGTACTCTGTGCCCCTATTTATAAAACCCAAAATGATCTAGGCCTGTTTGATGGCTTTATCCACCTGTACTTGCACTTTCAGGGAATTATAACCTCAAAGATCAGTAGGCTATCGTTCCTGATGTAAATGCCGGGATGCACCCACTGGTGACCTCAGGCCCTGACCCTGCCAAAGTGTGTGGGATTAGGGGGAGGACATCTCATTATAATAACAATAGTGGGTGCCGTGCCAGCAGGGGTGCATCTTGAGTACCTGCCAATCAGGGGAGTTTGGGGGTCCTGGCAGAGGGTTCCTACTGCAGGGATGGGATGACAGATCGCTCACCACCGAAATATGCAGTAAAATCCCTTTTGCAAGGGAACAAAAATCCTTACAGATATTAGTATAGTAAAAACAGCACTGTGCTCTGATAGTTCATAAATGAATTAATTTCAGTGTAATTCAATATTAACCAAAGCCCCACTAGTCCCATCTATGTGTAAAACTTTTTTTACAATTCACAAATTTTGTTTACAATGCATGGAACAAAGCACAGATAATGGTTGAAAGCACAAACTGACACAATTGAACCCATAATTCAAACTATTATAATCACTAAGGTCTGTGTTTTAGTAGCAATGACTGATGTCGAAAAATTAAATACACCTCGCTTGTTGAGATAGGAGTTCAAACTGCTAACTCAGTCCAAACCTGGGTTTAAGCAATTGCTCAACTTCTCTAATATTTTCTGAGCAGAGTGGAATGAAAGGTTTAGCTGTTTTAATTCAGCCTGAACAGCAAAAAACAGTTCAAGGCAACGTTAAGTTACAATAGATTTTATAAAAATCCAAAAGGATTATTAGAATAACTTTATTGCCAAAGATTTCTAAAGTGATGGGATAATACACTACCAATTAGTGATCTTACAAGTGCAAATTAATGGAATCAGAACATAATTCTCCAATGATATTGTCAAACAGCAATGTTTTGTTGGCATTTTGATTTATACATCAACCCTCATTTGTGTCTTTGTCATCTCCAGGCTCAGCTACTCCAACACTCTCCTTGCTGGCCTCATATTCTTCACCCTCTGTAAACTCCAATTTGTACAAAACTCTGCCATATGTATCCTGTTCCACAGGAAGTTTCAATCGCTCATCACCTCTGTCCTTGTTAGCCTATATGAGATTCCTATGCCCCAGTGCATTAAATCTAAAGGCTTTACTCTTGTCTTTATATTCCTCCATGGCCTTGCCCCACCCTATCTCCACAATCTCCTCCAGTCTATATTCACCTTCCACCCCAAACTCTCTGGGCGCTAAATTGGGCCGTGTAGCGCCCGTTGTTTCCAACATCCAAGATGGTGTCTTGGATACGCACGCACGTTTCCTGCGTGACGTGCGCCAGACACTATCTTGGTATAGGAGTTAGCGCAGGCGCAGATAATGAACGCTGGAATCATGTAAAGTAGGGAGAAAATGGCTTCAATCAGTGTGCAACGCTGATTTAAAGTGATAGACACATTTTGGAATGCCTAACTCAATGCACAGTCTTAACCCCGACCATCTGAACGTGTTTTAGAGTGCCTGGAGGACTAAAGGGACCATGCAGGATTTACAGGTTAGTGGCTGAATTATTGCTTCTGGCTGCTGAGACATTTGTAACTGTTTTTGGAGGTCTCCTAGACTTGAATACTAGGACGTGGGGACATAGCCTAATATTTAGAGCCAGGGCATGCAGGAGTGAAGTTAGGAACTGCTTCTACATGCAAAGGGTGGGAGACGTTTGGAACGCTCTTCTGCAGACAGCAGTTGATGCTAGCTCACTTGTGAATGTTAAATCTGAGATTGATAGATTTCTGTGACCCAAGGGTATTAAGGGATATGGGGCTAAGAAGGGTATATGGAGTTAGGTCACAGGTCCAGCATGATCTCATTGAATGGCGGAACAGGTTCGATGGGCTAAATGCCACTGCCACTTGCTGTCTCTTGATATGCGCCATCTTCTCCTGCAAGAAAGTGGGATCTGTGTCTGAGTGATGTGCCTGTCATAGTTGAATATCTGCCAGCGTGTGTGGCCTGTGAGTTGTGGGTGGGCAGCTTGAAACAGTAGTAATGTGTAAGGGTGAGAGGAAGCATCTGATTGGAAGAGTTGAGTACTGATGGAAAGAGTTTGTTGGTATGTGGGTGATGGGGGTGTAGTGCGTGGAGCAGTTGGTAGGAGACGCCACTTGACAGTTGACCTCACTAACCTTGACCACTCATATCAAAGCATTGAATTTCTTCCTGCACTATATCCATGTTCATGATGCTGTGCGCCTGGCAGTGACTTTGTCCCCCGCTGCCTCCCACTGCCTTTTGAGTATATGTGTGGAGGGCCTCTTGCCCCCCACCCCCCCCAACCCCTGCGGATATAGGATGTCCCTCCTTCTGTCCACCTCTTGCACCCAAGGTTTCTAGTGCATCAGCAGAGAACTCTCACAGGCCTGGTACCAACTCAGATCAGCAGATTGGTGAGGTCTGGCGTGCAGATTGGAGGATGTGGGATTTAGTAGTGCGCAACCTTTATTCAATGTTTTAACATAACTCATCAGTGTGTAAACATAGGGATGGGACCTGCATCTGTGTTTTACGTGTGCGATGTCTGATCTCCATTTTCAGCAAATAACAGGTACCAGCTACCTTTAAGAGATTTCTAAGAAACATCCTCCCTTTAAGAGATTGAGCTCTCTCTGGTGGTGGAAAGTGCATATTGCATTGATTCCTCGTGCAAGGCCTGGAATGCAACGTTGATTGCAGGTAAGTGCTCTGGTGTGTCCAAACTTGTGTCCTGCCTGCGCAGGGGCCATTGGGCGTGGGGTAATTGCATATCACACTACCTGCGTCCAAAAAACGGCCCCTATCAAATTTTTTCCCTTCTAACTCTGGCCTTTTTGGCAGCCTCCTTCCTTCACTGTACCATTGGTGACAGAGCTTTTAGCAGCCTGGATCCTACTCTGGAATTATCTCTGTAAACCTCTTCACCTCACCACTTCTCTTTCCTGTTAAAAATCTTTCCCTTTGACCACAATTTCAGTCATTCCTCATAATCTCTTCTTTCCTGGCTCGTGGTCCATTTTCTTTACACCTATCTGTGAAGCATCTTGGAGTGATTATAAATTAAAGGCATTATATAAATGCAGATGGTTGTCATTGTACGTTTACCATTATTATTTGATGTAAACTGCAGGAAAATTTATTTAATTAATTTTGTTAACTTGCTAATGTATTTAACTATTTCATCTGTTTACTGTAGAATTGAAACACCTGCATAAAAAGTGAATGCTCAAAGAAAATGTTCTAAAATGTGGAAAACATCTTGTTGATGTTAATGCTTTTTGGGATACTTCCTATGGAATTTTCTCTTCACAACTTTGGGCTTTCTTCATGGAAATTATTAAAGTATTTCATGCTGCTGAATGCAGTAGTATCATTTGGTTTCATTGGTCAGAACATTGAATACAGGAGTTGGGATGTCTTGTTGAAGTTGTACAAGACATTAGTCAGGCCACACTTGGAATACTGTGTACAGTTCTGGTCACCCTATTATAGAAAGGATATTATTAAACTAGAAAGAGTGCAGAAAAGATTTACTAGAATGCTACCGGGACTTGATGGTTTGACTTATAGGGAGAGGTTGGATAGACTGAGACTTTTTTCCCTGGAGAGTAGGAGGTTTAGGGGTGATCTTATAGAAGTCTATAAAATAATGAGGGGCATAGATAAAGTAGATAGTCAAAATCTTTTCCCAAAGGTAGGGGAGTCTATAACGAGGGGACATAGATTTAAGGTGAGAGGGGAGAGATACAAAAGGGTCCAGAGGGGCAATTTTTTCACTCAAAGGGTGGTGAGTGTCTGAAACGAGCTGCCAGAGGCTGTAGTAGAGGCGGGTACAATTTTGTCTTTTAAAAAGCATTTGGACAGTTACATGGGTAAGATGGGTATAGAGGGATATGGGCCAAGTGCAGGCAATTGGGACTAGCTTAGTGGTATAAACTGGGCGACATGGACATGTTGGGCCGAAGGGCCTGTTTCCATGTTGTAATCTTCTATGATTCTATCAGCACATTTTATCAATACAGTAGCATGGTTTTTCACATATTCCCAAAGCCATTGTGTCTTATAATCATTGTTACATTTTGGCTGTTTTCTACCTTCTTACTCTAGATTATTTCGGTTTTAGTATTTAAGATTACTCTCATGGGCCTGTCTGAACTCCCTCAATCTTCACATGTGGCTGTTCTTACCTTGAGATCTTGATAAGTTTTCAGTGATATGGCAGGGAAATGAATAGAAAAACCTTATCTACTTATTAGTCTTTTAAGCTGCAGTGATTTATCTATACCTCCATAAGATCTCACGCCAATCTTCGAGACTGGTACAACATCACATCTGACCATGTTTTAAATTCAAAATATTAAGCTCCCACCAGTAGGGCACATTTGGAAAATTGGCCCTAATGTTTCCAGCATTTTGATTTAGGTCAGCATGAATCAATTGATAGTACTCGGTGCTGCCAAGTCTGCAATCACAGCACTAGGGAGTGGAATACTTTTTCATTTTCAGCACCTAGCGTAACCATCAAACACTCCAAGGTGAGGTATAGGTTGCCCAGGTCCAGAGTAAAATTCTCTTTACTTTATACTAACAAAATGCAATAGTCCCACTTTAGAAGACTAGATTAATATGCATTAACCCTATCTGCAGAAGACTCAGATTCTACTGCGCCAATGATTATGTTTCTACTTACCATTGTCATTTTTCTGTCCCCTATGACTGAGATTGCCAATTCAGCACCAATTTGTGCCAAACTGTTGGCTGTTGATTGTTTTTCTGCAGGCCCATGCACACTAGGAATTGGTTTTTCAGACTTCTTAAACTTGTTGCATCGTAGAAAAAAGGGACTTCCATTCTGCCAGTCTGACCAGAGATGACCTCACTGCACTACCCAGTCACTCTACAACACTGCAAAAAAAATTTTAAAGTTTGAATCATTTCCAAAAGCAAAGGAGATTTCTTTCTGATCATAACTAAACAGCAAAGGCAATTACACATTATTTTTCATTATTTATTCATTGACGTAACAGTTTTACCAGGACAAATTATTAATAATTAATTATTTAATACACACATCCTTACCTATGGAATTCCTTTAAATTAAAAAACAATTGAAAAGTAAAATTGCAGAGAGCTAAAACTATTTTAAATGCACCGTCCATTGACTGTGATTGTCATTTGCACTGTGAAGTGTTCCTATATCAACTGCAGGGGGAGCTGTTGATATATATTCTTGGACAGCATTCTAATCACTCTCCTTAAGGAATACTTCAGCACATCCTCAAACATAAACCGCATAGTAATCAATGGGAGCAAAATTAATCTTTTCCGAAAAAGTACCACAAGTATCCTTTTTGTTTTCAATATCCCCAACTGCTAACAAAAATGTGGAAATGCTATTTCGTAACCTGATTCCAGCAAGAAAAGATTTTCTCACTATTATCGAACCAATTATGACATGATAATGATACTTTAATACTTCTGTCAGCTGGCGTGACTTCATCTGAGGTATTTCTAAATCTTCACCTCAGGAAAAAAAACTCTGAATTTGTCCCAAAGGATTAGGCTCGCCTTTGGTGACCGGAACATAGACTTTATACAGCCAGTAATCACCTCTGGTCAAATGCTACATAAAAAATGTCTAAGAATGCGTCAGTAGCCTAGTCAAGAAAGGAAAGAATACAGTGAAACTTCATTTATTCCTGCTCCTATTATCCATGCTCCTGATTATCTGGCAAGTGGCAGCAGACTCGGGACTCACATTAGGAGATCATTGGGTTCTGGTCAGGAACCAGCAGGGCCACGCCGTGAATGACAGTACAGAAATGAGCTTAGAAATTAAACGAGCAGAAATTGTATTTGGAAATAAAAATATTGCTGAGCATAAATACAATATTCAACAAAAAGTTAGGCTTTCACCCCATTTCTTTGTAACAAGCGAAACAACAGGATATCTTTGCGATCCTAGCATCTGTTTATAACTTGGTAACCCAGTGAAAAATCCATTATACTTTTGCAATTTTCTTTAAACGCTACTGTAACAAATCAATAGAGAACGTGCAACTCCTCTCGCTGCTTCAGTGCAGTACTGAGGGAATGCTGATTGGTAGAGGTGCAGTCTTTCAGGTGACAGGTTAAACCAAGGCCCCATCTGCCTGTTCAGATGGACATAAAAGACCTCATGGCACTATTTTTTAAAAAACACTGGCGCTCTCCTGGTGTCCTGGCCAATATTTATCCCTCGACCAACACTGCCAAAAAACAATTAACTGGTCATTTATCTCATCAGTTCCGATGAAAGGTCATTGCCTTGAAACGTTAACTCTGTTTCTCTCTCCGCAGATGCCAGACCTGCTGAGTGTTTTACAAGTTTTTCTATTTTTAGTTCAGATTTCCAGCATCCGCAGTAGCTTGCTTTCATTTATCTTATTGCTATATGCAATTGATTGCCACATTCACTTATATAAAAATAGTGACTACAGTTCAATAGTAATTCTTTGACTGTGAAGTGCTTTGAGACAACCTGAGGCCACGAAAAATGCAATAATAAATGCAATAAATGCAAATTCTTTCTTTACTCCAATTGTCAATTTGTGGGGCAATTAACAAAAGTGTAAGTGTAAATTCTTGATAGGAACAGCTTTAAGTGAAGCCAAGAATTTTGTTTGTAAAGTTGCTGTTTGGAGAATTGACCATATGCATAATTCAGTTTTTATTTCAACCACTTACAATTGAAAGATGACGCAACTTTTTCTGATGTGTCTTACAGGGCTCTCCTTCAAGCTTGATCCTACCACAGCCCACCCCTTCTTAAAAATAGGTCCTTTGGGTTTGACAGTGACTTATGATGAATGCAATGCAGTGATGTCAAACGTTAATTATTATAGTGACCAATGTTCCATAAAACCATTAACTAGCTCGTTGACATTACCTACTGAGTGTTGTACTATGGGTAGTAATTTGGTAGAAGATGAAGGAAATAAGCGATTTTATAGTCATCCAGTAGTGTTCGCTGACAGTAGTATTGAAAAAGGCCTCTACTACTGGGAAGTGGATGTGTATAACAGTAATTTCTATTGAATAGGTAAGGAAGACAAGAGTGAATTCTCCTTCGAATGCCTTCTATTTCTGACATATCAGATATTTATGTGTGTATTTGACTTGTGTATTTTGTCCCTAATTCTTAATTATCTACGACTTTAAAAATCAATTAAGATACTAAGAAATTTAGTGAATAAGAAAATCAATATTTTACTAGTAGTGATAGAAAGGTAAACTTCATATGCTGAAAATCTTAAATGAAACACAAAATGTTAGAAATGCACAGCAGGTCTAACAGCATTTGAAAGAGAAAATCAGGTTAATGTTCTGGCTGGACGTTTATTTTAATTTAATAGTACTTATTACAATTTTTGTGTTTTTTAATCCAGTGAATGCATTTTCTGTAAATTTAGCATTGTGTACAATGGGGATACTTAATGCAGTTTGGCTTTTTTAAAATTCGTTTATGGGATGTGGGTGTCGCTGGCAAGGCCAGCATTTATTGCCCATCCCTAATTGCCCTTGAGAAGCTGGTGATGAGCCACTTTCTTGAATTGCTGCAGTCCCTGTGGTGAAAGTTCTCCCACAGTGCTGTTAGGTAGGGAGTTCCAGGATTTTGACCCAGCAACGATGAAGGAACGGCGATATATTTCCAATTCAGGATGGTGTGTGACTTGGAGGGGAACATGCAGGTGGTGTTGTTCCCATGTGCCTGCTGCCCTTGTCTTTCTAGGTGGTAGAGGTCGCAGGTTTGGGAGGTGCTGTTGAAGAAGCCTTGGCAAGTTGCTGCAGAGCATCCTGTAGATGGTACACACTGCAGCCATGGTGTGCTGGTTGTGAAGGGAGTGAATATTTAGAGTGGTGGATGGGGTGCCAATCAAGCGGGCTGCTTTGTCCTGGATGGTGTGGAGCTTCTTGAGTGTTGTTGGAGCTGCACTCATCCAGGCAAGTGGAGAGTATTCCATCACACTCCTGACTTGTGCCTTGTAGATGGTGGAAAGGCTTTGGGTATCTATAAGGGTACATTTATTAAATTTGGTAAGTCTGTTTTTGGCAGGTGGCTTAACAGTGAGCTGAAATAGACCTTTGCAAACAGTTTAATAATGATTCATGTGGGTAGAAATTTGAATTGCACCCGAAAAGTTGGCGGACCGATTGCTCCAAACATGGTCTATGACAGTCTGAGGGCCCAAATTCAGCATTAGGCCACGTTTGAACGGAAGCAACGACGTATGAGTGCCAAACGCATGTGCCGATTCAGCTCGCTGGTTGGGGCCTGATGATTTTTGGCTGACTCTGACACCGAGCCAGCCCACAGGTTGGAATTTGGGGGTGGGTGGGGAGATGGGGGAGGGGGTGAGCCTGGTCCAGCTGCAGCCCGCAGTATTTTTGTGGAGATTTGCTCCTGCTCCTTGTGGCTCCACAAAAATATAACTTTGGAAGAGTTTTGTGGCTTGTGGCTGTTTTTTTGAGTGGCCTCTAGCAGTCCTTTTAAGGACCTCTTGTTAGGCCGCTCAAGACCTGGTACAAATAGGCAGAGCTTGCGCAGTTGCAGCATCCATTGAGGTGGCCACACGCTCCATGGATGACTGCAGAGTTTCAATGCCATGTGACAGAACCCCCACTCAATTGGTAGTGAGTCCTCCACACTCTCTGACCTGCTGGAGAAGCTCTCTGGCAGGTAGTCCAATGCACTGAGAAATTGGTGGTGCATAGCAATCATCCTTCCATTATTAATTCTTCATCCCAGACCTCTGCAGCAGAGTTAGGACACGAGCTTCTTGGGCTGTCCTTTCCACCTACTCATTTGTGATCGGTGATTCACCCAGTGCAGACCCCTCTAACCCTCTATCTACGGTATGTGATGTGCCAGTTTCTGAGCTGGTGCCCCACCACCACCTGCCTGTTATACACGTAACATGAAAATCTACCCCAATATGTTTCATCACAAATCTCAAATAAACACCCCAAACTGCAACAGAGTACATTTTTCCATTTCCCACATGAGTCATCTTTATAACCTCTTTGAGTGAAGTTGCTAATTTAATGCCAATGTGCATCAAATCGACAGCAGCTTTTTTGTTTTTGAGTCATATCTATCCAGTATTTTAGAAACAATTTCCACATTTCGTGTTCATACAGAGTTTGAATGCAATGTTGAGTAATGTAACCTTTAAATAGGCCTTCATGACAAACCTCAGAAGGCTGCTTAAAAATACCAAAAGGCGTTCACAGCAAGTGAAGGTTTTCATTCCTTTCCATAATTCAAAGGAAGAGTAACACCCCAAGATTATTGAAATAACTTAATATTAATTTTCATTTGAAAGAGTTGAGAATTCTGAACAATTCCAAAGCTGTAGCTGTATCTAAACTGGTGCCAGTTGTTACTAATTTAAGATTGGAAGACTTTTTGTACTTGTTCCCTTTTGCCAGCTGCTGTCAGACTAATCAAAAATCAGCATGTCACTGATTGTCTGACGTTACTCATGAAATTATTCAGCCTTTTCCAACTGAGCTGGTAGTTTTACTATTTAGGGAATCCACCCCATGTTGTCACAGTGGTTCAAGAAGCCAATGCTATATATCAGCAGGCTAGTCATTTAATTGCTGTTTTATACAGAAATAGATGAAAGATCTGTACTTGCAAAAGTAAGTTTGGATGTCTAGTATTCTTTCCTCAGACTAGCACACCTTATATTTTCGTAACAAAGATAGACAGAAATTATGCCACGGGATACTAATGTACAAATGAGTAATATGGTCACTTAAGATTTTAGTGGCGGAGTTAATCTATTTATTTTATCTTGTTTAATACTTCTGCTAAAGCAGTGCAGAGAGAAATTTGAAAAAAGCGTCCATAGACCATGGTGTAATTTTTGGGCGTGCGTATTATAATATATTTCCAGTGAATGGCACAGATTTTCCTGGGGACTTGAGCCATTATAATGGTGTGTCTATGTTTTATAGCACAAAATTCCCAGGAAATTATGGCGTGGTAAAAGCAATGGCATAAGTCACTGCGCCACAATTTCCTGGGACATATGCGCCCTCCGCCGTTACCCTCGCCAAAACTGTATTAAATAACATTAGTCCTGCCCTCCATTAAAATGAATGGCGAAGTTGAATTTCCTGAATGGACACTTGTTTTCTCGCTGCTGCCTCTTTAGACTAAAAAATAATGGCGCTGGATTCCTGGCAGCCGTGTGATTTATTGCTCCAAGATCATTTCAAACATGTAGCCAGCTGATTAATTAGACAAATTGAAATCATTCATAGTAAGAACCAAAAATGCAACTGCCTGAATAGTGACTGTTAGTGACGCTTTTGGGCTAACGATTGTGTGTAGTCAGTGTTTTAAAGAAATTAACAGAAGGGAAATAATCAGAATAGTGGACGAGATAATTAACTGTAGCGGCAGTCATTTTTGGCCTTAATGTGATCTTAAAAGTAATTTAAAGACTTTTTTTTCAGAGAGAACTGGTTAGAATCATATTAAGCACATTAGTTTATTCATGCCTTACTCTGAAATGTTTATTTTTTAATTTTTGTTTAAGGCTTCAGATCAGAGGACTGATTGCAAAGTCTGCCTGCAGCGATTTGAATGCATTTGTACGTTGTAATTGGGTCTGAAATCCTGCTGGTATTAGATGAGAATGAGAAATGACTTTGGTTAATGTAATGCACTCCATAGACTTAGTTAAATACAAAAAGGGTTTAATCTTTTTGCTGAACAGTACACATAAAGCACATCAATGTTATTGATCTTATTTACTGTATGTGCGCCATAAGGGACATTCAGCAGATTACTTTATGTGCGTCGTAAATGACATTCAGCTGATTACTGTTTGTGCGCCGTAAGAGACATTCAGCTGATTACTGTATGTGTGCCGTAAGGGACATCCAGCTGATTACTGTATGTGCGCCGTAAGGGACAGTCAGCTGATTACTGTTTGTGCGCCGTAAGGGACATTCAGCTGATTACTGTTTGTGCGCGTAAGGGACATTCAGCACACGGATCACTGTATGTGCGTCACTTCTGATTCACTGCTATGTTCACTGACACAGATTCCAATGAGTTGTGTAGCACATTTAGACGTAAACTTGCCACTTGAGCATCGGGGAGGACAACATTCTAATTTCGCCCAGGCAATGAATTCCGGGCCAATATTTTAATTAATTAATCAACATGGAATTTCCTTCTTTACTCAATCTGTGTATTTGAAAATATTTAACTCAGGTAGATCAATGAGTTTGCACATCTCATTGACTTGGGCCCGAGGAGTAATAAGCAACAATAAATATTTATATCGCAGCAAAAAAAATTCTGTTTGTTCTCATTGCAGCAGGATATCAATAAATCTTTGGTTATAAAGCCATAAATCATGCTGGCAGTAGCATCTCTATATCTAAATTCACCGCAGGGGTATAAATTAAACATTTAGATTGACTTAAACCAGGAGAAAATGGGAGGTTAGCATTTGTCAAAGTGGCGCCAAAGGCTGACCTTGAATGCTGGTGGTAATTGGGGAGGTAAAAAAAGATAGGACTGAGGCCTGTTCAGTGCATCAGCAGGTACTGTAAATCTCTGCTACCTGTGGAGCTCAAGGAGATTGGTCTCAGACTGATCTGATTAACATTAATGCGATTTTCCTAAGCTCTTGCCTATAACACCATTCTAACTTCCTGTTAAACAAAAATAAAGATGATAATTAGTAAGAGGGCTCCTGACCAGAGTTGACACACTGGATTTGTGGCGGAGCACATTAGCTTAGGTGGTACTGAGAACCAGAAAGAGTATCTCAAAGGTTACAGCAGGGATGGGACAGCTGGGGGCCAAGAACAAACCTTTTTAAGATCACAACTGCTGCAAAGATCAAAAAGGAGAATATCAAGGAGCGAAAAACATCTTAAAATATGGTTGCTGATCTCACTTGTAATTAACAAATCTTCAACCTGTTTTACAGGCTGCAGAATGTGTGCCCAATTTTTAACAGCCAGTTTTACCCTGCTCTCTCGGGCCCATAGTTACCTCTATTGGCCAGTTTTTACAAAAAAGATATGAATAAATAGGTGAGCAAGACAAGTAGAATGAGATGACAAAATTGTTGCCAGTTATTACTTTGATTCTTCCTCCAAGGCTAAAAATGTTTCTGAAAAATAACCCTCTCCCCAAAAAAAAGTTGTTTGTTAAGGCCTTGTAGTAGGCCAATCAAGAGAGACTCTAGCCGAATGGCACAGGGAGAACAAGGAAAACTAACTTAACTCACAATCAGACTTATGGTAAGTTGTATGAAGGAAAGCTTCAGCACTACAGTGCGACTTAGCGTGAAACCCTGCAATCCACTATCAACAAAAGTCATATTTTTGAAACTAAAATTTTTTTCAGAAGCCACTTCTGCTTGCTGCAATGCTCTCCATGTTGCTGCTCTCTTGGAGCCGTTGCTCACTCACCACATTACATGTCAAACATGTACTTGTCTCTACTTTGTGCAAAGCAGGCGTATTTAGTTGTAGTTATAGTGAGAATATCTCTCAGTTATTAGTATAACTACTGGTTGCCACTAAACTGATGGTTTGTAATGTGGTTGTCCTTATCAATTTCCTGTATGGATGTGAAACATGGACACTCTATAGAAGACACCCTCAATAGTTGGAAAGATTTCATCAAAGACCCCTTGGCACCTACTTTACTAACATTGAAGTACTGGAATGTGCTGACAGCATCAGCACTGAGTCTATGATCATCAATGTTCAGCTCCATTGGACTGGATATGTTGTTAGGACCCACAACGTACGGTTACCAAAGCAGGTGCTTTATGGAGAAATGGTGCTTGACAGAAGAAAGCAGGGCGGACAACAAAGGAGTTACAAAGATACACTGAAGTTTCACTTGAAGCAGTGCAATACAATCATTGACAATTGGGAAACCCTCGCCATTGACAAACACAATGGTGTGCTGACATGAGAGACAAAGTGAAGGGCTTTGAGCTACAAAGCCGTGCCATGAACTGATACTCCTTTCTTTGTTGGCACAATCATCCCTGAGTACAAGGGGCACACTACTACTAGTAATGGAGTTTCATTATTTATTGTCAGAAATTATGGAATTTTGATTCTTATTGTTAATTTTTATGTCAGCAACTGGGACGATTGAATTAAAAAAATGGTCACTGGAATTTTGTTGTCACAAGTTATTCAATAAGAATGATGGCCTAGAAGCTCCAAAGCATCCAATATGGTGGGCAGCGTGCATGTGCACATGCCGCACCAGAAGTGCACTGCCCGCCATGTTGTAATAGGCATCAAAAGAGGTGTGCAGGGCCCACGTCTGAAATAGGCTTTGGAACTTTTGCATATGCAAATAAGGGGCCTAATGCCTCCATGATAAAGAAAGAACTTGCATTTATATTGTGCCTTTCACGATCTCAGGGTGTCCCAAAGTGCTTTACAACCAATGAAGTACTTTTGAAGTGTGGTCACTGTTGTAGGAAAAACGGCAGCCAATTTGCGCACAGCAAGGTCCCATAAATAGCAATGAGATAATGACCAGATAATATTGATTAATGATGTTAGTTGAGGGATAAATTTTGGCCAGGACACCAGAGAGAACTCTCCTGTTCTTCTTCGAAATAGTGCCATGGGATCTTTTACATCCACCTGAGAAGGCAGACGGGGCCCCGGTTAATGTCTCATCTGAAAGATGGCACCTCTGACAGTGTAGCACTCCCTCAGTTCTGCACTGAAGTGTCAGCCTGGATTTTGTACTCAAGTCTCTGGAATGGGACTTGTACCTACTGATACCTCCTTTACCAAATTGGTTTGCCCTGAACGCAGCTGGCACTGGGTCACCCCTCCCAATCGTCACCTCGACCCCCCATTCCCGATTATCGCCTCCCTCTCGTAGGGGTTGAGACGTGAGAGGTTTGGGGGTTGACCACCTGTTACAGCTCCATTAGTTATGATGTGCTGACCTTGAAAAGGAATGCAAAAAATAAGAATTACCTTTAGTTACAATGACTTGCAGTAAAACTCAGGTGTCAGCACAGAGATATGAAGGTACCAAGCAATTGTATTCCATGGTGAACCTTTCAGTGGGATGAAGGCTGTGAGTTAAGGAACACTTCCAGGGGAAGGCTGGGGTGTAAGAAGGGCCTGGGCATTGACGGTAAGCAATTCAAGGTCTCTGACAAAGTGTAAGGGGAGTTCATTGTAAGTGATAGATACACTATGTACTTTGCAATCTTGGAAAGTGTGCTTGGCTCTTACCTTGCCTAACCTGGTAAGGTTATTAACATTTTTTGACATTATGTTGCTGTGCATGGAGTAGTTGTATTAACACTGACTGTCCTGGTCACTTCCTTCATCACCCTCTGTTGCTCATCTTGGGACTTTTTACTGCCCTGTGGCAAAAATGGCTTCTCTTCTCTTAATCACCAACTCAGTTGCATCTGACAACCTAGGATCTCTCTGCCTTCCATCCCTACCTCTGAATTCCAGAGGTGAGGTGAGAGTGACTGCCCTAGACATCAAGGCAGCATTTGACCGAGTGTGGCACCAAGGAGCCCTAGTAAAATTGAAGTCAGTGGGAATCAGGGGGAAAACTCTCCAGTTGCAGGAGTCATACCTAGCACAAAGGAAGATGGTAGTGGTTGTTGGAGGCCAATCATCTCAGCCCCAGGGCATTGCTGCAGGAGTTCCTCAGGGCAGTGTCATAGGCCCAACCATCTTCAGCTGCTTCATCAATGACCTTCCCTCCACCATAAGGTCGGAAATGGGGATGTTCGCTGATGATTGCACAGCGTTCCGTTCCGTTTGCAACGCCTCAAATAATGAAGCAGTCCGAGTCCGCATGCAGCAAGACCTGGATAACATCCAGGCTTGGGCTCATAAGTGGCAAGTAACATTCGCGCCAGACAAGTGCCAGGCAATGACCATCTCCAACAAGAGAGAGTCTAACCACCTCCCCTTGACATTCAACGGCATTACCATCGCCGAATCCCCCACCATCAACATTCTGGGGGTCACCATTGACCAGAAACTTAACTGGACTAGCCATATAAATACTGTGGCTACGAGAGCAGGTCAGAGGCTGGGTATTCTGCGGTGAGTGACTCACTTCCTGACTCCCCAAAGTCTTTCCACCATCTACAAGGCACAAGTCAGGAGTGTGATGGAATACTCTCCACTTGCCTGGATGAGTGCAGCACCAACAACACTCAAGAAGCTCGACAGCATCAAGGACAAAGCAGCCCGCTTGATTGGCACACCATCCACCACCCTAAACATTCACTCCCTTCACCACCGGCGAACAGTGGCTGCAGTGTGTACCACCCACAGGCTGCACTGCAGCAACTCACCAAGACTTCTTCGACAGCACCTCCCAAACCCGCGACCTCTACCACCTAGAAGGACAAGAGCAGTAGGTACATGGGAACAACACCACCTGCACATTCCCCTCCAAGTCACACACCATCCCGACTTGGAAATATATCGCCGTTCCTTCATCGTCGCTGGGTCAAAATCCTGGAACTCCCTAACAGCACTGAGGGAGAACCTTCACCACACGGACTGCAGCGGTTCAAGAAGGCGGCTCACCACCACCTTCTCAAGGGCAATTAGGGATGGGCAATAAATGCTGGCCTTGCCAGCGACGCCCACATCCCATGAACAAATAAAAAAAAATATTACTTAGAACTTTGTGCTCTGCTGCAAAATTGTTTACTTGGATGTCTGACCCTTTAAGCTGCTATAAGCCTTTAAATCCTTCAGCACAGTAGTTCATATGCCCCCAACAGGTGAGCTCCAAATCAGAGGTATCAATCTCTGAGCGACAGCTCATTTGACATTGGACATGCATGAAATGCGATCTACCCTAAGTCTGCTTAGGATTTAGCCTGAATGGAAAAATCTAGCCGAATATTTTTACCTTTTCTAATGTCCTACAAAATATCAAAGCTTCTACCATTCATGCAATGCTCCTTGGGGGTAAGTTTAACTTTGATCACTGGACAAAAAAAATTGGGTGATAGTGAATCGGCAGCTGATCTTACACCCTTCGGGCGAGGTGTAAAACGAGCTGCTGATTTGCTATCGCCTGTTTTTCAACCGGCGATAAAAGTTAAAATGACCCCCATTACCCATTGAAAATGAATCAAAATAGGTTACTCTCTCCTGATGTATGATCAACATTCTTAGCCAATGGCTTATTAAAAAAAAAATCAATCCATGGTCAAAGATGAAAGTAGTCTATCACATACATAGAATATCTATTGAAAATCTGTGGGGCTGCGTTTGCACCTCGATTGGGAATTTGGACCCAAAATGTGCTTGAAATTGTGCTGATTTTCTGATTTGAAGTTGCACTTCAAGTTTCTGCCCAAATCATTGGCATAATCCTGAACGTAAAATTTCTCATGAATCAGCGCAATGGAGCAGCGTAAACAAGCATAATCGATTAGTGACTGGGAACAGAGCCAATCAGGCCTCAGTTATATGGGGAAGGGTTCTATAAAAGCCATTGAAATTTTTTTCCTTCAGTGTGAAGCTGAAGATCAACAGATAAGGACACTTTTCTCTCTGCAAACCTTTTACTGCCATATGCCCTGCCTTTATCATTTTAACTGTACTGATCTGATTGATTTACGTTAATTTTAACTTATTATTGCATATGTTTTAAGAGTTTTGGGTACCTACTGGTGCCTGTGCGCCGAAAAAAACAAGTGCAATTTGAAGACCCCTCCTGAACAGGTGCAAACGGATGCAATCAGCGGAAACTTGCTGGCCCCACTATTTCGACCTGGGGACGCGGCCAGTTCTATCGACGGCGCCTGCTTCAGGCGAAATGATTTTTGAACCAACGTAAAAGATCGTGGAAAACACGAGCATAACTGGTTTTGGGCGTAACTCACTTACGTTTTAAATTCTGCGATCTTTTGCACTGATTCGGCTGATTCTGCCCAGATTGCGCTGATATAACTACCAGAAACAAATGGCAACTCGACCCTCTTATGTTCCTTGCACCAGAATTCACACCTCCCAGGGTTTTCTGATTCTGTGCTTGCCAGCCCCCAGTTTTCCTGTCCGTTAAGATGAATTGGGAGAAATTATGGGTTGATGAGCTCACAAGGGGAAGCCATGGTTATCTGTTTCTCCAAACTAAGTGTGGATTAGATTCAGGGTATATTATAGACAAGTTATTTTATAATGAGAGAGCTATAAAAAGTCTTTTGTACCAGAAGTCACAGTATATCAGAATTCAGCAGTAATATTTCTTGATAAAACTGATAACGAAATTTTACGTATTAACAGTCTTTGTTACCTCCTTCACCACTCCTTTAATGCCACATTAAAGAATTCCAAATCCATTCAGCTAACTTTTATATGAATGACACTCTGACAGTGCTATGAAAAAAAACTGCAGACCAAAGTGCAAAATGGGATAAAGATGCTTAATGTAATGCCAAACACAATAATTACTTGGAATTCATCTCTCACCCATGCGCCAACCCATAGTGCTTTTCTTAAAAGAAGGTTCACTAATGTTTATTATTTCTGCGAAGTGCTCCTCCAGTAGTTTCAGCAAAGTGCAGTGGAAGGCTGCTGTTGCTCATGTTGGAACTCTTGAGATGCTCGTGGCTGGCAACTTCTGAGTGTTGAAAACCTGTGAGGGCCCGGGTGCAGATGCTGCACTTCGGCCCAGCTGGCTTTCTGGCACCATGGTGGGTACTGGTTGACGGGTGATGAGGAAGCAGACCCGCTGACATTCTGAGAAGGGGCAGTATGTACTGCTCCCATTGTGCTACAACTACTCCCATGGGACTGAGGCTCATCAGTCCCACTGATCTGCGGGAGAGTAGACTGCAGGAGCTGAGTGGTGTCTTGAAAGCCCCTATCCATTCGGTCTGCCAGGCTCTCCAAGGTGGAACCTGGACTCTGTTTGAGCTTTCTCCAAAGCTGGAAAGGCTGGTAACATGGACGCCTGCAGTGAGTGCTCAGCTGCAACATCCCTGGAGCAGACCACATGTTCTAAGGCAGACTGCAGAGTGGTGACGCCATGCGAGATGACACCATACAAGCTGGAATCCCACTCCTCTATACTTTGATGCTGAAACTTCTTGGCAGGCCTTCAAATACCTTGAATAACTGTTTGCTAGCGGTAATGGTGGAGACCTGGCATTATGGTCTCTGTTGCCTTTTCCTTTCCTTTGCACCTGGGAGTGTTCCCAAGGTGCATAGAAGAGGAATATCAGGGCCCATGTCATGTTGATTTGAAAAAGTTGAGGATTCTGAACAATTTTAAACTGTACCTGTACCTGAAAGGGAGTGGAAGACTTTTCATACTAGTTCCCTTTAGCCAGCTCTTGACAGACTAAACTGAAAAAGAGGATCAGATATCAGCATGTCACTGATTATCTGATATTGTTTGTGAAATTGTTCAGCCTTTTCCAACTGAGCTGGTAGTTTTACTGCTTAGGGAATCCACCCCATGTTGTCACAGTGGTTCAGGAAGCTGATGCTATATATCAGCAGCAGGCTAGTCATTTAATTGCTGTTTTATACAGAAATAGATAGCAGATCTGTACTTGCTAAAATAAGTTTGGATGCAGAGTATTCTTCCTACAGATTGTCACAGCTAGACTGAAGCAATTCTTTATGTTGGAATTTCCTTGTAACAATTACTAAACTTACAAGAAGCTACTTGAGACAGTTTATTTCTTTGAAGATATTTAACTGCGTGGCTCAGTGAGATTGCACACCTCTTCTTTATCTTGGGGCATTGTGGAATACAGTACTAGGAGGCTTTTCTTGGAGCAAAATCAGCCAGGACACTGTGATTACCACTTACTCTTTGTGCTCAGATCTATGGGATTTTTGTCATCTATCAGAATAATCTGAACTGCCCACATGAATATTTATTTTGCGCCCTAGTGACTGTCTTATGCCAGTATTTCTTCAATAGTTTGGCCTACAAATGTGGGACCATCTCCGAACTTTATTCAGACATTTCTTAGTTCTTGCAGAAGGGTGTCAGTAAAATGTTGGCTAATTCGTTTATAAAAATACAATGGTATTCAAGATATAAATTTAAAATATATGTCAACACACTGAATGTTTTTAATTTATTCTTCGACGATGCTTCTTCGACAGCACTTCCCAAACTTGCGACTTCTACCACCTAGAAGGACAAGGGCAGCAGGCGCATGGGAACAACACCACCTGCACGTTCCCCTCCAAGTCACACATCATCCCGACTTGGAAATATATCGCCGTTCCTTCATTGTCGCTGGGTCAAAATCCTGGAACACCCTACATAAAGGTATTGTGGGAGAACCTTCACTTCACGGACTGCAGCGGTTCACGAAGGCGGCTCACCACCACCTTCTCAAGGGCAATTAGGGATGGGCAATAAATGCTGGCCTTGCTAGCGACGCCCACATCCCATGAATGAATAAAAAAAAGTTATGACAGTGGAGAACAGGTAGCAAACATAATTTCCAGGCCAGATGCAGACCTGAATGCTGATGGTGATTGGGGAGGTGAAAAGAGATGGGACTGAGGTCTGTATCAGCAGGTACTGTAAATCTCTGCTACCTGTGGAGCTCAAGGAGATTGGTCTCAGACTGACCCGATTAACATTAAAGTGATTTTCCTAAGTTTTTGCCATTCTAACTTCCTGTTAAACAAAAATAAAGAAGACAATTAGAATTTTTCCACAATCATTACTCATGTTTGATTGATCAAGTCTGAGTCTGGCTCAGCACAAGGCCTTAAATAGGGAATACTCTGCATTCGAGAAACTGATATATTTTAAACCTCCTGTTTTTTTCTCATTTGTATCAGTTCATTCATTTTTCACAAAAAAATGTTGTTGTAGTGTTTATGGAAATAAGAATGCTGTGTTATGACAGCTGCAGAGAACATAGGTAAACACGTGGATAGTTAATCAAGAGACCCAAGGGAACATATATTGAGCTAGACACAATAAAGAAAAATGTCCATAAACATGTAAAAATGGGAGAAAAGGATAAGCAAGAAAACCAGAGCTAAAAAGAACAATTTCACTGAACAATACAAAAATATACATGCACAGAATAAATGCAGCGACAAAAGTGAGGAATCTGAAATATGGAAGTAAAGGGAGGTGGAGGATGGAGCAGATAAAAAAAGAAAACATGGACACAACAGAGTAAAAAGCCAGAAGAGAAAAACTAATGAAATTGGGAAAGTTCCCCAGGGCCCCAATTTCTGGATTGATCCAGCAAATGACAGGGGTCCTGGAATGCCTATTCCTTAGCCGACAAGGTTTGCCAAGTCTCTGCCCTCTTTTTACATTGCCATAGAATTTCTGGGGTTTCCCTGAGGAGCAGAAATGAGATGCTAGGGAGCATTCCCCACCCTCCCGCTTCACTTTCCTGTCTTTGTCATGGAGAGGTGCCCAGATGCAGGGGCCTTGTGCCAGGACGCTCTCAGATCAGATGGTGTGAGGAGACCCGGCAATAAGGCAGAAAAAGCTCAAAAGGTGATTGATTTTTTTTTGTTGCAAGGACCCTTTAATCTTCTAAGCTGGAGGCCCTCTGGCTACTGTTCTCCAACAGCAGCCAGAAGGGCAGAGGCTGGCAGCCTGTTCCACTTCTGCAGGCCTCTCAGGTCTGCAGCTGCGCTTCTGTTTCTAGGTACAAGGCCCTGTTGGAATCCCCACCAATTTGAGTTTGACTAATATCCTTTCACGAGGGACTTTGTCAAATGCCTTTTAGAAATCTAGATACGCCATGTTGTAAGGCTTTCCACTGTCTACTTCGGGGAGTACGTCCTCAAAGAAGATCCAGAGGTTGGTCAGGCATGATCTTCCCCTTCTGAATACACATTGGCTACCATTCACCAGGCCCTTTTATTTTTTACTAGAATATCTTTTATACTGGGGAGAATTTGTCGATGTGATGTTAGAATATCATCCCTTTTGGGTTGAATGTTTTTGTAAAATATGCAAGAAAATGAATTGTTGCTTCTTCATTTTTTTCAGCCAACTGTGTGCCCAGCAAGAGCCCAATACGGTGGTCAAAAGCAGAGTACTAGTTTATTAAATACGTAACATTCTTTGCTAAAAGATTATACAGCTTCTACCCTGGAATACACATTTCACCTATGCAGGTAAATTAGATAGGCATTAAGGTCTGGATTTAATTGATTTATTCAGTCTTTAGATAAGCAAATTAAAAGTATCAACAAATATTTATATTATAGAAAATCCTCTTTACAATACTGTGTATTTGGAAGTCATACAAAACACATTACAGCAAACAGCATATTATTGAGAGGTATTTATATAGTTTATCTACTGATTAAGTACCATAAAATGTCCAGCATACAGAAGCCATGGTGTGTCAAAAAGAAAGAACTTGCATTTATAAAGCACCTTAATATATCCCAAGGACATCAAAAAGCACTTCATGTTCAATGAATTGCAATTGAAGTACTGCTGTTATGTGTTAAATGTGACACCTAATTTGCACAAAGTAAGGTTCCACAAATGGCAAATGAGATGAATGATTATTTCATCTGTTTTAATGGAGTTGGTTGAGGGAAGAATGTTTGTCAGAACACTGGGAGAACTTCCTTGCTCTTCTTCAAATAGTGCCATGAGATCTTTTTCTGAGATCTGAATAGGCAGATGAGATTTTGATTTAACATCTCATCTGGAAGAGCACACCTGCAACATATCCAGTATTCCCTCAATACTGCACTAGCGTGACACCATTGATTATGTACTTGGATATGCGAATCCTGGAGTGGAGCTCGACTCCAAAGCTTCTGATTCAGAGGCAAGAGTGATGTCAACTGAGCCCAGGTGACACCTCAGAGAGGGTCACAGTGAGGTACAATTGTGGTAACATTAGAAAGTGAGGAAGAGGTTAACATTTTGAAACATAAGCCTTTCCCTTTCTGAAGTTGACTGACCAGCTATGTATTTTCACATTTTCTATTTATATTTTAGATTTTCAGCATTCACAATTTTTCCTTTTATCTATTTTATTAACTATTCCTGAAAAATTGAAGTGTAATCAGGAAGAGCACACCTGCAACATATCCAGTATTCCCTCAATACTGCACTGGCGTGACACCATTGATTGTGTACTTGGATGTACGAATCCTGGGGTGGAGCTGGACTCCAAAGCCTCTGATTCAGAGGCAAGAGTGATATCAACTGAGCCCAAGTGACACTTCAGAGAGTGTCAGATGAAATTTAATGCAGAAAAATGTGAATGAATATATTTCGGTTGGAAGAATGAGGAGAGGCAATATAAACTAGAGGGGACAATTCTAAAAGGGGTACAGGAACAGAGAGACCCGGGGATATATGTGCACAAATCGGTGAAGGTGGCAGGGCAGGTTAAGAAAGTGGTTAAAAATACATACGGGGTCCTGGTCTTTATAAATAGAAGCATAGAGTACAAAAGTATGGATGTCATGATGAACCTTTATAAAACATTGGTTCGGCCACAACTGGAGTATTGTGTCCAGTTCCGGGCATCACACTTTAGGAAAGATATGAAGGCCTTAGAGAGGGTGCAGAAGAGATTTACTAGAATGATTCCAGGGATGAGAGACTTTAGTTACCTGGATAGACTGGTGAAGCTGGGGTTGTCCTCCTTGGAACAGAGATGGCTGTGAGGAGATTTGATAGAGGTATTCAAAATCATGAAGGGTCTAGACAGAGTAGATAGAGAGAAACTGTTCCCATTGCCAGAAGGGTCAAGAACCAGAGGACATCGATTTAAGGTGATTGGCAAAAGAACCAAAGGTGACATGAGGAAATACTTTTTTACACAGCAAGTGGTTAGGATCTGGAATGCACTGCCCAAAGGAGTGGTGGAGGCAGATTCAATCATGGCCTTCAAAAGGGAACTGGATAAGTACTTGAAAGGAAAAAATTTGCAGGGCTACAGGGATTGGGGGTGGGGGGGGACTGGGACTAGCTGGATTGCTCTTGCATAGAGCTGGCGCGGACTCGATGGGCTGAATGGCTCCTTCCGTGCTGTAATCTTTCTTTGATTCTATGAATTAACACACTGCTGTTTTTGGTGTTGAAAATTTATGATTCATTAACAAAACAAATTACTTTGTGACATTTTGAAAAATGTTACACTACTCACCATGAAATATTGCATTAATCTCTTTGTTGATCCAATTTGGTAATGGACAAGTTCTGGTATTTTTATCCCTGCTGTGAAGTAAGTGTTTGAAGTTCACAATTATTTATTGATTGACTGAGGTTTAATCAAGATTCTTTTAAATTACTTATTGAGCTAATCTGTTTCACGTTTATTTTCTTGGCACGTAGATGTGAAATTTTGTTTGACTAGTAAGAAAGATGGCAGTGCTAAACCATCCTGCTGGCATTTTGTTCCAACCTTTATCTTCTATAGAACTGTCAATGAAAGAGTTAATAGAATTTACTTTGGAAAAGACAATGTAATGGAAAACAACAGCTGGAAAGTATTAATTAAGTGCAGTCCTAATAAGATCAAAGAAAATATTTTGTCCAAAAATATATTCATCTTAACAAGGATTCAATTTTATAAGGAAGTGGAGTTCAGGATTGGACTTTATTGAAGTTGATTTTAAGCAATCAGCAACTATACTAGCAATTAGTTCAAGGGTGAAGTGGGTGATCATTCTGTATAGGGAATAAGGGCAGTTTTCATTTTAAATAATGGTGAATAATACATGTTTACAGTTGAGCGTAAAATATTTTCCACATGGTAAGCTTGGTGAAGCCATACTAATTAAACATTACTTCGTGTATGATTTGCAAACCCAAAAACAGTAGATAATAGCAGTTTGGCTTACTTTTATATGATTCACTCAAAAATAGCTAGCCAAATCAGTGTTTTAATCAACATGAAATATTTCATTAAAGTTCAATTTAATGTATTGCAGTGGAGCGGTTACAATTTGAAACAAATGCAAATTAAATAGAAAGTGGATTTAAAATTTATATATGTGGCCCCTGAGGCTGCACGGTTTGCACCAATCTAGTCCACGAAGTTTGCATACCCCTGCATCACAGTTTCTCCATTACAGTGGTTACCAATGTATTCTGGGCCTCTTTGAAGTACCTGTAGGAGATGACACTGAGTTGCCTTGGTGTCACCAGTCAGGAACAAAAACCATTAAGGCAAATGCCCTAAGGCACCACAAATATGAAGCAAACAGTAAATAACCACATACAATACAGCAACATTACACAAATAATAATTAAATCATAATGCGATTATGAGTATGCCAAGAATGAAAAACGGGTTTTTCCCATTTTATGTTGTGCCATTCTCAACAAACTTTGCATGCTCCACCACTGATTAACCAACTTGTGACATTCAGACTGGTCAATTGGCTTCTAAGGTGTGTTGTGATTGATTGCGACTTTTTCATAAGTAATAACAGAATTGCTTTCTCAGGAATCGCACTTTTCCAAACTGCACATTCCAGCAGCTTCATTAACAGGTCATCAACTATGGAAAAAATGGACATCTCTTCTGATTTTTTGAACAGAGATAAACATAACATCCAGCTACCTAGTAACCAATTTCTATTGATTAAATAGTAGAATTAGGTTTTCACAATCCCACAAGTTAATGATCTGTACAAATAATATGCCTGACAAGAAAAGGGAAAGTTGTGTTTAATTATACACAATGGGTTTAAATGGATGAGGACAGTGACCAATTAGCAGCAGAGCAAGCCACATTGATTGAACTTCTTGATTAGTTTAATTAAAGGGAATATTGTTTGGGAGTTCTATTTTGTAGCAACAATGGTCTGGCTGGGGATTTTTTTCTCCTTTCTTTTTGGGGCTGATTTTCGGATGGCCGAGCGGGTGTGTTGGGGCTCCGAAAATGGCAGAATCCCAGAGCGGGTTCGGAGCCCGGCTCCAACCCACTCACTTCCGGGTTCCCCAGTGGCGCGTTCGGGTGCGTGCGCAGCTCCCGCATGTGGGACTCCAACCGGCAATTAAAGCCGGCGGGATGATAATTTAGATACTTATTTAGGTAGTTGAGATACTTGACAGATCTCATTGACTGGAGATTTTGGCAGGGGTGAAATTTTGAAGGATCCTCAGCATGTTTCCCGTGCTGTGGGAAACACTCCCTGTTGGAGCAGACGTGTTTCAGTCAGCAACCAGTGGGAGATGCAAAGTATTTTTTGACTGTTGGGGGGAGTACCTCATTTATTGCAGCAGGGCACTCTGTCACTTCAGACAAAGTTTTGGCTGCAACACCTTTGTCTTTCCACTCAAAATTATTAATTTATACCCTAAACTCTGGTGTGCAAACACATTTACCTACTTTGCGGACCCCCTCAAACGCACACCGTCAGCATGGGGGGTGCCATGGCTGCATTCATAACTTCATCCGAGGACAAGCAACATCACCAGCTTCGCCAGGCACGCCGTCCACCACCGCCATGTGGAGCTCCACAACACAGAGCTGCACCACAGGCACCTGCTTAACAGCACGGAGGGCAACAACAGGGAGAGCGACGTCACAGGAGGCACTACCCTCACCACAGGATCTACAGACCGAGGTTCAGCTTCCTGGACCTCTCTGAGGAGCAGTGCATACGGAGGCTGAGAGTCAGTCGCCAGGTAGTCGCAGACATCTGCAGCCTCCTTCATGCTGAGCTGCTCCCGGCTGGCCCGAGCAGAATCTTCTTACCTGTCACTGTCAAAGTCACCACTGCCCTCAACTTCTTTGCCTCCGGATCACCTGTGACCACTGCAAGAGATTCCTTCATGAGTGCACCAGATACCCTGGTTCCTGCCACGATTCCTTCATCCTCCGGGAGTCCAACATCCTGCCCTTCTTCCATGCACTGAACACCCGCAAGGGCTGGCTCCTCGGGGACAAGGGATACCTCCTGCACACGTGGCTGATGACACCTCTGAGGAACCCCATCACCGAGCAACAGCATCGCTATCACGACAGCCACATCGCTACCAGGTCTACAATTGAGCATGCTATGGGACTGCTCAAGATGCGCTTCAGGTGCCTTGATCGTTCTGGGGGAGCGCTTCAATACGCACCAGACAGAATGGGACGCATTATAGTCGTCTGTTGTGCCCTGCACAACAGAGAGGAGGCCCCATCCACATCTGCCACCCATATTGAGGAGGAGGAGGAGGACGAGGACGAGGTGGAGGACGAGGAGCAGGAGGCAGACGAGGAGGAGCAACCCATGGGCAGAACAATGGCTCACCTGGTTGCTCGTGAGGCCTGAGAGTCACTGATATATGAACGGTTCTCCTAACATCAGACTGTGTGAAGAGTCCAGTCCTCACCACCTGGACACAGAAGCGGCCACACCACCCCCCTCCCCCGCCCCCTGCACAAAATAGTCGTGCAACTTCACATATACTTATTGTAGAGTGACCCAATGGGTGGCATCAAGTGTGGGTGTTCATGGTGAACCTCATGAAAGGGACTTATTGCACAAGCCAGTCAAGAATGGCCAAGACGTGGCAGTAGTGGTGACAATATAATATTTAATGCGAGTTGAACAAAAATCAAATATAAATAAAAAACATGACAACCCGTCAAACACCCTTGTGCATCCTCTTTGTGCTCACAAAACCTTTGCGTTACGCTTCCTACTACTCCTACATGGTGCTTCCCCTGTGGCTGCAGCAGAGGTAGTGGCAGGTTGCTCTTGTTCATGCCCTGACCGATTAGATGCTTTGGGCTGACGCCTTCTGGGTTTCAGTGCCCGTGAGGGCCTCTCCAAAGACTGCTCCACCTGCACCTGTACAGGGGCAGACTCGGCCACCTGGAGAGGAGGCAGCATTGTGGGTACTGGTTGAAAGGGGGACAACGGGTGAGACGTGGAAGCGCTTTGAGTGGCGTCCCCACTTCCATGTCCCCTTTCGCCATCATCCCTCTCCTGGGTCAGGCCCACATCACTCCTACCGCCTTGCTGGACGACAGTTTGGAGGACATGTGTGAAGCTTGTAAGGCCAGTGCTAGTGTATCTGCCTGCCTGTTTAAGGCAGCAGAAAGTTGCTCACCCTGAGTGCGACGGGCCGTTGTCAGGGCCTCAATGGACTCATTGGTGAGCCGTGCTTAAAGCTCGATGGAGGCTAGCCTTCCCTCCATCGCAGACATTCCCGCACTTACCCGCGACACTATGTCAGAGATGCCCTCACGTCCCTGTGACAGTATCTCTGAGATCCCCTCCTGTACCTGTGCCACTATTCCACTCATGCAGGAGTTGGACCCCTCCATCCTCTTCGCAATTGTGGAGAGTGCGAGTGGCACCTGTTCCAGCACCTCGCAAATGTGCTGCTGCCCCTCGATCATTCTCCTTTTAAAGGATGGCCCCCATGGTTCAGCATCTGTGTTCAGCTGAGCAGAGCCTGGAGAAGAGTGCTCCCACCGAGGCGGACTCTCCACAGCTGCCCCTGCTACCAGTGTCTGCTCGTGCTCACATGTGTGTGTTGACTCACCATGTGCAACCCCAACTAACTGAGGACGGGGACCCACCGAGGTGTGTGTATCTGCGCTGGTGGATGGCTCACTCAGATGTGACGGTGTCCCCTCAGAGGCCAGCAGGTCCTCTCAGGAATCACCCTCTGCCGTCACAGCAGTCGCTGAAGGCCCTGTAAGAGAACAGAAGGCAATATTAAGCATGATGACAGATGTTGAGGTGCTGAAGATGGCAAGGCATGTTAACATCATTTGCTATTGTGAGTGCTGAATGTTAAAGTTCTGTCACCTGCCATTTGTCGGGTAGCAGTCTCGGCGTCCCCAACGGACAGGCATTCAAGGGTGCGGCTCAATTCAAGACCCTCCTACTCCACGTCCGTGAGGACGGCCTGATGTTGTGGCTCCCCTCTGGTGTTCGTTCTCTCCCATGCATTCTGGGCTCTCTTCTCCAATAAGGGGAGAAAGTAGAAAGGCGTGAGTGAGGGATGGTAACTTGGCCAATGCATTGGTTTGGGTGAGGCTGACCGTGAAAGAGATGCATCAGAGGGTGAGTATGAAACAGAGCCATGACATTGTATGAGGATTGGGTTGAGTGGTAGTGGTGGGATGAGTACTGGGGAGGTGAGTAAGTGCAGGTAAATTGAGGATGAGCTTTGAATGGGTGTGAGGAGTGATGTCATAGAGTAGTGTTGGCAGTGCCGAAGGAGTTGTGGGGTGGGGGTGGTAATGTGGAGGACGGAATGTAGGAGAATGAGTAAGTGTACTCACTTTGGCTGACCTAGTTAGGTCATTGAAGTGCTTCCTGCACTGGATCCTGGTGCGGGAGATGTTGCTGCTGCTGCTGACCTCCACTGCCACTTCGAGCCAGGCCTTCTTGGTGGCAGAGGCTGGCCACATCCTCCCGTCCACCGGGTAGAAGATCTCCTTCCTCCTCCTCACCCCATCCAGTGAGACCTGGAGTGAGGCATCATTAAACCTGGGGGCAGCCATTCCCCTGGGCTGCTCCATGGTGCCTGTGTGGTTCTTTGCTGCAGGATCAGTCATTGGAGGAGTGCCCCTTTAAATAGGGCTCCTCCAGCTGACAGCCTGTGATGCGGGTGCGCAGTCCGCCTGCTGCGCAGGTTTCCGATAACCCGGAAGCCACATTAAGTGGCTCCAATTTACCTGCGATCGCGTGGAGAACGGACGGATCTTACTGGGCGGGTTACCCGTGCGCCCAGTCGCCCCCACCCCCCCCGCCCTGCTGCCAACCCGCCTCCCTGGTAATATCGGGGCCTTTATGTCTCTTGCTTATTATCTTGACTTCAGAATCACAGAGTTTTAAGTGACATTGATATATCTGCTTTTAGAATGTCATTGGGTTTTATTTAATTCATTTGTTCTCTGGACGTGGGTGATGCTGGCAAGGCTGCATTTATTGCCTATCCTTAGTTGTCCTGATAAAGTAGTAGGGGCCTTTTTCTTGAATAGTGTTTGTTTGTACAAAAGTGACTAAGCCATTTCAAAGGACATTAAGATTCAACCATGTAGTGTGGACTAGAGTCACCTTTATGCCATTATTAATACACTAGTTGGGTTTTTAATGACAATCTGGCATTTAATCAACTCCAATCAAGTTTTAAAAGTGCTTAAGAGTTTTAAAAGACTTCTTGAACACTTTTTAAACTAGATTTGACACCATTGTGGAGTTATACTCCATATGATGGCAAACTCACATCGTGCAAGATTGCCTGCTCCAAGGCATATCACATTGCTCAGCAACTTCAGAGTTATACTGCAAACTGACTCCAGAGTTATATTACAAACTGACTCCAGAGTTATACTACAATCTGACTCCAGAGTTATACGACAAACTGACTCCAAAGTTATACTGCAAACTGACTCCAGAGTTATACTACAATCTGACTCCAGAGTTAGATCATAGAATCATAGAAATTTATGGCACAGAAGGAGGCCATTCGGCCCATCGTGTCTGTGCCAGCCGAAAAAGAGCTATCCAGCCTAATCCCACTTTCCAGCACTTGGTCTGTAGCCTTGTAGGTTACAGCACCTGAAGTGCACATCCAAGTACTTTTTAAATGCGATGAGGGTTTCTGCCTCGACCACGCTTTCAGGCAGTGAGTTCCAGACTCCCACCACCCTCTGGGTGAAAAAATTTCTCCTCAACTCCCCTCTAATCTTTCTACCAATTACTTTAAATCTATGTCCCCTGATTATTGACCTCTCTGCTAAGGGAAATAGGTCCTTCCTATCCGCTCTATCCAGGCCCCTCATAATTTTATACGCCTCAATTAAATCACCCCTCAGCCTCCTCTCTTCCAAAGAAAACAACCCCAGCCTATCCAATCTTTCCTCACAGCTAAAATTCTCTAGTCATGGCAACATCCTCGTAAATCTCCTCTGTACCCTCTCTAGTGCAATCACATCTTTCCTGTAATGTGGTGACCAGAACTGCATGCAGTACTCTAACTGTGGCCTGACTAGTGTTTTATACAGTTCTAGCATAACCTCCCTGCTCTTATATTCTATGCCATGGCTAATAAAGGAAAGTATCCTGTAGGTCTTCTTAACCACCCTATCTACCTGTCCTGCTACCTTCAAGCATCTGTGGACATGCACTCTAAGGTCCCTCTGTTCCTCTGCACTTCTCAGTATCCTACCATTTATTGTATATTCCCTTGCCTTGTTTGCCCTCCCCAAATGCATTACCTCACACTTCTCTGGATTGAATTCCATTTGCCACTTTGCTGCACACCTGACAAGTCCATTGATATCTTCCTGCAGTCTACAGCTTTCTTCCTCACTGTCAACCACATTGCCAATTTTTGTATCATCTGCCAACTTCTTAATCATGCCCCTTACATTTAAGTCTAATTCATTGATATATACCACAAAAAGCAAGGGACCTAATACTGAGCCCTGTGGAACCCCACTGGAAACAGCCTTCCAGTTACAAAAACACCCGTTGACCCTTTATATACCCTTTAAAATACCCTTTGCTTACTGCCACTGAGCCGATTTTGGATCCAACTTGCCACTTTCCCTTGGATCCCATGGGCTTTTACTTTTCTGATTAGTTTGCCATGTGGGACCTTGTCAAAAGCCTTGCTAAAATCCATGTAGACTACATCAAACGTGCTACCTCCTTGTTGCCTTTTCAAAAAATTCAGTCAAGTTAATCAGAGACGACCTTCCCTTAACAAATCCATCCTGACTGTCCTTGATTAACCTGTGCCTTTCAAAATGGCGATTTATACTGTCCCTCAGAATTTTTTCAATAATTTGCCCACCACCGAGCTTCGGCTGACTGGTAATTACTCGGTCTGTCCCTTTTTTAAACAACGGTACAATGTTATACTGCAAACTGACTCCAGAGTTATGCTACAATCTGACCAGATCGGAAAATCCAGGTCTAGTAAGTGTCAATATCTGAATATTATGCAAGTAAGCTATTTAAGGATCCCACTGCTATCTCCGGTCATTTTGCTGTCTTCGGGTAAGAAGTGAATGCTGGAAGTTCCTTTTGTGTCCAAATCACTATCACAATAAATATCATGTGGTGTAGTTAACTAGTTTACATTCTTTAAAATATTGGGTGGAGTAGCGGAATTCTTAAGATTTGATTCCCAGAGAAAATTCATGTTCAATGTTCCCAATCAATTAGTCAACCACCATTTAGTGTAGGAGTAGAAACCTTCAATTCATTTCAAATTCCTCACTTTTCCTGCTTATATGACTTTGGCCCTGTTTAAGTGAATACAAGGTAGTTTCAGCTCCCAAGGTTCCATGTTTTGTTTCATCTGTTTTGGCTTTATCACTTAAACCGCATTGTTGGGATTAGACTTGCCAAAGTGTGCAAATCCTAGTTTTTATTGAGGAGTGCCTTTGAATGCATTGTACCTTCTGAATTTACAAGAATGATTGAAGAATTGATGGGGTACAGTGTATAAGAAATATGCCCCTTCCTGATTAAAATTCAAAATCAAGTGACACAGGCACTGAGTCAGCAGTTCCAATTGTAGTGCATGCTCTGACATTTATTGGTTTGGGTAATTTGTCCCTTGCATCTAAGATTGTGGGTATTTTGAAATGACTTTTATGTGGCCTCTTCCCCTTCCTCCATTGGCTTTATAGATTGGCAGTAGTCTTTCTGTGAATGATTTCTCTCTCTGTCTTGCTATGATTGAGATTTTAATTCTAACTTCCTTTTACAAAATGTGTCTAATTTTAGATTTTTTTAAAATAAGGATTTGAAGACTTCATGTCCACCACTTATTTCCATTCATCCATCCATTGTCACGTCATTAAAAGGGCGCTTAGACTGGAATGGACAAGCCCTAACTTTTTGTGGCGAGTTTAGTTCGTATCTACCACATAAGTACAGGAACTGCACGCCATTCAGTGCATTTGAATGGTGAGTCAGACAGAGAGATGCTGTTTTCGCGAAGCTGATGAAGGGGCAGCACATCTCGGACAGCAACTTCCGGATTTCCGTGTTTAACTGTGCATGTGCAATTGCCGGAAGTTGTTATCTGATTGGCGCATAGCCTCACGTTATTTTCACAGTAAATTCTGGGCCAATGTTTTCCCTCATATATGGCTGAATTCTGAGTTGAACTGGGAAACGTGCCATGGTAAAGAAAACCAACGTTGATGAACCTGCAAAACTGCAGGTAATGAGGCATGAAACAGGAAGAGATCCTGGTTAATCCAATGATCTTGATCATGCACAAAAGAAACATCTTTACACAGAGAGTTGTAAGGATGTTATTAGGATTATTTGCTCACATGGAGGGTGAACGTCAACATGGACTAATTCGGCCAAATGGTCTGTTTCCATGTTGTAACTTCTGTGTATTTCTATATTCGCCAGGGACAAACTGGACTGCATTAATCAGATATCTGTGCGTGCAAAATAATGGTTATGGTTAGATCATATGTAGTTGGAGCCTTAAATTTGTCGATGATATTGTGCAAAAGATTTACACTTAAGATCAGTTTAATATGCATACTATTTTGTTTCTATGTATGTATGGGTTTCATATGTTTTGCATTAGATGTTATATTGTGGTGCTGGATAATTTATTCCCCACATCTACTGGTGTTGGTATGTTTAAACACCTTTTATGCCTCTGACCTTTGGCTTTGTGGCTTGGCAGGCAGCCATAAATGTACTTCTCTAAACCAGTTGTTTGTATCTATGTGTTCCTGAAATTCTAGCTTTGTCTCAGAACTTAATTAAATGGGTTATTTATAATTGTACAGTTTTTGCTTGAAAAAGTCCCTTATAATAAGAGATATAATTAATGATTTTCGATTGAGTATTTGGTATTTTTTGGCAATACCCTTCCCAAAATCCTTTGATGTTCTGAAGAAATTGGCAGAGAATGAAGATATCCCTTGGATGTTAATTGATAAAGCCCCAATTTTTTTCATCCAATTGTGTGAATAGTTTTTTGAAAAATATTTAAAGCTGATTTTTCAAACTGCTGCTTTAGTGTGAAGTTTTGCAGCAGTTTTCATTTTATGTAAATAATTTGATGTGCTTTGTGGATTGCATAATAATTTTATCTGGTGAATAGCAAAGCCATGCAGATCAGAAAGGCCCCAAGTTAGATGCCCAGCCTATGATGAACTAGCTAATCTCAGCCAGGTGATTATAAGGCTTCTACAGTTGGCTTCAGTGCTCCTGGGTAAGGAGTGGGGAGGGGAATTAGCCAGGATGTCTGCTCTGGATTGCTATCCAATGTCCCCTGGAGGAAGTGCACATGTCCGGACATCTGGTGAGGACAGGATTGAACCTGGTTGTGACGCTGCTTGATGCTTGGACAGCTTACCCATTGTCAAAGCTAACGAGAATAACGGCCATATGGATGAGATGAAGAGTGACAGTGTGTCCCAGCAAGGAGTCAACTCCCTGAGGACAGATGGGAGGAAATTTGAGGGGGAGAAATACTTGTATGTGCTTTTTTTATTTTTAAGGTGCAATTTTTGCAACCACATCTTTGTAAAATATCAAAATTGTACAATCTGTAACTGATTTAAGAAAGTACAAAGCCTGTCATTTCTCATACTAAGCCTTTTGAGCAGTAAAATAAACATTTAGATTCAGATCTGTATGTTTTTGTTTGAGAATATATTGAATATAACATTTTCTAAAATCCTTCTGAGGAATATATGATAAAAGCAAGCCACATATGTGAGATGGCTTCAAAATATTACAGAAAATGTATTTTGTGCAGATGTCTCACTTAAAGTCTGCCATGTAACTTTTCATTATATAATTTTGTTGACATTTTGTGTTTGTCAAGTAACTGGGAAATGAAATATTTTTACCATATTTTACATCCACTGTTGGATTATATGTAGTGCGGCCTGGAGAATAAAGCTCACTTTATTCTGCCCCAGCAATGTGCCTTAACTCCAACTTCAGAAAATCTTTTTTTGTAAAACGGATCCTACGCAGATAGGAGCTTTAGAGCCGGTGAGATTTAGGGCCCGTCTAGTTCTCCGGCCTTTGGTTGTTTTAGACCTGCTTCCAGGTTTGGATCACGTGTCTCAGAATTCATTGTGCAATGATGCAGTGACTTGTGATGGTGTATTACACAGTGACGTAGTAGACATCCACAGATGTGTAACAATGTGTGACAATCCACATATGTGGCCAATTTCTGAAATCTGTTTTTCTCAGTTCAGAACCAGAAAGCAGATGAGGTTTGAAACATCAATCGCAGAATTGGCATTCGTGTGATTGCAAAGATAATGCCAATATATGAGTAATTTGTTTTGCTCATTTGGAATGGGATTTAGACTTTCTGCTTCATTTTCATGTAGGACCTTTACAGCTCCTAGAAGGAGCCTTTCACTGGATTGGGCTTGATTTCAAAAAAGATGAAAGGATGTCCTGCCTAACCCACTGTGCCGCCTAGTCCCCACCTAATAACATTTTCTAAAATGTAAAACCTAATACTTTTTTAGAGTTATTTAAATTTATTAGAACATATGTATTGCCCAAATTTCTTTTCACTACTACACACAATATAAAATATAGCATATATATGGGGGGCAGAGTTAATACTGAGGAGGACTGAGACAAAATACAAGAAGACATTAATAAACTTGTAGAGTGGGTGTGTAATTGGCAAATTAATTTCAATATGGACAAATGTGAGGTGGTGCATTTTGGTAGCAAGAATAAGGAAGCCACATATTCCTTGGACAATAAGAGTCTAAATGGGGTAGAGGAGCAGAGGGATTTAGGGATACAGTGATACAAATCACTAAAAGTAGCGACACAAGTTAACAAAGCCATAAAAAGGCAAATAAAGCACTGTGGTTCATTTCTAGAGGGATAGAATTGAAAAGCAGAGAAGTTATGTTAAACTTGTGTAGATTAGATCACACTTGGAGTATTGTGCACAGTTCTGGTCTTCAAATTGTAAAAAGGATGTAGAGGCACTGGAGAAGATGAAAAAAAGATTTACAAGGATGATACCAGAACTGAGAGGTTATGCCTATCAGGAAGGATTGGACAGGCTGGGGCTCTTTTCTCTAGAAAAGAGAAGGCTGAGGGGTGACATGATACAGGTCTTTAAGATTATGAAAGGATTTGATAGGATAGATGTAGAGAAGATGTTTCCACTTGTGGGGCGACCAAAACTAGGAGCAATCAATATAAGATAGTCACTAATAAATCCGAGAGTGAATTCAGGAGAAATTTCTTTACCCAGAGAATGGTTAGAATGTGGAACAAATAGTAGTCGAGGCAAATAGCAGAGATGCATTTAAGGCGAAGCTAGATAAACATATGAGGGACAAAGGAATAGAAGGTTATGTTGATAGGGTTAGATTAAGAGGGGTGGGAGGCAGCTCGTGTGGAGCATAAACATCGGCATAGCCCTGATGGGCCGAATGGCCTATTTCTGTATGCTGTACATTCTATGTAGTATACTGGAGTCTCAGATCATGTCATATCTAAAATTAACTCATTTATTATTTGCCTGACAGAGCTATCTGTCACAGGACTGTATACACTAATAATCCTTATCCAGGCAGTGGTTAACTTGCTGGTCATAGATTACTTATTTTATCCAGAATCCCAATCTCTCGCTGCAGGATTATATTTTCTGTGCACCAATGCATTATAGTCATCAGCTTGACAGCAAATCAATGGCTTTTATTGTCTGTTTGTCCAATCATTGACAGCAGTTTGTTAGTCCTTTGACTGTTTACTATCTTTCACATTTTTCGACAGATTTACCAATATTATGGCAATTCCTTGTTAACACATGTGTGACTGCCCTCTGGTGGAACTAAACATTCAGAGCTTCATTCGAGTCCACATCCAAAACCGGGGGGCAAAATTTCATAGCCCTTCCGGCGAACTGCCACTATAACTCAGGAGCAGAACAGCAAAAGTTCTGCAAAATAGGCCTGGGCATGCATACACTGTGTCCTGGTCTATGCTGCCAGGATTTCTGGGGCATTGTAATGGTTAGAATCTCCGTCCACCACTTACAAGGATATCCACATCAGAGGAGACAGAGCTAAAGGCAAGGACTCCTGATGTTGGCTGTCCCCATGACTTCTGACGCTGGTACACCAGTACGCGGCTCCAGAACTAGCTGCCAAGCTGTTCCAGTACAGCTACAACACCGGCATCTACCCGACAATGTGGAAAATTGCCCAGGTATATCCTGTCCACAAAAAGCAGGACAAATCCAATCCGGCCAATTACCGCCCCATCAGTCTACTCTCAATCATCAGCACAGTGATGGAAGGTATTGTCGACAGTGCTATCAAGTGGCACTTACTCTGCTCACCGATGCTCAGTTTGGATTCCGTCAGGACCACTTGGCTCCAGACCTCATTACAGCCTTGGTCCAAACATGGGCAAAAGAGCTGAATTCCAGAGATGAGGTGAGAGTGACTGCCCTTGACATCAAGGCTGCATTTGACCGAGTGTGGCACCAAGGAGGCCTAGTAAAATTGAAGTCAATAGGAATCAGGGGGAAAACTCTCCAGTGGCTGGAGTCATACCTAGTACAAAAGAAGATGGTAGTCATTGTTGGAGGCCAATCATCTCAGCCCCAGTACATTGCTGTAGGAGTTTCTTAGGGCAGTGTCCTAGGCCCAACTATCTTTAGCTGCTTCATCAATGACCTTCCCTCCATCATAAGGTCAGAAATGGGGATGTTTGGTGATGATTGCAGTGTTCAGTTCCATTCGCAATCCCTCAGATAATGAAGCCTGCAACAGTCCCTTCAAGGTCCGCTGGTTAGGCCGCTCTACAACCAGTACTACTGGGGGGAGAGTATTTTAAAATTGTGTTACGATCCTACAACCTGTGTAAGACCCCAATTTAAATATAATAATAAAGCTCATGCCTATTTTGGGGGTTAGCGCTGACCGCCATTTCGTAGCCTACTCAAAAATTGAATGGTGCTGGCCTCAAGCGGGCGGTAGTTTTAAGAAAAAATTGTCTGTCCACTGCCCTGTTTTTCAGTGTGAACGGGGTGGTAGGCAGATGACAATCTGTAAGAAGAGAGAAGAGTACCATGATAGAAGAAAAAGACAAAAACTTCTCTGTTGCTACATAATGGAATGTCCAGATGGTCCTCTCACATATCTGCCATATAAACATATTCAATGATCTGTTCACAGCTGGGTTGAATCTGGATTTGAACAGGTTATGATGCACAGGATTCAAATTAGCCTAGAGAGGATGGACTCCACCATGCTATATCTGTATTTTTCTCCTCTTTAGGAATCTGTCTATTCCTCATGGGAATCATCTTTGTTATGACCTGAGATACCACGATTATTTCCATTAGAACAGAGAAGGCTTACAGGAGATTTAATAGAAATTATGAAGGATTTTGATAGAGTGAGAAAGAGTATTTCCTAAGGTTGAGGAGTCAGTGATGAGAGGGAGTCAATTTAAAATGATCACTTTAAAGAGCGAGGAGAGAGGTTAGGAGAAACTATGTAGAGAATTGTTGGAGCCTGGAATGTTTTGCCACAGGGAATAGTTAAAGCAGAGGCCATTGCATCATTTAAGGTAATAGTAAATAACATTTGCAGCAGAGGAAGATACAGGGTAATGAGGAGAGGGTAGGGGGAAGATTCTTCAGTTAGTTATCAGCTTGGCTCAGTTGTTAGCACTCTCACCTTAGAATCATAGAATCATAGAAGTTTACAACATGGAAACAGGCCCTTCGGCCCAACATGTCCATGTCGCCCAGTTTATACCACTAAGCTAGTCCCAATTGCCTGCACTTGGCCCATATCCCTCTATACCCATCTTACCCATGTAACTGTCCAAATGCTTTTTAAAAGACAAAATTGTACCCGCCTCTACTACTGCCTCTGGCAGCTCGTTCCAGACACTTGAGTGAAAAAATTGCCCCTCTGGACCCTTTTGTATCTCTCCCCTCTCACCTTAAATCTATGTCCCCTCGTTATAGACTCCCCTACCTTTGGAAAAAGATTTTGACTATCTACCTTATCTATGCCCCTCATTATTTTATAGACTTCTATAAGATCACCCCTAAACCTCCTACTCTCCAGGGGAAAAAGTCTCAGCCTATCCAACCTCTCCCTGTAAGTCAAACCATCAAGTCCCGGTAGCATCCTAGTAAATCTTTTCTGCACTCTTTCTAGTTTAATAATATCCTTTCTATAATAGGGTGACCAGAACTGTACACAATATTCCAACCTTACAGAAGGTTGTGGGTTCAAACTCCACACAAGTAAAACCAAAGTCCTATCGGGCTGTTCAGGTGGAAAAATCCCATGGCACTATTTGAAAAAGAGCATGAAGTTCTCCAGCGTCCTGGTCAACATTCCTCCCTCAACCAACATCACCAAAAGGTAGGCTAACTGGTTATTCATCTCACTTGCTGTTTATCCAACTTTGTTCTGTGCAAAATGGCTGCTGCATTTACCCACATGACAGTGACTGTAGTTCAAAAGTAATTCATTGATTTTGAGCACTTTGACATATCGTGAGGATGTGATGAGGCATTATGGGGATATTTTCTGCTTCAGCATTCCCAGCACATGCTAGGAGCTCATATTGGGAAATTGCGGACTCCCAGCTTGTGATTATCTGTCCATTAAAATTAATGGATGGAAAATCATAGGCTAGAGATGTGCAATTTCCTGGCATGTGCTGGGAGTGCCAATGTGAAAAATATCTCTTGATATAGTTTTTTTCTTTACGGAAACTGCAATATCTGGTAAACAATTTACACCTGATCATTTGGGGTTAGGATCTGGAAAAGCCAAATTAAGGAGCAGCAAAATCAAAAGTTGATGATCCAAGTTGTGGTGTAACAGTTGCGTTACAGCTATCAACAGTTACCTGTTATCTTCTAATAGATGGATCAGGAGTCTAAATAGTAAGAAATGCTTAGTAAAATTAATTTTGGGAGACTGGGGCTGTAAAAAGGGGTCAAATAGAATTTCCCCTTTGTACCTAAAGATCAAACTAAGTTGTTATGTTAGCATTCTTTTGTGTGATTGGTGGGAAGATGTGGTCTTAATTGGTAAAAGTTATTCATCAGCAAAGTTTCAATCATTTTGCCTTTGTGCCTCCTCAGACCATCTGAAAGTTATGGCCTGAATTTTCTTCTGGAAATTTGCTCATTTTTGGGCAGTCCTGGAATTCTTGCCCTTCGGGACAGAATAATTTAGTATATCTTTGTTTTGATATTCAAAGACATACTATGCTCTCTATTTAGGGTACGGTAGCGTAGTGGTTATGTTACTGGGCTAGTAATCCAGAGGCCTGAACTAAAATCCAGAGTCACGAGTTCAAATCCTGCCACGGTGGCTGGCGAATTTAAATTCAATTAATTAAATAAAAAATCTGGAATTAAAATACTAGTATCATTAATGATAGCCATGAAACTACCGGATTGTCGTAAAAACCCATCTGGTTCACTAATGTCCTTTAGGGAAGGAAACCTGCCGTCCTTACCCGGTCTGGCCTATATGTGACTCCAGACCCACAGCAATGTGGTTGATTCTTAATTGCCCTCTGAAATGGCCTAGCAAGCCACTCAGTTGTAAAAATCTCGCTCGGGATGGGCAATAAATGCCGGCCTTGCCAGCGACGCCCACATCCCGTGAACGAATAAAAAAAATTATAGTGGGGTCTTTCCGTGGTTGTTATTTTCTGCACGGAATGCAATTTTGATTTTATTCACATCACAGTTAAGGTGATGGCCACTTGTATATAGTAACCAATTTGTTTGAAGCCTTATGTTCAACTGATACCCCCTTCAAAAGCACTGCAGCATTTTTGTATATCTTGTTTCCTATATCTGCCAGTTATCTATGTAACTTTCTCTTCCTCTTTTGAGCTGCAGCATCATTATAATTGATGCTCCTGTGTCTAATTTATAATTAATAATGGGACCGATTTTCATCCCCCCCCCCCCTGCTGTTGGCCTGGAAAAGGACAGTAGTGCAATGAAAATGATGTTGCAGCACTTATTGCCCCATTCCCGCTTGCTCCACCCTACTCCCACCCAATGGAAGCGGACACTTCAAAATTGACCCATCTGTGTCCCACTGCAAATCTCTTGTACCTTGGAAGCCACAATTTTTGATTTGGAAAGGTTACTTTTATAATAAGACCATACATCTTCTCAGTTATGTTTTAAACCTGTCAAGCTCTTGAAGCTACAAACCATGCTGAATTGTTTCTCTGGACAGAAAAGACAAGCTCTTCAGAAAAAAAATTAGAATTCAAAACAAATATTGGAACTTTGGTGCCAATATTTCACTGTTTCATTTGAACTTTTTTAGTCCCTCTCCCTCTCATTTCTTCCCCCCTCCAGTGTCAAATACACCCAAAAGTAAGATCTACTTCGCAAAGTTGATACTATTACAGGAGAATTTTCCTTTGGAGTTCTTCTGCTTTGCTGGCTTAACTTTGGCAGTTTGGTGGAAATCCCATTTACGCACATAACCCATAAACAAGGTTTCCTTTGCACTTCTGCCAAAGTTACGGTGATAGAGCGGGAGAAGCCTCGAGGAAATTCCTGGCAACAGAGTTCTAAACACTAGATCTATACAGACGATATGTTACATCAAGCTAGCTCCCAAGCACCAAATTATAACAAAGGCTTACATCCAATTCCTAATATTTCTGTGGCTTCTAGGGATTCCGATGTCTGAAATTACATTTACAGAGGGTTTATGCACATTTCTGAAATAATTACTTACGTTAGTTTGAGGAAAAATATTTATGGTATACTACAGGAAAATCACAATTGATTGACTTGGTCTTTTGCCAAAGTTCTACAATAGCTGAAAAGGGAAACCAGAATAGTTTCTTCCAGATGTCAGTAAATTCTCAGTCTTATTTCTGATGGATGGAAATTGTTTTTAGGCAGATTTCCTGCCAGTCTTATGTTGTCCAGTAAATGTTTCTCAAGCAGCTTCAAAAATCATCACTTTAGGCAATTATTAAGGGGCATGTTCCATCAATTTTGTGGTTGCGATTTTCTAGTATAACTAATTGCTAGCCGTAACTGTATGTACAAACAATCCTTTGACTGCTGTCTGCACTGGAGAATTCCAGTCTCTCTCAATTTTTTACTTAAAATTTTTGACTTGAATGCTGTGATGTTGAACCAAACACCAATATTAATGTAATAACATTTTTTGGGGTATCAGGAATAACTTTATTACTGTAATAACCTACTCAACTGAAACATTTTAAAATTAAATTTTATACAATTTATTTCTGCTTGCCTTGTTTTCCCTTCTCTCCCACAATATCTTTTAATTTTAATTTTGTTATTTAACTAATTTTATTACAAACCCTATTCTAACTGGGGTTGAATTTCTGCGAGGGCTCTCTTGGTCGTCCGTCGTAACTACAGCGAAAGATCCACAGAAACCTCGGAGAAATGGCTTAAACAGCATTTATGCCATGTGTAGGAGGTTTCTGCCAATATTCCGCTGAAGTTATGGCAGACGATTGGGAGAACCCCTTCGGAAATTCAACCCCACTCTCCTTTTTAAAGTTGAAGGACTATATTATCCTCCATTGGCTAAAGTTAGCAAAAATATAGATGCTAGTAAAATGCAGAGAACATCACCAATAGTTTTACAAAAATTTGTGAATGGAGGAAAATATACAAAACTAACTTGACTGCTTACCTCTTCTTTGTCTCTCTGTCCATTTTGAAGGTGGAAGAATGACTGGCGGGAAAACATTGCCCAGGGCTTAAAGCTGGTTGTGAAGACTAGTTTTCAGCCAATGGAAGCCTTGAAGTTTCATTATGTCTTTAGTGCTCTAAGGGTTAAGGGTCAATGATTGGAATCTAAAAATTATAGCAGTCTACAAGACAGACAAAATGAACTTTTTTCTTTTAAATTTAGCACCAGATTAATAGTATAATGATAACTTTTCGTTAAACAGTAAACCAAAGAGCATTTCATACATTGAGCGATGAAATTTATACCAAATCTTGCCACGACAACTTGATCACTGCAATATTCGGATTTGACATATTTGTAAAATATGCAGGTAAAATTGACAGGTATGATAGAATTTAAATACCTATAAAATGGTACAATCCAACCTCAAATTGATGAAGAAAGAATAATAATATCAAACATGGAACTAATGCTTCTCAGGAAGTGTTCAACAGTCAGAATCTATTTGGTTAGAGTTAAGAAACAACAGAAGTGCCATTAGGAAGATGATAGTGGTTGTTGGAGGCCAATCATCTCAGCCCCAAAACATTGCTGCAGGAGTTCCTCAGGACAGTGTCCTTGGCCCAACCATCTTCAGCTGCTTCATCAGTGACCTTCCCTCCATCATAAGGTCAGAAATGAGGATGTTCGCTGATGATTGCACAGTGTTCAGTTCCATTCACAACCCCTCAGATAATGAAGCAATCCATGCCTGCATGCAGCAAGACCTGGACAACATCCAGGCTTGGGCTGATACGTGGCAAGTAACATTCGCGCCAGACAAGTGGCAGGCAATGACCATCTCCAACAAGACAGATCTAACCACCTCCCCTTGACATTCAACGGCATTAACATCGCCGAATCCCCCACCATCGACATCCTGGGGGTGACCATTGACCAGAAACTTAACTGGACGAGCCCTATAAATACTGTGGCTACAAAAGCAGGTCAGAGGCTGGGTATTCTGTGGTGAGTGACTCACCTCCTGACTCCCCAAAGCCTTTCCACCATCTACAAGGCACAAGTCAGGAGTGTGATGGAATACTCACCACTTGCCTTGATGAGTGCAGCTCCAACAATACTCAAGAAGCTCGACACCATCCAGGACAAAGCAGCCTGCTCGATTGGCACCCCATCCACCACCCTTAACGTTCGCTCCCTTCACCACCGGCGCACTGTGGCTGCAGTGTGAACCATCCACAGGATGCTCTGCAGCAACTCGCCTAGGCTTCTTTGACAGCACCTCCCAAACCAGCGACTTCTACCACCTAGAAGGACAAGAGCAGCAGGCACATGGGAATAACACCACCTGCACGTTCCCCTCCAAGTCACACACCATCCCGACTTGGAAATATATCGCCGTTCCTTCAGCGTCGCTGGGTCAAAATCCTGGAACTCCCTTCCTAACAGCACTGTAGGAGAACCTTCACCACACGGACTGCAGCGTGGTTCAAGAAGGCGGCTCACCACCACCTTCTCAAGGGCAATTAGAGATGTGCAATAAATTCTGGCCTCGCCAGTGACGCCCACATCCCATGAACGAATAAACACTAGTCGGTGTATTCTATAGGCCACCAATTAGTGGGAAGGATATAGAGGAGCAACTTTGCAGGGAAATTACAGAGGTGCAAAAGCCATAGAGTACTGTTAACGAGGGACTTCAACTATCCTAATATAGACTGGGATAGTAATAATTTAAGGGGCAAAGAGGGGGAGGAATTTTTGAAGCGTGTTCAGGAGAACTTTCTTGACCAGTACGTTTCCAGCCCAACGTGGAAGAAGGAATTGCTGGATTTGGTTATGGGGAATGAGTGGAGCAAGTGTCAGTGGGGGAACATTTAGGGAACAGCGATCATAGTATCATAAGATTTAGAAAGCTATGAGAAAGGGCATGGACCACTCTAAAGTAAAAATACTCAATTGGAGGAGGGCCAAATTCAGTGGGATGAGAACAGATCTGGCCTGGGAAAATTGGAATCAAAGATTGGCAGGCAAAACTGTAATTGAACAATGGGCGGCCTTTAAAGAAGAGATGGTTCGGGTACAGTCTAGGTACATTCCCACAAGGGAGAAAGGTAGGGCAACCAAAGCCAGAGCTCCTTGGATGACAAAAGAGATAGACAGTAAGATGAAGCAGAAAAAAGGGGCCTATGACAGATGCCAGGTTGATAACACACGTGAGAACCAGGCTGAATATGGAAAGTTCAGAGGGGAAGTGTAAAAGGAAATAAGAGGGGCAAAGAGAGAATATGAGAATAGACTGGTGGCCAACATAAAAGGAATCCAAAAGTCTTCAATAGGCATGTAAACAGTAAACAGGTAGTAAGAGGAGGGGTGGGGCCGATTTCGGACTAAAAAGGATATCTACTCTGGAGGTAGAGGGCATGGCCGAGGTACTAAATGAATACTTTGCATCTGTCTTTACCAAGGAAGAAGATGCTGCCGGAGTCTCAGTAAAGGAAGATGCAGTTGAGATACTGGATGAGCTAAAAATTGATAAAGAGGAGGTACTAAAAAGGCTAGCTGTACTTAAAGTAGATAAGTCACGCGGTCCAGATGGCATGCACCCTAGGTTGCTGAGGTAAGTAAGGGTGGAAATTGCGGAGGTTCTGGCCATAATCTTCCAAACATCCTTCGATACAGAGGTGGTGCCAGAAGACTGGAGAATTGAAATGTTACACCCTTGTTCAAAACAGGGTGTAAGGATAAACCCAGCAACTATAGGCCAGTCAGTTTAATCTCGGTGATGGGAAAACTTTTAGAAACGATAATCCACGACAGAATTAGCAGTCAATTGGACAAGTGTGGATTGATTAGGGAAAGTCAGCACGGATTTGTTAAAGGCAAATCGTGTTTAACTAACTTGAATGAGTTTTTTGATGAGGTAACAAAGAGGGTAGCTAAGGGCAATGCAATTGATACGGTATATGTGGACTTTCAAAAGGAGTTTGATAAAGAGCGGCAAAATAGGCTTGTCATCAAAATTGAAGCCCATGGAATAAAAGGGGCAGTAGCAGCATTGGTACAGAATTGGCTAAGTAACAGGAAACAGACAGCAGTGGTGAACGGTTCTTTTTCGGACTGGAGGGAGGTATACAGTGGTGTTCCCCAGGGGTTGGTACTAGGACCACTGCTTTTTTTGATATATATTAATGACTTGGACTTGGGTGTACAGGGCACAATTTCCAAATTTGCAGTTGACACAAAACTTGGAAGTGTAGTGAACAGTGAGGAGGATAGTGATAGACTTCAGCAGGATACAGAGAGGCTGGTGGCATGGGCGGACACGTGGTAGATGAAATTTAACACAGAAAAATGCGAGGTTATACATTTTGGTAGGAAGAATGAGGAGAGGCAATATAAACTAGAGGGCACAACTCTAAAAGGGATACAGGAACAGAGAGATCTGGAGGTATATGTTGACAAATCATTGAAGGTGGTAGGGCAGATTGAGAAAGCGGTTAAAAAAGCAAACGGGATCCTAGGCTTTATAAATAGAGGCATAGGGCCCGATATTACCATGGTGGTGGATTCGCGGCGGGGGGTCGGCCTGGTCAAATCAGTCTGCCCTGCACGCAATCGCAGGCTGATTGGATCCACTTACCTGTTCTTCCAGGTTCCCCGCTAATAAGCTGCGCGGCGGGCGGACTGCGCATGCACAGTAAGGTCTGTCAGCTGGAGGAGCTCTATTTAAAGGGGCAGTCCTCCACTGACTGATGCTGCAAGAAACGGGAAAAATTACAGCATGGAGCAGCCCAGGGGGAAGGCTGCTCCCAGGTTTAATGATGCCTCACTCCAGCTCTTATTGGATGGGATGAGGAGGAAGGGGAGGACAGAGATCTTCCCCCCGGCGGGCGGGAGGAAGCGGCCTGCCTCTGCCACCAAGAAGGCCTGGCTCGAGGTGGCAGAGGAGGTCACCTGCACCACCAACATATCGCCCACCTGCATACAGTGCAGGAGGTGCTGCAATGACCTAAGTAGGTCAGCCAAAGTGAGTACACTTACTCATTCCCCTACACTCTGTCTGCCACATCACCACTCCCACCCCACATCTCCTTCTGCACAGCCAACACTACTCTGTCACATCACTCCTCACACCCACTCAAAGCTCATCCTCATCTTACTTGCACTTACTCACCTCGCCAGTACTCATCCCGCCACTACCACTCAACCCAATCCTCATACAATCTCATGGCTCAATCTCATACTCACCCTCTCGTGCATCTCTTTCACAGTCGGCCTCACTCAACCTGCCACTACCTGTGCTGCAGCCACAGGGCATGCATCACATATGTGCAGTAGGAAGCGTAAGGCAAACGTGTCGTGAGCATGAAGGGGATGCACAAGGGTGTTTGAGGGTTTGTCATGGTGTTTACCTATATTGAATTTCTGACCAACTGGGTCTTGACTAGATTAGACTGGGCTTGATTAGATTAGACTGGGCTTGATGGCCGGCGCGGACACGATGGGCCGAAGGGCCTCTATCCGTGCTGTATAACTCTATGACTCTATGACTGTATAACTCACATTACATATTATATTGGCACCACTACTGCCACGTCTTTGCGAATCTTGTCTGGTTTGTGCAATAATGCCCTTTCCTGAGGATCACAATGAAGACCCACAACTGATGACACCCATTGTGTCACTGCAGAGTGGGTGTAGGTGTATTTGCAGGGCTCTTTTGTGCAGACGACTGAGAGACGTCGGCGATGTCCCCAGTGGCACCCTGGAAGGATGCAGAGGAGAAGTTGTTGAGGGCAGTGGTGACTTTGACAGCGACAGGTGAGAAGATGGTGCTCAGGCCAGCCGGGAGCAGCTCGGCATGAAGGAGGCTGCAGATGCCCACGACCACATGTCGAGTGACCCTGAGCCTCCATGTGCACTGCTGCTCAGAGAGGTCCAGGAAGCAGAGCCTCGGTCTGTGGACCCTGTGGCGAGAGTAGTGCCCTCTGCGACGCATCTCTCTCTGCGGTTGCCCTCCCTCCTGCTGTGCAGGTGGATGTGTCACAGCACTGTGTTGTGGAGCTCCATGTGTCAGAGGTGGATGGCGTGGCCGGCGAGGCTGGTGATGCTGTTCGCCCTCCGAGGAGGTCATGACTGCAGCTATTGCGGCCCCCATCCGGAAGATGCACATCTGAGGGGGTCCGCAAGGTAGGTACATGTGTCTGGACACCGGGGTAAGTGTGCAAGTTGGTGAATTTTATTGTTAGGAGGAGGGTGGTGGAGGCCAAACTTTGTCCAAGGTGACAGAGTGGCCTCCTGCAATGAGTGAGGGTCTCCCCCCAACACCTGTCAAATGGACCTTTGCAGCTGCCACAGGCTGATGGCTGCAACACGTCCATTTGAACTGGGAGTGTTTCCCCCAGTATGGGAAACAGTCCCAGTTGTTTGCAAAATCCCACCCCTCCTAAAATATCACGTTAATCAGGTCTCTAAACGACCTGAAATACCTAAATAAATACCTTAAGTGGCACCCCGCTGGCTTTAATTGCCGGCGGGAGTCCCACATGCGGGGGCTGCGCACGCATGTCAGCGCGTCAGTGGGGAACCCGGAAATGGGGCGGGTTGGAGCCGGGCTCCCGACCCGCCCCGGGAATCCCCGATTTTCGTAGCCCCCCGCCAGGAACGCACCCGATCGCGGGTGCTAAATTCGATCCCATAGAGTACAAAAACAAGGTAGTCATGATGAACCTTTATAAAACACTTGTTCAGCCACAGCTGGAGTATTGTGTCCAGTTCTGGGCATTGCACTTTAGGAAAGATGTGAAGGCCTTAGAGAGGGTGCAGAAGAGATTTACTAGAATGATTCCAGGGATGAGGGACTTTAGTTACATTGATTGACTGGAGAAGCTGGGGTTGTTCTCTTTGGAACAGAGAAGGCTGAGAGGAGATTTGATAGAGGTATTCAAAATCACGAAGGGTCTAGACAGAGTAGATAGAGAGAAACTGTTTCCATTGGCGGAAGGGTCAAGAACCAACGGGCATCGATTAAGGTGATTGGGAAAAGAATCAAAGGTGACATGAGGAAAATCTGTTTTACACAGCAAGTGGTTATGATCTGGAATGCACTGCCCGAGGGGGTGGAGGCAGATTCAATCACGGCCTTCAAAAGTTAACTGGATAAGTATTAGAAAGGAAAAAATTTACAGGGCTACGGGGATAGGGCGGGTAGTGGGACTAGCTGTATTGCTCTTGCATAGAGCCGGCACGGACTCGATGGGCCAAATGGCCTCCTTCTGTGCTGTATCCTTTCTATGATTCCATGAACAGGTGCATATCAAATTGCACTATCAGCTTGAGGCTGATCTATTCATTCTTTATGAGTAGTGAAAGAGATGGCATAATGGTGAAAAATAAAAATCACAGAACAAAGAAGTGATGGATACAACCCTTTAATTCCAAAAAACAGAAATCTTTTGCTCAGTTAAAGAATCGTGGGGGAAAAATTCGATAAGGGCCATTTTCGAGCGGGGGTAGCGTGATGCGCCCGATGGCCCCTACGCAGGCAGCACATGAACTTCATGCTGCCTGCTACCTACCATGATGTCTCCATGCAGCCAGCGCTACCCGCGCTGGTGGGAGGCTGCACGGAGAATGTGGAAGTTGGAAATGGGGCGTGCACAGCACACGTCATCAGCAGCCTGCACCTCTTAATGCACCGATGATGCACTGGAGGCCCTGGTGGAAGGGATGGACAAAAGGAGGGCCAACATGTAACTGCAGGATGGCAGGAGACCCTCCAGACTGCAGCTCCACAGGCATTGGCAGGCTATGGCACAGGAAGTCAACGCATGTGGGTGCACTGCCGAAAGAAGTTCAATGATTTGACACGAGTGGTCAAGGTGAGTGAATGCAAGTGTCAAGTGGCACATCCTACCAACTGCACCACTGCTCCATGCATCACATCCCCCGTCACCCACCCACCAACAAACACTGCCCATCCATACGCAATACTGCACTCGGCATGCTGCATCTCACCAGCACATAGTATCACACTTGCAGGCCACACAACCACCACTCACAGGTCACACAAACTGGCAGCTATTCGACCACGGCAGGCACATCACTCACAAACCTTGCAGAATACTCACTGACACACTGTTTTGTCTTGCAGGAGAAGGTGACACATAACAGCCGGCAGCAGGAGGGACCTGAGGGTGGACAGGCCACGATTACACATCCTCACCCCCCTAGAGGAGACAGTCCTTCGGATCATTGGGCGGGCCGTCGCTGCAGCCGTGACAACATGCTGGAGGCCCGATGATGGGGGTCTCTGCATATCTAATGCTCCTTCTCCTTTCCCATATCTCCCTCCTCTTATAATCTTTTCTGACTCACGTGCTGCAGATGCTGTCAGCACGCCCAACTTACTTGCTCCTCTCCCCACTCCACAACTCAACCTGTTTCTCTGTCATTGCAGATACCCAAGAAAACGTGGTGGCACTGTCTGAGGAGGAAGAGGAGGAAGAGGTGGAGGGGGACAGTGAAGCCACACCGTCACTCGATCTGACACTTGCTTCCACCAGCTCAGAGACTGACACTGCACATCCTTTAGAGGCTAGGTTAGAGGAGGGATCGGCACTTGGTGAGACACCGGGCACAAGTGCGCAGGAGCCGGGGTGGGAGGAGCGGATACCACAGGTGCCAGCTCGCCGGAGGGTGAGGTCACTCACTAGTTCTGCTGCAGAAGAGTCTGATGAGGACATCGATGGGCCAGGCTACAGAAGACGGCTGATGGGCGTACACCACCAAATGCTTGAGGCACTGGAAAACCTGCCAGAAAGCCTGCGCACAATGATAAGGGGCATGGAGGAGTCCAGCTCCAACTTGGCACAGGGCTTTGCGCAGAGCTTGGAGCCCATCCTTTCCAACATGGAACAGGTGGTCACCTCTATCAGTGCACCTGTGGTACCCACCATGATGCAACATCTGATGACTGATGTCACAGCTTCCATTGCAGCACAAACATCTGCCATCCAAGGTCTGACTGCTGCATTTGGAGCTCAGACTGCTGCCTTGGAAGTTCAGACTGCTGCTATCGTGGCTCTGGGGGCCACTGTGGAACGGGGCTTCCAGGGCGTCACAGCACTCCAGCAATCTGTTCTCCAGCTGATCACCAGGATTGCTGAGGCGCCGCCCCGTGTGAATGGCAGTGGCGCCATGGCAGTCAGTCCTGCTGTCCTCTCTCAGGACGACAGCCTTCCTGCTCCCACCCCTGCCACTCCGCCAGTGCCCCTGTTGTTGCCTATCAGCCAGCCAGGCCAAACTGCTGCAGCCCATGCTGAGGTGGTGCAGTCTGAAGCCGGGATCTCCCGGCCCAGAGCTGCTCGAGGTCATCCTCCAAGGCCATCTGCATGCTCCTCCATTGAAGGCCAGCAGCCTCCCACCACTCATGCTCCAGCCACTAGGGAAGCACCTTGTAGGAGCACTAGGATAGGTAAAGACACATGAACAACAGGCACTAAGGGAATGCACAAGGGTGAATAGTTCTGTTATGTTTACATAATTTCATTTATTCATTGATAAATGAGACTTTGATTTTGCATTTGGTGGTGGTTTTTATTTATGCAATGAGCTGAGGGGGAAAACAATGTGTAATCAGATGGAGGGCGATTTGAATGTCTTGTGGGAGCGGAAAGGTGGGGAGTGTCGGACTGTTGGTGAGTTGGGGGATGTAGTTCACATTATTGATAGTGGGCACGGATCAGGCGGGCACGCTGAGCCCTTGCAGACAAGGCGTGTGGTTCCTGTTGCACCATTACGTCTTCCTCCACTTCTTCTTCTGTCTCCACCCCCACCTTCTCCTCCTCCTCCTCAGCCTCTTCCTCCTCCTCCTCCTCAGCCTCCTCCACCTCTGGCTCAGGGTCTTCTCCAATCATTGGTGGCAAAGGCTGGTCGCTCATGATGGCAAGGTTGTGCAGCATGCAGCAGACCACCACAAATCTGCCCATCCGCTCGGGGGAGTACTGCAGGGCTCCTCCAGACTGGTCCAGGCAGCGGAAGTGTTGTTTGAGTAGGCCTATGGTGTGCTGCACGATGTTGCGTGTGGCAGCATGGCTCTTATTATAGGCCTGCTGTGCACGTGTGCGTGGGTTCCTGACCGGTGTCATGAGCCACGGCATGAGGGGATAGCCCATGTTGCCCAGTAGCCAGCCTTTGACTTGTCGAGTCGGGTGAAAAATAGCTGGCACATTGGACTGCCACATGATGAAGGCGTCGTGACTGCTCCCAGGGTCGTGGACATCGACCTCCATGATTTGATGTGTGTGGTCACACACCAGCTGCACGTTGAGGGAATGGAAGCCCTTTCATTTGACGCAGATGGCTGAGTTGATATGCAGGGCATGCAGAGCAATAAGCGTGCAGTCAATGGCACCCTGCACCATGGGGAAGCCAGCAATGTGAGCGAACACCCGTGCTCGCTCGTTCTGCTTGTCTCTGTTGAGAGGGAAGGTGATGAACCTGTTCCTCATCTGTACAGTGCATCTGTGACCTCCCTTATGCAGCAGTGCAATGCATATTGCGAGATGTTGCACATGTCGCCAGCAGAGGCCTGAAATGTTCCTTAGCCGTAGAAATTCAGCACCACAGTGACCTTCACAGGCAATGCTGTCCTTGCCCTGCACTGAGGCTACAGTTGTGTCCACACCACTTGACAGATCTCGGTCACGGCTTCCTTGGTGAACCTCAGGCATCGGATGCAATCCTCCTTGGCCATGTTAAGGTAAGAGAATTGGTCCTAGAAGGCCCTCATTGGATAGGGCCTTCTGCTCAGTGCCCGGCGCTTCCTTGTCCTCCGTTTCCTCGCAGCTTGACCTGCTATGCGTGGCCTCTCTGCATGCTCCCAGAGCCCTAGCAGACCGCCCATGGTTGCCAGAAATGTTGTTCAACCACAGTTATAACTTTCCGAACCGTAAGGCAGTACCTGCCAAACCATTCTCAAATGTACTCTAGGAACTCTCAGTAAGAATAGGGAGCTTCAAAAAACACTTTCTACTCCACCAGCAGCCAGAAGCAATGATCCAGCGACTAACCTGCAACACCTGCATGGCCCCTTTAAATAGCGCTGGTTGGGGGTCCTCCAGGCACTCTAAGACATGTGCAGGTGCGCATGATTAAGACTGTGTGTTGAGTTGAGCGTTAAGGTCCAAAATGGTGTCTATCACTTTAAATCAGCGTTGCACACTGATTGCATGCATTTTCTCCCTACTTTACTTGCTTCCAGCGTTCGGTATTTCGCATGCGCTAACTCCTATACCAAGATGGCGTCTGGCGCATGTCACATTGGAAACGTGCGTGTGTGCATCCATGACGCCACCTTGGATGTCAGAGAGGCCGTGTAGCGCTGAAACAACGGGCGCTGCAGGGCCAATTTAGCGCCCAATGAATCTGATTATGAAGTGAAGTAAAGTTGCATTTATAACCAATTTTATCCCAAAAAAACAATTGTCAACAATAAATTTTGGGTAAATTTACCTTTTCCCTTTAAACTGCTGAAATAAACTAAATATTGACCTAGTACAACAATTATTTAAAAAATAATAGACCAATTGGGCTACACATTTTGCATTGATGTGAAATAGTTTCAGCTTTTCAGGATATATTGTAAATTGGATAAACCGCAAAGTGGAAATCATTTCGCATCAACACAAATGTGCAATATAATTTGAGAGTGAAATTGCTGGGATCATCTTCGAGCAAATAGTATGAAATCATCTTGAGAAAATAGTTTGACATCACTTTGGTTTTGCACCAGCTATGGAATAACTACAACTAGTGCAAAGCAAACTTTTAAAAATTCCCCAGCAATTCAATGGATCCATGCCAATTGTGTGCATGGATTTGTGTACACATGAACTGCATATTGATGCCCTTTACTGTACAGTAATATCAGTGGGCAATTTTATTTTTCTGCACATAATGCTGAATTTCCCTGCATTTCACTGCCCGGGTTTGAGTGTTTTCTGGGTAGCTTGAAGAGGAAAATAGGTCAATGTAGTGTTCCAGCAAAGCCCCACCCTTAAGAACGCCCATGAACATTTTCCTCCAGAAGTGAGGTCAGTGGCCGAAAGCGCCAGCCCAACTGCTGCCCTCTCTGTAAATAGCATTGAAATACTGCTGTGACATTAGCAGTCTGATTTTCCATCATTTCTGCCTGTGATCTGCCCACCACTAAGAACATTAGTGTATAAGAAATGTTCAGCATTGGCAGCTGGTTGCCGACAGACAAAACTGCATTTAAAGGCAACTCTCCTAGCATCTTTAAATTGCTAAAAGTATTTTTCTATATCAGCTTGGCTCAGTGATAACATTTTCACCTCTGAACGAGAAGGTTGTAGGTTCAAGGCCCACTCCAGGATTAACCACCAGGAGGTTGAATTTCTGCTGGGATTCCCTGATCTCTTGCCATAACTTCAATGGAAACCCCAGCAAAATGGCGTTTCTGCCAATCTTCTGCTGACTTTATGGCAGATGATTGGAAAAATGCCCCTGAAAATTCCAGGTGCTTATCGAGACAACACTTCAGTGCGCTGATGAAGTGTTGCATTGTCGGCAGCGTTGTCTTTCACATGAGATGATAAACCAAGACTCTGTCTCTTGTACAGGAGGGTGTAAAGATTCCACGGCACTTTTGAAGAAGAACCAGGATTATCCCAGTGTCCTGACCAACATTCATCCATCAACCAACACCACAGAGAAACAGATTAACTGCTCATTTATCGCATTGCTGTTTATGGGGCCTTGCTGTGTACAAATTGGCTGCTGTGTTTGCCTACAAAACAGTGACTACACTTCAAAATAATTCATTGGCTATGAAGTGCTTTGAGACATTCTGAGGACATGAAATGTGCTATAATAACACAAATTCTTGCTTTCTAATTCTTGCTTTTTAAAATCAAAACCTTTCACCATTGTTCCTTGTGCTCTGGAGCTTCCTTTTTTGTATCTTCAGTCTTCCCCTCGCTATTTGTGATTTTCAGAAGAGGACGATGAGTAGGAAGAACAGAAGGAGGCCAGGCTGATCAGGCAGATCATAGTTTGGTACCCACCTGCAGGTACCCAGGCATCCACATTTACAGAGCAAGATGCTCCTATCTGAGCAGTGAGCAATACTTAAGAAGGCTGTGCTTCACTTTTGAAGCTATACAGCAGTTGTACTGGCAGATTGTAGGTGCCTTCAGCTCCATTGACCTGAATTTTGTAAGGGGCTTCCAGTGAGCCATTAGGGAACATTGCAGCAGCTGAGTGATCAGGCAGTGAGCCAAATAATCAATAGTCTGTCTGAACATGGTTTTGGATACACATTTTAAAATACATTTTCTATTCCCTTTCACCCGTTTTTACATTAGATCTTAACGGTGTCCATCACGTTCTAGTTGGAAAGGGGGAAACATGATAACAACCTAGTGTTAAAGGCTTTGGGTCTAATGGAAGTATTTAATCAGAATATGATTACATCGGCCATTTGTTGAACGTTCCTTTGAATGTGGATTTGACTAAATCCAATGTGATTCCCCCTCCCCCCATCCCGAACTAGGATGTGCACCAATCGCAAATGATTCCTAATTACAATCAATAAACACCTCGTTATCCTGAAGGAAAGTGTTGGAAGTGTCGGCATCGCCCCTTCACACAAGGAAGGGCAGCTGTAAGAAATTAATTTTGGAGCTGTGTAATTGGCAGTTGTATGTCAGCGATTCACACGTTTTACTAATACAAGTCGCTGTTAGCATTTGCAAATTAATAATAAACATCCATTAGTAGAACATATTTGCTTTTGAACAAGTTTTACATTTAATTTGTAAATTTAAGCTGAGTCCAACCTTTTTGATTTAGGGCATTAAATGTTACTGTTCAACCTTTTTTATGAAAATGTAATTAAAATATCTTTTACGGTTTACTAATAGTTTGGGACCTGTTCGTTCATCTATCGATTTTTGTAGAATTAGCAGATAAATTATTGTAATAAATTCAAAGATAAAGCGAGAAAATAACATAACAAAAAGTTTACACAGACACTCCAGATAATTGTTGTATCAATCTACATCATTGTACTGTACCTATTAAAATATTTGTAATTTAAGAAAAAAAATCTGCGTTTCTCTGAAGATTCCGTTCAAAGCTTTCAGTCGGTTAATGTTTTTGGAATGAAGACTTGAAATATTACCTGGATTCGCGCCATTTATTTAAAATTAAAATGACTCCAAAATATCATTCTTATATCAAATGAGTGCGGGAAAACCACTGTAGCAGTCTAGGTTCCAATAATTTTAAGCGGGACAACAGCTTGTTTTCACACAACCAGTAAAGGATAAAATGCAGTTCTTCAATGTTCCCGTTAACTGGTTTTCTTTAGCATCGTTATCTTTATGATTTCACAAACCTGTACACGAGGCCTGTGAGGTGGGCAGAGGCAGCGGGCAGAACAGGTGGGTACTGACCTTATGGCTAATATCTGAGCTGGAGTTCCAGTATATGTTTTACAAAACGTGAGCACAGTATGGAGCCTGTTTTTGTTAATCACCCATCGCTGCTAATCTATTTTTCTAACCATCCTATGTATTTTTAAACATCTCTTTCGAAGTTAGTGTAAGATCATAGCTGTGATGTGAGCTTGCTTTTCGTGTTGGCACTGAACTGTTTACCCACAGACCTCCGTCAGTTACATAAAGTGCAATATTTTTGAATTAGGTGCACAGTTTGTAAAGTTATTTAAATACACACCTATAAAATCTGTAGGGACAAAATGAACAGAAGAAAGGGTGCTATCTAAACCGACACTGTTATGGGAAGGATGCGAGGAAGAAAATAAACGCATTCTATAAGTAATCAAATCCACAATGACCATTCCTGTCCCTGTTTATTGTTACAAGTAACATTTTTTGCTTCTTACAAATCAGTGATAATTATAACATCAACCCTGTAATCGGGAAATCTGTTTCTTAATAACTTTTGTCTAATCTTTTGCGTCTGACAGGATTTCACTGTACGTTATCTAGATGTTATTTCCCCTTTCCTAGTGTGGGATGGGAACAGGGATAGCCTGAAGATATTTTACTGAATAATTGCATTTTAAAAGTATTCGAAGCTCTTGGGTTGATCTACACGCGCTTCTAGCATCCTTTGTAATGAAAGCATTTAGTAATACATATAGTGTTTAGACACTCACTTTGATGGACACTTAATGTTTGAAAGGTTTAAAACTGGTTTGTGTTCTGCATTTATCTCAAGCCAGCAACTGCGCTCCAATAATGTCTGTATATTGAAAGCAGGCTCCAAGTGGCAACAGCTAATAGACGAAGAAAGAGTAACCCCTAGAACATCTGTTTTCTCTTCGTGACCTTGTAAGTCGAACATATTTGAGTACATTTTGTAAAACAATGTGAGAGTTGAATCGCACTCAGAAATCCACCCTATTATTTATTAACAGGTTCTTACAAACAGCTCTGGAGCATCGGAACTGAATTTCAAAGAGCACTCATCAGATTTGTCATCGTGGCTTTTTGGACTGGGCCTGTCCCAAACAAAGGAGACGTCTCTTTCTAATTCAGCAGAAAAGATAAAGGCAAGTTGTGCTGTTGTCAGGACGGGATGAATTCCTGCCACTGTACTGTGAAGTTCTGGAACAAATATTTGTCGCCGCGCTCTGTCTACTTGTGTGGCGCTGTGTCCCACATCTGGGGCTCACAGCTGGCCGCAAATATCACCGAACCCCTAGAAACACCCTCATTTACACCTCTGCAGATCTACAGTAATCTCCCTTCGCGTTTTTGCGTGGAGTTGAGCATGTGTAATTAAACAGGATGTTTAAAAAAAATCGACAGTGGAAAAAATTGTTAGACAACAGAAATAACATCGAATTAAAATCAATTCAAGCGATTTAATGAAACATCTCAGTTCTGACCATGATTTAATCCCACGCACTGTGCCTGGAAATGGCTCGTTTACAAGGCCAAAAATAATTACTTCACAAGGCCACGTGTAATGTTAGATTTATCAGTTAAGGTGACCGTTTCGGCACTTTCTATTTTCGGCGATGTCCTTTCTTAACCTTCACTTTAGTTCTTTAAATTAACAATAAATGTGATCTGTATTTCGCATTAGAATTGAAAATGTTGGCGGGAATCACCGACTAAAGTGTAGATTCTCGGAGGAAGGTGGTTTGGTGTCGAGAACATTTCAACCGCCTACATCCGACCTGATCCGTGTTTGATTCCCATCGATTACAGGGGCGATGTGGCAGCCTCGTAAACCGGATTTCCCATCTAATGAACGGTTTATCCGCGCCAGTTCCGCTATCAGTTGTTCCTCAAAAATGCTAAATCTGTAGAATCTTTACATGCATGCTGCAGTTATACTGAAGACGCGTTCGCTCCATATTATCCTCTACGTTTCTCTGTTCCCAAGTTCCTATCTGTTTTCTGCATGGATAGTATAGTAAGGCCCATAATTACAACCACATGAGGTCAATAGTTGTCGGCGTATGGTAAATGGTTAAAATAGCATTTTGGGGCATTGTAGAGCTATAACATGACACGATTGACCTAAAACAATTCTAAACGATACACCTATCGAACGATATACATTTCCAGCCGCACGTTTGGCCAGAGTATTACAAGTAAGCAATCGAGATAACATATAAACTGCCTCTACAGACGATACCTTGTCACATTGGTGAATTGTACGGAAATAGATTGAGGGAGTCAAAGGTGATATTTGAAGATCGTGCACAAGCGATGCAGAGTCTGTTGGGTTACGGTTACATAGGCGCTTTTGTAAATTACATCAGGTTTGGATGGAAACATTGAAAAAACTCTTGGAAGTAAGCACTAATTAATTATTTTAGAATAGGTTCTTCTCCCCAAAACCTAATTGTCCCTCGGATTCTAACATTAGGGACCAAAAAGGAGATCTACGCATCTAGGCAAATGGCACGGCTGAGGTAATAAATGAACACTTTGCATCTTTACCAATTGAGACGATGCTGCCAAAGTCATAATAAAAGAGGAGGTAGTTGAGATACTGGATGTGCTAAAAATTGCTAAAGGGGAGGTACTCGAAAGGCTGGCTGTACTTAAAGTAGATAAGTCACCCTGTTAGGATGGGATGCATTCTAGGTTGCTGAGGGAAGTTCGGGTGTAATTTCAGAAGTGCTGGCCATAATCTTCCAAACATCCTTAGATATGGGGGTGGTGCCAGAGGACTGGAGAATTGCAAATGTTACACCCTTGTTCAAAAAAAGGGTGAAAGGATAAACCTGGCAACTACAGGCCAGTCAGTTTAACCGCAGTGGTGAGGAAGCTTTTAGAACCGATAATCCGGGACAAAATTAATAGTCACTTGGACAAGTGTGGATTAATAAAGGAAAGCCAACACGGATTTCTTCAAGGCAAATCGTACTTCACTAACTTGATTGAGTTTTTTGATGAGGTAATAGAGTTGATGAGAAGTGCTAGTAGGTGAGCACTTTGGTGACAGTGACCATAATTCAGTGAGATTTAAGGTGGTCATGGAAAAGGACAGGGAGGGGCCGGAAATAAAGGTTCTAAATTGGGGGAAGGCCGATTTTAATAGGATAAGGCAGAATCTGGCCAAAATGGACTGGGATCAGCTGCTTGTAGGAAAATCCGCATCGGAGCAATGGGAGTCTTTCAGAAGGGAGATTGAGACCATACAATGGCAACATGTTCCCGTAAAGGTCAAGGGTGGTTCCAAGAACTCCAGGGAACCTTGGATGTCAGGGGATATACGAGAATGGATTAGGAAAAAAAGGAGGGCTTTTGGCAGATACAAAAGGCTAAGGACGGAGGAAGCCCTAGAGGAGTACAAAAAGTGCAGGGGGATACTTAAAAAGGAAATTAGGAAATCAAGGAGGGGCCATGAAAAAACACTGGCGAGCAAAATAAAGGAAAATCCAAAGATGTTTTATAAGTATATTAAGGGTAAGAGGATAACTAGGGAAAAAATAGGGCCCATTAGGGACAAAAATGGCAATCTGTGTGTGGAGCCGGAAGATGTAGGAGGGGTTCTAAATGAATTTTTTGCATCTGTTTTCACTATGGAGAAGGACGACGTCGACATAGAAATACGACAGGGGGACTGTGATATACTCGAACATATTAACATCGAGCGGGAGGAGGTATTGGCGGTTTTAGCAGGCCTAAAAATGGATAAATCCCCAGGCCCGGACGAAATGTATCCCAGGCTACTGTGTGAGGCAAAGGAGGAGATTGCGGGGGCTCTAACACATATATTCCGAACCTCTCTGGCCACAGGGGATGTGCCAGAGGACTGGAGAACCGCTAATGTAGTACCATTATTCAAGAAGGGGAGTAGGGAAAAACCGGGGAACTACAGGCCAGTGAGCCTAACATCAGTGGTAGGAAAATTATTGGAAAAAATTCTGAAGGACAAAATTAGTCTCCACTTGGAGAAGCAAGGATTAATCAGGGATAGTCAACATGGCTTTGTCAAGGGAAGATCATGTCTGACTAATTTGATTGAATTTTTTGAGGGGGTGACTAGGCGCGTGGATGAGGGTAACGCAGTGGATGTGGTATACATGGATTTCAGTAAGGCCTTCGATAAAGTCCCGCACAGGAGACTGGTCAAGAAGGTACGAGCCCATGGAATCCAGGGTGCCTTGGCACTTTGGATACAAAACTGGCTTAGTGGCAGAAGGCAGAGGGTGATGGTCGAAGGTTGTTTTTGTGACTGGAAGCCTGTGGCCAGTGGGGTACCACAGGGATCTGTGCTGGGGCCCTTGCTGTTTGTGGTCTACATTAACGACTTGGATATGAATGTAAAAGGTATGATCAGTAAGTTCGCTGATGATACAAAAATTGGTAGGGTGGTAAATAGCGAGGAGGATAGCCTCAGTCTGCAGGACGATATAGATGGGTTGGTCAGATGGGCGGAACAGTGGCAAATGGAATTTAACCCGGAAAAGTGCGAGGTGATGCACTTTGGAGGGACTAACAAGGCAAGGGAATATACAATGAATGGGAGGACCCGAGGCAAGACAGAGGGTCAGAGGGATCTTGGTGTGCAAGTTCACAGATCCCTGAAGGCGGCGGAACAGGTAGATAAGGTGGTAAAGAAGGCATATGGGATACTTGCCTTTATTAGCCGAGGCATAGAATATAAGAGCAAGGAGGTTATGATGGAGCTGTATAAAACACTGGTTAGGCCACAGCTGGAGTACTGTGTGCAGTTCTGGTCGCCGCACTACAGGAAGGATGTGATCGCTTTGGAGAGGGTGCAGAGGAGATTCACCAGGATGTTACCAGGGCTGGAGTGCTTCAGCTATGAAGAGAGACTGGGAAGATTGGGTTTGTTTTCCTTGGAGCAGAGGAGGCTGAGGGGGGACATGATTGAGGTGTACAAAATTATGAGGGGCATAGATAGGATGGATACTAAGGAGCTTTTTCCCTTCGTTGAGGGTTCTATAACAAGGGGGCATAGATTCAAGGTAAAAGGCGGGAGGTTTAGAGGGGATTTGAGAAAGAACTTTTTCACCCAGAGGGTGGTTGGAGTCTGGAACTCACTGCCTGAGAGGGTTGTGGAGGCAGGAACCCTCACAACATTCAAGAAGCATTTGGATGAGCACTTGAAATGCCACAGCATACAAGGCTACGGACCAAATGCTGGCATATGGGATTAGATTAGACTGGGCTTGATGGCCGGCACGGACACGATGGGCCGAAGGGCCTCTATCCGTGCTGTATAACTCTATGACTCTATGTAATGCGGTTAATGTTGTGTATATGGATGTTCAAAAGGCATTTGATAAAGTGCCACATAATAGGCTTGTCAGCAAAATTGAAGCCCATGGAATAAAAGGGGCAGTGGCAGCATTGGTACGAAAGTAGCTAAGTGACAGGAAACAGAGAGTAGTGGTGAACTGTTGTTTTTCGGTCTATAGGAAGGTATACAGCGGTGTTCCCCAGGGGTCGGTACTAGGACCACTGATTTTTTTTTTATATACATATTAATGACTTGGACTTGGGTGTACAGGGCAGAATTTCAAAATTTGCAGATGACACAAAACTTGGAAGTGTAGTAAACAGTGAGGAGGATAGTAATAGACTGCAAGAGGACATAGACCAGCTGGTGGAATGGGCGGACACATGGCAGATGAAATTTAATGCAGAGAAGTGTGATGTGATACATTTTGGCAGGAAGAACGAGGAGAGACGATATAAACTGAATGGTATAATTCTAAAGTGGGTGCAGGAACAGAGAGAGGTATATGTGCACAAATCTTTGAAGGTGCCGGGACAAGTTGAGAAATGATTACAAAAGCATACGGGCTCCATGGCTTTATAAATAGAAGCATAGAGTACAAAAGCAAGTAAGTTGTGTTGAACCTTTTATAAAATATTGGTTCTGCCACAGCTGTAGTATTGTGTCCAATTCTGGGCACTGCACTTTAGGAAGGATGTGAAGGCCTTGGAGAGGGTGCAGAAAAGATTTGCTAGAGTGGTTCCAGGGATGAGTGACTTCAGTTATATGGATAGACTGGAGAAGCTGGGGTTGTTCTTCTTAGAGCAGAGAAGGTTAAGGGGAGATTTGATAGAAGTGTTCAAATCATGAAGAGTTTGGAGAAAGTAAATAAAGATAAACTGTTCCCATTGGCTGAAAGGTCGAGAACCAGAAAACACAGATTTAAGGTGATTGGCAAAAGAACCAAAGGTGACATGAGGAAAAACTTCTTTACGCAGCGAATAGTTATGATCTGGAATGCGCTGCCTGAAAGGGTGGTGGAAGCAGATTCAATCGTGGCTTTCAAAAAGGAATTGGATAAGTACTTGAAGGGAAAAAATTTGCAGGGCTACAGGAAAGATTGAGGGAATGGGACTAACAAGATTGCTCTTACAAAGAGCCGACACAGGCTCGATGGGCCGAATGGCCTCCTTCTGTGCTGTAACCATTCTATGATTCTAAAATTGGTTTAGTTATTGAGGAACCTGGGTGAAGAGTCAAGGCCCATAGTGCAGGGACAACCACTGGTTGAACCGCTTAGGAGACACAGAGCGCTACAGAGACTAACAAGAGTCTGGCAGCCAAATCAGCAAACTGGGACAGCCTTGTGGGACTTAGGATCAGTTAGGCTATAGGTATTAAACAAGACTGTGAGCGCAGGTGAATTTATTGTGCTGAGAAGTTGTTTCTGGCTTCCTGACCATGTGCGTTTAACTGACATCCTGGACATTGACTGGCACCGCCAACTTCTGAAGATGCGATGCACAGTGGAGTGGGTCATAGTAACAGTTTGCAGTAAAAATATTGGACCTGGGCGGGGGGAGGGGACACCACTCCCTTATCATTGCCTTTGCTTCGACCTCTCCAAGCCATGGATTCTAGCCGACGAGAGGGGAGATTTCATTCCTCCACCTGTAACGAGCTCCAGAGTCAGGCCTCCGAAGGGACACCCAAGTTAAATACTTACACTTTTGCGTTCAATGCCAAGCTTGGCATGGGATGTAAAATTACATAACTGCACGTGGAAAGAAGTGCAAGTGACCTACAGGAGTGTTATAGTTTGATTCTGTCAGCCTTCAGAACACTTAACTGGCAGAGGAAAATTGTCCAGGAGGGAGGGGGCAACAAAATCTTCCATTAAAGAATTAACTGTCTGAATAAAGTGAAGGCTGGCATTGATCAGAATTATGTACTCACGGGCAAGTCACTGTGCAAGTTTCGAAAAAGATGATTCGTTGCAGGTAAATGTCAAGCCTTGTGCTAATGATGGACTATTATTTATGATTCATCTAATTACAACATTCAGAGATTAGATAATCCAATAGTTGGTTCTTGTCATACTGGGCGGACTATCTGTTGCCCTCTAATTCCACGTTTTCGGAGTCATGGGCATTAGTGAGCAAAGATGAACTGTACACACGGGATAAGAAAAAGATAGGAAATCTGCTCAGGTATTTTTGGAGTGAAAAAATTATGCTTAATTTTGAACTGACTCAACATAACTTTTAGGGAATGCTCGAAGTTCATTGATTATATAAAAGGTTCCCTGAGACAAATGTCAAGGGGTAATAAACATTTGATACTTGTATTATAGCCAGCAGTCCTAAGTTAAACATGTAATATATCCAGTTAGTTGATTTTTCTGGTAATTTACCCCATATTATTCCTAGGATTTCTTTGTGATGCCAATCAATGCATTTCATATGGCAGTGAATTTCTGCTGACTGGCAATTCCTTTAAATGTATGGAATGTGATCGGGCAGTTTCTGAAGCCGGAAATGTTACTTTTCCAAATATGCCTGAAACAGTGGATTGAGGAAGCAATCTCGTGCGATCTGGCTCCCTCCGAGTCCAGCCCATCTGATCCCACTACAACTCTGGATTGTCTTGGGTTCAGCACTGGTTCACAAGGATTTTTAATTGGAAATTTTTGTCGATGCAGATAATATTTGTCCCAATTTAGAATATTTTATACCTAACTATCCCCCAAATCGCTACCGCGCAGATCTGAGCAAGCGAAATAAAATTGGTTCATATTCCAAGAACGGAAGGAATTGCTTTTAAAACGAAAGAATCTATGATTTCCTTTAAGTTCCGTGGGACTGAAACCCCCGCAACACGGTTTAATTTAAGTTCAAGTTAAAAGGGACACGAGAATAGGGCTGAACTCAAATTTCTGCTATCGTACACTTTGAATAAACTGTACAGCAATATACCCAATGGAACATGCTCTGACTTGGAGTCCAAAATTCGGATCTAAAATGTATAAGGAGTATGTAATCAGTGCAGAATGATCGTCTGTACTTCAATTATTAAAATGCATACCTTCCCATGAGTACAATTCTTTCTGTTTAGCAACAAGTACATCGAAAAGCTACAAGGATAAGTGCAGACACCCTGTACAGTGACACAATCATGCAGAATGTACTTTGCAACTTTCGGGACTTGATTTCACAGACAATTTACAGTGTTCACTCAGTCTTGCTCCGGTTTAGACCAATGCAAACACCGCCTAGGGGTTTGTAAAAGTGTATTTCGCTGCTCAATTGATTCAATCTCACAGTGATAGTTCTCAGTTTTAAAATACACACTTGATTCTCGGCTTCTAGTCGACCCACGTCTGTTTTTCATTGTTTTAACACTTTCCCAGTGAGTTTGAAGAGGGTCCCACGCTGTGTCTGCTAATCATCTTTCAATGAGTCGATTTGAATATTCCAGTGATTAAGGCTTTGTTGACTTTGATGCATGTTCAGGGCTTTGTTAAGAGTATATAAAAACAGGGAGTTCGTGCACAAGGCAGTATTGGAAAGGTTGAATTTCTTGTAGCCACAACAAACCGACGCAGCTTTCGAGATCTTCTCAAGGCCCCTCAACTGGCTGTTGTTAGTTGGAAGGAACCGTTGCCCAGTGAGAAAGTGAATTGTCACTCGTTTGATACAACAGACACAATGAAAACAGTTTATCTGGTTTCTGTGTTACATCTAGTTTTTATTTTTAAGTTGATGTCTGAAGCAGTCGGTTTCCGACCGAAGATTCCTTCTTTACCCATTCGAGCAGAAGATGACCTCGTCCATTCTAAAGGAGCTGCAGGTAATTCTCCTCTACTGAAATTGTTTCTTACCTGACCATCTTTCGGGGGTGGGCGGAAAAAATAACTGATCACATTTTGTTTTCCGAATTACCGCTTTTTTACAGGAAATATCCCCCATTCCCGAACATGAAATGTAACCCTCGAATTTATTTATTTTTTGACGTATTTGCACCTTTTCTTAGAAAATTTCTATGAATTCGGACTGATAAATGTTACATTTGTATTCAAAGGAAAGAGGAGTAAGACTGGATCCTGGATATTTGTCGGAAGTATTAAAGTTAATGAAAGGCTGGGACTTCAGATGTTGTTCTTGTGTCATTTTGCAGGCTGCTCTTTCGGTGGGAAACTGTACGCGCTCGAAGATACCTGGCACCCAGACCTGGGACAACCCTTCGGAGTCATGCACTGTGTTGTTTGCCATTGCGAACCGGTATGTTTATCGTGGCTGTTTGAAAAATAAAACTTAGTGCCATTCTGTATGTATTTTTGCTTTATTTTATTTGAAGAAAAATGCATCTTCCAAATGTATAAGTTTATATAACCAGCGCGATCCTTAACTGCGTGTTGCGCCAACTGGGAATTCAGTCCACGTATTTTACTGTCTCCAGAGAATGTGTTGAGGTCGTCTTCACAGTATTCACATCATGATATTGCCTTTACAGAGTTCATTCTAAGAGGTCATCCCTATATTTAAATTGTGGGTCTCCATTACCATAGTTATCCAGTATGGTCTACTTTATTGCTACAGGATCTCCTTTAGAGTATTCATAAAGAATTCACGGTATTCCTGCTCTGGAATCTCCTTCACAGTGTTCATGTTATGAGATTTTCTTCACATTTATGATTTGAGATCTCCATTACAGTATTCAGAGATTCCCTTCACGGTATTCATTCTGGGGGGTCTGGAGTCTGCTTCACGGCATTCGTGGTATGGGGTCCGCTTTACAATATACTTAGAAAAAAAGTCGTGCCTGGATTGAGTTTTCTGTGAATCAACAGAAGGGAATGTATAGTGGGTCTGTACGTATTTTTTTTTTGTCATTCTATTTTATTAGGCCGAACTGTAGGACTTTACAATAGGTAGTTTCTGTGGTTATTATGTGACACAAACGTTGGTATTTTGAAGGCTGTGAATTGAGTTCAGTAGTCAGAGGGCTAAATCACTAACCATAGTCATGCCCATGTCCCCTCCGAGACCACGAATTAACAAACCCTAATTTTCCACCACATTTAACATAAGCCAATCTTACTCAGCGACCTTTCAGACCAGTCTGCAAATTATCCACAAACAATTACACAAATGTATTATTTCCCCATTAGCAAGAGATTATGAGCTGTTTGGAGAGCAATACACATTTCAGTTTTTAGGAAGACGCCCATCGCACCAATTTCCACTCACCTCGTTAATTAGGTGCTGTCTGATTGCATTTTTCTCCCAAGATGAGTGTGTATTTGATGGATAAACGTGTTATTGTATTGCTGCTAATCAGGACAGATGTTGGGTAAGTGCTGTCAGCTTGAATTGTGGAACAGGGAAACAAAATAATTATTAGATATAACAATGACATTCGTTAAGCAAGGAAGGTTAATTTCCCTTTTGAACATGAGGGGGAAAGCGGGATCTAGCCAGACGATACTGTACTGTCAGTCGATATACTATTGTGAGTGCTGTATTTCATTATTTATAATAGTTTTATTTAATGCTACTTTATGTTCTGTAACCCGCTTTCAAACATGAAATGTAAGATTTTTTTAAATCTTCGCCTTTTAAAGCAACGAAATCGCAGAGGTAAATTTAACGGCAAAGTAAGCTGCAGAAATATTAAACACGACTGTCCCGAGCCCCCCTGTCGCACCCCCGTCTTACTGCCCGGACACTGCTGCAAAACCTGCCCGAAAGGTGAGGATAATTCGCTAGGATCAATTTACAACTATCCGCATCTTGAAAAAGATTAATACAACGCCCTAAACAAATTTCCAGACATGTCTAACAGACCGTCCTTTTTAACTTGTAGAGAACGCCAGCAGTTCAGAGAAGAAACCCGAGTACTTATTCGATGGACTTGAATATTTTCCTCTTGAGAAAGAGGACGATCTGCAAAAAAGTTATAACGATCGCTCTTACATCAGCTCTGAGGACATTTCAATGGACGACAGCAGAACAGGTACACATTAAATATACATGTTTAGAAATTAGCACTTGTATATAACAATCGTATTAAACAGATGATGTTTATGGTGAAGAATTCACCAGACTTTGTGCTTTCTGTGTAGATTTTGTAGCCTTGCTCACGGAAACATCTGTACATTCGTCAGCATCCAGAGGAGTGGCCAAAGCTCGATTTACTCTGGTCAGATCCAACCTCATATTCGCCATTCACTATGAAAGGTATTTTAAATGGGGGCGGGGGGGGGGAGATATTCTAGGAAATAAAGATACAATTGTCCTCCAGCAGGCAGCCTCGCACAATAGACCTGGTATAACTCCGCGGGGTACCAAAATAAATGTTTAAAAAGTGCCAAGGCTGTCCCTGGACCGTCCCAGGTACTTTTTAAAACTTAATAGGATATATTTTTAATGTTAGGAAATAATGGATGCTGCCCCTCCCTACCCATCTCAAAACATTAAAAATAAACTGCCGAGGGAGCTGAGCTTTGGGTATATGTGCAAACACGCATGTACAGAGCTCCTCCTGGCTGTGTAAGTGTATTCGGCCATGAGGTGCAGAACTTGCGTTTGTGGTCTGCAGATATACAGATATCAGTCTCAGACTAGTGTCTGTAGCAAACCAGCAAACTAAAAGAACACATGAGGGAACTGTATGGTCCAATGGGTCAACACGTAGCTCTTTCACCTCTCATAACCAACTGAACACCGGGAAGACTAAAGCCATCACTCCCCCCTCCCGCCAATAGACTCTGCCCCCTTGCCACTGACTCCAATCCACCTGTGGTCATCTGCTCAGACTGAATTGGACCATACAAGGCCTTTCTGTTCTGTTCATTTCAGAGTTGACTTGAAATCCAACATCTTGTCCATCACCAAGACTGCTTACCTCTACCTTTATAGTATTACCTGCCCCTGGGGCTAGGGAAGGCTCTGCAGATGGGATGGTCTAAACTGGAGAGGACTCGTTGTGCTCGGTGAAAGGGTAAATAGGCCAGTGAGAAAGATTTAAACCAGTTGGGGGTGGGAGGGGAAAGTCCTCAGAGTGTCAAAATGTGTGAGAAAAAGACCAGCAGGATATGTAGGCAGGGTAAGGACAGTTACCCCAATAAGAGTTCTGTAAACAAATGCACATCGTATAAGAAGTTAAAAAAATGAGTTTGATGCACAAATTAAACTTAAAGGGTATGATGTAGTAGCCATTACAGAGATCTGGCTACAAGCTGGGCATGATTAGGACTAAATATTCCAGGCTATAGGATCTTTAAAAAGGTCAGGGAAATAGGGAAAGGAGGAGTAGTAGCAATAGTGATAAAAGACACAATTACAGAAATAGAAGGAAGAGATTTCAATATGGGTGATTCTTAATTTTCACAGAGACTGGGAGAAGCAGAACTACTCAAGTAGTAAAGGCAATGAATTTCTAGAATGTATTCAGGACAGTTTTCTAGATCAATCTATTTTAAAACTGACAAGGGAACAGACCGTACTAGATTTAGTGATGAGTAATAAAGCAAATTAGTTAACAATTTGACCGTAATGGAAAATCTTGCAAATAGTGACCGTAATATGATTGGATTTGATATTAGGCTTGAGAGGGAGAAGAGAGAGTTACAAACCAAGGTTTAAGTAAGGCAAACTTCAAAGGGATGAGAAATGAATTGACCACAGTGAACTGGGCTGAACTGTTAATGAGTAAACCTACAGACAAACACTTGGAAATATTCAAAGAAATATTTAGTATGATACAAAACCACGACATACCCCTAAAAGGCAAAGGCTTCACTTGTGTAGTTAAGCAACCATGGTCAACAAATGAGGCAAGTACCAAGCTAAAAGAAAAGCTTACACAAATGCAAGGAAAAGTGGAAATCCAGCAGAGCGGGAGAGCTATAAAAAGAAACAAAGGGATAAAAAGAAAGTAATGAGGTATAAAAAGGAATATGAAAAAGATAGCAAGTCACTATCAAAGCAAACAACAAAAGTTTTATAAATATATTAATAGAAAGAGAAGTGATAAAGGGAAATCTGGGTCCATTAAAAACAGATGCAGGTGTCATTATAATGGACAATAAACTAATAGCAGACGTACTAAATGAGTACTTAGTATCCATTTTCACAGTGGTGGAAGAGGACAAAATAAGTCAAGGGGAGGAACTTAGTAGATTTAATATAGATTTAAAAAATGGTAATGGGGAAAGAATGGGACTTACGATCGATAAATCTGCAGGACCTGATGGTTTCCAACCCAGAGTTGGAAAGAAATAGGTGAGGAAATTGAAGGCGTGTTGGTCATAATTTTTCAAATCTCTCTAGATTCAGGAATTGTGCCTTTTGGATTGTAAAATTTCAAATTTCACTCCATTATTTAAGAAGGGAGGGAGGGAGAAACCAGGTAACTATACACCTGTCAGTTTAACATCAGTTGTGGGGAAGATATCATCAGAGACAGAGTGACTGAACACTTGGGCAAGTATCAACTGATCGAAGAGAGTCAGCATGGACTTGTGAAAGTATGACTAATATAATTGAATTTTTTAAGGTCACTAGCATGGAAGATAGGGGAGTGTCTATGGTTATTGTCTATATGGCCTTCCAGAAGAAATTTGATAAGGTTCTGCATATGCGATTATTAGCAAAAATGAAAGCACATGGAATTGGAGGTAACCTCGTGACATGGGTTGGTAATTGGGTGGAAGGTAGGAGACAGAGAGTAGGGATAAAGGGTTTGTTCTTTGATTGGTGGGAGGTGACAAGTAGGATTTGCCAGGGATCTGTACTGGGGCCTCAGCTTTCATATATATATTCATGACATGGATGAAGGAATAGAGAGTTGTTTATCCAAGTTTTCAGATGCCACTAAGTTAAGAGGCACAGTAATTCGTGTGGATGGGACCAAAAAGTTACAAAGGGACATAAACAGACTAAGTAAGTGAGCAAAACTATGACAGATGGAGTTCACTGTGGGGAAGTGTGAGGTTTTCCGCTTTGGATCTGTGAAAGGCAAATCAAAATATTTTCTTATTGGGGGGAGACTAGAAGTTTTGCAGGAAAAGGGATTTAGGTGTCCATGTACACAAATCACTAAAAGCTAGTGCACACATACAAAAAATAGCTAAAGAGGCAAATGGAATGTCAGCCTTTGTCTCAAGAGGGTTGGAATACAAAAGTGAGGAAGTGATGCTTCAGTTGTATAGAGCCTTGGTCAGACTCCATCTGGAGTACTGCATTCAGTTTTGGGCGCTGCACATCAGGAAAGATATATTGGTCTTTGAGGGGGTACAGCATAAATTCACCAGAATTATACCAGGGCTTAAAGGGTTACATTCTGACAACAGGTTGCATAAACTTGAATTGTATTCCCTTGAGATTAGAAGGTTGATGGGATGATCCAATTGAGGTGTTTAGAATGATAAAGGGACCCGATAAAGTAGATATAGAGAAACTGTTTCCTCCAGTGGGGAAATTGAGAACAAAAGGGCATAATCTTAAAATTAGAGCTAGGCTATTTAGGAGTGAAATCAGGAAACACTCTTTCACACAAATGGTGGTGGAAATCTGGAACTCTCTCCCCCTAAATGTTGTTGATGCTGGGTCAATTTAAATTTTCAAGACTGAGATTGATAGATTTTTGTTCAATAAGGGTATCAAGGGATATGGAGCATAGGAGTTGGGGTACAGATCAGTCATGATGTAATTGAATGACGGAACAGGCTCTAAGGGCTGCATGGACTACTCCGGTTACTATTCCCCTACCTCACCTTCACTGTCACTGAAGCACCTTATCCATGATTTTGTCACCATTCATCCAATGTCTCTCTTGCCAGCTTCCCATCCTCCACCCTCCACAAATTTCAACTTGTTCAAAACTCAGTTGACTGTATCCTGTCCTGCACTAAGCCCCATTTGCTCATCACTCTTATCCTCACTGACCTACATTGACATCCTGTCCCCTAGTGCCTGAAATTAAAAATCCTCAACCATGGCCTCACCCTACCCTACCTCTGCAATCTCCTCTGGTATTACATCTCCTCCCATACCCTTCAGTCCTCCAATATTACCCTCTTGTGCATACCCCTTCCCTTCAGCCCGCCATTGTTGGCAGAGCCTTCAGTTACCTTGGCCCTTTTCTCTGGAACTTCCTCCCTAACCCCCTTCACCCTTCCACTTCTTTCTCTGCCTTCAAATATCTTCTCAAAACCCATGTTTTAACAAAGCTTTTAGTCACTTTTCCACTCTAGTGCCATGGCTCAGACTCTGCTCCTATATTCCTTTGTTCTATTTTTTCCTTCCCCCTTATGTAAAGCACCTTTGAAGATTTTCTATGTTAAAGCTGCTGTATAGATACAAGTTTTTGTAACCCTGTTTGAGGCAGATGAGCTAAAGTCTCCTCTCTGTGCTGGCTGTAAGGGTCCTGTGTGAAATGAGTTTTAGCAGCCTTAACCCAGTTCCCTATGGAACAAAACTAACCAGAATTTAGAAAAAAATTCACAATCTCATCAGAGTAGGATTAAAATAATAGTTAGTGCCACTGTTCTTTCATAATTTCACTCTTATCTGTCCCAATGTGGTCACTACATCTCACTCAAATTGTTTCTCTTTCTGTGCCCATACAGCCACCTCTAGTATACCCCAGAGCTCCATCCATTGGTCCTGTTCAATACATAATTTACCCCCCAATGACATCATTCACAAGCATGAGGTCAGTTTCCACATGATGATACTCAACTCCACCCCATTCCTTGTGCCATTTACTCTAAAGCTATCACTATAATTTTTAATTGCCTGTCTGACATAAAATCCTGGGTGAGTTAAATTTTCCTTCAGTTCAACATTGAGAACACAAAACCCATCTTTTTCAGCTCCTGTCAGCACCGGTATGTGCCTCTGATATTAACTATTAACTCCATCCTCCCCAGCTGCTCATTCAGGCTGAATCCAGAGGTGTGTAAAAATGGCCATCCTGTTAGACCTTGAACTTAGACTGGGTGTGGGGTGAAAAGCTATCACTAAGCATTAATTCACATCCAAAACATTGCTTGCTTATGCCCCTTCCTCTCTCCTGTGCTGCCAGAACCCTAATCCACACCTTCAGGATTGATTTGTCAAGAGCTCTCTTCACTGATCTCCTCAACTCCACTTTTTACAAGGGCTTCAGTAGATCCAGACCACCACAGTTCATGCTCGATTTGCACGAAGTCCCCCACGCCTATCATCCCTGTACTTTCCAAGCTCCATTGACTCCCTGTGATCCATCAAATTGACTTCAAAATCCTTGTTCTAATTTTCAAATTGCTCCACAGTCTTGTTCCCCACTATTTGAGTTAACCTCTCCAGCCACATTTCCTTGCCCAAATTCCAGAACCATAGAAGTTTACACACAGAAGGAGGCCATTCGGCCCATCTTGTCTGTGCTGGCTCTATGCTGAGTAATCCAAAAGTAATCCCGCTGCTCTGCTCCCTCTCCATAGCTCTGTATCTTCCTCTGCTTCAAACATTTATCCAATTTTCCCTTAAACGATACTATTCCCTGTGTCAAAATGTTCCATGCTCCATCAATCCTCAGAGTAAAGAAATTTCTCCTAACTTCTCTCATCACTCTCTTAATTAATTTTTAATTGACAACTCTTTGTTACTGACTCCCTATTCCCTTTATCAAAACCCTTCATTCACTGCCTCTAGAGGTAAAGTACTACCAGTTGCAAAGGCTGTTGCTTCCTATTTTATCTGGCTGCTGCCAGTCTGAGCTCTCGGCCTGTCTATATAGGTCCATGATGTGATGATCCACATTGGGAGAAAGTCCACAAAGAAAATGGTGAAGTGGGAAATGTGAATTTGTAGCAGCTCTGCATGCACAGATTTTGCATTTGTTCGAATTTTGCCCTACAGTATAAATTGGATGAAATGGGCAGAATGTAAACTGGATTCCATACAAACAGGGTATTGAGGGTCTTTGAGTTTGTTTGCAGTAATGTGCATGTTTTACATTTGCTTTCTGTTTAACAAAATTGACTTTTCAGTAAGTGCTTCAGCACATGCCTGTCTTGTAGACATTCCACCATTAAGTATTTTGTAATTTTAAAAAGTGTAACTCATGCATTGGGTCCTTCGGGGAATGTCAGTGGTTCAGTAACACCTCCTGATACACAACCATGTTTAAGTAGGACAAAAAGTTCCAACAAAGCTATGTCTGATGTTCCAGAGTTGGATACAAATTTGTATTTCTTTAATTTCTAAAGGTCTGGGTCTCTAACTCAGACTAAAAGAAAAACTGCAGGGATTAGGGGGAACAGGTCAATGTGCTGTTGTTGTTAACTAATGGGTAAAAATGTGGTGGTTGAGGAAAACTTCCCCTGTAGTCTGAAAGTTGTCTGATGTTCTCTGTCTCGTAGACTCAGCCGTCCCATCAGGGTAAGCTTTCGGGACCGTGATGGTACTGTTTTATTTGAACATCCAGTCCACAAGACATCTTCACCTCAAAATAACCTGGTAAGCCATATCATCTTTTCACCCATTACCAAATAGATGCTATATGTTCTGATGTTCATTCTCTGACCTGTACACCTGGTTTTGTTTGTAGATCTGTGGCATGTGGAGGAATGTGCATAAACCTTACATCAAACTTCTTAAGTCAGATCAGCTCCAGGTTGCTCTGATGACACAGCCCCGGCCAGACACTGGCATCCAAGGCAAGATCGTCAAACACAGGGCACTCTTCGCTGGTAAGTTTATAATACTTAAAAAAAAACTCCTTCATGCACTTAATCAAACTATGGGCAAGTCTGAGGGGCCTGGTGTGTTTAACATGTTTCTATTTCCCCAGAAACATTCAGTTCTGTTCTGACCTCGACTGACCTTGATCGCTCAGGACTGGGTGGTATTGCCATGTTGACGCTCAGCGATGTTGAGAATAACTTGCACTTTATCATTATGTTTGCGGGGTTGCTGAAGAAGACTGAAAAAGGTAAAACCATTCACCAAACTGTTGGGTCATTTATTGAAATCAAATATTAGCTCAAAAAAACTGGCAGGGGGCTTTATAAATCTCCATCATTATATAATCCTACATCATAGCATCATAACATGGTATAATGTACAGGTGATATCTGGCAATACAGTTGCAGTTTTTGAAGACTGTAATGCCCTACATATTATTTAGGTTTTGATAGTTATGTTTTATTTACTAGTTTTGCATGTTTTGTCGTTGGCCAGTAGATAAAGTGCAGTGCAAGCACCCCCTTTATCTCCACATAACCTTGTAGTGCATTGCCTGCTCACAGTTTTGTTACTCCCTTGCAGATCGTAGCCTGGTCCCAGTGCGAGTGCAGTTGCTATACAGGAACCGACCGTTGAGAGAAGTCAGAGCCAACGTAACCACCAATGTAAGACTTTGTTTTCCCAAACTTTATAGTGCGGCAGGTTGTACAGTTAGAACTAAACACACAAGGCTTGGGCTCGAGGGTGGGTTTACTCAGGAATTATAAATGCCTCACCCGAGCCTTAATACACTTGAGAAGCTTTTCACTGTACTTGGTTGATTTTGGATGCATCATCAATTCAATTCATAATTACTGTTCTCACTGTTGTAATCATAATCCTAATTCTGTAACTCTAAAATTTACCTTGAGGTTGAACCTGGTTCTAGCACTGCACTGCACAGGCAGAATCCTAACATTGATAGTATGAATTTTTATTTGACAACATATTTAAGACTGTTGCTACTTTATTGATACTTAGAAACTTGATCCCTTTTAATAGCAAAGATCTAATGCACAATGGTGTCATTAGTTTATATGAAGTTGGGAAGAAACACCTTTTACCTTTTGCCCAGGACTATGATTTTGCTGAAGTGCTGACTGATCTCAGTAACAAGGAGATGTTCTTACTTTCACGTGGCCAGTTAGAAATTGCCCTGGAGACTGAGGGCAGAAATACAGATCGTATTTCAGGATTCATCACAGGCAAGAAAACATGTGATAGTAAGTAGAAAATCTAGTTAATTGGAAACTACTTTAAATATGAGAGTTAGGGGTTGAATTTCTGTAGGGGCTCTCCCGCTAGTCCATTGTAACTTTGGCAGAAGAGCCATGGAAACCCTAGATAAATGGTGTAAATTCCATTTATGATGTTTTACCAGAGTTTCTGAGGCACTTCAGTCGAAGTTACACCAGCAGAGCGGAAGAATCCCCTTAATCTTAGACTGCATTTAGACCATAAGTGTAAAAGCGGTTTGAAGCAATTTCACTTTGCACTAATGCCAAATGTTGTAATATAAATTTGGAGACAGAGCTCATACAAAGATCTAAAAGGAAGGGTGAGAAAAGACCATCAGGCCCATCAAGCTCATTCAATCAAGTAGGTGGTGTAACCTCCTGCACCAACCACCATCCCCCGAGCAATGCTGTCTCCTGGGAGAGAGAAAAAACCTGTAGCCAATTTAGGAAAATCTCTGAGAAATTCAGCTCCAATTCCCTAAGGCAATCAAGCAAATTCTAGGAAACCTCGATTGCCTATGACACATCACAATGTAAACTAATAACTTATCCCCTATAATTTACAATATCCTCTTCTTTCAGGATCTTCTCAAGTTCCCTTTCAAAGGACTGTAGCAATTGCATACTCTTAATATTCCATGGAAGTTTGTTCCAAAGGGCTGGAAAAATAAATAATTCCTGGCATCTAACCTAACTCTTTGCCTATGGACCTAATAGGCATGAACTCTCATCCCCCCATCCCTATCCATTTCAAGTAATGCATCTACTGGATTGAACCAATCCCATCATCGTTCAAAAAACCTGCTGTCTGAACTTTTCTCGAGTAAATAACCCTAACTCTCATAGCCTATCCTTATAATGAAGAGCAGTAAGATTTCATATTATCCTCGTCACCCTCCTCTGTTCATTCTCCAGAGCTTCACCTTCATATGTGGGGATTCTGCAATGGAAGGAGTCTTGCAGGACTTCTCACTCGAACCAGGTCGGGCCCTGACTCTGGATTTGTACTACAATAATAGCTCCTTTAATATTGGACTTAGCGGGATACTAGGATCAGCAGCTCCTGATGCATTTGTCTCACAAGCTGGCATTGACTTCAGAGTATACTTGACCACCAGAAAATCCAATAAAAAGAAAGCTTTGCACCAATGCTCCTGTCTAAATGCATCCTTCAAGAAAATAAGCCGAGTGGTGTGCCCATCACTAAGAAAGCTCTTGCATTTGTATAGTGCCTTTCACATCCTAATCACTTCATAGCTAATGAATTACTTTAACAAGAACATAAGAAATAGGAGCAGGAGTAGGCCATATAGCCCCTCGAGCCTGCTCTGCCATTCAATAAGATCATGGCTGATCTTCTACCTCAACTTCACTTTCCCGCCTGATCCTCATATCCCTTGATTCCTTTAGTGTCCAAAAATCTATCGATCTCAGTTTTGAATATACTCAATGACTGAGCATCCACAGCCCTCTGGGGTAGAGAATTCCAAAGATTCACAACCCTCTGAGTCAAGAAATTTTTCCTCATCTTGGTCCTAAATGGCCGACCCCTTATCTTGAGACTATGATCCCTAGTTCTAGACTCTCCAGCCAAGGGAAACAGCCTCTCTGCATCACTTGCCAAGCCCTCTAAGAATTTTATATGTTTCAGTGAGATCACCTCTCATTCTTCTAAACTCCAGAGAATATAGGCCCATTCTACTTAATCTCTCCTCATAGGACAACCCTCTCATCCCAGGAGTCAATCGACTGAACGTTCATTGCACCCCCTCTAAGTGGTAAGAAGACCAAAACTGTACACAGTACTCCAGGTGTGGTCTCACCAGAGCCCTATGTAACTGAAGCAAGACCTTCTTACCCTTATACTCCAACCCCCTTGCAATAAAGGCTAACATACCATACCTTTTAAAATGTAGTCACTGTTGTTTTGTAGGCAAATGAACTGGCAATTAATGCTAAAGTGACTCTCTATTGAGCTTAAATCCTAGCTTTGGTTATCATTCAAAATCTTATTCCCTCCATCTGGGAAAGTTTGGCAAGTTTTTGGCCAAATTGCTGGATGCATCTCCCTATCAGAACTGAATACTTTAGGAATGGGGTGAGGGTTGGCAGAAGAGCAAAAATTACAGAAGTGTGCCTCCTATTGTTTAATACTGGAGTGGCATTAATGTTGATATTCTTCCATGGCTCTGACTATCCCACTGTTTTTTTTTGAAACAATACTCTACATCAGTACTGTTGTTTATAATCCAACTTTGTTGAATATATTAAATCTGATTTAATAAGCTAATTTTCCTTCTTTCCATTAGCTATTCAGAGTGTGCTATCAGGTGGAAATGCTCTTACACCAACCAAAACTGGTGCTGTTGGCTCAGCAAAATTTATTTTGCATGATAATGGCACCCTAGAATACCAGGTAAAAATTTAATTTTTTTTCCATTTTATTGTGTAAGAAACTGCATAAGGAACCATTTAAAAAAACACATTTTTCTCTTGACGTGGATTCATTCTTTTATATACAATATATTTTATGCATTGTTTGTCTAACTCTATGTTTCAGAATTTGTATTCATTTCTTTTATACTTTGAAATGTAATTGCAGAGGATTCTAAATATTTGATTATAGTGAATTGCAAACATTACTGGGAAATAATCATGGCAAATGGTTATTTTTCCACAGGTACAAGTAGCCGGCACAGCCAGCGAGGTCATAGGTCTCACAATTGAAACTAAACCTCGGCGCAGGAACAGACGGAATATTTTGCACGACATAACGTCTGACTATAGGAATAATTTTGTAAGTACTAGTATCTCTTTTGAAAAGAAAATGCACATCCATCAATAAGCAATTGTTTGTGGTTTAAATTCTAACTTTCTCTTTTGTATTTTAGGCAATTGGAGTTAGCGATAGTCTAAATGCCAGAGACATTCATATGTTATTACAGAATGAGCTTTTTATCAATATTGCAACAAAGGAGTATGAAGAGGGAGAGTTAAGAGGACAAATTAGTTCTTTACTCTATAGTGGCCTTCAAGCAAGATACTATGGTAAGGAAAACAGAGTCCTATCTTATAATAAGTTGACAACTGTTCAGTTGAACGTGGGCAGCTACATGCTGCCATTGTTTCAAAACATTAAATGTATTCAGTTAGAAATTTTGTATAAAATTATATTTAATGCAGTAATTCTGTGATTGCATTTGTTCAATTTTATTTTATGCAATAAAAACAGAAAATGCTGCAACCAGGTCACATCTTCTGAATGTGACTCCTACTTCTTTAAGAAAGGTACAAGGGTTGTGCCCTCAAATTAGAGAGCTGTAAGCCTTCCCTTGATTATGAGGAAAATGTTCGAGACTTTGACTTGGGATCACATGGAAGGAAAGGGGCTGGTTAGAGAAAGTCAGCATGAGTTCAGAAGGGGCAGGTTGTCTTTGACCAATTTATTAGATTTCTTATGAGGAGGTTGCAAATCTGCTGAATAGAAGAGGCACTGGATGTTATTATTATCAAGATGGATATTGTAAAGGCATTTGACACTATCCCATATAACACACTAATTCATGGTATGTGCCCACGGGTACGTAGCAAAATGTTATGCTGGATTGGTGGTGGCTGGAACATAGACAGCAAAGGGGTGGTGGTGCATCAGGAGGTATCAGAGTGGAAACCAGTTGCCAGTGGAGTCCCAAAGGTCTGTGTTGCTGCTTTAATTTATAATTTTTATAAATAACTTGGAGGATGGAGTATTGTCCAAATTTGTGGATGTCCCTTTGCTGTGTGGCCAGTGACACTAACCAATGAGCAATAATCCAAAGGGATCTGGACAGGCTAGGTAAATGGGCAAAGAGGTGGTAGAAGGAGTTCAACACAAAAGTGTAAAATTATGAGATTGAGTAAAAGAAGTGAGAATGTGGACTACACATTAACTGGTAACATGTTTCAAATAACAGAACAGGAAAGGGTACTTGGGGCTTTAGTGAATGGGTTATTAAAACAATAACTTCTATTTAAATAGCACTTTTAATATAGAAGAATGTCACAAGCATTTGACCATCAGCTAAGTGATTCCAGGCAGTCAACAAAAGCTAATAAAATGTTGAGATCTATAGCTGGGAACATTAGTCAAAGGAGATAATTTTGGAATTATATCTGTCCTTGGTGAGATGGCATCTAGAGTATTGTGTTCAGTTTTGATCTCTGTATTACAGAAATAATACAAAGTTTTTAAAGGTAATTGAAGGAAGGGCTGCAAAACTGATTCCTGAATTTAGAGGGCTAGGTTATGAGAAAAGATTAGCCACCCTGAGATTTTACTCTCTTGAGAAGTGGAGGATGAGGCGGTCTTTTGAGGTCTTTAAAATTTTTAGTGGTAAGGAGAAACTATATCCAGAAAAGTTCCTCTGTTGGGCAGAGCACTTTGGGACACAGTTCAAAGTTAAGGGTGTCTAAAGAAAACAAGGAATTTAGGCAAAAAAAATTCAATTGGAAGTTGATAGAAATGTGGCATAGATTACCTGAAGGAAGTGGTGCAATAGAACAAAATGGCAGGTTTAAAAATGGACTGGATGAATTCTTGTTAGTAAATAGGTTTCAGGGCTATTATTTCACCGTAAGGAACCAGATGGGAGGTTTGGACAGCTCATTGAGCCTATAGTCTTTTCCAGCTCAAACCATTACTGTGTTATACAGTGGGTCGGTCAGCACCTAAAAGACAAAGACAGGTTAGTGTGTTCGGGTAAGACCCTTCATCAGAATTGATATAGTCATGTGAGCTCCTTTATAGGTCACAGCCAAAAACATTAGCTGTGTTTTTCTTTCAGATGCTGACTAACCTGTAGTGTATTTTCAGCATTTTCTGTTTATCATTTTGTCTGTCTTATTTTATGTAGTTGTGTTTACTGATTGCATGCCCTGTTTTTAACTCTTATGACAGGTCATGGGCTCCATGTTACAACTGCAAACTTCAACCTGTTTGTAATTAAGCTCAACATGAAATACTAACACTAGAAATCTCTTCTCACAGAGCTGCCCATTCCTCTAGCCGGACAGTTTGTGGTACCCCCTATAAAGACTGGTTCAGCAGGGCATGCGTGGGTATCCTTGGATGAGCATTGCCACCTGCATTATGAGATAGCTGTGGCTGGGCTTAGCAAAGCTGAAGATATTACTATTAATGCTCATCTCCACGGATTTGCTGAGATTGGGGAAATGGATGATAACAGTGGGGAACACAAGCGCCTCCTTAAAGGCTTTTATGGATCAGAGGTACGATGCTGTTTAAATAACACTTGAATTTTTAAAGCGAAGTCATTGCAACCATATGGGTGGGGGGAATTCGACTAAGTATTTTCATGAGGTCACCTTCAGAAAGTTATTTGTTGACAATAATCACAATGTATAACTGACACATTAAACTATTCCTTCGATTCCTAATCAGTTCTGAGTTTGCTGATCTCAGCTTGGGCAGCAGTTGGAGTGTTACTATTGACTGATGGATCCATGGACTAGAGAAAAGGGAAATCAGCTGGGATTCGAACTCTTGATTCAGTGGCTGCAAAGTGCTCATGTGTGGATGTCGGGTGAGAACAGATCAGACTGCGATGCCCTCCATGCTAAAACAGCCTGCCAATACCCTCCATTTAGGCTCTCACATGAAGAGTCACCACTGGATCGAGGATCTGAAGGGCTACAGGTGCTTTGTGGAAACAAATCCCAGCAAGAAGTCAACACCTCAAGTAGAGGACGGGAGAAAATCTGAATAAAAAACAGAAACTGTTCTGCTTCAAAAATAAATTGATGCATAGCCCGTTCTCATTATAACACTCTTATTTATAATACAAATTCTGTTATATGGTGGCTGGGCCTTTGGTCCTGATCATTTCCATATAACATTTTAGCCTATGCAAACAAGACATTCACTTCATTTCACACCCCATTTTAATGATCAAAACTCCTGGCTCCCAGTGATTGTGTTAGAATGAGATATGAATGACCACTAAACAAGCTAATGTTATTAGTTGCAGTGGATTTTTGCAAAATAATACTTCAATGAGCCTTATGGTTTGTAAAGTTAATTAGTGATATTTTTGAAATTCCAATAATATCTCAGCAATCATAAGTCCTTTTTTTATTATATATTGATACTTTGATTTTCACATTAGGCCTAATGAACTTACTTTGTAATGGTCTTATAGGCTCAAGGAATATTAAAGGATATCAGCACAGAACTTCTGAGACATCTTAACAGAGGAACTGCATTTATTCAAGTTAGCACGAAACTTAATCCCAAAGGAGAGATACGAGGGCCGGTACGTATAAGTGCCTTTAGCATTGAAAGTGCTCTTTTTGAACAGTGTAAATAAGGGCATTGATATGGAAAATTAAAGAAAGATCAGTTTAAAGAAATATCCACTATGTTTAACATACTGACGAATGCTCCTCCAATTTCAGCATCCTCCTGCACTAAACTGTTGTTCTGTTTGGAGCTAATTCACTGGAATCTTGGTTAATAGGACTTATAAAAGGTCACTGGTCTGTGCATAATAGGTAGAAATTAATAAGGCATTTCAGAAATGTTTTACAAACACTCGGTTTCATAACATAGTCATTGCAATATCTCACCATACAAATCTGCACTTAAATGAAGTACTCAGCTGGATAAAACTCAGGTGATCAATCCAAATAACTGGAACGTTCCTTGCAGGCTATGATTTTGTACAGTCTCCATTATTAACAGGGCTCTGAATTCAAAATCACTGTTGGCCTTATTAAAACTGTCATTCTCTTCAGGTGCTGATTCGAAACCAGTGTGAGTCGAAAGGATTTGTTATACCAAAAGAACCCGAGTTTGAAGACGGTCTCTTTCAGGAAATTAAACCTGATCCAGAGGAGTTGAAGAAAGATCCAAATTCTTGTTTCTTTGAAGGGCAACAGAGAGCCCATGGGTCTCAATGGGCACCAGACTATGACCGGAAATGCTCCATCTGTAGTTGCCAGGTGATATAACGAAAGCCAGCTTGAGTGATGTGAAGTGCTACTTGGATTTATTTTACTAATTCTTTTTAGCATGACCAGATTTACTCAAATTCTGCACATTTTCTTTCTATTTCAGAAAAGGACCGTAATATGTGACCCTATCATATGTCTTCCTCTGAACTGTTCAGAAATTGTTCAACTTGAAGATAAATGCTGTCCTGTTTGCAAAGGTATGTTTTTAATCAGTGGGAAGCGATGTGCTATGCAAGTAACAGTCACTGTCAAAACCCATCACTGCTGAGCTCAGTAGAGAAAATGAAGCAGTTGGACTCTTGTAATCTATACATCTATTTATATATTAATCAATTGCTGCAACCATTAGTCAAATTGATGAAAATTTTTCATTAGCTACTCCAAGAACCTTTTAAGTTGGCCAAGGCCAATTAATGCAATGGTTTATTTAGTGCTTTGCTTAAACTATATGTGAAATTCACTGTTGGAGTGAAATTATTTTATCAAACAAATCTAAACTGTATTTGCCAAAATTAGTTAGTTAGGCTGTATAATTTGAAATAAAGCATCATAAAATATTTTGTGAGAAATAGTAGAGTGGCTGCATGCTCGTACCAAAACAATCATCGTGTACTCAGAACAACAAACAGAAAGTCAGTGAAAGGAGCAGGAGGTTTATCAAACAAATGGACCATTTGGTGGGTTTCTTAGATTCTAAATCATGTACTAGTTTCCTTTCTCTGCAAAGCCCTAGATTACAAGTTAGTTATATGGTTTAAATCACACACTGCTGTGGTTCGGTTTTCAAAAGTTCAATTGCTGTATGTGATGCCACATAATTTGCTGTCACTTATGATGTAAATGTGGAATCTATACGAGTACAGAATGATGACAACTAGAGAAAACATCTAATCCATTTCATAGTTACTAAAAAGATTTTTCTTTGGTATTTTCTACTGCATTGGTAACTTTGAATTTTATTGACTTGTGATCCTTTTAATATCATTTTAACAGATAAAATAGAAGCAAAAGATGAAAAGAAAACAGAAGCGGACCAGGTTGAAGGTAAGCTTATAAATATAATTTCATTGAAAAACATTTTTTGTTAATAGTCTAATCAGGGATGAGCTGTTGTTAAGTAAACATTTAATATTTAGCGAGGCAATGGTCAGAAATCTGACAGGCAATTTGGGGGCAAAATTCAGCTGTTCACTGTAGCAAAATCGTAAATATGGGGATAAATATTTGAAGCAGTAGAAGATACAAGGCCATGGGGAGGGTGGGTCAGTAGGATTAGTTTTGAATTGTTCTATCAAAAATGCTGGGACAGCTACGATAGATTAAATGGCCCCTTTCTCTTCTGTAAACTCCTGTGGTTCCTTGAAAATTGTTTCTGATTTTACTATCAGTGGCAAACAGCAGAAATCTTTCCCCTTCATCTTTCGCTTTGTTTAAGTGAATATTTTTTCTGATGTGCTGTTTTAATTCGTCGGCAGTATTAGATCAAGTATTTTGCTTCAATCCTTATTGATCCACACTGTGGTTCATAACATTAGGACAGAGTATGCAAGTGGCTTCTATGTGTAGGCAGCTGCCACATACTGGCAGCACTCTCCACTACACTTACTGAGGAAGTCTCAGTGTATAGCAGAGATTTGGAAACAAGCCTTATTTTGCCATATGTCATGAGTTATGTCAAAAGCAGTGATAAATTCCAATATGATCTTATGTTTTCATTATTTAAGCTTCCTAATTCCTAACATTACAATTGTCTTGTATAGTGAGATGGTTTCGTTGTTGATTTAAAAAAAAATTCTAATGATTACTAAAATAAAACATTTTAGCTATGAGTAATCAAAGACAAAGGGAAAAATAATCTCAGTTTAATATGTGACAGAAAGATGCAACATATCCGAGTCCCAAAGTGTGGTGCCACAGACTAGTAGACCGGGGGGCTTTAGGCTACAGTTTCCTATATGGTGAGTCCCTTAGCTATGCCACCAGGGGAGGTACAGAGGTACAGAGCAGATGCCATACTCGTTTCCCATTCATTATCTTCCCTGAGGGGGGATGAGCAAGACTCCAAGGGCAAATTACCCTGGGATTCTCTCAAGCATTCTCCTAGTGGCCCAATCACTGGCAGAGGACTGGGAACAGTTCACAAGCCTGACATTACATCCAAGCAATGATGCGTGGCCCCGGAATACTGTACAATACATTTACAAAAATGGGAGAAGAATCTCAAATTAATTATCGAAAATTTCAGCAACCGTTTTTAGGAGGACTTTTTAGACCTCTGCCATTGGGATAGTAAAGTATTACTAACTGTTAACATTGTGTTTTTATTGGATATATTTTTGCAGTGATCATGGTGAGACCAAATGAAGCCACAATTATTCTAATGAACAATCCGTCTCATTATATTTCAGGCTGCTATTTTGATGGGGACAGGAAATGGCATCCTGCTGGGACAACCTGGCATCCATTTGTACCACCTTTTGGTTATGTGAAATGTGCAGTGTGCACTTGTAAGGTAGGAACCCCCTACAGACTCTTTTAAACATTTGCGAATCAGATTAACATTTTCCTGAAAAATGTGATTTCTACTGTTAGTTATAATATTTTGATGGAAGAAGTGAATAAAATGAACAATTATTTTCACTTCAGCGACATCCAATTAGTGAACATAATGGCCAGAAAGTTCCTCGAAGCCGCTCCCGCTCTGCCGCCATAACTTTACCGGAAGTGTGGCGGAAACTCCGTTTATACGTGTAAACAGGGTTCAGTCTTCTACTAAAGAGCAGGATATCGGAGATGAGGTGTATCCTGAAATAGCTGAGAGTGAGATGAGCGATATTGTGATGGATAAAAGGAAAATTTTAGATAAGTTAATTAAACTAAGGGAAGACAAAGCGCCAGGGCCTGACTGGATACGTCCTAGGATTCTGAAGGAGTTAAAGGAATTGCAGAGGTCCTAGAAATTACATTCTAATAAGTGCAGAGTGTGCTGGAGGACTAGAGAGTGACCAATGCAGTAACAATTTTTAAAAAGGGAGACACAACTAATCTAAGTAATTACAGGCCAGTTAACTTAACATCTGTGATAGGGAAAATTTTAGAGTTGAATTAAGGATAAAATTACCATATATCTAGATAGTGAAAGTAATTTTATTGAAAAGCAGAAAAATGATCAATTGCACGAAGGCTTCCAATACGATATGTAGTAATATTTTACAATGCTGTAGGTTATGTATAATTTAATATCAAGGTATTTCTTATATTTCATTCATAGGGGGCAACTGGGGAGGTTCACTGTGAGAAGGTTCAATGCCCTCTTCTGCCTTGTAGCCAACCTGTTAGAAGGAATGCATCAAATTGCTGTAAAGAGTGCCCAGGTTAGTAATTTGTCCTGTTTTACTTTTCTACTATCTTGTATGTAAGAGAGAGAAAGAAAGACTTGCATTTATAAAGCGCCTTTCACAACCTCAGGACGTCCCAAGCGATTTACAGCCAATGAGGTACTTTTGAGGTGTAGTCACTGTTGTAATGTAGGAAATCTTTAAAGGATCTATCTACTGAGGCCCAAATACTGTTTAGCAAATACTGAACAGGCATTTGGTCAAATTATTAGTGTCAGGCAACATCAGCAACATATCAAAATGTACCCCAGAGTACCTAACGTACATTGCACATCAGAAATAGACTGTACATAGTTGTGGATAGATACCCTGAACTTGCTTCTGAAATTTGCTTTTTTACCACAGTTACAGGGATTACCCCTTTTGACCATACAGACATGATGCAGGCTGATGGGCCCAGGCCCTGCAAATTTGGGCGCCATATATACATGAACAATAATAAATGGCATCCTGAAGTTCCTCCGTTTGGGGAAATGAAATGCATTACTTGCTGGTGTGATGTAGGTATTCTATTTAACATTAAGAATCATATACCACAGACCACATCAAAAATGCTGATATTGCTTGAAATGTTGAGTTATTATTTAAGGAGTTACCAAGATGCTGCCATCAAAGGTATAATTTGTTCAACTGGTTTGCAAAGTAAGAAAGTGAAACCTAGTTCTAAGGTTTTCTGTGAGATTTATGAATAATTATATTGGCAGTTCCATAAAATAAGGAATTCATGTATTTTTTTGTCAGTTCACTTAAGAAAGTATGACTATATGGTGCGGTATATAGAGCATCAGTGCACAGTGTCAGACTGGATTGGTGGGACATTGTTTCAGTCCCCACTTTATTGAGTTTCAGAGCTTAGCCACGTTGATGCCAGGAGGCATTAAACAGAGAGCAGAGCCTCCTCACTGAGAGGGAGTGGAAATCAGAGACTAAGTCACTCCTGTACCACCTGCTAGCTGATTCAGAGCACTGTTGGTGGAGGCCTTGGGGAAGTATGGTTCCCCCGTCCTCTTGGCTTTAGCTGGTGTATACCTTCGGGAGAGCAGAGAGAAGAAAAATAAGAGGAAGAAGAAAACCAGAGGGTAAAAACCCTCAAAGTATTGCTGTTTATGAAATAGTCAAAATGTAATACATCATTTTTCACATTTGAAATATATTTAGAAAGAAAATAAAGAACTTGCATTTATATAGCACCTTTCACAACCTCAGGATGTCCCAAAGCACTTTACAGCCAATTAAGCACTTTTGAAGTGTAGTCACTGTTGTAATGTAGGGAAATACAACAACCAATTTGCACACAGTAAGGTCCCACAAACAGCAATGAGGTAATGACCAAATAATCTGTTTTACTGATGTTGGGTAAGGGATAAATATTCACCAGGACACTAGTGAGAAGTCCCCTGCTCTTCTTCGAAATAGTGCTATGGGATCTTTTACATCCTCCTGAGAGGGCAAACGGCACCTCAGTTTAAAATCTCATCTGAATGGCAGCACCTCCAATAGTGCAGCACTCCCTCAGTACTGCACTGAAGTGTCAGCCTAGATTATGCGTTCAAATCTCTGGAGTGGGACTTGAACTCACAACTTTCTGACTCAGAGGTGAGGGTGCTACTACTGAGCCAATGCTGACACCAAGTTTAAAAACATGTTCTATTTCCCATTGTTGGAACTAAGAATAAAATTGGAAACTCCGAATGTAACAGAGACTTACCAAACAGGGCAAGAATGCTGCAGCAAAATCCTATAATTGTATTTTGATTTCAAATTTCAGGAGGGGTCCACAAAGTGTCAACGAGAGAAGTGTCCAGTACTCACCTGTGAGAACATTGTGAAGCGACAGCATAAGTGCTGTCCAGAGTGTGAAGGTAAAACTCAGCAGGTTTACTTTAAAATAACTTAGCTAAGAGTTCCCGACATATTTCAATCATTTAAAAACAATTGCATTCTGTTAAACATTTCTGAAGCTGGACGGTGAGAGAGTGGAATCCTTTTCAATTCTGAAAGATGCCAGGCTGGTGATGGGGAACACGTAAGGCAATGTGGGTGCAGTGAACGGCACCTTGAACACTGGGGAAGCCTGCAATGTGTGCAAAGCCTAGTGCTGTCTTGTCCTGCTTCACTCTGTCCATGGGGAAAGAGATGTAGGTGTTCCTCCTGGCATAAAGAGCCTTGGTGACTTCCCTGATACAGTGGTAGACAGTGAACTGTGAGATATCACTGCTATCACCTGCTGCAGCCTGGAGGGAGCCTGTTGCTTAACCATTAAGGGCCACAGTGACCTTGACAGCTATAGACAGTGCTGTCCATGCCCTGGTTTGAGGCTTGAGTTGTGGCTGCAGCACGTGACATAGCTCGGCGATAGCCTCCTTTGTGGAGTGAAACCACTTTGAGACATTGCTGCTCTGCGAAGTTCATGTAGGAGAAGTGCTCCCTGAAGATCCGCTGTAGGTATGGCCTCGTGTGCAGTGCCCTCCTCCTCCCTCTTCTCCCAGCTGCTCCTGTTCTCTTCTCTCTGCTGCTCCCCCTCGTCCTCCAGCCCCAAAGGCAGCCCTACCAGACCACCCATGACTGCAGTGAAACTATTGTGAAGGCAGACAAATGCAGTCCAGCAAAAGCTTTTTCTCAGAAGTCAGAATTCAGTTTTATAAGCCAGAATACAAGCCAAATAACACTATAAGTTAACCTGCAATCTAAAAGGACAAGCCAGCAACTAATCTGTAAGTAGTGAATGAGCCCTTTAAATAATGCCCCTAAAGGGTCCTTCCTGCTTGTTAGTGCCACGGGTTGCTGAGCGAGTTTATTATGTGCCGAGTCAGGCACTAGGGCAGACCAATATCACGAAAGGGTCCTACAACAAGAATAGGACCCCTATTTAAATATTTTAATAATTGTTTATCGTAGTCCTGATGCATGCCCTGGACGTCTATGGAGCAGCCTGATCCAATATGGCAGGCAGTGCACTTGCGGCGTGGAATGAGCGCGCATGCCGCCGCCATTTTGGGCCCGCCGCCAATCAATTTCTAGGCCAATAAATCTAAGAATACACTGTAGAGATGGTCAGTAATGATGCTAATTGCTGAGTTTACAATATTTTGCTTCTTAAAATAGAAGGAAGAAAGTCAAAGGAAGAAATGGAGCTATAGGTAGTTGCAGCTTGTAGGTTAGCTTTGCAGACTGCCTGCAGATTATACCACATTGCTACTTCTCATTTTGGTTATTTAGAAGATAGAAATATCTGTTGCTTTGTAGACTGACCTAGACTGACAATTCCTCTCATCTTTATATATCTTTAGAGTAGAGGGATGCTTCCTACTACTGAAGTTGCATTATCATCAAAATAATGCAGGAGGCAGCAGTTTTTCTTGAGGAGGCATACTGGGTGTAAGAAAGGAATCCTCCTTAACAGTTACAATCCAAGCAATGCATTCTGATTTCTTCTGTATATGTTATAAATAGTGGTGTGCTTAATGGTTTCTGTTTAGGCACCTTTATAATATTGCCTCGAATTGGGTTGTTCCAATATACTAAATATTTTTTATGTCTTTAGGTCTGACTTCGTATTTTGATGAAGATGGAGAGAAATTGAAAGACCAAAAGAAGGGGAAGAGCAGCTGGGGCTCTAAACCATAATCTGACTGAAATTGTATGAATGCACTCCACACATGCAAAGGACAAGAGTATGCATGTGATATATGCTATGATGTCTTCTTCAGTTCATCAAGCTGGGATTTTTGAGAACTTCATTTGAAAGAAAGATGAAAAATCATTAATGTAAATGCACTCAGTAGATTCAGCACTCAGTGCAGTTAATGAAAGGAAAACAAAAATGTTGAACACCATTGGCAAATCTGTGATTTGCTCTTCGTGCTGAAATTTTAATTACGTACCTCATGTGTTCCAGTCCTGGTATGAAGGAAGATCAGTCATAACCTGCAAGAATCCTATCAGTTACATGAAGCCTAGACTGGAAGAGCTTTCAAAAGTTGGATGGATGGGCTAAAGATGACACATTCATTCCTAAAGGTGCTCAGTAAGCCTTTATCACCAATTCTTTCTACTATTCAAAGGACATAGATGATATGGGGAGTGAATTTATTTCATATTGTTAGACATTTTGATTTTAAAATGACAAAACGTTGTGCTTCTCGTCCACATGTTAAACGTTTCTTGAAGTGCAAATCCACAAGCATGTTATTAAAGCCAAGAAAATCACATGGGAGTGTGAACTCCATCCAGTGAGGGACTTCCTGAAAAGGAAGCTCAGAACACAGCTGAACGAATGAAGATAATATCTTTCGTTTTCTTTTAACAATTTGCTGTTAAGTTTTTCTGTTGCAAATTCCAAGTGGGAGAAGCTGCTTGGTTCACGTGACTTGATCTCCATTACAATTGACCTTTTTTATCCTCACTGTGAATGGGATGCTGCTTCTGTGATTGCCATTTGCGTATGTGAAACCCCAGGGATGAAAGTGGCAGATAATTGATGTGTTAGATTATGTGTACGAGGTGATTCACATGCGTACCATCAGCAAGCACCAGCTGCATTCTTCATAAATTCCTCATAGAGACTCCATTTGTAAACCTCTGGAAGGAGGCTTTTGTTGAGAGGTTTAAGTCTTACTATGAAATAAATTGAGTGTGGTGAAAATAAAGAAGGATGTGTGCAGGACTGTGCCTGAGGACCACCTGCCAACATTCACTAAGTCACAATGTATAAATAGAAGTATGTCCTCCCTGTCTGTACTGTATGTAGCTGAGTTACAACTTGGACTGTGCTGCAGGTGAAGCTGTGGAATGTAAATAATGTAAGTGCTTCACTTTTCATTGTTTCCATCAATATTTTGCTATTTAACAGAAGAATGCAATGATATACTTGTCAGTAAAATAGTAAACAACTCATGACTCAGTGCTGGAATATGTTGACCTTTACTTTCAATAGAGGAAATTAGTCATAATTTTTTTTTAAATCTACCTTTAGTTTTGAGACAGAGGTTGTCAGTGAGAAAGAGAAGGACCGCAACAAGCAACAGAGGAGCAAATACCATAATGAAGAAATAGTGATAAATGGAACATCGAAGAAGAAACACAATGATGGTTCCTGCCCCCCTCCCCCTCCTCCTCCCCAATAGTTCAGTGGGTAAATGTACACGATGCTGTGGTGCTGAACCATGGGGGTGAGGCATGTTCCAGGTTTGCTCCTGGTCTGTGCTGAACAGTGAAGCCAGATAACACCTGAGCTTAGATTATTTGGTGAATTGAGTTCTCCAGCATTGTTACAGTTCCTTTATTAGTGTTCTTTCATGAACAAGTAATTAGCCTCAGTGTCCTTGAGTCATAGAGGAGAAAATTGAAATAAAAGTTCCTACTCCTATGCAGTGACCAGTGCTAAAAATATATATATTTGGGTGGCAAGTGAGGAGAGGATCAGGATGAGCTGAGATACTTGAATACCTTAACTAACTTCACACATGAAGAAAGGCTACTGGGACAGATAACCAAGGGTCCACTGGTGCCCTGTGTAACTCTAACCCACATGTTCAGGAGAGGATGGAAAAGGTGAGAAAATCAGAGAGGAAAGAATGAGTGTTGCTTGAAAGCTGGTGTGTTATATTTTAAACCCCAAGAACGGGTGGGTTGCGGCGGGGGGGAGGGGGTGGGAATTGAAAATAGTTGTTTTTTGGGTCGTAACCGCAACCCGGTTTTATTTCCGGGTTTAACATCGGTGCGTAAAGTACAGGCTTCCCGCTGGGAATGCAAAGTCTGAAAATTTTGCGGTTGTGACCCAAAAAAACAACTATTTTCAACTCCCACCCGCCCCCAACCCACCCGTTCTTGGGGTTTAAAATCACATTGTGTTTCATGGCAGTGAAACTAAAAAACATCTCAGCCCAAGTTAGTTGAGTTGAGTTCTCCAGCACTTTCACAGCTCTTTTATTCATGTTCTTTCAGTAATGGGTATACCCATTGTGTTGCACTATTCTTGTCAGAAAAGCCTAAAGAGTTATATTTTGTTCTATATCAGTAGTGAAACCTGGCTGCTTTTGCAGAGCAGTTCATAAATTGTCAAATACTTTTTAATAATAATATTTGAGGAGTGTGTTGAACACAAATAAAATCATACCAGTAATGGAATAATGAAATGTTGGGTGTATGTCAGATTGTCTGGGGTTTACTTTAAATTGATTTAGTTAAAACAGTATATGTATTGAGGTTCTGAAATGAATCTATGGGATTCTAACAGATTAATTGATCATTTATCTCATTCCTATTTGTGGGATCTTGCTGTGCAAATTGGCTGCCGTGTTTGCATACATAACAAGAGACTACACTTCAAAAATAATTCATTGGCAGTGAAGTACTTTGGGTCATCCTAACAATATGAAAGGTGCTACATAAATGCAAATTCTTTCTCCTTTTAACATACAAGCCCTTGATGCATTTATCTGAAATTCCTCTCATCGCTATTTTGACTGAGGAATTAACCTGTTTAAAATAAACTCCTCCATTAAAATAGCTGAAAGAGGAATTTCAGACACATTCAGGGTTTGTACACAATCAGGGCTTGACAGGGTAGATGCTGAGAGGCTGTTTCCCCAGGCTGGAGAGTCTAGAACTAGGGGTCATAGTCGCAAGTTAAGGGGTTGGTCATTTAGGACCGAGATGAGGAAAAATTTCTTCATTCAGAGGGTTGCTAACCTTTGGAATTCTCTATCCCAGAGGGCTGTGGATGCTCAGTCGTTGAGTATATTCAAGACTGAGATTGATAGATTTTTGGACACTAAGGGAATCAAGGGATGTGGGGATAGGGTGGGAAAGTGGAATTGAGGTAGAAGATCAGCTATGATCTTATTGAATGGCGGGGCAGGCTCAAGGGGCCACATGGCCTTCTCCTGCTCCTATTTCTTATGTTCTTACTATTATCCAATAGATTAATTTCAGGGCCCAAGAGTAAATTATGGAGATGGGACTAACATATGCTATTTTTAACCTTAGCCTATGGTAGTCATTATCCAATATAAAATTAGCTAAACTTCACTAAATAAAGAGTCTTTATCATCTTTTTATTTAAGAACATTTGAAAACCTTCCAAGTGGTTTCCACAAGGCTTCGTACTTAAATGATTTTATGAGAAATGTAATTTTTCCCCTCATTTAAGTGTTCTTTTCGTACTGTTTGAAATTGAACCTTTGGCAAAGTAATATAAATTAATAATCAATCAAAGTTCTTGATATTCCTTTTAAACAATTTCATAGGATAATTCTTTTGAGGACATGAATTATATAGTCACAAATGAAATATTGTATTTTATTTAAACTTAATATTCTGACAGTGACAAAAAAGTTTATTGGCCCTGAATACAATTCGACTTGTCTTGATGCTAATTATAGGCATCAGCTGTAATTCAACTTGAGGTTTTCCAATAGCATTTGTGGACCACATCTGATCAAATAATGAGAAAAATAGCCCAACGTTCCTCGGAGTACACAAGAAATGACAGCATGTTCTAAACATTGTGCACTTTATTTTTAATAATGCAAGACATAGAGAAAGAGAGATATTCAAATAATTGCCTTGACTTTCTGCAATTGCACCTCGTCTCAGCCCAGGTATTACGTGTATTTGTTGCGCTTGGAACAAGTGTGCTGCTTGACAATAGATATGGAGAAGACCAGTAGTCATCCATTCCGATCAGTGTTCTGTATGGCAATAAGTTGTGTCTGAAGAAAGTAAGGGAGAAAAATAGTGGAATTAACTCCTGTAAAACTTTGGCCAAGTGTCTGTACTGAGCGTGGGTTAGTACAGGACGTCATACTCTTGTAGTGAACAACACCCGTCTCTATTACAGGCTTACAACGCTGTCAAGTTCACCAATGGAATGTCTAGTCAGGTAGCCATGAAGGGACTTAAACATGAGGATGACAATTTTAAATTTGAGGTGTTGGGGGATAGGGAGCCAATGTAGGTCAGTGAGGACAGGAGTGATGGGTGAGTGGGACTTGGTGCAGGATAGGATATTAGCAACAGAGTTTTAGATGAGCTAAAGTTTACAGAAGGTGGAGAATGGGAGACAGCCCAGGAGAGCATTGGAATAGTCAAGTCTGGAGTCTGGAGGTGACAAAGACATGGATGAGGGTTTCAGTGGTAGATGGGCTGAAGTAGGGGTGAACGCGGGTGATGTTACAGAAATGGAAGGAGGCGGTCTTTCCGATGGAGAGTATCTGGGAGTTGGAAACTAAGCTTGCGGTTGAATAGGACGCTGGGATTGCAAACAGTCTGGTTCAGACTGAGTCAATGTCTGGGGAGGGGGATGGAATTGATAGTGAGCATACGGAGTTTATGGTGGGGGATTAAGGCCATGGTTTCAGTCTTCCCAATGTTTAACTGGAGGAAATTGCAACTCGGATCCAAGACTGGATATTGAACAAACAATCTTCCAACACAGATTTTGCGGTCACATGGGACAGGTAAACGCTGGAGATGAACTCATAATAGAGCTTTAGCCAGTTTACTCCATGCAAATTAGGTGTCCTCCCACTGACCCCACAAACTTAGGTGAAATTACCAGTGTATGCGATCCCGGCCTTACAGCAAGGATTGCATCCTGAGGAATTCCGGGGCCAATGCTTACAAAAATGTCAGGATTAATGAGTATTGAGAATACTGAGTGGCTGTTCCCCATTGAAACTTACACAAAAGAAAATCAAACTGTAATACATGAAAAATATAACCCCTTTCACAACCTAAAAATTCAAATCTCATTTACAAAAAAAAAGTTGCCTATGCCTCCACCTGCCAGCCTATCCCACGTCATGCTCCAAAGTCACTTGTTCTCCATCACTGCTGCGTACTTTACCTCCATCATCTGCCTCCATGCTCAATCTCTCAGATTACAAGCCTGGGGAAGCTTTTTGAATCTTCCAGCCCATAGAACTGGTTGCTCCTCAATTGGTTGAAATCCACAAATCATGGCGTAGGCCTTCCCAGTCCCCCAGACCATTGCAGTTGAACAAGGACAAGCAGCAGAAGGTTATATGTACAATCACATAAAGAAGAAAAACCTGATAGGGGCTTCCCAGGTCAGGTAGTGAAAGGTCACATATTAGACCCCCGCTGCACTAAGTCCTGCTCAGCTATCTCCCCTACCTTCACAGACTGATGAACTGTCCCTCAGTGTATTAATTTCAAAATCTTTGTTCTTATTTACAAATGCCTCTATGGCCTCACTCTGCCCTACCTCTATATCCCAGCTCACACACACAGCCCTTCAGTTGCTGTGTGTCTCCCCTCCCTCGGTTCCACCATCAGTGACAAATCCATAAGGCATTACACCCCTCCTTGCTGGAATTCTCTTCCTCAACCCCTCAATTTTACTACATCTCTCTCCACCTTCATAGCCTCCCCAATAGCTACCTCTTCAACTTTGTCTTCAATCACCTCCCCTAACTCTTTTTCCAACTCAGTGTTTGAATGTCCCCCTTCTACACCCACTCCCCTCCCCTCCCCAGGTGAAGTGTCTTGGGATATTTGCTACATTAAAAGTGATCTATATTAATGCAAGTTGCTGCTTTTGTTGCAGGAAAATATAACTACTGTCAATAAAAAAAGCTTTTACCATTTGTTAAATGAGGCTTAAATATTTGGTAAGGAGGCTGTTTGGCATAAATCTAGTTATTACTATGCCAATACAAACAAAATGCAACAAGCAATCTAGTTCTGGAAAAAGCCAATCTTATACCAATGATTCTGATAACATCAAAATCTGGCAGTGGGTACTTCATTTTCAGTGTATACCAACATTGCTGTTCCTAACAGGGGTCAGACTCAGACACAATTACCCTCCCTGTAATGTTTATGTGAAGGAAAATGGAATCATTTGAACTCAGTGCTATCACACTCATTTCACAATCAAAGCAGTTAATTCCTAAATAAAGAAAAGGATACTCCATAACACTAACCAGTTGGGAAGAACAAAAGTGAAGCTGAGTAAGGAAAGATTTTTAGTTTTACAAGTCAATCAACAGAAGCATTCCCAGGGAATGCAAGACTACTTGAAAAGCAATTATTTTCTGGACATTTACTGTAAAGTGTAATTAACATTGTTAACATTCTCTACAATAGTCATCAAAATGCCTAGATTTATGTATTGAAACATTAGCTCCAGCTGTTCAAATGTACTTGCTTTTCTTTAGCATACAGTTAATTACTGAATGAGGGGTCCTAAAACAATAAATGGAAGCATGGGAATATTAAACCTTTAGTGAAAGGATGGGTTCCTTTTATCAGTACAGAGAAAGAGTGAAATTAGAAACAATAATTACATAGAAGTTACAAAATGGATGGTAAAGTTTAACCAGAATGAATTACTTTATCGGGGAACTACGAGCTGTGATTGAGACTTCATTTCAGTTTGAAATTTATATTCTGTTTTCCATCCTGCTGTTTGAACTATTGCTTGCTCCCTATATATTTTATATAATTTTATATATGTGTAAATGTGTATTTTCATAGTTGTTTCCTCTATTTTCTCCCTATTAGCCCTCTGTACATTTACATCACAGTTGTTAGGTGGGTGGAAGGATTCTCCCACCCTTGGTTGTGGTCATTTCTCTTCCATGATGTGGAGATGCCAGTGATGGACTGGGGTGGACAAATGTAAGGAATCTTACAACACCAGGTTATAGTCCAACAGTTTTATTTGAAAATCACAAGCTTTCGGAGCTTACCTCCTTCGTCAGGTGAGTGAGTGAAGGGTTCTAAAATCGCATAGCATATATTAGGCTGGGAGACGATCACAGCAATCAAAGGTGTCGTTGGTGTTCAGACAGGTTAGCCACGGAAAACGTTACATCCCAGTATACTGAATACACAATGGGTCAGATTACACAGACAGAGAGAGAAAGAGACCCGAAAGGCAGAGAGAGAAAGAGAGAATGTCCAGTTGTATTAAAAACAGATAACTTTTTCTTCCGCTGGTGGGGTTACTTGTAGCATGACATGAACCCAAGATCCTGGGTTTTTCGCTGTGGCCCGTCGGAACTGTCGATCGACGAGTCGAGCGTCATATCCCGTTCTTACGAGGGCGTCTTGCGATTTTTCGCTGTGGCCCGTCGGAACAGACGACCCACCAGGTACATGGTTCATACTCCTGTGACTCGGCCAACGTTGTCTACCTCATACGTTGCAGGAAAGGATGCCCCGGAGCATGGTACATTGGCGAGACCATGCAGACACTGCGACAACGGATGAACGGACACCGCGCAACAATCGCCAGACAGGAGGGTTCCCTCCCAGTCGGGGAACACTTCAGCAGTCAAGGACATTCAGCCACCGATCTTTGGGTAAGCATGGGTGCGGAACCTGGCTATCAATTTCTGCTCGACGATTTTGCGTTGTCGTGTGTCTCGAAGGCCGCCTTGGAGAACGCTTACCCGAAGATCGGTGGCTGAATGTCCTTGACTGCTGAAGTGTTCCCCGACTGGGAGGGAACCCTCCTGTCTGGCAATTGTTGCGTGGTGTCCGTTCATCCGTTGTCGCAGTGTCTGCATGGTCTCGCCAATGTACCATGCTCCGGGGCATCCTTTCCTGCAACATATGAGGTAGACAGCGTTGGCCGAGTCACAGGAGTATGAACCATGTACCTGGTGGGTCGTCTGTTCCGACGGGCCACAGCGAAAAATCGCAAGACGCCCTCGTAAGAACGGGATATGACGCTCGACTCGTCGATTGACAGTTCCGACGGGCCACAGCGAAAAATCGCATAGACCTCCTCAGAAGACAAACACGGGACACAACCAACAGAGTACCCTTCGTCGTCCAGTACTTCCCGGAGCGGAGAAACTGCGCCATGTTCTCCGCAGCCTTCAACATGTCATCGATGACGACGAACACCTCGCTATGGCCATCCCCACACCTCCACTACTCGCCTTCAAACAGCCACCCAACCTCAAGCAGACCATCGTTCGCAGCAAATTACCCAGCTTTCAGGAGAACAGCGTCCACAACACCACACAACCCTGCCACGGCAACCTCTGCAAGATATGCCAGATCATCGACACAGATACCACCATCACACGAGAGGACACCACCCACCAGGTACATGGTTCATACTCCTGTGACTCGGCCAACGTTGTCTACCTCAGGTGAGTGACTGAAGGGTTCTTGGACATCCCTCAAATGTTTGAAAAGGTCTGGCACTATCTATTTCAGAACAAGTTAACATCATATCACCAAAAGCTACATTTATTCGATGTAATTTCCTCTCAAATCACTTTATCAGTGCTGTAGTTGATGGCTCATCCTCTGATTCTTTTTCCATTAACTCAAGGGTTCCTAAGAGAATCCTCTCTCCCACTCTGATCCTTCTTAACATAAGTGACCTGCTTCAATCATCATCCAACGCTATCAACTCTGTTTTTGATGATTACACTTTATATTTATTAATTTCTTCAATATTCACCACCTCCACAGCTCTCACAGTGCAATGGCTGAATCATTACATCTTAATCTTCACAGTGACCTTCAATGGGGAATGAAAATCTTTTTTTTTAATTCTTCAAAGTCAGTTTCTTAACTTTGATGCATTTAGCCTTCGTTCTTCGTTACTTATCAGTATTCTTCACCTTGGTGTCTTCTTTGGCTTTAAATAGAAATTCTTCATCTCCTCCATTGCTGAAGCTGTCTTCAAGAAGCTTGGTTTCCTATGGAAATCCTTTCTTCTCTCAGTCCTATCTTCCTCCTACAATTTACAGGTTTTTAAAACCTAATCAATACATTCTGATTTATTCCAGCTTCTCATTTACTCTTTTTAACCTTGACAGTGGCCTGCAATATGAACCTTGTCCCTTCACTTTTATTTTACAATAAAACAAAATATAATTTTAATATAATAATGTAACAATCCCTTCCCAATTTTCTACTTAGGACAGTTCACTATATGCACATAGGTCTCAGTGATTTCTCTCTATACAGCAGGTTAACATCAAAGTAGCAGAAACCAGTACTGACTCAAGTCCTGAAATCAAGTATGAACTTTGCAATGATTTTGACAGCAATGATGCTCATTGCTAAACCAGCAGCAGGCATTCCTGTTGTATAGTGAATCTCTGTGCTCCCAAGATTAATTCCCATGAAGTATTCTACATAATTACCAATAAAGTACTGCGAAAACCCATCACCATTATGTGCTGTGGCTGATCTGTTAGACAGCTATGGAAATTTAAAATCACGGAAACAGTTGAAAAGCATCCATCTCAAATGCTGCACTCTTAGGTTTTAGCCCTTTGGGGAATTCCAGTCTTCCTGAGATGGCTATTTTTCTAAATGTTTTTAACTCACACACGATAAAACTGAAACTGACACAAATATTATAGTAATAAAGCTATTTTGATGTTGGTAGCTCTATTACCATTATATTAATTGTATACTGCAAAAATCTATTTTATTAACAATTATATTTTAACATCTTATGTCTAAACCCAATTTTCTATCCTTCCTCATTTTCTACATCTTTCCTCTGGTTTATTCTCACCTATACTTTTTGATCAATAAATAATTAAAACAAAACTTTTCTTACCTATTTTACCTTTGGCTCCCTGATCACAGAAAACCTTTTTTTCAGGCAATCAAAGCCTTCAACTCTGAATGCTGATAAATTCATATCATACATATGAGCAGGTTAATTACCATCATTATACACAAAGGAGCACAAAATGCTCCACAATTTATCTGGTCTTTGGGTGAACATTGTCCATCTTAGTAAAGTTTATTTGAGTCTAATTCATCACAACGCATGCCTACAACAGCACTCAACCTATTTGTGACTTGTAAAGTGTCCTTGCAGGCATCATGACACAATTGCTATCAGCATAGATGCTATTGGGACAGAAATGCTGCAGGAAGGAGAGTGGAAGAAGTGATGTATGAAATTTGAAGTAGATATAAAGAAAAAAGAATTTACATTTATATAGCACCTTTCACAACCTCAGGGCATCTCAAAGCACTTTAGAGCCAATTAAATCCTTTTGAAGTGCAGTCACCGTTGTAATGTTGGAAATGCAGCAGCCAATTTGTGCACAGCATGGTCCCACAAGCAGCAATGAGATAATGACCAACTAATCTGTTTCTTTAGCGATGTTGGTTGAAGGATAAATATTGGCCAGGACACTGGGGAGAACTCTCCTGCTCTTCTTCGAAATAGTGCCGTGGGATCGTTTATGTCCACATGAGAGGGTAGATGGGACTTCACTTTAATGCCTCATCTGAAAGATGGCACCTCCAACAGTGCAGCACTCCCTCAGTACTTCACTGAGTCAAACTTATGTGCTCAAGTCTCTGTGGTGGGACTTGAACCTACAATCTTCAGAGGCGAGAGTACTACCACTGAGCCAAAATAAGTGAAAGTATTCTGAGGAACAGGGAAGGGTGATCTTTGTACCAATTTACAAGAAACATAGAATGAACTATGCAACTATGAGTGAATCAGCTTGATCAGCCAAGTGTTTCCCTTGTCTATTCAATGAAGATTAGTGGCCAAGGTGGAAGTGATCTTGTGAGAACAAGCAGGGTTCAGGAAAGACCACGGCTCGAGTGATCAATTCCTCACATTTCCACAACTCAGTGGAAGATTACATAGAATGTACAGCGCAGAAACAGGCCAACAGGTCCATGCCGGTGTTCATGCTCCACACGAGCCTCCTCCCTCCCTACTTCATCAGACCCTATCAGCATATCCTTCTATTCCTTTCTCCCTCATGTGTTTATTTAGCTTCCCCTTAAATGCATCAATGCTAGTCACCTCGAATACTACCCGGTAGCAAGTTCCACATTCTAACCACTCTCTGGGTAAAGAAGTTTCTCCTGAATTCTCCATTGGATTTATTAGTGACTATCTTTTATTTATGGCCCCTTGTTCTGGTCTCCCCTGCAAGTGGAAACATCTTCTCTATACCTACCCTATCAAACCCTTTCATAATGTTAAAGACCTCTATCAGGTCGCCTCTGAGTCTTCTCTTTTCTAGAGAAAAGAGCCCCAGCCTGCTTAATCTTTCCTCTCAGTTCTGGTAACATCTGAGTAAATCTTTTTTGCACCTTCTCCAGTGCCTCTATATCCTTTTTATAATAATGGAGACCAGAACTGTTCACAATATTCCAAGTGTTTTTGCGGATTTGTTGCTATCAAATCAAGGTTTGGGTATTTCCATATTGTTCATCTTCATCCAGAAGATGCTAATCTAGTGACCTCTTCATTGTGGGTTACAGTATATAGTATGCACAAAGTTAATTTCAGTTAGCTGTTTCTGAAAGGTACATCAAATTACATAGAATGTACAGCACAGGAACAGGCCATTCAGCCCAACAGGTTCATGCCGATGTTTATGCTCCAAATGAGCCCCCTTCCTCCCTACTTCATCTAACCCTATAGGCATATCCTTCTATTCCTTTCTCCCTCATGTGTTTATCTAGCATCCCCTTAAATGTATCTATGTTGGTCGCCTCAACTACTCCTTGTGGCAGCGAGTTCCGCATTCTGACCACTCTCTGGGTAAAGATGTTTCTCCTGAATTCCCTATTGGATTTATTAGTGACTATCTTATATTTATGGCCCCTCGTTCTGGTCCCCCCTGGAAACATCTTCTCTACACCTACCCTATCAAACCTTTTCATAATCTTGAAGACCTCTATCAGGTCACCCCTCAGTCTTCTCTTTTCTAGAGAAAAGACCCCCAGCCTGCTCAATCTTTCATGATGGGTATAACCTCTCAGTTTTGGTATCATCTGAGTAAATCTTTTTTGCACCTTCTCCAGTGCCTCTCTTTCCTTTTTATAATATGGAGACCAGAACTGTTCACAGTACTCCGTGTGGTCTAACCAAGGTTCTATACAAGTTTAACATAACTTCCCTGCTTTTCAATTCTATCCCTCTAGAAATGAACCCCAGTGCTTGGTTTGCTTTTTTTATGGCCTTATTAACCTGCGTCGCTACTTTTAGTTATTTGTGCACCTGTACCCCCAGATGCCTCTGCTCCTCTACCCCAATTAGATTCTTATTATCCAAGCAGTATATGCCCCCCCCCCCCCTAAATTGTACTTCATCAATTTTATTGACTTTAAGAAGTCCTTTGATTTGATTTGGCAAAAGCCTCTGTTTAGAGTGATGAGGGCTGAAACACTTGTCTGCCTCATTGAAAAGCTGTACAGTAGTTAATGAAATACAATACAGGTAGGAAGCAGATTCACAGACTGGTTTAAAGCAAATGTCACGGTAAAGCCTGCCTGACCATTATCACTTTCATATTTCAATACATAATGTTAATGAACACAGTGATGAGTGACATAAATCATTGTCCCAAACAAAATGCCTAAATAACTTTCAATTTGCAGACACTGTAACATTGACTGCAGATAATGATGATGAATGCAGTGGCAGGTACTTTAGGCAGAAATTTCGGGCTCTGTATCAATACCATAAACACTGAAATCACGTTGCTGCTAAAGGGAGAATTACAACCTAAAACAAGTAGATGTCTACTATGGATGGGATCATTACATAGGTTGGGAAAGGCTCAAGAAACATCAAGTGAGGAATTTCAAATGTGTCAGGTCCATTGAAAAAGCTGGAAATGAAAGATCCTCATTTTCAAAATGTCTCTTTGAGACAGATGCTGGGTACAAGTAGACCACAGCATCAGTGAAATAAGGATATTGGACACCAAGGGGGTAATTTAACCCCCTCCCCCCAACGACAGATGGGAAAGGGTCGGGGAGGGGTTAAATTGCTAAAAATAGGAAACCTGACCCCCACCCGCCACGGATGCGCCTACTTCTGGTTTATCGCGGTGGGTCGGGGTGTGGCCTAGTAGCCCGCTCTCGGGGGTGGGAGGCAGTGATTTTAATATGTAAATGAGGCTGCATTCCTCAGATTTTGGCAGCCCTTTAAATTTAACACTGGCCGGCTGGGTTTCCCAGGGCTTGAGAAATCTGGCAGCAGAAGGGAGGCAGGGGGTGCCTGATCCAGTAGGTAAGTGCTCTTCCAGTACTGTTTGTGCTTCGGGAGGAGTAGGAGTGCTTCCCCCAGCCCTTAAGCTCATCTTCTGCTGTGTTCTCTCCCTCCCCACGATTGACCGACCGCACCACCCCCCAAGCAAACTGGCGATCTTCTGACCCTCCGCAATCTGCCGACCCTCCCCGCAATTGGCCGATCTCCCCCCAGGCGATATCTCCCTCCGTGATGTCTCGCCCCGCAACGTCTCCCCCCCCAGCAACATCTCCCCCCCCCCACCCCCCCCCAACATCTCCCTCCCCTCCCCACCACCCCCCCAACATCTCCCTCCCCTCCCCCCTCCCCCTCCCCCCAGCAACATCTCCCTCCCCTCCCCCCCAGCAACATCTCCCTCCCCTCCCCCCCAGCAACATCTCCCTCCCCTCCCCCCCAGCAACATCTCCAACCCCGCGATTTCTCCCTCCCATCTCACTGCCATGCTCTGAGCCCCCCCCCATCTTTTCGATTGACGGAGGCCGTCTCCAGCAGCCGGCCAGCCTCTCAATCTGGCTGCCGATCGGGCTGGAAACGGAGTAAAAAAATTCTAATGAGGTCGTATTGTTAAATTTGGCAGGACCTCCGCCTTCCCGGAATATCCGGGTTTCCCGGCTGCTGACACATGCTCCCACTCTCTCCCCGTAAATATCGGACCCCAAGTCAATATGGAAACAATTTTGGTTGACAGAATTGAGAAAAGGCATCTACAGTGCCTGGGCTTGTTCAATGAAAAGTTACAGGTACAATCTCAATACACACAATGAACATTCCCATCAGTGACACCAGAAATTGCAGAATCCAGTACAAGCGAGCATTTGATTTTATCAGATGGAAGACAGCTGAAACTGCAGATTGTACAGCACAGAGATGAGTGATTCTGGGTTATCATGGTGGCAGAATTAAATCAGAACTCGATGAGAGGTGATGATGACGACATGTGTTTTACTCCAACTCCATGCACTTGTCTTAGTTAGAAATTGCAGAGCTTGTTGTATTGTAGGCAGATGCATTAAATGTTTAATTGGATTAGTAATTGTCACAAGCTTGTCCCGTTATCCAAAAGGAGATTTGGCACCTTATTTGAGAAGGGGATAATTATAATGACATGGCAGTGGCAGCTGAATGAAATCTACTGACAGGCAAACAGAATTACTTAATTTGTACTGGAGAAGACCAACCCTCAGCTGCATCCAGGCCTGTTCTTCAGTTCGATTATGACTGGCTTTATCTAGTCTGAGATGACAACATGCCACTTTTCACAATATGACTTTGGTGTCAGTATCTTTTATTATAGCCCTGCTGTAACGGACTCGCTCTTTAATGTGCTGCCGAAGTAAGGAGGTGGGGGTTAATGCTTTGGTGATCTGCACTTTGATCAGGAAAATCTGCCACGGTTTTGGAGAAGCATCAAATTTCAATCATTCATATATGAACTTCAGTTTGAATCTAGACACGTTACTGGGGTGAGCTTCAATGCTAATTTATTTGTTACACCATATTTAATAGAAATCATGGACTCTTCTATTGCATTTAGGCAGCACCTCCTTAGGATATGGTGGAAAATAAAATAGAAAAAAAACACTAAGAAGGGTACATATGGGCGAGTGTAAATCTGTTGTATCTGAATTATCTATTGCACTGTTCTTGTACTGCATTATGGAAATATTTTTAAACAGTATATTTTAGCTGTGCTGATACTTCAAATTCTTGCATTTCTTTCAGATAACTCATTCTAGACCTGAATGTAAGTTCAGGACTTACTTTTCCTTTACACTAGCCCCCTCTTTGCAATTCTGTACAAGTTTCTAAGGATAGACCTTTAAAAAATCCTTAGCAGCTCAATAAGCAACCCAAAACACTTTTTTAAATTGATGTTCTTTCAGCTCTATCAGGATGGCAGCAAAACCAAGAGTAATGCACAAAATGGATGAGAAGCCTGTTATCAATTTTACTGGTGCTGCACACATCTATTTCTCTGTTAAAATTATCCCCCTCACCCTTTGCTTTTGTCCACCATTTGTAGACTGAATGTGACCACAAGGTGGTGCTCTGAACAAGTTGTTTTGAATTGTTGCATTACATCTTTTGGATTGTCTTTATTAAAAGAGAAACAAATTGTACATTGGCTTATGTATTGACACTTGTGTAAAGAATATTTGATATAATGAGTCTGACACTGTTTATTGGTACAGTTTTACATGTTTCAGAAAGAAAAGAAGCTGTGCTTATATAGCACCTGCTCATGTCCTCAGGCTGTGCCAAAACACTTGGTGTCCAGTGAAGTGTAATCACTGTTATTGGGCATCAGGTTGGCTGGGTTGGGGGTGGAGGGGGTGGAGGAGGGGGAATCAGCATTTACACTTCCTACTTTTTGCTGCCACTTCTTTCTGAAGGATCTGTGGATCCTTATCATATCCTGGGGGTCGCTGCAACAATTGATTTGTTTATTTTGTTGGGATTTTATTCTAGAGCACTTCATTTTGAGTACTTCAATGAGGAAACCTGTATCATTTTGGAATTAAATGGCATTTCTCACTTCACACTCAATATGTTGGACTTCTAGATTTAAAATGTTAACAATAATTCTCTGCATTCCCCGTCAATCCCAACAACTTCAACTGAAAAGAAGTGTCTGATGTAGTAAACTATGTCAATGGGGCAGAAATTGCTCCTGAAATAACGGAGAGCTTTTGTTAATGGCGAAATGGAGGAGCAAGTTCCAGAGTTCACACATGGCCCAACCATCTTCAGCTGCTTCATCAATGACCTTCCCTCCATCATAAGGTCAGAAATGGGGTTGTTCGCTGATGATTGTACAGTGTTCAGTTCCATTCGTAACCCCTCAAATAATGAAGCAGTCCGAGCCCGCATGCAGCAAGACCTGGACAACATCCAGGCTTGGGCTCATAAGTGGCAAGTAACATTCGCGCCAGATAAGTGCCAGGCAATGACCATCTCCAACAAGAGAGAGTCAAACCACCTCCCCTTGATATTCAATGGCATTACCATCGCCGAATTCCCCCACCATCGACATCCTGGGGGTCACCATTGACCAGAAACTTAACTGGACCAGCCATATAAATACTGTGGCTACGAGAGCAGGTCAGAGGCTGGGTAGTCTGCGGCGAGTGACTCACCTCCTGACTCCCCAAAGCCTTTCCACCATCTACAAGGCACAAGTCAGGAGTGTGATGGAATACTCTCCACTTGCTTGGATGAGTGCAGCTCCAACACCACTCAAGAAGCTCGACACCATCCAAGATAAAGCAGCCCGCTTGATTGGCACCCCATCCACCACCCTAAACATTCACTTCCTTCACCACCGGCGCACTGTGGCTGCAGTGTCTACCATCCACAGGATGCACTGCAGCAACTCGCCAAGGCTTCTTCGACAGCACCTCCCAAACCCGCGACCTCTACCATCTAGAAGGACAAGGGCAGCAGGCACATGGGAACAACACCACCTGCACATTCCCCTCCAAGTCACACACCATCCCGACTTGGAAATATATCGCCGTTCCTTCATTGTCGCTGGGTCAAAATCCTGGAACTCCCTTCCTAACAGCACTGTGGGAGAACCGTCACCACACGGACTGCAGCGATTCAAGAAGGCGGCTCACCACCACCTTCTTAAGGGCAATTAGGGATGGGCAATAAATGCTGGCCTCGCCAGCGACGCCCACATCCCGTGAACGAATAAGAAAAAAACATGCACATTGAAAAGTGGAAATCCTGAACTTGCTCCTAGTAGTTCGACAGCAATATGACAGCTTTGAATTAAAGGGACATCGCATGCTGCAATCAGAGAAATCATTGAAAAAGAGCCATCTTGCTTATCTGCCCAGCTGGAAAGTAACTTATTACGCCACCAAACAGGTACGCTTAAAAATACAGGTCTAAACTAAGTTTTAACAGCGCGTTAAGTCTTAATGATTGCCAAGTAACTAAAAATTAACTTTTAAAAATGTGGAGTCCCATTATTCCTTATTTTAATAGTATTTGGTCCTTAAAAAATTAACAATTAACAATTTTAAAAAACTTTTCCCTTCTGTCTCTTTAATTAATTTATTTCTTACCCTCTTTTTTCACTGTCTGTAACTGTTTTTAATATTGATTTTAAAATGTTGGAGCTTTCACTTCCTGGTTTTCACACTGGAAGTCTGCAGAGTTAACACAGCGGTCAAAAATGCTGCGACCTAATTGGTCGAGGGGAGAGATCGATCCTCTCACTTCTCCCAGGATCCTAGTTTCGCCTGAACTGACGCTGGGCTCTTCACCACTTCCTATTAGAGGAAGTGGCTGACGAAAAGACTGCGGTAAGTTAGTGGGTTAGTATAAATCTATAGAGCGGCAAGCACTGTTGGTTTGCCGCTCCGAGCAATTTCTACCCCAATGTCTGCCTATCATGAACTAGCTCCTCTTGATCTAATGCAATTTTAAAAATAACATACGCTTATCTACTTCAGTACCATGAATAAAACCATGGGAACATGAAGCCTGGAAAGATAAAACTTATGAAAACGTGATTTTGGTAGTGGATTATTAATTAGGGAAAGATGGACAAATTCCTGATTTACATTAAAGAAGGATTTTTACCCTTAAGATTACTATTTAAATTCTAAATTACACTTAAAAATGATAACGATAAGTAGAAGGAATGTGCAAAATCGAATGCTGTGCATACTTACATGTTTGCTGTGGCTACAGGGGTTGTCAATCTTTATAATTGTGGTCAATCTGGTTCTTGAAAAATTCAAGGAATGAGTTCTCCTGATGCCACCCATCCTGCTGACCTCCTGAATACTGCATGCTAACATATTTAACATCTACTGGGATCGCATGGACAGCCTCCACTATTCCATCCACAGTATGTTCCTGTTCATCATGGAGTCTGAGAAAGAGGGACGTTATCCTCTCTGGATAACCTGGTGAGATGAGTCAATGGCACTCTCAATATGAAGGTTATAAGAAGCTACCCATTTAATTCTACCTCATACAATCCACTGACACATAAGTGTGGTGGTTTATACATTGACCTCAAGAGTCTGAATCATTCCATTATTCTGCAGTATAGTGAAAGAGGAACTAAAGAACCAGAACTTGGGTTTTCTTTTGACTAGATGTTCCATACAGATGACACCAGCATTTAGGCAGGATGTGAGTCATTCATAGACTTCAAATACCCAGACCTAGCATGGATTCCAACTCTTAAACCATACATACTGAGAATGTCAGAATGGGTTAGTCTCATCCTTGGGAAGAGAGGCATTAATATTCTCCTACAACTGTTCTAGGCCTTATGACTAACACTCAGTGGGGGGGAAGGACTGCGTCACTGACTAGCAATTAAAAAGCAATGCTGTTTGATATCCCCCATGCCAAATGGCTAATGGGACACCAAAGACATATTAAAATGTTAAATTGGCTAAAAACTTATGCTGAAATAGAAGGACAGGAAACTGCAGAACACAAGGAAACTACATAGAGATCGATGTGACCTAGAAGAAACTAGAAAGCCAGCAGTATGATATCCCCTATGGCAGATGTACACTGGAGAAATTTGAAAATGTGTTTGCAAAGCAGCATAAGTGGCAGTTCCTAGCTCCCTTTTTTATTCCTTTTCAGTGAGCCTCGCTGGAAAATGTGCATGTAGGATGAATACAGACTTGAGCTTAGTGGTCAAATATCCTGCCAGCACTAACTGTGTTGGTGGGCAACTAGGTGAGGTCATTGGAAAACACCTGATGCCCATAGCACCATACCTGAGTCAGTAGCACCAGGAGGAGAAGAAGAGGGGAAAACATGATCAATTATTGCACCCAGAACCATATTGCTCTTCAGTCTTTCTCCGTGACATCCTAAAAAGCCTGCAACATTTAGCTGCTTTGTAGCAGTAGTATTGGACTGTTGACTTATTGAAGGACACATTGAACCAGATTTAAAAACCATTTGTTTTGTGGCAAATTGCAACACCAATATCCTATCTCATTCAGATGTTGCCAAAATATGTCAAAGCAGTAAAAACACAGACATCTGGAAGCACTGTAATGCTAGAAGATTTCAACTTGTCAGGGGAAAAAAATCTTAAAGGATTTTTCCAAAGAAATCTGAGAGAAGATGAAGAGACAATAATAATTAGAAGCCACAGTACAATTTATTGACACTAGAGGTTGCTGATGGGCTTTTTAAATACAGCAGCTTACAACTTGATAAACCTGATCAGAAATGTTATCAACTATAAATCATGTGAGTCCAAAACCAAAGTGTTACTTTTTTTATTCGTTCATGGGATGTGGGCGTCGCCGGCAAGGCCAGCATTTATTGCCCATCCCTAATTGCCCTTGAGAAGGTGGTGGTGAGCCGCCGCCTTGAACCGTTGCAGTCCGTATGGCGAAGGTTCTCCCACAGTGCTGTTAGGAAGGGTGTTCCAGGATTTTGACCCAGCGACATTGAAGGAATGGCGATATATTTCCAAGTCGGGATGGTGTGTGACTTGGAGAGGAACGTGCAGGTGGTGGTGTTCCCATGTGCCTGCTGCCCTTGTCCTCCTAGGTGGTAGAGGTTGCGGGTTTGGGAGGTGCTGTCGAAGAAGCCTTGGCGAGTTGCTGCAGTGCATCCTGTGGATGGTACACACTGCTGGCACAGTGGGCCGGTGGTGAAGGAAGTGAATGTTTAGGGTGGTGGATGGGGTGCCAATCAAGCGGGCTGCTTTATCCTGGATGTTGTCGAGCTTCTTGAATGTTGTTGGAGCTGCACTCATCCAGGCAAGTGGAAAGTATTCTATCACTGACCTTTAGTAGGTAGAATACATTGAAACCAATTCACAATATCGTGCAAGAACTGTGTATTGATAAACACTAAACATAAGGGTATATTCTCCATGCCTGTGATTGGTGGCACATGAGTAAAACAGGCACTGGTAAAGTTCAAAATATAACTCAGATCCTTATAACACAATCTACCACAGCCTTTTAGACTGACCCTGAAGTGACCTTGCCAAAATGAGCCATTGCTTCATTTAAATAATACAAGGAATTTAATTGAAGTGTGGGCTTAGGAAGAGATTGGGCCTGCACTCTCTGCCCATTTGGAAGCACCATATACAATGGAACTCTGAAAGAATGTGAAGCTTTTCACCCATTTTTATATTTTCTGGTTTTACAGTTTGTTTTAATTTTTGTTGGGAATTTTATTTACTTTTGAAAATTGTTTCTTTCTCCTAACGGTACAGTATATGCTCATGTGGAGCCAAAAATAACTAAGTTGTCTGCTAGTTTGCCAGAAAACCAACTTGTAAGTGAAGCATTTACAAGGATTCAGCAGAACAGGAAGAGCTGAAAACAATAGGGGACATGAAAAAGGAGCTCTTACAATACAAATGTTCACAGGAGCTCCAGGAGCAACAAGGCATCTACGTGAAGAGTCCCATGACAGTTGGCAAGTCGAGATAAAATTAATGATGGGGGTTGGTTTTGAAGCCTCTCAAATACTGTATTTCAAGGTTGAAGTGAAGTGAAACAAGATGAAGGAATACATGCCAGTGAGATCAGCAGGCACAAAGTGGGACGGCTGCACCTGGTATTATGCCACCAACCTTATCTGCAGCCCCCTACTCGCCTGACAGTGTCCATGGAGAACTGGCAAGAGAAGCCTAGCAGTGTTCTGACTTTGCCTAAAGTGAACGCATCACAAACAGTCTTCACGTGCTAGTCTGAAATATGAACAATGGACAATTAGTCATAAACTGTAGTAGCACTGTTGTTTTGGAGTCACATGCTCAGATCTGAAAACAGGCACCAGCATCATAAAGGAGTTGGTAAATGGTCCACTTACTCTTTATATTCTTCCAGCTTTTATATATTGTGGTTCATTCTGTATCAGTGTAAATATTTTACTTCAGAATGATTCCGTGAAATCCTTCCAGACACACTAGCTTTTATCGGAGACTTTTAAAAAGCAGCTTTAATAATATTTGCTTTTAAAATAAGCATTCATATGTAAGTCTGGAATAGAATAAATAAAAAATAAACACTTCAGAAGAAGCTATTTTCAACATTGTACTGTGGTCAGTTTGATTATTTCTGGTAAAATGTAGTGCACAGATATTTATGTATGCCAATTGAAATAAAATTGCTTGTACTTATAAATAAAGAAATAGTTGTACAGAAATATGTTCAAAATGATCATTAATTTTGTGCATTTTAAATGTAGTCAAACCCTTGAAAGCAGAATATAATTTTAATTAGGTATCAAGTAGAATAAAGGTCTGTACTTGTTTGATTTATGCATGCGACACAGAATCTGAATATGTCAGATGTTGTATACAGGCATCCAAAGGAAAAACAGAGAAACTTGCATTATCCTACATCGAAAAATGTCTTAAAGGAGCTATTCAACAGAACTGATATGGTAAAAATTGATAAGCAATAAGTGCGTCAGGTGTTCTTACTCCTTAATAAATCGGCAAGTTTATTCAGTGAGTAGCTGATCCATGCAGAACGGATAGATTCCAGGTTTGATTCACAACCTTTGCTGAGTTACCACTTAACACTTCTGGGTGAGAGGGACGACATCCCACTGCTGATGACTGTCCACTCCCTGACCCTTGCCAGAACTGCACTTTACTGGAAAGCAGGTGAAGGCAGGAATGGGTTGAACTATGATTCCTTCCCCTTGCCTCCTTACACACCCTGTGGTCAAAAGTCCTGTAACACTTACTGTTATTACTTATACAGGTACATCAACCACTTGGTTGAGGTACTGGAGGGTGATCAGCACCTGTGGAACTGTACCCCAGCAAGGACTCGTATCTTCAGAAATCGCAAGAACAAAAGTACAGGAGATGTTATGGTGTGTACTTTATTGTCCACTTCATCTCTGTCACTTGCCTCCACTCCCTATCCCCTTTCCCCACACACATATCATGTTCATCTATGGCTCCCATTCTTTACATCTCCAACTTCCTTCACTTCTCATTAGATTCCAACATCCACCTCTCATTATCTCCTATATTGACAATCCTCTATGGCAGTTATTTTGCAAATAATAAATGTTGTAAGTTGTTTTACAAATATTCCTAAAAGGCAATGTGGAGAATTTAGTTTTCTGTCCTTTCATAGAGTCATAGAAAATTTACAGCATAGAAGGAGGACATTCGGCCCATCGTGTCCACACCGGCCAAAAATGAGCCACCCAGCCTAATCCCGCTATCCAGCACTTGGTCCGTAGCCTTGTAGGTCACGGCATTTCAGGAGCACATCCAGGTACTTTTTAAATGAGTTGAGGGTTTCTGCCTCTACCACTCTTTCAGGCAGTGAGTTCCAGACCCCTACCACCCTCTGGGTGAAAAAAATTTTCCTCAACTCCCCTCTAATCCTTCCACCAATCACTTTAAATCTATGCCCTCTGGTTATTGGCCTCTCTGCTAAGGGAAATAGGTCCTTCCTATCCACTCTATCTAGGCCCCTCATACTTTTGTACACCTCAATTAAATCACCCCTCAGCCTCCTCTGTTCCGAAGAGAACAACCCCAGCCTATCCAATCTTTCCTCATAGCTAAAATTCTCCAGTCCTGGCAACATCCTCGTAAATCTCCTCTGTACCTTCTCTAGTGCAATTACATCCTTCCTGTGATGTGGTGACCAGAACTGTACATTCTTCTTTTGATGCTATTTTCCACTCCTTACTACCCCAGCAGAGTGAGAAAAGTTATTTGCATTGAAAAATGGCATCCCTCCAGTAATTAAGGTGTAATTTTCTATTAAATAATTCCGGTCAGATCTCTTGTCTTTTCACTTTTCTGCTGGTAGAATTTTTTTTTTGTAGTGGATATTTCAGTGGAGATTAACAAGCAGATCGTCTCCCCTCTCAAAACAGATCCAAGATTGCCCAATGTTATTCTGTCTGCAACATGGAAGAAAGTTACAACCCCGACCCCATGTTTTTAAACTTAACACTTTAAAAGTGAACCCACACCTTACTTCAATGTTTGATAGGACAAAGAAATTTGGTAACAACCTTTATTGAATTATTAAAATTCAATAATTTCAGAAATTTCTCAGCTTCATGAGCCCAGAATGCTGCATTACCAGTGATAGTAATGTTGGACCTGTAATAGGTTGTTTCTACAACAGTTAATGGGCTTGATTTTAAAAGTAAAAAACGGGTGGATTGGGGGGGGGCATTGAAAATTGCCACCATTTCAGACCCACCTCCAACCCACGCAGTTTTCATGGGGGCGGGCGACCAACCCGCTCCCAGGAGGCGGGTCGGGCCTTAAAACCTTTCAAGGAGGCTCTAGGCCTCCATTTTTCATTAATTCCCGATTTCAACCCCGGGGGGCCGAGATTCCCGAGCCATCTGTTTTACACCTCATGAAAGGAGTCGAGAAGGCCCGAGACTAACAGGTAGGTGCCTAGAAAGGCATAGCTTGTGGGCCCTGAGGAGCAGCAGTGCTTCCCCCAGGAAGCCTACCTGCACTGACCCTCCCCACCCCCCACCGATTGCAGACCCCCAATCCTGACCCCTGACCCCGATCCTCCGACCCCGATCCTCCTCCTCCGACTCCCGATCCTGATCCTCCGATCCTCCTCCTCTGACCCCGGCCCCAATCCTCCGACCCCTGACCCTCTCCCCTCAACGATCGCGGACCCCCGTGATGACCCCCGATCCCGGTCCCTCCCGTGACTGACCCGCGATCCCACCCCCCCCATGACTTGCGAGCCCCGTGCCCACCCTTGCCCATCTGTGCCCCATGCCCCCGTGCTCCCCCACCCCCATCCATTTAAACAAAAACTTACCTGCAGACTTATCTGAAGATGTCCTCTCCCTGGCTGGTCTCCCGTCTGTCTGAGACCAGCCTGTCAATCAGCTGGTCAGTTGGACGGGAAACCGACAAAAGAAATAAGACATCCTTACGTCAAAATCGTAAGGACGTCTGGGAAACCGTGTTAGCAGATTATATGCTCAACCAACACTGCCCAAAACTGATGAACTGGTCAATCATCTCATTGCTGTTTGATAATGTAATGTAACATACCGAATAATGCTCTAAATATTAAATTGGGAATAATAATTTTTTTTCCAGTAAATTTTAATTGCTTTAAGAGGCACCGCCATTATAGAACAAAAATGTTAGGAGCCTTGTATGTTGTTTAAGGATGGAGAAGAGCCAGAAGAACCATCATCATAGTGGTGTTGTGTACACCTCATGCAATGATGCATTTCAACTCAATTTATGTCATTAGATCACATGCTTGTAAACAAAGAAAAATCTTTGCCAAGAACTTTTTCATGAAGATGGGGAGGATTATTAAACCACCACCCCACCCCCCCCCCCCCAACCCACTTAGTAAAATCCGGGTGGGGGCAATTAAAAAGCAATGGGTCAACTACCTGCTCCGTTCTTGCTCCTAAATCAAGCAGGATCCTCGTGCATGTATGTAAATCGGGGTCCTATTGACATCAATAGGACGCTGATGGCCTTTAACAGTGGACTGAGTGGGGTGCTCGCCATGGCTGTCCCACTCAAGCGATAGCTGCTCTGAAAGCCGAAGAAGCCAGAAAAGGAAAGTCTCAGCCTTGGCTGCCCCAGGGCTCCCCCATAAGACCCTGCCGAAACCCTCTCCCCGTCACACCTTCTAACCTGTGGCGGCCTCCAGTTGGCTGCCAGTCAGCCTCCTCATTCTAGTGGTAACCGGTTATTGCTATGATGGTTGAGCACAGTACGCTGCATTACTGGTGATAGTAATGTTGGACCTGTCATAGGTTGTTTCTACAAAGGTTAATATGTCTGTGTGTTAGCAGATTATATGATCACATACTTATATTAATTGTATGATTTTTGTGACCATATTATCTAGATAAGAGAAGTAGACCATTTGGGAACATAGTTGTATTACAGATACTGGTGTCAGGCCAGTGCACCACACTGTAAAAAGAAAGATTTCAATTTTTCTGATGCCTTATCACATCTCTCACAGATGTTTCAAAGTACTTCATGTGCGATTAATTACTTTGAAGCACAGTGACTGTTGTTATGTAGACAAGTGCAGCAGCCATTGGCTTACAGCAAAACCAAAAGCAATGGGATGATTGACGAGTTCATTTGTTTTTGGTGTTGGTTGAGGGAGGAATGTTGGCCAGAAAACATAGAATCATAGAAAGGTTATAGCAAGAAAGGAGGCCATTCAGCCCATCGAGTCCGTGCCAGCTCTATGCATGAGCAATCCAGCTAGTCCCACTCCCCAGCCCTATCCCCGTAGCCTGGCACATTTTCTCGTTTCAAGTACTTATCCAATTCCCTTTTGAAGGCCATGATTGAATCTGCCTCCACCACTCCCTCAGGCAGTGCGTTCCAGATTATAACCACTCGCTGTGTAAAAAAGTTTTTCCTCATGTCACCTTTGGTTCTTTAGCCAATCACTTTAAATCTATGCCCTCTGGTTCTTGACCTTTCTGCCAATGGGAACAGTTTCTCTCTATCTGCACTGTCTAGACCCTTCATGATTTTGAATACCTCTATCAAATCTCCTCTCAACCTTCTCTGTTCCAAGGGGAACAATCCCAGCTTCTCCAGTCTATCCACGTAATTTAAGTCCCTCATCCCTGGAATCATTCTAGTAAATCTCCTCTGCACCCTCTCTACGGCCTTCACATCCTTCCTAAAGTGCGGTGCCTAGAACTGGACACAATACTCCAGTTGTGGTCGAACCAGTGTTTTATAAAGGTTCATCATGACTTCTTTGCTTTTGTAATCTATGTCTCTATTTATAAAGCCCAGGACCCTGTATGCTTTTTTAACCGCTTTCTCAACCTGCCCTGCCACCTTCAATAATTTGTGTACATATAGATCAAGATCCCTTTGTTCCTCTACCCCTTTTAGAATTATGCCCTCTAGTTTATATTGCCTCTCCTCATTTTTCCTAGCAAATTGCATCACCTCGCATTTTTACATGTTAAACTTCATCTGCCATGTGTCCGCCCATGCCACCAGCATGTCTATATCCTCTTGAAATCTATCACTATCCTCCTCAATGTTCACTACCCCTCCAAGTTTAGCGTCATCTGCAAATTTTGAAATTGTGCCTGCACTCCCAAGTCCATGTCATTAATATAAATCAAGAAAAGCAGTGATCCCTGCACCGATCCCTAGGGAACATCACTGTACACTTCCCTCCAGTCCGAAAAACAACAGTTCAAAACTACTCTCTGTTTCCTGTCATTTAGCCAATTCTGTATATCCATGTTGCTATTGCCCCCTTTATTCCATGGGCCGCAATCTTAATAGCAAGCCTATCATGTGGCACTTTATCAAACGCTTTTTGAAAACCCATATACACCACATCAATTGCATTGCCCTCGTCTACCCTCTCTGTTACCTTATCAAAAAACTCTATCAAGTTGGTTAAACATGAAGCCTTTAATAAATCCGTGCTGGCTTTCCCTAATCAATCCACACTTGTCCAAGTGACAGTTAATTCTGTCCCGGATTATCATTTCCAAACATTTCCCCACCACCGCAGTTAAACTGACTGGCCTATAGTTGCTGGGTTTATCTTTACACCCTTTTTTAAACAAGGGTGTAACATTTGCAATTCTTCAGTCCTCTGGCACCATCCCCGTATCTAAGGATGTCTAGAAGATTATGGCCGGTACCTCCGCAATTTCCCCCCTTCCCTCAGCATCCGAGGGTGCATCCCATCCAGACCAGTTGACTTATCTATTTTAGGTACAGCTAGCCTTTCCAATACCTCTCTTTTCTCAATTTTTAGCCCATCCAATATCTTAACTATAACTTCCTTTACTGAGACTCTGGCAGAAACTTCTTCCTTGGTAAAGACCGAAGCAAAGTGCTCATTTAGTACCTCAGCCATGCCCACTGCCTCCATGAGTAGATCTCGTTTATGGTCCCTAATCGGCCCCACCCCTCTTCTTACTACCCGTTTACTGTTAACATGTCTGTAGAAGACTTTTGGATTCCCTTTTATGTTGTCCGCTAGTCTTTTCTCATATTGTCTCTTTGCCCTTCTTGTTTCCTTTTTAACATGATTTGCCTTTAATAAATCCATGCTGGCTTCCCCTAATCAATCCACATTCGTCCAAGTGACAGTTAATTCTGTCCCAGATTATCATTTCCAAACATTTCCCCACCACCGCAGTTAAACTGACTGGCCTATAGTTGCCCCTCTGAACTTTCTATATTCTGCCTGGTTCTCACTTATGTTACCAACCTGACACCTGTCATATGCCCCTTTTTTCTGCTTTATCTTATTCTCTATCTCCTTTGTCATCCAGGGAGCTCTGGCATTAGTTGCGCTACCTTTCTCTCTCGTTGGAATGTACCTTGTCTGTACCCGAATCATCTCCTCTTTAAAGGCCGCCCACTGTTCAATCCCTAACCCACTGTTTGCCTGCCAATCTTTGATTCCAATTTACCCGGGCCAGATCTGTTCTCATCCCACTGAAATTGGCCCTCCTCCAATTAAGTATTTTTACTTTAGACTGGTCAGATTCCTTTTCCATAGCTATTCTAAACCTTATGATACTATGATCGCTGTTCCCTAAATGTTCCCCCACTGACACTTGCTCCACTTGGCCCGTCTCATTCCCTAGAACCAAGTCCAGCAATACCTCCTTCCACGTTGGGCCGGAAATGTATTGGTTGAGAAAGTTATCCTGAACACATTTCAAAAATTCCTCCCCTTCTTTGCCCCTTATATTATTGTTATCCCAGTCTATATTAGGATAGTTGAAATCCCCCGCTATCACTACTCTATGGCTTTTGCACCACTCTGTAATTTCCCTGCAAATTTGCTCCTCTATATCCTTCCCACTAGTTGGTGACATGTAGAATACACTCAGTAGTGTAATGGCACCTCTATTGTTCCTTAACTCTTTGATTATGTAGACTGATTATCACACATGGACTAACTTACCCATGATTTGTGCAACGTATTTTCCTCCAGACCAGCATAACATGTGATTTATTATCAGGGTTTACTATCTCTTTAAGTGAGCATTTTACTGTTTGTTTTCCGATTGCTTTCCAACCTGAGCCAAAAGCTCAATCAATAACTTTTTGATTTTCATCCAATTTAATAATTCCTGTGACCTAATTTCCGCTGTAAATTCAATGCACACCATGTCCTCTACACGCATTATCATAATTATCACATGTTAGCAGATTGAAGCAGCAATTCTGTTTTCAGTCTGCTCAATTCAACATTTAGCTGATGGGACTGCCAATTCAGGCCACTTTAGATTGGGTCGTTTTTTTTAGAAAACATGAATAAACATGCTTTAACGAAAAAAATACTTGGCTGCTCAGAAAGAATGAGTTCAAACACTTCTTCTTCTCTCTGAAAGCAGTTTTCCATTTGCAAAACCATCAAATTAAATGAGTTGGTGCAAGTGCTACTGGAAAAAATGTAAACCACCAAAGGAGATGATTTGGGCTCATGACTCTGATGTCAAAGCTGCCTCTGACTGCAGATTGCCATTAAAGGTGATCACGTTTTAGCTGTTGTTTAAAGCGCTCATGCATTTGCTGCCTCCCCATTCTGAATAAAGAATTTGTTTTATTCCTGCTCACTGGTATAAGGCAAGACAGCTTTCCCGTAAGAAATATTTGCAAAGAGCGGATTTTGAAACAACCACACAGAATCACTACTATTAATAGCAAAACTCCGCCTATAAGAATGCAACCAATTCCTTATCCAATACCTGTCCTCCATTCCCACAGGACTCTATCTTATCAATTAGCCTATTGTGTGGCATATTGTCAAAAGCCAAATATGTCATGTTGACTGGGTTACCTTCATCCACCAAGCCAGTAACCTACTCCAAAAATTCCTAGTTGGTAAGACATGAGATGGCGTCTTGGATGCGCACGCACGTTTCCTATGTGACGTGCAGCGGACGCCATCTTGGTATAGGAGTTAGCGCAGGCGCAGATAATGAACGCTGGAATCATGTAAAGTAGGGAGAAAATGGCTTTAATGAGTGTGCAACGCTGATTTAAAGTGATAGACACCATTTTGGGACTTAACGCACAACTCAACGCACATTAGAACCATAGAACCATAGAAAAGATATAGCACAGAAGGGGGCCATTCGGCCCATCGTGTCCGCGCCGGCTCGAAGAACAACCAGGTGCCCATTCTAATCCCACCTTCCAGCACCCGGTCCGTAGCCCTGCAGCTTACAGCACTTTAGGTGCAGGTCCAGGTACTTTTTAAAAGAGTTGAGGGTCCCTGCCTCTACCACCAATTCGGGCAGAGAATTCCATACACCCACCACCCTCTGGGTAAAAAAGTTTTTCCTCATGTCCCCTCTAATCCTTCCGCCAATCAGCTTAAATCTATGTCCTCTCGTTTTTGAGCTCTCCGCTAGGGGAAACAGGTACTTCCTGTCTACTCGATCGAGGCCCCTCATAATTTTGTACACCTCAATCAAGACTCCCCTCAGCCTCCTCTGCTCCAAGGAAAACAACCCCAGCCTATCCAATCTCACCTCGTAGCTGCAATTTTCAAGCCCTGGCAACATTCTTGTAAATCTTCTCTGCACTCTCTCCAGAGCAATTACATCCTTCCTGTAATGTGGTGACCAGAACTGCGCACAATACTCCATCTGTGGCCTTACCAGCGTTTTATACAGTTCCATCATTACATCCCTGCTTTTGTATTCTATACCTCGGCTAATAACGGAGAGCATTCTGTATGTCTTCTTCACAACCTTATCTACCTGTACTGCCACCTTCAGGGACCTGTGCACATGCACTCCAAAGTCTCTCACTTCCTCTACCCCTCTCAATATTCCCGTTTACTGCGTATTCCCTTTTACTGTTTGCCCTCCCTAAGTGCATTACCTCACACTTCTCCGGGTTGAACTCCATTTGCCACTTTTCCGCCCACTCCACCAACCCATTGATATCTTCTTGGAGTCTACAGCTATCCTCTTCACTATCAACTACACGGCCAATTTTTCTGTCGTCTGCAAATTTGCCAATCATGCCCCCTACATTCAAGTCCAAATCATTAATATATACCACAAACAGCAAGGGACCCAACACTGAGCCCTGTGGGACACCACTGCAAACGGATTTCCATTTGCAAAGATATCCATCGACTTTTACCCTTTGTTTCCTGTTACTGAGCCAATTTTGGATCCAATTCACCACATTTCCCTGTATCCCATGGGCTTTTACCTTTCTGACCAGACTGCCATGTGGGACCTTGTCAAATGCCTTACTAAAATCCATATAGACAACTTCCACTGCACTACCCTCATCAATCCTCCTTGTCACTTCCTCAAAGAATTCAATCAGATTTGTAAGGCATAACCTTCCCTGAACAAATCCATGCTGACTATCCCTGATTAAACCATGCCTTACCAAGTGACAGTTTATCCTATCTCTCAGTATTGATTCTAATAGTTTGCCCACCACCGAGGTAAGACTGACTGGCCTATAATTGTTCGGCCTTTCCCTCGTACCCTTTTTAAACAATGGTACTACGTTTGCAGTCTTCCAGTCCTTCGGTACCTCTCCTGTATCTAGTGAGGATTGGAAAATGATCCTTAGAGCACCCGTTATTTCTTCCCTGGCTTCCTTCAATAGCCTAGGAAACAATCCATCCGGCCCTGGTGGCTTATCAACTTTCAAGGATTCCAGTCCTTCTAGTACGTCCTCTCTCGTTATGTTTACCTTATCCAATATATCCCACATCTCCTCTTTAACTACTACGTCCTGATCATCCCTTTCCCTTGTGAATACGGAGACAAAATATTCATTTAAAACCCTACCCACATCCTCTGCTTCTACACACAAGTTACCCTTATCATCCCTGATAGGTCCCACCTTTTCCTTAGCTATCCTCTTGTTCTTAATGTACTGATAAAACATCTTTGGGTTTTCTTTAATCTTACTAGCTAATATTTTATCATGCCCTCTCTTTGCTTGCCTTGTTTCCTTTTTTACGTCATTCCTGTACTTTCTATACTCCTCTAGAATTTCTGCAGTATTTAGTTTTCTGTGACAGTCAAAAGCTTTCTTTTTCTGCTTTATCTTGCCCCGTATACTTCGAGACAACCTGGGGGCTCTAATTTTGGCATTGCCACCCTTTTTCTTTGAGGGTACGTGTCTGCATTGTACCCGTAGAATTTTACTTTTTAGTGCCTCCCACTGGCTTGCTACTGATTTCTCCTCAAGTAGTTGTGTCCAGTCCACTTGTGCCAAATCACCTCTTAGTTCTGTAAAATTCGCCTTCCCCCAATTTAAAACATTTACTCCTGGTTTAACTCTGTTCTTTTCCATAATAACACTAAAACTAACTGAATTGTGGTCACTATCCCCAATATGGTCACCCACTGTCACTTCACCCACTTGCCCATCTTCATTTCCCAGGACTAAATTTAGAATTGCATCCCCTCTTGTTGGGCTTGTCACGTACTGGCTAAAAAAGTTCTCCTGGACACCGATCAAGAATTTTGCACCCTCTGTGCCCCTCACACTGTTTGAATCCCAGTTGATGTTAGGGTAGTTGAAGTCCCCTACTACTATTGCCCTCTTATTTTTCCACTCAGAAATTTGCCTGCATATTTGTTCTTCTATCTCCCTTTTGCTATTCAGGGGTCCATAGTACACTCCTGGTAGTGTGACTGCCCCTTTTTTGTTTCTTAGCTCAACCCATATGGCCTCAGTTGATGATCCATTTAGCATATCATCCCTTCTCACAACTGTAATTGATTCTTTAACCAATAATGCTACCCCCCGCCCCCCTCCTTTTTAATCATCCACTCTATCCTGCCTGAAAACTCTATATCCAGGGATATTGAGTTGCCAATTATCCCCTCTTTAAGCCAGGTTTCCGTTGTAGCAATGATACCATGCTGTCATGTGTTTATCTGTGCCCTTAGCTCGTCTGCTTTATTTGCAATACTCCTTGCATTGAAGTATATACCCTTTAACCCCGTCAAATTCCTGTGCTGAACACTATTTAACCTTTGCTTCTTTTGCCTTTCTGAGTCGCTAACTACGTCACTAACTGCCTTTCTACTTCCCGTTTCTTCGTCTGAATTTGTCCTAACTATTCCTGCCCTTTGGTTCCCATCCCCCTGCCATACTAGTTTAAACCTTCCCCAACAGAACTAGCAAATACCCCCGCCCACCCCGAGGATATTGGACCCGATTCTGCTTGGGTGCAACCCGTCCAGCTTGTACAGGTCCCACCTTTCCCAGAATTGGTCCCAATGCCTCTGCAATTTAAACCCCTCCCTCCTACACCATCTCTCAAGCCACGCATTCATCTGGTCTATTCTCCTATTTCTGCTCTCGCTACCACTTGGCACTGGGAGTAATCTTGAGATTACTACCTTAGAGATCCTGCTTTTTAATTTATTTCCTAACTCCCTATATTTTGCTTGCAGGACCTCATCCCTTTTATCGATGTCGTTGGTACCGATATGGACCACGACCTCTGGCTGTTCACTCTCCCCCTTCAGAATGTCCTGCAGCCGCTCCATGTTATCCTTGACCCTAGCACCAGGGAGGCAACATACCATCCTGGAGTCACGTCTGCGACTGCAGAAACGCCTATCTGTTCCCCTTACGATGGAATCCCCTATCGCTATTGCTCTCCCATTCTTTTTCCTCCCCTCCTGTGCAGCTGAGTCACTCGTGGTGCCACGGTCTTGGCTCTTGCTGCATTCCCCTGATAAGCCATCTCCAACAACAATATCAAATGCGGAATATCTGTTTGAGAGGGATGTGGCCCCAGGGGACTCCTGCTCTACCTGCCTAGTCCTTTTACTCTGCCTGGCGGTCACCCATTTCCTTTCTGCCTGCATAATCTTTACCTGCGGTGTGACCACCTCACTGAACGTGCTATCCACGGTAATCTCAGCATCGCAGATGCTCCACAGTGAATCCACCCGCAGCTCCAGCTCTGAAATGCGGTTAGCCAGTAGCTGCAGTTGGACACACTTCCTGCACACATGGTCACCAGGGACACCGGTAGTGTCCATGACTTCCCACATAGTGCAGGAGGAGCATATCACGGGTGTGAGCTCTGCTGCCATGACTTGCCTTAGATTAAACTTGTTAGTTTACTCCTTTAAATTACTCTTAATTTCGAGAATGTTAACTACATTAGGGGCCTTGATTCACTAAAAAACACTACTTGCTATAACTTAATTAAATTTATTTTTTTTTAAATTAGTTTTATTCTATAAGTTACTTAGCCCACAGTCCTAAGAAGGAAGAAAACAGAAGAGATACTCACCACCAACCACCTACCTGCCTTACCTGTGACATCACACTGTAGTTTTGTTTTGTTGTTGCTGTGACCTGCTCTCGGGACGCTCCTCTCCGCTCTCGGGACGCTCCTCTCCGCTCTCGGGACGCTCCTCTCCGCTCTCGGGACGCTCCTCTCCGCTCTCGGCACTCTCCTCTCCGCTCTCGGGACGCTCCTCTCCGCTCTCGGGACGCTCCTCTCCGCTCTCGGGACGCTCCTCTCCGCTCTCGGGACGCTCCTCTCCGCTCTCGGGACGCTCCTCTCCGCTCTCGGGACGCTCCTCTCCGCTCTCGGGACGCTCCTCTCCGCTCTCGGGACGCTCCTCTCCGCTCTCGGGGCGCTCCTCTCCGCTCTCGGCGCGCTCCTCTCCGCTCTCGGGACGCTCCTCTCCGCTCTCGGGGCGCTCCTCTCCGCTCTCGGGACGCTCCTCTCCGCTCTCGGCACGCTCCTCTCCGCTCTCGGCGCGCTCCTCTCCGCTCTCGGGACGCTCCTCTCCGCTCTCGGCACGCTCCTCTCCGCTCTCGGGACGCTCCTCTCCGCTCTCGGGACGCTCCTCTCCGCTCTCGGGACGCTCCTCTCCGCTCTCGGCACTCTCCTCTCCGCTCTCGGGACGCTCCTCTCCGCTCTCGGGACGCTCCTCTCCGCTCTCGGGACGCTCCTCTCCGCTCTCGGGACGCTCCCCCCCCGCTCTCGGGACGCTCCTCTCCGCTCTCGGCACGCTCCTCTCCGCTCTCGGGACGCTCCTCTCCGCTCTCGGGACGCTCCTCTCCGCTCTCGGGACGCTCCTCTCCGCTCTCGGCACGCTCCTCTCCGCTCTCGGGACGCTCCTCTCCGCTCTCGGTACGCTCCCCCCCCCGCTCTCGGGACGCTCCTCTCCGCTCTCGGGACGCTCCTCTCCGCTCTCGGGACGCTCCTCTCCGCTCTCGGGACGCTCCTCTCCGCTCTCGGGACGCTCCTCTCCGCTCTCGGCACTCTCCTCTCCGCTCTCGGTACGCTCCCCCCCCGCTCTCGGGACGCTCCCCCTCCGCTCTCGGGACGCTCCTCTCCGCTCTCGGGACGCTCCTCTCCGCTCTCGGGACGCTCCTCTCCGCTCTCGGGACGCTCCTCTCCGCTCTCGGCACTCTCCTCTCCGCTCTCGGTACGCTCCCCCCCCCGCTCTCGGGACGCTCCTCTCCGCTCTCGGCACGCTCCTCTCCGCTCTCGGCACGCTCCTCTCCGCTCTCGGGACGCTCCTCTCCGCTCTCGGGACGCTCCTCTCCGCTCTCGGGACGCTCCTCTCCGCTCTCGGCACGCTCCTCTCCGCTCTCGGGACGCTCCTCTCCGCTCTCGGCACGCTCCTCTCCGCTCTCGGGACGCTCCTCTCCGCTCTCGGGACGCTCCTCTCCGCTCTCGGGACGCTCCTCTCCGCTCTCGGGACGCTCCTCTCCGCTCTCGGGACGCTCCTCTCTGCTGACTAATCAAATGCACCTCATCCCTTACTGCACTGAATCTCCTCGCTCACCAAATTCCCAATTATAGGCTCTGTCGAAACCAGACTCCATCGATACTCCGTGCTCCCTCACTCCTCTTAACCCTGACCATCTGAACGTGTTTTAGAGTGCCAGGAGGACCCCCCACCAGCGCTATTTAAAGGGACCATGCAAGATTTACAGGTTAGTGGCTGGATTATTGCTTCTGGCTGCCGAGACATTTGTAACTGTTTTTGGAGGTCTCCTAGACTTCAATACTAGGACGCAGGGACGTAGCCTGACATTTAGAGCCAGGACGTGCAGGAGTGAAGTTACAAAATACTTCGACACGCAAAGGGTGGGAGACGTTTGGAACACTCTTCTGCAGACAGCAGTTGATGCTAGCTCAATTGTGAATGTTAAATCTGAGATTGATAGATTTCTGTGAACCAAGGGACATGGGGCTAAGGCGGGTGTATGGAGTTAGTTCACAGGTCCACATGATCTCGTTGAATGGCGGAACAGGCTCAAGGGGTTAAATGCCACTGCCACTTGCTGCCTCTTGATATGCGCCACCTTCTCCTGCAAGAAAGCGGGACGTGTGTCTGGGTGATGTGCCTGTCATGGTTGAATAGCTGCCAGTGTGTGTGGCCTGTGAGTTGTGGGTGGGCGGCTTGAAACAGTGGTAATGTGTAAGGGTGAGAGGAAGCATCTAATTGGAAGAGTTGAGTACTGATGGAAAGGGTTTATTGGTATGTGGGGGATGGGGGTTGTAGTGTGTGGTGCAGTTGGTAGGAGACGCCACTTGACAGTTGACCTCACTCACCTTGACCACTCACGTCAAAGCACTGAACTTCTTCCTGCACTGCATCCATGTTCATAATGCCATGTGCCTGGCATTGACTTTGTCCCCCGCTGCCTCCCACTGCCTTTTGAGTATATGTGTGGAGGACCTCTTGCCCTCCCCCAGCGGTTATAGGATGTCCCTCCTTCTGTCCACCTCTTGCACCCAAGGTCTCTAGTGCATCAGCAGAGAACCTTGGTGCACGCACTCTCGCAGGCCTGGTACCAACTCAGATCGGCAGATTGGTGAGGTCTGGTGTGCTGATTGGTGGATGTGGGATTTAGCAGTGCGCAACCTTTATTCAATGTTTTCACATAATTCATCAGTGTGTAAACATAGGGATGGGACCTGCATCTGTGTTTTATGTGTGCAACGTCTGATCTCCGTTCAGACTCCGTGCAGACAGTAGACTATTATTTTCAGCAAATGACAGGCACCAGCTACCTTTAAGATATTTCTAAGAAACATCCTCCCTTTAAGAGATTGAGCTCCCTCTGGTAGTGGAAGGTGCATTGATTCCACGTGCAAGGACTGGAAAGGAACGCTGATTGCAGGTAAGTGCTCCGGTGGGTCCAAACTTGCGTCCTGCCTATGTAGGGGCCATTGGGCGCAGGGTACTAGCGCATTGCGCTGCCCGCGTCCAAAAACAGCCCCTATCGAATTTTTCCCCCTGTATCTCTAATGAAGCCTTCTAGCAATTTACTTATAACTAAAATCAAGCTGATGAGCCTATAGCTTCCTGGTTCTGCCTTGTTGCCCTTTTTGAATATTGATACAACAATCGCCTCCCTCCAATCCATGGGAACAATCCCTGATTCTAGATTCGAGCAAGAAAAGGGCTCACTGAGCCCTGCTTCCACCTCTTTGTGCACCCTCGGGCGAATGCTGTCAGGACCAGCAGCCCTAACTCATTTAAGACCCCTTGGGGGTTAAATTGGATAAGGCTAATAATCGGGTGCGAGTCGTGCGATCCGCATCTAACGCGTGAACTTCGTGCTGCCTGCTAATTAGCATGAAAGCTCTGTGCAAACAGCACTACCCGTGCTGCTGAGAGGCTGCACGGAGAATCAGGAAGCCCAAAATGAGGCATGGTCAGTGCACGTCATCGAGAGCCTGCACCCCTTAAAGGTGCAGATGCACATTTTAAATGGCACGTTCATAGTCCACTGGGAGGAGGGAAAGATGGCCAGAAGGATGGCGGGACCGGTGCGAGAACGGGCCCCATGCTTCTCCAACGATGCACTGGACACCCTGATGGAGGGGGTAGATGAAAGGAGGGCCAGCATGTACATGGAGGGTGACAGGAGACCCTCCAGACTCCAGCTCCGCAGGCATTGGAAGGCTGTGGCCCAGGAAGTGAACGCCAGGAGCACAGCACCACGCATGTGGGTGTAGTGCCGAAAGAAGTCCAACGATTTGACACGAGTGGTCAAGGTGAGTGAATGCAAGGGTCAAGTGGCACATCCACCAACTGCACCACTGCTCCACGCATCACATCCCCCATCACCCACCCACCAACAAACACTGCCCGTCCATACGTTCTCCAGCTGATCACCAGGATTGCTGAAGCGCCGCCCTGGGAGAGTGGCAGTGGCGCCATGGCAGTCAGACCTTCTGACCCCTCTCAAGATTACAGTATTCCTACTCCCACCCCTGTCACTCTGCCAGTGCCGTTGTTGTTACCTGTCAGCCAGCCAGACCAGACTGCTGCAGCCCGTGCTGAGATGGTACAGTCTGAAGCCGGGCTCGAGGTCGTCCTCCAAGGGCATCTGCACACTCCTCAGTTGAAGCCCAGCAGCCTCCCACCACGCATGCTTCAGCCACTGGGGATGCACCTCGTAGGAGCACTATGATAGATAAAGGCACAGGAACAACAGGCACAAAAGGAATGCACAAGGGTGAAAAGTATTGTTCTGTTTGCATAATTTAATTTGTTAATTGATAAATGTGACTTTGAATTTGCATTTGGTGGCGGTTTTTATTTGTGCAATGAGCTGAGGGGGAATGCAATGTGTAATCAGATGGAGGGAGATTTGATGGTCTTGTGGAAGCGAACAAGTGGGGATTGTAGGACTGTTGGTGAGTTGGGGGATGTAGTTCACATTATTGATAGCCGGCACGGATCAGGTGAACACACAGAGCCCTTGCAGACAAGGCGTGTGTTCCCCGTTGCACCCTTGCGTCTTCCTCCGGCTCCTCCCCCTCCTCCTCCTCAGCCTCTTCTTCCTCCTCCTCCTCAGCCTCTTCCTCCTCCTCCTCCTCCTCCACCTCTGACTCAGGGTCTTCTCCGATTATCGGTGGCAAGGGCTGGTCCCTGAGGTTGTGTAGCATGCAGCATACCACCATGAATCTTCCCACCCACTCAGCGGAGTACTGCACGACTCTTCCAGAACGGTCCAGGCAGTGGAAGCGTTGTTTCAGGAGGCCTTTGGTGTGCTCCACGACATTGTGTGTGGCAGCATGGCTCTCATTGTCGGCCTGCCCTGCACGTGTGCGTGGGTTCCTGACTGGAGTCATGAACCACCGCATGAGGTGATAGCCCTTGTCGCCCAATGGCCAGCCAGGTGAAAGATAGCTGGCACGTTGGACTGTCACATAACAAAGGTGTCGTGACCGCTCCCAGGGTAGCGGGCATCGACCGCCATGATTCGATGCGTGTGGTCGCACACCACCTCCATGTTGAGGGAGTGGAAGCCCTTTCGGTTCTGAAGATGGCCGAGTTGATATGCAGGGCATACAGGGCAATATGCATGCAGTCAATGGCACCCTGCACCATAGGGAAGCCAGCAATGCAAGCAAACTCCCTCGTTCTGCTTGCCTCTATCAAGAGGGAACATGATGAATCTGTTCCTCATCTCGTACAGTGCGCCTATGACCTCCCTTTGCAGCAGTGCACTGCATATTGCACATGTCTCCAGCAGAGGCCTGAAGTGATCCTGAGCCGTAGGAGTTCAGTGCCACGGTTACCTTCACAGCCACAGTCAATGCTGTCCTTGCCCTGCTCTGAGGCTGTAGTTGTGGCTGCAGCAGTTGACAGATCTCTGTCACAGCCTCCTTGGTGAACCACAGCCGTTGGATGCAATGCTCCTCGCTCATGTTGAGGTAAGAGAATTGGTCCCGGAAGGCCCTCATTGGATATGGCCTCCTGCTTAGTGCCCTGTGCCTCCTTCTCCTCTCTCTCCTCGCAGCTTGACCTGCTGTGCCTCTCTGCATGCTTCCAGTTGTGTTCAATGCCCAGCGGGAACCCTGGCAGACCTCCCATGGTTGCCAGAAATGTTGTAACTTTCCGAACCGTAAGCCAATACCTGCCAAACCACTCTCAGTAAGTTTAAGGAGCTTCAAAAAACACTTCCTAATTTACCAGCAGCCAGAAGCAATAATCCAGCAAGTAACCTGCAACACCTGCACGGTCCCTTTAAATAGCGCTGGTGGGTGGGGTCCTCCAGGCCATCTAAGACGTGTTCAGGTGTGCGTCGTTACGACGTTGAGTGGTGTCTATCACTTTAAATCAGTGTTGCACACTGTACGCATTTTCTTCCTACTTTACATGCTGCCGGCGTTTGCTCTCTGCGCACACGCTAATACCTATACCAAGATGACGTCCGGCACACCTCAAGCTAGAAACGTGCGTGCGCAGCCAAGACACCATCTTGGCACTTCAAGAGGCCATGTAGCGCCGAAACAACGGGCACTACACGGCCCAATTTCTAGCCCCTTATGTTTTCAAGGATTACATCTGCGTCCACTTCAACATTTGCAACTTTACTGCCCTAAGGAATCCTTTATTGCAGTCTTTTATTGCCATCTGATTCCTAAATTGTCAAAAAAATACTATTGCTACCACATCTACTGCCTTCTGTTCCATTGACCTTTTGGCCGCTCTGATGGCAGCTTCTGTTGCCTTTAGCTGAGCTTGAAAACTGTACCTGTTCTCTTGAGAGTTATTTTCCTTTAGTCAGTATTTCTGCTTAGGTCTGATTTGTTCTTACACATGGTCATTTAGCCACTTTGGCTTTGTTTTACCATCTTCTGATTTCTAGGGACATACATGGCTTTCTTTTGCATCAGTGTGGTTTTAAAAGTGGTTTCTTCTGTGCTGGTAATTTCCCCTCCTAGTTGGGTTGCTCAATCCACCTAATTCATGTATTTTGCCATTTTTGCAAATTTAGTCCCCTTCAAATCTGGAACTAGCATTAAATTTTTGGCAACTTTAATTTGACTGATCAGTTGAATCCAATTATATTGCAGTCACTTTTGTCCAGGTGTTCCCCCACATAGAGGTCTGATACTGCATCAGAGTCACTACTAAAAACTAGTTTCAGTACCTGATTTCATCTAGTTTCTTCCTTAACTTGTGTAAGGAAACCATCATTTATAATATCTGCAAATTAGCTAACTCAACACAGACTAGGAATCAAACCTAGAATCTTCCGATCTCCGTATTTTCATGTTATACTGAGTGGAGTCTTTATCCACTGGGCTACCAAAGGAAGTTAGATATTTCAGTTTTCTATCATAATAAAACGGAGCCTTGAAAGTGATGAAGTTCCCAAAGATTGAAAAGAGAAATTCTGAAGAGTTTTGGATTAACTGTCAGAATGCAAGTACTTTATATATGCAGATTTTTTTCTGGATTTTCCTCTGTCCAGCTGTGACTGATTCTTTCCAAAACCACAAGTGCCAACGTTTCCCAGTGACTGACAGCAGACATCGGAGAGATGCCACATCTCCTTCTGTATTCAATATTTTTCCTTTTCTTTGAGAGTGGGGAGATTGTATAGTGTTGATATTCCTCAGCTGTCTGGTTTGTTTTCTAGACTCTGCTCAGCATGATGTGCTTCCCCACTGGGTTCTTCTATCTGCTTCAGCATAATCACCAACACATTCTTCTATCTAATCAGAAAAGATCTCTTTCTCAATAAAGTTCCCAGTGAGCATGGGCCTACAGGGCAGAACTGTCCCTAATGTGGCATAAACTGGAAGCAGCGTTGCAGCTTGTAGCAGGTTTCTCTCAGGATTTGGTTGCTCTAAGATGAGGGACACCTCAGTCCTAAGAGGCTCAGAGACAAAGACAGCAGCCAGCTCATATATTTATCTGTTCTTCACACATTATTTTAGATCATATTTCTTATTGGCTTCTTTCAATTGCCTGATCAGGTCTTGTATTGATTCTTTTCAAAGCTATACTAGCCTGCAAATTCCTGCTCCTGCACAAATTGGTGTAAACACCACATCGTGGACTCGAATGGCCATATACCCCCAATATTCACAATTTGCATGTAAGTGGACTTCATGTGAGCTTCTGCCCCCATGTGGGCTTCCCAATTAAATGTGCAAAAATTGAATTGGTGTGACACATTTAAATGTCTTGAGCAGCCATTTAAACTGTAGTATTCTCACCTGGGATAGCTAGGAAGGTATTTGTCATTGAAAATGGAGGCTTCTTGCCCACAGACTGCCAGATTTGCTGATGATGCTCTGGAGCTGATGCTGCAAGCAGTGAGGAAAAAGAGGGTGTCTTCCATGGGACTGAAAGGCACATTCCACAAAAACTAATCTGGCAGGAGATTGTTGATAGAGTCAATGCTGTCTGCACCACCCAGACGACTTGGATCCAAACATGAAAGAAGATGACTGGCCTGAAGAAAGTTGCCAAGGTAAAGCTACAGAACATTACACCAAGTAGCTGACCCAAGTTTACATGTCACAAAGTGTTTCTTAATAACATGTTACCCATTTCCTGCTGCTTCATCCAAAGCATTCATACAATCTTAGAGCCCACTGAACGCTCAACATGCATGACCTTACTGCAGCATGGTACCTGTTGCAATTTAAATATAAAAATGTTCGTCCTTCTAGCTTCATAATGCATGTTCATTAATAGACAAACAGGATGAGTTGCAGGATATACTCCTTAAACCTGCAATATCACAAGACGACTTCTCTGCTTGCAGTACAAGATGGCATATAATACATACTTAAACTGAAGGAGGACCTGGATATTACAAGCATTTGATTCCCTTGAGGAAATCATCCTGGAAATCACCGGACATAAGAGCATAAAGGAAATAAAGGAGGGCAAAGCCAGAGTTCTCCTGCCCCCTCCCCCAACAAGCTCAGGGCTAGTACCATCCTGCTCTTGTTATGTCTATGTCCTTGTTAACACTGACACACAGACATGCATTCAACCACAAAAACATCACACACAATATATTGCAATGTAAGCACTGTTTAAAAGTGTCTGTTTTTGCCAACATTATGACAAATATTCCTTTTTTTTATAGGCCTGAAAGAATTGCCTGCCAGAGGCTCTGAGCAAGCCAATAGTTTAAAGCACCCCACATCACTCTTAACATCTTTCATAAGCACGAGCACAGTTACAGACACCCACTGGATATAGATAGAAAGCTCAAAGAAGTCACACCAGCTGAGATACAGTGCATGGATAAAAAGGAGCAAGTGATGGTGGGAGAGGAGGAGCAGGTACCTGCTTTCTGGAGATCAGCCTTCCTCAACTATACTGCCTGGAAATTTTGACCTCTCTATTAACAAAGATTACAGTCCTTTAAAAGATTTGTCCTCAGAACAAAGCCATATTTATACACGTGCTGTCATGCAGAAGAGGTTTGCACTGCAGACTACCATGGGGTGTATGGCAACTCCAGGGGCATCTTCAGCAGAACCCCCAATGGCCCCAGTCCAAAGCACAGTTAGATTATCTCTCATGAATTTTTAGGCTGCTATTATAGAGCCATAGGGCTCCAGTCTGCCCTTAAATGCTTCAATGCTATCTGAGTCAATCACTCCATGTGGCAGCAAGTTCCATATTCTCACCACTCTCTGTGTAAAGAAATTCCTTTTCTATTCTTTATTTAAACTGTTAGTGGCTATCTTATATTCATGCCCCCTTGTTATGGGCTCACCCACAAGTGGAAACAATTTCTCCACATCCACCCTATCGAACCCCTTCATAAGTTTAAAGACCTCTCTCTCAATCTTTTCCAGAGAAAAGAGCTCCAGTCTGTTCAATCTTTCCTGATAGTTGAATCCTCTCAATTCTGGTAACATCCTTGTATATCTTTTCTGTACATTTTCCAAAGCTTCAATATCCTTTTTGTAGTATGGAGACTAGAACAGCACACAGTACTCCAAGTGTGATTTACTTAAGGCTCTGTATAAATTTCACATTACTTCCTTTCTTTTGTATTATATTCCTCTAGAAATGAACCCCAGTACTTTGTTTGCACTCTTTATGGTCTTATCAACCTTGTTAAATAGAAAATAGAATGCTGACTTCACCCTAAGCCATACAGTGATAGCTTATGTTCATATATACTAGCCATGAAACCCGATATCAATAGTGTTCCTTATGGAATGGGTTCCAAGGGCAACACAAACAAAAGCTAAATAATAGGCAGCCCTGCCACAACCTTTTCTTTAGCTGCAGTCTAGTGAATGCCAATTTGCAATTGTTAATGTAGAAATTTCATAACAAAAGGAAGGGCAAATACCAAATTTTTCAACAACAATGTACATCAATACTAATGCAATTTTATCTAAAACATTAGTTTGTTTTAATTTATAAAGTAATTACTGAAGGAATGTTAAATATCTGGCCTTCAACACAAGGAATGTTAAACGTCTGACCTTCATCACAAACTGAACAAATCATCTGACGTTGCTTGTTATTCACATGCCCTGAATGAAGTGAGCCTGGTTACTGTTCATTAAATAGTTAACACTTCCTTGAAGGATTTTCACTAGAACGTTAAAATCTATATTGTGGAGGAATTTTAATCAATTACTTCACAATAGATGTGGGCTGGAACAAAGCTACTATCGCTGTTATTCTGTTATTACAGGGTCCAGATGACTGGTTTGCATTTTCAATATCTGTGGAATTTCCCCTCTGTGCTTGCTCACATGCAATGGATGTTGTGCAATGAGTATTCAGCAGGGAGGACACTCCTGAATACACCTAATTGTTTGTTGTATACTTGCCACTAATAACTTTTTTTTTCTCTGGCCCCCAGATAATAGTGGCATCCAGTACTGCATCACCTATCAATGGCAAATGATTAAACTGGCTTGCATCACAAAGAAAAATTTGAACAATGGTACAAAGGTACGAGCATAATTTATGTTGTGTTGGCTCTAAAATTAGCACTAAAGCTATGGAAAGAGAAAAAGAACTACACTTTATGGTACTTTTTTTTTAAATTCATGCATGGGACATGGGCGTTGCTGGCAAGGCCAGCATTTATTGCCCATCCCTAATTGCCCTCGAGAAGGTGGTGGTGAGCCGCTTTCTTGAACCGCTGCAGTCCGTGTGGTGAAAGTTCTCCCACAGTGCTGTTAGGTAGGGAGTTCCAGGATTTTGATCCAGCGATGATGAAGGAACGGTGATATATTTCCAAGTCTGGATGGTGTGTGACTTGGTGGGGAACGTGCAGGTGGTGGTGTTCCCATGTACATGCTGCCCTTGTCCTTCTAGGTGGTAGAGGTCGCAGGCTTGGGAGGTGCTGTCGAAGAAGCCTTGGCGAGTTGCTGCAGTGCATCCTGTGAATGGTACACACTGCAGCCACGGTGCGCCGGTGGTGAAGAGAGTGAATATTTAGGGTGGTGGATGGGGTGCCAATCAAGCGGGCTGCTTTGTCCTGGATGTTGTCGAGCTTCTTAAATGTTGTTGGAGCTGCATTCATCCAGGCAAGTGGAGAGTATTCCTTCACACTCCTGACTTGTGCCTTGTAGATGGTGAAAAGGCTTTGGGGAGTGAGGAGGTGAGTCACTCGCTGCAGAATACCCAGCCTCTGACCTGCTCTTGTAGCCACAGTATTTATATGGCTGGTCCAGTTAAATTTCTGGTCAATGGTGACCCCCAGGATGTTGATGGTGGGGGTTTCGGCGATGGTAATGCCATTGAATGTCAAGTGGAGGTGGTTAGACTCACTCTTGTTGGATATGGTCATTGCCTGGCACTTGTCTGGCACGAATGTTACTTGCCATTTATCAGCCCAAGCCCGGATGTTGTCCAGGTCTTGCTGCATGCGGGTACAGACTGTGTCATTATCTGAAGGGTTGAGAATGGAATTGAATACTGTGCAAACATCAGCGAACATCTCCATTTCTGACCTTATGATGGAGGGAAGGTCATTGATGAAGCAGTTGAAGATGGTTGGGCCAAGGACGCTGCCCTGAGGAACTCCTGCAGCAATGTCCTGGGGCTGAGATGATTGGCCTCCAACAACCACTACCATCTTCCTTTGTGCGAGGTATGACTCCAGCCACTGGAGAGTTTCCCCCCGATTCCCATTGACTTCAATTTTACTAGGGCTCCTTGGTGCCACACTCGGTCAAATGCTGCCTTGATGTCAAGGACAGTCACTCTCACCTCACATCTGGAATTCAGCTCTTTTGTCCATGTTTGGACCAAGGCTGTAATGAGGTCTGGAGCCGGGTGGTCCTGGTGGAACCCAAACTGAGCATCGGTGAGCAGATTATTGGTGAGTAAGTGCTGCTTGATAGCACTGTCGACGACACCTTCCATCACTTTGCTGATGATTGAGAGTAGACTGATGGGGCAGTAACTGGCCGGCTTTGATTTGTCCTGCTTTTTGTGGACAGGACATACCTGGGCAATTTTCCACATTGTCGGGTAGATGCCAGTGTTGTAGCTGTATTGGAACAGTTTGGTTAGAGGCGCGGCTAGTTCTGGAGCACAAGTCTTCAGCATTACAGCCGGGATGTTGTCGGGCCCCATAGCCTTTGTAGTATTCATTGCACTCAGCCATTTCTTCATATCACAAGCAGTGAATCGAATTGGCTGAAGACTGGCTTCTGTGATGGTGGGGATATCGGGAGGAAGCAAAGATAGATCATCCACTCGGCACTTCTGGCTGAAGATGGTTGCAAACGTTTCAGCCTTGTCTTTTGCACTTACGTGCTGGACTCTGCCATCATTGAGGATGGGGATGTTCACAGTGCAGCCTCCTCCTGTTAGTTGTTTAATTCCTGCTTGATCAATTATGTGATAAGTGGTGTTTTCTAGAACTTTTCTAAAACACATCCCTGCTTTTCTGTACTCAACACAAAGGTATTGTGTGTAAACAGAAGAGGGCTCAGTTCGCTCGGACATTCTACCAGACTGCTGCTTGGCTTCCTAAGGGGAAGGGCTTCCACCTGCCTCTTGCAAGGGCACTGGCGGAGGGGACTCCATAAGCTGCGAGTTCCTACTTCTCTAGTCCATAAGGGACCCAGTGTAAACTCCCATTGAGATGAGGGATGCTTGCCTCTAGATGGGGTGAAGTGGGCCTCACCAGGACGTCCAGGGGAGGAAAGCAGCTTAGATCACCCCCATTGAAGGGTAGCACAAAATTAAAAAATGTATACATCTACCTCTTTACATGGAGACCAAGAGGGGCTTAATTTCCCTTCCAACGACAGCCAGGCACTGGGGTTTCTGGCAGCATGAGGTAGCTGGCGGCCCTGGATGTATCTGTAGTAGAGCAGGCACCCACTGTCCCCATGCAAATGAGGCGTTCCCATCCCCACTCCACTGACCCTGCAAAATCCTGCAGGGAAAATAATCTTCCATATATAAAATAATTATTTCTGTAATGTTCTTAACAAATTATCTTGAATGTAGCATGCACTATATTAGAAGTGACAGATAACGAGATCTGAGGAATTGATTGACAATAAATTGAAGCTATTGCTACAATGCTCGGTGACAGTGAGTAAAGCAAATCAGATGTTGGGATGTTTAAAAGCCGAAATAGTGCCACTTCACAAATCATTGGTGCTTCCATACTTCAGAATACTGTGTACAGTTCTGGCCACTACAGTACGAAAAGGATATTGCAGCTATTGAGAGAATACAGAAGAGAGCAACCAGAATGATTGAGGGGGTAGAGTGATTGGATTATGAGAAGCAATTACATAAATTAGCATGTTCTCACTGGAAAAGCGAAGTTTAAGAGGTGATATGACTGCTGTTAGGATTCTAAAGGGACTAAATAATATAGATCATAACAAGCTGTTTCATTTTATCCAGAACAGTAGAACCAGAGGACACAGCCTGCGATCAGTGTGCAAGTGGTAAATCTATGGAACAGGCCCCCCTGGGGAGATGATGGAAGCAGAAAATGTTGATTCATTCAAATTAGATGGATTTCTTTCAGAAAATAATATTTTGGGATCCAGCATATAAATAATTTGAAACATGAAATATGGTAAGTGTCGCATGCTTGGGAGGAACAGGTGACTTTTGTCCTATGGTTTGCAATGGTAGGTTTTCCTTCATGTTACATACTTCATCACTACATACAAGAAATAGTGGGGAACCAAGGGTCTAATGAGAGTGAGGAACTTAAAGTAATTAAGATTGGTAAAGAAAAAGTACTGGAGAAATTAATGGGACTAAAAGCCAACAAATCCCCTGGACCTGATGGCATACATCCTAGTTTTAAAAGAAGTGGCTGCAGAGATAGTGGATGCTTTGGTTTTGATCTTCCAGAATTCCCTGGATTCTAGAAAGGTCCCTGTGGATTGGAAGGTAGCAAATGTAAACCCGCTATTCAAGAAAGGAGGGACAGAGAAAACAGGGAACTACAGGCCAGTTAGCATGAAATCAGTAGTCAGGAAAATTCTAGAATCTATTATTAAGGACGGAGCAACATGGCACTTAGAAAATCACAATATGATTAGGTAGAGACAATACTGTTTTATGAAAGGGAAATCGTGTTTAACAAATCTATTAGAATTTTTTGAGGGTGTAACTAGCAGGGTAGATAAGGGAGAACCAGTGGATGTGGTATATTTGGATTTTCAAAAGGCATTCGATAATATGCCACATAAAAAGTTGTTACACAAGATTTAGGCTCGTGGGTTTGGGGGTAATATATTAGCATGGATTGAGGATTGGTTAACTGACAGAGAGTAGGAATAAACGGGTCATTTTTGGGTTGGCAGGTTATAACTAGTGGGATGCCGCAAGGATTAGTGCTTGGGCCTCAGTGACACTCAGACACCTCATCAATGACTTAGATGAGGAGACTGAGTGTAATGTATCCAAGTTTGCTGATGATACAAAGCTAGGTGGGAAAGTAAGGTGTGAGGAGGATGCAAAGAGGCTGCAAAAGGATATAGAGAGGTTAAGTGAGTGGGCGAGAAGGTGGCAGGTGGAATTTAATGTGGGGAAATGTGAAATTATCCACTTTGGTAGAAAGAATAGAAAAACAGAAAAGCACCTTTTTTAAAAAGGTGAAAGACTAAGAAATGTTGGTAGTCAAAGGGATTTGGGTGTCCTTGTACACGAATCAAAAAAAGTTAACAAGTAGGTACAGCAAGCAATTAGGAAAGCAAATGGTATGTTAGCCTTTATTGCAAGGGGATTGGAGTATAAGAGTAAGGAGGTCTTGCTGCAATTATATAGGGCTTTGATGAGACCACAACCGGAGTACTGTGTACAGGTTTGGTCTCCTTACCTAAGGAAGAATATACTTGCCTTAGAAGGGGTGCACCGAAGGTTCACTGGATTCATTCCTGGGATGTGAGGGTAGAATGGGCCTATATTCTGTGGAGTTTACAAGAATGAGAGGTGATCTCATTAAAACATATAAAATTCTTAGAGGGCTTGACAGGGTAGATGCTGAGAGGTTGTTTCCTCTGGCTGGAGAGTCTAGAACTAGGGGTCATAGTCTCAAGATAAGGGGTCGGCCATTTAGGACTGAGATGAGGAAAAATGTCTTCACTCAGAGGGTTGTGAATCTTTGGAATTCTCTACCCCAGAGGGCTGTGGATGCCAGGTCATTGAATATATTCAAGACTGAGATCGATAGATAAGGGAATCAAGGGATAGGGTGGGATCGTGGTAGAAGATCAGCCATGGTCTTATTGAATGGCGGAGCAGGCTGGAGGGGCCGTATGGCCTACTCCTCTTCCTATTTCTTATGTTCTTACATTCTACAGTGACAGTGTGCCGGTGGTGGAGGGGTTGGAAAATGAGTTCAGTGGCAGGGGTGCCAATTAATTGAACTGCTCCTTCCTTGTTGAGTATTGCTGCGGCTGCACCCTTCCAGGTGAATGGTAAGTATTCCATCACACTTCTGACTTTAGTCTTGTAGATGGTGGATAGGCTTTGAGGGGTCAAGAGGCGAGCCACTCAGTGCAAAGTACCCAAACTCTGCCCTCCTCTAGTAGGCATGGTATTGATATAGCTGGACCAGTTAAGCTTCTGGTCAATAGTAACTGCAAGGATGTTGATAGTGGGGGCTCGAAAATGGTGGTACCAGTAAAAGTAAGGGGAAGATGATTGGGCTTTCTTTTGTTGGAGAAGGTGGTTTGGACACAGTTACTTTACAGCTTTAAGAAATGGTGTAGCTGTGGCATTTATAGGAATGTATCTTATATTGCCGCCTAGTGTATCAGTCTTTCAGGCTGGTCTGGTCCTTCAGCAGCTACTTCCTCATTATCACTGCCACCCTGGTGTTTTGGCATGGCTTCTTGCTTCATGACAAGGCCTCTGCAGAACAGTCATTCATCGCAGAGTAGATGATGATTTTGGAGACACTGGGAGAGCTGTACTGCATTGTGACCCCTGATCTATTGAGACATCTGAAGTGCTGCTTCAAGATGGCAATTATAAATAATGTAATAATCCCAGTGGTAGCATGAGCTTCATTGTGTTTACACTCTGTTGTATCTGTAGTTGCCGTAACAGTATCATTAGGCACAGCTGCTGGGGTAGCTTTGATCTCCCAGGAGCCATGTTTCCACTCTTCGTTCCATTTCAAATAAGACTGTCACAGATAATTAGTGTAAAATGAAAGCATTGTGAGAATTCCTAGAAAAGCAGGCATTGGCCTACATGATCTTGTACTGTTGGAAACCCAGCAACCTTGAAATAAGCAGCCCTCTTCTGCTGCATGACAAATGTGATGAATAATGCATCTGTCAGCTCTTGATGCATCCACGGGCAGTAAACTGGGGAGTGAGGCAAGTATCCCTAGTGCTTATGGAAGGAGCCGAACACACTAAAAATGAAGGGCATGGTGACCCTGACATGGTGACTGGCAGTGCAGGCCAGATTGCAGATATTGGGGGTGATTCTACGATCGGATTGTCCCTGTGAAAATCTGTGCTTGTAGGAAGTACATTTTGGGAAATCACTGATGCGCAGTCTGTAATTTCCCATCCATTAATTTTAGTGGTTGAAAAAAATCATGGGTGTATCCCTGGAATTTTCTGAGATGTGCTCCCTGTGAGCTCCGCTCCTCACTGGGAGCACCAACTCTCGGATTCACCCCACTTTCCTGGAGGTCTTCCAGTAGGAGGCAGCATGGGCTCAATTTCAAAAACCATGTCCGGGTGCGTTGGAGTGGGGTGGGGGAGCAAAGAAAATCGGAGAAATCCGGAGCGGCAACGAATCTCGGCTCCAACCCGCCAACTTCCGCATTTGACCCAGACGCATCTGGGTGTGCACGCTTCAGGAAGCCTGATGTCCCTCCAGCAATTAAAGCCAGCGGGCAGATATTTAAACCAGTAATTAAGGGAGTTGAACTCGTTAAAGTATTTAATTTTATGTTGATTGAGGCAGGGAAAGGATTTTAACTCTGCCTCAGCGTGTTTCCCGTGGCCTCTGAAACACGCCATGGTGAAGAAGTCGTCTTCCAGCCAGCAGCCATATGGACATTTAAATACCTGTATGACAAATGGGGATAAAAGGTGAGTTATTGCTGCAGGGCACTCAGTTCTCTCAGACAAACTTTTGGCTGGGAGATCTTTGTGTTTAGGCTGAAAATTCTTGGTTTCCACTCAGAATTGTTCTAATTACACAAATTGACCAACTTTTCGGACCCCCTCAAATTGACACCATCAGGATGGGGGGGGGGGGGGTGGCGCGATGGTTGCATTCACCACTACAACCGAGGATGAGGAACATCACCATCCTCGCCAGGCACGGCGTGCACTTCTGCCACTTGGAGCTCCACAACACAGTGCTGCGCCGCAGGCACCTGCACAAGAGCACAGAGGGGAACAACAGAGGGAGCGACATCGCAGAAGGCACTACCCTCGTCAGAGGGTCTACAGACCGGGGCTCAGCTTCCTGGACCTCTCTGAGGAGCAGTGCATTTGGAGGCTGAGAGTGAGTGGCCAGGTGGTCGCAGACATCTTCAGCCTCCTTCATGCTGAGCTGCTCCCGGCTTGGCCTGGCGGCATCTCATTACCTGTTGCAGTTAAAGTCACCACTGCCCTCAACTTCACCTCTGGATCATTCCAGGGTGCCACCGGTGACATCGCTGGGGTCTCTCAATCATCTGCACACATGTGCATAAGGCAGGTCACTGCCAGCTTGTTTTGCAGAGCCTCGCAATACGTCAACTTCCCCATGGACGACCTCAGCCAGACGGAGAGGGCAGTGGGATTCCACTCTGTGGCTGGCTTCCCACGTGTACAGCGTGTAATCAATTGCACCCATAGAGCAATCCGAGCACCTCCACCCGAGCCAGGACTATTCATCAACAGAAAGGGGTATCACTCCATCAAAGCTCAGCTCGTTTGTGACCACCATAAAAGATTTCTTTACGTGTGCGCCAGATTCCCTGGCAGCTGCCACGATTCATTCATTCTGAGGGAATCCAACATCCCAGGCCTCTTCCATGCACTGAACACCCTTATAGGCTGGCTTCTCCGGGTCAAGGGAAACCCGCTGCACACGTGGATCATGACACCTCTGAGGAACCCCGCAACAGCGTCGATACAACGACAGCCACGTCGCCACCAGGTCGATAATTGAACATGCGATAGGGCTGCGGAAGATGCAATTTCGGTGCCTCAATCGTTCTGGGGGAGTGCTTCAATACGCACCAGCGAGAGTGGGTCACATTATAGTAGTGTGTTGTGTCCTGCACAACATGGCACAAAAGAGAGGGGTATTGGTTGACGAGGCCTCAGCAGGAGGAGGAGGACGAACCCATGGGCAGAGCAGCGGCTCACCTGGCTGCTCGTGAGGCCAGGGAGTCACTCATATGTGAACGGTTCTTGTAAGATCAGAAAGTGAGAAGAGTCCAATCTTCACACCACCTGGAAAGACTAGTGCCAACACCAGCAACCCCCCACCCTCCCTGCACAAAACAGTCCTGCAACTACACATATACCCACTGTAAAGTGACCCAACAGGTGGCATTAAATGCTGCCATTCATGGTGAAGCACATGAAAGGGCCCTATCACAGAGGCCAGTCAAGAATGGGCAAGTCGTGGCAGTAGTGGTGAGAATGACAACATTTAATGTGACTTTAATATAAACCAAATATAAATGAAAAACTTGACAGTCTGACAGACACCCTTGTGCATACCCTTTGTGATCACAAATCCTTAGCCTTTCTCTTCCTACCGCTTCTATGTGGTGCATCCCCAGTGGCTGCAGCAGAGGTAGTGGCAGGTTGCTCATGTCCACTGAGGAATCGTCCACTGAGGAATCGCCCTCTGTCATCATTGCAGGTCGTTGAAGGGCCTGTGAGAGAACAGAAGGCAATATTAAGCATCATCACAGATGTGTCATGTTGCGATGAGCATACTGAGGTGTTCAACATGGCAAGCATTGTTAACATCAATTCATGTTGTGTGTGATGAATGTTAAAGTTGTGTCACCAGACATTTGTGGGGTGTCAGTCTTGGCATCCCGGACGGACAGGCACTCGAGGGTACGGCTGATCTCCAACGCCTCCTCCTCTGCATCTGTGAGGACCACTATTTGTTGTGGTCCCCCTCCGATCCTCGCCCTCTCGTGTGCATTTTGTGCTCTCTTCTCCTAGAAGGGGAGAAAGTACAGACGTGTGAATGAGTGAGGGTGAACTGGTCAGCTGACGGATGCATTGCTTTGGGTGAGGCTGACCGTGAAAGAGGTGCATCAGAGGATGAGTATGAGACAGAGACATCACATTGGATCAGAATTGGGGTGAGTGGTAGTGGTGGGGTTACAATTGGGGAGATGAGGAAGTGCTCAGGAAGTGAAGGCAAGTTGAGGATGAGCCTTAAGTGAGTGTGAGGAATGATGTGATGGAGTAGTCTTGGCAGTGCAGAATGAGTTGGGTGGGGGAGGGGCGGTGGTGATGTGCACCACGGAATGCAGGAGAATCAGGAAGTGTACTCACTTTTGCTGACCTAGTTAGGTCATTGAAACGTTTCCTACACTGGACACAGGTGTGGGATCTGTTGCTGCTGCTGGTCACCTCCTCTGCCACCTCGAGCCAAGCCTTCTTGGTAGCAGAGGCAGGGCGCTTCCTCCTGTCGGCCAGTAAAATAGCTCCCTCCTCCTCCTCACCCCAGCCAGTAGCACCTGAAGTGAGGCATCGTTAAATCTTGGAGCAGCCTTGCCCCTGTGCTGCTCCTTGCTCTTTGCTTTTTGCTCCAACAAAATCCATTGGAGCAATGGCCCTTTAAATCTAGATGATGCAGCTGACAGCCTGTCATGCGGGTGCGCAGTCCGCCCACTGCACAGCTTTCTGATGGCAAACCCGGAAGCCATGTTATGGGCCACCAATTAAGTCACAATCACTTGGGGAAAGGTAAGCTTTTATTATCTGGGTTTGCCGCGTGCCCATTGACTCCCCCGCTGCCATCCCAACACCCTTTTAAAATTGAGCCCCATATCTCTATCATTGCCTCCCTGCTAAACCTTAACCTCCTAAGGCACTATTGTTCAGTGAATCGCTGGTAATCTTGCCTAGGATGGATGGTGAGCATACAGCCTGGACTGTATCTCTTTGTGGTCACCTTAAAACTCTGTTAGCCCTTCCTTGCTGGTATTCCTTGGCTAAGTCAAATGCTAGGTGAACACTGAATGCAGTCTCCATTGTAGTGAACATTTTGTGTTCTGAAACTCCAAAACGCAGCAGTTACCTTGTCAATCCTCACAACCAATATGCTGGCTCAGCTGCAACGCCTGATTGACGTGGGCAGTAGGAACACAACGCATGTGCGATGCAAAAGCACTGCTACTTTGTGCACTTTCTCCATTAATGATCAATTATGCTGGCAACAATAAGCTAAATTGCACTTATGTACCAGTAGTGTGCATTTCAGCACAGAAGCCTCTTTCCCTTGAAAACAATTTGGGAACAAACGCGATTTTACCACATCACCATTACCCTTAATGCCATCATTAACTTCCAGGCAACTGCTACTTACTGGAATGGATGCTGATGCCTGGTGAGTACAATATATAAAAAAAGCTGAAGTTAAACAGGAGCAGATAATTGTCAAGAAGTTATTTTAATTTCCAGAAATTAATGTGATTACTTGAAACAACTCAGCAGTTTAATAACAACAGTGAATTTTTCGGTGAGTAGAATGATCTCTGATCTCTGATCTCTTTCACAAATGATCTCTCTTATCCAGCTCTTCCAAACTGGAACAACCTGATGACCTGACACATTGGATTGAAAGAGAATGGAATCAATTTGGACAGTTCTTTTCCAATCCCACTCTTGCTGGATTGCATAATTGTTTCTGGTCTTTTATTGACATTCAAAAACGTACATCTGTTTGCATTAAACAGTCTTATATGCTGCACCTAAAATGCCATTGTTTTCATAGTTGATGATTTACAATTTTCATAATTCATGTTTTCTTCAAATGCCTTACAAATTATTTCTTTTTCCACAAATTCTAATATAATTTTAGACACATTCATTTGTAATGAAATGATATGCCAGTCATTTCAAAGCATTTTACTGGACATCTAACCATGGTAAGTTTTGTTTTTGACATGGTAAAAGTTGGCCCTCAGAATTATTTGTATAAAAATATGTCTGACCGATTTTAAGCTGCGTGTTGCCACGTACTAAAGTGTGCTTTAAGTATCTTGAATAATTTGGAAACCTTTCTGAAATAAATAGCTACACTATTAAATCATTTATATCATCACAGTTATCAGAAAATAGCTGCTATATTTTAGGAAGGTAAATTCCAAGAAATAGGATGTCATGTAGAGATCAGCTTTGTACAGCTAATTTTAGCTATACAATCTTCCATAATTACCCACCCAGTAACCATAAACTCAAAGTATGATTACACAATCAAATTCTTGCAAGGAAACTAAAACCAATAAAGCAGATAATGTGATCAAATAGCTGTAGACTTTATTAAATTAAAGCAGGTAATCAAATTTGGTGAAGGGTCAAAGAGTATTTTTATTTTAATCATCTCTACCAAACCTTTGACTGCTAACTTTTAAAAAACTTTTCTCTATCTCTTAGTTTTTGCAGATTTGTTGCTATCAAATCAAGGTTTGGGTATTTCCATATTGTTACATAAGAAATAGGAGCAGGAGTAGGCCAATCGGCCCCTCGAGCCTGCTCCGCCATTCAATAAGATCATGGCTGATCTGATCCCAACCTCAAATCTAAATTCATGTCCAATTTCCTGCCCGCTCCCCGTAACCCCTAATTCCCTTTACTTCTAGGAAACTGGCTATTTCTGTTTTAAATTTATTTAATGATGTAGCTTCCACAGCTTCCTGGAGCAGCAAATTCCACAGACCTACTACCCTCTGAGTGAAGAAGTTTCTCCTCATCTCAGTTTTGAAAGAGCAGCCCCTTATTCTAAGATTATGCCCCCTAGTTCTAGTTTCACCCATCCTTGGGAACATCCTTACCGCATCCACCCAATCAAGCCCCTTCACAATCTTATATGTTTCAATAAGATCGCCTCTCATTCTTCTGAACTCCAATGAGTAGAGTCCCAATCTACTCAACCTCTCCTCATATGTCCACCCCCTCATCCCCGGGATTAACCGAGTGAACCTTCTTTGTACTGCCTCGAGAGCAAGTATGTCTTTTCTTAAGGATGGAGACCAAAACTGTATGCAGTATTCCAGGTGCGGTCTCACCAATACCTTATATAACTGCAGCAATACCTCCCTGTTTTTATATTCTATCCCCCTAGCAATAAAAGCCAACATTCCGTTGGCCTTCTTGATCACCTGCTGCACCTGCATACTAACTTTTTGATTTTCTTGCACTAGGACCCCCAGATCCCTTTGTACTGCAGTACTTTCCAGTTTCTCGCCATTAAGATAATAACTTGCTCTCTGATTTTTCCTGCCAAAGTGCATAACCTCACATTTTCCAATATTGTATTGCATCTGCCAAATCTCCGCCCACTCACCCAGCCTGTCTATATCCCCTTGTAGGTTTTTTATGTCCTCCTCACTCTCTACTTTCCTTCCCATTTTGTATCATTTGCAAACTTTGATATGTTACACTCGGTCCCCTCCTCCAAATCATTAATATAGATTGTAAAGAGTTGGGGACCCAGCACCGACCCCTGCGGTACACCACTGGCTACTGGTTGCCAGTCCGAGAATGAACCATTTATCCCAACTCTCTGCTTCCTGTTAGATAACCAATCCTCCATCTTCATCCAGAAGATGCTAATCCAGTGACCTCTTCATTGTGGATTACAGTATACAGTACGCACAAAGTTAATTTCAGTTAGCTGTTTCTGAAAGGTACATCAAATTACTTAGAATGTACAGCACAGAAACAGGCCATTTGGCCCAACAGGTTCATGTCGATGTTTATGCTCCAAATGAGCCCCCTCCCTCCCTCCTTCATCTAACCCTATCAGCATATCCTTCTATTCCTTTCTCCCTCATGTGTTTATCTAGCATCCCCTTAAATGCATCTATGCTAGCCGCCTCAACTACTCGTTGTGGTAGCGAGTTCCGCATTGTAACCACTCTCTGGGTAAAGATGTTTCTCCTGAATTCCCTATTGGATTTATTAGTGACTATCTTATATTTATGGCCCCTTGTTCTGGTCTCCCCTGCAAGTGGAAACATCTTCTCCATATCTACCCTATCAAACCCTTTCATAATCTTAAAGACCTCTATCATGTCACCCCTTAGTATTCTCTTTTCTAGAGAAAAGAGCCCAAGCCTGCTCAATCTTTCATGATGGGTATAACCTCTCAGTTCTGGTATCATCTGAGTAAATCTTTTTTGCACCTTCTCCAGTGCCTCTCTTTCCTTTTTATAATATGGAGACCAGAACTGTTCACAGTACTCTATGTGGTCTAACCAAGGTTCTATACAAGTTTAACATAACTTCCCTGCTTTTCAATTCTATCCCTCTAGAAATGAACCCCACTGCTTAGTTTGGCTTTTTTTAATGGCCTTATTAACCTGTGTCACTACTTTTAGTGATTTATGTATCTGTACCCCCAGTTCCCTCTGCTCCTCTACCCCATTTAGACTCTTATTATCCAAGCAGAATGTGGCCCCTTATTCTTCCTATCAAAATGTGATACTTCACACTTATCTATATTGAAATTAATTTGATAATTCTGCAAGTTTATTAATGTCTTCCACTATTTTGTCACAGTCCTGTTAGGTATTAATTATACTCCCCAATTTGGTGTTGTCTGCAAATTTTGAAATTGTACTTCCGATTCTCGCATCCAAATAATTTATGTAAATGGTGAACAACAATGGTCCCAGCACTGATCCTTGTAGAACACCACTTCCCACCTTTTGCCAGTCTGAGTAACTATCTTTAACCCCTACTCTCTGTTTTGTTGCCAGTTTGCTATCCATTCTGCTACTTGTCCCCTGACTCCACATGCTCTGACCTGAGTCATGAGTCTACTACGCGGTACCTTATCGAAGGCCTTTTGAAAATCTGAATCATAGAATCATAGAAAGGTTACAGCATGGAAGGAGGCCATTTGGCCCATCGAGTCCACACCAGCTCTATGCAAAGAAATCCAGCTAGTCCCACTCCCCCGCCCTTTCCCCTTAGCCCTGCAATTTTTTTTTCTTTCAAGTACTTATCCAGTTCCCTTTTGAAGGTCATGATTGAATCAGCTCCACCACCCCCTTGGGCAGAGCATTCCAGATCCTAACCACTCGCTGTGTAAAAAAGTTTTCCCTCATGTCACCTTTGGTTCTTTTGCCAATTACCTTAAAATTACGTCCTCTGGTCCTTGACCCTTCCGCCAATGGGAACAGTTTCTCTTTATCTGCTCTGTCTAGACCCTTCATGATTTTGAATACCTCTATCAAATCTCCTCGCAACCGTCTCTATTCCAAGAAGAACAACCCCAGCTTCTCCAGTCTATCCACGTAACTAAAGTCCCTCATCCCTGGAATCATTCTAGTAAATCTCTACTGCACCCTTTCTAAGGCCTTCACATCTTTCCTGTAATATATTACATCTACTGCATTACCCTCATAGAATTATACAGCACGGATAGAGGCTCTTCGGCCCATCGTGTCCGCGCCGGCCATCAAGCCCTGTCTACTCTAATCCCATATTCCAGCATTTGGTCCGTAGCCTTGTATGCTATGGCATTTCAAGTGCTCATCCAAATGCTTCTTGAATGTTGTGAGGGTTCCTGCCTCCACAACCCTTTCAGGCAGTGAGTTCCAGACTCCAACCACCCTCTGGGTGAAAAAGTTCTTTCTCAAATCCCCTCTAAACCTCCCGCCTTTTACCTTGAATCTATGTCCCCTTGTTATAGAACCCTCAACTAAGGGAAAAAGCTCCTTAGTATCTATCCTATCTGTGCCCCTCATAATTTTGTACACCTCAATCATGTCCCCCCTCAGCCTCCTCTGCTCCAAGGAAAACAAACCCAATCTTCCCAGTCTCTCTTCACAGCTGAAGCGCTCCAGCCCTGGTAACATCCTGGTGAATCTCCTCTGCACCCTCTCCAAAGCGATCACATCCTTCCTGTAGTGTGGCGACCAGAACTGCACACAGTACTCCAGCTGTGGCCTAACCAGTGTTTTATACCCTTTCTGTTACTTCTTCAAAGAATTCACATTGGGTTACCCTTCCACAGATACAGGCAGACCTCCAGTACTTCAGCCCAGTGGCCATACATGGGTCCAGACAGTGAGGGGGTATGTTTAACCCAACTCACCGTGCAGGAAACTGACTGGATTGGGCAGAACGCTGGTTCCACACCCTGCCCAATGTCACTCTCTGTTGACTTCAATGGAGAGTAATATCAGGCAGGGTGCAAAACCAGTGCTGCACCTGATCCTGTCAGCCTCCCAACATCAGGATGTTGAAAAATGGGGTGAGGGGGCGGGGAAGGGATTGCAGCCGAGCTTGATCCTGTCCTCACCCGATGTCCAGCAGGGGTCACTGAATAGCAATCGGGAGCGGCAGCCCTGGATGATTATTCCCCTCGCTGACCCAAGATTACTGAGGCCAACTCTACCATCCCTAACTGAGCACAGAGTGGGATCCAATCTGGGACCTTCCTGTTCACTGTGACTCAGCTGGGCAATGCATTTACCAGCTGAGCCACAGGGCCGCACGAGTCACCATTTTATAAAGTAAATATTTAAATTTTTGTTCTGTATATGCACAGAAGAATATCACTAATGTCCCAGATGTGGCTACATCTTATAATAATGAGCATCGCTTAACAGCTTCTCTCAAGGTTTGCAGGTGAGGGGGTTACAATTGGTATTTCACACGTCACCGTTTTATTTTTCCACAACCCATGCAGTGATTTTTTTTTTCACCAACTTTTTGTTGAGGGCCACAGTCCAAAACATTACCTTGTTCGAGGGTCACTCTCAGTAATGCTCCAACAGCATAGAGGAATGAGACATGTGCCTGCACACACACAGAGCTTCTGATTTCAATCATGCCACCATGTTTTTTTTTCAAAAAATATACTTTATTCATAAATTTTGCAGCAGTACATACAATACAGTTGTCATATCACTTTCCAAACGTACACAATACAGATTATACAATTTGCAGGTTACGTCAAGTGCAGTACAATGAACACATTGGACATAATTACAGTTCATGACACTCGAGGGTGTCTCATTGCATCATACTCAACACAGATTATTGCTTACAGATTCATTTCTGGTCCATTTCAGATTCATTACAGGTACATTACAGCAATTTGAATTTTACATTCTGCCCGAGGGGGTTTTTCCCTGATTGCAGCCCCTCGGTTTACAATGGCGGGAAGGCTCTAAACGGTTGCCTTTCCCCACAGGGCCTTTGCGGCGGCCGCACCCATCCTCAGTGCGTCCCTCAGCACGTAGTCCTGGACCTTGGAATGTGCCAGTCTGCAACACTCGGTCGAGGACAGCTCCTTGTGCTGGAAGACCAGCAAGTTTCGGGCAGACCAAAGGGCGTCTTTCACCGAGTTGATGGTCTTCCAGCAGCAGCCGATGTCCGTCTCAGTGTGCGTCCCCGGGAACAGCCCGTAGAGCACAGAATCCTGTGTTACAGAACTGCTCGGGACGAACCTGGACAGATACCACTGCATCTCTCTCCAGACCTTCTTTGCAAAGGCACATTCCATAAGGAGATGGGTGACGGTCTCGTCTCCACCGCAGCCTCCTCTGGGACAGCGCGCGGTGGCGCTGAGAGTCCGGGAGTGCATGAAGGATCTGATGGGAAGGGCCCTTCTCACCACCAGCCAAGCTAGGTCTTGGTGCTTGTTTGAAAGCTCTGGCGATGAGGCGTTCTGCCAAATGACATTGACAGTCTGCTCGGGGAACCAACCGACAGGATCCACCATCTCCTTTTCCCGCAGGGTCTCGAGGACGTTACGTGCGGACCACTTGCTGATCGCCTTGTGGTCAAAGGTGTTTTCCTGCACAAACCTTTCCACGAAGGACAGGTGGGGCGGAACGGTCCAACTGGACGGAGCGTTCCGTGGCAGCGTGGCCAGGCCCATCCTTCTCAACACCGGGGACAGGTAGAACCTCAGCACGTAGTGACACTTTGTGTTTGCGTACTGAGGGTCTATGCACAGCTTGATGCAGCCGCACACAAAGGTGGCCATCAGGATGAGGGCCACGTTGGGCACGCCTTTCCCCCCTTTCTCTGGAGATTTGTACATCGTGACCCTGCGGACACGGTCCATTTTTGATCTCCAGACAAAGTGGAAGATGGCTCGGGTGACTGTCGCGGCGCAGGAGCGAGGTATGGGCCAGACCTGCGCCACGTACAGCAACACCGAGAGCACCTCGCACCTGATGACCAGGTTCTTGCCCACGATCGAGAGGGATCGTTGATGCCACAGTCCCAGTTTCTGCTTAACCTTGGAGATACGCTCCTCCCAGTTTTTGGTGCACGCCCCGGCCCCCCCGAACCAGATCCTCAGCACCTTCAGGTAATCCGACCTGACGGTGAAGGGGACAAAGGATCGGTCGGTCCAGTTCCCAAAGAACATGGCCTCGCTCTTGCTACGATTTACCCTGGCCCCCGAGGCCAGTTCGAACTGGTCGCAGATGCTCATCAATCTGCGGACCGACAGCTGATCCGAGCAAAAGACGGCGACGTCATCCATGTACAGGGAGGCCTTGACCTGAGTGCCTCCGCTGCCTGGGATCGTCACCCCTCTTATGCCCGCATCCCTCCTGATGGACTCGGCAAAGGGTTCGATGCAACACACGAACAAGACGGAGGAGAGAGGACAGCCCTGCCTGACTCCAGATTTGATCGGAAAGCTTTCTGATTCCCACCCGTTGATTGAAACTGCGCTACTGATGTTTGTGTAGAGCAGTTGGATCCAATTGCGGATTCCCTCCCCAAACCCCATTTTGGACAGCACGTCCATCATGTACGTGTGGGATATTCTGTCAAAGGCCTTCTCCTGGTCCAGGCTGATCAGGCAGGTGTTCACCCCCCTGTCCTGTACGTAGGCAATCGTATCCCTGAGTAGCGCCAGGCTATCAGAGATCTTCCTGCCGGGTACGGTGCAGGTCTGATCGGGGTGGATCACCACCTCCAGGGCTGACTTGACCCGATTGGCGATGACCTTGGACAGAATTTTGTAGTCCACGTTAAGTAGTGAGATGGGTCGCCAATTTTTGATTTCTTCCCTCTCCCCCTTCCGTTTGTAGATGAGGGTGATGATGCCTTTCCTCATGGAGTCTGACATGCTGCCTGCCAGAAGCATACCCCCGTACACTTCCAGCAGGTCTGGGCCTATCCAGTCCCACAGAGCCGAGTACAACTCCATCGGTAAGCCGTCGCTTCCGGGAGTCTTACTCTTCTCGAAGGATCGGACGGCCTTTGTCAGTTCGTCCAGAGTTAGCGGGTGATCCAGACTCTCCCGCTTGCTGTCGTCTAGAACCTCCGTGATAGACGACAAGAAGGAGTGGGAGGCCGCGCTGTCTGTGGGCTTCGCGTCGTACAGTCCGGCATAAAAGGATTTGCAGATCCTCAGTATGTCGGGCTGCGAGGACGTGACCGAGCCGTTCTCTTCCTTCAGGCTGCTGATCACAGAGCTCTCTCTGTGCACCTTTCCGTGGACCAGTAAAGTTCAGATGTGAATGCACTGCCTGGAAGGAATGGTGGAAGCAGATTCAGGTACACAAATACACATTTTGGTCAGGCAGGCCATAGCAAATTAAATTGAATCTGAATTTTGACCCTGTTGGACAATAAACAGGTTAATATCTTAAATTGACACATTTTCCATTTTTAAGCTCCTGTACCACAGGGGGATCCAGGCTTGTTCTGCAAGCTTTGTCTGTGTTTGAATACTGCAAAATGGCAGCCAACCTATGTAATTAAAGAAGCTCGTTTGTTAATGTCTTTTGTTCTGACACGTCTTCACAGGATTTTGAAACTGGTCAGTGAAACCCTCTGACACAGATCAAGGTATCAAAAATAATAAAGGTGCTGAGATTGTGATTTTGATTGACAGCTGTACCTGAGACGTGAGAAGGTCAGGGTTAATGATTGGTGGTAGCCGTTTGATGGACAGATCTGTGACCAGGCCTTCCAATCGTGAATATAGCTGAAATAAAAACAGAAAATGTTGGAAATACTCAGCAAATCAGGCAGTATCTGTGGAGAAAAAAACAGAGTTAATGTTTCAGGTTGATGACCATCAGAACAGGAGAAGTTGAAGATTAAACAGTTTTTAAGCAAGTACAGAGCCAGGGAAAGGGGGGGAGGGAATGAAAGAACAAAAGGGAAGGTCTCTGATAGGGTGGAGGGCAGTAATGATTAAACGACAAAAGGGATGATGGTGCAAGGCAAGGAGGGTGCTTTTTAAAAAAATTCGTTCATGGGATGTGGGCGTCGCTGGCGAGGCCAGCATTTATTGCCCATCCCTAAGTGCCCTTGAGAAGGTGGTGGTGAGCCACCTTCTTGAACCGCTGCAGTCCGTGTGGTGACGGTTCTCTCACAGTGCTATTAGGAAGGGAGTTCCAGGATTTTGACTCAGCGACGATGAAGGAACGGCGATATATTTCCGAGTCGGGATGGTGTGTGACTTGGAGGGGAACGTGCAGGTAGTGGTGTTCCCATGCGCCTGCTGCTCTTGTCCTTCTAGGTGGTAGAGGTCGCGGGTTTGGGAGGTGCTGTCGAAGAAGCCTTGGCGAGTTGCTGCAGTGCATCCTGTGGATGGTACACACTGCAGCCACTGTGCGCCGGTGGTGAAGGGAGTGAATGTTTAGGGTGGTGGATGGGGTGCCAATCAAGCAGGCTGCTTTGTCCTGGATGGTGTCGAGCTTCTTGAGTGTTGTTGGAGCTGCACTCATCCAGGCAAGTGGAGGGTATTCCATCACACTCCTGACTTGTGCCTTGTAGATGGTGGAAAGGCTTTGGGGAGTCAGGAGGTGAGTCACTCGCCGCAGAATACTCAGCCTCTGACCTGCTCTTGTAGCCACAGTATTTATATGGCTGGTCCAGTTAAGTTTCTGGTCAATGGTGACCCCCAGGATGTTGATGGTGGGGGATTCGGCGATGGTAATGCCGTTGAATGTTACTTGCCACTTATGAGCCCAATCCTGGATGTTGTCCAGGTCTTGCTGCATGCGGGCTCGGAACTGCTTCATTGTCTGAGGGGTTGCGAATGGAACTGAACACTGTGCAATCATCAGCGAACATCCCCATTTCTGACCTTATGATGGAGGGAAGGTCATTGATGAAGCAGCTGAAAATGGTTGGGCCTAGGACACTGCCCTGAGGAACTCCTGCAGCAATGTCCTGGGGCTGAGATGATTGGCCTCCAACAACCACTGCCATCTTCCTTTGTGCTAGGTATGACTCCAGCCACTGGAGAGTTTTCCCCCTGATTCCCATTGACTAGAACTCCTTGGTGGCACACTCGGTCAAATGCTGCCTTGATGTCAAGGGCAGTCCCTCTCACCTCACCTCTGGAATTCAGCTCTTTTGTCCATGTTTGGACCAAGGCTGTAATGAGGTCTGGAGCCGAGTGGTCCTGGTGGAACCCAAACTGAGCATCGGTGAGCAGGTTGTTGGTGAGTAAGTGCCACTTGATAGCACTGTCGACGACGCCTTCCATCACTTTGCTGATGATTGAGAGTAGACTAACGGGGCGGTAATTGGCCGGCTTGGATTTGTCCTGCTTTTTGTGGACAGGACATAACTGGGCAATTTTCCACATTGTCAGGTAGATGCCAGTGTTGTAGCTGTAATGGAACAGCTTGGCTAGAGGTGCAGCTAGTTCTGGTGCACAAGTCTTCAGCACGACAGCCGGGATGTTGTCGGGGCCCATAGTCTTTGCTGTATCCAGTGCACTCAGCCGTTTCTTGATATCACGTGGAGTGAATCGAATTGGCCGAAGACTGGCTTCCGTGATGGTGGGGATATCGGGAGGAGGCTGAGATGGATCATCCACTCGGCACTTCTGGCTGAAGATGGTTGCAAACACTTCAGCCTTGTCTTTTGCACTTACGTGCTGGACTCCGCCATCATTGAGGGTGGGGATGTTTACAGGTTTCCATACCCATGTTTGGCCTGATGCCATGAGATTTCATGGGGTCCAGAGTCAATGTTGAGGACTCCCAGGGGCACTCTCTCCTGACTGTATATCACTGTATCACCACTCTGGTCAGTCTTGTCCTGCCGGTGGGACAGGACATACCCAGGGATGGTGATGGAAGAATCAGGGACGTTGGCTGAAAGGTATCATTCAGTGAGTATGGCTATGTCAGGCTGATGCTTGACTAGTCTGTGAGACAGCTCTCCCAATTTTGGCACAAGTTCCCAGATATTAGTGAGGAGGACGTTGTAGAGTCGATCTGGGCTTGGTTTGCCTTTGTCGTGTCCGGTGCCTAGTGGTCCGGCCGGTTTTATTCTTATTATGACTTTTTTAAATTGAGATTTTACAATTGAATGGTTTGCTAGGCCATTTCAGAGGGCAATTAAGAATCAACCACATTGCTGTGGGTCTGGAGTCACATATAGGCCAGATCGGGTAAGGACAGCAGGTTTCCTTCCCTAAAGGGCATTCGTGAACCATATGGTGTTTTTAACGACAAGCCGGTTGTTTCATGGCCACCATTACTGATACTAGTATTTTAATTCCAGATTTTATTTAATTAATTGAATTTAAATTCCCCAGCTACCATGGCAGGATTTGAATTTATGATTCCAGATTACTAATCCAGTAACATAACTACGATGCTACCATACAAGTACAGAAACAAAACATTTGTCTAGAGGAGCTGTTAATGGAAACATCAGAACCATTAGCAGCACTTGCTGTCCAGAAAAAATGGGAGCAGTGGTTGTGATCTGTTGTTATTGAAATCAGTATTGAGTCCAGAAGGTTGTAATGTGCCTAATCGAAAGATGAGGTGCTGTTCCTCGAGCTACCATTGAGCCTCATTGGAACAGTGTTGGAGGCCGAGGACAGGGAAGTCAGAGTGGGAGTGTCATGGGGAATTAAAATGGCAAGCGATCGGCAGGTCAGGATTGTGCTTGTGGACTGAGTGGAGGCGTTCAGCAAAGCGATCACCCAATCTGCGTTTATTCTCTAAAATATAGAGGAGACCGCATTGTGAGCAACGAATACAGTATACTAAATTGAAAGAAGTACAAATAAATCGCTGTTTTATCTGGAAGGAGTGTTTGGGACCCTGGACGGTGGGCAGGAAGGAAGTGAAAGGGCAGGTGTTGCATCTCCTGCGCTCGCACGGGAAGATGCCGTGGGGAGCAGAGTGGGTGTTGGGGGTGATGGAAGAGTGGACTAGGTTGTTGCGGAGGGAGTGGTCCCTTCGGAATGCTGAAAGAGGAGGGGAAGATGTGTTTGGTGGTGGGATCGTGCTGGAGGTGGCGGAAATGGCAGAGGATGATACGTTGAATGTGGAACCTGGTGGGGTGGAAGGTGAGGACAAGGGGGACCCTTATCATGGTTCTGGGAGAGAAGGGAAGTGCAGGAAATAGGATGGACATGGTCGAGGGCCCTGTCAACTACAGTGGTAAACAATTTTACAACATCAAGTTATAGTTCAACAATTTTATTTTAAAATCCACAAGCTTTCGGAGGCTTCCTCCTTCCTCAGGTGAATGTGGAAATGAGGAGAATCCTTGGTTGAGGAAAAAGGAAGACGTATTGGAAGCATTGGCGTGGAAGGTGGCATCGTCAGAACAGATGTGACAGGGACGGAGAAACTGGGAGAAGGGAATAGAATCCTTACAGGAAGTAGGGTGGGAGGAAGTGTAATCGAGGTAGCACGGAGTCAGTGGGCTTATAGTAGATATTGTTTGACAGGCTATCCCGAGAAATGAAGATTGAGAAGTTGCAGAAGGGAAGGGAAGTGTCGGAGGTGGACCGTGTGAAGGCGAGGGAAGGGTGGAAATTGGAAACAAAATTGATGAAATTTTCCAGTTTGAGGCGAGAGCAGGAAATGGCACCAATACAGTCATCAATACACCAGAAAAAGAGGTGAGGGAGGGGACCTAAGTAGGACTGGAACAAGAAATGTTCCACGTATCCCACAAAAAGGCAGGTTCAGCTCCCACTACTAAAGCAGGTAAAGGTTCTGGGCTCGTTTCACTCCAATATAGTGTTTTGTCACATAAAAAGTGAACGTCCACCAGTGTTTGTTGAGAAATAGTTTGGGGAGAAGCATATTTATTGTTTGTAATATATTATGAAGAATAGCATAGTTTGGAAGCTACTGTAAATATACTGTTTTTTCTTTGATTATTGCTCATTTATCTGTTCTATGTTAAATAATTTGTCTGTTGATTTATTGCCCAAGTCTCAGTCCGACAAAGTGTATATTCGATCTGTCTACCAAAGGTGAGAAGAACTACACAACAACACATGGTACATTTCAATAAGCTGTTATATAATCTGAAAAAATAAAACATTTATCATTGGCATTCTAACACTTCATCATTTGTCAGATAGAGGGCACTAAATTGGGCCATGTACTGCCCGTTGTTTCGGTGATACGCGGCCTCTCCAACATCCAAGATGGCGTCTTGGCTACATGCGCACATTTCCAGCGTGAAGTGTGCTGGATCCCATCTTGGTATAGGAGTTGGTGCATGCGCAAATATCGAACGCCGGAAGCATGTAAAGTAAGGAGAAAATAGATACAATCAGTGTGCAACGCTGATTTAAAGTGATAGACACCATTTTGGGACTTAACTTTCAACCTTCACCACACGGACTGCAGCAGTTCAAGAAGGCGGCTCACCACCACCTTCTCAAGGGCAATTAGGGATGGGCAATAAATGCTGGCCTTGCCAGTGACACCCACATCCCATAAATGAATAAAAAAAACATTTGTAACTGTTTTTGGAGGTCTCCTATACTTAAATACTAGGGCTAGGGGTCATAGCCTAACATTTAGAGCCAGGATGTGCGGGAGTGAAGTTAGGAAATGTTTCTAGACACAAAGGGTGGGAGAAGTTTGGAACGCACTTCGGCAAATGGCAGTTGATGCTAGCTCAATTGTGAATTCTAAATCTGAGATTGATAGATTTCTGTGAACCAAGGGTATAAAGGGATATGGGGCTAAGGCGGGTATATGGAGTTAGGTCACAGGTCCACCAGGATCTCACTGAATAGCGGAACAGGCTCGAGGGGCTAAATGCCACTGTCACTTGCTACCTCCTGATTTGCGCCACCTTCTCCTGCAAGAAAGTGGGACGTGTGTCTGGGTGATGCGCCTGTCATGGTTGAATAGCTTCCAGTGTGTGTGGCTTGTGAGTTGTGGGTGGGCAGCTTGCAACAGTGGAAATGTGTAAGGGTGAGAGGAAGCTTCTGATTGGAAGAGTTGAGTACTGTTGGAAAGAGTTTGTTGGTATGTGGGTGATGGGGGGTGTAGTGCATGGAGCAGTGGATGCGGCTAGTGGTGCAGTTGGTAGGAGATGCCACTTGACAGTTGACCTCACTCACTCATGTAAAGCATTGAACTTCTTCCTACACTGCATCCATGATCATGATGCCGTGCACCTGGCATTGACTTCATTCCCCGCTGCCTCCCACTGCCTTTTGGGTATATGTCTGGTGGACCTCTTGCCACCACCCCCCCTCCCCCCGCCCCCCCCCCCCCCCCCCGGATATAGGATGTCCCTCCTCCTGTCCACCTCTTGCACCAAGGCCTCTAGTGCATCAGCAGAGAACCTTGGTGCACGCTCTCTCGCAGGCCTGGTACAAACTCAGATCGGCAGATTGGTGAGGTCTAGCATGCAGATTGGAGGATGTGGGATTTAGTAGTGCGCAACCTTTATTCAATGTTTTTCAATGTTTTAACATAACGCATCAGGTTGTAAACATAGGGTCGGGAGCTGCATCTATGGTTTGCATGTGCGATGTCTGATCTCCGTTCAGACTCCATGCAGACAGCAGACTGTTATTTTCAGCAAATAACAGGTACCAGCTACATTTAAGAGATTTTTAAGAGACAACCTGCCTTTAAGAGATTGGGGCTCCCCCCTGCTGATGGAAAGTGCAAATTGCATTGAATCCTCGTGTCAACGCTGATTCAGAACGCTGCTTAAAGGTAAGTCCTCAGGCCTCACAAAAGTCTTGTCCCGCCTGCACAGGGGCCATTGGCCGCGGGGTAATAGCGGATCATGCTACCCGCGCCCAATAATAGGCTCTATCCAATTTTTTTTTCCCCCATAGTGTTTACTGCTCAGTTTATAGAGCAGGCAACCCCTGACTGCCTCAGGAACCGAGTTTGCCTGAAAACCCTTCATTGAAGCAAAGCACTCCTTTAACTGAGTAAATTAAAATAAAAAAGGAAAGCTAAAAATGCTAGAAGTATGAAATGAAAACAGAAAATGCTGGAAATACACAGTAGGTCAGTCAGCATTTGTGAAGAGAAAAGACAGTTTATGATGTTTTGGGTGTGTACCCTTTAACAGAACAGTTCTGATCAAGGATACACGCATCAAACTTCATAATCTGTACAGATTCTGACTGACCTGTGTAATTCCAGCATTTTCCGGTTTTACCCCTCTAACTGATACTGTAACTACTTTGAAAGTAGGGATCAGCTTTATTTTCAGCTACAATGAATGTGAAAGAATGTAATAGATAACAATCTGCACAGTTTTAACATTTTAAATGTGATTACAGTTACATGTGTGAAAGATTTGGAGCCTATCTGATCTGTACTTAATCATGGGAGTTCTTTCACCACTGTGACAGACCCATGATTCCTGAAAACTGCTGACATGAACAAGTTGGAGTGGTCTGTAGTGGCGAACTGTAGCGGATGTTGTACCTGTGATTGTATATTACTGATTTTAATTTAACTTGTGAAAGGGAAATCCTTCCCTAGTTTCACAGATTCAGTGAGTTTACTTTTCCTTTCACGGTACTGGATTTAACTCATGAATAAAATATTGCAATTTGCATTTAGTTATAAATGAACTGGTCTTTCACAGTGTTGTTATTTTTTTTGCATAATATTCTCCCTTTCATCTGTTTCTTAAGTGCATACACATGATAAGATATTGTTGCAGGGCACAGGTACCCTCTGGTATTTCACCCAAGTGTAATCAACGCATTTCAGCTCAGACACTGATCAACTAATGATTAACCACCTTTGTGTGGGGTGAGGGGGATAAGCTGGGTTTCTTTGGGGTCAAATTGGCTCCAAGGCAACACACCTGACAATGGAAGATTGGAACCAGGTCAAACTCCTGCATGCCGCCTCCCCCCCCTTGAAAACTTGATAATCTGATTCCTAAACCAGGCAGGAGGCAGATCTGCAGTACTCTCCAGATTAACCCTCCCAGCCTGACTTATTAATGGGACTTTTAGGAATAAACCTGCCACCGGAGCTGAAAAATCTTTGCACCTGGCTCCACATAACCCTCCAAGCCAATGCCCTAATGAGTAGGGTGATCCTGGCTGGACCCGCAGTCAGAAGCATACCAATGGTCTACACTGGTGAGCTGCATTATTGTAGCTGGTTGAAGTCCAGCAGCACCTTGCACACAACTGGGGCTTCTGAGCCTTGGCTTTTGCCAACATGTGCCTAAACTCTCTGGACTTTGGTAAATGAAATGCAGCCTACAGGGAGAGAATATATACCTCTTCTAGTTTTTTTTCCTCTTTCTCCCTTCCCAGAAATCCTGCCTCATCCTTAGCCTTGGGCTGCCAATTTCACTTTCTCAGCCTCTTCTCACTTTGCCCACGTACCTGCTTTAAGTGTTATTAACTTTTGAGGCTCTTCTTCAGACTGATCTCCTGTACAAAGTCTTTATTTTATTTTAATTTTCCCACTTTTTTTAAGAAAGACTTGGGCTGTAAATTCAAAAAGGGGCCTATAAAATTCAGTGAAGTTCAGGTCAGGTGTATGGTGGAAGTGGGAACAGCAGGGAGAGAAAACCAGGGAAACTCAAGGCTGGAGAGGGACAGCTAAGGAAGAGTATCCAAACTGGTCCCAGACAGTAGGACTTCACTGGGCAAGTCAATTTTTATATTAGCTACCATGAAATGAATTTTATTTCTTACATGTGTTACTGCTGTTCTCATTGTCCCTACCATTGATATTTTACAGCATTGAATATAAAGATAATATTATACTTGGGTGAAAAACACAAACATGCTGCACTGCATCATTAAAGGCATACCTGACTACCACACTGTTACAAGGCTTGTCACAATCTTGGCAAAGCCTTACTCACCTCACAAATCTCTTATAACACTGGAAGTACAGAAACAAATTCCAGCAAATCAAAGAAAAACACAAACAAATGCATCGAAAACCAACCACTGCTGGAAACCATAGAAGAACCGTAAATGTTTACAGAACAGAAATAAGCCATTTGGACCATTGTGTCTGTGCCAACCAACACCAGCCATCAAACAGAAACTTAAAATAAGCTTATTAATAACATCAGATTTCAACTATTGACTGAAGAGGAAATGTCAATTTTCTGCATTAAAATTTAATGAGATTTAAAATTTTTAATATTTGACATGGTTTTGTACAACCTCTTTACAAATTAAAAAATTGCATGTTTATTGCTTTTGCATCATTAAGAGTTAAACATGGTATAGAATAGTGATTTCAACACAGAGATCATTACAAAACAACAGCACACAAACATTTGGTTGTGATAAATGGATGCCTGCATTCTTATTACAGTACCTATCAGCGACCCTCAAGCAAATGTGCTTTGTCACCCTCTGTTTATTTGATGGGACTCTCCTAAAGGAGCTGACTCTTCCTGAGGAACACTTCAATGAACACCTACAAGAAGTTAGGAGATAAATTAAAAAGCAGGACTTCAAAGGTAGTGATCTCAGGATTACTACCGGTGCCACGTGCTAGTGAGTATAGGAACAGGAGAATAGACAGGATGAATGCGTGGCTGCAGGGATGGTGTAGGAGGGAGGGATTTAGATTCCTGGGACATTGGGACCGGTTCTGGGGAAGGTGGGACCTGTACAAGCGTGACGGGTTACACCCGAGCAGGACCGGGACAAATGTCCTCGCGGGGGTGTTTGCTAGTGCTGTTGGGGAAGGTTTAAACTAGAGTGGCAGGTGGATGGGAACCTGAGCGGGGAGTCAGAAGGGAATAAAGTTGAGAGCAGCAAGAGAGGGGAAGACCCAGGGGAAATCTACAATACAAATAGTACAAACAGTTGTTCAAGAACAAGTGAAAGGGAAAAGCATAGAGCAGCGGAAAGAAAGTGTACTTTAGGCATTTTAGATACTTTAGGCACGACAGATAAAATGAAAACTAGAAGGCGTAAGGCGATTAACCCAGCATCAAAGCTGTGGCAGAGGGTTGGGAACCTGAGCAGGGAGACAGAGGAAAGCGTATCAGGAAGGGACAGAAGGTATGGAGTAAAAGGTAAAGTGTTAAAAAAGGAAAAAGCAGGAACTAAGTGTCACAAAACATATTTGAAAGTTCTTTATCTAAATGCACGTAGCATTCGTAACAAAATGGACGAGTTAACGGCACAAATAACGACGTATGGGTATGCTCTTGTGGCCATTACAGAAACATGGCTGCAGGGTGACAACGACTGGGAATTAAATATGCCAGGGTATTTAACAATCAGGAAGGACAGGCAGGAAGGAAGGGGAGGTGGGGTGGCTATGTTAATAAGGGAAGGAATCACTGTAATACAGAGAAAAGATATTGGGACAAAGGATCAGGATAATGAAACAGTTTGGGTAGAGATAAGGAATAATAAGGGGCAAAAAAACACTCGTGGGCGTAGTATATAGGCCTCCTAATAGTTGCAACTCTGCTGGAAGAAGTATTAATCAGGAAATAGTCGGGGTATGTAATAAGGGAACAGCTATAATTATGGGGGATTTTTACTATCATATTAACTGGACAAATCAAATTGGGCAGGGTAGCCTTGAGGAAGAGTTTATTGAGTGTATTAGGGATGGATTTCTTGAGCAGTATGTAACTGAACCAACAAGGGGGCAAGCAACCTTGGACCTGGTCCTGTGTAATGAGCCAGGATTAATTAATAATGTCCTAGTTAAGGATCCCCTTGGAATGAGTGACCATAACATGGTTACATTCCATATCCAATTAGAGGGTGAGAAGGTTGGTTCTCAAACAAGCGTACTGAGCTTGAATAAAGGAGACTATGATGGTATGAGAGCGGAATTGATTAAAGTGGACTGGGAAAATAGATTAAAGGGTAAGACGGTACATGAGCAGTGGTGTTCATTTAAGGAGTTATTTTACAACTTTCAAAAAATATATATTCCACTGAGGAAAAAAGGGTGTAAAAGAAATGACAGCCATCCGTGGCTAAGTAAAGAAATTAAGGATAGTATCCGACTAAAAACAAGGACATATAAGGTAGCCAAACTTAGTGGGAGGATAGAAGATTGGGAAGTCTTCAAAAGACAGCAAAAAGTAATGAAAGGATTGATTAAGAAAGGGAAGATAGATTATGAAAATAAATTAGCAAAAAATATAAAAACAGATAGCAAGAGTTTCTACAGTTATATAAAAAGAAAAAGGGTGGCTAAGGCAAACGTAGGTCCTTTAGAGGATGAGACCGGGAAATTAATGGTGGGAAACATGGAGATGGCAAAAATGCTGAACAAATATTTTGTTTCAGTCTTTACGGTAGAGGACACTAAGAATATCCCAACATTGGACAAACAGGGGGCTCTAGTGGGGGAGGAGCTAAATACGATTAAAATCACTAAGGAATTGGTACTCAGTAAATTAATGGGATTCAAGGCGGATAAATCCCCTGGACCTGATGGCTGGGTGAGTGGGCGGAGATTTGGCAGATGCAATACAATATTGGAAAATGTGAGGTTATGCACAATGGCAGGAAAAATCGGAGAGCAAGTTATTATCTTAATGGCGAGCAACTGGAAAGTACTGCAGTACAAAGGGATCTGGGGGTCCTAGTGCAAGAAAATCAAAAAGTTAGTTTGCAGGTGCAGCAGGTGATCAAGAAGGCCAACGGAATGTTGGCTTTTATTGCTAGGGGGATAGAATATAAAAACAGGGAGGTATTGCTGCAGTTATATAAGGTATTGGTGAGACCGCACCTGGAATACTGCATACAGTTTTGGTCTCCATACTTAAGAAAAGACATACTTGCTCTCGAGGCAGTACAAAGAAGGTTCACTCGGTTAATCCCGGGGATGAGGGGGTGGACATATGAGGAGAGGATGAGTAGATTGGGACTCTACTCATTGGAGTTCAGAAGAATGAGAGGCGATCTTATTGAAACATATAAGATTGTGAAGGGGCTTGATTGGGTGGATGCGGTAAGGATGTTCCCAAGGATGGGTGAAACTAGAACTAGGGGGCATAATCTTAGAATAAGGGGCTGTTCTTTCAAAACTGAGATGAGGAGAAACTTCTTCACTCAGAGGGTAGTAGGTCTGTGGAATTTGCTGCCCCAGGAAGCTGTGGAAGCGACATCATTAAATAAATTTAAAACAGAAATAGACAGTTTCCTAGAAGTAAAAGGAATTAGGGGTTATGGGGAGCGGGCAGGAAATTGGACATGAATTTAGATTTGAGGTTGGGATCAGATCAGCCATGATCTTATTGAATGGCGGAGCAGGCTCGAGGGGCCGATTGGCCTACTCCTGCTCCTATTTCTTATGTTCTTATGTAACACCGGATACTCCTCCAAGTGGCCATTCTTCATGTGTGAGCCTAGACATTGAGTGTCAGCTAGCTATTAAACACTGAGTTTGGTTGCTGATTGTCAAGTGTTAACTCTCACAAGTGAAATATCAATCACATGAGCAGTGAAATTATCAATCGTGCTTAATGGAATACAAGAAGCAGATTAAAGACATGTATACCTGACTCCACAAGGTTTTTTCTAAATTCCCCTTTTGCATACCTATGAAAGCAAATGATTGACCAAAATAATGTAACACACTAAAGGAAGAGGTTAAACACTGCATTTAAGCAATCTCCCCTGGTGAAAAGAATTTTCTGGATAAGCAGAGTTTTGAGGATCTGGAATGCACTGCCTGGGGGTGGTGGTGCGATGGTGGAGGCAGATTCAATCAGGTCTTCAAAAAGGAACTGGTTAAGTACTTGAAAGGAAAAAATTTGCAGGACCACGGGGAAAGGGCGGGGGAGTGGGACTAGCTGGATTGCTCTTGCATAGAGCCGGTGCAGACACAACGGGTCGAATGGCCTCCTTCCGTGCTGTAGTCTTTCTATGTTTCTATGATTGAGTGGAAAGTTTTAAGAAATGGCATTTAGAATCATTGCTGTGTCAGGCTTGGCTTAGTAATAGCGTTCTCACCTCTATGAGTCAGAGTTTGTGAGCTCAACTCCCCTCCAGAGGCTTGAGCACGAATTCTATGCTTACACTTCAGTGAATTACTCAGGGAGCACTGCAATGACGTGGGTGCTGCCTTTTGGATGAGATGTTAAAACAAGGCCCTGCTTCCCTCTCAGGTGGGCATAAAAGATCCAATGGCACTATTCATAGTAGAGCAGGGGAGTTTTTCCCAATGTCCTGGCCAACATTTCTCCCTCAACCAACACTACTAAAACAGATTATTTGGTTATCTCATTGCTATGCGCAGGATCTTGCTGCATGCTAATTAGCTACCATATAATACATTATAATTGTAACTACAATTGTAACAGTGGCTACAATTCAAAAGTACTTAATTAAGTGTGAAGTGCTTTGGAACATACGGAGGATGTAAAAGGCACTATATCGATGCACGTTCTTTTCTTTCTAAATTAACCTACTTGGTGATAGTTGTCATGACTACAATTAAGAATTTGTCAATTAATAATGGAATAGAAATTCCATTATTAACCAGCAATCTCATATTTCATGGTCAGATACGGTTTCCCAGTCTGTACAGCCCACCTTTCTTGGATCAGCTGTTAATTGGATTGTGTCCCAACTTGTCACATTTAAAACTAGGATTCCTTTCTGTGATCTGCTCGGTTGCACCAACACAGGCTGATATTGTACAATCTGATCAACTAGCTCAGGATGGTTGGTGTAGGGTATCTGTCTTCCCACCTACTTGTTGATATCCCTGCACTTGTGAGGCCACAAAATGATCAGTGGTCTCAGCCAATTAGTTTTGGGTTTTATATTTACTGTCCAGTAACAGAAATCATAGACCTTCTGGAAGTTTGTAACTCTCTTCCGCAAACGGCAATTGCTACTAGCTCAATTGCTAAATTTAAATGTGAGATAGATCTCTTTTTGGCAACCAAAGGTATTAAGGGATATGGGCCAAAGGCAGGTATATGGAGCTAGATCACAGATCAGCCATGATCTTATCAAATGGCGGAGCAGGCACGAGGGGCTGAATGGCCGTCTCCTGTTCCTACGTTCCTATGTTCCGAAAATCCTTAGAAACTGGTTCCTTTGCATAAGTTTACATTTCTTCTCCCAACACTGTGATCTCCTCCTCCAACCATAGCTTTCATCCCTTCATCTCCAGTGTTGATTTCTTTTGTGAATGACTAGACACTTTACACAAAATTTTAAATTAATTCCCATGAGCTGCATGTGTGCTGTTAAAACGATTAAGGATCATACTTTTCACAATATTACAGTCAGCATTTAAGGCTTTCTCACTGAGTGAGGGCACAAGTCTCTTTGTCAATCTTCCACAGTCCTATCTTGCTGTTCTGCTAGCAATTCAAATGCATGCTAAAAAATCGACGTCATCCAGATCATTACATTTTGGGATTAGATTAGATTTACTTTGTTCATCATGTACCAGATTGTGGGCTCAATTGATTATATCCTATTCACCTCATCTCAATTTGTTGCAATTTGACAGAATAAACTCACAGTGGCTGATCATAAGTTCATGCTGACACTGCTGCTCCTTTTCTTCTGTGTTGCATTTGTGCAGAGCCTTCATGTGTTCTCACTGTTCCCTTTTTCTTCTACTTTGAACATGTGAAGTTCTTTCTCCTCCTCAAATTTGTACTGCACCTTTCTGACCTCTAGTTTAAGCACTTCTAATTGGTATACCCATTCTTTGTCCTTTCCCTCCACTCTTAGTTGGGCCAGTTCTAGCTCACATTCTGTGCTCCTTGTACTCAATTTAAGGTGCTGGTATTTACTATTTTAAAATTTGAACAGTCTGATCTGCAAGTGATTTTCTTGTTCCACTTTGGTGCCACCACTGTTACTATCTTTCAGCTTTTAGCAGATATTTGCTCAGCACCAAGGAACACTTACTCCCTATGAACTGAAGAATGTTCGTATACATACATTGTGTGTCCTTATACACACATGGTGATATAGCACTGCGCAGGATCAAAAAAAATCTTTGTTGCTGTGCATTACTCACTGGGAATGACACAAACCCTCCAGTCTTCTGGGTTCTTTAGCTAACAAAGGAAATATCATTCTTCGTCTACAATGTACAAATCAGGTTTATTAAAAGTAAAAGTGAAACAGTAACAAATGATCAACAAACATATATCAGTAGGTTACAACATTTAACTTGCAGCTCCTCAGTTTACAAAATAATGAGGGACATGGATCATCATTAACTTTCCTATTAATCCTGAACTTGGACCAGTGTCTTAAGACAAAACTGATACATAAGGTTAAGTTTATCCTCACAGAGCCTTCATGTGTTCCCTTCTACATCAATAGAACAAAAACTGTTGAGCTGGGGAAAAAACAACATACCTTCTTTGCCTGCCCATGGAGCTGTCAATCAGTCCCTTCCCCTATAGAAACCCCATGGGACATCACCTGGCGTGAGAACCAGGTTACTTGAGTTCACATTTTGCAGGCATTTGAGATTGCAACTCATCAAATTAAAAAATACAATGGCACCTGACTGACTTTTTTTGCAGGACATATATATTCCAGTTACTAGGAATTATGGTATGTGTCAGTAGCATCCCAACCTAAAATATGCTATTAAAAGCTTGAAGAGATTTGTATATACAATTAGAACAGTTGAAGTGATTGCTTCCAAACTCCTGTCTGAACAAAAGGTAAACTGACCCACTATGGTATTTCCAGTCACAAATGGAAATGTAGATTCTCTCCCAACACAGAGGGGACAATTGTAACCTAGTCCACCCAACAGTAAACTGACTGGATTGGGTTGGTCTCCCGTTTTACACCCCGTCTAATTTTTCTTTCCATCGACTTCAGGTGGCCGATCCAATTCCGTCAGTTTCCCGCCGAGTGGATTAGGTTCAAATTACCCCCAGAGAAACCATATTCCCGATTTTAACTGGGAGCAGGAACCAGGTTGGCGGGGCGGGGCGGGGTGGGGTGGTGGTGGTGAGAGATGAGTGCCAAAGCCCCATGGACCTATACAGTGTGAGGCCCGGGCGATTTTGACTCCCGGGCCTCATCTGCATGCTTCCGGTCAGCCGCTCGTCTGCAATGGGAAGGTAATGTCAGCTGGCCAGCGGGCAGGAACGGCATTTCGGGTGGCAGGAGGCCGCCGGCTGGCATCAAAGGTACAGTCGCTGGCAACAAGGTAAGTCACGGGGTGGAGGTTTCAGGAGGTTCTCACGGGAGAGGAAGGGGGGAGCCCAGGGCAGGGGAGGCCTAACCTTTTCTTGTGGGGCCCGAAGGAGTACTCCTTCTCCTCTTGGCTTCACAAGTAAAGTAAAAAAACCTACTTATTTGGGCCTTATCTGGCTCTGGATTCTCTTCTTGCTGTTTTCACCTGCCAGGAAAGTGACAATGGCTTCCCTGCTCAAGCCAGAGTCTCAGACCCTGCCAACTTCAGGTGGGTGCCCTTGCTGCCTGGTCAGAAGAGCAGCTTAAAAATAGAAGACACTGGGATCAGTGCGGGCGTTGGCAGGTAAGTCACCTGGCCAATTCTAATTGCCCGCCCGTCCAGTTTCCGCCTCTCAATATCGGGAAACGGACGTTGAAAATTCTGTTTACTCTTCTGTTCGGGGTTTCTGCCGACTTTTTGCCAAACTTATGGTGGCCAATTGGGAGAACACCTGAGGAAACTCCCGGCAAATCTGCAGCAACCAAAGTAAAGTGACTACCAAGATCTAATATTGAAAAATGTAGTTTTTTATGATTTGAAATATGACAGTCCTCACAGTAGGTCTTCAGGGATTTTTGTCCATTTTAAAATTAGCCCCTTTCCTTTGACATTATTGTCCACCTTGAATCACATTTTTGAGCACAGTAGAAGGAAGGTTATTCTGCATCTGGCCTCTGCTGCACTTGGCTTGATGCAAAGTGTGGAGAGGAAAAAAACTCAAGTTTTGTAGAAAAAGGCAGAGAAAGAATCCGATCAGAATGTGAGAGCACCCACACAAATATTAGATACTAAACAAAAAAAGGAAACACATTATTCATTTCACAGGAATTGACCGTATTAGACGTCGACTATCCTGTGTGATTCTTCTAAAGGAAACACAGTGGCACAAAAAACTGTAAGATGAACAGTGGAGAAATTTAAAAACATAGGAATTGCTGGACGAAAAAAGACCAGGGCCCATATAGTTCGCCTTCTACCATCCAGGTAGTTACATGATACAACAACAATATGACAAAATGTCAGATTGTTAATGTTTCATACATTTGGTATCATTACAATATGATTACAAACACATTCACACAGTATTGTCTGTGACAGTTTGGTGAACAAGTGCTTCTATCCACCGAAAAAGAACTCGGCACGTCCCTCCTGCTGTGATGGTAATAAATATCCGGAACTCTGCTCCCTTCAAGTGGTGTAGTGTATTGTTACACAACAAAGGATATGGGTGAGGAAGGGTGATTCCGAATCGCTCACAATCGCAAAATAACTCGCGCCGACAGCTGCTTGTGGCGGCGGGGAGTGAAAGAAGGTCATCATTCGACAGGAGAGGGTCTCGGGCGGCTTGGTGTGCCCGCAGGGCCGTGTGTCAGTGTGGGTGACAGACGGCGTCACCCCCACACCCGCTCCGGCAAGTGGTGCGCTCCACGGCTGAAATTGACACAGCGGCGGGTTGCGCTGGCAGATTGCAGACATGGCTGGAGTCGAAGCAAATCGGGGGGCGCTCCACTACGAGCAAACTTTGGTAAGAACCCTTTTAACCGTTTTGGTACTGCAAGCGAGCGTGTTTCAGCATCACGCCGTCCAACTAAGCGGCTGGGCAACTCGCGTCGGCGCAGGTTTAGCCTTTCCCTGTAGGTTTGGGTTTACTTCTAGTTCAGTTTACACGTCCAGCTGTCCAATCCTACAAGTTGGTGAGAGTTTCACTGCAGTAATGTGGTGTTTAGTGTTCACGGTACAGATGGGATAAATAACAGCTATTTTGTCAGATGTAAACACCACTCCGAACGTGTTGAGAACGCGTGCACTTTCTCCAATAATATCCGGCCTTGATAATTCGAAAGAGTTAAAATATAGCAAGTACATAAAAACATGTAGATATTTTGTGTTATGCCATTGGTAACTATTCTGGAATAATTTCTTGGTTGCTAAGTGTAGGCGAATAATCGCGCCATTCACTACAAATTGTTCAACACTGTTTTTCATTCATAGCAAAATTATTTTGAGATCAAAAATACATAATCGAAACTGCCAAACAACACTCTCTCTTAGAATTGCTATTTTTTTTTGCCTCAAAGGCCTCACCCAATACAAACCATCTGCCAACCGCTGGTGTCACTAGGCTGAATCGATGGGACCTCTTCTGAGCAATTAATTTGATTACACAACCCCAGACCTGTGCTGAATTTGGAACTTTCCCCAGTACTTTCTATTTATTAGCTGTGCACCCATTGCCATTTATAAGAAACAACAGTTTCAAATGTTGACAGGCATTGTGATTTGGTGAAATAAGACATTATCTGGAATGGGAATGGGCAGATTAGTAAAAGTGCCCCTAAATTATAGACAGAGAAGCACCCATAGTGTACAGTGAAAGCAGTGCCCATGGTAGAGTGTTTTTCAAGAAGAAAGCTTCGGAGTGTCCCAGAAACAGGATTCTTCAACTGAAACATCCTCAAATATAGTGGGGGGGCTTTAGTTTCATTGCACTTGTATGTTACTGTGTTTCAACCAAAGAACATTACATTCACAATGCACATTGTGCATTGTATATTATGCATGGCAGATTCTAATAGTGAGTTAAGAGTTGTGGGTGACTGTGGGGACCGATTCCAGGGAGTGACAATGGAACTTGTGCATGCTGCTTTGCTCACCATAGTGGCAGTGCCTGGTGTGTTTTGGTTGTGCCAATGGGTCTCTGACAATTGTTCTATTTTGGGCTGAATGGAGTATACTCCAAATGTTTGGTGTGTGATTTGTGATAACTCTACTGGCAGGTCAAGCAAGTACTGGCAGTGGGCTAGGAATAGGGACCAAATTGTGAAGGTTTCAGTTTTTAACTTTTTTGTTTTTAAAATATAAAGAGTTTTAAAAAAAATCCTAATACTTATAATTATTCTAATGTGTAAATTTGACTTTCTTTGCCTCA